>NC_064823.1:42338423-47338423 GCF_024166365.1 Elephas maximus indicus
TAAGGAAGTGCCATATCATTTTCCAAAATCAGTGTATCATTTTGCATTCCCACCAACAGTGCATAAGAGTTCCAATCTCTGTGTAGCCTCTCCAACATTTGTTATTTCCTGGTTTTTTGATTTGTGCCAGTAATGTCACAGTGAGATGGTATCTCATCGTGGTTTTGATTTGCATTTCTCTAACGGCTAGTGATCAAGAGCATTCCCTCATGTGTATGTTGGCTGCTTGAATGTCTTCTTTGGTGAAGTGGCTGTTCATTTTCTTTCCCCATTTTTGGATTGGACTACTTGTCTTTTTGTTTTACAGGTGTTGGATTTTCTTGTAGATTTTAGAGATTAGACTTTTGCCTGATTCGTAATAGCCAATTTTTTCCCCCAGTCTGTAGGTTCTCTTTTTACTCTTTTGGTGAAGTCTTTTGATGAGCATAAGTGTTTTCACTTTTAGAAGATCCCAGTTATCTAGCTTATCTTCCAGAGTTTGTGTGTTGTTAGTTGTGGTTTGTAGCCTGTTAATGCTGTGTACTAGGGCCTCTAGCACTGACCCTATTTTTTCTTCTATGAACGTCACGGTTTTTGGCTTTATAGTTAGGTCTTTGATCCATTTTGAATTAGTATTTTTATATGGTGTGAGGTGTGGGTCCTGTTTCATTTTTTTGCAGATGGGCACCATGTTTTTGCCAGCACTTTTTCTGGTTATTTGTTAAAAAGGCTGTCTTTTCCCGCACCTGATGGACTTTTGGCCCTTGTCAAAGATCAGGTGACCATAGGTGGATGGATTTACACCTGGGCTCTCAATTCTGTTCCATTGGTCAGTATGTCTGTCTTTGTAGCAGAACCAGACTGTTTTGACTACTGTAGCTGTATAAAAAGTATAGTACATTAAATTCAGAATTTTAATGAATTTTCTTGTCACTTAAAAATGAGAAAAAAAGTTAATTAACAAATCAGAAAACTAAAAGATTAGTGACTTTTTCCAGAAGAAAAGCCTATATTTTATTGTTTTTACTTCAGCAGCAACATTATCTTACCTAGAGTTTGTATGTTTCAAAGCCTATTTCCTTTTGACTACAATAGCTGCCAGTACCTGCCCTTTTCAAAGAATCTGTACCCTATTTATTTATTCCTAAAATGGCTTAGTGAAATTTTTGATTTGGATTTTTGGGTTAGATAATTGCCTAGGTGATAAATCAAAAGGATTGAAGAAAATCATATATGTATACATATATATTATACATATATATACACACACATTTGCACTTGATTTTATATATGTATGTATATAAAATAAGGTCTAATTAAAATTATCTTTGCTTTTAATTAAAATCACCACTTCATCTTACCCCTACTCTCCCTCACACTCTACCCAGAAAGTTGATGCATACGATAGTAATTCTTACACAGCCATGACCCAGATCTCAGTGATATGTTACTATAAAAGGAACAGACTTTCAACCAACTCATAGCAACCCTATAGGGCTGAGTAGAACTGCCTCATATGGTTTCCAGGGAGTGGTTGGTGGATTCGAACTGCCAAGCTTTGTGGCTAGCAGTGGAGCTCTTAATCACTATGCCACCAGGGCTCCCAGCCTGAAGTGGATCACAGTAATTCAAGTCTTTGACTTCTATTTTTTGAGTGCATAATTGCCAGAATGCTCCTTAAAATTCTCTCTTTTCCCTGTCCTATGCACTGCCCCGAAACCCTAGTGGCGTAGCGGTAGTGCTACGGCTGCTAACCAAAATGTTGGCAGTTCAAATCCACCGTATGCTCCTTGGAAACTGTATGGGGCAGTTCTAATCTGTCCTCTTGGGTCGCTATGAGTTGGAATCAACTCGACGGCACTGGGTTTCAGTGGTAGAGCAATTTTACTTACTGTCCGCCTGTTTAAATCTGCTTTGCCTGATTATGATAACTAGCACCTGCCCTTTTATAAGACTTTCTGCTTTATGTTATTCCCTGCCTCATGCTATTCCTAAAATGACTCATTATAATTGTCATTTGGATTTTCTAGCTCAAGTAATTGCCCTAGTAAAAAGAAGGAGAAGAAAAAAAAAAGAACTCTCTGGGTTTATGTTTTCCATCATTAAAAGCAACATAAACACTTAATCCCATTATAGTTCCTGTTTCCTCTATTGCGTCTCTCCCTCACTTTACCAAATGTGTGAATAATTTTCAGTTTAGCATTCTCCTATTTCCATTAAATAAATGAGATTATACATGTAAAACAGTTCATAGCCTAATACAAATAATGGTTTCTCCTGTTCCTTGCCCTGGTAACTTCTGTAACCTCATTTTTGTGTAGCCTGATTTACCCCAAAGATGATTCCCCGAAGGTCTTTTGTCTTTGAATCATCTTTTCAGCTGTTTATCCCAATCTTTCTCTGATCCAGTCTCTTTTCTCTGTTTTGATTAATAAGAATTGTGACTACAGTAGCATAGTCATTCCTTATTTTTTTTATCCCATTAAGTGTTTATATAACATCAAGCTGCTATTGCCTTTCTCCTAGACATTTCAGGAAACTTTAGAATCTTTAGAACCTTTGAGCTGTACATCAGTCCTTGTCAAAGAAGCCAGAATTTTTTTTTTTAAGGATTATACTCATTTATAGGAAATTCAATGACTATTTTCTTCTTTCCTTAAAGGAAGCAAAATCGTTCTTGGCAAACCTGTCACTTTTCTGCCAAACACAGTCCTCATATGTTTTAAACCTCTTTTGGTTTTGCAGTACTTAATGTCCTAGCAGACGGATATTGTCTCATAAAATGATGATATAGTCACATGAGAAAATTCAGGATTAATTCTTGAAAGAAGTTGAAGAGGGATTGCATATAACCCAGTGGAGATGGCAAGGTGACAAGGAGGCACCCTGTATATCACCAGTTAGATTGCAGAGGAAAGGAGTCCTGGTGCAAGATCAGCTGTTTGAACCCACCCAGCGGCACTGTGGGAGAAAGATGTAGCAATCTACTTTCCATGAATATAGCCTTGGAAACCTTATAGGGCAGTTCTACTCTTGTCTTATAGGGTGGCTATGAGGCAGAATCAACTCGATGGCATACAACTACAGATTGCAGAGAGGCAGAAATATTACTACTACTACTAATAATGAAGCTAGCATAACTTGGACCTATTCAATGAGGACAATAATATTTATTGAACACTTACCTTATGCTAGGGACAGCACTAAGTGCTTTGCTTGCATTATCTTATAATAAGTCTTGACTAACCTACCGCATAAATAAGCAGGATCTCCCATTACTTGACACTTCAGGACTCCAGCTTGCAAAACCAGCCTTTAACTCAATTCTGTACCTTTGTACACAGCAGCGGTTCTCGAAGCTTTTGGTCTCAGAACCCCATTATATTCTTAACAATTATTGAGGACCAAAAGAAAGCTTTTGTTTTTATGAGTTACATCTATTGATAGTTACTATATTAAAAATTAAAACTAGGAATTTAAAAAAAAAAAACCATTGCATGTTAACATAAATAACATGCTTTATGAAAAATAACTCAATTTTCCAAAACAAAGCTTAGCAGGTAGAGTGGCATTGCTGTAAATTTTTTGCAAATCTCTTTCATGTTTGACTTAATACAGGGCAGCTGGATTCTCATATCTGCTTCTGCATTCAATCTATTGCAAGTTTTTGTTTGTTTTGGTTGAAGTACATGACAAAAATCCAACCTCTTATAGATATGTTGCTGTCAAGTTGATTCTGACTCATGGAGACCCCATGTGTGTCAGATTAGAACTATGCTCTGTACAGTTTTCAATTGCTGATTTTTTGGAAGTAGATCACCAGGACTCTCTTCCGAGGTGCCTCTGGGTGGACTTGAACCTCCAACCTTTTGGTTAACAGCCAAGTGCTTTAATTGTTTGTACCACCCAGGAATCCTATAGCTGGACAAAGAAGGGGTTTTTAAAAATAGCTTTTTCATATAATCGTGGATACTCTTGTTTGATACGACACAAAACTCCACAAATGGTACTTTCTTGAAATTTAGGTATATCTGGAATCTGAAACTGTATCAATGAACTTAGACTCTGCAGTCATGAGAGAATGAAAGTAAATAAGGAAAATTTTGTCTTTGTATTTTTGTGCAGATAGTTTGACCTAGAGTACTCCTGAAATGGTCTCAGAAATCTTCAGGGGTCCCCAGAGCACACTTTTGGAACCTCTGGAATAAACTCAGGAGGATAAGAAACAGCTCAACTGGCTCAAGACCATGAATAGACATGTTCATGGCTTATTTACTCCAACAATTGTAAATGATTAATTTCTTTTATAAGGATCAGCACAAAGCTGGTTCCTATGAGGCGGAGGTTAAAGATGTCCCAAATGTCCAACTTTTCCAAAGTGCTGTACCACTCCATCATCTCTAACATCAACTACTCCATCTCCCCTCAGTATTCTCGCTCCCGTTTTTGGGTTCCGTAATTCATTACAACACCTCACAGAGCTCACAAATCATACTTACAGTTAAGTGGTTAATTACAGAAGTAACGGGGTACAAATTGGAATCGGGATCATCTTGGAGGTAATGGGAACAACTCAGGACGCAGTTTCTTGATCAGGACAGCTGCTCTCACCCTCTGCTGCTGCGTCCTGCTGGGGGCCTTCCTGGGCAAATGTTACAACATTTAGTTAGCTCCGTGGGTTGGCAAGCCGTGCCACAGCCGTCTTGTGCTGGTGTCCTGCTTCCTGCTGTCTCACGCTGCTATCACTCTTACTACTGCTGTGCCGCCACCGTCTCCTGCTGTCTTCTGAGTTACAGCTCCTCTCTCTCACTCTCTGTCTCCTCCGTCCCAACCCCCCATGCCTCCCTTTAAGCCTAGTGGGATAGCAAAATTGACCAATCTCCTCACTGGGGTTCCATACACCTTATTTGCATGGTCCACCCCCACAAGCTTGCCAGGGAGCTTATTTACATTATTAGCAAGCTATCCAACCCCCTTATTGGGACACAAGTACCTCATTTCCATAGTCCTACCCAGTTATTTGGTGGGAGTTTCAAAGACGATGGCTAGAAGGCCCATATTAAGTAATTCAGTGCATAGCAAATTGTCTTTCAAGGCAGAAGGGAAGAGACTGAGGACTAGTGTCCTACCCTCTTTTGCAGTGGACTTACTGGCGGACTTCGGACAGTGTAAATTTAATGGCCTCATAATCATTATCCCCTCCCTATTCTGTCAGGAAGATCCCTGAGT
Source organism: Elephas maximus indicus (assembly GCF_024166365.1). Lineage (NCBI taxonomy): Eukaryota > Metazoa > Chordata > Mammalia > Proboscidea > Elephantidae > Elephas > Elephas maximus. Next base: position 42,343,632 of record NC_064823.1, read on the forward strand.
GGTACAAACATTTCACTCAGCTACTAACAGAAAGGTTGGCAATTCAGACCCATCCAGAGGCTCTGCAAAAGAAAAGCCTGGCAATCTGCTTACATAAACATCACAGCAAGAAAACCCTATGGATCTCAGTTCAACCTTGTAACACATGGGGCCGCCATGAGTCACACTGACTCGACAGCAATAAGGTTTTTTTTTGCGGGGGAGGGGGAGAGAATTTCTGCCAAGATATAGAGAGGATGGAGATAATGCCTCTAAAGTGATTGAGAGCTCCAAAAGCAAATAAACATAAAACTGTGATCTTATAGTTAAATGTGCTATTTCCCCTCAAATAAATTGAAATACAAGATTTCTCAGTATGTACAGATACGGTAGGTGCTTTCTTAGAAGGGCTTGATAAGGTATAACTAATCACACTCAAAACCTTTAACACAGTCAGGAGTGCTGAAATTATTACAAACTGCAAACTGCCAGCCTTATATCTTGAAATAAAAATTGTTCCCCTAAGCATTCTATTTAAAGAGACTTTCTGTTCACTTATGAAGAACAGTTTAAGCTAGGTTCTATTTTAAAAAATAATAATAAAAGAAAAGAAAGGAAAAAACACTTTTGTCTAACCACTGAAATCGCTGTCTTATTTATTTGTAAGTTATGAAACTGCATGCTTCATTTTGTTTTTATAAACTAAACACTAACCTGCATAAGGAATATATTTTTTGCAACATTTAGTGTCTTTTCTACTCTTTTATTAGTATGCTTCTATTTGCTTGGCTGAACAATCAGATCGTTTTGTTTCTACTTGAAGATATACGAGAGGTCTTGTCTACCTATAAACTTTCAACCTATTAACTTGCATTATATTTTCATGACAGTAAGTCATTACTAATAATATGCATTGACTTTAATACTTGTTTCTTTGAGCTTGGGGGGGGAATGTTTATGTATTTGTATATTTCATTTTATAGGTAGAAATATTTAAATTTATTCCTTCTTTTTTTTGTTTATGAAATAATAATTTAAACAGTTTTACTAGAAGTAAAAATGGTTATTATTGATTTCTCTGAATATAGCTCCCATTTTTATTTTAGGCCATTAAGAGAACCACCCAAAATTGTTTGTTCAGATTCTCCTCTCTGTGATGTGTGAGGTTATATGTGGGGAGAGGAACCATAGAGTTACAGAAATTTTACAAGCAAATAAACCTAAAACCTTAATCCCTCTTCCCCCCTTTTTTTCTTAAATCAGTGCCATGAGCATCAGTTCGAAAGATCTGTTTGAGCTGTTTATCGATGTGGTATACAAATTAATGAGTAATGTCTTTTTTTGTGGTGGTGACATCCTTTATTCCATACCTCATGCCCAAGGTTTTATATACATATTTTTCAATTCACTTGCTTGAAAGATATTTGATGACATTTAGACACTTTTTGTAAAGCATCCATCCTGTATCTTCCTAGCCACCTCCAAGTATCATAACGGGCTGAAAATCACTGCCTTAGGAAAAATTTGATGTATCAAACAACAGTAACGACTGTCCCCAAAATAAATAATCCAGAGGGTTGAGGATAGGAAATGTGGAAACAGAACCATTAGGTTTTTTGTTTTGAAATTTTGTTATACATTTCAGGTAGCTAGACTCTTACATTTGAGTTCTTATACTTAAAATATAAACAACAACGAAAAAACTTTGTGGATGTTCAGGAATATATGAGCACTGGTTTCCTCTGGGTAGCAAAGCAGAGGTTTAGGGTGTATGGCAAGGAGAGATTTTGTTCTTTTCCGAGTTGAAATTCCTGAATCTGTTCCCTAATTACATTCACTGTATTAGCTATCTGTTGCTGCCTAGCATATTACCCCAAAATGTAGTGGCCTAAAACAATAAGCATTAATTATCTATTAGTTTATGAGGGGAAGGAATTGGAGCATGGCTCAACTGGGTGCCTCTGGCTCAAGGTCTCCCATGAGGTTGCAGTCGAGCTGTCAGCCACGGCAGTGGTCTCATCTGAAGACTACTAGGGTGGGTATCTGCTTCCAAGCTCACTTACGAGGCTTTTGCAGACCTGTGTCTTCGCTGGTTGTTGACTGGAGACATCAGCTCTTCACCACATGGGCTTCTCCACAGAGCTGCTCACAACTTGGCAGCCGGCTTCCCTCAGAGCAAGGAAGCCAAATAAGAGAGACCAAGAGAGGGCCCCCAAAATGGAAAACAGAGTCTTTATATAACTTAATCTCAGAAGTGACATCCCACCACTTCTGCTATGTTCTATTCATTAGAAGTGAGTCACTAAATCCAGCCCATGCTCAAGGGGAGGGGATTATACAAGGACATGAACACCAGGAGGCTGGGATCATTGGGGGCCATCTTAGAGGCTGACCACCACATCCATAGAACATAATGGATATTAATTGGGTAAGCGGTAAGAAGCACCAGACAATATATGAGAAAAGAAATTTTAAAGATATTTATCTGATTTCTTTGTCACATTTACCTTCTTAAGTTTCTCTAAAGCTTTGCTGAAAGTATTTTTACTGATCAAGGCTAATTCTGATTAATCACATAATCAATAGCTGGATCTCAGTAAGAAAGCTGTACGTGCTCGAGGGAGGAAAATCCCAGTAGAGGGAAGAAGTCAGTTTAACTTATTTGCTGTCAAATGTGTAATGATCTTGTGCATCCATCTTTTTAAAAGGGAGAACCAGGTTTCATTGGTCCTCAAGGAGAACCAGGCTTACCAGGATTACCAGGAACAAAAGTAAGTAAAGTCTTTTCCCCTTTCTTTCTTTCTGAATTTTCTTCATGTAGTTTTTAGTCCATTCTGTTTAAAGAAATGTGAGGCAACCTTATGATTTGGATGACTAGATATTTTTGCTAATAGAGAACTAAGGCACCCATTCCTCCAATTACTAACACTTCTAAGTAGGAATGCTGTGTCACATAGAGTCCTGGGAAGTTAATTCCAGAAAGCCTTAGTCAGGATGTCAGAATGGTAGAATATATTAGCTGTTCAGTTGTGCCCCAAGTTGCCCTTAAACTGATACGATGTTCTTAGCCTCCTGTCCACGTGGAAAAGTGGGGGAATTCTGAAGAGGAAGATAGAACTCATTAACTCCTGCTCCTCATCACCGATTTTAGGATATAATGGTAAATCAAGCATTATTACTATTCCCCATCATTCCCTAGATTTCAAAGGCAAATACTGACGTCATATAGATTCCCAAGTGCTTCATTCCAAAAGGATCCGCCCTGAATAACATCTGCAGAAAGATTCTGTAATGAAAGCCATCTCGGGATCCTCTACTTGGCAACTCTAGAGAGGGCTCTAAAAGCACAATCTCTATGCCACCAAGTAAAAAAAAACTATGTTGCCGTGATGCAGTCAGGCCCACACTCTCTTTTTGTCTACCCAGTATGACATGAAAAGGTACGGCTCAGATGATGGAGCTTTACTCATGACAGACTCATAAATCAAAGAAGGGGCAAAATGAGATCAAACCACATTCTTTCCTTTTTAAACCATAGCAGTCTTTGCCTCAATGTGTACTGCATTCACCAGAATGCAGTACACATTGAGGCAGGCAGGGATGCTTTCCAAGAGCCAGAGAAATATGTGCACGGTCTGTTCTAACAGAGGGGTCTTCGTTTCCACTGGTTGAGTGAAAGTAACTCCAGTCCTAGTAAATGGAAACTATGTGTGGCCTCAGGGGGACTGAAACTTGGTTGAATTATGCAAAATTGCTGTTTTTTTAACCAATTTCTTTTTCACATAATGAGTTGTCAGACTTATTAACAAAAAAATGAGGAGTGCTTGCCTGAAGAGATTCACACAAGAACTGTGCTTTCTCAAATGAAAGCAGAGAGAGAAAGAGAAAATGATGAGCCAAAACCAAAACCAGACTCGTTGCTGTCGAGTTGATTCCAACTTATAGCGACCCTATAAGACAGAGTAGAACTACCCCATAGAGTTTCCAAGGAGCAGCTGGTGGATTTGAACTCCCAACCTTTTGATTAGTAGCTCCTCTCTTAACCACTAAGCCACTAGGGCTCCAAATGATGAGCATTCCCTGTTAATACAAGAACTGTTGTATTTACTCGGGCATGCAGCCGTAGAACCAGGTAAGAGAAAGAAGGCAGCCTCACAATGAGCACAATGTACAGAAAGGGACCCTGGTCAGTGTCAAAGAGAACCATGTGTGAACAAGATTTGTAAGCATCGATGGCATCTTGTTTGCTAGACAAGCAAAAATAGAACACAGAAGTAGAGAGTAGAATTCATCCCTAAATATATTATTTGAATGATTTTAAACTATTCAGCAGTTTCAAAAAATCTGTAACATCAACATGAATTACTGTTTATGAAGAACTCCCCCACACATAATTTTACAGACCAAATACTTTTAAAACACATACTACTCCAGTAGACCTAGAACAGTCTAAAGAAATGCGGCTTTAGTCAAAATGTTTTTAAAATATTTTGAATGACGAGTTTATTCATTAATTCAGAAAAATATATATATGTATATATTTTTGGCTATGTATAATACACATACATGTATATATCTAGGAAACCCTGGTGGTGTAGTGGTCAAGAGCTACAGCTGCTAACCAAAAGGTCAGCAGTTCAAATCCACTGGGCGCTCCTTGGAAACCCTATGGGGCAGCTCTATTCTGTCATGTAAGGTCGCTATGAGTTAGAATCGACTTGACAGCAATGGGCTAATATATATCCATGTATTTTCTAGTATTTGAGAATGGGGAGTAAATGCAACAAAGAGTCTCTACTTTTCCTGAAGCTTCTGCTCCAGTAAGTGTGAGGGACTGGTGAGGGAGAGAAAAAAGTAAACGAGTAGATAAATAATTTTAGAGAGTGATAACAAACTGATCAAAGGCCTTGTAATAAAAAGTGATTCTATGTAAATATATATAGATTTCACCCCTGTGGTATTTTACAGATAAATAATTTTTAAAGGTTTTTGGTTTTCCCTAAAATATGTTTATAGCTGCTATTTTAGAATTTTTCTGTAATTTTTAAAGTAAAATATTAAAAGAAGCACCAAGTACTATACTCTCTTTTAGATAGAATTTTTATATACTAACAGCCTCTAATCTCTGGAAAATTTACTCTGGTCCCTTTTTTCAGTCTCCTTCATCTGGGCAAGTCCCTTGCCTTTCTCCCAACCTCTCCATATTCATACCCTCCTCAGTTCATGCCTAGAAACCTACTGAATTCCCTACCATCTTTCCTCCTGTTTGTCTTAACTCTTGCCCTAATCTATCCCACCTCCCCTACAAAACCACCAAGGCTTGCCAGAGTGGTCATGATAGAGATAAGGATAAAGTCCTACATCACCCACCATGGATCCAATCTTAACTTCTCCTCCTCCAAAATGAATCCATCCTTCAGTGAGGAGAGTGCCTCTCTCTTCCATAAACATGCCTCTGTCAGCCTGAATCCCACACTGGTTTGATTATTGTAATTCTACCAGTGATGGGAGAAGCCAGACACTCTCTACTCTGTGTTTCGATGTAAAATGTCACCATCTTCTTGGAGGCAATTTGGTAAGCTTTTAACATGCTCATACTTTTTGTCCCAGCAATTCCCCAACTAGGAATTCATCTTAAGAAATGATCAGAGGTTTGCGTATAGAAAGATTTATTCAAAAATTGAAGATTTGTCTTACTCCGTAGAGCCAATCTGGACAATTAGGAACCCTGTAGGGTTGCTTCTTTCTCACATACAGCGTTATATTGTTCCTTAATTCTTAAGTATTTTGTTCATGTGAATCTTATCTAACTGAATCACTAGCTTCTTGAGTACAGCCCTGTGTAGCAGAGCTATGTATATTGCAAAAATATGCAACATCTGTGTGCCTTTCACCACTCTAAGCGCTTTATGTTCGTAAATTATGAGATCAGTACAATAATTTTCCCCATTTTACAGAGGAAACTAAGGCTTACAAAACTTAACTAACTTTCCCAAACACAGACCTGGTAAATAGCAGAGCCAGGATTAAAACCCAGGAAGTCAGATTACAAAACCACTTTGCCACGCTTCTTCTCAGTAGTGCTTAAAAAGTAGCTATGGAGTGAAAATGTATGTTCATTTCTGACTTAACGATGCCCTTATCAATTTCCTTTAAAGTCTATTTACCAACATAAGTATCTGACAGGCATTTACCAAACCATTTCCTTATCTGTAAAATGGAGGTGAAGATACTAACTTTGCATAGGTGTTTTGATTATTAAATAAGATAATGCATGTTAAGATATTGATACAGTCCTGGGCACATGTTAAATAAGTGGTAACTCTCTGCTTTATTGATTTTATTTAACTCATCAATTAATCCACAGGGACTAACCTGGGGGTTGCCATTTACATATTGTACAATTTATGACAGGGTGAACGTGGGGAGGCAGGGCCTCCGGGAAGAGGGGAGCGAGGGGAGCCTGGAGCCCCTGGACCAAAGGTTAGTCATTCTTACATTGGAAAATAACACTCTTTGGTCTGGAAATGTGTCCCACTTGCTTTAGAACATGAAACTAAAGTAAAAGTCCTGAACGGGTATTAAACTATCAAAATCACAAATGATTTATAGAAATGTACACCAATTGGTTCTTTTCAGAAATGATTTTACAATTCAACTTTTCCAGTTTACTCAGTGCTCTTTGGTGAACAAATTGAATAACACATCCACCTGTTAAAGGGGAGCTGTTGTCATATTAACACTTTTATCACTCACGCGTTTTGGAGCTTACTGAGAAAACCCTGTTGATATGCGCTGTGTTGGTTTCTATGGTAACTTGATTATGTGCAACACCTTGAAAATATTAGAGCTGAGGGTTTGACTGTTCTGTCTTTATTCATCTAAACTCCCTGAAAACTAATGTGGTAACACTTTATTTTAATAACCCATCTTAGAGACAAAGGAAATGATTTATTCTTTGATGAAAAGGAAATTTATGCAGACAACCATTGTTGAGAGTAATGAGAATAATATACAAAACTCTTCCCCATTCACTCAGGTGGGGCAGTCTTCAGAGATAAAATGGAATGGAGGCTGATGGGGAAACTAGAGAATGGACTAATTATACATTGATGATACGTTTAGTGTTATCATAACCAACATTGTATAGAGCCATCAATTGAGGCAGTTAAAATAAAGTGTTTCTATTTTCTCTTCATTATTCTGAGTCACTGCTAATTTTTTTTTCTGTTCTTATCTCCTCTGTCATGTCTCTTTTTCATCTTTATATTCTCCTGTAATAGGGGAAGCCAGGTGAATCAGGAACTAGAGGCCCAAAGGGGTCCAAGGTCAGTAACAACACGGGGTAGCCATTTTAAGGTACTGCGCAGCCATCATGAGCTCTGGTTTTTGCCTTTTTCACAGAGAATGGTGTTTTAAATTAAACTCCTCCACACAGTGGCATTGTATTAATTTCTTCCCTATGAAGATATCTCAAAACAATTAGTTTGTTCCATCTTGTTTGTTTTTGTGTGTTCTTGTACTTAAGACTGTTCTTTAAAAGAAGTTGCATTTCCTGTTTCAGGAAAATCGCTTCTTCTTTGGAAAATGTTAAGTACTTTATTTAAATTAAATTATGTATTGTATACTCTTATTTTTTATTCTCAGGTTATCTTAGTGATAAATCTTTAAATTATACTTTGCCTTTAAGTTAGTTGTCTCCCTTCATCGCATTAAAATTTTACCACCAGTCGAAATTCTTCCTTTGTTATGTTCTTAATAATATCTGCAATGACATATACACTGTTAGAATTATATTATGTAAAATGATGTTAGCTAATAATGTGGAAAAATGGATACAAAAATGAGGAAAACAGAGAGTGCTTATTAATTCTCCATTCTATAGTAATTTTAATTATTATGGCCAATGTTATTAGCATAATGGGGATACAAAAAAAAGTAATACTTTTTCCTGCTTATCTTCACTGTTCCCTACCCAGTTTATAGGAATATGTAGTATATGTGTAAAGACATATAAAAATTCTTTGAATTCCATATTGAAAACAGACTATAAATTTAAGGCAATTTCAAAGAACCTTCAGATCCACACAAGTTGAAACCTCAAAAAGTTTTGTATTAGATTTCTGAGAATTTTGAGTGTTCTTGGAGCCAAGCAGGTACAATTTGGGGCTAGGACTACCCTATTGTCTCCCAGCCAGGGTAATGGCACCATAAATGGAACTTCAGAGATTTTCATATTGCACTGAAAAAAAGAGAGCTGGGGTTTGCCCTGCCCCTGAACTTCAGCCCTCCCAACCTGTTCTAGCTACCTGCTATCTACTCCAGCCCCATCTGAGTGATAAAATACCTACACCTATAACAGTTTCTTAGAAGTCCCTGGGGGGTGCAAATGGTTAACACGCTTAGCTACTGACTGAAAAGTTGGAGGGTCAAATTCACCCAGAAGTACCTTGGAAGAGGTGCCTTGGCAACCTACTTCTGCAAAATCAGACGTCAAAAACCCTATGGAGCACAGTTTCACTCTGCAACACACAGTGCCGCCATGAGTCAGAAGTGACTTAACGGCAACTGTTTATATATATATATATATATATATATATATATATATGTATATATAAACTTTTCCTCAGCCACCATCATTAGAGGGAGACCTAGCCAGTGACCTTTCCCTTCTAATTCGCCATAGAAGGAGCTGTCCATTCCTTTCCTGTCCTGATTATCTGTGCTTTTCTTCTCAGAGAACAAACAACCCAATTGCTTGACTTTTTTCCCAAATCTCTTCATAGAAAGCCAAGAACATGGCTTTATGTGGAGGATAAAAGCTTACTTTAGGTGCCATAGAAACCACTTTCTTTGAATTGAAAGATCCCAGGTAGTGAGAGAGTTACTATGGATATTCTTGTTCTAAGATATTCTATTATCTGAAATGGGGAATTTTAATTCCCTGCAAGCTACATCTTAAAGAAGCATTTGCCATCTTGGTGGTGGTTTTCCACTTCAGAATTTTATATTAAAGGTGCTGCTATAGGGTATAAATACATCCTTAGATCTGAGAGATTTCTAGACTGTTGACCTCACTACTAATTGTGTTTTTCTCTTTTCACTGGGGAAAGGGTGATCGTGGAGACAAAGGGGACTCCGGAGCCCTGGGGCCAAGGGTGAGTGTGCCTTTCATCTAAGCTTTTGCCCCCTACAAGTCCAGATTTAAAGGATGTGTCCGTGTTGCATTTCCCAAGGCACCTGGACTAAAAAGTACCCAATAATAGCAATAGAGGTAAACCACTGTAATTGTGGCTGCAACCCTCCCCCTTTTCTCCTTGGTTTTTAATTTTTTTTTCACTGGGATCAATGAGTGTGGGGATTCTAACACATAAAGTAAGCTTCATGGGAAGAATTTATAAAGATCTCCCCCTATCTACTTTCCCTCTGCTATAGTCATCCAACTAAAATAGAAGTTTCCATTTTTCAATTAATCCAATTTATAAAAGAAAGAAATAACCCAAATGTTCAGAGCCTTTTAAAAAAACAAGCAGAGAATTAGGACATGACTAATGGAAATTAAGTGGCGGAGCTAATGACTAGGGTAAAAGTTTCAAGAACAATATATATTCTCCTTTTTGTTCCCTGTTTGGTTTAATTTTAGTGGTATTCTATTCCTGTTGGGGAAGCCAAGCATTTCCTACAGAACCATGTTCTTTCCTCTTAAAGGAGTCCATAGGGTTTTCAAGGCTGTGACCTTTCAGAAGCAGATCGCTAGGCCTGTCTTCTGAGGCATCTCTTGGTGGGTTCGAGCTGCCAGCCCTTTTGGCTATTGTTCCTGTGCTTAATTGTTTGTGCCACCCAGGGACTCCATCCTCTTAAAAGAATGAGCAAGAAACCTATTAGGTGTAGATGCATAGAAAGAGATTAAGAATTGGCTTAATAAATACAAATAACACCAATAAAATTTTGCAAGTCAGATTAGTCTATATAATTTTCAGAAAACAGTTGCAGGGATTAAATCATATCTTATCAGATTTCATATCTTTAATCTACTATAGTCAGAAAGTTCGAGTTGTTTGCCTCCTTTGAAATCAGAACAAAATTTGAACATATTTATTCTAAAATGCATTTGGGCCTTAGTAGGGATGCAGTGGTCAGAGAGAGATGAAAGTTGCCATTTCCGTTTTTTTGTCACAGTCCTGCCTATAAACCATACTAATTCCCATCATTTTCCTTGGCTGTTTTTTTTTTGTAGGGTCCACCTGGTCAAAAAGGGGATCAAGGAGCCACTGAAATCATAGACTACAATGGCAATCTCCACGAAGCCTTGCAGGCAAGTGACTCCTCCCTTCCCTGCCACAGAGGCCGACACCGACGAGCATCTGTGTAATGGGTGTAAATATTAGCTTCCACTCCCCTGATCTCCGAGGACTCCACTGTGCAAATCATACCTTCTCCCTGTCCTTCCGATTCCAGCCTGTTCTCCCTGCCCCAGTTTCACCTCTTTATTTCATAGCATTTTCAATCTCTCCTTTTCAACACATTCTCTCCCTTCTACTTTCAACTCTGCTTAATTTAAGTATTGTCAGGCTTAAACTTTGTGTTAATTTGTCTAAGGTTTGCCTCCTTGCTTGGAATGGGAGCATAGCAAAGCAAGTACACATCTTACAGAGCTGGAGCTAGAGTTGCCTGGAGTCACATCTCAGCTGTCCTGGTTACTAAATGTATGCCCTGGCCAAATTACTTAACTTCTCCGTGCCTCAGTTTTCTCATCTGTAAAATTAGGTTATAGTAGTAACTACCTCAAAGGTTGTTGTGTATAGTAAATAGCTAAAAATGTATTATGCACTTAGAACAGTTCCTGGCACATAGCAAGCCCTATGTAAGTATTTTCTACTACTGCTACAATTCCATTTTCTTTTTTCCTTCCGTTAATGTCAAAATCCATTGAGTATGTGGCTCGTATTCACTACCTTTGCTTCCCATTATATCCTTTCCATGCTTAGACCCAGGTATTCTACCCTCTATCATCGTTCTGTTGAAACTGCTCTTCCAAACGTCCATAATAACCTCAAGGTCAAATCCATTGTACCCAGCACCCTTGATTTTCTGGGACATTTATACTAAACCACCTTCCTTTTGAAAATCTCTCTTTTTTTTTTTTTTAACTTTCATTTCTCCTATGATAGATCACTATTTTGACATTTACATTTTCTTGGTCTATCCCCCTAATTTTTGGTATCCACAAATATCTGCTGTTTTCTTGGTAGAATCACTTCTTCTGTGTTTCTCCACCATGTGGCTCCCAAGTCTTTTATCTCCAGCTCTTATCTGCAGGTACCTCCAGCTTCCAGACTATTTCCACTATTGATGCACCATTACTCCATGAACTTCTACCACTACACACAATCATACTAATTTTCCTATCTATCCAACTGATTCCTTTTCTTAACTAACCATTTTCTGTTGGTGATACCGTAAATCTTTGAATTTCTTGGGATACAAACCTTAGAGTCATTTTAATACTATTCTTATCCTTCATCCAATACATCTCACAAGAATACTGCTATTCCCTCTTTAAAAGTATCTTATTGCGGTGCCCCATACTCTCTATTCCCATTACGAGGCATGCACCCTATTTCATGCCTAATGTTGCAACAACCCCTTGACCAATTCTTCTGCCCCTAGTGCCTCTTTACCCTTCTAGCCCATAGTGCGTATCACTTCAAAGCTCCTGAGCTGTCATTATTTTGGTGGCTCTAATCTGCTCAGAGGAAACCCTGGTGGCGTAGTGGTTAAGTGCTACAGCTGCTAACCAAAGAGTCGGCAGTTTGAATCTGCCAGGCGCTCCTTGGAAACTCTATGGGGCAGTTCTCTGTCCTACGGGGTCGCTATGAGTCGGAATCGACTTGACGGCACTGGGTTTGGTTTTGGTTTTTGGTATACAAATCCTTCTCCCATTTTTCTCTGAGTTCCTTCCACTCTTCCTTCCTTTCTTTCACCCACCTAAATCCTATCTAGCAATCCACTGCTGCCATCCAGATGAGTTCTTCCTCTTTAATCCTTTTAACTATTAGACATCAGAGCACACCAGTTTAACATTTAATTGTTCTCAAATTGCATAATTGATTTTAGTCTGGCCTCTTGCCAAACTGTAAATTTCTTGGTGAAAAGAAACGTGTCTTATGCTTATTCTGTATCCCTCAAAGTTCCTGACACAGATCTGGGCATGTAAATATTAAATAAACTGTAATTGGTAGAATGAGTGATTCTACTTAATTCATACATACAAGCATTTCTTTGCTTGAAAGCCGAATAAGTTGTTTTAAACAGTCCTCTGTGATTTTGTGCTGTTTCAGTTATTTTTCTGTTCTTTGATTTTACTAACATTATCTAATTATGGTAGATCTACATTTCTATAAGTCCCTTGCTACCACTACCATTTTTAAGTAGTAAAGCATCTATTAAATCATTTTTACAGGATCTATCTTCAGCTCAACCTATATTTCTGTTCTTTTCATTCCCTTTCTTCTGGTAAAATGTAAAGAAAAGCATGCTTGTTGTTTGGAGGAATGTTACTTAGACAGCATATTCAGTCAATGGCTTGAATTAGTGTTCCTCAGCATAAGTGGGTTAGATATAAGCAGCAGCCTCTGGGCTATCCTCAATTTCCAGAACCAACTTTCTAAATTGTTTCCTTTCCCTGCCAAGTTGATATCTGTGTGTGGAGAGAGAGACAGAGGCAGAGAATACAAAGTTTTGGTACCTACTGTATTTATAAAGTTCTTACTTATATAGGGACACTTTTTTAAAACATGATATTAGCAATGTTGTAAGTTTCCCTCAACCTACTTCCAGTGGCTCCATAATTCTAGCTACCGGTTGTAAGAGGTATCCATTCTTTTACCTCCCCGAAAAATGTTCCAATATTTCTAACCATTTTCTGAAAAATTTTGAGAGTGAAAGTTAGAGCATTCTTTGCATGAATAGGGCCAGGTATGATCAAGCTACGTTTACCCTAAAACTGAAATCTCGATTTTGATCTTCCTTTTGCTAACTAGCTGAGTCATTTTGGGGAAAGTCACTTGATGTGTCTGTACTTCATTGATCTCACCTGTAAAATGAGGATGTTATCAGAATAGATTTTTTGCATAAGTCCATTAAATCTAATATTATTCTCAGGGTTATATATATATATATATATATAAATGAGAGTCTGAACAGTTTTTGCTAATGTGCCTAAAAGCACTATACTTTTAAAAAGTTTGCCACCTGCATCTTAATATGCAATGATATTTGTTCTCTCTTGGTTTCTTGTTTTTCATCACTTCAAGTTCTACACGACAGTGATCCAGCCAATGTCCATCAAAGTCAACTAGTTCATGCTTATGCCTCACCCCAAGGATTTAACCCATTGCCGTCGAGTCAATTCCAACTCATAGTGACCCTATAGGATTTATCATTCTTATAGGGCTGCTTGGAAAATTATATGCTGTGTTTATGAATAGCTCATATATTTTTTTCACTTCAAAAGTATGTATTGATTTTCCTAACATAGTATTCCGGTGGACCAAGAGTTTCTAATAAAATCCAATAAGTCAAATAGCCATTAGACTGAGAAGAGGTAGTAGATATTTACTCTTCTAATTCTCTAACTAGTGATGGATATTCACAGTTTTGCAGATTTCTTTTCATTATCACTTCAAAAAATCTGCTAAGTTAATCTAATTAGATAAATGAGTATATTACAGTAATATTAAAAAATCACATTAGAAATATAAAATTTTACTGTTGCCTCTATCAAAAATTATTCACATGAACAATTGCCATAAACCATTTATCTTTATCTTTATTCAGGGTGCTATTTTTCTACAATTAGCAGTAAAACTTCTTGTTTCCTAACACAAGCTTTTAAATATTCTCAGCACCATCTAAAATAAACCTCTTCTCTAGTGTGAATCATGGGTGATTTTCAGCTTGCATCATTTTGAGAAATGAAAGAAAATAACCTTTAGTGCCAAAGAGATTCGCGTGAGCATCTCAAGGAATAAACCACAAATCAGCCCGATAAGCTCCCACCAATTCACAGTTGCTCTAGCTCATGGCGCCCATTTCACTTCATGTCTCACTGGAGAATATATCTTTCTCTATCATTACCGAAAATTCTGGTTTTCAAATCATTGCTGGAGTTCAAGAGAGAACCCTGGTGAGTTTATGTAGCTTTAACTTAAAGGAACTAGATACAAGAAGTTCAAGGCGAACCAATGTTTTAAGACTTCTCTGTGTACCTGAATGTTGGTGCCTAGGGCGGTGTTAAAAACTATGTATTCGTGAAGTTCATTTAGTTTGCTGTCTTTTGCTCTTATATTAACTGGATGGAGCCTGCCCTCTGCAATTTCCAGGTCTCACAAACATAGTTATTTAACAAAATCATTTAAATATCTGTTAGATAGTTCAGTTACCATTAATAATATTCTTTTGTTATGTAACTCATTATAAAACATGTTGTTATGCTTAATTTCTTTTTTTAAAAGACAGACTGACTTCATGTTCTGGTGGAAAATATTAATTTGTCTGTGGAGCATATTGGAAAACCTCAGAGAGTTCAAATTTAGCACTGCCTTCTGCAATATGTAATTGGGAGGCAATGATAAAAAAAAATTATTCTGACTGTAATAGCCTTGTTTAAATGACTTATCTACACTATAGAAATGAAGAAGTAGCTTTCTCATAACAATATAGCCAACTCTTCCCCTAGGTGAATCTCTTGAAATAAAGTAAGTGGTGCCTATGTTACACAGATCTGATGGTATAAAATCTGGGCCCTGATTTTTTATAACATTATGTCCAGTTTGTGACCATTTTGCCTTTTGTTTTAGAAGCACTGGTTTTTTTCCTATAATGTTTTCTCTGAAGCTGTCATGACCATGACTGATTTTGTCATGGAATAGTGATGTAACCATTGGTATATATGCATAAATATATTGTTTTCTAAGGAATGGTGATACCGTGTCACTGGAGAGTCAGTTAAGTGTTTGAAGCAAAATAGGTCTTTTTAAAATTACTTTTTACGACAATAATCATTTAAACAGCAACAACAACCTGAGTCAGAGATTGGAATGGAGTAGTAGAAAACAAAGCAGTAATGTTAAACTGATAACCACAGGTTTACGTATAATTGCATAGTGTTTCTCTATGACCAGAGTCTCTGATGGAAAATGTTTTTCCCTCTATGATTTTACAAAGTGGTTATGGGCCCAATAGAACTTTTAGCCCAAGACCTAGACTACGAAATATTAATACAAAAACGTGATTCGTGTATTAGGGATCAGGTGTTTTAGAGATTCATACTTTGAGAGACTGTATTTTGTTACATAACTGAAACACTTCACACTAAGAAATTATATTAATTCTATGTTGATTCATATAGATCAGTCACAGCACCAGAATAAAATAAGTTAATTGTAATGCAACAAATGAGCTACACTCTTAAAAAGAAGAAAAAGATATTAGTTATGCAGTTGGATATTTCAGTTTTCTTTAATCAAGGTACTTTCTACAATAGATTTCTAATGAATAGCAAAGTGTCTAGTTCACAGTTAATGTGTTGTAACTTTAATGTGTACTGTTTTACTAAATAATATTTTAATTTTATTTATTTCATTATTGTTTTTGAGAATAGACACAGCAAAACATACACCAATTTAACAATTTCTACATGTACAATTCAGTAACATTGATTACATTTTTCAAGCTGTAACTACTTTTCTTTAAATTAAGGTTAATTAAAACTTTGACAGTTTCTTTTTTCTTTATCCATAGATTTCTTTAAATAAAATTCTAAAAAATTGTTTTTTAAAAACTATTTACAACCATACTGTATTCCCTTGAAGATAGAATGTTTTCTCAGTATCTTGTCCATTCCTTATAAGACATCAGACTTGCCAAAACATATTCAAAAAGTTGGTTATTTCAAGAATGTGTTATTGTACTTTGGCACACAAAATAGGTAACTTTGTCTTTGTCAATAAATTTTCCCCACAGAGGATTACCACCTTAACTGTCACGGTAACTCCTATTGCATGATTTCTGTGGTTTGTGACTTTCTATTTGGTGTTGATGCATGCCAGTCATAACAGTACTAATGTAGCTGTTGTTTTTATCTGATATTTAATTTTATGTTTCTTGATATTAATAAACTTTAGTGGCATTTTGTCCCAGTTGAGTTGCTTTGTTTGCTTAGTGAAAAAGTAAAGAAAAGAAAAAGTTACTGTTATTTTTCTTAAAAGTCCTTAATAATATAGCTTTGGTGTTTGGGAAATCAGAGCCTTTTGGGGAGAAATATCTAGAAACACAGGTAATTTTTGTAGGCTAATTCATCCCCAAAAGAGGAATGTAGGACACAGCAACAATTTTCCATTGTCTTACAGAATCAGTCCAAAGGCCTCTTCTGTGCAATTCTGACCAAAATAGGTTGATACTTTAGCATATAAGTAAGTAGTTTTTACAATTATGTAAAACTGTGAAATTTTCCCCCGTTGCAAATCGACTTTGGGGAATATTTGATTCTGACAGAAATAAGAGAGGTGTATAGTGTAATTATTATTTAAAACGTGTATTTTAATACATATACCTGCTCCTTTAAAAATTTTTGTATCTTTTCTTTATTTAGGGTCCCCCAGGACCTCCTGGACCTCAAGGACTACAAGGGCCAAAGGTTATTCTTTATTTCACTCATTTCCATTTCTCACATACAGTGCAGGGAATCCCATATTAAGTATTTGGATCTTTGAAAACAAACCTTGAAAATTGCTGGAGAAGCTGAAATCAGCAGTATCTCTAAAGAGAGTTAAAAGGAAATTGAGATCTGGACTGAAGAAAGAGGGATCAGAAGAAAGGAAAATGAGGAAAGAAGGGAGAGAAAGAGGAATGGCACATAATTTACTAGGGGACATTGAGAAGCAAGAAGAATATTAAACATGAGAAAAAAACAGTTTTACGAAACTTATGTGTGTAAAGAAACAATAAATGCAATGTATGAAAAAAGGAAGTTACTTAAAGAGAGAAGAATTTAAGGAAACTTACTCTGACACTGGAGAAGATCCTTCGCCCCAATTCTTTTGTAATTAAAAAAACAAAACAAAACAAGGAAAGCATTAACATGATGCCTTCACAAATGACAATTTAGGAATCGTTTTTAAATCATTTTTTAATATCTCTTTATTATGCATATTCAGCCATTCTACCATTTGTATCTTCTCTTATGAAACATGCCAGCTACAAACAGTAGAAATCTAAAATTACTTGATTATATCTAGACTTCGTTGGTGGTGTTAGCTTTATCCCTCCAAACTAAAGCTTAGTTATTTAACCATGTTTGATCATTTAACACATGGCCGGTCACTCTAGCTTTTCAGAATAATGTTTGAGCTACACGTGTTGAAATATGATTTTCATCATCGGATTTTTGTAGAGGATTCAAGTGGTTTCAAAATTCATCTTTTGTTTGTGCTTCTTAAGGCAGTTTATTTGCCAGGTCTCTTACATACACACACACACACGCACACATACCAGCTTTTGCTTTCTTCTCTTTCTAGATACTTAAAAACAGAAATCTAGTACATAGTAAAAGTAATTTTTCTGTTACATAAAGGATATTAAAAAACCAAGCCCATTGCTGTTGAGTTGATTCCAACTCATAGTGACCCTATAGGACAGAGTAGAGCTGCCCCATAGGGTTTCCAAGGTTGTAAATCTTTATGGGAGCAGACTGCCACATCCTTCTCCCATGGAATGTCTGGTGGGTTGGAATAGCTGACCTTTCAGTTAGCAGCTGAGCACTTTAACCACTGTACCACCAGAGATCCTTATATAAAGGATATATAGTAAAATATTCAATATTACTGAAACCCTTGCCTCTGTAAGTTGTTTTAGAGCATAAATCCTCATTTCAAACAAATTCCACGTATAGCTGTAGCATAAGTTTTGGGATATTTAACCCTCTATTTCTCCATCACATTCTGGTTCCTAAGAGATGTAACACAAAAAAGCTCCCAGTCACATACACAGTCTTTATACCTGGTGAGCAAGTTGGCTTGGATCCCTATTCTTTAATATCTTGGTGAGCTGAACTATACAACCTAGAAAGAAATCTGCAGATTCCCTTTTCCTCGGTATAGAGTCAACCAAGGTCTAAGTGCCTTGCTTTATCCTCCTCAGACCATCTGGTTGACTAGGTTTCCAAAGCCAAAATTGTCCCCAAAGCTGAACACATAGCTCATTCTCTCCAAACCTCAAAAGCTTCTAGGACTTTTTCTTCAGCCCAAAGGCTTACAGAACCCCAAAAAGGCAAAAAGGTCCATCTAGCCAAAAGAAGGCTGTATCACTGAATCCTACTTCTCCCTTGGTTTATAATCCATTTATTAAAAATAATTTTTGAGTCTCTACTCTGTTGTAAGGACTATAGTAACAGTTTCAACAAGCACCTTCCAGCCTAGGGAGGGAGACAGGCAAATAAAGGCCCATTTATTAATAAACAGAGTAAGAGCTTTGATTAAGTGAGAGTGGTATAGACATGCATGGGGGTGTCCTTCTCAGTCCTCATTGTCAAGGATGGCTTCAAGCTACAACTGAAAGACAGGAAGATGAGCCAGCTGAAGTTCTAGACAAGTGGTGTGGGGAGAGGGGATTAGTCAGACTCCCTTACTCCGTACCCCTGCCATCCTTCTCATTATGCTATCCCCCAGCCCACCCCACACAACCCCATGTTGTTTTTGTAAGGTGCCATTGAATTAGTTCCAACTCATAGTGACCCTATGAATAACAAGATGAAGCACTGTCCAGTCCTGGCCATTCTCACAATCATTGCTGCATTTGACCCCATTGATACAGCCACTGTGTAAAACCATCTCCCTGAGGGTCTTCCTCTTTTTTGCTGACCCTCTACTTTGCCAACTGTGATGTCCTATTCCAGGGACTGATAACCTCCTGATAACATGTCCAAGGTACATGAGATGCTTCTAAGGAGAATTCTGGCTGTACTTCTTCCAAGACAGATTTATTAGTTCTTCTAGCAGTCCATGGTATATACAGTATTCTTCCCCAACACCATAATTCAAAGGCATCAATTCTCCTTTCTTCCTTATTCATTGTCCAGCTTTCATGTGCACATGAGACAATTGAAAATACTGTTGTTGTTAGGTGCCATCGAGTCAGTTCCGACTCATAGAGACCCTATGCACAACAGAACAAAACGCTGCCCAGTCCTGCACCGTCCTCACAATCGTTGTTATGCTTGAGGCCATTGTTGCAGCCACTGTATCAATCCATCTCTTTGAGGGTCTACCTCTTTTCTGCTGACCCTGTGCTTTACCAGGCATGATGTCCTTCTCCAGGGACTGATCCCTCCTGACAACATGTCCAAAGTATGTAAGACACAGTCTCGCCATCCTTGCTTCTAAGGAGCATTCTGATTTACTTCTTTCAAGACAGATATGTTCGTTCTTTTGGCAGTCCATGTATATTCAATATTCGTCGTCAACACCACAATTCAAAGGTGTCAATTTTTCTTCAGTCTTCCTTATTCATCCTCTAGCTTTCGCATACATATGATGCTACTGAAAATACCATGACTTGGGTCAAGTACACCTTAGTCTTCAAGGTGACATCTTTGCTTTTCAACACTTTGAAGAGGTCCTTTGCAGGAGATTTACCCAATGCAATGCGTCTTTTGATTTCTTGACTGCTGCTTCCATGAGTGTTGATTATGCATCCAAGTAAAATGAGATCCTTGACAACCTCAATCTTTTCTCCATTTATCATGACGTCGCTTGTTGGTCCAGTTGTGAGGATTTTTCTTTTCTTTATGTTGAGGTATAATTCATACTGAAGGCTGTGGTTTTTGATCTTCATCACTGAGTGCTTCAAGTCCTCTTCACTTTCAGCAAGCAAGGTTGTGTCATCTGCATAACACAGGTTGTTAATGAATCTTCCTCCAATCCCAATGCCCTGTTCTTCTTCATATAGTCCAGTTTCTCTGATTATTTGTTCAGCATACAGATTGAATAGGTATGGTGAAAGGATAAACCCTGATGCACACCTTTCCTGACTTTAAACCATGTAGTATCCCCTTGTTCTGTCCAAACAACTGCCTCTTGATCTATGTACAGGTTCCTTATGAGCACAATTAAGTGTTCTGAATTCCCATTCTTTGCCATGTTATCCATAATTTGTTATGATCCACACAGTCGGATGCCTTTGCATAGTCAATAAGACACAGGTAATCATCTTTCTGGCATCCTCTGCTTTTAGCCAGGATCCATCTGACATCAGCAATGATATCATTGGTTCCACGTCCTCTTCTGAGTCCAGCCTGAATTTCTGGCAGTTCCCTGTCAATACACTGCTATAGTCGCTTTTGAATGATCTTCAGCAAAATTTTGCTTGCATGTGATATTAATGATATTGTTTGATAATTTTAGCATTTGGTTGGATCATCTTTCTTGGGGATAGGCATAAATATGGATCTCTTCCAGTCATTTGGCCAGGTAGCTGTCTTCCAAATTTCTTGGCATAGACGAGTGAGCACTTCCAGTGCTGCATCCATTTGTTGAAGCATCTCAATTGATATTTCTTCAATTCCTGGAGCCTTGTTTTTCACCAGTGTCTTCAGTGCAGTTTGGACCTCTTCCTTCAGTACCATCGGTTCCTGATCATATACTACCTCTTGAAATGTTTGAATGTCGACTAATTCTTTTTGGTATGATGACCTTCTGTATTCCTTCCATCTTCTTTTGATGCTTCCTGCACTGTTTAATATTTTCCCCCATACAATCCTTCGCTATTGCAACTCAAGGCTTGAATTTTTTCTTCAGTTCCTTCAGCTTGAGAAATGGTAGAGTGTATCCTGTCACTGACACCCATGTACTTCAGAATAAATCTTGAAATGTTCTTTTTGACAATGAATGCAACACCATTCGTCTTCACGTTGTCATTCCCAGCATAGTATGATTGTCCGATTCAAAATGCCAGTCCATTTCAGCTCACTAGTGCCTAGGGTATCGATGTTTATGTGTCCCATTTCATCTTTGATGGTTTTCAATTTTCCTAGATTCATACTGCATACATTCCACATTCCGATTGTTAATGAATGTTTGCAGCTGTTTCTTCTCATTTTGAGTTGTGCCACATCAGCAGATGAAGGTCCCAAAAGCTTTACTCCATCCACATCATTAAGGTCGACCCTACTTTGAGGAGACAGCTCTTCCCCAGTCGTCGTTTTAGTGCCTTCCAACCTGGGGGGCTCATCTTCCAGCACTATATCAGACAATGTTCAGCTGCTATTCATAAGGTTTTCACTGGCTAATTCTTTTCAGAAATAGACTGCCAGGTCCTTCTTCCTAGTCTATCTTAGTGTGGAAGCTCAGCTGAAACCTGTCCTCCATGGGTGACCCTGCTGGTATCTGAATACCAGTGGCATAGCTTCCAGCATCGCAGCAACACAGAAGCCCCCACTGTATGACAAACTGACAGACATGTTGGGGAACTGAAAATACCATAGGGTATTTTCAACTAAGGGTCTGGCATACCTCAGTCCTCAAAGTGACATCTCCCATACTGATCTTATAATTGAGATCTTGAGAGAAGAAAATAAATATGCCAGTTTTGAAGTACTAAAAAGATGCATTATTCTACATCCACTTAAACTTTACCATTTATACACTTTCACCATTGTTTAGCTGATTTAATCCTTTATGTAGTCCATGATCTCTCCTTAAGAAAATTAGGATAAATGGGGTGGGATGTGGCTGTACCCAAGAGTCACAAGACAGCCTGAATCAAGTATAGAACCCATTCTTACCTCAAAACTCCCAGTCTCAGACTGAATGGGAACCTATTCAGTTAGTATTTCTCCCTCCTTTGTCAAACCATGATTATTTGCTTTCTTAAACACCGAATAACTATTAAAAAAAAATTTTTTTTTGAGAGGTGAAGGGTAAATAAATTAATCACTCATGAGTTGTGTTTCTCTTGAAACTCTCATGGGTTGTATTTTAAAGGTAAAAGCTTAGTGAAGCAATCATTACTGAGCCCAGAGTGCTGACAAGTATTTAGACTCTGAATGAAATGAGGGCTTAGCCAGGTGCATCCAACCTCAGCAGACTTGTTTGTGGCAGAATAAACTTTGCTGCTACCACAAAGAGCAGGAAGTCTGAAATAAGGAAAGACTTCTTTTCTTTTTTCCTTTTTTTTATTTTATTTGCTTGAAACCACAAGATCATGCCTTCTTTAAACATTGGAAAGCTCAGATTTCATGCTGTGCCCCATGGCTCTTAAAGTTTTTACCAGGGAAAGGAGCTCTAGCCATTTCAGTATTGTGGTTTATAACATCACCGAACAAGCCTCTCTTATAAATACAGTCTCATGTCAGTTCCCTTGGAACCCTGTCTGGGAGACAGGCCACTCACACTGAGAAGGGCTGTTTATACAAGGTTTCCACAATGTGGAAATTCAGGAATAGTTGTCATGGTATCTGAATAAATGTCACTGACATAAAATAATATCTAGCCTTTCAAGGAATTTATTTATTCAGTACTTTTCAGATTGAAAGGTGACTGAATATTTGTTGTTTAAATAAATTTCTAACAGATTATTTAAATATGTTTTTAATGGGAATATTTTAAGTTTAAAAAAATAAATCTATATATTTTTGGTGTGTCAAGAATTCTAATAAATCATAACAGGAATTGCAAATTTTAATTCATTCCTAGCATGGTATAGGAAATTGAATTGATCCAGAAGTAATTTTATGTGGATTAGGATATTATCTGATTTATTGTGTCTTTCAGTGAGGCTTTCCTTGGCAATAGCACGTTCCCAATGATTATGAATCTGTTCAAACTGTGCCACTTAAAATATTGTACATTCTTTGGGTTTGCATTTTATTTTTTCTTAGGGTAATGCATGTGTTTTGCTTTTTTCTCATACTAGGAAATAAGAAAAATTATACAGATTTTTTTTAAGGAGAAAAAAATTAACTGAAGATATAGACTTGCTATAGATTATGGTCCATCATCAATTCATCTCTATCAGTTTACTTTTACTGTTGTTGTTTTGTTGTTTTTGTTTTACTTGCATCTCATGTGGGAGAAAAAGTAAACACTGAATCTTAGTTACACCTAAGTATTATTATATATAATCTTCAAGAAAATGTTACTTCACTGAGCTTAGACATGTGCTCCGGTGTCATTCTCGGATTCCGACGCATTTCCCAAAAGGCAGATCACACTTAGCAACCAGCACCATCTTTTATTTAGTGTAATTTGCCACCAATGATAAACGAAGGCAAGCCATCCCTTTTTATCTTAACAGGGAGAGCCAGGATCTCCAGGAATCCCAGGAGCTGATGGAGAGCAGGTAATTTTCAAAGAAATACACTATCATTTAAGGCATCATTATTCATTTTATTATAGGTTTGGAGCCAAAAAGATATGAGTATTAATATGATAGCCTCTTTTTTTTTTTTCCACAATCTATTCTAGAGAGTATATTTAAGAAGCAGCTGGTTTAATATTAGATATTCATTTTCTTCACAGAAAGACACAAGCTGTATAATGCTTTAGTTTTGTTCTTAATACTCCTTTTCAATCTGCCGATGACTCCTTTGTGGATTTTTAATAGCCTGTAAGATCATTACCAATTTAGTAAGAATAACCTGATTTTTGTCAGTGAGTACAAATAATTCAAGATTAGAATCAGAGATCATAGTTTCCACAAAAGTAGATTTTGGTCATATGTTGTTACTTTTTTCAGTGGCTTCCCAAATAAAAATTGCACCTCATTTTCTTGTTCATTAGAAAAGACAAAGAAGCAGGGCACTTGTAGGTTTGTGGAGTATGACAGTATCTTAAAAGGTGTCTCCTAAAACAAGGGTCAGGAAACTTTTTTTTATAAAGGACCAGATAGTAAATGTTTTAGACTTTGCATGCCACATGAGGTCCCTTGCCAGATTTTTTTTAACACCCTTTTAAAAATGTAAAAAACACTCAGGCCAGTACAAAAACAACCATGGGCCGGCCCAGGGAACCATAGTTTGCCAACCCTTGCCCTGAAAGAATCTGACTAAGGGAAATATGGACGTGACTCAGAGTTCAGAATCGAATCATATGGGTTAGTTTCAAGATCTTTGATGTTTTATGGGCTTCCATTATTTACCCTAAAAGTGGTTAAAATCAAGACAATCATATGAAATCAAGAGAATTCTTGATAGAAATAGTGAAGACTTTACTCCTCAGTAAATAATATTAATAAGAAAATTAAGTTTAGAAGAATTTGTTTTTAAATATAAGTAGTATGTTGAAATTGTATAATATCACATAAAATGAACATGTGATATTTTAAAAAAGAAAAATACTTTAAATGATTTGCTATGTCAATCTGAGATCACATTAGAATTTTTTAATTTGGCTTTCTTATTTCCCCCATGTTAGTCTTTATAAATGACATACGTAATGACGTATTCCATGGCCCCTAATATACAATAGGTGGCGGGGTGGGCAGGGAAGTATAGGATTTATAAGATACTCTGCCATTAAGGCCAATGGGTTGGCTATCCTGCTGCTCTTCATTGTTAGATTCCTAAAACTAGCCCGGGTCTGATCGATCCGTAAGCTCTATCTATCCATTGAGGCACCCTCCCACCCACTCACCCACCCATCCCATGGGGGATCCTGAACTAAGTGCTGTGAAATAGCTATAGTTAACAAGACACATTCCTGTCTTCAAGTAGTTTTTAATAGAGAAAGGATGAACAGGTTTCTGCAGCCTGGGGGCCCTTACTATGGTAACTGTGAACATCTTTGCTGAAGAATGGGTCATCTATATGGTCACATCACAGTAAGGTTCCTTAGATGAAAATGCTTAACAATAAAGATTAATGTCAGCATTATTCTCAAAAAATTCAGATGAATTAACATTTGAAATATACATGGGTCTTCTTCCTTGCTGTAAATGAAAACACTGTGGAAAATCTGAAGTATTTTTAGCGTTAATTGAGCATTAGTGTGCAGTCAGTGATTCACCTGTCTGTAGACTGAGACTGGACCAGTGAAAAGTGATGTCGATTAGAACTTCCGCCTGTATCTAAGGGGACAGGAGGATACCTTGGCTGGAGTTACGAGAAATCTTCCTGGACCTTTGTTATAATACTCGGTCCTGGTTCAAAATGTATGTTGTACTGTTGAGAATTAAATCCATTAAATTGTTTTCAGGGTTCGTGAGATAGAATTAGCTGCCAGGTAAAAATAAAGAATCAGGAAAAATGATGGCAAAACCTAAGTTCATGCTTCTCATTTTTACAGGCCAACATAATAGAATTTAATCCCTTTCGTTACATGGGGAAACGGTATTCATTCAATGTAGAGTCAATGTAGAAGGTTGCTGTAAAAAACAACTGTACCTTAAAGTGAGAGTCATTGCAGCATAAACCAGCTCTGTCGCGTAGACTCCAATTCGTGGCGACCCCACATGCATCAGAGTAGAACTGTGCTCCACAGGGTTTTAAATGACTGATTTTTTGGAATTAGATCACCAGGACTTTCATCCGAGGTGCCTCTGGGTGGACTCAAACTTCTAACCTTTCCGTTAGCAACCAAGGGCTTTAACCACTTGCACCACCCGGGGACTCCTGTTTCAGCATAGGACCCACTTATTGGCAAAATTGGTCAGGAACTCTGTTTTACGGGTAAATCCAACCCAACCCAACCCAACCTGTTACCGTCAAGGCCATTCTGACTCATAGCCACCCTATAGGTCAGAGTAGAATTGTCTCATAGGGCTCCAAAGGATATAGCTCTTCGGGGTCAATAGGATTCTAACATGAAACCATATCATTTGTAGGGATTGAAAGGCTCAAAAGGAGACATGGGGGACCCAGGTATGCCAGGTGAAAAAGGAGGAATTGGACTTCCTGGATTACCGGTATGTTTATACTTTTTATGATGTGTGCTTCTTAAGATGAATGAAATAATCAGGAAAAAGTCATATATTATTATCTGCAGTCTCATATGCAGTGGTTCATATATTATTTTTATTTTGAAATATTTGTAGTATTATTGATTAATTACTCCAACTGAGGCACTAGAACAAATTTTAAAGGCATCTAAACCAAATAAATTATAAAATAAACCTTCATGTTTTCCTGAATTATTTTTACTAGAAGATAGTAAAATAAATACATTTAGCTTCTTTAATTTAGTGGTGTAACTGATCATTATAAAATAACTATGGCTGAAAAAGTGTATATAAAAATTTTAAAATGAGCTACTCTGGCAAGTGTAGCCTTTGTATGATACTATGGGATAGTATTTTTATGGGTTTTTTTTCTCTCTGATTCTTACTGAAAATTTGGAGGAAAAAAATGCAGCACTGCCCTAGGTATCTTTTTAAACAGGGAAGTATATAAATAAATGTCAATAGAATGTAAAAGACCTACCTTTGCTATTTAAAATGCACACCACCATAGAAAGTATAACACATAACATATATTTAACACTAAGTTCTACCAATTTAACTAAACACTGTTCTTACTTGCATTATATTTCTGCATACCACCCACAACCCTAGGGATTTGGGTAAGCTTGCTGTTGTAGGCTAAAATGCAAGGAAATAAATCTGTCTTTTATGTGTCATGTGTATAATATTATAAAATTTTCAACAGGATGTTGGGTTTGGGGAGAAAATTCAGTTGTTTCTTGCACTTTGGAAATGACTTTCACCAGCTTAACTCTGCTTAATGATTATTTGTAGGGTGCCAATGGAATGAAAGGAGAAAAAGGAGACTCCGGATTGCCAGGTCCTCAGGGTCCTTCCGTAAGTCCGGGTGGCTGAACTTCCGTGGTTTCTGAAAAACCCTGAAACAGGCCTATTATTTACCTACCTCAACCTGTGCCAGGTGACTTATCAATGATAGGAAGACCGCGAACTTTATGGTTTGTCCAACTGTGGAAGAAATATTTGTCGACCTTGTACAATGAGAGACAAAGGGTCTCAGAGGCCTGGGGGAAGGCAGTTTTTCAGAGGGCTGTCTAATCCTGAGGAGAAAATCAATGGTTTTCTCACAACGCTTGTGGGTAAAGCTCTGTCAGTATAGAACACACGTCCTTTTTTCCGCCAGAGTCCTGTTTTTGCTTAGTAAAATATTTGGGAGTTTAATAGTGGTTGCGGCATTATAGCATTTCTTGGTAATCAGTTACTTCCTTTTAATGTATTTTTTATTTATTCTGGCTTTTGTAGAACAACTGTATTTTTTCAAGGTTTTTGTTGTCTTTATGAAGGAATTTCTAAACCTAGAGAACAAAATGCATCACTTCTTCCAGTATCCTTATTCCTCTGCAGCTATTAATGGCCTTAGCAGAACCCCAGCACAGGAATCAAGGTCAATTGTCTTATCTCAAAGAAGTAACCAAATCCATGTTTATATTTTGGAAATACAGATCATAGGCCCACCAGGCCCACCAGGTCCCCACGGCCCACCAGGCCCCATGGTAAGTTCCCCTTCCCTCCAAACTGTAATTGTTTATTTATGAGCATGCTACCAGAGGAAACATGAACACATCCCTCAAAACAGCCAGCTTGTGTTTTGTACTCCCCTCTGTGGAATGCATACAAAAGATGAGGCGCTTTGATATACACTGACCTTACTGTGTTGTCTTTCACTCCATGTGTTGGAAAGAGAGTAGTTTTCCTATAGGAGAGTTGAGGAAAGACAGCTAGAGCTGGCAAGCTTTACTCTGATCTTATCTGATGAACACTGGCAAACGTTTTAACCAACTACTTCTCTAGTTTTTTTGGTTTTTTTTTAAGTAGTGATATAAGATGAATCATCATAGCCATCAAGGAATGTTTCTAACCAACTTTGGAGTTTGAGATCTTTTAATGAAATAATCCTTACAAACATTTATGAAATAATGCTGTAAAAAGTGAAGCTTGCTTCCACAGAGGTCATAGGTTTCTGGGTCCTTTCCTTTGCCCTTTTATAGCACTGTTGTTGATCCATTGTGCCAGGGTTAGTGTTCACTGCAGGTGTCCCCCAGTGACCAGTGAAGACAAATCACCTCGCCCTCACAGAACCGAGGTCCAGTGAGGAAGACAGCCATTCCCCGTGCTGTTGGGTCGATTCAGACTCATGATGACCCTATGTGTTAAAGAGTAGTACTACTCCCTAGGGTTTTCTTGGCTATAATCTTTACAGAAACAGATTGCCAGGCCTTTCTTCTGTGGTGCTGCTGTGTGGGTTCAAACCACCAACCTTTCAGTTAGTAAACCCAACCCATTTCAGTTAGTAGCCAAGTACAAACTGTTTGTGCTGCCCAGGGATTTTTTTATCAAGTGTTAATTTCCCAAATATCTTAATTAATGACCATTGTGTTAAGGCTAGAGTGCTTCAAGCGCTTGTGACTGAATAATAATGCAAGGCAGGCAGTCTATAAGGTCTCATATGATGGCTCAATAAGCCAAATGGCTTCAATCATACAGATTAAATTGAATTGTGGTCACTCTTCTCCTGTCTAAGAAAGAGCATCAATAGAATGCTTTAAGCCACAGAGCCTAGCTCCAGATCCAGTCATCGATTTCTTACTGCCGCCTTTACTTCATAACACAGAACAATTACAATAGATTTTATTTTCTTAAATCTGAACAGCTTACTAAGAATTAAGCAGATAACCTACTTTTAGCTTTGTTATACCCCCTCCACTTAGGTTAGAAGGCTAATAGAAAATGTTACATCCTGTTCATATTGTAAAGTTAGTTTAGTGGAATTTTAACCGTTATTAAAATGAGATAAGAATAATTGATAAAGTGACTGCCATTTCCTGAAAATGTTTATCCAGAAACTTATCTAAAGGGAAAATATTATTCTCATGTAGACATATGCAACAAATACCCACGCATTGTTTGATAAGGAACTTTTTTCCTGGTATGGTATGTTTCACTGATAAATATTAACATGCTCCTTTCTCCAAATCGTTACTTAAATCACTTGAAAAGCTTAAAGCAATCCACAGTAAGTTTCAATTAATTTTGCTTGACTTTTTAATCTCTGTATTTAAATTTACACAAAATACATGGTTTTATATCCTCATCCACGCATACATTATGACTTTGTT
Source organism: Elephas maximus indicus (assembly GCF_024166365.1). Taxonomy (NCBI): domain Eukaryota; kingdom Metazoa; phylum Chordata; class Mammalia; order Proboscidea; family Elephantidae; genus Elephas; species Elephas maximus. The sequence continues at coordinate 42,372,758 of NC_064823.1, forward strand.
CCATTTATAAGCAATTGTTACAAGAGCCTTGGAGAATTCATCTTTTGTAGAGATAAATGTATTCTGAGTAATTATGTTTAGCCATCCTGTATTAGAATCTTTTCCTTAATCTTAAATAAGGGTCCCAAACTTGAGTGTGATCTCCCTACTTCCTTCCTACTTTGTATTTCTCAGTACCTTGGGTCTGGAGGAGTTAGTAGTGGAAAAGATCTTCCTCTCCCTGATTCTTAAAGTCTAGAATGTCTCGTTGGCAGGTGTATGACCTTTAAGTCCTACATCTATTTCATTTAAACTCATGAGGCATCTCATATATTCCACCCAGATAAAAAAATGGAAATTGAGAAAGAGGTGTAATGTGGGTTCGAAATCCTATTTTTTCCTTTCTTCTGTGTGTGATTTCCTCCTCCCGACCCTGGAAACTCTGTTGGGCAGTTCTACTCTGTACTATAGGGTCGTTATGAGTTGGAATTGACTCAAAGGCACAGGTTTTTGTTTTTTTTTTTTTTTTTTACCATAATATCTAGTGTCGTAGTTAAAAGGAAACCCTTGTGGCCTAGTGGTTAAGTGCTACGGCTGCTAACCAAAGGGTCAGCAGTTTCAATCCACCAGGCGCTCCTTGGAAACTCTATGGGGCAGTTCTACCCTGTCCTGTAGGGTCACTATGAGTCAGAATCGACTCGACGGCACTGGGTTTGGCTTGGTTTTGGTTTGGTTAGTAGTTAAAAGCTACGGCTGCTAACTAAAAGGTCAGCAGTTCAAATCCACCAGTTGCTCCTTGGAAACCCTGTAGGGCAGTTCTATGAGTTGGAATCGACTCAACAGCAGTGGGTTTGGTTTGGTTTTTGGGCTTACTATAGATATTTAGCAGTCGTAATTGCTATTAATGGATATCCTTATCATAGGAATCAGGGACCGATTATCCAATAGCCAAGGCATCTGTAGTGAACAATTTCACATTTTTTCACCACATCAAAGATTCTTCTTCAGGTATGGCTGGCATCTGCCTGTCTCCCAACCCCACACAGCACCTTCCTGAGGAAACAAAGCCTCTTCTCAAATTTACAATCCTTGACAGGGACAGATTACCCAGTCAGCAAGGTAAACACGGGTTTACTTGTGCTTACTTCCTAATCTGTAGGGAACAATTTCACATGTTTTTCACCACATCAAAAATTTAAATTTACATCAAAGATGTGGTGAAACCTATGTGAAATTGTTCCCTACAGATTAGGAAGTAAGTACAAGTAAGCCCGTGCTTACCTTGCTTATAGGGTAATCTGCCCCTGACAGGAATCCAAGAGCTGCAAGGAGCTTTCAGTAGGTCATAAAGTCTACTTTGCTTGCCTCTAACTATAGCTCAAACAAGAAGACTCTTGTTTGCCATCTCTTTTGTTATTTTATAGAATATTCACTTCTTCTGGGAAACAGTGGATCAGTTCTTAATTAAAAGCTGTGTTTTCACTTTTAGGGACCCCATGGACTTCCTGGACCAAAGGTAATCCAACAAATCCCTTGATTATTTGATTTCTGTTTCCTTGTTACTCATGGAGAAGCATGACTGAAGCATGTCTGTCCTGTCTTATTTCTTTGTCAAGTAATGTTATTAATCTTTAAGCCTTTAAGCATACTTAAATCTCACAACACACAATGATTCACAAAAAAATTTATGTTATGTCACCTGGAGAAAAATTATTTCTCATTTTGCCTTTTTCCTTGGCACTGTTTCTTAAATTATTAGTCATAATATACTCAAAATCAACTATATAGACATGAATCTGATTAGGTTATCAGACTATCAGCCCAGATACTCTTTTTAACTATGATCTCTTTAGTTGTATATTTGGATATTATTAATGGATACTTCTTGCTTGCCATGTAGTGCCACATTTAAATGCTTTGCCTATCCAGCATTTTAATGTTGTTCTCCCTTAGAGGTCACTGGTCTAGAATGGGGTAGGCTATATCAGGTGTGCTATGCTGGGGGAAGATCACGTCGTAGACACGTATTGTACTCTATACACTGTGTTAACACTCTATACACTGTGTTAACAAGAGAATAGAGAATAGCCTCTCCTTGTCAGGGCTAGGAGAGCTGGCATTATAAAGATAGTCTCAGCTTGTTCTTGGGCTTTGTGTAGACTGAAAGACATCCTGTAGGATTAAAACAAGCCATGAAGGACAAGCTCCTTCTTCTGGGGAGCTTATGTGGTGAGATTCTAATCTCAGTTTTGCCACTGACAGGCTGTGTCACTTGGGCAGATTACTTATCCTCTCTGAACCTCCATTTACTCAACTGGGTAATTTACCTCATAGTGTTGTGATAATTTAATGAGGTATGATTAAAAAACACTTAGCAAAATATCTGATGTAGTTATTGCCAAACATCCAGTAAATGGCAGTTGTTACTGTTATCTTGTGATTCGATGCTTTGTTTTGAAAAAAATTCAAAAGTTAGCCTCAAGGCTTATTGTGAGAAGATTCAGGGACCCCTGAAAGCCCCCTGGTAGTGAGTTGATACATTTAAAAACATGGAGAGGGGACACATAAATGCAGCGTTGACACTAGACATCAGAAAGCCCAGTCTACCCTCTCCTCTGGCTCCCTTCTGGTGTACTTAGCTTTAGGGGTGGCCGCAGGTATTGGTCTGACTCAGGAGTTCTGAGGTTCCTTCTCTAGGTCAGGCAGGTGCTCACCCAGGAATTACTATTAATGAATTTTTTAACACAGAGGAATCTAAGAACTGGAAGGAACTTTCAGTAGGTCATAAAGTCCTCTCTCCTTTCTCTAGCTTTAGCTCAAACATGTCTCCTTAATCTTCTTAGAATGTAGTAATGCCAGAAGCATGGATTAGAGTTTGGGGAATCAGTACTGTTCCAGGGGTCAGAGGAGAGAAGCTCATCTATCAACTTTCTGACCTTGGTAGTTATCTAACCTTTCTGCCCACTCTTAACTTCTCTTTGGATTGTAAAATGCCACTTCAGACTAGCCTAATCTCAATGACTGAGGTCAAAGCCACCAAAACTGTGTTTTTTTTAATTCCATAAGTGATTCTGACACACCATTCCCATGAATTTAGGAGATACCCAAGCACCTTTTATATCTAAAATGCCAAGATTTATTTTGTCCACTCTTAATTTCAATTGTTACTTAAATCATAGATTTAAGAAGATAATAATGCTGATTAGCTTTGCAGATTACCTGTGGTAGTCCTTTGACATTAAAAACAATAAACTGGAGGCCCAGGTAGGTTAGATTATTTGCTCTAAATTATACTGCTAGTTAATGATAGCTCTGGGACTAGAATTTAGGTCCAGACTTGAAGTTAGGTCTTTCTGGTGCTGGATTTGATTGTTTATAAACTTGCCTTCTCAATTAATGACCCCTCACTGAAAAGTTTCATAGCCTACTACGGCTGGCCGTGACTAGTTATCATTTCAAGGCCACTTGCTGAAATTCCATCCACATGCAAAGCCGTCGATCTCAAGATTAGACCAGCTAATTGAAGGTGACTGTTGAGCTTTGGCCATAGTCTAACACTGACTCTGACTTGGTGGCATTCCTGGTATCCTACCTTACCTACCAAAGTGCATTGGGATTTTCTATAGTGGTAGCACTGCAGATATATCTTCAAAATCCAGAAAATCCACTGGGTCATGCCAATGTGTTCATTACTTTGTGACCCTTTGAAAGTTCAAATGTTTATGAATATTCAAAGGTTCCATGGATAAGTGTAGTTCGGTGTTTCCAAAAATTTTCTTGTGAGAAGAATCACCTGGGAGACTTTTAAATACCCATTCCTGTTCTACCACTGTCTGGACAGGGCCTGGACTCTGTTGTTTAACAAGTGCCACACTGATTTTCATCATCAGGCATATTGGAGAAATACCGCCCCAGTTAATCCCTTCTGCCATGTGAGCATAATCCTCCCACGTACCCCACCAAGACTCTGTGGGGCATTTGAGTCCAAGAGCACCTTCCTTCCACGCATTTCAAGATTTTCTTGACAGAATTGATGTCTATACTTAAAAGAGGGAAAGTGTACAGGTCAGAACTCTCTTTAGCTCGAAGAGGCTGCTACTGGTAGAAAATAGGTGGACTGTATTCCTACATTTTTAAAAAAACAGCAGGAGACTATCACTTACCATGGTTTTTGTAATGTCACTTTGAGTTAAATTCATACCTCCTTTTTTTCTAACACTGGACAGACAGTAAAACTACTTTTAAGTTTTTTGATCTTCATGTCCTCTTCTGGGATTGGCAATTTGTTGTCTACCCTGTTGATTAATCCATGTAGGGACTTGCCTTGGCAATGCCAGTGAATGAGGACTTGCTAAATGGCATTACTTCAGACATTGGCTCCTACATGTTTAGCTCATTCCCCTGGGCAAAATGCTTAAAGGCTTAAAATATCTGTATATAATGCTGTCCTGCATATTCCAGTTTTCCATTCCAGCAGAGTGGGTTTTTCCTACTGAACCTTCCTTAGCACCCTCCACTCTAAGTGGCTTTGATTTACTTGGTCACACCACTGTAGTATAAACAAATTTCCTTTAGATATAACTCAAAAATTTAGGAACTTAGTTATATAGATCTTGATTATGAGGAATACATTTTCTTGGGAGTTTTGCTTCCTAAAATATTATTTAACTGTCAATTTCAGTTTATATATTTTTTTAAAAACTTGAATTAATTTTTTGAACCAATGCAAGACAACTCTAGCGTGGCTTTGCTGTTACCTAAAACTGGAATCTGCAACCTTTTCAGAGACTGGCTCTCTTCTCTCCCAGTTTAAAGACCCATGATAGCAACCAAAATTGGCATTTGCTTTTGCATTTAGGGTGAACCAGGGTTAAATGGTGTTAAAGGATTGAAGGGTGAACCAGGTCAAAAGGGTGACAGAGGACCCCTTGGTCTTCCAGTAAGTAAAGAAAACTTTCCATTTCAGTGCAAATCTCAGATTTTTCCTTCTACCTTAAGTAACAACTCTGGTTTACTCCATGGCTATATAACTGTTGAGATTTCTGTAAGTGGAAAACATTATTTTAGAGTAGAGCTCAGTCCAATTTTGTTTTCTCTGGTGTCTCCTTCTGTGTCAGAAAGAAGATCCCATAACAAACAAAGCTATACATGTTCTGTCGTTCTTCAATTACATACATGCCAACCTTACTCTTTTAGGGCTGAAAATTTTTCTCCCATCTCCCTCCCCTTTAAAAAGTATTGTGCTCATTATTTCATAATTTCTCCCAAATGCTTTCATAATTTAGTACAGTTTAAAATCCTCTTTCAATTGCTTTTTCTTCTTCAATACCAAAAACCGTGGCCCTCTGTTGGTGGCAGGTATGCAATTGGCCATCATCAATGGCGTGGGGTCCATGCTGTGCTCCCTGACACTGATCAGTCATATCGTGTTCTAAATGTTTTCTGTTGTTTGTTTTGGAAATGCCCTGTCATGAGATTCTTGGGGGCAGTGGTGGCTAGAATAGAAGAAATATTTTGCAGTTGTTTAGAAATTTTTATTTTTAATGAAAAAAGGATTTTCCCCTTCCTGCTTTTTAAGCCAGCTTTCTTTCCACAACAACTAAAAATGGATTTTAAAAAATGATTATTGAATATAAGACTTTAGTTTCAAGACTTACTTTGCTTTCTATTCAATGAATGAAAATAAAAGTCAGTTAAGAATGTTATACATTATATAATTGAAATATTACAGAAAATCAGTAATAGAATATCATTTATACACGTATTTGAAGTGAAGGAGAAAAAAATTAGTGACCACTTATTTCATTTCCCCATGGGTACTGTACTTTAAGTTATTAAGGTATTTCATTTCATGTCCAGTCCTTTACCCAGATCAGACATAGTAGATGCTTAATATTCATTTATTTAATGAATGAGTAAATAAAAAAATGAATGCTGTAAGCCTTGTATTAGATGGAGTATAGATCAGATAATACCAATATGATCAATGGACCACAGGCATAAAATCTCTATAACATACGTGAGTCATTTTTTCAGCATTTCAGATGGATATAGTATTATCAGTGAAGGATTTTCCCCATTCCCCCATTGGTTTTTCAGATGTTAGATTTTCGGTGACGCTGAAGAGAGTATGAAAAGGAAAAAGAAAGATCGTATTTTCTGTTTGATTTAAACCCTCAATCTGATTTCTTTCAAGTTTGCCTTAATTTCTAATTTTGGACCAGTGCTAATTTGTATGCCACCTTTAGCCAAAGTTCACCTGTGTAGCATTAAACAAATAACAACAGCAACATCACCTTTAGCCAAAGTTCACCTGTGTAGCATTAAACAAATAACAACAGCAACATAAATATGTATTTTTTATTATTGCTAACTGAAAATGTATTTTTGCAATTATAGTATGGATCATAATAGCATTACAGAAAAGGAGTTTTAAAATAAAAAACTAAAAATGTCCCAAATATATATGGTATAGCATCATCGGTAAAATTCACAGCTGGAATAGATTTTTTTTTCACTTTGTGTTATTAACTGCATCTGAAGTATAAAATGGAGACATAGTTCTGCAATCCTGCCAAGAGCATTTATAGGGCCAATGTGTTGTCTTTTTTAAATCACTCCTTGATTTAATCTATACTTTTAAAGAATTAGAAATAAATATTTGGGCTTTGAGATACAAAAGCCATATCAAAGAAGTAATTGTGCTTCTTCTTGAACCAAGCATCAGAAATCTGTCATTTTTTTAATCCTGCCCTATTGATGTGAATTCTAGAGTTCAAGATAAAGAAAAACATCATACATTGCCTGAGAACAGAGCTAGAGTTTTAAAACATTTCTCATGCAGTCTTTGATGCAAGGATTATTTAAAATGAAGAATGAATTGGTTTGGGACAGTGATTTTTTGTTTGGTCTCAGGATTCCCCCCCCCACACCGCCCCCAGTCTTTTTCTGTTCCTAGAAGTCCCTCTAGTGGTGACGATGTATATAGTAAGAACAACCCAGAAAACAATGAGTATTATTCATGTGAAATCCACCAAGAGTCACCCTCGCGTGTCAAAACTCTGCGTTTGTTGTTCATAAACACTGTTTTAACAAATAAAACTAGAGTTCTTTTCTAGTCTTCTGAAATTCTAAATGTGATTATAATAATGAGCCTTTTCTTAGGAAATTGGCCGTTATTTTTTCTTCAGAACTTAAAAATCATGTATTTTGAATAGTACAGTCTTTAGAAAATAAATCTGATCCGGAAATTCGACAGCCGTTTGTGACTGTATCAGCAATTACTTTGTAGCCACTTTATAACCTCATTAGCTTGATTTCCAAATAAGAATGTATCTGATAGAAATGTGATTAAGATGCCATCCTCTGTGGGGTGTTTATTGTCATGTGTTTTGTTTTTGTTTTTTTTAAACTAACAATTCGTAGCCATGTGATATTCATCCCAGAATCCTGTGACTGCGCATTATGTTGTTTGAAGTGTTACATTGGTTCATCAGTTCCTCATACTAATCTCTGTTCTTGTTATTCGTGTTACACCCACCAACCCTGCTACCAACCCAATCACACACAGGGAGCATCTGGCTTAGACGGAAAGCCAGGATCCCGGGTGAGTCCGTCCCTCGTCTTGCCTCTGATGTGCTTTGTGGCTATGAATTGTGGGCTTCTGGACAGACCTCTTTGCTGAATGTACTCCCATCAGTTAATGAGGGGTACGTAGGACTGGAGTGAAGGGGAAAGAAGACAGAAAATAGGGTGGAGCCCTGTTTGCAGTACAGCTTAAACTACCAGAACATCTTTTGAAACCCCAGGTTCAAATCTGGATAATTTGCTAGAAATTACCTACTTGGCTTCATCGTCTTGGTATCCCAAATAAATTTTTTCTTAGCAGAAGGACATTCCCTATAGTTTCATGAAAGATGCACTCTGAAGAGATGAAAATAAATATGAATCTGGCCCGTCGTTTTTAACTAGCTTTTCCTTTTATGTTGATGTCTATCTCAGAAACGTAATTTCTTCCTTGGAACTAACTTCCAAATCTCTGTTCATAGAAACGACTTGTCTGTCTCCTGTCATTTTGTCTTTAATTGCTTCTTAACAGCTCCGTCTCTTAAATTTGAGCCACAGATACTCAGGATTTGGAAGTCTTTTTAAAGATGAATTTTTAAGTTTAGGCAGTAAGGAAAAGATCAGTTAAGATTGTGAGAATTCATCAACATTAGAATGAATTTAAAACCATGAATTCTTTCATATCACAAGCCTCTGACAGAATAAACCAGGACAGTAGAACAGGAGTAGAAATACTCTAGAAGAATTGTACTGCAACAGTTCCTGCACGTGCAAATATGATTATAAATTCTTTGCAAATCCAGGCATAGTCTTCCTGGAAATAAGCAAATATACGTGAAGTCCTTGCTACATTTTTTAGAACCTAAAAAGAAAAAGCAAAGCTCTTCAACTCTAAAACCTGCTTCAGGCAGTCATTATTTTCACTGGTCATTGGTGTGTCTATATTCATTCAGATATTACCTCTTCTGGTAGAGAAATCATAATCTTGGAACAGGAGGCCAGAAGGCAATCATGCCATTAAATCATTTCAGCCGCCTGGTCTGGGCATTGTAAGCCCAGTGACTCCGGCCACTGCAGCCAAACCTATAAGAATGATTCCTTCCCTCTCAGCCTTTGCTGCCCCCAGCAATGTTGCAGAAAGTTTAGCTTGAATAGAGACTGTTCTCATTTCTTCAATAATTTGTTTCGCTTGTATAACTGTTTAAGCGTCTTTATCACAGCTGAGAACAAGGCTTCAGAGCATCTCTGGCCAAGGACAGTGGGGGTGGCATCGGACATGGAACTTGGACGTGAGAATGAGGTTATGGGGAGGAAAAACAATTACATTTTTCTTCTTCAGATTATGGGAGCAGAGTGAAGATGTTCCATTTAGGAAAGGAGGAATATATAATTAAATATGACATACGGCTTTTTGTGTGTGCCTTTCACTGAAATACGCAGTTATATAACTCATCCTTTATATATGAGTTTCTCGAAAACCACCGGCCTGAAAGAATCAAGTATAAAGTACTTGGGAAGGAGATGACTTGCCTTACCGATGTTCTTAAGTCTGCGTTCACTCAGGAAAGTCCAGGATAAATTATAAGGGCTTTTCTTGTAGCCTTTGTGATATGTCTCATATTATCTTTTTTTTTTTTTTTAGGGTACAGATGGCCCTATGGGACCCCATGGCCCTGCAGGTCCCAAAGGAGAAAGAGTAAGTTGTTCCTGAAGTTACTAAGCCATGTACTAAATAAAGCACAGTGTGGCTTTTCCATTGTAGTTGAACTGAACCATTCACTTACCAGACAAGAAATAAAGGGCTATCTAATATTAAATGGGATCAGAGCCCTGGTGGTGTAGTGGTTAAGAGCTCGGCTGCTAACCAAAAGGTTGACAGTTCAAATCCACCAGTCGCTCCTTGGAAACCATATGGTGCAGTTCTGCTGTGTCCTGTAGGGTCGCTATGAGTTGGAACTGACTTGACGGCACCTAACAACAACAACAACAACAATATTAAATGGAAGCCTTCGTGACACAGTGGTTAAGAGCTCCGCTGCTAAACAAAAGGTCAGCAGTTTGAATCCACCAGCTGCTCCTTGGAAACCCTATAGGCAGCTCCGCTCTGCTCTGTTCTTTAGGGTCGCTATGAGTCAGAATTGACTTGATGGCAATGGATTTGGTTTTTTGGTTTTAATATCAAATGAAAATAGATTCCATCTCAAGTTTCATTCAGAGCCAAAACACAGAGATGAGAGCCACAAAACATAACCTAGAATATGGCTGCCTTAATAAAAACAGTGCATACATTTACATAGCTAAAATAAAAACTCAGATTATTCTGTCTTAAACCATAAGGAAGATATTTTCATTTGGCCTTAATCCAGAAAGTTGAAGTCAATAAGGCTAAATTTTAAGGACCACATATTTTAGTTGATAATCTTTTATATAAAGCTACTGTATTCATTCAGAGTAAGTTATAGCTTTTTTTTTTTCCTTCAAGGAAATGACAAAACCTAAGTATTCTCCTCCGCATAGTTACACCTGCTCCCATTTTCTAGCAAAAGAATAGCCTGTCTTTCTCTAACCATAAGGAAATAATTTCAGTGCATTATAAAACAAAAACCTTTCACTAACCTCTGTAGTGCTAGGCCATATTTCCATATCCTTTAGAGGAAAAAAAAAAAAAGACATTCAGAATGGAAGATAAATATCTGACACAAAAAAATGTGCTGCAGCATCAGCAGCTGGCCATTTGTCTGGAATTTCTCTCCTACTTTCTCTGCTTTTCTCCCACTTTTTCTTTTCTTCACCTTGGAAAACTCAGAAGTGTTTTTTGTGTGTCTGAGTGGAATTGTGTCATCAATTTTCTCAGATTCCAGAATGGGATGTAGAGAAAGTATCCTAATAATGAGGGCTTCAGAATGCTGGGATGATTCACTATGCAAGTTTGTGGTCTTTTAAAATTAGGTAGATTTTCATCAATCTGGGGTAATGTCCTTTAAAGAGAGCTCTGGGTAGTGATTTCTTTGACATACCTTCCAATTCCATAATTCTGTGAAGTGAATTCATTCATTCAGTAAATATTTAACGAATGCTACCAGTTAAAAACCAGTTGATTCTGACTTAGGGCAATCCCATGTGTGTCAGAGTAGAGCCGTAAGCTATAGGGTTTTCAATAGCTGGGTTTTCAGAAGTACTTTGCCAGGCCTTTCTTCTGAGGTTCTTCTGGGTAGACTTGAACCTCCAACCTTTCAGTTATCAGCCAATTGCGTTAACCATTTACGCCACCCAGGGACTCCTTATCAAATGCTACAATGTGCAAAACACAGTATTACTTCAAGAGTATTAAATGAAAACGTTCTCCTCACACATACAGACTTTTTAGCAAAAGCCTATTTTGCTAGATTGTTCTGGTACATTGAGTGATACTATTATAATTGATTCATAATCTCACAAAGTTTTATTGATACCTGTCTTAGTCATCTAGGGCTGCTATGACAGACATACCACAAGTATATGGCTTTAGCAAAGAGAAATTTATTCTCTCATAGTCCAGGAGGCCAGAAGTCCAAATTCAGGATGCCAACTTCAGGGAAAGCTTTCTCTCTCTGTCAGCTCTGGGGGAAGGTCCTTGTCATCAGTCTCCCCCTGGTCTAGGAGCTTCTCAGCACAGGGACCCTGGGTCCAAAGGACACGCACTCTTGGCTTTACTTTCTTGGTGGTATGAGGTCCCCCGTTTCTCTGTTCACTTCTCTTTTTTATATCTCAGAAGAGATTGACTTAAAACACAACCTAACCTTGTAGATTGAGTCCTATATCTTTAACATCATAGAGGTAGGATTTACAAGATGTAGGAAAATCACATCAGACGACAAAATGGTGGACAGTCACACAATACTGGGAATCACAGCCTGGCTAAGTTGACACATATTTTGGGGGGACACAATTCAATCCATGACAATACCTTATACATACTGATGCTGCAAAGGAAGCAGCTCTTTTCCTTGACTTAAGAAGGGCTTACAGTCTAACTGCAGAGTTAAAAAAAAAAAATTATCCAAGACGTAACCAGGGACTGAGGCCAAAATGAATACAAATAGCACAGACTGTACATACAAGGATGAGGAAGGCTGGCTTTGTCCAAGAGTGCTTCTAGAAAGAAGGTGCCCTAAAGGAAGATATAATCTGAAAGAATATAAATGCCCCACAAATGTGCAATTGTCATATTTTCTAAGATCAAACCAATGACTTCTAGAGATAATCTGAATTGAAAATAATATTTAAAAGCTGAGAGCTTCAATGCTGCTGGTAACGCAGATGTGCTTTCAAGCATTGTAAAGAAGCCCAGCGCTTGTACTAAAAATGGAGCAGCAAATCTCAGGCAGTCTTTTGGCCAAATGCCCTGGGGCTCAAGAGGGTTTACCTTTTGCTAAATCAGCTGCTACTTCCGAACGCTTCAGAGTGTCACAAGAGTATCAAGTCTCACTGCTGGGGCAGAATTAACCAGGAGAGCAAATGAAATCGCTAAGAATTTTTGAAGGCATAGTTGAAGTCAAATGGTGTGCAGCGTAAAGTGCTACACTTGTATTTACTCAGCATGTTAACTATCTTAACTGGATCCGATGTCAGTTCTCTCTAAGTGCCCCTCACCCAAAGTGCTAAACTGAAGTGAGATTCTCGAAGTTAATTGACCAAGGCTCCATTTGGACTCTCTTGACAAAGTTTCAATTTTGAAGAGGCAGGAATCAGCAAAGGGAGTGATTCTAGAATAATTCCTACATATAGACATGCAAATTAAAGAATTTAAATGAAATTAGACGAGCCTACAGGAAACCAGGCATTTGACAGGCAATGTTATTCATCAACTGTCAAATATATGACTGGCAGGATTCGTGTTTGCCTCCCCGTGCACTTGATGCTGCCTGCCTTCTTCATTTGGCCCTGTAATTGCTTAGGAACTCTGGCAGAGTGTGTTAAGTTTGAGAAGTTCGAAAGTCCTTAGCCCCTGGGTGGTGTAAATGTTTTAGCCCTTGGCTGCTAACTCAAACGTTAACAGTTCATATCTACCCAGAGGTGCCTCAGAAGGCAGTCCCAATGATCTGCTTTGGAAGATTCCCTTAAAACCAAACCCATTGCAACCCCTAGTGACCCTCTAGGACAGAGCAGAACTGCCCCATAGGGTTTCCAAGGCTGTAAATCTTTACGGAAGCAGACTGTCACATCTTTCTCCCACAGAGCAGCTGGTGGGTTCGAACTGCCGACCTTTTGGTTAGTAACTAAGCACTTAGTAACTGAGTAACTACTCTGCTACCAGGGCTCCTTTTCAAAAGATTACAGCCATTAGAAATCCTATGAAGTGCAGTTGCTGGTTGCCATCAAATTGGTTCTGACACATGGCGACCCCATGTGTTAAAGAACGTGTTAAAACATTGCCTGATCCTGTGCCATCTTCACAATCATTGGTATGTTTGAGTCCATTGTTGCTACTTGTGTCAATCGATTTCACTGAGGGATGGATTGTCCTACTTCAACCAAACATGATGCCCTTCTCCAGAGATCAGTCCCTCCTGATGATGTGTCCAAAGTAGGCAAGTTGAAGTCTCGGGCATATTCTGCAATCCATAGGGTTTTATTTGGCTAATTTTCAGAAGTAGATCACCAGGCCTTTCTCCCTAGTCTGTTTTAGTCTGGAAAGTTTGCTGAAACTTGTCCCCAGTGGGTGACCCTGCAGGTATTTGAAATATCAGTGGCATAGCTTCCAGCATCGTAGCAACGTGCAAGCCATCATAGTATGATAAACTGACACACAATTGGTGGAAGCCATGGTATACTCATTATTAAAACAAATAAAACCATGGTTCTCAATCAGAGGAAGAGGGCAGGAGTAGTGGGTATATCAAAATAGTCTGGAATTGTTTTCAAACTAGACCTACTCCAGATTATGTGAACCCTCCTTTTCAGGTATCAACTCCCACTAAACACACACACACCGCTGTTTTAAAATTGTAAGTAACACTGCCAGATCAAACTGAAAGACACTGATTTTCAATTAGTGCTCTTTGGGGTCCCTCTAATTATATAATACTAATAGTAGCTACTAGCTGTGGAACATATTATCTGCCAACAGTTCATATATTAAAATTGCACTTAATCTTCAGAACAATTCTTGCAGAATATGTATTGTTATTATTATTTTACAGCAAGTGAATCTAAGGCACCAAAAGGTTTAAAAAGTTGCTTGGGGCCACACAGCCAATAAGTGACAGATTTAAATCTGCCTGGACACTTTACTGAATGCAATTGCTGCTCTTTTTGTAATAATTATAAAGTAATAATGGGTAAAAGTTCAACTAGCTTTTATTGTATTTATTTTCAATAATCTCAAAAAATTTAAACACCTATACCATATGACCCTCTAAGGACAGTGCTAATTAGCTCTACCAACCCCTTAAAACCAAAAAAACAAACCCAGTGCCGTCGAGTCGATTCCAACTCATAGCAACCCTATAGGAAAGAGTAGAACTGCCCTATAGAGTTACCAAGGAGCGCCTGGTGGATTCGAACTGCCGACCCTTTGGCTAGCAGCTGTAGCACTTAACCACTATGCCACCAGGGTTTCCACCCCCTTAAGTTTAGATTAAAGAAGAATATCAATAAAAACCAAAAAACCCATTGCCTTTGAGTCAATTCTGGCTCATAGTGACCCTATAGTACAGAGTAGGACTGCCCTAGGGTTTCTAAGGCTGTGATCTTTACCTAAACAGACTGAGGCATCTTTCTCCCACAGAGTTGCTTGTGAGTTCCAACCACGGACCTTTCGGCTAGCAGTTGAGCACTTAAGCACTGCGCCTCCAGGGCTCCTTTTGAAGAATGTTAATAGTGACCTGAAACTTGCTCACATGGGAATCTGGAGTACACAGAAGCCAGGGCTTCAAATCGGTTCAGTCATGGCAGATGAAGCAAAACCAGAACAGACCTGACTTTATAATTTGGGGGTTCCAGAATGATAATTGGAACGGGAGAAATTACAGGTCGAAGCCCTGGAATGGGAAACTGGGAAGAGGCATAGTGAGTCCTTTCAGGGTCCTAATGTCTAAGATTGGATTATTGGCAGGACTGTGGAGAGGGACACACATTCAAACAGGTGTGGTCAGCCCCCATCTTTGAGCGTGGCAGCATTGTTTCCTTCTTTGCTCAAAATCCAATGGGCAAGAGATTTGGGTGCTATGCAATGCATATGCTTCCCTTGTTTTCTAAGAGGGAGATGATTAGGTTTCTAGCAGGGCTTCGACCTGTAATTTTTCCCGTTCCAGTTCACCCAAGGAGCCCTGGTGTCACAGTGGTTAAGAGCTCGGCTGCTAACCAAAAAGGTCGATAGTTTGAATCCACCAGCTGCTCCTTGGAAACCCTATAGGGCAGTTCTACTCTGTCCTATAGGGTCTCTATGAGTTGGAATCGACTCAAAGGCAACAGGTTTGTTTTTGTTTGTATTTTGTTCACCCAAGTTTTTAAAGTTCGGTTCTGTTCAGTTTTGCTTCCTTGGCTGTGGCTGAACCGGGAAGAACCAGTTCAAATCCCTGAGAGAAACATGAGCATACTGTGTGGCCCTGCATGCACACTTACCAGCTGAATTTAGCATTTTGCCTTCGAAGAAAGATTTACTAACTCATAAACTTCCTCAGGGGTGTGGCAAAAGAAGGTAGTGTCTTCTGTTTGGCTACTCATATAAAGTTCACTGTTAATCCTAAAGGGTTCATGCTAAATACTGGCAAACACTTGAGCTTTGAAGGTGGCAGCAGAAGAAAACACAAATTTGAAAAGCAGAACATCTTTCTTTAGCTATGATCACAATTATTTCATATTCATGGACCACCTTCAGTAACACTAATTCTGGGTAAGCATTCAAGATTATCATTTCATGTGGGCAGGCCATTCTATTTAAATATGTACTTGGAAAGAAAGTAATGAAGGTACTATTTATTGACATTACCAGGCATTTATTGAGAGGAATAAAAGTTTTTAAACCCTCTTTTTTGGAAAAGAAGCAAAATATGTTTGTGACTGTATTGACTTAGATTGATACTTTCAGTCAACAAGTATTTATTGACAGGATTCTATGCACTGGGGATGCCTTGGGAACAAAACTAGAGGCCCCACTGACATTAATCCAAAAAACACAAAATAATAAATGTTGGAGAGGCTG
The DNA here is from genome assembly GCF_024166365.1 of Elephas maximus indicus. Taxonomy (NCBI): domain Eukaryota; kingdom Metazoa; phylum Chordata; class Mammalia; order Proboscidea; family Elephantidae; genus Elephas; species Elephas maximus. Next base: position 42,388,488 of record NC_064823.1, read on the forward strand.
TGGAGAGATTGGAACACTTCTACACTGCTGGTGGGAATGTCAAATGGTGCAACCACTTTGGAAATTGATTTGGCGCTTCCTTAAAAAGCTAGAAATAGAACTACCATACGATCCAGCAATCCCACTCCTTGGAGTATATCCTAGAGAAATAAGAGCCTTTACATGAACAGATATATGCACACCCATGTTTACTGCAGCACTGTTTACAATAGCAAAAAGATGGAAGCAACCAAGGTGCCCTTCAACAGATGAATGGATAAATAAATTGTGGTATATTCACACAATGGAATACTACACATCAATAAAGAATAGGGATGAATCTGTGAAATGTTTCATAACATGAACAAATCTGGAAGGCATTATGCTGAGAGAAATCAGTCAGTTGCAAAAGGACAAATATTGTACAAGACCACTATTAGCAGAACTCAAGAAATAGTTTGAACAGAGAAGAAAATATTCTTTCGTGGTTACAAAAGGCGGGGGGAGAGGGTGGGAGAGGGGTATTCACTAATTAGATAGTAGAGAAGAACTACTTTAGGTGACAGGAAAGATGACACACAATGCAGGCAAGGTCAGCACAACTGGACTACACCAAAAGCAAAGAAGTTTCCTGAATAAACTGAATGCTTCGAAGGCAGTGTAGCAGGGGCAGGGGTTTGGGGACCATGGCTTCAGGGGACATCTAAGCCAACTGGCACAATAAAATCTATTAAGAAAACATTCTGCATCCCACTTTGGAGAGTGGCGTCTGGGTCTTAAACGCTAGCAAGCGGCCATCTAAAAAAAAGATGCATCAATTGGTCTCAACCCACCTGGATCAAAGGAGAATAAAGAACACCAAGGACACAATTATGAGCCCAAGAGACAGAAGGGGCCACATAAACCAGAGACTACATCGGCCTGAGACCAGAAGAACTAGGTGGTGCCCAGCTACACCCGATGACTGCCCTGACAGAGAACACAACAGAGAACTCCTGAGGGAGCAGGAGAGCAGTGGGATGCCGACCCTAATTTCTCGTAAGAAGACCAGACTTAATGGTCTGACTGAGACTAGAGGGACCCTGGTCGTCATGGTCCCCACACCTTCTCTTGGCCCAGGACAGGAACCATTCCCAAAGCCAACTCTTCAGACAAGGATCGGACTGGACAATGGGTTGGAAAGGGATGCTGGTGAGGAGTGAGCTTCTTGGATCAGGTGGACACTTAAGACTATGTTGGCATCTCCTCCCTGGAAGGGAGATGAGAGGGTAGAGGGGGTTAGAAGCTGGCGAAATGGACACGAAAAGAGAGAGCGGAGGGAGGGAGTGGGCTGTCTCATTAGCAGGAGAGCAATTGGGAGTATGTAGCAAGGTGTATATAAGTTTTTGTGTGAGAGACTGACTTGATTTGTAAACTTTCATTTAAAAAAAAAATTTTTAAAGCACAATAAAAAAAAAAAAAACTAGTACAGTGAAGCACATATTCTGGTTAGGATGGCAGAGAATAAACTGGCTAACATTCGTGTGTCTCCCCATGAGGTGAGTGCTGTAAAGTAAAATACAGTTCAGAAGAGGGAGAAGGTTTGCTGAAGAAGAGACATTGGATGGGGGAATCCGTTGGATAGATGGGGGGGAACGAAAAGCAGTTTTACATAAAAAAGTAGTAACTTAAAATAATTAGTAACAAATGTTTCACACTAATTGTGAAGAAACCCAGTTACAGTATTTTAGATAAGCAAATCTGGGCAGCAGCAGTCTCTTACTACCCTTCTTTCATAGGTGACTTTAGTAAAATTTGCTTTTGTGGATTACTTTTACTGTATCACTGGCAGTGACTCCTAAGAACCTGAATCTTTGAAGCTTTAATAAAAAGGTACTTTGAATTAAAAAAAAAAAAAAAGTTGCCTTTGGGTCAATTCCACTCATGGCAACCCGATATATGCAGAGTAGAGCCACTCCATAGAACTGTGCTGTGACCTTTTGGAACCAGATAGCCAGGTCTTTCTTCTGAGGCACCCCTGGATGGTTTCAAACGGTCAACCTTTCGGTTACGCTGCCCTAAGAGGTTTTATCATACTCATGCCATAAGAGAAAATGTGTGTGTATGTTTGTGAGTATAGGTGTGTGTGGTTTGAACTTTTCGCCTCTCATTCTAGGGTGAAAAAGGAGCCGTGGGAGAGCCAGGACCCAGAGGGCCCTACGGCCTTCCTGTGAGTTCAGTGTCACTTGTGTTGCATGAATAGATGACCTGTCACTGAAACCGTTAACTCTTCCCTCACGGGGCGACTAATCATCTTACGGGAGCAAAGAACAACCACTAATTATCTAAAGAACCAATATAACCATGTCCTTCAGAGCTAGGCCATCGTCAGTGTCTCACCCACTCCATCCTTCCCCCACATCCCTCAGCATGTACAGACACACACCCACGCACTTGACAAGATTGGGAGGACCATAGATGTCTATGGGAAAACGGTGCTAACCTGAAAGCAGGATTCAGGCTCTCAGGTAACGCCCCACTGTGCCATCTGATGCCAAGGGCATCCATCACTGGCACTTCCTTCAAAGGTCACTGTCTCCAAAAACGGGTGTGGCAGCTTTCATGTAAAACAACCACTTTAGACTTTATCTTTTCACATAGGTCTTTTGCGAAAACTATCCTTGCTAATAAAAGGTATTCCTCAAATGAGGGTGATGTTGACAATGACGTCTGCGTTTCTGACCTTCCTAAAGGACGGGGATGACAGATGAGCTTCAGCATGTCAATAGCATTCTATCTGCTGAAAATTCTCAGTGGCACCGAATTCAAATTGAGGCCTCAGGTTTACTTCAAAAACATTATCTTTGGTATAACTATAATTGATTCGTTAGGAAAGGGTAGGACTACAATGGGAGACATTGTATTAAGTTTTTAAACTCTGTGTACCTTCCCCATTTGATAAACTGTATTAAGAGACTTAAACCATGATTAAGTTCCTGCTTTTTAAGAAAAAAAAAAAAAAAGATGCTGGTTTTGAAATAGATTTCAAAATTGAATTGACAGAATCAAAGCACCCTCTCAGTAACTTTGGAGGGACCAGTCAATTGACACTATAAGGTTATCACTGCAATCCTCTCTATTTCGGAAATGAATTTATAATCCTTGCATATCATCCCTGATGGCTCCTTTTATATTTGAGGATCATTCACTTACAAAGCTCACTTAAAAGCAATTCTTACGTTGCTCCCTTCTCAGGCTTTATGGACAAGATGCACATCTAGCCAAATTAAGACTACATTTAACGAACAGTTTTCACGTTCTTTACTCATTTATGAGCTAATTACTGAGTTAGCAAGTTAAAGTATCAGGGAACATTGATTCACATAGGCTGTTAGTGCTGGTGTGTTTTTAAATCAACTCAACAGTATTTTTGCTTTTGACTTAACCCTCAACTAATAACTTGCATGCCAAGCATCAAACTTCAGCAAAATATCATCCGTCTGTTTAACCCTCCATATAATAAAAATTTTCATGGGTCTTACCTGCAACATTAACAGTCTCTTCACTCGAAGTAGTGAAAGCAATTTGTATTACTAATCAATGAGAATCTTTTCCACTTCTGAAGTAGTTGTTCTAACACCAGTGTTGCATGCCCAAGCAGCCTTAAATAAAACAATAACCTATTCATGAAACTAAGGAACACTAATGTAGCGCCTATGATTCTTTGACAGGGGAAAGATGGAGAGCCTGGCCTTGATGTAAGTAACACATATAATAAACATCTTCTGATTTTTTCTGTGCGTATAGCTGTGCACGCAGACAGCAATATAAAATACGCCACTCATGTTTGCATGAGATAAATATAAAAGGGAAAGCAGAATTAGCTGGGATCAAATTAATAACTGACAGTTGATAGTGGCACTTCAAAATGATTTCCCAAATTAGGGACATTCTTAACATCAGCAGGTGAACTACTTATGTAAAAAATATGCATGAAATCACAATATCTCTCATATGTTTATTCTCCACACTGCTGGACCATATTTTCTTCCTTTTGCCATTGAAGTCTGTGTATATCTTATACTAATGCAATTTTATGAAGATAGAGAATGTCAAAAGTAAATGACTCTAGGAACTATCACTGCTTATCCTTTATCATGTGAATAATATAACAGAAAAAGTAGTAATAGTCACTGATTGTTGAGCACCTATTATGAGCAGGGTTAAGTGCTATGGCTGCCAACCAAAAGGATGGCAGTTCGAATTCACCGGGCGCTCCTTGGAAACCATATGGGGCAGTTCTGCTCTGTCCTGTAGGGTCACTGTGAGTTGGTATTGACTTGAAGGCAATGGGTTTGGTATGGTGTTTTTTATTATGAGCAGGCATCATGCTGGTACTTTACATGCATCACCTTATTTAATGTTCACAACAGTCACAGAACTAAAGCGCAGAGAGGTAAGTGCTTTGCCCAAAGCCACACAAATCTGTGAGCTTGCTGGGATTCAAACTGTTATCCTGGTATTTGTTCCACTATGCATTTCTTAGGTGAAAAGGCAAGGAAACCTGTTACATATAGATCCTTATGGTGTTAGAAAATGGTTAATTTCTAAGTGCTAGTTTTTTTTTTTTTTTTAGTTTACCTAAGTTTTGAGGTTGCCTGGCATGCCATTTTTCTTTATATCTGAGTTCCAAAACATGCAACTGTAATTTTTTTTTTCCTCCAATGTAACTTCACCACAGTTAAACCAATACATCTATTCGGTTTCCATTTTATCTTGTAGGGCTTCCCTGGCCCGCGTGGTGAAAAGGGTGATCTAGGAGAAAAGGGAGAAAAGGTGACGTCTCCGGCCTAGCATGCGCCTGGCTTGATTCTTCTCTTGTGGTCTGCTTTGCTCTTAACCTGTGCAATTCCATTATACTCCTAATCTCTCTCCATCCTGTGCACCAAAAACACACCATTGTCTGATCTAAAGAACAAGGTCTTTAAGAGGAGTGAGGAAGCCCTCACAGCTAGAAATGAGGGCACTGTCTAGCATAGAAGAAAAACATTACAATCCCCAGATTTCCAAACTGCAGTCTTTCAATCACCTGACATCAATTTGCTGAAAAATGGAATGTCCAGAAATTCTTGAAAAAAACAGAAAAAATAGGGCATTAATTGCATTACAGGGAATTAGCGTAGCACAAATCCGCAGTGGCCTTCTGTCAGAGCTCACCTAACCCTGTAAAGCCAGCATCTTATTTATCATCACAGCATCCCCAATACAAGGACAGAAGGTATGTTCTGTACCTTCCTTTTTGGTTGGAAAACAGAGAGTAAGCTTTGTGACCGACAAACCACAGTGAGTCCGTTATTCAGGGACTAGGATCTGCTGCTTTTAGGCTCAGAGCTGACAGCTGCAGAGTTTATAAAATGAAGATATCAGAGTATTTTATGATCTTGGTGTTTCGGTTTTACCTCAGGACCATCAGCTCCAGCGTATACCCAAAACCAAAGCCACTGCCGTTGAGTTGATTCTGACTCGTAGCGACCCTATAGGACAGAGTAGAACTGCCCCATAGAGTTTCCAAGGAGCGCCTGGTGGATTCGAACTACCAACCTCTTGGTTAGCAGCCGTAGCACTTAACCATTATGACACCAGGGTTTCCAGTGTATATAGAACCGCATATCAGGCAAAATGGTTTTATGTCTGAAACCAAAATTTGGATTATGGATTTTAATAATCATTTCTTCCTTCCCTTTCCCTTGTTCTTTTCTCCCTTTTTCTTTCCCTCTCTTTGTACTTTGCTTGGGTATTTGGCCTGATAGTAGATCTAAAAGGGATGTTTTTTTACCTTGGGCACAACAAAACAAGCAAAAACTCAACACCTCAGTGTATTAGTGAAAATCTCTGAGTTGATGGATGAAATTGCACTCTTACAGTGCAAATTTAAGCCAGTTATATTTCTTGGATTAATTCATGCCCTGCTGTACTTAACTCTGTTTTAAGAACCCTAGGAAGTCTCTTGAACAGTGAAGTTTATAGCTATTGAAAAGCAAGGCCGAATGAGAATTGTCAAAAAAAAAGGCTATAAACCCTGCTGTGTATTCCTCAGGTCTTAAACTTAACCTCTCATCGGTAAGAAAGCCCATGTGTTTGGTTGTCTAAAGGTACTGCCACCACCACCGTTATTATCATCACATTTATTGAGCACTTATTATATGATTTCCCAAGAGCTTTACCGTTATTATCATCACATTTATTGAGCACTTATTATATGATTTCCCAAGGTATTTTTTAACCTTTTTAACAACCCTCTGAGGTTGGTACTATTATCATCCCCATTTCACAGACAAGGAAACAGAGGCATGAAAATGTTATTTTAATCTGAATTATAAGTTCTAAACTAAAATATACTTGTTTTGAGATAAATCATGCGTGCAAGTTTTTAGCCCAGGTGTTTGTTCTTTAAAGATTATATGTATTTATATTTCTGTTTAGCTAATTGGGTTGTATGACTCTAAAATTTTACGTACTCAAAAGCATGTTACCATTATTCACTTTTATGCTTTTAAACAAGGAAGAAATTACCAATATGATAACTTACGGAAACATAAAGCTACAAATTTAATCCTCAGACTAATAGAAATAACCCATAGGAACATATTTTCATGTTTCAGAACCCACGATTAGAAGCTTTATGTTTAGGAAAATTAGACTCTAAATATGAACACTTGACATATATCATTCTTTGACGCAGGAGATAAAAATTAGCAAGAGCCCTCACATGCTTACCCCCACACAACAGATGGTTTTGTGTTGTATGGTGTATCACTACCTATCACAAAACAATGTCGATTAATAATATTGGTACGTTATTCTTTGTGCATTAGTGTCTGCTTTCCATGAAGCTTGGGGCTTACTAAAATATTACTGAAAAATGATTCTCATAGCCTGTCACAATCAACATTCATAGGACAACATTTTTCTGTTGAATGGTTAGTCTGAGTTGATTTACCAAGCAAATAATGAATTGAATTCTAAATTAATAATACCCAACGTACCTGGCCTCAGTCACACCTCAGAGAAAAGAGTCCACTGCCTCCTGGGAGGAAAAAACTCACCCAAACAAGTTTAAATCAATTTTATGGCATGGCACTGAAAAGTAATTTGCTAAAGGAGGAAGTCAGTTCTTCTGGCATGAGTGAGCAGTTTACTCCAAAATCCGTCTCCTGTCTGATCCCCATCACATCTGCTCTCGTTTCACCCTGGTTTCTCCCGTCTCTGTCCTTGATAGTGAGCAAATAACCACGCAGGGTTTTTCTCCTTTCCTGGTATTCAAGAAGCCCAAATGGTTTTGATTCTGAGCCTTCTGATGCAATCTTTTTGGCACACAGGAGATAAATGAGCTTTCGCTCACTCTGTCAGAATGAATGCATTAACGTGAATGTGAATCACATAGACTTTGTTACATGTGTCTTTTCACCTTTGAATATTCATGTTGTTTTGCTCCAGAAATTATTTTAGTTTTTTTTGTAACTCTCATCCTGATTGCTGAATGGATACACCAATTTAAATGTGTATTGAGTAGTGTTTTTCTATTCTGTTTGGCACCAACTCCCTGTCTATAAATACGCAGAGATGCTCATGAGAATGAGAAACAGTTGGGGTGCATTCCATCCTTCTCCTTTTGCCTCCTTTCCTTAATTCTCCATCCCTATGATCCATGCAAATTCCACACAACCTTCACCTTGATTCCTAAATACTAATTTCCATGGCTACATTCCAACTATATAATTACCCCACCTACTTCATTGTTAGTATTAGCTCAAATGAGTCCAAACTGCTTATTCTATCTTGAACAGACTTTTTTTTTTTTTTTTGGCTCTTGTTACATTATAGTCAGCTGGAAACTCATTTACCATTGTGAACACCTGGCATGAGATCGATAAGAGAGTGAATTAAAGAGGATTCCTGGGCTTAGAAATAAGTCTTGTTCTCCAGTTGGCATTGCTGAGAAATCTAAACATTTTTTGAAATTTATTTACCTGACTTAATAAAGGAAATTCTTTGCTTTTAGTTTTCAAAAATAGAATGTTAAAAGAAATAGACTTTCATAATGCACTGAATACTTTTTTAAGGAGAGCTATAAAAGATAATAAAAAATTGGATACATTTCAGAAAGATAGACACTGTTAATACTCTTTCCTTTTCTTCTGGCTCAAAGTAGCTTTCATCTGTTACAGGATTAGAAAAAAAAAAAAAGCAGGTTGAACGGTATTGAAAATTAGGCGAAGTGTCCATCCAGTATTCCTCTGAAATTCACTCGCCACTGGCTGACCTCAATACAATTGCTATATGTCATCCATGGCAGAAACACCAAATTCACAATGACTAAGACATTGTGATCTAAGTCAGCACTGATCTTCCTTTCTAATGTGCCAGCCTTTTAGGTCTCCTTTCATCTCATTGAGTATCTTAAGTAAAATCCCACGTTAGGATTAAATTAAAAAAAAAAAATGCTGCCCAGTATCCATCTATGCATTATCACTCCAAAAATATAACTTATCTTTATAATGCCATGCCTTACCTAAATCAGAAAACAGTGGTAAATGCCCTTCCAGACTTTGATTGGCTAGACCATCTTTTGTTTTTTCCCCCCCAAATAAAACCTGTCTTTTATCTAAACCCTTGTATCCACAGGGGGAAAAGGGAAAGAAAGGCAAAAAGGGGCCTAAAGGGGAGAAAGGAGAACAGGGTGCCCCTGGATTAGATGCACCTTGCCCATTGGTATGTCTGACTCACGGAACTCTGTCTCCAGATGTCATGTGTAAGGGGATAAGATGGGAGAAGAGCAATCTAGAGGGACCGGTAATGCAAGCCTTCTGTTTGGGGTCATTTAACATAGACTTTAAGGTGACTGGAAACATCTATCTTAGTCATCCTGATATGTTCCACACCTTGTACCTGGCCATTAGCTATACCTGGTTTCTTAACACACAAGTATCTATTATGTGCAACTGGAACCTGAATATAGAATCTGAGGAGGAACCAGAGTGCTATTCCATACACCTCAAAAGAGGTCACTGTTCACAGACAGCCCTATAAAAAAGAAATATGCCTAACTTGTTTAATTTTGTCCTACTTCCCTGGATGTTACTTTTCCCTTCAGACTTGCTCCTCTCCCAGTCTTTTGTTGTTGTAGTTATTTCTTCAGCAGAATATGTGCCTTAAGTGATTTCTTGTGTTAGTAACATTATGAGTTAATCTTTACAAACAGGGATTCCGTGGCGTTAAGGGGGAAAAAGGGGAGCCAGGCCAGCCTGGCCTGGATGGGCTGGATGCCCCTTGCCAATTGGTACAGTATTTCTCTTTCCTACCACCCTGCATGCGATTCCTGTGTTTATTATATAGTCATCTCTGTCAGTGTAAAGTGGTGCTTCACGCAGCGAACTTTACGTGATAAACTTACTGCATGCTTGTGCATGAACAGGCTCCTTCGGCACTTTTTTGCAAAGTGAAGGGAGCAAGCACGGGTGTCTATCAGTGAATGCAAATTAACCCCCTGGCACTGTCCTCACAGCTGATGTGACACGGTATATCTGTGTTCTTTGCAGTTTTAATTTCTTGGATAAATATTTAAAGAGTACTTTAGAAATTATATCACAGTTTTCTATGTAAAGGCACTGCTAGGCCCTAAATTTGGTTTCTGCCCTTAAATATAACTCTCCCTCCCCCCCGCTTCTCTAAAAGAAATAAAGGCTTTTTGTCCTCTTTAAATTTCTGCCAGGCTGTAAATAAGACCAAACCTACAGACTTAGCTTCTGTGGCCAAACGTTAACCAATTCAAGAGAATGATGTTAAGAGACCTTACGAAAGAAAACCAAGCTTCTCTGAGCTTCTAAAGATGATAATAGTCTGCAGCCCAAACCCTCTTCTTTGCCATGTAACCTTTTGAACTTAATGGTCTCTCCTTTTGAAACTCACTTTCCTGAAGTAGACATATCTCCCCTATCTCCATTGGCATGAACTCAAAATCCTTCTTATACTAAAATCTAAAATTCTACTGGTTGATCCTTCTCCTTGTACCAATCTGGCATTACCGAATTTTTTCCCAAATATTTTAGAAAGTTATTTCAGCTACCTTGTTTTGTTATGTTATTAAACACTTAAATGGAAAGCATATTCATATTTTCTGAGGTATAAAAAAAGAAAAACCTTTATGATTGAGTTGATGGTTATCTTTTGTTTGCATGTTCTTGTATTATTCTTCTGTTCTAAGCATGATTCTTTAAAGATAAATTTATACTTCTCTAGTCTTTTAAGAGATTGTATTTATCAAAAAAAATATTTACTCAATAATTTTAGTTAGAAAATCTCAATGTGTAGTGCTCACGCTTCTATTTTGTTTGCTTGGTATTGATGATAAATCATGTTTTACACTGATTTTAGTGGGGGAAAACCTAAGCATGCCTTCATAATCTACCAACTCTTCCTGTCTTACTTGTATCATTTATATCTGAAGAATGCTTATACTTTAAATTAAAATAAACTTTGCAACATTTAGGAACCCCTATTTATTCAGAATTCATTAACTGACTTCTGAGGAATTTCAGTAGATAGAAAAACTGTTGAATGCTATGGATAACATTGTACTATAAAAGTACAGATAAGCTGCCTATCTTTATAGTCAATTGAGTATATCCACCATGTCTACTTTAAATATAAGAAAGTGAAAAATACTGGCATGTGGAAAGCTATAAACTTCAGATAGAAACTGTCCATTATTGGTTATTCATCGTTATCATGCATTCAGCCCTAGACCGCAGTAACCAGGAAGAGAAGTGATTTCAGTTTATTTAATAAGGATAATTGTGAGATGTGTTTGATGAAATTAAGAGCCTTCCTGTAGACTTAATACCTACATGTGTCACTGTGAGTAGACCACTATGCTTTGTAAATTGCTTTTCTAAAATTAGGCAGAGATTTTTTCATACTTTATGAATGTGTACAAAATGTGTGCTTACACTAGAAAACATTTTAATTTGTTTCACCTTAACTAACATTGGGTAATATATTGGAAGTTGCTAATTGGAAAAAGATGGCTATGACTGAAGCCACCTAACAGGTGGAGAATACTAGTTTTTAAGACTCTTAGCATGTTATTGTGAAGCATCATCACTCCTGTGGGGCCTGAGGAATACTTTTTCTTCTCTTTAAAACAGGGACCAGATGGATTACCCATGCCTGGCTGTTGGCAAAAGGTAGGTTTTGTGGAATTTTTTTTTTTTTTTTTGAGCACTACTCTCCTTTTCTTTTGACCTAGGCTAGCCTTTTCCATTCAGAATGGATGTTTTTAATTTGACATTTATGAAAATTATTTGAGTATTAAAAAGCAGAGGATTCCATCTTCCAGAACATTTCTGAAGAACATGTTTACTGCTGATTTCTTACAAAGCTGATGAGTGAAAACAGTTCTTAAGTTAACGTTATAATTTGGAATGTTCCCTGGCTAATTCTTTCCTTGGAATGGAAAAGGGCAGCACATCTTGATAATGGTTTGCTTGTTTTTCAGTAAACTCCTTGTCCTCTTACTGTTGATAACTATCCTTAATTGTCATCTTTTCCTGTATTATATTTAATTTTTTACATAAATATGTTAGTATGTGGTAGAGCCCTGACAACATGAGCCACATAACTGAGAAAGCAGAAAATATAAACATGATGACCAGGTTTTTTCCCTCATCAACGTATCTTAATTTATTTCTTAGGAGACCTGGTGGTATTTAAATTGTTGTCCTTTATGAAATCAGTTCATTCTAGCCACTTCTTATGGCTATCTGTAAGCACTATGGGTGTATGCAGTAGGGAAGGGATTTTATCCTTTATAGAGAACCTTCTCTGTGCAAAGGATATGTGATAAACCCTTTCGTATAGAGGATATCATTTCATTTAATCCTCAAAATAAATCTTTAAGGTATTAGTATCCTCAGTGATACAGATGAGGAAACTAAGGTTCAGAGAGCCTAAGTAACTTCCAAAGGCATAGAGTTAGCATGCTACAGAGCTAGAGAGTAGGAACCCATGGCAGATCTTTAAGCAGGGAAGAGACCTCAGTGCTGTTCGGAGAATGCCAAACCTTCCCACAGGAATGGTGAGAATCTAAAATTGTAAAGAAATGTGCATATGCTACTGATGGATAAAGGAATACCATTAATGCAAAAATGACCTTGGGGCAAGTATGCATGCTGCTTTGATCATTTAAAAAATTTTTTCTCCAATGCCTTATGGTTTATTCAGTACATTTTTTTAACAGCCTAATTTCATCCATTTTGAAGTTTTTTTTTATTGTTGTAAAGTATGTATATAAAACAAAACATTTGCCATTTCAACCGTTTTCATGTGTACAGCTCAGTGAAGTTAATTAGGTTTGCCACGTTGTGTAACCATCAGCGCTGTTGAATATCCAAATTTTTTTCATCACCTTTAACAGAAATTCAGTGCCCCATAAGCAATAACTTCCCTCTCCCCCTCCCACCCACACCTAGTTTCCACTAATAAACTGGCCTCTATGCATTTGCCGGAGTCCCTGGGTGGTGCACATGGTTAAGCACTGGACTACTAACTGAAAGGTTGGTGATCCACACCCACCTGGAGGTGCTTCGGAAGTAAGGCCTGCTCATCTACCTCCAAAAGGTCACAGCTTTGAAAACCCTATGGAGTTCTACTCTGCACACACGGGGTCATCCTGAGTCAGAATCTACTCAGTGGCAACTAACAATAGCACACATTTGCCTATTTCATATAAGTGAGATAGTGCAGTATTTGTCCTTTTGTGTCTGACTTATTTCACTCAGCATAGTCTTTTCAAGGTTCATCCATGTCATAGCGTGTATCAGAACTTCATTTCCCTTATTTAGTCATTTTTGACAGCATGCTTCATTGACTAAACTGCAGCAAAGCTAAGCTATTCAGATTGTAGGAAAATTAAAAGAAGCTAACTCTCAGTTGCCTCTCACCCCAGCGTCTTGGGTGGTGTGCAGATCTGCGTAGCACACTGATGGTGTCGTTTCTGTATAGCTGCCTCTACTCCATTTTCAGGCTGTTAGATAATTAGTGTGATCAGGGTCAAGTGGTTCTCAGGAAAGATGGGCCAATCATCAGATTCTCCCTCACCTGAGAAAACTATCCTTCCACCATCATAACCCCAGTTCACAGAACATTTAATAATATCCTGGGCTGGAATTACCATTCGCTCTCTAACCTTTGCCCTGTAATTTAAGACTGTAATGATTTTTTAATCCAGTCATTAGCACGCTTTACATAGAGGAAGATGTGAAGGGTTTACTTTATCCAGTCTCTGACACCACTCAGCACTTGAATTCATAATCATTTTGGGCTACCTCTAAATGGCTTCGTTTCTGAAAGGGCATAATAGGAATGGCTACAAGCAAAGGATTTATCATCATTTGGTTCATGAAATGACGAAATCGTAGTAGTAATATGAATAGCGTTTGGAAATTGAAATTTTAAGTGTTTATTTTTGTACAGGATTGGTGTTAAATTTTACATAACAGTAAGGATTTCATGAATCTAACATGTTCTTATATAAAGAATAATAACTCAGCGATAAAACTCCAATGTTGTTTATCAGGATCCCTGGTGGCGCAAATGGTTAAACCCTCAGCTGCAAACCAAAAGGTTGATGGTTCAAATCCACCTAGTGGCTTCAAGGGACAAAGACCTGGCGATCTGCTTCTATAAAGATTATAGCCTAGAAAACCCTATGGAGCAGTTCTACCCTGTCACATGGGGTTGCTATGAATCAAAAATAACTTGAGGGCACCTAACAGCAACAGTTGTTTATCATACCAACACACAAATGTAAATTATTCTGACCCCCCCCAAAAAAGAAAGGAGTAATTAGAACAATGAAATGTTCTAACTCTCTCACGTGATCAACCTAGCCATCTCAAATACACTGAGTCCAGACAAATTCTTTTTTAAATGGTATTTTTAAAATAAGGCCAGTAGATTGTTTTTAATAAATTCTGTTTTACATGGACCACCCTTTAAACCTTGTTTATTACGTTCTAGAGCACAGTGGCAAATACTTGTTTGACATAAAATTCAAATTGTGGCAGCATGTAAATCACTATAATTATTTAACAAGTACTCTTGGTCGTGTTACTTTCAATTTCTTTATGCAGAATAACTTGATCTTTGTTGAAATTACTTTTCTTTCTGGATATCGTCCAATTTCCTACATTTAACAAGACAAAGAATTGCTACGCTAGAACTGAAGAATAATGTTGTAGCATTTGACAGTATAATTCGTACAGTGGGTAAATGGCAGAACATATTGTTAAGAGAATGCCTATAAGCTACCAAGGTTAACATCTGCGCTCATGAAAAGATTAATAAATATTTAGTACAGAAAGTTCCTATAGCCTTATTCTATAATATTATACCTTCAACTCTTTTAATGTTCCAATTCACTTTATTTTTGCAGGTAGGGATGATTTTTCTAATGAAGTTTTAAAATCTGAAAAATCTAGAAAAACAAATAAGAATCTTTAAAATTCCATAGATTATTTAGAAAACATTGGTGTGTAGCACCCAAAATTGAATCAGGTTTTAAATTTGAGGTAAGTGAAATTTTGAGAGAAAGATGCATTTTGTGGTGTTACCATGACATGCATAAAACAGTGAGTGAACTCTGCCTCTGAAGATCACCAAGTACCTGCCCTCCTGCACACACCTAATATAGCATCTGTTTTTCTTGGAGAGAGAAAAACCAATGTTGTTGATTAATAAACTGAAAGATGACTCTGTGGATGAGTCACCATCATGGGTGGGTAGAAAGAGACCTTTATTATCTTCTCTGTACATTAGGCTGAAGAAGTAAATTCTACTTTTCTCACTGATTTTTCTTTACCTAAAAGTCAAGGAGGCTTCCAGGACCTGCTCTATAAGTTGACACTGTGCAGGCTACTGCTTCTCAGTCCTCTCAGACTTACGTTCAGTTCTGGGGAAACTAATAATCATGGCTGCTTTAAATGAGGAGCCAGGGGTTCCTGGTACCTTAGATCACAGTGGAACCTGTAATGCACCTTGAAGACTTGATAGCAGGAAGGCCTGCCTTGCACTTCATTCACATCAGGGCAGGACATGCAAAAGAAAGAGGACATAACAGATGGAGGAGTGTGGACTATTGTAGTCAGGTGTCAGAATCCTCAGCCTCTTCCACAGCTATATTTTAATGCTTGGAAAAGATGATGTACAATATAAGCGGGAAATGTATTTTAATGGTAGTACATATGTGTTGTCATTAGTTGCATCGAGTTGATTCCTACTCATGGCAACCCCACGTGTGCAGAGTAGAGCTGCTCCATAGGATTTTCAAAGCTGTGACCTTTCGGAAGCAATCACCAGGCCTATTTTCTGAGGAGCATCTGGGTGGGTTCACACCACCAACCTTACGGCTAGTGGTGGAGCACTTAACTGTCTGCGCAACCCGGGGACCATTTTATGTGATAAAAATCCTAATTTTCTGCTTTCCCAGAACGGTTACTGAGGCAACCGCCACAGACTTCTCAGTGGCAAAAGAAAGATGTGGATTGAACCTAGGATGGAAATTTTCATGACATCCTGGAGGTTCAAATAGTTATACGTGGAACACATATCAGGAGATCATTTGGCTCATTGATAAAAGACTCTATTCAAGGTTCTACCAGCTTTCTTAAAATAAGTGTTTATTTGGAATCTTCATCCTAGATTACTAATACTATGTATTTGTCTTTTTTGTTGTTTGTTTTTCTGCAGTGAGGAATCTAACCTTCCAAGCATGAAGTTGTGTATATAACGGTCCACTTTTTATATTTATAGTTGGAAACCGAATTGCAGATTTTACAAGTCTGAGATACGTTTACACATAGCTGCTTCTTCCCGTTTGCAGTAGTACACATGTCCATCATTTCTTCACTTACTTCCAAAATTCAGCAATACGTGAAACCAGTGAGAAGCCTACAAAAATATAGATCTTTTTATCTTATGTGAAGATACATATTTATATGGACATATCAGTGATAAACAATAATTGTTTTTGCTATTTTCTTACTTTGGGTTCGTGCTTGCATGGACAAAAAGTGCCATGAAATAGTTTACATGAAATTGTGACCAAATATGGACTCAAATTTAGGAACATGTACCATACTGACTGATTTTAGGTTTTATCATCACATTTTTCTTCACCTTCACTATCAGTATTGATTCATGCCCACATCACCCACTGAAACTAACTAAAAAAGCATGACTGTGTGCCAGGTGTGCTTGTTGTACCATTTCAGATGCTAGCATGCTGCTTCACGACGAATCCTTTGATCACATCTGAACTGCTTATTCCTTTTGTCATCTCAAGGGGGTCACACCGTGGCTTATAGCCAAAAAGAGATAATGTGGTGGAGAGCACACACACAAATGGTCTTGTATTTTGAGGGAGTCGCAGTCCCCGCTGCAGATCTACAGCTTCCAGCCTTGTGGGCTCCCATGACCACCTTGGTTGAAATATCAAGGGGTTGAGCTGTTTGCCGCCACCAGTTTTCCTTGGGCCGCCCCAGCCAGGAAGACACTGGAAGAAGACCTGTTCAGCATCCTGCGTGTGACTGGTTCTTCTCGTGTGACCAAGTAGGAAAGAGGTTTACAAATGCAAACACCCAGAACAGCAAACTTTTTTTTTTTTTTAATAAACTGAATTCCAGCAAGTGTTAACATGGGTGCTTTTGGAAACGACAGAGGCATAGAGAGCGCTTCTTTTGGGCTAAGAGATTCTTGGAATGGCAGCCCCTGTTTCTGAGGACGAAGGGAGTGTGCATCCCCCCTAAGCTCGGGTTGCTGAAGAAATAACATGGTCCTAAGAAGGGTCAGCCAAGATAACCTCTCCTGCAGACTTATGGAAGCCCACCGTACAAACTAGAGCTCATGTGAAAGCTTTCATCCTCAGTCCTAGCCCATGTCAAATGCTTTCTGCAAGGTTCTAGAAACAGGAAAATATTTTCCACTCTTTTGAATATTTTTTTTCTTTTTTCAAGTCCAGTAATATTTAGAAAATATTTGTTTCAGTTTGTGTCACATTTGTTTTGAATAATTTTTTGAAGAAATTTATTCTCTTCAGAATCATTTGGTACCAATATGTTTTGCCAACTTCTCTCTTGTTTTGGATATTTGAAGAGAATACAAAGGAAGCTCCACTCTCTGTTTCACTATTGCAAGGCATCAATGTTAAGCATTTTTCTTAGTACTTTTTGTTACATGACAAATACATATATACATAGTGATTATCAGTTAAGATAAAGCCAAGCTTTGGTCACTTTTCATAGTACTCTTTTCTATATCTCGTTGTTCTATTTACATCTAAAATTTGTCTATATTTAGATTTCTTTATCTTTTTTTTAAATTTCTAAACGTTTGTCTTTTCCTTTTATGCACAGACCAAATCTGAGATCTCAGAAAGCTGTGAAATATAGTTGCCAAAAAAGAGAGTCTTTTTTCATCTACTTGCTCAAAATTTACCTAACCATATAAGGCTGAGCATTTCTCTGCACAGTAAAGAGTTGATAATGTGTTTTGAAATGGCTTATTCTAAGAGTTAGGAGAAACATCATTGATGAGGAGTAGTTCCCTTCAGTACATAGGACAAATTAACTTTTCTCCTGACTTAATGCCATTTTGTGGGAAAATTTCTAATTTCATGTGTAGGGTTTCACCCACAAAGAGGAAATTAGCTCATCATTGGCTTACAGAACAACAGTTAAGATATGATCACAAGACTAAGGTCCTTATGACCCCTTTCATGTTATGTAACTAAGGGCTCAATTATACAAAATGGCCTCTTTTGTTTTTGCATTAAGTTTACAAGGTTGGAAAGATGTTCAAACTATTAGGTCAATCTAATTGGTAATATTTCTAATAACATTCCATATTCCAAAGCCAACTTAGCATTTTAAATATAATGAAGGGCATTTTCTAGCAATTTCTCGTATAACGTGGTTAGGATAAGGTATTATTCAATGTCTGAAATAATTCGTCTTAAAATGGTTTGGAAAAAATGAACTAAAGCAAGTGGAACTACAGTCTCTTCAGGAAAACAAGCTATGACGTCTTGAGAAAAATTCGGTAGCTATATTTCTTCTATCTTTCTACCCTTCTAGTAGGGAGAGGTATTGAGATGGATCACTATTTAAAACTTGCACAGCTTCAAAAGAGAATACCTCAGTATCAGAAGAGAAACACTTCACTTACCAAAAAAAAAAAATTTTTTTTTGAACACAGCCCTTTAAACAATACTGTTTTGTCGTATGTGTATATCAGGTTTTGCTCTATAACGGATTTGACAAACATTGACATTTATTCCATGATTAAAGGAAGCTATAAACTTCCATTACATTTTTTCCTTGGGAAAAATAAAGGGGTGATGGTACTCCTTTTTCCTCACTGGAATTGCTAGGTCTTAATCACCATGAATAATCTTAAACTTTTGGCTACCAAAGTATTTTCAAGCGTCCATTTTGACATCAATGGTGGTAACCCTCATATATTTCCCAATGGACTAATGAATTACATTTGGTGTTGTATGTGTTGGGTAGATATATATTTTTCTTAAAGATATCTTTCTTTTAATTTATATTACTGGATAAGGGATTGAGAAACAGTACATGAAAGACCCATCAGAAATAAGTCAAAGTCAAGTTCTATTTCTGATAAAATGTCTTTTAAGGATGCCAACTTGGTGTGTGTTTTAGCTTTAAAATTGTTTCCTATTCATTTTGGTGCTAATGTATTTCTTTTCTTTTTTCTTGATGGACAATGCAACTACTTATGGACAATTTCATTTCACTGTTTAATAGCATTCCTAAACTATTAGTGTGTGATTTTATTTTTGAAGTTCATGAATTTGCTATAATTTTCCAATGACCAGTCTTTCTTAATGTAAAACAGAACGAAACAGTAGCTGGTGTGTGCTTACTTGGATTATGGGTCCCCTTACTTCATGTTCACGTCATTTGTCATATGCCTTTAGCAACTTTCATTCTCATCTTTTAGCTTATATACTTTGATTAAGCATGACAGAAATCAGCTTTAGACATGTCTGCATGCTCTGCACAGAGTTCCTTGGGCATGAATATGCCTGGATTTTTCTTCCAGTTTTCATTTTTTATTATCAAAAATAGTTTTTGAGGATTTTTCTTTCTCGATGTATTTTACAGAAAAAAAACAAGAATTTCTTTAATTTCTACGAAAATGTAGATATTGTTCTTGAACTTACTGTCTGTGCATGATGTTCTAATGGGACAGCAAGAACGTATGCATCCAGTAATTCATAGTACATATCCTTTGTCAGCAATATGTGTATATATCTGCTAGTTTGGAAAATGGTCAAATCAGCATGTCCATACCTATGGAAAAATTGTCTTTGGGATCTTTTTTTTATTTAGAAAAGTTTTTTTTTTTTTAATGTTATATTATACCATAAAAAGTTAACATCGTTTTTTATCCTTTTTTTTTTTTTTTGCCGTTATATATTATCTCTTACCCTGAGATGGGTATACGTGTGTGGTGGTGTTATAACACCTTCTAATAAGTGATTGTAAGGAACATACAGATACTGATATTTGAAACCTTGTGTTTTTCCATTTCTTGATAATCAAATTATATTAGTATTTTAATATTTAGCGTTACCAAAAACGGACCTTTCTAATCTCTGCCCAAAACAAACTCTGCTATCTCTAGGAAGTCAAGTCCGCAGGAACCTAGTCTTCTCAAAATAATAAGAACAATCACATGAGATTCTGGCTGTTAAAATCATACACCCATAGTGGAATGAACGTGCTTGACCAGTTATGCTTCTGCGAAATTGTTTTAGAATCTAAGGACCTTCAGCCCCTCCTTTTTCTCACTTTTAAAGTATCTTCATATTGACAAGTTTTACTATATGCCACAGCAGAGATACCCCTCCAACTTCAATTTTCAGTGAATTTTATTTTAGATAATCCAATACTGATAAAAATTTTAATGGCATTTCTGATTTTTAAAAAATATATTCAAATGCATAAAATTACCTGTGCTGCTTATTGACAGACCTGTCATTTTAGGAAATAAAACCCATTATGTTGGACCCATTATGTGTGATTTACTGATAACTAAGAAAATACCAACATTTCTCAAAATGCAGTTGATGTTCTTACATATCTCGGAAATATTAATGAGTTGGATTCACGAAAGAATGTCTTACATATTGTTGACATTTATGTGAATATTCTTTATATTGTTGTAAATGTTTCATGCAACTTAATAGCATTTTGGAAGGATGTATGTATCTGATTTCTTTTAGAAAATATATTTTTATTTGTATTACATCTTAAAGTTCATCTGTATGTGCAGCTATTTTTATATTTCCAAAAAAAAAAAAAATCACATAAATACAAAATAAGAGGAAAATGCAAAAAAAAAAAAAAACTTTTGGGCAAACATTACACTGCATTTTTTTTTTTTAATGTTTTGTGGGCCAGTCTCATGTAATTGATTATTCTAAAAATGTGTTGTGTCCTATCACTGTAAATATGGCACAGACCTGTTTTTTCCAGTAGTGTAAATAACTGAAATATTGAATTCTCCCTGTTTATTTTCGTATTTCAATCTCATTGTAATTTCTCCAGCTGACAGTGCTGATCAAAGAACCATGTGGTTTTTGATTCGCCGTTTGGACATAAGTGCATTGTGTTCAGTTTCTAATATGTTTTTATTTGATTTTTTCACTTGTTTTCAGGGTTCCTAGTTTGTGAGAAGTTGATCTTCAGAATTATTTTTACACTATTTATGACTTATTTTCATAATGTAAAAAGTGTGTAATTATTACAATATTAATCCAAACAATGATAATGAATTGTATTGTTATAAAGCTTTATTGATGGTCATGAAAACCTTGGCCTGTTTTCTCTGATTTAGACACAGTCTATAAAGAATGTTATTCTATTCTCCTATAATATTGTAACCCCACCATTCAACCCAGTGCATACCTAGCTATGGTAATGTTCTAAAACTAGAAAATTACTTTCTGTTTTTAACTAGTAATGCTTCCAAATTGAGCTTCCCCTCCAAACTCACTTTTCTTCCATCTTGATGAATTAAACTATGTTACACTCAGTTGACTCTTACCCTCCCCAATCAAATCAGTCACTGTTGTATGATTGGAATGTCTTACATAATAAATACTTAATAAGTATTTATTAAATGAGGAATGACTGCGTACCTCCACTAAGGTCGCCAGTAATTTACATGTCCAGCATAAAAGAACACAATTTTTAGTCCTCATATTTCTTGCTCGTAATTACCAGCTGCATTCTATGCAGTTGACCACTGCCACCCTCTTAAACACTTTTCTTTAGTTCCCATGTCCTTATACTCTTGTGTTCTCCTACTTTTCTTTCTCATTTTCTTTTGTCAGCTCTTCCTCTAACCAATCATTACATGGTGATCCTCAGGGCTCCGTCCTACATCTTTCCTTTGCTTTTTCTCTTCTCTGCCACCTGCTGTCTCTCTAGGACAACTTCTTCATTCCACAAAGCCCAAGTTTCTGTCTCCGTCACAGACTTCCTTCTGACTTCCAGACCGTTACAGGCATGTCCACCTTGATGTCCCACAGGTGGCTCATCATCTTCACCTTCACACCTGATTCTCTTCCAGACTTCCATATCATAGTGAACGGTACCATTTTCCCCACGTGCTGTCCAAGAAAAAAAGATAGAAACTTCAGAATCATGTTGGACACCACCCACCTCTCATCACAGGCACAGCATCTAATCCATTACCAAGTACCTTCAATTTTACCCCCTAAATATCTCTCAGATCCACCTCCTTCTCTCCATCCCCATTACCATTGCCTTAGTTTAACCTCTCCTCATTTCTCTTGAAATTTTAGAAGAAACTTCTAACTGGCCTCCCTGCCTCTAATAACCATAACCCCTCCAACTCATACCCCACTATAAAGATTATGATTCAAAGAAAGCAAATCTGGCCACATCTTATTTATTTATGGATATATTCTCCCATTTCGTTTCATTGCACACAGGATTTGAGGTGAATTAAAGAATACTTATAAATTAAAATATAAAACTAAATGTCTTAGTTATCTAGTGCTGCTATAACAGAAATACCACAAGTGGATGGCTCTAATAGAGAGAAATTTATTCTCTCAGAGGTTGTGAGGCTGGAAGTACAAATTCCGGGTGCCAGCTCTAGGGGAAGCCTTTCTCTCTGTGTGGGCTGCAGGGGAAGGTCTTTGTCATCAGTCTTCCCCTGGTCTAGGGGCTTCTCAGTGCAGGAACCATAGGTCTGAAGGACATGCTCTTCTCCCAGTGCTGCTTTCTTGGTAGGATGCAGTCCCCCTCTTCTCTGCTCCACTCTCTCTTTTATATCTCAAAAGAGATTGACTCAAATCCTGTAGATTGACTCCTGCCTCATTAACATAACTGCCTCTAATCCTGCCTCATTAACATCATAGAGGCAGGATTTACAACATGTAAGAAAATCACATCAGATAAAAATGGGGGACAACCCTACAATACTGGGAATAATGGCCTAGCCAAGCTGGCACACATTTTGGGGGGGCACAATTCAATCCATAATGCTAAGAATGAGGAGACCATGTATAAAGAGTTCAAGAGCACAAAGAAAGTTTTAATGAAAAACCTTAAGATCATGTAGTATCATTAAGTTTGAGCAGCCAATGTGGTCCTGAGCTTCCTGGTGTCCATAGTAAAAAGGGATATAAATCCTCAAAAGAATAAAAACTATTGAAAAGAAATTGCTCATTTTAAATTTCTTAATAGAAGGCACTGCATTTTAGAACATCCCTAAAGTAAATACAAAGGCAGGAACTTAACAGTATTCCTCCAAGTGCATGTGCCAAAACCAACTTTATGAAAAGAGTTTCTTCAGAGAAATTTAATCATGCTACTCCTCTGCTTAAAATCCTCCAGTAGCGCCCCCAGCATCACACAGATTGGTATAGAAGACAAAACCCGTTGTGATGGGACTCTGCCTAACTTTATAGCATCATGTTATGCTGGCCAGCAACCCTCCCCCAATGGTTTTCCCTTTTCAGAGATCTCTTTGGTTCTTCCATAGGTCTGAAATAGTCTCTATCTTATCCCCACCATCCATCAGAAGATGTCTGAAGAAGTTTCAAGACTCATCGCGTGTCATATTTTTACTAAGCACCCGTTCCCACCAAGCTTAGCCTTTACTCCGGTAATTCCTTATACATGTCACTGATAAAACAGCAGATTATTAATAACCATGTATGTCTCCTCCACTAGTTGATGAACCAAGCATGAACTCAACTCATAGTAGCTTCTCAATAAATATTGTTATATGAATAAATGAATAACAAAATTTGCAAAAACAACCCAAAAAATCCACGAGGACTTACCAATTTTATTAATGAACGTAATGAATAAAGTGATTCACACCACTAGTTCCTAGCATGCTTGGTAGTTCTCAAACCAGGAAAGATGTGTTACAACCTTTTCCAAGTGTATGTGTTGTCTCAAGTTGGGTGCAATATCAGCTAATAAGAGGTCAGAGGGGACTAAAAGTTTAAATACAGCTGGGGACAGTTTGCATTACCTTATAGAGAACAGGAGCAAACAGCGGGAAACACAACAGGATTGTTGGGGGTGGTTTTGAGCAGGCCAGTTTAGCTGAGAACCATAATTGAGTTGTCATCCATTTAAACAACGTATCTTTACCTTCTAAATCTTTTTTTTTCATGATTTGTGCTCATTTCAGTGTCCTTTGCATCATTCTTCCAAGTTAAGAAGCTCTAATCAGTTCTCCAGCATCCAACTGAATCAGTTCTCCAGCATCCAACTGAATCAGCTGGAGAGATTGTGAATATGGATTTTGGGCCTCCACCTCCTGATTTTCTGATTCAATACGTCTGGGATAACAAAGCCAAACTCATTGTGGCTGAGTCGATTCCAACTTATAGCAACCCTATAGGACAGAGTAGTACTCCCCAATAGGATTTCCAAGGAACAGCTGGTGGATTCCAACTACCGACCTTTTGGTTAGCAGCTAAGTTCTTAACCATTGCACCACCAGGGGTCCAGGTCTGGGATAAACAAAAAAACCAAACCCAGTGCCATCGAGTCAATTCTGACTCATAGCAACCCTATAGGACAGAGTAGAACTGCCCCATAGAGTTTCCAAGGAGCACCTGGCGGATTTGAACTGCCATCCCTTTGGTTAGCAGCTGTAGCACTTAACCACTACGCCACCAGGGTTTCCAGGTCTGGGACAGGACCTGAGAATTTATATTTCTAACAAGATCCTAGGTGGTGATGATGCAGCTGGCCCAGGTTCCACACTTAGAGAAACACTACAAGTCTAGTCTATCTCAATGGAATGTTATGTGGCAATAATACAATGGTGGCAATCTTCCTTTTATTATGAATATCTTGGGGGAATTTTCTCTCCTCATCAGTGCCTTAAATAAAATTTTGAGCTCATTCTTCTGCAGCTCTCTTAAGCAGAGGCTGCTGATTCTCCATAGACCTCATACCTCAAAGGTGGGAAGAATAATGGCTATCCACAGTGCTCCTCATTGCCAGTGCCAGACAATTAATTGTCCATCTGTATATACAAAGCCCTACTTCTTTGAGGAGTATGTTAATTGGCTATTAGCACTCTTGACCCTTGCTCCTTGCAGTCATCTATTAGCCTTCCAGTCTTCCTCTTTATTCACTGAAGACTTTGGCACCTGGTTCATGGTCTTCTTCACTCTAAGTGCTGCCGTGACTAAAATGTCAACATGGACAATGCAACCAACACATTTGTCCATTATCTTCTCAAACCTAATTTCTTTTTTTCTAATTTTATTTATTTTGTTGTTGAGAATATACCCAGCAAAACATACAACAATTCAGCATTTTCTGCATGTACCATTAATGACATTGATTTTGAGTTGTGCAACAATTCTCACCCTCCTTTTCTGAATTGTTCCCTCCCCATTGACATAAACTTACTGCCCCCTAAGTTTCCTATCTTTCAAGTTGTTGTTGTCAGTTTGATTCCACATAGATAGTTCTTAAAAGAGCACAATGCTCAAGGCAGACATTTTTTACTAGTTAAGCTAAACTATTGTTTGGTTTTAAGAAAACTTCAGAGGATATTTTTGGTTTAAGGTTTAAAGATTATCTTAGGGCAGTAGTTTCAGGGTTTTATCCAACCTTTATGGCTCCAGAAGTCCAGAGTCCATGAGAATTTGAAATTCTGTTCTGCATTTTCCCCCTTTTGATCAGGATTCCTCTACAGACTCTTTGATCAAAATGTTCAGCAATAATAACCAGGCATAATTCAGTTCTTATGGTCAGATCTCATTTCTAATGACACTTTGCACCCTCCAATTCTGCCACAGACTGCCCTGATACACTTTGGTTTTGTCAGCCCTTGAAATTTTTCCAACTCTAGAATAATACCTTGAAAGCTCGAACATGCTTTCCTAACCCGTCAGATTTTCCCACCCAATAACTCCCGCTATACCTGTTCTTGAACCTCCCAACAACCTTTTTATTTCTGTTTCTTCCTACCAGGCCCCATACAACTTCTTTTTCTTTCCAACTTGGGTTACGTAGTTCAAATATCAGCTACTCTGATACCAATGCCAACACTACCAACTCCCTTGCCCCACTGTTTTTCCATTCACACATTTGGCAAAAGTCAAATCCAACAATAACCCATCTGCCCACCTTCTCTGCTCGTTTACTTGGTCTAGTCCACGCAGTGCACAGGAGAAACAATTTGGATGTACACATGTTTTTGAAAGAAGGAAATGATACGCACAAAACTCAAGATAATGACTTCCTTTTGCAGGAAGACAAGCAGGTGGTCTTGGGAAGGAGTACATAGGGAATTTCCACAAAATAGGTAATGTTTCTAAGTTGCATGTTGGGCCCCCAAGTGTTCATTTTATTATGCCTCACTTTTAACTTACATTCCATTGACTGTATCAAATACTAATAATTTTTTTTAAATAATTATATAAGGTTGTTGTTGTCTTATGTCATCAAGTTGATTCTGACTCATGGTGACTCCACTTGTTACAGAGTAGAACTGCTCCATAGGGTTTTCTTGCCTGTAACTTTATGGGAGCAACTTTCCAGGGCTAAAATCTAATGCAGTACTGGGTTTGAACCACCAACTTTTGGTTACCAGCAGAGAAAAAACTGTTTGCACCACCCAGGGACTTCAATTATATGATATCCTTATACCCATCATGCTAGCATTTAGGATCACTTGCCTTAACTTTTTTTTTTTTTAATAAAACACAGGGCTAAGGCTTTAGCCTTTCCATTCCTTTCTTCCCAGAGATAACCACTATCCTAAAGTTGATGTGTATTATTCCAGAGCATTTTTTAAAATTGTATACATATATGTATTTGCGCTCTTCACCTTGTATATACACCATATTTTTTCTCACCTCCATGTGTTTGCAACTGCTGTTACTTTTGTCTTTAAAGACTCACCTTAAGTATGACTTCCTCCAAGAAGCCCTCTAGACATCTCCCATTCAGGATAGGGCAACACTCCCATAATACCTTTTGCTTGTTTCTATGTTGAAAAAAAAGGAAAAATAAAGAAAAACAAAGCATGACATTTTCAAGATGATAGACCAAGAATGTGTTCGTTTCTGCTTCCCTTCGATATACCCTTAAAATAAATTAATGTTCATCAACTGCTGAATGGATGAACAAATTGTGCTACGCCCATATAATGGAATATCATTCCGCGGTAAGAAGAAACAAACTAATCCCAAAAGCATTCTGCTAAGTGAAAGAATAAATGAAAATATAAAAATTTGATTCTTTATTGTCAAAGTGACTAAGTTCCTGTTTTACTTTTTAAAAAATAAACATACTGAAGTGTATTATACGTACACTGAAGTACACAGATCTTATGTATATAAAAAATACATAAAAATATTATATACTGATTCTGTTTATTTAAATGGCATTCTAGAAGGGGCAAGACTATAGTGATAGAGAACAAATGATAGGTTGCCAGGGTATGACAAGAGGGAATACAAAAGGACATGAGGAAACTTTTTGGAGTGATAGAAACATTTTATGTCATCTTTCTGGTAGTGTTTACACAGCTATATATGTTTCTCAAAATTAATTGAATTGTATACATAAAATTGGTGAATTTTATTGTATGAAAAGTATACCTCATCATATAATTTTTTCTCTGGTTTTGAACTTCATATAATTATTTTTGACAAGGGAGCGGGGAGGCTAGGCGAGAGCGTGCAGCAGCCTTTCGAAATGCAGGCAGTGTTCTCTGTATTGATCCAAGTGGTAGTTACTCGTAGGTGTTCACTTTGTAAAAATTCAGTAAGCTGTATACTTAAGATCTGTGCACTTTCGTGTATGTGTAATACACTTCAGTGAGTGTGTTTATTTCCAAAAAGTGAAACAGGAACTTAGTCGCCTGAGAATAAAGAATCAAATTTTTATATTTTCATTCATTTAGTTTTGGATAGTGGTCTATCCCACACTGAGTTTGAGAGCTATTTTCTTGGTTTTAGTTTTTTAGAGAATTTGCCTTTCTTGAGTGTTTCTAAAGCATTCAGGAAAGATTTCATGAAAATAAGAACTCCCTTCTTACAACCATATTACCAATGGTGTGTGTAGTATTCAATAAAATTATAAGATTGCAACTGACATAAATAGTTTAGAAACAATATAGCTGACTTTTAGTATCCATACAATTTTACTTTTAGGAATTCTATGCAAGTCTAACAAACTGTTAAGCACAAGACTACTAACTAAAACCTTGGCAGTTTGAACCCACCCAGAAGTGCTTCAGAAAACAGGCCTAACGACCTTCTTCTGAAAAGCCACATCCTTGGAAACCCTATGGAGCTGTTCAACTCGATACACACGGGGTCGCCATGAGTCAGAATCCACTAAACAGCAATCAACAAGAGTGTGTCTATATGTTGGAATATTATGCGGTCATTAAAAAAGTAACTCTTGAGAGAAATGGAGAAGGTACACTGCTAAGTGAAAATGAAAGTTACAGAACAAGATATTCAGCATGATCTCATTTTTGTTTAAAAATATTTTAGGCTTACATGGATGATAATATATGTATTAAGAGTGGTTCCCTTTAGAGAGTGGAATTTATAGAACAAAGTGGAGGAGAAACCTTTAATCTTTTACTTGTATGTCTTCTTCCTTGATTTTTTTTACCAAATAAAATTATTTGTTTAAAATTTTTTAATGCAAAAAACTTCAACAAAAATACATGCTATAAAAAATGCCATTACCCTTCTGATTTTGTAGCACTGAAGCCATCTAAATATTACAAGTAGTTAGCACAGCTTTAGTAGTTTTTAATAAAATAAAAATGCTATTGGCATTTCATACCTTTCACGCTAAAAATACTTAGCACTCTTCTCATTATGGTAATAATTAACAACTATCTATCAACTACTATTTATTTTCAAAATATTAAGGGGTGTGACTTTTGTTGTTTTTATTCATTTCAACTGGTAGGCTGTTTTTTGTTTTGGTTTAGGCTGTTGGAGAATTAGCTGAAAGAGCATGTAACAGGATATTACTATTACATACTGTCAGACATAATCCTCATAACACCGAAAAGTAAATATTATTGTCCCTCTTTTACAAATAAAGAAGCTGAGACTCAGAGAAGTTGAATAACTGGCCCAGGGCTATCCAGCAAATAAGGGGCCAGATGAGGATTTTAATGCAGGACAAACACCATTGCCCTTTCACTTTACCTCTCTGCCCTTTTGGAGGTTCTTGGTGTCTCTACCATGTTTTCCAATTCTGAGGTGACATGATTCCATATGTGGCCAATGAGAATAAAAAAAAAAAAAAAACACCTTATATTTCCACAGCGCTTTGTACTTCTAAACCATTTTCATGTCAATTATATCTGATTCTACCAATAACTATATAAAAATGGATAGCACAATAGTAATATTTTCATTTGAGAAAAGGATCCATTGATGATGAGTGACTTGACTTAGCCAAGGTGACACAGCCATGGAGAGCAGAGCCTGGAGCCAGAACCTCCTAACTCTTAGAACAATGTGATTTCACCAAGAAATGGAGTATGAAGCCCCTGAAAAGTATATAGCATTCCCGAACCTTTTTAACATATATTTTCCATGATGTATTCTTAGAGCAAGGGAAAATCTATTCTAAATTCTCATTTTCTTCTTAGTTAAGCTTTTTGTTTTTAATATTAGGAATAAATTATTTCTAGAATGTTCTCAATTGATGTTTATAAAGTGTTTCTTGGTGTTTAAAAGGCACATAGTGTAGTATTTAAGAGCTCAGGTGCTGGTGCCAAATGACCTGTATTTGAATCCTGTTCAACCACATAACAAGACAGGTTACCTAACCTTGCTGGGCCTCAGTTTCCTAGCTTGTAAAATAAGAATGATAAAAAGATGGACTCAAGGCAGATGAGTTAATACATATATTTAGTGTGTTAATACATACACATGCTCAGGACAGAACCTGGTCCAGAGTCCATACTCAGTAAACCTCTAGCTATTATTCTCTTCAGAACAAAAGCCCTATACACCTACTAGTGAAAAGCTTTACAGTGATTAAAATGTTTGGTTCTATATTAAGAAAGTGAATCATTTGCTCTTAAAAGCTAAAAGCTTTTTCTTGATTTCAATGCAAGCATCCTCGAAGCATCTGGCAAGTCAAGTATAAAGGCTTAAGCATCAATTCTAATGCAAAAGCTAATGAGAAAATAAGTAGTTTTCTTCTGATAACTTAAGCTCAAAGTCAGTGAATAGCACCACCTTCCAAGGTATGTAACAAGTTCCATTGTGTAAAGACAGTAGACTAAGGACAGGAGAGAGATATGGGACTCTCAGGAATAAACAATTAGAGGGAAGGCCATCAAAAGGCAGTTCTCTCAAAACCAGTGAAATAGAAGCAGTTTGCTACATTTTTACCCATGTTGTTTGCACAGAGCCTGGTCAAACAGCTGGGCAAGCTGGAA
Organism: Elephas maximus indicus; assembly: GCF_024166365.1. NCBI lineage: Eukaryota > Metazoa > Chordata > Mammalia > Proboscidea > Elephantidae > Elephas > Elephas maximus. The sequence goes on from NC_064823.1 coordinate 42,418,539, forward strand.
CTCCAAGTGTCTTGCTGAAGCAGTTCCACGCACTTCAATATAACTTCAATATAACTTCAATATAACACTTATTTAACCCTGAACTTCTGTGCCCCAAGCCTGGCACTACGCTTCATATTATAATATTAACAAAGAGATTATTAACACCTAGCTTAGAGTAACGGGCTTTTCATAACTAATCTCTTCATGCTTAAGTTCAATAAAACAGAATGTGATTAATACTCAATAAACGTTATAAAAATATTGCCACAGATAACTGCTGTAATGGATCTTTAGTCATCTAACTCCCTAGCTATTCAGTGTATGGTTGTGTACTCCTAAAAATTTACATTTTGTCTAAAATATAGCTAGCATTAAAGCACAGTAAGAGGTCAATAAGTAACCCTGGTGACGCTTCCTATGCAGAACTGATGTCCCTGGCTCACATGTACTTGAGTTGCTTTTCTAATACCACTGATGGATTTGCAACGAGCCAAGAAAATATTCTTGAGGCTAGTGGCATTAATATTAAGAGATCCACTAACATGTCCAAACCTAACTAGTTCTTTGGCTGTATATAACTTGGGTGCTATATGGCTGAACTCTAACCTATCAATTCAGCCCCAATAGTTATGTAAGGCTGCCAAGCTCTGTGAAAATAAGATACAAAGGAATTCATGGTCTACACTGGTAAACAGGTAATAGTAATAGATGCCATTTAATAAGTGCTTGCCACATACCAGTATGCTAAACCATCACAGACATTATCTCATTTAATCCTTAAAACCACTCTGTGAGTTAGGTACTTTACCAGTCTCATTTTACACATTAGAACGCCAAAACTCCAAAGGTTAAAGAGTTTACTCACACACAGAGCTAGAAAGTAGAAGAGGCAGAATTTGAAATGAAGCACTTTGACTCCACACTCTTAACTACAGTGCTAAAACTAACCGCCTGAAGCCAATGCAAAGTTAGATATGTTCAGAATACATCGTGGCACAGAGGAGGAACACTGCTCAGACTAACTCCATTCCCATTCCATGACTCAAGAATGCTAAAAAGGGATGTGAATGAATTTCTGGTAACCTGTTGCCATCGAGTTGATTCTGATTCTTAGTGACCCTATGTGACAGAGTAGAACGGCCCTATAGGATTTCCAAGGCTGTAATCTTGGCGTAGTGGTTAAGTGCTATGGCTGCTAACCAAAGGGTCTGCAGTTCGAATCTGCCAGGCGCTCCTTGGAAACTCTGTGGGGCAGTTCTACTCTGTTTTATAGGGTCGCCGTGAGTCAGAATCGACTCGACAGCACTGGGTTTGGTTTCGGTTTTGGTTTAGGTTTAATCTTCATAGAAGCAGATTGCCACATCTTTCTCAGAGGGGCTGATGGGTTTAAACCACTGATCTTTCAGTTAGCAGCTGAGTGCTTAACCACTGTACCACTAGGGTTCCTTGAATTCATGATCAAAAAAAAACCCAAAAAACTATATCCTTTGCCATCAAGTTGAGTCCAACTCACAGCGATTCTACAGTACAGAGTAGAACTGCTCCATAGGAATCCCAAGGAGTAGCTGGTGGATTTGAACTGCCAACCTTTTGGTTAACAGCCATAGCTTTTAACCACTACACCACAAGGATTCATAATTATTGTTATACGTACCTATTGCCATCGAGTTGATTCCGACTCATACCGACCCTATAGGACAGAGTAGAACTGCCCCATATAGTTTCCAAGGAGCGCCTGGTGGATTAGAACTGCTGACCTTTTGGTTAGCAGCTGTAGCTCTTAACCAGTAAGTCACCAAGGTTTCCAAGAATTCACAATCCACCCCAGGGCTTGAAGGTTTCCCAATGCTGGCATTAATCCATTTAGAAACTGGAGGGTGAACTACCCCCTTGTTCTGAGTCAAGGTCCAAGATTAGGTATCGTGATACTTGCTAAAAATGTTTCCTGTCCCCTCCCCACATATACCAACTCCCCAAGTATATTGTTGAATGTCCCATTTCCAAAAGCTAGCCTTAGTCCAATACACCCCTCTTTAGATACAATATAATCTTTTTTTTTTTTAAATCATTTTAAACTTGACAGCAGGGAGAGGACAAGTATTTGGGTTAAACTGTCACAAGGCATCAAATGTAACTCTGGACTCAGACATCATATATGTATATATATAAATATATATTTAAAAATACACAAATATATATTAATGTGTACATATGTGTATAATGGGTATATATGTATGTGTTGTATATATATGTATATATACATGCCCTCTTATCACTTACCAACATGGTTAGGGTCCAGAGACCAGGTCATTATGCTAAACTGGCATTACAGGAAAATGGAGGATGATCACACAAAATCACAAAATGGAGAATGACTACATCATTATATAACCACCAAATTACATCATTACATAACCGTCAAACCACTAAGAATCATGGTCCAGCCAAGTCGGCACATAACCTTAACCATCATCAAAGCCAGCGTTACTCCTGCTCAGCATCTTGGCATTTATTACTGCCCGACATACATCGTAAATGCACAAAACAGTCGGATAGTAGGTTTTTTACTATTGTTGCAAGTGCAAAATGTCAGATAACAAGATAGCTGATAAGTGAGGAGAAGATATATATACATAATTAAATATAATTAAAAGTGTGTATATATATATACACATATATTTAAATATAATTAAAAGTGTATATTTAAGTTTAGGGTCTTGGGACAGCAAAACACACAGCAAGTAATAATTCTGGTTGTGGAGGCAGCTGATCTATGTTCCAAAATATAAAAGGATCAGATTAAGATAGAAAAAAATGAAGAATAAACCACAGCCTTCAATATGGATTATACCTCACCATAAAGAAAAAAAAAATCCTCACAAGTGGACTGATAAGCAACATCATTATAAACAGAGAAAAGTTTGAAGTTGTCAAGGATTTCTTTTCACTTGGATCCTCAATCAATGCCCATGGAAGCTGCAGTCAGGAAATCAAATGACACATTGCATTGGACAGATCTCCTGCAAAAGATCTCTTTGAAGTCTTAAAAAGCAAAGATGTCACTTTAAGGACTAAGGTGTGCCTGACCTGAAGCCATGGTGTTTTCAATCACCTCATATAGCTATGAAGGCTGGACAATGAATTAGGAAGACCAAAGAAGAATTGATGCCTTTGAATTATAGTGTTGGCAAAGAACATTGATTATACCATGGATTGCCAGGAGAATGAACAAATCTGTATTGAAAGAAGTATAGTCAGAATGCTCACTAGACGCAAGAATGGTGAGCCTGTGTCTCACATACTTTGGACATGTTGTCAGGAGGGACCAGTGTCTGGAGAAGGACATCATGCTTGGTACAGTGGAGGGTCAGTGAAAAAGAGGAAGACTCTCAACAAGATGGACTGACACAGTGGCTGCTACAATGGGTTTAAACATGACGACTGTGAGGATGGCAAAGGACCAGGCAGTGTTTTGTTTTGTTGTACGTAGGGCTGCTGTAAGAACTGACTTAACAGCACTTAATAACAACAACAACAAACCCCATTACATGATTAAGGTGCTGTTTCTTGTTATATTCACTATCTTCCAAGAATATTCTACCATTTACACTAAAATCTCTAGTAAGAGATGTGAATCAGATCATGGAAAGGAATGTCTAAGAAAAAGCTAATAATCACACTAAATCTAATTAATGCTTAAAATACTCAGATTAGAACATTTCATGATGGAATGATCCTAAGATTCCCTTCAATTAGCCAGTCTTTTCACAGTAAGTGAGAAGACAGGAATCAAAACCTGCATGTAACTGCACTGGTACCCTATGATATCGATCATTATAATAAAAGTTTCCATTTGATAGTATTCCATAGTTGGAAATATTTTCTTATATAGTATCCTCAAAGAATAATTATACTTTGAATTTATATTGTACGTGTCTTTTGAAGCGCTGTGAGCACCTTCACAGATACAGTTTAAGCAAGCAGAACCTACCTGGGGAAAAGCAACATAACGTCAGTGAAATATAACAGGAATTATTTGCAGTGTATTCCATGACACTAGTACAGGTAACATTCAGACTTTCAGAAAACGAAAATCTCGTTGATACAAAAGTTTTGAAAGGGGTGGGAGATACAAGATATGAATGGATGCAGAGGTACAGGAAGGTACCACAGCATAAACATAGAAACAGAAAACAGCACCTCAATGGTTTTGGACAATCATTCATTTGACAAAAAAAAAAAAAAAATTTTTGTTTTTTTGTAGTTTACACAGGAAATTCTCTGGGTAACAAGTCAGAAGATCTGTGTTTGAGGACCATTTTAGACTCGGAGAATTGTATGGATGTGGGCCACTCATGTAACCTTGTGAACATCACTTTCTTCATCTGTGAAATGGGGTGATGCTGAGTGCCCCGCTGTTCTCTCAGGGCTGCTCCAAGAGGCAATTATGACAACCCAGATGGAAGTGATGTGACACAGCTGGATTGCCGGAGGCAGACGGGATCCACACATGGGGCTCCACTCTCTTATGGATGCTGTTTGAGATCACAGACCAGAGTAGGGAGGAGAGAAGGAAAAACAAAACAAAGACAAGTACAATACAGGTATAGCAGGTATCACCCTGGGAGCTTTGCTTTCTACCCCAAAAATCACAGCATCCAGCAAACTGTGAAACTTGGAGTAATTTTGTGGGAATGATGTTGAAACTCTTGGTTTGGCACATAGCACGTTGTTTGCATCTGTTGAATGATTTTTAAAAAGGAGTTTTATGCTTAAAAAAAAACACGTTGGCTATGGTATTCTGAGATTGGTTGTAAATAACCTATTTTTATGTAGCTAACATAGGAATAAGGTGGCCTGGTGGTACAATGGTTAAGCACTCAGCTGCTAATCTAAAGGTTGGCAGTTCAAATTCACCCAGTGGCTCTGCAGGAGAAAGACCTGGCAATCTGCTCCCATAAAGATTACAGCCTATACAACTTGACCAAGGCAAAGTCATAGAAGCTTCGCAGACACATCTAAGCACCCTAAGGGACTGAGTTACTGGGCTAAGGACTGGGGACCATGGTCTCAGGGTACATCTAGCTCAATTGGCATAGCATAGTTTATAAAGAAAATATTCTACATCCGACTGTGGTGAGGAGCGTCTGGGATCTTAAAATCCTGACAGCAGTCATCTAAGAAACATCTACTGGTCCCAACCTGGCTGGAGCAAAGAAGAATGGAGACAACCAAAGACACAGGGAAAGAGTAGTCCACAGGACCAATGGCCCACAACTACCACAGCCTCTACCAGACTGAATCCAGCACAACTAAACGGTGCCCGGCTACCACCACCAACTGCTATGATAGAGATCACAATAGACAGTCCCAGACAGAGCAGGTGAAAAATGTAGAAGAAAATTCAAACTCACACACACACGAAAAAAGACCAGGCTTGCTGGTCTGACAGAGATTAGAGAAACCCCAAGAATATGGCCTCTTTTTCTTTTCAATTAATTTTTATTGTGCTTTAAGTGAAAGTTTACAAATCAAGTCAGTCTCTCATACAAAAATTTATATGCACCTTGCTATACCCTCCTAACCACTGTCACCCTAAAGAGACAGTACACTCATTCCCTCCACTTTCTCACCTCGTGTCCATTCGGGCAGCTTCTGGCCCCCTTTGGCCTCTCATCTCCCCTCCAGACAGGAGATGCCAACATAGTTATACGTGTCTACTTGATCCAAGAAGCTTTTTCTTCACCAGTATCATTTCCCATCCCATATTCTGGTCCAATTCCTGTCTGAAGAGTTGGCTTTGGGAATGGTTCCTGCCTTGGGCTAACAGAAGGTCTGGGGACCATGGCCTCCAGGGTCCTTCTAGTCCCAGCCTGACCATTAAGCCTGGTCTTTTTATGAGAATTTGGGATCTACAACCCGCTGCTCTCCTGCTCCCTCAGGTGTTCTCTGTTGTGTTCCTTGTAGGGGCAATCATCAGCTGTGGTCGGACACCATCTAGTTCTTCTGGTCTCAGGCTGATGTAGTCTCTGGTTTATGTGGTCCTTTCTGTCTCTTAGGCTCATAATTACCTTGTGTCTTTGGTGTACTTAATTCTTCCTTGCTCCTGGTGGGTTGAGACCAATTGATGCATCTTAGATGGCTGTTTGCTAGTGTTTAAGACCCCAGATGTGACTTTCCAAAGTGGGATGCAGAATGTTTTCTTAATAGATTTTATTATGCCAATTGACTTATATGTCCCCTGAAACCATGGCCCCGGACACCACCTTAATTCAGTACTGAAGTCACTCCTGAAGTCTACCCTTCAGCCAAAGAATAGACAGGTCTTTAGGGCAGACAATAACACACTTCAGGAACATGTTTTGTAGTTCAGTCATGATACAAGACTAAATGGGCATACCAGCCCCAAAACAGACAAGAAGGCAGGAAGGGATGGGAAAACTGGATGAACGGAAACAGGGAAATCGGCATGGGGAAGGGGAGAGTGTTGACACATCACAGGGTTGGCAACCAATGTCACAAAATGATTTGTGTATTAGTTGCTTAATGAGAAACTAATTTGCTCTGTAAACTTCCACCTAAAGCACACACACACACACACACACACACAAAGATTACAGCCTAGAAAACCCTATGGTGCAGTTCTATTCTGTTTTATGCGGTCACTTTGAGTCGAAATCAACTTGACAGCACCTAAAACCAACACAGCAATTAGAAGCCCCTGGATGGCACAAACAGTTAAGCACTCAGCTGCTAGTTGTAAGGCTGAAGTTTCAAATCCACCCAGAGGTGCCTGGGAAGAAAGGACTGGCAATCTGCTTCCGAAAGGTGGCAGCCTTGAAAACCCTGTAGAGTGCAGTTCTCCTCTGCACACATGGGGCTGCCATTAGTCAAAGCCCACTTGACAGCAACTAACAATATAGGAATTTACTTATTTTTTCTCCCTGTTGTTGTTAGGTGCCATTGAGTTGCTTCCGATTCATAGCGGCCCTATGTACAAAAGCATGAAACACTGCCTGGTCCTGCACCATCCTCATAATCGTTGCTGTGTTTGAGCCCATTGTTGCAGCCACTGTGTCAACCCATCTCATCAAGGGTCTTCTTCTTTTTCTCTGACCCCTTACCTTACCAAGCACAACGTCCTCCAGGGACTGGTCCCTCCTGGTAACATGTCCAAAGTAAGTGAGACAATATCTCACCGTCATCACTTCCAAGGAGCATTCTGGCTGTACTTCCAAGACAGATTTGTTCATTCTTCTGACAGTCCATGGTATATTCAATATTCCTTGTCAACATCATAATTCAAAGGCATCAATTCTTCTTTGGTCTTCTTTATTTATTGTCCAGCTCTCACATGCATATGAAGTGATGAAAACACCGTAGCTTGGGTCAGGTGCGCCTCAGTCCTCAAAGTGACATCTTTGCTTATCAACACTTTAAAGAGATCTTTTGCAGCGGATATGCCCAATGCAATACATCGTTTGATTTTTAGGTTGTACCAAAATTCACAACTCACACAACTGGGACAAATAGGTAGATGACATGTAACTTTGAATTATATCACCAAAGACAGTTTTTAAATTGCGAAAATGCCAATATGTGAATCTAGTTAGCTTCCAGAGCCCATTCGTGTAGCGTTTACTCCACAGGAAGTAAGAAGCTAAAATGTGTTTTCCAAGACTGGAGCCCTGGTAGCACAGTGGTTAAGAGGTACAACTGCTAACCAAAAAGTCGGCAGTTTAAATCCACCAGCTGCTCCTTGGAAACCCTATGGGGCAGTTCTACTCTGTCCTACTGGGTTGCTATGAGTCAGAATTGACTGGACTGGAATGGGTTTAGTTTTCTGGTCTCCAAGACTTCTCCCATACGTTAATTTTTTTTAAGGCAAAAGACAGTATCATATAAGAGATGAAGAGAATGCAAAGTAGTGCAGATGTTTAATATATTTATACTATTGTTTTGTCCAATGGTCTCATTAAACTAATTGTTCTAACAAAGTTATAACTGTTTAATGATGTCATATTATAACTGCATTGTTAAATTAGAAACCCTTAAATTTGTGGCATTCTGCAACGACCTAACAAAATTTATATTTCTCATCTCATCAATTAACTAACACTGGGTTTCACTGGAGTCGTAGTTATATGAAAAGGATCAAGATATATTTATGTAAAATTATATAACGTAATAAGTACATGGAAAAAAATGGAGAAGGCCTAACTCTCACCTTAATAAGCTTACCCAAGCCTTCATTTGATTCAAGATATTCAAAGCAGACATTCTTCTAAATGTGGAACTGAAAATGGCTCGTGATTTGTCTCTCCTACCTTGGCACTCCCCTATCCTTCTTCTTCTATTAACTATAGACTATGAGTACATTATCAGGTGACTTTGAGTTTTCAAAGGCTTTTCTACCTTAGTCATACCTGACTTTCCCATAAACACTGGGCCTAATCAATAAAATGCATTTCAACCTAGTGCAGAATCCTGAGGGATAAGGTATTTATATGCACATCTCACCAATAGAGGGCAGACCCCGAATGCCCAGAAAGTTTATTTGTCCTTAAACACCCTTAGACCCAGTTTCTTTACAAGCTCACACCTAATAAAAAATTACAGTGTCCCGGCTGCAAGTCCTTCTGGGTATGTTAGTCACCCCAAATCTTATTTATTTATTTAAAACACACTTCCCCCACATACATCTTATGTCTCAAATAACGTCCTCTTGTTTTTAAGAAAACTCTTTTAAAAAGCAAACAAATTAAATGCTTCTACATGTACCAGATCCAGATAACATAAGAATAAGAACAAAAGCTTAGACTTACAACTAGCATGCTTTCCAGTAAATCTGAGGAAAAGTATGTACTTGATAAAATGCAGAAAGCTGGGGGCTTATTTACATAAAGATTTGCATTTCAATTAAACTCTAAATAAGGAAGGTGCATCTATTTGAAAACTGGCAAGAAAAGACTTGCCTGAGTGCTAATAAATCCTTGATTTTTAAAACTTACATCAATTATATAAATGATTTTTAAAATAGTAATATTATATTTTACAGTTTTTTTATTATTAAATAGCAAATTCGAAATTTCGATTAATATAAATTTATTGCATTAGGTTCAAAAAGTGAAATTCTTTTAATACGTGTCTCTTTCTATTTTTCTCAATCTATTTTCCCAACCCCACCACTTTATTCAACTCAAAAACACTTTAGCACTGATCACGATCACATACGAAGCACCAGGATAAGAATAATAAAGCAAACGTCCTGCCCTCAAGGTATTGGCACTCTATATAGCACACTGGGAAGCCCAGACAGGGTAAAAGAAGTTCTATATTAGTGACACAAAGAAAGGATTATGGGGGAAGCCAAGAAGATATATTTAAAAATTCTTGAACTCATGGCTCTTAAACTGAAAAAAAATTGCTTTCATATTATCTTCATGGTTTTTAAGCCTTGACTCATTCTTTTCTTAGCAAATAACTAAGTTCTGACTGGCACAAGTACAAATATATGTGTTTCTGCATATATACTGTTCACATGTGCAAATAAATGTGCTTCTACATTTATATAAAAATATATATAAAGGGAGAAAAATAGTCAAATTACTCATGGACACTGTACAGCAGAGCAGTCACCTTTCTAGTGTGAATTTGAGACCTGGGGCTACTCCCTGAGACCAGCGGTGGTTCTGGACCATAGTGACCTCGAGGTCAGGGGGATTCAAAAGGGCAAGGGGTTCCCAGCAAATGGAGCATCTGTTGGTCCTACCAGGACTTATGAACACTTCCTAATTGTATGTATTTAGACTAAGCAGAACAGCTGATACGTCTCCCTAACTTCTACTAATTAGTTATGTTTCCTGGGGTACAAAATAAGAAAGTAAGTCAAAGATCCCAGAAGAATTGGGTTTCTGGAAATAAAGGTATATAATTTTTATTCATTTCTGAGCTTGTCAAGGAGCTGTAATATACAACCTTAAATAATAGCCACCACGCCAAGAGACTTGAGTGGCTCGGTGGTAGGATCCTTGCTTCCACACAGGAGACTTGGTTTTCATTTCCAGTCAATATACCTCAAGTGCAGTCGCCACCTGTCTGTCAGTGGAGGCTTTTTCTTGCTATAATGCTGAACAGGTTTCAGAGGAGCTCTCAAACTAAAATGGAGGAAGAAAGGCCTGGTGATTTACTTCCGAAAATCAGCTAGTGAAAACCGTAGGGATCACGACAATCTCATCTGCAACCGATCATGGAGATGGCACAGGACCGGGCAGGGAGGGCTTCAGTCCGTTGTGCCTGAGGTTGCCATGAGTCGGGGCCAACTCTGTGACAGCCAACAACAACACCAACGTACTTTACAAAGGTACCAAAATTTACAACACATGGATAATTTAACTCCACAAAATAACCCCCCTCGAACTCTGTCTCCTTTAAATCATATACCGTGGCAAGTAATCAGTAACGTTTAATTAATATGCACCTTACAACCTTTCTTATATATATGGTACCTTGCCCAAATTTTACCACCACTCTATAAGGAAAGGGAGCCCTGGTGGCACAGTGGTTAAGAGCTCAGCTGCTAACCGAAAGATCAGCAGTTCGAATCCACTTGGAAACCCTCTGGGGCAGTTCTACTCTGTCCTATAGGGTGACTGTGAGTCAGAATCAACTCCATGGCAACCGGTATAAAAGGAAAAGAATCAGGTGTTAGCATTATATCTCAAAGAAGAAAATTATAGCTGGACTAACATGTGAATAAAATCAGTGAACTTATTACCATTACCATTAGTATCATATATTATAAACAACATTTCTCTGACATTACCCATTACCGTTGAGTCGATTCCAACTCATAGCGGCCCTATACAACGGAGTAGAATTGCCCCACAGGGTTTCCAAGGCTGTAAATCTTTATGGAAGCAGACTTGCACATCTTTCTCCTGCAGTGCTGCTGGTAGGTTCAAACCATTGACCTTACCCAATTTGAAAATCGTTTCCCATTTATTATGTCATCTGAATCTTACACAACCCATAAAAACTGAAGCGCCATTAAGTAAAATGACTTGCTGCAAGTCCCCCACTAGAAAGTGAAGAACAGGAACTAGAATCCACATCTCCTGGCTCCAGCTTGGGCCAGAATGGCTTTCAGATCTCACACAAGAGCTGAGGCTGCCCAATAATAAGGAGTAAGGAAGCTATTGTTCAGAAATTCAGAGCCACTTTAATTTGAGACAATTAAAGGAATGTGCAGAGTGGTGTCATAACTGATGTATGTGATCAATTATCTTTAGTTAATTTCTTAGGGAAAAAGTGTCAGTAGCAAAGGGCTCCCCAGATGGTGTATTTCTATAAAACGAAAGATCCAAAGTCATTCATCAATGTCCTACCAAAACCAGACGTTTTACAGATAAAATAGCAATAACAGCAATAATAGTTAACACTTATTAAGACTCACTGTAATGCCAGGCACTATTCTAAGTGCGTTTCTGTATTATCTCATTTAATCCACACCACAACCGTAAGACATAGATTCTATTATTTACCCCAGTTTTCATAAGAGAAGATTGACTAACTTACCCAAAGTCATGCAGCCAGCAAATGGTGGCATCAGGATTTGACACAGGCACTTTGACTCCAGTAAGACATAGATTCTATTATTTACCCCAGTTTTCATAAGAGAAGATTGACTAACTTACCCAAAGTCATGCAGCCAGCAAATGGTGGCATCAGGATTTGACACAGGCACTTTGACTCCAGGGCCTGAACTCTTAACTCGTGTATAATGTCATTCAATTTAAACTTCTCCTTAAACCTGTGTCCTGTGAGATTTTTTTATGGGTGAGAAAATTGTGGCTCAAATGGGTTAAGCAATTGAAACTGAGAGCAGTTTCAAATCCAGGTCAATCTGTCTCCAAAGCTCCTGCTCCTTGTACCATAATATCCCTAAAGAAAAGAAGGTGCAAAAGTGAAGGAATGAGACAAGCCCCGGAAACAGCTCTCGACAATTATGCCCCAGATGGCAGCTGGGGTTTTCTCTGATCTTACGGGTCCAGGAAGTATTATCTACAAGCCCTTTTCTGCATTTGGGGAGAAGTTCAGGGCTGTCTCCATGACTCCCAGGAATGGTCTAGAATCCTGTTTTCTCCTTGGAATCTCTGCCTCCCATTCCCTGCTTCTGCTGAGCCCTAGCTCTCCACTTTCTGCTATGGACCCAGTTATGGAATTCAGCCCCTTTCCCTTGATTTCCACAAAACAGTCCCAGGGTATTCAGCGCACATATGTGTGATGCACTGTCCTAAGGTTTGGTGGGATGAAGGGGTTTACAAGATCACGTTAAAGCAAGTAATTCAAAATCGAATGTTGGACATCCTGTTCTATTAAGAAAAGCTTCCTGGGCCTTTTTTTCCCCACTCAGTCCCCAGCTTTCTCCCAAGCTGCTCATCTCTCTCTCCTTCCCCTCTCTTCTTCTTGAGCCCTCCATCTCTAGAGCAAGAATTTCTTCCCCTTTCCCAGGCAGGTAGTCAGTGAGTGGTGCAAATGGTTAAGCTGCTGACCCAAAGGTTGATGGTTCAAGTCCACCTAGAGATATCTCAGAAGAAAGGCCTGGTAATCTACTTCTAAAAATTCAGTCACTGAAAAGCCTATGGAGCACAGCTCCACTCTCACACATATGGGGTCACCATGAGTCAGAATCCCCTCCACTGCAACTGTCCCCCCACCCCCTCCCCCTGGCAGAGCAATTCTACCACCAAGGCTTAACATTTCATATCCAGAAACCTCCTCAAGGCATTTTGCTTTCTGTAGTAGCTCTCTTTCCCACAGGAAGCATGACTCTGGTTTTTAGAGAAGAAAGTCATCGCCTGCTTCAAAGCATACCATAGACCTTTACAACCAGGAAAACTGTGGGGTGGAGGTGGAGGGCGGGGAGTAATTTCAAGGTTACAAATTCTGAATGTCATGAAAACCTCAGTATACTTAATTTGAAAAATAAGATGATAATGCCAATACGTAATATCACATTATTTTTTTTTTACTTGCATTTTTTAAAATTGAATATACATATTGCATAACCGTTGCTGCTTCTGGCCTGCCTCCGTGTTCCTTCTGACTCTCGGAGGCCAGCCAGGGAGAAAAGAATCTCCCTGGCCAAGCACTTGGCACCATGTGGCATCTAAGGCCAGCCAGTTCCCAGTGAGGCTGCTTCCTGGCAAAGGACGCCTGGAGGGGTTGACACTCGCACGCTCTGTGTGTATTCTCACAGTTCCACCCATTATGTCTGTATATAGTCACCTGACGGACTTGCTAACATTTCTGGACTTCTTCACAATAATGAGAACTAACACTTCAGCCGAATACTGGTGCACAGATGGCTTGAAAAACCTGAAATTGCTCAGTTTGACTGTGACCCTCAAAGTTAGAATTTTCTCCAGGAAAAGCAGCCAGCACTATCAGTCCTGGGCAAATCTGCAAGGAGTTTTGTGTTAACCCTGTAGAGGTGGAGGTTAGTTTGGCAGTGTGAGGAACGGCATAAACACAAAGTTTCCCAGAAAGAGTTTTGGGAAGAGAGCCGGTAACATATGGCACACCAAGTAGAACTCAAGCAGTCGGGCATAAGGGAAGAGGCACAGGCTTTAGAGAAACTGCCCTGGGATCTTGTCTCAGCTCTACCCTACCACAGCTATGAGGCCTTGGCAAATCACATGACCTCTGAGTCTTGTTTCCTTCTCTGAAAATGGAGATAATAATATCCACCTTGCTAGTGTGAAGACTGGAGATATGTAAGTCAATGCACCTAGCATATGCCAACCATATGGGGCGGGAAGGAAGGCCAAAAGTTATAGCCACCAGTGCTATTACACTGATTACTATGTTTGAAACTGATTTTTTAACTAATTATTGAGTATTTATGCCAGACACTGGCCTAAATACTAGGGATACAGTGGGGAAAAGTCAGACACAGTCTCCAACCCGGAGAGCTTTTATTCTAGAGAGAAAAAATAGGTTTTAAATACATAATATTTATTAATTATTACTAATTATGTCCTATAATTAGTAATTAGTAAGTAATTCATTTCATTAAAGGAGCCTTGGTGGTTAACAGTTAAGCCCATGGTTGTTAACCTGAAGGTTGGCAGTTGAAACCCACCAGCTGCTCTGTGGGAGAAAGCTGTGTCAGTCTGCTTTTGTAAAGATTGTTGTTGTTAGGTGCCGTTGAGTTGGTGCCGACTCATAGTGACCCTATGTACACCAGAACGAAACACTGCCTGGGCCTGTGCCATCTTCACAATCGTGGTTATGCCTGAACCCATTGTTGAAGCCACCATGTCAATCTATCTCTTCTTCACTGACCCTGTACTTTACCAAGCATGAAGTCCTTCTCCAGGGACTGATCCTTCCCAATAACATGTCCAAAGTATGTGAGATGTAACTTTGTCATCCTTGCTTCTAGGGAACATTCTGGTTGTACTTCTTCTAAGACAGATTTGTTCGTTCTTTTGGCAGCCCAGGGTATATTCAATATTTCCAAGATTACAGCCTTGGAAAGCCTGTTCTACTCTGTCCTATAGGGTCTCTGTGAGTTGGAACTGACTGAATGGCATACAATAATAACAATTTCATTAATAATTGTACTGTTTGTTTACATAATAAATTACAATTTGTTGGTTAACTTATTATTTTAAATTATTTGTTAGTAAATAATTTAGGTTGTTTATTAAAATGAAATAATTTTATTAAAATTAATAAACAATTTGTTATTTATTCATTATATAAGGAGTCTTGGTGTCTAGTGGCTAAATGGTACAGCTGTTAACCAAAATGTTGGCAGTTCAAATCCACCAGGTGCTCCTTGAAAACCCTATGAGGCAGTTCTACTATGTCTTATAGGGTTGCTATGAGTTGGAATCGACTCAATGGCAAAGGGGATAATGGGTGGTACGGTGGTTAAAGAAATTGACCTCTAACTGAAAGGTCAGCGGTTCGAAACCACCAGCAGCTCCACAGGAGAAAGATGTGGCAACCTGCTTCCGTAGACACCTACAGCCTTGGAAACCCCAGTGGGGTCACTATGAGTCAAACCTGACTCAATGGTAGTGGGTATGGTTTAATTTATTCATTGTATAGGGAGCCCTGGTGGCTCAGTGGTTAAGGGCTCAGCCGCTAACCAAAAAGTCAGTGGTTCGAACCCACCAGCCACTCTGCAAGAGAAAGATGTGGCAGTCTGCTTCTGTAAAGATTACAGCCTTAGAAACCCTATGGGGCAGTTCTACTCGGTCCTATAGGGTCACTGTGAGTTGGAATTGACTGGACGGCAACAGATTTGGCTTTTGGTATTCATTGTATTTATTAATGAATTACAATTGTGACAAATGCTTTGAAGGAACAACATGGGATGCTGTGAAAACACTAAACAGAGGTAAGCTGACTAGAGTTGATTTCCTCAAGGGGGCTGAGTGGAGGGTAGTGAGTCAGAATCCTGCCATAAGCAAGTGTCATTGAGCTGAGACCTGAAGTTGTACAGTGAAATGGAGAAAGGTTGGAGAGGGCTGGACCCAGAGCTTCTAGGCGGAGAACCAGGATGAGGCAGCCCCACGGAAGGCCAGGGTGGCTGGATGCGAACAAAAGAGAGACAAGCAGGTGCAGCTGGCGACACAACATCTTGGAGGCCTTGCCCAGGGTTGTCGACTTTATTCCTGAGATGAAGGGGAAATCATTTTGGATTTATTAGCAAAGGAGTGGGATGATCTAGTTTATCATTAAATACTTCACTCAGGCTGCTGTGTGAACAAGACACTGGATCTGACTGGCAGCGTGGCACATAGTTAAGGAGCTATTGCTGCAGTCCAGGCAAGAGAGTGGTTTCTTAGACTACGAATAAAAGGGAGATGTTGAAATGGCTCCATGGCTCCATGCTGCCTCCTTTACAGTGTTTCTCAAACTTGTCTGATGCTAAGAATCTCTCAAGTTTGGTAAAAATATGGTTGCCAGGTCCTCACTCTGGAAATTCAGTTTAGGTGGGTCTGGGGCGGGCCTGGGAATCTGTACTTTAAACAAGCTTCCCAGGCAATTCTTAGCATCAGGCAAGCTTGTCCAGCAGTACTCTGCAGAAATATCCCCTTACCTGCCATTGTAGAATAAATTAGGATTTCTAGAGATTGTGCTTTCGTGATCCCAGCCACCAGAGGCTCCCAGGTGTAAACTCTTAGTTCACATAATGCCTTTCCTACTGAGGACTAAAAACACTTCAGTTTTAATACTTCCAAAGGTCAAATCATCTAAATTATTTTCTTCTCTTTTTTTTTTTTTTTTTGTTAATTGTGTTTTAGGTGAAAGTTTACAGTGCAAATTAGTTTCTCAATAAAAAATTTATATACAAATTGCTTTGTGACGTTGGTTGCAATCCCTGCAATGTATCAGCACTTTTCCCAGTTCCCTCTCCACTCTGGGTCCTCTGTGTCCATTTGCCCAGTTTTCCTGTCTCTTCCTGCCTTCTCATTTTTGCTTTTGGGCAGGTGTTGCCCATTTGGTATCATACACTTGGTTGAACTAAGCAGCATGTTCTTCACATGTGTTATTGATTGTTTTATAGGTCTGTCTAATCTTTGGCTGAAAGGTGGACTTCAGGAGTGGCTTCAGTTCTGAGTTAGCAGGGTGTCCAGGGCCATAGCCTCGAGGGTTCCTCCAGTCTCCATCAGACCAATAACCCTGATCTTTTTTGTGAATTTGTATTTTCTTCTACATTTTTCTCCCGTTCTGTCCAGGACCCTCTGTTGTGATCCCTCTCAGAGTGGTCAGCGGTGGTAGCTGGGCACCATCTTGTTCTTCTGGGCTCAGGCTGCTGGAGGCTATGGTTCATGTAGTCCATCAATCATTTGGACTAGTATTTTCCTTGTGTCTTTGGTTTTCTTCATTCTCATTTGCTCTGGATGAGATGGGACCAATAGAGGTATCTTAGATGGCCACTTGCAAGCTTTCAAGACCCTAGATGCTACTCACCAAAGTAGGATGTAGAACGTTTTCTTTATGAACCATGCTATACTAATTAACCTAGACCCCTGAGATCATGGTCCCCAGGCCTCAACCCTAGTGACTTGGTCCCTCAAGGTGTTTGGGTGTGTCTACAAAGCTTCTATGACCTTACCTTGATCAGGTTGTGCTGACTTTCCCTACATTGTGTGCTGTCTTTCCCTTCACCAAAGTTAACACTTGTCTGCTATATAGTGATTTCCCCTCCCCTCCCCTCCCCTCCCCTCCCCTCCCCTCCCCTCCCCTCCCCTCCCCTCCCTCGTAACCATCAGATTGTTTCTGTGTGTAAACCTTTTCATGAGTTTTTATAATAGTGATCTCATACAGTATGTGTCATTTTGTGATTGACTTATTTCACTCAGCATAATACCCTCCAGATTCATCCATGTTGTGAGATGTTTCCCAGATTCATCACTGTTCTTTACTGTTGCGAAAGTATTCCATTGTGTGTATGTACCATAGTTTATCCATTCATCTGTTGATGAGCATTTAGGTTGTTTCCATCTTTTTGCTATTGTGAAAAATGCTACAGTGAACACGAGGATGCATATGTCTATTAGTGTGCTGGCACTTATTTCTCTAGGATATATTCCTAGGAGTGGGATTGATGGTTCATATGGTATTTCTGTCTAGATTTTTAAGGAAATGCCATATAGCTTTCCATAATGGTTGTACCATTTTACTTTCCCAACAGCAGTGCATAAGAGTTCCAAGCTCCCCGCAGTCTCTCCAACATTTATTATTTTCTGTTTTTTTGATTAGTGCCAGTAATGTCAGGGTGAGTCAGTAGCTCATTGTAGTTTTGATTTGCTTTCTTCTAATGGCTAGATGATCGCGAGCATTTCCTCATGTGTCTGTTAGTTGCCTGAATGTCTTCTTTGGTGAAGATTCTGTTCATATACTTTGCCCATTTTTTAATTGGATTATCTGTCTTTTTGTTATTGAGGTGTTGGAGTATTCCATAGACTTTAGAGATTAGACCCTTGTTGGATATGTCATAGCTCCAAATTTTTTCTCTTTTTAAATCAGTGTTTCTTAAAGTGTGTTCCTTGAAATATGAATTTTTAGTAGTATTAGTAAATGTAACCACTACCTATCTGTCAGTTTGTTGTACTGTGGTGGCTTGCTTGTCACCATGATGCTAGAAGCTATGCCACTGGTATTTCAAATACCAGCAAGGTCACCCATGGTGGATGGGTTTCAGCAGAGCTCCCAAACTAAGACAGACTAGGAAGAAAGGCCTGGTGATCTACTTCTGAAAATTAGCCAATGAAAACCCTATGGATCACAACAGAATATTATCTGATATAGTGCTGGAAGATGAGCCGCCTAAGTTGGAAGGCACTCATAATACACAGTGGTCTCAACAATGGACTTGAGCATTTCAACGATTGTGAAGATGGTACAGGACTGGACAACTCCATTTTGTTATACATAAGGTCACCATGAGTTGGAACTTATTCTACAGAAACTAGTAACAACAACAATAGATGTATAGCTGTCAAGAGAGGGGAGAAGCAGGCACTCCATAACTGGAAGAATTCCGCAAGTAGCAGATGGAACCAAGAGGAATAGGAAGGCACCTCAGTCTACATCTACACTTAATAGATTCATGCAAAGCTCAACACTCAACACCTCCCCAGCTCATTAGTTGTCAAATTTGGGACTTTGGTGCTCGACCCCAGCCTCCTCCAGCTCCTTCAGAGCAAAATGTCAACACCTTGCATGGAATATGTTCTTGGAAAATTATTTTCAGTGCTGATCTAGTTATGTATTCTCCAACCTGAGCAAGAAGAAATTTTTTTTGCAGCCTGTCTATCTATTCGTCCACAGGGAGGGAGCATAGTATATTGGTTAAGAGAACAAAATATGATAATCAGATTCCCAGTGTTCAAATCTTGGCTCATTTACTTATTAACTGGAGAATATAATTAACCTCTTGTTCCTTGGTTTTCTCATCTGAAAAGTGGGATAATCATGGTATCAATGACGGTAATTATCAGGATTAAAAGACCCAATACAAGTTCCTGGTGTACAGTAAGTACTCAGTAAATGTTGTCTTATTATCTATTTATTCATGCTAAGCGACTCTTAAGTGTAAGGCACTGAGATTAATGTGCTGGGCATGCAACAAAGAACAAGATTTGCAAGGTCTTTTTCCTTGGGAAGCTTATATTCCAGTGAGGGTAGACAAAACAGCTAAACAAAAATAAGACAGCAAGAATGTTATGAAGAAACTCAATCACAGTAATGAGACAGAGCATGGGGAATACAGTTTTTTGGTAAAGGAAGAGATAGTAAATATTTTTGGCTTTGTGGGCCACAACCACTCAGCTCAGCTGTTGTAAAGTGAAAGCAGCCAACCAAAAATAACAATAATAATAAGCAAACCCATTGCCGACGAGTCAATTCCAACTCTGTAGGACAGTGTAGAAATGCCCCATAGGGTTTCCAAGGCTGGAATCTTTACGGAACCACTGACGTTTCAGTTAGCAGCCAGCGCTTAACAGCTCTGCCACCAGGGTTGCTTGAAAGCAGCCACAGACAATAGTAAATGAATGAGTGTGGCTGTGTTATGATAAAATGTTATTTATGGACACTGAAATTTGAATTTTATGTAAATTTCAAGTGTTATAAAGTATTAATCTTTAAAAAAAATTTTTTTTTTAATGTAAAAAACATTATTAGCTCAGTGGCCATAAAAAAAAAAAAACAGGTAGTGGGGTTGGATTTGGCCTGCGGGTTACCTAGTTTGACCTTTGATCTAGAAAGTTGACAGTAAAAATAAACTCACAAGGGCAGACTGAAGCCATGACTAGATCCCTGTCTGTACCTGCAGCATCATGAAGTGTCAGTAATCTTATTCTTGAGTTTTTATGTGGCTGGCTACAGGTTCCAGTAAGAACTGAGAGACTGCTATCGTTAGCTGCTGTCGAGTCATCTCTGAATCATGTATAGTGGAATGAAATGTTGCCTGGTCCTGTGCCATCTTCATGATCAGTGGCATGTTTTTGTCCCTTGTTGAGGCTATTGTGTAGTGCTATATCAGACAGTATTCAGTTGTGATCCATAGGGTTTTCACTGGCTAATTTTCAGAAGTAGATCACTAAGCTCTTCTCCTAGTCTGTCTTCATCTGGAGGCTCTGCCAAAATCTGCCCACTATACATAACCCTGTGCTCAGCTGCTAACTGAAAGGTCGATGGTTAGAACCCACTAGGCATTCTGCAGGAGAAAGATGTGGCAGTCTACTCGCATTAAGATTTACAGCCTTAGAAACCAGTTCATCACTTTAACCACTGTGCCACCAGGGCTCCTTCATGCGGGAGAAGACCTGTCAATTTGCTCCCGCAAAGATTTCAGCCTAGGAAGCCCTACAGGGCAGTTCTACTCTGTCCTATCCCTCGCTATCAGTCAGAATCACTCGATGGCACACAACAAGAAGTGTGGCTAGATTAAAAAAACAAAAAGGTGAAATTAATTTTGATAATGTATGTTACTTAAGGAGCCCCATGAGCTTGGCTTGGAGCCCCGGTGGTGGAGTGGTTAAGAGCTCAGCTGCTAACCAAAAGGTCAGCAGTTTGAATCCACCAGCTCCTACTCCCTGGAAACCCAATTGGGCAGTTCTGCTCTGTCCTATAGGGTTGCTATGAATTGGAATCGACTCCACAGCAGCGGGGTTTTTTTTTTTTTTTTTAATGTTATTTAAACCAATATATTTAAAACATCATTTCAATTAAGCAAACAATATAAAACAGTATTGAGATATTTCACATTTTTTGTACTGTTGTTTTTTGTACTAAGTCTTCAAAATCCGGTGTGTATTTTATACTTACAGCACATCTCAGTTTGAACTAGCTACATTTCAAGCGCTTAATAACCACACGTGGCTAGGGTGGCTATGTACTAGACAGTGTGGATCTAGAGTATGAACTACTGGGGGCAGGGATTGTTTAATCTAGTTTCACCTAAAACATTGCTTAGCATATCATGAGCACTCAATCTATTTGAATGAGTGAATAAATGCCTGGTGACAGGGAGCTTACTGGAGGAGGGTGGGGATCGAAGCTGCCATTTTGGACTAGTTAAGTCTGAGATGTCTGTGAGACATCTAAGTAGAGATGTCAAGAAGGGAAATGGATATGAGTCTCGCACTAAAATGAAAAGTCTGAGTGGAGATGGAAATTTGGTTTTCTTCCATACACACCAAACCAAACCTATTGCCGTCGAGTTGATTCCAACTCATAGTAACCCTATAGGACAGAGTAGAACCGCCCCATAAGTTCCCAAGGAGTGTCTGGTGGATGCAAAGTGCTGCACTTTTGGTTAGCAGCTGAGCTCTTAACCATTGTGCCACCACGGCTCCTGGGAAAAAGTGCAGAGAAAGAAAAGGGCCCAGGAACCAGAGACACCAACACTTAAATGCTGAGCGAAGAAAGAGGAAGATCAGGATAGTATGGTGTCAAAAACCAAAAGGCTCATGTATTAAGGATAAAGGAGTCGTCAATGACACTGAGAAAAAAAAAAAAAGGACCAAGAAGAGGAACATTCAGATCTTAATAATAATCCTGCCACACACTCCAGAATCATGACCTCACGTAAGCCCTATTCATTATGCTTTAAATCAGGGAGAATACGTTTTTTAATCCAAGAAAATCGGGCCTCAGAAAGGTCAAGAAGTCCAGCCAGCTTATAGAAGAACCAGGTCCAGACCCCAAGTATCACAGTCCAGGATGACGTAAAGAACATGTGTCAAGGCACCGAGGATAACAAGGAGTAGTGGAGAGCTGGGAAAGGAGCATGATCAGCTGTGCCTTCACTAGGGCTAGGTGCTTTCAGAGGTCCAGTCGGCAACATTAGACCCAAATGCCGTGATTCAGATTTCGGGCAAGTCTCCTAGATGCCTTTTCCCCTTCATTTATAACAGCTAGAATTTTTAGCACGCTGTTGCTCTCAGGACTCCATTTCTTTACCCATCTTAGGCAATGCAACTCTACTCCTGCAGTGTGTTAACGTAAATAACTTTATTCAAGACAAAGGATATTTGCAAACATTTATCCAATGTGGTTGTTACAGGCAAACTAGGCTTTCTGTGTTTTTCTTTCCAAATACACAATGAAATAATCTAGTTTTAATCCTATCGCTAAGTAGTTGTGTGACTCTGAATAAGTCTTTACCTTTCCTCCGCCTCATTGCTTTTTATCTACAGAACAGACGGGTTAAGATAAATGATCTTTAGTTCTTAAAATAGTTTATGCTGCAATGGTATAGTTAATTAGGGTTGGTCCTGGTGGTGAAGTGGTTAAGGGCTATGGCTGCTAACCAAAAGTTCAGCAGTTTGAATCCACCAGCCACGCCTTGGAAACTCTATGGGGGCAGTTCTACTGTCCTATAGGGTCGCTTTGAGTCAGAATTCACTTGACAGCAATGGGTTTCTATCCATATATTTAACTTCAAATTTGATCAGTTTGAGGAAAGCATCCCAAAGGAAGTCAAGAATCCTAGGGGGAAATCCCAAGTTCACTATCAGATGGGTAATTATGGAACAGGGCACAACCTCACTTTCCATTGTTAAAAGGAATAGTAATAACTCTCGTGCCCATCTCTAGAGTTGTTTTAAGGACTCAATAAGTCACATGAATGTGCTTTGTAATCTGTATGTCGTTGTTAGTTGCAACTGAATCAACTCGTGGCCACCCCATGTGTACAGAATAGAACTGCTCTATAGGGTTTTCAAGGCTGTGGCCTTTCGGAAGCAGGTTGCCAGGCCCATCTTCCAAGGGCCTCTGGGCAGTTTCCAACCACCAACCTTTTGGCTAGTAGTAGTACCAGAAAAATTAGAACTGTAGATATTATTAAAGTAGGTACGTATTTGAAAGAGGACCCCTGGTGGCACAGTGGTTATGCCCTTGGTTGCTAACCAAAAGGTCAGCAGTTCAAACCCACCAGTCTCCCCTTCGGGAGAAAGATGTGACAATCTGTTTGCATAAAGATTACAGCCTTGGAAACCCTATAGGGTTGCTATGAGTGACAGTCTGGTTCCATAAAGATCACAGCCCTGGAAACCCTATAGGGTTGCTGTGAGTCTGAATTGACTTGATGGCAAAAGGTTTGGTTTTGTTATTTGAAACATGTTATACATCGTCACTCCCAACCAGCTAAGAGGCTGAGTTCTAGTTCTTTATACTTAGGCAACTGTGACTTGTTGCTTGTGCTGAGTAAATGGTAGGTTACGTTACTGGAACATGCTTAGTGTAAGAATGGAGAAAGCTGGAGAATTTTGATATCTCCAGGAAGCACCTACCTTTGAATGTTTACAGGAAAATAATGGGATACACTCCAAAGGGAGGGGGGAAAAAGCAAAGAAGAGGAGAGTATTCACAGGCAGAGGAGGAAGCGGAAAGCAAGGCAAAGTTAGGAAAATAAAAGGCGATTTAAAAAGAAATAATAACAGAGATGGGGAGGGCAAGCGGACACGAGCCAGTTAGACCGGGGACAGGAGTGGGTGGCGAATGAGTGGCTAGCCCAGTGACTTGCCAAGCAGGCACCAGGAGGAGGAGGAGAGACGGGAGGGGCTTGGCCAAGGGTAAAGGCAGAGCAAGCCATAAAAGGGAGATGACCCCAGCTGGCTGATGCCACCACTGACCTGCGACGCCCAGGACGAGGGAGCCCAAGGAGGGAAAAGGAGAGGGAAGGCCAGGCTGCCGAAGCCGGCCCCGGGCTCGCGAGGGAGGCGCTCTGACCGGAGAGGAGAGACCTCTCGGAGCTCCCGGCAGCCCCGTCACTATGTGCGAACTGTACAGTAAGCAGGACACCCTGGCGCTAAGGAGGAGGCACATCGGGTAAAGGTTTTCCGGAAAGAAGCGTAGAGGGGGGAAAACAAGTGCAAAGCGGGGCGCTAATGCCGGGCAGACAGCGAGCCAGCGAGCCAGCAAGAGACTGCGCGCGCGGTGGCTCCGCGGAGGCATCTGCTTGCTGAGCGCGAGACGCCGGGTCCACCCGCTGCGCGCGCCTGCGCACGCGCGCTCCACCCTGCCGCAGTCTGCGCCTCCGCCAACCCGCGGCTCCTGGGGCGCGGACTCCGCGCCCTCCGCCAGTGGAGCTGCTGTGAGCGGCGGGCTGCGACGTGGAAGCCTCGGGGGCCCCGGAAACACGCCTCCAGTCCGGCTGGAGCGCGATCGGGTTGTTCTGCAGCCCGCAAATGAAGGGAAGTTGTTGGCCGGTTGGAGGAGTTGACAGAAGAGAGTTAGTAGCCCAGGAGGAGAATACTGTTCTAGGGATGGGCGCTGGGAGGAAGATGGGCAGCAGTCCTCCACCCCCACCCAGCTCGAAAAGTTTTTGAAAACTATGAACCCAGAGATATTTTTGATGATGCCTGTGAAAACCGCTAATGGCAAATTTTGTTTCATTTTGAATTTTTCTTCTTGCATGCTTGGTTAAGGGGTAAAAGGTTAAGCCGGTCAGTAGGGAGGCAGACTTTGAAACGACTTTCAGTTAGGAAAGCAGGGAGTTCAGTTAGCAGAGGCCCCCTTGGTCTCCCCAACTTTGTTCTTGCTCAGTTTAAAAATGGGATTTTCTCTCCAGTCTGCTTTTGTTTTGTCCCTGTTATTAACTACTTGGTAATATAATGGTAAGGAGCCGTAGCGACGCAGTGGTTGCCCTTTCAGGACCAGTGGTATACTTAGTGACCACTTTTTGTACCTCTGGGGTTCTTTGGGAAGCTCCGGTCCCACTGACAGTACTTGATACTCGCAGGCAGTTTACGCTGTAGAACAGTTTGAAATGGATAAAACAGGCATGTGCTGCAAATTATTGTTTTTATAGGGTATTGTATGAGATGGTGCTGAATCATTGAATTTTGGATAGGAAAAACATGACTTTCGAACATTTTTTTAATTCGGTAAACATGCATACCTCTCGACTCTAAGGGTAGAGTTTGTGTTCGCAAGGGGTGCATAAATGTACTTCTGGACTCAGAGGGTACAATTTGTGGAATAAAGCATAAAACAAAAACCAGATTAAAAAAAAAAAAAAACCAAACCCACTGCCGTCAAGTTGATTCCAACTCAGAGCGACCCTATAGCACAGAGTAGAACTGCCCCACAGGGTTTCCAAGGAGCTCCTGGTGGATTCAAACTGCCAACCTTTTGGTTAGCAGCTGTAGCCCTTAACCACTATGCCACCAGGGTTTCCAAAACCATATTATATACCGAAAGTTCAGACCACTGAATGATTCAGCATGCCCTCCATTACTGGAAACCACATAGTATCAACAAGAAATTAAAAGAAAAAAGTCATTGGGTCCTGAAGGAGCACACAGTTGCTAACCAAAAGGTTAGCAGCTTGAACGTACCAGTCCTTTGCAGGAGAAAGATGTGGCAGTCTGCTTCTATAAAGATTTATAGCCTTGGAAACCCTATAGGGCAGGTCTGTTCTGTCCTATGGAATCACTGTGAGTTGGAATGGCCTCTATGGCAGTGGGTTTGGTTTGATTTTTTGGCTTTAATGTAATGGTAAGTGGACAGGACTGAATGAAGGTGAAGTTCAGACCTGGGCTCTGGCCCTACTTCAGTGTTATGTTACCAGTGTGACCACTGTCAAATTAATTTACTCTTACATGAAAGTGGGAGTAACATTTTACTTCACAGGGGTGAGCAAATGCTAACAAGTGCATTAGTGCTTTGTGATTGCATTTTTAAAAGGTACATATGATTGTGGCCATTCAAACCCAAAAAAACAGAAAACCAAACCCGTTACCATCGAGTCAATTCTGACTTATAGTGACACTGTAGGACAGAGTAAAACTGCCCCAAAGAGTTTCCAAGGAGTGGCTGGTGGATTTGAACTACTGACTTTTTGGTTAACAGCGAGCCCTTAACCACTGTACCACCAGGGCTCCCTTTAAACAAACAAAAAAACCAAACCCATTCCCATCAAGTCGGTTCCAACTCATAGCAACCCTATAGGACAGAGTAGAACTGCCCGAAAGGGTTTCCAAGGAAAGGCTGGTGGATTCAAACTGTTGACCTGTTGGTTAGCAGTGGAGCTCTTAAGCACTGCGCCACCAGAGCTCTAGGGCTACCTCTACCCATTGCAATGGAGTTGGTTCTTCTAACCCTTGTGAAATCAGCCATCTGCGATATTTGCATGCAATTAACTAAAAAGCTGCAGCCAGACAAGGACAGGCATGACTGGGGGACACAAGAAAGAAAAGAACCAGTATGATCTTCCAAGAAATGCTAGGGGATTTCTCATATGGAGACTTCTGACCTCAACCTGGAGGTTGCTGGGTAGTTTAGGCAGCTGGAGTTGGGTTTCTCTCAACTCTGCAGAAGGGTCAAATGGTCAAATTTCTACCCCCCTGAAAGGTCAGCAGTTTGAATCCACCAGCATCCTCTCGGAAACCCTATGGGGCAGTTCTACTGTGTCTTTTAGTGTTGCTATGATTGGAATCAACTGGGCCACAGAAGGTTTGGGTTTCCTTTTTTTTTTTTTTTTTTGGTTATGCCTTCACAAGGAGCCCTGAAGGCTCAGCGATTAAGCACTGGGCTGCTAACTGAAATGTCAGAGGTTGGAACCCACCAGCTGCTTGAGGGAGAAAGACGTGGCGGTCTTCTTCCGTAAAGATCTATAGCCTTGGAAACCCTACGGAACAGTTCTACTCTGTCCTATAGGGTCACTGTGAGTCGGAACTGACTCTATGGCAGTTTTTTTTTTTTTTTTTTTTTAATGCCTAGCTCTTTTTTGTAACCACCACTCCTTTCTGTTAGTTTTCAATATAGTTAGATCCCAATGCAATCCTAATCATTTCTGATATGAGCAGAACAGAGTCTGTGAAAGGGATAATGGAGCCATCAATTGAGAGAAGCAGAATTTTACCAGAAGCCTGAGGGGCAAGGTGGAAAGTATGTGAAGAAAGCAAGGGGAAGGCTGCAGGCTTCACCCTACATTAGTAACAAAGATTGTCCTTGTATTTTAACTTGAACTTGTAGGTATAAACTAACAGCTGAATTTGAACCACTTAAATATTCTCATTAAATATTATTTTCATTTTAACTGATGATGCTTAACATCAGTAGAACACGATTAATCCTGGACAATTTTAAAATTTAAGATTAGCTATTACTCACAAGAATCAAAATGCTTTCTAAATAATTGCACATCCATTTTTTATATAAATAGCCCCAAAATTACCTCCAATGCATATGGTATTTTTATGCATGCAAAATTACCAAAATATATGTTCAATATTTGTGGTTCATAAATGCTCATGTAGCCAATACCAGAAACCTTTGCGATGTTTCTACATTGCTAAAGTCTACACTTCATGTGTTCATCCAAATAACCAAAAATATGGATGACTTTTTATTATGCTCAAAAGAATGGGTGAAGGGTTTAGAAGAATAATTGAGTTTCATTGTTTAAGAATGGAAAATCCAATTGATACAGGATGAATACCACTCAAAATGTATGGAAATGGTCTTTTATAAAATCCACTTCATTTATTTAACTCTAAGTTATTTGTAATTAGCTTGTAGAGCTATTCATTTCTTCATAAATTAGGCTTTTAGAGTTATTCATTTCTTTATACATTAGATTACAGGAGGTGAGGGGGAAGAAAAAAACACCAACATGAACAATGGCATAAGACAGCCTAGTTTCAAATTTTGGTTTTCTCACTCACTGTAAAACCTTGAGCAAGTTTCTTGACTTTCTTTTGCCTTGGTTTCCTCACCTATGACACTGAGAATGATAATGACCTCCTATTTCATAGAATTGTTGGAAGGATTAAATGAGATAATATTTGTGAAATGTGTTAACAGTTTCTGTCACACAGTACAACTAAAAAAAAAAAAAGTTGTTTGTTTTCCCTTAATAGAACAAGATTTCCCACAGAAAAGTTACTGATGTTTGTGATTAGAGCTGTCACAGAGTTGATGGGTGTGCCTCTAAATAATGTTGTCAAATCATGACAAATTTCAGAACAAGCATAAGAGATTTGAGCAGTGCAGTGAATGGGGAATTAAGGTAAAATGTTCCAGGCTGATATGAAATGAAAAAAAAAAAACACGTCACCCAGGTTGTGTTTTCCCTTTCTTTTATGTAATTGTAATTTTCCACTGATGGTGACCTTCGTTAAGAAGGAAAAATACTGAGCAGTCCTACTGGACCAAAATGTTTCCTTTCATTATTTCTAGGCCCTCATGTAAAGTTTTCTTTGCTGATGATCCCATCAAAATTGTGCGAGCTCAGAGGCAGTACATGTTTGATGAGAAAGGCGACCAGTATTTGGACTGCATCAGCAATGTGGCCCATGGTAAATGTCCTGTCTCTGCTGTGATTTGAAGGATAAGTCTGTGGGGTATGGCGGCAGACTGGGACCGTTAATATTCTTCCCAGGAATGTCAGTGGCTGCCGTTTCTTTGCTGTGCTAGCAAGGAAAAGTGGCAACAAAATTTGTAGAGGGAAAGAAATTCAGCTTTCTTTTTTTCTCTCTCTCTTTCTCTTTTTCATGCTTCAGAAATCCCCTCGTTTCCCAGGCACTTAGAGTTGTAACTTATTTCTTGGACTTTTGTCTCCTAAATTTTAGTGGGACACTGTCACCCTGAAGTGGTCAAAGCTGCCTTGAAACAGATGGAACTGCTAAATACAAACTCTCGGTTCCTTCACGACAGCATTGTTGAGTATGCCAAGCGCCTTTCAGCAACCCTGCCGGAGAAACTCTCTGTTTGCTATTTTACAAATTCAGGGTATGTTTCTTTTTTTCCGGGTTTCCCACCCATCCCCATTTCCACCAATCTCATTTTCTACTCTCTCACACATAGCTTTCTTTTTGATTCCTGGTGGAATGCAGATGTCTGAGATTTTTGCCATTTATTACGTGAGCACACATTTAGGTACCTGATCTTTCTGGTTCGTCCACTTTACTATTATAGATAGGACACCGGACAGTATGTTCCAAGGCTTTGAGCAAGCCTCTAACAACAGTATGATGATTAACCCATGCGTGCCACCCAACTTTCTATTACTATGGTTTACTTGGAGGAAGATGGGGAATGCATACCCTTAAGTATCCCTGAAGGATAGATACTTAGGTAGTAACCGTGGCAAAAAAAATGTTCAATCAAATCTGGTGTTCACATAAGAAAATCTGATTGGTCAAAAGTTGCTCACTTCTCCGAGATCGGAGAAACCCCAAGAGTATGGCCCCTGCACACCCTTTTAGCTTAGCAATGAAGTCGTTCCTGAGGTTCATCCTTCAGCCAAAGATTAGACAGGCCCATAAAACAAAATGAGCCTAAAGAGGCAAGGACTAGAAGTCAGGACAGGACAGGGAAGCTGGTAATGGGGAACCCAAGTTGGAGAAGGGGAGAGTGTTGACATGTTATGGGGTTTGTAACCAATGTCACAAAACAATACGTGTGCTAATTGTTTAATGAGAAGATAGTTTGTTCTGTAAACCTTCATCTAAAGTACAGTTTTCTTTGGACAATAGAGTAAGAAGCTAAGAGTAAGTAGCTAAAGATTTAGTGGGCCGAGATTGTTCTTTCAAAGCATCTCATAACATGGATGAATCTGGAGAGCATTATGCTGAGTGAAATTAGTCAATCACAAAAGGACAAGCATTGTATGAGACCACTTACTCTAAATACTCATGAAAAGACTTACATACAAAAAGAAACAATCTTTGATGGTTACGAGGGAGAGGAGGGGTGGGATGGAAAAAAACTTAGTAGACAATAGATAAGTGGAAACTTTGGTGAAGGGTAAGACAGTGCACAATACTGCGGAAGCCAACAAAACCTGTACAAAGCAAGGTCACGGTAGCGCCATAGACACATCCAAGCTCCCTGAGTGACCAAACTGCTGGGCTGAGGGCTGTGGGGACCATGATATCGGGGAATATCTAGCTCAACTGGCATAACATAGTTTATAAAGATATGTTCTACACTCTACTTTGGTGTGTAGCGTCTGGAGTCTTAAAAGCCTGTGAGTGCCCATCTAGGATACTCCAGTGGTCTCATCCCTTCGGGAGTAAGGAATAATGAAGAAAACTAAAGACAAAAGGGAAAGACTAGTCCAAAGGATTAACGGGCCACATCTACCACAGCCTCAACAAGACTGAGTCCAGTACAACTAGATGGTGCCTGGCTACCACCACTGACTGCTCTGAAAGGGATCACAATAGAGGGTCCTGGTCAGAGCTGGAGAAAAATGTAGAAAAAAATTCTAATTCAGACAGAAAAACCAGACTTGCTATCCTGACAGAGACTGGAGAAACCCTGAGAGTATGGGCCTGGACACCCCTTCAGCTCAGTAATGAGGTCACTCCTGAAGTTCACTCTTTAGCCAAAGATTGAACAGGCCCATGGAACAAAACAAGACTAAAGGGGTGCACCAGCCCTGGGGCAGAGACTGGAAGGCATGAGGGAACAGGAAACCTGGTAATAGGGAGCCCAGAGTTGAGAAGGGAGAGTGTCGACCTGTCATGGGGTTGTTAACCAAAGTCATAGAATGATGTGTGAACTGTTTGATGAGAAACTAGCTTATTCTGTAAACCTTCATCTAAAGTATAATAAAACAAAAATGAGAAAAAAAGATTGTTCTTTCAAAGTATGAATGAGAAATTTTAGCAAAGAAAGAACTCTACTAAACAAGCTATAATTTCAAGATTATTTATTTATTTATTTTCTTAGGTAATTGAGCATATTTTCCCTCACTGCCCACTAAAAAAAAGAAAAAAAAAAAAAAGAAAGGAGGAAATTTAAGTGAAAAAACATGTTCCAACTTTTATATTCTGTAAATCAAAATTATTATACATACATTCTATGGAATATTAGACAGACATTAAAAAGTGTGTTTTTGAATATACATACCTAATGATATGTAGAAAAGCTTACAATGTGACATGATACTGGGAGAGAAAGCTGTACATAGAGTATAAGCTCATATTTTAAAAGTTATATATGTATTATGATTAACTATTAGAGATTCTGTAAATGTTTGCTTATATGTGATTTGCTCTTCTCTTATCACTGAGCTATTTTAAAAACAAATTTATAACTAGAAGATTGTTTCCTTTTTATGTTGCGAAGAATTAGGATCTAACTTGTTATATTCTTGCCTTCAATAAATGAAATATCATAATATTTGACTTTCATTCCTAAAGAATCTTATACTGCCAAAGAGGGGTTAACTCTAAACAGTAGTGCCCCCAAAGGCTATAGGTGACAGCCAGGGCAA
This sequence comes from Elephas maximus indicus, assembly GCF_024166365.1. Classification (NCBI taxonomy): domain Eukaryota; kingdom Metazoa; phylum Chordata; class Mammalia; order Proboscidea; family Elephantidae; genus Elephas; species Elephas maximus. The sequence goes on from NC_064823.1 coordinate 42,449,788, forward strand.
GTAAAAAGAATATGGTTCTCAAAGTCAGATAGGCTTAAGTCTGAAGCCTGGCTTTACCTTTTATTAACTGTGAGACCTTATTCTGATCACTTAACCTGAGGCTGTTTACTCATCCATGAAAAGGAACTGATAATATTTGCTGTGCAGAGTTGTTATGAGAATAAATACAAGTAAAACATTCAAGATTATGTCTGGCAGGAGTAAACAGTCCGAAAATGCCTGTTTCCTTCCCCTATGTCTGGGTAGTATATTTAGACTCTCTGAACACAATAGAAAAATTATCATTCTTCATCTTATCGATAAGGATAACCAAACATTGGATCAATACAATATAAGTTTGATAGCCAAGCTAATGGGTCCTCCATTCATCCCAATGACATCAAACTAACACAAACTTCTTATTACCCTCAAAGTTAGTCACCTATTGATGTGGCTGTACCGGGCTGAAGTTTGAAATGAACAGTATATTGTTAATTCTTATTGGAGAATTATCTGGAGAAATTATTTGAAAGTTTCACTGAGATTGCAGCCCGGGGGATGGGCAGGAGGATTGAAGGAGAAGAAGAGGACTACAACTTTACACATTTCTGAATAATTACAATGTTACAACTTTTGTAATCAACATCTTGGAAAATTTTTAAAAGTTTATGTCACATTGTCCCCTTTTTAATGTGTTATCTTAATAGATCTGAAGCCAATGACTTAGCCCTACGCCTGGCTCGGCAGTACAGAGGCCACCAAGATGTGATCACTCTTGACCAGTAAGTCTTGGATGCAAGATTTCTAAGCAGAAGCTCTTTCAGAGACAAAATTGTATTGGTACTACACACACTAATGCCATAAGCACACATGGAGGAGGGTGGATGTATGACACAATGTTTTTTATTATTTATTGAAGTATCAAGGCCAGCTTAAGCTCAGAGGATATTCAGTTTCTTCTGTTGTTGTTAGGCGCTGTCATGTGGTTCCAACTCATAGTTACCCTATGTACAACAGAACAAAACACTGCCAGGTCGTGCGACATCCTCAAAATTGTGTTGTACTTCAGCCCATTGTTCCAGCCACTGGGTCAATCTATCTCATGGAGGGTCTTCCTCTTTTTGGATGACCCTTTACTTTACTAAGCATGATGTCCCTTCCCAAGAACTGGTCCCTTCTGCTAACATATCCAAAGTATGTGAGACAAATTCTCACTATCCTTGCTGGTAATGAGTATTCTGGCTGTGCTTCTTCCAAGACAGATTTGTCCATCCTTCTTGCAGTCCATGGTATATTCAATATTCTTCACCAACACCATAATTCAAAGGCATCAATTCTTTTTTTTTTCAGCCTTCCTTATTCACTGCCCAGCTTTTGTATGCATAAAAGGTGATTGAAAATACCATGACTTGTGTCAGGTGCACCTTAGTCCTCAGTGACATCTTTGCTTTTTAACACTTTAAAGAGATCTTTTGCAGCAGATTTGCTCAATGCAATGATGCAATGTGTCACTTGATTTCTTGATGGCTGTTTCCATGGGTGTTTATTGTGGATCCAAGTAAAATGAAATCCTTGACAACTTCAATATTTTCTCCAGAGTGATTGCAACAATCTACACAGTGCATGAAAGTTCCTATTTTCCATATCCTTCCCCAAACTTGACGTTATCCAGCCTTCTAATTTTTGCCAATCTAATTGAGATAAAATGGTATCTCAACGTTGTCTTAATTTCCAGTTTTCTAATTATGAGTTGCGTGTCTGTCAGTTTGTCATACTGTGGGGGCTTGCGTGTTGCTCTGATGCTGGAAGCTATGCCACTGGTATTCAGATACCAGCAGGGTCACCCATGGAAGACAGGTTTCAGCTGAGCTTCCAGACTAAGACAGACTAGGAAGAAGGATAAGCCCACTAGGTTGGAAGGCACTCAGAGATGACTCGGGAAGAGCTGCCTTCTCAAAGTAGAGTTGACCTTAACGACATGGGTGGAGTAAAGCTTTCGGGACCTTCATTTGCTGATGTGGCATGACTCAAAATGAAAAGAAACAACTGCAAACATCCATTAATAATCAGAACCTGGAGTGTATGAAGTATGCATCTAGAAAATTGGAAATCATCAAAAATGAAATGGAATGCATAAAAATCAATATCCTAGGCATTAGTGAGCTGAAATGGACTGGTATTGGCCATTTTGAATCAGACAATCATATAGTCTACTATGCTGGGAATGACAACTTGAAGAGGAATGGTGTTGCATTCATCTTCAAAAAGAACGTTTCAAAATCTATCCTGAAGTACAACACTGTCAGTGATGGGATAATATCCATACGCCTACAAGGAAGACCAGTTAATACGACTATTATTCAAATTTATGCACCAACCACTAGGGCCAAAGATGAAGAAATAGATTTTTATTAGCTGCTGCAGTCTGAAATTGATCAAACATGCAATCAAGATGCATTGATAATTACTCGCGATTGGAACGCGAAAGTTGGAAACAAAGAAGAAGGATCAGTAGTTGGAAAATATGGCCTTGGTGATAGAAACAATGCCGGAGATCAAACGATAGAATTTTGTAAGACCAACGACTTCTTCATTGCAAATACCTTCTTTCACCAACATAAACAGCAACTATACACATGGACCTCGCCAGATGGAACACACAGAAATCAAATTGACTACATCTGTGGAAAGAGATGATGGAAAAGCTCAATATCATCAGTCAGGAAAAGGCTAGGGGCCGACTGTGGAACAGAGCATCAATTGCTCATATTCAAGTTCAAGCTGAAACTGAAGAAAATCAGAGCAAGTCCATGAGAGTCAAAATATGACCTTGAGTATATCCCACCTGAATTTAGAGACCATCTGAGGAATAGATTTGATGCATTGAACACTAGTGACAGAAGACCAGACGAGTTGTGGAATGACATCATCCATGAAAAAAGCAAGAGGTCATTGACAAGACAGGAAAGAAACAAAAGGCCAAGATGAATGGATGTCAGAGGAGACTCTGAAACTTGCTCTCGAACATCGAGCAGCGAAAGCAAAAGGAAGAATTGATGAAGTAAAAGAACTGAACGGAAGATTTCAAAGGGCATCTCAAGAAGACAAAGTAAAGTATTATAATGACATGTACAAAGAGCTGGAGATGGAAAACCAAAAGGGAAGAACACGCTCGGCGTTTCTCAAGCTGAAAGAACTGAAGAAAAAATTCAAGCCTCAAGTTGCAATAGTGAAAGAGTCTATGGGGAAAATATTAAACGACGCAGGAAGCATCAAAAAAAGAAGGAAGGAATACAAAGAGCCATTACACCAAAAATAATTAGTCAGTGTTCAACCATTTCAAGAGGTGGCATATGATCAGGAACCGATGGTACTGAAGGAAGAAGTCCAAGCTGCTCTGAAGGCGTTAGCAAAAAACAAGGCTCCAGGAATTGATGGAATATCAATTGAGATGTTTCAACAAACAGATGCAGTGCTGGAGGTGCTCACTCGTCTATGCCAAGAAATATGGAAGACAGCTTCCTGGCCAACTGACTGGAAGAGATCCATATTTATGCCTATTCCCAAGAAAGGTGATCCAACCGAATGTGGAAATTATAGAGCAATATCATTAATATCACACGCAAGCAAAATTTTGCTGAAGGTCATTCAAAAACAGCTGCAGCAGTATATCGACAGAGAACTGCCAGAAATTCAGGCCAGTTTCAGAAGAGGAAATGGAACCAGGGATATCATTGCTGATGTCACATGGGTCCTGGATGAAAGCAGAGAATACCAGAAGGATGTTTACCTGTGTTTTATTGACTATGCAAAGGCATTCGACTGTGTGAATCATAACAAACTATGGATAACATTGCCAAGAATGGGAATTCCAGAATACTTAATTGTGCTCATGAGGAACCTTTACATAGATCAAGAGGCAGTTGTTCGGACGGAACAAGGGGATACAGATTGGTTTAAAGTCAGGAAAGGTGTGCGTCAAGGTTCTATTCTTTCACCATACCTATTCAATCTGTATGCTGAGCAAATAATCCGAGAAGCTGGACTATATGAAGAGGAACGGGGCATCAGGATTGGAGGAGGACTCGTTAACCACCTGCGTTATGCGGATGACACTACCTTGCTTGCTGAAAGTGAAGAGAACTTGAAGCACTTACTAATGAAGATCAAAGACCACAGCCTTCAGTATGGATTACACCTCAACATAAAGAAAACAAAAATCCTCACAACTGGACCAATGAACAACATCATGATAAACGGAGAAAAGTTTGAAGTTGTGAAGGATTTCATTTTACTTGGATCCACAATCAACACCCGTGGAAGCAGCAGCCAAGAAATCAAAAGACACATTGCATTGGGTAAATCTGCTGCAAAGGACCTCTTCAAAGTGTTGAAGAACAAAGATGTCGCCTTGAAGACTAAGGTGCACCTGACTCAAGCCATGGTATTTTCAGTCACATCATATGCATGTGAAAGCTGGGCAATGAATAAGGAAGACCGAAGAAGAATTGACTTCTTTGAATTGTGGTGTTGGCAAAGAATGCTGAATATACCATGGACTGCCAAAAGAATGAACAAATCTGTCTGGGAAGAAGTACAGCCAGAATGCTCCTTAGAAGGAAGAATGGCGAGACTGCTTCTTACATACTCTGGACATGTTGTCAGGAGGGATCCGTCCCAGGAGAAGGACATCATGCTTGGTAAAGTACTGGGTCAGCAGAAAAGAGGAAGACCCTCAATGAAGCGGATTGACACAGTGGCTGCAACAATGAGCTCAAGCATAACAACAATTGTAAGGATGGTGCAGGACCGGGCAGTGTTTCGTTCTCTTGTGCATAGGGTTGCCATGAGTCGGAACTGACTCAATGGCACTTTACAACAACAACAACGATGAGTTTGATGTGACTGTCAGTTTGTCATACTGTGGTGGCTTGTTTGTTGCTGTGTTACTGGAAGATTTGCCACCGGTATTTCAAATGCCAGGAGGGTCACCCTTGTTGGACAGGTTTCAGCAGAGCTTCCAGACTAAGATAGACTTAGAAGGACCTGGCAGTCTATTCTGAAAAAATTCAACCATTTCAGGAAGTAGCATATGATCAAGAACCATTGGTACCGAAGGAAGAAGTCCAAGCTGCAGTGAAGGCATTGGTGAAAAACAAGGCTCCAGGAATTGACAGAATACCAACTGAGATGTTTCAACAAATGGATGTAGTGCTGGAAGCTCTCACTTATCTATGCTAAGAATTTTAGGAGACTGCTACCTGGCCAACAGACTTGAAGAGATCCGTATTTGTACCAATTCCAAAGAAAGGTGATCCAACAGAATGTGTAAATTATCAAACAATATCATTAATATCACACACAAGTAAGTTCTTACTGAAGATCATTCAAAAGCTGTTGTAGCAGTACATTGACAGGGAACTGCCAGAAATTCAAACCAGATTCAGAACAGGAAGTGGAACAAGGGATCTCATTGCTGATATCAGATGGATCATGGCTGAAAGCAGAGGACACCAGAAAGATGTTTACCTGTGTTTTGTTGACTATGCAAAGGCATTTGACTGTGTGTATTATAACAAATTATGGATAACATTGCAAAGAATGGGAATTCCAGAGCACTTAATTGTGCTCATGAGGAACCTGTACTTAGGCTAAGAGGCAGTTGTTCAAATAGAACAAGGGGATACTGTGTGGTTTAAAGTTAGGAAAGGTGTACTTCAGGGTTGTGTCCTTTCACCATACTTATTCAATTTGTATGCTGAATGGATAATCTGAGAAGCTGGACTATATGGAGAAGAATCAACATCAAGATTGGAGGAAGACTCATTAACAACCTGCATTATGCAGATGATGCAACCTTGCTTGGTGAAAGTGAAGAGGACTTGAAGCACTTACTGATGAAGGTCAAAGACCACAGTCTTCAGTATGAATTGTACCTCAACGTAAAGAAGACGAAAATTTTAACAACATCATGATAAATGGAGAAAAGGCTGAAGTTGCCAAGGATTTTTGAATCCATAGTCAACTGCCATGGAAGCAAATCAAAAGATGCATTGCATTGGGCAAATCTGGTATAAAAGACCTCTTTAAAGTGTTAAAAAGCAAAGATGTCACTTTCAGGACTAAGGTGAGTCTGACTGAAAAAAAAAACATGGTGTTTTCAATTGCCTCATATGCATGTAAAGCAGACAACAATTAAGGAAGACTGAAGAATCAATGCCTTTGAATTATGGTGTTGACAAAGAATATTGAATATACCATGGACTGTCAAAAGAATGAACAGAAAGAATGAACAAATCTGTCTTGGAACAAGTACAGCCAGAATGCTCTTTAGAAACAAAGATGGTGACAGCATCTCTTATACTTTGGACATGTTATCAGGAGGTATCAGCCCCTGCAGAAGGACATCATGCTTGGTAAAGCAGTAAAAAAGAAGGCCAGGGAAAGAGAGGAAGACCCTCAGTGAGATGAATTGACACAGTGGCTGCAACACTGGGCTCAAATATAGCAACGGTTGTGAGGATGGCACAAGACCAGGCAGTGTTTTGTTCTGTTGTACATAGGGTTACAATGAGTTGAAACCCACCCAACAGCACCTAACAACAATTATGAGTTTGAGTATCTCTTCATGTACGTATTATGCATTCATGATTTCTCTTCTGAGAACTGGATGTTTGTGTTCTTTGCCCGTTTTTTCCGTTGGGGTGCCCACCCTTTTTTGTTGATTTCTGGTTGCTTGTATATTCTAAATCAGAAGATCTCATCCTTGACTGTGATTTAGAATCACTTAGGGAATTTTTTTTTTTAATGCCAATGTCCAAGCCTACCCCAGACTAATTACACATAATTTCTGGAGGTTGTTCCCAGGAAACAGGGTGTTTTTTTTAAGTTACCCAAGTTATCATAATATGCAGCCAGAATTAAGAACCACCATTTAAGGTATTAATCTCTTTTAGTTTGAGACATTTCAAGTATCTTTTCCCAATGTATCGTGAGTCTTTTAACTTTGTGCATGATACCCTTCAATAGAAATCTTTAATTTTGATAAACTCCAATATATAAAATTATGATATGGTTTGTGTTTTCAAAGTTTTGTTACTCTATCTTCTCCACCCCATCACAAAGGTGTTCTTCTGCATTTTCTTCTACTGCCTTTATAGCTACTCATATCGAATCCCCCTGAAGTCCACTTGGTTACCATGTATGTATGAATGTCTCTGAGCTCTCCTTTTATTCCAATAATCTCTTTGTTGTTTTCCCAATACCATATTAATTTTATTATTATGGCATTGTAGTATGTCTTCATGTTTGGTAAGACAGGTCCCTCTCTTTGCTCTGTCTACTAATGGACCTTTTATAATTTCATTCCCAGACCTCCCAGTTATATCTCTGCGCAAGAAATAGAAAAAGGAATATCACAGACACCTGTATTTTATGTCAAAGAAAATAATTTCACAATCATTTAATCACCTCTCAGTCTTAGTTCTTCTTGAAGAGACCTCCTGTTCCTTCCTGACTACTATTTGCCCCATATTTGCAATTGAACATCCTTTAGAAATCATCCCAAATAGAGACACATGCCTATTCTATGCTATAAAGTTGTTTTTGAATGTACTCAAATATAACTATTTAATACATTTAAACAGAGTTTTTCATGAATGTACAGAAAATTCCAACTCATAATTTAGCAGATTTAACATAATCCAAAGAAGTTGCTTTTTTTTCTGCTAAAAAGAAATTGTGAGGCCACATACTTGGCTTTTCATGTGTTTTGTTTTTTAAGGAGAACTAGACAAATTAAATGGCCAATCATGCCATGAAAAATTAGATCCAATATAGTTAACTCTGGCATCAATGTTGAGATTCTTCCTGGACGATCTGCAATACCACTCTCACGTACTCGAAAAACATCCTTCTTTGAGTGAATTTGTTTACCGTTCTTTTTCTTTTCAGTGCTTACCATGGTCACCTATCATCTTTAATAGAGATCAGTCCATATAAATTTCGAAAGGGCAAAGATATCAAGAAAGAATTTGTACATGTGGTAAGTACCTTCAAATCCTAGAATCAGGTTGTTGTTAGTGGAAGAATGACTAGTGATAATCTAGTGCAACCCTGTCCTTGAAATGAAACTGTGGAAAAGAAACTAAGATCTACAACAATTATGTGACTTGCTAAAGTCAAAGACCTTGCTAAAGACAGGATGTGGTTTAAAAAGCATTGATGAGTATTTCAGCAGGCAAATTAGTGTGGTGGTAGAGCATGTTGTACAGAGGTGTCACTTTATTTTTTCTTGCTCCTTGATTGTCAATTAGTTTTTCTACCGTTGATGCCAACTCAAAATTAAGAGTTGAACTGAGTGTATTTGACTGTCTTAAAATTAAATTGCTCAATGATAAATTATGGGGCCCTGTTGACACAGTGGTTAAGAGCTAGGCTGCTAACCAAATGGTCAGCAGTTTGAATTCACCAGCTACTCCTTGGAAACCTTATGGGGCAGTTCTGTTCTGTCCTATGGGGTCGCTGTGAGTTGGAATCAACTCGACGGCAATGGGTTTAGTTTTTTTTGTATGATAAATTATTATATAGATTTATTATGCAAAGTAAGAAACCAACCAAGTTTTTGAAACAGTGAAAATCATTTAGTGTGTTTACATTAATTAAGGCTCTGTAGACTTCAAGAAAATCAGCAATACTTTCATTATTTTAACATCTGGAAACAGTGCTAAGCCACTTTTAGTTTTTTGAATGATTACGATTTGCAATATAGTTGGCAAGTATTGGTTTATTTACAGTATAGACCAACTAATACAGTTTCCATTAATTGAAATTTTCAAATAGTATAATCACACTTGTTGATATGAATTTGTTACTCATGTGAATAGGGATGCAGTCTTGACTTATAAGTGTTTGGGAGTAAATCCTAGCGCCTGTTCACAATACAAAGACTTCAGTTCTTCACAGAATTCAGAGATGGAACAACAAAAGAACTTACAGTCACCTAAATTCACAAGATTACCTTTCTAATATGCCTTTGTGGGGAAATGCCTTTTTTTTTTTTTTAATTCATTTGTCAAAGAGGCAAATAATGAGAAACTGCATTGATGTTTTCAGGCACCACATCCAGATACTTACAGAGGAAAATATAGAGAAGACCATCCAGACCCAGCCAGTGCTTATGCAAATGAGGTGAAGAAAATTATTGAAGATGCTCATAACGGTGGGAGAAAGGTTTGTACTTACAGCATTGGAAACATCTTAATATCTTTTGTAAGTGGGTTGAAACCATTGCGATAAAATGGAGAGAAGGGAAAGAATTAAATCTAAATTCCCTTTCTGTTCTTCTGTAGTTACATTTTCACTAGATCATGTTCCAAAAAGTGCATTACTGTAGTCATGCTTTTAAGACTGTCTACTTTTCTTTATCCTGGCAATGCAATCACTATATCCATTCCATGCTGGCCTAATTCTGACCTTCCCAGTGGGAGGCAGGTCTAGTCCAGAGGAGTAATGGAAGAGGGAATTAAGAAAGGGATAGCTCAAGGACAGACTGTTCCGACTGAGAGAAGTACCAGGAGTTAATACGGTGAAGGGAAGGGAAGAGGCAGAGTGGCCTTGGGGTCTTGGGGCCTTGGGACCAGTGCAGAGTCCAGACCCACACAGGAGCCTTGAGGCTTCTTTTGAACTCGTTCAGCCTTCCTGAATCATGAAGCCTCGGGATGGTCTGTACCTGGTTAGGCCAAGGTAGAAAAAATGTTCTTCCAATCTGGGTCTGGACTTCTCAGAGTCCTTTAGAGCAGGAAAAAGGGCTTCCATTTTCTAAATTTTCACCTTAGTTCTCAGTCCATTTTGGGGTTAGTTATGTGGAGCTTCAGAGCCCTGGTGGCACAATGGTTAAGAGCTTGGCTATTAACTAAAATGTCAGCAGTTTGAATCCACCAGCCGCTCCTTGGAAACCCTATGGGGCAGTTCTACTCTGTCCTACAGGGTCACTGTGAGTTGGAATCAACTCGACGGCAACAGGTTATGTAAATCTTTAATGCACCTTGACACATACTTTAGCTTTAAACTGATCTATGGCATAGACATGGCAATGAAAAGACTCTTCATTGAGATAAAAATGAGGTCTTTTCTTTTTTCCAATCAGTTCAATTATTTTTGTCTTACTGACTGGAGCATCATCTATATTTCTCAATTTTCTTCTTTTTCCTCCTAACCCACTGGATTTTCATAGCTTCCTGTGTGATATATCTGTGCAGAGAGAGAGAAAAAAAAAAGATCAGAATTGCTACCTGTTGTGCAAAACTTCAAGCTCTTTTCCTTTTCAGGTGTAGCCCACACTCTTTAAACAATCGGTAAACACAGGAAAAAGTTTGCATTAACAAGATCTTAGGGACTTTTTGCTACTAAAAGAGAGTTTGCATAAATTTTTGAGAACATTAGCATTCAATAATTATTGGATTGATGCTGTCTCTTAAGGAACAAGACGTGTCTTCAAGAACTAAGATTTACAGGTTATCAGTGGTGTTAACAATGCTTAAAACAACACACAAATATAAGATGGAGCCTTCAAAATATTAGCTGCACTTGCATAGTTGTGGAATTTTATAACAGAAATCTCTTTGGCCCAATAGCTTCATTTTACAGATAAGTAAACTCAATAACTAAAAAGTAAAGGACTTAACTCAAGTAATACAATTTACTAAGGGGTAGTCAGGTTTTTTTTTTTATTAGTCAGGACAAGAGCCTTGGTTCTATTGACTTTTTATCCCATACTCTGTCTGAACTTTCTCTTCTTACTCTGGCATTATCTATTTTCTGCTTTTTCTTTCTTAACCTTTAAAACACTTCATCCGTAGGTCCCTTTGTGAACTGCCTAATTCTGTAGAGTTAAGCCTGCTTCAGGCCAAGAACTAGAAATTCAGCATATAACTGTGGTGTTCGGCCACACTCTGCCATTTCCTTAGTGAAAATCCCATCCTCAGGCAGTCCTCCTTCTCCAGGCTAAAAAAGCAGGCACCCTTTGATGCCTTGGAATCTGAGTAATTTTTTAAAAGTTTGTATCAAAGACTGATCAAAACACCAGCCTTACTTATGAAACACTGCATTAAAATGAATTTTGGAGAACTGGAAAGCAAACTCTCACCTCCTCCATTTCTCATGGTAGTTTTCTTTGGTTCTCTAAACTTTCAGAAACAAATACGTTAGACCACTTGCTTTTCCAACATGGATAGCTTTTCTCTTCTCTTCTCCTTTCTTTCCTTTTTAATCAAATGCCTACTTGTAATTTGCCACAGGTCTATCGCCAACTGTTTTTGAAATAATGTGCTTTCTAAGAAATCCTCTTTTTTAGGGGGTAAAAGGGGGACCTAATGGACTTTGACCCCATCTTCTCTTGTATAGATTGCTGCCTTTATTGCTGAATCCATGCAGAGTTGTGGCGGACAAATAATTCCTCCAGCAGGCTACTTCCAGAAAGTGGCAGAGTATGTACTTGACTTGGGCATCCTTGGTCAAACTGAAGGCACTGTACAGCTTTTTTTTTTTTTTTCTTTCCTACTAAAAACCAAGGCAGGTACAATTCTATAGGATCATACCTGTTTTAAAAATATTGAAATACTTCCAGATTAGCTGGTAAATAGCCTCTCCAGCATCCCAGACACTCCTCCACCTTTCCAAGGTATGGCAAATAAAGGGTTTATACCTGGTCCAGCAGAGTTCCTGGGTGGTGCAAATAGGTCATGAGCTTGGCTATTAACCAAAAGATTGGAATTTGGAGTCCACCCAAAGGCACCTAGGAAGGAAGGCTTGATGATCTACTTTCAAAAAACCAACCATCGAAAATCCTATGGAGCACAGTTCTACTCTGACACCCAGAGGGTCTCCACCAGTTAGGGTCAACTGTTCCGCAACTGATAGGTTTCTTAGTCCAACAGAGGCCTTTAGGACTCTGCTCCAGCCCTCTGACTGGCATTGTCTCTGATGGGCTGGCATCTAAGCTTTACGAATTCATAAATATTTGAAAATTAAACCTGCTAAAAACTACTTCTTGTTCAGTTCTTTCCCTTCCTACTTAAAAGACTATACACCTTACTTTTGGCAACACACTCAAATAATATGGAATATATCCAGTCTTGAAACTGTGTGATTATATGGCAAAGTCAATGACATCACATAGGTATCATTGGGAGTTTTGAATACACAAATGTTTTTAGCAAAGATTAACGTCTACAAGTTAAGCTCTTTTTAAATCTGCAATGATCTTCTGTATTTTTATGAAGTGTTTGGGAACTTTCAATAAGCCCTGGTGTCGCAGTGGTTAAAGCACTTGGCTAGGAATCAAAATGTCAGCGGTTTGAACCCATCAGCTGCTCCTAGGGAGAAAGATGTGGCAGTCTGCTTCCATGAAGATTTACAGCCTTGGAAACCCTGTGGTGCAGTTCTACTCTGTCCTATAGGGTCGCTACGAATTGGAATCAGCTCCACGGCAGTGGGTTCGGTTTTGAGTTTAGGGACTCTCAGTGGCCTGAGGGCATTAGATTGTCCCTTTGCTTTTCAGATACGTACATGGAGCAGGGGGTGTATTTATAGCTGATGAAGTTCAGGTAGGCTTTGGCCGAGTTGGGAAACATTTCTGGAGCTTCCAAATGCATGGCGAAGACTTTGTTCCCGACATCGTCACAATGGGAAAACCAATTGGCAATGGCCATCCAATGGCATGTGTGGTAACAACCAGAGAAATTGCAGAAGCCTTCAGCAGCTCTGGAATGGAGTATTTCAATACGGTAAATTTTGACCTCTGACTTTAAGGTGAAGAGGAAAAAATTATTGTGTGTTCTTACACTTCTTGCCAATGTTGTGAAGAATAAAGTTGAGTATTGCCAACAAACCACTCCAGGACTCCAGCCAAACTTTAATCTAACCAGATTTCATTCTATCTGGCACAGTTCTCCCTGGATTATTCCTTGTCTATATTTCCCCTTGCTAAAATGTTCTTATTGTTTCTATGATAGATGGATGCCTGACTAAACTTTAGAGGGTATGATATTTTCGTTAACAGATGATATGATCTTCTTATATGTTTTGTATCATATTTAAGTTCCGAAACACCTTTAAGTATGTAGATGATTCAATACTGTAAATATTATATGGCTGCCATAAGAGATACCGATTTTTTTTATCTTTGGGAAATTTCATTTCCTTGCATTTACCCCAAGAAGTCATAGTCTTTAAACTTGGGAAAATTACTACAGTTTGTGAAGCGTGCATAACAGGATATGTTGCAGTAAAAGCAAAATTTGAATCTAAGTGCCTAGATGATTTGAGGGAAATGTCATTGCTTAGCTGTTTTTACTAAATTCTTCGTGGACAGAAACCTGTATTTCTCTCACTGAGCCGTGCTCCAAAATCCTTAATTTCCATCATGCTGTCTGTTTTTTTTGTTTGAATGAACTGATAAATACCTTGACAGTCCTTCATATGCAGCATGGAGAATATAATTTGCAATAAAATGTCACTCCTGAATGAGGGATCGTGCTATATTCTACATCTGAGAAACTAATGTCGCAAGAGAAAATTTTATTGAAATTATGTCTTCACTTGCTTATGTCTGAGTCAAATTTCTTATGGATGAAGAGATACTGCTAATTGGACTATTATGTTTTCTTATTCATCTTTTTCTACAGTATGGAGGAAATCCAGTATCTTGTGCTGTTGGTCTGACTGTCCTGGATATAATTGAAAATGAAGACCTTCAAAGAAATGCCACCAGAGTAGGGAATTATCTTACAGAGTTACTGAATAAACAGAAGGCTAAACATACTTTGATAGGAGATATCAGGTATACTTATCACGATGTCATTATGTAGTTATTCACTTTTCCAAAATGAAAATAGCATATATTTTACCTTACAAACCTAAAATAAATTATGTAGAACTAAATCTGGAAAACATGGAAAGCAAACATCATTCATAATCCAGAACCCAGATATCACCAGTATTAACATTTGAGGATATACCCTTTCTGGTCTCTATACCTTAAAAAAAACTGAAATCATTTCATCACCCAAAAGATTGAAAGAAGAAGGAGCTTAAAGTAATTCTAAATGATCTGTTAGAAATTATTTTAAATATGCCCCTGGAAAACTAGGTATTTTTCATAGATGTGTATAGACATTTATCATCTTATTGTCCTGAGAAACTAAATGGCATGGTTTTAAAACTTTTTTCTTTTATAATTAAATTTTTAAAAAAGCTTAGATGGCAAAGAACTAACTTGTTTCAAAAACTAGAAAGAGCTGTGAACACAGAAGTGATATCTTGGGTTAGTCAGAATCAATAACAATTACCCTGAAAGGGTATCACATTCGGCTTCAAATTAAACTGAAGTTTGGGGACAGTACTAATTTTTTTGCAACAATGCAGTGCTTCATAGAGCATGTGTCAAGTTTTCTTTCCTCCACTCCCTCAGGGGCTTTGGCCTTTTTATTGGGATTGACTTAGTGAAGGACCAGCAGAAAAGGACCCCTGCCACAGCTGAGGCTCAACATGTCATCTACAAGTAAATCCACCCCCACACCCATTTGGTATCTTGGATCTCCAATATCTGGCACAATTGAAAATCTTGCTTGACTTCCTCCCTCCTCCAAAAAAGGGAAGTTTAAGATACACACAGTTTATAAAAGTGGGTTTCTTGCATGCAGAACACCAAGCTGCTGTTTGTTCACATTGTTCTTGAATCATCTTAGCATTTATATGCACTCACATGTATTTTCTGCACTAATTAGAATGAAGGAAAAGCGAGTGCTTCTCAGTGCTGATGGACCTCACAGAAATGTGCTTAAAATAAAACCACCTATGTGCTTCACGGAAGAGGATGCAGAGTTTATGGTGCAACAACTCGATGGGATTCTAACAGGTCAGTTCCCAGAGCTCCAAGATGCCCTTTCCCCCTGGCCTGGTCACACATGACCTATGTGCGTCTCGTTATTCATGATGGAAGTGAGGAGGGCAGAAATGAATGCACACTTTTGCATCTGCAACTATAAAATGGTAGCTGAAAAAAATAACAACTATGTGGGCTCTTAGTTAAATCAAATTTTTCCACTTGCACTCACTTCATTCCAAATCTAAGCTTTTACTGAATTTTTTTTTTTTCCCAGTTGCTGTCGAGTCTATTCCTACTCATGGCAACCCCATATATGCCACAATAGAACTGTGTTCCATAAAGTTTTCAATGGCTGATTTTTTAGTAGATCTTCCAAGGCAGCTGTGGGTAGACTTGAACTTCCAACCTTTCAGTTAGCAGCCATTTTCAATGGCCAATTTCTTAGAATTAGATCCTCCAGGACTTTCTTTCATGGCACCTCTGGGTAGACTCAAACCTCCAGCCTTACAGTTAGTAGCTGAGTGCGTTAACTGTTTGCATCACCAAGGGACTTTACCGAAATAGCATACTGGTTTATTTTTATTATCATTTATTTTTGCTTTCCAGTATCTGGGCTGTGTAAAACTACACGTGTTCATTGTACCACACACCACAAATGCTGCACTGTATACATACCATTTCAGCATTCTACCACCAAAATACAAGATACGTTTTTAGTAAAGATTACAGGCTACAGGTTAACACATTTTTGCTGTATCCTGAATCATTTGACCTTGTGATTATTTCACTTTTCACAGTTCAATTTTCTGAAGAATTTTGGTTTTCATTCACAATTAGAGCCTGTGATATATTTGTTTTATATTGTAGAATTAGGTTAATTAATATGTCTATTTTTTTCTACCCATACCTCAATGTTATATGAAACAGGTGACTAGAAATGTAATTTTAAAAATAATAATCAATTCCTAATTATCCATGTAAATGTACCAATGGACAGGATAGCAGAATGAAAACCACAGATAATTCTTTCTTTAAATGTTTACACTTCATCTTCCCCCCAGTGCTCAGGTCCAACTGAACAGCACTCCATTAGCAAGGAGTTTTGAATCCTGGTCCAAATTTCATTATTGATTTCATCTTAACCTTGGGAGACGAAATCACTTGGCCTCACTGTTACTTAATTTCCCCACCTATAAAATAGGAATGACAGTAATACCGACTTTATCTCCAGCTCATAAGGTTGTTATGAGTGTAAATTGAGATGAGAAAATAAATCAGCACTGTAAAACCATGTTGAAAAACACAAAGCGTTAATGCACGTTAGATCATTTTTGTTTTGCTGTAGTTGAGATTCAGCTTTTCTGTTCCCTTCTCAGCCTTTTGGGGTTAGGACAAGGCTGAGAAGCCAGGAATCGGTACGGCATACAAAATAGCTAGTTGATGATCGGAAACTGGAGAGTCAGCCTAAGCTACCTGTAATGTGGTCATTGTCTTCTGACGCAGAGCAAATGCTCCTCCCTGAGCCTGGCAAACATCCTCACAAGCCTGTGTGTCCTCAGGTCCCAAGAAGGGCCAGGTTGAAGCAAATCTGCCATTATTACTTAAAAATCAGTCCAGAGTTTCAGGATTATTAAGGGTGGGCTAGAAGGATTTTCATTGATTAAAGTAGGCAAGAAAAAAAAAACACTTACCATTGAGTCAACTCCAGCTAATGGTGACCTCCTATGTACCAGACTAGAACTGTGCTCCATAGGGTTTTCAGCGGCTTATTTTTTGGATGTAGATTGCCAAGCCTTTCTTCCAACGTGCCTCTGGGTAGACTCAGGCTTCCAATTTTTTTGTTTGCAGCCGAGTGCGTTAACTGTTTGCACCTCTCAGGGACTCCAGAAAGTGGACAAGGCATAGGCAATAATATGGGTAGGCTCAGCAACACTTGTAAGTAATGATGAAATGCCACACAGAAAAACTTAAAAAAGCACAGATTTTAATAACATTTTCAATAACATGTTACATTACCTCTCTATTCCTCAATAAGGATGTTCCTATAGGTACCAAATGTCTTTAAAGATTTTTGTATAATTCTGTCTTCTCCGTTGTGTCTTTCTTTAGTTTTAGAAGAAGCCACAGGTGCCAGAACTGAAAGCATGATCTCTGCGAAGACTCCATGCAGAGCAAAAGTAAGACTCATTCTACTACTTTATTTTTTACAGGAAAAGGTTAAAACTTCGGGAATTTGGGAAAAAGGAATGCAAATTAAAAAAAAAAATTGCATAGTGACCTTTAGAACAAAACCAGCCTATGTGTGCTAGGATTGGCTTGTTGTTGCAATTTTGAGTGTACGATTAAAATATTTCAATTTCACTCCACTTGAAAGGAATAAAGTCAAAGAGCCATTCTTACAGGACCATTCCTGTATCCAAAAGAACTTCAGCCCGCAAAGAGGACCTTCAAAACACCGAGTGAAATGGGAGTGAATGTCTTCTAAGCGCCTTCCTGTTTGTCTGGGGCTGCTTGACACTGCCTGTCATTCCCCCACCCTGCTACTTAATAACCACAGAGGCATCAACAGTGTGGCTCAGGATGCCAGCGTCTGGCCCTGAAGAGAAGGAAAGTGTGAGCTTCCCGTGGCAGCCCGCGCCCCAGAACCATCCAGCGCCCAGTGGCCTACTTTCTGCATTTGATGTGCTTCCAGCAGAGGGCCTGTCCATTCTCTCCCTGAGCTGCTCAGGGTGTGAGAAAGAGCTCCCTGGGTCAGCAAAACCGAGAGGCAAAAACTGGAGAGGCTTTGTTGCATAATTTACTATTTGTTTATGACTGAGATGAATAAAGAACACTCAGTGCCTAAAGCCTGCCTGCGCGTCCAGTGCAGTCAGCAGAATCTTTTTCATAATTAACGAACATGAGGCCACTTGAATGAGAGCAAATGACTTGCTAACAGGACCATTTCTGCCCTTCCCTAATAATACAAAGCAGTTATAGAAATCAATTATTAGCTGCTGTTCAAGAGTAGCGTATCCAGTCGAGGGTAGAATCACAGCTCTACAAATTAACCAAACATTACAAACAAAAACCCAAACCAAACCCACGACTGTCGAGTCGATTCGGATTTGTAGTGACTCTATAGGACAGAGTAGAACTACCCCATAAAGCTTCCAAAGCTGTAAATCTTGATGGAAGCAGATCGCCACATCTTTCTCCCTTGGAGTGGCTGGTGGGTTTGAACTGCCGAGCACAGTTAGTAGCCGAGCGCTTTAACCACGGCACCACCAGAGCTTGCAAAAAAGGGAGTTCACCACAGGAAACTTCACTTTGGAGTTAGCAAAGTTAACACACACTTTTTATGAATTTTTGGCTTGGGGTCCCAAATGTTATGTCAAAATCCTATGTCCCTGAGCGGCACAGTGCTATCAGCTACTAACCTAAAGGTAGGCAATTCAAACCCATCCATTGGCACCATGGAAGAAAGGCCTGGTGATCTGCTTTCATAAAGATTACAGCTAAGAAAACCTTACGGAATGCAGTTCTGCTCTGTGACACATGGGGTTCCTATAAGTTGAAATTGACTCGATGGCACTTAACAACAACAATAATAAGGGTTAGGAAGGAACAACCAGTGTTGGGCCTTTTTCCTCCTGTGTTTCTGTTTGTTTGTTGGCCTGTTAAGTCAGTGCTGCGGAGGCTGGGCAGCTTAGAGGGGTTCACCCACTCGAGCCTGAGTTCCTGGCTTGCTCATGCCTAATGAAGCACACTCGGAATTGCTCAGTGATGGCTGCACTGACACCAAAGAAAATCCCAGCAAAAGAGAAATGGATTGCACGCGGATAAACTGTCGCTGCTCAGTCAGAGGCTCAAGACATGAATGATTAGCATTTTAACAACAGGGATTGAGTGCATGGGTAATAAAATAGCTCTATTGAGCCCTCTAAAAATAGAATTTTCTTTCCATTTAGATCTGTAAATGAAAAGATAAATGAGTAATAAGAATAAACCAAATGATAATAAAACCTTGCCAAGATTATTAGTTCATCCTCTAGCCTGTTAATTCTTTACTTGAGGTGGCTGATAATACTTAACTTATTCTACTCAATTTAAGCTTGCTGTCTAATATTGAGTTGGTAGTTTTACTTCGCATGTCTTCCTGTTTGAAATTAGAAAGCAAAATAAAATAGCTTCCTAAACTTTGAAGACTCAGCTTCTTAAAATCTGAATCTTATGATGGTTTAATTATGTTTAAAATATATTTTGGTATAGTTAATATAGATTACTGTTATCTGTATATATGGATTAATATTTAAAATTATGTTTATCGATTGTAATAAAAGATGACATAAACCAAAAAATGTTTACTAGAGAAAGGATCTAACCTTCTTTGGTGGTTAATATTAAAAAGTATTAAAAAGTGGGTGATTAATTCAGACCTCTGTTTTCTGGAGGGGACCAGGTTAACCGTGACCCTGTATGGACAGAAGGGAAACAAAAGGTAAACAGACTCACTCATGTGAAGATGTAGCTGGAGCAGCAGCAGTAGTCAAGAGCACTGCATTCAGAGTCAGGAGACCTCCGCCCTGGCTACTCAGATTGGACAAGTCACCTAAACTGTCAGTCATCCTTCCTCTTGTCATCATCAAGTTTATCATCTATACCCCCGCACACACAGAAATTTGAAAAGGGATGTATATTCATTTCCTAAGGCTAATATAACAAAGTGGATGGCTTTAAACAACAGAACTTAAAAAAAAAATTTTATCGTGCTTTAAGTGAAAGTTTACAAATCAAGTCGGTCTCTCATACAAAAATTTATATACACCTTGCTATGTACTCCTAGTTGCACTCCCCCTAATGAGGCAGCACACCCCTCCTCTCCACCTTGTATTCCCCATGTCCATTCAACCAGCTTCTGTCTTCTTCTGCCTTCTCATCTCCCCTCCAGACAGGAGCTGCCTGTGTAGTTTCATATGTCTACTTGAGCCAAGAAGCTCACTCCTTACCAGTATCATTTTCTATTTCATGGTCCAGTCCAATCCCTGTCTGAAGGGTTGGCTTTGGGAATGGTTCCAGTCTTGGGCTAACAGAAGGTCTGGGGACCATGACTTCCAGGGTCCTTCTAGTCTCAGTCAGACCATTAAGTCTGTTCTTTTTACAAGAATTTGAGGTCTGCATCCCACTGCTCTCCTGCTTCCTCAGGGATTCTCTGTTGTGTTCCCTGTCAGTTGTAGCCAGACACCATCTAGTTCCTCTCATCTCAGGCTGATGTAGTCTCTGACTTATGTGGCCCTTTCTGTCTCTTGGGCTCATAATTACCTTGTGTCTTTGGTGTTCATTCTCCTTTGCTCCAGATGGGTTGAGACCAGTTGATGCATCTTAGATGGTCGCTCGCTAGTGTTTAAGACCCCAGATGCCACTCGCCAAAGCGGTAAACAACAGAAATTTATTGTCTCACAGTTCTGGAGGCTACAAGTCCAAATTCAGGGAGTTACCAGAACAAATTCTCTCCAAAGGCCCTAGGGTAACATCCTTTCTTGTCTTTCCTGGCTCCTGGTGGCCCCAGGCATTCCTTTGCTTAAGGGTGCATCTTTTCTCTTTGTCTTGGTGTCCCTCCTCCTATATAACACCACTCAGATGGGATTAGGACCCACCCTACTCAGGTATGTATCATCTTCTAAGACCCTATTTCCAGGTAAGGCCACACTCAAAAGTACCAAGGGTTAGGACTTCAACATAAATTTTGGAGGGACACGATTCAATCCATAACAGAAAGTGAGGAAACCCAGGATATCAAGGGGCTCTTCTTTCTGTGCTGGTACCATGTGACATGTTTGGAGGCATTCATACAGAGGCTAATCTACTAAACTGGGAGAATATTTGATTTTTAGTGCTGACTTCCCATTATTTCTCCCATTGCCTTTCAAATAGCCATTAAACTTTGTGTTTTGTTTTTATTCTATAAAAAAGACAATAATTTTGCTGTGGTTCTTTCATGATGACTGAAAGGGGTATTGGGAGGAAAATTAATTATATAAAAAAAAAACTTCCTTTGTGAGCTTATTGTAAATAAAAATGCTATAAAAATTCAAGGTCTCATCTTCTGTAACTTCATGCTGGCTAGAGGCGCTGGCATAGAACTGGGCTCTGGATGGAGCCGGTTCGGGGGAGATGGGGCCATATCCCTGTCAACATCATCTGCAGGTGGAACTTCTGAAGGCTGAAAGACACAAGCTTTACTAAAAGGTTAAACAAACAAGGCCCAAATATAAGTAGCAGGACAACTGTGATCAAGGGTCCTCGAAGGGGAAGAAACCATGTTAAGCTTGGGATTGCAGCCTCTCTTGGTGTCCCAGATATCCTGTGAAGTTGGGCCTTGGTTGAACCTGTGTAGTTATTGACCACGGAGGGACTTGAACCCTCAACAAGGCAGCCATGGAGGGACTCGAACCCTCAGGTCTCCAAAAGGGAGAGCTAGTTGACAGTCAGTCATTAAGCCTTGTGGGAAACAAGTGCCAAGTCATACAAAGCCAGAGCCAGAAAATAACTACCAATAAGGCAAACAACACGCATAGCCACCCGGGAATGACAATCAACTGGCACAACTATAATTGTCTACACTGCCTGTTTCTCCTTAAACAATCACTTTAAATCCTCCAAAGCCCGAGTCTCCCAGTTATCACTGTCCTGCTAATTCTTAGTTTGCAAGATTTGTTGGTCAGTATTTTTTATTGGGAATAGGCTGGTTTGATGCTAGAGTGGTGGATCCACGCTCCCTTTCCCGTGATCTTGACTGCAGTGGGGGTTGACATCAACACCTTAAAAGGTCCCTTCCATTTTCCTTCCAGGTCAGTAGTGTTCCAGTTCTGACGTGGAGAGAGACTTCGGGTTGTGGAAGAGTCTGCCATGTCCTGTACCTATAAAGAGAGTCAAGCACCCCCACCACAGAATACAAATATTGCTTAATAGCGAGCTAACCTTGCTTGTGTATGTTCTTAGCCTCTAGGGTATTTTCAGGACCCAAAGTATTTAAGCCCTCGGAAAAGTTAAGGAGGTACAGACACCCGAACATAAGCTCAAAAGGGCTTACCCTGAGTTTAGTTTGAGGCACAACCCTACTCCTGAACAGAGCAAAGGGAAGGGCCTTAACCCATGTTAATTAGGTCTTTTGGCAGAGTTTGGCCAGATTGGTTTCAATAGTCTGGTTCACTCTGTTTTTCCACTGAATTGGGGTCTCCAGGCACTGTGAAGATGCCACTTAATCCCTAGTTGTCGGGCCACAAGCTGTGTGACCTGAGCAGACCACAGAGGGACTTGAACCCTCAACAGAGCAGGTCACAGAGGGACTGGAACCCTCTATACAGCAGATCATAGAAGGACTCAAACCCTGTGGTAGTGGTCACTCCTGATGGTTTGGGGAAGGCCAAACCTGGGGATGATACCTTCCAGCAGTCTTTTTGGCAACTTCTGTGGCCTTTTCAGTCCTGCAGGGGAGTGCCTCCACCCAATTGGAAAAGATATCTACAAACATCAGCCAAAAAACCAAAACCAAACCCACTGCAGTCAAGTCAATTTGGACTCATAGCGACCCTATAGGACAGAGTAGAACTGCACCATAGAGTTCCCAAGGAGGGCCTGGTGGATTTGAACTGCCGACCTCTTAGCAGCCGTAGCGCTGAACCACTACACCACCAGGGTTTCCAAACATCAGTAGATACCTATAATTACCTGGAGCCTGGGGCATCTCAGTGAAGTCTATCTGCCAATCTTCTCCCAGAACATATTATTGGTACTTGGTCCCCTCTGGAGCTGCCAAAGAGGTCTTGGGGTTGTTTTTCTGGCAGGTAACACACTGTCTAAAAACGTCTCTGACAATAGCCTGCAAATTCTGGACGTCAAAGTGCCTCTTTACCCGTTCATACATCCCTTCCCACCCATATTGAGTGGCCTCGTGTGGGTGCTTAGGATGTCTCCCATCCCTCGTACAGAGTCACTTATCCTTTTTCTGGAGCTGCCACTAATGGGCCACATAACTGTCTTTGTCGCTGTAACCAAGGTCTTCTGTGGATCATGGCAAACCTAAGGTGTGGAAAAAGGGCAGCCACTGTTATTGGACTGTTGGGGTCATTGTTCTTGCCACCCACTTGGCCTCTAAGTCAGCACTTCGGTTACCTTGGGCCACTGCTGTAACTTCTTGCTGATGTCCCTTGTGGTACAAGAGCGGCACCTGAAGGAGTTGTAAAATCTGTGGGCTGTGTTTGATTTCTTTACCAGCAGAATTCAAAAACTTCCTCTGCTTCCACAAAGCCCTATGTGCATGTAAAACTAACAATACATTCTTCGAATCCATATAAATGGTCACCCACTTGGATTTGGCCAGCTGCAAAGCCTGGATCATAGCAACCAGCTCGGCTTTTTGAGCCAAGGTTCCATTTGGGAGCGCGTTTGCTTCAAGGACCTTGGTGCAGCTGACAACTGCATAGCCAGCCCTTCTTTGGCTACTCTCTATGAAGCTGCCATGGAAGGACTCAAACCCTCGACAGGACAACTGTGGAGGGACCTGAACCCTCAGATTACCAACAGGGGGGTCTGCGCTGCTGGCATAGGCAAGGTCCTCCGTCTGGACACAGTCCTGGTAAATGGGGTCTCCTAGGGGCAGAATGGGGAGAGAGGTGGCCAGAAAATTGGGTAAGTTTTCCCTCCACCTTCGTTATAACCAGAGGCTCAGGTGGAGGTCCTGCCCACAGTCCACCCTAGTCAGAGTCTTCCTCTGGAGTGAGAGATAACATTTGAGTTACTCGTTAGCCACTCTTTCTCTTCGGACATTCTCTTTTCCAGTGGCCTTCCTTCTTACAATACGCACACTGGTTCTTTCCCAGTGAGAGTTGGGGTTGGGCCCCGCTAGGGCCCACAAGTTCTCCTCTCGGGGGCCCATCCTGTACTGCTGCTGCTAGTAGGACAACCTGGTGCTTTCTGCCTTTGTCTTTCCTTTTGTTATAGCCCTTGAATGCCATCTCGACTAGGTATCCTGGATCCTGATCAGTATATTGCCTAAGGACTCTATAAATCTTTTCGAGGAAAGCTGAAGGATTTTCATCTTGGCAACTCTGGTGGCCTTGAACCCACAACTTGTGAGTGCCTCTATCTGTCTAGAAGTCCAATGCACTATTCATTCATTGCACCACAGAGCCAGATAACTCTTTACGCCGTTTAATTTCATATACCTTATTCCAGTTTAAGGGCTCAGATACTCCATTTTTAAGGCCCACTAAGAGACAGTTGGAAACCCTGGTGGCATAGTGGTTAAGTGCTAAGGCTGCTAACCAAAAGGTCAGCAGTTCAAATCCACCAGGCACTCCCTGGAAACTCTACGGGGCAGTTCTACTCTGTTCTATAGGGTCACTATGAGTCGGAATCAACTCGATGGCTATGGCAACGGGTAAGAGACAGTCCCAATAATGAGTGAGCATACCATACTCTGCTGTGTGATTGTGATCCCAGTGGGGGTCTCGAAGGGGAAAGATGGCATCAACTGCATCTCCAGTTGGCTGTGCCTCATGTTGTCCCTGGGCTTCCTCTCGGGCTTTGGCTAGGACCATCTGTCTCTCCTCTGGGAAGAGGAGGGTGCTTAAGAGAGATTGACAGTCTGCCCATGTGGGATCAAAAGAGTTAAAGATGGTAGTAAACAGTTCGTACATTTCCTTCAGGTTCTCACAGTATCCCGGGGTGTGATTTTTCCAGTTAATCAAGTCTGCTGTACTAAAGGGAGCATGAACCTGAACCAGGCCCCTGTCTGTCACTAGAGTTTGGTGGAGGGGATACTGGCCGGAGGCTGGCCCTCCCTACTGGCTCTGTGGCATCCTGGCCCACATTTGTCCCCTGAGGTGATGGCAAGGGAAGATTCCCAGGCCATTTGGACAGCCCTGTTTTTCTGTTTTATTCTCCACCCCTTCCCCTGGCTTCAGAAAATAATGGTCTCAAAGAAGGGGAGCATGAGAGTGTTCCCCACCCCCTCCCCCAGCCCGCTCGTTCTCGCCCCAGCTGCCCCTGCCCCACCCAGTGCTGGTCTAGGAGGAAAGCCGCGTGTGCTGCTGGGGTTGAAAGGGTCGTCCGCCACTAGCACTGGCAGCGGTGTGGTGGACTTTTTCTTTTCCTAGGATCATAGCCGAATTTATCCCGGTTCTCCAAAATACACCCTAAGGGTGAACACTCCGGGATGTTTTTCGTATTACCCAAGTTCTTACTCCTATACACTCACACGAAGACAAAGAGACCGGAAAAGAACACCTGTTCCTGATGCCCCCAGACAGAAGGACGTCCCATGAGGAATGCCCAGCAGAAGGAAGTCCCATGAACCCGGAGGGATGCCCACCAGGACAGACAGACAAAGAATACTGATTCAAGATGCACTCAGACAGAAGGACGTCCCCTGAACCCAGAGGGACACCTACCAGAAGGCAGGGGTCTAGACCTATCCGCTACGGACTACCTTACAGACCTGCCAGGATTCGAATCCATCAGAAACAGCAATTGCCTGATTACTGCAGATTTCTGCTTCATTCGCTCAGATTTGAAAAAATCTCAGTTCTTTATGATGCACCCCAGAGAGGAGTCACAAGGTATTGAGCTTTTGTTCCCCATTCCCTTTAAGTATTTACTGTTACTAGGTTTTCAGTTACCACAAGTCCTAACCCAAGCCCACTGCCAATGTTGCTAATTTGGGGGGTTACAGTTTACCTAGGGCTGAAAAACTACCCTTTTCCACTCGGAAAGGAAAGAGAAGGAAAATAAAGGATAGAGAACAGAGAGGGAGAGAAGAGTGTTCTGAAAGACTGTCACCCTGGAGGAACTTAATACCCTCAAGTTACCAATAGGATGACCACAGGTTGACTCAGAGGGACTCTAACCCTCAGAGGGACTTTAACCCTCAGGTCACAGATGGGGCGAAGGACCCCAACTAGGCGAGGATGGGTCCCAGGGGCCACGACCCCTACTTTCCTCATTTTATAATGGGACTTGAACACTTGGGGTCTGGTCTTAGGACTGCGCTTTTGCCACCGTCTTCTTGCCTGGTTGCCCTGGGGAACTTGAACCCCCAAGATCAGTGGAACAACCTGGTTTAGAGTGCTTACCTTAATTTAGGGGAGGGATTTGAATCCTCTGCTGTCCAGTTTCTGTTCGCAAGCTGAGGTGGGGACCTGGTGAACTTTATCCCAGGGCAGGGATCACGGTGGCCACTGGATACTTCTTACAAGTCAAACAAGATCAGGGTGCACCTTAAAGAGTTGCAGGGGCCCAAACGCTCACCACCCATGTGAGTCTGCGGGTCCTGGCAGAGTCAACAGAACTTGTAACCTAATTCCTCAGGTTCTTGTCCTGTCCTATTAGCCGATCAAAATAAGACGGCTGCCAATTGCAAGGGAAACAGAAAGTGGCAATTTATTGTCTGTATAGACAAGGAGCAATGTGAGGCCTAGCAACCAGATGACCACATGCTCCCCACCAGAGTGAATTGGGGACCTATATGTCCTTGAGTCCCCAGGGAGCAGGGATTGACACCCAAAACCCTACACACTGAGCCCTCCCATGACCAAATTTGGAGCGGGTCCTGAGTCATGCTGAGTGACTCTTCATCGGAAGTCCAAGTTGTGGGTCTTCTTGCTTTGCAAAGGGGCTAGGATGGTGCTGTGTGCCGGAAAATATCTTCCCCTTTAGCAGTGGTCAGGTTCGGGGTAAGGTAAGGACACAATTCTTAAGATCTGTGAATGCACCAAGACTCTGGCCCTTGCGTGTGCAAAGACCTGATGCCAAATACAAACTGCGATTAGAGGCTTCGGTTTCCAAGGGTGGTGGGCTTGGAGCAAACTTCCATTAGAGACCACAGTTTGCAAGGATGGTGGATGAAGGCCGGGGGGAGCTGCAGCAGAGCAGGGTTTCATTTTGATGAGCATAAGTCTTTAATTTTTAGAAAATTTCAGTTATCTAGCTTATTTTCTGGAGTTTGTGTATAGTTACTTATGGTTTGTATCCTGTTAATGCCATGTATTATGGCCTCTAGTGTTGATCCTATTTTTTCTTCTATGATCTTTATAGCTTTTGGTTTTACATTTAGGTCTTTGATCCATTTTGAATTAGTTTTTGTGTATGGTGTGAGGTATGGGTCCTGTTTTAGTTTTTTGCAGATAGTTTCCAGCACCATTTGTTAAAAAGTCTGTCTTTTCCCCGTTTGAGGGGGATTTCGAGCCTTTGTCAATGATCAGATGACCATAGGTGGGTGGGTTTACATCTGGGTTCTCAGTTGTGTTCCATTGGTCAATATATCTGTCATTGTACCAGTACCTCTGTTTTGACTAACATAGCTGTATAGAAGGTTCTGAGGTCAGGTAGTGCAAGTCCTCCTACTTTATTCTTCTTCTTCAATAGTGCTTTACTCATCCAGGGCCTCTTTCCTTTCCATATAAAGACAATAATCAGTTTTTCCATCTCTTTAGAGAATGCTATTGGTATTTGAATGGAGTTTGCATTGTATTTGTAGATTCCTTTGGGTAGAATTGACATTTTCACAATGTTGAATCTACCTATCCATGAGCAGGGTATGTTTTTTCATTTACATATATCTCTTTTGGTTTCCTGCAGTAGTGTCTTGTAGTTTTCTTTGTATAGGTCTTTTACAACCCTGGTTAGATTTATTCCTAAGTACTTAATTTTTTTAGGGGCCATTATAAATAGTATTGTTTTCCTGAGTTCCTTTTGGTCATTCTCTTTATTGGTGTACAGAAATCTGTCATGGATTGAATTGTGTTCCCCCAAAATATGTGACGACTTGGTTAGGCCATGATTCCCAGTATTCTGTGATTGTCCTCCATTTTGTGGTTGTAATTTTATATTAAAGAGGATTAGGGTGGGATTGTAACACCATCCTTACTCAGGTCACATCCCTGATCCAATGTAAAGGGAGTTTTCCTGGGGTGTAGCCTGCACCACCTTTTATCTCTCAAGAGATAAAAAGGAAAGGGAAACAAGCAGAGAGGGGGAACTCATACTACCAACAAAGCAGGACCCGGAGCAGAGTACATCCACTGGACCTGGGGTCCCTGCAACTGAGAAGCTCCTCGACCAGGGAAAGATTGAGGACAGGGACATTCTTCCAGAGCCAAAAGAGAGAGAAAGACTTCCCCTGGAGCTGATGCCCTGAATTTGGACTTTTAGCCTACTTTACTGTGAAGAAATAAATTTCTCTCTGGTAAAGCCATCCACTTGTGATACCTCTGTTACAGCAGCACTAGATGACTAAGAGAATTGAACTGATTTTTGTATGTTTATCTTATATCTGCTACTCTGCTAAATCTTTATGTTAGTTCCAGTAGTTTTCTTATGGAGTCTTTTGGGTTTTCTATGTATAGTATCATATGATCTGCAAATAGGGACAGTTTTACTTCTTCCTTACCATTTTGGATGACTTTATTTCTTTTTCTTGCCTTACTGCACTAGCTAGTACATCCAACACAATATTAAATAGGAGTGGTGATAAACGGCATCGTTGTCTTGTTCCTGTTCTCAAGGGTAATGTTTTCAGACTCTCTCCATTAAGAATGATATTGGCTATTGGTTTTGTATAGATGCCCTTTAGTATGTTGAGGAATTTTCCCTCTATATGTATTTTATTGAGAGTTTCTACCAGGAGGAAACCCTGGTGGCATAGTGGTTAAGTGCTATGGCTGCTAACCAAAAGGTCAGCAGTTCAAATCCACCAGGCACTCCTTGGAAACTCTGTGGGGCAGTTCTACTCTGTCTTACAGGGTCGCTCTGAGTTGGAATCAACTCAACAGCAATGGGCTTGGTTTGATTTCTTGGTTTCTATCAGGAATGGGTGTTGTACTTTGTCGAATGCTTTTTCTGCATCAACTGAGATGATCATGTGCTTCTTTTATTTACGTGGTCTATTAAATTGATCGATTTTCTAATGTTGAAACATCCTTGCATACCTAGTATGAATTCCATTTGGTTGTGATGTATTATTTTTTTGATATGATGCTGAATTCTATTGGCTAGAATTTTTTGAGAATTTTTGTATCTATATTCATGAGACAGATTGGTCTGTATTTTTCTTTTTTAGTGGTGTCTTTACCTGGTTTTGTTATCAGGGTAATGCTGGTTTCATACAATGAATTTGAAAGTATCCCTTCCTTTTCTATGTTCCAAAATAGTTTGGGTAATACTGATGTATGCTCTTCTCTGAATGTTTGGTGGAATTCTCCAGTGAAGCCATCTGGGCCAGGGCTTTTTTGGGGGTGGGGGCGGTGGGGTTTAATTGCCTTTTCAATCTCTTCTCTTGTTATGAGTCTGTTCAGATTTTCAGCGTCAGTTTCTGTTAGTTTGGGTAGGTAATGTGTTTCCAGAAGTTTGTCTGTTTCTTCTTTGTTTTCAAATTTGTTGGAGTATAGTTTTTCATAGTACTCTGTTTTGATCCTTTTTATTTCAGTTGGGTCTTTTGTAATGTCCACCATTTCTTGTTTGGGTTATTTGCATCCTCTACTGTTTTTCTTTTGCCAATTTGGCCAGTAGTTTGTCGATTTCGTTGATCTTGTCAAAGAAACAACTTTTGGTTTTATTGGTTCTTTCTACGGTTTTTCTATTCCCTATTTCATTTATTTTTGCTCTGATCTTTATTATTTCCTTTCTTTTGGTGGCTGTGGGCTTCTTTTGCTGTTCTCTTTCTGTTTGTTCCAGTTGTGTAGCTAATGTTTTCATTTTGTCTCTTTCTTCTTTTTTGATGTGTGCATCTATTGGTGAGTTGACCTCTGAGCATTGCTTTTGCTGTGTCCCAAAGGTTTTGGTATGATATGTTTTTGTTCTTGTTTGATTCTAGAAATTTTTTTCTTCCATCTTTGATTTCATCTATTACTCAGTTGTTTTTTAAGCAAGGTGTTACTCAGTTTCCATGTATTTGATCTTTTTTTCCTTGCTCTTCCTGTTGTTAATTTCTACTTTGATGACATTGTGATTGGAGAAGATACTTTGTATTATCTTAATGTTTTCACTTTTGTTGAGGGTTGCTTTGTGGCCTAAGATGTGGTCTATTCTGGAAAAAGTTCCATGTGCATTGGAAAAGAATGTATACTTTGCAGCTGTTGTGTGGAGTGTTCTATAGGTCTATAAGATCAAGTCAGCTGATTGTGGCCTTTGGATCTTCTGTATCTTTGTTGACTTCCTTTCTAGACATTCTGTCCTTTACTGAAAGTGTTGTGTTGAAGTCTCCTACTATTATTGTGAAATCGTCAATTTTTTCTTTTCAGTGCTGGTAGAGTTTGTTTTATCACATAAATAACTCACCAAAATCCAATATTGACTGCAGCATTTGTCCTCTTCCTGATCAGTGCAGGACTTTGGAATACTTTGACTCCATTTAACCCCTTTTGATTAGACACACCACAGAAAAACGGCCTGGCAAAATCTACTTCCAAAAAATTAGCCATTGAAAACTGACTGGAGCACAGTTCTGTCCTTGACAGACATGGAGAATTGACTTGATGGCAACTCGTTATTACTAATAAGAAAATTGAGGCACAGAGGTAAATTTCCCTCAGAACACACAACTAGTAAGTGGCAGATCCAGTGTTTTCACCTATTACATATGCCTTTTTCTCATGTAGCTAGAGTCAAGTTTGGGGCAATATTACTGCAGAAACATATAGATTTATGATCCTAGTCGAAAGAGAAAAAAGTGAAGTATTGGGTGCTAGAAGAGATGGGCTTTAACACCCGTAGAGGTGGAATGATCTACTGTCATATTTCTTTCTGTATTGTATATTTTTATGGCAAAACACCTGCTCTTCCTCGTCCATAACTCTTAATATGCTTCAATATAATTATCTGTTTTTGTTACACATTATTACAATTACTCATTTAATTGTTTTTCTTGCTAGAATACAAAATCCATGAGGATAGGACTATTTCTAATGCAGTGCCTAGATAAAACTAAGTTCTCAATAAATATTTCCTGCTTGAATGAATTCCCTAGAACTAAATGTGGTGGCAGAGAAAAAATAAAGTTACTGCACCTGACTGCTGCAATGGGGACAGAGATGCCTTTGCAATATGTATTTCAGTGCTGGGCCTTTGGCTTGACCTGAACTCTAAGTCGGTGTTTGGCATAGGGCTGTGCTCTCACAGCATTTTATTTTAATCAGTCCCTCACCTAATTTTCTTTTTTTCCCCTCGTTTCATGTAGTTTCTCACACTCAACATCATGCATATATATGTTTTTCTCCTTTAAATCAGTCTTCCCAAATCTATTTTTGCCCCTTCTATCTCCTTCTTTTATTACCCTCCTTTCCAAAAAATTCCTGCAGGAGTATAACTTTAATGTTGGCTCGGTAGCAAAGTCGAATCATAGAATTTGAGTATGTAAAGGGGTCTTAAAGCTTATCTGGTCACTTTTTCAAGCTGTA
Organism: Elephas maximus indicus; assembly: GCF_024166365.1. NCBI lineage: Eukaryota > Metazoa > Chordata > Mammalia > Proboscidea > Elephantidae > Elephas > Elephas maximus. Next base: position 42,481,087 of record NC_064823.1, read on the forward strand.
GTACTCTGAATCCTAGGGATTGCCTGGAAGTCTAGGAAGAGAAAAAGCTTGTGAAGCCTCTATAATTCAACCAAATCAGCTCAACTTCCACATAAGAAAATGTTTGTAAACCATGTCCTTAGATCAGCTCCCTTGTTTGACTGATGGATAAACTGGAGGCCACAAATGTTAAATGACTGGATGAAGTGTCCCACATCTTCAGAGACAAAGCTGGGACTGGTACCCAGATGATTCAGACTCCTAGGACAATGCTACTTCTTCCATGCCCTTTAAAAATGTTGGGGCCAAGGGCATAAAACAGTAACCAATTGACATGGATGATTGACTCTGCTAATGAAATGTAATGCTAGTTAATATGATGAATTGACTTTCAGCTACTAGCAAGGAAAAACAAAACACGGTTTATCAATCAGTGACAGACATGAAAACGTTAATTAGGAAAATTCACCCAAGTGGCACAGTAGCAAATACACAATAATTCTAGTAGGTAATATTGACCTGAATATAATGTAATGTTGGCCACTGAATGCTGACTTAGACATCCTCCCTACTTTTTATAGTAATAGCAGTATCATCTGTGAAATGAATAAATAGCTACTCCAAGCAAGTGGAAATCCAGACTGCATTTTCCATTCCTTAGAGAGAAGAAAATAGTAGCAGTAGCATAGGTTTTAAAATTGAAATGGAATTGTGAGAGCAGAAAGTGCAGATTTTAAAAAACAAGAAAGATGTTTGTGAGAACCGTAGTTCTCTAACATTTGCTCCTTCTGAACACCCTGAGGGCTCCCCTCACGTTTACCATGTTCCTGTCATGCCTCACACATAGTTTATATACCTCTTGTTGTGATGAAAGGGAAAAAAGGAAGTTGAAGAACCAAGGTGGTGGAGTAAGAAGCTCCACACTCCTACCCTTGGGTGGGAAAAAAAAAAAAGAAGATATTCATGCTAGCCCTGTCAAAACACTGGTAAACATTTAGGTAATCACAGCAGTTGAATGAAGGCATGTAAAGGGTAGGAAGACTCTAAGAATTTTTTTGATACTGACCTGAGCACTCCTCTTCCCCAATGGGCAGCTGGCTTAAAGTGACAACCACATTTCCAGCTTGGGGTCTTGGTCCCCGGTTATAAAGTGAGCAGCATGCACTTTATTGACAAAGTACGTGTTTGCCTGTTCAAATCAGCCAAGTGACTACCTAGGGACTAAAACAGAGAGCTTGTCTTCGTTTTGCCCATCTTGAAGGTCACTCAGGGTGAGAAGCAGCAGGCATAGCCTGAGGCACTATAAGGTTAAGGAAGGAGTCTGTGTCCACCTGGGGCAAAGGTGGCTGATTGGTCAAATCATTGTGGAGAGAATTTCCTGGGGAAATTGGGACATTTAAAGGCACTCAAGTGTGAATAATTTGGAGAGGTACATGCATGCCCAGGGCAAGATGCATACCCAGAAAGACCTGATGTAATACTAAACTTTATCTTTAGGTGAATCTCCCGGCTCCGGGATTGCCCAGCATAAAGCCATTCTACAAAGACTGCAGGAGGTCTTTTTTCCCCCAGTGGTTTTCCTTACATTTGTTTCTGCAAAGAAAGTTTGGAGAAGTAACTAGGCTAACAGACTATCACTGCCTTCAACAATAGAAAAAGAAAAGAAAGTAAAAAGGAAAAGAGAGAAACAGAGAGTGAAAACTAATAAACCCTGAGAAGGGGGAGAACCTGACCATTAAAGTATTTAAATGTCCTGTTTTCAACAACAACAACAAAATAATCATGAGACATAGAGAATAAGGGAAGGATAGCCTTTTCAAAGGAAAGAAATAAATCAACAGAAACCATCTTTGAGGAAGACCAAACATTGGATCTACAGGATATAGATTTTAAAACAACTGTTTTAAATATGCTCAAATAACTCAAGGAAAATACAGACAAAGAATTAAAAGAAATCAAGAAAAAATATATGAGCAAAATGAGGATGTTAGCAAAACAATAGAAATTATAAAAAGAAACCAAACAGAAATTCTGGAGTTGAAAAATATAACTGAAATTTAAATTTTACTAGACAGGTTCAATAGCAGATTTTGCTGGCAGAAGAAAGAATCAATGAACTTGAAGATAGGACAACTGAAATGATTCATTCTGAGGAAAAGAAAGCAAAAAGAATGAAGAAAAATGATAAGAGTACAAGAAACTTGTGGGACACCATTAAGTAGACCAATGTATGCATTATGGGAGTCCCAGAAGGGGAAGAGAGATAGATTGGGACAGAAATAATATGCTCAAAAATAACGGCCAAAAACATCCTAAGTTTGACAAAAGGCATGAATTTTCACACATGCACACATATCTATGTATATACATATATATACATATATACATACACACACATATATACGTATATGAATGATAATTTGGAATCTCTGGGTGGCGAAAATGGCAAATGGTTAAATGCTTGACTACTAGCTGAAAGTTTGGTGACTCGAGCTCACCCAGAGAAGTCTTGGATGACAGCCCTGGTGATCTGTTTTTGAAAGGTCGCAACCTTGAAAACCACATGGAACAGTTCTACTCTTCCAACTTGGAGTCACCATGAGTCAGAACTGATTCAGTGGCAATTAACAACAATAATATATGATATTGGAAACCCTGGTGGTGTAGTGGTTAATTACCAAAAGTTTGGTGGTTCAAATCTGTCAGGTGCTCCTTGGAAACTCTATGGGGCAGCTCTACTCTCCCTGTAGGGTAACTATGAGTTGGAATCGACTCAATCGCAATGGTGTTATATGATATTAGGTATGTAGTGTATAAAGATGTAATGTGTGACATCAAAACATAAAGAAGGAGGGAGGAGCATTATAGGAAGGGTTTTTGTGTGATCTTGGATTTCAAAAATTGTTACTCGAAAATTTGATTTTTCTAAATTAAATAAACCCAGTTATCCTAGGCTTTTCTCATGGAAACCTCTTTCCCAAGTTTTTTTTTTTTTTTTTTAATTCAGGTTTTTGTCACTGTTAGTTGCTGTAGAGTTGGTTCCGGTTCACAGCGACCTCGTGTACAAAAGGACAAAATATTTCCCGGTCCTGCATCACTGTCAGGATTGTTGGTATGCTCAATTCCATTGTCATGGCCACTTGTATTTTGAGTGCCTTCCAGCCTAGAGGACTCATCTTCCAAAACTATGTCAGGCAGTTTTCTGTTGTGATCTATAAGGTTTTCAATGGTTAATTTTCAAAAAGTAGATTGCCAGGCTTTTCTTTCTAGCCTGTCTTAGTCTGGGAACTCCACTGGAACCTGTCCACCATGGATAATCCTCCTGATATTTGAAATATTGGTGGCATAGCTTCCAGCATCATAGCAACACACAAACCACCACAGTATGAAAAACAGGTGGTGGAAATTCAGGTTTATTGAAGGATAATTTATACACAGCGAAATTCACCCTTTTAAGAGTACAGGTTAATGAAAAACATATTTCATATTTGACAAACATATATGAATATAGGGGAACAGCTAAATTCCTTTCTGGTCTATAGTCAAGGTATGTTTGATTCTGGAGACATGATTGTCAGGAGAATTGTAAGTTTCAAAAGGGGAAACAAGGAGAGTATTTGAGTCCTCTACATGCCCTAGTGGTGCTTTGGAGGTTTACACCCACAGACCTATAATGAGTTTGAGAGGACAGGGATAGACAGTCTCCCATTTTGCAGAAGTGCTCAAAGATCCTTCTTGCTTGTAATCAAGTCTTAATGGGAAGATTGAGGATTAACTGTTTCTGTGGGCAATATAAGAGCTAAGTGATTTCTTTAACAATTCTGACACCAACCGCCCCTCCCACAGCACTCTCTACTTCTCTGCTGAGTTTGATAATTCATTGCAATGGTCACACACAACTCACAGACAATACTCACAATTATGGGGTTTATTAGGGAAGTAACAGGTTACAATTCAGGTTGAAGAATGCTCAGAACACAGTTCTTCCATCAGGAGAGCCTCTTTTCAGCCATGCCCACAGACAAGCCTCTGTCTGGCCCCTCAGGCTCTACCCTGCTTGGGCAAGTGTTACGAAGCTCTTTTAGCTCTGCCGATAAGTGCCCAGAGGCACCCAACTCTGTCAATAAGCCTCTGCCTGCAGGTGCTCAGCTCTAGCTCCATGGATCCGCAAACCTAGCTCCACCAAGTGTCTGGAGGCACCCTACCCCTGCAGGAAGCCTCCTGCCCAAAGGCATTCAGCTTTCTTGCTCCATGGGCGGGAAAGCCCACCACATGGTCTCCTTCAGCCAGTCTGTTCCTGGTCTCTCCTGTTGCTGTTTCTCCACCACTACGTCTCACCACCTTGTGTTATAGCTCTCTCTCTCTGTTTCCTGGTTCTAGGAGCTTCTCAGTGCAGGGATCCCAAATCTGAAGGACACGTTCGCTGTTGACTTTTCTTCCTTGGTGGTGGTGGAATCCTCTCTGGAATTGGCTCTCTTTTAAGCCTAGCGAGATGGCAAAACTGACCAATCCCCTTGATGGGCACCAATCACTTGGGTGGAAATTGTAAGACCATGTCAAGAAGGTCACACAAAAGCAAATTCATCGCACTGCAGTAATTAATGTCACTGAATTGTATACTTAAAACTGGTTAAACAAGGAAAACGTAATGACTCAGCAAACATAAAGTCAAATACTATGAAAATGAGGAACACACAATTCACAAAGAAAAACGTCTCAGCACAAAAAAGTAAGTGGAAAAATGAAATTGTCAACAACACACATAAAAAGGCATCAAAATGACAACACTAAACACATAAAAAAAAATTATACTTATCTATAATTACGCTGAATGTAAATGGACTAAATGCACCAATAAAGAGACAGAGAGTCTCAGACTGGATAAAGAAACACGATCCGCCTATATGCTGCCTACAAGAGACACACCTTAGACTTACAGACACAAACAAACTAAAACTCAAAGGATGGAAAAAAATATATCAAGCGAACAATAAGCAAAAAAGAAGAGGAGGAGCAATATTAATTTCTGACAAAATAGACTTTAAACTTAAATCCACCACAAAGAATAAAGAAGGACACTACATAATGATAAAAGGGACAATTGATCAGGAAGATATAACCATATTAAACATTTATGCACCCAATGACAGGGCTGCAAGATACACAAATCAAATTTTAACAGAACTGAAAAGTGAGATAGACACCTCCACAATTATAGTAGGAGACTTCAGCACACCACTTTCGGAGAAGGACAGGACATCCAGTAAGAAGCTCAATAGAGACACGGAAGACCTAATTACAACAATCAACCAACTTGACCTCATTGACTTATACAGAACTCTCCATCCAACCGCTGCAAAGTATACTTTTTTTTCTAGCGCACATGGAACATTCTCTAGAATAGACCACATATTAGGTCATAAAAGAAACCTTTGCAGAATCCAAAACATCGAAATATTACAAAGCATCTTCTCAGACCACAAGGCCATAAAAGTGGAAATCAATAACTTGGAAACTGAACAATACCCTCCTAAAAAAAGTGTGGGTTATAGAAGACATTGAGGAGGGAATAAGGAAATTCATAGAGTGCAACGAGAATGAAAATACTTCCTATCAAAACCTCTGGGACACAGCAAAAGCAGTGCTCAGAGGCCAATTAATATCGATAAATGCACACATAAAAAAAGAAGAGCCAAAATCAGAGAACTGTCCCTACAACTTCAACAAATAGAAAGTGAGCAACAAAAGAATCCATCAGGCACCAGAAGAAAACAAATACTAAAAATTAGAACTGAACTAAATGAATTAGAGAACAGAAAAACAATTGAAACAATTAACAAAGCCAAAAGCTGGTTCTTTGAAAAAATTAACAATATTGATAAACCACTGGCCAGACTGATTGAAGAAATACAGGAAAGGAAACAAATAACCCGAATAAGAAACGAGATGGGCCACATCACAACAGACCCAACTGAAATTAAAAGAATCATATCAGATTATTACGAAAAATTGTACTCTAACAAATTTGCAAACCTAGAAGAAATGGATGAATTCCTGGAAAAACACTACCTACCTAAACTAACACAATCAGAAGTAGAACACCTAAATAGACCCATAACAAAAAAAGAGATTGAAACAGTAATCAAAAAACTCCCAACAAAAAAAAAAAAAGCCCTGGCCTGGATGGCTTTACTGCAGAGATCTACCAAACTTCCAGAGAAGAGTTAACACCACTACTACCAAAAGTTATTTCAAAGCATAGAAAATGACGGAATACTACCCAACTCATTCTATGAAGCCACCATTTCCCTGATACCAAAACCAGGTAAAGACATCACAAAAAAAGAAAATTACAGACCTATATCCCTCATGAACATAGATGCAAAAATCCTCAACAAAATTCTAGCCAGTAGAATTCAACAACATATCAAAAAAATAATCCACCATGACCAAGTGGGATTTATACCAGGTATGCAAGGCTGGTTTAATATTAGAAAAACCATTAATGTAATCCACCATATAAATAAAACAAAAGATAAAAACCACATGATCTTATCAATTGATGCTGCAGAAAAGGCATTTGACAAAGTCCAACACCCATTCATAATAAAAACTCTCACCAAAATAGGAATTGAAGGAAAATTCCTCAACATAATAAAGGGCATCTATACAAAGCCAACAGCCAACATCACTCTAAATGGAGAGAGCCTGAAAGCATTTCCCTTGAGAACGGGAACCAGACATGGATGCCCTTTATCACCACTCTTATTCAACATTGTGCTAGAAGTCCTAGCCAGAGCAATTAGGCTAGACAAAGAAATAAAGGGCGTCCGGATTGGCAAGGAGGAAGTAAAATTATCTCTATTTGCAGATGACATGATCTTATACACAGAAAACCCTAAGGAATCCTCCAGAAAACTACTGAAACTAATAGAAGAGTTTGGCAGAGTCTCAGGTTATAAGATAAACATACAAAAATCACTTGGATTCCTCTACAGCAACAAAAAGAACATCGAAGAGGAAATAACCAAATCAATAGCATTCACAGTAGCCTCCAAGAAGATAAAATACTTAGGAATAAATCTTACCAAAGATGTAAAAGACCTATACAAAGAAAACTACAAAGTACTACTACAAGAAACTAAAAAGGACCTACTTAAGTGGAAAAACATACCTTGCTCGTGGATAGGAAGATTTAACATAGTAAAAATGTCTATTCTACCAAAAGCCATCTATACATACAATGCACTTCCGATCCAAATTCCAATGTCATTTTATAATGTGATGGGGAAACAAATCACCAACTTCATATGGAAGGGAAAGAAGCCTCGGATAAGTAAAGCATTACTGAAAAAGAAGAATGAAGTGGGAGGCCTCACTCTACCTGATTTCAGAACCTATTATACAGCCACAGTAATCAAAACAGCCTGGTACTGGTACAACAACAGGCACATAGACCAATGGAACAGAATTGAGAACCCAGATATAAATCCAACCACATATGAGCAGCTGATATTTGAAAAAGGCCCAGTGTCAGTTAATTGGGGAAAAGATAGTCTTTTTAACAAATGGTGCTGGCATAACTGGATATCCATTTGCAAAAAAATGAAACAGGACCCATACCTCACACCATACACAAAAACTAACTCCAAGTGGATCAAAGACCTAAACATAAAGACTAAAATGATAAAGATCATGGAAGAAAAAATAGGGACAACCCTAGGAGCCCTAATACAAGGCACAAACAGAATACAAAATATTACCAAAAATGACGAAGAGAAACCAGATAACTGGGAGCTCCTAAAAATCACACACCTATGCTCATCTAAAGACTTCACCAAAAGAGTAAAAAGACCACCTACAGACTGGGAAAGAATTTTCAGCTATGACATCTCCGACCAGCGCCTGATCTCTAAAATCTACATGATTCTGTCAAAACTCAACCACAAAAAGACAAACAACCCAATCAAGAAGTGGGCAAAGGATATGAACACACACTTCACGAAAGAAGATATTCAGGCAGCTAACAGATACATGAGAAAATGCCCTCGATCATTAGCCATTAGAGAAATGCAAATTAAAACTACGATGAGATCCCATCTCACTCCAACAAGGCTGGCATTAATCCAAAACACACAAAATAATAAATGTTGGAGAGGCTGCGGAGAGATTGGAACTCTTATACACTGCTGGTGGGAATGTAAAATGGTACAACCACTTTGGAAATCTATCTGGCGTTATCTTAAAAAGTTAGAAATAGAACTACCATACAACCCAGAAATCCCACTCCTCGGAATATATCCTAGAGAAATAAGAGCCTTCACAGAAACAGATATATGCACACCTATGTTTATTGCAGCTCTGTTTACAATAGCAAAAAGCTGGAAGCAACCAAGGTGTCCATCAACGGATGAATGGATAAATAAAATGTGGTATATTCACACAATGGAATACTACGCATCGATAAAGAACAGTGAGGAATCTGTGAAACATTTCATAACATGGAGGCACCTGGAAGGCATTATGCTGAGCGAAATGAGTCAGAGGCAAAAGGACAAATATTGTATAAGACCACTATTATAAGATCTTGAGAAATAGTATAAACTGAGAAGAGCACATACTTCTGTGGTTACGAGGAGGAGGAGGGAGGGAGAGTGGGAGAGGGTTTTTTTTACTGATTAGTTACTAGATAAGATCTGCTTTAGGTGAAGGGAAGGACAATACTCAATACATGCAAGGTCAGCTCAACGGGACTGGACAAAAAGCAAAGAAGTTTCCGGGATAAACTGAATGCTTCAAAGGTCAGTGGAGCAAGGGCGGGGGTTTGGGGACCATGGTTTGAGGGGACTTCTAAGTCAATTGGCAAAATAATTCTATTATGAAAACATTCTGCATCCCACTTTGAAATGTGGCGTCTGGGGTCTTAAATGCTAACAAGCGGCCATCTATGAAGCATCAATTGGTCTCAACCCACCTGGATCAAGGAGAATGAAGAACACCAAGGTCACACGATAACTATGAGCCCAAGAGACAGAAAGGGCCACACGAACCAGAGACTTACATCATCCTGAGACCAGAAGAACTAGTTGGTGCCCGGCCACAATCGATGACTGCCCTGACAGGGAGCACGACAGAGAACCCCTGAGGGAGCAGGAGATCAATGGGATGCAGACCCCAAATTCTCACAAAAAGACCATACTTAATGGTCTGACTGAGACTAGAGGAATCCCGGCGGTCCTGGTCCCCAAACCTTCTGTTGTTCCAGGACAGGAACCATTCCTGAAGACAACTCATCAGACATGGAAAGGACTGGACAGTGGGTAGGAGAGAGATGCTGATGAAGAGTGAGCTATTTGTATCAGGTGGACAGTTGAGACTGTGTTGGCATCTCCTGTCTGGAGGGGGGATGGGAGGATAGAGAGAGTTGGAAGCTGGCAAAATTGTCACGAAAGGAGAGACTGGAAGGGTTGACTCATTAGGGGGAGAGCAAGTGGGAGTACGGAGTAAGGTGTATATAAACTTATATGTGACAGTCTGACTTGATTTGTAAACGTTTACTTGAAGCTCAATAAAAGTTAAAAAAAACTGGTTAAAATGACAAACTTTTTGTTAAATATATATATTTTACCACAATAAAAAATTTTTTTAATACTTTTTATTGTGCTTTAAGTTAACAAATCAAGTCAGTCTCTCAAACAAAAACCCATACACAACTTGCTACACACTCCCAATTACTCTCCCCCTAATGAGACAGCCCACTCTCCCCCCTACTCTCTTCATGTCCATTTTGCCAGCTTCTACCCCCTCCACACTCTCATCTCCCCTCTAGACAAGAGATGCCAACATAGTCTCAAGTGTCCACCTGAAACAAGAAGCTCACTCCTCACCAGCATCCCTCTCCAACCCATTGTCCAGTCCAATCCATGTCTGAAGAGTTGGCTTTGGGAATGGTTCCTGTCCTGGGCCAACAGAAGGTCTGGGGGCCATGACCACCGGGGTCCTTCTAGTCTCGGTCAGACCATTAAGTCTGGTCTTATGAGAATTTGGGGTCTGCATCCCACTGCTCTCCTGCTCCCTCAGGGGTTCTCCGTTAGTTCCCTATCAGGGCAGTCATCGGTTGTAGCTGGGCACCACCTAGTTCTTCTGGTCTCAGGATAATGTAGTTTCTGGTTCATGTGGCCCCTTCTGTCTCTTGGGCTCGTAATTGCCTTGTGTCCTTGGTGTTCTTCATTCTCCTTTGATCCAGGTGGGTTGAGACCAATTGATGCATCTTAGATGACAGCTTGCTAGCATTTAAGACCCGAGATGCCACTCTTCAAAGTGGGATGCAGAATGTTTTCTTAATAGATCTTATTATGCCAATTGACTTAGATGTCCCCTGAAACCATGGTCCCCAAACCCCTGCCCCTGCTGTGCTGGCCTTCGAAGCATTCAGTTTATTCAGAAAATTTCTTTGCTTTTGGTTTAGTCCAGTTGTGCTGACCTCCCCTGTATTGTGTACTGTCTTTCCCTTTACCTAAAGTAGTTCCTGCCTACTATCTAATAAGCGAATGCCCCTCTCCCACCCCTCTCCGCATCTCGTAACCACAAAAGAATGTTTTCTTCTCAGTTTAAACTATTTCTCAAGTTCTTATAATAGGTCTTATACAATATTGTCTGTTTGCAACTGACTAATTTCACTCAGCATAATGCCTTCCAGGTTCCTCCATATTATGAAATGTTTCACAGATTCCTCACTGTTCTTTATTGATGTGTAGTATTCCATTGTGTGAATACACCATAATTTATTTATCCATTCATCCGTCGATGGGCACTTTGGTTGCTTCCATGTTTTTGCTATTGTAAACAGTGCTGCAATGAACATGGGTGTGCATATATCTGTTTGTGTAAAGACTCTTCTTTCTCTAGGATATATTCCAAGGAGTAGGATTGCTGGATCCTATGGTAGTTTTATTTCTAGCTTTTTAAGGAACCACCAAATCGATTTCCGAAGTGGTTGTACCATTTTACATTCCCACCAGCAGTGTATAAGTGTTCCCATTTCTCCACAGCCTCTCCAACATTTATTATTTTGTGTTTTTTGGATTAATGCCAGCCTTGTTGGAATGAGATGAATCTCATTGTAGTTTTGATCTGCATTTCTCTAATGGCTAATGATCGTGAACATTTCCTCATATTTCCTTAGCTACCTGAATGTCTTTTTTAGTGAAGTGTCTATTCATATCTTTTGCCCATTTTTTAATTGGGTTATTTGTCTTTTTGCAGTTGAGTTTTTGCAGTATCATGTAGATTTTAGAGATCAGGCACCGATCAGAAATGTCATAGCTAAAAACTTTTTCCCAGTCTGTAGGGAGTCTTTAACTCTTTTGGTGAAGTCTTTGGATGAGCATAGGTGACTGACTTTTAGGAGCTCCCAGTTATCTAGTTTTTCTTCTGCATTCTTAATAATGTTTTGTATACTGTTTATGCCATGTGTTAGGGCCCCAAATATTTTCCCTATTTTTTCTTCCATGATTTTTATCATTTTAGATTTTATATTTAGGTCTTTGATCCATTTTGAGTTAGTTTTTGTGCATGGAGTGAGGTATGGGTCTTGTTTCATTTTTTTTTGTAGATGGATATCCAGTTATGCCAGCACCATTTGTTAAAAAGAGTGTCTTTTCCCCATTTAACTGTTTTGGGGCTTGTCTCAAATATCAACTGCTCATATGTGGATGGATTTATGTCTGGATTCTCAATTCTGTTCCATTGGTCCATGTATCTGTTGTTGTACCAGTACCAGGCTGTTTTGATTACTGTGGTGGTATAATAGGTTCTAAAATCAGGTAAAGTAAGGCCTCCCACTTTGTTCTTCTTTTTCAGTAATGCCTTATTTATCCGGGGCCTCTTTCCCTTCCATATGAAGTTGGTGATTTGTTTCTCCATCTCATTAAAGAGTGTCGCTGAGATTTTGACTGGAATTGCATTAAGTGTATAGATCGCTTTTGGCAGAACAGACATTTTTATAATGTTAAGTCTTCCTATCCACAAGCAAGGTATGTTCTTCCACTTACGTAAGTCTCTTTTGGTTTCTTGCAAAACTGTACTGTAGTCTTTTACATCTCTGGTAAGATTTATTCCTACATATTTTATCTTCTTGGGGGCTACTGTAAATGGCATTGATTTGGTGGTTTCCTCTTTGATGTTCTTTTTATTGGTGTAGAGAAATCCAACTGATTTTTGTATGTTTATCTTGTATCCCGATACTCTGCCAAACTCTTCTATTAGTTTCAGTAGTTTTCTGGAGGATTCCTTAGGGTTTTCTGTGTATAATATCATGTCATCTGCAAATAGAGATACTTTTACTTCTTCCTTGCCAATCTGGATGCCCTTTATTTCTTTATCTAGCCTAATTGCTCTGGCTAGGACTTCCAGCACAGTGTTGAATAAGAGTGGTGATAAAGGGCATCCTTGTCTGGTTCCCGATCACAGTGGGAATGTTTTCAGGCTCTCTCCATTTAGGGTGATGTTGGCTGTTGGCTTTGTATAAATGCCCTTTATTATGTTGAGGAATTTTCCTTCTATTCCTATTTTGCTGAGAGTTTTTATCATGAATGAGTGTTGAACTTTGTCAAATGCCTTTTCTGCATCAATTGATAAAATCATGTGATTTTTGTCTTTTGTTTTATTTATGTGGTGGATTTACATTAATTGTTTTTCTAATGTTGAACCATCCCTGCATACCTGGTAAGAATCCCACTTGGTCATGGTGAATTACTTTTTTGATATGTTGTTGAATTCTATTGGCTAGAATTTTGTTGAGCATTTTTGCATCTGCATTCATGAGGGATATAGGTCTATAATTTTCTTTTCTTGTGGTGTCTTTACTGGTTTTGGTATCAGGGAGATGGTGGCTTCATAGAATGAGTTTGGTAGTATTCCGTTCTTTTCTATGCTCTGAAATACCTTTAGTAGTAGTGGTGTTAACTCTTATCTGAAAGTTTGTAGAACTCTGCAGTGAAGCCATCCAGACCAGGGCTTTTTTTTGTTGGGAGTTTTTTTTATTACATTTCAATTTCTTCTTTTGTTATGGGTCTATGTAGTTGTTCTACCTCTGTTTCTGTTAGTTTAGGTAGGTAGTGTGTTTCTAGGAATTCATCCATTTCGTCTAGGTTTTCAAATTTGTTTGAGTATAGTTTTTCATAGTAATCTGCTATGATTCTTTTAATTTCAGTTGGGTCTGTTGTAATATCGCCCCTCTCATTTCTTATTTGGTTTATTTGCTTCCTCTCCTGTTTTTCTTCTGTCAGATTGGCCAGTGGTTTATCAATTTTGTTGATTTTTTCAAAGAACCAGCTTTTGGTCTTGTTAATTTTTTCAATTGGTATTCTGTTTTCTACTTCATTTAGTTCAGCTCTAATTTTTATCATATGTTTTCTTCTGGTGCCTCTGGGTTTCTTTTGTTGCTCTCTTTCTATTTGTTTAAGTTGTAGGGATAATTCTTTGATTTTGGCCCTTTCTTCTTTTTGGATGTGTGCATTTATTGATATAAATTGGCCCCTGAGCACTGCTTTTGCTGTGTCCCAAAGGTTCTGATAGGAAGTGTTTTCATTCTCATTGGATTCTATGAATTTCTTTATTCCATCCTTAATGTCTTCTATAATCCAGTCTTTTTTGAGCAGGGTATTGTTCAGCTTCTAAATGTTGATTTCTTTTCCCTGCTTTTTCTGTTATTGATTTCCACTTTTATGGTCTTATGGTCAGAGAAGATGCTTTGTAATATTTCAATGTTTTGGACTGTGCTAAGGCTTGCTTTATGATCTAATATGTGGTCTATCCTAGAGAATGTTCCACGTGCACTAGAAAAGAAAGTATACTTGGTTGCTGTTGGGTGGAGTGTTCTGTATATGTCTACGAGGTCAAGTTGGTTGATTGTGGCATTTAGATCTTCTGTGTCTTTATTGAGCTTCTTTCTGGGTGTCCTGTCCTTCACTGAAAGTGGTGTGTTGAAGTCTCCTACTATTACTGTGGTGCTGTCTACCTCACTTTTCCATGCTGATAGACTTTGTTTTATGTATCTTGCAGCCCTGTCATTGGGTGCATAAATATTTAATATGGTTATATCTTCTTGGTGTATTATCCCGGTAATCATTATGTAGTGTCCTTCCTTATCCTTTCTGATGGATTTAACTTTAAAGTCTATTTCATCAGAAATTAATATTGCCACTCCTGCTCTTTTTTGGTTGTTGTTTGTTTGACATATTTTTTTTCCATCTTTTGAGTTTTAGTTTGTTTGTATCTCTAAGCCTAAGGTATGTCTCTTGTAGGCAGCATATAGATGGATCTTGTTTTTTAATCCATTCTGCCACTTTCTGTCTCTTTATTGGTGCATTTAGTCCATTTACATTCAGGGTAATTATGGATAGGTATGAGTTTAGTGCTATCATTTGATGTCTTTTTTGTGTGTGTTATTGACAGTATCTTTTTCCCACTTGATTTTATGTGCTGAGTAGATTTTCTTTATATATTATCCTTTCTTCATATTTGTTGTTGTTGATTTTGTTTCTGCTGAGTCTATATTTTTCCCTTGTATTTTATTTTGATGAGTAGGATAGTTTGTCTCCTTTGTGGTTACCTTATTATTTACCCCTATTTTTCTAAATTTAAAACTAACTTTTATTTCTTTGTATTGCCGTATTTTCCTCTCCATATGGAAGGTGTATGATTACATTTCTTAGTCCCTCTTTATTATTTTAATGCTGTCTTCTTTTATATAATAACATCACTGTTACCCTGTTTTGGGCTTTATATATATATTCTTGCTTTGTTTTTTTGGATTTCCCTGTCCGGGTTGACTTCCCGTTGCTCTGCCCAGTGTTCTAGTCTTAGGTTGATACCTGATATTATTGATTTTCTAACCAAAGATCTCCCTTTAGTATTTCTTGTACTTTTGGTTTGTTTTTTTACGAATTCCCCAAACTTGTGTTTATCTGGAAATGTCTTAATTTCACCTTCATATTTAAGAGACAGTTTTGCTGGATATATGATTCTTGGCAGGCAATTTTTTTCTTCCAATTTTTTAAATATGTCATCCCATTGCCTTCTTGCCTGCATGGTTTCTGTCGAGTAGTCCAAGCTTATTCTTATTGGCTCGCCTTTGTAGAAGACTTTTCGATTATCCATTGCTGCTTTTATAATTCTCTCTTTATCTTTGGTTTTGGCAAGTTTGATTATAATATGTCTTGGTGACTTTTTTTAACATCTACCTTATGTGGAGTTCAATGAGCAACTTGGATAGATATCTTCTCATCTTTCACAATATCAGAGACGTTTTCTGCCTCAAATCTTCAACAATTTTCTCCATATTTTCTGTTATCCCTCCCTGTTCTGGTACTCCAATCGCTCATAGGTTATTTCTCTTGATAGAGTCCCACATGATTCTTAAGGTTTCTGCATTTTTTAAAATTCTCTTATCTGATTTTTCTTCAAATATATTAGTGCCAAGTGATTTATCTTCGAGTTCAGAAATTCTAGCTTCTACTTGCTCAATTCTGCTCCTCTGACTTTCTATTGAGTTGTCTACTTCTGCAATTTTATTGTTAATCATCTGAATTTCTGATTGCTGTCTGTCTATGGATTTTTCCAGCTTATTAGATTTTTCATTATGTTTCTGAACAATCTTTCTAATTTCTTCAGTTGCTTTATCTGTGTGTTCCTTGGCTTGTTCTGCATATTTTCTCATTTCCTTCCTGATGTCTTGAAGGGTTCTGTGTATTAAACTTTTGTATTCTGCATCTGGTAATTCCAGGAATGCACTGTGATCTAAAAGATCCCTGGATTCTTAGTTTTGAAAGCCTGTTGAGGTGATCACGGTCTGTTTCTTTATGTGACTTGATAGTGACTGTTGTCTCTGAGTAAGTCATTGTATTAGTTTATGCTTGCTTACTGTGCCATACGTGCTTGCTTCGTTTCATTTTGGTATACCCTTATGGGTTGCTTGAGTGAGCTAGCTTGATTATTTTCACCTTTGGAGCTCTGGTGTCCTGTTCCCAGCTGACTAGAGCCGTTATCAGGTATATCAGACTAGGAGTCCATTCAGTTTTCTTGTATGAATTCAGCTCAGGTGTCCAGGTAGCTGATCATCAAGTGTGTAGTACAGGCTCTGTCCTACAGTCTTAGAGGGGGCAGGGGTGGTTGGCATATATCCTGGTATCTGATTGCAGCAGGGGGTCACACTCTAAACAAGGCAGGGGGCTGAGATCCAACCCCCAGTGTCTCTGAGGAAAACACATCTCTGTTCCCTAGAGCGTGCTGATGGGTGAGCTCTGCAGAGAGACCATGGGCACCAGAAGTTTTTGGTTGTAAGGACTGGGAGGTACCAGTTATCTTTGGATGCCTGTCGTGGGTGGCTGGGTGATCTGAGTGGAGCTACCAGTCCTTAGGTCCCTGATGTGGGTAGGTGAGGACCTTGTTTAATAGGCAAAGCAATGTCAAACATCAAACACCCACCTCTCAACCACACAGCTGAAATGGTTGGAGTTTCCCAACAAGGGCCTATTCTCCCAAAATAGGCCCACACAGGTCCATGCAGAAGAGAAAGGTGCTCAAGGTCCATGGACAGTTTATGCCTGGACAGAAGCCGCTTCTGTCCTGAGCTTCCCCAGTTAATGGACCTAGCAAATTATCTTCCCCCCTCCAACTGCAAATTTTATCCTTCCCCAAGGCTGGGAGGATGGCTCTGGGTGCTCACCAGGGTCTATCTCAGGCCCAGGGATTCAGCCGCTGAAGCCGGCTTGCAGGTGGGGGGGGGGCACAGTAAAATATACGCAGGTACTTAGCTTTTGCCAAGAGCGCCGTTCTCCTCAGGTTCCGGAAGTGTGAGTAGGCTGTGTGGCTGGCTGCTTCTCCCTGAGGAAACTGTGACCGAACACTAGTACTAGCCCGGCACTGCCGCTGCCACCACCGCCGCTCCAGGAATGGTGCCTGAGGGCTCCCCGCAATTCAGGTCCGGTAACTCCTCTCCACTTCTGAACGGTCTCTTCCTCCCCCTGCCCCTCAGTTCATTGTCTAAGCTTGCCTTTGATGCTCAGGGCTCCCAGCTTGGCACAAATATACTCGTTTCACTTGTTTTTTCGGGTTTTTGTTGTAAAGAGGGTTTGCCGGAAGCATCTGTCTTTTCCGCCACCTTGGCTCCGCCTCCTAAAACTTTTTATAAAAAAATAAAAATGGCTCTAATTGATCAGAATAAAGCCTAAACCCTCTGTAGTTGGTTCTTTTGGGCCTTTTTGTAAAGATGTTAAAACCTATTGGTACCAAGAACTGCTTTGAAAGCTTCAAATAAAAGAATCAATTTGCATATTCAGTAGGAAAAGTGTCCAGTGAAGAATACAAAATTCTACAGAATTTCCAACTGGATCACTCTATCGCTACCAAAAAATGATACAAATAAGACTATAGTTCTGAAAATGAAACTTAAAAAAGGTTGTCTCTAAAATCCTCTAACATGATGGGATCTATCAAACGTGATTTTGAATAAATAAGTTTTGCTTCAAAAATGCATAAAATCTTTTCATTGTGATTGTTTCCATGTGCCTTTTTGAAAGTTTCACAGGTCAAATCCAGGAGTGATATGAATGTCTTTTTTTTTTTTTTAAAGATAGGTTTCCATTGGATAATCTTGCATTAGCATTATAACTGATCCGGCTTGATTCTGGGTGTTATTATTTGGGAATGCAGACTGACATGCACCAAAGAGAGCAAGTTGCTGCCAGTGGAAGGAAAGAGAAGCAGAGTATTCTCTAAATTACCAGATGATTAGGACAGGCAGCAAGACTTCAAAGTGTAAAAGTGTTCTGATCTCAATCCTCATAATTAAGTTATGAAAGCCTTGATTTTCCCTAATGAGTGGCCACGTGGTTTTAAACAATGCCTTAGTTTGGGTTTCCCAAAAGCAGACTGTGAGACAGGACTTGGGTGCTGTAGCTTGCTTTGAAGATAATCCCAGGAAGCAGAAGTGAGGAAGTGGGGAAAGTGAGGCTGGGAAGGGAGAAAAGCAATAATGAGGGGATGGCCACCCTGGGCATTGGTGCTCTCTAGCAAACTCTGTGGAATAGATTTTAGAATTGTCATACTGGAGGATGGAGAAAGTGGAGCAATTTTCTACTCCTTTCATCCTCCATTGGTTGAGGGTTGTCCTAGGGATGTTAATACCCCTACACTTAGACGCTGCCTTAGTTGCATCTGCTTGCAATGGAGCTAGCTTCCAAAGTCCACAGATGCAGTTGCTGGTGAACTCTGGCAGTCCAGAGAGGGCTGGACACCAACAGCATCTGACACAGCGAAACTCACTGGGATTTTCCTGAGCACTGTTTGTGTGTGTGTGGGCTGTGTACATAGGAGTCTTTATTCCCTGTGATGGTTAGTGTAATGTTTCAACCTGGCTAGGCTATGATTCTCAGTGATTTGGCAGACACTAGGTATCACCTCCCATTCTGTGATCTGATGTGAGCAGCCAGTCAGTTGGAAGAGGAGTTTCCTTGTGGGTGTGGCCAGCATCCATGATATAAACTGAATATTCTGGCAAAGTTTGCTCTCTTTCTGGTCCTGCAATCTTCTTAGAGTGTGACACCAGTTCCTGAGATGTAAGCCTGTCTTCTGGCCTGCAGGTTTTGGGTTCGTCAGCCTCTACAACCACGTGAGCCAGTGGAGATCATTAGGCTATCCTCTGACCCACGAATTTGGGACTCACCAGCTCCCACAATTTTGTGAACCATCTCCTCACAATGAGTGAGCCATGTCCTTGAAGTAAATCTCTCTCTATATTTATATATGTTTCACTGGCTTTCTCCTTTAGAGTACTCAGACTAAGACATCCACTACTGGAAAAATATTTCCATTAAATGACGTTTTCATAGTTCAAATTGATTCTTATTGTTCGCAGTAGTAGTAGTTGTTGTTAGGAACCGTCGAGTCGATTCTTACTCATAGTGACCCTATGTGCAACAGAACAAAACACTGCCTGGTCCTACGTCATCCTCACAATCATTGCTATGTTTGAGCCCATTGTTGCAGCCACTGTGTCAATCCATCTCATTGAGGGTCTTCCTCTTTTTTGCTGACCCTCTACTTTACCAAGCATGATGTCTTTCCCCAGGGACTTGTCCCTCTTGATAACATGTCCAAAGTACATATAAATTCCCCACAAATACTGAGTTTGCAAATATTGAACTGGCCTTGTGCATCAGCCAACTCAAATTATTTACCACTCTTCATGTGCGTATATCTCTGGATGACTGTGAAAGTCCTACAAGTATTAATTTGGAGGGTTTCAAAAAATTTTTAGCAATTGGACAAATTTGAAAATACAGCATCTGTGAATAATGAGGATTAACTCTACTCAGGGGTCCTTAGTTAAAGGCTAAATATTAACTTAAACTGAATTCTCATATTTGTAATCTTTATCATTCTTTCTGAAATCATTCACATGCTGGGCCTGCTGTTTCTGTGTTTAAGCCCATGAGTGCAAGACTTGAGCTCGAACCAATCACATCCATTTCCTCAGCCCTCCCACCCTAGCCCTCTCCTAGAACATTTTCTCTGGCTTAAATGCCTGTGGCTGAGAAGTCACTCAGCTTGGTGAATGCAACCCAGAGGAACTGTTTTTAAAGCCCATCTAGGCTATGCTAGAGGAGAAAAGGAGAGATGGTGTGGCTTATTCGCCACGCTGGAGGCAGAATGGGTGACATGAGCATGGTCATCCATGCCTTCAGCAAATATTTATGGGGCTCTTCTGTGTTTCTGCCCAGGAGTATCAGCTCCTGCCAGGAGAAAGCAGATATAAACAACACAACCACATCGCAGGAACAGGGTGTGTGCCCTGGGTGCCACTTAAGGCAAGGTGCCAATGAGCAGTTTCTATTGGCCATGACAGTTTCCATCACCAGCTGTGACAGATCATCCAGCAATTTAACACAAATTGCCCTAGGCATTATTTTCTGTAGATAGGCCCCTGATAGTAAGCACTATGTATCATCAACGTTCATAGATAGTGTTATAGGAACATTGAAAATGGAACAATCAACACTGTTTAGGGCAGTCCTGAAGTCTTTACAGTCCAGGAGATGTCAAAAGAGTGGGAATTTACCAGACAGAGAAGTGTGGAAGAAATGGCATGTGCAAAAGTCCATGGTCTAGAGTGGGACCCAATGAAAGGAAGAGGGAAGGGGAAGAGGGAATATGAGTTGAAAAGTGAGGGTAAGGAGATATGGAGGGAGATGGAGGCAACCTGGGTAGGAATTTGGACATTATCTCTTAAATTATGAGGGACCTATGAAGAGTTATAAGTGAACAGATTTACATTATATTAAGATGTCTCTAAGGTAGCTGCAGGGTGCCTGGGTGGTACAAATTGTTAATGCACTTGGCTGATAGCCAAAAGGTTGGAGGTTCGAGTCTACACAGAGGTACCTTGGAAGAAAGGCCTGGTGATCTTTTTCTGAAAAGTCAGCCATTAAAAACCTTCTGGAGCACAGTTCTATTCTGACACACATGAGGTCACCATGAATTGGAATAAGCTCGATAGCAACTGGTTTAAGGTAGCTGCACTGTAGAGAACAATGAGGCAAGCCTGGAACCAGGCAAAGAGGTAATGTAATGTATTAGTTTCCGATAGCTGCTGTAACAAATTACCACAAACAAGAGAAACTTATTCTCTTATAGTTCTTGAGTTCAGAATTCCAAAATGAGTCTTAATGGCACCAACCTCAAGCTGTTGGTAGAACTTGTTTCTTCTGGACACTCCAGGGAAGAATCAGTTTTTTGTTGTGTTTTTTTTTTTTTTTTTTCCAGCTTCTGGAGGACTCCTGCATTCCTTGCCTCCTAGCCCCTTCCAACATCTTCAGCAGAATCACTCTGACCCCTACATTTGTTGTCCCATCTCCTTCTTTAACCATCTTGCCTCCATTTCTGCAGGATCCTTGTGATTATATTAGGCCAATCTGGCTAAACCAGGATAATCTCCCCATCTCAAAATTAATATAATTACATCCTCAAATCCCTTTGCCATGTAAAGTAACATTCCCAGGTTTTGGCAATTAGGATGTGCACATCTCTGAAGGGTTGTAGTGTGTTGGAAAAAAACGTAAGTCTGTCCACCTCCTGGAACCTGTGATATCAGGTGCTGGTGTAATTAAGGATCTTGGAATCGTCTTGAGCCCTAAATCCAATGAAAGTGCCCTCAAAAGAGACAAAAGAGGAGAAGACACACTAGGAGGAGAAAATGCCTTGTGAAAATGGAGGCAGAGAATGGATTTATGCAGCCAAAAGCCAGGAAACACCTAGAGCCACCAGAAGCTGGAAGAGGCAAGGAAGGATTCTCCCCTTAAACCTTCAAAGGGAATGCAGTCCTGCCAGCACCTTGAATTGAGACGCCTGACTTCCAACTGTGAGTGAATAGATTTCTGTTGCTTTTAACAACAAAGTTTGTGGTAATTTGTTATGGCAACCACAGAAAACTAATACAGGGGTCATTATTCAGCCCATCACAGCGATACTTTGCAAGTGAGAAACAAGTCAAATGAATGCCTAAAAATTATATGTGAATAGCTTAAAATAAGGGAGCTCTGTTACTGTTGTTAGATGCCTTTGAGTAGGTTCCAATTCATAGTAACTGTCATGGATTGAATTGCGTCCTCCCAAAATATCTGTCAACTCGGCTAAGTCATGATTCCCTTGTATGATTGTCTATCATTTTATCTTCTGATGTGATTTCCCTATATGTTGTAAATCCTATCACTATGATGTAATAAGATGGGTTAGCAGCAGTTATATTGATGAGGTCTACAAGATTAGGTAGTGTCTTAAGCCAATCTGTTTTGAGGTATAAAAGAGAGAAGTGAGCAGAAGGACATGGGGACCTCATACCACCAAGAAAGCAGTGCCGGGAGCAGAGTGCATTCTTTGGACCTGAGGTTCCTATGCTGAGATGCTCCCAGACCAAGGGAAGACTGATGACAAAGACCTTCCTCCAGAGCTGGCAGAGAGAGAAAGCCTTCCCTTGGAGTTGATGCCCTGAATTTGGACTTGTAGCCTACTAGATTGTGAGAGAATAAATTTCTCTGTTAAAGCCATCCACTTGTGGTATTTCTGTTATAACAGCACTAGATGACTAAGACAGTGACCCTATGCACAACAGAATGAAACAATCATTGTTATGCTTGAGCCCACTGTTGGAGCCACTGTGTCAATCCATCTCATTGAAGGTCTTTCTGTTTTTAGCTGACCCTCTACTTTACCAAGCATGATGTCCTCCTCCAGGGACTGGTCCCTCCTGATAACATGTCCAAAGTATGTGAGATGAAGTCGTGCCATCTTTGGTTCTAAGGAGAATTCTAGCAATACTTCTTCCAATGCAAATTTGTTCTTCTTCTGGCAGTCCATGGTATAGTCAATATTCTTCACCAACATCATGATTCAAAGGCATTAATTCTTCAGCCTTCTTTATTCATTGTCCAGCTTCTGTGTGCATATGAGGCAATTGAAAATACCATGGTTTGGGTCAGGCGTACCTTAGTCCTCAGAGTGATTTATTTGCTTTTCAACACTTTAAAGAGGTCTTTTGCAGCACATTTGCCCAATGCAATATGTTGTTTCATTTCTTGACTGCTGCTTCCATGGGCGTTGACTGTGGATCTAAGTAAAATGAAATCCTTGACAACTTCAATCTTTTCTCTGTTTATCACGATGTTACTTATTGGTCCCATTGTGAGGATTTTTGTTTTCTTTAAGTTGAGGTGTAATCCATACTGAAGGCTGTAGTCTGTGATCTTCATCAGTAAATGCTTCAAGTCCTCCTTGCATTCAGCAAGCAAGATTGTGTCATATGCATATTGCAGGTTGTTGGTGGGTCTTTCTCCAATCCTGACGTCATGTTCTTCATCATGTAATTCAGCTTCTCAGATTACTTGCTCAGCATACAGATTGAATAAGTGTGGTGAAAGGATACAACCCTGGTGCACAGCTTTTTTAATTGTAAACCACACAGTATCCCCTAGTTATCTTCAAATGACAGCCTCTTGGACTAAGTACAGGTTCTGCACGGGCACAATTAATGTTCTGGAATTCCCATTCTTTGGAATGTTATCCATAATTTGTTAGGATCCACACAGTTGAATGCCTTTGCATAGTCAACAAAACACAGGTAAACATCTTTCTGGTATTCTGTAAGGGAGCTCTAGGAAGGAAGAATATAATGTTTCATATTTTTTTCCCCAAAGTAGAGTGAGAAGCTTATTACAAATATACTTAGGCAAGACGAATTAGTATTTTGCATGCTCTAGCTTTTTTCTCTTTATATCCAGTGCTTTCTATGTATTTTTTGTATTTATTTTCATTTTGTAATTGCTGGGATTCCAGGGCTACAGTGCCTATGAAACCAAAAAGCCAAATCTATTGCTGGCGAGTCTATTGTTACTCATAGCAACTCTATAGAACAGAGTAGAACTGCCCACAGAATTTCCAAGGAGACACTGGTGCATTTGAGCTGCCGACCTTTTGCTTAGCAGCTGTAACTCTTAACCACTGCACCCATGGGGTCATGTAAAACTTAATAACATTCTCTTTCATGATACTTTTACCACAATATCAAAGTTAGATAATGCTGTAGTGAAAGCACATTCATGTGTAGGTATTCAGGGACCATATCCTCTCTCAAGTATTGCCCTTTGAGGTCCTTGAGAGCAGTAGGAGCTCTGAGTCATATTTTCCCTCCTACAGAGTGGAGCACACATTCTACAGCGCGCAGTGGAACGTGATCCAGCTTGCAGTACCCCTTTCTTCCTTGTAACAGAACTGTATTTTCAATCGGCTATCCAATATATGCGCATGCACATGCGAGTGCGCACTCATGTACTCACATTGCTTAAGCCAATCAGCACTTTGCATTCCCTGAGCCCAGTGAACAATTAACCTAAGCTGGCCCAGGCAGGGAGAATGCTAGAGCAGAAGCGCTCATCTGGTATGAATATGTGAATTGGAAACTTCTATAGACACTTGGGAATCCCTGGGTGGCACAAATAGTTAAGTGCTCCACTACTTAATGTTGGCGGTTCGAACCCATCCAGCAGTGCCTCAGGAGAAGGCCTGGTGATCTGCTTCCAAAAGGTCTCAGCCTAGGAAACCCCATGGAGCACACATGGGGTTGCCATGAATCAAAATCAACTCAACTAACAAATCAACTAACGACATAGATACTTGACCACCATGAAGATAAAAATGATAACTCCACAGTGAGAAAGACACTGTTAAACTGCTGAAACAAAAACAAAAAAGAACCCTGAAAACCTGCCCTGCCTCTGGACTTGCCGGTTAAATGAGCCAATAAATCCTTTTAATTCATTAAGCTAGTTTGAATTGAGTTTTCCATTTTTGCAAACTAACTCACTCTTCCTAGTAGGCATGTATTTATTTCTTGTTGAATGAATGTTAATGAATAACAACAACAAAACTCTTTCATTACGATGGTTTTCTTAATGCTATTGAGAACATTCTTTGAACTAACATTTTTAGTCCATTATCAAAATATCTACTTTCTTTCTAGGCTTTGGCAGAAATTAAGAAAATATGGTCAGATAATGTTAGAATTATATATATGAGGTAGAAATAGAAGTAAGAGAAAACTAGGTTTTAAAAATGGAATTTTAAATAAACTTGCGTTCTTGGACCAAAAATTCAAAAAAATTTAAATGATTTGTATGGGATTTAATTAAAATTGTTTATAATAGCACCAAATTCCCAAACCACATTTCCATGTCTGGCCCAAGTGTTTGAAATGGCTCTAAGAAATGTGGCTTCAGATTTTCCGTATAGGAGGCTTGAGGGGCAACAATCCCAATCAGATAGGTGGGATCTAGGGTCCTGGTCTTGGAGCCACTTCTGCAAGGTAAGCCCCTTTTTTGCCTTCATTGAATTGGAAGTGACTTGACAGAAACCAATCTATATAAATTTAGATGTTGGGTTTGAGGGACTGGAGGAGGTTATGACGGTGTAAAGGGTACTCCTAAGATACTTGTTGATGTCTTTACTGGTTCAAGAGCTGCTTTCCAAAAATCACTTAGGGTAATTAAATCTCAAATGGTAAAATAAACTGCAGAACTGAAAAGGAATCCATGCCCCTGGACACTTAGTTATGTTAAAAGGGCAGCTAAGAGAAAGTATCTTAAAGGAAGGAGAATGTACAGGGTAGATTCTGCCAAACTATTCACTCCATTACTTCAGCTCCTCCTCACATCACCAATTCAATTCATTTCTCTCCATTTCCATGAACACCATCAGGGGCAGAGAACTGAGCATTTTTGATCCCTCCAACATAACAGCACTATCTGTAGCCTATGTCACAAGAATGGTGAACTAGGAAAGCCCTTACAAGATTGCCTCCCTCCAGAATTTGAACTTCTGTCCTGATCTGTCAATTCTTAGTCTACTAATTCTTCAAAGAAAACAAAATACACAGCTTTTGGAGGTTTAAAATTTATACTAACCCTTAAAAACCAAAACCAAACCCACTGCCATTAAGTTGATTCCGACTCCTAGCGACTCTACAGGACAGAGTAGAAGTACCCCATAGAGTTTCCAAGGAACGCTTGGTGGATTTGAACTGCCAACCTCTTGTTTAGCAGCCATAGCACTTAGCCACTATACCACCAGGGCTTCCATACTAACCCTTAATACTTGCTAGTTACTACTAAAGCCAAACCTACTGCAGTTGAGTCAATTCTGACTCATAGGGACCATGTAGGGCAGAGTAGAACTGCCCTCATAGAGTTTCCTAGGTTGTAAATCTTCACAGGAGCAGACTGTCACATCTTTCTCCCAGGGAATGCCTGGTGGGCTCGAACTGCTGACCTTTCTGTTAGCAGCTGAGCTCTTAACCACTGCACCACCAGGACTCCTCCAATCACTATTACTACTGCTATCTTAAGTATTTTAATTAAATGTTACTATTTTATTCTTGGCCCCTCACAGCATTTTATCACTAAAGGCAAAATTTTGTAGCTATAAATGTATCTAAGCATATTAAACAAACTTTATTTTCTTGAGTAGTTATATAGAATATATATGCAAACCTGATGTTTACTCTTCCATGTTTGTTGTTAGTTGCAGTCCAGTCGGCTCCAACTCATAGTGACCTTATGTATAACGGGACAAAATGCTGCCCAGTTCTGTGCCCTCTTCATGATCATCCCCAGTATGTTTGAGTCCACGGTTGTAGCTATTGTGTAATGCCTTCCAGCCAAGGGGCTTATCTTCCATACCAGTGATATAAAATACAACTGGCAACACACACACAAAAACTCACAAACTACAGACACCAAACATCTGGTTTTTCAGCTACTCATAATTTGTGGGTTACTTTTTAATGATGTTGTGCGAGAACAAGACAGCCTCCTGGAAAAAAATAAAGTTGGAGCCATCATTTGCATCTGAGAACTAGTTTGTTTCCCTTAAATATAACTGTTAAAAAAATAATAAAAATATTAGAAAAGACCATGGGAGAATTAAAAAAAAAAATCTTGACGTACAGGTAGCCTTTCCAAATGTGTTACAAAATTCAGAAACCAGAAAAGACTAAGAAATTAGTCCATGTAAAAATCTATTTGCAAAAGCTCTATAAAAAAGTTAAAAATCTATTTGAAAATGGATATGTGGAAAATTATTAGTTAGCAAGCTGTAGCTATGCAATGTGGTTTGCATATTAAAGATTCTATGTATAGACGTGGTTATACGTGTACGTGGAGTAGTGAGTCCTCACAGCAACTCCTTGCCCTGACTTTCTCTAATCACATCAAAGTCTATATCCTCGAATTTTTAGAAAGTTGGTTCTCCCCTCCATTCTTATTTGTACTGAGAGGTTACGGATAGGAGGGGGTTGACAGAAGAAAATGAACATGGGTCTGCCCATTAATGAGGGATTGGAGTCCAGTTGAAAGTTCACTACTTTGAGATTCTTGAGACTCCAGAGCCCCATCTGCAGCCCCAAGCTACTGCCACCCCTCGCTATCTGTGAGCCCTCGGGTAAGGACTCAGTCTTCTTAAGTGAGAGCTCTGCCTCCTTATCTCATAAGCCTGTTGAGAAATTTCCAAAAGCAAAAGGGTATGGAAGTAGGAAATGATCCATAGGTCTGGCTGTGTGTTATTTTTGTTGACAACAATTATGATGATGTGGAGCTTGGGTATATGTTGCTGTTAGGTGCCACAGAGTTGGTTCCAACTTATAGCAACCCTATGAACAACGGAATGAAATATTGCCAGGTCCTTCAAAATTCTCACAATCGTTGCTATACTTGAGCCCATTGTTGCAGCTACAGGATCAATCCATCTCTTTAGGGTCTTCCTCTCTTGCACTGACCTGCTAGTTTACCAAGCATGTTGTCCTTCTCCAGGGACTGATTCCTCCTGATAACATGTCCAAAGTACGTGAGACAAAGTATTGCCATACTTGCTTCTAAGGAGCATCCTGGCTGCATTTCTTCCAAGACAGAGTTGTTCCTTCTTCTGGCGGTCCATAGTATAGTCACTATTCTTCACCTACACCATAATTCAAAGGCATCAATTCTTTCTCGGTCTTCCTTACTTATTGTCCAGCATTTGCATGCATATGAAGCTATTGAAAATACCATGGTTTGGGTCAGGTGCACCTTAGTCCTCAAAGTGATATCTTTGATTTTTAAAACTTTAAAAGAGGTCTTTTGCAGCACATTTGCCCAATGCAATATGCTGTTTGATTTCTTGACTACTGCTTCCATGGGTTTTGATTATAGATTCAAGCAAAATGAAATCCTTGACAACTTCAATCTTTTCCCCTTTTATCATGGTATTGCTTATTGTTCCAATTGTGAGGATTTTTGTTTTCTTTATATTGAGGTGTAATCCAAACTGAAGGCTATAGTCTGTGATCTTCATCAGTAAGTGCTTCAAGTCCTCTTCACTTTCAGCAAGCAAGATTGTGTCATCTGCATATTGCAGGCTGTTAATGAGTCTTCTCCCAATACTGATGATGAGTTTTTTTCTAATATAGTCTAGCTGCTTAGATTATTTGCTCACCATAAAGGCTAAATATGTATGGTGAAAGATACAACCCTGACACACACCCTTCCTAATTTTAAACCATGCAGTATCCCCTTGCTCTGTTTGAATGACTGCCTCTTGGTCTATGTACAGGTTCTACTTGAACACAATTAAGTGCTCTGGAATTTCCATTCTTCACAATGCTATGCATAACTTTTTATGTCTTTGCAAACACAGGCAAACATCTTTCTGGTATCCTCTGCTTTCAGCCAAGATCCATCTGACAGCAGCAATGTTATCCCTCATTCCACATCCTCTTCTGAATGTAGCTTGAATTTCTGGCAGCTCCCTGTTGATGTACTGCTGCAACCCCTTTTCAATGATCTTCAGCAAAATTTTACTTGCGTATGATATTAACGATATTGTTCAATAATTTCCACATTCAGTCAGCATTCACCTTTCTTTGGAAAATGGATCTCTTCCAATCTGTTGGCCAGGTAGCTGTCTTCCAAATTTCTTGGTATAGATGAGTGAGTACTTCCAGTGTTGCATCCATTTGTTGAAACATCTCAACTGGTATTCTTTCAATTCTTGGAGACTTGTTTTTCACCAATGCCTTTAGTGCAGCTTAGATTTCTTCCTTTAATACCATCGGTTCTTGATCACATGCTACTTACTAATGTGGTTGAATGTTGACCAATTCTTTTTGGTACAGTGACACTGTGTATCCCTTCCATCTTCTTTTGGTGCTTCGTGCCTCATTCAATATTTTGCCCAACAGAATCCTTCAATATTGCAACTTGAACCTTGAATTTTTTCCTCAGTTCTTTCATCTTGGGAAATGCTGAGAATGTTCTTCACTTTTGGTTTTCTAACTCCAAGTCTTTGTACATTTCATTATAATATTTTACTGTGTCTTCTTAAGCTGCCCTTTATAATTTCTGTTCAGCTCTTTTACTTTGTCATTTCTTTCTTTGTCTTTAGTTGCTTGTCTTAGTTAACTAGTGGTGCTATAACAGAAGGAAACCCTGGTGGCATAGTAGTTAACAGCTACAGCTGCTAACCAAAAGGCTGGCAGTTCGAATCCACTAGCTGCTCCTTGGAAACTCTGTGGGGCAGTTCTACTCTGTCCTGTAGGGTCACTATGAATCAGAATTGACTCAGTGGCAACGGGTTTTTTATGGCTATAATAGAAATACCACAAGTGAATGGAAGCTAACCAAACCCATTACCCATTGCCGTCGATTCGACTAGGAGTCCAAATTTAGGGTGTTAGCTCCAGGGGAAGGCTTTCTCTCTCTGCCCACTCAGGAGGAATGTACAATGTACTTCTCATCAATCTTCCTCTGGTGAAGGAGCTTCTTTCTCAGTGCAGGAACCTCTGGTCCAAATGACGCTCTCTGCTCCTGATGTTGCTTTCCTGGTTGTAGGAGGTCCCCAACTCTCTGTTTGCTTCCCTTTCCATTTATCTCTTGTAAGATAAAAGGTGGTACAGGCCACACCCCAGGGAAACTCCTTTTACATTTGATCAGGGATGTGACCTGAGCAAGGGTATTTCATTGCACCCTCATCCTTTTTAACATAATGTAATCTTGTCTCATTAATCACAGGCAGAGATTACAATTTAAAACGCATAGGAAAATTATGTCAATCACAAAATGGAGGACAACCACACAATACTGGGAATCATGGCCTAAACAATTTGACACATATTTTGGGGGGGACACAATTCAGTGCATGACACTACTCTGCGTTCAAGAGCAAGTTTCAGAGTCTCTTCTGACATCCATTTTGGTCTTTTCTCTCTTTTCTGTCTTTTTAATGACCTTTTGCTTTTTTCATGTATGATGTCATTCCACAGCTCATCCAGTTTTCAGTCATTAGTGTTCAATGCATCAAATCTGTTCTTGCGATGGTCTCTAAATTCAGGTGAGATATATTCAATGTCGTACTTTGGCTCTCTTGGACTTCTTTTAATTTTCTTCAGCTTCAACTTGAACTTGCATCTGAGCAATTGATGGCCTGTTCTGCAGTGTTGTTCTAACTGATGATGTTGAGCTTCTCCATGGTCTCTTTCCACAGACGTAGTCGATTTGGTTTCTATGTATTCCATCCAGCAAGGTCCACATGTATTGTTGCCATTTATGTTGTTGAAAAAAGGTATTTGCAATGAAGAAGTTATTGGTCTTGCAAAATTCTATCATGCAAATTTGTTGTCTTTTCTAATGCTGAAGCCATATTTTCCACCAACCAATCCTTCTTCGTTTCCAACTTTTGCATTCCAATCACCAGTAATTGTCAATGCATCTTGATTGCATGTTTAATCAATTTCATACTGCAGACAATGAAAACATCTTCAGTATCTTCATCTTGGCATTAGTGGGTGGTGTGTAAATTTGAAGGATAGTAGTATTAATTGGTTTTTCTTGTAGATGTATGGATATTATCCTATCGCTGACAGCATTGTACTTCAGGAGAGATCTTGAAATGTTCTTTTTGACAATGAATGTGGGAACATTCCTTTCACTTTGTCATTTCCGGCATAGTAGACCATATGATTGTCTGATTCAAAATGACCAAGGCCAGTCCATTTCAGCAAACTAACACCTAGGATATTGATCTTTATGCATTTCGTTTCGTTTTTGATAACTTCCAATTTTCTTAGATTCATATTTTGTTCTTTCCACACTCTGATTATTAATGGATGTTTGCAACTGTTTCTTCTCATTTTGAGTCACACTACATCAGCAAATGAAGGTCCTGAAAGCTCGACTCCATCCATGTCATTAAGGTCGACTCTACTTTGTGGAGACAACTCATCTCCAGTCATCTTTTGAGTGCCTTCCAACCTGAGGAGCTTATTTTCCTAGACTGTCCTCCCTAGACTGTCTTAGTCTGTGTCATGGATTGAATTACATCCCCCCAAAAATGTGTGTATCAATTTGCCTGCGCCATGATTCCCAGAATTCTGTGGTTGTCCTCCATTTTGTGATTGTAATTTTATGTTAAAGAGGATTAGGGAGGGATTGCATCCCTGATCCAATGTAAAGGGAGTTTCCCCGGGGTGTGGCCTGCACCACCTTTTGTCTCTCAAGAGATAAAAAAGGAAAGGGCAGCAAGCAGAGAGGGAGAACCTCATACCATCAAGAAAGAAGCACTGGGAGAAAAGCGCCTCCTTTGGACCTGGGGTTCCTGTGAAGAGAAGCTTCTAGTCTTGGGAAAATTTGACAAGAAGGACCTTGCTCCAGAACCGACAGAGAGAAAAAGCCTTCCCCTGGAGCTGAAGCCCTGAATTTGGACTTCTAGCCTACGAGACTGTGAAAAAATAAATTCTCGTTGTTAAAGCCGTCCACTTGTGGTATTTCTATTATAGCAGCACTAGATGACTAGACAGTCTGGAAGCTCTGCCACTGAATGCTGTCCACCATGGGTGACTGTCATAGATTATGTCCCCCCAAAAATTAAGTATCAACTTGGTTAGGCCATGATTCCCAGTATTCTGTGGTTGTCCTCCATTTTGTGATTATAATTTTATGTTAAAGAGGATTAGGGTGAGATAGTAACACCACCCTTACCCAGGTTAAATCTGTGATCCAATGTAAAGGGAGTTTCCCTCGGGTGTGGCCTGCACCACCTTTTATCTCTTAAGAGATAAAAGGAAAGGGAAGCAATCAGAGAGTTGGGGACCTCATACCACAAACAAAGCAGCATCAGGAGCATAGCGCGTTCTTTGGACACGGGGTCCCTGAGACTGAGAAGCTCTTCGACCAGGGGAAGATTGAGGCCAAGGACTGTCCTCCAGAGCCAACTGAGAGAAAGCCTTCACCCGGAGCTGATGCCCTGAATTTGGACTTGTAACTTACTAGACTGTGAGAAAATAAATTTCTCTTTGTTAAAGCCAACCACTTGTGGTATTTCTGTTATAGAAGCACTAGATGACTAATACAGTGACTCTACTAGTATTTGAAATACTGGAGGAATAGGTTCCAGCATCACACAAACAGGCAAGCCACCACAGTATGACAAACTGACAGACAAGTGGTGGTTGGATATGCAAAAGAAAAAAATTAATAATAGCCTCCTTACTTTAAAGGGTTTTTCTAAGCCACAAGACCAAAAATTAACTGTAAAAGCCTGACCCAAACTGCAAAAGTATGCATTCATATTTTCACCAGAAACTGCTCTACAGCACTTTAAATTTGTCTTTTCCAGCTAGAAAAGTGTAGTCAATAACAAACCCATCACCTCAAGATTTAATAAAAGACTGTAAGCTTCCTTAATTGTAATTGTAATAGGCCTCAGAACTACAAATGGGAAAACGGCCAAATTTTCAGGAGTTAGTTTTTAATGCTAACTCAGTAACCCTTAAGTACTTGGTCACCGTGGAAATTTGTACTCATTAAGCAAAAATATTTAAGCTTCTGTGAAATCTCCAATCCTCGGGAGCATTTTCCCCCTTCATTTCTCTTTATTCAAGGAGATTCACGCTCCTCCAATTTGCAAATTGTTTATTAAACCATGAAATAATCAAATATTGCTTTGACCTAATTCAAAAATTTATTTTTAATAATTGTAACTAGCCTACTTTGAGCCCCCTGTTTCTAGAGACAAAATGATCTTCCAGCATGCACATAGAATGACTGCTCAAAATAAACCTTATGTTTTAATTTTTTGGTGTTTTGATTATTTTTAACAGCTATATGTTCACCCATTCATGCCAGAGTGGATTCTCTGACTGTACTAGGGTCCAGAGATTCTGAAGAAAATATTGGAACACAGCAATAGTAGGCTTTCTGATGTAGGGAACCAGTAGTGGCAGTACTTGCTGAAATTATTTCCCTGGGAGGACAGAAGCAATTGTTAGTGGTGGGAGAAGCCAGAGGTGGCAACAAGGAGACCTGGGTGGGTGGAGCCATCTAGGAAGAGTAGAAGGAGCCCCACTCAGGTCTCCTCCTTCCCCTTAGTAACTGAGGGGAAAGATGATCACAGAGCTAAGCAGGATTGTGAACTGCCCCAGGTGAAAAGTGATGTGGGCTTATCCAATGTTCAAAAACAATCTAATGTACACTAGGGCATAAAAGGGAATATCAGAGTCATGACTGGATGGAACTGAGAAAAAGGTTAACTGAGGGAAAGGGTGTTTACCTTCTGCCAGCTCCTGTTATCTAGGGTTGAGTTCATAGTTAAAGTAGATGAGTCATTACTGTCTTTTGGCAGAAAAGTAAGACATGTAGCAAGGAAGGGAAGCAGATGCTGACCAGCATGTGTGGTCCATCCAACTCTGTAATGACTTGCCTGCCTCCTACAGGATGTCTGCTATTCCTCCTCCATGCAAAAGTCTCAATGACAGGAGGGCTCAAACCAGGCCCCCTGACCTGGCCTGCTTCCTGCATTACCTTCATACATAGTTCCCTTCGTCAGCTCTCAACTTCAAGAAGGAAAATAATACAGGCCAACCATTAATGAATGTTTTGATCAAAGATTCTATAGAAGATTCCTGATCAAAAGGGGGGAAATGCAGAACAGAATTTCAAATTCTCATGAAATCCAGAATTTCTGGAGGCATTAAGTCTGGAGGAACCCCCAAAACTATTGCCTGAAATAATCTTTAAACCTTAAACCAAAAATATCCCCTGAAGCCTTCTTAAAACCAAACAGTAATTTAGCTTAGCTTTAATGTCTGCCCTGAGAATTGTATCCTTTTAAGAACTATCTATATAGGATCAAATCGACAACAGCAACTCGAAAGACTAGATAAAAAACTTACGGGGCAGTGAGCTTATGTCAATGTGAAAGGAACAATTCAGGAAAGGATGATGAGAATGGTTGCACCATGTGAATGTCACTGAATTGTACATGTAGAAATTGTTTTGGAAGGAAGAATAGATTGAATTGTGTCTGCTCCAAAATATGTGCTGAAATCATAATCCTTGTATCTGTAAATGTGATCCTGTTTGGAAATAGGGATTTTCCTTTGTTATGTTAATGAGACCATACCAGAGTAGGGTGTGTCCTATGCCTAATCACTTCAGAGTTACAAAAAGTCCAGAATAGACACCCACATGTCTGTTCTAAGGTCTAAGGAACACCACGGAATGCCAAGGATCACTGACAGACAACAGGAACTAGGACAGAGGCTCACATAAAGAAATGATATGACCTATATCCTGATTTGGTCTGTTAGCCTCCAGAGTGTGAGAAAATAAATTTCTGTTCTTTAAAACCACTCACTGCAGTATTTCTGTTACGGCAGCCCTAGGAAACTAAGACAGGAGAAAAAGAGTCTTAACTAAAACATGGCAGCTCTTCTCCTGTAAAGATGCCTCCAAACCTGATATAAACCTTGGGTTCTACAAAATGTCATAAAATGTAAAAAAGAGAGACACTGAGCTTATAAGTGCTCTAAATGAAGCTGGAGTTGATCACACACACACAAAAGTGCTTAGTCCCAATCCCTCTTGTTACATAAGACATAAGAAGAAATCGAGACCTAGCAAGGTTAAGTGACATACCCAAGGTTGTACAGTGCCCCTCTGAAGTGGGCATCTTTTGATGGGTCTGCCAAGTCTATAAGCTAATTACCTTCCCCCTTCTTAGGAATTTTCATTATATAAGGTGGATCTCTAATAGCGACGTGCTCTGTAACCCTATCCCACTAAAAAAAAAAAGCTATACCTAATTGGACCAGGGATGTATACCCAAGCGGCACCAATCATAAGCACTGCCCCAACATTTGAAATTGAAACTAATAGTGATTCAAGACTCTCTGTGTGGTTGGAAACACAACTTGCAAATTTAGGAAACATAACTTGAAAAATATGGTGAAGAGTTGTGATGGTTAAGGTTATGTGTCAAGTTGACTAGGCTATGATTCTCAGTGGTTTGGCAGATACTGGACTGGTTGCTCTTCTATAATGTAATATAATATAATCATTTTTCATGATGTGATAAGCCAATCAGTTGAGAGGGAGTTTCCTTAGGGAGTTTGGCCTGCCTCCAGTATATAAATGGATGTCTGGCAAAGCTTATTCTCTCTCAACCCTGTACTCTTCTTGTCACCTGGCATCCAGTTTCCAGGACATAAGCCTGCAGAGTCTCCAGCCTGCCACCTGATCTGCGGATTTTGGATTCTCCAGCCCTCGCAATCCCATTAGCCAGTAGAGGTCTCCAGCCTGCCACCTAAGAATTGTGTGGGCCATTTCCTTGAAGTAAATCTTTCACTCCCTCTCTCTCTCACTGGTTTTGCTCCTCTAGAGAACCCAGACTAAGACAAGAGTCATAGTTCCTCAGCCATGTACCACATGCACAAAGTAGCAGAGAAGCTGGTCAGCAGACAAGACTAAAGCAGATGTGCTGAAAACATGAAGAGAGAGCAAGCGCCAGGGCACTCTAGATCCCCCTTCCAGCTCCTCATTGAGCCCAGCTGCATTCCTGCTCTTGGGTTCCATAAAAACTTCCTGTTTCCCCTTTAAGTTTGTTAAAGTTACTCACTTCTACTAGGTGCAGCCACAAACACTAATTAATATTCTCTCACATTAAGTGTGAGTATATATTAGTGTGCTGATGACTCTCTCTGCTTGCACTCCTAGCTATCAAGCAGGGAGCCTATGTGATCCTCCCTTCTTCCATTGACTGTTGAGGAAACACTGAGACAGTTCGACAATTGGAACTGCTTTTCTGAGCCCAGAAGGATGTGGCATGGAAGGGAAGCTGCTAAGAGCAACAAGAGACCCACACTAAAACCCATTGTCATAGAGTCGATTCCAACTCATAGTGCCCCATATGGTGTCTAAGGAGCAGCTGGTGAATTTGAACTGCCGACCTTTCACTTAGCATCCCTAGCTCTTAACTACTGTGCCACCAGAGGTCTTGCCCACATTAGAGGGATGCATATAACTGGGCTACAAGGGAGAAGGCCATAGCTCGGCTGCCCCTTAAGCTGAATCATTGCCCACGATAGCCCTTTGGACAGCTGAGTTGTGGCTTTCTCCTTTTCTCAATTTGAGCTCCGATCACCACCACTTTCTGCCATAATCTCCGTGTGTTCTTGGATCAGGTCATTTCTACAAGCCTAGGTAAGTCTGGGTCACCTCCTTGGGAACAGGTAGTCCCTCTGCTGGCCTTCTTACCTCACAGAGCCAGGATTTCAGACCTCTAGTCTCTAGTTCCACACTCAGGGGCTTTCTTGGGACAGTCATCTACTTTCTTTTGCCTGTGCCCTAACACCCAAGGTTCCCCCACTCCCTTGTCTTAGGTTGAGTTCCCCAGGGACAGACTCTGATACACGGATTTGGCGAAAGTAATTTATCTCAATAACCACTGATAAGGAAGTGGGGAAATGAGATAGGGAAGGGAAGGAAGCCAAGCTACTATGTGCTACTGATCAGGTTACCACTCTGCGCAACTGGGGTTCAATCCTGCTGGGGAGCTCAGGGAGACAATGTAGAATATGCCTCAGAGTTTTTCATTCCGAGGAGCAAGGAAGTTAGACTATTTGTCTTCCAGCTTCCACCCATCATTAGCTTAAGTTTGCTCCTGAAGGCATTGCTTTGTGATTTCTGCCTGGCCCCATGCCTGGATCGAGGGAAGCTCTCAGGCAGAGTCCCTGGAGCTTGCAGCGGAACACCTTCAGAA
Source organism: Elephas maximus indicus (assembly GCF_024166365.1). NCBI lineage: Eukaryota > Metazoa > Chordata > Mammalia > Proboscidea > Elephantidae > Elephas > Elephas maximus. The sequence continues at coordinate 42,517,741 of NC_064823.1, forward strand.
TGTACTAGAATGAAGAGGGCAGAGGAGACAGGTGCAGGGCATACAGCATCTGCTGCAACCTACATGTCCCAACTGCAGCTAGGCTTCGGTAGATTATTACACAAACATGGCATGGTCCAACACGAAAGAAAGTCAAAATACAAGGAATTCAAATACGCGGACCCCAGAAACCTGTATTCAGCAGAGAAAACATCAGAACCCAAGGTTCATCTGGCACTCATCCCCACTCAGCCAAAGTCACGGAGAAGAATTAAATTCAATCCACATGACTTTGCACAGGAGATACTATTTTCTAGTTAGTCACATATGTATAAAGCTACGGGTGGTTGTTTTTAAGGACTAGCCTTACTTTCAAGGTTGTTCCAAGTTTTTTTTTTAATCAAGTCTCTCTTTCCTCTCTTTTCTTCCAAGAATGTAAATCTAGCATCAAGGAATCCCACAGGACAGAGATATTTGTCCCTCTGTTAAAACATATCATGATGGTATAGCATGAACCTTAGAACTCATCAATATTGGTTTAACTCTGACTCTGCTTTTGCATCTTAAAAAAATCCTTCCCAATCCTGAAGTTATGAAAATACAATCCAATATATTTTCTAAACGCTTTATAGCCTTTCATACTTAAGTATTTAATCCACTTAGAACTGATTTTCCTATGTGTTTTTTTTTTTTTTTTTTTCCCATATGGATACCCAATTGGTCCCAGCAACATTTATTGACATTCCTTCTCCACTGGTCTACAGAGTCATCTTGTCACATGTCAAGTGCTCATTTAAGCGTGAGTCTGTTTCAAGCTGTATTCTGTTCTACTGGGTATTTGTCCATGCCTGGGGCAACGCCACACAGTCTTAATCAGTACAGCTTATAAATTCTTACATTTGGAAAACAGGTTCTCCTACCTTGTTATTTTTCTTCTAGACTGTCTCACCTATTCTTGCTCTTTGTCTTTTATATAAATTTTTAGGATTAGCTTGTTAGAATAATTGTTGAGATTCAGATTGGGGTTGCTGAATGTGTAAATCAGTTTGGAGAGAACTGACATACATAGGGTATGATTTCATTTATATGAAGTTAAAAACCAAGAAAAGCTAATCTATACTGTTAAAAAACCTGTTGCTGTCGAGTCAATTCCGACTCACAGCGACCCTAAAGGACGGAGTAGAACCGCCTCATAGGATTTCCAAGGAGCTTTTTTCTGATGGATTCCAACTGCCGACCTTTTGGTTAGCAGCTGAGCTCTTTAATCTGTACTGTTTAATGATAGATAAATTTAAAATATAGCAAGGAATTGATTACCATGAAAGTCAAGGTAAAGGTTATCTCTAAGGGGCAAGTAAGGGGTCATGTCCAGTAAAGGATACATAAGGGGCCTTTGTTTTATTTTTTGACCTGATTACAGTTACACTGGTGTCTGCCTTATATTTATTAAAATGTGCATTTGTGTTTTATTAACTTTTTATATGCATATTTTATAATAATAATTTTAAAATTCTAACTCTGCTTCTTGCTGGTTGTATGAACTTCATTACATTTGTCTCTCTCTTTTCTCTCTGAGCCTTAGTTTCCTCTTCTGTAAAATGGATCTAATACCTGCAACACAGGTTTGTTCCCCCTCACAATGTTGCAAACCACACAGAGTAAGTACAGTGTTGTACTATGCAAACAACACATACTAAGACACATGGTACATATTCATTTTAAAAAATGCTGATTTCTTCCCCTTCCCTGGAAATCTCTAGTAGAATAAAAGTCAGAGGTGACAGGACAATTTCCACACGGGTTACGGACTCCGAGACCCTGCACACACCTTGGATTTACACTCTGTCCTGTACAAAAGGGATGTTGACTGGACAGTGAGGCTATCTCCTGCTCTTCTAGAAGTCATGACATCTGTTAGTTTCATCACCTTAGGTGTAGGACAAAGTGAAGCTCGCTCAATAACGCTTATCTCTAAACCAGCCTTCTGCCAGAGCCACCAATTGGCAGTGGGCTTTCCTCCCACCCCTTCTACTCTGCCCTTGGGTCTAGAGAAAGTGAACCTGTAGCCTTTGACCCCTACTGGTAAACACTGCCAGATGGTGGCAAATGGTGGTAGAGTTTTAAAAAATAATTCATTCTCAACTGAGAGCCATTTAAAATAATCTCACGCAGTACGTATGTTATGTGCTCTTTACAGATTTTATGTGTTAAAGACCAAGGTTAGTCCTGCAATAATTAAAACAGTAACAGCAAAAATAATTTGAGGGATTACTAAATGTGCCAAGTATTTTGCTAAGCACTTCAGGTGTATTGTTTTATGTAATCCTCACGTGATGATAAATATTACGTTTATCCTCCATTTCACACATAAGAAAAATGGGTCTTAGAGAAATTATGACTTGCCTGACTTCCCACAACTAGTAAATGATGGAGGCATTTACTATTTATCTAAATTTGTGTAATGACAAATTACAAACGGAATTAGTGAATAACCACACACAGTCACACATCCAAACCAGCTCATATGCTATGTCTTTTATTTCTGCAGTGGATGACTTGGTTCTCCAACTTGTGTCATTTATCTGTGATTGAAGGCCACGTATCAGAGCACTGACAAATAACCATGAAAATCTGCCTGATCATATTGCCTCAATGAGCATAAATTTCTTATCATAAAAATGAGATGATGGAGAAGAAACACACACCTTAGAACCCGGTATCATAGTGCATTTTATAGCTAAATTGTTCCACATCTGAAAGAAATAAAATTATCAACTGCGCACAAAATTAGGTGCTGCTTGGGCCTGCGTAGGAGTAACTGTGTGGTTGCAAGAGGTACCTGAGCCACACTGAGTTAATAAGACCCTTTGCTGCAAGATTTGGAATGGGAACATAAAGTGGTTTGAGTCTCTTTGTTTAACTCGAAAGTTAACACATAAACTTGGAAGGTGCAAGGGAGCAATAGGCTCTGTGCCCAGAGGAGCAGAGAAGGCTGTTAACCAGAGAAAGAGCAGGGAAACAGTCGTGCAAAAAAAATCAGAAAAAAATGAGATTAGGAGAAAAACTCCTAAAGTCTTGTGAGTCCTCATTCCAGACCCTTCTGGAGCCTGGCTGACGCCTGCCCTTGGATCCCATTATTCTTTTGATTCATACGCTCTTGGCTGATTGGAAACCCTGGTGGCACAGTGGTTAAGCGTTAGGATGCTAACGAAAAGGTTGGCAGTTTGAATCCATCAGCCACTCCTTAGAAACTCTGTGGGGCAGTTCTACTCTGTCTTATAGGGTCGTGATGAGTCGGAATAGACTCCATGGCAATGGGTTTTTTTTTGTTTGTTTGTTTTGGTTGATGGATTGATTAGTTGGTCGGTTTTTTTCTTAAACTAGTTTGAAGGAGGAAGAGGGGATTAAAAGGAAAATAGAGAATATCTGTCTGCCAATCCTCCCAGCAGCTGACAAACTTACTTAGCGTCTGTCTGTTACAGTGCTTCATTCTCTACCCCAACCTTCCCTTTTGAGCTCAACGTGCACTCTTTGGAGTGTTAGTTAATAGCAAGTCTCATCAACACTGTCATGTGGCCCTAATCCCAGACTTAGTTGTCATCTGGTGCCCATTCTTACAACAATTAGGGTGGACACTAGTGCCTGTCCCTTTTTTAAAAACAACTAGAAGAGTACAATTAATCTCTAGGGTGTGTTAGTAAGCAAAGTGACAAACTATTTTCCAAAAAAGAACTAGAGGAATCAAGCATGGTATTGGACGTAAAGAAAAGGTTGAAAAAATGAAGGGAAGGTAGATGAGATGAACATTGGAATTACCCAGGAGGTTTTAAAACATATGATGCCATGTCTCACCCTACAGAGATTCTGATGTTCTGGGGCCCCTGGCATGAGGATTTTCAAAGCTTCCCACTCCTGGTGCAATTCTAACGTGCAGTCAAGTTTGAGGGCCTCTGACGTAGAGCAGCAGTTCTCAGATTTGGTTGGTGTACTGGGTTGAATGAGGTCCACCCAAAATTTACGTCTTTCCTGGGACCTCAGAATGTGACCTTCTTTGGAAATTGGGTCCTTGCAGAAGTAATTAGTAAGTTAAGGTAAGGTCAGACCGGAGCAGGGTAAATTCGTAATTCAACGTGTGTGGTGTCCATATGGGAAGAGGAGAGGAGACAGGGACACAGACACAGACGGAAGGTGGCCATGTGTGCGAAGATGAGAGGCAGAGCTGGAAGTTTGGAAGTTATGCTGCGACAAAGCCTAGGAAGCCTGGGGTAACCCGGAGCTGGAAGAAGCAAGGACAGAGCCTCCTCTAGGGGCTTCAATGAGCGTGTAACCCTGCCAGCTCTTTGATTGCAGACTTCCAGCCCCCAGAACAATAAATTTCTATTATTTTAAGTCACCTACTTTGTGGTATTTCATTACGGCAGCCCTAGGAAACAAATACAATGGGTCTCAGAATTATCTGGCAAGCTAATAAAGAAGACAGAAGACCAAGCAACCCGAAGTAGCATAGCCCGTGGGACTTTGCGTTTTTGTCAAGTTCCCTCCGTTGATTCTGACACCGACCAAAGTTTGAGAATCAGTCATGTAGAAGAAAAAGAATGTTGGTGGGAGGTTGGGCAGGTTTTAGGAGCAGATAAAAGTGATGCCTACTCGTTTTATCCTCCACAGCACCCAGTTTAACGTTACTACCCACTGTGTGCCAGAATCTGTGCTTTACATTTGTTATCTCCATTTATATTTATTACCTCCATTCTTCCTGGAGTCCTTTTTTTTTATTGAAGAAGCTAAAACTCAGGAAGGCAAAGTAACTGTGTAGGGGGCAGTGGTGGCTCAGTGTTAGAATTCTCACCCTGGAGACTGGGAGTTCATTCCCGACCGGTGCACCTCATGTACCGCCACCGCTGGTCTATCCATTGCTATGATGCTGAACCCATTTCAGCAGCAGTTCCAGACTAAGATGGACTAGGAAGAAGGGCCTGGCAATCTACTTCTGAAAATCGGCCAGTGAAAACCCTGTCATCACAATGGTACGGATCCCCTGACTTGAAGGCAGCTAACAACAACTCCACTAAGCACAAACAACTCCCAGCGGCAGAACTGGAATCTTTCCCCCATACACTAGCCATTCTCAGAGTTCAATGTACTTCAGAGTCAAAGGTGCACGCTAAAAATGCATTCCTTGGTCCTATCCCCACAGAGGAAACCCTGGTGGCGTAGTGGCCAAGCGCTATGGCTGCTAACCAAAGGGCCAGCAGTTCTAATCTGCCAGGTGCTCCTTGGAAACCTTGTGGGGCAGTTCTACTCTGTCCTATAGGGTTGCTATGAGTCAGAGTTGACGACGTCAATGGGTTTGGTTTTTTTTTTTTTTTTTACCCCCACAAAAATCGAATAGGTTTAGACTGGTTCAATTGTCTTTCTCCTAAACACCTCAGCTTAGTTTGATGCAGGTAGTTTACAGGCAGAGTTTCCCGACTGTTACTGTTTTCTCTAGCATAATGCCCTGAACGTAGCAGCCACTCAAGATCAAATTACCGCGGGGGGGGGGGTGCCGAGGAATGGGGGGAGAAGAAGGAAGGACTTGAACTTGGCTACAGTAATAATTGAGATGACTGCAGCACAATAGTTAAAAATGTTGGGGAATACACATCACATATCTGTGGGGTTTGTTTGTCTACCTTCATTTGTATTTGAGGTCAAAGAGTTAAAATGAGAAACCCTGGAGGTCTGGGATTTAGAGGCTGAGAAGGAGCAAAGCCAGCAGTTAGAAGAAGATGGGGTGGATATCTGCCTCTTCAGAGCCCCCGAGAAGGCCCTGGACGGCAATGGGAGCATCCAGCTCCAATAGTGGTGCTTTATTGTTTACACACGTATTCTATTCAGCCTGGTTTTGACGCCCATGAAGAACAACATCCGTTTGCACACATAAAATTGCAGAGGGTCAGCTCACAATTCCATCTGGCTTTTCAGTTCTGCTTCACAAATAGCACCGTTCAGCAAGTAGGATTCCATTCTTAAAGAAAAGGTCACAGGCGAAGTGACAAGAACAAAGTAGATTTGGAAAGTAAGTGAGCCTTCCTGCACAAGCAGGAAAGAATCAATATAAATTAGATCCTATCGCCCCCAAAATCTCTGTATTAAAAAAAAATTAATCTCCAAGCCCCAGTGGCACACAGTATTTTATCCAACCACAGTTTGTGGCCAGTAAAGGAATCTGGACAGTCCCGCAGAGTCTGTTCACTGCCAAGGGCAGAACTATATAGTAATATTGACAAAGGGCCAAGCCACATTACATGTCTTCCTACTTCTCCCTCCTCCCCAATTTTTTGCTACTTCCACCACTAGCATAAATTGCCTAACTGTCAAACCCAAGGAAAACAGCTAAGCAATGTGCCCAGAGATATAATTTCAGTGAACATATCTTCTTGCAGCCTAACCTATTTGGACACAGCAACTGGCCTATGATGGAGTTTCAATATGTGTTTGTTGAATTAATGAACAAACAAATGAAAGAATGAATGAGCTCAAAAACAGCCAGGGAACCAAGTAAGCCATGTTATAGAGCAGGACAAAAAAAAGATAAATGCTTGGCTTGATTCAGAAATACTGTAGTAGTTGCTCAATAAATGATTATTAAATGAAAGGGGAAAAAACAACTACCTGGAACACTGACCAGAAGAAGCATATTTCTTCAAAACCCCAGGGTCATGTTTCCAGAATTTGCCTAATAATAAGAATCACCTGGTGTTTTTATTAAAAGTACAAATCTCCAGGCCCCTGCCATGGAGATTCAATTTCAGCAAGGTCTGGAAATCTGTATTTACAAAATTCCTAAACACCCTGGGGCCAAGGTGTTAAGAATTTGCTAGTGGTATTTGACCACTTTATTTATTCGCTCACTCATTCATTTGACAAAAGTACACTGAGTTTCTCCTGTATACCAGGTAGAGTTAGACGCTAGGCATAAAGCATGAACAAGAAAAACAAGACTCTATACATTTGCCTATTCTCTATATTTCCTGTAAGTGAGATCATACAATAGCTGTCCTTCCGTGATTGACTTACTTCACTTAGCATAATTTTTTCAAGGATCTTTCATGTTGTGGCATGTATCAGGACTTCATTTCTCTTTCCGGCTGAGTAGTATTCCATTGTATACATATACCGCATATAGTTTATCTATTCATTCGTCGATGTACATCTAGGTTGTTCCCACCTTCTGGCTGTTGTGAATTGTGCTGCCACTAAATTGTTAAGTGAAAAGATCTTGAATTGGTAAATGTTGTATTATATGTTTATCTTCGTTTTTGTTGTTAGTTGCCATCAAGTTGGTTCCAACTCACGGCAACCCCATGTGTGCAGAGTAGAACTGCTCCATAGGGTATTCAGTGCTGTGAACTTTTGGAAGCAGATCACCAGGCCTTACTTCCAAGGTACCTCTGGGTGGGTTCAAACTGCCAATCTTCCAATTACTAGTCCAGGGCTTAACCATTCATACCACTAAGGGACTCCTATATGTATCTGAACAATAACAACAACAACAAAAAATCTAAGGGGAAAAAAGACAAGGTCTCTGTCCTCCCCTCACCCTAAGTGGGGATTTGAAACTCATTAGTTTTCCTCAGGTGGAACAAGATACCAACTCCTCAACATCTGAGACCAACCCAAACAAATCACATTTATAAAGTTCCTGATCTACTGGGCATGAGCGAGGGGAGAGGATATACAGAGAGAAACCTCTCTAAAAAGGATTAAAATTCTAAGTTTAGGACGATGTTGGAATTTATGCCAACACCTATTTTCTTATCATCACCAACACTCTGGGTGGGGTGGCCTGAGAAGGGAAGCATTCCTGTGGTTTGCTCGGGGTCACATCATCAACAGCAGGTGACAGCAGGGCCAGACCTAATGCTCTTGCCTGACATTCAGACCAGCGATATGTCTATCTGTGGAGTTTATGGGACTTGACAGAACAGTTTCCAGAAAATAAATGTAATTACTGCAACAGATGAATGAAGCTTTCATTGCTTTCTGAAGAGCATTTGCTGTGAAAGTCTCCTCAGGGAGGTGGCTGAGAGCCTGGGGCCATGAGCTTTTCCATCCTTATCACAGGTAGAAAGTCTATGGGTTTCAGAGCTGAACTGGAAAGAGCACAGGTATTGGAGTTAAACCAAAAACCAAGCCCATTTTCATCAAGTCGATTTCAACTCAGAGTGACCCAGAGAATACAGTAGGACTGCCCCACAGGGTTTCCAAGGAGCAGCTGGTGGGTTCGAACTGCCCAGCTTTTGGTTAGCAGCGAAGCTCTTAACCACTGCACCACAAGGGCTCTAGGATTGGAGTTAGGGAGAAGAAACTAGAATCCAGCTCCTCACCTTTTATTATGTTCGTCAAAGTAACTCTTTGACCCACAGTTTTCTTGCCCCTCACAGTCATTGTGAGCATTAAATGACAAAATACATATAAAGTGATAAGCAAAATTACTGGACTACAGTAAGCAATCAATGAATCATTGCTGTTATTATTTTTGTAGACATGCAAAAAAGGGTAGCAAAGCTCTCTATCTCTATATCTATAGATGGCAGTTTTTGTGGTTGTCATCTTGACACGTTCCCTAGCTATGAAACCTTGGAGTTTCCACGCTTACCTTCCACATTTGCTACATTTTTTCTACAATATATTCGTTATACAATATATTCATTAAAAACTTTCCTCATTCCGAGAGTGTGAGCGGTGAGGACCTAGTGGATTTAACACCATCAAAGAAGGAGCCCCAGGAAAGACCTAGCTGTTTCCAAGGATTCTACTTTAGTCTCTAGTCTCTGCCAGTGAGAATTGTTTCTGGTATGCAAATTTTAATTACAAGGTGTTAAAGATTAAATAATTAACAGTATTGATTCTTTAGCTACAGAGAGAATGGAAAGAAGGTTGAGTATGTTGGTGGATCTGAGGACTTGGTGAAAAAGGTGGTTTCAGTGGGTGAAGGAAACACCTAAGGAATTGGGTCCAGGATGAAAGTAATGGGGACTCTGGGCAAGTGAAGCCTGGGAGGAAGAAAAAGGAATCTGGGTGATCAAAGAGAGGGCAGAATACCTCAGTTAGGACCTTGGGTACTTTGAGTATTGCCCAGGTTTTACCCCAGCATTGAACCATGCCAAGTCATTTATTCACTGGTTCCTTCATTCATTCAACAGATATGCATTATATACCTGCTATGTTTTTTTTTTTTATGTAGCCGCTCCCCATAAAACATTAAAAAAAACAAAAACAACCAAACCCATTGCTGTCAAGTCGATTCCAACTCAGCAACCCTACTAGACAGAGTAGAACTGCCCTATAGAGTTTCCAAGAGGTTCCAAGGATGTGATCTTTATAGGATCAGATTTCCAGGTCTTTCTTCCAAGGGGCCCTGGGGTAGGTTGAAAATGCCAACCTTTCAGTTAGTACTGAGCACTTAGCCTTTGCATGACCAGGTCTCCTCTGCTCCCCATAGCAGGTACATTAAAAATTCCTGGACTGGATGTTAGGCTGCTCCACTTGGCTGACTGACTTTGGGCGGGTTACTTTATCCCCATGCCTTAATTCACTAATTGGTAAAATGACGATGGCAGTCTCTGGGTGGCAAAAGTGGTTACGTGCTCAACAACTAGCTGAAAGTTTGGTGGTTTGAAGTCACCCGCCTGGCAATGTGCCCCTGAAAGGTCACAGCCTTGAGAACAGTGTGGACCAGATCTATTCCACACATGGGGTCTCCGTGAGTCAGGATCGACTGGACGGCAGTTAACAACAACAACAGTGAGAGAAGGGTGGTAGTCCTCACCTCATAGAGACGAGGTGAGGATTAAATGTCAAGTGTTTAGAAGAGTGCCTGGCAAATTATAAATTCTCATTAACCATCAATTGTTGCTTATTATTAACGAAAGGCCATTAGGGTGCCAAATCAGGAATGCTATTTTTAGAAGGCTATCAGTTCTTTCCATCACCCTCCACCCCACACGCAAACACACCCCAGTTCAAGATCATATGATTTATAGTCAGCTCAGGTTTTCCAGACTTCGAATTTTTAGAGCTTTTTCTTTTTCTTTTCCTTATACACCTCATCTAAGATCCTCCTATTTCTCCTCATTTCTCATTCCTTACATTTTAGCAACTTCAGAATTCCTCTTTTCATGCAGAGTATCTGTTCTGTTTTCTTCCTTCTTGTCATGACTCCTTGCTCCTCCAACACCTGGAGACAGTTTAAGAGATCCGAATAGAAAGTGCTCACTACAGTTTATTTTCTTTTCCCTTCACTCTCGTCGTTTCCTCTGATAGACTTTCTCTTTTTGAGATCGTGATACGACTTTTAAATGGCTGGTTTGTCTTAAAGTGATTAACAGATTTTAATTCATTCTTATGCCCCAAACTGATGACTCTCAGAGGACTCAACACAAGTTTTACCTATATTTGAGCTACGTCTACAATTTTCTTTTAAAATCTCCCTGTCTCCATTTATCCACCTTAGAAAATGGAAATCTCATCAAATCCTTGCCAGCCTCACCAGGGTATTATGAAGGTTAATGAGGCAATTTCCCAGCAGTTTTTTGAGTGCTGAGAGTATATGAATATTATTATTGCAAGATTATTGAAGACTTCCAGTGCTTATAAAATAGCAGACATTTCCCTCAGGCCATTAGATAAGAATTCTTAAGTTTAATTTTTTAGATTTCAGTGAATTCAGTTTCTTTCATGTTTGGAGTGTTGTTAAGCATTTTATTGATGAGAAGAAATTTTGAAAGTCTTATGTAAATTACAATGTATATATATAAATACAAATGCATCTATGTACTTATATAAAAAAATACTTCCGCTTGATTACAATATCAGTAATTTTATATATAATACTAAAAAAATTCTTCTGGACAAAAGTTTCTGAAAGAATAAATATTAAAGACTTGAGAAAGAACTCTTTAAACATTGCTACATCTACAGTTAAATCTGCTACAAAAGACCTTGTTAGAGTTTTCAAAAGCAAGGATGTCACTTTGATGATTAAAGCGAGCCTGTTTTTTTTGACCCAAGCCGATAGTCTTTTCAGTCAGCTCATATGCATGCAAAAGCTGGATGATGTAAAAGGAAGAGAGAAGAAAAATGATGCATTTGAAGTGTTGTACTGGTGAGGAACACTGAGTATACCTTGGACTGCCAGAACAATGGGATAACCTCCTTTAGAAACAATACAGCCAGAATGCTTCTTAGAATAGAGGATGAAGAGACTTTGGCTCTCTTACTTTGGACACTTCCTCGGAAAAGACAAGTCACTAGAAAGAACATCATGGTTGGTAAGGTAGTGGGTCAGCAAAAACGAGGGAAACCCTCAATGAGATGGATTGACACAATAACCAACGCAACGGACTCAAACATAGCAGTGATCATGAAGAAGGCAGAGAACTGGGCAACATTACGAGGTGGAGCTGACGCAACAGCACCTACCAACAACACCCTCAGTACAATGCACCTTGAATCCCTTCCCAAACATCCCTGATAATGTTATCCTATCTAATGTTTAAATCTCTTCACTGATAATTTGTTCCATTTTTTAAACTTCCTAATGCATGGAAAGTTCCTCCTTTTGCCAGAAAAGGGCTGTTTCCTATTTTCTCCTCTCTTCTCCAATTTCCAACTCTTCCTTCATCCTCACTCAGTGGACAACCTTTCTTCCTTCTTTGCTGAGCAAATAGGAGCAATCAGAAGAGAACTCCCACAAGCTCCTGCCATCATATATTTTGCCTTATTTCTCATTTTTCTAGATGGATGAACTGTGCTCCTAGCTAATGCCATCCTCTCTCACCTACTTAAGGACATTGCACCAGCATTTTCCTCTCTGTTTTTCTCTCTATGAATTACTCCAATCAGGATAAAACCATATTGTTAATTTGCCCATGTCAAAATAACATCTTTTAACCTCCCTTACTCCTCCAGCTAATACTCATTTTTCTCTTTCCCTTCTCAGCAAAAGTACTGGAAAGTATCGCTTATACTCACTGATCCACCCCCTCTGCTCCCATCCCTGTATATTCAAGTTTTCCCTCCACCACTCCTCTGAAGCTGCTCTTCTCAAGGTCACCAATGACCTCCACAGCGCAAAATCTAGTGATCATCTTTCAGCCCTCATCTTACCGACCTAGCAGGGGCACTTGACGTAGATAATCACTCTCTCCTCCTTAAAATACTTTGCTCACTTGGCTTCCAGACCATCACACTTGCCCTGGTTTTCCACCTACCTTTCTGGCTGTTTATTGTCAGTCTCCCTTATTGATTCTACCTTCAAAATATATCACGTATAGCTGCATCCTCACGGCCTTTACCCTGGTCTAAGCTATAATTTCAAACCTATATTATGGCAGTTAGCCTCATAACTGTTGTCTCTACTACTGCTCTTAGAGAATATTCTCATCACCACAGCCAGACTCATCCTGTTAAAACATAAGTCAAATAGAGGCATTCTTTTGTTCAAAACCCTCCAATCACATTCAAAGTAAAATTAAAGTCATCACTATGGCTTTTACTTGACTGTTGAGCCAAGGTCCAAGGTCACCAAGAAAGACACGACTTACACACAGGCATTGAATAGAACAACACTTTACTCACATAGAGAAGAGACAGAGCAAGGTCAGCTTCAATAGTGGGTATGAGTCCCCCATGGCACTCCCCACAGCAGACACAGAGCTGGTGTTCTGCACATACCCCTCTCATGTTGCAGTCGACAGACCCCTTTTCACCCCAGCTGGGAACAGATATAGTAATGGGGTTGACCAGGTACCATATACCTGCACACAGAAGCAGAAAAAAGAGATACTCATTAGGCCCATAATGGTGAAGTAGTCTCCCTGATAAGGAAGAAGAAGAAACTGGGGCAGAGAGAGGCTCAGTTCCCAGCCTCCATTATCAGGGCATATTTGGAGCCCTGGTGGCAGTAGTGTAGTGGTTAAGAGCTCAGCTGCTAACCAAAAGGTCGGCAGTTCAAATTCATCTGGTGCTCTTTGGAAATGCTACAGGGCAGTTCTACTCTGTCGTGTAGGGTTGCTATGAGTTGGAATCAACTCAATGGCAACAGGTTTGGGTTTGTTGTTGTTGTTGTTGTTTAATGATTCAGTGGTTAAGAGACTGGCTGCTAACCAAAAGGTCAGCAGTTCTAATCCACCAGCTGCTCCTTGGAAACCCTATAGGGCAGTTCTACTCTGTCCTACAGGATCATTATGAGTTGGAATCAACTTGACAGCAATGCTTTTTTAAGGCTTCTGATTAAGCAGGCTGAGTAACAGTGGCAAGGCTGTATGATAGACTGTCCTCCCAACAAAAACCCTATGTGATCTGCTCCAGTGTTATCTATCTAACCTCTTTTTTCCTACTAGTTGTTCAGTTAACTCCAGCCACACTGGCCTCCTTACTGATGCTTGAACTCTCTAGGCCCACTCTGACCCCAGGGACTTGCACCTGCTCCTTCTTCTACTCTACCCCTAAGTGACCTCATGGCTAGCTCCCTCACTTCCTTCATTTCCTTACTGAAAAGTTACCTTCTCAGTGAGACCTTCATTGGCCATTATATCAAAAATTGCAAACCTGGCCTCCCCCAAATGATAGACCCTTTTTCTGTTTTTTTTCTTCTTTAGCATTTCTCAAATATACCTACATTATATATTTCACTTATTTGTTTATTATCTGTCTTTTGCACTAGAATATAAGCTCCATGAAGACAGGGAATTTTTTTTTTTTTTTTTTTTTGGTCTCTTTTGTTCACCATTTTATTCAGTACAATACCTAGAACAAAGCCTGGAAAAAATTAAAAAACCTGTTGCCATGGAGTCGATTCTGCCTCATGGTGATACCAAGCACTACAAAGTAGAACTGTCCCATAGGGTTTTCTTGCCTGTGATCTTTACAGAAGCAGATCACCAGGCTTTTCTTCTGTAGCACTGCTGTGTGGATTTGAACCACCAACCTTTAGGTTAGTAGTCAAGTACAAACCGATTGCACAAAATATTTGTTGAAAAAAATAAGTGAGTGAAAGAAATTGATGTATCAGTTCATTGGAATTGGTACCTTGTTATGAAAATAAAACACAAAACAAATATTGGCATCAAATCACCTCTTTTCTGTAGGTTAGTTCAGATCCTCTTTACCTACGTACCATATAGATTTCTGCTGCTAATGAACCACCTGGTTGTATGACTCTCACCCAAACCCACAGCCATCATGGGCCAACAACGTCCTTCCCTGCAGAAGCTTAGTATGAGCTCAAAGAAGACTGGCTGTCCAACAGAGTTTGTCAAAATGTTCACTGTTAGCTAATAACAGAGACGAATGGGATTTTCCCCTTTTTCTATATTCTACTAGGTTATCAGGCCTTAATCTTATGGGCTTTTGCCTCTTAGTTTTGTTCCCAAATTCAACTGGTGATGATTTCTGTTCAGACTTGATTAAACCCTTAAGGAACTCGCTGTATTATGATTTTTCTGCTTCAATAGTTTGGCTCCCTGTGTTAGGCTGTGCATAAATATTTAAGTAAGATATCATTCATCACTCAACAAACATTTATGGAGCTACAAGCTTCCAAGCACAGTATGATGAATGCAAAAATAAGTAAGACTCAGTCCTTGCCTTTGAGGAGATCAAAGTCTAGAGGGGGATACAGACACGTAGGCTAATTCAATACAACATTATAAGCTCCGTGATGAACAGAGGGTTATGGGAACACTAAGCAGAGAGCAACTAAGTCCGCAGTGAGAAATGAGTTTTGAAGGATAAGAAGGTGTCAGCTGAAAAGGGAAAGTGCCTTATATTCAGAATAACTACGTGGGATTCTCCCCACCCACCATGCCCCCTGGTTCACTCAATGCAATACAAAAGAAGAGTCACCTCCTGTTTGTCTTAAGACTGGATGCTGCTCCAGAGCTCTTTACAAATAACTTGTTTTTGGTTTTACAAAATGTGATACTTTTCATATACATGTCATTTGATCCATCCTCAGGAATTCCCCTCTGTGGCAATCATCGGACTGAACGAAGAACCACAGGATAAAGTAATACGAGGTGCCTATTTGGTATGTCTTCCACCTTGGGCTCTCAGACTGTTAGAGCTGTAACTTTGGAGAACCCACAGCTTTGCCTAAATTTCACCCTCTCCACTGACGAGGAAGCCAAGGCCCTGAGCAGGTAACTGCCCCTCCTCACGTGTGCCTGGTGAGGCTAGGTCACCCTGTCTCTCAACAGGACCTCATTTAAGAACACATCAAGGGAGTGAATCAGTTCTTGCAACTTATTTCCAACATGTTCCAAGCCAGTCTTACTGCTTTGCAGACTTGAAATTGGCAGCACTGCTCTGCCCTATTCCCTCTCCCCTTTAGCTATTTTCATTGCAAAGGGCCTGTGGTACCAGCAGCAGCCAGTGCCAGGAGATCTGACCTGACTGTTCTCCCACATTTTCATCAATCCTTGAGCTTCCCATGATTTGCTTTTAAAGAGGCTTCAGAGTGACCTCAAGGGCTGTGAATCAAACTCCAAAAGTATGTCTTGGTTGGAGTTTTAAAACTTAGCACACCTCAACACAGAAGATTTGAACCAGACTCTCCAGTGTTTGTCCTGATCTAGAACAACAAAGGAGGTGCAAGGAATGACATGCTGTCTCCTCAGTTCTTTCTCTACCTGTCCATAGCTCCACAGAGTAAATGTTCACAGCCATGTGTAGACCAGCATCACCTAGTGTGGACATTAGGCTCTTCTAACTTCCTTGCTCAATTTATCTCAGTTAATGAGGGCTTATTTTAAGACACAAGAGAAAGTGAGGACAGGTAACCATTTTAAAAACCAAAGCAAGCCCTTTGCCGTTGAGTTGATTTTGATTCATGGAGACCTCATGTGTGTAGAGCAGAACTGTGCTTCATAGGGTTTCCAAGGCTATGAAGTTTTGGAAGGAGATTGCCAGGCATTTCTTCTGAGGTACCTCTGGGTGGGTTGAAGTGCCAACATTTCAGTTAGCAGTTGAGACTTTAAACATTGTGCCACCCAGGGACTCCTGGGCAGTCAAATAATCAGCCTACTGCAGTTGTTCAGGACACCGTGATAGGTTGGTAGTCCCAATAAGACTGGGTCGCGAAATCATCTCTACTCTATTACCTCCACTAGTCAACTCCCCTCTGCCTGTTTCTGCAGCTTGTATTGTGACTCTACCTGCCTCCTGATGCTGCCAACCACCGTCTACTGCATCTACCGTGATGTTTCCTCCTTCTCTCTCAGCTTCTGCTTGGCCATGGCTTCTTCTATCTCAATGCCACGTGGCTTGAGCTTACCACCTGTAAGCTTTCCACTCTCTCTGGATTTTCTTTTCAAACAGCTCAAGACAAAGTATCTGATTATGTCATTTTTCACGGTCTACTATATTTCATTCCTGTTAACCTTGATATAAGCCATGTTATGGATTTAATTGTGTCCCAACAAAATATGTGTTGGAATCCTAACCTCTAAACCTGTGGATGTAATCTAACATAAGATAATCATCTTCCATAATGCACTCTAATGTAATATAATCAATCATTTGAGGTCATACAAGTGTAGGGTGGATGCTTCTGAGTTATATAAAGAGCAGATTAGACACAGATGTGCACACATACTGAGGAAGACAGATGCCATGTGAGGATAACCAAGAACCAAGGAAGGCCTGGGACTACTGACAAGGAAGGAATCCACATGGGGGACCCTGATTTGGACTGTTAGCCTCCAGAACTGTGAGAAAATATGTTACTGTTCTTTAAAGCCAACCACTTGTGTTATTTGTGTTTCAGCAGCACTGGGTAACTAAGACACACCACTATTCAGTCTCTGTATAGCTGACTTTGGCTCAGGGAGCATTTGCTGAGCAGTTGAGGTTCAGAAACGGAGACCTGGGCATAAATCACTGCCTGTACTCAGTTTTCTCAGAAGGCAGACAGTGTAAATGACAGATCAAAACAGCTGTCTAGTGTACATAATTTCAAACCTTCTGGTCTCATTGAACCATTTCATGAGAAACAGGGTCCTTGAGAAATATGATGTAGAAGAAAGTACAAGAGCTCTGCACATGCGTGAAGCAGGCGAAATTCTAGGTCTTTTTCAGTTGTATCTTCTTAAAAACTGGGCTTAAAATATTCAAATTCCAGGACTGTTTGAAGAATATAAAAGTGATAAACACAGGGCCAAGGGTCTAGTCAAAATCTGATGTGAGTGCCATTCTCTTCCACTGAAGCCTGCATTCCTACATATTTCGTCTAAAAATAAGCTCAGCTCCTCCTTAGCTAAGCCATGGGCCTAGCAGCTCCTTCGGGCCTAGATTAGAGGATGCATAGTAACACCTAATGTTTACTGAGGACTTTACCTGTAGTAAGGCCTTTGATCTCTATATCCTGCTTCATTATCCTTCATAACGCTTGTCTATCTGACACTACATATTTACTTGCTTAGAATAAGTCTCCGCCTTAGAATATAATCTCTGTGAGGGCAGGAACTTTATGTTGTTCACTTTTATAACCCCAGCATCTGAAAGAATACTTGACAATTAGTAATTTTCTTTAAATACTTGTTGAATGAATAAATTTAACCCCCCAACAACATATGAGATAGGCACTATTATTTCCACTATTGTTACCCCTTATTTCTAATAAGGAAACTGAGCTACTGAGAGGTCAAGGCCCATAGTCACATAGTATGTAGGAGGTAGAGCCCAATTCAAACTCAGACTGCCCCTAACACTCCCATGCTTGGCTATTGTGTTCTACTGTCTAGGTGCTTTGGGAAGGAAGCTTTCCTTTAAGCCCCTTCCTTTTTGAATTAGACTCAGACTTGGTCAAAAAGAAAAAGAAAGGAAGAATAATTTTTCCCTTTGGGACTAATATTACTGATAGTCACAAGCAGCACAATTTTTATACTCCTCACCCCCAAAGTGGGAGCCACCACCGGTCTGTCAGTGTGTCATTCTGTGGTGGCTTGCTTGTTGCTAAAACGCTGGAAGCTATGCCACTGGTATTTCAAATACCAGCAGAGTCACCCATGGTAGACAGGTTTCAGTAGAGTTTCCAGATGAAGGCAGACTAGGAAGAAAGGCCAGTGAAAACCCTGTTACAACAGAATATTGTCCAATATACTGCTGGAAGATGAGTCCTCTAGGTTGGAACACACTCAAAATACATAGCTGCTGCAACAGCGGACTTGAGCATACCACTGATAGTGGAGATGACACAGGATTAGGCAAGCAACGTGTCACTCTATTTCACACTGGGTCATCATGAGTCTGAGCCAACTCGATGACACCTAACAGCAAGGAGCGTTAGCACCATGGCAATCATAACATGCACAACACACCTGGTCAGAGGCAATTGGCACATCCAGGGAAACAATCCACCAGTGCAGCCCGGGCACCTCGGCTGCACTGATGAATTTTCAGCATCTCAGCAAGTTACAGTGGAGGATCCTGGGCAGGAATTACCCACTGATACCGTAAACTGAACTATTGTGCTGAGGTCCTTTTGATAACTCATTCATGTTTTCCAAAAGATGAACGAACCATCAGCTCTTCAAAAACAATAAGGAAAAATATGCCTAACATTGGTGTGTCCTGACCGAGAGGGGCCGGGTTCACTTCACTGGCAGGCTGTTGGAATTCTCACGCAAACATCATGTCAAAGGAAACATCTTCAGGTATGTCTGAGTCAGCATAAAACCTTCAAAGAACAGAAGTGGCTGGAGGCAAAAGAAGCCTTAAAGTTTTGTAGTACTATTTTTTGTTACAAGTAAACATGGCAAGAGAAGAATAACTACAGAATTTAAATAGAGTCGGAATTATACTATTTGAAAAGGACTTAGATAACATGACTTCCACCACTGAGCCACAGTTGTTCCCTCTCCCAAACATCTATCACGAAAACCAAACCCCTCACCATCGAGTCGATTCCGGCTCATAGTGACCCTCTAGGACAGAGTAGAACTGCCCCATAGGGTTTCCAAGGAGCAACTGGTGAATTCGAACTGCCAACCTTTTGGTCAACAGCTGTAGCTCTTAAACACTGCACCATATGCAAAGCGTTGCACACATTTCTCAGTTGCAAAGATAAGTGAAACTAAACTGGTACAACGTAATTAAGTGCTACAACAGACGAGTATGAATAAACAGCTAGAACTACGGAGCAGAATATTTTGTAAAGAAGTAAGTAACAGCATCAGACCCTGAACTTCAGCAATTCCCAAGGTAGTTGGCTCTTTTTAATAAATATTAAAATCTTCCTATTCCTTTTAGGCCAAATAAGGCACATTCGTGGACTGCGCCATGGTAGTTAAGAGCATAGGCTCTGAATCCAGCCTATAGGTCCACCACATAACATCTGTGCAATCTCTGACAAGTGACTCAACCTCTCTGAGCCTCAGTTTCCTCATCTACAAGATGGGCATAATAATATCTCATAGCGTTATTATGAGGCTACAGTGAGTTAATATAGGAAAAGTGCTTAGAATAGTGTCTGGCATACAGCATGCTCTCAATAATATTTGATATTTTTTTTATAGTTCCTTTTCAACACGATAATCACCTACCCAACCGAGTTTGACTTCTCCCTGTGCAGCCAAGCAAACATCCAGGGAACAAGTAGACCCTCCCATGTCGTGTGGGATGACAATCATTTCTCCTCCGATGAGCTGCAGATCCTGACCTCCCAGCTATGTCACACCTACACACACTCTGTGTCCATCCCTGCACCAGCTTACTATGCTCATCCGGTGGAGTTTGGGGCCAGGTATCATCTGGTGGACAAGGAACAAGACAGTGTGGAATGAAGCATATCTCAACGCAGAACTAACGGGCACAACCACCATGCCCTGGTCAAGGCCATCCAGGTCCGCCAGGACATGCTGTACACCATGTACTTTGCTTGAGATGTTTTAGCGATGTATACCGAGTTGGATTCACATGAGACCAGCGACACTCATACCGACAGATGCCCAGACCTTCCATGACAGCCAGCATTGAACACCAGGGGGCTTTGATTTGATTAGATTCTCCATTTTCCAGAATGCCTTTCATCTCAGATTTCAAAAGCAGATTTTGAAACTGCAGACCTGTATGAGACCCCATTATTGTAGGAAATATGGTTTGCCAAACTCTATAAGCTGCTTATTCAAAACAGAAGTCCCGTGTTTCCTAAAAAAGAAAAGAAAAAAATCTCCTAAAACAAATCTATTAATTCAGGGCTTTAAAACATTTTTAATTTGTCTCGTCATTCAGTTTACTTGTTTTTAACACATGGTTCTCTATGAAAAGGATGGGCTCAAACTAACTGCAAATGTGTTCTAGAAGGTGAAAGCAACACAAAACACCATGGTGGTTTTAAAGCTGTGACTATCCCGATGTTGTCATTCAAGTTGGTTTCCAAGTGGCCCTGGTGGGTCCCGGGCATGGCCACAGGTGCCTTGTCCTGCCACTTTTGTCCTTTTACTCCGCTTGACAGAAGGAACAGTGGCAGGAGACAGGCCACGTGTGTTTACAACATTTATAGGTCCAGAGAGATTGGCAGACAAGTGCCATTTTAAATCCAACCCAAAACCCACTGCCATTGAGTCGATTCCAACTCATAGCGACACTGTAGGATAGAGTAGAACTGCCCCATAGAATTTCCAAGGAGCGCCTGGCGGATTCAAACTGCCAACCTTTTGGTTAGCAGCTGTAGCACTTCACCAGTATGCCTCCAGGGTTTCCAGTGCCATTTTGATAAAAAGTTTATTTAAAGAAGAAGAAAAAAAATTCTTTCAAGGAGAGTTCCCTGACAAGGATAGGGGCTTAAATAGTTAAACATTATAGAGAAGTGAGTACCACACTAAAGCTAGTGAGTCAGCACCTCCAGCCCCCTTGTTTACTCCTTGTTTGCTCAGAAACACTGACTAATATGCTCAGAGGAAAAGTTCAAAATGAATTTAAATGACAGAGAAAACAGCAAACCTTCCTGAAGGCAATTTTCTTATTAAAGTTGTACTTTAGTAACAACCTGGTAAGGTGACATTTTTAGGGGAGGGACAGAAAGAAAAAGGAGATCTGTATGTGCCAGACCCAAAAGACCCGGAGATAGGGCTGATATTCTGCCTTTTCTGGTACATTCATCTACCCTTCCCCAAGTGCACACCAGGCAGGGCTCAGGGACAGGGGACAGCGAGCCATGTGGCCCCAGGCAAGTGACGAGCTTGCTGTAATGACCTGCACACAGTATTCAATCTCTGGATACCTCAGAGAAGAGGCACTTACACCAAAGGGGAATGCCACCTTCCCCACGGGGACACACGTCCAAGCTTAGTGAGTGGAGGAACTAGAAGTTAGCCCTGGACTACCTTTGAAAGGTTATTTAAATGTCTGACAATCTTTTATTTGGTTAAGGCAGTTTTCGGTGGTATTGCCAGCTTCAGTGCAGCTCGTATCCTGAGACATCTATCTATTAGTTAGAAATGTTAAATGTACAACATGAGCACCACCCTATAATTGATCGTGACTGTTTTTTTTTTCTTTAATTTTATTATTTTGTTGCTGTTGTTGAGAATATACATAGCAGAACGTACATCGATTCCACAGTTTCTACATGTAACATTTAGCAACCCTGATGGCATTCTTCAAGTTGTGCAACTATTTGCATCCTCCTTTTCCGAGTTGTTCCTCCCCCATTAACATAAGCATTAACATAAATTCACTGCCCCCTAAAGTTCCTGTCTAATCTTTCAGGTTGCTATTGTCAAATTTGGAAAACTTGGGGCATAGTGGTTAAGAGCTACAGCTGCTAACCAAAAGGTCGGCAGTTCAAATCCACCAGGTGCTCCCTGGAAACCCTATGGGGCAGTTCTGTTTTGTCCTATAGGGTTGCTATGAGTCAGAATTGACTCGATGGCAACGGGGTTTTTGTTTTTTTATTGTCAGTTTGATCCCATATAGATACTTCTTAAAAGAGCACAATGCTCAAGGCAGACATTTTTTACTAGCTAAGCTAAACTTTTTTTTTTTTTTAAGCTAAACTATTGTTTGGTTTTAAGAAGACTTCAGGGGGTATTTTTGGTTTAAGGTTTAAAGATTATCTCATGGTTTCAGGGGTTCATCCAACCTTCATGGCTCCAGGAAGCCTGGAGTCCGTCAGAATTTGAAATTCTGTTCTGCATTTTACCCCTTTTGATCAGGGTTCTTCCACAGAATCTTTGATCAAAATGTTCAGTGATGATAGCCAGGCACCAGCCAGTTCTTCTGATTTCATGGCAAACAAGGCAGTTGTTCCTGGAGGCAATTAACCTCCACACATTCCATATCTTCCTTCTATTCCTGACTCTCCTTCTCCTTCTGGTGCTCCAGGTGAATAAGAACGAATTGTTGTGCCTCTCCTTCTGGCTGTTGCTAATTGTCTTCTTGAGGCCTTTGCAGCTTGAATTCTCATTTCCACAAGACCCTGCCAGTTTCTATCCACCATTCAATCCCAAAGTCAGTGCTACTTCCAGTTATCTACTGATGTATCAAAAAACATCCCAAAGCTTAGTGGCTAAAATCAACTATTGATATTTACTAATACTTCCCAAGGTTGTGTAATTTGATTGGGCTCTGATGGGAAGTTCTTCCTTGGGGTCTCTCATGTGGCTGCAATCAGATGGCAGCTGGGGCTGGATGTCCATGATGGCTCACTCATCTGACTAACAGTTGATGGTGGCTGCCAGCCTGGAGCTCAGCTAGTGTTGTTGACAGGAGTGGCCATACATGGTTTCTCCATGTGGCTTGGGCTTCTTACAACCTGGCAGCTGGGCACCAAAAGGGTGCATCTCAAGAGCCAACATTCTAAGAGACAGGAAGCAGAAGCTTCTAGGTCCATTAAAAACTAAACCCAGCACTGGCTTGGTGTCACTTGTGCCATCTTCTATTGATGAAGCAGTCACGGGGCAGACAACTTTCAAAGGTTAGAGAAATGTCTACCACTTGATAGGGAGTGAGTGATAAGGTCACTATGTATAAAATTGAGTGGGACAGATGCTATTGTTGTGACCATCTATATCAAGCCCAAAAAGGCAAGAGATGAGGAAAAAAGAAACTTTGAAAAAGTGAGACAAATAGTAAAAATTGAGAAGATATTTATTCTTCAAAGTTCAGATGTATGATGTTCACATTTTTTAAAATAAACTGGACCCACTCATTTAAAGATAAAAATTGTGAGAGTGAAAAAACACAAATAAAGCTATATGATATTCACAACGGATACTCCTCAAATGTAAGAACAAAGAAAGGCTCAAAGAAAGTGATAGAAAAATATGCGTGGTGAATTCTAACCTGCAAACAGCTGAATAAGCTATATTAACATGAGGGTAGTCTGTGACTTTGAGGCCAAAAAATAATCATTAGATCTCACTACATAATGATAAAAACTTCAATTGGTCAGAAATATATGGTCACCAAATTTTATAAAACTGAAAATATTAGGGGGAAATTATGATCATAGTAGATCATATACGATCAATACACAACTTTAAATTATTGATGGGTCAAGCAGTAACTCAAAAGCAAGCAAAACTAAACAATATATTATTTAACTATTCAGTCATATGTGTTACATGTATCTTTTTTATTTTAAAAAAAGCAAAGATGATGAGCACAAAATTCATGGCAGTGGATACCTCCAAAGGGAAGGCTAGGTAGCAGATAAGGTCGAATACAGAGACAGACTCAGTAGTATTGGTAATATTTTAATCCTAATACTGGGTTATGAGTTCACAGGATTTTATTCATTTTATTATACTTCACAACTTACATATATGTATCACATATTCTTTTGAATATATCAAATATTATTTAATAGAAATCTTAATATTAAAAATGACATCAAGCTATAAGGGGGTAACAAGGGGGATATCAAAACTACGATTAGATTAAATTAATAATCTGAGTCCTTTTCCATAGTCCAGTGCTTTAAAAAAATTCTTTTGTCATTTTTTTTTTTTCATCCTGATAGTTCTTAATCTGTGCCTATGGATGATGAAAGGGCCCCTAATGATGCAGTGGTAAAAACACTCAGCTGCTAACCTGAAGCTCAGTGGTTCGAATCCACCAGCTGCTCCACAGAAGAAAAAGTGGCAGTCTGCTTCTGTAAGGATTACAGCCTTGGAAACCCTGTGGGGCAATTCTAGCGTGTCCCACTGGGTCACTATGAGTCAAAATGGGACTCATCGGCAATGGGTATAGGTGATGTACATTGGGTAGTTCATGAACTCCCTGAAATAACAAACTTGTGTGTGTATGGTGTGTGTGTGTGTGTGTGTGTGTGTGTGTGTGTGTGAATGAGAGAGGGAGAGGACAGGAAAAAGAGTCCATTCTGCTGGCAAGAGGGTTTAGAGACAAACCGTGTGCAGAGTGATTAAGGAGATGAATTTGGGAGACAGAAAAACTTGGATTTGAATTCTGGATCAAACAGTTCTTAGTGTGTGATCTCGGTCAAGTCGCTAACTTCCCTGACACTTGGTTCCCACATCTGTGAAAGGAGAATAAGAATGCCTACTGCGCAGTGTTGTGGGAGAGATGAAATAATACATATCGAGCTTGGCCCAGTTCCTAACACAGAATGTATATGCTTTATTACTCCTTTTATTACGACTTTAATCAAACCCTCAATTGGTTTATGATCCAAACGGTTAAGCATCATTCTTAGAAGAAGAAATGCTGTTCCTTGATTCTGTGTATTTGGTTCTGATTTATCCATCATAATTGGCCTCTGGCATAATCTCACTTTGTGAACTGCAATGTAAAAGTGCAGGGTTAAATTATGATTAATAAGTAAAGACCTCACACTTTCAAAAAAAAAGCTTGGCTTAAAAAAAACACATTTCATTAATACATAACATTGATAAAGCAAGTGCACAAATATTAAGTGTACAACTCAAAGTATTTTCCCTAAAACCCGTAAGTAATGTCCAGATCAAGAAACAATATTATCGGCACCTAAGAAGCTCTCATGTCCCCTTCTGGTCACTACTCCCCCCTCTCAAGGGTAACCACTATCCCGACTTCTAACACCATGAGGAAGACTGACTTTTTTTTAAAGTGTGGTAAAATGTATATGATATAACATTTGTCATTTTAACCATTTAAGTGTGCAATTCAGTGGCATTCATTACATGCACAGTGTTTTGCAGCCTTCACCATTATCTACTTCCCAAACTTTTTCATCAACCTAAAACAGAAGACTGACTTTTAAACAACTAATAGAATATAGGATGAAAAGCGCTTGATGTTCTAGCAGAAAGCACAAGGGTCTTAGAGCTAGGCAGATTTCAGTTCAGTCCCAACAGATCCCAGTGAAATGGAGATGATAATGTCTACCAGATTGAACCATTGTAAGGGTTGGTATAAAACACCTAGCATGGTATCTTCCCTTGTTGACTCAACCCGCTCTTTCTTTTTATCACACTAAGAGATCTGGAAGGTGGTCGGGGCCCTAGTTAGGGTTAAATGAGATAACAGATGTGAGGGCACTTGTGGAAATTGAGGCATGTTATGATGCAAGCGTAAAGTGTTACATGAAAAGAGACAGGACAGAATTTGCTGTGTGGGGTTAAAATTGTCAGATCATTTCTTATCATCTCCACCAGTCAAGAGAGTGCAGACATCGCTGGGGCTTCTGCATTACAGCCGTCTCAAGCGTCAGTTCTGTTGACGTCGTATTAACCTGGTCAGATCTTGAGTGCTCTGTGTTTAGGCCGGAGCCAACACTCTGCTGTTGAGAGAATACTCTTGTTCTGAGGTTGAGCAATTGCCAACATAAGCACTTAATGGCATGTGTGAATGTTCATTCTCGACAGGAAGCAGCTGAAGAAATGGAGTTTATGAAGAGGAGATATCATCCATTAACCAAAGGCACCTCCTTGGACTTCATTTAAAGGATGGCGTCATGCTGCTAAAAAAACTATTTCCACTCCACAATGGATACAACATAAATCATACAAACAATTTCTAAATGGACATAAAAATAAAAGCAGACATTCCATGCTTCAACTCTATTTATCAGACATGGCTGTGTGTGCACATTTTCACCTCTTCCAAACCCAGAGGAGAACGTATAATCATGCATTAAATAAAACTACACAGTGGGAGAGAAAATATAAAGATAGGTTTAGTGCTAACAATTATGGAGCACCTAATGTGTTCCAGAGGCCGTGCATTGTCTCATTTAATTCTTAGAACAATACTAGGAGGTAGGTATATTGTTACCTTCATTTTACTAAGAGAAAAATGAGACTGGAAGAATCCAAGTAACTTGCCCAAGGTGGCACCGCTGGTAATTGGCAGAGCTGGAATTCGAATTCAAATCCAGCGAATCCCAAAGCCTGAGCTCTTAATTGCTCATAGTATTGTCCTTCCAGATTCATAAGTAACCACTTCAGAAACAATGACATTAACATAGCTATGAGATGGAATCCAGGATTACTGGAGCCATGGAGTCTGGATGAACCCCTGAAACTATTGCCCTGAAATAACCTTTAAACTTTAAAACTTAAACCAAAAATATCCCCTGATACTTGGGTCTTCTTAAACCCAAACCATAGTTTAGCTTGACAAGTAAAGAATATCTGCCTTATCCCACTTTGATGAGGGGCGTCTGGGGTCTTAAAAGCTTGCCAGCAGCCATCTAAGATGCATCAATTGGTTCCAACCTGCTTGGAGCAAAGGAAAAGGAAGAACACCAAAGACACAAGGAAAATATTAGCCCAAGAGACAAAAGGACCACATAAATGAGAGACTCCATCAGCCTGAGACCAGAAGAACTAGATGGTTCCCGGCTACCACCAGCAACCGCCCTGACGGGGAACACAACAGAGAGTCCCTGACGGAGCAGTGGGAGAAAAGTGTGAAGCAGAACTCGAATTTGTGTAAAAAGACCAGACTTATTGGTCTGACTAAGGCTGGAGGAACCCCGAAGCCATGGCCCTTGGACGCTCTGTTAACCCAGAACTAAAACATTTCCCGAAGCCCACTCTTCAGACAAAGATTATACTGGGCTATAAAATACAAAGTAATGCTTGTGAAGAGTGTGCTTCTTAGTTCAAGCAGATACATGAGACCAAATGGGCGGCTTCTGTTCAGAGGCAGGATGAGAATGCAGGAAGGGGCAGGACCTGGTTAGATGGACATGGAAAACCGGGGGTGGAAAAGGGGAGTGTGCTGTCACATTATAGGGATTGCAGCTAGTGTCACATAGCAATATTTGTATAAATTCTTGTATGAGAAATTAACTTGAGCTGTAAACTTTCACCTAAATCACAATTAAAAAAAAAAAAAAAAATCCCTAAAAAAGGCCAGACCTACTGGACCCACAGAGATCAGAAGAACCCCTAGGAGTATTGCCCTAAGACAACCTTTGAACCTGGAGTTTCAATTCCGCTATTTCTGCAGGTCACCTTTCAGCCAAATAATAGATTGGCTTATAAAATAAACAGTATCAGCTGGGAGTAATGTGCTTCCTTAAACAATTAACTACATCAAACAAATTGGAAATAACGAGAATGCTGACATTATAAAAATTATAACCAATGGCATGAAACAATTTGTATAAAAATTGTTAAAGGGGAACCTAATTTGTTGTGTAAACTTTTACCTAAAACACAATAAAATATTATTTATGAAAAAAAAAGGAATATCTGCCTTGAGCACTGTGCTCTTTTAAGATCTAGCTATATGGGATCAAACAGACAACAGCAACTCGAAAAATTAGATAGGAACCTCAGGGGACAACTGTGAATCTATGCTAATGGGGGGAGGGAAACTCAGAAAACGTGGATGAGAATGGTCTCACAGCTCAAAGAATATGATCAGTGTCACTGAATTGTACATGTAGAAATTGTTGAATTCAGTGTTCTGCTGTGTATATTCTCAATAACAATAACAAACAAACAAACATAGCTATGAGAAGTATGTAGCCACCAAAATGGCTGCACCGACCTAAGTATAAGCACCTCAGCGCACTGGGTGCTCTTCCAGAGACCTTATTTTTAAAAGAACGCGGACAACCTACAGTGCAGTGAGAGAAGAGTGATAATAAAGGAACTAGTCTCATGTGTCTGAGCCTCAGAAACTAAATGTGGCGAGCTTGAAAAACTGGAGGCACTTGAGAGAGTTTTAGTATTTGAAATGTTGACTGTTCTTATGCAGTATAGTTAGATATATTCCCTACGGACACAAGAGGTGGAACTGAACCTAATTAACTAAAACAAACAAATAGCAAAAAAAAAAAAAAAAAATTGCTTTCCAAATGACAAAAAGATCCAAAGATGGACGGCCTGCCTTGTGAGGTAAGGAGTTTCCCATGACGGGCAGGTTCAATAGAAGTTAGCGACAATTCATCATGGATAATGAAATTAGGGCTTGAATCACAAACAGTAGGAATAGGGTCGAGTGATCTATGTCAAGAGAATTCACACAGAATCTGTGTTATCCCTCCAGTGTTCTGATACATGTTAAAGTTAGAAAGCCGTGGGAATACAGTAGTGCTGTCCAATAGAAATATGTAAGCCAAACTGTAATTTGTAATTTTCTAGTAGCCACATTTAAAAAAGTAAAAAAAGTGAAATGAATTTTAATATTTTCTTTAACCCAAAATATCATTCCAAAATATAATCAATATAAAAATATAGAGGCATTTTACATTCTTCTTTTTTTTTTTTGGTACTAAATCTTCAAAATTCAATGTGTATTCTACAGTTCTAGCAGTATTTCAAGTGCTAATAGTCACATGTGGCTAGTAGCTACCTTATAGGGACAGCTGCAGCATAAATCATCTATGCCTGGTCTTTGGGATGGCAAAGATTGTCAATATTTTAAATATACTTAATTATAATTGTTGAAGTAATGACTTTAAAAATAACATTTATTCCAGTTAATCAAAGATATGGCATTGTGTGAAAAAAAAAGAGAGAGAAGTTAAGCAAATTTACCAGTGTTACAAAAA
Organism: Elephas maximus indicus; assembly: GCF_024166365.1. Classification (NCBI taxonomy): domain Eukaryota; kingdom Metazoa; phylum Chordata; class Mammalia; order Proboscidea; family Elephantidae; genus Elephas; species Elephas maximus. Next base: position 42,546,716 of record NC_064823.1, read on the forward strand.
ATCTGATGGAAAGGCAGTAATATCTTCCCTTGTTGTGTTGTTGTTGTTGGGTGCCATTGAGTCGGTTCTGGCTCATAACGACCCTATGACCTTGCTTATATCTTCCCTTGTTGTTGTTGTCATCGAGTCAGTTCCTTATGCACAACAGAATGAAACACTGCCTGGTCCTGTGCCATCCTCACAATTGTTGTTATGCTTAAGCCCATTGTCGCAGCCAATGTGTCAATCCATCTCATCGAGGGTCTTTCCCTTTTTTCCTGGCTTTCTGCTTTACCAAGCATGATGTCCTTCTCCAGGGACCGATCCCTCCCGAAAACATGTCCAAAGTATGTGAGATGGAGTCTTGCCATCCTTGCTTCTAAGAAGCATTCTGGTTGTACTTCTTCCAAAGCGGATTTGTTCATTCTTTTGGCAGTCCATGGTATATTCAGTATTCTTTGCTAACATCATAATTCAAAGGCTTCAATTCTTCTTTGGTCTTTCTTATTCATTGCCCAGCTTTCATACACATAGGAGGCGATTGAAAACACCATGGTTTGGATCAGGCGCACCTTAGTCCTTAAAGTGACATCTTTGCTTTTTAACACTTTAAAGAGGTCTTCTGCAGCACATTTGCCCAACACAATGCGTCTTTTGATTCCTTGACTGCAGCTTCCATGGGTGTTTATTGTGGATCCAAGTAAAATGAAATCCTTTACAACTTCAATATTTTCTCCGTTTATCCTATTGTTGCTTATCAGTCTAGTTGTGATAATTTTTGTTTTATGTTGAGGTGTAATCCATACTGAAGACTGTGGTCTTTGATTTTCTCAGTAAGTGCTTCAAGTTCTATTCTCTTTCAGGAACGAAGGTTGTGTCATCTGCATATTGCAGGTTGTTAAGGAGTCTTTCTCCAATTTTTTTTTTTAATAATTTTTATTGTGCTTTAAGTGAAAGTTTACAAATCAAGCCAGTCTCTCACACAAAAACCCATATACACCTTGCTACACACACCGAATTTCTCTCCCCATAATGAGACAGCCCGCTTTCTACCTCCACTCTCTCTTTTCATGTCCATTTCACTAGCTTCTAACCCCCTCCACCCTCTCTCATCTCCCCTCCAAGCAGGAGATGGGAACACAGTCTCAAGTGTCTGCCTGATCCAAGAAGCTCACTCCTTACCAGCATCCCTCTCCAACCCATTGTCCTGTCCAATCCATGCCTGAAGAGTTGTCTTCAGGAATGGTTCCTGTCCTAGGCCAACAGAATGTCTGGGGGCCATGACCACCAGGGTCCTTCTAGTCTCAGCCAGACCATTAAGTTTGGTCTTATGAGAATTTGGAGTCTGCATTTATTCCACTGTTCTCCTGCTCCCTCAGGGGTTCTCTGTTGTGTTCCCTGTCTGGGCAGACATCGGTTGTAGCCGGGCACCATCTAGTTCTTCTAGTCTCAGGATGATACAGTCTCGGGTTCATGTGGCCCTTTCTGTCTCTTGGGCTTGTAATCACCTTGTGTCCTTGGTGTTCTTCATTCTCCTTTGATCCAGGTGGGTTGAGACCAGTTGGTGTATCTTACATGGCTGCTTGTTAGTGTTCAAGACCCCAGATGCTACTCTTCAAAGTGGGTTGCAGAATGTGTTCTTAATAGATTTTATTATGCCAGTTGACTTAGATGTCCCCTGAAACCATGGTCCCCAGACCCCTGCCCCTGCTATGCTGGCCTTTGAAGCATTCGGTTTATTCAGGAAACTGCTTTGCTTTTGGTTTAGTCCAATTGTGGTGACCTCCCCTGTATTGTTTACTGTCTTTCCCTTCACCTAAAGTAGTTCCTGCCTACTATCTAATAAGTGAATGCCACTCTCCCTCCCTCCCTCCCTCCCCCCTCTCGTAACCACAAAAGAATGTTTTCTTCTCAGTTTAAACTATTTCTCAAGTTCTTATAATAGTGGTCTTATACGATATTTGTCCTTTTGCAACTGACTAATTTCACTCAGCATAATGCCTTCCAGGTTCCTCCATGTTATGAAATGTTTCACAGATTCCTCACTGTTCTTTATCGATGCGTAGTATTCCATTGTGTGAATATACCATAATTTATTGATCCATTCATCCATTGATGGGCACCTTGGTTGCTTCCATCTTTTTGCTACTGTAAACAGTGCTGCAATAAACATGGGTGTGCATACATCTGTTCGTGTAAAGGCTCTTATTTCTCTAGGATATATTCCAAGGAGTAGGATTGCTAGATCCTATGGTAGTTCTATTTCTAGCTTTTTAAGGAAGCACCAAATTGATTTCCAAAGTGGTTGTACCATTTTACATTCCCACCAGCAGTGTAGAAGTGTTCCAATCTCTCCACAGCCTCTCCAACATTTATTATTTTGTGTTTTTTGTATTAATGCCAGCCTTGTTGGAGTGAGATGAAATCTCATTGTAGTTTTGATCTGCATTTCTCTGATGGCTAATGATCGTGAACATTTCCTCATATATCTGTTAGCTACCTGAATATCTTCTTTAGTGAAGTGTCTATTCATATCTTTTGCCCATTTTTTAATTGGGTTATTTGTCTTTTTGCAGTTGAGTTTTTGCAGTATCATGTAGATTTTAGAGATCAGGCACCGATCAGAAATGTCATAGCTAAAAACTTTTTCCCAGTCTGTAGGTAGCCTTTTTACTCTTTTGGTGAAGTCTTTGGAGGAGCATAGGTGTTTGATTTTTAGGAGTTCCCCCTTCTCCAATTTTTCTTCTACATTCTTTATAATGTTTTGTATACTGTTTATGCCATGTATTAGGGCTCCTAACATTGTCCCTGTTTTTTCTTCCATGATCTTTATCGTTTTACATTTTATATTTAGGTCTTTGATCCATTTTGAGTTAGTTTTTGTGCATGGAGTGAGGTATGGGTCTTGTTTCATTTTTTTGCAGATGGATATCCAGTTACGCCAGCACCATTTGTCAAAAAGACTGTCTTTTCGCCATTTAACTGTTTTGGGGCCTTTGTCAAATACCAACTGCTCATATGTGGATGGATTTATGTCTGGATTCTCAGTTCTGTTCCATTGGTCCATGTATCTGTTGTACCAGTACCAGGCTATTTTGACTACTGTGGTGGTATAATAGGTTCTAAAATCAGGTAAAGTAAGGCTTCCCACTTTGTTCTTCTGTTTCAGTAATGCCTTATTTATCTGGGGCCTCTTTCCCTTCCAAATGAAGTTGGTGATTTGTTTCTCCATCTCATTAAAGAATGTCAATGAGATTTTGATTGGAATCGCATTAAATGTATAGATCGCTTTTGGCAGAATAGACATTTTTATAATGTTAAGTCTTCCTATCCACGAGCAAGGTATGTTCTTCCACTTACGTAAGTCTCTTTTGGTTTCTTGCAAAAGGGTACTGTAGTCTTTTACATCTCTGGTAAGATTTATTCCTACGTATTATATCTTCTTGGGGGCTACTGTAAATGGCATTGATTTGGTGGTTTCCTCTTTGATGTTCTTTTTATTGGTGTAGAGGAATCCAACTGATTTTTGTATGTTTATCTTGCATCCTGATACTCTGCTGAACTCTTATATTAGTTTCAGTAGTTTTCTGGAGGATTCCTTAGGGTTTTCTGTGTATAATATCATGTCATCTGCAAATAGAGATACTTTTACTTCTTCCTTGCCAATCTGGATGCCCTTTATTTCTTTATCTAGCCTAATTGCTCTGGCTAGGATTTCCAGCACAATGTTGAATAAGAGTGGTGATAAAGGGCATCCTTGTCTGGTTCCCGATCACAGTGGGAATGTTTTCAGGCTCTCTCCATTTAGGGTGATGTTGGCTGTTGGCTTTGTATAAATGCCCTTTATTATGCTGAGGAATTTTCCTTCTATTCCTATTTTGCTGAGAGTTTTTATCATGAATGAGTGTTGAACTTTGTCAAATGCCTTTTCTGCATCAATTGATAAAATCATGTGATTTTTGTCTTTTGTTTTATTTATGTGGTGGATTTACATTAATTGTTTTTCTAATGTTGAACCATCCCTGCATACCTGGTATGAATCCCACTTGGTCATGGTGAATTATTTTTTTGATATGTTGTTGAATTCTATTGGCTAGAATTTTGTTGAGGATTTTTGCATCTGCATTCATGAGGGATATAGGTCTATAATTTTCTTTTCTTGTGGTGTCTTTACCTGGTTTTCGTATCAAGGATATGGTGGCCTCATAAAATGAGTTTGGTAGTATTCCATCATTTCCTATGCTCTGAAATACCTTTAGTAGTAGTGGTGTTAACTCTTCTCTGAAAGTTTGTAGAACTCTGCAGTGAAGCTGTCCAGACCAGGGCTTTTTTTTATTGGGAGTTTTTTGATTACCTTTTCAATCTCTTCTTTTGTTATGGGTCTATGTAGTTGTTCTACCTCTGTTTGTGTTAGTTTAGGTAGGTAGTGTATTTCAGGGAATTCATCCATTTCTTCTAGATTTTCAAATTTGAGTATAGTTTTTCATGGCAATCTGATAAAAATATGATTGTTTTAATTTCAGTTGGGTCTGTTGTAATATTGCTGTTGTCATTTCTTATTCAGGTTATTTGCTTCCTCTCCTGTTTTTCTTTTGTCAGTTTGGCCAGTGGTTTATCAATATTGTTGATTTTTTTCAAAAAAACAGTTTTTACAACTGGACTAGACCAAAAGCAAAGCAGTTTCCTGAGTAAACTGAATGCTTTGAAGGTCAGTGGAGCAAGGGCGGGGGGTTTGGGGACTATGGTTTCAGGGGACATCTAAGTCAATTGGCAAAATAAATTCTATTAAGAAAACATTCTGCATCCCACTTTGAAATGTGGCGTCTGGGGTCTTAAATGCTAACAAGCGGCCATCTAAGATGCATCAATTGGTCTCAATCCACCTGGATCAAAGGAGAATGAAGAACACCAAGGTCACAAGATAATTATGAGCCCAAGAGACAGAAGGGGCTACATGAACTAGAGACTTACATCATCCTGAGACCAGAAGAACTAGATGGTGCCTGGCCACAACCGATGACTGCCCTAACAGGGAGCACAACAGAGAACCCCTGAGGGAGCAGGAGAACAGGGGGAAGCAGACCCCAAATTCTCATAAAGAGACCAGACTTAATGGTCTGACTGAGTCTAGAAGAATCTCGGCGGTCATGGTCCCCAAACCTTCTGTTGGCTCAGGACAGGAACCATTCCCGAAAACAACTCATCAGACATGGATATGACTGGACAATGGGTTGGAGAGAGATGCTGATGAGGAGTGAGCTACTTGTATCAGGTGGACACTTGAGAATGTGTTGGCATCTCCTGTCTAGAGGGGAGATGGGAGGGTAGAGAGGGTTAGAGACTGGTAAAACAGTCACGAAAGGAGAGACTGAAAGGAGGGAGTGGGCTGACTCATTGGGGGAGAGTAAATGGGAATATGTAGTAAGGTGCATATAAGTTCATATGTCAGAGACTGACTTGATTTGTAAACTTTCATTTAAAGCACAATAAAAATTATTAAAAAAAACAAACCAGCTTTTGGTCTTGTTAATTCTTTCAATTATTTTTCTGCTTTCTAGTTCTTTTAGGTCAGCTCTAATTTTTATTATTTGTTTTCTTCTGATGCCTGTGGGTTTCTTTTCTTGCTCTCTTTCTCTTTGTTCAAGTTGTAGGGATAATTCTTTGATTTTGGCCCTTTCTTCTTTTTGGATGTGTGCATTTATTGATATAAATTGGCCTCTGAGCACTGCTTTTGCTGTGTCCCAAAGGTTCTGATAGGAAGTGTTTTCATTCTCACTGGATTCTATGAATTTCTTTATTCCATCCTTAATGTCTTCCATAATTCAGTCTTTTTTGAGCAGGGTATTGTTTCAGCTTCCAAGTGTTGATTTATTTTCCCTGCTTTTTCTGCTACTGATTTCCACTTTTATGGCCTAACGGTCAGAGAAGATGCTTTGTAATATTTCAATGTTTTGGATTCTGCTAAGGCTTGCTTTATGACCTAATATGTGGTCTATTCTAGAGAATGTTCCGTGTGCACTAGAAAAGAAAGTATACTTGGTTGCTGTTGGGTGGAGAGTTCTGTATATGTCAACGAGGTCAAGTTGGTTGATTGTGGCATTTAGATCTTCTGTGTCTTTATTGAGCTTCTTTCTGGGTGTCCTGTCCTTCACTGAAAGTGGTGTGTTGAAGTCTCCTCCTATTTTGTGGAGCTGTCTATCTCACTTTTCAATGCTGATAGAGTTTGCTTTACGTATCTTGCAGCCCTGTCATTGGGTGCATAAATATTTAATATGGTTATATCTTCTTGGTGTATTGTCCCTTTAATCATTATATAGTGTCCTTCCTTATCCTTTCTGATGGATTTAACTTTAAAGTCTATTTTGTCAGAAATTAATATTGCCACACCTGCTCTTTTTTGATTGTTATTTGCTTGATATATTTTTTCCCATCTTTTGAGTTTTAGTTTGTGTGTCTAAGTCTAAGGTGTGTCTCTTGTAGGCAGCATATAGATGGATCTTGTTTTTTAATCCATTCTGCCACTCTCTGTCTCTTTATTGGTGCATTTAGTCCATTTACATTCAGGGTAATTATGGATAGGTATGAATTTAGTGCTATCATTTTGATGTCTTTTTTGTGTGTTGACAGTTTCTTTTTCCCACTTGATTTTATGTGCTGAGTAGGTTTTCTTCATATATTGTCCTTTCCTCATATTTATTGTTTTTGGTTCTGTTTCTGCTGAGTCTGTATTGTTTCCCTTGTATTTTATTTTGCTGAGTAGGATAGTTTGTCTCCTTTGTGGTTACCTTATTATTTACCCCTATTTTTCTAAATTTAAAACTAACTTTTATTTCTTTGTATCACTGTACCTTCCTCTCCACATGGAAGGTGTATGATTACATTTCTTAGTCCCTCTTTATTATTTTAATGCTGTCTTCTTTTATATAATAACATCACTGTTACCCTATTTCGGGCTTTTTTATAATCTTGCTTTGTTTTTTTGGATTTCCCTGTCTGGGTTGACTTCCCGTTGCTCTGCCCTGTGTTCTAGTGTTCTAGTCTTGGGTCGATATCTGATATTATTGATTTTCTAACCAAAGAACTCCCTTAGTATTTCTTGTAGTTTTGGTTTGGTTTTTACAAATTTCCTCAACTTGTGTTTATCTGGAAATGTCTTAATTTCACCTTCATATTTAAGAGACAGTTTTGCTGGATATATGATTCTTTGCAGGCAATTTTTTTCCTTCAATTTTTTTAATATATCATCCCATTGCCTTCTTGTCTGAATGGTTTCTGCCAAGTAGTCCGAGCTTATTCTTATTGGCTCTCCTTTGTAGATGACTTTTCATTTATCTCTCACTGCTCTTATAATTCTCTCTTTATCTTTGGTTTTGGCAAGTTTGAATATAATATGTCTTGGTGACTTTCTGTTAACATCTACTTTATGTAGAGTTTGATGAGCATCTTGGATAGGTATCTTCTCGTATTTCACAATATCAGGGAAGTTTTCTGCCAACAAATCTTCAACAATTTTCTCTATATTTTCTGTTATCCCTCTCTGTTCTGGTACTCCAATCACTCGTAGGTTATTTCTCTTGATAGAGTCTCACATGATTCTTAACGTTTCTCCATTTTTTTTAATTCTTTTATCCGATTTTTCTTCAAATATATTAGTGCCAAGTGATTTGTCTTCAAGTTCAGAAATTCTAGCTTCCACTTGCTCAATTCTGCTCCTCTGACTTTCTATTGAGTTATCTAATTCTGTAATTTTATTGTTAATCTTCTGAATTTCTGATTGCTGTCTGTCTATGGATTTTTCCAGCTTATTAAACTTTTCATTATGTTCCTGAATAATCTTTCTAATTTCTTCAGTTTCTTTATCTGTGTGTTCCTTGGCTTGTTCTGCGTATTGCCTCATTTCCTTCCTGATGTCTTGAAGGGTTCTGTGTATTAAACTTTTGTGTTCTGCATCTGGAAATTCCAGGAATGCACTTTCATCTAGAAGATCCCTGGATTCTTTGTTTTGAGAGCCTGTTGAGGTGATCATGGTCTTTATGTGACTTGATACTGACTGTTGCCTCTGAACCATCCATAAGTTATTGTATTAGTTTTTGCTTGCTTACTGTGTCATAGCTGCTTGCTTTGTTTTGTTTTGGTATACCCCTATTTGTTGCTTGAGTGAGCTAGCTTGATTATTTTTACCTTTGGAGCTCTGGTGTCCTGCCCTTAGCTGGCTAGAGCTGTTATTGGGTATATCAGTCCAGGAGTCCATTCAGTTTTCTTGTTTGAATTCAGCTCAGGTTTCCAAGTAGCTGATCATGAAGTGTGTGGTACGGGCTCTGTCCTACAGTCTTAGAGGGGCAGGGGTGATTGGCATATACACTGGTATCTGATTGCAGCAGGGGGTCACACTCTGAACAAGGCAGGGGGCTGAGAACCAACACCCCCAAGTGTCTCTGAGGAAAACACGTCTCTGTTCCCTAGAGCGTGCTGGTGGCTGGGTTCTGCAGAGACCACGGGCACCCAAAGCTTTTGGTTGTAAGGACTGGGAGGTACCAGTTATCTTTGGACCACTGTCGTGGGTGGCTGGGTGATCTGAGTGGAGCTACCAGTCCTTAGGTCCCTGATGTGGGTAGGTGAGGACCTTGTTTAATAGGCAAAGCAAAGTCAAACATCAAACACCCACCTCTCCACCGCACAGCTGAAATGGCTGGAGTTTGCCAACAAGGGCCTATTCTCCCAAAATAGGCCCACACAGGTCCATGCAGAAGGGAAAGGTGCTCAAGGTCCACGGACGGTTTATGCCTGGACAGGAGCTGCTTCTGTCCTGAGCTCCCCCGGTTAATGGACCTAGCAAATTATCTTTTCCCCCCAGTTGCAAATTTTTTCCTTTCCCAAGGCCGGGAGGATGGCTCTAGGTGCTCACCACAGTCTATCTCAGGCCCAGGGATTCAGCCGCTGAAGCTGGTTTGGGGGTGGGGGGACGCAGTAAAATACACGCAAGTACTTAGCTTTCGCCAAGAGTGCAGTTCTCCTCAGGTTCCAGAGGTGTGAATAGGCTGTGTGGCTGGTTGCTTCTCCCTGAGGAAACTGCAGCCGAATGCTAGTACCAGCCCACCCACTGCCGCGGCCACCGCATCGGGCATGGTGCCTGAGGGCTAATCGCGATTCAGGTCCGGTAACTCCCCTCCACTTCTGAACAGTCTCTTCCTCCCTCTGCCCCTCAGTTCGTTGTCTAAGCTTGCCTTTGATGCTCAGGGCTCCCAGCTTGTCACAAATATACTTGTTTCACTTGTTTTTTCGGGTTTTTGTTGTAAAGAGGGCTCGCTGGAAGCATCTGTCTATTCCGCCATCTTGGCTCTGCACCCAAAGATCTTTCTCCAATCTTGATGCCATGTTCTTCTTCATATAGCCCACCCTTCTCGGATTATTTGCTCAGCATACAGATTGAATAGGTACGGTGAAAGGATACAACCCTGAGGCACACTTTTCCTGACTTTAAGCCACACAGTATTCCCTTGTTCTGTTCGAATGACTGCTTCTTGGTCTAAGTACAGGTTCCTCCTGAGCACAATTGAGCGTTCTGGAACTCCCATCCTTTGCAATGTTGTGCATAATTCGCTATGATCCACACAGTCGAGTGCCTTTGCATGGTCAATGAAACACAGGTAAATATCTTTCTGGTACTCTCTGCTTTCAGGCAGAATCCATCTGACATCAGCAATGACATCCCTTGTTCTGCGTCTTGTGAATCTGCCTTGAATTTCTGGCAATTCCCTGTCAATGCACTGCTGCAACTGCTTTTGAAGGACCTTCAGCAAAATTTTACTTGGATGTGATAATAATATTGTTTGATAATTTCCGCATTTGGTGGGATCACCTTTCTTGAGAATAGGCATAAATATAGATTTCTTCCAGTCGACTGGCCAGGCAGCCAGGTTTTCCAAATTTCTTGGGATAGGCAAGTGAGTACTTCCAGCACTGCATCTGTTTGTTGAAACATTATCAGTTGGTATTCCTTCAATTCCTGGAGCCTTGTTTTTCACCAATGCCTTCAGTGCAGTTTGGGCTTCTTCCTTCAGTACCATTGGTTCCTACTCATATATTACTTCCTGAAATGGCTGCACGTTGACCAATTCTTTTTGGTATAGTGACTCTGTGTATTCCTTCCATCTTCTTTGGATGCTTCCTGAGTCATTTAATACTTTCCCCATAGAATTCTTCAATATTGCAACTCAAGCCTTGAAGTTTTTCTTCTGTTCTTTCAGCTTGAGAAATGTAGAGCGTGTTCTTCCCATTTGGTTTTCCATATCCAGATCTTTGCACATGTCATTGTAATACTTTACATTGTCTTCTTGAGCCGCCCCTTGAAATCTTTTATTCAACTATTTTACTTCATTATATATTCCTCTTGTTTTAGCTACTTGACATTCAGATGCAAGTTTCAGAGTCTCTTCTGATGCCCATTTTGGTCTTTCTTTTTTTTCTTTTCTTTTTAGTGACCTCTTGCTTTCTTCATGTATGGTCTCCTTGATGTCATTCCACAAGCTGTCTGGTCTTAGGTCATTAGTGTTCAACGTGCCAAATCTATTCTTAAGATGGTACCTAAATTCAGGTGCGATGTACTCAAGGTCGTACTTTGGCTCTCATCGACTTGTTCTAATTTTCTTCAGTTTCAACTTGAACTGGCTTATGAGCAACTGATGTTCTGTTCCGCAGTTAGCCCCTGGCCTTGTTCTGACTGATAATATTGAGGTTTCCCATCCGTCTCTTCCCAGAGATGTAGTCAATTTGATTCCTGTGTATTCCATCTGACAAGGTCCATGTCTCTAGTCGCTGTTTATGTTGGTGAAAAAAGGTGTTTGCAATGAAAAAGTCATTGGTCTTGCAAAATTCTATCATGCAATCTCCAGAACTGTTTCTGTCACCAAGGCCGTATTTTCCAACTACTGATCCTTCTTTGTTTCCAACTTTTGCGTATGCTTGAATAATAGTCATATTAACTGGTCTTCCTTGTAGGCATATGGATATTATTCTATCATTGATGGCATTGTACTTCAGGATAGATCTTGAAATGTTCTTTTTGACAATGAATGTGATGCCAATCCTCTTCAAGTCGTCATTCCTGACATAGTAGACCATACAATTGTCCAGTTCAAAATGGCCAACACCAGTCCAATGCAGCTCACTTGGAAACCCTGGTGGCGTAGTACATAAGTGCTACAGATGCTAACCAAAATGTTGACAGCTCGAATCCACCAGGTGCTCCTTGGAAACTCTATGGTGCAGTTCTACATCGTCATATAGGGTTGCTGTGAGTCGGAATTGACTTGGTAGCAATGGGTTATGCCTAGGATATTGATACTTATGCATTCCATTTCATTTTTGACAACTTCCAATTTTCCTAGATTCATATTTCGTACATTCCTTGTTTCGGTTATTAATGTATGTTTGCAGCTGTTTCTTCTCATTTTGAGTCATGCCACATCAGCAAATGAAGGTCCCAAAAGCTTCATTCCATTCACATTAAGGTAAAACACTTTAAGGACGCAGCTCTTCTCCAGTCTTATTTTGAGTGCCTTCCAACCTGAGGGGCTCATCTTCTGGCACTATATCAGACAATGCTGGTATTCATTAGGTTTTCACTCACCAATCTTTTCAGTGATTGACTGCCAGGTCCTTCCCCCTAATCTGTCTTAGTCTGGAAGCTCTGCTGAAACCTGTCCATCAAGGGTGACCCTGCTGGTATTTGAAATACTGGTGGCAAAGCTTCCAGTATCACAGCAACACCACAGTTCAACAGATTGACAGTCACGTGGTGGGGAATCTGTGACAGAAGCAAGGAAATTTCCTCTTGAGAGTGGCTGAAGCTGTCAAGTGTCAATGACCAAGATAGGTTGGCAGGCGTGATTCCTGTCATGTGAACTAAAGCAATAAAATTGACTAGTCTTGCAGAGAGAAAAGCATGAAGCAGATCCATAGAATATTCCATAAATGAACAAAACAGTGCTTACAGAGTCCATTCCTGATTCTGGATGCTTCTAATGCCTAGCAGCATCCCTGTCTTAAGTATCATGACATACTCCAGTATCCTATCTCTGCTTAAATAAGTTAGCAAGAGTGAGTTTCTCTCAGTTGTAATTAAGAGTCTCAATTAATAGTGGTAAGTGAGACAAAGAAAAAGGAGTAAAAGATTTTGGCAAAATCTCTGAAACTTCTAAGCAGATTAGTAACCCATGGTTCCAACAAATTAAAGTCTTCCCTTCTCCCAAGTCTGGGTTTAAGTACTTCTTCTATGTACTACCATAGCAAAGAGAATCTGCCCACTTATTTGTATATATTCCCTAGAACATAAGCTCCACCTGGATGTTGTTGTTGTCTGGTCGATTCCGACTCATAGCGATCCTATATACAGCAGGATATAGGTCCCGGGCCTGGCCCTGGGCCATCTCACAATCATTACTATGCCTGAGCCCACTGTCACAGCCACTGTGTCGATACATCTCCTTAAAGGTCTGCCTCTTTTGCTGACCTCTACTGTACCAAGCCTGATGCCCTTCTCCAGGAACTGCTCCCTCCTGTTAACATGTCCGAAGTTAAGTGAGACAAAGTCTCACCATCCTTTCTTCTAAGGAGCATTTTGTCTTAGTTATCTAGCGCTGCTATAACAGAAATACCAAAAGTGGGTGGCTTTAACAAATTTATTTGTTAAATAAATAGTTTAGGAGACTATAAGTCTGAATTTAGAGTACCAGCTAGGGGGAGGCTTTCTCTCCTCATTGGCTCTAGAGGAAGGTCTTTGTCTCTTCTGCTCCTGGGTAATCTTCATGTGGCTTGGCATCTTTCTTCCCCCATCTCTACCACTTAGCTAGTTTAATCTCTTTCAAATCTCAAAAGAGACTGACTCAGATACACTCTAACCCTGTCTCATTAACATAACCTAATCCTCATTAACATAACCTAATCCTGCCTCATTAAGATAACAAACGACCCATTCACAGATGTGATTACAGCCTCAGGAAGAGGTTAGGATCTATAACACATCCAAATGTCTTAGGCTGGGTTCTCTAGAGAAGCAAAATCAGTGAAGCATGTATATATAGAAAGACAGAGACAGATTTTTATCTCAAGGAAATGGCTGTAGAGGCTGGCAAGTCCCAAGTCCGTGGATCAGATACCAGGCTGGAGGCTTCTCCTGACTCACGTAGCTGCAGGGGCTAACAAACCTAAGATTCGCAGGTCAGCAGCAGGCCACTGGTTCATGGGCTTCAGAGGCTGATGAATCCCAAGATCAGCAGGTAAGACGCTAGTTCAAGTCCCAAGAACCAGAGGTCAGATGATGATGAGCCAAATGCAGGATCCACCTGGATGTAACCCAGCATCTGGCGCGTCTTTGTTCTAGACACGCTGATCTCCAGTACTAGAATACCGCAGCACATAAGGCAGCCGCTGGTCTGCCATCCGCAAGACCTGTGTTCCACCTCACGCTCTATACCAAGTGAACCTGTTTCCTCACAAGAAAAATGTGGAAATAATCTTTTCCTTCCAGCTTTACACTTCAGGAACGCACCATTTACTGAGGACCTAAGTTACCTCACACTTCCCATTTCAAATAAACATTAGAAAGTCACAGTACAATCTTTCTTTTGTAAGACATACGATTCCCTCATTTTAATTTTATTAAGAAAACAGAATGTGGCAAACAGATGTGTTGATCAGGCTCCGCTGTTAGAAAGGACTCACTGCCCAGCTCCAAGGAGTGTGGCTAGCTGACAGCTTCCCGTTGTTAGCTTCATCAGAGTTCACTTCAGCTTTCTAGCCAAGATCACATTAATCTCAAGGTAGCCCAGGCAGACTGAACAAGGCAGTGGCACAAGGGCCTAGCCGTTTCCACCCAACACAGTATTCCTTTAAGAAGCCTCTGCTCCAGAGCTCCCCAGCAACTTTGTCAGCTCTCATTACAGCCTGATGGCTTCCCCTGCCCAGTTCTGCATCCCTCCTTTTCCTTTCACTGGCGTTAATTCCTGTTAAACCATTTTGCACTAACTCCATTTTAGTGTCTGCTTCCTGGAGAACCCTACCTACGACAAAATCAAAGACTAGTTTGTTTCCCACATAGTCTATTAATTCACTCTACCTCTCACCCGCTTAACCTCTGCTTATGTTAATCATGCTCAGCAGGCTTTCCCTCAGTTTTATTGTCCCCAAAAGCATTTTAATCCTAGTACAACAATGCATTTTTATTTCTTCACATTTCTGTTCTTTTACCAGAAAAATGTTTGAAATATATTTCACTGTTGTAGTTGTTAAGCGCTACAGCTGCTAACCAAAGGGTCGGCAGTTCAAATCTACCAGGCGCTCCTTGGAAACTCTATGGGGCAGTTCCACTCTGTCCTATAGGGTTGCTGTGAGTTGGAATTGACTCGACAGCACTGGTGACTGGGTCATACATTATTTAAAAAAAAAACAAAAAACCCTAAAGTGCTTCCAATTAGAAAAACATACAACCTAATAGCACCATCTGGTGGTGATTATCGGGAATTGTTCACTACACAATAGCAGAAGCAGACCTTTCAAAGCCTTGTGACTTTTGTGTTAGCATCTGTTTACTAGTTTGACAAGATTTAAAATACGGCAAAATAACGAAAAACGTAATTAATGTTAAGTCAAGTCTTAAAAAGATAAGCGTGACTTTGGAGTACAGCAATCCCTTCCTGACACCTCCCATCACTCTAGTACAGGCTATTCACTTACCTTGCTTTTTCTTTGTTACATTTATCATGTACTCAATGCTCTGTAAATATTTTTTAATCCGTTGATTTTTTTTATTGTGCTTAAGTGAAAGTTTACAGTTCAAGTTAGTTTCTCATAAAAAAATTTATACACACATTGTTATGTGACCCTAGTTGCTCTCCCTATAATGTGACAGCACACTCCTCCCTTATATCCAGGCTTTCTCACATCCATTCAACCAGCTCCTGTCCCTTTCTGCCTTCTCATCACACCTTCAGGCAGGTGCTGCCCATTTAGTCTCGTGACTCTGCTTGAGCTAAGAAGCACTCTCTTCATGCGTATTATTTTATGTCTTATAGTCCAATCTAATCTTTGAAGAGTTGGCTTTGGAATGGTTATAGTTTTGAGCTAACAAGAGAGTCAGGGGGCCATGTCTTCTGGGGTCCCTCCAGTCTGTCAGACCACTAAGTCTGGTCTTTTTTACTAGACTTTGAGTTCTGCACCCCACTTCTGTCCTGCTCTGTCAGAGCCTGTTGTGTTCCATGTCACGGTGTTCATCAGTGTAGCCAGGCACCAGTTAGTTCTTCTGCTCTCAGGCTGATGAAGTCTCTCATTTATGTGGTCCTTTCTGTCTCGTGGGCTATTTTCCTTGCGTCTTTGGTATTCTTCATTCTCCTTTGCTCCAGGTGTGTTGAGACCAACTGATGCATCTTAGATTGCAGCTTGCTAGCGTTTAAGACCCCAGATGCCACTCACCAAAGCGGAATGCAGCATATTTTCCTAATAAACTTTGTTACATCAATTCTAACGTTGATTTTGATTATCTGATTTCCCCACAAGAACATAAGCTCTGTGAGGGAAGAGCCTTTATCTGCTGTTTTTACTATATCCTCAGTGCCCGTAAGCCATTGACATTTAATAGGTAAATTTTTTTTTTTAAATACTTTCTCAGTAAATAAGTGTATCTTTTTAATTTATAAAAAACTACATTTAGATTAGCCTTGGAATTTGAGAATTCATCTTCAAGAAAATTTTACTGTAAACTTAAAAATCTTAGTATAAGAATGAATTCAGCCATTAGAGAAGTAAAGCTTGCAGTCAATCTGGGAGAAATGGAAGACCTCACTAGAAAAAACTAGAAGACCAGACTGTCTATGGATGTTTTACATTTTCAAAAACGTTTTCAACTACTAAATATGAATGCCTGAAGGAAATGTGCATCTGATACAATGGCCTTTACAACTCTGATATTCAGCCTAGACTTAAATATTTACAGAGATATGGTCTTGCTACCTCAAAGGCACCCTGCCAACTACTTTTTGAGACCGTAGGCTACCAATAGTAGCTATTAAAAAAAAAAAAAAAGCTACAACATGGGACTCAATGATTATGGATCAAAACATTAATACTCATCACCAGTCAGTTAAAAAACAAATACAAAAGGTATTATTTAGAAAAGTTATTTATTTCTGCTCCTTTCATACATCTTATTGTTCAGGAAACAGTCTTACACACATATCTGAAATAACGTACTATCACACTGCTTAAAGGCAAAGCACCATATGTAAAGCTGATCGGTTGTCCAGAGTTCTCAGCTTATAGAATCTTGCTTCCTGATTTAACATTAATGTTTGAAAATCAGAAATGCCATCTCCAATAAACGTTAAGGGGCTGTAAAAAATAATCACTTTATTCAATATTATAGTTGTAAAAATGGAGTATATTTTCTTTTAGGAATGAAAAACTAAGAAGAAAAGCCACTTAATATCATTGGTACATCAGTCTAGGTCCGCAGGAAAAAAATACTGTGATAAGCTTGTCTTCTGGATAGTACCAAGAAGAAATTCTAATCCAAGCTTTCCTGAGCTTCCTATGTTTTCACTAGATGCTTCTTTCTCTGCTGCTTTTCATCCTTTTCCACATTTCATATTCGAAGATTGGTAGAGCCTTTAAAATTCATCAACAGGAGCAAGTCTAGTATCCACTGATTTCTTCTCAAAGGGGACTCTAACCCATCAGATAGCCCCTGTGGAAATAAAATTTATAAACACAAAAAGTAAAAATGAAGCAACCTTTCCAAGTGTCCAAATAATTTCATGATAAAGACAATCCGAAAAGATAATTGCGTGATTCTTCATTATGGTTCTTATTTCATACCCCCTCCCATCCCCCAAATAAACAAATTACTAGGCCTCAGTTCCATTAGCCTTCCCCACAAGGCATAAAGTTATAAACCAATATGCTAAACAACACAGAAGGAGAAAAAGAAGTGAAGAAAATTTTATGTAAAAGTTAAAGAGTAAGAATCAATTTCTTGTGGGCTCTCATAACTAGAGTAAAAAAAAAAAAAATGCAAAACTTTTTACGGAAAGAAACCGGTTTGAATTTCCTAAAAACCTTAACATATTAGCAAAAGAGAAGGTGGGAGAATTTGGAGCTATTCATGTCTGGGAGGTGAGTCTTCTGAGCACTCAAGTAGGAGTGTGTAGAAGCATCTGACATTGATATACTCCACAGAACTTATTCAGGTTTCCCCAGTTTTATGTATACTTGTGTGTGTGGCTTATTAAATTCTACACAGTTTTTTCAACCTGTGTTGGACTGTGTATTCAGGATCACATCTCAGATACTGAATAGTTCCAACACTACCAGGATCCCCCGTGCTGCCCTTTCATAATCATGCCCACCTCCTCTCACCCCTGCCAACTAATTTTTAAGATCCTAGACTAAAAACTTAGATGATGAGTATTCTAAAATATTCTGCAATCTGTAGGGAAACTGACATTAATGTACAAGTAAAGCCCAATACTTCTCAGTCCCCATAAGAGATTAAAAAAAATGTAATGCACAAGCCCGATACTTCTCACAGTCCCCAAAAAAGATTAACTGAAAAAATATTTAAAAACTCTTTGGATATGTATGCTGACTTTGTTGTGGTTACCTGTCGCCTAGTTGATTCTGACTCATAGTAACCCCATGTGACAAGAGCAGAACTGTCCCATAGGGTTTTCTTGACTGTAGTAATCTTTACTGAAGCAGACTGCCAAGTCTTTTCTCCTGTGGACTCTGCACAGGTTCATATTGCCAACCTTTCAGTTAGCAGCTGAGTACTTAACTGTTTGCGCCACCAGGGCTCCTATGTTGACATAGAAGACCTCATATAATTTGCCACTACAATGCCTGACTATTTCACAAAAAAAGATACTTTAAGACCTAAGCCTCTCAAGGGGGGAAAAAAGGTTCAAGATTTTTAGCAATTACCCCCTAAGATCTGCATCATACAGTGGCGCTTACCCAACCACTAGCTTACACTACACAACAAAGGCATTCAGGGCCCTTTAGGAAGTTTCCTATCCTCAGCATACACTGAGATGTGAGCACACACTGTGGACATTTATTTCTTAATAATGTTATATGTTATGGTATTCTTCCTTGTAACCAGCGTGTGATATATTTTATGTGAAATCCATGGAATGTCAGACTATTTTAGATGGGAACGATTACTTAAATAGACATCCTTGTTCAAAGTTGCCGAACTTCTATACAGTCCTATCTTAAGAAAAATTTGGGGGGACACTAAGAAATATTATAATGTTATAAAAATACCATGTTGGAAGAAAGAAAACAACAAATGAACTAATATAGTTCTTGGTAAGGCATAAAAACAAACTTGTTGAAACACATTTACTATGGTTTCTCCTGGAATCATTTAGCCTCCTTTCATGGCCCATAAAATCTTCATGGTCTTTAATTATTACATTCAGGTCTGTGAGAATTTTTCACCAGTAAAATTACAGGTAAATAAAATCAAAGTAAATCAAAAATTCAGAAAACAACTAGGGATAGCAGACGCCATCATGACGGATCTGCCATTTAACCTTTAAGGTATTCATTCTTTCAATAATCATTGTATACTTTCTGTATGTAAGGTAGGTATTCTGCTAAGTTAGCAATGATACACAACTTTCTCAAAATATTATGACATGCGTTATTGTACTTAATTCCTGCAACAATCCTAAAAAGGTGGGTGAAGCACACATTATTCCCACTTCACAGTTAAAGAATGTGAGACGATACAGGCAGTTAAGTAGCTTGCTCAAAGGGCCAGAAAGGAAAAGAACTGGCACTAAAACACCAGTCTCCACACTTAGGAGTCCACTACCTTCTCCAATGGCCCTAGAAACAGAAATCTCCTTTTCTTTTAGAAACGGTAAAAATTTATTTACTTCTTTTTGAAATGCTGGCCAGAAGCCAACCTGAAACACAGAACTTTTAGGACTGTTTATCTTTATAATAAACACTGATATTATGTTTGAGAGCTGACAGAACACCTTCACATTTAATCTTGACAATAACTCTCTGAGGTATATTAGCTTCATTAATAGGTTTGGAATTCAAAGCTGAGGAAGTTCACAGAACTGATCAAATCGGAGTCCAAATTCTTCATTCTTTCTACTACACACTGTACTCGGCGGCTATACAAATGTTTTTATATAAAATTCTCTCTCTCATTTGGTAAAAATGACCCTTGGATACTAGATTTTACTCACGGAAACAACCTAGCATATTCAGATGTCAGACTTTCTACAATCTGAATTTTCTGGATTATAACACCAAACCTGGAAGCAAAGAAAAAGACCTTCAAACACCAGAGAAGACTGGTACAAAGCAAGGCCATTAAGCTCTTTTTCAGCCAGGCCTGATTTAAAATGCAATCTAATAGCTGGTTATCTTTTTCCTCAAATCACACAAGATTAAGAACCAGCAAATTGAAAACAGAAAGGGTTGAAATTACAATAGGTATACACTGTCCCTGGCAAAGGACATCATGCTTGGTAAAGTACAGGGTTAGTGAAGAAGCAGAAGACCCTGAACGAGATGGACTGACACAGTGGCTGCAACAATGGGCTTAAGCGTAACGATTGTGAGCATGGTACAGGCCCACACAGTGTTTCATTCTGTAGTACACAGAGTCACAATGAGTTGGAACCGACTCGGTGGCACCTAACAGCAACAAGACATTGACAAGGAGAAATGACATGTTATACTGGGGGAAAGAAACAACAAAACCCTGAAAAGTAGTACTATGTATAACGTAAGTACAAATGTAAAATGGCCCTGGACAAAAGGGTAAAATTATACTTACTATTCATGGTGCCCACCAAGTAACTGTATCAAATAGTAAACATCTGCTAAATACAAACGTGAATAGTGGTTGTTGTTAGGTGCCAGTTGACTCGGTTCTGACTCATAGCAACCCTATGTACAATGGAATGAAACACTGCCCAGTTCTGTGCCATCCTCTCAATAACTGCTATGCTTAAGCTCACCATTGCAGCCACTGTGTCAATCCCTCTTGTTGAGGGTTTTCCTCTCTTTCCCTCACCCTCTGCTTTACCAAGCATGATGTCCTTCTACAGGGACTAGTCCCTCCTGATAACATGTCCAAAGTATGTGAGATGAAGTCTTGCCATCCTTGTTTTTAAGGAGCATTCTGGCTGTACTTCGTCAAAGACAGATTTATTCATTCCTCTGGTAGTCCATGGTATATTCGATATTCTTCACCAACACCACAATTCAAAGGCATCAATTCTTCTTCGGTCTTCCTTATTGATTGTCCAGCTTTCACATGCATATGAAAATAACATGGTTTGGGTCAGACACACCTTAGTCCTCAAGGGGACATCTTTACTTTTTAACATTTCAAAGAGGTCTTTTGTAGCCCATTTGCCCTATGCAGTATGTCAGTTTGATTTCCTGACTGCTGCTTCCACAGGCACTGATTGTGGATCCAAGTAAAATGAAATCCTTGACAACTTTAATCTTTTCTCCATTTTTCATGATGTTGCTTACTGGTCCAGCTGTGAGGATTTTTGTTTTCTTTATGTTGAGATGTAATCTATACCGAAGGTTATAGTTTCTGATCTTTATTGGTAAGTGCTTCAAGTCTTCTTCACTTTCTGCAAGCAAGGTTGTGTCATCTGCATATTACAAGTTGTGAAGGGGTCTCCCTCCGACCCTAAAGCCGCATTCTTCTTAATATATGTAGTTCAGTTTCTCTGATTATTTGCTCAGCATACAGACTGACTACATATGATGAAAGGATACAACCCTGACACACACCTTTCCTGATTTTAAACCATGCAGTAGCCCTTGTTCTGTTTGAACAACTGCCTCTTGGTCTATGTACAGGTTCCGTGTGTGCACAATTAAGTGCTCTGAATTTCCATTCTTTCCTATGACCCACACAGACAAATGCCTTCGCATAGTCAATAGGTCACAGGCAAACATCTTTCTGGTATCCTCTGCTTTCAGCCAGGATCCATCTGACATCCAAAATGATATAACTGGTTTCACATCCTCTTTTGAATCCAGCTTGAATTTCTGGCAGTTTCCTGTCCATGTACTGCTGCAACCATTTTTGAATTTTCTTCAGCAAAATTTTACTTGCATGTATTATTAACAATATTGTCCGATAACCATATTCTATTGGATCACCTTTCCTTTGGAATGGGCACAAATATGACTCTCTTCCAGTTGGTTGGCCAGGAAGCTGTCTTCCAAATTTATTGGCATAGATAAATGAATGCTTCCAGTGTTGCACCCGCTTGCTGAAACATTTCAATTGGTATTCCATCAACCCCTGAAGCCTTGTTTTTCACAAATGCCTTCAGTGCAGCTTGGACTTCTTTCAGTGCTGCTGGTTCTTGATCATATGCCACCTCCTGAAACCGTTGAATGTCAACTGATTCTTTTTGATACAGCGACTGTGTATTTCTTCCATCTTCTTTTAATGTTTCCTGAGTCATTTGATATTTTGCCCACTGAATTCTTCAATATTGCAACTTGAGGCTTGAATTTTTTCTTCAGTTCTTTCAAAATGGTTAATCAAGTCACTATTTTATTAGCATCTACTTTTCTTCAAAAGGAATTGGATAAAAATGTTTTAATTAGTAATATTTTATCAGTAGAAGAAACATCAGGTGTTTAAAAAGCATAAATGAAAAAACACAGAACCAGTAAGTACTATTTCAGTGCTTCTGTTCTCTCCTTTTTAACAGCACCCCTTGCTAAAAGAACTCAGTCCTGGAGGTTATTAAAGTGCATCTTTTAGGATAGCCATCCTTTGTTCCAGGTGATAACAACTTATTTGATTTGGAAAAACCAGTCATTACTGGTATTTTTAAATGACTTTTTATTCCACCTCTTATATATCAGACAGTTGGGATGTCATAGAAAATGTGTGTGAATGAATAAAGACACAGTCTTTCTTTGCTGGCGGTAATAAACAAAGCCTCATTTTGTGTCACATGTAGGACCTGGCTTATCACTTTCTTCAGAGCCTGCAAATATCCCAGCGAAGGCAGTACTGTTGTTTCTCTTTCCTACCTAAAATTGTCCACTGTTTCTCCTCACTCCATACCCATGGTACTGGGTATTAAGAGTTATGGACGAGAAATCATACCAAAGAGAGAATCACGTATCCCTTCCTCTTAAAATTCAAATCCTAGATTTACCTGCAGAAGTTACAGAAAATGGCAATTCTCTATTCAGACCATCGTTCAGACTTCAATTGCTGAGCGTGATCTATGCATCAGCCTTAGCTAGGTCTTATGATAATGTCTGAAACCCAGAGAGTATACCGTATTTCCTACCCCCAAGCTTAGACTCAGTCAACAATCTTGGAAACTGCCCTATTGAATGAGGATAAGGAGACAAATGTTTGCAGAAATAATTGGGAAAGTAAGACAGAGACAATCCAGAGAATGAAACACTTTCTAAAACTTTTTTGTAAACAGCAGTTATCGCCGATTATCCTAAAAGTCAAATCCCTGAGCTAGAAGATAAAAACTTTTCTTTTCTTATTGAACATGCTCACATCCTAAGTAAACCAGGAAAAGAAAGTCAAACCTACTGTTGAGTCAATTCCAACTCATGGCAACCCAAATGTGTTACTGAGTAGAACTGCTCCATAGGGTTTTCTTGGCTGTAATCTTTACGCAAGCAGGTCACTAGGCCTTTCTCCCATGGTGCCACTGGGTGGGTTAGAACTGCCAACCTTTAAGTTGGTAGTCGAACACAAACGTGTGCAAAACCCAGGGATTCCTAAAAGAAAAAACATCTTTTTTTTTTTTTTTTTTACTTAATATGCCCACATCCTTGGTAGAGGAGCTAAAAGTACAAGGAAGAATGAGAATGCTTGGCAGAATGAGAACAAATCTGGTTCTATGGGCTCAACAAGCCCACTCTGTTTTGATAGATGCCTCTAAAGGTTCCTTCTGTTTTGGTCATTGATTTTAAATAGCCTCTTTATCCTCTCTAGTCTCCTCTTTTTTTCTGTTCTGCTAAGGAACCCTTAGTCTCTTCCATATCAGTATATTTTATCAGCCTATACTTACTTCCAACAGGAACAGAAAAAACAGGAATAAAAAGAGACTGGGATATTTAAGTCTTTGTACAATTTAGCCAATGGCCAAAATCGCTTTCCCCAGACAAACATAAGAGTCATGAACAGAAAGCCTGAGGAAGCTATAAAGCCACATCGATACTCAGCTTCCAGAGAACACTGTGCTCTCTCTCTTCCCAGCCCGCTAGGGTTAGGAAGTGAACATGATTGCTGGGTAAGCACTTCTGAGTCTCTAGAGAAAGTCTGCCCATTCCACCTCAGATCTGTTACACGCAATGGGCAGGTTAAGCCAAAGAAGGAGTGAAATTGTGAAATTCAAACACATTCCTGTATTCCATTTTACTGCCTTCTAAAATAAAATAAGTATCAGTTCTAAGAAATCAGAATAGGTGACACCTGATGTTTAATGTACTCCCTAATAAGTGAAGTTACTAAGAGCTAATCTTTGTATAGGTATGTTTGCTCAAAGCTCTTGTAGTTATTAATGCATCCGTGGGTGAAATAAGAGTATACAGAAATACAGTTAGGCTTGTCTGCACTTCAAATCGATGATCCTAAATGAATTATAAAAGCTGCCTTAAAAATCCATTTATTTTTCTTCTAGAGAAATCATTAGTTTTCTGAATCAAAATGCTCTAGAAAAAATATCACCTACTTCATTTCTCATCTTTTAGAGGCAGTAAGTATTCTCTCCTGTCGCTAGACTGAATGGGTTTTCATCATGCCAACATTCAGAAAGCAGCAGTCATTAATCCTTCAAAACATTCCCTACCTAACTGAAATCCTTATGTTACAAAATCACTTTAGAGAAATTAAAAATGCTGAGGCAAAATAAATGAATTTTCTCACAAATATAAATTGGGATAACAATTTTTAAAAAGACTCAAAGAAGTTCAATTTCGTTACTACCTACCTATCACCTTCAGCAAGTCACAAACTTCTTTGGGTCTCTGGATTTTTCATCTATTTAAATGAGGGTTGTATTAAATCTCCTATGATTTTATGTCGTCCAAGTCATTACTTTTCTAATTTGTAACACAAATTGTTGATTACTTACGGCAGTTTCATTCTCATGAATACTCTAGCCATAAAAAAACTCAACAGGACACAGACGAATCCAATGAACAAAAGAAGAAATCGGTTGAGTTTTGGAATGTTTGGTGCATTGGATCGGTCCAGGATTATGAAACCTAAACCTCCCATTGTAAACAGGAAGCTGGATGCGAGTCCTTCCATAATATATTGTCCATTTACTCTGAAAAACAAAGGAAAGACCTTAGCAAAACAATAAAAACTAACAGAAAAATGTTTTTTTTTCCTTCAGACTGAAATTCCTACTCCTACTTGGTAACGAAAACTTTTTGTGCTAACTTTTTATTCTTACCCTTACGATTATTTTACTACACCTCTGGACAATCACTCGTTCATTCATTCTTTTACTGAGAGCCTACTACACATGCATCAAGCTCAGCTGTAGGTGGTAGGGTTACAACAGTGAACAAGAGACAAAAATCTTTGTTCTCATGGGGCTCATGTTCCAAAAAAAAGTTTTAAAACCTTAACTATCACAACTGTCTAATAAAAATCAACAATTATAATTTTATTATTCGTGAAAAATAAACTCATTTCATATATATGAATCCTTTACTCAGAACTTTACTTCAGCTTTTAAAAATTTTATGCTACTTTAAATTTGAACCATTGACTTCAAATTAGTTTTGAACTAGTTAGAAATGTTTCTTGAAGTTTCACAAGTTTCCAGGACTGTTCTATGCATCTAATACCATTAATGTAAATACAAATACATAGCTATGCTTAGGTAAACAGATAATGAGTGGCTTTAGAAACCGATACAATAAGCATTGCTCAGGTAAACCAAACCACATTGGAATGTCATTTCATTGCTGAAACTGAACTCCTAAGTTTCGAAAATTATTTTTCTTATTTAATGATACAGTCCAGGAGTCCACAAGCTTTTGTCAAGTGGTCAGACAGTAAATATCTTAAGCCTGTATGCCAAATGGTTTGTGTCACAGCTATACAACTTGGCCCTATAGTTCAAAAGCAACCATAGACAGTACATAAACAGTATGTGAACAAATGGGCATGGCTTGTTCCAATAAAACTTTATTTACAAAAACAGGTAGCCATAGTTTGCTGACCTCCAAAACAGTCTATAAGTGCATTTTAAACTGATGTCTTCCTTTAAACAGGTGGTCACATTAATCATTTTGAAACACTTGACATTCTTTTAAAAAGAACGTTAATATACTTCTACTCCTGTCCTTGCCCCACTCCCTGCCATCTCTAAATTCAGCATTTTAAAACAGTTGTTGTCTAAACATAGACCGAACCCAGTGACTTCATCTTATTTTTAAACGAGCAGGGATTCTCCAGCACCTCTTTTCCCACCACCAAATCATTCAAAAGACTTTTACCTGTAAGCCAAGAAAGCTACTGGCCTCTGATGCCCATGTTCATCAGTCATAGAGCCAACACTTGGAGGTTCCACAATAACATCATAAATTATTCCTACATCGAAGACAACAGTACAGATTAAAATAAGAGTCCTAGTTTTTATTTATTTTAATTTACTTATTGTGCTTTAGGTGAAAGTTTACAAATCAAGTTTGTCTCTCATACAAAAAGCCAGACACGCCCCACTGTGCACTCCCAGCTGTTCTCCACTTAATGAGACAGCACATTTCTCCTCTCCACCCTGTATTCCCCATGTCCATTCAACCAGCTCCTGTCCCTCTTCCTTCTCAGCTAGACACCAGACAGGAGTCGCCCACATAGTCTCCTGTGTCTACTTGAGCCACGAAGTTCACTCCTCACCAGCATCACTGTCCATCTTATAGTTCAGACCAGTCCCTGTCTGTAGAGTTGGTTTCGGGAATGGTTCCAATCTTGGGCTTTCAAAGGGTCTGGGGACCATGACTGTCAGGGTCCCTCTGGTCTCATTCAGACCATTAAGCCTGGTCTTTTCACAAGAATTTAAGATATGCATCCCACTGTTCTCCTGCTCCATCAGGGATTCTCTGCTGTGTCCCCAGTCAGAGCAGTGATCAGTGGTAACTGGGCACCATCTAGTTCTTTCAGTCTCAGGCTGATAGTCTCTGGTTTACGTGGCCCTTTCTGCCTCTTGGGCTCATGTTTACCTTGTGTCTTTGGTGCTCTTCATTCTCCTTTGCTCCAGGTGGGTTGAGACCAATTTATGCATCTTAGATGGCCGCTTGCTAGCGTTTAAGAACCCAGACGCCTCTTACCAAAGTGGAATGTAGAACGTTTTAATATAGTTTGTTATGCCAATTGACCTAGATGTCCCCTGAAACCATGGTCCCCAGACCCCCATCCCTGCTATTCTGGCCTTCGAAGCATTTGGTTGTATTTAGGAAACTTCTTTGCTTTTGGTTTAGTCCAGTTGTACTACGAGTCCTAATTTTTAAAATACGATTATAATTTTCATTTGTCTCTAAGGCTCATTTGTATTTAAATAGGACTGCTTTGACTGTATTATTACAATCAAATGAGGCCCAACTAAGCTCCTAAGCTTCATTTTGATAAACTATGGAGAAGCTCAACTCAATGTTTTAGAGAATGACTTGTAAAACAGTATTATCTCTAAAAGAGGTAGGAATTTCACAAGAGAAATTCATTCAGTAGCAATACAGTTTCTAATACTCAAGACTCTACGATAAAGGAGGTTTAATATTTAAAGGCTGTATTTGGAACCCTGGTGGCATATGGTTAAGTGCTATAGCTCCTAATCAAAAGGTCAGCAGTTCGAATCCATCAGTGGCTCCTTGGAAACCCTATGGGCAGTACTACTGTGTCCTGTAGGTTTGCTATGAGTTGGAATTAACTAGACTGCAACAGGTTTATTTTCGCTGGGAAAAAATGTTCCACATATGCTTGAAATTTGTTTCTATAAATTGAGAGATAACTAGAGAAACTTCCTAACTTAAATGTAAAACAAGGAGACACTTTAAAATCACACCATCAGGTAGGCTGGCAACACTAGGGTCAAGACCAACAACTCAAATGGGCACTTGTCCATCAATGTTGTGATGTTTCTTAATCTCCTATTCTCAACATCTACTCTACCTCCTCCATGGGTTTTCAAACTTCCTCACCCCTGGCTTTTCTTAAGCACTACAAGCCTGTGCCTTCTTCACCCGTGACTGACACAAAAAAAAATCACATAGGAATTCCTTTATCTTCCCCCACCAAATCTATAAACTCCTGATACCAGCATCCATCCTCAGCTCCTTCCCTTCAGCTACCATAGAGGAAGAGTCCCTCCTCCTGTCAATCTTTTCAGGGCTTGTCAGGATCCTATCCCCTCTTGCCTTCTCAGGGACCTTGCTCCTATGGATATCTCTTCTCTCCCCTGTATTTTCAACCTTCCCTTGACTCCAAACCCACCCAACTAACATCCTATTTCAGTGCTTCCTTTTTGAAAGGGAGTCAGGCTTTCCTTCTTGAAAAAATGTGTCGTCTCCCCTTCCTCACGTACACTTCATTCTTCAGCTCACCCCCATCTGGCTCTTCCACCACTGACATTGTTCCTGCAGTCTTTGGTTAGCACAGTTAGATGTGCAACTACTAACCAAAAGGTGGGTGGTTCAAACCCACCCTGAGGCTCCTCGTAAGAAAGGCCTGATTATCTGCTTTAGAAAGCTCACAGCCTTGAAAACCCTATGGACTGCAGTTCTGCTCTGCACACGTGGGGTTACCATGAGCTGAAATCGACTCAACAGCAACTACTTTGGTTTTGGTAAGGTCAGTAACGATCTCCACGTTGCTAAATTCAATGAACACTTTTCTCATTTTAGGAGGTGTCTCAGCAGCACTCAATCTAGTTTATTAAACCATCTTTTCATGACTCTTGTGACAATCCTCAAGTTTTCTTGCTATCTCTCTAGCTAAATCTCCTCTCTGTTGTTGTGTGCTGTCAAGTTGATTCTGACTTATAATGACCCTATAGGACAGAGTAGAACTGCCCCACAGCGTTTCCTAGGCTGTAATCTTTATGGGAGCAGATCTTCAGGTCTCTTCTCCTTCAGTGGGTTCAAACTGCCAACCTTTCACTTAACAGCCAAGTGCTTAACCTTTGTACCACCAGGGCACCTAATCTCCTCCCTATACTAAATAAAAAAACCCACTGCCATGGAGTCAATTCTGACCCATAGTGACCCTACAGGAACAGAGTAGAACTGCCTCATAGAGAGTTTCCAGAGAACGGCTGGTGGATTTGAAGTGCTGACCTTTTGGTTAATAGCCACAGCTCTTAACTACTGCACCACCAGGGCTAATCTCCTCCCTACAGAACCGCTAAATGGTGAAGTTCCTCTGGGATTGATACACTGTCGTCTTCTTTCTCTATCTTCTCTCCCTAATTGAGCTCATTCACTCCCAGGATTTTCAGTTCTATATGTCAATGACTGTCAATGTGCCAAGGATTCTCAAAAAATGAACATTAACACACATTAGAATTAGATGCAAGCTACTCAAGAACAGAGACTTTTAGGGCTCCTAACCTCTACTTCGCCATGCCCCCCCCCAAAACACTCCGTTTCCTTAACCT
Source organism: Elephas maximus indicus (assembly GCF_024166365.1). NCBI lineage: Eukaryota > Metazoa > Chordata > Mammalia > Proboscidea > Elephantidae > Elephas > Elephas maximus. Next base: position 42,575,404 of record NC_064823.1, read on the forward strand.
TAGTAAATGTCACTTTCATTTACACAGATGCTCAAACCAGAAACCTTTAGGATTCCCTCACATTTCATTCTCCCCCTACACCCAATTAATCCATCATTAAGACCTACTGAATCTACTTCCAAAATGTCTTTTATTCTATTTTCCTCCATCTAGACTACCACCAACCTAGTCTAGTCTAAGGCTACTGAAGAAGGCATTAATTGATCTCTTGAACCTACATTCGTCCATACTTCTCTCTGCCTGGCATGTTCTTTCCTCCCCAATCCTTTATCCTTTAGCTTACATATTATTTCCTCAGGAACCACACCCTAATCTAAATAAATGATAACCCCCAACTCCCATTATTTTCTCATAACCTCATGTTTTCCTTCATTGCATCTGTGGTAATTTGCAAGGAAAAAAAAAATTCATGATTTTTAACATATCTCAACTATGACACTAAAGCTTCATGAGGGCAGGGTGCTTATCTATTGTTCACTATCATCCCCAATAACTACTACCATGCCTAGTACTTAATTGTTGTTGGGTGCCATTGAGTCATTTTCGACTCATAGTGACCCCACGTGACACAGGAGAACTGCCCAATAGGGCTTTCTTGCTTGCAATCTTTATAGAAGCAGGTCGCCAGGTCTTTTTCCCACAAAGCAGCTGAGTGGGTTTGAACCATCAATTTATCAGTTAGCAGCCAAGCACATAGCCATCTGCACCGCCAGGGCTTCTTAATAGGGACTTGATAAATATTTGCTGAATATTTCTCAGCAATAAATATTGTTTATTTATAAAGGCACGCTCACGGTTTTTTAGAAGAGACTCCTTTCCAGTGGCAAAACCGACTCCTTGAACGAGACACCTCATGGCCTTGGCCACTAAAAGGTGTCCTTTCCACTTTCCCCCAATGGTTGGGGCAGTGGCAAGAGTCTTCCCATTACAACAACAAACAGGGAAAAATGGCCAGAATGAAAACTGTGAGGCTTCTTGTAAAGGTTCTGGCACCAGGGGAGGCAAGGGTTTCAGGAAAGAGACTAATGGATGAAAGCTAATGAAGACTCCATAATTTAGTTTTTAGAGAAAAACCACATACATTTTTAATTTCATTTATTCAGTACAGCACCTACTAATGTGCTGAGCAAATGTTATGCCAATAGTAGAGTAATATCAATTTAAAACTTATTTAAAATGTAATTTATTGAAATGAGCAAAGGTAAACTGTCAGTATTACACATTTGGGGGGGTGATAAATTCAAAGGTACCATCTAGAACTAAGTCCTCTCAGTTTTAAGATTCTTTCCTCTTCAATGCCAACTATACTCAAAAATATCGATGAAAAAGTAAAGATGTATATGGTTACTAAAAGCAAAACCATTTTTGCCCTCCTGAGCCTGCAGAGCTTTAATTTTAAAGTCTCTAAATTAAGTACAACTCTCCAAAAATCTAAAAGTACAAAAGCATCCAAAAACCAAAACCAAACCCATTGCCATCGACTCAATTCTGACTCAGAGACCCTATAGGACAGAGCAGAACTGCCCCATAGGGTTTCCAAGGAGCGCATGATGGATTTGAACTGCTGACCTTTTGGTTAGCAGCCACAGTTCTTAACCACTACCCATCACGGTTTCCTACAGTGCCATCGTCCTGAAAAAATCCTGAACTGTGGCTTGAAAGGGTGGTGGCTCTGAAAAGACTAGTCGGATTGCCAACTCACCACTACGCAAAGTAACGCCCCTTTGCAATTTTCTGTTTGAAAAGAACAGAATACGATGGTAATTCACAAGCGTTTAATACTAATGCTATTTTCCTTCTTCAAGTTCGCAACTTCTGCTCTCTGAAATACAGTATGTTCTGCAAATCTCATCTCCCAATCTCAAATATTTATCGAAACCGTGTCTTCGGAAAATTTCACCCATATGTACAGTCGATCAGGGCAAAAACTAACATCGGACCCTGGAGGATGAGCTAACAAAACTAAGGATTGTAGAACCTTTTCCAAAGTTCCAAGGACCACACACAATGATAAATGTATTGTCCCACACTTTCTTGGACAATCAGGAAAGCGGAGTGGGCCAGACAAGACTTTCCCAGAACCCTTGTGAAACAACTTGATAGCAAGCAATTAAAGGAGCAATAATCTGGATTTGGAAAATATTTTCGACTCGGATCCCTGGGATATGAGGCTTGAAGGAAAAGAAAGGCGATGAGAGAGAAAACACGAGTTCTCTCAAGATTCAAAATGACACGGGGAACACACTTCTCTCAAGATTCAAAAGGGCAGGGTGTGCCGGCAAAAAAATCTTTGGACTTTTAATACTTGGGGCCCAAGCACTTTCCCCCACCCGCCAGAAAATACAAGAACCAGAGAGATGCTTTCCCGGGGGCTGAGAGTCAGCGGAACAGACTCGCCTCCCCGGGCGGGCCAGCTCTCCGCGCCTCAGCGCCTCTCGAGCCCCAGCCAGCCCGAGTTACCTCCGGTGATGAGAAAGTAAGACACTACCACCAGAGCGTACACCGTCATGGCCGACGGCATGTGCACCCAGGGCGGCTTCTTCAGCTTCAGGTTGGGGCATTCAAGCACTAAGAACGGGACTCGGTACAAAGTCTCCATGTTGGTGGCGGCAGAGGCAGCACTCGGCCTCAAACCCAAAGCGCCACCCGGAAACAGGCCCGCCCTCCCTCTCGCCGGCGCGTGCGCGAGGGTCCTTAAAGCTCGGAGGCAGAGTTATATGGGTATTTTACCCACAGAGGAAAAGAAGAAACTACATAGAACAATAAATGATATGACTAAATACTATTTATTTATTAAATACTATTCATCCTTTTAAACTTAATCTGGAAAAGAGATCTGGATTTATGGCTAATGAATTAAACACGTCATTTATGATTCTTCTAGGACCTGCAGGTCTTCAGACGTGGCCAAGCTCGAGGAGCAGAGCGAACCGCGTCCTTTCTGAACTCCGCCCACCGGCAGGCGCAGAGGATTTAGAAGCTGATTGGACGTGGGTCGCTCCAGAGCTGAAGAAAGGATGAGAGGGTTTGAAAAGCTGTGACTTTCTACGAGCGGTTTTTTTCAAGGGATAGACAAAGTTCTGGGTTGCTGACCTTTTACTCCTCGATGTAGTAGTGTTGATAATAATAATTACTATTGTAATGATGATGATATTGATAGTTGCTAAAATAACATATTGTTAATTGTTTTTTAAATATCCAGCCCAGATCGATCACAGTTGTCCAAGACATTGCCACGTGACCAAAATAGTATTCTAAATAACCCTTTCCCTCCCCACCACCTACCCCTACCTCAGCTGTTCTTCCCTATCTCAAAACCAAAACCAAACCCGTTGCCGTGGAGTAGATTCTGACTCATAAAAAAATAGCGACCCTAAAGGACAGAGTAGAACTGCCCCATAGGGTTTCCAAGGAGTGCCTGGTGGATTCAAACTGTCGTAGCTCTTAACCACTATGCCACCAGGATTTCCTTCCCTATCTCGGGAAATGGCAAATGATCCAGGCCAAAAAAACTTGAAGTAATTTGATTTTTCTCCTTATTAACCCTCCACATCTTTTTGGCTATACTACCAAAAATATCCGCTCCACCCACTTCTCTCCATTCCACTAATGCCACTGTGAAGTGAGCTATGATCATCTCTCCCTGGGCTACTGCAGTATCAAGGATATCACCATTTTGGAACCCTCAGTGTAACGATTGAATTACCAATGGATTCTGAAACTCCTGGGTGAAAGCCTCTTGGGAAGCAGGATACTCATAAGGTCTCAGAGCCACACCACAAGGTTTTTTATTAATTACAGAGAATCTTGTACAGAGAGATCTCACCATTACCACCTCCCCTCACCAAGTGGTCAAGCTCAGGGTAACCAGTAATGTCCTGATGTCATGGGCCTTCTATCTGATGGATGGGAAGTAAACCTACCAGGTGCTCTTGCCAGGAATGTTTGGCCTGAATCTATCATAAGCAAATAGACAAGTTCAGTATGTGGGACATTGCAAGATTCTTCAAAGGATCTAGTGTCAGGAAGAACCAAACTTTTAGAACTTTTCTAAGTTGGGGAAGATTTAGATGACAGTCATCCAAATGTAATGGGTAAAGCTTGATAGGACCCTGAATTTAAAATAAAAAACAAAACAGAAAACCAGCTTGAAAGAACATTTTGGGACAACTGAGGAAATTTGAGAATAAACTGTACGTTGGATGATGCTATTGTTAATGTTGGTTTTGTACTGGTTGTGTGGAGTCTGCCTTTGTTTTGGGGAGCAAATGTCTTGTTCCTAAAATATTTAATGTGTGAAGGTGAAGTGTCCCAGTGTCTGCCACTGACTTACCAGTTTCTGTGTGACAGAATCCCTGATAGCTTAGTGGTTAAGAACTACTGGGAAGTGTGTGTGTGTATAAAGGGAGAACACCCACTGCCGTTGAGTTGATTCTGGCCCATAGTGAAGACAGTAGGATTTCCAAGGCTGTGATTTTTACAGAAGCAGACTGCCACATCTTTCTCCTGTGGAGCCACTGATGGGTTCAAATCATCAACTTTTTAGTTAGCAACTGAGCACTTTGACCACTGCACCACCAAGGCTCCTTGTGTAGAGGGAGGCAGAGAGATGGAGTAGGTATAGCACAATGTTAAGAGTTGGTGAGTCTAGGAAAGAGATATATGAGTGCTGTCTGTACTGTTCATTTTTGTGTGGTTTGAAATTTTTCAAAGTAAAATTTTTTAGTGTAAATTGCAAATTCTTGAACTTAGAGGTAAAACTAAGGACTAAAGAATTTGTGGCTGAACTATTGTCAAGAATAACAAAGGAAATTTGCTTCTAGTGATTTAAAAAAGGAAGGGGTAGAGATCAAATCTTTGTTTTTTTCTGACATAAAAATACGGTGTTAGAAGTTATAAATGAGTTTTAAGACCTTGAAAGTCTATATTTCTCTTTATTTTTTCAGTGATACATATTTTCAATTGCTCCCAAGTTTTACTTTGTGCCGCCTGGAGGGAAAGGGGGCAAGGTGGGTGGTGGTGGGCTGAAAGTGGACACAAAAGGATTTGGAGTTTCTAAAAATGTCTGTTTCTTGATGTTACTTCCTCATAATTTGAAATGCCAGTTACACAAGTATATTCACTTTATGGAAATTCATCAAGCTATGCTAGATTTCTGTTCTTTTCTGTATGTATATTATACTTCAGTCCCTGGAGAAGGACATTATGTTTGGTAAAGTAGAGGGTCAGTGGAAAAGAGGAAGACCCTCAATGAGGTGGATTGACACAAGTGGCTGCAACGATGAGCTCCAGCATAGCAATGATTGTAAGGGTGGCACAGGACCAGGCAGTGTTTTGTTCTGTTGTGCATAGGGTCGTTATGAGTCGGAACCGACTCAACGGCACCTAACAACAACAAATATTATACTTCAAGAAAACTTATATTGTAATGATTAAAAAAGAAAGCAAACGTTCTCTGCATGTTTCATCTTAGAATAATTAACATCCTGTATTCCTGTTTTATTCCTGGGTTACTGGGTTTGATTCCTTTCTTAAAGGCCATTATGTGTGGTTTTAGAACCCAAGCAGAGGCAAAAACTATCAAAGATCAGGTAGGGTTTTAGATCCTTCTGTATGACAGAAACCCTGTTGGCATAGTGTTTAAGAGCTACAGCTGCTAACCCAAAGGTCAGCAGTTCAAATCCACCAGGTGCTCCTTGGAAGCCCTATGGGGCAGCCTTCTCTGTCCTATATGGTCACTATGAGTTGGAATAAATGTGACGGCAATGGTGTGCTTTGGTGTGGTAGCAATGGGTGTGGGCTGGGTTTGTGTTGAAGTAGATGCTCTTTTTGAACTCTATTAAAACCTCTGAAGAGTTTTTTTTTAAAAAAAAAAAATAGCAAACTAGCTCTCAGGTGGAAATACTCCACTGAGGCATTTACAGTCTAAGTAGGTAAATCGGGGATGGACTAGATAGCCTAAACGGGTTTTTGTTTTCTGTTTTGTTCTATTTTTTCCAACAAGGCTGCGGTGAATAACTTTATACTTCCAGAATAAGTCCCTGGAAATAGAACTGCTCTGTCAAAATATAAATCGTGTAATTTTTAATTTTTACTACATAGCCAAATCGCAAGTTCATTAAAGTTTCCTAGGGACTGAACTGTCACCTTGCTTCATTATAAGTGACATCATGCACACAGCAATCAACATTCACTCCTACACTGAGGTCTTTTAATCTGAGCCCTTTTTTTTAAATTTGTTAATTTTTTTCATTGAATTTGAATGTTTTTGTTTTTTATATAGTCCTTTAAGACTCTACAAACGTCAATTTCTTTTTTAAGTGAGAGTTACAAGTGACTGTTTTTATAAATCCAGAACAGACAGATTTATTATTGAGTCAATGTTTTAATTTTTTGTTTGTTTGTTTCACTGCCCATGGTTTTTTACAGGGTACCCCGAACTGGTTCTGCACTTTTAATTAATGACTCAATTATTGAGAAATGGTTTAAAGATCATAATAATGTAAAACACTGTTAATATTCTAAATACAGATGAGGCGTGTTGCTTTTGCGGTTCAATAGTGAGAGTCTCTCCAGAATCTCACTCGCTGTGTAGCAATTGTGTGGGTATTGAGGGAGGTGCAGAAATCTTGTCCCTGGGTGGGGGAAACAGTTAATACACTCCACTGCTAATCAAAAGGTTGGAGGTTTGAGTCCACCCAGAGGTGCCTATAAAGAAAGGCCAGGTGGTCTACTGCTGAAAAATCAGCCACTGAAGACCCTGTGGAGCACAGCTCTAGTCTGAAACACATGGGGTCACCGTGAATCAGGACCAACTTGATGACAGCAGGTTTACAGAAATCTAAGGTTATGAAGGTATCTCCAATAGCACCAATGATGAAGTGTGTTTACACTCAAACCAACATTTATTTGTAGGAAGCTTTTCCGGGGACTAGACAGCATTTTTTTAGACAGCAGAGTGTTTCTGAAATTCTCGTAGTTCTAAGTTCTAGGAAAACTTTGGAGCAATTAAAAATAAGCTTAATTGAAAAATTAAGGAGAAATATGGAATTTAAATGTTTTTAAACTTCCTTTATAACTTCAGGAAGAAAACTAACATTAATTAACCACTGCTTACTAGATATGGTGTTAAGTGATTTCTTCTTCACAACAATTCTATTAAAAAAAAATTCTATTAGGTAAATACTATTATCAACAATTATATTGGATAAATACTCTTATGGCAAAACTGAAGCTTGGGAAGTGAAATAAAGTCAAAAAGTATAGTATAGTTTGTAATTGAATGAGACCTAAAAGGCAATTGCTCTACGAGTAAAACAGATTTAAAATGTTTAAAATGGTGCAAGTTTCTGTACTTATCCTTCTTCTTATGTATTCTAGCGCCAAATAATTTTATACTCACTGTGCAAAAAACATAGAACTTTAAAAAATATTGCTATCAAGGTAGAACATACTGTATTCATCTATATATTAAATCATTACTGTCACTTTTTAATTTCTGTTCCAAAAAAATAGTTCATTCCAGGAACCAATTATTACTTTTTATAATCTTAAACTCTGAAATATTTTTCAACTTGAATCAGTAGTAGTTGACAAGCCAGCTATAAAAGAAAACTTTCATGAGTAAAATATGCACATCTGTTAACATCTGTGTCCTAACCATCAATACTGGTATAAGAAATTGTGCTGTTTAAATGCAACATAAACTATCTGAAAACCAAAGAAATAATGAATATAACCAGGATCCTTCAACCATGCCCTTAAGTAAACATACACTATAAACATTTAGTGGGTGGCTATTTTACATATGAAGAAGGACAAAATTTGGAAGAAACAAAGATAATATACAGTAGAACCTATCATTATGAAGCTACACATAAAAGCAAAAATTACCAATTATGACCGTGCACAAGCAAAATGCAATAAACCAAGGTTCCGCTGCCCTTGCACAAATATATACTCAAGGAAGAAAGGAGAATAAAATTGATATCTACCAAGATTTTTGTGTTTAATGTGGAAAATCTTAATAAAAAGCCTTGAAGTCAGGAATGATTCTGTCAGTCACAAGGGCCGGGAAAAAACCTAGCAACTTAGTAGCTTTGTTTCCATAAGAGCATAATACACAATTAGCAGAACCTGCATTAGTTTACAAAGACCTTTTGCTCATCCTCTAGGTTCTGTGTAAGCCTGGGTATGTTTGTTTCCCCAGCTCAGTATTTGAGTGGCAACTCTGTGCTAGCCACTGTGGTAAAAACTGAAAAACCAAGTCCTCTGCTGTCCCGTTGATTCCTACTCATAGCCAACCTATAGGACAGAGTAGAACAGCCCCATAGGGTTTCTAAGGAGCAGCTGGTGGATTTGAACTGTGGACCTTTTGCTTAGCAGCCATAGCTCTTAACCACTATGCCACCAGAGTTCATGATCTAAATGCGAGCTTTTTCTAAAAAAAAAAAAAAATTTTTTTTTAATGCAGCAATAAATCATGTTTTTTTGTTGTTATTGTCATTAGTTTAAATTTTGAAAATTGTCTTTGAAATTCAGCAAGTAATACAAAGGTGCATGAACACTGACAGTTTAATTAATTAATTCAAACAGTTGAGACACCTAGGGAACGAATTTCCCTTCATCAGTACTCCCGTTTTAGTTCTCCCTGGGATTATTTCCCCAGTCTGGAATGTACAACTGCAATAGACATACTCAGCAAATGGAGGAACCACATGTTGATTTCTTGAACCAAGAAGTGAGGGCTATTATGGTAGGAAGGGCTAAGTGCAACTGGTAAAACTGCCTTTACCAACCAACGGAGGAAATTAGAAGCGATTCCAGCGATTAGTGCCACCATTAGGGACTTGAAAGAGGCAGAGTGGTGGTTCTTACTACATTCCACTCAATTTGCTAATATAACTCTTGCAAAAAAAAAAAAAAAAGGGAGAGAGATGGATCTTAGAAAACAAAAAAGTATTATTGTAAATTTAATCATATGGTGACTCCCATCATAACCGCTCTTCCACGTATTGTTTTGTTGCTGGGGCACAACACATCCCCTGGATGTGGTATTGATCTGGAGAATGCTTTATCTCTACCTGTAATGGTTAGTTTTATGTGTCAACTTGGCTAAGCTATGCTGTCGTTAGTTGCTGTCGAGTTGATTCTGACTCATGGTGACCCCATGTGTGCAGAGTAGATCTTCTCTATAGGGTTTTCAAGGCTGTGACCTCTTCTTGGAAGCAGATCACCAGGTCTGTCTTCCAAGACGCCTCCAGGTATGTTGAACCACTAAACTTTCGGCAAGTAGTTGAGCACTTAACCATTTGTACCATAAAAAAACAAACCAAACTCATTGCTGCTGAATCAATTCTGACTCATAGCAACCCTATAGGACAGAGTAGAACTGCCCCCTAGGATCTCCAAGGAGTGGCTGGTGGATTTGAACTGCCTACCTTTTGGTTAGCAGTTGCATGCTTAACCACTGTGCCACCTGGGCTCCATTTGTACCCTAAACCAAAAACCAAACCCATTGCCATCGAGTCGATTCCGACTCATGGCAACCCTATAGGACAGATTACAACTGCCTCATAGAGTTTCCAGGAAGCACCTGATGGATTTGAACTGCCAACCTTTTGGTTAGCAGCCATAGCTCTTAACCACTACACAACCAGGGTTTCCAATTTGTACCATAGTACATAATCAAACACTAATCTAGGTGTTGCTGTGAAGGTACCTTGTAGATGTGCTTAATATCTATAATCAGTTGACTTTAAGTAAAGGAGATTTCCCTTAGTGATGTACTTGGGCCTCATCCAATCAGTTGAAGGCCTTAAGAGCAAAAATTGAGGTTTCCTGGAGCAGAAGAAGTTCTGCCTCAAGGCTGCAATGTCAACTACCAAATTCTCAGCCTGCCGGCCTGCCTTACATATTTCAGCCTTGCTAGCCCCCACAATCGCCTAAGTCAATTCCTTAAAATAGATTTTGTCTTGAGTTTGTGTGTATCTGTGTGTGTGTGTGTGTGTGTGTGTGTGTGTGTGTCCTATTTCCCTGGAGAACCCTGACTGATACAATACCTATTAGTAAAGATCATCAGAAGAAGTTTACTTTCAAATGACAAGGCCAGCAATATAGTTTCACAGTCCTATCTCAGCTCTCCAACCCTATGTCATAATATTTTACAGTGACCTTGATTATCTTTTCATTCCACAGGACATCACACTAGCCATTGTATTGATGATATGCTGATTGGACATAGTGCTCTAAGTAGCAACTACACTAGATATATTGGTAATACACATGCATGCTTGAGGATGGGAAATAAATACAGTAAAAATTCCAGGGTCCCTAGGGAAAAATTTTTAGGGGTCCAGTGATCTGCATCATGCTGAAATACCCCTTCCAAAGTGAAGGATAAGTTGCTGTATCTGAGTTCACTTTCCAGTAAGAAAGAGGCACAATGCCTAGGGTTTTGCATTTTGGAGGCAACATGTACCTCATTTGGTCATACTCTTCCAACATATTTACTAAGTAATCAGAAAATCTTCCAGTTTTGAGTGGGACTCAGAACAAGTGAAGGCACTGCAACAGGTTCAACCTGCTTGAGCAAATGGCTCAGCCACTTGGACCATATGATTCGGGAGGCCCGATATTACAAGTAATATCTGCGGCAGATAAGGATGTTGTATTGGCTTTTGACAGGCGTCTACAGGTAAATCACAGCATAGACCACTAGGATTCTAAACCAAATGTATACCATCCTCTGCAGATAACTATTCTCCTTTTGAGAAATAGATTCTGACTCACCACTGGGCCTCAGTAGAGACAAAGCAATAGACCGTGAGCAACAATTTACCATGGAAGCTGAGCTACCCATCACCAACTTCGTGTTGTCCAACCTATCAACCCATCAGCTTGGGTGTCCACAGCGGCATTCTGTCATGAAATGGAAGGGTTATATATGAGATCAGGCTTAAGTAGGTTTTGAAGGGACAAGTTACGTAAACAATTAGTCCAGATGCACATGTCCCATATTTCTGCCACCACACTGACTCTTCCTTCTCATTTTATCCATGTGGCATTATGGAAAGTGCCTATGATCAGCTGAACGAAAAAGAAAAAATTGGGGTCTGTTTTACAGATAGTTCTGCACAGTGTGCTGATACAACCTGAAATGACGTAGTTTGTACTATAGCCTCACTTGAGGGGTGAGGTGGGCCTGAAGGAAAGTGGTGCAGGAAAATCTTCTCAATGAGTAGAACTTTCAGTACAGCACCTGGTAGTTCATTTTGCCTGGAAGAAAAGATGGACAAAGGTACAGGTCCACAGTGACTTTTGAGCATAGGCTAATCATTTAGCTATATGGTCAGGAAATGATTGTTGTTAGGTGCCGTTGAGTTGGTTCTAACTCATATATTCTGTATAACAGGACAAAACATGCCCAGTCCTGCACCATCTGCTCAATCATTATGCTTGAGCCCAATGTTGCAGCCCCTGTGTCAATCCATCTTGTTGAGGGTCTTCTTCTCTTTGCTCGCCCTCTACTTTACCAAGTATGATGTCCTTCTCCAGGGCCTAATCCCTCCTGATAACATGTCCAAAGTACGTGAGACAAAGTCTTGCCATCTTTGCTTCTGTCATAGTCATCTAGTGCTGCCATAACGGAAATACCACAAGTGGACCGCTTTAACAAAGAGAAATTAATTTTCTCGCAGTCTGGTACATTACAAGTCCAAATTCAGGGTTTTGGCTCCAGGGGAAAGCTTTCTCTCTCTGTTGGCTCTGGAGGGAGGTCCTTGTCCTCAATCTTCACCTGGTCTCGGGCACAGGGACCCCACGTCCAAAGGACGCACTCTGCTGCTGGTGCTGCTTTCTTGGTGGTATGAGGTCCGCCAACTCTCTGCTTGCTTCCCTTTCCTTTTATCTCTTGAGATACTAAAGGTGGTGCAGGCCACACCCCAGGAAAATTCCCTTTACCTTGGATCAGGGAAGAGACCTGGGTAAGGGTGGTGTTACAATCCCACCCTAATCCCCTCAACATAAAATTATAATCACAAATCTAACCACACAATACTAGAAAGCATGGCCTAACCGAGATGATACACACACTTGGTGGGGGGACGCAACTCAATCCATGACAGCTTCTAAGGAGCATTCTGGCTATGCTTCCTCCTAGACAGACTTTTTTGTTCTTCTGGTAGTCCATGGTATATTCAATATTCTTCACCAACACCATAATTCAAAGGCATCAATTCTTCTTTGGTCTTCCTTGTTTAGTCATTGTCCAGCTTTCACATGCATCTGAAGTGATTGAAAATATCATGGCTTGGGTCAGGTGCACCTTAGTCCTGAAAGTGACATCTTTGCTTTTTAACACTTTAAAGAGGTCTTTTCCAGCAGATTTGCCCAATGCAATACGTCATTTGATTTCTTTTTTTTTTAATCAAACTTTAGATGAAGGTTTACAGAGCAAACTAGTTTCTCATCAGCTAGTAAACACATTGTTGTATGACATTGGTTAACAACCCTGCAACATGTCAACACTCTCCCTTCTTAACCCTGGGTTCCCTATTACCAGCTTTCCTGTTCCCTCCTGCCTTCCAGTCCCTGCCCCAAAGCCGGTGTGCTCCTTTAGTCTTGTTTTGTTCCATGGGCCAGTTCAATCTTTGGCTGAAGGGTGAATCTCAGGAGTGACCTCATTACTGAGCTGAAAGGGTGTCCGGGGGCCATACTCTCAGGGTTTTTCCAGCCTCTGTCAGGCCAGCAAGTCTGGTCTCTCTTTTTGAGTTAGAATTTTGTTCTACATTTTTCTCCACCTCTGTCCAGGACCCTCTATTGTGATCCCTGTCAGAGCAATCAGTGGTAGTAGCCAAGCACCATCTAGTCACTTCATTTCTTGACTACTGCTTCGATGAACATTGACTGTGAATCCAAGTACAGTGAAATCCTTCACAACTTCAACATTTTCTCCATTTATCATGATGTTCCTTATTGGTCCAGTTGTGAGGATTTTTGTTTTCTTTATGTTGAGGTGCAATCCATACTGAAGGCTGTAGTCCTTGACTTTCATAAGTTAAGTGTTTCAAGTCCTCTTCATTTTCAAAAAGCAAGGTTGTGTTATCTGCATATTGCAGGTTGTTAATGGATCTTCCTCCAATCCTGATGCCCTGTTCTTCTTCATATAGTCCAGCTTCTCAGATTATTTTCTCAGCATATGGATTGAATAAGTATGGTGAAAGGATACAACCCTGAAGCACACCTTTCTTGACTTTAAACCACAGTATTCCCCTCTTCTTTTCAAACGACTGCCTCTTGGTCTATGCATAGGTTCCTCATGAGCACAATTAAGTGTTCTGGAAATTCCATTCTTCGAAATGTTGTCCTTAATTTGTTATGATAAAGATAGTCCAATGCCTTAGCATAGTCAATAAAACACAGGTAGACGTCTTTCCGGTATTCTTTGCTTTCAGCCAAGATCCATCTGACATCAGCAATGATATTCTTTGTTTCATGTCCTCTTCTGAATCTGGCTTGAATTTCTGGTGGTTCCCTGTCAATGTACTGCTGCAACCGCTTTAAGTGATCTTCAGCAAAATTAGAAGGAACAAAATTGGAATATTGGTGACAAAGAGATCTGGTGAAGAGGTATGTGGATAAACCTCACTATATAGGTACAATATGTGATGATATTTGTGTACCATATGAAGGTTCATCAAAGAGCAACACCAGCAGAGAAGAATCTTCATAATCAGGTGGATAAGTTGACCCATCCTGTGACATTAGTCAACCTCTTTCCCCAGCCATTGTTGTTCTTACCCAATAGACCCCCAAACAAAGTGGCTATGGTGGTAAGGGTGGAAGTTGTGCGTGAATTTTCATTCACCAAGGCTGATCTGACTAGAACTACAGCTGGGTATCCAATCTGCCAACAGCAGAGACCAACAATGAGACCCCAATATGGCGCCATTCCCCAGGAAGATCAGCTAGTTGGTTACTTAGGTAGAATCACTTCTAGTAGGCACTTGGTTCTTACTGAAATAATAAACACTTATACTGGATACAAATTTTCCTTCCTGGCCCACAATGCCTCTACTAAAACACTATTCTGTGGACTTATGGGATGTTTTATTCTTTATCATTGTATTCCACACATCATAGTTTCTGACCGAAGATGCACATTTTTCAGCAAATGAAGCGTGACAATAGGCCCATCACCTTGAAGCAACTATGTGGAATGGTGGAAAGGTGCTTTGAAAACTCAGTTATGGTGTCAGCTGACTGGAAACAACTTTTGGGGCTGGGACAATGTCTTCCACGATGCAGTCTGTGCTATAAATCAGTGACAATTATATGAAGCTGTTTATCTCCTAACCAAGATTCACAGGTCCAGAAATCAAATGTAGAAAATAGAAGTAGCTTCTCTCACTGTTACGCCTAGTGATCCAGCAGTGAAAATTTGGCTTCTCATTCTCTACTTGTAGAGAAGTTTTAGTCCCAAAAGAGGAATACTTCCTCCAAGGGACGCATCAAAGGTTCCAATAAACTTGAAGTTGAGACTGTCACCTGCCCACTTCAGAGTCCTCATGCCAGTGAATCAAAAGGCAAGTAAGGGTGTACTGTATTGGCTGTGGGATGGATTCTGACAATTGAGGGGAAATTAGATTGCCACTACAAAATGGCAGTAAGGAAGAGTATGTCTGGAATGTACTCTCATGTCCTGTGATAAAAGGACAAAACCCAATAAAGCCAGGACTGTTAATGGCTCAGAAATTTCAGGACTTAAGATTTAGGAAACCAAGCAGACAAAGAACCACAACCCAAGGAGATTTTTGCTGAGGGAAAAGTAAATATGGAATGGGTAGAGGAAGGATGTAGTTATAAATACCAGGTATGTCTATATGACCAGTTGTATAAATAAGCACTGTAATAGAGTATCTCTTCCTTACTTTAATATGAATACATTTATGTATGTGTGTCTTAGTTATCTGGTCCTGCTATAGCAGAAATACCACAAGTGGATGGCTTTAACAAAGAGAAATTTATTTTCTCACAGTCTAGAAGTCCAAATTCAGGGTGTCAGTTCCAGGGGAAGGCTTTTAGCCTCTGTTGGCTCTGGAGGAAGGTCCTCCTCGTCAATCTTTTCCTGGACTAGGTGCTTCTCCATGCAGGAACCTCGGGTTCAAAGGATGCACTCTGCTCCCGGCACTGTTTTCTTGGTGGTATGAGGTTCCCATGTCTCTCTGCTCGCTTCTCTCTTTGTGTCTCAAAAGAGATTGGCTTAAGACACTATCTAATTGTGTAGATCTCATCACTGTAACTGCCACTAATCCATCTCATTACATCACAGTGATAGGATTTACAACTCATAGGGAAATCACATCAGATGACAAAATGGTAGACAATCATACAATACCAGGAATCATGGCCTAGCCAAGTTGACAGATATTTTGGGGGGACACAATTCAATCCATGACAATATGTTAATTAGTTTTTTTTCTCTTTCTGTCTCCTGTTCTCTTAAGCATCAAATGTAAAATTTGTTGATAGTAGTTAACCTTTCTGTATTTAAGTTACTGGATATCGGAAAGGGAATATGAATCATCTAGAAGGTGCAATCATCCAAAAATGAGTAGAAGGACTTTCTTTTCTCTTTCGTGGGAAGAGCCCATGCTTTGTTTGTACGATGATGGTTATAGTTGCATTACATTAGGTAGAAGCATGGTATTGCCATGGACCTTAACTGAAAAATAAGTATAGATCAAAAAGGATGCCAAGTTCATAAGGAATGAACTGTGGTGAATTGGTATTGTATAAACTTAGCTAACCTGGAACTAATTCAAGCCTCAAGTTGCAATACTGAAGTATTCTACAGGGAAAATATTAAACAACTCAGGAAGCATCAAAAGAAGATGGAAGGAATACACAGAGTCACTATACCAAAAAGAATTGGTCAATGTTCATTCATTTCAGGAGGTAACATATGGTCAGGAACCAATGGTACTGAAGGAAAAAGTCCAAGCTGTACTGAAGGCATTGGTGAAAAACAAGGCCCTGGGAATTGACCGAATATCAGTTGAGATGTTTCAATAAATGGATGCAGCACTGGAAGTGCTCACTTAGCTATGCTGAGAAATTTGGAAGACAGTTACCTGGTTAACCAAATGGAAGAGAGAGATCCATATTTGTGCCTATTCCCAAGAAAGCTGATGCAACCAAATGCATAAGTTGTCAAACAATATCATTAATATCACATGCCAGAATATTTTGCTGAAGATCATTCAAAAGTGGTTCAGTGGTATATTGACAGGGAACAGCCGGAAATTGAAGCTGGATTTAGAAGAGGACGTGGAACCAGGGATATCATTGCTGATGTCAGATGGATCCAAGCTGAAAGCAGAGAATACCAGAAAGATGTTTACCTGTGTTTTATTGGCTATGCTAAGGCATTTGACTGCGTGGATCATAACAAATTATGGATAATACTGTGGAGAATGGGAATTTCAGAATACTTAATTATGCTCATGAGGAATCTGTACATGGATCAAGAGGCAGCTGTTCAAACAGAAAAGGAGGATACTACACGGCTTGAAGCCAGGAAAGATGTACGTCAGGGTTGTATCCTTTCATCATACTTATTCGATCTGTATGCTGAGCAAATAATCAGAGAATCTGGACTATACGAAGAAGAATGGGGCGTCAGGATTGGAGGAAGACTCATTAACAACCTGCAATATGCAGATGACACAACCTTGCTTGTTTACAGTGAAGAGGACTTGAAGCACTTACTGATGAAGATGAAAGACCACAGCCTTCAGATTGGATTGCACGTCAGCATGAAGAAAACAAAAATCCTCACAACTGGAGCAATAAGCAACATCATGATAAATGGAGAAAAGATTGAAGTTGTCAAGGATTTCATTTAACTTGGATCCACAATCAACACCCGTGGAAGCAGCAGTTAAGAAATCAAAAGATGCATTGCATTGGACAAATAGGCTGCCAAAAACCTCTTTTAAAGTGTTGAAAAGCAAAGAGGTCACCCTAAGGACTAAGGTGTGCCTGACCCAAGCCATGGTGTTTTCAACTGCCTCATATGCATGCAAAAGTTGGACAATTAATAACAAAGACGGAAGAAGAATTGATGCCTTCGAATTGTGGTGTTGGCGAAGAATGTTGACTATACCATGTACTGCCAAAAGAACGAATAAATCTGTCTTGGAAGAAGTACAACCAGGATGCTCCATAAAGAAAGGATGATGAGACTATATCTCACGTACTTTGGGCATGTCATCAGGAGGGATCAGTCCCTGGAGAAGGACATCATGCTTGGTAAAGTAGACGGTCGGTGAAAAAGAGGAAGACCTTCAAAGAGAGTGGCTGCAACATTGGGCTCAAGTGTAGCAACCATTATGGGGATGGTGCAGGATGCTGTTTCGTTTTGTTGTGCGTGGGGTCACTATGAGTCGGAACTGACTCAATGGCACCTAACAACAACAACAACCTGGAAGTATATTTTTCAGAAATATTTTTTATAGCATATGAATTAGCGTATGCCATAAAAAACATTATTATTTTTAAAAGAAATTATTTTGTAACTCATGAAATGAATTTCCACCTGATTTTCAGTTATTTCTGGTGGGAGTTACAAGACCATGGCGGGAAAGGCCACACAAAGCAATCCATCACACCGAAGATTCACTAAATATTAGTTGAATGACTCAAGAAAATAAATCCTTTACTCAGCCATCTCTCTTGATTCTTCACTAAGCCATCTTAAAAATTATTTCCTTAATGTTTCTTTAATTTGTTTCCTCCTCTTCACCTCCACCATCGCTTATTAGCCCAGACCTACATCATCTCCTGCCTCCAATTTCCTCTGCCCTGCAGCCCAGATATCTCTCAAAGAAATGACAAAACTCATTATGTCAATCAAAACTTCATCTTGATAGCTGGGCAGAGAGAAGTATGTATCTGGACAAGAAGTAAGATTTGGTTTCTTTTTATCCATTACTAATGTCTGTCTTTTCTCCCTCCGAGCTCCTTTCTTTATTTTAACATGGAAATTGTGGGTATTCTCTGAAAGCATTTGCCTAATCTCACACACTTCCCTCTCTTCCTCTGGAGAGATGAGGGTAAGCAAGAAAAAAAAAAGCAATAGTGCTGGTTGTAATGCTCACCATTCATTCCTTCACTCATTCATGAAGCATTATGGAGCACATACGAGAGACAAACTCTGTTGCAAGTGCTGGAGGTGTCAAGATAACCAGTGCATGATTCCCACCCTCAAGAAACTATCAGTTCTTGCAGGTTTAATTGCCTCCATAAACAACTATTTCCATTACCATGTGTTATGGATTGAATTGTGTCCACCTAAAATATGTGTTATAAATCCTATCCTCTATACCTATGGTTATAGTCCCATTTGGGAATGAGTTTTTCTTGGATATGTTAATGAGACAGTACTAATATAAGGTGTGTCTTAAGTCAATCTCTTTTGAGATATGAAAGAGTAGGTTAAGCAAGGAAGGACAAAAGGAAGGGAAGATACATGCTACATGTTTGCCAAAGAATTTGGGAATAGAAGCTGAAAAAAGACAAAGGTCTTCCCCTAGAGCTGACAGAGGGAGAGAGAGAGAGAGAAAAAGAGAGAGCCTTCTTTCTCCTAGAGTTGGCACCCTAAATTTGGACCGCTAGCCTCCTAAACTGTGAGAAAATACATTTCTGTTTCTTAAAGGCACCCACTTGTGGTATTTCTGTTAAAGTAGCACTAGATAACTAAGATACCAGGAAACCAGAAGATATGCATGGTACCTGGCTACCATTACTGAACATTTTGATCAAGGACTCAGTACATGAATCCTTAGCAAAAGGAAGGAAAGTATGGAACCAAACCTCAAGCTCATATGGAAACCTTGAACCAAAGCTACTCCTTGAAGCCATAAACTAAACAGCAACTTAGCCCAACTAATGAAAAGTGTTTGCCTCTAACATAGTGCTCTCATAAAGAATTTTCTATATGAGAGTAAACTGACAATAGTTAGTGTAAGGCACGGATGAGAACTTTAAGTGGCAGAGAACCTACGTTAATGGTGATGAAACAATATGGTGGAGATAGAACTAATGGTAACACAATGTGAAGTGTGTAAGCGATGTTATTGAACTGTTCATGTAGAAATTGTGAATGGATGGGTGTTTGGTTACGTATATTGCACAAAAAACAAAATATTAAAAAAAGAGAAACCTACTTTTTAGTCAGGAGAGAAGCACACACAATCAATGGCAGCTGCCTGAGAAGCATGTGTATTGGAGGTTTGGACCAGTTGCTTTGGGAGCCTTGAGGAGGGAGTGATTAATTCCCCAAAGGTAGGGTAAGGCAGGCTTACAGAAGAGTTTCCATTCGAGCTGGGCATTGAAGGATGAAATGGATTCCTTAAGGTTTAGGGAAAGACTTTTCAGGAATGGGTTCCAGCCTGAGGAAAGGCAAAGACATGTGAAAGTCCAAGAGAGAGTAAGTTTGTGTGGCTGAAGGGTAAGGTTTGTGAGGAAGAATGGCTGAAGATCTGACTTGAAGAGGAAAGATGAAATCAGATTGTGGAGGGTCTTCTGATGCATGATGCACTGAGGATTTATTCTGTAGGCATGAAGAACCACTGGAGGGTTTTTTTTTTTTTAATTGGCATAACCACTTGCATGTTTGAAGATTGATTGGATAGCAGAAAGATGTGAGATGGAGAGACCTTTTAGGAACATAATGTGGCAGCCCAGATGAGAGGTAGTGAGGGCATGTGGGAATTAAGAGAGCAGGGAGGTTGGTGGTAGAAGAAAAATTAAGAAAGGTCTTTCATAGGTAAAAATATATGTAACAAAACATTAGTCAATTTAACAATTTTTGCATTTATTATCCAGTGACATTGATTACATTCTTCGTGTTATGCAACCATTATCACTATCATTTTTCAAATTATTTTACCACTATTAACACGAACTTTGTTCCCCTACACAATAACTCCTTCTTTCCCCCTCCATCCCAGGCCTGGTAAGCACTAATAAGCTTTGGTTTCTACCTATTTGCCTATTTCATATAAGTGAGATCACACAGTATGTGTCCTTTTGTGACTGACTTATTTCATTCAGCATAATGTTTTCAAAGTTCATCCTTGTTTTAACATGTGTCAGGACTTCATTTCTCTTTATGACTGAATAATATGCCATTATGTAGATATACTACATTTCGTTTATCCATCTGTCGATGGACATTTAGGTTGTTTCTACCTTTGGGCTATTGTAAATAGTGACGAAACAGACATTGGTGTACGGGTTTCTGTTTGAATTCCTGCTTTCAGTTTTTCTACTTTTGGTAGTTCTATGTTCAACTTTTTTGAGGACCCACCAATCTGGTTTCCACAGCAACTATCATAGGTAGAATTTTATCAGGAAATGGATACTCTGGTAAGAGACAGCTCCAGTGAAGTGAACTGTGTAATAATGGCTCCAGGCAACTCTGCAGTTGTGTCCAAGAGCTGGACAAAAGGCTCCTCTCCTATGGAGGAGGAGACTGGGAACATGATGTGAGTCAATGGGTGCAACAACGGGTAGCAAAAGCTGAGATCAGAGCAAAGCTGCTGCCTTCCAGGGACTCTGAGTAGATGTGCTCTCTGGCCCACCACCACCATAATGCCACTCAGAGGGAGATGCAAAGAGTGGAAGGCTGAGGTCCCGTCATCTACGTGGTGAGCACTATTGATCTAGAAGGACTTTCAAGGAGGAGACCTTGGTGGGGTCAGGAAACCGACAGCTGAGACTTGGGAAAGAGTGCAGTGTGAGAGGTCCAGGCGTCAGCAGTATCTGGGAGCTGGTGGAAATCATACAGTGGATGAACATGCTTAAGCATGAGATAGAGCAGCCAGGGTTCCTATGCTTTGCAGGGGTCGTAGACTTCCTGGCTGAGCTGATAAAAGCTATGAACTCTCTTCCCAGAAAGATGCCCACCTGTACCCACCAAACATAGTCTATAATTATAGGAGATTTGCAGACTAAAACAGAGTGAGAGGAAAGAGAGCTGAAGACATGCCTAGGGAATCATCCACATGATTAAGAAGATAGACGCAGCAAAACCAAAGGAGCAAGAGAGCCAAAGGAGCTGCATTAGAGAAGGCTCAGAAGAGGGGGTTCGCAACAGGTAAGATAGAGTGAAACTGAACAGAAGCCATTGGGTTTGCCAATTGGCCATTAGTGACTTTTGCCCACTGAGTATATTACCATGGTATGCATCTGGCTCCGTTGCTAGGCACATTGCCTGGGACATGGTATCAGGATAAATGCTCATAAGAATTTGGTGAATTCATTTGTTAATTTCAGTTGTGTGGTGGCAGAAGCCAGATTGTAGAGGAGAAAGAAAGTGAATGGGAAATTTGAAAATAATGACAGTGAATTAATATAGAATTTTATCCTATCCAATACAGCTGAGTATGAAAGGAAGAAGTGAGCTAGGGTGGTAGCAGAAAGGACTTTTTAGGATGATGGGGATTTCAGCATCTTTGTAAGATAAGGGAAGAAAATCACGGAGGAGAAGGTTAAGTAACAGAATGAAGTTAGGGTCATGGCAAGAGAGTATAGGATGAAGCCTACCAGGGATGACGTTTACCTTGGGAAAGATTTGAGCCATCTTCTAAAGGAGGAGAGCAGAAAGATGAGTAGGGGCATCAGGCAACCAACACTTAGTATCTACTATGCACAGGAGTTGTAGTAGGTTGTCTCATTTAATCTATCCAATAATTCTTTGGAGTAGGTGTTACTGATTCCATTTTTCAGATTAGTAAATTGAGGCTTAGAGAGATTGGGTAACATGCTTAAGTTTATTCAACCAATAAGTGACAGCCTGGTCTTGCTGATTCCAAAGCCCATGGTTTTTTACATACATTAAATTTTTGAGGTGCCAAAGGGAAAAAGGAAGCCATATTTAACAGTTTCTATATTTTCACATATTAGAGGGCTGCTGGGAATGAGTGTTGGATTGGGGAGTGAGGTGAAGACTACAGATAGGCTCTGTGAAGGATGGATTGCTATGTAATATTGTTGTTAGGTGCCCTGGAGTCCATTCGGACTCATAGGGTTTCCAAGGAGAGGCTGGTGGATTCAAACTGCCAACCTTTTGATTAGCACCCATAGCTCTTAACCACTATGCCACCGGCGCTCCGTGTAGAATTAGGGATCCAGATTAAAAAAAAAAAAAAATTAGGGATCCACCGCCACCGTTTCTGGCAGAAAGATGTGGCAGTCCGCTTCCATAATGATTACAGCCTTAGAAGCCATATGGGGAAGTTCTCCTCTGTCCTATAGGGTCACTATGAGTTGGAATGGACTTGAGGGCAATGGATTTGAATCTTTATGGGAGCAGATCTCCAGATCTTTTCTCCTGTGGAGCTGTCCTTGGGTTTGAACTGCCGACCTTTCTGTTAGCAGCCGAACACTTAACCATTGCGTCACCAGAGCTCCTTATGCGTAATACACATATAAAACCAAACCAAACCCAGGGCCGTCGAGTCGATTCCGACTCATAGCGACCCTATAGAACAGAGTAGAACTGCCCCACAGAGTTTCCAAGGAGCACCTGAAGGATTCGAACTGCCGACCCTTTGGTTAGCAGCATATATAAGTATAGATATTACATTTTTAAAAGGAAAAATATAGCTCTGTACATTTTTTAAAATTCATTCCTGCAATGCTGTTAACCCTGGTGGTGCAGTGGTTAGGTGGGCAGTTCGAATCCACCAGGTGCTCCTTGGAAACTCCATCCAAGTAACAGCCTGTTTTCTGACAGCTGCCCACGTGTAATTGCTTCTGTGGCCACAGCAGGGCAGGAGTTCTCTTTTATAGGAATCACTGCCCTGTATAATTTTAACCTCACCAAAATGTATTTCCAAGACCTTGAGATTTACCAACTATATTCACAAGTATAATAAAGGGGCAAACTTATTTAAAAGAAACTTGCCTCAATGCTGTGATCAAATAAGAGCAATTAAATGTTACAAAAAATGGAAAAGGCTGCTTCCCTCGCTTTCAAGCGTATCTTTAAAATGCAAATGGTTTACTCTTTTAATGATGAAAGAAAAATCTTGTGAAAGCAACATTTTCAGATGAATAAAATATCAAATAAAATATCAAACCCGAGATATTTTATACACACACACACATATTGCCTTGCAAATCATATAGATTTGTACAAGTAAGAACAACCCCCCCAAAACATATATATTTGTCTGGTAATTTTTGGTTATTAAAATAAAAAAAAGAATACTTTCTGGTTAAGCATTTGAAAATAAACTTATTGAATTTTGTTTTTTAATATAGAGATTTATAACGAAAACAAGAAAATGATCTGCCACACCAGATGGTCTTGTTTTTTGTTTTAAAATAAGATCACATGTTCAGATCTAAAAAATTCAGAGTACAAAGGATAAAAAAAAGAAAGAAAAGGAATGCCCTCTCCTCCTTATTATCTCCTCCCCTCCCCATTCCACCTCCCTATAAGTGACCACTATTAATAGATTTTTATGATTGAAGAATGTTTTTCCAAGCTGTGTTTTACCCAAGATTGTTGTTGTTGTTAATTGCTGTTGAGTTGATCAGGAAAGGCATTTAAGACAACAGGCTTTAATGTCTTCAGAAGAATTTGGGCCAGAACCCAGGTTGCAACTTGGTTGCACGTGTGAGATGTAACAATGGCCTGCCCAGATGGCATGTGTAGATGGCCGACCATACCACCATTTCCACTGACACCTTTCATTTTGAGGAAGAAATCGAAGTGTCTTCTCACCTCCAGAAATGATATTCCCGGAAATAGATATTTGGGGTGCATTGAGCAGCAACTATTCCCGGTGTCTACCAGGAGCCCAATGAAAAGACCACTGTCTCCAGAGCTGTCAATTTGGCCTTTTCATACACACTGATATTGATTTAACAAAGCAAAAATATTCTAGCTTAGAAATGACAAGGGACTCTTTATGACATTGATGTATCCATATTTGTACACATTGAAGAAAAAAGTATGTTTTATATATGTACTGAATAAAATATCTAACTTTTTAAGAATGTTGTAAAATATTTCCATATGTACATTATATCAAAGTGCTTTTTCCCAAGTTTGGTTGAAAGGAAATACCCAGAGCATTAGGCCCATCAGAATAGATGTCTCCAGTTGTGGTTTTCAGATGCCCTAACGCACTTCTGCCCAGAACTAATCAAATACAGCTTGGCACTTTCAGTCATTGTGTGTGTATGTGTGTGTTTAATTACTTACAAAGAAAAAAACATTTTTGGTAAAGCATAATATAGGGGGATAAGATATCAGTTGACTTTTTGGTTTATTTCCAGCATTATCACTTCTCTTTAATCATTCACAATGGGAAGACTCCACCCTGACCATCTTGATGCACTTGGTTTGTTGCTTTGTAAGTATGATAGAAGGCAGCTCTTATACTAGGAGAAGGAAAGGGAACTAACACTGACCATCCCTACCATGGGCCATGAATTCTGTGGTGTGATTGGCACAGGATATCTGATTGAGCCCTCAGAACCTCAAGGGTCATGATTATTATCTTCATCTTATAGATGAAGAGAAATAAGACTTCTAGAGAGTATGACGCTTGCCCAGAGTCATTATCTGGCTAATGGTAGACCTAGGATTCAAGCCCATATTTGTCTAATGCCAAAATCCTGCATACTTTCTACTATCTCTTTGTGAAAGGGCAGTCCAAGATCCATTTCTGTGGCAATCAGCTAGGAGATCTTAATAAAATGCACGTTCTTGGCATGATTTTCAGAGATTCTGATTGAGGAGGTCTTAGAATCTGCATTTCACCAAATTACCCAGCATATTCTCAAGTGAACCTAAAATATAAGAACCATTGTCTAAATCGGAGGCTCATATTTTTAACACAGAAAAGGAAGATTCATATGACAAACATCATCTGAGCCCCTAATGTCTATTTTTCAAGACACGTCAATCCTAGTGTATTCTCCAGTGCTGACCATGTCCTTCGGATTACTTGTTAGCTTTTGCTATTTATATTTAGCCAGATGATCCTTAACTCTGAGCAGATTGAGTGATCAGGTTTATCTACTTGAAATTTCTTTAGCAGAAGTCCATCTTTCAACCCATCAGCAGGCTTGTAGAACTGTAAAGCTAAAAACATAACTACTCTAGAGAAAATACACTAACTAATATTCACACAATGGCTGTTGTCAAAAGTTTTCTAAAATTAGGGCTTCTTTTTTTTTCAATAGACAAATTTTATTGCCTCTTTTTAAAAAAAAAAAAAAAATCACTGGCCTCTTGTTTCCACAGCTGGACAACTCTTAGATCTTATTCATCAATCTGCTGAACTGTTCCTTTTTCAGAGACCTAAAAAACATTCCTAAATTTTCTGCTACCCTTGTTTTTTAACTGTCTTGGCTTGCAGAATCAAAGCAGCTGAATTTGTTACAAGTTCAATGTTATTTTCTTCAAGAATTAATTCACCTTTCTGGGCTTGAGATGCTGCACGGGTAACACTTGGCCTTATCCAAAGTCTATGGATTTTTTTTTTACCCAAGACATTTGAGATTTCAACAAAAGAGCTGCTATCTAGAATAACAACATTGGTGGGGAAGTGAACATACACAGATTCAACTTGTAACAGAAACCCAATGTACATGACTACAGACAGTGTGAACTGTAGCCAGTTCTTTTCTGTCTCTCCACCATTTGTCAACCCAATACCTCTTCTTTTTCTTTCCAAGGAGACCGAGTTCTACATTTATGCAGTTGAAATTTCTCCACGGGGTTCCCCTGGGACCCTTCACAATAACCGTCCTTTCCTGCATAATGATATAGACATTTTCTGGAATGTCAACAGTCTGCTCGCTGAGAATGATCTTCATTCTTAATGTAGATGTGGCAAAGAGAGCAAAATTAGGTTTTGAAGAGATATGGAAAGTGTATAAGACCTAACATTAAACACCTACTAGGTGCCAGAGGAGCCCTGGTGGCACAGTGGTTACAAGCTCAGCTGCTAACCAAAAGGTCAGCAGTTCGAATCAACCAGCCACTCCTTGGAAACCTTATGTGGTAGTTCTACTCTGTCCTATAGGGTTGCTATGAGTCAAAATCGACTGGACGGCAATGGGTTTGGTTTTGGTTTAGGCGCCAATAATCAATGCCCATGGAAGCAGCAATTAAGAAATCAAATGACATATTTCATTGGGCAAATTTGCTTCGAAAGATCTCTTTAAAGTGTTAAAAAGCAAAGATATCACTTTGAGGACTAAGGTGTCCCTGGCCCAAGCTGTGGTATTTTCAATTGCTTCATATGTATATAAAAGTTGAACAATGAAAAAGGAAGGTCAAAGAACAGTTGGTGCATTTGAGTTGTGGTGTTAGTGAAGAATATTGAATATACCATGGACTGCCAAAAGAACGAACAAATTCTCCTTAGAGGAAGCACAGCCAGAAAGCTCCTTAGAAGCTAGGATGGTGAGATTTTGTTTTGCTTACTTTGGACACATCATCAGGAAAGAGCAATTGCTAAAAAAGAGCATCATGTTTGGTAAAGTGGAAGGTCAGCAAAAAAGAGGGAGACCCTCAATGAGATGGATTGACACTGTGGCTCCAACAATGTATTCAAACATACTAAAAACTGAGATGATCAGGAAATGTTTTGTTCTGGATGCAAGAAAGGGAGATTGTGGAGATGGGAGCTTTTGTACACTTCGGGAATTTTTTCCAGGGTTAATGCCAGCAAGGTGCCTGGTATACAACCAACCAAAAAAAAACCCATTACCATTGAATCTATTCTGACTCATAGAGACCCTATAGGACAGAGTACAGTTGCCCCGTGGGATTTACAAGGCAGTAAATCTTCACAGAAGCAGACTGCTATGTCTTTCTCCCAAGGAGTGGCTGGTGGGTTCAAATCACAGACCTTTAGGTTAGCAGCCGAGTGCTTTAACCACAGTACCACTAGGGTTCCTCTTGATATACACTCAGTGCACCATTAATACTTGTTGAATGGATTGATGTGAATTCTTCATGCCATCAAAGGGAGCTTTCTAAATACTAATGTGCTTAAAACCCTTTGATGTCCTTCTATTGCCCAGAGTAGTGGTTCTCAAACTTGTTCAGAAAGCAAAGCACTTAGAAATCATGGTGCTGTTTGCAGTACATGATAGATTTATATATTACACCACTAATTAATTGATTGTTAATCAGATTTTGTGCAAACAATATACGGTACCAAAGATTTAAGGAAAAAAAAGATAACTCAACAAACTCACCCACACATTTACATTTTTTTTCTAAAAACAGGCAATTCTGCATTACCTTGCAGAATATCAGTGTTGTATGGATTGCAATTATTTTTTCCAAAATGTTTAATTTCTCCAGACAATGTTCAGAAGAGTTTTACACGATGGCTGCATTGCTGGAAATTTCAGTACGTAATTAAAACCAAGCAAAAAAAATACCCAAAACACGCTGTGTTTACCTTTAAATGGAGATAGGTTCTAGACTTAAAAAAACAAAAAAACAAAGCCAAACCTATTGCCGTCGAGTCAATTCCAACTCATGGGAACCCATGTTTACAGAGAATTTCTTGGATGTCTTTAGGGAAGCAGAGCGCTAGGCATTCCTTCTGCTGCACTTCTGGATGGATTTAAACCGCCAGCCTTTAGGTTAGCAGTTGAGCACAAATGGTTTTGCACTACCCAGGGCCTGGTTCTAGGCTTAAATAATAATAAATGTGTTTTCCATCTATAAAAATCTGATTGGATATTGGAAAGTCATGTAGGACTCAGAAAGTTTATTGAAAAGGACTGTCCTATACATGGAAACCCTGGTGGTGTAGTGGTTAAGTGCTACAGCTGCTAACCAAAATGTCAGCCTTTTAAATCCACTAGGTGTGCCTTGGAAACTCTATGGAGCAGTTCTACTCTGTCCTATAAGGTCGCTATAAGTAGGAATCGACTCGACACCAGCAGGTTTCTTTGTTTTTTGGTCCTATACATTACAGGATATCTAGCATCAATGGCCCAACAAATTTCTAAATACCACATAGGTACCACCCAGCTGAGAACTACTGATTTCAACTAATCTACCAAAAGTAGTAAGTGATTTGCCTAAGCAAATGGGCCGTGAGCTCCTTTCCGTAAGCTCATGTTCAGTGGTATGGTATTCACCCTCAGAGCCCAGCTCAGTCCTGAAGCATGGCAGATGCCAAATTCATTAGCAGGAGAACGAAAAAAAAGAAATTTAATGAATACATAAGAGACTGTTTTTAGGTTTCTTTGAGCCGGTTCCAACCCATAGTGACCCTATAGGACAGAGTAGAACTGCCCCATAGGGGTTCCAAGGAGCGGCTGGTGGATTTGAACTGGCAACCTTTTGGTTAGCAGCCGAGCTCCTAACCATTGAGCGACCAGGACTCCCTAGGAGATTTACAGTCATTTTTTGGTTGGTTTTAATCCAATCTCCCAGAGCAGATAAGTGATTTATTCAAGATAACACAAGTAGTTAGTGGTAGAACCAATTCTACAGTTCAAGTATCTTAGTTTTCAGTAGAATACCCTTTCCACTATATCAGTAATCTTGAAACTGGGGTAGTTATACCCTTGGAGTACCTTTAATCCCCAGGATTATCTGAAGACATTCCAATGGGTACGGGAGCATAGATAGTTTTAAGAAAAGCCATTTCCAGATTATCAACGTCCTCAGGTACCGTTTCCTAAAACTGATCTCCTAGAGAAGATATCATGCCAATTCTTCCATCTTCCTTTTTGAAATCTTTTCTGTTAACAAAAGAAAGGGAACCTCAGACTCATTTAGTGTTCCATGGTGCACTGACTGAAAGTATATAAAATTATAGGGCAGTAAGTGGGCAATTTAAATACTGGGGTCAGCACCTGTTAAAAATCCATTGCTGTCAAGTCAATTCTGACTCATAATGATCATATAGAATAGGGTAAATTGCCCCATAGGGCTCCCAAGGCTGTTATCTTTATGGAAGCAGGCTGACACATCTTCCTCCCACAGAGCACCTGGTGTGTTCCAACCCCAGTCCAGCACCAGCTTCTTCAAACAAGGCACTCTTGATAGCTTACCATTCACTCAACAGCCAAAGTCCTCACCAGACTTGCTCTTGACATTTTGCAGAACTCAGGGAAGAAACACAAATGGAGGCCAAATATATATCTAAACATTTAACAGATATAAATTAAGCCAACAAATGATTTAACATGATATATTCTATCTTCCCACTTTAACAAACATATCTTTCAAAGGACTGAAAGGCTGGGTTAGGTGTTAGAATTTAGAAACTCTAGCTCTCTGCCCAAACATGGCAATGTAGGAGTAGTTTGTCCCCCAGTCAGTTCCTTTTTTTCCAGACCCTTCTTTTTCCTGCCTTGGGGGCCTCACGTGCAGATGTGTGGACAGCTCAGCCCACACATCCAAGCTCCTTCCACACCCCCTGCAAGTACCCTCAGGCTTGGGGTGAGCACCTCAGTAGCCCATTCCTTCCCTGAGAGCATGGACCAGGGGGAGGTACGCTCAGGTCCTGTGAGTGGGCTCCACAGTGTTTTGGGCAGGGTTTCTAGGGTCATGTATACCCAGAGAAGCCCTGGTGGCACAGTGGTTAAGTGGCTGATAACCAAAAAGTTGGCAGTTCCAATCCAGCAGCCACTCCTTGGAAATCCTATGGGGCAGTTCTACTCTGTCCTATATATAGGGTTGCTATTGACTCGCAAAATTGTTTTGATGACGGTGGGTTTGGGTATACCACACAATGTTCTAAAAGAGAAGCATACATTCTGACTCAGCATGCCCCTTAGTCCCCTAGACTCCTTGTTTGTGAGGTAAGGTATTTGCAGGGGGAAGCCAGAGCTGGGCCCTCTAAAATGTGAGGTCCTGGAAAGAAGGTCCCTTGCTGAACTGGTCCCAACAGTGTACAGGACCGATTCACCTGGAACCCTATGAACTCCCAAACCTCATCTCCTACTGCCCTCCCTCAGCTCTAGTCACATGGCACTCTGTTGCTTCAGGACAATTCTCTACTTGAAATGCTCTTCCTCCGATTATCCTCATGGCTTCTTCCTCACAGCCTTCAGGTCTTTGCTTAAATGTCCCCTTCTCAGAAAGGCATTCCCTCAATACCATATTTAACTTTACTACCATCTACCTCTACCCTGAATTCTATGGCCTTTCCCTGCTTTATTTCTCTCCATAGTACTTATTGGTCATACTATGTATTTCACTTATTTACTTATTTATTGTCTACCTCTCCTCATTGGAATATAATCTCCACTCAGGCAGACATTTTTGTCTGTTTAGTCTGTTTGGTTCATCCCAGTGCCTAGAACAGTGCCTTGTATGTATAAAGGGATTATAAATAATGACTGTTTGTGAAGAAATAAAAACCAAGGCTTCATGCCTTTTCCGTCTTACATGTAAGGATAAAGTTAGGCATTGGAAGCAGGATATCCTGGAGCATATTGGGATGATATTAACTCAGATATAATGAAGAATGGGATGAAGTAAATGATGATAATTTCCATTTAACATCCCTGCCCCTTAACTGTCAAAGAATGAATCATTCTTGAGAGAGACTTCCTTGATAGTGAAGCAAAGGGAACATGGTTGAAAAAGCAATAATGCCTTATTTTATCCAGGAAACAAATGGGTGGCAACACCTCTCTTAGAAATAGAACGATGTGAAATATCTATCATGAAAAGACTTTGTGCATAAAAATATATTAGTATAAAATGGAATGGTAATACGAATCAAGGTGGAAAAGAAATAATATAAAACTTTTACTGTTAAAAGAGCCTGTTCCTGTCTTTTAAAAAATGGAACTTATGTGGTACTGGCTAAGGATATTGAGCATATGTTGTAGTTTGAATTGTGTCCCGCAAAAATACGTGTTGTAAATCCTAACTCCTAAACCTGTGGTTATAATCCTGTTTGAGAATGGGTTGTGTTTATGTTAATGAGGTAATATTAGTGCAGAGTGTGTCTTAAATCAATTTATTTTGAGATATAAAATCAGCCTAAGCAAGCAGAGTTGGGGGAAGATAGATGCCATACCACATGAGATCTCCAAGGAACCAGGAAACAGAAGCTGAAAAGAGACAATGACTTTCCTCCAGAGCCAACAGAGAGAAAAAGCCATCCTCTAGAGCCTGCACCCTGAATTGGGACTTCTTGTTTCCTAAACTGTGAGAAAATAAATTTCTGTTTGTTAAAGCCATCCACTTGTGGTATTTCTGATATAGCAGCACTAGATAACTAAGACAGTATACCACGTGCTGCCAAAAGAATGAACAAGTCAATCTTCTAGGAAGCACAGCCAGAATGCTCCTTAGAAGTGAGGATGGTGAAATTCTGTCTCCCGTACTTTGGACATGTCATTAGTAAGGACCCATTGCTGAAGGACATCATGCTTGCTAAATGGAGGGTCAGTGAAAGAGAGAGAGACCGTTCATGAGATGAATTGACACAGTAGCTGCAAAAATGAGCTCAAATATAGCACCAATTGTGAGGATGGTACAGGACCAGGCAATGTTTTATTCTGTTGTACATAAAGTTGCTATGTGTCAGAGCCAAAACAAAGGCACCTAACAACAGCAACAACAACAACATAGCATCTATTTGATATATTTAAAAAGGGAAGGAACAGTTTTCTTTCAAATTATTAATATCTTCACTTGCTGGGAATTAAGTCCTTTGCAATGATTTAGATTTACAAGGAA
Source organism: Elephas maximus indicus (assembly GCF_024166365.1). Taxonomy (NCBI): domain Eukaryota; kingdom Metazoa; phylum Chordata; class Mammalia; order Proboscidea; family Elephantidae; genus Elephas; species Elephas maximus. Next base: position 42,607,169 of record NC_064823.1, read on the forward strand.
AAATTTTAGATGACAATTAGAAAGTTATGCAGGGGTCTGCATAGGTTTTCAAAATTCTTTAACGGGATATGCAAGCAAAAAAAATATTTAAAAATCATTGTGCTATACCACTAAATGATACATTGCTATATAACAAACTTCCTCAAAATTTATTGGGATAAAAAATCCATTTTACTGCAACGAGATGCCACTTCACCCCGACTAGGATGACTATTATCAGAAAAATGGAAAATAAGAAGCGCTGGCAAGGATGTGGGGAAACTGGACCCTCATCCATTGCTGGTGAGAATGCAAAATGGTACAGGCATTGAAGAAAAGAGTTTGGTGGTTCCTCAAAAAGTTAAACAGAATTACTACATGACCCAGCAATAGGTATATGACCAAGAGACTTGAAAGCAGCAAACCAAACAGACCCATGTACACCAGTTTCATTGTAGCACTATTCACAATTGCCAAAAAGGTGGAAACAACCTAAAAATCCATCAACAGATGAATGTATAAACAACATGTGGTGTACATGTACAAGGGACTACTACTCAGCCATGATGAACCTTGAAAACATGCTGAGTGAAGTAAATCAATCACAAAAGGGCAAAGATTGTATGATCTCACTCATATGAAATGTCTAGAATAGACAAATGAATAGAGGCCAAAGCTTATGAGCAGACAAAAAAGAAGTTATTGTTTAAGGGGCACTGAGTTTTTGTTAAAAGTGTTGGAAAAATTTGGAGATGAGTAGTGGTGATGATCACACAATACAGTGAATATAATTAATGTCACTGAATTGTGCATGTAAAAATGATTGAAACAACAAATGTTCTGTTATATCTATCTCACCACCAGAAAAGTCTCTACGGTTTTACTGTTTTTATGATCCTTTATGTTGATTGGGCTACAAAAGGCAGTTCTCTGTTGGTCTTGATTGTATTGCTTGGTCTTGCTGGTGATGCAATTGCAATCATAGGGAGACTGAGGCTGGAATCATCTAGCGCAGGGGTCAGTAAACTACAGCCATCTGTAGGTCAAACCTGAGCTGACATCATTTTTTCTAAATAAAGTTTTATTGGAACACAGCCATGTGCATTGTCTATGGCTGCTTTCCCACTACAATGGCAGAGTTGAGTAGCTGCGACAGAGACCATATGGCCTGTAAGATCTTTATAAGATATACACTAAGATGCAACAAACATTTGCATTTTCTTCAAGATCATTTGTTCTTTAGGCTTGTCAAGCTGTAAACTTATTTCCAACTCCAGAGGGAGAGAGAGTAAAGAGAGCAGAGCCCTCAGGCTATTTGCATAGACCAAAGAGATAGAAGCTGAAGGAATAACAGGGGAATTCTGTCAATAATTTTGATCCTTCTCCTCCTTAATAGTAGGCCGATGCCTAAATCATCTAGGGCTTTGAATAATTTAAATAACCCCTTGTGCACAGGAGAGTTTCTTTCCCCTAAGCTGAAGTAAACAGTTTAGGAAAGCTTTGCTTTTACTGGTCTCTTTTAGGAAGGAAAAAGTGGCATTGACCTTTCTGGCTGTGGGGTCACATTAAATGTGCTAAAAGCCATGTGCTCACAGGGCTGGTACTTCTTTGGGATTAATAATTTGATCACACATTTCATAGTTATTGGGCTCTAAATATTGAGAGTGAATTGGATTGCATGAATTTTATTCTTTTTACAACCTATTTCTTGACTTGAGGCATTTGCACATGTTGGTTTCTGTCTGCAATGTTCTTCCTACTTGTCACCCAGCTAATGCCTACTTACCCTTGCTCTGAGCTTCAACATCACTTCCTCAGAAAAGCCTACCTCAGCTCTCTGTGAGGTTCCCCTCTTACCCTGCTTCACAGCACTGTGTGGTTTTCCTTCAAGGTTCTTATCTCAATGTGCAATTAAAAATATCTGCATAGTAAAACCTGGGAAAGCTGGAAGCTGTGTAAGGTAGAAACCTGTCAGAGAAGGAAAAATAAAATATTTTCCACTAAAACAAGCGATAGAAATGTGGTAAGACTGAACCCTGTCAAAGGCAGAAAACTTGCAAGACCTAGAAAAACAAGGCAATCCCATGGAGTTCCAGCTCTCACAGGATTCACTGCATTTGTGTGTTACTCATCTAATATTATCTCCCTTGTGAACCACGAGGTCAGGGGCCATGTTGCTTTGCTATCATGTTAATATTTACCCAGCATAGCACAGCTTCTGTCATATGTTAGTTTCTAATAAATGTTTGCTGAATGAATAAATGAAATTTAAAGAAATTGCACCGCATGCAAACATATGACAAGAATATTTACATTACCCTTCAAGTTAGCCAGAAACACTTAAAAGCTTACTAAAAAATATTGAATAACCAATATTTTGGAAACCAGAAACCATCTTTTGATCCAGATTTTTTTGTAGATCTTATTCTTTAATTTAGAAAGGAAAACTATGAACATCATCTTAACTTTTCTGCTTCTGGTTTAAAATAAACAAACAAACAAAAACCTGTTGCCATTGAGTTGATTCTGACTCATAGCTACCCTATAGGACAGAGTAGAACTGTGGGTTTCCAAGGCTGTAATTTTTACAGAAGCAGACTGCCACATCCTTCTCCTGCGGATTGGCTGGTGGATTCAAATGGCCAACCTTTCGGTTAGCAGCTGAGCATGTAACCACTGCTCCACCAGAGCTTCTGTTTTAAAATAGTGTTTACCAAATCTAGTTTCAATTGTTCAAAGAGATGAAATTTTCATCTCTGCAAGATTTTTAATTCCCTTTTTCCCTACATTCACACATAGCAAACTGGTTTAAGATAAAAAACTTTTTTTCCATTTTATAAAATCAAACCCCAGAATATTTACAGAATCAAAGTATTAATAAACATTTGTAACAACAAAAATTTTTTTTAAAAAAATATATCTAAAATCTATTGGGGATTTTCTGTCAGGCAGTGTGCTAAGTTCTTCTTATTTTTTAATCATTTTTTGCATGTATATCCTTGGTGAAAGTGCACACAGTAAAATGGATCCCCATTCAACAATCTCTGCATATATCGTTCAGTGACATTGGTTATATTCTTCATATTGTATCAACAATCTCATTATTTTTGTTCTAGTTGTTCCATTCCCATTAACCCAGCCTCACTGCCCCCCAACGTTCTCGTCTATGTTTTAGAGTAATTGTTGACCACTTGGTCTCATATAGATGGTTTTTTAAAAGAGTGCAGTACTCAAGAGTGGTATTCTTTACTTTATGTGTTAACTCGCTATTTAGCTAAAAGGTGACTTGAGGGAATAGTTTCAGTTCAAGGTTTAAAGAGTATCTCAGGGCAATAGTCTTGGGGATTCCTCCAGTCTCAATGAGTCTAGCCAATCTGGATTTTTTGAGAATTTGAAGTTCTGTTCCACATTTTTTTCCCATTTGGTCAGAATCCATCTATTGTGGTCCTGATCAGAATGTTCAGTAGTGGCACCATCTAGTTCTTTTGGTCTCAGTGTAGAGGAGGCCATAGTTCATGGAGATAATTAGTCCTGCAGATGAGTTCCTTCTCTGAATCTTGAGTTTTCTTCTTTCTGTCTTGCTTCCCGTGAATAAGGTACTGCTCACAAGCTTTTAAGACCCCACAAAAAAACCAAAAACCAAACCCAGTGCCGTGGAGTCGATTTGAACTCATAGAGACCCTATTTACCAACCTAGGATGTAGAACTCTCTACACACCAGTTATGAACTATATTATGCCAATCGACTGAGTTGTCCCACGAGACTACTACTCTGTAGCAAAATTTTTAAATGCAAATCATTATCAAACATGTACTAGATGATAACAGAGCTCATGATACCAACTACATCATATTTAAGTTGTGATAATAGGTTGTAACTTGAGTAATATCCAATGGCACACTGGTAATGTTTAACAACTTGTTCTCTGGGGGGTTAAAAAAAAAGAGGATTTGTAGCTTTTGCTGTTTTCCCAGGTGTAAATACTCCCATCATGGCTGATTTCAAGCTACCAACCCAATATCACTGGACGCAGAGCTGGAAAGAGATGTACACAAACAGCACTTACAAGCTGGGATGAACCAGTTTCAGCCCAACACTGGTGCCATTGGTAATATCTAAAAATCATAGAACTTCTACCACCAATAAGTAATCAAGCTTAGAGAAAAGCCATAATATTCAGCCCTGCTTCGCAATCCTATTCTGTAAGAATTGTATAGGATTTTAGTTGGTATGATAAAATGCATAGTTTATATTTAAGACTGGACATAGTCCTGAGTTTTAATATCTTCAGAGCTCAAGCTCATAATCATTAGGGTAAAAAATAGCAGTATGTTATTAAGCTGCTGAAAGTAAACTTGATTTACTTATTTAAACATATGGAGATTCTTTGCTTTTGAGGGTGAAAGGCCCCCCTCCCCAATCCTTCTAACAGAATTTATAAGCAATTCAATGCAAAGAGAAATTCTAGACTTTAAAAAAGAAAACCACTGACTAGATTCACATGTCTTTTTAGGAACCTGTCAAGAATATTTTAAGTCACACACAGAGAACTGGATTCAATAAAAGCTTCTTCTTCTTCTTCTTTGTTTTTTAACGAAATAAAAACCCAGAGTAGTTACAGAATCCATTTTGGTCACTTGGACAGAGTTGGCACTGTGTTCATACCAGTCAGTGTTCTTCTATATTCTAAACACCAGCAGAATAACTCCACACTTGTGTGAGTGTTGAGATGGGTGGGGAGGGGTAGATTGGACAGTGGGGGAGGGAGAGATGAGATGAAGAGCAGAGGCATTAGCAAATGGAGGCCCAAGTGTGGTCAATAACTTAGTACCTAAATTAACACAGGTGAAGAAATGGTCACCAGTCAGGCACATTTTATATCCTTAGAAAACACTCACTGTAACCCCAAGAATTAAATTCGATTATTTAAGTACTTTATGCTAGCTTTGAATTTAAAACATAATTAGAGGTATAAGAATGGTTTAAAGCCATTGACTGCTAACCAAAAAGATCAGTGGTTCGATACCGCCAGCAACTCCATGAGAGAAAGATGTGGTAGTCTGCTTCCATAGAGATTTACAGCCTTAGAAACCCTATGGGGTTGTTATAAGTTGGAATCGACTCAACAGCAGTGGATTTCGTTTCGGTGTGAGGGATAAGAATGATTGTAAGTGTTAAAATAAAGAAAAGATGCAAATAACCTAAATGTGAAAAAGAAAGTGGGTATTTAAATTATGGCACATGACAGAGACTGGAGGAGCCTCTGAGACCATGGCCCTTAGACACCCTTCTGACCTGATACTGAAGACGTTCCTGGAGAATACCTTCCAGGCAAACAGTAGACAAGCCTATAAAATAAACAGTAACCCTCGAGAGGAACGTGCTCCTTAGAAAAATTATACGAGATCAAAAGGGCAATATTTGCCCAAAAGCAAAGATGAGACAGCAGGAAGAGATAGAAAATTAGGGCAAAAACAAACAGGGGGCCCAGGGTGGATATGGGGAGAGTGCTGACACATTGTGGGGAATAAAGCCAAGGCCATGAAACACTTTATGCGCAAACCCTTCAACAGGAATCAGTCGCTCTGTAAACTTTCACATAATGCACACACGCACAAAACAAAAACAAAAAAAGATCCCCCCCAACGCACATACACACAATAAGATACCATTTCACTCCTACTAGGATGGCTAAGATAAAAAAAAGAAAGAGAAAAAATTACTGCAGTGCAGTGAATTGCTATTGTATGGCTCTTCTAGCATGATCTGTTAACTCCCACAAAGTGATTGGGTGGGACCACGCAAATAAGGTGTTTGTGGCCCACCAAGGGGATTAGACAGTCTGCTAATGCAAATAAGATGAATGATACCCTTACAGGGGTGGGATTATGCAAAGAAAGTACATGGAACCTTTGTAGGAGATTGGTCAGTTTTGCCACACTATTAGACTTAAAGAGAGCCAATTCCAGAGTTTGGAGTAGTAACTCACTACCATCATGAAGAATAGCCAGGGAGGCGGAGCCAAGATGGTGGAATAGACAGAAGCTTCCTGTGAGCCCTTTTGACAACAAAGACCCGAGAAAACAAGTGAAACGAGTATATTTGTGACAAGCTGGGAGCCCTGGGCTTCAAAGGCAAGCTTAGAAAACAAACTGAAGTGCAGGGGGAGGAAGAGACCGTTCAGAAGCTGAGAGGAGTTACTGGACCTGAATAGCAGGAAGCCCTCAGGCACCACTCCTGGAGCAGTGGCAGCCGTGGGCTGGTACTAGTGTTTGGCCTCAGTTTCCTCAGGGAGAAGCAGCCGGCCACAGAGACTACTCACACCTCCAGAACCTGAGAAGAGCGGCGCTCTTGGCAAAAGCTAAGTACTTGCATATATTTTACTGCGCCCCCTCACCCCCAAGCTGGCTTCAGTGGCTGAATTCCCTGGGCCTGAGGTAGGCCCTGTTGAGCACCTAAAACCATCCTCCTGGCCTTGGAGAAGGAAAAAATTTGCAACTGGGGAAAAGATAATTTGCCAGCTCCACTAGCCGGGGGAACTCAGGACAGAAGTGGCTCCTGTCCAGGCATAAACAGTCTGTGGACTTTGAGCACCTTTGCCTTCTGCATGGACCTGTGTGAGCCTATTTTAGGAGAACAGGCCCTAGGTGGCAGACTCCAACCGTTTCAGCTGTGTGGTGGAGAGGTGGGTGTTTGATGTTTGACATTGCTTTGCCTATTAAACAAGGTCCTCACCTACCCACATCAGGGACCTAAGGACTGGTAGCTCTACTCAAGTCACCCAGCCACCCGCAACAGTGGTCCAAGGATAACTGGTACCTCCCAGTCCTTACAACCAAAAACTTGGGTGCCCATGGTCCATCTGCAGAACCCACCCACCTGCACACTCTAGGGAACAGAGACATGCTTTCCTCGGAGACACTCGGGGGTTGGTTCTCAGCCCCCTGCGTGACCCACTGCTGCAATCAGATACCGGTACATACACCAATCACTCCCGCCCCTCTAAGACTGTAGGACAGAGCCTGTACCACACACTTAATGATCAGTTACCCGGACTCCTGAGCTGAATTCATACAAGAAAAGTGAATGGACTCCTAGACTGATATACCTGATAACAGCTCTAGCCATCTGGGGACAGGGAGTCAGAGCTCCAAAGGCAAAAATAATCAAGCTAGCTCACTCAAGCAACCTGTTTGGGTACACCAAAACAAAACAAAGCAAAAAGCTACAACATAGTAAGCAAGCATAAACTAATACAATAACTTATAGATGGCTTGCAGACAACAGTCAATACCAAGTCACATAAAGAAACAGACCATGATCACCTCAGCAAGCTCTCAGGACAAAGAATCCAGGCATCTTCTAGATGAAAGTGCATTCCTGGAATTACCAGAGCCAGAATACAAAAGACTAATATACAGAACCCTTCAGGACATCAGGAAGGAAATGAGGCAATATGCAGAACAAGCCAAGGAACACACTGAAAAAACAATTGAAGAAATTAGAAAGATTATTCAGGAACATAATGAAAAGCTTAATAAGCTGGAAATATCCATAGACAGACAGCAATCAGAAATTCAGAAGATTAACAATAAAATTACAGAATTAGACAACTCAATAGAAAGTCAGAGGAGCAGAGTTGAGCAAGTAGAAGCCAGAATTTCTGAACTCAAAGATAAATCACTTGGCACTAACATATTTGAAAAAAAAATTAGATAAAAGAATTAAAAAAAATGAAGAAACCTTAAGAATCATGTGGGACTCTATCAAGAGAAATAACTTATGAATGATTGGAGTACCAGAACAGGGAGGGATAACAGAAAATACAGAGAGAATTGCTGAAGATTTGTTGGTAGAAAACTTCCCTGATATTGTGAAAGATGAGAAGATATCTATCCAAGATGCTCACTGAGCTCCACATAAGGTAGATGTTAAAAGAAATTTATCAAGACATATTATAATCAAACTTGCCAAAACCAAAGAGGAATAGCCAGGAGCAGTGTGTGTCCTTTGGACCTGGGGTCCCTACATCGAGAACTTCCTAGACCCAGGAGACAGGGAGAGCCATAATACTGGAATAAGACGGTGAGGGGGGCTTCCTGGTCTACAGAGTAAGGTGGCTACAGTGGGCTTCCCAGCCCATGGAGCAAGACAGAGCTGAATGCCTTGGGGCAAGAGGCTTGCTGGTGGAGTATGGTGCCTCCAGGCACTTATTGGTGGAGCTAAAGAGCTTTGTAACATTTACCCGAGCAGGGCAGAGGCCAGGCCCAAGGGGGGCCGAGGCCAACAGCGAGGACCCAGGCATACAGTGAGGGCCAAGAGTGAGAGACTAGGCCTGAACAGGGCTTGGCAGCAGAGGCCAGACTGTGGGCATAGCTAATGAAGGAGCTGTCTTGATCAAAGAACTGTATCCAGAGTTCCTGTTACTTCTAAGTTCATCCTGATCCTGAATTGCAACCTGTTACTTCCCTAATAAACCCCATAATCATGGAAAAAAAAAAAATTTTTTTTTCTCAAGAACTATGTTCACAAGAGTTAAGTGGGGGAAAATAGTCAAAAATTTATACAAGGGTAAGTCAAAAAGTACTGCTACAAAATAGAAACCTTTAGTAAACAAAAATATTAAAATGTGAAGCTACTGTTTCTTGACATATCCTTCGTCTAGGTCTATACACTTCTGAAGGCGGTGTTTCCACCTCTTTAACCCTTCCCTGAAAAACTCTTTGCTTTAAAACCCAGTACCCAGTGCCATCGAGTCGATTCTGACTCATAGCGACCCTATAGGACAGAGTAGAACTGCCCCATAGAGTTTCCAAGGAGCGCCTGGCGGATCTTTGCTTTACACCGCATCAAAACGGCAGTTTTCGCATCTTCGAGCGACACAAATCATGTTCCTTTTAAATGTTCATTGAGTTTAGGGAACAAGAAGAAGTCTGAAGGGGCAAGGTCAAGGCTGTAAAGTGGATGGGGTAAGGTTTCCCAACAAAATGCTGGTAGAACAGCCCTTGCTACCCTTAAAGAGTGAACAGGTGCATTATTGTGATGGTAGAAAATTTCTTGAAAATTTCCTGGCCTTTTTCTCACTAATGAAATTTTCTTAAAACTTCTTCATAATAAGGTCCCATGATTGTCCTGTGTCCTTCTAGAAAATCTATCAAGATTACCCCTTTGGAATCCAAAAATAAACATAGTTGCCATAACCTTGAGGGGTCTTCCCTCTCTTGGCTCATCTTTGAGGTCTTCCTGGCCTTCCTTAAAATGCTTGATCCACCTAAAAACTGCTGTTTTAAGTGCAGCAGCATTCCCATAAACCTGTGCAAAGCTTCAATGATTTGGGAAGATGTCCACCTGAGTTTTGTTAAAAATTTGATATTAGCCCTGAGCTCAAAATTGTTTTTTTCCATGGCACAGAAAGTATCCTTTTTTTTTTTTTTTTTGAAGGCACCGTTTTTCTAACAAGACTAAGACAAGTTTATTACTGATAGAACTGTCCGCAGCCATCCACTGATGGCAGACACGTTCAAACACGTTTTGTTTGGAATAAGCCCGTGCATGTATAAATGTATAAGATGGAACAAAAAAACAGCAATACATTTTGACCTACCCTCATATATACAGCATGTTTCCAGTCTTAAAATGTCTTATGCCTAGAAAACCAAATGGGAGGAAAGGCATCAAATTATTAAAAGTTATTATGAATAGTGAAATTTAAGGGAACTCTTTTTCAGTCTATTTTCTATGGAGCCTATTTTCTAGACTTCCTGAATTATCTACAAGGATGTTTTATAAGTGAAAAATATTTTACATTTAGAAAAGCTTAAATCACTTAATATCAAGAATCTTTTGAAACTTATGCACACTTAAATGCTAACTTTAGTTTTCTCAAATTTCTCAATCAACTCCTTTGCTGAAATTTCATAGGCCTCATCAGGTATAGCCTATGTATTCAGCCATGTCATTCAAACTAATTTTGAGTATGTATATTTTTTTTACTAGGAAGAGGTGAAGTAGTCCTGGTGGTGCTGTGGTTAAGTGCTCAGCTGCTAACCGAAAGGTGGTTCAAACCCATCAGCTGCTCTGCAACAAAAGATGTGGCAGTCTGCTTCCGTAAGGATTACAGCCTTGGAAGCCCTATGGGCAGTTCTCCTCTGTCCTATGGCGTCATCCACGAGCAGGAATTGACTTGACAGCAACCAATAGAAAGAGGGGAGCCTTGAATGGCAAGAGCTCATGCTTGGTTGGCAAATAGTAGCTTTCCCCTCCACAGCTAGTGTCGAAATATTACATCTCAAGCCTTTAAAATTATAATCATTAAGAAATTGAATTTAAACTTGTTCGGGTGTGTTAAGTCCCACTTTTCAGATTCTTTTATCAAACAGACTACTACCACAGGATCACAAAATGCCTCAGTGCAGTATGTTAGTTAGCCTAAGTCATGGGGAAGTGACATGTTACTATACCCTAGAACACAAGGCTTTTCAATTATGTCCTTCCTACTAAAAATGTCATTTTTAATACTGTGGCCAATTAAACATTATACAAGAGAATTGTATCATCCTCATTGCTCAATTCCTGGGTGTTTTGGAAAACCTAATGGATCTCAATTGTCTGAGACTAAAGACTGACAACAGGGGTCCCATCCCATCTATCATCTTATGCTAATGTGTTCATTACGGTGCTCATAAAGTCATTAGGGCTGAAGTCTCTGAATACATCATTTGCAAAAACCCTGGCAACACATACAGCCCTGGATAACATTATACCCTCTACCTCCGTTTTTCATCTGTACAATGTATCACTGGGTTATTAAGATTAAATGGTGTTAGGTGTTTGGAACAGTCAGTCCAAGGGCAAATCTGGTGTTAGCTATTCTTGTGGAGATGCTGTCCAATACTGTGGTAAAAAAATAATCTAAGACTGCCTGGGTTCAAACAAATGCCAGGCACTTACTAGCTGTAATCGTTCTTCTCATCTGCAAAATGTTGAAACAAAAAGGGCATTTCTATTTAAAACCCTCCTTTAAACAAGATTAATTTTACTTAACTTCCCCCTAGTACTCATTCAGCTTCTGTATTCCTGTTGTCAGGTCTAAATATGTTCCAACTCAGAGGCCCGATAGGACAGAGAACTGCCCCACAGGGTTTCCAAGAAGCAGCTACCAGATTTGAACTGCCAGACTCTTGGTTAAGCAGCTGAGCTCTTAACCCCTACATGAGAGCATGGGGCCTCTGCTCTTGGCTCTCTCAAAGATTAAGACTGAGATAGCCTAAAAGAACAAGTGTAGCTTATATGTAGAGCACTTTGATGGCTGGTACAATCTAAGAACTGTCATTAGCTATGTCTTTACAGACAGTACTACACAGTTGCAAGAGAAAATGGATATACTAAGGTTCTTATTTTAATGTTCTGACCTGGATTATAAATAGAAAACGAATCAAGATGTGACATTTTATTAGACCCATGACATAAGGTTTTGTATACAGGAGCTCATTTTCTGAATATGAACTGTTTTGAAATCTAACTGCCAATAGGTGGCTTTTATTACTGATCCCTCAAGTACTGAACTCTCCAAATTAGACCATTTTTGAACTGAACCAGAGGAATAGAAGGTCTAACAATGGTATAAAAAGGCTCCATTCTAAATTACTTGTTGGGTACTACGGTTTCTGTCCTATGAAACTTGGCAGTGAAGAATACTACGAAAGCCAACCAAATGGTATTTTAAAAAGCTTCAGATATAAAGGCCATTTTTCTCAAACTGCCCAACCTAGGTCTTAGGTCAGTAAAGATATATATTGCCAGGTCAAGCAGTGGCTAGAGGTGGTGTCAAACATTCTGGCACCACTACTTCCTATTATTATTATTTTTTAAAATAAAAAACCTACTATATACTAACAAACTACAACAGAAACAAAAGAAGCAGCCGTTTTATTTATTTTTATTATTCAAAAAAGCTTCATTTTTTTTTTATTTAGCTTTTTGACTCTGTGCTTGTGCCTTCAATACTTTGACAACGATTTTCTGCTCCTCAATAAGGAAAGCACGCTTGATCCTAGAAAGGAAAACATTAAGTGAATATAGTTTTAAAAAATGAAGCTCATTGACACAGGGCAAGAAAGGTTCCATAAAAGAACTGAGCAAAGCAATCAGGGAAGATAGCCAGAAAGGTAAACAAAGCCCCCAAGTACAGAGTAAAAAACATAATAGCTGAAATTACATCAACAGACCCTTTCAGCCTAACGTCTACTTCTTGCAGTGGCATCTAAAGCAGGAAAATTTGATTCCATGTAAATGCTACCAGCCCCCCTCCTTTCTTGGTTATTATGAACAACTAAAATCATCCCTATAGGAGACCATTCTGCCATTTATGGTAGCTTTTCATTTAAACCAAAAAACCAAACCCACTGCCATCAAGTCGATTCCGACTCATAGTGACCCTATTTAATATTATTATTAGAATCCAGGACTTATTACTTGATTTGCAAAATGTCTTGGAAAGCTCAAACCACATCTCAAAAAATTTCCAGGAGAAACAACTCACAAAGAGCGCATGTGCTGCAGAGGAAAATGAAGGCTATCAGCAAGAGGCACTTCGTGATGAATAAGGATTCTAGAGTGCCGCCATCTGGGTCAAACCCTACCACTTACTAGCCATGTCATCTATGGCAAGTTACTGTCTCCATATCAAGGCACAGGACTAACACCTATTTCACAGGGTTTTTATGAAGATTAAATTTGGAAGGATTTGCTATGCAAACCCTGAGGTTTGGTATCAAAAGATTTAGTTTAGAAACTTAAAATTAAGACCACAGAACTAGCTGAATAAACTTGGAGGCAAAAACCATTTCCGTGAATCTATTTCTTCACTTGTGAAGACCAAAAAAAAACAAAGACCAGACCCGGTGCCGATGAGCCTGATAGCGACCCTACAGGACAGAGCAGAACTGCCCTATAGGGTTTCCAAGGAGCGCTTGGTGGATTCGAATTGCTGACCTTTTGGTTAGCAGCCATAGTTCTTAACGACTACGCCACCAGGGCTTCCTGTGAAGGCCAAGTAATGTAAAAGAGTTATCTGGCATTATTGTAAGCATTTTAAATTAAGCCCTAACTATGCACACCTATCCCTCCCCACTGCCACTTCCTTAGCTCACGCCTTCATTTCTTACCTAGTTTACCATAATACCCTTCTTGACTTCCCTGTTTCCACTCAGTGTTCACCAATCTACCATGCTATTCAACCCAGAAACCAGGAAATCATCTCAGTTTCTTTGCAACATCAAATCACCCACAAATCCTTCTACTTACAACTTCTTTGGAGAGGCAATTTAATGTTAAGTTTCTCTTAATGAAAGTTAAGAAGTGCCTCAGTAAAACCTGGTGTTGCCCCTTTCCAGTTCTGTGAACAAGTGTTAAGCAATAAGTCTTGGTTTCTTCACAAAAAATGTTAATAGAAACTCCTTCCTGATAGGCTTGTGAGGATTAAAGTGCACACCACTGAACTTTCTGTCATGTAAATGTTACACTACCAACTCGGTTGTTACCACTACCAATTTGTTCCTAGACTACCTACTGTTAATAGTCTTGTAACAGACGCCAACTCCTGCTTCTTCTCTAGACCACTGAGTACTGTTCCAAATATGCAAACCAGACCCTCACAGTTCTGCTTTAAAAAAAAATCAACGGTACATCACTGTCTTTAAGCCTTCCTCATCCAGCACTGCCCGACCTTCATGCTGTCTTTCCCTTACTCTCTATATAAATCCCCTGCTCCTACAGAATATCCAGAACACCCAACCCTCTATCTGGAACTCTTCTCTCCCAATCATCCTCATCCCCACCCATTCATGTCTTAACGCAAATATCATTTCCTCACCCTTCACAAAGTAGAGGAAATGTATGTTCCAAATGTTCACCTTTAGATGAATGAATGACTTCACCTTCCACTCTAATGCAGTGACGTTTCTGGTATACCAAAGGGTTCCCTGTCCTGTACAAGTTTCCATTGTGAAAGTAATTCAACCCCGTTACTTCCCTAATTTTTAAGGATCAAGTTAAAAATCCATTTTCAACCGGTAAGGCCCTTCATAATGTATGTATAATTTTTCTACCTTTGTCTATGACCTCCTACAACCTTCTGCTCCAGCCATGCTAGAATTATATATGCCTGTTTTGTTCCTATGGAAACCCTGGTGGCATAGTGAGTGGCTAAAAGCTATGTTTGCTAACCGAAAGGCAGGCAGTTCAAATCCACCAGGCGCTCCTTGGAAACTCTACGGGCAGTTCCACTTCAACCTATAGGGTCGCTCTAAGTCAGAATCAACTCGACGGCAGTAGGTTTTGAGTTTTATTTTGTTCCTGTGCTTTTTTTTAAAAAAACACCTTCCACTCTCCATCTATCTATGGCTCATCCGTGAAGACTCAGCTGAAGTGTCTCTTTTGGAGCTTTTCTTTGGGTTCCCTAGGAACCCAAGTCACACCTTTAACCAAACCACTAATACATATTCATACTCATCCCTTCCCCCTCCACCCAAAAAACCAAGTGTCCTTTCAATTTCTGTATGTAGCATGAAAGTGCCCAAGAATTCTGGCTGAATTAATCCGAACTAATATCATTTATCAGTTTGCACAACACCAATTATCCGTACTCAAGGAAAGATTTTAAAGCATGCAAACCTTGTTACTTAAGGAATTTTTTTCACCAGTCTTCTCATGATTAGCATGCAATGTAAAAACTATAGAGAGAACGGACACTTGGTAAGAAAATGAATCCTAGAGTTCTATCTATATTTACCTGTCACGGACACACTTAGCACACATGGAACCACCATAGGCCCTGCTGACATGTTTTTTTGTTTTGGACAACCTCATGAGAACTTTAGGTCTCACAGCACGAACCTGCATAAAGAAAATACTGTGGTTATTTTGTGATGCTTCAACAGAAATACAAACCTTACCAGGATTTTAGTAGGTGGTGTTTTTTAAAAGCATGAACTTTAAACTTGACTATGAGGAAAATGGTACTTGAATTATCTGAAAGGTACTGCATGGCATTTCTGACACAGGTTTTAAAAAAAATGTCTATGTTCTTGGACAGATTTGGATCATGGATGTTTAGTAATTCTCAGCCCTTAGTGGTGACCTCTCCGTTCACTCCCTTACTAACGAGATTAAATCTCAGAAGTTCAATCCCTGTTAATGCTGTTCACAGAAAAAGGATCACTTACCCCTCTAAGTCGGCCGGGGCACACGCCACATGCAGATTTTGGTGCTTTACCAACCTTCTTGGTATAAAGGTAAACAATTCTATTACCAGGGGTTCGGGACCTAGAAAGTCAAAGAATAGGCAAGAAGTCAGCATCTTGTGGAGAAAATGAGAAATTGCGTTTTAAATTTTACAAGTACTTACAGCCTAGTTTTGTTAGAGGCTGTATTGTAGGACAGCCTACGACGGTAGGTCAGACGCTGGACCATTTTGAATGCCTAATTAAACAGAGTGGAATAAATTAAGTACTCATGATGAAAGTAATTCAAATCTCAAAACACAACATTAAATAATTTTTAGATTTGATCTTGTCTAGCCACTTGTTATAATCCTGTGATTTAGTTTTTTCATTGAAAATAATCACCATCACTATAACTGACATTACACATTGTCCATATATATACAAATATAGACATATATCTCCTTATATGTTGCTGCTGTTGGTTGCCTCAGAGTCAATTGTGACTCACAGTGACCCCATGTGTGCAGAGTAGAACTGCTTCATTGTGTCTTCAAGGTTGTGACCCTTTGGAAGCAGGTCACCAGGCCTGTCTTCTGAGGTGCCTCTGGGTGGGTCTGAACTGCCAACCTTTCCGTTACTAGTCTGCACAACCCAGGGAACCACATTCTTATATAGTATCTTTACATTAAGACAGTCTTACAAAAAGGATTCCACATTTTAAAACTCCTTAGAGGCAGTAAGAATGGCAAGAGGCAATGTTTTCCTGATGATAATCAACTGTGACATCTGGTTACAATTCTGATTGCCAGGCTCCTTCCTTACAAGTCTGATTCTGTTTGGGATGGTATCCAGAGTCCTAACTAGGCTAGTTTGAGAAACATGGGTTTTAAAGAAACAGTATATGTGAACTAGCAAGTTCGACCCTATGTCATTTACTGGGAATATGGTGCAACTAAAGCTAGTTTCCTCATCTCTCACTAAGACTTTTGTCTACTTTACATAACCGTCATTAGGATTCAGTATGTTCAGGGCTGTCTTGCTCCAAAGCAGCACCTGAGTCAAGTGCCTTTTAATACTAGTCTCGGTACTATATTAAGTGTCTTTGAGCTATGACACTGATGTTATTGCTTGGCAAATCAGTTACACAGCCAAGTATGTAAACGATTAAGTAGTTTCTAACTAGCCTACTCAAAATAACAAGCTACAAATTTCTCCGTCGTGAATGATTTTATTGTCACATGCCGAAGACAATTTACTTCTAACCACACTAAAATAGAACCATCGCACGCCAAAACCGCATGGAAAGCCAATGAGTGATTTTCATCACCACAACTAACACGGAAAACTCCATTATCAACAAACTCCTCCCTGCTGCTGGCCTTGAAAAGATAACCTTTTCAAACCACCACTCGAACTTGGTGGTCCCTCGCCCTCCCAATGCCAAGAACATCTACGATCGCGGGGTCAAGACATAGGTGTTAAGAACCGAAAACGTTCGACAATCTCAGAGTTTCAAGCAGCCCAACCACAATTCGTTTCCATCTTCAAACGCCGGACTCCGGAGACGGAGTGTGTTCGGGCCTTTGCCAGCTCCGGAGCGGCCGCCGGGTCCAGGAGCGTCCGAAACTAAACGTAGGGAACCTGCTCACCACTAGCCTCACTCATAAGCCCCTTATTCCCACGCCATCTCAAAAGACTGCGCCTGAAAGCTGTCAGGTCCCACAACTCCATGGATGGCGAACGATTCTAAAGCGAGTTGAGAACGGGAAAAGAGAAACACCAACCATACCGCCACACACCGACCCCGGAAGAGGAAAGAAAAAGAGCGCTTGAGAGTTCAAAGGTCAAATATGACGGCATAGACAGGAAGTTGCGTCAGAGTTATTCGCGCGGAGAACTAAGCGCCACCACGTTGTACGGCCGCCGACGCGCCGTTCTGCCCTGCTCGGGGATGCAGAACGCGGCCATGTTGTACGGCAGCCCGACTCACCGCCCCTCTGTGGGCGTGGGTGCTTCCCAGCGATTCACAGCAACCAAAAAAAACCAAACCCAGTGCCGCCCAGTCGCTTCCGACTCATAGCGACCCTATGGGACAGTACAACTGCCCCATAGAGTTTCCAAGGAGCGCTTGGCGGAGTCCAACTGCTGACCTTTTGGTTAGCAATATTCACAAGCCGCACAAAACTTTTGGGGAATTGCTGTAGACACAAACCGAAATGACAATGAGCTGCAAAGAGCAGAAGAGGGACAGATACCAACTTTTTCGTTCTTACCGACTCTACGACACGTTTAACCTAAAGAGCACCAGCTCTGGGGTTAGACTTGGATTTGAACCCAACGCTGCCATTTATTACTAGGTGACCATTGAGGAGTTGCTAGCTGTGACCTTCCCTTCTTCTTCCTTGTCATTCATTCGAAGCGTAAACTTTACAGACAGACAGGTTGGGATTTTAATCCAAGATCTGCTGATTACTAGCTGCCTTACTTTGGGCAAGGTCCTTAAGTATCTAAAAGAGATGTTAGTAAGGTCCCTGAGTAGTGCAAACAATTAAGAGATCAGCTACGAACCTGAAGGTTGGTAGTTGGCACCTACTCGGGGGTGCCATGGAAGAAAGGCCTGGCAACCTACGTCTGAAAAGATTGCAGCCAAGAAAACCCTATGGAACAGTTCTATTCTGTCACACATGGGGCTGTTATGAGTCTGATGACAGCAATGGGTTTGGATTTTTTGTTTTGTTTATCTTGCAGTGTTATTCCATGATCAGAAGCATCAAGAAGTTAAAGCATGTAGCACACAGCCTTGAACAGTGTAAGTGCTCAATAAATGGTAGCTAATTTTATGATTATGTACAAAAGTTACTTGAGGTTTCCCATCAGCAGTAAAGTCTGAGCTGGACCTTAAAATGATGAAGAGACAAAAAACAGCTCTCTGAAGTAGTATGTAAAAGTTTACATTGTGTGTGTGTGTGTGTGTGTGTGTGTGTAATTTTCTGAGAAGAGGGTTCTTAGTTTTCTTCATGTTGTCAAAGGGGTTCATGACCCTCCAAAAAAGTGAAGAACTCTTTGCTGGCCTTTAAGGGAAAACACTACAAAGGGCTTTTAAATTTTTATCTTACGTTAGGTTCCCTGGAAAGATAGAGGGAGGGTTCTGTGTTGGGGTGGGTAGGGGGGGGTGCTCTTAGGAAATACACCCTTAAAGAAGTGAAGAAGGCAGGATCTGGTGACTCACATGTGGTTGCCCTTAAGGCCTTAGCTTTTCCAATAGGGAATTCTGGAATTAGCGTGGCTCTACAGAATTATCCTAAACAGGGGCCAGGCCTTTGTGCTCCTATATCAGCCAGTAGTTGGCCTTCTGCCGCCTGACGGTGAATGAGGCAGTTCCCTGAAGCTGAGAGCAAAGTCCAGTGAGAGAGGTAGCTGTGAGCAGCCTGTATTCCCCGCAGCTAGAGGATAATGGGAAACCTTGGTGACATAGTGGTTAAGAGCTATGGCCACTAACCAAAAGGTTGGCAGTTCGAATCCACCAGGTGCTCCTTGGAAACTCTGTGGGGCAGTTCTACTCTGTGCTGTAGGGTTGCTATGAGTCGGAATCAACTCAACGAGTTAGGGGATGATGAGTGTGCCTTGACCCAGAAGAGAGGATTTTGACAGAGCATCACAGTATCCACTCCGTTTTCCTTCCAGCCTTTCCAATCCAATTAGTGAGTGGTAAACCAGGCAAGTGACAGAGGGCAGATAGCCTGTCCATTTGGAGATCTGTCTTGAGTTCTTTTAATTCCTTGCATCATTACCATCTTTGTCACCACAATGGATGGAAGGCTCTGATTATATCCTTCCTTCTGCCCATTCTCAAATAGCTGCTTCTCCCCTGACCTGGTCCTGTACTGCTTCCCTACTTCTCAGCTCTTTGATGTGTGCCTCTGGAACCCAAGTTCCATGGAAAAATACTGTCATACTTTGCATCTGTGTGCCAGGCATAAGGATGGAGGCTAAGACAGCAAGCAAAATATGGTTTTGGAATGAATGAATGAATGAGTGAAATGAGTGAATGAATTTGGAATATGTCCTCTGTATTTCCAGATAGTCTTCTCTGGGCAGACAGGTACAACAGGAGATGACAACCACGGTGGCCTCCGCGCCAACAGATAAGAACAGTTGTTTCACCATCTTAGTTTTCCTTTATTGTATTTAGCCCAGTTCTCTAATAGAATTTTTCCTCTGTTTCAATCTCTATTTGCATTTTTTGATCAGTCTTGGCAGATATCTGGTGATCACACTGAAAATTTCAGTAATCTCATCTGTGTTTATTGTCTTCTCTCTTTGTTGTCTGTTCAGTAATTTCTCTGTAAATATTTGGTAAACTTCTGTGAAATTGAAAGAAATTAGGCCCACCTTATACTTTTTCTGGTTTGGACTAGGAACTTTTAAAGTTTAACCTTCATTTATTTAAGAAGTCTTTGATAAAAGTTACTAATTTTAATGTGGTCAAATTTATCAGTCTTTTTTTTTTGTAGTGTTTTCTGTGTCTTGTTTAAAAAATTTTTTCTACTCCCAAATCTATAAGATATCTGCTTATATTTTCTACTAATACTTTTAAAGTCCTGTTATTGACTCTTTTAGTGTTGATTTTTGTATATAGAGTTAGGGACACAATTTTATCTCTTTCCTTATGGATAACCATTTTTCTATTTTTCCTACCTATTCGATATGTTATCTGCGTCCTATACTCGTTCTCACCGCTTGTGGCAACTCCTGATTCCACCTATAAACTAGCAGCGTTGGCAGTCGTAAACTTCACTAAGAGAGAGAAGAACATTCAGCCCAAAGCTAGCTCCTATGAGGTGGAGGTCAGGCACACCTCTGCTCTCCAACCCCCTCACCGTCTCTGACACCAGCCGCCCTCCCCACACTCTCTGTACTTCTCTGTTGGGCTTGATAATTAGTTGCAGTGGCTACACAGAACTCACAGACCATAGTCATGGTTTTGTGGTTTATTAGCGAAGTAACAGGCTGCAACTCAGGATCAGGATCAACTTGGAAGTAATGGGAACAACTGAGGAGACAGGACATAATTTGTCAATCAGGACGACTTCCAACCAAGACAGCTCTCAGCTCCTTGGCTGTACCCACAGGCCACCTCTGTTGTTGGACCCCTCTTCACCTGGTCTGCTGCCCTCGGGCAAGTGTTACAGCTTTTTAGTTTTGCTGACAAGTATGCGGAGGCATCATACTCCTCCAGCAACCTTTCTGCCTGAAGACACTCAGCTCTCTTGCTCCGTGGGCCAGGAAACCCACCGCAGCCATGGAGTGTCCTTTCCAGTGTTACAATTCTTTCTGTCTCCTGGGTCTAGGAGGTTCTCAGTGCAGGGACATAGGTCCAAAGGACATGCTCCACCTCCAGCTCTTCTTGATAGTAGTGAGGTCTCCCTCAGTGTCTGTGGGACTGGCTCTTTTATAAACGTACTCCTCCCACCAAGACCACAAACTGACCAATCCCCTTGGTTAATCACAGTCACCTTGCTTTCATAGTAAACTGTCAAATCCCTTTGCAAGATTGTGGTCTGGCAATTCATCTTGGCAGAACTTTAAACCCAGGGCCAGAAAGGCCGTATATAAAGAGAAACCTGTTGCACTACGTATACCAAATTTCCATACGTTGTCATCTGTTTCTGGCTCTCTGTTATATTCCACTGGTGACTTTGTCTTTTCCTTCTTAGCGCCACACTAATTATTTAGTAAACCCTAACATCTGAAAGGAAAAATACATAGATCTTTGATCTTTTTTTCTTTCAGATACATTTTAAAATCAGCTAATTTGAATTTTGGTTGCATTTGCGTTGAATCTGTGTATCAGTTAAGGGAGACCTGACAGTGTTGTTATATGAAAATTTTAAAACATGAACGTAGCGCATTTTCTTTTATGTCCATTAGTAAAGTTTTATAGTTTTTCTACAGAGTTTTGCGTACCTTTTGTTAGATTAATTAATTAATTTTTGTCAGATTAATTTCTGGGAACTTAACATTTTCTGATGCTACTGAACCTGCTCACTCGTCTATGCCAAGAAATGTAGGAGACGGCTTCCTGGCCAACCGCCTGGGAGAGATCCATATTTATGCCTATTCCCGAGAAAGGTGATCCAACCGAATGTGGAAATTATAGGACAATATCATTAATATCACACGCAAGCAAAATTTTGCTGAAGATCATTCAAAAATGGCTGTAGCAGTATATCGACAGGGAACTGCCAGAAATTCAGGCCAGTTTCAGAAGAGGACGTGGAACCAGGGATATCAGTGCTGATGTCAAATAGATCCTGGCTGAAAGCAGAGAATACCAGAAGGATGTTTACCTGTCTTTTATTGACTATGCAAAGGCATTTGACTGTGTGGATCATAACAAACTATGGATAACATTACGAAGAATGGGAATTCCAGAACACTTAATTGTGCTCATGAGGAACCTTTACATCAAGAACAAGGGTAATACTGATTGGTTTAAAGTCAGTAAAGGTGTGTGTCAGGGTTGTATTCTTTCACTATACCTATTCAATCTATATTCTGAGCAAATAATCCGAGAAACTGGACTATATGAAGAAGAACGGGGCATCAGGATTGGAAGAAGACTCATTAACAACCTGCGTTATACAGATAACACAACCTTGCTTGTTGAAAGTGAAGAGGACTTGAAGCACTTATAATGAAGATCAAAGACCACAGCCTTCAGTATGGATTGCACCTCAACATAAAGAAAACAAAAATCCTCACAAATGGACCAATGAGCAACGTCATGATAAATGGAGAAAAGATTGAAGTTGTCAAGGATTTCATTTTACTTGGATCCACAATTAACGGCCATGGAAGCAGCAGTCAAGAAATCAAAAGATGCATTGCCTTGGGCAAATCTGCTGCAAAGGACCTCTTCAAAGTGTTGCAGAGCAAAGATGTCACCTTGAAGACTAAGGTGCGCCTGACCCAAGCCATGGTATTTTCAATCTCATATGCGTGTGAAAGCTGGACCATGAATAAGGAAGACCGAAGAAGAATTGATACCTTCAAATTGTGGTGTTGGAGAAGAATATTGAATATATCATGGACTGCCAAAAGAATGAACAAATCTTTCTTAGAAGAAGTACAGCCAGAATGCTCCTTAGAGGCAAGGGTGGCAAGACTGCATCTTACATACTTTGGACATGTTGTCAGGAGGGATCAGTCCCTGGAGAAGGACATCATGCTTGGCAGAGTACAGGGTCAGCGGAAAAGAGGAAGACCCTCAGTGAGGTGGATTGACACAGTGGCTGCAACAATGAGCTCAAGCATAACAACGATTGTAAGGACGGCTCAGGACCAGGCAGTGTTTCATTCTGTTGTGCATAGGGTCGCTATGAGTCGGAACTGGCTCGATGGCACCTAACAACAACTGTAAATGGTATCTTTTTAGGTATATATTTTCGTTGTTTGTTGCTGGGATATAGAACTGCAATTGATTGTATATTTTACTTTCAGCCATATTGATAAATTCTCCTATTCCAGTAATGTGTCTGAAGTTTCTTTTCGATTTCCTGTGTAAATGGCCATGTAACGACTAAGGAAATTGAAACTGTAATTTGAACTCTTCATACAAAAAATAAATATACAGCTTAATAAATGTTCACAAACTGAACACACCAAAGTCAAGAATCAATATCAGCACTCCCAAAACCCCCTTTGTGCCTCCTCCACCCCACCATGCCCCCACTTGCTCTCTTCTCTCCGTTGTCCTGACATCTAAGCCCATAATAAATTTTGTTAATTTTTGTACTTTATATAACCGGAACATACTCTTTGTAACTGGCTTCTTTTGCTCAACTTTATGGTTATGGATTGAATTGTGTCCTCCCTAATGTGTGTTGGAATCCTAACCCTTATAGCTGTAGATAAGGAGCCCTAGTGGTGCAACAGTTAAGTGCTCGGCTGCTAACCTAAAGGTTGAACTTTGGAACTCACCAGCATCTCTGCAAGAGAGAAGATCTGGCTATCTGTTCCCATAAAGATGACAGCCTAGTGTAGAGGGTCGTGACAGAGCTGCAGAAAAATGTAAAACAAAATTCTAACTCAAAAATAAAGACCAGACTTGCTGACCTGACAGAGACTGGAGAAACCCTGAGAGTATGGCCCCCAGACACCCCTTCAGCTCAGTAATGAGGTCACTCCTGAGGTTCACCCTTCAGCCAAAGATTGAACAGGCCCATGGAACAAAATGAGACTAAAGGGGTACACCAGCCCTGGGACAGGGACTGGAAGGCAAGAGGGAACAGGAAAGCTGGTAATATGGATTTTAGGGCTGAGAAGGGAGAATGTTGACATGTCATGGGGTTGTTAACCAATGTTGTAGAACAATGTGTGTACTAACTGTTTGATGAGAGAATAGTTTGTTCTGTAAACCTTCATCTAAAGTACAATAAAAAAAAAAAAATAAAAAAAAATAAAAATAAAAAAAGATTACAGCCTAGGAAGCCCTAGAAGGCAGTTCTACTCTGAGCCGGAATATTCAACGGCATACAAAACAACAACAGCTGTGGGTGTAATCCCGTTTACAAATGGGATTTTCTTTGTTATGTTAAGAGGCAATGTCAGCATAGGGTGTATCCTAAACCTAATCACTTCTAAGTTATAAGAAGGGCAGATTAGACACAGAAGGAAGCTCAAATGGGGAGGCAGGGTAGGTGTGTTAGATAGATGCCACACGAAGATGGTCAAGGAACCAAGGAACACAAGGGCTACAGAAGCTGAAAAAGACAAGGATGTTACCCAGAGCTGAGAGAAAGAGAGAGCCTTCCTTTAGAGCCAGTACCCTGAATTTTGACTTCTACCCTTTTAAACTGAAAAAACAAATTTCTGTTCTTTAAAAGCACATACTTGTGGTATTTCTGTTACAGCAAAATTAGGAAACCAAGACATTTGTGTTTATGAGATTTTTCTATATTATTTTTCATTAGCTATATAGAATTCATTGAGTAAAATATACCACTATTGTACTGTTGATGGGTATTAGGTAGTTTCCAAGTTTTGGCCATTTTGAATAGTGCTGCTATGAACATTGTTGTACATGTCCTTTGGTGAAGGTAATGTACACATTCTGTTGGGTATATACCTAGAAGTGGAATTGCTGAGTCATGGGGTATGTGTGATAGGCAGAATTGTAAGAATTCCAGGATGGTTCCCATGACTTCTGCCCCATGCTGTTAATCCCATAATAATGCTATCTTACATGGCAAAAGGGATTTTGAAAGTGTAATTAAGGTTACTAATCAAATGACCTCAACTGAAGCCAAAAGTCTATGGAATTTTTGTTTATTAATTTATATCCTGCTACTCTATTGAATTATCTTATTATTGATATGAAGTTTTTCATTAATTTGGGGGGAGTTTCCAGGTATGTAGGAACCCTGGTGACACAGTAGTTAAGCACTCGGCTGCTAAACAAAAAATTGGCATTTAGAACCCACCCAGTGGCTCTGCAGAAGAAAAATACGGCAGTCTGTTCTTGTGAAGATTCCAGCCTTGGAAACCCTATGGGGTGCTTCTGCTCTGTCCTATAGGGTCAGAACTCGGTGGCCCTGGGCAGTAGTAATAGTCATATGTTATCTAGGTGTGTTACCATTGACTGATACTACCAACACAATATTAAATTGTAGTGAATGTAATAGGCACTGTTTTGTTCCTCACTTTAGCAGGAAAGCATCCAGTACTTCTCCATTAAATCATGTGTTAAGAAAATAACCATTGATTACTATTTCTTTCTTTCTTTTTTTTTTTTTTGACCATGTCAGGAGTGAGTGTTGAATTTGTGAATTTTCCTTTTTAGTATCTCTTGAGATCATAACTTACATTTTCTCTTTGGATCAGTTAAGTAGGGAATCATATTAATGGGTGGAATGGAGCACCTTCTCTAATTTGCACAAAGGCCTTGTATAAGCTAGTGGTAATCCTGTTTCCCTGGCTGTTCCTCCGCTTGGAATGATTTTGCCTCAAATACCTGCACTTACTTCCTTACCTGCACTTACTCTCACTTTCTTTACATCTTTCTCAAGATCTCTCTTTCAGTGAGACTTACCTTAACTACCCAACTTAAATGGCGCTAAGATCCTTGGGTGGTGCAAGTGGTTTGCTCTCAGCTACTAACTACAAGATTGTAAGTTTGAACCCACCCAGTGGTGCCGCATAAGAAAGGCCTGGCCGTCTACTTCCATAAGATCATAGAGATTGAAAACCCTATGGAGTGCAGTTCTACCCTGTCACACACCGAGTCTCCATGAGTCAGAGTTGACTTAATGGCAATGGATTTTATCTTCTGTTGGCACTCTCAGTCCAGTTCTCCCAATCCTGTTCTCCTTTTTCTTTTTTTGGTACCCATCACTTTCTAACAGGAGTCCTGGTGGTGCAGTGATGAAATGCTCAGCTGCTAGTGGAAAGGTTGGTGATTCGAACCCGCCAGCTGCTTCAAAGGAAAAAGATGTGGCAGTCTGCTTCCATAAAGATTTACATCCCTGGGGCATGGAACTACCCTATGGGCAGTCTACTCTGTTCTGTAGGGTTGCTATGAGTTGAAATCAACTCGATGGCGATGGGTTTGGTTTTTGGTTTATTGCTTTCTAACATATTATATATTTATTTATTATGTTTATTGTATATTGTCTGTCCCCATTAGAAGTATACTTCATGAAGCTAGGGAGCTTTACCTGTTTTTGTTTTGTTTTGTTTTGACTGATATATCTCCAGTGCCTAGAGCTGTCCTAAAACCTAGTAAGTACTCAGAAATATTTTTTAAATGAGTAGCAGTTGGCACTTACCAAGTAATAGTGAAAGGGAGCATTTGGACTTGAGGCTCCTGTTCAAGAAGAGCTTCATGTTCAGAAGTGTTACCTCATGTCTAGATGAGATGATATGTACAGTCTCTGGAATATATTAATGAGACTGAAAGCTTTTCATTGCAAAACTTTCACATTTTGCCCTGTCACTGGACCTCACAGCCTGCAGTGCACCGTGAATTAATGCATTTTCTTAATCCTGTGACTATTTGTGAATAACTCAATTATATTACATTGTATTTTGTGTATTAAAGCATCAGTTGATTTGATGTACACATTTAAAATATGCCATGGCTTTGGTAATCCTGCTTTGGCATGTGTCTTCATTTTTAAATTTATGCTTTGAACCTCAAGGAAAGTAGCAGGAGTGGCCTGGGCCTTCCTCCACCTCTGGGAGGCTGTGGTGGACACTTCCTGCTTCCCTTATATTGTTTGCAGTTCAACTCTGAAAGACTATTGAGACCTTCTGCTAAATGTGTCACCTGCATCTTTCATTGCTTTGCCAGCGTGAGCTATAGTTTAGAAACAATTTTTCTGCAAAGAGTTAAAATATCAGAGTATTTCAATCATTCTGAATTTTAGAAACAGGAATTTCAGACAAATTAGATTTTTTCTAATAGAAATGTTCTGAGCCTAAAGCCCTAAAGGGGAGTAAGGAAACCAATTAACTTTAATTTAAATAATCATGTCTTACGTAGCAAATGAACCAAGTTCTATTGTTAAAGAACAACTGTATTAAATCCCTGAAAGGTTAGCTTCAAAATGGCATAAATGCAGTGGTTTCATGTCTTACTAATGAAATAAGTTAATACTAGTTACTGTAACTTCTGTTTGCTGCCTAACTGGGCTTTGTTATTGAGAGTCGAAGAGGGGAATGATTTAAAGAACAGGGTTAGAATAATTGTGTGAAATTCTGATTGATGTTCCTATTGTTAGCAACTTTTTTTTTTTTAAGCAACAAACAAAAACACTAATTATTTAATTCCTGGGGAAAAACAGTACATGAAAATGTGAGAAAAGCTTATTTTCTTATTCCAAAAACTACATCGAGTGTATGATTTTCTGTTTGTGCTTGCTATTTAGAAACAATGTTTTTATGGTGATTGAAATCACCATTACTATTTACCTAGTATTTATAGCCACGACTGAATTTCAGCCAAAGTCTATAAACATTAAAGCAACCATCAGCCAAGCATTAATACCAAACCTGTTCCAACTCATAGCAACCTTGTAGGACAGAGTAGAACCGCCCCGGAGGGTTTCCAAGGTGTAAATCTTTACAGAAGCGGACTGCCACATCTTTCTCCCGTGGAGTGGCTGGTGGGTTTGGACTGCCATCCTTTCAGTTAGTAGCCGACTGTTTAATCACTGCACCACCAGGACTCCTGTTAGAAAGTGATAAACCAAAAGCCCCTTGCCATTGAGCGGATTCCGACTCACAGCGTTCCTATAGGACAGAGTAGAACTGCCCCACAGGGTTTCCAAACTGCCGACCTTTTGGTTAGGAGCCAAGCTCTTAACCACTACGCCACCAGGGCTTCAAGCATTAGTAAGGTATATATTATGCCTACATTCTGGCAGTAGGTTAATGCCTGAGGATTTATTTTGCATGAGTTAATGTGTTGTTGTTGTGTGCTGTCGAGTAATTTTTGACTCATAGTGACCCTATGTGACAGAGTAGAACTGCCTCATAGGGTTTTCTAGGCTGTAATCTTCACAGGAGCCGATAGCCAGGTCTTTCTCCTGTGGAGCTGCTCAGTTGGTTGGAATCGCTGATCTTTCGATTAATAGCCGAGCACTTACCTGGTGTGCCACCAGGGTACCTTTGAGGTAATAGAATAGAAAGAGCATGAGCCTGGCAGACGTAGTTGGAGGTCAGATCATGGAAGGAGTTAAATACTATGCTTAAAGGCTTAAACTCTATTCTTCTTATGCTTTCTCTTTCAATTTTTTTCCTTATCATGTGCTACCTTTGTGACCTTGGGCAAGCAGGTTAACCTCTCTGAGACTGTCCCTAGCCTCCTGTAATGTGGGAGTAATGATCCTATATTGGGGACAGTGGTAATTCAGTGGTACAATTTTCATCTTCCATGAGGGAGGCTTGGGTTTGATTCCTAACCAGTGTACCTCTTGTGCAGCCACCACCCATTTGTCCGCAGAGGTTTGTATGTCGCTGTGATGCTGAACAGGTTTCAACAGAGCTCCCAGACTAAGACAGATTAGGAAGAAAGGCCTGGTGATTTACTTCTGAAAATCAGCCAATGAAACCCCTATGGATCACAATGGTCAAATCTGCAACCAATTATAGGGATGGTTCAGGACCCGGCAGTGTTTCATTCTGTTGTGCATGGGATCGCCAGGAGTCAGGGCCAACTCAACAACAGCTAACCCTAACAACGACAACAATCCTATATTACGGGTATGCTGGGAAAATTAAAGAAGGCAAAGCATATGACTGAGGCTGGCCCACAGCGAACGCTCAGTAAGTATTGACCTTAGCAAAGTTTTCTAGAAATGGAACTCTGCTCTTCCTTATTAACCAGTTTTGCACTTCAGCGTCATACCATTTGTCTTACTAATGGTTGCTGTGCTCTTGGGAGAACCTTCTTATTTCCTTGGGGGTAGTTTTAGGGACACATAATGGAAAATAGCATGGATGGGCAGAAAAGAGCAAAAAGATTTAAAAGTGTTTGTGTATCAAAGTCTTGACTCCTGGAGATTTTTTTTTTTTTCCCTCCAAAGATAGCGACTACCTTTGCTAGCAACTTGACCTATGCCTTGATTCAATTATTTATGCAAATCAAAACAATCCCCCCCCTCCACACACACACACCGGGACTTTGTAAAATGAAGCTATAGAAAAGTCCAGTGCATTCCATCTTAGGGATGGTTGCTCAACAGCAGTACTCTTTTGTAGCAAGAGAAAAATAATTGTGCGGAATACCTCCCTACCTCCGCATAAAAAGTACATAATATCGTGTTTGTGTTGAAACTTTTTCTCTCGAAATGTCATAACCCCATAAGGAAGGAATTAAAATCCCATTATTTTAATTTACATCTAGCCACAAGATAAGTAAAGTTATCACTGAAATTCTAATTAAATGGGATGATTGACTAAGGTAGCACATCAAAGAAAAGAAAGGAATATGATAAGTCGAAGACTTATTAATTAGTCCGGGTGGAAGAAATTCCAGGGATGTCAAGCTGAGTCTGCTGCAAGGAGAAAAAAAGCAGAGAAGAAAACGTTCGTTTCTTTGAAGTTAGAAACTGAGATAGTGATGGAGGTAATTGTGTCTGACTGGATCCAGTAATGAAGAGCTGTAAATCAGACCTCAGAATCCAAGGAAAGATTCAAGTAACGAATGTGGCCGCCCCCCTGCCGCGAAGAAACAGAATGCAGAGCTCACTAATTGACCCAGCCTATTTCCCAGTAGTTCTCTGTTATTATTTATTAATTTTTAATTTCTGAATTATTTACGTCCTGGGAAATTATTCTTGACAGCCTGTTAGGCATGCCAAAGTTAATGGAGGATGAAAGGACTGGTACCAGAATTAGCAGAGATGTAGTCACAGGCTACTAGATTTAATGATTTTGGAAAGAAAAATTGATTTCACACAGCGTGTCACTTTATACTACTTTAGGGATACACCAGCTATTTGATTAATTGAGGAATAACCAATTCAAAGTATATTTGAAGTGTAAATGAGTCACAGTGCTCAGCTGTTTATTTTTCCCCTTCTCTGAGAGACCTGAATTTTCTTGAAGCTGATGATTAAAAGCTGATGAAGACATGCCTGCATGCTTTGAACGCACACCTGTTTGATTTGTATTAAACTCAGAAAGGAGGAAAACCCTGAAGTACAAGAGGAGGTATTTTCACTTCTCTCTCCCTTCTAAGCTCTTTCTGTGACTTCTTTACTCTAGCATATAGCTGCATGGTAGCTGCAAACTGCAGCCCTGATGAATGAGGCTCAAGGCAATTTCTCATTTACTTTATGGTCTATAAGCTCAATCAGAAAGAAGCAGTGCTTTCTAATGCGAATAGAAGAAGATGTATCAAAAGAAAACAATGTCTTTAACAGATAAGGGAAAAGGATTAATCTACTGTATTAGGAAAATTGTTGTTGGTTGCGGTCAAGTTGGCCTGTGACTCATGGTGCCTCCTGCTCATGGTGCCCCTGGGCTCATGGCAACCCCATGCACAATAGATCAGAACCTTGTGGGGCCTTCAACGGCTGATTTTTGGAAGTAGATAGACACACTTTTTTTCCCCCAGTCCTTCTTAGTCTGGAAGCTCTGCTGAAACCCCTTTAGCATCACAGAAATATTCCAGCCTCCACTGACGGATGAGTGGTAGCTGCGCTTGAGGTACATTGGTGGGAAATCTAACCCGGGTCTCCCACACAAAGGGTGAGAATACTATCACTGGACCACCACTGCCCTCTGTTAGGAAAATTAGTAAGGCAGAAACATGCCATCACTATCCAAGCTAAAAGTTCTGCAGCACAGACTCCTTTTCTGGCTTCATAATGTGAGAGGCCAGAAGGGGAGTTTATGCCAGAACTTTCAGCCTGAGCGGTGATGCCGCCATCTTTGCTCTTCGTTTATCTTTGGCCTGTGTCTCTAACTGGTCTGTTTAGGTCAGACCTTCCCCTTGCTTTGTATTCTACACCAGAGCGTCTTAGATTTTAATGTGCAAATAAATCACTTGGGGCTTTTGGTGTTCTGCAGGTTCAGATTCAGTGGGTCTGGGAGTGGGGCCTGAGATTCTGCATTTCTAATGGGCTCCCAAGTGATGCCCATGCTGTTGATCTTTGACCACTCTTTAAGCAGAAAAGTCCTATAAAATGCTGACACACTCATTTTCTTTAAAACATTGGTTTTAACCACGGTAACTCTCATTCAGAAACCCTATGTAAATTCTAAGGCCTACAATTAAATTTCTCAGCCTGGCATTCAAGATCTTTCTGATATGACCACAACCTTTTCTCCCGAGCATACCTACACTTTCCCAGCTCAAATTAATTCAATCGTCTTGAGAATGTTATATATATGTGTGTGCGTGTATATATATATATATTTTTCAAACCAATATTCAATCAGGTTGTTCACTCATTGCATTTAGTTGCTGGGTTTCTTTAATCACTTTTCATACAGAACAATGCCCTGCCCTTCTTTCATGATACTGACATTTTGAGAGCTGCAGGCCAGTTGTCTTGTAGATTGTTCCACATTCTGTATATGTTGTCTGAAAATTTTTCTCATGTTGTCATTTAGTTAGAACCTCTAACTCCTATATTTTTGGTAAATTAAAAGTTAGCTCTAGAGGCTTGTTTAGGTTCATGCTAAGCATCACCTCTTAGGTGATGTTGTGTATTTCTTGTTGCACCATTATGTCTGCTTGACACTAATCTGATCACTTGATTAAGGTGGAGGACCCATGTCACTCCATTTTAATATTAAAATTTTCACTGACTATTCATTTTCCAAGCCCAATATCAAGTGTGATATTTTCATCTCTTCTTGTTATGTATTAATAGTCTCTTGCTTTGTTATACCAGTTGCCATCCAGTCGATTCCAACTCATGGCAACCCTATACATGTCAAAGTAGAATTGTGCTCTATAGGGTTTTCAGTGACTGATTTTTTAGAAGTAGATTCCCAGGCCTTTCTTCCGAGGTACCTCTGTGAGGACTTGAACTTCCGAACTTTTGATTAGCCTCCAAGTGCAATAGCCATTTGTACAACTCAGGGACTCTTGCTTTGTTATAGATACCTGTACTATAGTACTGTGATGCAATGAATTACTTAATATGACCCTTCTAGCCATAACGTTTGTGACTCACACACAATGATTGAGTAGGACTATGCAAATAAGGTATATGGAACCCTAACGAAGGGATTGATCAGTTTTGCTACCCTGCTAAGCTTAAAATGAGCCATCCCAGTGACAGAAAGAGGGATCTCACTGCCACCAAGAAAGAAGAGCCAGGAGTGGAGTGCATCCTTTGGACCTGGGATCCTGCACTGAGAAGCACCTGGAACCAGGAGGGGGGAGTTGGAGAGAGAGGTGTAATACCAAAGACAGCGAGAAGCAGCAGCAGAGAGACGATAGCAGCAGAGGCAGGAGACCTGCAGCAGATCAGCAGGAGAAGGTGCGGTTGGCTTCCGGACTCATGGATTGAGAAAGCTGAGTGCCTTCGTTGCTGGTGGACTAGGATTCCTCTGGGCACTTGGTGGAGCCAACCTGCAGAGCCAGAGCTGTGCACCTTTCGAAAGAACTGTATCTTGAGTGTTCTTGAACCTGAACTGTAACCTGTTATTTCCCTAATAAACCCCATAATCATGAATATGGTCATGAGTATGGTCTGTGACCATTGCAATGAATTATCGAACTCAGCAGAGAAAATAGAGAGTGCCGTGGAAGGGACGGTTGGCATGAGAATCGGTAAAAAGGTTGGAGAAAGGAGGTATGTCTGACCTCTGCCTCATAGAAACCAGCCTTGGGCTGTCGATCTTGATTCTCTTCCTACCTTGTGAAATTAGATGAGGAGGTAAGAAGCCCCTGCCATGTCATTTTTACAAATAGTTTTACTTTGTAATATGATAATTTTTTGAAGTATGTTTTCTCTGCTGTATGATGAAATCCTTGAGGAGCAAGTTGATGTTTTATTCATTTTATCTGTTCAAGTCCTCTCTGTGGAAAGAAGTAAAGTAAAAATATATAAATGACATCCATTTTATTTTTCTTTGAAACCCCAGTGGACAGCATATATAAGATCTTCTTTAAGGAATGATTGATTTTGAATTTACTCATTTGTCATAGGTTGTTTTTACTGCCCTTTGGAACTGTACTTTGAACCAGCTGGTAGTTGTACCATTTGGAGTACTGGAGGCTTGAGGAAATCCCTAAGATCCATGGCCATACATTATTGGAAACATCCTCCATGCAGGTCGCTGTTGAGAGATATTTACTGACTTCTAGGTTATGTGGTTCAAATGTTATTCCCTCTATTTATTTCATGAGACCAGGCAGCTCTGCATAAAATGAACAGACTGTTTTTATACTATCACACCTTTAAAAGATTCACCAACAATATCCTTAAAGCAGTCAAAGGGGGTTTCAGTGGCTGTATTTATTACTTTACTTGAAAGACCAAACTCTACAGCTGATAAGACACATAAAGCAAAGGGAAAGTGTAAGAACTCTTTTGGCAGAATGTACTTAGATGATATACTCATGAAAATAAAAATCCTTATTGCATAGGAAGGCAGAGAGTAAGATAGTTACTTGCTGCCATATAGTCTGCAATTCTAATATCTGATTTAACAAGGGTAGTTGTGAAGAAAACTGAGCAATTCCAGAGTCTATGCTGGATATAAATTCACCCTTCCCCTATATTCTCATGTCTTACTCTTATTTGAAGTGCTTGTTAGTTAAGATGTTTAACTTTCTTATTAAATAAAAGGCATAAGTATCAGGGGACACTGGTCTTCTGTTAGGGATGTTGGTAAAGTTTGGGAATGGATAAAGGTGATGGCTGAACAACATGCTGAACATAATTAATGTCACTGAACTGAACATGTGAAGATTATTGAAATCTTATGTTGAATATATGTTTTGTTACATATATTTCCCACAGTAAAAAAAGGGTATGAGTATATATATTTTTGTTGTTCTTTGATTATTATTTGTATCTCTAGAAACACAGAATTGGACCCATGGAGTAATGGATGGGTTTATGAACCAACATGAATAAGCCTCTCGTTTGGTAAACAGTATTGTGTATAGTTTTCTTAGTTACCTAGTGCTGCTATAACAGAAATACCAGAAGTGGATGGCTTTAACGAACAAATTTATTTTCTCACAGTTTAGGAGGTTAGAAGTCTGAATTCAGGGTGCTGGTTCCAGGGAAAATCTTTCTTTCTCTGTCAGCTCTGGAGGAAGGTCTTAGTCTCTTTGAGCTTGTGCACCTAGGCGAGCTTCATGGATCTTCACTGGATCCACAATCAACACCCATGGAAGCAGCAGTCAAGAAATAAAAAGATGCATTGCATTGGGCAAATTGGCTGCAAAGACCTCTCTAAAGTGTTCAAAAATAAAGATGTCACTTTGAAGACTAAGGTGCACCTGACCCAAGCCATGGTGTTTTCAATTGCCTCATATGTACGTGAAGGCTGGGCGATAAACAAGGAAGACTGAAGAAGGATAGATACCTTTGAATTGTGGTGTTGGTGAAGAATATTGAATGTACCATGGACTGCCAGAAGAATGAACAAGTCTATCTTGGAAAAAATACAGCCAGAGTACTCCTTGGAGGTGAGGATGATGAGACTTTGTCTCACATACTTTGAACATATTACCAGGAGGAACCAGTCCCCACAGCAGGACATCGTGCTTGGTAAAGTAGAGGGTCAGTAAAAAAGAGGAAGACCCTCAACAAGATGGATCGTGAGGATGGCACAGGACTGGGCAGTGTTTCATTGTTGTACATAGGGCCGCTATGAGTTGGAACGAACTCAACGACACGTAGCAACAACAACAGCAACAGTACATAGAGCTCCATTTCATTCTTTTAAATGATTACACAAAAAATCCATAGTATTTTTTATGCCTATTTCATAAAAATCCTAACCAATTCCCATTAATGGGCATTTCAATTTTCCCAACTTTTTAGTATTTAAAAAACTGAATACACACACACGTATGTGCATGCACATACTTGGCATATGTGACAATATTTCTGTAGGATAGATTCCTAGAGAAGGAACTGCCAAGTGAAAGCATATATGTATTAACATTTTAAATAACCCCAGTGCCGTCGAGTTAATTCCAACTCATAGCGACCCTATAGGACAGAGTAGAACTGCCCCATAGAATTTCCAAGGAACGCCTGGCATAGATGTTCCTAAATTCCCTATTTCTACATGATTTTGCCAACACTGAATGTTGTCAATCTTTTCATTTTTGCCAAACGGAAGACTAGTTCATCCAGATCGATTTAAATCTCATTTCATTTCACCCCTAGAATATCATATCGATAAGCTTTCAGAACAAACTGTGTAACCAAGATATCCCTGATTTTATCTAAACACCTTAGCTCCTTAAGAACTATCATCTTGGTATATGTGTTCTATAAAGTACCAAAAAAAAAAAAAGAAGAAGAAGAATATTCAATTTACTGCAATCACTTAAAATGATTTTTGCTATTGCATTTGATAGGATTTCTTTTTGCTGCAATTCACAGAAACCTCAGTCAAACTGACTTAGCATATAAAGAAAGGTTTTGGCTCATGTAAGTAGGAAAAAATAGGAGAACTGAATCCAGGAACTCAGTCAGTCAGTCAGTCAGCACTTTCTCACTCTTTGTCTTTCCTCCTTCACTATTGTCAGTGCATTTCTCTCTGTGTGTTGGGCTTACTCTTTCTTATTGTAAATGGGCTTCCTTCTTATGGAAACCCTGGTGGTATAGTGGTTAAGAGCTAACCAAAAGGTCAGCAGTTTGAGTCCACTAGGTGCTTCTTGGAAACCTCATGGGGTAGTTCTACTCTGTCTTGTAGGGACCTGTCCGATAGGGCCCTGTCCTATAGGGCCATGTCCTCTAGGGTTACGTCCTCTAGAGTCGTGTCCTATAGGGTCATTATGAGTTGGAACTGACTGGACGAAGACAGGTTTGGTTTTCTGGTTTTTTTATGGTAAGGAGAAGTGAGAGCATGGCTCTTAATAGTTTCAAATTTATCTCTTCCCAGTTTGAGCTAATTATTTTGCTGTCAGACAAAATAAGATATAAGGCTAAAAAGATAATAAAAGATATTAGGGACAGTAATGCATGGTAAAAGTAATTATATATCAAGAAGATAAAAATATTATGATTATATTTGCCCCCAGTGATATGCCCTCAGAATACACAAGGAAACAACCGATAGAACTAAACATAAAAATAACTTTTTCAATAATTGTAACTGAAAATTGTAAACACTCCTGTCTCAAAAATGGGTAAGTAATGCAGAGAGTAACACACAATAAGCCCAATTAACAAAATAGTGAATAATCTTGAACTTTATACCCAGCTAGAATGGAATATTCTTTTTAAGCATACGGAAAAAAAAATCATGATGTACTTGGTCATAAAAGTGGACTCAAGAAAATCCATAGACATATCAAGCAGACTATCTTCTCTAGCTCTAACAGAATAAAGTTGGGGATCAATAACAAAAGGATAACTTAAAAAATTACCATATTTTGGGGAACTAAACACCCACTTGTAAATAACGCCTGAGTTCTAAAGAAAAGCACAGGGAAACAATGAAATACTTAGAATGGAACGACTATGATAATATTAAGTGCCAAAATTGTGGGACACAGGTAAATCAGTAATAAAAATACAATTTATAGCTTTAAATGAACTTATCAGAAAATAAGGATTTAAAACAATGAGTTAGGCATTCAACTAAAAAAGTCATAAAAATTATTCCAAGAAAACCATAAAGAACAAGGAGGAAGACAACAAAACAATGTAAGAAATAAATTAAGTAGAGAATTAAAACCAATAGAGAAGATTAACAAAATTAAAAGTTGGCTCTTCATTAAGATTAGTAAGAGAGATAAAAGTCTGGCAGTACTAATAAAGAAAAAAGAGGGAAGATACAAATAAAGAACAAAGGAAAGAAACCCAAACCACTTGCCACTGAGTCAATTCCGACTCCTCCGACCCAGTGTGTCTCATAATAGAACTGTGCTCCATAGGATTTTCAATGGCTGATTTTTTAGAAGTAGATTGCCAGGGTTTTCTTCTGGAGCGCTTTCAACCTTTCAGTTAGCAGCTGAGTGAGCTAACCAGAAAGGAAACGGGAAAATATATATAAGTAATACAGAGGGCTTAGGAAAAGAAAATTATGTAAATAATTTTGAAAACCTGGATGAAATCAATTTCTAGAAAGTTACGAAGAGTAAAAATTGGCTCAAAAAAAAAAAAAACCAGAAAATGTAAATAGACCAGTAAACATTGAAGAAATTGAAACACCAATCAAAGAGCTCCACTACAAAAAGACCCCCAACATTGGAATTTAACAGGTGAGTTTGACTACTTTTTGAGGAATAGATAATCCCTAAAAAAAAATGATATTCAGTACATTTCAGGTAATAGAAAAAGAAAAAGAAACTGTCTAGATTATTTTATGAAGCTGGTCTAACCTCAATTCTTAAACTAAATAAAGATAGTTCAAGAAAAGAGAATATAGGCCCATTTTACTTACAATTTAGATGTAAAAATGCCAAAGAAAATAATTGCTAACCAAATAAAAAAAAAAAATTTTTTTTTAATATAATAAGATAAAGAAGCGTCCCAGTTTATCCAAAGAATTCAAGGACAGCTAACATCAGAATGATTATTGATATAACTCATCACATAAGTGGACTAAAGGAGAAAAATCACACAATTATCTCAATAGATGCATAAAAGAAGGCGAAAACGTGCAACTTCTATATTATGATAAAAACTGTTAAAAAAAAAACTGTTAGAAAACTAGAAATAGAAGGAAATGCCCTTGATTCAATAAAAGTTATATATCCCAAACATCATACGCAATGCAAAAACTCTAATCCCATTAATATTAGGAACCAGACAGATGCTTACTATCATTAAACCAAAAAAAAAAAGACCTGTTGCAGTGAGTCAATTTTGACTCATAGGGACCCTATAGGACAGAGTAGAACTGCCCCATAAGGTTTCCAAAGGGTGGCTGGTGGATTTGAACTGCCAACATTTTGATTAGCAGCCAAGCTCTTAATCACTGTGCCACCAGGGCTCCTTACTATCATTAGTACCATAAAATATAGTCCCAGGGCTCCTGTTGACTGCCAAATGACAAGAAAAAAATATATATATAAAATGATTGGGAGGAGTTTGAACTGTCGTTAAATGCAGACACAAGATAATAGAATCACAAACAGAATTAATGGGTTTGGGTATTAAAGCCATTAAGAGTTCAGCAAGGTTGTCGAATACAGAGTCAATTTATATAAATAGCATACCTCTACACCAACAATACCCAATTGGAAAATGTAATAGAAAATAAGTTACAACTTACAATCGCATGAAAAACTATAAAGTGCCTAGCAATTAACTCAACAGTCTTTGTTTTAAAGATTTATTAAAGGACACAAAAGAAGATATAAATAAATGGAGAGATATAAAATAGAAGGATGAAATATAGTTAAGATATCAATTGTCCACCAAGCAATTTAATAATTTGATGTAACTTTAATCAGTGGCATTACTAGGGTTGGTGTCACCCAGTGCAGTAACTCGTGGTGTCAACCCCCTACCCGTGGACCTCCTCCTGCACCAGGTCATACAGAAGCCTTAGTAATGTTTTTTGTACCAGCATTGCTTATACATGGTAATTCCTGTATATCACTCCTTCTTTTCCTTTAATTACTACCTTATTCTCAAAAAAGTTACTGATATAGATTCACAAATACTAAGTATCACAATATTGTAGCTAAAACACCAGAAATTTTGTCAAAATCAGTGACTATAAAAACACTGGCAGCAGTAAAAACAACAGCTCTTGCTTGTGGCACATGCAGATGAAACCACGTGATTTGAAGAGTTACTGTAATTCGGTATGATGACAGCTCTGACATTAGGAGGTTCAAAAGGTAAATTAGCATAGAGTTTATGCCTTGTAGGTATATTGATACATGTAAGCTGGGCTTACGAAAAACGTTTTTGTTGTTATAACTACAGAGATATTTTTATAGTTATTTTGATGTCGCTCTCTCTGACAGTGTCAACCTGTGTGGTACACGGCCCCTGTACCCCCTTAGTGATGCCACTGATTCTAATTAAAAGTCCCACAGGACTTTTTTTTTTTTTTAAAAATCAACATCTAAATTATTCTAACATAGAAGATTCTGTACAAAAGAATGTTGTTGTTGTAGGGTGCTATTGAATCGATTTCTACTCATAGTGACCCCGTGTGACAGAGGAGAATTGCCCACTAGAATTTTCTTGGCTGTGATTTTTTATGGAAGTAGATCACCAGGTGTCTTAGTCATCTAGTGCTGCTATAACACAAATACCACAAGTGGATGGCTTTAACAAAGAGAAGTTTATTCTCTCACAGTCCAGTAGGCTAGAAGTCCAAATTCAGATGCCAGCTCCAAGGGAAGGCTCTCTCTCTGTCAGCTCTGGAGGAAAGTCCTTGTCATCAGTCTTCCCTGGGTCTGGGAGCATCTCAGCTCAGGAATCTCAGGTCCCTTCACACTGATGAGCTCTGCTCCTGGCACTGCTTTCTTGGTGGTGTGAGGTTCCCAGGCCTCTCTGCTTGCTTCTCTCTTTTATGCCTCAAAAGAGATTGGCTTAAGACACTAATTTTGTAGACCTCATCAGTATAACTACTACTAATCCATCTTATTACATCATAGTGATGGCATTTATAACACACAGGGAAATCACATCAAATGATAAAATGGTAGACAATCATGCAATCATACAAGGGAATCATGACCTCGCCAAGTTGACAGACACTTTTGGGGGACACAATTCAATCCATGACACCAGGTCTTTCTCCAGTGGAGATGCTGGGTGTGTTTGAATCGACAACCTTTCAGTTAGCAGCCGAGTGCTTAACTGTTGCACCACCAGGGTTCCTAGTAAGGAAGAATAAAACCAAAAGCCAAACTCATTGCCATCGAGTCAATACCAACTCATAGTGACCCTGTAGTACAGAGTAGAACTGCCCCATAAAGTTTCCAAGGAGTGCCTGGTAGATTTGAACTGCAGACCTTCTGGTTAGCAGCTGTAGCACTTAACCACAACACCACCAGGGTTTCCATGGAAGAATAGAGATCCACAAATAATGAAGTTTCTTTTGAAAAAGCAGAGGAATGAGGAGTGATCCAACTTATTATTCAGAAATATTACAAAACAAAAAACTAGCATGGTTCTGGTGTAGGAACAAAATAATAGAACAGAATGGAGAGTTTGGAAATAAATCTGTGCGTATGTGAATATCTGATATAAGATAAATGTGGTACCACAAAAGAAAAAAAAAAAAAAAAGGAAAAGGATGTCTTATTTGGTATACGGTATTATTAGGAAAATTGGGCCATGACCTGAAAAAAATGTTAGCCGTCTTACCTTACAATATGCAAAGATGGACTCTAGATAGATGAAAGACCTAAATGACATAAGTGAAACTACAGGGCCAGTAAGAGAAAAGGAAAGAAAATATCTTTGTGACGTTCATTCAGCGGTGAAAGCTCGTATATTGTTGTTAGGCGCCGTCAGGTCAGTTCCAACTCATAGCGACCCTATGCACAACAGAAAGAAACACTGCCTGGTCCTGCACCATCCTGACAATTATTGCTATGCTTGAGCCCACTCTTGCAGCCACTGTGTCAATCTATCTCATTGAAGGTCTTCCTCTTTTTTGCTGGCCCTCTATTTTACCATGCTGTCCTTCTCCAGGGACTGAACCCTCCTGATAATATGTGCAAAGTAGGTAATCTCGCCATCCTTGCTTCTAAGGAACATTCTGGCTGCTCTTCTTCCAAGACAGATTTGTTTATTCTTCTGGCAAGTCATGACATATTCACTATTCTTCTCCAACACCACAATTTTAAGGGGTCAGTTCTTCTTTGATCTTCCTTATTCATTGTCCAGCTTTCACATGCATAGGAAGCAATTGAAAACACCATGGCTTGGGTCAGACACACCTTAATCTTCAAGGTGACATCTTTGCTTTTTAACATTTTAAAGAGGTCTTTTGCAGTCGATTTTCCCAGTGCAATGAGTCTTTGGATTTCTTGACTGCTGCTTCCTTGGGTGTTGATTGTGGATCCAAGTAAAATGAAATCCTTGACAACTTGGATCTTTTCTCCATTTATCATGATGTTGCTTATTGGTCCAGTTGTGAGGATCTTTGTTTTCTTTATGTTGAGGTGTAATCCATACTGAAGGCTGTGGTCTTTGATCTTCATCAGTAAGTGCTTCAAGTCCTCTTCAATTTCAGCAAGCAAGGTTGTGTCATCTGCATAATGCAGGTTGTTAATGAGTCTTCCTCCAATCCTGATGTCCCATTCTTCTTCATATAGTCCAACTTCTCGGATTATTTCCTCAGCGTACTGATAGAATAGGTATGGGGAAAGGATACAACCCTGTCACGCACCTTTCCCGATTTTAAACCACGTGGTATTCCCTTGTTCTGTTTGAATAACTGCTGCTTGATCCATGTACAGATTCCTCATGAGCACAATTAAGCATTCTGGAATTTCCATTCTTCACAATGTTATCCATAATTTGTTATGATCCATACAGTTGAATGCCTTTGCATAGTCAATAAAACACAGGTAAACATCTTTCTGGTATTCTTTGCTTTCAGCCAGGATCCATCTGACATCACCAATGATATCCCTGGTTCCATATCCTCTTCTAAATCTGGCTTGAATTTCTGGCTGTTCTCTGTTGATACACTGCTGCAGCCACTTTTGAATGATCTTCAGCAAAATTTTGCTTGCATGTGATATTAATGATACTGTTCAATAATTTCCAAATTCAGTTGGATCACCTTTCTTGGGAATAGGCATAAATATGGATCTCTTCCAGTCGGTTGGCCAGGTAGCTGTCTTCCAAATTTCTTGGCATAGACAAGTAAGCACTTGCAGCGCTGCAGCCGTTTGTTGAAACATCTCAATCGGTATTCCATCAATTCCAGGAGCCTTGTTTTTGGCCAGTGCCTTCAGTGCAGCTTGGACTTCTTCCTTCAGTACCATTGGTTCCTGATCATATGTTACCCTCTAATGGCTGAACATCAGCCAATTTCTTTTTGGTACAGTGACTGCGTGTATTCCTTCCATCTTTTTTTGATGCTTCCTGTGTTGTTTAATATTTTCCCTGTAGAATCCTTCAACACTACAACTCGAGGGTTGAATTTTTTCTTCAGTTCTTTCAGCTTAAGAAATGCTAAGCGTGTTCCTCCCTTTTGGTTTTCTATCTCCAGGTCTTCGCACATGTCATCATAATACTTTACTTTGTCTTCTCCAGCTGTCCTTTGAAATTTTTTGTTCAGCTCTTTTACTTCATCATTTTTTCCTCTTGCTTCAGCTACTCGATGTTCAAGACCAAGTTTCAGAGTCTCTTCTGAGATCCATTTACGTCTTTTCTTTTCCTTCTGTCTTTTTAACAACCTCTTGCTTTCTTCATGTCTGATGTCTTTGAAGTCATTCTACAACTCATCTGGTCTTTGGTCATTAGTGTTCAATGGGTCAAATCTATTCTTGAGATGGTCTCTAAATTCAGGTGGGATATACTCAACGTCATACTTCAGCCCTTATGGACTTGTTCTAATTTTCTTCAGTTTCAACTTGAACTTGCGTGTAAGCAATTGACGGTCTGAACTGCAGTTGGCCCCTGACTGTGTTTTGACTGATGCTATTGAGCTTTTCCATCACCTCTTTCCACAGATGTAGTTGATTTGATTCCTGTGTGTTCCATCTGGTGAGGTCCATGTGTATAGTTGCCATTTACATTGGTGAAAAAAGGTATTTGCAATGAAGAAGTCGTTAGTCTTGCAAAATTCTGTCATGCAATCTCCAGCATCACTGCTATCACCAAGGCCATATTTTCCAACTACCAATCCTTATTCTTTGTTTCCAACTTTTACATTCCAAACACTAGTAATTATCAGTGCATCCTGATTGCATGTTCGATCAATTTCAGATGGCAGAAGTTGGTAAAAATCTTCAATTTCTTCATCTTTAGCCTTAGTGGTTGGTGCGTAAATTTGAATAATTGGAAATCTCATATAGCAAGTGAAAAATCAATGATTTAAATATACCAGTAATAAGAGTTTTTTTTCCTGCAAAGATAACATAATAAGGTTAACACACAGGGAGAAGATAGTTGCAGCACCAAAAACTGACAAAGGGTTAATATCTAGAGCAATGCTGTCTGCTAGAAATAATACACAAGCCACATATGCAATTTAAAATTTTCTAGTATTCATATTAAAAAGCAAAAAGAAGCAAAATTAATTTTAATAATAGATTTCATTAAATATTTCCAAAATATCATTTTAACATGTAATCCAAAAAAATTATTAATGAAATATTTTACATTTTTTATACTAAATATTTGGAATCTGGTGTGTGTTTTACACTTAGAGTACATCTCAATTCAGATAATAAATTTTTATTGAAAACATGATCTGTATTTATATTTCATAAAATTTATAGTTAAAAAGTAGAGTCACATACTCAAATTGTCCCAAATATACTTAAAATTTTTCACAGTAATTATATTAATATAAAAAATTTTTTTTCCTTTGTGTTTGCATCCATGTTGACAAACTGGTTTATCTTTTTATAAGGATTGACTTGACTTTGAAGCAAAAGCATTTATCAGTTTTAAAACTACATCAATCCAAGTTAAGCAAATTCACTAACTCTTATGTCAACTCGGTATTATTAACATTAAATTCAAAAGGAATTTTGCA
Organism: Elephas maximus indicus; assembly: GCF_024166365.1. NCBI lineage: Eukaryota > Metazoa > Chordata > Mammalia > Proboscidea > Elephantidae > Elephas > Elephas maximus. Next base: position 42,650,723 of record NC_064823.1, read on the forward strand.
TAAGTTGAAAAGCAACTACAAAATTTCTCAGTGTTAGCCAAGCATTCTTCAAATTTTTTTCAGTCCATTTTCATAATTCCATTGATTACAATGAAAATCTCCTGCACTTTGATTCATGCTTGAAACGTGAAATTTTTATTATTGGTCTGCATTATGAAGAGTTTCAATTTCAACATAAGTTCTTGTATCTGTTTAGCTAAGTCACAAATAAGCTTTTCCTTTCTTTGGAGCTTTAAAGTTAGCTTTGTCATATATGGTGTGATTTATCAGCAAGAAAACATAAGTCATACAGCCATTTACTGTCTTTGATTATTGGATATTTAGCAAACATTCCATTTGTTCAGGAAAATCTTGGATTTGTGTTAACAGCACAGCTAATGTTTTTAAAGCTCTTCCACAACTCAATGAGTACTGACAAAGAATATAAGATCACTAAACTTATCTTCTTTTTCTTTCAACAGTTCCATAAATTGTGTAAAACTTGATACGCAGATACAGATACACACACAAATGAGTACAAGTAAGAAATCTGAACATGACCGGTAAAATGTATAAATTATAATGTCCTGGTTGTGATATTTTGCAAAACGTTACCATCGGAGGAAGCTGGAAACAGTGTATAAGGTATCTATCTCTCTGTGCTATTTTTTATAACTGCATGTGAATCTACAATTATTTCAATAAAATTTTCATTTAAAAGACAATGGGAAGAGTAAAGAGACCTAAAAGGAGGCAAAATTTCTGCATTTAAGAGTGGAAAAATGTCGATATCAGTGGACTGTGTAATGCCTAGACCAACCATTAAGAAAACTATACAAAGCAATATACTTAAAACACTATAAATAAATCAAAATGGATTTCTAAATAATGTTAATCTACAGGAAGATAAGAAAAGGGAAACAGAGGCAACAAACAGTAAAAAAAAAATAACAGAATGGCAAACTGAAGCTCAGCATATGATAATTGCTTTAAACGTAAACGATCTAAATACAAAAATTAAAACCAGAGATTGGCAGGGTGGATACATTTCATTACCAATATGATTTACGTAGGAGTCACTATAACTCGTGTTATCTGCACAAAACACTCATATTACATTACAACGATACACTAGTGCATAGAGAAAAATTACTATAACTGAATCAGTCCTTTGACACTGGCTGGAGCAGTGATGTTTTTACACATAATATAAGAAAGGAAATGCCCAAAATGTGCACTGCAATAGGACAATATCTTACACGATACAGTGGTTAAATTGAAATGTAGATCTACCAAAACGCTCTTTAGTTTTACAATTTAAGTGAATTAAAATTTAATTTAATTTAAAAATCAGTTTCTCTTACTAGCCATGTTTCACGTATGCAATAGCCACATGAACAGCACAGGTCCAGTCTATGCAGAACTACTGTGTAGCAAAAACAACTTTAAAAAAATGAGTAAAGGACACAAATAGGCAACTCAAAGCAGAAGACACTCATTAGCAACATGAAAGTTAGTTAAAATCCTCCATTGACTCTTAAAACTTTCATACAGAAGTAACATAAATCAATTTAACTCACATTTCCTTGGCCAAAGCAGTCTCTTGGCTACACCTCCAGGGGAAGTTAAGTAGCTGGGAAGTGCATGGCTACCATGTTTTGAGGAACAGGACTGAAATTTAGTGAATAGTATCATTGACTACCCAAGAGGCCATATAAGGATGTTTTGGGTTATGTTTGTGAGATGGGTGTTTGGAAGCAATCTAGCAGTCCCTCACCAGTGGAATGTCAGTTTTAATTTACATCAACTATGTTGTTGTTGCTGTTAGGTGCTGTTGAGTCCATTCCGACCTATAGCGACCTTGTAGGATAGAGTAGAACTCCCCCATAGGGTTTCCAAGGAGTGGCTGGTGGATTTGAGCTGCTGACTTTTTGGTTAGCTGTCAAGCTCTTAAACACTACGCCACCAGGGCTCCGTATTAATTATAGCTGCCCATTTATTGAGAGCTTAATAAGCCTTTTTTTTTTTTATTAATAAGCCAGGCCATGCCATAAAGTTTTGTATTTGATAAATAATTTCATTGACCAGTACATCCATGAGGTAGGCACAATAATCTTTATTTTCCTAATATTACATTAAGTGTAAGTAACTTGCCTCTAGTAAGTTGCAGACCTAGAATATGACCATGGTTGTCTGACTCTATAATCCATTCTCTTTTATTCATTATGCTGTAATTCTTCTTTTGGTCTGATTGCCCTTATTATTGTTTGTCATGGTAATGGTGGCTACTATCAGAAACTGTTTATTGAGAGAGGGAAATGAGAAATTAACAAATTAGGAGAGGATTAAGGAGGCAGAAGAGAACGGAGACAGAAAGATAGAAATCCATGAGAAATGAATGATAGAATGGGTGCTATGGCCCCCTTACAGGTCTCTTAATTCCACCAAGGGCCTATGTTGCCTTTGAGGGGTGACAAAGAGATTCATAAGAATACAGGGCTATCTAAGATACATCTACTGGTCTCACCCTGTCTGGAGCAAAGGAAAATGAAGACCAAAGACACAAGGGAAACATTAGTCCAAAGGACTAATAGACCACAACTACCACAGCCTCCACCAGACTGAGTCCAGCACAACTAGGTGGTGACTGGCTACCACTACCAACTGCCCTGACAGGAATCACAATAGAGGGCCCTGGACAGAGTGGGAGAAAAATACAGAACAAAACTCAAATTCACAAAAAAACTAAACGAAACAAAAACAGGCGTGCTGGGTCTGACAGAAGCTGGAGAAACTCCAAGAGTATGGTCCCTGGACAATCCCTTAACTCAGTACTGAAGTCATTCCTGAGGTTCAACTTTCAGCCAAGCACTAGGCAGGTATATAGGGCTAAAAATAACACACGTGAGGGACATGCTTCATAGTTCAATCACGTTTACAAGACTAATGGGCACACCAGCCCAAAAGAAAAGATGAGAAAGTAGGAAGGAACAGGAAAATTGGATGAGTGGAAACAGGGAACTTGGGGTGGAGAAGGAGAGAGTGTTGACATTTCAGGGTTGGTAACCAATGTCACAAAACAATTTGTGTATTAGCTGTTTAATGAACAACTAATTTACTCTGTAAACTTTCACCTAAATCACAATTAAAAAAAAGAATACAGGCCAGGCTTACCAGGCATTCTGTCCTCAAGTTAAAAAGTTGGTACGATAGCATTGTCATCTTGGTGAAGACAACCCTAAACATGTATGTCTCTTGAATTTCTGTTTCCCAGTTTGGAGAAGTTGACCTCTAAACTTGATGCACAGCTCTCATTCTGAGATTTTGTTTTACTATCCTCTGAGGCCTCACTTCACCTTTACCCTCTGTTGAATCTCCTGTTTCCTGCATTCTATGTGTATCGGCCAAAGTCCTAACAGACAGATGGTACACTCAAATGGGATAAGTGAGAAAAGGGGATTGTTTACATATGTCTGGGAGGGGTTAAAGAAACCAACACACGGTGATGCGGTAGTCCATTAACTTCCTTAGGACTAAAAAGGCAAAGAGGGGCCAAAAAACCAAAACTCGTTGCTGTCAAGTTGATTCTGACTCATAGAGACCCTGTAGGTCAGAGTAGAACTGCTCCACAGGATTTCCAAGGAACGCTTGGTGGATTCAAACTGCCAACATTTTGGTTAGCAGCTGTAGCTCTTAACCACTACACCACCAGAGTTTCCAAGCAGCTCTCAAAATCTGGAGAGGATAACTGTAGAAAGGGCTACAGAAGAAGGCTGTGGAATGATGTCTTAATTAACTAATGCTGTCGTAACAAAAAATACCACAAGTGGGTGGCTTTAAAGAACAGAAATTTATTTTCTCACAGTCCAGGTTTTTTTTTTTTTGTACCCCTTGGCTTGTCTTTTCAGGATTAAAAAAAAAAAAAGAAGTAATTTGGTGCTTCGAGTACTTTTGTGGGGCTGTTTACTGTGACTGTCACTGATCTGGATGGACTGTTTGCTGGTGAGTTCCTGATGTCAGTATTTTTAAGTGTTTCCTTTTAAGTTAGTTATGTTCGGCAGAAAAGAACCTCCCAGTCATCTGCCTAGAGGGAAATGATCAGACCATTGGCATTCTGGGAACTGGTGGGAGGAACAGATTTAAGTTTTTAGCATTTGGTATTCAATATTCATTCAGTTATGTAATCTCTATGTATTTGATATAACAATAATATACATACATCAGTTGTGCCTAATGTCCAGAGGTCTTCTGCTGTATGTACTCCAAAGAAGAAACCATAATACTTAGGTGGGAAAGGGCAAATTTCCAGCAATGTGCAATGCAAGCAGAGATATAGGGGTCTAACCTAATGAAATAGCTTTAACTCGATCTGCCTTATGTTAGCTCCTCTTTAATTTAGCCTCCCTCTCCCTAACCCCAGTTGCAGAGCTATATGGTGCTGCCAGTTGTCAGTCTGCTTTCCAGATCCTAAAACTTTACTGCTTTCATATTCTCTTGCATCCTTCTCTCTCACGTGGGTTTATGTCTTTAAAAGAAAACCTCTCCATTGAAGTTTAGTGGGATTTTTTCAGAGGAGCAAAAAATTACATTGCGGGGGGGCGGGGGGGGTGCTCAGCCTACCACCTTAACCAAGAAAACCAATTAGATCTACTTTTGCTCCTTCTAAAATAAGCAGTGAAATAGGTATTTCAGGATACTAAGAGGCAGAGCAATCAAAGGGTTCTTCTTCTGTCTCCTTTATCCTCTATCCATAACAATGTGAAACAATACTTAGACCTAACATGTACTCTTTTGAGCCTACTGTTTTTGAAAAAATATAGTTTTGCCAGGTTCAGCAGTCTGAGAAACCACATTTTGGTCTTTGGAGAAGACCCAGAGGGGTTTTCCACAACCCATGGCCAAGCTTTGTGAGAGCAAGCGGCTGGCTACTTTAAGAAGGGGAGGCATTTTATTACTTCTAGATGAGAAATGATAGGTTCTACAGAAGGACAATTCAGACTATACTACCTCATTTGAAAGAAATTCAATGTACAAGTTTTCTCTAACAAATACACTAAGCAACAAGCAAGATTAATTTCTGAAGAAGAATTTTTTCCTGTGTTACTTATTATTCAATAACGTGTCATTCCAAGATGGAGACTTCTTTTGGGAAAGGTAGACTCAAACTCTGCATGAGATACGATAAACAGAAAGTCACTAATTACTAATGCCATTTTTCCCAGAAACAAAGAGAAAAAGCTATTAATTGGATTACGAGAGTTACAGATACTTCAGGACAATAAAATGGGAGTCTTGACAAGGATTTCTCAGACTGGCCTTAATTGTTCGTTCATTCATTCACACAAACATTTTTCTTTATTAACAGTTTGTGCAAGGCTCTTAACTACTAACTGGATTTCTAGCTGTGAACAAGGCAGACACCATCACGGCCCTCTTGCAACTTAAACTCTAGGACAAAGGGCAAGTGAAAAGCAAGTAACTATTGTGATGAGAATATAAGAGAATTTGTCCCAACCATAGGTGCCATGTTTAAGCTGAGATCTGAAGAGAACAGATTTAGGCAAAAAAGGAGGTAGAGGGCAGCCTGGGAGAGAATCCCAGACCTAGGTAACAGCAGGTGCAAATGCCAGCATGCATTCCTGGATGGCCTGAGCACAGAAGTGGTGAGTCAGGGAGATTGGAGATGAGACCGGGGCAGGAGACAGAGTCTACATCATGCTTGGTTATCATAGTCCTCAGAAAGAAAAGAACCCCTCACAGCAGAAACACCTGGCAAAGAAATATACTTACTCAACAGTTGGAATGGTTATCCTGCATCAATATATGTTTTTAATGGTTTAGACCTTTATTAGAAGACAAAACGGATGTTCCAACTGGTGAACAAGAGCAAGATCTATTAAGACTATTCAACAGGATCTATTATGCTGTTTTCTAATGTTTCCGCCCCCTACGTTTTTGTTTTGTTTTTCATCACAATTCAGTATTTAAAAGATAAAGCTTTTTTTTGACATTCATTATTGCTCAAATAGCTGAATGCATGTGCTGTCCCTGATCATGAGGTTAGCGGTGCTTATTTCAATATTAAATAAAAGGGTTCATTTTCAGTGGGGCAAGCAGGGAATTAAGCTTCCAATTTCAATTACCAATAATTAATTTCCACACTGCGAGCCATGCCGTTTGCATTTAAACTCCCAATGCCCAAAGGATAACGAAAAATCTATTTTGATCACTTTTTATTTTCATCATTTAAAGGGTACATCTTATTTCAATTAAGCACATACATTTGCAGATTATAAGAGAGGACAAATACCCTCTTCTAAAAAACCGAGGGAGAGGGAGTCTTTTAAAGCAGGACAAAGAAATTCTAGGATCTTTTCATTTCTCTTGCTTTTATTGAAGGAACGCCTAATATTGTGTAGGATCAGCTACCTTGTGCGCACAAACCTATTATTTACAAGCAGATGGGTAATTTCCCTAAATTTGTTTTTCCTTACGCATCAAGCTGTTCTTTGAGGGCTTTTCACTCTCTGAGAAAAAGAAAGCAACTGGGCACGTGACTTAAAATGAGGCAAAATTAAGACCTGCCCCAAGGCCTACCCAACCAACTCTGCAGCAGGCGTAAGGATCAGAAGGACTCTTCAGAGAGTGAGGTTTGACCTGGAGATGGATAAGAGAGACTGAGCCCATGGTGTTTCACATTCTTTCGGCAAGTTCTGAGCAACAGAAGAAAGCTGCCAGGGTGTCACCGAAGCAGAGACACAATTGGAGCTGGAGTTCTTAGAGATAAAAAGAGGTGCCTGAAATTAGAATTCACCAGAAACAGGCAGACCTGTGTGGCATCCAGAAAATAACTTCTAAGAAGCCTCATCTTTCAAGTTCTAAAGACATTTGATTTCTACCTGCAAGTGCTAACTTTGCCCTAAATAAATCTTGTAACTCATAATAGAATTGACCATGTTACAGTAAAACCTCGTTTAAGTAGAACTCAATTAAATAAACCATGAAAAACGAAAAAATCAAACCCATTGCCGTCGAGTCAATTCCGACTCATAGCGACCCTATAGGACAGAGTAGAACTGGCCCATAGGGTTTCCAAGGAGCGCCTGGTGGATCTGAACTGCTGACCTTTTGGTTAGCAGCCGTAGCACTTAACCACTACACCACCAGGGTTTCCAAATAAACCATAAAGTAACTGGAATTAATGTTCGTATTTCGCTTTCAGGAAAAAGAAGGAAATGATTAAAAAAAAAAAAAAAGAAGACTACAGTATCAGTCATGTAATAAAAATAGCTACAAAGGGCAAGTTCTAAGGTCAATATATATTCATTCCAATCTTCAATCTATAGCTGTACAATCCTTACCCATGTCCAGAATCTTGACCCAGGACCCTACAAAATCCTTAACATAATAGTTACATGCACTTACCCACGTACATGCACACGCGCATGCACACACACACACACACACACAGAGGTTTAAGTTAGATTCACTGCATTATAATTCCCATAATAAAAAAACAAACTAATGCCAACTAATATATTTTTAAATGATCCTGGCAACAAGAGTTGAGACAAAAACTACTTTCTGGCTAAATGAACTTAATAAATAAAAACTTTAATAGTGATTCAGCCTATTATTCAAGCATTTTGATTCATCAATAAACTTTTTCCAATATTAAATAAAAATTTATATGACATTGAAAACAACTCAGTTACAAAATAAAATTCAGCCAAAAGTTTCCAAACGAAAGGAGAAAAGGGAAGACTTTGCTGATGTTAGCATTCAAAATAGAAAAAAAGAACAGATTTCATGCTCCAAGAAGTCAAAAAAGGGAAAAAAAGGAAACTTTGGTGGTGTACTGGTTAAGTGCTCTGGCTGCTAACTAGAAGGCTGGCAGTTGGAATCCACCAGGTGCTCCTTGGAAACTCTACGGGGCAGTTCTACTCTTCCCTATAGGGTCTATGAGTCAGAATCGACTCGATAGCAATGAGTTTTTGGGTTTTTTTAGAGGCCAAAAGCCGTACCTACTAAAATCACTTCAACACAGAGAATCACCACTGGGCTTGCCGTGTGTGTTTGATGCCATCATTATTAGCACAGCCAAATATTTCTACCCTAGGAAATCAAATCTAAATGATATAATAAGTGATTTCTTTGTACATGACAAACTATTTTTTAATTTTAATTTTTTTAAATTGTACTTTAGATGAAGGTTACAGAACAAACCAGTTTCTCTTTAAGCAGTACACATATTGTTTTATGACATTGGTTAACAATCCCACGACAGGTCGACACTCTCCCTTCTCTTCCTTGGTTTCCCTATTACTAGCTTTCCTGTCCTCTCCTACCTTCTAGTCCTTGCCCCTGGGCTGGTGTGCCCCTTTAGTCTTGTTTTGTTTTATGGGCCTGTCCAGTCTTTGGCTGAAGGTTGAACCTCAGGAGTGGCCTCATTACTGAGCTGAAAGGGTGTCCGGGGGCCATACTCTCAGGGTTTCTCCAGTCTCTGTCAGGACAGCAAGTCTGGTTTTTCTTTTTGAGTTAGAATTTTGTTCTCCATTTTTGTCCAGCTCTGTCTGGGACCCTCTATTGTGATCCTTGTCAGAGCAGTACATGACAAACTTTAGAGAAAGTGTTTTCTTCTTTTTTGTTTTATGTAGGGCTTTTGTTAAGGAGGAGTCTCTGGGTTGTGCAAATGGTTAAGTGCTCAGCTACTAATTGAAACATTGGCAGTTTGAGTCCACCCAGAGGCACCTTGGAAGAAAGGCCTGGCAATCTACGTCTGAAAAATCATAGCCATTGGAAACTATAGAGCATATAGCTCTACCCTGAAACACCTGAAGTCACCGTGAGTTGGAATTGAGTCAATTGCAACTGTTTTTTTTTTGGGAGGGGGGCGGGTCACTCTGATAAAGAATAGATTTTTTTTTTTGAGAATGAAGAACAAATATGTGACAATAATTTTTTGTTTCTAGCTTCTTAATCTTTTCAAGGTCTTGCCTTCAACAATAAAGGTAAGTCAGTTGTTATGGACTGAGTCATGTCGACCAAAAATGTGTGTCAAATTGGCTAGGTGGTAATTCCAGTATTGTGTGATTGTCTACCATTTTGTCATCTGATGTGATTTTCTCATGTGTTGTAAATCCTAGCTCTATGATGTAAATGAGGCAGGATTAGAGGCAGTTATGTTAATAAATCAGGTCTCAATCTATAAGAAGAGATTGTATCTTGAGTCAATCTCTTATGAGATATAAAAAAGAGAAACAAGCAAAGAGACAGGAGGACCTCATTACCACCAAGCAAGAAGAGCAAGAAGAGCCCTGCGCTGAAAAACTCCTAGACCAGGGGAAGATTGATGACCTTCCCCCAGAGCCAACACAGAGGGAAAGCCTTCCCCAGGAGCTGGTGCCCTAAATTCGGACTTCTTGACTCCTAAACTGTGAGAGAATAAATTTCTCCTTGTTAAAGGCATCCACTTGTGGTATTTCTGTTATAGCAACACTAGATAACTAGGATATCACTCACCTTGGGCACTTCATTACCTTTCTGCTCCACACCATCATTTGTTAGAAACCACCTGTCTCACTTCACCTCAGGCATTGGCTCCTTTTCAATGTGCCTACTGATCTTTTTAGCACAGACAAGCAAATTCTACCCAGGAACTTTATTGTGGTACCAATGGATGTTATTAGACCAAAACATCCCAACTGGACCACACAGCCCTGAGATCCGCCCCCTAGTCACAGATAGTAACAGAAAACAAAGAGAATAGAGAAACCTCAAATTTGCTAGAAAGATAGGTCAAACACTGGAGGTCTGAGACAAGGAACAGCTGAAAACCTGATGGAGTTGCTATTACACAGCTGTTCTTGCCTAGTGGCTCCCGTGAAGAGGGTCAGGGAACACACATACCCACTTTCTAAGATTCCATAAATGACATACTCCTGCAGCCGAGAGTATATCACAGGCTAAAAACATTCATGTGAGAATATGAGAATCTAAATCAGGGGAGATTTGTGCCATTTCCCAGCTGGACCTGAAGTCTGAAACATGTTTAATGGCCAGCCAAAGGGTGGAGAGGTGCCATTTTTCACAGGTAAGAGAGACACAGGTTAAAGCCATTGTCTGTCACTCAAGCATTTTTTTCTTCGTTTTTTTTTCATTATTGTATGTCTACCAAGAAAATCTGCTTCATCATCTTGGTGCTCTTTTTTTTTTTTTTTGGCATTTCACAACTTAAAAAAGTTTTTATTGTGGTGAAAATATACATAACAAAACGAGCTATCTCAACAATTTCTACATGTTACAATTCAGTGACATTGACGACATTCTTCAGGTTGTGCAACCATTCTTGCTATCCTTTTCCAAATCATTCCACCACCATTAACATAAACCTCAGCCCTCCCTAAGCAGAAGCTCTCCCCTTCCTCCTCCCTCCCATGCCTGGTAACCACTAGTAACCTTTGGTTTCTATATATTTGCTGGTTTCATATAAGTCAGATCATTTGTCTCTTTGTGACTGACTTATTTTGCTCAACATGATGTTTTCAAGGTTCATCCATGTCGTAGCATGCACGAGGACTTCGTTTCTTTTTCTGGCTTAGTAGTATTCCCTTGTAGGCATATATCACAATTGTTTATCTGTTCATCTGTTGAAGGACATTTCGGTTGTCTCCACGTATTGGCTATTGTGAAAAGTGATACAATGAACATTGGTGTACAGGTTTCTGTTTGTGGTCTTGCCTTCACTTCTTTTGGGTACATACCTGAGTTTGGGGTTGCTGGGTCATATGATAGTTCTGTGTTCAACTTTTTGAAAAACTGCCGAACTGTTCTCCACAGTAGCTGTACTCATTTTTCAGTTGTTGTCCTACTGGAGATGATGAACTCATACTCCTCTGCTCTCTAGTCCATGTTAGAAATTATTTTTTGAGGTGAATACCTAGTTAGGGGTGCAGACTTTGGCAGCAGAAGAGAAAGAAATTCATTGGCTTCTGAGGAAATAAGCCTGTGCTTGAGCCCTTAACAGTGCCCGCTCAGTTGAACTCACTAGATATTTAGCATTTTCTTCATTTTGTTAATAGAGACTTGAAAATGAAAACAATTTTTATCAAGAAATTCGAAAATTACAATGGATATTAACTGGTTTCCAAAAAAAAATGTATAAAATTTGACAGCTTTTCTTTTCACAAAGAAAAGCTGTTGTCACTGTTGGGCAGATTGGCATGAGTCAAGTAACTCTGCCATCCAACTTCTTCATGAGGGAATTGTGTATAAATCCATGCTATGTGAATCTGCGTACTTACCTCAGTTTTCAGATTCCATCTTACCACGCCTCCTCTGCCCTGTCATTTTTTGTTACTCTAACTCTTCGTTGGGCACATCTTTTCTCTTGAATTCTGTGAATCAACACTAAGAAATGAAAATCCAGGCAGGTGAAAGGATTTGCCCATGGACACAAAGCTAGTTAATGATATAACTTGGACTTGAATTTATATCTCTTGTTTCTTAGTCCAGGATTCTTTTCCGTTGCCAGGCTGCTTCTGAGCCTGTATAACTAGTTTGGATAGTTAAAAAATTGTTTTTTTCCTCCTTAAAAGTAAATTTAAAAAATGAAGAAATATCTTAGGACCTTCAATGCAAGGATAATAGTTTTTATTGTCTTTATTCTTTCCCTTATGCCTGCTTTTTGATTAACAACACCCCTTTTCAAAGGGTTAAAAGTACTCTCTTAAATTTCTGACAAATATGATAAAGAATTGATAAATAAGACTTACGAAGGAGAATGAGGGATCATTTGGTGGTCTTTAAGGATTCAGGAAGTCATGGGAAAGATGATTTATTGTTCTCATTTTCAAAAAGAAGAATATTCAAGGAAATAGTTTCTAATTATAACTGCAGTCTAAACAGACATTTTATTTAAAAAAAATTCTTGTATCTAGTTATAGAAGTGGAGAAAATTCAGTATAATAAGGAATGCCATGGAAACTGTTTAAGTAAAGTTGGAGTGAAAGTTGGCGTGTGTTGATGAAACACTTCACAGGTCCACCTTAGAAATACTGCGTCTTTCCCAACACTCAGCAGTTTTGATGAGGCATATAAAGAAAGGGGGAACGTTCAGGGTCAAATAGAACAGGTAAGAGTAGGCTCATTTAAAAACTAAGTTTAGAGCTGTTCTCTGCAGAGGAGTATCTCAGATGCCTTGTTAGATGATCCTATGACTTTTTTGTTGTTGTTTGCCATTGAGTTGGCTCTGACTCGTGGCAACCTTATGTACAGCAGAACAAAATGTTGCCCAGTCCCAAGCCATCGTCCTGATCATTGGCATGGTTGAGTCCATTGTTTTGGCTATTGTGTCAATCCATCTCATTGAGGGTTTCCTTCATGTCCATTGGGGATCTACTTTACCAAACATGATGCCATTTTCTAGTGTTTGGTCTTTCCTAATAACATGTCCAAAGTGAGTCAAAGCCTTTCCACCCTTGCTTCTGAGAAACATTCTTGTTGTATTTCTTCTAAGACTGGTTTATTTGTTCTTTTGACAGTCCATGGTATAGTCAATATTCTTCAGCAATGCCACAGTTTAAATGTATCAATTCTTCTTCTGCCTTTCTTTTTCATTATCCAACTTGGGTTAGACATATCTTAGTCATCAAAGTGACGTCTTTACTTCTTAAAACTTCAAAGAGGCCTTTTGCAGCAGATTTGCCCAATGCAGTCTGTTATTTGATTTCTTGACTGCTGATTCCATGGACGTTGATTGTTGATCCAAGAATAATGAAATTGACAACTTCAATTTCTTCATTTGTCACAATGTTGCTTATTGGTCTATTTGTGAGGATTTTTGTTTTCTTTATGTTGATGTGAAATCCATACTGACGGCTGTAATCTTTGATCTTCGTCAGGGAAAAATAAAATCTGCTGATTCAGTTACTTATTAACAGCTCTGACAAGAGGTATGTGTTTTTGTTTTCGTTTGTCCTATTTTGTTTTGAAGTGAAAATCAAGCTTTTATGTTCCTATGATGTTTTATATTTAAACACCATTTTCTTCTCATTTCATTTCGAACATAGTCTTCATTTCTAACACAGGCTTTGGAGATTTGTTAATTTGGTTCATGCTAAGCTGTACTCTCCGTTATCACAGAGGATCAAGAATTTGCTTTATATATACATGATATGTATACATTTTTTTTAAGTCCCTGGACACAGAAGGCCAAAATAGAAAGTCAAAATCAATTTGTTCTTTGATGTTTCCTCCCCTTTTTAAATAAGCCTCACTGTATTCTGTTGCCCTGGGACGGAAATAGATTAGTAGTGGCTGATAGATCAGTGTTGCTATAGTTAGATGCCATTGAGTCAGTTTCGATTCATAGTGACCCCATGTGACAGAGTGGAGCTGCCAAAGAGGGTTTTCTAGGCTATAATCTTTTCAGGAGCAGATTGCCAGGTCTTTCTCCTGTGGCTGGGTTTGGCCACCACCAACCTTTGGGTTAACAGCTGAACGCTTAACTGTTGCACCACCAGGGCCCCTTGATAGATCAGTAGGGACTGTCTAAAGTATTTTTGAGGAAGACTTTGTGGACAAGTCTGGACTCTGTGATCTATTAGCAGATGCAGGTGCTCATTGGGAGAAGCTGTTGTGTATTTTGGAGATGAGCTGAGTGTCACAACTGCCTCATACTGTCCTCCCTCCTGTAGTGAGTCAAGTTCTGCTTCGCCTAAATTCTGACCAAGTTCACGTGGGGAGGAACTTGGATATGGACAGCACCACCTGTTTAAATATCACGGTTTTCCCGAATCCTCAGAATTTTCAAGAATGATCGAAACTACATAAAGCAAGGTAGACATTGTTTATTCCCTATCAAACTACAACCTAAAATAAATAGAATTGGGATAAAGTTAAATACGGGGAGTTTTGGAGTTCAAATAACATCTGACCAACTTGAAGGATGGTTAGATAATACAATGAAGGTCAAGGAATTGATGTTGTTGTCAGTTGCCATTGAGTCTATTCTGACTCCTGGTGACCCCATGTGTGCAGAGTAGAACTGCTCCACAGGGTTTTTTAAGATCGTGACCTTTTGAAAGCAGATTGTCAGGCTTGTCTTCTGATGTGCCTCTAGGGGGTTGGACCCTCCAACCTGCTGCTACTGTTTGAGCCCTCAACTGTTTGCAACACCCAGGGACTCCACTGCAAACTCTGTTTTTAACATAGTAATAGTTTCCACTTCTTGGGAGTTCCTGGGTGGTGCAAACAGTTAACATGCTCTTGCCTGCTAATCAAAATTTGGAGGTTTGAGTCCACCCAAAGGCATCTCGGAAGCAAACCTAGTGATCTAGTAATTCTGAAAAATCAGCCATTGAAAACCCTATGGAGCACAGTTCTAGTCTGACACACATGGGGTCACCAGGAGTTGGAATCAACTCTATAGCAACTGGTTTTGGTTTCCTACTGCTTGAGTGCTTTTATTTGTAAGGTCTATGAAGTGCTGGCTTTACATATTTAATTTGTTTAACCCTCATCCAAACCCTTGAGGTAGGTGTTTTAACTCCCATTTTGCAGAAAGGAAAACCGAGGCCAGCAAGATTAAGTACCTTTGATTTGTGAAAGGCAAGCAGGATGTAAATCCAGGACCATCTGAAACATGTCCTGAAGGAATCACCCAGGCCGGCTTCCATGGAGGCTTGCCTCCTGCAAAATGAACAGGCTTCAGTCCGGAGATGAAATTTTACCCCATTTTACTTTATCTCTATTTGCAAGAGGAAGAGTTACCAAAATGGAAACTTTGAGTGATATGCTTGAAGTCACTGAGGGATTAGACAGGACCAGATCTCAGAAATATCTACCTCCCAGTCCTGTGTTAAGATGAAGCAACCAGCCTCTTTCAGCTCCTTTTATCTTTCTTTCTAGGTCAGTCCCTGCAGGGTTTCAATCCTGTCAGTTACTCTTCTCTACATTGCCTATCAATTATTTGCTGTCTTGCTCTGGGGTTGTGATATTTAAAAGGAGATACAAGTCAAGCTATGAGGTTTTGCCTGAATTTTCTGACACTTGCCTCAATTTTCTACTTAGTTTTTGCTTTGGAGACTAGTTATACAATGGGTGGATTTCCTTTTGCACAAGCTGTGGAACAGCTACAAGATTAAGCCACTCAAGGTCATTGCAGAAAGTTTTGAAAAGCCTGGTAATTAACAAGAACTCAAGAATTCAGACCTCTGCTGGAAGTGTAAACAGAATGAAATATCAGTTCAGAGACTGTATGGATGTTCTCTGGAGGTTTTGTCTGGGTTCAAGCTTTAAAAAATACATCTATTTAAAAAAAAGAAACATAACTTCAGCTTTGAATTGGTTCATAAGGCGTGCTTTCTAAAACACTGGTTTTGGACACACAGGCCAGGAAAAAAAAAAAAAGGGTTATATTTAAATTTGTTCCCTCTAGTTTTTAGAATTGGTTAAAGTTACTGTGTTTGCCATTGTTGACAGCCAGGTGAATGGAAAAGAAAACTACTTTCAGAACTCAGAAATTCAGAGAATTAGGTAGGAAAAACTGAATCCATGTGCCTTGAAGAGGGGCCTGAGACATAGATGATTGTAAATAGTACGTTACTAGAAGTTTAAGCAAATTTGCTATTGAGTTAATTCTAACTCATGGTGATCCCATGTGTGTCAGAGTAGAACTGTGTTCCATAGGGTTTTCAGTGATTGATTTTTGGGAAATAGATCACCAGGCCTTTCTTCCATGTTGCCTCTGGGTGGACTTGAAACTCCAACCTTTTGGTTAGCAGCCAAGCATGTAATTGTTTGCATTACCCAGAAATTCCACATAGAACTTTACTGATTACTTAATACCTTTCAGTCAGAATAGTACCTTAAGTGTTACTATACTGACATTATATTTGTTATTCAATTTAAAGACCAAATGACAATTTCTCTCGTTACAAGAGCAATGGTGATTTTATTTTCCTTTCAGCAAGTCCAGTTGAAGATGTACAGACTTTTGTGGCAAGATGGCTACATGCTCATCAGACCCATGTTTGGGGGCTCTGGGGGTGGGGGGACAGCTAAACTACATTTCCCAGCCTTCCTTACCTTGGCCGTGGTCATGTAACTGAGTTCCAGTTGGCTTAGAGTCACCTCTGACTCATGTCCACCCCACATGTATCAGAGTAGAACTGTGCTCCATAGGGTTTTCAATGGCTGATTTTTTGGAAGTAGATCACCAAGCCTTTCTTCCGAGGTGCCTCTGAGTGGACTGTAACCACTACCTTTTGGTGAGCCACCGAGCACATAAACCATTTGTGCCACCGAGGGATTCCAACTAATTTCTAGACAATGAAATGTGGGCAGAAGAGATGTACGTTACTTCTGGGCCTGGCCCGCAAAGCCCTCTGGTGTTATTCTCCATACTCTCTCTGGCCTCTATCCTTTGCCTAGATGAACGTGACCCAAGAGAGGTCTCTGAGACCTCATTTATTTTGGATCCACAAAATGGATAGAGTTTAAATCCCTGAATGACCACGTGGCAGGTGACTTACCGAACAAGAATGACCACATTGAACACTGTGAGAGAGAGTTAAACTTTTCTGGTGTTAAGTCATTGAGATGTTGGGATTTGTTATAGCAGCTAACATTACTTACCCTAACTAATATAGAAAGAGTCTTTCAATTCAGGTAAAAGATAGTATTTTTATTAGCAGGTGTGGATTAATTGTTTCACTTTTACAAGTAAATTGGACTTCAAACGAGATCTTAAAATCTATACTTTTCCTGTTAGAGTGGCATACAATATAAACAAAAAAAGTCATTGAAAATTCAGTCAGTTGATCATTCGGTTGTGTTATTTATTCTGTCCCATGCCTGGTTTGCCTGACATTTAAATTAAATAAATTGGTATTTAAACTCAAGAAACTAGTTGTTTTGGTGTCATTAGGAAAATTTTTAAATTTTCAGTCTCAATACTTGCCTATGATGGGCACATGAAAAACTACTTATTTTTTGCCTGTTTTGACCAAAATAAAATTAACAGAATTCCATTTCTTCTTAAAACTTCAACTTATCTGGAGGCATTTGAATATTAAACTTAAAGTAACAATATTTATCTTAAAAGTATCTCAATGATACTTATGCCAATTTAATTTATTTATGTACTCAATCTTTTGTTTCCTAGAGAAATGCCCAAGTGAGTCTAGGATCTTTTGGTAAAAATTAGAGAGAATATGATATAAAACAATGAATTTTTCATTATAAAATTATTCCCTGAAAAACAAAGTAGTAATAACAAAACAAGAATCTTACGAACAAATGTACTTTGAATAATCATATGATAGGAGAAACAAAACGGAGAATTTTCCCTAAATCTCAGTGGTAAAACTTGAATGCCTTTTGGAACACAAATTGGAAGCTACTTATTAAACGAGGTTAATTTGTTCTTGGTCCATACCACAAAATGGCTTCAAACATTTTTAAAGTAGGTCATTTGAGTACTCTAAAAATGTCTGGTGTATGGTATCCTTCTTTAGCAAGTGTATGTGATAGTTAGATTGCATCCCAAAAGCATTCTTGAGATTTCTGACCATATCAAAGCAAACTGACTATATTATCAAGGAGCTATAATGAGACAGTTTGTTTAATTGAAATGCTTTAAATTACCATGTAGTACAGTATAAAAAAATTATTATTTTCATTAGCTGAACTACTTCCGTTAGCCTCAAACTAAAAGTTCTAATATTGAAGCATGACATAATAAGTGTATTGTAAAACACGTTAAACAGCAGGCCACAGAGAGGAATTTAAATGAAAGAATTCATCTAAAATACCAAGATTGTGCCTTAAGCATTGCCCCTAGGCTTCAATATCCTATCATTGATTCTACCAAGCCAGAGTAAATATCAGCCAGAAATAAGCCCCATCTATACAAATGAAAAAAGAGTCATCGTGGCTTCGCCATTTAGCTATTTTCTTTGCCTTCGTAGGCAATACAGCTCTCATGTTAACACATGGACAGAGTGCGTTGATTAGACAGTTCATTTAAGAGTTGTTCTTTGAGCATTTTTGTTACTGAAGATAAGTTTATTTTGATTAAGGAGAACCTATTTGTAGTCAACTGGAGAAAATTCATATAGCATTTATCATAATTGTCTTTCCATTGAAAGAAATGACTCTCTAATAGCAGAACACCAAAACCAAATTTCCCATTTGTTAAAATATGGTCTATTGCAACATGAACCATTTTCATTTTTAAGAAGCACCAAAAAGTGTACTAAGAGTTGTGCTCCTCACTCAATGTGCTTTCAAATAACCTTAATCTTCTCACTCAACTGATCTGCTGTATCGGAAGAGGGTCCTGTGGGGATGGATGGAACCTGAAAAAAGAGTTATGTAACAGAGCAGGTGGGCATCTCCTCTGTTAGGCTACCCTAACATCATCTAGGCATACATTTTCCTTTAATATATTAGCTATAACTTGAGAAAGAACAAAAACAAGACTCAATGCTGGTGACTAAATTTAAAAATTAGATGGATTTAAAAAATCATATGCAGAGTATTAGCAACAGAAAAGGCTGTTTCTTTGATTCTTTAATAATAAAGTTGATTTGATTACTTTGTTTTTGTTTTTACAAAGGAATAATTATAACTTAGAAAGTTTTTTTTTTTCACGAGTCAGGTATATGGATAGAGGATCAGCAGAAACAAGGAAAACCCTCCATTAGATGGATTGACACAATAGCCTGAACAATGGGCTCAAACCTATCAAAGATCAGGAAGAAGATGCAAGACTGGGCAGTGCTTGATGGCATTGGGCTGACTTGATGGCAACTAACACCAACAGGTATATGGAGGCAATAACTCTAGGAGTGTTTATTGTTTGATTTTCTGTAATTTTTGTGGGATGTTAATTTTGCTGGTCTATTGTATGCTGTGATTAAATGGTTTAGATGCTTTTCTGATAGTAATCATACCGATTACTAAGCTTCAGAATGTCTCCAATTTCATAAAAGGACAGGGAGAACTGGTCCCAGGAATATTTGTTTCATTACTTTCCCTACACCTCTGACATTTCATGTACAATCCATGTATGATTTTAAAGGTTTGTTTTGAGTGACCCTGGAGGAGCTCCTCCCATGGAAAAAGTATCAATATATTAATAGACTATGTCAGTTCTTTTTTCTTCCATGTTATGAACCAGAGAGTTGTATTTTCCAGCTTTAAAAAAAAAAAAAATGGAAACTTGAATGTTTTGATCGTTAATCCCTTGAGTACTATACTCAGTTGGAGTTTTATTTTCTCATCCCTGATCCAGTCTGAAGTTCTTTGTCTGCAATTCAATCTCTATTGCTTTAATCATTTTGGATTGTACCAATGACTTCTCAGTAATAAAAGAAATGGGGAAAGAGGCTTGGCATGGGACAAGTTCCTTCAGCTGGAGTAAGACATTACATATTGAGTTGTCTACCCACAAAAGAGCCCACTGTCAGATTAAATTAATGAGCCACATGTTTTAATCATTAAGGTAATAGCACTATGTGGATTCTTTGCCTCTGTTTTAATCATTTCTATGTTTTTACCAGCTAGATCATCAAATACTTTCTTTTCAGAAGTCTTCCCATTTGACTGCAGAGAATAGTTTCTTTATGAGGCCAGAATAATGCTTCAGAGTCCTAAGAAGTACCAAACAGCTTTATGCATCAGGGTTTAGTGACATTTATAGCTATCTCTTTGTCTTTCAGTGCAGAATTTTTGAGGGACAGGTCTGTGGCCACCGTTAGCAAATGGAAGCAGCACGGGTTCCAATTTGCAAAGAGTTGAAGTAGAATAGGTGAAGCATAGGTCCTAGCTGCTGAGGTGAAATGGATTATTTTGTGGACCCTGAGTAGCGTTTAAACCAGGTGAGTTGAAAGAGATACTGCTGACTAACCAGCGGGAGCTCTCCTTGCTTTCCCTCAGCTAGAAATTACTTTGTGCAAACTTTCAGCTCACAGGCTGGTTATCTGCACAGCAAATGTTGGCAAAAGGCCTTGCTGTTCTCAGGAGAGTTCATGGTGAGCAGATCAGGACAAGGCTCTTAGACCTGATTTTTCTAATAAAGCCACATTTCAGAAAGGATGCCGTGTTTTCACATATTTGCATTTCTCCTCAGATATTTAAGCTATGCTGTCATGGATTGAATTATGTCCCCCCCAAAATCTGTGTATCAACTTGGTAAAGCCATGTGTGATTGTCTTCCATTTTGTGATTGTAATTTTATGTTAAGAGGATTAGGGTGGGATTGCAACACCACCCTTACTCTGGTCACCTCCCTGATCCAGTATGAGGGGAGTTTCCCCGGGGTTTGGCCTGCACCGCCTTTTATCTCTCAAGAAATAAAAGGACAGGGAAGCAAGCAGAGAGTTGGGGACCTCATACCACCAAGAAAGCAGCACCAGGAGCAGAGCACGTCCTTTGGACCCAGGGTCCCTGGCCTGAGGAGCTCCTCAACCAGGGGAAGATTGAGGACAAAGACCTTCCTCCAGAGCTGACAGAAACAGAAAGCCTTGCCTTGGAGCCGACGCCTTGAATTTGGACTTTCAGCCTACTAGACTGTGAGAAAATAAATCTCTCTTTGTTAAAACCATCTTCTTTTGATATTTCTGTTGTGGCAGCACGAGATGCCTAAGACATATGCCCAGGTAAAATCTAGATCACAGGTTCAAAAAGAGAAGAATCCAACTAGTTATGTTGTTCAGGTGAACACATCCCTTAACGGATTTTTCACTGAATTTACTAATGAGAACAATCATTTATAAATCCTGTGAAACTGTTGTGGCTGTCCGTGTGTTACCCCAGCGTTTGTTCATAGCTGTAACACTGCCAGTTGTTGTTGAGTTGATTCTGACTCATGGTGACCCCATGTGTGCCGGAGTAGCACTGTGCTCCGTAGGGTTTTCAAAGGCTGATTTTTGAGAAGTAGATTGGCAGGCCTTTCTTCTGAGGCAATTCTGGGTAGACTCGAACCTCCTTTTGGTTAGCAGCTGAGCACATTAACTGTTTGCATCACCCAGGGACATAGGTCTTCTTCTATGTGTGATGGTAAGTTATACCAGTTGACTATGAGCTTCTAGCTTTGTGTCTTCAGGCCTTCACACACAGATGATGCTCTCTAAAAGATGTAGACCTGATCTCACAGTGTGGGGATAAACAGAGTTTCTGCTTTTCTTTATGCAAATGCAGGGGACAAAGGCATGCGGTGAAGAGTTTAGAAATACAAAATTCTAGATTTGGAAGAGATCTCAGAGATCAGCTAGTTCAACACTCTCATTTTACAGATGAAGAAAGAGAGATCAAAGACTTGTTCAAAGTCACTTAGTTCATGGCAGAGCCAGGATAGAGAAGAGATTACAACCAGCTTTTATTAAAAAGCTGCTATAAAAAAAAAAAAAAAAGAAAATTTTTTTTTTTTTTTTTTAATAGGCTAGGCATTGTGCTAGCTAGACCTGCATGGTCCAATATAGCAGCTACTAGCCTCATGTGGAAACCCTGGTGGCATAGCGGTTAAGTGTTACGGCTGCTAACAAAAGGTTGGCTAACCAAAAGGTCAGCAGTTCAAATCCACCAGGCGCTCCTTGGAAACTCTGTGAGGCAGTTCCACTCTGTCCTAGGGGGTCACTATGAGTTGGAATCGACTCAATGGCCTCATGTACCTAGTGAGCCCTTGAAATGTGGTGGGTGAGACTGAGGGGCTGGATGTCTAATTTTATTCAACTTTTAATTAATTTTAATTTTATTTTAAAAACTGAAACATTGTAAAATATTTTTCCATTAAAGACAACTTGATTGTTTTGTTAGGACTACATTTCACTTCAATCATTGAAAATCAAGTCTCTGAACTGAGATGCTAGATCACTATAAAATACGTACTGGATTTCCAAGACTTCTAAAAAGGATGTAAAAGATCTCATTAATAAATTTTTACACTGATTACATGTCGAAATTGTAATATTTGGGACATATTGGGTTAAATAAAATATTGTATTTAAATTACTTTAGCCTGTTTTACTGCATTTAATGTGGCTACTAGAAAATTGAAAAGAATGTTTGGCATTTTTCTATCGGGCAGCACTGTGCTAGACCCTTGATATACGTTGTTTCATTTAATCCTCACAACAGCTGTCTTCATTTTACCAAATTTACAGATGAGAAAACTAAGGCTGAGGGGGTTGAAATATTTTCACAAAGTCAAATTGCTAGGAAATGGCAGAGTCATGACTGACACCAGGTCTGGCTGACGTTGAAGCCTATGCTCTTTCTAGAGGTATAGCTGACCCAGCTTTCTTGTACTAGTTGGACAGGTACTGCCTCAGCATCTAAATGCACCTCAGATTCAGGAAACTGAGTTTTAGATTCAAATGTAGTGATTCACCATTCTTTCACTTGTCTTGGCTGACCACGTCATAGGAAAAAAATGAGAGAATTCTCTTAGCTGATCCTGGCAAAATTTAAAGTAAACTACTTTAAAGTCTTTGGGGCCTGTTGTACACATGTCTCTTGCAAAACATGTGAAAACCAAGCACACATAATGAATTTGCTTTAGGAAATGTTCTTATATTTTAGATTGCCTCAATTAATACTCTAAAAAAAAGTTTCAGGGGAACATCTGGCTCAATTGGCATAATGTAGTTTATAAAGAAAATGCTCTGCATTCTACTTTGGTGAGTAGTGTCTGGGTCTTAAAAGTGTGTGAGCAGCCATCTAAGATACTTCACTGGTCTCACCCCATTTGGAGCAAGGGAGAGTAAGAAAACCAAAGACACAAGGGAAAGATCAGTCCAAAGGACTGCAACTACCACAGCCTCCACCAAACTGAGTCCAACACAACTAGATGGTGACCAGCTATCACCACCGACTGCTCTGACAGGGATCACAATAAAGGGTCCTGGACAGAGCTGAAGAAAATTGTAGAACAAAATTCTAACTCACCAAAAAAAAAAAGAAAAAAAAGTCCAGACTTGCTAGAAAGACAGAGACCGGAGAAACCCAAGAGTATGGCCCCTAGACACTGTTATAGCTCAGTAGTGAAGTTATTCCTGACAGTAAAGATTAGACAGGCTCATAAAACAAAACAATACTAAATGGCACACCAGACAAGAAGGCAGGAGGAGACAAGAAAGCTGGTAACGGGGAACCCAAGGTCAAGAAGCGGAGAGTGTTGCCATGTCATGACGTTGGCAACCAATGTCACAAAACAGTATGTGTATTGTTTAATGAGAAACTTCTTTGCTCTGTAAACCTTCAACTAAAATATAATAAAAAAAGAGTTTCTAACCCAACAATTGTGCTTCTGATTAAAATCATACACAGAACTGGTTTATCCTTTTTTACTGATTCATTTATTTATTTTTTATGAGAATCAGCTCATGTGTTTTGGAAAAGGACTAACATTATATATATTGGAACTAAAATTATGTATTTGGAAAAAATTAAGATATTTAAATAAATATTATATTTTAATATTTGCTTTGAACCTTGCTTTCAGTATAGGTCTGCCTTTTGCCCAGGCGGGAAAACCAAAAAAGACCATCTGGAAGCTCCGTGCAGAATTTATTTTCTGCACAGACAACCCCAAGATGACTCCTTTTCACTGCTATTTGAGACTTGGGTATTCTATTACAGTTTTGCTCTCAGCACTTGTATTGGCCAGATATAGATGCCTAAAGATGTGGCCAAAAAAAAAAAAAAGAATTCAGATGCAAGAACTCCTAAATACAGCTTTCGATGAAATGATAGCATTTCGCAAAGATTGTGAATTCACTGAGAATTTGTATTTGTAGACCCCATTGCCGTCTACAATTCCAACTCATAGGACAGAGTAGAACTGTCCCATGGAGTTTCCAAGGAGCACCTGGTGGATTCAAACTGCTGACCTTTATGGAAAAATAGGAGGGACTGCAAATACTGTACCCTCCTCAGGGCTTTCCTGGCTGTCAAATGACTTGGTCGCTGCAATTAAATTTTTTGTCAACAGAGGGCACCAAAGGATGGAAAAGTAATTATTAATGGACTGTTTCTTTTTCCCCAGCTCCATTTGCTATGTTTCTTTTTAGAAAAATCCTTTGAAGAGTCATCTTTTCATCTTGAAAAAGGAGGTGTCAGTACTGCTGCCCATATGTGTAATGCTATCATCTTTGCCTATTCAGGCATATCCAAGCTGAATACAGCACAGCCTAGAGCTGGGGGTTTGGGGTATGGGCAGCCTCTGAAGCCAAGGAAAAACTCCCACTTCCAGGCTTTTATTTAGTTATTATTATTACTTACCAGAGGATACGATCCCTATTTCCCCAGCTAGGACTCTGTTTGGCAGCCTCATTTGTCCTGGTCCTTTAATTGTTGGCAAATTAAGTTCTCACTGGGAAGTAAATCCACTAACCCTTTCAAGACCTAATTATTTTCTGCTTTGAATTTTTTGTTGATACCATCTTTTCATTAAAAGGAGCATGCTGAATCATTGAGTGTTGTTGAATTTTTGGTAGGTAGTATAGATTTTTTTTTTTTTTTGCCTCCACCAAAAATCCTGCCCTCTGAGTCCTGAGGAACATTATTGTCTCACTAATTCTACCCCGGAAACCCTCTGAAGTTCAGAGGGACATTATACAAACAGTCACACCAAAACTAAACCAAACCCATTGCCATAGAGTTGATTCTGACTCATAGCAATCCTACAAGGTAGAGTAGAACAGCCCTATAGGATTTCCAAGGCTATAATCTTTACAGAAGCCAACTGCCATAACTTTCTCCCATGAACAGTCGCACGGACATACACTAAAAAGTGATCTTGATCAAGTGGTGCTTAAACCAAGATCTTAAGCCTGAATAGGAATTAACTAGGCGACCTAAGGGAGTTGTGGAAGAAGGTTCCAGGCAGACGGAAAAAACAGTCTACGTATCTGAGCCAGGAGGGAACACAAGTGCTCCAGAATTGACAGAAATCCAGGGTGGCTGGAGCCTAGAACATGAGAAGAGTGGCTGAGGCGGGGCAGGGAGGCAGAGCAATACCATGCAGGGACTTACTGTTGTTAGTTGCCATCCAGTTGGCTCCGACTCATGGCAACCTTACGTACAAGAGAATGAAATGTTGCCCCATCCTGCACCATCTTCACGATCAAGACCATGTTGCGGCCACTATGCATTCTGAGTGCCTTCCAACTTAGGGGACACATTTTCCAGTACCATATTCCAGCACAATATCCTGTGATGATCCACAAGGTTTTCATTGCCCGATTTTCTGAAGCAGTCTGCCAGGCCTTTCTTCCTAGTCTGTCTTAGTCTGAAAGTGCTGTTGAAGCCTGTCTACCATGAGTAACTCTGCTGGTATTTAAAATACTGGTGGCACAAAGTTCCAGCACCACAGCAATTGGCAAGTCACCACAGTATGATGAACTGACAGACAGCTGGTGGGCAAGAATGCATAGACCATGGCAAAGAGTTTGGATCATGTTGCACGTGCAACACAAAGCCCCTAAAGTGTGGGTGAGTAGAAGGATCAGATTTATGTTTTTAAAAAGATTACTCTAGCTGTTCTGTGGAGAATGAATTACAAGAGCATAAGACCATAAGGAGGCTACTACACAAGTTCAGATGGGAAATTGGACCAGATGAATTGGGCCAGAGTATTGACAATTTTACTTGGATCTACAGTCAACACCCATGGAAGCAGTAGTCAACAAATCAAAAGACGTTTCACATTAGACAAACCACTGCAAAAGACCTTTTTAAAGTGTTAAAAAGAAAAGATGTCACCTTGAAGACTAAGGTGGCCTGACCCAAGCCATGGTGTTTTCAATCACCTCATATGCATGTGAAAGCTGGACAATGAATAAGGAAGACCGAAGAAGAGTTGATGCCTTTGAATTGTGGTGTTGGCGGAGAATATTGAATATACCATGGACTGCCAAAAGAACAAACAACTTCTTGGAAGAAGTGCCGCCAGAATGTTCCTTAGAGGCAAAAATGGCGAGACTACGTCTCACATACTTTGGAGGGGTTATCAGGAGGGATCAGTCCCTGGAGAAGGACATCATGCTTGGTAAAGTAGAGGAGCAGTGAAAAAGAGGAAGAGCCTCAATGAGATAAATTGACACTCTGGCTGCAACAATGGGCTCAAACATAGCAATGAGAGTGAGGATGGCACAGGACTGGGCAGTGTTTAGTACTGTTGTACATGGAATTGCTATGAGTAAGAGCTGAGTCAACGGCATCTAACAACAACATTGATGATGAAAATGGAGAGACACGGAGAGGGAAGGAGATAAAATTGGCAGGATTTTTCTGTGGATCAGACATGGTGATAAGGGGGAGGGTGTTGTTAAGGATAACTCCTAGGTTTCTGGTGTGAAAGGTATTCACAGATTAAATTTTCAAAACAAACAAACAAAAAACCACAGCAGGCAGTGTTTAGGAAGTATTTACTGATAGGATGTGGAAACCAGAAATTTAAACGTTAGATGGTAACTTGTTGGACAGCCTTGTACAGGCTGTTGCAAAGACCAAATCTTCAAACTTCTCTGTGTTTTCAAGAAGAGATGGGAGTGAGCAACAATGTTATGGCATCTAAGTAAGTGCCCAATACAAATGTATATGTATGTATGTGCATAGAAAAAAATCTGGAAGAATATAATTAAACCATTAACTGTGGTTATTTTTGGAGAGATGAGATATTACTGTAATGTTTGAAATTTCCTAATTGGTCTTCTAATTAGCAAAACCCATAAAACTACCTCCATCACCAAAAAAAGGTTTTCAGCTGGGAAATTTAAAGGTTTTTGTGGAGCCCTAATAATCTCCCATGGAGCCGTGGTGGTGCAGCGGTTAAGAGCTATGACTGCTAACCAAAAGGTCAGCAGTTCGAATCCACCAGCTGCTCTTTGGAAACCTTATGGGGGAGTTCTACTCTGTCCTTTTGAGTCATTATGAGTCGCAATCGACTCAACAGCAATGGGTTTGTTTGTTTGTTTGTTTTTTAATAATCTCCTACCTCCATTAAGTCTCTCTCCTGGAATCTAGACAGCCTTTCCATCTGGGGATCTTCCAACCCTACAATGTTGATTTCTCTCACTGTAGCTCATTAGAGATGCTCAGAAAATCAACTTGAGGACTCACTGCAGAAGCTCTCCCAGCACCCTTTGATCTTTTCAGTAGCAAATGTGTCATTTGTAGCACAACAATCCAGTTCTTATGTGAGGCTGAAATAGAGCCACTCCAAGATGCTTTTGAGACTCCCCGAACTCCGACTAGCTACCAATCTCTCTCCCAACTGAAGTATCAGTCTGCCATGTCCCCAGGGTCATCATTTCCACTTGCTTGGTAAATAATTAGCCTGGTTGCCTTTGGCTGTAGAAAGGATGATAAATATTTTAAGCACTGCAAGTAATTGAAACCATCTCTATTTGATTTCATCAATGCCTACAATGCTTTGGGTGAAAATGTACCTCTAAGTATGAAGTATCCTTGGGTAGGTGAACGTTCTAGGCGTGAGAAGCATAAGTTGTTGTTTAGCTGCTGTAGTCAGTGGCATTCCAAAGCAGGCTATGACAAGCCAGCAGTTTCAACCTTTCCGATTTTAGCTCACACCAGTCACTCTACCTCGTCATGAGAGAAATATAAGATCCTTTTTTTCTGACAGGAACATTTTTGTGTTTACAGGAATTTTAAAATTATTCCTTTCACAGTAATCTAAAGAACATAAAAATTCCCCTTAATATAACTGGTTGCAGCCTGAGAAGGTAGGCCTGAAAACGTATGCTCAGAGTCCCTGGGTGGTGGACACGGTTAATGCTCTTGGCTGCTAACTGAAAGACTGGAGTTTTGAGTTCACCCAGAGGCACCTCAGAAGAGAGCCCTGGCAATTTGCTTCTGCTGCTTATGGGTCACTGTTCTACAGTTCTACTCTGAAACGCATAGGGTGGCCATCAGCTGGAATCAACGCAACAGCAACTGGTTTGGGATTTTTTTTTTTTAATCTTCACAGTGAATTCATTTTGACTGTTATGAAAACCCAGTGTCCTACCTAGACCACATCTGTATCTGATCAGTGGTACACGGACAAACTGGTGGAAATCACTGCCTTAGGCAGGGAGGGCAGGGAAGTCTGGGGGAGAGAGACCAGGTTGTGGAGTAGATGATACATCCAGAGCCCCAGGGTGGACAGGTTTCAGGGGCTCTTCCAGACGAAGACAGACTAGGAGGAAAAACCTGGTGATCTACTTCCAAAAACTACCCTATGAATCACAAAATATTGTCCAAGACTTTTGACTTATTTATTTTAGGCTCATCCTCAAAAGGGACTAATTGCTGGAGAAGTATATCATGTTTGGTAAAGTGAAAGGCCAGTGAACGGCAGGAAAACACTCAGTTTAACAGACTGACACAATAGCCTCAACGATGGGCTCAAACATACCAATAATCATGAAGATGGCACAGGACCGGACAATGTTGCCTTTCCGGTCGCCATGAATTGGCTCTGACTCAATGGCAACTAATAACAACTATCAGACAGGAACTGTGTTAAGTGCTGTTTATACATGATCTCACTGAATTCTCACAACAATTCTGTAAAACATACACTCTATCCCTCCAGTGAAGAAACTGAAGCTTAGAGATGTTAAACTATGTGCCAAAACTAAATACTGTATTTGAACCCAAGCCTTTAGACTCCAAAGTCCATGGAATTAACCACTTTGGTATATTAATATGGAAGCTGTTTCTAAACAGAAGACAGGGAATTTAGAAAAATAGTGACTTTTTATGGTGGACTGAAAGCTGTCCTAATGTCCCTTTTTTATTGAAGAACTTTAAGAAAACCACGTTTTAAGTGTATTATTGCAGTTTGGCCAATCTGAGTTGGCCTTCATAGGCTGTGGTATTGATTGGACATGACACTTCAGACATGGCTGATCATAGGATACTGTGATTTATTGTTTTTCTCGAAGGGCTCTAAGTCCAGAATATAGAAACCATTTTTCAAAAAATTTTTTAATGAAAAAAAATCATGTAGGTTTAATTTTATTATATACTTATAATGAAAATAACAAAACAAACAAAAAAAAGCCCAAACCTATTGTCACCAAGTCGATTCTAACTCATAGCATCCCCACAGGACAGAGTAGAACTGCCCTATCCGGTCTCCAAAGAGTGGCTGGTAGATTCAAACTACAGATCTTTTGGTTAGCAGCTGAGCTCTTAATCACTATACCACCAGGGATTCATAATAAAAATATACATTTAAAATGTAAACATACATTTTTATTATAGTATAAGTGTATAACATACTTACATTATAAGCCCCTGAATGACTGCAAGACAATAAGAGTATACAGTTATAATCTTTCGTGTGTATAATAGGCGCCCTGTATTTATCAACTTTTTTAGATGAATGCAAATTAGTTTTAATTGGTATAACCAACCAGCCGAATCCCTGTTGCCCATTCTTACAAACCAGCAGCTCCATCCACCCCTCCCCACTCAACCCTAGTCTCCTTGGGGAGATAGGCTTGCTGCCCTGCAGAGTTAAAAACGCAGAGTTAGGGAGCAACAATTGCCTGTAAGTTTTTTTTTCCCTCTTTCTGTTTCCAGGGAGATCCCCCCTCAAGCCCTTGTCCAGATGTTAATATGGCACACGTGGCGTTGGAGTCTTGACTTTTCAAATCTTCTTTAGTAGAACGACTGGGTGGAGCAAAGGAAATCGTTAAGAGGTACTACGGTTTCTTTCTTTTCTAAGTTGAGCTGAATCCAGCCAAAATCAGCAGTGACCAAAGTCACTGCCATCTGTCAGTTGTGGGTGGCCCAAACCAGTGGTCTTCTGCTCCCGATGGACAGGTACCTCGCATCAGAAAAACCAACACACTACATCTGGAACTTATCGGCACTCAAGAAAGAATCCAAAAAAAATGAATCAGTCAGAGATAAAACACCCTGCTTTTTCTTGGAGCTGGTATTTCATGGGTTCAGGCTTGTGGCATATGGGTAGAACCACTCAGGAAAGTTTTCCAATGGTATAGGCCAACTGAAAGACTTTTTTGAAGTACAACCTTCTACCAAAAAAAAAAAAAAAAAGCCCCCAAAGCAAACACACTCAAACCAACTCACTTCTCTGGTGTGCCACATAAAATAAAATTGCCTGCCGTAAAGATATTTGAATTTAAATTGTTGCCAGTTCTAAGGAAGGAGTACGGTTAGCTGCTTGAGAGATAACCAGCATTCTAACAAAGAAGGACCAACACTATAATTAGTAAACACAGGTGGAACAACTTCTTGCTTCCCCTTCCTTAGATACACAGAGATTACTGGGAGGAAAGAATGACAGGATGGGGGAAAAAAAAATTAAGGAAATAACCTTATAAATAGAATATAGTATAAATTTTACATCAGAATGATAAAAATAGGTACAGATCTCTTTCAGAAGTCTTTCAATTTGCAATATTTTATACACATGTAAGTTTCTCAAGTTTTACTTATCACAGTGTTTACACAGAACTATTCCTTACAAACACTCCAGATAGCAATATACCCTCAATTTCAAATATAAACCATGGCTGCTATTATAACAGTATTATAGGGTTGTTTTATGAGTCAGAGTCCACTTGACAGCACTGGGATAGAAACAGTAAAGAATTTGGGTGGGAAGGGAAATGGAATTTGGGTGGGAAGTAAAGGGGGAAATGAAGAAACTATATTTGAAAAATTCTTATGTATTCCTGGAGCAGCTGAGCTGGGTGAAGTTATTAGAAGGATACTTGTCTTGCAGTCGTTCAAGGGCTTACAGACATAGCTTTTTCTCTTGGGCTTTGCACATACAGCAGAAGGAACGTTGGGATGTGGAAAACTCATGAGCTCTGACAGACAGATTTGGATTTAACTCCTGGCCCTGCTACTTACTGGCTGTAAGACTTTGGGCAAGTTACGTTAGCTTACCAAGCTTTGGTTTCCTCGTCTATGAAGTGAGAGTTGTTAACACCTTCCCGGGCAGGCTTTTGTGGGCTTTAAATAAGATAATGGTATTAAAGCACCTTGGGCATAGTGAAGGCTAACATTCTTTCATCTCTCTTTTCTCTGTAGGTCTAGAGATTAGGGCCATCCATGTCAGCATACAGGATCTCTGAGGTAATGGTGGCTTTGGCGGAGTGGAATCTGCTCTCTTCTGCTTTACGTTCCTTTCTCTCTCTTTTCCTTTCCTTTCTTTTTTCCTTTCTCTAATAATAGTATAATTACATAGCCCTCATGAAAGAGCTGATTCATTTTAAATGTTCCTTTTCCCTAGCCCAAGGGCAAAGCCTAAAGTATTTGCATTCAGTGGAGAAATATTTTTCTAATTGTTAGAAGAAATTCAGAAGCCATAAGACTTGATTTATCATGGCACAAATGTTTTGTGCACAACTACTAACAAGTTCGATGATTCAAACCCACCCAGAAGTGCTGCAGAAGAAAAGCCTGGTGACCTGCTTCTGTAAAGGTTAAAAAAGAGAGAAAGTCTTTTAGAGCCAAGAAAATCCTATGGAGCAGTTCTACTCAGTAACACATGGGGTCACCATGATTCAGAATTGGCTCAATGGCAGTGGGGTTGATTTGCTTGATTATTGGAAAATGAAGGAGAAAAGAACAAGAAAGGGGCTTGCCAGGAGGTTCTTTAGAGTTAATTTAAGAATTGTGCTTATCTGTCTCTTAGCCTAGATCTTCACCTGTCCCAAAGTGACTGGGAGTCATCTGGATTCTAGTTCTGCCTCCAAATTATCACTGTGTTTGTCTGGATCAAGATCATTCCCTTCCTTACCATTGGTTTAGCATAGTCCTGCCATGGACTCCTGAGTGTGAGATGTGTTTCTCCATGTATGGACAAATCTACTGGTTTTATACCTTCCACAGGGCCAGCTACCCATCTAGACATTCAGGAAGCAGTCAATAAATTCTGAACAAGTGAGTGGATAAATTAATGAGGCAATGACCTTTGGAGTAGCATGCCTCCACTTTTTGAAACCCATGCTATCTTTTGATCAACATCTCCCACCCCCAAATTAATTGCCTGCCCCAAAAGCAGGCAATTAATGTATTTTCTACCACTAGTTTAAACTTTGTTGAGCTTCACTTTTTCTAGGTTTTTTTCTCCCCATTTGTACATTAAAAAAAAAAAAAATCAATCTTCTGAAGCCATCTTTAAACAAAAGTTCAGCTCAAAAGGTAAAGAATGTCATCCCTAAGTATTGAGCTTTAAAAAAAAAAAATATGAGACCAAAGGGACAGCAGTAACTCTAAAACGCAGATGAGAAGTTTAGGGGGCAGCGAATCTACATTAATGGGGGTGAAGCAACTAGAGCAGCAATAACGAGAATGTTGATTCAATATGAAGAATATAACCAATGTTGCTGAACAATATGCATAGAACTTGTTAAATGAGAGCATGTTTTAATGTATTTTCACCAAAGGTTAAATTAAATTAAATAAAAAAAAAGAAAATCATGTTGAATATGGTCTTTCAAACTCCCCCTCCTGCCCAAGGTTGTGATATTTACCCCCTACTCCTAACAGCACGGAAACCTTGGTGGTGTAGTGGTTAAGAGCTATAGCTGCTAACCAAAAGGTCGGCAGTTCAAATCCACCATGTGCTCCTTGGAAACTCTATGGGGCAGTTCTCCTCTGTCCTATAGGGTCACTATGAGTCGGAATTGACTCAACGGCAGTGGGTTTGGTTTGGTTTTTTTTCCTAAGAGGATCTGCACCATTTTGGATCAGAAGCTCCAGAAAGGCAAGGACATGCCTATTCAAATACCTTTTTAATAGCGCTTAACATTAAGCCATGCATAAAGTAAGCAAAATAACCCAAACCTGTTGCCTCAATTCCGACTCATAGCGACCCTATAGGACAGAGTAGAACTGCCCCATAGAGTTTCCAAGGAGCACCGGGTAGATTTGAACTGCCGACCTTTTGGTTAGCAGCCATAGCTCTTAACCACTACGCCACCAGGGTTTCCTGCCTAAGGTAAACTACCAGTAAAAAATAGTTGCTATAGACTCGATTTTGACTCATGACAGCCTCTTGTGTGTCAGAGCAAAACTGTTCTCCATAATGTCTTCAATGGATGATTTTTTTCAGAAGGCTTTTCTTCTGAAGTGACTCTGGGCAGACACGAACCTCTAACCTTTTGGTTATTAGCCGAGCAGGTTAACCTTTTGCACCACTCAGGACTTCTAAGATATGTTAGGCCTAAAGAAGTGCTTTTGACAATGATAAAATGACAGCTTTGGAAAAGTTTTGTGCCCTACCATTATCTATTACATTTAGCAGTTCAAAACTGGATTTAAATCCAGACCTCACAAGAAGGGCCCAGTAGCCTAGTCTGAGATGGAATGCTTGATATTCTTCTACCTCTCTTCCTGAAGTATCTGTCCAGCTTATGCCCTTTCACGTACATTTGAATTAAAAAAAAAATCTCATCTACTATAACTTTTCACAACTCAGGCATTTAATACTAATTAATGACCATGGAATAGCCACAGTTTAATTTTTTTTAATGTTTTCACCTTGAACGATAGAAGTCTAAAAGCCAAAAGTTTGTCCTGTATTAGCTAGGGGGCTGCCTATACTTTTTGTGTACATGGTTATAAAATGAAAAACAAAGAAAGCGGTGTGTCATTTTATAGCAACCAAACACATGATTTTACCCTTTCCTTTGGGATGAAAATTCCTTCCTGTAGAAACTAAGGTTATGCCCCTACTTGTGGAGCCCAAGGAGGACACTTTGATGTGAAAGAGGATCCTGGTAGAGTAACGGATACAGAAACCAGTGTGGGAATAGGAGGAGCCTCCAGGAACAGGAAAAGGCATTGTCCCGAGGAGGGGGTATTTCATCCCTCTCTGTCGTCATTCGGGCTGTCTGGTTTATTTCCTCCTCCAGGTTGGTGTGAGTTGGAAGGAGAGTCCTTTGTTAATGAGGTCAAGAACAAGACTGCCCATTTTGTGAGGTGGTTAAGGCTGAACTTTCAGATTTCACATTTTATGAAAAGTGACCAATAAAAAAAAATTAATATGGGCTTCATCTAAGCCAGGCCAAAGCAACTGGCTGGGAAGCGAAAACTCCAATCAACGGCGTGGCTAAACAACATCAAACAATGTGGTGGGATTGATTTTCCAAGGAAGTGCCTCAATTGGCCAACAATCCGGGCATTGTATAGATAGAAGACTAAATTTTGCCCCCAGCCAAGTTCTCTGCAACCAAAGAATTTGCTAAAGTAAAATGGATTTTATTATAAAAGTTTCATATGAGAAATGAGTAACTGTTGGTCAGGAGCACTGAGAAATGCAGAGCATTGCTGAGAGCTGGACAATTCACACGGACTTATTTTCTGGGACAGCATTAGCAATGTCCCTGTCTGTGTCAGTCTTTCTTGGGGGCCTTCTCAGCACACACCAGACTTTAGCCTGCAGCTCTCTCTGGTACACTGATGCCTGGGTCCTGGCAGAATGCTCAGCCAAACCTCCAACATCTGGGAGCATTATGGTAAAGAGTGGCCAAGTCCGGTTCCATCTGGCACAGTCCCAAAGCCTCTGGCTGCAGTTATTTTCACTATACTTAGCACTGAAGGTTTTCAGAGTGCTTGGGAATGCTTTGTTTTTATTAGTTTTTACATCAGTCCATGGTATTACCATGAATGTCAGAGTAGAACTGTGTTCTATAGGGTTTTTAATGGCTAATTTTTCAGAAGTAGATTGCCAGTCCTTCTGAGGCACCTCTGGGTGAACTAAAACTTCAAACCTTTTGGTTAGCAGCTTAGTGTACTAACCATCTGCACAACCCAGGGACTCCAGGCCATGGCTTAGAACAACTTTAATATTAGATCACTCATTTTAGAGACCAACAAGCTGATGACCAAGAGGCTTAACAGATTTACCCATCGTCACCCAGAAAGTCAATGTTAGGCTCAGGTTTAGACTACATCAATAGGCTCTAAAGGCTGCATAGTCCAAAGAAAAACCCAAACCAAAAACGAAAACCAAAAAGAAACCTCAAACCCACTGCCATCGAGTAGATTCCAACTCATAGCGACCCCATAGGGCTTCCAAGGCCGTAAATCTCTATGGAAGGAGTCTGCCATATCTTTCTCCTGCAAAACCGCAGGTGGTTTTGAACCATAGACCTTTCGGTTAGCAGTCAATCGCTTTAACCACTGTGCTACCAGGGCACCAGTATCTACCCTCAGAACCAAAGAGAATAAATTTTCATCTCTAAGACACTGTAATACCCTCCTCTTCCCATCAACCAGTAAAGCCCAGCCAACCATTCCTTAGGATGTGAACTTTGTATGAACTGCTAGAGACGCTATTAGCTGAGCGGGGGCTCAACTCAGCTGTCCGTTCTTCATGAGTGTTGAAGATCCACAAGGGTTGAAGATGAACAGGATTTTTTTTCTAATCTGGAAAGTTCGCACATAAAACAAAACCAAAGTACCTTAGGGTGAGTAAGCTGAATAATAAGCCAAGGTTGATCTTATAAGACAATTCAGTTTGATATGGCAAACATTTAGAACTACCTTCCATGTGCAAGGCACAAAACCAAAACCAAACCAATTTTTACCGAGTCAATTCCAACTCATGGCGACCTCATGTATATAGATTACAACTGTGTCCCATAAGGTTTTCATGGCTATGACCTTTTGGAAGCAGATCACCAAGTCTTTCTTCCAAGGTGCCTCTGAGCAGGTTCAAACTGCCAACATTTTGGTTAGTCACCAAACACTTAACTGTTTGCATCACCAAGGGACTCCTAAAAGATGAACAAAAATAGTTCTGACTCTCCAGGAGTTCACAGCTTCCTGTGACAGACAAATAGAGGCACACTCATCTGTACTGCAAGACAGACCACGTAGTTGCTTCAATAGAAGTGGAAGCAAATGTCAGGGGTGTCCAGAAAAGGAAGGAGACATTAATTCTGATCAGGGAGGTGTGGAAGTTTTCTCAGAGGGGTTGACAATTGAGCTGAGCCTTGACAAGTCAGGCTTGCAGAAGTGGAAACTGAGGTCCTGAGTGGTATGACTGGACCAATGTCAGAATCCAGTTCTCTCTCCATTGTACCAGAGTTTCAGATCCACTGTCTGAATGTTAGCAGGCACACACGGTGCACTGTGCAATTATTTTATTCTCAGCTCTATTTTACAAAAAAAAATCCAAGAAATGAGGCAGTGGCAGAAATGTCCCATTTTTCTCATTTTGCATAATTTTGTATTTAAATTCTCACTATTGGGGACTTCTATAATAATGAGATTTAACCAGAGACTTGCATCGGTTTTAAAGAAGGACTTTCATTCAGAGAGAAATTTTCAAATAGCTCAACCATGCATTGAAATCCATTTATGTTTCCTATGTTTCTAAATGGCATTTCCTGAAATATTTGCTAATTGCTAAATTATTTTCACCAAGCTTAAACCCCCTGGTTTTTCTACTTATTTGAGTCAGGACCAAATGAATAGATAAGGCCAAATCTATCGCCTCCATGGAAATAGATTAAGAGGTTAAAAACACAGGATTAGAATAATAACTATAGTATTAAGCAGGAGAAACTGGTCATAATGTGTGGCAATGGGTTTTTTTCACATGCAAAAATAGCGTACTTGTCAAATCACCAGGGAATTACACAGAGAGATACATTGTAAATATGTTCTACTAATATCTCCCTTTTAAAAGTTGGCTTTCTGAGAAATGTATAAAGTGAAAAATTAGCACTTCTGCTTGGACAGGACCAAGGGTCCTTTGTGTTCAGGTGTCTACTTATGTGGAAGTTTCCACTTAAAACCAGTATTTACAGCTCAAACTTTGGGGATAAGATACTGGGCACATGTGAATTAGACAGTGAGGCTATACAGTAGATTTTTGTCCAAAAAATTTAAGTCACCTGATTATATATAGAATTGTATACAGTTTTTTTTTTTTTTAAGCCAAGACACATACAAATCTGTTTGAAGATTAATTCATTTATTTAATTTATCACTATTGAGCACATACTATGTGCCAGGCTTTGTGCTACAAGCTCGGAGTACAAGTCATATGCTCTAAGGATGTTTATAGTCTTATAGGATAAACAGACAATAAACATGTAAGCAGATCAAAACTCATAGATTGTGACGAATTCTGTATTTTATTGAATAGTGATGCCACTGGTTATAAGATGCACCATAGATTTCATGAGTCACTAACAAAGAAAAAACTGTGACCAATTAAAGTATGACACACTATTGATTATAAGATACATCCAGATTTCAGAGAGGTTAAAATGTGGAAAAAAAAAAAAAGTATGTCTTAGAATAAGTGAAATGCAGTATCTCAAAGCAAAAGAGGACTACAGGCTCTCAGAGGGGGTCTTTAAATAGAGATGGCCTCTCTAACGAGATAGCAGTTTTAGCTAAGACCTGAAGGATTAGAAGGAGTTGGTCCCTGGATGATGTAAATGGTTAATGGGCTTGGCTGCTGATAGACTGAAGGTTTGAGTTTACCCAGAGGTGCCTTAGAAGAAAGGCCTGGTGATCTCCTTCTGAAAAATCAGCCATTAAAACTCTGTGGAGCACAGTTCTACTCTGATGCACAAGGGGTCTCTGTAAGTCAGAATCAACTCACAACAGCTGGTGCTGGTCCTGCTAAAAGTACAAGAAATAACATTCCAGACAGAGGGAACAGCCTCAGGACCTACAGGCAAGAAAGCAGTTGGCATGTTTGAGGTGCCCAAAGGCCAGTGATGGTCAGAGAGGCAGGCCAGGCTTTATTCTAGTGCAGGGAGAGACATTGAAAGTCTTTAAGGAATGTCCAATTTCTGTTTTTTAAAAGATCACTTGATCGTTGTACAGAGAAAGGAAAGAATCTTCCTCTTGGGATATGTTATGGCTTGAATGGTGTCCACTCAGAAAGATATACTGAAGTCCTAACTCCTAGTACCTGTGAGCCTGACCTTTTTTGGAAATTGGGTCTTTGAAGATGAGATCATACCATGGTAGGGTGAGTCCTAATCCAATCTGAGCGCTGTCCTTATAAAAGAGGAGAAGAGATAAAGGTGAGTCACAGAGGGAAGACAGCCATGTGAATTGCATTTACAAGCAGAGGAACTGATGGGGCTACCAGAATCCAGAAGACACAAGAAAGTATCTTCCCTTAGAATCTTCGAGAGAACATGGCCCTGCTGACACCTTAATTTTGGACTTCCATCCTTCAGAATCATGAGACAATAAATTTCTGTTCTTATAAGTCACCCAGTTTGTGATATTCTGTTTTGGCAGCCCTAGGAAACTAAGACAGGGTACTTACAGGTTTGACAGCAATCATCTTGGGGATTCCTCCAAGTCCACATCAAATTTTATTATAGAATTCTAAACCATTGAGGCATCTCCCTTTCCACATGGATCTCCTGTGGCTGTTGTAGTTTTCCTGCCGTTCTTGTGTGCTCTGCTCACCACCCCACACCACCACCACCCATCCAACCTCCTTCCACAATAGCTGTCTGCTTTCTGCTCCTCCACCACCTCCACCATTCTAGCCTGTGGCCTTCCCCTATTAAAGGTGACATACTCTCAATCAAAGTGAATACCACTCTCTGGAAATCTTGGGTGGTCTGACCTGATAGTTTAATGGCCACAGATATTTTCGATTCCCAAGAGATAGTCTTATTTTATCAAGTTTACTATCCCCACTACTTAAGGAACTTGGAACAATTCCCCAGAGACTGGTCTGGAGGTACAGTTGAATAACACCACAGCGTTTTTCTTCCTTCCCACAAAGGACCAGCTGGTGTCTTAAGACCAGGCATAAACCTTTGGCACTGTACTAGCTCAGTGTGAGAGCTCTGCTTTCCTTCAGCATTCCTACCTTCCAAGGTCAGGGCAAAACTTTTTCTTCTTTTGTTGTTTGGGACTTTTAACCTTGAAACTGCAGAAGCCTATCTCTGATTTTCATTAGTTTCCTTTCCCAGGAGAACTCAACATCCTTGCGCCTTGGTAAACTATAAGACAAGTTGTGGATTTTCAGATTAAGTTCCATTTCTCTATCCTCCCTTCCACAAGGGGGGAAAAAAGATAGGAAGAGAAAAGATAGTGTTAAAAACACTGAATCATTGTACACTTACCTACCCACGGTCTGTATAACACTGTGTTGGGTAAGCTGCCATAAACGCTTACCATGGCTTTTCCTGAGATGCTGACAGTCTCCCTGAGCAAGTGCTTGTAATTATTTAGACAGAGAGGAAATGTAGGCCAGCTACAAGATAATTTTTATGAGACATTTGAACCAAATACGCTTGGGAAAAGATGAAAAAAAAAATGCCTATCAACTGGTGAATGGATAAACAAAAAGTGGTACATCCATACAATGAAATCCTATTTGGCAATAAAAAGGAACTTGCTACAACATGGATGAACCTCAAATAGGTTATGTAAAGTGAAAGAAGCCAGATGCAAAAGCCTGTATGTCATATGACTCAATTTATATGAAATGTCTGGAAAGGTAAATATGTAGAGACTGAAAATAGATTAGTGATTGCCTGGGGCTTGGGTTGGAATTGGTATTGACCGCAAATGAGCACAAGGTATCTTTTCAGGGGGATAGCAAAGTTCTAAAACTCAATAGTGTTGATGGTTGCACAATTCTGTAAATTTACTAAATTTAAATTGTGCACTTAAAATCAGTAAATTTTGTTGTATGCAAATTATACCTCAATAAAGTCAGAAGGAAAAAAATCACTTCCCCAAAGAACCATGACGTATGACATGCATTGTGACATCAACCAGTCCTGGCTCTAATTCCAACAGCATTTATGGTCTGTGTACTGTAAGGGTATTTCACCAGTTTAAAGATTCAGACTTAACCAACATTTATTGAGTCCCAACTGTGTGCCAGCTCAGTGCTAGTAATCATGTTCAGATATGTCTCTTTATATAATTATTGCAAGAATGAATTTGACTGGAAATGTAGTAGGAACAGTCTCCTTTTAAACCAAAAAACCAAACCCGTTGCCTTCGAGTTGATTCCAACTCATAGCGACCCTAGAAGACATAGTAGAACTGCCCCATTGGGTTTCTATAGCTGTAATCTATACAGAAGTAAACTGTCACACCTTTCTCCTGTGGAATGGCTGGTGGGTTTGAACCCCCAACATTCTGGTTAGCAGCTGAGCACTTAACCACTGTGCAACTATTATTTGTCCTTAAGAATTGAAAGAAAAAAGAGGACATTCAGATATAAAGAAAAAAGAGGAAGTGAACCAAGCCATAATAAACCAAGTGTAACTGCTGTATCCTTTTGTATTATTTATGTTCAAATAATGCATCAATAATAAAGTCTGGAAAGCCAACACATGTCCCTCCATAGCCCACATCTCTGCTTCTTTGTGCTTCAAGGTATCTCTGAGCTCCTGTGAGTAACTTGAGAAGTAGGTGCAGTTGTTTCCATCATCAAAAAGAACATCTCGAGATCTATTCTGAAGTACAACACTGTCAGTGATAAGATAATATCTATATACCTACAAGAAAGAACAGTTAATATGATTATTATTCAAATTTATGCACCAGCCACTAAGGCCAAAGGTGAAGAAATTGAAGATTTTTACCAACTTCTGCAATCTGAAATTGAACAAACATTCATTCGGGATGCACTGATAATTACTGGTGATTGGAATGCAAAAGTTGGAAACAAAGAAGAAGGAACGGTAGTTGGAAAATATGGCCTTGGTGACAGAAACGATAACAGAGATTGTGTGATTGTATTTTGCAAGACCAATGACTTCTTCGTTGCAAATACCTTTTTTACCAACATAAATGGCAACTATATACATGAACCTCGCCAGATGGAATACACAGGAATCAAATCAACTATATCTGTGGAAAGAGACAATGGAAAAGCTCAAAATCAACAGTCAGAACAAGGCCTGGGGCCGAATGTGGAACAGACCATAAATTGCTCAAATGCAAGTTTAAGCTGAAACTGAAGAAAATTGGAACAAGTCCACAAGAGCCAAAGTACAACCTTGAGAAAATGCTACCTGAACTTAGAGACCATCTCAAGAATAGATTTGATGCATTGAACACTAATTACCGAAGACCAGACAAGTTATGGAATGACACCAGGACATCATACATGAAGAAAGCCATAGGTCATTAAAAAGTCAGAAGAGAAAGAAAAGACCTAAATGGATGTCAGAAGAGACTCTGAAACTTGCTCTTGAAAGCTGAGTAGCTATAGCAAAAGGAAAAAATGATGAAGTAAAAGAGCTGACCAGAAGATTTCAAAGGGTGGCTGGAGACAACAAAATAAAGTATTATGATGACACGTGCAAAGACCTGGAGACAGAAAGCCAAAAGGGAAGAACACACTCAGCATTTCTCAAGCTGAAAAAACTGAAGAAAAAAATTCAAGCCTGGAGTTGCAATACTGAAGGCTTCTATGGGGAAAATATTAAATGATGCAGAAAGCATCCAGAGAAGATGGAAGGAATACACAGAGTCACTATACCAAAAGGAATTGGTCAATGTTCAACCATTTCAGGGGGTAATATATGATCAGGAACCGATGGTACTGGAGGAAGAAGTCCGAGCTGCTCTGAAGGCATTGGCGAAAAACAAGGCTCCGGAAACTGATGGAATATCAATTGAGATGTTTCAACAAACAGATGCAGCGCTGGAGGTGCTCACTCGTCTATGCCCCAAAATTTGGAAGACAGCCTACCAACTGGAAGAGATCCATATTTATGTCTATTCCCAAGAAAGTGATCCAACTGAATGCATAAATTATTGAACAATATAATTAATGTTACACACATGTAAAATTTTGCTGAAGATCATTCAAAAGCAGCTGCAGCAGTATATTGACAGGGAACTGCCAGAAATTCAAGCCAAATTTAGAAGATGACATGGAACCAGGGATATCATTGCTGAAGTCAGATAGATCCTGGCTGAAAGCAGAGAATACCAGAAAGATGTTTACCTGTGTTTTATTGACTATGCTAAGACATTTGACTGTGTGGATCATAACAAATTATGGATAACATTGCGGAGAATGGGAATTCTGAAACACTTAATTGTGCTCCTGAGGAACCTGTACATGGATCAAGAGGTGGCCGTTCAAACAGAGCAAGGAGGTGCTGCATGGTTTAAAGTCAGGAAAGGTGTGAGTCACGGTTATATCCTTTCACCATACCTATTCAATCTGTATGCTGAGCAAATAATCTGAGAAGCTGGACTATAGGAAGAAGAATGCAATATCAGGATTGGAGAAAGACTCATTAACAACCTGTGTTACGCAGATGACACCACCTAGCTTGCTGAAAGTGAAGAGGACTTAAAGCACTTACTGATGAGGATCAAAGACCACAGCCTTCAGTATGGATTACACCTCAACACAAAGAAAACAAATCCTCACACCTGGATCAATAAGCAACATCGTGATAAACGGAGAAAAGATTGATGTTATCAAGGATTTCATTCTACTTGGATCCACAATCAACACCCGTGGAAGCTGCAGTCAGTAAATCAAAGGATGCATTGCATTGGGTAAATCTGCTGCAAAAGACCTCTTCAACGTGTTGAAAAGTAAAGATGTCACCTTGAGGACTAAGGTGTACCTCACCCAAGTCATGGTGTTTTGAATCGCCCCATATGCATGCCAAAGCTAGACAATGAATAAGGAAGGCAGAAGAATTGATGCCTTTGAATTGTGTTGTTGGCGAAGAATATTGAATATACCATGGACTGCCAAAAGAAGGAACAAATCTGTCTTGGAGGAAGTACAACCAGAATGCTCCTTAGAGGCAAGGATGGCGAGACTATGTCTCACATATTTTGGACATATCAGCAGGGATAAGTCCCTGGAGAAGGACATTATGCTTGGTAAAGTAGAAGGTCAGCGAAAAAGAGGAAGACCCTCAATGAGATGGATTGACACAGTGGCTGCAACGATGGGCTCAAGCATAACAATAATTGTGAGGATGGTGCAAGATTGGGCAGTGTTTCGTTTCAATGAGATAAACTTCAAATTCTTTACTTTGTGTGATTTGCTCTTGCCACACAAGCTCAACCATTCGATCTCTCTCCATCTCTCCTTTTTTAAGGTGTAAAGGTAAACGCTTTTGCTCTGTGAAGGTAAATCCTTTTGTGTTTTCCTGCAGATCCTTGTATTCTTCAACTCAATTCCAATTTTGCTTGCTACAGAACACTTCTTGGTTTATTTCAGGACTGTTATGGGCATGTCAAAAGGAACCACAAATAATTATAAAATATCATGTTGTACAAAGCAGAAGTGCAGGGTACTTGCACACACAATTAAAGCCACTGCTTCTCTAAGCCCCATTAAAATTATGATGAACGGATTAAAAAGCATAAATCCACCAAGGAATGGAAGTGGTAGAGGAGTAGAACAACATTCTGCAAACTAGAATGTAGATGGATGAGATGAACTTAGTGAACCAGAGGAAGCTGAACCCTAAGACCCACAAAAAAACACATCACCATGTCATTTAACAATAGTAGGGCCAGAGAGGAAAATCTGAAACTTTCATGCCAGCTGTGATCAAGTCA
Source organism: Elephas maximus indicus (assembly GCF_024166365.1). NCBI lineage: Eukaryota > Metazoa > Chordata > Mammalia > Proboscidea > Elephantidae > Elephas > Elephas maximus. The sequence continues at coordinate 42,694,262 of NC_064823.1, forward strand.
ATTCCCACTCATGGCAACTCCATGTGTGTCAGAGTAGAACTGTAGTCCATAAAGTTTTCAGTGGCCAATTTTTTGGAAGTCGATAAGCAGGTCTTTCTTCCACAGCAACTCTGGATGTACTCAGACCTTCAACCTTGTGGTTATCAGGTGAGCGCTAAACTGTTTGTACCATCAGGGTCTCCAAAATGTCCATAGAATACTAAGTTTGAATGTTCTATGGCTCATCCCTCTAGGGTATTATACTTTATATTTAATATATCAACCTTTTTTTTTTTTTTTTTGAAAGATGGAATTAGTGGGTAAAGGAGAGAGTAGAAAAGAAATTCATAGAATCCCAACTTGATTTGTTATTTTTCTTTCCTTTTTTTTTTTTATATGGAATGGTAAGTGGATTTAATGGTGTTTTACATGTTTTCTCACCTACTCCCCCACCTTCTCAGAGGAAAGAGCCTACTACGCTCTTCAAAATAACCAAAGAGAGGAATGATAGTACTCTAGGGCTAGAAAGGTTCTCATTTTAAAGCCTCTGAATATTTATAATATTTGTACTTCATGTAGATAACATCATCCTGAATATAACTTTTACAGTTCATATAGCTAACTCAAGACAGAACTGGAATAAGAATCCAGGTCTGGCCAAAAAGGGAGCTGTATTCTGTTGTAGCATGTTTTTGAATTAAAATAACAACAAAAATAGCAGAATCCTCTGACTCACCTTCAACATACGCTCACCTTCAACAACACAACAAATAAAATGCTTACCCTCTCTACTTTCATCAGAATGAAACCTCCTGGGACAAGCATTCCATGTCGTTCAACCGTATCAAATGCTACAGCACAGTTTATTATGACCTTGCAGACCTAAAGCATGGATTTGCAGCTATATGTTGTGACATGCAGTGCTTTCAGGAGCCTTGTATAAGCTATGTTTTGATGACATCTATGTTTGCAGAGCGAATTCATTGAGGCTCAACTCAGTGGTTAGTCATGGTAGGTTATTTAATGCTTTACCACTCCCCAACTTTACCTCTCTCTTCCAACCTCTCCATGTAAGCCCAGTCTAAATTGGCATAAAATGGACTCTGTGCCTTCTCTTTTGCAGTCCTGGTTCCACTAATGACTTGTGGTAATTGTCAAGTTACCTGTTTTGTTGTTGTTACTCTGTCTATAAAAGCAGGAAAAGGATTCTCTCCTTCCTCTTCTTCTCCCCAAATTTCCAAAAGTCAATAGCACAACAAAGTGCCTTTGACATCCTCAGATAAATGGAACCCTGAATCAAACACATGGAAATCTGCCTGTTTCTCCCTTCACAGCTCTGCAGGATCACTGAGAGTCCTGTCGTTCCTCTATTTCCCCACCTGATCTCCCCCACCTGATCTCTTCCTCCATACCTTTCTAAGTCTATTTGACCGTGCCTCTGGGCTGGATTTTCTTTTTCTTTAATAATTTATTTTATGCTTGTTGTTGTTGAGAATGGACACAGCAGAACATACACTAATTCAACCATTTTTACATGTACAATTCAGTGACGTGATTACATTCTTTGAGTTGCGCAACCATTCTCACCTTCCTTTTCCAAATTGTTCCTCCCCATCCATAAACTTATTGCCTCCTAAATTTCCTGTCTAATCTTCTAAGTTGCTGTTGTCAATTTAATCCCACATAGATAGTTCTTAAAAGAGCATAATACTCAAGGCAGAGATTCTTTCTGAGTTAAGCTAAATATTGTTTGGTTTTAAGATGACTTCAGGGGCTATTTTTGGTTAAAAGTTTAGAGATTATCTCAGGACCATAGTTTCAGGGGTTCATCGAGCCTCCATGGATCCAGAAAGTCTGGATTTTAACTAAAGTCGCTCAACCTTCCCAGCAGCTCACAACCTGAGTGGATAATCCACCATCATCCATGACTATGGTACAGATTTAAAGCTTGTTTTGTCACCAGAGGGGGACGTAGATACTGACTACTTCTAGATTGGCTCTCACTAAGCACATCACCCCTTTGCCTTTATGTTCGCTTCCTAGTATCATTTGTGCTCACCGCTTTTCCCCACTAAACTGTAAATTCCATTGAGAATATGGCCTTATTGCTTTTATATTTGTATTAATAACACACTGCCTTATTTCTGATAACAGCCTACTCCATGCTTTGGTACTAATGGAACTAATTAATATTTGTGGTGAGGTGATAGGTGAAGCAATAACCAATACACTTTATGCCATAGTCCTTATTTACCTGGTGGCTTCATCTATCTGGGCAGGTGGACCAGAGGGCACCACCTATTTCTTCAGGAATTGTCAATGATGAAACCAGAAGAAAACAAAAGCAAATTCTTGGCTTGGACTTTTAATACAAAAATCTTTGTCCTGAATATAAGATGGGGAAAATAGAAAAGAGTAAATGAATATGAAGAATCAAAAGAGGAACAAATCATCAAATTGGAATATCAGTTGAGGAAATTTTCCATAACAAAGGAGAAAATAAAAATCTAAAACAGTGGTTCTCATACTTCAACTCACCGAAGAGTCACATGGAGAGCTTGTTAAAACCCAGATAAGGATGACATGAACTAGGAATGGGGGAAGAGTGTAGGAGGAGCAAGGAAACTTAAGAAATCGACCTGTGAGTCTTGCCTCCTGTCCCAACTTCCAGAGGATTTTGAGGTCTCCCTAGTCTGGGTTCACCTGGGCTTTGCTGATCCCATCTGAAACCCACCTATGCCCTTCTAGACAGAAAGAGCAGACATGATGTTGAGTGGTGAAAGGGGTAGAATGAAGGCCTGGGACAATTCCAGCTCCTTTGGAGGTTTCTCTAGGAGGGCGCTAGAGAACTGGAGATGGCTAACCATCCCTTGGTTCTGGGATAAAGGCCTGGAAGTTAGGGGGAATGGGAAAGGAAAGGAGAGGGAAGGAGAGGGAGGGTAAAAGGGAAGGAGAGAGAATAGGGGAAAAGAAGAGAGAAAAAGGAAGGGGAAGGAAACAGGAAGGTGGGAGAGGGGAAAAAAAAAAAAAAAGATTACATGTTCTGACTGTTTCAGTCTGGTTTGAGTAAGATTTTCTACAAGCTAGCAAAGAGGCCTCCGAGAAATTTGGTGTTCTTTGAGGCAGAAAGAGTTTTGGAGTTTGAAACTGTTGATTACCAGCAATTTCATATCATTCAACCTAATACAACAGGCAGAGTTGTATTATGGCCTTTGTGGGTGCTAGGAATGTTTGCCTTTGTGGGTCCCTCCCTCCATTAGAAAATATATATATATATATATAAAATTGTGTTTTATAACTACATTGTTATAAAGACAAAAACGTTCAGTATTATATGTTAAAATGTATTCTTTGACCCAAAAGTTCACTTTTTTTCCTCCTGATTTCTAAAGAAATAAAATCTTTCTCGTGGGCCCCTAAAAGCATCGTGTGCCCTTGGCACTGTGCCTCCTGTGACTAATGATGAAGCTGGCCCTGGCAACAGGACACAAATCAAGAGGTGGGGCCAACCTCTGTAAATGGGAGCTCTCCAGGAGTGTGAATGCGGCCCTCCCTTTTCAGCCTGGGTTTCATGGATTCCCTACTTCTCCTCGGGGGTAGGGGTGGAGGTGGGTGAGTGGGGGTAGGGTGGTTGGTGTGGATGGGGGTAGAGGTGAGCGGGGGTGAATCTCTTGTACCTTTGCCTTTCTTCAAGTGAATAAAACCAGTTGCCATGGAGTTGATCCAACTCTTGGCAACCCCATGTGTGTCAGAATAGAACTGAGCTCCACAGAATTTTCAGTGGCTGATTTTTTGGAAGTAGATCACCAGCCCTTTCTTTCCAGGCACCTCTGGGTTGACTCAAACCTCCAATCTATCAGTTAACAGCAGAGCACCTTAATCGTTTGTACCACCCAGGGACTTCCCTCCTAATCTTCAATCCTGGTCAGAAAGTCAGGCTCCTGTCATTAACGAGGACATTTCCATTTCAACCCAGAACTAATTGCAAATGCAGGGCTTTTGTGCAGCCATGTAAATTACCCATGCAGTCAGAGTAAGAGCCACTCACTGTAAAATTAAAAAACAGACAAAAATCAAAAGCAACAACCTCACCATATGGATTCTGAGCTCCCTACCACCGTCCACATTATCTCTAGTGACCAGGGAACTTAAGCTAAGGACGGATCTCGGTAGGTGGGTAAATTTGCATGCTGGCAAGATTTCAGACCTCCCTGCCCCTTTACTGCTCCACTAATTGGCCTAAGATTGTGACAGAAAACACAGTGGATCCCGCTTTGAAAACCACAGGGGATTGTGTGAGTGAGTGGCATTTTATTACTCTCCTTTTCAGGAATTAGGCTCTATGTTAGGCCAGCCATGAGATTTTTTCCCACTTCTTTTTCAATACCTATCACCCAAATTTCAAATAATTTTGGAGGGGAATGATGTGACTGGGGTGACCCCACTGCATCTAGAGGGGTGTTGCCTCTGGGCTGAGTGGTGGAACAAGGCCCTGTGGCTAGAAGGAAGGTGGGGGGAGGTTAACATATATCATAGGGCAACATCTTTGCTCAAAGATTCATCATCAAGTGAGCTTCAGATAGCTCTGATCCATAAATTGGTTATTTTTTGTAAAATATGCATAGACGCACAGACAAAAAAACCCTGGTTTTATGAGAATTGCTCTTAAATTGATGTGGGTGGAGGTTTTTCTCAACTGGTTAATTCCCTGCCTTTGGAGTGCAATACCGTCTCATAATTCCTACCCTACCCAGCACGCCTGTGTTTTCACATTTTTAAAAGAGAGAGAATTAAATTTGAATTTGTTATGATAATTGTTTTGACATACTTTTGAAATTAACATACCTTTTGAAATTATTTGCAGCATTCTAGGCCTTTCCAAAACCACGACTGGAATTAACTTTTGTAGCTACTTGCCTCATCTTTGAGTTAAGGGAACTGATCTTTGTATTTCAATTTAACAGTTGATTTTTAAAATCGTGTGGAAAACTTCAAGTTAGTCATATATTTTAATTAAGAAGAATTGATGCCTTTGTATTATGGCGTTCCAAAGAGTATTGAATATACCATGGGTGGCAAGTAGAAGGAACAAATTCGTCTTGGAAGAAGTACAGCTAGAATGCACGTTAGAAGCGAGGATGGCGAGACTTTGTCTCATGTACTTTGGACATGTTATCAGGGGGAACTGGCCCCTGGAGAAGGACATCATGCTTGGTAAAGTAGAGGGTCAGCAAAAGAAAGGAAGAGCCTTAATGAGTTGGATGGGCACAGCAGCTGTAACGATGGGCTGGAGCACATCAGATTGTGAGGATGGCGTAGGATCAGGCAGTGTTTCATTCCGTTGTACATAGGGTTGGTACTAGTCAGAACTGACTAGATGGCACCTAACAACAACATATATATATACACACACACACACACATACACAGGAAACCCTGGTGGCGTAGCACACACACACACATGCTGTGGTTGAACAATGGTTAAGCATTCAGCTGTTAGCTGAAAGGCCAGTGGTTTGAACCCACAAGGCTGCTCTGTGGTAGAAAAGTCCTGGCAATCTGTTCTCGTGAAGATTATAGCCTAGAAAACCCTATGGGATAGTTCTACTCTGTCCTATAGTGTCACTACGAGCCGGAATCGGCTTGACAGCAAACAACATATACTCACTTCACAGATTACCAGGCTTCAGGAATTATTATAGGGTATCTTTTTATCTTTGATTTATAGAATATCTTAGCTTATAGTTTAATTATACACACACATATACACTATTGACAGATTACCAGTCTTCAGGAATTATAGACTATCTTTGACAATAAAACTATGCTGAGCCCAATATTTCTTTGATGATTATGAAGATATTTTCTGATCTGAAAAATTATGAATCAATTTTCATTGTGATATTGGTATGAGATATTGCCAGTTTAATAAAAAGTTCTGGAAACAGAATGATAAAGTAGATCTAACTGTGTTCACTCTGTATTATTAAATTAAATTAAATGAGATAATGTATATAAATGAACCAAGCACTAGACTTGGCACAGTATATTTTCAGTCAATGAAGGTAAAATATGAATATGAAATTATTGGGTAATAACTTCCTAGAACTATTTTTCTATGTAGTTCTTCTAGATCAATCTCATTAATTCAACCATATTTATTAAACGCATATTATTACATTTCATCAATTCTAAGCCAGACATTTATTCACATTTTATCAACTCTAAAATTGGGTAAGTTTTAACATCGACATTATCTTACAATTGCTGTTGAACAGAAAAAGTCATGATGTAATGGTTGGTTGTTATTCCTGGTGGCCTATTTGGATCATTGAATAGAGTCATGTTTCGGTCAACTGACCTTTTAGGACCATTTGAGGAAGGCACATAAATTGTGGCTGTTGTTTGAAATCTAACACATGCTAAGGCTAAGAAAGTGTGGAGGTTCCCAGTCGCAAAATCGCAAAATGGGTTGTTTTCAGTGACCTGGAAGAAAATTCCAGAGATAATAGTAGAACAATCTTTTAAAAAATGGTACATCACCAACACTCTGGGAGGGTTAGGGAATGACATTGTGGGGAAAATCGCAGACACCAGCTCCTCTGAATTTAAAAACTAGTTCTGCAGGGTTAGGTTCTGAACATGAAGAAGTTTAGGAAAATTGAACCAATTTGTTTTGCTTATGTTTTCCTTTTTATGTATGTGAAAGAGAAATATAATAAATATTTATGACTAAATAAGCCCCCAACTCTATTCAGAATCAACTCGATGGCAGTGGGTGGGACTCTTGGTGACCCCATGCACGATGGAATGAAACACTCCCCAGTTCTGTGTGATCCCCATGACGAGTTGCAGATTGGACTGTTACGGCCCACAGGGTTTTCATTGGCTGAATTTTGGAAGTAGATTGCCAGGCCTTTCTTCCTAGTCTGTTTTACTCTGGAAGCTCTGCTGAAGCCTGTTCGGCATCATAGCTACACACAAGCCTCTACTGACAGACTGGTGGTGGCTGCACATGAGGTGCGTTGGCCTGGAATCAAACCCAGGTCTCCCGAATGGAAGGTGAGAATTCTACCACTAAGCCACCAATACCTCATCTGGAGAATGGATTAGTTTTCTTCTTTTCTCTTCCCCCAAGCAAAGAAAGCCATTTGGAAGGAGAGGATGGTAGCTGTCTTCGTTATCCAGGGCTGCTATAATAGAAACGCCACAAGTGGGTGGCTTTAACAAACAGAAATTTATTTTCTCAGAGTTTAGGAGGCTAGAAGTCCAAATTCAGAGCACTGGCTCTAGTGGAAGGCTTTCTTTGCTGGCTCCGGAGAAAGGTCCTTTTTTCTTCAGCTTCTGCTTCCTGGCTCCATGGAGATCTCCATGTGTCTTGGCATCTATTTTCCCCCATCTCTGCTCTGCTGGCTTGTTTAATCTCTTCTATATTTTTTTATAGCTCAAAAAGGAGCACTGGTAGCCCAGTGGTTAAGTGCTTGGCTGCCGACTGAAAAGTCTATTGTTCGAACCCGCCAGCTGCTCCACAGGAAAAAGATGTGGCAGTCTGCTTCCGTAAAGATTACAGCCTTGGAAACACTATGGGGCAGCTTTATTCTGTCCTATAGGGTTCACTATAAGTCAGAATCAACTGGATAGCAATATGTTTGCTTTGGTTTGGTTTATATCTCAAAAGAGATTAATTCAAGCAAGATACACACTACACTAATCATATCTCATTAATATAACAAAGACCTCCCATTCCCAAATGGGATTATAACCACAGGCATAGAGGTTAGGATTTATAACATATTTTGAGGAGACACAATTCGACCCATAACATTCCACCCTTTGGCCTCCCAAAATTCATATCCTGGTCATATGCAAAACACATTCACTCCATCACATCATCCCAAAAGTATTAAATCAGCTTCAAGTCCAAAATCTCATATTCTGAATCATCTAAATCAAATATGAGTGAGACATTAGGCTTATCTCAACCTGGGGCAAAATTCCTCTTCATCTGTGAACCTGTGTAATCAAGAATACAAGTATGTGTTTCCAAGATATGATGGTGGAATAGGCACAAGGTAGACATTTTCATTAAAAAGGGGAAAAATTGGAGGGAAAAAAGGAATAATGGGCACTAAGCAAGTCCCAAACTCAGCAGAAAAATTTACGTTAGCTCTCAAGTCTTGAAAACAATCTTCTGTTCTTTGGGACCACCTAGGCAATGGCTCTGCCCTCAAGACTCTGGGTGTTGGCCATGCTTTCTGGATTCTGGGTGGAGGTCCCTGGGGTTCAGTTCCACCTCCCTGCCCACTGGGATGGCAACTCTGCTCCCTTGACTTTGGGTGGCCACATTCTCCTAAGTCCATCTGAGTGGCAATCCCACCGGCTTGGCCTCAGCAGCCCCTGTTCTTCTGGCCCTTGGACATGGCATCCCTGCCTCTTTAGCTTTGGGTGGCAGCCCCATCCCCCTTGCACACCTTATTGGCAGCCCCACACTCTGGAACTGAGTTGGGGAAGGTCCCACTCTTTGTTACCTAAGAGGCTGTGGCCCCATCCTTTAAGATTCAGGAAACTATAGCCCCACACTTTGAAACTGAGAAAGCCTTGTTCCCATGCTCCTTCCAACAGTTATGCTGCTCTCTAAGCTGCTCCAGGGATGGTTGTTTTCTTTTCTTGGAAGACAACAGATGTAGCCCTTTGGCCTGTTTCCTGCCTGTAGAATTCCAAGAGGTAGACAGAGTTCTCTCCTTTTGTTCTTTCTCTGTCCCCTTCAGTCTAAGCTGATGAGTTTTCTGCTGTGGTAGTTGGTTAAATCCATCAGTCATAGGCTTAATTTCTTTAACAAATGTTTGTGTAGCCACGTCCTTGCTGAACATTCTAGGACACGTGTCCTTAGTTTGTATAACAGAATTTTGCAAATCTGTAAGTTCTGTTTTCATTGGCACAGTTCATGTTTGAGTCTATCTCTTTCCTCTCATATTTTACTATAAGCAGCAAGGAGAAACCATGTGGCCTCTTTAAGATCTTGCTTAGAATCTCATCAGCCAGATATCCAAGTTCATCAATTATAAGCTCTACATTCCACCAAACATTTGAGCATCATTCAGACAAGTTCTTTGCCACTGCATAAAAAGCATCACCCTTCCTCCGTTATCCAATCACACATTCATCATTTTCTTTTAAAGCCTCACCAGAAGAATGTTTAACATCCACATTTCTAGCAACATTCTGTTGCTGGTGCCGTGAGTACTCTCTAAGATGACGCAGAGTTTCTATATAGCTCTCTTCACTTCTAGTCATCTAATGCTGCTATAACAGAAATATCACACGTGGCTGGCTTTAACAAAGAGAAGTTTCTCACAGTCTAGTAGGTTACAAGTCCGAATTCAGGGCATCAGCTCCAGGGGATGGCTTTCTTTCTCTGTCAGCTCTGGAGGAAGATTCCTTGTCATCAATCTTCCCCTGGTCGAGGAGCTCCTCAGGCACAGGAACCCTGCGTCCAAAAGATGTGCTCTGCTCCCGGTGCTGCTTTCTTGGTGGTAAGAGGTCCCCAACTCTCTGCTTGCTTCGCTTTCCTTTTATCTCTTGAGAGATACAAGATGGTACAGGCCACACCCCAGGGAAACTCCCTTTACTCTAGATCAGGGAGGTGGCCTGAGTAAGGGTGGTGCTAAAATCCCACCCTAATCCTCTTAACATAAAATTACAATCACAAAATGGAGGACAACCACACAATACTTGGAATCATGGCCTAACCAAGTTGATACGTACATTTTCGGGGGGACATAATTCAATCTAATTCAATCCATGACAACTCATTACTCAATTCCAAAACTGCTTCCACATTTTTGGTATCTGTTAGGGAAGAACCCAGTCTTCTGGTACCAAATTCTGTCTTAGTTACCTAGTGCAAAATGTCATAAGTGGATGGCTTTAACAAGCAGAAATTTATCTTCTCACAGTTTAGGAGTCTAGAAGTCTGAATTTAAAGCACTGGCTCAAGGGGAAGACTTTTTCTCTCTGTCATCTCTGGAGGAAAATGCTTGTCTCTTCAGCTTCTGCTGCCTGGTTCCATGGAGAGCTCCATGTGTCTTGGCGTCTCTCTTCCCTCATCTCTGATCTCCTCACTTGTTTAATCTCTTTTATATCGAAAGAGATTGACTCAATATACATCGTACACTGATCCTGCCTCATTAACATGACAAAGACCACCCATTCCCAAAAGGGATTATAACCAAAGGCATAGAGGTTAGGATTTATAATAAATATTTTGGGGGAACACAATTCAATCCGTATCTGTAGCCAGGCTGTTTCTCAATTTTCCCAACTTGATTGGATCTTTATCCTGCTTTTATGGAGGCTTTATTACAAAATGTTAACCTGTGGTCACTGCCCAAGGGGAGCCACATTCATTTTATAATGAAGTCTTGTCAAGATATTTGACTAGAAAAGCAGATTAATAAACCCACTGATCCAGTGAAAAACTGATCAATAAAAATGTCACCCAAATTACATGATGAAGTCAAAAATCAAAGTGTGCGGTTGCCCTCCTAAGCTTCCGTGGGACTGAAGAATTTCCATCTGAGATTTATCAAAGGGTCTGGAAAGCCAAAGAATGGTTCAGAGGAAACTCAATTGATTTTGTGTTTCTGCCAGAACTCAGAGTTTTCTGCAGGTCACAGCCTGTCAGGTATTTAAAAAATTGTAATTTTATCAGTGCTTCCTTTCATGGTTTAGAAGGGAAAAGACCCCAGCAAACGCTGGACTGATACCTGCTAGTCACCTGTTTAAGCAGATGTAAATAAAAATGCCAAAGGCTCAAGTTCAAAGGAAGGATTCAGTACCTGAGACATGTTGCTTTATGGAATTCCCACCTCTTTGGAAAAGCACTTGGCAGAAAGATTTCTTAATAAACTACTCAAACCCTTCCTGTAGGTCTGACAGTGTTGAAGCCACAGCTTCAGTGTAGTTCATTCCTTTCCTAGCTGGAATCACCGCAGCCTTTCGTCTTGGACCCATGAAGGGTTCTAATGCCCAAAAGCTGGTGTGGAGAGATGGCTGTACACCGTGCTAACCTGAAATACTCCCAAGTTGACATCTGTCTCTCCATTGCTTACGCCTTTTTGAAAGTAGTTGCATTTTATAAGCCACCCCTTGCAAGGAAATAAGGATGGGCCAAACTAGTTTCCTCCGGACATTTTATCCTCATGTACTTTTGTATTTCTGCATGTGCATGAGTTTATTCTTTCAGGAAACGATTTAAAAATGTAGATAATGTCTATCAGTGTCATGAGTCACCCTGTCAGGAGAGTAATGTACAATTGTGCATCCTTGTAAGTTATTTATCATACCCTGAGGCTCTTTGGCATACTGGTTCCTTGATGAAGAGATAAAAAGGAGCAACATAAAAGCAAGGTAAAAGAAGAACAGTTCATTAAAACTGAATCTACCTTCTGGTCTTAACTTTCTCTGAGTTGATTTTTTTTTTTTTAGTGTTACTGAAATTTATCATCACAAAAAAATTTACTTAGTAGAGCATCTTTCCAGAAAGTAAAGAGAACAGTGAAGGAGGAAATGAGGCAGCAATATAGACAGAGAAAAACAGAAAGAAAGATTGGGAAACAGAGGATGGGAAAGAAAGAAAGGGGGGTGGGGGGGCAAGAAACTGACTTCCAAAGGCCTGAAATATTGAAAATACACTTAAAGAGATCAATCCCTGGAGAATGGAAATAAACAGCTCTGAAAAAGCAACCGCTTTTCTCTGTTGAAATTATTGGGAGGAATTCTGAGGCACTGGACAGAGAAGGCCATCCTCCGCCTCCGCGCCCTCACTCCCAAAGAGAGAGCTATAAAATGAGGTTGTAGAGAAAAGGACTAGTCATCAGCAGCAATGGGATTCCAACCCAAGCAAGCCAGGATTCTCACCTTAAAATGAGGCGGTCAAAGCAAAGGTTTCTAAAGTGCTCTACAGTTCTAGAATTCTGTGTCTGTCAGGGTGGGTGGATAGGAAGTAATGGGTTCAGATCCAAGCAAGAGCAGAGAAGGGAGATGGTGTTTTATTCCATGTTGAAATTTAGTTCATATTCTAGTTTGTTTACCCTCCCTCTTCCCATTACCCTCATAGAACAGAACCTCAGAGTAAATAACCCTCGGTAGAATAATAGCTGACTTTTAGGACAATATATTTAACTAAATGGAGTAATGGAAAAAGTAAATGTTTTTAAAGAGCCCCTTTATATTACGACTGCTTACCAAAAAACCAAACCCATCACTGTCGAGTCCATCCTGACTCACAGAGAACCTATAGGACAGAGTAGAACTGTCCCATAGAGTTTCCAAGGAACCCCTGGTGGATATGAACTGTCAACCTTTTGGTTAGCAGCTGTAGCACTTAACCACTATGCCACCAGGGTTTCCTTATGACTGCTTAGAAGGGCTTAAATTTTAACTATAAACATATGAGTGCAATTTCTCTGTGAAAAATGGAAGTCTTACATATAAGGCTAAGCTCCCCTTTTGCCACCATTCCTAATCTCAAACCTTCTGCAGTCTTGCCCAAGGGAACAGTTATAACACAGTTTACTGTGTTTCCTTTACAGATCTTCTAGATAGAAACTATATAGTATTGTTTTGTGCATGTAAGCGTGTGTGTGTGCATGTGTTTAATATAAATAGTACCATGCTTTTTTTTAATCACTAGGTTCTGGAAATGGTCTTTATTCATATATAAGCTCCACCTAGTTCTTTTGCAATTTTTAAAATTTTTATTATTTAAAAAAAATTTCACGGTGGAATACATAGATCACAAAACAGTTGCCGTTTCAACGATTTTCATGTGTACAATTCAGTGACATTAATTACATTCCCTGTGTTGGGCAGCCAGTACTGTTATCTGTCTGGAATTTTTTTTCCTCAACCTTAACAGAAACTTGGTACTCCTCAAGCAATACCTTCTCATGTACCCCTTGTACTTCTCCCTGATTCTTTTCAACTGTTTCTTAGTATCCTGTGGTACCAAGAGGCCATAGCATATTTACCCATTGCCTCATGATCTACAATTGGGTCATTTCCACATTGTTGTTTGTTTTTTTTCTGCTGTAAATAAATGCTGCTATGGCCATTGGTGCACATGCCTCCTTGTGCAAGTATGTTTGTTTCTCTAAGGCAGAAATAGTTTGGTTTCTAGCCTCTGGGTCTCCAGGTCTTACACTGAAGGGAGCGGAAGAGTTACCCTTTAATCTTAGCAAAACATTAATCTATCTCCTGGCTACATAAAATGATTATTAATTCTCCTGTCTAGATGAAACTATCAATCAAGAATGCTACACATGGCATTGCCCAGAAACATACTGCTTTAATATTCTTTCTCTCTTTTGTAGCTAGCATGTTGCATGTGAATTTTAGGAATAAAACAACCGTTTTGTATTTATATGAAGACATGTAGAACCAAGACTTCCATCATAATGTGAGGTGCCACTCTGTAAGAATCTTGTCTTTTCTTTTACTAAATAATGTTTAACGATTACATGAAATGGGAAGGAAAACAAAGGGAATGATGTCAAAATTGAAAAGCAGCTGCCAAGCCCCTATAGTCATTTCTGACATGTAATGTCTATACTGGCAGCTTCAGGATCAATCCAGTCACAAATCCTTTGAGCAGCTGGTTGTATGTCATCGACTAATAAAGCTCTTTGAGTGCTCTGTTCTTAATGTGATGACGAGGGAGAGGGGATAAAGGAAGAAGAGTGGCCCAAAGAAGAGGCATTCTGAAGAGATATTTCCTTTCCCCAGCCACTTGTGGAAATCCATTTCAGGTCAACTGGGACCAATTGTGAGTTCTGGCCTTTGGCAAAATTCCTATTTGCAGTCCATAAATTAATGGGTGACACCTTGAAATGGGTTGGCTTTAACTGAATCAATGTCCGATATGGTAGTCTATCCTCAAGCCAAATTCCCACTGAAGTTCATAAGTTTGGGGCCCAGCTGAAGAAACGGAAGGATTCTTGAGCTTTTTAATTTTTTAAATCTCTGCTAAAGAAGCGTAGTACAATATTCAGACTCTTAACACTTTTACCCGTCCGTAGTCCTTACCCACACTTCCTTTAATTGGCGTGGAAAATCTCCCTCCTGACGATAATCCATTTCATTTGTACAGAATTCTACAATGTACGAAGTTCTTTGTCCGTCTGATTCTAGTTTAATCTGTTTCCTCTATGAAAGCTGTCTGTAAGGCCAAAGAGGTTAACTGTTCCTTTACAGTAGCTCCTTTTGAAACCTCTAGGCAGCAGGAAACAGAGAGGAGCTGCTCTGTTGGTTCAGCTGGCGTTTACAGCTGAAGATAACATGAACCAGAAGCCCATCAAGGCTCATGTTTTCTTGGAGGGGGAGGAGAATTCAGGGTGCACAAGAAAGAGAAGTTTAAGTTTAATGTTTCATAACTGTGTGCTCTTTTCCAGGTTTTATTCCTGTAATATTCTCTGTGTGTGGTCAGGCCCTTCATAACACAGCACTATTGAAGAAGAAGGAGAGAAAAGGAAAAGGAAGGAAGAGTGGAGGTAGGGATAAAAATTAGCCTCTCAGGGAGAGGAAAGACCACTGCTTTTAAATACGGGATGCAGTCAAGGCCTCTTGGATTGAGTCAGCCATTCAATTCTGAAAGTAGGATGGGGGCAAGCATGGGGATGGCATTTGCAGTGAGGCCAGAAAAGGAAAGTGGCCCGCTTAGAATCTTCTCTGGAAAAAGTGGCTTCCTGAGGAGTCCAAAAGATGTTGGGCTGAGATCTTTCCTTTCCTTGAGGTTGTGTGTGGGTAATATCTGCTGGAGAAAAAAAGAATAAAGAACAAAGATGGTTGAAATATTGGCGTGTGATCTTTTTTTTTTTTTGTATTTTGGAATCTTGTCTGGGATGAAAAAATATGAGAAAACTAGGAGAAAAAAATCACTGGAAAAAGAACAAGTATTGGCGTGTTCATATTATGTATGCAATGCTTTCCCGCCACCAGCTTAGCTGCTTAGGAGAAGCATATTTTATTTTCAGGTTGGCCACGTTATTTCCTGCTTTTGGTGCAAAAAACCAGTACCCTGATGATATTTTTCTCTCTGAATATCACAACCGTTGAAATAACAAGCACACTGCAATTTCGAGGGCTCTGAAAACAAGAGCACCATTTTATCCCTTCTCTCCAGAAGAACAGCCCTTTCTCTAGGACTATACACCATCACTGGGGTTTCAGAATGTAAATGTAGAAGACAACAATAGTTTTGCTCTCTCGAGATTGAGAAAAATATACCCAAAACACACAGTAGTGATACAGTCCCATAGCCTTGAAAAGAGGTGATGAAGATAGGGCCAGTTAGAGTTCGGGGTTGAGTTGGGGTCTGCCACAACAGAGAAGGGTGTCCTGGGCAGAGCAGAGGAAAAGTGAGTGATGGGAAGGCTTGGGAATGGTGTTTGACAGTTGATGTTCACTGACGAATATGGCTTAGGTACACAACCCTGGAGCTAAAAAGGACCTTCGATTTCATACCATTGAATTCCCCCATTTTACTGAATGACCTTGCTAAGGTTAGTGGCACTGTCAGGCCTAGATTTCCAGGGCTGTTGTCTCCCAGGCTGGTATTTTCCATTGCTTTGAGTTGGGCATTTTACTAGTCAGGTTAAAATGCAGTCTCTGTTTTCTAGTAGCTTACAATTTAAAACATCTATTTCCCAGAAGAAGCAGAAGTTCAAGGAATGAATTAGCCCTAAGCTGACCAAAGGAAGACATTTGGTTCTAAGCCTGACTCACTGGGTGATCTTAAAAAAACCGCTGAGCTTGTCTGTGCTTGGGAGTAGACCAGATGGAAAGGGGAGATGGGGGCAGCTGTGTTAGCACTTTTAAGAGTTACCGGTGCTGTATTAAACTAATGTAGAGCCTTTGCTGGGCCATGAGGGATAGGAGAGTGGTCAAATCTGAGGTTAAAATTCTCATTTGAAAGTATAATATTGGAGTAATAGCTCTGTTTCTATATCAAAGGTCAATGTGGTTTCTCACAGTCACCCTGGAATAAAATGCCCTGGCTCTAGACTTCTTCCTTCACAAAACAGGCACATGTCAGCTTCCTGAATGACTTCTGGTAAATTACCCTCAGACGATTCCTGGCATTCACCTCACAGAGGGTCAGAGCTTTCTTTTCATAAACCAAGGTCTAGACACAGAAGAGAGAGATGACAAAGGAGAACGTTGCTGCTCATTTCATATCAATTGGGACAAGAGAATGCCAAAGAGAGAAAAATGCTGTGGTATAATTCAAAACAATCCACATTCATAAGAAAAAAAAATTTACAGGTTTTTTCTTAACTCCATTTTTTACCTGTTTAAACTACCTTAACTGTCCCTAAAAATGTCCGTATGCTCATTGTGTGAGAAAGAATGTTTATGCTATTGTATTCTATGAGAAAACTCAGAAACAAAAGGTTTGACCAGCAGTGGAGGAGATAGGGGTTAGTATACTGACCCATTGGATTCCCACCCTTGACCCCAGCAGGGCTTGGGAACAAAAAAAAGAGTTTCCTGTAGGGTGGCTCTCATCCCTTCCATTAGCAAAACTGGAAGAGGAATATGATGGAAGTAAAAACGAGCCTGAATTCCCTGGGTGGTGCAAAGGGTTAACGGGCTCAGCTGCTAACCGAAAGGTTGGAGGTTGAAGTTCATCCAGAGACACCACGGAAGAAAGGTCTGGTGACCTACTTCTGAAAAAAATCAGCCATTGGAAACCTTACAGGGCATAGTTCTACTCTGACACACATGGGATCACCACGAGTTGGAATTGACTCAAGGGCAAGCGGTTTGGTTTTTTTGTTTAAAGATGTGTCACCACTCCATTCCTCATTCCCTTTCCAGCTACCTCTTCCTGAGAAATAAGATGAGGAGAACAGCCATATCTACTAACGACTCTGAGAATTCCTGAATGATGGCAGCAGAGTATGTTAAACTAACCTGTATTATTGATGATCAGCAGGAGACCAGAGAAACAGGGTTGGGTGTAGCTCATATCTATGAGGAAAAAAGGCACTACTTTCTTTAACATAGATTTGAGTCTTAACGCCTCAAAAGTACTGCGTTGGTTGATATTATCTTGCGACTTTGGCTGCAGTAATTTTTCAGAGGTAGAATACATGTAATGGAGAATTAATGTCTATTGAAAAAACTTCCTGAAGGAGTTGCTGGAAACCTCCATACTATTGCATTAGGATATGCAGACAAGCTGATATAGTGCATGTGTAAACAGCCCCGAATGGGATAATATTAAAAATATTTATTTTGGGACCCAAGGTAGGTGTTGAAATTTATGTGAAGGCCACACAGACCCACCCAGCTGTCTTTTTGTGCATTGCTATGCTGTTGAAAAGGCCAACCATCTCTTGAGAGTTAACATGCATTATTTACTAAAAGTAAAAATTCCTCTACTCCCATTTTTTTTGGAGGGTGGTAAAAATAATTTGTCAGTCAAAACAACTAGACAGGAGGAAGAACAGCTTTT
This sequence comes from Elephas maximus indicus, assembly GCF_024166365.1. Lineage (NCBI taxonomy): Eukaryota > Metazoa > Chordata > Mammalia > Proboscidea > Elephantidae > Elephas > Elephas maximus. Next base: position 42,711,758 of record NC_064823.1, read on the forward strand.
ATTTTTTCCTTTTTGATCTGCGTTGGTGACATGGTAACCAAACAACCAAGTTGTGCCTATATACTTAAAATGTATTTCCAAGGTGGGGTCATGTCATCAGAGCTCTTTTAAAGCTCCCCAGATGATTCTATTGTGCAGTCAGGATTGAGAAACCACTTGTCTAAAGTCTCACCGGTTTGAACTAGAGAAAACTTGGCTCGTAAAAGGAACAATAGATTTAGGAAAGGCAAACATGTAAACGAGCTATGAAATATAAATGTGTTATTTTGTGAATTGCTCCATCAAATTAAGGGTATAAAAGGAACTTTAAGAATTCAATTACTCCACTCATGTGCATCCAGAAAGGATCATAACCATTCTGTATTTAACAGCTTTCAGGGCTAGATACCCAAGGATCTTTCTGTAATCCATTCTCAAACATTGCAATGGATGGAAAAGCAATGTGAAAATAGGCCAATAGTACAAAACATTGTAGAAAGAGCCTGTTTTTACAGAAAATAAAAATGGAAGTAAAAGGTTAAATTAGGATTGCTTTCTGACTATTCATCTTGGGTCAATTTTTATGAATGTACATTATCAGTAAATTGTTTCATAAAACTAATCTATGAATTCCTTTAGAACCCTCTACTAAAATTTTCCTTCTTAGTTAATGCCAGGGAAAAGTGCTTTAGCCATTTCTCTGATCTCTTGCAAAGGTGCTGGTCTGGCTAGATTTATAAGCAATTTCCAGGTCATAATAACAATAACCTACAACTCACCCATATTTGAAAGCTGTAATTATTAGAGGAGAAGATTAAAGGTGAACCTTTCACCTACACTGAGATACAAGAGGATAGGAAAGTTTTATAAAAGGAAGGATCAAAAAAAAAAAAGGTCATATATATGTTGAGGTTGAAAATATAAGGCCCGTCCTTTCTTAATTAAAGGAATTTGGGCACATGTTAGTTAATAGCATATTTTCTTTTAAGAGCTCAATATGCAATCATCTAGGCTGAGTTCCAAGTCTGATGGTCTCACTTCCTGGGTTCCTTTAAGGTAGTTTCCTTTTATCTTGTCCCACTGCACCGAGAGATCCTTAAGGAGGGTGTGGGTGGCCACGTCACAAAGCCTAAAGATTGAATTCCATCCAGTTGATAGCAAGCCCTCATTGTTTGAACAAAGTGGGGTTCTGGACTCATTTGGAAAAGTGCCAAGCAGGGGGAGAGGAGCAACCACTGAACAATGGACAGATGACTTCTAATGGGAGACACAAAACCAAAAAGGAGAGAATAATTACTTAGCTTTCCTGCTTTACAAAGTCATAATATTTTCCCAGTCAGATTCAACCTAGACCTCCCCCAGGGCTGCATTAGGACTTTTGTGGGCCCTAGTCATTTTGTCTTCATAGGTCACTTCCTCTGTTAAAAATATATGTATATATATTTATACATATAAAATTGTATATATAAAATATATATAAAGTTATATATATAATTGTATTTTATCATTGTGTTGGTATAAAGATTAATATATCAATATTACATGTTAAATTATTTTTCCTTCTGTTAATAAAAGAAATTAAAAGGTTTTGTGAACTTCTAAAAGTTTTCTGGGCCCTAGACATCATGCCTACTGCTAAATGGGTAAGTCAACCCTGACTTGACGGGAATAAATGAAGGGCAGGATAAATCAGATTAGTAGCAGGGGGACAAGTCACATGGGCCTTTTAGGTCATGGTATGATGTTGAGGATTTTGGATTTTATTTTCATGAATGAGATGGGACTTTTTTAGGGGGTGGAGGACATTTATTTTTATTGTGCCTTAAGTGAAAGTTTACAAATCAAGTCAGTCTCTCACATAAAAATTTATCTACACCTTGCTACACCTTGCTATATACTCCTAATTGCTCTCCCCCTAATGAGACAGCATACTCCTTCCCTCCACTCTGTCTTTTCATGTCCATTCAGCCAGCTTCTGACCCCCTCTGCGCTCTCATCTCTCCTTCAGACAGGGGACAACATAGTCTCGTGTGTCTACTTGATTCAAGAAGCTCATTCTTTACCAGTATCATTTCCTATCCCATTGTCCAGTCCAATTCCTGACTGAAAAGTTGGCTTTGGGAATGGTTCCTGTCTTGGGCTAACAGAAGGCCTGGGGACCATGACCACTGGAGTCCTTCTAGTCTCAGTCAGACCATTAAGTCAGGTCTTTTTACGAGAATTTGGGGTCTGCATGCCACTGCTTTCCTGCTCCCTCAGGGGTTCTCTGTTGTGTTCCCTGTCAGGGCAGTCATCGGTTGTAGCTGGGCACCATTTAGTTCTTCTGGTCTCAGGCTGATGTAGTCTCTGGTTTATGTGGCCTCTCCTGTCTCTTGGGCTTATAATTACTTCTGTCTTTGGTGTTCTTCATTCTCTATTGCTCCAGGTGGGTTGAGACCAATTGATGCATCTTAGATGGCTGCTTGTTAGCCTTTAAGACCCCAGACACCACTCTCCAAAGTGGGATGCAGAATGAGATGGGACATTTTAGAGAGTGGTGAACAGAGAAGTGATGTGACCTGACTTATATTTTAAAAAGATTGCTTCTTTTGTGGAGAATATACTGTAGAGATGTCATGGATTGAATTGTGTCCCCCTAAAATATGTGTCAACTTGGCTAGTCCATGATTCTCAGTATTATGTGATTGTCCTATATTTTTGTGATCTGATGTAATTATCCTCCATTTTGTGATGTGTTGTAAATCCTAAACTATATATGTTAATGAGGTAGGATCAGTGTGGAGTCACAGCCTTACAAGAAAGTGAGATTCAAGTCACATCCTTACTTAGGTCACAACCTTTCTTGAGTCACATCTTTTGTCTTACAAGAGATAAAATGAGAGAGAAGCAAGTAGACAGGGGAGGGACCTTACTACTACCAAGAAAGAAGAGCCAGGAGTGGAGTGTGTACTTTGGACTTCGGGTCCTTGCACTGAGAATCCCCTAGACTCAGGGGAAGACTGATGCCAAGACACATGGAGATCTCCAGGGAACACCAGGCCTACAGATGTTGAAAAGAGACAAAGACCTTCCCCCAGAGCCTACAGAGAGAGAAAGCCTTTCCCTAGAGCTGGCACCCTGAATTCGGACTTCTAGCCTCCTAATCTATGAGAGAATAAATTTCTGTTTGTTAATGCCATACACTTGTGGTATTTCTGTTATAGCAGCACTAGATAACTAAGATGGGGGTAAGGGAAGAAAATCAAAGAGACCATTTAGATGGTTATTCCAACAATCCAAGAAAGAAATGATGTGGCTTGCCTGAGGTGACGGTGGAGGTGGTAAGAAGCGATCGGTTTCTGAATAGACATCAAAGGTAGAGGCAGAAAGGGTTTGATGATGAACTGGATGTTTAGCCTGATACAGAAGACTCAAGGGTGGCTTCAAGGCTTTTCCTTGAACAAGTAGATGAATAAAGACATCGCTGATTGAGGTGGGGAAAATGGTGGGGAAAGGACATTTAGGTAGGAAAATCAAGAGTTCAGTTTTGGACAGTTAAGTTTTATATGTTAGACATCAAAGAGAAGATGTCTGGACTTTGGAAAGTGATTCAGGCTAGAGATAAAAATCTGGGAATGCCCACTTACAGGCATTAAAGCCTGGGAGAGGATGATATCAGAAAAAGAATGTTATGTAGATACAACAGAGAAGAAATCTGAGGAAAAGTCTCAGGCACTCCAATATTTAGAAACTGTGAACATGAAGAGCAGTCAGCAAAGGAGAGTTTTAGGAATGGCCAGTAGAGTGGGAGAAATCCAAGAGACAGTGGTATCCCAGAGACCAAGGGAAGAAGAAGCAGATATATATGAACAGTTGCTTTCAAACTTTGACCATCTCTGGCTGCTTAACACCATATGAAATGATGTAGACCCACGAGCTTCCTCCCTGATGGGAGAGGAAGTTAAGTTCTTACTGCCAAAAATGTGGTCCCTAAAAAATTACCTTACCAATTATCACCCCCCTCCCTTGTGTAATTCACGAAGAAAAAAGAAATTTAAATATTTTAAATATTTAAATTTTTTTTCAGTTCTGTCAAGACACGGAACCCCGAGAGGGTAAGATAGATCCAGGAAGTAAAGAAACCTTTTTCTCTTGATGGAATAGTCCTTTCTGAAGAAAAATGACCTCTTTTTGGTCACATTCAAACAGGACCTTTCTGCCCTCCACTGCCTTAACACCCACCTCAAAGCTCCAGCTTGATTCTGGGGGTTCTAGGAGGAAATATTGGGAAGAATGTTCAAATGGCAGTGGTAAGGGAGGAATCCAATAGTGAGTCCTTGTTATGGTGGACATGGAGACATGAAGGGAAAAGAGAAGGTAGGGCTGAGACTCAGAGCAGAAGAAAACAAAAGTAATTAAAACACACAGCACACACAATTTGTTTTGTTCGAGTAAGCCTCCCATATCCAACAAGTTACATTAAAATATGATTGCCTCAAATTTAGTCAGACATTGACCATAAATGCAGTGCAGGTGCCCAAGGCTGTTATTCTAGGATCTCAGAGGATTTTAAAAGAACAGTAGAAAAAGTCTTGGATCACATTTTATACTGGGATATAGCCTCAATTAAGAAAAAAATGTGTGGGTGAAGGGAACAAATTGCCATTATTAAGAGAGGGGTGAGGGGTATATCTAAAGTTTTTAAGCAACTTAGAATTTAAATCTCTTAAAAACTGCCTGCTTCTGAGACCACATTCTGACAGTAGAGATATAAAACCTACACGCTGTTCATGGGTTAAGATTGTGAATACAGACAAAGAAGGAAAGCATAAGATTATGCTTTTTATCATGTATTGTTCATTATAAAGTAATATAATCACAAAAATTTTGAAAATTTGAAAAACAGAAAAGAGAAAAATAAAATCATCTTACAGGTAACCACCCTAACACAACCACTGTCATGGATTATTTCTTTCCAATCTTTTTTCCTAGGTAATTAAAAAAAACTATACTGTTAGAGTTATAAAATACACCAGTTTTCATATCTTACTTTCTCCGTAGGGTATTAAGAGATGATTTAAAAATGAAGATTACTGCCTTTCTAAATTGAAAATTCCTTAGCAGGGTCTTACCTACTTTTGTGTTGCAGCTCTTTTATTGCTCCAAAAATGATTTTCCACTGGTGAATGACAAAGGAGTCTGTAGAAGGTGCTGTTAATTTCTTGCCCATTTTCTTTGCAACTGAAGTCTCACGTATGTCCAGATGTTATCGTGTCCTTTATTGACACTCCATTCCAAACTCCAAGGTTATTTGGCTTAGTCAGTCTGGTGGTCCCATTCCTCTTGGAAGGGATTGGTTTGGGTACAAGCATGTGACTCAATTCTATCCAGAAAGACTTGAGCGGAAATCTGGGAACAGCTTATTATTATTGAAAGAATCGTAAGGAAGAGACAGTCTCTCTCCTTCCACTGGACATTGTTGTGATTATATGACAGAAAATTCTGGAACTTGGCAGTCATCATGCAACTAGGAAGAAAGCTAGCTAAGGGCAAAGCAGATATGCTAGGATTGCAGAAAGGGAAGATAAGAAGAACCTAGATACCAACCTTGGTATTTATACTCTATTTTTATGGTTTAATTTGCTAAGATGGGGTTATTTGCTACTTGCAGCCAAAGGCATCTGTGTGGATCCTCTGTTACTGCCCTCAAATTGGTCCTTTCTCATTAGGAATTGATGCCATTAATCGGGTTGCTCAGAGAGAAGTGCCCCATAAGTCATTTGGCTCCTGATATTGCCCATTATAATTACTGCTCATTTTTCTCCGATCTGTTTTTTTTTTTTTTATACCTTTCTCCATTTCCTTAAGTTTCAGGAAAAAAAGATTGGAATGTCTCTAGGATCTGATATTAAATGTTGGAAATCTTACATTTGGTATTAATTTATTCCGTGTTTGGGCATTTCCTTTGGTCTTGCACTAGACATTGCAAACACAAAGAAGAATAGGATATGATGCCATTTCTCAGGTTGGTCAATCAAGAAATATATATTGATTTCTAACAAAAAGAACACCGAAGAGGAAATAATCAAACCAATACCATTCACAGTAGCCCCCAAGAAGATAAAATACTTAGGAATAAATCTTACCAAGGATGTAAAAGACCTATACAAAGAAAACTACAAAGCTCTACTACAAGAAATTCAAAAGGACATACTTAAGTGGAAAAACATACCTTGCTCATGGATAGGAAGACTTAACATAGTAAAAATGTCTATTCTACCAAAAGCCATCTATACATTTAACGTACTTCCGATCCAAATTCCAATGTCATCTTTTAAGGGGATAGAGAAACAAATCACCAATTTCATATGGAAGGGAAAGAAGCCCCGGATAAGCAAAGCATTACTGAAAAAGAAGAAGAAAGTGGGAGGCCTCACTCTACCTGATTTCAGAACCTATTATACAGCCACAGCAGTCAAAACAGCCTGGTACTGGTACAACAACAGGCACATAGACCAATGGAACAGAATTGAGAACCCAGATATAAATCCATCCACGTATGAGCAGCTGATATTTGACAAAGGACCAGTGTCAGTTAACTGGGGGAAAAAAAAAATTAGTCTTTTTAACAAATGGTGCTGGCATAACTGGATATCCATCTGCAAAAAAATGAAACAGGACCCATACCTCACACCATGCACAAAAACTAACTCCAAGTGGATCAAAGACCTAAACATAAAGACTAAAATGATAAAGATCATGGAAGAAAAAATAGGGACAACCCTAGGAGCCCTAATACGAGGCATAAACAGAATACAAAACATTACCAAAAATGATGAAGAGAAACCCGATAACTGGGAGCTCCTAAAAATCAAACACCTATGCTCATCTAAAGACTGCACCAAAAGAGTAAAAAGACCACCTACAGACTGGGAAAGAATTTTCAGCTATGACATCTCAGACCAGCGCCTGATCTCTAAAATCTACATGATTCTGTCAAAACTCAACCACAAAAAGACAAACAACCCAATCAAGAAGTGGGCAAAGGCTATGAACACACATTTCACTAAAGAAGATATTCAGGCAGCCAACAGACACATGAGAAAATGCTCCCGATCATTAGCCATTAGAGAAATGCAAATTAAAACTAGGATGAGATTCCATCTCACACCAGCAAGGCTGGCATTAATCCAAAACACACAAAATAATAAATGTTGGAGAGGCTGCGGAGAGATTGGAACTCTTATACACTGCTGGTGGGAATGTAAAATAGTACAACCACTTTGGAAATCTATCTGGCGTTATCTTAAACAGTTAGAAATAGAACTACCATACAACCCAGAAATCCCACTCCTCGGAATATACCCTAGAGATACAAGAGCCTTCACACAAACAGATATATGCACACCCATGTTTATTGCAGCTCTGTTTACAGTAGCAAAAAGCTGGAAGCAACCAAGGTGTCCGTCAACGGATGAATGGGTAAATAAATTGTGGTATATTCACACAATGGAGTACTACGCATCGATAAAGAACAGTGACGAATCTCTGAAACATTTCATAACATGGAGGAACCTGGAAGGCATTATGCTGAGCGAAATTACTCAGAGGCAAAAGGACAAATATTGTATAAGACCACTATTATAAGATCTTGAGAAATAGTAAAAACGGAGAAGAACACATACTTTTGTGGTTACAAAGGGGGGAGGGAGGGAGGGAGGGAGAGGGTTTTTTATTGATTAATCAGTAGATAAGAACTGCTTTGGGTGAAGGGAAAGACAACACTCAATACATGGAAGGTCATCTCAATTGGACTGGACCAAAAGCAAAGAAGTTTCCGGGATAAACTGAATGCTTCAAAGGTCAGCGGAGCAGGGGCGGGGGTCTGGGGAACATGGTTTGAGGGGACTCCTAAGTCAATTGGCAAAATAATTCTATTAGGAAAACATTCTGCATCCCACTTTGAAAGGTGGCGTCTGGGGTCTTAAATGCTAACAAGCGGCCATCTAAGATGCATCAATTGGTCTCAACCCACCTGGAGCAAAGGAGAATGAAGAACACCAAGGTCACACGACAACTAAGAGCCCAAGAGACAGAAAGGGCCACATGAACCAGAGACCTACATCATCCTGAGACCAGAAGAACCAGTTGGGGCCCGGCCACAATCGATGACTGCCATGACAGGGAGCACAACAGAGAACTCCTGAGGGAGCAGGAGATCAGTGGGATGCAGACCCCAAATTCTCATAAAAAGACCATACTTAATGGCCTGACTGAGACTAGAGGAATCCCGGCGGCAATGCTCCCTAGACCTTCTGTTGGCCCAGGACAGGAACCATCCCCGAAGACAACTCATCAGACATGAAAGGGACTGGTCAGCGGGGGGGAGAGAGATGCTCATGAAGAGTGAGCTAATTAAATCAGGTGGACACTTGAGAGTGTTTTGGCAACTCTTGTCTGGAGGGGAGATGGGAGGATAGAGAGAGAGGGAAGCTGGCCAAATTGTCACGAAAGGAGAGACTGAAAGGGCTGACTCAATAGGGGGAGAGCAAGTGGGAGTAGGCAGTAAGATGTATGTAAACTTATATGTGACAGACTGATTGGATTTGAAAACGTTCACTTGAAGCTTAATAAAAGTTAATTAAAAAAAAAAAAAAGAAATATATATTGATTTCTAGCCATGTGTTAGATTCTAGGATTATCATAGAGACCAGAGTCTAACATATCTTCTCCAAACCTAAATTCAATTCAATGTACTATGTGTGATATCAGTGGCATAAATAAAATATTCTAGGAATCAAAACTTGGGGAATGACTCATTGCCAAAGAATTGGGAAAATTTTCACAAAGGAAATATTTGATTACCATGTGTCTTGGTGTGGAAATAATATTTGAATTGAGTACTGGAAGATGAATAAAAATTTTCCTGGTGTAGAAGTAGAGCAGGGAAGAACATTTTTGACAGAGAGCGTAATATGAACAAATGTGTGCAGTCATATAAGAAGAAACATTTAAAGAATGGTGAAAAGTTCCTGGAGATGAGAAATGTAGAAGAGAGTGGGAGATGAGGATACAGAGATTGAAATGTGATTGCTTATGACCTCATGAGCCAAGCTAAGAATCTGGGTTCTTAGCTTGTAATCAAGTAAACTTACTTACTGGGGGAATGACTAGGACATAGCACTAAATGTGCAACTGGGAGCGTAAAATTTACTTGAAGTGGTTTACCTGAATTCATATAGATTTTGCAGTGTTACTCCATAATATATCTATATTTGATATGATAGACTTAATGTATTTTTCTGAATCTTTACCTAAAACTGATGGTCAAGGATGAAGTCTCCGGTTCATTCTGTTCTTTAGTCCTCCTGCATTCTGCTACAATCTCAGGGGGGTATGTTCCTCAAATTGAGAAGTACCCTGCTGGCACTTAGAAGCCAAACATTGTTTTTAAGTAGCAGAGAAAGAACAGGAGTAATTTTTTTCTCTAGTTTCACAGTGGTGCATGAACTGTACTGAGAGAGATGGTGACATGTGGAGAGAAAGCATTGAATGTGGCTTGGGTGAGAAATGGGATTTAAGCAAAAATGGGCATTAGTTGTTTGTCTCTAAGCATCCATTTCTCCTTCTTCTAGCAACAGCTCAGGGTTTAATGTGTGGACCCATGCCGCCCCCACTTTCTGCTCAGGTGACCTGTACAGAGCTCTACAGCCAGTTCTAGGAGTAGGGCACCTGACTCCACCCTGAGCCTCAACAAACTGCCTTTCCCTGACTGTAGAGACTGAGTCCAGGGCAAGCACGTGACCTCAGCAGGTCTAATCAGAACAAACTGCAGGGCTTTTGCTGAAAATGCTTAGAGAAAAATATTGGCTCTTTTTTACTGGATTAGAAACTGGAAATGTGTAACTCCAAAAGCTGTTGGAAGCCTTCTTGCGATTACTTGGAATCTAAGAAAGGAGTCAGGAAATAAAGAAATATGAATATCGGCTCCATTTGGACATTCAGTTATGTGAGCAAATAAATATTTGTTTAAACCAAATTGATATGTGTTTCTGTCACTTGCAACCAATGGAATTCTAACAGGGAAAGAAGACAACTTCAAGAAATTGGTTATATTTCTAAATGTTATATTAGCTGTAGAGATATCACAGCAAGCAAGTTCCATGGAGAACTTGGAGATGTGGAGAACCCTGTATCTTATTAGGAGTCCCTGGGTGGTGGAGATGATTAACACGTTTGGCTGCTAACTGAAAGGTTGGAGGTTCGAGTTCACCCAGAGGCACCTGAGAAGAAAGCCCTGGCAATCTACTTGAAAACCTTATGGAGCACAGCTCTACTCTGACACAAATGGGATCATCAGGAGTGGGAATTAATTCCATGGTGGCTATTTGATTAGTTGGTATATCTTTATTAGGCTTCACTTTTCCTTGCCCAAAAGAAATTTAAATGTTCAACTGCACTAATAGTACAAGCAAAAGGAAAAGGTGAAGTTCTTAAAATTAGATATTTAAGTGGATATGATTTTCCACTTGAAAAACTATACTGGGGATTGCTTTTACATGCACACACACACACACACGCACACACACATACACACAACTTCAGTTGCATGGGGGAATTTTTGCATATCAAGAATTTGGTGGAAAGCCAAATGAGAAAAAAAGTAACACTTGCAAGATGATTCAAATCCATTGAAGCCCACTTTTGAAACAACATGCTCACAAAAAGACTCACTAGGAACACAACTGAATCCTGGAAGTATACAACAAAATTGAATATGTTAAGTAATAGTCTCTAGCCTATAAAACTGTTCTGAGATAGGCTTACAATCAGATCTAGATCTTTGAGGACTTAACCTAGACCTTACTTTGCTTTCCCAAGCTACAGCTGCTGTCAAGTTCACTGCCTTTATTTTCTCAGTGTGTGCTCCCATGGACTCAGCCTGATCCTGAATTATCTGCTGCAATCATTTGGCACCGCATATGGAAACCTCCTGACCTCACAAACAATTATCAGGTCTTCAGTCCAGATGTTGCAAGTGGGGAATGTGTTTTCAGCCCTGACAGCAGCTGACACATCAGATTTCAGTTCAAAATATAAGAAAAAAAAAAAAACCCAACTCATAGCAATGCTGTAGGACAGAGCAGAACCGTCCTCATTGGGTTTCAAAGGAGCGGCTGGTGGATTTGAACTGCTGACCTTTTGGTTAGCAGCCGAGCTCTTAACCACTGTGTCACCAGGGCTCTACATAATATAAGAGCAACCCTTAAATTCAGAAAACCCGTCCCTGGTGGTGGTGTGGCCAACAGCAGCTAGCCCACAAAGAAGCAGACCTTATTTTGAGGATGATATGGAATAAATAGTTGGTTAACATTTCCTCCAATAAATATTCCACAAACAGAAGTTGCCATATGGGTCATCAAAAGATAAGCACTTTTGGATGGTAACTTCGAGAGCTGTGTAGCAGGTGGACCATAGCATGATTGCTGCGGCAATAGCCCTGACAAGATTTGGTAAGAGCAGAGATCTTGGGTACGGATCCATGAGGCTACAGAACAGCTTTAGCTTTGACTAAGTGCCTATTGTGTGCCAGGCATTTGCGGTGGGTGTTTTATACATATTAGAATCTAAGCTCCATGAAAGCAGTGATTTGTCAGTTGTTTGTTGTATAAATACATAAGTCAGTACATTACCCTATGTAGCCAATTCCTACCTTGCTCTCCAACCTTCTTTCCATAATATCATTTAACACCTACAAACCCAGCTGCCATTTCCTCAGTCTAGACTCCACTCCTATTGTATCCTGCGCTCCTCCTTTGTAACACTCTTTACGCTACTCAATGTCTCTTATTCCCGTTAGCCTGTAAGCTCTAGAAGGACTGGATTATGCCTTTCTTGTTTGCTGTTGCACTTAATACTTTTGTTGAATGAATGATGCTCCATAAATCTTACCATGTAGATATTCTTATCCTCATTTTGGACATGAGGAGTTCAAGTCTCCAAGAAGTTAAGTGACTTGTTCCAGCTAATCAGGTGTGTCTTGGAATATGGAATATGGATACATCCAAAGGAAACTATCCTGAAAAACACTCCAAAAGTTAATTTTTTTATTTTTAGCTTCTTTTTGTTATTTTATGTCCACATATACTTATAATTCCATCAATTTAAAAGATATACTGAATGCAAGAAATTAAAACACACACATACCTTTCTCTGCACCCACTTTTTAAATTAAGCACGCAGCATATTTAACTCTCTGTCAGTGCATCAGACTTGAACTAATACGGGAAGGCCCCAACAATATAAGATGTGACTGTGGTATGGCTCTTGCGGGGAATGAAACTATTAGTAAATGAAAAGCAAAAGCCAAAATAAAAACTTCACACCCCCAACCAAATAAGAATAATAAAAACGATAATCCTAATACCAGTTAACTTTTTTAAGTGCTTAAAATGCATCAGAACCATGCTAAAAACATGCCGTTCACTTCCACTCAAGTCTCACAGCAAAGGTATGAGGTAGACACTATTAACATCCCTGTTTTACAAAAAAGGAAACCCTGGTGGCATAGTGGTTAAGAGCTACAGCTGCTAACCAGAAGGTTAGCAGTTTGAATCTACCAGGTGCTCCTCGGAAACTCTGTGGAACAGTTCTACTCTGTCCTACGTGGTTGTTATGAGTCGAAATCAACTGGATAGCAGTGGGCTTGAGTTTTTGGTTTACGGAAAAGGAAACTGAGCCTTGGAGAGGTTCACACTTTTCCCAAGGTCATGTGGGGAGGGAGGGCCAGCAGGCACTGAGAGCTGAACCTGGATCTCTATGACACCCAAGTCTGTCCTGTAGAAGTAACAGGACACGTGGTACTGCATCAGATTCAAAGTCCCTTAAAAGCACATTTTATAGGAGTGAAAAAGTTTAGCCTTGGAGCACTAGAAATTTGGCAATTTCTAGGTACATTAGGCTTTATCTTAATATTATTGATCTAAAGCACTTTTTTAAAAAAAACCTTTTTCTAAGATTTAGGAGCATGACTAAACAAGCTTTTAAAACCATCATTTTTGTGGCAGCGAAGCTGGCTTAAAATAAATGTATTCTTTTCTTCACTATCTAAAGAATTATTTCACTGTTTTGTCTCTCACCTCACTGCCAAGGCATCTCCCAGCAAAGTAACTAGTCACTTGGAACAAGTGTGGCCTAGGATTTCTAATCTCGGCTGTGCAGCTGCATCACGTGGGGAGTTTTCTTCTTTTCTTTCCTTTATACTATTGTTTAGTAATTAAGCTAAAACAATGTAAAAGCCAAACAGCAACAAAACAAGCACTGTGTTAAGTATATTAGCTTTGTCACTTAATCCTCTCAACAATTGGAAGAGTTGGATGTTATTGAACTGAGGTGCCGAGAGATTATTACTTGCTAAAATCACACACTTGTAAGTGGCCCAAATTCTTAAATATGGGGCTACACTGCCTTCTTTTTATCAAAGACACCAAAACCATTTCCAGAAGATTCCTATGAATTTGATTGGATTCTTCCACATTAGCTGATAGGTTTTTTGTTTTCTCCTTCAGATGACGAAGCTCGCTCATTAGGTGGCAATTCCACATTTTCATTCTTTAATAACATGTTTATTTCCGTTTCTTCTAAAGTTTTGTTTAGGGAGGCAGAAGTGAGTTCTTCTGTGCCACCACAGAGAGGACACCAGGTATGCAGACATAAGGGTAAACTGGAGTAGTGCCAAGTTTGGAATTGTCTTAGTTAAAAAGAACTCTTTACCTAAACTGATAGTCTCTTTGCAAAATGTTGGTTCAGTTCAAACAAAAAAACAAAAAACATTTTCACTGCAGAAATGGTTCACCTACTTAGAAAAGTTTGTGGAGAGAATATTTTAAGTCAGTGAATTGCAGTAAAATGGAAGGTAGGATTTTAAAAGGAGCAAAGCAGAGTGCCAGAGAAAACACACATCTGAAGAAAGGAGTAACAATAGCTAAGTCAAACAAAAAAATTACAGACTTACTTTTAGCTGCTTAGTGGAACTGCTCAATAGACCCCAAATATCACATAACAAATAGTTACTGGATTTATCATTTGAATCATCTGATGTTTTCTTGAATTCCTCTGAGAGTTCAAAATGATTTATAGACAAATGAATAAGTGAAATGTATCATATGTCAGATGGAGTATTAGTTTCCTAGGGTGCCAGCCATAACAAAGTACCACAGGCTGGGTGGCTTAAAACAACAGAACTGTATTGTCTCACAGGTGTGAAGGCTAGGAATCTAAACTCAGGGTGTTGGCAGGGCTATGTTCTCTCTGAAGCTTCTGTGGAAAGGTCCTTTCTTGTCTTTCCCAGATTCTGGTAGCTCAAGGCATTCCTTGGTTTCTGGCAGCATAACTCCAGTCTCTGCTCCGTTGTCTCCACATAGCCATCTTCCCTCTTTGTGTCTTTGTTCCTTCTCTTCTTCTTAAAACCAAACCAAATCCACTGTCATCGAGTCTCTTCGAACTCATAGCAACCCTATAGGACAGAGCAGAACTGCCCCATAGAGTTTCCAAGGAGTGGCTAGTGGGTTCGAACTGCCAACCTTTTGGTTAACAGCTGAGCTCTTAACCACTGTGCCTCCAGGGCTCCTCTCTTCTTAAAAAGACCTAATATTGGATTAGGACCCACTCTATTTCAGTATGACCTCATCTTAAATTAACTAATGTCAGAAAAGACTCTATTTCCAAAGACAGTTACATTCACAAATATTGGGGTTAGGGCTTGAGCATATCTTTTTGGTGGACACAATTCAACCCAAACAGATGGTATCAAGTGTTATGGAAAACAAAAAGCAAAGAAGGAGAATAGGATGTGTGGATTGGGGATGGACTTGCATTTGTAAATAGGATGATCTAGAAAGGCCTCATTGGGGGAAAAAAAAGTCGTTTAAGAAAAAAACCTGAAGAAAACAAAGTGTTGAGTATTAGTATTCCAGCCAGAAGAAGCAGTAAGTGCAAAGGTCCTGAGACTGGAAAAGTTAAGGATCCACAAGGGGCCCAGTATGGCTGGAGCAGAGAGAGAGAGAAAAAGAAAGAAATAGGACATGAGAGACATGAAAAGGTGTATGCTATGTAGAGCCCTGTAGGACTTCCTAAGGTCTTTGACTTCTAATGGGACAAGAAGTTATTGGAGGGTTTTGAACAGAGGGTTCTTTTTTTTTTTTTTAAACATTTTTTTCCCTATTATTGTTGGAAATATAAACAGGAAAACATATACCCTTTGAACACTTCCTACATGTACAATTCAGTGACATTGATTATATTCCTCAATTTGTACATTCTCACCTTCCTTTTCCAATTATTCCTTCCCTATTGATATAAACTCACTGCCCCCTAAGCTTCCTGTCTAAACTTTCGAGTTGCTGATATTAATTTGATCCCATATAGACAGTTCTTTAAAAGAGCACAATATTCAAGGCAGACATTCTTTACTAGTTAAGCTAACTATTGTTAAGCTAAACTTGTTTCATTTTAAGAAGACTTCAGGGGATATTTTTGGTTTAAGGTTTAAGGATTATCTTAGGACAATAGTTTTGGAGGTTCATCTAGCTTCACTGACTCCAGAAATTCTGGATTCTATGAAATTCAAAGTTCTGTTCCACATTCTGACCCCCTTTTGATCAGAATTCTCTTATAGACTCTTTGATCAGAACATTCAGTAATGGCGGTTTTTCTGGTCTCAAAACAAGGGAGGCAGTTGTTCATGGAGGTAATTAGCCATCATTCCATTTCCTCCTTATTCCTGACTCTCCTTCTTCCTGAACAGAGGGTTTTTTTTTTTTTTTTTTTAAGATCCTTCTGGCTGCTGTTTAAGAATAAAAGCAGGGAGAGCAGTTATGAGGCTTTTGCAGTGATCCAGGTGAGACAGATGATGGCTGGGATCAGAGAGGTTTCAGTGGTGCTGGTGATAAGTGTTTGGCTCATGGATACACCAAAGGTGTATTGTTTTTCCGCACTTTTTGTCTTTGTCTTAACTTCTCTGAAATTGATATGAGTCTATAATCAATGGGAGATCATCATTTAATTAACGGTAATTTTATTTTCTAGTGATACCTCATTGGGCAAATATGCAGTAGAAGACCTCTCAAAAATCCTAAAATGCAAAGGTATCACTTCAGTGACTAAGGTGCACCTGACCCAGGCCATGGTATTTTCAATCACCTCATATGCCTGTGAAAGCTGGACAATCAGAAAGAAAGGCCAACGAAGAATAGATGCATTCATATAGTGCTGTTAGTGAAGAATATTGAATATACTATGGACTGACAGAAGAACAAACACATCAGTCTTGAAGGAAGTACAGCCTGAATGCTCCTTAGAAGTGAGGATGGTGACACTGTCTTGCTTACTTTGGACATGTCATCGGGAAAGGCTGGAAAAGGGCATCGTGATCGGTAAAGTAGAGGGGTCAGTGAAAAAGAGGAAGACCCTCAGTGAGATATATTGACGCAGTGGCTGCAACAATGGGCTCAATGATAACAGCGATTGTGAGGATGGCGCAGGACCTGGCGGTGTTTTGTTCTTTTGTATATAAGGTCACCACAAGTCAGAGCCAACTAGACGGCACCTAACAACAATCTAAAGTGTTGGTGCATTTTATAATAAATCTAATTGTAAATGTCCTGTTTTAAGTGCAGAGTTGCAAGACTGGATGGAGACATTAGAAAAAAGAGGAGTCAATAATGATAACCAGGTCTTTGGCTGCCCGTGAGAAAGACTGGGAGAAGTTGGTTTTAGGGAAGACATCAGGAGTTTGGTTTGGGGCAGGTAAGCTTGGGATGTCTGTTTGAGATCCAAGAAAAGGTGTCAAAAAGAAAGTAGGATAAATACATCTGGGAGTAAGAGAAGAGGTCTGAGCTGGGAATACAAAACGCCATGTAAATATATCAGTATTGTGCCATACTAATATATTTGGTCACATTTCTGGTACATCTCATTTGTTGTTCTCGGAGGTAATCGTTATCTCAACTCTTCATTTGCTTTGCTTATTTGGCACCTAATATTAAATATTCCCCTCTCCTTTCGTAATTTCTCAATATAACTTTCCAGGTAATCAATCAGTTACCTTGTCCGCCACCCCCACCTTGATGTTTCCATCCCAGAATCCTCTGTCCCCTTGCTCCAACCTGGACTGGCTACAATTTAAACTGGATGCACACTTGCCATCCAACATGTCCCCTTGCCCCAGTGCGGAACCTTGTCCGCCACCCCCACCTTGATATTTCCATCCCAGAATCCTCTGTCCCCTTGCTCCAATCTGGACTGGCTACAATTTAAACTGGATGCACACTTGCCATCCAACATGTCCCCTTGCCCCCAGTGCAGAAATTTCCTTTAGTTCCCTCTTATATTAGATCCCCTACTTTCTAGACCTCTGCCTTGGCTTGCTCCCTAGATTACATATCTTCCAGTAGATGTGTAAACAATGTCTTTTTTCTGCCTTCCTACTTGATCAATAATTTGGCTGAGTATAGCATTCCAGGTTGAAAACCATTTTCTCTCAGCATTTTGAAGGCTTTGCTCTCAAGATTTTCATCTTCTAATGTTGATAAGAAGGTGAATCTGACTCTTGTTCATTCATATCTGCCCTGCTTGTGTTTTGTGATCTTTTCTTTATTCTGATGTTCTGAAATTTCATGACAATGAATATTTGTATGGGTCTTTTGCCATTCATTGCTCTTGGCACAATCTAGAGACCTATCTCCTTCATTTCAGATTTTTTTGTCTTTTTTTTTTTTTTTAACTTTATTCTCTTCTGTTTCCTTTTTCCTCTCTTTCTTTAAGGGGTCTCTGGGTGGTGCAAACAGCTAAGCCCTTAACTACTAACTGAGAAGTTAGTAGTTTGAACCCATCCAGAGGTGTCTCAGAAGACCTGTTTCTGAAAGATCACAGCTTTGAAAACCCTGTGGAGTGCAGTTCTACTTTGAAACATATGGGTTTGCCAAGAGTTGGAATCAACTTCATGGCAACTTTTTTTTTTTTCTCTAAGTTTTCTTGTTCTGATGTTGGATCTTGTGATCTGATCCTCTAGTTTTCTTATCTTTCCTGACCTACCGTCTATCTCCTTGTCTCCTTGTTGTACTTTCTGGGTGATTTCTTAGGCTTTATCTTCCAACTCTTTTCTTGATGTTTTAAAAAATTGGCTATTATATTTTAGTTTCCAAGGGCTCTTTTTATGCCCTGTTTCTTTTAAAAAGCATCCCATTTCAATTTTGTGAATGAGATACATTGTCTTATTGTTCAGTGGGTAGTGCAGTAATTGTATTTTGAAACTTCTTCTGCTCTTTTTATTATCTTTGTTTACTTTTATTTATGTTAGCTTTGAATTTTTATGTTGGAAGCTTTTCACAAATGTCAAGAGATCATTGGATTTCAGTTCATAATTAACTGTGAGGCACTAAAAAACTGATTAGAAGCTCTGTGAGTCTCTCTGTGCAAGGGCGGCGGTCATATCATTTGGTGGGCTCACTGTAAGGCAGGGTTTCTTAACTTCTGCACTACTGATATTTAGGACATTTAGGATAATTCTCTGTTGGGGGTGGGGGGTTCTCCTGTGCACTGTAGGATGTTTAGCATCCTTCTACCCACTTTATGCCAGTTGTGACAACCAAAAATATCCCCAGGTATTGCTAAATAAAAGAGGAAGCTGGATTTCTGTTGGAAAATATTATTGTCATTAAGTTTTTCTACCTGAGGATATAAACCCAGCTGCAGGCATTCTAGGAGATGAGCTGGGAGGTTCTCCCTTTCCCTGGCCAAGGAAAAGTTGAGTAGAGGATACAGTGAGTATGAGTTTTAATGCAACATATTTGTGTAGTTCATAATCATTTCTGTGAATTTCAGGCTATCGTTAGGTGTCCAGGTGTAGAAATGACCTGTAGAAGTATTCCACCTGCTCATTGTGACCACACCTCCAGTGCAGTGACAGGAAGGGGCAGGGGCAAGGTAGAGTCTGATTGTGATCTGCACACGTATGGTCACCACAGATTTGAATGTACCAAGCTAACAGTTCTTATGTAAGAGGAAAGACTAAAGTATCCTTCATTGTTGCTGTAGAAAAATGATACAACCAAACTCATTTAAAGAGGCAACCAAAGAGCATGCATCTAAAAAAGTAGAAAAATATATTGTAGACTTCCAGCCAACACGGCACCATAGGCAGAAGCACCATGCCATCCTTCCACAGGAAAGACCCAAAAAACCAAGTAAAACACAGACAAATGTGACTCCTGGAACCTGAAGTGCCAAATGAAGAGATAGAGGACTCAGCCAAGCAAGGAATGGAATAAGAAACTGACAGAGAATGGAGAGCAAGGAGAGATACATGTAGGGGGCCCCATCAGCTAATGCAGCAGAGATCTGCCATCTTGGACTCCAGTGGGGGATTGGCAGACAGTGAGCATGGGAAAGCAGCTTCTCAGAACTCCCAGCAGGAGACAGAGCACCCGGTAACCAGCATTACACGCTTTCCCACTCCCCATTCTCTCCCTGCCGCTGTATCTCCGAGATTCCTGGCTGGCTGCAGTGCTTGGATTCACCCCACCCACGCTGGAGATCAGCAGACAGGGAGTATGGGAAAGCAGCTTCAGGAAGTCCCCAGTAGGAGACAGACCACTTGGTAGTGAGCGATACATGCTTTCCTAGCTTCCCCTCTCTTTCCCTCCCTCTTCTGCCTGCTCTGTTTTCCGCCAGCCGCAGTCACTTGGCAAGGAGGCAGCTGCTTTGGCCTCAGGCTGCTTTGGATTCCCCCTGCCCACACTGGCCAGGCCTCTGAGCTAGTATCGCTTCTTTCTGTCTCTTTTGGTTTCTTCTATGCCTCCTACCTCCACCTCCACCTCCTTTCTCTGGAATACCTGGCTCCATGTGCCATCTTTGCTTCTTCTTGAAAGGCTGTGAAACCACGCTCAACTGGGGAACCACTCCCCGGCCTGCAACACAACACTGGTGGGATCCCTGGGGCTTTTTCTCCCCTTTGTTTTTTTGCTTTGTTTTGCTTTGTTCTGTTCTGTTTGGTTTTCTTTGCAGCTTGGGAGCGCCTTCTAGCCAGGGTGCACTGCACTGCTTAGAAGCCACACCTTAATCTGCGCAGCCTCATAGGTGGGATCCCTGGGGGTATTTTTTTTCTTCTTCTTTTTTTTCTCTTCTCTCTCTTTCTCCCTTTCTGTCTGTCTTCATTTCTCAGTTCTTGTCTCTCTACACTTATCTTCTTTTCCTGTCTCCTGAATACCCGGTGCTGTGTGACATCTATACCCGCTCTAGCCAGGCTGTACTGTGCAGCCTGGGAGCCACTTCCCTGGTCTTAGCAGCCTCACCAGTGGGACTCCAGGACACCTGGGGGCTTTTCTTTTCCAAGTTTTTATCTAGTTTTTTTTTCTTTCTTTTTCCATTTTTCTTTTTTTTTTCTTTCTGCTTTTCTCCATTTCTTGATTTCTCATCTCTCCACTCCAACAGCAAGCTCCCTTAGCACTTTTTTTTCTCTTTCTTTGTTTGCTTGTTTGTTTTTGGCTCCTGTTTTTCTCTCCTCTCTCTCCTCTTTTCTATACCCATATTAGCTCCACACATCACAACCTCCCCCCTCTTTCCTGCCTACCTGCACTATGCGTTGAACATCACACCTCTGCGCAGCACAGGCATGGCCTACTGGAACCTGCCCAGCATTGATTCTGGACCAGCCCTGCTGGCCCTAGTACGTGCCACAAACAACCCATCCCAGCCCCTCCCCTTCAGCTGAACCTGCCCTGCTGCACCATAGCTGAATGACTGGCCCTGCCCATTGTACAAGGGGGTAAAAAGTATCGTGACTACAGACAAGCAAACAACAAAGAATGCACAGCCTGGCTGCTCAGACATAACCAAATAAAACAAAAAATCAGGACAAAACAAACAAATCTACAATCAAGAAATGAAGAAAATAACTACTGAATGTCCTGAAGATAGCAGAGAATATCAAAACATATTTAAAAAACAGGACAGGATGAGTACTGTAAGCAACCAAAATAAAACATCAGATGACTTTCCAGTAGAAGAAAAGGAACTAGTACTACCTGACAGAGAATTCAAATCTCTAATATTCAGAGCAATCCAAGAGTTGAAGCAAAAAGCAGACAAAAATGAGGAAAAAATAGACAAATTTTTGGAAAGGGCAGACAGATTCGTGGAAAATACAGACCAAAAAAAAAAAGAACATTTCAAGAAAGTAATACAGGAACAAAATGCCAAAATAAACTCACAACTAGAAATCATACAAAAACAAAAATTAGAAATCCAAAAGATACACAACAAGATTTGAGAAATGGACAGTGTTATAGAAGGGCTGAGGAGCATGTTTGAAATGATGGAAGACAGACTTAGTGAAATTGAAGACAAACACTTGGATACAATTCTGAGGAAAAATCAGAAAGAAACAAAAAAAAAAACAGAGAAAAATGAAGAAACCCTGAGAATTATGTGGGGTACAATCCAAAGCAAAAGTACGTGTGATTGGAGTTCCAGAACAGGGAGAGAAAATGGAAAACGCAGAAAGGATCATTGAAGAATTGCTGACAGAAAACTTCCCTAATATCATGAATATGAAAAGCTGACCATCCAAGGAGCTCAACAAACCCCATATAGGATGGACCCCAAAAGACAAACACCAAGGCATATCATAATCACACTCTCTAAAACCAAAGATAAAGAAAAAATCCTGTGAGCAGCTCGAGAAAAACAAGAAGTCACATACAGTGGAGAAACAATAAGACTAAGCTCTGATTATTCAGCAGAAACCAAGCAGGCTAGAAGGCAATGGGATGACATACATAAAACCTTGAAAGAAAAAATTGCCAACCAAGAATAATATATCCTGCAAAATTTTCATTTAAATATGCTAGTGAAATTAGGACATTTCCAGATAAACAGAAATTAAGGGAATATGTAAAAACCAAACCAAACTCACAAGAATTATTAAAGGGAGTCCTTTGGTCTGAGAACAAACAACATCAGACCACAGCCTGAATGAATCTAGGACACAAGATTGTACCAGCCAGATACCAACCTAGGAAATGAACTCTCAAGGACTACACAAAACCAAAACAATTGCAACAGAGAACCAAAGAGGTTAATATGTAAATGACAAGAATGTCAGAACAATAAAAGAGGGAATAAATGGTATATATATAGAACTTTCTAATGGAGAAGAAGGCAAGGCAACACCAAGTAATAATAGACTGGTTCAAACATAGGAAGATAAGGGTAAATTTCAAGGTAACCGCAAAGAAAGTTAACAGACCTATTCATCAGAATAAAGGAGAAAAACATAAAGTCTCAAGAAAAACAAAACCTACAAAAACAAAAGAAATCCACAAACAAAAGGAACTCACTACAGGAGAGAAAGAGGAACAAAGACAAAGCACCACAAAAAAGTACTACAAAATGACAGAAATAAACTCAAAGAACAACTATGAATCTGTGAAGCATCTCATAACATGGATACATCTGGAGGACATTATGCTGAGTGAAATAAGTCAATCACAAAAGGACAAATATTGCATGAGACCACTACTGTAAAAACTCATGAAAAGGTTTACATAAAAAAAGAAAAAATATTTGATAGTTACAAGGGAGGGGAGGGGTGGGATGGAAAAACACTTAATAGACAAAAAACAAGTGGTAACTTTGGTGAAGGGTAAAGCAGTACACAATACTGGGGAAGCCAGCACAGCCCGTACAAGGCAAGGTCATGGTACCTCCATAGACACATTCAAACTCCCTGAAAGACCGAATTGCTGGGCTGAGGGCTGTGGCGACCATGGTCTCAGGGAACATCTAGCTCAATTGGCATAACAGAGTTTGTAAATAATATGTTCTACATTCTACTTTGGTGAGTAGCGCCTGGGATCTTAAAAGCCTGTGAGCGGCCATCTAGGATAGTCCACTGGTCTCACCCCTTCAGGAGCAAAGAATAATGAAGAAAACTAAAGACACAAGGGAAAGATTAGTCCAAAGGACTAACGGACCACATCTATCACAGCCTCCAACATACTGAGTCCAGTGCAACTAGATGGTGCCCAACTACTACCACTGACTGCTCTGACAGGGATCACAATAGAGGGTCCTGGATAGAGCTGGAGAAAACTGTAGAACAAAATTCTAACTCAAAAAGAAAGACCAGACTTGCTAACCTGACAGAGACTGGAGAAACCCTGAGAGTATGGGCCTCAGACACTGTTTTCAGCTCAGTAATGAGGCCACTCCTGAGGTTCATCCTTCAGCCAAAGATTAAACAGGTCCATGGAACAAAACAAGACTAAAGGGGTGCACCAGGCCTGGGGCAGGGGCTGGAAGGCAGGAGGGCACAGGAAAACTGGTAATAGGGAACCCAGGGTTGAGAAGGGAGAGTGTTGACATGTTGTGGAGTTGTTAACTAATGTCATACAACAATGTGTGTACTAACTGTTTGATGAGAAACTAGTTTGTTCTGTAAACCTTCATCTAAAGTTCAATTAAAAAAAAATTGTCGAATTGTGTCAGGAAGTTAATAAAAATATTCTGTTAATCTGGGTTTTATGATATTTAAGACCTTTTAGAAATTATTCTTAAATATTCACCTTCTTATCTACTGTATTTTTACACAAATATAATGTACACCTGCTGCATTTGTTTGCCAGGCGCCCCCTTATCCCCTTCCCTCCTACCTGTGAGGCACCCTCACAAGTGCCACCATACCAATCCTCTTTCACATGTTGCTGTAAAAAAAATTAGCATAGTGCACTTATGAAAATTACTCACGGGGAGGGGGAGGGCACAGCAGGCAAGCAAATGCAGAAGGTATGCATTATTTTTGTAAAAATATGGTAATTGTACTTGTAATTTTGTATTCTATTTCTTAAAAAGGGCTTTCCAAGTGGTATAAATGTGAGACCCCACAAAAATGGGATCTGCCTTTGGGGAGGGAAATCACATTCATGACCTTGATCTCCTAACATTATGCTTTAACCAAGGATCTAACCTATACATACAGGCAACAAACAGCTATTATCACCATCTTAGGACTGAATTTGAATGCCATGGATAATAAGTAATTATCTTTTCAGTTTACATCAGCTTGTACATTGTCCTATCGAAAGAAGACTGTGACTGGGTAGAAAGTAAAGGAGGTACAGTCAGCTCTCATTTACCCCCACTTGGAATAGAAAAGGAAGCAGTGCAAAAAATGGCCATGAAATGAAATAGTCCTGTTGGGAGTGTCTACTAGGGTGTCCACCTTAGCTCATTGTACTCATTGAGTGAGCCCTTTTTTTGTGTGAACCCATACATTAGTAAATGTTCCTTAACCATTAGTACACCAATAGCTATTGCACTTAACTTATTTGGAGTTCACTTATTCAACAACCTCAGTTTTCTGCAAGACACCTGAGAGCTCAGGATAAACAGGAAAAGGCAGTCAAAAGCCACAAATTCCATTCCCTAAAACAGGTAAGTTTTACTCATAGATGAAACACAGAGGACCTCTCTATTGATTTAGACATACTTTTAGTAAATTTAGAATGCTCAAATGTGTATATAAAAGGAAACCTAGTGGTGCAGTGGTTAAGAGCTAACTGAAGAGCTAACCAAAAAGTCAACAGTTCAAATCTACCAGTTGCTCTGCCACAGAAAGGTGTGGCAGTCTGCTTTCATAAAGATCACAGCCTTGGAAACCCTACGGGGAAGTTCTACTCTGTCCTGTACAGTTGCTGTGAGTCAGAATTGACTCAATGGCAACAGACTTTTAAATGTGTCTATAGTCCCTGGGTTCTGGATGGTACAGATGGTTAAAGTGCTCAGCTGCTAACCTAAAAGCTAGTGGTTTTAGTCCACCTAGAGGCATCTTGGAAGAAACGTATAGTGATCCATTTCTGAAAAATCAGCCATTGAAAACCTCATGGAGCACAATTCTACTCTGACACACATGGGTGGCCATGAGTGGGAAGTCAATCAACAGCAACTGATAGTGATAAGATCCCTATATGAATGCCTACCATTAAGTACCAAAAAGTATGGTGAAGCAAGATGCTACAGGAGGATACAATTATTGTGGGTGTACAAAAGAAGGTAGAAAATATATACAAAGAGACAAGAACTTAATAGGAATAGAGGCCATTTAGTGTAGGGGCAAATAGTTCCACATATCACAATTGTTCTTGAGGACTTTATTATAAATTATGTTTATAATAAACAACTCTGAATCTTGTATAACAATTTAATTTTCTTCAGTATTCTTCTAAAAATAATAATATTAAACATGTAAGGCTTAAAAATTGAAGTATCTAGAAAATTTACTTATCTATATCAGTATATTCTGCAATAACGTGATGTTAAAGAAAATAAAACTTATCGGACAGAACATCTAGAAAGCAGGTCAGCAAAGTTTATAGTGAATGACACTATAAACCAACTAGACTTAACAAACATATATAAAAACACTTTCTCCAGGATAGGCCACATGTTAGATCAAAAAAACAAGTCTCGATAAATTTAAAAAGATTGAAATCATACAAAATATTTTCTCTGAATGCAATAAAGTGAAGCTAGAAATCAATAACAGAAAAAAAAGCTGAAAAACACACAAACATATGGAAATTAAACAACACATTATTAGGCTACCAATGGGTCTAGGAAGAAATCAAAAGAGAAAACACAAATTTCTTAAAGTCAAATTGAAATGAAAGCACACATACCAAAATGTGTGGGACATAGCAAAGGCAGTACTCAAAGGGAAATTTATAGTAATACATGGCTACATGAAGAAAGATGAAAAATCTCATATCGACAGCCTAACTCGACAACTGCAGGAACTAGAAAAAGAAGAGCAAACTAAGCCTAAACCTACCAGAAGAAAGGAAATAACAGAGATCAAAGCAGAAGAAAATAAAATATAAAGCAGGATAACAGTATAGAGGATCAACAAAACCAGAAGTTAGTTCTTTGAAAAGATCAATAAAATTGACAAATCTTTAGCTAGACTGACAAAGACAAAAAAGAGAAAAGAGGCAAATAACCAAAATAACAAAGAGGGCAGATTACAACTAACCCGATAGAAATAAAGAGATCTATTAAAAAAAAAAAAAATGATGAAATATTATGAACAACTGTATAGCAACAAATTGGATAACCTAGATGAAGTGGACATATTCTTAGAGAGGCACAAGCTACCCAAACTGACTCAAGAGGAAACAAAAAATTTCAACAGACTCATAACAAGTGAAGAGATTAAATCAGTGGTCAAAAACTTTCCAACAACAACAACAGAAGTCCTGGACCGTATGGCTTCCCAGAAGAATTCTACCAAACATTTAGAGAAAAACTGACACCAATCCTATTTAAACTCTTCCAAAAAATAAAGAAGGAAGGAATACCCCTAATTCACTGTATAAAGCAAACATAACCTTAATACCACATGACAAAGACACCACAAGAAAAGAAAACTACAGGCTAATATTCCCTATGAATATAGATGCAAAAATCCTCAACAAAATACTAGCAAGCAGAATCCAACAGCATATTAAAAGAGTCATATATCATAACCAAGTGAGATTTATTCCAGGAACGCAGGGAATCAATTAACATGATGCTCCACATCAATAGAACAAAGGAAAAGAATCACATGATCATTGCCGTGGATGCAGAAAAAACATTTGATAAAATCCAACATTGTTTCTTGATGAAACTCCTCAAGAAGAATGGAATAGAAGGGAAGTTTCTCAACATTATTCAGGGCATGTATGAAAAGCCAACAGCCAACGCTATACTTAGTGGAGAAAGATTGAGAGCTTTCCCCCTTGAAATTGGGAGCAAGATAAGTGTACCCACTCACAATACTTCTATTCAATATTCTATTAGAAGTCCTAGCCAGAGGAAACAAAGACAAGAAAGAGAAATAATAGGTATCCATATTGGAAAAGAAGAAGTAAAGTTACAGATGACATGGCCCTATATATAGAAAATCATAGAGTCCACAAGAAAGTTTCTAGAGCTAATAGAGAAATTTAGCAAACTTTCAGGGTACAAGATCAACAATGAGAAATCTAAAAGGTAAATTAGAGAAACAATTCCATTTACAATAGCATCTAAGAGAATAAAATATCTAGGAATAAGTTTAACCAGGGATGTGAAAAATTTTACAATGAAAACTATAAAACTGTACTGAAAGAGATTAAAGAAGACTTAAAAAGCTAGAAAGATGGTCTACATTCATGGATTGAAAGACTTAATATTGTTAAAACATCAATACTATCTAAAACAATCTATAGATTCAATACAATTTTGACAAAATTCCAACAGCCTTCCTTACAGAAATAGAAAAATCAATTCTCAACTTTATATGGAAAAGCAAGAAGCTCCAAATAGCTAAAGCAATTTTGAAAGACAAAAACAAATACGAGGGCTCACACTTCCTGATTTTAAAACATATTGTACGGCTACAGTAATCAAAACAGCCTGGTACTGGTATAACAATAGACACATAGACCGATGGAATAGAATTGAGAGTACAGAAAAAAAAACCCAAACATCTATGGTCAACAGATTTTTCAAAAGGGGGGTTAATCCATTTGATGGGGAAAGAAGAGTCTCTTCAATAAATGATGCTGGGAAAAATGAAACAGGATCCACGCCTCACACTATACACAAAAACAAATTCAAAACAGATTAAGGACCTACATGTGAAAACTAAAACCATAAAATTCTTAGAAGAAAATGCAGGGGCTATGCTTTCAGGCCTGGATTTTACCAATGAATTATCTAACATAATAACAAAAGCACAGACAGCAAAAGACAAAATAAATAAATGGAGCCTCATAAAAATTAAAAACTTTTGTTCATCAAAAGACTTTACCAAAAAAGTGAAAAGACAAGCTACCAACAAGGAGAATATCTTCGGAAACCATATATATGATAAAAATCTAATAACCAAAATATATATAAACCTTGAACAACTGAACAACAAAAAGACAACCAAATCATAAAATGGACAAAGAACTTGAATAGATGTTCACCAAAGTGGACATTCAAATGGACACCAAACACATGAAAAGATGTTCAGTGTCATCTAGTCATCAGAAAGATGCAAACCAAAAACACAAGAAGACACCATTTCACTCCCACTAGGATGATGTCTTACGCTGGGTTCTCTAGAGAAGCAAAACCAATAAAGCATATAAATATATACAGGGAAAGAGATATATATCAAGGAAACAGCTCATTCAATTGTAGAGGCTGGAAAGTCCCAAGTCTGTGGGTCAGGATAGAGGTTTCTCCTGATTCACGTAGCCGCAGGGGCTGGTGAAGTCAAGATCGGCGAGTCGGAGAGCAGGGCTCTTGCTCATCAACCATGAAGGCTGATGAATCCCAAGATCAGCAGGCAAGACTGCAAGTATTCTCCTGATTCACAAAGCTGCAGTGGCTGGGGAACCCACGATCGGCAGGTTGTGGAGACCAGGGCTCTTGCTCTCCGGCTGTGAAGATCCACGAATCCTAAGATCAGAAGGTAAGCTTCTAACTCAAGTCCCAAGAACGGGAGGTCAGGTGAACATGAGATAGCTGCAGGATTCAGAACAAGCCAAAAACCTTGGCAAGGTGAGCAGGAAGGAAGTAGGTGGCAGTGAGCTGCCACAAGCCCTGCCCCCACTGGTGCCACTCAGTAGATTCCATCATGAGGGTGATCACGTATCACATTTCAACAGGGAAGTGATCACAACATTATGCAACTACCAAAACACTGAGAATCATGGCCCAAGCAAGTTGACACACAATCTTAACCATCACAGATGGCTAAGATAAAAAAACAAACACAGCCAACCGACCCCCAGGAAATAAACAAGTGTTAGCCAGGATATGGGGAAATTGGAACCCTTATCCATTGCTGGGAATGCAAAATGGTACAGCCGTTGTGGAAAACAATGTGGTGGTTCCTCAAAAACTTAAAAATAGAACTACTAGAAACCAAAAAACCAAACCCAGTGCATCGAGTCAATTCTGACTCATAGTGACCCTATAGGACAGAGTAGAACTGCCCCATAGAGTTTCCAAGAACTGCCTGGCGGATTTGAACAGCTGACCCTTTGGTTAGCAGCCATAGCACTTAACCACTACACCACCAGGGGTTCCAGAACTACTATAAAATGACCCAGTAATTCCACTCTTGGGTATATACCCAAAAGACTTGAAAGCAGAGACCGAAACACATAATTATATACCAACATTTGTTGAAGCACTATTCACAACAGCCAACAGGTGGAAACAAGGTAAATGCCCATCCATGCATGAACAGATTAGCTAAATGTGGTACATACATACAAAGGAGTACTACTTGGCCAGTAAGCGAATGAAGTCTTAATACATGTTACACTATGAACGGGGCTTAGAGACATTATGCTGAGTGAAATAAGTCAATCACAAAAGGACAAATATTGTATGATCTCTCTTATATAAAAAGACAAGATAGGCAAATGTATAGAGACCAAAGTTTATTAGTGGTTAGTAGGGGTGGGAGATGGGAAATTGGAGGGTTATTGCATATGGAGTACTGGGTTTCAGTTTACAGTGATGGAAAAATTGCATCGCTTAAAGGCAGGGTTGCACAGCCAATTAATTTAATTGCTATCGATAAATCATACACCTGTACAAAGTTGAATTCACAATAGTTGTGTGATAGAAATATTTATATCGATGACAAAAAGAGAAAAAGAGTAGCTGCTGAGACTACTTATGTATAACCAAATACCTCATGGATTTGTTTCCTTGATTTGGAGGCTTAGGGTCACGCTTTTATGGGACATCTGGTTAATTGGCCTAATATCGTGTCTAGTGCTTCTGTTATGCCTCCTAGTTCAATGTGTAGTGCCTGGGGTCTTAAAAACTTGCAAGTGGCCATATGAGGTACAACAATTGGTCTCCATTCACTTGGAGCAACAGAGGAAGAAGTAGAGTCAGGAACAGGAGGAGAAAATGGAATGTGTGGCTCATTGCTTCCATGAACAACTGCCCGCTTTCCAACGAGACCAGAAGAACTATATGGTGTAGGCTACCATTACTGAACATTTTGATTAAAGATTCTCTAGAAGGTCCCCCAGATACCCTTTTAACTCAGTATTGAAGTCACTCCTGAGGTCTCACCCTTCGGGCAAAGGTTAGACAGACCCGTAAAACAAACACTAATACATGTAGCTCAACCATGGACTAGACTGGATGGGCACACCAGCCCAGGGGCAAGGACAAGAAGCCAGGAGGGGACAGGAAAGCTGGATGAATGGAAATGGTGGACTCAAGATCAAGAAGGGGAGAGTGCTGACACGTCACGGGGCTGGCAACCATTGTCACAAAGCAACATGTGTTGTTGTTAGACTCACAGCGACCCTATGTACAACAGAATGAAATACTCCCTGGTCCTGCACCATCCTCACAGTCGTCGTTATGCTTAAGCCCATTGTTGAAGCCACTGTGCCAATCCTTCTCATTGAAGGTCTTCCTCTTTTTTGCTGACCCTCTACTTTACCAAGCATGATGTCTTCCTCCAGGGACTGATCCCTCCTGATAACATGTCCAAAGTATGCGAGACATAGTCTTGTCATCCTTGCTTCTGAGGAGCATTCTGGTTGTACGTCTTCCAAGCAGATTTGTTCATTCTTTTGGCAGTCCACAGTATATTCAATATTCTTCACCAGGAACACAAATCAAAGGCGTCAATTCTTCAGTCTTCTTTATTCATTGTCCAACTTTCACCTGCATATGAAACGATTGAAAACACCATGGGCTTGGGTCAGGCACACCTTAGTCTTCAAGGTGACATCTTTGCTTTTCAACACCTGAAAGAGGTCTTTGGCAGCCGATTTGTCCAATGCGATGGGTCTTTTGATTTCTTGGCTGCGGCTTCCATGGATGTTGACTGTGGATCCAAGTAAAATGAAATCCTTGACAACTTCAGTCTTTTCCCTTTTTATCGAGATGCTACTTATTGGCTCAGTTGTGAGGATTTTTGTTTTCTTTATGTTGAGGTGTAATCCATACCGAAAGCTGTGGTCTTTGATTTTCATCAGTAAGTGCTTCAAGTCTTCTTCACCTTCAGCAGGCAAGGTTGAGTCATCTGCATAATGCAGGTTGTTCATGAGTCTTCCTCCAATCCTGATGCCCTGTTCGTCTTCATATAGTCCAGCTTCTCGGATTATTTGCTCTGTATGTCGATTGAATAGAAATGGTGAAAGGATGCACCCTGATGCACACATTTCCTGACTTTAAACCACACGGTATCCCCTTGTTCTGTTTGAACAACTGTGTTATCATCTCTGTACAGGTTCCTTGTGAGCACGATTAAGTGTTCTGGAATTCCCATTCTTTGCAATGTTATCCACAATTTATTATGATCCACACAAATACCTTTGCATAGTCAATAAAACACAGATAAACATCTTTCTGGTATTCTCTGCTTTCAGCCAGGATCCATCCGACATCAACAATGATATCCCTGGTTCTGAGTTCTCTTCTGAACCCAGCTTGAATTTCTAGCAGTTTTCTGCCAATACACCATTGCAGCCGCTTTTGAATGATCATCAGCAAAATTTTACTTGTGCATGGTATTAATGACATTGTTCTATTCAGTGGGATCACCTTTCTTGGGAATAGGCATAAATATAGATTTCTTCCAGTCAGTTGGCCAAATTTTTTGGCATAGACGACTGAATACTTCCAGCATTGCTTCGTTTGTTGAAAAATCTCAACTGACTTTCCGTCAATTCCTGGAGCCTTGTTTTTCACCAGTGCCTGCAGTGCAGCTTGTACTTCTTCCTTCAGTACCATTGGTTCCTGATCATATGGTATCTCCTGAAATGCTTGAACATTGACCAATTCTTTTTGGTATAGTGACTCTGTGTAATCTTTCCATCTACTTTTGATGCTTCCTGAGTGCTTAATATTTTCCCCATAGAATCCTTCAATATTGCAACTAGAGGCTTGAATTTTTTCTTCGGCTGGAGAAATGTAGAACCCGTTCTTCCCTTTTGGTATTCCATCTCCAGGTCTTTGTACATGTCATTATAATATTTTACTTCATCTTCTAGAGCCGCCCTTTGAAATCTACTGTTCAACTCTTTTACTTCATCATTTCTTCCATTCACTTTAGCTACTTGATGTTCAAGAGCAAGTTTCAGAGTCTCTTCTGACATCCGTTTTGGTCTTTTCTTCCTCTCCTGTCTTTTTAATGACCTTTGGCTTTTTTTATGTATGATACCCTTGATGTCATTCCAGAACTCGCCTGGTCATTAGCGTTCAACACGTCAAATCTGTTCTTGAGATGGTCTCTAAATTCAGGTGGAATGTACTCAAGGTTGTACTTTGGCTCTAGTCAACTTGTTCTAATTTTCTTCGGTATCAGCTCAAACTTGCATATGTGCAATTGATAGCCTGTTCCACAGTAAGCCCCAAACCTTGTTCTGACTGATGATATTGAGCTTTTCCAGAGTTTGTCTCCACAGATATAGTTGATTTGATTCCTGTATATTCCATCTGCTCAGGTTGACTTGTATAGTCGCCACTTATGTTGATGAAAAAGGGTACTTGCAATGAACAAGTTGTTGGTCTTGTGGAATTCAATCATGTGGTCACCAGCATTGTTTCTATCACCAAGGCCATATTTTCCAACTACCAATCCTTCTTCTTTGTTTCCAACTTTCTCATTCCAATCTCCAGTAATTATCAATGCATCTTGATTGCATGTTTGATCAACTTTAGGCTGCAGAAGTTGGTAAAAATCTTCGATTTGTTCATCTTTGGCCTTAGTGGTAGGTGCATAAACTTGAAGAACAGTATTAACTGGTCTTCCTTGTAGGTGTATGGATATTATCCTATCAGCGACAGCGTTGTACTTCAGGATAGACCTTGAAATGTTTTCTTTTACCATGAATGCAGCACCATTCCTCTTCAAGCTGTCATTCCCAGCATAGTAGACCATATGATTATCTGATTCAAAATGCCCAATACCAGTCCATTTTAGCTCCCTAATGCCTAGAATATCAATTTTTATGGGTTCCATTTCATTTGTGATGCATTCCAATTTCCCTAGGTTCATACTGCGTACATTCCAGGTTCCAGTTATTAATGGATGTTTGCAGCTGTTTCTTCTCATTTTGAGTCATGCCACATCAGCAAATGAAGGTCCTGAAAGCTTGACTCCATTCATATCATTAAATTCAACT
This sequence comes from Elephas maximus indicus, assembly GCF_024166365.1. NCBI lineage: Eukaryota > Metazoa > Chordata > Mammalia > Proboscidea > Elephantidae > Elephas > Elephas maximus. The sequence goes on from NC_064823.1 coordinate 42,744,958, forward strand.
CTACTTTGAGGAGGCAGCTTTTCCCCAGTCATCTTTTTTTTTTTTGAGTTTTGTTTTGTTTTATTTTTTTTACTAACTTTTATTGAGCTTCAAGTGAACGTTTACAAATCAAGTCAAACTGTCACATATAAGTTTATACACACCTTACTCCGTACTCCCACTTGCTCTCCCCCAATGAGTCAGCCCTTCCAGTCTCTCGTGACAATTTTGTCAGCTTCCAACTCTCTATCCTCCCATCCCCGCTCTGGACAGGAGATGCCAACACAGTCTCGAGTGTCCACCTGATACAAATAGCTCACTCTTCATCAGCATCTCTCTCCTACCCACTGTCCAGTCCCTTTCATGTCTGATGAGTTGTCTTCAGGAATGGTTCCTGTCCTGGGCCAACAGAAGGTTTGGGGACCATGACCACCGGGATTCCTCTAGTCTCAGTCAGACCATTAAGTATGGTCTTTTTGTGAGAATTTGGGGTCTGCATCCCACTGATCTCCTGCTCCCTCAGGGGTTCTCTATTGTGCTCCCTGTCAGGGTAGTCATCAGTTGTGGCTGGGCACCAACTAGTTCTTCTGGTCTCAGGATGATGTAGGTCTCTGGTTCATGTGGCCCTTTCTGTCTCTTGGGCTCTTAGTTATCGTGTGACCTTGGTGTTCTTCATTCTCCTTTGCTCCAGGTGGGTTGAGACCAATTGGTGCATCTTAGATGGCCGCTTGTTAGCATTTAAGACCCCAGACACCACCTTTCAAAGTGGGATGCAGAATGTTTTCGTAATAGAATTATTTTGCCAATTGCCCAGTCATCTTTTGTGTGCCTTCCAACCTGAGGGGCTCATCTTCTGGCACTATATCAAACATGCTCCACCGTTATTCATAAGGTTTTCACAGGCTGAATCTTTTCAGAAGTAGACTTCTGGGTCTTCTTCCTCATCTGTCTTAGTCTGGAGGCTCAGCAGAAACTTGTCTGCCATGGGTGACCCTGTTGGTATTTGAATACCTGTGGTTTATCTTCCAGCATCATGGGAATGCACAAGCCCCCACAACACAACAAACTGACAGACACGTGGGGGTCAATATGTATATTAATTATTTAATGAGAAATTAATTTGGTTTGTAAACCTTCATCTAAATCACAATTAAAAAAAAAAAAAAGATTCTATAAAGGAATCCTGATCAAAAGAGGGAAAACGTAGACTGGATTTCAAATTCTCATGGAATCCAGAATTTCGAGAGCCATGGAAGCTAGATGAACTCCTGAAACTATTGCCCCAAGATAATCTTTAAACCTTAAACCAAAAATATTCCCTGAGGTCTTATAAAAACTAAACAATAATTTAGCTTAACTATAGTAAATCACGTCTGCCATGAGGCATTGTGCTCTTTTAAGATCTATCCAATTGAAAACAGCAACTTGCAAGATTAGATAGGAAACTTAGGGCGCAATGAGTTTATGTTGATGGGAGAGGAACAGCTCAGAAAAGGAGGGTGTGAATGGTTGCACACCTTGAAAAATCTAATCAATGTCACTGAATTGTACATGTAGAGATTGTTGAATTGGTGTATGTCTCACTGTGTATATTGTCAAAAAAACAGAACAAAAATAAGAAAATAAAACTATAATAAAGAGTACATTACAGCAGTGTTCTATTTTATCTAATTTTGTAATGTTCTCTGCAAGTTTTTTCCAGGCACATTTGCTTACTTGCTTTTTGCTTCGGTTATATTAAAATCATTTGTATTCCCTGTCAACACATCATTCTGAGAGTTACGGTGTCAAACTTCTCAGGTTAAAGACGTGAGATAAACTATTTGCTGCGGATAATTCAAAATATGTATGTGCATAATCCACATATGTTTAACAGCAAGTGATAGTATATTATCTGTGAGAATAGATGTAAGATCCTCTTCCTCCTTACATTTCAGACCACATTGACCATTTTCCTTCTTTAAGTCACATTGGCCTCCCCCACTAGATGGTGCTGAACAAGCAGAGAGAACTGGAAGCAGGAAACCTTCCCTTCTGCTCCCCTCCCCCATCCTGACCCTCACCTCTGCATTCTGGTGCTTGATGTTTTCAGAGGGATTGTTCAGGAATGTCTAATAATAACACAATCCCTTTCAAACATTAGACAAATACAAACCAAGGTGAGTAAACATCATTAGTGGACTTCTCCTTTGTTGTTAAAAGGAGTGAAGCTCAGTAGCCCAAAAAGAAAGTGGTGGGCTTTCAGTTACAGTTTCAATAACGAGGCACCTTTGAAATACATGGATTACTTATTTGAGGTGGAAGACAAAAAGGAGGAAGAGTGGGGTAGAGGAATATTTTTAAAGTGTGTGTGTGTTGGGGGCTTGAGAACTATGAATTACCCCTTGACAGCATAGTGGAAGACTCACACATAAGAGTCAGAGGCCCTTATGTTCAAACTGCATATTTAGAACCTGCATATTTATTTACAGAGTCAAAAGGAAATGAAGAGAAGTTATTTATGCAAAGCTGAACTATCATACACCTACATGAATAACTCCTTGTAATAATCAGTGACATGGGTGTTGGGTTAGGAAATCAATTTTTCTTTCTGATTGAGAACTTTCAACAAAGCAGGGAGAATACTCCTGGTGGCTCTAATAAATCCTGTAAAAACAGAAGTCTCCACTTAATTACTCATTTTTAGAACACAATTCTGATTTCAGGCCAGGCGAAAACATGAAATGGGGGGAAAACCTCTGGAATAAAGTAATCTTTGTTTCCACTTTTGCACTGAAAAAAATCATGAAGCATTTGATTAATGTTGATACGTACGGTGTTCATTTTAGAGCAACTTGGGTGATCCAGGGAGCTGAAACTAACTCCTTACCTTATAAATCTTAAAGAATTTCAAGTAGAAGGAACATAACTTAAAATAATGGTGTCAAAAAAGAAAGTTAAGCTTTATTACTTTGCTGTTGTTATTATTGCCAAACCAACTAAAGCAGAATTTCTTGACTCAGACTATGAATCTAAAATATTTCTTTCTATAATTGACCGAGATTGACGTGTTGCCTTTCTTATTGCTTACTCCTGGAACAAAATGTGTATGTACTATTTCCTCCAGAGAATTATCTGTGTGCCAGGAAAGGTAGGGAATGTGGCTGGTAGGATTGTTTTTTGAGGCACTGGTGGTTTGGTGGTAGAATTCTTGCCTTCCATATGGGAGATCTGGGTTCAATTCCTGGACAATACACCTCACGCACAGCCACCACCCATCTATCAGTGGCAACATGCTTGTGACTATGATGCTGCTTCCAGACTAAAATGGACTAGGAAGAAAGGCCTGACAATCTACTTCCAAAAATCAGCCAATGAAAACTTTATGGATCACAATGGTCTGATCTACAACAGCTCATGGGGTAGTACAGGACCAGGCAACATTTCCTTCTATTGTGCATGGGTCGCCATGAGTCATAGGCCTACTTGACAGCAGCTGACAACAGTGAAGGGGGGTTGGGGTATGTTTGCATAATACCAGAAGTGAGGGTAAAGTCGTAATCATAGGCAAGTGCAGTTGGGAGTCTGAGGGTGTATGCAGGGACCGAGAAATGTCTGGAGAGAGGGAGGCTGTGGCCAGAAGAGGTAGAAGCGTCCATGGATATGTGCATGTTTCTAAGCAGCCCCATTTACAGGATGTACTTTGATTCAAGATGGAGACTGAGGGAAGCAAAAACAGATTGGGGAGGAGGTCAGGGACATGCCAAATGTCATGCCGATAGCAAAGGTCAGAGGACAAAAAATTGTTCTGGTGCATTTCACCAAGTGCTGTGCTGTGTAATCATCACTGAGACATCAAAGCTGCAGCTAGGTGTGACACTTCTGGGTGGCTAGGCTGCATAGTCCTTGAGTGCCAGCACCAAGGCTCCTCTCCAGTGCGCAGCTAATGGGAGGATCCCTGAGATAGCACCCCTGGCTGTGGTCACTGGGCTCCCACTCTTAAAGGGAGAGCACACTCACGAATGGCTCCAAGCTACTGGGTCAGTTTGTCACTGGCCGGTGGCCTTGGTGAGGCAATATTGAGGAGCAGGGAGGCCCCGTCACAGAGCATCAGCTATCTATAACTAACCAGTTATGTCCAGCTGATTCTGACTCATGGTGATCCCATGCGTGTTAGAATAGGACTGTGCTCCATAGGGTTTTCCATGGCGGGTTTTTCAGAAGTAGATCATCAGGCCTTTCTTACAAGGTGTCTTGGGTAGACTTGAACTGCCAACCTTTCAGTTAGCAGCCAAGAATGTTAATCGTATCAGTACCAAAAAACCAAACCCATTGCCTGGAGTCAATTCGACTCACAGTGACTCTATAGGACAGAGTAGAACTGCCCCAAAGGGTTTCTAAGGAGCAGCTAGTGGATTTGAACTGCTGACCTTTTGGTTAGCAGCCCAGTGCTTAACCACTGCATCACCAAGCCTCCTGTTATATCTATAGGTGTTAAAAAAAAAAAAAAAAAACCCTAAAACTTAGCAATTTAAAACAAGAAACATTTATTTTCTCACCTACTCTCTGTGGATCAGTGATCTGGGAGTGACTTAGCTGGGTGGTTCTGGCTCAGAATTTCTCATGAGGTCTTGAAGATGTTGGCAAGGGCTGTAGTCATCTGAAGGTTTGACTACAAATCTGAAGGTTTGAAGGATTTAATTGTGTCCCCCCAAAAGATACATTGAATCCTTAACACCTGTACCTGTGAATGGGACCTTGTTTGTAAATAGGGATTTTCTTTCGTTATCAGTTAAGTTAATGAAGTCATACCAGAGTAGGGTAGGTCATAATCCCTTCTGAGTGATGTCTCATAGAAGTGGAGGACAGACACAGACACAGGGGAAGATTCCATGTGAAGATACATCTACAAGTCAAGAAACACCAAGAGACGCCTGGGGCTACCAGAAGCTGGAAGAGACAAAAGAAGGCGCTTCCTCTAGAATGGACAGGGAGAGCATGGCCCTTGATGATGCCCTGGATTTGGACTTTGCGCCTCCAGAACCTTATGACAATAAATGTCTGTTCTATGAAGCCACCTACTTTGTGGTATTTTTCACAGCAGCCCTAGGGAACTAAGACACTGGGGTTGGACGATCCTCTTCCAAGGTGGTTCACACACATGCCTGGCAAGCTCCTACTGGCAGTTGGCAGGAGGACTCAGCTCTTCACCCCGTGAAGCTCTCCATAGGGCTGCTTGTGTGCCCTCATGACATAGCTGCTGACTTCAAGAGCAAGTAATCAAAGAAGGAAGTCACGTGATCTAATCTTGAAAGTCATACACCGTTGCTTCTGCCATATTCTGTTAGAAACAAATCACTTAGTCCCATCCACACAAAAGGGAAGGAGGATTAACCTCCACCTCTTGAAGGGAGAAGTACCAAACAATTTGTCGATGTATTTTGAAACCACCTCAAATGGGGAGGACAACCATCAGAAACCCACTGGGTGGATATCTCCCAGATGGCTGTGGCAGAGCCTTAACTGGCTCTGTGTCTCTTACAGCCCCTGGAATACCTGCATGTTGTCTTAGGAGCTTTTCTTTTATATAATTTTATTTATTTAGTTGTTGTTGAGAATATACACAGCAAAACACACCAATTCGACAGTTTTTACATGTACTTTTTAGTGACATTGATTATGTATTTTGAGTTGTATAACCATTCTCATCCTTCTTTGCTGAGTTGTTCATCCCACATTAACATAAATTCACTGCCCCCTAAGGTTTCCATCTAGTCTTATGAATTGCTGTTGTCAATTTGATTCCTTTTAGATAGCTCTTAAAAGAGCATAATGTTCAAGGCAGACATATTTTACTAGTTAAGCTAAACTATTGTTTGTTTTAAAAAGACTTCAAGGGATGTTTTTGGTTTAAGGTTTAAAGATTATCTCAGGGCAATAATTTCAGGACTTCATCCAACCTTCATGGCTCCAGAATGTCTAGATTCAACAAGAATTTGAAATTCTTTTCTGCATTTTCCCCCTTGTGATTGGGATTCTTCTTAAGGAATCTTTGATCAAAATGTTCTGTAATGGTAACCAGGCACCATCCAGTTCTTCTGGTCTCATGGCAAAGGGGGCAGTTGTCCACAGAGACAATTAGCCAGACGTTCCATTTTCTCCTCCTATTCCTAATTCTCCTTCTTCCTCTGTTGTTCCAGGGGAGTAGAGATCAATTGTTGTACTTGGTTGGCAATTTGCAAGCTTTTAAGACCCCAGGCACTACACAATGAACTGGGAGGTAGAACAGAGGTACTAAACATGTTATTAGGCCAATTACCTGGGATGTCCCATGAAACCATGACCCTAAACCTCCAAACCAAGAATCAGCCGCAGCAGCTGCTCTTTCTTTTTTTGTCGTTATTGTAAAAATATCTACTTCACAACTTTTGTCAATTCAACTATTTACAGGTGTACAACTTATTGACAGCAATTACAACAATCAGCTGTTCAACCCTATCCTTAACACAATATTTGCATCACCATTAAGTTGCCAAAGTTTTATACATATTTTGATTATTAGGTTCTTGTCAGATACATGGTTTCCAAAGATATTCTCGGTAGCTTGTCTTTTCACTTTTTTTGTAAAGTCTTTGGATGAACAAAAGTTTTTAATTTTTATGAGGCTTCAGAGTCGAAATCAACTCGACGGCACAGGGTTTATTTATTTAGTTTGTCTTTTGCTGTCTGTGCTTTTGTTATTATATTAGATAATCCATGGTTAAAATCTAGGCCTGACAGCATTGCCCCTGCATTTTTCTTTTAAGAATTTTACGGTTTTAGTTTTCACATTTAGGTCTTTAATCAGTTTTGATTTTTTTTTTTTTGTATCGTATGAGGCATGAATCCTGTTTCATTTTTCTGCATATGAAAATCTAGCTTTCCCAGCACCATTTTTTGAAGTGGTTCTTCTTTCCCTGTCAAATGAACTCTTATCACCTTGTCAAAAATTAGTTGACCATAGGTGTTTGGGTTTATTTCTGGACTCTATTTCTATTCAATTGGTCTATGTGTCTATTCTTATACCAATACCAGACTGTTTCAATTTCTGTAGCTGTATACAAAAACAAACAACAAACAAACTCATTGCCATTGAGTCAATTCTGACTCATAGTGAGTCTACAGGACAGAGTAGAACTGCCCCATAGGGTTTCCAAGGAGAAGCTGGTGAATTCGAACTGCCGACCTTTTGGTTAACAGCTGAGCTCTTAACCATTACCTCACAAGGGCTATACATTGTATTTTAAAATCAGGAAGTGTGAGTCCTCCTATTTCTTCTTCTCTTTCAACATTGCTTTAACTATATGGGGCTTCTTGCAATTCCATATAAAATTGAGGAGTGTTTTTTTCTATTTCCGTAAGGAAGGCTGTTGGAATTTTGATCAAGATTGTGTTGTATCTATAGATTGCTTTGGGTAGTATTGAGATTTTAACAGTATTAAGTCTTCCAATCCATGAACGCAGAACATCTTTTCAGTTATTTAAGTCTTTGTTAGCCTCTTTCAGTAGAGTTTAACAGTTTTCATTGCACAAGTCTTACACATCCTTGATTAAATTTATTCCTAGGTATCTTATTCTTTTAGATGCTATTGTGAATGGAATTGTTTCCCTAATTTTGCTTTTAAATTTCTTATTGCTGACATGTAGAAGCCCAAATGATTTTTTTTGTTGACCTCATACCCTGCAACTTCGCTAAATCCCTGTGTTAGCTCTAGAAGCTTTCTTGTGAACTCTTCGTGATTTTCTGTACATATGATCATATCTCCCACAAATAAAGATAATTTTACTTCTTCTTCTTCAATCTGGATACCTCTTATTCCTCTGTCTCGTCTTGTTGCTCTGACTAGGACTTCTAATACAATATTGAATGCAAATGGTGAGAGTGGGCACCCTTGCCTTGTTCCCAATTTCAAGGGGAAAGCTCTCAGGAGTTCTCCATTACTATATTTTTATGCAAATAACACATGCCTTGTACATTTGTTTGCCAACAGATCCCTCCTCCCACAAGATATTTTCGTAAATGCTGAAAATCTGTTTGAGAGGGGAGGGAGCAGTTGGCAAATATACACAGAAGGCATGTGTTCTTTGCATAAAAATACGGTAAATATAATGTTGGTCATTGACTTTTCATATATACCCTGAATGATGTTGAGAATTTTCCCTTCTATTGCAATCTTCTTTAAGGTTTTCATTAAGAAATGGTGTTGGATTTTATCAAATGCTTTTTCTGCATCCATAGAGATGATTATGTGGTTCTTTGTTCTATTGATGTGGTGTATTACACTGATTGATTTTGTAATGTTGAACCATCCCTGCATTGTTGGAATAAATCCCACTCGGTAATGGTACATGACTGTTTTAATATGCTGTCGGATTCTGCTTGCTAATATGTTGTTGAGGATTTTTGCATTTATATTCATAAGGAATATTAGCCTGTAGTTTCCTTTCAGTGCTTCCAACTGTTGCAAACCTGTTCAGTCATGGCCAATAAATAGAAACAGGAACAGATACGATTTTTTTTCAATTTGGCTGATTCAGCACACTATCTGGAACAGGAAAAATTATGGGTCAAAGCCCTGGATTGAGAACTCAGGGGAGGTGTAGTTCGCCATTCAGAAGCCTAATATCTGAGACTGAATTATCGGCAGGACTATGTAGAAGGACATATATTCAAAGCGGCACCGTTGGCAGCCATCTTTGAGTGGGGCACTGCCATCTTTGAGTGGGCCATTGCTGTTTCTGACCCCTCAAAACCTGCCGGCCAAGGTATTTGGTTACTATGCAGTATGTACATATTATTTCTGGACTCTCATTTCTATTCAATTGGTCTATGTGTCTATTGTTTTACTTTGTTTTCTAAGAGGGAGATAAAATTTCTTGCAGGGCTTTGACCCACAGTTTTTCCTGTTCTGGTTATGGTTCTATTTCACCCAAATTTTAAAATTCGTGTCTGTTCCAGTGAAGCTTCCCTCTACCATGATTGAACTGGCAGAACCAGCTTGAAGCCCTGCTTTTTCTTCTTGGGGTGTCTTTTTTTGGTTTAAGTATCAAGGTTATGTTTGCTTCATAGAATTAATTAGGAAGTATTCCTTCCTTCTCTATCTTTTGGAAGAGTTGGAACAGTATTGTCATTAATTCTTCTCTAAATGTTTGGTAGAATTCTCTGGTGAAGCCATCTGGTCAAGAACTTTTTTTTTTGTTGGTGTTGGTGGTTGCCTTTGAGTTGATCCCAACTCATGGTGACCTCATGTGTGCAGTGTAGAACTACTCCATAGGGCCCTCAAGACTGTGACCTTTCTGAAAGCCAGAACTTTCTTCTGAGGTACCTCTGGGTGGGCTCAAACTGCCACCCTCTGGGCTAGCAGTTGAGTACTTAACCACTTGTGCCTCCCAGAGAAAATGTGTTATAATCAATGCAATGGAATATTATTCAGCAATAAAAAGGAATGAAGTACTGATATATGACACAACACAGACTGAAAACATTATGCTAAGTGAAAGAAGCCAGTCACAAAAGACCACATATTGTACGGTTCCATTTTTTTCAATGTCCAGGATAGGCAAATCAATAAGGAGAGACAGTAGGTTAATGGCTGCCTATAGCTAGAGCAGAGCCCTGGTGGCGTAGTGGTTAAGAGCTTGGCTGATAACCAAAAGGTCAGCAGTTTAAATCCACCAGCCACTCCTTGGAAACCTTATGGGGCAGCTTTGCTCTGTCCTATAGGATCACTATGAGTTGGAATCGACCCAACGGCAACATTTTTTTCTTTTCTGTGTTTTCCTTAATATATCACCTTGGAGGCTTTGACAGATATTGTTAGATCACTTTCTTTGGAATAAGCATAATACAGATCTCTTCTAGTTGATTGGCCATGTAGCTGTCATCCAAATGTCTTGGCATAGATGAGTGAGCACTTCCAGTGCTGCAACCATTTGCTGAAACATCTTACTTGGTATTCTGTCAATTCTGGAGCCTTGTTTTTTTGCCAATGCTTTCAGTGCAGCTTGGACCTCTTCCTTCAGTACCATCAGTTCTTGATCATATGCTACCACCTGAAATGGCTAAATGTCAACCAATTCCTTTTGGTACAGTGACTCTGTGTATTCTTTCCATCTTCTTTTGATGCTTCCTGTGTCGTTTAGAATTTTCCCCATAGAATCCATCAACATTGCAACCCGAGGCTTGAATTTTTTCTTCAGTTCTTTCAGCTTGAGAAATGTCGAGCGTGTTCTTCCCTTTTGGTTTTGTATCTCTAGGTCTTTGCTCACAGCATTATAATACCTTATTTTGTCTTCTTGATCTGCCCTTTGAAGTATTCTGTTCAACTCTGTCACTTCGTCATTTCTTCCTTTCGCTTTAGCTACTCAACGCTCAAAAGCAAGTTTCAGAATCTCTTCTGACATTCATTTTGGTCTTTTCTTTCTTTCCTGTCTTTTTAATGACCTCTTGCTTTCTTCATGTTTGATGTCCTTGGTATCGTTCCACAACTCATCTGGTCTTTGGTCATTAGTGTTCAGTGTATCAAATCTATTCTTGAGATGGTCTCTAAATTCACGTGGAATATACTTAAGGTCATGCTTTGGCTCTCAAGGACTTGTTCTAATTTTCATCAAACATAGAGCCTACATAAGGTACGTACTTAATATTTGTTGAAGAGGCAAATGATACTGATTTGAAATTAAAAGTAAATTATAAAATACATATTCATTTCATATATAGCAGATTTTCAAAAAGTTGCCATGATTTTCTAGATTTTTTTCCCCAAAAGACTGAGCTATTATATATAACTGTTGAAATTCTTCACATTTTTTCTTTTTTTAAGTCTTGGTATTTTAGAGTCTGGTATTCACTTTGAAATACAACCAGAATGTTCCTTACAAGTGAGGATGGTGAGACTTCAACTCACTTACTTTGGACACATCATCAGGAAAGACCAATTGCTAGAAAAGGACATCATGCTTGGTAAAGTAGAGGGGCAACAAAAATGAGGGAAACCTTCAATATGATGAATTGACACAATAGCCACAACAATCGACTCAAACATACCAATGATCATGAAAATGCCACAGGACTGGGCACCATTTTCTTCTGCTATACATAAGATTGCTATGAGTTGGAGCCAACTCCATAGTGACAATACTAACAATAACATTTAATCTGAAGACATTGTCTTAATTGGGAGCTGACTATCACAAGCCTACATACACTATTTTATTTTGGTGAAAATATACACAACAAAACATTTGCCAGTGAGACAATTTCTACATGCATAAGTCAGTGACATTGATTGCATTCTTCATGTTCTATAACCATTGTCACTATCTTTTTGCAAGTTATTCCACCACCATTAACATAAACTCAATGACCCTAACCAAATCTCCCCCTCTTCCCCTCCCTACTACCCTGGTAACCACTAATAATCTTTGGTTTCTATATATTTGCTTATTTCATATAAGTGAGATCATACAACATTTGTCTTTTTGTGATTGACTTATTCCACTCAGTATAATGTTTTCAGGGTTCATCTGTGTTGTAGCATACATCAGAACTTCATTTCTATTTATTGATGAGTAATATCGCATTGTATGTATATACCACATTCTTTATCCATTCATCTGTTGATGGACATTTTAGTTGTTTCCATATTTTGACTATTGTGAAAAGTGTCGCAATGAACTTTGGTGTACAGGCTTCTGTTTGTGTTTCTGCTTTCACTTCTTTTGAGTATACATGTGGGATTGGGATTGCTGGGTCATATGGAAGTTCTGTGTTCAAGTTTTGAGGAACTGCCAAACTGTTTTCCACGGTGGCTATCCCATTTTACACTCCAATCAGTTTCTCCCCAAGCTATGTACACCTTAAAAGTTCAAAATTATTACCTAGTCGCATCCCTGTCCCCAGCGGCCCTGCACTCCCTCCCACCCCCCAACCCCAACCTGCAGGTCCTGGTCACTCCAAGCCCAGTCATATTTCTGGGCTTTTGTGGTCTGTAGCAGGAGGTTACCTTGGGGGTCTTAAAAGGCTATATGGCCAGAAGCCAAACTCCTTGCTCATCTTCTTGAGCGTCTATCTGTTGCAAGAACCATTTTCAGCACAATGAAAGAAGCTCCTGGATTATTCTTTTGGGTTGTTTTTGGTCTTCAGCATTAAAAGTTTCTTAGAATTAAAAAAGGGTGAAAACATTGATAATGCCAAAGAAAAAGACAGTGGCACCTAACATTGACAAATCATAGAAGTTTTTGCAGATAATATTCAGTAGTCAGAGGCCTGTTTTTGTTCAGAATTGTAAATGCAATGTTTAGAAGAAACCAAAATGAGTACCTTAGGAAAACTATGTACGAAAAATATAAAAATCAGTATCCCAAATTCTCCCGGTAATTTTTTTTTCCCATTCCTATAATATAAAGAGCCTTGGTTGCTCAGTGGTTAAGAACTTGGCTGTTAACCAAAAGGTCAGCGGTTCAAATCCACCAGCCCTCCTTGGAAACCTTATGGGGCAGTTCTACTCTGTCTTTCAGGACTGCTATGAGTTGGAATCGACTCAGCAGCACTGGTTTTGGGTTTTTTGTTTGTTATGTATATAAATGGGAAAAAATATTAATATGTACATAAAAGGATCAGGATTGAAGGAAGACTCATTAATAACCTGCATTATGCAGATGACACAACCTTGCTTGCTGAAACTGAAGAGGACTTAAAGTACTTACTGATGAAGATCAAAGACCACAGCCTTCAGTATGGCTTACACCTCAACGTAAAGAAAACAAAAATCACAACTGGACCAATAAGCAACATCACGATAAACAGGGAAAAGATTGAAGTTGTCAAGGATTTCATTTTACTTGGATCCATAATCAATACCCAGGGAAGCAGCAGCCAAAAAATCAAAAGATGCATTGCATTGGGAAAATCCGATGCAGGGGACTTCTTTAAAATGTAGAAAAACAAAGAAGTCCCCTTGAAGATTAAGGTGTGCCTGACCCAAGCCATGGTATTTTCAGTTGTATCATATGAGTGTGAAAGCTGGACAATGAATAAGGAAGACTGAAGGAGAATTGACTCCTTTGAGTTGCAGTGTTGGTGAAGAATATTGAATATAACATGGACTGCCAAAAGAACAAACAAATCTGTCTTGGAGGAAGTACAATCAGAATGTTCCTTAGAAGCTAGGATGGCAAGACTGCATCTTACATACTTTGGACATGTTGTCAGGAGGGATCAGTCCCTGGAGAAGGACATGCTTGGTAAAGCACAGGGTCAGAGGAAAAGAGGAAGACCCTCAATGAGATGGACTGACAGAGTGGCTGCAACAATGGGCTCAAACATAACAAAGGTTGTGAGCATGGCGCAGGACCGGACAGTGTTTCATTCTGTTCCACACAGGGTCACTATGAGTTGGAACCAACTCAATGGCACCTAACAACAACAACATAAACGGGACTTATTTTACCTGCTATCTGTATTACTTTTTTTTCACTTAACTAAATATTGTGATTTATATTTTAATGATCCTACACAATAATATATCTTATTGTTTTTGGTTGGCTGCATACATGGGAATGTTCAGTGTTGTTGATAATCATTTCTCATTTTATAGATGTTACATTAAATATACCCAGACGATAAAAAAAAAAGGTAGCCTGGCCTCAAGTGAGGAGTCCCTGGGTGGTGTAGACAGTTAACACACTCATCTGCTAAGAGGTTTGAGTTCACCCAGAGGTACCTTGGAAAAAGGCCTGGTGATCTACATTGGAAAAATCAGCCATTGAAAGCCCTGCGGAACAAAGTTCTACTCTGACACACATGAGGTCACTGTGAGTTGGGATCGACTCCATGGCAGCTGGTTTTGGCCACAAATGAATGGCTAATACCCTTGAGTGTACAAAGAGTGAAGGAGAGCTTTAGCAAAGTTCATGAATTTGAATGTTCTATGGATGGTAGTGTTTAATACAACACATGCCACTGTCCATTGTAGGTCTTGTACTTTCTAGACATCCTAAATTATTTATAAGAGCCAGGAATTCCATGGGTGGGCAGTTAGAATAGTCTGCCAAGAGCTGAATTAGCAAAGGCACTCTAAGTTCTCTGTCAAAGTCATTGGCCAAGTATACTGACTGATTCTGAACAGAATTGCAGCCAAGAGTGCATCTAGCAAACAGTATGGCTAACTTGCTCTTCCAGGTGAAACTGACTCCTCAGTCATTGCATATCTGGGCCCAGAGTTCGGGTTTTGGGGGTATTGATGACACCAACAAGTGGTGGAATGACAGGTGTAATAACATCTCCCCACTCACCTCAGGGAAAAACAAACACCATGTGCTAGGACTAGAATAAAGAAACAGTGATTTTATATTATACTTTTAAGAAGTACATCATCTTCCCAATTTTGCTTATCTTAAGTTACAAAGACCTCAGAGCAAATATTTCTTAGTAGCATGACATTGGAAAAGACACTTAAACTCTGAAACTCAGTTCCCTTATTTGAAAAGTAAGGATCACAGTACTTGGTTCCTAGACTACAGTAAGAACAAAAGGAGATAATCCTGGCAAAGATCGTACAACAGGACCTGGCACATAGAAAACACTCACTACCTGGTAACTGCAGTTATAGTTTGGAAAGGAGCTAAGAAGGAAGAAGAACTTCTCAAATCTAAACAGTGTTTCACACAAGACAAATATATTCACTGATATATCAAAGTTACAGGGGACGGTTGTCAGCCCCCTGCCTTGTGAGAGCATGACCCTCTGCCGCAACAAGATACCTGTACCTATACCAATCACCCCTGCCCCTCTAAGACTGTAGGACAGAGCCTGTACCACACACTTGATGACCAGCTACCTGGCCACTTGAGCTGAAGCCGTACAAGAAAATGAATGCACTCATAAGCTCATATACCTGATAACAGCTCTAGCCATCTGGTAACAGGACGTTAGAGGTTCAAAGACAAAAATAATCAAGCTAGCTCAATCAAGCAGCCTATATGGGCATATCAAAACAAAACAAAGCAAGAAGCTAGAATACAGTAAGCAAACATAAAATACCCTAATGCAATAACTTATAGATGGCTCGGAGACAACAGTCAATATCAAATTACATAAAGAAGCAGACCACGATTGCTTCAACAAGCTCTCAAAACAAAGAATCAAGGGATCTTCTGGATGAAGGCTCATTCTTGGGGTTACCAGCTGCAAAATACAAAAGATTAGCATACATCAAGCCATCAGGAATGAGATCAGGCAATATGCAGAACAAGCCAAGGAACACACAGATAAAGCAGTTGGATGAATTAAAAAGGTTATTCAAGAATATAATGAAAAATTTAATAAGCTGCAAGAATCCATAGAGAGACAGCAATCAGAAATTCAGAAGATTAACAATAAAATTACAGAACTAGACAATTCAGTAGAAAGAGGAGCAGAATTGTGGAAGTGGAAGGCAGAATTTGTGAGATTGAAGATAAAACACTTGGCACCAATACATTTGAAGAAAAATCAGATAAAAGAATTTAAGAAAATGAAGAAACTCTAAGAATCATGTGGGACTCTGTCAAGAGAAATAACTTATGAGTGATTGGAATACCAGAACAGGGAGGGATAACAGAAAATACAGACAGAATTGTTGAAGATTTGTTGGCAGAAAACTTCCCTGATATTGTGAAAGATAAGAAGATATCTATCCAAGATGCTCATCAAATTCCACATAAGGTAGATCTTAAAAGAAAGTCACCAAGACATATTATAATCAAACTTGCCAAAACCAAAGATAAAAAGAGAATTTTAGGAGTGGCTAGGGATAAATGAAAAGTCACCCACAAAGGAGAGTCAATAAGAATAAGCTCGGACTACTCGGCAGAAACTATGCAGGCAAGAAGGCAATAGCATGACTTATATAAAGCATTGAAGGAAAAAAATCACCAGCCAAGAATCATATATCCAGCAAAACTGTCTCTCAAATATGAAGGTGAAATTAGGACATTTCCAGATAAACAGAAGTTTAGGGAATTAGAAAAACCCAAACCAAAACTACAAGAAATACTAAAGGGAGTTCTCTGGTTAGAAAACCAATAATATCAGATATAAACAAAAGACTAGAACACAGGACAGAGCAACCAGATGTCAACCTAGACAGGGAAATCAAAAAAAATAAATCAAGATAAAAAAAAAATGCTCAAAACAGGGAAATAGCGATGTCACTATGTAAACGAAGACAGCATTAAAACATTAAAGAGGAACTAAGAAATGTAGTCATAGATCTTTCATATGGAGAGGAAGACAAGGCAATATACAGAAATAATAGTTAGGTTTAAACTTAGAAAAATAGGGGTAAATATGAAGGTAACCACAAAGGAGACTTACAATCCTACTCATCAAGATATATTAAAGTTAAAGAATGTACCTGTAGGAGGAAAAATTGGCCCATGCTTTATTGTGAACAGATTCCCATCAAACTGAGATTAAAACAATGTTCAGCTTGGAAAGCATGATACAAGACTAAAGCAGACATCGGATAGGGCACTGAAAGCTGTTGCTCAGAGACAATAGTTTACCTCCCACGTGGATTCCATTCAGCCTGTTAAGTGCTAAAAGTTAGATCACAGTCAGGTACTGTACCTTATTTTCTGTCCCCGAGGGCATGGTAACCAACTAGGGCACCTGGCCCTGAATCAGTGATCCATGTTGTAACGACAGCTCTGACAATGCACATCCGTGGCGTCTCTCCAGGGATGAACTGAGCTTTTTCATTTCCTGTTTAGTTTCAGCTGGGTGGTGATTATTTATGCAGTAGCGGGAGGTAATCTTTTTTTTAGGCTGTCATTAGCTAAGCAACAAATTATGGGTTTTGGGGTTCACTCCCTAATAATCAAATTGATAGTTTGATTATTCTACATCACTCCCTTCATACGTGCTGAGTGGCCATTAGGGGAAAGGTCACTGCACTTGACATTGGGGGCAGGTCACAAATACGGCTCCTTGTGCTGTCCAGAGACTCTGCCTAGAATTCTGTCCAACGCCCCCAATTTTACCATGTATTTGTGACCATTTCTTGCAGTTTCTCTTTTGCCACATGTGATTGTACTTGGTTGTTGGCTTGTTTCTGACCTGTCATCCCTCCCTAATTCCCCTGGTGGCACAGTGGTTAAGAGCTTGGCTGCTAACCAAAAGGTTGGCAGTTCAAATCCACCAGCTGCTCCTTGGAAACCCTATGAGACAGTTCTACTCTGTCCTATAAGGTTGGTTCGAGTTGGAATTGACTCGACAGCAACGGGTTTTGGTTTTTGGTCTATGGTTTTCTATTTCCCTTGGCTATAACCCCTGGGAATCAGGGTTTTCTGCAATACCAATATGACTTAACACTGTACAAAAGAGAGAATTCTCAGTTGTTACTGGTCCATTGTGGTGCACAGGTCAGACCCACTATTTTTCTTTCTAAACAGTGTTAAAGAGATTTCAACAGAATCTTCTGTGTAATTTCTAGAGCCAGTTCCTGGTTGAACATTCCTAGCCTTTTAACCTAGAAAGATGTTACATAATGGATATAAATACCTTGAGAATCCTTTGGAAACTACAACTTCTACCTGCAACACTCCCCAGAACTTTCCCTACCTTATTTTCAACCATAGTAGTCATCAGCACTTGAAGTGCTAAAAACCAAAGATGTCATTCTGAGGACTAAGGTGTGCCTGACCCAAGCCATGGTATTTTCAATTGCCTCATATGCATGCAAAAGCTGGACAATGAATAAGAAAGGTCTTTCTGCTTTAGTCCAAGGTGGAAAAACATGGCATCTTAAATGTCCGTTGTTCTTTCATGTCACATAGCATAGGCATTAGGCAACAGGTCACCTGAAGCTAACTGCATTTATATCCTAGACTCTGGAGAGGAAGACATACCACAGCACAGATTTCTTATATGTTTGTTAAATATTTATTTATTCCCTGCCCCAAATGATATTTCTGTTGGATTAAAAATAAATGACAAGAACCAAAAGAACAACATCAAAGAATGGTTTGGAAATATTTAGGAATAACTACAAAAAATTATTGGAAGGCAGGGATCATCCAAATCTCATTCATTTACAACTCCTGAATCCAGACACTGTATTCTTGGCGTCCATCTCCCAATTCTTCCTACTTAATAGTGCTCATTTTCCATGTGCAGATCATGTGGTTCCAGAAAAGCTGGCTACAGTCCTGGTTCCAGGGGTGAAGCATATAACCTAGGCTAAGCCAACCACTGCATTCCTTCCTCTGGTCACAGTATTGGCTCAGAAGTGTGTGTGTGACTCAACCTGGTCTGATCACAATGCATCTCAGAATTTTGCTGGAAACTATGGGGCAAGGAAACCCTCTCTGGGAGCTGTTGGCAGCTAAATTTTAAGAGCGGTATGGGGTGATGCCAAAACCACAGGAAGGAGAACGCAGAGACAGATGGCAAGAAAACAGGTTCCTTGGGGGATATTGTTGAGTGACTGGATCAAGCCTAACCTGAAGCGAGCCCCATCTCTGCGCTTTTCTGTTACATGAGTCAAAACATTTCCTTTATTTTTAAGATATTTTGCATCATGTTTTCTTTTATATACAACTGAAAGCTTCCTAACCAATATATTGTAATGATGCCTACCATGTAGTATGTATTCAATAAATATTTGTTACATGATTAAGTGAAAGAATAGCTATACCACAGTGAAATTTTAATAAAGACTTCAAATATCTTTGTTTTACCTATACCTCAGCAATAATGAAAAAGTAGAAAATTAGAACTAAAAAGTTACGGATTTATATAAGGAAGTATTTTGGTAGGAGATTTGATGAGACTTGATTGAATATGTCTGAAGTTTCTTCTGGATACAAATGCTGGTAGCCTTTAATCTAGAAGGATATTAAATAATGGAGATAAATACCTTGAGAATCCTTTTAAAAACTACAATCTCTTCCTGCAATACTCCCTAGCACTTTCCCTACCTTGTTTTCATCCACAGTAATTATCATCACTTAAAGTGTTAAAAAGCAAAGATGTCACCTTGAGGACTCAGATGTGCCTGACCCAAGCCATGATATTTCCAATTGCCTCCTATGCATACAAAAGCTGGACTATGAACAAGGAAGACTGAAGAATTGATACCTCTGAATTATGATATTGGAGAAGAATATTGAATATACCATGAACTGCCAGAAGAACGAACACATCTGTCTTGGAAGAAGTATAGCCAAAATGCTCCTTAGACGGGCGGATGGCGAGACTTTGTCTCACATAATTTGAACAGTTTATCAGGAGGGACCAGTCCCTGGAGAAGGACATCGTGCTTGGTAAAGTAGAGGGTCAGTGAAAGAGAGGAAGACCCTCAATGAAATGGATTGACACACTGTCTGCAACAATGGGCTCAAGCATATCAATGATTGTGAGGATGACTCAGGACCAGGCAATGTTTCCTTCTGTTGTGCATAGGGTCCCTCTGAGTTGGAAATGACTTGACAGCACCTAATAACAACAACAACGTTTGATATATTTTCTTTTACTTATTTTATTCACATATAAAAGTATATATACATGGAGCCCTGGTGATGCAGTGGATAAGAGATCAGCAGCTAACCATAAATGTTGGCCATTCAATCCACCAGCTGCTCCTTGGAAACCTGATGGGGCATTTCTACTGTGTAAAAACAATGGGGTTGTTGTGGTTTATACACACACACACACACACAGATACATATATATGTTCCACTAGTAAAAGCTCTAAAGGAGCCCTGGCAGTGCAGTGGTTAAGAGCTTGGCTGCTAACCAAAATGTTGGCATTTCAAACCAACCAGCATCTCTGCAGGAGAAAGGTGTGGCAATCTCCTTCTGTAAAGGTTACAGCCTTGGAAACCTTTCGGGGCAGTTCTACTCTGTCCTATAGGGTTGCTATGAGTCCGAATTGACTCGATGGCAACAATTTTTTTTTTTTGGTTTTAGTGTAAACTCCATGAGGTTGGGGATTTTGATCTGCCTTATTTCCTGCTGTATCTCCAACACCTAGAGCGGTGTCTGACATACAGTAAAAAAACAAACCCATTGCCGTCGAGTGAATTCCGACTCATAGTATGCACTCAGTAAATATTTACAGATATTTGACAGGTGAATGAACAAATTGTAACCTTCCTTAGCAATCAGCAGTGAAGACAGGTTGCATAATAATCATTTAGAATAACTCGGGGCCTTCTCCTTAAACTTAGCGGAGAGAGCTTACTGAGGCCAGAAGACATCCTAGATCTGAGATTTGAGAGCGCCCAGCCCACTAAAGATTGAATAACCAAAAAAAAAAAAAAACTATTGCTGTCAAGTCGATTCCGACTCATAGCGACTCTATAGGACACAGTAGAACTTCCCCATAGAGTTTCCAGGCAGTGGCTGGTGGATTCAAACTGTCGACCTTTTGGTTAGCAGCTTGAGCTCTTAACCACTGTGCCAGCAGGGCATCCCAAAGATTGAATGGGAGTCATCAATTTCAGGATCCAACTACGAATAGTGGTCCTTAAGGAATTTCGATTAGCTTAAAGAGGATTTCAATGCTGTGTTGTTATTGTTGCAGCTAGTGCCGTGGTGTTGGCTCCAGCTCATGCTGACCTTATGTATAACAGAACAAATCATTGCCCAGTCCTGCACCATCTCCATGGGCATTGATATGTTTGAGCTCATTGTTGTTGCTATTGTGTCAGTTCATCTCCCTGAGGGTTTTCCTTGTTTTTACTGACCATCTTCTTTACCAAACTAATGTCCTTCTGTAGCAATTGGTGTTTTCTGATGACGGGTTCAAAATAAGCAAAACCAAGTCTCCCCATCCTCACTTCTAACTGTAACTTCCAAATTATGTGGAAAGATGTATGGAAAGGGATGGAGCAAGTAGGAAATAGACATGAGTGCCAAATTTCTGTCACCTGCGACACACACACGGGCAATTCTTGTAGTCGTATGTTCTGAGGCTGAATTTACATTGAATAGTCTTCACACAGGAGACTTCCCAGTTGAGTGGGCTGAGGGTACAATGTCCAGTCTACTCCACGGTGTATAAAGACCCTGGGTTCTTGTGGGGTGAGGGAAGAGAATATGAGCAAAGAAATGAACTATGCAGGATCAGGACTTAAAAGATCCTTGTTATGTTTTTACTTTGAGCCACTACTTAAGGGTGCGGGATACATACTAGTAAACTGACACACATTTGCACAAATATACTAATATCTGTGTCCTGGCTAACTGATTTACATAGTGGAACAACAAGCTCTTAAACCAGTTTAAATAAAAAAAGGAGTGAGTGAAGTGTAGTTAGAAGGAAAGGGTGGAAGAAGAATTTTTTATCTTATAAAACAGGATACAGGTAGTCCCCAAGCTATGACAAACTGCACTTATGACTGTCAGGGTTTTTTTTTTGGTACATTTTACCATTAACAATATATATTACATACAATGTTGCAGTGCCTAATTTGCTGATGTTATTCTCAGATGTTCACTGGCAGATGTCCAAAGATCAGATTTATAAAGTTAATGTTAATAAAAGGCAATAACAATGAAAACTAAAAAAAAAAAGAAGAGAGATATTCAAGTATATCAGAACAAACTTACGATGGAGTGACTAGAATGGAACCCCTCATAAGTCAGGGACTACCTGTACTAGCCTTATTTTTTCTTTTTTGTAACCAAAATAAACTTTACAATCTGAAGGCAGTGACTTAGGAGACATGAATATAGACATGGAGCAAGGCTGAATTAGTCAGGTTAGGTTAACTATGCTGTGGTAATTAATTAACCCCCAAATCTCAGTGCCTTGACACAGTGAAAATTTATTTCCACTCAAGTAAAGTCCAATGCCAGTTGGCTCACCAAAGGGATTGGACAGTCTGCTAAGAATGCAAATAAGGTGCATGGAACCCTGTAGGGGTGGGACAATGCAAATAAGATGTATGGAACGCTAACAAGGGGGTTGGCCAGTTTTACCATCCCACTAGGCTTAAAAGAGAGCCAATTCTAGAGCAGAGAGGGAACTAACTACCACAAGCAGAAGAGATGGGAATGGAATGCATCCTTAGGACCTGGGATCTCTGTGCCAAGAACTTTCTAGACCCAGGAGACAGAGAGAGAGAGCTGTAACACCGGAGACAGCAAGAGATGGCAAGAAGCAGAGGCAGAGAAATGGCATTAGCAGAGACAGCAGAACCAGAAGACCAGTAGGAGACGGCACAGTGGGCCTGCCAATCCATGGAGTGAGAGAGCTGAGCACCTTTGGACAGAAGGCTTACTATCAGAGAAGGGTGCTCCTGGGTAATTGGTGGAGCTAGGCTTGCCGACTCATGGAGCAAGAAAGCTGAGCCCCTTCGGGCTGAGGCTTACTGGTGGAGTGGGGTGACCCCAGGCACTTATTGGGGGAGCTAAAGAACTTCACAGCACTTGCTCGTGTGGGGCAGCAGCTGGGCAGAGGGACCAACGGCCAGAGAGAGCCATGTCTGTGGGCATGGCTGAGAAGAGGCTGTCCTGATGGTAGAACTGTATCCCAAGTCATTTCTGATCCCAAATTGTAACCTGTTGCTTCCCTAATAAACCCCACAATTGTGAGTATTGTCTGCGAGTTCTGTGTGGCCATTGCAATGAATTATTGAACTCAGCAGAGAAGTAGAGAGTGCCATGGAAGGGATGGCTTGGTGTCAGAGTTGCAAAAAGAGAGCAGAGGCATGTCTGACCTCTGCCTCATAAGAATCAGGCTTGGGTGGTTGATCTTGATTCTCTCTCCTCCTCATGAAGTTAGAGGAGAACAGATGCCCCCACCACGCCACAACACTGTCACCCCCTCTGACAGTGTCACACTCCCCTTTCCTCCCTAGTGATGCCACTGTGTTGGAATTAGATATTTTCAAGCCCCTCTCCCCTGAACTCTGTAGTAAAACTCTCTTTAACTCTTGTTTCCTCAGAAGTCCTCAGGGGACCCAGACTGGCAGGAGGCTGGGGTGTATAAAGGTCCAAGTCCATACTTGCTGTGAGAGACACGACGCTGCTGGGACAGGCTAGGGCAGAATGGGGCTGGTGAATGGTGGTTAATGACTCATATACATGAAGACAGAGGCTATCCGCTAATGTGAGGGAGTAGGGGTGGAAACTGGGGGCTTTTCAGAGGACCATGAGTGAAAAAAAGAGTAAACAGAGTAAGCTGCAAAGAAACTGGATGATCAAGACTGGTGATAGATTCCTCAGAGATAACAAGGTTGTTCTGAACCCCACACATGAGAGACCCGTGGGCAGGTTTCAGAAGGCAGAGGCAGGGTCCATGAAGGTTTACTCTGAAGGTAAGTGGACTGATGTGTTGACCAGACAAACAAGATAGCCTTGGATAAAAGACTCAAAACCGTAGCAAGAGTGAAGACAGGGCAGTGACTGCAAAGGGCTGGGGTTTAAGATGGAGGGTGAGGTAGGAGCAAGTCACTGGGGAGGGAAACAACGAGAGCAAGGAAGGGGCTGTTTAATGTTTGTCGAGTGGAACGAAATGCTTTAATCCTGTGCCAAGCTAGTTGAGTAATGTGGGGCTTTGTGCTTGTAACTCACCTAATCTCTGTCGCTTGTACTTTGAGATTCCCTCACATTGTCTCATAAGCAGTTTGTATGCTTGAATTAATTGTGTGTTCTAGTTCAGTGACCACAGTGTGGAAGGGACATGATTGAAGGAGGGACTGGGGGAGAGAGCGCCACAGAGCATCCTGTTTAAAGAAAACAGTCTAATTCTCCCAGATGATGTCAAAAGAAATATTCAGAGGAATGATAATGAGAAGGCTATGCTTTCTGTTCGGGAGTTGTCTCAAAGGTGTTCATCTCACCAAGCCCTTCTCCTTGAAGCTCATCCTATTCTGAGGCAATGGCCTGATCCTGCTTTGGCTAGATAGACTGGGCTTCCCAAAGCATGCTGGGGTGAGTCGCCTGTAGTGCCTACCTTATTCCAAACAGCAAGGGAAAAGACTGTTCCATGAAACTTTGGATGGTCTCCAAAAACTGAGAACATCCCTAAAGCTATCAAGAGAAGGCAGCCAACTGGAAAACCCTTCCAAGGAATTCCAATCTTCATCAAAAATCTTGGCAAGATGAGAGATTAAGCAAATATATTGTCAGTTCACAGTGAAGTAAGGCAGGTTGACCTTAAAGAAGTAGGGAATGCAGGTAGATATGAGAATTTTTGCCTGTGGGATCCAGAAGTAACTGAAGGGAAGAAGTTGAGGCAGGATCAGAAGCCTCAATACTTGGAAATCAAATACTCTAAATCCACCTTGAAACACTGTAGAGAAGCATTCCCTATAAAACTGAGATAACTACAATACTACTAATAAGGAAACTGAGGCTTAGGAAATCTGTGATTTGTTTAAGGTCACACAATTATTTTAAAAGTCCTACAACACATTAAGATGTTAAGATATGCAAATGATCCATCAATATGCTTTTTTGGAACCCTCGTCTTTTAAGAAGATCAGTGCTGCCTTTCAATCCAAAGCCAGCCTTCTACTAAAAACACATAGCCCCTCTCCCAAACTAACAAATACAAACAGAACTCATTAAACACAAATACTATCATGCATGTTTAAGCGCTCAACTACTAAGTGAAAGGTTGGCAGTTTGAACACACCCACAGGCACCTGAGAAGACAGGCCTGGTGATCAACTTCCAAAATTTCACAGCCTTAAAAACTCTGTGAAGCACAATTCTACTCTGCACACACGGGTTGCCATGAGTTGGAATCAATTTAATGGCAATCAACAACAAAAACAACAAACACAAATAACAATGTAACAACCACCAAAAAAAAATTATGAAACAAAACAAAAAATCCTCTAACCCTAAAAGCCTTATTTTAGAAAATGAAGTATTATGATGTAGACATTGGCTAACACTAATGACAGGGAGAGGATTTGGCTCTCCATGCTTCGAATCCATTTAAACCTTAGAACTTGACCACTCCGATATATTAACATTAATTTTACTGTCTAGTCTTTAGTCACCTAGGGACGCAGCCTCTCCTTTTACTATGTCCTTGTTATGTGCCAGGTACTTGGCATTCATTATCCTACTTAGTGGTCACAACAACCTAGTCATACCCCCTTTCCCTTCCAGGTGAGGTAACTGAGGCTTAGAAACATAAAGCAACTGCCAAATTCGCTTAGCTAATGAATGCTTAAGCTGGGATTTGAACCTAGATCATGTTTTTTTTTTTTACTGGATGATTTTCCAACTCTTGACTTTGCTCATAGATACACAGTCTAGAACACATCTGAGGTTCCACTTGGTTTCTTAAGTCCCCAGGTCACCCACATAGGTAAAATCTTAAGGCCCACCCATGAGTTTCATTTTACTATATTACGGTGGCTTCTTTTTCCTGAGAAGGTCAAGGGAGGATATTAGTTGCTGTGACTCACCCAGCTTGGTGGTAGATCTCCCCAGAGAAATGGCCTTGCTTATTTGAAAACAGCATCTGGTCTCACAATGCGGTTGATTCAGAGCCTTCAGATTTGCAATTTCAGTGCCCCTGGTCTCATAGCAAAAGCACTGACCAGTCAACCAACGGCTCTCCCATGGGCCACTTTGCCTCTAGGCACCCACCCTGTCCGCAAGCAGCAGTGCTCTGGCAGCAGGGCAGAGGTGAAGCAGAGAGCACACCTGGGAAAAAAGAAGCCATGCTTGCTGCCCAAGAGCCTCTCCATGGAGTAGGCTGTCTTTCCTTCTGGAAGCTTCAAGGACACATTACTGCAGTGGCTTAGGTCTCAGGAATAGAGTCACTTGCCCAAGGTCTCAAGTCTCTGCGTCTTGTCACACAACCTTGGCCAAGTTATATTCCAACTTATTCTCAGCTGGAAAATACTGTATGATACCTACCTCATAAGACTGTTATAAGAATAAGTGTAAAGTGCTAAGCAAAGTGCCTGGCACATAGGAAATATTGAGTAGATGTTAGTTTTTATCATCATCATTATCGTCATCATCATCACTAGACATAGCAAGAGTAATGGATGGTTTCCTCCGATTTCATTCTTGGGTGAGTAGGTGGTATTTGAACGAGAACTTCCCTTTAGGTTTTGGGTCATGTAAGGGTCTCGTCAGTCACATGGACGATGCAAACATCACCGTGTTCACATCAAATGCCTTGACTTTACATGGTAGCAAATGCTCACCAGCAGTGCGAAGCAGATATGGAAGGGGTCAGTAAGTGGCTTAAAAGGTTGAGGGGGAGAAACAACTCCAGCCAAGGCCTTTCTTTTAAGCTGGAGGTTCAGACTATTTATAAGTTCTTTCCTTTTATTGTCTAAAAAAAAAAAAATCTTTATTTTGATCAGAAACGGAAACAAAGGGATTAAAGGAATCAGAAGAGTGATTTGTAATTGGTCTCCAGACTGCACTCCCGTTTCCATTTGTCAAGAGTGAGCTGGTGAATGAGACTGCATGGAAGGACTTCATTAGCAGTAGCTTTTCCTCCTGCAGCCTGGGATTAGAGGAATGCTTTAACCTTGACACATTCATTTTATGATCACAAAGCCCTTCTCCTATCAGTCTATTTTCCTCTTTTCATATTACCCTGATCCTGGCAGAAGCTTTTAAAATTATCAGAGAATGATACTATGATTCTCTCTGTTTTTATCCATATTCTCCCTCTCCCTCTCTTTCACAGCTTTTCCCAAATGTACCCATCTAGTCTTTGTTAAAAACAAAGAAAAACAAGCCCTCAGAATGTATGACAACGTTTTTCCACATATTCTAGAAGGCTGCCAAAGAAGACGTAAGCATTGTCCTCGACAAAGAGTCCACGCATACAGTATTGCTTTCCAAAAAGAAATTTACTGAAATGAACAGATTTCCAGGGAAAGCACAAAAGAGCACGTAGGACCAACATCAAATGCGTTTCTAGCCATTTCAGTCCTCTGCGAGGAACAAAGGAAACCAGGAAGCTGTATGTGAGAAAAATGTGCATGCACATATTTTTATCAGAAAGGCGATTATGAAAAGGGTACATAGTCTTGCTTATAAAAATCCATGTGAAATTGGTGTGGGGTAGGTGCCTCTGATGTGCATAAATCTCGAGTGTGCCATTGACTTGCGTATTTGTAAGTCGGGAACTTTTTCTGAGTTAAATGTTGATTGTAAAACACTTGACTGTGTATCCCAGAGACACACTATCATTGTTGTTTGCTAGGTGGAGGAACCTAGCCACTGGTACACCAATTTATCATAATTATGGAGTTTTCCTTTACTTTTTTCTTTATCCAGCAACATTTTTGACTTGTTTCAGATTAAAGTGTTTGTCTCGTTAATTATGGCATTTAGTTCTCAGCTTGTAATTGGTGTCTGGTGCTTCTAACTCTTAGAGCGTTTGTGTCGCTGTTTCAAGGGGCCTGATGAATTTGCCTGAGGAAATCTAAAATGGAAAGTACCGACTTTCTTAAATAATTTGAGTCATTTCTTGTGGCTTCCGTGATTTTAGATTGTTACAGTGTAGGAGGTGGTAATGATGAGAGGTAGGTAGTACATCCGATTATCTTCCAATCGGAGGGACAGAGATAGGAGCTCTACATTACCGTCAGGGCTGGGTGCCAAAATGTAATCAAATAGGAAACTGGGTGCCAATGGTAATTTTTTGAAATGTGCTTTTATGACATCCTCCACCAAGATGAAAGCAGTCTCCTCTAAAACAAACAAACAGCACCGGACTTGGGCTGAAGCTCTGATATGAAATTTATTTATGTTTCACCAAACCCAACTTGAAAGTAATTGGACATGATTTGAAACTTTTAATTGTTCTTGTTGTTTCTCTCTGCAAATAAGGAAATCCTGGCTTTCTGTTAAAAAAAAAAAAAAAAAACTCTCTAGATTCTAGCTATTGGTTTCTTTTCAAGGTTCTGCCACACTAATTGCTTTCTGTTTGATTCTATGCCCTTCTGAAAATGAAGGTTGCCTCGAGGCAGGGAGAGAAGCTGCGGCGGTGACTTGTGGGTTTGGGGACTGGGGTAACCCACAGCTGTGGCTGCAAGCCAGTCTCATTATCCCGCGGTTCTACTGGGCAATCCAGGGGTCCCGTTTTACGGCTTCAGATCTGAGCCTATGACTGGAAGGGTTAGAATCTCAAGGCTTTCTCTTTGCATTATTTATCATTTCTGACTGATAACAGCACCACTTTCTTCTAGGAGCCCAACACTGGTCATTATGGTTTTGTTTTAATGTGGTGTTTGGTATAGCATTTCACTGTTTTTCAACCACAGATTTACAAAGTAGGAATATATTAGGGGATGTGTCTTGCACAGGAAATAGACGTTTCCCTTCTTCTCAGCAATAATGTGACTTTATTGCTTCTATACCAGCATATTCCTAGTATTACTATGGATCTGGCTTCACTGAGGTGGTGAAATCTGAAGGGAGTTAGTTGTATCTGGGAACGTGGACTAGCTCAGAGATAACCACCGCAGTTGTATGACCTGGCCGTCTTGTCAATGGGATCTAAAAATCATAAATTCAAAGTACTGGTGAAATATGTTGTATAGTGGGTCCCTGGGTAGTGCAAACAGCTTGCTCCTGGCTAGTAACCAAAAGGTTGGTGGTTCGAACCCACACAGCGGCATCACAAAAGAAAAGTCTGGTGATCTACTTTCATACAGATTACAGCCTAGGAAACCTTATGGGTAACACATAGGGTTGCCCTGAGTCGGAATCAACTCGATGGCAATGATTTTTGTTTTGTTTTATTTTTACTGCTTAGTTATCTGAAAGATTGATGGGCGTCCTTTCTGAATAAAAACTTTACAGAAAGTTGTATTTAAAAGGAAAGGCTATGGCCCCTAGACAGCCTGGGTTTAAACTCCAGCTTTGTCATCCACCAGCGAAGATACTCTGTTGAGTCACTTCTCAGTGCTTTAGTTCCTCATGTGTCACCTGGGGGAATAACAGTATGCAGAACATGGGATAGTTAACACATACCTCATGCTTAGAAGAGTGCTGGGCTCCTGGTGGGGCTCAAAAAATACCAACTGCCATTATTTTCCTAAAATGCACTTGGTACTTCTTTTATTTTTTTCATTAAACATAATTTAGCCTTTTCCTGCACGCTCTGGGTCATCATTAGATACTTCAGTGATTACACAGTGCCCCCCTCCCAGGCCTTACAACCTGCCCTCAGGTGGCCATGGCACTGCTGTAGCCTCAGGCCATTAGCCGACTTCTGCCTGCTCCCACCAACTGACTACTCACCAGTTTATGGTCCCAGAACAGGTGTTTTCTTGTTTTCTGCCCTTACTACTTTTTCTTTAATTAAAACACAAGTTCCCTGTGCTTCCCTTTCATCATCGTCCTCCTGAATCAGTCTCTTTGTCCCCACTAGGCGGTTAGCTCCTTGAGTTCAGGGTCCAAAGGGTCTGCCTTGCCCAGTGCTCCTCCCCAGGCATGCCCAGGGCTCCTTGCAAAGGGTACTCAGAGCTATAAGCGCAGTGTGAGGCTTCCCAGCATGTGCTCCAGAGGCCAACTGCCTGGGCTCAGAGTTTGGTTTACAGTCTGCTGGCTTGTGGAATCATGAGAAGGTTACTCAGACTCTCAAGTTAAAAGCTTTAGTGATCTCATCAATAAAAAAAGTGATAATAGTACTGATCTCTCAGGATTGCTCTGAGTCAAGTATAGAATAACTAGCATGTAATAAGTGGTCATTTAAAGAGAGCAGTTATAATCATGGCTAAGCTGAAAAAGTCACCCATAACTTTCTTTTTTTTTATTTTTAAAAATTTTAGTGTGGTGAAAATATACACAACAAAATATACCCCATTTCAACAATTTCTACCTGTACAATTCAGTGACATAGATTAGATTCTTCAAATCATGCAGCCATTCTCTCTATCCTTTTCCATATCATTCTGCCACCATTAACGCAAGCTTAGTGCCCCCTAAGCACAAACTCCCCTTTTCCCCCTGCCTCCCATCCTGGTAATCACTAATAATCTTTGGTTTCTATATTTTGCTTATTTCATAGAAGTGAGATCATGTAATATTTGTCCTTTTGTGACTGACTTATTTCGCTCAGCATTATGTTTTCAAGGTTCATCCATGTAGTGGTGTGCCTCAGGACTTCATTTCTCCTTCTGGCTGAGTAATATTCCACTGTATGTATATGCCACATTTTGTTTATCCATTGATGTGTCGGTGGGCATTTTGGTTGTCTCCACATTTGGCTACTGTGAAAAGTACCGTAATGAACACTGGTGTACAGGTTTCTCTTTCAATCCTTCCCTTCACTTTTTCTGGGATTTCTGGGTCATATGATAGTTCTATGTTCAACTTTCTGAGGAACTGCCAAACTGTTTTCCACGGTGGTTGTACCATTTCACTTTCCTACCAGCTATGGATGGGGGTTCCAGTTTCTTCACAGCCTCACCAACACATGTCGTTTTCTGTTTTTTTTTTTTTTTTTTTTTGATCATTGCCATTCTGATAGGGATGAGGTGATATCTCACTTTAGTTTTGGTTTGTATCTCCCTAATAGGAGCCCTGGAGGCTCAGCGGCTAAAAGCTACGGCTGCTACGGCAGTTCAAATCCACCAGCTGTTCCTTGGAAACCCTATAGGGTTGCTATGAGTTGGAATCAACTTGATGGCAGTGGATTGGGTTTTTGGTAATGGGTAATGACATTGAGCATCTTTTCAGGTGCTTGTTGGCCATTCAAGTGTCCTGTTTGGTGAAAGGTCTGCTCAAGTTCTCTGCCCAATTTTTGTTTGGGTTGTTTATCATTTGGTTGTTAAGTTGTCAAAATTTTATGTATTTTTTGGATATTAGGCCCTTACTGGATATATTGTTACTGAAAACTTTCTCCCAATCTGTAGGTTGTCGCTGTACCTTGTTGACAAGTCCTTAGAAGAACAAAAGTATTTACTTTTTGTAAGGCCCCATTTATCTGTTTTGTCTTTTGCTGCTCATGCTCTTGTTGTCATAATAACTTTTATCTGTGGATTCTTTTTCATCCTGTATTCTCCGTTGCGGTGGTGGTGTGAAATTCGAACATGATCAAGAGAAAAGTGCTGAAAAGAATAGGAGTTTTTTTGTATAATTCTGTGGCCTTGCAAAAAAGACAAAGCAGGGAGTTGAAATCACTATTCTATTCATTCAAATCAAAACTAAACATGATCTTTTAGCTCTCAAATATGGAAAAAACATGAATGGGCTGTAACAACTTACATCTAAGTTTCACTATCTAAAATGTGTCTCATTTTGTCCTTATATTAAGCTTCTTAGGTGTCACTTGCATTATCTAAACTATTTATCTGCATGGTTTAAATTCACTAGGGAATTGCAGGTATAGACCCAATAGTTCCAAGCATCATTCCAACTAGAAACTTCAATAAAACTATTTCTTGTGTGACCCAAATATTCTTTTTTAATTGAAATATTGTTTTAAAATTTATTTACTTTGTTGTTGTTGTTGAGAATATACACTGCAAAACATACACCAATTCAGCAGTTTCTAAATGTACAGGTTAGTGACATCGATTACCTTCTTCAAGTTGTGCAACCGTTCTCTCACTCCTTTTCTGAGTTCTTCCTCTTCCATCAACATAAACTCACTGCCCGTTTAGGTTATATCTAATCTTTTGAGTTGCTGTTGTCAGTTTGATCCTGTATAGATAGCTCTTAAAAGAGCATAATGCTCAAGGCAGACATTTTTCACTAGTCAAGCTAAACTATTGTTTGGTTTTAAGAAGACTCAGAAGATATTTTCCATTTAAGGATTAAAGATTATCTCAGGGCAATATTTCAGGGGCTCATTCAGCCTACATGGCTCCAGGGAGTCTGGATTCAATGAGAATTTGAAATTCTGTCCTGCATTTTCCCCCTTTTGATCAAGATTCCTCCATTGAATCCTTGATCAAAATATTCAGTAATGGTAGTTGGGCACCATCCATTTCTTCTGGTCTTAGTGCAAAGGTGGCAGTTGTTTGTGGAGCCAATTAGCCATACATTCCATATCCTTTTCCTATTCCTGACTCTTCTCTTCCTCTGTTGCTCCAGGTGAATAGAGAACAATAGTTGTGACTTAGATGGCAGTTTAAGCAAATAGTTTTTTATCTCTGTTGATTGAGGTAGTTAGTATGCATCGGTCATAGGTCAAAGATTCACAGGCCCCCTGATCTGGAAGGAACTTGAGGGCATCTAGTTTATCATCATCATTTTAGAGGCAAGGATGAGGAGGCCTAAACAAGTTAAGCTACTTGTCTAAGGCCATAGAGCTAGTTACCGGTTACGGAGCCAGAGAAAGACCTCCTAGCACCTGTTGGTTGCTAAGCTAAGATTTATGAAAACATACCTTTTTGGACTCCTCTGTAAGCATGCTTTCCACTAAAATTATCAAAAGAGCACTGGATCAGGAATCAGGAATCAGCACCGATTGGCTTATCTCTCTCCCTTAAAAGCTTGAGAACTTATTCCCCAATCTTCATTGATGAAAAGGGAGAGCGAGATGCCTGCCCTGCCACCTTCACAGGGTTGGTATAGGCTTTTAATTTATTTTTTTTTAAATAGGCTAAGCTGAGCTAATTAGGGAGAAAGTGCTTTTAAAGAAAGATGAAGTGGACCCTCGTAAAGAGCAGGGCTTTGTGGCCAAACATACCAGTTAGGAACCCCAGCTCTGCCATGTGTTTATGTAGCCTTGGTCAGTATAGCTCATAAATGGGAATAAAACTTATCTTCTTATTAATATGCTCGAAGCTTTAATGAAATGGCATATGAAGTGAGTGATACGATGCATGTTGTCATTGTTGTTAGTTGCCATCCAGTCTATTCTGACTCATGGCCGGGAAACACTCAAGAAATGGTGACTATTATTAAATCATAAGAATACAGAAACAGTGTGTTGCTATCTGCTTTGTATTGTAAGGCTGTGTGACCCCACCCTGTTCACCATCACCTCCATCTTTCCAGATTTCAGCCTGTGATTTTCATATCTGTCAGCACCCAGAATAGAATCACAGTCGACACTGGAGATGCATAATATATTCATGCTGCACAAAACCGGTAAACCTGAAGTGGGTTTGTACTTATAAAATGGCTTGTTAAAAACTAAGCATTGAATTCACAAAGGAAAAAAAAAATGGTTGTTTTGGAAATTAGTTCTGAGCTTATTCAGGTTGTTTTCAAAACAATTCACTTTTCTGGTTAATCCAAATTAAAAATCTAACAACACTGTGTAAGGGGTGATAAGGTCCAAATCACAGACCAAGGAGGCTTTGTACCTCTAAATGACCTTGGTCCCCATCCCTCTCTTTACATATAACATGTTCATACGTGCAAATCCGGCCAGGGGCCGCGTGGAGGTTACTGAGAAGGCTTCGGAGGCAAGTGTGCACACAGCCAAGGCTTATTGGGAGAATGGTAACTGTCTGGGCAGAGGCTTCGCCACAGGACAGCACGAAGGGCACCCTGCGGCTTTTTGCCTTTACTACAGTTTTACTCCTCCGTTTATGAGAAGGAAAACAGATTGAAAAATTAAGCCCATGCACAGTAGCATGCAAAAATTCATAAAGTCCTTCATTAGAAAGTAAAACCACAGGGTGGGAGTGATCAAAATAAATTGTATTGTCATAAAGCAATTAAGAGAAAATTAGGCAATCATAAGGTGATAAAAGCCTATTAGTTAAAGGGCCTGAAAAACACAGCGGGTTGCAAAAAATTAAATTCTCACAAGCAGAAAAAAAATGCAAATACATGCGATTGTCTCTCCATGGCAAAGGATCAAATTACTGAGGTGTGCGAAGAGTTAAAATAAAAGCCCTGAAAAATATTAAGAGCAATTTTATTTCTCATCAGTTTTCAGAATTGAGGAATTCTGTCTCCTAAACTCTTGCTTTCTCTTTCCTTTATAATGCCTTACAAAACTGCTCAGTTCTTCAAAAATAAGAAGATGCATCCTTTAAAATGAAATGTAATAGCCTGAAATGAATTTCACATAGATATACCCTATTTAACTCATTGAGAGCATACTTGAATTATAGTCTTTAGATGTCAAAAGAACCTTACTCTAATGCTATTATTAAAGATGAAGAAACCAAGCACTGGACAGATGAAAACCAAATTTGCACTTGGCTAAGGACCTCATGCTTGGTACAGTAGAGAGTCAGTGAAAAAGAGGAAGACCCTCAAGGAGATGGATTGACACAGTGGCTGCAACCACGGGCTCAAACATAGCAACAATTGTGAGGATGGTGCAGGACCAGGCAGTGTTTCATTCTGTTGTGCATAGGGTCTCCATGAGTCAGAACAGACTTGACGGTACCTATCAACAACAACAATGGGTTAGGTGAAGCCCTGGTGGCTCAGTGGTTAAGAGCTTCGGCAGTTGAATCTACCAGCGGCTCCTTGGAAACCCTATGGAGCAGTTCTACTCTATCCTATAGGGTCACTATGAGTCAGAATCCACTCAATGGCAATGGGTTTGGTTTAATGGAATGGGTTAATTAAGGATCCCTGGTGGTGCAATGGTCCAGCACTTGGCTGTTAATCGAAAGGTTAACATTCAAACCCACGTAGTGGCTCTGTGAGAGAAAGATCTGGTGATCTGCTGCCATAAAGATTACAGCTTAGAAAACCCTATGGGACAGTTCTAGTCAGTCACATGGGGTCACTATGAATTGAAATTGACTTGATAACACCCAACAATGGGTTAGTTAAGGAGAGCAGATCTGATCTAGAAATCCAATTTAGAGATCTAGAGATTAGATCACCACTTCTCCGATTTCCCCAACCAGAACTCTTTCCACTAAGCTACCTTAGTTTTTTGCTCCAAAGATTTGGTCTATATTAGATGTCAGCAAACTTTTTCTGTAAACAGACAGATAGTAAATATTTTTGGCTTTTGGGCCATAAGCTCTTTCTTGCAACTAGTCAACTCTGCTGTTGTAGTACAAAGGCAGTGATGGACAACGCATAAATGAAGGAGTGTGGATACAGCCCAATGAAACTTTATTACAAAAACACCCAGTGGGCCTTTTGTCCTGCAGGCAGTAGTTTGCCAACTCCTTGGTCTGTATCATTTTTTCAGGAATGGTTGACCAGTTGCCATTGAGTTGATTCCAACTCATGACCCCCCCACGTGTGTCACAGTAGAGTTGTGCTTCGTAGGGTTTTCAGTGTTTGATTATTTGGAACTAGATCTCCAGGCCTTTCTTCTGAGGTGCCTCTGGGTGTACTTCCACCTCCAACATTTTGGTTAGCAGCCACATGTACTAACTGATACACCACCCAGGAGACCCCAGGTCCCCAGGAATGGATTAAGAGGTCTTAAAATAAGCTAAACCAACCTTTTTAGGTACCCAGCTATTGTTCTAACAGGAAAATTGACCAGTTCCCTTGGTTGCATAAGCGTTTTTTCTGAGCACTCTTCTAGGTTCTCAGAGCCCATCCTCAATGACCCACGGTCCTTTCTACTCCAGGCAGCAAAAGCTTGCTGTTTTCTCTCCCTGTTTCAATAGCAGGTGTTTGCACACTCAGATGGGTGCCGATTTACAATGACCCTGTAGGTGTCCCAGGACATTCCGTTTTGTCCACAATGGCTGATCTGAGCTTAAGGTAGGAGGAATCTAACTACTTTTCTGCAATTGGATAACCAAGTCCTAACACTTCTACTGACCTGTCTTTTTAGCACTGATTTGAAATGGCATATTTTATCAGATATTACATTTTCATATGTACATGTGTCTGTTTCTGGATTCTCACTTCTGTTCCACTAATCTATTTAGTTATTCCTCCATGAATATGTTTTTTTCAATATTATATCTTCCTCATCAGGAAAGTCTCTATTCAGATTTTCTTTTATGTCCTTCAATAAAAAGTTACAGTTTCCTTCACATGCCTTGCACATTTTCCATAAGGGCTTTTACACATGTTGCATTTCACTGATTTCTAAAATCACAAATAGAAACACAAGTAGCTGAAGTCTGTGTAGCGAAAGCTAAAAGACTGAACTTTAGGCAATTGTGGACTGTGAGCCTGAGAGTGTTCTATAATTCCTATGCCTTCACAGGTGTGGGAAGTGACTGACCGTTGTGTACCAAAAAAGAACACAAAATGGACAAGGCCAGGAAGAAGAAGAAAAAGAGCCTGACAATTTAAAAAAGGACTTGGACCCAGTCCAGGAGTAAGCCACGGTCCTAGCCACTCTTGGTGAAGTGTCTCATCAGCGCTCTCCTGAGGAGGGATCAGAAGCTGCCCCTCAGGGCAAGGACTTCAGGAACACCTGGACAGGCTGCACCTCCTTGTCAGGTTGCACAAGCTTTTGGTGCTTGATTGCACGAAATTTATCCTACTACATTTCCCCCATTCTTCTCTCCTTCCAGATCTCTACTTCCCCCATTCCGGCTAACTGGGCCCTATTCTCCCCTTGTACCTGAATTGATTCAACCCAACATGTCTCATTTTTATTACTTCCTTCTCATTCTTGTGTTCATTTCTGTGCCAGTGTTCATGTGAACTGGCATGGCACACATTTACTACCTGACTTTAGTCTCTTGACTTCTCTTGCTTTGGTATTAGAATGACCTCTCTTTGAGCTGTTTTGTCTTCTGGTTTTCCATTTCTGAGTAAGCCTCAGAAACGCCACTCTGGTAACCACCTATTCCCAAAGACACCTTTTCCTCACCACTTGCTGGCCTATAGGGTGAGATTCTAGGCCAGCCCAATGTCTCTGTCTTCCCCACAACTCTTTATTGCTACAATTCACACAGAACTAGGCCTGGTAGATAATTAAAGTGATTTTTAGTGTGTTTCTATATTAACTGTTTACTAAGACGTATAAAATGCATTTCACAAAGTGGGGTCACTTCTTTACTAACCCTCTGATGAACTGCTGCAGGTATTGTTGAAGAGACGTATCTCAACCAGGTGGATCCATCCAACACATGAAGTCACTCTCCTGGTCAACACACTGGGTAGATCAGGTATACAGTGCCCCTTAGATTAAGATGTATGATACCCGAATGGGTTGTTGTTGTTGGTTTTGGCACTCCTAGTGGCATTTAGCATATCATTTGGTGTATATACTCATGTATAAACATTCTTACTATATAAACTGAGACTCTCCTATGCTAGGACTTGCCCCCCCCCCTTTTTTTTTAATGGCTGTACAGTTTATTCTGACTCATGTTGACTCCATGTGTTACTAAGTAAAACTGCTCCTTAGGGTTTTCTTGACTATAATCTTTATGGAAGCAGATCTCCAGGCCTTTCTTCTATGGCACCTCTGGGTGGGTTTAAACCACCAACCTTCATGTTGGTAGTCGAGTGCAAACTATTTACGCTACCTAAGGACCTACCTGCCAATAGTCACAGCAATATCACCAAAAGAATTCCAGCTGATGTATATGACCGTAGTTTGCCATTAATGCAGTGTTTCTAAACCATGGCTGCACATTCAAATTACCCTGGGGAGTGTTTAAAAAAATAGAGACACCCAGGTCCTACTCCAGACTAACAGAATCCCTAAGGATGGGGCCCAGGCATTGGTATTATGGGGCTCTAATGCGAAGCCAAGATTGAAAACCACAGCTTCAGCAGAACTTTTGGAGGCCCTAGCTGTCTTGTTCTACCACATCCTATTGTCAGAAGGCCCTCCCTCTCTTAAACTTGCAGAAGACTTATGGGAGCCCAGTCTATGACTTAGGCAATCAAAGTCACTGATTAAAAGTTGGACTTCTTTTTGTCCTTTCTCTCTTGCGTTAATCCCTCTAAACCCAGAAAGAGATATATCAGAGAGAATTATTTATAATTTTAAAAGGGCCATATCAGTGCCCAGATCTCTTGACTTAGTAGTCTCCACAGGGAAAGAGCCTTGTAGAAACTTCAACAGAATGAAAAGTTCATGGAGTATTAGTGTAACTGAATGAAGTCCACAGTGAAATACTGTGCCACAACACTGTATCAGTCAGTCTTTCCAGATGGGAACAACAATGGGACTGACTATAGATAGCCTAAGCAGAAAATGAATTTACTCGAGCAGAGCCTGCAGCTAGGAAGACTGCCCGAACTGTGTCATGGGCTTGCCTCTATGAAGCCCCTGCTACTGCCTTTGTAGGGCCAGACAGGGCAGTTCAGACGGAAGCTAGGGAGTGGATCCTTGGAAGCTGCCAGTGTCTGTTCCTGCCCCCAACTGGATGCCTCCACTGCCGACTTTGCTCTTTCCTGAATGGAAATCTCACCATCATGCATCTGATGGGTGGAGCCTCAGTCACATACCTCAAACCTAGCTGCAAGAATTTCTGGGAAACAGTATGCATTTCTATATTGGGGAAGCAAGGCACATATTATGGTCAATTTCTTAAATATAGGAAAAATGCTCAAAAGATCTAGAGTGGCCTCAAAGAATGACAAATGTCCACTGTGTGCACCCTTTTTGTGCACTTTCCTTTTCCTTAACAAGGGTACTGTCATATGCACCCACTTCTCTTAAAACCCTTACCAAAAACACTTAGCTGACATTAGTCATTTGCATCTCTGTGAGCTTTTAACACTCTGGCATTATCTGTCCTGGTAACATGTGCCCATTGTCTCATCTCTAATAATGTGGTGGAAGAGAGGCTTTGTTCTCTGCTAAAGACAGTCTTGCCACCAATAGAGTCAATAGGGAGAGTGCTATAAATGAATCTGTAAAGAAGACAAGAAGAGTCTTCCTCTTAATTTTACCAAAAAAATCAAAGCTAGAATACCTGCCACCTCACTTACTTTCATTTACACACAAAGTGCGCTGGAAGTCCAGAGTTGGACTTGACATTAAGAAAGTTTACTTCAAAGGAGCTTCTGGGTGATGGTTGACTACTGTGATGATTAAGATTGTGTGTCAGCTTGGCTGGGCCACGATTCTTAGTGGTTTGGCAGTTAAGTAACAATGTAGTGTGGCAGTTATGTAATGATGTAGTTATCCTCCATTTTGTGATAATAATGTAATCACCTCCATGTTGCAATCTGATGTGATCAGCCAATCAGTTGTAAAGGGAGTTTCCTCAGGGATGTGGCCCACATCCCATGTATATATATGGACATTCTGCCAAAGCTCGCTGCATCCAAATCATCATTATCTGACCTCCAATTCTTGAGAAGTGAGCCAGTAGCCTGACGATCTTGGGTTTATCAGCCCCTGCAGCTATGTGAGTCAGGAGAAGCCTCCAGCCTGACACATGACCCACAGATTGGGACTTGCCAGCCTCTACAACCATGTGAGCTGTTTCTTTGAGATGAACCTCTCTCTCTCTTTCTCTCTCCCTATATATATATATATATATATATGTGTGTGTGTGTGTATACACACACGCACGCACACACACACACACTTCACTGGTTTGCTTCTCTAGAGAACCCAGCCTAAGACAAC
This sequence comes from Elephas maximus indicus, assembly GCF_024166365.1. Lineage (NCBI taxonomy): Eukaryota > Metazoa > Chordata > Mammalia > Proboscidea > Elephantidae > Elephas > Elephas maximus. The sequence continues at coordinate 42,784,332 of NC_064823.1, forward strand.
TACTAACTGAAGGGCTGGCAGTTGGAATCTACCCAGAAGCACCTCTGAAGACAGGCCTGGCGATCTGCTTCTGAAAGCTCACAATCTCAAAAACTCTATGAACAGCTCTACTCTGCACTCACAGATTCACGATGAGCCAGAATCAACTCAGCAGCAACCAACAAGAACAACAGAGAGCTTGAAGCAAATTTTGAAAGTACTACATTAAAATGCTAACAGAAAATGAGAACTATGAGGAATACTAGTAAGAGAATGTTGAGAAAATACGAAAAGGTTTTCAAAACAACAACAGGTTTTATGGAGCAGATACAGTTTCTATCAAGGACAGAGCAAAAAGAATGATTTTATTGTAGAATAGCACAAAGGGTTTTATTTAGACCAAAGGAACAGTTCCCTGACAGGGTTGCCCTCAGGACACTGTGGGATTCCCTTGGTCTTTCAGTAGAGCCGATTCTTGTCTAACACAGATGTTTCCAGAGGACGTGCCTAGAGGCAATATAAAGACCCAAATAATCACTTCAAGTCCCTTGTAGATTTTGTTGCTGTGAAAAATCTTTTTCCTCACCGACTCGACAGCACTGGGTTTTTTGAGTCCTCCAGTGGAAACCAAATTAGTGTCTTCAAGCACACTGGTTAAGTTTGTAGAGTCAAATGGAGCCTCTTGCTAGCCTGTGGAATAGGAAAGCAAATACACATCTAAGAACCAGCCCACCCTACAGTGGTCTAGCTTCACCCTCACACAGAATGAGCAGTTTACATCCATTTTGTCCCCTATTGTCCTACCCGGGGGGGCCCTTAAGATCCTTGAAAAGGAGTAAAAAGTCTGAAACACAGACTTCAAAGGCAAAAGGATTCCTATTTTAGCACTATGATTTCATTAAACTTGGACCAATCATGAAAGGTCATCAGTAAAAAACAAACAAGATAAGCATTGGCCTGGAAGTCCTCCAGAAAGGCTGAGGAAGGAGTGGCTTCAGACAAACCACAACACACTTAAATGCACACTGTCTGCTGACCGTGCAGATTCAACTCTGTTTGCACACGGAAGGCCCCAGTTTTCTTATTGCAGGCATTTGGTTGGTGCTGGTCCAGTTTCACTGAGGGAGAAAAGTTGCCTGTGGAAACGTTTACTGTGTTATCAAGCTGTGTTACTGTTTCTAGGACTTCCAAGTTCCGTTCTTTCCTTGGAGCTGCATACTTTGTTACTGGGAACCTGTTATAGATGCCAAAGCAGGGGTCAATGCATGCAACAGGGGTATAAGCAAATATTTCAGAGGATATATTTTGTTTCCACTTGAATTTTTGAGGAATGAATGAATGGAAACAAAAATATGTTGTTATTTTCATGTGTTCCGATTCATAGCGACCCTATCAGACAGAGCAGAATTGCCCCATTGGGTTTCCAGGGCTGTAAATTTTTATGCAAGCAGGCTGCCACACCTTCCTCCTGAAGAGTGGCTGGTAGGTTTGAACTGCCAATTTTAGGTTAGCAGCCAAGTGCTTAACCACTGTGCCACCGGGGCTCTTTGATTTTAATATCTAGCATTTATTTATCTACTAGGCACTGTAAGCACGTTATCTCATTTTTTATCTTCATAAAAATTCAATGAAGTACCTATTATTGATGAAAGTGAGGCTGAGTGATATTAGGGAATTTGCTTGAGATCTCATACATAAAAATCGGACTTGAACCTGGTTCTGTTTCAGGCAATGTCCATGATTTTTCCACTTAGCCACACGGGGCCTTTGGCAGACATTGCTGCAATCAGCAGTTGTTGGTGTTAAAATGGACACCGTCAGCACCCTGCTGTATCCTCTTGCCCTTACCCTGTTAGTGCATGCTGCTCAGCTTCCATCTGCCAGCACCTCAGTTCTTTTCCTGAAGACCTTCCGTAGCTAACCTTGGAGTCCATTCTGCTCCTGCAGCAGGTCAGAAGTACCCAGGCACGAGTGCTCCCTTCCCTACCAAGCAGTCCTCAAACAATGACTGAGAGGAGCTGATGTAAAAATATCTGGGTGTCCACCCCTCTTCAGTTGGGCTCCCTCTGAGGCATGTATTCTATACCAGCTCCAAGCTCCCTAGAAGGAGTAAGCTTCAGTTATCCATAGGGGTAACTTACTTGATAATTAATCCCTATTGGCTCTTTCTTTCTCTTTCTCACTTCTCTTACCAGTGCTTTATAGAGTCACTGTCTCAATAAACCTATTGCACTTGGTTCCTTGTCTCAGGGTTGACTTCCAGAGGAACTCATGCTAAGACAGTTGTATTTGTGACTTACTACTAATAAATGGAAGGGCACTGGTGTTTCAGTTGTAGAATTCTTGCCTTTCATGGAGGAGACCCAGGTTCAGTTCCCAGCCAGATGTCTGCTCCATCCATAAAAACAAGTCTGGGCTACTCTGCTGCAAGATAAGAAAACACACGAGGCATCGTTCCTCCAAGACTGAACCCATCCAAGACCAGCCAGCCCTCAGCTGACCCACCAGTTGACTGCAAATACATGAGTCAATCCATCCACTCTCACCTAAGTCCAGCCCAGATCAACAAAACAACCTAGCAGACCCAGACACTTGGGGGCAAAAATAAAGATTTATTGTTACATGCTTTTTGTCACATAGCATTTTTGTGGCAATAGATAACTGATGTAGCTACTGTGAGTTCTACTGATTTTTGTCTTTCTACCTCTTTCCTTTTATTATACCTTTCTTTGTACATATTTATGTTCTCTATTCCTCTCTGCTAGTGTTTGTAAAGCATATTAATATTTCCCTCTTATCACTGACCAAAATAGAATTGCTCAGCAAAGTATAGTGGAGTCTGCCATTAACTTCATCGTAACGTGAAATTCTAGATAATCCTTTTAGACCTTGCCTTTGGTTACTGTGCTCATTTTGACTTAACATCACTGTAATATAAGGAATCATCTGAAGAGGGGATAGAGGGATGAGAGAATATAAGAGCCCTCAGAGGACACAATGGGAAAAGAAGATTCTCTCCAGAAAGACCAAAAAAAAGCAAAGAGAAGATGGGAAACAAGACAATGATTTTATTCTTCACTTTGCAAATAACTGAGCCCCTACCACACACCAAACACCGGCAGATGCAAGGGTGTATAAGAACACGGCGTCTGCCCTAAGATTCTAATGGAAGATTGTGCTTGGGGAGGGGGGCGGGGAAGGCAGTAATTCTCCACATTCTGGAGGTTTGAAAGAGGGTTTGGTAAATGTGTATGTCTGGGGGTGGGGAGGGGGACAAAATTAGACAAGTGAGAGAATTCTTGTGTGGCCTGTAAGTTCTCCAAAGGCAGGTACAGAGGAGATCAAAGGCCCGAGGATCTGGAAGGGTGGGGCTGCTATTAGTGGGGAGGAGGGAGGGCTTGACAGAGAACAAGCTGAGAGGGAATTCCTGGACATTACCAAGCTTCGGTGCATGCAGTGGGGTCCTGAGAACTTGGGAGGCTGGAGATGAGAAAGTGCATCCCAAGGACTCTCAGGAGGAGCCATAAAGCTTCCATGGTTGATGAGGGAAATGGGTTTTATCGTCAACTGTTTTTAAATTCACAGATTTACATGCAGCCTACCCACTTAATGTCAATACATGGCGTCACTTGGCATTTGTGTTAATTAAACTTTTAAATAAAACTTTGGGTTAAGAGAGCTTATCTCATATTTCAGACATTCCCAGGAGTGCTAAGAAAGGGGCTGGGAATAGAAAAAATACGCCTTTTGGCAATATTCCATGAAACTAATTACCATGAAGAAGTCGTGAAAACTTGCACAGAAGGGCTTGCTACAAATATGTGAATCAATTCAGGAGATAATTTACCTATTTTTGCTGTATTCTGGATATATGCAGTCCCTCACCTCCCCCACAGAAATTCGAGAAAGGTTAAATCACTTTGACTTTTCAAAGAGTCCAACAACATGAACTTGCCCCTTAAAATCTGATGTCATTTTCGAACTCCATAAAGGTCTAGATGCTAACCCCATGTAATAGGGAAACGTGTTTTTCTTTGCCCTTTAGAACAGTCACCAACGTGAAACACTCCACTGAAACTCTTAATTCAGGACAAGCTCTCCATGTCATCTGAGACACAGAAAATAATGGCACCATGTCAGCTACTTGATTATTAAGCATCTTCAGGGCAAAGGTTTTACCAGTTTAGTTTAGCTTGATTGTATTCCCAGTGCTCAATATATTTGTTAAATAACAGTATAAAAGGATTGTATATCATTTGACACCTAAGAATTATAAAACCAATGAACAGAAACACACACACAAACAGGGCACTTCTTGTCAAGGGAAATGAAGAAGCAGCACATTTCTCAATCTATAAATTAGAGGTACCTACACAGAAAGAAAGGAGCTCTGGGGGCACAAAGGTTCAGCACTTGGCTGCTCATGGAAAGGCCAGTGTTTCGAACCCAACAGTGGCTCTGCAGGAGAAAAGACCTGGCCATCTTTTTCTGTTAAGATTTTTGTTGTTGTTATGTGCCATCAAGTCAGTTCTGACCTATGGTGACCCTATAAGAGAGAGGAGAACTGCACCACTGGGTTTCCAAGGAGTGGCTGGTGGATTTGAACTGCTGACCTTTACCTTACAGCCCAGTAAAACCTATGGGTCAGAAGCAACTTGATGGCAGACAGCAATGGGTTTGGTTTTGTCAGCGAACTCTATGCGGCAGTTCTACTCTGTCCTATAGGGTCACTATGAGTCAGAATAGACTCAGTGGCACACAACAGCAACAACACACAAAAGGAAGGAGGGCAATGGTAGTAAATTTCCAGTCTTCCATGCCATAGACCCAGGTTTGAACCCTAACCAATGTACCTCCTTGCAGTCACCACCCATCTATCAGTAGGGAATTGCATGCTGCTATGATGGTGAACATGTTACAGAAGACCTTTCAGACTAAGACAGACTAGAAAGAAAGGACTGGCAATCTGCTTCAGAAAAATCAGCCAGTGAACACTTTGTGGTTCACAACAGTTTGATCTGCAAACAATCACAGGGGTGGTACACGACCCGACACAGTTTCATTCTACTGTGCGTGAGGTAACCCTGAGTCAGGGGCCAACTCATCAGCAGCCAACAAAACAACAAAGCAGAAAGAATGTCTATACGGCCCAGGGTTTAAAGGGGCCATAGAATAAGTTAGGAAAAAAAGTCCCAGTTTCCATGGCAACTGCCTGTAACTCTTGTCTGAACCGCATTCTATACTCCTACGTTCAGAAGAACTGTGCGTGGCCTATGACACTGATTAGAGGGATGGTTCCCTCTCTCTGCACCACCAGATCCAAGGAGGTTTTAAGTCCCAGAGGACTGGTAGTGCCTTGAGGGAGAAAACATCAACCATAGTTAATAAAAACATGATGGGTCTTTCTCGTGACCTTCCGTCTTGGTGTTTTGATTTTCATAAACACCTCTCCTTAAAATAATAACATTATTTTTCTTGTTCTTCAGATTAAATTTAGTTCCAGGTGTCTCTGAAAAGTTGTTGCTTTGCAAGTGACACCTGGTAAAGCATTCAGTGAGGCCCACCCACAGGAGGTGCTAAGTAGGAGACTCCACTCACTTCCAAAGCCCCAATCACCAGCTATGCTTTGACATGCAGAGGAATTTTAGGTAAATGATTTCCTTTGCTGGAAGTCTATCGTTACAATTTTCTGTGTTTCTTCTATGGAAGAAAAAGATGTAACTCTAGTGTAAATATCAAAAGCATTTGGCTTGATTTTAGCTTTGTTCTCGTGGCTTCCTCTGAGACCAGTAAGAAAGCTTGAACTGAAAATCAAAGGGATGGATTGAGGCCCATGGGTGTATAACTCAGACGTTGATGGACAGTGGTCATCAGCAAACATGACCTCCTGTCTAGGGTTGTCAGTCCTAGATGAGAGAGTCTCAGGGTTGAAAAAGATCTTAATTGTCTTCGGATCTAACCACTCATCCTGTGTTGGAATTCCCACTGTGATTTTTTTGCCCATCTCTGCCTTGGCTCCCCCAAGATTTTCCCCCCCACAGAACAGAGGTTGTAAACTGGCAGCCTACAGAAGTGTTTTGTTTGGCTTGGTTTGTGTTTAAATGTTTTTTAACTTTAGCTGCTAACATTTAAAAACTGGGAGAATCCTCATGGATTCTTAGAATCTGGCTTTCCCCCAAAATTAGTTAACATTGTTGCTGTATTCCTACTGGGAACAATAGCCTGGAGCTCCCTCATTTAAACAGACACATGCTTTCCAATTCACCACTGTTGCCATCCAGACTGCTTTTCACTCATTTATGTTGCCTCTTTAGGCCTTTCAGTTTCTGACTTCTGTTCCAGAACCCCCATCCTCTGGCTTGGCACCAGGAGGAACTACTCTTCCTTAATAGGTTTTACAGAATTGGGGCAGGAACAAAAAAATAACATCGTCCCTATGTTGAAGGAGTTTGTAGCTCATGTAGACAAAGTAGAGAAATAATATGGTTCTGGGAAGTGCAAACAATTTACACTCAGCTGCTAACCAAAAGGTTGGCAGTTCAAATCCACCCAATAGTGCCATGGAAGAAAGGCCTGGCTATCTACTTCCATAAGATTATAGACATTGAAAACCCTGTGGAGTGCAGTTCTACTCTGACACACATGGGGTTGCCATGAGTCGAAATTGACTCAACAGCAACATGTTTAGAGAAATAAACAATTAAGGCAGATTAATGTGCGTTAGGATGAATACTCTAATGCAGCTTTGGGAACCTGCCCACTTATAGAGAGATTTAGCCATATTTGACATTGGCTAGGTGGTTCTGCCTAAGTAGAGAGAACAATTAAGGGCTTTTCAAACGTCCTATGCCATTAGACCTGACTTGAAAGAAGCAGAATATGTAATTGTCCATATGGACCTGAGTATGAGATCTTTCTCTGATTTCTAATATTCCCAAAGCAATTTCTTAAACTCCTATGTCTTTTCTGGACTCACTTGTTGTTATTTATCATGCTTAGCTCAAATCGTGGGAAAGCTAACGTTTACTTTACGTTCACATTCGAAGTGTGTTGGCATTATGGCTGCTTTTGGGTGGTCTAAATGCCTCCTCAAACTTGGACAGGGCCCACCCAGTTACTAGGAAAGACATTTTCTTACTTCTAAATGATCAGGTTTCCTCATATAGACTAATAATAGAACTCCATTCAACAATACTTCTCAGGAAATTTAAAATTTATTAAATGCACAGACACACATGTGCACACACACACACACACACACAGAAAGAGAAACAAATGAGGAAATTGTAAATGTAGAAAAGATTACATTGAAAAAAATGGAAATGGGCATTTGATCACCAGCAGACAGCAGGGAGCCTACATTTGACCATCTTACTGAGCTCCTAGCCTTTCCGTGAAGTAGAAGAAGCTGAGCTTTCCTATCAGGCCTCACTGGCTTCCCAGCTGTTTCACATCAACGGACACTGGTACGAAGCCCCTACACTTACTGGGCAAATCCATTACTAGTTGGGGAAAAAAGGTACTGTTTCAAGTAAAATAAAGGATAATTCAAATCTTTATCCCAATTCCAACCCTGTTTCAAATCCTGAAATTCTAATCGATTTAGTTAACATTTTTAACTGTGGCTTTTTCAAAATTTAACCGAATTAGAGAGTGACTTAGGATTGGTAACAATACTGTCATCTCACACAAAAACATTTTTCCTGATGCTATTTCTAGCCTGGCTAGAAACTGGAAGCTCTAGAATTCTACCAAGACTATCTAATCTTGTTAGAGTTTTAGCACAATATTGAGGCCCATGGGTTTGGATAAAGGTCAGAGAAATCTGGGGTAACCTCTCTCTATATACATTTCCATATAAAAATATTATGAGAAAAAGAAAAAGAGACTGTGGGTATAAATGTATTTTATAAAAAGGTGATTCCAGTCTTTTATAAATTCAAATGGCTTCAGCTCTTGTCGAAAGTAATATTGCAATGGAAACTGAAGCAATTCAGTTTACCATAGACATGCTAAGTGGTAAGTGGACTCACTCAAGTTTAACCTATGTATGTAGTCAAGATACTTAGTCCGGTGTGACTGAGGTCATTCACAGAAGTCCCAAGAATGGCAAGATTAGGGAGAGCACCTTGGGACAGTGGACCATGGAAGAGAGGCTTGGGTAATTTTTCCAGAAACCATTGAACCATTTCTTGAACTAGTACAGGCTTCCACAGGAAGCAGAGAGAGGTGAAAGCAAAGTAAGAAAGGCCAAGGCCTAGAGACAGAACTCAAAAATTGATGTTCAGACAGAGCTTATACCGATACAGTGAAAACCCCTTACATTGCATATGGAGTCCCTGGGTGGTGCAAAAAGTTTAATGTGCTCAGCTGCCAACTGAAAGGCTGGGAACTTGAGTCCACCTGGAGGCACCTCTGAAGAAAGGTCTGGTGATCTCCTTTCAAACAATCAGCCACTGAAAACTCTATGGAGCACAGTTCTACTCTGATGCGTGGAGCTGCCATGAGTCAGAATCAATTCCACAGCAACCGTGGGTTTTTTTTTTTTTTTTTTGGTACCCTGAGTATGCGTGTACCTCATTTTACAAAACAGATTTATTTCTAAAAATTTAAGAGTTCATATATAAATTGAATTTTGAAAGAGAGATTCCTATTTGGGGAAACAACTGAAAATGTTCTTCATGATTCCTTTGCAGAGATTGCTTTGTAAAGGAAACAATCATTTGTTGGAATAGTTATTTTGTAAGTCTGACATTTCTTATGAGATTTCATAAAGAGGGCACAACTGGTGTGATAGACCCAACTGAGGCACGTGAAGGGCAAAGTTTATGTCTTGGCAAATGTATTACTGTTCATCTGTTTTGTGAAGATATTATCTCTAATGCCTAGTTAAGGGCTGCTCACTTGGCATCATAGCTATTGTGTAAATTAATTTATCTTTGATTTCTAAGAATTTCCTTTGTGGCTGCTAGATAAGGGGACCAAAAAACCAAACCAAACCCATTGGTATTGAGTTGATTCGGACTCACAGTGACCCTATAGGACAGAGTAGAACTGCCCCATAGAGTTTCCAAGGAGCAGTTGGTGATTTGAATTGCCAACTTTTTGGCTAGCAAACAGAATGCTTACCCACTGCACCACCAGGGCTCTAGATAAGGGAACAAACACATGAGTCCCTGTCTACTCGTCGAGTCACCAGGAGAAGTGGAAGGTGCTCTCTGGCCTGAATAGAAAACAACTGGGTGGTGAGGAAGAGCTAGCGAGGCAACTGAACAATTAGCAAAGATGTCCTAAGAACTAGATGTTACAGACAAATCCTGCCTTTATGGAAGACATGTGAAACCCACTCCTCTGAGCCTTTTCTTTGGAATGGCACCACAGGGCTATCTTTTTATTTGCTTTCAACCTCAGCTGTTGACTCAAGGAGATGGTGCGAACTGTTGTCTTTCTTGTCTCAAAGAGCCCATGTAGCTGCTGAGCCATCCTTCGGGACTGGGCACGTAAAGATGGCTGTAGGAATGAGATAGAGGAAACCAGAGACAGGCAGGCATTTCAGTCATCAGCCTTCCTGAAACCAGGTCTTTTAGGATTAAGGTGCAAGCCTCAACTTGTTTCCCACAAAAGTGTGCCATGACCCGGTCATGCCATGGCTGCCACCTCATCTACCCCAAATAGGGTCCAGAAGAGTAACTGAAGCCTCTCTTACTGGTTTGGTTCAACTCACCTTCCTTTGTCTGACAGAATGAGTAGAGGGAGAAATACAAAGGATGAGAGGAGGAAGGAGACCCTCCTTCGGGAATTATTCATTTCTCTCAATTACCTTCCTCATTTGTAAACTGAGGATAATATTATTCACCACAAATGATACTGGAAGAGTAAATAGAAATAATGTCTGCAAATACAAAACAAAACAAAAATAATGTCTGTGACCCGCCAAAGACAAACAATATACTGATCTAAGCCTGAGCCTCACTGTTGGTATCTGGGCTAATCCCAGGCTAAAGTGGGAAGGGGCAGCAAGGTGGAGGGTCCACTGCCTTTTACAAATGCAGCAATTCCAACAGCCACACAAATGGGTCTGAGGTACCCAGCCCTATTAAATTGAGGGTGCTGGTTATTAAGCTATTGCCTCTCAGCCTCTATACCCACTCTGTTATATCCTACTAGAGGACTGTGGAAACTACATTTGGTCTTTTGTCAGCTGGTTCTCTGTGAGATTCTGCCAATAGAAAGCACTAGAGGAAGATGGGAAGGCAGTCAGGGGGACTTGCTTCTTGCTGTTTCTGTCAGCATTGCACCAGCAGTGGCCCTTCATTGGCGACACAGTTGGTTCCCATCTCCAGCTTTGACCTGCAACCCCTGAACCAGCCTCAGTGCTCTTCCTTAGAGACTCCAGTACCAGTCATGTAGTGCCAGTCCTCAGAAGCTGAGCCCTAGCTCTGTGGGCCATCTCCTCAAGCTTCTAGGTTCTGATAACCCTGTGTCTTCCTGTGTCTCTCTAGCTTTAGTGGTGGTGGTTACTTTCTTCACTTAATATTTCTGTGTTATCTTGGTGTGTCTTTTTTGATTCTTTAGTTCTTAAACACCTGTTCTCTTATTCTCCCACATTTTAACATAAAGCTTAAAAACTCTGTATACTGTTATGCACCTTGCTTTTTTTAATGTAACAATATATTGTTGTTAGTTGTTATTGTTGCAGTGTACTGTATAGTCAGTTCCAACTCATAGCAACCCATGTGGCAGAGTAGAACAGCCCCAGTTTCCTAGGCTGAAATCTTTATGGAGTATATTGCCAGGTCTTTTCTCCTGCAGGGTGACTGATGGGTTCAAACTGATGACTTTCAGTAGCAGCAGAGCTCTTAACCGTTGCACCACCAGGGTTTCTTTTGTTGTGAGTAAAAAAAAAATTCGACTTCAACTCATGGTGACCTTATTACATACCCCAGAACTGAACATTGCCCAGTCGTGCATCATCCTCAAAATCACCAGCATGTCCAGGCATACTTTGGCTATTATGCCAATTTACCTCACGAAGTGTCTCCTGCAACCTTGTTGGCCCTCTGCTTCGCCAGACATTATGTCCTCCTCTAGCAATTGACCCCTCCTGATGACTTGTCCAAAGCGAGTGAGTCAGACAATGTTTTGTTTTGATCCCCATCCTTTTCATTGGCTAATTTTCAGAAGTAGATCACTGTGCCTTTTTTCCTGTTCTTAGACTAGAAGCCCTGCTGTACCTGTCCACCATGGGTGACCCTGCTGTAATTTGAAATACCATTGGCATCGCTTCCAGCATCATAGCAACATGCAAACCACCACCGCATAACAAATTGACAGTCAAGTTGTAGTAAAACTATGCGCCATAGAGTTGATTCCAACTCATGGTGACCCCATCTGAGTCAGAATAGAATTGTGCTCCACAGGGTTGTCAGTGGCTAATGTTCAGAAGTAAAAAACAAACAAACAAAAACCCATTGCTGTTGAGTCGATTTAGACTCGTAGTGACCTTATAGGACAGAGTAGAACTGCCCCGTAGAGTTTCCAAGGAGCGCCCGATAGATTCGAACTGCCAACCTTTCAGTTAGCAGCCGTAGCGCTTAACCACTATGCCACTAGGGTTCCCAGGAGTAAATCACAAGGCATTTTTTCTGAGGCACCTGTGGGTGGACTCAAATCTCCAGCCTTTTGGTTAGCAGTCCAGTACATTAGCCATTTATACCACCCAGGGATTCCATATAACAATATATTTTGCAGATATTTCTATATCTGGGCATAAAGATCTTCCTCATTCTGCATGTTAGCTGCATAGTATACTGTTAGGTTGATGCATCATTTATTTAACTAGCCCCCTATTGGTAGACATTTGGGTTAATTAATTTTTTTGCCAACTCAAACGATGCCTCAATGAATGACATGGCAATATTACATGCATCATTTTGCATACGTAAAAGCATATCTTTAGGACAAATTTTATGAAGTGACATTGCTTAGATCTACAGGTGTGCTTATTTAGATATCACTAAATTGCTCTCCAGATGCAATTTAGTACATGCTTATGGAGTGTAAAATTATTATGAGTATAGAATACCTGTACAATTTACACTCCTTCTAACAATGTATGAGAATGTCTGTTTTCCCTCAGATTCACCGACAATGTTATAAATCACTTACTGGACTTGATAACACGAACCTTTTATTGAGTTTCTGAAATGAAGGCTGTGATAGTTAAAAGACTCCCTCTCTCGCTCTTTTATAGGCTTTTAAAACCTAGACCACTACGTTGCTGGTCCATAAATAGACACTTTCTCCACGTAGACAGCTCAGGGTCCCATAAAGGACCTTATACTTTTTTTCCAAGGGCCCTCTTCTTTGCCATTTCAGCACAAAGGTGAAACCTGGAGTGAGACAGCTAGACCAGAATTTTAGCTTTGAAGTCAGAAGCCTGAGGATATCTCTTTCTGGAAGTTCATTTGACCTCCACATCCTTACCTCCAGATATCATTTCAGTATTATCTTTCAATATTTTTTTTTATTTCAGGGAATTTGATCTTAATTTTATAGACAGTGGGGGCCTGTGGAAAGATTTCATCAGGGAAGTGAATAGGGAGAATGGATGGTGTTATGGACTGAAGTGTGTCCCCCCACCCCGCAAATATCTGTCAGCTGGCTAGGCTATGATTCCCAGTATTGTGTGGTTGTCCTACATTTTGTGATCTGATATAATTATCCTCCCCATTCTAACTTCCATGATGTTAACGAGGCAGGATTAGTGGCAGTTATGTTAATGAGGCAGGATACGATCTACAGGATTAGGTTGTATCTTGATTTAATCTCTTTTGTGATATAAAAGAAAGAAGTGAGCAGAGAAAGAGAGGGACTGCCTATCATCAAGAAAGAAGAGCCAGGAGCAGAGTGCATTCTTCAGACCCAGGGTCCCCGTGCTGAGCAGCTCCTAAACCAGAGAAAGAGTTATGACAAGGACTTTTCCCAAGAGCCGACAGAGAAAGAAAGCCCATCCCTGCAGCTGGCGCCCTGAATTTGGACTTCTGGCCTCCTAAATTGTGAGTGAATAAATTTCTGTTTGTAAAAGTCATGCATTTGTGTATTCTGTTATAGCAGCACTAGATAACTAAGACAGATGGACAGGAGAGGGGCTTGAGTCCACGAGTTTGTAATCCAGGTGATACATGATGAAGGCCTGATGGAGGCTAGTGCAGTAACAGTGGAGGGAGGGAGAGAGGTTCATGAGATGGGAAATGAAGACCAGCTGATTGGAGGGAGGGAACAGGAGAACCTGAAGAGGAAGGGAGGAGTTACAGATGACCCCAAGATTTTTAGGTTGAGCTACTTGGTGAATGGAGCCCTGGTGGCACAGTAGTTAAGAGCTTGGCTGCTAACTAAAAGGTCAGCAGTTCGAATCCACCTGCCATTCCTTGGACACCCTATGGGGCACTTCTACTCTGTCCTAAAGGGTCGCTATGAGTCGGAATTGACTTGACAGCAACGGGTTTGGTTTGTTTTTTTTTTTTAACTTGGTGAATGGTGAGTAGAAAAATAAGAAGGTAGAAGGTTGAAAATAAGTTTTATAATTATATTCATAATTTTTCACTATTCTTTTTTAACCAATTCTTTTTATGAAAATTTTTAAAAAATACGGGAAAGGCTGAGATAAAAATATATTAAACACTCCTACACTTGAAACGCCTAAACTAAAAATTATCACTTCTTTGCCATATTTGATTTATACACACATACACATGCACAGATATTTGTTTGTTTTTGCAGAAACAGTTGAAGGTAAGTTGCAGGTATCATGAAAATTCACCCCTAAATCCCAAGAATAAGGGCATTCTCCCAAGAATAAGGGCATTCTCCTTCATGAACACAATACCATTAACACATTTAAGAAAATTTACACTCTTTTTCTAATAGCTAATTTAAAACTCATATTCAAATTTCCCATTGTATACAAAGTATTTTTTATACCTGGTTGTTTCAAAGCAGGATTCAATCACGTTTTATGCATTAGATTTGGTTTTTATCTCTTTTTTTCTTGAATAGCCTTTTTTTTTTTTTAAATGATGTTGACTTCTGTTATTGTCCTTTTAAAGAGACTGGGCCAGTTGTCTTAAAGGAGTTCTCACTAGCCTGATTGTTATCTTGTAGTATCATTTTACCTGTTCCTCTAACCCCTGTATTTTCTGTTCATTAGAAGTTAGGTCTAAGGGCTTGATTAAATTCAGGTTGTTGTTGTTTGGTGCCGTCCAGTTGGTTCTGACGCATAGCAACCCTACGTACAACAGAACAAAACATTGCCCAGTCCTGTACCATCCTCACAATTGTTACTGTGCTTGAGTCCATTGTTGTAGCCACTGCGTCAACCCACCTCGCTGAAGGTCTTTCTCTTTTGCATTGATCCTCTACTTTACCAAACATGATGTCCTTCTCCAGGGATTGGTCCCACCTGATAACATGTCTAAAGTATGTGAGATGAAGTCTCACCACTCTTGCTTCTAAGGAGCATTCTGGCCGTACTTCTTCCAAGGCAGATTTATTTGTTCTTCTGACAGTCCATGGTATATTCAATACTCTTTGCCAACATCATAATTCAATCTTCTTTGGTTTTCCTTATTCATTGTACAGCTTTCGCATGCATATGAGACTATCGAAAACACCATAGCTTGGGTCAGGCGCACCTTAGTCCTTGAAGTGACACCTTTGCTTTTTAATACTTTAAAGAGATCTTTTGCAGCAGATTTGCCCAATGCAATGCAAAATACCAGTTCATTTCAGCTTACTGATAATCAGAATAGCAATGCTTATGCTTTCCATTTCGTTTTTGACAACTTCCAATTTTCCCAGATTCATACTTTGTACATTTCATGTTCTGATTATTAATGGATTTTTACAGCTGTTTCTTCTCATTTTGAGCTGTGCCACATTAGCAAATGAAGGTCCCGAAAGCTTGACTCCATCTGCATCATTAAGGTCAACTCTACTTTTAGGAGGCAGCTCTTCCCTAGTCATATTTTGAGTGCCTTCCAACCTGAGGGGCTTATCTTCTGGTACTACATCAGACAATGTTCTGCTGCTATTTATAAGGTTTTCACTGGCCAATCTTTTCAGAAGTAGACTGCCGGGTCCTTCTTCCTAGTCTGTCTTAGTCTGGAAGCTCCACTGAAACCTGTCCACCAAGGATGACCCTGCTGGTATTTGAAATACCGGTGGCAAACCTTCCAGTATCACAGCAACATGCAAGCCACCACATTATGAAAAACTGACAGGCCAGTGGTGGAAGTTAAGAATAACTTAAAGGTGATGGATGCCATGTGCTTTCTACTCCATGCTATCAGCAGGTATATAATGTCAGTTTATCTGATGTTTAAGGAGCCTGGTAACACAACATTTAAACGCTTGGCTGCTAACCATAAGGTTTGCATTTTGAATCCACCCAATGGCTTTGTGGGAGAAAGACCTGACAATCTTCTCCTGTAAAAATTACAGGCAAGAAAACCCTGTGGGGCAGTTCTGCTCTGTCACATGAAGTTGCTATGAGCTTAAACTGACTCAACAGCATACAACAACATCTCATACTTAGTAATGCTATATTTGATCGCTTGATTGTGGTGTCACTTACATCTCTCCATTGTGAAGATATATTATCCCATTTTCAATTAGCAAGTGGTTTGTGTGGAAATATTTTGGCATTTTGCAAGTATCCTATCCTCTATTATAACTTGTATTTTTGGGAAGATGGCTGTAAGGCATCAAGTAGTGATGTTCAATGGGCAAGTGGTGGAGCTTAAAGGGAGTTCAGGTTCTGAGACATGATGGAGTCATTGGTGTCTGAATGATGGTTGAAGCCATTGAAGATGAGATCACTCAGAGAGAGCATACAGAAAAGAGAAGAGAACCGAGTGTCTTAGTTTCTTAGTGCTGCTATAACAGAACTACCACAAGTGAGTGCCATTAACAAACAGAAATTTATATTCTCACAATTTAGGAGACTGAAAGTCCAAATTCAGGGCATCAGCCCCAGAGAGAGGCTTTCTTTCTCTACTGACTCTGGGGGAAGGTTCTTATCTCTTTTCTGCTTCTGCCCCTCAGTTCCTTGGTGATCTTCACATGACATGACATCTATCTTCCCCCATCTGTTCTTCCTTGCTTCAGTGACTAACCTGGCCTTTTTAAATCTCAAAAGTGATTGGGTTTGAGACACCCTACACTGTTATGACCTCATTAACATAACAAACTCTATTCCCAAAAAAATTGCCATTGAGTTGATTCTGATTCATAGTGACCCTATAGGACAGAGTAGAACTGTCCCATTGAGTTTCCAAGGAGCATCTGGTGGATTTGTACTGCCAACCTTTTGGATGGCAGCCGTAGCACTTAACCAAGCACTTAACCACTACACCACCAGGGTTTTCACCCAAGAGGGTTATAATTCTAATACATATTTTGGGGGGACACAAGTCAATCCGTAACACTGGGGATGGAGAGAGGAAGCAGAGCCAGCAAAAGACACAGGGAAAAGAAATCGAGAACAAGAATATTAACACGAAAGACTGAGTGGAGAAAGTTTCAGTGGGGGGTAGGGACGGGCAACAACTTCAAACCCTACAGAAGGTCTCATAAGACAAGGCCTGGAAGAAGGTCACGGGATGTGGGAGGGGAAAAAACCCAGAAGATTCTTAGTAGATTATTGAGGACATACTCTGCATGACGATGAGGATGGGTTTGTATTGGGCAAAGGCCGCCTCATTTCAGGGAGGTAGCAGTGGGGCAAAGAGAAGAAAAGCAACATTTTTAGAAATAGGGTAGCGTGGTCATGGGCAAGATGTTATTTTGCTTGCTTTTTCATTTGTAGAATGCACTATCTTTGAGCCTATTTGAGGGTTAACAGAAAGATACCTGTAAAAAGAACAAAACCAAAGACAGAAAGGAATACTTGGTTCATCATGGTGTTGGAGGAGAGGTGAGGGGACATGATCAAGGACACAGGTGTTTTGCCTTCAGAAAGGATTGTCCCCTTTGAGACAAAAGTAAAGTCAGTAACCAAATCCATTGCCATCAAGTCGATCCCAACTCCTAGAGACCCTATAGGACAGGGTAGAACTGCCCCATAGAATTTCCGAGGAGCGCCTAGTGAATTCAAACTGCTGACCTTCTGGTTAGCAGCCGTAGCACTTAGCCACTATGCCATGAGGGTTTCCAAAGTCAGTAAGGTTGAGTGAAATTAGCTGAATATGTTGAGGAAGGACGTTGGAAGAGTTCTTGTCTAATGACTTCTATTTCTTCAATGAGGTAGATTATCTCATCTTCCAAGACAACAGGTGTGGGTTTGGGGGCCTTAGAACAGCTGCTGTTGAGATGGGAAAGGAAGCTAATACATGCCTGTGTGAGGGCAGGGTGGAGGGCTGTGAAAAGTCCAGCAAAACTGTGAACAAAAAGTCTCTTTCTCACACGTCTGTAACTCATTAAGAAGGTCAGCGCTTCCTAAAGGTTCCTCAGTTGATTTACCTCTGCCTCAGCTATAGGTCTAAAAAGTGGCATTCGTGGGTGCCTGAAAGCCAGCATTCCCACCCTGTGTGACAACTGCTCAGATGGACGGTCCCCCTGCCCCCTCACCCAGGGCCAGGGAGATGCTTGAGGAGTCAGGCTCACAGAGAGCCATTGTGGCATGTCAGAACCCACAGAAAATGTTCCTCTTGTGCATTATTTATGACTTTCCTGCATTTATATAATATCCAGCTTCCTGAAAGTAATTTGTTTTGGATTGTGTAGTGCTGGGCAGCACATCAAAGGTATGCTAAGCAGTGGTAATAAAACACTGAGGTTTATGGTCACTGAGGTATTAAATATCGCTCATAAATTATAGGATGAGTATTTTAAATGAGCTATGGCTTGGAGAACAGTAGGCGCCCCATGTCTGCACATATTAATTGCTACTGCCTGGCTTATTAGTTATCAATAGTTTCAAAGGCTTTGTTGCTGTTGTTTTTTGAAGAAACCATTCTATGCACTTTCTGTGGTCCTGTGAGTGCATGTGTGTGCGTGGATGTGTTGTGTGTTGTATGATGGTATTAAGAGTAATAAAAATGTGAGGGTACTTTAGAATACTGTAGAGTCTGACAGATTTTCATTTAAAAATCAAATATCCCTCCACTTTAAACACTAGCACTCTGGGTGCTGTTTCCCAGCAAGGCACTCTGCTTACTGCTTTGGACTTCAAGCGTTTGGAAGGACACTATAGATGTTTCATTTCAGGTTCTGTTCAGTTAGACTTTCTGATTCTAAGGCTCTTTGCCACTGATACCCACTTTTTATCACCAAATCACCCCTCTGGTATCTAACTAAATTTCATAGGCTCCCTTTCAGTTGTAATTCTCCATTGTCCTTTTTCCTCTGGTGTTGTTTTATCATCCTAGTCTCTGAGATCCTACCTTTCTTCCTTTGTGTTATGGATTAAATTGTGTCTTCCTGAAATACATATTGGAATCCTAACTCCTGTACCTGTGGATGTAATCTTGTTTGGAAATGGAATTTTCATTTGTTTTTGTTAATTATATCATACCCGAGCATGTTGGGTTCTAAATCCGATCATGTGTGAGTTATAAAGAGCAGATTAGATGCAGAGAAAGGGATGGATTACCTAATAAGCAAGGTATGTACAGGCTTACTTGTGCATACTTACTTATCTGCAGTGCACAATTTCACCTGTTTTTCACTACATCAAAGATGTGGTGAAACCCATGTGAAGTTGTGCATTGCAGATTATTAAGTAAACACAAGTAAACTGGTGCTTACCTTGTTTACTGGTTAATCCTCCCCTGTGCAGAGAAGTGCATAAAAGGGGAAGAGGGAGGCCTTGTGAGGATTATCTACAAGCCAAGGAACCAAGGAATGCCCAGGGCTACCAACAAGGAAAAAATCGACAAGGCTCAAGTTCTGATTTGGACTTTCAGCCCCCAGAACCATAAGAAATTCCGTTTCTGTTCTTGAAAGCCACCTATTCGTAGTGTTTCTGTTACAACAGCTCTTGGTAACTAAGATACTTTGTAAGCCTCTTCGTATTTCTTCTCAGATGAGCTCCTTCAGATTCTTGTGTTTACTCATCCAATCTAGAAATTACCAAGGAGTCCCAGAAAACACCCAAGCACTATACTTGGAAAGGGATTGGTGTTTTAGTAGAGTTGAATGGCTAATGCTGTACCCCTAAAAAAAAAAAAAAAACCCTAAGGCACCTATAGTTTTAAACAGATACCCCAAACACAGAGTCATCCCAATGGTATGAAGTCTTGGGGTACTCTCTCAACTTTATGTGTTGGGTTGCCAGAGCTACAACAGGCAATCAGGAGGTTCAGGAAGTAGGTGACTGAACATGTAAATCAGGCTAAGCTGCTATCTTCAGGTAGCCTTGACTCTTGTTAGTCAATGTACACTTTTCTCAGCAGGTGACTCTTTGTGACTGCCTTTGTTTGGACAGGCCACTCTATATTATTTTAGTTTGAATTCAATCAAGTGGAAATAGGAACCCCAGAGAGGAAAGGTAGGTGGATATAGATAATTTCTTAGTATATATGAGTTAGACCTTCATGATTCAATATGGTAGCCACTGGCCACATGTGGCTATTGCAGTCTTGAAATGTGGCTACTGAGAATGAGGAACTGAATTTTTAATCTTATTTATTTAAAAACTAATATTCCATTCAGTTAGAAAATTTCTAAGTATATTTAGAACAGATTGGCATGTGAATCTACATTTTCATCTGTAAATTTTATGAAATTTAAATACAGATCAAGAGTCTCTGATGAAAATTTAGCATCCACGTTGAGATGCACTTTCAGTATAAAATGCATATCAGATTTAAAGTCTTAGTATGAAAAGTGGATTGTAAAATACCTTATTACTTTTTATTGATTACATGTCAATATGCTGATATTTTTGATTAATTGAGTTGTATAAAATGTATGATTAAAATTAATTTCACCTATTCATTTTCTTATGTTTTTAAGTGGCTGCTAGAAAATGTAACATTACATATTCAACTTACATTATATTTGTATTGGACAGCTCTGAATAAGAACAAACATTTCTCAGAGAGGCATGGAGACCCTTGGAGCCTGTTCCTACTGAATTCTATAGAAATCTCAATTGTAGCAATTATTTGGCACCAGCAGGGCAAAAGTTTCAAGAAACTGCTGAGATACTAACTTAAGAGGAACTGCCAGACTAGGAGTTCAGATTCTAAATGTAAATTTGGAGTTTGAATTTCTCTGTAATAATAACTGCCAGAAGTGAATACCATGTTTTTGGGAGTTACCCAGAGTGATACATGAGGCACTAATAACTTGAATTCCACTGCTATATAGTGTATCAAAAAAATTCCATTATATGACTATGTCATTGTTGTTAGGTGCCATTGAACTAGTTCCAACTCATAGTGACCTTATGTGCAACAGAATGAAACACTGCCCAGTCCTACGTCATCCTCACAATTGTTGCTATGCTTAAGCCCGTTGTTGCAGCCATTGTGCCAATCCATCTTGCTGAGGATCTTCCTTTTTTTCCCTGACCTTCTACTTTACCAAGCATGATGTCCTTCTCCATGTTCAAAGTAAATGAGATGAAGGCTCACCATCCTCGCTTCTGTGGAGCATTCTGGCTGTACTTCTTCCAAGACAGATTTGTTCACTCTTCTGGTAGTCCATTATATATTCAATATTCTTCACCAACTCCATAATTCAAAGGCATCAGTTCTTCTTCAGTCTTCCTTATTTATTGTCCAGCTTTTGCATGCATATGAGGCAATTGAAAACACCATGGCTTAAGTCAGGTGCACCTTAGTCCTTAAAGTGACATCTTTGCTTTTCAACACTTTAAAGAGGTCTTTTGCAGCCGATTTACCCAGTGCAATACATCTTTTGATTTCTTCACTCCTGCTTCCATGGATCCTTGTGGATCCAAGTAAAATGAAATCCTTGACAACTTCAATCTTTTCCCTGTTTATCATGATGTTGCTTATTGGTCCAGTTGTGAGGATTTTTGTGTTGAGGTGTAAGCCATACTGAAGGCTGTGGTCTTTGATCTTCATCAGTAAGTACTTCAAGTCCTCTTCACTTTCAGCAAGGAAGGATTGTGTCATCTGTATTACACAGTTGTTAATGAGTCTTCCTCCAATCCTGATTCCATTTATATACATATTAATACATTTAATACATTTTTTTTCCCATTTATACTTTTGCTCTCTTGGACTTGTTTTAATTTTCTTCAACTTCAACTTGAACTTATGTATGAACAACTGATGATCTATTGTGCAGACAGACCCTGGACTTGTTCTGACTGATTATATGGAGCTTCTCCATTGTCTCTTTCCACAGATATAGTGGGTTTGATTCCTGTATAATTCATCTTGCGAGGTCCCTGTGTATAGTCACCATTTATGTTGTTGAAAAAAGGTATTTGCAATGAATAATTTGTTGGTCTTACAAAATTCTATCATTGGCCTCCTTTGATGGACATTTAGATTGTTTCTCACCTTCACAAACAAATGGTGCTATGAATATTCTTGTACACCATTCCTTGCGTGCCTGCGTAAGAGTTTCCCTAGGGTATAAACCTAGAAGTAAAAGGCTGGATCTTAGTGTATGCACATTTCCAACTTTACTAGATAGCATTAAATGATTCCCCAGGGGTTGTATCAATTTACACTCCCACCATCAGTGTTGCTTCATTTTTTTTTTCTCCACACTTTGTATGGTCTAAATAAAAATGTCTTGTCAATCTAAAGTGTGAAACAATATCTCTTTACTGTTTAATTTGCATTTCCATCAACATCTTTTCATATTTATTGATCAGTTAGGCTTCTTTCTGGTAACTTGTCATTTTCTTATGAAGAACTCTTCCATCCATCATCTTGAAGCAGATCTGTACAGGACTTCTCTAGCTGCTCTCCCTTCTCTCTAAGTGCTTATCTTATATGTTTGTCATGTGATATCAAAGAAGGACCTCCTGCTTTCCCACTCCTCACCAAATTCTGCCTCTTCTGATAACTACAAGGAGTGGAGTGAGAAGAACAGTCAGAAAGGATTTTAAAACAATGTGCCATGAGGAAGAAACAAAGCAATTGCTGTTTCTTCACCATGGTCAATGCCATTTTCATATGCCTTCATGTAGTAAGTAAAAAAGCTGCCATTTGCAAGAAAAAAAAAAAGATTAAAACTACCACATTTAGCATATACAAGTAGTGAGAAGATTCCAATTTGAATATGATTAGACAAGAAAAAGAAAATAATTTGAAGATTCCAAAATTGCCACTAGTTTAAAAGTCGTAATGAAAATTTGTTTGAAGCTGGAGGGGGCGGGGGGAATGCTTTTAAAGGATTCCTTCAATATACAACTAAATATTGACTTGACTTCATTAGACTGCAACCTTTAAGCTGACAATAAGACACAAAGCTTTCTTGATAATTCTAGCTCGTGTCTTCATAGACACTTGTGAAGCAGCCTTTGAAAGCTTTTCTGTGGCCTGTAACACCTTTTGTCTCTTAGGACACTTGGTATCACAAGTATAGATACGGTCATTAAATGTTAGTAATGATACCTAGTATTTATATAACACCCTTCATCCAGGGACCTCAAAGGACTGGGCCAACATTAGCTCGTTAATTCCCCTAAAAGCCATGAGGCAAGAGTTATTATAACCATTTTACTGATGAAGGAATTGAGGCAGAGGCACTTATGTAACATGAGCAACTTACTCAAGATCACATGGGATGTTAAAATTTTAACTGAGAATAGGTCTAGAACTCATGTTATCTGTTCAAGTTTGTCTAAAAAGTTACCTACTTGCTTTCAAAGACTTGTGGCTTTTTTCTTTTTTCCCCTCTATTTTTTCCTAGCACATTGTATTAAATAAACAGCTATGAAAAAGGAAAATATTCAATGCTTAGAAGTAAATTTCCAGAGTACAGCACAATGTCATATAACTTTGGATCCATGTTTATCGAACAAAAGAATAAAGCAGGGCTTCGAACTGGTTTGAAACTCTAAAATAAATGCATGTGGCAGAAAAGGACTGTCTTAGTTTCTCAGTGCTGCTGCAACAGAAATACCTCACGTGGATGACTGTACAGAGTAGAAATTTATATTCTCACAGTTTAAGAGGCTAAAAGTCCAAATTCAGGGCACTGGCTCTAGGGTAAAGTTTTCTCTCTGCTGGCTCTGGAGGAAGATCCTTGTCTCAGCTTCCATAGCTTCGGCATTCCTCAGTTCCTTGGAAATCTTCATGAGGCATCTATCCCCTCCCCACCCATCCCCCGCATTTGTACTGGTTCATCTATGTGTCTATGCTGGTCCTTATACCTTAGAAATGATTAGGTTTAAGACATGCTGTACATTAATACAGCCTCATTAACATAAAAAAGAAAACCCTATTTCCAAACGGGATTACATCCACAGATGTAGGGGTTAGGATTCCAACACGAATTTTGGGGAGACATAATTCAATCCTTAACAAGGACATAAAAGTAATACAGTAAAACCTGTGAAAGCCGAAGACTGTGTAAGGTGAAAACCTGTCAGAGAAGGAAAATTCAAATAATTTCCACTAAAATGAGTAATAGAAAAGTGGTAAGACTGTACCATGTCAAAGGCAGAAAATTTATGAGACCTGGAAAAACAAGGAAGTCCCGTTGAGTTCCAGCTCTCACAGGCTTCACTGTATAAGGTGTGCCTTAGGCTGGGTTCTCTAGAGAAGCAAAACCAGTGAAGTGTGCACATATATAAAGAGAGGGGCAAGGGTTAGAGATTTGTCTCAAGGAAATGGCTCAAGCGGTTGTAGAGGCTGACAAGTCCCAAGTTCACAGGTTAGGAGTCAGACTGGAGGCTTTTCCTGACTCGCATAGCCGCAAGGGCTGACGAACCCAAGATCGGCAAGTCAGATGGCAGGCCACTGGCCCATTGGCTGCAGAGGCTGACAAATCCAAGGTCAGAAGGTAAGATGGTAGACTGCTGGCTCAGCTCCAAGAACCAGAGGTCAGATGATGATGAGCTGAATGCAGGGTCCAGAGCATGGGAGTGAGCTTTGCCAGCACATGCATATGTATATCGGATATAGCACACACTCCCAAGGAAACTCCCCTTACAACTGATTCGCTGATCACATCAGATCACATCGTGGAGGATGACTATATGATTATGTAACTGCCAAACTACAGCATTACATAACTGCCAAACCACTGAGAATCATGGCCCAGTCAAGTTGATACACAACCTTAGCCATCACAAGGTATATCATTGGTTTCTGAGAAAAAGACCCCCAAATCATTCCCTAAAAGAAGTTGCCTTCCATTTTTTAAAATCACCTAAAAAGAAAACAACCATCTCAACTACAAATAAGTTCCACTATCCCTTTTCCTCTCAGCTTGGCTATTCCCAGGGATCCTCAGTACTTTGCTTACAGCCTATTCTATTAGACTCCAAATTTCTTTTCACATTGAACTGACATCTGACCTCATTGGTTTTAACTCTGCCCTCTGGCATGATACAGAACACGTCTAATCCCTTTTTAATGTGACAGATCTTCATAGCTTTGGGCCAGAATATTTTACTTCCCTCAAGCTTTTCCCCTGGAACATCCAAAGTTTTGGCAACTGTAACTTGTCTGTCGATGTTTCTAGGTCCACACAATCATGTTCACCCATATCTGACACACTCCAGTTGATCAAGGTCTCTCTTAAAATGTGATGCCCAGAGCTGAACAGAATTTTCCAAATGTGGTTTGAGATTGGAGAACAGCTGCTTGCCACTAACCACACCATAGATATTCTTTTGTTTCAAAACTGTGGTTTAATCTTCCTGCAGCTTTTCTTCCTCAGGCAAGAAACAAATAAAATACAATAAAAACAGAAACAACCCAGTTTACATGGTCATTTTCTAAAGTTTTATTTTTCATTATTTGAATAATCTCTATGCTTATTTCCTAACTCCCTTTTTCTAATGTATTTCTAAATTTCAGAGAAGTGGACATCATGATCAAATAACATTTTTAAGCTGATTAAAAATGGTGAGCCTCAATTTAAGTAAACTTTATTTCCCTCCCCACTACCCTTAATCAGCTGTTAGGCTGTGACCCGAATACATGTGCCTGGATATTTGGGTGTTCATTTAATATTTGTCATGCTAGTTATATGCTAAATGCAATCATTGTGCTTGTTTATTTTAGAAGAAAAATTGTGTATGTGTGTTTCTGATTACAAAAGAAATGAAGTTTATCAAAGTTTATCACAGTGATTAATAGCCCAAGTTCTGGAACCAGTGCCTTTGAGTCTCTGGGCAAATTTATTTGATTTTCTAAACTTCAGTTCCTCGTGTGCAAAGTTAGGATAATAATAGGGTTTCTCATACAGGGTATTGTGAAGATACTATATAAGTAATGAACATAAAAGACTTAGCACAGAACCTGACATAGAGAAAGCATCCAACAAAAATAAACTATTCTTATCGTGGAAATATTTGGAAAATACAGAAAAGAATACAAAAGGAAATCAGAGTCACCGATAATCTCCATCTCAATCTAGAAATAGCTACTGTTAGTATTTAGAATGTATTCTTCTAGCATTTTTCTGTACTTTAGCTACTGTTAAAAAAAGGGCGTTTTGCAGAACAAACAAGATTGTAAAAATTAGTGAATTCTAATGTATCATAATACGCATTAAAATAACAATAATACAACTATGATAGAATTAGCCTAGTAGTATATGAAATACACCACCCATCGCTGTCTAGTCGATTCCGACTCATAGCGACCCTATAGGACAGAGTAGAAATGCCCAGTAGAGTTTCCAGGAAGTGGTTGGTGGACTCTAACTGGCAACCTTTTGGTTAGTAGCCATAGCTCTTAACCACTGTGCCACCAGGACTCCATATGAAAAAGACACGTAAATATTTTAGATGGTTATCATTAGAAGTCACCATACATGATGGATCAGATATCCTATTTTTTATAAAAGCAAATAAAAAGTAGACATTATTGATACAGTAGGCTTGGTTAAGGAGAGTCTCATGGAGCACACACACACACACACACACACGCATGCATACACGCGCGCACGCACACCTGAGTCCTGGCCAGGTATATGCATATGTCAAGGTCAAAGGTTTTAACATATGCGTATAGTCAGGTAAAGTGTGGTCCTCAGAATCTTCTGTGATTTTATAAACCAAATTAAAGATTTATTCAGTTTTGGTGATAATACAAAAAAGCAGTCATCTAAACTAGTCATCTCCCCAGGAAATTTATAATCCAACAGTAGATTATTAAACTTTACTTACCCAACAGGACTTATTTTATTGAAATAAATTAAACTTGTATTATTTATTTCTTCCCCCAGGACCCTAAGCATTTCCTTCCTTTAACGTGGCCTTTATTCTGGGAAAAAGGACCTATGGCCTCCAAAGCAATTTTATTTTTGGCTTCTCTGCTGTGCCTGACATATGTTACAGTGTTATTAGACATGGGACCACACTTGTTCATCGGGATAAAAATGAAGACTCCAGTTTCATTTCACACCCCTTCACACAGCCTCCTGCAACTGCTGATAATATCTGGCCATTACCCAGCAGGGCTGGATTCTGGCCAAAGTGGGGAGACTCCCAAGCTCAGCACCAAGACCCTGAGGCACTCTTTACCATCCATTTCCCAAACCCCTGAGCCATACCATCCCCATGTAATAAAACTTTTAAACAAGGCACTGAAGCCAAGAGGATGGTGTTGACTCAAGCCGGCTCTAGCCCTCTCTGGCTCCTCAGCCACAGGTTGGGTCAACGGCATAAAGGCAGAACACCTGCCAGACAGTCCTGGCAGCTGGGAAGGCCTCCAGAGGCTTGACAAAGGGCCAGGCCAGAAGAAAGTGAAGCCGGGTGGAGCATGGGGAAGCAGCGGCTGGAGACACTACAGTGTTTTATGACACAACGATATCAGCATAAAGGCAGATGGCCACGGAGGCTGTTTGAAAAGCAGCCGTGACAGACCTAGAGGGTGCAGGCCGTATGAGTCACACCGGCAGGTGTGTTATTATCAAGGTGATGTAGGGGGTCTGGAATGCGACTTAAAAGCCGGTAACCAGACATTCTCCATAAACATATTAATTGCTTCAAGTAACATGGCACTAAAAAGTGAGGACAATCTGACTCTTATGAAATGTCTGCTCTCGGTCCATGAATGATTAAGAAATAAATGATACATAAACAGAATAAATAAGTGAAGGGGTGACACTTCTTTCAGGAGGAAGAAACAAGTTCCTTACTCTCTACATTTCTTGCCTCCTCCATTTCCCCAGTATAACTTCTGTGACTACTGTAAACAGTGATAAAGCAGCTGTTAGTATTGTTAAGTGTCATACAGTCAGTTCCAACTCATAGCCACCCTATGTACAAGAGAAGGAAACACTGCCCGGTCCTGTGTCATCCTCACAATCTTCACTATGTTTGAGTTCATTGTTGCAGCTACTGGGGTAATCCATCTCTTTGTGGGTCTTCCTCTCTTTCACTGACCCTCTACTTGACCAAGCATCACATCCTTCTCCAGAGACTACTCTCTCCTAATAACATGTCCAAAGTACATGAGATAAAGTCTCCTCCCCCTTGCTTCTAAGGAGCGTTCTGGCCATACTTCTTCCAAGACAAATTTGTTCGTTCATCTGGAAGTCCGTGGTATATTCAATATTATTCAATGATGTCATAATTCAAAGGCATTTATTCTTCAGTCTTCCATATTCATGGTCCAGCTTTCACCTACATATAAGGCAATTGAAAATACCATGGCTTGAGTCAGGAGCACCTTAGTCCTCAATGTGACATCTTCGTTTTCAACACATTAAAAGAGGTCTTTTGCAACAGATTTGCGCAAAGTAACATGTTTAATTTCTTGACTGCTGCTTCTGTGAGTGTTGATTTCGGATCCAAGTTAAAATGAAATCCTTGACAACTTCAATCTTTTCTCTGTTTATCATGATGCTGCTTATTGGTCCAGGTGTGAGGAATTTTGTTTTCTTTATATTGAGGTTTAATCCATACTGAAGGCTGTAGTCTTTGATCTCCATCAGTTAGTGCTTTAAGTTGTATTCGCTTTCAGCAAGCGAGTTTGTGTCATCTGCATATCACAGGTTGTTAACCAGTCTTCCACCAATCCTGATGGTGCATTCTTCTTCATGTAGCCCAGCTTCTCAGATTATTTTCTCAATATAAAGACTGAATAAGTATGGTGAAACGATACAACCCTGATTCACACCATTTCTGACTGCAGATATAGGTAAAAATCTTCAATTTCTTCATCTTTGCCATTAGTGGCTGGTGAATAAATTTGAATAATTGTTGTATTAATTGTCTTCCTTGTAGGCATATGGATACTATCCTATCACTGACAGTGTTGTACTTCAGGATAGATCTTGAAATGTTCTTTTTGACGATGAATGTGACTTCATTGTTCTTCATTTTGCCATTTCCAGCATAGTAGACCATATGATTGCCCAATTCTAAAGGGCTAATACTAGTCCATTTCAGCTCACTAAAGCCTAGGATATCGATCTTTAGGCATTCCATTTCATTTTGACTACTTCCAATTTTCCTAGATTCATATTTTTTATATTTCATGTTCTGATTAAAGTAGAGGGTCTGCAAGAGCAAGGAAAACCCTAAGGAGATGGATTGACGCAATAGCCACAACAATGAACTCAAACATAGCAACGATCACGAAGATGGTGCAGGACTGGGCAATGTCTCATTCTGTTACACATCAGGTCACTATGAGTTGGAGTCAACTCAGTGGCAACTGACAACAATTGTAAACAGACCTCCCATATTTTGTATCCAGCTATTTTTAAGAAAACCTTGCCCTTTCTTGCCGTTCTGACCCAGGTTGTAAAGCCTTCCTCTTTCCTGAAGTATTTGCCTTCGGACTAGAAGGCAAGGGGCCTGTTGCTGCTCCATATGTGTTTCTGTCCTTTGGGATCATAAAAGGATGTGTTGATGGTCTACTTTGCAGATACAGACACCGTCTTGAGCCTGGTCCGTAGACAATATTCAATAGCAGTTGTTTCTAGTGTCCCTAGTGCTGACTCTAATCCTATGAACATGCCGTGAACTTCGTTCAAGGATGGTTTCCATTGGCAACTGTACCTGATGATGCCTGAAATTTTATCTTCAGCCCAGACCCATAACTCTTGCACTTGCAGGCTATTTCCATCCACCAGCCCAATACCTCACCGAAGTGCCCATCAAGCACTGCAGAGAACTTTTTTTTTCATCACCAAAATCACCTTGACAAAGACAGGCCCTGCAGGCCACCCTGGCCAATGATTATAAATAGAATGGATAACCATTCCATTTTTTCACATCACTTATGTTTCCATCTTCTGTTTCCCTGCCTGTAGAATCAGGATAGTTTACAACTTGAAACGTGTTTCACCTTGTTTATACTTTGACTGTTTTTCCTTCTAGCAGCATTATTATCATCATCAATAATTGTAATGATGGTGTATTTCTCAATCTACCACCCATCTGTCAGCTTGTACTATGATGGCTTATATGTTGCTTTGATGCTGAAAGCTATACCACCAATATTTCGAATACCATCAAGGTCACCCATGGTAGACAGGTTTCAGTGGAGCTTCCAGACTAAGACTAGGAAGAAATGTCAGATGATCTGCTTCCTAAAATTGGCCAGTGGAAACCCTACGGATCACAGAATATTGTCAAGGCTTCAACTTGGTTACTTTGGATGTGTCATCAGGAGGGGTCGATTGCTGGAGAAGTACATCATGTTTGGTAAGGTGGAGGGCCAACAAAGGCAAGGGAAGCCCCCAATGAGATTGATTAATACAGTAGCCACAACAATGGACTCAAATACACCAACGATCATGAAGATGGCACAGGACCCAGCAATGTTCGGTACTGTTACACATGGGCTCACCAAGAGCTGGACCCATCTCTGTGGCAACTAACAACAATATTTGACAATACACGTTACTTTTCCAAAGTGTTTGTAGATATTGCATATTAACTCGTTATTATTGTTTCATGATATTTTTTAGACAGTTGATTTATTTTGAGCAAATTCAGTACACTCTTGTTAGGTGCCCTCAAGTTGATTCCAAATCATAGTGACCCTATGTACAGCAGAAAGAAACACTGCCCAGTCCTGTCCCCTCCTCACAATTGTTGCTATTTTTGAACCCATTATTGCAGCCACAGTCTACTGGATGTTTGCAGCTGTTTCTTCTCATTTTGAGTTGTGCCACATCAGCAAATGAAGCTCCTGAAAGCTTTACTCCATCCACATCATTAAGGTCAACTCTACTTTGAGGAGGCAGCTCTTCTCTAGTCATATTTTGGCCTTCCAACCTGAGGGGCTCATCTTCCAGCACTATATCAGACAATGTTCCCCTGCTATTCATAATGTTTTCACTGGCCAATTTTTTTAGAAGTAAATTGCCAGATCTTTCTTCCTAGTCTGTCTTAGTCTAAAAGCTCCATTGAAACCTGTCCACCATGAGTGACCCTGCTGGTATTTGAAATACTGGTGCCATAGCCTCCAGCACCACAGCATCACACAAGCCACCACAGCACTTCAAACTGACAGATGAGTGGTGGTCAGCACACTACTAAAGAGAATGAATATCCATCTTAAGATCATAATTTACTCACTGTCTTCATGCACAAAACATTAGACACTGTCTTTGTGCATTTGCTCAAACTTTGGCTAATGTTTGATGCAAAAACCACCCCCAAACCAAACCCATTGCCATCCAGTCAATTCCGACTCATAGCAACCCTATAAGTCAGAGTAGAACTGCCCCATTGAGTTTTCAAGGGGCGCCTGGTGGATTTGAACGGCTGACCTTTTGGTTAGCAGCTGTAGCTCTTAACCACTATACCACCAGGGTTTCCATATTTGATGTAAAGGAATAATTTTTCCCAAATGCAACTATTTGCTTAACTAAAGGCTTTTTTGCCCTGGTTAGGAGAAAGTAGGAAGAAACTAACATTTATTTTGGCTGAGTACCTGCCGAGCACCTTTTCACATATGATCTCATCGAGTTCTTCATTGACTCCAAGAGATAAAAAAAAAAATAGCTCTTATTATTCCCGTATTGTAGATGAGAAGTTGGTAATATTGTCTAAGGTTACAGAGCTAGTAAGTGGCAGATTCAGAATTCAAACCCAGTTCTCTCTGGCTCCAAATATTCCAAATATTCAGTAGTGAACATGAATTCTTGATATGAATATTAGACTTTTATAATCTCAAACTCATAAATATCCAGGCTCTCAATTTATTTAACAAAATCAAGTAAATCATTTTAACTTATCCAGCAAAACCCAATCAAGAAGACAGAAATCCATAAGTTAAGAAATAATCTTGTAAAAAAAAAAAAAAAAAAAACCTCAGAAAACACAACCTGTAGGCTTAATTACTAACTAGGGATGTTTAATTTTCAATTCTATCACACAAAGGATAATGAAAAAATAAACCTGAAATTACTGAAGTAATCTCAGTGTTAAAAAATGGGCTTTTATTATTACATAATCTTAATATTTCTGCTTACATTTTCTAGATGATTCACCTATCTGTATTTCTGATCTGGATTGCATTATATCTGTAGATCGCTTTGGGTAGAGTTGACATTTTCACAATGTTGAGTCTTCCTATGCATGAGCTTGGTATGTTTTTCCATTTAAGTAGATCTCTTTTGGTTTCTTGCAGTAGTGTTTTATAGTTTTCTTTGTATAGGTCTTTTACAACCCTGGTTAGATTTATTCCTAAGTATTTTATCTTCTTGGGGGCAGTTGTAAATGGTGTTAATTCCTGATTTCCTTTTCGAGGTTCTCTTTGTTGGTGAAGAAGAATCCAACTAATTTTTGTATGTTAATCTTGTCCTGCTACTTTGCTGAAAGTAAAGTAGTTTCTTGTGGATTCTTTGGGGTTTCCTATGTATAGTATCATATCATCTGTGAATAGGGATAGTTTCTCTTCCATATCAATTTGAATGCCCTTTATTTCTTTTTCTTGCCTTATTGCTCTAGCTAGGACTTCTAGCACAATGTTCCATATGAGTGTTGATAAAAGACATCTTGTCTGGTTCCTGTTCTCAAGGTGAATGCTTTCAGTCTCTCTCCATTGAGAATGATGTTGGCTGTTAGTTTTGTATAAATGCCCTTTGTTTTGTCAAGGAATTTGCCTTGTATTTCTATTTTGCTGACAGCATGCATTTTAAATATAAAATTTATCTGTAATTAAACTCAAGCTGAAGAGGAACACTTCTAACAGTCCTTTAGCCTGTATAGTGGATATCTCTTGTTTGTGGCTGTCCAAGATATTTTCCTCCTTCTTTTGGTAACAGCATGTGCCCCCACCTTCGCTTTATTAAGCTGCTCCTCTCTCACCATGATTCCAACAACCACTATATACAAGGCATGCAATTCTGGTGAGGAAGTCAACCACAACACTGCATCCACCTGACCAGAGGAAAAGCCAATGGAGAGTGTGTGACCCAAACAGGGCAAGTCTAAACTTTTCCCTGGGATTTTTCATACAGAAACTGGCAGACATACCTCTTTTCCTTTTGGAAGTCTAGTCTAAAGAATGTGGCCTAGAGCTGCTTGTCCTCATGTCCCCTCCCATGTGAAAGATCTGGTGAGAAAGGGGCCAGTACAGTACTAAGGCAGAAGCCGAGATGAGAGAAGGGGGGAAAGAAACAGATTTCTTGATGGTGTTCAAGTCTTTAAAGTCAGCTCCACCATTGCCTTTCTGTGATTTGGTTATGGGAGCCTACAAAGACTACTTCTTTGCTTAAGACCTTTAAGTCTGGAGTCTCTGTCACTTGCAACCAAAAGAGTCCTAACAAATATAATTCTTCACCTTCCTCCAGCTGCCAATATTCTATATTATAATTCAGTTCTGTTTAATGATTTTCATGATTCTGAAAGTTTAACAACTCTCCATTCTCTCTTTTGCTCTTGAGGAGGTACCGTCAAATAGCTGACTTACATCGTTTCTGTAAAGCACTGTGATTTCAACTCTCAAACACTGAGTTTGATCAAGAATCAAAGAAATCCCTGCCTCACAAAACATCTGAGACCTTCTTCAGTATATTGACTTTCCACAAAAGGAAAGCAAGCAAGAAGAAGAAAACTCCAAACAAATCACTACGTCACTGGACAGACTTTCTACAGTGAAATGCAAAGGCTTAAGATGTCCTCTGTTGTGTTAAATTTGACACAGATCAAAATGCAATAGGGCTTTTTCCTGGTGGTATATGCAGGACGGAAGGAGAAAAGCAGAGGAGGAAGGAACAAGGCTGGTTGATGCCTCTGAAAAGCCCAATCTGGCATCACAGGTAATTTTCTGATCAACCTGGGAAGATCACTGAACCTTGCAAAGGTGGATTCTGTGTGAAGACACAGATATGGCCCAGAGCAACTGTGGCTCCTTATTGCAGGGAAAGTAGGGATACATGTTTTGGGGGAGTTTAGCACCTCTAGCAAGTAGAGAGAATATATAGGGACACTTAGGCTAACAGTAAGGAAAAAAAATACAAAAACTCTAACCTGTGGCTGAAAACGTAGGTTGGAAATAGAGGTCTTTCTGCCTCACTAGTAAGAACAACTTTAGAAAACCCAAAGGAAACCACCACGCCTGTGTTTGATGCATGGCAAAACTTGTGAAAGATGCAAAATCCAGTGAGTGGCTGAAAGCTCGGTCCTACACATGCAAAGGGATGGCCCATGGGAGATAAAACCAACTAGTTACTCTCCACCACAGACATTCAAAGATAAACAAGGTTGTTTTTCATTTTAAGTACAACTTATTTGCTTAAATACTAGTAAAGCCGAATCCAAACTGCAAGATGAAATGTATAAATCCTAAGACTTCTCTCCCCCTTTTCCTTCCCTTACCATTTCCATGGTAAGGGCAGTGTTGTGGTCTCGTAATTCGGATTCGATTTACACAAATATAATTACCACTGCAGCATATTAATAATATTTTAGAATTAAAGCATTAACACTGTCACAAAGGATTGCATAGTGAGCTACTCTAAGCACCACATTATGATCATTGTAAATTCAACCCTGATGGGTTTGTAGGAAGTCCCTGGGTGGTGCAAACGGTTTGCAACAACTACTAACCTAAAGGTTGGTAGTTTGAATCCACCCAGCAACACCGCAGAAGAAAGACCTGGCGACCTGCTTCTGTAGATTACAGACAAGAAAACCCTACGGAGCAGTTTGACTCGATGGCAACAGACTTGATTTTGGTTTGGGGGGTTTTTAAGATCGAGTTCTCCATGCATCTTATTTATGCTGTGTTCTTCTCTTTATTGCCTCAAGCATTCTGACAGTATTCTAAAGTCCTACTTTGATGCTGGAAGGTATCACGGAGACGATCTGGCCTAACCGCTTCTCCTTTTCAAGTCCAGGACACTAAGGCTCAAATAGATAATGTGGCTTATTCAATGTCACACAGGTTTACTTGCCTGGTCGTGTTAGGGCTAAAAGCCAGACCTCGGTAATAACTGGTACTGACATAAACCATGGCTCCAGAAGCTCCTCTGTAGAGGACAGTCATCACAGGAAGACAGCTTACAGAGCAAATGAAGAGAACCGGCACACTAACTCAAACTGACCAGAATGAGTTGGATGAGCGGGTCAACATTTTGGCAAGATAAAAACACTGTTTACTCAAGTGAAAACTAGCAGGGACTCATTTCCAATCTCAAACAAGATGTTGAAATGTTAAATAACTATAATTGCCTTTAAAGTTTTGATAATAACTAATATTTGCATAATACCTTTCATCTGTAAGTTTTCAAAATACTATAAAAGTAGTACAATTAACCCAATTTTACAAAAGGTGAAACGGAGGCACTGGGTGGGATAAAAACTTGCCCAGAGTTCTACATAGAGGAAAGCAGAACTTAGCCTATGACTTTGCTGTGAACCAAAGGATCATGGAGGTTTGAAACGGAAGGGTCCATAGCAATTATCTGGTTCCACCTTCCAACCATGGAAACCGAGGTGCAGAAAAGTCTAATGATTTGCCTATGGTTACAAAGGTGGTTAGTAAGTCAGTTTCAATAAAACCCAGGCCCCCTGAATCCCAGTGCTGTGCTCTTTCTCTCACGCCCACAACTGGGTTATCTCCTGCTCAGACAGATGTTGAGTGAGCCCCGAAGGACTTCCTATTTCCCAGGGTGCTTTCCAGCTTCAGGGTTGAATTTCTTCCCTCATTCCCCCAGAAATCAGCTGCAGGAGACAACCTCTCCTGTCTCTGGGGTTGTGAAGACCCAATGTGAGACCAACCCAGAGTAAGGATACCAGTAACCAGTTGCCATCGAATCAATTCCAACTCATGGTGGCCCTATGTGTGTCAGAGTAGAACTGTGCTCCATAGGGTTTTCAATAGCTGCCTTTTCAGAATTACGTTGCCAGGCCTTTCTTCTTAGGCAACTCTAGGTGGACTCAAACCACCAACCTTTCAGTTAGCAGTTAAGTGCCTTAACTGTTCGCACTATCCAAGGACCTCAGGGTGAAGATAACCCACTGGTTAAAGAAGTCTGCCCAGCAGCCCTTGTTTCAACGGGTGGGTGGCGTCTCCCAGACTCCTTATTTGCCTCCACTGCCCCAGAGGATGTTGTTCACCAAGCTGGAGGTCCAGTTGTTGCTGAAATGGCATGGTAGCATTTGGTGGCTACTTACTGGACTTATTGGCTCACTTAGAGATTCTTACCAGCGTCTCCTCCGTAAACATGAAAACACTTAGAACTCTTTCCCTTACAGGCCACCCCTAAACAAAGAACACCCTCTTATTTTTCCTTTAAATATTCTTTTGGCAACCACAAGAGATGGCAACTCTGCTGCAGTTGAAAATCTGTTCCACATCAAAGCCACCCTTTCCTTTCACCAGACTCACAGAGCTCTTTATTCCCAGGCCTCTTGAATACACCAAGCACCACCAGTGTTTACATTTTTGTCCAGCCTACACGTCTTTTCCTGCTTAAGAACCATATGCCCTATCACTTTAGTCATGTGGCTAATACACCCTGCTTCCTTCCTTTTCCTCCGGCTCTTCTGGCCTCTGACTCAGTTACACCCATCCTGGCTGGTGGTGCTGTAGGGAACATTTAAACAATATCGGTTCTTGCCAGTGCCCTCTGACATGGTTCCCTTGTGCAGCACAGAAAATATTTCCAGCCACTCAGTAGCCCAAGAGTCACAAGTGTTCCTTGTTGCTGTTCCCTACATACTAAATATTTCAGTAAATGCTGTCTGATGGTGACCACCGTAGACTTTGATCTGAAGTCTACTTTTACTACTCTTGTCCCTAGTGCATAATAATCAGGAAATAAGATGGTGATGTTTGAGTCTGGAAAAAAGGTAAAAACCAAAGAGCAATTGATAGTTTGTTACACAGTGGGCCCCTGGCCTTGTTCTGACTGATGATATTGAGCTTTTCCCTCATCTCTTTCCACAGATTTGATTCCTGTGTTTTCTATCTGATAAGGTCCATCTGTGTAGTCACTATTTATGTTGCCGAAAAAAGGTATTTGAATGAATAAGTTGTTGGTCTTGCAAAATTTTATGCAATCTCCAGCATTGTTTCTATCACCAAGGTCATATTTTTGGACTATACATCCTTTTTTTTGTTGTTTCCAACTTTCACATTCCAATCACCAGTAATTATCCATTCAGCTTGACTGCGTGTTTGATCATTTTCAGACTTCAGAAGTTGGTAAAAATCTTCAATTTCTTCATCTTTGGCATTAGTGGTTGGTGATAAATTTGAATAATAGTCATATTAACTGGCCTTCCTTGTATCCATGCGCTTGCCATTGAGTCAATTCCGACTCACAGAACAGAGTAAACCTGCCCCTTAGGGTTTCCAAGGAGCAGAGCAGCTGGTAGATTTGAACTATCAACTTTTGGTTAGCATCCAAGCTCTTAACCACTGTGCTACCAGGGCTTCCTTGTAGGCGTATAGATATTATCCTACCACTGACAGCACTGTATTTCAGCAAAGATCTTGAAGTGTTCTTTTTGACAATGAATGAGACACCATTTCTCTTCAATTTGTCATTCTGGTATAGTAGACCATGTGATTACCTTATTCAAAATGTTCAGTACCAGTCCATTTCAGCTCACTAAGGGCTAGGATATCGATCTTTATGCATTCCATTTTATTTCTGACAACTTCTAGTTTCTCTAGATTCGTACTTATACATTACATGTTCTGATTATTACTGGATGTTCCCAGCTGTTTCTTCTCACTTGGTGTCATGCCACATCAGCAAATGAAGATCCAGTTTGACTCCAGGCACGTCATTAAGATCAACTCTACTCTGAAGAGGAAACTCTTTCCCAGTTGTATTTTGAGTACTTTTCAATCTGAGGAGCTCATCTTCTGGCACTATATCAGACAATGTTCTGCCGCTCTCCATAAGGTTTTCACTGGCCATTTCTTTCAGAAATAGACCACCAGGTCATTCTTCCTAATCTGTCTTAGCCCGGAAGTGCTGTGAAAACTTTCCACGACGGGTGACCTGCTGGTATTTGAAATACTGGTGGCATACCTTCTGGTATAGCAGTAACTACAAGCCACCACAACACAACAAACTGACAGACAAGTGGTGATCTCTAGGAATAGGTTGGGCTAAAGTTGACATCTCAACTGTTTATGAGCTATGGAATACTCCATGTGGGCCTGGCACTGTGCGCTCTGTATATAATCTCATTTCATACTTGCGATTATCCTGTCAAGTACGTTTTGTTTGTTTCTGTCTCGTGGAGAACCTGAAAGTCAGGGAGGGTAAATTACTTGATCAAGGTCAGCAGCTATTGTCAGGTCTGAGGGCAGATCTGTTGACTCCCAAGTTCTTGATTCCTCCCATTGCACACTGTCCCTTAAACCATAGAAATTAACATCTACAATGTTATAACTGAGCATCGAATGCTGTCAAAGTTATCATTTGTGTAATAGAGAAGACTTACTCTTATAAAGAAGCTGTTTGATGGAGCCATAAGGATAGGTTTCAGTAATAAATTATTATCCCTCCAGTTCTCCTTTTCTTATCTAGGAGTCTTTAACTATAGAAATGTTCAGGCTCTACTGCCCTTTGAATGAATATATATGTGTGTGTGTTTCAAAAGATGTTTTCACATCTGAATCTACTATTTCATCTTTTGCCCCAGTCTAGACCACAACAAAAACACCAACACAAAAACATGAGTAAAAGGAAAATACTGCAGGCGCATTCACATGGGAATTTATTATGTACAAATCATGTCCCTGAGCTCCACTTTTTCTGTCTCTCTGATCCAGTTTATCCCCAATTCTCAAGACAATGTAATATTTTGTCATACCCTAAATGGGAACAAAAGTAGTACTTCAAAGGACAGAAACTCCTTACTAACTTAAAAGAACGATCAAGCAATTTAGTATGAAAAGGAGTCAAACTTCTTTAAAAAAGGACAAATATAATTTGAGGCCTATTGAATGAAGCAAAAGAAATAATTAAGTTTTTTTTAAGCAAATTGTTTTGGAAAGAAATCAGGCTTTTCTAAGAAACCCTATGCTTGTTGAGTGTGGTCAGGTGGTTACGACACAGACATAGAAATGCAGGATTCATGGCTTCTTCTCCAAAGTGTGAATGTCTGATGGACTCTAAGCCTCCAGAAAGTTGTTTATTAACTCTGCACTGTTGTTTAGCTGCCTGTAATACTAATATGGCTATTGCAATATCATTTTTTAAACTTTTGTCCTCATAGGACTATATGAATTTACAACAAAAAATGGAAATATCCTGTCATGACACAGCCTGGCTATTGACAGGCACAGTGGGATGACAATAGCAACCAGGGGAGACCAGTGAGAAGGTGATGTGTGCTGACATCAGTGCCCGTGGAACTCACGTAAATTGAATCACTAATGAATACTCAGCCCAGACAGCCATGATGGCACAAGGTCAGTTTTGGGGAGGAGCTAAAGAGAAAGGCTTGGAGAAGATCTATGTATCAAATAGAGTACGAGCTGTGAGCTGAGCTGCTGGAGAAATACAAAGCCAGTGCTGGATATGTGAACTGCCTGTAAAAACAATGAGGATGGGAAAGAGACCAAAATTGAGAGTAGATGCTGTACGTATGAGAGGGGGTGGGAAAAGACTTTTTTCTTTATACTAATTAGGATAATCCCGCATTACTATTGACTTTTAAGTGCCCACATTGCACAAGAGCCAGTACCGAACATAAAAAAACCCACCAGTTATCATTGAGTCGATTCCAACTCACGATGACACCATGTGAGTCCATAGGCTTTTCAATGGGTGAGTTTTCAGAAGTAGATTGCCAGGCCTTTGTTCCGAGGTGCCTCTGGGTAGAATCAAACCCCCAGCCTTTTGTGAGCAGTCAAGTGCTTTAACCACTTGCACACAACAGAACTGAACATGTTTATGACAAATTCATTCCAAAGCTAAGGGCCTCTAGATAGGATTTATTAACCTAATGACAGTGACACGGGCTCAGGCAGAAGCCATCACTCAGAACACTTCCTAGCATGGGAAGGAGTAGAAGAATAGCCGGGAACAGACACATTTCAAGGAAATACTGAGAACCTTATGAAGTGCGGACAGGCAGACCCAGCAGAAGCTGGGAAAGATGCTGTCTTAGTTATCTAGTGCTGCTGTAACAGAATACCACAAATGGGTGACTTTAACAAACAGATATTTATTTTCTCACAGTTTAGGAGGCTCAAAGTCCAAATTCAGAGTGCCAACGCTAGAGGAAGGCTTTCTCCCTTGGCTCTGGAGGAAGGTCCTTAACTCATTTGAGCTTCTACTCCTGAATGATCTTCATGTGGCTTGGCATCTCTTTTCCCCCATCTCTGCTTCTCTCACTTGCTGGTTTAATCTTCTTTATATCTCAAAAGAGATTGATTTAAAACAGACCCTACACTAATCCTTTCTCATTAACATAACAAAGACAGCCCATTTCCAAATAGGATTATAACCACAGATACAGGGATTAAGATTTAGAACATGTATTTTTGGAGGACACAATTCAATCCATAACAGACACCCCAGCCAGAGTAGCACTAAATATATCCCAATTAAGTTGAATTACTATCCAAATAAGCAACTGTCACGCCCATTAAGAAACTCCAATGAGTTTGCTGGGCAGTGGCCTGCTTACACGCATTTACTGATTTAGTGCACCGTAGTGATTATGAGTAATCCTCAGCTACTCCATACTGCTCTGAGACCTAATTACCATTTGCATGGATCCTTGAATAAAGACGATTCTGGAAGTAAAAAAGGATGCCACATTCTAAAGGGGAGCATTCGGAAGGCAGGATAAGTCCTTGCTGAAGCTGCTAATTCAGAGGCCTTAGCTTTTCATGGAATTCCGGGAAGTTCCCTCTCCCTGGACATCACATGTCTTGTGATCTAACCAGCTCTTAGGCATTCTTTGGTCAAACACTCTGGTCCTGCTTCCTCCTTTCCCTTGGCTGGCAACTCTCACATAGACTTCAATGACAAAAAGCTGTCAACAGTTCATAAAAGGATCAAACACCTTAAGATGTTGTATACAAGTTCCAGTGATGTTTTCAAATACACTTCCTTTCCTAGTTCCTCACAGATAACCTTTTGGCATCCAGTGAAGTAATTGGGAGGGCGGATAGCCAGTTCTGATTTGGGGGAAATATTTCCACCCACTAGTTGTCATCATACACGGTTTGGTTTGAGAGACATTTCATCAATGGAACCTTGTAGTATTCCTGTTAGCAACCTTCCTTTTCCTTGGGAACAGAGGTCAAACAGAGGCCTTTTAAAGGAGGACAATTGTAAACGTCTGGGCTTACTTTCACATCTGCCATCACAGCCCTTAACCATTCCTTCCCAAAGAGAGCAAAAGAAAACAGGCTTCCCACGAAGCCTGTTCCTTTCATGCCGGCCTTGTCCCAGGCAAAGAGTTTCAAAATGAAGTAAAGGTTACAGTTTTTTTGACTTCTAACTCTGAGGCTAAGTGTTGCTAAAGAGACTGTTTAAAGAGAACTCAGAAGATAAAGAGCAAGAGCATTTTGCTGGCATCAAAGGATATCCCTGGCAAGTGAGGTTTTCTTGCTTTCTGAACAGGAGGCACATTGAATGCGTGAGCTGGCACAGGACAGGCAACACCATCCCATTATTCAGAGAATCACAATCTCCAGTCATCCCATGAGAAACGTTTCCTAGAAATCTCTTTTGAGACATTGCAGTTTTTCTCAATCTAGAGTCTTCAGTTAAACCACAAAACATAGAATATGGTTTCAGTGACTTTTTCTCAATTTTCCCAAAGATGGTAGAGAGCTAGTACCATTCTAGAAGATGCCCAGGAAAGAAGTTAATCCATTGCATACAATGGTATTGGTTGTTGTTGTTAGCTACTGAGTTGACTCCAACTCATGGCAGCCTTAGAAAGACACACTGCCCAGTCTTGCATAACTCTCACAATCACTGGCATGTTTGAGTCCGCCATTGTGGCTAGGGAGTGTCTCCCATACCTGCACTGGTCCTGTATTCACCAAGCGCCATGTCCTCCTCTAGCAATTGATGCTTCCCAATGACGTGAACAAGGCAAGTAAGTCAGACTATGTTCTTTTGTGATCCATAAGTTTTTTTTAATTTTCAGAAGGAGAGTGCCAGGCCTTACTTCCTAGTCTATCTTAGTCTGGAAGCTCTGCTGAAACCTGTCCACCATGGATGCCCCTGCTAGTATTTTAAATACTGGTAGCGTGGTGCAGTGGGTTTCTTTTATGCAGCCTTTCTGGTCCTGGCTTTGCAACTCTCCCAAATGATTGGTCAGGCCAAAATCTGCCAAAGGAATAGTCTGTTTGCTATCCACATAAGAGGCTTTTCAGGATCGGTCAATTTGCTATCCACTAAGTGGCTTACAAGGATTCGTTGGCTTGCTATCCATCTAAGGATTGGCTAGGGCATCCCACCTTGTAGTTGACCTTCACTGGGATTGGCTAGGGGGCCCAGTCCAATCTGACCTTTACCTAGATTGGTTAGGTAAATTGAAAAGGAGTACACGGGCTAGCCAATAAAAAACCTGGAACTTGAAGGCAGAACTATCCTGATTGAGAAGGGTGTGCCCGAGAGTCACCCTGAGAAAGACCTGTTTCAGTGAGGAACTTATTTGAAACTACGCTGCTTGAGGAAGGGAGAGATGCACTCTCTGCTTCAGAGACCTTCAGACCTCAACTGTATACATTTCCCTGAGTTGTATCCTCAGTTTCCTGGCATTTACCCTGAGTTGCCTCCAAATTGCATCCTGTTTTGTCTGCAATGTTACCCTAATAAACCACTTAACTGTTGAGTATAGCCTGTGAGTTCTTATGAGTTCTTTGGGACATTTGCAGTAAATTATCAAACCCAGCAGAGACATAGAGGGTGAAATGATGGCAAAGTGGGAAAGCAGAGGTATATTTGACCTCTGCTTCATAACAACCAGCATTACATTCATTCTGGCTCATGATGTTGTCCTTACAGGTGGCATAGCTTCCAGCAACATAGCAATGTGCAAGACACCACAGTATGACAAACTGACAGACTCCGGAAGAGAAGATGCATAGGAAAAAATTTAATTCACTGCATACAATGGTACCTTGCGACAATTAGGGCTTAATTTCATCCCTGAATTTGTTGAGAAAGGTTGTTAGAGAAACACCACACCAAAGCCTCAAGCCTGGAGACAGAATAGATACAAATTGCCTCTGTAAGAAGCACATATTCTTTTAAATGAAGCCAAGAAAAGTCCCTAAAGTCTTTGAAAGAATTAGATGGAATGGTCACAAGAAAAGGAAACAAAATCACTTAGATGGAATGGTCACAAGAAAAGGAAACAAAATCACTCCACTTCAGATTCACATGACCAAAAATGAGCATGTCTCCTAATATTAAGTCTGTAGCACTGTCAATTCATTAATTTCTCCTTCTTTGCAAAAACAAGCCAACACTTTGTTGGGCACTGTATAGGCGATGGTGTTAGGGACCCACTGAAAATTCCAGCTATAAATTAGACCCAGTCTGTTGGGTCTGTAAACCATGAATGCTCATCATCAGTGCACAGAGGAGGACAGGCATACAAGATGGAATTGGGAGTGAGACAGAAACTGATGTGAGAGATATTGTGGAAATAGAATCTTCAAGAGTTAGTCATCAGCTGTGCGTGTGGAGTGAGGTAGGGGGCTAATTTGGGTGGTTGGTTTTTCTAGGCCTTAAATGGGAAATAAAGAGCCCTGGTGGTGCAACGGCTAAGTGCTCGGCTGCTAACATAAAAGTTGGGGGTTGTCTCCAGCTCTGGCTCTGGGGCTTTGAGGGGAAAAGACCTGGCAATCTGCTCCAATAAGGATTACAGCCTAGAAAATCCTACGGGGGAGTTCTCTTCTGTCACATGGGTGAATATGAGTCGGAATCAACTCAACAACACCCAACAACAACAAGCTGGAAATACATGAGGTAGAATTGAGATGTTGTAGTTGTGGTTGTCACTGTCATGTGAGGATGGAAGGTGGGGAGGTGATAATGATCAGCTCAGTGTTGGAAGGATGTGAGGTTCTAGTAAGGCATCCAAGTGAAGGTTCAGTGAGCCACTGGATAACTGTCTGGGCTTCAGGAGAGAGAGGTTACTCAGAGATACAGACCTCAGAGTTAGGAGAAGTAGGGATCAGTTGAAGCCATGGAATATGTTCACCTCACTCAT
The DNA here is from genome assembly GCF_024166365.1 of Elephas maximus indicus. Taxonomy (NCBI): domain Eukaryota; kingdom Metazoa; phylum Chordata; class Mammalia; order Proboscidea; family Elephantidae; genus Elephas; species Elephas maximus. The sequence goes on from NC_064823.1 coordinate 42,828,106, forward strand.
GGAAGGTGTGTTTACCAAGGAGAGGAAAGGTCTACATTTTCAGTAACTTGAGAAGCACAACTGTCTTTTCCTTAACAGCATCTGTCCTGTGCATTCAAAGGATGATATAAAGGCAACCGCCAGTGAAACCCATGACCTCGACTTTGACCTGAAGAAACATTTGCTGGATTACTGCTTTAGACACCATATTCGACAGCTTTGGCACTGTTTTCTTGGCCACAACTCCCTTTTCCCCTTCAAATGCTGTAATTCTCCAGTTTTCCCAAAGCATCTGATTTCCCTGAGAGAGGTCACAAAACCATCTGTCCTCTTTGGAGATCCATTTGATTATGCTGCTTGCTGAAGGAAGAGATTAAATGGGAAGATAGGAAGATTAGCTAATAGATTTTAATATAATTGGTATCCAAATAGGCAAAGTTTTGCCGGATTCCTAACAGCTTAAAAATATTTGTATCTACTATTGCAACAGAAGAGACATCTATGATGATATGAAATTTTAAACACTGACCTCTGTCTATAAACCATAAATGTAAAAAAGTATGCATGTCAAATATTGAAATATTTACTGCAAAACATCCAAGAAAATAACGTAATTTGAAAAACAGAATTGAGTGCAGAGTAAAAATGAGAGCTCATGATATAGTTATTTTAACATAAGTAAATGGATGAAGAAAAAGTTATTAGGGGTAATATTCAAAGTTATATCAACAAATACTCTTGGCTACATTCAAAATTATATCAACGAATACTACATATAATTTTGAATATTATCCCTAATAACTTTTTCTTCATCCATGTAGTATTTTGTTGATGGAAACCCTGGTAGCGTAGTGGTTAAGAGCTACAGCTACTAACCAAAAAGTCAGCAGTTCAAATCTACCACGTGCTCCTTGAAAACTATGGGGCAGTTCTACTGTGTCCTATAGGGTCACTATGAGTTGGAAAAACTCAGGGCCAATGGGTTTGCTTTTTTTTGTTTTTACTTTGTTGATACAGAAATATTAGTCATCTGGATTAAGATAGCAGTTATTTCTAAATGCAACAAAATAATTAGCCTCAATATTTTCATAAATGTGCTGCCCTTTGAAAAGTATTCCTTGCTGCCAAACTGGAACCCAGTATGCTATCCATGGCAGTCAAGAGGCAGTAGAATTTTGTGAGAAGCTGTGCAGTATGGTGGTTAAAATGAGAGCTATAGGGTCTGACTGGCTGCATTGAAATCTCTGCTTCACTGTATGATCTTGGGTAAATCACTTAACTTCCCCAATTTTCTCATTTGTAAAGAGGAGATAATATTAGCACTTCTGGTTAAGGCCAGTATAAGGAATAAACGAGATAACATTGTGTCCCATACATAGTAAATTCTCAATAAAATTTATGAGGCGACAATGATGATGACAGAGACTTCCAGCTGCTCACCCAAATCTGTTTTCTTCTTCCTTCGTAACAGAGCTGTAGCTCTGGGTGTATGGCTGTGAGGATAGACTATATTACCAACTTGTTTTGTATCTGTTTGTGGCTGTGTGGCTAAATTCTCACCAACAAATGTAGGCAAAAGTATATGTGCCTCCTTCATGCTTTCATTCCTCTTCCGAGAGGCAGGGACCTTGACAAGCACATACATATGATGACAGTGCTCTGGGGATGATGGAGCAACAGACGGAAGGAGTCTGGGTCCCTGAATGACTCTATCGAGCAGATCGGCCCTGACCTTGGCCACTCACATCAAGACAGTTACATTAGAGAAAAAACAATTCATTTGTTCTTTAAGCCACTGCACTATTAAATCTCTTTGTTAAAACAGCTTAGCCTTGAACCTAAACAGATACAACAATGTATTATGTAGATACTGTAGTATAACAGGATGCCAAGGTGGTATAGTGGTTAAGAGTTACAGCTTCTAACAAAAAGGTAGGCAGTTCGATTCTACCAGCTGCTCCTTGGAAACTCTATGGGATAGTTCTACTCTGTCCTGTAGGGTCACTATGGGTCAGAATTGACTCGACAGCAATTAAGTTTTTTTGTTTGCTTGTTTTTATAATTGGAACTGGCTACATATTTTTTAATTTTTAAGTTCAATTTTTCTTTGGTAGTACACAGAAATAAAAAAAGCTTTTTTTATGTTAACCTTGTATTCTGAAACTATTGCTAGACTCAGTAGTTCTAGGAGCTATTTTGTAGATTCTTTGAGATTTACTACTTAGACATCTGCAAATGGAGAAAATTTTATTTCTTCCTTCCTTATCTATATGCCTTTTATTTCTTTTTCTTGTTTTATTGCATTGGCTACAACTTCTAAAATGATGTTGAATAGAAGTGGTGAGAGAGACTGCCTTGCCTTTTTCCTGATCTTAGGAGGCCTCCTCAGTATCAGTCCCCTAGCTATTGTTCTAGGCCCTGGAGTTGGTTTTGTTTTTTAGTTTTTTTAATGTTCCCTTTCCACAGCTGCACTGACTTTTCATCAGTGCCCCAAAAACAACAGTGCTTGTCGTCCATCCACCCATACATTATGACTTTTGTTCTGTAATGGAAATAGAGAATAAGGGTCTGGGTGGAGTTAAGAGTTTCTCCAACAGCAGTTGCCTTCCCCCTCTTCCAGGTCTGTACCACCAGGGACACTTTGTTAAAAGTTTTCCCGTGCTTTATCTGTGAGCACCTGGTAAGAAAAAGCTGAAAAGCATGCAAACTCCCCCAATTTCCATAGCCGCAAGGGGCTTCTCATTCTCACACCAGTGCACCATTGTCCACCACCACATCACCAACCACCCTGTTGAACTGGTCTTATTTGTATCCAGTTGCTTCTACTCCATATAAGCCAGTGCTGGTGAGATGACTGCCTTAGGATTTTGGGCTGGTTGATTGCCCTGCAACCTCAGCTTCTTGACGGGTTCAAGTAAACTCATTAATTTGCAGTTTGTGTGGCTTTTTTCATTGTAAAGATGAGAGTGACACTATTTCCTGCTTTTTACATCTTTCAAAGGAAACAATAATAACTTTTTAAAATAACAAGACAGACTTTCTCTACTACTAACACAGGGATACATTTAGAGTTGTCTCTGGTTCCCAGCTTAGCTTAGAGGAAATTTTATAATTCCCTCAAGCCTTGATTCTTACAGATGAAGGAAGAGGATGTCCTCAAATGCCTTGCAGCAGGAAATCACTTGAGTGGTACCAACCTTGACTTTCGGATGGAACAGTATATCTACAAAAGGAAAAATGATGGTATCTACACCTTAAATCTAAAAAGGACCAGGAGAAGGTTCTCTATGAATCTTAGACCATTGTTACGATAGAAAACCCAGTGACTGTCAGTGCCATATCCTCCAGGGATGCTGGCCAAAGTTCTGTACTGAAGTTTGCTGCTGTCTCAGGAGCCACCCCCTTTTGTTGGGCACTTTATTTCTGGAACTTTCTGTAATCATTCAGGCAGCTTTCCAGAAGCCTCATGTTTTGGTGGTTACTCACCCCAGAAATAACCACTGGTGTCTCCCAAAGGCATCTGGTGTTACCTGCTCACCACTTGCTCTGAGAAACACAACCCCTCTGTTTTCTGTGAACATTGCCATCTCATGGAAAGTTGAGGGAGCTCACTTAGTGGGACTGACATGATGGACACTAGACTACAAGGTCTTGCACTTGCGTGACATTCTCTCCCCTGAGCTCCCATGGGAAGTTATACCCTCTATATCTACAGGGATCCCAAAGAGATCGAAAAGAAAGAACAGACCACTGCTGAAAAGGCAGAACTAAGAAGGCATTTCAGAGAGAATGTACTGCCTGAGCGCTCAGATTTACTGCAACTCAATCCGAGGCCACCAATTAGTATGAAGGTCCTTGTGCCTATACAGCAGTTTCCTGCTGAGAAACGGAGTGCTCTGCTTGTTTCTGAAGACTGGTCTGCTACATACAGAACAGAAATAAGGCTGATGGAAAATAAATCCCAGTTTAGGAAATAGTAATGACAACAGTAACAATAATAGTATTTAAGAAGTAAGCTTAAGAGGAGTAAGCTTAGGAGAAGGAGACACATTAGAAAAGTGAAATCAAGTAAATGAAATTACATTTAATGTTTACTGAGCACTTACTATGTGCCAAATGCATTCGTATGCATTTTATCAATTCATCCTCACAAAACAAATCCAATCTAGTAAATGCTATCCCCATTAGGAGGAAACGGAGACTCAGACAGGTTAAACAACTTGCCCAAAGTTGCAGAGCCAGGAAGTGATGGAGCAGGGTTTTAACTCCCATAAAACCATGATGAGAAGGGTCGTTGGAATCCTAAGGTTTCAAAGTGCAAGAGACCTTAAAGTCCATCTTATTTAATTCCCTTATTTTGAGGGTAAAAGCTAATGTCCCAAGTCCCTCCTCCCTCAGTTACTTATTTCAGAGCTGGAACTGGAACTCAGGTCTGTTTCCTCTTAGTCCAGTGCTGGAAACTCTGGTGGCATAGTGGTTAGAAGCTACTGCTGCTAACCAAAAGGTCGGCAGTTTGAATCCACCAGGTGCTCCTTGGAAACTCTATGGGCTACTTTCTGTCCTATAGGGTCGCTATGAGTCAGAAATCGACTTGACAGCAATGGGTTTGGTTTGGTTGGTTTTAGTCCAGTGCTGTTTCTACAATTCTACAGATACTATCTGATGACTAAACAGATCAACCTTAGCAAAGAGATTCCATTTCCCATAATTTTTATTTATAGTGTATTTGCCTATGCTCTAAATGTAGACCTGTGATAAGCAACACAGAAATGTATTCAAGCCTGTCTTCTTCCTGAGATGGTCTCCCAAAAGATTCTCCCCGGCAGCCAATTTCAATCTGGTCATGTAGACTAATCACCCTTCCCTGAGATCTCTCTGCCATTATCTCTGTCTCCATGCAGGTCCTCTTAGCAGTGACTTCAAGGACAAGAGGAGGGTGGGAGGCTCTGGAGCAAATCTTTGTGGAGGATAGAAAGGTGAAGTAGGTAAATAAATATGAAAATATTACACCACGGGAAAATGTCTGAGACTATCCCAAAGACAAAGGAAGTTAAAAAAAAACATGTTCAGAGCAGGGGTAACATTAAAAAAAAAAAAAAGAACATTATAGAAGTTAATTTGAGGTTTCCTAAGAAGACTTTTTTTTTTTTTTTTTTAAGAAGACCACGGAAAGGACTGTACTTATTTGGATGTTTATAGTCTGGCACGTTACTTTAAAAAACATGATTCTTACTATTTTATAGTCACACATCATAGTCAATCTTTTATAATGCAAAATAAAAGGGAAATAATAACATCTTACATATGTAAATTGCGTTACAGCTTACTTAGCACTTTTACAACCATGATCTCATTTGATCCTCACAGTAATCTTGTGAAGTAGCCAAAGAAGGTTATTATTAATCCCATTTTACGGATGAGAAAACTGAGACTCAGAGAGATTAAATGAGCTGCGTAGTGCTCTGTGGGGGACTGTTGAAGCACTCGTGTGGTCAAGGATAGAAAAATTTTCTACTACAAGGATTCAGGATTAAAGCCAAGGCCTCAAGTTTGGCCACTAAAAGAGAACCTGAAGGCACATTGACAAGGTGGTACAAGAACATTCGAAGGGATCCTTATGTGAAAATTCTCTGCCAATAGGGACTGGGGTGGGCAGCTTCAGGACAGGTATAAATTTTATAATGTCATTGCTATAAAGGGGGAAGGCTGTTAATAGAATGGAAATTCAAGAAAACCTTAGAAAGTTCACAGAAGCAAATAGCTTGAACTCTGCTTTTGTCTACTCAAAAAAAGAAAATGAGAAAAAAAAAAATAGCACAGCAGATAGCACAGCAGACATTCCTGGGACTCTATTTACCAAAAATTACCACATATTTCTTATCTCCCCACAGAACACATGCTGATCATTTCAGAGGAAGTAAATACATGTGTGTGGGAGTACTCACGTACACACGCACACACATTCTTCTAGGCTAAAGTATTGGTGAATATTTATATAATTTTGTGGTATAGGATGTAAAAACCAAGGTAAAAACCATAAAAGAAAAAATTCACTTTGGTTCTCCAACCTTCCAGCTACTTTCTGAGATCATTGGTTGCATCAATTTCTAGTTATTTTCCTCTGACTTTGCTGAGGGATGGGAAGCCAGGACTTGAGGACATGATTGATTAGGCTGCCATCTTGCCCCTCTTCCTGAAAGTGACTAATACATATGATTACACAAAAAAAATTTAAACATTTGTCTCTCTTAAGTCAAAGTCAAAGTAAATGTCATGAACAAAAGAAAAAGGGGAAATTAGAAAAATAATTGGGAAATATGTCTGAAAAAGGGTTAATATCCTTATATTTTAAAAATCTCTAACAAATTATAATAACAATAACAACAATAATAAACTGAGCTCCCTATTTGATTGACATTAACAGGCAATTCAACTCAGAAAGAAACACCATATTTTTATGCAAATAACAATAGCCTTCTACTTTTGTTTGCTGGCTGTGCCTTCCCCCTCCAGACACCCTTGTAAGCACCAACAAGCCAGTCCTCTTCCACATGCTGCTGTAAAAAAAAAAAAAAATCAACATAGCATACTTAACAAAAACACCTCTGGAGGAGGGGCAGGGGCTGCTGGCAAACAAACATAGAAGGCTCACGCTATTTGTGTAAAAATGCGGTATACGGTCAATAAGCATACGAAAAAATGTTCCACACTTATTTGTAATCATATCAATCTACACTAAAATAAATTTATTTTACTGATTTGGGAAAATATTATAATGAGTACATAAAAAAGTTTACCAAATCTTATGCTTGGAATTGTTCTATGTTTTCAATGCACATCTAAGTTCTGGAAGAACCGTGGTACTGAGACATGAATAGTAAGTACCTCTAGGCAGAAGGATTATGTATAGTCTCCCATTTTCTTTTCTTATTCCTTATTTAATTTTTAAAAGAACGAGCATGAATTAGTTTTGTAATAAAGAAACCAAAATTTGGCCATGACACCTGTGAGCAGAGACATAACTCCCTATTACACAATTTTTTCTATTTAAAAATCTCGTTTGACTTACAGTATTTGGATTTTCGACAACCATTTCAGGAACACAATCTGCCATGAAATGGGAAGACTTTGCATACTCTACTTGAATAAATAATCTGAGTTGGCTTGCTCCCCACCTGGCATTCCTGCCCTTCAGGGTAATTCAGAATTACCTCCTGGCTTCCTAGATGTAATTACTAGAAAAAGAGGTACCTAGATTATTACATAAACAAACAGCATAATCATAAATGGTATCTTTTGGAATTTGGTATGTTGCCTTTTTTTTTTTTAACAGCAAAATTAGATTTAGGTATATTTTGTATATGCTACATTAGAAACATAAAAGTTTTGAAGAGGTCATGCATAGGGGTCAAATTTAGAAATCTAATGTGACAGATTTCCTCCCCCATTACAGAACTTTCTTTCTTTAATAAGTTTGCCCCAGGTATTCCCACATACTCAGCCCATTACCAAGTACAACTTGCTACACACACCATTGTTTAACCCGATGTAGATAAAAAGATATGAGAAAACATTCCCAGCATCAGCCAAATGGATGAAACCAGAACCCAAATAAAAGCCAAGTTCACAAAAGTTTATCTTCTGCCTCTAAATACTGCAGAAATTCAGATCATACTCATTGGAGAAGGGTAGATATAACATCTTTCAGGAGACCTTCAATCCTGAGAATGTTCTTTGTTTTCTGTGGCCCCTCATGCAAAAGGACTTGGCAGAGACTTTTCATCTTCGTGAAAGTCAAGGTAGCAAATAGAATTTAAAAAGCCAACCTGTTATGCTTCTACTCAAAGCTGGCAGTTTGAATCACCAATGCTCTTCAGGAGATAACCTGGTGATCTGCTGTAGTAAAGGTTACAGCCAAGAAAACCCTATGGGCAGGTCTAGTCTGTCACGTGGAGTCACTATGAGTCTGAAGTGACTCCATGGTACCCAACAACAACCACCATCACCACCAGGGTAAAGACGAAAGTTATCCATAAGAAGAAATCATTAGCATCTGTGTCATACGTCCTGGCTGAAGTGGAAATGCTTGGCTGTGCTCCACTGGTGCTTTGTGTGTGTGTGTGTTCATCTGCAAGCACACGCTCTTGTATATGAGAGAGAGGGAGTGGGGCACTCTGTGAGGGTCTCATTTAGAACCCGGGTTAAAATGTTTACCTGGATCTGGCAGAACCTGGTTAGCAGCAGTGGAAGATATTTCGTAATAATAATAATGATGATGCCACGTCACACTTTTCATCTTCAAAGCACTTTACAAACAGTAATTAGTTCCTGTAATACCCATGAGCTAAGCAAGTAAACACCATTATCCCCATTTTATAGATAGAGAAACTGAGGTGAAGTAACCAAGCAAATGGCCCAAGGCCAAAAGGAGACAGTCTCAGCTCAGGGATCAGAGGGAAGAAGCTCCTGGTGTCTGCTCATCCCCTCCGGCTTGCATCACCTGAGCCTGTGTCAGGGAAAAGGGCCACAGAGCTGAAGGTAGACAGAGGCCCAGGGCAGGAGCTCCGGGCAGTCCCGGCTCCAGCCTCACCATCCTGTGGAAATGAATGCTGTTATTCATCGTGTGGGCAGTTTGTGGGCATTCACTTCAAGATCTCTTGCAAAATAACAACAACAAAAAACCCATTGAGGCTCCTTTCTCCTCGGACCACGTATTTCCTGAGTTTTTCCTTGAAATCAGGGGATGCTTGGTACATACACGCCCTCAGAAAGCAGGAGAATTCAGCCACACGACAATTCTTGGGAGACTACGTTCATAAATGTGACCACAGGCCAGGCTGTGCTGTAGGAGTCTTCTCCTCCGGGGTTCCTGGCTCAGCTCCTTCACAAGACATTTCATAGCCACCTGGCTGGGTTCACACTGAAGCACTTATCTGGTTGCCTCTTCACTGTGGGCCTCCTTTCTGACTCCTGTGTCCAACATGGCTGCATCTCAAGCAGCCAGCAATTAGGCTAAAACCTTCTGTGAATGCTGACAGAGGCAGGCCAGGAGAAAGTAGGAATTGAAATGAAAATGGCTTATGACAGGTGAGGGACCTTGTCTAAGTGAGGCAACAGTTATTGCTGTGGGCCCCATTGAGGGGATTTCAACTCATAGCAACCCTAGATGGCTGTAATCTCAACAGAAGTATATCACCAGGTCTTTTCTTCTGTGGGGCCACCAGTGGATTCGAACCACAGACCTTGCTGTTAACAGCTGAGTGCTTGACCATTGCACCACCAGGGCTCCTAGAGGCAAAAGTAGCTGACCGAACTACTGTGCCACTCCAGAGCTGAAGTTACCCAGACCACCCTGCTAGGCAGCAACCCTATTAGTTGCACACTGGCCCCGACGACTTATTGAGCACTGCTTCCAAATTTTTCCATCTGCCAAAAAAATGCTGCTACCTATTCCCTACTTCGCACCTCTCCTCCCACAACTTCAGATCTCCTTAAACAGTCTAAAGGTTGCCATGGCCACCCACTTCGCATTTGTGGCAAACCAGAAGCTGCTGCTTTAAGCATTATCTAGATCCTGGTGGTGTCGTGACTTGGCCCTTAATGAAAGCTAATAGCCTTTGAAGTACGGAAGCAAACATACCAAATAGTTATACCATTCAGCTACATTCTCCCATTTTGGCTGGAGATCTTGCCTCCCATTTGGAAGAATGCATGCTACATTCTTTCCCTCTGCTGCCCTTCTTGATTCTCCAGCAAGATCACAAAGTTTGGAAGGTCCTCTTGGAAAAGTTTTGGCCCAGAGAACACAGTTCCGGCACTGCCAGTGTCAGCCCCTCCCAGTGAGCCATGATGGTGCACGTCCTGCTGCATCTGACACTGGCCCCACCCATCTCTTTCACTGCTCACCTGCCGTGGAGACAGTTGGATTTCTAGAGCATGGCTTTATATAGTTTATACATGGTCTCCCAAAAAACTGTGATGTACCTCCAGCCCGTAGACTTGGTGAGGGAAGAAACCCAAAAAACTGAATAAAGCCCATGTCATGAAATTGTTGTTATAGCTGTGCTGAGTCACCCTCCAACTCACGGTGACTCTGTGCACAATGAGATCGGACCCTTGTGAGCCATAGAGTTTTTTTCACTGGCTGATTTTTGGGAAGTAAATCATGAGGCCTTTCTTCCTAGTCTGTCTTAGTCTGGAAGCTCTGCTGAAACCTGTTCAGCATCACAGCAACGCGCAAGCCTCCACTGACGGGTGGGTGGCGACCACACATGAGGTGCATTGGTCAGGAATTGAACCCAGGTCTCCGGCATGAAAGGTGAGAGTTCTGCCACTGAACCACCACCGTATGAATACGAAGATGATGTTAATTAGACCAAGCAACACCACAGTCAGGAGTGGCCTTCCCTGTTCCACATAACTGTGAGAAATTAACAATCCTAGCGACAATGAAAGGAACCCTCGCGGCACAATGTTTATGCACTCAGCTGCTAACTGAAAGGTTGGCAGTTCTAATCCACATGGCGGGCTCCTCTGGAGAAAAGACCTGGTGATCTATTCTCATAAAGGTTATGGCCTAGAAGACCCTATGGGGCAGTTCTATCCTCTCACATGGGGTCACTATGAGTCAAAATTGACTTTACGGCACCTAATGACAACAACAACGGTGACAATTAAGATAGACTGAACAATATGGTTGTAATAATCCCTTGGTTTGTTGGTTTCTGACCAGGTAAAATTCCCCTATCTGACCAAAGAGTCAGTTAAGGCCACAGGAAGAATTTTTCTCTGAGCACCCTGAGTGGACTCCATTTCCCCGCCCACAGTGAGATTCCCCCAACAGCCCCACAGCTAGGAATGTTCCAGACTCAGCCACTCCACACACGTTTCTTCCCTCCACAGTGACACTCTCCAGGTGAACACTGCAGAGAAGGGCAGAGCAGCATAACTTTGCACCACATGAAAGAGGCGGAGGATCCGGCTCGCTGCCAATGCTGGCTGCTCAGTGACAAAGCATGTCACACCTTAGATTTGAAGTTCATAAATAGATCCACGATGTTGATACTTCAGGGAGATGGTGGGTGGGAGTTGGATTTTTGTTTCTCCAACTCTGTAATTAATTTATCCATCAGTGAGGCTATAATGAGGCCAGGAAGAGAAAAAGAACCCCTCGGGGGGGTTGTCTGTGGTTTTTCCTCAGAATGATTGGGTACTGTTGGGTTGGGCTGCAGCCTAGATGTGAATGAACTCAAAACTGTGTGTGTGTGTGCGTGTGTGTGTGCTACATGCTGTGTGTGTACGGTCTGTTTATGGTACATATGGCATATGGCGGACGGTTATGGGTAGTGTGTGTTGTATGCCTGTGTACGTGTGTGATGTGAGTATGGTGTGTATGTGTGATGTGTCTGGTTTGTGTGATGTGTGTGGCGTGTATAGTGCAATTGTATACAGAATGTGCACATGTGTGATGTGAGAGTGTTGTGGTGCAGGTACGTGTATGTGTGGTGTGTGTGGTACATATATGTGTGTAGGTGTGCATGTGTATTGCAAGGGTGTGAGGTGTAGTGTGTGTGTGGTGTGTATGGTGTACATATGTGTGATGTGTGTGTGAGAGAGGTGTAGTGTGTGTGTGGTGTGTGTGTTGTGTGTGACGTGTGGTGTGTGGTATATGCGGTGTGTGTGTTATACATGGTGTGTGGTATATGTGGTGTGTGTATGTGTAGTACGCACATGTATGTGTGTTGGATGTGTGTGATGCATGTGTGTGCTTGGCCAGGAAGCTCTTGTGTGGACAGGCCCGGGCCCTAACTCTTTGATGTTAGCATGGAGGTAGCTCATGCAGCTGGTTGACTGTTCCCCACCCCCTCACTCCCAGGAGCTTTAAGTCCCAGAGCAGAAAAACAGCACTGCTAAGCACCACACCCTTGAGCCCTGGGGGAAAGATCTGATGCCGAGGATGTTTAACTGGGATTCTACCAAGGTTCTGCCTGCCTCTCGGGCTGCACTGCACGACACAGGTCGTATCTGCTGGAGTTCAGAGAGTGCAAAAAGGGGAGTTCAGGATGCCATTTCCAGTGCAGTCCTGCCTTTCCCTCGCTGTGGGTTCAAGCCTCAGCTTTGGCACTTCCCAGGGATGTGGACAAGTTAGCTCTCTAAGCCCCGCTTTTGAAATCTATTTAATAATAATAATAGCGTGTTCTTCCTGGGATGAGAATGTAACAAAAGAATGCCTCACAGTAATGGGGATGGGGGTGTGAGTTTGTTGGAGAGTTTGGATTCCTTGGCTTTCTTTTGGTTTCTGAAGTTTTGGCACTTACCTCATTCTCTCAAAGCACTCGTCAGCAACGATATGAGTTAATATCTAGCTCTTTCTCGTTTGCTGTGTTTTAACACCTGTGGCTAGCGCTTTCAGGCCTGGGGACAGTAACTCAGCTTCCTAGTCTCTGGGGCAGGAATGGAGGGAACCCGTATTTATTGAACTGCTAATACAAACCATACACCAGGGCAGGTGCTTTGCCATGGGGCGTATTCAAGTAATTGTTAGGAGTACAGACTTTCAAGTTGCTGCCCATCAACTACTATGTAACCTTGGGCAAATGACTTAACTTCTGTGAGCCTCAGGGTTTTTTGAATCTCTCTATTAGTGGTAATAGTAGTACCTCATTCATAACATTATTTGAGGATTAAATGAGATAATGAATAATAATTCACAGTGCCTGGCACATAGAGGTCCCCGGGTGGTGCAAATGGCTAATGCATTCAGCTGTTAACCAAAAGGTTAGAGGTTCAAGTCTCCTCAGAGGTACCTTGGTAGTAAACCCTGGCAGTCTACTTCTGAAAGATCACAGCCATTGAAAACCCTGTGGAGCACAGCTCCACACTGATGCACAAGGTTGCCCAGAGTTGGAATCAACTGGAGGGCAACTGGTACTGGAAGCACATACCAAAAAAAAAAAAATGTGTAGTCTTCTAGTAGATTCCAACTCATAGCTACCGGATAGAACAGAGTAGAAATACCCCATGGGGTTTCCAAGGAGCGGCTGGTGGATTCCAGTTGCTGACATTTTGGTTAGCAAGTGTAGCTCGCTATAGTTCTCAACCACTGCCTCACCAGGGCTCCATAGTAAGTGGCCAAAAAAATGTTTTACAAGACAATTCTCCTACTCCTTTTGGTAGGAATATATCCATACAGAAGGAAACTCAGACAGGTAAAGCAATTTGCCCCAAATCACTGAGCTAATAAGTAGTGGACCTGGCTGTCTAGCCCAAGTCCGTCTTGCTAGCACACTGCTCGGCCACACTCTTTGCCTCTTCTATTTCCATCACATCATGCTGCCTGCCCTTGTAGCCTTTGGTGGTCCCTCCACAGGAAACCGCTGAGTGCCAGAGACGTGGTCATCCAATTAAGCTTTAGTTCTGAAAATACTTCAGGAAGAAAGAAGGCTGTGAAAAAAGAAGGCAAATGAGATTACTTCCGCCAGTAGGAGCTGAAAGTACCCTGGCCTGGTCTGAAGACTGATAGAGAGAATCCTACGTGATGTTTTTGGGTTGGAGAATTTGTTGAGTAAAAACAAACCTGACAGCTGGGTATGGTGAGTACCCTCACTCACAACAGAAGTCACCATGCCTTTGCACAGGTTGTTCCCACTCCCAGGAACGCCCTTCCTCCTCCCTTCCTATTACAGCCTCCCCCCGCCACCAGGGCTTTTTCTCTCTGCTCCCACCCCACTTTGAATATACCTGTCTTGTAGTTCTTATCACATTGATCTAATTATTTGTTTATATGTCTGTTCCCTGGCCCTGAATTGTGCATGCCCAAAACAGGTGCCCTGATCCACTCAACGCTGATACCCCAACACCTGGCAGAAGCACCTGATCAGAAAGCGCTGCCAGAACATGGTGTAGACAAGTCATTTGTTTATGCATCACAGGCAGTCTTGATGAGCCTTGGCATCACCCAGGCACTGTGCTGACGCACTGGGTACAAAGCAGAATGGGTCGAAGGCTCAGGAGTGTGGGCTATACATTCACCCAAAACCCACTGCCATCGAGTCGATTCCAACTCATAGCAACCCTAGAGGACAGAGTAGAACTGCTCCATAGAGTTTCTAGGAGCACCTGGTTAATTTGAACTGTTGACCTTTTGGTTAGCAGCCATAGCTCTTAACTAGTATGCCACCAGGGTTTCCGGGGTGTACATCAGCCAGGGTCTATGCAGAAAATTGGAAACCACTTTAAGGGTTCACAGCAGAGGGAATAAAATGTAGGGAATTGGTTTCACAGATATTGGAGGAACTAAGAGGCCACAGAGAAGAAAAGAGAAGTAAACAGGAAATTTGCAACTAAAGGGAGCCACTACCATCCCTGGGCTGGAGGGACATGTTCCATCTGCATTCAAGGGGAGGGGATCACAGAAAGGTATAAACACCAGGAGGCAGAGATCATTGGGGATCACTGTAGGGTCTGTCTACCACAGTATACGTCACACTGTAGCTTTGTACAGCTTGGTTTTCTTCTTCTGTAGATGTGAATTCTTTAGAGGAATCACTTAAGAGTAAAAAAATAAGAACAGTCTTATGAATGTTTTATCATCTGGCTCAAAATGTTAGAGTTAAAATGCATGGACATTATACTTAGTGGAAGTTCAGAAATGCTACAAAAATTTACTGGAGCAAATCCCATACCAAACAAACCCTTAATTTTGACAATCCAAATATGTCTGAAAACTGTAATATTTCTCAAGCCCTTTGACCAAGCAATTGAAATTAAAAGAATTTGTTAAAAGAAAAATATCAAGGATGTGTGCAAAGATTTAGCTACAAGAATGGTAAACATAGCATTGCTTATGATTGTGAAAAACTGCAAACCTGTTGTCACACAGTAGGATATTGGCTAAATAAATCTACAATGCATTCATGCAATAGAATATGATGGAGCCTTTGAAAATAGAAGAAAATAGAACAACGAAGTGAGTGAAAAAATGTGTTTTCCTGTATATATGTTTTAAATGTAAGTGTAAACATATATAAATTTTTTCACATATAATGCTAAGAAGGAGAAAGGGTCTTAAAACAGCATACATATCATGATCCATTTTGTTTTTGCTTTTTTGGATAAAATGTTAGAAAGATTTACACAGAATTGTAACAGTAATATCTTCAGATAAGTAGATTAGATGTGATTTTTATTTTGCCTTATATTTTATAAATTTTCTATCACAAACATTTATTTTTATAATAACAAATAATGCTATTTTATATATTTAAGTTTCCATAATCAGATATTTGGAACAAAAAGTGTATGGAAAACAACCTCCAAAATTTCTATTTTTCAGGATAATGTTATGGAAACAGATAAATTTGGGTCATGGTTCTCCTAAATGCTAGCTCTGTTATCTCCAGAAAACCACTTAACCTCACTGCCCTCAGTTTCCTCAAGTGTAAAAGGAAATGCCATTCACTCTATCTAGCTCATAGCTGTGTCTGCTGTATTGATTAATAACATGGTGTGCAAGAATGGGTTTGGGCAGTAGTTAAGCACTTGGCTGCTAACCAAAAAGGTTGGCAGTTCGAATCCACCAGCTGCTCCTTGGAAACTCTATGGGACAGTTCTCTGTCCTACAGGTTTGCAATGAGTCGGAATCGACTCAACAGCAAGCATTTTTCTCTATGACTTATTTCAATTAAATAAGATATATCATACACAGGTATGAGGATGGACCTTGTGGTTAAAATTGTCATTCAACGTTATTCTGTGGGGAATTTCTCCCCAACGCTATATTCAATTACCGTCTAATTTGGTGTTTGGCTAGGGGTCACTGTATCTGAGTTTTAAGTCTTATTTACCATTAGCTCTTTTTTTTTTTTTTTAGTTGTTTAGCTAGCAGCATGCTCTTGAGTTCATGAGTTACCTCTCTGACTTCAGCTTCCCACCAAAACCTTGTAATATGAGTATCATATTAAGTTTACAGGTTTCCTATCACCCTTGCTTTTGCCAACACACTGATGATCTCTAGGGCTTCCTTCAGCTCTAATAGTCTATGATGTTGTGAGAGTATGCTTTCATGAGTAGAGCATGGCCGAAAGAGGCCCATCGAAATGAGGAGAAATAGGAGACAAGGCTTTTTGACTCCTGTCTTTAAGGAGATTGCTGTCCAGGCTGGTTCCATTCCTCAGGGAGGAAAGAATGAATGACATCAGTGACATATTATATCAGTGACATAATAACACACTTCCCAGAGCCCCGCTGGGTTGGCATAAGTAGTCACATGGAGAATACAAAGAATGCAGTCTCTGTCATCAGATTGGCCAAGGTTCAAATCTTGACTTGATCTTACTACCTGTGTAAACTTGGACAAGTTATTTCATCTTTTTGAGCCTCAGGTCTTATTCTTGAAATCTAATATGATATTTACCTTACATGGTTTTGGGAGACTTACCAGCTAGTACAACGCCCAGCATATTGTAGATGCTCAGGAACCAGTAACTTTAGTTATTATTTGGGATCAATTGGAATAAAGTGATTAGAGAATCTTCTTGATCTTTAATCTAGTTCCTCATTTGTCCTGGATCAAGAGGATGACATCATAGTCTAAGATGTGTCCTTGTCATTGTTCATCCTTTGGTAATGCTCAAGTTTTCCAGTCAGCTTCTTAGTCACTGACCATTCTCAGATAGTCAATTCTTAAATTCCAAATCTGTGGGGAAGGAGCATGCCAAAATACCATGTGGTGTTAAGCATTTCCAGTAGATAAGAGTTTGCTTCTACTCACTCAAAGACATTTTCTTGAGGTTCCCAATAAGTATTCCTATTTGAGCTTTTCTACGAATATTCAGAAAGTGGAATTCCAAACCCATTGCCACAACATTAAACAATAAATCAAATTCTGCCCTGATTCTTTATCCCAGAGTTGTGAGTTGAGTGGAGAACCATGACAGAAAGTTTCATTTTGTGGCCTCATGTGTAAAGACACAAAATGATATGACTTTTATTGATAAGTGAAGTTGTTACACATTTGGCCATGTCACCTACACAGACAGGGCTTGGCCTAGCATGGGGCAAGGACAGGTATTACATTTCTTAAATGCAAAATAGTCAGGGGCTCTTGGTTACTTGGGACCAAGATGACTATACCAGCCTCCTTTCCTTTCCCTTGGCTGGGCTGTTTCTAATGGCCAGGGTTTTCTCAAGGACAACTGAGCATTCTGTTCTTTGGAACTGAAGAGTTTGGGTATTTTCGTGTGTTGATTGTACCCTCCATACTGTCAGTGAACAAGAAAAGAATGCTGACTTATATATATGTGATGGTTAGAGTTATGTGTCAACTTGGCTGGACCATGATTCTCAGTGGTTTGGCAGATATTATGTAGCCATCTTCCATTTTCTGATCTGATCTGAGCAGCCAGTTGGATCAATCAAGCCAATCAGAGCCAATCAGCCCAGGAAAGGGGAGTTTCCTTGGGGGTGTGATCTGTATCCAATATATATGGATGTTCTGGCAAAGCTCGCTCTCTCTGGATCCTGCATCCTACTCGTCATCCTCTGACCTCAGATCTTTGTATATCAGCCTGCAGCCTGCTGTCTGACCTGCCAATTTTGGGCTCACCAGCCCCAGCAACCACATGAGCCAGGAGAAGCCTGACCTCTGACCCATAGATTTGGGACTTGGTAGCCTCCACAACTTTGTAAGCCATTTCCTTGACATAATTTCTCTCTCTCTCTCTATATGTGTGTGTCTGTGTCTGTGTGTATACTAAAAAAAAAAAAAAAAAAATAGTGATCTGTATTTCAATACATACGTATACATATATATGTGTATGTATTTCACTGGTTTTGTTCCTCTAGAGAACCCAGCCTAAGACATGTATGTTAGAGATTTGTAGAAAAAAATAATATTTCATGTAAAACTAAAGGTATGGAGGTGAGTTTCTCTTTAGAAAGACCAAGTTCAGATTTTCTCTCCTATAAAGACTGAATTTGATATACTTCCTAAATACTGGTCCTATACCTGCCAAGAAACTTTATTTTTTTCCTATAAAAAGTGCTGAAATATCCTCTTGAAGTAACAAGATGTGAACACGTTTTTTAAAATTATCTTATTAACTTGTTTCCTTTTATTATAAAAGTAATGCATGCTCGTGTTAAATCTCTCACACAATTCAAAACAGAAATGAAGTGAAAAGAAAGAGCGCTATCTCTTCATTTCCACCTGACCCTTAGAACATTACAATTCCTCACCTACCCCTGTTAAAGCTGGTTATGTAGAAATCTAGAGTACTGGACAGGGAAGGGAACAACCAGAACACAATTAGAGAATGTTGGAACATTTTGATGAATGTAACTAATGTCACTGAACAATTTGTGTAGAAACTGTCAAATGGGAACCTAACTTGCTGTGTAAACGTTCACCAAAAAATACAAAATAATTGAAGCAAGAAAAGGATGGAGTCCTATATTTCATGTTGGAGGCCAGAGGCAGTCAACATAATTCTATATCCTGAGTTTATGTTAAGGGTGATAGGAAAATTTGGAAATGGTAAATGGTAATGGCTGAACAACATGACAAACCTAAGTAATTCTGCTGAATTATACATATGACAAATGTTGAAAAGGCAAATTTTTGTTGCATAAGTATTTACCACAATAAAATGTTGTGTTTAAATGACAGATAAATGTTTTCTCAGACATTCAGACGCTGAGGGGAATTTTAGCAGCACAAAACCCTTCATGAAATGACTAAAAATATTCTACAGAAAGAGAGGTTATTATATAAACCAGAAACGTGAGCTCATACAGTGTTAAAAATGGAAAAAATAAAGGTGATATTTAATATTTCTATTATTTTCCTTGTTCCAAAAAATAGTTCTTAACACAATAATAATAGTATTGCATTGTCTGTAGCAAATGCAGACATTATTGGATCAACAAAGGGATAAGTGATGGGAAAGAGAAATTGGAAACTGTGGAAGGGGGAGTCCAAGTGCAGTCTGCCAACGTTCCCTGTGGCAAACAGTTGAACATTTTGCGTAGGACCAGATGTGTCATCCAGGCTTCTTGGATGGGATGAATGTGTGGGCTGAGTCCATTTGCCAGGGTGTCTTGACCCAAAGCACGTGCCATAGTAGCTGGGGGTCTACTACTGCACATCCCTCTCTTCTTGCCATGAGTACATGTCAGCATTCCCAGAAACTGGTTATGCATGCAGGTCACATTGCACCTGGACAACCTCATTTCTTTATCTGTTACTCACAGGAGGGAATGGTGTCTTTCAGCTGCAGCACACAGTTGAAAATGGGTGTGTGCAGAACACCAGCCCTGAATTGACTGCAGAGTGAGGCCCACTGGCCATGGGAGACCAGCACTCACTATTGAAATTGAACGTGCTCTCTGTCTCTCCTCTATGGGAGTAAAGCATTATTCCAGGAAAAAAAAAAAAAAAAAAAGCTTGTTATGTAGACTTCCAGAATTTTTGATGCTTATACAAATATGCATATATGATATTATCCATCGGTTTTTTAACACAACTTTGTATTTTGAGATGATCGTAGAGTCACATGCCTCATAAGAAATAATAAAAAGAGATCCACGTAAACTTTACCCCATTTCCCTTAATGCGAACATTGCAAAACTACAGTACAATATCACAACCACGATGTTGACATTAATACAGTTGAGATACAGAGCATTTCCATAACCACAATAATTTCTCATGTGGCTCTTCGACAACCACCCCCTCACTAACCCCTGGCAACCACTAATATGTTCTCTATTCATTTAATTTTGTCATTTCAAGAATGTAACATAAATGAAATCATACAGTATGTAACATTTTGGGATTGGCTTTTTTCAGTCAGCATAATTCCCCGCAGATTCATTTAGTTTTTTGTGTGTGTCGATAGTTTGTTCCTTTTTATATCCGAGTAATATTCCATAGAATGGATATACCACAATATGTTAAACCATTCATCCACTTAAGAACGTCTAGGTTGTTTCCGGTTTGGGGCTCTTACAGTTCAAGTGAAGTATAGAAACCTTGCCTCCCTCGAATCCCATTACCCTCTCCCATTTGTAATATGATTATCTTCAATATTCCCTTCCACAGACATGTAGAACCTACCATTGTTATAATTTTTGTTTCAGCCCTCAAACATAATTTTAAAAACTCAAGAGGAGAAGGAAAGCCTATTTTATTTACCCATATTTTTGCTTACTGTTTTTTCTTCCTTCCCGATGTTCCAAGATTCCTTCCTTTATCATTTACTTTGTGTTTAGAAAACTTCTTGTAGTCATTCTTTTAGAGTAGGTCTGCTGGTGACAAATACTCTTCCTCTTCCTTCATCTGAGAATGTCTTTATTTCCCTTTCATATGTGAAGGATATTTTTGCTGGATATAGGATTCTGGGTTGACTCTTTTTCTTTTAGCAATTGAAAAATGTTGTGCCACTTCCTTCTGACCTCCATGGCTTCTCGTAAGAAATCTGCTATCATTTAAATTCTTTTCCCCCTATAGGCAAGGTGTTGCTTCTTTTTCACTGCTTTCAAACTTTTTTCTTTGTCTTTAGTTTTCAGAAGTTTGACTATGATATGTCTTGGCTTGAATTTCTTTAAGGATACTACTAGGGGTTCATTCAGCTTCTTGACAAATTTGGGAAATTTTCAGCCATGATTTTTCTTTGACTACTTTTCAGGCTGACGTTCTTTCTCATTTCCTTCCAGAACTCCAATGATATGAATGTTAGATCTTTATCTGTAGTTCTACAAGTCCCTAAGGCTCTCTGTTCAATTTCTTTTTTTTTTTTTATGGTCTATTTTTCTCTCTGTTGTTTTTATTGGGCACTTTCTATTATTGTTCAGTCTTCAAGTTCTTTAACTCTTCCCTCTGCCCCCTCCATTCTGCTGTTAAGCCCATCTCCTGTGTTTTTTAAATTTCAGTTATTGTATTTCTCAGTTCTAAAATCTCCATTTGGGTTTTCTTTATGTATTCTATTTCTTGGCTGAAATTTTCATTTGTTTTGAGCATGTTCATAATTGCCCGTTGCGGCATTTTTATGATGGCTGCTTTAAACATCTTTGCCAGATAATTCTAATGTCTGGCATCTGTTGATTATCCTTTTTTATTCAATTTGAGATCTTCCTGGTTCTTGGTATGATGAGTGATTTTCTACTGAAAACTGGACATATTGGGCATTATGGTATGACACTCTAAATCTTATTTAAACCTTCTGTTTTAGCTGGCTCAGACACTGTGCTGGGAGGGCAGAAGGAGAATCACCTCATTACTACCAGCTGGGAGTGGACATCCAGGTTCCTCTCTCAGCCTCCATTGACACCCAAGATGGGGATGGCAGCTCCTTATCACTGCTGGGTAGAAGTGGGAGTTTCACTTCCCAGTGGGCCTACACTAACACCTATCTGACTGGGAGAGGTAAGAATGCCTTGTTACTCCTCCCCACATTTTCTCTTCTGACACCTTAGTGGCGTGGAGGGGTTGGTATTGTTACTGCTGGTCAGTGGTGAAAATCCTGGCTTTCTATCTGGCCTTTTCTGATGCCACTCCAGGACTGGAACTAGGCACCTTATTATAGTCGAGTGAGGCTGGACGTCTAGCTAAGTTCTCCATTTGGCCTTTGCTATGGTGGGTGGGAGTGGGGCGTCAGGTTGTTTTTATAATGCTTAGCTACAGTAGAGCAGTTATTGTCTAAAAGTTTTCTGTCTTGCCAGACTTCCCCTTTCTTGGTCCATTAGGTTGAAAAAGCAGCTTTTTGTTAGGGCTTTTTTTTTTCTTTTCTTTTGCCTGTGCCTTTTGGCATTTCCTTTTTCAGTTTGCCCCTTCTTCAGCTCCAAGTCTAAGATATATGAAGCAAAAAGAAATCCCTGGGAACTCATCACTCTGTTGTATCTTGGATCCCCAAGTCCTTAGCTGGCCTGCCCTCTTTCAGAGTCTTCTTCTGTTTGCTTTATGTAAATGTCCAGAGGTTTTAGTTGTACTTAATGGGAGGAATAGGGAAAAATGCATCTACTCTATCTTCTTGGAAGTAGAAGTCAATGATTTACTTTTAATAGGGACTCAAATAGTACAAGTTTTCCCTTGAGCAATAAAACATGCAGTTTTAGCAACTACAAAGAACTAACAGAAGACTACAATTAAGGAAATCTTTAATCTTGAAGTTAGTGAAATAAAATCATAGTGTCTGTACATTCTAATGTATAACAGGGAAGACTGAATAATGCCTGTGAATTATATGCCCAGAATTATGGAGACAGAAGAGCTTAATTAATATTTTAAACCTAGAGTGCAAACTGAAATGTTTAACGAAATTATCAGAATCATCAAAATGAAATTAAGGACCCAGAGTACAAATAGCTCATGAATTGAGTGGAACCCATTTCTTTTTCTCATTCCTTCTCTCTTTTTTTCTTCCTTCCTTTCCCCAACTGTCTTTATTTTAAGATCCATTAACATACAGCTCTGACATTTTCCTGCTTTTTTTTCTTTGATTCTTACACTGCTGCTTCCTGTTTTTATTTTTAAATCTGCTTTTAAACCTAATTAATTGGAGCTATTATTTAGAAAAATGCTACAAATCTGTGGATTGTACTGGATTAGAAATGAGATTTTCTCTAGATGAGAAAACTTTAGCTAAGGATAATTCTACACGCTTCTTCTGAATGATGACTTAGGATACTATTCCACAGTATTATGTTTTCTGATTTCACCACAAGCCCTGTTTAGAACAGTGTTTTCCAAACTTCATTTGTATCCCCATCCTCTCCAATTCTGCCAAATATTCATTCCACTTGTTTTATTTTTTACTTTATATTTTTCTTGAAGTTAATTCTTTCTAAGCTCTGTTTTAAAAAAGAAAATGATGTTGGTAAAGTCAAAAAAAAGATACTGCAATCTCCCATAGTAAGCAAGTTCATATCTTCCAAATTTTAGAGCAAGGAAGTTCTCCATGCTGTCCAGTATGCCTTCCTATCCATGACTGCACTTTAAATTTAGTTCTGTTTGTTTTATGAAAATAAATCTCATCAACATATTGGACACGTGACTCATGGTAGGGTGAAAATCTTAACTTTATTCTTGTCTCTTACTAACCGGTTGCCATACGGTCAATTCCGACTCATGCGTATCACAGTAGTATTGTGCTCTGTAGGATTGTCAATGGCTGGTTTTTCAGACGTAGATTGCCAGGCCTTTCTTCTGAGGCACTTCTTGGTGGACTCAAACTTCCAACCTTTCCGTTAATAGCCAAATGTGTTGACCATTTGCACCACGCAGTGGCTCCTGTCTCTCACTACCACCTTTAAAATTTATTTGGCAGGAAATTGTTACCTACCTCTTGATCAAACTCAGCAGGCCCCATGGATTTTCCACTCACTTTTAGATAACAAAATGCCCTAAGGTCTCAAATTAGTAAATAGAGTGTGTCTGGTCAAAGATGATAATCAACTCTTCAGTTTTCAATTGAAGACCAAACTTCTCTTCCGTCTTTCTAAGGCTTGTTGTCGGAGGTACCTGCCTAGGGGAAAGGGAATGTACTTGGCTTCTGCTTTCTCTCCCTGCTCACCTCTCTCCTACTCCTGGCTACCAGTGCTGAGCCCACCTGGGTGACTAGAGGGGCGAGATAGGACAGGAAAATGGTGAAACAGTTCTTCTTTGGCCAGATGGCTTTGTGCTCTCTGACACTGGCAGACGATTGACACTCACCTGGGCACCTCTTTCCTACAACAACTCTGGCAATATTCCCTTCACATGTCCTGCAGCTGAAGCCCCTCGCTCTCCCAGCTAGTCCTCTTGTACAGTATTTGAGAAGCCTTTTTGCGCCCCTCCTCTGATCCTTGGAAAATACTCATGTGTCCTTTACTCAGAAATTGGATGCAGCCCATTCTCAGCATCACACTCCTGGATCTGCCACCAAAGTCATTCATCAGCCTTCTCCTGTCCTCTACATCTTCCTAGGGACAAAATCCAAGCCCACGCTGACTACAGACTGCAGGGGTCGAGTATCAGGCATTCTGACTGGTTCCCTGGCTCAGCAGTTGCCATGATGTCAATTCCAACTCATGGTGACCCATATGTGTCAGGGTAGAACTGTACCTCACAGTGATTTCAGTGACTGATTTTTTGGAAGTAGATTACCAAGCCTTTCTTCAGAGGTGACTCTGGGTGGACTCAAACCTCCAACCTTCTGGTTATCAGCAGATTGCATCAGCCACTTACACCACCTAGGGACTCTGGTTCCCTGGCAACCCCTCCTTAAGTTGGAGGTGAAGGGAGTAGTGTCTCTCTCTTGAACCAGATGTGGATAACACTGTACAAAGAGCTATCTCAAAGGGAAAACTCTTTACAAATGCTTCATTTTCTCTTCCTACACACTGGAACTCAATTTTGGCCTCAGTTTGGCTGAGGGATACTAGAACTGTAGAACCAATTCTTTTTGTTTGTTTTTCCTTTCAAAATACTGCAAGTGATAATCTGGTTCCTCACCTTGGAAATTCAAGTCCATATTTTCCTCAAACTTTAATATTATTGTAACTATTGTCAGTATTGTACACCTGTGTCAAGTTGAATTTGCAAAAGTTGTGTAATAAACATATTTATAACAAATACATGGAAAAGTAGCTGCTGAGGCTACTTATGTACAACCATACCTCATGGTTTGTTCCTCAGTTTGGAGGTTTAGGGCCATGGTTTCAGGGGACATCCCAGTAAATTGGTCTAATAATGTCTTTAGTGCTTCTGTTCTAGTTTTTTGTGTGGTTCCTGGGGTCTTAAAAGCTTGCAAGCAGCCATCCAAGGCACAACAATTGGTCTCTATTTGCCTGGAGCAACAGAGGAAGAAGGAGAGTCAGGAACCAGAGGAGGAAATGGAATGTATGGCTAATTGCCTAGTTGAGCAACTACTTCCTTTGGCATGAGACCAGAAGAACTGTGTAATACCTGACTACAATTACTGAACAATTTGATCAAAAATTCTATAGAAGAATCCTGATCAAAAGAGGAAAAATACAGAACAGAATATCAAATTCTCATGAAATCCAGACTTTGTAGAGCCATGGAAGCTAGACGAACCCCTGAAACTATTTCCCTGAGATAACTTTTAAACCTTAAATCAAAAATATCCCCTGAAGTCTTCTTAAAACCAAGCAATAATTTGGCTTAACTAGTAAAAAATATCTGCCTGGACCATCGTGCTCTTTTGAGAGCTATCTATATGGGATCAAATCAACAACAACAACTTGAAAAATTAGATAGGAATCTTAAGGGACAGCGAGTTTATGTTAATGGGGGAGTAACAACTCAGAAAAGGAGGGTGAGAATGGTTGCACAACGTAAAGAATGTAATCAATATCACAGATTCGTACATGTAGGAACTGTTGAATTGGTATATTTTTGCTGTATATATTCTCAACAACAAAAAAATAAATAAAATATTTTTTTAAAAAATACCTAATCATACTCTACTTCCTGACCACAACCGATTAGAGAAAAGCCCTGCTCCATTAACCTCCCCCCAAATCACCTAACATAGCCCAAATGCAAAAATAAGTCTACCCTAACACCTTCCTACCCAAATGCCCTATGGTGTGTGTTCTTCCTCTCTGTGAGTAATAAACCCAAATGGTCAAATAAAAAAAATAAGAAAATAAAACCTTAATATTAACACCCAGCCCAGGAGAATAGCTACTTTTTGTCTCTCCCAACTTACTTTTTGGTATTTGAAGACTTTATTAAATCTTCCCCAGGCCAGCAGTGAGTTTATGCTAACAGGGAGGGACAACTTAGGAATGGAGGGTAGGAATGGTTGCACAACTTGAATGTAATCAATGTCACTAAATTGTACATGCAGAAACTGTTGACTTGGTGTATGTTTTGCTGTGTCTATTCTTAACAACAATACCAAAATAAATGAAATTTAGAAGAAAAAAACAAACCTTCTCCTGGCCAGTTCTTTTAGAAGAAATACCAGTTGCCATCGAATCAGTTCCAACTCATTGTGACCCATGTGTGTCAGAGTAGAGCTGTGTTCCATAGGGTATGTATATCTGTATATATAGTGCTTTAGAGGGAAGTTTACAGCTCAAGTTACTTTCTCATACAAAAATTTATACACATCTTGCTTTGTGACATTAGTTGCCATCCTCTCCACAGGGTTTTTAATAGCTGATCTTTCAGAAGTAGATTGCCAGACCTTCCTTCCAAGGCACCACTGGGTGCACTTGAGCCTCCAACCTTTTTGTTAGCAGCCAAGCACATTAACAGCTTGTTCCACCCAGGGACTCCTTTTAGAAGCTAAATGATGCCAATTCTTACAGCCATTTCATTCACATTCTCTGATACTTCTGGTTTCTCTCCTCTACGTTCAGTATATTTCAAATATTTTGTACATCAGAAAAATGAATCTACCTGATGTGATGTTTATGATTTTTTGTTTGTTTTTATTTCATTTATTATTTGCGGTACACAATCGTTCCATGTATTTCAAAAGTCAGAAATTTCATCAAGATGTACAGTGACAATTTGTTTTCTATTCTTGTCCCAAACCGCCCAGTACCACCCCTTACCCCAGGAAAGCAGTATGAACTACTTCCTTGGGTATCCTTCCAGAGATACTTTGTGGAAATACAAGCAATTGTATATCTATAGTCTGTCCCCTGCTTGCTTTCACAGTTTCACCATTTTCACATGAATAGAGAATGTTTTTCACTTTGCTTTTTTTCCCTTTATAAGACTACCTTGGAGTTCCTTCACATCAGTAAAGAGCTTCTTTATCCTTTATATTGCTGCATTGTAATCCATTGGGCAGATGCCCAAGTCGGGATCAAACCATTGTGATCCATAAGGCTTTCATTGACTGATATTTCAGAAGCAGATTTCCAGGTCTTTCTTCCTGGTCTGACTTCCTCTGGAGGATCCACTGAAACCTCTTCAGCATCACAGCAACACGCAAGCCTCCACTGGCAGACGGGCACTGGCTGTGCTTGAGGTGCAATGGCCAGGAATCGAACCTGGGTCCCTGCATAGAAGGCAAGACTTCTACCACTGAACCACCACTGGCCCCTTTATAACCGTAAATGTACGCACACACACACACACATATATACACATATATATATATGTGTTGCTGTTGTTATAGTTGTTAGGTGCTGTTGAGTCAGTTCTGACTCATGGCGACCCCATGTGTGCAGAGTAGAACTGCTCCATAGTTCTGACCTTCCGGAAGCACATTGCCAGGCCTGTCTTCTGTGGCACTTCTAGGTGGGTTCTAACCACCAACCTTTCCTTTACTAGTTGAGTGCTTAACCCTTTGCACCACCCAGAGACTCCTTGTGTATATATAGTAATCAACTATTTTGCACCTTGATGACAGAAAATGTAATTTGTCCTAAGAGTTAATTCAACCATTGTTTGGTGGTGGAACAGTTATCAACTGTTTTAGAAATTACACAAAAACAAAACACACAAAAAATTTCTGCTGGGTAAGTGTTTTGTGTGTGTGTGTGTGTATTCTTTTCCTATAAGAGGCATTTGTTTACAAATTTAGAAGAGTTATTGGTTGGAGATCTTAAGCAGTTAGAAAATTTATTTAAACTTTTTAAAATGTATTTAAAAGCTAGCCTTTTAGGTTTTCAGTTTATTCAGAGAAGTATACAAAACTGGCAATGCTTTGAAATTAGACCTGCAGAAAGATTTCTTTCCAAGTTGTTTTAGTGCCTCTCACTGACCTTCAGGCAAGTCGACTTCTAAGTAACCAAATTCCCTTAAGTTGACAGTGTTTTGACTGCCCCACACAGATGGGTATTGATAACGGCAGACGGTGTTATGATCACAGATGCTACTTTAAAGCTCCTTCAAGGCTTTATGCCTTGTTGGTCAGTTGAAGGTCCCTAGGTGGCACAAACAGTTTGCTCTCAACTGCTAACCTAGAGGATGGTGGTTCAAACCCACCCAGCAGCACTGCGGAAGAAAGGCCTGGCCATCTGCTTCCGTAAAGGTTACAGACAAGAAAACCCTATGGAGCAGTTCTACTCTGTAACACGTGAGGTCGCCATGAGTCAGAATCAACTCGACAGTGACAGGTTTGCTTTTGGTTTTAGCCAGTTGAAGCTCCGATGAGCTCTGGTAAATGCTTTGCTATGTAACATGAAACTGGCAAAAGGGCAGCACCTGAAAATGTCAGGGGCTTGAGACCAGAAGGGAGAGGCAGTCTGGAAGCCATGTGCATCTGGTTAAGACTAGGAATAAGCACAAAACAATATTAACTTTAGAAATGAGATGAAAGCCCATGTGTGCTAGCTTTTACACAGAAGGGGAGACCCAAGGAACCTCCCACCCCCTTCAGCACTGCTTTTAGATGGAAATGATTTTGTTGAATACTGACACAAAAGGAAGACACAAATGAAGTGAAGAGCTTTAGCGAAGAACAATTACATGCAAGTAGGTTACATGAAAATATAGTCTCAAGTGTATGATATCTTGTGAATATTAATTAAGGAAATTATTCTCAGAGCAGCTAGTGTTTAAAGCAAGATCTAATCTCTGCTGAGTGGGCCTGCCATCCCTTCTCTAAATGTTTAACTTCAAAGGGTTTGGGAGTTGGGGCGAATGAAATTGTTATTACTTCAATCTAGAGAGGCAAACTATTCTAACCAATGTGGGGATAAATTCTAGAATTACACATAGCAGTTAACACAAAGAAGAAAAATACTTCACACCCGTGAATGTCTGCCCGCTAAAATGATGTTTCTTAGCCTTTATTATCTGATCTACTCCACCCCCCTACAAAAATTGCACATTTCAAATACAGAGCCAGGTGAAGGATAAGGGCCAGTTGAAGATGCCATTTTATTACACTGTTCTCCTCTATCAACATGGAGGCATTAGAAATAATAGTATTGTTAATAACTATAGCTAACTCTCTTTTTTGTCAGTTTGTCATACATTACTGGCTTGCATGATGCTACTATGTTAGAAGCTATGCCATTGGTATCTCACATACCAGCAGGGTCACCCATGGTGGACAAGTTACAGTGGAGCTTCCAGGCTAAGACTAGAAAAAAAAAAAAGCCTGACAATCTACTTCGGAAAATTAGCCAGTGGAAACTCTGTGGATCACAACACAACATTATCTGATATAGTACTGGAAGATGAGTCCCCTAGGTTGGAAGGCACTCAAAAACCACAGTGTCTACAACAATGGAGCAGAGCCTACTTTGCGTATCAACAATTGTGAAGACGGTACAGGACCAGGCAATGTTTTGTTCTGCTGCACTACGGGGTAGCCAGGAGTCAGACCTGACTCCATGGCAGTTAGCAATGACAGCAACGATATTCTTACATGTGTGTGAGTCAGGTAGTAAAGTGTTTTGTTTATATTAGCTTATTAATATTGTAGTAACAGACACGAAGAGGTAAAGTAACCAGTCTATGCTTTCACAACAGGTCAGATATAGAGCTGGGATTTGAACCTTAGCACCCGAGTCAGGTACTTGACGACCATGCTATGCCTGCCACATAATTATGGATAGTGTGAAAAGGGCAACTCCCATCAGTATAATGCTCTGATGACCTGTACAAGTCAGGGTAGGAGACTAAAGGCAAGACATTAAAAAAAAAAAAATTTATTAGACAGGACCAGTAAAATCTAACCCAATTCACAGATTACTATAGAGGTCCATATGAATTTGGCAGAGAGGTGTTTTTTAAAAAGTTTGGGGGTTGGTGGTGGATGAAATAATTGGGAAAAGGATAGTGGTGATGGTCGTACAGCATAATGAATATAATCAATGCCACTGAATGGTATGCATAAAAATTGTTGACTTGGCAAAAGTTCTGCAGTATATTCTTTTACCACAACAAAAAGGAATTAAAAAGAAGTTTGGGGGGAAGATAACCAATTGCCTAATGTTAAAATTTTAGCTGTTGGTGAAATCAGTACGGCTCCCACTCAGCTCTTACTCAGCTGTGAACAGATGCCGGGTATGGAGGCACAGTGAAGGGCCCAGATGCCGACTGGATACAGTTACAGCAGTAGGAGACATGCAGATGGGGAAGAGAGACAGAGAGGCGGCAGATGTGGGCTGGCTGGGGATAAAGGCAAGCGTACCCATGCTGGGCTCCCCGGCAGTCCTTTACGCTGCCATGGCGCCTTAGTCCCTGGCTTCCACACACCATAGTGTGTGTCACAGGTAAGCCCACTCTGCTGTTCTGGGATCAACCAGAGGTCTAGAAAAGTCAGAGTGCACCAGTCAGAGCAAGGGCACAGTGGATGAGGTCTGTGTGCTGGCTGGAGGCTTTTCGGAACCAGCCTCCTCACCTCCCACTTGCCCCTCCCTGCGCACCAGCTCCACAAACCCACTCCTGGTTTTCCTAACGTGCTACGCGTGGCCCCACTCCAGTGCCCTCTGCCCTTCTGCTACCGCAACAGCAGGGAAATCCTTCCTCATTGTTTCTGACCACCTCCTAGCTCAGAAACTGAGATGGCTCGTCCTTTTCTGTCTCTAGCACTTATTACTCATTACATCTGTTTCCGTGTCTCTCTTTTTCACTGTATGAAATATTTGAAAACATGAACCCTGTCTTTTGCATTTTTATTTTCCCTGGTTCTTGGTACAGTGCCAGGCACACTGTAGGCATTCAGCAAATCATCGGCAATGAATGTTTCTCTCAGAAGAACCCTGTGTGCACAGCATTTAAAATAACAATAAATTTGTCACCAATATTTAAAATTTCAGAGATTTCACATACATACACACACAA
Organism: Elephas maximus indicus; assembly: GCF_024166365.1. Taxonomy (NCBI): domain Eukaryota; kingdom Metazoa; phylum Chordata; class Mammalia; order Proboscidea; family Elephantidae; genus Elephas; species Elephas maximus. The sequence continues at coordinate 42,858,848 of NC_064823.1, forward strand.
ATTGGATTGTTGGCTTCTCTTGAAAAATCAGAAGATTTGGCCACAAACAAATAAAAAAACCCATTGCTGCCAAGTCAATTCTGACTCACTGTGACCCCATGTGTTACAGAGAATCGCTCCGTGGAGTTTTTGTGGCTGTAATCTTTACAGAAGCAGATCACCAGGTCCTTCTTCTGCAGGGTAGGTGCTAACCACCACCTCTTGGTTAGTAGTCAAGCGCAAACCATTTTCACTATCCAGGGACCTTTAGATCTGGCTACAACAGGCTTGAATTCCCATATACAGAGATCAGCCGGAAATGAAGAATGACTTTCCCCTTTGAGCAAGACATTCACTTTGCAGTTTGCCCACCCCTTCCTAGGTATTTTTGCCTTACATGTTGCCTTCTTCACTCATTTATGAAATACACTCCACCCTTCTTAGGCATTTGATTTTCTACCTCCCAGTCCTCTCCGGGTGCCCGGGTGGTGAAATGGTTAAAGTGGTTAGCTGCTAGCCAAAAGGTGGTCAGTTCTAACCCACCAGACGCTCCATGGGAGAAAGATGTGGCAGTCTGCTTCCATAAAGATTTCCCAACCTTGGAAACCCTATAGGGCTGCTATGAGTCAGAATTGACGCGATGGCAGTGGGTTTAGTCTGGGTATGGTTCTCTCAGAGGAATCCCTGGGTGGTGCAAATGGCTAAGTGCCTGGCTACTAACTGAAAGGTTGGCAATTTGAGTCCACCAAGAGGCACCTCGGAAGGAAAGCCTGGTGATCTGCTTCTGAAAGGTCACAGCCATGAAAACTCCATGGAGCACAGTTCTACTCTGGCACATATGGGGTCGCCAGGTGTCAGAGTCGACTCAGCAGCAACTGGCTTGGTCTTTTTGAGTTTGATTCCTTCAGACCGAGTTATCGAACCCCACTTCCACCTTTGACTCCCATTCCCAAGACATGTGTCCTACCATGGTTTTCCATCATCCAATTTTGGCCATATTCACATCTCACTCCCAAAGCCTAATCCTCAAGGGCCAAAGAGGTAGGAGAAAGATGCTTCTTTTGGTTATGGAAAAGGACCTAAAGGAGAGATCTGTCTTCTTCTGGCATATCAGCTGTTGGCAGTGCTGAGAGGCAGGATGCTGGCCGGGACGGACAAACAAACCAGCTGGGAAGGGTAGCTCCTATATTTCAGCCAGCAAAAGCCTTTTCAAAGCCTACTTTGCATAAGACAGTTCCGCTGACCACATTAGAGTCACAGGGGACTAGTTACCTCTGGAACTTCCTTTCTGCAACAGTAGCACCCTGTTTGAGGCAACCAAGAATGGAATATGATCGTCTCATATATATGCTGCCATGAGGTTTCAGACGACCGTACTGGCATGAGCTTTCAACATAGAAAAAATAAATGAAAGCTCTCTGGAAATAATAGGAGCACTGTGTCCTGGAACCCAAAGAATAATAATCCTGGGCCATCAGTCATCCAAGCTGAAAACAGTTTCTTCCTCTCTTTACAGTGCCTTGGATGACATGACACAGACCTTCAGCCCAGGAACGACAGGAAACCTGGCCCAGCCACTCAGAAGAGGATGCTCCCCTCACTGCTGAAACACTGACCGAGAGAGGGGACTTCTTCACCAAAGCGAGGGTCACTTCCTAAGCGTGAGTGTGAAGCTTGATTCTGAAAGACAGGTTATGCTTCATGAGCCAGTAATGCCCAGACTTGTGGGGCCTACAAGCCTGATCTGGAGGATTCCTTTGAATAAGAATATGAACTATTTATCGAGAAGTTATGTACTCAAATGCCTGCTAAGTCTTCTCTATACGTGGCTCTCCCAACAAGCTGAAAATGTAGGCACTATCCTTATGCCTGGAATCTCCTGGTGGTGCAACACGCTCAGCTGCTAACCAAAAGATTGGATGTTGGAATCCACCTACAGGCACCTTGGAAGAAAGGCCTGGCAATCTACTTGTGAAAAACCAACCACTGAAAACCCCATGGAACTCAGTTCTACTCTTACATGAGTCAGAGTCAACTGGACGGCTACTGGTGGTGGAGGATCCTTACACCCATTTTACAGGTGCGGACGCTGCAGCTAAGCAGGTTAAGCAAGTTCCCCAAAATCTAGAGTAGCAGGTTACTATTTGAACCCAGGTCTATCTGTCCTGGCTCTTAACTATAATCCTGTTTACTTACCCCATTCATTCACTTATTTCACAAATCTTTATTGAGCACCTGCACTGAACTAGGCACTGTACTAGGTGTTTGGGAGACAACAGTGAACAAAACAGGTAAGGTGCCCTGCCCTCAAAGTGGTCACACTCTAGCAAGCATACATTGCCATGCTGTAGGGTCTACATTCCACAGTTGTGAAGAATATTCCCAGGTTGGCCAATTTCTACAGTATCCAGCACAAATATGTAAATTTCGGGAGAGGTATGAGCTTAGTTGCTGTATATACATTTTTTAACTAAATTCCTAAGGGGCTAAAAAAGTTCCTGCTGAACTTGAAAATGAGGTTGGGGTATGTTCTACCAGTTTTCCCTGGAGGGAAAAAAATCCCCCGATTTTAATTCCCTTCTGAACTCAACCACACGTTGAGATAAGGAGGGTGGGACAGTAAATCAACTGAGCCCCCCAGGGAGAAAAATTATAGTCATAAGCTTTAAAAGACGATGATAATAATAAGCTATATGATTTCAAAGTGGCTCCACTCCTTTTTTTTTTTGACAACTGAAATTGATTTTGAAAGGACAGGCTGTGGATATTTTAGTAGAATACAATCCAGACTTTCTAAATCTAAACCCCTTCACCAAAGATCTGGAGACGCCTGGGCTCTGTGGATGACGCCCTGCTCTGTGCTCGACATACCACACTCACCACCATGTGTCATTCAACGTGCCTTCGAGTTCACAGATGAAGGAAGGAAAGATGGAACAACGTGAAGACTGAAATCCATACAGTTTTCTTTTACATTTCCCAATAGTCTTAGTAACTTCAAAGAAGCAGATATGAATATAATTAATGAACAGAACAAACTCCAAGTGGAAAATAAATCTGGACCTTGTTTTACGAGCATGGCTAGAATGATGGATTTAGAACTATAGACGTGTTTGTTGGCAACTCTGACTGCTCACTTATTCCCAAACGCTATAGTATTTTAGGGCAAATGAAGTCGCATCAGCCTGGGTGCTCCTTAGGAGAAATATCTTGCCAGAATTACTTGGTACCCAACTAAACAGAACCCTTGTACTTGGATGCATTCAGCTGAGTTAAAATTCACATTTGAATCAAAATTAGAATGAATCCTCCAACCAGCTCTCCATATGGCTGCTTCGGAAGTTAATCCCACTTTAAAATATGTATATTCTTAGAAAACTGACCAAACTGAATAGCAATGCTCAAAGGAAATTCACACTTCTATTTGGAAAAGAAACAAGAGCCCTCACTAGAGAATAGGCTCAAAAGCTACGAAAAAACATTTCCTTGGCTGTGGTTCTGACTCTGTGTGGCCTTCTTAAGGAAGTCCCTCAAACATTCTAATCCTTGGTTTCCTCAGTAACAGTAGTAGTAATGATAATAATAATACAATGATATTTACTGAGTATTATTATATATTAGGGAGCCCTGGAGGCACAGTAGTTAAGAGCTCGGCTGCCAACCAAAGGTCAACAGTTTGAATCCTCCAGACTCTCCTTGGAAACCCTGTGGGGCAGCTCTACTCTGTCCTATAGGTTCTCTACGAGTTGGAATCGACTCAATGGCAATGGGTTTGGTCTAGCTTTTAGTTATTATGTATTAGAACTTGTGTTGCGGGGTTCACACACTTGTCTCTTTTAACTCTCACAACAGCCCTTTTTACAGATGAGAAAACTGAGGCTCAGAGAGGTGCAATGCTTTTAGGTAGGTGGAAGGCCAGCATTTCAAATGAAGTAACCTGACTCCAGGGCCTCCGCTCTTTTTTTTTGCGTGTTTTAAGTGAAAGTTTACAAATCAAGTCAGTCTCTCATACAAAACCTTATATACACGTTGCTATATACTCCTAGTTGCTCTCCCCCTAATGAGACAGCACATTCCTTCTCTCCACCCTGTGTTTCAGTGTCCATTCAGCCAGCTTCTGTCCCCCTTGGCCTTCACATCTTCCCTCCAGACAGGAGTGGCCCAGATAGTCTCATGCGTCTACTTGATCCAAGAAGCCCACTCCTCACCAGTATCATTTTCTGTCTTGTAGTCCAGTCCAACCCCTGTCTGAAGAGTTGGCTTTGAGAATAGTTCCTGTCTTGGGCTAACAGAAGGTCTGGCAACCATGACCTCTGGGATCCCTCTAGTCTCAGTCAGGCCATCTAGTCTGGCCTTTTTACTAGAATTTGGGGTCTGTGTCCCACTGCTCACCTGCTCCTTCAGGGATTCTCTGTTGTGCTCCCTGTTATGAGAGTCATTGGTTGTACCTGGGCACCATCTAGTTCTTCTGGTCTCAGGCTGATGTAGTCTTCGATTTATGTGGCCCATTCTGACTCTTGGGCTCATACTTTCCTTGTATCTTTGGTGTTCTTCATTTTCCTTTGCTCCAGGTAGGTTGAAACCAATTGTTGCGTCTTAGATGGCTGTTTGCTAGCATTTAAGACCCCAGATGCAGGGCCTCCACTCATAACCGTGATAACCTTGGGGGCTGTCAGTCAGGAGGTAATGGATCTCTTCTACCTCAAAAATCAGTTCATTTATACAACCCTAGCTAAGTTGTTTTACTCTGTGTTTCAGTTTCCTCGTCTTAAATGATAATGCCTACCTACATTACCTCCTGGACTTAGTATGTTTGACATGCAAAAGAAGGAGAGGATAATGAATAGCAAACTGATATCATGTCTTACACTGGGGGAACCAGGAGCAAATTGGAAAAAAAAAAAGGCCTGCTAATTTCTTACAGCCTATTATCTACAGCACCATGAGTTAGAAGGACCTGGGTATATTGGTCCCATTACTCCCAAGCCCTTCTTAGGACCTTGTGGCTGGTTTAAATGGCTCAACTATTCAAGTGTAATGTAGCAGGTCTACATAGCAAAATTAGAAGAGTTCTGATAATTCCTGATGAATATAAACTTTGTGGATTCAAGCCAACACATTCAGGCCTTGGAATGGTTGTTAAGAAGCTAGATTATTAACACTGGATTTCTATTCTGGGTCAAATTCAGTAGTTTGTGCTCTGTTAAAAAACAAACAAACAAAAAACTGGTCAGTGGATTCTGACTCCTGGAGACCCCATGTGTATCAGAGTAGAGGCATGCCATGGGGTTTCCAATGCCTGTGATCTTTCAGAAGTGGGTTGCCAGTCCTTTCTCTCAAAGCACCTCTGGGTGGGTTTAAACCGCCAACCTTTTGGTTAGTAGTATGGGCTCCAATGACCAACCTTTCTGTTAGTCAAGCATTTTAACCATCAGTGCTAACCAGGAACTCCTTTCTGCTCTCTAGTATTGCTCTAATATTTGGTTTCAATGATAACCCTATTTCTAAGACATCTACCCTCCAATGACTTCAGTGGCATAAATTTAGCCAGAAAATGTCCCAGTAAGCAGTCTCATTGCATGGCTTACAAAGAGAGAAAGAGAAATAAAAACTTGTTAAAGTGATTGTTGAGAAAGATACTTGAATGTCTTGGTATTCTTTCTTCGGAACCAGTTGTAAAAAGGGAAATTATTTACAATTTAGCTTACAGTAGGACAGAGAGGAGCATAAATCTTAATCCAACTGACTGCTGCCGTCTTCACATGGCAGGAAGTGAGAGTGCACTCTAACGAGATGACAGCCCCATCTGAGGGGAAGACTAATTATACTTACCTTGAATCTGCCAAGTACAGAAAGTACTTATTCATGAATAAAACATGCTGCAGTAATACTGTTTTACAGGTCTGACCATTGAAAATCATTTACCAGTTGCTGTCAAGTGAATCCAGCTTGTGGTAGCCCCATGTGTGTCACAATGGAACTGTGCTCTGTAGGGTTTGCAGTGGCTGATTTTTCAGAAAAAGACCCCAGACCTGTCTTCTGAGGCACCTCTGGTTGGGCTCCAACCTCCAACCTTCCAGTTAGCAGCCAAGCATGCAGTTAACAGTTGGCGCCACCAAGGGACTTCAGGGTGTTTGACCACTGAAAAGGGCTCCGGCTGTAAGGCGCATCCCTGTATCCTTGTGCTTGCTCTAGCAACATCGGTACTTGGTTAGGCAGCACAGCAAAATTAAAAACATCAGCTGGGCCACATTTAAAAAAAAAAACAAAAACCTACATTAGCAAACTCTTAGTCTTTTTTTTTTTTAAATGTGGTAATGAAATCCAAGATCTAATCAGTAGCCTTAATTGAAAGGCTCAGTAAGGGGGATCTTGAAGATCTTCTTCCTGCCATTAACTTTAATTTCAGCCCTCTCAGGCGAGCATGCGTTGAAGGGAGCTAAGGTGATGTGAGGAGAACAGCCATTTTGAACCCTGTGGTTTTGTGGAGCCAGGTGCCCCGAGATGGTGCCTCCAATGTACAGAGAGGCTCCACTCATCTCAAACCTGTTTTTCTAGAAGGCTACATGGCTTCTGCCTCTACCCATTGCTCCCCATACCTACCGCCCCTGCTCGCCAAAAGAGGAAGACGTAGCCTACTGGTACGATCCTTCAGACACTTTCGTGAAGACCTCATTCATAAATGTTGGCTTCTGGGGCTGTGGATGGAGGGGGGAGAGAGAATTGGGAAGGGTTGAGAAGATTGGGAGGTGGGGAGAAAATGAACCTATTGAGCTCAGTGGATCCACAGAACAATAGCAAGGAATTCTTTTAAAGGAACATCACCTATTCTTTTCCTCCCATTTATTTATGTATTTATTCATTGCATAAAAAAGATGTTTTGCTGTGTTGTTGAATGCTCCTACTAAGTGCCAAATTAAAATCTGCGGTGGTGCTAATTAAGGTACCACTTTGGTGCACACGGCTTGCGTTATACAGGCTGAGCTTTCTTTCGCAGGGGATTAAGACTTTAATAGTGTCTCCTTTGTGCTTTCACCAGTTTAATGCCAGAGCAATACATAATTATAGCAAAGGCCGTTAGTGGATTAGGTGGTTGCTTTTGCCGCCTTACCGGCGTACCTCTCTTTTCCTCCACTTGGCTTTGTGTTGGCTCCTGTCATCTTCTAATTACCTGTACCTCTTTTGCTTGATAGCTTTAGAAGTTACAAGGGTATTATCTCAATCCATATTAAATTTCTTCTTTTATTTTTTTAAGGATCTAAGAGCAGAGAATAGGTTTTATTAGGAGTGGCACACTTCACTCTAGAATGATCAGATAGGAAAGACATATATATATTTTTTTATGGCTGGTTAGGAGTCCAAATCGACTCCATGCCATCTAATGACAACAGCGTCAAGATCTATGAAGCCAAATGAACCCCCAGATCAACTCTCACCCAGCCTTGGATGTGGTGGGCATATTCTCTTTCTTCTCTACCTCAGGATTTCTACCTGGAAAAAAAATAAATAAATAAAATAATCACACTTACTAATCTCAGAGTAGCAACTGGTGGATTTAGCAGGGCCCTGAAAATGAGACTCTTCTGTTTAATGAAGGCTTCCATTCAAAGGTTCATTTGGCTAATGAAAACTCCGTTTTTCACTTGTGTTTGAAGCTAGTCCATTATTCTTTCTGCGTGTGGTTTAAACCAGTTTTCCGTGAGCTGTGGTCGCGCCTGAGGATGGATCTGAATGGCACTTATTAGGAAGGGAAGAGCTCATGAATTCAGATCATCTTTAATGCTGAAATGAGCTGTAATGAAGCCCCGAGATCAAAGTGCATGAGGAGAAACACAGCTGAATGGGCCGCGGTGCTTGGGTCGGGGTTGCTGTAGAAAAGGATTAGGAAACTTCACTTACGTAGCTAGAAAGGTTTCCACGGGCGAGTCTGCTCCGCGTTTATTGTTTATGGGATTCGTGGATGAGAGACACTTCTAACAGACAGAGAAATAGCCCCCCACAGAGAAAACGGTGTTATCAGATATTTGCCACAAGGGAGAGAAAAGGTTTTAAATTAATAGCAAGAGGAACGGAGTCAAGGCCGTTCTTAACTCATAGGGAGGAGGGAAGGGAGGCCAGGGAAGAGCTTAGGCCGAGAAGGAGAGAAAAAAGGAGAAAGGAGGAGCAACCTTCAACAAATGCTACCTTTCCCTCTGGCCTTCTGAATAAGCACTGAACCTCCTTCCAGGGAAAAGCAAATCCTTTTTCTTCTAAATACTGAACATGAAGCAAAACAGAGGGCCTGAATTTCAGCCAGGGTCCCTCCCTGCCACACTTTATAGCAGCAAGATGCAGGGGGAATGGAAAGCAGATGCAGTGGCTTAAGTGCTCCAAGATTTCACTCTCCTCCTGGGAAAGATGTCAAGGATTATTGGTGTTACCTCTCTGGAAAAAACAGAGACGTCCTCTTAAAGGATGAATGAAAGATGGGTACAAAGGGTTAATTTGAAGCCAATCAAGCCCGTTCTTCTCCTGCTTCAGAAATCCTTCTATTTTAATGATGAATTTATTTTCAAAGCAGTGCCAGTCCTTTTAAGGGGAATTCCACCTCTCACAGCTGCGCAATCTGCCCTGCAGTGTTGAGCTTCCTCGCCCACCTGCTCCTTGTAAAACAGTGTGGACTTCCCAGAGCTGAGAGAGCGCCAAAGTGGCTGTGCCCACCTAAGAGCCGTCCTCAGCCTCCAGCCATCTAAGTGTCAGTGAATACATATACCACAAAACCCTACGAGTCAGGCAAAGCAGCTCAGTGCAGCCACACGACCACATGGCGAAGCCACAGCCTCCCTCTTGCTTTGCAAAAGACCCTACTGAATTCTCTATGGTTGATCTGTTAACCCATCTTGGCTTCCCTGGCTGCCCCTGTTCAAAAGCAACTGCACTGAAAATATTACTTGCAAAAATTTTTCAAAACATCACACCTGAAAACCCCTAAACAAAATTCCTATTTCCTAGTCCAAGTAAAACTCTGAGGAGACGAGAGGATTCAATCTACTTTAACTGGGATAGCATTGAGATGTTTGTTTTGAAATAGCACCTAGCCATAGCTTTAAAAGCTCCATTTAATAGTTTTGGGTTCCTTTCTTGTACTTTTTTTTTTTTTTTAATCCTTATTCAAAGACATCTAACTGTAATTGTTCTGGAATTTAAACGTGGTTGCTAAGCATTTGGTAAAAAAAAAAAGCATTTGGTATTAACAAAGAATTCCTAGATTAATGCAGAAACACATTTAATAGGGCAAAGTGCTGTCCCTTTGTGCTTCTGAGGGCATCCACACTTCTGTTAACTAGGAGGATTACCCCGGGCAGTGAAATGTACCCTGTTCACCTCTGTGAAAAGATTTCTCCTTCTTGTTCATGCAGTTATCTGAGGTCCACTATTACTTATCCACTCCCAGTATTATGGAGCCCTGGTGGCACCCTGGTTAAAAGCTCGGCTGCTAACCAAAAGGTCGGCAGTTCGCATCTACCTGCCACTCCTTGGAAACCCTGTGGGGCAATTCTACTGTGTCAACCCTATAGGGTTGCTATGAGTTGGAATCAACTCAGCAAACATAGTAAAAGAGAAGAATTGTATCAAATTAGCTATTTTATAATAATAATTCATTGGGAAAATGCGCAATTTGTTCCAAATTGACGGCATCTAATAACAAAAAAAAAAAAAAAAAAAAATTTTTTTTTTTTTTTTTTTTAATAACAACAACAAGTTTAATGAAATATACATGGTGTAACTTTTGTTTTTGTTTCCTAAGGCTGTTATAACAAAGTACCACAAACTGGTGTCTTAAAACAGCAGCGATGTATTGTCTCACAGTTCTGGAGGCTTGAAGTCCAAAATCAAGGTGGCAGGAGGGCCATGCCATCTCTGTAGGCTCTAGGGGGAGATCCTTCTTTGCTTCTTCCTAGCTTCTGGTGGTTCCTCACAATACTTGGCGTTCCTTGACTTGTAGATGCAGCATTCCAATCTCTGCCTCTGTTTTCACAAAGGGTCTCTTCTGTGTCTCTGTGTCTCCTCTCCTCACTTTGGATTAGGACCCACACTACTCTAGTATGACCTCGTGTAAATTGATGACGTCTTCAAATACCCTATTTCCAAAGAAGGTCATATTTACAGGCACTGGAGATTAGGGTTTAAAACTATCTCTTCAATCTATAATAACCTTTATTCTTTTTTTTCTTTCAACCTCAGTATCTCAAATTTCACCTCTTCATATATCCCTCAAAGTTGACTGAGAATCTCAAAATAAGAAGATAAAAAATTATGTGCGTGTATCATGGAGGTGACAGCAATAATAAAAATAATGCTGGACTAAGACAAGGGGGCTGAATTGTATTGAGCCTCAGTGAATAAGATTTGATGTTATAGCCCTGTAGCATCAAATTTCATGTGCTTTCTTTCTGTCAGTCTGTGCTAAGACTAAAAAAGACAAACGTCATTGTTTATGCTATGTTATTGTTGTTGTGTGCCCTCAAGTTGATTCAGACTCCTAGCGACCCTATAGATAAGAGGAGAATTGCCCCATATGGTTATCTAGGCTGTAATCTTCATGGGAGCAGATCACCAGGCCTTTTCTCCCAAAGAGTGGCTGGCGGGTTTGAACCACCAATCTTTCAGATAGCATCCAAGCACTTAACCATTGCACCACCAGGGCTTCAGTTTATGCTATACCCAGAAACCCAGTGCTGCCGAGTCGATAGCATCATATAATTTTAGAAATCTGTAAAATGCAGTTCATGAGTGTTACTCAGATAAGTAATTTAAAAATTTTCAGGGATACAGCATACTTTAGTGAAGTATACTATTTGTACTTACTGAATAGAAAGAACATGAATATCCTCAGGTACTTGTGTGGAACTGAATTTTCAGGATGTCACTTTTAGCTCTTACCTCCAGTTTCTGCCCTAATGTCTTAGTAGACTCTCTCTTGACCACCCTGCCACACACGCTGGCTGCCAGGCCAGGAGACTCTACAGACCATAACGTGGTTCAGAGATAGTAGCCAAGCTGCAGGGGAAATAGTCACATAGCAAAGGTTGTTCTCCCCACTCTGTCCTTCTTCTCTCTGCCATACCCAGGGAGAATCAGCCTACTTAAAACCCAACTCTAATATACAACGCAATCACCTTGATCAATTATTTTAGTTTGATTTCTCTACCATACACAGACCACACGAAGCCATTGCTGTCAAGCTGATTCCGACTCATAGTGACCCCACAAGACAGAGCATAACTGCCCCATAGAGCTTCCAAGGAGCATCTGATGGATTTGAATGGCTGACCTTTTGGACAGCAGCCATAGCACTTAACCAGTATGCCACCAGGGTTTCCTTATCTACCATAGTTTTACGCAAATCACGCGTGCCTTCTGCCTTTGTTTGCCAGCTGTGCCCTCATAAAACGAGGCACCCTCACAAGTGCATGCAAGTCCTCTTTCACATGTTGCTGTAAATACAATTAACATAGTGAGCTTATGTAAATACCTCGTGGGGGAAGGGTGCATAAAATATGGTAAATATTTAAATATATTCTTTCGATTATGGGAGCATTGGTTCAAAATTGGAAAAGGTGTGTGGCAGAGTTGTATCTTTTCACCTTACTTATTCGATCTGTATACTGAATAAATAATCCAAAGAGTGGGACTATAGAAGACTAACACAGCGTCAGAATCAGAGGAAGACTCACTAACAATCTGTCATATGTAGATGACACACATTGTTTGCTGAAAATGAAGACGATCTGAACCACTTATTGATGAAGATCAAAGAGTACAACCTTCAGTTTGTATTACACCTGAAAATGAAGAAAAAGAAAATCCTCACAACTGGATCCATAAAGCCATCATAATAAATGGAGAAAAAAGTTGAAGTTGTCAAGGATTTCATCCTACTTGGATCAACGATCAGTGCCCATGGAAGCAGTAGTAAAGGAATCAAGCAACGGATTGCATTGGACAAATTCACTGCAAAGCACCTCTTTAAAGTTATAAAAAGCACAGATGTCACTTTGATGACTAAGGAGCACCTGACCCAAGCTATGGTCTTTTCAATCGCATCATATGCAAGCAAAAGCTGGACAATGAAAACAGAAGACAGAAGAAAAACTTATGTGTTCAAACTGTGGTGTTTGCAAATCATTGAGTATACCATGGACTGCTAAAAGTCCATGTGGGCTGAACAAATCAATCTTAGAATAAAACCAGAATGCCCCTTTGAAGCAAAGATACTGATACTTTGGCTCACTTACTTTGGCTACATCATCAGGAAAGACTAATCACTGGAAAAGGACATTATGTTTGGTGTAGTAAAGAGTCAGCAAAAATGAGGGAACTCCTTAATGATATGGCTTGACACAATGGCCACAAGAATGAACTCAAACATACCAATGAAAGTGGCACAGGAAGGGGCAAAGTTTTGTTCTGTTATAATAAGGTCTCCATGAGTCAAAGTCAATTCAATGGCAGCTAACAACAACAACAACAACAACATGATAGCAGCTTAACTGGTTCCTAATTGAAATCTAAAGCTGAATCAAATAAGAAGCTTGTAAGTTCTCATGGTGAACCTACATGTTATGCTTCCTCTAATCCTCTGTCTCATGCACAAAATCTATTTTTTGAGGATGTAAATGAACAAGGCTTCTGACCCCTGATGCAATTCTTTCATTGTGAACTGTAGGCAAGGAGATCATTCTAAAAATACCAGGATAGCAATTTGGAATTATGCCTCACCTCATATTTTAAGTATCTCAAAGTTGTGTTATGAATGTTTTAAGATCTGCTTATGGGTTTTTGGCTAAAATGGGTGGCTCACTGTGGTAATCTCGAATCTTAGCAGTGTTTGGCACATAGTAGGTTGAAGTAGTACATCAGTGGTTGCAGCAGTACATAAACAGAGAACTGCCAGAAATTCAAGCTGGATTGAAAAGAGGACGTGGAATGAGGGATATCATTGCTGATGTTAGTTGGATCTTGGCTGAAAGCAGAGAATACCAGAAAGATGCTTACCTGTGTTTTATTGACTATTAATTCGATTGTATGGATCGTGACAAATTATGGATAACATTGAGGAGAATGGAAATTCCAGAACACTTGATTGTGCTCATGAGGTAGGAACCTGTACATCGACCAAGAGGCAGTCCTTCTAATAGAACAAAGGGATACTTCGTGGTTTAAAATCAGAAAAGTTATGCTTTGGGGTTGTATCATTTCACCATACTTATTCAATCTGTATGCTAAGAAAATAATTCAAGAAGCCAGACTATATGAAGAAGAATGCACCATCAGAATTGAAGGAAGACTCATTAAAAACCTGCATTATGCAGATGATACAACCTTGCTTGCTGAAAGTGAAGAGGACTTGAAGCACTTACTGATGAAGGTCAAAGACCACAGCCTTCAGTATGGATTGCACCTCAACATAAAAAAAAAAAATTCTCACAACTGGACCGATAAGCAACATCATGATAAACAGGAAAGATTGAAGTTTTCAAGGATTTCATTGTACTTGGATCCACAATCAACACCCATGGAAGCAGCAGGCAAGAAATCAAATGCCACATTGCATTGGGCAAATCTGCTGCAAAAGACGTCTTTAAAGGGTTAAAAAGCAAATATGTCAGTTTGAGGACTGAGGTGCACCTGATCAAGCCATGGTATTTTCAGTTGCCTCATATGGCATGTGAAAGCTGGTTGCATAAGGAAGCCTGAAGAAGAATTGATACCTTTGAATTATGGTGTTGGAGAAGTATATTGAATATATCATGGACTTTCAGAAGAACAAACAAATCTGTCTTGGAAGAAGTACAGCCAGAATACTCCTTGGAAGCAAGGATGGAGAGACTTCATTTCACTCACTTTGGACATGTTATCAGGAGGGACCAGTCCCTGGAAAAGGATACCATGCTTGGTAAAGTAGAGGGTCAGCGAAATAGAAGAAGACCCTCAAGGAGCTGGATTGACACAGTGGCTGCAAAAATGGGCTCAAACATAGCAATGATTGTGAGGATGGCATAGGACCAGGCAGTGTTTCATTCTGTTGCACATAGGGTCACTATGAGTCAGAACTAACGAGACGGCACCTAACAATAACAGGTCGAAATGTATTTGTGTTGCTTTCCAACATTAATTCCACCTCTCCTTTATAGGGTAGCAGCTGTGCAGTTTGCATAGGATTGTCTACCCCTCCTCTTCCAGAAGTGAACCCCCTAAATAACCTAGACAAGTTAGTATAATCCCAACTTCCTAACCACAGTGATAGGTTAGAGAAGGCATATGACCTAAGCTGGTCCAATAGGAGTGAAGCCCAGGACCTTCGTTGGCTGATTAAGGGGAGTTCTTTCTCACTTTGGAAGAGTGGCGTATAGATAAGAGCCTCAGAGAAAAATATTCTACTAGGAGAAAAACCAACCTGAGAATAAAGATAGTACCCAGAGCGGGGTCGGAGCTGACAAAACTGTAAAGAAACAGAGCTCCGATCAGACTATTCCTGAAGCCTAGCAATAACCCTGTACTTCTTCAGTTACATAATCCAACAAATTATCTTTCTTGCTTAAGCCAAATTGAGCTCAGTTTTCAGTTAAGTGCTCTCAAAAGCTTCTAAATTAGTACAAAATGGTTCAACAAATATTTGTGAAATGATTGCACGTTTATGTTGTTGTTGTTTTTGTTAGGTGCCGTTGAGTCTGTTCCAACTCATAGTGACCCTATGCACAACAGAACGAAACACTGCCCAGTCCTGCGCCATCCTCACAATCGTTGTTATGCTTGAGCCCATTGTTGCAGCCACTGTGTCAATCCACCTCATTGAGGGTCTTCCTCTTTTCCGCTGACCCTGTACTCTGCCAAGCATGATGTCCTTCTCCAGAGACTGATCCCTCCTGACAACATGTCCAAAGTATGTGAGATGCAGTCTCACCATCCTTGCTTCTAAGGAGCATTCTGGTTGTGCTTCTTCCAAGACAGATTTATTTGTTCTTCTGGAAGTCCACAGTATATTCAATATTCTTCGCCAACACCACAATTCAAAGCCATCAATTCTTCTTTGGTCTTCCTTATTCATTGTCCAGCTTTCACATGCATATGATGTGATTGAAAATAACATGGCTTGGGTCAGGCCCACCTTAGTCTTCAAGGTGACATCTTTGCTATTCAATACTTTGAAGAGGTCCTTTGCAGCAGATTTACCCAATGCAATGCGTCCTTTGATTTCTTGACTGTTGCTTCCATGGCTGTTGACTGTGGATCCAGGTAAAATGAAATCCTTGTCAACTTCAATCTTCTCTCCGTCCATCATGATGTTGCTCATTGGTCCAGTTGTGAGGATTTTTGTTTTCTTTATGTTGAGGTGCAATCCATACCGAAGGCTGTGGTCTTTGATCTTCGTTAGTAGGTGCTTCAAGTCCTCTTCACTTTCAGCAAACAAGGTTGTGTCATCTGCATAATGCAGGTTGTTAATGAGTCTTCCTCCAATCCTGATGCCCAGTTCTTCTTCATATAGTCCAGCTTCTTGGATTATTGGCTCAGCATACAGATTCATACTTCGTACATTCCAGGTTCAGATTATTAATGGATGTTTGCAGCTGTTTCTTCTCATTTTGAGTCACGCCACATCAGCAAACGAAGGTCCCAAAAGCTTTACTCCATCCACGTCATTAAGGTCAACTCTACTTTGAGGAGGCAGCTCTTCCCCAGTTGTCTTTTGAGTGCCTTCCAACCTGGGGGGCTTGTCTTCCAGCACTATATCAGACAATGTTCTGCTGCTATTCATAAGGTTTTCACTGGCTAATGCTTTTCAGAAGTAGACTGCCGGGTCCTTCTTCCTAGTCTGTCTTAGTATGGAAGCTCAGCGGAAACCTGTCCTCCATGGGTGACCCTGCTGGTATCTAAATACTGGTGGCATAGCTTCCAGCATCACAGCAACACACAAGCCCCCACAGTATGACAAACTGACAGACACGTGGGGGTGCATGTTTATACATACTACAATTTAGTCCACATAAAATTACATTATTCATCACCACATTTCTATTACTAAAATTTCTATCAGCAGGACCTCAAAGAGAATTTGAAAATTGTAAAATATTTCTTTCATCCATGGTGATAGACCATCGCCTAGTGAGTTAATGGCTAGAAAGAGATGCTATTGATCCCTGAAAGATTTCCGTATGCTTCCATAAAAATGGAAGATGTTACATGTACTCACCATACAAATATGAAGTGAGGCACATAATTGAAAATTGTTAAAGTAAAATGTTTTAAACAAATCCTATAATGGTTTGTCCTGAGGAAAACGAGACAGCTCAAAAATAGTGATGGATTAGTCCTGGGCCATCCATTCTCCCACCCGGCAGTTGAATGACTAATGGCTCACAGCCATGAGCAGCTGGCCAGGGTACAGACTGGCTCTGAGCCCTCTAAAGACCATTTCTATACAAAGTTATTTGGTTCTACCATAGATCCTAGGGACTCCCTGGGTGGTGCAAGTAGTTAACAAGCTTGGCTGATAGCCAAATGGTTGGAGGCATCTTGGAAGAAAGACCTGGTGATCTACTTCTGAAAATTTAGCCATTGAAAACCCTACACAGCACAGTTCTACTCTGACAGACGTGGGTCACCATGAGTTGGAATTGACTCAATGGCAACTGGTTTTTACAGACCCTAGAATGTGAGTGGAAACCCTGGTGGTGGAGTGCTTAAGTGCTAAGGCTGCTAACCAAAAGGTCGGCAGTTCAAACCCACCAGGCGTTCCTTAGAAACTCTATTGGGCAGTCTACCCTGTCCTGTGTGGTCACTATGTGTTGGAATCAACTCAGTAGGAATGGGTTTGGTTTTGGAAACCGTGGTGGCGTAGTGGTTAAGTACTACGGCTGTTAACCAGGAGGTAGGCAGTTTTAATTGGCCAGGTGCTCCTTGGAAACTTTATGGAGCAGTTCTACTCTGTTCTATAGGGTTGCTATGAGTCAGAATCGACTCGATGGCAGTGGGTTTTGATTTAGAATGTGAGCTTTACAAGACAGGAATTTGACTCATCCTCTGCTGGGTTCCCAGTGCCTAGAATGTGACTCATAATGTGTGCCTGTATGTGCCCAGCTTGTGACACATAGTTGTTGTTGTTGTTTTTAGATGCCGCCAGGTCAGTTTTGACTCATAGTTACTTTATGTACAACAGAAAGAAACAGGGCCCGGTCCTGTGCCATTGTCATAATCGTTGATATGCTTGAGTCCATTGTTGCAGCCACTGTGTCAATCCATTTCACTGGGGGTCTTCCTCTCTTTTGCTGACCCTCTACCAAGCATGACGTATTTAAGGCTCTCAATAATTATTTGTTGAATAAATGAATGATGACAATTTATGACTTGGGTCTCATTTGCACTAATCTTATTTTGTGCCTCATATAAGAAGAGGAAGTGAAAGACATAATTCACTTAATTCGGGTTTTTCCCCAAGCTGCTCTTTGATCTTTTGGACACTCATCAGATTCCTGCGTTCATCTTAGCTCTTTAGGATACTCTCACATACCCTTAAGGCATTTTCTCAAAAGAAATATTCAGGAGAATCAGGTGAGTTTAACCCAGGGAAGAAGATGAGAATGACCTTTTTTTTTTTTTTTTGCTAATTGTGAGATTTTAGGAAAGTCACCTTACCTCTCTGGGTCTCAATTTCCTCATCTTGAAGAGTGTTGAACTGAATGAAAAGTTTTTGTTGTTTGTTTTTAATTGTAGTAAAAATATATATAACAAAACATTTGTCAATTGAACGATCTTTACATGTACAATTTAGTAACATTGATTACATTCATCAGGTTATACAACCATTACGACTCTCCTTTTCCAAATTATTCTAACACCATTAACAGAAATTCTACCTTGCTCCTTAAGCAATGATTCCCCTTTCCCCGCTTCCTCCTACCCCTGGTATGAGTTGTTTTTCAAGCTGTGTTTTATAGAGTCCATGGGGACAAAGCCAAGTGGCCAGGACCCAGAGTCTTCCACTCCCACGTAAGCATAAGAGATTTCTGAAGCTGACTGTCCGGGTTCAAATTACCCATTGCCACTGAGTCGATTCCGACTCATAGCAACCCTATAGGACAGAATAGATCTGCCCCGTAGGGTTTCCAAGGAGCGGATGGTGGATTCAAACTGACAACCTTTTGGTTAGCAGCCAAGCTCTGAACCACTGTGCCACCAGTGTTCTGGGTTCAAACTGAAGCCCAGCTATTTACTAGCTGTGTGATCTTGGGCCAGTTACTTAACTTTTCTGTGTCTCAGTTTCCTTACCCATAAATGAAAATAATACCTACTCTATAGTGTGTTGTGAGGATTAAATAAATTAGCACATATAAAACCTGGTACTTTGTAAGAGTTAATAAATGTTAGATATTATTATTATTATCTGTTTTATATACTGGAACTCACCATAATATTTGGGTTTAAAGGGCTTCTGTAGTCAACAAAACAACTTCAGTTTTCTAAAACGTTGTGGTCTTTCATTAGGCTGTAATAGGAAACACTAATTATGAAGGGTCCGTTAGGCTAATATTAACCTCCAGCCACTGCCCACATCGCCATTAACACCACAACTCTCCATGGCCAAACAGACCTTCTCTAGCGTGTTTAACTGAGCACAATGGTCTGCTGCCACTCACATGAGCTTGCTTTTTCTTCTGAAGATTATCCTGAAGTTCCATTCAAATGGCCTTTGCGTGGCTGGGTGTCTGGCTGCCTGGTGCTAGACAGAGAAGGCTCCGTGGCTAATCGCCTACATTCCTGTGAAGACTGAAGGGAAAGATAAATTCCCTTAACAGTCAACTTTTCAGGGAAGGCATTTTCTTAACAGAAAATGGTGAATATCTGAAAAGATAGAAACCTCAGGCAGTTTAATATTTGCAAAGAAGGAGTGCCTGGCAGTTCAACTCCTTTAAAATTCCATTTCCGAAGATACTGTATGAATCTAAATAAAACCTGAATGATTATGGTAATTATCCACACTAATAACCTTGCTCAGAAACTTCTTTATCAGTGGTTTCACTTCCTGAACATTGTAAGGACTGCCAGGCATCTCCTTCCTCCGCTTACCTGGGGATGAGGGTTTAAGGTAATTTCCATGGTTCTCTGGAATTAATATCATGGTGCAATCTATTATTGGACCCACCCCAATCCCTCTATCCCTGGCCTGAGTGCTGATTCAATCCTTCAGCAAGGCCCATATTCCTAGTTTGAGCTCATATCTCCTTTGACTTTTGGCCTATATTTTCAATATTTTAATATTTGCCCCCTCCCCCCTCCTTGAGTTCACTCAGTATAAAGGAAAAAAAAAAGCGCCGCCTGTTCCTTTAGAACTAGTGTTGGACAGGGCGTCTCTGTCCCAGAAATATGCTCAGATTAATCCAATTTGCAAGGGCATGTAGGAGCTGTAAATATTTATGGGCAACAGAGAAGAAACTGATCCAAGCACACAGAGTAAAGGAACTGGGCAGAGGGATGGCCAAAAATCAGTGGCCCCAAGGGTTGCTCCCTGGGTGCCAGGTGCAATTAGCCCTTGTGGAGAGGGACAGTAGGGAGGCAGGAGGAGGGAGAGAAGCCTACCTTGAGCGTCAGGAGCAGCAGATGTATTCTCTCTCCCTTTCCTCTACCCATTTCTAACCACTAGCTCTGCTGGAGGTTTTCAGGATCAATTTATTAATCAGAAACTTGCACACCTCTAATCTGCCTATGCCTGGCTTACATGGATGATTTGTACTTCCAGGAAAAGAGAAAAGAGACTTGTTGATGTTCACCCCTGCCCTCCCTCATATCATTCTCTAAATCTGTTAGAAAATGTCAAGAAACCCATAACCTTTTCCACACTTGTATCCAAGCACATCCAAGCACACTTGTATCCAAGTTTTGAGGCTCAGGGTTCAAGAGTAGAAATGCCAAAATACAGAGGAGTGTTTCTAGAATGGTCTCTTTGTTAAATTTAGGTAAATAATTTAAATAAATGTATCAGTTTATTATTAGATGATTTATTACTAGGAATGTGTTATTACAGAGAAACATCTCCACCAAGAGGTCACCAGCCCCTTCTTGCATTCTGCCAGGAATGGGAAGCTCATTACTACCAAAGGCAACTCAATCATTGTTCCCAATTTTCTTTAGTAGAAACATATTTTTAAATTAAATGAAAATCTGCTTCCCAAGTGCATGTGTCTGTTGATCTTTCTCTTCCTCTTAGGGTAGGATCCTTGGTTGCGCAGTGTTTAAGCACCTGGCTATTAAGTGAAAGGTCAGCTGTTCGAACCCACCAGGCCACTCCGCGGGAAAAAGATGTGGCAGTCTGTGTCTGTAAAGATTTACAGCCTTGGAAACCCTATGGGACAGTTCTACTCTGTCCTATAGGGTTTCTATGAGTTGGAATCAACTTGATGGCAATGGATGTGTGATGTAGTGTCTTACACAAGTAACCACTTTGTGGTGTACACTTGCTGGTTTTGCTGTTTTGCATGTGTTTATTTATGTCTCTCAGGGCTCTAACTTTCTTTTTCTTTTGGAATAATGCTCCATTGTGTGGGTTATAGAGGGAGGCAAGGCCCTACTTCCCACTATGGAGGCCAAAGAGGACTGGATATTCTTTCTACTCCTTTCCAGACAGCCAGGGCATGGTCACTGTGGCCAACTGGAAGCTCTGAGTACAATTTTGAATATCGGGGAGACAAGGGAGGGGAGAAATGATGCAGAAGGACAGGACAGTCCAAGATTATTCATGGAACCAGAGAAAAGTCCAGCAGCAGTAGCCACAGTGCCCAGCGGAGGTGGTGCCAGAGGTGGCACCCTGGGTAGATTGATCTGTCTGTGCAACCACAGTTCTATCGTCTGCTGCCAGCATCCCTGGGCTCTTGCATATTTTCCCTGCCTGCTTCTCCAGTCTTCTGATGATCCTACAAGCCACCCAATAACCTTAAACAAATTCCTTTTGTAACTAAGTTAACCAGAATCGGTTTCTGTTGTTTGCAACCTTGAGCCCTGATTGATACTCTTCCTTTCAAATATTTGAAGATGGTTTTGTAGACTCTTGATCTTTTTTAGGCTTAACTTCACCAGTTTCTCCAACATGTTTTCAGATGATTCAGTTTCCTACCCACTCACCACGTCTTTGCTCACCTATCTATTGCCCAGTTGTCTTTGTATACCTTAGCAAAGCAGACTATACTCTCTCTTTTTCTAGATCTAGATATGATACTTCTATTAATGCTGCCTATGGAGCCCTGGGTGGCAAAAATGGTTAAGTGCCCTACTACTAGCTGAAAGGTTGGTGGTTCAAATCTACCCAGAGGCACCTTGCAATTCAGGTCTTGCAATCTGCTTCTGAAAGGTCACAGCCTTGAAAACCCTATGAAGCAGTTCTACTTTCTGTACACATGATGGGTCTCTATGAGTTGGAATCAACTCCCCGGCAACTGACAACAACAAAGTAATGATACCTAGGATTTATAGCCACATCCTACTGTTGACTTGTACAGAGCCAAAAAAACTCCGATTTCATTTCCATATATATGTGTATATACATATATGTGTGTGTGTCGGAATTGTTCTGCTCTGGGAACCCCAAATCCCCCCAGTAATTCTTCCTATGAATGAGTCCCACTTCATACCCCACTTCCTGAGGGATGAGAGCCTTATCTGCCCCTGGCTTATATCCAGTCCCCCTGGGGACTGGGTATTCTGTCCTGAATCTCATGCTCCCCAGCACTGAATCTCCAAATTACACAGCTGACCACCCCTAATGAAAGCCACCTGCCTGTATGGGCTGCCATTGACTTCCTTGTTCAGTTACTGCTTACAAGACACCTGCTGGAAGTCAGACCCAGGAGGTAGCTGGGTGGTGTTAGGCCACATGGCTCATTCTTTTCCTCTTAGACTAATCTCCTGGTTCAGCCTGACCTTTCAGTTTATGTCTCATACAACTAACCACTATATTTCAAAGTCTTTTTTTTTTTAATTTATTGTGGTAAAATATATATAACATAAAATTTTCCATTTTAAGCCTTGTTAAGTGTACAGTTCAGTGGCATTCATTACATGCACTATATTGTGCAAACATCAAAAACCAAACCAGTTGCTGTCAAGTCGATTCCAACGCCTGGTGACTGCATTTGTGCGGAGTAGAACTGCTTCACAGGGTTTTCAAAGCCCTGACCTTTTGGGAGCGGATTGCCAGGGCTTTCTTCCAAAGTACCTCTGGGTAGATTCAAACTTCCAACTTTTCAGTTAATAGTCAGGTGCTCAACCATTTGCACCACACAGGGACTCTCTGCAACCACCACCAGCCACCTATTTCCAAAACTTTCTCGTCACCCCAGAGTAGAACTCCATGCCTATTAAACAGTAACTCCCTCAGTGACTTTCTTAACCTAATCTTGCACTTGGGGTGGATAGGGGATAAAAAGGAGGAGATTACAATTGTTGGGCACTTATTATGTGCCAGGCTTTGGGTTAGACACCTTACTTGCTTTATCTAGCTTAGTTCACCCACCAACTCTTTGTGAAAGGTATGATTGCCCAAATTTTAGAGATAAGGCAACTGCATCTCAGAAACCATAAGCAACATCCATTAGGTGGTGAATCTAGAATTCAAACCCAGATTTTCCCAGGTCTGTATTCTCCTGGCCCAGTTCTGATACAACTAATGGACCTGAAGTATGTGAGCTTCAAGTTTTGCCGTTTAGAGCAACTGAGGCATGGCACACTGCCTTCGTGATTCACTTCTCCATGTGAATTAAGAGAATGAGACTTAAGGGTGACACAAAGTCTTCATGTCATTTCTCCCAAGAAATAGCGTTGTAGCTTCCTCAAGTCCTCATGTGAAAAATGGCATCAACATGCTCAGACAATTACTCATACTGGGTGGTCCTAATCCTCTAAGTACTTCTTAACTATGAAGGCTATTTTAGCCAAGACTATGATATACCTTGTGGCAAGAGGGTCCCACCAGTTCCTCATACTGCCCAGAGCTTTCAGAGAGGACACAGGATCCCTCTGAGGAGCAAAAATGCTAAAATAGGGAGAGCTCTAACCCTGTTCTTGGTCTCCCAGTTCTATCGAGTCAATTCTGGCCCATAGCGACCCTACAGGACAGAGTAGAATTGCCCCATAGGATTTCCAAGGAGCAGCTGGTGGATTCAAACAGCCAACCTTTTGGTTAGCAACTGTATCACTTAACCACTGCGCCACCAGGGCTCCTTAAGCTGAAAGGAGTGGGGGAAATCTGGGACCTGCTTGGCCAAGTCTTTTGATCCCTCAAAGATTTCTCTCTAAGAGCACAAAGCCACTTAGAGGCACACTTTGTCTGAAAATTTAATTTTGGTCAGTAGTTTGAATCATTTCTGCAACCAAACCTTTTCTATAAAGTGCTTACAAATAGAAAAATTGCCTGGTTTGAATTTCATTTCTTTTTACTGATTCTGCCAGAGTAGGGAGGGAAGAATAAAGGTCCGGGTGATGCACACACTAGAAAATTAGTCTCTGATGAGAGCTGATGGTATCCTGTTGAAGGCAACGCAATGCTGACAACATTGGCCTGTTTTTTGTTTTGAATCTTCCAACCCTGGAACCACAATTGCTACTGCTTTGGTGGCAGAAGGAAGATGTTTACCCTTCACAAAGATTGCAAGCTTTCCAACCCTTTATGTAATCTCCCAGGCCACCAAGGGGCCAGCCACATGGTGTCTGCAGAGGCAGAGAAAGGCGGACAATTCTCATACCAGGAATTCCTCCACTGTCCTTCCAGTGTGAATAACAGGACGTTTCCCTTCCTTCCAGCGGCAAAGAACCTGAGGCTCTGATTGCTGACTGCCAACTTACCACCCAGGCCTGACAGCAATTTGTAACTCAGCTTTATACAGGCTGTCCTACCGTCCTCATTTTTGTTTGTGAAAAGAGCAATTTGCTTTTGGATGCTTGGCTTCTCTGTGAAATCGGCCACAAGGGTGGCCACGCAGGGAGGGACAGCTGGTCAGTGAAAGCAAAAGCCAGCTCCATCCAGCACATTGCCTGGGCCTTGCCCCCGCCTGGGTCCTGTAAATAGGTTTGTTACACAAAGTTGCTCTCCAGAACCCAAGCACCAATTCTCCATGTGTGGTATTTACAGCAACAAAGACATCAGCCTAGAAGGAAGGCTCTTTTGATGAGATGTTTGGGAGGTCCGGGCAAAGGCAGTGCCCTTCTGGGTCATCACTTGCTTTTGAAAGACTGCCTTCCTTTTTTAAGATATGAGGCATGGAAGGGGGGAAAAAGAGGTGGCAAAAATTTGTCCTAGCTGACACCCCAGGGGTGAAACAAACCAACGCACTTGTCAAATGATAAAGACTTGGTGAGGAAACAAAAAACCACAGCTGATGCTCATTGCCTCAACGGCTGCGACATTATCTCGCCCCTCCCGTGGAACATATGTTCAGCAGAAGCGCAAGGGTCTCAGCTGTGCTGTGAACACAGAGGAGAAGAGATGAGAAATGTGGCTGTGGGAGAGGCCCGTGGGCACAAGGCAGCCAGAAATTCTGAGCCCATCTTCCTCTTTCTCCTCTGTCCCATTGCCATCATGGCATTCTCTTAAAAAAAATAATAAAAATAAAAAAGTTGCTGTCTAGTCAGCTCTGACTCATGATGATCCCATGTGTGTCAGAGTCCAACTGTGTTTCATAGGGTTTCAAAGGCTGATTTTTCAGAAACAGATTGTTAGGCCTTTCTTCCAAGATGCCTCTGGGTGGACTCGAACCTCCAATCTTTCGGTTAGCAGTCAAGCATGTTAACAGTTTGCACCACCCAAGGACTGACTCCCCGCCACGTCTACCATATGCAAAATATTCTGTCATGAAGAACCAGAAAGTGTGGCCGTTCCAACTACCTGTGTTCCACATGTGCAAAGAGGTGGTAATACTAACTTACTCTTCTCCCTGCCCACTCCCCCCCGCCCCACTTCCTTCTTCAAGGGGAAAAGGTGCAGACTCACAGTCTTATCAAGCATTCAAATGATTTCATGGGAACACCACACTTTGTTCTATTCTGGCTTCTCTCACAAGGGGCGGGGGGGGGGGGCGGCACATCTTCAAACGCATGCTGGCTTAAATGGTGACAGCTGCATGCAACGGGCTTGCTTATAGCCCGCCTGGTGCAATGAGAGATAACTGCAGGGTAGGACTTCAAAGACAGACCCACTACAGCCTGGGGCTGCTGCTTCCAGTTGGTGGCTCTCTGCATTCAACAAGTGAGCCGAGGGAAATTAAGAAATTAGACCTTTTCCATACACATTGCAAGTTAGGGTGTGAGGAAGCAAAAATGAGCTTGGAGAGGTGCTCGGCTTGGACTTTCTGCAAAGTCCAGCATGATGCTTGTCTTAGGTAGACAGTAAACAAACCAGCTCGTCATAACATGTAAGTTCAACTAATGCTCTATTTTTGTAGAAGATTGTGCTTCATATTTCATGTGTTTGTGTGTGTGTGTTTCTCTGGTGTGACTTGAATTATCCATCTTTGCAGAATTTATTTATTAAAAGTTGGCTCTATGTTAAAATTTCTAGTGGTCTTTGATCTTCTACTAAGGAGCCGTTATGGGAGAAACTGTCACACAAAGATTCAAGAGATGACTTGAACTCCTCAGTTCCTTGCAATGGGTAGCACAGATGGCTGTTTAAGGAACCACATTAAAGAGCCACCGTGTAAGGTAGTTATTTCCTGTCTTCTCCATCTGGCAAGTCCTAACGAAACGCACCCCAAGGAACAGACTCACTGTGACATTGCATAGACATATGTGACCACTGGTGCTGTTGGTGAGGCTGTTCATTTTGGTAAATTGCCTCCTTCTGCCCTACCACCCAGCTCGGCCCCATTCCTCCTCTCTGCATGTCAAACTCCTACTTAACATGAGTGAGTTTACATAACCTCTCTAAGCCTTGGTCTCTCAGCTGTGAAATGGGGATGAAAATACCTTATAATAAAAGTAATACCTTGTTTTGCTTCAGTTGGGTTGAGTTGGTTCTGCAACTTTAAAAGGAACCTTGTTAGAAAAAATAAGGTCTGGTATATTCATATGATGGATTATAATACAACCAAAGGTGTCTTAAGACATCAGGGAAATGTTACATTATAATGATTAAGTGAAAAAAGCAAAAGTTTGGAAGAGTAAATGAGATAAACCATATGAAATCATGTGCCTGGCACATGGTCAACACTTAACACATTTAAGTCATCATCATTTTTATCTGTCCTGTAGGACCCAGACCAAATACCATCTCCCTTATGAAGCCTTCTCTGGTCCTACCAGATTACCAGAGGTAATCTCCCCTTGCCCCATCGCCCACAGCTCTATATAGTCACCCAGCCTTTGGTACTTATCACTTAGACCTTGTGCTGTACTAATTTATGTCACTCTGTATCTCACCTTATAATAAATATTCTCCCTCTTATTTTGCTTCAGGTAGGTTGAGTTGGCTGTACAACTTGAAAAGGAACCTAACTTGTAAACGAATTGCGGTGCATTGGTATGATGCAATAGAATCAAAAAGTCTTAAGAAAGGGAGGAAAATGTTACATTGTAATTGCTGAGTGAAAAAGCAACAAAGAAAACTTAATGTGATATGTTTGCAAGCAGTAAAATAGAATCAAAAAATTGTGTGCATATATACACACATACATAGGTGAAAACACTGCAAGGATATATACCAAATAATAACAATGGATATTACTTGGACATAGGATTATAGCTGATCTTTTCATTGCTTCTATTCATACTTTTTTAATTTTTCATATTTTCTACTAATCAGGAAAACAAAAATAATATGCTTTTTTCTTAAAGGCAAATTGTGAGGTATAAATACAGGATAAAAAATAAAAGCAAGTGGTTAAGGGAAGCTTTGTGGGTTCCCAACTTCATCCATCATTCAACAAACATTTATAGAACAACTATTATGATTATGAAGCTCTGATGAATATTATGGAAGAAAACAAATAAATTTAAGACAGGTCCTAATTTTTTTAACCTCAACAGACTTAATATTTAGTTGGGGAAAAGAGACATACAAACGGGGATAATATGACAGAAGAAACAATATGAGCAATGTAGACACCAAGAGCTGACTGTGGGTGTTCTGATGTGCCAGCTATGCTGTGGAATGGCTTCAAAAAGAGGCGCTCTTAGGAGCACCTTAAAGGCAATGCTAATTCTTACATGGTTATAGAAATCAGGAATAAAACAAATACATTAAATTCATATGTTAAAATTTTTATTTAAATCATTGATTTCAAACCTTTTTCCCAACATTTTTTTTTTTCAGAGTTATGAGCAAAATAGCTTGAGTTTGAACCCCATCAGCTTTCAGTTGATCTACTAATAACTAGTGAAATAACAAAAGGACAAGCAGCAGAAGGAGAAAAAGAAGCAGGGCTAACTAAACTCTTCTGGACCTGTCTCCCACAGACAATTAAAAAACCCAGTGCTGTCGAGTTGCTTCCAACTCATAGCGACCCTATAGTACAGAGTAGAACTGCCCCATAGAGTTTCCAAGGAGTGCCTGGCGGATTCGAACTGCCGACCCTTTGGTTAGCAGCCGTAGCGCTTAACCACTATGCCACCAGGGTTTCCCACAGACCATTAAGAGGTATAAAATTTGATTTTTTAAAAGTGGTTACGAGCTTGGCTACTAACCAAAAGGTCGGCAGTTCGAACCCATCAGCCACTCCTTGGAAGCCCTATGAGGCAGTTCTCCTCTGTCCTATAGGGTTGTAATGACAACAGGTGTGGTTTTTTTGGCAGGTGACACAATGGCTAAGCACTCGGCAGCCGACTGAAAGATCAGCGGTTCAAACCCACCAGCTAGCTGCTCCAGGGGAGAAAGATGTAGCATTCTGCTCCCAGAAAGAGTACAGCCGTTCTGCTCTGTCCTATACAGTCACTATGAGTCAGAATCAACTATACGACAACAGGTTTGGGTTTGGGGTTTTTTTTTTTGTGAGGCAATTGTTAAGCGTTGAGCTGCTAACCAAAAGCTGGCAGTTCAAACTCACCTAGCAGCTCCACAGGAGAAAGACCTAGCCATCTGCTTCTGTAAACATTACAGTCAAGAAAACCCTATGAGGCAGTTCCACTCCGTCACATGGGGTCTCTATGAGTCGGAATCGACTCCATGGCCCAACAACAACAAATTATGGAAATTAAACTCTTCCTATACTGCCTCTGAGTAGAAAGTTTACATGATTTTGTCAAAGCTAATATGAGTAATTTAATCCTCCACCTTGTTATAGTCAAAAATTTTGAGGGTCTCTGCAAAGCATTTTAGTGCAATTTAATGTCAAGATATCCAAATTTTCCAAGTATATATATATATGTTGTTGTTGTTAGTGCCATTGTTATTGTTGTTGTTGTTAGGTGCCATTGAGTCAGTTCCCACTCATAGCAACCCTAAGTACAACGGAACAAAACATTCCCTCATCCTGGGCCATCCTCATAATTGTTGCTATGGTTGAACCCATTATTGCAGCCACTCTGTCAATCCATGTCATTGAGGGTCTTCTTCTTTTGCGCTGACCCTCTGTCTTATCAAGCAGATTTTTTAGTATTGTGGTAAATGTGAAATGAGATAATCAATAAGTGAGGAATATGTGTTGTGATGGTTAAGATTGTATGTCAACTTGGCTGGGCCATGATTCTCAGTGTTTATATGTGATCACTCTGTGAGTAGCCAATCAGTTGAAAGGAAGTTTCCTTGGGAGTGTGGCCTATATCCGATATAAGCAGACATTCTGGCTTTTTTGCTTATTCTGGATCCTGCGGCTGCCTCCTGTTCACCTGACCTCCAGTTCTTGGGACGTGAGCTATCAACTTATCTGCCGACCTTAGGATTCATTTATCTTCACAGCCTGTGAGCGGGAGCCCTGCTCTCTGACCTGCCAGTGTTTGGGTTTGCCAGCCTCTGAGGCTTTGTGAGTCAAGAGAAGCCTCTATCCCGATCCATGTAGTTGGGACTTTCCAGCCTCTACAATCACATGTGCCATTTTCTTGATATAAATCTCTCTCTATATATATTTATACGCTTTACTCGTTTTGCATCTCTAGAGAACCCAGCCTAAGACGAGTGTGTGTGTGTGTGTGTTTGTGTGTGTATACACATACATACAACCATTTGCCATGGAACCAACTCGAACTCATGACAACCCCATGTGTCACAGTAGGATTTTCAATGGCTGATTTTTTGGGAGTAGGAAGGTGAAAAAAAAAAAAACACAACAGTTTTATTTTGATGAGAATTTGATCCATGTTCAAAGTTCCTAGATGCTCTATTATACCAGCTAATGGAAAAGTTGAAAATCTCAGCCCATGGAAAATCTAAATATTTGGTTATTCCTTTGTAATACATGTAGGAAGCACGATGAGAAAGGGAAGTGGTATCCCAGTGATCCTTTTTAAAGGAGGAAACCATGAGTATCAGCTGTGTCAGAGGCGCCCTATTAGAGGCAGGACAAGCATGCCGGTTGGTTAGAAAGCTTACCTAATAGAACCTGCTCTGTCAACATAATCAAACCCTCATTTAGGCCAGGAATTCACTTTCAAGAAAATCTTTGGTCAAGGCCAAAACTTTTTGGTACTTCTCACTAACTCTCAAAACAGAGATTTAGGCTTTCGAATGCTTTCAGAAGGCTCTCTACATTAAAAAGTTTACCATTGTTATTTAAGTTGCCGTTGAGTTGGCTCCTGCTCCAACTTATAGCGACCTTAGGTACAAAAAAGCAAACTGTTTCCTGGTCCCATGCCATCTTCACTATCGTTGGTATGCTTGAGTCCATTTTTGTGGCCGGTGTGTATTTGGAGTGCCTTACAACCTTTTTTTTTTTTTACAACCTAGGGGGCTCATTTTCCAGCGCTATATCAGACAGATCTTCTGTTGCAACTCATAGGGTTTTCACTGGCTAATATTCAGAAGTAGATGACCAGGCCTTTCTCCTAGTCTGTCTTAGTCTGGAAGTTCCTCTGAAATCTGTCCACAGTGGATGCGTATTTGAAATATCAGTGGCATAGCTTCCAGTATCATAGCCACATGCTAGCCACCGCAGTACCACAAACTGACAGATGGGTGGTAGAAAAAGTTCACTAAGGAGACACATGTTTCGGAGTTTTGGGAAATCCAAAGCCAACGCTTGTAAAGAGATGATGCCACCATTAGCAAAGGGTCTTATCAGTTTTTATCAATATTTGGAAGCAATATTTGCAATATTTGGAAGAGGATACTGTCTTGATTACTTCCTATCATCATGTGGAGTCAGGGGTCAACAATTACATTCCAGAGCTGAATTCATCCCAGCCCACAGTGCCAAATGGCCTCCAAACAGATTCAGCCCGTGGGGACCAACGCCAGTAGCAGCTGAGTTCTGGCTGCAGTTCAGGACTTGTCATGCCCTTCCCTCTCCTCTGGGATTTTCCCAAAACTTTTGTTTCAAAGACAAGGCCAGATACTACCTAGTACTCAGCCAGAAGCTTGGGCAGATGCTGGAAGTGCCTCCATTCAAGAAAGCATAGATTTCACTCCTTAAATCTTATCATCCCTTGACATACAGAACTCAAACTAGAGCCTCCAAGGCAGTTTGCTGAGAATATTTTTTCAAGTCATTAAAAAATATGCATAATGTTATCAGTTACCATTTATAGCTTCTGTATTTCTAGGAACTGGCATTGTTTTTACTTCGGGCAAGCCAGAAAATAAGTATGCCAGAAACTGACACGGTGTGTTATGTCACCAAAGCAAAGGTGCTTACACTGATAAACCTCAGGTTGGCTTCTTTGTGGGTTTTCTCCTTCTTTCTACAAGTTGTAGCTTTTGTCTTTTTTTCCACTCTGAAGATGGGGTGAGGTGTTAAGCAACGCAAGAAGCTGGCACTTCTTTCAAAGACAATTATGTTTTAAAACCCAAACCAAACCCAGTGCTGTTGAGTCGATTCTGACTCATAGCGACCCTATAGGACAGAGTAGAACTGCCCCATAGTTTCCAAGGAGCACCTGGCGGATTTGAACTGCCAACCCTTTGGTTAGCAGCCATAGCACTTAACCACTACACCACCAGGGTTTCCTTATGCTTTAAGATTCACCAAGTAAGCACAACTTAAGCAGATACGAGAACTCACAACCACTTCCTTTGTCTTAGGTCTAGTAACCTCATAATGTCTGTAAATAATTGATATTCCTGGACTTGTGTTCCTCTGGCATATTCCTCATGTATGGGGTGAAAGGCATGATCTTTTCTTGCCATTAAAGCCCTGGGTGGCCGGGGCTGCCTGAAGGAGGGAGAGACAGGAGAGAATTTCTGAGTAGCAATGAACAAACAGAAATAGATGTTAGGAGAAAACATGAAAGAGCAGGGAGGATGGTGATAAAACTTTGAAGACAGGGTTGCAGAAGCCTCTGCCTTGAGCTTGCCCACCCGCCAATCTCTGCCTGTTAGCATGTTTCTGTTACTGAGCTGATTTAGTGCCATCACAGGCAAAATGGAGAAAAGGCATTCTCTGCTGGGGCCATTTTCCTTGGCTTTGACATTGCCTAATAGGAAGTCTCTGAGTGGTGCAAACAGTTAAGCACCAGGCTACTAACTGAAAGGTTGGTGGCATTGTAATTCACCCAGAGGTGTCTTGGAAGAAAGTCCTGGCTATCTACATCTGAAAGATCACAGCCATTGAAAACTCTGTGGTGCACAGTTCTACCCTGACAAACGTGAGTTGGAATTGATTCTGACAACTGGTTTTTTTTTTTTTTACACATTAGTGCTTCTGCAAAATAAGAGCTAGTATTATTCTTGGGTTTACATGTGTGTGTACGATTTGTTTTTACTGATTTCTGCTCTGGGTAGATGTCCAAATACTGTCTGAAATGTAAAGGAATATGCACATATATTAGACACAAGCCACTGCTCTCAGTGGTAAAGACTGCCAGACATGTACTCAAAATCTCTTCCCTTTTTTTCTGGACACCCAGACTACATTTTCCAGCCCCCACCCCTCACCCCCCTTCTAACTGGCTGAAGTCTTGGGATGAAGACATGACATGTGCCGCCTCAAGGCTGACCGATATGACTCACATGTGCTCTGTCATGTTCTTTTCTCTCCCTCTGGCTGGATGTAGGTGATAATGCGACCCCAAGGATTGATGGAGCCTCAGGATCGAAAAAGACTGGGTCCCTAAAACACTTTGGAGGAGAGCCAGTACTCACCTTGGACTCTTACATGAGCAAGAAGTTAGCTGCTGTTGTGCCTAAACCATAACACATTTTTGGTTCTACTTGTGACAGCAGTTTAGCCTAACTCAACAAATACACTTATTGTCACATTTTATATGGACACACAGAGAGCCATCACATAAGCACAGGTATCACCGAAGGTCAAGTAAGCGCTTCTGAAAAGCATTCAGGGCTCTAAGAATATTTTACATCTGAATAGTATTTTCCCCTTGGCAAAGAAGTTTCAAGCATATTATCTCAGGTAATCTTTCTAACAATTCTGCAAGGCAGGCATAACAGTTTACATGTGAGAAAACCTGGCTCAAAAAAAGTCACCCGGTTAATAAGTGGAAGAGTTTTAAGTAGGACCTGAACCCCTCATTCCTCGGTCTGGAAAGACCTTTTCACCTATTCACCAGTGATCACCTACACATTTTACCAACACTCAGCTCAAGTTTTATCTCCCACAGATGGGCTTTCCTGGCCATCTCTACCCCAGTTAGAACTCACCATCTCTTCTTTTGAGACCCAATTAGCCGTGTACACACAGCCACTAAGACACTTAGCACATTTACTGCTCTTAATTTAAACAGACACTCAGGGTCCCAAGTGACAGGAGCAGGTCTTACTTCTAGTGTCTGACAGTCCAACTCCAACTTTCAATATCCACAATGGTAACTTATCTGGCTCCAAAAGTGCAAGAACTATTTGAAAGAATACATATTACTTTTAATAGAATTTAGGCATGATTAAAAAAAAAAAAACAAAAACACCATTGCTGTTGAGTCGATTCCAACTCATGGCAACCCTATGAGACAGAGTGGAACTGCCACATAGGGTTTCCAAGGAGGAGCTGGTGGATTTGAACTGCCAACCTTTTGGTTAGCAGCCAGACTCTTAACCACTGCCCAACCGGGGCTCAAAACCCTTAAGAGTTTTGAGTGAAAACACAGAGTGAACCTTAATGTAAACTATGGACATTAGTTTAATACTAACATATCAATATAAATTCATCAGCTTTAACAAATGTACCACAGGAATGTAAGATGTTGGTAGAAAAACAATGTGCAGGCAGGAGATGGGTATATGAGAACTCTGTACTTTCTGCACAATTTCTCTGTAAACATAAAGTGCTCTAAAAAATAAAATCTGTTTTAAAAACAAAAAAACAGGTCATTCCGACAGTGTGGAAAGCCAGATACTGCTGTAGCTGGGTTCAAACTGCCAACCCTTTGGTTAGCAGCTGAACGCTTAACCACTGCACCACCAGGGCTCCTAGGCATGATTACCCAGGCAAAAAAGTGAAGTATGAATCAACCACCTATTGATCCCCACTCATGGGGATCCCAAGCATTACAGAGTAGAACCATGCTCCATAGGGTTTTCTTGGCTATAATCTTTATGAAAGCAGATCACCAGGCCTTCCTTCCCTGGCACAGCTGGATGGGTTCAAACCATGAACCTTTTAGTTAGTAGTCAAGCACAAACCATTTGTGCCACCTAGGGACCTATGAATCAACTGTTGTTGTTAGGTGCCCTCGAGTCATTTTCAACTCACAGCGACCCATGTGACAGAGTTGAACGGTCCACAGGGTTTTCTTGCTTATAATCTTTATGGAAGCGGGTTGCCAGGTCTTTGTCCCTTGGAGCCGATGGGTGGATTTGAACTACTAACATTTCCGTTAGCAGCTGAGCACTTAACCATTTGTACCCCCAGAGCTCCTTGTTCCTGTTTAGGCCAAAATTATTTTAATCTGGTTAGACTAAGTCAGTTTTGATGACAGGAATAATATCATTAAATAGTCCTTAATATTCCAAAATGTAACTCTCTGAGGAATCATTAATATAAATACACACGCAAACACAAACATCCACATTCATTTTAATAAAGAAATAAAGACACTACATTCTCTCCATTTTTTTTTCTTTCATCCTTTTAATAAGTTTAGCTCTGTTAAAGGAACCAAGTGAAGATAATTGTAAAATGAATGCATTCACATGGCCCTACATCCTGCACAGGTTAGGAACAATGATATCAACATAGTGGTACCCTAGATTATAAGTAAGGTATTTGAGGGTAAGAAATTCATTACTTTTGGGTCAACCATCCAGGCCCGTAAAAAGAACCTGTTGCCTTTGAGTTGATTCTGACTCACAGTGACCCTATAGGATAGAGTAGAGCTGCCCCATGGGGTTTCCAAGGAGTGCCTGGTGGATTTGACCTGTCAACCTTTTGGTTAGCAGCCACAGCTCTTAACCACTATGCCACCAGGATTTTCCGCCATCGAGGCCCAGCCCAGCCCAGCCCAGCGCCGTCGAGTCTATTCAGTCAGGCTTAAATCCTGTAGCTTTCAATCCCAGCAGCAAAAACATCAGAAACAACTCTCATTGCTTTCTATCAGAGATCTAAGACTTCCAAGTTATGTTACTTACTTCATGAAGGCCGATGAAAATAAAAATAGTGGAAGGATATTTATCAGCTGAAACTACGTGGGAACTTCTAAGGTCCTTCTTTATTAAAAAGACCCACCATTTGTTAATCCTTGGTATAAAACTGGGAAGGGTGAACAGAACTCTTGCCAATGTTAGTTTTCTAGAACACGCCTAAGGCATAGTTAGTGAGAAAGAAACAGGGGGGGAAAAATCAACTCGTGAGCATTCTTGGCCAAAAGACAAGATTCGAATAAGCTGTTTAGCCTTTGGTTTCGGCGTTCTCAAACATCATAAAGACTTCAGCTCCTATAAAAGGGGAGCCAGTTGTTTACAATAGACTATTCTGGAGGGAGCGGGTGTGTCTCACAAGGCAAATATTTGCCCATAGGAGGTAATAAAATTGTATTAAGCTCTTACCCCACTACTGTACATGGTCATCAATGTGATTAGCTCACTAAAGTCTATTTTAAGATCCTGTTAGGCACAAACATTAGCAAGAACCTAGTGTTTCTCCTTAAGAATATATAATTGACCTTTCAAGTTTTTAATCTCTTTTATCAAAGCGGATGGCAGGGACTTATGCAGAATAGTTCGCACACCTCTTTGATTTCAGCCCCCTGAGAACTCAAACACGCATCCCACCCAATCCTGTTTTATTTTTGCCATATCCTGTGTTGTTGAATGGGCCTCTTTTAAAAATTAAATATACACCCCCCCCCATTTTTTTTCTGAAGTTCTAAACAAATCTTACATCAGTATTGTAATATGCGCAGTTCTCTTACATTTCCCAAGCAGACCTTAAAGGTCATGGTTCTAAAGAGCTGAGAAAAGAATTCACACGGATGAAGGCAAGAGAGCAGTTTAATCAAGAGTTAAGCAGGGTGTACAAGTAAACTCGCACTCCAGAAAATGATGGGTAGAAGTAGGGGTAGGAACACACGGATCTGGAGTTTGTTTAAACAATCACCTTCTACTTACGTTACACCTTTTAACTAAAGCTTCTGGCAAAAATGCACTGATCACCTGTACTGTTTCTTCTTGAGAGCAAAAGTAGAATGGAGTTAGAGAATTGTTAGCTACTCAGAGTGAGCCTAAGGGGCAAGGGAAGAGCTAGAAAATGAAGCAAGACCATTTGATTGTTCCCTCAGAGCTAAGTTCAGCCATTAAAACTCCCCTTATTGTTGTTGTGAAGCCCTGGTGGCTCAGTGACTAAGAGCTTAGGCTGCCAACCAAAGGGTAGGCAGTTTGAATCCACCAGCCATTCCTTAGAAACCCTATGGGGCAGTTCTACTCTGACCTATAGGGTCTCTGTGAGTCGGAATTGATGGCAATGGGTTTGGTTTTGTTGCTGTTATTAGGTGCCATAGAATTGATTCTAAATCTTAAAGTTTCCCCATGGGTTTTTTTTTTTTTTTTTTTTTTGCCTATAATCCTTATGGAAACATTTCCGTTAGCAGTCAAGCTTTAAGCGTTTGTGCCACCAGGGCTCCTTAAGACTCCGCTTAACATTTCCAATTCTGTGCTTTAACTGTAGAGCTCTACTCCTTCTCATCCCAGAGCATCTCCAAGCACTATTTGAAATAATTAGCTCTTTTCACAAACGTTCATAAAACAATATTTCTCATAAACATCCGTGCTTCATAAAACTTAACTTCTAAAATTATCTTTCAAGTCAGTTCTGGCGCTAACAAGAATCCCAACTGCTCTTTGTTTAGGGCTGAATGAAGTGCACGATCCAAAGACAGACACCAAATCAGCACATAGCTCTTGCCATAAAACTAATAAATAGCTCAATAAACACAGAATACATTCCAGAGAAAGCACGTGTGCAGAGGTTAGATGCAGGAGTCAAACCAGTGAGCTCCCAATATCTAGAGTGCTCAGGAGGCTGATTGGGGTGCGAGGATAGGGGAGAGACTACATGTCATAAGAAAAAGGAAATTCTGTTGATAATGATTCCTGGAGTCACTGCCAGCTACTTCAGCCAACTTGCCTACAGGTTCATCAAAATGTGCCAAATAGAGGTACAATGCTGTCAGGATGAAGAACATTCTTTGCACAGATCAAAGAAAGACCACTGGAACAAAACTTCTCTTTTCATTCAATACATTGTCCCCCAAATATAAGACCTCCAGACTGTTAGACTTAACATATATTAGAACTTCCCAGGTTACTGTTTTAATATGAACTGGTACTAGTTATTAATACCACTTCAGAATCATTCTTTGTTTATTCATTTACTGTATTTGCAGAGCACTTACCATGTACAAAGTATTTTGCCATTTCTGTGCAATACCTAAACTTGGGAGGCAGGATATCAAGTTTAAGAATACAGGTTCTACTGAAATTCAGATATTTGGTTCGCCACTTGCTAGATGTATTGTTTAATCTCTCTAAATGCATCTACTTCACAGGGTCATTGTAAAGATTAAACAAGGTAATGTGTCTAAAACACCTGGCAGAGCCCCTGGCACACAAAAGCATCCGGTACAGGTTGTTGTTAGTTGCTTCCAGTTGATTCTGACTCATGGTGATCCCTCCCATGTGTGCAGAGTAGAACTCCCACAGGGTTTTCAAAGCTGTGACCTTTCGAAAGCAGATCACCAGGCCTGTCTTCTGAGGTGCCTCTTGGTGGTTCAAGCTGCCAACGTTTCTGTTAGTAGCTGAGTGCTTAACCATTTGCACCACCGAAGGAATCCCGCAGGACACATTAACCATAATGTAAAACCGTAATTTCTAGAGTATTGGCAAAGTTTCTGAAGATGCAAAAAATATAGTTTGCTTCTTTTTTAGACATGGTTTTTGTTCAGATCCTTACTGCTCAAGGAAGCTCTGGTAGTGCAGTGGTTAAGTGCTTGGCTGCTAACTAAAGGGTCAGCAGTTTGCATCTACCAGGCGCTCCTTGGAAACTTTAAGGGGTGGTTCTACTCTGTCCTATAGGGTCACTATGAGTTGGAATCTACTCTATGGCAATGGGTTTGGGGTTTTTTTAACTACTCATACCTATTTCCTCTTCAACTTTTGATGTTCCCCTGACTCAAACTCTCCAACGCACCACACATACATATACCTCATAGAATTCTCATAGTCTCTTTCTTCAAGTAAATATTTCCTATTAAGTTTACATATCCACTTGCACTCAGAATATTTTTTCCTTGAATTGTCTGGGAAAGTGGCTGGGTGGGAGGTTGTGTTGGCCCCACTCTGAACTGGCATTTGAGTCCCAACAAACCACATATTGTCTTTGCTGAAATGAAGCTGCTTCTGGTCTCTCCATGAGAGTGTTTACTTGCCTCTAAATTAAGCCATTGTCCATCTGAGAGGAAAATAAATCAGCTATCAAGGCGAAAACAAGACGGAAAAATAGTTCTTTGTTGCAGCGGGGACGGGGTTTACAGGCTCATCCATGTCCTAAGACCAAATTGCAGCCCAGGGCTCTGTCCAGTAATGAATTTTCTCAGAAAAGCCTTGGGCACCCAAGGCTTTGTCCTTGACTAGCTGCGTAGAAACCATTTCCTGAAGTGATGGACTTGTATCTTGCAACCAGTTAGCACCTGCTCTCAAAACTCGATCCCTCCCTGATTTGTTTCAAGTGGAGCCAGGGGATCAGGACTTAATTAGCAGTGATATCTCTTTTATACTGATCAGTCCCATCCCGCTCCACCCCCAATCCCCCCCCTCCCCCCGCCCCGCCAAGGCCCCAGATTTGTCTCTATTTGGAATTCCCGTGCTTGCTGGGCGGCTTGTGTTTGCAGTCATCTGGCAGACACTTCCCAGTGCAGCACGGGGCAGGAACACCCCTCGTGGCAGAGCAGGCAGCCCTTGGCGGACCCGGTGGGAGGGAAGTCTCAACAGCTTCCACTCAGCCCTGCCGCCTCCGCGCCTCCCCTGGGTGCTCTCGCAGACTCAGGGACAGGACCCACTGAGGCTGCCTCGAGAGAAAGCATGACTGGAAACTGAGTCACTCTCACCCACTGGAAGAAGAGTTTTGGAGGCCTCAGCCTCTGGCGTTTGTTAATGGCATTTGAGCCACCGAGGAAGGATTTTATTTTATTCTTTTTTTTTTTTTTTAATGAGAAAAACGCTTCCTGCTCTGTACCAGCTTGAAGCCAAATAGCATGTTTTGGCAACCATTATTTGGCATTTAGGGCCTCAGCTCATTGAAAGCATTCTTCCATGCAAAATATGCCTTGGAAGGAAAACACTAAACCACATCTGAGTGAAAATATAGGAAGTGAACAAAGGGGTGAGGGAGCAGTGAGAGTCAGAAAACTGGAGGAGAGTCAGAAAAGGTGGGGGGCAGAGAGAGTTTGGGGCCAGGGCACATTTGGTGGAGGCTAGGCAATGGCTGGGTGACTAGGCGTTTCCACAGGCAGAGCTCCATCTCTGCCCCGGACCAGGGAAGGACAGAATGCACAAAATGGTGGTATCCCGTATATCCAGCTCCTGCTCCCAGATGGTAGGCTTGCTTCCGCTAGCCCTCAAAGGAGCCCCCCCCCCCCGCCCCAGGATTTAAGCAAGGGCAAACCAGAGGGATGGAACCGTGCCTGGGATCGTGCTATCTTGTTATCCTTGTGGGCACATGCCCACTGCTCACCTCAGCCTCCCAAAGGGTGTGTACAGGGAGAGGAAAATGGCTCGGACACTCAGAACTGAAGCATCCTTCAGAGACTGACTACTCTTTTCTTTCTTTTTGAGGGG
Source organism: Elephas maximus indicus (assembly GCF_024166365.1). Classification (NCBI taxonomy): domain Eukaryota; kingdom Metazoa; phylum Chordata; class Mammalia; order Proboscidea; family Elephantidae; genus Elephas; species Elephas maximus. The sequence continues at coordinate 42,898,218 of NC_064823.1, forward strand.
GAAAATATGGGAGAAAAAGTAAAAAAGACTTCTCTTCCGTAGGGACCCCGCCATTCTTTGGTACAGAGAGAGCAATCAAGAAGAATAGATTCCTTAACAGTGCAATTTTACAGAAATAAAGGGAGGTCATGACACATGGCACATTATTTCAGATCACTGTGAAGCTGTTTTCTGCATGTTCATTATGTTACAGAGACACACTTGCTGCATGCTAGAGTTTTCTCTGTTAGATGGGGAGCCTTCTTCCTTCCTTAAAGCCAGCTGTTGTAGAGTCGACTCTGACTCAAAGCCACCCCATGTGTGTCAGAGTAGAACTGTGCTGCATAGAGTTTTTAATGGCTGATTTTTAAAAATTTTTCAGAAGTAGATCACAGGTCTTTCTTCTACTGTGGCTCTGGGTGGACTCAAACCTCCGGCATTTTGGTGAACAAGCCTAATGCCTTAACTGTTTGCCCCACCCAGGGGCCCCTCTTTCCTTTTCTACCTTGACCAATTCTCCAGTTTTTCTGGTGACACACTACTCACGGTAGGTTTTTGAAGGCAGGAAACCATGCCAGGCTAAGCCTACCACAGAGTAACACAACTCCACAGTTTACAAAACCTGTTTATAAAACTACTTTACAAAACCCTATCCTCGGTGCTGCTGCAACAGAGCAGGAGTGAAGGCCAGGATGTCTGCCCTTACCTTCTTTATAACCCCAAAATACCACCAGCAAACGGCACCTAAAGAAGTGTAAACTGATTTAGTGACTCAGATGTTACCAAAGCAGTTATTTATTAATCTACATGAAAATATCCCATGGGCACTTTGGGGTTTAATTTTACAATTGTAAATTACTTTTCCCTCACTGTGAGGTTAATTTTTCTCATACTGAATGTTAGCACAGGGATTTGCTAATCCTGGGCTGCTTATACACAGCAATTGAATGAGCCATTTTTAGTTAATGAGAGGAATTGGTCCATTCGACATTGCCTATTTCTGTATAATCATTCATTTCGTATGATTCAGTCATTGTGATAGCATTTCTGAATTCAGCTTTCATAATATAAATATACCCTGGGCATCGTTAAAATGTGTTTATTTTGGTTACCATATAAAGTGTAAAGCTTTCAGTGGTCATAGACTGTCATCTAAATAAAATAGGAACAATGTGTGGCACATCGTCTTATAAATATGTGATCTATAATGAGTTCCAACTGCCAACCGTTAGGTTAGAAGTTGAGTGCAAATCGTTTGTGCCACCCAGGGACCTTACTATTAGGGACAGATAATAATTCCCTTACCTGTATTTAAGTGAAGAAAATCAGAATATTATCAGCTTCTTTCCTTTGCTGTATTATCACCATTACTTATTTATACATAGGGTGACAACCAGACCATGCAAACATGGGGGAAAAGTCTAGTCAATTTAACACTGGTCTTGCCAGCTGTCTGAGTTACCTAGTGCTGTTATAGCAGAAATACCCCAAGTAGAAGGCTTTGACAAGCAAATTTATTTTCTCACAGTTTAGGAGTTTAAAAGTTGGAGTTCAGGGTGCTGGGTCTAGGGGAAGGCTCTCTGTCAGCTCTGGAGGAAGGTCCTTGTCTCTTTGAGCTTCTGTTCCTAGGCGATATTCCCTGCATGTGGTTTGGCATCTCTCTTCTCCCGTTTCTGTTTGCTTGCTTGGCCTAATCTCTTTTATACCTCAAAAGAGATTGACTCAAGACACACCCTACAGTAATCCTGCCTCGTTAACATAACAAAGACAACCCATTCCCAAACAGGATTATAACCACAGGCATAGAGGTTAGGATTTACAACACATATTTGGGGGAAAAATAATTCAATCCATAACACCAGCTCTCCCTTCCTCCTTTTCTGGGAACCCCTTTCTTCTGTCTCAATGCCCAGTCTGAAAAAGCTATGGAAGTGTAGTGACAGGCATGTACATTTTGGTTTGTCTTTCTTTTGAAATCTTTAGAAAGAGTTCTGCCTGTTACTGAGTTTGGACCCTGAAAACACTAGCATGTGTAACATTTTCCCTCTGGGCATTTATTAGGGAGAAAAAATTATCTCAACTATTGAAGTGTCAGAGGTATTGGTAGTACAGTGGTAGAATCCTTGCTTTCCACACAGGATACCCGGGTTCGATTCTGGGCTAACACCTCATGCACAGCCACCAGTGGAGGCTAGGGTGTTGCTATGATGCTGAGCAGGCTTCAAAGGAACTTCCAGACTAAGTCAGACTAGGAAGAAAGGCCTGGCAATCTACTTCAGAAAAATCAGCCAGTGAAAACCCTATGAGTCACAACGGCCTAATCCGAAATTGATCATGGGGATGGTGCAAGAGCCGACAGTGTTTTATTTCATTGTGCATCGGGTCACTGTGATTCACAGGCCAATTTGAGTTCAGCTAACAAGAGTAGCATTGAGGTCTTAAGGTTTTATGGAGGTTTGTGTCTTTCAAAGGAGGTAATCAGCACTCATTCCTTCTTAGGTTGGCAACCCTCACTTGAGTGGGCATATTGCACATGGATTTGGTTCTTGGCAGGTAACATGTATCCACTGCCAGGAGTAATAGGGAGCACATGTGACAGGCCTGCGATTTTAGTACATATATGTTTTTAAGGTAAGTTTCTGTTGACTTTGGGGATGGAAGCTGAAATATTTTAGCAGAATGTGGCTTTACCATTAAAGTTATTCCTACCCCTGAAGAAACAGAAGAAAGCTAATTTTTGCCAATATTTGAAAGGATCATGGGAATAGAACAGTCATAGATTCCTTTCAGAATAATTTTTAAAAATCAATTACTTTTTAGAAGAACAAAAGCCATGTAAGTACTATTGCATATTACAGGAGCTAAATAAGTAATTGTTAAATGAATAGATGAATATTAGAGTACATCTTAGGAAACCCTATGGGGCAGTTCTACTCTGTCATATAAGGTCTCTATGAGTCAGAATCGACTTGACGGCACACAACAGAAACAACAGATGTTTTTCAAGAATCTGAATCACACGGTATCACTGAATAACATTCCAGGGTATTCCCCCTTAAATAAGTCAATACATGTGTTTGAAGAAAAATGTCACTCTAAGTTGATTCTCCTTATTAATTGGTTTAAATGCAATCATGAGGAAGATTACTCAAATGCAACGTGTTCCTCCCCCGCAAAAAATGCTTATTTGTGTGATACATGCTAGGATCCTCATCTCACAACGCGGAATAATACTATAATAATAGCAGAGGTGTCATTTTTCTTTAGGATTCACCTTGTTTTATATTTCTTCCTCGCCTGAAGTCACTATGCTTCGTGATGTCACTGTCAAACACTTTGCCGATGAAGTATTAGAGCTTATATTAAAAAAAAAAAAAAAAAGAACCCTTTGCCATTAAGTCGATTCCAACTGATAGCTACTCCGTAGGAGAGAGGAGAGCTACTCTACAGAGTTTCTAACGTGTGGCTGGTGGATTCAAACAGCGACTTTTTGGTTAGCAGCTGAGCTCTTAACCACTGCACCACCACAGTTAGGTTAGTAGAAGGCTGCAACAATTAATAATAATAATTAAGCTAAAGAAAGAAATGAAGGATGAATACAAGATATATCCAGCAAGGAATGGTGCGGAAGTGGGCAATCTTGACCAACTACCAGTTGCCACCGTCGCACTAACTTCAACTCATGGCAACTCCCCGTGTGTCAGAATAGAATTGAGCTCCAGAAGGTTTTCGGTACTTGATTTTTCAGAAGTAGTTCACTAAGCCTTTCTTCAGAGGCGCCTCTGGGTGAACTTGAACCTCCAACCCTCCAGCTACCAGCCGAGAATTTAACTATTTGTACCACCAGGGTCTCCGGGCAGCCTTTACCATCTTGTAAAACTAAATGTTTGAAATGCAATCAGCAGGATCGCGACAAAGAAAAAATCTGTTTCAGAGAAAAGTATCATCAGAACAGTGACGGACCGTGAAGAAATTTAACCGAATTCCCCACAGGAAGGACTGAGAACTGAATTCTCCGTAAATCTCCCAGAACCAAGTAGGCATTGATATGAATTTCTTGCAAGATCGTAACAACTCTTCTTTGCTCCTGGATAAACAGACTTTGCTGACCTTGGGTAAATCACTTCACCTCTGTGGTTTGGTGACTGAATCTACAATAATAGTATTTCTGTTAGCCTTCCCAGAGACGTGGGAATGATAAGTGAACTCTTATTAAAGGGCTTCCAGTGTCTGGGAGATTATTTCTTTGATTGGTAGACCAAACCCAAACCCATTGCCGTTGAGTTGTCCCCTGACTCATGGCAACCTCATGTGTTATAGAGTAGAACTCCTCCATAGGACTTTCTTGGCTATAATTTTTACAGAAACAGATCACCTGGCCTTTCTTCTGCAGCACCTCTGGGTAGGTTCAAACCACCACCCTTTTGGTTAGTAATTGAACACAACCTGTTTGTACCACCCAGGGACCTATATATAACCATAGCTGTAAACACGTTTTTTTTTATAAAACGTCTGGGAATGATAAAGCTCAAATTCAGGATAGTGGTTATCTTGGAGTAGAGATGGGAAGGTAGGAAGAGTAATTGGATCAAGGAGGGGTACAGAATAGCTCAACAAATCTCTAGTGTTTTGTAAGATTATAATTTATTTGACTGGCATTTCATATCTCTGAAAAACCAAAACAGTCATTTTTGATTCAAAGAAATTAGTGCACATTAGTGTGCTATAACAGTATTTTACCCTCTCTGTCCACTGAAAATAAACTCCTTCATAGTGAGCCCCATGTACTGGTGTGCTCCACCCTAGCTGGGCAGAAGCTAGGCAGTCTCCAATCCCTGAAAGCTATGGCTTGTCTGCTACGACTGTAAGTGGGAACAGCAGCATTTTAATTCTCTACACAGAGTTTCAGAGTTGTCTCCTTTATTTCCTGTTGACTCAGCTATCTTCTTCCCACATTTTGGGGTTTGTGGTAAATGAAAAATTTATATTTGGCCTACTGGAAACAAGGCCCTTGAATAAGCTGAGGATCATGTGGGCCTTATGATTTTTCTAAATGATCTTTTCTCATTCTTCAACATGAATAAGAATTACATATACATTTGATAAAAATGGGCCTCAGTGATTAGGAGAAAGCTTAACTAAATGCTATATACAACACGGTTTTAAGATTCCCAGCTTCCTTGAAATTCTTTCAAAAACAAATCAGCTCTTGTGAATGATACACAAAGCCTTGTTTTATTTCTACAACTTTTCTTTCTCTTGGGAGGCAATAGGCCTCCACCAAAGGAAGAAATACTTAAATTCATGATAGGATTAGAAGTTATCTATGCAAATCCAACTGTATACTGCAAAAGTACCTGACAGACATTTGGGCCAATTCATTTAACAATTTTGAAAAATTTGACAAATACATTTCTACTTCTCCATAATACCTCTCCCCTCATTCATTATGCAGTTACAAAAACATTCTTTAAAATTATGTCAGTGTTCTCAGTTTTCAATTTAAACTTTCTGAATGGAAAGAATTAACTCTCTTCCATTTTAATCATTTGCCATTTTCTTTTAAATATCAAAATTTAAATCTATAATCCAAAAGAATTGTCCTGACTCCCAGTACAAGATTGGGAATTGTGGGGTAGGAGGCCGGGTGTGGGCCAAGTCTGGCTGGCATGATTAGGAGTTTGGGTCCAACTGGCAGAGACCTGTCTTGAGCATAAAAAAAGAGGCAGACGTGTGAGCAACCACAGCCAAGGTCTGTACCTAGAAAATGAATAACATGTGTTAAGTCTGAGGGACAAGGCAGAGCTATCATTGGAGAATAAGCCGCAAGGTCAAACGAGGCCTGGTAGTGTAACAGTTAAGTGCTCAGATGCTAACAGAAAAGTTGGTGATTCAAATCCACCCAGCAGCTCTGCAGGAGAAAGACCTGGCAATCTGCTTCCGTAGATTATAGCCTAGGAAAAACCTATGGGATGGTTATACTCTGTCACGTGGGGTCGCTATGAGTCAGAATCCACTCGATGGCACCCAACAACAAGAAGCTGTGAAGTTAGTGGCAAAAATCTCTTGGGAGACAGAGAAAGAACAAGGTAAGAGGATTAGGAAGTTCTGAAGTGGATCTGCAATGAGAAATTATCCAGTTCTTTTGATGTGCATTCTTTGTTTATAGCTACAGGACAAGAGTATCTTTTAATATGAAGTTTCCTGGACCAATTATCTTCTTTACTCTTTGGCTCCCATTTCTCCCTGTGTTTACTACTGGGGAAGGATTATCAACTTCTTTTCCGCCACAGTCATGATTCTTTATTTCATCTTATACAAAGTATTTTCAAACAGAGCATTTTGGGTTGGGTGAACTAATACTTACATTCTGCTAGTGAAGGCAATATCCTTCTTCCTCTACCCCATTACATTTACCTTTTGGCTTGCTGTTAATATGCACTGAAGTGTTGTGGTTGCCGTTTGGTAACTGGAAGAGGAGAGAGGAGTTTTGTGAGGGCTGGGGCAGAAGGAGACTGAAGGACATGGAGTAGTATTTATTTTCCAAATACTACATTCATTGTCTTTTTCATGAAACAGTATGCCAGAAACTTACAAAACTGTGAGACCATGGGCTAGGACCTCAGTGATAAAATGTGGCTAAGAATAATGGAGAAAGCCATCCTCTCTGCCTTTGCATAGAAGCCATCATTACTTTGATATCCCAAAGATGCAAAGTTCCACACATTTTGTCATGGTCATTGCTGCATCCATCATGGGCAGAGGCAGAAGCAACACTCCCCAAAGTGGTTTCATGGCCAGCAGACGTGGACAGGTTGGAGCCAAAACCAGAGAAGCATGGAGTAGGTACCATGTGTTGACTACATCTGATGGCCCAATTTGTGGGCACAAATGAAGAATCTCTTTGGGGATTTCTATAAGTAACCTGTAGACACTTTGAGGAGGGAGTGGAATCTTACCATCACAAGGGTAGGGCTCTGAGCTCACTGACCATTAAAAACCAAAAACCAAACCCAGTGCCGTCGAGTCAATTCCAACTCATAGCGACCCTATAGGACAGAGTATAACTGCCCCCATAGAGTTTCCAAGGAGCGCCTGGTGCATTTGAACTGCCGACTCTTTGGTTAGCAGCCGTAGCAGTTAACCACTACACTACCAGGGTTTCCCACTGACCACTGGGTTACATTATATTACACCAAAAAAATATATAATTTCCAGTGTTCCTAAGTTTCCTCTGCCAAATAACAAATACACTGGTTATCATCTAACACTGTGACGCAATATGTGGCAATAATATCTCAACAAAGGCACTGAGATGATAGTTTGAAGTATCTTGTAAACATCTGCAGGTCAACAATATAAAACACCAAGTTTTTTAAAGAGGTAAAGATGCTACAAACTTTCAATTCAGTGCAGGGCCCAAAAAAGTTAATTCATTCAACAGACAAAAATATATTCTGAGAGTTGATTATGAGCCAGGTTCCTGGGATAGGGCTATAAGCAGGATCTCTTCTTTAGACTCAGAGATATAAATTTTGAGAACGATTTCTTTAAGACATGGCCTGAGCGTAAGGTGAGAGGAGGCTGGAGAACACCAATTGTCATTCCAGGAATAGGCAGAAGAGGAGTCCACACAGGAGACAGACGAGCTGTTGGAGAATGTCTTTGACATCCCAGCTCCGGTTTCCCTCAGATCTTCATCTTCCCAGCAAGGGCCCATGGGAGATCTTGATATCTTCCACGCCACGTGAAGGGATACTGGGGAGGACTTAGGTATCCTCTACCTAAATACGACCTTTTTTCTCGACTCCATGCCACTGTGAGGAACGGTCTTCTTCCAGAGCGCAAGTTGAGAAACCAGTTGCTGTTGAGTTGACTCTGACTCATGGTGACCCCATGTGTGTCAGAGGAGAACTGTTCTCCAGAGGGTTTTCAATGGCCAATCTTTCAGAAGTAGATCTCCAGGCTTTTCTTCGGAGGGGCCTTTGGGTGGGCTCAAGTCTCCAATGGTTTGGCTAGCAACCAAGTCTGTTAACCGTTTGCACCACTCAGGGACTCCACAAGTTGAGAAGGAGTACACAAATTATTTCAGTTCCAGGATTCCCAAACCTCCTCAGGAGATATCCGTGCCCCTCCCATACCCTCTTTCCTTATCCCACTCAAGCTTTCAACACATACTCATGTCTCAACTCTCTGACGTTCCTCTGCCTCTCTCATCAGGACACTCCCACCAGCCCAGGAAGGCTTTCTGTTTTGTTTTTTTCTTCGGCTTGGCTTTGTTGCCCTCTGGTATGACAGGAAACCACCATGCATCATATTACATCATTCATCCTCCTCACTCTACAGTTATCTCTATGAAGTATGCTCTAGTTCTCTAATTTGTTTCCTTGGAACCCACAAATCCTCTTTTCTCACAACAAAGCCTGGCTCTTGCAAATGAAAATCTTGGCTTTCACGTTTATTTTCCCTAAAATGAGCTTCAAGAGCGTATTTTGGAAGTGAGAAGCTCAACAGTGACTCCTTTGTTCTTGACTGGCTAGTACTGCCATCTCTCTGAAGCAAGGGAGACCCTACGCTTTTATAGGTGGCAGGGGGAATTACTGGGAAAGAAAAATACATCTAATAATATTTGAAAACATAATCCCATTATTGAAGAACATCAGGCAGCAGTTGAGGTCGGAAACTTCGATTCTGAAAAAAATATATTTTTTTCTTTTTTTTTTTTGATTCTGAAGCAGCGCTAATCTCATAGTTGCATGATATTTCTCTAGCAACGCTCAGAACACTGAGTTTAAGCAGACAGTTGAAAGGCAAGTTGTTTGGGAAGACAAGTGGCGAAGGACTGGCAAGAAAGCGATTACTAGATAATGAAGAAAGTAAGTCAGAAAGGGGTTGGAGAAAATATAATGGTCAAGAGGCTAGAAGCTTTAGTGAATTTAAAAACGTGTTGGTTGGGAAGTCACTATGTAAGAGAATGGGTGGCATACCTAAAGCCTAACACATTTATTCCTTTTGAATTCCCATTAGAATTCTGCTGTAAGCTACCTTGGATGGTTGTTGCCACCATGAAAGGGGTATACCAAAGGTTTTCCAGTCCCAGTGTTCTCATCACTGCCCACCTTCTCCTCACCTTGTGCAGGGCTCTTTAAAGCAGAACCAAGGTAAGATGAAAACACTGGTGTATTCATTTCCTAGGGCTGCCCTAACAAAGTACCACAAACTAGGTGGCTTATAAGAACAAAAATGTCATGTCTCACAGTTCCGGAGGCTAAGAATCCAAAGTCGGGATGTTGTCCACGTTGATACCTTCGGGTTCTAAGGGAGAACCTGTTCCATGCCTTTCTTCTAGTTTCTGGTGATGGCCAGCAGTCCTTGGCATTTCTTGGCTTGTGATGCATCGCTTCAGTCTGCCTCCATCTTCACATGGCTGTCTTCCCTCTGTGTTTCTGTCTCTTCTCCTTTTCTATAAGGATACCATTAATATTTGGATTAGGACCCGCCCTACTTTACTATAACCTCATGTTAACTGATAACATCTTCAAAGACTCTATTTCCAAACAAGGTCACATTCACAGGTACCAAGGGTCAGGACTTCATCATATCTTTTTTGTAACACTGATACCAGCCTTCGCTGGTCTTAAATATCAGGTGGGTCTTTACTGCGTAGCTTATGGAAAACAATTTGAACATACAAATAATAAAATTAATAAAATATTTTATAATTTACAAAATAGTTACTTATCTCTATCTTATTAACCTCCATGTCATTATTATACCTATTTTACAGATGAGGAAATGGAGGATTCAGAGAGGTTAAGTCTGCATTCACAGAGCTTATCTATCTTCATCCCTCAGACCTGGCCCAGGTACCACCCTCTTTCTGGTACCTTACTCCCCATCCTCTGAACCCCATCCCATAGTTCATCTTGCCCCTGAGTTACCTCTTGACCTGTACATGCTCTGTACATACCTCTTTCTTTTTTATGCATGGCACTTTATTGGATGTAATAACTCACCTGTCTATACACTACACTAGGTCATCACGGTAGGCTCACCACCTAGTAACCAAAGCACGGCCCCTGACAAGCTCTCACAAGTGACTCTTCAGTGAAGAAGTGTACAGCCTTGGAAAGACTGCAGAAGCAAAAGAGCAAGTGTGAATAACCACTGTTTTCCCAGTTCCATTTGCTGACAAGCCCCAAGCTCTCAGAATTTTCCAGGCTGCATGCTCACAAATTGATTGGTGAAAAGGGAAGGCCTGAGGGCTTAGATTGGCCAGCCCAAGCATACTGCCGTTTATACTACGGGGGAGACTGGCATTTAGGAAATGGAAGTTTCATAGACAGATAATCTCTCCTGGACCTTTGGGCTTGAGGAAAAAAAGGGCAGGAAGGAGAACAGAATTTTTACAGCCTTGTATATAAAGATTTTCTTGTAAAACCACACTTCAAAGGGATAGAGAATATCGCTCCTTTCCAAGGAGTCTCATTAATTATCACAGCATCTCTGCTAGGGAAGTACACTGAGAGGGCTATTTCTCAGATGAGGAAACTGAGTGTGAAATGGCTTGATTACTAGCAAACCAGAAAAATATAACCCAGTGTATTTCCAGATCCTCTTCTAATGTGCCAGCAACCTCCACCAGGCCATTCGGCCAGTCATTAGAGGGACATTTATGGAGACCCTGCTTTATGCCGGGCACCAGGCCAGGAGACAGGAAATACATTCCCCGCCCTAAAAGATTCCACACATAACCTGGTCACCAGTGAAGTTTGCAAACAGACTAAACAGGCAAACAAATGTATGCTAAGTACTAGGATAGATGTATGAACAAAGAGCAAAGGGATCACAGAGGGGAGAGTGATTATTTTTGCCTGGGAAGATTAAAAAAGACTTTAAATGAAATCTTTAGTTCATCACAAGATTTTGAGAGCCAGCATTAGCAAAATTCTGGATTACCAGTTTGAATGAAGCTGTAAAGAGAAGACAAGCCCTCGGTGCACAGAACCATGTATTCACAATCTTACAGAATTAGCTATCCACATTCCATCCCCACCAGCAATGGAAATGAACTATGTAGAGAATGGAAACTCTGGTGACGTAGTGGTTAAGTGCTACAGCTGCTAACCAAGAGGTCAGCAGTTCAAAAACACCAGGCGCTCCTTGGAAACTCTATGGGGCAGTTTTACTCTCTCCTATAGGGTCACTATGAGTCAGAATCGACTTGACAGCAACAGGTTTTGGGTTTATGTAGAGAGTCCTCATAACCCCTAATATTTATTAAGTGCCTATCACGTGTCGTGTGCTGTGCTAATGCTGTTACGTGAACTATCTCATTTAATTCTCACAGCAAAATCTATCCCTAAGAAATATCTGTATCCCCATTTTACAGATGACCAAGTGAACCTAGAAGGATTAAGTAAATTGCCCAAGGATTCACACTGAGAACATCAGATTCCAGACCACTGTGTTATTTTGAGAAAGGCAGGCCCTGCTGTAATTAATGAGGGTGATTTGTTGTTTTGGTCACATGTATATTGGGTTACACAAATTAGTATTAATTTTTGAGTCTCAAAAATTAATTAACAGCATTCTTTTAATTAAATAAAATTAACATTGACTGTCCGTGTAAATCTACCCCTGCTTCTTTTCTTGCAACATCCGAACTGTTCCTCCCACGAAAAATCTCTCTGATTAGAAATGTAAGTCAGATTTTTGTGTGTCATATTAGGAGCTACATAGTTGAGCCAAGGGACAATGATCCCAGAAGTTCAGAACATCTTTCATCTAAGCCTTAATGGTGAATTATACTTAAAGAGACAGCTTTTTTCTTTTTTTTTTTAAGCTTCAGCTCAAAATATCCCTGACTGGGTATATTAAACTGAAGTACCTAATTAGGGATGACTTAGAGTAATACCTTTCTTTCTCACTTAATATCCTCTAACCACGAAAATCCGAAGGTGTTTACCTGTACCGCAGAAGCCCCACTTCCAAGGGCATGATAATAACACTGTAGGCTTTTAGCCTCCTGAACTCAGACAATGGGAACTCCAGGACTCATCTCCACTGCTTCTGTAATGGAAAATTCTTGATTTACCTCTCTGTTCCAGCAGAGTTGAGTCCCCACAACAGGTATCCATTTGGAGAAAAGTGACTTGCCAATGAATTACTTATCAGAGAGGCAGCATTTTGGCCTTTAAATGCTCTGCTTTTAGCCTCAAATTGCCTAGGTTTGAATCCCATTGCTTCTCCTTACTAAGTATGTGAGCTTGGGCTAGTTATTTAAACTAGCTAAACCTAACTTTCCTCATTAGTGAAATGGTAGTGAAAAAGTAGACACTGCAAATTGCTCAGAGGCCTGATTGGTTTAGTTAAGATTTTAAAAGAAACCTGAATATCTATAAATAAAATATCAGTGTCAAGGCTGGAATTAGTTCTCCCCTTTTTCCACAATAGAATAATAGCTGCGTATATGGCTGTTCGGAGCCTGGTGGCATAGTGGTTAAGAGCTTGGCTGCTAACCAAAAGGTTGACAGTTCAAATCCACCAGCTGCTCCTTGGAAACCCTGTGGGGCAGTTCTACTCCGTTCTGTAGGGTTGCTGTGAGTCGGAATCAACTCAACAGTAAGAGGTTTTTTGTTTTTTACACAGCTGTTTAGAGTCCCTGGGTGTTGCAAATAGTTAATGCACAGAGCTGCTAACTGAAAGGTTGGAGGTTTGAATCCACACAGAGGCACCTCAGAAGAAAGCCCTCGTGATCTCCTTAAGAAAAACCAAACATTGAAAACCCTGTGGAGCACAGTTCTACTCTGACACACATGGGGTTGCTACGCGTCGGAGTAGGCTTGACGGCAGCTGGTTTTTATATGGCTGCTCAGTTGGACTGTATTTCCTTGCCTCCCTTGTAGCCAGGTGTAACCATGACTAAGTTATCTCTAATGGAATATGAAGAAATTAGGTGTGTCATTTCTTGGTCAGGATATAGGCATATTGGAGGTACACTCCTCCATGCTCTCCTTCCTCTTTCTCCTGGCTGGAAATGGTAACTGCAGCAATCATGGAAGCCACATGTTGAGGGACCACCCTGCTCCTTTGGGTCCCTGATGGACTACATGAAGCAGAGGTATATGCATGAGAAAAATAAACTTTTATCCTGTTTGAGTCCTTACATTTTTGGGTATCTGTACAATAAAACCAAACCAAACTAATTGCCATTGAGTCGGTTCTGACTCATGGCATCCTCATGTGAATCAGAGTAGAACTGTATTCCATAGGGTTTTCAGTGGCTTATTTTTGAAAGTAGGTTGCCAGGCCTTTCTTCCAAGGTGCCTCTGGGTGGACTCGAACTGCTCATCTTTCAGTTAGCATTAACCATTTGTGCTACCCAGGGACTACATCCATACTGTAATAGTATCTAAATTATAAACGAGTTCCAAGGATTAAATAAGATAATGCATGGGCGTGTGGTCCGAGAACAATGCCTAACACATGTCGTTGTTGCCAGCTGCCACAGAGTCAGCCCCTGACACACGGCAACCTCATGCACAACGGAACAAAATGCTTCCTGGTCCTGCACTATCTCCATTGTGATCCACAGGATTCTCATTGGCTAGTTTCAGGCAGTGGATCATCAAACCTTTCTTCCTAGTCTGTCTTAGTGCGGAAGCTTTGCTGAAAACTGTTCAGCATCATAGCAACACGCAAGCTTCCACTTACAGACAGGTGGTAGCTGCACATGAGGTGCATTGGTTGGGAATCAAACCTGGGTCTCCCACATGGAAAGTAAGAATTCTACACTGAATAACCAATGCCTCACCTAAACACATGTTGGGAGATGCCATTAAGTCGATTCTGACTCATAGTGACCCTATGCATAACAGAACAAAATGTTTCCCAATCCTGTGCCATCCTCACAATCATTGCTATGTTTCAGCCCATTGTTGCAGCCACTGTGTCAATCCACCTCGTTGAGGGTCTTCCTCTTTTTTCCTGACCTTCTACTTTACCATGCATGATGGAGAACCAGGGATTGGTCCCTCCTGATAACATGTCCAAAGTAAGTGAAACAAAGTATCACCATCCTCGCTTCTAAAGAGCATTCTGGCTGTACTTCTTCCAAGACGGATTTGTTGATTCTTCTGGCAGTCCATGGTATATTCAGTATTCTTCGCCAACACCACAATTCAATACATCAATTCTTTCATCTTCCTTATTAATTGACCAGCTTTCGCATGCATATGAGGTGATCGAAAAAACCAGGGCTTAGGTCAGACACACCTTAGTACTCAAAGTGACATTTTTGCTTTTTAACACTTTAAACAGGTCTTTTGCAGCAGATTTGCCCAATGCTATACATCATTTGATTTCTTGACTCCTGCTTCCATGAGCATTGATTGTGGATCCAGGTAAAGTGAAATCCTTGACAACTTCAATCTTTTCTCCCTTTATCACAATGTTGCTTATTGGTCCAGTTCTGAAAACTTTTGTTTTCTTTATGTTGAGGCGTAATCCATACTGAAGGCTGTAGTCTTTGATCTTCATCAGTGAGTGCTTCAAGTCCTCTTCGAATTCAGCAAGCAAGGTTGTGTCATTTGCATATCACAGGTGTTTAATGACTCTTCCACCAATCCTGATGCCATGTTCTCCTTATACTCCAGCTTCTTCGATTATTTGCTCAGCATACAGATTGAATAACTATGGTGAAAGGATACCTTTCCTGATTTTAAACCATGCAGTATTCCCTTGTTCTGTTAAAATGACTGCCTATTAGTTTATGTACAGGTTCCTCATGAGCACAATTAAGTGTTCTGGAATTCCCATTCTTCACAACGTTATCCATAATTTGTTATGATCCACACAGTTGAATGCCTTTGAGTAGTCAATAAAACATGGGTAAACATCTTTCCGGTGTTCTCCTCTTTCAGCCAAGATTCATTTGACATCAGCAATGGTATCCCTCGTTCTGTGTCCGCTTCTGAATCCAGCTTGAATTTCTGGCAGTTCTCCGTCAATATACTGCTGCAACCATTTTTGAATGATCTTCAGCAAAATTTAACTTGTGTGTGATATTAATAATATTGTTCGATAATTTCCGCATTCCGTTGGATCACTTTTCTCTGGAATGGGCACAAGTATAGATTTCTTCCAGTCGGTAGCCCAGGCACCTGTCTTCCAAATTGTTTGGCATAGACAAGTGAGCACTCCCAGGGTTGTATTTGTTTGCTGAAACATCTCAATTGGTAATTCCATCAGTTCCTGGAGCTTTGTTTTTCACCAACGCCTTCAGTGCAGCTTGGACTTCTTCCATCAGTACCATTGGTTCTTGATCATATGCTACCTCCTGAAATGGTTAAACATTGATCAATTCTTTTTGATACAGTGACTCCGTGTATTCCTTCCATGTTCTACTGATGCTTCCCGTGTCGTTCAGTATTTTGCCCATAGAATCCTTCAGTACTGCAACTTGAGGCTTGAAGTTTTTCTTCAGTTCTTTCAGCTTGAGAAATGTCGAGCGTGTTCTTCCCTTTCAGTTTTCCGACTCCAGGTCTTTGCACATTTCATTAAAATTCTTTGTCTTCTTGAGCTGCCCTTCGAAATCTTCTGTTCAACTATTTTAATTCATCATTTCTTGCATTCGCTTTAGCTACTCTGTGTTCAGGATCAAGTTTCAGTGTCTCTTCTGACATTCATTTTGGTCTTTTTGCCCTTTCCTGTCTTTTTAATGACTTTCTGCTTTCTTTCTGTATGATGTCCTTGATGTCATCGCACAACTCATCTGGTTTTCCTTCATTTAGTGTCCAACGCATAGGCAGCTTTAATAAGCATTAGTGTAGTGGTTAAACATGGAAGTATAGGATAGTGTAGTGGTTAAACATGGAAGCTCTGGACCCAGAATGTGCATTCAAATTCTAGCTCTGTTTCCTAAGAGCTTGCTTAACCTGAGAGATGTTTTGTAACAGAAAGAAACAAGCAGCTTTCTTCCATCCAGGGCTTGTCTGAGAAAACCTGAGGGCGAAGCAGGGAGCCCTGCATTGTCACCCTGAGGCTAGTTCATTTATGCACTGAAGCTAGCCTATTGCTGAGCACTAAGTACAGTGACTCAGAAGCCCTCATTTGACCCAGAAAACCTCCAAGCCAGATTATAGAAGAAGCACAAGGTCAAATAGATAAGAATCTAAAAGCCTGAAAGAAGTCTCTAATTAATGCCAACAATCTGCCCTTTACAGCTTCAGCTTGGTCACTAGCTGACTGTTAAATTAACTATAGTTCATTTCCTAGTACAGACCACTTACAATCAGGCACAATAATGACAGGAAGTAATGGCACTGATGATTTAAAATAACAGTTACTCCAAGAACAATTTCATTTGGCTTTGGAATTGCATGCACGTAGCATGTGCATGTATATTTACCATTTTATCCTCTACGCAGGGACTTGCCACCTTCCAAAAAATTAGGGACAATCAATGGGTCCATATCTACTTTTTTTTTTTTTTCTTGTGATTAACTTTCACAGGACTAAAGAAAATATTTGCTTCCTTACTAGGGTAATTATCATTTATGGCGCTGATATTTTATTTAAAGGTTTTCAAGCACCTTTTACATTCTAACTAAACCCATCAGGTCTCTGAAAAATGTTAAATGTATCCTCTCCAGCACAATAATACGCTCCAAGTGATTGTGGCTGAGGAAGAGAGTCCAGGATGCTGTGTTGCCCACCAACCCCTCTCTGCCCATTCCCTCTGCTAACGTGCCCTGTTATAAAAGGAGGTCAATTTGGAGACCTGAGATTCTTTTATCAACCATTTTCAGTTTGGATGTTTTCTTTTTAGGAACTTCAGTTTTAGTGGGGCTCTTCAGGAAGAAGGCTATTTAAAGACTACAGGGGACTATTTGTTTCCTAACCTTTTGACCCAAGTTTGGTGTCTGGTTTTCTCCAGGCACATTCTATTGTCAACAAAGGGCTACACCAGGACCACAAGTACAGAGAGGTTAATTAACACTGGGAGAAAAAAAAAAAAACCTGCACTTCATAGCTGCTGATAAGAAAGCAGCAGCATTGCCTCCTAAATTAGCTCCTGGAAATTTAAGGAAAGTTGGACTAGTAAACTGGTCCTGTGCCACCCTCACAATAGTTGGCATGACTGAGTCCATTGTTACGGTCACTGTGTATTTTGAGTGACTTCCAACTGAGGGGGCTCACCTTCCAGCACTTTGTCAGATAATGGTCTGTTGTGACCTGTAGGGTTTCCATTGGCTAATTTTCAGAAGTAGATCTCCAGGCTTTTCTTCCTAGCCTGTCTTAATCTGGAACCTCCACTAAAACCTGTCCACCATAGATGACTCTGCTGGTGTTTGAAATATCAATGGTGCAGCTTTCAGTATCACAGCATAGTGCAAGCCACCACAGTTCGACAAACTGACAGACGGGCGGTGGGTACATTCCTCAGGACCTACCAATTCCACTCCTGGGAATATACTGTAGACAACCAACCACTCACATATACACACAAGAATGCCTACAGATGCATGCTTATTGCAGCATTGTTCGAGTAGGGAAAACTGAAAACAGCCTAAATGTCTACCAACAAGAGCATGTAAAAATGAGTTCATGCCATGGAACCCTCTACTGCAGTAGAAGTGAATCCATTTCTGATTTATAAAACGTATCAACATAATAAATATAAAAAACATAATATTGAATGAAAAAAGCCAGTGGTATGTGTTCAATATAATACCATTTAAATAAAAAAATGAAATGTATAAAACAAAACCAAAGATTGTTTATAGATACATATAACTATAGTTATATCTATATGTGGATTTAAAAGCATGCTTGGGAATGATAAAGCTCAAATTCAGGATCAGTGGTTATCTTGGAGCAGAGAGGGAAAGGCAGAAACAGGAACTGGATGTAGGGGGGTAAAGAGTAGCTCAACAAAATCTCTAATGTTTTATACCCTTAAAGAATGATCTGAACAAACATGGCAAAATATTAAGATTAAAGCTCTGTGGGGCATCCACGAGTAGTCATTTTATTATTTTCTAGATTTTCCTAATACTTAAATTTAGAACTTTCCAACACGGTGTCCTGATGGATGGATATGACTGGATATCATTGCATCACCTATATTTACAATAAGGAATGTTGATCATTGCTTTTTCAGACAGCGCAGCTAAGGATAGGCCAGCATGCAGTTGAGGTAAGGTCCCAAACCATCCTTTACCTGCAATGGTTAAGATCACATTAGCCAAAATTAGCAACTATTAGCTAGCAGTACTAGGCAGCAGGCATTTACTATGGTCTAGACTGAGTACTTGAGGGCACTGGTGGTTCAGTGGTAGAATTCTCACCTTCCATGTGGGAGACCCAGGTTTGATTCCTGGCCAATGCACCTTATGCACAGCCACCAACTGTCTATCAGTGGAGGCTTGCATGTCATTACGATGCTAAACAGATTTCAGCCAGCTTCCAGACAGACTAGGAAGAAAGGCCTGACTATTTACTTCTGAAAATCAGCCAATGAAAACCCTGTGGATCACAAAGGTCTGATGTACAACCAATCATGAGGATGGTGCAGGACTAGGAAGAATTTTCCTGTTGTGCATAGGGGCCCCATGAGTTGGGGAGCCAACTCTATGGCAGCTAACAAGACTGAGTCTTTAACACTCACTATCTCAGGTACTCCTCACTTTATAGATGAGGAAACCAAGTTGTAGAAAGTAAACTGTCCAAGGTCCCGTGGTGAGTGGAGAAGTCAAAATTCAAACCAGACCTTTCTGGACTCTAACCACTGCTCTATATTACGTCCTTAAGTTTGGTTCCATTGTCTTTACACATAATTATTTTCCAGAGTTTCAGGTTCAAAAAGCCACTGAAGTTCCCGATACAAACAGTGTGGGAGTCACTGTATAGCAACCCCCTGGCACTGGCTGGGGCTCCAAACAGAATCGTTGTTGCTTCATACCTGTCTAGCCCCACTGCCCTGCATGCTCGGAACGACATCCTGGTGAACCTGAAAGCTGTCCTGCCAACAAGACCTCGACGAGGAGGCAGGTCTTTCAAGGCGTCTAGTAATGAGAGCTCTGGAGGCAGCAATGTTCATTGACAGTTTAGGCCTATTCAGCAGCAGGCCTGAAACAGAGACGTTGTAAATCCCATCAAAATCTCCTCCATTATGTGACACACTTTGTTAGGACAGAATAAGGGGTTCGGCTCTGTTGGACCAAATCAAGTTAGTCTATGTGGAGTATCACATTTTAGATTCAAATCCCTGTTAAACCCTCTGCTTAGGCTCGTGGTTAACAATATTTTTATATCTGTCTGCAGAGATGACAGGCAGCCTGGCTCTTGAGCAGGCCCAGTGGCCTCCGTGTGGCTGTTTTTAGAGGCAGGCTCTATAGATGAAAGGCAGAAATCCCACCACCCCAGTGTCTCCTGATTAGCCCGGAGAAAAGCTGAATGACAAACATGTTTCCAATCTCCCTGGCCCATGCAGGGAAATGGGGCAATCTGGACTGAAAAGGGATTTAGACTTTTGTTGTGTGCAAGGGAGGTGGGGGACGGGAAAAAAGCTGATTTAAATCCATCCACAATGCTTTCCCACTTGGTGATCTCTTAGATAAGAAACAGCCTGGCTGGGGATCAGACCCCTACCGTGCCCGTGCAGCTTCCCTCTGCCTGCCTCTCGACTATACAATCTTGGTCCTCTCTACAGTTCTCTCATACTCTGTGGAAAGAATACTGTAACTGATAGTTTCAGAGCATATGCTCACTTTGGGCCAGAATCTTCCCACATGCTTTATGACTAATAACATTGGCTCACAGGAAAACTCTCTACAGAACTTCTAGGCTAAAATAAGCATCAGTAACAGGGTCTACATTACCTGGGTAGCTATTCAGTTACTTTTGCAAATCATATTATCGTACACTAGTTTCAAAGTCATATAAAATGCTACCTAAGACGACTGCGAGGCTCCTTTGGCAAATACTAAGTGTTAAGTATGTGATTTACTTACTGAAGACACTGCATTAAGACGGAATATTTTCTTTCCTCTCCTCCCAACAGAGCAAGGAACCCCATAGATATTGGAAGTATACATCGTCACTTGCACACCTTCTTTTAAGGATCTAAGTCAAATAAATTATTTGCCACCATTTATTACATATTTATATGTTAGGATGGACAGGGTTTGGGTGCCCAATATACATTTTTTTTTTAATCCACGAGCCGCATAGATAGAAATGTTGTACTCCAGTAGCATTATTTTGGCGTCAAATAAATCATCGTTTTCCTTGTTCAACGCACATACTTGTGTACTGTTAGTATTAAACTGATGGAAAAAAGAAGAGGGTTTGGGGAAATCTATCCCCCCTGAGCGTTCCTTCCCTGGGGTGTGGATATGAGAAAAGTACCTATAAGATGGCTCCCTGCTAAATCTCTGTGGCCGCCTGCAAGTCTAAGGGCATGGCGTCTTGCTCTGTTGGCATGGGTACAGTGCTTCTTCGAACACAATTACCAAGACAGTCTTCAGTGACCTCTTACTGCTGCTGTATTTGGGAAACGGCATTCAGATGCAGATTCACCTAAATCCCATCAACCCATTCAACCATGTGTGTGCGCGTATGTGTGTGCGCACACGCGCGTTTGTGAACGCACAGCCCACAAACGCACATACATAAATTCTCCCCAGAGCATTTAAACCCCCAACTAAAATTTCCAAACCAGGAGAAATGCTTATTTTCCTAGGCAACTTTGTCAATTGCTCTTGCGCTGTCCTTATAAATATTTCATAGCAAATATTTAACATGATTCTTCCCCCAATCGGATCCGCTTTGAAATGCTCCTCAGAATGAATTCTCCCCCTAACAATAGCTTGATGCAAAAGCATTTTTTTTTCTTCTTCTTTTAAGCACAGGGTCTGCTGCCATAGCAGCACAAATAGTTCTTATTTAATGGAAAGAAAAGATACTTTACATTAATTCACTGGTGGCTGAAGATGGAGGCGGTGGAATGCAGAGCACATGCGTACCTTGTGCTTCCAAGATGGAGGCACCGCCTGCCTTGAGCTCCCCTCCCCAGCGGGGCTGCGATTACTACCCAGCCTTCATTAGAACCGTAATGGGAAGTGACAAGTTTATGTAAATGATCCACAAACGGGTTTTGCTCTTGTAAAACAGAGCAGTTACTTTGGGCTTTCTAATTATTTCACGCCTTGTGGTTCTCTGATGGGGCAGGGATGACTATACTTGAAAAGTACCCTGTGATTGACAGACTTCGTCCCCCTGGAGCTCATTAGGGCTCAGGCTTTGGAAGATGGGAAATAACCCACCAGGCACCAAAAAAGAAAAATAAAAAGGAATTCACCGCCAGCACCAGTGGTTCCGTAGATTCATTTGTTCAGATTTATGTTTTGTTGGGGAAACAGTGTTACCAGGCAAGTGCATTATTGCCTGCCTGATCCAACCAGACCCTCTACTTCGATGCTCTTGATTTTTTAAAACCTGCGTTTACAGCCACACCGGCAGTATGATGTAGAACGTGAGGGGTAGGAAACACCAATAGGATTTTTCATGATGAACTATTCTCAAGAAGGAAGTACGAAAGAGAGGGAGGTGAGCGGAGCAATGTGCTGCATGGAGCGGATATGGACTGTAACCAGACTGTAACCAGTTTGCCACCCTACAGGCTCAGCATGACCTGTCTCTAAGTCAAATTGGCAGAGAAATAAATTAAGGGAGCAAATAAAATGGAATAATTGATTAGGGAAGTCTGACTGCTCCTAAAGTTGAAATACACACTGGTGAGAAGGAGAAGAAAGCACTGGATGCAGGCAAGATCGTGAAAAAAATTCCACAAAGCTGGAATTTCAGTGTTCTCATTTTATGGGTTAGAAAATTAAAAGGCAGAGCTGTCACGCACCTAGTGATCGGTACAGCCGGATCCAGACCTGAGCTTCCTGTTTAATACCCATTTCTCTGGAGCAAAAGGCAGGAAGGGGGCAGGGTCTGGGGAGATCAGGTGACAGGAAGTCTGTCAGTGGATGAGGTTCCAAGATGAGGAAGCCAGAATCTGTTAGTCCAAACGTTATTAGCTGCCGTTGAGTCAACTCAGACTCCTGGCAACCTTATGTACAACAGAATGAAGTGTTACCTGGTCCTGTGTCATCCTCACAATCACCAGCATGTTCAAGTCCATCATTGTGCCAATCCACCTCTCTGAGGGCCTCCCACAACCGTCTTGGCTCTCTGCTTCACTAAACATGATATCTTCCTCTAGTGATTAATCCCTCCTGATGATGTGCCCAAAGCAAGCAAGTCAGACACTGTTCTTGTTATTCATAAGGTTTTCACTGGCTAATTTCCAGGAGTGGATCACCAGGCCTCTCTTCCTAGTCTTAGTCTGAAAGGTCTGCCAAAGCCTGTCCACCATGCGTGAGCCTGCTGGTATTTGAAATACTGGTGGCGTTGCTTCTAGCATCACAGCAACACATAAGCCACCACAGTATGACAAACAAACAGACGTGTGGTGGAATCCAAATGTAGCAGGGTCAAATTTTTATCCACCACCCTTAGATGTGTAAAAATCAAAGCAGTCTATTTTTCTACAACCGAGCTGGCTCTCAAGCCGCATATCACTCGGTAGCAAGAAGAAAAATGCAGTTAAACCTCCTCATTAAAGTAATCTCAATGTATTCCAGTTTAAAACAGTTTCATTCAGATTGGTTTATTTTCTTTTGGATAAATATTCAGTCAAGTTCAATGCCTTAACTTCCTATCAGAGCTTTGTCTCCTCTCAAAAGTTCCCCAACCCTTATGCCTACTTCCCCAAGAGGGCATCTGGGTATATTGTGTGTCTTTGTAGTGACTAGAGGAATTGACTGGTTCAAGTCCATGTCCTTGGACTGTTCTCCGGTTCTTTGATGTGTTTCATCTATGTCCTTTGTCAAGTAGACCCACATGCAGATAAGCTAGCTTCCTTCTCCCTCATCACCATGAGTGCAAGCACTTTTTCCTTGAACCCAAGAGGTTATCCTGGAACATAAGAGCAAGAAGGGAGAATATTTCCTCAAAATGAGATTGTATTAAACTATAAAAGATTAAGATACTTAGTTTCTTAGTGCTGCCACAATGAAGTACCACAAAGTGGGTGATATATAAGAAGCAAAATTTATTGTCTCAGAGTTACGGAAGCTAGGAGTCTGAAAACAGGGTGTCGGTCATGTTGGTTCCTTCTGAGGACCCTGAGAGAGAATCTGTTCCTTGCCTCTCTCCTAGCTCCTGGTGACAGCTGGCAATCCTTCATGTTACAATCTCTGCCTCCATCTTCACATGGCCGTCTTCCCTCTGTGTATCTCAGCACCCATTCCTCTCTTTTATAAGGACATCATTCATATTAGATTGGGAACCACTCTACTCCAGTATGACCTCGTGTTAGCTGATAACATCTTCAAAGATCCTATTTCCAAACAGGGTCAAGCTCACAGATACCAGGGGTTAGGACTTCCATATATCTTTTGGAGGGATAAAATTCAATCCATAACCATACTTATTTTACATGTTTTTGCAAAATTTAGTAGTACCACATGTCTTTATACTTCCCTGCTATTTTCTTTGGCAATAAAAAGTTCATGAGGCAGTTTGGCTCCATTATGAAAGATAAAATAGTGCCATTAATTGCACATCTGCACCAAACAGTATGAATTTTGACCCCTGTAAGCAACACAGAACAAGGCAAAAAAGCACAAGCCATGAACTGGAGATGAGGCAGTACTTCAGGGGACAGAAAAGCAAGCAAACCAAACCAGGCAGAAGTAGATGGAAGTATGGAAATATAAAGAAAGCCAGCCTGAAACAGAGGCATACTACCAAACTTCCAAGGAACAGATAATCTGTATTTTATCCAAGTAGTTGAAGAACATAGAAAAGGAGGAAATCTCCCCAACTCATTTTTGGATGCTAATAAAACATTGATTCTAAAACCAATATAGATAGTACAAGAAAAAAATCACAAGCATATTTTACCTATGAATATAGATTTAAAAAATCCTATCTAAAATATTATCTAAGTGAACTCAATAATGTATCTAAAAACAAACCCAAATGTGGTTTATCCCAGGAATACAGCAATGGCTTAATATCAGAAAACCTATCTTAATAAAGAAAAGAACAGAGAGAAAATCTATCAATGCAATAATAGTATTTTATGAAGTTTAGGATTTATTTATAATAAAACAATTATAGTCTCAGAAGCCAGAAATAGAAGGGAACTCATTTAATTTTATATAGACTTTATACAAAAAACCTACATTCAAAATGATAGGTGGCAGAGAAACTTTAGACTCATTTCCTTTTAGGCCTGGAACAAAACAAGTTTCCCATGACCCCTACTACTATTTAACCTGTTATTGGATATCCTTGCCAACAAGAATTTAAAAATTGAAGACAACAAGAAGAAAAAAAGGTTGCAAAATGTGATGGTTTAAAATAAGTCCACAAATTCTTTGACAGTCCCTTCAAAAAGTGGAGCCTAATTTCTATCCCCTTGAGTTTGGGTGGACTTAGTGAATTTCTCCTAATAAATAGAATAAGATGAAAGCGTTGATGTGAGATTTCTGAGACTAGGTCATAAAAGGCATTACAACTTCCTCCTTGCTCTCTGTCTTGGCTCTCCACTCTGGGAGAACCAAAAACCAAAGAAACCCATTGCTGTCAAGTCAATTCCAACTCATAGCAACCCTATACGACAGAGTAGAACTGCCACATACAGTTTCCAAGGAGTGGCTTGGGGATTGGAGCTGAATTTTCCTTTTGGTTAGCAGCCATTGCTCCTAACCACTGTACCACCAGGGCACTGGGAGAAACCAGCTGCCATATCATGAGGACATTTGAGCAGCCTATGTTGAGGCCAACATAGCAAGGAATTAAGACCTCTTGCCAATGGCTGTGTGAGTGACTTACCTTGGAAGCAGATCCTCCAGCCCCAGTAAACCCTTCAGATGATTGCTGCTTTTGTTGTTGTTGTGTGCCATTGAGTTATTTCCTACTCCTAGTGACCCCATGTGACATAGTAGAACTGACCCAGAGGGTTTCTTGGCTGCAATCTTTATGGAAGCAGATCGCCAGGTCTTTCTCCCATGGAGCTGCTGGGTGGGTTCAAACAACCAAACTGATAATTAGATTGTACTAAACTATAAGACACTAAGACACTTAGTTTCTTAGGGCTGCTGTAACAAAGCACCACAAACTGGGTGATCTGTAAGAACACAAATTTATTGTCTCACAGTTCTGGAAGCTAGGAGTCCAAAATTAGGGTGTCAGCCAGAGTGTTGCTTAATTATTGTGCTACCAGGGCTCCTTCAGATGACTGCAACACCAGTCAACATCTTAACTACAACTGGATGAGAAACCCTGGGCCAGAGTCACCCAGCTAAGCCACTTTTGGGTTTCTGACCTCAGAGACTGTGTGAGATAATAAATGTTTGTTGTTTTAAGCTGCTAAGTTTGCAAATAATTGGTTTTATAACTGAAATACAAGGACTGGAATAAAAGATATGAAATAATTCATTGACGACAATATCATCATCTACACAGAAAATCCAACAGGATCAACACACTAGTGAGACTTTGGCAATATTGCCTTAATACAACAACAACTTACAAAAATAAATAGTGTTCCTCTAACCAGCTGGAAAATAAAGTACCATTCACAATAGTAGAGAGCTCCAATGTACCTGGGAATCAAAGAATGTACAAGATATTTATGAAAAAAAAAAAATTCTATTATAAGACATAAAAGAAAAGTGAATGAAAGGGAAACATGTACCACATTCATGGTTACTGACTTAATATTAAAAATATTTCAATTTTTCTTCAGTTTACTTATAATTTCAATGCGAAGACAAAATTGCAGCCTTTTTTTTTTTTTTTTTAGGAACTTGGCAATGATCATTAAATTCATATGGAAAAATAGAAGCTTTTGAAAAACAAAGTCAATTTTGAAAAAGTAGAGGCAGTGTAGGATGGAGTGGACAGAAGGTACCCTCCCAGATAGTAAGATACAGTGTATAACAAAGCCACATTCATACAAATGGTGTGGTATTGGTACAGGCCAGACAAATGGAATAGAATAGAAAGCTCAGCAACAGATTTAGAAATATATGAAAATGTGGTATGTGATACAGGTGGTACCAAAAATCTGTGGGGAAATAAGGACATTATTTAATAGATGGTGTTGAGAAAACTGGCTCCAAAAATAAAGTTGAATTTCTACTATGCACTGCATGCAAAGATCAACTCCAGATGGATAAAGATATATACAAAAAAGGTAAAACTATTAAGCCAAGAGAAGGGTATGGGAGAATATATTTACGACTTTGGAATGAGAAACATCTTTTTTGACATGAGCCCCAAAATACAAACTGCTGAGAAAAAAAAAAATGGTGGATTTCACTACATTAAAATCCGCTACTTAAAGACAGTAGCCTTTTGTGTCATCTGATACGTGGTTCAGAGCAGCATTTCCAGGTGTGGGATATGCTACCTCCAGAATCCAAAGAGGCCTATGAGATGTTATGTTTTCGTCTTTGTGGTGGGAGGTACAATATACAGTAATTTTGGAAGGGATTAGGGGATTTCCTCCTCCTTACTCAGACCACCGGATCCTTACAAACTTCACTAACGTGGAAGCCTCTGAATCTTTGTGGGGTTTATCTGTTACTCTCTGGACTGCATGGGTCTTACCAACAGACAGGCCACACCTTGTCCGTCAATCCAGTTAGCATGATGTCATCACTATAGAGCATCTGGCACAGCAACTGCAATTATAGCTACTTCTTAGTTGAGTTTGCACTAGTCCACTGTCATTCCCCAGGATTTGTCTGATTTTTTCAGGAGTTAGACTGATGAATTAAATACAGAGATGATGAGCCCACCACCTCGGCATCCTTTAGTTTTTCAAAATGGATGTGATATGTTATTCATTTTGATTTATTATTTTGGCCAGCTGTGGGTGAGGGTTGTGTAGTTCAGAACTTCCACTTAGCCTTCCCGCTATGATGGGCCTTATTCCAAAGGTAATGTGGGTATTGTGCTTACTGCAAAGCATGTCTTTTCCCATTATACATTTAGAGACAGGGAAATGACCACTGTAGACCCTCTGTGAGCCAGACCAGGGCCAGGATTCTGTTGATTACTTGTTGTTGTTGTTGTTAGGTACCAACTCATAGCAACCCTATGTACAAGAGAATGAAACACTGCCTGGTCCTGTACCACCCTCACAATCATTGTTATGTTTGAGCCCCTTGTTGCAGCCACTGTATCAACCCATCTCACTGACGGTCTTCCTGTTTTTTGCTGACCCTCTGCTTTACCAAGCATGATGTCCTTTTCCAGGGATGCGTCCCTCCTGATGATGTGTCTAAGTAAGTGAGATGAAGTCTCATTATCCTTCCTTCTAAGAAGCATTCTTGTTGTACTTCTTCCAAGACAGATTTGTTCGTTCATCTGACAGTCCACGCTATGTTCAATATTTGTCGCTTACACCATAATTCAAAAGCATCAATTCTTCTTCAGTCTTCCTTATTCACTGTCTAGCTTTCAGATGCATATGAGGCAATGGAAAATATCATCACTTAGGTCCAGTGCACCTTAGTCCTCAAAGTGACATCTTTGCTTTTTAATGCTTTTAAAGAGGTCTTTTGCAGCAAATTCGCTCAACACACTATGTCATCTGATTTCTTGACTGCTGCTTCTACGGGCATTGATAGCGGATCCAAGTAAAATGAAATCCTTGACAACTTCAGTCTTTTTCTGTTTATCATGATGTTGCTTTCTGGTCCAGTTGGTGAGATTTTTGTTTCCTTCATGTTGAGGTATAATCCATACTGAAGGCTGTAGTCTTTGATCTTCATCAGTAAGAGCTTCAAGTCCTCTTCGCATTCAGCAAGCGAGGTTATGTCATCTGCATAATGAGTCTTCCACAAATCCTGGAGCCATGTTCTTCTTCATATAATTCAGCTTCTTAGATTATTTGCTCAGCATACAGACTGAATAAGCATGGTAAAATAATACAACTCTGACGCACACCTTTCCTGATTTTAAACCACGTAATATCCCCTTGTTCTGTTTGAATGACTACCTCTTGGTCTATGTACAGGTTCCACACGAGCACAATTAAGTATTCTGGAATTCCCATTCTTCGCAATGTTATCCATAATTTATTATTATCCACACAGTCGAATGCCTTTGTACAGTCACTAAAACATAGGTAAACATGTTTCTAGTATTCTCTGCCTTCATCCAAGATCCGTCTGATTACCTAGATCCCATATACCATCAAGATGATGCTTTTCATGTCTCTGGATATCAATGCTAACTTCAACTCTGTATTTGGGTATTCCTCATTTCTCAAATATATGGTAACCCACGTAAATGGCCCTTGGTCCCTTTCGAGAAGAACTGGAGGAATCATTACCACATACACTTGTTATGATATTTCAGGGTCCTTTGTCCTGGGTATCCAGCATTTCCTTTGCCCAGTGATTTCTGGGTCTAAAAACTGTGTCAGGACTGCAAAGTAGGCAAGGGGTTGTGACTTTTTATTAGGGTGACTGGGCTCAGCCTCCTGATCATTCATCTTTAATTTTTTTTGATTGAACAGCTTCAGTAGCCCTTGTTGTTGGCTGCCTGTCTATTTTGCCCTAGGGATACCCTATTCTATTAACCAATAACATCACTTTCTGTGGGTCAGCCCCTCTAACTGCACTCTGACCTTGCTGTTCAATGCAATAATTGCATTCACCTGGCCTCTTTTGTTTACACACTGCCACTTAGCCTCTAATGTTTGGGATTCTATCTATCCCCATTGCTATCAGTGAGTCCAGTTTTGTAATCTGTTCTGCCATGAGCCCTCACTGAACTTCTTAGTGATGATGGTGTCTTGTCACCGACATACTCCTTATTGCTTTGGTAAATGAAGAATCCTCTAGGCCCTCCCATGGAATACAGTCAGCTGGTGGGTCTTCCAGTCTTACATAGCATATACTGTAAAATGCTCACTTCTTGTCATGGATTGAATTGTGTCCCTCAAAAATGTGTGTATCAATTTGGCTAGGCCATGATTGCCAGTATTTTGTGGTCAGTCTGCCATTTTGTCATCTGATGTGATTTTCCTATGTGTTGTAAATCCTACCTCTATGATGTTAATGAGGCAGGATTAGAGGCAGTTATGTTAATGAGCCAGGACTCAATTTATAAGATTAGATTGTGTTTTAAACCAGCTCTTTTGAGATATAAAAGAGAGAAGAGAGCAGAGAGACATGGCGACCTCATACCCCCAAGAAACAAGAGCCAGGAGGATAGCATGTCCTTTGGACCCGGAGTCCCTGTCCTGAGAAGCTCCTCAGCTGCGGAAGATTGGTGACAAGGACCTTCCTCCAGAGCTGACCGAGACAGAAAGCCTTCCCCTGGAGCTGGCACCTTGAATTCAGACTTCTAGCCTGCTAGACTGTGAGAGAATAAACTTCTGTTTGATAAAGCCATCTACTTGTAGTATTTGTCTTAGCAGCACTAGATAACTAAGACATTTCTCTAAGTCTTTTAATCCCCTCTTCTGCCATCTGCCATGGAAATTCTGCCATTTCTTAGTGTGGGCCATCTTTTTCCATGCATCTAGGAGCCCTCCTAACAACACATTTGCACTATCACCTAGGGTCCTTGCCAGGATATTAAATCCTGTATGCTGGGAGAGTATTCCCAAATCAGTAAATGTGCTCTTGTCCAACATTACGTTTCACGACCACCTCCTGACCTCAATCCAGCATTCTCAGAAACCAGTCCCATGTGTACTCTCTTGCTTTTGCTAGTACATGTTGGGTAGGTCCTGTAGCTCCTTTGCACCATTATCAGACCCAGCCTATTCCTGGCCAGATTATGTTGTGATTTAACCCTTGTTGTCCTGGTAGACAGGAAAGAAAGTGGGGTCAGATTCCAAGGAAGAAGCATATTCTCTTGCCAAGGAGAGGCCTCTGCAGCATCTTCAAGCAAGGAGGCAGTGCCTACCTTGAATAGTGAGGAATGGACCACTTCTGCTAGATCAAAGAGCTCAGAGGAATCTGAGATTCAAGATTTTTGGGTTCATCAACTCAGAGGTCCCTATCCCATGTGTCAAACTCCCATTCATTTCTAGTACACCTAGCTTAAAAAAAAAAAAATTGCCATTGAGTCAAATATGACTCTTGGTGACTTCATATATGTCAGAGTAGAACGGTGTTCCATAGGGTTTCAGTGAATGGTTGATTTTTCAGAATTAGATCTCCAGGCTTGTCTTCTGAGGGGCCTCTGGGTGGACTCAAACCTCGTTAACAGCTGAGCATGTTAACCATTTGTACCACCCAGGGACTCGATAATATACATGCCTAGGTTGAGAATTAAGC
Organism: Elephas maximus indicus; assembly: GCF_024166365.1. Lineage (NCBI taxonomy): Eukaryota > Metazoa > Chordata > Mammalia > Proboscidea > Elephantidae > Elephas > Elephas maximus. The sequence continues at coordinate 42,928,631 of NC_064823.1, forward strand.
CCCCTTCAGAAAAAAAAAAAAAATTCCAACTCATAGCAGCCTTATAGGACAGAGTAGAGCTGCCCCATAGGATTTCCAAGGAGCAACTGATGGATTCGAACTGCCAGCCTTTTGGTTAGCAGCCATAGCTTTTAACCATTACTCCACTAGGGCTCCTCCATTAATACAACTGAATCCTGGGCTTGGTCTTTAGATTTCTGTAGCCTCCAGTTTATCATGCTTAGTGCTTGTTGCCATGGAATTGATTTAGACCCCATGTGACAGAGTAGAACTACCCCATAGGGTCTTCTTGGATATAATCTTTATGGAGGCAGATCTCCAGATCTTTCTCCCAGGGGAGATGTTGGGTGGGTTCGAACCACCAACTTTTCAGTTAGCAACAAAGCACTTAACCACTGTGCCACCAGGGCTCCTTCTTTTACTGTTTAATGGTCAGTTAATCATTTTCAGCCTTTCATTATCTTTTTCAAAATGTCAGTAGAGCTTAGCACTAGTCACCCAATTCCAGTGGCCTTATGTTGTTATTTCTCCCATATTTACTAAACACCTGATACAACTCACTAACTGGTACATTTCTTCCATTAATATCCCATCTCAGTTCACCATCAGTGAAGGCTCACAATTCCTTGTGCCAGGATCAGTCTGTGCTCTACCAACCAACACTGATGGGGTTCTCGCTGACAGCTGGGGGGGAGGGGTATCAGTGATCCAGCTCCAAACCTCCATCTTAGTGCCTGCTTTCTCACTTCCGACACCAGCTCTTATAGCTCAGGTTCCCTTGGAAGCAAAATCTGAGGCCAAGATTAGTATGCAGGAGGATGATAAGGGAGTACTCTTGGGATTGTAGCCTCTGGAAAGGAAGTAATGGGTTGGGCAGAATTGGCTGAGGGAGAAGTGGAGCTGTGACACAGTCTCAATGAAGGCTCAGCAGACTCCACAGGGAATTCTGAAGCTGGAATAAACCAAAAAAACCAAACCCGATGCCATGGAGTAGATTCTGACTCATAATGGCCCTATAGGACAGAGTAGAACTGGTCTGTAGGGTATCCAAGGCTGTAATCTTTATGGAAGCAGCCTGCCACAGCTTTCTCCTGCTGAGTGACTGGTAGGTTCCAACTGTCGACCTTCTGTTTAGTAGCTGAGCTCTGAGTCACTGTGCCACCGGGGCTCCTTTGAAGCTGGAATAACCTTTCAGGACTGTCCAGAATTGGGATAAGGGGATCTGGCCTTTATATCCCTGCATCAAGCAGTCATTGGAAGTGGGCTGCTGCTGGAAACGGCTCTGTCCTTGGGCAAGGCAAATACCTTCATCTAATAGTTCTAAAGCACGCTGACAGCTGGATAAATAAGTCTTCTAGTTCTGAAAGGGGATCCAGGTGGTACATCACAGCATTCACTGCAATTACTTTGGATGAACCAGAAAGATACTCAAAATAGATTAAAAAAAAAAATCAGGTTATAAAAGGATATGTCTATATAATCCCTTCTGGAAGGACATATAGAAGGTATCAAGAACAGTCTTCTCCTGGTGGTGGCAGGATGCTGATTTGGGTTGCCTTTTGCTAATCTATATTTTCTAGTATTCCTTTAACTGATTCCTTCTATCATACGAGGTTACTTTTAATTAAAAAAATTTCTAAGTATAAAATTGGATATTATGTAAGAAATTAGAAGCATAGTATTATTAATTTCCCTGATTACTTTAAGCTATTTAATTATAAAGATTTAAGTTGTGACTTTTATTGATATAAGTAGGTAAGTATAAAATTGTGCTAAGGAAAATATACTGGATTTTCATGTAGTAAAAATATTCACACTGCCTAGCTCTTTTAAAATTAAGTCATGTTGCTACTATATACTGACTTTCATCCAAGCACTCAAAAACTCTTACTGATAAATTATTGTATATCTTATCTAGTTGATGGAGAAAACAAAATATAAAGAGGTAAAGGGATCCAACCAAAGTGACACAAATTAATAGCAGAAAAGATACCCTTGGATTCTGATTTGGAATCCCATTTCTAATTATTTAGCTCCCCTTTCTCCAAGTAAAGTTTAGGTCGAGGGCATTCAATACTCAACTCACTTGTTCTAAAATGGCCCTTTTAATTACCATCGCTCATTAACTTATGTGTCATTAATGGAGCAAGGAGGTAGGGAGGGAAGCGGGAGATATAAAGGAAACAGGAAGTAATAAATTAATTTCTAACCAAGGTCATCTTTTCCCCAGAGCACAAAGCAATAGATGGTGGATTACTCTAGAGGCTTATATTGGCAAGAAGGTTATTTTGACACAGTTCTTACCAAATGTGCAGAAAATTCTGTCAATGATACAAAATTGTCACCAGCTAAAATCTATGGTTAAAAAAAAAAAAAAGAGGGAAAGATCTGAGTTTAAATATTTTTCTACAAGTTCTTCTGTATATCTTTACAGAATTAGTAGAAACGAAAGCAACCTGGTGGATTTGAACTGCAGACCTTTTGGTTAGCAACCATAGTTCTTAACCACAACACCACCAGGGTTTCCAAAGTAACCTTTAGGGAAGTAGAATGAGATGGTCTTCATAAGAGGAGTCTGAGGAAGAGAGAGATAGATTGAGACAGAGATTTCCAAGCCTTCTTTTAATTTGCCAGGCAGTTTGAACAAGCATTTCAATTTTGTAGTCTTCAAACAATCTTTAATCTTTCTAAGAGTCACATATTACTAAAATCATCTGTTACAATATAAATAAAACAAACCAGTCCAACACAAGCTAATAATTGTTTGGCATATGATACAGATATTCTAGACTTATAAGATTTTTTTATGTAGTCAGATGATACAAACCCCTGAGAATTTACGGACAAGGACAGAAAACATTTTCAAAAGTTCAAGTTAACAAGAATCAACACACAACACCTTAGATAAGTAATCAAGCTCAACATCAAACTGACATTCAGAGACTCCTGAGGTGATGCAAAGGACGAAACACTCACCTGTGTAATATTCTTACCAAAATGTTTCACCCAGATCTACCAGCAAGTAAACAATGGGCCAAATCTCAGATGTTGGTATGAACTCTTCACAATATCAGTCTTATGAAAGAAAAAGTGTAAAGTGAGGGGGAAGGCATTCTACATTAAAGTTGCCTAAAGACACATCATAACTAAACGTATGTCAATTGAGAGGATTCTATATGTTAAAAAAAAAAAAAAAAAGAGTTATAAAGAATATTTTTAATTGGGAAAATTTGAATATATACTATATGCTAGATGAATTATGACAATATTTTATTACTTCTATGTGATAATATTATCTTCATTTATATAGGAGAATGCCTTGTTTTTAGGAAATGTGTGTGATATATTTTATTGAAGGGTGAAATGCTATGATATCTGCAGTGTCTTATTTATATTACTATAACAGAAATACCAAAAGTGGATGGCTTTAACAAACAGAAATTTATTCTTTTACAGTCTAGGAGTCCAAAAGTCTGAATTCAGGGTGCCAGCTTCAGGGGAAGGCTTTCTCTCTCTTGTCGGCTCTGAGGGAAGATCCTTGTTGTCAATCTTCTCCTGGTCTAGAAGTTTCTCAGTGCAGGGACCCCAGGTCCAAAGGATGAGCTCCTGTCCCCACTCTTCTTGCTTGGTAGTAGGACGTCCCTCTCTTCTCTGCTCCATTTTCTCTTTTATATCTCAAAAGAGATTAACTCAAATACAATCTAATCCTGTAGATTGAGTCCTGCTTCATTAACATAACTGCCTCTAATCTGGCGGCATTAACATCATAGAGGTAGGATATATAACATATAGGAAAATCACATCAGATCACAAAATGGTGGACAACCACATAATAGTGGGAATCATGGCCTTGCCAAGTTGACCCACATCTAAAAAAAAATTTTTTATTGTGCTTTAAGTGAAAGTTTACAAATCGAGTCTGTCTCTCATATAAAAATTTATATATACCTTGCTATATACTCCTAGTTGCTCTCCCCCCAATGAGACAGCATACTCCTTCTCTCCACCCTGTATTCCCATGACACATATTTTTGGGGGACACAATTCAATCTATAACATTCTACCCTATGGCCCCTCAAAATTCATGTCCTTGCCACATGTAAAACACATTCACCCCATAATACCATCCCAAAAGCCTTAAATAAACTGTAAGTCCAAAATCTCATCTTCTGAAAAATTCCTCTTCTTTATGAAATCTAGAATACAAGTTACCTGCTTTCAAAGTACAATGGCAAAATAGGCACAAGGTAGACATTTCCATTACAAATGGGAGAAATTGGAGGGAAAAAAGCGATAACAGGTACCAAGCAAGTCAGCAGAACACATTATATTAGCTTTCAAGGCTTGAAAATAATCCTCTGTTCTCTGAGACCATTTAAGTAATGGCCCTGCCCTCCAGGCTCCAGGTGTTGGCCATGTTCTTTGGATTCTGGGTAGAAGCCTCTTGGCCCTGGACTTCAGCTCTACCTTCCAGGCCCACTGGGACAGCAACTCTGCTCCCTCTATTTGGGCAGCCCTATTCTTCTAGGGCTTGAATGACATCAAGGACATCAACCATGAAGAAAGCAAGAGGTCATTGAAAAGACGGAAAGAAAGAAAAGACCAAGATGGATGTCAGAGGAGACTCTGAAACTTGCTCTCGGACGTCGAGCAGCTAAAGCAAAAGGAAGAATTGATGAAGTAAAAGAACTGAAGATTTCAAACGGCGTCTGGAAAAGACAAAGTAAAGTATTATAATGACATGTGCAAAGAGCGGTAAATGGAAAACCAAAAGGGAAGAACATCCTCGGCGTTTCTCAAGCTGAAAGAACTGAAGAAAAAATTCAAGCCTCAAGTTGCAATAGTGACGGATCCCATGGGGAAAATATTAAACGACGCAGGAAGCATCAAAAGAAGATGGAAGGAATACACAGTGTCATTATACCAAAAAGAATTAGTCCATATTCAACCATTTCAAGAGGTGGCATAGGATCAGGAACCGATGGTACTGAAGGAAGAAGTCCAAGCTGCTCTGAAGGCATTGGTGAAAAACAAGGTTCCAGGAATTGATGGAATATCAATTGAGATGTTTCAACAAACAGGTGCAGCACTGGAGGTGCTCACTCGTCTATGCCAAGAAATATAGAAGACAGCTTCCTGGCCAACTGACTGGAAGAGATCCATATTTATGCCTATTCCCAAGAAAGGTGATCCAACTGAATGTGGAAATTATAGAACAATATCATTAATATCACACGCAAGCAAAATTTTGCTGAAGATCATTCAAAAACGGCTGCAGCAGTATATTGACAAGGAACTGCCAGAAATTCAGGCCAGTTTCAGAAGAGGATGTGGAACCAGGGATATCATTGCTGACGTCAGATGGATCCTGGCTGAAAGCAGAGAGTACCAGAAGGATGTTTACCTGTGTTTTATTGACTATGCAAAGGTATTTGACTGTGTGGATCATAACAAACTATGGATAACACTGCGAAGAGTGGGAATTCCAGAACACTTAATTGTGCTCATAAGGAACCTTTACATAGATCAAGAGGCAGTTGTTTGGACAGAACAAGGGGATACCAATTGGTTGAAAGTCAAGAAAGGTGTGCATCAGGGTTGTATTCTTTCACCATACCTATTTAATCTGTATGCTGAGCAAATAATCCGAGAAGCTGGACTATATGAAGAAGAATGGGGCATCAGGATTGGAGGAAGACTCATTAACAACCTGCGTTATGCAGATGACACAACCTTGATTGCTGAAATTGAAGAGGACTTGAAGCACTTACTAATGAAGATCAAAGACCACAGTCTTCAGTATGGATTACACCTCAACATAAAGAAAACAAAAATCCTCACAACTGGACCAATGACCAACATCATGATAAATGGAGAAAAGATTGAAGTTGTCAAGGATTTCATTTTACTTGTATCCACAATCAACACCCATGGAAGCAGCAGTCAAGAAATCAAAAGACACATTGCATTGGGCAAATCTGCTGCAAAGGACCTCTTCAAAGTGTTGAAGAGCAAAGATGTCACCCTGAAGACTAAGGTGTGCCTGACCCAAGCCATGGTATTTTCAATCACATCATATGCATGTGAAAGCTGGATAATGAATAAGGAAGACCGAAGAAGAGCTGACGCCTTTGAATTGTGGTGTTGGCGAAGAATATTGAATATACCATGGACTGCCAAAAGAACGAACAAATCTGTCTTGGAAGAAGTGCAGCCAGAATGCTCCTTAGAGGCAAGGATGACGAGACTGCGTCTTACATACTTTGGACATGTTGTCAGGAGGGATCAGACCCTGGAGAAGGACATCATGCTTGGCAGAGTACAGGGTCAGCGGAAAAGAGGAAGACCCTCAATGAGGTGGACTGACACAGTGGCTGCAACAATGAACTCAAGCACAAGTACGATTATAAGGATGGCGCAGGACTGGGCAGTGTTTCGTTCTGTTTTGCATGGGGTCGCTATGAGTTGGAACCGACTTGACGGCACCTAACAACAACAACAATTCTCCTAGTATGTTTGAGTGACAACCTTATCCCCTTGGCCCCAGCAGGCCTTGTTCTTCTGTGCTTTCAGCATGGCAGCCCCCCGCCCCTCAGCTTTGGGCAGTGGATCCAGCCCCATCCCACTGACACTCATGAAAGGCAGCCCTATGCTCCAGAACTAAGTTGGTAAAGATCTGATTCCTCGAAACCTAGAAGGCGATGGCTCCATTTGAGTTACAGCAAGCCGTGATTCTACTCTTTGAGACCCCAGAGGTTGTGGGCCTACCCTGAGACGGAGGCAGCTCCACTTCCTGTGTTCCTTGTCTCTTCAGCTTCTGCTTCCTGATTTCTTGGCCTTTTGGCCTCCCAGCCCCTCAGGCCTCTTACACCTGGACTGGCCTCTGCCCTGCTCAAGCAAGTATTAAAAAGCTCTTCAGCTCTACTAAGTGCCTGGAGACAAGCCACTCCTCCAGTTAGCCTTGGCCCAAAGGTGCTCAGCTCTCACTCTGTGGGTTGGCAAGCCTAGCTCCACCAGTAAGTGCCTGGAGGCACCCCTACTCTACCAGGAAGCTTTCTGCCCAAAGGCAATCAGCTCTCTCACTTCCTGCCATCTTGCACCACTCTCCTGGTTCTGCTGCTGCCATTTCTCTGTTGCTGCTTCTTGCCATCTGCACTACCTCTGGTGTTATAGCTCTCCTCACTTCTTTCTGAGCCCTCACCAGAATTGTCTTTGATGTGAATAATTCCACCAACAGTCTCTGCAAGGCAATCTAGGCACTTTAAAACTCTTTGAGCCTCTACCATTCACTGTATCAAAACTGCTTCCACATTTTAGGTATCTGTTAGAGCAGCCTCCCACTCTTAGTACCAAATTGTCTTAGACTGGGTTCTCTAGAGAAGCAAAAGCAGTGGAAGTGACGAATCCTAAGATTGAAAGGTAAGCTGCTAACTCAAGTCCCAAGAGCCAGAGGTCAAAGGAACAGGAGCCAGCTGCAGGATCCAGAGCAAGCAAAAGCCAGCAAGCTTTGCCAGAAAGTCCACATATATTGGATGCAGGCCACACCCCCAAAAAAATTCCCTTCCAACTGATTGGCTGCTCATAGGAGATCTCATCACAGAGGTGATTACATTATATCAGATCTCATTATGGAGGTGATTACATCATTACATAGCTGCCAAACTACATCTTAACTGCCAAACCACTGAGAATCAGGGCCCAGCCAAGTTGACACACAACCTTAACCATCACATGTAGCTTACTTTTAAATGGTTCAGGAAATAAAGAAATGTGTATATATAAAGAGAAATGGTTATATATATGCACATATATAGAATATGAATACACACATATATATGGAAGAATGAGTGACAGCAGGGGAAAGAACATGACAAACGTTAACGATTGGTTAGTCTAGGTAATGTGCTGTTCTTTCAACTTTTCCATAGGTTTAACATTTTTTCAAAATAAAATTTTGGGAAAAAAATAAAGAATGAACCTAAAATAGAAGTGATCACTCATCCATGGAACTGACCTCACCCACCCGAAGGAAGTACATTTTGCATTATGTTTTCCACACTTTACAGGAGTCACGGGCAGAGGGACAAGTTGCTGGCTTTTAATCTTCAACTTGGGGTCCTTTTCAAAGAATTAATGTTCAAAACAATAAGGTTAATCCTTTTAATTTTCATTATTTGGTCAAGGAGGTATATTTTAAAACCACATTTTGCTGTATATGAAATGATACCTATCAAATACAATCTTTGTTATATATTTTTTTAATTTTAAAGAAACCAAAGTTTGAATGCCAGTTGCCTCCTCTAGAGACTATGCAAGAAGACTTTAGAAACACCTGACATATATTCAAAAGCAATTTATGATCAACTATGGAAATCTGAGTTTTAAACTATGGAACTAATATCCAAGACTAGCACTGCATTGAATGCATTTTTATAATTTATGATGTCACAGAAAATTAAATGAGTTAGGTCGAACATATGAACTTGCTATTTTTATGGGTCAAAAACAATTGAACAGAGACAATTTCAATATACAATATTTTCTACTTACCATGCCAAAAACCAAACCAAGCCCATTGCCATCAATTCCAATGTGAAGTGCTTTTATTTGTTAAGAAAAAAAATTATTCTGAAGAAGAAGACATTTATTCAAGCTCTTACAAATCTAATATTATAGACGTCTCTATAATTACTTTATTTTGAACAAAATTTTGGAGGGAAGACACATTAGCCTGAATTGGCCTCAGTGAAACCGCCTTTGGATGTTTTTCATGTTTACCTGGCAGAATCAATTTAAAAAGAAAAAGCAGTTCTTTCTATATTTTGGGTATTAAACCCTTATTCAGTATATGGTTCCCCCAAATTTTCTCCCAGTCTGTAGGTTATCTCTTTACTTTGTTGATAAAGTTCTTTGATGTACATAAGTTTTTGATTTTGATGAGATCCCATTTATCTACTTTGCCTTTTGTTGCTTGTGCTTTCAGTATCTTATCTAAGAATCCAGTGTGGAAGACTAGCTTCTGAAATGTTACCTCCATGTTTTCTTCTAAGAGTTTTATGGTGTATATGGTGTGAGGCATGGGTCTAACTTCATTCTTTTTGCAAGGAGAAATCCAGTTGTCCTAGCACCACTTATTAAAGAGATGATTCTTTCCCCATATGATGGATTTAGCACCCTTGTTGAAGACTAATTGATCATATATGTGTGTGCTTATCTCTGGATTCTCAATACTATTCCATCGATCTATATGTTTACTGTTATGCCTGTACCAGACTGTTTTGACTACTGTAGCTTTGTAACATGTTGTGAGATCAATTAGTGCGAGTCCTCCTACTCTGTTCTTCTTTTTCAAGATTGCTTTGGTTATTGGGGACTCTGCTTTCCATGTAAATCTGAGGGTTGGCTTTTCCATTTCTGCAATGGAAGCTGTTGAAATTTTGATGAGTATTATGTTAAATTTATAAATTGCTTTAGGTAGTATTAATATCTTGACAATACCATTTCACTAATACGAAATACCTAGAATAGGCAAATGTATAGAAATAAGAGTTTAATAGTGGCTACCAGAGATGGCGTGGAGAGGGAAATTTAGAATCATTGTTTAGGGAGCATTGAGTTTCTGTTTATGGTGATGGGAAATGTGGCAATGATTATTGGTGATGGTTGCACAATATGATTGATGTAATTGGTCTCACTGAATTACGCATGTGAAAAATGTTGAATTGGCAAATGTTTTATCTAGATTTTTACAATAAAAAATTTTAACATAAATTTAGTAATTATTCCAGAGGAATATGACCCCACAATTTTAAATGTTTGATCTTATTTTGAATAAGATTTTTAAAAGGCATACTTTATTTTATTTTTTAATTTTTATTGTGCTTTAAGTGAAAGTTTACAAATCAAGTCACTCTCTCACACAAAGCTTATATACACCTTGTTACATACTCCCAATTGCTCTCCCCCACACAGCCCACTCCATCCCTCCACTCTCTTTTTTCGTGTCTGTTCTGCCAGCTTCTAGCACCCTCTACCCTCTCATCTCTCCTCCAGACAGAAGATGCCAACATAGTCTCAAGTGTCCACCTGATCCAAGAAGCTCACTCCTCACCAGCATCCCTCTCCTTCACATAGTCCAATCCCTATCTGGAGAGTTGGCTTTGGGAATGGTTCTTGTCGAAGACCAACAGAAGGTCTGGGGGCCATGACCACCAGGGTCCTTCCAGTCTCAGTCAGACCACTAAGTCTGGTCTTTTTACAAGAATTTGAGGTCTGCATCCCACTGCTCTCCTGCTCTCTCGGGGGTTCTCTGTTGTTTTTCCTGTCAGGGCAGTCATTGGTTGTAGCTGGGCACCATCTAGTTCTTCTGGTCTCAGGCTGATGTAGCCTCTGGTTCATGTGGCCCTTTCTGTCTCTTGGGCTCATAATTACCTTGTGTCTTGGTGTTCTTCATTCTCCTTTGGTCCAGGTGGGTTGAGACCAATTGATGCATCTTAGATGGCCGCTTGCTAGCACTTAAGACTCCAGACAAGAATTTTTTAAAGGTATACTTTAAATGGTTACTTTGTCAGATCACAAATACACATCTTTGAAAAGAATGTGGGAAAAAACTATCATTAAATGAATAGGTACTCATGGCTTGTAATAAAATTTACAGTGACAGCATCAGTCCTGCATTCAAAAATTGACATAAAGATGATACGCTCTGAAAACTGTATTCATAATCATTAATTCAACGACTCAAGAGGTAGCTTTTTGAAGAAAAAGATACTAATGTCAAAGGTGCCCATGAATAAATAATCTGAATAAAACAGGTTCATGGAATGTGTGAGTGGAAAAAAAGCAATATTTCTAGATTAATATTTTATGCATATAATTTTAAATATGTGTATCTAAATTAATAAATTATAAGGAGGCAATTGTCTATTTCATTCACTGTATTTTTACGCAAATAACATGTGCCTTCCACGTTTGTTTGCCAAACGCACCTTCTGCCCTCAAGGTATTTTCATAAACGCACTATGATAATTTTTTTACAGCAACATGTAAAACAATTAGCATAGTGTGCTTATGGAAATACCCCCTGTGGAGGCACGGTTGGCAAACCAAGGTAGAAGGTGCATGTTATTTGCATAAAAATACCAGTACATCCTTAAGAGTTTTTATAGTCAGATTTGCCAAAAAATTGGCCTAAAAATTCATGTTTTCAACTTGGCCAAAAAATACATGAGATCAACTTATATTGGGGGCCACCTTCTGCTCAAGTGTATGTAGTCAGTGGTATTTAATAATTTCAAATCACTTGTGACTATACCTCTCTTTGCAGAAAGAAGGTGGCAACCTGGGCACATCCTCTGAGCAGAGATTAGAGGCAATGTCTAATAAAGGTGAATTTGAATAGGACTGACTAAATTTTTAACAGAAAATGACATAACAGGTCCAACCCCAGGCCCTGGAAATAAGAATACAGGATTAATACAAAGGAAGTCTCCTTGAAGACACAGAATGTCATTATTCTAAATATATGATATGTGGAAGTGGTGGTTTCAACACAGAGAATAGAGGCAAGTTTGTGGTACACCACTATCACAAGCCTCTGGGCACAACTGGGCTGTAAGGACATGAGAAAGTACCAGGCAAAGAGGCATGGTCCTTTATTCTCCAAGAGCTTATTAACCTCTGAAACTGTAGTAATGGTGGAGACGGGAGCTTTCAGAGTTTGCTGCACACTAAAACAAAACAAAACACAGGCAGAAATAGCCAAGAATGCATATGTTTAGTTCAACAAACAAGTAACGAGTGTCAATTATATGCTAGAGCTTGTGGTAGATGCAAGGAATACAAAGCTAAAGAAGACAGTCCCAGAAAGCAATGATTGATGATGATGGTGGTGGTGGTGATGATGATGATGATGACAGCAAGTTCACTGAGCACTATGTTTCAGACACATTCCTAAGCAGTGTATGTGGATCAGTTAAAGTAATTCTCAGCAATGCTTACCATGGTATACAAAGCCCTACACGGTCTGGGCCAATGCTCTGTGTCGACCTCATTTCCTCTACCATTGCTCATTCCTCTCCAGCTACACCGATCTCCTTGTATTCCCTGAACACATCAAAACACTCCATCCTCAGGGCCTTTGCTGGTCCCTCTACCTGGAATACTCTTTCCCAGCATATCTGTACAGCTTAATCATCACTTCCTTTGGGTCTCTGGTCAGTGTCATCATAGGAAACTTTTACTTACCTACCATATATGATATCATACACCCCGTCTCCTATAGTGGATGTGATGATGTCCATATCTCCCCTGAAGAACTGAAGGACTTATTCCCCCAGCTGCTAGGAGTGATTTAAGCTGCCAACCCTCAGCTGAAGAGAGCCACCTTCCCAGGTGCGCCCATGCCCAGTGGTGAATCATAGCAAGGGCATAAGTGCCCAATGTGGGTCAATTATAAAGGAAGGGCCATCCCAACTTTAGAGACCACCATAGGGTCAGTTGAGGCCTTTTTCCTGGTCCTTCATTTCCTGCCCCCTCAGTGTTGATTCTAAGAGGTCTACCTTATAAGCTTCTTTCATTCTAGTCTCCTTCTCAAAATCTGCTTATCGAGGTATCCAACCTGCAACACCACTCATTGTTCTCTTTTCACCTTACTCTGCTTTATTCTTCTTCAAAGAACTTAACACATCTGAATATATTACATATTTATTTGCATTTGTTCTATTTCTATGTTAACTCCATGAAGACAGAGACATTGTCTTCTTCAGTGCTGTACCCCTGGTGCTTAAAATAGCACCAAGCACATAGTAGGAGCTCAAGAAATGGAGAAATGGATGAATTAGCAAACATCATAGTAGCTGTTGTTGTTAAGTGCTCTCCAGTTGGTTCAAACTCATAGCAACTCCATGTATAACAGAACGAAATGTTGTCCAGTCCTGTGCCATCTTCACAATCTTTGCTGTGTTTGAGCCCACTGTTGCAGGCACTATGTCAATCCATCTCATTGAGGGTCTTCCTCTTTTTTGCTGACCATCTGCTTTACCAAGAATGATGTCCTTCTCCAGGGACTGGTCCCTCCTGATAACATAACCAAAGTACATGAGAGGAAGTCTCACCATCCTTGCTTGTGAGTAGCATTCTGGCTGTACTACTTCCAAGACAGGCTTGTTTGTTCTTCTGGCAGTCCATGGTATATTCAATATTCTTCGCCACCACCATAATTCAAAGGCATCAATTCTTCTTCAGTCTTCCTTATTCATTGTCTAGTTTTCACACGCATGAGGTGATTGAAAATATTGTGGCTTGGGTCAGGCACACCTTAGTCCTCAAGGTAACATCTTTGCTTTTTAACACTTTAAAGAAGTCTTTTGCAGCAGATTTGCCCAATGCAATTCGTTGTTTGATTTCTTGATGGCTGCTTCCATGGGCATTGATTATGGATCCAGGTAAAATGAAATCCTTGACTTTAATCTTTTCTCCATTTATCATGATGGTGCTTATTGGTTCAGTTCTGAAGTTTTTTTGTTTTCTTTATGTTGAGTTGTAACCCATACTGAAAGCTGTAATCTTTGATCTTCAACAGTGAGTGCTTCAAGTCCTCTTCACTTTCAGCAAGCAAGGTTGTGCCATCTGCATATTGTAGGTTGTTATTTATCAAATAAATAGATGAATGGGTGAATTAACAAACACCACTAGGAAGTAGATATTATTGTTGTTATTACTATAATCATTATTTTCAGCATTTTGCACTTGAGGAAACCAAGGCTCAGAAAGGTTAACTAACTTGCCTAACGTCACACAGCTAATGATTAGTGAAGTCAGGTAGAAATAAAAGCAGTTGCCATTGAGTGGATTCTGACTCATAGTGACCACATGTGTGTCAGAGTAGAACTGTGTCCCATAGGGTTTTCAATGGATGATTTTTGAGAAGTAAATAACTAGCCCTTTCTTCCGAGGCACTTTGGGTGGACTCAAACCTCCAACCTTTTGGTTAGCTGCCAAGCACGTTAACCATTTGCACCACCCAGGGACTCCTGAGGCAAGGTAGACAGAGTTACAAATGTGCTTTTTCAACTGAATACAGACAGTAAGATGTATGAATAATGTGCCAAAGGAATAATAAACAAGCCAAGTAAAAAGACACATTGGTGGGGCAGAGAGTTAAGAGAGAAATGAAACAAGTACTTGCTTCTGTATCAAAACTTAGAAAGACTTAGAGTGTGAAACTTATTTTTAAAAAATCAGGAAATCAAAAGGAATTGTTTTACCACCTTAGCCAATGACTAAGTATTCTGGGCCCCAAGTAAGACCAATCAAATCAATGCCTAACCCACTCCCTTATTTAGACGAAGAGCCATCCAAAATTAAATGCATTTACAATACATTTTCATTTTTTCCTGCATCACCAGTTACTGGGAGCATGATTCAGCTAAGACTCAGATCAAGACGAATTAACAATCCAATGTGTTCTGTCATTGCCTGTATTTCTGGCTACTCCAAGGAGGCAGGGAGAAAACAAGGAAGAATACTCCCCTGTACTCCTCACTGAGTTCACTGACACCAACGGCTGATGACGACAAGGCTCTGAAAAATAGTTCCTCTGAAAAATAGACCTCTACATTTCAATTATAAAACTCTGTCTTTAGACAACTGAAGAGTTGCTTAGATAAGCTGCCATTTCTTTGTCTTTTTTTTCCTCTCGTAAGAAGAAAAGATTAAAAAAAAAAAAAAGAAAACCTGAGTCTCTCTCAAAGAGGGAAGCAATAGAAAGTCACACTACTTTTTAGAAACAAAACAAGTAGCACTAATGACTTGAGTGAATAAGATACTTCGGGGCAGGGTGGGGGTGGGAAGATGGGGGAGTTGGCAGAAAGTTGGGTGTCCTAGAGCTAGGAGAAAGTCTTGACTTTGTTTTTCCCAGTAACAAGTAGCAGTCACTTTGACCTTGTAGGGATATTTCAAAGATCAAAAGTAAAAAATTTACAATATAGAAATGTGGAGCTCTAGAAGGAAATCAAAGAAGAGAACACATGACTTTCTGTGACTTGCAAAAGAAAAGACAAAGGAAGCAAAGAGACAAAATGAGCTGTACCAGAGAGTTAGAAAAAAAAATAATAATAATGCTTTTACAAGTCTATCAAAGGGAACAAAACCACCAAAGGGAAGTATACCACTAAATAAAGGAGGGAAAGATGAAATAAAAATCCGAACATTAAAATGCTTAACAAACCACACTGCAGACTGAAAGCTCTCATGCTCGTTAGAAAGTCTAACACAATGTATTTTCCCCCTAATTATTGAGATATCAAGATTGACCATCAGGGAATTGAATTCAACATGATTAAACTTTGCTCATTCATCGTCTCCTGTACTAGAAGCTGGATTGGAGCTGAGCTAGCTTCAGAGAATGACTTCGGGTTGGGGACACTGGCTGTCTGGTCCTGAGAGGTAACAGCCAAAAAGCATCCATCTTTACTCCAGTTGCTTTGAAAGTTTACCTCCTCCACCCCGCCTCCAAACTCCTCTCCCACAGACTCACACATCCCCAACCCATATTACCCTGGGCTCCTTCCTTCTCTGTCCATTTAACAACTGTTTATTTGAGTGCCTGGGGTCTCTGGGTGGTACAAATCATTAACACACTTGGCTGCTAACCAAAAGGTTGGAGTTTCAAGTCCATCCAGAAGGTCCTTGGAAAAAAAGCCCTAGTGACCTATTTCTGAAAAATCAGTTGTTGAAAACCCTATGGAGGGCAGTTGTATTCTGGCACACATGGGGTTGCCATAAGTCACGATGAATTTGACAGCAACTGGTACTGGTCTTGAGTGTCTACACAATAATTGGGTGTTAGCCTGTGCTAGACCTTAAACCTACAAAAGTGAGCAAAACAGACAAGGTCCCTGGATAATACCATATTGCATGGGAAACAAAGGCATTAATCAGATAATTGTACAAAGATTTAATTAACAAACTGTGGTAAATATTAAAGGAGCACTGTGAGAATACACAACATGGGAGTCAATCTAGCCTGATGGGTAAGGGAAAGCTTCCCTGAGGAATTAAGGGCTGAGCTTAGAACCAAAGGACTCGCTATAGTAGCTGAATTTCAGGTTGGGTCTAAGGCTTGTGAAAAGTATTCCAGATGGAGGAAATAGCCATTGCAATCTGAGGGCAGAGGGAATGGGGTTCGCTTGAGGACTGCAAGAAGACCAGAGTGACAAAAGTGCAGATGACAAGAAGAAAGTGAATACAGAGGTGAACTGAAGCCTGACAACTCAGGGTTTTATAGGCCATTTTAAGGAATTGTCTTCACCCCAGCAACAGTCCGGAAGGGTTTTAAAGGAGTCGGATTTTTTGACATACTAGATCTTTTTAATCTATTCTGTTAGGTGGAGCCAGGACCAGCTACATAATTTAGAGGGATCAGTGTGAAATAAAAAGCATGGGGCTCCTTGTAAAAAAAAGTACTAAGAGTTTCATAAAGGTAACAGTGGAGTATTAAACCAAGTGCAAGGCCCCACTAAGCCAGCCCTGGGTGGAGCAGTTCTTGTGTGCCTGGGGTCATTTCGGTCTTGGTAGGTCAGACAGCCCCATGGTAGGTCCCAGTCTTTGCATTAAGCCCTCTCTGAACTCTATAGGAAACCCTGGTGGCATAGTGGTTAAGAGTTTGGCTGCTAAACAGAAAGTCAGCAGTTTGAATCCACCAGGTGCTCCCTGGAAACCCTATGGGGCAGTTCTACTCTGTCCTATATGGTCACTATGAGTCATAATCGACTCAAAGACAGTGGGTTTTTTTGTTTGTTTTTGAACTCTATAAGAAATCAAGGTGGACCTCTTCAGAATAGCCCTTGTAGTGCATCTCAAAATACCATGCAAGGGTTCTGGTCTTCAAATTCTTTAAACTAACCAATGTAAAGAAAAAGAAATTTAGCTGGCTCTTCTCAGGAAAAAGCTGGTATGAGAAGAGCAATAAAGCTGGGTGAGGGTAACCTAGCTTCAAGGTTTTTAAGCTAAAACAACACACAGATCTCCCTCCAGAGCATAAGAGGTGTCAGGACCTGAGCCAGGTCTAGGGTGAGGCAAAGGAGCCTCCCAGGGCACAACATTTAAGGAGGCACTTATTCTCAAGGTTGTGCAAGTACAGAGGCAGCACTGAGAGTTAGTGCCTCCTTAAATTTTGCCCCTTAGGTGTCTGGCTTGCCTCATCCGGTGTCTGGCTTGCCTCATCCTAGTCCCTGCCCCATTAGGGCATGAATATGAGGAGTTTTTGTGAGACATGTAGCCATCAAGTCAGCCGTATGCCAGAGCTGTATGAAGGCCATTTTTGTGTTGGGAACACTTTTTGGAATTCAGTGACATTAAGCAGGCCCTTTGGAGCTGTCTTCTTGCCAACTTTGGACAAATAGGCTTGAGCCAGGTAAAGATCTGGGTGATGCCATGGGTATCTTTACATATTGAAGTAACCTGTATAGGCTCAAGGACATTGGTGCTTCTTCCCTTCTTCCCTCCCTCCCTGCCTCCTTTCCTCCTTCCCTTCCTTCCTCCCTCCATTCCTCCTTCCTTTCTAAATTTCAACCATTTGTAGAGTCAGAGCACAAAGCACAGAATTCTCACTTTCTATGGGAGACCCGAGTTCAGTCTCCAACCAATCCACCTCATGCACAGCCACCACCTGTCTGTCATTGGAGCCTTTCATGTCGGTGAACAGATTTCAGCAGAGCTACCTAAGATGGACTAGGAAGAAAGGCCTGGCAATCTACTACAAAAGTCAGCCAGTGGAAACCCTATGGATCACTATGGTCTGATCTGCAGCCAATCACGGGAGATGGCGCAGGACCGTGGATGGACTCAGTCGCAGCTAACAACAACATACAGGCTCTCGTCAGTTAGAGACTCATTTTAGCAGCCTTGTCTAGGAATTCAGACAGTAAATTGCTCATATGAAAATTACTTCACTTGTGTTAGCTCAGTCTTGTCTCATCAAAGCCGTATTCATTTCAAACAAATCTTAACAACATACAGGCTGCCAATATTTTCTGCGATGAGAAATGAAATGCTAACTCTGTTGGTCCTATCTTCCCTTTTTTATTTTCCCTGCCATGTCAGCAGGCATCTTGTCCTACCTTCCTTCTACTTCCTCTCCATCTCTTTATGTAGCTTCTTCATGCTCCCATGACCATTAAAAAGCATTGAAGGAAACTTCGTTTGTGGTCAACTAAAAGCTCTATGAGGGCCACATCAGAGGCTTGGCTGGGTAAGCACATAACAGTTTCCAAAACTGCAGACTATCTTCATAAAGTAGTTTGACCCATGAACCTTGCCTGATTTTGTCTTCTATCTATTGCTGTGTCTGGGATTTTTGCTCCCATTTTGGCCTGAAAAATGCAATTATTTCACAGCAACTGATTTTCCTGTTAGAGGATGGAAAGGCCGTTATTAATTTGTCCCCATGTTAATATACTTCACTTCCTTTCATCTTTATTACCCATCTATATCTTCCTCAGAGGTCTTGTTTACATAAAACAGGACTCTTGGATGCAGAAAGAGCTTAATGAGTCTCAGCATAACCACTACAGAGCAAACATGGTACGCTCACCCTTTATAATTATGAATCATTTGACAGTATTAACAAACGTCTTCAGCAAATGGTGCCAGGCAGCTTCTTTCTAGATTTTTTTTTTATTACTATAAAGACCAGCCATAAACTCAATTATTAGCTTGGTCTATGACATTCTGGTATTAAGCTCTAACAGTAGGAGCAGATATCTTGAACTGTGTTCCAACGACAGGCTTGAACAATTTCGCTTTTCTTAACCCCACAAGTTTTTCTTCCTTTCTCCCTCCTTCCCTCCCTTTCATTTCTCCTTCCTCCCTTCCTCTATTCCTTTCCTTCCTTCCTTTCTTTCTTGCTTCCTTCTTCCCTCCCTCCCTTCCCTCCCTCCCTCCCTTCCTTCCTTCCACCAAAATTTCAACCATTTGTACAGTCAGAGCACTAAGCACAGAGAAATAAGACTTCAGGGCCATTGACCCCTCAATTCTACCCACAACAATGTTTCTTCGCCAAAGGACTTCTGGTTCAGCAAGACTGATCTGAGAGCCTGAAGAGCTGACTAGTGGGTTTCCCTTTAACTGAGACTTCACCTTGAACAAAGAGTTGGGAGTAAGTTGTTAGTTTCGACAACTACTTATTGAGTACCTACTATGCACCCGACATTGTTTTAACTGCAGGTGAAAACCAGATGCGGGACCTGGTGGGATAAGAAAGCCTATGGAGTATAGAGGATATTTGATCTCAGCTTCAAAGGATGAGTAGATGTTTTGCTAGACAGAAGTGGAAGAAAATCATACCAGATGGAAGGTCTAGGATAATAAATGCATACATGGAAAAGTGAAAGTGTACCAGGGTTTGGAGAAGGCTGCTCAGCCTGGGATGATTATTTTAATGCCTTCGAAAGCATGGCAATGAACTAGGTGCCAGGGTAGAATAAAAAAATGTGGTCCCTGCACTTCGGGCGCTGACAATCTACCTGGGAAATCCCTTAAAAAAAAAAAAGGTTGCCATTGAGTCAATTCCGACTCATAGTGATCCGATCCTATAGGACAGAGTAGAACTGCCCCAAAAGGCTTCCAAGGAGCAGCTGGTGGATTCGAACTGCCGACCTTTTGGTTAGCAGCCAAGCTCTTAACCAGTGCACCACCAGGGCTCATCACCTGGGAAATCAGAGGTACATAAATAAGTACAAAGTGAGCAAAATGAGACAAGGGAGAGATAAGAAATGTATCAGGAAAGCATATGGGAGGGAGCAATGAGTGCTGTCTGGGAAGGCATCAAGAAGGGCTGACTGGTGGAGAATGTGTGTCTGGGGGTACAAGGAATGGAAGAAAACAAGAGTAAGAGGATCCCAGGCAAAAGGAATGACCTGAGCAAAATAATCAGGATGTGAGAGACCAGCTTGTGTTTAGGAAAATATAGAGTATAAGGTCTGATTTGAGGTAGCTTTTTTATATGATGGTAGGAAGATGGGTTGAAATGAGTTTAGGGAAGGCCTTGAACGCCAGAACAAGAACCCTAGGCTTTAGCCAGTAGAAAATGGAGATGAATAAAAGGTTATTTAACAGTGATGTTATACCAAAGGCATAATCTAGGCAACTATATTCATCTTGAGAATCTTCTTTAGGTAATGGCTGCCAGAAATATCATCTAGAAAAGGATTCTGGGCTCAGTGGGAAAGAAATGAATTCTTTACCCTTTTAGTTACCTGCCCTCACTATCACAAAGAGTGCTCCTTCTATTTGAATAGTAGAGAGCCTCTGCTAAAACAATGGTTTAGTTAACCTTGGGCATATCTCCCCTTTATTCACCTAAATAAGGTCTCAGAAATAGTGGAGTAATATTCATCAGAAATTTTTATAAGAAAGCAATCCTACCCTAATCAACTCAACAGCAGAACTGAGACATCATTAGTTAATAATACCGGCCAAGTCCTTTGAAGTTCAAAAGTAACGTAAACACACTACAAATTATTGCTAGTAACCAACGAAGCAAAGGCATCTTTCCAGCACCCAACATAAAAGACCAACTAGTAGGTTTGAAGATTCCATAGGTGGCACTCCCTCCTTCTCACTCACCACAACTTCTCGCAACATTGCTTTAGCCAGTGTTAAGGGAAGCTCTGCTTTTCCTGAATATCAAAGGACACAGGCTCAGCTGGCTCTAGAAGACACTAGAAATACTTGCCAAAAAACAAAGAGAAAATCAGGGCAGCTCAGCTGGGAAACCTTAGAAGAGGACAATAATGGAATGGAGCAATAGAGTCTTTGAGGTGGGAAATTGGGCTGACTATATTCTAGGATCAAACAAGGTGCCCTTAATCAGGGATCTATAGGACCGCCCTATGGATGAAATTTGAGGAGGGAGGAGGGAATCTGTGAGCTTGGATGGGAAATAATTTACATCTTTATTTTCAACGACTTCTAATTGAAATTCAGCATTTCTTTTAATGATGAATACAGTCTCATGTACTTTGGACATGGTATCAGGATGGACCAGTCCCTGGAGAAGGACATCATGTTTGGTAAAGTAGAGGGTCAACAAGAAAGAGGAAGACCCTCAACAAGAGTGGCTGCAACAATAGGCTCAAACATATCAACGATTTTGAGGATCGTGCAGGACTGAGCAGTGTTTCATTCTGTTGTACATAGGGTCCCTATGAGTCCGAACCAACTCAGTGGCACCTAACAACTACGTAGTCAACAAACCACAGTATCTGTGAGTTTTTCAACAATAGAAATCACAGCTTTTTTCATATCATATTATAGTGTTGCAGATATATTGATTTATGGTCATCGCTATTTTTTAATCATGGTAGTTATTAGACTGAGTGCTAGATCTTGTTTATTGTTGTAATTGTTAGCTGCCCTCAGGCAGCCTCCAGCCTATGACAACCCCATAAACAACACAATGAAACATCGCGCAGTCCTGTGCCATCTCCACGATCGGTTGTGGTTTAGACCATTGTGATCAATAGGGTTTTCATTGGCTGACTTTCAGAAGTGGAACACCAAGCCTTTCTTCCTAGTCCATCATTGTCTGTATGCTCCACTGAGCCCTATTCAGTATCACAACAACACACAAGCCTCCAGTCACAGACAGGTGATGGCTGTACACAAGGTGATTGGTCAGAATCAAACCCAGATCTCTCTCCTGGAAGGTGAGAATTCTACCACTGAACCACCAAGGTCTTGTTAAATCTTAATAATTAAGACATACATCTATTACTATATCACAAATCTGTTTTTAAAAATATTTGACAGCTATTTTACTATAATTGTTTTCTTTTATAATCCTATGTATTTCATTTTGTGCATTTAGAAACGTTATTCTGAGAAGGGGCCCATGGGCTTCATTAGACTCCAAAGGAGTCTAAGGCAGAATAAATTTTAAGAACTTCTGTCCTAGACAGACTGGTCCAAAATTCTGAGAGTACAGCTTTACACCTCTCTCTAGATTTGTTTCTGCCACTCCCCGCGCATGCCTAGCACTCCGCCTCTACCCTGCTCCCTGCTGTTTCACCAGGAAACTATGTTCTGTCCCAGTGTGTTACCTCTGCAGGTACTGGCCCCTGAATCCAGCACCAGCTTGCCAGGCTCGTAATTTTGCATATTTTCTTTAAACTGGATCAACATCTATTTAGTGAGAATAAGAAACTCATTTTCTGTGAAGCAGATTTGCATAATCTATATTTGTAACCTATATGTCTGCTGTCTCCTCAGTCTTTTCTTTCAGCGTTCCCATAACTAAGCTCTTTACTGAGTGAGGAGATCTTCCTGGAGATTTTGCAGAAGAGACAAGGAGGTGATTTACATCCCTGGGTGTATGGCATTTCATGGGAAGTGTTCCCACCAGCCATGTCCCTTCTCCCTGTTCTCACATCCTTAGTGGCGGGATCTCCTCCGTCTTCCCCCCTCTAGTACACAGGCTTTCCTCTTCTATCTTCCCCTTCGGAGACCTCCACACTCTGTTTTTTTACATAAAGCCATTTAACTTTGTCCTAGTTTCTCTAAGTTTGCCTGCTTAATACTTTATACTGAGGCTGAGGAATTTGTTTGTGATTAGCAAACAAAAGATCCTCTAGTTACCAAAATCCACCCACCTTAAAGGCACTAATTTTTTCCCTATCCCATGTTCACATTAAAAACTAGAGATTTAATAAATAAATAAAACTAGAGATTTAATAAATAAATAAAAACTAGAGATTACATGTCCAGAAGAGGAGCCAATCCATTTTACATTTCACCAATTACATAAGGAGTAATATGGGAAAACTGCCACGAAATGGCACCATATTTCTAATTTTTTTTCCAAGGGTGTTTTTGTAACTTTTCAGAAAGGCACCTGGGACTGATGGCTTGTTTATTCCTTGATTCAGCTCTGCCTACTCCGGGGGGCCCTTTGCCCTTCCCACTGGCCTTGTCCTCCTGTCCTCGCAAGGAACATCTCTTCTAGCAGGTGTTTGTTCCCTAATCCTTCAGACACATTCTCCTCTTTATGGATCTAAAACCCCAAACCAAATCTATTGCCATTGAATCGAGTTGATTCTGACTCATAGTGAGCCTATAGGACAGATTAGAACTGCCCGGTAGGGTTTCCAAGGAGTGGCTGGTAGATTTGAACTGCTGATCTTTTAGTTAGCAGCCGTAGCTCTTAACCACTGTGCCGTTAGTGCTCCCTCTATGGATCTAGCGCTTATTATATCATATTATCATTGTTTGTTGGGTAATAACGGCTAAAATGTTTTAAGTATCCACCATGTGCCAGGCAGCTTTTTTTTTTTTTTTTTAAACATCACAAAACCAAAACAGTTGCCAGTAAGTCAACTCTGACTCACGACGACCCCATGCACAACAGTGGATTATCAAATGTTTCATATATGCTCCATTTTACCAGGATTCTGCAAATCTCATCTGATCTTCACAGGAATCCTAATGATATTAGAATCATCCCCAGTTTACAGGTGAGGAATCTGAGACCCAGAAAGGTCTCAGGTCACATATTCAAAGGTCACATAAACCTGATCAGCTTGACTTTAAATCCTGCATCCAAATTTGAAACTTGAACATCCACTTAATTTCATGACATTAAAGAATTACTGTTAATTGATCTTTTAGGTGTGATAATGGTATTATGATTATTTTAAAAACAAGTCCTTATCTTTTAGAAATACAATAAGAAATATTTACTGATGAAAAAAGCAAACAAACAAATGAGATCCAAGACAATAAATCACATCAGACCCAAACTATTCCATCACCACAAAGCCCCAGGCTCGCAGTAGACTGGGAAGAACCAAGCCCAGAGTAGGGCCTCCCCTAACAAGCTTTGTAACCCTGGGTGAATCACTTCACCCTTTCCTGTAAATCAACAAGCTGAACCGGATGCTTTCTAATGTCCTGGTAAATAAAATGAGTAAATAAAAATAATTGAAACTGTTTTAATCAATTATTTTTATTTACTCATTTAATTCTCAAGTAATTCAAATTAAATGGGGCCCATTTTAAGATAAGGAAATTGGGGCACAGAGAGGTTAAGAAAAGTGTCCAGTGTCAAAAATACAGGAAGTGTCTGAGCTGGGATTCAAACACGCTTCTAGAACCTCCACTCTTAGCTACGACATTGTGTCTCTCTCAGTGTGGTTACGTATTTGTCTTTCACTAAGCCATGCGTTGCTTGGGGGGAAGGGTAATGACTTTATATTCCTAGTGTCTGGTCAGGGTATCCAGTCCACATTGTGGAATAAATTAAATTTATTGAACACTTTCCAGAACACTTTTTAAATCACAGCTCATTAAGCTTTTTGTGTATGAATAAGCCCTAGTGATCAGTGCCTTATTTTTCAGATGAAAAATCCAAGTCCCTAAGAAGTTAGTGATTTTCCCAAGACCAGCTGGTTAGTAGCAGAACCAAAACTAGAACCTAGGTCTCTTGACTACTAAAGAATAGAAATCATAAAGGGATTAGATTAACAAACGATTATGAATAAGGAAGACCAAAAAAGAATTGATGCCTTTGAATTATGGTGTTGGTGAAGAATGTTAAAAAATCACAGACTGCCAGAAGAATGAACAAATTTGTCTTGGAAGAAGAACAGCCAGAATGCTCCTTAGAAACAAGAATAGCAAGATTTTTTGTCTCACATGCTTTGGACATGTTATCAGGAGGGACCAGTCTCTGGAGAAGCACATCATGCTTGGTAAAGTAGAGGGTGAGCACTCAGGCTGCTAACCGGAAGGTCAGTGGTTAGAACCCACCAGGGACTCCAATGGAAGAAAGATATGGCAGTTTGTTTCTGCAAAAGATTTACATACAGCCTTGGAAACCCTATGGGGCAGTTCCACTCTGTCCTGTATGGTCGCTGTGAGTCAGAATTCAACTGGATGGCAATGGGTTTGGTTTTTGTTTTTATACCTGTCGCTATAATCTCATTTGAGAGTGGGTTTTCTTTGCTATGTTAATGAGGCAGTATTAGTGTAGGGTATGTCTTAAATCAATCTCTTTTGAGATATAAAAAAGCAGATTAAGCAAAGATGGGGGAAGATAGATACCACACCATGTGAGATCTCCAAGAAACAGAGATTGAAAAAAGACAAAAACTTCCTCCAGAGCCAACAGAGACAGAAAATCTTCTCCTAGAGCCGTTACCCTGAATTTGGACTTCTAGCCTCCTAAACTGAAAAAATAAATTTCTGTTTGTTAAAGCCACCCACCCACTTGTGGTGTTTTTGCTATAGCAGCACTAGATAACTGAGACACCCTGTGAGAGGCAAAGAGCCTGTGCCCTTCACTGTCACCTTCATTAAAGAAATGAGCTATTTCTGGGAGTGCCTCAGAGCACAGAGGCCAAGCAATGAATCAACCCCATCATTATAGTACCAACCTACCACCAATTTGTTGGGCATCACTTCACCACTCTGCCTTTAGGTTTTTTTTTTTTTTTTTGCTTGAAAGGGGAGAGATTTCGCTACTTACCACCCACTTACCTGTAAACTGGAATGAATTGAGGTATGTAAAACTTTACAGAACTGAGGATGAAAAGTGTTATAAATAGTATTACAAATAGCAATAAATCAGGTAAAGAATGTAAGGTGCAAGTTGGAACATAAACTGGAATTAAGCCTCATAAATATAAAAGAACTAAAGGCATGCAGTTCTTTGAATTCTAACAGTAAAATGCTTTACCTAAATTTTAGATTAACCAGGCACCCATGTAGCTGCCTTAGAAAGGCGTAATCGGAGAAGGTTGGGGCAGGATTACCAGCAGGAACACTTTTGAAAACGTGACTAATCTGATGTGTATCTTTAATGTCTTTTAGGGAAAATTATAGTAGTAAAATTTGACAGTTTACTGTGTGCCAGGTAGTTTCTGAGCTCTTTACATTATTGACTCAATCTTCACAACAGTCCTATGAAGTAAGTCCTGTTATTATCCCCATTTTAAACTGTTATTATGGATTTTAAAGATGGGGAAACTGAGGAACAGAGTTCACACAGCTGACATGTGGCAAAGTCAGAATAAGAATTTAGACAGTGTGGTTCTAGAGTCTAAAGTTTTAACCACAATGTTATGTACTAGTACTCATCTGATGATAAATCTTTTTTTTTTAATCCTCTTCCTTTTTTCCCATTAGCTTGTTCTCCATCTTTTGCCTATGATAATCCCTGGCTCGGGTTCATTACTCAGACCTCCAGCACTGGACCAATGAATACTGCAATAAACAACAACAAAACAAAACACTGCAGCAATGACATGTGACCTGTTTTTATTCTTTTCAAATGAACCCACCTAGACAAAAGTTAATTTCATCAAGCAGCTTTCTGTCAAGGAACCTCTGACAGAAGTATTTTGCCCTGACTCATTTTTTTTTTTTTTTACATAGTATAACAAAAGGAGCCATGAGTTTGTTTATATTAAGTCTGTAAAAGTGATAACATTTGCTCCTCACTTCACATGCTTCCTTTTTCCAGCAATTCTTACTTTTTGTTTTCTACAACCCTCTGCCACAAATTGATGACTTCTAGATGACTTCCTCAATGTCATTCCATTTCAAAGTATTTTAGAGTTGATCGAATTCTTAGAAATCTTATCCCTTGAGGCCCTGGGAAGTAAGAGACTTTCCCAGTGTAAGTTAGTCT
This sequence comes from Elephas maximus indicus, assembly GCF_024166365.1. NCBI lineage: Eukaryota > Metazoa > Chordata > Mammalia > Proboscidea > Elephantidae > Elephas > Elephas maximus. The sequence continues at coordinate 42,955,320 of NC_064823.1, forward strand.
GTGTGTAGCATGTGGACCAGGCTCTGAAGCCAGGGCCTGCCTGCGGCTCCCGCTTCAGAGAAGCATCCCCCAAGTCTGCAGAGGGAGTCGGTGTGCAGCCTCTGCTCTCCAACAGACCACAGTGCCAGTCCCAGCATCACTACTTACTAGCTGTGTGATATTAAGAAATTACTTAATCAGGCATTACTATCAGAAAGAGATTAAAATATAATTATTTGCAAAGGGTATGTAACTATATACTTAGAAAAGCCAAAGAAATTGGCTAAACATCTATTTACATTTGTAAAAAGACTTTGATCTCTCCAGATGCTTGATCCAAACCCATTGCCGTCAAGTTGATTCTAACTCATAGCAACCCTATAGCACAGAGTAGAACTGCCCCATAGGGTTTCCAAGGAGCGGCTAGTAGATTTGAACTGCCAACTTTTTGGTTAGCAGCCAAGCTCTTGATCACTGCACCACCAGGGCTCCAGATGCATGGTAAACACTCGAAAATTAATAACATCCATTAAGCTGCTAACCAAAAGGTCAGCAGTTCAAATCCACCAGCCTTTCCTTGGAAAACCTATGGGGCAGTTATACTCTGTCCTATGAGGTCTCTATGAGACAGAATTGACTCGACGGCAGTGGGTAGGTAGGTAGTATACCAGCCATACCCGTTATAATGTTTAATTTATTTTCAAATAGCTACAAAAAGGCAAAATACTTATAGATTTAGCAAGATAAGTAATCTTACTTATAGATTTATATGGTGATACTTTACCTACATATTGTACGTAAAAGATGTACATTACTTATATGTTGAGAGATAATTTAATTGGTTTGGTAAAGGAGAAATATTTCTGCTCTTAAATGGAAAATCAGATACATGGTACTTGATTCTTCACCAAAATAATGTCTATCTTTAATGCAATCCCAATCAAAAGTCCAACAATATTCCTCCTAGCATTCTCAAAAATTAGAATTTATTTAGAACAACAAATGCGTGAAATTATAATACTTTGTAAGAGATGAACAAGGATAAAGGGCTATTTTTATCAGATAGTAAAATGTAGTATAAAACAAAATCAGGACAGTATTCTAATATGAAACTAGACATACACACTAATGGAACTATATAGAAAGTTAGTTATGTGTAAGAATATATGATTCAGAAATTTAAAGCATTTATATAAATGGTGTTGTACTGTCTGATTAGAAATTGGGAAAGGGGCATCTTAAGTCCATACCTCATACAAAATCCCAAATGAGTTCCAAATGCTGTTAAGATTTAAAGAAAAAATAGAAAATAAGAAAAACTAGCACAAAAGAGTATCCAATAATAATCAAACACCCAGAGGAATAATAACTTCATAAGTTTGAGGAAAAAAATAAATGAAATCACCCTATACAAAGATAGCTTTTCTAAAATAATTAAACTATAAATGTTAAAGCAAAAAGGCAAATTGACTTAAAAAAACATTTTCAGTAAAAACGACTTATGGTCATTTTTATATCATCTTTATAATATAAAAAACCTGTTCGAATCAATTTTTGAATGATGTGGAAATAAAACTAAATTATATAAAGAGCTCACACGCATAGACGAGAAAATAATAAGGCCTTAATGGATAATTAGGCAAAGGACAAAACACAGACAATTCTTACAAGAAACGCAATTAATAAACAAGCCTATGGAAAACTCTTAGTAACCCTATTAAAGAAAACAAATTAAAGCTACAATAGGGAAGCATTTTCCAACTGAAAAAATCAACAAATACTGTTTTTAAATAAAAATACCCAGTTTTGGTAAGGTTATAATAAAATTGTGCACTCAAATATTTCTGGTGTCAGTGTAGATGAATACAAACCCTTTAAGCCATCAAAAAAGCCCTGGTGGTACAATGGTTAAGCACTCAGCTGCTAACCAAAAGGTTAGCAGTTCGAACCCACCAGTGTCTCTGTGGGGGAAAGACGTGAGTCTCTGGTCCCATAAAGATTACAGCCTAGAAAGCCCTATGGGGTAGTTGTACTCTGTCACATGGGGTCGCTATGAGTCGAAAATCAACTCAAGCTGGCACCTAACAACAACAAAAATAAGCCATAAAAAGGGAATGCACCTGTGTTCTAAAAAAAATCTTTTAAAAAGGGCAAACTGTAAGCACAAACGCGGTTACAGCCATGTTATAACTTCTAGTAAATATGTTGGCTACCATCTAAATATCTCAGCTTCCTCTAGGAAGCTTGGCCTCACTCTTTGACCTGTTATTCCCTCACCTGCAGGTCACTTCTGTGTCTTTTCCCTGTGTGTGCCTGTCGGTGGCATGTCCCCAGCCTTTGCACAGGCCTGGCACATAGTAGCGGCTGAGTAATTATTTGTTAAATGTATGAATTAATCAAATGAATCCATGCTGAACAGTTGCAGATTGCTTTAGTATGGCTCTTGATGAAATATGAACCTTCTAATTTACTATTTATGAAGATTATGTTGCTACTTGGAAAATACTTCAGGATAGTAGGGCAAAGTGGGGAGAAAAAATCAGAATGCAGAACTGTACATACATTATGCTTATAACTAACATGTAACTGTATTTGGGTGGACAAACACTGGAAGGTAATATGTAAATTTAGTAATTTTTTTGCTGGAGTCATGGGATTATGGACTTTGGGTCTTCTTTTGTTTTTTAAGCATATTAATTTTTCTCTTTTAACAACTGCAAAAAGGCGAAAGAAAAAATTCACAGGCCTAGGAATCAGAATACCTGGGCTCCAGTCCTGGCTCTAGTATTTAATAGCTTTGTGACCTTGGACAAGTTACTGAAACTCTTTGAGCCTCAGTTTCCTCATCTATTAAATGGGGGCTATTTTTATAATAGCTACCTCTCAGAGCTGTTGTGAAGTATAAATGACCTAATGCATGTGAAAGGATTTCATAAACTATAAAGTGCCATATAAATGCAAGACGCCACTACTATTAAAGTAGCCTGTGTTTCCTAAGAGAAGTAAGCTTTTCATTTCTCCCAGATTGTTTACATTTAGTCATTTGCATTCAGTGCAAAAACAATGGCAAAGTCATTGAAACACACACCACCCTAACTAACATCCTAACACTAGCTGTTTCCTAAGCTAATACCGAACATGTCTAAACACAGGCATATCGGGCAGTGGGGGATTTCCAAGTGGGTAAGGAGAAGGGGCCTGTGAGATGCTGGGAAATGAACCCGAAGTGAAAAGATTTTCCCAGATAACCAAATACAGATATTTACAACTAATCTATCACCCATTTCTAAACTAATTATTTAAATTTCAAAGATCAAAAAAATATAAATGGAAAAAGAGAGAAAACCTCTCTTCTACTCCTATCCCTGGTCATACAATTCCTCTCCTCTCAAATGTTGATTATTATTGATTCATTGCGTGTCCTTTTATGCATACATATTACTTGTCTTTTATGCCTGTGTAAAGAAGCCCCTGGTGGTGCTACTGTTAAGTGCTTCGCTGCTATCCAAAAGGTTGGTGGTTCAAACCCACCATCAGCTCCAAGGGAGAAAAGACCTGGAGATCTGCTTGCATAAAGACTACAGCCTAGAAAACTCTATGGGGCAGTTCTACTCTGTCACATGGGGTCGCTATGAATTGAAACTAACTCCACAGCACCTAGCAATAACAAAACCAACCTGACTTATTGCCGTCGAGTCAATTCCAACTCATAGCGACCCTGTAGGACAGGATAGATCTGCCCCATAGAGTTTCCAAGGAGTGGTTGGTGGATCTGAACCACTGACTTTTGGTTAGCAGCCTGAGCCCTTAACCACTGCACCACCAGGGTTCTACAACAACAACAAGCAAACATAAATGTGTTATTTTTTTCTTTTGAAAAAATTTAACAAAACATACATCTTGTTGCTATTTCCCTATTAGTACATAAAGGCTTTCTGTATTCTTTCTTTTGCAGCTGTGCTCTGAGTTTCCATTGAATAGATGTTCCTTTATTTACTTAACTTATTTAATCAGTCCCTTTCGAATGAAAATCCAAGTTATTTTGGATCATTTGCTATGGCTCTGAGAAAAGAAGGTTTCATTTGGCGTTAAGCAGTAACAATGAGGCAGTCGGGGAAGTAAGTCAAGGAGGACCCCAGTCTGAAGAGCTTCTCTTCTGAACAGTGAGATGGGCCCTTGGGACCTCCTCAGTTATTTTCTCTGCCCTGGCTCAAAAGTATACAGTTGGGAGGATGTGTTTCCGCTAGTCTTTTCCTTAAAAGGCTCTGGTTAAGAGTCTGAAGCCGGACTAAAAACCGAAAACCAAACCCATTACCATCGAGTTGATTCCAACTCATAGCAATCCTATAGGACAGAGTAGAACTACCCCATACAGTTCCAAGGAGTGAGTGCCTGGTGGATTTGAACTGCTGATATTTTGGTTAGCAGCCGATAGCACTTAATCATGCCACTAGGCTCAAGTCCTGGCTCTTCCCACTTAATTGAATTTTCTCTATCCCAAAATAGTATACACCTCACAAGGTTTTATAAAGCTTAAGTGAATTAATATGTGGACTCCTGGCTCTTATTATGTCCAGCATCTCTCAGGGGGTATTTGGAAAGGAGAAACCAAAACCATAAAGGGTGTTTTTATCTCATGAAATAATGCTCTACCTCCTGAATCAGAAACTCTGAGGATGGGAGCCAGCAATCTGTGTTTTAACAAGCCCCTGTCCCACACCCCCCATCAGGGAATTCTGATGCCAGCTAAGGTTTAAGAGGTATTGTTCTAAAATGTAGGGTTTGTTGGGAAAGAGTGGTTTTCAAACATATTCAGGTCATGGAATGCATGACAATCATGTTCTTTGTGGGACATCATGAATTAGTAACATAGAAATTCCATGCATTTTAGTAATGGAAAAATATGGCTGTATTATTTATATGCTGTTCTCTGTATCTCAAAAATACAGGCAGACAGATAGATCCAAAACTGAAAACCAAACCCGTTGCCATTGAGTTGATTCTGACTCATAGCGACTCTATAGGACAGAGTAGAACTGCCCTATAAGGTTTCCAAGGACTGGCTGGTGGATTCGAACTGCCAACATTTTGGTTAGCAGCTGAGCTCTTAATCAGTGTGCCGCCAGGGCTCTAGACAGATTGATTGAATTGTTTTCTTTTAAATCACATTTGCAAAGTTTTCCCTTAGCACTTGCTTGCTACTAGTTCAGTAGAACTAATAGTTTAAGTAGTAGCAGGGGGTCAATATTTTAATTAAAAACATATAGGAGGACCCAGGAGCTCAGTGGTGACATGACGTGTATCAGTTGAGAAGCTAGGCCCCTGAAAGACCTTAAAAGCAGGCAGGGAGCTCCATCCTGAATACGCTATAGGAGGAAAGATTTAAATAATTATGGGTAAGAAACAGGTCTTAATTCTCCCGGAATCCAGATTTCTGAGGTCCATGGAGTTGGGATGACTCAACCAGGCCATTACCCTGAGGTGATCTTTTGAACCTTAAGCCTTGAGCAGACTTGTCTCCTGAAAGTCACCTTTACATCAAACAACAGTCTTGCTAATTAGTAAAGGCCGTTTTGCCATGGGCATTGTGCTCTTCTGAAGAATATCTATGCGCAGTTTCTAGAAACATGAACTCAGGGTCAGATTGGAAGCTGTGTTTTAAGGTAAATTGTTATTACGAAAGGAGGCCTGGTGGTGCAGTGGGCAAGTGCTGGGCTGAACGCACCAACCACTGTGAAGCAGAAAGATGTGACAGTCTGCTTCTGGAAAGATTAAAACCAAAAAAAGAAAACCTATTGCTGTCAAGTCGATTCCAACTCATAGCGACCCTACAGGACAGAGCTGCCGAGAACCCCGGTGGTGCAGTGGTTAAGAGCTATAGCTGCTAATCAAAAAGTCAGCAGTTCAGAATCCACCAGCCATTCCATGGAAACCCTATGGGGCAGTTCTACTCTGTCCAATAGGGTTGCTATGAGTCTGAATCGACTCGATGGCAACAGGTTTGGTTTAAAGTTTATTATGAAAACACTATTCTGGCCCAGCTTCTGTGGCAATAAGATGGACTGTAAGAATTTTTGAAAGTTCCTTCACCTTTGGAAGACTTTGTAGTCAGAAGCGTTGCCTGATTTGCAAATCACATATTAAATAAACTTCAAATCAATTTAAAAAATAAATAAGTAAAAACATATAGGAGAAAAAGTCAAAATCGAAAAAAATCTATAAAATTCACTCTATAATTACAAAGTGGGAATTAAACATTATGATTTCATTTTATCCATTCATTTAATCATTCAACAAACATTTACTGAGCACGACTATATGTCAAACACTGTGCTGAGCTCTTAGAATTCTGGAGTGAATAAGAAAGGGTGGGGGGGTTATGACCTACCTAGCCATAGCTCTGTCATATGATCTACCCACAGAAAATAATGGTCCACCTTGAACTATAGCCATGTTTCAACAGCATTGGGCAGAGCTTCCAGAAAGCAGAACTTCCAGAATGAAACAAGCCATTGCCATTCCTATTCTCCCTGGGTCCAGCACATAGGTCTCTCCAAGAAATGCTACTACCCCGTAGCGTAAACCAAGGATATCAAATAGGTCTGAGACCAATCCAGCCAACTGATGTGGCCTCCCTGAAGCATTATTTTGAGAAGAATAGCAGGGCTTACAGGAGAAGATATGATCAATATATGGGCCTTTTGTTTGCAACCCTGGATAGTGAGGCCCTTTTCCTTTGGGATATAGGAAGCTATGTCTCAGCATTTCTTGGATGACAAAATTGGACCCTTTGGCTTGCCTCCTCCTGAGGCTACTAATACTAGTAACCCCCTCCTTTCCTTCTCCATAAGCCACTGGGAATAGCCTGGACAAGTTCAGAGTCAGTCAATAGTGGTTTCCTGATGTCAAGTGCAATTGCTAGGCAATGATTATCTTTGCGGTGGTTGGGCTGGAGGCCCAAGTGCCCAACCCTGACGCTTTCTTCCACTGGCTCCAAGACACCTGGCTGACTCCTAAGTGTGAAGCAGTAAGATTTCTATTCCCAAATGAGAGAACAAACACTTTCCCCTTTGCTGTTTGACTGGTGTTACCCAGATGTGAAAACATGGCCCTTCGCATTCCACCTCCATATCAGCCAACCTGTGGGAATAGACATGAAGAACGTTCCCACTGCAAGCATTGTACAAAGGAGGACAAGAGGAGGCAAAGTGGACCTTATAGTCAAGAACACACTGGTTGAGCTGGTTCTCCATTTGCTCTACATTTACAAGGTGTGTATGTCATTTCTAGATCATCCTTTAGTTGCTTGCATGCCTCTCTTACAAAAAAATCATAAATCCCTATTTAGGATCCATTGAGGTTCGTAACTCTAAGGAAGTTTGAACCAGATCAATCTGGTTTATATGGTCAGCTAGAGCTATAATTGGGAATGTGTGGTGCATAAAACCTCTTCCATACTATAAGAAATGACAAAGACCCTGGGACTCTAAGTCTAAAGGCCAAAGTCTTGTCTTCTAACCAATTTCATTCCAGAAGAACCAATGTGAAAAAAATTCTTGGGAGTTTTTTTCTATTAGCTCTATTGAGAATAAATGGAGATGGCATTTATCCTGATTTGTCGAAGATATTAGAAATCACTTTCTTTCCCCAACATGTTATTTTTTTTCCCCTTCTCTTTCCTCATATTTTGCCTCTTTACTCAAATTGAAGGAAGTTCACAATACTTTCTCATCACTTGATTGTTTCAGGTATTATTTGAGTTTCCTTTTCTTGGCTTTTCTTTCCAAATATTTTTGTTTTCTTTATAAATTTCTTCAGGCCCCTCATAATACTGTTTCTAAGCTCTTATTTTATTTTTCTTTCCACTCCTGAAAAAGTCCGTAAATGCTATGTGGTTGTCTAATTCTAAACCCCACCACAAAATGGTAATTTAAAATTTGGGTAAAGTTATAAGCTGTGAATCAAATCAATGTTTCCTACTCACTAGATAATTGCTTATAAAAACTATTAGGTCTTCACCTGATTGATTCTAATTTTAGACGACTATGACTTCTGATTAAAAGATGGCCAACTCTCAATTATCCCTAGTAATGATGGATAAGAAGAGAACTGTACTTAAATTAAATCATAGATAACTGTTTTTATAAGATAATCAGTTTCCTCCCCTTCCCACCAATTTAATCCCAGAGGTGACTCCAAAGAGTAAAATTGGCTGATATTGGCTCACTTTTTTGTTGTTGTTTTTCTCCCTATCTTCTGTTGGACTTAAAAATGAGCCAAGAGGAGAGAAAAAATGAGAGACTGAAAGATGATCATCTTTAATATGCAAATGTCATGAGGTATGCCTGGAGAGTAAAGATTTAGCTTTGGTTGGGACTTTCAAGGTTGTGGCCATAATATGCCATGTCCATTCACTGGCTGTGAAGTACAATTTTTACAACCAGTCATAAAATGGAAAGTAAAGGTTCATTGTGAAAGAGTTGGCACATATTTAGCAAAGGTAAGACAAGCTGGCACCACTATAATTTATACCCATTAACATGGAGTTCACTGGTGATCTATGGTACAGGGCACAGCTAATAAAGAACTTCAAAAGAAGAGAGAAAAATTATGAAATACAGAGTAGTGTAAGTAGTTTACATTTTCAACTATGAAGAAACTAAATTTTACTTGAAAAGATGAGCAAATATCACCATTAACATATAAATAGCCCAACAATTCTATAAATGGCTACAGGTTTCATACAGTCAGTTTTGCTATTAAAAAAAGACCCTGTGGATAATGGGGATGGTTTCACAACATGATGAACACAACAAATGTCACCAAATTGGACGTGTAAAAACGTGTTGAACTGGCAAATATTTTGTTACATATATTTTTGCCAAAATAAAAATTCTTTCAAAAGATTCTGTTATTGCATCTAAAATCTACACTACTTAACTTTTACAAGAAATTAAATGATAGCTCTTGAAAGACTTAGAAGAGGTTATCTGTCAAATCTATATTTGTAAAGATTTGCCTTGTGAAGATTAGAGAATAACGGAATCTCTTTGCCTTGTAAAAACCCTCCATTTTTCAAAAAAAAATGGGAATTAAGTGACTCCTTAATCTTTACTTGTACAGGAAAAAAAAAAATTCTATCCCACATCAGCTTTTTCTTGAAAACCCCATTTTCTATCTCTTTGGCTATTTTCTCTGGCTCTGTTCTACAATTCCTACTTTTCTCTTAAAAAAAAAAAACCAGCTAGGTCTGACTAAAGACTCTTGCAAACCTTACCCAGAGCCTTTCCACTCCTTACATGTGCAAAGGTGTTCTTTTCATTCATTTGTATAATTCCATCAAAAACAGTCAGATACCTTTGAAAACCTAAGAGAAGAGATTTGAACAAAAAGATGAAAACTAAACCTCGAAAGTCCTGATAGCACTATTCTCTCCATTGAGTGTCTAGAGCGTCTGCAAATCACATGAACTTGCCCTGGAGAACATGCTGCTTATCTGTGAACTAAGAGTTTTATAATGAGCCAGGTTCTCTGTCCATCTCAACTCTTGCCTTATGAGCTTATACTATAATGCACAACATAGAAAGGAGGAGAGCAAAGTGCCGTGATGAGGATTCTTAAATCAGCTGCTTTTTAGTGCGTGATTTTAGCTGTGGGAAAGTTGGATAAGTCAAGCTCTTTCTGAGACTCCAGAGATCAAAGAAAATTCAGTTATGGGGAATTGTTTGAAGAGCAACAGCTATACTATTCTTTACCAGAAGTTCTGTGAAATGTAGGCCTTGGCCCACTTATTTCAGTAATTCTTATGCATGTCTCAAATGTCAAGGATATTTGTTAAAAAATGTAGATGTGACCATTGAAACTCGTATGGCCAGGCATTTTGTTTCAAGACAGCTGATAGCACCACGGTGCAAACTGAAGGTGTATCTTGATAGTTATTTACTAGTGCCCACGATGGTCACATCAACCAAGTCCCTCAATAGTTATGGAATAAGTATAAATAACTGTGAAATGCTTGGTAATCAAACTGAAAGAGACTTTGTTTATTCAGAGGGATTATACTTCGGAACTGCAAGGAGAGGTACAAATTCAAAATTCACACACCTCATCTGATTCTTATCACATGTCCTTTAGTACCTTGCTACTCAAAAGTGTGGTCTCCAGACCAGCAGCAAAGGCATCACCTGGGAGCTGGTTAGAAATGCAGAATCTCAAGCTGCACTCTGATCTATTAAATCTGTATTTCAACAAGCCCCTCCTTCCGCCCACTCACCCCCATCCCCCAGGAAATTTGTGTGCACATTAAAGTTGAAGGAACACTGACCGCTTGGTGGGTCACTTTCTCTTTTTTATGAATTTTAGCTGTAAAATGATATTGCTCTCCTAAACACCCTCACCAGGAAATTGAAAACACCAATGAACAGAAATACAGCAATTACAATTCTCTTTTAGAGCCATTAGCAAAGGTTCCTTTCTTTTGACTCATAGAATGGCCTACTTCACCCAAACACTAAGGAAAGGGGGAAAAGAGTTCAAAGATGGCTCTTGGCAAAACATCAGATATTTCTTCCCTGGTCTTACCTTGTCTAGTGAGGAATCTCCCTAGAATCCACGTCTTTATAGTACACACTCTTCTACCATTTAGAGTAGAAAAAACTTCAAAGGAGGGCCAGGTGCTGCAAGATTAACAGCTGTTTATTGTTTTAACTAATTTACTGAAAGAGATGGCTTAGGCCCATAGCAGTCTGGAGGAGATTTAGAACCGGAAGAGCAGCCTGCATGCATACCTACTGAAGATCAAACTGATCCTACAACTAAGAGCAAGAGAACCTAAAAAATGGTAGTGGTGAGAGGGGGAGATTCTATTCTTGGAAACTTCTGTGATCTGCTCTAACCTGAGGTGACGATTAGCACACTTGGCTGCTAACTGAAAGGTTGGTGGTTCAAGTTCACCCTGAGGCACTTTGGAAGAAAGGGCAGGCAATCTACTTCAGAAAAATCAGCAATTGAAAACTCTACGGATCTACTCTGACACACATGGTGTTGCCAGGAGTCAAAGTTGACTTCTCGGCAACTGATTAGGTTTTAACTTGAAGTGAATTGTCTTCCTTTTGCAATGCTGCATGTCCTACACCATGCCCATGATCAGTTACATATCAGACTGTTGTAAATTATAGGGTTTTCACCAGCTGATTTTCAGAAGTAGACTGCCAGATCTTTCTTCCTAGTCTGTCTCAGTCTAGAAGTTCTGCTAAAGCCTGTTCAGCAACATAGCAACCTACAAACCTCCACTGACAAATGGGTGGTGGCTGCACGTGAGGTACATTGGTCAGGAATCAAACCTGGATCTCCCATATGGAAGATGAAAATTCTACCTCTGAACCACCACTGCCCCCAGATGAATTGTAGAAACCCCTAAAGTTTTGCCTAAATTATTTGCAAGTCTGAACTTACCTTACAGCTTATTGATCACATCTTGGGTTATTCTGGAATTTGAAGTGCCACCAGAATTATGCCCCCATTTCTTAATCAGTTTCTACACTAAGAAATGTGTCCGTCAGTTTGTCATACTGTAGGGGCTTGCACGTTGCTATAATGCTGTAAGCTATGCCACCGGTTTTCAAATACCAGCAGGGCCACCCATGGCAGACAGGTTTCAGCTGAGCTTCCAGACTAAGATAGACTAGGAAGAAGGACCTGGCAGTCTACTTCAGAAAAAAACTAGCCAGTGAAAACCTTATGAATAGCAGTGGAACATTATCTGATGTAGTGTCAGAAGATGAGCCCCTCAGGTTGGAAGGCACTCAAAATATGGCTAGGGAAGAGCTACCTCTTCAAAGTAAAGTAGATCTTAATGATGTGGATGGAGTCAAGCTTTCAGGATCTTCATTCACTGATGTGGCACAACTCAACATGAGAAGAAGAAATAGCTGCAAACACCCATTAATAATGGACCATGGAATGTACGAAGTATGAATCTAAGAAAACTGGAAATCGCCAAAAATGAAATGGAATGCATAAACATTGATATCCTAGGCATTAGTGAGCTGAAATGGACTGGTATTAGCCATCTCGAATCAGACAATCATATAGTCTACTATGCTGGGAATGACAACTTGAAGAGGAATGGTATTGCATTCATGGTCAAAAAGAACATTTCAAGATCTATCCTGAAGTACAACACTGTCAGTGATAGGATAATATTCATATGCCTACAAGGAAGACCAGTTAATACAACTATTATTCAAATGCACCAACCACTAAAGCCAAAGATGAAGAAATTGAAGATTTTTACCAACTTCTGCAATCTGAAATTGATTGAACATGCAATCACGATTCATTGATAATTAGTAGTGATTGGAATGCAAAGGTTGGAAACAAAGAAGAAGGATCTGTTGCTGGAAAATATGGCCTTGGTGATAGAAATGATGCCAGAGATCGCACAATAGAATTTTGCAAGACCAACGACTTGTTCATTGGAAATACCTTTTTTCAACAACGTAAATGGCGACTATATATGTGGACCTTGCCAGGTGGAATACATAGGAATCAAATCAACTACAGCTGTGGAAAGAAACGATGGAAAAGCCCAATGTCATCAGTCAGAACAAGGCCAAAGAACAACTGCAGAACAGACCATCAATTGCTCATGTGCAAGTTGATGAAAGTGAAGAAAATTAGAACAAGTCCATGAAAGCCAAAGGACAGTCTTGAATATATCCCACCTGAATTTAGAGACCATCTCAAGAATAGATTTGACATGTTGCACACTGATGACTGAAGGCCAGATGAGTTGTGGAATGACATCAAGGATATCACACATGAAGAAAGCAAGAGGTCATTAAAAAGACAGGAAAGAAAGAAAAGACCAAAATGGACTTCAGAAGAGACTCTGAAAGCTGCTCTTGAACATCGAATAGCTAAAGCAAAAGGAAGAAATGGTGAATTAAAAAGAGCTGGAGAGAAGATTTCAAAAGGCTGCTGGAGAAGACAAAGTAAAGTATTATATTGACATGTGCAAAGACCTGGAGTTAGAAAACCAGAAGGGAAGAACACACACAGCATTTCTCAAGCTGAAAGAAAAAAAGAAAAAATTCAAGCCTCTTGTTCAAATATCGAAGGATTCTACAGTGAAAATATTACATGATGCAAACAGCATCAAAAGAAGATGGAAGGAATACACAGTGTCACTATACCAAAAAGAATTGGTCGACGTTAAACCATTTCAGGGTGTAGCATATGATCAAGAACCAATGGAGCTGAATGCAGAGGTCTAGGCTGCATTAAAGGCATTGGCAAAATGCAAAGTTCCAGGAATTGATAAAATATCAACTGAGATGTTTCTGCAAACAGATGCAGCACTGGAGGTTCTCACTCCTCTACACCAACCAACAAGAAGAGACCCATATTTATGCCTATTCCAAAAGAAAGTGACCCAACCAAATGTAGATATTCTTAAACAATATCATTAATATCATATGTAAGTAAAAGTTTGCTGCAGATCATTCAAAAGCAGCTGCAGCAGGGACAGGGAACTGCCAGAAATTCAAGCCAGATTCAGAGGACATAGAACAAGGAATATCACTGCTGATGTCAGACGGATCCTGGCTGAAAGCAGAGAATACCAGAAAGGTGTTTACCTGTGTTTTACTGACTATGCAAAGACGTTTGACTCTATGAATCATAATAAATTATGGATAACATTGTGAAAAATGGGAATTCCAGAACACTTAATTGTGCTCATGAGGAACCTTTACATAGGTCAAGAGGCAGTCATTTTAACAGAACAAGGGGACACTGCGTGGTTTAAAGTCAGGAAAGGTGTGTGCCAGGGCTGTATCTTTTCACCATACTTATTCAATCTGTATGCTGAGTAAATAATCTGAGAAGCTGGGCTATATGAAGAAGAATTCTGCATCAGGATTGGAGGAAGACTCATTAACAACTTGCCTTATGCAGATGATACAAGCTTGCTTGCTGAAAGTGAAGAGCACTTGAAGCACTTACTAATGAAGATCACAGACTACAGCCTTCAGCGTGGATTATGCCTCAACAGAAAGAAAACAAAAATCCTCACAACTGGACCAATAAGTAACATCATGATAAACAGAGAATAGACTGAAGTTGTCAAGGATTTAATTTTACTTGGATCCTTAATCAACGCCCATGGAAGTAGCAGTCAAGAAATCAGACACATTGCATTGGGCAAAAATCTGCCGCAAAGACATCTTTAAAGTGTTAAAAAGCAAAGATGTCACCTTGAAGACTAAGGTGCGCCTGACCCAAGCCATGGTATTTTCAATCACTTCAGATGCATGAGAAAGCTGGACAATGAATAAAGATAGAAGAAGAGTTGACGTCTTTGAATTATGGTGTTGGTGAAGAATATTGAATATACCATGGATGCCAAAACAATGAACAAACGTGTCTTGGAATAAATACAGCCAGAATGCTCCACAGAAGCAAAGACGGCAAGACTAAGTCTCACATAGTTTGGACATGTTATCAGGAGGGATCAGTCTCTGGAGAAGGACATCATGCTTGGTAGAGGGTCAGAGAAAAAGAGGAAGACCCTCAACAAGATGGATTGACGCAGTGGCTGCAACAATGGGCTCAAGCATAACAATGATTGTGAAGACCAAGCAGTGTTTCATTCTGTTGTACATGGGGTCACTATGAGTCGGAATCAACTCAACGGCACCTAACAACAACACGCTAGGAAATGGTTAGGTTTAAATTTTCCATCAGGGTGAATAGTAGATAGCTCTGGTTGTGTGCTTCTATTCACCAAGCTCTAAATTCACTGTGTTCTTATAACATTATTGGTGTTTCTTTTGTCTCTCCCCGGTAGAAAGGGAACACTCATAGGAATAATATAAGAAGAAGACAGTCCAGAAAGAGAGTCATTGCAACCTTCAATGTTTATAAGTGAGTATTTATGTACATTTTTTTTTTTTTTTTTTTAATTGAAGCTCCAAAGACAAAAAGTGAATCAACCAATACACATTTTCAACGACTTTTATTTAGAGCTAAAGAACTCTCCTTAAATTCTCGGTTTCTTATCTATGTTAAGTTTGGTCTTCCGTTGAAATCAGCAATGATGTAACAGATTTCTGGTAGGATTTTCCCACAAACCCAGCCCAGATTTGGACACCTACACATTACGGTCAGTAATCAACAGTCTCAAGTTTCACTTAACGTGAGATTTCCTCTTTGAGGTCTTGTAATTTTTTTTTTTTAAATACACAAAGAGTTAACGTTTCTCTTCAAAGGAATAATAAAAAGAATGTTACGCTTGGCCCAAGAACTAAATGATTTCCATCCTCATGAAAAGCAGACAGCCATAGGCACAAACCACAGATTGATTCAGGCTCCTAATACCTAGCCGTCAGTTCTTTTTCCCTAATGTATCTGACTTTTGTCCCTATAAATGATTCAGAACTTGCTGCTCTGAGAATGAGGCAAGCTTAGCATGTGCATGACAGGAAGTGAACATACCTGAACTTTCAGTGACTTGTAGAGACTCTCACATTTCACTCTTTACACCGTGGGATACGTCAAGCAAAGATTTACTCTAGATGACTCAAGAAAAATGTTAGCCACTCCAATGAGCTATACCAGTTCAGGATCTAGTTCAGGATCTAGGTTGTCTTAATCTGGAGAGTCCAGGTAATTGGCCAATTCACTTTGCATATTTTAACACAGCTTCACGTGTTCAAGTGACAAAGGGCAAATTGTGTGTGACAGCTTGTCAGAGGCAGAAAAAACTGGGTTCTTTTCAATAGTAGCTTTGTGAGGCACACTTCCACAGTCTGATGGCAGTGAAGTTGGTGCCTCAGCTCTTGTGGCACTACATGAAGATGAGGTGAGTGCTAATTCCAAGTGCGTATTGCTCCCTGCTGAGGTTAGAAATTCTGGTGGCGCAGTGGTTAAAGCGATTGACTACTAACTGAAAGGTCGGCAGTTTGAAACCACAAGCAGCTCCACAGGAGAAAGACGTGGCAGTCTGCTTCCGTAGAGATTTACAGCCTTGGGAACCCTGTGGGGTCAATATGAGTTGGAATCTACCTGACGGCAGTGGGTTTTTTGGGTTTTATCAGTTTACTAAATTACTAAGGGCTTGTTTGCCCTTAATTTCCTACAAGATTGGTATGAAGGAAATAAAATCAATGATTATCACTATTTAATAGAAAATAGAGAACTTTTCAAATCAGTTGTATGATTTGCCTCAAATTATGTAATAACTCCATGCTGAGCCTAGATAAAAACTCAGAACATAGAGGGGTCTGTGAAGAGCACACTGAGTGTGTTCCGTGTGCCATTCCTTATCAAACATTATCTCATACAATTCTCACAAGAATCCTATGAGGTGGGTTTTCTTATACCCATTTTACAGATAAGGAAATTGGGACCCTGAGTGAGAATCACCTGGGAAGCTCATGAAAATGTAGAACTCACACCTCTCCCCAAGTGTTTCTGAGTCCTCATGACCCAGGTGACTCTGAAGCAGGTGTTGTGATGGTGTCACACTGAGAAATGCTAAGAATGAAAAGGTAATTAGCACTACTCTTTTTTTTTACTCATTTCAGGAGCAGTTTTCTATTTAAGTAAACTTACATTTAAACGAGAAAAGGGATTTTAAATCCACACATATTATTTTTAAAATGTAACTTTACTTAAAGAGGAAAACATTAAGTAAATGATGTTGTGTGCCATGGAGTTGATTCTGACTCATAGCGACCTTATACAACAGAGTAGAACTAGCCCATAGGGTTTCCAAAAAGCGGCTGGTGGATTCGAACTGTCAACCTTTTGGTCAGCAGCCGAGCTCTTTCTTAATCACTGCACTGCCTTGGCTCATAGTGAAGGTGATAACAGATCTGCTTGAACACCTATTGTAAAGACTGATAGCTGGGAAACCTAGTGATTCACTCTTCTGGAATTGAAAGAATGGGGACATGCCTCTGTTACCCAGATACAGGCATAAGCTGGTGAGCAAAGACCTGTCTGGGAGTTCAAGAGCCCTTTGCTGCTTCCCTGGCCTGATCCTATCATTGGGATCAGGGGTGGAGGAGAGAACATAAGAAAGCTCTCTGGAGTCCAGAGAGTGGTACCCTCTCCCCAGTTAGCAGAGGCCCAAAAGAGCATACTCTATTCCCCAGGATGGTACATCAGCTTGGAGGAATATCACAGCTCCCTCAAGTTCTCCTGGGTTCTTTTAGGGTCACAGACCCCTCTGACAGCTAATGAAATCCTTGAACCCTTTCTCTCCAAAGATGCTTATGCCTATTCACAAAAAATATTCCATACCATTTCTAGGGGTTCTCAGGCTCCTTGAAGTTCACATAAAGACTCCAATTTAAAAACTCTTCTTTCTGTGAAAACAAAGAGTTCATTTTGGCCCATGATAAGCTAGTTCTGTTAATTCTTTTGCTATCAGTTGATTTCAAATTTTGTCTGAACTCAACTTATCCTCTCTCGAGTAAAGCAGGAATTGTTCATCTGAGCTTATGATTCCCAGTGCCGTCATAATTATGACGTCAGAGGTGTCCATAAATCCCCTGATTCTTTAAGCAGTATTTGGACACTGTCACATTTTTCTAGGATGGACTTTCCTCAGAATGTCAAAGGAGTTCACAACTCAAAAACAGTTTTTAAGAACAATCTGTTATCATGGTGATGGAAAATTTGTCATCAATTATGGGTGATGGTTGCATAACTTGATTAATGTAATTGCTATCACTAAATCGTATACCTGGAAAGTGTTGCAATGGCAAATATTATGTTATATCTGTTTTTACAACAATAAAAGATTATTAAAAATATTTTTGAACTTTTAAAAAAAATCTTTATGAATGCAAAATAAAACACGGATTACAGAAAACCCCCACAAAACAAATGTATGGCTTAAAAATAAAAAATTTTTTTTTAAAAACAAATGTATGGCTTAGAGAAGTATTATTAGGTGAACGCCCTTGCAACCACCACTCAGAGGAAGAACGAGAACTAGCGTAGGACCCCTCCACATGCTCTATCCCGGTCACAACCCTTCCTCCTTCCAGAATACCCTCTACCCTGAGTTTAAAAGTAATCATTTCCTTGTTTCTTTATGGTTTTATCACCTAAGTGTGCATCCCGAGATACTGTGGTTTAATTTTGCCCACCCTTTAAAACCTGGTATCTATTTTCACTGTCTTTTAATCCACAAATTCTACGTCCTACCTTATTTTCTTTTTTCCTTCCAATTTATCTGTTGAAAAATCTCAGGCAGTTTGACCTGCAGGGTTCTCCACAGACTGGTTTTGACTGACTGCATACTCTCGGTGCAGTTCAGTATGTTCTTCTGTCCTTGGTATTTTGTGGGTATTCTTCCATTTGGCAGCTTGGTCCAGAAGCTGAATCAGATACAGTTTGGCAGAACTAGAGTTAAGGTTCTATTCTTTCATCAAGAGGTACATAATGTCTGCTTTCTCTCTGTTTTTCTTTAAACAACCATTGATATTCAATACCTAGATCTATTAATTCACTGGGAGTTGCAATATTGTCATATTATAATTGTATCTCTTTGTTTTCACTTATTAGTTGCAATGATTTTATAAGGATATACTTACCTAGTAGTACAGTTCACAAAGGAAAAGTAGGATTCTTCCTTTTTGTTTTCAAGATAACAAATTGATCCCTGTTATCTTCAGAAGGTGGGTTTTAAGCTACTGCAATTCTTATTTGTATTGAAGCTCATATTGTCCCACCTTTGGCAGGTGGGAGCCTTTTCAATTTGACTCCCAAATCCTTTAGACATAACTGTATTAGCATTTGATAGCTACCTGGCTATCTGATATAAGAAGTTTCAGACATCTTGTACATTTCCTGCGCCAGACTTGGAATCAGCCATTTGTCCAAGAAACCTTGATTTCTTTTAAAGGGGAAAGCTATTTTAAGACCGCATCTGGGATCTAGGGATGTTTTCTTGTTGTCATTGTTTCTAGGCCTCTTCAGTAAACAGAGTTATGAAACACACACACCAGATACATACATGTATTTAAAAAAATACAATAGCTCACCAATTCATACTTTATATTTCCAATACAAATCTAGTATTGTTGCTATAGGGTTTTATGCCTTTTTCACTTGAAAGTCAGTTTGCTTCATATAAAATCCTTGGCATACATTTTTTTTCTTGAGTGTCTTAAATATTTTATACCATATTCTTCTGGAATAAAGCATTGTTGTTGAAAATTCTGATAATAATTATTGCATTATTAAAAATAATAATTTTATTTTTCTAACATGTCACATACTCTCTGCCTACCTGCACAAAGAGCCAGGGTTTTTTTTTTTTTTTTCCTTTAAAGCTCAGTAACTTTACTAGAATTTCTCTTGGTGTAGAATACTGAACCTGTCGGTATTCTAAGGTCCACAGTGTGCTACTTTTTAATATGTAGTTCCAAATACTGTCTTTTATTTCGGGATTGTTTTCTCAAATTTTAGCATTTGTTCTATCCCCTTTCTTGGCTTTTCTTTTCTTTCTATCTGCTTTATTTTCTTTGCCTTTCCCACATTTGTCACATTCTTCTAAATCTTTTCTTTTATCACTTTTCGAAAGGTAAAATTTCTCTCATTCTATTTCTCTCAAGGAATTACCTGTTGTGTTTACTCACTCTCGCATTCCTTTAATCTTAGCTTTTTCTTTTATTTTTAATTCTTTTTTTAGAACTATCACCTGATTTATGGGTTTTTCTAATTGTGATTTACATTGTCCTTACATGTCTTGGATAATTTTCTTAAATTTTCTATCTTGTTTTGAAGCAGTATATTACAGTTTTTCTCTTTTTTTGCATATGTCTTTCTGGCGTGTTTTATTGTTTGTAGGGATGCTATTCTGCTCTCAGTTCTCTTTTTTCTTATAGTAACTTTGTATGGGATTTGATCTCAGCAACTTTCTGTTGCTTATTTTAACGTAAAATTAATTTCCCTGAACCTTTAGGTGGCATTTTGGTTCATATAACTTTTCCAACTTCACAGAGATCTCTCTTTTGTTGTTTTTGTGTATCGTTTAAAAAAAAAAAAAGTCAGCTGCAAAATACCTGATTAGTATTTTAAAAACTATCAAGGCAATCAAAATAAAGGAAACTGTTAGAAATTGTCACAGCTAAGAGGAGCCTAAGGAAACATGACAACTAAATGTAATGTGGTATCTTGGATAGGTTCCTGGAACAGAAAAAAGACATTAGGGAAAAATTAAGGAAATATGAATACAGTACAAACATTAGTTAATAATAATGTACCAATATTGACTTATTAATTGTAACAATTGTACTATGCCAATATAAAGAAAACACCAAACCTGCCGGTGGATTCCAACTCATAGCAACCCTATAAAAGAGAGTAGAACTGCCCCATAGGGTTTCCAAGGAGCAGTTGGTGGATTCAAACTGCTGGCCTTGTCGGTAGCAGCTATAGTTCTTAATCACTGTGCCACCAGGGCTCTGTACTAAACTAAGACGATAATAATAGGTGAAACTGGGAACTCTTTGTACTATCTTCTTAATTTTTGTGTAAATCTAAATCTATTCTAAAAAATAATATCTAATATATGTTATGTGTGTATCTACATATATATACATATGTATGTATGTTTGTGTGTGTATATCCTACCTGAATTTACAGACCTTCTCAAGAATAGATTTGATGCATTGAACACTAACAACTGAAGACCAGACTAATTGTGGGATGACATCAAGGACATCATACATGAAGAAAGCAAGAGATCATTAAAAAGACAGGAAATAGAAGACCAAAATGGATGTCAGAAGAGACTCTGAAAGTTGGTGTTGAACACAGAGTAGCTAAAGAGAAGTTAGAAAACCAAAAGGGATGAACATGTTCGGTATTTTTCAAGCTGAGAGAACTGAAGAAAAAATTCAAGCCTTGAGTTACAATATTGAAGGATTCTACGGGCAAAATACTAAACGATGCAGGAAGCATCAAAAGAGTATGGAAGAAACACACAGAGTCACTGACCAAAAAGAATTGGTCAGTGTTCAACCATTTCAGGAGGGGGCATAATATGATCAACAACCGGTGGTTCTGAAAGAAAGAAAAAGTCCAAGCTGCACTGAAGACATCAGCAAAAACCAAGGCTCCAGGAATTGATGGAATACCAATTGAGATGTTTCAACAAACAAATGCAGCACTGGAAGAGCTCATTCATCTACGCCAAAAAATTTGGAAGAGAGCTACCTGACCAACCAACTGGAAGAGATCCATATTTATGTCTATTTCAGAGAAAGGTGATCCAACCAAATGCAGAAAATATCAAACAATATCATTAATATTACTCCCAAGTAAAATTTTGCTGAAGATCATTCAAAAGCAGCTGCAGCAGTATATTGACAGGGAACTGCCAGAAATTCAAGCCAGATGCAGAAGAGGACGTGGAACAAGGGATATCATTGTGGATGTCAGATGGATCCTGAATGAAAGCAGAGAATACCAGAAGATGTTTACCTGTGTTTTACTGACTCTGCAAAGGCATTTGACTGTGTGGATCATAACAAATTACGGAAAACATTGTAAAGAATGGGAATTCCCAAACACTTAATTGTGCTCATGAGGAACCTGTACATAGACCAAGAGGCAGTCATTCAAACAGAACAAGGGGATACTGAGTGGTTTAAAGTCAGAAAAGGTATGTGCCAGGGCTGTATCTTTTCACCATACTTATTCAAAATGTATGCTGAGCATATAATCTGAGAAGCTGGTCTATATGAAGAAGAATTCAGCATCAGGACTAGAGGAAGACTCATTAACAACGTGTGATATGCAGATGACACAACCTTGCTTGCTGAGTGTAAAGAAGTCTTGAAACACTTATTAATGAAGATCACAGACTACAGCATTCAGTATGGATTACAACTCAACATAAAGAAAACAAAAATCCTCACAACTGGACCAATAAGCAACATCATGATAAATGAAGAAAAGATTAAAGTTGTCAAGGATTTCATTTTACTTGAATCCACAATCAACGCCCATGGAAGCGCAGTCAAGAAATCAGACGACACATTGCATTGGGCAAATCTGCTGCAAAAGACTTCTTTAAAGGTAAAAAAAAAAAAAAAGCAAAGATGTCATTTTGAGGACTAAGTTGTGTCTGACCCAAGCCACGGCATTTTCAATCACCTCATATGCATGCTATAACTGGACAATCAATAAGGAAGACTGAAGAAGAATTGATGCCTTGAATTATGGTGTTGCTGAAGGATATTGAATATAACATGGGCTGCCAGCAGAATGCACAAATCTGTCCTGGAAGAAGTATAGTCAGAATGCTCCTTGGAAAGGAGATGGTGACTCTATGTTTCATACACTTTGGACATGTTGTCAGCAGCAACCAGTCCCTGGAGAAGGACATCCTGCTTGGTGAAATAGAGGGTCATCGAAAAAAAGGAAGACCATCACTGAAATGGATTGACACAGTGCTGCAACAATGGGATCAAACATAGTAACGACTGTGAAGATGTCACAGAAGATGTCACAGGGCCATGCAGTGTTTCGTTCTGTTGTACATAAGGTCGCTATGAGTCAGAATCGACTCGAGGGCACCTAACAACAACATAATATTGGTGATTGAAGGCAAAAGTGCTTATGCCTTTTTAGCAGATTGAGATAAACTGGATTATAAATTTTTAGTGGATGGGGGTACTAAGATTTCTACTATATATCACATTTTTTACAAAAAGAACATTCCACATATTCTACAACAAAGAACATGAGTTAGTGAACATAGTTGTTTCAACAGTCAATGTAAAATTCTGTTGATCTCCCACACTGAAAAATTGACTTTCACCAATTTTGCTTTAAACAGCTCATACTTTGGTTTTGATGCTTGTTTTATAATAAATGATATAATTATAAATGAACATATGTCACAAAAGAAAACTTAATGATCAGAATAACAAATTACTATGTTTTATTTTTAGGTAGATCTTTCATCCCTAACATGCTATTATTTAATACATTTCTTTCTATTCTTTGCCCTTACAAATTCCTCAACGATTTCATCACAATTAAGATGCTGAACAATACCTACTTCCATACATAACAAGGATAATGAATCGAGTTTTTCTTGAATCATTGCTATAGGCTGAGTGTTTTTGAGTCTCTTTAGGGATGAAAATGAGCGTCCTGTTGTGCAGTTTGTGATCATTAAACATAGGAATATGTGTCATGCAATTTCAATATTGGGAAATACTCATTGTATTTTATCTTCTATAATGAAATCATACATGCCTATATGAGTGAAATTCGTCTTTCCTGAATCTGTAAACTTAGTTCTCATAAAAACAAAACAAAACAAAAAACCCATGTAAGAGTGAAATTATCGCAGTTCTCCATAAAGGTTTATATTTAAGTCGTGATAAGCCTGCACTAATTTCTTGGATACCTTCCCGCATTCTTCATCAGGTATACCCACATTGTTTAAGAAGGAAAATATATTTGGAAGAACTTCATACACTTTCACCCTTCTTTTCATGTAAGATTTGAGTGTGTCGACAACGGTATAGTACGTGGTCATGCAAAATCATCACTCAGTGGTACCTCTGGAGCACTTACATCATTTACCTTTTTCTTTCTAAAGATTCTATGACGGTGAACTGCTCGTTACTCAGTATTTGGCAGTATTCATTTTGTTGTGTTTTCAAAATCTTCTCTGTGCATGTCTTTAAATTTACTTCTGAATGAATCTTGGAGAGCTTGACTCGTCTGATGAAAATGCTGCAATATGTTATTCCACAAAACCAATATAAATATATACTTTAGTGTTTGCATTTTGTTGGCAATGTTTTCAGCTACTTTTTGGTATCTCTTTTTTATGTCTGCTCATTAGCAATATTTTCTAAGACATCGAGAATCTGAATGGACGATTCCAAGATTGCACTCACTGCTACAGCATACGCTTCCCAAGGTGAATTAGAAAGACATTTTAATGCCCAATCATTGCCTAAATATGTGTTTTAAAACTTTCCATTGGTGGAAGAAGTAAAAGTATCTCCATTTGCAGATGACATGGTCTTATGCAGAGAAAACCCTAAGGAAACCTCAAGAAAACTACTGAAACTAATAGAAGAGTATAGCAGAGTACTGAGATACAAGATAAACATACAAAAATCAGTTGGATTCCTCTACACCAACAAAAAGAACATTGAAGAGGAAACCACCCAATCAATACCATTTATAGTAGCTTCCAAGAAGATAAAATACTTAGGAATAACCTTACCAGAGATGTAAAAGACTTATACAAAGAAAACTACAAAACACTTCTGCAAGAAAACAAAAGAGACGTACATAAGTGGAAAAACACACCTTGCTCATGGATAGGAAGACTTAACATTATAAAAATGTCTATTCTACAAAAAGCGATCTATAGATTTAATACAATACCAATCCAAATTCCAAGGACATTTTTTAATGAGATGGAGAAACAAATCACCAACTTCATATGGAAGGGAAAGAGGCCTGGATAAGTAAAGCATTGCTGAAAAAGAAGAACAAAGTGGGAGGCCTTACTTTACCTGATTTTAGAACCTATTATACCACCCACAGTAGTCAAAACACCCTGGTACTGGTACAACAACAGATACATAGACCAATGGAACAGAATTGAGAATCCAGACATAAATCCATCCACATATAAGCAGTTGATATTTGACAAAGACCCCAAAGCAGTTAAATGGGGAAAAGACAGTCTTTTTAACAAATGGTGCTGACATAACTGGATATCCATCTGCAAAAAAATGAAACAAGACCCAAACCTCACTCCATGCACAAAAACGAGCTCAAAATGGATCAAAGACCTAAACATAAAATCTAAAATGATAAAGATCTTGGAATTAAAAATAGGGATGATGTTAGGAGCCCTAATACATGGCATAAACGGTATACAAAACATTACTAACAATGCAGAAGAAAAACTAGGTAACTGGGAGCTCCTAAAAATAAAACACTTATGCTGATCAAAAGACTTCACCAAAAGAGTAAAAAGATTACCTACATACTGGGAAAAAGTTTTTAGCTATGACATTTCCCATCAGCACCTGATCTCTAAAATCTACATGATACTGCAAAAACTCAACTACAAAAAGACAAATAACCCAACTAAAAAATGGGCAAAAGATATGAATAGACGCTTCGCTGAAGAAGGCATTCAGGTAGCTAGCAGATATATGAGGAAATGTGCACGATCATTAGCCATTAGAGAAATGCAGATCAAAACTACAATGAGATTTCACCTCACTCCACCAAGGCTGTCATTAATCCAAAAAACACAAAATAAATGCCGGAGAGGCTATGGAGAGATTGGAACACTTCTACACTGTTGGTGGGAATGTAAAATAGTACAACAACTTTGGAAATCAATTTGGCATGTCCTTAAAAACCTAGAAATACAACTACAATACGATCCAGCAATCCCACTCCTTGGAATATACCCTAGAGAAATAAGAGCCTTTACACGAACAGATATATGCACACCCACGTTCACTGCTACACTGTTTACAACAGCAAAAAGACGGAAGCAACCAAGGTGCCCATCAACAGATGAATGGATAAATAAATTATGGTATATTCACACCCCTCCAGGTGTCTGTCAGTTTGTCATACTGTGGGGGCTTGTGTGTTGCTGTGATGCTGGAAGCTATGCCACCGGTATTCAGATACCAGCAGGGTCACCCATGGAGGAAAGGTTTCAGCTGAGCTTCCAGACTAGGAAGAAGGACCCGGCAGACTATTTCTGAAAAGCATGAGCCACTGGAAACCTTATACATAGCAGTGGAACATTGTCTGATATAGTGCTTGAGGATGAGCCTCCAGGTTGGAAGGCACTCAAAAGATGACAGGGGAAGAGCTGCCTCCTCATAGTAGAGTCCACCTTAATGATGTGGATGGAGTAAAGCTTTCAGGACCTTCATTCGCTGATGTGGCACGACTCAAAATGAGAAGAAACAGCTGCAAACATCCATTAATAATCAGAACCTGGAATGTACAACGTATGAATCTAGGAAAATTGGAAATCATCAAAAATGAAATGGAACACATAAACATCGATATACTAGGCATTAGTGAGCTGAAACGGACTGGTATTGGCCATTCTGAATCAGACAATCATATAGTCTACTATGCTGGGAATGAAAACTTGAAGACGAATGGTGTTGCATTCATTGTCCAAAAGAATGCTTCAAGATCTATCCTGATGTACAATGCTGTTGGTGATACGATAACATCCATGCGCCTACAAGGAAGACCAGTTAATACAACCATTATTCAAATTTACGCACCAACCACTAGGGCCGAAGATGAAGAAATAGAAGATTTTTATCAGCTGCTACAGTCTGAAATTGGTCAAACATGCAATCAAGATGCATTGATAATTACTGGTGATTGGAACGTGAAACTTGGAAACAAAGAAGGATCAGTAGTTGGAAATTATGGCCTTGGTGATAGAAACAATGCCAGAGATCGAATGATAGAATTTTGCAAGACCAACGACTTCTTCATTGCAAATACCTTCTTTCACCAACATAAACAGTGACTATACACATGGACCTTGCCAGATGGAACACACAGAAATCAAATTGACTACATCTGTGGAAAGAGACGATGGAAAAGCTCAATATCATCAGTCAGAACAAGGCCAGGGGCCAACTGCGAAACAGACCATCAATTGTTCGTATGCAAGTTCAAGCTGAAACTGAAGAAAATCAGAGCAAGTCCACAAGAGCCAAAATATGACCTTGAGTACATCCCACCTGAACTTAGAGACCGTCTGAAGAATAGATCTGATGCATTAAACATTAGTGACTGAAGACACAGACGAGTTGTGAAATGACATCAAGGGCATCACACATGAAGAAAGCAAGAAGTCATTGAAAAGACAGGAAAGAAAGAAAAGACCAAGATGGATGTCAGAGGAGACTCTGAAACTTCTCTCGGACGTCAAGCAGCTAAAGCAAAAGGAAGAATCGATGAAGTAAAAGAACTGAACAGAAGATTTCAAACGGCGTCTCGAGAAGACAAAGTATTATAATGACATGTGCAAAGAGGTGGAGATGGAAAACCAATATCAAGCTGAAAGAACTCAAGAAAAAATTCAAGCCTCGAGTTGCAATAGTGAAGGATTCTATGGGGAAAATATTAAATGATGCAGGAAGCATCAAAAGAAGATGGAAGGAATACACAGAGTCATTATACCAAAAGGAATTAGTTGATATTCAACCATTTCAAGAGGTGGCATATGATCAGGAACTGATGGTACTGAAGGAAGAAGTCTAAGCTGCTCTGAAGGCATTGGTGAAAAACAAGGCTCCAGGAATTGATGGAATACTAATTGAGATGTTTCAAAAACAGGTGCAGCGCTGGTGGTGCTCACTCGTCTATGCCAAGAAATATGGAAGACAGCTTCCTGGCCAACTGACTGGAAGAGATCCATATTTATGCCTATTCCCAAGGAAGGTGATCCAACTGAATGTGGAAATTATAGAACAATATCATTAATATCACATGCAAGCAAAATTTTGCTGAAGATCATTCAAAAATGGCTGCAGCAGTATATCAACAGGGAACTGCCAGAAATTCAGGCCGGTTGCAGAAGAGGACGTGGAGCCAGGGATATCATTGCTGATGTCAGATGGATCCAGGCTGAAAGCAGAGAATACCAAAAGGATGTTCACCTGTGTTTTATTGACTATGCAAAGACAATCGACTGTGTGGATCATAACAAATTATGGATAACATTGCAAAGAATGGGAATGCCAGAACACTTAATTGTGCTTATGAGGAACCTTTACATAGATCAAGAGGCAGTTGTTTGAACAGAACAAGGGGATACTGATTGGTTGAAAGTCAGGAAAGGTGTGCGTCAGGGTTGTATTCTTTCACCATACCTATTCAATCTGTTTGATGAACACATAATCTGAGAAGCTGGACTGTATGAAGAAGAACAGGGCATCAGGATTGGAGGAAGACTCATTAACAACCTGCATTATGCAGATGACACAACCTTGCTTGCTGAAATTGAAGAGGACTTGAAGCACCTACTAATGAAGATCAAAGACCACAGCCTTCAGTATGGATTGCACTTCAACGTAAAGAAAACAAAAATCCTCATGACTGGACCAATGAGCAACATCATGATAAACGGAGAAAGGATTGAAGTTGTCAAGGATTTCATTTTACTTGGATCCACAATCAGTGGCCATGGAAGCAGCAGTCAAAAACCCAAAAGACACATTGCACTGAGTAAATCTGCTGCAAAGGATCTCTTTAAAGTGTTGAATAGCAAAGATGTCACCTTGAAGACTAAGGTGTGCCTGGCCCAGGCCATGGTATTTTAAATCACATCATAGGCATGTGAAAGCTTGACAGGGAATAAGAAAGACCGAAGAATTGACGCCTTCGAATTGTGGTGCTGGCGAAGAACATTGAATATACCATGGACTGCCCAAAGAGCGAACAAATCTTTCTTGGAAGAAGAACAGCCGGAATGCTCCTTGGAAGCAAGGATGGCGAGACTGCGTCTTACATACTTTGGACGTGTTGTCAGGAGGGATCAGTCCCTGGAGAAGAACATCATGCTTGGCAGAGTACAGGGTCAGCGGAAAAGAGGAAGACCCTCAACGAGGTGGATTGACACAGCGGCTGCAGCAATGACCTCAAGCATAACAACGACTGCGGGGATGGCTCAGGACCGGGCAGTGTTTCGTTCTGTTGTGAATAGGGTTGCTGTGAGGTGGAACCAACTCGATGGCATCTAACAACAACAACAACATATTCACACAATGGAATACTACACATTGATAAAGAACACTGATGAATCTGTGAAACATTTCATAACATGGAGGAATCTGGAAGGCATTATGCTGAGTGAAATTAGTCAGTTGCAAAAGGACAAATATTGTATAAGACCACCATTATAAGAACTCGAGAAATAGTTTAAACAGAGAAGAAAATATTCTTTGATGGTTATGAGAGGGGGGAAGGAAGGGTGGGTGGGAGAGGGGTATCCACTAATTAGATAGTAGATAAGAACTACTTTAGGTGAAGGGAAAAACACACAATACAGGTGAGGTCAGTACAATTGGACTAAGCCAGAAGCAAAGAAATTCCTGAATAAACTGAATGCTTCGAAGGCCAGTGTAGCAGGGGTGGGGGTTTGGGGACCATGATTTCAGGGGACATCTAAGTCAATTGGCATAATAAAACCTTTTAAGAAAACGTTCTGCATCCCACTTTGAAGAGTGGCTTCTGGGGCCTTAAACGCTAGCAAGTAGCCATCTAAAAAAAAACTAAGATGCATCAATTGGTCTCAACCCATCTGGATCAAAGGAAAATGAAGAACACCAAGGACACAAAGTAATTACGAGCCCAAGAGACAGAAAGGGCCACATAAACCAGAGACTACATCAGCCTGAGACCAGAAGAACTAGATGGTGTCCGGTGACTGGCCTGACAAGGAACACAGCTGAGAACCCCTGAGGGAGCAGGAGAGCAGTGGGATGCAGACCCCAAATTCTCATAAAAAGACCAGACTTAATGGTCTGACTGAGACTAGAAGGACCCTGGTGGTCATGGCCCCCATACCTTCTATTAGCCCAGGACAGGAACCATTCCCAAAGCCAACTCTTCAGACAGGGATTAGACTGGACAATGGATTGGAGAGGGATGCTGGTGAAGAGTAAGCTTCTTGAATCAGGTGGATATTTGAGACTATGTTGGCATCTCCTGCCTGGAGGGGAGATGAGAGGGTAGAGGAGGTTAGAAGCTGGTGAAATGGACACGAAAAGAGAGAGTGGAGGGAGGGAGTGGGCTGTCTCACTAGGGGGCAAGCAATTAGTTTTTGTGTGAGAGACTGACTTGATTTGTAAACTTGGACTTAAAGGAAAATAAAAATTAAAAAAAAAAAGGAACTTCCCGTTGGTGAGTACCCAAAACCCAGTGCTGTCAAGTCGATTTCAACTCATAGTGACCCTATAGGACAGAGTGGAGGTGGCAAAAAATGTGCAGAGTATTGAACAGTAGAAAAAAAAAAAATCAAATGCCTCCAGACAACAATCTACTGCACTACATCCTACAGCATTAAGCAAATGTGCAGCACATGGTAGGAAAATGGCATAGTCATTACATTTAAAATTTTTCTCTTGCATGCCTTTAGAACGCCCTGACATATTGGTAGCATTGTCATAGGACTGCCCTCTGCACTTAGAAAAATCAATTTTGCAAACTTCACATAATTAATGAAGTTCTTGATCTGCGATTTCTTCACAGGTATGACTTTTTAAGCTAGTAAATGTGATAAATCATTCAACAGGTTTTTCATCTGTTGGAATATGTATCTCAAAGCAACACTTAGCTGATCTGTATCAGAAAGATCAGGCATGGAATCTACAAAGTGAAATATCAAACTGTACTTATTTCACTGAAAATAGTTGATTGAATTTTATCACTTACTAAGTTTATTAAATCTTCCCATGTTATTTTAGACATATACGATGGGTTGCCCTTTCCTGTGTTACCATATATTGAGATGTAATCTGCTAAAAATGGATCAAATTGAGAAACGAATTCAAGTAAATCCAAATTTTTTTCATTTTGCAGAGACCTAAACACTTCATTTCTTCCTCAAAAAGATAGTTCAAGCTCTGCAATTGTTATTAATGCCTGAGACAACACGTTGCAAAACAGCATTTCAGTACTGACGTTCTTCATTAATTTGTGCTTCCAGTTCATGAGTTAAGCCAGAACCATGTCTTCGGTTTAAATATGACAACATACTATCTTTGTGAATTGAACCAATTTCATGTTTATTAATCATATTTGAGTTGCACCAATTGCTAAATCCATCTGTAGAAAATCGAGAATTAAATGATTTAGGAGTGAACACTTTACAAAAAATCAATATACAGAGCAGACTGATGGAAAATACAGTAGCTACCCCCTCTTATAATTTCACCATTAGGTTTTCACTCTAGAAATATATTCTAGCTACAGAACCTTGTTTGTTTACCACCCAGAAATTTTTGAGACAAATTTTCAAATGTTGATATCACTTGGCCATCTTTTGAGTCAATAATTTTCATCATTAGAAGAAAAAATTATTACACAAAGCATGATCCATATTTCTATTATTTATGGGGTCTGCAGATGTGACAATTTAAGATTCAGAATAGTTTCACTTTCCACACCATTGTTAATTTTTTTAATACGCAAAGGATGGATGCAGACTTGGAACATTCTGTTACATTCATATTACAATTAGTAATTTCAGCACCAGCAGTACCAGTACAACAATTTTCACTCATTAACTTGAGTATTCAATGGAAGAAGTCTCTTCAGATTTATTACGCTTTGAGAAGTTCATTTTGGAATTGTCTTTGGAGATTCACAAATGCTTTTCTTTTTATCTTCTGCAAGCGTTCATTTTTGCGTACCACTTAGTTTTTGCTGTTTCATCTTACCTGGCTATAATGTCACTTTTAAATTTGGTTTTACTATAGCAAATAAATTTGAATAATTAAAAATAAATAAAATTTATAAAACAAATAAAGTCTACATTTGAATTTGGACATTAACACAAAAATTTATATTTGAAAATTGTTGTTGTTGTTAAGTGCTGCTGAGCCGGTTCCAACTCATAGTGGCCCCATGTACAACTGAACGAAACATTGCCCAGTCTTATGCCATCATGACGCACACCTTTCCTGACTTTAAACCACCCAGTATCCCCTTGTTCTGTTCAAACATTTGCCTCTTCATCTATGTACAGGTTCCTCATGAGCGCAATTAAGTGTTCTGGAATTCCCATTCTTCGCAACGTTATCCGTAATTTGTCGTGATCCACAAGTCGAATGCCTTTGCATAGTCAATAAAACACAGGTAAACTTCTTTCTGGTATTCTCTGTTTTCAGCCAGGACCCACCTGACATCAGCAATGATATCCCCCATTCCGTGCCCTCTTCTGAATCTGGCTTGAATTTCTGGCAGTTCTCTGTCGATGTATTGCTGCAACTGCTTTTAAATCAACTTCACCAAAATTTTACTTGGTCATCGGTTGGATGACCTTTCTTGGGAATAGATGTAAATATGAATCTTTTTCAGTTGGTTGGCCAGGTAGCTGTCTTCCAAATTTCTTGGCATAAATGAATAAGCACTTCCGGTGCTGCATTCCTTTATGAACACATCTCAGTTGGTATCCTGTCAATTCCTGGAGCCTCGTTTTTTGCTAATGGTTTCAGTGCATCTTGGACTTTTTCCTTCAGTACCATCAGTTCTCGGAAACCCTGGTGGTGTAGTGGTTAAGTGCTACGGCTGCTAACCAAGAGGTTGGCAGTTCAAATCCACCAGGCGCTTCTTGGAAACTCTATGGGGCAGTTCTACTCTGTCCTATAGGGTCGCTATGAGTCGATATCAACTCGACGGCAGTGGGTTTGGTTTTCTTTTTTTTTTTTTTGACCATCAGTTCTTGATCATATGCTCCCTCCTGAAATGGTTGAACATCGACCAATTCTTTTTGGTCAGTGACCGTGTATTCCTGCCATTGTCTTTTGATGCTTCCTGCATCATTCAGTATTTTGCCCATAGAAGCCTTCAATAATGCAACTTGAGGCTTGAATTTTTTCTTCAGTTCTTTCAACTTGAAAAATGCGGAGCATGTTCTTCCCTTTTGGTTTCCTAACTCCAGGTCTTTGCACATGTCATTATGCTTTACTATGTCTTCTCGAGCCACCTTTTCAAATCTTCTGTTCAGCTCTTTTACGAGATCGTTTTTTCTGTTCACTTTAGCTATCTGACATTCCAGAGCAACTTTCAGAGTCTCTTCTGACACCCATTTTGGTCTTTGCTTTCTACCTTGTCTTTTTAATGACCTCTTTCTCTCTTCATGTATGATGTCCTTGATGTCATTCCACAACTCGTTTTGTCTTCAGTCATTAGTGTTCAATGTGTCAAATCTATTCTTGAGATGGTCCCTAAATTCAGGTAGGATATACTCATGGTTGTACTTTGGCTCTTGTGGACTTGTCCTAATTTGCTTTTTTTTTTTTTTTCAGCTTCAGCTTGAACTTACATATGAGCAGTTGATGGTCTTTTCCACAGTCGGCCTCTGGCCTTGCTCTAATTGACAATATTGAACTTTTTCTTTGTCTCTTTCCACAGATGTAGTTGATTTGATTCCTGTATATTTCATCAGATGAGGTCCAAGTGTATAGTTACTGTTTTTTTTTGCTGTTGAAAAAAGGTATTTGCAATGAGGAAGTCTTTGGCCTTGCAAAATTCTATCATGTGATCTCTAGCATTATTTTTATCACCAAGGCCATATTTTCCAACTACAAATCCTTCTTCTTTCTTTCCAACTTTTCCATTCCAATCACAAGTAGTTTTCGATGATTGCACGTTCGATTAATTTCAGATTGCAGAAATTGGTAAAAATCTTTAATTTCTTTATCTTTGGCTTTAGCAGTTCACGTGTAAATTCAGATAATAGTCATATTAACTAGTATTCCTTGCAGGTGTGTGGATATTGTCCTTTAACCAACAATACTGTAGTTCAGGATAGACCTGAAAATGTTCTTTTTGATGATGAATGTGACACCATTCCTCTTCAATTTGTCATTCCTGGCATAGTAGCCCATCTGATTGTCAGATTCAAAATGGCCAATACCAACCAGTCTATTTCAGCTCACTAATGCCTAGGATATCCCTGTTTATGCATTCCATTTAATTTCTGATGATTTACAATTTTCCTAGATTCATACTTTGTACTTTCCACATTCCGATTATTAATAGATGTTAGCAACTGTTCCTTCTCATTTTGAGTCATGCCACATCAGCAAATGAAGGTTCTGAGAGCTTGGCTCCATCCACATCATTAAGGTCAACTCTACTTTGAGGAAGCAGCTCTTCCTCAGTCATATTTTGAGTGCCTTCCCATCCGAAGAGCTCATTTTCTGACACCACATCAGACAACGCTTCACTGCTATTCATAAGGTTTTCACTGGCTAATTTTTTTCAGAAGTAGACTGCCTGGTCCTTCTTCCTAGGCTGTCTCAGTCTGGAAGCTCAGCTGAAACCTGTCCACCATGGGTTACCATGCTGGTATTTGAATACTGGTGGCATAGCTTCCAGCGTCACAACAACATGCAAGCCCCACATTATGACAAACTGATAGATGTGTGGGGGATTTGAAAGTTAGTGTGTAAAAAACATTGATTTGAAACATGTAATTTTGTTCTTCAGATCTGAGATAGCCAAAGAAAATAGTACTTACAAGACAGTCAGAATTTATTTCATTCATTTGTTGTAAGATGTTTGTTAGTAGGCCCTTTGCGGATTTCCAGGAGTAGTTTTCATCTTGAAATAATACTTAAAAACTTGCATACTCACTTTCTATCCTTTGATGCTGTGTCTTCAGAGTTCATTGGACTATGGCTGATACCTGACAGGAGCGAGAGCAATCACAAAGAGCATGATACAACTACAAGGGTATATTCTATGTGAAGATGTGTTTTGATTCATTTTGTGTAGGAGCAGATATGTAATAAGCCAGGTGATTATAGTGGCACTGGTGCATTCTTATGTAGTTGACAAGAGAGGACTGAATGTGAGTTTATGCCAGATTGGTCTGAAATGAAAAAGAAAATATAATTGTTATCATATAAAAAATTTACAACATGGTATCATTTTCCTTTACTGCTCTGCCAGTTCCCTTCTACTGTGGCACTTGCTTTCCCTTGTGTCCTATCTGTTTGGCATCTATGGTGGATCTTTGTTTGTGCAACTGGTGTCCCTGTTTTGTTGACGCCCTAAACACGTGCTTACTTTGCTTGCTGGATAAGGCATCCTGGGTGGGCAATACATCTGACAGTACAGCTGTTGTTCCCAAATTCACCTGCTGTGGTTTCAGTTTCATCTATTTTGGGGTTCTTCCATTCTCAAACCCATCCAATGCCCCACTGATTTCCTGTGCTTCCTCACATAGATGACAAGAAGACACAAGCTTTATGATATAATTTAGGGTTCATGGGGAAACCTGTTTCCTGGTTTTGTCATACATGCTATCCCTGGGTTTTGGGTTTGGTAATCTAGTTGCTCTTTTTTTTCTCCCCTTGGAGCTTAGGATCTTGAATATGTATGTGTGATCTTAATATGTTTAGGATCTTGAATATTGCTAGTTGCCGTTGAGTAGATTCTGATTCATGGCAACCCCATGTGTTATTGTTACAACATAGAATTTCTCCACCAGGTTTTCTTGGCTATAATCTTAACAGAAGCCAAACACCAGGTCTTCTGTGGTACCACTGGGTAGACTTAAACTACCACCTTTAGATTACTAGTTAAGCGCAAGCCATTTGTTTCAGCAAGGGACCTATACATCTATACCTATACCTATAGGGTTGCTATGAGTTGGAATCGACTTGATGGCAATGGGTTTTGTTTTGTTTTTTTTAACCTATATCTATATCTACCTATATCATCATCTGTATCTAGCTCATCTATATCTGCCAGCTGTATTGAGATGTAATTCATATCCCATACAATTTCACTCTCTGTTAGTTTTTAAGTGCAAACTTCAGGAAGATCCAAAAACCATACTTCCAGCTGCCACCATCTTCTCAGCATTCTAAAACCACCCCTTAAAGGCAATCGTCAACATTAGGCTGTAGGGATAATGAGGATTTTATTATAGTAGCAGGCCTAATGGCTAGCTTAGCTATAGAGAGACTGGCATGTGTACAGGGTGGTATATAGTGCTGCATTTTTCCATGTGTTTAGAAGCACAAACTCAAGGGCTTCTGTCACATGTAGTAGGTAACCAGTTCACATTTATTAACAGTGTTATGATGGTAGCATTCGTATAAACATTTGAAGTCCATAGAGCATCCCCCCAAAATGCATTAATTTTACCTTCTTTAACTATTGCCTGAATTTCTCCTGACTGATCAGTCTCTGAGGAGTAAAAAGAAAATTCAAAGTGTACACACAACTTTAATTTTTTTTTAACCTTCTGCCAGGGCATGCAAACTCATGTGGCCTTTTCCTACTTTCACCCAAAAAACACAACTCTGCACCGGAGGACATCTTAATGATATGAAATGCAGGTGACATTGGGAAAACCAGTTCACTGTGTACAAATACAACTTATTTCCAAGGGTCCATTTCTGAAATTTCCCAAACATAAAAAGCCACCCAAGGCCTCATCCAAGGTTTTTTCTGACTGTTATGATTCGGGGAGCATACAAGGACTACGATATTCTTCTTGAAGAGTTTTCCAGGTCTAGGGAGCCCTGGTGGTGCAAACAGTTAAGCACTTGGCTGCTAACTGAAAGACTGGCAGTTTGAACCCACCCAGTGGCTCCGTGGGCAAAAGGCCCAGCGATCTGCTTCCATAAAGATTACAGCCCAGAAAACACGATAGGGCAGCTCTACTCTGTCAAATGGAGTTGCTATGAGTCAGAATCCACTCAACAACACCCAACAACATCTCAAAAAAGGCTATATTTTTGGCCCAGGACTTATAAACATCTTATTCTACTACTAATTCTGATAGACATTTCTAGCAGGGCTTGCTGATACAAGCCTTTAAACTGCTAACTAAGCAAAATTCACCTCTTTACGAAGAATCCACTCAGCCTCAGACAACTTTTTCCCCAAAGGTGTCTCAATATGAACTTACGCAAACTCCATCTTTACCGTCTGCCCTTGCCCATTGTTAGGCAAAGTGCTGAAAGGCAACCAAGGACAGGAAGTAAAAAGGACCCTCACATAATCTACAGCCTGGAAAACCAACTGCCTAAAAAAAGGACAATAGACTTCATGAAGTTTTATGTTAAATCTTCAACTAGACCTCATCAGAATTAGCAGCTCTTTCTCCCCTGAACATTCTGCGGTTGAGAGGCCACCCTCAGAATACCACCCTAAGACAAATCGATCCCCATACACACCACTAGTCATGGTTTGTTTTCTTAAACAGCAGAAGTTTATTTTATTTCACTGCTCCATCAAAATTATTTATCTCATTTATCATACAGTTCCTGCCTAGCGTGTTTTGCCAGAACTAACATGCATGAAAATTATGTTAATGGGGCTTGGACTGTTTTTAATGTACTTCATATAATCAAGAAACTAAACAAACAGAAAGGGCCCTGAAAGGTGTCCATTCTATTAGGAAGAACGGCTTGCTCTCATAACACACGTTTTGGAGGAGAGTCCTTGCCAAGGATCAAACCACCAGCAGTGCCCTTAGAAAAGACATGTTTGTTCAAAGAAAAAAATAGACTGAGGGACTTATCATTGTACCCCACACCATCAAGTACGGTAGGTTTCCATTAACCAAAGGTGGTTTCATGGAGAGAGACCGGGAAGTGATTTAAAAAAGATTCTTAACATGAAAACTACCCGAGAGAAAAATTAAGTTTCGATTTTTGAGAAGAAGCCAGCTTGGTGGAAATCGTCCATTGCTTGAGGAAATCAATGTGTGTATACACAGGGATGTCACTATAATGCTGGCCCGGTGGTCTCCTCCCAGAAGCACACTGACGTAGCAAAAAGCCATATTATAAAGAGGTCTTTCTGCTGCTTCTGAGAAATGAATATTCTAGGGTTTAGTGCAAGATGGATCTGCATTATCATAAATTTTCCCCCATAAATAGGTCTTATAGAAAAACTGTATTAAGTTGTTAAAGAACTGGAACTTTGACAGGCAGTTTTAAATAACTTTGAGATATTGCTTTGAACATTTATACTTACAGCCTGACTTTTTAAAAAACTGCGAAAACTTCTTGAGAGCCAGGAATTGGGCTAGTCTCTCGGATACAAGAACAACCACAAAAAAACTTATCGGCAATACCAGAAAAAGAAAAAAAAAAAATGCTAAAACCATTTAGAATCTCTGTGCCTGAAATGAAAATAAGGATACTGATCTGCTACTTTTAGCTATTTTAATGATAATATCAGACCGACTGACTGACCAGTCAAACTCATAGAGTTGGACTAAGTGGTGAAAATGGCCAAAATACATGAATTGATCTCAAAAGAGTTGCAATGTGTAAAATATGTAATCTTCGCTCTTATTTCAGATGTTCTCCAGGACACTGACATTGTCTCTCCACCAGGGACAGAAGGACTTTTGTGCGTTTCACAGGAAGAATGCAGCAGGCTTCCAGTTTTTTGTTTTGTCTTGTTTTTGTTCAATCTGTCTTACATTGAGAACAGTATTTTTTTTACTGCCATAAAATATATATATAACACAATATTTGTCAATTCAACATTTTTTACACGTACAATTTAGTGACACCAACTACGTTTATCATGTTGTACAACCATCACCATAAGCAGATACTCAATGCTTCCTAAACAATGACTACCCCACCACCACCCCCCTCCCCACCATCCTTGGTAATCACTAATAAACTTTGGTCTCTATACATTTGCTTATTCTAAATATTTCATATAAGTGGGATCATACAATATTTGTCCTTTTGTAATTGGCTTACCTCACTCAGCATAACCGCTTCTTAAAGAATAAAAAGGCAAACACGCAGGTGAGCCTCACGAACTCAAAAAAGCAGGCACTAAGTGTGAAAGGCAGTGGAGTGGGTTGCCGAAGCAGTGTCTGGAAATTGCAAGCTGGCAAAGAATCTTCCAGGCAAAGGAGGGGACCTAACATATGATGTAATTTTAGGGACTCCAATAAAACACACCTTCCCATTATGGTTCAACAAAGGCTAAAAGCCCACAGTTGGAGCCTTAATTCTTAGACTCAAACTAAACAGGGACAACGGAAATAAAAACATACGTTGCTGAAGAGAGGTGGCACTTCAACTCAGAATGTGAGTCAGATTCTTCCCTCACTGTTTGTTGCAATAAAGAGCTGGGTGGGGAATCAAGGATGAAGGCAGTAGTGGTGAGGCAGAGAGAAAAGGCCAAAGGGTGAGAGAACACCTGGGGTGGAAAAAGAAAATAAACTCTTGAAGGAGTGAAATAATAGAAATAGAAGTAGAAATAAAAATAGAAATACATTTTCCCCATTAAGCATTTCATTTAAAGTCAGTCCTGCAAGCAGAACCAAATAATAATCACTTTCTACTTGAAATTGCTCAGTATTATGACACATACGAGGTCTATGAGTATATCACATTTTAAAAGAGACCTTGACCAACTCTTGTATGTCCAGAAGAGTATGACTAGGAAGATAAGAATTACGGAGAATCTTTGAGGGGGCTGAGTATGTTTAGCTAAAGAAGACTAAGCAAAGGCATGAAAATTAATTCAGAGTTTGTGAAGGGCAGGAATGCAGATAAAGAAGTGAAGTACATACACTTATAACACAAATGTTGTCCTTGATAACACAGATGGGACCAATGAGCAGAGAAAAATTCAGGATCAACGTAGAAGAATTTTCTAATATTCAGAATTGTCAAAAAGAAATGCACTGCTTCATAACATAGCAAGGGTCCTATCACTAGATACTTTCAAGGATTGACTGCTGAATACTCATTAGAGATATTATAGAAAGGAATTAAATTACTCAGAACTGTCCATTGCAAGTGACGAAATTAATTCAAAATGACTTAAGCAAAAGGAAAATGTATTGGCTCAATGTAATTCTAGCTTCAGGCATAGATCAATCCAGCAGTTCAAATGATATCAGAAATCTCTCTGAATTGTTCAGCGGCCTGCCTTTGTGTTGGCTTCATATTCGGGCAGGTTCTCTCTGAGACGGTGGCAAAGCTCTAGTCTTTCTCATAACAACCAAGTGAAGGAATAGAGTTTATTGTCTTCCTCGACAGCACCGGCAATTGCTGGGATTCACTCTGGCTTGGGTCAATTGCCTAACTCAGAACCTATGGCTGTGGCCAAGGGGGAGCAGTGCTCCTACTGGCCAGAACTAGGTCATGTACCCACCCTTGCATAAACCTTGGTGGCCACAGGCATATTGCATTCTCATTGGCCAGTCTGAGTTACATGAGCACCTTAGAGCAGGAGAGGAAGACAAGCACGTGGTCAACACCTCTTTCTCCAAAATCGTCTGGAGAGTTAACAAGTATTTCCACAAAGGAAAATCAGGATGCTATTGAAAACACTATGGAGCAATTCTACTCTGCACACATGATGTTGCCATGAGTTGGAATCGACTCAACGATAGCTAACAACAACGACAGTTACCAGAATAAGCAGGAAGAGTTGCAGGGCAGTCAAAATACCAGCTACCTTCTAACAGCAGTTCATAAGAGAGAAGATAGACCTACAAAACTTTTACAGCCTCTCCGAGTTAAAATTACATTTATTGCTAAATCACACTTGCTATGTCAAGAACTAACTACTCGTTCTGTAATTTAAAGCCAAACATTTGACCTTTTGTATACTTAATCCCCTAGACACTCAGTAAAACGGATATAGGCAGTGAATAACTCATGTAATAGCTTGTTACTTCCCTTTATAGGATATATGTAGACAGAAGCAGTGGTGTGCTGGTAAACTGGCTCTATGGAAAATAAAGTCTGATTTGTAGTATTTGCCAATTTCCATGGTGTAAATACTCCTATCATGGTCAATTTCAAGCTACCACTATGAGGCCACTGAACAAAGCTGGGAAGAAACACACATGTTCCAAATCTTTGCAAAGTGACCTCAAAGATAGAGTCCAGCTTTTTTCCAGTTTACTTGAAGACGAGGTAAGAGACTATGGATTTAAAATATTGTATATTTAAATTAAGTATATGAATTTCCCTACAATGGACGCAATTAAGTGGATTTTTTGCAGCATGATAAGGAATTTCCTAGTGAGGTTTTAAAAAAACAGTTCTCATTTCTTATGGTCTGAATGGTCTTGAAAGAAAACAGAGGCATTGCTAGTTGGTGGGTTATTATGATAACTCCAGCCCTGCTTGAAAAAGCTAATGTAAGTTCCTTCTCCATCTAATAAAAATTGGAATAAATTTTGGCAAAAAAAACCCCAAATCTAATCGAAATACAACATACATGTTCATAATAGTTTATCAATGACTCGTTTTGTGATCAATGCAAAAAATGATTATAACTGTCTAAATGTCACACGGGGAAGTGGCACAGACTGAACAGGAGAGTCATTCCTTATAGGGTTAGAATGTATTAAAGGGGCCCTTAGCTAAACTTCTTACTATGTTTCCCTCCCAAAAGGCCTCAGTTCAAACCTCAGGCTTCCTATACTCCAGATTGATAATGGCAATTATCTAAAAGGAATAGCTTATAACTCAACCCTTTTCATGTATTGTAAAACAGTGTATAGCAAAATATACATATATATACACAATACACATTTTTTCTTAGTTTGTTCATAACATCCTGTTAGAATTTTAGAAATTGATTTTTGTTCTCACCATCAGCGACCTCAACTATTTCACCATTTTTGACCTGTAAAAAAGGTAATTTCAACTCAATAGGTGGAAATAATAATAGTTAATGCTTATATAACCTTTTGTTTTTCCCAGGCACTGTTCTAAGCAAAAAGAAAGAAAATTACATATATTTTTATGAACATACTATGTATATATTTGTGACCTATTTAATATAGGCCCTTTGATGCTTTCACCCAACAAGCAGCATTGCACCAGACTGAGGTCTATAGGCCTAAGAAGTAGCCCCAAGCCATCATCAAAATAAGTAAGGCCTGAGTCAGAGATCAGGAGCTGAAGCCGAAGCCGATAAGCTCTATAGAATGAAAAGAGCCCTGGAAACAGGAGGCTGGCCAGGGAGGCCTAGGAACAGGATCTTTTTTCCCTGTTCTCGAAGTTGCTCATGCTGCTTGTTTCACTTGTCATGTAATTGACAACACAAACATAAAATAACTTAAAAAAAAAAAAAAAGTTATACATTTGGTGGTGGTGGTGTTGAGAAAAAACACAGCAGAACATACAGCGATTGTACCATTTCTACATATACAATTCAGTGACAGTGATTACATTCTTCAAGTTATGCAACCACTCTCACCATCCTTTTCCAAATTGTTCCTCTGCCATTAGCATAAACTCACTGCCCTCTAAGTTCCCTACCTAATCTTTTGAGTTGCTGTTGTCAATTTGATCCCATATAGACAGTTCCTAAAATCTTAAAAGATCACAGTGCTTAAGGAAGACATTCTTTACTAATTAAGCTAATTATTGTTTGGTTTAAAGCAGGACTTCAAACTGATTCCTTCAGGTTCAAAACTCTGCTGAGAATCTGCATTTCTAACAAGTTCCCAGGTGATGATAATACTGCTGGTTAGGGAGTAACATAAAGGAAAAACCCTGTTCTAGTAGTCAGGAGGCCTGAGTTCTAAACCTGCTTACCTGTTATTAATTTGTCAGTTTTCTCACCTGTAAATAGTCATAAAAATACCTGCTTTCACTAGAGCCCTGGTGGCGCAGTGGTTGGGAGCTTGCCTGCTAACCAAAAGGCTGGCAGTTTGAATTCACCAGCCACTCCTTGGAAACCCTTTGGGGCAGTTCTACCCTGTCCTATAAGGTTGCTATGAGTCGGAATCAACTCCA
This sequence comes from Elephas maximus indicus, assembly GCF_024166365.1. Taxonomy (NCBI): domain Eukaryota; kingdom Metazoa; phylum Chordata; class Mammalia; order Proboscidea; family Elephantidae; genus Elephas; species Elephas maximus. The sequence continues at coordinate 42,997,859 of NC_064823.1, forward strand.
CAGCAACAGGTTTGTGCTGAATAAGAATCCACATTTCAGCAGGGTTCCCAGGTGATTCTTAGGTATGATAAGTTTTGAGAACCAATGCTCTGCTTTTGGTTCTCAGAACTCATCCCAACTCTCTAACCAGCAGCAACAGCATTGCCTGGAAACTTGTTACAAATGCAGATTTCAGCAGGGGTTCAAACTGGAATGAACCATTTTGAAGCCTTGGTTTAAAGACAACTTTGGAGATATTTTTTGTTTAATGTTTAAAGATTATCTCAAGGCAATAGTTTCAGGGATTCATCTGGGCTCCATGACTCCAGGAAGTCTAGAGTCCCTGAAAATCTGAAATTCTGGTCTGCATTTCCCCCGTTTGATCAGGATTCTTCTATAGAATCTTTGGTCTCAATGTTCAGTATTGGTAGCTGGGCACCGTCTGGTCCTTCTGGTGTTACGGAAAAGAATGCAGTTTTTCACTGAGGCAATTAGCCACACATTCCATTTCCTCCTCCTATTTCTGACTCTCCTTTTTCCTCTGTTGCTCCAGGCAAATAGAGATCATTTGTTGTGCCTTGGCTGGCCACTTGCAAGCTTTTAAGACCCTAGGCACTATACAATGAACTAGGAGGTAGAACAGAAGCACTAAACATGACAGTAGGCCAATGAACTGGGATGTCTCATGAAACCATGGCCCTAAACCTCCAAACCCATATCCATTGCTGGTGGGAATGCAAAATGGTACAGCTATTGTGGAAAACAGTGTGATAGTTTCTCAAAAAACTTAAACTAGAACTACCGTATGACCCAGCAATCCTACTGCTAGGAATATACCTAAGGGACTTGAAAACGACAGATACAGGCATATATACACCAGTGTTCATTGAAGCATTATTCACAATAGCCAAAAGGTGGAAACAATCTAAATGCCCATCAATGGATGAATGGATAAACAAAATGTGATAGATACATACAATGGAATACTACTCAGGCATAAAGAGAAATGAAGTCTTGATATATGATACAACATGGGTAGAGCTTGGAGACATTACGCTGAGTGAAATAAGTCAATCGCAAAAGGACAAGTATTGTATGATCTCATTTATAAAAAAGACAAGAACAGGCAAATGTATAGAGACCAAAGTTTATTAGTGGTTACCAGGGGTGGGAGGGTGGGGGAAAGAAAGGGTTATTGCTTATGGAGCACTGAGTTTCATGGTTTAAGGTGATGGAAAACTTGCATTGATTAAGAGTAAGGTCTGCACAGCCAATTAATGTAATTCATGTCAATAAGTTGTACACAAGTAAAAAGTTGAATTGGCAAATGTTGTGTGATAGATATATTTACAACAATAACAACAACAACAAAAAGAATAACTGCTGAGGCACTTATATACAACCAAATACCTCATGGGGGGATTTGGTTTCTTGGTTTGGACTTCTTTTTTTTTTTTAATGAGTAATTTGAATTTTAAAATGAGGGAATTTTTTAAAATTCTCTAGGGAAGATATTTTTAAGGAAATAATAAAAGAAAAGATTGAGCTACTGATTTTGTCTAAAAATTTAAAACTTCTGTAGAAAAAAACACAAAATAAAATCAAAAGGTGCAAAAAATTGAATAAAACTTTTGCAATACATATTGCTTCATACAAAAAGATCTGTTATAAATCAGTAAGAAGGAAAGGAGAGAGGGAGGGGAGGGAAGAAAGGCAGGAAGAAAGAGAGAAGGAAGGAAGGAAAATGAACAAAGGACAAATATAAAAAGCTTCTCAACATCACTGATAATTTAAAAAATGCAAATTAACACAATGAAGAACTTTTTTTTTTTTATAACCAACACATCTAAAATTAAAACAAGCATGTTGGCATGTGTTGGGAAATAGTTACTCTCACACATTGTTGTGGGATATAAATTATGCAACTTCTCTCAAGAACAATTTGATAAAATATCAACAGTTAAAATGCATGTATTTCTGACTTTGCAATTTGATTAAAACCCAGGATCCAGAAGAAAAAATGAAATCAGAATTTTGACTAACGAAACACCTTAACAACAAGCGCACTGCCTAAAAATGAACACTACTGTTCCTAGGTGATCGATAATGTGATTGATAATATGGGAGAAAGTGAGCCTTCAGCTCATGGCTTTTCTTGGACTGGCCTGAGGGATAGCAGGTCTGCTTAGCAGAATATTTCTGAGCAGAGGTAAAAACAAATTCTGAGTTTACTTTAATCTATGACTTGCTTGAATTGGTTTTGCCTTTGTCATCCCCCAGAGTGATTATCCTGGGAAACTGATGCTATTCAATACCCAGCATATTACAATCCCAGTTAGCAAGCTATGAGCAGCACTGTGCCAGGCACCAGGGAAGATGGAGACAAAGTCTGAGAAGGGTGGCAGAGATGCCAAATGCTACGGGAACACATGGGCGGGAACGGCTTCACAGAAAATAATACCTGAAACAGGCCTGGAATAACAGGAAGAAGTTGGAGAGCTGCAGAGAATGGAAAAGGGCATTCTAAGGGTAGGGAAGAACACACACAGGAATCAGGATGGGCAGGAAAAGTTGAAACTTAAAGACAATTCTAGAAGATATCAGAACAGGAGCAATAAAATTGTCAGCACTTATCTACAGCCATCAGTAGATAGAAGAGAAAGAACCCCTGAGTCTCAAGATGACTTATATGGGTGTGTCCCAAATTTTATACATTCATTGATTAAAAAATAAAAAATAAAAAAGCTAAGTGTTGTCAAATCAGCTCCAACTCACGGTGACCACATGTGTGTCAGAGTAGAACCATGCTCAATAGAGTTTTCAATGACTGATTTTTCAGAAGTAGATCACCAGTTCTTTCTTCCAAGGTATGTCTGGGTGGACTCAAACCTCCAACCTTTCAGTTAGCAGATGAAAACATTAACTGTTTGCACCACCCAGGGACTCCATACATTCATGTGTTAGCCTCAACAGTCTTGCCATATTGGCCTATAGCCATATTCACTCTAATTTTTCTCTTTAAATATACTCCTTTTTATTTCAGTCTCATCTTAAGGAATAATACCCATGAAATAACAGGGTTAATATGTTAAATACAGCTCTTCTAATACATGTTAAATATATAGCTAATAGCATTTGTTTAAAACTCCACTATATACCACCTAATATACTGTGAACTAACAAAGGGGCACATATCCCACCTTGAGAAATGCTGCCTTCAGAGATGTTCATTTTAATCTAAGCATCATGAAAGTCATCATTTGGGCATGTTTATATCACATATGACAACCTAGACGAAACACAAAGTGTGAAACTGAGGATACCAGATGGCCTTCCTAAACCGTGCTGAAGCCTAAATTAAAGTGCTTAACAGTTGAAGGAGAAACTAGCATTTTTGAGCAACCGTTATCTGCAGGCTCTGAGCTAGTTATTTCAAATAGCTTATGAATGGGCATGGAATTTACACAAAATCAAATAATGTAACCAAGCAAGTAACCTCCTAATGCAAACACCTTCATACTCCAAAATCCTGGCAACCCAATATTAAAAATCATTTCAAAGTAGTTTTGGCTCAGTTTTGACTTCCTTTTGAGGAAGGTTGTTGGATCCCACTTAAAAGGATGACTATCCTCCAAGGAGGAAGACCACAATACCACAAGAAACAAGAAAGAAAAAAAATACAACCATCAATTATCTCACAACATTTACTAAAGGCAAGAGAGATTTCATAATGGAGTGGCAGCTGGTTGGAGTCCTGGCGTGACTTCTCCTTTATCTGTTTATTTGCTTAAAGTACATGCACTCCTATGTCCCACCCCCCCACCCGCCCCCAGCGTAGTTTCCTGGGGGACCAAGGAAGATTCTCAAGGAGGACTGGAATTGTGTCCCCAGGGACTTCTCTTCGTGGAAAACAAAATGACTGATCTTCCACTAGTTACAGAAAGGAATCGGGGAGTCATTGTTGCTTTACTTTCCCGGTTTAACGGCCTTTGGCTTCGGGAGCTTGGGCAGAATCTGTCTCTATTCCCCCAAAGCCTGTTTATCCCTAAAACATTACAAAAACTCTCTTCGCCTTCATGCTGCCAGTGAGGCTGAAGTGGGATGAGGCCACACGTGTAGCATATTCTGGGGCCTACGGAGAAAATAACCAAAATAATTACACAGTCCTTACAACAAAAGAGTAAAGGAACTTATATATATTGTGCCTAAAGAGAAGTCCTGGTGGCACAGTGGTTAAGAGCTCAGCTGCTAACCAAAAGGTCAGCAGTTCAAATCCACCAGCCGCTCCTCAGAAACCCTATGAGGCAATTCCACTCTGTCCTATAGGGTTGCTGAGTTGGAACAGACTCGTTGGCACCTAACAACAACCACAGCAACAAAGAGAAGAAGGCTGAGGGTAGAGATGTGACTCTATTCCTAGGGACAGGAATGGCTATTGCCTGGTAGATGGTAAGGAGCTGCTGACCATACGGCTGCAAGTGCAGCAACATTGATCTTGACAGGAGATGTCTCTTGCCAGTTGCAATTCCCTATTGCTTTCTAGAACATTGCAGAATATGAGAGGCAGGGCAGCAGAAAGTTCAGACACACATACTCTGGAGACAGACTGCAGCACTACTGACTGCATGACAAATTACTTAAGCTCTCTGAGCTTCAGTTTCCTCATCTGTAAAATAATAGCAATAATAGTACCTACCTCAAAAAGTTCTTGCAAGGATTAGTCGCTATATATAAGATATTTGGACCAGTGCCCGACACATAGTATAAGTGCTGTGTATTTACTATTATTGTTGTTATTGTTAGTATTACATTAACTAAAAGTACTTATTCTATTTCTGTTAAGAATAAGAAATTTAGGTATTAAATTAAAGTACGTGAAATTGAGGTGAGATATTAGCAGAGCTAAATTTGTTACAAAGAGAGACTGGGGATTTTATCTTTCACGGTTGTTTTTTGGCTTGCTGTTATTTAAGATTGTATTTTCTGGGATAGTATGAACATTAAAAAAAAAAAAAAGTTGCTGTAGAGTTGATTCCAATGCACAGCGACCTCATGTGAGTCAGAGTAAAGTGCCTGCTCCATAGGGCTTCCAATGGTGGATTTTTTGGAAATAAATGCCAGACCTTTCTTCCGAGGTGCCTCTGGGTGATCTCAAACTGCCTAACTTTTGTTGGCATCAACCAGGAACTCCAGTATGAACATAGTCCTTCCTGAAGGTTAAAGCAGATACAAGATATCCCACTGAGTTCTTCCCAGAGAGCTGATTTGATATCAGTGTGACCACACGAGCTCTGACTAGAGAAATTTTTCCTAAATGCCAACTCACAAGAAGCATCTCCTGTCAAGGTCAACATTGCTTCACTTGCATGCATATGGCCCACAGATCCTTGCCATCTACCAGTCAATAAACATATGCAATGGTGTCTCTCCCTACGGTAGGAGGGGGAAAGAGTGTCTCTGAATCCAAACGTTACAAAGGATGTGAGTAGGCCCTGGGTGTCTGTTGTCCATACCAGTCAATAAAATTAGATCCTTGCATCTCCCCATTCTTGAAGGCATTTAATGAGTTACATATTCATGGTTTTAAGAAGCACATCCTAGCAACAATACAGCTTGTGGACAAAGAAAAGAAGAACCACTCAGGCTGGGTTCTGATGCCTTAAAAATATGGTGATAGGAAGTAACCTCAAACACCGCTGAAATCTTCTGAACCAAGTGGGGGTCTGGATGCTGAAAGGCTGCAGATCCGATCTGAGGGAGATGCTTGGTGGTAGCCAGATGGGACACAGTGGATGTTTAAATCGTGGAGATCCCTGACATTTGTGGATCCAGCTATTCATAGTAGACCATTGGGGAGCAACCTCAACGGTCTATTGATGTAATAATTTATAATTCTGCTGTGAGGCTGGCTTGAGAGACCACATAGAGGCCGCTTCTAGTGATGGGACACAGCTTAGGGCAGATCAATATATTATCCAAATTGGGAACCTTTTTTACTGTACACATTGGGACAACTTTCTGAAGTCCACCGGGTACTATTAATAATTACACCAGGACCACAGGTATAACGTGAGTCTGACCTGGGCAAATAGAAAGGTATAATCACCTATTCAGTGTCCGGCTTTTGGGCCCTCCATTAGTGTAAGCTGTGTTTCTGATTAGTTACTTTACAAAACTATTTATTTATTTAAAATAGCAATAAACTGAGATATATTTTTTTTAATTTTATTGTGCTGTTAGGTGAAAGTTTACAGCCCGAATTAGTTTCCCATTCAAAAATTTATATACAAATTGTTTTGTGACATTGGTTGCCACCCCTGCAATGTGTGAGCACTCTCCCCCTTTCCACTCAGTTTCCCCATGTCCATTCTTCTGGGTTTCCTGTCCCTTCCTGCCTTCTCGTCTTTGCCTTTGGGCAGGTATTGCCCATTTGGTCTCACGTACTTGATTAAACTAAGAAGCATTTTCCTCACATGTGTTATTGTTTGTTTTATAGGCCTGTCTAATCTTTGGCTGAAAGGTGGACTTCAGGAGTAACTTTAAGTTAGTAGTGTGCATCCAGGGACCATAGTCTCAGGGGTTCCTCTGGTCAGACCAGTAAGTATGGTCTTTTTGTGTGAATTTGAATTTTGTTCTACATTTTTCTCCAACTCTATCAAGATCCTGTAGCGTGATCTCTGTCAGAATGGTTAGTAGCGATAGCCAGGCACCATCTAGTTCTTCTGGGCTCAGGCTGGTGGAGGCTGCGGTTCATGTTGTCCATTAGTCCTTTGGACTAATACTTTCCCTGTGTCTTTGGTTTTCTTCATTCTCCTTTGCTCAGGACAGGGTGGGACCAATAGATGTATATTAGATGGCCATGTGCAAGCTTTTAAGATCCCAGATGCTACTCACCAAAGTAGAATGTAGGACATTTTCTTTCTGAAGTGTGTTATGCCAATTGACCTAACTATCCCTCGAGGCCATGCTCCCCAGCCCTTGGGCCCAGTACCTCAGTCCCTCAAGGTGTTTGGATATGTCTAAGAAGCTTCTATTGCTTTGATTTAGTCAAGTTGTGCTGACTTTCCCTATACTGTGTGTTGTCTTTCCCTTCACCAAAGTTAACACTTGTCTACTATCTAGTTAATGATTTCCCCTCCCACAATTTCCCCTCAGAGATTGTTTTTTCTGTGTGTAAACCTTTTCTTGAGTTTTTATAATAGTGGTCTCATATAGTATTTGTCCCTTTTGTGATTGACTTATTTCACTCAGCATGACGCCCTCCAGATTCATCCATGTTGTGAGATGTTTTGTGGATTCATCATTGTTCTTTATCTTTGTATAATATTCCATTGTGCATATGTACCATAACTTGTTTATTCATTCCTCTCTTGATAGAAATTTAACTTGTTTCCGTCATTTTGCTGTTGTGGAGATATAATTTTTAATGAAGGTTATTTAATTTGTGCAAAGGTTTGTAGACAACACAGGTAATTATAGAGATAGCCCGGGGCTATAAAAACATTTGCATTTTGGAGATTCATCAAAGTCTTGCCCTAGAATCTTTGTGACTCTCAAGATTTTACTGCATTGTCACACAGAACATAAGCTCAAGACTATGTTCCAACCCTATTTCCACCAAATTGGGACAGGGCTCTTAAAGAGTGAGATTACTACCTGAATTCAACTCTAAGCAACAGCTCCAAGGAATCGTTTTTGTGATCACTAAAGTAAATGATCAAATGAGTCACTAGTGCTATTGAGGTCTTACAAGACCCAAATTGATAGATGAAATTAATTATTTAATTTAGGAAATTTTGGAATTAGGGACTGTTAGGAATTGAATTGTAGCCCCCAAAAACTTACGTTGAAGTCCTAACCGCTGTATCTGTAAATGTGACTCTGTTTGGAAACGGGATTTCTTTTGTTATGCTTAAGAAGTCATACTGCCATAAGGTGGGTCCTAAGCCTAATCCCTTCTGAGTGATGTCTTACAAAAAGAATGGAATAGACACAGACACACACAGGGAAAAGAGATCATGTGAGGAATCATCTTCAATCTACGGAATGCCAAGGAACACCTGGGGCTACCAACAAGGAATGACCCTCCCCTAGAGTAACTACCATGTTCTACACACTCAGAATTTGCCAGGTTCTGGGCTAGACTTTTTACATATATGCTTGGATTTCACCTTCATAGCACCTATGAATGAGATAATATCCTCATTTATAGCAGCTTGAGAAATCAGAAAGTTTGCGTAACTTGCCCAAGGAAAGTCGTTTATATTTTCAGCAAATGGTTTTACACAATCATGGCCAGGAGGCATCTTTAAAGTTGGCACCAGAAAAAGCAACTTTCATCTTCTGTTCACCTGGGAAGATGGAGAGAAATTAATTTTTTGCTGCTTCCAAGAAACCACGACTATTCAATCTATCAAGCACTGTAAATAAATAAATAAATAGCATAGTGAGTTTACAAAAATACCTCCCAAAGGGGTGGGTGCAGTTGGCAAACAAATGTAGAAGGTGTTATTTGCGTAAAAATGTGGTAGACTAAGATCAGTGCTTTTCTATGAACATAACCCTTCTATTTGTTGACTGTAATTTTGTTGCTCTACGGGATTCCCAGGAGATCTGGAGGAATCCCAGGGCTGACAAAATGACATAAACAGGGGAGGCATTTGCAAATATTTTACTATAAATAATAAAGAAGCACTGTCTGGGGTAATCTCTCTCCTAATCTTCAGCATCTGTGTTGAAACCATTATTAAAATGAAGAGGAAGAAATTGGCATTAAGGAGTGTCATGGGAAGACAGAGTAACTACAAACTTCAGCCAAGAAGTGATTGAAAAGCATTTTGTTACAAATGCAATGATAAGGTATGGTAGAGAGCACCACTCCAAAACTAGCCACCAACCTGCAGTACATGACTCCCAGATGAACTTGCTTTAGGTTAGAAGGTGAACAGACCGAGATTTACACAGTAGTAATTACCTATAATTATCATTTTGGATTTTTTTTTTTTTACATAAAAAGAGGTAAGTTATAGTTATGCTGCAATAAAATCCACTTATGTACAGTTTTTGGTAATTTTGCCTATGACAGGAGATGGGAGGGTGTGGGGAAGAGTGCTCTCCAGTCAAAGCTTTAAATGAAAATGTGTTTCATGTCACCACAAGTCGGGTAAGTAAAACGATCCAGGATTTTTAAATGCATATATGGAACACCGGAAGTTTGGCATTGGCAGATTTCAAAAGTAAAAGAACAACTCTAGTAATACAGCAAAAACTTCCTAGACCTGTGTGTCCACCTGGGCAGTGTGTTCAAAGATGACAAAAATGTCTTTGGCTGACATTCTCCAGGACACCACCTTTGCTCTGAAAAACTCCTTTGGTAGAAACAGCCTCCTCACATTCCTTCCATGTCCCTGTCACACTCCTGCTCATCATTCAAGATTGATCTCGAATGTCACCTCTGCTGTGGAGTCTTCTCCGAAGCCCCAAGACAAAGGTGTGTGATTTCCTAGTGGGTTCCTTTGGTCCCATGCACAAATATACCTTTCCCATGGCTCATCCCACACCATATTAGCATTCAAGAGTGATCTGTCTCCAGCATGTCATCTCACTGACCTCCAGGTCTGATTCTCAGGACCTAAAGGTTTAGACACAGGATCTTCCTCATTCTTTCTTCAAGAAAATGACCTTCACAGCGAATGGAAGATTTGTCCTCAGCACAGGACAAAGAAGTAGCTCACAAGTAAATGTCTGTTCACGTGATTGTCGTCTACTAAGTTGAGTTCCTTGAATCCAGGTATTAGGTCTTTTGATTTTTTTGTAACTTGTGCTTATATAGTACAGATTATATGAGCCTAGTACATAAAAAGTGCATTCATACAATAAAGAGCAACGAGAATGATGTAACCATTCTCCCTTTATGGAAATGCCATTTCCCAAGTTTTGATTTTCTAGGATCCATCAAGATTTCAAAACGGCTTTTGACTGTAATTATGATAACCTTAAATTTACAAAGGAATCCAGGTTTTTAATTCCAGCCCTGAGCTCCAGACATATACATACAACTTCTGACTTGATTCTGCACAGGTATATCTAACTGACATTGTTAGGTGCCATCAAGTCAGTTCCAACCATATGTATGACAGAACAAAACACTGCTCAGTTCTGCACCATCCTCATATTGGTTGTTATGTTTGAGCCCAGTCAGTGTGTGAATCTATCTCATTAAGGGACTTCTTTGGCACTGACTCTCTACTCTATCAAGCATGATGTCCTTCTCCAGGGACTGGTCCCTCCTGATAAGATGAGACAGTCTCGAAATCCTCGCTTCTAAGGAGCATTCTAGCTGTACTTCTTCCAAGACAGATTTGTTCATTCTTCACCAACCCCACAATTCAAAGGCATCAATTCTTTACTGGTCTTCCTTATTCATGGTCTACCTTTCCCATGCATATGAGGCAACTGAAAATATCATGGCTTGGGTCAGGCACATTTTAGAACTCAAAGTGATATCTTTGCTTTTCAACACTTTAAAGAGGTCTTTTACAACAGGTTTGCCCAATGCAATGTATCATTTGGTTTCTTGACTGCTGCTTCCATGGCTGTTGATTGTGGATCCAAGTAAAATAAAATCCTTGACAACTTCAATATTTTCTCTGTTTATCATGATGTTGCTTATTGGCCCAGTTGTGAAGATTTTTTGTTTTATGTTGAGGTGTAATCCATATTGAAGGTTGTAGTCTTTGATCCTTGGCAGTAACTGCTTCAAGTCCTCTTCGATTTCAGCAAGCAAGGCTGTGTCATCTGCATATGACAAGATGTTAATGACTTCCTCCAATCCTGATGCCCTGTTCTTCTTCATATTGTCCAGTTTCTAGGATTATTTGCTCAGCATACAGATTGATTAAGTATGGTAAAAGGGTATAACCCTGATGCACACCTTCCCTGATTTTAAACCACAAAATATCCCTTTGTTCTGTTTAAATGACTGCCTCTTGGTCTATGCACAGGTTCTGCATGAACACTATTAAGTGTTCTAGAATTCCCAGTCTTCACAATGTTACCCAAAATTTGTTATGATCCACACAGTCAAAGGCCTTTGTACTGTCAATAAAACACATGTAAACATCTTTCTGGTATTCTCTACTTTCAGCCAAGATCTATCTGACATCAGCAATGATATCCTTTGTTCTACATCCTCTTCGCAATCCGACTTGAATGTCTGGTTGTTCCCTGTGGATATACTGCTGCAACCGCTTTGGAATGAGCTTCAGCAAAATTTTGCTTAAGTGTGATATTAAAGATATTGTTGGATAATTTCCACATTCTGTTAGATCACCTTTCTTTAGAATGAACACAAATATGGATCTCTTCTAGTTGGTTGGCCAGGTAGCTGTCTTCCAAATTTCTTGGCATAGATGAGTGAGCACTTCCAGTGTTGCATCCACTTGTTGAAACAGTTCAACTGGTATTCCGTCAATTCTTGGAATATTGTTTTTTGCCAATGCCTTCAGTGCAGCTTGGACTTCTTCCTTCAATACCATAGGCTCGTGATCATATGCTACCTCCTGAAATGATTGAATGTCAACCAATTCTTTTTGGTACAGTGACTGTGTATTCCTTCCATCTTCTTTATATGCTACTTACACTGTTCAATATTTTGCTCATAAAATCCTTCAATATTGCAACTCAACCCTTGAATTTTTTTCTTCACTTCTTTCAGCTTGAGAAATGCTAGCATGCTCTTCCCTTTTGGTTTTCTAACCCCAGATCTTTGCACATTTCATTACGATATTTTATTTTTTATTCCCGAGCTGCACTTTGAAATCTTCTATTCAGCTTTTACTTCATTTCTTTCTTTTGCTTTAGCTACTCTACAATTAAGAGCAAGTTTCAGAGTCTTTTCTGACATCCACTTTGGTCTTTTCTTTCTTTCCTGTCCTTCTAATGACATTTTGCTTTTTTCATGTATGATGTCCTTGATGTCATCCCACAATTCATCTGGTCTTTGGTCATTAGTGTTCAATGTGTCAGATCTATTCTTGAGATGGTCTCTAAATTAGGTGGGATATATTCAAAGTCGAACTTTGGCTCTTGTTTTAATTTTCTTCAGCTTCAACTTGAACTTGCATATGAGCAATTGATGGTCTGTTTTGCAGTCGGCCCCTGGCCTTGTTCTGACTGATGATATTGAGCCTCTTCATCACCTCTTTCCACAGATGTAGTTTGTAGTTTGATTCCTGTGTATTTCATTCAGGGAGGTCCACTTGTATAGTCGCCATTTGTGTTGTTGCAAAAAAATATTTCCAATGAACAAACAGGTCATTTGTCCTGCAAAATTCTATCATGTGATCTCCAGCATCGTTTCTATCACCAAGGCCATATTTTCCAATTACTGATCCATCTTCTTTGTTTCCAACTTTCTCATTCCAATCACCAGTAATTATCAATGCATCTTGATTGCATGTTTGATCAATTTCAGACTAAAAATCTTCTATTTCTTCATCTTTGGCCTTAGTGATTGGTGGGTAGTACTAACTGGGTCTTCCTTGTAGGCATATGGGTTTTATCCTATCATTGACAGTGTTATACTTCAGGATAGATCTTAAAATGTTGTTTTTGACAATGAATGTGATTTGTCATTCCTGGCAGAGCAGACCATATGATTGTCTGATTCAAAATGGCCTATACCAGTCCATTTCAGCTCACCATTGTCTAGGATATCAATCTTCATGCACTCCATTTCATTTTTGACAAGTTCCAATTTTCCTAGATTCATATTTTGTACATCCCAAGTTATGATTATTAATGGATGTTTGCAGCTGCTTCTTCTCATTTTGTGTCATGCTATATCAGCAAATTGAAAGAGCCAAAAGCTTTACTCTATCCACATCGTTAAGGAAGAGGCAGCTCTTTCCCAGTTGTATTTTGAGTGCCTTCCAACCCAGGGGCTCATCTTCCAGCACTATATCAGACAATGTTCTGCTGCTATTCATAACAAGCATCTCAAAACTTACATGGTCAAAACAGAACTACGGGTTTTACCTTCACTCCATGCCCAAAAGTGACCTTCCCATATTCTGCCCATCTCCGTTACTGAAGCCAGAAGCCTGAAAGTCATCCTTGATTCCTTCCTTCTCTTGATCCTACACATTCAATCCATCAGAACCTCCTAACAGATTTATCTTCAATATGTATCTTAAATCCAACCACTACTATCACCCTGACCCAAGCCACTGCCATCTTACCTGAATGACTCCCATCTACTTTCTCTGTTCCCATTCTTGTCCCCTACACAGAGAAACAGCCATACTTCTCTTTTTTAAAAAAGCAGTCATATCATGTTATGCCTGTACTAAAAATTCTCCAATGGTTTCTAATTAGGTGTAAAGCAAAGCCTCAACTTCTTATGAACCTCCACTGTTCAACATGATCTACCCCCTACCAACCTCTCTGATTTCATTCCCTACCTCTCGCCACCATATTTATCAGGCCCACACACTTTTCTATTCCAGGAAACTGCCAGGTTGTTCTTCTTTTAGGACTTTCCATTTGTCTTTCCCTTTGCCTAGAATGTGCTGCCAGGTCTTCTCCTGACTGGATCCATCTGGTCATTCCAGTCTCAGTCCAGGTGTTGCTTCTTCAGACAAGCCTTCCTTGACCATCCCTCTAAAGCATATCTCAAAGAACACTCTAACTTTGAAAATTATCTTGTTCCCTGTCTACATCCCCCATTAGAATACAAGCTCCATGATAGCAGGGATCTTGCTTGTCTCACTCACTGCTGTATCCCCATCTCCTAGAACAGAAGAAATGTTCACTTGTGGAAAAAGGAGGGAGGTATCCTAAAAAAGAAAAAAAAAAATTGTCATCGAGAAATCTGACATATGATGCTGTCTTTGTTGTCAGCCACAGGAATAAATGAGGACTACACACAGAGAACAATCTAGTGACAAATGGCAACAGTTTGCTGCATGACGACATCTCCAACATAGAAGTTTGTCAGCATGCTGGTAGAACAGATGTTATTCAAATTGTCTGTAGGGCCAACACAGCTGTGTTGGAAACGTGGCCTGCTCAAAAGAGGGTGGGCAGGACTCTCACCTCAAAGGATTCATTCTCACTGAAAACAATCTGTGGAAGATCCAAAACATGATGTACCAAAGGAATAGCTAAGCCCATCCATAAAATGGAAAGAGGCTGAAGAACTGATCTATAAATTACAAATTTTGATCCTACCCACCCCAAATCAATGTCCCACTCACTAATTAGTTCCCAACTGTGAATGCACACATTTGCCTCTGGTCTCTCTAATTATGACTTCCTCATACACACCTCACACACCTCCCTTTTCACTCAGCTAAGATTTAATTCATATACCCACAATATCCCATTCAACCATGAATTCTTTTACTTTTGGCCATGTTAATGGCCAATCTGTGTAATTTATATGTGATAACTGCTCATCATTGTGGAATTATCAGAGCCTTAAAAAAAAAAAAAAAAATTTTTTTTTTTTTTTTTCATTATCCAGAGGGCGGTCAATGAGACTTAGCTGGGAATCTAGAAGGCTCACGACTCTCTCCTTCCATCATCATCCATCTTATCTAAAGGTATATAATTTTTTTTCCTAGTCACTTTTTGGAGAATGAGGGAGGAAAATCAAAAAGTCATTTTTCTGCTTTTGGTTTAGTCCTTACTTATATGTAACGTAGAGGAAATATGTGGGCTTTGGAATGATGCACGTTTTCCTTCTAATCCTAGAAAACCCATTGTGTGACCTGGGCAAGTTAGTTAACTTCTATGATCCATGATTTCCTCCAATGTTTAAGGTTCCTGGTTTAGGCTTTGTCGTGATTAGTAAGTACAGTGAAACCTGTGAGAGCCAAATGTGACGTAGCTGCCTTGTTTTTCCAGCTCTCACAAGTTTTCCACCATGGATAGGGGGCAATCTTACCACTTTTCTATCACTCTGTATTAGTGGAAAATGTTTTGATTTTCCTTCTCTGACAGGTTTCTGCATTACACAGCTTCCGGTTTTTGTGGGTTTTACTATAATAGTTTGACCATCACCTATCAAAAGCGAGGAATGCTGTATGCCTCAAGAAATGCCTTTCCATGATATATTTTATGTTCTACAGCATAGCTGCTAGTGACAGGTGCTATGATTGCGAAGAAAGTCACTTCAAGTTTCCTCTTATTCAGGAAGGGAAACAGGGAATACCTCACTTCTTTAGTGGCTCTGAGTGAAATGAAGGGTGTTCAATAGAACTGGGATTTGAGATGAAATACAGGTAGTCCCTGAGTTACACGAATAGCACTTAGAGCCAAGCATCTGTTTTTGTTTTTTTGTACATCTTATTGTTAGTAATATGCACTATATACAATGTTGCAGAATGTAATTTGCTAATGTTATCATTCTCAGATGTTCCCTTGCAGATGCTCAAAGATCTGATTCATAAATATACTGATAATAAATGGGAATAACAATGAAAACTAAAAGAAAAATAAAAGATATTCAACTTATGTCTAACAACCTCTCTAAGCTTCAGTTTCTAAAATGAGAAAATATATAGCACCTGCCATGTAGACTGCTAAAAGGGTTAAATGAGATAATACATGTGAAGCATTTAGTGTATAGTTCCTGGCATATGGTTAGTGTGTCAATAAAGCTTAGCTTTTACTTTGGCAGAGGGATGATTAATGAAATGTGTCAACTTGGATAGGCCATGATTCTCAGTATTGTGTAATTATTTTCCATTTTATGATGTGGCTTAAGGGGAGTTTCCTTGGGGGTGTGGCCTGCTTTCAATATCTATAGATGTTCTGACAAAGCTCACTCACTCTTGATCTTACATCCAACTCATCATCTTCTGACCTCCAGTTCATGGGATGTGAGCCAGCATCATGCTGTCTGACCTTCAGATTTTGGGGTTCATCAGCCTCCACAACCCCATGAGCTGGCAGCCTGCCATGTGACCTGCTGATTTTGGTTTGTTAGCCCCAGCAACCACATGAGTCAGGAGAAACCTCCAGCCTGATGCCTGACCCATAGATTTGGGACTTGCCAGCCTCCACAACTGCATGAGCAATCTCCTTGAAATAAATCTCTCTATAGGAAACCCTGGTGGTGTAGTGGTTAAGTGCTACAGCTGCTAACCGAAGGGTTGGCAGTTTGAATTCACCAGGCACTCCTTGGAAACTCTATGAGGCAGTTCTACCCTGTCCTATAGGGTCGCTATGAGTCGGAATCAACTCGGCAGCACTGGGCTTTATTTTTTTGGTTTTATATATATAAAATTCACTGGTTTTGCTCCTCTAGAGAATTCAGCTAAAAGACATTTTGTACCAAGAGTGGTTCTGGAGGAACAAAATCACAAGGGTGAATTATCTGAATTGGTTCTCAAGCCTGGCCAAACTTAAAGGTGCTGATGACTCTGCCTCCAGTAGTAAAGAGGGCACTGCTAATCCATGGCATGAGGTGGCAATAAAAATAAGTAAAATATCACCACCGTTGGATAAAATATTTGTGAGAAATA
The DNA here is from genome assembly GCF_024166365.1 of Elephas maximus indicus. Taxonomy (NCBI): domain Eukaryota; kingdom Metazoa; phylum Chordata; class Mammalia; order Proboscidea; family Elephantidae; genus Elephas; species Elephas maximus. The sequence goes on from NC_064823.1 coordinate 43,014,370, forward strand.
AGGCTCTGAGTGATTGTGTATTTGACACCTTTCAGCATTTCTGTCAAACTGAGAAGTATAGGGAGGCTGATTAGTTGGTTCTGCTTTCTCTAGAAAAAGTGATGAAAGAAAGAGATGAACTCAGGGCTTCAGAGTGACAGCTTAAGTGCCACATAAAAAATCTGAAAGTTGCTGCTTGTACCCTGAAAGAAAGCCTTATTTCTTGTAGTAACAGAGCTGATATTGCTGAAAACCAAACCTAGAGTCTTACTGTAAGAGTGGCTGACTTACCATGCCAGTTGAGCTCCCAACCTCAAATGGTATCTGAAGTTAAAGTGAGGGCATTGATTGAGAAGAAATGGGACCCTGAAACTTGGAATGGGAACATATGGGCAGATAATCAGGAAGCTGGGGACAAATGAGCCCCTAAATTCTGTTGAATGACTCCTGCCAACACAACTGGCCTTCTTACTCCCATCTGACGAGATTACTCCATCTTTGTCTGATAAGCCACCCTTCCCAGTAAAACTATTATCCGTTCCATTTCCATTGATGAAATTAATCCAGCTATGCCTGAAGAGTCTTTGTCTGAGATATCACCTGGGGCATTGCCTGGGGCATTACCTGAGACAGATGCCTTACAAGGCATTGCTAAATGTCCCCAAGACCCACCCCCACCAAGCATTTCTGTTTCTGGACCTATATCTGTACTTAAGCCCCAGCAAGCCCCAAGAAGTGAAATACAAAGTATGACCCAGGAGGAGGTATGCTACATTCCAAAAGAACTGCTTGTTTTTTCTAATATGTACAAACAGAAACCTGGGGAATATGTGTGGGAATGGCTACAAAGGGTATGGGATAATGGCACTAGGAATATAAAGTTGGATCAGCCTGAGTTTATTGATATGTGCCCACTAAGCAGATTCTTCATTCAATATTTCAGTTCAAGAGTTTAGAAAAGATTAAATAGTTTATTTGGTTGGTTCACTGAAGCATAGATTATGCAGTGGTCTATACTAAATCAAGTGGAAATGCCAGACCTGGCTTGTTATACTATGTTGTTGTTGTTCTTAGGTGCCATCTAGTCGGCTCCGACTCACAGCGACCCTATGCACAACAGAACAAAACACTGCCCGGTCCTGTGCCATCCCCACAATCGTTGCTATGCTTGAGCCCATTGTTGCAGCCACTGTGTCAATCCACCTCACTGAGGGTCTTCCTCTTTTCCGCTGACCCTGTACTTTGCCAAGCATGATGTCCTTCTCCAGAGACTGATCCCTCCTGACAACATGTCCAAAGTATGTAAGATGCGGTCTTGCCATCCTTGCTTCCAAGGAGCATTCTGGTCATACTTCGTCCAAGACAGATTTATTCCTTCTTCTGGCAGTCCATGGTACATTCAACATTCTTCACCAATACCACAATTCAAGGTCGTCAATTCTTCTTTGATCTTCTGTATTCACTGTCCAGCTTTCACATGCATATGATGTGATTGAAAATACCATGGCTTTTTGTTTTGGGTCAGGTGCACCTTAGTCTTCAAGGTGACATCTTTGCTCTTCAACACTTTAAAGAGATCCTTTGCAGCAGATTTGCCCAATGCAATGCGTCTTTTGGTTTCTTAACTGCTGCTTCCGTGGCTGTTGATTGTGGATCCAAATAAAATGAAATCCTTGACAACTTCAGTCTTTTCTCTGTTTATCATGATGTTGCTCATTGGTCCAGTTGTGAGGATTTTTGTTTTCATTATGTTGAGGCGCAACCCATACTGAAGGCTGTGGTCCTTGATCTTCATTTGTAAGTGCTTCAAATCCTCTTCACTTTTAGCAAGCAAGGTTGTGTCATCTGCATAATGCAGGTTGTTAATGAGTCTTCCTCCAATCCTGATGCCCCGTTCTTCTTCATATAGTCCAGCTTCTCAGATTATTTGTTCAGCATACAGATTGAATAGGTATGGTGAAAGAATACAACTCTGACGCACACCTTTCTTGACTTTCAACCAATCGGTATCCCCTTGTTCTGTCCAAACAACTGCCTCTTGATCTATGTAAAGGTTCCTCATGAGCACAATTAAGTGTTCTGGAATTCCCATTCTTCGCAGTGTTATCCATAATTTGTTATGATCCACACAGTCGAATGCCTTTGCATAGTCAATAAAACACAGGTAAACATCCTTCCGGTAGTCTCTGCTTTCAGCCTGGATCCATCTGACATTAGCAATGATATCCCTGGTTCCACACATCCTCTTCTGAAACTGGCCTGAATTTCTGGCAGTTCTCTGTCGATATACTGCTGCAGCCGTTTTTGAATGATCTTCAGCAAAATTTTGCTTGCGTGTGATGTTAATGATATTGCTCTATAATTTCCAAATTCCTTTGGATCACCTTTCTTGGGAATAGGCATAAATATGGATCTCTTCCAGTCAGTTGGCCAGGAAGCTGTCTTCCATATTTCTTGGCATAGACGAGTGAGCACCTCCAGAGCTGCATCTGTTTGCTGAAACATCTCAATTGGTATTCCATCAATTCCTGGAGCCTTGTTTTTCACCAGTGCCTTCAGAGCAGCTTGGACTTCTTCCTTCAGTACCATCAGTTCCTGATCATATGCTACCTCTTGAAATGGCTGAACATCGACTAATTCTTTTTGGTATAATGACTCTGTGTATTCCTTCCATCTTCTTTTGATGCTTCCTGCATCATTTAATATTTTCTCAATACGGGGAAAATATTTGGTATACTATAGGAGAAGCTATTCAAAGACTTAGGGAAATTTGCAAGCTAGAGTGAATTTTTCGAGTTGGACCCAGAGACCCACCCATGAAGTACCCAGAAGACATACCTTTCACCACAACAATGAAGAACAAATTTGTGAATGAAGCCCCAGCATCCTTGAAGACTGCTGTGGTTGCTGTTCCATGGAAGTCAGATTTGCCAGTAGGAACTGTCTTAACTGGATTAAAACTACAATGGAGCTAAATGAATAATTTTTTTCAAGGATCAACACAAAGCTTGTTCCTATGAGGCAGAGGTTAAAGATGTCCCAAATGTCTAACTTTTCCAGACTGCTATACCACTCCATCATCTCTAACATCAACTATTCCCTCCCCCCTCAGTATTCTCCCTCCCATCTGTGGGTTCAGTGATTCACTGCAACATCGCACAAAGCTCACCAACTGTACTTACAGTTAAGTAGTTTATTAGGGAAGTAACAGGGTAGAGCTCAGGATCTGAATCAACTTGGAAGTAATAGAAATAACTCAGGATGAAGTTCTTCCATCAAGACATCTTCTTCTCGTACTCTGCTGGCAGGCCCTGCTGGAGCATTGCTCCCACTGGGCCCTGCTGGGGGCCTTTTTGGACAAGTGTTACGACTCTTAGTTCAGTGGTCTGGCAAGCCCCACCACAGCCATCTATTGCCAGTCTCCTGGTTCCTGCCATCTCACACCACTATCACTTTGCTACTGTTTCACTGCTATCTTCCGTGTTTTAGCTCCTCTCTCTCTGTCTCCCCTTCAGCCTAGCAGGATGGCAAAACTGACTAATCCTCTTTATTAGGGTTCCACATACCTTATTTGCATGGTCCCGCCCCAAAAGGGTGCCAGGCACCTGATTTACGTTATTAGTAAGCTATACAATCCCTTTGGTGGGCCACAAGCACCTAATTTGCATAGCCCCACTCAGTCATTTGGTGGCAGTTACAAAGACTATGGTGAGAAGGGCCATATTAAGTAATTCACTAAACTGCAGGGGCTGATTGGACTTTGGGGTGGAAAAGACAAAGTGGCAGCACTTCATTGCCAAAGACAAGGTGGGCATGGTTACTGTAATGGACAGCAGAGTCATAGCAGTAATCAGAATAGTCCAAATCATATGGGCTTATGGTGTTGGCTACTTAGTCATGGTGTCCCTAGGAGTGAAATAGATGGGAAATCTACTAAATATTTACTTGTTCTGTACAAGCAGAAGATTTCTAGGTCAAGTGAACGGCAGTCTTACTTGAAGCACCAGAATAGAGAGTAATAGCCACTCATCAATTCTGAGACTTGAGCCAGTTTACAGACCCATGAAGGGGATGCTGGGTCCTCTTGATGCCACTACACTGCCAAAAATTTGTACCATTAATCTTTCTCCCTGCCTTCCCAAAGGGATCTATAGCCTTTTATAAGAGTGATTATTCATTGAAGAAAAGGAAATAATCAGACTTTTCAGGGATTACCAGAACTGGCTCTGAACTGACATTAACTCCAGGAGACCCAAAACGTCACTGTGGCCCACCAGCCAGAGAGGGGGCATACAGGTCATGTTATTAGTGGAGTCTCAGGTCCATCTTGCAGTGGGTTCAATGGGTTCCCAAACACATCCTGTAGTGATTTCCTCAGTTCCAGAATGCATAATTGGAATAGATATACTCAGCAACTGCACAACCCCCACATTGGATCCCTGACAAATGGAGTAAGAGCTATTGTAGTAGGAAAAGGCAAGCGGAAATCATTAGAACTGCCCCTACCTAGGAAGATAGTAAACCAAGAGTAATACCACATTCCTGGAGGGATCGCAGATATTACTGCTGCCATCAAGAACTTGAAGGATATTGGAGTGGGGATTCCCATCACTTCCCCATTCAACTCATCTATTTAGTCTGTGCAAAAACAGATCTTGTAGAATGACAGTGGATTATTGTTAACTTAACCAGGTGGTGACTCCAATTGCAGCTGCTGTTCCAGATGTGGCTTCATTGCTTGAGCAAATTAATACATCTCCTAGTATCTGGTATGCAGTTATTGATCTGGCTAATGCTTTTTTCTCAATTCTGGTTTCAAAGGAACACCAGAAACAGTTTGCCTTCAGCTGGCAAGGCCAGCAATACACCTCACTATCCGACCCCAGAGGTATATCAACTCTCCAGCCTTTTGTTGTAATTTAGTGGGCAGGGACCTTGATCACCCTTCCCTTCCACAAGACATCACACTGGTTGTAACTGTTAAGGATGTGTGTCGACTTGGCTGGGCTATGATTCTCAGTGGTTTGGCAGTTATGATGTAGTGTGGCAGGCACATGATGATGTACTTACTTCAATAATGAGATTTGATATAATGCTATCACTTTCATGATGGGATCTGCTATGAGTAGCCAATCAGTTGAAAGGGAGTCTCCTTGGGGTTGTGGCCTGCATTGAATATATAAGTGGACTTTCTGGTAAGACTAGTGAGCTTTTGCTCACTCTGGATCCTACAGCTGGCTCCTGTTCATCTAGCCTCCAGTTCTTGGACTTGAGCTAGCAGCTTACCTGCTGTCTTGCCTGCTGATCTTGGAATTTGTCAACCTTTGAAGCCTGTGAGCAAGAGCCCTGCTGTCTGGCCTGCCAATCTTGAGTTCACCAGCCCCTACAGCTAGGTGAGTCATAGGAAGCCTCTATCCTGACCCAAGGACTTGACACATTCCAGCCTCTGCAACTGCATGAGCCATTTCCTTAATATAAATCTCTCTCCATATATATGTATTTTTAAGCTTTGCCGGTTTTGCTTTTCTAGAGAACCCAGCCTAGGAGAGCAGCCGAGCTCTTAATCACTGCACTACCAGGGCTCTGTTTACTTTTAAAGGAGAAGAAATATGGTGACATTGAAATCACTGTGTCAGAAATCTAGAGACTTGCCTTTTGGTCCTAGTTTTGCAACTAACAGAGAGTGACCTTATTTGCTTCAGCTCTGTTTCCCCATCTATAAAATGAAGTGCGTTGGATTTGCCCCAAGGTCCCTATGGTTGTGGAACAATGCATGACTTAAAGCAAAGGACATGTCCTTCCTTTGCTTAAAGCACTTTAATAGCTCCCTACTGTTCATAGGATTAAGCCCAAACTCTTTACCTTGGCCTGCAATGGTGTTTGTGATCTTCCCCCTACCTCTTCAGTCCCTTCTACTGTGAACAAGCTTCAGCTAAAAGGAACCACTTTTAGTTCCCCAAACTTGCTGTGTTGTCTCTTACCTGTGGCCTTTTCATAAATTGAGCTTTTTGCTTGGAACATTTTTCCCCTTTCCCTCCTCCTTCTAGTTGCTTTCTTGGTTGTATGAGGTCCCCGTGTCTCTCTGATCATTTCCCTCTTTTACATCTCCAAAGAGATTGGCATAAGACAACACTTAATCTTATATTGAGTCTTGATTCATTACTCATTAACATAATTGCTGCTAATCCCACCTCATTAACACCGTAGAGGTAGGATTTACAACACATTGGAAAATCATATCAGATGACAAAATGGTGGACAATCACACAATACAGGGTATCATGGACTCGCCAAGTTGACATATATTTTTGGGGGACACAATTCAATCCATAACAACTGCTAGCCAACCTACTGGAAGAGACCCATATTTGTGCCCATTCCCAAGAAAGATGATCTGACAGAATGTGGAAAATATCAAACACTATCACACGCAACCAAGTTTTGCTGAAAATCATTCAAAAATGGTTGCAGCAGTACACCAACAGGGAACTGCCAGAGGTTCAACCTGGATTCAGAAGAAGCTATGGAATGAGTGTCATTGCTGATGTCAGATGAATCTTGACTGAAAGCAGAGAATATCAGAGAGATGTTTACCTGTGTTTTATTGACAATGAAAATGCATTTGACTGTGTGGATAACAAATTATAGAAAACATTGCAAAGAACGAAAATTCCAAAACATTTAATTGTGCTCATGCAGAACCTATACATAGACAGTCATTCGACCGGAATAAAGGAATGCTGTGTGGTTTAAAATCAGGAAAGGTATGCATCAGGGTTGTATCCTTTCACCATAGTTATTCAATCTGTGTGCTGAGCAAATAATCCCAGAGGCTGGGCTCTGTGAAGAATGCAGCATCAGGACTGGTGAAAGACTCATTGACAACCTCTGATATGCAGATGACACAACCTTGCTTGCTGAAAGTGAAGAGGACGTGAAGCACTTACTGATGAAGAAAACTCCAGCCTTTGGTATGGATTACACCTCCACATAAAGCGAAAATCCTCACAATTGGACCAATAAGCAACATCATGATAAATAGAGAAAAGATTAAAATTGTCAAGGATCTCATTTTACTTGGATCCATAATCAATGCCCGTGGAAGCAGCAGTCAAGAAATTAAATGACGTGTCGCATTGGGCAAATCTGCTACAAAAGATCTCTGTATTTAAAGTGTTAAAAAGCAAAAATGTCACTTTGAGGACTAAGGCGCACCTGACCCAAGCCATGGTATTTTCGATTGCCTCATATGCATGTGAAAGCTGGACAATGAATAAAGAAGACCAAAGAAGAACTGATGCCTTTGAATTATGGTGTTGGCAAAGAATATTGAATATACTATGGGCTGTCAAAAGAATGAATAAATCTGTCTTGGAAGAAGTACAGCCAGAATGCTCCTTAGAAAAGAGAATGGCAAAACTTCATCTCACATACTTCGGACATGTTATCAGGAGGGACCAGTACCTGGAGAGGCACAGCATGCTTGGTAAAGTAGACCAAAAAAAAAAAAAAACCAAACCTGCTGCTGCTGAGTCGATTCCGACTCATAGTGACCCTATAAGATAGAATAGAACTCCCCCAAAGAGTTTCCAAGGAGCACCTGCTGGATTCAAACTACCGACCTCTTATTCAGCAGCTGTAGCACTTAACCACTATGCTACCAGAGTTTCCAGTAGAGGGTGAGGGAAAAAAAAGGAAGCCCTCAACGAGATGGAATGACACAATGGCTGCCGTAATGGGCTCAAACATAGAAACTATTGGCACAGGCTGGGCAATGTTTCATTCTGTTGTACATAGGGTAGCTATGATTCAGAAGCAACTTGATGGTACTTAATAACAACAATATATACACCTCACTAGTTTTGATCCTCTACAGAACCAGCCTAAGACAGGCAGTATGGAGAATTTCCAAAGGAGCACTGGTGGCACAGTGGTTAAAGCAGTTGGCTATTAACCAAAAGGTCAGCTGGTTGAACCCACCATCTGTTTTGTGGGAGAAAGACGTGGCAATCTTCTTCTGTAAAAATTACAGCCTTGGAAACCCAATGCGGCAGTTCTTCTCTGTCCTACTGGGTCAGAATTGACTTGACAGCAATCAGTTTTTCATTTTTTTAGTGGAGAATTTCAGTTTCCCAATGACATTTACTGCTTAACCCGTTGCCGCTGAGTTGATTGCAACTCATAGCGATCCTATAGGACAGAGTAGAACTGCCCCACAGGGTTTCCAAGGAGCGCCAGGTGGAATAGAACTGCTAACCTTTTGGTTAGCAGCCATAGCACTTAACCACTACACCACCAGGGTTTCCATTTACTGCTTAATGGTAATTAAATGTATTTTTCTGGATATACGTACTATTTGATGACTCTCTGTTAGAAAAGTTTGGGCAGGAAGGTTTGGCACGCTCGTCCTGCCCTGTATTTCCAATATTTCTGGAGGGGCAAGGGGAGGGAGGGAATGTGCGATCAGAGACATACTCCAAAAAACGAATTACATTGGAAGTTAATGCACAAGTGCCCTGACATAAGCAGTACATGAAAAAGTAATTTAGATAAATAAATCAAATGGAAGGCCCGCTTCACAGAAAAATTGTGAGAATTAAATGAGATAAATTATGCGAAACCACCTGGAGTCTAAGTTTTTGTCACTTCCTCTTTCGTTTGTATGGTTTGAAAAATATTTAAAGTCTTTATTTCATTAACAATCCTTTTACCTAGTCTAAATAGTGGCTGTTTCTATGATAAATTCTTGGAATTCTGTGTTCGTTAAACATTTATTTTTCTAATATACTCTTTCTTTCTTTTCTCACCATATGATCCTTCCTTTCCTTTGCCATCCGTTTTTCTCACTTTCTTTTAATTTACTATCTGTTGCAGAATCCTGATATAAGAGCTTTATTGTGGCAACAATCACAGAAGGATTCTTTTAAACAGCCAGTTCTGCACAAAACAGTAGAATCCTAGTAGGATGCATCCTGCTGCACTCAGATAGACACTCTTACTCTGAATTAAAAAAAAAAAAAAAGGCTCTATTGGTATTCTATGCAAATGATCTTTGACTGTAAGTTGGAAGCGCATTCAGCTGCCTCCTCAAGCAAAGATGTCTTTTCAGTATCAGAATTCTTGGAAGTCCTTGAATAAAAATTCACTTCCCTCTAGAGTTGTATTTGATGTATTTTTAACATTTCTATTTTTCTTTTATTGTTTCATAGAGATGTATTCTAATTTTGTTTGTCTGTAGTTTATAATAAAAAAGAACAGAGGGAAAAATTAGTAAGGGTCTATTGAAAGAGTTAAATCATTTCCCTACAGCTTTCCTAAGCGGAACTGATAGTCTTAGTCTGACTTAGAGAGCTGGAATAGAAAGGCTGCCAACATCTGTTTTGGTCAGAGCCAGATAAAAGAGACTAATTCATAGTGGGAATAACCAATGTATGGCATTCTGTATTCCATTACCCTTTTCACACACACACACACACACACACACAAAAAATGCATGATGTAGATAGACAGAAAAATTTCCACCTAAACTGTTCCACAGTGGAAGTAAAAGAAAGGTGAAAGGCTCAAAAGAGCAATTACTGATTTTATTCAAGCAGAATGAAGCCAGGAAGCACAGCACATCACCATCACCACCCCCACCCTGTCAGGGCTGGGTCTCAGCCATTTGACAGAATTGGTCTTAAGTTAAAAAATAACAGAAGTAAAAATAACCTCTCATATACCTATACAAACAGGGGTTAGGGCTGATTTACACAACTGAAATGCAGGAATAATGTAGAATCCTCATTTTATCTATTAGTTTCAATCTTCTCCCCGTTAACAGTAATTTAAGAACTGCTAATGTGTTTTTAATGTGTAGCCAAATGAGCGATTTGAGACCCTCTCTCCTACTGCTATTGTTAAAGATCTTAAGAGGTAGGCAAGAGAGGCAGCAAGGTCCCTGGATGACTGATGACATGAATAAACCATACAGAAACAATCAGAACGTGGCTCCAGCAAGAACTTGGCTAAAAAAAAAAAAAAATTTGTTTTAGGCAGGGGGCAAGGAGAGGGGATATACTTGTGTTTCTTTGGTTGGTTGGTTGGCTGGCTGGTTGGTTGGTTGGCTGGCGGGTTGGTTGGTTGGTTGGCTGGTTATGAAGATTGTCTGTTTCCTTTCTTAACCAAGAATGCACAAAAAGCCCCCAACACCCGGGATCATCAAAAAACTTATGACTCTGAATGACTTAAGACAAGCAGTTCAACTTAAAATGTTTATTTTTTTTGACATTCATCTTTACATTATTGAAATAGTGTTGTGCTAGGAAGAGGGTATTATGATATCCTGTGACAATGAGCAAGAAAAGTTTGCGTCAAAGCAGGCAGCAGCAGGGCACCGGGTAAACTATATGGGTTTTGACACACAGCCTATGACTCAGATGAGATGAAGAGCTCCTCCTAGGACACTCGGGAAGTCCGGGACAGGCACCCTTGTTCTTCTGAGGTTCGAATTCTCTTTTCCTACTCAAAATTTAAGCACAAGCTCTCCCTGACTAACCCTACTTTCTTGATCTTCTACTTTTTTCCTTCTTTCTTTTCTTCTTTGTCATCTTTCTCATCTTCCCTTTCTCTGTTAAGCCATTGCCATTGAATCAATTCTGACTTAATGGCGACTCCATGTCTGTCAGAGTAGAACTGTGCTCCATAGGATTCCCAACAGCTGATTTTTCAGAAATAGATTCCCAGGTCTTTCTTTCAAGTTGCCTTGGGTGGACTCAAACCTCCAACCTTTCAGCATATTAATTGTTTGCATACCCAGGGACTCCCTTTTCTCTGTTATTGCTTTGGAAATTGGTGACAGTCTGGGTGGAGAATATCTCTTACACCTAACTACTGGAACGCAAGCTCACTGGGGACTGAGACTGTACACTGAAGACAGAGAATAGGTGCTGAAAAAAAGCACTTTAATTAAATAGAATAAAACCATGACATTCCCAAGATGCCACACTGAGGAAGTAGCTACATCAGAGGGGAAGCAGCTCAAGCCAGGGCCCACCTCTCTGGCTCTCCCCCATCTACTCCCACAGGAAGGGTCAGGCCGATTTGGCATATTGTTTCTTATATCTCAGAATCTGAAAACATTTGTTTATGAGCAACTGTCCTGTTAACTAACAACTGTAGTCTTTGACTCTCAGAACATAGCACAAATGTTTTATGTTTTTGAATTCTTTAAACGTCTTAGAGTCTTAATTAACCAGACCCAATGAAATAGAATACCACCACCCCCACCAACAAATATTTGAAATTTTTGGAACTTCACTTTTATGAGAAAGATCTGAACTTTAAGTGTCTCATGGAGAACACAGATACAATCAATAAAAATGTCTCAAGGGTCTACCTAAGACAGTATACATTCAGGCAAGCAAATAACACTGAATGTATAATGATCATTCATGTTCAGAATCTCAATCCTGAAGCAGCACAGAGCCATGACAATGAGAGAAATATTGTTATGCTCTCTGTTCTGACTAACACAAGAAAAACTGCTACTGCCCTTCAGAAAGACTGTCAACAAGAGAGAATATTCTTTTTTCTTTTCATTCCAGATAATTGAATTTCTTTTTTCATCTGCCAAAGAATGCTAGTGCTCCGGTCCTTCTAAGAAATCTGGGAGTAGCAGCCTGGAATTACTTAAAATTTATGCCTACTGCCGTACAGGATTTGAGGCCCAGGATTCAAGGAATTGATATGATCAATATGCTAGGCTCTGCCCTTGACTTTTTGACCAATGATGTGTGCTTCATTTACTCTAAGCTTAAAACAAGAGACAAAAAGTCAGAGAATGACACATCTAGAAGTGACCTTCATTGCTGGAAACTACAGATCATTTAATACAAAACCAAGGTCCAGAAAAGTTGCATAAATTGTCCATGGCTACAGGGCTGGCCAATAGCAGAGTTGGGACTAAAACCAGGTCCCCTGACTTCAAATTTCTTTCCACTAGCTCAGACAGCCTCCCCTCTGTACAGATATTGTTAGGAGACTGCTGCTGTGAGAGTAAAACCATTTTTAAAGTCTGTGAATGCTTGAGCATGCCATGGTAGTACAAAATATTTGAGTGCAGTTTTTCTCCAAACGCCATGTTCTGCCCTGAAGCTTACATGCACCCAAGGGGCATCTCAAATAGATCTTAAGCTAGCATCTCAGCCACCATGTAGCCACTTGCTTGTTCCTCCTTTCCCTGCTACTGTTTTGAGGATCGAGTCCCTGAGTGGTGCAAACAGTTAATACGTTCCACTCCTAGTCAAAAGTTTGGAAGTTCAAGTCCTCCCACAGGCACCTTGAAAGAAAAGCCTGGTGATTTACTTCTGAAAAATCAGCCTTTAAAAACCCTATGGAGCACAGTTCTATTCTGATACACATGGAGTTGCCATGAGCCAAGATCAACGTGATGGCAACTGGTTTGGTTTTGGTTTTTGTCGCTGGAGTCACTATCCCTGGCATCGCCACTGGCCAAATGGAGCCCAAGGAGCCCCTGCCAACCTAGGCCACAGATTGCCTTCCCTGATGATGGTGGAAGGGGTAGAACTGGTGACATTAACAGCTTCCAGACCATTCCATCACTTTCTTAAGTATGGATAATGACAAAACAATCAAGCCCTCCTTTGTAGCCGATTTCTCTGATGTAAAGACTCCCATCACGCCAATTTCAAGCTACCAATATGGTATAACTGAACGTGGGGTTGTGAAAAAATGCACAAAAGAGCACCATTATATAGCAGGTCCACCATACAGATACACTTGACATAAATTGCCTCAAGAGCACAGACAATAATGAAACATAGTAAAATCATTAGGAAATGATGAGCTTTGACTATTTATTACCACTGTTTTAACTATAATTTATATAATTATAAATTTATATAATTGAATTTTTAATAATGGCTATGTTGAACAACTGGCTTACGAAATTTCTGAAATTTAAAAATCAGCTCCCATAAGCTGGTACAAGTCTGCTCTCATGCTCCAAAGTAGGGGAAAAGATATTCTTCTGAAAATGAAGTATCAGGAGAAAGATTAGTATTTCATAAGGTGGTGCAGTGGTTGAAGAGCTTGAGTGCTAACCAAGGGGCCAGCAGTTCGAATCCACCAGCTGCTCCTTGGAAACCCTATGGAGCAGTTCTACTCCGTCCGATAGGGTCACTATGAGTTGGATTCAACCCGATGGAAACGGGTTTTTTAATATTCTTATTAAGTTACAAAGCCATTTATTTTAAAAATGAATTTTCAAAAACCGTGTCCAGGCAGGAGATTTGGCATTTCTGTCCAAGTGTGTGTGGGCTTAGAGTCCTCTTGCTTCCCCATAGCCTCTAACCACCACCCCTGCCACAGACACCCGCCGCACAGAAGGGGTGCATTGAACACACCTCCTGAGAGCTTCGCCTTGGCCTATCCAAAATAACTCTTTCTGGAGCCAATTTTTTAGTGTAATTTATTCCAAACCTTTGATGGGGAAGCTTGTACTCTTTAGGCTGTTCAGATGTGCAGCCACATTGGCTTCTACAGCTGCAGGCAATGTTGCCAACCCCAAAGCCCAGAGACACCACATGGATTTATAACATTCCTTGAGGGATAGCGGATCCATAGCTATAAATGAATGCATTATGCTTATCCACGTACATGTTTTTCATCTGTGACAGGTATTTAATGGATTGGAGGCTTCATTTAAATGTTACATAACCCTCCTTTTAGTAAATAAGGTGAATATTCAATATAATTGAAACAAGAAAGACTGCCTTTGTTTGGCATAACTGATTCCAAAACAAAAGGACGCTCCACATGCCAGAAGTTGATTACCTAAAGGATCGGCTACATGAGAATGTATGATCATATGTCTATCACAGTTTAATTGTTAATGAAAGAAGCATAAACCATGTAATGAATTTTGCCTTTTTATAGGATAATCTTGAGCTCCTCAGACATAAGAGTTTAGAGGTATGTATCATTTGGCACCTCAGATGAAAGGACTGGAGATCTACTTCCAGAAAGCCAACCATTGAACCCTATGGAGCACAGTTCTACTTTGACACACATGGCGTCACCCTGAGTCAGAATCAACTCAACACCAACTGGTATTCTGTTGCCCATCTGGCAGTTCATTGTACTGTAGTGGCTTGTGTGTTATTGTGATGCTGGGAGCTATACCACCAGTATTTCAAATACCAGCAGGGTCACCCATAGTGGACAGGTTTCAGTAGAGCTTCCGGACTAAAACAGACTAGGAAGAAAGGCCTGACAATCTACTCCAAAAATTAACCAATGAAAACCTTATTATGGATCATAACGGAACGTTGTCAAACTTACTTGCTTTGGATATGTTATCAGGAGGAATCAATTGTTGGAGGAAGACATCATGTTTGGTGAAGTTGAGGGCAAGGGGGGCCCTCAGTGATAAAGATTGGGACGATTGTCTCAACGATGGACTCAAACGTGCCGGCAATTGTGAGGATGATGCAGGAATGGGCAATGTTTCATTCTATTGTAAATAAGGTCACCATGAGTCAGGATCGCCTTGATATCACCTATCATTTTATCAAATTACTAATGTGGCTTAATTAAAAGCAAAGCCAGGATGAATCAATAAAAAGAAATCTTAAGTTACAAAATACTTAGAAAATAAGTTGCATTACTCTGCAGTACAAGAGATAACTGAAATTGACTGCTACGCATTTTATCAAGTAGAACTCCTGCTTGGACAGCTTTAACGTGTGGGAGACTGGTGCGAACTACAGAATCTGGAGCCTTAGTCTTAAAGAGTTTGAACCAGTAGCAGTTATCACAATGCCTGGCACATAGTAAGCACTCAAATGGAATTTCACAAATAAGTGAATAAATTCATGTCTTAATGATTGAGGACATTTTATTAACATTCTTTAAAAAGTTTGTTCTATTCTGCATCCCACTTTGAAATGTGGCGTCTGGGGTCTTAAATGCTAACAAGCAGCCATCTAAGATGCATCAATTGGTCTCAGCCCACCTGGAGCAAAGGAGAATGAACACCAAGGTCACACGATAACTAAGAGCCCAAGAGACAGAAAGGGCCATGTGAACCAGAGACCTACATCATCCTGAGACCAGAAGAACTAGATGGTGCCCGGCCACAACCGATGACTGCCCTGACAGGGGGCACAACAGAGAACCCCTGAGGGAGCAGGAGATCAGGGGGATGCAGACCCCAAATCCTCACAAAAAGACCATACTTAATGGTCTGACTGAGACTAGAGGAATCCTGGCGGCCATGGTCCCCAAACCTTCTGTTGGCACAGGACAGTAACCATTCCCAAAGACAACTCATCAGACATGGAAGGGACTGGACAGTGGGTAGGAGAGAGATGCTGATGAAGAGTGAGCTATTTGTATCAGGTGGACACTTGAGACTGTGTTGGCATCTCCTGTCTGGAGGGGGGATGGGAGGATAGAGAGAGTTGGAAACTGGCCAAATTGTCACGAAAGGAGAGACTGGAAGGGCTGACACATTAGGAGGAGAGCAAGTGGGAGTACGGAGTAAGGTGTATATAAACTTATATGTGACAGTTTGACTTGATTTGTAAACGTTCACTTGAAGCTCAATAAAAGTTAAGAAAAAAAAAGTTTGTTCTGTTACACAAAGTAAAAAAAGATGTTTGTGATTTTACTTATGCTGCTGCTGTTATTGTTGTCAGGTGCCATCAAGTCAGTTCCAACTCATAGCAACCCTATGTACAACAGAATGAAACACTGTCCAGTCCTGCACCATTCTCACATTCATTGGTATGTTTGAGTCCATTGTTGTGGCCACTGTATCAATTCATCTCCTTGAAGGTCTTCCTCTTTTTCACTGACCTTCTACTTTACCAAGCCTGATGTCCTTGTCCACGGACTGGTCCCTGCTGGTAACACGTCCAAAGTACGTGAGATGAAGTCTCACCATCCTCACTTCTAAGGAACATTGTGGCTGTACTTCTGAGACAGATTTATTTGTTCTTTCTGGCAGTTCGTGGTACATTTAAAATTCTTTGCCAAAACATAACTCAAATGCATCAATTCTTTTGCAGAAGATTTGCTCGATGCAATACATCATTTAATTTCTTGGCTGCTACTTCCATGGGTGTTGCTTGTGGATCCAAGTAAAATGAAATCCTTGATAACATCAATATTTTCTCCATTTAGCTTGATGCTGATTATTGGTCCAGCTGTGACGATTTTTTGTTTTCTTTATGTTGAGGTGTAATCCATATTGAAGGCTGTGGTCTTTGATCTTCATCAGTAAGTGCTTCAAGTCCTCTTCACTTTCAGCAAGCAAGGTTGTGTCATCTGCATATCACAGGTTGTCAATGAGTCTTCCTTCTAATCTTGATGCCACATTCTTCTTTATGTCGTCCAACTTCTCAGGATATTTGCTCAGCATACAGATTGAATAAGTGTGATAAAAGGATACTGCCCTGATGCACACCGTTCCTGATTTTAAATCACACAGTATCCCCTTGTTCTATTTGAACAACTGCCTCTTGGTGTATGTACAGGCTCCACATGAGCACAATTAAGTGTTCTGGAATTCTCATTCTTTACAATGTTATCCATAATTTTTTATGATCCATATAGTCGAATGCCATTGCATAGTCAATAAAACACATATATAAACACAAAATAAATCTTTCTTGTATTTCCAGCCAATATCCATCTGACATCAGCAATGACATCCTTCATTCTATGTCCTCTTCCAAATCTGGCTTGAATATCTGGAAGTTCCCTGCCATTATATTGTTGCAACCGTTTTTGAATGATCTTTAGCAAAATTTTACTTATATTATTTGATAATTTCTAAAACTCTGTTGGATCACTTTTCTTTGACAAGGGCAAAAATATGGATCTCTTCCAATTGGTCGGCCAGGTAGCTTCCAAATTTCTTGGCATAGATGAATGAACGCTTCCAGCATTGCATTCATTTGTTGAAACGTCTCAGTTGGTATTCGGGCAATTCCTGGACCCTTGTTTTTCCCCAATGCCTTCAGTGAAGCTTGGAATTTTCCCTTCAATGCCGTCCATTCTTGATCATATGCAACCTCCCGAAATGGTTGAATGTTAACCAATTCTTTTTGCTACTGTAGCTCTGTATATTCCTGTTATTTTCCTTTGATGCTTCTTCCATCATTCAATTTTTTGCCCATAGAATCCTTCAATATTGCAACTCAAGGATTGAATTTTCTCTTCAGTACTTTCAGCTTGAGAAACGTCGAGCATGTTTTTCCCTTTTGGTTTTCTAACTCCAGACCTTTGTACACTTCATTATAATACTTTGTCTTCTCAAGTTGCCCTTTGAAATGTTCTCTTCATCTCTTTTACTTCATGATTTCTTCCACTCACTTTAGCTACTTGATGTTCAAGAGCAAGTTTCAGAGTTTCTTTTCACAGTCATTTTGGTCTTTTCTTTTTTCCTGGCTTTTTAATGACCTCTTGCTTTCTTCATGTATGGTATCCTTGATTACTCATCTGGTCTTCAGTCATTAAAAGTGTTCAATGTGTCAAATCTATTCTTGAGATAGTTTCTAAATTAAGGTGAGATATACTCAAGGTCATACTTTGCCTGTCATGGACTTGTTTTAATTTTCTTAAGCCTCAACTTGAACTTGCATATGAGCAATTGATGGTCTGTTCCACAGTTGGCCCCTGGCCTTGTTCTGACTGATGATATTGAGCTTCTCAATCCACAGGTGTAGTTGTTTCGATTTCTGTGTTTTCCATATGGCAAGGTCCATGTGTATAATCACCATTCATGCTGTCGAAAAAATGTATTTGCAATGAAGAAGACATTGGTCTTTCAAAATAGTATCATGAGATCTCTAAGATCATATTTTCCAACAACTGATCCTTCATCTTTGTTTCCAACTTTCCCATTCCAATCACCAGTAATTATCAATGCATCCTGATTGCATGTTTGGTCAATTTCAAACTGCAGAATTTGGTAAAAATCTTCAATTTCTTCATCTTTGGCCTTAGTAGTTGGTGCATAAATTGAATAATAGTTGTATGAGCTGGTCTTCCTTGTAGGCATATGGATATTATCCTATAATTGACAGCATTGTACTTCAGGATAGATCTTGAAATGTTCTTTTTGACAATGAATGCAACACCATTCCTCTTCAACTTGTCATTCCCGGCATAGTAGGCCATACAATTGTTTTATTCAAAATGGCCAGTACCAGTCCATTTCAGCTCATTTTTTTTTTTTTATCCCCTAGGATATCGATCTTCAAGCATTCCATTTCATTTTTTACAACTTCCAATTTTCCTAGATTAATACTTTATACATTCCACATTCTGATTATTAATGGATGCTTGCAGCTGTTTCCTCTCATTTTGAGTCATGCTACATCAACAAATGAAGGTTCCCCAAAGCTTGATTCCATCCATTTCATTAAAGTTGACTCTGCTTTGAGGAAGATGCAATTCTTCAGTCATATTTTGAGTGCCTGCCAACCTGAGGGGCTCATCTTCTGGCACTGTATCAGACAATGTTCTGCTGCTATACATAAGATTTTCATTAGTTAATTTTTTTAGAAGTAGATTACCAGGTCCTCCTTCCTAGTCTGTCTTAGTCTGGAATCTTCACTGAAACCTGTCCACCATGGAGGACCCTACCAGTATTTCAAATACTGGTGGCATAGCCTTCAGCATCACACAACACGCAAGCCACCACAGTATGACAAACTGACAAATGGTGGTTATTTATGTTACTACCTTTTAAAATATTCATTTTTTTACTGATACCATTAAAATTTAGGCCTGCTCTTAAATTATCAGGTGTTCTGAATTATGGGAGTTCACAATTAAAAAATTTTAGTACTCCTCTGTTGTTTTTGCCTGTCCAGTAATATTACTCTAGTTTTCTCCTGGAACTATCCCTCCCCTTCTCACAGTCCATGAGACTGACTCTGACTCCTGTCTAGAGATAGGCATGTAATCCTGGCCTGAGCAGTCAGAACATTCCATCCTGTAATTCACAATGATTGATTTGGGGATGGGTGCCTGACCCACTCCCTGCCAATAAAACACATTTCCAAGACTTTTGCTAAAACTATCATGAAAGCGATGCTCTTTTTCCTCTAAGGTGCTACTCTGGTAAAGTGTAAGCCTGGTGTTGACAGTAGCCACACTAAGCTTAGGGAGAGCCAGAGCAGAAATGGGGCCCATGCAGAAGAATGTGGATCTGAGAGATAGGGAGAGACCGACTCTTGATGACATAATCTGCCTAGCTGCACAGTGACAGAGGCTGCTCTACCCTTGGACTTTTCAATTTCATAAACTAGTAATTGAACATCCACTTGAGCTAGATTTCTGTCACTCACAACCAGATGAGTCTATTCTGCAAGTTTATTCTATGCTTATTTTAATAGCATGTCCTTATTAATTATATTTTAAATCCTGATGAAAGGACATAGGTTTCTTCAGTTGACAAAATGTAATTTAAAATTCTGTTGGCTATTCTAAACACTTTAATTATGAACTTCAGTAATTCAGAGCTTGTCAAGAACTGAGTTTTGAGACAACCTACAAAGAAAGGGTTTATCTGTCTACCTTGGCCTAAAGAAGCTAAGGTAAGTACCCTGCTTTCAGAAAATGATTCAGGTCTTGAAACACTATGATTCAGCACAGTCCTTTCTCTATACAGGGTGTCATGAATTGAATTATGTCCCCCCAACAATGTGCGTATCAACTTGGTTAGGCCATGATTCCAAGTATTCTATGGTTGTCCTCCATTTTGTGATTGTAGCTTCATGTTAAAAAGGATTAGGGTGGGACTGTAACACCACCCTTACTTTAACACACCACATCCCTGATCCAATGTAAAAGGAGTTTCCCTGGGGTGTGGCCTGCACCATCTTTTATCTCTCAAGAGATAAAAAGAAAAGAGAAGCAAGCAGAGAGCTGGGGACCTCATACCACCAACAAAGCAGCGCCAGGAGCAGAGCATGTCCTTTGGACCCTGGGTCCCTGTGCCTGAGAAGCTCCTCCACCAGGGGAAGATGGAGGACAAGAGCCTTCCTCCAGAGCTGACAGAGAGAGAAATCCTTCCCCCTGTAGGTGACATCCTAAATTTGGACTCATAGCATACTGGACCTTGAGAGAATAAACTTTTCTCTGTTAAAGCCATCCACTTGTGGTATTTCTGTTATAGCAGCACTAGATGGCTAAGACACAGGGCTTTGTGTACTGATTAGATAATACCTACCCCAGTCAATGGCCTAAATCTAGAAATAGGACACTAGGTGGCAAAAAGCACACAAATTCACAAGATGAAAAAGAGAATACTATTCTTCTAGGGTGACAGAACATCTCATAAAACTCTTCTTTTCACAGGAGGACTGTAAGCTTAAAATAACAATTCTGAGACAATTTCTTGTCATCCCAAACACCATACTATGAAACCAAAAGGGAATGGAAAGGAGCCCAAATCCTGGTGTGATTCCTGTTTCTGGGGCTTACCACCTGTACAATCCAGTGTGTCATTTTCAGTCTTTCCATCTAGAAGATGAGGATCATAATTTCTCATAAAAGTCACTGGGGGCTGTGGATTTTAAGTACTCCAATGAGTCATTAACTATCATTTTCACGAGCAAATTGTTGATATTGATATATTTATTGGCATATTTCTCATATTTAGAGAGTATCTGGTGAGGTGATTCATTAGTATCCAGGGAGTCTTACCATGAACCCTCTGTCTGTGACCCTGAGACAGACATACACAAGGGTCTAAGTACTTGTAACAAGAGGATAAGTAGCATGGGCCCAACTCTGTCTTTGTAAACTGTGCCTAACTATGTGTGGCAAAGAGCCTGATGAGAAACCCTTGAAAAGGCCACCAATCCAATTTAACCTTGTTTTCCTATGTACAGTGCCATGCTGAGTAGCGTCAGAGTTACCAAAGTGTATAAGACAGTAGTCTCGGCTCTCTAGGAATACACAGGCCAGCTGTAGAGTCAGATGTTTACACCATGATGTTCACAGCATGAGTGTTAGAACAGATTAGCAAGCAAAAGGCTATCTCAGTGGCAAGGAAGAAGTGATCATATCTAGGTAATATGGCTTGGTTTTCAACAGCTGCTATGGAGGAGGTCTCATGAGAAAAAGAAAAAATATATGGAAAGGCCCTGAGCAGTGAAAGTACATAAGGGATTCATGAAGGGGTGGACCTGGGGAGCAAACTACGAATGAAGAGTTTGTACAACTGGGGAGAGCTTTGAACACCTAGCTAAATGAGCTCCAAAACCCAAGCTAAAATGTAGGAAGGAAACTCAAGCATTGGTATGAAGGATTCCTTGAAGAGGAAAAAGTATGTTAGCAGGGAGGAAAGGAAGTGAACATCGTAATCTATCCAGGTTAGGGAATATTGGGACATGAATTATGGAAGTGCCAGTTAGCAAAAAAATGAAGGGGACATGTTGATGGAGACATTCTCTCTCTCTCTCTCTGACTCTGCCCTGTGAATTCTTGCCACCTTGGCCTCCCCAAAGCTGCAAACTTCTCAAATCAGTGGAGAGGCTTTCAAGCTCTTTTTTTTTTTTTTGCACTGCAGCCTGGAAACACCCACCAAGTAGTGAACTGGGCCAAGCAGGGCTCACCTCATTTGTTTCCCTTCTCTCAGAGATCACTGTTTGTCTTAGGCTGGGCATTCTAGAAAAGCAAAACTAGTAGAGCATATAAATATATTTAGAGAGAGAGATTTATATCAAGGAAATGTTTCAGCAATTGTGGAGGCTGGAATGTCCCAAGTTCACATATCAGGATAGAGGCTTCTTCTGCTTAATGTAGCCACAGGGGCTGATAAACCCAAGGTTGGAAGGTCAGACAGCAGGGCTCCTGATCACAGGCTGTGAAGATCAACAAATCCCAAGATCAGCAGGCAAGACCATAGGTAAGCTACTAGCTCCAGTCCCAAGAATCAGCGGTCAGATGAACAGGAGCCAGCTGCAGGATCCAGAGCGAGCAAAAGCCTGCGAGCCTTGCCAGAAAGTCCACTTATATTCGATGCAGAGCATGCCCCCAAGGAAAAAAAAGTGATTGGATACTCACAGCAGATCCCATCAAGGAGGTGATCACGTATTTATTATCAAATCTCATCATGACAGTGATCACAACATCATAGGACTGCCAAATCACATAACTGCCAAACCACTGAGAATCATGGCCCAGCCAAGCTGACACACAACCTTAACCATCACACTCTCCCATCTATTTTAAAATAACTAGGCATTATTGCACATGTTTTTGCCTGTTTGCTTAGTTGTCTGAGGCAGAAGGCTAAATCCAATCCCTGTTATTCCATCTTAGTCCGAAGTGGAACGCTGACTCAAGTGATTTAAGACCTGGTGATCTACATCTGAAGAATCAGCCATGGGAAACCCTATGAAGCACAGTTCTACTCTGACACGCGTGGGGTTGCTATGAGTCAGAATCTGCTCAACAGCAAAGGGAGGTTTCAGAAATCTGAGCTACAAATTCCAAGGGTTAATGCTGAATAATTTTATATTTCTCAGTCTCACCCAGAGCCATACAACACACAGACTAATTGAATGTTCCTGATAGAATCCCCATTTTCATCCATAAATTAAAATCCTAAGTATTAGCATGTGTTGCTCCACATTTTCTGATCCAAGCTCATGATTTGGTGGTCTTTTCTCCCTGACTTCATGTGTGTGCGTGGGTAGGGGGGTGTTCCTATAAACACACATGCATCTATATTTTATATCCAGCTGGTGACTGGATTTAGGTTAAAAATGAAATTTACGAGTAAACTTTGTTTAATGTACATAAACAGGAACTAGTTACTTGTGAATTCATTAATTAGATTCCTGTTTATAGAACTACTGTGAAGAATAACCCTTTGTTAGCCTGAGGGAGCTCCTGCTATCGGTATGAAAAAAATATTGAGTGAGGTTCCATTAAAGAACTGCCTTGAAGCTTCACTGCCCAGTCAGCCCATCCCGTTTAAGAGCCCTCTGTGCTCCCCAGGTCCTCAGATTGAGCCTTACTCTGGCAAGAGTGAGCTCTTGACTGGGCTAGAGCCCTGCATGAGAATCACAATCTCCCATTCACCTGCCCCCTTACTCTGACTGTTTCTAGAGCTGCCTTGGCTGCCTTCCAGGCCCTTGACCTCTTCTCCATTCAGGCCTACCTTGTTTCTCATGCCCGGCTGAACTCAAGGCCATCCACTTTGCCTTGACCTTTAGTATAAACTTCCTAGGCTCCCGTCTGACTGTCCACCTGGCCATTGCTTGGCCTGGTGCCCAGTATATGTTAAAAGCAAAAGGCAGGATATAGGAATCTACTCGTTTCCTCCAAACTACGGAAGGCAGCCAGCGGTCAAGAGAGATGGATATGGTACATATTTATAAAGTTAAATGAACCAAGGACACAGTTGTAAGAAAGCAATTCAACAAAACACTTCTTAAGCCAGACACTCTGCAAAGGTCTAGAATACTGGCTGAAAAAGGTACTAGCCCTGATGATTGGGAGACAGACAAGAAAAGAGATTGTATAGCATGTATACACATGTGTAGCATGCATGGCACAGCTTCTCATTGCCTGTCTAGCTTCTAGCTCACTACTTTTATTTACATAATTGTGTGGACAACAAAATATATTACAATGACACCATGTCCAGATGGATTTCTACCAACAGCTTATATGTCTGTCTTTCCTACTAAATTGCAAGCTCTCTAAGGAGAGGAGTCATGTATTATTCCTCTCTTGTCACTCCCAGTGACTAATAAATTTTCCATGTATGTAACTCACATACATATAGGTCTACTGTAAAGTAACAAAATAATTACACAATGAGCACATAATAAGTAAACTATACCTCTTACTGATAAATAATAATGATTCTAATCATCTAAGAAAATATACATGTTACACTTCATGATGGAAGTATAAACATGCTAATAAAGTAAATGTATTAAATTTGTTCATTGTTCATTCACCTTACTCCAGTTTCATCCTTAATAAATGTGTGTAGCCAGGTTATATCCACATAAAAACAAGCATAGTGCTGCCAGAACCCAGCACATAAGTGATTGACAAGATGGCAGCTAGATTCATATTTTCAAACAAGCAAAATTCTATGGTAGCATTGTTGACATTGTCCAGTCTTTTGGTGTCTGGCCATTACTTTTATCCACCATATGTCTACTCTATATAAAGATGCCTGGAGGAAAGAACATCACCCTAGATAGTTTTGCGCCTAGGAGGAGGCAATAGGGTTTAGCTAGGAGACTCTGGACGGTGCAAATAGTTAATGTGCTTGGCTGCTAACCAAAGGTTAGAGGTTTGAGTCTATCCAGAGGCACCTTGGAAAAAAGCCTGAAAATCTAGTTCCCAAAAATCAGTGACTGAAAACCCTGTGGAGCACAGTTCTACTCTGACACACATGGGATCACCATGAGTTGTAGTCTACTTGATGGCAGCTGGGTTTTTTTTTACCAGTCAAGGAGGAGCAGGGGGTGGGAGAGACAGTCAAGCTGACTCTATTGGTTAGGACTCTTCCCAGTGTCAAAAGGCCTGACTCAAGTGGCTATAACAACAAATAGATAACTAAATATTAAGAAAATGTTTATGGTTCAGGCATAGCTAGGTTCTGGGGCTCAAACAATATCATCAGGACCCCAGCTCTCCATCTCACAGCTCTCCTCTCCTATATGTTTGCTTCATTTGCAGCCTCCATTCAGTTCACTGAGCAATCCTACCTTTGGTAGAAGCTGAATGCAGAGACATATTATTGAGAAACTCCTTGACATTGTACTCAATAGTGAATGTAGAATGAATGGAATCGTTTAACCAGTCTCTGCCTTAGTGTGCTGCAGTATCAAGCTCGTTGACAATTAAAAGAGTTAAAATACAGTGTAACTCAGAGAAGGGCAGCACCTTCTTTTCGCCAGTCCCTAAACTCAATGGTAGCTTCAAGTCTCATAAACACATGCTACCAAAAATCCATTCTCATCGAGTCAACTAGAACTGCTTACTTTTTCTTTAGCCACAGATCTCTTAAACACTCCACCACCATGGGTGAACAAATAGATTCTATCTCTTGGTCAGAGTATTTGCAGAAAGTTTATGGCCATTTTTACTTTACTGCCTGTAATATGTACCATTTTATGTCTGATTTCTTTCACTTAACATTATCTCTGTGAGATTCAAAGATAATTTTGTGTGTATTATTATGTTCTTTTTCATCACTGTGTAGTGTCCCATTGTATGAAAGCATGATAAATTATTTGCCCGTTCTAAGGTTAGTGGACATTTGGGTTGGACATTTGGGTTGTGTCTTAGGCTGGGTTCTCTAGAGAAGCAAAACCAGTAAAGCATATAAATATATAGAGAGATTTATATCAAGGAAACGGCTCACTCGATTGTAGGGGTTGGAATGTCCCAAATCTGTGGATTAGAATAGAGGCCTCTCCCAATTCACATAGCCGCAGGATTATGCAGCAATGGATTTAAATAGACATGATCAGAGTCACACAAACACTGAGAGAGAGAAGGTTAAGGTATGAGTTTAATGCCTATTGGAGACCTACTGTGTGACAAACACTGTGCTGTGCACTGTGCCTATGAAATCTCATTTAATCCTCACAACAATTTTGTAAGGTAGGCTTGATTATTCCCAAAGTGTTTTGTGACTTAAAGGTTGTTGGTTCGAACCCACCCAGGGGTGCCACCAGAGAGAGACCTGCTTCAGGAAAGATTTAAAAAAAAAAAAAAAAAAATTTTTTTGGAAAGATTACAGCCAAGAAAATCCTATAGAACAGTTCTACTCTGTAACACATGAGGTCACCATGGGGCAAAACCGACTCCATAGCAACCCTTTTTTTTTTAATTTGAGACTCAAAGAGACTACCTAAAGCCACACCAACCTGCTAAGTGGCAGAGTCTAAATCTAAATTTTCATATGTACTACCTAGCACTGAGAAGGCCTCATAGTACAGTGGTTAAGCCCTCAGCTGCTAACCAAAAGGTCCACAGTGCAAACCCGCCAGCCACTCTGCAGGAGAAAAATGTGCCAGTCTGCTTCAGTAAATCTTTACGGAAACCCTTGGAATCCCTATGGGGTAGTTCTATCCTGTGCAATAGGACCACTATGAATTGGGATCGACTTGATGGCAATGGATTTTTGTGGGTTTACCTAGGGTTGTATCAAATAATTGCGAAATAAATATCTTCAAGATGACCGACATTCGTGAACTGCAGCAGATCAGTTTGAAATGTAACCAACTGATTCCTTGGTTAGCACTCAGACCTACCGAGGTTCAGAAAAAGCCAAAGTCACAGGCTATTACAAACTTTTCAACATGTCCTCAAAACACAAGCTAAAAATATCTCATACAGTTTGTTATTCATCTTTTTCAAACCAAATATTCCTGCCACCTGCGTCAGATATCAGCAGGTGAACAGTACCCTCAGCATGGCCACAAGCAAGAGCCTCTGTGTGGTCGAAAAGTCCTGGGGTACAAGGAAAGCATATCCGAGCCCACATTCATGCACTCTTATTTCCTGACAATATTCTCCCAAATCTAAATTATTGATTGTCCCTGGATTTCACACTTACTGTTGAAGTTCTTGTTGCTTTGAGGCAGTCCTCGCTCCCACCTGAATCACTGTCCCCAGGCACCGGATGAGTCTGTCTCTCTCCTGTGCAAACCAGATACTGAAATAAGCCCTTCTGCCTTTGTTCAGCCTTCTCACTGCATCCAACACAACACAACTCATCCAAACACATTCTTGGGGCACTATAAATACCAGTGGCATAGCTTCCAGCATCACAGCAACACACAAGCTACCTCAGTACGATAAACTGACAGACGAATTTTATTGACTACACAAAGGCATTCGACTGTGCTTCCTGAGGCTTTGTCACCTTAGGAAAAGGGTTGGTTGGCCTCACATGGGATCAAACAATGTGGCTCCAAACACAACTATTAATTCGCCCAGTCTCCAACACACACACACCCAACACACACACTCAATGATCTCTTCACGGAAGTTAATCAATGCCCTTATCTCTTTCAGTCTGTGATTAAACGAGGCATTTTGTTTCTTCTGTCAAACCTAAATATTTTCCATAATTACCTAGGTGGCTCTTAAGAAACAAACAACTAAATCAATAATCCATAAATGCTGAAATTGTCTCAGGCTTTGAGGTACTTTTCGAGGCTATTATTCACTGTGGAGCTTTGAAGTTCAGGTCATCCACCCCAGGCTAAACAAAAATGCATGTTTCTCTCCTGATTACTACCTAAAAAAACACAGAGCCTGAAATTTCTTGAGTTCTTAAAATCTTCAACCCCTGGGTGGCACCTGGGAAGTGAAAAAAGCAACGCTACTTGTTGGAACATGGGTGTTTATATTGGAGGTGGGGTAGTGTAATGATCAAAAGGGCAGGCTCTGGAGGTAGATAACTGGATTTGAATCCTACCCTTGCCATGAGATAACTGTGTGACCTTGGAAAAGTTACCTAGCCTTCTAGAAATTAGAAATAATAGTATCGTCTATCGCGTATTACTGATGGGGGACTTAAAGAGATAATTCACGGAAAGTGCTTAGTACACTGCCTGACAATAATAAGGTCTCAATAAATGTTAGCTATTATTATTTCACTGGCCAATTTCTTCAGAAACCAGGTCTTTCTTCCTAGTCTTTCTTAGTCTGGAAGCTCCACTGAAAACTGTCCACCATGGGTGACCCTGCTAGTATTTGAAATACCAGTGGCATAGCTTCCAGCATCACAGCAATATGCAAGCCACCACGGTATAAGAGACGAGTTTTATTGACTATAAAAAGGCATTTGACTGTGCGGATCATACCAAATGATGGATAACATTGTGAAGAATGAAAATTTCCAGAACATTTATGCTCATGAGGAACCTGTACATAGAAAAAGAGGCAATCATTCTATCAGAACAAGAGAATACTTCATGGTTTAAAATCAGGAAAGGAGTGCATCAGGGTTGTATCCTTTCACCACACTTATTCAATCAGTATTTTGAGCAAATAATTCAAGAAGCTGGACTATATGAAGAAGAATATGGGCATCAAGAATGGAGGAAGACTCGTTAACAACCTGCAATATACAGATGACACAACCTTGCTTGCAAAAAGTGAAGAGGACTTGATGCACTTACTGGTGAAGATCAAAGATTATAGCCTTCAGTATGGATTACACATCAACATAAAGAAAACAAAAATCCTCACAACTGGACCAATAAGCCACATCATGATAAACAGAGAAAAGATTGAAGTTGTCAAGAATTTCATTTTACTTGGATCCACAATCAACGCCTACGGGACCAGCAGTCAAGAAATCAAATGATGAATTGCATTGGGCAAATGTGCTGCAAAAGCCCTCTTTAAAGTGTTAAAAAGCAAAGATATCACTTTGAGGACTAAAGTGAGCCTGACCAAGCAATGATATTTTTAATCGCCTCATATGCATGGAAGACCAAAAAGAATTGATGCCTTTGAATTATGTCATTGGTGAAGAATATTGAATATACCACAGGCTACCAGAAGAACGAACAAATCTGTCTTGAAAGAAGTACAGCCAGAATGCTCCTTAGAAGCAAAGATAGAGAGACTTCGTCTCACTTATTTGGACATGTTATCAGGAGGGACCAGTTCTTGGAGAAGGACATCATGCTTGGTAAAGTAGAGGGTCATTGAAAAAGAGGAAGACCCTCAAGGAGATGGATTGATACAGTAGCTGCAACAATGGACTCAAACATAGCGATAATTGTGAGGATGGTGCAGGACCAAGCAGTATTTTGTTCTGTAGTACACAGGGTCACTATGAGTCGGAACCAACTCAATGGCACCTAACCACAATAACAATATTATTATTTCAGACACAGTCTCTGGGCAGCACAAATGGTTAAGGGTTTGGCTGCTAACCAAAAGTCTGGCAGTTCGAATCCACCCAGAGGCACCTCAGAAGAAAGGCCTGACAATCTACTTCTGAAAAGTCACAGCCATTGAAAACCCTCTGGAGCACGATGAAATCGACTTGATGGCAACTGTTTTTATTATTATTATTTCAGAGTCCCTGGGTGGTGCAACTGTTTAAGCACTCAACTGGTAACCAAAAGTTTGGAAGTTTGAGTTCACCCGGAGGCACCTTGGAAGAAAGACCTGGTGATGTACATTAGAAAAATCAGCCATTGGAAAACCTGCGGAACACAGTTCTACCCTGACACACATGGGGTCGCAATGAGTAGGAGTCAACTCCACGACAACTGGTAACTGGCATTACTATTTCAGTCAGCATCATGATTGCATATTCAGCCTGCCTCCCAATCTCCTTCTTCCTCCCTATTGCTGGAATATTGCCTTAGGTAGAAATTCCCATCCTTCGACATCGCTTCCAACACTCTCATTCTTATTTGGCTTAACCCCATCCCTCACAACAACATGAATACCTGCATCCCCTCCCCACCACCAAGATCTTCCATGATACCTTGTGGAACCTCTGTCCTAATGTAAACAAACACATTCTTTGTCCTTTGTCCCCGATATTGGCTTGCCTCTGAAGACATCACTTCCCTTGCAACCCATTCTAATGGTCACCACTCATTTTATAAACCATCACTTTCTGAGGTAAGCATATTTCTTATTCCCAGTTTCCAATTATAAACCTAGCTCCTCAGTCATCTCCCAGCATCTGCTTACCTCTGAAATCAAGGCCATCCATAATATTGTCTTTCTCCCTCTCTGTTGATGCCATGTGTCTTAGCTCTTTCATAAGTTATGCCCGGCTCACATTTTGTTTTTATTCACATATTTAACAATTATGCTAAATTAATAGGTATGTGAAAGCCTGCATCAGGCACTGGGGATAAAAAGGTGAATAAGATGTTATTCAAGTTCTAAAGGGATTAGCAGTCTAGTGGAAAGGCAAACACATAATAATAAGAAAACAAAGTAATAAGGGCCATCAAGGAGATAGGTACAGGTGAAGTGGAAGCTCAAACCCTACAGGGACCTCGATGTCCATAATGTCAACCCTTCCAAGCCCTGTATCTCACATATCTTTGATCACCTCAACTTTTCTGCTTTCTCTACCCATAAACAGACCCCTGCCTTAGATCTGGTTAACCATAATTTAGAATTACTCACCTTTAAGGTCTTAAATTCCTCTCTTTGGTAATAACCTCCAATCCTTCTCTTCTACTAAATCTGCTCTCTGTCCCCATTTTTTAATTCCTAAAGCATTCTTTATCCTCACTACTCATTGATCCATTTTAGACCTTTTTACAACCTCTGCCTAGTGCCACTGATTCTATTAGCCAGCTTCTTCAGCCATGCTTACCTTCAGAATTCTAACCTAGGTCTTCAAACCATTCATATTCATGTTTCCTCTTCCCAAGGTACTAACCATTAGTGGGGATACTAAACAAAAAAATTTTATTAGTTCCTTTATAATTTATATCCGATCTCAGCTGGCTCCTTTTGCTACTCAACAGTTCTTATATTCAGTGATCCCCAGTCACATTCCCTATGAAATCAATTCTACATCATTCTTTTCTTCAAATCCTGAGCCCGGCGCCTACCACCTTGACTCAGCTAAAGTCATTTGATGGCTCTTTCACCTTCCCCCAGTCCTCCTCAGAATATCTACAAATTTCCTCCATCTTTTCTTCTTCCCTTCCAAGCTCAGAGAATAGATGCCCTCCCCAAAGCTATTGTGTCCTTGATCTTATCCATTTCATCCTCTTTGAACATTTATACTTATCAGTTGTCATTTGAGTCTTCCCTATTCCATCTCCACTGGATCTTCCCCCTAACCTTATAAGCAAGCTCAAATTTCTCTTCCAATCCCCTCAGGGGAACATACTACCCCTCAGGCTACCACCCAATCTCTCTCCTTCCCTTCTCTGCCAACTTCTTGAATGAAACCTATACTCACTGATGTCTACTTCCTGACCACTCACTCCTGTCTTAAACCTGTGTTTCCAGCCCTGTGGCTCTCCTAACAGTGCTTTCCCACTGATCACCAAGTAAAATGCAGAAATCTGAAGGAATCATTTCAAATCAAAGTTAAAGTAGAACAGAGTGAGCCCTTTTTAGTGAAATTCTCACAAGACTTAAACACCACCCAATTCTCACGGTGGTGTGTTGTTGATTTAAAAAGAAAAAAAAAAAGTTTCTTAATTGTTTTTCTGAAAGAGGAAGAAACTTCAGGATGTAAATCACAAATCATGTGGGTTCTTTTTCCTCTACCCTACAATACTCGAATTTTTAGAGCCTAATGACAATATATGGTGTTTCACAAAACCATCCTGATTTATAATAAATAACATTTTTCCATTTGCATGAAATGAATCATATCAGGTCTATGGTTCTTACGATCCTCTTTTATTTACAAAAGGAATTTCCAGGAATAGTATTGAACTAATTTAACTAATTCTTCTATTATTCTGAAGGCAGGAAAGATAAGGAATAAAAATTTGGAGAAAGTATATCTAGAATGAAGGTAAAACTGTCTATAATCTCTAGTCCTTGCAATCAATAGCCAAGATACGTATCCTTCTAACCATGAAAGAATAAAATCAGATATTAATTTTATGTTTTTATGAGTTTTTGAAGGTTTTTACATGTTGCTGATTCCAACCCTTTACAGTGGCTCCCTTTCACCGTGATTCTGTTGATAATTGGTTTTAGTGCGTTCTTGCCATGCAAATGGAATCATCACTTCTACCTTGCCATCGCTGTATTAGTGTCATCATTCAACCCCATGCCTTCCAGTTGCACAACATGGCATGCTTTATAATTACTATAATGACATCCAACCATACTATAAGAATCAACTGAGCCTTCAGAAATCTGAGAGTGTGGCATCTCTGTCTGGTATCCCTAGGTTTCAGACAACCCAGGACATTTCCATTTCTGCCTTTTGCTTTACACCTCATGCTATGCAGGATGGTATCTGAGAGCATCCTCAGAGTAAGGGTCTTTCTGTTATTTTAAACAAATAAAAAAGTGCTGACATTTAATTATTTTAAAAGAAAGTATGATTTGGAGAGTGTTAAAACTTCTAATTCTTGGTTTGTAGATTTTAATTCTTAGTATGTTGCTTTTATGGACATATTCTAAAGTAGAAGGAGCTCATTACAATGACTATTCACCACCACATAGTTAAGCCAGAAAGGGGGCTGAATGCTGTTTGCAAATAGGTAGGAAAGAGTAGAATAAGACAGCCAAGTTGCATGGAGGGCATCCCCTCTACTGCAAAACCATGAAGGTAGCAAAGTGAGAGCCAGGGATATCTTTTAGTTTTAATGATCTAAGAAGACAGAATTGGGAAATTCTCTTTACTCTTACATTTCCCCAAGTACATTCAGTTAAGAACCTTAACTCTGTTGATTGTAGAATAATAATACACCTTTCCATGGCTATTTCCAGACAAATGAAATAAGAAGCCTAGGGTAAAGCTCCTCTACACCATAATTAAGGCTGGAATACATCTTGTTCTTTGTCCAACACTGCTTACTTATACAATGTCATTCACATACCAAAGGGAATTCTGGTTACCATGAGAAAAAAGCCACAGGGACACATAGAAATTTCCCACAATTATTTGTTCCAAAGTAAATATGTTTCCTTTGATTTTGACAAAACCATAAAACACAGAAGTGTATTGTGAGGCTCTGTTTAGCTGTGTGTTTACCAATACCCTGGAGGCTTTACTCTTTGAAACTCAACTAGATTACATCATGCTGTTTCACCTCTCATCACTTGGCATGCATGTATGTTATACCTAACAATCAAACATTAGCAACGAGAAACAATGAACTGATTCATGAACCAGGATTCTGTTTTATACTCCATTTGTAAAGCATAATTGTGACTTAGCTTAAATAAGGCTATATGCCTTGACTACAAGATTCAAAGCATGAAAATGATGACCAAGCCTGGGTCCTTGATATGACATCCAGAACACAGAAAGTTCATACTATCTTTTCTGAAGGACCCCTATAGGCTTTAATTAATGTGCACCATGTGAACAAACAACAGCCTATAAAGAAGGTTGTCATTCCTGATTTTAATCACTGTTCTTCTCTGCTGTAAAAACAATAACTGTCTTCTCTGAACTTTGTCTTCCCTTCCAATCAAAAAGGCCTGTAAATGTTTGAGCCCCCAAACTGTGTCTTCCAGAATCGGATTCACTTCAAGGAAGCACTTTGTTTTCATTTTAGATGGTAAATGTTCTTCTCGTCATCTATTTCATTAGATGATAGTGAAGTGGGCTTATAAAATAGCAATAAATGTTCACAAAGCACATGAGCAAAGAAGTCTCACTACTTTATAGATTCTCCCCGTGGTTACCTTTATTTATTCATTCATTCAGTAAATATTGAGTATCTAAAATGTTCCAACACTAACCTTCAAAAAAACAATATAGAAGAATCTCACAGTTCTATGACTTCCCTTGTTCTGGTCCTTTCACATCCATTCCAATGACAGACTATACCTTAGCTTTGTCACCACTTGGAAATGGACCACTCTGAACTCATAAATGCAAAGCACATCTTGCTATCCTTTTCTGCTCCTTTATTCTTTCTAAATCTGTTCTTTGATATCATTGACACCTTTAGCTTCTCATCACTAGGACATTGCCAACATATATAGGTCCTACCAGCTTACCTAGAACCCACAGTTAATCACTCTAAAAACACTCTAGCCAGTACCTTTCTTTCTGGCACCACCTTGTCCATTCATTGCCTTCACCATGACCACCCTCAGCTCAGAACAACCCAACCAAACCCATGGAAGCAGCAGTGGAAAGGCATGACCTCAGGCAAGGTCCAGGCCTATGAAGTCAGTCCACAGTTTGCATCTGCTTCTTCCACTTGCCAGCTGTGTGACTTCATTACATTATTAACCTCATAAGCCTCAGTTTCCCCATCCATATGATGAAAATTATAATAGCTGCATCACAGGCTTGTTATGAGGTTTAGAGAATGGAAATTTTAAGCAAATAACACAGATTCCGGCATGCAATAGCCATGAGTAAATGTTAACTGGTGTTATATTTTCTGTTTCTAGTTCAGGACTGCTAAGCCCTTCTGGGGAAAATTGTGTATTCATGTTTCTGGGCTCCATTATAAATTTATGACCTCCAATCTCAGCTGGGCCCTCAAGGGTTTCTCATCTACTCCATATCTGTTGTCTATGCCAGCTGTTCTAAATCTTTACCACTTTCCCCAAAGGTCCTACCAGCTCCTTGCCTCCCTCCCTCTCAGCCAGGGGCGGATTATTCAATAGACAAGGTAAACACAGTGCTTACCTTGCTTACCAGATCATCTGTAGTGAACAATTCCATGTTTTTTCACCACATCAAAGATTCTGCTTCTAGGTATGGCTGGCATCTGTCTCTCTCCCAACCCCATAGTACCCTCCTACAGAATCAAAGCCTCTTTTCAAATTTACAATCCTTGATACGGGCAGGTGACCCAGTAAGCAAGATAAGCACAGGCTTACTTGTGCTTACTTAATAATCTGTACTGACCAATTTCACATGGGTTTTACCACATCTTTGACATGAAATTGTTCACTACAGATTATCTGGTAAGCACTATGCTTACCCTGCCTGTTGGATAAACTGCCCCTGCAGCAGGTGGCCTCACCTTCTCCTTCACTGAAGTAACACGTGCCTGTGAGCAAGTAGAACTTCCTCTTCTGTCCTGACTTCTTAGTCAGCTCTGTCTTCATGCCTCCTTTCCCTCTTCATCCTATCTCAAAAAAAGAGGTATCCCCGCTCACTTGATCATTAACTTAGTGACTCAGAAAGTATTTATTGAATGCCTACTGTATGTCAGGCCCTGTGCTGGGCCTGCCCTCAAACAGCTCTAGTCTAATGGAGGAGATAAACCAGTAAACAAGCAAAGACCAAACCATGGCATTCATGCTGTGATAGATGTAAAGACAGGTATTAGCCAACACTTGCAAGGTCAGCCAGAACGGCTTCTTCTAGGAGGTTGCACCTGAGCTGAAAATTGAAGAACAAATAGTAACCAGGTTGTGGGGAATAGAAGCCCTGGTGGGTCAGTGGTTAAGAGCTTGGCCACTAACCAAAAGGTCAGCAGTTCAAATCCACGAGCCCCTCCTTGAAAACCCCATGGGGCAGTTCTATTCTGTCCTATAGGGTCGCTATGAGTTGGAATTGACTCAAGCGCAATGGGCTTGGGTTTTGGGTGTGTGGAAAAAGGGGCTTTCAGGCAAAGAAAGTGGGAGGTGCAAAATCCTGGAGACACGGAAGAGTAGGTGCTGGGCCTAGGTTTCCTTACAAATATAAGAAATCTGGAGCTGCCTATTCGCCTGGAGCAACAGGAAGAAGGAGAGTCAGGAATTAGAGGAAGAAATGGAATGTGTGGCTAACTGCCTCCATGAACAACTACCCCCTTTGTCATGACACGAGAAGAACTGGATGGTGCCCAGCTACCATTACTGAACATTTTGATCAAACATTTTATAGAAGAATCCTGACCAAAAGACAGAAAATGCAGAACAGAATTTTAAATGATCATGGAGTCCAGACATTCTGGAACAACGGAGGCTGGATGAACCCCCAAAATTAACGCCCTGAGATGATCTTTAAAATTTAAACGAAAAATATCCCCCGAAGTCTTCGTAAAACCATAGTTTAGCTTAAGGAATAAAGAATGTCTGCTCTTTTAAGAACTATCCATATGGGATCAAACTGACAACAGCAATTCAAAAGATTAGATAGGAACCTTAGGGGGCAGTGAGTTTATGTTAATAGGGGAGGAACAACTGGGGAAAAGCGGGTAAGAATGGTTGCATAACTCAAAACATATGAACAAGGTTACCGAATTGTACATGTAGAAATTGTCAAATTGGAGTCTATTCTGCTGTATATATTCTGAACAACAACAAAAAAGAAAAGAAAGAAATCTGGAGCCGCACGGTTGTTACAGGAGCTGGGCTGGGGGCTCAGTTTGTGGCATCAAGGGTGAGTGGGTGTGAGGAAGCCAGACAGATCGTGCTGCCTTGCTCTGATCCAAACAACCTAATGTTACAGAGGATAAACAGGAAAACCCCTAATAGGAGGTGGGGGATGCCCTGGTGCTGGACGTGGAATGGCTTTTCCTACACATGACACAGATAGGACTAATCAGTTATAATCATAGTCCTTAATTAAGAAAGGTGGACCAAAGTCCCCGTGCCATTTTTTGTCTGCACTAAGGGAAATTTAGCTGGAGCCATTTTTGTTTAGAAATTCTGTTTGCTTCGTTTTTTTTTTTTTTTTTCTTTGCTACATATACCTTCATAAAAAGATTAGAGAGGAACTTGTCTCTTTGTATTCCAAATAAGGCAAAAGGAAGGTATAAAAGCTTTCACAATGTGGCCTCACAGTTTCTTCTTTGGACAGAGTAAAAAACAGTTGGAAAACTTTACCTTTTAATAGAATAACATCCCAGACAAACTCAATGACTCTGCTATGGGCCATAGCAACCCTCTGCCATCCAGCTCCAAGTCCAGTGCTACTCTGGAGCTTCCAGATAACTGAAGAGTCTTCATGCAGAGATTCAATGCAGAGTGGCTCATACTTGAATGTTGTTTAGGTATTATTTTCTAAAAGGGTAAAATACATTTGAAATCATTTGATTGGTTTCTACCCCTTGGTGTATGGAATTGTGTCTCATAACATTAAAAGAATTGAAGTCACTCACTACCTCGGTGATCGTCTTATGGCTTTAATAGTATCTAGATTCCAGTGACTTCCAAATCTATATCTTCAAACAAAACCTTCTTCCTGGGCTCCCCTGGATTGTTGAAAAAGCTCCTAACTGCTCGCTCTCCTGCCCTAGCCATACCAACACCCCATCAGGGTGATCCAGTTACAACGTAAATCAGAGCACATCTGGTCTGTACAGAACTTTCCCCAGTGAGTCTTCTTTTCACTAAGTGTCAACACTAAAGACCTCACATTGGCTACCAGGCCCAACAGGATCAGGTCCTGTGATGGGCAGCCTCTAAGATGCCACCCAATGATCTCTGCCTTCTGATGGCCATGACCTTGTGTAATGACCTCCCTTTATGGACTTGCTTATAGTAGAATACAGCAGAAGTGATAGGATGTCACTCTGAGATTAGGTTAAAAAAGACAATGGGTTTCATCTTGGGTCTGTCTATGTTTTGCATCTGCTTCTGCCACTTCCCTGCTGTGTAGCTTGGCTAAGTATCAACCTCAGGAGTCTCAGTCTCTCAATCCATATGATGGAAATAATAATACCTACATCACAGGCTTGTCATGAGGATTACAGAATGGAAATTTTAAGCATATAACATAGATCCTGTTGTGTAGTAGGCATGAATAAATGGTAACTACTATTATACTTGGAGTCCCTGCATGGTACAAGTGGTTACATGCTCAGCTACTAACTGAAAAGATGGTGGTTTGAATCCACCCAGAGGTGCCTCAGAAGAAAGGTCTAGTGATCTGTTTCCAAAAGATCACAGCCATTGAAAACCCTATGGAGTACAGTTCTACTCTGAAATGCATAGGGTCACCATGAGTCAGAACAGGCTCATTGGCACTGGATTCACTTCGGTGTTACACTCAGTGCTTTCTCTGAGGGAAACAATTTGCCATGCTGTGAGCTGCCCTATGGAGAAAACTGTGTGGCAAAGAACTGAGACCAGTGAGGGCCTGAATCCTATAAACAGACACGTGAATGAACTTGGAAGCAGATCCTCCTCCAGTTAAGCCTTGAGATGATTGCAGCCCTAGCCAACACCTTAATTGAAGTCTTACAAGAGATTCTGAGCTAGAGATACTCAGCTAAGCTGTGCCTGGATTCCTGACTCACAGAAACTGTCAGAAAATAAATATTTGCTGCCTTTAGCCCCTAAGTTTTGAGGTAGTTTGTTGTGCAATAATTGATAACTAATACAGTCCCCATTTACCTCTTTGCCCTAAATACTTCCCTTCGTTCCTTCCAGGCACAGTGGCATCCTTATCGTCCCTTAAACATGCCATGCACAATCCCACTTTAGAGCCTTTGTACTGACTGTTCCTACTACCCAGAACACCCTTCCTCCGTGGCTAACTTCCTCACCTCCTTCAAGTCTGTGAATCAAATGTCACCTTCTCAATGATGTCCACTCTGACCACCATACATGGACACTAAAATTTAGCTGTTACTGCCTATCTCCAACTTTTGGGAGGAGGAACTGGTTTTTAGAGAAGTTAAACTCTTACCAAAGTCCATATCACTAGTACTCAGTGGCAAAACTCGAATTGGAACCCAGGCTACCATGGTTCCAATACACAGTATTCTGTCAGTCCACCATGCTATCGGGAGCATCTACAGGTTCACCCACTAGGCTACGAGTTGTGAGGGCTGCAAAGGCGAATGCTACACAGAGTTATCTAGGTAGAATCCATTTAATGTGCTTAGTTTAAAAAAAAAAAAAAAAACTGGTATTTTTTTCTTGTTAATAAAAATTAAGCCATGAATCTGTGATTCAGAAGAAA
Source organism: Elephas maximus indicus (assembly GCF_024166365.1). Classification (NCBI taxonomy): domain Eukaryota; kingdom Metazoa; phylum Chordata; class Mammalia; order Proboscidea; family Elephantidae; genus Elephas; species Elephas maximus. Next base: position 43,052,915 of record NC_064823.1, read on the forward strand.
AAATGTCCTTATCCAGGTGCACTTTTATACATTAGCATTTAGGGCAAATTGCCCAGAAATCCAATACCAATTTACCCCCAGCATCTCAGCCCATAGTTGCTGTTGGAATTTTTGGCAGGTAGATTTCCCTGAGGGTAATAGTCAAATTAAGCAGTCTTCTTAAAGAAAAGGTGTTAGAGTCTTAAGCAACAGTTCAAAGCTTGGTGTTCAAAGGTGGGGAGTAGGTACCCAGGCAGCCAATAGGCCGGTGGTAAATGAGGTGAGATAGTGTCTGCTTCCTTCCCCTAAGCCCCTGCTTAATGGAGTCAGTGGTGGAGTTTGATGTGCGGTAGTGGCAATCTTTACTTTGCACTAAAAATTATAGTGGGCCATACTTTAATTTCTGACTCCAAGATTATTATAGCAGATTGGGAGGTGAACATTTCCAAGATAAAACTTGAATTTTCCGCAAGTATGAGATACATTTGTCAGCCTGGCTGTCAGATAAGCAGTTCCCATGCCCTTGCCACACTCTCACAGCAGAGCTCAAACTGATGAGTTCTGCTCCCACTGATATGAGAGGCCTCTTAGATCAACTAGGAAAATAATGTTAGTAGTAACAATTGTTGTTGGTAGTTGCCGCCGAGTCAGGTCCGAATCATGGCGATCTTATGTATAACAGAAAAAAATGTTGCCTGGTCCTACACATCTTCATGATTGTTGGTAGCAACAACAATAGTTAACTTTATTGATCATTTGCTATATGACACATTATCCTACAGATTTTACAATTCACTTAATTCTTACAACAATCCTATTAGCTTGTATTCCTACCATACAGGTGAGAAAACTGAGGCCCAAAGAGGTTAAGTGATTTGCCCAAGGTGATACAGCTAATAAGTGGCAGAACCAGGATTTTAATCCACATACAGTGGCCCCTGAGACTGCATTATTAACCACTGCCATTCACAAGGCTGCATATGGCCACATCTGGACTTTATAGGAAAGTTCTTTTATCTATCATTGGATAATCTTACTTGGGCTGAGCGCAGAGTTTGATTGAGGAAACTGACCTGCCATAGGACTGACTCCTACAAAGCAGCATCTTTTGCAGACTCAAGGGGGATCCAGAAGAAGGAATGTCAAGGAAATTTCAAATTAAGATGGGATGAAGTGACAATCAGAGGGAGGACAATTATTAGTGGGTAGTTACAACTGAATGGGCAGGTCAGTACTCACCCCCAACACACAGTTTGTGGCAACTAGATTATGTCATGCCCCACTACCTGGTAAACTGCTTACTTCCTTGATCAGAACCGATTTAAGAGCCAGGTATGGTTTAGTCTGCAAGTGGAAGTCATCAGGGACTCTATTTAAGGCAAGAGGCAGAGTCTGGAAGCTAAAAGAAGCAGAAAGGAAACAATTTTTAGATCCATATCCAATTTCAGCTTGGGATAACATCTACTTATCCTTTCCCAATTCGACTTAAATTTCTACTGTCAAGGTATCTGATCTACCTTAATATCCCCTTCAGTGCTTATCATAGTGCATTGCATAAAAGAAATGCTCAAAAGGGGAATGAAGAACACCAAAGACACAAGGTAAATATGAGCCCAAGAGACAGGAAAGGCCACTTAAACCAGAGTCCACATCAGCCTGAGACCGGAAGAACTAGATGGTGCCCGGCTACAACCGATGACTGCCCTGACAGGGAACACAACAGAGAATTCCTGATGGAGCAGAGCAGTGGGACACAGACCTCAAATTTTCATAAAAAGACCAGACTTAATGGTCTGACTGAGACTGGACGGACCCCAGAGGTCATGGTCCCCAGACCCTCTTTTAGCCCAAGACTGGAACCATTCCCAAAGCCAACTCTTCAGACAGGGATTGGACTGAACTATAAGACAGAAAAGGATACTGGTTAGGAGTGAACTTCTTGGCTCAAGTAGACACATGAGACTATGTGGGCAGCTCCTGTCAGGAGGCGAGATGAGAAGGCAGAGGGGGACAGGAGCTGGGTGAATGCACACAGGGAATACAGGGTAGAGAAGAGGAGTGTGCTGTCTCATTAGGGAGAGAGCAGCTAGGAGTATATAGCAAGGTGTGTTTAAGTTTTATATAAGACACTGACTTGAGTTGTCAATTTTCACTTAAAGCACAATAAATTTTAAAAAATAAAATAAAAATCCTAAAACATAAAAGAAATTCTCAACATATGTTTGTGGATTGATGTCAAGCATAAGATAGAAGGAATAACAGTCCTTTATGTTCTCCCTATCTCCCCAGCAATCCTCTTAGAGGTCCTGGTTCCTCTAGTTTGACAGTAAGACCATCCCCAGGAAAGGAGGCCTGCTCTAGAAAGTCTGAAGATGTACTCACAACCAGAAGCTGGCTAGACATGTTCCAGCTGGCCCAGCAGATGAGCTTGACCAAGATACAAGGTGTGGCGAGCCAAAGAAGCAGCAGTTCTGCGTAAGATAGCCACCCTGGCTTTTTTTTTTTTTTTTCCTCCATAGGCCCACAAAGGAGTGTCTCACATACTGACTAAGACTCCTCTTCACGAAAATGGGACGGACTAGAAACCTGGGTAAGAGCTCCAGATAGTGGCTTTCCTGGCTGGCTTTTTAACTTTACATGGCTGAGAAAGACCTGAGGTGTTAGGTTATTTGCACCTTCCCACATTCAAGGTTTTCAGTCAAAGATCTCTCTGGCTGTGAGGGGAAAATACTGGCAGCAGAAAGAGGAGAGGGGCCACCTTTTATTTCCATCAACCTCAGAGGCACTGTTTTCTGCCAAACTGACCACCCCAAATGTAAGGATTCTCTTTCTTCTGGTTTCGATCTGGTTCCCTGATAAGACGGATGTGATTTTTCTTAGCACTTCCTTCCTCCTGCCAAGGTGCTGACTGTTTGTTTTGACACATGGTCTCATTTCTGCAATCCTTTAGTCTCTCAGAGGCTGTATGCCAGGGTTGGTGGCAGGTTTGTTGGGGCTCCATCCGGAACAAGTGAGGATTTAGGAGGTCAGTTCCTTGTGGGACACGTGTCTAGAGAAATACATAAGCTCCTTGAGGCTAGGGTCTGTATCAGTCTTGTGTAGCCCCATGTTTCTGGCACTGATCACAATGCCTGGCACATAATGGGTGTTCAATAAAGTCAGGTGTTCTATAAACATCTTCTAAGTGAAGACCTGAAAAAAACTTAGTTTTGTACAGACTTCACAGTATGACATGGGATAATCTGGAAGAAATTTTATCCTATCTGCATTCTGGGTAGTTAACAGTATAGATTATAACATATTTTCCCAAGGTATTCTATGGGATACTAGACCCAAAATGTGCTTAGCAAAAAATTGATTTCATTACCAAAAATGGTTGGTAAATACTATATCCCAGAGCTCCCTTTCAAGAGTCCCCATGAACACTTGCCCAATAAAGAAGCATTTCCATTTTTCTGTAAAAAAGTATGTTTTACTTTAACCCAGAATTTCTTAAATTTTTTGTCATGGAACCTTCCCCTTACACCTATTACTATCCTATGGAACTAGTGCTCCTCTGAACTCACCTTGGAATTATATCTGGAAACCCTGTTATATCATGATTAGCCCCCTATTGCTGCCAGTAATCCTGAAAGTGAATGTTCTAGACTGATGAATTTACAAATCATCCTGGATGTAAATAGAGATAACAAGATCCCTTCTGCTACACCAGCTCACAAATCTTGTGCATTATCTGGTAAGGAGCTCAAAGGAGACTTAAGGACCTGAGGAAAACAGGAGTTGGACCACTGTTCACGAACATTGGCTTCTTCTTGTGGCTGCCTGTGATGGTTAGTTTTCCATGTAAACTTGGCTATGCTGTAGTGCCCAGTTACTCAAATGAATACTAATCTAGGTGTTGCTGCAAAGATATTTTGTACATGTGGTTAATATCTACAGTTGATTTTTAGGAGAGGAGATTATCCCCAATAATCTGGGTAGGTCTTATCCAGTCAGTTGAAAGGCCTTAAGAGCAAAACTGAGGATTCCATGAGAAGAAAAAATTTTATCTGTGGACTGCAACTTCAGCTCCTTCCCAAGAGTCTCCAGCCTGCTTACAGATTTCAGACACACCAGCCCCAATTACCTAAGCCAATTCCTTGAATAAATCTTTTGATAGAAATAACTATAGATGCGTATAGATATAGATGTTGTTGTAAGTTGCCATCAAGTTGACTCCGACTCATGGCGACCTTATGTATAACAACAAAAAAAAAATTGGTGGGTCCTGCGCCATCTCCATGATTTTTGATATGTTTGAGCCCATTGTTGCAGCTATCATTTCAATGCATCTCACTGAGCGTTCCCTCATTTTGATTGACCCTCTACTTTACCAAACATGATGCCCTTTTCTAGCAAATGGCTTGCCTGAAGACATGTTCAAAGTAAGGGAGCTGAAGCCTCTTCATCCTTGCTTCTAAGGAACATTCTGATTATATTTCTTCTAAGACTGATTTGCTCATTCTTCTGGCTTAGACATAGATGATACAGATATAGATACATACCCTGCTGGTTCTGTTTCTCTGGTGGAGCCCTGACTGATACATTGCCCATTATAATTTTCCTTGTCAGGCTAGGCATGATTTGTGCTAACGCACTCTTCAAGCAGAGTAAGGAGCCAGCAGGGAGGGTGATAGCATCCTTCCCTTGGGCTGGATAAAGGGTTTGCCTCAAAGCCACAGGGAAGTGCAAAATCTGTAGCAACAAGACAGTTGGGAAAGGGAGGAAAGAAGGACCTCTGCCCTCCACCCTGGGGGAGCACATGTCCTGATGCAGTTTGTGTGTCTTCCACCGCTGTTGCCCAGGAGTGGGGCTAGGAATGAACTGTTTAATATTGATGTATTTCCAGGCTTAGGCACAGCCAGGTGAATTAATTTCTGGGAAAGAAGGCTTGCCTTCAAATTTAATTATTTTTTCACAGTTAATAGTATCTTAGGGCATTTATTTTGCATTTAAGATGAAGAGCACAGATTTGTCTATACTATGGAAATAGGCTAGAGTTCTCATTTCTGATAAGGAATGTGAAAACCCAACCCACTCACCAGCATGGATGTGAGAAAGAGATGGGACATGTTAGTGCACTTAAATAAATGTTCTTTTGGCTGTGTATAAGAAGGGCTTGTGTTTTCAAAATATATGTTTAAAACCTTAAAATGTGCGTATTCACCAATTCCATGTCTAAGAATTTATCCTGAGGATGTGTGTAAAGTTATGAGATTTCATCTCAATTTTTAAAAATGTTAAGCAACTTAAATGTCTACCAATAAAAGGCTAGTAAAGTATAGGTCATCAATATACAACGTAATAAAAATAGTTATCACTCATTGATTGGTGTGTCAGCCATGCTGTATAAGGGTTTCACTGTATACTAACTTACTTAAACTTCACAACAACCCTACAAGGTAAGTTCCATTATCTTCTTTTTACAGATGAAGCAACTAAAGCACAAAATGGTGTGGTAAACTGTCCAAGGTCATGGTTAGTCAGGAGTGGAGCCAGGACTCCAGACAGATCATTCTGGCTCCAGAGTCTACTCTCTGAGATTATCTGTGCCACACTCTCATTAAAATGACACTGTAGGAAAATATTTAGTGGCCCGGAAAGATACTCATGGCATGTGAATAAAGCAAGTCACAAAGAAATATGATTACATTTAAAACATTCATATGTCCATATACATATACACAAAATCCAACAACTCATGGTGATCTTACGTACAACAGAACAAAATGTTGACCAGTCCTGTGTCATCCTCATGATTGTTGGCAGGTTTGATTCCATCATTGTGGCTACTGTGCCAGTTCATTTCACTGAGGGTCTCCTTCACCCTCATTGGCCCTCTACTTCACCAGACATGATGTTCTCCTCTAGCAACTGACCCCCTCCCAATAGCAGGTCCAAAGCAAGTGAGTTGGACAATGTTCTGTTGTGATGCATAAGGTTTTCACTGGTTAATTTTGAGAAGTATATCTCCAAGCCTTTCTTCCTAGTCTGTGTTGGTCTGGAAGCGTCACTGAAGCGTGTCCACCCTGGGTGGCCATGCTGGTATTTGAAATACTGGTGGTATGGCTTCCAGCATCATAACAATATGCAAGCTACCACAGCAGGACAAATTGACAGACAGGTGGTGGGGTCAGGGACTAAAAGCAGACTGACGTGCATTCCAGAAAAATACTAACCAGGCAGCATGGGAAGACTCCCATTTTTTTCCAGCTCTGGTGGCTCTAGGGGTTCCTTGGCTTGTGGCTACCTAACTCTAATCTCTGCCCCTGTCTTCACCTTCTCTTCTCCCTTTTCTCTCTTCTGTGTGTCTCATATGGACATTTGTCATTGGATTTAGGACCCACCCAGTTAATCCCAGATTATTTCATCTCAAGATCCTTCACTTAATTACATCTTCCAAGACCCTTTTTCCAAATAAGGTCACATTCATGGGTTTTGGAACTTGGACATACCTTTTGGTGGTCTACCATTCAACCCACTATAAACTGGATGGACTCTTAGAGATAAAAGCCAAATATATTAATTTGACAAATGAAGATCTTAAGATCAGAGACTGCTAAAGGCAGAAGCAGGATTAAAACACAAGTTTTTGCTGTCTAGTCAAATACTCTATCTATTGAGCTATGCTGCCTCTGGAGCTTGGCCTCAGTTGAAAACAATGAAGGAAATATTGATATAAGAACAATACATATTTTATGAAAAACATTTTCTGTTCACTTTTATTACACCAACAATATATAGAAAAGAGAACTATAGAGAGTAGATCATGAAGGTCTCCTTCTGCACACCACCACTCCCCTTCAGAGAGATAATTACCATGGTCAGTGACTTGGGGTGTGGCCTTCTGACACAGCTTTCCATGTATGTCATATATATCTTCAGTGGTGTGCTGGAACTAGCTTGTACCAGTTCTTGAGAGCCAACTTAAATTTTTAGGAAAGTTGTGAGCCATTGTTAAAAATTAAATTATATCAACTTACAATTAAATTATGTTAAAAACAAAGGTAATAAATACTCAAAGCTCACTACTTCCTTTTTGTTCACTACATTTTACTATTACCTACATTCTTGGGGTTATTTACATCTACTGTATCTATATGGTAGAAATATTATATAAAGGTGTGCTACTGCACGTTTCTTCCCAACTCCACATTCAGTGATACCACATTCGTAGAATCAATCCCCGTGGGAGTATTTACACCACAGAAATTGGCAAGCACTGCTAATGGGGGCCTTCCTCTCAACCCTCCAAACACAGCTAGTTGATAAACATTTACTAGCATACCATTTCAGCGTTTTTGTTCATGTTCTTGTTTGTTTTACATAAATAAACTGTTGAATAATTTCAAAATCTGTTAAATGCCTTTATTTCCCTTGGTGGAAACAGAGAAGCACTTACTGAAACATACCAAATATCTTTGCCAGCAATCTGTTTTAAATATTATCCCTCTTCTAGCCCTCAATAAGGTACCTGGGTGACACAAACTGTTTGCGCTCAACCACTAACCTGAAGGTTGGAGGTTTGAATGCATTCAGCAGTGTCATGGAGGAAAGACCTGGCAATCTGCTTCTGTAAGATTACAGCCAAGAAAGCCCTATAAAACAGTTCTACTCTGTAACACATGAGGTTGCTGTGAGTCAGAATTGACTCCATGGCAATGAGTTTGGCAAAAGGTTTTTTTGCCTCATAACCATGTTCCTTTGACAACCTAGCCGTCCATTTTAACTAAATCCCAATTCCTTTTTAACTTTCCTCTTGGGGTATATTCTACCTCCCAACCTCAATCTACCCCACATCTTTCAAGCCTTCTTCAAAAGAAAAAGAGCCTAACATGTTAATGGTAAAGGTGAAATGTTCCAAAGGTTATTACTTAATAGGCAACAACACAAGAATGACTGAGTTTGCTTTGCCATAGTAAGGGCAAGAACCTGCTAGCCGCTGCCTCACCACCACCCCCGGCCTCCTGAGCATCAGAGGGAAAGCAATACACTTTAGTCCCTTTTGTTTACACACCAAAAGATTAACTTTCCTTAAATCCTAAATTCTCAAAGAATTTCAGAAGATTAACTTTTAGATAGGAAACTTCATAGGCTGAGCAGGATGAGGGGGGTAAAAAAAGAAAAGAAAAAAAAAAAGTCACCCTCAAGCAGTTCCATCAAGGGATGAAATTTTAAATCACATCATGTCTCACACCCATTTCTTAGTGCAAAATAAATCACTCGAACAGAGTGCAAGCCAATTTTTACTTTTAAAATGTTGTGTCCTAAGGCTGTCTTCTTGAACTTCAAAAGCACACTTTGTAATTACTCTACCTATCAAAGGAAACTCAACATTTCACCTCCAATCTTCTTCAGCTTGCGTTATCACTTTTGATTGTTAATAAGCCGCATTAATTTTAAACTGATTACTCTGTTTGGGAATTCAGTGTTTTTCAACAGAATATACTGAATTATACATAAATGAACTTCTTTAGGTACAAGTTAAATTTACTCTCTACCCTTTGTTGCGTTTGTTTTTGGTGAGTTTTGTCATTTTGGAGACTTATAGCATTTCATGCCCTTCAGTTTCTAAAGGAATAGCTTTCTGGGAACACGAAGAATAAAAAAAGCCAGGGATTTTATCAGGGTTCACGAGCCTGCCTGGGACTTGCTTTTTTCCTAAGTGAAGCAGAAGGCTAAAAAATAATTTGCTAAACTCAGACCACATTACCAACCTGTATAATTCATTCTGAGTTTGTTAAACCCTTCATTTTCCTAACAAGTTTCTTCCCCAACCTGGAATTAACTAAATAAGAGCTCCTTGTTATCAACCTCCCTGCCAGTGTAGGCACTGATTATGTCTATTTGACAAAAGCATTTGCTCACAAACCATATTTTTCTGGCTTAGCCAATTTTCTCTCATTGCAACAAACAAAATGTCCTTGAGAAAGAAACATGCCATGCTTGCTTCCACTTTGGCAGTGAGCTCAGAATTCAGGAGTTGAGAGCAGTGCCTAACTGAACCACAGCACAGAATCCTCCACCGGGAGCGTGTTCCCTCTACCCTGCCCAGCAAGACCAGCTCTGCAGTGCCCTCCTCAACCTCCTGGACAAAATTAATATGCCCTCCTTGGGAGTACCTACCACCACCACCACCACCATCACAGATGGCTTACTGTGGTGCCAGGCACTGTTTTACATATTTTACATGTATTAAGTAATCCTCACCACTCCGTAATTCCCACTTGAGAGATAAAGACACTTGAGCACTGAGAGGCTGGTGACCAACGTCACTGTCATGGATTAAACTGTGTCTCCAAAAAATATGTGTTAACTTGGCTAGGCATTATTCCCGGTATAGTGTGGGTGTCCCCCATTTTGTGATCTGATGTAATTTTCCTATGTGTTGTAAATCCTAATCTCCCACCTGTGGTTAACAAGGTAAGATTGACCCATTGACCCCATTGTTGTTGGGTCGATTCCAACTCATAGCGACCCTATAGGACACAGTAGAACTGGTCCATAGGGTTTCCAAGGAATGACTGGGGGATTTGAACTGCCAACCTTTTGGTTAGCAACCGAAGGTTTAGCCACTACACCACCAGGGTCCCGGGGCAAGATTAAAAAAAAAAAAAAACAAACACAGTGCCATCGAGTCGATTCTGACTCATAGCAAGATTAGGATATGTTAAAGAGGAGTGATAAAAGAGTTGAACGGAAGAGTTCAAAGGATAGCTCAAAAAGACAAAGTGAAGTATTATAATGACATATGCAAGACCTGGAAATAGAAAACCAAAAGAGAAAAACGTGCTCCCCATTTCTCAAGCTGAAAGAGCTGAAGAAAAAATTCAAACTTCAAGTTGCAATATTGAAGGTTTCTATGACCAAAACACTGAACAATGCAGGAAGCATCAAAAGAAGATGGCAGGAATACACAGACTCACTGTACCAAACAGAATGGGTCGACATCCAATCATTTCAGGAGGTAGCATACAATCAAGAACCAACAGTACCAAAGGAAGAAGTCCAACCTGCACTAGACACTGGTGAAAAACAAGGCTCCAGAAAATGATGGAATACCAGTTGAGAAGCTTTAACAAATGGAAGCGGTGCTGGAAGTTCTCACGCATCTATGCCAAGAAATTTGGAAGAGAGCTACTTGGCCAACCGACTGGAAGAGATCCACATTTGTGCTTATTCCAAAGAAAGGCGATCCAACAGAATGTGAAAATTACTGAACAATATCATTAATATCACACGTAAATAAAATTTTGCTGAAGATCATTCAAAAGCGGCTGCAGCAATCCATTGACAGGAAACTACCAGAAATTCAAGCCAGATTCATAAGTGGATGTGAAAAGAGAGATTGCTGATGTCAGATGGATCCTGGCTGAGAGCAGAGAATACCAGATGTTTACCTATGTTTTATTGACTATGCAAAGGCATTTGACTTTGTGGAAAATAGCAAATTATGGATAACATTGTGAAGAATGGGAATTCCAGAAAATTGTGCTCATGCAGAACCTGTACATAGACCAAGAGGCAGTCATTTCAACAGAACAAGGGGATACTTCGTGGTTTAAAGTCAGGAAAGCTGTGCATCGGGGTTGTATCCTTTCACCATGCTTATTCAATCTGTATAAAAAAAAAATGCTAAGTAAATAATCAAAGAAGCTGGACTATATGAAAAAGAATACAGCATCAAGTTTGGAGGAAGACTCGTTAACAAGCTGTGATATGCCGATAACACAACCTGCTTGCTGAAATTAACGAGAACTTGTATCACTTACTGAGAAAGATCAAAGACTACAGCCTTCAGTATGGATTATACATCAACATAAAGAAAGTAAAATCCTCACAATTGGACAAATAAGTAACATCATGGTAAATGGAGAAAGGATTGAAGTTATCGAGGATTTAATTTTACTTGGATCCACAATCAATGCCCATGGAAACAGCAGTCAAGAAATTAAACGTTGCATTGCACTGGGCAAATTTGCTGCAAAAGATTTCTTTAAAGTGTTAAAGAGCAAAGATGTCACTCGAAGGACTAAGGTGAGCCTGAACCAAGCCATGGTGTTTTCAATCATCCAATATGCTTGTGAAAGCTGGACAATGAATGAGGAAGACCGAAGAAGAATTGACACCTTTGAATTATGGTATTGATGAAGAATATTGAATTAACCGTGTACTGCCAAAAGAACAAATCTGTCTTGAAAGAAGTACAGCCAGAATGCCCCTTAGAAGCAAGGATGGCAAGACTTTGTCTCACATACTTTGGACATATTATCAGGAGGGACCAGTCCCTGGAGAAGGACATTATGCTTGGTGAAGGAGAAAGTTAGTGAAAAACAGGAGGACTCTCAATGAGATGGACTGACACAGTGGCTGCAACAATGGGCTCAAGCATAACAACGATTGTGAAGATGGCACAGGACCAGGCAGTGTACCGTTCTGTTGTACATAGGGTGGCTATGAGTTGGAACTGACTCTACGGTACCTAAAAATAACAACAAAGAAGGATTAGGGTGGGATGCAACACACTTACTCAGTCACAACCCTAATCCAATATAAGAGGAGTTTTCCTGGGGTGTGGCCTGCATCACTTTTTATCTTACAAGAGACAAAAGGAGAGAGAAGCTAGCAGAGAGATAGAAACCTCCTCCTATCACCAAGAAAGCAGAGTCAGGAGTAGAGCACGTCCTTTGGACCTGGGGTCCCTATGCTAAGAAGCTCTTAGACCAGGGGAATTTTGATGACAAGGACATTTCCCCAGAGCCGACAGAGAGAGAAAGATTTCCCCTGGAGCTGGCCCCTTAATTCAGACTTCTAGCCTCCTAAACTGTGGGAGAATAACTCCTGTTTGTGAAAGCCATTCACTCACGGTATTTCTGTTATAGCAACACTACATATCTAAGACAGAATTTGTTACTGGAGAGTGGAATGCTACTGTAACGGATAACTAAAGTGTGAAAGAGGTTTTGAAACCAGGAATGGGTACAGGCTAGAGGAGTTTTAAAAGTGCCCAGTAATTAAAGCCTAGATTGCCTTGAAGAGATTTTTGGTGGAATTAGGGACATCAGAGACATTCTAGTGAGGACTCAGAAGGAAGTGAGGAGAGTTACAACAAAACCAGAGATGACACAGATGAAGCAGCAGCACAGAAACAGTGGCAGCAGGACCAGGAGACCAGGGAGAGACAACACTGGAGCCTACCCACTGAGTGAGAGAGCTGAGTGCCTTTGCTCAGGAGGCTTTCTGGCAGGGTAGGGTGTAGGGTGCCTCTACGCACTTGTTAACAGAGCTAGGCTTGCCAATCTATGCAGCAAAAGAGCTGAGTGTCTTCTGGTCAAGGTTTACTGGCAGAGTGGGGTTCCTCCAGGCACTTATTGGTAGAGTTAAAGAGCTTTGGAACACTTGCCCAAGCAGGACAGATGCTAGCTGGCCCAAAAGCCCAAGAGGCTGAGAGGCCAAGAAATCAGGAAGCAGAAGCTGAAGAGATAAGAAGCACAGGAAGTAGAGCTGCCTCAGTCTCAAAAGGTAGGGCCACAACCTCTGGGGTCTCAAAGGGTGGAAGCATGGCCTGCAGGGTTTCAAAGGGTGGGTTCACAGCCTTCTAGGTTTCGAAGAGTCAGGTCTTCACCAGCTTGGTTCTGGAGTGTTGGGGTGCCATTCACAAGTGCCAGTGGGATGGGGCCAGATCTGCTGCCCAAAGCTGAGTGGGTGGGACTGACATTCCCAAGGGACAGAAAAACAGGTCCTGCCAAGGCTGAGGGGATAGGGTCACCACTCAGACAGACCAGGAGAACGGGGCTTCCCAAACCGGAGGGAACTGAGTTTCTGTTCCAGTGTGGGCCTGAAAGATGGAGCTGAAGCCCAGGGCCAAGGGATGGGCACCCAGAATCAGAAGTTTGTGGCTAACACCCAGATTCTGGAGGGCAGGGCCATTGCTTAAATGGTCTTAGAAAACAGAGGATTATTTTCAAGAATTGAGGGCTAATGTAACGTGTTCTACTGACTTGCTTGGTGCACTGCAGCAGTGTTTACAATAGCAAAAAGATGGAAGCAGCCAAGGTGCCCATCAACAGATGAATGGATAAATAAATTATGGTATATTCACACAATGGAATACTACGCATTGATAAAGAACAGCAAGGAATCTGTGAAACATTTCTTAACATGGAGGAACACGAAAGGCATTATGCTGAGTGAAATTAGTCAGTTGCAAAAGGACAAATGTTGTATAAGTCCACTATTATAAGAACTCAAGAAATAGTTTAAACAGAGAAGAAAGTATTCTTTGATGGTTACAAGATGGGGGAGGGAGGGAGGAAGGGAGAGGGGTTTTCACAAATTAGAGATAAGAATGATTTTAGGTGAAGGGAAAGACAACACACAATACAGGAGAGGTCAGCACAACTGAACTAAACCAAAAGCAGTTTCCTGAATAAACTGAATGCTTTGAAGGCCAGTGTAGCAGGGTGGGGTTTGGGGACCATGGTTTCAGGGGACATCTAAGTCAATTGGCATAATAAAATCTATTAAGAAAACATTCTGCATCCCACTTTGGAGAGTGGCATCTGGGGTCTTAAATGCCAGCAAGTGGCCAACTAAGATGCATCAATTGGTCTCAACCCACCTGGACCAAAGGAGAATGAAGAACACCAAGGATACAAGGTAATTACGAGCCCAAGAGACAGAAAGGGCCACATAAACCAGACACTATATCAGCCTGAGACCAGAAGAACTAGATGGTGCCCGGCTACAACTGATGACTGCCCTGACAGGGAACACAACAAAGAACCCCTGAGGGAATAGGAGAGCAGTGGGATGCAGACCCCAAATTCTTGTAAAAAGACCAGACTTAATGGTCTGACTGAGACTAGAAGGACCCAGGTGGTCATGGTCCCCAGATGTTCTGTTAGCCCAAGACAGGAAGCATTCCTAAAGCTAACTCTTCAGACAGGGATTGGACTGGACTATGGGATAGACAATGACACTGGTGAAGAATGAGCAAGAAGGGTCAAGTAGACATATGAGACTATGTTGGCATCTCCTGTCTGAAGTGGATATGAGAGGGTAGAGAGGGTCAGAAGCTGGCCGAATGGACATGAAAAGAGAGAGTGGAGGGAACGAGTGTACTGTCTCATTAGGGGGAGAGCAATTAGGAGTATACAGCAAGGTGTTTTATAAATTTTTGTATGAGAGTGACTTGATTTGTAAACTTTCACCTAAAGCACAATAAAAATTAAAAAAAAAAAATGTGTTAACTTGGCTAGGTCACGATTCCCAGTATTGTGTGGCTTTCCTCCTTTTGTGAGATGATATAATTTTCCTATGTGTTGTGTCCTAATCTCTGCATGGGGTTAACAAGGAAAGATTAGGTTATGTTGAAGAAGATTAGGGTGGGATACAACACCCTTACTCAGTCACAGCCCTAATCCAATTTCCCTGGGGTGTTACTTGCATCACCTTTCATCTTCTTATAAGAGATAAAATGAGAGAGAAGCAAGCAGAAATAGGGACTACCTACCACCAAGAAAGCAGAGCTGGAAGCAGAGTGATCCTTTGGACCCAGGGTCTCTGTACTGAGAAGCTCTTGGAACAGAGGACTATTGATGACAAGGACTTTCCCCCAGAGCTGACAGAGAAAGAAAACCTTCCCCTGAAGCTGGCACCCTGAATTCGGACTTCTAACCTCCTAAACTGTGGGAGAATAAACTTCTGTTTGTTAAAGCCACCAACTTGTGGTATTTCTGTTACAGCAGCACTAGATAACTAAGGCAGTCACTCAGCTGGTAAGTGACAGAACTAGGATTTGCCCCCAGCAGGCTAGTTCCAGAGACTGTGCATACAAACACAGTCTACGGTACCTCCTCACTGCACTGAGCTATCTGTTTACCTACATAGTCGTCTCTTCACTGGACCATGCGCTCCCAGAGGGCAGGGACCATCTCTTATCCATTCTTCCATCACCCAGAATGCCTGACACAGTGAGTGGCCAATGGTACCTGTCGTCACTGAGTCAGTTCCAACCCATGGTGACTCCATGTGTGTCAGAGTAGAACTGTGCTCTATAGGGTTTTCAGTGGCTGACTTTTGAGAAGTAGACCCCAGGTTTTTCTTCTGAGGCACCTCTGGGTGGACTCGAACCACCAATCTTTCAGTTAGCAGTCAAGTGCTTAACTGTTAGTGCCCACCCAGAGACTCCAGTCAGTGGTGGGGACTCATTAAATATCTATAGGATGAATGAATAACTTTTTCCTAGGATATTCAGATGTGTGAATTGGGAGATATTTTCACAGGGAGACAGCCTATGGTGACCCTGGTCTGTACATGGTCTAAAGCCAAGACCTAGTCACTCCTGGGCTGTATACGGTGTCCAACATAACTGACCCTGTCAATCAGGTACTTCTGATCCTCAAACCCAGGTAGTAACCCTTATAAATTTTCAAAGTCCTTCACTTTGATCAGGTAAGCACTGACCAAATACCCCCTCCCTTAGAAAGTTAAGGTAAATAAGGGACCCCAGACGATGTCTGACATACCACAAGCCAGTGATTGAGTTGGGAAGCTAGTAGGGCTGATCTTCGGTTGGTGGTGAAGCCGGAGGGTTACCATTAGTATGTCCTTCCAATTCTTTCAGTACTAAAAGGAGTCTCACAACTCAGCCACACCTTAGCCTTCTTTTCCAAATGGCAGGAAGCAATCATATTTCAGGTAAGGTATTTGTTTCTCCCTTTAACCTATAATCATTGCAGCATAAGGACAGTAACACTGTGAGATCTGAGTTTGCTTCTAGAACTGACGGTTTGCAAAGTCAGTGTGTGCATCTTCACACACTCCTGCTGACATAAGTCACATTCTCTTTCTACCCTCCTCATAGCTCAGACCTGGACACTGTTTTCCTCAACAAACTTTCTGGGTTAAGATCAGAACCTCCACCTTTTTACCATCAATTCATTGTTCTTTAGTGAAACTTTTTGGGGAGGGTTACTGGGGGAAGTATGTGGCCTGTGAGCAGACTGGTCTTTTCTCTGTACAGGGCAGAGGATACACAGGGACCAACGTCCAAATGCCCTAGCATAACCCTGATACTGTCCCCTCCTAGTTAGGTTGGGACTAAAATGTGAATCAGGATGGGTTCAGCCATAAAAAAAAAAAAAAACCATTGCCGTCAAGTCGATTCCGACTCATAGCGACCCTATAGGACAGAGTAGAACTGCCACATAGAGTTCAGCCATAGGTGTTCAAAAAATCAAAAAAGCAAGTAAAGGAGATTTCTGGTGATAAAGAAACAAAACTAAGAGGTAGGAGTATTAGTTTCTTAGGGCTGCCATGACAAAACACCATCAACTGGGTGGCTTATGGAGCCCGGGTGGTGCAGTGGTTAAAGCTCAGCTGCTAACCAAAAAGTTGACAGTTTGAACCCACCCATAGGTTTTCTTTGAAAACCCTATGGGGCAGCCCTCCTCTGTTCTATAGGGTCTCTATGAGTCAGAATTGATTCAATGGCAATGGGTGTGGTTTTGGTTTGGATGGCTTACAAGAACAGAACTTCATTGTCTCACAGTTCTGGAGGCTAATAGTTGGAATTCAGGGTGTCACAGCAGGGCCATATTCTCTTCAAAGTCTCTAAGGGAAGATCCTTTCTTGTTTCTCCCAACTTCTGATAGCCCCAGGCATTCCTTGGCATATAGATTGAGCTTCACATGGCTGTCTTTCCTGTCTGTTTCTATGTATCTTTTCTCCTCTTTTATAAGGATAGCACTCACATTGGATTAGAACCCACCCTACTTCGGTATGACCTTATGTTAATTGATAACATCTTCAAAGTCTTATTTCCAAACAAAGTGACATTCACAGTACCAGAGGGTAGGAATTGAACATATCTTTTGGGGGTACACCATTCAATCCATAAAGCAGGTAATTTCTGGAACTGTTGCTTCAAAGAGGGATGGATCTCTACATTGCTAGCCCCAGTTGACCCCGACTCTCCTAACTGTCTGCCTCCTCCATCCTCAGCACACCCTCTCATCATTCCCACTGTCACCACTACCACCACCATCTGCCCTCAAGGACAAGTTCCCACCTGAGCAACCCTAAGGGAGATGATTCACTCACTGCCTTCCCAGAAATGTGTCTCTGAGCCTCTGGTTCTGTTGTCCATGTCTGCACGAAGGCCCACCACAGGGTACCCCAGTCAACACAGTGAAGAAACATAATACTATCCACTTAGACACAGGATTAGTGGTAGCCAGACGCACTGAGGGACAAAAATTCCTTCGTCTCCTGCTGACTTATTTGTGTGAAGGAGAGGACCAACTGATGTGCTAGCAATCTGCCCTGAATAATAAAATAATATAATGCTTTCTATTTGGAGATAGAATTACCACTAATGGGATTTTTGCCAAGGACACAAACACTTTTCACTGCCCCCATCCTTTCCTAGTGTTCCTAACATGGCCCTGTTTCTCGCTGTGATAATGTACCAACACGTACAAATGTAGATACTTCTCTTCAGAGAACTAATCGCAGTTTTTTGAGGAAAAAAAAAAAGAACCAACATCATTTTGATACTATCTGGAATCTGACTACTTTGTCTTCCCATTAAATAATCTATAACCAATAGCTTATGTTTTTTGTTTGTTTGTTTTTGTTTTTTAATGCTTGTGGCGGAATGGGAAATAAAATCCAAAGGCATCTCAAAACAGAAAAGAGATTTTAGGAAACCATTTTAACCATCTTCATGATCAAATATTTTGACAAAACAACTGCAAAATAGCAGACAACTCATTTACCGGAACAAGCTTTGGCAATAATGTAGTAGACTTTCACTTAACGGATAAAGAAACGAAGGTCCAAAAAAGTCAAACGAAAGTCCCAAGGTCATAGTACAAGTTAGGGTTAGGACAAGAAACAAATGAGCAAGATGGGGTGGCAGAAAAAGAAAGTAGCTTCCAGAATCCATAAATTAGAGACAGACACACACAGTTACATCCGCTGATCCTGTATGATTTCTTTGACCCCATTGCCATTCCCACTGCCTACACCTCCTCCCACCCATCCCGGAGCAGGTACCATTTCACATCATTCCCAAACTCTCTGGGGGCGCTGTCACAGACAACGAGAAGTAGAGAGGTCCACTGCGTCAGCAAACTACTTTGCATCGAGAAATGGGTGCAGCGCAGAGTATAATAGCACAAGAACCAGCAGTAGTTTCTCTTTTTATCCTTCTTTATTATGCTCCCCCCGCCGCCCTCCCACAAAACTTGTTGCAAAAAGATTTTAAGACAGCTTTTTTTTTAAGGTTTAATCTGCAAAAACATGTAACCTTCAGTGTTTAAAAAAAAAGTGCCGCAGTGAAAAATGAGTTAGAACGTGTTCGCCGTATTGCGAGGGATAGCTAAAGGATCCTCTTCAACTTGCTCACGAACAGAAATTAAAGAGGCATTGAAAAGAAGACTGCAGTAAATGTTACTGATTTTTAGGGTTTTTTAAAAAATCAATGTTATCACTTAAGAACTAGCTGCTGTTTTTTTTTTTTTTCTACAGTCTGGTACTTCAAGCTCAAAGTAACAATTGGCCCTGGGTGACGGTACTAAATAAAGAAGCAGCATCTGCCTCTAAGGACCCTCTTGGAAGCTAAAGAGTGAGCCTGGAAGCCTTAAGGGAGTCCCAGAGACTATTTGGATCCTAATTTATTCACTCTGGACTTATCTAAACGTTCCCCCCCCCCCCCCACCACCAAACTCCTTTGCAATGTTTAATAATACATAAAGATAAGTTTTCCCATATAAATTAAGCCAATCACCTCTACTGGCTAAATGAAAGATAACTGTTAAACTCTGAATTGTTCAGAGCCTGGATATGCAAACCATCATCTAATATTGTAGGTTACCAGTAACTGAACACATCTAACACATCTGGGAAAAGAAACCCACCCGGCTTAAAAAAAAAAAAAAAACTACTCTATTTTCTAGCACATCTGTGCTTCAATTAAACAACCTGGCGCACAATTAAAATTCAGGTCAGCACACAGCAACAATAGGGCTCTTTGATGTGAGGTCAGCTTTGGTCATTCCCATATACTCATTAAACAGCTTAATCAACTTAGTGCAGGATATAGGACAGGAGTAACCAAAAATCTATTTAATTACCATTATGCTGAAAGCTTCAGCAGAAAGCGCTGTTTTATTTGACAGCAACTGCTGTTTCATTGTCGGTGCGCGCTGGAGCTGAAGACGCCGTTTCTGGAAATGTGTGCTTTTTTCAGCTTATGAAATGTAAGTATTACACAAATATTTGTTTGCATTTGCTATTAATTAAAATATTATAAAAATAGATGATCTGGCCTGTGCCTTGCTTTTCCTCCCCTCCTGTACATTTTCTCTCCTGATTAAAGTAACAAATCAGGAGTGGCATTTGTGAGATCTGTCTCCTGGTCTTTGTGTTTGTTTGCGTTCCTTTTTGTTAAGAAGGTGCGAATGTAACACACTGAGTTCAGTTAAGGAAACTTGATTCATGTGTTGTGTTTTGAACAATACCCATGAGAACAGTTACCTTGAAAAAGCCGTATCTATTGCAAATGCTTTAGTGGAAATAGCTGGGCTTTAAGGTCAAATAGACTTGAATTTGAATACAACTCTCTGATCTGCAGATGCTCATTTGTGAAATGAAGATAATCAGACCTATCTTGCTGTGAGGGTTCAATAAAATAATGTATATAAAGTGCTTAGTGCAATACCTGGAATACGGTAGAACTTTACGGTGACTATTTTAAATCATTAAGAAAACACTTTCATAAGTCACTGAGAGATCCACAATGCCATTAATCGGGTGTCACACTGTGTTGGCTTGCACGTTACTATGATACTGGAAGCTACACCACCAGTAATTCAAATACCAGCAGGGTCGTGAATGGTGGACAGGTTTCAGCAGAGCTTCCAGGCTAAGACATTCTAGGAAGAAATGCCTGCTGAGCTTCTTCCAAAAATCTGCCAGTGAAAAAACCCTTATGGATCACAACAGAATATTGTCCGACAAACTGCAAGAAGACGAGTTCCCTAGATTGGAAGACACCCAAAATATACAGCAGCCACAATAGACTAGAACATACCAACGATCGCAACGATGATGCAGAACCTAGGGAGACTTCATTCTGTTGCAACAAGGTCTCTGTAAGTTGGAGCCAACTCAGTGGAAACTAACAGCAAATTTTCTTTTAACTGCATTCTCTACTTCTTAATACAAATCACTCTTTTTTAAAAAGATGAAACTGAACACACAACGTATAATATGAAAGTAAAAGAAGAAAACCTCTCACTAGACTTTAAATAGCAGGGTCTAAACGGCCTCAGGAAGAAGGCACCACAAATGGGTGTCACAAGCATCCAAATGCTCCCTGCGTCAAGTCACCAGGTAAGATACAGGGGAGTCCCATCTTTCAGGAGTGGAAGTTGGGTGTGTACACAATAAAGTAAAAAATCTCAAAAAAGCCTCAATAACTCTTTAAAATCCCTTAGAAAGTATCAGTTTGAAAAATGACACAGCATCTCTCAGTAAGTCCAAAAATACCAGTTGCCATCCAGTCGATTCTGACTCATGGCCATCCCACGTGTGTCAGAGTAGAACTGTGCTCCATAAGATTTTTAATGGCTGATTTTTTGGAAACACATCACCAGGCCTTTTTTTTTTGGAGGTGCATTTGGGTGGACTCAAACCATCAACCTTTCAGCTAGCAGCCAAGCGCTTAACCATTTGCTCTACTCAGGGACTCCAAGTCTTTCCTTCAGTGTTTGAAGGAAAGCTGTTTCTTTAGGTAAATACCTGATGAAGTAGTTGACTTGCATTTACAGGGTCACATTGCATGAAACACACTACAACAGAACTTTAAGCACTAGAACAAAACTCTGGAGAGTCTCGGTATGAGGAGATTGTAACTGAATGAGAAGCAAGAGTAAACTAAGATCAGTTAAGGGATCAGTAGATTCAAGTCTCTCACATTAATAAGGGAATAGTAAGTAAAGGAATAACAAAGATAATAGTCAATGATTATGTAGTGTTTATTAGGTACCAGGTACTTGTCTAACTTTTTTTATCCACTTGTCTAACTACCTCACATAGATTGATTTATTGACTACTTTTACTGTAATTATTTAATGATTCAAGTCATTGTTTTCCTGCATTTTTTCTTGATGAAAGTTGATTTTGAGGGGCCTCAGGGATGAAGCTAACCCAAGAGGACAGAAGCAGCAAGGTGTACTAGTAGGAAGACTGGAAGCCACTGAATTTGTTGAAGTGTTCTCTGACCTCACCTCTTACATAAAAGCATCTATCAAGCCACACAGGGAGCAACCACGACTGGGTTCTACATGGTCACCCAAGTGGAATCTTCTTCAGACAGCTAGATAATTCTTAGGATGATAGAATGTTAGACCTGGATGGGAGCCTGAAAATCATGTAATTGAACCCCTTCTTTTTCGGGGGGGGGTTGAAGCTCACAGAAGTTTAGTGACAGAGCTAATTAATAAAATACATATGAGTCGGTCATTTAGAAGAATTAGATGATCACACCAATAAATGCTAAAAGTCATTTGATGAAACCCACTACTAACTTACAAGAAGAGAAATGAAGATGGGAACTTGCCTTATTATCATTTTAAAAATCACATCATTATTACTTTTTTAAGGTACTGAAGAAAGAATAAACAAATCTGGAAGACATAATGCTGAGTGAAATAAGTCAGTCACAGAAGGGCAAATATTGTATCATCTCACTTTTATAAAAAGACAAGAATAGGTTACATACAGAAAGCAACGTTCTTTGGTTGTTACCAGCAATGGGAGGGGGAGGAAGGGGGAATCGCTCTCTAAATAGCAGACACTTGTTATTTTTGGTGTTAGAAAAGGCAATACGGAAAATGGGTGAAGTCTGCAGAACTTGACCAGGATAAATGACAACACTAAGAAGTACACAAGAATAAGAGGTGATTTTGGTAAATGTTATAACATATATAGTTCTGCAACACTAATAACTAAAAACTATGTGCGTGATCACATATGTAGATATGTATGCATATATGTGTTTAGGAAGACACATGTCAGTATCAGGTGTGCATGTATAGATGTATCTGTAGGCATATGTATATACATGTTTCTGCATATATGTTCATATATATAATAAAGCACATATGAATACTTCCTAGATACAACAAAACACCTCATGGGATTGGTTTACTGGATTTGAAGACTTAGGATCATAGTCTCACGGGACAGCTCAATTGACATAACATAGTTCATAAAGATAATGTTCTACGTCCTAGTTTGATGAGTAGTGTCTGGGGTCTTAAAAGCTTGCAAGTGGCCATCTAAGACACAACCTTTGGTCTGTACTTGTCTGGAGCAAAAGAGAAAGAAGGAAACCAAAGATGTAAAGAAGAAACTAGTCCACAGGACTAATAGCCTACACCAGCCACGGCCTTATCTATTTTGAAACCAGAAGAACGAGATGGTGCCCAGCTACCACAACCAACCATTCTGATCAGGGACACAAGAGAAAGACTCGGAAAGAATGGGAGAAAAATGTAGGACAAAACTCAAATTCCCTGAAAAAGGCCAGACTTACTGGACCAGCGTAAACTAGAGGAACCCCGGCAACTATAGCTTTGAAATGTCCTTTAAACTTGGAACTGAAGCCACTCCTGGAAGCCACCTTTCAGCCAAATAACAGATTGGCTCATAAAATAAACAACATCACCCGTGTGTATTATGGTCCTTCAAATAATCATCTATATGAGACCAAACGCTCAACATCTATCCTAAAGCAAAGAGGAGCAGGTAAAGGGTGGGGTGGGGGGAGGAGGCAAGAAAGTAGAGTCATAAAAACAGAACAACCAGAATGGAAATAATGAGAACGCTGACTCATTGTGAAAAACGTAACCAATGTCACTGAACAATATGTATATAAACCCAAAAAAAACCCACTGCCGTCGAGTTGATTCCGACTCATAACGACCCTATAGGACAGAGTAGAACTGCCCCATAGAGTTTCCAAGGAGCGCCTTAGAAATCATTAAATAGGAATCTAATTTGCTGTGTAAACTTTCACTAAAAACCCAATACTATAAAAAAGAGAGAGAAAGAATAAACAGACAAACCAATGAAATGAAATGCATAGTCCACAAACAGAACATGGTGTGTGTATACGTATGAATGTATGTAGCAAGTCTTTTCTTCAGTGTTTGAAGGAGAGCAGTTTTAGGTAAGCACCAAATGAAGTACTTGGCTTGCATTTATATGTACACACACATAATATCGGGGAAATTTGTTAGGGATTTGTGAAAATTTTCATTTATAGTTTCACTTGCCATTATTCACCAAAGTATGTTATAGATAAATTGAAGAGTTAAATATTTTTATAAACCAGAAAATAAGATAAAACATAGGTTTATATTTATCAGATCTCTGTTCAAGAAAAAAAAAAAAAAAGGACTGTTAAAATTTTTTTTTACTGTGGTTAATAATATATAACAAAACATTTGCCATTTCAACATTTTTTACACGTACCATTCAGCGACATGAATTATGCTCTTCACATCGTTCAATCAACACAACAATCTGTTTCCAAATTTTTCATCCCCCTTACCAGAAACTCAGTGCCTCCTAAGCACTGACTCTCCCTTTAAGAAGGCCACCTTAAGCCTTAGAATAGTAGAAGAATTACAAAAGAAAATATCTACTGTGTAAAAATTTTAATCTTCTGCTTAAGGAAAAAATGACCAAAATGTAAAAGCCAACAAAATGAGAAATACATTTTAAGAGACTCTGATGGCTGCTTGTTGTTGTTGTTCTTAGGTGCCATCGAGTCGGTTCCGACTCATAGTGACCCTGCTGCTTACCCAATGTATATTTTTGCCCTTTTCCTTATGAATAGAATCCTAATTTTGTCCAAACTGGCAATATGGCCAACTAAAAATACTATTTTAGTCATCTTTGCAGCTAGGCTGTGTGATAAGTTTGGATCAAAGGAATGTATTAGAGATTGCTGCGTAGAGTATCGAGAGAAGTTTTATAAAAGGGACATAATGTAGCAAATGCCTGGTACCCTGCTCTGCTCCCCTTTACCTGCTTTGGTATCTGTGGGCTCTTCTCCTAGCAGCTGGCTCCTGTTACTTTCTTCAGAGAACTGACATTGGGCTGTTGGAGCCGCTTTGCCTGAAGACAAGACAAACGGTGGTGTAATTGACTCTTCAGAGCTCCCCTGGGGATAAAGCTGAAGCTGACACTTGATCTGAAATCAGTCCTTCCCTTAACTTTATCCCCTTCTCTATGCTGCTTCCCTTACGAAACTTATCGGTTTCTCCTGGCAACACCCTGTTAGTAAATCACTAGCACATGAACAGTTCAGGGTCTTTTTCTGGGGAATCTGGCCTAAGACACATTCTCAGTTGACATACCCTTCAGCCTTTTGTTTCTTTGCTTTTTTCTTTCCTGGAGCATGGGTGAAATTCCTGGAGGTTTAGCAGCCACCTGGTAACCATGAAGCAACATGCACAGTGTCAAAAGATCACACACTAAGGATGGTGAAGCAGAGAGATGGAAAGATCCTGGATACCTGATAACTTCATTAAATTAGCAGACCATCCCTGAACGGACATCCCTAGACTCTATTTTGCATAAAACAAGTAAGCACTTTACTTGTTCGCATCACTCTTGGTAGTGGTGGTAGGCAGAACAATGCCCTCCCCCACCCCCAAGATGTCCATGTCCTAATCCCTTCAATCTGTGAATATGTTATGCTACATAGAAAAGTGGAATTAAGGTTGCAGGTGGAATTAAGATTGCTAATCATTTAAATTTAAAATGGGATTATCCCAGATTATTAAGGGTATCTGATGTAATCACAAGAGTCTGTAAAAGTGGGAGAGGAAGGCAGAAGAGGGATCACAGTCAGAGGAGGAGATGTGGTCACAAAAGATTGAGGTGATTCTATGTGAAAAGGGATCAGCCTGTTATTGCTGGTTTTGAAGATGGAAGGGGGCCGTGAACCAAGGAATGTGGACAGCCTCTAGAAACTGGAAAAGACAACAAAACAGATTCTCTTCTAGAGCCTCCAGTAAGGAACACAGCCCTATCAACACTTGGATTTTAGCCCAGTGAGACCCATTTCAGACTTCTGACCTTCAAATTGTAAGATAATAAATTTGTGTTAATTAAGCCATCAAATGTGGTAATTTGTTGCAGCAACAATAGAACACTAATATACCTGATTTTTTCTGTTACTTGCAGCCTAATGCAGTCCTAACCGATATTTTCAAAACTGACAAAAGGGTTAATATATTTTTGATATAGAAAAAGCTTATACAAAGCAATGTAAAGCACTATGCTCAAAAAATTGATGGGCAAATAATACATGTCCAAAAACGCCACAGATGAGGAAGTGAAAGTGCTCAGGGAAAAAAAAAAGTTTTATGTTTTTCATAAAAATATATTGTTTTTAAATATCAAGAGAAAATAATTATGTTATAATATTACATGAAGAAGCAAGATGCAAAATTTATATTCTATGTTGCCAACTATGGGAGAAAATGAGCATTAAAAAAAAAGACTGAAAGCAAATAATAAAAAGAAAGAAATTTAAATGGTAAGATTTGGCATGCTTTCTCGTTCTGTTACTTTTTTGTATAGGTCACATCCAAATGGCTAGTTCCCACTCATTATTCAGGTCTCTTTTATGAAAAAAAAAAAAAATACACTTTGCCTTAAAAATAATTACAATGTAGTGAGCTGTTTGTAATGATACAAATAAATAACTCCAAGTGTTAGCACAAAGGAGGGAGCGAGGCTTTGCCTGGGAAGACTGGGAAAACTTCACAGAGGCACAGGTAACGGAATGGGGTCTCACCCAGGCCAACAAGGGAAGAAAGCCATTTCAGGCAGAGGAATGCATTCACACAAGCTCCAGGGTGTAGGGTAAACTGCAAACAGACCAGGATGGCTGTCCTGTGGAATGAGGACAGAGCAGTGGAAGATTGGGCTATAGAGACATAGAAACTAGACCTGAAAGGGGTTTACATCATAAATATGATAAAAAGTTTGGCCTTCACTCTATAGGGAAGTAATTTTTGGTAGGAAAGAGCCACAATCAGGTATGTGTGAGGATGGACTAGAGACTAGAGGCAGTGAGGCAAGTTAGCTCTACTGCAATTGTCCAGGAAAGAGGTCTGAACTGGAGCACAAGCAAGGGAAATGGAGAGAAGGAATAAACTCAACAGATGCTCCAAAAGAAGAGTCTATGAGCCAAGGGGAGTCAGTTAAAGGAAATGGTAAGGTTGATTCCCAGTATTTATTACACATTTTTCACCAGTATTTTTTTTAATGAAAGCTAGCATACATACAAAAAACCACACAGTGTTCAACTCCATGAATTATCACAAGCTGAACACTCGTTTAACTACCACGCAACCTGCCTTTTTTTAATTTTTTCTTTTTTCACAGTTAGGACCTCAAGGGGAATGACATTCCCTTGCTCAGGCCAACAACCTAAAAGTCATCTTTTATTCCTTTCTTACACATCTAAGTCATCAGCAAGTCCTGTCACTTTACCTTCAAAATATATCCAGAACTCAACCTCTTCTCACCATCACCACTCCTACCATCCTAATCCAAGCTACCATCATCTCTCGCTTAGACTCATGCCATAGCCCCTTGATTGGTTTTTCTATTTCTGCTCTTGCTCCTCTGTAATATATTCTCCACACAGCTACCAGAGTGGTCCTTTTAACACGCGGATTGCATCACGTTACTCCCTGAGGTGGAATGCCTTAACAGTCCTAGTTCTTCACCCCTCCCTCTATGTAACATTGCAGTGACCTGTCACATCCCTTTGACTCTGGACTAAGCCATATGACTTGCTTAGAAGATGCAAACAAAGGCTTGAAATGGGCTTGTGTATTAAGGCTTTTTTCTTTTTGCAAAAGTGTGCCTATGTCATGCTTCTCCCAACTTAACTTGGGTCTGAATTCAAGTCACACAAGATGCATCTGATTGGCTAAACCTAATCACACCCAGAATGCTAGCTGCAAAGGAGTCTATGAACAGCAGCCTCTGCAATACAGAAGAAATACCAGAATAACGTTGGCACGGACGTGGAGAGATCCAGTTCACAGTATCCACCACATCCTCCTGCTCCCATTTGCCTTTCTGAATGACCTTGCACAGCTCTGCCTCTGTACCAAGATTCTCCCACTCTACTCTCTGGCTCTCTCTCATCCATCACCCTGGGCCCATAGCAGAAATCTTCTTCATCATGGGCCCTTCCCTGTCTACAATGGCCCATGTTGATCTCCCCAACCCTGTACACAGCCTTTTAGTATCATGTCCCAGACTCTACAGCTGGCATCAGATAAAAGAACTCCTGTCTCTCTCAGGAGCCCTGGTGGTGCAGCAGTTCAGCACTTAGTTACTAACCCAAAGGTTGGTGGTTCAAACCCACCCAGCGACTCCACAGGAGAAAGACCTGGCAATCTGCTCCTGTAAAGATTACAGCCTAGGAAACCCTATGGGGCAGTTCTACTCCGTCACATGGGGTCGCTATGAGTCGGACATCAACTCAATGGCACTTAACAACTCCTGTCTCTTTCCTTTCCTCCCTTTCTCTTTCCTACTGCATTCTACTTCTCAACTTCCTATTTTGTCTCTGTCTTAACCCTGGAAACTAACCACTTAGCACCCCTGTGAGCTGGGGTTCAGATCCGAATATTCTCCCCCTCATCTGATATTTTCTCACAGTATTATTTATTTGGAATCAGGGCCCACTTATCCATCAGGCACATCAGGCACAGTGCTTAGGCGCCCCCTAAAAATGTTTTAATTTTAATTTCTTTTAAATAAGAAGGAAAAGAAATGATAATGAATATGTAGTAATGAATCCAGTCCGGGTTGCATTTTTCTTTGTACTAACACAGTTGTAAAATACAATTTTTTAATTTTTTTTTATGATAGAGGAAGGGGCTCACAAAGGCAAAAGTGCCAAAGGCCGACAAAAGTCATAATATAGGCCTCGCTGCTTGTGTGCTATTATCTTTTAAGGGTGTACATGCACTTCAGTTTACCTATAAACTCCTTAAGAATGAAAATGGCTTATTTTTACATACTCATTTTCCGTACAGAAATTACCTTCCTAGAAGAAACTTGTTTTAATTGACTGGCCAACTGCAACAAGCTCCCTACAATCTAGAAAGGTCAATGGTTGCATTTTCCTTTCTCCGTTCCAGGGTCTGGGTCTGAGTCATAGACAGGTGGACTAAGTGGACTACACAGAACTGCTTAATCTACGTGAAGACAGTGGAGATCATCCACCATTGGCCAAAAGTTGACAGTCAGGTAGCACTGTCACACGTTAGTAGAGGCAAATGAGAGAAGAAAGCAGGTTCTACCCATTCATTTATCCACTCAGTCATTCAATTAGTAGGATCTTGGTTCCCCTCTGCTTACTAGTTATGTGACCTGGACAAGTAATTTAAGCTGTCTCTGCCTCAGCTTTCTTTGCTGGAAAGTAGGGAATATATAAGCAGCAACCTTACAGGGCTGTTGTGAAGAATAAATGAGATAATCCAGATAAAAGGCCTAGGAACAGTACCTAGAAATGGTAGCTATCATCATCATCAATTACTAATTGGATGAAAATTTGAGTCCAAACATGCTTATTAGATTGGCACAAGTCAAATGAAAGCACAAACGAGCGATCAAACATCCAAAAGCCTTGTTTCTGAGTTCTGCTCCTCCCAGCATGCCTCAGTCAAGCACACAGGCTGCTGGAACCCTAGGATCAGTCAGACCTGGCTACATAAATCACCATGTGCTTATTCACTGGCCGTTGGTGGAATGTAAGCACTTCATATCTTACGGTGCCGAGTCGGTGCCGAGTGTCTGCTGATTGAGGAGAGAACTTATCACTACCTCCACACGGTGGGGTTACAAAAGAAGTGTCACCTAGGGTCAGGAGGTTACTGCAACAGCAGCCTACCTGGTCTTCCCAGTCACAGATTCGCCTCTACTTCAGGAAATTCTCTACGGAATAGTGAAGAGATCTTTTTGAAGGTGTGTATTTGATCGCATCACTCCCCGATTAACACATTTAAAGGCTTCTTTTTGTTGTTAAAGTCCAAACTCTAGGTGGGTAACAAGACCCTCCACCTCTGACCCCTGCCTGCCTCTCCAGTGTCATCTCTTTCCCACTCTCTCCCTCCAACTACATAAAACAAAAACAAACCCGTTGCTGTCGAGTCTACCCCAACTCATGGTGACTCCATGTGTTACAGAGTGGAACTGCTCCATCGGGTTTTCTTGGTAATCTTTATGGAAGCAGATTGCCAGGCCTTTCTTTTGTGGTGCCACTGGGTGGGTCTGGACTGCTAACTTTTAGGTTAGTAGCTGAGTGCAAACTGTTTGTACCACATCGCATATTTGACACACTTTTCAGTTCCTCAAGTAACAGGTTCTCTTTATCTCAAACACCTCTTAATCCTTTCCCCCTTGGAGTTCCCTCTCCCTAGAATGCTTTTCTCTTCTTTCTTCACTTGGTAGTTCCCTCTCCCTAGAATGCTTTTCTTTCTTCACTTGGTAGTTCCCACTCCCCTGCTGGAAACAGCTCTGACTCCAGATCCCCCCGCTTTGCTCTGCCACCCAAATGCATTGCCATTGAGTCAATTCCAACTCATAGCAACCCTATAGGACAGTGCACAACTGCCCCATAGAGGTTTCCAAGGCTATTAATCTTTACAGAAGCAGACTGTCACATCTTTCTCCTATGGAGCAGTCAGTAGATTCGAACTGCCGACCTTCTGGTTAGCAGCTGAGCACACTTAACCACTGCGCCACCAGGGCTCCTTTTGCTCTCTCACAGCACCCAGTATTTCTCCAGCCATCAATACATAGACTGTAATCTTTGTGGGGCCAACATTATGTCTGTCTTGTTCACCATCATATCCTTAGCACTAAGTACCTCTTAACACATATTTATTGACTGAAGGGGTGAATTAATAAATTAAAGAATGAAGTTGCAAGGGCAAAACCAAAAATTAGTCTCAACACCAAGGACCAGTCTGCATTTACTAAAATAACACAGGTTTGGGGCCAGAGAATAAGACAGGTACACAGGTAACCACTCTGCGCCTCAGTTTCTTTATCTGTAAATTGGGGATACAAAAAAAAAGTCTATCTTGCAGGGTTGATGTGAGGATTAATTGAGTTAATATAAATAAAGCACTTAGAACAGGATCTGTCATATGCTGGCATTAGGTGTTATCGCTAGTATTATTATTAGTTACTTTTAGCATTTTTCCTGCGTCATGCACCCCATCCCACGCAATGAGTGTAGCGGCAGTTCACAGAGGTAAGCATGTGCAGGGAGGGGCGTTTGTGGGCTGGCGATGCCCTGTGCCCTGTCCTCGAAGGAGCCCTGTGTAAAAGGGGTACAGAGCAGGAATGGGCTGAGGCTACCAGTCCCTGAAGACAGAGCCTCTCTCTTCAGCGTTGGCCTGAGGGAATGCTCTCTGGACAGTGAGCACACCAGCCTCTGGGCTTTCCTGTTATCTACAATATGCTACAGATTAGAAAGTTACAACCCTGCTCTACAGAAATACACAGAACCCACCACTGCATTCTCAGCCCATCTGGAGAGCAGGGCCGAATCTTTATCCTCCCAAGTCCCTGAGAATAACACATCAAAGAGCACGTTTGCATCCTGACAACAGATAACAGCACTGCCATAAGCTGCAGGCTCCACACGTGCTACAGATAGAATGAATTAATAATTGTGCATATTTATAAAATATAAATTAACCCAAGAAATATATAATTCCAAGTAAAATTCCTGCTTTTTAAAACTGAGCAGAGAAAGGCACGTCAATAAATGAAAGTCCAGGAAGCTGTTATTATAAAAAAAAAAAAAAAAAAAATTTTTTTTTTTTCTTTTTAGGGCATCATAAATTGGCATTTATCAGGTGGAACATGTCATTCCTCTCTGATGTACAGGAGTTGAACAACATAAGCAACCAACTATTTGGGGGGAGGGGAAGAGGGAATCCAGAGAAGTGACTTTGTTTAATTACATTTGTATTATTTGGCTTTTTTTTTTTTTAACAACAGAAAACCAAGTAATATGATCAGTAAGAATTCTAGAGGCTCTAGTGCATTTATATAAGCACAGTAAATTACTCATAAAAACCACGAAGCATTTACCTTCGCCTTTGTGTATAATATACCATGCCTGTGCGGAACCCAGTTTGCTTTGATGGTAAACAGCTATTCTCTCTGAAACCTTACCTTATCTTGCTCTGCTCTATGCTGAGAGATTTCCTTAATAGCACAACTGGTTTTCCTGGAAGAAAAAGAAAGCAGTACAAGAAATGAATGCACAAGGCTTCTTTCTTTTCCATAATATTGTTACAATAATTTGCATTCATATTCAAAGATGTAAAGATCCATACCCCAACTTTGCAGAGAAGCAGCAAAAATGTAAATGATATCCTACATAAAATATACCACAGCAAAGAATGTATTTCTCAGTCTCTTTGTTCTACAAGGTCATATTATACTAAAAATCATCCTTTTCTGTTCTCATGTCCCTGACCCTATGTATGTATGTCAATAAGAATGCTGTAGATATGTGGATTATTTATTACTGGGTTTGGAGATTATTTTTGTTGCTAAATAGGCCCGATGGAGGCTATCTATTACCTATAAGATATTCCAAACATTATTAAGGACACCATCGATAGAGAGGAGAGCAACTTTTTAACTTAAGGTTCTGATTTCTCATAACGAATTTTCCACTCATAAACTGAAATAACACTATAGCTTTTATATATATCAGGATTTTGTAACCATGATAGAAAAAAAAAGAAGAAGAAGAAGAAATCATTAGCATCACCTCCAGGTAAAGAAATATGAGAGCTGAGTTGGAAGGCCTTTATGTGTAAAGCTAGTAACCCTTATTTCCATATTGCAAAATGTGTCAAGTTTTGCAGAGATAATAGCACTGACTGAAAAATGTTAATTACTTCGAGCTAGAATCTCTCCCTCTAACTCAGGATGGGCTGTACAGCAGATCCAGGAGCTCATCTCTCCCCTCCTCTCCTCTTCTCTGGACTTTTCTGATGGCTCCCAGGTGAACTAGAAAATTTCCCCTTGGCAGCTGAGTCTGGAAGTGGCATCCAGAAGGACCCAGCGTGACCCTTAGCGGAAGCTCTTAAGGGTACCCACAGGCATAGCCACCGAACAGACAGACGGAGATTCGCCCAGAATCAAGCCTACGAGCTCTGCCCCAGCCTGGGCCACCCAACCTCTTGGCAATGCCCAACTGGGCAGACACACAAGCAATGCAACCACACACAGAGCCACCTGAGAAAAGGGAAGCAATTCTTCCTGCTCTGCCCTCCTCCACCCTCCACATGTATCTCAGCCAATTCTGTCCCCTTTCCCGCCAGCACACCCAGGAAAACCACAAAATAGAACAGGAGTGCACAGGAAGAGGAGAGGCTGCAGGAGAGCGTGGTCTCTGTACTTGCCCAGAACCCATATTACCCAAACTTCTTCCCAGGCCTATTCCTTCACTGCATAAAAATTTTGTTGCTAATTTCCAAGCTGTGGTCCTGAGTGATGTATTGGATTTAAGCTTATCCGTGAAGAGGGACAATGGGAGATGGCCAGTGTATAAAAACTACTTTCATTAGGAATGTCTGTTGTACTAAGGGCTCTACATGGGTTATCTCTGGGAGTTTTTATTATCACTCCATTCTACAGAGGAGGAAATCGAGGCTCAGAGACATTAAGTAACTTCACCAAGATTATTATACAGCTGGTAAGTACCTGAACTAGCATTTGAACCCAGACTTCTAAGACTGTGTGCTTTTAACCATGAAATCATACTGCTTACCATTGTAGATTAGGCAAATGTGGGCAGTACGAAAATAACCCATTTATTGATTTAACAAGCAATGGCTCCATCCAAATGTTCATGACTACCTTATCAGCAGTATTTGAAAGAGAGATATTATAAAGACATTAAAAAAAAAAGTTGATTTGTCTTTTTTTAAGATCATAAGGGGTTTCCTCCAGCCATACAACAAGGGCTTTCATGGTTTACACCAGAGGCTGCAAACAGCAAAGTCCCTGTCTCCCTCTTAGAAGACTAAATCAAAGAGCAA
This sequence comes from Elephas maximus indicus, assembly GCF_024166365.1. NCBI lineage: Eukaryota > Metazoa > Chordata > Mammalia > Proboscidea > Elephantidae > Elephas > Elephas maximus. The sequence goes on from NC_064823.1 coordinate 43,086,127, forward strand.
TACTACTAAATTCAATATGGTGCCTGGAATTGGATCCCACAACAGAAAAAGGACATGATTGGAAAAAATGGTGAGATCTGAATAAAATCTGGAGTTTAGTTAACAGTAATGTACCAGCATTAATCACTCAGTTTTGACGAATGCACCATTAAAACCCATTGCCGTCAAGTCAGTTCCAACTGAATGCATCATCCACACCAAAACCTGTTGCCATTGAGTCAATTCCAACTCATAGCAACCCTGTAGGATAGGGTAGGCCTGCTCCACAGGGTTTCCAAGGAGTGGCTGGTGGATTCAAGCTGCTGACCTTTTGGTTAGAGGCTGAGCTCATAGCCACTGCACCACCAGGGCTCCCAATACACCATAGTTATGTAAAATATTAATATTAGGGAAAACGGGTGAAGGGAATAGAGAAACACTGCACTATCTTGACAACTTTTCTGTAAAGCCAAAATTATTCCAAAATAGAGGTCTATTTTTAAAAGGCAAATAAAATAAACTTCAGATATAAAAATAAGAGAGCGAGACAGAAATGCTAGAGACCAGGAAATCATCTGGTTAGCCTCTTATCATATCCTTAAGGGAAAATCACGCAGGACAATTTTTTTATGTTTTCAGATCTTACTGATATGGTTATAAAAGCGCAAAATTATTGACCATTGCAAGGCAATGGATTTCTCTTTATATACGGTTTTTCTGACCCTTGGTTTGTAGTTCTGCTGAGATGATTTGCTGGGCCACAATCTAAGGGATTGAACTGTTTACTATGCAAATAAGGTAAGTAAAACTCTTGAAGGAATTGGTCAATTACTATGCAAACTAGTTGACTGTGGCCTACCTAGCGGTTGGTTAGTTTGTGGTCTTGCTGGGGTCGGGGAGGCACCCATTGAAATTGATAAGAGGTTTTTAGAGAGAGAGAAGGAGTTATAACACTGAAGACAGCAAGAAGCAGTGCAGGACGGCAAGAAGGAGCCAAGAGACAGCAAAACCAGGTGGCAGTAGGCCCTAGTGGGACTGGCAGCAGGAGGCCGGAGCAAAGGGTCTGCTTGCAGGCACACCAAGAAGGAGCTGAGAACGGTCTTGGTTGGAAGCTGTCTTGATTGATGAACTGTATCCTGTCTCCTGAGTTGTTCCTGTTACTTGCATGTCGATCCTGATACCAAGCCGTACCCTGTTATTTCCTCAATAAACCGCTTAACTGTAAGTACAGTTCATGAGTTCCGTGAGATGTTGCAGGCAAGTACTGAACCCAAGGACAGGAAGAAGAGAGCTGAAGGGTGGGGAAATAGTTGGCTTCAGAGATGATGGAGTGGTACAGCCCCTTGGAGAAGTTGACGTTTGAGACGTCTTCAACCACTTCTCCATAAGAATCAGCTTTGTGCTTACTCTTATTAAAGAAATCATTCATTTAACCATGCATATTCAAATAAATAGAAAAATATCTCTCAAAGATTAGAAATATACATCAGTTAGGCCAAAATCCTGCTTTATCTGAGTAGTCCTCCAGGGAACACATGTTCTTCCCAATACTTCATTAAGAAAGATTCTCTTTACCTCTGTTCACAAAACCGGGATGGGTATTACAAGAATCTGCCACTAAACACACACACACACACACACACACACACGACTTGAAAAAAATATCATTTTCTTGCATAAAGACATAGCATAATAAAATGCCAATTTCCCTATATGAATTTTTTAATTTAACATGTTTCCAATAAAAAAATGTCAACAGGACTTTTGTGGTAGAACAAGACATGCTGATTTTAATAGCTGTAGCAAGAAATTTTAGCAAGAATAAGGAGCCCTGGCTGGTACAATGGTTGAGTGCTCGGCTGCTAATCAAAAAGTTGGTGGTTTAAACATGTTAGCTGCTCTGTGGGAGAAAAATGTGGCAGTCTGCTTCCGTACAGATTCCAAAACCCCACAGCCATTGAGTTGATTTTGATTCATAGCGACCCTGTAGGTCAGAGTAGAACTGCCCCATAGGGTTTCCAAGGCTGTAAATCTTTGCAGAAACAGACTGCCATAGCTTTCTTCTGTGGGGTGGCTGTCGGGTCCAAACCACCGACCGTGCAGTTAGCAACTGAGTGCTTTAACCACTGTACCATCACGGCTCCTCTGTAAAGATTATGGCCTTGAAAACTCTGTGAGGCAGTTCTACTCTGTCCAAAGGGTCATGATGAGTCAGAATTCACTCAATGGCAACAGGTGGCAAGGCTAGCCATGAAATTCCAGGGAAAAAAAAAAAGAGTAGTAGAGTATAAGATGAAATTACACTTTTTAAAACAAAGTGGTGCTGGTGCATGACTTGACAAATTGATCAATGGACTAAAACAGAATGTTCAGAAGTAGAACCAAATTCATGAGATAATTTTATATAAAATAGTAATGCACAAAGACATTAATGAAAAATGGATTATTCAATAAATGATGTTGAGGTAAATGGGTGGTAATCTGGAAAATATGAAGAAAACTATTTTTCACCTTGTATCTTCCATTAAAAATAAATTCCAGATGTATCAATATGAATTGATAGGCAAACTTGATAAAAACATGGAAGGATGTTAAAAAAAATATTCTCTTTTGGAAAAAGCCTTTTAAAGTATGATGTAAAACCCTCAAGCAATAAAAGATAAAAAGACAGATATTTGACTATATAAACGTGAAAACTTTTTGCGTGGAAAAAAATGTGAATAAATAGCAAGCTGGTAAATATATTTGTAACTCATATCACAGACAAAAAACTAACATTATTAACATATAAAGAACTATGATGAATCAATAAGAAAAAGAACAACAGCCCCACAGAAAAACAGACAAAAGATATGAGCACACAGTTTACAGAACTGGAAAGTCAAAGAGGTCTTTAAACTTATGCAAGATGTTCATCCTTGCTTATAAGGGAAGTATACATTAAGCTACATTAAGGACTATTTTTCTCCTCCAGATTGGCAAAGATCCAGAAGGCTGGCATCATATCAAGGCCCATCGAACCCAGGGTCTGAGGAAACAGGCATTCTCATACATGGCTGGTGGGAATATAAACTGGTTTGAACTTTAAGGAGAGAGATTTGACAATACAGTATCAGTCCAAAACACAAGTGTTCATACCTGCTGATGTAGCAGTTTTACTTCTATTTATTTATCCTCCAGGCATATGCTCACAATTGCAAAATCACATAAATGCAAGGATGTTAATTTCCATATTGTTGGTAATAGTAAAAGATTAGAAACTACCTAAATAGCCATCAATAGAAGACAGGCTGAATAAAATGGGGGACATCCATATAATGAAATACTATGCTACAGATAAAAAGTATGAAGCAACTCTATAGGGACTGAGAGTAGAAGGGCTTCAGGATATATTAAGTAAAAAAAGACAAACAATGAAACAATGAATAGCATGCTACCATTTGAGGCGTGTGTGTGTGTGCGCGTGTGTGTGCATAAATCCATAGGTAATCTTTGTAGGACAACAGTGTGACTTTGGGGAAACAAACGTGGGAGGAGAATTGGTGATGGAGCTCTGTAGTTATTTTCTTTTGACTTATCTAATTTTTTTCTATCATGAACATTAATTCCACTAAAATTTTTTTTAATTCTATTTAAATACAGGGAAAAAAAGCAAAGTTAATTTTCTTTTTTAGCAATTCATTGAGATGCCCTGCAAATACCCAAACTCATTTCTGAGAAGAAAGTGAAAAACAAATAAAACCACCTGGTTCTTTAGGCCTCTCTCCCTGATCCTACACAGTCCCCGCCCCCTCCCTAGGAAAACAATGTAGTGTTAAACCCCCAAAGCCTCCTAGTTCAGTTGTTAAGGTAATTGTGTTTACTTTTTTCCAAACAAAATAATTTGAATCAGAAAAGTAAATGTGCTCCGTCTTCAGGTTCTTTGATGTCATCCTCTTCCTTGCTCTGGAGTGTGCTACGCCTGCCCACAGCACTGCTGCCCCAAGTATCACACAGGAATTCTATAAGCATTGCCATGGCTGCACCATTCTGCTTGTGATAATGATGTAAGACATATAAAATATAAGGACAATGTAATTTGAAATAAAACAATATGCCCTGAAAGACACAAGCCATGGGTTTTTTTCTTCCCTTTGACCACTTCTGCTGCTTATGAAACTTTAGAGTATTTTAAAATTTCAGAGTAATTTTTGAAGCGGCCAAGCCCCAGACACAAGACTATTCTGTTTCCTTGAAAATAACATCTGATCGAGGCCAATGGTATGTGTGAAAATTGAAGACCCAGTGTCTGTCCCTCCTAAGCCGATCAGATGATTTCCCTCTAGATGACCCTCTTTAAACATCACATCAGCTCTAAATGTGATTTTAGGAATTTAGGTCCCTAAAACTCCAAGACTCCAAAGCCGGTAGCTGTTTAGTCATCCAGGCTGGATCTACGGCAGGCAAAGGAGAGAGCGGCCCCATGCTGTATTAGATGAACTGTCTGAATCATCCAAATAAAACCTTTGTCTCTTGAGTCCCAAATCGGTCTTTCTTATAACCACAAATGTGAAGTTGGAAGGCATTTAAGAAGGAAAAAAAAAAAAAGAAAAGAAAAATATTCAAAAGAAATCTGCTAGAATAACCTCTACTCACTCATTTAACACCCTGAGGTTAAGCTTCCATAATGGCATTTAAATCTTTGGCTTTTTTTTTCCCCCCTTACTTTATGTACTTGCAATAAAAACATTCCTTTAGACTTCAGAAATTCTGAATAAAACAAGGACAAAAGTGTTCCTTCATTTCAACTCTCCACCCAAATGTTACCATTGTAAATCAAGGTAACAAAGTAAATTAACTACTGGCATTTAAATGTTTGCTGTCCCGAATATTTATTTCTTTCCGCTCCGGCAAATTCATTTTATACAAACAATGCTCATAAAAACAATAAATATTCGTTCTTTATCTGCTAAAAATTTTAGAACAAAGCACCCTCTGCCTCAAATCCTGAAGAGCAAAAAGTAATGCTGTTTGTTCAGCAGGAAGCCTTCAACTTCCCGATTGCAGCCTGACCAAGTTTGGTTTCCATTTATTTCTAAGCACTGGCAGTGCTAGGTATAGATATAATAATAATATTATCACCCCCCATTTGCATAGCCCGCTTTCCAAGCAGATTTTCATGTACCCCTTAGATGCATAATGTACTGGAATGGGACACATGTTGGCATCAGACAGATCTGGGTGTGAATGTAGGTGCTGGCACTTAACTAGCAACCCTCTTACTGCTCATGTGTTTCTGTTTTGCCGTGGAATGAAACAAGAGGATTTGCCTTTTTCACTGGGGTGTTAGGATGGGTGATTGAAATAATGTGCCTACAGTTGCTGCCCCGGGGCAGGCCTGCCTGTTGGTACGCACCCCACACCATATTGTTTTTCTAGGTTTGCATATTTGCCTTGCTCTACTAGAAGTCCCTGAGCAGTGCAAATGGTTAACCATCTTGGCTGCTAACTGGAAGGTTGTAGGTTCAAGTCCACCCAGCAGTGCCTGGGAAGAATGGGATGGAGATCTACTTCTGAAAAATCAGCCTGTGGAACACAGTTCTATCTTCACACACATGGGGTCACCATGAGTCAGAATCGACTTGACAGCAATGGGTAATCATCATACTGGTTTTTAATTCTTTCCTTGGGCTCACAGAATTGCTACTCTGCCCCTCTCCCCCATGCTCCCCAGCAAGAAGTAAGTAAAAAAAAAAAAAAAAAAAACCAAGCCAGCTGCCATGGAGTTGATTCTGACTCATAGTGACCCTATAGGGCAGAGTAGAACTGCCCCATAGAGTTTCCAAGGAGCAGCTGGTGGATTCAGACTGCCTGCCTTTTGGTGAGCAGCTGAACTCTTAACCACTGAGCCAACAGGGCTCCACGAGAAATAAACAGAGCCTTGATTTTCCCTGCTACATTCCTACTTCTTCTTGAGCCTCATTCAGACTAAACATTTATGGGGAGCTGTGAGAACCTCCGAGGAGAGGTTCCCTCATCCCCAGCTAGGTTGGAATGAACCATCCGCACCCTCACTAGCCCTGATTTACCCAGAGCCTCACTGCCCCCATTTTTTTTTTTTTTAAGTTGTGCTCCGCCTCAAGCCCCTCCCCCACCACAGGCACATACACACAACTACAAGGCTCCTAGTGCTGGGTAGTCCCTGGCTTTCCAGATGATTCCCACAGCAGTCACACCTTTTTGCTGGCCCACTTCCCTTGGCCCCAAGAGAGAGACAGAGACAGAGAGACAGAGACAGACAGAGAGAACAACTCTGGGTTTCCTTGAATTGAAATCCCTGCCACAGAGCCTTTGTCTGTGTCTGTGCCCTGTTCAGTGACAAAATTATTGTCCCGAAGGACATGCTTGTGAATAATGAACTTGGAAACAACTTTACAATGACAACCAACAATCCACTCTGGGCCAGATTATCCAGGGTAGATACACACAGTCCACCCTGCAAACCCCTCTGTGTTCCTCTAAGTGCCCTTGAGCATCTCTTTAAAAGAATACATGGAGGAAGAATTGACTTTAATTCATAGTCCTGGTAAATATCTTCTAGTGAGATGGGCTACTATCCTACCAAATTATTCAAAGATACATATTTATTGATGAACGAGTGAGCCAGAAGTATGCTGGTTGTTACAAGGGAGATAACTATAAGATATGGTCCTTGCTTTCAGAGCCCTCCATTAGAAGCGTAGGCTCTGGAGTCAGGCAGATCTAGGTTCAAATTCCTGCTCTATCTGTGTGACCTTTAGTCTTCTGAGCCTCAGTTTTTGCTTCTGCAAAATGGAAGTTCTCTGCCTTAATGTTTGTTTCCAGGATTAGAAATTACATATGTGATACACAGGGCATAGGAGGTGGGGAAAGGTTCAATAAAAGACAGGTTTTGTTTTTTGCCTTATTTTGTTTTTTTAAGTGCTCGCTATAAGAGTAGACAAGCGCATGTTCATGGACTGAGGAGAAGGGGCCAAACATGTAAACAGATCAGGTGGGCACCAGGGTAGACTTCTTCAGAGTGGCAAACAAAGGAAGCAGTGGTCATTCCCACCAGGGGCCAGAAAATTCTTCATAGGGGAGGTGACACACGCTGACACAACACGGGGATATTTAAACATAGGACAAGTGGCCAAGACTGGAACAGCACTCCAAATGGAAGAAACAACATGAGCGAAGGCATGGAAAACTGTGAGTGGTTCAGGATGCCTGAAGCAGGCAACTTAAGCTTGGGACACGTGGTATAAGACTATTATGTGGAAGAAACAAACCGAGGGAGAACCTGAGGAAGAGCACAAAGTGATTGTCTGCACCCTGATAAGGAATTTAAAGTGATTATTTGCACCCTGCTATAGGGTCGCTACAGCTGGAATCGACTCAATGGCAACAAGTTTTTTTGTTTTTGTTTTTGTAAGGGATTTGAGCTTTATCTTGTAGCTGGGCAGGGGAATCCTTGAAGGTATTTTTCCTTTGATAATATTTATCCTTATTCATTTTAATTGTAAAAATAATATAGACCCATTGTTAAAGAAAAATTAAATATTATAGAAGTGAATAGAAAAAAAGCAAGATTCTCCTTCCCCTCCTCCTCCTGCCCCACTCCCTAGAACTAACAATTTAGTGTTCATTTGTCTGGATTTCTCATTCGAGTATTTTAAGCAGGAAAGCATCATGATCAGATTTTGTATCAACACAATCACTTTGGGCATCAGGCAGTGGATATATGGGGCGAAGGGTGACTGAAAGCAGGGAACCTCCCCAAGTGACTGAAGCAGTTCTCCCACGAAGAGACATAAGAGCCTGCCCCGAGGCAGCGACCCGGTGGACAGGGGGAGACTTGATTCGTTATTAGTTGTGTGAGTGAGAGAGAGGGTGGAGTCAAGAATAACACTCTGGCTTAAACTGGTGAGATTGGAAATAAAAAAGAAACATAGATTTCAGAGGAAAGATTATGAGTATAATTTTGAACATGCAGAGTTTGAAGTGGCCATGAGACAGTCAGGAAAGAATGTTCCAAGCCTGGGATCAGGAGGGAAATCTGGGTCAAAGAAGTAGATTTGTAGTGAATTTCACGAGGTAGATGAGATTTCTTGGGGTGAACCAGCGGAAGTTCTACCTTTAAGATATGGGCATAGATAGGGGATCTTTAAAAGCAGGTGGAAAAGGCAGACAGGAGGGCAGTGTCACAGTTAGTAAGGCATGGGAGAGCTTCGAGGAGGGTGAAGAGCAACAAATACTGTGGTGAGAACAATTTGACAACTAAAACTGAGCTTCACTTTTAGTGGTCATTGGGGGATTTTACCAGAACGAGTTCAGTACACCATTTACATATATTATTAGAAAAGAACTGGAAGGAAATACAGCACAATGTCAACAGTAATTATTTCGGAGTAGTAGTGGGATTATGGGTGATTGTTATTTTCTTCTGTTCCTAGAAAAAGGGAAGAAAAAGGAGCAATATTCCAAAAGGAAACATTTTTTAAATTATACATATGTAACAAATTTATTCAATATGCTCAATCATTAGGGAAAATACCAGTTTTATGGGAAATATGGCATAAAATGATATAGCCATCACATATCACTGCTTGCCATTTTGTAAAGGTATCACATGAAGCATGGTGGGAAATTCTCCCGTTCCCACAAAGACCATACAGAGCCAGTTCAGGAACCCGTATGAGGGTGTTACCCAATCTTCAGCCAACTGATCTCATGATTTTACTACCAGTCCTAATATTTAACAAACATTTTATTTAAATCAACTTGTTTTTTATATTTAAATGGATACATTTATATCACAATAGTAAATAGAAAATTATTATCATAATAAATAGAAGGTAAGTAAAAACAAATATAATGAAAACAAAACAAGTATTCCTAATTCTAGCAAGGTGCTCTCAACAACCCAGCTTCTACACTGAGACTTGATCTAACTCTGTAATAAAAAAGGAGATTAACAAGCACTGTTGTTGTTGCACTGTGCCCTCAAGCAGATCCTGACTCATACTGACCCTATATGACAGAGTAGAACTGCCCCATAGGGTTTCCTAGGCTATACATCTTTATAGGTATTTTCTTATCAGCCAAGCACTTACCCATTGCACCACTATGGCTCCTTTTGCAGTGGTTAAAGTTGGCAGTTCGAATCCACCAGCTGCTCGTTGGAAACCCTATGAGGCAGTTCTAGTGTGTCCTATAAGGTCTCTATAAGTTGAAATTGACTCTATGGCAATGAGTTTAGGGTTTCTGTGTGTGTGTGTGTGTGTGTGTGTTTTAGAAGGAGTTAAAGACTTACTGGAACTGTCTAATTTTGTTTCCCTAGGTGCAAACCCTGTGTTAAGAATTCAGTTGCAGTTTATTTGGGAAATGAAGAAAGCACAGAAACATAAATAAGGGAGCTGGGAAGTGAGGAAGGGGAGGGAAGGAAGCCAGTAAATGATAGATTATCTGGCCAGCTATCGCTCTGGGCAACTGAAGTATAATCCCACTGGAGACACTCTGGGAGCCAGTGTAGAACGTACCTCAGATTTAGCCCACACAAAGGTGAGAGAGCTGGGGTATTTATACACCAACTGCTCTCAGTCATTGGCTGAAGGCTGCTCCAGGGACATTCATTCCCTAGCATCCATAGCCTGCCTTGTGAGTAGCAAAACAGGCGCCAGAGGCTAAGAACACAAGTGCTTGCGGTCAGAAGTCTGGTAGATGTACACTGACTTAATAAAGGTGAGGGAATATGGGCAAGGCTCCCAAAGAGGCTGCTACAGGTAATACACTGAGATTGAAAGAGAACAGAAAAGGTAATCGCTTTCTCATTATTTGAGATCAAGTAATTTATTGATGAGCCTGTGAAACCATTCAAGATCATCTCCCACACCACCAAGCTAAGGGCTTCCCACCCTGAGAAACCTTTAGATACTCAGTTAGGCCTGAAGCAGCTCAAAACGGATGGAGTTTACCTATCAACTGTCCTAAGGGGCCTGACCAAACCTCATTGATACCAGGCCACTGAAAAATAGATATTTTAAAATATTTTGTGTTTACTTTTCTCCCCGTCAATCAAGGGTAGCCCCATCATATGTACTCCCACTAATAGAGCTGTCATAAAAAATTCTTCTCTATCAAAGGAAGTCATTAAGATGAAAATGTATATTGGCAGCATAGACAAATGACAGTATCACTGGTCACTTTTAAAGAATAATTTTCACCATTATATAAATAAATAAATAAAATTCCTTTAAGTAACAGCTTCCCAGATTCATTTAAAATATGATTCATTTACAAATATTCAGCTACACCTACTTTGGAGATCACAGCTATAACAAGGAATAAAACATACAGGTACCATGTGCACACACTTGTGTATGCATATGTATTTTAGTAGGCATTCTTTCACTCAACAAATATTTATTCAACTCTTTCTATATGTCAGGAACCGTTCTAAGACTCTGAAGATACAACAATGAATGAAACTGACAAAAATTTCTTCTCTCAAGGAATTACATTCTAGTGGGGGCATAGTCGATAAATCAATGAGCAAAATATACAGAATGTCAACTGGTAATAAGTGCTATAAATAAAGCCGGAAAGAAAATAGGGAGTACCAATGGCTTGGGGAGGGGTTAGAATTTTAAATAGGGTGATTAGATGTCTCTCTGACAAGGAGTATTTTAAGAAAGACCCAACAGAGGTGAGGGAGTAAGAGATGTGCAGATCTGCAGAAAGATTATTACAGAGAACGGAAATAGCTTGTGCAAAGATCCTGGGGCAAGAATGTGCCTGAGATTCGAGAAATAGCAAGGAAACTGGTGAGGCTGGTGCTGAGTAAGCAAGGAAGAAAGTAGTAGGAGGTCGGACCAGAAAAGTAAAGGTGGAGTATAGGTCATATAGGGTCTTGTAGACCATTGTGAAATGGTAAACTACTGGACTTTTCTGGGAAGAGGAAAGACATGAACAGACTTAGATTAAGAGGCTCACTCTGGTACCTTTACCGACAATAGGCAGGTGCAGCAAGGGCAGAAAGAGGGAGACCAGGAATCTCAGTGAAAGATGATAGCATCTTTAGCCAGGTTGACGAGAAGTAGTTCCTTCTGGTTATGCTTTGAAGGTAAAGGATTTGTAGATAGATTGGATATGTGGAGTGAGAGAAACAGAAGGGCAAAGAGTGGCTCTGAGGTTTGTAAAGATGGCACAGTGGCGTCAGAGGTCCTCTGACTTCATGAGGGGGAGAAAGAATCACCATTAGTACCAGCCCAAGGCTGATTCCTAGGAAGCAGAGTTCAGTCATACCACCTCTCTCCAACCTTTTTACCAATTCTGATACCAGCTGTCCCTTCCACAGCACTTCGTACTTTCCTATGTTCGATAATTCCTTGCTATGTATGGCCACACAGAACTCACAGGCCATACTCACAGTTACGGGGTTTATTAGGGAAATAAGAGGTTACAATTCAGGATCAGGGATGACTCAGGATACAGTTCTTCAATCAGTACAGCCTCTTCTCAGACATGCCCACAAGCAAGCCTTTCTCTGGTACTTGGCCTCTTGGGCCCTTGGACCCTTGGCCTGGCCTTTGCCCTGCTTGGGCAAGTTTTACAAAGCTCTTTAGGTCTGCCAATAAGTGCCCAGGGACACCCCACTCACCAGCAAGCCTCTGCCCGAAGGCACTCAGCTCTCTTGCTCCATGGGTCAGCACATCCACGGTAACCACCTTACTCCATAGGCCAGGAAGCAGACTGTGCCATCTCATGGTCTTCTGGTTCTACTGCTGCTGCTTCTCTGCCACTGCATCTCGCCATTTTGCACTGTCTCTAGTGTTACAGCTGTCTCCTGGGTCTAGGAGGTTCTCAGCACAGGAATCCCACGTCCAAAAGACACACTCCACTCCTAGCTCTTCTTTCTTGGTGGTAGTGAAATCCCCCCTTTCAGCCTCTGGGATGGCTCATTTGAAGCCTAGCAGAATGGCAAAACTGACCAATCCCCCCTACACACACTTTATTTGCATGGTCCCGCCCACAAGGGTGCCATGCACCCTATCTGCATTATTAGCAAGCTGTCCAATCCCCTTGGTGGGCCACAAGCACCTTATTTGTACCCAATCACTTGGTGGGAGTTCAAGACCATGGCAAGAAAGGCCATGTAAAAGCAATCCATTGCACTGAAGGCTTTTGGCCTGAGCCACCAGAATAGACCTGCCATTTCTTGAGATGGAGGAGCAGATTTGGGGGACGATCAGAAGTTGGATTTTGAATATGTTAAATTTCAGGCACCTATTAGACATCCAAACAGAGAGGTCTTATAACAGGCAGTTGTATACGTAAGTCTCCAAGTCAGGGACTAGGGTCTAGGCTAAAGATAAAACTTTGGAAGTTGTTAACGTACAGAATGTATTTAGAGGCATGAGACTGTATGGAGTCATTGAGAATGAAGTAGACAGAAGATAGAAGGGGCTAAGAGATTGAGCCATAGGTGCACTTCAATTAGAGGTGAAAGAATGGATGAGGGACCAGCAAAGAAGACTGAGGAGTGGTCCAGGAAAAACACGGGAGCTGATGGCATCCTGGAGGCAAGTGAAAAAAGTGTTTGAAGAAAGAGAAGGTAATCAACTGTGTCAAATGCTGATGATGAGTTAAAGGATTGAGAATTTACCATCAGATTTAGCTGTTCTGGTGGAAAGTTGGTACCAAAAGCATGTCTGAGTGTGTTCCAGAAAGAATGGGACTTGTAAGGCAGGTACTGTAGCAGAGAAAAAGATGTGCTTTTTTCTGTTTCCTAAAGAAAGCGTCAGCTATTATTGCAGTGAAAAAAAAAATACAATTTAAAACAAGAGAGAGAATGAGAGAACGGGAGAAGTGGAATATACGCACGTTTGCTACCATCTTTGTACCCGTGATTTTCGCACTGCTGAGAACCTAAAGAAATGTCAAATTATTTCCCTGACAAAAATAAACTATAATAGAATATGAACTCTGCTCAATTTAATTGGTTAAGTAACTGATTTAATTTTGGTTAAAAAAATTTTTTTTTTCTTCAACAGCAGGGTATTTTGCCTAAAATATTTAAATGATTGGTTTCATTCTCTGCTTTACTTTTTACGTAACAAAAAAAAAATTAGCTATACATACTTATTAATGTAAGTCAAAAAGTTTCTCCTCTTTTCTATCTGTTCCTGTGATCTGGAAGATAGGAAAAAAGAGACAGCAGGAAGAAAAAGATAAGCAAGCAATATTTCTGAATGATGGAGTTAGTTCTGTTTGAATCTAGTCTCAACATAATGTAGGAACACAAAGTTACATTCATCCGTGTTCACAGTGAGGCCAGCCACATCATTACTGACTCATGGCACTGTGTAAATTGAGTTACCAAAATAAAAAGAAAAGAGAAATTGCCCTCTTTTCTTTTAAATTAAATCTTGTGTCATGTTCCTGGTCAGATCTGAATACAATCCTGAGTTTTAAACTATATAAATTAGTTGTAATGTCTGCAGTACCACTTTTATTTGATTGCAAATTCTTCTTTCATCTTACCTAGACTAGAAGAAACTATAAGGAAATAGGATATCACTCATTCACTCATTAACTGTAAGTGTGGGTAGAGTTTTATTCAAAGGATCATAGTCTTAGGGTAGAAATATAGTTACTGTTTTATTTATCTTTTTTCCTTTCCTTTTCTCTCTTCTTTTTTTTTTTTTTTTTTGCCCCCCTTCTTCTTTTTTAAAATAAAACAGGACCAGAAAGAGACACTGCAGCCGAAATAGAGATGCTTCCATGAAATGTTTCTTTCATGGTGCTGGGAACTCTAAGATAACAGCCCTGTATTCAAATGTCAGAGGCAGAAAATGAAATTTACTGGAAGCATTAAGTGAAACAGAATAGGGTTTTTTTTTTTTTTTAATCATCTATAGTAAGTGAAATACAGTAACTAATGTGCAAAGTCCATTTGATTTTCAACATTTTTTTTCAATTTTAGTCATCAAGAAAGAAGTAGGTATAATGACAATGATTTTAACTTAAAGATCATTTTTGCTGCTGATGTTATTGGAATAGTGAATATAACTAATCAGAAAGCATCAACTCCTGCATGGAAAACAAACAAAAAAACATGCATTTGGTCTTACAAGTAGGAGGTAGGGACAAAAGAAAACATTAAGTTACTAAGTAACTCCCCCTGCTGCTTCATATCTCAGGTGGTAACTTAACTTTTATTATCGCTCTCTTTCCAACTGACCTTCTCATAGAAATTAATCTTTCTTTATTATTTTAATTTTAGTTCACTTATTATTTCTTAACCTACACAGCCATTATGCAAAAGTATTTCCTACCCAGGTGACTCTTTCCAGCAACCAATTCACCACTTTGGGCACGAAATCGTCCTATCAGCTCTTCATTTCCAGGGGTCAAACTATGAAATTCTCATAACTCACCAGTGGAAACAGTTTATCAAGTGATTTCACACCCCACATGCTGCAGGGTCCATGAAAAAAGGGGGACGGATGAAAGGCACCGCCGAGCCAGAGCAGCAGCTCCGAAGCATTTTGCAGTCCACAGTTGGAGTCAATCCTTAATGTTGTTTTCACATTATTGTTTTCATTTCTATTACAGCATGCAATGTCTTTTTGGACTATCAGGAGAACAATCCAAGAAGTTCTGACACTTAGCTAAGAAATCGCCTGACCAGAAAAAAAAAAGACCAGAACCATGCTGCAATTTATTCCTCAGTCCTCTTGTGGACAATTCGGACCTGTTTTTTGTTCAGTCTATGGATCATTCTGACATGTCCCTTTGAGCCTATATTTAGGATTATTAGATTTTCCCCCTCCTGGAAGTCCAGGTTTATCTTCACGTTAGTGAGAGAGAAAAGGACAAGAACTTGAGCGATTTCACAATAAGGGGAAAAAACGTCAGACTACATCCCGTCTGTATTTTTTAACACTTCCCACAAGGCAAATTCAGGAAATGCCTTTTTTTTTTTTTACAATTTTGTGCCACAGCCAAAAGACCCTCCTGTTTGCTGTTTCAGTGTTTAACTCTACGCGTGCATGCACTGAGTCAGACAGTGGTCAGAAGCAGCCTAAAGCCGGGAGTCACGTACCCAAGGCACACACAAAACCACTGAATTTCTTTCCTGTGTTTCTACACCCACCGAAGATTCTCAACATTCCCAAGTCTCTGGGATGCGGCTGCCTCTGGAAACCATCCCCTCATTCCCTTCCTCACTTGCCCCCACAGCCTCTTCCTCCAAACATCTGTGTCTGGAGCAACCAAGACCTCTTCTGATTGTTGTGTCTGCTGGGACCACAGACGTCAACTCATCTATTAAAGACAATTTGCAACACAAAGTATTTCACTGAATTTATGGGGTCAGTGTTTTAATTCAGCATTTCCATAGTCAACCCAATTCCCTGAGGTCTATGTCTGCCCTTCATAGAAATTACATTATTAGTATATTTTCTGGAGGTTATATTTTAATCTGGCCATTTTCTCAGATGGAGAATCAAATCATACAGTTTAAGGGATATTCCCAAAACAGCAGTAAGAAAAGAATCAACCACAACCCAAATGTCCAGTAAGT
The DNA here is from genome assembly GCF_024166365.1 of Elephas maximus indicus. NCBI lineage: Eukaryota > Metazoa > Chordata > Mammalia > Proboscidea > Elephantidae > Elephas > Elephas maximus. The sequence continues at coordinate 43,101,692 of NC_064823.1, forward strand.
GCAGAACGGATAAATAAAATAGGGTACCATATATCCATACAGTGGAATATTATTTGGCCATAAAAAGGAATGAAGTTCAGGTTACAACATGGCTGAACTTTGAAAACATTATGCTAAGTGAAAGAAACATATACGATTCCATTCATATGAGAGTTCAGAATATGGAAATCTGTAGAGGAAGTAGATTAGTAGTTGCTTATGGTTGGGAAAAGACTCCTGGTGGCAAAGCGGTAGCCAGCTGTTCCTCAGGAGAAAGATGTGGCAGTCTGCTTCTATAAAGATTTATAGCCTTGGAAACCTTAAGGAGCACTTCTACTCTGTCCTACAGGGTCATTATGAGTCATAAGCGACTCAATGGTAACTTTTTTTTTTTTTTAGGGCTGGTAGGAGGGGATGTGGGGAAAGGAGAGTGATAGCTGAAGGATACAGGGTTTTTTTTGAAATGATGAAACTGTTCTAAAATTAACTGTAGTGGTGGTTGCACATATCTTTGAATTATACTAAAAACTATGGGATAAAAATTCAAATGGGTGAATCGTATGGTATGTCTCAATAAAGCTGTGTTAAAAAAGAAAAGAACAAACTAACAACAGATGACATTTCATCAAAACTGTAGCTTAAAAAGTTGCTTCAAATTAAGTCCATTCCATGGGGGAAACTTCTCGGTTTATTGAAATGTTCTGTATTTTGATTGTAGTGATAGTTTCAAAGGTGTATATATGTACCAAAATTCAGTGAATTGTACACTAAAACTTGGGAATTTCACTGCGTTTACATTTTACCTTAAAAAAAAAAAAAAACCTCACCATTCTGATGGCTGCAAACTGTCAGACCCCTTTGTATTTGCCTTCTGCTTGACCACTAGTTTTGGAGTCTCTGGGTGGTGCTAAAGGTTAACTTGCTCAGCTACTAACAGAAAGGTTGATGGTTGGAGTCCACCCAGAAATGCTTGAGAAGAAAAGCCTGACAATCTACTTCTGAGAAACCAGCCACCGAAAACCGTACAGAGCACAGTTCTGCTCTGATACACATGGGGTCACCGGGAGTCAATTCTGACTCAATGGCAACTGGTTTTTAGACAGACAGCTGGGCCTGAGATCATGTCTCCTATGACACCATGGCTCTAAATCTTCATCTAGTGCCTCATCCTCTGCTTTTCGTTTTTTATTACTTTTTGCTGTTATTATTGTCATGATTCCCAAGTCTCAGCTCTGACAAATAAGATGTAATTTTATGTCAATTATCTGAGAGTTTCTAAGAGTAGATATTCAGTTAAACAACCTATGCCTTGTAAGCACGCAATCAGAGGTTCTGCTTCTAAGTTGAGCTAGAAGGGAGCAGTTCATGATATATGGAAGTAATGGGCAGCAAAACAAAGCAGAAAATTCACCTTGAGATCCATCTACGGGGAATAAAATGAAGGTCCTTGAGAAAGGCTGAGGAGTAGCTAAGTTTGGGAGGGAAATTCGGTTGATGTATTCAATTGGGGTCAAACCTGAATGAGTGACAGTAAGCCATGCTCAAGCTGATGAGGCTTTATATGTTTAGGATATACCCAGTGAAGGAATTATTTCATCAGAATAAGGAAAGCCAAGCCTTCCCGAAAGTTTACTACCAGAGTTCCAAGGGCTTTTGCTCAATACAAATATCTTTTAACCAAATCAAACAGTGTCATAATCCCTCTACCTTTTGTCCTTCCTTCCCTCTTCCCTCTGATCTAAATCACCCACCCTGCATGGATCTGGTAGTCATGCAAATCCTTGCCTATTTAAAAGGAGGGAAGGGCATTTCATTTTTGTAATATATTTCTATTGAAATGTTTAATTTTAAAAGACAACTTAGAACAAGATCCAGGCTGTTAGGTGCCGTCAAGTCAGTTCCAACTCATAGTGATCCTGTCTGTGCACAACAGAACGAAACACTGCATGGTTCTGTGCCATCTTCACAATAGTTGTTATGTCTGAGCCCGTTGTTGCAGCCACTGTGTCAATCCATCTTGTTAAGGGTCTTGCTCTTTTTTGGTGATCCTCTACTTCACCAAGCATGATGTCCTTCTCCAGGGAATGGTCCCTCCTGATAACATGTCCAAAGTATGTGAGACATAGTCTCATCGTCCTTGCTCCTAAGGAGCATTCTGATTGTACTTCTTCCAAGATACATTTTTTTCATTCTTCTGGCAGTCCATGATGTATTCAATATTCTTCACCAACACCATACTTCAGAGGCATAAATTCTTCTTGGGTCTTCCTTACTCATTGTCCAACTTTCTCATGCATATGAGGCGACTGAAAACACCATGGCTTGGGTCAGGTGCACCTTAGCCCTTAAAGTGACATCTTTGCTTTTTAACACTTTAAAGAGGGCTTTTGCAGCAGATTTGCCTAATACAATGCATCATTTGATTCCTTGACTTCTGCTTCCATGGGCATTGATTGTGGTTCCAAGTAAAATGAAGTATTTGACAACTTTAGTCTTTTCTCTGGCTATTACGATGTTGCTTACTGGTCCAGTTGTGAGGATTTTTGTTTTCTTTATGTTGAGGTGTCATCCATACTGAAGGCTGTGGTCTCTGATCTTTATCAGTAAGTGCTCCAAGTTCTCTTCACTTTTAGCAAGCAAGGTTGTGTCATCTGTGTATTGCAGGTTGTTAATAAGTCTTCCTTCAATCCTGATGCCCCATTCCGTCTTCAAATAGTCCAGCATCTCATATTATTTGCTCAGCACATAGATTGAATATGTATTGTGAAAGGATACAAGCCTGACACACACCTTTCCCGATTTTAAACCATGCGGCATCCCCTTGTTCTGTTCCAATGACTGCCTCTTGGTCTATGCACAGGTTCTGCATGAGCACAAGTAAGTGTTCTGGAATTTCCATTCTTCACAATGTTATCCATAATTTGTTATGATCCATATAGTTGAATGCTTTTGCATAGTCAATAAAAAACAGGTAAACATCTTCCTGGCATTCTCTGCTTCAGCCAAAATCCATCTGACATTAGCAATGACATCCCTTGTTCCACGTCCTCATATGAATTTGGCTTGAATTTCTGGTAGTTCCCTGTCAAAGTACTGTTGTAACCACTTTTTGGATGATCTTCAGCAAAATTTTACTTGTGTGTGCTTTTAATGATATTGTTTGATAATTTCCACATTCTGTTGGATCACCTTTCTTTGAAATTGGTACAAATATGGATCTCTTCCAGTCAATTGGGGAAGATCTAGGCTAGGTACTCATAAAGACTTTAAATAAGGTCTAATCTGAATACTTAAACTAAGGAATGAATTCTTGTATTTTTACATTCTCCATCCCTGCCTGAAACAACAAACAAACCATAGAATAACACTTTTTAAAGAGTTATCACCCTAGTTCTCTCTTTTTCTTCCAGCCATACATTTAGGAAGAGTCTCTACCAAAGGGGAAAAAAAAAATGTTGCCATTGAGTGGATTCTGACTCATAGCGACCCTATAGGACACATTAGAAATGCCCTATAGGGTTTCCAAGGAGCAGTTGGTGGATACTGCCTACCTTTTGGTTAGCAGCCAAGCTCTTAACCACTGCACTACCGGTGCTCCAAGGGTCTATAAACAAAAAAAACCAACCCCACTGCTATTGAGTCAATTTCGACTCATAAATCAAGAGTCTATAAGCACTTCCAATTCCGCTTCTGAAATATTCCAGACTGACTTCTGTACCCAGTTTAGACTGAGAGTGCCTTTCCAATGGCCACTGCTTAGTTTGCATGTTATTTGATCCCTGCGTCACTCCATTGATCATTTGGTGTTTCTCAACCCACTTTCCTTCCTCTGGTTTCTGTGATGCCTCTCTCCTGGTTCTCCTTTTCTGGCTAGTGGGGCACTGTGTTCTCCCTCTTTTCCCTGCCTTTGCTAACCCTTTAAATGGTGGTTTTCTCCATGTTTCCAGATTTCCTCTTCTCATTTTATCTTCCCTAGAAATCTCACCCCCTCTCTTGTCTCTCACTCTTTCCTACCTCTGGTCTAAGCTCTAGACCTGTACATTCAACTGTCTATGTTTAAGACATCCTACAAGTATCTTATATTCAACTTACCCCAAACTGAAGTCACCATCTTTCTTTACTTAGAATCCCCTAAATACGCTCCCCCTGTATTTATCCACTGGGTTGCCAGGACCAGAAAAATGAAAGTTGTCCTTGACTCCTCCCTCGGTACAGTCAACACATTGATTCTATCTCCTTAACATGTTTGGGTCTGTCTTTCTCCTCAGCCACTGCCTCAGCTCAGGACCTCTCCTCGTCACCTGGGTCATTTTCAACAGTTTCCAAGCCTGTCTATTTCTCTTAATTTTTCCTCATCCAATTCATCCAAGTGATTAAACAGTCATTTTTCTAAATGCAAATACAATCATCACTAAATCAAAATCAAACCCATTGCCATCAAGTTGATTCCAGAGTATAATTGCCCCATAGGGTTTCCAAGGCTGTAATCTTTACTGCTGGGAGCCCTGGTGGTGCAGTGGTTAAGCTCTCAGCTGCTAACCAAAAGATCGGCAATTTGAACCCGCCAGCTGCTCCATGGGAGGAAGATATGGCAGTCTGCTTCCCTAAAGATTACAGCCTTGGAAGCCCTAGGGGGCAGTTATAGTGTCGCTAAGAGTCAGAATCAACTCCATGGCAATGGGCAATCTTTACAGAAGCAGACTGCCACATCTTTCTCTTACAGAGCAGCTTTCGGTTAGAAGCCGAGAGCTTGACCACTGCACCACCAGGGCTCCTTATAATCATCACTACCTTGCTTAAAATACTTCAGAGGCTCTCCACTCATGTATTGTGAATATTTTCAGTAAAGGACTGATTAAGGAAGAGGAGGTAAACATGAACCCCAGGGGGCCTGGGGTGTAATTAGTTCCACATTTCACCCAGGTCTGCTCTGCTACCATAAATGTTTGAGCAAAATTCATATTCTATTACTTTATACACACATACACACACACATATATGTATATACACCCAACCCCAGTGCCGTCGAGTCGATTCCGACTCATAGCGACCCTACAGGACAGAGTAGAACTGCCCCATAGAGTTTCCAAGGAGCGCCTGGCGGATTTGAACTGCTGACCCTTTGGTTAGCCGCCGCAGCAGTTAACCACTACGCCACCAGGGTTTCCATATATATACACACACATACAAAAACCAAACCAAACTCATTGCCGTCGAGTCGATTCCAACTCATAGTGACCCTATAGGATAGAGTAGAACATATATACATATATACACATACAGTAGCTTAGTGGTTAAGAGCTACCACTGCTAACCAAGAGGCCAGTAGTTTGAATCCATCAGGTGCTCCTTGGAAACCCTATGTGGCAGCTCTACTCTATCCTATAGGGTCGCTATGAGTCAGAATCGACTCAATGGAGACGGGTTTTTTTGGTTTGGTGGCATAGTGGTTAAACATTTGGTTGCTAACCAAAAGGTCAGCAGTTCAAATCCGCCAGGCGCTCCTTGGAAACCCTATGGTGCAGTTCTACTCTGTCCTATAGGGTCGCTCTGAGTTGGGATAGACTTGATGGCAATGGGCTTGTTTGTTTGTTTCTGGTATATATACATATACGTATATATATAGACACACACACATATATACGTACACACACACACACACATATATTGCATATTAACTTTTGACTCCAATAACAACACTTATATCGAAACAAAAAAAAAAAACTTATATACTATTTACTATATTCCAGACTCTGTTACAAATTTTCTTTCTTGCTCACGCATGCATGTGTGGTTTGGTTTGTTTGTTTTAATTCACTTAATCCTCACAACAATCCTACAAGGTAGAAACTATTAGTATCACCATTGTACAGATGAGAAAACTGAGGTACTGAGAGGTTGAAAGTACTGCTGAAGGTCACACAGCTAGTAAGTGGCAGAGCTGAGATTTGAGCCCAGGCAGCTCTGGCTACAAAATGCATGCCTTAAACCACTGCACTATCCTGACTCCACATCTTCCAAATTGACATCCCAAGAAGATAGACCTGAACACACTTTTACATTCCTTTCCACAAACTTTTCTTTTATCGTTTTATATTTTTACTTTTTTTTGCCTTTTTACATTAATGTTGATTCATTGCATATAATTTTTTTTAAAAGCAAAAAGAAGAAAACAAAAATCACCCACTCCTCCACTATTCAGAGAAAACTGCTGTTGGAATTCTAGTGTATAACCTTCTAGATACATTCAATAGATATTGACTGAATGACCACTTTGTGCCAGGGCTTGTTCAAGGCACTGGGTATACCATGGCAAACAAGACAGTGCCCTGCCCTCACAGAGCTCACATTCTAATAAATAATATGTAGAGAGGGAGTTTTTTACATAAGGCATTATTGTATTTGTTCTTTCATAATCTGATTTTTCACTTAACAATGTATCATTAATACCTTTTCATGCAAATAAAAATAATTGTACACCATTTTTATAGCTGCATGGTAGTCCATCTTATGGCTATATTAAAATTTATTTAATAAATCCTGTTTAAACAGCAAGACTTTTCAAAGTTATAAATGACACTTCTATGAGCACCTCGAGTCTTTTGACTATTATATTTTCGGTGTTTTTCTTACTGGTTAATTTCAGGAATCGTTGCTAACATACTTAACTGTTTTCTTTTTAAACACCCTTCACTTTAGTGCTGGCATAAACTTAGTCTTTAGCACTCTCTTCATTTCTTTAATTTTTAAGTTTTTTTTAATTGTGCTTTAGGTGAAAGTTTACAGAGCAAATTAGTTTCTCATTAAACAATTAATACACAAATTGTTTTATGACATTGGTTGCCAACCCCATGATGTGTCAACACTCTCCCCTTCTCGGCTCCAGGTTCTCTGTTTCCTTCCGTCCAGTTTTCCTGGCCCTTCCTGCCTTCTTGTCTTTGCTTTTGGGCTGGTGTGCTCATTTAGTCTTGTATATATGATTGAACTATGAAGCACGTTTGTCATGTGTGTTATTGTTGGCCCTATAGACCTGTCTAATCTTTGGCTGTAGGGTAAACCTCAGTCTCTTATATTTCTGATAAAAAAATCTACAGGTTGTTTTCAAAGTCAGAGTAAAGTATGGCATGTTCATGAACTTAATTCCAAGCGATGTTTCTCTACCATTAAGGCCTTGGACGCAGATACCTTACCAGAAGATTCCTCACCCATTTCTTTGAGGAAACTACTCTGCTATCCTTCATTTGGAGTCCCTGGTGGTACAAACAGTTAACGCCTTTGGCTGCTAACTAAAAAGTTGGCACTTTGAGTCCACCCAGAGGCACCTTGGAAGAAAGGCTTGATGAGCTACTTCTGAAAACATCAGCCACGGAAAACCCATGGAGCATTGCTCTACTCTGACACAGACGTGGTCTCCATAAGTCAGAGTCGAATCAACTCAGCAACTGTTTTTGTTTGTTTTTGCCTTTATCCTCATTCCATTGGGTTGAAATCTCTGAAATGGAAGGAACGGCTCCATAAAACACTTGTCTACACCTACGGCATTACCGTATTTTGGTGAAAACCCCAGGCACAGAACAAAGTAGATTTACTACTTGACCCACGTACGGCCAAGAAGCAGCTGAAGAGGAAGTGTAGCTGAAAACGAAGTCTGGGTGGGAGTGGGAGCTGTCCACATTATATATTTCCCGAGAAACATCTGATCTAGATAACTCTTACAGAACTGTGAGTTTGGCAGTTTTGCAGGGGATGAGAAAGTTATTCTAGAAAATGGGATACGGAAAGTCTGCAACTCATATTATTTCCTAAAGTTCAGTGGAAATCCATTACTTAGAACTTAGAAAAAAATAATCAAAGAAACAATCCAGCAGTTCACTTGAACCACAACTATTCTTTAAAAAAATCCGTTATGTGCAAAGTACTGTTAGAATACAGTTAACAATGATTGTTACACTCTCAAGCTAGTTCACAAAGGCCTTTACCCTCCAATGAAGTTGAAGGTCTATATTTTCCATGAAAAATTGTATATAACAGCATGTTATTATAATATTTTTTGATACATTTTTAATCATCTACTATTTTGAAGGAACTGTGCAAGGAGCTATAAGGATGAGTCAGACCAAAACTTGTCATTAAAGCATCAACTGATTACAGCTGCGTTGCCTAATATGGTAGCCTCTAGCCACATGTGCTACTGAGCACTTGAAATGTGGCTACTCTGAACTGAGATATGCCGTAAATAAACTCCACCACTGGTCTGTCAGTACTGCGATGGTTTGTGTGTTGCTGTGATGCTGGAACCTATCCCACCTGTATTTCAAATACCAGCAGGGTCACCCATGGTAGAGTGGAGCTTGCAGACTAAGACAGGCTGAGAAGAAGGACCTGGTGACCTACTTCTGAAAAAAATGGCCAGTGAAAGCCTCATGGATAGCAGCAGAACATTGTCTGATGTAGTGTGGAAAGATGAGCCCCTCAGATTGGAAAAAAAAAAAAAAAAAAAGAAGGCAGTCAAAATACAACTAGGGAAGAGCTGCCTCCTCAAAGTAGAGCTGACCTTAAAAATGTAGATGGAGTAAACCTTTCGGGACTTTCATTTGCTACTACACACTGCATTTCAAAGACTTAGTGTAAAAATAAAAATGCAAAATCTTTCATTAATATGTTTTTATAATGATTACATGTTAAAATAGTAGTATTTTTGGATAAAAAAAGATATTTTGGATACCTGGGTTAAATAGAAAATATTTTTAAAATTAATTTTATGTGTGTCTTTTTAGTTTTTTAAATGTGGCTACTGGAAACTTTTAAATTACATACATGGCCTGCATTATATTTCCGTTGTCAGTGCTAATCTACACAATTATAGTTACCACCTATTGAGTGTCTACTATATGCCAGATAATTTTATATCCATTATTTGTAATACTCTACAACGTAGGGGTTACGGATGAAGAGACTGAGGGTTTAGAAAGGTTATGTTAATTCATTATTGAACACACATTTCTACTACATTTTCTATGCTGTTCTAGGCAGTGGAGGAGATACAACAAAACAAAATCTCTGCTCTCATGGAACTTACCTTCTAGTGGGAAAAGAGCTAATACACATATAAATGCTTACAAAAAATCCTATCAGGCAGTGGCAGGGCTATGAAGAAAGATAAAGCCCATAAAGCATGGAGAGTGCTGATTATTGGGGTGAGGTGCAGGCCTATTTTAGATAACACGGTCTAAGAAGGAGTTGCCATCTGAGCAGAGACTTGAGTGAACAGAGGGAGTGAGCCCTCCAAATACCTATCCTGGGTGTGAGCTTCCACACAGAGGCAATAAGCGAAGGAGTAAAGGACTGAGGTGGGTGTGCTTTGCACACTGGAGGAACATCAGGAGAGCCATGGTGCTGCAAAGCACAGAGCACGGGAGTGGAGAGGACGCATTGGCCAGTTCACGGAGGGACTTAGAAGCCATGACCAGGAAATGTTGAGGTATGGCCTTGACTGCCCTATGAAGCATGGACTGTTGTGGGGCATGCATAGAACTTGGAAGCTGAGAGGCCAGTTAGGAGGCTACTACCGCAGGACAGAAGAGAGACCCTACAGTGGGAGAATGGGGGCTTCAATCAAGTCTGTCTGACTCAGCCACTGTAAGAGTTGCTGTCCCAGCAATACCAAGTAAAATAATCTAAAAATTATCCAGAGAATTCAAACTGCAGAGATTGAACACCTAGATACTTCAGGCCTTAAAATGTATTTGGGAGTCTGCAGCATTACCTGGATGGGCAGTGAAAAATCGCTGTCTACCTTCATAAAAAGCCCACTGCGTCAAGTTGATTCCGACCCACAGTGGCCCTATAGGACAGAGTAGAACTGCTCCATAGAGTTTCCAAGGAGCACCTGGTGGATTCAAACTGCCAACCTCTGAGTTAGCAGCTGTAGCACTTACCCACTACGCCACCAGGGTTTCCTCTACCTTCACAGGATAGTAATTTATCTTTGTTGCTTGCTTTCTGTCAATGGAACCTAAGGAAAGTAGACTTGAGATCAGTAATTAGCAAAGCAGGATTTGCAAAGTCAAATTCAGATCAGGCAAAATAGCTTTATTTTTCCCAAAGAAAAGTGTTTAGTTGAGCCAGATGGCGATTCTGTAGCTTAAACTATTTGCACTGGCTCTCTCCATCTTCCGAATTCCCTCCCATAACTGCTAATTCTGAGTTTAAGCACAGCTATACAAGCAAAACCGAGTTAAGGAAAGAACTAGAAACTGACTATGCCCTGGATACATTTATATTTAGCCTGGATAACTCCACTCAGTGAGTCTGTTTTTACGGATGGAAGTGCTCATACAAAGGAAGTATCCCAAAGGTCAAATGTTATGTAGGCCAAGACCCTCCTCTGAGAGAGAAATGAAGATTTAAAGCAGTTACCCGTGTTTCAAATGGAAACAAACACAAATCAACCACAAGGACCCCCTAAAAGTTTCATGTCATGAGAAAAAGGGGCTTCATCCTAACCCTACAGGTTGGTTTATTTACTTTGATGGAACTCACTGGAAAATTGTTCAACTCCATGCTTCACTGTGCCTGCGTGGATGTGTTTTCTGAGCACTGGATGTAGTTCTTGTCAGTCAGGCACTTTCCAGAGCACTAAAATGTACAGATTACACACATCAAAGGCAGGCTGCAACCACTGTAGCTGAAATTTACACAAATCTGTGCTGCGAGTAACTGGATAAACAATGAGACTAATGACCTTGTTCTGCATTAATCTCCATATGGCTCAGTTGGTCGTACTCTTGCCTTTAGGCAAGAAGGTTGTGGCTTTGGCTTCTAGCCTCAAACCAGGGATTAGGCACTCACCCAGTGCTGACAGAGCCCAGGGCCTTGCTCCTACAGCCCAGGAAGCCTGAGAACACTACAGAGGTCACCCGTCTTATGAGGTGCATTTACTGCAACTCAAGAAATACCTCCATTGTCATATTCACTGACGAAATAGATTTACAAAAATAAGTAAATCCCCTAGCCATGCCTCCTCTTTCAGAGAACTTATTTTCTTCAACGCAGGGACCAAAGTTTTCCCTGCAGATTTTCAAGGCCTCCCCACTGTTCCCTCAAAGCAAGACAGAACCCTGGATGCCTTGGCCCAAACTCCTCTGTTGGCCAAGAAAACATTTCAAAATGGCTGCACTTGTAAAGAAGAGTTAAAGGGAGGAACTTAGCTGACCAGGAAACTTGATCAGCACCCACTTCTAATCTGGGATATTTGGGGGCAAAATATGTTTATAGAAGCAAAAGGTGTCTCGTAAGTACCCCCCCAAAATGCTACAGAGCCCCTTCAACACTATTTGGAAAGGCTGAGTGTTGCTGCTATCAGGAGACAGCCAGAAGAGATGGAGCATCTCAGGAGGGATCTGCGCCCCGGGCAGCCTTGGGCCACAGTGAATGGGCAGGAGGAGACAGAAGCACTGGAAGCCACCTCCACCCCTACTTTCATCATTTTGTATACAGGTCACATTGATGAGTTTATATTGGGAGGTTGAACCCAAGAAAAGACTCCACTGGTGGTGTTACCTTAGGTTAGAAAGGATCCCACATGACGCACACATGGCTAAATGCCCTAAGTACTGCCATGTGGTGCTCCTTTCACTTCACAGCTAGCCGGAGCCATAATCTTTATTGCACTGTAAACTTAAGATGCCTCGAGCCTGAGATATGTAAACACATTCTGTTCTAAAACATGAGTTCTCCATTCAACTGGTGAATGGATAAACAAACTATGGTACGTACACACAATGGAACACTACACAACGATAAAGAACAATGATGAATCCGGGAAACATCTCACAACATGGATGAATCTGGGGGGCATTATCCCGAGTGAAATAAGTCAGTCACAAAAGGTCAAATATTGCATAAGACCACTATTATAAGAAATCAAGGAAAGGTTTACACACAGAAAAAAACATTCTTTGGTGGTTGGGGGGGTAGGGAGGGAACAGGAGGGGAAATCACTAACTAAATGGCAGACAAGTGTCAACTTTGGTGAAGGGAAAGACAACGCACAATATAAAGTCGGTACAACTGGGCCAAAACAAAAGCATACAAGTTTCCTAGACACATACAAACACTTTGAGGGACCAAGTAGCTGGGGCTGGGGGCTGGGGACCATAGTCTCTGGGGACATCTAGGCCAACTGGCATAACGTAGTGCATAAAGAAAATGTTCTACATCCCACTTTGGTGAGTAGCATCTGGGATCTTAAAAGCTTGTGAGCAGCCATCTAAGATACATTTATTGGTCCCATCCTGCCCAGAGCAAAGGAGAATGAAGAAAACCAGACACACGGAAAATATTAGCTAAAGGACTAAGGGACCACATGAACCAGAGACCCCACCAGCCTGAGCTCAGAAGAACTAGATGGTGCCTGGCTACCACCACCAACTGTTCTGACGGATCACAACAGAAAGTCCTGGACACAACGGGAGAAAAATGTAGAACACAATTCAAGTTCACGAAAAAAGACCAGACTTACTGGTCTGACAGAGACTGGAGGAATCCTCTAGACTATAGCCCCTGGACACTCTGCTAACTCAGAACTGAAACCACTCCCAAACCCCACTTTTCAGACAAAGCTTAGACAGACCTATAAAACAAAAAATAACACATGTTGCTTCTTGGTTCAATCAAATATATGAGACCAAATAGACAAGAACAGGACAAGAACCGGATGAATGGACACAGGGAACCTGAGGTGGAAAGGGAGAGTGTGCTGTCACATTGTGGGGATTGCAACCAATGCCACAAAGCAATACGTGCATAAATTTTTGAATGAAAAATTAATTTGAACTGTAAACTTTCACCTAAAGCATGATAAAATTTTAAAAATACATAAAACAATTTCTGATGGGATTTACACAGTCCCGAGAAACACCTCTTATATACCTTTACAGTCAGTTCCCACAAGTTCTTTTTGCTGTCATTGTTACTAGTATATTATCCACATATACATTATCCCTTTGACAGTCCATCATACTACTCAGGCTATTTTCAGTTCCATTGTGAGTCCTGTCACATGCCTCACACACACATAAAAATTCCATGTTTTTAAGTGTCTTTTTTTTTTTTTTCCATCCATGAATCTGTTAAAAGCTCACTATAAAAAACGAGGCAGAGTTAGAGCAAACTCCCTCTCACCTTGAAATGTTCCTTCTCCCTCAGCACTCACTCTCGGAAAAAATGCTGGGGTGTGATCTTGGTGGCCTTCATAACATTACTGTTAGAGATGTGGAGATGGCCACAGCAGTGGACGTTTCCGTGTGAAACCATCCCCATTTGCTCCTGTGGTAAGATTTTCTAGTACTTTAGAAGTATATCCGTTACTGTTTTGCAATTTACAGGTAAGTTCCTGGGTGGTGCAAGCGGAGTCAAGAGGCTGGAGGCGCCACTGAAGACAGGCATGGTGAAAAATCAGTCACTGGGAACCTTAGAGAGCCCAGCTCTACTCTGACACACACGGGGTCACCAGGAGTCGATTCTGACTCCAAGGGAACTGGTTGGGTTTTTGCTTGTTTGTTTTGTTTTTTATAATGATCATCTTCATTTCATGGACTAATAATACCTTAAATTTGTACATACTTTCACATGCATTATCTCACTGAATTCTTACAACAGTCTTGTCCAGTGGGCTATTATTACACCCATTTTTTGGAGTAAACTGAGTCTGGAAGAGGCTAAATAACTTGCCTGAGGTCACACATGGCTTGAAAGGGGATGGCAGATCCCACCTCACACTCAACATTTCTGACTTTTTGCATTACACTGCTTCAAAACTGTCTCTCTTTTTGGCTACCTCCAAAACAACAGAATACCAGTCAAGGGGTGTACTCAAGAAAGGATTTTACAGTTTTTTAACCACAAAGATACAAATTTTTGTGGCTAATTGGTGTAGGAAAAGATCTCTACAGTCTATAACAAGAAGGTTTCAAAATCAGAGACCAGCTGTGATAGTGAGTGCTTTGATTAAAAAAAAAAAAAATGATACCAACATTGGTTTTTCAGGATATCTGTGGAAAAAAATCATGCGGTCCACCGTCAGGAGCCTGAAAAACAAAAAGCACCACAGCACAATGGACATATGCACACGTGTTGTGTCAGTCTTCACTCCCCAAACGTGGCTGCAGAAGAAAGTGGGAAGCACGTTGAAATAAGACAATATTTATGGCTGAAGAAATTCGGCTTCACATAACGGTAATTATGAACAAGATCTTTTCCCTAATAAAATTACTGCAAAACAAAATCTGGAGAAACTAAGTGCTTCCCTATGTTCTTCTCATTTCATGTGCTCAAGGATGGTTGCAGGGAAAGCAAGAGAGCAGAGGGAGAGAGAAAGAGCCATAGCGAGAAGGCTTCTGCTGAGGGTTGGTTTTGCTTTACAAACTGGAATGTGTCCAGGCTTGATTTTTATTTTCAATTCACATTTCAGATCCAGCTCCCCAAACTCTTTGATCTTTCTCCCTGTCTCCTTACCCGGAAGAGAACCCTTGGCCTTCTCAGCTGGGAGCTGGGAGCACACGTGGAAAGACTGGCTCGGCTCCATATCCTTGCCAAATTTAGTCACACAAAGGGGCCTGCGAGGGAAAAAAGAAAGGATGAAAGCGGCAGCCGCCCCGACTTCAAAGGCTGCGCCGCCGCGCCCGGCCCTGCTCAGGAGCCGCCCTCTGCCGATATAAGGCGCAGCTTGCGCGCGGGCGGCCTGTCCGCGCCGCAGATCCAGTGCGCGCCCCCGGCCCGTGGGGAGGGCTACTTGGGAGACCACCGAGGACCGGGTGTGGAGGGAGGGGAAGTAGGGGAGTGCCGCCTCCTCTGTGTTAGCTGCCAACTTCCAGAGGTCGGTCCCCACGCCAAGTTCAAGCGCCTAAGAAAGTTTGCAGAAAGGAGGAAAATGATAATTTCACGTAGGGTCCACTAGGCCAGGCGTCTCGTGGCCCGCAAATATATTGCAGCTCCCTCCTCCATTCCAGTTCCATTCCAGGAAATCCCCTTAGAGACGTAACGCCGGTCCCCATGCACTGTTTGTAACTACCGCAAGCACCATCCTAGGAGCTCCGGTTCCTGCTGGGGGCTAGTGGATGTTCCCGTCGCGGAACCGACTCTCGAGGGCGCATTACTGGGCTCTTTCTGACCGATTCCTCTGCGCTCTCCCCCAGCCTCGCCTTCCGTTGTTCCTGCCCACGGCCACCCGGGCTTGAATCTTCTTCCACCTGGCAGACTCGGGCCGTGGGCTCTGGCCTCCGTGTTGGCAAAGGATCGGCCGGCAGAGCCCACAGAGTGGAGTGAGATGTGGTTCTCCCTCGCGGCCGTGGGAGGACCCGGCCCTTCGACGGTCGCGCCTCGGGGCCCTCCCGCGCCGAGCTCTCCCCGCACCCGCAGGAGCGCGAAGGAAGCCCACGGAGGGCGCAAGGGACGGGCGGTTGCAAACACTTCGCAGGCGGGCCCCGCTCGCTCCACCCGCGCGAGGCTGCACCGAGCTGCGGACGCCAACGGGCGCCGGCCTTGCGGAAGCCTGGCGGTCGCAGGCGGCCGGATTTGGGAACGACATTTCACGGTCCCACGAGTTCTGTTTCCCCGGCGGGTGAGGGTTTGAGTTTGTTTGTCTTTGGAGTAGGCAAGGGGCGGAAGAGCCCCTGGGACACAAACTGCCGTTTCCCTCGCCCCCCCCCCCCCCTTTTCTCTCTTCTCGCGAAGTCCGTTAATCTGAAGATGCCCACAGCTTGTCTCCTGGTGAATCTGGGGTTAGGGAACAGAGGGTGCCCGAGTTCGGCCTCTGGAATCACGTTATTCGTTCTTCTAGTCCTGCTCCCTCGCTTCTCTCTTTCGGAGCATCCTCTTCCGTAGGATCCCACCACCTCCATCCTTTGGGATCCCACCAAAGCTGGGTCTGGGAGAGATTCCAGCCCACACAAAAGGGACGACCCGGAGCAGGGGCGGAGGGTTAGGACCGAGGGGGTGGAGAGGACTCTGAAGACACCGCGCTTTTCTTTCCTCCCTGTAATTAAGGACTCACTTGAGTGTCTTGTAGCAGAATCCACTGACTTGGCAGCAAAAGCGCCGGGGGAGGGGGGGGTCTTTTGGTGTGGGTGTGGGTCATTACCCTTGTTCCTCTGCCTCCCAGTGGGGGCTGGGCCCCGGTTACTCTGTGGGCAGCGAGGCTTGTCTTCGCCCCCTCCCCCTCTGTCCCGGAGCCGGGTGGGAGCCCCATCCCCTGGCCCCACGCGCAGCGCCTGCTACGGCGCCCAGTGCAGAAGGAAGTGTTGATATAAAACAAGTCGCTGTTCGCTCCCAAACTAAACCCACACAAACCAACCAAAGCCACCAGGAGGGGAAAAACCAACAGCAATCCAGCCAGCCCCTAGCAATTGTTTCACGGTCGGAATTAAATCACATCAAAACGCCCCCTGAAACCCACATCCTGGAGGAGTGAACCTGCAACAGCCAACCTCCAGTCGTTTGCTCGAGTTCACACGAACAACCTGCCTCTACATCCGAGGGGAGGGAGTGGGTGTTTATCCCGCGCCGCACCCACCACATCCCGGCCCTAGGATCCCACTCGCGGCACCGGAGGAGGCGGCTGAATATGCTAACAGCAGCCCCCACTTGAATTAGAAGAGGCTACCCGGCGACAGAAATGCCCTTGACAGGGACTACACCACACCTGGAGAGAGAGGGAACGTCTTCCTAAGGTTACCGTGCCCCCCCCCCCCCGCAACGCCCCGCTTTTTGCCCTAAAAGAAACACTTTACGTGGCAATGCCAACTCGCTCCCAGACAAATCTTTAAAATTTTTGGGTCCCTGGTATCTATTAAAGACTAAGTGCCTCCCATAAGAAGATTTGCAACAACGCTAAAAACCATCAGGCAACACCAACGCACGCCGCGGGGAGGACAAACGGTCACACCAATAAGCAGGGCGTTGGGTTATTTCGTTAGAAACAATGTTTCCAAAGGAGGAGGTTACAGCAAAATAACAAACTGGCCACCAACTCTTGGCCCCTCTGGTAAACAATTCCCATTAGTTATTGTTCCAAAAATTCCCATCCTCTTTAGCTCCTAATCTCCAAGACACCTGGAGCTGAGCTCCAAAAGACTTTGAGAGTCCAGACAATTAACATTAAGGAGAAAATGGGATTCGAATTAATTGCAACACTTAAACGGGAGTGGGGGGGATGTCCCAAAACCCAGCGACGCTGGGCTTCTAGAAATCTTTCCTGGGCTTCTAGAAAATACCTTCTGGCCATTCTGTGTGATGCTCACACCTCCTCGCTCCCTCCACCCAATCCTGGACAGTTTGATGCTAAGGAAGGTCTACTCTGCCTGCTCTGCTGAAATTGTATTTTCCAGTCCTCTTCCTATAGGTGAATTGGCGCAATTGTGGGAGGACTTTTGACTTTGTTTTCCCATATTTCTTTTAGAGCAGAGGGCATACATGTCTGACATAGCTACGTGTTCACATCTCTGGGGAGCACTGTACTCACAGTGATGCATAACTTTAAGAGAAGCTGCATACTGCCACCACCCAAAAGAACAAAAATTGGGTTTCTTTCCACCCTTTTTAGTATTGCCTTACAGACACGCTGTTAGCTGAATATTCTTTTTGTTTTTCTCCTTTAAGGCATAGTATTACTAGCTATTTAAAGGAGATTTAGTGTTTTATTCTTCCTGGCTCCCATCACCAGCCCCTTAATTTTACTCTAATCCCCCAGGTAGAATTTACATGTTCTATGGGACCGAGTGAAGTCTTTAAAAGGTACAGTTTTAAATATTGCTTCCATAGTAAAATCCCACCCCCACGAGTAGTTACCAGTAGATGAAGTTTTAAGTGCTCATTTAAAGTATTGTATATAGTGTCCAGCCTACAATGTCCCATTAAGAAAAGAAGGGTCTTTGCAGGGTCATTCCTATGTAATAAAGCTAAAGTCTGATTTCGTAGTGTGTCCCTCATTTTCAATTCAAGAGAGATGGAGACATTTCTTCCTGCCCCCTGTTTACTGTTCCGAGGTTTTACAGATGGCTACTGTATTGGCTATAATAATTTTGCCTGGATTTTTAACTGAGGGTTTGAGAGCCAAGGGACAAAATGTAATGTGTTTTCAAACTTCAGCTTCCCTTATACTGTAACTTTCACAAAGCATCTCCTTAAAAGTCCTGTACTTGTACAAAATGCGTCAAAGAGACGGTGGAGGCTGAAGAATTTTTGAGGTTGGATTCGGATTTGAATCTTCAAGCGTCCCTTTGAGCACGCAGTACAAGGTGCCAGGGACTGCCCAGTCCTCCCTCCTTCTTCTCTTGGATTCGCTCTCCTGGGTCCTTTTGCCTTCTCTTTCCCTTCCCGTTTGGCTTGTCTTTTCATTCTCTATGAGGTTCACACACACTGCGGTGTATATCTTCGAAAACCCCACGAGCGATCTAGCGTAACTCCGTATATCCCGTGGCGAAGACATAATGAAAGAGATATTGTTTTAAAAGCGATAATTAAGATCCAGTCTTCTTTGCTTCTTCCTCGTCTTATTTTTCTCGGTAAGCCTGAAGATTTTATTTTCGCTGACGTCTCCTCCCTTGTCTCCAAATAGCGTATGTGTGATAAACCACAACTCTTTTTCCTTGCTTCTTGCTTCCGTTCTCCCTTATTAGTTGAGGAAGGTCTGTTATATTTCCCCCTTTCCTTCTCTCTGTCCCCGCTTCCCCCCTCATCTCCCCTGTCAGAGCATCTATCAACGTGGTGTCGATCACAGCGGCGGCGGCTTCTCTTTCATCTTCCTCCCCCGGCCAGTGAGAGGGAGGGAGTGAGGGAGGCGGAAAGGAGGTGGGGGAGAAACTGCCAGAGGAAGAGGAATGGGGGGGTGGGGGGAGAAGGACAAGGGATGAGATGCTTAGATGATGAAGTTAAGCCAGTCGCGCAGAGTTTGTCAGTTGCACGCAGACAAAGCGAGTGTCTCCGTGGGTTACAAGCAGCGCCCGTTCCTTCCTTTCTTCAAGTTGCCTGACCATCCGTCCAGACACACACACATACACACACACACACACACACATACACACACCCCCCAAAACTAGGACTAGTCCTACAGGCTCTGGGAAAAGAAAAGGGGGGAAAAAAAAGCCTTCAATCACCACCTCCTTCTCGCACCTCCCCCCCCCCCTTCCGAGCCGGCAGCCAAGAAGAGCTGGAGGCGGGGGGGAGGGGAGGGGGAGGAGAAGCGACGCAAGTGTGTAGCTTTTCAGCGCCGGCGTGGCGCGGGAGGAGGAGAAGCGGTGGGGAGGCGCAGCCGCTCACCTGCGGGGCAGGGCGCGGAGGAGGAACTCGGACTGCGCGCTCTGGAGTCGGGGAGTCCGGACGTTCCCGGAGCCCCGCACGCGACCAATCTCGGGACCTCCTTTACCCCTCGGCCGAGGGAACCCGAGGAGCGCAGCTATTTGCTTTGACAGAGCGGGCCTCGCGGAGGCGTGGAGAGCGGCGAGAGAGAGAGTCTACGAGCCAGGCTGAGAAACTCGAGCCGGGAACAAAGAGGGGTCTGGCTGTGTGTGCGTCGACTCGAACTCTGGGCAGAAGCATTTGGGACCGAGACCCCTGCTGTGACTCCCGAGACCCCGCCGCTCCCTCCACTGTCTTGTCCCAGCGCTCGGCGGCACAAACTTTATTCTTGGCAAAGTTCTTCTCTTTCTCTTCCACTCCTACTCCGCCCCCGCCTTCTTCTCCTCCTCCTCCAGCAGATTAAATGCGCCTCGAGAAGGAAAACTGAGTCGAAAGGGAAGGAAATAAGCTCTAAAACGGACACCTCCAACCCTGGTTGCTCTTTTTTTTTTTTTTTTTTTAACCCCTCCAGGAAGTGGACATTGCGTTAACTTCTGATTCTCCTTGCGCCTTCTCCGCTAGGGTGAACCGAGTCTTTTTGTCCAACTCCCCTTTTCTCGGAAAACACACTCCCACATCGGCATCTCTGGAAGATACGGTGGAGAGGTTTGCGCCACGACGCGCTGACGGACCCTCCTTTGCATTTTCGCGAGTCTATCCCTGGGCAGAACCAGCGTGCTCCGCGCGCAGACCCCGGCGACGCGGGGGGTGTGGGGTGGCCGCCCAGGCCCGGGCAGCATAGCCTAGCGCGCGCGCGGCTCAGACGCCCCCAGAGGCGCCGGCCGCGGCTGCCTTCTTAGCTCCGTGCCCTTCGGCCTCGGGGGCGGGCGCCGGCGTCGGTCTCCGCAGAGCGGGAAGGCGCGGGCGGCCGCCGGAGCTCCAGCGCCGCCGCAGCTGCTCCGGCTGCCGGCTGGCGGCCCCGCACTTGCCGGCTCCGCTTCCGCTCGCTCTCCTCTCTCACGCACCCTTCCAACTCTCCTTTCCCTCCCTCCCTCCTTTTCGTTGACCGCCTCTCTTTGCTGCTGTCGCCGCGGGTGCTCCTCAAGCCGAGCGGAGATTACACAGCCGTCGGGATGCCCCAGCTCTCCGGGGGAGGCGGTGGCGGCGGGGGGGACCCGGAACTCTGCGCCACGGACGAGATGATCCCCTTTAAGGACGAGGGCGACCCCCAGAAGGAGAAGATCTTCGCCGAGATCAGTCACCCCGAAGAGGAAGGCGACTTAGCCGACATCAAGTCTTCCTTGGTCAATGAATCCGAAATCATCCCAGCCAGCAACGGACACGAGGTGAGCGGGCGGCTGTCCCAAAACCCCGAGAAGCGCGGCTGGGTCCTGGGGAAGAGGAGAAGAAGGAAGGGGGAGAAGGCGTGGGATAGTCCCGTCTGACGGGGCTGCAGTAGCGCCAGCGTTTAAACTTTTAGGGGGATGGTGGCCCTTAGTCTACATTCCCCTTTTGTCGTGTCGGGGGCGTGCAGGGCAGCTTACACCAAGTGGATCAGTTTAGGGGTTCGGTGGGTGAGCCGTTGTCTTGCGGGCAGGAAAAGCTGCCCTTAACCTATAACGTTTCACCTCCGGACATTTTGGTGCGGTTGAGGGAGTGTGATGAATTAGAGCGAGAGTGTCTGAACAGCACTGCTGAAAAGTTCTTCCATAGGACGGAAAACAAAGTGCACCCGCTATCTTTTTCGGTAGATGTCTCTGCAGAAGTGCGTTAAACCACCAAAAGGCTTAGGTGGAGACCGGCAGAGCGAGAGGAAGGGGGGCGGGAGTGGGCCGGGGGCAGGCGGGCAGTCCCAACCGCCGCCGAGCGGCCCGCAGAGGGGCGCGCGGGGGCGGTGCGGGGCCAGGTCCTTGCCGCCCCAGAGTCCCAAGGGCCAGATGCGCTGTGGGATCTGTGGGCAAGACCAGCCGAGCCACCCCAGGGGGACGTCGTCTTACCGCCCGCACACTCTATTTCTCCAACTCCAGTTACTCAAAAAAAAAAAAAGCATTTATATTTGAGGTTAGTTTGGGCCCGGATCAGGCCTGAAATCTTTGCAGAAGAAAGGCGAGTCTTGGAAGAGATGCGCCGGAAGCCGGGGCACCTCTCAGGGGAGGGTGGAAGGCGCTTTATCAGATCTCCTGGCCCGGTGGGGGCGATAGCGCTGGTAACCCGAGTAGAGTAAATAGAGACACGTGGGTGCCGACAAGAGAAAGCCGGGAGCAGGCCAGCGTCGGAGGGCTATTTCGGGCGGCGCGGAGACTTTTCGATGGGGGTGGAGGCGGATGGACCCTGATACCTGACACTCAATTGGCCACCCTTAATTCAACAACTGAGAAACCTTTGGAGGAAATCCGGTAGAAGAGTCTTGACACCCAAATGATTTCACCAACGCTTTTTCCCTCCAAAGAAACTTGGAGGGTATACCCTTTTTCCTTAAATGGCATCCTTCTGCCCCAAAAAAGAAAGCTTGTGGTTTTGGGGGCGGGGAAATTTGGGGTTTTAAACAACACGTTTAAGAACACCTCAGAGTTAAGCTCTCTATCCAAATGGCAGGGGTGAGTACACATTTTGGAAGGCTGGGGGCCCGGGTTCTGAGGAGGGCACAGGGCACAAGAATGTTCTTTATCCCATGAATCTTTTATCGCAATATGCCAGTTTGAGGAGAGTTCAGGGTGACGGAGGTGCACCCAACTCCACTTTAAACGTTTGTGGCTATATATGTATTGGGGAGAGGAGGTCCCTGAAAGGACATGTGTGAGAGGGACCACCTAACGTCCGAAACACTCAGACGCTTTTTGCCAAACTCTCATATTTAAAGAGAAGCCCCCCTTTTTTCTTTCTACTCATTTTCCATGACCTTCCTTAGTCCCTACATAAATTTTGCCACCCGCTTCAAATTTTTGTACACTTCTCTCGTCTGGGAAGAAAGACTGCGTTTGAAGCGAGTACCAGGGTAATAGGGTTTTGCTAATCTTTGCCACGGTGGCGAGGGGGCATAGGGCAGCCCTACGGTAAAGGAAGATGGTGAAGGGGTAATACCACTGATTTGCACGTGGTTGAGTCTGGGTGGATGGTGGTTACCAGAACTGATAGGTAACTGGGCTGCCTTTTAGATGTCTGTAACCTGACTGTCTAATTTTCCTCCCTATAACCGCAAAATAGTTGTACTTTTCTCTTGTAAGCATGCATGCAGCCAGCCATGGTAGATACGGAGCTGGAGTGGAGCTCCTGCAGGACTTTGATGAGGCCAGCGGCATTAGAACCTCATGTATGAGTGGTTGCCTTGCTTATGTTTAAAATGTCACTTTGAGTTGCAAAGTGTTTCAGCATGCTTTTAATCAGCTCTGACCGAAGCAAACAGAGGCTGAAGAGGCTATCAGGACACTCACCCCATTAACTCAAACACCTATCATGTTAGGCCTCCAAGTAGCCTTGATGTGTTTTAGGAAACAGAACAGTATGTGGATGATTCCCAAATTTACTATATTGCTAGTATTTTGTTATTATTATACATTACAATTCTGAGTAGATGATAAAAAAAAAAAAAAAAGATGATAGTCACTCCAAAATACAAGCTGAATAAAAGAGGGAAAAGATTTCCTACTATTCAACCCTAGCCTGCCCTTCTTGGATTAATAACACAGGCGGATTGGGTTGCCCCTAAACCACCTCCTCTGAGTAACCAGTGGGCACACCGTTATATTATTATTGTCAAAAACTCTAAGGTGCTTTTCTTTCTTTTGGGGGTGGGGATTCATGCTGTTAGGTGGCCAGACAAGCTCAAACCTCTCAGGAGTCCTACCATGACAAGGCCAGAGAACACCCTGATGAAGGTAAGACACTGATGATAGATTCTACTTCTTCAAACTTTATAATTTAACATAAACCGTTTGTGTTTATAGATGCTTGGCTACTTTTATTTGAGTTCAAGAAACCCAAACCAGATGTGATAAGACTGTGTTGACTGTTTTCACAAAATTGGGAAGAAAACCCAGGAAAGTTACGGCTTATCTCTAATGTATATTTGTATCATTTAAAAAATGTCTTTGAGTGAGTTAGCAGCTTTTGGATTTCAGTTGGTTTCCAGATTCTTTGGGGGAAGGAAACGTCTATAATGAATTTTTCTCTTTTCTTCATTTTACCTTAATTTTGAAATAGCTTAGATCTTTAGTATTTTTTTTCTGTGTATTATTATGAAGGATGACAGTCTGTTTTATTTTAAAACAAGAAGAGTTTTGAATGGCTTTTCATTTGCAAAATTGGTGTTTCTTGAGTCGTGTTATTGTGTGAGAAGGCAGCAGTGAATGCAGAAACTGCACAAGGCTTAGGAAAGCAGAACCTAACTTGAAAAATACAGTTTTATTCCTATAGTTAGGAATTAGGCATATCAAACATGATAACCAGACTGTCTCCCCATTTCTGATTCTTGCTCAAAACTTTTAAAATTACCTATTTTTGAGATTTAAGGTGAACTCCCTCTGACTTTGAAAGAGCCAGGCAATCTGTAGGATTTCCTTGTCCACTGGTCTGCATTTCTGTTCTCCTTTAATTACTTAAAATTGGCCTGACCAGAATGAAGTGTTCATACATACAGTATTTCAAAGAAGGGAAGAGAACTATAATAGCAGGCTTCCTTTTCAGCTACAAATGGTTACACAGATGAAAAAGAAGAAATCTATATACTGAACACACACAAATTACTTTGACAGAATGATGTAAGTGAAGCACATAAAAATCCTGTAGTTAATCCTTCATAAATTTGGGTAGTTGCCCAAATACTAGGGTACAACTCCCTCTTAGTAAAATAGTTCTCTTTCAGAAATCCAAAAGCCGAGGTAGAATTTTTCAGTTTGCCTGTGAGGTGAAATGTAATTGTGTGTGTGTGTGTGTGTGTGTGTGTGTGTAGGTAGACGGCCTAATGTATTTATATTATAGCCTTAGATTTGTGTATGTTCTTTCATGTGTCTTTATTTTTTAGTCCAGTTTGTTAGTATTAGAAGAAATTAAGTTAGATGGATAACACTTACTTTTGTAAAAACACCAGTCAATAGTGGAAGTAAATTGAACCACATGTTTTTAAAACATCTGGTTTGCTGCTAAACCATTTAAGAGAATAAATAGTGTCGATCTGCAATAGAACATGGTAATGCAGTTACGGTATTTTGTAAATCTTTTACGTATGGCCAGATTTTCTTAGAATTATCAGATTTTCAGATGAAAAACTACGGTGATATACAAAGGGACGGTACCATATCATTGATTGTTCTTTGGACTCTCCCAGGAAAGCATCCAGATGGAGGCCTCTACAACAAGGGACCCTCCTACTCGGGTTATTCCGGGTACATAATGATGCCAAACATGAATAACGACCCATACATGTCAAATGGATCTCTTTCTCCGCCCATCCCGAGAACAGTGAGTAACACCCTGATGTTGTAGAGTATTTCAGAGGTACAAATGAATTTGTATTTCGGCAGAATGTTTATCTTTTCAAACACATTGGAAATTCTTTCATTATTGTATATGACCAATCATTGCTTAATTAGGACCATTATGATGAATGGTTGCCTTGAAATAGTGCTACATTTGATGTCTTGCCCTTGGAATTTTAGCTGTTGGCTTATTGGTTAGGATTAATAAATAACAGATTATGAGTCATCGTGAAATCAAATGAAGTTAAATCAACAAATCCATGGTGTTGTGAGTATTGTACATTTTAGACTGATGAGAAGAAAAAGTTGATTTAATCTTGCTGTCAGCTAGGTATGGGATAGGTTTCACTGCCCATAAGCTGTCTAGAATCAGCTTTAGAGAAATAGTTGACGTAGGGTTTTAACATCACTTGTGGGGATGATCAGCTGTTTTTACTTTAAGTTGCTGAGAGTGTATCACTTGAAGATAACTCTAATGAAAATTATTCCTTTTTTTTAAATCTGGTAATTCAGTTAGCTTTCAAAGTTCTAAAAATATAAGTCATTAGAATTTCAGGTATGCTACTTGATGATATTTTCATTTCTTGGGAAGTGTAAATAATCTCTTACATGTTGTAAGAAAACATTTAAAGGGGAACTTGTGTAGTATGGGCAGTGTACTGGTGCTTGAGTTGTTCTCCCAAGGGCCTGAGAATTGTCCCTGCAGTGGTGGTGATGGATTTTTACTGATCCATCGATACATTTACCTTCTCTCTCTGCAGCCTCACTTTTCTTCTGCCACCCACCTGGGATCAAAACCACGTGTGGCTAGGTCTTGGGCATTAGGGTTTCAGTTTAACTGGCCCCCCTGGGTTCAAATCCAGGATCCTGAAATGAAACCAGTGATTTTTGCCTTGTTCTTGCCTTATTCGCTCAGTGTTGCCACCAGCGGAAATATCAGTCACAATATCTGAGGAAAGTGTTGTTGTTGATACCGTAGTGAATAGAATCTGGGAGGGAGAAGATGCTCTAAACTAGCGGACCATAATCAACAGTATCAACAAACAGGAGTACTTGTGGTTATCTTGATTATCCGTAGTTCTCAACTGTTGAAATGATAGCTATATGAAATATCATAACTGCTTTGCGTGGGCCCTGTGATTTAGAAGTTATTTTAATTATTTTTCTACAAATTTCAAGCAGATCTTTGACCTTTCAGGTGGAAAATAAGATTTTTGTAATTTTCATATTACAACTAAAGTTGAGCTGGGAGAACTTCATGATGATTTTAGAGGAGATGGGCATTTAACATTTTATTTCAAAAGGCTTTTCAAATATTTAATGTTAGAGATGTCTGTGTGGTACACATGACTGTCCTATATCAAAAGTGAATGCATTGATAAAACCAAATATATTTTAGTATCTAGAGACCACCCCAAATAAATGCTTCTGGGTTTTAAAATTTATGGGTGCCTCTGTATTTGTTGAACTAAATATACAAATGCATAAGATGTTTCTTGTATAGCTTGGCAGGTTTTCTTGTTGCTCTGTTTCGCTTTTTGTTTTGTGTTTTGGGGGAAAGAGAATGTGTTTTAGATAAGGAGTAACTGAAGATACTTATTTCATTGTTAGGATCATGAATTTAGTTGGAAGTAAGCAAATTCTGTTCAGCTTTGGACTTTGTAAATAGCATGGCTTCTGTTTAAAGGGTTTTTAGAAGAACAAATAATCTTTCTGACAAATCAAATTATAGTCTCTGGCTTGGTAGCAATAGAAAATAGCCACTAAAACAATCTTACGCTTTTGGCTGTGCGTGCGGTTAATGCTTAGTAAGTATTCGTGAAATTTATTCCTTGGAGAGATCAGCCATGTCTGCCTTCAAAACTATGTATATACACATACGTATGTATGTATGTATATTATATATAGTATAAATATATATTATTTATAAATATGTTTTTAAATGTGAGTATAATATTTATGAATTATCTTTAGGAATATTAAACATTAAACTTCTCTTTAAGCTAGCGTCCTGCTTTATGTCTCTCCAGCCTTGTCTTCCACCCCAGAGAATACTAATCATTTTGAAATTTTGATAGAATGGAAGGTATTTATTGTTAGTGTATGTATGAAAATTTTGAGGTCAGTGAATGGAACAGTCATTCATTGTGTAAGAAAGATTTGTGGCCAGGATAAATGTTGGTGGGTGTAGAGCTGAAGAAAGGGGTGTGGTCAGGAAACAGTTACTTTACTGCTTTGCTTTATTCTGTTCCATTTTAGAATATTTTAGGCACGTTTTCTTATGATATTCTGTAGTTTGCACAATTCCAGAAGCTTTTCAGTTTTAACCACAAAACTATGTCAGTTTTTTTTTTTTTTTATTAGTGTCCAACCCAAGTGAGTTCCAATCTTTGGGTTTTAATACTGAACAGCTGTTTTTAATGTGTCTGAGATCAAAAACACTGTAACCGGAAGGCAGCCTCTCTTCTTCACCCCTAACCACACTTCTGCCTTCCTGCTCTTTAACTCCTGTGTTTAGCAGGACCGAGTGTTTGTCACTGACATCTACAGTGATAGGTTTTCATGTGGGGTGTCAAGAGCTGGGTGACCATTTGCGTCTGGGCTTAGGGGGGGAGCATTCTCAACAGCATGCGTGTTGCTTGAATTTGCGTTATAAAAGCAACTGCTGTTTACTGCATCTGTTTCTCAAACGCTGGAAAACATTATCTGCTGTTTGTAGGTAACTGTGGCGCCGTGGTTAAGTGATAAGGCTGCTAACCAAAAGGTCAGCAGTTTGAATCCACCAGCCGCTCCTTGGAAACCCTATGGGGCAGTTCTTCGCTGCCCTATAGGGTCACTATGGGTTGGAATTGACCAGACAGCAACGGGTTTTCTTTACAGGTCGATAATACAGAGAATAGCAGCTGTGGCCAGCTGGCACGCAGAAATGTTTTCTGCTGGAACCTCATTTGAACAGTTCTATATGATTCTCTTTTTTAAGACATGTATTTACTGACATATATAGGGTCGCTGTGAGTCAGAATCAATTCGACGGCAGTGGGTTTGGTTTTTTTGGTTTTATATGTTCGTATGGCTCTTACCTATGACCTAAGAATGGTATTACCTACTCAGGAGACCCACCTTCATTAATCTAGTTTTTTTTTTTTTTTTCTCCTTCTGAAGGAACATTTTAATTGGCAGATTACATCCTTCCAGAACTGGAATTCTTGGAGGTGTGCATGCCTCTACCAGAAATTTTATGAATGAGTCTCTCACGAAGTGTTGAATAAAAATTCTTAGTTCAGCTAAATTGGGCCTGAGAAGAAAGGGCCTATAACGCATTGGTGTCAACGTGAGTCCTTAAAGCACAGTAAGCCTTGTCTTGAGTTGATCTTCTTCATAGAGACTGGGAAGGAGACGCAGAAGCCTCTTAAATATTTCAGAGCAGGGACCCTGGAGAGTTTATTAAAAGCATACTCCCAAACCTTTCTTGCTCTGAACCTTATTTATGAAAATCCCTGTAGGCCAATGGTAAAGTATTAAAGGAAAAGATAGTTCTTTACATCCTTGGTTTAGTCCTGGCACTTGTGTGCCTAAACGCAGTGTGGAGAGTAAGCCTGGCTGGCTTTAACATAGTGAAAGTTGCCATTAGTTTAACGCACTGTGGTTATTCATCTTAGGTGTCAAACTTCCATTTGTCCCTCCTGCAACCCAAATGTTTAACACCTCAGAAGAGAAACATCTCTTCTTGTGCTGGGGGAGGGAAAGGCTGCAGACCTAGCACAGGAAGCTTCAGCTAACGTTGCAGCTCAAAGTCATAACCAAACCACAATAACACCTGGTCAGTGTAGTGCTGCTAACTTCATTGTTTTTGTTTCTTTGTGATCTTTCTTAGAATGGATCTTTTAGGTGGGAAAGGAAGATTTGTGTGTTCCCATTTCAGCTTTTTTTTTTTCTTTTAAATAAACATAGCTATGAAACCGTTCCAGAGGTTCTTTTTTCATTATTTTGAGCAACTCAGTTCTATTGTGTGTGTGACTCTTGCCTTAAGGGTGTCAACATTTTGATTTCTGATGGTCAGGGTTATACTTATTGTAACTTTGACTTAAAACTTCTCCCTCCCCTGTATTTATATTTGTTTACAAATTTAATTTTGTGATTGCTCACATCTGAAATTTAGGAACCAAGTTGGACTTGTCTAATCAGTAAGCTTCCGAACAGCACTGTATATCACACTGTTGCATAGCTTTGAAAACAATCACGGAAATAATAATTCAAGGGTAGAAGGAGACTATAGCTTGTATTTCAAGCAGGATTTTTAAGGAGGAGTGTTTTGGGATTGTACTGCAAGGAGCTACTTAATCTGACTTACTAATAAATTATCTTTAATTTTCTAATCTAATTGGTGTCCTTTTTTTGAAGCTAAGCATATTTAGTTTTCCCTTGTACATCAAGTGCAGGATTAGTTAAGATTTAGAAAGTTTTCTTGTCAAGTTTGGATGCAGGTATTGGGAGAATGTGTGGGAAAAGTCCTCAGAAGCCCCCAAACTCTTCTCTTTAATTCATTCTTAATTGTACTGCTGCAAAGATGGGAAAGGATCACTTGGAAGCTGTTGCCACTCCCCTTCAGATATCTTATGGCCAAACGGTTCACTTATTCAAGTGTCTCAGGGAGCTATACTGCACGTGACCGTTTAGGAGCTAATATTGCACTTGGATAATTGTAAGGCAAGAGTATGATCATTATTCATATGTATTTTTTTAATTGACCATAGCAATTTCTTATTCATCCATAAAGACATGAGAGCAACCCAGAAGATATTTGTTAGTTTTGCTGAAGCAAGGCCATTGAGCCAGCCTGCAGAAAATCTTGCTCTTTGAAGTGGACCTGCCCCCCAGCCCCAGCCCCACATTCCATGTAGGCCCAGGATTTGTTCTTACCAACCCCAGTTTTTTAATATAGTCTATCTTGTGGTCAGAGACTCGTGTGTGATTTAACAGAAGGAGGGCCTCACAAATGGGTTCATCTGGACTTGAACTCATAGCTTCATGATTGCTTTTCCATAATCAACTGAGAAATTTTTGCAGCTGTTGAGTCCTTTCTTCCTGTCTTTATTTTCTTCCTTTTTTTTTTTTTTTTTATCCTGTTGGATCTTTAAGCAGAACCATTTTTGATTTATGCTGTTGAAATTTTTTTAAGCAGTCGGATCACTCCACTGCTTTCTGACTCCTTTTGTGCCTCACTTCTATATTGTAGGCATGATTGTGGTTTTATAAAACTGGTTTCTTTTTTATTTTGGAGAAAGACTTGGAATTTAAGGAGAAAAGGTGCCCACACCATGTGTGGGTTTTATTCTAGAGAGAGCTGGAGCTCAGCGTTTTGCAGGGGCTGCTGTCATGCGACTCAAGGTTTTTCTTTTTTTTCTTTTAAAGAGTTGTTCATTTAAAACTTGTTTTCTTTTAAGTCTTTTTCCTTTAAAATGTTTGCTTAAGTGATGATGCTAAGCTGAGCCAGAAAGCTAATGCGCTAGTAATCGAGAGACATAGTACTGTTTAGCATTGTCTCTTTGGGTCCTTATTCATTTGGAAAAAGCAACCATTGGACTTCATTTAAGTAATTTAAAAAACATGTTGTAGTTCTTATGATCATTTAAAATTGTAATATTATTGTGAAGTCATAGTTTAGGAACTACAGACTCTGCTGTAAGCCCCTAAGTCATTTTAGGCATAAGTGACCCAATAATCTCTAAGATTGGAAGCTCAAAGCCTTTTTGAAAATGACCTGTAAACCAAGAACAAAGAGTAGGGGGTAGGGGCTGAAATGTACCAAAAGGAAGAGTAGAGAATTGAGCAGAGGACTGGACAGGGAGCAGAAATTGCTAACTTGGAGAGTCTGGTAATCTGGTAACAAAACAAAACCAAAAAGCCCTGTTGCCGTTCAGCCTATTCCGACTCATAGTGACCCTATAGGACAGAACAGAACTTCCCCTAGGGTTTCCAAGGCTTTAATCTTTATGGAAGAAGACTACCACATCTTTCTCCCGTGGAATGGCTGGTGGGTTCAAACCCCTGACCTTTCAGTTAGCATCTGAGCCTTTAACCACGGTGCTACCAGACCTCCTGGTAATCTAGTAACCAGGACTATTTGCAGAGTATTATCTGAGAGTGTTTGAAGGATTATAAAGTCTCTGTAAAACAGTGCATTTACACACACTACCCACTCTGGCTAAACCTTTAAACCTACTAAAATTATCCACCTGCTATATGCAGACCACTGACAAAGCTCACTGAGGGATGGTGTACGCCTTCAATCTGCATGGGAAATTGTGCTAGGCTGAAGGTACCCATCTCACAACACATCCGCAGGCCCTAGTATTTGATGGCTTTTATCAAAAAGTTGTTTTAAGGAAAAGAAAATCATACAATAACTTATAAAAACTATCTCAGTATGTCAGGTTTTTAAATTTTCGGTGACTGTTTCATTCAGAAGCTGACGACAATAATGAAAGAAAATGAAACTGACACTAGAGCCAATATTCTGTTTATGTTTTAGAGCCTTCTCTCCACCCATCCCTTCATTCAACAAGAGCAATAGGCATCTTTTTAAAAAGTGGATATAATATCAACAAATTGCCATAATGAAGGTGAAAATTTAATTCTGCAAAACTGTGATCAAGTTCCATATAAGATTAATTGTGGGCATTTTTGTCTGGAGTGGCATAGCTAGACATATGGTCAGTGGTCAAAAGTTTTTTAATGAGTGACCTTGCCCTTAGTTAGCTGCAAAAATAAAACACATTTCTAGGCCCTCTGTGGTGTAGCATCTCTGCCGTGTTTCTCCTAGAGATGGAAGGAAGAGCACATGCAACCAAAACTCTTGCTTGCTCTGTAATGCCCTTACAATTTTTCCCATGCAGATTGAAGGCGTATACCATCCCTCAGTGAGCTTTGTCAGTGGTCTGCATATAGCAGGTGGATAATTTTAGTAGGTTTAAAGGTTTAGCCAGAGTGGGTAGTGTGTGTAAATGCACTGTTTTACAGAGACTTTATAATCCTCCAAACAGCCTCAGATAATACTCTGCAAATAGTCCTGGTTACTAGATTACCAGGAGGCCTGGTAGCACCGTGGTTAAAGGCTCAGCTGCTAACTGAAAGGTCAGGGGTTTGAACCCACCAGCCCAGTAAATTTGCTGTGTTAATAAAGTAGAAGAAACATTTCCTGTATGTTTTTGGATATTTCTGAATGATCACTTTTTAGCAAACCAAATGCTATGTGAAAAGTGAGGCCTGAAAGTATCTGCTGAATATTTCTTAGTATTTTATTGCTTTACTTTTTCTCTGATCTGTTGCATCAGTGAATAAAAGAGCGTTAGATGGGTATCTTTAAAGGAGTCAGTGTCGCTACTTATAGAATGTTAAATTTTCAGTTAACAGCTAAAAACAGTCAGCCAGGGGAGCTCCCTGCTAGAGTGAAAAAGGATGAGCGTGGACTTTCTTATGAGGACTGGGCATAAGGACTACTTATCTCTTGCTTGGGTCCTAGAAACCAATGGAAGAAAAGGAGATGATAGAAATGCTTTTTTTCAGAAGAGTGCTTGAGATGGAAATATAATAGTAATAAAAAGAAAACAGTCTTCAAGTATGTTTTAGTATCCTGTGGTTAATGCTTTTCAATTCATTTTTTATTCCCTCCCAGCTAGAAAAGGACAGTTTCCATTAACGCTTGAGGTATGTTCAGAGATTAAAAAATTCTGTGTGGTCTTTCTAAATGCATGTGGCAGCGTCGTTGCTGACTTTTGTAGGCCAGTGGGTGTTGTAACTCGATTAGGTCCTTTTGCAACATGAGAACAAAATGTTTGAGTGTTAAGACTGAGCCCATAGATTCGGGAAATCCTGGGCTAGATGTTAAAAGATGTGGGGTCTAGTCCCAAGTCCACCACCCTCCTCCAGAAGCCTTGGGAAAGTATTTGATATCTGTCAGCCTTCCTTTCCTCATGTACAAAATGGCATATTAATGTCAAAGAGCCTGGGCGGTGTAAGTGCTTTGCAATCAACTGCTAGCTGAAAGGCTGGTGGTTGGAACCCACTGAACAGCTCCACAGAAGAAAGGCCTGGCAATCTCCTTCTGTAAAGATTACAGCCAAGAAAACCCTGTGGAGCAGTTCCACTCTAACACGTGACTCAGGGGCCAACTTGATGGCAGCTAACAACAGTCTTTTTTTTTCTCATTTACAAAATGGCATATTTGTGTCTGGCTTTCCTACCTTGATGTGAAGGGCAGATGGATCAAAGCCTGCAAAAGCACTCTGTTTTCTAGCTGTGATGGCAGAACACAGGTCTAAGGTGTGTCAGCCAGTGCCCAGTGCCCACCTGGTGGGAATCTTGCGGCCACTGATGTGCTCAGCTGTGCCCAGGAAGCTCCTGGGACCGGAATGCTGATCTGGAATTGGGACACTGAGTTGTCGCTAACCTTTAGGAAATGCCCGCATAAATAAAACTTTTTAGGATTGTCAGGACACCTTTTTCAAGATGGTATTCCTCTTGTGGGCTCACTGTTCTCTCCTGAACGTCACGACAGCACCTCGTTTTCCTCTTTAGCACCATAGTACTCTGTTAAGGGAATGAGACAGTGCAGGGGAGCAGATTTCTGAATTTCAGATTTGTTAGCTAAGAATTTAGTAAAAAAAAAAAAAAAATTTTTTTTTTTCTAACTTTTGGCGAGAATCTCATAAACCAAAAAACCAAACCCATTGCTGTCCAGTGGATTCCAACTCATAGAGACCCTGTAGGACAGAGGAGAACTGCCTCGTAGGGTTTCCAAGGAGCGGCTGGCGGATTTGAACTGCTGACCTTTTGGTTAGCAGTCAAGCTCTTAACCACTGCACTGATATGAAATTACGAATTTTCCAGATAACTCTTAACTCCTAGGGGCTGAGCGGGGGGGGGGGGGGGGGCGGGGGGGGCATGAGAATAAATTTTTGTTTAGTAGAATTTTTTTTTCATAATCTTTTAGGAGCTGGATTTTTTCTTTCCACTGCCAAAATTATATAGAGAGGAAGTATAGGAACTGTGTGACTAGAGGACTACAGGAGAGTTATTTTTCCCTCTTCAAATTTATTCCTAGCTTATTAAATCTGATTTTTTAAATTGTGCTTTAGATGAAGGCTTACAGAGCAAATTAGTTTCTCATTAAACAATTAATACACGTTTCGTGACATTGGTTGCCAGCCCCATGACAAGTCAACACTCTCCTCTTCTCGACCTTGGGTTCCCTATTACCAGCTTTCCTGTTCCCTCCTGCCGCCTTGTCCTTGCCCCTGGGCTGGTGTGCCCATTTAGTCTTGTTTTCTTTTATGGGCCTGTCTAATCTATGGCTAAAGGGTGAACCTCAGGAGTGACTTCAGTACTGAGTTAAAAGGGTGTCCAGAGGCCATACTCTTGGAATTTCTCCAGTCTCTGTCAGACCAGTAAGTCTGGTCTTTTTTTGTGAGTTAGAACTTTGTCCTACATTTTTCCCCAGCTTTGTCCAGGACCCTCTGTTGTGATCCCAGTCAGTGGTGGTAGCTGGGCACCATCTAATTGTGGTGGACTTAGTCTGGTGGAGGCTATGGTAGTTGTGGTCCATTAGTCCTTTGGACTAATCCTTCCCTTGTGTCTTTGGTTTTCTTCATTCTCCCTTGCTCCAGACAGGGTAGGACCGGTAGATTATCTTAGATGGCCGCTTTCAAGCTTTTAAGACCCCAGATGCTACTCACCAAAGGTAGGATGTGGAACATTTTCTTTATAAACTGTGTTATGCAAGTTGAGCTGGATGTTTCCCAAGACCATGGTCCCCAGCCCTCAGCCCAATAATTCGGTCCCTCAGGAAATTTGGATGTGTCTATGAAGCTTCCATGACCTTGCCTTGGTCAAGTTGTGTTGACTTCCCCAGTATTGTGTACTGTCTTACCGTTCACCAAAGTTACCACTTATCTATTGTCTAGTTAGTGTTTTTTCCTTCCCACTCCTTCCTTCCCTCCCATCAAAGATTGTTTCTTTCCGTGTGTAAATCTTTTCATGAGTTTTATAATAGTGGTCTCATACAGTATTTGTTCTTTTGTGGTTGACTTATTTCACTCAGCATAATGCCTTCCAGATTTATCCATGTTGTGAGATGTTTCAAGGATTCATCATTGTGTTTATTATTGTCTAGTATTCCATTGTGTGTATGTACCATAGTTTATTCATTCATCTGTTGATGGGCAGTTAACTTGCCTTTGTAATTTTCTTGGCACCTAAAAGGATCAGGTCCAAGGGGATGCATTGCCTGGGCAGCAAGCAGAAATCAGTGTTTCTCTTGCCTAGTGGAAAATTCCAGCCTTCCATCCTTTCAGAATTTTTCTTTCTCTCTCAATAAAATGTGAATGTTAAATATAAAGCAATGTGGGGTTGACTTTCTTTATTCAGGATTCCTCAGTTTTGAACACTATATATTGATCTTGGAGTCCCTAGGTAGCTCAGATGGTTAAGTGCTTGGCTATTGTCTTAGTCATCTAGTGCTGCTGTAACAGAAATACCATGCCTTTAACAAAGAGTACTTTATTCTCTCGCAGTCTAGTAGGTTAGAAGTCCAAATTCAGGGTGCCTGCTCCAGGGGAAGTCTTTCTGTCTCTGTCGGCTCTGGAGAAATGTCCCTGTCATCAGTCTTCCCCTGGTGGAGGAGCTCAGTGCAGGGAACCCAGGTTGAAAGGACGAGCTATGCTCCCAGTGCTTCTTTCTTGGTAGTATGAGGTCCCCATGTCTTTTTGCTCTCTTCTCTCTTTTATATTTCGAAAGAGATTGGCTTAACATACAACCTAACCTTGTAGATCGAGTGCTGCCTCATGAGCATAACTGCCACTAATCCCATCTCATTGATATCATAGAGATAAGATTTACAACACATAGGAAAATCACATCAAATGACAGAATGGTGGACAGTCACACAATACTGGGAATGATGGCCTAGCCAAGTTGACATATTTCTAGGGGACAAAATTCAATCCATGCCAGCTACTAGCTGAAAAGTTGGTGGTTCAAATCCACCCAGAGGCTCCTCAGAAGAAAGTGCTCACGATCTGCTTCTGAAAGTTCACAGCCATTGAAAACCCTATGCAGCATAGTTCTACTTCGCAACCCATGTTGTCAGGATCGCCTGGACAGCAACTGGTATATTGTACCGTTTAATAATAATGATTATGTCATCTTGGTTTACTAGCTCAAGTGGCTTAGATCAAGGAAAATGGCACTGTAATCTTACCTGAAATGTGTTAGGCTTTGTCCTAGACTCCAACACACAGATTTTTTAAGTCTCGAGATAAAAATGAAAGTACTGAACTAAAAAACCTTTACCGTTTACTACAATTGGGATAACCAGTCAGATTGCTGTCAGGATTAGTAATTATAATCAGGTCTCCCAAAAATTGCTTGAAGTGGTTTTTACTCATTTTTATATATACATTAAAATTTTTTTTAATTAAAATTCAAGAATTTTTGTTGTTGTTGTTTGAAAGGGAAAAGTGAAAGCAATTAACTTTTTTTTGAACTGCTATGCCATGCTAGATGTTGTGCTAGGCAGTTTACATGGTTATCTTATTTAATTTAATTCTAACAAGAAAACTGGGGGCTAGGTAGGATAATCTCCATGTTAAAGATAAGGAGTCGATCCCCAGGGACAACAGTAACCTTCCTTGATGTAATAAATTGTAGAGTCAGAGCACTTCCTATAAGGCCTAAAGACTTGTGTCTTTTCATTAAAAATAGCCATAGTTCTTTTTAAGAACAGCCAACACCTATTCAATTAATCATAACATTGATTATAATTTACGAAATATGATGTCCTTTGCTAGTGATCAATGTTATATATTCGTGACAATGGGAGCATAATATACTATTTTGTAACTTTCTCTTTTTTCCACCAGTATATAATGGCTATCCTTTTATGTCAGTAAATACGCTACTGTAACGTTATTTTTAATGATTGCCTAATTTATTTAGCCAGTCCCTTTGTTGTTGTTGTTAGGTGCTGTCAAGTCGGTTCTGACTCATAGGGACGCTATGTACAGCAGAACAAAACACCACCCATCCTGCACAATCGTTTCTGTAAAAGCCCATTGTTGCAGCCACAGTGTCAGGCCATCTCGTTGAAGATCTTCCTCTTTTTCACTGACCTTGTACTTTACCAAGCGTGATGTCCTTCTCTAGGGACTGAGAGTGGTAGACGCTAAGGCCACTGTCACTCTGTTCACTTCTAATTTCCTCTCCATGCTGCTGCCAGACTTATCTTTCTTCCCTGTCTTAAACAACACTGATGAAATGAGTATTTTTCTACCTAAATCGTTACATAAATTCTAGACTGTTTCTTTGGAATAAATTTCTAGAAGTAGAATTGGAGAGTCAAAGGCAATGCACCTTTGTACGGTTTATCACAACATTGCAGTTTAACCTTAAAAAACACATTTATTTTAAAAAATTTATTTTAAGTCAGTATTTAAAAGTGTGTAATTGATTCTATTCAGCCTCACTTGTGGTTGGACTTCTGAGGCTGATCATTTTCATGCCTTTCCACTTGGCTTTTTCTAGTTAAGAATCAGTTCAGCAGTAGACAAGAAGGCAGACAGACAGAGAGCCAAATATCAGCCTCATTATTAATAAGGCAGGATTGGAGAATGTGGCTTGAACTGTGACACGAATTTGGACTTTGACTTCCCCAGATTGAGCACACCACCAAGCCACAGGCCACCCCCAAGAGGACAAGAGAACAAAGCCACACTTGGGCGAAACCTCAAAAAAACTGTCGCTGTCTATTTGATTCTAACCCGAGCGACCCTGTAGGACAGAGTAAAACTCCCCCGTAGGGTTTCCAAGGAGCGGCTGGTGGATTCAAAGTGCTGACCTTTTGGTTAGCAGCCAAGCTGTTAACCACTGAGCCAGCAGGGCTCCACACTGGGGCAAGCTGGCCCTAAAAGCGGGGGGAAAAAAAGGCCAATCCATCCTTGCTGCATTTCTTCTTTCAAATTACCAGAGTGATGAGTCTGTGTTTCTCCTTTGTGGAGGAGTGACTGAGGGGTGGGTAGAGAAAGGGCTACAGCCACTGCCAAGCTAGGGAGGAGGGGCAAAGGGAAGTGGTTGCCTCTCTAGTCGCGTCCTTGATCGATGAGACTGTAGAAGAGCCGCAGCAGGGCACTTCTCTTGGAGTCACAAGTCCTAGATCCCAGTGCTGTGCTGCTGACCAGCTGTGTGCTCTTCAGCCAGTTACCTCCTCTGTCTGAATCTTGTGTTTTTCATCTGTCTGTACCATAGTTTGCCACCTCTTCTACCCGTGAAAGCATATAGCACTTGGCGTTAGTATCGGTGTTTCTGGAAGGGGCACCACCTGCGTCAGAATTACTGCTGTTCTTGTTAAAACTGCACATTCCTGGGCCGCTCCACAAAGGTCCTGAATCGGAAACTGCAGGTAGATATGTAGCTGCGCTGTAAACAAGCTCCTTCATTGATTCTTACGTAAAGCTTGGAAAACACCAACGTAGTAAATAATCCATAATTTAACTGAATGAATCTGGGGTTCGGAAGCAACAAGTGGCTTGCACAAGGTCTCACACCTAGAATGCTGTGGAGCGTGAGCTCAAAGCCGGGCCCTTGGACCCAAAGCTCACTGTCTTTCTACTCATCCTGATCCCAGCCCTCATCTAGGCAGCTGCCACTCTATTCACTCCTGATCACTTCTCCATTTGGCTGCCAGACTTATCTTTCTCAAACAGATCTCATGAGGTTTCCTCCCCGAGCACCCTTTCTCACTGACTGCAGAATGGAGCCCACACCCTTTAGTGTTATTTTCAAAGCCTTCCGCGGTCTGGAATCATCCCACTTTTCAAGCCTTATTTCCTCATCCCTCCTCCCTGCAGATCCTGACTCGGCTACATTCCCTGACCCACATCATAAACCGTTTCTCAAGTTCCAATCTTCAGGCTTTTATAGCTTGGTCCCCCTGAAATGTCTTGCTTCCTCTTCTCTGCTAGCACAGTCTTGTTCGTCCATAACAGGGCCAGGGTAAATGGTACCTCCATGAAGCTTTTCGTGATCTCATCAGCAGTTAAGACTAATTGCTGTCTTCTGTGGAAACCCTGGTGGGGTAGTGGTTAAGACCTACAGCTGCTAACCAGAAAGTCGGCAGTTCAAATCCACCAGGCGCTCTTTGGAAACCCTATGTGTCAGTTCTACTCTGTCCCATAGGGTTGCTATGAGTCGGAATTGACTCGACGGCAATGGGTTTGTTTTTATGGCTTCCCTGGAGCCCTGCTGGTGCAGTGGTTAAGAGCTACAGCTGCTAACCAAAAGGTTGGTAGTTCGAATCCACCACCCACTCGTTGGTAACCCAATGGGGCAGTTCTACTCTGTCTATAGAGCCGCTGTCAGTCAGAATTGACTCAAGGGCAGCAACGGTGGTTTATGGTTCCCACCAACCTTCCTCATTGCTCTGTTACCATGTTTTATAGTGTTGTGTTTTCTCCATGTCTGTATTCCTCACTGGTTGTTAATTCCTTTAGGATAAGGGAGGATTTTTTACTTATCTCAGTTGCCCAGAATCTGTTACACTACCTAGCATAGAGCAGGTTACTCTCCAGATGTTTGTAGAATAAAGAGAAGCAAGAAAATTTAAAACTTCAATAATGTAGGGCAGTAACACTAGATATTAATCCATATTTAAATGGGCACTCTTAAGAAAATGTAAACTCATACAGAAGCACAAAGCTGGAACTGAGCTTAGAAATTATCTGGGCATCAAATATAAAGTCCACGGATTAGACGTTGGTTTTGAGTGCTTGCTACATGCCAGGCAGTGTTCTAAGCACTTTATTAGCTCTTTTGATCCTTACAATAACCCTATGAGGTAGATACTGTTAATATCCTTAATTTATAGGTGAAAAAACTGAGGCTTAGGCAGTGTTGAGGAATTGAGGCATAGAAGGGCATAGGAAGTGTTACAGACCACTGTAAAACAGTTAAAGAAATGGAGGTCAGATAAAGTAGGTAATTCACTGACGACCACACAGCTCGTAATTAGTCGCAACATGATTGGGGCCCAGGTCTTCTGACTCCCACTCCAGGGTGCTTTCTGCAGCAGCTTCAGTTTCTTGTTACCGTTACTACTATAGGTAATATAGGTACACAGAAGGTGTGGGTGATGAATCCGTTAATTTCTCCTCAGTAAGATGGAGATGATTCTTAACGTAAAGGGTTTTTTTGTGTGTGTGTGTGAGAATAAAATGACATAATATGTGAAATCGTAAATTCCTTTAACATTGTTTTTGATAGTTATAGCTATTACAGTGGTAGTCAGAAGCATCACGTTCAAAGTCAACCAGCTAGACGCAGAGGAAGGGAGAGGCCTAAAAGATGGTGAATGCTCTAGCATGATGACTGGGGGACGGTGTTAACGAACATAATGCACGTACAAAGAGGAGCAGGTTTGGGGACATTCATGAGTTTTGTTCAGGGTTTATCCTATGTTTTCACTTTT
This sequence comes from Elephas maximus indicus, assembly GCF_024166365.1. Lineage (NCBI taxonomy): Eukaryota > Metazoa > Chordata > Mammalia > Proboscidea > Elephantidae > Elephas > Elephas maximus. The sequence continues at coordinate 43,141,997 of NC_064823.1, forward strand.
AGGCTAAGAAAACAAAAAAGTTAACCAAGATCTTGGAACCTCGCATTTTACATTTTGGGCATTGTTTTGGTCACCCTTGATTTAAGTCAGCAGTGCTTCACAAGATTGTTTCACTTACCTGTGATGCTGCCTGGATTTTGAATAGAAGCCTCAGTAGAGTATGATTGTGAGAAATAGACCTGTGTACTACTCAGGCCTTACAGGAGTAATACTATTAATAATATATTAAAACCAAATAATATATTAGCACCTACATGGATTTTTCTTGTTAAACTCTCACTATAACACTATGAAGCGAATATTATTAACATTCCCATTTTCTAACAAAGAAACTGAAGCTCAGAGAAGTCCCCAAGTTTAGTAAGTGGTAGAGCTTGGATTCAAAGCCAGACATTCCTAATACAGGAGTTAGGACCCAAATCATAAACTAGTACTTCCCTCAAAAGGGTATTGAGATTACTCCTTTGTCAGTGTCAGTTAACTATTTTGAGGATTAAAATCATGTTTTACCTATGTTTTATTAAGCAACGTAAATAGGTTTTAGTGATGGCTTAAATTATATGTTCTAAGAACATGTAAAAGTTGTCTTCTGGGTCATACAATTTATGACCATGTATTATATTGTTCAATGTATTCCTTGGGCGTATCATACACATGCATTTTGATAAATGTGTGATTTTTATAGGAATCCACACTGCTCACTTCTAGGGTCCCACTGTCCCCAAGTCTTAAGGACTAAACAGATCAATCAAATAGCTGTGTGGCAAAATGTTTTATAATTCCTGGGATCTCTTTGGTAAATAATGTTGCCTCCTTATTCTATAAGAATTGAGTGTTTACAGGCAAAAGTCTGCTGCCAAAGACGGTTCTTTGCACAATAAGCAATTAAAAGGTGATATTTTCATTTTTAAGAGCTGTTGGTGGTGATTCTTATGGTATCATGGTGTTAGGTTCAGCAAGAGAAATTAGTTCAGAATTAACTGGAATTGTGAACATTCCTGAGAAATTGCAACAGTGAGTTTTCTTTAAGAAGTGAAAAAACTTTTAAGGAGTTGCTTACTAGGAGCAATCTTCTCTTTCTCTCAAAAGGAAATGTCTGTTTTTTTTTCCTTTGGTTGTTTGTTTAAAAGTAAAGTTTTTTGTTTTTGTTTTTTAAGTTAGGGGAAAACCCATTAAAGAACAGATAGAAGCATTTTTATTTCTGTCATTTAGGTATAATGATTTCATTTTGATACGTGTATATATATACATGCTGTTACTTTCCCGTTGCCGTCAAGTTGATTCTGACTCATAGCAACCCGACAAGACAGTAGAACTGCCCCGTAGGGTTTCCAAGGAGTGCTGGTGGGTTCGAACTGCCGACCTTTTGGTTAGAAGCCAAGTTCTTAACCACTGCCCTCCAGGGCTCCATATGCATACATACATATGTGTGTATACGCACATACACACACACACACACACGTATTCAGACTTTCTTTCTGCATCTATACCTATAATACATGCATTTTTACAAATGGGCTCATATAGTTGTTACTCTCTTGTACCCATTTTTGCTTTGTTTTTTTCTTATTAAAAATACATTGTGCTCATAGTTCCATGTGTCTGTGTTATCGATCGTAATAGCTAGATACTGTCCAATTGTATGAATATTTCAATTTATTGATGTTATCCTCTATTATGGATAGTAAAGATTTTTGTTGTAGCTCATTTTAAACAATGCTACAATGAAACCATGTTAAAAAATACGTATTTACCTGTAATCTGTTTATGTTTATGTGAATTGTTTGTTCATGTCTTACTGATTTATGAGCTTTTATTATATAGAACATTTTAACCGTTTTACTCAACCATTCTGTTGAAATAATAATTACTCAAAACTGTTTTACAACCAAAATTATGATGATTTTTTTCTGTTTCTTTACAGCCACACAATTGAGATCTCCCTGCTGGCTATTGTATAAACAACCAGCTGCTCTGTACAAGAACATGTATTCCATTGTTAGCTTAGCTCATTCTCATGTTTTATCTCAGGGAAGAAGATGCTAGTAGTGACCCTTGTAGGAGGGCACAGAAACCAGAAAGGACATTTTATTCTATTTCACTTATCAGAAGGTATCCGATGTTAGAGTAGATTTAAAGAATCTAAAATTTAGGCTTAAAGAAGCTTCTTGGTGGAACGAAGACAAAGACCAAAGAATGTTTCTTTATTTCAGGAACGGTTTATTTTTCATGTCACAAATACTCATTGAAGGTGCTTATTTTGAAAGTTATTGTGCTGAGCCCTGTTGTGAATGTAACAGTGAAGACAGAGCTACTGCCCACAAGGAGCTTACAGTTTAGTGAGGGCAAGACACTGATGCAACACCCATGACTCAATGCAGAGTGAGGCAAGAACTACATCCCTAGTATAAACCCAGCGATACAGGCATGGACAGAGATTAGCCAGGTCACCCTGGAGTGTTGCAGCCTGTTATTGCAATTCCAGAGGGCACTAGTTTTTGTGTGTGCCATTCTTTACCTGCTTTTAGTTCCACGCGGCCCATTCGAACTATGGTAGAGAGTGTGTGTTTTACTTCTTTAAAAGTGGTTTGCAGACAGCTGTTCTTGGGCTTCGTCAGGACAAGTGCTCAAGAAATACTTTTTTTTTAAATTAATGGTGATATGCATACTAAGTGACTGCAGGCACTTTCAGAGATATTTACAGAGCATTTTAAGTGAACAGGTTTATAAACATTGCTGCCATGTTGACTGATGAGTGGTAACAGTGGAGGTGAGGAGTTAACCCACTGTCTTGTGCTGCCGGCGTGTGTCCGACTTCATTCGCGCCATCGCCAGAAACCTTTACTTGCAAGATATTTGCTCTGTGTTCTCTTTAACCACATTTCCAATGGTTGTTGCCAAACTTGACTACAATTACAATCAGGCAGACAGAATCTGATGAACGTGGACAAGTTTTCATTTATTTGTATTGGGGAGTGGCTAAGAGCACATGCTGTGGATATTGAATGCCTGAGCCCAAACCCAGGATGGACAACTTCCTAGCTCTGTGATGAGGAATTTACTTTGGCCTTTCTGTCTCTGATTCTTTACTTATAAACACTTTGAAAAATTTCCTGACATCCTAAAGGTAGTTGGAAACATAGTCGGAAGCAACTGTTTTAGAAAATGATGTTACTTAGTTACCACACATGGGAAGTATTTGATCACAGTTCATGGCTGGGTGTCACTGCACTGCTAGGAATGAAGTGTCAAGATAGATAGGTCTGTGAATTGCAGGCCTTCGTGTCTTTTATGTCACTTACTGAATAATGCTAAGCTAAAATCAAAGTTAATTAGTGCAAGATCATATTAAGTAGATTTTACGAGGGGTTTTGATGTGTCTTATTGGAGAAATGAGTCAGAAATTAAATTTTTCAAAAAGAAATGTTCCCTCCGAAGATGGCTGGGTATCAGTTATGAAACACAAGAAGCTTCTTTGTAGTGGTAAGAGAAATGTGATAATTATACTACAAATGAGAACACAGTTTATTACTCAGAGACATCTGAGTTTTTTTTTTAATTCATTTTATTTTATTTTATTGCTTGTTATTTTTTAATAGTTCATGGCCAGAGTGAACTTTTTTTTTGGTTAGGTTTTATAGTTCTAATATTGATTACGTTTCATGGTGGGAAAAAATCCTGACGTGGAGTTTGGCGAGTCATTGCAGGCCATGTGTCTTTGAATAAGTCTCTACTCTTTGAGCCTCAGTTTTCTGATCTGTGAAGTGGTAATAACAAATGTTGGTTGTGTGGACTAAGGAAGGTCCCTGGGTAGCACACATGGTTTGTGCTTGACTATTCACCTGAAGGTTGGTGGTTTGAACCCACCCAGTGGCACCATGGAAGAAAAGCCTGGCAATCTGCTTCCATTAAGGTTGTTGTTAGGTGCCATTGCGTGGATTCCAACTCATAGCGACCTCATGTGACAAGAGTATTACTGCCCGATAGGGTTTTCTAGGCTGTAATCTTTATGGCAACAGATCACCAGGTCTTTCTCCTACGGAGTCGTTGGGTGGGCTCAAACTGCCAATCTTTTGGCTAGCAGTCAAGCGCTTCACTGTTGTTGCACCACGAGGGCTCCTGCATTAGGATTACAGCCGAGAAAACCCTCTGGAGCAGTTGTACTCTGTGACACGTGGGGTCACCATGAGTCGGAATTCACCTGACTGCAATGGGTTTTGTTTTTTGACTTGGTAGACCCGTAGGGGCACAGTATATGGAAGTACCTAGAATGCAACAGACTCTCAGTAAATGTGCTTTCTTTGTTTAAAAGCCTCTGTGCTTCTTGGTGCCAGATGTTTGAGCTGGCTCAGAGATGGAAACACACTTGCATTTCTCTGGAGTTGTTTTATCAGCACTGAAAACACCAAAGTTGACCTTAGTGCTTGGGCGAAGAATGTTTTTCTGTAGTAGGGATAAAGCAAGGTCTGTGGTGTGACATTCATGGAAGATTGACCTAATACTGATTTTACCTGGCTCTCGGAGGTCAGCTAGTTATGTATTAATATCTTCCCAGGGGCACCGGAAGTGAAGACTTAGGGTACCAAGTAAGATCTGGGTGTCTAATGAATAACTTCACTGGATTGAATTGTTTGTCATTAAAGGTCTACCTTCATAGAACCAACCCATGCCTACTTTCTGCATTCTTCCTCTTCTCACAGCCAAAATATGTTCCTAGGATTCCCTGCCTTCAGTTGTCATGAGGTGCTTCATTTTCATAAGTCAGTGTTTTGTTGTTTTAAAGTCACAAGGTACCTCCTCGGACAGAGATTAAGCCATAGAGTAGTTATACTCATGGAGGTTCTGTGTAGAGGGTTTCCCCCTCTGGCGTTCACAGCTGCATCTTTCTTCTGGAAGGTTGGATCCTTTCCCTGATGCAGGTAGGGGCATCAGCACAGTGAGGAGAGGAGTTGGTTTATCTAGTTTGGGAGGAAGGAATGTCAAAGTCAGTTGATAGATGAGTTCCCTTAATCAGTGGTATAGTTTTTTTTTTTTTTTTAATTGCGGATCCCCATCAGCTTAAAAAAAATTAGCAGTTATATAACTATTTGTGAGTTATATTTCTGAGCTACATAATTCTGTAATACCTCACGCACAGTATACACTACAGCAATGTTTATTGTCATTGGTGGAAGCTGCAAATCCTTATTTTAAGTAAACTGGATAATTTCTAGTTATTTTGGTTAGCTTCTTTTCAGATCCCATTCTAGATTTTAGCTGTAATTCAGGCTTTTAAAGAGCTGGTATTAGAAGTAAGAGACCTGTTATTTTAGGCATTTTATTGATGTTTGCTTGTGCGTGCAATATTAGCACTGTATTAAATCCACTTGGTGTACTGTTAACCATCTGACGTACAGAGCAAATGGGGGCCGCAGGAGCAAACCGTACAGCAGATATTTTTGTAAACCTTAAAAATTTTAATATTAAAATATATGGAGAAGGTGTAGAATTTTTTTTCCTGCTCCCCAGTGGATAATCCTGTGTATTCTTTATGTGGTGGGTTATAACCCACTGCTCATGGCTGAGGAAAATACAAGGGGTCCATATTCCTATTTGTTCCAGTAGGATACTTCTGACAGCCTGGCTGTTTTGTGCTTCATAGGAAGGTTTTCAGTGGGACCAGCGAAGTATACAGCATTCATGAGAATGCTCCTCTTTTTTGGCTTGTTGGGTCTGTCCTTTGCCGTATAGGTTACTTGCAGATCGCTCAGAATCACCTGGGTTGCTGCACACTGGGCAGGGGGCTAAGGCTGTGTGTCACCCTAGCGTGGCCCAGCTAGATTGCATCATTTGAGGCTGTGCTTCACGCTGACCTTGTGGTGTCTCCCGCACACCCTTCTTGTAGCCCTGCCCTCCAGCAGCTGTGTGGGAATTCTGTTGCCTTCCTTTCCCCTAGATTAGATGTCTGTGCTAGAGCCCTTGCTATTTTAAACCAAAAATGTACTGTGTGTGCAAGTGATGAAACCGCTTGAAAAGAAAGCACTATGCTATCTGAGGCAGTTCTCAGCCTTTAACGACCATGTTGAAAATTGGGCACCATCCAATTCTTGACATGTTCTTGTGGACCTTGATGGCACAACTCTTTGCTAGTCCCCAGAACGACCTGCCTGATAAGCTGGTCATTTGACTTGGAGAAGACAAGAGGATAATTTAAAATCATCTCTAAATACGGACTGTGTTTTTAGCAGGAGCCTGTAGCCAGCTTTGTTCTTCACTGAAGAAAATAACCAAAAGGAAATGGGCTTAAATTGTTGAAAGAATTTAGGTTGGAAGAATTACTTCAGAGGGGGGGATTAATAAACATTGGAATGGTTTATCAAAGGGAAGCGTGGAATCTGATTATTTAAAGGTTTTAAGAGTGAATGTTTGTTTGTATGAAGCGATTTAAATGCCTCACCTGGAGGGTTCACAGACCCTGGGCTGTGCCTGTTACTCCTGTTCCCCACCCAGCTTGCCTCCCCAGCTCTTCACCTCTGAGGCAGTTTTATTTTCTTTTCAGTAAGCAGCATACAAACCCTCCAGGCCCTTCAAAAGATTATATTCCTTCCTGAAGGGGAAAATAAATAGGCCAGCATATAGATTATGCTGTGTAACGAGTCTCTTGTGTATTATTACGGTGTTGTCACCTCAATTCTCAATTATCGTAATTTTTTGCTGAGGGGCAGTCTTAGGAGTATGTGGCACCCACGGCTACTGAGGCTACTGAGATTCTCTCTCTATGCTTTTAGTTTGACTCTACTCAGCCACCATAGCATTGCTGAAGTTGGAGGCTGAGCACATGGTGTTGTATTATTCACATGTTTTTTCAGGTGGTTAAATTTCTAAATTCAGGTTTCTCTGAGAAGAGCCTTGAAGAATGCTGGACTCACTGGAAAGAGTTTAGGAAAAGCTGAACGCTTGTTTGTGAAAAGGGGCCTGGGCTCGGTTAGCCATATATAGACTTTCCTTTTGGAAACCCTGGTGGCATAGTGGTTAAGAGCTATGGCTGCTAACTAAAAGATTGGCAGTTCAAATCCACCAGGCACTCCTCAGAAACTCTGTTGGGCAGTTCTCTGTCCTATAGGGTCAGTATGAGTCAGTGGTTTTGGTTTTTGGGGTTTAGATATGAAGGAGAAGCCCGGGATGCTTCCAGTGGCTATTTTACTTGTCACTTTGCTGGAGAAAGCTAATGATGGAGAATCATAAAAGAAACTTTTTTTTTTTTTGCCTGATAACCTGAAATCAGATTGGGGCCTTGGGATATGGAAAATGTGATAATCTTATCAGGAATGCAAGCTAGAGAAAAAGATATAATAACTCTGGAACTTATTTCTGGCATTTTCTGAAAATGGTAAAATTAAGGAAAGATGACATTTAAAAAAAAAAGATGTAGACTTTGAAATATTATTCAGATTTGCTTGTTGAATGTTGCTTTGGCAATTCTGAATTCAAGCAATTGGTACCCCCTCCCCCCCAAACAAAACAAAAAACAACCCCCCAAAAAAGAAACATTGAAAGTGTAATCCCGTAAATTGAGGTAGGTAGGCTATTAAATGGGTTTCCTAGTTGAGCAGAGTTTCAGACAAGATTTTCAAAGAAAATTTACGGTTATGTACCTTACAACTAGGCCTGTTGATTCAAAATCCTATCAAAGAGACAAGGCAGCTTTTGTTCGCCAATTATCGGGTGTTTCAGAACTAAGAGATTTTGTTCAGAGTAAAAGGAGGCAGTTATTTCATAGTCATTTCTTCGATGTCAGGAAGTTTTAGAACGACATCAGTGTCTGCTATCTGTGTAAACAATATTAAATCTCTCTGGTAACGGGAACCTTAATAAATCAGATGCATTTAATTTTGTAAAGTCTGTTGAGATTCTTCTACTTTTCCATTTTCTGCGTCCTGAAGTCTTGTCATTCCATTACAATTGGCATATAGAGGGTGCATTTCTGTGTAGAGCTATGTCTGTAATTTTTGAAAGCAGCAATTTAAGTATCGGAATTGGATTATCAGAGGATTTTTTTGATAGCAAGGGAGTAGAGTTTACTGCACATGCGTACTGCTGTATGTAACACCAGAGATGTGGTGTAATGATTTAATGGTTGATCTGCTAGTTTTCTGGGTTGATTTTAAATGCAGTAATGGGTGATTTACACAATGTCCTTAATACTAGAGACTAAAATGCCTTAACTTATTTTAAAACCAGAAATAGCTTCACTCCTACTTGCCATTTTAAGAAAGAGTAGAATACTGGTGTTTATATATTTTGGTTACTGTATCCTTAAGAATTTTTCTGCTGTGTTGGGTGATTCCAGGATTTGATTGAAATGTCAAGTTGTAATCAGGATAGATTGATTTGTGTCTGTGTATCTGGATCAGGTCTTTGAACCGGTTTGCTCAGGCTCAAACTCCTGCTGAGAATTTGCATTTCTAACAAGTTCCCAGGTGATGCTAAAGCTGCTGGTTAGGGGACAATTCTGAGAGCCACTAGTAGAGCAGTGGTTCTCAAAATTTATTACACATAAAAATCACCTGGGATCTTACTAAAATGTAGATTCTGATTCAGTATATCTGGGGTGGAAATGAAAATTCTCCACAGGGGTTTGAACCAGCTTGAACTGATATTGAAACCCTTATCTGGGCCCAGAATTGAAAACCTCCTTTGACTTTTCCTTCTTCCTTTCCTGTTAATGAGGAATTTATGTGTTTACATATTCCCAGATAAACCTGTGACTTACTACACATGCAAATTTCAGCTCTGCTTAATTGATGGAAAGGCAGTAGGTGAGGGGGAGGGGCAATTCTTGCATAGCTGCCCCAGTTCACCTTGCATCAGGTGTCTGCAAAGTCTTCAGACCAAATGCACTTTAGAGTCCCTTTCCCAGTTGAATCACTTACCCCATCATTTTCATTTTACCTTTTAGGCTTGAAAAAGTGTGTATTTAGCCATCAGTTCATTTTGTGTGGTCTGAGTTATAAAATGCCCCTGCTGGTTTTTCCATATGAAAAACATGTTTTTCATTTGTGGAAACTTATATAATTTTTTTTTCTTTTTTTGCTGGGCTTTCTTTTGTTGTGGTTTAAATTAAAAGCAAATGTACTTCCCTCCTCCTCATTCTTGCTTCCCCACCCCCATCTTTGCATGTTCCAATTACAGAGTTGTGAAAATAAGTCATCTTTCGGCTTTTGTTACTTTAAAACAGCTATCGGTGATGTCAGAGTCAATACTAAAAGCATTAAGAATGCTGGCAGAATGTAATGCAGCTGCAATCCAACATGATGCTGGAAATGGGGTTGAGAGCATAAAGGCTTTCCATATTCCCAGGGCGCACAACTGCTTGCGGCCTTGGCTTTGATCTCTTCAAAGGCTGCTGCCTCCTCCTAGATGGAGAGACTTGGCTGCCACTCGCTTGCATTGAAAAAAGGCAGAGGTCTCTATTCAGGCAGAAATCAATCACTGTGCAGAAACAATTATGTGTAATTCAACCATCATGAAAACAGGACGAGATTACGGGTTTGTTACCTGAGTGACTGTGTGGAGACGGGGAGCAGAGAACACTGGAGTCCCGCTGACATGCCACATCTCGATGACAATTATAGACATATGAATGATGCGGCGGGCGGGGGAGGCACGATGACAAATGCTGGTCACGCTGTCCAGCAGAGCAGAAAATGAGGTTACAATTGGGAGATAATGTTTGCATATGTAACCATATTTCAGCAAGCTGAACAACTTTAGGGAGCAGACCTTTGAAAACTCTTGTGGATCCCTGTATGTATGTACACTAACATGGGAGTTTCCTGTTAGCTGAATTAAGGAAAAATAATCCTAGAAATTTGAGGATTATACTGGAAGAGAGAGAGAAAGTGAACTTAAACTTTGGGTTCATAAATTTGCTAATGTGGAGTATTCGCTGCTAACCCGGAACTCTGAAAACACAACTAAGTTTCTAACGCCATGTATGAAGGTCTGTCTTTAAAACAGCTTCTGCTTCAAGAGTAATGTTTTTGTTTTCAGTTCGTTAATCAATTTCAAAACCAAGTGTTAGGCTTTTTTTTCATCTTGATTTAAGCTCTTTGGGGCAATGATTTTGTCAGTCGTGCTTTCAAATGTTATTTTTCTAAAGTTACCTTCTGAAATGCGTTGAAGTTTCCTTTCATTGTGAATAAAAGCAGGATCTTTTTTTTCTAGGTAGGAAATAACTTTAAGTAGAAGTGTATTTAATCTCGGAGCCCTGGCATGAAAAGCTGGTGAGGCATTTATTTTTACTTCAACTTGCTCTTGTCACCTACCAAAGGGCGTAGGAGTAACCTCGCACTTCTCCAGCTAGCCGGGCTAAGAGGGGGAGAAAAGGCAAAATAAGATGAAAATCTAGATGGCTGATTATAAAATGGTATTGCTGCCGCTCAGTTTGATACCCAGGCCTGGGTTTACCTTTTATGCCGCTCCAGCTTAGACATCAGAGGCGTGAGAGCTGCTTTGAGTTACAGATCTTCAAACAATAAGTCAAAACAAAAAATCAATCCCCTCTGGTCCCTGGGTGCAGTTATCTAAAGATAAAAGAGAAAAATAAAGTTATGCTAAAGCAGAGAGAGGAAAGGAGCCGATATGCTGAGGAACCACGGAGGACAAGTGCAGGGTTGAAGTGGGCCTCATGCGAGCCAACATCAATGAATTTTTATCTTATCAAAAAGTTTTAGGGTTGCCAATTCTTTTCAAACTGGATCCAGTCCGCTCCAGGGTTGCCTGGAGCGTTGGCTTCAATAAAGTTGCCTTTCCCCCCTCCCTCTTTAAATATAACCACGTAGGAATTAGATTGCATTTCATTCAAGGTATAAAACTTGCCACAGACTTCAATAGCAAATTAGGGGTTTTGATAATCCTTTGATATTTTGAATATAAATTGAGGGGAGTTTTTTTTTAATGTTTATTGAAAGCTATAGATTTACGTGAAAGTTAAGGCCAAATCTCTATAGTGTGTGTGCTTTCTTCAAGCCAAATTTCTAAGGACAGCTGGAAAGCCCCATGAATTCTTTTTGAGGTAAGAAATCTGTGTTTTCCCTCTGTTTCTTGTGGGTAATGTCAGATATCTTTGGAGATTAACTTCAACTCTCTGAAGCATTTTGGCCAGCATTTTGGTACATGAGCCAGTACGTAATTTAATCAATCCAGGGTAGAGTAAAAAAGGCTTGCATTTTAAGATTTGTATTCTTATAGTGAATCTATTTGCTCAGTAGTTGCCTAACTGTAAATGTTTCTGAGATGATCTAATATATAGTTCTTTAATTAGCTTCCCTAAAGGTCTTTGACAAAGTGGCAGCACAGAGTTCACTGAACTTTGTTCTTTCCTTTGGCTCCTCAGGTAGAACAGTGTACCTGAGTTCCTATGGGCACTGAGGGGCAGGCTCCCCATCCCTCTCCCTAACCACTGTGGATCTCAGCCTGTGTTGGACGCAGTCACAGTTCACAGCCATTCAGGATTTCAGTTTCCAGGTTTTCGTGGAGAAAAGGATATAGCTAGCTTGGCTTATGTAGAGCTGGATCTCCTGCTATTTAAAGAAACTTGTTCTATGTATAGACTGTAGTTAATCATTTGAGTAAAACCATCATAGCTTTCATTTACATAGTTGAGATGACTCATTGTTTTGAAAATTAAATAAACTCAAATGGAAAACACCCATGCACTGCTGGTTGCAACTTTTAATTCCTAGGACAGAGTTAATGAGCAGAAAAATGGCAGCACCATTTCCACACATCTAAAGCTTAAATCATTTTAAACTATTAACGAAGGTACTTTACTATAAACATTGAAGCTTAGCAGTATTGCTGTAGGCCCTGAGAGAAGAAATGGCATGCAGATTCTTTCCCGTTCCTTATAATTAAGCTGTAGTAGTAGGGAATCTCAGTCTGTATTTTTAGTCTTTGTCCTCTGACTCCCCTTCAGGCTGGGTTCAGCTACCATTTCCACTCTAGTCTCTCTCTACCATTTCCTATCCTTAATCCCTTCTTGTTATCCTTCCAGGCTACTTAGAGGGTGGTGTTGTAAGTGGCTTCATGTTGACATGCAAGGAAAGAAGGCAGAGGCGGAAATGAGGGCAAGATGGTGTATGTGGTTCATAGGTACCATGCCTCACCCAGCTCCCATTTGGCCTTTGCGGAGGAAGCTTTGAATTCCTGACATTCCCAGCCCGAAATTCTGAATTTTTTTACTTTCATTCAGGCAGTGGTAGCTCCAGGGGATAGGTTGGGAGGGTCTAGCCTCCATAATCTCCAGAATTGCCCCCAGCCATTCAAACAAGCATCTATGCTAAGTAAAAACATTCTTCAAGATACAACCTCTAATCCCTTCTTCCAACCAGATTGCTGTTCGTAAACCCCTTCTACGTAGAGATGTATACAGTCCTTTACTTTTCTGTTTAATGCTGGATGAACTGACAGTCCTTTACTTTTCTGTTTAATGCTAGATGAACTGTCAGGCAGACTCACCTGTATACACATAAAACTCATGAATCAGACTGGCTGGACTTGAATCTCAGCTCTACCACATAATGGCTGTGGGACCTTAAGCAAGTTAAACTTTCTAATCCTCAATTTCCTTATCTGTATAATGGGTATAATAGTAGTAGCTACCCAGGGTCTTGTGTAAACCTGAGAGGCAAATGCAGAGCTTAGTACTTGATATTTAGGTGCTAAGAAATGTTCACTGTTATTGTTGTTAGAAAAGAACAAGTCTGTTCCGTAGTCAATCAAAACATTATTTATATTTTGCTACCAACTTTTTGAGATGTACCCTCTCATTTACATATGTGTTCTTGATATTTGAATTTCCACATTTGACTCATTCCCCGAGTGGAGCCCAGTGTGGGAGGACAGTATTAAACCAGCATGTCTCATCTAAGCCTGTATTTCTATTGAAGAAGCAGAAATAAGAGATGGCATTGTGATGGTTCTAAGGGCTATATAACCAAGGAAGAAAATGTAGAGTTAATATTTGCTAAGCTTTTAGGTTTCAGTAATTTGGAATTTGGGAAAACAAAACCATGGTTTGCTTTTCCCCCCTAGCTTTTCCAATATACTAAAAGAAACAGGTATTTTCTTCAAAGGAAAAATATCTTAAAGTTATATATGTGACTTATATTTTAGTATATTTAGTTGGATATATTCTATAAGAAAATATTAGTTTCTTATTACCAAGTTTATGCCTGTATGATTTACATGCATTCGGAATGGTGAAAAGGAAAGCCATACTCAAATGTTTTGAATGTCCAATTAAATATGAGTTAAGCGTTTTAAGTTTACAGTGTTCAAGGATGCAGTCAGTGAGACAGGCAAGATTCAGGTTAATAGATGATTGTAGTCTTCCGGGAGTAAAATTAGACTTCAGACAGCAAAGTAACTAGCCTCTCTCCTTCTTGTATTCATACTTTGCTCCTCTTTCCCACCAGTGCACCAGCCTCCAACTGACTGGTAGGCCAATAAATCCTCAAGGCTGCTTTGCCTTTTCTCTGCTCCCTCCGAGGTCAGTTGCATCACATACAAACTCCAACTTGACAATCTTAGTTGCAGTGTGAAGACAAAGTATTACCTGGACTTTCTGTTTTTAATAGGAGATCTCTAACTTTGATGGTTTGTGTTGTTTTGTTGAAAATGACCTATTTAACTATTTTCTGAAAACTATTTCACTATTTTAGCATCAGCATTCTGTACTATCTGAAGAATAATTCTAATATTTATTTAGGAGAGGGACACCAAAATACATTTTAATTAACATTGATTAAAGTCAATTTAAAAATATTTGAAATAATGAAAAAGACTGACTTTTTGACAAGCCAGAAAAAATGTTGTCTGAGTTAAATTGTTTTATCCTTAGCAGAAATGACCAGGCAGCGTCTCTGAATTTTAAAGGAGGACCCAGAGCTCTTATTTCTAGCTATGTAATTTTCAGTGACCAAAAAAAAAAAAAAAAAAAATTCCTTTTTTTTTTTTTTGTTTCTCTATCTGGAAACCCTGGTGGCATAGTGGTTAAATGCTACGGCTGCTAACCAAAGGGTCAGCAGTTCGAATCCACCATGGGCTCCTTGGAAACTCTATGGGGCAGTTCTACTCTGTCCTATAGGGTCGCTATGAGTCGGAATCGACTCGATGGCACTGGGTTTGGTTGTTTTTTTGGATATCTCTATTTTTTTTTATCTAGAAGCATCATGGAAATTATTGGAAGCCATCTCCCTTTTTACTCTTTGTTATGTGGAGTTAGAACCTTATTTTTAAAATCTTAAAAAATGTTTAAATCTTAAAAATAAGGTCAATAATCGGAAAACTTTGTATTTCTGAAAGAAGCTCTACTGGAGGACAGATGACCCTAAATTATTTAATTTGACTATTCAGGCACTCTAACAATTAAATAGCATGCTTTATAACACATGTAAATCATAAGTCTAGTTCTGAAGTTATAAGACTCTTGATAGGCAAACCTCTGGCATTTGATTCTGTGTATTGCTGAGCTTTTCATATTTGGGTGTGGTATCCAAACCTGGAATTTTTACTACGCTGCAAAAACATGAAATAAAAAAGAGAAAAGAAAAAGGAAATTTAAAGAGATGTACGTTACCTCATTAGAAAGATTTGAGCTAGCAATGTGCCATATAATCTGAGACCAAGAGGGTGTACATCTATTTATATATCTATATTTATGTAGCATATAAAGCATATAAAAACGGATCTTTTATGAAGATCCGTTCTATGATTTTAGAATACTTGGTTAGGTTAAACTTAAGTTTTGAAGGTTTGGGGAAAATATGTAGTGTAAGGACAAAGCAGAAATAGTAGTTGGAAAGATACTATAAAATGCCAAACCAACACGACGCAGAAACTTTATAGGTAAGAGTTCTTTGTGGAACTAATAGCGTTGGTTGTGTATCTTAGAAAAGATAAACTATGCTTCATAATTTTTAAAGTTTTCAATATGACTATCTTCTGGAAATTATTTTGCATTTAAATTGAGTTCTTTCTTTTTCTTCTCACTCTTGCCTATCATATTCTTCTTTTTTTTTTAACCACCTGAAAATTTAACCCTTGAAGGATTTAATTAAATCTCTTCACACCACATCACTGCCTTCAGCTGGACAGTTGTGCTGCAGCCAGGTAAAATGAGACCCGTTTTCTGCTCAGTCAGCCTGTTGGATAACTTTGTGGCTGATTTTCTTTTTGGATGGGTGTAAGGAAGACGTCAACTAAAGGAGTTTCAAATGGATGTATTTAGTCACAGGTTCCTTTTTATATACGGTTCAAATTTGAGGAGCGGGGGAATGAAGCCAAAAATAAAAAGTTCCTTGGAAGCCATGGTGTGAGTGGGAGGAGGACAGAGGAATTGCGGGTGCTAGGAGGGGTTAGCCTTGAGGACTCAGAGTGGTTAATTACCTACACTGTAGGGCTCCAGGAGGGTTACAAGCCTTTGCTTGCCTAAAAATATCTCCCCTGCCGGCAGTCCATTGAAGTGTCACTCAGCCGGCCTACTTGCTCCCAAATTCCCACTGTTAGAGGCTCTACACAGACAAAGCAGGGGCGTTGTTTCCTACAGGCCCCATTCAGAGCCTGTAACATAGCCGTAGGGGAAGGGAAGGGGGTGCCCTGAGAGGTCGTCTGTCTGCCCGGCATTCTGGCTGATAGGCACCACATAGTACCTGAGGTGAAACACAAACCAAACCTCTGTCAGAATTCCCCAACACCTCACCCCCTCACTCTCACCGCCCCCCCACAGGCCCTCACCCAGCAATTGAGGGCCACCACCAGGAATAAATGGACTCCCGCTTCCGTATGTACTTCAGACTGCAGTCATCTGTCTCCCTCCCACCATTTTTTTCACTCTTCCAAGATAAAACCAACATTCTTAGTTCTCCCAAGCCTTCTGGTTTCGGAATGTTTCCTGTTTCTGGCCCCCTTCCTCATTTTGTGCTTATTTTGGCTTAATAGAAGTTTGGGGTTTGACCTGTGCTCGGTAGTTCAGATTGGGTCTATAAGGTAAGGTTGATGTATAGCTTCCCTTGTCCTGGACATTAGAGATCTATGAATGCAGCCGGAG
Organism: Elephas maximus indicus; assembly: GCF_024166365.1. NCBI lineage: Eukaryota > Metazoa > Chordata > Mammalia > Proboscidea > Elephantidae > Elephas > Elephas maximus. Next base: position 43,158,090 of record NC_064823.1, read on the forward strand.
GTTTTAGAGTTTTGATGACCTCTTGGGCCCAAAGTTTCAGGCAACTAAAACCCCTGTCTTACTTCAGCATGGTGGTGTGTGGGCCCATCTCCTTGCCACGTTTTATATTAATATTAAAGCCTCCTTCTTAATGTCACTTGGTCATTTTTAGCCATTTTAGGTCATTTTGGATCTCGTGATGCAACATTTTTTATTCTTCTCATTTTCTTGTCATACGGGAGCTTGAAAAGCAGCCATCTGCACCCTCTTTAAAGTTATTGATTAAAGTGTGTAGAGGCGGGGCTAAGAAGAGACTTACTGAGCCATTTATCAGTATACTCTTTGGGTATATTGGAGAGATTCTGCTTAGACTTTGGAATCAAATAAGAATCCTCGGTCTGTCTTTGGCTCGCTGTGTGACCTTGAGCAATTTACTTGTCAGGTTCTTAATTTCCTTGTGTATAAAAGGACCTCCTACTTCATAGGACCATTATAAGGATTGGAGATCGTGTATGTAAATCCTTAAACAGTGTCTAGCACATAGCAGTTGTCAGCAAGTGTTGTTAGCTGCCGTCGATTCAGCCCTCGACTCATGGCAACCCCATGCACAACAGAACAAAACGCTGCCTGATCCTGTGCAGTCCTCATGATTGGTTGGTTGTGGATCAGACCATCGTCATCCATAGAGTTTTCATTGGCTGATTTTCCAAAGTAGATCGCCAGGCCTTCTTCCTAGTCCATCTTAATCTAAAAGCTCTGCTGAAAACCTGTTCAACATCAGAGCAGAATGCACGCCTCCACTGATAGAAGGTGGCTGTGCTTGAAGTGAGTGAATTGCTTGAGAGTCAAACCCAGGTCTCCACATGAAGACAAGAATTCTACCGCTGAACTACCGCTACGCCTCAAAAAAGTATTAGCCTTTCCTTCCTCCCTCCCTCCCTCCCTCCCTTTTAGATTCACGCAAAGTTTAATCCTTCATCTGTATGTCTTGAGGTATTTGAAGCAATGACCTTGCCCATCAGCTTCACAAGTCTTCTCTTTTCTCTGATGGAGTGCCAGATATTTTTACTGCTTCTCCTTACTGCACATTTGAATTTTAAATAAAAAAAAATATAAGGCTGCTTTACATGAGTGATTGACCCATTTCCTAGCCTTCTTTCCTTACACTGGGTTGATTTATCAGAGTTGATAATTTAGAAGAATGGTGACATGGAGGGGGGCATAATGGATGAGGGGGAGGAACGATAGCTGCCTTCAGGGAGTTGAAGGACTGCTAGGGTGGAGGAGGAAGGAGACTTATTTTATGTATTCACAGGAAACAAACTAACACAGGTCCACGATGCTTTATTCATTAACTTTGGAATTGAAAAATCCCTGAAAACTAAAAGTTCTTTTTTGTAAAATTGGTGGTAACGTCTGACCCTAGTTAATGCAAAGTTCTTTTTAGTTTTTATGCCACTAGACATGAATTGTCATATACGTCACTACAAAAGTATTAATGTGTTTGATTATAAAATGCTGCCCTGGACCCCACTGGGGACGATACGGAATGTACAGTATGCATTCCATATTTCTTTTCTAAAACCTAAAAACTTAAGTTACAAAACATCTGGCCTAAGGGTTTTATATAAGGAATTACGGGTCTGTACCAATGGGTAGACAGAAGCCTTGGCAAGACAACCATTAGCCTTACTTAACAACAAAACGAGATTATTTTCCAACTTGATGGCATCGAGACACCGAGATCATTGTGGTAGTGGTGGTGCTGTGGTAGTGGTGGTGCTGTGGTTAGGGATGTTGTCAAAGGAGGTTACTGAGGAGGAGACTGGGCCTCCCATCCAACCCTCCATTTAGTAACTTAAAAGACACAGTTTGTTAGGCCCTAGGTGGATGGGGTCCAACAGAGGCTTGCCTATGAGTCTGTAGCTCTGGCTCATTCTGAGAATTAGGACAGAAACTAAACAAGGGACGCCATGCCAGTGAGTGCAGGTACCTAATGAGGGAGGAGCCTGTAATTGCTTTACATTTATTGCTTGGGTCCCATGATTACATAGAATGCTGTGGCCACTGTGAAGTTTAAATTCTAAATGGAAGTTTTATGATAAACTTCTGATTCATGAGTCTGATCTTACCCAGAAGCTCTCAAAGTGTGGTCTCAGGGTCAGCAGCATCAGAGTCACCTGGGAGCTTGTTAGAAATACAGATTTTCAGTCCCACCCCTGTTCTACTGTGAACTCGGTGGGTGAGGCCCAGGATTTTATGCTTTATTAAGCCCTCCAGGTGTTCCTAATACATACTCAGTAAGCATTACAGAGGGGCGGACGGACGGTGCCTGTACTTGGGCCTCATAGTATGGTTGGGAGATAGGCCCAGGCTACTCTATTCTAAGGTGCTATCCTGAAAGGGCTTCAAATAAGACTCAAAATGCAGGAAGAGAGTGTTGTTACTGTTGTTAGTTGCCGTCAAGACCATTGTGACTTATGGTGATCCTATGTGTGCAGGGTAGACCTGCTCCGTAGGGTTCTCAAGGCTGTGATTTTTTGGAAGCAGATTACCAGGCCTTTCTTACCAGCTGCCTCTGAGTGAGTTTGAACTGGCAGCCTTCCGGTTAGCAGCTAAGCGTGCCATCAGAGCTCCCTTGAAGGAGAATAGGGAAGGGATAATGGGATTTTAACTGGGACAGAGAAGAGGCTCATTTGGAAATGTGTGCTTGAAGACAAGGGTGAAACTTTGGGAGGTACAGAATGGGATAGCATTCCTGGCTGAGGAAACTGAATTGTCTTTAGAATGTCGGTGAAGATACAGTACTAACAAGGGTGAGCTAAGACTATATCGTCAGCCAAACTGCTGAATTTTGTAATCCTTTGGATCTGAAATCCTTTTTTTTAGACTTGAGTAAGTGCCTTACCTTATTAATGCTTAACAAATTTCATCTTCCTTGAATAAGCACTTTGGTCAAGTCCTATACTTTTTGGTTTCCTGAATCTGTCAAGCCCATTGCCTAATTAGATTATTGTCCAAGTCATCAATAAAAATTTCGAACTTGGATTTGCAATTTCCATCCACATTGACCTAAAGCCTAACACCATTTTAGTACACTTACAGAGCTACAAAGAAGTAACACTGTTTTGTTGTGTGATTTGTAAAAGCCAGTCTCATTCTTCTATCGTCGTGCCCTATTCCAAACCCAGAAACCCAAACCCAGTGCCGTCGAGTCGATTCCAACTCATGGCGACCCTATAAGACAGGGTAGAACTGCCCCATGGAGTTTCCAAGGAGCGCCTAGGGAGTTCGAACTGCTGACCCTTTGGTTAGCAGCCATAGCACTTAACCACTACGCCACCAGGGTTTCCATGCCCTATACAGCACCCCCTAAATTTTTCTTACTGGGAACTGTTTGTATAAATTTTAAACTTGAAAATGTTTTTTGAAAGGTTTGCTTTATGCTATATGATAAGATACACAGGGGCAGGATTTTTAACCTGTGAAAAGTTTTCTTAATTGTATTTATGTTCCTAAAGAGCCCGTGCCTCACAGACACTGTAATCGTGACTAGTAGCATAGATTGGCTTGTGCTAGAATACCCAAAGCAAAGGCCGATGGACTGGTCTTCATCGGTCTCATCATTAGACCACTTAGGCAGTTTATGAAGATTGACTTTGATGCTTTTGCTTGGGAGTTCACATGCTTCCACATGCCTTTCCTTCGGCCAAAATTATGTCTAATGATACACGGAAGTACGTTTTTGTGGTGGTTTCTTGTATAACTGTGTATGCGCAGATAGGTACTACGAAGCGGTTTAAAGTAAACTTACTAGATAGCACCACACCACCATTATGTAATAGTTTAATTCTGTTTAAGGCAAAACAATATACACACCTCATCAATTTTCTTTCCTCTGGTTAGGGAAGAGCAAGAAGATCTAGGAAGCAACTTGGGGGAGGGTGAGAAAAGAAACATGTTCTTTTCACGGAGTAGCAAATTAACTGGAAAACCTGATGAGCTGATGAAGCTGATAAGCTAGCAATGTAGGAACTGGCAAGTAATTTAAGAGAGCATTCTTGGGCCTTTCAGGATCTCATCTTATGGCTTCATTTAAGGAGAAGTATACAAACAGTCTTAATAATTGGGTCTGGCCATCAGCGTTACAGGCTGTCCTTCCTCTTTTTTAACATAAATTACAACTGCTGCTCTGAAAGTCCTCGTATGAAGGGAGAGATTTGAAGGATTATTTTAGCGCACCCTGAAACTCAAAGGGAAGTGTATGAAGTACTATTTTTCTGTTAGCAATCATTGAAAGTGATGATGTTATAGAAGAAGAGAAATGAGAAATGGGATCACTGTTGAGTACCTTCATTGCTGTTCAGTCTGTAAATAGCATTGCTGCCCAGACCGTATTTCTTTCCTAAATAGATACCATTTATTATTGGTACTTCAGGCACCCTGAGAAAATTGTTTCAGGGACACACAATGGGACTCCTAGGGCTATACCTTAGCAAGTGTCCAATATTTATAACACATTTTTGTGCCTAGGGTTTGCAACCAGTTTTTGCTAATAATGTAAAATAAACTGAACATGCTTCTACTTTATTGAACAAGTGGAATGCCAAGGTATGACCTGAATTAATTAAGAGTATTTTGTTGTTGGAAAGATGTAAGGAGAACGAGGGGAACATCCATTGATATTTTGTTTGTTTGTTGTGTGTGTGTGTTTGTTGACGTGGAATACCCAGGGCAGGATTTTTTATCCTTTGAATCTTCTCAGGATCCAGAAAAGTGTTGTTTGACTTGGATTGCTCTTCTCCCTCTGCTGCTTCTCCATTATTCATGAAGGATCGTGTGTGTTTTTGAAACAAAGCAGTCAAAATTTATGCAACCCATAGAGAGTTTGAGCTGCTAACTCCTCCTTACAGGAAAAATTATGACTCTGAGGCTTAGAGAGACTATGATTCAAAGATATTTTTTCAACTCCTAAAATTATAATTTTCTTTGCAATTCCAGAGCTCCTAGAATGCTAGAGAAGCAAAGAGAGCATTCTGATTGGCCACGGATTCTGGGGAATGGAAAGGGCGTGTTATTTTTCTACATCTTTCTAGTGAGTTAGATGACTAATCTACATTTTATAGTAGATGCAGTTTGGAACTGACCAGGGTTACGTACAATCATAAAGGCTTTGAAGTGGCCAGAATCCTGCAGAGGTGTTCAAGGAAACATGGTTCTCAGTATCAGCATTCCTTTCTTCTTCCCTGAGAAGCAGCAGGTTTGGGAATGTGAGGAATTGGAGGGAGTCACAGAGAACGGCAACAAGAAATGTTGTGGTTCAGCTTCTTTCAGGGGTAGGAGAAGAGAGTGATGGAGATGGCATCCAGCGGATGTTCTCTGGCCTTATTTTTCAACTGAAAGTGTTGGCCTGTGATTTAATAGTTTTAGGAATGCCCTTTTCTATCTGTGATAATATCTATTGGGTTGCTACAGACAGCCACATATGATAGGCATTTTTATCTGGTGGCACAGTGGTTAAGAGCTTGGCTGCTAACCAAAAGGTCGGCAGTTCGAATCTACCAGTTGCTCCTTGGAAACCCTGTGGGGCAGTTCTACCCTGTCCTATAGGGTCACTATGAGTCGGAATCGACTTGACAGAAATGGATTTTCTTGGATTTCCTTTTTTTTTATTTTTCAATCTATATTAAAGCAGCAACAAAAATAAGCTAATTCATACACAGCCTTACCACCCTAATAAATAACTGTTTTCATCATTCATGACTTTTTTCTAGTCCTTGACCGCATTCATATGTATTTATTATGTTTTGGTAATCCTACTGATTGGATATTTATATACTTTCAGTAAGTATGAGTTTTGTATCTTAACATTAATGAACATGGTTCACGATTTAGAAAAGGATTCCATTAGAGTCGGCCTTACAGTAAGTAATGTCTTTCCAAGGGGCAAAAGAAAAGTCCTCAAGTCTCTCTAGCTCTTTTCTTTTGGTCATCAGTTTATCCTTTTAAAAGTAAAGCCCTATTCTTCCTTTGTTTTCTTGAGTTTGATCTGCCTTGCTTTTCTACAAGTGACTGATTGCTTGCCACGCTTTTATGGATACGGTTTTGTAAAATGACATTTAAATTCTTTGTTTACATTGTAAACATTGATATTTGGGGATTCTCATTCAATTTTATTCCCCTTTTTGTTGTTTTTCTTGATTTCCTAACTTGTCCTTGGGGTACAGGACTGAAGGATCTTAGAAAGGTTTTGCCTCCGTTGGTAAAAAATGCTTCTGAGAGAACTCCATTCCCCCCACTCCTGTCCTCCCAAACAGGTGACAGCTGTTTTTTCTTTTTTGTGTGTGTGCATCTATTTACTTTTGCGAGTATGGTCCCTGCTGCTCTCTCCTCAGAACAGTGCATAATTCATTCACTAGTATTCCAACAATCATACACTAGGAGAACATGGTTTACATGCGTTACCTTAGCCAGCGTCCAGTGGCTGGAGAGTTCAAGAAAAGGGCTGGTGGGGTGGAAATGGCCACCATAGACTCTACAGAAAAGATGCAGGGCCACAGCGGAAAGCTTAAGAAAAAGGGACACAAGGACAAACACTGTATTTTTGACCCAGTTCTCTTTTTTTGGCCAAAAAAAACTTCAGACCCTAAATTCCTCTTTCATATGATCCAGCCTTTATTGTCTTCTGTAAGTTATAACTCCTACTACTGCATTCATCAGTTTTCAGTGATTTCCATTTTCCTACCATTCGTATCCTTAAATCTCTGGTTTCCTACAGTGGCAAGAATGCTACAGTACATTTTCTTCTTAAGTAAATGAGATGTGGCATTAGAGGATGGTGCACACATTAACAGTCTGCATTAAGCAGCTAACCAAAAGTTTGGAGGTCCGAGTCCACCAAGAGGCACCTCAGAAGAAAACTCTGGTGACCTGCTTCCAAAGAGTCAGCCATGAAATCTTTATGGAGCATAGCTCTACTCTGACACACATACGGTCGCTAGGAGTCGGAATCTACTCTACAGCAATAGTGGCGGTGGCTACAACACTGTAGTCCCACTAGAAACCCTGGTGGTGTAGAGGTTAAATGCTATGGCTGCTAACCAAAGGTCGGCAGTTCAAATCCACCAGGTGCTCCTTGGAAACTCTATGGGCAGTTCTTCTCTGTCCTATAGGTCACTATGGGTCAGAATAGACTCGATGGCAACAGGTTTTTTTGTTCGTTTGTTTGTTTGATAGGCCCACTAAGGTAGTTTGACTTCCAGTTTTCAAATAGGTGGGAGTTGGGAGAGGAGGACATAATACTTATTTCTTTGTTGCTGTTAGGTGCCATCTCATCGGTTCTGACTCGTAGTGACTCTGCGTACAACAGAACGAAACGCTGCCGGGTCATGGACCATCCTCACAATTGTTGCTGTGTTTGAGCCTATTGTTGCAGCCACTGTGTCAGTCCATCTCATTGAAAGTCTTTCTCTTTTGAACTGCCCCTCTACTTTTCCAAGCATGATGTCCTTCTCCAGGGACTGATCCTTCCTAATAACATGTCCAAAGTACATAAGACAGTTTTGCCATTCTCTAAGGAGCATTCTGGCTGTTACTAAGACAGATTTGTTCGTTCTTCTGACAGCCCATGGTATATGCAGTGTTCTTTGTCAGCACTATAATTCAAAGGAATCAGTCTTTCTTCTTCAGTCACGCTTATTCCTCGTGCAGCCTTCCCATACATATGAGGTGACAGAAAACACATGGCTTGGGTCAGGCGCACTTTAGTCTTCTAGGTGACATCTTTGCTTTTTAACACTCTAAAGAGGTCTTTTGCAGCAGATTAGCTCAATACAATACGACATTTGATTTTTTGTCTGCTGCTTGCATGTATGCTGATTATAGATCCAGGTAAAATGAAATCTTTGACATCAGTCTTTTCTCCTTTTATCATGATGTTGCTTATTTGTCCAGTTGTGAGGATTTTTGTTTTCTTTATGTTGAAGTGCAATCCATATTGAAGGCTGTGGTCTTTGATCTTCATCAGTAAGTGCTTCAAGTCCCCTCCGCTTTCAGCAAGCAAGGTTGTGTCATCTGCATATTGCAGATTGTTAATGATTCTTCCTCCAGTCCTGATGCCCTGTTCTTCTTCATATAGTCCAGCTTCTCAAATTATTTTTTGCTCAGCATACAGACTGAATAAGTATGGTGAAAGGATACAACCCTGACACACACCTTTTCTGATTTTAAACCACTCAGTATTCCCTTGTTCTATTTGAGCAACTGCCTGTTGGTCTATGTACAGGCTCCTCGTGAGCATAATTAAGTGTTCTGGAATTCCCATTCTTCACAATGTTATCCATAATTTGTTATGATCCACACAGTCAAATGCCTTTGCATAGACAGTAAAACACAGGTAAACATCTTTCTGGTATTCTGTGCTTTAAGTCGAGATCAGTCTGACATCAGCAGTGATATCCCTTGTTCCACGTCCTCTTCCGAATCTAGCTTGAATTTCTGGCAGTTCCTGTCCAGACAGTGCTGCAACTGTTTGATTTTTCAGCATAATTTTACTTGCATGTGATATTAGTGATAATTGTTCAGTAATTTCCGTATTCCATTGGATGACCTTTCTTTGGAATAGGATGGTATATAGATCTCATCCAGTCGGTTGGCCAGGTAACTGTCTTTCAAATTTCTTGGCATACATTGAGTGCTTCCAGCATTGCATCCATTTGTTGAAACATCTCATTTGGTGTTCTGTCATTTCCTGGAGCCCTGTTTTTGACCAGTGCCTTCAGTGAATCTCAGACTTCCCTCAGTGCTGCCGGTTCTTGATCATATGTTACCTCCTGAAATGGTAAAATGTCGACCGATTATTTTTGATACAGTAACTCTCTGTATACCTTCCATCCATGTATTCCTTCCTGTGTCATTCAATTTTTTTGCCCATAGAATCCTTCAGTATTGCAACTCCAGGCTTGAATTTTTTCTTCAGTTTTTTCAGCTTGAGTAACTCTGCGTATGTTCTTCCCTTTTTGTTTTCTAACTCCAGGTCTTTGCATGTTTTGTTATAATACTTTACTTTGTCTTCTGGAACCACCCTTTGAAATCTTCTCTTCAGCTTTTTTACTTCATCATTTCTTCTGTTCGTTTCAGCTACTCTACATTTAAGAGCAAGTTTCAGAATCTCTTCTGACATACATTTTGATCTTTTCTTTCTTTTTGTTTTATTAATGACCTTTGGCATTCTTCATATATGATGTCCCTGGTGTCATCCCACGACTCTTCTGGTCTTTGATCAATAGTGTTCAATGCGTCAAATCTATTCTTGAGATGGTCTCCAAATTCAGATGGGATACACTCAAGTTCGTACTTTGGCTCTTATGGCCTTGTTTTAATTTTCTTCAACTTCGTCTTGAACTTGCATATGAGCAAAATAATGGTCTGCTCTGCAGTCTTGGCCCCAGGCCTTGTTCTGACTGATGATATCAAGCTTCTCTATCCTCTCTTTCCATAGATGTAGTTCATTTGATTACTGTGTGTACCATCTGGCAAAGTCTATGTGTATAGTCGCCATTTATGTTGTCGAAAAAAAGTATTTGCAATGAAGAAGTCATTGAGTCTTGCACAATTCTATCATGCAATCTCTGGTGTCGTTTCTGTCACCAAGGCTGTGTTTTCCAGCTTTTGAATTCCAACCACCAGTAGTTATCAATGCATCTCCACTGCATGTTTGATCAATTTCAGACTGCAGAAGTTGGTAAAAATCTTCAGTTCCTTCATCTTTGATATTAGTGGTTGGTGTGTAAATTTCAACAATAGTTACATTAACTGGCCTTCCTTATAGGAATGTAGGTGTTATGGTATAACTGACAGTGTTGCATTGTAGGATAGGTCTTGAATTTTTTTTTTTTCATGATGAATGTGATGCCGTTCCTCTTCAATTTGTCATTCCTAGCATAGTAGACCATATGATTGTACAATTCAGAATGGCTAATTCCGGTCCATTTCACCTCACTAATGCCTAGGATATCGATGTTTATGCATTCCATTTCATTTTTGACGGCTTCCAGTTTTTCTTGATCCATACTTCATACATTCTACATTCTGATTATTAATGAATGTTTGCAGCTGTGTCTTCTCATTTTGAGCTGTGCTACATCAGCAAATGAAGGTCCCAAAAGCTCACTCCATCCATGTCATTAAGGTCATCTGTACTTTGAGGAGGCAGCTCTTCCCTAGTCATATTTTGACTGCCTTCCAACATGAGGGGCTTATCTTTAAGCACTATATCAAGACAGCATTTTGCTGCTATCCATAAGATTTCCACTGACCAATGTTTTTCAGAAGTAGATTGCCAAGTCCTTCTTCCTGTCTTAGTCTGTCATCTGTGCTGAACCCTGTCCCCCGCAGGTGACCCTGCTGGTATTTGTAATACCGATGGCATAGCTTCTAGCGTCAAAACAACACACAAGCCACCACAGTATGACAAACTGACAGATAAGTTGTGGCACTTATTACTACACAATAATACAATAATAATTGTGAAACAATACGTTTTTGGTTACTTTTTGCCTATTACATTCAGTCAGAAGTTATCTATGCGCTTTATACGGATCATTTTTTTTTTTTTTTTTAAGGAAAAAATACCAAGCTCATTTTACCATCAGTGAACCCCTAGATTTGCTTCTTTCTAGCTGCCACTCCCTATGGTTCTCTCTTTGGCTTATCCCTGGAGGTTCACGAGATTCAGCTTCAGCGGCTTATATGAGCAATCTTTAACTCGTGAACATTTTCTTGAGTATACAACTTTATAAATGATGTAAGAAATTTTTAGATAGCATCCATTGCTTAAGGAGCACTCTTGGCACAGAGTGGTTAAGTACTCACCTGCTAAATGAAGGGTTGGGGGTTCGAACCCACCAGCAGCTTCATGTGAGAAAAATGTGGCAGTTCAATTCCATAAAGATTTACAGCCTTGGAAACCCTATGGGGCAGTTCACTCTGTCCTATAGGGTTGCTGTGAGATGGAATCAACTCCATGGTGGTGGGGAATTCATTCCTTTAGTAGCCCCCCAAACTTAGACGACCTTGAAATAACATAAGGAACCTTTCTGAAGGATAACCCAAATAATTGAATTGTTTAGTAAGAAGTACCAAGTCTAGCATTCAGCCTCTCTTTGGTGCCTGTTGTTTTCGGCCACCAGGACTTCACATGTACTGTTCTTTTTGCTAAAATGCACCCCTGCCACACACATAGAAAACTCCTACTCAGCCTGTGACCTACTCCTATATCACCTCTCCCAGGAAGCCCTCCTCGATCCCTCTAATTGGTCTTAGTTACTCCTGCAGTATTTTAGTCGTGACTCAAATACAGCATTTTCCACATCATATAGAAAGTTACTTATTTACATCTCAGTTCCCTAATGGCTCATCCCCCTAATTCTTAAGGACAACGACTGTCTTTTTATGACTAGCCTCTACATAGCATTTCAACAGTGAATGGAGTAAGCGAATAATACTTTCCTCTTTATTAAAAAAAAAAGAAGAAGAAAAAAGCAGGAGAACTAGTGTGTTGAGAAACTATTAACTTTATGTATGTATCAAAAGGCACCAACACCAAACCCACTGCCATCAAGTTGGTTCTGGCTTAACAGTGACACTGTAAGACAGAGTACAACTGCCTCATAGGGTTTCTAAGGCTGTGATCTTTACAGAAGCAGACTGCCACGTCTTTGTCCCGTGGAGTGGCTGGTGGGTTCAAACTGCCGACCTTTTGGTTAGCAGACTGGCATTTTAACCACTGTGGCACCAGGCAGCTCATCCAAAGGCCCAGGAAGGTCGAATTCAAACTAGTTAGTTGAAGTCCTGGTTCAAGACTTTGATGAAAATTTTTGAGTGAAAAAGTGGATACAATTGAGTAAAATAACTTCTGAGCTCTTAGTAGAAGTATCCATGATATCTCTGTTTTTCCTTATTGTCAAAAGTCTAGAATAGGCTTCTCATATGCGTGCATACGGTACATAAAACTTTTTGCAGTTTTAAGAAACCTAAAATTGGCCTGTTTAAAGAGGAGGTTCAGATCGTTAGTGGAAAATGGGAGAGGGTTTCAGAACGTAATTACAACCACTGGACACTGGAGTAGGACCATTGCTTGAAACAAACAACAGCAAAAGAGAAAACAGACCTACCCTATTCGAGGAAAGTTGTGTGTACATGCAAGATTTAAGAACTTAATGTTCTAATTGGTAGGTTATGGCTAGTTTTATGGGCTTTGGTGGTGAAAAGTCTCATCAGTGTGAGCACTGTTACGCTTAAAAACTTTTTGAACTTAGCATTTAAAATAGTACAACATAGTACATTTAGGATTGCCCCATTCGTGAATCACAATCGATTTAATCAGCCTTTATGGATGACAGTAAATTTAAGTCTTAGGCAAGCTGTGACCTCTCTTCCCGGGTGCTAAGACTGGCTGCAGTTAAACCATCTGTGGTGGGTCAGTTGTTTTTAAAGTTGACTACTAAAGCATTTTCCAAACACGTGCAAAAAAAGGGGGGGGAGGGAGGATTTAAGGTGGTGTTATGCAGCAAATGAATGATTTTTCTGGAAAACCTTAAGGTTGCAAAAATCCCACTAATAAATACCCTGGTGGCACAGTGATCAAGTATTTGGCTGCTAACCAAAAGGTAGGTAGTTTGAATCCACCAGCTGCTCCTTGGAAATCATATGGGGCAGTTTTACTCTGTCCTATAGGGTCCCTGTGAGTCAGAATCAACTCAGCATCAGTGTGTTTAACATGTACATATCTGCTGAGCTTTCACAGATTTTCACGAGTTTATCCAGTAAATTCAAAAGCACTAAATATTTCCTCTGTAACGGTGGGGAATTTAACAATGATTGTGTGTGGAGGAATCTATTGGAAAGAGCTGGAATCCTCCCACTGTAAAGAATATTCCTGTTGCTGCCGGTGGTGGCTGAATTATATTGAATTGATTAAGTACAATGAAATCTAGTTAGGGTTTGAGTATAGAGAAAAATAATAGCTAATCTTTCATGAGAAGACATGTTAGTGTGTTAGGATTCTAAGTTGGGAGGGGCCAAATTCTTTTGCTTAGCCTTTGAGGCTACCAAATACCACAGATACATATGTGTTTTTTTTTTTTTTGCAGTGGAGGCTATTAGTGATGAACCACACCACAGTGTAATGCTGAAATTGGCGAAGACTTTTAAGAAATTTTATTGAACTTTTTTTTTTTTCATTACAGCAGGACTTCTTTAAAAGTGTGGTTGATTCTCACTGTCATTTTGTACATGACTGTAAATATTCTTAAGTGACATTTTGAACGCCATAAACCTGAACCCTATCATATATTTAAAGTAGACTCATAAATTTTCTGAGTGAAAATTTATGACGAGAACTAGCGATATCCTTGACTTTTACTTAAAGCAAAATTCTAGTATGTGCATTTAGAGTAGATCAGGACTGAACTGCTCTATTCTAAACGAAAGGAAGAAGTATAGAAAATTTCTCCCATTTTAACAGAAAATGTTTAAGGGCAGATGATTTAGAACGCAAAGACTTGCTTTTCTGCTCAATAGGTGATTTTTGGTGATGTGGTGTTGAGCTTTGATCTTGTGTGTGGGAGTTGGCCTTCACATCACAGACAAGGCTGTTCCTCTTGGCCTTTAGACCTCAAAATTCCACAATGCACAATTTCAAGAGGTGAGAGCAAGAAAGAGAAAAATCAGCTTACTATATATGCATGTAATATTTCAGAAAGTGAGAAAAGAAACCATTAATACTATTAAGCCTGCCTTCAAGCAAAATTTGGTTTATAAGCTACATAACCCGATAGGAGGGCAAATCACATAAAATCTTTCTTTTTAAGAACCATTTTTATGTTTTTTCTTTGGTATAAGTCGCTTGAATGTATTTGATCACGAACTACTTGCTGTGAAGTATATAGCTCTTTCGTAATGATGCATTAGCATTGTATATACTCAAGAAATACATGTTTGGAAAAAAAAAGTTAAAATGTTTTCACTCCAACCAAAAAGAAGCTGAGAAACAGATTGGTCCGTAACAAATGTATGCAAAACAAAACCAAGAAAACCAGTCGGGTGGATGTTATACTGTCTCATTAAAGAAAATGAATCAAGATTGATCTAATTAACTTGCACAGATTCAGCACATTTTACCCACGGAACCAAGCAAGCACTGGCTATCTTCTGCCACAGCTGTTTAAGTTGCTTACATGAGTCATTCTGAGTGAGAGCCTTTAAAAAAAATAAGTAAACTAACGATTTGAAATCTTTGTCTTCCACCTGATAATCACCTAACAGAATCATTGTAATTATGGGTAGAGTCCCTGGCCGGAGGCCCTTCCAAACCTGAAGTGGCCTTACATAGGTATTGAGAAGAAATGTCTTGTCATTTGTCACTGTGAGATGGATAGTGTTTTATCACGTCTGTCAGCTTCATGCTAGTTCAGCTGTGGCGTTGTAGTTGACAGCTCAGATTGAGCCTAAGGATCACACTCTGGCCATGATCAAAAATCCCTTTTGTATAAAATATGTGGCAGTTAACTACAGCAAATCCATCTGTTGAGTATTTTTATGTCAACTGTTTAGCAAATGCAGAAATTCACATTTGTAAAAAGATGACTAGGGAAAGGAAAGCATGAATTCTTCATTACCTTCCGAATTAGCAGGCTTCTTCTAACCATATTGAAAGAGTGATGAATAATTATTTTTCTTGCCATTGCATTTCTTTGAAAAGATGACCAATGGAAAGAAAAATAATTATTCACTCTTTCAATATGTTTACAAGGAGCCTTGACTTTGGTATCAGATGTACATTTGACATTTGACTGCTACCTCTACCACTTATTAGCTGTGGGATTTGGGGCAACTCCTTCAGTCTTCTAAGCCTCAGCCTACCTCTCCACCCCTACCCATCCCTTGTAAATGGGATAATAATTAGCGATCTCACCGGGTTGTTGTTAGGATTAAACATTTAGTACAGTACTTGATGTGTAATAAGTGCCCCAAATGGTAGGAATAGTAATTGTGGCTGTTGTCATTGCTAATATTGAGTTGTATGTAACAAGTGCTAATTAAGCCCTGTTATCTTCTTGAACCTCGGTTTCCTTATCTCTAAAATGGGGAGTTGGTTGTTGATCTCTAAGGTTCTTCCAGCTGGACTGTCTGAGTCAACCTCTCTGGGGGTTGGCAGGCTGCCTCCTGGAGGGGTTTTTCACTCAGGCTTGCTCCCTCCCTGTTCCCCCCATCCCTCCCTCCTGCACCTCAGCCCCAGCCAGTTACCGCACAGTGGGAGGCCGCTGGATCAAAGCCCTGGGAAAGGTCAGGCATTCCGGGAGCGCTGACGCTCGGCTCGGCTCGGCTGTTGTCGGCAAGACCAGCCCTTCCACTGTCTTTTTTGCAGAAGCGCCAGCACTTAAATGGAGAACTTTATCTAGAAGCCACTTCTGAGCACTGGTACTCAGCTGAGCTGCTAAGAAACTTAAGGGACAACGCCAACGCCTGTTTTGGGTGTCGCTGTCAAAACCTTCTTACGCTTTTGTTATGGGATGTGTAAAAGGTGGGAATAGGAAAGTGGAGGTCACATTTTGTCATAAAGGTGATAACAAGTGGTAAATTACAGTAACCTATTTTTTTATTATTGGAAATGGTGTTAGAAAATACAACCACAAGGGAAAATGTTCACAACATAATGACTAAAACATTAGGTTATAAAACTATTAAAAAAAATAAATACATATGTGTGAACTATATATAAACAAAACAAAACCCAGTACCGTTGAGTTGATTCCGACTCATAGTGACCCTATAAGATGGAGTAGAACTGCCCTGTAGAGTTTCCAAGGAGCGCCCGGCAGATTCAAACTGCCGACCCTTTGGTTAGCAGCCGCAGCACTTAACCGCTATGCCGCCAGGGTTTCCAAACTATATATAAAGAAAAATATAGAGGGGGAAAAAAAGACTAGGGATAAATTTAACTGTGTTAAAGTTGATTTTTTTTTTTTTCTGAATGGCAGTACCAGATAATTTTTGTTTTATTTTTGCTTGGATTTCTAAGTGCTTTAGAAAGTGAGTTAAGAATTTTAAGGAGAAACAAAAACTGATTTTTTTTTTTTTTTAAAGCAAGAAACCAAATTGCCTTTCAGAGGAAAAGGTTAGTCTCTTCAGAGAAAGGAGGATGTGTGAATGTGCACAGTGGTGCCTCGAAGTGCTGGGCGCCTGTGTGCTCACATGTTGCCACCCTCAGAGACTTGTGTGCTTGAAGCTATGGAATGTAAACAGCTCATTTACCTGTGAACACCTATATCCTTCCTACTGTACGCAGTTTTCTCAGTACTCTAGAGATAGTTCTTTCATGAAGTAAACACTGTTATCCTTCCTTCTTAGGACACTGAGGCCCAGGGAGGTTAACCTAGCTACTGTCGCCCAATTAGTGAGAGGCAAAGCCACGACTCAGACCCAGGATTGGCTTGCCCCAGAATCCATGCTCTAACTACACACTGCCCTGCTTCGCCCTGAGGAAAACTGGGATCTAGTGGCCAGCTGTTTTCAACCTGTGTTTTTTACATGTAGTCATGGTGAGGGTTAATTGGGGTACTGTGGGGCAAAAACAGGAGCCCTGGTGGCACCCAGTGGTTAAGAGCTCAGCTGCTAAACAAAAGGCTGGCAGTTTGAATCCACCAGCCGCTCCTTGGAAGCCCTGTGGGGCAGCTCTGACCTGTCCTATAGCATTGCTGTGGGCCAGAATTGACTCCATGGCAATGGATTTGTTTTTTTTTTTTTTGGGGGGGGGGGTGTGGATTGCAAAAACAGTTATAGGTGGACATAGGGATACTTTTTTTTCATACTTATTGATACTCTATCCTGTCAGCTGAGTTCAGCCCACGCCCCCTTGCCCTCTGCACTCATTGGATCCTAATCTTAAGCTCACAGGTGAGCCTTGTTACGGGGTTCTAGTGTTTATTTTACCTGACAGTCAAAATCTTTCCTGGATGTGAGCACAGCAGTGAGTCTGTAGCTTCACTTGGAGTTGAAACCACCATTTCTTTTTTTCTGCCATGGTCAGTGGCTTCAGCTCTCCCTACAAAAATAGTTTTTCCACAGCTGCTCCTAAATACATGGAAGAAGGCAAGGTAAAGAAGAAAGGGCTCTCCTGGCCTGAGGCCTTCAAACCGCAGGTCTGCCTAAAGCTGTGTGTGTGTGTGTCTGTGTGGGTGGGTGGGTGTGTGAGCCCAGGTGCATATTATAGGTGGACCTCTTACCTCTCTGGGCCTCAGTTTCCTCATTGGTAAAATGCAAGGACCAGATTAAATGAATTTCCAAGTCTTTCACTGCTCTGGTTCTTGGAAAGACCTCAGTGCATTTTTCAACATTTTCCGTAACTGATTCCTTTTACTAGTGTATACCAAACGCAAAGAGGTTAGAGTCCAATCACTTATTTCTACAACAACCGCAACACTGTTAGATCTTTCTTTAACCTTATGCAGTCTGGTTAGTACCTCAGCTGTGTCCTGTTGCTTTGATAGTAATTATCTGTCCTGTGGCATCATTTGGTAAAACTTATTTTCAATAGAGAGCTCAATTACCAATTCGTGAGTTATTAGCAAAATTGTTTCTAGAAAGTCCAATGTCTTATCAAAGTGAAGCGCTTAAAAAAGATGTTTAAATAGAAATTTTTTCAAGGTTACAAAGCACAGGAATGATGTGGCCTCACCATAGCCACTGACTAGTTTCTCTTCATTGGGTTTTTGTATTGTTTCTGCTTATCCTGTTTTCACCTTCAGGTTGACACAAACGTTAAGCAGTGCCTGTTGGTCTGATCTATTTGGACAGCTGATTTCCAATATATAGTTGGGTTTTGCTAGCCAACAGAGACTTTTTTTCTCCAACAGAGGAATATACTATTATATATGTGTGTGTGTAAGTGTATGTGTGTGTTTGTATATGTGTGTGTGTATGACTCTCCATATACACACTCATGCACGTGCACACACATACACATATGGAAGAGAACCTTTAATAAGCTAAAACAGATAATAAATAAATTGCTTTAAATTCCACCTCTTAGGCTGGTACAGTGGTTAAGAGCTTGCCTGCTAACCAAAAGATCGGCAGTTTGAATCTACCAGCTGCTCCTTGGAAACCCTATGGGGCAGTTCTACTCTGTCCTATAGGGTCACTACAAGTCAGAATCAATTCAAGGGCAATGGTTTTGGTTTTGGTAGACTTAGGCTATCCACGATAGGCCAGCAGGAACACAGTTCAAATGCAGGTAGCTCCTAGTGGTCACCCAGCCCCAGGATGCTGTCTGGGATCATTCAGTGATGGACAACTTCAGGGGCAGTAGGGCTCTGGAGTTTGTGTTCACAGAAAAATCCAGCTGTTCTGCTTAGACTTTGGAAATGTAGTTCCCTCAATTTGATATAATTTGATGGCCCCTGACTGGTCTCCACTCTGCCCTGGGGTCCTATCCTCCCTCTTTAAACCCTTTTCCAAACCCAGATGTTTCCCTCATCCTTTAGCCGCTGCTCGCTCATCTTCAGGGCTCTTTCCCCAAATACTAATCTCATTTCAGCTCATTGAGTGTGTCTGCTCATATGCACCAAAATTATACCCCATCTTCTAGAGAATTCTCTTATTTTCATACTACTTTGGGCTATTTCCTCAAACCGCTTACCTCTTCATCCCCATGCCTCTGCTGTTTTCCTCATTTTGGTCTTCCCCTTTATAACACATGACCCTGGGGGGTGGAGGTGGGGGAGGTGAGAGTCTTTTTTCTGCAATAACCATTTTCTGGAGGGGCCCATTTGGTATTTTTCATCCTGCTATATTAATGTTGGGTTCCCTGGGTGGTGCACATGGTCTGGGCTCAACTACTAATCTAAAGGTTGGCAGTTCAAACCCACCCAGAGGCATCATAGAAGAAAAAAAAAAAAAAAAACCCACTGCCATCGAGTAAAAAAAAAAAAGGGCCTGGCAAAATACTTCCATAAAGATTATAGCAAGAAAACCCTATGGAACAGTTCTACTGTGTAACACACGGGGTCTCCATGAGTTGGAATCAACTTGATGGCAGCAGTTTTGGTTTTCTGGTTTATGTTGATGATGATACCATTTGTGTGGCTCTTTGCATACAGAATGCTTCTATCACTTTATCGCTTAGGCAAGCTTGGTCCTCCTCCCTGGTTTGCTCTTACAGCCTCCTTGATTCTGAAAATATTTTATACGTTAGTTTGCTTACCAACTGAGTTAACTATAAAGGAGAGAAAACCTCTGGAGGACAGTTTTTCTTTTCTTGTTCGACTTAAACACTAAATACTCTGGGCTACTGAAGAGTCCCAAAATCTGAGTGCTTGTAACTACCAGCTTGAATATGCTGAATTTCTACAATGGAAAGAATGCATTTTCAATAACTTTTAATAAACTAGGTAGAAATTTTGAGTAGTTGAAACTTCCTGAAGCGTCCATGAAATAGTTGATTTGAAAAAAAAGAAAAGGAGAAGAAATCCAGATTGCTGTAAACTGATTTGTTGACATTCTTTTATTCTTTGTCTTCACATAGTTGTTTTTAATGAGCTTAAGGTCCAGAGCTAAATCTTTCATAGCTGAAAGCGGAACAAACCAACTTTGAGCTTGGAGTCAACTTTTATTCAAAGTGTTGATTATTAAGCGGTGGTGACGGTGGGTGCCTGAGTGGTAGGAATAACCACAAATGGCTTCACCCTCCCTGCTACCCCACCTCTGTCAACACATATTCTTGCAGCCTGTCTGTGGACCCGACCTCCTAACATCCTTACTGCTTTTTTTACATTTGCCCTTCCTCCCATTTAAAAGAGAACCAGGGAAATCCTGTTGAATTCTTGGAAGAACAGGCTTTTAGATGCGTTATGTTTTGATATTTTGAAAGCACTAGATGCAGTCTGCAGCTTCGGGTGCTTGTGATCTGTGGCAAAAACAGGATGTTTTAGGTGAGTCTGACTGTACAGGCGGTATGCTTGTGGCAGGGTGGGTGCACCCTGACTCTGGCCCCCATTTCCCCCTCCGCCCCACACAGTTAGATTACTTTGTGCACTGGGTTGTTTCACAGTTGGTGCTCCCTTCTCCCGTCAACACAGCCCTCCCTGGCCCAAACCCAATGCGCTCCACCATGGCACGTGGTCATGGCAACGGCATCTAGTGCTCTGACTCTCTCTGGCTTTATCAAAATGTGTCTGTCCCATGTAGCTGTCTCTGATTTCCACATTGAAAAATCTGGGTTAGTGGATTTACGGGATGAATGTATTCCTTCTTCACTGGTGAATTGTATGACATTAAACAAAGAGAATGGCTTCCATCAGTGTCATCAGTTAATAAATAAATGCGCGGTGTATTTTTCACTTTAATAACATCTTATCTTTGGACAGCATTCTGCAGTTTACAGCTGAGAGGCTTGTGTGGCACCAGGCTTCGATTCCTGGGCTCCTGCCGCCTCTAGTGTTTCCACTCCAACAAGGCAGTGCTTTTCCAACTTTCCCTAATGGTGGGTTTTATGGATTCCTGGGGGGACATGTTAGGGACAGATAAAGCTTTACTTTGAGCTTGGTGCTGGCTCAATTCTGCCTTTTCTGAGAGGGCTGTTTCCGTAAGAGGGTTTAGGTTTAAAATGAGTGCACTCACTGATCGTGATCACGCTAAACCATTTGGACTAGATTTCACCTGTAAGTAATGACAGTTGGTTACTGTGCAGCTGATTTGATTTGTTTGTACGTTTTATCTGTTTAACAAACGTATGTAGATGATTATTATGACCCAGGAGCTGTTTCAAGAATTTACTAATGGTAGCTCACTTAATCCTTAACAACTTTATGAAATAGGTAGTGTTATCATGATCCTAATTTTCAAATGAGAAAAAATAGAGGCACGGAGAGAATGATGCTTTGCTCAAGGTTGTGTAATAAGTGAGAGAATTGAGATTCATACCTGGGCAGTCTGGCTCCAGACATATCCCCTTAACACTGCCTCCAGGCTGTGTGCCCTCAGGTGGGTGGAGGTCCTGGATGCCATTTCAAAGAACACGTTCTCTCTTTGCCTGTGAGGAGCCAGGGTCAGCATACTTTACATAGGGTGGGGCACAGAGAGTGACGACAGAATGACTCCCACCCCCAGGAGCTGTTGGCACTGGCTTTGGCTCTTCTTGGACTTCTTCTAAAAGAAGCAGCTATCTTGGGTCCCTCATCTGATCACACCAAACCATTGAAGGCTCACAGAACTGGATTCCAGAGATGGAAGTTTCTAAAGCCCCAGTAGCCACATGATGTGTGCCCAGTTCCTAATGTGCTAACATGGTTCAGACTGGCTGGTGCCAACCCATCATATTGGTTATGTGTTTCTCTTTATTAGGAAATAATCTTTTTTTTAAATGAATATCAGTAGCACAAGTTCAATCTCAAAGACAATTACAAGCATCCTATCAGCAACCTTCTGGGCAACAGCAAGTGGTTGTGTCACCAGGGACACATTGAAGCTATTAAGTTGTAGGAATAATAAATGCCCAAACTGTATGATGTTGGTGAGAAACTCTGACTTCAGAGAAATGAGAATGAAAATAATGAAATGTGTTAATTTTAGAAAGTGAAAACATGTCACATGAGGAAATGATTTAGTGACCCCTGTTGCTGTACTCAGAAGAGCAGAGAGGAAGAGTTTAACAATTAAGCATTGTTTGGAGCATGTTAATTTTCTACCTGCGAAACTGTTTAGCCAGCAATACCACCTGCCTTTCTTCCCCATCTTCCCTCCCCACTGGAGGCTACTTGCTGTTACTGACTGGATATAAACAACCTAGGGGAAAGGCAGTTCTGATAAAAATCCTCATTCCTTTTCTGTTCATACCCCTCCCCCACTAGACATTAAAGGTGATAATTGCTTGAAATACTGGGAGCAAGTAATTTGTATTGGTAAAGCTCTGGTGAACTTCAAAAGAATCTGTGTTTCCCTATTGGTGACTTCTTTTTAATCAGGGGAGGGGACAGATGTGTATTTCTGTGGGCCTGATGCACCCATAAGAGCTTGGGACTTGATGATGGAAGACGACTCTTCTAAATTTTTAAAAATCTGTATCTATATAATGGCAGGCCATAGTTTAGAACCTGAGGACTCTGAGTCTTAGTATTCAGACCCTGAATGTTTTGGCTTCTGTTTTCTTATATTAAAATTCACATTAGAGAGGAATAGTAATATCTCATGCTTATTGGCCATCATTCTACACATTTTATATACATTTATTTTTAACACTGTACGTAGTACTTACCATGTGCCAGGCACTGTTCTGAGTAGTTTGCAAATATTAACACATGTACTCCTTATATTGGGGCAGTGGTGGTTCAGTGATAGAATTCTAGCCTTCAGTGCAGGAGACCCAGGTTTGATTCATGGCCAACGCACCTCAAGGGCAGCCACCACCATCTGTCAGTGGAGGCTTGCGTGTTGTTATGATGCTGAACAGGTTTTAGCAGAGCTTTTTTTCAGACTAAGATGGACTCGGAGGAAAGGCCTGGCAATCTACTTCTGAAAATCAGCCAAAGAAACCCCTGTGGGTCATAATGATCCAGTCCGCAACTGATCATGGGGATGGCACAGGACTGGACAGCATTTTGTTTTGTTCCGTTGTGCCTGGGGTTGCCATGAGTCAAGCCGACTTGACAGCTAACAACGACTGCTAATATAGCCCTTCAGGGTGCTCTTGTTTTTATTTCCATTTTACAAATGAGGAAACTGGGGCACATGGAGACCCAGTGATTTGCCAGAGGTCACCCAGCTGGTAATTCGCAGACGTGATACTCAAACCCAGGCAGTCTGGCTCTGGAGTTCATAGTTAATCACCTTACTATACTGGAAGACAACTTGTCCCTTTTACGTTTGACAAGGTGTTTCTAGCTGATTACAGCCTCCAGCAAATCAACAGCATTTAGCTTTCTATGGTTATAATTGAAACAGATTGAGCACAGAGGAAGTGCTCAGGCTAAAATACTAAGGCATAATAGTCGATGGCCTTACAAGGAGTGGATTTTTCTTATTTCCTCCAGTTTAATTAGTTCTTCTACACAGGTGCTAACTCAAATATGCCTAAAGAGTGCATGCCCACAGCAGATAAGTAGCTCCTAGCAGATTTAACAAATTATCCTTTGTCTACCAAGCTTCTTTGTTATCCAAACTACATCCCTAGGTAGAAACATTAAGTTCCTACACATCAAAGTTTGCATGCAAAGTGGGGGACACAGGCGAGACCTATTGAATTCGATCCTGGGTTAGGACCCAATCCTCTATTCCTGGTTGCAGATGAAGAATGAAAAAGCCACATAAGTCAATTCTAATTACTGGTAAGATCTTTATTCCAGATACTTTCTAATACAATTAGAAAACGTTAATAGGGGTGGGAGTGCTACAGAGGTTGCAGAGAAACTTGAAGTCCAACAGGAAGGTCTTGTTTGCTTGTTTTCTGTTTATTTTTAAGCCTAGTATTTAACTGTTCATCCTAACCCAGTGTGAGTGTAAGTTACAAATAAGGAAATTGAGAAGTTGGTGGTTTGTGTTGGTTTCAAGGGTGACCCTTTCTGTTTACCACTTGGAAAAGATCTGGTAAGATGAGGATGTGGAATCCCTTTCCACTCACTTGAGTGTTTATCCTGGCGGTGCGGCTGCTCTTATTTTGATGTAAGTGTCCAGAGTTCCAGGGTCCTTGGACATCGCCACATTTTACTGTAATTTACTGTACACACTCAGAAGGAAGATACCAACTTTTATCCATGTCACTGCCTGAATTTGGGTAGGAAAGGCCGAGCCCAGAAAACATTCATAGTGCTGCACCTCTTGACCAGCTCAGGTTACAAGGAGAGAGGGTGTACAAGGAGTGAGTCAAATCTAGAGGAAGCTGAAAGTAAGAAAGAGGCGCTATGACAGACTGATTGCAGATGAGATGATGATAAACCTAGGCCTTGTCGTTACCTGCACAATGCTACCACTCGTTACCAAGCAGTATCTCTTGCAAAGCCCTGATGGTCGATGTGGAAAATCTGAGCAATTAGGAAACCTCAGAGCTGAAGCACGCTCTTACAAAGCCACGTGTCATGGATGAGGTCTCTTGCAGCTTCACACTTTCCAGAATGATTAAATAGATGGTTGTCTCTCACTGAAACTTCCATCCCTCTCTTGAGGTAAAGCGAAGGTGTGTTCACTCCATGGCTCTTCCTTAACTGCATCCTTGGGGTGGGCGGTGGGAGGGGAGAGGACCTGTGCCTTCCTAGCCAGCTTTAGCTCTGCGGATGGATGTCTGCCTCTGGTTTGTTGGATCCAGTCACACTTCCAGGGGCTCTCCTGGCTCCTGCTTGTGACTCTTGTCCCTGTAAGTTATGTGCCTCTACTAGGTTTTCTGTATCTTCTTCCTTTTCTTACCGATAACAGGGCAGTGGAGGTGAAAGACAGCGGGGTAGGGGGTGAGGGATGAAGTTAGACTCACGGTAGTGCGAGGACATAACATCCAGTTTTTTTTTTCTTTAGATGAATTTAAAACATTCTCAGACTGTGTGCGTGTATGTTTGTGAAGGTAATTACTTGACAAAAGCAAAGAAATTTTTTGAAAAAAACTAAAAGTTCACATGTGAATCTGACTTCAGTGGCTCCGCAAAGTTCAAAGTATACAGTTTCTTTTACACAAGAAAGTCCAGTTAGCACTAAACATTCCCTTTTTGAGAAAGTAAAACTCTTTCTCTGACTATAATGTATAATCTTGGTGTAGACTTTGGAAAATACAGAAAAGTGTAAGAGACACATAAAAGTCACCTATAGTCTCACAAGCTAATGTTGTGGTTAAAATTTCAGTGCATATATTTCTAGTTTTTTTTTTTTTTTTTCTATTTGTAGACATTATGTGAAATTTCGTTTATCCCAGAACTAAGGCTGCTAAATCTGTGTGATCTTTAAAAAAAAAAGCAAAAAAACCCTTTCTCTTTCTGTGCCCGGAAAACCCATCATGTTTGCCTGCATAGGTCGTTGACCTCAGCCCTCCTTGCAGGGAGTGAGTCTGTACATTCGCGCGGAATAAAAATGATGAAAGTTGTGATGAGGGGCAGAGAGAGTGGACTATTTATTCCAGTCAGCCTTTCCACCAAGATCAATGGGCCTTTTTATTTTAAGAGGCATGTGAGGTGTAGGGGTTTTGTGTATTTTCCAACCAGGATCAAATTACCAGCCAAGTGTTGGGACTCTGAGTGACACACAGTTTGTGTCTGATGCCGTCTGGTTTGTACTCATCCCTGTGTCATTACCCATTTTCAACCTGTCTACCACTCCCACTCAGACAAGTTTCCAAAACATAAAGGGAATATGTGTAAACTATCCTTCATGGTCGAGTGGTTTTGTGATCAAGAGATACCATGCTTTTCTTAATATTTTTTTAATAACCTGACCAGATTAGGAAAAAATAACATTTTTACACCTGGTCTTTGAAACTCATCAATGATAGGTAGCACTTAGGGAGTCGTGGGCTGGCCAGAGTCAAGGCTTGAAGTCTGGTTCTACCACTCTCTTCAGAAGTGACCTCATACAGGTCACCTTGTTAATGTGTTATATGAAGCAACAACAACACAAATACCCTAATAAGCATATGAACATATGGTATTATTATTGTTGCCGATTGGCTTTCAGTGGACACTGAAAACTGAGCCCGTTACGATTCCTCGTCCCGTCTGCCTTCCCCATCCCAGTCCATAAAGGCAGCATGTCCATTCTCCTAGGCTTCTGGTCCTGGAGCCCTGGAGGCCTCTTCCTCCTGGCCTTTTCCCTCACCCACCTCATCTAGGCTGTCATTAAATCCAGCTCATTTTTCTCTGACTCCTCAAGTGGCACTCACATTTGTGCCTTCTGCCCCATTTTCACTGTCACCACCTTCCTTCTATCCTTTTACCTCTTGTCTGGGCTTGCTCATCTCCTAATGGGCCTAGTTTTGGTTCTAATATTCCACATTATAGTTACAAGTGTATATGTCTCACCTCTTTTGGGAGATATTAAGCTCCTTGAGAACAGAGATGAGATTTTACTAACCTTTGTCCCCTTTGCCATGCTTTCTTGGCACAGCACCTTAACATGGTACACACTCAATTTAATGTTGATTGAATTGGAAAGAATTAAGCTGAATTGATTGGGTTGCTTAATCTCTCTGAGCCAGATTTGGGCTCCTGTCTGAGCAATTTATGAATGAATCTGGTAGTAGCTTGGCATAATACTCAGAGTCCTGGATTAGGAGTGGGAAAAGCTGAAGCCTGAGCAGAGAGGACCAGCTGCCTGACTTTGGAGAAGACACCTAACTTCTCTGGACATCACTTTCCTCATCTTCAGGCTGAGGACAGTCAGACTTGATTGAG
The DNA here is from genome assembly GCF_024166365.1 of Elephas maximus indicus. Lineage (NCBI taxonomy): Eukaryota > Metazoa > Chordata > Mammalia > Proboscidea > Elephantidae > Elephas > Elephas maximus. The sequence goes on from NC_064823.1 coordinate 43,184,489, forward strand.
CCCTCAAGGATCTAGCTCTAGAATTCCACATTAGTAAACTATTTTGCATTTGATCACTTTGAAGTGGCAGTTTTTCTCCTTCTGTATGAGATAAAATGAATATTTTATCTCACGCCCAGGAGTCATCCTGCACATATTCTATGACAGGAGGCTAATGAATGCACTGATGGAGACTTTAAATTAGAACAAATGGAATCATTTCCATTGCTCAATCGTAAGAATTTGGCCAGATGTTTTACAGAGAAATGAGAGAGAAGACTTAAAAACTTCATTCACATCAGTAAAAATTATGCCTTGACACATTATTGAAGTTAATTTTGAAACCAGTTGGGAAAATGTTGATATTTGAGGTAAGAACAATTTTTGAAATTTCTGAGACAGTTGCCTTTAAGCTTTTTATTACAACCCCAATAGTCCTCTGAAGGAGTTGAAGTAAATTCTTTACACACTTCTAAGTTTTAAAAAAAAAATGCTAGGAAAAATACCAGCCATAGTGCTTAGCACTCATGATTTAAAATGTAGAGTTTCTAGGTTATCAATGAAGACTGTAAACCTGGCCTGGTGGCTGGGCCATGGAACACACTTGGAGTTCTTCCATGCAACTCAGAGTCTACAAGTATGTTCCCTTGAGCTCCCATGGCACGCCCGTCTGTCTACCTGGCAGCTGAGAGCAGGCTGAGAAGACAGACATGGCTGCCAGTGTGCATTCCCAGGTGGTTTGCCGCACCCTAATCATCCTCTGGCAGGCTGGAGGATATCCAACTGTCAGTTGACGGGCAGCACCCTCAGAGAGCCAAACTGATGCCATATATGGGGTTACTCCAGTGGAGGGGCAGGAAAGGCTAATGACCGCCTTAGCGCGATCACTGTGAGATAGGCCCAGGAATTGTGTGTGTGTGTTTGGGTAGTGGGGGCAAGGATAGCTCCTAGAACATCCTTAATACAATTATCTGGGCTCATCTGTGTTCCTAAGCACACACAGTATGTCAGACTTTTGTTATGGGCTGTGCTTTGGTTATATATAATGTCAGCTTTAGCCTGCTGAGATTCCCCTGTCATCACTGCATGTGAGATTACAAGGTTCAGAAATACAATACATATACACAGTAAAATTTTATCTGGATTTACCTATGTATAAAGTAAAATTAGCCTTCACTCAATTCCAAATCGGCTCTTTTGCCTTTATTTTTTTATTGAGGTATAATTATCCAACATAAAATTCTCTTTTTAAAGTACACACTTCAGTGGTTTTTAGTATATTCAGTATGATGTGCAATTATCACTGCCATCTAATTCCAGAACATTTCCATCATTCCAAAAGAAACCCTGTGCCTGTTGACAGCAGCCCCCTTTCCTCTCCTTCCCTAGCCCCTGGCAACCACTCACCTACTTTAGGTCTCTATGGATTTTCCTATGCTGGACATCTCATATAAGTAGAATCATATAATATGTGGTGAGACACAAGTCTCGCTTCTTATCATGTTTTCAGCGTTCATCCATGTTGTAGCATGTATCAGTACTTCATTCCTTTTTTGTGACTGAGTAATAATTCATTCAGTGGATATACCCAAATCAGTGGATATACAATTTGTTTATCCATTCATCAGTTGATGGACATTTGAGTTGTTTCCACTTTTTAGCTATTATGAACATAAATAATGTTTGAGTTTTTGTGTGAATATATGCTTTCCGTTCTCTTGGAATTGCTAGGCCATATGATTCTGTGTTCACCTTTTTGAAGAACTGCAAAACTGTTTCCTGTCAATCTCCTTTGAATATTCTTTAAAAAGGAAGAAGAGGCTAAACAGGTTAGCATTTTTGGTTAGAGAATGCACAGCTGAATTAATAATAAGCTGAACAGAAAAAATTCAAGTTATAAAAAAAAGAAAATTTATTATTTATATTAACTTAGGATATCTCCATATTTACATATTAAAACTGGATTAAACAGTGAGGGTGGAGAAAATGAATTCCCACAGATTTTTTAATAGCAATCTTCAAAGTCTGGTGAAATAAGATTTTTTTGTTTGTTTGTTTTCAAGAATTAGCAATAACAGTTAAGGCTGAGAAGATATCCTGAGCACTGATAGCTGGAATAGCTGAGAGCCTGAAGAAATCACCACTGCTAATATTCGCTGGAAAATTAAGGGGAAGGTGAAAAACCTAGGTACACAGATTGACTCTCCTATTTTAGATCATTCTTCATTCTATGGACAGGAATTTTCTAAGCAGAATGGTAGCTTACATTCTTTCTTGATGTTCCATTTGTCACAGAGCCTTGTGGGTAGTTTATTGATTATACTATTTATTAGCATGTTCAAATGATACTACATAACCATTTCTAAAACAGAAACACAGATGTTGATGGCAGTGAGAGCATTTTAAGAGGAAAGGATGTTCTGCCAAGTGATTTCTTATCTGACTGTGCATTTACTGCTTGACACGTCTCACTCCTGCCTCTAGGGCCCCGTGGCCAACTCCAGGTCAATTTTTGAGACCAATGTAGCAAGAGGGGCCACAAGCTCCTGCGTAACCAGAAAGCAGGGCACATCTTGATTTGGTGAAAAGAAAAGAGGATTGAGTCCAGCTCTCTACTGTGTGATTTTGGAATTTTCTGAGCTTTTTTTTCTTTTTTATTATCTTGATCTGAAACATGGAGGATATAAATAATACCTTCCTTACAGGGTGATAGTGAGATCCAAATAAGGTGAGGAACATGAAAGCACTTTACAGAATAATGAAAAGTTGGTTGTTTTTATTATAGTTCAAGTCTGGCTTCTGCCTACCCAAACACATCAGCATATCCCTGGAGTGGCTTATTCATAGCTAGACCATGCTGGCCAAAGATGTATCTTCTTTGAAATAAAATCCTTAGAGGAGACTTGAAATCCAGACTGTTGGAATAAAGCAAGACTCTTCTTCCACATGTCTCATAGCTCTATAATTATATAATTCACAGAACTTAGGAATACTGAATGTCAGCCCACTTTCTCAGCTGGAGACTTTGGGCTGACCTTCTTATGCCTACACTGCTTACTCCAAGTGGCTGTCATCTCCCTGCCCTTCTTCTGAGACTGGTGAATGCCACTTCCCTGGTCACAGACTTGTCCACATGGGTTTGGCTGTAAAGGCTAATTTAGTGATGGAAGATTTAAGGCAGATTCAGGGCACCGGAGTAGACAGTGGTTCCTGTCTTTGCTGTAGAAAGGGAGCAGCCTTCAGTGGACTTTTGGCAGGGATGACCATACCTCGTCTGCTTCTTGATGACTAGCACAACCTTATAGATCTTTGCACTGGAAGAAATCAGGTTAGGGCTATGGGAAATCAGTAAGAAATTTAGTGACAATCAGAATGCTCCTTCTCACTGTTTTACATCTGTTTTGTAAGCTTTGTTGATGCTCCTTCAGATTACCAATGCACACTGCCGTTTACTCAGTGCCAACCATCAGCAGTGTTGTGTCAATCCATTTTAAAACTGATTGAAAAGATGTTCAGGTAAGTAAGTCATTTCTGACCATATACAGTTCTTCTTTTGGTTCTTCAAATTCCTTTTTACATAGCTTCATCCAGAAGTGTCAGAACTATGAAGTATTAAAATAATAGTGTATTGGAATTCAGAGCCTTGGAACCCTTGGGATCAGAGGGTCATTGGAGGTGGAAAGGGTATTGGAGATATCCAGGTCTACACTTCATCATTTGTTGATGCCAGGAATCCACTCCACCTGGTTCAGAAACTTCAGGTGGTTGCCCACTCCTCTGATGTACATTTACCTTTCTTGCCGCCTGCTGTGTTCATGGATCACCTTCTTTTCACATGGGCAGAAGCATCCAGTTACATAGCTTATGTTTTCTTTTGTTGTTTCTTGGTCAGCCTGTTTAATTATTTCCACTTTTTGTGTTAGCTTATCTAGCCAGTTATCTAACCATCCACCTCCACTCAAACATCATTAAAATATTGGTATTCACATGGACCAGAAGACACACATTGAATAGGTGCATTGAAATACGCTTCAAGCATTCACATGGACTGGGGTGTAGCATATTTGCGTCTTAAGAAAACGTTCTTACATGAAGTTGTCGTTACAGAGAAGCAGAGAGCTCCTCGAGGCTGCAAATCATAGCGAAGCACTGTGATTGAAGGGATTCTTTGAGATCATCATTAACGGTGTCAGCAAATTTAAAAAATTAGCCTTTTTTTTATTATTTATTTTGGTACTTGCCAAAGTCATGCATGTTGACTTGAGTAATAACTTTCTCAATGCAGGAAATGGACTTCATGGTTCTTTTTTCCAGAGTGGAATTAATATTTTATTTATGTAGTGTTTTACCATTTGCAAAGTGCTTTTCCATGCATGATCTCATTTGATCCTTACAATATTCATGGGGAAGATATCACCGTTATTTAACAAGGCATCTGCAACACAGAATAAATCACTTGCCTCAGTTCACATAGCAAATAGCAAGTAGGACCAAGAATAGTTCCCAAGTCTTTGCCTTAAAACCCAGTATACTGTTATCTGAGCAAGAACTGGCCCCAGACTTCCCTCCACGCCCAGCTTTGGTGTAGAAACCTGGGCAAAAGCATTGTTAAGGCAAAGAGTAGCGCGTCTTGAGAATGTTCTTTAAATAGCCCTAATTTATTGTTGCTTGTTGATACGTCTCCTCCAAGATTCAGAATTGTTTTCAGATACCTCTAAACTGATCTCGTATTCTCTGGAGAGAACTTGCGTTATGTGTCTTGAGTGCGTGCACCAAAAGACAAGAGCCTCCTGTCTCCCTCTACTTTAATCTTTAGATTAATGTCAGGATGTATGCAGTTGGCAAGGACAGTTGTACTCTGACATACTGCCCTCCTGTCGAAAGCTGCGTTAGTCTATCCTTTAATGCACGTATGCAGTAATCTCTATTATTTAAGGGTTTTTTTTTTTTTAATTAACTTTCATTAAGCTTCTAAGGGTTTTTTTTTTTTTTGGTATAAAATTTATTTTTTATGAGTAAGTTTTGAAAATAATTATATCAAGCATTTTACATTTTGGGGGGCCTACAATAACTGAAAAATAAAAGGCAGAGGGAAGAAAAAAATGCCAGTGAGTCTTCTACAGATTTCACTAATGTGCAGTGTAGTGCTTTCTCTTCGGGGACTCAGTTCCAATGCTGTTGAGGCCCAGAGGCAAGGAGCCAGGCAGAGTAATTAATTACGAGTGGCTGCGCATCCCACCAGTGCTATCAGGAAGTGGGACAAGAGTCAGGTCATCCTAGATCGTGTCAAAGGACAATCTGAAAATTCCTAATTATGGAATGGTTTTTTTTTTTTTGTTGGACAAGAATAAAGATTATGGTTGCTTGTCAAATAAAGAGGAACAACGTAAGTAAAGTTTATTTCACCTAGTAATTTAGGAAGGGATTCAGTTTTTGCCAGTGGTGTTAACAACTAGATGGGGTGGGCAGGACTTTTCACATTTGCCAGTTTCCATGGTGTAAATAAGCCCACCATAGCCAGTTTCAAGCTACCAACATGACATTAACAAGCTCTCAAAAATATAGCAGTCAACTCTTGCAAGCTAATACAAGCCAGCTCTAGCACACTTCTGTAAATCAGAATAACCCAGATTGCTCTTTGGAAAAATATATAGATCAGGCTGTCAGTATCTGCCTGAAGTTCATCTGCATGTTCCTCAGAAAAAGGTGGAAATGCAAAATAAAATTCAGGAAAGAAATTCCCTAGTCATAATAAATGGTACAAGATGGAGTCTATCCTTGATGGAGTCTATTCACAGAAATATTCTTTTTCACTAGAAGAGAATAGCTACTGTCACCTTTGCTCTTTGAGTTTTCCACTGACGGCAGAACATTTCTTTTCTGGAGTATATAAATAGATTTGGGCCTTTACATTTTGTTTTCTCTCTCTCGCTCTCTTTTTTTTTTAACCACTAAAATACTATTTTCAAGGAAATTTATCTATTCTTGCTTGACTTATTTGGAGACTTTAAAATGAATAAAACTGTGCAGAAATACATAAAACCCAATTTGTGTCATAGAAGTTACCTTAATCTGCTTTCTTTGTCATTTAAGTTTTCTGCCTCAATTTCCATCTCTTTTCAGAATTTTAAAATCCAAAACAAAAGATTCTTTTTTCCTTGACTCATATAAGTATGTCCTATGAATAGTGATATGGTTAAGTGCTATGGCTGCTAACCAAGAGGTCAGCAGTTCAAATCCGCCAGGCGCTCCTTGGAAACTCTATGAGGCAGTTCTACTTTGTCCTATAGGGTCCGCTATGAGTCAGAATCAACTAGATGGCAGTGGGTTTGGTTCTTTTTTTTTTTTAATGAATAATGATGTCTATAGTGTATCAGGCTCCCTAAAGATAAGCTCTGTTTTGTTCCCAGGCAGTATGCCGTGATGTGAAATGGAAAGATGGTTAGCTGTCAAGGGATGAGTTAATCAGTAACTTGTAATGAGTCTGAAAATGTATACTAGGTATTTTAGAAAATAATCTGAGCTGACTGACAGACTAACAAAGTTACCTGTAAACTACTGTGCAGCAAGCCATTTGTTCATAAAGATCATTTTAACCTGTAAAAGAAAGACATCATTTAATAATTTTTTTCACACCAAAAAGTATAATATTACAGTTTCATGCTCTATGTCATATGAAACATTTTGTTTTAAATAAATTGACTTGGTTCATATTGAGGAGTCCCTGGGTGCTGCAAACAGTTCATGCAGTCAGCTGCTAATCAAAAGGTTGATGGTTAGAACTCACTCAGAGGCACCTGGGAAGAAAGGCCAGAAGGTCTGCTTCCAAAAAATCAGCTACTGAGACCCTATGCAGCACAGTTCTACTCTGACACACGTGGGGTTGCCATGAGTCAGACTCAACTCCATGGCAACTGATTAGTTTAGTTATGGTATATTGAAACCCAAAGTTTAATAGCAAGTTCTGCCACCTACCAGCCTATGACCTTGGACAAGCCACTTAACTTTTTCTGATTTCTGGTGTCCTCATCCACCAAAAGTGATTTTTTTGTTAACAAATATCCCTACTTTTTTTGCTCAAGTCAAATTAAAGTACGAGAGGGAAAGGGGCAACCCTACCTGCACATATTTAACTTTGAAAATAGAGCTCCCTGAGAGAAAAATAACACGAGTCACAGATGCAAGCCACATATGTGATTTCAAATTTTCTAGTAGCCATATAAAAAAGTAAAAAGAAGCAGGCGAAATTAATTTTAGTCATAACTCAATATGTAATACATATAAAAATTACTGAGGTATTTTACATTCCTTTTTTCATACTGTGGTGGTGTTTTTGTTATTGCGTGCCCTTGAGTTGATTCCAACTTTTACTGTTCCAAATGACAGAGTAGAACTGCTCCATACGGTTTCTTCGGCTGTAATCTTCACGGGAGCAGATCGCTAGGTCTTTTCTCCCTCGGAGTGGCTGATGGGTTTGAACTGCAGACCTTTTGATTAGCAGCCAGACACTTAACCATTGGGCAACCAGGGCTCCTTTTTTTCATACTAAGTGTTTGAAATCCAATATGTAGTTACCTTTACAGCACATCTCATTTTGGACTAGCCACATTCAAGGCCTCAGTAGCTAGTGTGGTTAACAGCTACCGTATTGGACAGCATAGCTCTGTGGAATAGCTACTGCTTATCTTATAAGGAAAATGCACATTTAAACATCGGCAGAAAATGATTTGAGTTTCTTGATAAACTTTTAGCCTCTCAATTACAGTTTTAGTCCAAATCTTTCTATCAAGCAGCTGAACCCCAAATACTTTATTTGTTGAATTTTTGCCTTTTGATTTCTGAAAGCCTCTTCAGCCAAACTTAAAGGTTACTCTTTTCACTTATTAAAACACCCAGTTTTAATCAGAGCCTATTTTACACATATGGCAATTATTAAAATCCAGGAAGGTTTGGTGGGACAAAATTGGCACATAAAAATTCTTACTACTGTTGCATCGATGCTTCATACCCAGCCTTAAAAAATCAATTTTATTTAAGCTAAAATAAGGAAAGTGCTTATCATAGTTACTTTAAGTCAAGAGTGAGAGACCGGTTTTCAATATGAAATAATTATGTTTAAGTCTGTTGGCTTTGCCCCCGTTGAATTTTGCACCATCCATTTGCAATCTGAACGTGTAAACTCATCCACATACTTCAGCTCTGTAGCTGCAGGACTTCCCTGACCTCATCCCCAGGCAGGCTGCACCTAGCTCACCCACCTCAGGGGATCTAGAGCCCTCCATCTATCTACTCAGGGCTCCAAACATTGTTCTTTTTCTCCTGGGCATTCTGGACACCCTGGGGAGACCTTCCAGCCCTCTGAAAGCAGGTAATACAAAGGTATGGCTGTAGCTCCTTTTGAATATGCCATCCCTGGGGTGCAGGTAAGGAGCCCTGGTGGAACAGCGGTTAAAATGCTTGGCTGGTAACCGGAAAGTTGGCAGTTTGAATGCAACAACTGCCCTGGGGAGAAAGATGTGACAGTCTGCTCCCGTGAAGATTACACCCTCAGAAACCCTATAGGGTGGTTCTACCCTGACCTACAGGGTCACTGTGAGTCGGAACCCACTCGACAGCAACATGTTTTTGGGAGGAATTGGTGGAGAGAGCCTTTCTAACCATAATGTGTCCAGATACCAGCACTAGAAAAACCTGGTTGAGTGTGTTCAAGATTGTTGGCTGATTAGGTTCAGAGGAGAGCTAGGACTTCTCCGCCTCAAAGCAGTACCCTCCTTCTGGTTCTGGAGGCCTGAAATTGCTTCTTCCTGTCTTTTCCTGCTAGCCTTTGTCATTATACAACCTTGTCAGTGGGCTACAGAGTAAAGTATAGCCTATGGTCTCTGCTCTGAGTTCTCAGGGTAGACAAAGGAAGAAGACTCTACTCAGGACACCTCACCCACCTTCAGGAATATCTCTACCTTCCGTCATTCCCCACCAGCCTACACAAATACTACTTTCACCAAGTTGAGCAGCTCTAATTGTCAAAGCACTTCTCTCTTGAAGTAGACCAGCAGTTTTTAATTTAGGGTCCATGGGCCACTGTGAGGAGCCCTGGTGGTGCAGTGGTTAAGTGCTCTACTGCTAACCAGAAGGCTGGCAGTTGGAACCCACCAGCCACTCTGTGGGAGAAGATGTGGCAGTCTGCTTCCGTGAAGATTTACAGCCTAGGAAACCCTGTGGGGCAGTTCTGCTCTGTCCTACAGGGTGCCTGTGAGTTGGAATCAGCTCGACAGCAGTGGGTTTTTTTTCCCTCCCATCCTAATTTCATAAAGCATTTTGTGCATTATTAGTTAACTAAGGGGTGGTAAAACGATGGTAAGACTCTAGTCACCTAAAAAAAAAAAAAAAAAAAAGATAAAGATAAACCTGAAGGTTACACATAACTTTGTGATAGAGGAATTTGCACTTAATGATTTTTCTAAAAATTTGCTTAAAAGGCAAATGATTGACAAAAGTCTGACTTGTTGATTGTTAAAGTTGGAAAGAAGGCCAAAGTCCTTTTTATTTTCTTCAGAATACATTTATTTGGACCCTCAACTCTGTTTAGTCACTGCCCGTTTAAATCTCTTAAACCCCGTCTAGTTAATTTGAAACTTTCTTTGCACGTAGTTCTCTCTGATTTCCCTGATCTTGGGAGGAGGGAAGAGGAAAGTGTGCTAATCCTTACTCTTGTTCCTTCCCCCAAACCACAACTCCTGTCAACTGTGAGATGTGCGAATATACACACTCTTGAAGTTATAGCCTCTGGATTAAAAGAAAAAGGAGGAGGAAGATAAAATTGCAAAACTAAACCTCAGAGCTTTGTAATGTAAATAGAATGATTATAACACCAAGTGATAATGTTTGTAATGGCACTTCATTCTTACCTACAAAAGATGAAGATAACTTCGAAAAAGAGAGAAAAAATGAGAAAATTTGTGTATTATCTTTGTTTTAAGAGATAATAGTTGCACCCCGACCTTATCACAGCTGTCCCCTGTTAAGTTTAGGAAAAGGAGATTATGAGGGTGGGCCTGACTAATTCCATGAGCCCTTTAAAAGCAGAGAGTTTTCTCTCATGATCGTTGGTTGTAAAAGAGGAAGTCAGAGATTCAAAGCATAAGAAAGGTTTGACATTCCACTGCTGGCTTTAACATGGGGGGGACTACATGTCAGAGCGTGTGGGTGGCCTATAGAAGCTGAGAGCAGCTCCTAGCTGAGAGCCAGCAAGGAAACGGGCGCTAAATTCTGCCAACAACAAAAATGAATTTGCAAGCAGATTCCCCCCAGAGGTTCTAGACAAGAACTCAGCCCAGCCAATACCTTGGTTTCAGTCTTTTGTGATATCCTGAGCAGAGAAAGAGTTCAGTCACACTGCCAAATCTTGCCTCACAGAAACTGTAAGATAATAAATTTGTATTGTTGTAAGCAGCTAAGTTTGTGGTTTTTGTTACACAGCAGTAGAAATTGTACTAGTAGCCATCGTGTTCTGTACCACAAGGGGAAAAAAAGAAATATCCTTGATGAAGCAGTAAAAATTATTAACTTTTTAAAAACTTCACCCTTGAGTATATAACTGACAGATAAACTATAGTTATTCAAACTTTAATATTTGGCAGATATTTTCAATAAAAAAATGAATATTTGGCAAATCCTGTTTTAAATTAAGTTGTTGCATGCCATTGAGTCAATTTTGAGTCACAGCAAACCTGTATGACAGAATAGAACTGCCCCATAGGGTTTCCTCCGCTGTAATCTTTACAGGAGCAGATCACCAGGTCTTTTCTCCCTCAGAGCCTCTAGCAGCCAAGCACTTAACCCTTGCACCACCAGGGCTCTTTAAATATAAGGGTCTTAATTCTTTCTTGAAAGGGCTTGACTTCTTAGTATTGAAACCCTCAGTCAGTAACCAAAACCAAACCCAGTGTCGTTGAGTCTATTCCGACTCATAGCAACCCTATAGGACAGAGTAGAGCTGCCCTATAGAATTTCCAAGGAGTGCCTGGTGGATTTGAACTGCCGACCCTTATGGTTAGCAGCCGTAGCACTTAACCACTACACAAGGATATCCTCAGTCAGTAGTCATCAGAAATACATATTGAATGTCTCCACTTGGCCGGGCCGTGTGCTAGATGCTGGGGATAAGACACTAAGGCGCAACCTCTATCTAGTCGGAGAAAACACCAACAAATGGCAGCGATACAAAGTAGTAAATGTCTAAAAGAGGCATATCCTGCTGTAAGTACAGAGCAGCAGATTATGACTGAGTTTACTTGATGAAGGAGCTGAAGAGGCTCCTTAGAATCAAAGGGTACAAATCCATATTCCCAGCTATTGTACATCAAGAATCCCTTTGAAGAAAATAATTCAAAATTAAATATTATTTAAAAGGACATGGTATATGTACTTATTTTTGTTTGCCCTTAAAATTTCTGTTGATTTGTACATTTTGAATACTAGCAAATAAAAGGGAAAAGAAAGGATAGTTTAGTATATCATGAGAACATTTCATATTTGTAAATGATAAAAATCAATTTCTTTTGGATCACCCACAATCAATAACTATTTATGTACTGTTACTTTACTGTTGGGAAGCAATTCTCAAAGTGTGATCTGCAGACCCCTGGGGCTCCCTGATATACCCTCATGGGGTCCAAAAGGTCATGGGGTCCAAAAGGTCAAAACTGTTTTCATGATAACAGGAAAAGATTCTTGGCCTTCTTCACTGTATTGACTTTTGGATTGGTGATGCAAAAGCATGGTGGGTACAACTGCAGGTGTCTTAGTATGAATCAAGCCAATAGCACCAAATTGTACCGGCAATCATTGCATTTTGCGCGAGAACACCCTCACAGGAAAAACCAAAAAGGCAGTGCCACTGAAAAATACCCTTGCTAAAGCTGTAAAATTACAATCTTATTAACCTTCATCTTGGAGTACGTAACTGATAAACTATGATTATCCAGACTTTGGTATTAGGCAGATATTTTATCAGAAATGAGCAAATGAGTCTGTCATTTCAAGGAAAACAGCTGACAGCATTTGTTGCCAGTGATAAAATTTGAGCTTTCAAGGAATAATTAGAATTTTAGAAAACCTGTATCCACTACTGTGAGCTTGCTGACTTCACAGATTCCCCCAAAGCTTTTATGATGAGATCAATAATGATATTAACAAATATGATTTTTGTATTCTGTAATGGAATATGCCTACTAAGTGAACTCTAGTACTTTCTGAATGACAAATGGATTAGCTTACAAAATCAGCATGAGTAAATTTAAAGTTCAAGGTAGACCAGTGGATTTTAGTGATAGTTTTAGACTTCACATTGCAACTAACCTTTAGGAAACTACCCCTTGTTGAGTTTTGGTGTAGTATCAAGAAGAGCCACAATTATCTGGGGGGAAAAGAAAAAGCTATTAAAATCTGTCTTTTCCATTTAAGCATCCATGTAGGCCGAATTTTCTTCATGTGCTTCAATAAGATACTATTGTTAGTTGCCATCAAGTTGATTCTGACTCATGGCAACCCCATATGTGTAAAGTAGAAATGCTCCATAGTGTTTTCAAGACTGACCTTTTGGAAGCAGATTACCAGGTCTGTCTTTTGAGACACCTCTGGATGGTTTTAAACTGCCAACCTTTTTTTTTTTTTTAATTTTTTAAATTTTTTATTGTGCTTTAAATGAAAGCTTACAAATCAAGTCAGTCTCTTATACAAAAACTTATACACACCCTGCTGTGTACTCCTAATTGCTCTCCCCCTAATGAGACAGCACACTCCTTCCCTCCACTCTCTCTTTTCCTGTCCATTTGGTCAGCCTCTGACCCCATCTGCTCTCTCATCTCCCCTTCAGACAGGAGATGACAGCCTAGTCTCATGTGTCTACTTGATCCAAGAAGCTCATTCTTCCCCAGTATCATTTTCTGTCCCATAGTCCAGTCCAATCCCTGTCTGAAAAGTTGGCCTTGGGAATGGTTCCTGTCTTGGGCCAACAGAAAGTCGGGGGGCCATGACCACCGGAGTCCTTCTAATCTCACTCAGACCATTAAGTCTGGTCTCTTTATGAGAATTTGGGGTCTGCATCCCACTGCTCTCCTGCTCCCTCTGGGGTTCTCTGTTGTGCTCCCTGTCAGTCAGCTGCCAGCCTTTTGTTGAGTAGCCAGCACTTAACCGTTTGTGCCACCCGGGGACTCTTCCACCAAAATAAATTATCGTAATGAAGTGAATGTAAAAGCAGATATGAGAACCCCATCGTCTTCTATTAAATCAAACACTAAAGAGACTTGCAAAAAAATCAAATTTATTTATTTAATTAAAAATATTAAAACATGTCACTTACTAAATTTTTCAGTTTAGAAAATGGTTATTTCTTATAAAAATGGGTTATATTTGTATTAGCATATAGTGGGTTACAGTAGCCATTTTAAAGTAAATACTTTTATGTCTCATTTTACTTTCTAATATAATAAATATATATAGATAAACCCACATAAACAAAAGCTCATCGAGACCCTCAATTTTGAGAATGTAAAGGTGCCCTGAAACCAAAGAGTTTGAAAACTTGCTGCCGTAAGAGATTTTTTTTTAATGAGTAGACATAGACACCATCTCTTAAATTATAACCCAATAGAGGACATGAAGCATGCACATAGAAAACTTGTGCACATGTATGGTATAGCAAGGTCTGTAGCAGAAAATTATAAATGGTTTAATGCTTCCAGGGTGGGGTGCCATTAATGATGGATCCTGAAGGCATGGGAAGGAATGCAGCAAACAGTGATGAGAGGAATGCTCTTGGATTGCAGGTGTGGACTATAAAAGTATGGTGGCAGAGTAGGGAAGGAAGAGTTAAGTGGGGAATTCATGTGAAAGAAAGAAAGCATAATTCTAAATTCTAAAATTTACTGTGTCTTAGAGATGAGGGATTTGAACTTTGGAGCAGAGTGATTCATTCACTGGCCCTCCTTCCTTTGTCTGTTCCACAAGTACTCATTGAGCATATATATTTTAGGTGAAGACCTGAGTTAGATGTTGTATTTGCATTACTCATTAATCCTCACCTTAATCCTGTGAGGTATTATTATGTGCATTTTACATATGAGGAAACTGAGATTTCTGAAAATTAAGTGAATTACCCAAGTATAAGGATTAAATGGTATTTGAATGTTTGGGATCAGAACTGTGTGCCTCCAGCGCCCACACACATCAGTATTCAACTGTATTGTTACTTGTCTCTTCCACTTGGCAGATAGAGAATGCCAAGAATGCCAGTCTTTGGATCCTTGGAATACAAACTATGGTCTTTGGAGTCTCCCAGACTTGGATTAAAATCCCTGCTCTGTTCTGTTACTTAAATAACTGTGTGACTTTGTATAAATGACTTACCTTCTCAGAACCTTAGTTTTCTTCTTTTTGGTAAAACAAATCATAATACCTAATCTAGGTTTTTTTTTCAGGATTAAATGATATAACGTACAGAAATCACCTTATAGAGCACTTGGGGCATAATGGGTGCTCTAGGCCTTTTTTTTTAAAGGCCTCTTTCTGGGAGTTTGCCGTCCTGCTAGTGACAGCAGTCTTCACCAAATGGTCAGTTGTTTCTGTGTAGGGGCTTCTTCACAGAGCCTGTGACAGGCCAGACTCACCTGGCAGAGTGGTCTGGAACAGATGCAGAGAGAGGAGCTAAGTACTGAGCAGTATGGTATGGGGAGGGCAGGGACCTCGGTATCAGACCAGTGCTGGCACAATTCCTCCCTTGACTAATTATTACTTAGCACCGTGTCCAAAAAGACTCAGCTTCCCCATCTATAAATACAGGGTAATAATGCTCACTTCCGTGGATTAGTGCCAGAATACATAAAAGCGCAACTGTGGCAACAGTCACGTACCGGGTATGCAGTCCATGTTAATTCCTTTCCTTTTCCTTCTGACATGTTCTTTCCTCCTGTAGGAAAACATTGTAGTTTTACAATGATAGAGGAGGTCTCTAGGCTATTCCTTGGCCTCCAGAGTTGGGCTCATGCAATAATTGTCATTTGCAAACTCTAGAACTTTCCAGTTCCTGCTGGGGAGGTCTTTAGAACCTGGGGCTTGTCATTATCTGAAAAGTGCTGCTGCCTCACAGCCAGCAGTAGGTCTCGTCAGCCCTGACTCAGGTGTTTAGCTTTGGTATCTTAGGAAGGATTTCCAGGACTAAATGTTATTTTTGAGGTCTAGTTAAGGTCCCTAGGTAGCGCAAACTGTTTGCGCTCAACTGTAACACAGACGAACCTACCCAGTGGTACCACAGAATATAGGTCTGGCAATTTGCCTTTGTTAAGATTATAGCCAAGAAGACTCTGTGGAGCAGTTTTACTTTGTAAATCAACGCAATGGCAACTGACAGCTAACAATAACAAGTTGATTCAAGAATCAACATATCTTTTAGGAGTAAATTAAATCTGTTCCTCTTTGTGGGAAGACTTGAGAAGCTCAGAGTTTCAGAAGAGAAGGAAGACATGGAATTAAATTACATGGCTTCTATCTATTTCACGAGCACCAGACTTCTTAAGGGTTTAATAAAAAGTAAAATGCCAGCATAACTATTGAAGCCAGATGAAATTCCTCATCTCAGTAAGTTGGTGGAATGTTAGAACTCCCCTGGATTCCATTATTACCAGGAGGACTATTGCTAAAATGCACAGCAAATTGAAATGGAACTCAAGACATTTACACACAGCCGGATCCTGCGCTTTGGGCTTAGTTGAAATCTGGAGATGTTCAAAATGAGGACTAGCTACCATGCCAGCAGGTACCTCCCCCAATTACTCCACTTACCAGCAGGTCCGCGGCCCTAGCCAGTAGGGAGCTGAACCACTTTTTAGCTCTTCCCAGAACCACATTCTGTGGAGGTTCACAGCTTTCATGACAACTTGAGTTATTGCCAGTGGTGAGTGGGTCATTTCTGGGAACGCTGCTTTGGGGTGGCTCTCGGAACCCCTAAGTGGCACCCACTTCGTGCCCAGAGGAGGTGTGGGTTTTATTGGCTGCGATACCAAAGAGGTCCTTACCTGCCAGGGACCAGTCTGGATGGCAGCCAAGCCGGCTTCCTTGGAATGTTTTTCAGGCCTGGAGAGAAAGGCCGCAGTTGAGTCTCTGTAGCTCTAACTGCTTCTCATGACATACCTCCTTGTCTGATGTGATTCCTGTGCCTGGGACAGAGACCGCAGTCATTTCATGGATGTCACACTGTCAGGTGTGGCCCGGATAGTCAACTCAGTGTCCAAGATTTTATGAACTGGCTCTTCAGGGAGGCAGTATGGTATAGTGTAGACATGGCCTTAGAGCCAAATTTCTTGCATTTGAATCCTAGCTTTGCCACTTACTAGCTGTGTGCCCTTGGGAAACTTACTTAACTTCTCTGTGCCTCAGTTTCCTCACCTGTAAAAAGGGGATAATAATGGTACTTGCCTCAGAGGTTGTTGTGAGGATAAAGCGCTTAGCACACAGTAAGCACTTGGTAAGTGTTAGTTGTAATTATGTGTGACGTGAATCTTGTGGCCTGATTGTGGATTTTCAAGTTTGGGAAAGGATTGCAAAATTCCCGAATAGCCCTGTATGAGTTTTGAGAGCAGTGGGAGAACTGTCTTTCAGAGTTGACCGTTGATATTTTTTACACCTTTTCCAGTACCTCTTCTCTTTCGATCTTTATGACTTTCCCGTTGCTCACCTGGCCAGTATACTGCCTGAGATTCAAGAATGTGTATTTGGAATCAGAGTATCAGGGGTGGAAGCCTGGCTCAGCCACTTAAAGCCACTTACAAGTCACCAGCATGAGTACCTTGTGCCTGGACAAGTTACTGAGCCTCCTTGAGCAAGAGTGGAGAGTCTGGGATGACTGCAGGCTGCCAGGTATCTCATAAAGGCAGAGTAAATACATATCCCAGCAGGCTTTCTGCGATAATAAAACAAAGGAATACACATTGGGATTGCCTGGTGACTGATTCTCCACTGGAAGCTAAGACTTACTTGGTTCTACCTTCGCATGAAAAGAACCCAAGTGATTGTTACCCTTTCTGCCTCCTTCACAGTGAGATGTGGAGTGGGAACAGCACTGGCATGGGAGTCAGGAGACACAGGTTCTAGTACATGCAGTACTGTAGGTGCAGTATTTACACAGAGTAAGAGCCAAAAAGATCGACTTGATTGACTGCTTGGTTCCGAGGTATTGGGTGGCTCAGGGATCCTGTTCCCATCGTATTCGCCGTGACCCTGTATTACTGAAGCTGTGGACTGAGCAGGGCTGTATTATTAGAATTGCTGACAGCAGTCCTGGCTTAGCCACCCGTTCCCTGTTTACCCTTGTTTCTCAGCTTCTTGTCTTATAAAATAAGGATCTTGGACTAATTGCACTTTTGAGTTCTTACAGCCTTAACATGATATGAAGGCATATAAGAAGACGCGCTGTCTTACCACCTGGGCTTATTTTCTCCATAGTATTTGGCACTCTCTTTTCAGATTCTGCTTGTTTTTTTACATCTTTTTTCTTTTCCCCCAACGCTCCCCTTCCTCACTTCCATGCCCCTAGAAAGTAAGCTGCATGAGAATAGGGACCTTGTCTGTGTTGTCCATTGGTACCTAGGACAGTGGTTGGCACGGTTTAGGTACACATTCGCACGCATATAATGTGTATCTATGCATTTATAATGTAGTTACGTAAATTTGCCTACACAGACTTAGGTAGTCGGTTTTATACTTCCCACCTCTCACTCCCCGCCCCCAAATACACCGTGTTGTTGCTTGTTTGGAGCTTGTAAGAGTAGATTTAAAAATGGTTATAGCGCCCGTCTTAAAACTTAGCCATGGTAACAGTGCCAGGGTTCTCACCTCGTGTAGCAGGTAGTATTAAATGACAGTGACTCCCGATGTCAGAGGAAGCCCACAAATTTAGGGCTGAGGACACTTTCCTGTGATGGTGACGTGGTCGGCATCTGCGGTATAGGTGGGAATCCACTTTGTTCCGTTTATGTACATGGTGGAGATGGCTGGCAGGAGGAGAAATCTAACCTTAGAATTCTTTTCATACATATTATTGAGATTTCATATTGCTGTTATTATTTGGCCACAAAAATGGACATAATCCTGGTTGGCTTTAACACACCTACTAGTACTGCTTTCGCTATCCATCTTGCAACATATAAGACAAGGCCGGAGCTTAAATTAAAATCCTCGTCTTCTTATCTCCTTCCCACAGGAAAGCAAATCTGTGTTGAAAACCGTAAAATTAAGAGGAAGGCAAGGATAGCATAATTTAGCAAGAATTCATGGCACCAGATTCTGAGCTGTATGACTGGAGGGATAGGTCAGACATTAAGAAGATACTGCCTGCTAATGCAGGTTCCTTAAGGTGGTGCTCTGGAAACAAGAAAGGCATGCAAAATATATATATTTCCAGAAGATGTCTTTTCTGCCCCTCTTTATAACTGCCCTAAGAAATTATCTTTGTAGACTGTTTGGCAATTATGCTTCTTAGGAGACTTCTGAAATGAAACTCAAAACGGCTCCTCTGTAGTTGAAATATATTCATTTCAGTATTTTGGTGTTGAGATTTTTGTTTCCATTTTCAAAAGGGTCTGTAGTATGAATGTCCTCCTGTCCCCACCCTACCCCCACCTGCTCCAGCATTCTACATTCCTTGCATTTAAGAAGCTGATTCTGTATGTTCTGTGAACTCCATCATTAACACTTAAAAAGCATCGAAACATTTTTTAACCTTCTACGGATTTATATGCATAGATGTCTGTGCTGAGATGTGTGGAGGAAAATCGTGTGGCTTTGATAATGGTGCTGTATTTAATAAATGCCACGGGCTATACAAGCTATGCAGGTTTGCCACTAGAGAGAAGCTAATAATTATAAAACAGGGAAAAGCTAGTATGGAAATTACGTTGTCTTTTTAAAAAAGTTGATTTTTTTTTTCCTCCTTGCCTTTTTTTTTTTCTTTCTGTAAGTTTCTTTTTGGTGTAGGTTGTAATGATAGGTTGTAAAAAGAATTAGATCTTACTAGGGTAATTGTTCCTAATTTTCCTGAGGGTAGTCCTAACCCCTTGGAAGCCACATACTCTCTGTACCTACTTTGTAAAAAATAGCAAACAGAAAATAAGTGTGTGTTCTAGTGTAACCACTATGCACATGTGTGTTGCTGGGGCCCTTGTAACCACATCATATTCATGCCTCTGTTTTAAGCAATTTACATTGCACAGTTTTTCAGGTATTTCCTCAAATTTTCAGTTTTTCTTATGTGGATGTTTCTTTCTGGAGAAACTGATTTAACACACATTTTAGCCTATAGTAAAATCTCACTAATTCAAACTAATTATGGTGAAGGCATGTCTGAACTAGTGAATTAGAGGACATTCAAAATTCATTCCATTCTGTTCCCCCTAAATTCACAAGTTTCGCATTACTAGAGCGATTCTCCGTAGAGATCTTCCAAGGCTGCTTTAATTAATAAAAATAAAAAAAATTTTTTTTTTTTTTAGATGAGTGTAAAATGAGAAACATCTTCTGGCATGTATATAATTGTGTGGGTTTCCTTTCTTTTCTTTTTTATTTGTCTGTGTGTGTGTTGAGCTTCTTAAAAATGATTCCCTTAATTAGGTTAAACCTGTCTGAATCTTGTTTACATTATTGGTTTGCTTAGCAAGCACTGTCTTGAAAAAATAGACTTTACCCAGACACGATCACAGCTTCCAAATTAACGAAGTCCAGATAAATAGGCTGAACCTTTTATTGTTGAGCAGTTTTAGACTTCCAAATTAAATAATAAAATTTCTTTTTAAACGTGTTAAAAACGTGGAAAGTATGGTAAAATATAAAAATGTTAGCAATTTTAGAAGTTCTTGCAGGCTGTATTTCATATTGTCCAGTTAAACTCAAGATTGGAAATCTACTTTGATCAGCTAAGACATCTAGAAATAAAGAGCCAGAAGCTGAACTGAGTAGGGGCTAAAGCGTAATGGTGGATAAACCAAAAACCAAAGCCAGTGCCGTCGAGTCGATTCCGAATGGTGGACAGTCATATCTAATTGACAGAGCTAATTGATAAAACATGGAAAAAAAAGGACGTAAAATGCTTCTTAAAGATATACAACTACAGAATCATGAATTTATGCCGTAAGGGGATATCAGTGTAGCAAATTTGTATTTATTGGGTTACTTTATAAATAAATTCGTTTGTTCATAGAACAATTTTTGAGTGCCTTTTTTATACCAGACATACTTAATGAATAAAAGCTTATAAAACATTCATAACTTTTGCCCCAGTAACCTGGGGGGATGATCCAAAAGGGACAGTAAAACGTGCACGCACAGATCGTGTCACAGGAAATAATAGTGCCCAACCTCAGTCCCCCAAGGGGCCTGGATTAAGTAACTGGTAGCCTCTTGGTATGGTGGGACAGTCACGTATTTGAGGAATATTTAACATGGAAAAACTCTGCAGGTTTAGGTGTGTACAGCAGATGGTTGCAGTTGTCCAGGGTCTGGATATGGTTGTGGGGTTATGCTGATGGCCAGTTACTGCTGTTGTGCGGATTTTTCTTTGGGACACGTGAGCTGGGCATCCCCATTAACTGTTGACTTTGTTGTTACTTTGCAGTCAAATAAAGTGCCCGTGGTGCAGCCATCCCATGCGGTCCACCCTCTCACCCCCCTCATCACTTACAGTGACGAGCACTTTTCTCCAGGATCACACCCGTCACACATCCCATCAGATGTCAACTCCAAACAAGGTGAGAGCACCTGCCTTCCAAACCCCGTGTTTTCTCTGAACAGGGTGCCAAGCCCATTGGTCAGCCTCCTGTGGTGCCTAGATGACCCCACCACTGTCTTTGCCCCATGTCACTGAGTGGATCAAAACACATTTGTAGAAGACGAGAGCGATTTACTTGATAGCAATTCTCTATAAGCCCACGAGAATCTATTGTTGCTTCTTTTATTTTTTTAGAATTAAAAAACAGAAGAAAAGCATAGGAGGGTCGTTTCCAGTCAAAGTGACAGCTCTAAAAAATCTACGACCTATAATAGAAACCAGTATATTGTGCAAATATACAAAAAATCCCATCCTGAGTGCCCCCTCCTGTATCCGTGTATTTCAGCATGTACGAGGTGTTGATGGAAGTGTGAAAGAAGTTAGAGAAGGGACAAAATAGAAGATTTTCACCTCAGATGTTCTCTTTTTCAGCCTTTTGTGATTTCTTTTGGTTATTGAGTTATATCGCTGTTGTGTTTTCTCTTCTTTTTTTAAATTTACCATTTAGATATTATAAATGATAATTAAAGCACAAAACCACCTCCGTTTAAAGCCACGGCAACAGGAATCATCTTCTGCTCCTTTACGTTACTACTATGTTCTGCTTCTATTTCATTTACAGAAAAACATACATCATAGGGGGTCTGAGAAATAATAAATTCTGCCTGATGTGTATGGGTGTGGGTGTGGTTTTAGGACACAAAACTCGGGTTCTTCAGGCCTTCTGGGCTGGCCAGCTTAGGGCAAACTTTGAGGATGAATTTGCTTACAGGTCGGCCTAAGCTCTTTCTATGCACATGCGCACTTCAACCTCACTAGTATCTTGGAGGTTCAAAATAAAAGATCCTATAAAACCAAATAAAAATGAGAATATGAAGGTTTAAAATTTGCTGTCTCCTGCATTTCACCCTTTTGTCCCTGGGTGGTGCAAGCAGTTAACATACTTGGCCGCTAATCCAAAGGTTGGTGGTTCAAGTTCACCTAGAGGTGCCTCAGAAGAAAGGCCTGGCTATCTACTTCTAAAAAATTAGCCATTGAAAACCCTGTGGAGTGAAGTTCTCCCCTGACACACAGGGGGTTGCCATGAGTCAGAATCGATTTGACAGCAACCGGTTTGGTTTTTGTTTTTATTTTTGACTGACAATGCAAAACAAAATTTAGTAAGTGTATTTTTTTTTTTTTTTTTAAATGAAAAAAGAGTGGAGTTAACAGAGGCTGGGTGTTCTTTCCATCACTGATAACATTTTTGGGGTTAAAATCTTCACACCTTCAGTTTCCTCCATCATTCAAATGAAAAACTTATTTAAGGAATTAGTTACTTCCAGACTTTGACTTGTGTTATGGATTGAATTGTGTGTCTGCCAAAATGTGTGTCAACTTGGTTAGGCCATGACTCCCAGTATTGTGTATTTGTCCACCATTTTCTCATCTGCTGTGATTTTCCTATGTGTTGTAAATCCTGCCTCTATGATATTAATGAGGCAGGATTAGAGGCAGTTATGTTAATGAGGCAGAACTCAATCTACAGGATTAGGTTGTATCTTGAGTCAATCTCTTGAGATATAAAAGAGAGAAGTGAGCAGAGGAGAGGTACTTCATGCCACCAAGAAAGAAGCACCAGGAGTGGACCTGGGGTCCCTGCTCTGGAAGCTTCTAGACCAGGGGAAGATTGATGACGAGGACCTTCCCCGAGAGCCGAGAAAGAGAGCCTTTCCCTGGAGCTGGGCCCTGAATTTGGACTTACAGCCTCCTAAACTGAGAGAATAAACTTCTATTTGTTAAAGCTATCCACTTGTGATATTTTTGTTATAGCAGCACTAGATAACTAAAATACCTAAGAGTGGAGCCCAAGTACCTTTTCTCAACCAAACCAAAAGCCAAACCAGTTGCTGTCCAGTTGATCCTGACTCAGAGGAGAATCGCCTAGGCAGAGGCTTCCAGGTTTACCCTTGTTTTGTTGCTCATTCTAAGTCGTGCTTGATTTCATCAAGGGCCTCCAAAGAATAAGAAACCTCAAAAAGACAGGACTGTGGCTATCTGGTGAGAAAGGAAACTAAGACAGGGGTCTTAGGAAGAGGACTGAGTTGAGAGGAAAGTCAAGAATATCGTCTTGGTGACAGCGAGTTAAGGTATCTTTGAAATATCTGAGGGGAGACATGTGATAGGCAATTTAACACATGGGTCGCAGTCTCAGATCAGAGTCTGAGCTAGAGACACACCTGGGAACCATAAAGATCTAGATGATGATTAAACATAGATATAAAACTTACAAACATACTATTAGCAAAAAAAATCAATAGTATATATATATGTATTTTTTAACTATTTAACTAATAGTTATATAGTGCTTACTTTATAGATCCTGGAAACCCTAGCGACGTAGTGGTTAAGAGCTATGGCTGCTAACCAAAAGGTCAGCAGTTCTAACCTAGCAGCCGCTTCTTGACAATCCTGTGGGGCGGTTCTACTCTTTGGAGTTGACTTGGCGACAATGGGTTTGTTTTTTTTGTTTGTTTGTTTGTTTGTTTATATAGATCCTAGGCCCTGTTCTAAGCACTTTTAAATATTAACTTATTTAAGAGAAGAATACATCATGGCCCAGTAGTTTTTCTGAAGAATTCTGGGACCAATCAATTTTAAAAAGAAACAAGTTTATAACTTGCTCCCGATTACACTTAAATTTTCCCTTCTCTGCCCATCTCTACTGCTACCCTACCTTGTTTTGCCTTTCTAACTGTAATTTATATCATTGCTTCTCAAACTCTTTTTTTTTTTTTTTTTTTTAACAAATTCTCCCTAACTACAGAGAAGGAACTCATGGGCATTACCTAAAGTTGTCCGATTACAGTTTATTTTATCCTAAAAATGTGTATAATTTTGCATGCCTTTCCGTCTATTCCTCTCTCTCTCTCTCTGTCTCTCCCCGCCACCACCGTGTGTATGTGGGGGGCGGGGGCAGGAAGGAAAGGAAGCTAACACGAAACTTTTTTTGGGGGGGGTACTCAAAAAAAAAAATTTTTTTTTTTTTCTTAGTCTGCTAAAAATGTTAAGACCTTTAAGGAAGTATTGGGTTTAGGTACGTGTTTATATCTGTGCATTATCCATTTTATCCTTAGAAATAACTATAAACATTTATAGGCCACTTACTGTGTACCAGGCACCGTTCTGAACTACACGTTAGCGTATTTATTCCTCACAAGAATCCCTAATCTGTTATTATTCTGATTTTACAAAACAATAACAATTAAAGGACTTCTTCAAAGATACATTGTGAGTGGCAGAATTGCTGTATTAATCCAGTCTTATTCTAAAATAAGTTTATCTAAATTTATCTAATTTACTATGAAAGTTTTAAAATCTTTAATACTGTCCCAATGCTGAGTATAGCCTCTGGCGTGTATTAGGGGTTCAGTAAATACTAATTGAATAAATGATGCGAAAGATGTCTTCAGTAGCATGGCAGCTGATGGAGAGGTGTACATTGCTAGGGATCTCTGAAAGGCATACACTTCTAGGATTGTAAAACAGCAGCGAGATATTTAGAAGACCCAGATCCATTTTCTGCTCGCTTAATCACCTAAGCCACGTCATGTGCTTGTTTTAAAATGTTCGATAATATGGACACTGCATAGGGGATGGGTTGATTTTAACACCATTACCTTTCACTTGTTCTTTCATTCAGTCCTTAAAAAAATATCACGAAGAGCTTCCCCTGCAGACAACTCTAGGTTCATCTGTGGGTTTGTAAAACATGGTCTCTCTTTTCCAAGCAGTATATAAGCTCATGCAGGAAATCATTTGCACAGACTGACTATAAAAGAAAATGAAAAACATCCTAAGTACTATGCTAAAATTACAAATAAAATGTTGTAGTTCAAAGGACAAAGAGATTTCTCAGAGCTAAAGAGAGAAAATTGCATGGGGGAGGTGTGATCAAAAGATGAGAAGACTCTTAATAGCTACAATCCAATCTGGGGCAAACAGTGAACGCGCTTGGCTGCTAACCAAAGGGTTGGAGGTTTGAGTCTACCCAGAGGTGCCTTGGAAAAAGGACTGCTGATTTACTCCTGAAAAATCAACCACTGAAAATCCTACTCTGAGAACACATGGGGTCGTCATGAGCAGGAGTCGGCTCAGCCCCAGCTGGTTTATAGGACCTGGTGTGTTGCAAGTGCTAAATAAATGTTAGTTCCCTCCTACTAACAGAAAAACCCAATCCATCTAGTTTGTGTTTTTTGTTCTGTTGTATCTCCAGATGCTGGGTTCTAAGCACACTTAGAGTAAGGACTAGAGTGGAGAGCAAGGTTTTAAGCTTGTCTGTTTAAAGACTTGTGATTGCATGCAGGTTACCTCTCTGCATCCCAGTGATAAAATTACTGTACTAAAAAATATTTTATGTCTGCCCAAACAGGGTGCCTGAACTGTCACTTCTCTGGCCTTAATTTCTACATCTATAAAATAGAAGGATTAAAACAGATATTTCAGATAGTCTATGATCTCTAAACCACCACCCATCTGTCAGTTTGTCAGGCTGTGGTGGCTTGTGTGTTGCGGGAATCTATGCCACTGGTATTTCAAATACCAGACCAGCAAGGTCACCCATGCTGGACAGGTTTAAGCGGAGTTTCCAGATTAAGATAGATTAAAAAGACAGGCCTGGCAATTTACCTTCAAAAAGTAGCCAGTGGAAACCTGTAGATCACCGTTGAATATCATTGGCTAGTGTGCTGGAAGATGACTTCCCTAGGTTAGAACGTACTCAAAATACACAGTGGCCACAACAGTGGACTTGGTCATACCAGTGATGGTGAAGATGGCACAGGTCTGGTCAACGTTTCGTTCTCTTGTACGTGCTGTTGCCGTGAGTCAGACAACTTGACGTCAGCTAACAACAGCAACATGATCTCTAACCATGGTTTTCAAGTTAATATAATGACACATTCAAATTTCCTCTAAATGTCTGAAGTTTTTCTGAGTTAGCCTGGTTTTTCTGTTCAAACCTGAGCAATCCTCTTCAGGCCCAGAGATTTAATGGGGTATCTGAATCTTAGGATGAGGGAGACAGCAAACTGGAGAAGCTCCCAGGCCATTCCCGTATGTCAGGAGTCACCGCTATAGACTCCTTAGCATCACCTCTGTAACCAAACTCTTCCAGATCCAAGAAGAAAATCCCGAAGTGTGAAATATGAGGGCGCTGTGACCAAAAGAATCTATATTTTTAGCTGTTGTGGATTAAATTGTGTCCCATCCCGTCTCCCCCTCCCCCAAATATGTGTTGTAAATCCTAACCTCTATGCCTGTGGCTATAATCCCATTTGAGAATGGGTTGTCTTTCTTATGTTAATGAGACAGGATTAGTGTAGGGTGTGTTTTAGTTAATCTCTTTTGAGATACAAAGAAGATAAACAAGCAAGCTAGGAAGCAGAGTTGGGGGAAATTGATGCCAGGCCACATGAAGATTGTGCAGGAGCTGAAAAGAAGCAAGGAACTTCCTCCAGAGCCGACAGAGAAAGAAAGCCGTTCCTTAGAGCTGGCACCCTGAATGTGGACTTTCACTCCTGAACTGTGAGAAGATAAATTTCTCTTTGTTAAAGTCATCCACTTGTGGTATTTCCATTATAGCAGCATTAGATAACAAGGACACTAGCCAAAAATAAAAGATTTGAGGCTATTAAAAACAACAAAACATGAGATGATATTACGTAAATTGTGGTGAAAGAGAGAGTGAAAGATAGTAAAGACCTTTCTCTTTACTACTTACTTGCTATAAGAGTTTGGAAATAGTTTTGTTCTAACTTCAAAGTCAAATTAACATCAACTTTTAGGACAACACTTGTGACTTAAGGCATTCCAGTGTGTTCAAGGCCTTCTGTATCCTTTAAGAGCCAAATGAAATTCATAGGCATTTTAAATAGTAAAAAAAGCAGAATATTTAAATAGTATCTTCCACGTGCTCACCTAATTCCACATACTGAGTGTATTTACAACCACCGAGTGACATATTCTGGGTGTTGAACCTCAAAAGTGTGTTTATATATATGGAAGCAGTCTTGTAAAGCCATGATTAGCTGTGTAAAGAAACTTCTGTGGCTTTTTTCTGTTGAGAATCACTTTTTTCCAAATACATGAAGTCTAAGTGTTTTAATTTTACATCCTTGCACATTTTTCTTACTCCTTCCCCCCGCCCCCACCTAAAAAAAAAACAAACCACCTAAGGTAGGGTATAAACAAAGGGGTGTCATTTGGGACTCGGATTAGGTATGGTCTTGAGATGGTTTTTACGGTTATAGCGCAGCGTGCTCCAGGGAGTGCAAGCTCCAGAAATGGTTTGGTGGCATCTCATTTTCTGTGGAATACAACTAATCCAGAACAGCTTGACCTTGGTGCCCAGAGGACTCAACTTGATGAAGAGCTTAGTTGGAGCTGAAGAGGCAGACAGAGACCAAATGAATCATATCAAGTGTGACCATTATGAGGCTGAAGACGATTCTAATTAAACTTTGATCCTCTGAGGTATCACATTTCCCAAATCTATGTGTCCATAAGGGAACCAATGAAAATATGAAAGGGGCAATTCACCTAATCCTTGCACACCCTGGAAGGCTGTCTGCTTATGAGGGACTGTCATTTCCCACGCTACGCAAAACAATTTCACATTCTCCACAAAAACAAGGCCTACAATTTTCTTAACCCAAGTGAAATAATGGAGGCAAAATAAATAAAAGTCTACTTTGGTGATTTTTTTTACTGGAAGTGTATTTACTTTTTCGGGAGTTCCTCAAGGTATACAATCCAAAGACCTGTTTTCTCAGATGTTGGAATCTTGAGAAAAACTAACAATCTGACTCCTGTTAATGGATTCAATGACTAAATATTGTTTCATTCTAGACCTGAACTATTAATGGCAGAAAGCACTTTATTGCTTCTCTATTGTTCTATGGTCAACCGTCCTGTGAATCTGAACACTGTATCTCTCTGTTTGTTGTTTTTGTTTTTGTTTTAACAGGGATGCCCAGACATCCTCCGGCTCCTGATATCCCCACCTTTTATCCCCTGTCTCCGGGTGGCGTTGGGCAGATTACCCCACCTCTTGGCTGGTAAGATCCTTCCTGCAACTTTCAGTCAGGCATTTGAACACATCTTATTCCACTTTTCCGTTTGTGGAAATTAGCTTTATAGACAGTAACCACTTGTGGTGTTGAAGAAATTTCACATCGGCAAGCAGGGTGCCAACTTTATTTCCTTTCAATTTAAATGATTAAAAAAAATTACAGACTGAAATGGATTGAATCAGTTTGCTAATATGTGTAGAAAATGACTGTGTAGAGTTTGCTTTGAAGCTTATAGTTTTATGGATTCAATTTGTGGCTTTGGGCATTTGCTTTGCCTGTATAAAGTTAGAGCTCACTGTGGTTTTTCTTTTTCTAGTCTTTTATGAACAACTTATAATTTTGGAACATAAACTTAGACACAATGAATATCCACCTTTTCTTATAAATAGGCAAGTGAGAAAAATGACAAGAACTAACTAGAGAGGAATTCAAAATATAAAAGCATCATTTCGAGTTTAAGAATGTGAATATCCAGTTCGAGTTCAGAAATGAAAAACTCATATTTGGGCTTTCTTTTTCAGAACTCAAATTTATTTGGATTTATTTATTTTTATTATTAATTATTTAAAATGTGAGTTTATTTTGTTGTTTATTTCTAAAAAAAAAAGTTCTTACTGCTGCCTTTAAATTTTTTAAATTCTAAAGGTAAAGAAAGGAAAATTTGGGGAAGAAAGAATAATTCTATATAATGTGGCCTATTTTTATCATTTTTTTATTAGCACACCGCTTTCCCTCCTCCCACTCCCATCCCCTCTCCATTGCTCCCATCCCCACTTCTCACTGTGGAAAACAGTACTTCAACTTCAACAAATGCTTTTCTCCATTTTCTATCTGGTCCTCCAGCCCCACAGCCTCTGCCCTTGCCCCAATCTCCCTACCTTTATATCCTCACATTATGCCGCTTCTTCAGCAAGGAATGGCCATCCTGCCATGGCAAATCCAGCTTTCTTTCTTTCTGTCTCCCTGTCTCTCTCTTTCTTTCTCTAGCACTAAATCTCGCAGTCAGTAATTCTGCTTGAATTTGATTGATTATGCATATACCTTCAAACCTAGATCAATTATTCTGTCTGAACTTAGCTACTTAGGGGCAATAATCCTGTGTCGAGTTGCACCAATGGCAGCTGGAAATACAAGCAGTATAAAGGAAACGTGAGATGTGGAAACAATAGAGAGAAAGGTGGAATTCTCAAGGAGGAGAGGAAAGAATTCCAGTGAACTGGTCTTGTACTGCTTGACTCGGACATGGGCATATGAGGAGGGAAAGTGCAGTGTTCTTTAAACTTCTGTTCATTTTAATATAAATAAAAATTTTCATGTCCTTCTTTCTTCCCTTCCCTGAAATTCTCTAAGGTTCTGATAAAGAATTCATCAGGCTTCTTCTCTGAAAGGAATATTCACCATTCTCAGGGTTTCATTATGTTTAATACAAAGTGCCTACTTTATTCGAAGCATTGTGCTAGGCATTAATGGGGCTGGGAGAGAAGAGGGGATAAAAGGCAAATAATACATAGACTGGTTTGCCTTTAAAGTTGAGGGCGGGGGATTTTCTTTAAGGCAAATGATGCGTTGATTGGGTTGAGGATAAGGAAGGGAAACAGTTACACAATTGAAGAAATTCTGTGGTCGTACTATGCCCATAGATTCTATTTGAATATCTCCCTCTTCCCGCATCACCCTCTCATTGCTGGTTGGTAACTGGTGTTTTGTCATTGATGGGTTCCTTTCTTCTGTGACCTCAGGCAAGGTCAGCCTGTATATCCCATCACGGGTGGATTCAGGCAACCCTACCCATCCTCACTGTCTGTCGACACTTCCATGTCCAGGTAGGTGGAGGTGGAAACGGGGCACTGGAGGACAAGTTGCTCTTCCCGCGCTTGCATCTTGTGTGCCTCTGCTTGCCTCTCGGTCGGCTAGGAGGGTGCATACCTCAACCTCGTGTCTGTCTGTGCAGTGCGCCTGGCTCCCACACTAGGGGTCATAGAGGTTCCCGGGTAGGAGCCCAACGCTGTGCCTCACGGGACCAGCCATGCCCACCAGTGAGCTCGACTTACCCCACTGAGAAACGCTGCCTTCAAAAGCATTCTTTGCCATTTGACTGTGGGATTTGAAATGTCCCGAAAGTGGAAAGTGGGCATTATAAGAAGAGCTGGATTGATTCAAAACATATTGGGGATGGGGCAAAGTGGGATGGGGGGGGATAAATATGGGTTTGCTCTGAGTTCTGTAATTTGCTTCCTTTGAGGACTGTATTTGTGTATTGCGAAGGTGATTGAATAATGCCCCCAGGTAATAGAGTAATCTGGAGCCTTCCTGGACCAAGACTGTCAGAAGAGAAAGATCAGTGCTCACAAGCTGTCAGGCCAAAAGGGGTGTGGGTCCTAGTGTGTGAATCAGGCCCTGTGTGGACACATTAGTGCAAGCGAAGCTCTGTGAGGCCTGCCATGCCACACTTGAGGCTGCTCTGTGTAATGCTTTGCTTCTGGAAAGGATGGCTTCTGTGCCCTGTGCTTAATGTACACACACGTGTGGTGTATCATCTGTGTGTTCAGTGTGCCTTTTTCAAGGGAGCTAGCGTTCCTGTGCCAGAAGGCAAGCTGTTGGGTTATTAACTGGTTGTGAATCTTTACTTTTTTACATAGGTATGAAACTCGGCAGTTTCCGTGGTGAATTAACAGCCTTAAAAAATATACTCTTTGTTTAATAAATTGTCAATCTGGCTGTTGAGAGGGTGGCGAAATTAATATCCTACCCCGTAATATGTATTTTATACTTATTTTTAATATTGTGAAAGCTCTCTGATGACAGGAGTTTCTCACAGACAAATGATCAGCATCATGCATTCTTGAAAATAGTATACTTAGCAAAGCGTTGTTATTTGATTAGATGTTTGTATTTTTACCAGGTTTCCCGAATTATTTAAAAATTTTCTCTAAAATATTGCATATTCAAGCAGAATCTCACCTCTCCTTCTCAGATGAAGGAATTAATTATATAGGCTATGATGAAAGACCAAGAATGTTATTATTGAATGAAAGTTCACTTTAAGACAGTTTGAAAAGCAAAAATTTCTAAAGCATATCCAAATTTACCTGAAATGCTCCTTGAAAGTACTATATTGATATTATTTTTCTTGCATGGCAGTTTCCCTTCTTTGTGTTGGCTGGTGGTGGATATTTTAAGATTATTTTCGTGTTCTACAAGCATACTTGGGAAAAAGTAGCTGTCTTTATTGTGTGTGGTTTATACCTTGATGCAGAATTGTATCCTTCCGTGTACCTAAATCCTTCCCTTCAATTCTGTTATCAGTTTTTCATAAGGCTAGATCTCTCAGACATTACTTTCTTTCTGTATAGAACATCATTTTGGATGATATTAATGGAAACATAACTAAGTGGGGGACTGAAAAAAATCTCTTTCCCTTACTTTATTATTTCCTCCTAAAGGAGCCCTGGTGGTACGATGGTTAAGCACTCAGCTGTTAATCAAAAGGTCAGCAATTCAAACCCACCAGCTGCTCTGCAGGAGAAAAGACCTGGCTGTGTTCTCCAGTAAAGATTAAAAAAAAAAAAAAAATCCGTTGCCATCAAGTCGATTCCGACTCGTAGTGACCCTACAGGACAGAGTAGAACTGCCCCATAGGGTTCCCCGGGAGTGCCTGGTGGATCTGAACTGCCGACCTTTTGGTTAGCAGCCATAGCTCTTAACCACTATGCCACCAGTGTTTTCCCCAGGAAAGATTCCCACCTCCATTGAGTCGATTCCGACTCATAGCAACCCCATAGGACAGAGTAGAACTGCCCCATAGAGTTTCCAAGGAGTGCATGGTGGATTCGAATTGCCGACCTCTTGGTTAGCAGCCATAGCACTTAACCGCTCCACCACCAGGAGCCTAGGAAATCCTATAGAGCAGTTCTGCTCTGTCCTACAGATTTGTATGAGTTGGAATCGACTTCTTGACAACATGCAACAGCAACATTAATGAAGAAGCTAACAATACGAGAAAACTCTTAATGTGATGGTTTGCTTGTGAATGGAAGCAGAGATTTTTAAGTGTGTTGTCTGTTGTCTTTAGCTTCCAGTTAAAAATCATAAACTTAAGATTTCGTTAATAAAGTGTTCTATATTCAATGACTGTTTTTATTGGAACTCATTTGAAAACTGCTTTGCAAGAAAAGTGATTCCCCCACCCCCCACCTTTTTTTTTATTCTGTGGCCTTGAGCCTTCTCAGGAAAAATGTCGAATTTCTACTACTAGATTGAAAAAAGCTCTGTTATACAGGAAATAATTATAAATATTGTCCACC
Source organism: Elephas maximus indicus (assembly GCF_024166365.1). NCBI lineage: Eukaryota > Metazoa > Chordata > Mammalia > Proboscidea > Elephantidae > Elephas > Elephas maximus. The sequence continues at coordinate 43,216,696 of NC_064823.1, forward strand.
TGATAACAGAAAGTAAAAAAAAAAAATCAGCCAATTATAATTCAGTTAACATTTCTGCATATAAAGGATGTGTTTCCACCCTTTGCCAATAGCAGTTAGTAGGCTGTTTTGAAATTCTGTCCCACTTTTGGTACAGTAGCCACTAGTACTTATTGTTTTCTTTTCTTTCCTCCTTTTAGGTTTTCCCATCATATGATTCCTGGTCCTCCTGGTCCCCACACAACTGGCATCCCTCATCCAGCTATCGTAACGCCTCAGGTCAAACAGGAGCATCCCCACACTGACAGTGACCTAATGCACGTGTGAGTATCTGCCTGGTATCATCTGCACATGCCTCACGAAACTGAGGGTTTAAACACTGTTCCTTCTTTATCGGAAACCCTGCTGGCGTAGGGGTTAAGTGCTACGGCTGCTAACCAAAGGGTTGGCAGTTCGAATCCGCCAGGCACTCCTTGGAAACTCTATGGGGCAGTTCTACTCTGTCCTATGGGGTCGCTTTGAGTCGGAATCGACTCAATGGCACTGTGTTTGGTTTTTGTTTTGGTTTGGTCTTCTTTATCATCAGGCCTTCTCTATCATTTTTATTATGAAAATCAGCTATCGTTGTGCCTCGAAAGCTCTGTCCCTGAGGATATTTCACTGCTTGATTCTCACTGCCCAGATTTTGATGCTGAGATTAGAAAGGAGCACAGACCTTACGCTTGATCACGGGAACCTCACCAATATGGAGGAACCAAAGTGTCACAGCCTAGGCTTGAATAATCTTGAGCCGTTCAGCCTTTATTGCCAGGTTTTAATTCGGTTCAGGTTGATGGGGAGCACCTGTTAGTACCTGAGAGACTTAGACTTGAGGTTTAATGCATTTCCTTCTGGAAGTGCAGTTGCCCTGGTTTGAGGCTTCAAAAGCACAGAATTTAAGGGAAAGGGACAAAGCCCAGGGTTCCCTGTTGGGCCAGGATTATCACAGCAGGACTAAATTCCCTGAAGAGATTAGTAGTTGAGTTCCTTAATCTTGGGTTTGTGGCCTGAGATGGGAGGGTGAGGGCTGGAAGACAGTTATGTGATAGTCCATAAAACCCCTGCAAATGTATGTAAAGCCAGTCTGCATTTGTTTGGGGGAAAGGTTCTAAAGTTTCATTAGCTTCTTAAAGGGTCCTTAACCCCAGGAAAATTAAGAACCTCTAAGAACCGAAAGAGGTATGATCATCTAAACTATATGTCCAGCATCTTCTGAAGTGACAAAGGAATTCAGCCTTAAGGTCCCAGATGGAGTGTCTTAACAAACCCAAACCCATTTCCATTTTGTGTTAAACACTCCTAGAGCTGTCAGTAACTTTCTCAAACCAAAGGATCCATATTCAAGAAAAGTTAATGAGTAAATAGAAAGCCCTTTTGGTTTTGGTTGTTTGCATCTCGGTATTTCATCAAATGAACTAAGCATTGCCCTTCAAAGTTGATCGTATCCTGGTGGCTTGTAGGGAGCCCAAAGGGTCTGCTGAGTGTGACTGGTGATGTAAACAGGTGTTCTGCTTCTCTCCTCCTCCCATCTCTTCCTTATTCCCTGTACCTCCCCCCGCTCCCCCAACCACCACCACAACCACCTTTTAGGAAGCCTCAGCATGAACAGAGAAAGGAGCAGGAGCCAAAAAGACCTCACATTAAGAAACCTCTGAATGCTTTTATGTTATACATGAAAGAAATGAGAGCAAATGTCGTAGCTGAGTGTACTCTAAAGGAAAGTGCAGCTATCAACCAGATCCTAGGCAGAAGGGTAAGTAGTATACCAGTATATACCAGTGTTATGGTAACCATGGTACGCTTCATTAAAATTTGTACAAATTTAATGATGTATCAGGTGGTCATTGGAAACTTCAGTATAACCACCAGGCACTACAGGAAGTAACAAAGGGCACAAGATAGAGTGGTAATAACCCTGGGGAGGGTTACATGATATAATGAGTTGTAAACACAACGTAGCTTGACCTTGGCCATAGGAGCCTTCCTGTAAATGACAACCGTTTTTATTGTTCTCATCCTTTAAACCAGTATTGGAGCCCTGGTGGCACAGTGGTTAAGGGCTTGGCTGCTAACGAAAAGGTCAGCAGTTTAAATCCAACAGCTGCTCCTTGGAAACCCTATGGGGCAGTTCTACTCTGTCCTATATTTATTGAGTGTCTTTTATGTGTCAGGCATTATGCTAGACATTAGGTAGTAATTGCCAAATAAAATAGATATGGCCCTTGACTTCATGGAGCTTAAAGTTTAGTGACAGGATACAGATATTAGACAAAGAATTACCCAGTAAATATATAATTAAAATTGAGATGAATGCAGTGACTGTAAAGAGCAAACGTCTATGAGAACGCATGGCAGGGGGTGTGTCGTTTAGATTTGGGGGTCATCGACGACCCCTTTCAGAAAATTTACACTGAGACCTGAGAGATGAGTAGGTCTTGGCCAAGTGATCAGTAGGAACCAGTGGACCCTTGCCAGATGGAGCAACTGTGTACAGACTCTGAAGCAGGAAAGCACACAACACATTTAGGTTGCTGCAGAAAAGGCTTTGGGGGACCAGCAGTGCTTCTGAATGAACCCTGGCAAATGGAGGTGGCCACTCCGTCTAAGACACCTATCTGTTCCACCCTGAAGCCTTTAAATGGAAGAGCTTATATGGGCCAGAGAAAGCTTTATTCTAAAACATATTGGTTTCTGATTCTTGAAGTGTACATGTGCCAGGGTGCTCATTTTCTTTCATTTCTTCTTTCGCTGATGCTAAGATATTTTCCTGAGCACCTACTGTGCTCCTAACACTAGGCTACAACTTAATTAGACTCTGTTAAGATTTCTTTATCCAACTACCAGCCAAAAGTGTAGATGGCCTTTCCAGGTACTTTTCTCAGAGTTGAAATTGTTTTAGTTAGGTGTCTAAAGAGTAGTAGAAAAGAAATTGAGTTATTCTGATTTAAATTCTACTTCCAAAATTTTGAAAATACTTCATCTTAATTTGTTGATGTTTTTCATGTATGTGCAATACCAGTTGCCATTGAGTTGATCCCGAGTCATGGTGACCCCGTGTGTGCAAAGTAGAACTGTGTTCCATAGGGTTTTCATGGCTCTGACCTTTTGTGACCTTTTTTTCAGGGTGCCTCTGGGTGGACTCAAACCTCAAACATTTTGGTCAGCAGTTGAGTGTTTCACTGTTTGTGTCGTCGGGGGGCTCCATATGTGCAGATAGCTTCTTAAATCATGCCAATGAGCATTTAGATCGGGGGGATCTAATAATATCCGTGAAACTAGAGGATCGTCTTTTAGCTGTTGTTGACGATTTTTGCCATGTTGGTTCGAAACCTAATGAATTTGAATATTCATAACAGAAAATACTTAGGAGGTTGCCCGTCCGTGTAAACAGGAGGGAAGCAGGCCTTCTTGCATTATCGATTCCTGTTGGAAAGCCTAAAAAAATGCAGCCATTTCCAATCTGCAGGACACCAGTGTTTCAACGGTAGGGTGTGGTGGTAGATTATAGCTTTTTTGGTGTCCTGTGTGCAATGCTATATCTCCCTGTGGATTCTTAAACAGTTAATAACAATAATTACAGTTATTTCCCAAGCCAGATCGTAGCAGATGAGTGAGTCCCATCATCTTTGAAGAGCCCCGCCTCAAAAGCTTAAAGGCTGATGATCATTTTCCCTGACCCTTCAGAAGAAGAAATCAGGAAAAGAAGGGTTGACGTTTTTATTCCAGCATGTGTAAAACCCTTAGCTTTTCCTTTTTTTTTTTTTTAAGTTAAAGGACCGCTGGCCCTTCAGTGGGAATTCTCTTCCTGCTCAAGAGAGTAAGTGATATGGAGGGATGCTTCCGATTTTTAAGGCACATTTCCAACAGTTGCTACTTTCTCAGCTCCCTTAACAACCCCCAGATCGGACCATGTGTCCTAAAGGATGGTTCTTATTTGGGGTCTCTTTCTGTCTTTGATTTGGCCACCTGTTTCTATTTATAGGTCTCTGAGATCTTTGATTAAGATCAGATTTTCAATCCTTTCATAATTTCCCTCTGGCAGGGCAGTTCTTGCTGGTTCTTTAAAGTGCCTGGCTTTAAAATCATGAAGTTCTACATTGGGATAATTAGAATTCTTAAAAGTGGATCCTAAATCCATCCTGGAACATTTTATTTTTTGACTTTTATTCATTTTAACTGTATCTTTAAAAAATAGAAATGTTCATTCATAGTGAGTTACCCAAAGTTCTCTTAATCCCTATTAAAAATGATAATAATAACACAAGTCTTATTTTAAAATAGGCTTTTTCTTTTTCTGACTTTTTAGACTGTTAACAGAAGTCCACTTATTGGAGATTTGTTTTCATAATTGTTTTTTTTATCTTGGAACTGTATAAGTTTCTTCTAAAGTAGACATTTCCCCCTACGACTTGATGAAATCTTGAAAACAAAATTTGATTGTTTAAAAATTTAACTCTTAATTTTTCAGCAAGCAAAAGAGATTAAAAATGGCTTTTATTCAATTGTGTTTCAGAAATTCCTGTGAAGACAGGCCATCTCTCTAGTCTGTACTAGACATTATTTTTGTTTTTAATGTGAAGCTTCAGTACCATCATTTTATCTGCAGTTTTAGTGTTTTTATTTGTGAGCTAGTTTGTGCATTAGAAATATTTTATAAGTCAAAACCCATTGTATGTTTATAAACATATGAAAGATCTAAAAGCAGCTGAAAATGCAAGTAAATAGTTTGCTCCCTGCTTTTTTCTCCTTGCATGTTGTTCAGTTTTGTTAACTGGGGTCTTTTCGTCAAACTGAATTTTCTACTTTAGCTGAAAAATACCTAGTTGTTTGGGTAGCAGCTAGACCAAACCGTCCTATGTATTTTGGGAGGTTAAATTTTACTTAAGATTTTGGATTTTCTCAGCAAGTTATAGAGCTACCATAAATTATATAAAATTCTATAGATATATTTTAGTAATATAAGGAGCTGTGTAGAGAGGGATCAGTCTGCTTCTATAAAGATTACAGCCTTGGAAACTCTATGAGGCAGTTCTACTCTGTTCTGTAGGGTCACTGTGAGTCGGAATGGACTCAGTGGCAATCGGGGAATACTCACTGCTGTCGATTCTGACCGGTGGCAAGCCTGTAGGATAGAGTAGAACTGCCCCGTAGAGTTTCCAAGGCTGTAATCTTTACGGAAGCAGACTGCCACATCTTTCTCTCAGGGAGCGGCTGGTGGGTTCAAATCTCTGACCTTTCAGTTAGCAGCCGAGTGCTTTAACCACTGTGCCACCAGGGAGGGAGATATTACTTGTCAAATGAATGAACAAAAAATTTTTTTGAAGGAAGATTTCTATCCTTGTTGTCGTCTTTTCCTGTTTCCTTTCTTTGTTGAAAAGACAGTCTCTTGCCAATCACAGTTTCTTAGCGCCAGAGCTAACTGTAAATCCTAATGATCAGTCTTTTCTCGCAGGAGGCAGGGGTTTTCTTTTCTGCTGTGTAGTGTCTTCTTCCGCCTGAATATCTCTAGTTCTAGGTCAGGGTCCAAGATTCAGAAAAGCCGTCAGTTGCTGAAGTAGAAGTACTTTTCTTTCCTGCTTCCACAGATTCCCACTGCTGCCCCAGCCCGTGCCTTGTGTTCGTGTGTCTCATTTGTGTAATTGTGTTTACTCTGCTAGTACAGGGAACTGTGTCTCAGGTAATTTTTTCAGGTTTTTCTTTTTTTCCTGCTCACTTCCCCTCCCCGCAACTTCTTTTTTAATAAAAGCAGATTACCTATTTGCCTTTAGGCGCTCGGGGCAAGTCCTGCTATGTGTCATGCTTTTTAACTTTCCAGTCAGCACTCCGAAAGCAATTAAAAAGGAAATACTCTACCCTCTCCTCTCCGACCAGAGGCCTGGCTTTACAGGGGCTCCCACAGGAAATGGGATCTGTTGCCTTGCCCGTGGGCACCGCAGCGTGTGCACTGCGGCCGGAGCAGAGGCTGGGATGCCGAGGGAAGGGGCCCGCTGCTTCTCTTGAGGTGGTTCAGGTTCTTGCTCTGTTAGCAAAGAAGAGCAGCAGGTGTTCCTGTTTTCTCAAGGATGACTTCTCAGCCGTAGGTTAAGGGGCTGAGGCGAAGTTGATGAGGACCTAGACATAGCCTCTTCTGTGAGGTTTTTTTCTCTTTGATCAACCTCCTTCCCTTCTTCCCTTCCTACCTTCCCAGCCCACTCACACTTTTTTTTTCTTTAATTATATTTTAAAATAGGGAGATTAAAACCTAACGCATGTTGCCATGAATAGGAAAGGATCTCCTAGCCTTGGATGGAAAGGAAATAGAAAGGGAAGCTCCACATCCCAGAGCTGGGGAGAGTAGGCACAAGGAGGCTCCTGGCTGGAAACACACCGAGTGGAGGGTGGTGAGACTCCTCCGGGTGAGGTGGGCTGGCTAGGGTGGGGGTGGTTGTCTCTTCCTCCTGCAGCTGCTGCCTCCTTGAGTGAAGGATGGCCTCAGAGCCAGTGGGTCGCCCAAGCCCAGCCAGTCCCCCCTGGATGATTCTGCTGGCAGATCCTGACATTTGGGGTGTAGGTAACAGACTTAAAAACTGTCTGCTGGGGGCCTGGGTGAGTAATGTGCAAACACATGCCAAAAAAAAAAACACTCGTTGCCATCAAGTCCTACTCATAGCAACCCTATAGGACAGAGTAAAACTGCCCCATAGGGTTTCCAAGGACCGACTGATGGATTCGAACTGCCCACCTTTTGGTCAGCAGTGAAACGCTTAACCACTGCAAAGCAGTATGCAAATGCAAGCCTCTTAAGACCCCAAAGGGAGACATTTCCCATGTAAGCTATTTTGCTACACATGATATCTGTAAGTATATCAGTTCCGTAAAGGGACAGTGAAGAATTTGAAGGATATCAGTGGTTACATTATCCAAATTATATATAAAAATCTCAAGTGGTAGATGGCAAAATAAACTTAGACACTGCTGCTTGTTTTCTGTAGACGGAAGGTCAAAACCACAGCTATAAAGTGTGTGCCGCGTGACTATGCGGTGTTTTCGGTGTTTTTCCTGTAGACAGTTAACATTTATGTAAGTGTGAGGGGAGGATGAAGAGACTGAGACAGACTGACTTTTGATGTCTTGCTCTGTAGACAAGATCATATGATGCAAGCTCATTATTTTTAAGGTTTCAGACTCTTCATATGACATTATGAGTGTCCATGTGAGGAGAGGGTGTATCTGTGTAAAAAAGACATCTGGAAATTATCACATTTTGCGTAAATAAATGGTAGTTGGGCTCAGATATCAGAATGTGCTACAAACGAAGAAAAAAGGGCTAAGTTGGGTGTTGAGGTTCACCAGTGAAAGTTCTTTTTAATTTATATTGGAAAAAAGCAAGGGTAGATGACAGAGATCATTTTACTTTGGATACTTTGATTGACTTTGATGTGTTCCATATGATACCGGAGAACAGGATAGAGAAACCAAAGTTTGAATTTCACTGCGGCCACCAGACTCCAACTGGAATTCTGCAGCACTTGGTCTTCTGCCATTTAAAAATAAGTCAAAGATTAAATGCTTAGTATTTTCATTTTTCAGTGTTGGAAACATGAGGTATATAATACTGTTGCTATCTTGTTTACTTCTGTTTGATTTTTTTTTTCTTCCTTCTTTTTTTTTTTGATTTAGTGGCATGCCCTCTCCCGTGAAGAGCAGGCTAAATATTATGAATTAGCGCGGAAGGAGAGACAGCTCCATATGCAGCTTTACCCAGGCTGGTCTGCCAGAGACAATTATGTAAGTCTCTCTGTGTACCAACCACTCTCCACTTTCACTCATTCTCTTTCCCTACTGCTCTCTGGAAGGAAATGTTTTTGGATATATATGGTGCGGATATTATTTACTGTTTTTGAAAGTTAATGAACTTTGTAATAAATTTTCCATCAGTAATAATGAGGTACTTTTCCTTCCAGATATTTTTTCTGTGCATGTGCTTTTATTTTTTACTTAAATGTAAATGTGCCTGTACATACATACACATTTTGTCATACTGGGTTACTTTCCTATTATCTGGCATAGTGTTTGTAGATAGGCATTTTAGTGGCAACACAATATTCCATTCAGTGAATGTCATAATTTACCTAACCATTTTTTCCTGCTCTTAGACATTTAAGTTACTTTCTATTTTTTTTCACAATTATAAATAACCATGCAGTGAATGTAACTGTACATAACAAACGTCTTTCTGTATTCAGGGCTATTATTTCTGTAGGATGAATTCATAGCAGAATTGTTGAATTAAAGGGTATATGTTAAGGCTCTTGAGAAATACTGTCAAATTACTTTCCCAAAAGGACTGTATATTTTACAGTTCTCACAAGCAGTGTATTCAAGTCAGTGTTTTGCCACAGACTAATCAGAAGTAGATAAAAAAAAATTTTTTTATTCCATGCTAATATACCATGATATATTTTTTTAAATTAATTTTTATTAAGCTTCAAGTGAACATTTACCATTCCAATCAGCCTGTCACATGTAAGTTTACATACATCTTACTCCCTTCTCCCACTTGCTCTCCCCCTATTGAGTCAGCCCTGACAGTCTCTCGTTTCGTGCCAATTTTGCTGTCTTCCCTCTCTCTCTATCTTCCCATCCCCCCTCCAGTCAAGAGTTGCCAACACACTCTCCAGTGTCCACCTGATTTAATTAGCTCACTCTTCATCAGCACCTCTCTCCCCCCCGCTGACCAGTCCTCTTCATGCCTGATGAGTTGTCTTCGGGGATGGTTCCTGTCCTGTGCCATCAGAAGGTCTGGGGAGCATTGCCTCCGGGATTCCTCTAGTCGCAGTCATACCATTAAGTATGGTCTTTTTATGAGAATTTGGGGTCTGTATCCCATTGGTCTCCTGCTCCCTCGGGAGTTGTCTGTTGTGCTCCCTGACAGGGCAGACATCGATTGTGGCCGGGCACCAAGTAGTTCTTCTGGTCTCAGGATAATGTAGGTCTCTGGTTCATGTGGCCCTTTCTGTCTCTTGGGTTCTTAGTTGTCGTGTGACCTTGGCGTTCTTCCTTTGCCTTTGCTCCAGGTGGGTTGAGACCAATTGATGCATCTTAGATGGCCACTTGTTAGCATTTAGGACCCCAGACGCCGCATTTCAAAGTGGGATGCAGAATGTTTTCATAATAGAATTGTTTTGCCCATTGACTTAGAAGTCCCCTCAAACCATGTTCCCCAGACCCCCGCCCCTGCTCCGCTGACCTTTGAAGCTTTCATTTTATCCCGGAAACCTCTTTGCTTTTAGTCCAGTCCAATTAGACTGACCTTCCTTGTATTGAGTGTTGTCTTTCCCTTCACCCAAAGCAGTTCTTATCTACTGATTAATCAATAAAAAACCCTCTCCCTCCCTCCCTCCCTCCCCCCTTCGTAACCACAAAAGTATGTGTTCTTCTCTGTTTTTCTATTTCTCAAGATCTTATAATAGTGGTCTTATACAATATTTGTCCTTTTGCCTCTGACTCATTTCGCTCAGCATAATGCCTTCCAGATTCCTCCACGTTATGAAATGTTTCAGAGATTCGTCACTGTTCTTTATCGATGTGTAGTATTCCATTGTGTGAATATACCACAATTTATTTACCCATTCATCCGTTGACGGACATCTTGGTTGCTTCCAGCTTTTTGCTATTGTAAACAGAGCTGCAATAAACATGGGTGTGCATATATCTGTTTGTGTGAAGGCTCTTGTATCTCTAGGGTATATTCCGAGGAGTGGGATTTCTGGGTTGTATGGTAGTTCTATTTCTAACTGTTTAAGATAACGCCAGATGGATTTCCAAAGTGGTTGTACCATTTTACAATCCCACCAGCAGTGTATGAGAGTTCCAATCTCTCCACAGCCTCTCCAACATTTATTATTTTGTGTTTTTTGGATTAATGCCAGTCTAGTTGGTGTGAGATGAAATCTCATTGTAGTTTTAATTTGCATTTCTCTAATGGCTAATGATCGGGAGCATTTTCTCATGTGTCTGTTGGCTGCCTGAATATCTTCTTTAGTGAAATGTGTGTTCATAGCCTTTGCCCACTTCTTGATTGGGTTGTTTGTCTTTTTGTGGTTGAGTTTTGACACAATCATGTAGATTTTAGAGATCAGGCGCTGGTCTGAGATGTCATAACTGACTATTCTTTCCCAGTCTGTAGGTGGTCTTTTTACTCTTTTGGTGAAGTCTTTAGATGAGCATAGGTGTTTGATCTTTAGGAGCTCCCAGTTATCTGGTTTCTCTTCATCATTTTTGGTAATGTTTTGTATTCTGTTTATGCCCTGTATTAGGGCTCCTAGGGTTGCCCCTATTTTTTCTTCCATGATCTTTATCGTTTTAGTCTTTATGTTTAGGTCTTTGATCCACTTGGAGTTAGTTTTTGTGCATGGTGTGAGGTATGGGTCCTGTTTCATTCTTTTGCAAATGGATATCCAGTTATGCCAGCACCATTTGTTGAAAAGACTTATCATTTCCCCAATTGACTGACACTGGTCCTTTGTCAAATATCAGCTGCTCATACATGGATGGATTTATATCTGGGTTCTCAATTCTGTTCCATTGGTCTATGTGCCTGTTGTTGTACCAGTACCAGGCTGTTTTGACTACTGTAGCTGTATAATAGGTTCTGAAATCAGGTAGAGTGAGGCCTCCCACTTTCTTCTTCTTTTTCAGTAATGCTTTGCTTATCCGGGGGTTCTTTCCCTTCCATATGAAATTAGTGATTTGTTTCTCTATCCCCTTAAAATATGACATTGGTATTTGGATTGGAAGTGCGTTATATGTATAGATGGCTTTTGGTAGAATAGACATTTTTACTATGTTAAGTCTTCCTATCCATGAGCAGGGTATGTTTTTCCACTTAAGTATGTCCTTTTGAATTTCTTGTAGCAGAGTTTTATAGTTTTCTTTGTATAGATATACCATGATATTTTTTATACCATGATATTTCTTATGTGTTTTATTCAAATGGAGTACCTATTATTATATTCTTAAGCTGTGCTAATTTTATTAACAAGAAAGATCTAGTTTTAATTTGCCAATTATTTTATTAGTATAGAGTTTGAGAACCTGACCAATATAGTCTTGACACAGCAAAGAATATTTCTGAGCAACTGTATTACAAATGATATAATGGAAGTTTTACCATATTTTATAGAGGTAGATAATTTTGACTAAGCTTTGAAAATAATTTTAAAATTAGAAGATCATTCTCAAGTTCCATGTGAGACCAACATTAGAAATGCAAGCTAGGAGAGCCTTAATTTAACTGGAATTGTCCCATTAAGGAAGGGCAAAAGTGAAGCTATTATCAATGCATAATTTAATGTGAGGCCATAGCTGCTGATGCTACTGTGAGGCTTAAGTCCCCGTGGGAGACCGTGAGGAGACTATGTGTCTTAAGGTTGTACATCCCATGTAATAAGATACCAAAATCTTCTGAACATACATCTAAACTTAGTTCTAGGAGTAGGTTACATACTTTGTTTCCTATAACATGCTCTGAAGAAAAAGCCGCTGACTGGTCAGCATTTTGAGCTTAAACATATAGGGTATAGCTATAACATAAGAAGTGACATTTTCATGTATCAACAATGTACATGTTTTCTTGGGTGAGATTAACCAAATATTAGAACTTTTAAATTTGGTACTTAATGCTTCCCAGCCTTATACATTATGTATAATTTTAATGTTTTAAAATGTTTTTTGTTTACTACATAAGAATTTTGGTTTTCCTGTAAGTTGATAATTAATACATCCAAACGACTTAGGTCTTTTTGTCTGTCATAAATACAGGTCCTTTTCAACCACTGGTTTATATCTAGAATTTGGTGTAGGTTATTTCACAAAGACAGTAGAGACGTAATGCATCATGCCACAGGCAATTGCCGCATGCCTACCGTGTTTTAGGCACATGCAGGGAGGCAGAGATGTAGTGCTTGTAAGAAAACTCTGACAAACCAGCAGCCATGTGGTCGGGGGCTCAGGGGCACAGTCCATTATAGTGCCTGTGAGGAGTTGCATTATGGCAGTGAACAGAGGATTATGGGGGAGCATGGAAGAGCAGCCCCAGTTTTGCCTGAGGGCAGGGCGGGGCAGCATTGAGTAGAGAAGTTTCTTGAATAGATTGACCCTTGAGACAAGTGTTGAAGGGCAAATAGGAATTCAGAGGAGAAAGTGAGGAAGAAGTTTCCAGACACATGAAACAACCTCATAGCACTTTGTGGAAATCACAGTAATTCCGTTTGAAGGGAAGATAGCAGATGCTGTCCTAATCCAGGTTGGTCATTCACTGTTCATATAAGGTAATGCCCTATTAAAGAGAAACTAGTTTTTAAAAAAAACCCTTTCTATTGAGTTGATTCAGACTCATAGTGACCCTATAGGACAGATTAGAACTCCTCCATAGGGTTTTCAAGGATTCAGCTGATGGATTCAAGCTGCTGACCATTTGGTTAGCAGCTGTAGCGCTCAACCACTGAAGATAGAAAATTAGACCACAATAAATGGAACCTACATTTTACAGTGTGTTACTGAGAGTATTTTAAAATGTGTTTAAAATTGCATGCATCCCTGTGTTATTGTATGTTTTAGGAAGCAAGGTCCTTAATTGCCAGAAATAAGTCTTCAAAATTATCTTTAGTTTCTTCAGGTTCTAGCTCATCTACCTCTCATTCTTGGTTCTGTCTTGTCTGATGCCATGAGGGGCCATGAGTTCTCAGTTAACACTCTGAAACTTTTTAATTATTCAGCAGAATTCACAGTAAGGGAGATTTATTTTGAACACTACCAAAAGCAAGTTTTAAGTATGGTGGGTAGTGAAAGAAATGCCTCATTACTCGGGCTTTCCTTGTAGAGGGTTCTGTGGCTGAAGCCCTAGGACAGCATGATCCTAGCAATGTCAGTATTGATGACCTGAAGCTGTGGAGACAAAGGTTAAAGGGATAAGAATTCATGTATTTTCTTTCTCTCTCTTTTTTTTTAATTTTTTGGTGTCAATATATACAACCGAACATCCATCCATTTACATTCTCTGCGCGAAGAGTTCAGTAACATTGGTCATACACTTCACGTTGTGTCACCATTGTATCTTTACCCATATTGTTTCATCACCATTAATTTAGGGTCTCTGCCCCTTAAAGTTTTCATCTGTGCTTTAGATTAACTGTTCTTCTTCTAAATACTCATAGATAATTCTTTATAAGAACGCTATGCTCAAGGCAAACATTATTAATTGGGCTAAACTGTTACTTAGTTTAACACTGGCTTCATGAGTTTCGGTTCAAGGTATAAAGATTATTTCTGGGCATTAGATTCAGAGGTTCCCCCAGCCTCAATGGATCCAGGAAGTCTGGTTTCCATATGAGTCTGAAGTTCTATTCCAGGCTTTTCCTCCTTTTGATCAGGACCCGTCTATTGCTCTGACTCTGTTTCTAGATAGAGGTGGTAAGAAGGAGAGGATGAGCCATTTTTTACCTCTTCATTGACCACTTTTGCAAGACAGCTTATAACATGGCAGTGTGCCTGTCTTCTTCCAGGGTAAGAAAAAGAAGAGGAAGAGAGAGAAGCTACAGGAATCTACATCAGGTAGGCTCCATGCGACTTTCCAGTTAATTCTTATGCTCCTGATACCTTTTAAAGTAGTCTGCATCTTTCCACACACTGCTTTTTTTCTCTAACATGTGATACTTTAACTCTGCTCTTCTTCCTGAAATTCTTTAAACATTTTTTAAGATCTTTCTTTTAAATGTGACTACGTGGAGATACATCTAAAGACTCCTTTCCCAAACCCCATTCTCAGAAATCCTGCTTGTTAGCTCTGGTTGATTATTTTTCTCTTCTGTTGTCTGACCATGTTCTTTGCTTTTAACATGCCTGCTTTCTTTCTACTTGCATAACTCCTTAAAATACCATTTTTATGATGATTATACAATATACTACTTTGTGTTCCCTTGAGAATCTTTTCTGTGGTTTAATTTTTTTTTTTTTCTTAAATAGAAAACATGATGATCGGGTTTATCTTTCTTGAGGTTAATTCAGAACATCAGTGAGGTCCTATTTATCTCTCTTTTTTCTTTCATGAAAAATAAGACCACTACTTGTACTGCACAAATAAAAATGGCTGGTATAAGAACCATAAAAAGTACAGCAAACAAGTCCACATGATGTTGTAGCTACTACGTATTTGGAATGTACAAAAACCTCTTCAATAAAAATTTGTTAAAGACACAATTTTCTTCAGGTACAGGTCCAAGAATGACAGCTGCCTACATCTGAAACATGGTAAGAACGACTCTCTGGTCCTACTGCTGACATTAGTTGTAACACGTGGCACTTGCTTGTGAATCTTCCTGCTGACATCAATTCCATTCAACATTGCCCTGTAAAGAGGAAAACGCCACCAAAATCAAATTAGTGCTTTTCCACATCTAATGGTTTTTATACCGGCTATGTATTTGCAATATAATGTGCTTTTCTCTCTCCTCTTTTCCCCTTTTGCCCCTTCATTCTTTCTCTGCTCCCTTTTCCCTAACTGTTTTTTCTCAGCTATTCCTTACTGTTCAGCAGCAAACCTGTCTACTTGAAAAAATGATGAAAGCAGTAAGCAAAATGCCATCTTCCTCCGCAAACCCAGGGGTAGGTTTGAGGAGCACATTCTAGCCCACAGCTCAAAAGTTTTGCTCCGTAGAGACTTGGTCTTAATTGAGAGATGATATGTAGACACTTAGGAAGTAATTCATTTGTTTCTGGTGAGAAAAAGATGTGCTGTGTATTTTTCTATTGTTATTAAAATTACGGCATGGGTACTTATTTGGTTAACTGTAGTTCTACCATCAAGTATTTCTCTTTACTGGTAATCTTTGCTAGATCTCACTCTAATATTTAAAAGTAATACTTACATCTTTTTACTGTCATTCTTTTATTTTTGACTGCATGACTACTAGTCCAGGGAACCTGGCTTCATAAATCAAGACTTGGTCTTTGCTAAGCTCTGAATTCATGGTGTGTCTTCCTCTTCTGTAGTCACAACTCTTTCCAAAGGAGTCACCTTTGGTTCTGCTCTCGCTCTAGGAACCCAGGTGCAATCAGTCACTAAGTTTTGTCAGGCCTACTTTCCGGGTCAGCCTTGAAGACTTCTCTCAGACTCATACCCACTGCCACAGCCCTGGTTCAGGTGCTCAAACTTTCCATCTGGATTATTGTGATGGCTGACAGACGATTCACCTGCCTGCAAACATGCTTTCTGCCGGTTCATCCTCGCTTTGCTCCCTGAGGGGTTTCCTAAAACACGAATTGATTATGTCACTCCCTACTTAGAAATAGTCAGTGCTTTTGTCATTGCCTAAAGGCAAACCACTCAGCGGGGATCTGCCTCTGCCGTCTCCTCACAGATTCTTGTGCTTCTCTACCTCTCCTTACCTGCAACCTAGCCTTTATGGATCCTGTGCTTGGTCCAAACAAAATTATTATCAGCTCTCCAAAGAGTTAGAGGGGAGCTTGGAAAGCCTGCGTACCCCACCTGGGGGATGAATGTAACTGTGCAGTGTTTCTTGCGAGAAGAGCATTTGTCTACAGGCCATTCGGTTCAACTTGACCCCTACCTACAGAATCTTTTAGTCCTGAGTTCTGAGCTAAAACTTCAACAGATACTGCCAAAGGAGCCAGTAGAGATTTGGGAACCAAATGGATCTGAATTTTAAATCAACAATTTGCCCAGGCAGTCTAGTTCAGCTTTTCAACCATTTTTCTCATCTGTAAAATGGAACACTAACGCCTACCATCTGTGGTTGTTTATGTCTAATATATGCCTAACCTAGACTCTGACACAAAACTGAAACTCAAGTGTTACCTCCTTCTTCCCTCCACCCTTCATCGGGACCTAACTCAGTGATCATCTCTGTGAAAACGTTCCTGGTCTTTATGCAGATCCCCAGGTTTTTCAGAATCCCGTTGTGTTTTCATGATCTCAAAACTCCTCTAAACTAATGCTGAGTGGCAGGCTTTTCTCCAAGTGAAAGGACTCATCCTTTTTTGCAGGTGATTATCAGAAAAATAATATCATCATAGACAATGTCCACATATAATTAAACTTAAAAAAAAAAACTTAGTGGCTATTAATTAAAGACCTCCTCAGAGCTGGCCCCCAGGCACGGCTATTGGGAACATGGACCCAGCCCCCTAGAACTCACGATGTCATCGTAGAAGTGTTTCTAGTAATAAGCACATACACATGCTGTTTGTAGTCTTTGTTGCTTGTTCTGTTTTTGTTGTTATGAATGTTGTCCTTTTAGTTAACTGACAGTGTGGCCAGCAGATCCTTCTTGTGCCCTTAACTCTAAACAAAAACCCTCAGAAGTGCAGTGTGCTAAGGACCAATATTCATCAATTTACTACATCTTCTGTTTGCACGAAAATCTTTGAAAGTTAACAACCCCTATTAAAAATCAAAATGTCTTGCTGTGCTTCAGAGTTTGGTATATGATTTGGTGTCCTTAATGATTGAGAATGTCAATCTCATATTCTCTACTCTTTAACATTAGATAGTATTTTAGATGTCGAAAATTAGCCAGAGTCTATTATCCTAGGATGTATCCCAAACGGCTATCATCTGTCAGGTTGCTTCTTGTCATTTTTTTTTTTTTTTTTTTAAGGTTATGGTGTCCTCGGAGCCTTGTGGTGCAGAGGCTAAGAGCTTGGCTGCTAACCGGAAGTTTGGCAGTTCAAATCCACCAACCACTCCTTGGAAACCCTATGGGGGAGTTCTGCTCTGTCCTGTAGTGTGTTATGAGTTGGAATTGACTTGATGGTAACAGGTTACAGGTTAAGGTGTCCTCACCCTCATGCTAGAAAAACCAAAACCAAAATGAAACCCATTGCCATCAAGTCGATTCCAACTCTTAGTGACCCTGTAGGACAGAGTAGAAATCCCCATAGGGTTTCCAAGGGTGTAAATCTTTACAGGAGCAGGCTACCACATCTTTCTCTCGTGGAGCGGCTGGTGGGTTTAAACCGCTGACCTTTGGGTTAGGAGCCAAGTGCTTAACCACTGTACCGCCAGGGCTCCTCTAGAAAAACAAAACAAAGCTACCCCTCCTCCCCCCTCCAAAAAAAAAAAATTCCTCATCAAGCCATCCAGCTGGCTGGAGAGGCTCCAGTTGGTTGAGCTTCACTTAATCAGGGTCTCTAGTGTTACTCTCCCCCTCATTCCTGGATCAGTCGTGCAGCCTTTGAAGTCACTGTCCTCCGGATTGTCCTGTTATGGAGAGCAGAACTGGCAGTCACTTGAGGAGAATTATGGAGCAGAGAGGAGCTCAGATTCACACTCATCGGGATTTCAGTAGATTAGGAATGATAATATTCCTGTTGTGCCCTCCGCCTTTTATTTTAGAACTTCAGAAACTTTTCTGTGTGTAGTAGTAGTTGATTGGTTAGTCCTCATTCAGCATTTATTGAGTACATAAGAAATGTGAGGTAAAGTTCGGAGATCTGGAAATGCAGTGTTGAAGAAGGCTGCTGCTGTATTAGTGCTTACATTGCTATGGGAGTAGGTGATAAAATAAACAAGAAAATACAAGTGCTATAATAAAAATAAAGCTGAGAGTGACAGGTGGTCAGGAAAGGCCCCTTCAAGGGAGTGACACTTGATAATAACCATTGTTATCCCTGAAAAGCGAGCAGTGTTCTGTGCATGATTCTGGAACAGAGCAATGTCAGAGATGTGAAAGTCAAGGGAACCGACCTCATGTTATGGAAAGAGCCCAGGCTAGGAATGAGGCCACCTGGACTCTCAAGTTGGCCACTGCATGAACTGCGGGCCCGGGACAGGTGATTTAAAGCCTCCAGACCTCTTGCTCCCAGGGTGTTACGGGAGTGACTTGAAAGGACTGTACACGATGGCCTCATAAGATCTCCCATCTGCTTCCCTCATAGTCCAGCTTCCTAGTCTTCTTTCCTCTTCTTGGTCTGCACTGCCTCCCAGTGTTCTTAAACGGATTGGGGTCTCTGTCTCATTAACCTATTTGTCATCACCTTTCTGTGTTTGAGCGGTTCTGTAAGACTATCTGTATCATCTTGCACACTATGTGGCTGTTCCCCCAATTCCTATATAGATCATCCCTGCCTCCTCCTCCTATTCCCCAGAATGTGCACCTCGTGGCCTGGGATACTCAGAAGCATTGCCTCTAAGGTGGGGGTTTGATTCTCCATTGATAGGCTATATGGTTCATTATCTGGCAGACCATGGCCACACTAGTGCAGGCGTCACCTTAGAAACAACCTGAAGAAGAGCCATTAGCCAGAAGACAGAAAATATTTTATTAGAACCAATCCTGCAAAGAGTGTGATGTAAAATCTCACACAGCTGCTTTTCAGCCCTTATTCTTTTCTCTCTTTTTGAAGAGTGTTAGCTAGATCCTTCGCTCACGTTCCTCTCTTCATGAAGTGATACTAAAAACACACACTGCTCAGTCAGGGAAGAGACCATGGCTCCAACATGAAGAGATTTTTTGGACACAGCGAAATTTAACACCACCTTTATGACGTTAAAGAAAATGCTGATTAAATTAAATTTTTGAACTCAGACTTCCATGTATGTAGCTCACATGTTGGAAAGCTCCCGTTACTCAATTACTCTGAACTGTTGTGGAACAATGAAGTATAAAGAAAAGGCCCCACTAATAAGGAAAAGACTCTTCTCAGTAAACAAAAAAGCCTTCTAAAAACGTATGCTTTTACTTCATAAAAAATAAGTGAGTTTCATCCAACGCTTTCATTTTTTTCTGGGAAATGCCATTGCGA
Organism: Elephas maximus indicus; assembly: GCF_024166365.1. Lineage (NCBI taxonomy): Eukaryota > Metazoa > Chordata > Mammalia > Proboscidea > Elephantidae > Elephas > Elephas maximus. The sequence goes on from NC_064823.1 coordinate 43,235,518, forward strand.
TTGCCTCATGAAGCCCAGTGTAGAAATTGGCCCATTAAGTAGTTCTGCATACACCCAGCTGTGTTGCCTCACATGCAGTTCCACTTTTGTGCATTATAAGAGTTTTCACTTTGGCGAAGTCAGCTTTAAACAAAGAAAGTAGCATTAACCCAGGCCCAACACTGTGCAATAACTTTCAGGGTAATTGGAAGTGGGATCCATAAGAAGCTATTCCTTCCGGTTGGACATGATTCCCAAGCTATGGGGTCTTCAGGGGAGAAAGCCAAATTAATCCCTAGCCTTTTTGACTAACTTGTCACTGTGAGAACGCTGGGAGCTTGGGCCTCAGGGAATTTCTCCTGGGTCCAGCTGGAAGGCCAGTGTCATAAACGCCAAGCATATCTTTATTCCCTCTGAGAACATCTACTGAGGACTACTACAAGTCAAGAACTCTATTAGGCAGTGCAGATACATGCCAAATGTTAGTGGAGCGTAGACCAACCAAAAGCATGTTGCTGTCAGGTCACCTCCAGCTCTTGATGGCCCCACATGCATCAGAGTAGAACTGTGCTCCATAGGATTTCAGTGGCTGATCTTTTGAAAGTAAATCCCAAAAAACCAAACCCACTGTCGTCAAGTCGATTCCGAAGTAAATCACCAGGCCTTTTTTCTGAAGTGCCTCTGGGTGGACTCAAACCTCTAACCTTTTGGTTAGCAGCCGAGCACATTTGCACCACAGTGGTTGGATTTAGATCTTTAAAAAAATATGTTTCCAGCTTGTCATTGATGATGATGTTTTAGAGCCTCCGGAGGTGACTGGCACTTCTGGGTCCTACGAAGCTTTCCAGGGCCCTCTTCCAGGATTCTCCTTGACCCAGCTGCACAGTTGGCTGTGGATTCCACAAGACCCTCCTGTATCCTTAAATTTTCCCCCTCTGCTTCAGCTAGCTTGACCTCCCAACAGGGCTGGCCAGGTGCAGAGTGGGTATAGAGTAAGACTGATGATAGGACTGGGTCTCTGCAGGCCTTCTAGGAGCCTTGCCTGAAACCTAGAATTTATCCCTTTCATCTTAGAGTCAGGGAACACTCTAAATATTTTTTACAGTTTTGTTGAGATAAACATTTATTTCATATAATTTTTGAAGTTGACTCTGGTGTTTGACATTTTTTACCTAGCCCTTGCTCTGAATTGTTCCACAGTTTCGGATATAGCCACAACATTAAGTTACAATAAGCTTCTCGGTTGGCATGTCTAGTTAGAAAACAAAGCCAAGCTATTTAAAAATATCAAAATAAAAAGGAAGTTGGAAGCAGCTACAGAAATCTAGATTCTTGTCCAAAGACTTAAGGTGAAAAATTAAGACTTGGACGGCTAGAAGGTGGAACTATGGCATCTGGTTTTTCATTCTTCATCATTTCATAACACACTTAGGGACTTTTTGTAATATACTTAGAAAGCACCTGACTTAGAATCATTACTAAACAAGCAGAAGACACAAGGAAGCCTGAAGTCTGGAGGTGGGTGGCTGTCAGATTGGAGAAGATCACGTATCTCATGGCAACACCGGCAGTATGTAAGATAACATCTAAATTCATTGCAGTCGAGTCAATTCCAACTCAAAGCGACCCTATAGGACAGAGTAGAACCTGCTCCATAGAGTTTCCAAGCAGCGGGTGGTGGATTCTAACTGCCGACCTTTTGGTTAGTAGCCAAGCTCTTAACCACCGCACCCCCAAGACAACATAGTGGGGAAATAGCACCCTGCTCAGCATCATCTCAGAGCTTGGCTCGTGAAGTTCCTTGGAGTGAAGTCACAGTTCTTTGGGTGACCACCTGCCTATTGTGTTACCACCTGCCTATTGTGTTACCACCTGCCTATTGTGTTACCACAGCAGATTCTGATAGAAAAACTGCTGGCATGTTACTTGTTTTGTGTGGGACCACAAGTTCACACTTCCAGGATGTGGAGGTCTTAATGGCCTAGAAAGGCTCACACATGGCACCTTCCCTGAGAATGTTCCTGTCTAAGGTGATGGTCTACCTGTGTCTTCCTTCCTCCTCTTTTTATGTCTGTGACCACAGATCCCTGAAAAACTTGTCACAGATTAGTGGAAAACTTACTGGGAATTCAAAGTGTGATGACACTTGACTACGGTGTTCGTTACTGGGAATCTGTTAGTAAAAAAAGACATTCAATTAAGAAGATTCCAGACCTCTGACGGTAAGGTCAGGCTTGGTCACACATTCTTAAATAGGGATGGCTGCATAATGATAGAAGTGTGGCTAGGCTAAAGTATGTGTGGACTGCAGGTTCACCCACGATTTGACCGTTTCCTCAGGATGGTTTATGTATATTCACATATTGGGAGCCTTTTGATCAAAAATCTCAGAAAGAACCCATGCTAGCTGAAGGGGAGAGGGGAAATTCATTTATTTATTTTTGTGTGTCTTCAGTGAATGTTTACATAGCAAATTAAGTTCCCATTTGACGCATTCTATACAAATTGTTCTGTGACGTTAGTTACATTTTTTCACAATGCGTCCATGTTCTCTCTCTGTCTTTTTTTCTTTTTTGGTATTTTTTATTATTGTGATTTAGGTAAAAGTTTACAGAGAAAATTAGTTTCTCTTTCGAAAATTCATACACAAATTTTTTCGTGGCATCGGCTGCAATCCTGCACTGTCAGCACTCTCCCTCTTTCCCTTTCCACCCTGGGTTCACCATGTCCATTTGTCCCATTTTCCTTTCACCTCCCGCCTTCTCATCTTTGTTCCTGTGCAGGTGTTGCCCATTTGGTCTCGTGTACTTGATTGAACTAAGAAGCATGTTCCTCACATGTGTTATCATATGTCTTATAGGCCTGCCTAATCTTTGGCTGAAAGGTGAACTTCGGGAGTGGCTTCAGTTCTGAGTTAGAAGGGTGTCTGGGGGCCATAGTCTCAGGGATTCCCCCAGTCTCTGTCAGACCAGTAAGTCTGGTCTTTTTTGTGAATTTGACCATTTGTTCTACATTTTTCTCCTGTTCTGCTTGGGACCCTCTGTTGTAATCCCCAGTCACAGTCAGCAGTAGTGGTAGCTGGGCACCATCTAGTTCTTCTGGTCTTGGGGTCGTGTGGGCTGTGGTTCGTGTGGTCCATTAGTTCTTTGGAATAATCACTCCCTTGAGTCTTTTTTTTTTTTTTTGAGTCTTAGTGTTTTCCCCTCTCCTTTGCTCCGGATTAGAAGAGACCAATAGTTGTATCTTAGATGGCCACTCAACAAGCTTTTAAGATGCCAGACAACACTGCTTACCAAAGTAGGATGTAGAAGATTGTCTTTAAGAACTATGTTGTACCAGTTGACATAGATCTCCCCTGAGTCTGTGGTCTTTTGCCTCCGAGCCTGGGAACTTCATGCCACTAGGTTTTTAGTTATGTCTAAGTTGTTTTGCCGACTGTGTCACTTGTGTGCTCTATTCTCTATATTAATATATGAGGGGCAACTACAGTCATGTATTTAGAAATTTCCACCATCAAACGAACCAGTATCTGCTGGCGGGTGTGTTCCTTTACCCCTTCCCTCACCTTTTGGCATAGCTAGCTAGCTAGCTAGCTATGTATTAATTTATGGATTATTGTTTGTTGATTCTATTGTTGCAGGATTGTAGTTGTGCTTTATTCCTGTGTTCTTCTCAGTGTCATCTCATGTTGGTCATGTTGTGCCGACTTCTTCCATATTTTGCATCGCCTTTTCCTTCACCAATATTAACTTGTGTCTGCTTTTTTTTTTCTTTTCCTGTGTGTAAACCTTTTATTGTTACTTTATGAAAGAGGTCTCATACAATGTTTGTTTTTTTGTGATTGACTTATTTCACTCAGTATAATGCCTTCCAGGTTCATCCATGTTGTGAGATTCCTTGTGGATTCATCATTATTCTTTATCGTTGTGTAGTATTCATTGTGTGTATGTACCACAGTTTCTTAATCTAGTCATCTGTTGATGAGCACTTAGGTTGCTTTCACCTTTTTGCTATTGTGAATAATGCTGCAGTGAACATGAGTGTGCGTGTGTCTGTTCATGTCACGGCTCTTATTTCTTTAGGGTACATAGCTAAGAGTAAGATTGCTGGATCATATGGTATTTCTACTTCTAGCTTTTTGAGGACGCGCCATACTGTTTTCCGTAGTGGTTGTGCCATTTTATATTCCCACCAGCAGTGTATAAGAGTTGCAGTCTCCCCACATCCTTGCCAACATTTGTTATTTTCTGATTAGTGCCAGTAATGTTGGGGTGAGATGGTATCTCACTGTAGTTTTATGTTTCTCTACTTGCTAATGGTCATGAGCAGTTCTTCATATGCTTGTTAGCCACCTGAATGTCTTCTGTGGTGAAGTGCACATTCTCTTTAATTGTATTCTGGTTGTTCCTTTTCCAGTGCTCTAGTTTCCCTGCCCCCTTATCTTCTCATCTTTTCTTTGGAGTAATTGTTGACCTTTTGGCCTCATGTAGATTTTTTTTTTTTAATGGAGCGCCGTACTCATGGGTCATATCCTTTAATTTTGTGCCAATCTGTGATTTTGCTAAATGGTGACCTCAGGGGATAGTTTCAGTTCACAGTTTAAAGAATAGCTCAGAGCGATAATCTCAGAGAGTCCTCTAGTCTCAACTGGTCCAGTAAGTCTGGACTTTTAAGAATTTGAGTTCTGTTTCACATTTTTCTCTCATTCTATCAGGGTCCATCTATTGTGGCCCTGATGGGGAAATTTATTTTAAGCATACAGGTGCATCTTGTGGAACGCAAGGCCAATAGTGTAGTTGGGTCAAGGAGAGTCCTGGGTGAGGGCCCGGGAATGCTGTACAAATGCTTTTATTGCCTCTAACATTTACCCCTCCCTGAAAATTGCTCCCTTTTCCCCTCTGCAGATTGACTTCCTTCAGCCCTTTGATGCACGTGTCCAGAACTTCCAAGCTTGCATGTTGTTAGAGTGTCAGCCTCCCAAAGAGAGGATGAATCTTTCAAATTCTGGAGAAAGGACTCTGCTTAGCCCAGCTTGGGTCAAACATCTATACCCTAATCGACAATAAACTGTGGCCACAGGAGACAGTTATATTTACAAAATAAAATGGCTGTCAGAGCTCATTGCTGTAACCTTGGGGTTGGAGTTGGGATAATGAAGAGGGGATCTAGGCAGCAACCCAACAGGTGTCCACTACAGCTCACTCCCAAGTTGGTTGTTGGGGGTATGTTAGATTAAGAGGGGGTTTTATCTAGGCAGCTGTGTGTTAATGGTGAACTTGGGAGAGGATCATACATATGGTGAGAGCTTTTAAAATCTCTGCTGAAGTATCCTTCCCATCAATTCTCTTTTCCCTCCTTAATGATCATAAGGGCTAGAATTGTGCTTCACTTGCTTTGGGAAGCAGAAACAGGGAAAGGGACCTGTGGCTAGCAAGACTGATCAGGTGCCATTAAAAAATAATAAAAAATAAAAAAACCAAACCCAGTGTCGTCGAATCGATTCTGACTCATAATAGGTGAGAGAAATAATAAGTAAAGGAGAGAAGTACATGAGGCTCGTGAAAACCCTCTTGAGACACTTCATATTTAGTATTGCTCATAAAAGCCCACAGAATTGAACTCAGATCAATGCAACAGAATAGTCTGTAGAATTAAAAAAGAATTTTTTTTTAACAAATTTTGTTTAATAGAACATTTTTTCACTGATCTGTCTGGAACAGTGAGGAATAGCTCACAATCAAGGAGGTAATGCTTACCCCTAGGTTCACCTCTTTAAGTATCAAAACATTTTTTATTTTAACTCTTGGGTGCAACTGTCGTCTTCAACAGAGTATGCTGAAAAGAATTCAAAGCTTTCTTCATGCTTCATGCCATTATTCTACAGTGCATATAATGTAAACCATTGCCATGGAGTCGATTTTGACTCATAGCAACCCTATAGGACAGAATAGAACTGCCCCATAGGGTTTCTAAGGCTGTTTCTTTATGGGAGCAGACTGCCACATTTTTCCCTCCGCAGAGCAGCTCTGTGGGCTCGAACTGCTGACGTTTTTGTTAGCAGCAGAGCACTTTAACCACTGCACCACCAGGGCTCCTTGCAGAGAATGTGGTATATGTTAACAAGGAATATGGTGCTGTCAGCCACTATTCTTAATGTCCCCAGATAATGTGGGATTTTAAGAGTCTGCTTTTTATAATTATTTTTTGTCTTCCTTTGCCGTCTGGGACTATCCCCCTTTCTTCTTTAGTACCCTCTTCCTTCTTATCCACTGTGTGGATTTAGGAACCAGAAAACTAAGCTTATCTGAATAATGTATAAATGTAAATGGGGTCTGAGTTGGGGTATGAAGAGCTCTTTTATAAAGAAAGGTAAAATACGTTATTTTTTGTATGAATTTCTCGATATTTTTATACCTTGAGGGTTTTTTAACTTCTTTCTCCTCTCTCTTCCGCTGTGTTCTTCATAACTGAAGCTGCCAGGTAATTGAGATTGAAATGAGTGAGGTAATACTGCTTATAACCGTCCACAAGATTTAGCAAAGTAGCTTGTATTTATTTATTTTTTTTTTGAGAAAATGAGGGAAAAAAAATGGAAGTATTTCAGTTCCACAGTACTTCCTCACTTTTTTGCTTAAGTTTTCATTCCTATCTAGCCTGACATTTTCTAAATTTTTAGGTACATGACTGTAATAACAAATTCAGTTGCTGCCCTTTTGGAAATACCTTTCTCAAATAGGGTAATTTTGGGGGGACATTCTGTTTTATAAGGCATGTAATTATTTTGCAGAATACTCTACTGGTCTTAATATTCCATGAGAAGTCCTTTAAATAGTATGAATCTTGGCTACCCCGAACATGTCATGTGACGCTGGAACAGCAAAATGGCACTAGCATTTATGTACCACATATTACGTCCTGGGTGCTTTAACAGACGCCTTTCCGTATGTTACCTCATCCCTTTCTTGGGGCAGTCTGTACAGGGATAGATCTCATCCCTCTTTGAGGAAAGGGAAAGCATCAGTAGCTTGTCCAGAACCACATGGCTGGTTGAGGAGCAGTGTCAGATTTCAACCTGGGTGTGCTTATCTGTACGTCCAAGTCTTGACCCACTACAATAACTGACATTTATTGTTCCCTCACTGTGCCAAGCCCTTCACATATATTATCTCCTTTCGTCCCCTCAAACACAATTTATGAGCTATAGTGACTTAATCTCCTTTTTACAGATGAAGAAACTGGAGTGTTTGGTATTTACAAGTAACTTGCTCAAGATAACCCAGGTAGTACCTGATAGAGCCAGGGTTCAAACCAGCCCGGAACAGTCTGCCTACAAAGCCCATGCTCATAACCCACAATGCATTATTGCCTGTCTGCACTGTGTACAGAAGCTCTGGTGGCACAGTGGTTAAGAGCTATGGCTGCTAACCAAAAGGTCAGCAGTTGGAATCCATCAGCCACTCCTTGGAAACCCTATGGGGCAGTTCTACTCTGTCCTTTAGGATTGTTATGAGTCGGAATTAACTTGACAGCAATGGGCTACACCGTGTACACTTAAACATACACACACACACACACACACAGGTATAACAGTGGAAATACTGGGTTTGAAAAGAAAAAAAAGTACGCACTCATCTTGTCATCTTATTTTTAGAAGGTAAAGTTAACATCTTTAATGTAAGATAACTTATATTGAGAGAAATGTGGACTGGATAAAGAATTTAGAGGTGGGTAATAAGACGGGTATATGTCTTCTTGAAGCATTTCCATTTACAGAACTAAAATGGAGTTTCAAGGTTTTCTTTTATGACTACTTATTACTTTCCTCAAGAATATTTCTTTAATTTTTCCAGCAGTAAGTAGTAAGGATCTAGAGGGTATTAACCTGCTATTACTGGGAGGCCCACCCTTCCTGCTGTGATATCCCTTTCATGAATAGTGGAACAAAGAGATCCCACCTACATTTTCCACCTCTCAGGTTTATTGATAAGATTCTGTACCACTGACAGTATGTGCTGTTAGCAGGCAGGGACCTGTATAACTGAAATGGAGAAACGGACGTATGCTGCAAATTACCTTTTTTTAGCGGGTATTGTATGAGGTTTTTTTTTTTTATTGTATGAGGTGGTGCTGAATCGATTTTTTTTTTTTAGGTAAAATAACGGATTTTGAAAAATTTTTACGTGGGACACATATATCCCTCTGAACTCTGGAGTAGAATTAGGGGGACATATATGTCCCTCTAGACTCTGAGGGTAGGATTTTTGGGATGAGGCCAGAAAAAAAATCCTTGTTACTTACCAAAAGTTCAGACACACTCAGTGATTGAGCATGCATTCCATTAATGAAAAAACATTATATAAACAAAAAATTAATTCATTCATGATGGGGATATACACAGTGAAACCTGCAAAAGTCAGAATCTGTGTAAGGTGGAAATCTCTTAGAGAAGGAAAACTCAAATATTTTCCACTAAACTGAGCAGGGGAAAAGTCGGAAGACCGCACCCTGCCAAAGGTAGAAAACTTGTGAGACCTGGAAAAATAAGGCAGTCCCATCAAGTTCTGGCTCTTACAGGTTTCACTGTATATCCTCACAAGGGAGACACAAAGAACATATCAGGAAAAGAAACCAACAGCTACAGATATAAACCAAAAATTCCTCTGGAATAATTTATTAGTAGTTACAGACCAGTCTCAGTGTCATGTTGACATGGCCAAACTCTGGTTTAACTGATCATAATTTACCCTGAATAACTCCAGGGCAAGGAGCCACACAGATTCAGTGGTGGTATCCAGTTGACCCTGCCTCAGTATATCCTGAGTCCAAGGACAGAGTTAATGGCTCATCACAGCCCTGGCACTTCCTTCCCTTCTCCAGGTTTTGGGAATCTTCTTTTTGTCTCAGGGCTTTGTGGTAGAAGACTGAATAGTCTTGAATATTAGGACTAAGGGCTAATTTAATTGCGTAAAGAAGACTCAGTGCTATTCTTTCTAACCACATTATCATTTTTCCTTTTTCTCTAACATTTACTGCTAAGGAATAGAAGCTGGCCTTTGTATGTTCAATCTTAGTGGAGAATTAAATTTTGAAGTTAACTCCTTCCTTGTGTTCTCTATCATCCTGCTTTCAAGCTGGTCATAGGGTGGCTGCAGTATTGTAGACCTAGCCCACCTCCACAACTATAAAGGTTTTAGTGATGAGTAATGAGAGATGAAGGGATGGATAGACAGATGAATGGGTGGGAGGAAGAAGAGAAATGAATGATAATATCATAGTCTCCAAGGTATGCTGGTGGTGCAGTGGTTAAGAGCTTTGGCTGCTAACCAAAAGGTCTGCAGTTCGAATCCATCAGCCGCCCCTTGGAACCCCTGTGGGGCAGTTCTACTTTGTTCTGTAGGGTTGCTATGGGCCGGAATCAGCTTGACAGCAGTGGGTTTGGTTTTTAAGGTATGCTGGAAGAGAGCATATGTTTTAGGAATCAAAGGCTAATTCTGACACTTATTGGTTGGGTGACCTCAGGCAAGTTATTTGACCTCACGCAGCCTCGGTTTCCTTATCCGTAAATGGGGGGAATATGCAGAGCTTTGTGACGTTTGCGTGAAATGGTGCATGTAAAGCACGAGTCCCAGTGCCTGGTGCATCAGTGGCCAGGGGACGTTGATTTTCTTCCTTTCCCTCTCATCAGCCGCTTACAGACCCGGGTGCTGGCCCAGCTCTGCCAGTCCCTCAGGCTCCCATCTAAAATGACAGGGTCCTGCTCGCTGCATCACCCTTGCTTCCTGCTGTGGAAGTCTGTGCTTTTCTTCCTTCAAAAACACATGTGACGTTGTGCAACAGAAGAGTTCACGCCCTAAAATTACAGGCTTTTGTCAGTTTTCCCCAAGGCAGAAAAACAGGCAGTTGGCAGGAGGCGTGTGGTGTGCTGTGAGGCAATTCGTGCAGTTATAATCTGTGCCTGTTTTCACCTCTCACAAAACTAATCTCTGATATTCTGTCCTCAAATTTCATGTCATTATGAAAAACATTTTAAGGTTTTTGCTCCTTTTCCTTTCTAATAGCAATTGAGAGTGGGAGGTGAGCTGAGGGGGGAGGAGGGAGGGAATGGTCTTTATTCCAAGTCACTTTTTTGGGTTCTTCACAAATTCTAAATAAGGAAGTGGCATTCCTATAAGGTTGCTGAGTCGGAATTGAGTCAAAGGCAATAGGTTTGTTTTTTTTATCACTTGATACCAAGAGGTATTTTCCGTGTTCCTCCTGGAGCCCAGCTTTGCTGCCCCGCTTGGCCTGGGTAGCTTGAGCAGACAGAGTGCATCCTGGGCCATATGGCAGAGAGCAGGTCTCCACCCTTCCTCCAAACCCTCCTCTCCTCCACCTCAGGTCACTAGTGGGCTTTTTTCCTTGACTTCTGATGCCGGAGGACTGCCTGGGGAAGGGGGCTGGGGCAGTAGAACCCCAAAGATACAGGCTGGCAAAGCACTCGCTTTTTGATAAGATTTTAGGGAGAAAGGATTTTCCCCTTTCCATTCTTCTACATCTTTTTGTGTCAAGGTCTGGAATGCCCTACAGAGTCAGTATTGTCTCCCAGAAGCAGGGCCTTGCCTGACATCTTTAGATTTCCCTTTCCCTCTTAGCTCTTAAGTAAGTGGTTCTGCCCATTTGGTCTCTGGCTCCATTTGGTTACTAGGTGCCATCAAGTCGATTTGAACTCATAGCGACCCCATGTGACAGAGTAGAACTGCCCCATAGGGTTTTCTAGGCTGGACTCTTTATGGGAGTGGATTGACAGGTCTTTAGCCAGTGGAATCGCTGGGTTGGTTCGAACCACCAACCTTTCAGTTAGCAGCTGATGCTTAACCATTTTGCCACAAGGGTGCCCTTCATTAGTGGGATGTTTTGTTGAGATTGGGATTTGATCTGTTAGAGCTTCTAAGGTTTCCGCTGGAGAGGAAGAGGGAGGGAGGGTCTTGTGCTGCCTACAGAGATCCTATACAAATGCCCCTTGAGGTGACGCCCACCAGCAAGCGGGTGGAGGAGCCCAAGCCTTAACATATGTAGGACCGGCCTTGCCGGGCTCCTTTGAAGCCGAGCCGCAGCCAGAGCAGTAATTGCTGGCTTTGATTGCACCGCCGACTCTCTGGTGGATGGGGCTTTGCTGGGGCTCGCCTGGCCTGGCAGAGCTTCAGCCGCAGCCCCCCAGTGAAGCCTTAGATGTGGGAAGTCTCCAGTCTCCGGAGCCTCATGCCTGTGGTTTCTTGAAAAGAATCTTGATTTGACCTGTTTTATATCTGTGAAGCAACCCTCTAAGGCCCCCATATCTCCCATTTGAAGAGGAGTTGGGCTACTCTGATGACCCTTTATTTTAAAGGAGCAACTAGGGACAAACCGGCTTTATAGGATAGTGAGGCAGTTTCTATGCGGGTGTATTTAAATACTGGTTACACTGTTGTATCCCTGTGGGGACACGTCCCTTTTGGTAGGCAGTTGTACAGAGGATCTTTGAAGCCAGCTTTTACAGCCTTTATAGGAGGGTTGTAAGAGGACAATATGAAATAGTAAATAAAGGAGGGAAAATGTAAGACTGTAGAAAGAAATAGCTTTATTAGAAGGTGGCGGGATTCGTTCCCCCAGGGGTTGCACGTTGTCCTTGTGTTAAAATGGGCCTTCTCTGGGAAGCCACGTTTGTTTTTGTGCTCAGCTAAGAAGGAAGGAGAAGGAGCTTTGGGGACAGAGCAGAAGGAGCAAGGAGGGGGAAGAAAGACTCTAGGGGAGTCTAGGCTGCTGTGGGTAGAATGTGTTTGAGAACAGGGGACACAGCAGCGCATGGAAGCTGTCTCTCATGTCAGAGTCAGCCTGTGGACAGTTCGGGTTCTTCAGCAAGCCTGGCCATTCTCAATCACAGCACTTGTCCCAGGCGGCTGTGAGCTCCTGGCCCAGGGCTTCTAGGCCACTCCTCTCAGGAAGCTGAACACTGTCATGTAGTGCTGAGAGGAAAGCCTGCAGGAAGACCAACCTGGACCAAACCTTTGAAAATCTGTGATGAAAAAGTACAACGTAAATAAAAATCTGTGGGGTGCTCTTAACCACCCTTTCCAGGCTCTGTGCTTGAGTCCTGTTCCTTTCTCCTTTGGAAAGGTAGGGCTCTTTAATCCTCTTGTGCTAAGGAGTGGCATTCCTCTTAAATTGAAAAATCATAATGCTGTAGTGTGTGTTTTCTTGTTAAGAGGAGAAAGGTTAATTCTGCAAGAGACTAGGAATTGGAATTGTCACTGAAGACTTCCTGTTTGGGATTTGGGGATTCTCTTTTTTGAAATTCATTATCATCACCAATATTTACTGAAAAAGACTTACTGCGTATACATTACCAGGCTAACATTAGAGATCCAAGTTGCCCAGATATATAGGTAGTTTCTTCACAGCTCCTGTCATTCATTTTTAGATACAACAGTGGTAAAAATTGCAGTAATGACAATAGCTAACAGGTACACAGGGCTTCCCACATGGTATGCACTTTTTAAGCGCTTTAAGATACATTAGCCAAGTAGTTCCTCACAGCAGCCCCTGAGGTAGGTACAAGCCACCATTTCCATTTTACACATGACTTTCCTTTTTTTCTTCTCCTTTGAAAAGCACTGTGTAGACTAACTTGCTAACCAAAGTTTTGTTTTTACTATTTAACTCTTTCAAAGCTTCCATTTATTTCTCCTCTAATTTCTCTTTCCTCTCACGCAAATAAAACTCATAGAGGCGTCTGCTTTGATTTAGAATTAAAAATTTGAAGGAGATTTCTGCTAGTAACAAGGACACCCACAGCCACAAGCACAGGGTTGGGATGGGCTGAGGCTGGCGAGGGATCGAAGAAGAATCCGTGTGTCCTCCGGCCTCTGTCTGCAGCTAAAGGAAAGCAGCCGTTCTAGGCTCAACGCGAGGCAAAGGTTCTTGGGTGAAGGAACTTTACTCTGCAACACTTTTCTTTCGAGTTGTCCTAGTCTCATCTTGTTACCGTGTTTTTATATTTTATTTTCAATCCATTTTTAAAATCCCAGATCCTTAAAGCTTTTTGGATTCGGGGACTCTTCTTTTTTGAAATTCCTTATCATCACGAATATTTAGTAACCTTTACTGAAAAGGACTTACTGCATGTACATTACCAGGCTAACATTAGAGATCCAAGTTGTTAAGAAGGAAAAATGTCTTGAGAACCGTAAAGTCTTAACTGAAGATGGAAAGGCGTTGTATCTTGGGCTGTGTATATGAGTGGTCAGAGCAAGCACACCATTTGCACTGGGGCCTGATGCTATGGGAGTAGGTGGTGCCCTGGGTAATTGGAATGGGCGATAGCCCTGTGTACTGGCATACGGTGGCTTACCACAGCGGACTGAAAAGACCAAACACTTCGGACTGACACAGGCGTTTTCTGGATCTGGTCATTGCCTACCTTTCCAATTTACGTCAGGCCATGTCTACTGACGTTTTTCAAACATGATTTTTTTTTCTTTTCCTATGACCCAAAGTGTTAAATACCTTTCACATCATAATCCTGTGCAGACACATTTAGAACCAAATTGTGCTTATTATATAATGTATTTTGAGGATTTGGGGCTACCATAGAGCAATCCATGTGAGCCACCTACCAAATCAAAGTAGATTAATTAAATTCAGAGATCTTAAGACATGTGCTGTACGTAATAGAGGCAGAATCTTTTAAAGGTCTGTGGCAAATTCATATTAATAGCATTTCATTTGTTCCTTCCTGAGGTGGAAAACGAAACTCATTCCCAACGTGCAAAGCCAAGGCAGCAACCCCAGGACCTCTTCTGGAGATGGAAGCTTGTTGAAAACCCAGACTGTCTCCACGGCTTGCGCAGTCGACCCCAAAGGAGAACTGACACCAACGTCACCCTGAGGTTGCTGTTAGAGACGCTGATCCATAGACAATCACTGCCAAACCCCCTTTCATCTACTGCAAGAGCCAAGTTCCAAAATCAAACTTAAAAAGGGTTTTAAAAAAAGGAAAATTAGAAAGCACACAAGAATGCTAGCAGACCCTGGGTCAGCTGAGAAGCTTCCTCCCCGTTCTCTGCCGGGAACTTCCCAGAGCATCTTGCCTCGAAACCTGTAACATTTTGGCAAGGACAGTAGCTTGGCTGCGTCTGCCTGCTGTCAGCAACTGGAGCCGGCCACCAGCACGTCCGTCTGTCCGTCAGCATCCCAGCAGAGGAATTTGTGGAAGAGTTCCCTCTTTGTTTCTGTCTTTTTCTTTCTCTTCCTTTCTCCTAAAGCTTTATTTAACAGTGCAAAAGGATCAATCTTATGTTTGCTTCTTTTTTTTTAAACTTGAATTTTTTTTTAATTTACACTTTTTAGTTTTCATTTTCCTGTATATTTTGCTAGCTATGAGCATTTAAATAAAATTCAAAGATCCAGAAATATTTGAAATAGAAAACAAAATTATAAAAGGAGCCCTCTTTTTCTGAGAGATACCTTGTCTGATGAGTGGCTTCTCTGTGAATTTTCTGTAACAAAGTAGTGGCCTCTCTGTCTTTGTGAGGTGTTCTGTAGAGCTGAATAAATGGAACAGCCAAACCCACTCTGTTTGTAGCAATGGCAGTTGTATTTCACTTTATTTTTCTTCTGATTTTCTTCTTCTTTTTTTAAAAAGGTAAACCTTAACAGATACTTCCAGCAGACCGGTTTGCAGTGAATTTTCATTTCTTTCCTTCTTACCCCCTTGTTGTAAAAAGCCCAGCACTTGAATTGTTATTTCTTTAAATGTTCTGTATTTGTATCTGTTTTTATTAGCCAACTAGTGGGATTTTATGCCAGTTGTTAAAATGAGCATTGATGTACCTTTTTTTTTTTTTTTAAATAGCAAGGCACAGCCTTTGCCCGAAACTGTCATCTAACATTTGTCATTCCAGTTTGAGTTAACGTGCTGAGCATTTTTTAAAAGAAGCTTTGTAATAAAACATTAAAAAAAAAAAAAAGTGTCATTAAGAGTGACATTCCCAATCATCTAAAATTGGGTAATGGGGAGCTAAATTACAGACCAAGGCCAAGTTGGATCGCACCCGAGCTTCCCCGTCGTTGGAGCTCTGCTGGTGCCGTCTCTGAATAAGCACAGGCCAACACCTGTTGTAAGGAAGACCCTCCTTGTCTCTCTCTTCGACATGGAAATCTTCAGAAGTACTTGTATGGCCTGTCTTCCTCCTTTTCCAGGTGTAGGCATAAATCATGGTGAAAGGAAAGAGAACAGTCAGATGGGCAAGATTCTCTTCTTTCCTGACCACTTAAAGAAAGGCAAGCCATCAGTGTGCCACGCTCACCATAGTTAAGTGTACGGGTACTTTGCATAGCGGGTTCTCAAAGTGGGCTCCCAAAATCATGGTGTCCCTGTGCTGAAGGGAAGGTTTTAACCACAGTCTGCATTTTCCCAATTTTGAGTTGATATTCCATTTAATAGGTACTGTTGAGTCCATTACAACTCATAGCAACCTTACGTACAACAGAACAAAACACCACATGGTCCTGTGCCATCCTCACAGTTGTTGCTGTTCTATGTTGTTGTTTGGTGCCATCCAGTCAGTTGCGACTCATAGTGAGCCTATGTACAACAGAACAAAGCACCACTCAGCCCTGTACCATCTTCATAATCATTGTTACGCTTGAGCCCATCATTGCAGACACTATATTAATCTATCTTGTTGAGGGTTTTCCTCTCTTTT
Source organism: Elephas maximus indicus (assembly GCF_024166365.1). Taxonomy (NCBI): domain Eukaryota; kingdom Metazoa; phylum Chordata; class Mammalia; order Proboscidea; family Elephantidae; genus Elephas; species Elephas maximus. The sequence goes on from NC_064823.1 coordinate 43,251,219, forward strand.
GCTTATCCTCTTCCAAGCATGATGACCTTTTCCAGGGAATGGTCCCTCCTGAGAACATGTCCAGAGCATTTGAGACAAAGTCTCACAATCCTTGCTTCTAAGTAGCATTCTGGCTGTTAACGTCTTCCAAGACAGATTTGTTCATTCTTATGGCAGTCTGTGGTATATTCAGTATTCTTGGTCAATACCATAATTCAAAGGCATCAATTCTTCTACGGTCTTCCTTATTCATTGTCCAGCTTTCATGTGCACGTGAGGCAATTGCAAATACCATGGAGTGGGTCAGGCACACCTTAGTCCTCAAAGTGACGTCTTTGCTTTTTAATACTTCAAAGAGGTCTTTTGCAGTAGATTTGCCCAGTGCAATAGGTCGTTTAATTTCTTGACTGTTGCTTTCATGGGCATTGATTGTGGATCCAAGTAAAATGAAATCCTTGACAAATCCTATGCTATAGCTTTCCCTTAAACTTTGATCATACCAGTATCAGTTGGTATCTGGTTTAGCAAAACCCATTTTAAATTTAAAACAATATTTCAGTGTCTTCCACAGTGGTATTCCATCCCTTGAGCTAGTTTTGAGAACCATTGATACCACTAGTCTAACTGAAACCTCTGTTGCTGAAATTCTAGTTGTTTCCCTTTTTCAACCTTCAACACAGCTGGGGAACAGCTGGCTACCATACTTGTAATAACCCTTCACGTACTGTACTTGAAGATTGCCATTAAATCACCCCTCAAATTTTTCTTCAGGCTAAGTAATCCCAATTCCTTGAACCTTTCATCATTGGTCCTTTAATCATTTTCATTACTATCCTCTGGAACCTCTCCAATTTCTCTTCATTTAGTCCTAGACTTGAACTGGGGTGGGGGGAGTCTATTATGTTCAGGGGACCTACTTGTTATAAAGGTTTCATATTCAGCTGTGGCCAGAACTTCATTGGAAAATTATCTGAGGTTTCTTAATATATACGAACCAAGTATTTAAAACAGTCTTCAGCTACCACCATGGTCTTTTCGAAGGTTAACTAGGAAATCTAACAAAATGGTGTAGGAGGTGACCTTGGAGTGTTACTTTTTGAAAAAAGGTTATGGCAACACAAAGACAGGCTCTTCTGGATCTTGGGAAGAAACTAAGTACACACAGACACACTGTTGTTGTTAGTTGCCATTGTGTCAATTATGACTCATGTTGACGCCATGTGTGCTGAGTAGAACTGTTCCATAGGGTTTTCAAGGCTGTGAAGCAGACTGCCAGGCCTGTTGCCCGAGGTGCCTCTGGGTGGGTTCGAGCTGCCAACCTTTTGGCTGGAGTTCAAGTGCTGAATTGTTTGTGCCACCCAGAAAAATTTGAGGAGTGATTTAATGTCAATCTTCAAGGTTATTACAAGCTGTTCCCCAGCTGTGTTGAAGGTTTAAAAAGGAAAATCATTTGCACCACCCAAACAGACATAACCTTTGCTGTTGAGTGTATTCTGACTCATAGCGACCCTACAGGACAGAGTAGAACTGCCCCATACGTTTTCCAAGGAGCGGCTGATGCATTCAAACTGCCTACCTATTGGTTAGCAGCCACAGCTCTCAACCACTGTGCCACCTATAAAAACAAACCAAACCTGTTGCTGGGGCCCTGGTGTCATAGTGGTTAATACCTCAGCTGCTAACCAAAAGGTCACCTTTTCGGATCCATCAGCCACACCTTGGAAATCCTGTGGGGCAGTTCTACTCAGTCCTATAGGGTCGCTATGAGTCGTTATGAGCACCACCTATATAAACCTGAAAATCAAGACTCGGCCAACCCCTCTCCCTTGGTTACTCCTCTACATTTCGTATGACACACCCACACAAAAACTGACTAAACAACATTGAAGAAAATGGGTTGTTTGAACCCTCTGAGCCAGCTGTCCCTTCCACAAACTTTGTCCCCCTCCTACTTTTCTGTATTTTCTCTAGAATAACTTTCCTAATTAATTTGATGTCACTGCTCAGTGCCCATTCCCGGCCCATTCCACCAAAATCCAGCCTTCTGCAGGCAGCAGTTCTGGGGAAGGAGAGTCAAACAGTCCTGGTCGAGGTATGGACAAAAGAGAAACTAGGCTGGGGGCATCTGTGGGGAAAGGGATACTCCTAGGGCCGCAGCTTCTGTTTGATCTGAGTGATTTGGCTCCCTTCCCTACTAAGAGCTCAGAGCTTGAATTATGTGCCAGGAAGAGGAGGGTGAGTTAGCCTTCTGGGTGCTGAGCTTTTCCCTGAGATCATAGCTGGCATGTTGGTCACTATGAAGGGGTGTTTTCCTCCTGGTCCTGGTGTTAGGTTGTTTGGTCCCTAGGGTTGCTGGTAACTACCTGTTTAGCTGGAAAGGGACTTTTGAACTGTCTTACCACTGCAGCTGTCCTAAGTACAATATTTTTTTCCTCTATATTTTGGTCTAAGTCTGGAACAATTTGGAAACCTCCAATAAAGGGCCAGTGAGCAATAACAAGATATCTGTGTGGTTTTTCTTCTAGAGAAGAAAAATCATGAGGGAGAAATGCATGGTTCTGACACAAAAGAGAAATTTAAATTCCACATGACATAATAGTGTTTATTAAGAAATGACATTTACTATTTATGCCTGCAGGATATTAACGTCCATACATAGAAGCGTCGGGAATTTTAAGATCTACTCTGCAAACCTAGCTTCTGGGGAGATACAAAGAAAAACAGGAAGAAAAAAACATATATATATGTGTCTGTGTGTGACAAGTTGAATCATTTTTCACATTGCTGCTGTTGTTAGGTGCCACCGAGTCAGTTCCAACTCATAGTGACCCTATGTACAAAAGAATGAAACACTGCCTGGTCATGTGCCATCCTCATGATCGTTGTTATGCTTGAGCCCACTGTTGCAGCCACTGTGTCAGTCCATCTCATTGAGGGTCTTCCTCTTTTTCACTGACACTCTACTAAGCATGATGTCCTTCTCCAGGGACTGCTCCCTCCTATAACATGTCCAAAGTACATAAGATGAAGTCTCACCATCCTCGCTTCTAAGGAGCATTCTGGCTGTTACTTCTTCCAAGACAGATTTGTTCATTATTCTGGCAGTCCATGGTATATTCAGTATTCTTTGACCACCATAACTCAAAGGCATCAATTCTTCAGTCTTCCTTATTCATTGTCCAGCTTTCTTATGCATATGAGGTGATTGAAAATACCATGGCTTGGGTCAGGCACACCTTAGCCCTCAAAGTGACATCTTTGGCTTTCAACACTTTAAATAGGTATTTTGCAGCACATTTGCCCAATGCAATAAATCATGTAATTTCTTGACTGCTGCTTCCATGGGTGTTCATTGTGGATCCAAGTAAAATCTAAATCCTTGACAACTTTAATCTTTTCTCCGTTTATCATGATGTTGCTTATGGTCCAGTTGGGAGGATTTTTGTTTATGTTGAGGTGTAATACATACTGAAGGCTGTAGTCTTTGATCTTCATCAATAAGTGCTTCAAGTCCTCTTCACTTTCAACAAACAGGTTGTGTCATCTGTATATCCCAGGTTGTTAATGAGTCTTCCTCCAATTCTGATGCCGAGTTCTTCACAATCTGGCTTCTTGGTTTATTTGCTCAGCGTACAGATTGAATAAGTATGATGAAAGAGTACAACCCTGATACATACCTTTTCTGATTTGAAACCACTCAGTATCCCCTTGTTCTATTTGAACGACTGCCTCTTGGTCTGTGTACAGGTTTCGTTCGCATGAGCACAATGAATTGTTCTGGAATTCTCATTCTCAATGTCATTCCTAATTTCACAGTTCCTACTTCCACTCTGTCCTATGGGGTCACTATGAGTCAGAATCCACTCAATGGCAAGGGTTTTTTTTTTTTTGGTGTACGTAAGCAGACTCAGCAGCTGCTCTTTATCGTTGTTGTTGTAAAAATATGTATCACACATTTCCCACTTGGATTTCTTACAGGTGTACTTTTTAAAAATAATTTTTATTGTGCTTTAAGTGAAAGTTTACAAATCAAGTCAATCTCTCACATAAAAACTTATATACACCTTGCTACCCACTCAGAAGGTCTGGGGGCCATGACCACTGGGGTCCTTCTAGTCTCAGTCAGACCATTAAGTCTAGTCTTTTTATGTGAATTTGGTGTCTGCATCCCACTGTTCTCCTGCACCCTCAGGGGTTCTCTGTTGTGTTCCCTGTCAGGGCGGTCATCAGTTGTAGCTGGGCACCATCTAGTTCTTCTGGTCTCAAGATAATGTAGTTCCTGGTTCATGTGGCCCTTTCTGTCTCTTGGGCTTGTAGTTACCTTGTGTCCTTGGTGTTCTTCATTCTCCTTTGATCCAAGTGGGTTGAGACTCATTGATGCATCTTAGATGGCCACTTGCTAGTGGTTAAAACCCCAGATGCTACTCTTCAAAGTGGGATGCAGAATGTTTTCTTAATAGATTTTATTTTGCCAATTGGTTTAGATGTCCCCTGAAACCATGGTCCGGCAAAGGGTATTTTTTAAAATGTTATAAAAAATGGATAAAATTTTTAAATAGGAACTGTAAAAATTGTGGTTAAACATCTTAATATTTAGAAGGATGTGTTTCTAAACAATGTTTATATTGTAGCAAAAATAAGATCATTGCTTTTGTGACTATCATTTAGTGGATGTCATTGTGAAAGTTGCTGTTTTAAACTTTTGCAACTCTCCTTTTGGGAAGACCTGCATTATCTAACTCTAGGAATGGCTGCAGAGAGAAAAGGAAAGGGTGTATAAGAGCAGCTATTTAAAATAAACATTGGCACAAATCGACCTACATTGGAATTTTATAGAGATTAGGATATTAAAAAAAAAATTTTTTTTTTGGCATTTGGTGATGTTAAAATAATAATTTACAGTAAAACTTGAAGAACGTGACTTTTATTTCCTTGCTCTTACTGAAGAAACAATGGTAACATCATCAGCCTATCTGTGGGTCACAGTAGAATGGAACTAAAAAAAAAATAATGCATTCAATGTTTTTATTGAGTACCTGCCAATGGGCTATGCTCAAATAATCGTGCACAAGAAAAATGTTTTTTATTGTTTGTAAGATTGTCCACCATCTGCATTTGTTACAATGTTCAAGCATCCCCCTCTCCAACTACTAAGTTGGACTTTAAAAAATAGCAACTTATATTAGGAAGGAGAGGGTACAGTGGGGAAATGCCAGGTTTCTAGTCACCCAGACCTGAACAAAGTCCATTTCTACATTTATTGGCTGCTGTGCACTTAACCCCTTTGAGCATACTTCTTTGTGGGCTAAATGTCTTCTTAAATTGTTTTCTATTTTTTAGAAAACATGCTTTTTTTGTCCAGTGTAAGAAAGAGTTCGTTTTTTATTGCCCATAGCCATAGAACATATGAGTTTATTTTTTCTGCCCATGGAAGCAGTTGGTAGCCAGGACTAACCAGTCTATTTTGGGCAAAGATCAAGGAAGTACTTAAACAAAAGGGGGCAGTGTCTGGTTTTTACTGGGTCAGAGCCTTGAGATTTTACCAGCTAAACTGATTAAATTTTTGAACTCCATAAAAAACTTTGGGAGAAATTGGTAGAAAATATATTATTTGCCAGGTGGACTAAGAACGTTGCATACAAATAATAGAAGTAATCACACATCATCTTGACTGCTTCTTTGTAGTCACAGCGGAACTGATAGTCATTTTCGTTTCTCCAACTTAGTCTCAGAATTTGAACTCAGTGGAATCACTGACTCTTGTTCCATGCTATGATGATTTTTCTCCCATCAGCAAGATAATGTTATAAGGTAACAAAAGTAAAAATTGTTGTTAGGTGCCGCTGCGTTGGTTCCGACTCACAGCGACCCTGTTTACAACAGAACACTGTCTGGTCCTGCGCCATCCTCACAATCGTTGTTATGCTTGAGCCCATTTGTGCAGCCCCACTGTGTCAACCCATCTCTTTGAGGGTCTTCCTCTTTTTGCTGAGCCTCTGCTTTACCAAACATGATGTCGTTCTCCAGGGACTGATTCCTCCTGATAACATATGCCAAGTATGGGAGACGTAGTCTCGCCATCTTTGCTTCTAAATGGAGCCCCACAATTTGGCCTGTTCATTGCAGACCCTTTCAAAGTTAGTTCAGATAACTACTGCACAATTGGAGAAAGGTAACAGCTTTAAAATCTAGCTTACCCTTCATGCCCAGGTCTTGAGACACCCTTCAGCACTGATGAGCTCCCGAGTATCAAACACAAGGGGTATGTGGTACTCACTGGGGTGCTAACGAAAGCCCAAAGGTGCCTTGTGGAAAATCTTACCTGTTTCACACATGCTGCGTACGCTATGCCTGCTCTACTTCTAAGGTGCCAATTAGCTATGGCTGTCCTCTCAGTGCCTGGCCCTAGGAAACTCAAACTCATTCAGGCAGCCCTGGCAAAAACCATCCGGTTTTCATGAGTTTTCAACCTGAAAGAGACACATTCAACATTGTGGCCAACTGCACTTTTCTTCTGACACTTGTTTGGAATGATTGTCTCTATTCTCCCCTTCTGTCTTTTCTCCCCAGAGCAGGGTTTCTCAGATGAATGATAAGATCTTCAGCCATTTGTTGTGTGTTGTTGATTCCAACTCATGACAACCCCATGTGACAGAGCAGAACTCCCCCATAGGGTTTCCTAGGCTGTAATCTTTATGGGAGCAGGTCACCAGGTCTTTTCTCCCTCAGAGTGGCTGATGGGTTCAAACCCTGACCTTTTGCTTAGCAGGCATGTACTTAATCAGTGCACCACCAGGGCTCCTTCTTCAGCCAGAATTGGTGGGGGATTTCAAGAGTTGATAAAGGACCCTGGAGTGCAGAGTCCCCAGGAGGCTGTGGTTCATGGGGGTGGGGTGGGTGTGCAAATTGCAAGTCACATGAATAAGATATGGTGTCCTCTCACCAGCCTCCTGGTCTTTGGGATTAGTTGTGATTTTAATAAAAGGATGCTATAAACTAATTTTCTCTCTTAGCAAAAGACAACCTCCCTTCCCCCTCCCGGTACACACACAAGACTTAACAAGAACGGGAGGACAATAGAGAAAATCAAGACATAGCATTAATAACCTTACCTTAGGCCTATGACTTGAAAGAATGCCAAGCCAGCTGTTGGAAAGCATCCACCTGAGACCAAGTACTGACAGGGTAGTTAATTCTCTTTCCCATCGCCATGTACTGTGCATGCTTAGACCAGGATGTGTGTGTACACTCAAGTTTCTATTTCCCTCTCTTTGCACCGCACTTTCACCACTTAAGCAGGAGCTTCTTCACCTAAAATCTGGAGCACATTTGCACCAGACAGCCTCATCCCTAGGACTCAAATCAAAGGGGACTAGAGCAGGGCTAGACAAGAGCTTTTCACTCTGTCTGCCTGGGCTACTACAAATCAGTGCAGTGGAGGGAAAGATTGCTCTGTGCCCTTGAACTTCCCCAGAACTTTAATACTGAGGATACAGGGCTCTGGAAAACTACCTTTCCAGAAGCATTTGCCATTTACAGTTCAGCCATTCAAACTGCCCACAGTAGAAAATTTAGTTTCAAAATGCCTTCTGCCCTCCAGCACTGGTTTGGAGAGCTTCTCAGTTTCCTGTCTTCTAAACTTGGTATTTGAGTCAAGTGGCTGTTTGAGATAGCAGGAAGCAGTGTTCTCATCCCAGGGTTTTCCTTTATAATACCTGCTTGCCTGAGAACAGGCTACATGTTTCTGGTAGAATATTCCAGTAAGTGCATCTAAAGGAATGTGGCTTGGAGACCCACATTCAGACACCATGGCTTCTCTGCATCACAAATCCTCTGCCATGCAAAGGGGCTCTACCTTAATAAACTAATGCTTAAATCGGTTATAGTAACCCCTCCCTGCACCTTGACACTGACTCAAGACCTGCTTGAATTAGTTTCAGCCCTAAGGGTGATCCCTGCTATTGCTCCCTTGTCTGAAGTAACTAATTAAGAGACTTAGTGGAGACTCACTCCCACAACTTCAGCCGAAGAGTGAATCTTTAGAAGCTCGCCTAATGTCATTTGAAAACTACACTACGATAGACTTAAGTTAAATTTTCCTCCTGTTCATATACCACCACTTTCCCAAATTACCCTATGTGATTAGGAGAATCTTGGGGAACTTCTTTCCTACGTAGTTATATTTTCCTGGAGTCTTAAACCATCCAGTCTACTGCCCATACACACAACGTAACCTACAGGAGTGACTGTTCCCCTGCACTTTAACCCCTCCTGATTAGCCCTGAGCTGCACCTCTGCTGAAGTTCGGAAAGACCTTCTGGAGCGGCTGTGTGGTGGAGTACGGAGCTTTAGCTCTAATCTTTTACCCAAGTGACCCAACAGCTTAACTTCTAAGACTCTTTTATGAGGCACTTGGGCCTGTTCCCAATCTTCAGTCTGTTCCCCCCAGGTGTGGAAGGTTCAGGGCTGACTGTAACCCGTTAGGTTTACAGGAACTATGGCCTCATTCCAAGCTGGGCACAGAAGGAGGTTGGCCACAATTGGCCTGTCTGTGCTAGGCAGTGAGCTCAACACTTGAAAGCCATCGTCTCACATGGTTCTCAACAACCCCTTAGGAGAGGTTCCGTGATTAGGCCTGTCTTAGTAGATATATCCAAACCAGAAATAACCCCGAGGTTACATAGGTAGAGTGATGAGTTGAGAACCAGAACCCATCCGTTTTAACTCCAAGGTCTGTGGTATTAATCATTTATATAGATTAATACTACAGCAGCTACAGTTATTTTAAATTAAAAAAAAAAATTGAATAAAATTAGTATCAGTGATGTGATTTTGTGTCTTTCAGGAGTTAAACTTTGTTCTGCCATTTAAAAATAGGAGGTGTTCCATCAAGACAGATTGCTGAAATAACCAAAAAAGTTGTGATTATCAAACAATGAGATTGATTTAAAAAAGAATTTCCACAGCCAAATGGGTTCTGCCTTTCAAAACATAGCCTTGAAAATATAGCGATGGTCCCACTGTTTAAAGCATTTTTAAGATTACTATTTATGCACCATTGATACTTGTTTACAAGAAAGTCCCATAAAATTATAGCCACACCTTATATTTGTGGTAGACTTAATCAGTTACTTAGGGTGAAATATTAAGTGGATTAAAATCAAGGTGGGACAAGACAAGAGCTTGTTTCAAATGTGTGAAAAGTGCAACTCACCAACAGAGAGAAAACGTAATTACTGCATATTGTTGTATAAGCCATGACTAACATACTGGTCTTACCCTATCAACTATGAGTGGTTCAGTCTAAAATGAACTTCTGAAAGCTGACGTGTTAGTCAGAAATTCACTACTTACCAGAACCCAGTGATGAATCATTATACAACACCTGATTTTTATACCACAGATTCTGTTTCATGACCTGGCCCCACCTTACCCCCATGCTGTGCCATTTAGCAGTTCCAGTACTGCAAATACACCTTATAACTGATGTCAAAAGAAGTTAACCAACTATTTTCCCTGAGAAACTGTTATTTACAGTGAATCTTTGCAATGTGACTAATTAATTTTGTGCTCAGCCTTCCTAGCCATGGTCTTGCAACTCCCATATAGGTGATTGTGTGATAGGGTCATTGTGGCCTACCAAGGGGATCGGTCAGTTTTGCCTTAAAAGAGCCAATTCCAGAGCAGAGGGGAGGAGCCCACCACCACCACCAAGGAAGGCGAGACCCAGCAGCAGGAGACAGCATGGTGGGCCGAACCCACAGAGAGAGAAAGGTGGGTGCCTTTGGGCAGAGACTAAGGGCCAGGGAGAGGCGTGCCTGCAAGCACAGCTGGGGAGAGGCTATCCTGATTAAAGAACTCTATCCTGAGTAAAAAAAAAAAAAAAATTTTTTTTTTTTTTTTTATCCTGAGTGTTCTTGAGCCAATTGCTTAACTGGTACTTCCCTAACAAACCCCATAATTGTGAGTATGGTGAGTTCCGTGTGTCCACTGCAACAAATTATCGAACCCAGCAGAGAAGCACAGAGAGCTGTGCAAGAGATGGGTGGTAGAATTAGTAAAGATGGTGGAGAGAGGAGGCTTATCTGGCTTCCACATCATGGGAGTCAGGCTTGTGCTACTGATCTTGGCTCTCCTTTCCCCTTGTGGGGTCAGAGGAGGTCAGATACTACCCCATGCCGTTTTTTACCATCTTAAAGATATTAAAGGGCTATAATCTTAATAAATATTAAAACTACTCTTTGAAAAACTCTATTTTAATAAACATAATTGAAGTCTAGGTGACAGTTATGCTCAGCGGCTCACTTAGTCTTATTCAACAAGACATTTCATAGATTGTATGGTTTTATTTTTAATCTTAAATTTTTTTTTTTTTAATGTAGGAATAAAAATAACACTAAGAGGAAGGGGCAGGGGGGAAAAGTGTCCTCTTGACCAAAACCTGGTACTTTAAAATTTTTATAAAAGATTCATGGTTTTTATTTGGAGGTAAGCTTGGGAAGTGAGGAGAAATGGCAGCGGTGAGTTCAGGGCCCAGCAGCACTGCCCGGACTCACCCTCCTTCCTAAACAAGTGTGGCCAAAACACAGGAGAGGAAAAGAGCAGCAGCTCCGTGTGCAGCTGGTCTATATTTGAAAGCAGAGGACCTGACTGAGGAGACTTTCCTTCAGCCCTTGGAGTTCCCTGTGGGAAGCAGCTGTACTCACCTGAGAGAGCAAAGACATGGAGAAAGCCACTCCCACCTCCCATGTATAAGGAGAGAAGGATGTTCAAATGTCTTCCAGGTCCCAAACAGGACGCATGGAAAAGATATCTTGAAAAGGATAAAAAGATGCTCAGAGGCCAGGCTTTTTGACTTCTGGTAGGCTAAAAATGCATTTAAAAATCTCAGAAAATGTCACCGCACCCTTGTATCTGGCAGGCGTGGTTCTCAGGCCGATAGGCACATTGCTGAGTTTTATCTCTTTCCTGGAATTCAGTGGTCAAGAAAGAGCCCTGCCATTTCCAGGCCAAGGGCCACATCCTACGGGGACTCTGGTCAGAGAGTGAGAAGTGAAGCCCCCTCTTCCTAAGCCCAGGACTCATGTTAAAGGTCAAGAGTCAGCCTGGGAGTGAGCAGGGAGCTGTCAGACCACAGGGGTAACCTTTATTAATGGAAATGGTGGTGGCTTCGCAGGTGCTTCCTCTTTTCGTTAGGGAACGTTTTATATAACCCAAAAGTTTCCTAAATAAACCTGGTTCTATGTGTGGTAGAAACGTAAGTGCATATTTATTTATTTTCACACTCTGCTATAATTAGATTCAAATTAAAAATTTATTTGTAAGCTCCTTTTTATCAATCACAGAATGAAGAAAAAAATATTCTCAGCCATTAGAACTGTGATGTCCATGTTGGTGACAGTCCTGTCTGCAACTCTGGATTGAGGTTTTCAAATGTGCTATTTTGTATTTATCATCATGACCTAGTTCTAATTCTGGCTCTGCTACAAAACTTCTGGTGACCTTGGGCACATCACTTGAGCTTTCTGTAAGGGAGGCCACTGACCTCAGGGTTTCTGACATCTTTCCAGCTTCAAAATTCGATCTTGGAAGACACTTTCTCAGGCCAATGATTAAAAGAAGCTTGTGTTACACTATTTGACTTTGCTGGCAAAGAAGAAACAGATGTTCCTTAAAAATCTTTCTCTCTGTCCTATTACTGCTTTACTGGTAAGAAATCTGGAAGGGACAGTCGCAGGCAGGTTTATATGTGAATGTCTTCCCTTGCCTTTTCCTTCCCCACCACTGACACTTTAAAAAAGAATAATAAGCCAAGGAAGATGGGGCATAGTTTTTGCTTAAATTACCAATCTTTACTTTTATAAACACTTAAACTTATTATGATTTGAAATTATATTTTTATTTTCAATCCAAATTTTTATAGATTAAAAGATTACATTTTATTAAAGTCAATTTATAAGTTGTTTGTAACACACTGATTTCTTAAAAAAAAAAAAGACAGAGACAGTAATCACTAAGATTGCAGATGTGAATGACCATGAGAACAAAGCTCTTCCTGCAAACCCAGCACAGTTATTCCCACCAATCCAGCAGCAGCATCCTGATGATGAGTTGAATAAAGACATAACATCTTATGTCACACCCAGAATGTAGGGTAAGGCTCAAAGCTGCAGGTAGCAAATGCTGTAATACACACTGCATGGACATACTACATCTCCATGGCTCATGACTCTCCCTCAAGGCAATGATGAAAACACAGGGCTCTCAGAGGAAGGCTTTTTCCCTTTGCAAGTGAATGAATTCAGGCAATTCTTATGAAAATGAAAAGAAATGTTTGCTCCAAGGCACCAAGGGTATAAAGTTTTTCAGGAAATACCCCAAAATGAATAGACTAAAAAAGGGAGTTAGTTCTCAGTGAAGGAATCTGTTATTACTGTAACTAGTGTAAATAATTATTTCAGAAAGATTATAATCAAAAATGCACATTGAGCAGACTGTGCGGTGTGAGGGAATGTCTGACTGGAGAGCATTCCCGAGGCCACTTGGGGAGCTGGCTGGTACACGCTTCCGTGGGTCCTTCCTGGAGCCAGAGGCGCTGCGCATCATTTGTATTTGTAAAATCCTTCTCCAGTCTTCTTGCCCAACTTATTCTCTGCTACCAGTTTATTCAGGATCGGACTGGGCTGAAACAAGGGGTTCTGTACATCCATTTCATGCCACCCTGTTAGAGGAGGGAAAGGATTTAGGATGAAGTCTTGTGTTTTACTTTTATGCTTCAGCATTCCCAGGGCCAGTCTGACAGAGCTTGGAGAAAAGGGCTTCTATCCTGATGTGGGAGAGCCTCTCAGGCATGGTGCCCACTCGGGCCAGCACAGCTCAGGCACAAGGAGGGCTTAGCTGACCCAGCCACATCAGCCCTAGAGCCTGGGCTGCCACATGGCGGTGCAGCTCGAGGCCCAGCTTCAGAGGGCCATCTTGCTTATCCCGGCCCTTCCTGGTAATCACTAAAGCCAGACTTCAGTTTGCCAAAGGTCTAAGAACACAAACAGAGGCCACTGATTTCTTGATTTGACTCCTTAGTGACACATTTAAACAGCTTCCAGAATACATGTTTAAAATCTGCATTTGCTACTACTGGTATAGTCTTAAAAAAAAAATTCTTCGTCCTCATAAAATGCAAAATCTCCTACTTCTCAGTCCTCTCAAATATGCAAGTATTCTTTGTGAAACCTGATAGTAATGAGCTACATTTGACTTTGGTGGTTTTGAGTAATGAGCTACATTTGGCTTCACTCCAGTTTCAATAATTATTTTTACCCTGTCTTCAGAGTCACTACATTAAAATGGATACATTTTTAAAAAATGGTTGTGTACTGGACTGCAATGGAGGTTACACAAATCAACACATGTGGTGAAGGACACATTATACCAATGTCAATTTCCTGGTTTTGATACTGCACTATGGTTATATAAGACATAACCATTGGGGAAACTGGGTGAAGGGTACCTGTTTGTACTGTATTTGTAACATCCTGTGAAATCTAATTATTTAAAAATTAAAAAATAAAAAAGGTTACCCTGTTCAGAGGTACCACACCACCACATTTGTCCTTCTCCTATCTATTAACTTGAGTCTTTATGCTGCTAAGGCAGGGGTGTGGACTCTGGAAGCTCTGCTCAGACTCACAGTTATTAAACATGCAGTTTTTTTATAGTCCATAGTTCACAGACACAACTTCACCTCAATAAAAGACAGAAAACAGAGAATTCCAATTCCTACCGTCTAGGATGAACTTTGTAGTATCCAGCCCAACATAGTCAGTAAGCTCAAATGGGCCCATAGGGTACCCAGCTCCCAACTTCATAGCAATGTCGATGTCTTCCTTGGACGCGTCACCTGGGAGAAAAGGGCAACGCTGAGTCACTGCCATCCTTCCCACAATTCTCCCTGTCACAGGGTTAGTCCCACAATTACTGAAGTTTTATAGATCTGCGTATTCAAAAAAACTCTTAGAAACAGAATTCCTGGCTTAATTAAAATTTCATCTCAGAAGTACAAGCCAAATACGTCACAAAATTTTTGAAGCTATTCCGCCATGTGAGGTGAATTCTAGAGCATTACTACCTCGTTGATGGAGAGAGAAGGCCCTGGAAACATTACTTTCTAATTGATGGGGATTTTCCAACTCTGGAATAATTTACTAAAATGTCATATTTAAAGCTAGATCGTATTTTTTGATGGAGAAACAGGCTTCTTTAAAAGAGGCAAGAATTAATAAAGCTTTGTTTTTGTGTGGAAAAGTGCATTTCTTTTCCAGCTTTCTTGGTTTACAGGCAATGAGTATTCCCACAGAGTCACATTCACATAAACGCTTTATTCAAGATAACTGTGTAAAGAAGAGCCCAAACATTATTTAGAATTGTCATGCAGGTTTGACAGTGGCCTGAGTGGACTAAGACAAAGGCCCGTGGGCTTTTTCCTAGGCATTTTACCCTTACTGTATTGACCTGGGGACACAAGAGACCTTTATAGGGAACTGCTCCCTTCCTTCAAAATCAGGAACTGGAATAGTCTGTCTATGCAGTGGCTACCTAGAATTTTGTTCCAAAACATAATGGTCAACCATACCAAAACTAGTTAAAGGAGGGGAAAATGCTAAAACAGACAGGATTTTATACCTAAAAATCGCCAACTTTTAGGCACAAAGAGTAAGAACTACTTAAACATCTATAAAGACTGTATTTTCCAAGGCATATGGAATACTAAAGTAAATCAAAGGATTTCAAGGTAACTCAAGGGGATGAAATTAAAATACCACCCAATTACTTTTCTTGGATGACATTATGAGTACTATACCAGTTAGTCAACCAGAGGATTCTGACAACTGTGACTGAAAGCAAGGAATAACGATATACGTTAGCTTTATAAAGGCCCTCTTTTCATTCAGTCAACTTATTTAGTTTCTAAAATGCACCAAGCACTGAACAAGACAAAGAAAAACAAGACAAATTCTCAGAGCTCATGATACCAGAGAGCTCAGATGTGTACACCAAAAATTTCAACCTAACAAGTGCTAAAGATTCATGAAGATTCACAAGGTTCAGTGTGAGCAAAGATGGAGCAATTTACTCAGACTGCAATGACTTCACCAAAGCCACCACCACTGAAGCCCAGGTTCCCAAGGATGAAGAGAATCCCAGGAGAAGAGCAGGTGAAAAGGGCATTCCAGGCAGAGAACAGCACGTGCAAAAGCAGGGGTGAGACAGAACATGTCATAGTTGGGGTGTGACTCCACAGCTCATAAATGGATTCTGCTCAGAGGATTTCATGAGACCCCGAGGCTTCTATGGTGTTATAACCAGAACGCTGAGTTGACAGCCAAACATACTCCTCTCTCATGGATTAGCACCTGCTGGTCCCTGTACTTGGAACACTCTGCCTTCAGATATTTGTATGGCCCGAACCCTGACTTCCTTCAGTTTTCTGCTCCAGTGTCGCCTCATCAGAGCCGTGACACATCCCTATATATAAAATGTATAAAACTGCAACTGCTGGAACTCCAGGCTGGGACTCTCACCATCCTACTAGTTTTCTCCACTATCACCGATGACAACCTAACATGTTCTCCACTGGTTCATTTATTATGGTCTGTCTCCCTTCGTTAGAATGTAAGCTCCTTGGGAGCAGAAATCTGATTACATAATAGTTCCAATTTAACCAGAGTTATTTAATCAAATCTATATTTAACGAGAGGATAATGAACCCTAGAGCTAGTGGCGAGGTGTAATTCCAGATTCAGAGGCTCTTCTGAGGACAAGTTTACTTCAAAACACAGTTAGAGCATATCATGTAAAAAATCTAAACAGTTTCCAGTCAGTGTAAATGGAAAAATCCTTCTGAGTAGTACAGAATAAAATCGTTGCCAAAAAAAAAAAAAAAAAAAACCCCAAGAGAAATAAACAGGCAGATTGGTGTGCCAAGTACGGGTTAAATGTTGTGTCATGTTGTACAGACTAATAATTCCTACACTTCTTTAAAGCCAAGTACTTCTCTGAGAATCTGACACTCTCTCCATAAAAACTGCACATGTACACAGAATTCTACGCCAACCGTGGGAGGTTCAGGAGCTCCCTCTCCCCAAGGGTAAGAGCCCCTACCGCTGGACAAGACAATAAAGAAAAGTTTCACCAGTGAACTTTCAAATCTTCTTGGCTGGGGACCTGTAACCTGGGACTTGGGACCTGCCCCACCTTCTTTCTCTTGCTAGCTCATCAGCGCCACCTACCAACCATTCTTGGCAATGACAACAAGCCGGGTTAAGGATCAGGAACGGGGCACAGCCGCTTTATTCATCAACAGTTACTTACTAAATGCCTGTCACTGACAAGCACTTTGGGGTATAAAGATGAGGAGGACCCAGACACTGCCCAGCAAACAGAGTACAACAGGAGAAGAAAGGGGAGAGAGTGGCAAGAGCCCCAACAGGGATGTGAAGCATAAACAGAGTTACGATAACAGAGATTATGTCCATTTTGCAGCACTGAGGAAACTCAGGTAGGCCTTGTGAGAAAAGTGAAAGTAAAGCATGTGGTGATGACAGCAGGGGCTGATGGTGAGAAGAAAAGGCGCTTATTTGGTAGGTCACTACAGAACCACTGAAAATGTCTTGAGCAAGCAGTGGCAGTGAGCAGGATGTCATACAGTGACTGGGGCGGGCTCATTAAGCTACCAGGCACTGCCACCAGCACAGCCCTCCTAAGAAAAGCTAACCATGTGGCCGCCAACCCTGCCAGAGTCGACCAATCGCAGTGGGTGTCTGCCAGGAGCAGCAGGCCACCATTGGGCACCAGCCTCCTCAAAGGTCTGCAGAGAGCTCTGACCCACAGGAGCAAAAGTGACTAACTGCGCCAATCAGGCCCTCAATTAGAGCAAATTTTCCTGAAAGGAAGAGAGTGAGGACAGCAGCTGAAAGGCACTGAGAAAGAAGGCACCATGCAGCAGAAGCCATGAGGCTCAGAGTAGTCAGGGGCAGTGGTAAGAGAGGGCCAATGAACCACCAGCAGATACCATGGGGAGTTCGCAAGAGGCACTGGCGGGAGGGCCTCAGGCTTCCTGAAAGCCGCTCAGTGTCCAGGAGACCTGACTGGTCCATGGCTGAGATGATTCTCTGCTCGAATATGCCACGCATCCTTATGACAAGCCTCCATCACACAAAGCAGCATTTAACAGTATGTGTGGATGGGGCATCAACAGTACTGCAAAGAAAACTTTTTCCGAAATGAGTTCAGAAAAGGCTGGGCTAAACGAAGTCACAGAGTGTCTACATTACAGAGGTTTTTTAAATAGCTGCTGGATCCTGAGACTCCCTCAGCTGTAGATGTGGGAGATACAGTACAGTACATTTCGGTAACAACTTTACCCTTTTACTGCAAGCACGGCAGACGGCTGTGTTACAGAAGATACCAGTTTGTAAAGACACGTAATGTGGGTTCCTTTGTTGCCTGAAGGAGCTGAGGCAGCCAGACTGGCATAGGGAAAGGAGAGAGGAAAAGGCAGAACAGGCACGAAGTAAAAATGACCAGCGGACAGAAGTGGCAGGCCAGAGAGGGAGATTCCAAGATAATTTCAGGTTTTAAAGCGGAACTGACGCTCAGGGCAGCTGAGCAGCAGGTAAATGGAGACTGGATGGCGGGCATGCAGTTAAACACTCCTCTGTGTTGGCTGAAATGGGGAGAAGCAGAAAGGTGGCAGAGGGACATGGTACAAAGCCTAAGGTGCAACCTAAGAAGTAGAGACCTTACTGTGGACTCCTGGGAAGCAGCACCCAACCCAGACATGATGTCCAGCCCCTCCCCAAGGGAATGCTCCAGCTCACAAGCCCCAAGAAGGCTGCTGGAGAGAGAGGCAGAGGGACCGACAAGGAGGGCTCTGTTGTTAGTAGCGCTAAGAACAGACGAGCATGTCCCATGTGGGCCCAGAAGTGGCCCTTCCAGCCTCATCTCACAGTGGTTAGCGATGGATGGTAAGGGTCAGAGGACAAGAAAATGGTTTTCAACTAACAGTCAGATACACAGTACATTTGAAAATATATCAAAACAACCATATGTCTCAGTGAGAAAAACACCACTAAGATGGGGATCACCCACTGCTACGTTCTAAAAAGTAGCTATTTAAAAAAAAAAAAAAAGCCTTTCAAGGTAAGGCAAATGCTTTACGCTTTCTTTGAGGTGTAATTAGGCATATTTGTTGATAGATAAACACAGAAGTGTTGGTTTGATCTGGGAGCAAAAGTGAGGCAACTGCTTCCATAAACCACAGAGCAAAGTTTTAATATTTAAAGCAGATTTTGAGGAAGTAAATGTGCTTTCATCTCCCTGGAAGAGCTGGTGTAAATGTTTTGTTTCAAAAATGACATTCTCAGGAGCAAGCATTTGTGAATGAAGTAACTGCAAACAATCACACTTGCTTTTTATTCAGCCTTAGTCAGGCCTGTTTGCCTGTGAGGCAGCCAGGGTAGTCACCTTTGGAGAAATGGGGGCGGGGGGGGGGCAGGCAGGATACATGTCTTGTATTTCTAGAACAGGGAAGACTATTCTTTGTCAATCAACAATATTTCCAGAAAAAATTTTAGACCATGCTTATGGTTAAAAAAAAAAAAGTACCCCAATATCACTCAGTAAGGGCAGAGGGCTACTAGGAAGTCTTTATCATATTATCAGCCTTGTCCCATATTTCCCATCACCCATCATATAGCCATAGAATTTTAGGATCTTAAGGAATTTTAGAAATCACCTCGCTTAGTGATTTATAAATTATTATTTCTTTTAAAGCACTAAACCTTTTAACTAAAAGCAAAGATCCAGGATATAAATCCAGGTGGGTCATGGAACCATTCTGGCTGGGACTTAAGGGGGTCCCAGAGCTGTGCCCCAGAGGTCTCACAGAGAGCCCCGGGACCCCTGAGAACACAGTGACAAGGCACCAGGGCCCAAAGGGGTGAGGCCCAAGCTCACACAGCTACAACACACAAGCTCCTTCCTCTACTCCACCCACCCCTCCCTTCCTGAAGACACTGTATAGGGCTCCTGGAGGGTGGTGCCAGGAGCAGAGACCTGCTGCTCTCGGCCGGGTCAGGACAGCTACCTCGCTCGTACAGCCTGATTGCTTCTGAGAGGTATGGCACCAGCAGACGGTTGACAATAAACCCGGGAGTGTCCTGTTTTAGGAGAGAGAAAAATAAAAGTGAATTTTCAGTAAACTTCATCTGTGAAATAGATTGCGCCTTTATACCCTGCATTATGTTATCCACACTTATAAAGCTATTCATATTCAAATCTGTCTTCAAGTACCAACACAGCCTTATTTCTATCTCCTATGACAATTTATCCAATAATCATGGCACTTGAAAGAAAATCAACCCCAGGTGTCCCTACTGCACAGATCCTGAAATAAAGGCAGATCAAGGTAGAGGGGCCACTAGGGGCTGGCAGATCTGGGCTCAAATTCTAGCACTCTGACCTTGCATCTTCCTGATATTCAATCTCCTCATATGTGAATTGGGGGTATTAATGTCTGCTTCATAAGTTATGACGATGATTAAATTAAAAAACACGTAAATGACATGTGCACAGAGCCTACATTCAAACAGTAGCCCCTTTACTCCTCTCTCACATCCCTTCTAGAAATCTAGAAAAAGTAACCCTCCATCTAGAACAAACCCCAAAGGAGAACTAAATCCCAGGCTCCCCGGAGCCCTCTGGCTGCTCGGCATTTCCTCATGCTCCGTTGCACAGTCCAGTGTAATCAAGTGGATCCCCGATGGATGCTGGCCTTTCCCAGCACACCACCTAAGACCGGCAGCCCTGGAGAAGACTCCTTTAAGGCATGCCCCTCTCACTGATCTTTCCTCCTCATTAAGTTGCTAATCGCCTCTCCTGTGGACTGGTGTGGGTTTTAGATTTTACCTACTGATCTCTTTTGGGTGCCTGTGAGGTCAGCTATGTTGGTAATTTTTGGGTGGCATTTAGTGAAACTGATTTCCACTAAGTCAATGGTGACCCCTCCTTTGTCAAAAGGCTGTGATCTTCCTGAGGATGGAAATCCTCACCCTGGCCCTGGACCTTGTATTGAGTTTCCAGCACCCACTAGGCACTCAATAAACATTTGAATCAAGATGACTAGGGTCATGCATTACTCCTGTGGATAACCGGACTGCGTGATGTAAAGTGGCCAATAAAAACATGACGTGCACCTCCTGTGACTGTGGACAAGCTGCACACAGTCCCGACCCCTGTCTCCACAGGAGCACAAACACACACAAAAGGGCTTTATCAGTGTAATCAAGATTGTATTAATGAAAACATGTTTATACTTAAAACTGAGGCAAAAATATGCTTTTCACCGTCAAAAGGTTTACTGTAGAAACTCAGGATAAAATGCCCGAGGACATGAAGCCCATCACAGACAAGATGCAAAGTCAGAAAACAGCCTCAGAAAAATATCTGCTTCAATTATAATAGCTAATATCCTCTATTGCAAGAGCTCACAGAACTGAATAAAGAGAAAATACTAAAACTAACAAAATATTTAAACTCATTAGGAATCAAAGAAATATTCATTAGAATTAAACAGCATTTTTGCCAATAATATCATCAGGGTTTTTTTTTCCATCATAATATTCAAAACTGTTGATGCAGAGAGAAAGGTACTCTCATAATATTAGTGGGACTAGTAAGAGACAATCCTTTTTATAAAGCAATTTAACTTATATAGTCATAAGCCTTATATTCTTCATAATCTTTTAATATTTATTTACTTAATACACTTTATTTACTGTACTTACTATGTGCCAGGCACTGTTCTAGGTACTTTACAAAATTAATTCATCTACTCCTCATAATAATATGAGACAGGTTAAGTAACTTGCCCGATTACACAGCGAGTAAAAACCCAGTCAGGCTGATTCTAGAGTGCACGCCCATAACCTTTACACCATGCTCTCCCTGTGAAGCCTCACTATGAAGAAAGACATACTCAGGGGATATTAATGTCATTCTTCTATGTCAGGTGTTGATAAACTATGACCCCACAGGCCAAATCCAGCCTACAGCCTGTTTTTTATAAAGTTTTATTGGAGCACAGCCACACTCACCCCTTTATGTATTGTCCATGGCTGCTTTTGCACTAAAACAGAATTGGGTAGTTGCAAGAGAGACCATATGGGCCCGCGAAGCCTAAAAAATTTACTACCTGGCCGTTCACAGAAAAAGTTCGCTGACCCTTGTTCTAAGTGGTTGCCATACTTTTTCTGAATGTTCAAGAGCCTAAATAACTAAGCCAGAATAAAGACTCCTGGAGAGCCCTCAGGTATCCCAGAGAAGAAGAGTTCTGGAATGACGTAAAAAGGGCAACTTGATGAGACTAATGTGCTGCCATCCCCACAGCTGCTGTGGCTGCTGTGATGGAGAATGGATCACCATGCTCCATGATTTATGGTTACACTGCTGAAGATAATCACTGGCTTTTCCTTGTACTCTCGTTTTTATACCTAGCTAATTTTTTTTTTTAATTTGCTAGACACGGCTGTTCTTTCTAACACTATTACTTTCTTCCATTAACAGAGCACAATGGGGACAGAAAGTACAATCACAGCAGCCAGTTATTAATGTGATATTTTTAAATCCAGATTTAAAATAACAACAAAAAAAAAGGTGTTAAAAAAAATGAGACCTGCTGGTAATAGGGAACTTAGGGTTGAGAAGGGAGAGGGTTAACATGTCATGGGGCTGCTAACCAATGTCACAGGACAATGTGTATACTAACTGTGTGATGAGAAACCAGTTTGTTCTGTAAACCTTCATCTAAAGTACAAGAAAAAGAAAAAATGAGACCCCTAATAAGAAGAAACTACCCTCTCAGGCTGGGGGGCCTGCTGTCTTCGGCTACTGGGGTCCACATGAACAGATGACTGAACAGATGACTTACTCAGATGATTCCTGAGCATATGATCTCACATGGGTTAATACAATACTGTGAGTTCAAACTTGAGACTATATTAGAAAGCAAAAGGATGTCATGAGAAGAACCCTAATGCTATAAAAGATTATGGTCAATGTTGCACAGGGAGCAATTGCTGAATGAGTGTATGTTTTGCTGTGTATGTATTTTCACACACAAACACACACACACACAAAAAGATCATGGTCAAAAGGTAGAGCGCTTATTTATAACACTTAGTAATGGTGTTTAATTTCTTGACACAGCTGCCCCTTTAGAAAAACTGCGACATCATACAGAAGCATAATCCCCAGGTTTTTGGCAGAGGAACGAAAGCCAACGGGGAAACTAAAGGAAATCAAAATGAAGTAGGTTATCATTTCAGACAATTGGGATGATTTTAAAAAAAAAGGCTGGAGGTTAAGTGTGCCTTTCCACTCGACCACGCTTCTTATTAAAAAAACACAACACAATGCAATGGTCTGCTGAGAAACAGCTTCCTGAATGCTATTTTGGGCAGGGTGGCCTCTCTCCTCTCCCATCATTCCCCTAACATCTATGACACGCTTTCCAAAAGTAAAGCTCTAATTCTCCGTTAGGGCTGCGTGCATCCTCCAGCCTGAGCTTACCACACTGGGCTCTGCTCCCAGCAGCCCCAAAGAAGCCAAAGCTGACAAGGTAACAAAAATCATTTATGAAAATATAGCTGGTCATCAAGGGACAGAAGTCAGGACCCAGAGAGAAGTCCCACGTCTTCTGTTCCACTGAAGTCCTGGGCACCATTCAGCTCTCAAACTACCCACCTGATGGCCTTGGGCATGGCTTAGGAGTTGGGTTTCCCTGCCAGGAAACTGGAATAGAGACTGACACACACGCTTGCACGTGACCAGTGCTCCGTTGCTCACGTAATTCTACCAGGAATGAGTCAGGCTCCAAGGAAGACCACCTCCTTCCCAAGCTACCCATACCCTACCTTACAAGCAACAGGATGCTTCCCCAGGGCTTTGCTAAAGTCCATCAGAGATTCAAATGTCTTCTGGCTGGTCATGGGTGTTTTAATGACCTGAAAATGCAAAGCAGAGAATTATTATGACTTGAGAGTCAGTAAACAACATCAATAGAACTGTTTGAGAAAATATCAATCAAAAAGGCCCGCACAGATGGCAAAAATAAAGTAGGGATCTCAAACCAGAAACAAAATGTTTACCCAAATGTCCATCTTAAGACAACAAAGCACTGAAGAATGTACAGAATCAAGGCTGAAAGAGAAAGAAGACAGAGAGAGTGTGTGTGGTAGTTTTACAGGATTATAGTTGAGAAAGACCTGGGTTCAAATCCCAAACCCACCACTTACTGGCTGTGTGACCCTGGGCATGTTTCTTGAAAATAAAATCACTCTAGCTACCTCAAGGAGTGGTGTTGAGGGTGAAATCAGATTAGTGGGTAAAGCACTAAGCACAGCTCTTAGGAGGAATGAAGTGCTCAGTAAATGCTGGATTTTGTTACTGTTTTAGCTGCTACTGTTAATTCAGGGAAGAAAGTGAAAGTCCACTTGGGTGTGATACTTGCCCTTAGAGTTCTCTGCAAGGGAGGAAGAAAAAGGAAATGCCCAAGTTCTGTTCCTACTCTTATATCACAGGATGTCAGTGCTGGAAGACACTGTAGAACGTAGAGCCCCACCCTTGCCTATCACAGATGAGAAGGAATCCCAGGAAACCGAGTCACAGGTCTCTTGGGCCCCTAGATGAGTGTTGCTCCAATTAGTCTACCCTCTCCCACACAGTCGCATCAAAGCCCAGCAGGCGCCCTTTGCTTCAGGCTCTCCCCACAGAGCAAGGCTTTACATTTACAGCAAACAGCAAACAGGCCTGCTGTCTGCCAGGCACCTGAGAAGGCTCCCTCCTGACTTCTACAAGGTGTAGGGCAAGCATATGACGAGCCCTGTTCTCAGCAGCCTGCTGGGATCTACAGGAGACGGCAAGAAGCACAGTGCCTGCACAGAGTCAGCCCTCAATACATATTTAGGGAACTCATCTCTCAGGGAATTAGATTTCAGCAAATGGAGAGAGACAGAAATGAATTTAAACTTAAAATACGTATATATAATTTATATATAATTTGAATGTCAGTAAGAAATGTCAACCAGAGTCACAGCAACAGGCTCGGCTCCTCCGTCAGACCCTTTACGTGATCATGTTGTTGTGGTTAGGTGCCACTGAGTTGTTTCTAACTCATAGCGACACTACGCACAACAGAACAAAACGATGCCTGGTCCTGCGCCATCCTCATAACCATTGTAGGCGAGTCAAATCAGCCCTCCATACCTGCCTTCTCAACTATGAAATGGGGATAATATCGCTTCACACATCTCCCTGTCAGAGGGCCGTACGGCTTAATGAGCTGGTGTCTGTAAAGGGATGAAAGATGCCATATCAGTGAAGAGGGTTATTATCGTGCCTGTTCCAGTGTGCTCACAGGCTGGGGAGTGGTGGTACGTAATGACACTGAGGGAAGTAAATAAGTACAAGCTGAAAAAAGCACCATGAAGCTGGAGATGGGACGAGGAGCAGAACGAGATGGACCACCAACTGCTCTGCAGGTGTCAAAAATCAAACAGCAATCCTAGGGTTTGTTTAAGAACTAATGAACTTGAGCAAGGACAAAAGGTGGCTATAATAGTAAAGGTTTTTGTTTTATTTTGAAATGAGAGGGATACATGTTCATTCATTCAATAAATGGCAATGTGCTACAGATAATTATTCCGTTTACAGTTCCAACGCAAGAGTCTGAAAAAAATATATAAATGAGTCCAGTCTCAAGTAAAGGAAAGGTACCACTCAGCTTACAGTACCATTCATTCTGGGGCTCACCACCAGCGCCACATACGAGAGCGAAAGTTAAAGAATAAAAATTGCACGGAGAAGAGCACTTTTATAAAACATTTTCCAGAAAATGGTAACATTCTCTGAACTTTAGCTCTTAACAACCAAGGTGCTAAAGACATGACCAGACATTATCAGATAAATGCAGTTGATAACATTTTTAGGGTTGGAAGTAAATCTATACAATTTGTCTTTAACTTAAAAATACATTTTGAAACAGTGTGCAGGGAGGAGAGGAGATATATGAGAACTCATACTCTCCCCACAATGTGTCTGTAAACCTAAAACTTCTAAAAAGAAGTTTTCTATCAAAAAGAAACCCATGTATGTACACAATATAGTAACTGAAGAAATTCATCTGTCCCTAGGTACTGAGATGTTAAAAATGCCATGCTACTACTTTGGTTTTTTTTTTACACATAAGGTATAAGTGCTATTTCTTCTAATCCCTGTATCCCTGGTCCTTCCCCTTCATTCTTCAATGTCTTCAAAACCAGCCTTAGGGAAGAGGAGTAAATGGAAGAAGCTGAGGAGCAATGTTGGTAGAACCGACAAATTTCAATTGCAAGATGGGTCAGATTACTACCTGAGAGAAGACTGTAAGAAGATGCCGTCATCACTAAACTAGAAATCAGTGCATATGTGGGTGGCACAGAGGAGGTAAAGGAGAGAAGAAGGGGCTGCAGGAGACCCCATACCCCCTCCCAGTGAGGCCAGAGCCAGTTTCCGGAGGTTTGCTGGCTCCACATCACCCACATCAGCAGCCTCCCCCACACTTTGCAAGGCAGTAACTCCTCAATCTCAGAACAAATGCTACTTTAATGGTGGCTGCTCTTCAGACCCTGTAATTAGCTCCCTGTAAAAGGCAAGTTGCCACATTTCAGGTGCAAACTGTCTGTTGTGACTCCACCTCCCTCATAACCCAGTCTCCAAGCAATCAAACAGAAGCAGCCCAAACAGGAATGCTGGGGGTAGCTCCCCCTGGCCACTTCCCTCTGCCTCTCGGGTTTGGTCAGAAGGTTCAAGGCTATTGGGAGCTGCTTTTAATAGCTCTGACAACAACACACAGGAGGTGTGCATCATCTGGGGACAATACCAAGGACTGTTGCATAGGGCCAGGATTCACCCCAGGAATGGGGGATGGGGCATGCCTGCTCTTTAAAACCAGGTCTATCTAATATTCCACTTATGGCCTGGAGCAAAATGACCCTCAGTGTGAATACCAAGCTGTGATTCTCCCCTTGTGGTCTCCATAAGCAAGTGGTCTTTCATGCTGCCCTCCCAGCCTGATGGGTTTCTCGGCATTGCCCATCAGCTCTGGCACAAACAAGTAAATAACATGCCAAAAAGTTAACAGTCCTCCTGGACATCACTGGTCAAAACACAGGTTGCGAAAGAAACGAGGTACAGGCGCCTTCCTATATACTAGGTTGCCGCCTTCTTTTCACTCTGGAAGAACAGACTATGGCACAAGAAACACGCACAAGGACAATCTTCTACCCACCCGTTAAAATCAAGCTGATGCGGTCCCCTGGTGGCAAGGCCAGTGCAACTCAGAAAAGCAGGACTGAGAAAGCCAGCAGAGCAAGCAGACATGCACGAGCAGATACCCACTGACCTCTACAAGTTTCATTATGGGCACTGGGTTGAAGAAGTGGAGCCCAGCGAATCGGTCTTGTCTGGTGGTGGCATTGGCTATGCCTGTGATCTGCAAAGAGGAAGTATTGCTGGCAAAGACTGTGTGTCTGCAGAGAGAAAAATGGTGGGGTATTGGAGTGAGTCTCATCTCTGGCAACAGTTAAGACAAATCTTGGGTGTAATGCACAACACGCCTACTTACTGCCCAGATCTGCTGCCCTGACTGTGCAGGAAGCTGGAAGAAAGACCCATCTTTATACAAGAGGCTGAAATCCAGTGATCTCAGTTTAACTTAAGTTTTGAAATTTTAAATTAAGTAACTTAAAAGTTACCTGTTTCCAGGGTATATTTAACCTTTATAAATAGCTCCTTAATTTTAGGGAGCAAAACTTCTCCTATCTGCTTACATTAGTTAATTATCATAGTATGTAACAAGAAGGCAGCTAACTGATCAAGCTATTTAACCAACCTCAGTCACAAAATGAAAACTCTAAGTCACCAAAGGCTAACACAGAAGGCTGTATCACAAACACCCGAAATAAACAAAAACTGTAAATAAACACCTGAATCCTGAGTGAGAAACACTGGATAGTACATATGAACTAAAATCTCTTACCCCCAAGTGAAAAGCTTTACTTTCCCATTGAACAAGAATTAAAATGAAAACAGAAGAAAACCAACACTGTTCAAAAAGAAATTTTAAGGTTACACAGGTAGTTTTGGGAAAGGAAGGAAGATGTCCAAGGTCTTCAGATTATAAAATCTCCTGAAAAAGCAGTTTTGTTTTCTTTTGTGTGTATAAAATATTAATTTAAAAAAATCTGTACTAACTCAAGTCAAATTTGACAGTAACGTGGGTTGTTAAAGGCCTAATAGGCAGATCTTTAATACAGGTGACTTCTAAGCTTTCCTACAGCGCCACCTTATGGATAAAAATTCACAAAACTACCTACAGAAGTACAGCCAGAATGTTCCTTAGAAGCAAGGATGGTGAGACTTCGTTTCACGTACTCTGAACATGTTATCAGTGAGGGAGGACCAGTCCCTGGAGAAGGACATCATGCTTGGTAAAGCAGAGGGTCAGCGAAAAAGGGGAAGACCCTCAATGAAATGGATTGACACAGTGGCTGCAACAATGGGTTTAAACACAGCAATGATTGTACGGATGGCACAGGACGGGGCAGTATTTCATTCTGTTGTACACGGGGTCGCTGAGTCAGAATTGACTCAACGGCACCTAACAACAACCTAATGCTAACTAATTACGATCATATTGGCTAGTCACAGTGCAGAAAGGACTGACCAGATCCTGGAGTTCCTGCTTACCAAAAGGCAACACCATAATCTGGCTGAAACCAGGGTGGGCAGGAGTACTGGAAAGACAAAGGGAGAAGAAACAAGTAATATGGAAAAAGGAGAGGAGGGTGAGATGAAAGGAGAAGCCTATGCAGTAGATGACAGACAGCAGCTGTGAGATTAAGAGATTTACTTAAGGGAAGGTCCACCGCGTCAACACTTCCCATGCACGGTAGCACCTATTTTTCCCAGCCAACCTCCAGTTAGCCCATTTAAAGGCCACACGGGGGTGCTTCCCTATTTAAAAAAAAAAAAAATGTATTTTTAAGATTTTTAGATTTTAGCTTTCAAACTTTCCTGCTGTTTGGTCCACAGGGTAAATAACATAAACTATCCCCTGGTGGCACAATGGTTAAGAGCTATGGCTGCAAACCAAAAGGTCAGCAGTTCGAATCCACCAGTCGCTTCTTGGAAACCCTATGGGGCAGCTCTACTCTGTCCTATAGGGTCTCTATGAGGCGACAGCAGTGGTTTTTTTTTTTTTAAATCTCCAATTATTTAACGTAATAACAAAAGCTCCTCTGCCAATAACATCATGTATGGCCAGCACAAGCACTCCTTTTAGCTCCACACCCTGAACGAGTCTGGGGCGTAAAGCCCACAAGGGCAGCAGGGACGGTCTTGGCCCAAGGCTGTGCTAACAGCTGCTCTACACCTCCATTAAGAAAAGGAATAGTTATTTCAAAAATTAGTATTATGTCATAATGTGGTAGCTTTTTATATAACATTTAAAGGGCAACTCGCCTGCCGAAAAGGGGAGACTAGGGCACTGGCTGGAAAGCACATTCTGTAAAATGACAAACAGGGACATTGGAGCCCAGTCCCAGATGTCGACAGTCCAGGGCTCTCTCTCCTGGGTAGACCGCTCCTGCTCAGAGCTTTTCCTCAGCCTTGTGTGTCTGCTTCTTGAAAAGTCACTTACAAACCTGTACACCAATGTTAACTGCAGAACTTTTCAAAATAACCAAAGGCGGAAACAACCGCAACGTCCATCAACAGATGAACACATATAACAAAATGTGGTTACATACAAGGAGGAACCCTGAAAACATTATACTGAGCGAAATACAAAACAAAAAACAAACCCAAACCCACTGCTATCAAGTCAATTCCGACTCACAGGGACCCTACAGGACAGAGTAGAATCACCCCCATAAGGTTTTAAGGAGTGCTGGTAGATTTAAACTGCCTACCTTTTGTTTAGCAGCTGAGCTTTTAACTACTGTGCCACCAGGGCTCCTAAGAGAAGTCAGTCAGTCACAAAAGGACAAATAAGGTATGATCTCACTATATGAAATAAGCAGATATATAAAAACCAGATTATTAGTGGATTTCTAGGGGTGGCAGGCTGGGGTAAAGGGTGGTTTTTGTCTGGGGGATGTGAGGGTTAAGACTGTGCGTCAACTTGGCCATGACTCTCAGTGTGCTGGCAGTCGTATAACGCTGTGATCACTTCCCTGTTGAGATCTGATATGTGATCACCCCCATGATGGCATCTAATGTGAGTAGCCAATCAGCTGAAAGGCAGTTTCCTTGGGTACGTGGCCTGCATCCAAATAAAAGGTGATGTTCTTGGAAGGATGGGGGCTTTTGCTTGTTCTGCATCCTGCAGCTGGCTCCTGTCCATCCGACTTCTGATTCTGGTGACTGAGCTAGCTGCTTACCTTCGGTCTTGCCTGCGAGTCTTGGGATTTATTGATCTTCACAGCCTGTGAGCAATAGCCCTGCTCTCCAACCTGCCAATCTTGGGTTCGCCAGCCCCGGGGGGCTACACGAATCAGGAGAAACTTCTATCCTGACCGATGGACTAGGGATGTTCCAGCCTCAACAAGCGCGTGAGCCAGTTCCTTGATATAAATCTCTCTATATAAATATATTTATATGCTTTACTGGTTTAGCTTCTCTAGAGAACCCAGCCTAAGACACTTGGTACTGGGAGTAAGGTGCTGCTTTAACAGATACTTAAAATGTGGGAAGCAGTTTTGAAACTGTGAATGGATAGAGAACTCAGAGGGAAGTGGGGAGGACAGTAAACACAGAGATGGTGCAGATGGGGAGAAGCAGCAGCACAGGACCGGCAGCAGCAGAACTAGGAGACGAGTGCGAGATGACACTGGAGCCCACCCATGGAGTGAGAGAGCTGACTGCCTTTGTGCAGGAGGTTTCCTGGTGGAGTGGGGTACCTCCAGGCACTTATTGATGGAGCTAGGCTTGCCAACCCACAGAGCAAGAGAGCTAAGTGCCTTCTCGCCGAAGTGTACTGGTGGAGTGGGGTGCCTCCAGGCATTTATCAGTGGAGCCACACAGCTTTGCAATACTTGCCGCAGCAGGCAGACATGGGCAGTGAGGCCCAAAGGGTTGTGAGGCCAACTAACTAGAAAGTAGAAGCCGAAGAGACAAGGAACACAGGAAGGCAAGCTGCTTCAGTCTCAAAGGGTAGGGCCACAACCTCTAGGGTCTCAAAGGGTGGAGCCATGGCCTCTGGCGTTTCTAAGGGTGGAGTCACCACTCAGACGAACTAGGAGAATGGTGTGCCTAAAGCCAAGAGAGCAGAGTTGCTATTCCAGTGGACCTGGAAGACAGAGCTGAAGCCTAGGGTCTAGGGGCCTCCACTCAGAATCCGGAGAGTGTGGCCAGTACCTGCAGTCTAAAGGGCAGGGTCATTGTGTAAATAGTCTCAGAGAAGAGAGGATTATTTTCAAGCCTTGAGGGCTAATGTAATGTGTTCTGCTGACTTGCTTGGTGCCTGTTATCCCTTCTTTCCGTTCAATTTCTCCCATTTGTAATGGAAATGTCTAGCTATTCCACCACTGTACTTTGAAAGCAGATAACTTATATTCTACATTTCACAGATGAAGAGGAATTTTTGGATTTTAGACTTGGAATTGAATTAAGACTTTTGCTATGATATGGTGGGGTGAATATATTTTACATCTGGCAAGGATGTGAATTTTTGGAGGCCAAAGGGTAGAATGTCATGGGATTGAATTGTGTTCCCCCAAAATATGTGCATCAATTTGGCTAGGCCATGATTACCAGTATTGTGTGACTGTCCACTATTTTGTCATCTGATATGACTTTCCTAAGTGTTGTAAATCCTATCTCTATGATGTTGATGAGATGGGA
This sequence comes from Elephas maximus indicus, assembly GCF_024166365.1. Classification (NCBI taxonomy): domain Eukaryota; kingdom Metazoa; phylum Chordata; class Mammalia; order Proboscidea; family Elephantidae; genus Elephas; species Elephas maximus. The sequence goes on from NC_064823.1 coordinate 43,282,197, forward strand.
CTAGCAGCAGTTATGTTAATGAGGCAGGATTCAGTCTACAAGACTGGATTGTGTCTTGAGCCAATCTCTTCTGAGGTACACAAGAGGAGAAGCAAGCAGAGAGATGTGGGGGACCTCATACTACCAAGAAAGCAATGCCAGGAGTACAGCGTGTCCTTTGGACCTGAAGTTCCTGCATGGAGAAGCTCCCAGACCAAGGGAAGACTAATGACACGGACCTCCCTCCTAAGCCAACAGAGAGTCAAAGCCTTCCCCTAGAACTGGCAGCCTGAATTTGGACCTCTAGCCTACCAGAGTGTGAGAGATTATAAACTTCTCTCTGTTAAAGACGTCCACTTGTGGTATTTCCGTTACAGCAGCGCTAGACGACTAAGATGGGGTGGGGGGAAGGACAACTGAGTTTATGTTAACGGTGGTGGAACTTTTTGGATGAGGATGGCCGTAATGGTGATACAACATAAAAAATGTAATCAATATCACTGAGTTGTAAATGTGGAAGTTGTGGCATTATGAAGTTTTGGTGTGTATGTTTTTACCACAATTAAAAAAAGGGCGGGGGGGAAGCCACTTACAAAAGACTTCCCTGGAGCCTACCCCAGTTGTCTCTCCCAAGGGCCAAGTCCCAACAGCCCACAAGGTTAGGGTGGCTCTGTTTCCAACAGGGTCTCACACTGTTCTTTCAACACAAGCACAATGTGTTTACATATTAAACACACAGCACTGTCTTACTTTTCATCAAAAAAAATACACTCTCACATTTTCCTAGAAACACTTGACTCTACTGGACTATCTCATCTCTCCCTTTCTGACCAACTCAGGTACAAAAAATTACTTTTCCCTTACATGTACAAGAAAATCAACAGCACAGACCTCAGTATGGAGAAGAGAGAGGGAGTGGGGGGAGTGTAACAAACTGGAGAGTCCATGCTTCATCAAAGGAGGAGAGCCATGACTCAGCTCCAGGTGACTGTGGGCCTTGTCCGAGCTTTTCCTTTGTACTTTTTAACCTGCTGCTAGGGAAGGAGTGTTCTTTTCCAGGATGCAGTTGTTTCATCAGGGATTCCAGCTGGAACCTTCTCTCTCTAACATAGCTTCTTCCCGTTATAGGATCTAACTGTAAAACTGAGTAGCAAAGTATGTCTCAATAAAGCTGATTAAAAAAAGAAAAACATTTACCAGGCATTCAAAAATGCAGGTAATCTAAGAAAATAAAGAATGCAGAGAAGGATGACTCAAGGCCAAAAGCAAGGTCACATTTATAGCATGCCTACTATGGGTCATGGCCTTTCGCATGTCACATCTTTTATAAAAATTCAGATGAAAGAGCCTAGTATAGTACCTGACACACAGTAGGCACACAGGAATATCATCTAAACAACCCTGTGTAATAGGTACCATGCCCTTATTTTATAAATAAGGAAGCTAGTCTTGGGGAGATAAACTAGAAAGGTCCTAGACATTATTAACTCCAAGCCCCTCAACTCAGATTATAGATGATTAAACTGAGAACCACAAAGATGATAAAATATGATGTGTCAAAAGCCAGAGAGTGAAGTGGTAGGAGCCTAGCACCAGACCCCAGTCTCTTAACTTTCATCTCATATTCCTTCCATCCCTCACACTGACCCAGGAGGGTAGTCAAGCCTATCACTGGTTACTAGGGAATAGCCAATATCTCAAGAAAGGCCAGGTTGCTCGATGAAACACCCTTCCCTGGGGTGAGTGCTTTATTATCTTAGAGGGCTCCCTTATGACTTGGGAGCCAAACTCCTGACCAAGAATGTCTTCTGTATTTATCAGATGTCTCTGCAGCCCCTAAATGCCAGTGTGGCATACATAAGCATGCTGCTCAGCAGAGTGACCCACAGATCACAAAAAGAAAGGTCTCTTCTTTTTGTCAGGGGGCAGGGCCTCTCTGGCCACCAGGCCACAGAACTCTGATGGCTGACATTCCACCAGGCTGTCATGGGAGTGTTTCTCTGTAGCCACTGCTCACTGGTGGCTACCTAATAATTACTTTTGTCATATAATCTTATTCTGACTTTCAATTACAAACAAGAAGGTGAAGTGTGGCCAAGCAAGCCGCAAGGACAGCATGAATGAATCAGTCAGCTATCACAATGGTCCAAAGGCAAGAGTCAAACACAACCTATGGCTCTGGATTCGAGGTGACCTAGAGCTTGTACATGCTTGCTGACACTTTACAGACAGTCTTGAGCACCAGGCACCTGTGCATCTGGCCTATGTGTGACTGGCCTACCCATCCTTCCCTTTGCCAGGAAGCCTGGTTATTCTATGCTCCTTTAATGTTCCCAAGGGCACTCTGGTTTAACCCAGATAAAGCACTAGATGGCAGAGTCTTGGGGAATCTGTATAGGTAGAGAGGCACTCCCTTCAACTACACTATATCTGTTCCACCAAAAAAAGAAGTAACACAAAGTTGCTCTGAGGCTCCTTGGCAGACATTTAAGGACATGTTCATGTCTCTGGCATGGAAGAGCCAATGATCTAGATGCTGCAAGAGATATAAAGACCTGTTCCTGGGCAAATCCCTTCGTTTTGCTGCAGGAAAATCCATCCTCATTTGGGGACAAGGATCATATCAGGGCAAACCAAGCCTCGGGGAACAAATGAGAGTGGGAGGGTGGAGGGCAAAAAAACAAAAACACAGTATTGCCTCTTCTGGAAACAGCAGTGGCCTGTTAGAAAAAGAAGTTACTTAGTGTCAGAAGATCCCTCCTGGCAGGAGGCAATAAAAAAGGGGAAAGGCCTGAGCCGCGGGGAGGGAACCCTCAGAAGGCGACAAAAACGTCCAGGGAACACATACTCGGCAGCAAACTTGTCCAGCCTTGCGAAGAGCTCATTCTTCACCTTCAGATTCTCTGCGATAGCCTCCACCACCAGGTCTGTGCTGTGGACCACAGATGCCGCATCTGTGCTGGTTGATATGCTGCTCAGGGTCTTCTCGACAAACTCATCAGCAGCCTAAGGCAGTGGGAGGAAGAAGAGAACATTCACTGCGCACTCCTGAAAATAATTTTTTATATGGATTACATGTTGAAATATTAATATCTTATATTGGGTTAATTAATTTCATCTTTTTAGTTTATCAATGCAGCTAATAGAAAACTGAAAATCTCATATGTGTCTTGCATTATATTTCTGTTGAATAGCTCTCAGTCTGGTTTATTTTGTAATGATTTTGGATGCCTGACACCACTTTTATGCACCCTGGAATTCTAAGATATAAAACTCTCTACATTTCTGCTTAGGGACAATGGCATCTCAATGTACTGCAGAAGTCTACCAGAGAACAATCAATCGCAACTATTGGCTACCACAATCCTATGTCAGTCATGATCTTTCAAGTCAGTCAGCTCTAATCCGGTTACTGAATGATCTGTTCATAGCACCTACATCGGCCCATGACATCTGTTCTCTCAGTTTCCATGAAGCCTGTAATTTGTCTTTCCAGAATAGGGCAAAAGCTTAAGCTCAGCACCCTCCATTAGTCTTACAGTGGTGCTGACTATTCCCACTAATAGGTGGCAGAGAAGAGCTGAGTAAGGAAGAGCCAGAGTAAAAAGCCAAACTCAACAGTGATTCAACAAGCAATAATCGCCTATCAAGGGCCAGCAGCTGGTGTTTCAAAATCAAGCTAGACAAGGATTCTACTCTCAAAGAGCTTGCAGCCTCCTCTCTTCCTCATTTTCATTCTGTGATGCCAGGTTTCCACAAACAGACCTCATTCAAGGCATAAGCAGAGATTATGCCTCTACCGCCTGCCATTTTATTTCAAGATGTAATTTGTCCACGGGGCATCAAAATGTTTATGATTAACAAAGGCATCCAAAATCATCACAGAATAAACGAGACTGAGAGCTGTTCAAAAGAAATATAATACAAGACGCATATGAAATTTTCAGCTTTCTACTAGCTGCATTAATAAACGAAGATGAAATTAATTAACCCAATATAAGATATTAATATTTCAACATGTAATCAATATAAAAAATTGTTGAGATGTTTTACATTTTCTTTTTATATTAAGTCTTTGAAATCTGGTGTCTATTTTACACTCTCAGCACATCTCAAGTCAGACCATCCACATTTAAACTAATCAACTCTCACTTGTGGGTAGTGACTACCATATGGTCACCACAGAGCTAAATACAGTATGTCAACTGGGCAAACTGATGCCACCCTCATCCAAGGATGTCCCTGGCAGAGAAGAATAGACTCCTGAGGATTCAGGAGTCAGGAGTCCAGCAACGGGAGCCTGGGGTGATCTTTTTACCCTCAGGTGTGGCCCAGAGCCTCCCACCCCATATTCGTAAGATGTTTGCAGAGTAAACAAGTGAAAAACACAGGATATCTCAGCTCAGATTCACTCTGTCCTTGACTCCAACCATCAGCCCAGGACTCTTATAATCCCATCTGCATAGGCCCTCATCGCAACACTCCCTATACTAGGTTCCCCCTATATTTTTAAAATTTTTTCTTATCCGTTGCTGTGGAGTCGATTCTGACTCATAGTGACCCTTTAGGATGGAGAACTGCCCCACTGGGCTTCCAAAGAGTGGCTGGTGAATCTGAACTGCTGACCTTTTGGTTAGCAGACAAGCTCTTAACCACTGCACCACCTGGGCTCCAGGTCCCCCCATAACTAAGAATATGGAGAACAGGTAAAGAAAATCTTAATTTGTCTGTGATTTTTACTGTTTGGATTTTTTCAGGGAGAGGTAAAATTATCTACCTCCCTCCCCTCTGGCTTTTAAAAGGTGACTAGACACACCACCATAGTTAAGTCAGGTTAAAAAAAAAAAAAAAAAAAACTATTTGCACTCTTCTCTACCTTCATGAGAAGAGAAATCACATCCAAGGCCCAAGGAAATAAATCTTAAGCAACTTTAACAAGGCGACAAAGGTAAATAAAAATTCATTTGGATGATTTTTTTCAGTATTTCTAGTTAATTGCCAAGTTCTAAGTGAAAGTGTGGTGGAAAAGCCACATGATCCAATGAGAAAGAATCAGTAAACCAGGGTTCCCAGCCTTCTAAGAGTTTCACAAGCTCTTGTGCCTCTTGTTTCCCTGGAAAACGAGAATGATTCACCTTATAATTTCTTCTCTAGTATACAGTACGCGCACAAGATACTATTTAAGCAATCAAAAGTCTCTAAATAGAATGTTTATTATTAACCCTTCTCTTTTTAGCTTGCAAATACTAAAATTATCTTCTTGTTTCTCCCTCTTCCAGCTTTGTAATAAAATAGGTGTTCTTCAGTCCCAAAGTCTCAGTGGAGTTCGCCACCTGTAGAAACGTTCTCCTCAACCTCAAACCCTACTCAGCAATACGGTTTTTAGCTTCCCCCATTTTCTAATCAGCCCCCACTGAATGTTTAGTGATTGTTATTATATTGATCTATGGTTACAGGGAAATGAGTTTTACACCAACCAACCAACCCAACCAACCAACCCACCCACCCCCAAAATGCAAGCAAAGACCAGAAGGCCTTCACAAATGTGTTGCGGTCAGAAGGTTGATCTTAGGTACATCAATAACAAGAAATTACCTCGGGGTTGTCTGCAAACTTCTTCTTGGCCACTTTCCTAAGGCTTTCCTCAATTCTCTTTTTAGATTTTGCCAGGATGTCCTCTGTCAGGTCCACCAACGCTACTTTATGCCCAGTTGCTGCAGCGACCTAGAGCGAAAAGTACAGTTTTTTTAAAAGAAAAAACATAAAAGTTACTAAAAATTTTAAAAATATTAAACAGCATGGAAGTTTCATATTACACATGAATTCTACTACCATTCCATCCTCAAAACAATGAGTGGATATACTAACAGCCAACATTAACTAAACATACTTCTTGCGGGGTGCACTGATCTCAGCCCTTTCTGTGGATTAACACAAACTCCCAAAACAATGGTCTAAAGTTAAGAAGCTTCCCCGCAGTCACACACTGGGATGCCCACACTCTTAACCCCTCCCTTGTACTGTCCAATACAGGAGTCAACAGCTACATGTGGCTATGTAAGGTCACTGAAATGAAGTAAAATGAAAAATCCCATTCTTCAGTCACACTAGCCACATTTCAAGTGTTCAAGGGCCCAGTCACACAGCAGCCATTCCTCATGCCATTGTCCTTTTGTCCTTAGTGCTGGAGTGTCCCATGCAGCTCGGTATCTTGGCCATTCTCATTCACCACCAAACCAAACCAAACCCACTGCCATCAAGTCAATTCCGACTCACAGCGACCCCATAAATTGCAGAAGGTAAGACCACAAACTTTCAATTAACAATGGCAAAAAGCCTCCTGTCATCAAGGGCTATTTTGTGACAAGACTCTCATATAAGTGAGGTTTTAAGCAGCTAGCCAACTTAGGAAGGGCGCTTCCTCATCCTTCAGCCACCAACTCTGGCTAAGGGAGGAATCCTGGGGTACAAGGTACGTTTAATAAAGTTGCCCCAAGCTGGCAGACAGCCACCTTCATTCAGCCAGTTGGTGATAAGTAAATCCCTACTTTACCCCAGTTTGCTAATGGTGTTGGCAAAAAAGGATGGAATAGGTAATGTGGCTAAAAATAGGCAATCAGGTCACCTTCCAGACAGGATGTTATAAGTAAATCAGTTCAGGCCAGAAGCAAGAGGACACAGGTGACCTAATCCAAACATAAATGACTCAAGAGGACAGCACAATGCCCAGGCCTTCTTAGATCCCCTGGGGTCTGAAAAGCCCCCACAGATCCACTGATGTGAAATCTCTGAGGCATCAACGGTGCAGAGGAGAGGGGCTGGTCAACTGGAACGAATTCACCCAATGAAGAAAAAAGAGGTGACAGAGCAAAAAACAGCCCCTACCTACCATTGTGAAGTGAGATTTTCTGAAGCCAGGCAACTAAAACTCAAAGCAGAAAACCAAAGAGGAAAAGAAATATACAGTAAAACCCAAAGGCAAAGACGTTCCTTTGGGTTTTACTGTAATTCCAAAGTAAGATTTCCCAAGAACACATTTCAAAATGGCTAGATGGGTTTTAAAAGGAAGTCAATTATAATTTTTAAATGGAAGGTAATTACAATCGTACCTTTCTACCAGTCCCCTCCCCCTCCCTTGGCTTCTCCCAGGACAGCAGCACTCAGGAGCCAGTAGAAACAATCCACAGGCTTCAGACAGGCAGGCAAAATCAAATAATGTGCCAAAAAGCAAAACACCCACCAAGCTAGATAAACATAAGCGTTTATCTCTAGGTGCCAAGAGGCTAAGGTCTATCTAGTCAACAATAAATTCAAAGTAAAAAAGCAAGAGCAAGTTTAGAAACTGTGCAGAAATGAGTTAACATAGCAGGCCCAAGATATCATCCTTGCAAGGCTGGCCCTTGGCTGGTGTCTAGGAACTTGGATTTTGGAAGGGTTCCCATCATTCCCTGATAAGAGTGCCTCACCATGCTTAAAGTTGTTGTACAAACAATATGGTTTACGGTGAACACCTTCTGAAGTCTGGGGATTTCAGTACGTCCCCAAGAAAGAGTGCTGATGTGAGCAGGCCCCAATAAAGCCCAGAGGCACAGTCTCTAGAGAGCCTTCACAGTAGACATTTCACATGTGTTGTCACAACTCATTGCTGGAGGAATTAAGCACGTGCTGTATGACTCTGGGAGCCCTGGCAGCTCAGCGGTTAAACATTTGGCTATTAACCCAAAGGTTAGCAGTTCAAACCCACCAGCTGCTCCCCACCTTGGCAGAAAAATGTGGCAGTCTGCTTCCATAAAGGTTTATAGCCTTGGAAACCCTGTAGGGCAGTTCTACTCTGTCCTATTGGGTCTATGAGTCAGAACCAGCTTGATGGCAACAGGTTTTGTTTGGTTTATGTGACTCCACTGGGAGAGAACTCTTGGAAGCTTGCGCCCAGTTTCCCCTAGACTTTACTCCATATGCCTTTCCTTTCTAATTTTGCTTTGTACCTTTTCACTGTAATAAATCATAGCTATGAGTCCTGTGAGTTCTCCAAGCAATCGCTAAACATTGTCAGTGGTCCCGGGGATGCCCAACAGAAACTAAAAATAAATCCTAAATTCTGATTGGAGCTGGTGATGAACTTGAATTGCTTTGAGATGGCACCCTGGGGAGCAAGAGCCCACAGGCAGTAGTGATGATGGCTGATAAGGGTATGTCATCTGCAAGGATGGGGTGAGCTGAGACGGCTGGCTCCGGGGCCCTTCCCTTTCTTTTCTGGCTCCTCTGACAATCCCTCTGGAATGGCACAGTGATTTTTACTTTGTTCCTCTTCTCTCTGACCTAGATCCTTCTCTGAATATGCCAAACAGGATTTCTAACTGCCACTTAGGTCCCAATCCACTTTCCCCTGTACTTTTCTTCCAGCAGGTATTACTCAGCCTTTTCCTCTTCAGGAAGTTGGCAGAAAAAATTCTAAGTACTTGTGCCAAAGCTGAAGGGCAGATCTCATTGAGAAAACATGAAAAAACAAACAAACAAAAAACGACATAAAGCTCCACAAACGGAGCGTCCAATGAAATAAAAACCGTCGTGAATTTAGCCTAGGTCAAGAATCCCGTCAGGCAAAAGATCTCAGAGGTTGGATAAGAAGAGAGTATCCAGAACAGGCCAAACCTCCAACGTATTATCCACTGCCACTGAGTCGATTCCGACTCATAGCAACTCTAAAGGACAGAGCAGAACTGCCCCATAGGGTTTCCAAGGAGCGCCTGGTGGATTCAAACTGCCGACCTTTTAATTAGCAGCCGCAGGTCTTAACCGCTACGCCACCAGGGTTTCCTCCAAGGTATTAGGTACTGTATTAATCTTAATGAGGTGAGTGGAGCAGGTGAAGGCGATAGTATGAGGGCTTTTTTTCTAGAAAGTCACTTTCAATGTTATTCTATTCACAAACAAGTTTGATTCCAATAGTCACTGGACATTTTTGGTTATGTTGCAGATAAGCCATAATGTTGCCCTCATAATTAATTTTTTTAAAAGTAATAATTTAAACAAAAGCTATAAGCGGAAAAAACCTAAAGAGGAAGCACTCTCAAATATTCAAGTAAACTAAAATATACATGCTCATTTATGAAACACTAAAATTCAACCAGGAAAAACCACGGGCAAAAAAGCACTTTTAGCCTAAATGCTGACTCTCTGCGCCTATCCAAAGTCCTCAGATACTCTCCCACCCATATGAGGAAAACCGGGCCAATTCAGCTACTGCCTTCCTTGACCGTGGTGTTTGCATAAGCATACCAGAGACAGCACAGAAAGGCAGAAATGGGGCAAAAAACAATTATTAAATCTCGGCAATGTTCCAGGAGAGCAAAATCCGTGTGTCAAGAGGCCATATCAAAGAGACTAAGTATACAAAGTGTTTGTTTTCCCATTTCCACTAGAAAATACAAAACCCAGTGAACCCAGTGCCGTCGAGTCGACTCCGACTCGTAGCAACCCTACAAAATACAAGACGTGCAAAAAAACAAAAAGCCAAACCCTCTGCTGTCGAGTCAATTCCGACTCCTAGCGACCTCATAAGAGGCGCAAGGAGGGGGCCAAATCTAAGAGAAGGAAAAAGACAGGTCTTCTTTCCCAGCCTGTTGCTGACTGGCCACATTCCTGCTCTGCGACACTTCCCTCTGCCGCTCACTCACTACCCTCATCCATCTGAAAGAGGCTGCATCTCTTGCAGGAACGTTGGCCCAATTTTTCTCTCTACTTCCATCAATTCTGGACTCTCCGACATGCCCAAGCTTGCATTTCTCATCTAGTGAGTGGCAACAATTATATTTTCTAACTGGTTACTTGTGGCGCTTTTTTTTTTTCTTTTAAACTTCGAGTTTTCTTTCCTTGGTTAACGCACAAAGCTTAAGGGAAATAAAAAGTAATCTTATAATGTGGACGTTCCACAGACATGCAGATAAAAATGACACTCTTGTTTAAACCCACAGTGAATGAAGAAACTACAGGTGAACTAGGTTTTTACAGAGGAGCTCTGTGGTGCAGGTCACAATTTATTACACAGCGATAAACCACCGTCACAGCATGACTTCAAATGATTTCAAGTTACAACAGCATTTTCATTTCACCCATCTGCAGAGAACAAGCCAACCTGAGTACTCAAATTCCTTGTAATCATTTTCTGCAGACATACTCTATAGACACAAAGTCGGCAACTCTGACTTTTTTGAATTTTGAGGCCAGGGACCACGTCCTATTAATCTTATAAACCACAGTCCCTAGCCCATAGTCGACCTCTAGGAGACCTGGTCTGTGGAGCAGAAGTCAGCAAAAAAGAGGTCCTATCTTCTGGACCCATGCAGTCACACTCCACGTCCCTTAGACACCGAAAGGGTGAGTGCTCTCAGAAAACGAGCCTTTCCTTATTATTATTTTTTTCTTTTTCTCATGTTTTCTTGTTTAGTTCAGCATATTTGCTTGCAAAACCCGTTGTTTGATTAAGGAGAATCTTAGATTTTTGCTTGATCATTTAAGAGTGATATCTAGTAACTTGGAAATCCTGGTGGCATAGTGGTTAAGCACTACAGCTGCTAACAAAAAGGTGGGCAGTTCCAATCTGCCAGGTGCTCCTTGGAAACTCTATGGGGCTGTTCTACTCTGTCCTATAGGGTCACTATGGGTTGGAATCGACTCAACGGCACTGGGTTTGTTTTTTTGGTATCTAGTAACTCTTGGTGAACTGCAGTTTAGGTCCGGATTTGGGCGTTTTAAACATTAAAGAGGTAGTTCTATTTTCAAAGAGCTCTAAGCCACTATAAGCCGCAAAAATTCAGGCATGGGTCAACCAGTAAAAGCCATTGGTGTGCTCGCCAGTGCTCATTACGAGCTAAAGACTCCGGTGACAGGATAAGGTGGTTGGTTGCAAAACACGTTAAAGCACTTTGCTGCCTGCCACCCACAAGCAAACAGTCACGCAAAGAAGGTATACATTGGTCTAAGTGAAACACTGTCCAAACCCTGTGCCCTTCCTCATTAGGTTTCTTTTTGTGGCTCAGAGTAAGCCTGGGGAACAGTGCTCTGTTTTGCCAAATTCACAGGGAGAAGTGGTAGCGCCGTATCTGTTTTATGACAGAATTTCTCAATAAAGAGTCACAGCAGGATTCCTCCATCTGACACTCTGGCAAGTTAATAAGTTTTATCTAAAATCTGTTATTTCTGTTGAATTGAGTTGAATTTATGAAAAATTGCTATATACACTTTAAGAAACTAGAATCCCCATATACGGTTCAGTAACTTTATGTGGTCTTTCTGTGTCCTTTTGTTCTAAGAGCTTGTTTCTGATCTGGAGCATTGTGTCTCTAAGTTTCTGTCCTGTATCAGGTTGAAGGCTATGGCTGAGAATTGCTGTTTTTTTGTAAGGCTGTCTTAGAACCTCAGTTCTTTCCTCATCCAAGAAAAACTCTCTTGTGTCTGTCTTAAAAAGTATGCAACAAAGACAACATTTCAGAGGTTTATTAAAAAGAAATTTATTTGATATGGTCAAAAGTTTTATCTGTCTGACGAAAGTTTGTTTAATTTATAAGGTTTTTAAGAGCTTTAATGTTAAATAAAATATAAAACAAAGAATTGGGTTTTTTGCCGTTAAAATTTTCTTTGATTTCTGAGTTGAAGGGTTAATTTATTCTTTGTGTAATCTGCCTTTAAGGCAGAGGTTCGGCCTCTCATGAAAGAATAAGATTCCTGAGCCAAAAACAAAGCTGCATGGCATTTAGGGAAAAAGAAAAAGCCAAGGTTTTACTTTAACATGTTTGGTTAAATAACTTAAGAATTGTTTCACAGTGACCTATAACAAACTCCTGACAACTCTGAAACTTCATGGAAAGCCGAAAAAAGTTTTTTTATAAAGGGAAAGAGTTAAAAAGTTTTATTTAATAAATTACATGGAAGGTGCCGTCAAAATCAAGAAAAATGCTTGATTCTCTTTGGGTCAAGATTTATATGTCAGTATTTCCTCTTGTGTTTTTGTTAGGGGACACTAGAAGCTAAAGATACTCCACCAGTTATCAGGCCACTTCTAGTCACCTCCCCAACCATGTCACTCACTTCCCTCAAGTTGTCTTGCAGACTCTCCAGAAAGACCTGGACAAATTCAGATCTAATGGGTTCAGAACAGTCAGACATGTGCAGAACAGACAAAGATGACCGACATGCATGGTCAATAACACAAGAGATCTTATGTCAAGGAAACAAAAGACTCATGCCAAGGGACCAAAATCACCGGAAATACATCACTGGCAGTAGTCGAGCCTATTTCAAAAGCAGAGGGTCTGTCAGCCACTTCTATGCCAAGTCTTAGCCCCACCTCTCAATATATAATCAATAGAAACTATGAATAGTTAGAACTTTCTGATGCTGCCCACCGTTTTCCTCTACCCTTAAATGAATATGTAAAAGTATAAATTGTAAATTGCTCTCCCAGATTGGTGAACTCAACCTGAGGTCCATACCTCTGAGTTCCTGCTTGCTAGCCTGCAAAATAAACTCTTTATTCCTCTCAAAACCAGCGTCTGAGAGTTTGGCTTTTTGCATGCTAGGCACAGACCCACCAGTCCGGTTTCAATTTTGGCGCCCCAGATGGGACCGTGAGCAGTTCTATCTGCCGTTTGCCCAGTTTCCTCAGTGCCATCCCGGCTGTGGCCTGGCTTGCTGGCGCCCTCATTACGCCTGGGTCATTCTCGACCCAGATGATGCAGGTAAGTTCAAGCTCGGCAGGTGGTGTTCCTTGTTACAGTGCAATCCCAACTTTGAGAGGACAGACAGATCTGGTCTGGTCTGGAGGCACTGGACGGGTAGTCCGCTCCCCGGATACAGTTGGGAGGGGACTAGGAGGCTGAAACAGAGCCTGCCAAGAAACCCCTGGTGTGAGTTCTGCTTCAGGACTTACGATCTGAGGGGTTGAAGTGGCCCACCTAGATACCTCCACCATTCCCATTAACCACAGGGTCCTGAGCCTCCATCCTCAGGCCTGGTGTGAGCTCACTCTTGTCTGTGTGTGTGCATGCTGAGTGCTGTGTAGAGAATGGGAGACATGCTGTCGATCCCCGAGTGTTCACCGTTGGGTTGTATTTTAAAGAACTGGAAACAGTTCAGCTATGGGGATATGAAAAGGAAAGTCATGATCAAGTACTGTAATCAGAATTGGGTAAAATATCCTCTTACATTATGATACCATCTTACAGTTAATGTTGTTTTGTAAAAGAAAAAAGAAATGGGATGAAATCCCTTATGTGTAGGCTTTTATGGCTTTATATCAAAAGAGAAATTTACAGAAACAATGTAAATTAATGGTTCAGAGGGCAAAAAAGCCTCGAGACCAGAAAGACAAAGAGGAAGAGGTTTTAGAAGAAAGTGAGCCTTGGCAACCTCTCCCTTTCCCAACAGCACCTCCCCCACCCCCTTTATGTACCGGGGCTCCAGCAGCTGCCGCCCCCTCGACCACAACTCCAGGACCCAGCAAGGGTCAGAAACCGGAAGGGGAGGGCAAGAAAACAGCAGAAACCTTATATTCCTGATTAGAGGAAGTGGCCTCTCCTTCCCACACCCACAGTGGTATTCAATTAGGCCAGGGGCCTCCCTCTTCTGATAAAGGGCAAAAGCAGTTCCTCTTCACCAGGTTCCGGCAGGAATAGATGATCAAAGGATGCTCCACAGCTTTGTGAGGGTGCACACTCCCTTCACTTCTATTGACTTACTGAACTAAAAAAACAAAAAAACTGAACCAGGGGAGATCAATGCCCAGTTACCGAGAAGACCCCAGCCAGATGGCAGAGTTCTTTCAGAGTACCTTTGATACTCACCAACCAACACGGGCAGATGTACAAGCCCTCCTTCCGAGGCCTGCTGACTCAGGAGGAAAGAAGGATGGTTTCAGAAAAAGCTAGACAGGAGGCAGAGAGGCTAGACAGGGAGAAATCTGGCCAGATGACCTGCAGATGTGGCTGTGCCCCTTCAAGACCCCAAGTAGGATCCAAACCAGGCTGATAATATGGGTTTCTTTTCTTTTTTTTTTTAATTTCAATTTTCTTTTTTGTTGTATTTTAGATGAAAGTTTACAGGACAAATTAGTTTCTCATGAACAATTAACATACATATTGTTTTGTGACCCTGGCTGCCAACCCCACAACACGTCAGCGCTCTCCCGGTCTTGACCTTGGGTTCCCTGTTATCAGCTTTCCTGTCTCCTCCTGCCTTCTTGGCCTTGCCCCTGAGCTGGTGTGCTCATTTAGTCTCGTTTTGTTTTATGGGCTTGTCTTAATCTTTGGCTATTTCAATATTCTATTTTGGCATTTGTATTTTTCAGGAAATACTTCTATTTTATCTGAATATTCAACTTTATTAGTATAAAGTTGCTCATACCAGTAACAGTGACCATCAAGTCAACTCTGATTCCTGGCGAGTCCACAAGGTTTGCAATGGCTAATTTTTCAGAAGTAGATCACCAGGCCTTTCTTTCCAGGCACGTTGGGTGGACTCGAACTGCCAATCTTTTGCTTAGCAGCCAAACGTCTTAACCATTTGCACCACCCAGGGACTTCTAAGTTGTTCATACTATCCTATTATTATCGATATCTATAGGAATATATAGAAATGTCTCCTTTTTCATTACTAAATTAATAACTTTTGTGTTTTATTACTTGATCAGTCTTGCTAAAGGTTTATTAGTTTCATTAATCTTTTCAAAGAGCCATCTTTTGGTTTTCTTTATTTTTCTCTACTGTACTACTGTTTTCTATTCCGTTGATTTATGCTTTCTATATTTCTTTTATTTTCCTTTTTTGGAGGGTTTATTTTACCATACTTTTTCTAGCTTTGAAGATGGAAGCTTAGATAATTGATTTTCAACCTTTCCGCTTTCATGATATATGTATTTAAAGTTCTAATAGAGGTGGGTCGGGGTAGAATTCTTGCTTTCCATGCAGGAGACCTGAGTTCAATTCCTGGCCAATACATCTCATGCATAGCCACCATCCGTCTGTCAGTGGAGGGTTGCATGTTGCTATGATGCAGGGTTCAGTGGAGCTTCCAGACTAAGATGGACTAGGAATAAAGGCCTAGCAACCTACCTCCAAAAATTAGCCAGTGAAAATCCTATGGATCACAACAGTTCAATCCACAACAAACCATGGGGATGGTGCACGACTGGGCAACATTTTGTTCCATTGTGCATGGAGTCACCATGAGTTGGAGGCCAGCTCAACAGCAACTGTCAGAAACAGGGAAGCTTTAATAACTGCAGTAGCTGACATGCAAGTTTTGAGATGCCAAATTTTCATTATAATGTAGTTCAAAATTTTTTCCGATTTCCATTATAATTTATTTTTTGTTCCATGGATGGTTTAAATGTGTTGTTTAAATCTTTATCATTTGAGGAATTTTCTAGTTATCTTCCTGTTGTTGATTTCTATTTTGATTCCGCTGAGATCAGATATCATACACTCTCCGATTTTAGTTCTTTGAAATCTGTTTAGACTTGCTTTGTCTCTCAACATGTGATCTATTTAAGTAATTTTTCACAGGCACTTGAACAGAATGTGCATTCTGCAATTATTTGGTGTAGTGTTTGATATGTCAATCAGTTCATGTAAATTAATTATATTGTTCACACATTCTATATTTATATTTATATTGACTTTCATTCTACTGAGAGAGGTATGTTAAAATCCCAACTATAATCGTGCCTTGTCTAATTATTCTTTTTTTTTTTAATTTTTATTGAGCTTCAAGTGAACGTTTACGAATCAAGTCAGACTGTCACATATAAGCTTATATACACCTTACTCCATACTCCCACTTTCTCTCCCCCTAATGAGTCTTTTTTTTTTTTTAATAAGTCAGCCCTTCCAGTCTCTCCTTTCGTAACAATTTTGCCGGCTTCCAACCCTCTCTACCCTCCCATCCCCCCTCCAGACAGGAGATGCCAACACAGTCTCAAGTGTCCACCTGATACAAATAGCTCACTCTTCATCAGCATCTCTCTCCTACCCACTGTCCAGTCCCTTCCATGTCTGATGAGTCATCTTCGGGAATGGTTCCTGTCCTGGGCCAACAGAAGGTTTGGGGACCATGACCGCCGGGATTCCTCTAGTCTCAGTCACACCATTAAGTATAGTCTTTTTGTGAGAATTTGGGGTCTGCATCCCACTGACCTCCTGCTCCCTCAGGGGTTCTCTGTTGTGCTCCCTGTCAGGGCAGTCATCGCTTGTGGCCAGGCACCAACTAGTTCTTCTGGTCTCAGGATGATGTAAGTCTCTGGTTCATGTGGCCCTTTCTGTCTCTTGGGCTCATAGTTATTGTGTGACCTTGGTGTTCTTCATTCTCCTTTGATCCAGGTGGGTTGAGACCAATTGATGCATCTTAGATGGCCGCTTGTGAGCATTTAAGACCCCAGATGCCACATTTCAAAGTGGGATGCAGAATGTTTTCATAATAGAATTATTTTGCCAATTGACTTAGAAGTCCCCTTAAACCATGGTCCCCAAACCTCCGCCCTTGCTCCGCTGACCTTTGAAGCATTCAGTTTATCCCGGAAACTTCTTTGCTTTTGGTCCAGTCCAGTTGAGCTGACCTTCCATGTATTGAGTATTGTCCTTCCCTTCACCTAAAGTAGTTCTTATCTACTAACTAATCAGTAAATAACCCTCTCCCATCCTCCCTCCCTCCCCCCTTCTCGTAACCACAAAAGTATGTGTTCTTCTCAGTTTATACTATTTCTCAAGATCTTATAATAGTGGTCTTATACGATGTTTGTCCTTTTGCCTCTGACTAATTTCACTCAGCATAATGCCTTCCAGGTTCCTCCATGTTATGAAATGTTTCACAGATTCGTCACTGTTCTTTATTGATGCCTAGTATTCCATTGTGTGAATGTACCATAATTTATTTAATCATTCATCTGTTGATGGACACCTTGGTTGCTTCCAGCTTTTTGCTATTGTAAATAGAGCTGCAATAAACATGGGTGTGCATATATCGATTCAGTAATATTTTTAAAATGCCAAAACTTAAAACAGCTTAAATGTCTTTCAACAGGAGAGTGGCGCAAGGCTGGGAAGGGAAGTTGTGATACATTTATTGAATAAACTACTAAAAAAGCTAAACCAAACCTGTTGCCAATGATTCAATTCTGAGTCATAGCGACCCTATAGGACTACTGTTGTTAGGTGCCATTGAGTTGGTTCCAACTCAAAGCGACCCTATGTACGACAGAACGAAACACTACCCGGTCCTGCTCCATCCTCACAGTCCTTGTTTTGCTAAAGCCCATTGTTGCAGCTGCTGTGTCAGTCTGTCATGTTGAAGGTTTTCCCCTTTTTCTCTAACCCTCATGATAAGCACTTCAAAGAGGTCTTTTGCAGCCGATTTGCCCAATGCAATGTGTCTTTTGATTTCTTGACTGCTGCGTCCATGGGTGTTGATTGTGGATCCAAGTAAAATGAAATCCTTGACAATCTCAATCTCTTCTCCATTTATCATGATGTTGCTTATTGGTCCAGTTGTGATAATTTTTGTTTCCTTTATGTTGAGGTATAATCCATACCAAAGGCTGTGGTCTTTGATCTTCATCGGTAAGTGCTTCAAGTCCTCTTCACTTTCAGCAAACAAGGTTGTGTCATCTGCATAACACAGGTTGTTGATGAGTCTTCCTCCGATCCTGATGCCCCGTTCTTCTTCATACAGTTCAGCTTCTCTAATTATTTGCTCAGCATACAGAATGAATAGGTGCGGTGAAAGGATACAACCGTGACGCACAGCTTTCCCAACTTGAAACCACGCAGTATTCCCTTGTTCTGTTCGAACGACTGCCTCTTCATCTATGTACAGGTTCCTCATGAGCCCAATTAAGTGTTCTGGAATTCCCATTTTTCACAATGGTATCCGTAATTTGCTATGATCCACACAGTTGGATGTCATTGCATAGTCAACAAAACACAGGTAAAAGTATTTCTGGTATTTTCTGCTTTCAGCCAGCATCTACCTGACATCAGCAATGATATCCCTGGTTCCGCATCCTCTTCTGAATCCAGCCTGAGTTTCTGGCTGTTCCCTGTCGATACATTGCTGAAGCCGTTTTTAAATGATCTTCAGCAAAATTTTACTTGTGTGTGATATTAATAATATTGTTTGATAATTTCCGCATTCGGCGGGATCACCTTTCTTGGGATTAGGCATAAATATAGATCTCTTCCAGTCAGTTGGCCAGGTAGCTGTCTTGCAAATTTCTTGGCACACACAAGCGAGCACTTCCAGTGCCGCACTGGTTTGTTGAAACATATCAGTTGGCATTTCATCAATTCCTGGAGCCTTGTTTTTCACCAATGCCTTAGTGCAGCATGGACTTCTTCCTTCAGTACCATCAGTTCCTGATCATATGTTACTGCCTGAAATGGTTGAACATCAACCAATTCTTTTGGGTATAGTGACTCTGTGTATTCCTTCCATCTTCTTTTGATGCTTCCTGGGTCATTTAATATTTTCCCCATAGAATCCTTCACTATTGCAACTCAAGTCTTGAATTTTTTCTTCAGATCTTTCAGCTTGAGAAATGCAGGGCGTGTTCTTCCATTTTGGTTTTCCACCTCCAGGTCTTTGCACATGTCATCGTAATACTTTGCTTTGTCTTCTTGAGCCACCCTTTGAAATCTTCTGTTCAGCTCTTTTACTTCATCATCTCTTCCATTCTCTTTAGCTATTCTAAGTTCCAGAGCAAGTTTCCGAGTCTGTTCTGACATCCATTTTGGTCTTTTCTGTCTTTTTAATGAGCTCTGGCTTTCTTCCTGTATGATGTCCTTGATGTCATTCCACAATTCATCTGGCCTTCAGTCATTAGTGTTCAATGCATCAAATCTATTCTTGAGAGGGTCTCTAAATTCAGGTGGGATATAGTCAAGGTTGTACCTTCACTCGCGTCGACTTGTTCTAATTTTCTTCAGTTTAAACTGGAACTTGCATAGGAGCAATTGATGGTCTGTTTTGCAGTTGGCCCCTGGCCTTGTTCTGACTGATGATATTGAGCTTTACCATCGTCTCTTCCCACAGATGTAGCTGATTTGATTCCTGTGTGTTCCGTCTGGTGAGGTCCACCAGGCTAATAATATGGTTTTCTTACAACATTATCAAGAATGTATCCTAGAGGGGCTCCAGCAGGGAGCACCCAAACCCAGGAACCTTAACAAAATTCAAGAGGTTCACCAAAAGCCAGATGAGAATCACTCTGCCTGCCTTGAGTGGGTCCTAGAAGCTTATAGAAAACATGCTGATATAAATTCTGATGACTCTACTTTCCAGAAAGTTGTTAACCTGACTTTTGTCTCTCAGAGCGTGCCAGACATAAGGCGCAAGTTACAGAAACTAGAAAATGGGTCAATCATTAAGGGACGAATAACAGACGAAGTTGCTAATTAGATAAAAACACAACAGTAATCTCCGACCTCATCAACCAAGGTGACTTGAGATAACAACATAGCCTTAAGATTTTTTATTAGCCCAAGAAAGTGTAGTCTACGCTGTAGCAAATACCTCTTGTTGCATACGGATAAATAACACAGGAGAAGTAGAACAGGATATACATAGAAATTAGACAGCAAGCTAGTTGGTTACACACTTTAACACTCTTATAAACACCAGAATTATTTAGTTGGTTACCATCAAGAATAAGTACGTGGGCTAGACCACAAATGCAAGGGATAGTAATGTTCTTAGTCTGCACCCTGACAGCATTAGGCATAATAAAACTTGCCTTCGATTGTCTTACATAGAGACAGATTCACAATACAGGCAATCTGTTCCTTGCCCCTACGCGATCCACACTAAACCTGAAAGCTGCATGACTTTCATCCCAGGCTGGCTTGATAAGCTAATGCAGCCGTAAGCATGGCTAGGTAGCCATGGGGCATTGAAGGCCAGCTGGTTTCTTTCTGAATTATTAATGAGCTTTTCTTATTTCTCCTATGAGAGCCAGGAGAGCTTATGTAAGCAGCAGTCTCTACCTTTAAGGGGTTTACATGCCATTAACAGAAAGAACATAAGCCTTTGAAAGAACAAAGCCAGATGCAGCAAAAATAAGAGATGTCACGTATGAAGCAACTATTGTGCGCCAGGCACAAGCTTTGGACTTTCCAAGACAATTTCTGATCAATCCAACAATCCTGGTGCAGTACAATGAATCACTTTTATATGGTCTTTCTAGTCCTAGTCTTGTAACTCCCACAAAATGGCTGGCTGTGCCACAATCTAACAAGGGATTGGTCAATTATTATGCAAATGCTGGTCTGAAAACCCACTCAGTAGGACTGGCTGACTTGTGGTCCACTGAGGCGATTGGTTGCTTCATGGTCCTGCTGGGAGGGCCATGCCTTAAAATTGATTGACAAGGAGTTTGCTTATATAAAGGCCAATCCCACAGAGGTTCAGGGTGACCTGACTACCATACCAAGAAGAGTTTGGAGTGGAGCATGTTCTTTCAGCTTGGGGTTCCTGCACCGAGAATCTCGTAGACACAAGAGAGAGAGCTGTTAACACTGAAGATGGAACAACAGCGACAGTAGGCTGGGTGGCCCGTGGAGAGAAAGAGGTGGCTGTGGTGGGTTTACCAGCCCACGGAGAGAGACAGAGCTGAGCACCTTTGGTCAGGAGGTTTGCCTGTGGAGCTGGGTGCTGCCCAGCATTTGCCCACAGAGCTAAAAGAACTGTAACACTTGCCCATGCAGGGCAGAGGCCTGAGTGTGTCCCACGCAAGGGCTGCACGCTGCCCCCTGACCCCACCCCTGTCGGCATGGCAGGAGGCACGCGGGCCCTTGGGCAGCACAGGTCCAGGAAGCATGGTGGGAGCCAGTGGCAGAGGCCCAGGAGATCCTGTGCAGGGGTCTTCATCAGCAAGACCCAGCGACAGAGGAGAAGCCTCAGGAGCTAGGAAGACCCCCAAGCAGCACGGTAGTAGCCAGAGGCGATGATGTTAAGACAGCGTCCGACCTGAACCACAGCATGCCTGCCCAGCAACATAAGCATGGACAAGAGTAATTTGGGAAAGGGTAAGCAGTTCCCCTTTAAGACTCTGTTTTTGCTGTTTGCGTTCTATAAATTATAATAATGGCTTTCACTTTGCTAACACTGTGTAAGTGTCTTGAGTGTCTGGCTTGATCACAGATGAATGTAGCAACCACGGAATGGCTGATGCCAGTGGGTGTACGTGCCTCACTTCTAGCAGTCTTATGTCTGCCTAGAAGTTTCAGGCACAGCCTGTCTGCATGTGCAATACAGGCAGATAGGCAGGCATACACCTGTCAAGGTAGACATCATTCCCATTTTGCAAAAGAAATGGAATTAGAGAGGTTGAGTCACTTGCTGAGAAGCTCCTGGAACCAGGACACTGAGAAAGAGCAAAAAAGAGAGAGAGCTGTAACAACAAAGATGGTGAGAAGCAAAAGCAAACAAGTGGTGGCAACAAACCAGGACAGGCAGGAAACGTCCTACCCCACAGGGCAGAAAAGCTAAGTGCCTTTGGGCAGGAGGCTTGCTGGTGGAAAAAGGTACCTCCGGGCACTTGGTGGAGCAAGGTTTGCTGACTCCAAGAGCTAGAGCTGAGTGCCTCAGGGCAGAGGACTTACTGGAGAAATGGGGTGCCTCGGGGCACTTATCAGTAGAACTAAAAGAGCTCCGTAACACTTGCTGGAGCAGGGCAGAGGCCAGGCCATGGGGCCAGAAAAAGGCCTGCCTGTGGGCATGGCTGGAAAGAGTGGAAGAATTATATTCTGACTGTTCCTGAAGCTGAATTATAACCTGTTACTTCCCTAATAAACCCCACAATTGTAAATAAACCCCATATCTTTGAGTTGTGTGTGTCTGTTGCGATGAGTTAATAGAACTTAGCAGAGTAGAGCACCACAGGATTGAAGCTTCCACCAAGGCTTTCTGCTCAGCCACAGTGCCCCCCTCCCCCTCCTGCAGCCCACCACGCCCTGGTTTCTAACTGCAGCTTGGCCCGACCACACCACAGGCCCAAACTGCGGTTTGAATTCAGTGCTGAAATCCCGTGCATACACAAGCCAAGATCTCAGCACATGCAGAGGACCTGAAGATCCATTGCCCCAAACTTGACCCTGGACCTGAACTTCTCTGGAGAGGAAGATGTTCTCTGGCAAACAACTGTACCCGCGCTCATTTACAAAGTGGAAGTTCCCTTCCTTTGCAAATGACTCAGCACCTGGATCTCCAAATATGGACATGGGACGGACCGGGGTGTCAGATTTTGGGCGCCAATCCCGCCCCCTGGGAAGTGGATGGCATAAAAGCTCCAAGCTCCCCTGGGGCTGGGATCGAGTGGTCTTTTGGCTGCTAGGTCCCACGTTGCTCCTCGTTTGCAACAACAATAAATTTCCACTTTCTGTTTCCCTTGCAGCTGGTGGTGTGAGACATCCATCTTATTTCGATCAGCTCATAGGACAGGACAAGAACCCTCCTTTGGTTACAATAGAGTGCCATGGAAGGTGTCAGAACTGGTAAAAAGGGCTGGCGAAAGGAAGTATGTCTGCCCTCTGTCCCATAGCAACCAGCCTTGAGCTGTTGATCTTGATTCTCCTTCCTCCTTGTGAAGTTAGAGGAGGTCAGATGCCTCCCTCACGCCATTTTCACAATGTGTGTATGTGTGTGTATACTCTCTTAGTGTGTGTGTGTATAATCTCTTTATTACTAGCCCTTGCAGTGTGGTAGTTAAACACTCAGCTGCTAACCAAAAGGTCAGTAGCTTGAACCCACCAGTCGCTCTGTAGGAGAGAGAGGTGGCAGTCTGTTTCTATAAAGATTACAGCCTTGGAAACCCTATGGGGCAGTTCTACTCTGTCCTATAGGGTCGCTATGAGTCAGAATCAATGGCAGTGGATTTGGATTTATGTATATTGTGATGAAGATAAAAACAAAAAAAACCAAACCCGTTGCCGTCAAGTTGATTCCAACTCATAGCGACCCTATAGGATAGAGCAGAACTGCCCCCATACGGTTTCCAAGGAGCGCCTGGTTAGCAGCCACAATTCTTAACCACTATGCCCCCCGGGTTTCCATGATGAAAATATACACTCCAAAACATTCGACAACTGCCACATTTACGATTCAATGACACTGACTACATTTTTCATTTTGTACCACCTCCAACAGGGTTTTCTATGGCTGTTTTTTCAGAAGTAGATCGTCAGGCTTTTTTTTCAAGGTGCCTCTGGGTGGGCTCGAATTTCTAGCCTTTTGGTTTGAAGCCAAGTGCATTAACTGTCTGCACCACCCAGAAACTCCATTTTATGCTCTTGCTGTTGTTTTTAGCTGCCATCTAGTCTTCAGCCAACTCATGATGACCCCATGTAAAATGGGATCAAATCATTGGGATCCATAGAGTTTTCATTGGCTGATTTTCAGAAGTAGATCACCAGGCCTTTCTTCCTAGTCTGTCTTAGTCTGGAAGCTCTGCTGAAATCTGTTCAGCATCACAGCAATACACAAGCCTCAGCAAGTGGCGGCTGCGTATAAGGGGCACTGGCCCTGGGGACCGAGGCTGGGTCTCTCCCATGGAAGGCAAGAGCTCTACCACGAACCACCACTGCCCCATGTGTTATGCTCTAGCCATGCTGAGAGTCTTAACCACGGGTGATACTCATTTCTGGAGCTCTCCCACTGTGTGGAACACCTGTAACCTGCACCGTTCACCTGGCTAATACTTCATGTCTTACTGTAATCTCCTCCAGGAACCCTTCCCTGTCCCTTTGGAGTTATGTGCCCCTCCTCAGTATTCCTAGATGTTTCCCAGCAACAATTAAAATAGCTAATAACATGAAGGCATCTGATCTGATGCTACGTGATCTCGCTCCAGGGTTTACACACTATGCGCTGTTCTTGCCCCACACAGCTTTACTACTTTACATTTAGCTTCAAGGGCACTGATGGTTCAGTGGTAGGATTCTTGCCTTTCATGCAGGAGGCCTGGGTTCGATTGGCTAATGCATCTTGTGCGCAGTCACCACCCATCTGTCAGTGATGGCTTATGTGTTACTACGACGCTGAACAGGTTTTGACAGAGCTTCCAGGCTGAAATGGATTAGGAAGAAAGGCCTGGTGATCTCCTTCCAAATATCAGCCAATGAAAACCCAATGGATCACAACGGCCCTACCCACAACCAGTCACGGGGATGGCACGGGACCAGGCAGTGTTTTGGTCCATTGTGTGTGGAATCCCATGAGCTGGCGCTGACCGCACAGCAGCTGACACCACTAGAATTTAAGTGGCACGAAGGCAGCGGCTTTGCTCCCCACTATACCTCCGCACCTAGAACAGCAGCTGACGCTTATTAGCTGCTAAGTTTTTGATAATTTGATGCTCAACCTTTGAAAAGAACTACTATCTTCATCTCCCAGATGAGAAAACAATAGCTGAGAGAGATTGAGTAACTCTAGAAATGCCACAGAGATACTATCTAGTACGGAATACCTCTAAACCAAGCAAGTCCCTGGGACGCCAAAGCCAAGCTTTTTTTTTTTCTTAATTGTGCTTTAAGTGAAAGTTTACAATTCAAGTCAGTTTTTCATACAAAAACGGATACACACATCATTATGTGATCCTAGTTGCTCTCCCTACAATCAATGTGACAGTACACGCCTTCCCTCCACCCTGTATTTCCTGTGTCCATTCGCTCAGGCCCTGTCCCCCTCTGCCTTCTCGTCTCACCTCCAGACACATAGTCTCACGTGTCTACTTGAGCTAAGAAGCGCACTCCTCAGCAGTGTCATTTTATGTCTTATAGTCCATTCCGATCTTTGTCTGAAGAGTTGGCTTTGAGAATGGTTTTAGTTTTGGACAAACAGAGAGTCTGGGGCCATGACCTCCGCGGTCCCTCCAGTCTCAGTCAGACCATTAAGTCTGGCCTTTTTACTAGAATTTGAGCTCAAAGCCAAGCTCTTTAATGAGCACCTCTAAACTAACACAGCTATTCCAGTTCACACTTAAATAAAAGGGAGTTGCTGTTAGCTGCCATCAAGTTGAGACACCTTATACTTACAGAACTTCACAATGATAAAACCAAATTTATAAATTAAATAAAACCGATACAATTCAAATTAACGACATCAACATAACAGATGAGTTTGTGTTCCTATAACTGAATCACCGATGCCGGGTTAACACCAGGAAGCTGCAGCCTCATGATCCCTTTTATATTTATTTACTCAGTTTCCCTAGTTTGACTTCGATAACACTAATGAAAAACTGCCTACTCACAAAATACATTAAAAACCCATCCTGACAACTTCAGGGCTTTGTTTGCCACTTGGGAATGATCATCATCACACACAAATTCTGCCCACAAGCATCAAATATCAATTTTAAAGATGTGTCACTTTATTGTTCTGTAGTTTGTCCTCTTGAAACGACATTTATGCTAAAATCTGCATTAAACGAGCATATAATTATTTTTGACATTAACAGGAAAAGGAATTGCATCGTTACCACCAGGCTTACTGCTAATTACACCAGGTTGGTTCCCCCAAACAGAACACCCAACTCAACACATGTGCCCCCAACAGGAACGCAGTCCTCACTACTGCGGGGCACGTTCTTCGGTATTCAGTACTTACAGCAACATCAAGTGCCAGTAATTGCTCATTCTCCCACCACTTTTCTTGCTTCAACCTATGGCAAAGGTCACAAAGAATGAAGCTTCTCAGAGTTGAGCTCTTTTGCCTCCTTCCCCTCACATCTGTGGAACGGATGGGAACTACCACTCAGACTACCGTGCTGAGCACTTCTCTGCCCTCATTCCTTCATTGACTGCTGCCCTCTATTACTGTGTTTTTATGCCAATAACGAGGGTATTTTTTAACTGTTGCTGTAAAAAATTAGCACATTACTCTTATGTAAATACCTGAGTGAGGGAGGGTGCAGCTGGCAAAGAAAACATATAATAACATGCACATTATTTGAGTAAAAACAGTAACTTGGAATCTGTTTCGTGCCCTGGAATAAGGTGGTGAACAAAACAAATCCCCTACTCTCAGAGAGCTTTCATTCCACGTAAATTATCTCATTTGATCCTCCTAACAGCCTCTGGGGGCATGGTGTTATTCTCATTGTAACCATAAGCACTGAAAGCCTGGGGCCTGACTGGGGTCTGACTGTTTGCATCCAGAGCTCAAGTGCAGTTCTTGACCCTGCAAGGCATGGCTGGCTCTGAGGGAAACAGTCTGAGACAGTACTGAGCTGGACAAGGGCCAGACTCTGGAGGCCTTCTGCCAACTGTGAGACAGAAAACATTCCTTAACCTCTGCTGGTCATCTCCTCATCTGTAAAAATAAAACTCAAAACCAAACCCACTGCCGTTGAGTCGATTCTGACTCACAGGGACCCTACAAGGCAGTGTAGAACCGCCCCATAGAGTTTCCAAGGAGCACCTGGTGGATTTGAACTGTGAGCCTTTTGCTTAGCAGCCGTAGCACTTAACCACTATGCCACCAGGGTTTCCTCCTGTAAAAACAGGGAGGATTAAATGAATTAATACAAGTTAAACACCTAGAACAGTGCCTGGCACATCACAAGAGCTTATTCTTATTCTAGGTAGCCCCCTTCCTCCTCCTGCAAGGGTCTGTGGTCTATGACTAAATCCAGGTTCAGATTTCTAAAGTAAATTATTATATTGTGCATTTGCTCTTACACCTTTTGATCTCAGGACTTGTCCCCTTTCAGTTTTCTTTTTCAGGTTTTCTCTTCTGCCTCCTTCCATTTTTATGAAAAGGCTGTGATCCCGCTCCATTTAAAAAGAAAGGCAGTGGGGTTTGGGGGCTTCCTTAACCACCTGAAGCAGGCCTTCTTTTTTTTTTTTTTAATAATTTTTATTGTGCTTTAAGTGAAAGTTTACAAATCAAGTCAGTCTCTCACACAAAAACCCATATACACCTTGCTACACACTCCCAAATACTCTCCCCCTAATGAGACAGCCTGCTCTCTCCCTCCACTCTCTCTTTTTGTGTCCTTTTCGCCAGCTTCTAACCCCCTCCACCCTCTCATCTCCCCTCCAGGGAGGAGATGCCAACATAGTCTCAAATGTCCACCTGATCCAAGAAGCTCACTCCTCACCAGCATCCCTCTCCAACCCATTGTCCAGTCCAATCCATGTCTGAAGAGTTGGCTTCGGGAATGGTTCCTGTCCTGGGGCAACAGAAGGTCTGGGGGCCATGACCACCAGGGTCCTTCCAGTCTCAGTCAGACCATTAAGTCTGGTCTTATGAGAATTTGGGGTCTGCATCCCACTGTTTTCCTGCTTCCTCAGGGTTTCTCTGTTGTTTTCCCTGTCAGGGCAGTCATCGGTTGTAGCTGGGGACCATCTAGTTCTTCTGGTCTCAGGATGATGTAGTCTCTGGTTCATGTGGCCCTTTCTGTCTCTTGGGCTCATAATCACCTTGTTTCCTTGGTGTTCTTCATTATCCTTTGAGCCAGGTGGGTTGAGACCAATTGATGCCTCTTAGATGGCTGCTTGCTAGAGTTTAAGACCCCAGACGCCACTCTTCAAAGTGGGATGCAGAATGTTTTGTTAATAGATTTTATTATGCCAATTGACTTCGATGTCCCCTGAAACCATGGTCCCCAGACCCCTGCCCCTGCTACACTGGTCTTTGAAGCATTCAGTTTATTCAGGGAACTTCTTTGCTTTTCGTTTAGTCCAATTGTGCTGACCTGCCCTGTATTGTGTGCTGTCTTTCCCTTTACCTAAAGTAGTTCCTCTCTACTATCCAGTTAGTGAACACCCCTCACCCACCCTCCCTCCCCGCTCTTGTAACCACAAAAGAATGTTTTCTTCTCAGTTTAAACTATTTCTCAAGTTCTTATACAATATTTGTCTTTTTGCAACTGACTAATTTCACTCAGCATAATGCCTTCCAGGTTCCTCCATGTTATGAAATGTTTCAGATTCCTCACTATTCTTTATTGATGTGTAGTGTTCCATTGTGTGAATATACCACAATTTATTTATCCATTCATCCGTTGATGGCCACCTTGGTTGCTTCCATGTTTTTGCTATTGTAAACAGTGCTGCAATAAAGATGGGTGTGCATCTATCTGTTCGTGTAAAGGCTCTTATTTCTCTAGGATATATTCCAAGGAGTGGGATTGCTGGATCATATGGTAGTTCTAGTTCTAGCTTTTTAAGGAAGTGCCAAATTGATTTCCAAAGTGGTTGTACCATTTGACATTCCCACCAGCAGTGTAGAAGCGTTCCAGTCTCTCCACAGCCTCTCCAACATTTATTATTTTGTGTTTTTTAGATTAATGCCAGCCTTGCTGGAGTGAGATGAAATCTCATTATAGTTTTGATTTGCATTTCTCTAATGGCCAGTGATTGTGAGCATTTCCTCATGTTATCTGTTAGCTACCTGAATGTCTTCTTTAGTGAAGTGCCTGTTCATATCCTTTGCCCATTTTTTAATTGGGTTGTCTTTTGTAGTTCAGTTTTTGCAGTATCATGTACATTTTAGAGATCAGACGTTGATCAGAAATGTCATAGCTAAAAACTTTTTCCCAGTCTGTAGCTAACTTTTTTTTAATGATTTTTTAAAATAATTTTTATTGTACTTTACGTGAAAGTTTACAAATCAAGTCAGTCTCTCACTTATCAACTTATATACACCTTACTACATACTCCCAATTACTCTCCGCCTAATGAGACAGCCCGCTCCCTCCTTCCAGTCTCTCTTTTCGTGACCATTTTGCCAGCTTCTAACCCCCTCTACCCTTCCATCTCCCCTCCAGACAGAAGATGCCAACATAGTCTCAAGTGTCCACCTGATGCAAGTAGCTCACTCTATAGGTAATCTTTTTATTCTTTTGGTGAAGCCTTTGGATGAGCATAGGTGTTTGATTTTTAAGAGCTCCCAGTTATCTGGTTTCTCTTCTGCTGTTTATGTATTGTCAGTAATGTTTTGTATACTGTTTATGCCATGTATTAGGGCTCCTAGCATTGTCCATATTTTTTCTTTCATGATCTTTATCATTTTAGATTTTATATTTAGGTTTTTGATCCATTTTGAGTTGCGTTTTGTGCATCGTGTGAGATATGGGTCTTGTTTTGTTTTTTTGCAGATGGATATCCAGTTATGCCAGCACCATTTCTTAAAGAGACTATCTTTTCCCCATCTGACTTTGGGCCTTTGTCAAATATCAGCTGCTCATATGTGGATGGATTTATGTCTGGATTCTCAAATCTGTTCCATTGGTCTACGTATCTGTTGTTATACCAGTACTAGGTTGTTTTGACCCTGATTACTAGGTTGTTTTGACCCTGGTGGTATAATAGGTTCTAAAATCAGGTAGAGTGAGGCCCCCCACTTTGTTCTTTTTCAGTAATGCTTTATTTATCTGGGGCCTCTTTCCCTTCCATATGAAGTTGGTGATTTGTTTCTCCATCTCATTAAAAAATGTCATTGGAATTTGGATCGGAATTGTGTTGTATCTATAGATGGCTTTTGGTAGTATAGACATTTTTACAAAGTTAAGTCTTATTTATGAGCAAGGTATGTTTTTCCACTCATGTAGGTCTCTCTTGGTTTCTTGCAGTAGTGTCTTGTAGTTTTCTTTGTATAGGTCTTTTACGACTCTGGTAAGATTTATTCCTAAGTATTTTATCTTCTTGGGGGCTACTGTAAACGGTACTGATTTGGTGATTTTCTCTTCAATTTTTCTTTTCCTTGGTGTAGAGGAATCCAACTAATTTTTGTAGGTTTATCTTGTATCCTGATCCTCTGCTGAACTCTTCCATTAGTTTCAGTGGTTTTCTTGAGGATTCTTTAGGGTTTTCTGTGTATAAGATCATGTCATCTGCAAATAGAGATACTTTTACTTCTTCCTTACCAATTTGGACGCACTTTCGTTATCTAGCCTGATTGCTCTGGCTAGGACTTCCACCACAATGTTGAATAAGAGTGGTGATAAAGGGCATCCTTGTCTGATTCCTAATCTCAAGGGGGAATGCTTTCAGGCTCTCTCCATTTAGCATGATGTTGGCTATTGGCTTTGTATAAATGCCCTTTATTATGTTGAGGAATTCTCCTTCTATTCCTATTTTGCTGAAAATTTTTGTCATGAATGGGTACTGAACTTTGTCAAATGCCTTTTCTGCATCAATTGATAAGATCATGTGGTTCTTTTATTTATATGATGGATTACATTGTTTTTCTAATGCTGAACCATCCCTGCACACCTGGTATGAATCCCACTTGGTCATGGTGAATTATTTTTTTGATGTTGTTGAATTCCATTGGCTAGAATTTTGTTGAGGATTTTTGCATCTAAGTTCATGAGGGATATAGGTCTGTAATTTTCTTTATTTGTGGTGTCTTTTTTTTTTTATCTGGTTTTGGTATTAGGGATATGGTGGCTTCACAGAATGAGTTTGGGAGTATTCCGTTTTCTTCTATGTTCTGAAATACCTTTGGTAGTAGTGGTGTTAACTCTTCTCTGAAAGTTTGGTAGAACTCTGCAGGGAAGCCATCCGGGCCAGGGCTTTTTTTTTGTTGGGAGTTTTTAATTACCTTTTCAATCTCTTCTTTTTTTATGGGTCTATTTAGTTGTTCTACCTCTGTTTGTGTTAGTTTAGGTAGGTAGTGTGTTTCTAGGGATTCATCCGTTTCTTCTAGGTTTTCAAATTTGTTAGTGTGCAATTTTTCGTACTAATCTGACATGATTCTTTTAATTCCAGTTGGGTCTGTTGTAATATTGCCCAACTCATTTCTTATTCAGGTCGTTTGCTTCCTCTCCTGTTTTTCTTTTGTCAGTTTGGCCAGTGGTTTATCAATTTTGTTAATTTTTTCAAAGAACCAGCTTTTGGTCTTGTTAAATCTTTCAATTGTTTTTCTGTTCTCTATTTCATATAATTCTGATTTTTATTATTTGCTTTCTCCTGGTGCCTGAGGGTTTCTTTTGTTGCTCTCTATTTGTTCAAGTTGTAGGGATAATTCTTTGATTTTGGCCCTTTCTTCTTTTTGTATGTGTGCATTTATTGATCTAAATTGACCTCTGAGCACTGCTTTTGCTGTGTCCCAAAGGTTCTGATAGGAAGTGCTTTCTTTCTCATTGGATTCTATGAATTTCTTTATTCCACCCTTGAGGTTTTCTACAACCCAGTCGTTTTTGAGCAGAGCATTGTTCAGTTTCTAAGTGTTTGATTTCTCTTCCCTGCTTTTTCTGTTATTGATTTCTACTTTTATCGCCTTATGGTCAGAGAAGATGCTTTGTAATATTTTGATGTTTTGGATTCTGCTAAGGCTTGCTTTACGACCTAATATGTGGTCTATCCCAGAGAAATGTTCCATGTGCACTAGAAAAGAAAGTATACTTGGTTGCTGTTGGGTGGAGTGTTCTGTATATGTTTATGAGGTCAAGTTGGTGGGTTGTAGCATTTAGATCTTCCATGTCCTTATTGAGCTTCTTTCTGGATGTTCTGTGCTTCACCGACAGTGGTGTATAATTGTGGAGCTATCTATCTCACTTTTCAATGCTGTTAGAGTTTGTTTTATATATCTTGCAGCCCTGTCATTGGGTACATAAATATTTAATATGGTTATATCCTCCTGGCATATCGTCCCTTTAATCATCATATTCTTTTTTAATGTCTTTTTTTCTTTACCGTAATAAGATACAACCTATGTGTCATAGTACACTTTAAATGTTTAAAAGCCTTTTTTATATGTAGTAACTCAAGGCACCTTAACATTAAAAAAAAAAAAACCTGTTGACACTGAGTCTATTCTGACTCATAGGGACCCTACAGGACAGAGCTGAGCTACCCCATATGGTGTCCAAGGAGTGTCTGGTGGATTCAAACCGCCGACCTTTCGGTTAGCAGCGGTAGCTCTTAACAACTACGCCACCAGGGTTACCTAAATTATTTAAAACTTTTGACTGCCTCAGGCTAAATCCCAGATATGACAGGTAGACAATCCATGCCTTTATTATGGTTAGTTGTTCATATCTTATTTCTTTTGGACAGTGGGTTCCTTAAGAGCAGCAACCACATCTTACACTTCCCAGGCCCCAATACATGGGAGATACTTCTTGTTCTGTGCTGTCAAGTTGATTCCAACTCACAGTGACCCTATCTGACAAAGCAGAACTGCCCCATAGGGTTTTGTGGCTATAATCTTTATGCGAGCAGACCACTAGGTCTTTTTTCCTGCGGAGCCGCTGGTGGGTCCAAACTCCCAAACTTTTGGTTAGTAGCCAAGTGCTTAACCATTGCACCACCAGGGTTCCTTTCAGGGAGACACTTAGTACTCATGAAATGAACACCGGAATTTGTAAATTATTTTAGGAATAAGTCCTCAAGAAATAATGACTGGTTTTGTTGCTACGAGCCCTTTATAACAAACATTACGTGACCTTTCAAGTTATTTTAGAATTATGAGAAATCACACTATTAGTTTGAAAAGGACAGTAAGAAAAAAGTAGCTAATACCCAGAGCCTTCAGTCAACTAAGGAGCCCTGGTGGTGCAGTGGTTAAGAGCTTAGCTGCTAACCAAAAGATCAGCAGTTCAAATCCACCAGCTGCTGCTTGGAAACCCTATGGGGCAGCTCTACTCTGTCCCAAGGGTCGCTATGAAGTGGAATCTACTTGATGGCAACGGGTTTTAAGTCAATTAAAGGAATCCTGGTGGGGCAGTGGTTAAAGCACTTGACTGCTAACCAAGAGGTTGGTGGTTCAAACCCACCAGCTGTTCTGGGGGAGAAAGATGTGGCAGTCTGTGCCCGTAAAGATCACAGCCTTGGAAACCCCATGGGTCAGTTCTACTCTTTCATTAAGTCAGTATTGACTTGATAGCAGTGGGTTAGTCAATTAAAAAATAAAAAACAAAAAACCAAGCCTATTGCTGTTGAGTTGATTTCAACTCACAGAGATCCTATCAGACAGAGCAGAACTACCCCACAGGGTTTCTAAGAAGCAGCTGGTGGATTCAAGCTTTGGACATTTTGGAAAATAGTTGAGCTCTTAACCACTGTACCACCAGAGCTTCTGAACAAATACATCTGATGGTAAAGCCAAGATGAGAACTGGTCACCTGAAGTCTAGGGCTCTTTCCATTGTCCAATAACCCTAACAGCATAGCTGAGGGCCTCTTATAATATGAAAATAATTATATGATTAGGGTTCTTATTTAGAAAACAATTTCATGTGTCTTGGATTTAAGGAAACCAATGAGACTCATTATTTTCAATTATGCAACAATACCACCCAAGTTACTTTTCTGGGAAGGAGATGGTAGTCGAGGAGGAGAACACAAAAGGATAAAGGCCTTTTTTTGTTCCTCCCATAGACATTTGCTATTTTTACAATAAATAAGGAAGACTCTTCTGGCACTGAAGTTTGTTGTTGTTGTTAGGTGCCATCATGAGTCGGTTCTGATTCATATGGACCCTGCGTACAACAGAACGTAACGCTGCCTGGTCTTGCGCCATCCCCATGACTGCTGCTATGCTTGAGCCCACTGTTGCAGCCACTGTGTCAATCCAACTCTTTGAGGGTCTTCCTCTTTTTTGCTGACCCTCCACTTTACCTAGCATGATGTCCTTCTCCAGGGACTGGTCCCTCCTGATAACACATCCAAAATATGTGAGATAATATCTCATCATCCTTACTTCTAAAAAGCATTCTGGCTATACTTCTTCCAAGACAGATTTGTTCCTTCTTTTGGAAGTCTGTGGTAGATTCAATATCCTCTGCCAACACCACAACTCAAAGGCTTCAGTTCTTCTCTGGTCTTTCTTATTCACTGTCCACCTTTCACATGCATATGAGGTGATTGAAAACACCATGGTTTGGATCAGGCACACCTTAGTTCTCAAGGTGACATCTTTTCAACTCTTTTTTTTAAAGAGGTCTCTTGTAGCATATTTGTCCAATGCTGTCCATCCTTTGATTTCCTGACTGCTGCTTCCTTGGGTGTCGACTGTGGATCCAAGTAAAATGAAATCCTTGATAACTGCCATATTTTTTCCGTTCACCATGACGTTGCTTATTGGTCCAGTTGTGGGGATTTTTGTTTCCTTTATGTTAAAGTGTAATCCATACTAAAGGCTGTAGTCTTTGATCTTCATCAGCAAGTGCTTCAAGTCCTCTTTACTTTCAGCAAGTTAGGTTGTGTCATCTTTATAGCACAAGTTGTTAATAAGCCCTTCTCCAATCCTGATGCCCCTCCATATAGTCCAGCTTCTCCAATTATTTTCTCAACACTCAGACTGCATAAATACGGTGAAAGGATACAACCCTGACACACACCTTTCCTGACTTTAAACCACTCAGTATCCCCCTGTTCTATTCGAGTGACTGCCTCTTGATCTCTGTACAGGTTCCTGATGAGCACAATTAAGTGTTCTGGAATTCCCATTCTTTGTAATGTTATCATAATTTGTTATGATCCACACAGTCAAATACCTTTGCATAGTCAATGAAACACAGGTAAATATCTTTCTGGTATTCTCTGCTCTCGGCCAGGATTCGTCTGATATCAGCAATGATATCCATCGTTCCACATCCTCTTCTGAATCTGGCTTGAATTTCTGGCAGTTCCCTGTTGATGTACAGCTGCAACCACTTTTGAATGAAACTCGGCTACGTTTAATTACATGTGATATTAATGATATTATTCGATAATTTCTGCATCTGGTTGGATCACCTTTCTTGGGAATAGGTATAAATATGGATCTCTTCCAGACTGTTGGCCAGGCAGCTGCCTTCCATACTTCTTGGCATAGACAAGTGTGCACTTCCAGCACTGCATCCATTTGTTGAATCATCTCAATTGGTATTCTGTCAATTCCTGAAGCCTTCTTTTTCACCAATGTCTTTGGTGCAGCTTGGACCTCTTCCTTCAATACTATCGGTTCTTGATCATACGCTACTTCCTGAAATGGTTGAAAGTCGATCAATTCTTTTTGGTACAATGACACTGTGTATTCCTTCCATCTTCTTCTGATGCTTCCTCCGTTGTTCAGTATTTTACCCACTATTGCAACTTTGAGGCTTGAATCTTTTCTTCAGCTCTTTCGGTTTGAGAAATGCTGAGCATGTTCTTCCCTTCTGGTTTTCTAACTCCAGGTCTTTGCACATGTCAACATAATACTTTACTTTGTCTTCTTGAACTGCCCTTGGAAATCTTTTGTTTAGCTCTTTGACTTCATCATTTCTTCCATATGCTTTAGCTACTTGATGTTCAAGAGCAAGTTTCAAACTCTCTTCTGATATCCACTTTGGTCTTTTCTTTCTTTCCTGTCTTTTTAATGACCTCTTGCTTCCTTCAGATATCATGCCCTTCATGTCATTCTACAACTCATCTAGTCTTAGGTCATCGGTGTTCAACGCATCAAATCTACTCTTGAGATGGTCTCTAAATTCACATGGGATATACTCACAGTTGTACTTGTGGTTCTCGTGGACTTGTTCTAATTTTCTTCAGCTTCAACCTGAACTTGTTCTGCATTTGGCCCCTGACCTTCTCCTGACTGATGATATTGAGCTTGTCCACCATCTCTTTTCACAGACATAGTCAATTTAATTCCTGTGTATTCCATCTGGCGAGGTCCACATGTAGAGTCACTGTTTACGTTGTTGAAAAAAAGTATTTGCAATGAAGAAGTCTTTGGTCTTAACAAAATTCTAATATGTGATCTCTGGTATCATTTCTATCACTATTTAAGCTTAAGTGACCATAATTTAAGCCAATCCATTAAGAACTCTTGTTTTCTGATAGTGACCTACATGCCGTTATGCCTTGAGGATGAGAACTCTGCAATGGAAAAAAATTTATTTGAAGGCTATGTCCTCGACTCCATGACTTTTCTAGGCTTGGTGGAAGGCAAGTTTAGCCAGAGAGGAAATATTTTTAGACAAGAGTGCTTCAGAGCTATAAAAATAGGCTGAGTGAAGAGCATACTTGTCAAAGGCCATGAGTAATCTGGCCACAGAGCCAAGTAAACATGCCAAGAAGAAGCATACTGAACTTATATTTTTCCAAATGTATGACCAGATTTGAGGCAGCTTCTCCGAAACATAAGCGGAGTAGTGAATTTGTGAGAGTTACATCAACTAGTCCAGTAACTAGTCTCTTTCCCATCCTCTCCTTCTCAACACAGCTCCAAGGGGGGAAGGAGGTATCCCATTTGCCCTTACACCATAAGGCAGCTTCATGTCATCAAGATTACATTGCTTCTGAAAAATATCAACATTGTGTGAACCACCTACCACTTGAATTTGGTCTTCCTCCCAATCCCCAGAATAAGTACACTAAGTCAGTGCTCTCCCTCAGCTGACTGTGCCCAGAGGCTGCTGGCTATCCTTTTGGGCTCTCAACATTTGATCCACAGAGTAAAGTCATAAATCAGTCGCCTCTCTCAAAACTGGCAAGTTTAGGTTTATGATTATCTCTGGTTGTGCAATGCTTTGAATTCTGCCATTAGCATAAGCTGTATTCGCTAACCTCAACAATCAGAAAAAGGCAATTTGTTGAGAATTCCAACCACCACCACCATGACCAGCTGGTTTGTTCAGGGCTCTCCCTCAGCTGACTGTGCCCAGAGGCTGCTAGCTATCCTTTTGCGTTCTCAATATTTGATCCACAGAGTAAAGCCATAAATCAGTTGCCTCTTTCAGAACTGGCAAGTCTAGGCGTATGATTATCTCTGGTTGTGCAATGCTCTGAATTCTGCCAACAGCATAAGCTGTATTCACTAACCTCAACAATCAGAAAAAGGCATTTTGTTGAGAATTCCAACCACCACTACTGTGACCAGCTGGTTTGTTCTTGAAACAGTTAAATTCATTGGCTGACCTCCTTTTTTAAGACTTGTATCTTTATATTTCAAAAAGTATATCTAAAGAGCCAAGAAAACATGCCTCCGTTTTTAGATGAAAAGTCTGTTAAACAATTAAAAAAAAAAACTCGATAAGCTTCCAGAGTTGGTAATGTAGTGAAAATACCTCTATTTCTCCCAAGACTTTCCTCCCTCCTCCTACAAATCCTGGAAAAGGGATAACTGTACATATCGACAGCATCTCAACCAAGTCTTGGTTATATTTAAGAATCCCTGAAAGACATGTAATGAGGACACCTTCTGGGTAGACACAAACTCAGACTGGTTTCTAGGAAAAATAACCTGTCAAGGCTTGTTAGGATGAGTGGGATTTTTGCTGAAAGCACCAATTAGGATGCTCTCACAATTCAGGTAACAGGGCCTAGTCCAGGAAATACAAAGGAGGGAGTAGAAGAGCCCTCCTCAGAATGGAAAGCTACAAAGCCTTTTCAAGGATGGAAGAGACATTGCCCATGACACCATCTTCAGTGTATGTAGTTAGATGAACAATGACAATATTAGGAGGAGGAAACTCTGGGAAGAAGTGGGGGTGGGGGCACATGATGAATTAATTAAGTCTTGGCAGGTGTGTTTGAGTCTTTGTATTTGAGTCTTTATTACGGGCACAGGGATGGCAACAGAGCATCTAGATGGAGATGACCAGCAGGTGATTCTAAATTTGAGTCTAGAGCCGAGGGGAGGCCAAGCTGATGTCCACTGACTTCACATACCCACAAATCTCCTTCCCAAGGGCAACACACTTTTCCCCACAAGACAGCAGGGGCCAGAGGTAGAGGCAGAACTGTGATGGTTCTCAGCCTCAGGAATCTCCAGTCAGCTAACCAGGATCTAACAGACCTGAGTTCCAGCCCTAGCTCCACCTCTGACCCTTGACCCCAAGTATCATTTCTGCAGGGATAATTACTTAATGGTCACATGAGATGGCAGATGTCAAAGTGCTCTGAACAGAATAAAGTGTCACATTTGTAGTGTTTTTTAAATGCCAGGTTCTGTTCTAAATGCATTATATGTATGAAC
This sequence comes from Elephas maximus indicus, assembly GCF_024166365.1. Classification (NCBI taxonomy): domain Eukaryota; kingdom Metazoa; phylum Chordata; class Mammalia; order Proboscidea; family Elephantidae; genus Elephas; species Elephas maximus. The sequence goes on from NC_064823.1 coordinate 43,320,119, forward strand.
TCATTGTAACGCCCAAAAGTTGAGCACTAAGATTACCTTTCTCAACAACCCACATAATTAGTCTTAAAATCTTTAGAACTGTTTAAACACAGTTCTAAAGATAGTTAAGAGAATCTAAAATAAGAGAAAGCATCATCAGATTAGATCTGATGGACCTATACAAAAACAGCTAACTTTTACTAAACAGTTACTAATCAATGGCAAGTACTATTCTAAGCACTTTTATACATATTAGCTTATTTAAATCTTAAAATTTGTAGGCCAGTACCATTATTCCAGAAAGGAAAGAGGCAGAGGGCTGAAGTAACTTGCCCAAGGTTCATACAGCTAGGAGAAGGAGGACTGGGACTCAAATTCCGGCACAGGCACCTCAGAGGCTGTACTGTCAAGTCAGCTCTTTCTGCCCCTCCCCATCAGCAGATCACTCGCCAGAAACCATAACATTATTAGCATAATCCAGGGAGCAACACAGAATAGAGAGCAGCAGAATTAGTTTCCTGTATGGCTTCAAATTGGTTCATTCCAATTCGAACCCCTGCTGAAAATTGCCTTTCCAACCCAGATACACTGAATCAGAATCTACATTTGAACAAGATCCCTATGGGAATCTTGTGGAAATACAAGTCCTCCACAGGGCTTTGAACTGGAATGAAGCCAGGGTTTCCTATGGTCCCAGTAAAACTAGGCAAGCAAGTGTGTGCCTAAGGCAGATACGTGAGGAAACAGATCGAGTAAGGGAGGAAATTTGAAACTCAGCAAGAGGCAGGAGATAGTAAGGCTGGATCTAGGACATGGCAGAGAAAAACCAAAACCTGACTGAGGGGCCATTTCTGCTTTACAAAATGTTCAACCATTTTCCATGGCATTATTTTTTTTACCTGTCAGCCTTACTTTGCTCTGGGAATGACAGTATCTTCTACCCTGCCCCAAGTGCAATGCTAATACGTCCATAGAAGGTGGTTTTACTATCCCAGTACATCAGTTAAGATCAGAGAACAACCCAATAAAGAACTAAGCAACAACCTAGGAAATGAGGCAAGAGCTTTCTGACAAACAGATGTATCCATCGCCTTGAGTAGAAGTTAATATCTAGGAATAAAAATATTCCCTCCACAAAGAACCGTCAAAAGGAGTATTTATGGTCAGGTGACTGTGCCTATCTCTTGTGATCCTGAAACTTCTCCCAGGCCACTGCACTGTTTTTCAAGCAAACATAAATGTTCAATTCACTGTAGCAGAATGAAAGAATAAAGTCCCCCTAACCGCCCCCCACAAAAGAAATACAAAGCAACTCTGATCACCCTTCTATTCAGCATCAGAAAATTCAGAGTTCAGGGCAGGGAGAAGATATAAGAGAAGTTCAGTGGCTAAAGAAAAGCCTTCAGGTCCACTTCGGTCTTCAGTCCTCCTCAAACACTGCACAGTAACAGGAGTAGTTTGGAATGCCCTATCCCTTTGTTTTAACAGCTTAAGGTGCTCTCCGCAGAAGAAATGCCAACTTTTTGTATTAAGAAAGATGCACTCCCAAAAACAGCTCTGGATGAGAAAAACCCATGTCCAACCCCTTCAGAATACAAACCTCCTCACTTCCTCAAAGAAGAGTAGCGCACTGAAACGAAAAGTTATGCTGATGAGCCCTGAGAGATCAAGCCTACGGAATTTCATTCCCAGGGAGCCCACTCCTCCTCACCAGTGATTTAATGAGTTCTCTGGGATCTTCACATAAAAAAAGAAAATGCATGAGGCAAAGCTTATACAGTATTCAGTCTATAAACTGGAGAAAAAGAAAATTCTTTTTTCTCCTTTATAAAACATAAAAACCTGTCCCTCACCCAAGGATCACTGAATGGTCTAAGCTTCCTTTCCAACCTAAGTACGCAGCTGAAGATAAAAGGCAATCAGAACCAAGTCAGAAGTGTATAATGGGCAAACACATAAAACAAGTTAGCCTTACTTAAATATTAACCAGCAGCCTAAGAGTTTTTTTTTTTCCTTTAAATTTAAAACAAACAAATGACAGGCAAAATAAATACATTTGGAGAATACAAACAGACAAATGGCCTGTGCTCTGATCAAATGTAATTAAGCAGGGACCTCACTTGTCTTAAACTGTTTAATTCTTTGACAAATGGAATTACCAGGCCCCCAAAAATCTGTTTAATTTTTTTTTCATCCTGCTCAGCACGAACTGGAACATATGATAAAAATTATTTAAAAAATTAAAATTGTAGACAGAACTGCATCTTGATTAAAATTAAAACTACTTCATGAGGAGTTTAGGAGACTTAAGTGTGAATTAGCACCATGATCTGTGGTTGTGTTTTAAAGGCTTTGATGAAATTTAACAATAAAATGAGAGGTAGATAAAAAGTGCCCATTCTCTTTTCAGAGGTCTGTAAACGAACTGCAGTACCAACTAGCATTTGCATTCAAAATTAAGCCAGATGGAACAAATAGTCACGTCAAATGCTCTCCACCTAAACATTATAGGCCTATCTCAGCAGCAACAATCAGGGATGGGAGCAGATATTAGGGGAAAAGGGCAACAGGACAGGGATAACTGCAATTAAGATAATAATCACAAATCACATCTCCTGAGCTCTTAATAGGTGCCAGATTGTGGGCTGTGCTTTACATGCGTTAAGTCAGTTAATCCTCCCCATACTCCTACAAATACTAGCACTGGTCCTACCTTAGAGATGAGGAAACCAAAGCACACAGGTTAAGCAACTTTCCCATGTTAAGAGCCAGCATGAGGCAGAGCTAACATTCAGGCCACATCCAACTCCAGGCCTAAACTTGCAACCATTACCCTGAGCTGGGGCGAATCTGTACTCAAAACACACCAACTAATTAGTCAGTGGCACTCAATAAGCAAAAGAAATTTAGCTCGTCTCAGTAAAGGAACATAAAGAATGAAAACGCTGCTGAAACCAACCAGCTGAGAGTGACACAGAGATGTTTTGCAGGAAAGCATGGTTCTCCTTCACAGGATTATGACTGTCACATAAAGTGGCTGAGGCACTCTTAAACCCTGTCGTGTAAGGATGGAACTATTGTTCTTTTTGACTGTCCACTATTTAGATTTCTTTATCACCTTTTGGAATCACAAGTTCCGTTATGTTTCTAAGCTGTGGGGCAAATAGCTTTTTTGCCCTCTCAAGTTTCAAAAAGTATTCCCTGGCTCAGTTATTAAAGGATTTGATCCACAAGTCTGTGTTCCCCATTAATGTCTATCATTTCTCATCCCTCTCTTCTCATATGAGAGCTCCAATACCACACCTGAATTTTGAGTTTCCCTTGTGTCTTTCATGCAACATAATCCCTTTATGTGGCCAATAATGGATGCTGTATTCCAAGAACTGAGCAACCTTGATTTTGTACAAAAGGTGATGCCTTCTATTCAGTTTCTAATCTTTTTCCATTGATGTCTTCAAGCACACCATCCACAATATTTTCTGGATCCATTTCCTTTATTGTCATTAGAGGCTTATGGCTCTGATATCTTATGACTAAGATATTGTGTTATTATTGTTAGATGCCATTGAGTCGACTTTCAACTCTTAGTGACCACATGTGACACGAGTAAAATTGCCCCATAGGGTTTTCTAGACTGTAATCTTTACAGAAGCAGATCACCAGGTCTTTCTCCTGTAGAGCTGCCAACCTTTGGGTTTGCAGCAGAGCGCTTAACCACTGAACCATCAGGGCTCCTCAGGTGTGTGGTTTTAAACAAGTATTTTATTTCTGCCCACACAAATCTCACTCTCACAACCTTGGGAGATGTGGGTTGAACAGAGGGATGAAAGTGCTCTCAAGCTAAACTCTGTCTTGAGTATAACATCCGAAATTTTTAGGTTAAAGTGGCTTTTTCCTTCCATCCCATGTATAACACAGACTATGGGGACACCATAATCTGGAAGTTACAGCACCTACACAATAAAAAAGGCAATGTATCTTCAAAAACATGATCTCAATTCAGAGAAATGGAAGACTGTAAGAAGTCAGAAGGATGAAACATTTACAGAAACATATATTTTAGGAGAAAATGCAATCAATCTAACATATTGCAAAAACTTTGCAGAGCGGAAAAAATTAAGATTTATGACAATAGAGAGATTTATTTTAAAAGCAAGCAAAAAAGTGAGCCCTTGGTTGGAAACAGATGCTGAAAAATTGAACTGCTGTGACTGTAGATACTGAACTTGAGGCTCCTCCATCAAGAAAAATTACTTTCCCTTCCCCAACAACTCAAGTTGTAAAGAGTTGAAATGTTAAGAATATAATCAGCCCAAATATGAAAATCATGGTCCTCCAACGTCAGCTGGGATGTATTCGTTAAAAATAAATGAAAAGCAAGCATTACAGTATCCCAGGAAATCAACTGCACAACGGACCCTGAACCACAGCTGGCCTGGAACAGGGTGAGCAGGGTATAGTCCTGAAATGTGCAGTGAGATTAGAGACTCCTCCAGAGTAGAAGGCCAGTCTGCAGCTTTATTTCTCCCTCCCACCTTTCCCCAGCACTAAACCTAGCACAGTTCTCTGCACGGAGGGCACCAAGTCAAGGGCCAAACTTGCCTCATGCTACTGTCGACCAAGTCCAGGTGGTCAGCAAGCTCTGATTAAGTGACCTTCTCAAATACTACAAAAAGGATGGCTATTATTATTCTTTGTAACCAGCAAAAGAAACACACGCGGGAGAGAGGGGACCGTTTAGGAGAGCAAAGACTGCAGTTATTTTTAAAAACTAGCAAATTAAGTTTAAAAAATGATGGCAGTCCAGGTTTCAGGAAGCAAATTCCTGCTTGAAGTGAGTAAGAAGGAAACACGTTATGGGGGGCACATATAATATTGCCTTCTTTCTGCACAAGCAGCCCCGGCGCAGTGGTTAAAGTGCTCGGCTGCTAACTAAAAGGTCGGCGGTTCCAACCCACCCAAAGATGAAGCAGTCTGCTTCGGTAAAGATTTACCGTCTTGGAAACCCTACGGGGCAGTTCTACTCTGTCCTATAGGGTCCCTATGAGCGGAAACGGGTTTGGTTTGCCTTTTGGTTTCCTTTGCACCGCCGTGTTTCGGTTCCTCGTGCTTTCGCGAACACTCTCCACAGAACCTCACTGGCCCCTGGAAGGAGCTGGACTTTTAGAGGCGAGGAAGCCGAGACTCAGTCCGAGGGCATTTAGCCTCTGGGCGAATGGAGCCTGTTGAGCCTTTGCAGGCCCCGACTCCAGATATTTCGACTACACAGGGGAGGGGAGGGGTGAAAAGTCCTCCGGTCTCCGGTGGGTGGTGGCCACCCGGCCGGACACCCCCTGCTGGTCGCTGCCAGCCTCGGGTGGGCACTAAAGCGAGCGGGACCCGCAGCCCGCGGGGCGGCTCACCTGGGCGATGCCTGACCCCATCAGCCCGGCGCCGATGACTGTCACATGCTTGAAGGTGATTTTCTTCGCAGAGGCCGAGGCGGCAGACGAGGAGGACACGGAGCGCACAAACTGCCTGGTCACGAAAGCCATGGCGCGGCGGCGGCGGCGACAGCGACAAGTCCCAGTCAGCGAGGGAACCAAGGCAAGACGATCTCTGGGGGCGGAGACCCAGATGGCCCCACCGTCCCGCGCGGCTCTGTGACGTCACCCAGCGGCGGGGCGGGGACTTGCGGCCCGCTCCACCCATTGGCCGAGACCGCGGGCTACCACGTTTGAACGTCTGTGCGCTGCGTCCGGGCCCGAGTGGGCCGGCGCAGGCCACCGCCTTGTGCTGCGCTGGGAGTGGCCGACTAGTTGCAGGTAGAGCTGCACCAGAGCTGGCGAGCGAGTCTGTTCCGAGTCTTGAGGCGAGCTGGGACGCTCGCGTTCCCTTGTTGGGCTGAGCACCGGCCCGCCCTTGGAAAAGGCACGGGCGCCTTGTATAACATAACAAAGTGCGCGGTGTTGATTTGTAAGTGGTTAAGAGCTAAGAGGCTGCTGCTAGCTAGAATGTCTGCAGTTCGATTCCACCAGCCGCTCCATGGAAACCTTATGCGGGCAGTTCTTGCTCTCTCCTATAGTGTTCCTATGAGTCAGAATCAACTCGATGGCAACGGGTTTGGTTTTGTGCGTACCTCTGAGTCGCAATCGACTCCAAGGACAGGGAGTTCTGTACACAACTAGGCACTGAGTAATTATTTGCTGTTTGGCAGCTGTGGTATTGGAATCTAAAATGTGCACTGTGTCGTTTATTTCCAGCGGGTGTTGATCGTTTCTGCTAAGAAGGAAGGAAACTTAAACTGCCGATATCCAAAACAGTTATCTAGTGTGTATTTCACTGTTCCACTTTACAGCTAACCAGAGATCAATGCAGTGAACACGTGGACGGATTAAGATCAAAGAGCAATGCAATGTTAGAAAACATAAGAAAGGAATGTCTTTCCAGATAGTGGAAGACTTGGGACCACCTAGGCCAATCTTTGCACTAGGGTGAATAATTTCTAGTTTTTTTACTGTACCTTAGTGATAGGAACCCTGGTGGCGCAGTGGTTAAGAGCTACGCTGCTGCTAACCAAAACGTTGGCAGTTTGAATCTGCTAGACGCTTCTTGGAAACTCTATGGGGCAGTTCTGCTCGATCTATGGGGTCGCTATGAGTAGGAATCGACTTGACTACAACGGGTTTTGGCACCTTAAACCAAAAAAACCAAACCCATTGCCGTCGGGTCAAGATTAAAGTTAGTGTAGATAAAAAACAAACAAAAAACCTGTTACCACCAGGTTTTCCATAGTGTTATAAAATTGTTTATTAATTTACTTTAAAATATTTAATAAGGACCCACAAACCCACCATCCAAACAAAAGTTGGCCTCCCCTACCAGAAATAACTATCATGGTGAATCTGTGTTCATCATTCCTTTGATCTGATCTTATTTTATAACTAGTTCTATAGGAATATGGGAGAAGTCCTGTTGTTGAGTGCCCTCTTAGGCTCAGGACAATACTAAGGAGATCACTACTGTTTGGGAAGAGAGCATTCTATCCACATAATTAAACTCCATTAACCACTAGAGTCTAGGACTTGACCATTCCCAAAACCTGTGGAAATAGAAAGAGAAAAGATTACACAGAGAAACCTAGTAGCTTGAAGAATGGGTAAGTTTATGGAGAAAGGAATTTTGGATAGAGGAAGCAGCATGAGCAAAGGCAGAAACATGAGGAAGCATTGCAGTTGGGGAAAGGGTGAGGAGTTAGATGTGGTTAAAGGTGAAGCTAGGAAGATAAATGAGGATGCACTCAAATTTGTTCAGGCGGGTGTTAGTTTTTCTCATTTACAAGGTTTATGCAATACAAGGCCAAACATACCAGTTACAGTGTTATGGTGTCACAATATATTTTTTAAAAATAAAATTTTTGTGTAATACAAAACATAATGCCTTAATATGGTACATTTTGAGATCTGTGACTTATTTTCCTCAAAAGAAAAAAATTAACCGCTACAGGATTTTCTAGCAATTCTCAAATCTGAGGTGGTCTCCATGATGCAAAGGTGTGGTATAAAGAAAACAGTATAGTGAGAGTTAACAGTCTTGGCTCCGTCATTAGTGTGTTGTTTGACCTGCCAACACTTAACTCCCCAGGCTCCAATGTCTGTTGAAAGAAGTGGTCAGACAAATAACTTTCCAGTTTCCCACTAAGAGTCTAAACCCTGTTTACTGTCTTTTGAAGCTGGAGGACTTCCCTTGCCCCTCCTCCTGTCCAGTCCTGGTCAGATGATAGTTAAAACAGAATCCTTCTTTTGCAAGGACTGCAAACTTTTCCCAAGTGTGACCTTGGACTTTTGGCAACCGGGTAGGAATTTCTGTGGCCCCTGACCTGTACCTTCACCCTTTTCTAGGGGTCATGCCTCATTTCTTTCTGCAGAGAGAGCGGATTATTGGGAAGTGTGGCCATGACCATTGAACCAACCCAGAGACAACAAGCGCTTTAACAAAGAACAGGGCTGGCACAGAGAATGGAGTGAGTAATCACTGCTTTTATATGATTTGTCCCATAAATGGATCACTGTAATACTTAAAAAATAGATATCAAAGAAGCATTATTTGAAAACATGCATGGTGGTGGCCCTCGAGAGCTGCAGAAGCAGGGAGTACGGTAGGTTCTTTGCTTCCAACAAAGTCCCGTTGGGCAGAAAAAATATCAAAGGCTCTCTGGTCATCGTGAGTTATGAGTAGGCAGGCAGGGATCTGAGCGGACACCCAGTCTTTACACTGTCATGTGATAGACATGTTGACCTAAGGACAGGGTGTGCAAAGAGTCAGAAGCATTAATGGAGGCGGGACTCATTCAGTGAGGCAGAATTTTCCTTCTATTTGTGGGAAATTAATGAGTTCTGACTTACTGGGGAAAGAGTGAAAAATTAATGCTGTGTCTCCTGTGTTGAGCAATTTTTAGATTTTATATAGTAGAAAACTAGAAGCTGTAGCTGCTGAGTGATACCACAGCAAAGTCTAGAAAGTTCAACCAAGAGCTTAACTACTGCAAAATTAATGAGGGCTGACGTTGCCACTATCATCAGCAGTGTTTTCAAAGAACTAATCATATGGTTTGCATAATCAAGAAGTATAGTTTATAGTTAGTTTGAGAAGGGCCCAGTAATAGATTTGTATATCCTACTAAAATATGCCCTCAGAATGACTTATATAATACGTATCAGCAAGACCTCTAATATCCTGAAACACTGAACAACTTTACAAATACATTTACCCTTTTGAGCCTAAAAAAAAAAAAAAAATAGAATTTAAATATGTTTCTTGGTTTTTCTGTCATGCCAGCAGTCACCTCGATATCATCTCCTTTGCACCTACGTTTTGTCCCCTGCTTGGAAAATGTTTCTCTCTGTTACAGAGCAGTATGGCACTCCCAGTGCTAGAAAGTGTGAAGCGCAGGATTCCTGGGAACAAAGTGGTAAATACGCACCTACAACAAGCGTTTGCATGAAATGCTCCTCTTGGAGGAAAGTGGGTGGTGGGTAGTACAGCTAATGCAATCTTGATTTTAGACGTATTCTGCAGTCTGGGTAAGAGTTCATTTGGATTCTTGCTAGGGAGACAGAATGTTTCTCTACCTCCAGCATGGGATTTGCACACAAGGGGAAACAGTTGCATATTTCACCCTAAGCGTTAATGGAGCCCTGGAGCGCAGTGGTTAAGCGTTCCACTGCTACCCAAAAGGTCGGCAGTTTGAATCCACCAGCTGCTCCTTAAAAACCCTGTGGGGCAGCTCTACTGTCCTGTAGGGTCACTATGAGTCAGAATCGACTCAATGGCAATGGATTTGTTTTTTATTAATGGCCGTGGGATTCACTGAATGTAGGCCAAGATTTTCCTTGTATTTTATGGGAAGTGAAAGATTTCAGAAGTATTGAGAATGGATTACAGTTCTAACCTCAGCCAGCAATCTCCAAATGTTTGCCTCAAATCACAAGGACCACCAAGTAAGGGTGATAGCACAATACAATTTCATTATTGCCATAGGGGAGAATGACCTACAGAATATGTCCTTTGACACAAACCACACCTTTTGATTTTTCTTAGAATTTTCAGGTGTGACGTTCATGTATCTGAAGCTAACCGTTTTACTAGCCTTAACAATAATGCTAAAAATAATGGTCATCCCTTGGAGTATTTCTTACAGGCCACACACTTCCGTTAAATGGTTTTCCATGTAGTAGCAGCCACCGTATATTGACCCCTTTTACTATGTTCTTCACTCTTCTAAGTGCTTCACATGAATCAATTCATTTAACCCTCACAGGAACCCTACATGGTAGGTACTAATCACACCCCTCTGTCTTAGTTTCTGGAGCCCCTGGGTGGCACAAACTGTCAGGTACTCAACTTCTAATTGAAAGGTTGATGATTCGAACCTACCCAGAAGTGCCTTTGAAGAAACACCTGCTACTCTGCTCCCGAAAGGTCACAGCCTTGAAAACCCTAGGGAGTGCAGTTCTCTGTAATATATGGGGTCTCCATGAGTTGAAATTGACCTGAGGGCATCTGGTTTGATTTTGATTTTAGTCTTAGTTTCTTAGGACTGCTATAATAGGTATGACAAGTGGGTAGCTTTACAAAAACCAGAAATTTATTCTTTCATAGTTCTGGAGGCTAAAAGTCCAAATCAGGGTTTCAGCCATGTTGATTTCCTTCCCTCTCAGTAGTCCCTGGTGTTCGTTGGTCCTTGGCTTGTAGCTGATTTTCACATGGCTTCTGCCTTCCCTAGTTTGTGCTTACATGTCCCTGTGTTTATGCTGCTCTTTATATAACCTGTAACAGATCAGGTTCAGGATCTACCCTACACTGGTATGACCTCAACTGATTGATTAATTGTATTAGATTGTATTATGAACGGTGATTACAATAGATTACATGCACAGTTACAGGAGCTAGAATTACAACACATATTTTGGGGGTCACAATTTAATCTATAACATTCTACCCTTTGGCCCCCCCAAATTCATGTTCTTCCCACGTGCAAAACATATTGACCCTATCATATCATTCCAAAGGTTCTATCCATTACAGCATCAACTGTAAATCCAAAATCTCATTTTCCAAATCATCTAAATCATGTATGGGTGAGACCTTGGGTGTGTTCCATCTTGGGGCAAAACTCCTTTCCATCTGTGAACCCATGAAACCTAGAATACAAGTTATCTGTTCCTGAAGTACACTGGTCGAGTAGACACAGGATAGACATTTCCTTCCAAATTAGAGAAATTGGAGGAAAAGAAGGGTCATGGGTACTAAGCAAGTTCAAAACTAAGCAAGGAAAGTTTCAACTCTCAAGGCTTTTGAAAATAATCCTCTGTCCTCTGGGCACATCTATGCAATGGCTCTGCCTTCCTGACTTTTGGAGTTAGCCACACTCTGGATTTTTGGTATAGGCCCCTTAGCCCTAGGCATCAGCCCTGCCTTCAAGGCCCCCTAGGATAGCAGTCCTGCTCCCTTGGCTTTGGGTAACCCCATTCTCCTGGTACACCTGAGAATGGTGACCGCAGCCCCTAAGCCCTAGACAGCTCTGTTCTCCTGGCCCACTGACATGGCAGTCCTACCCTCTCAACTTTGGGCTGCCACCCCATTTTTTCTGGTTCATAGGCATGGCAGCTCTGCCTGCTCACCCTTGGGCAGTGTCCCCATTCTCCTGGCCCACTTGAACAGCACCTCTACCCTCCAGAGCTGGCAGTCTCACTCTCCAGAACAGAGGTGGCCGTGGTGGCTCCACCCTTTGAAACCTAGAAGCAATGACTCCACTTTTGCTCCTTCTAACAGTTCTGCTGATCTTGGAACTGCTCCCAGGGTGCTGCTGCCTTCCTTTTCTAGGAAGACAACAGATATTCTCAACCAGGTAGCTCCTTTGGCCCATTTCCTGCCTAAAGAATTCTTGGAGCCAGATGCTTTCCTTCATTTCACCCTGTCTCTGTCCCTTTCATTCTAAGCTCACAGTATTTCTGCAGCCTCTTGTTGATTAGATCCATCATTCACAGGTCTGATTTCTTTAGGAGAAGATTTAGAGCCATACCCTTGTTGAAAATTCCAGGACATGCCTTTTTAGTTTATATAACAAAATTTTCCAAATCTTTATGTTTTAATGGTTTTTTGCACGGTTCATTTCTAAATCTATTTTTTTCTTGCATTTTACTTTAAGTAGCAAGGAGAAACCATGGTACCCCTTTAAGATCTTGCTGAGAAATCTCCTCAGCTAAATACCCAAGTTCATTACTTCTATGTTTTACTTTCTACCAAACATTCAAACATAGTTCAGACAAGGTCTTTGCCACTTTATAGCAAGAATCAACTTTCCTCCAGTGTCTAATAACGTGTTCGTCATTTCCTTTTAAATCCTTACCAGAAGCACATTTATCATCCATATTTCTAGCAACATTCTATTCATGGCAGTAGAAGGTTTCTCAATGGAATTCCTCATTTCTTCCTGGACCTGCATCAAAATTACCCTCAATGTCCATAATTCTCCCCAAAATCTCTTCAGGCATTCTATGCTCTTACTATCAAGCATATCAAAATTTCTCCAGTCTCCCTATTACCATCTGCATATCACAGGTTGTTAATGAGTCTTCCTCCAATCCTGATGCTGTGGGCTTCTCCGTATAATCCAGCTTCTTAGGTTATTTGCTCAACATACAGGTTGGATAAGTGTGATGAAAGGATACAACCCTGATGCTACCCTTCCTGACTTTAAAACCATGCAGTATCCCCTTGTTCTGTTCGAATGAATGCCTCTTGGTCCATGTGCACGTTCTGCATGAGCACAATTGAGTGTTCCAGAATTCTCATGCTTCACAATATTATCCATAATTTGTTATGATCCATAGTTGAGTGCCTTTGCATAGTCAATAAAACACAGGTAAGTATCTTTCTAGTATTCTCTGCTTTCAGTCAAAATCCATCTGGCATCAGCAATGATATCCCTCCTTCCACATCCTCTTCTACCTCTGGCTTGAATTTCTGGCAGTTCCCTGTCAATGTACTGCAACAACCATTTTTGAATTATCTTTGGCATAATTTTACTTGCATGTGATATTAATGATATTGTTCGATAATTTCCACATTCCGTTGGATCACCTTTCTCTGGAATAGGTACGTATATGAATCTGAGTCTGTTGGCCAGGTAGCTGTCTTCCAGATTCTTTGGTATAGATGAGAGAGCTTCCAGCATCGCATTCATTTGTTGAAACATCTCATTTGGCATGCTGCCAATTCCTGGAACCTTGTCTTTCGCCAAGGCCTTCAGTGCAGCTTGGACTTCTTCCTTCAGTACCATCGATTCTTGATCATATGCTACCTCCTGAAATGGTTGAACATTGACTAGTTCTTTTTGGTACAGTGATTCTCAGTATTCTTTCTGTCTTCTTTTGATGCTCGCCGAAAAAGAGAACCTGAAGCACTTACTGATGAAGATCAAAAACTACAGCCTTCAGTATGTATTACACCTCAACATAAAACAAAAATCCTTACAACTGGACCGATAAGCAGTATCACGATAAATTGAGAAAAGACTTAAGTTGTTAAAGATTTCATTTCACTTGGATCCACAATCAACACCCATGGAAGCAGCAGTCAAGAAATCGAATGACGTATTGCAATAGGCAAATCTGCTGGCAAAGACCTCTTTAAAGTGTTAAAAAGCAAAGATATCACCTTGAGGACTAAGGAGCGCCTGATCCAAGCCATGATGTTTCCAGTCACCTCATATGCATGCGAAAGCTGGACAGTGAATGGGGAAGACTGAAGAAGAATTGATGCATTTGGATTATGGTATTGGTGAAAAATATTGAATATACGATGGACTGCCAGAGGAACAAACAAATGTGTTTTGGGAGAAGTACGATCAGAATGCTCCATGGAAGCGAGGTTGGTGAGACTTTGTTTCACATACTTTGGACGTGTTATCAGGAGGGACCAGTCCTTGGAGAAGGACATCATGCTTGGTAAAGTAGAGGGTCAGCAAAAAAGAGGAAAACCCTCAACGAGATGGATTTACACAGTGTCCTCAACAATGGGCTCAAACAAAGCAATGATGGTGAGCATGGTGCAGAACCAGCCAGTGTTTCGTTCTTTTGTACATCAGGTCGCTATGAGTCAGAACCAACTCAACAGCACCTAACAACAACAACTCCCTATTACCCAATTGCAAAGCCACTTCCACATTTTAGGTGTTTTATTAGAACAGCACCCCCCACTCTCAGGTAAATTGTCTTACTTTCCTTTTGGTGGTTTTAAGGAGCAAAAATTAATTTTCTCACAGTTCTAGAGGCTAAAGTCTAAACCAGTGTTCCTGCTGTGTTGGTAGCCCCAGGTGTTCCTTGGTTTCCTGGCTTGTAGATGATCATCACATGGCTTCTGCCTTGCCCAGTGTCTATGCTACTCATTGTATAATTCAAAGTTACTAGATTTAGAATCTGCTCTCACAGGTATAGCCTCAACTGATTGATTGCTTTACATTACTTTGTATTAAGGAAAGTGATTTAAAAAAATTGATTACATTATGTTAAATAGATTGCATCTACAGACATATTGTTGTTGTTAGGTGCCATCGAGTCAGTTCTGACTCACAGTGACCCTATGCATAACAGAACGAAACACTGCCCGGTCCTGCGCCATCCTTACAATCGTTTTTATGCTTGAGCTCATTGTTGCAGCCACTGTGTCAATCCACCTCGTTGAGGGTCTTCCTCTTTTCCGCTGACCCTGTACTCTGCCAAGCATGATGTCCTTCTCCAGGGACTGATCCCTCATGACAACATGTCCAAAGTATGTAAGATGTAGTCTCACCATCCTAGCCTCTAAGGAGCATTCTGGCCGCACTTGTTCCAAGACAGATTTGTTCGTTCTTTTGGCAGTCCATGGTATATTCAATATTCTTCGCCAACACCACAATTCAAAGGCGTCAGCTCTTCTTCGGTCTTCCTTATTCATTGTCCAGCTTTCACATGCATATGATGTGATTGAAAATACCACGGCTTGGGTCAGGTGCACCTTAGTCTTCAGGGTGACATCTTTGTTCTTCAACACTTTAAAGAGGTCCTTTGCAGCAGATTTGCCCAATGTAATGCGTCTTTTGATTTCTTGACTGCTGCTTCCATGGGTGTTGATTGTGGATCCAAGTAAAAGGAAATCCTTGACAACTTCAGTCTTTTCTCCATTTATCATGATGTTGCTCATTGGTCCAGTCATGAGGATTTTTGTTTTCTTTATGTTGAGATGTAATCCATACTGAAGGCTGTGGTCTTTGATCTTCATTAGTAAGTGCTTCAAGTCCTCTTCACTTTCAGCAAGCAAGGTTGTGTCGTCTGCATAACGCAGGTTGTTAATGTTAATGAGTCTTCCTCCAATCCCGATGCCCCCTTCTTCTTCATATAGTCCAGCTTCTGGGATTATTTGCTCAGCATACAGATTAAATAGGTATGGTGAAAGAATACAACCCTGACACACACCTTTCTTGACTTTAAACCAATCAGTATCCCCTTGTTCCGTCCGAACAACTGCCTCTTGATCTATGTAAAGGTTCCTCATGAGCACAATTAAGTGTTCTGGAATTCCCATTCTTCACAGTGTTATCCATAGTTTGTTATGATTCACACAGTCGAATGCCTTTGCATAGTCAATAAAACACAGGTAAATATCCTCCTGGTATTCTCTGCTTTCAGCCAGGATCCATCTGACATCAGCAGTGATATCCCTGGTTCAACATCCTCTTCTGAAACCAGCCTGAATTTCTGGCAGTTGCCCGTCTATATACTGCTGTAGCCATTTTTGAATGATCTTCCGCAAAATTGTTCTTGCTTGTGATATTAATGATATTGTTCTATAATTTCCACATTTGGTTGGATCACCTTTCTTGGGAATAGGCATAAATATGGATCTCTTCAAGTTAGTTGGCCAGGAAGCTGTCTTCCATATTTCTTGGCATAGACGAGTGAGCACGTCCAGCACTGCATCTGTTTGCTGAAATATCTCAATTGATATTCCATCAATTCCTGGAGTCTTGTTTTTCGCCAATGCCTTCAGAGCAGCCTGGCCTTCTTCCTTCAGTACCATCAGTTCCTGATCATATGCTACCTCTTGAAATGGTTGAATATCGACTAATTCTTTTTGGTATAATGACTCTGTGTATTCCTTCCATCCTCTTTTGATGCTTCCTGCATTGTTTAATATTTTCCCCATGGAATCCTTCACTATTGCAACTCGAGGCTTGAATTTTTTCTTCCGTTCTTTCAGCTTGAGAAATGCCAAGCGTGTTCTTCGCTTTTGGTTTACCATCTCCAACTCTTTGCACATGTCATTAAAATACTTTACTTTGTCTTCTTGAGAAGCCCTTTGAAATCTGTTTAGTTCTTTTACTTCTTCAATTCTTCCTTTTGCTTTAGCTGGTCGATGCTCAAGAGCAAGTTTCAGAGTCTCCTCTGACATCCATCTTGGTCTTTTCTTTCTTTCCTGTCTTTTCAGGGACCTCTTGCTTTCTTCATGGATGATGTCCTTGATGTCATTCCACAATTCGTCTGGTCTTCGGTCACTAGTGTTCAATGCGTCAAATCTATTGTTGAGATGGTCTCTAAATTCAGGTGGGGTATACTCAAGGTCATATTTTGGCTCTCGTGGACTTGCTCTGATTTTCTTCAGTTTCAGCTTGAACTGGCATATGAGCAATTGATGGTCTGTTCCACAGTCAGCCCCTGGCCTTGTTCTGACTGATGATATTGAGCTTTTCCATCGTCTCTTTCCACAGATGTCAATTTGATTTCTGTGTGTTCCATCTGGTGAAGTCCATGTGTATAGTCGCTGTTTATGTTGGTGAAAGAAGGTATTTGCAATGAAGAAGTCATTGGTCTTGCAAACTTCTATCATTCGATCTCAGCCATTGTTTCTATCACCAAGGCCATATTTTCCAACTACTGATCCTTCTTCTTTGTTTCCAAGTTTTGCATTCCAATCACCAGTGATTATCAATGCATCTTGATTGCATGTTCAATCAATTTCAGACTGCAGCAGCTGATAAAAATCTTCTATTTCTTCATCTTTGGCCCTAGTGGTTGTTGTGTAAATTTGAATAATAGTGGTATTAACTGGTCTTCCTTGTAGGCATATGGATATTATCCTATCACTGACAGTGTTGTACTTCAGGATAGATCTTGAAACGTTCTTTTTGACGATGAATTCAACACCATTCCTCTTCAAGTTGTCATTCCCAGCATAGTAGAGTATATGATTGTCTGATTCAGAATGGCCAATGCCAGTCCCTTTCAGCTCACTAATGCCTAGGATATTGATGTTTATGTGTTCCATTTCATTTTTGACGATTTCCAATTTTCCTAGATTCATACTTCATACATTCCAGGTTCTAATTATTAATGGATGTTTGCAGCTGTTTCTTCTCATTTTGAGTCATGCCACATCAGCAAATGAAGGTCCTGAAAGCTTTACTCCATCCACGTCATTAAGGTCGACTCCACTTTGAGGAGGCAGCTCTTCCCCAGTCATCTTTTGAGTGCCTTCCAACCTGGGGGACTCATCTTCCAGCACTATATCAGACAATGTTCTGCTGCTATTCATAAGGTTTTCACTGGCTAATACTTTTCAGAAGTAGACTGCTGGGTCCTTCTTCCTAGTCTGTCTTAGTCTGGAAGCTCAGCTGAAACCTGTCCTCCATGGGTGACCCTGCTGGTATCTGAATACTGGTGGCGTAGCTTCCAGCATCACAGCAACCCACGAGCCCCCACGGTACGACAAACTGACAGACACATGGGGTCCCTCCTTAGCTCCTCGGAAACCTTTCTAGGCCAGTCTGGTCACGCTCTCCCCCCTCTTCAACTCAGGGTTGTAGAGCCTGGCAGGTCCCTGGTCGGTGGGTCAGGCATCCCCCTGGATGCTTCTTCTGAGTCCCGTAGCTACAGGGGGCTGACGAACTGAAGTTCGGCAGGCAATAGGCAGGCCTCTGGCTCTAGTCCAGAGGTTGGATGATGACCAACCTGATGTATGGACGATCCAGAGTGAATCTATAGACATAGGAGCTAGAATCCCACCATATATTTTGGGGGGACACAATTCAATCCATAACACCAACAGTATTGGCCAATGGCAGGAAGAATCAGTTCCTAGCTGCATGGACTTTTCTACAGGGCTGCTTGAGTGTCTTTCCAATGTGGCGGGTGGCTTCCCACAGAACGAGTAAACCAAAGGAGAGTGAAGCAGGAGTCACAGTGTTTTTTATGACCTAGCTTATAGAGTTACAAATCATCATTCCTGCAATATCCTAGTGGTTACACAGTCAGCCCTGTTCACTGTGGAAGGGAACTATACAAAGGAATCAGTAGAGGCCATCTTGGAGTCTAGCTACCTCAGACAATAAAGATACTTTTATTTTTTTAGAATATTTATTGCTTAATGTTCACATTTAGGTCTACCCCCCTCTGGAGTTGATTTTTATGTATGGTATGAGATAGAAGAGTCAAGGTTCATTTATTTCTATGTTGATATCAAATTGATGCAGCACCATTTGTTGAAAATTCCACCTTTTTTCCACCATATTGTAGTGATATCATTGTCACAATTAGGTGCCCTTATATGTGTGGGTCTGTCCCATTGGTCTACTTGTCTATCTTTGTGCATACTGCACTATCTTGCTTATTATAACTTCGTAAGGAGTCTTGACATTTGATATTGTTTGGCTTTTACAGATACATTTTATTTAGCCTTGGCCACTTTTTATAACTATGAATGTTTAGACCTGACTACCCTGAGATTCTGATTTAATTGGTCTGGGGTAGAACCCGGGTACCACTATTTTTTTTTTTTAAACCTTTTATTGTTATTATTTGATTGTACTTTAAATGAAAGTTTACAGAACAAGCTAGTTTCTCATTAAACAGTACACATAGTGTTTTATAACATTGGTTAACAACCTGACAACATGTGAACACTCTCCCTTCTCAACCTTAGGTTCCCTATTACCAGCTTTCCTGTCCTCTCCTGCCTTCTAGTCCTTGCCTCAGGGCTGGTGTGCCCCTTTAGTCTCATTTTGTTTTATGGGCCTGTCAAATCTTTGGCTGAAGGGTGAATCTCAGGAGTGACTTCATCACTCAGCTGAAAGGGTGTCCAGGGGCCATACTCTCAGGGTTTCTCCAGTCTCTATCAGGCCAGCAAGTCTGGTCTTTTGGAATTAGAATTGTGTTCTACATTTTTCTCCAGCTCTGCCTGGGACACTCTATTGTGATCCCTGTCAGAGCAGTCAGTGGTGGTAGCTGGGCACCATCTAGTTGTACTGGACTCAGTCTGGTGGAGGTTGTGGTAGATATGGTCCATTAGTCCTTTGGACTAATCTTTCCCTTGTATCTTGAGTTTTCTTCATTATTTCTTGCTCCCAAAGTGGTGAGACCAGTGGAGTATCCTAAATGGCTGCTCACAGGCTTTTAAGACCCCAGACACTACTAACCACAGTAGAATGTAGAACATTTTCTTTGTAAACGATGTTATGCCAATTGAGCTGGATGTTCCCCAAGACCACAGTCCCCACAGCCCTCAGCCCAGCAATTTGGTCCCTCAGGGAGTTTAGATGTATCTGTGGAGCTTCCATGACCTTGGCTTGTACAAGTTGATGGGCGCCACTATTTTTATTAAATTCCCCAGGTGATTCTAAAGTATTGCCAAAGTTGGGAACCACTAGTTAGTTGAACTCTGTTCTGTGGGAGCTGTGGAATCAAGGCCAAAGGTGTTAAGTGCTCACGAAAGTTTACCCAGAGAGGCAGCTGCATGGCCAGGGCTGTGATCCTGGTGTCCTGCCTTCCAGCTCAGTGCTCTTTCCACCCTTGTGCATTTATTCCTGGATATGCCACTGCAGATTAGTGGAAAAAGCAGGGAGGAGGGAGATGCCTGAAGACTTCCTAAGTCTCTACATCTGGGAGCTGCAGAAGTTGAGGCGGAGAAGGGGATATTAGATTATCAGTCCTGGACATGGCCCCAATGCTCAATGTGGGAGGCTGAAAAGATGGAATAGTGAAGCTAGTCAGAGACCTGAGAGATCATCTCTCCAAATCCTTTGGCAGATGAGGAAATTGAGGTCCAGAGAGGTCATATGGCCATTTACTGGCAGGGGTGGGACTTGGGTCTGAGGTCTGCCATGCTCCTAATCCTGCTCTCATTATCCTATTCTGTCTGGTTTCTTACCGAGTTCCACTCACTCAGGCCAGCAACTCTTACCACCAGCTTATTTTCTGGTCCCTTGAGAGTTTCTTTCTATAACTTACTTCTACATACCTCATGGCATGATTCCTGAAAAGAACAAGGCTCTATTGTTTTCCTTAAAATTACATTTTTCATTAGTGGACTAGAAAGAATATATAGTCATACAGCTAAATTATACTGAACTTATCCCAGCCCCCCAAACCAAACGTATCTTGTAACTTCTAAGGTATCTCTTAATCTTTAAGATTTTTAATAGGAAAATCTTTTTTCTTCCACAAGAGAGCAGCAAAGAGCTTTTTCGATTCACAGTTTATGTTCTTGTTAGCTGCCCTTCACGTCAACCCTGTGCACAAGGGAAGGGAACGCAGCGTGCTCCTGCACCATCGCCACAATTGTACACAGTTATCGAGTGCTTAAAATCTGATGTTGCCTGCACCTTTTATTTTTAAAGAACTTTTCTTAGCCTTCTTTCTTTAAAGTGTACATATAGGAAAAAACTAGGAGCTCTAGTGGTACAGCAGGTAAGCAATTGGCTGCTAACTGAAAGGTTGGTGGTTTGAACCCACCCAGCAGCTCTGCGGAAGAAAAGATCTGGCAAGATGATCCTATGGGGCAATTCTACTGTGTCACATTTGGGTCACTGTGAGTCAAAAATCGACTTGATGGCACCTAACAACAACAATAACAAGAGAAGAAACTATAAGTATAGCTTTTCATTGAAGTAAAATTTTTTATCTTTAAGTTTTAAACAGTGCTTGGCACCTACTAGCCATTCAACATATTTCTTGAATGAATAAATAAAAAGCTTAAGATTGGTGGATATTTTTATGCCATTTAAGTTACTGCTTGAAACAACAGGAAGTAGGAATCTTACCTGTGATCGCTTTAAGTGGGTCCTTAAAATTTGGCATCTTACTCTCAATTTTCTTTGACAATATGTTGAAATCAGACAGTTAGGTTCTAGTTCTGGATTCAAGAGCCCTTGGACTGGTCATTTTACTTTTGGGTTCCTCCATCTCATCTAGTAGGGAACTGAATTAGATCCCCTCTAAACTCCCCTTTCTTAGCTCTAGAATTCTATAATTTAAAAACCCTAGCCTATCATCATTTTAGGAGTCCCTGAGTAGCGCAACCCTGGTGGTGTAGTGGTTAAGAGCTACAGCTGCTAACCAAAAGGTCATCAGTTCAGATCCACCAGGCGCTCCTTGGAAACCCTGTGGGGCAGTTCTACTCTGTCCCTGAGGGCCGCTATGAGTCAGAATCGGCTCAATGGCAGTGGGTTTTTTAGTGGGTTTTAAGTAGAGCAAAGAGTTAATGCTGCTACCCTGAGGCACCTTAGCAGAAAGGCCTGATGATCTACTGAAGAACCAGCCGCTGAAAACCCTACGGAGCACAGTTCTGTCTGACACACACGGGGTCACCCTGAGTCGGAATCAACTTGACAGCAAGTGGTTTCTGCCTTGTTTTTTTTAAATCATCATTTTAGACAAAGAAGTTTTCCATTGTGTATATTCTCAACAACAACAGCAAAATAAAATTTTTTGTAAGTTTTCCATTAAAAATGTTCAGTATGCTTTATTAAGAGCTATGAAGGCTTTCATTTTACAGATTAATATTAAAGTATCCTAAACCAAACAGGCTCTCTGCTATAAGAAATCACAATCGTAACTCAGTTCCTTACCTGTGAGCAATTCATAACCTTTAGGATATATATATATATATATATATATATTTTTTTTTAAGACTAGATGTTCATTATAGAAAATAGAAAAGAATTAAAAGGAAAATAAAATCAACCATCATTTTACTCCCCAAAGTCTTGTCAGTCTGTAATTGTTTTTAGAAAAATCATAGTGTATTTAGATTTGTGCCTTTCTTTTAAAAATGATAATGTAATATTTGAGCATTTTTCATATCAGTAAATATTATTAACAGTAATATGTAACTGTTGAGTAATATTCTATTATTCTATCCTTGCCCCCTTCTATTTGCAGCACAGTAGCTAGCACAAATCTATTAAATCATAAAGCAGATCATGTCCCTTCTCTGCTCAAAACCCTCCAATGGCTGGCATCTCTCAGATAAAGGCCAGTCTTTAAGGTCTGCCCTCCCCACCTTCACTTCTCTTGTCTCCTGTCTTACTACTATCCGCTGTTGCTCACTCTGCTCCAGACATACTGTTTCCCTGCTGTTCCCTGGGACATTCCAGGTACACTGCAGCCTTGGAGCTTTTGACTTGCTGTTCTCTCTGCCTGTTGTTCTTGTTAGGTGCTGTTGAGTCCATTCCGACTTATAGTGACCCTATGCACAACAGAACAAAACACTGCCCGGTCCTGCTCCATCCTTACAGTCATTGTTATGCTTGAGCTCATTGTTGCTGCCATTGTGTCAATCCACCTCGTTAAGGGTCTTCCTCTTTTCCGCTGACTCTGTATTTTGCCAAACATGATGTCCTTCTCCAGAGACTGATCGCTCCTGACAACACGTCCAAAGTATGTAAGACGCAGTCTCACCATCCTTGTTTCTAAGGAGCATTCTGCTTGTACTTCTTCTAAGACAGATTCGTTCATACATTTGGCAGTCCATGGTATATTCAATATTCTTTGCCAACACCACAATTCAAAGGCATCAATTCTTCTTTGGTCTTCCTTATTCAATGTCCAGCTTTCACATGCAT
Source organism: Elephas maximus indicus (assembly GCF_024166365.1). Taxonomy (NCBI): domain Eukaryota; kingdom Metazoa; phylum Chordata; class Mammalia; order Proboscidea; family Elephantidae; genus Elephas; species Elephas maximus. The sequence continues at coordinate 43,342,515 of NC_064823.1, forward strand.
ATGATGTGATTGAAAATACCATGGCTTGGGTCAGGTGCACCTTAGTCTTCAAGGTGACATCTTTGCTCTTCAACACTTTAAAGAGGTCCTTTGCAGCAGATTTACCCAATGCAGTGCAGCTTTTGATTTCTTGACTGCTGCTTCCATGTGTGTTGACTATGGATCCAAGTAAAATGAAATCCTTGACAACTTCAATCTTTTCTCCGTTTATCATGATGTTGCTCATTGGTCCAGTCATGAGGATTTTTGTTTTCTTTATGTTGAGGTGCAATCCATACTGAAGGCTGTGGTCTTTGATCTTCATTAGTAAGTGCTTCAAGTATTTTTCACTTCAGCAAGCAAGGTTGTGTTGTCTGCATAACACAGGTTGTTAATGAATCTTCCTCCAATCCTGATGCCCTGTTCTTCATATAGTCCAGCTTCTCGTATTATTTGTTCAGCATACAGATTGAATAGGTATGGTGACAGAATACAACCCTGGTGCACACCTTTCCTGACTTTTCTCTCTGCCTAGAATGTTCTTTCCCCAGATATCTGCAGGACTCACTTCCTCCCTTCCGTCAGGTCATCTTCACTCAAAAATCACCTTCCCATATAGTCTTCCTCTGACCTCACCACCGAAATTGCAACTTCTCGCTGATAATTTGCATCCTCTTCTTGGTTTTATTTTTCTTCATAACACATCGCTAATATGCTGCATATTATATTTATCTCACTGTCTTTTTCCCCCTCTTGGGAATTAAGCTGCTGATGATAGGGATCTTTGTTTGGTTCATTATGTCCCAACATCAGAATAATTCTCATAATTATTTTATACATGAATGAATATGGCTTTTCCGTTGTCCGTAGTTTTGATCATTTGGATTATTTACTTTTTTCTTTCCTTTCCATTTCTTTTCTCTTTTGCTATCAAATATATCTCTGCAATGAATAACTTATCTGAAACTACTTTAATCTCTGATTATTTCCCGTAGTTAATATCTTAGAAGTAGAATTTACTTGGCTAAATGGAGTAAATATATTTTTTATTTTGTATGTTAGGTTTTTATAAACATTGCACAGAGAGTGCAGAGTTTCCATATTCCCTTCACCCAGCTTCCCCTAACGTTAACATCTTAAATACCATCGTACGTCTGTCAAAACTAAAAAATTAACTTTGGTGCAATACTTTTAACTAAATGGCAGGTTTTATTTGTATTTTACCGGTTTTCCCACTAATGTTATTATTCTGTTCCAGGATCCAATCTAGGATACCACATTGCATTTTAAGAATAAACACTTTTAGATATTTGGTGTGTATTCTTAAATTTTCTCCCGATTTGTGGCTCCAGTTGATATTGTTGACATACCATATACATTGCCATACAGCAGTGTATGAATACTTCTCCTTTAGTACTACTTGGCATAAAAAAAAAAAATTTTTTTTTTTTAGTCCTTTTTTAAAAAAAAATCCTTAAAATTTAGTGATTAAAAAGTGGTATCTCACTGTTGTAGTTAGCATTTTTGATGAGTTTGAACATTTTTTCATATTATTGGCTATTTGTATTAAATTTTTTTTTTATCTTTTTTTGATTGGGGTGATCTACTCACTGATTTATAAACACTTCATATATTAAAGATATTAAGTTTTTATCAAGGCTGATACAAGTATTTTTCATGATTTGCCAATTCTCTTTTTGGAACATAGAAGTCTTCTATTTTTAATGTCATCAAATCTATTTTGCTTTAGTTTTACAATTGCTTTCATTCCTTTTTTGTGCTTAGAAAGGTACCTCCCATTCCCTGTTTCATAGACAGTTGCATACAGACAGGGTATTTTTACTTTTCAGACCTCCTGGAATTAATTTTCTAATAATTAACCAATTGCCCCAGCACTGTTTTTTTTTTTTTTTTATTGTTGATATATATATATAAAATACACACACGCACATATTATATATATAAAACACATTTGCTAATTCAACATTTTTTACATGTACATTTCAGTGACACCAAATACAATGATCATATTGTGCAACCATCACCAGTATCCATTGCCAAGTTTTTTATCACCAGAAACAAAAACTCAATCGAGAAAAATAACTTCCCTTCCCCCTTCCCTCCTGTTCCTGGGGAGCGCACTAATAAGCTTAGGCCTCTAAACACTTGCCTGTTCTAGATATATCATGTAAGTGTGATCATACAGTATTTGTCCTTTTGTGACTGACTTGCTTCACTCAGCACTACGTTTTCAAGGTTCTTTGATGCTCCCAGCACTGTTTTTTGAATATTTCTTTAAGTTCCTTCAAAGAGTGATGCCACTTTTATACACTCCAGAAGACATGGGTTTATGCCCTCATTTTTGTTTCATCGATGCATCTGTATATTCTGGGTTAGCAGAACACTGTTTAGTGATTTATTATTTTAAAAGATAGTATCATTGTATCTCTAGAATGAATGACCAGTCAATAGCATGATTTCTAACTAATTCTGAGACGAGGCTAAAAATAAGAAGATATGCTAAATGGCTTTGTAGGGAGAAAAATCATTACTCATTTGCGTCTGCCATTTAAACTTGGAGACAGAAACTAAGTTTGATGTGTAAATAGGAACTAGGTTTAAAGAATAGTAACTTGAACACGAGTCCCTGGCTGGTGCAAACAGTTAACTTGCTTGGCTGCTAACCACAAGTTCGGAGGTTTGAGTTCACCCAGAGGCACCTTAGAAGAAAGACCTGGTGAAATATTTCTGAAAACTAAGCCACTGAAAACCCTATGGAGCACTATCAGCTTGTCAGCAAATAGAATTGGAACTTGAACACATCCTCACACATTACATCTCTAAATGTTCTGCTCTCCAAAAGCAGCTCAGGATTTCTAATTAAGAACCTGTAGGCTTATGTTTCAGGGAGGAAGTAGGTCCAGATGGGGAGGGTCTCCAACTTCTGGGGCATTGATTATGTTCTTTCTTGAGTTGGGTGTTAGTTACACAGGTGTGTTCATTTGTGAAAACTCACCTAACTGTGTTGCATGCCGATAAAAATGTTTCCTTAAAGAAAAGCACACCTCTGTAACACTGAAGCCTCTTCCTTATTAGGGCCTACTGGAGATATGTGGGCCCAGTTTCAGGACTCTGGTTTGTGCTGTGTCCTGGGAGGCACATCTAGGCTTCTTGAAAAAACAAGTAGTCATATTTAATTGGAGTCTACATCAGGAGTTGGGGGCCTGTGCATCATGTAAGGAAAGGGTCAAAACGAGCTTTTAAGATTTCAGAATGCTAGAAAATTATTACAAAAGTTAAGATAATCAAATATATTTCCATTGAAGACATTTGACATCTAGTGCTGCAATAACAGAAATACCACAAGTGGATGGCTTTAACAAAGAGAAATTTATTTTGTCACAGTCTAGTAGGCTACAAGTCCAAATTCAGAGTGTCAGGCGCAGGGAACGCTTTCTCTGTCAACTCTAGAGGAAGGTCCTTGTCATCAGTCTTCTCCTGGTTGAGGAGCTTCTCAGTGCAGGGACCCCAGGTCCAAAGAACGCACTGTGCTGGCTCTTGTTTCTTGGCATGAGGTCCCCATGTCTCTTTGCTCGCTTCTTTCTTTTATATCTCAAAACGGATTGGCTCAAGACACAATCCAACTTTGTAGACTGAATCATGCCTCATTGACATAACTGCGTCTAATCCTGCCTCATTAACATCATAGAGGTAGGATCTACAATGCATAGGAAGCTCACATCAGATGACAAAATGAAGGACAATTACACAATACTGAGAATCATGGCCTAGCCAAGTTGACAGATACTTTTGGGGGACACAATTCAATCTATGACACCATGCTTACTTAAAAGAGTCCCAAAATTTATAAAAACAAAATAATCCATAAAAACATAGATCATTTTATTTCTAGAGAATATTTCTTTTGAAAATAGGAGAGTGAATTTTCAGTGGGGCTTTTTAAGTCATTTCCTATGTTAACAGATAATATTGGTAGTAAAGTTAGATTACCTCAAAGATTGTCTTTCTATGAGTTTCTAATAAAAATATGCCTTAGAGAATCTGTTAAATGCAGCTACTATGTTGATTAGCAGCCGAAAACTTAACCACTGTGCCACCCGGGCTCCCTACTATATGTTAATAAAAAAAAAAATTTTTTTTTTTTTTTTTAGGTATTAAATATTAACTAGATTATCCTACAAACAACATTGCCCCTAAAGAACCTTGGGCATGTTGCTCCATGAAATCCTTGACTAAACAAGATGAAGAAGTTGAGTTTTAATTGTGCCTTGGTTAATTAGCCCTATCTCTTAATGAAAGAGCCCTGGGTGGCACAGTGGTTAAGAGCTCGACTGCAACCAAAAGGCTGTTGGTTCGAGACCACCTTGGGAGAAAGATGTGGCAGTCTGCTTCTGTACAGATTTATAGCCGTGGAAACCCTATGGGGTCACTATGAGTCAGAATGGACTCGAGGGCAGTGGGTTTATCCCTTAATGAAGGGAGTCCTAATGGTGCAGTGGTTAAAATGCTCAACTGCTAACTGAAAGTCAGTGGTTAGAATCCACCAGCTGCTCCACAGGAGAAAGATGTGGCAGTCTGCTTCCATAAAGATTTGCATTCTTGGAAACCCTATGAGGCAGCTCTACTCTATCCTATAGGGTTGTTATGAGTTGTCATCAACTCGAAGGCAATGGGTTTTTTGGGTTTATCCCTTAATAGAAAGAAACCCTGGTGGTGCAGCGGTTAAGCACTTGGCTGCTAATGGAAAGGTTGGCAGTTTGTACCCACCTAGAGGCTCTACGGTCTGCTTCCATAAAGAATGCAGGCTAGAAAACCTTACAGGGCAGTTCTACTCTGTTACATGAGGTCGCTATTAGTCGAAAATCAACTTGTCAGCATCTGACAACATCCATTAATGAAAACTGATGAAGCATTCAAATTCTCATACAAAAGGGAGAACTGATATGAACACAAAATATTTCACTTGTGATAAAACCCAGTAAGATTAGCCACTTAGCTAATAAAACATCTGTATTGCTAATGAATAAATACCCCACCTACATTCATTTGGTTTCTAAACAAATATGGCAAAACTGAAGTAGATTTGAGGGTGTCAACTTACTGCATTTTCAGCATTTCCCTAGTATCACTTCTGCTATTTCAACTGAAATTCATACTCTCGTTTCACAACCACAAACACAGAGGAGGGAGACAGGCAACAGAGACAGGCTTGCCAGTGTCAACCCCTCTGCAGCTTACAAGGTCTTCAGACAATGGCTTTACCTCTTCATTCTTTGCTTCTCCAACACACTTACTGAGTGCCTGCTCTGTGCAAGGCACCGTGCTGGGCCTGGTGATACTGAACAGACAAACACACCCAACCCCTTACACCCCTCGGGCTGGAGCTGGGAGAGAAATGACTGAAAAAGAGCTTAAATGAACAAGGTAAATGCAGATAGTGATGAGAACTCTGAAGGAAATAAGCTGGGTGATAAGATTAGGGAGCTCTCTGGAGAGGCCACTTTAGGTGGGGCCTCACCAGAAGACCTCTCTAAGGAGGTAACCTTGGAGCTGCCACCTGTAGGAAGGGGAGTGGGCCATGAGAAAAGCCGGCAGGGGTTCGTCCACAGAGGGGAAAAAAAAAAAAGGTTACATATTAAAAAGCTCTTCTTAGCTGAGATGAGTAAGACTGACATCCAATACTTTGTCACAGTGGACTTGAGCAGAGTAGAACTGCCCCATAGAGTTTCTAAGGAGCAGCAGGTGGATTCATACTGCCAATCTTTTGGTTAACAGCCGAGTGCTTAACCACTGCACCACCAAGGCTCCATCCCTCCCTTAAATAGTGGGAAATAAGAAGCTTGGGCTATGATACAGTCCTGTGAGTAACTGGGCTCTAAAGGAATTTTTTTTTTAGATTCATCCTCCTGCCTAAAGACTATGCTTATATTGCGATTACTCTTTTTAACTACTACCCATCTGTCAGTCTGCCAGATGACTTGTGTGTTGCTATGAAGCTGGAAGATATGCCATAGGTATTTCAAATACCTTCAGAGTCAACCATGGTGGACATGTTTCAGTGGAGCTTCCAGACTAAGACTAGGAAGAAAGGCCTGGAAATCTATTCAGGAAAATCAGCCAGTGAAAAGCCCTATGGATCACAACAAATATTGTCTGATATAGTGCTTCCTGGAAGATGAACCCCCTAGGGTGGAAGGCACAGAGATACACAGCGGCTTCCACAATGGACTCGAACATACCATTACTCGAGAAGATGGTGCAGGCCCAGGCAACATTTTGTTCTATTGTACATGCAGTTGTCATGACTCAAGCCATTCTGATGGCAGCTAACAATAACATCTTTTTTGGAGGTTTATTCCCTCCTCCATTTCCTAACTTGAAAAAAAAAAAACAAAAAACTTGACATCTGGTAAAATAGACTGTTGTTTAGCAACCCAAAACGGAAATAAAAAATCAGACAAGACGCTGTCTGTTAAAAGTTTAATATAAGCATCAAAATTATGTTGAAGATGAGGACCAACAGTCAGATATTAGGCAGGCTCATAAAACAAAGTACAATTATTTTTACATTTCAAGTAAACCAAAAAGTACAAAATTGTAAAATGCTAACGTGTGCAAGGGAAGCATTAACAGCCCCTTCAGCGATTTACCATGTAAAGATTTTTTTAAAAAGTGCTACAATTTGAGGCATTATATTTAAAAGTTTAATACAAATCTAGTTTCAACAGAATCTCACAGAAAGCAGAGGCTGTTTCTCAAGTAAGTTAAAAGTTCTTTGGTTAGGAATACTGAAAATGCCAAGCACGCACTGAAGAAGAATAAACTTGCTAATGCTGAGTCATCAGCGCCATTCAAAAGCATGTGAAATCACACGTGAGGGACAGATTCATCGGCCCGCGGTGTAGTGGGATCCATACACACATCATCTCATCCAAAACCTACACAACTGCCTCCCATTCACTCTCAGTTCCTCTGCATCTAGTCTTGTGGTTTTTCCTTCACAATAACTAAAATTCCCAACGCACCTAAATATTAGCCTGTATTTCATTTATCCTAGGTTGAAAACAGAAACCCTGGTGGCATAGTGGTTAAGTGCTGTGGCTGCTAATCAAAAGGTCGGCAGTTCGAATCCACCAGGCACTCCTTGGAAACTCTGTGGTGCAGTTCTACCCTGTCCTATAGGGTCGCTGTGATTTGGAATTGACTGGATGGCAATGGGTTTGATTTGGTTTATATTGAAAATGCTTAATTACATTTATAAAAAGGAAAAGAGCAGTGCAGTAGATAATATAAAAAATGTGGAGTAAAAAAAAAAACAATCCACTTTTGCTTACATAATATTCAGCTCTTTTCTTCCTTTTATGATCTTTTTTATTATTAAGCAGATATTATTTCCATTCCTCAAGCATGCAGTAGAAGTCTGCCTAGGCATGTGCTAAATTAAAGGGAAAACTTAGCCTAGTACTCAAAATTGCCCCGGACTGCACCAAGAACATCTGACTATTCAAAGTGTGGCTACTGACAAATGGAGAAGTCAGAGGTTGGGGAGGTCTGGCGTCCTCTTGACTGGTCTGGAAAGCTGGGCAAGGAACTCATAGGAGGCCTTGCTAACTGACGCGCTCCAGTTCAGAGTTGCATCTTCCCCTTTTCATTTATTTCTCAAAGTAACAACCACCCTGGATCTTTTCTTCCCTCTTCCCCAGCAGTTATTGTTAGGTGCCATCGAGTCAGTTCTGATTCAAAGCAACCCTATGTGCAACAGAACGAAACACTGCCCGATCCTGCGCCATCCTCACAATCATGGTTACGCTTAAGCGCATTGTTGCAGCCATTATGCCAATCCTTCTCATTGAAGGTCTTCCTCTTTTTTGCTGACCCTCTACTTTACTAAGCATGATGTCTTTCTCCAAGGACGGATCCCTCCTGATAACATGTCCAAAGTATATGAGACGTAATTTTGCCATCCTTGCTTCTAAGGAGCTTTCTGGTTGTACTTCTTCCAAGCAGATTTGTTCATTCTTTTGGCGCTCCACAGTATATTCAATATTCTTCGCCAAGAACACAATTCAAAGGCGTCAATTCTTTAGTCTTCTTTATTCATCATCCAGCTTTCACATGCATAGGAGGCGACTGAAAACACCATGACTTGGATCAGGGGCACCTTAGTCTTCAAGGGGACATCTTTGATTTTCAACACTTTAAAGAGGTCTTTTGCAGCAGATTTGCCCAGTGCAGTACATCTTTTGATTTCTTGACTGCTGCTTCCAAAGGTGTTGATTGTAGATTCAAGTAAAATGAAATCCTTGACAACTTCAATCTTTTCCACATTTATCATGATGTTGCTTATTGTGAGGATTTCCATTTTCTTTATGTTGAGATGTAACCCATACTGAGGGCTGTGGTCTTTGATCTTCATCAGTAAGTGCTTCAAGTCCTCTTCACTTTCAGCAAGCAAGGTTATATTATCTCCATAATGCAGGGTTGTTAATGAGTCTTCCTCCAATCCTGATGCTACATTCTTCTTCATATAGTCCAGCTTCTCAGATTATTTGCTCAGCATATAGACTGAATAGGTATGGTATAAGGATACAACCCTGAGGCACACCTCTCCTGACTGTTCGAACAACTGCCTCTTGATCTATGTAAAGGTTCCTCATGAGCACAATTAAGTGTTCTGGAATTCCTATTCTTTGCAACGTTATCCATAATTTGTTATGATCCACACAGTCAAATGCCTTTGCATAGTCAATAAAACGCAGGTAAACATCATTCTCTGCTTTTAGCCAGGATCCATCTGACATCAGCAATGACATCCCTGGCTCCGTGTCCTCTTTTAAATCCCCAGCAGTAGGAATGGCATTAGCTGCTTCCCTCCTTTAGGAAAGTAAAGAAGAGGCCCCTGCATGTGGCCTTGTCTCCAGCTGCTGGGAGCTTGCATCCCATGTTATATTTAAACTGCCAAGGCATCATTCTAAGTTTGCATAAAATGGTTATTTTAAAAGATGAACAAAAGTCCAGTAATTAAAAAGACCAAAAAAAATAAAACTGGTTTTAATTGACATTAACAACACACACTGATTTTTATTATCTTTAAGTAACAAAAATATGACCTGCAGTTATTCAGCTGCACTCCTTATCGGAATCGATGCAAGGGCACTGGGTTGGGTGGGTTATTCAGATAGGGTGGGATTTCCCCTTTAATTACACCTCTTAACAAGGAGCTCTGACAGCGCAACAGTTAAGTGATCAGCTGCTAACTGAAAGGTTGTTGGTTTGAACCCACCCAGTCGCTCCTCAGGAGAAAGGCCTGGCAATCTGCTTCTGTACAGCTTACAGCCAAGAAAACCCTATGGGGCAGTTCTACTCTGTCACATGGTCACTATGAGATGGAATGGATTCAACGGCACCCAACCATAACGACAACACTTAACAGTCACTCGCATGGTGACTGGGCACCTACTAACAGCAAGGCACTGTGAGGCAGGCAAACAACACAAGTTCCCACCTCAAGGAGCTCAGCATGGGATGAAGATGAGCCCACATGCCTACAGCGTGAGGCAGAGGTGCTGACTGCTATGGGACTGAGTGGTGGCAGTACAGAGATGTGGTTCAGAAAGAGTTCTCTAGTCACAAAGACTGGTAGGTTTGAAACCCAGCGATGACACCTTTGAACTACGTGCCTTCACTTCTCAAAGCTTCAGTTCCATCAGCTGTAAAACAGCATCCTCTTAATAGAGTTTCTGCAAGAATTTTAAACAAGTTTACAAGTAAAGCACTGAGCATGGTGCCAGCATGAGGGAGAGGTCAAAACATGGCTGATTGTATCATTACTGTGATTACTTCTATATAAGAACTGCTACAGGAAAGGGCTATTCATTTCTTGGACTGTGGTTTTCTAGAGCAGTGTTCTCGTTGGCACAAATACTGGCATACAGAGTTAGGCAAGTCGTCATTGTATATAGGACTGTTCTGACGTTGCAGGACATTTACCATCCTGGCCCCCACAGCAGCATAGGGCCAGAAGCACCCCTGTCATTGTGATTACCAAAATAATGTACCCACACATTTCCAAACACCCTCTGTAGGGTGTAGGTACTCTTCTACAGGGACCTTTTTTTAATTAAGAAACAATTTAGTTCCATTAATAAACAGTAAGAATGTCTTCTTGTCTTCAAGAGTATTCAAGGATGAGATATACTGGGTCTGGTGGCAGGGAGAACGGGAAAAAAAAATGTTCAGTACAGTTTAAAAGAAGAGTCCTTTCCTGATGAATCCCAGTATAGAAACTCCTGACCTCACCATTCAGGGCTCAAGTCAAAAGGTAAGTTACAACTTTGCAAGTCAAGTCGGCAGGAAGGAATTCTAACATGAATCTGCTTCTTCAGCCAGGCTTACTGTCCATGTAGTTGAAGTAGAAGGTAGCCACATAAATTCAAATAATTACCTTATGGGAGGATTTTTTAAATCCTAATTTCCTTAACATACTGGAAGAAAGTCTGCTTCATCCTATGTCCACAAAAACAAAACTAAAATCATAATTAAAAGATAACAAGACAAGAAACTGGCAAAGGATCTGTGCTGAGAAAAGCTCTAGCTCAACATAACCTAAACCCATATCCCTCTCTGACAAAGAGTTCAAACACTTCATGTTGTCACAGGTTATAAACATTTCTCCTCTGGAATTTCCTCCCCAGAACCTAACAGTGTCTCGGCCATGTCAGAAAGGACAGAAGGCGTGTTAACTTCACTGGTGCTAAGAGGTAGAGAGAAGGCAAGTTCTGGTACCCTCGTTTTATAGACGGATGACTGAGGCACAGAGGGTGAGAAGAAATGCTCATTGGTAGAAGCCACTGGGACTCAGATCCAGATCTCCTGCTTCCCAAACAGTGCTCTGGTCCTTGTCTCCAAAATTACAGACATACCTCAATAAAGGGCTGATGTGTCCTGCTGAGGAATCCTCACAGATGAAATCGCCTTAATTTGAGTCTAATCTGGATCTGCTGAGTTATTGCCGTTAATTGCAGAAGGAAAATCTGTTCAGAAGTCATTATGTTGTCTGTTCACTGTCTCCTTTTGGAGACTTTCTTCATCTTTTTGAAACAATTATATTAAATGGATGTGGGGCTAAAGTGAGACCAAATCTTCCAGTCAGGATAGGCTTCTTTGAATCCTTAGGCAAAGTGAATGTGAAACTCTGCATTAGGCTCACAAACATCAGGAATAATTCCATCTTTGCCAGTTGCTCTCCCATACACACCCGCTTCCCTAAAAAGGAGATCACAAAAAAGGATCATAATGCTATCCCTTTTCCTACTGCAAAAAGAACAAATTTATATGAAATATCTAAATATGAATGTTTAAATGCACATATAGGGAGTTTTAAAATAAAATTGCCACATAGACCACATGGCCTCTCTAATGTATGCTCAGCAGAATTTTTATATGACAATTTCACATTTTCATTCCTACTCATAAAAGCCTAGCCTCATCCCAGCCAAGAAGGAGAGGCCAGAACCAATGAGGCAGGCTACTCTGTCTCCTCCATGCCTTTTCTTTGCTCTTACCTGAAGATTAAAGGGGAAAAAGTCAGATAAAAATCTCTGAAGCCTTCCTTTTCCATAGAAAGAATCCCCGGTACTCTAATCTAGGAACCTAAAAGAGAGACTGGCCAGATTAGAGAACTCACCCTCTCACCCACCAACCCAGCAAAAAGTCAGGGGTAGCTCTCAACTCCAACAGTTGTCAGAGACCCAAACGGTTACTTGGGCAACTCAGAAAGAATGATTTCTAGTAATATTTAAACATTTAAAACTGACTTCTTTCATTTTGTTTCTAAAATCTGAAATGAACAGTGAAGGTGCATTACATAAATTATTTATCGCTTATATATATTTTTTATATTAGCTTGCCAAGAAAGAAGCAATTTTTTTTAATAACTTTTCTTAAGCTTCAAGTGAACGTTTAAAAATCCAATCAGTCTGTCACATATAAGTTTACATACATCTCACTCCCTACTCCCACTTGCTCTCCCCCTCTTGAGTCAACCCTTTCAGTCTCTCCTTTTTTGACAATTTTGCCGGCTTCCCTCTCTCTCTATCCTCCCATCCCCCCTCCAGACAAGAGTTGCCAACACAATCTCAAGTGTCCACCTGATATAATTAGCTCACTCTTCATCAGCGTCTCTCTCCCACCCGCTGACCAGTCCCTTTCATGTCTGATGAGTTGTCTTCGGGGATGGTTCCTGTCCTGTGCCAACAGAAGGTCTGGGAAGCATGGCCGCCGGGATTCCTCTAGTCTCAGTCAGACCATTAAGTTTGGTCTTTTTATGAGAATTTGGGGTCTGTATCCCACTGATCTCCTGCTCCCTCAGGGGTTCTCTATTGTGCTCCCTGTCAGGGCAGTCATCGATTGTGGCCGGGCACCAACTAGTTCTTCTGGTCTCAGGATGATGTAGGTCTCTGGTTCACGTGGCCCTTTCTGTCTCTTGGGCTCTTAGTTGTCGTGTGGCCTTGGTGTTGTTCATTTTCCTTTGCTCCAGGTGGGTTGAGACCAATTGATGCATCTTAGATGGCCGCTTGTTAGCATTTAAGACCCCAGATGCCACATTTCAAAGTGGGATGCAGAATGATTTCATAATAGAATTATTTTGCCAATTGGCTTAGAAGTCCCCGCAAACCATGTTCCCCAGACCCCCGCACTTGCTCCCCTGACCTTTGAAGCATTCATTTTATCCCGGAAACTTCTTTGCTTTTGGTCCAGTCCAATTGAGCTGACCTTCCATGTATTGAGTGTTGTCTTTCCCTTCACCTAAAGCAGTTCTTATCTACTGATTAATCAATAAAAAACCCTCTCCCACCCTCCCTCCCTCCCCGCCTCGTAACCACAAAGGTATGTGTTCTTCTCAGGTTTACTAATTCTCAAGATCTTATAATAGTGGTCTTATACAATATTTGTCCTTTTGCCTCTGACTAATTTCGCTCAGCATAATGCCTTCCAGGTTCCTCCATGTTATGAAATGTTTCAGAGATTCGTCACTGTTCTTTATCGATGCATAGTATTCCATTGTGTGAATATACCACAATTTATTTAACCATTCATCCATTGATGGACACCTTGGTTGCTTCCAGCTTTTTGCTATTGTAAACAGAGCTGCAATAAACATGGGTGTGCATATATCTGTTTGTATGAAGGCTCTTGTATCTCTAGGGTATATTCCGAGGAGTGGGATTTCTGGGTTGTATGGTAGTTCTATTTCTAACTGTTTAAGATAACGCCAGATAGTTTTCCAAAGTGGTTGTACCATTTTACATTCCCACCAGCAGTGTATGAGAGTTCCAATCTCTCCGCAGCCTCTCCAACATTTATTATTTTGTGTTTTTTGGATTAATGCCAGCCTTGCTGGTGTGAGATGGAATCTCATCGTAGTTTTAATTTGCATTTCTCTAATGGCTAATGATCGAGAGCATTTTCTCATGTATCTGTTGGCTGCCTGAATATCTTCTTTAGTGAAATGTGTGTTCATATCCTTTGCCCACTTCTTAATTGGGTTGTTTGTCTTTTTGTGGTTGAGTTTTGACAGAATCATGTAGATTTTAGAGATCAGGCGCTGGTCGGAGATGTCATAGCTGAAAATTCTTTCCCAGTCTGTAGGTGGTCTTTTTACTCTTTTGGAGAAGTCTTTAGATGAGCATAGGTGTTTGATTTTTAGGAGCTCCCAGTTATCGGGTTTCTCTTCATCATTGTTGGTAATGTTTTGTATTCTGTTTATACCTTGTATTAGGGCTCCTAGGGTTGTCCCAATTTTTTCTTCCATGATCTTTATCGTTTTAGTCTTTATGTTTAGGTCTTTGATCCACTTGGAGTTAGTTTTTGTGCATGGTGTGAGGTATGGGTGCTGTTTCATTCTTTTGCAAATGGATATCCAGTTATGCCAGCACCATTTGTTAAAAAGGCTATCTTTTCCCCAATTAATTGACACTGGTCCTTTGTCAAATATCAGCTGCTCATACGTGGATGGATCTATGTCTGGGTTCTCAATTCTGTTCCATTGGTCTATGTGCCTGTTGTTGTACCAGTACCAGGCTGTTTTGACTACTGTGGCTGTATAATAGGTTCTGAAGTCAGGTAAAGTGAGGCCTCCCACTTTCTTCTTCTTTTTCAGTAGTGCTTTGCTTATCCGGGGCTTCTTACCCTTCCATATGAAATTGGTGATTTGTTTCTCTATCCCCTTAAAGAGAAGCATTTTTTAAAACATAAAATAATAAAAGATTCTTTGAGTTCTACAGTTTTATTGATATCATTTTTAAAAAGTTAAACTGACCTATCCCAAAAGGAATAAAGGTTTCTTTTTTAATAAGTTGTCCTTGATCATCCAGAAATCGATTAGGGTAGAAGTCATCTGGTTTCTCCCAGATGGCTGGGTCTCTGTGTACTGACCACAAGTTGGGTATGACCACAGTGCCTTTAGGGATGGTATACCCTTGAAGCACTGAAACAAAAAAAACAAGACAAAAAAAAACACAGTGTCAATCAACATGATTTTACTAATAGCTCTCCCTAACCTTCGTTATCTCAAAAAAAGAAAAAAAAAATCTAGTTTCCAGCATTTAATATACTGAGACTAAAGGCTGAGGTCATTGGGGACAGGGAAAAGGTCTTATCTATTGATGTCCCTCTAACCACATCTTCCTAGAACCCGGCCTGAGGTGGAGCACAGGAGATGCTTGGATGGATGATAAATTAAATCAGACCACAAAAACAATGAAAACACTGAAAAAGAATTAATAAAGCATTCCAGGAAAACCTTCCCAAAGAATTCAAATTCCTAATACTTGGATAAGCTTTTACAGTTTACAGAACTTCTTATGTCTGCAAACAATATGGTGAGGAAGGTAAACTAAGGTAAAAGAAGGTTCGGGGAAGCCACTGGCTCCTACCAGCTGGCAAGTTAATATGTACTTTAAACAGGTGCCCAAGAGACGCTGTACACACGGTATATCTAATTTGTACCCAAAAAACTGTTATGTGATCCAATGCCATTTACAAGGGATTACTTAAGATAATATTCAAAGCAACAATGCAGTGGGCTATCTCCAGAGAAGGTAGAATCCTTGTTAACAGGGATGCTTAAAGGGAGTCTAGGTGGCTGGTTATGTGTCAAGGACATGACCAAACAGACACATTTTGCTGCAGATGAGAGGCTGAAATATGTGACCATAGAATCAGATGGGGACTTCTAATTCTGTAATATTTATGTTTCTGCTGCAGAATTGTAAAAACTGGAGAATAATTTCCAGCTAAAATCCTTAATTTCACATTTATACCAGCTCCTCTGACCCATCAAGAGGACAGAGAGGTACCTTTGTTAATTCTGAAGTTGTTTCAGCCAACACAGCCAACTTAAATTGTGGCATAATTTGTTTCCCAGTGTGTGCTCTGAAGGCAAAGACAGCTATTTATAAGCCAAAGTGGTGCCAGAATGCCAGTACAACTCATAACGGAGAACTGAGGTTGTCCATTTGCTTCTCCAAAATGCAACGCTAAACCCTCAGAAAGATCAAGCTAGGCAACAGTCACCACACAACACTCCATATCTCCACTGGATTAAAAAAAAAAAAAAAAAAAAAAACCTGTTGCTGTCGAGTAGGACAGAGTAGAACTGCCCCATAGGGCGAAATGGAACTGCTGACCTTTTGGCTAGCAGCCGGACTGTTAACTACTGTGCCACCAGGGTTTCCTCCATTGAATTGGGGAGATAGAATATCTATCTTTAGCGGGGTTGTGCTTCCCCCAAGGGCATTTAGAGGAGGAAGAACCTGGACTTGCCTGTCTTCCCCGAAGTCATATGAGGAATGGCGAGTGGCACCACCACAGTCAGCCTCTGCACCTCCATGATGGTGGCCTCCGTGTATGGCATCTCGACCTTGTCAGTGAGGGAAGGGGCTCGGTCGGGACCAATGACCCTTTCGATTTCTTCATGAACCTTTTCTATACAAGAAAGAAAAGAATAAGACAGAAGAGAGTTGAGTCTGCCCTCCTATGCACACTTCCCATCACCACTTACACAAGCTGACAGTACCTGCCTGATTCAGCCTCAGTGAAGTGAAACATTGTTCAGATACCCCGAGTAGAGACAGCTACCCCAGGGATCATGTGCCACTCTGTGATTTTATAGGAGAATAATAGAGAGACAAGGAAGAAAGCATTCTGGATTCAAAAGCACCCTGAATCATTCTCTCATATGAATACTGATTGACTCTGTAAGCGGATTGTGATAATGTGTGGTAGCCCAGATGGCTCCCAAAGGTCCCTTTGGTGTTCAATCTTTGTTGTAGTCCCCTCTCGCTTTGTACCAGGTTGGTCTATGTGACCAACAGAATAAGGCAAATGTGAAAGTATGTCACTTTTGACCTTAGGCTATAAAAGATACTGCAATGTGTTTGATAAATATTTACCAGTGTGTGAGATAATGTTTGTTGTATTAAGCTAAGAAATTTTGGGATAATTTGTTACTCAGCAAGATAAATAATACAGGTAGGCACAGTCTCATCTATGGCAGGCAGAATAATGACTCTTCAAAGATGCACACACCCTAATCTCTTTACAGGGCAAAAGAGATTCTGCAAGTGCATTTAAATTAAGGACCATGAGATGGGGAGATTATCCTGGATTATCTGGATGGGCCCAATGTAATCACATGGATCTTTAAAATCAGAAAATCTTTCCCAGTGGAGTTCAGAGTTAGAGGGAGATGTGACTATAGAAGAATGGTCTGAGAGATGCAATATTGCTGACTTTGATGATTGAGGACAAGGGCCATGAGCCAAAGAATATGGGTGACCTCTAGAAGCTAGCTGGAAACAGCAAAGAAACGGATTTTCCTCTAGAGTCTCCAGAAACAAATGGAGCCCTGCTAACATCTTGATTTTACCCCGTGAGACATGTGTCAGACTTCTAATCTACCAAGCTGTAAGATAATAAATTTGTGTAGTTTCAAGCCACTAAATCTGTGATAATTTGTTACAGCAGCAATGGAAAACCAATATACCATCCTTCCCTGTACGCATTCACTATAAAGTGCCACTGACTTTCATTTCCTATTGGTGTTGAAATGGTGGAAATAGCTATGAGACCCTGTGAAAGTCACATAACTTCTCTGGGGCTCTGTTCTCCATTTTCAAAACAGATGAATGGATTCAGATGATCATTATGATTCCTTTCATCTCTAAAACGTTGTCCTTCTCTGAAGTTCTTTCTCCATCATAGATTTCACAGAGAATCAGACCTGTAGGTATTTAAAGCAGGGCAAGCAAGTTATGACATCAGTCTCACTGTCTAGAAACTTGGGGTTTCACTCTCTATGAGATGCAGTATTTTATTTTCCAGCCTGAAGACAATGCTTAGTGCTAGGAGCCAGGATCATGAGGTTGCTGATCCTGATTTTGGTTTTACCATGAATTAAGGAAACATCTTTTACCTTGTACATCAGGGTTCAGTGACATATACAGAAGGCACCAAAGCAAAGAGTTAGTTGTGGTATCAGTCCCAGCAATGAAGAGATCCCCAATAATATAAAACAAGTAATCTTCATTAAAACTACTGTTGCTCTTATTTTTCCTTTCCTCTTCCATGTGGAGAAGGTACATGTCTATGAAGTCCTGAGGGTTCTCTACATCCAGAGACTCTCGATGATCTTTGATGATTTTTTTAAGGAAACTGGTTATATCCTTTTCAATTTGTCTTAATTCCTTAAATGGTCCAAAGGGAAGGTAATAAAGCCAGGAGCATATGTTGACCAGGAGGACCTGGCTGTTCAGACAGATTTCTAACCCTCGTGACATAAAATGAAGCATCTTCTTAAACTCACTGTTGGTGTAGTCAAAACGCTGGCCAAAGCACAAGGAGCAAATGATGTTAGAGATGGCATTATTGACAATAGGGAAAGGATTGAAGGGGTCTTCTCCATGCTTTTGCATTTCCTCTTTTACATATTTGAACTCCTCAATAATCTTGGGCTCCAAGCTGAGCTTTCCCAAGCCAAAATGACGAAGAGTTGAATGAGAGAATCTCCTCTGTTGTTTCCAGACTGGACCATAATGTGCGAACACAATCCCTGCAAAAGGACACCGAGAATGGAATGTGAGAGAGCAATACCTGATAATACTAAACGGGATCTACCATGAAATATACTTTGGATTTCTCAAGTTACGTGTGTGTAGTTCATATACGGGTTCACAGAGAAAGACCACCTTCAAAGACATGCTTCATTTAACAAATATTTCTGAATACCTACTATGTGCCAGGCACTGGGGTACTAGGGATACAGCTGTGAATGAAAGAACGAACCTACTCTGTGGTTAGGTTTTCTCACAATCTCTAATACTCTATAAATGCCTCTGAATATAAATATCCATGTAGTCAAATGCATCAGATTATCTATCAGTTCCATCTTCCACCCTGGAACCTTCCACATTTCTGCTCAAATCTACATGGTTGTTCTCTAGGCAGGTACTGTCTTGTGACTTGTATTTGTCATCATTTAAGAATTTTCTTTTACTCTCTCCTGTGTCGAAATCCTTGTTTCCTGAATCCTATGTGTTCCTCTTTCTTGCTTTACTCCCTCATTTTGCTGAAATACATCCTGTAGTAACCTGATAAAAGATCAGGATACTAAAAAAAAATTTTTTTAATTTTTTTAGTATCCTGATAAAAGATGCATAGGAGATACATTTCTTAAGATTTTACACACCTGAAAATGTATTTGCTCTATCTTTGGACTTGATACTTTTTCATAAGAATGTTTAAAAATTATTTATTTTTAAATTTTATTTATTTTGTTGTTGAGAATATACACAACAGAACATATACCAATTCAACAGTGTCTACATGTACAACTCAGTGACATTGATCACATTCTTCCAGTTGTCTAATCATGCTCACCCTCCTTTTCTGAGTTGTTCTTCCCCCATTAATATACACTCAATGCCCCGAAGGTTCCTATCTAATCTTTCAAGTTGCTGTTGCCAATTTGATTCCATATAGATAGACCTTAAAAGAGCATAATGCTCAAGGCAGACATTTTTACTAGTTAAGCTATTGTTTGGTTTTAAGAAGACCTTAGGGGATATTTTTGGTTAAGATTTAAAGATTATCTCAGGGCAATAGTTTCAGGGCTTCATCCAGCCTCCATTTTTCCAGAAAGTCTGGAATCCATGAGAATTTTAATTCTGTTCTGCATTTTCCCCCTTTTGATCAGATTCTTCTATAGAATCTTTGGTCAAAATGTTCAGTAATAGTACCTGGGCACCAACCAGTTCTTCTGGTCTCACGGCAAAGGAGGCAGTTGTTCATGGAGGCAACTGGCCACACATTCTACATCCTCTTTCTATTCCTGACTCTCCTTCTTCCTCAGTTGCGCCAGGTGAAAAGAGACCAGTTGTTGTGCCTTGGATGGTATGTCCTCAGCATTTTAAAGGCAATGCTAAGAGCAGATTGCTGAGTAATAAAATATGCACTATCTTCAACATTACTAGGCACTGCCAAATTATTCTCCAAAGTAGAGAGCACACCCAAAATGTACTCACCCACTCAGAAGTTTCAAATGTAAAGGTAATGGTATTTATCGATCTTTTTCTTTATGATTTGTGTTGTATGTCTTATTTAAGAAACCTTTTCCTACCAAGAGTTCATAAACAAATTCTCTATTTTCTTGTAAAATTTTAACATTTTGTCTTTCATATTTAAGTCTCTAATCTGCCAAGAATTTATGTGAGTGCTAAGTTTGAGACAGGGATTCATATATATTTTTTCTCCATTTAGAGTAGCCCGCTATTCAAGTAACATTTATCAAATAGCCTCTCCTTTCCCCCACTGATTTGCAATGTTGCCTCTGTCATACTTTCCTATTTAGGTGGCTCAGTTGCTAGGCTTTCTAGCTGGCTATATTGGTCTATTTGTTTATTGCTGTACTTAAAGCACATTGTTTTAATTATTACTTTATAAGATATAGATTTTATAATGTCTTAATATCTAATAAGAAAGTCACTCCTTCCCCCCTGGCCACCCCCCCCCCAACATATCAACCTTGTTCTTTTTCAAATTGTTTTAGGTTATTCTTGGCTCTTTAATCATTTACAAAAGCTTTAAAATCAATTCATTAAGTTCTATAAAAAAGGTTTTGGGATTTTTATTGGAATTATATTTAATTTATAGATTAATTTGAAAATTGCCTTGATAATTAGACTTCTTTGCAATCTGAGGATAAACCCAAACTTGGCTATGATGTTTTGTTTTTTAACATTGCTAGATTTTGTTTCTTAATACATTGTTTTGGTTTTTCTAATTCATATTCGTAAATAAAAATGGCCTATATATTTCCTTTCTCATCATGTACTTGTCTGGATATACTGGCCTTCTAAAATGAGCCAGAGAGTATTCTTTCTCTCTGGAAGAGTTTGTGTATGATTGGAATGATTGGTTTCTTGAATACATGGTAAAACCAACCGTGAAACTGGGTGTGCATGTGTGTATTGTATATTACTGGTTCAATTTCTTTAACGATTATAGATCTTTCTGGTTTTGTTTCTTTTAGAGTCAAAACATTAAGTTATATATTTTTCAGGAAACTGTCCATTTCAACTAAGTGTTGTATTTTATTAGCAAAATGTAGTATTTCTTGTTCTTTCTTAATTTTCCCTATTTTATTAATCTATTCAAAGAACAACTTTTAGCCCTGCTGATCTTTCCTGTCTTTGTACTTTAATTCCTTTCTGCTTTTACCTTTATTATATACTGCAGGTTTACTTCTATTATTATTTTCCTAATATATAAAGTTGGCTACCTACCTCATTTTCAGACTTTTATCCTAATACAAAATTTAAGGCTCTACATTTGCCTTGAGATACCACTTTAGTTGTTGTCCAAAAGCATTGTTTGCATGCATTTTCACTGGTCAGTTTTAAGTTAAAAAATTTTTTTTCTATATGATTCTTTGCCGTCTGAGTTGATTATACTGATTTTTGACATTTAATGTTTGCTTTTTAGCCTAGTGTCATGGCTAGAATTACGTCCCCCCAAAAATGTGTGTATCAACTTGGTTAGGCCATGATTCCCAGTACTGTGTGGTTGTCCTCCATTCTGTGATTATAATTTTATGTTCAGAGGATTAGGGTGGGATTGTAACACCACCCTTACTCAGGTCACCTCCCTGAGCCAATGTAAAGGAAGTTTCCCTGGGGTGTGGCCTGTATCACCTTTTCTCTCTCAAGACATAAAAGGAAAGATAAGCAAGCAGAGAGTTGGGGACCTAGTATCACCAGGAAAGAAGCACTGGGAGCAAAGCATGTCCTTTGGACCCAAAGTTCTGCACAGAGATGCTCCCAGACCAAGAGAAGACTGATAAGGACCTTCCTCCAGAGCTGACAGAGAAAGGCTTCCCCTGGAGTCAGCGCCCTGAATTTGTACTTCTAGCCCACTGGACTGGGAGAGAATAAACTTCTCTTTTTTAAAGCCATTCACTTGTATTTCTGTTATAGCAGCACTAGATGACTAAGACACCTACCATGTGTTCAATTTTAATAAAATTTCCAAATACAGTTGACAGAAATGTTTATTCAGTAATTGTTGGGGTGCAGGTTTCTTTATATGTCCACTAGAGAAGGCTTGGTAACTGTGGGAATCAGATCTATATATCCTTACCAAATTTCTGTCTGCTTGACCTCTCAACTATTCAAATACATATGCTCATATATTTTGCTATATAGATTTGTCAATTTCTTGTTGTAGCTCTGTCAATTTTTGCTATATGTAGACGAATATATATCAAAGTATCTATCTATCTATGCTGTTAGGTGCATTCAAGTTTAGAATTACTGTATCTTCCTGGTTAAAAAAAAAAAAGCTCCTTTCATCGTTATGTAATGCCCTTCCTTATTCCTGACAATGAAGTTTGACTTAAAGTGTATTTTGTTTAATATGTATCACTTTTTCAAGTATTTTCTTTAAGGAAGGGTATAACCTTTTCCTTCCTTTTATTTTGAACCATTCTGTATCCTTATGTTTGAGGTATGTCTCTTTCAAAATAGCATAAATTGGATTTTAAAAAAATGCATTCTGACGATCTTTTAACCAGTAAGTTTAGTCCATTTGCATTTATTATGATTAATAATTTATTTCTAACATTTAATTTTGAACTTTCTATTTGTCCTGCTATCCTTCCCTCCCCTCTCCCCTCCTCCCCCCCATACACTCCTTTCTTGCCTTCATTTAGGTTGAAAGAAAGAGGGTGAATGCTCACACTTAGGTTTTTAACACGCACATGCAAAGTCTAGTTCAGTGGTCAGCAAACTACAGCCCACAGGTCAAATCCAGGCTGCTGCCTGTTCTTATACGGCCCAAGAGATAAGAAGAATTTTTACATTTTTAAATGGCTGAAAAAAATCAAAAGAAAAATATTTTCTGATATGTGAAAATCATATGAAATTCAAATTTCAGTGTTTATGAATGAAGTTTAAGTGGAACACAGCCAGTTAATGAACCACAATAATTCATCTACACATGGTCTATGGCTTCTTTTGCCCTAAAAGAAGAGTAGTTGCAGCAGAGATTAAGGGTAGAAGAACATATTCTCTGCCAGGTTCCAGGCCACGACAGACAAATTTCCTTCTTTCTTCTGCTGGTGGCCAGGTTTGTCGTGTGTTCTTTGTCTAATCCATGCTTTCACTCATAATGAAGCCCCCCAAGAGTCTCGTCTTTATCTAGAGGCAACTTTTCATCTCACATGTTGCAAGCCCAGGTCTCCCTGGCCCCCTACCCTGCATGTCCAGCCAAGAGGTCACTAAAGTCCAAGGCTCTCCAGAGCTTCTACCTTCTATTTTCAGCAGGGGTGGGTGGTGGTAAGGAACTGGTCTACCTCTACTTTATGTGCATTTCAAACAATTGCTGACTAACCTAACCCTGTCCCCTGTGGTCACTGGCACCTCCAATTCCTGAGCCTTTCTGAGGTCCTATAAGGTAAATTGTCTCACACCCCAGGTTTTCCCCTGTCAATGCTTAGCTGTGGTTTTCCTCCAGTCTGCTAAATCATTTGCCAAACTTATATCCACTTTTTGTCTTCAGATGTTGTGGTGCAGGATTGCAGATATCTCATTTCATCATGGAAGGAGTGTCTCCTTCTGTTAAAAGTCCTTCTGGTTTGCTGTGTGATTGTCAAGACAAAGAAGAAATAGAAATGTCTTTATCCATCCTGAAACCAGAGCTTTCCTTCTGTTTAATAAGAGCCCCTAAGCTATTTCCTAGGCAACCTAACCTTAGTCACTACTCTTCCTGTCTTTAACCATACCCAAGTCTTTTGCTGCAGAGTATTCAGAGGCTAAGTATTGCTGGGCCTCCTTCTTTTTTCTTGGACAGATGTGGTCTCTCACACTACTTCAAGATTTGATACTAATTTTAACCCTCTCATTGTTTAAGGAACCCTGGTGGTGCAGTGGTTAAGCACATGGCTGTTAACTGAAAGGTTGGCGGTTTAAACCCACCAGCCACTCCATGGGAGAAGGATGTGGCAGTCTACTTCCATAAAGATTTATAGCTTTGGAAACCCTATGGGACTGTTCTATTCTGTTTCATAGGGTCGCGATGAGTTGGAATCGATGTAATGGCAGTGGGTTTGGTTTGGGTCTCATTATTTAAGATATCCCATAAGACATTTCTGCTCTGTCCTGTTTTCTACACTTTCTCAAGGCACTTTATTTTTGTTAGGTCTGTTTCATCTATTCACCATCTTTTAAACTACACATTTGTATAGTTTGCCCCTTGTATTTTAGAAATATCGTTGTCTAGCAAAATGCCTTTTTCCTATCAGTTTTTCCAAAATCTATTCAGAGTCTTTTACATGTCAGATACTAAGGGCGCACAGATTTAAAAGTCACAATCCCTGTTCTCAAGATGCTTAGAGTCTTGTAAGGAACTTGGTAAACCAACAAACATAACGCACTTACATGTTGTAGGTGTACTGGAACTCTGATGCAGACAGAGAGGAAGGAGCACCATGTCAGCTGAGGATGTGTTGAGGCACATTTTAGACAAATAAAGAACTCTAGCCAAGTCAAAGAGGGTGTTTCAAGAAGGGCTAAACTACCTTCAAGGGGAAATCAGGGCTTTAGAAAAGGCAAAGGAGTGGAGGGAACCTTCTCAGAAGAGGAAAAGATTCAAGAACTTTTGAGGATGAGTTGACAGGAATAAAGTGTAAAAGAAAAAGGGTGACCAAAGAGACAGTGCCTGAGAATGGCAGGGATAACAAGTGTGGACAGAATTAATGGCTTTGGGTTCCAGATTTTACTAAATACCTGTGTTGGAGCCAGAAAAGGCTTAGGATATTAGGAGTATTTGGAAGAAGTTCAGGTACATCTTACAACTGTTGTTGCCATCTTCTCCATTAGCTCTGAAAACCAATGGTATTCATGAATGTGTAGTGTATAAATAATTATAAATAATTAACTCCAAGGAGAGTAATAATACTGAAAACCAAAAACATCTCAAAAGCAAAAATCAGAACTCCTTTGACTGAGAATGACAGAAATACACCCTTGAGCTAGTATAGCCAAAAAAGACCAACTGGCTTATGTAACCAAAAAATCGGGATGTTCCCACCTCAGGGAAGACTAAATGCTGCTGACCTTTCAGTTAGCAGCCATGGGCTTAACCAGTGTACCACCAGGGCTTCTCAAGGAAGAAAATACATGTTTAAATATATGTACATGTAGGAAATAGATGGTAATACATAAAAATGTACATAAAAATGACTGTCTCAAAATAACGTTGATTACGTGATTTAATTTTTTTCCTTTTCCATGTCTTATATTTTCTAATAATAAAAATACATTTCTATTTTAATAAAATTACTTAAAATACATTGTTTGATACAATTCTACCATTATCACAGACACATCTTCTCCCTCCTGCAACAGAGTAATTGCATCTACTCATTACATTTGTCCTTTCCTTCCACGGGTCACAGGAGCATTCCTATCGGTAGGAATTCCAGCCTGTTGACATGAGTACATAACTATCTCAAACACCTATTTTACTTCACATTATCTTGTTTTCCTCATACATTTTCAAATTCCCTAGATGAACTTTTGCTTTCTATTTATCTTCAGTTCCGACTTTAATTTTGCATCTTGTTCTCCTTTGCGGTAGTCAATACTGACTGACCGATCTGTCCCTTCCTTTTAAACTTCTACAAAGTTCCTTTTTACTTCCCATTTTTATGGCTTTGCAATTTGCTTTACTGACCCTGGCTCCAAGTTTCTGGCACGCTCAACATTTTAAGCCTTTTTTTTTCCTTCTGTCTTTGCCAGTGGTACTATCTGAGCCATCCAGGCATACTTTGGTTTATGGCATTTGCTTTACTGCATTTTGCAATACTGCATTTTTTGTAAATTGAAGGTCTGTGGTGACCCTGCATTGAGCAAGTCTATCGGTGCCATTTTTCCAACTGCATATGCTCACTTCACTTCATGTCTCTGTGTCACATTCTGGTAATTTTCTTGTGATATTTCAAACTTTTTCATTATTATATCTGTTATGGTGATCTGGGATCAGTGATCTTTGATGTTACTAATGTAACTGTTTTGAGGCACCACAAACTGTGCCCATATAAGAAGCAAACTTAATTGATAAGTGTTGGGTGTGTTCTGACTGCTCCATCGACTGGACGTTCCCCGTGTCTCTCCCTCCCTTCAGGCCTCCCTATTCCCCAAGACATGACAGTATTGAAATTAGGCCAATTAATAACTCTATAATGGCCTTAAGCGTTCAAGTGAAAGGAAGAGTCGCATGTCTCACTTTAAATTGAAAGCTAGAAATGATTAAGCTTAGTGAGGAAGGATGTCGAAAGCTGAGACAACCCAAAAGCTAGGCCTCTAGCACCAAACAGCTGAGCTGTGAATGCAAAGGAAAGGCTCTTGAAGGAAACGAAGAGCGTTACTCCAGTGAACACACGAATGATAAGAAACAGCTTACTGCTGATGTGGAGAAATTTTAGTGGTCTGGATAGGAGACCAAACCAGCCACAATGTTCCCTTAAGCCAAAGCCTAATCCAGAGAAAGGCCCTAACTTAACTCTCTTCAATTCTATGAAGGATGAGAGAGGTGATGAAGCTGCAGAAAAAAGTTAAAAGCTAGCAGAGGCTGGTTGATGAGGTTAAGGAAAGAAGCCGTCTCCATAACATAAAAGTACAAACTGAAGCAGTAAGTGCTGATGTAGGACCTGCAGCAGTTACCCAGGAGACCCGGCTGAGATAATCAACGCCAGTGGCTACACTAGACAACAGATTTTCTATGCAGACGAAACAGCCTTATACTGGAAGAAGATGCCATCTAGGACTTTCATAGCTAGAGAGGAGAAATCAGCGTTTCACTTCAAGGATTCAGTGCTTTAAAGGACAGGCTGACTCTCTTGTCAAGGGCTAACACAGCTGGTGACTTTAAGTTGAAGCCAATGATAATTTACCATTCTGAAAATCCTGGGGCCTTTAAAAATTATGCTAAATCTACTCTGTCTATGCTCTCTAAATGGAACAACAAAGCCTGGATGACAGCACATCTGCTTACAACATGTTGTTGTTGTTAGATGCCGTCAAGTCGGTTCTGACTCCTAGTGACCCTATGTACAACAGAATGAAACACTGGCTGGTCCTGCGCCATCCTCACAATCATTGCTATGCTTGAACTCATTGTTGCTGCCACTATGTCAATCCATCTCATCAAGGCTCTTCCTCTTCTTTGCTGACCCTCTAATTTACTAGGCATGATGTCCTTCTCCAGGGACTGGTCCCTCCTGATAATATGTCCCAAGTATGTGAGATGAAGTCTCCCTTCTTGCTTCTAAGGAGCATTCTGGCTGTACTTCTTCCAAGACAGATTTGTTCATTCTTCTGGCAGTCCATGGTATAGTCAATATTCTCCACCAACACCATAAGTCAAAAGGCATCAATTCTTCTTTGGTCTTCCTTATTCATCATCCAGTTTTTGCGTGTACACGAGGCTACTGAAAACACCATGCCTTGGATCGGGAGCACCTTAATCTTTAAAGTGACATTTTTGCTTTTTAACACTTTAAAGAGGTCTTTTGCAACATATTTGCCCAATGCAATGCGTTGTTTGACTTCTTAACTGCTGCTTCCATGGCATTGATTGTGGATATAAGTAAAATGAAATCCTTGACGACTTCAATCTTTTCTCTATTTATCACGATGTTGCTTATTGGTCCTCTTGTGAGGACTTTTGTTTTCTTTTGTTGAGGTATAATCCATACTGAAGGTGTGGTCTTTGATCTTCACTAGTAAGCGCTTCAAGTCCTCTTCACTTTCAACAAAAAAGGTTGTGTCATCTGCATACTGAAGGTTGTTAATGAGTCTTCCTCCAAAACTAATGCTGCATTCTTCTTCATATAGTCCAGTTTCTCAGATTATTTGCTCAGCATACAGATTGAATAAGTATGGTGAAAGAATCCAACCCCGACACACACCTTTTTTTACTTTAAATCACTCAGTATCCTTTGTTCTGTTCAAACGACTGCCTCTTGGTCTATGTACAGGTTCCTTATGAGCACAGTACTCTGGAATTCCCATTCTTCACAATGTTACCCATAATTTATTATGATCCATGTAGTCGAATACCTTTGCATAATCGAGAAAACACAGGTAAACACCTTTCTGGTATTCTCTGCTTTTGGCCATGATCCAAATGACATCAGCAATGATATCCCTGTTCCACATCCTCTTCTGAATCCAGCTTGAATTTCTGGCAGTTCGCTGTTGACGTACTGCTGCAACTGTTTTTGAACGATCTTCAGCAAAATTTTGCTGGCACATGATATTAATGATATTGTTCGATAATTCCTGCATTCTGTTGGATCACTTTTCTTTGGAATAGGCTAAATATGAATCTCTTTCAGTCGGTTGGCCAGGTAGCTGTCTTCCAAATTTCTTGACACAGACCAGTGAGTACCTCCAGTGCTGCATCCCTTTGTTTAACCATCTCAATTGGTATTCTGTCATTTCTAGGGCCTTGTTTTTTGCCAATGTCTTCAGTGCAGCTTGGACCTCTTCCTTCAGTACCAGTGGTTCTTGATCATAATGCTACCTCTTGAAACGGTTGAACATCAACCAGTTCTTCTTAGTACAGTGACACTGTGTATTCCTTCCATCTTCTTTTGATGCTTCCTGTATTGTTTAACGGAAACCCTGGGGGTGTAATGGTTAAGAGCTACATAAACAAAAGGTCGGCAGTTTGAATCCAGCAGATGCTCCTTGGAAACTCTATGGGGCAGTTCTGTTCTGTCCTATAGGGTCGTTATGAGTTGGAATCGGCTCAATGGCAACGGGTTTGGTTTTGGGTTATTTGGTGTCATTTAATATTTTTCCTGTAGAATCCTTCAATATTGCAAGTTGAGGCTTGAATTGTTTGTTCATATTTTCAGCTTGAGAAATGCTGAGTGTGTTCTCCCCTTTTGATTTTCTATCTCCAGGTCTTTGCACATGTCGTTAAAATACTTTACTTTGTCTTCTCGAGCCGCCCTTTGAAATCTTCTGTTCAGCTCTCTTACTTCACAATTTCTTCCTTTCACTTTAGCTACTCTAAGTTTAAGAGCAAGTTTCAGTCTCTTCTGACATCCATTTTGGTCTTTAGTTTCTTTCCTGTCTTTTTAATGACCTTTTGCTTTCTTCATATATGATATCCTTGATGTCATTCCACAACTCGTCTGGTCTTTGGTCACTAGCGTTCAATGCATCAAATCTTTTCTTGAGATGGTCTCTAAATTCAGGTGGAATATACTAAAGGTTGTACTTTAGAATTGTTCTAATTTTCTTCAACTTCAAATTGAACTTGCATATGAACAATTGATGGTCTTTTCCACAGTTGGCCCTTGGCTTTGTTCTGACTGATGATATTGAGCTTCTCCATCATCTTTTTTCCAGGATGTAGTCAATTTGATCCCTGTGTATTCCATCTGGCGAGGTCCACATGTATAGTCGCCATTTATGCTGTTTAAAAATGTTATTTTCAATGAAGAAGTTGTTGGTCTTGCAAAATCCTACCAAGCGATCTCTGGTATGGTTTCTATCTCTAAGGCCGTATTTTCTAACTACCGACCTTTCTTTTCAACTTTTGAACTCCTATCACCAATAATTATCATTGTGTCTTGATAGCATGCGTGATCAATTCAGACTGCTGAAGTTGGTAAAAATCTTCAATTACTTCATCTTTGGCTTTAGTGGTTGGTGTGTAAATTTGACCAGTCATATTAATTGGTCTTCCTTGTAGGCATATGGATATGATCCTATCACTAGCAGCGTTGTATTTCAGGATAGATTTTGAAATGTTCTTTTAGATGATGAATGCGACGCCATTCCTCTTTGTCATTTCCGACATAGTACAGCATATAGTCGTCCCGTTCAAAATGGCCAATACCTGTCCATTTCAGCTTATGAATGCCTAGGATATCAATCTTTATGCATTCCATTACATTTCTGACAACTTCCAATTTTCCTAGATTCATACCATGCACATTCCATATTGTCTTAGTTACCTAGTGCTGCTATAACAGAAATGCCACCAGTGGGTGGCTTTAACAAACAGATATATTCTCTCACGGTCTAGTAGGATAGAAGTCTGAATTCAGGGTGCCAGTTCCAGGGGATGGCTTTTTCTCTCTGTCAGCTTTGGAGGAAGGTCCTTGTCATCAGTCTTCCTCTGGTCTAGGAGCTTCTCAGGCATAGGGACCCCAGGTTCAAAGGACATGCTCTTTCTTGCTGTTATGAGGTCTCCGTGTCTCTCTGCTCGCTTCTCTCTTTTATATCTCAAAAGAGATTGGCTTCAGACAAATTCTAATCTTGTAGATTGAGTCCTGCCTCATTAAGATAACTGCCACTAATCCCATCTCATTACATCACAGAGCTAGGAAAATCACATCAGATGACAAAATGGTGGACAATTACACAATACTGGGAATCATGGCCTACCCAAATTGATACACCTATTTTGGGGGACACAATTCAATCCATGACACAGGTTCTGATTATTAACAGATGTTTGCAGCTGTTTCTTCTCATTTTGAATCATGCCATGTCAGCAAATGAAGGTCCTGAAAGCTTGACTCCATCCATGTCATTAAGTGTCGGCTCTTTTTCTACTTTGAGGAGCTAGCTCTCCTCAGTTGTATTTTGAGTGCCTTCCAATCTGAGGGGCTTATCTTCCGGCACTACATCAGACAATGTTCCACTGCTATTCGTAAGGTTTTTGCTGGCCAGTTTTTCCAGAAGTAGACTGCCAGGTCCTTATTTTTAGTCTTAGTCTGGAAGCTCTACTGAAACCTATCCACCAAGGGTGACCCTGTTGATATTTGAAATACCGGTGGTAAAGCTTCCAGTATCACAGCAAAATGTAAGCCACCACAATCCAACAAACTGACAAACACGTTTACAACATGGTTTACTGAAAGCCCACTGTTGAGACCTACTGCTCAGAATAAAATTATTCCTTTCGAAATATTACTGCTCATTGACAATGCACTTGGTCACCTCAGAGCTCTGATGGAGATGTACAAGGAGATTAATGTTTTCATGCCTGCTAACACAACATCCATTCTGCAACCCATGGATCAAGGAGTAATTTCAACTTTCAAGTCTTATTATTTAACAAATACATTTCATAAGGCTATAGCTGCAATCAACTGTGATTCCTCTGATGGATCTGGGCAAAGTAAATTGAAAACCTTCTGGATTCACCACTCTAGATACCATTAAGAACATTCATGATTCATGGGAGGAGGTCAAAATATCAACATTAACAGGAGTTTGGAAGAAGATGATTCGAACTCTCATGGATGACTTTAAGAGGTTTAAGACTTCAGTAGAGGAAGTAACTACAGATGTGGTGGCAACAGTAAGAAAACTAGAATCAGAAGTGGAACCTGAGATGTGACTGAATTGCTGCAATCTCATGATAAAGTGTTCATGGATGAGGAGTTGCTTCTTATGGATGAACAAAGAAAGGGGTTTCTTGAGATGGAATCTACTCCTGGTGAAGATGCTGCGAACGCTGTTGAAATGACAACAAAGGATTTAGAATATTACATAAACTTAGTTGATAAAGTAGCAGTAGGGTTTGAGAGGAGCCCTAGTGGCATAGTGGTTAAGAGCTCAGCTGCTAACCAAAAAAGGTTGGCAGTTCAAATCCTTGGAAACCCTATGGGGCAGTTCTACTCTCCTATAGGATCACTATGAGTCAGAACTGACTCAATGGCACCTAACAACAACGGTTTGAGAGGATTGATGCCAATTTTGAAAGAAGTTCTATTGTGGATAAAATGCTATCGAATAGCATTGCATGCTACAGAGAAATCTTTCCTGAAAGGAAGAGTCAACTGATGCGGCAAATTTCATTGTTGTCTTATTTTAAGAAATTGCCACAGCCACCCAACTTTCAGCAACCACAAACTCTGATCAGTCAGCAGCCATTGACATCAAGGCAAGACTCTCCACCAGCAAAAAGATTACACTCACTGAAGGCTCAGATGATGGTTAGTATTTTTAGCAATAAAGTATTTTTAGAGTATTGTTATTGGCTTTTTAGCCATAATGCTACTGCACACTTAACAGACTACAATATAGTGTAAACATAACTTATATATGCACTGGGGAGCCAAAAAAATTTGTGTGACTTGCTTTATTGCAATATTTGCTCTGTTGCAGTGGTCTGGAACTGAACCTGCTGTATCTCCGAGGTATGCCTGTAACAGGTTTCAACAGTCAAGTCAATATTCCCTTTTCTGCCTTCACACTCTGTTCCACAAACCGTGTCCACCACGTGGCAACACAGCTTGTAAGAGCAAAAAATTAGAGAGGACCTAATTTCTATCAACAGGGAAATAACGTGATACATTCCACTCAGTGAAATACTGTACAACATGGTTAAATCATAAAGTGTTGGATAACAAAAACTAGCGGTAGAATCACACTTTCTTAAGTACACAATGTATGTTAAGTTTTTGAAAACCATACCAAATAATATTACCTATTATTTATTTATGGTACTGAAGCAAATCTGAGTGTGGATAAATGTTTATATTCTCTCTGAACTTTGTATTTGAAATATTTTATAATAAAAATGTGATATGCACAAACCTTTTGTAAGAAATAAACCACAATTAGAGTGAAACATTCATTTAGTATCCTTTCCTCTGACTTTGTAACTTTATTTCCTTTCCTGCCCAGGAAAACAATCAGGTAGATCAGTGAGAATCACGGTCGTATAATATAGTACGTGTTTCTGACCTATCTACACTATTATATAGTTTTTATGGGCATAAAAAGGACACTGATTTGTCTGATAATGAGACTTTGAAAAACTCAAATATAATAAATAATCTTTCCACATGCTAGAACTTTTTGGCAAATGTGTTAAGCCAGACTATTTCCAGCCTCTCTATCCACATCACTGTTTAGGAAACATCCCCTTTTCTGCTAGCCTTACCAATCTGGCAGCAAAACTCTATGAAAATATCTTGTAATCAATATTTAATGTTATGGCCTATAATTTCTATCTCATCTCTTTTTTCTTATGGTCCGCATGTCTTGTCTCTGGATAATTTCATTTATAACTCTTTTGCATTTGGAAACAGTAGCCAAAGCTACCTTGGGCTGTCCCCAAGGATCTTGCTGAGCTCAGTAGCTTGGCCTTTAACTCTACTGGCCTCTCTTCTTCAGGATGGTCACACTGTTCATTTCTTAATCTGCAAAGTCTACTCTTAAACTCTTAAAGTCTACTCCTTTTTCCTCTGATAGGCATCTTGAAATAAACTTACATTTCTTCCCTTTTATTCTTTGCTCTTGAGAAAGCTGCATTATGTATTTTCTTACAGATTTTCATCTATATTTTTTATCCACATGATTTGTTCACTATTCCAAATTAAGTCCACAACTATTTTTTTGTGACATAGAGTTCTTGCTTTATGTTCTCGTCAGTCACCTCCACTAGCCACAGAAATTTCTCATTAATTCTTTCACAGCACATTCATCCAATGCATACCTACCAGAATATCACAGCACCACTGACTAACAAATTCGGTCTCTTGAAGGGACAAACGCTTTAGTTGAGATAGTGGACTATCAAGTGACCCAGGCTCCCAGCTCTTTCTTAAACAAAAACCAAAAAACCAAAGCCATTGCCGTTGACTCTGACTGATGGCGACCCCATGTGTTACAGAGTAGTACTACTGCTCCGTAGGGTTTTCTTAGCTATAATCTTTACAGAAGCAGATCATCAGGACTTCCTTCTACGGCACTGCGGAGGGGGTTTGAATTACCAACCTTTAGGTTAATAGATGAGTGCAAACTGTTTGTGTCATCCAGGGACCTTTTCCTAAGTAAAAGAGGAATCTAATAACAAGCAGCGATCCAACTAATGCTTAGAGACTGCCTTATTATAGATTCTTGAGGAAACTACATACCCACAAAGAACCATTCTGACAAATTATGTGCTGTGTTAAGAGTTGGGCACTGTGATGTTAGGACTTTAAAGAAGCAAATCTAATTCCTACCCTCAAGAAACCTAGAGGAAGAGATAGACACACAACACAATGTGCCACATAATGCGGTAAGTGTATCAATAGATGCATGTATGCACACAGCCATTCATTTCTTGATTACCTGCTCTGTGCCTTGTGGTGGGGGTACAGCGGTTAACAAGATAAAATCCTTGCCCTCTTGCAGCTCACATTCCAGTGAGGGCGGGGGTAGTATTTCAAAGTGTTTAATGAATGAAATAAAATAAAGTATGGTGCTGGACAGTGACTAAAATAGGACTGAAGGGTGACAACTGGCCTGAGAGGCCTGACAGATGACAAGGACTCAGCCAAGTGAGAAATCATTCTATCCCAACGAAGACAAACATGGTAGCCTGAGGCAGGCTAGTTAAAAGGCTTCTGAAGTACCATATAAGAAATGGTCGTTGCTTGGATGAGGGTGCTGGCAGTGACGATGGAGATAAGAGGATGGATGTAGGACATGTATTTGTAGTTACCAGTTGCCATAGAGAAAATTCTGACTCGTGGCAATCCCACGTGTGTCAAAGTAGAACTGTGCTCCTTAGGGTTTTCAATAGCTGATTTTTTAGAAGTAAACAGCCAGGCCTTTCTTTTGAGGCACCCCTGGGTGGACTTGAACCTCCAACCTTCAGTTAGCATCTGAGCATGTTAAATGTTTGCACCACTCATGGACTCCCTTATTTGTCATAGGAATTGACTAGACTTGCTGGTTGACTGGAAAGAGATAAAGTGGGTCTTCAAATGGAACCATGATATCATAGAGAAACTCACATCTGCCTGCGGGGTGAAGAAGTGTGTGAGGGAACACCTTCTCAAAGAGGTGACATTTAAGCACAATCTTATAAGCAGACAGGAGTTTTCCAGGCAGCCAAGAGACTGGAAAAGAACTCCAAGTAGAAGAAACAGCATGCATGAAGATATGGAGAGGGTGAGTTACAAACTGTGATGTTTATTTTCCAGTGGGGCATTTAGAGTACGCAAAACTCTGGCATTATCAGATTCAAAAAAGGCTGGATGTCTTTATGCCATGTTCCAGAAACAGGAAGTAGCAGTTCATTTATGTTAATAAATACTCCTTGAGCCCTACAGTGTGCCAGACAGAACAGGTAATGACTCTGTTCTAGACAGCAGTCTAGTGGTGAAGACCCACATCTAGGCCAAAGGTTACAAAATTAGGTAACCTCTGTTTTCGTAACTGCAATAAAGAAAAGGACACAATGCAATGAAACTGCCTCTAACAAAGGAGCCTAATCTACTTGAGAGACAGTGAAAAAAGGCTTCCTTGAGGAAAAGGCACTTAAACTGACACCTGACTGCTGGGTAGGAGTGACCCAGACAAAGAAGTCTGGGAGTTATGCCAGGCAACAGGGCAAAGGGGAGGACTGATAAAGAAGAAGAAAGGAAAAAAAGGGTTAGCGAAACGTTAAATTTGATTTTCCAACGCAGACAACACGTTTTCCAGGCTCTGAAACTACCCAACTTAGTCTCCCATACTAAACAGGAAGCACAGTGTATTAGGTTTGCTAATAGGCTCCTAGCATGTTTTCTGGACTTTCTATCTTATGGGAAAAGATCCCCTTAAACTCTTATTCTTATTAATATTTTATTGTGTTTTAGATGAAAGTTTACACAACAAATTAGCTTCCCCTTTTACAGTTTTTATTGGAGGGAGCCCTGGCAGACAGTGGTTAGGCGTTGGGCTGCTAACCAAAGGCCTATAGTTCGCCACTGGCCACTCCCTGGGAGAAAGATGTAGGAATCTATTTCTGTAAAGATTATAGTGCTGGGAACCCTATGGAGCAGTTCCACTCCGTCTTATAGGGTAACTATAAGTGGGAATCGACTAGATGGGAGTGGGTGGTGGTGAACAATTTTTATACAGATTATTCTGTGCTGTGGTTACGATTTTTACATTGGGTCAGCATTGTCATTATTTCCATTCTGTTTGTTTCCACTGATCTAGCTTCCCTTCTCTCCTTGCTTTCTCATCTTTGCTTTTGGGTAAACGTTGACCGTTTGGTGTCATATAGTTAGTTTAAGGGAGCACATTACTCAGGAGTTATACTGTTTATTTTTGTAAGCCAATCTATTATTGGGCTGAGATCACCTTAAACTTTTGCACTCAGAACTCACAAAGTGAAAGAAGATTCCTCACTCTTTCCAAAACGGCCAAAATTCCCCCCAGGAGCCACAGCCTGAAAAGTGAAGCCTAGCTCTGGAAAGGAGA
The DNA here is from genome assembly GCF_024166365.1 of Elephas maximus indicus. NCBI lineage: Eukaryota > Metazoa > Chordata > Mammalia > Proboscidea > Elephantidae > Elephas > Elephas maximus. The sequence goes on from NC_064823.1 coordinate 43,378,349, forward strand.
ATTACACCCCTGGAAGGATGGCACCTGGCTTCACATCATCTTCCCTAAACTTCCCGGTGGGTTTCCTGCTTCTGATCTAGGAATCTGAAAAAGTCATGCACCCATCACTGCTCGATGGGGTCTTACAGCCATCACCAGGAACCTCTGGCACAGAATGCAGATGTGAGGGGGGCAGGGTGTGTGCGAATGGTAGGGGCGGCTGGAACCGCTGCCCCAGCGCACGTTCACGCAGCCCGCGACCCCAGGGCTCCAGCGGCCGAGGCCACGCTCACCCTTCTCCTTGGTTACGATGGAGATGAGCGGCACCCGCGGGCGGTCGCTGAAGACCTCAGCCTGCTGCACCAGGGCCTCGCGCACGCTGTGGAAGTCGTTGAGGACCACCACCTGGTAGTGGCCGATGAAGAAGCTGAAGATGTTGCCGTACACGCGGGCTAGCTGGGCCAGGAGCACCTGCGGGCTCAGGGCCGCGGGCTCCATCCCTGTGGCCCTCGCCTGGCGGTACCTCCAGCTCTGTCGTCGGAGGAAGGGCGGCAGCAGCACGTAGCCGAAGTTGCCCACCAGGGGCCAGGGTGTGGGCCCAGGGGGCGTGCCCCTCGTCCGGTGCCGCCGCAGCCAGCTCCAGCCTAGCAGCGCCGCCAGGCCGAGCAGCAGCAGCGCGCCGCCGGTAGGGTCCAGCCGCAGCAGCCCAAGAGACGCGCGCAGGAGGCTCAGAGGCCAGGGTGGACTCTCGGCGGGGGGCTGCGGCGACCCCGGAGAGGCCATGGCCCGCGCTCAGGCCTCCGCACCCACAGCCCTCGGCTCTTTTGTTATTGTGTGCCGGCCGGGCGATTCTGGCTGACTCTAACTAGGAGGCGCGCGCGCAGACGCCCGCCCCCAGCCATCCGCTGCCAAGTCCGCAGAAGGTCGGCGCCCGGAGGCAAGCAGCGACACCGCTCCGGATTGGCTGCGTCCACAGCATTCTCCCCGCCTTCTCCAATCAGCGACGTCCGAGCGGAACCCGGGGACGTGCCCGCAACCCGGCAGAAGAGATCCTCAGGCAAGGAGGGCGCGCAATCTGAAAGTTTCCTTCCAAAGTCGGGTTGCGCCCCTGACTCTGGATTCTGGTCGGTGGTGACCGCACGAGGCAGGGGCGCTTGCAACACAAACCTTGCGCTCTGATTGGCTGTCGAATTGCCTTGTGTCAATAATCAGTCAGTTGACAAATGGTTAGGGAGCGCGTGAAGTGTGCCTTGTTCTGCACGGAGTGCTGGGGAGACTGCTGTGAACGGCGGCGTCCTGAAATGATTCAGCCTCAACAATGGCATCTTTGCCCTCAGTCGGGAGAATAGGGTTCCCACTCCATTTCCCAAAAGACTTTGGTGTAGAGTTTTGGGTATCAAGAAAAAAGAAAAAAAGACTTATTTTTCCAAACCGGGATGCGCAGCAAGAAAGGGCCCTTTCCTCCACCCAAAGGCAGCAGCAGGGTGATGCTCCATCAGCTGGGTGTAGAGTTTGGCGGTGAAGAAGCCCAAGCTGCTAAGAACGGAGGATGGGGGCGGGGCGTAGGAGAGGAGGGAGACAGTACAGCAAATATGCTGTGCAGAGGGTGAAAGCTTGGAGTCCGTTTTTGCGTGTGGCCTCGATAAACCCAAACCCAACCAAATCCACTGCCGTCGAGTCGATGCCGACTCACAGGGACCCTATAGGACCCAGTAGAACTGCCCCATAGAGTTTCCAAGGAGCCCCTGGAGGATTGGAACTGCTGACCTCTTGGTTAGCAGCCGTAGCACTTAACCGCTATGCCACCAGGGTTTCCGTGGCCTCGGTAAAGCAGATCTAATCCAGGAGTAGATAAACAAGAATTTGCTTGGATAATTTACGTAACTAGTGATATACAAAGAAAGTTAATCAGCTAAGGGAGGAGTGACAATATTATTATTGGTATTAAACCCGATCTCAAATGCTGAGTTCGAGCTACTAAGTATGGAATAATAAAAAAAAAAAGTATGGAATAGCATAATAGTATTCAAGTCTTTCTTGATCTTCTGTGATAGTGGCGCCTAGGCTCTTCCCTTTCCATCCCCTACGGGCCAAATCCTCTGGTTTCTAGGTTGACACATGTAGAATTGTGGACATTCAGCCGTATTTTATCTATTAAAAGGTAAGTTTCATATGTCAAGCTTATTGATAATAATGTACACATCTGTTCATTTCCTGACTTCTGATTTTTCTCACTCTTCACACTAAAAATTATGAACCACACTGTCCTTAAGGTGTAACCAAAGTATAGAGTCCTCTTTACTCATTTTATGACCCATCCCAGTTTTTTTCTAAAAGTCCACTCTGTTCTCCTGATACCATTTTTGACAAGTTTTTCATTAGTTATTTTAAGCTGATAAACACAAACATACACTTCACTTCTATAATTAACCATCAATTGTTGATTACTTTTCTTATTCTATTAAATTTCTAAATTAAATTAGAGAATTTAAAATTTAAACTACTTGTTTGAAGATATATTGTTCAGTATATCTGATTTTCTCATAGTCTTCTTCTCTAAAATAGTAGCTATGATCATCTTTCCTTACAAACACTTTAAATCCACAAGCTTTTTGAACAAACAGATAAAATGGTGGAAGTGCTTACTCAACTATGTCAAGAAATTTGGAAGACAGGTACCTAGCCAACCAACTGGAAGAGATCTGTATTTGTACCTATTCCAAAGCAAAGTGATCAAATGGAATGTGGGAATTATCAAACAGTGTCATTAATATCACGTGCTAGTGATATCTTGCTGAAGATAATTAAAAAATGGCTGCACCCAAGCATCAACACAGAACTGCCAGAAATTCAAGCCAGATTCAGAAGAGGATGTGGAATGAGGGATATCTTTGCTAATGTCAGATGGATCTTGGCTGAAAGCAGAGAATACCAGAAAGAAGTTTACCTGTTTTTATTGCCTACATGAAGGCATTCTACAGTGTGGATCATAGCAAATTATGGATAAAATTACAAAGAATGAGAATTCCAGAACATTTAATTGTGCTCATGTGGAACCTAGACATAGATCAAGAGGCAGTCATTTGAGCAGAACAAGGGAATACCGAGTGATTTAAAATCGGAAATGCTGTATGGCAGGATTGTATCTTTTCACCTTACTTTTTCCATCTAGATGCTGAATAGATTATCTGAGAAGCTGGACTACATGTACAAGAACATGGTGTAAGAATTGGAGGAAGACTCATTAACAACCTATGATAGGTAGATGACACAACTTTGCTTGCTGAAAGTAAAGACAACTTGAAGCACTTACTGATGAAAGTCAAAGACTACAGCTTTCACTGTGGATTACACCTGAACATAAAGAAAACAAAAAATCCTCACAACTGGACCAATAAACAACATCATGATAAATGGCAAAGAAATTGAAGTTGTCAAGGATTTCATTCTACTTGGATCAACCACCACTGTCCATAGAAGCAGCAATCAAGAAAGGAAAACACTTGTTGCATTGGACAAATCTGCTGGTAAAGACCACTTTAAAGTATTAAAAAGCAAAGATGTCACTGATGTCAAAGGTGCACCTGACTCAAGCCATGGTATTAATTGCCTTATATGCATGCAAAAGCTGGACAACGAAGAAGAATTGATGCTTTCAAATTGTGGTGCTGGTGAAGAATATTGAATGTACTGTGGACTACGAGAAGAACAAAAAAATCTGTCTTGAGGTAGTACAGCCAGAGTGCTCCTTAGGTGTAAGGATGGTGAACCTTCATCTTGCTTACTTTGGACACGTCATCATGTAAAACCACTCACTAGAAAAGAACATCATGTTTGACAAAGGCAGAGGGTGAGCAAAAACAAGGGAAACCCTCCATAAAATGGCTTGACATGGTGACTGCAACAATGGGGTCAAATTTACCAAAGATTGTGAAGATGGCATAGGACTGGTTCTGATATGCATAGTCGCTATGTGTCTGAGACAACTTGATGACAACAACAAGCAAGCAAACAACTGCCGGGGGCCAGCCTCAGCAAAGAACAGGGTCACCAGAGGAGGGGTAGAGTTTGGCGAAAAAGAATGAGAGGTAGTGTGTCTTATATTTTCATTCTGCAGAAAAAGAAGCCTTTTCTTTATTTTTTACATGGTCTTTTATATCATAAGCTTACAAAAGCATAACATCGCATGATCAATAAAGGGGCAGTACAAGATATAATCATAAACATCATTTCCCAGAGACATAATTTTCCAAGTGACACATAGTACAGTTCCGCATACACACACAAGTACAATGAGTTTTTGTTTAATTGAAGAGAATATTTTATTGATTTATTTTTACACAAAGTAACAATTGACTTCATACTGCTTTACACTTATGCTTAATCTTGCAATACCTTCCACAGTTTTTATAATAATTAATCTTTTTGCAAAAACCATTGCCACATAGGCTTTGTCCATTTTGTCCAGGGTGGCCAAATTTTTGAAGTCCAGCCACTTTGGGTTACGTCATATTGTCCACGATTATGCCAAGGACAATTAGCCCAATCTCTATACCCAAAGACCAGTCAAGCGCAGCAGTGAGCGGGGTAGACGAGAAGGTTGACCTGTAATTGGCTGAGAAATTGGCTGAGAGAACTCACTGCCTTTTGTTTTTCCACTTTTATGGGATCATGTGTGGGTGGTGGTTTAATCACAAAAAGGGCCTTGGTAAATACCAGCATTCCACCATCCTGTTTTTGTTTTCCATAGTTGAGCTATTCGTTTTCCCCCTAAGACAACTTCATGTTGATCCCCAGGTAATACACAGGCTGTCCCTACCCGGGATTTTACCGGGGGATTATGAGTAGGACGCCCCCCTCCAAAGGTCCCTAAATCTATAATGGAATTTTATGCTTATACATTCTGCTATACACAGGCTGAAAATGAAACAGAAACATAACACAGATGACAGAGATATTCCTGACTTTTCAGGAATTCTTCGATGTTTATGCTAGGGGCAGTGGGTGCAGAGGGGCCGCCCTTGCAACCTGGCTCCTCCTGACTTTTCAGGAATTCTTCAATGTTTATGCTGGGGGCAGTGGGTGCAGAGGGGCCGCCCTTGCAGCCTGGCTCCTCCTGACTTTTCAGGAATTCTTCAATGTTTATGCTGGGGGCAGTGGGTGCAGAGGGGCCGCCCTTGCAGCCTGGCTCCCAGCAAACAACAATCACCCTCTTGTATTATACAGGATGTAATTGCATTCATAACGATTTTCCAAATATTCTCTTATTTTCATTAGGTTAACAGCTCTCTGGGGCAGATAACAGGAAGCTATATTGTTCTTAATACTATGAATATTGTTGTTTTTGTTAGGCACCATGGAGTCGGTTCCAACTCATAGCGACCCTGTGCACAACAGAACGAAACACTGCCCGGTCCTGTACCATCCTCACAGTCCTTGTTATGCTTAAGCCCGTTGTTGCAGTTGTTGTGTCAATCCATCTCATTGAGAGTCTTCCTCTTTTTCACTGACCCTTTACCAAGCATGATGTCCTTCTTCAGGGACTGATCCCTCCTGATAACATGTCCAAAGTATGTGAGAGTGAGATGAAGACTCGCCATTCTTGCTTTTAAAAAGCATTCTGGGTGCACTTCTTCCAGGACAGATTTGTTCATTCTTCTGAAAGTCCATGATATATTCAATATTCTTTGCCAACACCATAATTCGAAGGCGTGAATTCTTTTTCAACCTGCCTTATTCATTGTCTAGCTTTCACATGCATATGAAGCGATTGAACACCTTGGCTTGGATCAGGCACACTTTAGTTCTTAAAGTGACATTTAAAGAGGTCTTTTGCAGCTGATTTGCCTGATGCAATGCGTCTTTTGATTTCTTGTCTGCTGCTTCCATGGGTGGTGCCTGTTAGAGATGAATTTTCCCAATATTGCTTTCGCAGCTTCCTTTCCAGATAAAGGAATACTTCCTGCTCCAGCCTTCCTATTTTAAATAGGTGGATAAAACAATAGTAGTAGTAAAGGAAGAGAATACTAAAACTCTTTTGGGCTGAAAGAGGTGAGAAGGAAGATAAGGAGAACATTTTAAAAATCATTTTCATTGAGGCCTCAATGATAATTTTAAACCATTCAGTTTCCTACTGAAATCCTTTTTGCTCTACAAGGCTTTTGGCCGGCATTGTTGGTAACAGTATATTCAAAATACTGAAGCGCTTATTATATTGTTATCAAAAGTGGTGTTAAATTACTCCACTTGTAAAACTACAATTGTCCAGCTGGCTCAGAATTGCCTGGGAGGTAAATGCCACACACCCACCCCTGCAGAGTCAGTGAACAGGGACAGAGAGGGCGAATGGCTTAAAATGGGTTTACAAAATGCTAATGAAAAGAGGAACTAGAAATGCTGTTAATACTATTTACTTGCACAAATCCATTAAGCATTTCCTTTAAGTTTCTATGGTTTGCTCTTTATATATTGAGTGTCTACATTTTTATGTACTTCTTCATGTGCCTCACCTGAAATTGGGATAAAAATTTTATCTATATCCCAGTCAATGCACCCTGTGTACAGCCCCACCCGTCTGTCAGTGAGTTGCTATGATGCTGGACAGGTTTCAGTGGAGCTTCCAGACTGAGATGGACTAGGAAGAAAGACCTAGCGATCTACTTCTGAAAATCACTGAAAACCCTGTGGATCACGACGGACCTATCAGCAACTGATTATGGGGACGGCCAAGGACTGGACAGCATTTGATTCTGTTGTGCATGGAGCCGCCATGAGGCGAGGTGAATTGTTGGCCAATAAAAATAGCATCAAGAGTAAGGATTAAATTAAATAATTAGTCCAATGTCTAGCATTAATTAACACTCAATAACTCCAAGCTGTAATTATAGTAATTTTCATTGTGGTCCTAATAATACTTTAAAGCCTGCAGCTCGACACTGCTGCTGCCCCTTTCTCACCCCTTGCAGCTTTACCAGCCCTTTCCAAGATTCGATTGTGAGACTAGCCAGGATATTATTGACTTGCTTTCTGTATTTGGCTTTTATGCCTTGTATGATCAGTGAGGTAGACTTAGCCGAGTTCAGTATTACCCACTTTATTCCTCTCCAGTTGCATGTCCATACTCTGATACATTTGCAGAGGAGGCAGAGGAAGGAGGGGCACCTAAAAAATCTAAATTTCATTAGAAGGTAGAATCTCAAAAGTAACAAATCCCGTGCTCAAAACATTTTATTTGAACAAAGTGGTGCCAGGATTCAGTAATATTTTTTCAAATAATTTTTATTGTGCTTTAAGTGAAAGTTTACAAATCAAGTCAGTCTGTCACATGTAAGCTTATACACACCTTACTACATACTCACATTTACTCTCCCCCTAATGAGTCAGCCCACTCCCTCCTTCCAGTCTCTCCTTTCGTGACCATTTTGCCTGTTTCTAACCCTCTCTACCCTCCCATCTCCCTTCTAGACAGGAGATGCCAACACAGTCTCAAGTGTCCACCTGGTACAAGTAGCTCACTCTTCATCAGCATCTCTCTCCAACCCATTGCCCAGTCCCTTCCATGTCTGATGAGTTGTCTTTGGGAATGGTTCCTGTCCTGGGCCAACAGAAGGTTTGGGGACCATGACGGCCGGAATTCCTCTAGTCTCAGTCAGACCATTAAGTCTGATCTTTTTATGAGAATTTGGGGTCTGCATCCCACTGTTCTCCTGCTCCCTCAGGGGTTCTCAGTTGTGTTCCCTGTCAGGGCAGTCATCGGTTGTGGCTGGGCATCATCTAGTTCTTCTGGTCTCAGGATGATGTAAGTCTCTAGTTCATTTGTCCCTTTCTGTCTCTTGGGCTCATAGTTATCGTGTGACCTTGGTGTTCTTCATTCTCCTTTGCTCCAGGTGGTTTGAGACCAATTGATGCATCTTAGATGGCCGCTTGTTAGCATTTAAGACCCCAGATGCCACACTTCAAAGTGGGATGCAGAATGTTTTCTTAATGGAATTTATTTTGCCAATTGACTTAGAAGTACCATTAAGCTATAGTCCCCAAACCCCCACCATTGCTCCGCTGACCTTTGAAGCATTCAGTTTATCCCGGAAACTTCTTTGCTTTTGGCCCAGTCCAGTTGAGCTGACCTTCCCTGTATTGAGTATTGTCCTTCCCTTCACCTAAAGTAGTTCTTATCTACTAACTAATCAGTAAATAACCCTCTCCCATTTTTTTTTTATCCTCCCTCCCTCCCCCCTCTCGTAACCACAAAAGAATGTGTTCTTCTCAGTTTATACTATTTCTCAAGATCTCATAATAGTGGTCTTATACAATATTTGTCCTTTTGCATCTGACTAATTTCACTCAACATAATGCCTTCCAGGTTCCTCCATGTTATGAAATGTTTCACAGATTCGTCACTGTTCTTTACTGATGCATAGTATTCCATCGTGTGAATATACCATAATTTATTTAACCATTCATCCGTTGATGGACACCTTGGTTGCTTCCAGCTTTTTGCTATTGTAAACAGAGCTGCAGTAAACATGGGTGTGCATATATCGATTCAGTAATATTTTTAAAATGCCAAAACTTAAAACAGCTTAAATGTCTTTCAACAGAAGAGTGGCGCAGGGCTGGGAAGGGAAGTTGTGATACATTTGTTGAATAAACTACTAAAAAAGCTAAACCAAACCTGTTGCCAATGATTCAATTCTGAGTCATAGCGACCCTATAGGACTACTGTTGTTAGGTGCCATTGAGTTGGTTCCAACTCAAAGCGACCCTATGTACGACAGAACGAAACACTACCCGGTCCTGCTCCATCCTCACAGTCCTTGTTTTGCTAAAGCCCATTGTTGCAGCTGCTGTGTCAGTCTGTCATGTTGAAGGTTTTCCCCTTTTTCTCTAACCCTCATGATAAGCACTTCAAAGAGGTCTTTTGCAGCCGATTTGCCCAATGCAATGTGTCTTTTGATTTCTTGACTGCTGCGTCCATGGGTGTTGATTGTGGATCCAAGTAAAATGAAATCCTTGACAACCTCAATCTTTTCTCCATTTATCATGATGTTGCTTATTGGTCCAGTTGTGATAATTTTTGTTTCCTTTATGTTGAGGTATAATCCGTACCGAAGGCTGTGGTCTTTGATCTTCATCGGTAAGTGCTTCAAGTCCTCTTCACTTTCAGCAAACAAGGTTGTGTCATCTGCATAACACAGGTTGTTGATGAGTCTTCCTCCGATCCTGATGCCCCGTTCTTCTTCATACAGTTCAGCTTCTCTAATTATTTGCTCAGCATACAGAATGAATAGGTATGGTGAAAGGATACAACCCTGACACACAGCTTTCCCAACTTGAAACCACACAGTATTCCCTTGTTCTGTTCGAACGACTGCCTGTTCATCTATGTACAGAGTCCTCATGAGCACAATTAAGTGTTCTGGAATTCCCATTTTTCACAATGTTATCTATAATTTGCTATGATCCACACAGATGTCATTGCATAGTCAATAAAACACAGGTAAACATATTTCTGGTATTTTCTGCTTTCAGCCAGCATCTATCTGACATCAGCAATGATATCCCTGGTTCCGCATCCTCTTCTGAATCCAGCCTGAGTTTCTGGCTGTTCCCTGTCAATACATTGCTGCAGCCGTTCTTGAATGAGCTTCAGCAAAATTTTACTTGTGTGTGATATTAATAATATGGTTTGATAATTTCTGCATTCGGCGGGATCACCTTTCCTGGGATTAGGCATAAATATAGATCTCTTCCAGTCAATTGGCCAGGTAGCTGTCTTGCAAATTTCTTAGCACAGACAAGCGAGCACTTCCAGTGCCACACTGGTTTGTTGAAACATATCAGTTGGCATTCCATCAATTCCTGGAGCCTTGTTTTTCACCAGTGCCTTAGTGCAGCATGGACTTCTTCCTTCAGTACCATCGGTTCCTGATCATATGTTACTGCCTGAAATGGGTGAACATCAACCAATTCTTTTGGGTATAGTGACTCTGTGTATTCCTTCCATCTTCTTTTGATGCTTCCTGGGTTATTTAATATTTTCCCCATAGAATCCTTCACTATTGCAACTCAAGGCTTGAATTTTTTCTTCAGATCTTTCAACTTGAGAAATGCAGGGCGTGTTCTTCCATTTTGGTTTTCCATCTCCAGGTCTTTGCACATGTCATCATAATACTTTGCTTTTTCTTCTTGAGCCACTCTTTGAAATCTTCTGTTCAGCTCTTTTACTTCATCATCTCTTCCATTCTCTTTAGCTATTCTAAGTTCCAGAGCAAGTTTCTGAGTCTCTTCTGACATCCATTTTGGTCTTTTCTTTCTTTCCTGTCTTTTTAATGAGCTCTTGCTTTCTTCCTGTATGATGTCCTCAATGTCATTCCACAACTCATCTGGCCTTCAGTCATTAGTGTTCAGTGCATCAAATCTATTCTTGAGAGGGTCTCTAAATTCAGGTGGGATATAGTCAAGGTTGTACCTTCACTCGCGTCGACTTGTTCTAATTTTCTTCAGTTTAAACTGGAACTTGCATATGAGCAATTGATGGTCTGTTTTGCAGTTGGCCCCTGGCCTTGTTCTGACTGATGATATTAAGCTTTTCCATCGTCTCTTCCCACAGATGTAGTCGATTTGATTCCTGTGTGTTCCATCTGGTGAGGTCCATGTGTACAGTTGCCATTTATGTTGGTGAAAAAAAGGTATTTGCAATGAAGAAGTTGTTGGCCTTGCAAAATTCTATCATGTGATCTCCAGCATTGTTTCTATCACCAAGGCCATATTTTCCAACTACAGATCTTTATTCTTTGTTTCCAGCTTTTGCATTCCAACCTCTAATAATTATCAATGCATCCTGACTGCATGTTATTTTAATTTCAGACTGCAGAAGTTGGTAAAAATCTTCAATTTCTTCACCTTTGGCCTTAGTGTTTGGTGGGTAAATTTGAATAATAGTCGTATTAACTGGTTTTCCCTGTAGGCGTATGGATATTATCCTATCGCTGACAGCGTTGTACTTCAGGATAGATCTTGAAATGTTCTTTTTGATGATGAATCCAACACCATTCCTCTTCAAGTTGTTGTTCCTGGCATAGTAGACCATATGCTTGTCCGATTCAAAATGGTCAATACCATCCATTTCAGCTCACTAAAACCTACTGCCGTTGAGTCGATTCCGCTCACTAATGCCTAGGATATCGATGTTTTTGCGCTCCATTTCATTTTTGATGACTCTCAATTTTTTCTATATCATACTTTGTACATTCCCCTTTCTGATTATTAATGGATGTTTGCAGCTGTTTCTTCTCATTTTGAATCTTGTCACATCAGCAAATGAAGGTTCCGAAAGCTTGACTCCATCCATGTCATTAAGGTCAACTTTGAGAAGGCAGCTCCTCCCTAGTCATCTTTTGAGCGCCTTCCAGCCTGAGGGGCTCATCTGCTGGCACTATATCAAACAGTGTTCTGCTGCTATTCATAAGGTTTTCACTAGCTGAATCTTTTTGGAGGTAGAATGCCAGGTCCTCCTTCCTAGTCTGTCTTAGTCTGGAAGCTCAGCTGAAACCTGTTCGCCATAGGTGACCCTGCTGGTATTTGAATACAGGTGGCGTAGCTTCCAGCAACACAGCAACATGCAAGTCCTCATGGTACGACAAACTGACGGACACGTGGGGGAATAGGCCAACTACTCAGCAACTGATACACCGTGCTGCCAGAGGTGTATCTATGGAAAATAGAACCTATGGCAAGCACTGAAAATATGCCCCTCGGGGGCATAGTGACGGTAAAGAAGGCCCAGGGGCAATCTCTAAGTTGTGCTCTCCTCCAATTGGAGTGCCCAGGGGCAACTTATTGGTAGTAGCGATGGGTCAGCAGCTACGCCTTCACCCCTCTTGACGGGCTGCCTCAGTCAGGCACCTTTCATATTTGTGGCGCCTTAGAATATCATTCTGCACCTTGTCTGGTGCCTCCTTGGACTTGCAACTGGGGATGAGGGCCCCTCTGCCACCCCCTCCCCCCACCCCCCGCCCAGCTATGCATCTGTGTCTACTGTGCTTGAGGAAGGATGTTGAGCAGTACTGGGTTAATAGGAACTGGTCAGTGGCAGCCCCCACTCCCATACCTGCCACACATTGGATATGATTCTATGGGCCACCACATGGATAAATCTCAAAATTATTATGTTGAGTGAGAAAGCCAGACACAAAAGAGTACATAAATCCATTTAAAATAAAATTTTAGAACAGGCAAAATGATCTATGGTGTTAAAAATCAGAATTGTGCTGGAGGCATGGAGGCTGACTGGAAAGTGACAGAAGAGAAATTTTTGGGGTGGTGGAAATATCCTATATCTTGATTGGGATGTGGGTTACTGGGGTGTATGCATTTGTCAAAACTGATTGAACTGTATACTTTAAAACTGTGCATTTCATTGTTGGTAAATTGTATCAATAAAATGTTAAAAATAAAAGCCAATATGTTGGAGCAAAAAATATGGTGAAGTAAAAAGACTTGGCTCAGCTTAATATGATTTATGACCTGTGAGTGGGGGCTTGTAGGAATAATTAAGTGATGTATTGCTATAATAACAACAAACCAAAAAAAGAAAAGAAACAAAACCAAAACCATTGCTGTTGAGTGAATCCTGATTCATAGGACAGAGCAGAACTGTTTCATAGGGTTCCCAAGGAGTGGCTGGTGGATTCAAACTGCCGACCTTTTGTTTAGCAGCAGAGCTCCCAAAATAACAATAATGACTAATAATTTAGTATGTAAATAAACAGGAATGGAAAAGAGTAACATTACTCTTAGAAAATAAACTTACTTTAGTCAGCCTGACCATTTTACTGACTCTTGACATTTTACTTAGGCCAAAGTGTTGCTGAAATTCCTGTTGTTCTTTACTTCACCCTCATTTACTCTCATTTATTATGCAGAAACCACTCTGGGAACCACACCAGGAAGCTCTGCCCAAATCTAATTGAGTGCCATGGGCAAGTCGTTAAATTTTCAGACTCTTGTTTTCTTCATTGTGTAAAGTGAGGGGTTGTAACACAAGGACTAAGATCCCTCCAGCTCCTAACATTCTATCTCTAAAGTATATTCGAAGTTGGCCTCTGATTAGTAGCATGGTTAGTCAATAAAATTTGAGGGAATAAAGTATATTTACAAGGTAAAGCATAAGTCAGTTGTCATAACAAAAGTAACACAGGACTGTTATTACTTGTGCAGGTAAGCATGTTGGCCCTTTGCCTAACAGTGAAGACTAATTTCTACATCTCACTAAGAATTGTGTTGGGTAGAAGAAATTTAAAAAAAAGTAGAAATTAAGGATGGAATAAAGAAATTCACAGAATCAAATGAGAATGAAAACACATCCCACCAGAAACTTTGGGACACAGCAACAGCAGTGCTCAGAGGTCAATTTATAGCAATAAATGCACACATCCAAAAAGAAGAAAGGGCCAAAATCAAAACATTAACCCTAAAACTTGAGCAAATAGAGAGCAGCAAAAGAAGTTCTTGGGCACCAAAAGAAAGCAAATAATAAAAATTAGAGCAGAATTAAATGCAACAGAGAATAGAAAAACAATTGAAAGAGTTAACAAGACCAAAAGCTGGTTCTTTGAAAAGATCAGCAAAATTGACAAACCATTGGCCAAACTGACAAAAGAAAAACAGGGGAGGAAGAAAATAATCTGAATAAGAAATGAGATGGGCAATGTCACAACAGACCGAAATGAAATTAAATAGTTATAACAGAATACTATGAAAAATTGTACTCTAACAAATTTGAAAACCTAGAGGAAATGGACAAATTTCTAGAAACACACTACCTACCTAAGCTAACACAAAGGTAGAACAACTAAATAAACCTACAACAAAAGAAGAGATTGAAAAGGTAATTTAAAAACTCCCAACAATAACAACAAAGAAAAAACCTGACCCTGAAGGCTTCACTGGAGAATTCTACCAAACTTTCAGAGAAGAGTTAACAGCACTACTACTAAAGGTATTTCAGAGCATAGAAAAAGATGGTATACTCCCAAACTCATTGTATGAAGCCAGCGTAATCCTGATACCAAAACCAGGTAAAGACATCACACACACACACAAAAAAAGAAAATTACGGACCAATATCCATCATGAACAGAGACACAAAAATCCTCAACAAAATTCTAGCCAATAGAATTCAACAACATATCAAAAACATAATTCTCTATGACCAAGTGGGATTCATACGAGGTATGCAGGGATGGTTCAATATTAGAAAAACAATCATCGTAATCTATCACATAAATAAAAGACAAGAATCACATGATCTTATCAATTGATGCCGAAAAGGCATTTGACAAAGTCCAAAACCCATTCGTGATAAAAACTCTCAGCAAAATAGGAATAGAAGGGAAATTCCTCAACATAATAAAAGGCATTTAAGCAAAGCCAACAGCCAAAAAAAAAAAAAAAAAAACAGCCAACATCACCCTAAATGGAGCAAGTCTGAAAGCATTCCCCTTGACAATGGGAACCAGACAAGGATGCCCCTTATCACCACTCTTACTCAACATTGTGCTGGAGGTCCTAGCCAGAGCAATTAGGCTAGAAAAAGAAATAAAGGGCATCCAAACTGGTAAGGAAGAAGTAAAAACATCTCTATTTGCAGGTGATATGATCTTATTCACAGAAAACCACAAAGAATCTACAAGAAAACTACTGAAACAGAAGATTTCAGAAAAGTATCAGGATACAAGGTAGACACACAAAAATCAGTTGGATTCCTCTACACCAACAAAGAGAACTTTGAAGAGGAAATCGGCAAATCAACACCATTTACAATAGCCCCAAGAAGATAAAATATTTAGGAATAAATCTAACCGGAGACATAAAAGACCTATACAAAGAAAACTACAAGACACTATTGCAAGAGACCTACATAAGTGGAAAAACATACCTTGCTCATGGATACAAAGACTCAACATTGTGAAAATGTCAACTCTACCCAAAGACATCTACAGATACAATGCAGCCCTGATCCAAATTCTAATGGCATTTGTTAACGAGATGGAGAAACAAATCACTAACTTCACGTGGAAAGAGAAGAGGCCCCAAAAAGTAAAGCATTACTGAAGTAGAAGAACAAAGTGGGAGGCTTTACACTACCTGATTTTAGAACATATTATACCGCCACTGTAGTCAAAACAGCTTGGTACTGGTACAACAACAGATACATAGACCAATGGAACAGAATTGAGAATCCAGACGTAAATTCATCCACCTACGACCAGCTGATATTTGACAAAGGCCCAAAGTCCGTTAAATGGGGAAAAGGCAGCCTCTTTGACAAATAGTCCTGGCATAACTTGATATCCATTTGCAAATAAATGAAACAAGACCCATACCTCACATTATGGACAAAAAGTAACTTAAAATGGATCAAAGACCTAAATATAAAATCTAAAACAATGAAGAACATGGAAGAAAAATTAGGGGCAATGCTAGGAGACTTAATACATGGCATGAACAGAATACAAAACATTACTAACAATGCACAAACACCAGAAGAGAAACTAGATAACTGGACACTTCTAAAAATCAAACACTTGTGCTCATCAAAAGACTTTAAAAGAGTAAAAAGACAACCTACTTACAGACTGGGAAAAGTTTGGCTATGACAAATCTGATCAGGGTCTAATCTCTAAAATCTACAAGATACTGCAAAACCTCAACAACAAAAAGACAAATCACACAATTAAAAAATGGGCAAAGGATATGAACAGGCACTCCACCAAAGACGACATTCAAGCGGCTAACAGATACATGAGGAAATGCTCACCGTCATTAGCCATTAGAGAAATGCAAATCAAAACTGTAATTAGATACCCTCTTACCCCAACAAGACTAGCATTAATCCAAAAAACACAAAGTAATAAATGTTGGAGAAGTTGTGGAGAGACTGGAACACTTAAACACTGCTGATGGGAATGTAAAATGGTATAACCACTTTGGAAATTGATTTGGCGCTTCCTTAAAAAGCTAGAAATAGAAGTCCTATATGATCCAGCAATCCTACTCCTTGGAATATATCCTAGAGAAATAAGAGCTGTCACACGAATAGATATATGCATGCCCATGTTCATTGCAGCACTGTTCACGATAGCAAAAAGATGGAAACAACCTACGTGTCCATCAGTGGATGAACAGATAAACAAATTATGGTATATTCACACAATGGAGTACTATGCAATGATAAAGAACAATGATGAACCCAAGAAACATCTCATAACATGGATGAATCTGGAAGGCATTATCCGGAGTGAAATTAGTCAGTCACAAAAGGACAAATACTGTATGAGACCACTATTATAAAAACTCAAGAAAAGGTTTAACACAGACGAAAACACTCTTTGATGGTTACGAGGGTAGGGAGGGAGAGGGGTATTCACTAACTAGATAAATAAAAAAAAAAATAGTAGACAAGAATTATCTTAGGTGAATAATTATCTTAGGAGAACATACAATACAGGGGAAGTCAGCACAACTGGACTAAACCAAAAGCTAAGAAGTTCCCTGAATACAACCAAACACTTTGAGGGACAGAGCAGCATGAGCAGGGTGGGGGGGGCGGCGGTGGGTGGTCTGGGAACCATGGCGTCAAAGGACATCTAGGTCGATTGGCATAACAAAGTTTATTAAGAAAATGTTCTGCGTCCCACTTTGGTGAGTAGCACCTGGGGTCTTAAAAGCTAGCCAGTGGCCATCTAAGATGCATCAATTGGTCCCAACCCACCTGGGGCAAAGGAGAATGAAGAATACCAAAGACACAAGGAAAATATTAGCCTGAGGGACAGAAAGGGCCACATAAACCAGAGAGTACATCAGCCATAGATCAGAAGAACTAGATGGTGCCCGGCTACCACCAATGACTGCCCTGATAGGGAACACAACAGAGATTTCCTGACAGAGCAGGAGAAAAGTGGGGTGCAGAACTCAAATTCATGTAAAAAGACCGGACTTAATGGTCTGACTGAGACTAGAGGAACCCCAGAAGACACGGAACCAGGAATCTTTGCTAACTCAGAAGTAAAACCATTCTTAAAGCCAATTGGCTCTTCAGACAAAGATTAGACTGGACTATAAGACATAAAATGATACTCATGTAGAGTGTGCATCTTACTTGAAGTAGATACATGAAACTAAATGGGGAGCTCCTGTCTGGAGGCGAAATGAGAAGGCAGAAAGCGACAGGAGCTGGTTGAATGGACGTGGGGAAATCCAGGGTGGAAAGGAGTGTGCTGTCACATTATAGGGAGAGCAACTAGGGTCACATAACAAGGTGTGTATAAATTTTTGTATAAGAAACTAACTTAAGCTGTAAACTTTCACTTAAAGCACACACACACACACACACACACAAAGAAGCCTGTTGGGAAGGACATTGAAAGGTTACCTACTTTCAAATGATATTTGGAAGTCAATCTTCTGATTTTTAAAATAATAAATACATACTTTTTGTACAAAAATTGGAAAATGCAGGAAAGGCTTAGAAAGAAATAATGATCTTTTTTTATTTTTGCTAAGAAACCAAAACCAAACCCATTGCTGTCAAGTCAATACCAACTCATAGTGACCCTAAAGGACATAGAACTGCCCCATAGGGTTTCCCAGGAGCAGCTGGTGGATTCAAATTGCTGAGCTTTTGTTTAGCAGCCATAGCTCACAGTAGCTCCACTAGGTTTTCCTTATTCTTACAACTCAGTGGTGATTATTACATTTCTGTATATGTCTTTCTAGTCTTTATGTATATATATATAAAAATATATATAATCTTTAATTTTTATGAATATTTATATTGACAACATCCACATATTTACATGAATAATATATATATAATTAACACTTGCCATGTTATTCTCCCATAAATCATTTATTTTAGTTTTAATTTTTTTACACTGCATTGAAAACATATACAACAAAATCTTCAATTCAACCATTTCCACGTGTACTATTCAGTGACACTGATTACGTTCTTCATGTTGTACAACTTCTGTTGCTATCCTTTTCCAAATTATTCCATTAACTTAAACTCAATGCCGCCTAAACAAAAGCTCCCCCTCCCTCTCCTTCCCACCCCTGGTAACCACTAATAATCTTAGTTTTCTGTGTATTTGCCTATTTCATATAAGTGAGATCATACATTATTTGTCCTTTTTGGGCAGATTTATTCCACTCAGCCTAATGTTTTCTAGGTTCATTCACGTTGTGGCATGCATCAGGACTTCATTTCTCTTTATGGCTGAGTAATATTCCATTGTGCGTATGTGCCACGTTTTGTTTATTCATTCACCTGTTGATGGACATTTTGGTTGTTTCCACCTTCCGGCTATTGTGAAAAGTGCTGCGGGGGACATTGGTGTACAGGTTTCAGTTTTCACCCCTGCTTTCACTCCTTCTAGGACTGGGATTGCTGGATCATATGGTAGTTCTATGTTCAAGTTTTTGAGGAACTGCCAAAGTGTTTTCTGCAGTGGCTGTACCATTTTACACTCCCACCAGCAATGGATGAGGGTTCCAGTTTTTCCACAACCCCCCCAGCACCCGTTGTTTTCCTTTTTTTGATCATTGCCATTCTAATGGGGGTGAGGTGGTATCTTATTGTGGGTTTTTTCCCTCTAAATTTTATTCATTATGTTGTTCTTGTTGAGAATATACGCAGATTCAGTGGTTTCTACATGTACACTGATTGCATCCTTCAAGTTGTGCAGCCATTCTCACCCTCCCTTTCTGAGTTGTAGTTTTAATTTGCATCTCTGTAATGGCTAATGATGTTGAGCCCTGGTGGTACCATAGTTACACTCTTGGCTGCTTGCTGAATGATCGGCTATTTGAACTCACCCAGTAGCTCCTTGGGAGAAAGACCTGGCAATCTGCTTCCATAAAGATTACAACCAAGAAAACCCTTTGGGGCAGTTCTACTGTGTCACATTGGGTTGCTATGAGTCAAAAATTGACTCGACAGCACCCAGCAACAACCGCAATGATTAAGGATGTTGAATATCTTTTCATGTGCTTGTTGCTCATTTGAATATTTGCTTCAAATGACCTCTTGTTTCTAAGGTCTGTTCAAGTCCTCTGTCCATTTTTTGATTGTGTTATCTTTTTGTTGTTAAGTTAAATAAGTTTTGTATATATTTTGGTTATTAGACCATTGTCAGACATAATGGTTCCCCAAAATTTTCTCCCAATCTGTAGGTTGTCTCTTCATTTTGTTGATAAAGTCCTTTGATGAACAAAAGTATTTAACTTTTTGAGGTCCTATTTGTTTATTTTGTCTTTTGCTTTTCATGCTTTTGATGTCATACCTGATAACGCAACGTTAAAACTAGGTCGCACAGCCTTGCTCTTACATTTTCTTCTAAGAATTTTATGGTTTTAGTTTTCACATTTAGGTCCTTGATAAGTTTTGAGTTGGTTTTTGTGTATGGTGTGAGGCATGAGTCCTATTTCGTTCTTCTGCATGTGGTAATCCAATTTTCCCAGCATCATTTGTTGAATACACTCTTCCTTCCTCATTGAATAGACTTAACACCCTTGTTGAAAATCAGTTGACCATATGTGTGGATTTATTTCTGGACTCTCAATTCTATTCCATTGGTCTATATGTCTATTATTATACCAGTACCAGGTACTGTAGATTTATAGTATGTTTTGAAATCAGGAAGTGTTAATCTACTTTATTCTTCTTCAGTATTGCTTTAGCTGTTTGGTGTCCTTTGCCCTTCTGTATAAATTTAAGAATTGGCTTTTCCATTTCTGTAAAAAAGGCTATTGGAGTTTTGATGGGGATTCCATTGAATTTATAGATTTTAAGTGGTATTGATATCTTAACTGTATTAAGTCCTCCAATCCATTAACATGGAATGTCCTTTCACTTATTTAGATTTTTTAAATGTTTTATCATTTTCTGTGTACAACTCTTTCACATTACTGTTTACATTTATTCCTAGGTACTTTATTCTTTTAGATGTTAATGTCAATGACAATGTTTCCTAATTTCTTTTCAGCTTGCTCATTGCTGGTTTATAGAAACGTGACTGTTTTTTTTGTGTTGACCACTTACCCTGCCACTTGGCTGAACTTATATGTTAGTTCTAATAGTTTTCTTGTGGAATCTTTGGCGCTTTCTATGTACAGAATTTTGTCTGCAGAAAGGGGTAGTTTTACTTCCTCCATCCCAATTTGGATACTTTTTTTTTTTTCCTAGCCTAATTGCTCTGGCTAGGACTTCCAGAACAATGTTGAATAGCAGTGGTGAGAATGGGCATCTTTGTCTTGCTCCTGATCTTAATGAGAAAGCTCTCAGTCTTTCTCCATTGAGTATAATGTTTGCTGTGGGTTTTTCATAAATGCTCATTATTGTATTGAGAAATTTCCCTTTTATTCATGTCTTGTTGAGTGATTTTATTGTGAAAGGGTGTTGAGTTTTATCAAATACTTCTATATTGATTGAGATGATCCTGTGATTTTTTTCCTTTGTTCTTTAATGTGATGTATTACATTGATTTTCTAAGGCTGAACCACTCTTGCATTTCTAGGATAAATCCCACTCGATCATGGCATATAATCCTTTTAATACGTTTTTGGATTAGATTTGATAGTATTTTGTTTCAATATTTATGTTCATTAGGGATATTGGTCTGTAGTTTTCTTGTGGTGTCTTTGTCAGGCTTTGGTATCAGGGCAATCCTCACCTTATAGAATGAGTTAGAAAATATTCCTTCCCCTCCTGTTTTTTGGGGAAGTTTAAGTAGGATTGAAGTCCTTTCTTTTATAAACGTTGGTAGAATTCTCCAGTGAAGCCATCTAGTCCTGGGCTTTTCTTTGTTGGAAGGTTTTTGATTATGGCTTCAATGTCTTAATTTGTTATGGCTTGGTTGAGATTCACTATTTCTTCTTGAATCAGTGTAGGGAGTTTATGTGTTTTAAGAAATTAGTCTTTTTTTTAAATTAATTTGTTGGCATATAACCATTTGTAGTATTCTCACAATCCTTTTTTTTTTTTTAAGTTTCTATAGGGTCAGTTCTGATGTTCCCACTTCCATTTCTAATTTTAGATATTTGCATCTTCTCTCTCTTTTTGTCAGTCTATCCAAAGGTTTGTTGATTTTATTGATCTATTTTAAAAAACAACTTCTGGTTTTGTTGATTCTCTCTATTGTTTTTCTGTTCTCTATTTCATTTATTTCTGCTCTGATCTTTATTATTTCCTTTCTTCTGGTAGCTTTAGGCCTAATTTGCTCTTCTTTTTCTAGTTCCTCAAGTTGTAGAGTTACCACAAATCGTTTTTAACTACTATATTCTAATTCAGGGGTTGGCAACACTTTCTGTAAAGGGCCAAATAGTAAATATTTTAGGCTTTGTGGGCCATATGGTTTCTGTCACAACTACACAACTCTGCCATTGTTGTGGGAAAGCAGCCATAGATAACATGGAAAGGATGGGCAATAGAACTTTATTTACAAAAAAGGTAGCAGCTGGATTTAGCCTGCAGATCATTTGTTTGCTGATCCCCCAATTTAAAAAACCTAGTCCATTGTTATGTAATATTCTAAAATTTATCTGACCAGTCCCCTGTGGTTGACACTTAGGTTATTTTCAGTTTTTGCTATTATGAGCTGTACGGTGAAATATGCATCTTTGATTATTAAGTAGAATTTCTACGACTTTTGATACATAAAATGCACACACACATACAAGCATGTTGCTTTCATTCCTCTTCAATAACTCTCAGAGACGACCTCTGTTAAAAGTGTGGCATATATCCTTCCAGAATTTTTATATGCTTACATAGATTTTTTTCCCCATAAATGACATCATAATGTGTATTTGGTTCAGTAACCTGCTCTTTTAACTTAACAGTGTATTTTGATAACCTTGCTCTCTCAGTGAGTATTAATCTACTTCATCCTTTTTATCAGTTGTCTGGTATTTCATTGAATGGACTCACTTCTTCAACAAATATTTACTGAACACCTACTGTGTATCATGCAGTATTCTTGGCAGTGGGAGTATTAAGTGAACGAAATAAAATGCTTTCCCCTCAAGGAGCTACTTTCTAGTTGGGGAAGACAGATTAAAAATAAACAAATGTATAATGTGTCAGTTGGTAGTAAGTACTATGGAGGAAATAAGGCACATAAAAGTGATGGTAGAGACTGCTATCTGTGCATGCACACGTGTGTGTGTGTGTGTGTGTGTATGTGTGTGCGGGGGGTTGCTATCTTATATAGGGTAACTGGGGAAGATCTTTCTTGAGCAGACGCCTGATCACCTGGTGGAAAGCTTACAGATATCTAGAAGAAGAGCATTCAGGTAGAGGAAAGAGCAGGTGCACAGCCCCTGAGGCTGAAGTGTCCTTGGAGACTTTGTAGGACCAAAGAGGCCAGTATGGCTGGAGTGGAGAGGGCAAGGGGCAGAGTGGTAAGAGATGAAATTAGAGAGATAGCCTTGTAGGGACTTTGGCTTTTACTATGACTGAGAGCCATTGGAGGTTTTTTTTTTTTTTAAAAAAGGAATACCGTGATCTGGCTCTGTAAGAGGGCAAAGATGAAAGCAGGGAGGCCATTAAGAGATCAAGATGGGCACATTACAATTTATTAACCTAATCATCTGTTGATAAACATTTAGGTTATTTCCAGTTTCTATTATAAATGGTGTTGGAATAAACATTGTTTTAATATGTTTTTGAACACTTGGTTAAATCTCCCTCCCTCCTTAGGATTCCAGAAGTAGAATTATTGGTCACAGTTATTATAAGGATTTTTTATATACAGTACCGATTCTCACTCCTTTGCCCAAACTGGGTTTTATCAATTCTTATGCCAGCTTTCCATTCTGTTCCTTGAAACATTTATCAAAAGATGATTTTGTAATACCCACTGTTGGCTTTATACACTTTAGTCCTCACACCAGCCCTGTATGGAAACTGAGGTCCAGATGCCTTCAATAACTTGCCCAAATTCACACTGCTGTGTAGTTGGGGAACTGGATATAAACTCAGGTCTGTTTGCATCTGATGCCTATACCTTTCTGCTTTACCACACAGAAATTTTTCATTTGATAGGTGTGTATATTCCCTTTGTTGAATTTCTGATCAGCCTTCCCAGTTGCAGGTAGAGAATAGTTCACTTCTTTTGTTTACCTTCTCAGGAGTTGGTGAGTCTCTGTTTCTTCCAGACATGATGTCCTCTGTGAAGCCTTCATTCCCCACTCCACCTCCACCAGCAGAACTAATCATTTTGTAACGTGTGCATTCTGCTATTATTCCATACATTACACTGTGTATGTTTATATATTTGTCTGCTCAAAAGACTATGAGTAATTTGAGAGGGCAGTGGCCTATATCATATTTATCTTATTTCCCACTCTGCCATACTTGTCACAAAGCAGGTGCTCACAAAGTGTCATTTGTTTGTTTTAACTCCTAACAGAAAGCATGTAAGAACTTCAATTGGCGTTTGCCAAGAGACAATGGATAGTATATTTTGCAATAATGAATGCAGGGCGTGGATGAAGGACATAAACTGAATCTGCATTTATGGCCATTGAAAATCACAACTTTCATACTTCCCCAAGTATTTCTATCATTTTCTCATTTTCCCAAAGATGTGGTCTCTAGTGCTCTTGGCTGTATCTGCCTCATTCCCTAAGTTACAAGCAGCTTTGTCACTGAGATCCAATCCCCCCTGTATCTTAGATCAGAAAGAACAAACATGTACCATACGCACCAACCACTGCTCAGTTTCACTCCATGACAGACATCCTTAGTTGATGACTGCACTCTTTTTTCTTGTATTTTGAGGTAGCATACAAGATGTGGAAAAAAAAGAGTGCTTGATAAGCTGAGTATAATTCTGACAGGTGGAAGAGAGAAAAGTCCTTCCAGAATGAGCAATCAACATGCAAGAGTACAGACAAAATCTGAAAGTGCAGAAAGCACTTACGGTAAAGCAGTGGTACTCAAAAGGCCTGAGCCGACTGGGCAGGCAAGGTCAGGATGCTAAGGCAGGTGCTGCTGAGGCATGGGGATTTGGCAGTTGGGAAGTCCTGGTAACTCTCGAAAGTGGTGATTTCAATAAACTTGAGGGGCAGGGGCTGGAAACTATATTGCAATAAGTTAAGAAGTAGGAAGTTGAGATTAACTATTAATTAGTTCAGATTAATCTTTTGAGAGGTTTGGCAAGGAACGAAAGAAGGAGAATATGGCAGGTTAAGAGAGTAGCAAGGGATAGCTTTTTTTTTTTTTTTAAATAATGGAAACTATGATCACATTTAAGGAACCCTGGTGATGCAATGGTTAAGCATTTTGCTGCTTAATCCAGCGGCTCTTTCAGAGATAAACCCGACGATCTGCTTCCATAAGGATTACAGCTTAGAAAACCCTATGGGGCAGTTCTACTCTGTCACGTGGGGTCGGTATGAGTCAAAATCAACTCAGTAACACACAACAACAACATGATCACATCTGTAAATTGAGGTAAAGGAGTCATTAGAGAGGGAAAGATTAAAGATGTAAGAGGAATTAACTGGTAGGACAAGGTCTTAGAATATTCAATATCAGGGAATACAAGGCAAAAATAGAAGAGTTAGCTTTGCAAAGGAAAAGGAACACTTCTCTGAGACAGAAAGGAAGAAAGATAGGTGAAGGTATGGAGACATTTTGAGATTAAGAGTAGGGAAATTCAGAGCTGAGGGCCACCATAATTTTATGGACATAGGGAATAAGATTATCTGTGGTGTCAAAATATGGAAGAGAGGCGAAAATTTGGAACCCTGATGAGATTTAACTCAGCATTCTGGCACTGATTCAACTCCCATTCTCTTGTGATACCTACTTTGACACATTGGTCTTCTCACTTCATAATTCTTTTTAACTCTGGTAGTCTGATCACAAATATTTATCACTTAATTATAATCATTTGATAATTATTTTGTGTCTTGGTCATTTCTCCCCAACTATCTTTATGTTCCTAATAACCAAAAACCAAACCAAACCCAGTGTTTTTGAGTTGATGACAACAAATAGTGACCCTATAGGACAGAGTAGAACTGCCCCATAGAGTTTCCAAGGAGCACCTAGCGGATTCAAACTGCTGACCCTTTGCTTAGCAGCCATAGCACTTAACCACTACGCCACCAGGGTTTCCATGTTGCCTAATATGCCTAGCAAATTCCAGATACCTTGTGGTAACTTTCTGTGAATATTGGCTAAGCCAGTAATTCTCCACAGGGGGCAGTCTTACCCCCTAGGGGACACGTGGCAATGTCTGGAGACCTTTTTGTTTGTCACAACTGGGGAAATTATTATAACTGGAGACTGCTACCAGCATCTAGTAGGTAGAAGCCAGGAATGCTGGTAAACATCCTGCAATGCACAGGACAGTTGCCCACAACAAAGAATTATTTGGCCCAGAATGTTGATAGTTCTGAGATTGAGAAACCCTGTGCTAAACTCACCATGCTTACTCCTGCACCAACTTTTTTTCTATTTCTTTTCCCCTCCCCACAATTGACTGGCCAGCTCCTACCTGGTCTTTAGGATTAATTGGGTCAGTTACTATTATAATTGACTTCTTTTACAATTGAAAGTGATTACTTTACAGATTAAATTAAGGATATTACCAGTTTTGCTACCACCCACCTGACAGTTTGTTGTACTGTGGTGGCTTCATGTTGCTATGATGCTGGGAGCTATGCCACTGATATTTCAAATACCAGCAGGTCATCCATGATGGACAGGTTTCAGTGGAGCTTCCAGACTAAGGCAGGCTAGGAAGAAAGGCCAATGAAAACCCTATAGATCACAACAGAATATTGTCTGATACAGTGCTGGAAGATGAGCTCCCCAGTTTGAAGGCACTACACAATAGCCACAAGAATCGGCCAGGCAATGTTATATGTAAGGACACCATGAGTCAGAACTGACTCAAGGCAACTAGTAACACCAGCTTTACTTGGATGACTCCAAATCCTTTGCTTCCAGTCTAATAACCTAGCTCTTAACTTCTGCTACACCTGCTGAAAACATCTGCAAGTGCATTTCCTACCATGACCTCAAAGATCACATGTCCGACAGACCCTCCTCCACTCAGGGCTACAGTACTCATTACCCAAGTTTGAAACCTTTCAATTTGTTTTGATTCCTCATATTTCTTTCTAGACTGATACTTTAGGGATTGAGCCCCATTAGCATATTTATTCCTTATGATATCTCTTGAACTTGCCTCTTCCCTAAGTCTTTTTTTTTTTTTTTAACATCACCAACCATTCTCCACAGGACCCCTGGCTATTCTGAAACCCTTAGGGCTCCCCTTTGCTCATATAGTAACATTTAAGTCCTCAGCTTGACATAAAGCCCTACTCTCGCTCATCCTGGTCACCTTTTTGAGCCAATCTCCAATGAATCTCTGAATTAATCTGGGCTATACATTGATCAGAGCCCTGGTGG
Source organism: Elephas maximus indicus (assembly GCF_024166365.1). Lineage (NCBI taxonomy): Eukaryota > Metazoa > Chordata > Mammalia > Proboscidea > Elephantidae > Elephas > Elephas maximus. Next base: position 43,404,819 of record NC_064823.1, read on the forward strand.
CTCAGTGGTTAAGCATTCAGCTGCTAACCAGAAGGTTGGCAATTCGAATCCACCAGTTGCTCCTTAGAAACCCTATGGGGTAGGTCTATTCTTTCCTATAGGGTCACTATGAGTCAGGATGGACTCGATGGCAATGGGTTTGGTTTTTGGTATACACTGACCCCTGAGCATGCTGTAGACCTAGACCTCTGAGCCTTTGCCATAGTCCCTCCCTACTTTGTGTGCCCTGTGCTGCTTATTCAAATCCTAACTTTTGTAGTTCATTTCAAGTCTCTCCTATTGTTGTTGTTGTTAGCTGCCATGGAGTTGGCTGCAACTCATGGTCACCCTATGCACAATGGAACAAACCCGGTCATACCCATGATTGGCTATGGATCAGACCACTGTGATCTGGAGGGTTTTCACCGGCTGATTTTCAGAAGCAGCCTTCCCTAATGGCTCTAATCCACCTTGGCCTCCTTTCTCTGATCTATTTACTGCCTCTTCTGCCTGCTGGCACTAGGCCAGCGCGTGTCCCTAGTATTAGCAACTTTTTCAGTAACCGTACAATCCCCCTGAGGAAACCATAAGCTGTGCAAACCAGGGACAATTTTTTATACCTTCTTTGTAGTCCAAGGACTGTGTAGTCCAAGTATCACAGATGTTTAATAAATGTCTTTGGTACATTTATCTGTAAAATTTTTGGAGGATAGTAGTTAGAAAAGATTCAATAATGCTTGTAAACAAACCTCAAGAATTTACTTGAATCACTAAACAGAATGCTTACTCTTATAAACATAAAGCATGTTTTTATGGAGCCAAAAAACCTAAAATTAAATTCGGAATTATCAACAAAAAGAAAGTAACATACGCCAAACCACATCCTAATATGATAAGGTTATAGCTCACATTTGTATTATTTTACTTTCAGCCTGAATTTAAAGAAAGGAACTAGTAACTGAAGCAGTTATTAAAATATGAAAGTGCCCTAATGATTTTGTATGGTCAGAGTTAGTTATTACTCCATCTCCAAAATTCATCTTTCCCTGAATCTAATTTAAAACAAAAAGAAAATACTGCCTAGCTTTTGGTTAGCAGCCTTGGCTCGCCATAGCTCTTAACCACTGTGCCACCAGGGCTCCATAACCAGTGCTAGAGGTTCTGAACTTGGAATCACAAATGAGCTTCAGGGGTACCTTAGCTGCCTAGCAATTGCATGTACACTCTCTGTGCACATGTGAACCTTTCTGGGGCTGGGGGAAGGTCCCTGACTTTCTAGATATTCTCCAAAAAAACAAATGAAACCCCCAAACCAGTATCTCAACAAGGCAAAAATCACTGATCTCAGTAACACGACCTCAATGGGAAAGGGCATTTCATCTTAGATTGTACTGAAATTTAAGCCCTTTGGTTTGTTCCAGTAATCCTGCCAGAAAAGCACCAGTTGCAAAAAGGTTCCTATTTTAAGTTATTCTCCTGGGAGAGAGGGAGATTCATTTTGATATATTCTCTGGTGCTTTGGGCAATTTAATTTTAAATAGCTTCTGCAGGAGATTTTCCACCACGTCTCTTGGGACGGCAGATGCACAACAAAACAGTCTTTATTTAACGCCTTTGTCTGATTTTCAGTCTAACTCTCTTTGATATAATTTAATCTCAAGACCCTCGAAGGGACTGCCCAAATTCTGGTGTTCCCCCAATACATAGGCAGGTCATATAAGTCAGATCACTAGCTTAGTTACTGGTAAAGTACAATGACTCTGTATACATCTGTACACCCTGGGGCTTATTCTGCCTTCATCTCCAGGGCTCCACTGCCACTGGCCTCAGGCAGGTGTACCCTGAAAGGAGAGGATGGGAGGAGGGGGTAATGGTGCCTTTGGCTCATTAACCACACATCTATTGTAGGGTGCTATCGATTGAATCGTGTCCCCCCAAAAGATATGTTGAAATCCTGGTACCTGTGATTGTGAACTTGTTTGGAAATAGGGCCTTTGAAGATGTTATCAGTTAACATGAGGCTGTACTAGAGTCCTAAACCAATATGAATGGTGTCCTTATAAAAGAGACACAGACACACACGGAGGTAAGACAGCCATTTGAAGATGGAGGTAGAGATTGGAGTTATGCTGCCACAAGCCAAAGAACACGTGTGGCTACCAGAAGCTTGGAGAGACAAGGAGGCTCTTCTAGAGCCTTCAGAGAGAGAGCATGGCCCTGCCAACATCCTGAATTTAGAGTTCTAGCCTCCAGAACTAAGACAATTTCTGTTGTTTCAAGCCACCCAGTCTGTTACGGCAGCCCTAGGGAATTACTACATAGGGTAAAACATAGGATATGAGGGTAAAAAGACGAAAAAGGTATTTATAGATGAAAAGACCAGAGTTAATGTGAAACAAGAATTCTGCTAAATGTGGGTCACAAAATCTTACAGGGCTCAGTCTGATGTGCTCCCCAACTTTGTTCTCAAACAGCATAACACCCGTCAGTCGAGAGATCTTGAAGAGGCATTTCTTCTTTTCATGCATTCTTCACATGTTGGACAACTTTTTTATCACAAGGAGAAAATTGTGGACGTTGGCATCCCTGGGGCTGGAGTCTGTGTGAATCAGCTCTGCGTTCCTTGCCCCGCATTTACCTGAGTCTGAGTTCTCTCAATTGTGTAAAAGCAGCAGAATGAGAGCTACCGGGTAAGAGCGTTGTGAACATTAAATAGAAATAAACCACTCAGCAGTGGTACGTCGCAGCTTCTCACCAAGTACTGGCTTCTTTTCTCTTACCCAAATAAATACATGGTTTAAAGAATTTAGAAAAACAGTTAAGTGCTTGAATATAAACACTGAAATAAAGCGTGCCCCAAAACTTGGCCAGAAGTATGCACACATGTTGATTTGGACAGCTTGGACAGAGAACTTACCAGCTAATGCCAGAACCAAATAGCCCTAGGGCTTCACTTTGGTCATTTGTGGGGCACAGAATCCACCCAGCTTACGGTGACCCCGGAGACTCTGTTCCATTTCATCAGAGCTTTGCTGTCTTTTGAAAGTAGGTCCCTGTATTCCTCCTCTTTTCCCAGGAAGATCTTTATTGCCCAGGGAAAATAAACCCAAAGAGTCATATTTAAAGTCTTAGGCAATTTGGTGTGTCACCTGTTAACCTGTGTAAGATATTAAACTGCATAATAGTGTGCAATCCTGCAAGCGAAACTTGCAGTGTGTTTGATTTATTCTAATAAATTTGTGAGTTCAAATGCTTGGGGATTCGTTTGCTCTCAGGGCCATTTTGCATGAGGAACATTGATTTTTCTCACCTTTGAAATGTAGTAAACTGCAGCTAAGAAAAATCAGTAGCATCTGACAAAGAACCTATTCTAAACACCAGTTGCCCTCTTAACAAACTAATTGACTGATAAGAGAATAAAATCCATGATCTTTGCCTTAGAAAATGGATCCTAAATATTTGTGAGGATGGCCATAGCAATTACAACAGGAAAGCGGTAAGCTATAGGCAGAGAGAATTAAACTCACAGCCAGAAAGAACTAAACTCAAGTTCTAGCTCTAACATTTATAAATCCTTTCATCTCATAAAATGGGGTCACCCCCACTTGCCTTGTCTAACTCACAGGCTTATGCAGATTAAGGAATGTGTGTCAAGCATAAAAACTGTAAAATGCTATGCCTCATTACATGGGCCACCTGTGAATTAAATGTGTAGCAGATATACTCATATTAGTGCATAATCCATCACTATTCTCACTTACATTAGTGAATAATCCTAGATTACGCTTCTGAGATTCTTAAGTATCTTACTAAGAAAATGAAATGTTAGATATCAAGATGTGTGAAGCATCTTGTTACTTACCTCACTTACAAGCCAATAAATTAGCCTGTTTCTGTTTCATGGATGCTGGGGGAATACAAAAGATTCCTGGGTCAGAGATGAAGACTTTACTTCTCATGGCACAGCAGTAGCTAAAGCGTTGCCTGGTTGCTTTGGTTCCCCTTGTCCCCCAGGTCCCACAGAGGCAACACAGGTAGGTGTTTGCAACTCAGTTGAGAAACACTAAGTTTGGAGTATATATCATATATATAGTAAACGGAAGCAAGCTCTTTTTATTTGAGGTGATATGTTACCTCATTCCTCAAGGTTGCTCGTTGCAAAAACAACCCTGGGAATATCCCTGGTAAAAGCAGCCAAGGCCTTGACTTCTTGGCATTCCAGCAAAAACATGCTAGGATAGATGCCCAAGGCCCAGAGTGGATTGCCTCTCCCAACATTTAGATTAAATAAAATCTAGTGTAAATTTGGCTAAAATATCAAAAAGAAAAGGACAATAAAATTCAGTACTAATGCATCCAGAAAAGTAGTTAGCTCTCAATCCTCTGTAACACCTAGCGGGTTCGTTGTGAAGGACCTATTGACATTTCCTTAACCTTGCAAACCCAAGACAACATATTTTATACTATTGAATGTGTTTAAACGTGACCTAAGAGTTACGGATGCGGTTTACTGCGCAGACATTCACAAATTTTGATGGCAGGAGTTTTATTCGTTAGCAACTCTGCTGCATGCTACACAGTAGCACTCAAATGCTTGGTGAAAGAAGCTTCCTGTCTTCCTACCCCTAGCAGGAGATTCAAGTCAGAGAAGCCGAAGCTTGTCAAAACACGGGGTCACTTGCCATTTGAATCGTAGGGCGTAATTATCTAGAGGGACTGAGGCTTTTTCCAAGTACAAGACTGTAATGACCTGTGACAAATAAGACCTTAGACTTGAAGCTAAATCCATGGGTAAGTATGAATATAGGTGATGCTTTTCCTTCCTCAAATGGGATGCGAATGGGGTGGGGGTTAAAGTAAGTGAATGTGTATTCACCTTCTAGTGAGACTAGCAAAAGCCTTTTATCTACTCTTTGCATGTCTAATTCTGGTAGCAGGACTTGTTTGGACACACCACTATCCTCCAATCCTCAGATCTACAGCATTATACCTGTAAGACAGAGATCTCAAACCAAGCATGGATTATAATAATCTTCCTATTCAACCATTCTTATTTTGGTTTTAAAGTGTTTTTATTACTTATGAAATTTGCCCATAATTTGTATGTTTCAAAATGTCATTTAAACTATCATTTAAAGTTGCCTACTGAGTCCTCGTTGGAGCTAGCTTAAGAAAGTTACTATATAAAAAAAAAAAAAAAAATGATCAACACTTTCAAACATGGCCAGAGATTTTTTTTTTATCCTTTCATAGGAGGTACACTCAAGAGCTTTCACGTAGAGAAAACAAATGACTGAGAAGAGTGTACCCTTATTATTAATTTTCCTAATTACTGATAAATGGAATGTAGAACAAATAAGCCTGTTAATAAAAGATGATGTTAGTTCCTTGTACAATGTATGGAAGTTCAAGTTCGTTCCTTATATAATATATTCTAGGTAAGGGGAGGCCTTGAAGCTATGGTTAGCAAAATCAGCATGCCAATGTTTCAGGCAGGAGCAGCGACCCTCCCTATGCGAGCTTTTCATCCAAGGCTTGGGTAGAGGTGGAGGAAAGACTATTCTGATCTACACTCTATCATCTCCAGATAATCCAGGGATAAAACCTTAACTGTATCCAACAATTTAACGTTGTTGCTGTTCAGTCGATTCTGACTCGTGGCAAACCAACGTGTGCAGAGTAGAACTGCTCCATGAGGTTTTTAAGGCTGTGACCTTTCACAGGAAGATCTTCAGGTCTTTCTTCTGAGGGGCCTCTAGGTGGGTTTGGACTGCCAACCTTTCTGCTAGCAGTCCAACGCTGAACCATTTCTGCCACCCAGGGACCCCTAACAACTTAATATTTGAACCTTATTACCTTATGCCATCGAATTGCTTTTATTAAATGTGTCTTTGGGGTCATGCCCTCGCCATCCATCCTAGAGCCCAACAACAACGGTTGCCATCCCTAGGAAGTCTAGTTGTGCCCCCTCTGTGATGTCGTGAGGATGACATTTCTTCCGAACTGAATAACAGAAAAGTCTCTGCTTTCCTTGAAGAATTAATGACTTTTGCCCCCTGATGAACAATGAAAATTGGATTCATGAAGCATGTAACTGATTTTTTTTTCTTCTCTATGAATGAATTGGTTGTGAATTAATTTTCACCTTAAATCCAAAGACAGGAAAAATAACACACTCTCCAGTTTATTGTCAACACCACTCACTGAAGGTTATCACCTTATTGTAAGAAATAGTGTTTGATGAAAATAATCCTCGTGTGGCTTTCATAAAAAAAAAAAATCATAAGTACTCTAAACCTGAATAAATTTAAGAAATCTTAAAAAGAGAAACCAAATTTTTTAAATTGAAAGAAACAGTAATACTAATTTGGAAAAGACTATTGATGTCACTGTGGTTTATTGAGTAAATATAAAGTAGAGGCTCTTGCTTTTTTTTTTTAAAGCAAACCCAAAGAGATTAGAAATGAAGTACACGTCTTTTTTAGAAAACAAACACAAATTAGTTTTAACTAACAATCAGGTACTTAAAATGTAAATGTAAAATGTTGGCATTTTAGAAGCATAAACTGTAGTTATACTCCTAAATTCCTCCTGAAATGTATTTACAAACACAAAAGCACAAGCATGGAATATGTATTTTTAAACAAAGATAATCTCTTCTTTTTAAAAAAACGAATCTGAACTCAAATCCTATGACAGACCAACGATTAAGGTACTGGTGGGTAGGAGAAAAGAGCTTCTGAAACTTAGATACTTGATTAAAATGTAAGCATTTAATAAAACTATTACAATAGCATATATTGTATATATCATAATGAAAAATATATGTCAGGAAAATAATGAATTCTAGACTTAAAATTTTACTTTACAACAAGGCACTTAACACACTGAAACAGTACAGTAAATTTCCAAAAGAATGCAATTGGCTACTTCTCAAACCTTGTAGTAATAGTTGTTTTGTGAATATACTATCACAGAACCAGACATTTTGCAGCATTAATCATTGCATAGGAGGTAAATAATGAATTCCAACTTGGCCACTAGATTAGCTTATGTTTATAGTTTCTTCTTTTCTTTTAAAGGACAGTTTTAAATAATTATACAATAATAAACTATTCTCATTCATGATTCATTTAGAACACAGTGTAGATAAATTAATGAGCAATAAAATAAATCAGAAATTATAAGATGTATAGCTGTATAAAAACTTATCTTTGGGTACCTTTGACATGATTTTCAGTGTCTGGGTATTGAAGTCAAGAGCACTTCTTAATAGAGGAAATCTTTTTAGCAACTTAGTCAAAGGAGTTAAATTATTGCAACACAATGGCATTAGAAAAACAGAAATCTTTATACATACAAATAGAAAAGCCTTCAACAGGTGGCAGATTTCTTACAATATACTTGATTTAATCATGTAAACTCATTTACTAAGAATTTCCTTCTCACACTTCATTACATGACAAGAGGTGAATGTGTTAAGACTGGTTTAAATTTATAATCAGTTTTACAGTGCAAAACAAAAACAAACAAAAAATGAAGTACAAAGTATTCAAGGAACAAGATGTGAACTTTTAATTAAAAAAGAAGCTGCATGAGTTCTAGTACATCAAAAAAAAGAAAGCAAGCCAGCCAACTTCGTGTTTCAAAGTAAACATAGTGTAGGTAGTTATAAAGGGAGACATTAATGATTGTGATAGTGAGAGGTAAAAACGTCCTATAAATTTTCTTTGCCCAAATGAAAAGATTAGAATTGCAACTCCATAAAAATCTGAGCACATTTTCCCCTTTGGAAAAGGCTGAAATTAAAATGCCTTTAAAAGAACTCCTTTTCCATGATAGTTTGAAATTATTGGAAAAAAATAATAAACAAATGCCTTTAAAAAACTTGAAAATATACTTAAAAAATGGAAAGTTTGCTGTCCAATGTACTAAAATATACCTACTAAAATTCACATATGTATTTCCACAAGGGGGCACTACTATGCAGCAAAGAACCCTATGCAACGTCATCCATAGACCAGACTAGAGACTCAAGGTTCACTCCCCAAAGCAGCCTTCCTCCACAGCAAAACTTGTTTCCCAGGATGCCAGTCAATTAAAGAACAAATTCACAATTACATCAGGTAGAACTGGTGAAATAATGCTTTATTTTCAAAGCTCACGGAGGAGCTAGAAAAATAGAATCAGAGCGGAACTCGTTTATATTTTAAAGAATAATTTTTAAAAATGTAGCATAATTTGTAGGAATTGTATGTATAGATATTTCACAGAAGGACTAAATTACAGGAATAGCTTCCAACAGGTGCACTGGTTTACAAAAAAAAAAATGACAATGGATAATGACCTTGCTTGTAACTTAATTCGCAAAGAAAAGGAGTTTCCAAAATTTACTGCTTCAAGGGTAAGATCCTAAGGGTTTGTGTTTTATGATTCCAAAGTGATACGTGGGTTAAATCTTAAATTTGCTTTCCTAAATGTCAATGAGTTCGCTATTCTCATCTCCCATCTCGATTTTTGTTTCCCCTGCATGATTTTCAAATCACATGTGTTCCCAGCACTTGTGACAGAATTATGACATGTACTTGCAAAGGACATGAGAGCAGTAGTGTCCACTCGTGGGGTCACAGGTGTTTGTAAAGTTCTTTAAAAGGCGAGGACATGTTGTAAAAACTGAATTACTTGACTAAGGGTTAAGGGTCTTCGGTAATCAATGCACAATGATTTTTAAAGCTTAAACAGTTTTCCTTATTTACATGGAAAAAAAAAAAAAAGGTGGTTATCAAAACCCCAGCTGAATAAGGCTCTAGGATATACCAAACTGTTTTATTTGAATTAGAGGCTCCATAAAAATACCCTATATTGAAGGGCAAAACCCAGGCTTGAGAGCCAAGTGCTTTCCCTCATAATCAGACAACAGGGATTTAAAATCAAGGTGTTTCCAAGCAGACCTTGATCTATCACAGGTGTCAATATTTAATAATATTTAATCAATGGAGATGATGCAGAATTATGGTTAGACACATCAAGTAGGCTACAGATTACATTTATTATTGATTTATTAATAATAAATACCAGAAAAATCCTTGTGCTTCAAAGCCTGCCAAGGATATTTAGAGTTTCAATTCTTGTTTTAAATAATCAGACTAGACAGTCTTTCTTCTGGCTTTGAATTCAGCTACCCTTGTCTTTAGGAATTTATTCTTTGATTACACAAAGCAAGAGCCATACTGAAAACATACACAGAATTTTAGCACCAAAAAATGATGACTCTTCTGAACAGATTCGTATTGTGCTTTTCTCAAACAATTTAAAGGTCAATTTTATGTACTTAATCAAGGATAACTAGTTTTTGTGATAATGATAGACTTAGGGATGCTTTTCATTCTACGAGGAGGGAAAATTTCACCTTCAAGATAAATGGAACAACTCCTTCCACCCTCACTCGCTCTCCCACACTTGCACCCTGGTGTTGCTGATTTTGTAACCTTTGAAATCTTTTTTTAAGGTTACTAAGAAGTCTTGCAAAGTAGCCTTAGAGTAGTTAAGGAATTAGCCAAGATTTATCCAAAAGATTCAATGGCATTAAGTGATATAATCTAGTCGTTTAAAAAGGAGCCCCGGTGGTGCAACAGTTAAGCGCTTGGCTATTAACTGAGAGGTTGGTGTTTCGAACCCACCCAGTGGCTCTGAGGGAGGAAGACCTGCTCCCATAAAGATGACAGCCTAGAAAACCCTATGGGGCAGTTCTACTCTGTCACATTGGGTCATTATGAGTCAGAATTGACTCAATGGCACCTAACAACAGTAACAACAACAGTCATTTAAAAATATTATCTACCTTTTTTGCATCACCTCAAAGAAATTTAGAAACAATTATTCCCTTATTGGGTAGTTATAACTGTCTGACACACTGATTCCAACAGATTATAGTGAAGCACCGTGTTATAATTCTCAGAGGGTAAAAGTAAAATGATTCAGTTGTGGTATATGTCTTAGGATCTGTTTATGACACGCCGAGTCTCTTGGTCAAAAGCAAGGATTCATTAACTTTCAGCCACCATCTTGGTTTTGCACAAAGTACGATGTAATAACTATGAAGATACAGACCTGGGAGGGAAATGTAGGCTTGTTCTCCCAGTGGCACCAGCATCGGTTCACACTGGTATGTTTTTAGCCAGTGTCCATGAGCTTGACTGCACTAGGGGTACCAGATGCAAATTTACCAGGCATTTAACTGTGTACTCAAGGATCACTCATTGGCAGACATAGCCCCATGTATCCTCTGTATTTGCATTAGACATTTTACAGTGAAATATTTACACACATGTAAAATCTGAGGGGTATGTCAAATACTTCCATGTTTATTTAGATCACCTTTCTTTTTTTTAATATATATAAAATGATCAGTTAAAAAAAAAAGGAAAAGTGATACACAGTAGCAGCAGCAGTGCACATTCCCAGCCCTGTCATTCCCCACAATAGGGTAGAAGCAAAGTTCACCTGAAGTTTACCAACAGCCCCTGACTCTCTCCTTCACTAATAACCCTAATGTTGAAAACCAATCTCAACATTAGGTTATTCTATTTACACAGTAGCTGTATATATCCAGATATTTTATTTAAAACATTAAGAAATTCTTCTGACCTTGGGAGAAAAAAAAAAAAAAATCCAACATTCTGAAGTAGAGAAAGAATGAGAAAAGGAGTGCTATGTTCTTTGGCACCTCTTTAACAAGCTCATTAGCAAAATCCCAGTTTGGGGGGCTTGTCACCAATGAATGAAGAGCTGCAGGAGAATTATTTTTCTCAGGATGAATAAAAACCAGTCAAGGGATAATACTTTGTTCATTTTTCTAATCATTTACCCACAATTTGGTCCATTTCTTCATTTACCAGTCAGTTTTCCTAAAATAAAAAACAAAACTATACCTTTGGTTACAGCGTTAACTCTTTGGGTATAAGAGCTGATGCCTTGGTTTTGCTCCTCAGGTAGATTTCTCGTTATCTTCACCGATCTTCTGAACCCGTGAATACTTTTTGCAGGATGATTTGAAGCAGCCAGGAGGCCAGGATAGTGGCCAGGAGAAACAGCAAGGAATTGAGCCTTGTACATTTTTCTCAAAAAAATAGAAGATGGGGAACCACCATGCTCGAGACAAGAAATTAGTCTGTGAAGAGATCTTCAAGTTCTGAAAAAGGTAGGGAAAAAGTAAAATTAGATATATTTTTCATGATTTGTGTCCAAATTTTTTTCTTAATTAACCTGTCATTCAGTGTAACCTAACAGGGAAAGCAACATAATTCTGATCATATGGCAGTAACTGTGCTTGTGCCTGGCTCCTAGTTCTGCTGCCATCTTGGCCCCTGCCCTGCAAGCAAATCCACGTAGTGCTTTTCCAAACTCTCTGTGGCTCGCTGCAATTGCCCACTTCTGCCTGCATTTCCAGTAAGAATGGAGACTCAGGGATGGATGTGAGAGTTATTCAGGAGGAATAATTTTTACGATCTGTAAATGGTCAGACCTATGGGTCAAGGAAGACGAAAGACAGAAAAGAGAGCCTAGAGGGTTGAACACATTTAAGAGGAAAAATGAAAATTTTGTTTTGGTGTCAACAGGCTCTTAGGTAGAAGTACAAGAAGGAAAAAAAAGGCTGAAGTTACACAGAGAAATAAAGTAATCCAGAGCAAGGTCATGTATTAGTGGACCCCAGCAACAGAGATACTATTGCAAAAATGAGAGCTGGATTTAGATCCTTTGGGAATGACTTCTCTCAATTGCTTGCAAGTTCTGCAAACATTCCACGTGTCACACAATATGGCAAGGCCATCCAAAGATAAGTAAGTCATGGTACACAGGCTAATTCTATTACACCAAGGGCACACACCAAGGGTAGGGAAAGACAGATAAGGGAAGGAATAATTCTACCCTGGGGCTAGAGCCCGAGAGCAGAAGTTAGCAAAGCCTCCCAGAGAAGGTTGCCTTTGAGCTAGCTCTTCAAGAATGAATGGGAGAAGAAACAAAAGGGCTTCTGGGAGTAGAAAGCAGCAGAAAGAAATCAGAAAAGTTAAGAGGAGAAGCCAGGAGTACCATATCACCAAAAGATGTTACCAAATCCAGTAATTCACAAGCTACTTACTTGGCCTGTTTTTCTTTTAATGGAGCCCTGGTGGTACAGTGTTTAAGAGCTCACCAAAAGGTTGGCAGTTTGAATCCACCAGCTGCTCCTTGGAAACCCTGTGGGGCAGTTCTACTCTGTCGTACTGGGTCGCTATGAGTCAAAATCAACTCGACAGCAATAGGTTTGGTTTTTGGTTTATTTTCTTTTAATAGCTTTCATCTTTTCGTCAAAATTAATGTAAGTTCTTTGAGGGAAGACAGCATCTTACCTAGTTCCACCACAGTGCTTCTACAGAGAAGGTTCCTACATTTTAATTTAACATATATGCTTCTTCAATTCTAGTATAATTGTATTAGTAAACTACTGTGCCCTATACTTTTATAGCACTTTTATCCTTAATGTCATTTACATTTGTGAAGTTCTTTATTTTGCTTTACTTTATGAAGTTTATGAAGTGAATTGTCCCAAACCACATATTTGGGTGGCAAGAGCAGTTATTTGCATTAACTGATCTAAGACCCCACTGTATGAAAAGAAGGTGACTACATTCAAAGAAAATTGTCCAAGGGTTTCCACTGCTCTCACCTTTTCATTGGCCATTGAATGGTACCACCAGAACAGCCGTGTTGTGATATAATAAGCAATGATCACATCGACAGTATAGTGTTCATGTGCTACAAGAATGCAGATGATCCCGGCAGCACTCAGCAGCCAACAGATTAAATGATACCACCAGAAGTGACGAGGCGAATCTGGACAGTAGAAAAATTATAGTTAATAAGACTCCCAGAGATGAATTTAATGATTACAGTCTGTCCTAATGAACTTAAGTAGAATAATCTAGAGTCTTAAGTAGAATAATCTAGAAATCACTGGAAGGAGAAAATCTATCATCAGAAATGAGTCACTATGAACTGTGCATGTTCCAGTATCAAGGGCGAGCCACTGGTAGCAGGTCTAATGGTCATTCACGGAGATGGTCGTAACATGAGATACTCCAGGTCTTGCCCGCTGCTAATGAGTTGTTTAATAAGGAAGAGGACAGAATTGTTTTTTATTAGGGTTGGTTGGAATTGGCTCATACTGGTTCACATAAGGACCCCTTCTGGAAAGAAAAACAGGAAGGGTCATTAAAAAAAAAAAAAAATGGTAGTTGTCTATGAAAATAAGAAAAAAAAAAAGAGCAGGAATAATTTTAGATCTTATATAAATTTACTAGTCTGGGGGGAAAATGGTGGCATGTGTGGCAGCAAAATTCTGATTCTTGGCAATTTTACAGTTACTTCCAATGGCAACTATAAAGCACTCCCTATGTAAAGCTTAAAAGAGCCCTGGTGGTGCAGTGGTTAAGCACTTGGCTGCAAACCAAAAGGTGGGCAGTTTGAATCCACCAGCCACACTTCCCAAAGAAAAATATGGCAGTCTGCTTCCGTAAAGTTTACAGCCTTGGAGACCCTATGGGCCAGTTCTACTAGGTCCTATAGGGTTGCTTTGAGCTGGGACTGACTCCACAGCACACAACAATGAAAACATGTAAAGCTTGGAGTCCTTGGGTGGTGCAAAAGGTTAATGTGCTCAGCAGCTAACCAAAAGGCTGGAGGTTCAAGTCCACCCAGAGGTACCTTGGAAGAAAGACCTAGCAATCTACTTCTGAAAAATCAGCTATTAAAAACCCTATGGAGCACACTTGTACTCTGACACACATGGGGTCGCCCTGAGTTGAAGCTGACTTGACAGCTATGTAAAGTTTAGAATTCCTGCTCATTCACTTACAGGTTTAGCCTCACTGAGGACGCTAAGAAATTCACTACATTGATCAGTGATAAGAGAGAACTGGAGCACTCAGGTTAAACAATTATACAACTACTTCTCACACAGTGCTAATGACATGGATATAATTTAAGCCAGTAACTTTGACAGTTGCTTCTTATTTCTTTTTTTCTATTTTAGAACATTATTAGTTCACAATAAGAATAATCCTGAAATTTATTTCATATTTAGCTGTACTTACAATCATAGTGACATTTACTTTCAAGAAGAATGGTTCAATAAAACTTCAGAAGAAATACCAAATCAAGTATCAACAAGGTATCATTCAAATAAAAACAATTTTTTTTAATAGGTTTTTGCTCTTTTGGTCCCAAGTATAACAGCAAGAAAAGAAACATGAATTTGCATTTGAAAGTGTGATTTTCAGTATGTTCCTCATCATTTCTCAATTGTTTCACTCTGCCACTAAGCTCTGGCAGGTAATTCATAGACTCCTAGAATTTAAGGGTGGGAGAGACCTTAATCTGGCCTGGAGGGCCAGATCCAACCCCCTTCCTGTTATTCTGTAGGCTCACAATGTTAAAAAACTGAACCAACATTTAGAAGTCCGGAAATTTCTGGAAAACTTGGATTTCCGACTTCTCTGCAAAAAAGAAGATAACCTGGAAACAATCGTACCACATTTCTACTTGGCTACAGTTGGCAAGAGCTGAGTAGCAGCTTCTCTCCTCAGAGTAAACGTGAATTCTTCAGCACCACAGACCCTACCCTTCCTAAGGTCTCACACCAACCCTGCTTCCCCTTCTTATAGGTCATCTGCCATTTACCTTAAACATCCAAAACATGTGGGCAAACCACAATTATTTTGTGTGTATTTATTCACGAGAAGTAAAATTGAAGAAGGTAAGAAGTGGCCTGAATTGTCATTGTATGACTTGTGGAACTGAAAATGAGGTTTCTGGAGTGGCTAGAAACCCTAGCACCAATCTCCTATAAAAATTTATTCCTTTTTTATGCTACCATGTTGGGACCACTGCTCATTAATTGAGACAACTGACAGACCCTAAGAAAATATTCAATATAAACTATTTTGAAAGAGAAATGACAAGATGGTAATCCTTTCTTTGCTCTCATTCTACCTGTAAGAATTTACCAAGCTAAAAAAGATGATCACAACAAATATTAACTAATGTCACTGTCATTGTGGAGCTCTAGTGCTGAATAATAGGGGCAACAGGTTTTGTGTGGTGGGAAAGTTAAAAAAGAAAAAGTGTTCTAAACTAGTGAAACATTTGGTACTAACAGCTAGGCTGACTTAAGCAGGCTAACTTTATAAGGAACCTAGGTCCCAATTATAATATTTGCACAGCTGGATAAAGCCCTATCTTACTAACCCTCAAAGTAGTCTTGGTCCTGCGTTTTCATCTGCTCCCACAACTAAATTTAAATCCACTCATTACAATGAAGCCAGCAAGGAGAGTCCAAACTAATCAAAAGGCAAAAAAGCAAAAATATATACACGATGCATCTAATTCTAGAAATCAACTTCAAAGACACCACTGAAACCACTGTTTACTCAGAACAATAATGCACAGTATAATTTAGAAGGTGATTTCTTTTCCTAATTGCATAGGAAATAGGCAGAAACATGGAACGCCCTGTTTATGTATAGAACTGACTGCGAAGTTGAGTTTGTGTTAAGCATTACAGATTTGCATTTCATTTCTCACCAAAAATCAGGAAGAGCAGAATGTAATTCTTGCTACCCTATATGTAAACCTACAAAATTTTAAAAACCTCAAACCAAAATCACATCTTTGGTAGGAAATGTCTCTACATACCGTGTGGCTTTTATTTAAGGGTGAAAATAATCACAAGTTGCCTGACTATGGCTCTGGGGAAGAAGAAAGAAGAAAAATGAGCAATACGTTCTGCTTGTAGACAACTAGACTATTTTTTGGCAATTTTATAAGATCAGACAACTTGGATTTCCAGAAATTCTAAACACAGCCAAGAGATTAAGAGCATAATCTCTGCAGTCAGCCTGCTTGAGTTTAAATACCAGATCCTCCAATTACTAGGTGTGAACCTTGCCTAGGCACTTACTTTCTCTGTTTCAGTTTCCTCATCTGAGAAATGGAGATAAAAAATAGTGCCTCCTTCACAGGATGGTTGCAAAGATTAAATGAGTTAATTCACTTAGAATAGCGTCTTGCATAGCGTTAAGGAGTTCCTGCATAGTGCAAACAGTTAAGTGCTTGACTACTAGCCAAAAGGTTGGCAGTTCAAACCCACCAAGAGGTACCTCAGAAGACAGGTCCAGTAATCTGCTTCCAAAAGGTCACATCCCTGAAAACCCTATGCAGCACAGTTTGCCTGATATACATGGGGTCGCGGTGAGTTGAAATTGACTTGATAGCAACTAACAAAAACAACATACCGTAAGTTAATACCTAACTACGTCTGCTTGCTACTGTTATTGTCAATATTATGTGGTCTTCAGTTAATTTATAAAACTGACTCTCAGTTTCACGGGATGTCTCTGACATTGGTGCAGAGACAGGCCCAGGTCCCCTTTTCCACCCCCTTTTAGTATGAGAGTAGAAACAAAGGGGAAAGATGCAGCGGACTCTTAGCCTTAAAGTCAAGTACGATGAAGTCCCTGTTAACATGCTACTCTCCCTGCTGCAAGTTTGTATGTTGAGTTTACAAAGGTAACAACACAGAAGCTATGCAAGTCTCACAATGTTAAAAGGCTGTACTTCATCTACTATAAACCCAAACCCATTGTTACCAAGTTGATTCCAAGTGGAACTGCCCCATAGGGTTTCCTAGGCTATAATCTTTATGGAAGCAGACTGCCACATCTTTCTCCTATGGAACGGCTGGTGGGTTCAAACTGCTAACCTTTCGGTTAGCAGCTGAGCGCTTAACCACTATGCCATCAGGGCTCCTTCATCTACTATACAGAATCTCAAATCTTTGTCTTATTACCCTCAGAACTAAAACTCCAAGCAATCTGTGGGGCATGAATTCACCTCTGTCCCACTGGAAGATAAGCCTTGATGTCCACAGTACCTTTAGGTCAGACTACACCTATTTGGATTGATGAAGGGCCAAGGCAGGAGGTAGGAGGGAGGAAGACAGGAGAGAAGTCTCCTTCTGCTAGTCTCTGCCTAAGGACTTCCTTTACAATATGCTAAGTAATGTGAATTGAGATAAACATCTTAAAAAACACTGGTTTGGGGTACCTTGGAACTAATTCAAGAGTAAGGGTTAGCATTGACTACCTGTGCAAAAAAGGAAGGAAGTAGCGTCACTACTTCAAAGGGATTTTGAGATAATGGGCTTAAATATACAGAACCTCAGAAACCTATAAAAATGGGATCTGCTAGGCACCTAAAACCAAATACAACCCCACAATGGAGAGGGCATTATTCTGGTCATAGAAAGCTATTGGAATATAAAAGGATTTTATACAATGGGAATTAACCACATAAATAAGGTAAGATATTTCACATTCTTGCCTTCATGTTTAGATCGAGAAAGACAATCTCTTAAGAAGAAAATGATCAGTACTGGCGAAATGTGCCACAGCAATGCCTGCTAAAGCATAGAAAGTGGTTGGAAAATGATAAAATTGGCATAAAGAGGGACAAAGTTAAGTCTTAAAAAAGGGGAAAACATTAGTCGAATTGTCCGGAATGACAGAATGGAAGTGTCAAATAATTTTAAAGTCTTACTTTTGGCTTTAGAATGCACCAATTCTCTTTGCGATAAACATAACAAGTTCTTCTTAGTTCCAATATTAAAATAGCTTTTCATTTTGAAGCATGCGAAATGCTAAATAGAAGACAGGGCCTGGTTTTAAGCTTCAGTGTTCAAATCATTTATATGTAAATATATACGTTGTTCACAGCTATCAATACCAACAGAGTAAGGCCTCCCATCAGTTTCAAGACCTAGGGTTCCCTCCTACTACAGCAATCAATACAGTGGGAATGAGCTATTACTTACATTCTTTGATGAACAAATAAGTAAGTGTCAGCACAACGGTGTGACCACTGAAGAGGAAGTCTCCGCACAAGATATGTGAGCCAGTTATGGACAATCCGCCACCAGAAATCAGCCGTAGAATCCGTTCTACTTTTGCCTGAGAGTTTCCGTTGAGCTGAATGACACATGAAGATTAGGAAGGACATTTACAAGCTGATAAAATAATGTCTTAGCCTAGCCTGTGTGACACCTAGAAAGGTCACTACACTGTGATTTTATTTTTTGGATCTAGAAAGTCAAAAAGAATTCAAGGAGGAAGAGAGGGAAGCTCCTTAAATTGGGTTTTATTCATTGTATTGGTGAGTTTTATTGACAAGTTTTAAATTATTCAACACGTTACTAATAATATGTTTTGGTGGAGGTGTGTCCTTGGACAAAGCTTTTAAAAATATTAATAACCAATGACTTCACCACAGCTATGAGCTAAAAAACGGGTCAAAGCTCTTTTGTCTCCTGTTTGCAGGGGGGAAGTCAGGGTTTTGGATGTTAATATTTGATTCTGCTGCATACCACATTACTAATATTCTGCAGAATGTGGGTTCCTTGTCTTAAACACACAACCTAAAGGGTGTCTATAGCTTTATTAATGTCTGATCAAAACATTTATAGTTAAAAACAGGAGCTGCAACAAATTAAATAATTTAAATAGGTTTGAAAGTGGTGGATTGGTGAGGTAATGGCAGCTTAAAAAATAGTACTTTCACAGGAAAAGTTGTCCCAAAGAAGTAACCTGCATGCAGTGGCAGGTGATCAGGAGAGAGCCCCCTTGGACAAGGGTGTGGAGGCTCCTAGAATTTACTGTGATGATATGAGAATTGTTAGCCCGTGGGAGACAATGATGGGCGACGGCTAGAATTTGAGGCAATGGTCAAAAGGTTATATCCCATTAGAATTTAAGCATACAGGAAGGGGTAGTAGACTTCAGTTTGTCAAAATGGTAGGCACAGAAAATTGGATAATGTTGTGGGGCCAGATGGAGGGACTCAAATCAGTCTAGTACAAAGGGGACGAAATCTTCACAATAGGATTAGAAAAATCAAAGAAGACTACCAACTGCTCTGGCAGGGATCCCAACAGAGGGTTCTGGGCAGAGTAGGAGAAAAACATAGGACAAAATTAAAATTCACACACACACACAAAAAAGACCAGGCTTGTTGTCTGACAGAGACTGGAGAAACCCCAAGAGTTTGGCCCCTAGACACCCTTTTAACTCAGCACTGAAGTCACTCCTGAAGCTCACCCTTTGGCCAAAGATTAGACAGGTCTATAGGGTCAAAAATAACACGTGAGGGATGTGATTCATAGTTCAATCATGTATACAAGACTAATGGGCACGTCAGCCCAAGAGCAAAGATGAGACGGCAGGAAGGGACAGGAAAACTGGACGAATGGAAACAAGGAATCTGGGGTGGGAAGGGGAGACAGAGTACTGACACATCGCTGGGTTGGTAGCCAATGTCACCAAACAATTTGTGTATTATTAACTGTTTAATGAGAAACTAATTTGCTCTGTAAACTTTCACCTAAATCACAATAAAAAAAGAAAAAGAAAAAAAGAATGATACTCAGAAAAGGACTGAGTAATATTCTAATACTCAGTAATAAAAACACAGGAGAAGAAAAGTATAGAAAGACTATTGTTATGTGCCACTGAGACGATTTTGACTCATAGTGACCCTATGTCTGCCCCATAGGGCTTTCTAAGCTTTCATATTTACGGGCAGTCTTTGCCAGGTCTTTGTCCCAAGGAGCCTTTGGGTGAGTTCAAACCACCTTTCAGTTAGCAGCTGAACATTTAACCATTGTGCCACCAGGGCTCCTTAGAAAGACTATTATTGTCTATAAATTTTATATATAAAAATGTATAACATGCTGCACCAAGAGAACCTATGTATTTTACCAAGAATAGACAGGCACTGAACAAAAACATGCCAAGCACTAGGAGCTCCTGCCTTGAAAAGACAGAATCTAAAAGGCAATAGCAAGACAAGAAGGCTGTTGACAGAGCTGCAACACTCACTTCAGGCACACCTCAGCTAAGCGTATTACAAAATACAGCCACAGGCTTTATCGGACCAGCGGCGTCCTTAAGGAATTTTTTTATCATGACGTTGGTATGAGACACTGTCAACACCAAGATCAAGTACAAAGATATATACACTCTCTCCTGGCCATTGTGTTCCCAGTTTTAAAAGAACATTCTTAATTTCAAAATCATATATATATTTTTTAATCTCCTCACCCATCCCAACTCTATATTCTAATTTTTCAAGGGCAGGAACACTTGAAACAGTTAATGGCTGAAACTGCCATCAGCCCCTTTATTTGGGGCCCAAAGGTAAAAACAAACTGGAAGCTAAAATGAGCCACTCATTTCTCTTCTTTTCATTTTCTTTCAGCAGTGTTGGTGTGTGGAGATTTTTGATAGCATTTGATTCACTATGTCTTCAACAGAACACAGGAAAGACCTTTCTTGGTATTTTTGTCTTTCTTAGTTCTTAATTCCTCAGGCCTGTTACTGCTACCCTCAGGTATCCAATTATGCTCAGTACAAATGCTAAATAGAACCTCAAAAAAAGGAAGGAAAAAAGAAAAGAAGGTAGAAAGAAAACTGGGAAGGGGAGAGAATAGTGAAAGTTAGGATTCATTTTTTTTTTTTTTTTTAGTTCTATTCTAGCTCACTGGTACGTCCCTCATCACATATTACAGAAAACTCTGGTTCCTATTAATTTCCTCCTTTTCAGACACCTTTCTATACTATTACTGCACACAGAATTGAAGATACAGAAATTTAAGAGGAGATGCAACTGCTGTAGCTAAGGCTATTTTGAGCCTTCTTAAAGGTTCCTCAAACTGTGACCTCCACACATTACTTCCCACAAAAATAAATTAGCTACTAGGACAGCCTAACTTGGCTGCTGCCAAACCAGAAACCTTACCATCCACACTGTCCCTTCAATGAATAAGAGAAGTCCTTTTTACTTACGTATACCCAAGGAAGCCTTCTCAGGGAAGGGGCATGATACTTGCCCAGCCTAACTTTCTTGTATGTGGCAAAATGGGTTTGAAGCACTAAAATCATTACATGTAAGCCCTAACAAGTAGGCTAAGATTATTCTAAACACACTTTGAAGAACACAAGTTTAGTGACTGCAAACCAAAGTATGGATTGGTAGTTGAACCAAATTATATGCAAAGGATTTATAGTCAACCATGGGATAGACAAGGGAGAATACAACTAGAAAACGATAACAGCCAAGGATTTCACCAAGGAACCTATCGCTGAGATGGCTTGTGGCGATCACATCTGGTGAGTTACAAGTTTTATTAGACATCAGTTTCTGGATTTGACACCCTCCTCCCACAGCAAGTGGTTTCAGTAGCCACAGTTCTATCATTGCTCATATTCACAAAGGGCATTCTATAGAGTCAGCAGGAGACAGGTACATTATCTAAGAGCCTGTGATCTCAAAAATCTAAAGCGCTCTCAAAGCCAGCCCTGAACCACATTTAGAACGCAACCCTGTTCTAATAACACAACCTCACCGCTAGTCAGACAAAGTGATTTGTGTTTGTTTTACTGAATCACAATATAGGCACGTACAGCCTGCTTAAGCTTCAGGAAGAGGCTCTGACATGAACATAGGGTGTTATCAGAGTTTCCGTTATGAGTATACGTAGGTTGGTTATCCAGTGGCACGTTTACTGATGTGGCTTCTGAAAATTGTAACTCTTCCATGGAAGACAATCTTTAATTTACTTGTCCTTCTGTAATGACAGCAATTCTTCCTTGCAAACCTCAGCCGTTACTGGAATGCCTTCATTTCTGTGGCCATTTCTCCATTTAACACTTCACAATAACCCCTTAGAAGTGTTTATTATGCTTCTGAACTCCTCCCATGCCTTAAATTAGTTTCACTAAAGATCAGTCAATGTTTAAATTCAATATGTACACTGTTTTAACGACAGATACTTTATGCTTTGATGGCTGTGGAAAATTATAGCTTCTCTAAACCACACCTATATTTGGTGAGAGAGGCTGTTGACTTCTTTAGAACAACTCTGTTTTTTCCTTCTACCTCAGACATCTGCTTAGTGTTTAGTAAAATATGATGTTAGACTTCATTCCCTTGTCCAGAAAGCACGTGATTTGTAAGTTTCCATTTTTATAAACCAGGGCACACTGGGGTCTCATGATTAACAGCTCTTTGGAGAATTGACTCTTAACTGGAAAAACTGATTAAAAACTGCTCAAGATAGTTTCGGCATGCATCCTTATACCATATCTCAGCAAAAGACCACTCTATCTTTCCAACTGCTCAGGATAAAAACTTTGGAGTTATCCTCGATTTCTCTCAAACCCCACTTAGCACATCCTGTTGATTCTCTCTTCAAAGTATGTTCAGAATAGAACTATTCACCACTTCCACTGCTGCCACCAAGGTTCAAGCTCTTACAATGGGCCATGAGGCCCCACGGGATCTGTGACATACACCGCCCTGACCCTCTTACAATTCCACTCAGCCATACCGGCCTCCCTGCTCATCCTGAAACCCACTGTGACTAAACTATTTTCTTGGCCATCTACCTGCTCACTGCCTCCTCTTTGTTCCTGCCCAAATGCTTTCTTATTAAAGAAACCTTCCCTGACCTCTATATCAAATAGTAACTACTCTCATATTCTTTCGCCCTTACTTAGTTTTATTGTTTTCATCTGACAATCACTTGACTTCACACCATCTGTCCCACTGTAATTTACTTTTTCTTTTTTTAAAAATCATCTGTCATCTCCCAATAGACTATAAGCTCCCAAAGGAGAGGGACCTTGTTTTGGTCATTGCTGTCACCCCAATGCCTGGTACATAACAGGTGCTTCATATTTGTAGAACGAATGCAAGAGTGAATAAATAAACAAGAAGGTAAAAAAGGAAAGAGTCAAGCAGCCAAAGGTAATTTACAGTTAGAAGAAAACAAAATTTCATGCACAAAGATAGATACTTTATGGATACAATTTTGTC
This sequence comes from Elephas maximus indicus, assembly GCF_024166365.1. NCBI lineage: Eukaryota > Metazoa > Chordata > Mammalia > Proboscidea > Elephantidae > Elephas > Elephas maximus. The sequence goes on from NC_064823.1 coordinate 43,427,763, forward strand.
CCTCCCCCCCTCCAAATCTGAAGACAAATAGAAAATATGCTAGATTTTAGTTAACACATAGGAAAGGGTCTAGAAGAACGTATGAGACAGAGCGGGTGTTCAATACCTTTTCTCAATTTCCTCTAAAAAGTAACCCAGAGGTACTTACCTTTGGGGCACACTGAAAATGCATCCCAGGCACGGGGAGAGTAGTAACGTACATAGTAACACAGCGATACAGGTATAAAGTTCCCATGATAAAAAAGAATCTGCGCCCCACGATTGACCTAACAGAAAAGTAGAGAAGGGGAAAAACAAGTTTACTGGTTGTTTTTGTTCCTGATGCAATATAAAACAACGTTGAACAGAATAAAGAATAATTCAGTACAAAATGCACTAATAAACCAACCACAGCCTCACAGAGTTTAAAGGCTTGTTGTGAGCTGCCCATCCCTACAATGCCAGGGATGGATTGCACTGTAGTTTTCAGAAATGAGGATTTACATACTTCGATCAATCTAGGTGATTTGGGGCCCAGAAGGAATGAGTCTCAAAAGGGAGCTAAAGTAGACTAATGGCTCTAGAAAAATCACCTCTCCAAAGAAAGTCACTATTTGCCAGATAATTCAATGAGCCTCTCTACGTTTGTAGTCACTCACTGCATTAGTGAAACCCTCTCTTGGGAACATATCCAAAGCATAAGTGAGTCATGGTCATAGAGGAATTAACTAATGAATCAAGGTGATAGTACGTAATTGGACACATAGGGAGATGTGACAAACTCATTTAACCTAAGTTATATAAGCAAGGTTTATTTGGGGACCATCCAAAAATATTTCAGCAATGGGCACGAATGATTTTCTCTATGACTAAATAGATTTTCAGGGAATTAAATTTTGAAGAGGTCCATAGTGTCCTCATATAATTAAGGGCCTTGAAGCTATAAACTGATTAATTTACTCTGATTTTATTGAACCTTGATCAAAAAAGGCAACAACCAAAAAATCCTGCAAGTCCCTTTTACTTTATAATTTTGTGGAGCTATTTGCTTGACAAATATTGGTTCTTTTCCTTCATGACCTGAGTCCTCGGCCTAATGCAGGGGTTTCCAGTCGTTGACTGAGTACACTGTCCTCCAAAGGGAAGGCCTCTACCCATTGGCATCATTGCCTCTTGGGCACCTGAACTGGCATAAAGGGTTCTGAGAGTCCTCACTTCCACCTGAAGATGGACACTTCTTTACTCTTGTGTACTGAGAGAGTAGGTCTATAATCTCTATACTCTGGAGATTTAGGAGCTGAGTGGTGCAATTTTTTTGTTGTTTGTTAAGTGCCACTGAGTCGATTCCAATTCATAGCAATCCCATGCACAAGAGAATGAAACACTGTCCAGTCCAGTGTCATCCTCATAATCGTTGATATGTCCGAGCCCATTGTTGCAGCCACTGTGTCAATCCATCTAGTTGAAGGTCTTCCTTTTTTTTTTTGCTGATATATGAAGCATGATATCCTTCTCCAGGGACTGGTCATTCCTGATAACATGTCCAAAGTAAGGGAGATGAAGTCTCACAATCTTTGCTTCTTAGGAAAAATCTGGCTGTACTTTTTCCATGACAGATTTGTTCATTTTTCTGGCAGTCCATGGTATATTCCATATTCTTCTCCAACATCATAATTCAAAGGCATCAATTCTTCTCCAGTCTTCCTTATTCATTGTCCAGCTTTTGCACCCACATAACCCACCCATAAGGCAATTAAAAATACCATGGCTTGGGTTAGGCGCACCCTAGTCCTCAAGGTGACATCTTTGCTTTTTAACACCTTAAAGACGTCTTTTGCAGCAGATTTGCCCAGTGCAATATGTCATTTGATTTCTTGACTGCTGCTTCCATGGGCATTCATTGTAGATCCAAGTAAAATAAAATCCTTTACAACTTCAATATTTTCTCTGTTTATCATGATGTTGCTTATGGGTCCAGTTGTGAGGATTTTTCTTTTCTTTATGTAGAGGTTTAATTCACACCAAAGTCTGTAGTCCTTTGATCTTCAAAAGTAAGTGCTTCAAGTCCTCTTCATGTTTAAGCAAGAAAGCAAAGTTGTATCACCTGCACATTGCGGGTTTTTAATGAGTCTTTCTCCAATCCTGATCAATGTTCTTCTTCATATAGTCCAGCTTCTCGAATTATTTGCTCAGCATACAGATTAACTTGTCTGTCAGTTTGTCATACTGTGGAGGCTTGTGTGTTGCTGTGAGGCTGAAAGTTATGCCACTGGTATTTCAAATGCCTGCAGGGTCACCCATTGTAGCCAGACTTCAGCAGAGGTTCCAGACTAAGATAGACTGGAAAGAAGGACCTGGTGATCTACTTCTGAAAAAACTGGCCAGTGAAAACTTTACAGATAGCAGTGGAACATTGTAATTCCCCTAGTACATAAAATACATTACTCTAACTCTCCCGTTTCCAGAGCTCTTACACTTTCAAAACTGGCACTGATCAAAGACTTCTGGAAAAACAGGCAATTTCAGGCATGTGATGTATTTCAAGTTTCCTCCAAGATTGTAGTTTTAGTATGGATCAAGGTGCATTCAGGTAACTGTCAGGACTTGTAATTTAAAGAATTATGTACAAATATGTATGTTAGATGCCTGTCTCTCCAACAGCTATTTTAAGAATATTCCACAGGCTTCCTAAGGTCAAAATACAGTAACACCACCTAGACTGGGAGATGAAAGTACTTATTTTTTCCAAGGTATTTCTCTGAAAGGCTTTCCATTTTAGCTCTGCCTCTTCTGGTACTAAAAAAAAAAAAAAGTTGAGTCTCTCCCCTTGGTTAACTGAAATATGATTCACCCTGTGATTCAACCTCAGACCCCAAAAAGTTCTGTTTTGGATGTTGCTTCATGTTGTTACACAAAGTAAAGTTAAAAGCAGGAATTATTATGAGTCAAGTATATTCATTCCAGCCTTTTAAACACAGCTGTACATAGAACTGAAAACTTACTCAGGTGAAACATGTACTCTGAAGCCTTACTTAGAGAATTACTATTAATGATTTTATTTCCATAAACCCAAAAACCAAACCCACTGCTGTCGAGTCGATTCCGACTCTTATTTCCCTAGCTTTGAAAAATGCTTTCAAAAAAGAAAGAGCAAGTAGGATTTCCTATTTAGCTGGGATATTCAAAACCAATACTGAAGATTATTCCACTAATTATTAAAATATAAGATCCAATTCTAACTAAAAAGTAAAAGGACAAACTAATGTCACCCCCTGCACCCCCCACATTTTTTATACTGAGTTGTGACTGAAACATCATTGAAATGTGTGGCCCAGCTATGGAATCATGAGTTCTGACATGTTAAAATTTATGGTAGTAACAGAGAGGCGGTTAACAACAACTGTCCAGATGAAGATTCAAGTAAACTGAGGTGAAGACTGTACTTCAGGGTGGAGGCCCTGGACAATTTCTATTTTCATGTACACATGAATAACACTTTGCTCTAAATTAAAGGAGATAGCAAATATCTGAGGCCCAAGCAGGCTTTCTTATATTCAGTGTCAGTTCCACACACTAAAAAGAAAAGCACTGAAGTTCAACAAATGTATTCTTTGTTTTTAGCACAAAGCATACTAAGTAAAAGATAACTGGGAACTATGAAGAATATTCTGAGATACGTTAAGGAAAATGTTTAGGAATGACTTCAGCTTTTGGAATAAGTTTTCAAAACCATAAAGTTGTATTTGGGGAACTCTTCAGCAAAGATAGGTTGAATTCCTCTAATCTCAAAGCAGCAACCAAATGAAAGAATATAGCATAATTTCTCTCTTCTAAAATGATCTTGGCATTTATACTGAAATTCCATTTCACTTTGAATTTTCTTAATTGTATTGACTAAGTTTTGCTGTCTCTATGCTATGCATTGTTCCCCCGTCTTCAGATCAAAAAAGAGATATGGTCAAGCTCTTATTCTCTGTGGAAACTTAAATTTTTTTTTTTTAATCCTTCTAGTTCTAAGATCAACATGGACTCTTATATTTTTTTAAAGCCCCTGCTTATGTTTTGCTCAAACTTATATTTTACTTCATTTAATTACTAGAATCTTAGTAGAGAACAAACATTCAAGTGACAAATGAGATGAAAAGGGAAATTGAGGGGATTTATTTATTTTTTGGACCAACAGCCAGAATTCACACAGGGAAGCAGACATACCCACTTCAGAGCTCTGTCCAATTTTTCAATGTCTTCAAAGTAAAAACACCTGACCTACTACTTCCTGATTCCTGCTATTCCAAAACCAGGAGGCTGAAACCAGTGAACTAAGAGCTTCTTTGTGGTGCCGTGGGAGAAACAGAAGGCACGTTTACTTTAGAAATCTAAAACCCAAACCACACAGACCCAGTTCTAAATTCAGTTTCTCAAACAAACTCTTGTGACTGGACTGCCAATAAGAAAAAGGAAAAGAAATGTAAAATTTGAGAACTCCTGAACAGAGGCAAACCTTAAATCATGCTATTGCCTGTAGACCAATATAGTCATCACATTATCAGTAACAGGGAAAAAAGCTTCCTGCCCTACCCTTTCCCCTCCTGTCAAGAGCCTGAAATAAAACAAGCATGATAAAGTGAAAGTTATTCCTCTCCAAGACTCTTTTATCCCATTGCATCATATTAATACCATAGCATTAAGTTCTTGTAATCAGGAACTGCACCTTAAATACATAAACTCTGAATCACCCACCACAGCACTTGCCACTTTCACACAGAGTTGCTCAATAAACATTTATTTAATATTGACTGAATTTATTCAATGTGGTCAACCTTTCTGCTGCTTCTTTCCTTTCATCAAATGCCTCAACAAGACTGACTTTATCAGATAAAGCTGGGAAAGATAATTTCAATTACACATCTGCCCGCTTAAACTAATAGCAACCCTTCAAAAAACATACTAGACCTACTTACTTGTATCTCAGAAACAGCCACTGGGTGATCCACAATCCAACTAATATAATCCCATTTATTTCTGATACAGAAAATGCCCACTTCACCCGATCAATGTAATCAAAAAATTTGTCTGGGAGTGGAGGGCTCAGTTCCTTGGGAGGGACCCTCTCATGTACAACTGTGATCATGACGGTTGTCAAGACCAGGTTGAAGAGAGCGTACACGAAGGCAATGCCTGTTTTCCACCACTCTAGGGGAAATTTGTTCCTTGATTCAGTGGGCATTGCGATTTGGATATAGTCCGGGTACTTTTTGGTACCCTTTCGCAGCCCATTGGATAAACTCTTAGGTTTACCATTGCCATTTTTGTTTTCTTCTTCAACAGGTTCAGCAGGTCTTGTATAAGTGCTTGTAGGGTCATTGGTTTGATTTTCCATATGCTCTTCAAGTTTTGCTGTCTCTATGATATCCATTGTCCCTCAGTCAAAAAGGAGATAGTCAAGCTCTTCTTCTTTGTGGAAACTTAAATCTTTTCAATTCTTCTATTTCCAAGATCAGCATGTACTTTTACAACTGGTTTTGTTTTCTAACACAAAATGTAGAAAGTCAGCCATCTGAATTCTGTTCTTCCCACGCAGCTATCTGGTGTACATTTGCCACTTTCAGGAAAGGGAGCCAATTCTCTTTCCCCAAAAGATGTTACTATCCCACCTGCAAAAACAAAACAAAACTATGTTCAGAAAATGTGCTTGTCTGATCATCAACCATCCAAACAATAACATTGTCAAAATAAGGAAAGAAATACCAAAGCCATTCACTTTACAAATACATCGTCAGAACAAAGTTAAAGCTGCTGAGATCAAGTTTATTTATAAAATATTGAATTGTTTGATCTTGGAATTCTTGTCTCTTTTTGGACTGATGTCAATATAAATAGGAACATTCTAACTAGCAATTCTCTTTAAAATTCTTAAAATTCCCTTTAAAAGTCAGGACCCAACATCTCAACATTTTATCAGACACTATTACTTGTTGCTAACCATGAAGTCATAATAGGCTAGAACCTACCCAGAGTTCACATCATTCCTTCCTAATGGTGGAGCTTTTCTATGAATCTTAAAGAGTGGAAAGCTGTGATGAGTTGCATTTATGCACTGAATAACTGCTACCCTGCATCTGTCAAAATTGTCAATTTTCTATTTTATTATAATGAAACTGGTGTCGGTTTAAGAACACAGTCAAGTTACAGCTACACATTCAAGATATTTACAATGACCCTGCCTCAGTTTATAGTTTTATATTCAGAGATGCACACATAGAGAAGGAGAGCTGGCAGTCTTCAAAATAACACTGCATAAGATACACAAAGTCTTAGCTATGTCTCATTTGGGTACAAGAAGAATTTGCTACTTAAATGATAAAATAGTTTACTACAATTGACATGGAAAATCAGTTAAACATTTTGATAGTGGTGAGCTACCATGATTTCTACTGAACAACAGAAACCAGCATCCAGAGGACCAGCTTGGGGGTACTTACCACAATACTGATGAGGAAAACAGTGCCTTCAGCTTATGCTCCAGAGGCCCCAAGAGCACACACTTCTTTATAACACAGAGCACCACCATCAACTCTTTTATACTTGCCGGCAACACGGCCCCAGCTGTTCTCAATTTAGGAAAGCAGTATTTTAGTCCTGCCTAGGGATCCAGCCACCTGAAGAGGTTTTCAAACCTCGTAATTAGTCCCCACCCTGAGTACGCTACACAACTTAAGCATAATCCTTTGCATTTTAAAGGCCTCCCTTTTGGGGTAACTTCAAGAAAAAATAAGGGGGAGGAAAAACTCAAACCGGTGACAGCTAAGCCTTTATGTAATGAAAGAAAAATGAAAAAGTTAAAATGGCACAGTCGGTATGTAAGGCAATATTTGTTTACAGTTATGGGCGGCAAACAGATCAACCACTAGTGTTTACTGAGGACCTAAACCCCCCAGTACTGAGGAATATGTCAAGGGAATTAAAAGGCATCTTTAAAAAAAGACCTGACCTGAACATTTACTCAAATAGCTTGCAGACTGACTGGAGAGATAAAACTAAAACAACAAAAGTACTGGAGGAGACTAAAAGGCATATTAAGAAAGGAAGGAAAAGGATAAGGTGATCACTAGATAAAAACAAAGGTTTAATTGTAACTTATCTCTGCGCTCCTGACAAGATGTGTGCCCCCAAAAGCACTGTCCATTCCTGAGGAAGACAGAACATGAGGAACTTTGGCTTGGTGGAGAAATGGAGGATCATTGGAAGAGGAAAGGCCAGGAGATGGGCAGCAGCTAGAGGTGGTTAATAAAAATTTTAGACATCTCACCTTTCTCTTGCACCTTGGAAAAGCCCCCTGCTAGTAACACATTAGCACCAGGATGAGAAAAGACCAACTGCCCTCTCTGTAAAATGGGACTGACAGATATTCTCTGTTGGGTAAATCACTAGCACAATGTTGTGGGCAGAGTTAAATATGACAAAGAGGTGCCTTAGTAAGGAGATATTTTCCAAACAAACCTTCAACAGCATGGACTACCAGTTCTAACGGAGGTACCAAACACAAGCTCAGCCATTGCTAAATTACCAACTCTAGCCTAATCCACTCATAGCATTTTGCCAAACTATCATCCAAATTTCCGCCAACTTTACTCCACATTTGCTCTTAGCCTGGTGTTCATATGTGGAAGAAGCTTGTGATTTTGAAACACAGTTTCACCAGTGGACATACAGATGGTCTTTAGAAGGCAGCCACCCAGTTCTAGAATACAGAATGTAGAACAGAAGAAGAAAAGCCAATTAGTTACTTCTTTTTCTTTTTAAAGAAGAAGCACTCAGCTATCCACCTCATGGGACGACTGACTGTGAGGATGACTGAAATAATTAATCATGAAGAGCTTTGTGCTCTTGGGAATAAGGCTGCTCTGTGACTGCAAAGCCCATTTATTGTCATTAGTACCAGGATTGATATTTTCCTTGGGATTTCATTAAGAAGATTAATATACAAAGCACAATCATCATGCGTCAACCAATCTCGGGACTCGATGTGATGATTACAACATACTCATTTCTATAGTGATCCTTTCCCACCAGTTAAGTGTCTGGAAAAGTGACAAAAGCTATAAAATAGTTCAACTCAATGAATGGCAATCCCATTAGTTTATCTGTTTACAAAGCAAATGAAATGCTTTCCAAGATACCTTACGTTGCAAAATACTGAAAGTTAACCTACATAATATTGAAAAAATTAAAGATCTCTACAGACTAATCTCTGATTTGAAGGCAAATGCAAAAATCTGAAAATTTTAGTACAGAAGATATTGTTTTGTTAGTATTTTTTTAAGAACTAAGTATGATTTATTCCAGAATGGGAGGAAAGTTAAAAATAAGAAATGATTGCAATAAATATGTCACAACATAAGAAAAAGAAAAGATATGATCATCTTGAATGAAGTGAACAAGGCATTTGATAAAATTCAATATTTACTTAACTTTTTTTGGGGGGTGGGGCATTGAATAATAGAATTAGAGCTATATAGGCAGGTTTTTCAATGCCAATATCAGAGCGTTCGTATGTAAAATAAGTCCTAATATCTAGCAGTGTGAATCTTCTTTTGTTGTCCCCCTTTTTATTTCTAAATTAACTTTAGAATCCTTTTTGGTTAAATTACTGGAAAACATGTTTAGTAGGGATCACTGTACTTCTCTATCTCACTTCTATCACCACTATTATTTAAAGCTGCTTTAAAAGTTCTAGTCAATAAACCAAGAAAAAGAAAACACCAAGTAATTATTGAAAAACAGAAGAGAAAAAGTTAACTTGGAAATAATTGTCTACCTCAAAAATCCAAGATTCAACTGGAAGGCTAAGGTTCTGTTTACAAACTAAACACACACACACACACACACACACACACAGCTCTCTTATAGAACAAGTAATAACCAGTTAGAAAAGCTAATAAAAATGTTAAATACTTAATAGCTACTACAACAATAACATAAAAATGCCCTCAAACCCTAATAATTAAAAGGAAAGATTCTGAGTTTATATGAAGAAATAAGTTATATCATGTTCACCGAAGAGAAATCTAAATTTTATACTATAACAGATTTGATTTTACCGTATTTACTGGGAATAAGAGCACTCTGAGTGCAAAGGATAGATAGTTGTACTTCTAGGTCAAAAGAAGGCAAAAACCTATTTTCTTTTAATAATCTCAACAGGATTTTTCCCGTAATTTGACAAAATGATTCTAAAGGTCATCAGGGAGTAAAAACGTGATTAACAGTCAAAGACTTGCACCACTAGATATGATACTATGTTACATAATTAAAATTGGGGCAATGGCGCTTTAGTCAATTATTCTATTTTACCCTAAAGAAATAAGTATGTACATAAAATTTTGCTACCAGTGTGTTTTCAACACAGTTATTTATAAGAGAAATCCAACAATAAGAGATTAGTTAAATAAATTATTAGATATCCAATATCCAACAATAAGAGATTAGTTAAATAAATTAAGGTTATTGTTACTAACCAAAAAGTTAGTGGTTCAGATCCACCCAGAGGCACCTCAGAAGAAAGGGGATTTACTTTCGGAAGATGACAGCCACTGAAAACTCTATGGAGCAGTTCTGCTCTGTACACATGAGGTCGCCATGAGTTGGAATTGACTTGGTGGCAACTGGCTTGGTTTTGTTATTTAATATGTGAAATACAGTGCATTGATATAGTAACTATAAAACTATGAGACAGGTATATAAATATTATGTATAAGAAAGATGCTGTTTTCAATTAAGTAGAAAATTTGATTAGAATAGGCAGTGTAAAATCTCAATAATTCATATCAAAGGTTATGGTTTAAAAAAGAGTGGGAACGGAGCCATGTGATAGATAGTTAAGATAGGTAGATAAAAAAGGCACAAGTATGAAAGGGCTCACTCCCATGAGTTTCTCACAGCAGTTCTCACCATGGCTCAGTGATTGTATCCTGCAGCGGCCAGCAACTGAGCACAAACATGGATTCAGCCCAACAGCTTAGAGATGCTTTGCTTACTACATTTGTAAGTCTGCCCAATTATACATTTGAAGTGTTTAAGATCAGATAGATATATTAAATGTGTACATATAGTTTAAAATTGAAGGAAATTTATCTAAGTTTATACATGGGTTTCAATGTTTAAAATAATCTGCTAAAGAGAGAAGTTAAACATTAATAAAACAAAACATGTTTTTACCATTTACAGATTGCAAATATGAAAGAAGAGATTTGCAAATCGAGCTTAAAGACTTAGGAAAAACTAGGTTTTGAAACAGAACTTTAATAAATTGAATATAGATTGAAAAAAACAGCTGATAAAACCCATCCATTGCCATCAAGTCAATTCTGACTCACAGCGACCCTACAGGACAGAATAGAACTGCCCCATAGGGTTTGCAAGGAGTGCCTGGCGGATTTGAACTACCAACCTTTTGGTTATAGCTATAGCTCTTAACCACTATGCCACCAGGGTTTCTAAATAGCTGATAAAAAAACCAAAAACCAAACCCAGTGCTGTTGAGTCGATTCCGACTCATAGCGACCCTATAGCGACCCTAGGCTCCTTAAATATAAATCTTAGATAAAAAAAAAAAAAAATTCCCCATAAAGCCATTAAAAAATCAAGTTATAGAATAAAACAAACAAAAAATAATAGTTCTCAGTAAATGTTACCTATGTACCAGGTACTGTACTTCATGCATGATCTAATTTAATCTTCATAAAAGCCCTAGGGAATATTCTTAGCCCAATTTTAAAGAAAAGTAAGTGCAATAAAGTCAGTTGCCCAAGGTCAGATGAGTAGAAAAGTGGCAGAGCCTGGATTTGAACCCAGGAATCTGACCTCAGAGCCCCTGTTCTTCTACATACTACGACATCTACTACAATCACAGGTTAAAAGGTCAACAATATAGTCAGTGAAAAAGGTTGAGGCAATCAACTATGATTTTTTCTTAAAGAGATACATAAATGCATAGGAAAGTCCTCTAGATAAATAGCATTATAGGTAATTTTCTAGTCTATAATTTTAAAAAATCAATATAAACTTAGAAAAAAATTTTAATAAAATAATTTACTCCTCTTGTGGAAAGAAAAACAACAATGGAGGGTGTTAACTGTTCCCCTGATACCCTATAATTACTATTACTAATAAACTACCATACCAAATTTATAATATGCATGTATCACATTTTGCTAGGAAATCTCATGTCTACAAAATTTTTTCAGCAACCAAGACATCTTAATTTTTCCTTATTAACAGTGTTAGAACTTAACCTGTTGGTAAGAACCTTCCCATCTAAAATGGGTAGGTACTAATATGCTTACAAACATGAGGGTGCCTTGTGGGTCATGGGGTTCTATGTCAGAAGCACCCACAAAATTTGTTAAATATTTTTACTAACAAGTTTTTGAAAACTGAAAAGAAGACCCACTGTTTGTGACATAATTTCCCAACACAAGTAACATGCAAGAGTCCTCGTCAGATGACTACAAGTTTTTATCCTGCCACATCTGTCTGTGGGTCCCACACCTCTATAGGTATGATAGGATTGTATATTTGGGAAACAGGTAGGCTTGTAAGGTACCTTGGTGACGCTTGATTCTGACAACAGGCTACAGAAATTTTTTTTTTTTTTTTTTTACATCAAAGACAATTGAAAAATCAGCTATAATGACAGTACTGCTGAACTTTGGGTAAGACATGCTTGGCTAAAAGATAGATGTACTTCTAGTACAAAAGATGGCAGAAATCTATGGGTAAAGGACTTGAATAGACATTTCACCAAAGAAGATAAACAAATGACCAAAAAGCACATAAAAACATGCTCAGCGTCATTAAAAAAAAAAAAAAAGAAGCGTCATTAGGGAGATACAAATCAAAACCACAGCAAGAGGCTGCTTCATCCCCACTAGGGTGGCTGTTACAGAAAAATAGGAAACAAGTGTTGACAAGGATGTGCCGAAATTGGAACCCTTATCCATTCTAGTGGGAAAACAGCTTTGCGGTTCCTCAAAAAGTTAAACATAGAGTTATCATGTGACTCAGCAATTCCAGTCCCAGGTATATACCCAAGAGACTTGAAAGCAGGGACTCAAACAGATACGTAAGTAGCCAAAAGGTGTAAACAACCTAAATAACCATCAATACATGAATGGATAAACATGATGTGGTATATACATATAATACATACTTAGCCATGAAGAGAAATGGGTATATACATATAATACATACTTAGCCATGAAGAGAAATGAAGTCTTAATGCATGCCATGACATGGATGAACCTTGAAAACATTATGCTGAGTGAAATAAGTCAGTCACATAAGGACAAATAGTATATGATCTCCCTTCTGTGAAATATCTAGACTAGAAAAATGTATAGAAGCTAAAGTTTATCAGTAGTTACCAGGGGCAGGAGGAAGGGAGAAAGGGAAAGTTATTGCTTGGAGGGTACTGAGTTTCTGTTAAGGGTGAGAAAAACATTTTGGAAATGGATAGTGATCACGGTGTACACATGAGGAATATAATTAATGTCACTGAACTGTATACATAAAAATGTTGAAAATGCAAATGTTTGTTATGTGTATTTTTACCACAATAAAAAACAAAAATAGAGGCAGAAGCCTTATTTAGAATCTCATATTAAGGTAAATTGGATAATTTTAGTCCTGTATCTACTTGTTATAAGATAAAGATATAGCCTTATTGCAAATCAGTAGGGACAGAAAGTAATTCATGGTTGCCTGGGGCTGCAGGTGGGAATGCAAACTGACTGCGTATGGGCTGGATGTGTCTTTTTTGAGGGATGGAAATGTTCTAAAATTGGTGGTAATGATTGTATATTTATAAGAAATCATTGAATTGCACCCCTAAATTAAGAGAATGTTATGGTATATAAATAATGCCTCAAATAAGCTGTTAAAAAAATATATATGTATATAATATACACACACATAGTGGAATTCCTGGTGGCATAGTAGTTAAGAGCTAAGGCTGCTAACCAAAAGGTCAGCAGTTCAAATCCACCAGCCGCTCCTTGGAAACCCTATGGGGCAGTTCTACTTTGTACTATAGGGTTGCTATGAGTTGGAATCAACTCGACAGCCACAGGTTTGGTTTTGGTTTTATATACACAACATGTGTACACATACCTATATATGTGTGTGTATACATATAACGTATATATATAATGTATCTATGCATACGTATATATCTGTATATATGTATATACGTATACATATACACACACAAACACACACACTGTGAAAGCCAGAAAACGTGTAAGGCAGAAGCCTGTCAGAAAAGGAAAACTCAAATATTTTCCACTAATAGAGAGTAACAGAAAAGTGGTAAGACTGTACCCTGTCAAAGGCAGAAAACTTGCAAGACTCAGAAAAACAAGGCAGTCCAGTCAAGTTCTGGCTCTTAGAAGTGTCACTGTATGTTCCATTGAGATAAATTGTTTCTAGAGAACAAGAAACCTATACTATGTTATTATATTCCAGGCTCACTCATCCCTTTGGAGTGCAGCTGAGCACTCCTTAACAGTAATTCTGAATTAACATATAATGCTAAGTTTTTATGGACAAGATCTAGAACCAGCCAATTAAAAGCAAATTCTTTAACAAAATTTGTGTAAATTGTGCTCCAACAACAAACTTGTAACTAAGCAATATGAAGTGATAAAAAACAGATGAATTTTCTAACAGAATTCATCAGAATTTACTATGGGTTGGATTAAAACGGGGGAAAATAATGACCTTGAGTTAGTGGTCTAAAATATTGTTTACTTAAATGGTTAGGTAGGTTGAAATGAATGCATATTTACAATCCTGACGCACATCTTTCCTGATTTTAAGCCACTCAGTATCCCCTTGTTCTGTCTGAATGACTGTCTCTTGGTCTATGTTCAGGTTCCTCGTAAGCACAATTAAGTGCTCTAGAATTCCCATTCTTTGCAATGTTACCCATAATTTGTTATGATCCACACAGTTGAATGCCTTTGCATAGTCAATAAAACATAGGTAAACATCTTTTTGGTATTTTTTGCTTCCAGCCAAGCTTCATCTGACATTAGCAATCATACCCCCCGTTCCACATCCTCTTCTAAATCTGGGTTGAATTTCTGGCAGTTCCCTGTCGATGACGTACTGCTGCAACCATTTTTGAATTATCTTCAGCAAAATTTTACTTGCGTGTGACATTAATGATATTGTTCAATAATTTCTACATTCTGTTAGATCACCTTTCTTTGGAATGGGCACAAACATGGATTTCTTCCAGGAAAGCTAGGAATGTGGGAAAGCTAGCTCTACATTCTTAGCTTTCCTTATATACCCCAGAGATTTATAAACCTAGAAACTGATTTCCTTAGGTGTTAATACTTGATACTCCGTAATGGGAGCCTGCATAGATTTCTCCACTGAAGTGAGGGGTTTCAAAAAAAATTCCATTTAATATTTCAAAACGGTATTTAAGTCTGATATTGGAGCTTATATTTTCTACTAAGAACAATGGTTAGTCTAATAAATAGAAAAAAGAAAATGCTGGGTATAACAACTTGACATTACACTCCCCAAACCACACAACACTTTCTAAACGATATTAGCAATCTCTTCCTAAGTAAATAAATAGATCACAAAACCAACAACAAAAAAACACAAATGAACAACAACAATTTTTTCCTTTTTATATTTGGAAGACTACTATCTTATTAAAGCAAAACAAGGATAAGAAATGAGAGGAAAAGAAAAATGAGAATAGTTCCTTAAAAATAATTCCAGAGCTTCTGGCCAACATTGTACTATAGACAGAAGCACCATGCTGTCCCTCCACAGCAAAGACCCAAAAAACTAAGTAGAAAAGAGACAAACGTGAATCCTTGAACCCTAAGTGTCAAATGAATAGATAAAGAATTCAGCCAAGCACCAAACAGAATAAGAAACTGATAGAGAAAAGACAGCAAGGAGAGATACGTATGGAGGTCCTCTATCAGCTAACGCAACACGGATTCACCATCTTGGACTCTTGTCAGAGATTGGTGGACAGGGAGCACAGGGAAAGCAGCTTCATGGAGCTCCCATCAGGAGAAGGAACACCCGGTAACCAGCGATATATGCTTTCCCACCCTTCACCCTTCTCCCCGCCTGCTCGACCTCCCCCACTTCACAGATGGCTGCGGTTGCTCTGGCAGCCGAGAAGTGCAGGGTCCGTGCCACTTGGATCTGCCCCACCAACATCGGAGAGCAGTGGACAGGGAGTATGGTATGGGAAAGCAGCTTACAGGGGCTCCCAGCAGGAGACAGAGCGCCCGGTAACCAGCGATACATGCTTTCTCACCCCCCATCCTTCTCCCTGCTGCTGGTCAGCCTCCTCTGCTTCCCACCAGCTGTGGTCTCCTGGCTGAGAGAGACAGGCTTTGGCTGACTGGCGCTTGGATTCGCCCTGCCCATGTGGCTGGCTCCCAAAGTGCCATTTGTTTGTTGCCATTGCTTTTTACTGCTTCTTTTGGTTCTTTCCAAACCTCTTACCACCTCTCCCTCCTTTCTCTTGAACACCTGCCTCAGTGTGCCATCTTTGCTTCTTCCTGAAAGGCGAAAAGCACCGCTCGACTGGGGAACAGCTTTCCCCAGCCCACCACCATGCTGGCGGGATACCTGGAGCTTTTTTTGCTTCGTTTTGTTTTGTTTGTTTTCTTGTCCTTTTTGAGGCTTGGGAGCCCCTTCTAGCCGGACTGTACTGTGTGGCTTGGGAGCCACTACCCCAGTCTGCGCAGCTGCATCAGAGGGATCCCTGGGGGCATATCTTTTTGTCTTTCTTCATTTCTCAGTTTCTCATCACTCAATAATTACCTTCTTTTCCTGTTTCCTGAATACCTGGCACCGTGTGACATCTCTACCCCTTTTAGCCAGGCTGTACTGCATGGCCTGGGAGCCACTTCTCCAGTCCTTGAAGCCACACTGGTGGGATCCCTGGAGACTTTCTCTTTTCTAGTTGTTATTTATTTATTTTTCCCCTTTTGTTTTTCTACATTTCTCATCTCTCCACTCCAACAGCAAGCTCCCTTAGCACTTTCTTTTTTTGATCTGTTTGTTTGTTTTTGGCTCCTGTTTCTCTCTCCTCTTTCCCATACCCATCTTAGCTCCACACATCACAACCTACCCCCTCCTACCCACCTATCTGCACCATGCGCTGAACATTACACCCCTGAGCAGCACAGGCATAGCCTACTGGAACCTGCTCTCCACTGATTCCCAGCCAACCCTGTTGGCCCTAGCATGTGCCACAAACTACCTATCCCAGCACCCCGCTTCAGGAGGACCTGCCCCGCTGCATGATAGCTAAGTAACTGGCCCTGCCCATTGGACAAGGAGGTGAAAAGTATCGTACCCACACATGAGCAAACGATAAAGAATGTACAGCTCACCTGTTCAAATATAACCAAAAAAAAAACAAAAACAAAAACAAAAAATGATGAAACAAACAAATCTACAATCAATAAATGAAGAAAATAACTACTGAATGTCCTGAAGACAGCAGACAATATCAAAACATATTAAAAAACAGGACAGGATGGTTCCAGTAGGCATCCAAAATGAGATACCATATGACTTTCTAGTAGAAGAAAAGGCGCTAGAACTACCTGATGGGGAATTCAAATCTCTAATATTCAGAGCTATCCATGAGTTGAAGCAAAAAGCAGACAAAAATGAGGAAAAATAGACATACATATGGAAAAGACAGACAAATGCATGGAAAATACAGACAAAAAAACTGGAAGAATTCAGGAAAATAATACAGGAATAAGATGCCAAAACAAATTCACAACCAGAAATCACACAAAAACAACAACTAGAATTCCAAAAGATAAACAACAAGATTTCAGACATGGGCAGTGTCATGGAAGGGCTGAGGAACAATTTTGATATGATGGAAGACAGGATCAGTGAAGTTGAAGACGAACACTTGGATACAACACTAGTTGAGGAAAAATCAGAAAAAAGAACGAAGAAAAATGAAGAAACCCTGAGAACTATGTGGGATACAATCAAAAGCAAAATTTTTCAAGCGATCAGAGTTCCAGAACAGTGGGAGAAAGCGGAAACACAGAGAGAATCACTGAAGCATTGCTGACAGAAGACTTTCCTAATACCATGAAAGATGAAAAGCTGACCATCCAAGAAGCTCAATGAGCCCCATATATGATAGACCCCAAAAGAAAATCACCAAGGCATATCATAATCACACTTGCTAAAACCAAAGACAAAGAAAGAATCCTGAGAGCAGCTCGAGAAAAATGAAAAGTCACAGAGGAGAAGCAATAAGACTAAGCTCTGATTATTCAGCAGAAACCATGCAGGCAAGAAGGCAATGGGATGACATATATAAAACCTTGAAAGAAAAAAATTGCCAACCAAGAATAACATATCCTGCAAAACTCTCATTCAAATACGATGGTGAAATTAAGACATTTCCAGATAAACAGAAATTCAGGGAATATGCAGAAACCAAACCAGGCTTACAAGAATTATTAAAGGGAGTCCTTCAGCCTGAGAACAAACAACCTCAGACCACAGTCTGAAGCTAGGATGCAAGATTGCACCAGCCAGGTACCAACTTAGGAAATGAACTTTCAAGGACTATCCAAAACCAAAAGAATTATAACAGGGAATTAGAGAGGTTAATCTGTAAATAACAACATCAGAACAACAGAAGAGGGAATAAACAGTGTAAGTATAGAACTTTTAATAGAGAGGAAGCCAAGGTAATACCAAGTAATAATAGACTGGCTCAAATCTAGGAAAATAAGGGTAAATTTCAAGGTAAACACAAAGAAAGTTAACAAACCCACTAATCAAGATAAAGAAGAAAAACATAAAGTCTCAGTAAAAACAAAATCTACAAAAACAAAGGAAATGAAACAAAAAAATTCCACAAACAAAAGGAATTCAGCACAGGTGAGTAAAAGAACAAAAAAAAAAAACATTTGCACTACAAAATGACAGCATAAACTCACACCTATCAACAATTACGCTGAATGTAAATGACCTAAATGCACCCATAAAGAGACACAAAGTGACAGAATGGATTAAAAAACAGGATCTATCAATATGCTGTCTACAAGAGACACCTTAGTAACAAAGACGTAAATTTATTAAAAATCACAGGATGGAAAAAAATGTACCTAGCAAACAACTACTAATAAAGAGCAAGAGTGGCAATACTAACCTCAGATAAAAAAGACTTTAAAACAAAATCCACCGTAAAAGACAAAGGGCACTATATAATGATTAAAGAGATGATCCATCATGAAGACATAGCCATAATAAATATCTATGTACCCAATGACAGGGCTCCAAAATACATAAAATAAACTATAACAGTACTGAAAAGTAAAATGGACAGCTCCACAATACAAGTAGGAGACTTCAACACACCACTCTTGGTAAAGGATGCAACATCTAGAAAGAAACTCAACAAAGATACAGAAGAGCTAAAGGGCACAATCAGCCAACTTGACCTCATAGACATATATATAGAAAGCTCTACCCAACAGCTTCAAAGTACATATTCTTTTCCAGTGCAAATGGAACGTTCTCCAGAACAGACCACATTTTAGGCCACAGAGCAACCCTCAACAAAATCCAAAACACTGAGATAATAAAAAATATCTTCTCTGACCACAACACCAGCCAGGTAGAAATTAACAACAGGAAGAGCAAGGGAAAAAAAAAAATCAATCACATGGAAACTGGATAACACCCTGCTTAAAAACCACTGGGTAATAGAATAAATCAGGGATGGAATAAAAAAATTCCTATAATCAAACGAGAATGAAAACACATCATATCAAAACCTGTGGGACACAGCAAAGTCAGTCCTCAGAGGTCAATTTATAGCAAAAGATGCACACATCAAAAAAGAAGAAAGGGACAAAATCAAAACATTAGCTATACAACTAGAACACATAGAAAGAGAACAGCAAAAACGCCCACAGCCACCACAAGAAAGGAAATAATAAAAGATTAAAGCAAAAATAAATGAAATAGAGACTAGAAAAACAATATAAAGAATCAACAAAACCAGAAGTTGGCTCTTTGAAAGGATCAACAAAATTGACAAACCACTGGCCAACGTGACAGAAGAAAAACAGGAGAGGATGCAAATAACCCAAATCGGAAATGAAACGGGGCACATTACAACAGATCCAACTGGAATAAAAAGGATTATAACAGAGCATTATGAAAAACTATACTCCAACAAATTTGAAAACCTTGAGGAAATGGACAGATTTCTAGAAACACACTACCTACCCAACTAACACAAAATGATGTGGAAAATTTGAACAGATCCATAACAAGAGAAGAGGTTGAAAACGTAATTAAAAAAAAAAAAACTCCCACCAAAAAAAAAAGCCCTGGCCCAGATGGCTTCCCTGGAGAATTCTACCAAACATTCAAAGAAGCACTTACACCAGTACTACTCAAATGATCTCAGAACACAGAAAGGGAAGTGATACTTCTGAATTCATTCTATGAAGCCAGCATAACCCTGATACTGGAGCCTGGCAAAGACACCACAAAAAAAGAAAATTACAGACAAATGTCTCTCAGGAATATAGATGCAAAAGTTCTTAACAAAATTCTAACCAATAGAATTCAGCATCATATCAAAAAATAATACACCATGACCAAATAGGGTTCATATCAGTATGCAAGGATGGTTCAATATTAGAAAATCAATCAATGTAATCACCACATAAATAAAAGGAAAGAAAAGAATCACATAATAATCTCAGTTGGCACAGAAAAGGCATTTGACAAAGTCCAACACCCATTCCTGATAAAAAAAACTCTCAATAAAATAGGTAAAAGGGAAATTTCTCAACATAATGAAGGACATCTATGCAAAACCAATGGCCAACATCTTTGTTAATGGAGATAGGCTGAACACATTCCCCTTGAGAACAGGAACAAGATAAGGATGCCCTTTATCACCACTCTTATTTAACATTGTGCTGTAAGTCCTAGCTAGAGCAATAAGGCAAGAAAAAGAAATAAAGGGCATTCAAATTGGTAATGAAGAAGTTAACCTGTGGATGATACGATATTATACATAGAAAACCCAAAAGGCTCCATGAGAAAACTACTGGAACTAACAGAAAGATTCAGCAGATTAGCAAAATACAAGATAAACATACAAAAATCAGTTGGATTCCTATACACCAATAAAGAGAACAATGAAAAGGAAATCAGGAAAACAATAACATTTATAATAGCCACTAAAAAAATAAAATGCTTAGGGATAAATCTAACCAGGGATATAAAAGACCTACACAAGGAAAACTATAAAACATTACTGCAACAAAAAGAGATCTACATAAATGGGAAAACATACCATGCTCATGGATAGGTAGACTCAACATTGTGAAAATGACAATTCTACCCAAAGCGATTAACAAATACAATGCAATCCTGATCCAAATACCAACAACATTCTTTAAAGAGATGGAAAAACTAATCATTAACTTTATATGGAAAAGGAAGAAGCCCGAAATAAGTAAAGTACTACAGAACAAGAAGAATAAAGTAGGAAGACTTGCACTACCTAACCTTAGAACATAGTTAACTGCTACAGTGGTCAAAACAGCCTAGTAGTGGTACAAAGACTGGTACATTGACCAATGGAACAAAATTGAGAACCCTGATGTATATTCACCCACCTACAGTTACCTGATCTTCGACGAGTGTCCAAAGTCTATCAAATGGGGGAAAGACAGTCTTTGTAACAAATGGAGCTTGCAAAACTGGATGTCTGTGTGCAAAAAAATGAAACAGTACCCATACCTCACACCATATACAAAAACTAGCTCAAAATGGATCAAAGACCTAAATATAAAGCCAAAAAGTATAAAGTTCATAGAAAAAAAATTGGATCTATGCCAGAGGCCCTAACAGGATACAAACTATAACCAACAACACACAAACTCCAGAAGATAAGGTAGGTAACTGGGATCTTCTAAAAACTAAACACCTATGCTCATCGAAAGACATCACCAAAAGAGTAAAAAGAGAACCTACAGACTGGGAAGAAATTTTTGGCTATTATAGATCAAACAAAGGTCTGATCTCTAAAATTTACAAGAAAATCCAACAGCTCGAAACAAAAAGACAAATAGTCCAATTAAAAAATGGGCACAGGAAATGAACAGACACTTCACCAAAGAAGACATTCAAGTGGCTAACAGATACATGAGGAAATAAATACTTGCGATCACTAGCCATTAGAGAAATGCAAATTAAAACCACAATGAGATATCATCTCACCCCAGCATTACTGGTATGAATAAAAAAAAACAGGAAATAACAAATGTTGGAAAGGCTGCAGGAAGATTGGAACTCTTATGCACTGCTGGTGGGAATGCAAAATGATACAATCATTTTGGAAAACTATATGGTGCTTCTTTAGAAAGCTAGAAATAGAAACACCCTATAATCCAGCAATCCCACTCCTAAGGATATATCCTAAAGAAATAAGAGCCATCATATGAATAGACATATGAACACCCATGTTCACTGCAGTGTTGTTCACAATAGCAAAAAGATGGAAACAACCTAGATGCCCATCAACAGATGAATGGATAAGCAAACTATGATACATACACACAATGGAGTATTATGCAATGATAAAGAACAACGATGAATCTGTAAAGCATCTCATAACATGGATGAATCTGGAGGGCATTATGCTGAGTGAAGTAAATCAATCACAAAATGGAAATATTGTATGAGACCACTACTGTAAAAACTCATGAGAAGTTTACACACAAAAAGAAACAATCTTTGACGGTTATGAAGGAAGGGAAGGGTGGGAACAGAAAAACACTAAACAAACAAACGATAGGTGGGAACTCTGGTGAAGGGTAAGACAGTACACAATACTGGGCAAGCCAGCACAACTTCTACAAGGCAAGGTCATGGAAGCTCCATAGACACATCCAAACCCCCTGAGGGACAGAATTGCTGGGCTGAGGGCTGTGGGGTCCATGGTCTTGGGGAACATCTAGCTCAACTGGCATATAACATAGTTTATACAGAAAATGTTCTACATTCTATTTTGGTGAGTAGCATCTGGGGTCTTAAAAGCCTGTGAGTGGCCATCTAAGATACAACACTAGTCTCAGCCCTTCAGGAGCAAGGGAGAATGAAGAAAAACTAAAGATACAAGGGAAAGATTAGTCCAGAGGACTAACAGACCACATCTAGCACAGCCTCCACCAGACTGAGTTCAGTACAACTAGGTGGTGCCTGACTACCACGACTGACTGCTCTGACAGGGATCACAATAGAGGGTTCCAGACAGACCTGGGGGAAAATGTAGAACAAAATTCTAACCCACAAAAAAAGACCAGACTTATTGGTCTGACAGAGACTGGAGAAACCCCAAGTGTGTGGCCCCCAGACACCCTTTTAGCTCAGTAATGAAGTCACTCCCGATGTTTTCCCTTCAGCCAAAGATTAGACAGGCTCATAAAACAAGGCTGAAGGGGCACACCTGCCCAGGGGCAAAGGACTAGAAAGCAGAAGGGAACAGGAAAGCTGGTAAAAGGGACCCAAGTTCGAGAAGGCAGAGTATTGACATGTTGTACGGTTGTTAACCAAAGTCATAAAACAATATATATACTGTTTAATGAGAAACTAGTTTGTTCTGTAAACCTTCATCTAAGTACAAAAAAAAAATGTTAAAAAAAGATTAACCCAAAGCCAAAAAAATAATTTCATAATTATCTACTTTAATAAAGGTCCCTAAGATCCAATGCCATTCAGATTATTTTAGAAATCCACCTATTAGTTTCTTCCTCTACCACAGGATGACCAACCAAAAAAAAACCAAACCCATTGCCATCGAGTTGATTCCGACTCATAGCGACCCTACAGGACAGAGTAGAACTGCCCCATATGGTTTCCAAGGAGCGCCTGGTGGATTCGAACTGCCGACCTTTTTGGTTAGCAGCCATAGCTCTTAAGCGCTATGCTGCCAGGGTTTCCATGGTCACCAAAGGGTATGTATATTTCATACTATTTCAAAAACCTCTGCAAACGACTTCTTGAAACCTCACTTTCTCTTTACTAGAGCATTGGAAAAGAATGTTTTGAGATTTAAATAAAATTACCTTTAAACAAGAATCTATAGAAATGAGTTATATAATCCTTGAATATATAGAAATGATTTGCATAATCCTACTCTAGTGTGGAGGCGAAGCAGGAGAAAAACAACATATAACCAGGCGTTTGCGATTAGTACATTTCATGGCTGTAACAGTGGGTACATGCCTAAGAACAGGAAGTTCACTCAATCCCCAGTGCTTCTGTAGAAATGACGCCTACGTACACTTTTAATACAATTTCCTTGCAGTGGTCTAAGATCCAGAATTAGAAATTTTGATATTTAGTTAAAATAGAAAAGGTTACTGGTTATCACATTTGGGCTTAGTTCTCCATGCCAATAAAACAAACACAAGAGATAGTTTCATATGGCCTGAGAGTTTAGGGGAGTACTTCCTAGTAGCAAAACTTTAACACTGAAAAATTAAGAAGGAACGAAGATTCTAGAACCTGTTCCTTAAGTCTCATCTGCTGTTGTGATTTAGGTGTGGTCTTGTGCAGACCTTGGCTAAGGGCAAAGGTGAGTGAGGCGCATGAAGGCTAGACAACTCATGTCTGAAATTCCTGGGTTCCTCAAGGTAGAGGACAGTTTTCACTATAAGGAAAGGAAAAGATAGGAAAGGGAAGAGACCGTGGAAGGAGTAGAAAAGTCTGTAAATTCTACTTTTCTCATTCTCTTATGCCAACCACAAAAATGCTCCACAAATGAAGTAATAAAGAATGTTGTTGTTATTAGTTGCTGTCCAGTAAATTCTGACTCATGGCGACCCCATATGTTACAGAGTAGAACTGCTCCATAGGGTTTTCTTCGTTGTAATCTTTACAGATTTTGAAGCCTTTGAATGATGGTATTGGTGAAGAATACTGACTATGCCATGGACTGTCAGAAAAATGAAGCAACCTGTCTTGGAAGAAGTATAGCCAGAATGCTCCTTAGAAGCAAGGATGGCAAGACTTCATCTCACCTACTTTGGACAGGTTATCAGGAGGGACCAGTCCTTGGAGAAGGACATCATGCTTGGTAAGGCAGAGTCAACGAAAAGGAGGGAGACCCTCAACGAGATGGATTGACACAATGACAACAATGGGCTCAAGCATAAAAACAACTGTGAAGATAGCGCAGGACCAGGCAGTGTTTTGCTCTGTTGTACATAAGGTCACAATGATTTGGAATTGACTCAACGGCACCTAAAAACAAACAACAATCTTTACGGAAGCAAACCTTTTCAGACCTATTCTGCGATACTGCTGGGTGAGTTCAAACCCCCAACCTTTAGGCTAGTAGTCAAGTGCAAACTGTTTGCACCACCTAGGGACCAGAGGAAGAATGTAGACAACTCATATTTGGTACATGCTATTTTCAGCTTCTATTAAAAAATGTAGGGCAGTATATTTTTCAGAGCTGCTTTTGCATGACTGGGAGAAGAAACCATTGCTTTCAAATGGTATGAGACTATATAAAGCAACAACTTCTCAAAAGCAGTTAAGGTCATTGTATTTGGCTCCAGTTACTCCCCGAATTTAAACTGCAGGTTGTAATTTAAATACACCCTTTGTCTCTTAAGAGCACTTATTCAACTAATGCTTCCAATCTAGGTTTCATAGATTGTTTTCTGCAAATAACCTAATAATGATGATTTATGTTCTCCAAATTTGGGTCTATGAAGAGCAACCCAGCTTCCCCAATTCAAATCCAACAGTTTATTGAAAGAATGGCAGATATAGCTAGGGAAGAGAAAGCAAGAGAATATGCTATCAATTAAAAAGAATTAAGAAGTTATAATATAATAATATTAAGAATAAGAATTAAGAAATTAAAATCCTGAATTTAACGGAATGCCATTTTTATCAACATTGATAATCTTAAAGAATACAATTATTATATTGGTATCTGAAATAGACCTAAAAAACATTTCTTAAATATTTTGTAAAATTTTTTCATTTATCCTAATCAATTAAGAAAAAGCAGGAAAAAAAATCACAAAGTGTCCCTTTCCATAATTTTCATCAGAAAGTCTGTATATTAAAAAAAATTTTTTTTTTCATTTGAAGGAAATACAGAAATCTGGTTTTTACGCCATAGTACTTAAATATAAGCAACTAAGTGTAAGGATGAGGGCAGTGTTGGAAATCTTCCCTACTATGTGGGAGACCACAGTTCAATTCCTAGCCAATGCACCTGAAGTATAGCCACATCCATCTGTCAGCGGAGGCTTGTGTGTTGCTGTGATGTTAAGCAAGTTTCAGGAGAACGTTCAGACTAAGATGGACTAGGAGGGAAGGCCTGATCATCTATTTCTGAAAATCAGGCACTGAAAATCCTAGGGATCAAAACAGTCCAATTCCATTGAATGTGGGGTCACCATGAGTTGGGGGCCAACTCAACGGCAGCCGACAACATCAACAAAGTGTAAGGATATTGAGAATGATTGCCAATTCACATACGGTCCACCTGAGGGAAAATGAGCTTCTACAGAGCTAAATCCCTGTTCTTTGCTCCAGAGCAACTGGTCGAGGCACCTTCAGAGAAGGAAGCATTTCCCTCGCAAAAAAAAGGACAGCTCACTCAAGTTCTTTGTTTCCCATTTGTGACTAGTGCACTGCTTCACAAGGAGCCCTGGTGGCACAGTGGTTAAGTGCTCGGCTACTAACCAGCTGCTGTGTGGGAAAAAGATGTGACAGTCTGCTTCTGTAAAGATTACAGCCATGGAAACCCAATGGGGCAGCTCTACTTTGTCTTATAGGGTCACTACGAGCCGGAATTGACTCCATAGCAACGGGTCTGGTTTTTTGCTTTTTCTTTGCACTGGTTCACAAAGTTGCAAAGTTTCTAATAAACAAATATATCTTCTACTAAATGTCTCCTGGCTAGCACTGTACTGAGCTTTACCACTCCACCACAAAACATAGATGGCTGTTGGGATAATAAAGATCACAGAGTATATACTAGCGCATCATCTGTTATGTAGCAATCCCTAGCCAGATGCCCGTTTCCCTTCGGCAAAATTCTAGAACAGGATACGCAGCTCTTATTTTTCTTTTAGGAATGCCATGAGAAATTTAATTTCAATTTACCCAAGCCGTCACTCTTGCAGATAGTACAGAAAACAAGGAAATAAGTTTGGAAAAAGGGGAAAGCAGAGCAACAGTAAGAGTTTTTGCAATGAAGCCTTAAATGACAAAGAAAACAGGAAAAGTAAAGATAGACATCAGAGATGTGCTTAAATGGTTCTTAGGAGGTCAAAGAAAGAAGTGTGGCTTACCGCTTGAGGCGTGCAGGGAGGCACTGGGGTGAGCATCCACCCTGCTATCAAAAGCAGGACAGCCCTGAATATCTGGATGGAAAACTAGACTGCAGTAGAGATTGACAGTGGGTACAGGACACAGCAAGGTAATATTGACAGTCTGGAGACAAGCTACACTGAAACATTTCTACTGAAGCAAGAGCAAACACAACGACCAATTAAAATTAATTCAGCCCCTGGGAAAAAAGTCAGATATTCTGTTTAGCATGAATTGTTAGTTATTATATGTAAGTAAACAAATGGACTGCCAGAAGAACAAATCAGTCTTGGAAGAAGTACAGCCAGAATATTCCTTAGAAGTGCAGATGGCAAGACTTGATTTCGCTTACTTTGAACACGTCATCAGGAAAGATCACTCGCTAGAAAAGAACATCATGCTCGGTGAAGTAGAGGATCAGCGAAAATGAGGGAAACCCTCAAGGAGATGGACTGAAACAATAGTTGCAACAATGGGCTCACACATACCAACAATTGTGAGGATGGCACAGGACCAGTCAATGTTTTGTTCTGTTAGACATAAGGTCGCCATGAGTCTGAGCCAACTCCATGGCAAGGACAACAACAAAACAAATAGAAAGAGAGAGAGACAGAGAGCGCGTGGGTGAACTATAACAAATATATAAACAAATTTTATATAAATAACATACAAAATACATTATGATTATTTAATCAGGGTTTTCACTTGGCTCTCATCCTTCTTTGGTCCTTAAGTCAGCTTTTCCATCTCATATTCTTTGCAGGAAGGGCGGGTGGCTTCAGGAAATTAACTCTTGAATTCTACCCTCAAACGTCAATGGGAAAACATGGGGAGAGACGAAGTACAGAGAATAATTTCTGCTGTGATTAGGGGAGAACAT
This sequence comes from Elephas maximus indicus, assembly GCF_024166365.1. Taxonomy (NCBI): domain Eukaryota; kingdom Metazoa; phylum Chordata; class Mammalia; order Proboscidea; family Elephantidae; genus Elephas; species Elephas maximus. The sequence continues at coordinate 43,455,088 of NC_064823.1, forward strand.
TCAGGAAAGGAAACAGAAATAGAAGATCACATTGCCGTGGATTGGTCTCATCGCCAGAAGGCATTTCCTTGTTTTCTATTTGGAGCTGATTTCTCCTAGAATATACACCTCCTCTGACAAACCTAGTAACTGACAACAAGAACCTCCTAAAGAATGTCTCACTGGCAAATTAACACACAAGCTTCTGGCCTATTGTAATTCATGGCTAAGAACTTTGGAAAGTTACCTTGAAACAAAGCCCTTCAAACTGCAATTTAAGCTGTAATCGAAATAGGAACATAAAAAATGCAATGAATTGCTGGTAGGATCATAAATTGGTACAGTTCTTTTGACAATCTCTCTCTCTCTTTTTAAATATAAGATGAGCTTTAAAAATGCTTGTAACTCTTGGCATAGTAACTCCACCTCTTTGAATTTATTTTGGGACTAGTCTTAAAGGACAGAAAAAAACATCCAAAAACAAGAGTCCTAAGAGTGAGACAGCAAAACAACCTAAATTATCTACAGTAGGAGACTATAGTATCCATGAAATAGATTAAACTTATGGTTTAAAAAACAAAATCATATTTCTATTTTCATAAAAAAGGAAATGTACACATTAAAAAAAAGAAAAAGACCAAGGTAATAAACACACCAAAAGAATATCAGAGGTTCATGCTTGTGGTGGGATCTACCAAGAAATTGCAAATTGATTTCAACACTGTAAAAATATTACATATCCCTAGAAAAAAGTCTGGCAGGAAATATACCAAAGATTAACACTCCATGAAAAATTTATGGGTGATTTTTATTCTTTCTTTAGTTTGCATTACATTTTCTAATTTTCTACAGTAATCATTCTTATAGTTAAAATCAATCTGTCTTAACTACAAAAACTTTGACAGAGCTAACAGGGAAAATGTGCTTCCATTTTTAAAAAGGTGTTGTGTTTTTGTACAAGTTCAGGTATACAAAAATGCATGTAGAGAAAAGTCACAAGTTTCACTAAAATATTAAAAACAGCCCTAGTGCTAGAATATGAGATTTTTTTTCCTTCCTACATTTCTATATAGTTCACATTTAAAAATTTTTCACTATAAATGTGTTACACTTACAGTTAAAATTAAAAGCATTAGAAACTCATGTCTACGTGTCAAACGGTGGCTCGAGAAGACAAAGTATTATGATGACACATGCAAAAAGCTGGAGATAGAAAACCAAGAGGAAAAACACACTTGGAATTTCTCAAGCTGAAAGAACTGAAGAAAAAAAAAATTCAAGCCTTGAGATGCAATACTGAAGGGTTCTATACTGAAGGATTCTAAAGGGAAAATATTAAACAACACAGGAAGCATCAAAAGAAGATGGAAAGAATATACAGAGTCACCACACCGAAAAGAACTGGTCGAAAGGTCAACCATTTCAGGAGGTAACGTATGATCAGGAACCTATGGTACTGAAGGAGGAAGTCCAAGCTGTGCTGAAGGCACTGGTGAAAAACAAGGCTCCAGGAATTGACGGAATACCAATTGAGATGTTTCAAGAAATGAATGCAGCACTGGAAGTGTTCCCTTGTCTGTGCCAAGAAATTTGGAAGACAGCTAACTGGCCAACAGACTGGAAGAGATCCATATTTATGCCTATTCCCAAGAAAGGTGATCAAAGTGAATATGGAAATTATTGAACAATATCATTAATATCACATACAAGCAAAATTTTGCTGAAGATCATTCAAAAGTGGCTGCAGCAGTATATTGACAGCAAACTGCCAGAAATTCAAGCTGATTTAGAAGAGGATGTAGAACCAAGGATCTCATTGCTGATGTCAGATGGATCTTGGCTGAAAGCAGGGAATACCAGAAGGATATTTACCTGTGCTTTATTGACTACGCTAAGGCATTCGATTGTGTGGATCATAACAAATTATGGATAACGTTGCAGAGAATGGGAATTCCAGAACACTTAATTGTGCTCATGAGGAATCTGTACATGGATCAACAGGCAGTCATTCGAACAGGTCACGGAGATACTGCGTAGTTCAAAGTCTGCAAAGGTGTGCGTCAGTGTTGCATCCTTTCACCATACCTATTCAATCTGTATGCTGAGCAAATAATCCAAGAAGCTGGACTATATGGAGAGGAATGGGGCATCAGGATTGGAGGAAGGCTCATCAACAACCTGCGTTATGCAGATGACACAACCTTGCTTGATGAAATTGAAGAGGACTTGAAGCACTTACTGATGAAGATCAAAGACCAAAGCCTTCAGTATAGAGTACACCTCAACATAAAACAAAAATCCTCACAACCGGACCAATAAGCAACATCATGATAAACAGAGAAAAGATTGAGGTTGTCAAGGATTTCATTTTTCTCGGATCCACAATCAATACCCATGTAAGCAGCAGTGGAGAAATCAAAAGACACATTGAATTGGGCAAATTGGCTGCGAAAGACCTCTTTTAAATTGAAAAGCATGTCACCTTGAGGACTAAGGTGTGCCTGACCCAAGCCATGGTTTTTTCAATTGCCTCATATGCATGTGAAAGCTGGACAATGAATAAGACCGAAGAAGGATTGATGCCTTTGAATTGTGGTGTTGGCAAAGAATTTTGATTATACCATGGACTGTGAAGAGAACAAACAAATCTGTCTTGGAAGAAGTACAACTGGAATGCTCCTTAGAAGCAAGGATGTTGAGACTACATCTCACGTACTTGGACATGTTATCAGGAGGGATCAGTCCCTGGAGAAGAACATCATGCTTGGTAAAGCAGACAGTCAGCGAAAAAGAGGAAGACCCTCAACAAAATGGATTGACACAGACGCTGCAATAATGGGCTCAAGCATAGCAACAATTCTGAGGATGGCAAAGGGCTGGGCAGTGTTTTGTTCTGTTGTGCGTAGGGTCACTAAGAGTCAGAACCATCTCAATGGCACCTAATAACAACAACAGGTGTCTCTAAACCATCAGCATAGCCTTTTTGTTGTTGATTTTTTTTTCTTTTTATTGTGATAAAATACTTAACATGAAATTTGCCATTTTAATTATCTTAAGTGTACAATTCAGTGACATTAATTGTGTTCACAGTGCTATACAACCACCATCACTATTTCCAGAAGTTTTTCATCACCCCTAATAGAGACTCTGCCCACTAGGCAATAACTCCGTATTAAACCACCCCACCCGCCCACCCATCTCACCTGGTAGCCACTATTCTACTTTCTGTCTCTATGCATTTGTCTATTCTAGATATTTCATTTAAGTAGGATCATATACTACTTGTCCTTTTGTCTCTGGGAGGGGGGAAAGGAAGAGGGGATGAAGGGAGAGAAGAAGAGAGGAAGAAAGGGAGGGAGGGAGGGAGGGAGGGAGGAAGGGCAGACTTTTGTTTTTAGAAGTTTGGATTTTGAAATTGCAAATACATACTTCCAGACTTGCAAGACTGAAAAAAAAAAACCAGAACCTCCATGACCATCAAGATGGGACTAGTAACATAAATATGTTTTATGTGTACAGTAAAATGCCATCATATAATGTTAGGTGAAGAAAGCAAGTTACAAAATGGTATGCATAGCATGATTTTTTATTATGGGGGAAAATTATGTATTATGTGTAAATAAGTTACAGGGTTACTGCAAGGTGACATTACATGGAACTTTAGTTTCTACCTTTCTGTATTGAAATAATAAATAAGCATGTTTTGACTTTCCACGTAAAAATACAAAGATAAATTTTCATTCAGCAATTCTTAGTGTTTACTACGTACTAGGCACTGCTCTGGAGATACAAAAAAAAAAAAAAGATCAGTTGCCATTGAGTCGATTTTGACTCATGACAATACTATGCGTGTCAGAATAGAGCTGTGCTCCATGGTTTTCAATGGTTAATTTTTCAGAAGTAGATTGCTAAGCCTTTCTTCTAAGGTGTCTCTAAAAAAAAACCAAAACAAAACAAATCTATTGCCGTTCAGTCAATTCTGACTCATAGTGACCCTACAGGATAGAGGAGAACTGCCGCATAGGGTTTCCAAGGAGTGCCTGATGGATTCAAACTGCTGACCTTCTGGTTAGCAGCCATAGCACTTAACCACTATGCTACCAGGATTTCCGAAAGAAGAAGGGGAGGAAGGAAGGGCAGACTTGTTTTTAGAAGTTTGGATTTTGAAACTGCAGATACATACTTCTGGGCTTGCAAGACTGAAAAAAAACAGAACCTCAATGACCATCAAGATGGGACTGTAACATTACAAATATGTTTTATGTGTACAATAAAATGCCATCATATGTTAGGTGAAGAAAGCAAGTCACAAAATGGTGTGTATAAAAAAAAAAAAAACTTTTTTTTTTTTTTTAGCTTCTAAAATATCCCCTGTAGCATAATCTGCAGGAGTCCTGGGTGGTGCAAATGGTTAAGTGCTCGACTACTAGCTGAAAGGTTGTCTGTTCAAACCTACCCAGAGGCACCTTGGAAGACAGGCCTGGCGACGTGCTTCTGAAAAGCCACAGCCTTGAAAACCCTATGGAGCAGTTCTACTCTGCACACATGGAGTCCCCATGAGTCGGAACTGACTTGACGGCAACTAACCACTCAACAGCATCATCTGCAGCAATGAGCATATCAGTAGCTCATTTTCAAAGTTTGTATTGAGCAAGACCAAAAATGACATGATTAATGTGTGTCTGTACTTAAGAACGGACTCCTGGTGGTGCAGTGGTTAAGAGATATGGAAGCTAAACAAAAAGTCAGCAGTTGGAACCCACTAGCCATTCCTTGGAAACTCTGTGGGGCAGCTCTACTCTGTCCTATATGGTCACTGTGAGTCAGAATTGATTCTACGGCAACAGGATACTTAAGAATGGCAAAACGGATCATGGCTTGATGACGGATGTCTTTATGGGAAAAGACTGAACTCCAGCTGAAGGGCTCGTAACCCTGAGAACAAAAAAAGCAGACACTCACAGCTCATGTTCAAAATTGCACTTTTTATTTCCTTCTTCCAGACATACACCTCCCTCCTTTGTTTCACATATCAGTAAATTGTACCACCTGGTTACTCAAGGTAATAAAATCTTGGGTGTAACCCTCAGCTTCAAACTCTGTTCCCTGGCCCCCTGACAATTCCCCTAAGTCCTGTCTATTCTATCTACTTATCTTTACCACCTCTATCTAAGTTCAGGCCACTAGCACCTCTAACTTACACAGGGCAAGTGGAAGTCTACACATATCAATAGTCACAAATTGTATGTCTGAACTTACTCCTAATATATACTTTAAACAATTTTACCAACAGCATAATCATGCAAAGCTAACTGGGATTTACCATGGTTACCCCCCTCCCATCGAAGGAGCCCTGGTGGCGTAGTGGTTAAGCACTCAGCTGCTAATCATAAGGTTGGTGGTTCTATTCTACCAGCTGCTCTGCAGGAGAAAGATATGGCAATCTGCTTCCATAAATATTACAGCCTTGGAAACACTATGGGGTAGTTCTACTCTGTCCTACAGGGCTGCTATGAGTCGGAATTGACTCCATGGCAACAGGTCTAGTTTTGGTTTTGGACCCCCCCGCCTCATCAATCTACAATTGACATAATAGCTACAGTGGGCTAGAACATACCAATGATCATGAGGATGCCCCAGGACTGGGCAATGTTTCTTTCTGTTATACAGGTAGCCCCCAACTTATGATGTATTTGAGTTACGATGAATCACATTTATGACCATCCTTTTTATTTTTTACATCTTAACATTAGTTAATTATGTACTATATACAACATTAGGACATAATTTGCTGATGTTATCATTCTCATGCCAACCCCCAAAGACAAATAAAGATTGGATTTATAAAGATACTGATAATAAAAGGCAATAATAACGAAAACTTAAAAAAAAAAAAAAAAGGTATTCGACTTACGTCAGAACTGACTTATGATAGAATTGTTTGAACGGAACCCTGTTGTTAAGTCGGGAACTACCTGTACATAACGTCGCCACAAGTTGGAGCGGATTCAATGGCAACTAACAGCAACAATACTATATTCTCCCTGCCAAGAAAATATTTTTATTTTAACTAAGAACACTAGATTGGAATGTTTTTAACTGATAAAAATTTTTTGAGCTTGTATTTTATCAATGATTTAAATTTATATTGCTGAGACTTAAGAATAAAGCTATAGCTATCATTTATATAGTACTACTGCTCAAACACTATTCCAAATATTTTATTTATATCATCTTATTTAATTTTCACCTATATTATATATCCTTTATCTATGAGGTAGATATTATTATCCACAACTTAGAGATGAGCACAGAGAGCTTAAGTAAATTGCCCAAGATCACCAGCCAGAACATAGTGGAGGAAGCATTTGGTACATCGATAGTTCTGACTCAGCATTTAAACTTTGGTAGTTCATACCGAAAGGTCATAGCCTTGAAAATCCTATGGAGTGAAGTTCTACTCTGCATGCACAGGGTTGCCATCAGTCAGAATCAGTTCTATAGCAACTAACAACAACAGTTCTGGCCTGCTATGCCATTCTGCCTCTCTTTGGAAAAAGCATCTACAAAAAGTATGTACATACAGCTTCACGTTGAATTCTTGCAGCAAAGAAGAGGAAACGGGGTACCACCGCCCTTGCTATGTCAGAAGAACCAAACTTGGAGATCAGTACACCCTCACAGCCAGAGCTCCCTCACTGCTTCCTCTTGATACACAGTAAAAACGTTCCATGGTCAACCTGGGAAGACCTTGATATTTCCTGTATAACTGTGATTCCCAGCTGGGTCAGCTCAACTTTCCCATTTATATTCACTTTGAGATAAAGGAGACGGAACTGCTTGAGAAAGTAGAACTGGACCATGTTTAGTTTGTTGTATGAAGGGCCACATTATTTGTGTTGTGAACTACTTTGGGAAGAAAGAATATCTTACAGAACAGTGTCTTGGGGAGGCCACATCGTCAAATCTCCAATTTGAGAAGCTCTCCTTTACATTTTATATTGGAGAGATTACTCAAAATCTCATCTAAAACCCAGGCTCCATGGCCAAAAAAGTTGAAAACCACTGGTATCATGGCAAGGCCCTGTACTACAAGTCAAGAGGCCAGAAATCTCAGTTTGGCCACAAATAAGCCATCATTAATCTCAAACATAGGAATGATTGTGAGGATGGCACAGGACCAGGCAGTGTTTTGTTCTTTTATACATAGGGGTCACTATGAGTTAGAACCAACTCAATGGCAGCTAACCACAACAATTCTGAGTGGGTAATTTAGCTCCTTTAGATTTCAGTTTTCTCATATAGTACAATCTCATTATTTTACAGATTTCTAAGACTTTCTGCCATATTAAAAACAAAACAAAAAAATATATCATTCCATAAAAAAAGATAAGACATATATTAATGATCTCACCAAAGATGGTTAAAGATGACAAATAAAAATCCCATTCTAACAGAAAGAAAAGAAGTAGAGTAAGGTAATTTACTAGTAGAGTGTAGTAACTGTCAGATGCTCTAAGTAAAATCTTTTAATGCTTAAAGCATCACCAGGAGATTGGTCCTATAGTTTGAGAAATCAATATGCCCCAAAGATTTAAAATTTCTCTGTATTTTTATTTAACTTGATGTAAATAATTTATGGGTAACAGGTCCATAAAGGTTTATAAAGATAATAAACAACAAAAGTTCATTCAACAGATGTGGTGTCTCCAACATGTCTTTCCTAATCTCACAAGCAAACTAAATATAAGTCAAACCAGCATAGTAACATCTTAGGATAATAAGACCCAGGTTCTAAGTATGGCTGTGCCAGTTGATTAGAATTAAAGAAATCTCCTTGGTCCTCAGTTTCTTTTACCCTGCCTCCCTAGCATTCTCAAATAAGGGACTATTTTAAATGATTGGCCTTTGGCATATTGTAGCATTTATTTTATTATACCTCATTTCTCATGATAATCACATGGCTAGAACAGGCCACATGAGAAGGGAAATAAATTCATATAAGGAACATCTATTAGGTTCCATTCAACTACTTAGCCACCTGAATGGAGTAGGAAAGAGACTGTTTTGGAGGGCCTGATGTAGAGCCCCTTATCCCAACAGTACTGAAACCAATTAAATAAGATCTTAGTGAAGAGTCTTATGACTCCTGACACCAGATTCATTACAGAAGAAATAAGGCATTAAAGTTAGAGAAAAAATTTCATAAGGTTGAGTTGAAGACTAAAAGTCATCTCCACCAGAACAAGAGATGGTTAGTCAGAAGCAAGGTAAATGATGGAAAGTTACTGGATAAGCTAAGAGGCCAACTCCAAAGAAGACAGAAGAATAAAGAATGTTTTATTATACCAACTGACCATTATAAGGATGCAGATTCAAAATTAGGAAATAATCTAATACCAATTAATATAAAGTTGTTTCAAAAAGGTCTTTTCTGAAATAGTTGAGAAACAAAAATATCCCAAGAAATCTAAATTGCACATTTTAACTTATAGAATTAAAGCATTAATATTTAAAGGCAGATAACTTCCAGTATCAAACAAGATTAGACCTCTCTGGTAACAGATTAGCAATCCTAGATTTAATCTTTTCTAGGAAGCACACTATTCCAGGTTTAATCCCAGATGTGACACACACAGCTGAACCAAAGGACTACTAAAAAGTTGCTGATCATGTGTTAGAACGTTGGCAATTAAAATAATACATCCCTACCTCAAATAGGAAACCCTGGTGGCGTAGTGGTTAAGTGCTATGGATGCTAACCAAAGGGTCGGCAGTTCGAATCTGCCAGGCGCTCCTTGGAAACTCAATGGGGCAGTTCTACTCCGTCCTATAGGGTCACTATGAGTCGGAATCGACTCGAGGGCACTGGGTGTCTCAAATATAATTTGGAACACATAAATAAATGAGCCCCATCAAAATTTATTCATTTCAATTATTTGCAACATTATCACTTTTTCTGTTCCTGAAAAAAAATTAGGTTTGTTCAGCAATATTTTGTGAATAATTATCAGTACAATTTTCCATTAAGTAGCATGAAGATTCCTGACAAAAGACTGAGAATCTAAATTCATGTAAACGGTTCTTTGTAAAATGAACTGAGCTTAAAAGTACTTCCCCCCAAATCAACAATATACACTTAAGAGAAAGTTACTCAAGGTGTAACACAGCATATAAAACAGGGAATCTACCTTCAATGCTAAATTCAGTGAAGCACTATGTATTATAGTTTGAAGGAAAGTCAGAGAATTTTACAGTTAGCAGATGGCTTTTTTTTTCTTACTTCTTGTAGGGAGCCAAAAGTTAACCTTAAGTCATTAGGCTGTTATTTTGGTGATAAAGAATTCTTCTGAATTTTTAAATAAAATGATGGTATATACTTATGTTATACCACCGGTCATGGTTTCTAAATAATTTAAAATTAGCTTATTATGACTAGCACTTGAGATAACCCTGAGAAAGCCAATCCCTAGTCCTTTTCTTTCTGTTTACTTCATAGCGTACTCAGCCACTGCTGTTGAGTGGATTCCGGCTCACAATGACCCTACAGGACAGAGTAGAACTGCCCCACAAGGCTTCCAAGGCTGTAAATCTTTATGGAAGCAGACTGCCACATCTTTCTCTCGTGGAGTGGCTGGGAGGTTCAAACCACTGACCTTTGGGTTCGTAGCTGAGCGCTTTAACCACTGTGCCATGAAAACAAAAAAAACCAAACCCAGTGCCATCGAGTCGATTCCGACTCACAGCGACCTACAGGACAGAGTAGAACTGCCCCACCTGTGCCATGAGGACTCCTTTTTATAGCATACCACTTCCTTGGAAAACAACCACTTGTCAGTCTGCTCCAACCCCTCCTCACAAAGAACTAGCTCAGGAAGAAGGAAGGTTTTGATTTCCTTTATTCTCTTTAACCCCAGTGACCCAGGGCCCTCGAATCCTCTCATCTCAACTCTTTTCACAGCAGCCTTTAATCACCACCAAGTATCATCCAGGTACTGCTGTTACGCCTAGTCCAATCCTCACTGCCACTCTGCTTTCCCTTCACAAAATAAATGCAAGAGAAGTTCGAACTCTTACAAGATCAGATTGGAATTTAATGGTATGCTCCCATACATTTAGTTAGTCCAGCCCACAGTATTACAGTACGCTGCTTACAAAGGGCTCTCTGCTGTGCTGGGTTAGGAGCTGCTGAAGCGCAGAGTCCAAGACTTATCTCTATCAGTGCTGCTGGCCACTAGCCAAGTGCTCGGCACCCAGGCACTAGAATTGCTCTTGGAGAATGTGTCAGCCACATACTCAAAGATACCAGTGTTATCCTACCTTTCTCCAAAAAACCTCAGGTACCTTTCTAAAAAAAAAAAAAAAATTAGTAATGTGTCCACATAATTATGACTTCTGTATGTGCTAAAAAAAAAAAAACAACTCATTTCCATTGAGTACATTCTGACTCACAGTGACCCATATGTTACAGAGTAGAACTGCTCCGTTGGGTTTTTCTAGCTGTAATCTGTACGGGAGCAGATTGCAGCGCCTTTTTTCCACCCACTTGGTGGGTTCGAACTGCCAACCTTTAGATTAGCAAGTGAGTGTAAACCATTTGTGCCACCCAGGCACCTCTACATGTGTTATATGGCCTAAAAATTTCATGCAATTTATTGTAGTTTATTTTGTGTAGGTGCATTTTTTATTATGAGATATATATATAAAAGGGGATATAACATAAAGAATAAAAAATAATAATGCAAAACTTCATATACCTAGCTTCAGAACTACAATATTACAGATTAATTTAGAAGCCCCCAAGCTCCCCTCCCTGCCGTTATGCCCTGCCCCCGCATAATTTTGATGTAGTCTGTTTCACACAATTTTCAAAGTATGTCATGTGAAAACCCCTTGAAGAAGTTTCTTAATCGTGTAATCACAATTTCTTAATCAGCAGTCTCCGAAAAATAAAAAAAAGGATATATATATATATATACATATTTAAGTTCTCACTTATCTCTGGTTTTCCTTCATTCACAATTTCTTCCTCCACCTTTTAGGGAGTTGTCTGGGGGTGAAAGGCAAGCTAACACTTCCCAAAAGCCAGGCCTGTTAACATGCACAACCATCTTATGGCGTATGCACCATCAGCATCCCAACTTGGGGCATGAGGAAGTGAAACCCGGAAATCCAGCAAGTGGCAGAGGTAGAATTTGAACCCAGCCAGGTTAGCTCTAGAATCCATCCTCGCAGCCACTATGCTGAGACCGTTTACAACTAGGAATGTGCTACTATTTTTTTTTTTCCTAAGAGCAATGGAGTTCCTTCTCCTTCTGGGGAGAAATCCACTGTTTCTCCCTCCAGCCTCCCTCCCTACTGTTACCACATAGGCAGCAGTCTGTGTTTGCCCTGTGAGGTGATTTCTTCCAAACATTAACTGGCCGCACCTAACTGGCCTCACCTTCTGACACATAGCCACCAGCTCTAGGTCATCTGATACCCTCAGCGCCTGTGTGAATGCCTATCCTGCTAAAAAAAACAAAAAAATTTTTTTTTTTTTTTTTTTTTTTAGCCCCAATCCCCCCACCCCACCAGTGAGACATTTCCTGGAAATGCTGAGAATGGACATTTCATTGTAGTGAGGTGTTTAGAGTCTCTGAGTCACCCTGTTGCCTAGTAACTTAGGATGAAGGTGACTCAGGCACAGGTACAATGAGACACAGGCAGATATTTACTCAGCAGGGCCTCCTCCCAGCACTAGACTGTTGACTTACTGCTTAACCCTGACACTGTCCCTTCCCACTTCACTGCCAGTAGAGGCTCCTTCAATTATCCTTTTCCAGTCAGGATAATTCAAAAGGTACTATGTTGTGGCCTGAATTCACAGATCCCTAGTAGCTGAAAATAGAGGCTACATTATTTTCCCTATTGAGTTCTGATGAAAAACTTTAATACGAAGGTAATCATAGGATTCTTAGTTGTAAAAGGGAATTGGAATTACATGTTGTCATGGATGTTGCTTGCCATCCCATATGATTTAGTTCTCTTACGAATTCACAGTTAATATAACATACTACTAAAGCACAATGAGTCACTAATTCTGACTTCATAGGAGAGAATTTTTTCAGGGGACCAGGGGGATGACTCATTGAGTTGGCCGTATTCCAGGCCAGAAACACAGTTACATTTACGTACATATTTTTTTTTTTTTAGGTAACAGGAAAGTATGAATGGCCACATCAGTGTAAGTATTTCAAAATTGAAGGGGTTCATCCTAAAATACCACTACAAATATAGGCAGTACAGCTGGCCCAAGATGTTTCCTTTGTCACTGTACTAAGCTTTCTCTTCAAATTTAATCTAGAGTAAGACACCCTGGGCTTGAATTTCCTATAAATTCTCCAACAGCTATTGCTTGTTCCCTAATATTTTACAGCTCCATCATTTATAAGGCATTAAATATTCAAAGGAGGAAAAGTGGTTTAAAAAATCTTAACACACACAAGATCTATTTATTCGCTTTTTTTTTTTTTTTGGTCTTTCTTTTCAAATATGGAAACCCTGGTGGCGTAGTGGTTAAGTGCTACAGCTGCTAACCAAAGGGTCGGCAGTTCAAATCTACCAGGCGCTCCTTGGAAACTCTATGGGGCAGTTCTACTCTGTCCTATAGGGCTGCTATGAATCGGAATTGACTCGACAGCACTGGGTTTGGTTTTGTTTTTTTTCAAATATACCTGCTATATTGTTGTTGTTAGATGCCGTTGAGTTAGTCCTGACTCATAGTGAGCCTACATAAAACAGAATGAAACACTGCCTGGTCCTGCGCCATCCTTACAGTCATTGCTATGTAAGAGCTCACTGTTGCAGCCACTGTGTCGATCCATCTCATTGAGGGTCTTCCTCTTTTTTGCTGAGCCTCTATTTCATCAACCATGATGTCCTTCCCCGTGGACTGGTCTTTCCTGATAACATGCCCAAAGGAGGTGAGATAAAGTTTTGCCATCCTCGTTTCTAAGGAGCATTCTGGCTATACTTTTTCCAAGACAGATATGTTTGTTCTTCAGTCAGTCCATGGTATATTCAATATTCATTGACAGCACCATATTTCAAAGGCATCAATTCTTCTTTGGTCTACCTTCTTCACTGACCAGCTTTCACATGCATATGAGACAACTGAAAATACCATGGCTTGGTTCAGGTGCAGCACCTTAGTCCTCAAAGCAACATAGATACCTGCTACAGGTAAAAAAAAGTGAGTAAACTTTAAAGGTGTGCCTAAATGTTACCTCTAATGTTAGTGGGAAAGTACTGAATCCTAAATGTATTTAACATTATGGACTGCAATATTTACCCATGCATCTTGATTGCTTGTTTGATCAATTTCAGATGCATTTGTAATTACTGGTAATGGGAATGTGAAAGTTGAAAACAAAGAAGGATCAGTAGTTGGACAATATGGCCTTGGTGAATGAAATGGCACAAGAGATCCCACGATAGAATTTTGCAAGATCAACAACTTATTTGTTGCAAATACTTTTTTTAAACAACATAAATGGTGACTATATATGTGGACCTTGCCGGATGGAATACACAGGAATCATATTGACTACATCTGTGGAAAGAGACAATGGAAAAGCTCAATATTACCAATCAGCACAAGGCCAGGGGCTGATTGTGGAACAGACCATCAATTGCTCATATGCAAGTTCAAGTTGAAACTGAAGAAAACTAAAGTAATTCCAGGCTTCAAGGAAGAAAGCAAGTATTCAGCATAAACCATATTGTTTGCACAACCAGTTTGGGCACAGTGAGCCACTCTTATCAGAGAATGGTGAGAACCCTCCAAAATCCAAGTTCCCAGATGCCAGCCAAGGGCCAGGCTTGCAAGCAGGCCTTTCTGAGGATGGCAGTCCTAGACCTGTTTGTTTAACTTTTTTTTTTGCACACTGAACTATTTCGATTATCCATAATACAGGATCAAACCACAGAAAAACCTTTTATACTTAATAGTAGGTCACCCAAGTACATCATGTGATTGGGAAGTACTTTTATCCTGTATCTTTCTAGTATTAAAAATGTAGCATTTTAAACAAGGTCAAATTTTGTTTTAAATTACATAATTACATAGAAGATCTTAGATGGTTTTTATTAGTCATTTTTTAAAAATTACCCCCCCCCCCGCAACAAGTACAGTAAAAAGAGCTGAGTTCTAGTCCTAATTTCTTTTCTAAGTTGGTTGTGTGACCCTGATTGTAAACTTTACTGCTCTGAGCTGACTCAGTTTAAAAAAGTAACAAACCAAACCTGTTGCCGTTGAATTGATTCCAACTCACAGTGACCCTAAAGGACAGGGTAGAACTGCCCCACGGAGTTCCCAAAGAGTGGCTGATGGATTTGAAATGCCGACTTTTTGGTTAGCAGCTGTAGCTCTCAATTCGTTTATTCACCTGTAATAATGGGCACAATACCAATCCTAGCTTCCCCACAAGGAAGTTAGTGAGGATCTAGTGAGAGAATTGATATGAAAAGGCTTCAACCTCACATGCCATATTACTCTCTCAATTCTGAAATAAGGCGTGTTATTCTTTTAATTCTGAAAAAAAAAATGCTGCTAAAAATTCTGAATATATGGTATTCCTAAATTAAAGCTACTTTGTGAAACCATTTAAACTACCACAAGGGCAAAAATTCAGACCTTGGTAAAAGGTACTCTCACAAGTTTCTGGTAGGGGTGTGAATGAGAAAAACTCCCTTTGGGAGGCAATTTGGTGATAGCTATCAAAATGTACCTTATGACCTACGATTCTATTTTCGCAAATTTATACAGATATAATTGTATGCATGCAAAACGAACTATGTATAAAGTGATTTATTGCAGTACTGTTTAGTAGCAAACGAGTGGCCATAACCAAATGTCCATCAATAGGTCACTATTTAAACTGTGGTACATCCGTACAATGGATTATGAAGGGGGACAAATAAGAATTCATATTTGCTCATTTATGCATAAAGAAACTCTGGAAGGATGCATTAGAAACTAACAGCAGTGCCTGGGAGGAGAGGTTGGAGGCAGAAGTTGGGCAGGTGGAAGTCAACACAGCCAAGGCTCTCTATCTTTTTCACTTTGCACTTTTAATGCGTACCCGGAAACAGGTATAAAAATGGCACACTTGAAAAGCAATTTTCTTTTCCAAGGTGAAGTTACATGAACCTGGTAACTTTTTGTTTGTTTGATAAGTGTCAAAATTTTGGCAGGGATTAAATTAGAGTGGATGGTCATTGTCTTAGTTATCTAGTGCTGCTATAACAGAAATACCACAAATGGATGGCTTTAACAAACAACAATTTATTCCATCACAGTCTAAGAGGCTAAAAGTCTGAATTCAGGGCACCAGCTCCAGGGGAAGGCTTTCTCTCTCTGTTGGCTCTGGGGGAAGGTCCTTGTCTTCAATCCTCCCCTGGTCTAGAAGTGTCTCAGCACACGGACCCTGGGTCCAAAGGATGCACACTGCTCCATGTTCTTCTTGCTTGGAGGTATGAGGTCCCCTGTCTCTCTGCTGGATTCTCTCTTTTGTATCTCAAAAGAGACTGATTTAAGACACAACCTAATCTTGTAGATTGAGTCCTGCCTCATTAACATAACCGCCTCTAATCCTGCCTCATTAACATAGACGTAGGATTTACAACACATAGGAAAATCACCTCAGATCACAAAATGGTGAACAATCACACAATATTGGGAATCACGGTCTAGCCAAGTTGACACACATTTTTAGGGGACACAATTCAATCCATAACAGTCATAAAATTGTGTTATATTATTTTCCAAATCAGGTTTCAACTCTTTCCTTTTCTACCTGCGTTCGATCTGCCATCTTGAAGGGGGTTTCTCCAGAGCACCTACAGTGAACAATGTTCTCTGCCGCTCCTTTCTGCCCTTTGTTTGCTGAGGATACTTAGGAGCTTTTTAAAAGCCCCGTGAAAGCAGGGATTTGTTTTGTTCTATTCACTGCCATATTCAGAACACCCAGAAGAGCACTTGGTACACAGAAGGTATTCAGTAAGTATTTGTTGAATGAATGAATTCTTTTCCAAATCACAGAGGTCAGATATTTGGAAATAGTTGTCATTCCTAGTATCAACCCAATATAGGAATTCTAATTCGAGCAACATTTTTAGTATTACTTTGAATTTTACAGAAGACAAACAAGCCTATAGAATGCCATGCTTAAAAGCTGAATCTTAAATAATAAAAATAATAAAAAAGTATTTTTAATCAACAGGGTACTACATAGCCCTAGGAGTCCCTGGGTGGTGAAAACGGTTACCATGTTTGGCTGCTAACCAAAGCGATGGAGGTTCAGGTCCACCGAGAAGCACCTCAGAAGAAAGGCCTCATGATCTCCTTCTGAAAAATCAGTCCTTGAAAACATTATGGAGCACAGTTCTACCCTGACACACATACAGTCACTATGAGTTGGGATCAACTTGAAGGCAACTGGTTTGGTTTTTTGGTTTACATGGTCCTCGGATCCGCCTTAGGGCTAAAGCCTTTTCAGGTAAACACCATGCTGATTAGTAATGATAAAATAAGTACAGTTATGAGTGGTGCCCATAGCTTTACAAAGGGAAGAGAAACTCTCTTACATGAAAAATATGGCTGCTATCTATACTGTGGAAACCCTGGGGGCGTAGTGGTTATGAGTCACAGCTGCTAACCAGAAGGCCAGCAGTTTGAATCCACCAGGTGCTCCTTGGAAACCCTATGGGCAGTTTACTCTGTCCTACAGGATTGCTATGATGGAATCAACTCGATGGCAGTGGTGTGATTATTGTCAAGAATGAAATAATTCTTGAAATTAAATTCAAATTAGTCCAGATATCAAATTGAGTTGTATGGTATCAAAGGGAAAGCTTCCTTCCTTTTCAGTGGGGATGGGATGGTAATAACTACCACACCTCTTTACAGCCTTGGGGTTTAAAAAACCGTAAAACCAGAATAAACTTTACTAGTAATAATTTTTTTTTTTTTTTTTTAGTAATAATTTCAGTAACTTTTCTGGTTGCAAACTTACTTCGCATGGTTGACTGGTATTTCCTGAAAGATTTTTAGTGTCACAAACTTTTCTGAGGTATGGTCGAGACAGTGCTCTCTTTGGCAATATGAAAAAAAAAAAACCAAACCCATTGCCGTCAAGTCAATTCTGATAGGACACAGTGGAACTGCTCCTTTCCAAGGAGCAGGCTGGTGGATTTGAACTGCCGACCTTTTGGTTAGCAGCTGCGCTCTTAACCACTATGCCACCAGGGCTCCAATAATCCAAAGAGGTTAGGAAATTTCCATATTATCTCTACTTCTCTTGCTGTCATTTAAGACAATAATCCAATGAGTGAGGCAACATCCTCACGCCTGAAATCACTTTCACCCTTCAGTTACCATTGGGTTAACAGTTTACCAGCCACTTTTTATGGGTGTTTTTTTATGCCTCTGGACCACTGTTGTTGAATGCCATAGCAATCCTATAGAATAGAGTAGAATACCTCCATAGGGTTTCCAAGGAGTGGCTGGGGGATTTAAACTGCCTATATCTTTAGTTATTCTGGTTCTGAGGCTTTTAGCATCAAGGTAAGTCGGTTTTGAAACACGTGAAGCTCAGCAGACCAGAATTGGAGCCCCACTGTTGGGCAGGCTGAGCATTCTATTAGGTAATGCTTCCTGGATATGTTAGTTTTGTAAACTTTTGCTTCTTTTTCTGTTATTTCTATGAGATAAGGCTTGCAAGCGTAATTATGGTCTTCCTGTGTGATAGGGAGCTCCGATGCGTTTGTTTTGGTTTTTCTGTGTCATATTTGGAAAACCAGAAGTTCCCCATGTAACCTAATGGAAAGGCATCCACAATAAATTATCTATGTATCTCTCACATACATTGTCATACCACAGATCAGTGGCACCACAGTGCCACTTACTTCATTGGGCTTATATTCCCAGATCATATTTCTTAAAATCCATATTACCAACCCAAAATTTAAACATGCTCAATTAGTAAGCATACATACCAATACTAGAAACACATACCATCAAAAAAATTAAAAAAATAAAAATTTGGTAACTAAAGGGTTTTAACTCTGTGTTCACAGAAGACTCTTGTGATGACAAAAATTCTCAGAGAGGTAAGGCATTTATGAAATGTCTTCACTGGCAAGGGAAGTAGCAGAGAAGCTGCAGAATAACTAGTAGACAGCCAACCTTAAGCTGATGCAAATTACACCTGCTCCTCACTTATCGACTATCTCCTTATTCAACATTTCACATTTATGACAGTATTAAAAAAATCTACTATCTGACTATTTTGCACATTAAGGATGTTGTGTGGCAGTAACAAATGCAGAGGTACAAGGCCAGAGTAACGCTAGTTGTGGTGGTTACGTGTCAACTTGGCTGGGTCACAGTTCTCAGAGGTTTGGCAGTTACATAATCATGTAATTTGTCAGTCACATGATGACATAATTTGGCAGTTGTGTAATGACGCAGTCATTCTCCATTTTGTGATCTGATGTGGTCATCCTCCGTTTTCGCAAAACACCAATTTTCACATAACGACCTGGTCTTTAGAACCTAACCTGTCAATATGTGAGAAGTCGGTGTATACTTACAATACAGCATCGGGAAGGAAACAAACCTTCTGCTTGCAGATGGTAGCACAGCAAATACCACCTTAGTTCTTCCAGCAGTCAACACTCCAAGTGTCGTAGTAGATCCTTTCTTAGAAGAGTGGTGTACAGGCAGAGGATGATAGCTCTAAGGATAAGAGGGAAAAGTCAAAGGTTAAAATAAGAATTATGCTTTGTTGTTCTGTTTTGTTGGTTTTATGAGGGTTGAAGTGCTCTCTGATACCATACCCATAGAAAAGTTACCAGGAGTCCTGGTGGTGCAATGGTAAGTGCTCTGCTGCTAACTGAAAGGCTGATGATTTAGACCTACTCAGTGGCTTCATGGGAGAAAGACCTGGCAATCTGTTCCTGTAAAGATTACAGCCTAGAAGACCTGTTACGGATTGAACTGTGTCTCCCCAAAATGTGTGTCAATTTGGCTAGGCCATGATTCCCAGTATTGTGTGGTTATCCTCCATTTTGTGATCTGATGTGATTTTCCTATATGCTGTAAATCCCACCTCTGTGATGCTAATAAGGCAGGATTAGGAGCAGCTATGCTAATGAGGCAGGATTCAATCTATAATGTTAGGTTGTATCTTGAGTCAATCTCACTTGAGATATAAAAAAGAGAAGTGAGCAGAGAGGAGAGGGACCTCATGCCACCAAGAATGAAGAACCAGGAGTGGAAAGCGTCCTTTGGACCCAGGGTCCCTGCACTGAGAAGCTCCTAGACCAGGGAAGATTGATGACAAGGACCTCCCCAAGAAGCAACAGAGAGAGAGAGCCTTCCCTTGGACCTGGCACCCTGAATTCATATTTCTAGCCTCCTAGACTGTGAAAGAATAAATTTCTCTTTGTTAAAGCCATCCACTTGTGGTATTTCTGTTGCAGCAGCACTAGATAACTGAGACAAGACCCTATTGGAATGTTCTACTCTGTCGCATGGGGTTGCTATGAGTCAAAATCGACTCCATGGCACCTAACATCACCAACAGAAGAGTCACCAGAAAAACAATGGCTCTACCAGGTATAGGTACTTCAGGAGGAGAGGAGGGACTCTACCACTCATTCCACTCATTCCATAAATATCCACATAACTTCTGCCAGATCCTACTCTGGTGTTGAGGACAGAGCAGTGCAGGTAGACTCTCTTTGCTCATGAAGTGCACATTCTGATGTGTCAACAAACAAGCAAGAAGACTGTGACATATGCCGCTTGGAAGATTAAGTCAGGGTCAGGGCAAGGCTGGTGCAACTGATTCAGAGGAAGTGGTCAGGGAAGGCCTCTCGCAGGTGACGAAGTTTAAGTTATGGCATAAATAATATGGGGGAGCCAGCTGTGGAAGACAGGAGAACACTACAGGCAGGGGTAGCAGCGGGCATAAAGGCCCCAAGGCAGGAATGGTCCTGGCAGGCTTAAGGACCGTAAGGTCAAGCACTGCTGGAGTCTTGTGATCTAGAAGTTGAGACGTGAAGAGGAAGTTCCAGAGGTGGGCAGAGGCCAGGTTGTTCAGGGCTCTATAAGGCAGGCAGAGTGGCTGCCTACATACAGGCCAAACAAAGTATCAGGAAAACTCAGGCTGATGGGCAGAGTACAATTTGCCACCTTCAAACAAAATGATGAACCACTCACTCCAAAGTATATACAGCTGCTGTGATCTTTTAATGGATTTTTAAATAGTTGAAATTTGGCTTGTGGGTGGACATAAAAGATATGCCACTGTCTAGAAGTCTACAGGTCATAGAACCACAATAGAAAAACCCTGAAAGGACAGCCTGAGATCAACTACCAAACTCTCTCTCTCTTTCTCTTTATATGTATATATATAAACACACACACACACACACATTTAAAAGAGCCCTAGTAGCACAATGGTTACATGCTTAGCGGCTACCTGAAAACCTACCCAGTGACTCCAAGGGAGTAAGACCAGGTGATCTGGAGACCTGCTCCTGCAGAGATTACAACCTAGAAAACCTTATGGGGCAGTTCTACTCTGTCACATGGGGTGCTGTGAGTTGGAATCAACTCAACGGCACCTAACAACAATATAAAAAAAATAGATATGTAAAATCATACACATATGATTTAATAGCTGATATATATCTTTCAGCACTTAATGAATTCCATTAAAACCTAGTTTAACAAGTACAGGATATATACGGATCTGTAACCACAAACTGATTTTAAACTGTCAATTTTTAAAATAGTCAATTCTTGGGAGAGACTAAAAAACAAATCTGTCACTCCTATAGATACATACCAAAGAAGAATGAAACACAGCCACACAAACACTTGTATACAAATGTTCAGAGTGACATTACTCATAATAGCCAAAGAGTGGGAATAACCCAAATACCTATCAAATGACAAATGCATAAATAATACGCAATACAGCCATACAATGAACTACATTATTTGGCAATAAAAAGGGATGAAGAACTAATCCATGCCACAATATCAATGAACCTTGAAAAAATTATGCTAAGTGAAAGGAAAAAGTGACAAAAGACCACATATTGTAGAAGTTTGTTTCTATGAAATGCCCAGAACAGGCATAAAGTAGAACAATGATTTCCAGGGGCTAGGAGAAAAAGGAATGGGGAGTGCCTGCTAATGAGGTATCTTCTTGGGGTAATGAAAATGTTCTAAAATTAAGACATTGGTGATGGCTGCACAACTGTGAACATACTAAAATGAACACTTTAGAGGGGTGACTTTTATGGTATATAAGTTATATCTCAATAAAGCTGTTATTAGGAGTCCTGGTGATGCAGTGGTTAAAGCTCTTGGCTGCTAACAGAAAGGCTGGCAGTTCAAACCCAGTAGCCGCTCTGCAGGAGAAAGATGGGGCAATCTGCTTCCGTAAAGATTACACCCTCGCAAGCCCTGTGGGGCAATTCTGCTCTGTCCTACAGAGTCATTCTGAGTCTGTTTTTTTTGTTTTTTTAAAGCTGGTATTAAAAAAAAAAGAACAAAGTATCTAAAATGCAGTGTATAGAGGAAGCAAACATCCCTAGTCAGAAGTGCTACATTCATTCCAGCAAGGCCAACACTAAGAGGTTAGTGACTTAGTTTTACATTTCAGATATGGCACAATACTCTCAGGGCAGCATGCTCACTCCCTTATAAAACAGCCCCATCTTACGTAAGAGGACACTTTTTTTCTCATTTTTGGTTGGAACTGTACTCCAGCTATTACCCTCTCTTTTGATCCACCATCCCCACTACCTGGTCCTATTTCCAGCAACCATCGTGTTTCACCTGGAATAGAGTAGCCTCCTTCAACCCATTTCCAAATTGATCTCTTAAAATTTATTCTCACACATTAAATCCTTCAAAGCTTCCCTACATTTAAGATATTTCCGGAGCACTGAGGTACTATTATAATATATAAATGTATGTTCATATTCAATAGGGTAGTACATCAATCAAAGAAGTCATGTGGCTCTTAAAATTAAAGGTGTTCAGATATGGCCTCAAAACAGTCCCGAAGCTGTGTGTCTGCCTTCAGTGATAGCTGGCTGCAGTATTAACATCCACCAATGATCTCATGGGCTTATCTTTGGGCCTGCCAACTTGAACTACTCGAGCATAAGGATTAATTTAATTAACTACTTATAAAGTCAAGATTACAGTTAGTATAGACAGATAGCTGATAAAGTAAGAATTGAACTAACAGATTTCTCAAGGAGACAAAGCTCTAAGTTCCAATGCTTTTCATGTACCTACACGCAATGATGTATAGAAACTTCCAAGAGTGTCAAAGTGGAAGAAGCTGTAAATTAAAGTAGCTTATAAAACAAGGAAACACTGTATTCTTAGGTAGCAAGTGCAACATTAAAAACAAACAAAGCTGGATATCCTCAGCTAACATTTTCAGTCACGGACCAAAGAGCAGACAGACAAGCCAAATTAAGGCAGAGCAGATAGTTGCTCTTGGGTTGTTAACTAAGACCACAGAGGATGCTCAGTAGTTAAGGTCTGCAGACAGTTATAATTGTTTATAACATTGTATTAAGAGTACTAATATTGCCAATTCATAGGTTTGATTCAATTACAAAGCTAAACACAGTACCTTTCATCTAGTCAACCTTAAAATGTGTGTCCTTGTCAACGATAATTGGTAAAGTGGATAGATGTAGAACGCAAATTCATACCTACTACTACAAAAATTCTTTTAACCCTGGTTGCGTAGTAGTTAAGTGCTATGGCTGTTAACCAAGAAGTCAGCAGTTTGAATCCACCAGGTGCTCCTTGGAAACTCTATGGGGCAGTTCTACTCTGTCCTATAGGGTCGCTATGAGTTGGAATCAACTCCATGGCAACAGGTTTTTTTTTTTTTAATGTAGTGTTGGGGCTCCCTGGGTGGTGCAAATGGTTCATGAACCACTAAACTGAAAGGTTGGAGGTTTGAGCCCACCTCGAAGCTTCTTGAAAAAATGGCCTGGTAACCTACTTCCAAAAAATCAGCCACTGAAAAACTACGGAACACCTTCTACTCTGACACACGCTGTCATGGACTGAATTGTGTCTCCCCAAAATATGTGTCAACTTGCCTAGGCCATGATTCCCAGTATTGTGTGATTATCCACCATTTTGTGATCTGATGTGATTTTCCTGTGTTATAAATCCTACCTCTATGACGTTAATGAGGAAGGATTAGTGGCAGCTATGATAATGAGGCAGGTCTCAATCTATAAGATCAGCTTGTGTATTAAGTAATCTCTTCTGAGATATAAAAGAGAGAAGGGAGCAGAGTGACAGGGGAAACTCATATTACCAAGATAGCAAAGCCAGGAGCAGAGTGTGTCCTTTGGACCCGAAGTTCCTGCGCTGAGAAGCTCCTAGACCAGGGGAAGATTGATGACAAGGACATTCCTCAAGAGCCAGTAGAGAGAAAAAGCCATCCCCTGGAGCCAGCACTCTGAATTCGGACTTCTAGCTTATTAGACTGCGAGAGAATAAACTTTCATCTGTTAAAGCCATCCACTTGCAGTATTTCTGTTATAGCAGTACTAGATGACTAAGACAGTCACCGTGAGTCAGAGCTGACTTGATGGCAACTGGTGTGGCATGTGAATGTAGTGTCAAGTTAAGGAAAGTTCCATATTAAAAAGTATCATAGAAGTCGAAGTATGTGTACTGCACATAATTCCACAAAAGAATAAAGTAAATGGCATTAACTTACAAAAAATGGTACTGGGGAAAAGTAATGTAGAATTAGAGAGCATGATAGATATAGACCATGGGTTCTTCATCACTAGACGTGGAAGATAAGGGAGGGGTATCCCATGATTCAATGTTGTTCTCCCTGTCCCTGTTAGGAAATCACTGCAGAAGCAGCAAAGCTTCATGGTTATAAACCCAAAGATCTTGAAGCCCCACTCCACATGGATGCCTCTGTGACTTTAGGTAAGATACTTACCCTCCCTGTGCCTCAGTTTCCTCATCTCTAAGTAGGGATAGTAATAGTACTTACTTCATAGCATCCATCTTAGTTATCTAGTGCTGCTATAACAGAAATACCACAAGCGGATGGTTTTGGCAAACAGAAACTTATTCTCTCACGGTTTAGGAGGCTAGAAGTCCAAATTCAGGGCACCAGCTCCAGGAGAAGCCTTTCTCTCTCTGTTGGCTCTGGGGGAAGGTCCTTGTCATCAATCTTCCCCTGGTTTAGGAGCTTCTCAGTACAGGCACCCTGGGTCCAAAGTGTATAGTCTGCACTTAGCTCTTCTTGTTTGGTGGAATGAGGTCCTTATTCTCTCTGCTCACTTCTCTCTTTTACATCTCAAAAGAGATTGACTCAAGATACAACCTAATGCTATTGATTGTATCCTGCCTCATTAACATAACTGCCTCTAATCCTGCCTCATTAACATCATAGAAGTTAGGATTTACAACACACAGGAAAATCAGATCAGATCACAAAATGGAGGACCATCTCACAATACTGGGAATCATGGCCTAACCGAGCTGATACACATTTTGGGGGAACACAATTCAATTCATAACAGCATCTTAACAGACGTGAAGGGGTTTATAGTTACAAATGGCTTAGAGTAGCATGTGGCATATAGTAAGCATTACAAGTATCTGTTAAGTGACTAACAAACAGAAACAAGAGATGAAGGGAAATAGAGAACGCTAGTTAGGTCTTAAGGAGCCCTCATGGCACAACAGTTAACCACTCAGTTGCTATCCCAAAGGTTGGCAGTTCGAACCCCCTCAGTGGCTCCATAGAAGAAAGACCTGGCGAGCTGCTCCCATAAAGATTACAACCTAGAAAACCCTATGCAGCAGTTCTACTCTTTAACATGGAGTCACAACTAACCAAAAGTTGACTCAATGGCACCCAGCAACAACAACAGCAGCTAAGTCTTGGAGTCCCTGAGTGGTGCAAATCATTAGTGCACTCGGCTGCTAACTGAAAGGTTGGAGGTTTGAGTCCATCCAGAGTCACTTAAGAAGAAAGGCCTGACAACCTACTTCTGAAAAATCAGTCCTTGAAAACTCTACGGAGGACAGTTCTGCTCTGACACATACAGTGTCACCATTAGTCAGAATAGACTTGACGGCAACTGGTTAGTTAAATCTTAGTAATGGCTAAAACTGAGCTGCATATTTGGCTTTCAACTCTTTTGCAGCCAGAGCAAAGAGGGGAAAAAACAAAACAAAGCAAAACATTATTTTCCAAACTCAGAGGGTATATGTGTCTCCTCGTGTTGGGAGAAGAGGTTGCAGGGAACCCCGTATTTTTTTCCCCAGGAGAAAAAAAGCTTGTCTTGACACTCACCTGTAAAACGCACACTGCAGGTCTGTACACAGCTGGCAATGTGCAATACTGCAAACCAGGCAGACCATTGTAAGTCTCGTATAACAGTTTTTATTGTGTCCCTCGATAAATTCCAAAGCATGACTCTCTGAAGTTTCTTTAGTGGGAAGCCAAGGCAATGCCTACAAATATGCAGCTGTACTGGCCTGGCTTATTTCAGGGACACAAGTGCGCCGGAAATCTCCAGTGCATCCTTTGTTTCTATTTCCTTCAGCCACGCTTCTGATAAGAGCTGAGGAGGAGACAGTGCCAGATTTGTGGGAAAAATCTTCTGACATCAGGAGATGGCCAAAATGCAGCTACATAAAAACACTAAGTAACCTGATGTATTGAAAAGCGACTTTCCCCAGAAGCATCTGTTTTTAAGTCTAATGGACTTGAGAGCCATCATCTGGCAAAAGAACAGCCACAATCATCTCAGGGGATTAAACAACTTGGAAGACTATGCCTATTTGTCACAGCCTCCACAAGCTCTACCTAACAGGTAAACATGGAACGCTTCCAAATTGTGATATGGAAACACCTTACTGTAAGTTAGAAAACAAATGAATTTTTTAAAGACTAGTTATTAGACAGCAACCATTAGCTGTAAAAGGACCAGTGTTTCTTCAGATATTCTCATAGTGTACATAGCAGACACGATGCAGTTGAACTTTCATGGTTATCCCACAAGTCCCATAAATAAATAAATTGATGGTCTGGTGATGTATCAAACTTTTTCAGTCCATCAGGCAAAATCTGTTGTCTTAAAACAAATCATTTAAGAATTTTTATTCAGATGGAATGGTGCTAATACCCAATTTGGTTAACCAACTACAGTAATGTATTTCCATTTCAATACTTCTGAGGTATTGATAAAGCCACCCAAAAAGAGCAGAAATGGACTAACTAACTCGTAGTCCGCAGGCACTAAATGTACCATGGAGGCCCTAAGTGGTGCAAACAGTTAGTTAATGTGCTCGGCTGCTAACACAAAGGTTTGCAGTTTCAGTCCAACCGAAGGCATCTCAAGAGAAAGTCTGCGTAATCTACTTCCAAAATTTCAGCTACCGAAAACCCTATGGAGCGCTGTTCTACTTCTGACCCACACAGGGCCACCATGAGGCAGAACTGACTCCACGGCACCTGGTAGCTAGCAAAATATAGCATTCTGCGAGGAGGAAGAGCAATAGATAGTATTTATAATTAATCTCATGCATTCCTGAACAAACATCAGTTCCTTAGAGAAGCCTTATGGAGCCTGGTGGTACAGTGGTTAAGCACTCGGCTGTCAGCCAAAGGTTGGTGGTTCGAACCCACCAGCCGCTCTTTGGGAGAAAGATGTGGCATTCTGCTTCCATAAAGATTTACAGCCTTGGCAAGGTCATGGAAGCTCCGCAGATACATCCAAACTTCCTGAGGGACCAAATTACTGGGCTGAAGGCTGTGGGGACCGTGGTCTTGGCAAACATCTAGCTCAACTGGTATAACATAAAGAAAATGTTCTACATTCCACTTTGGTGAGTAGTGTCTGGGGTCTTAAAAGCTTTTGAGTGGCCACCTAAGATACTCCACTGGTCTGGAGCAAGGGAGAATGAGGAAACCAAAGACACAAGGGAAAGATTAATCCAAAGGACTAGTGGGCCACAACTACCACAGCCTCCACCAGCCTGAGTCCAGCACAACTAGATGGCACCTGGCTACCACCACTGACTGCTCTGACAGGGATCACAATAGAGGGTCCCGGACAGAGCTGGAGAAAAATGTAGAACAAAATTCTAACCCACAAAGAAAAAAAGCAGACTTACTGGTCTGACAGAGACTGGACAAACCCTGAGAGTACTGCCCCCAGATACCCTTTTAACTCAGTAAGAAGTCACTCCTGAGGTTTACCCTTCAGGCAAAGATTAGACGGGCCTATAAAACAAAATGAGACTAAAGGGGCACACTGGCCCAGGGGTAAGGATTAGAAGGCAAGAGGGTACAGGAAAGCTGGTAATAGGGAAACCAAAGTCGAGAACTGAGAGTGTTGACATGTCGTGGGGTTGGTAACTAGCGTCACAAAACAACATGTGTACTGTTTAATGAGAAACTAGTTTGTTGTATAAACTTTCATATAAAGTACAATAATAAAAACTCACCAGAAAGTAAAAAAAAAAAAAAAAAAGATTCACAGCCTTGGAAACCCTCTAGGGGCAGTTCCACTCTGTACTATAGGGTCACTACGAGTCCGAATCAACATGATGGCAATGGATTTGGTTTTGTGGGGGTTCATTCACTCCCACATTACTCTAAACTTCTCCATCTTAAGAGCTTGCTATTTTCAATTATTTAGTCAATTATTTTAAAGATGTAATTGTTTCCTTTCTGTCAGCTTGTAAGCCCCATGAGGGAAGGGGTCACATTTGTCAGGTTCTCTGCTGTTTTCCTGGCACAAAACCTGGCCCAGGGTGGTGGTGGTGCTGTGTGCTGCTGAATCGATTCTGACTCATAGCGACTCTATAGGAGCAGAACTCCTCATGGTGGGACAACTTGGTCAACTGGCATAACGTAGTTCATAAAGTTTATGTTTTACATCCTAGTTTGGTGAATAGCATCTGGGGTCTTAAAAGTTTTAAAGTGGCCATCTAAGACATAGCTATTGGTCTCTACTCGTCTGGAGCAAAAGAGAAAGAAGGAAACCAAAGACTGAAAGACGAAACTAGTCTACAAGACTATTACCTGTTGCACTGGGTCAATTCATTTCACAGTGACCCTACAGGACAGAGTAGAACTGCCCCATAGGGTTTCCAAGGAGTGGCTGGTTATTTGAACTGCCAAACTTTTGATTAGCAGCCGTAGCTCTTAACCACTATGCCGCCAGGGCTCCCAGCCTATACAAACTACAGCCTCATCTATCCTGAGACCAGAACTAGTTGGTGCCTGGCTACCACTACTGACCATTTTGACCAGAGACACAATAGATAGTCCCGGATAGAATGGAGAAAAATGTAGAACAAAACTCTTATTTAAAAAAAAAAAAAGGCCAGACTTACTGGACCAGTAGAGACTAGAGGATCCCCGAAGACTATCTACCTGAGAAACCTTTAAACCAGACTGAAACCACTCCTGGAGGTCACCCTTCAGCTAAATAACAGGTTGGCTCAAAAAATAAACAATATCACCTGTGAGTAATGTGATCCTTTAAAAAATCATCTCTATGAAACCAGTCAACACATACCCTAAAGCAAAGATGAGAAGGTAAGGGGGAAGGGAGCAAGGAGGCTAGATTAATAGAAAGAACCAGAAGAGAAATAATGAGAATGTTGACACATTGTGAAAAATGTAACGAATGTCACTGAACAATATGTATACCAAAAAAAAACAAAAACAAAAACCCATTGCCGTTGAGTCAATTCCGACTCAGAGCCACCCTATAGGATAGAGGAGAACTGCCCCATAGGGTTTCCAAAGAGCGCCTGGTGGATTCAAACTGCTGACCTTTTGGTTAACAGCCGTAGCTCTTAACCACCACACCACCAAGATTTCCGAACAGTATGTACAGAAATTGTTAAATGGGAACCAAATTTTCTGTGTAAACATTCACAAAAATCACAATAAAATATTATATTAAAAAAAAAAAAGAACAACTGCTTCATAGGATTTCCTAGGCTGTAATCTTTACAGGAGCAGATCGCCAGGCCTTTTCTCCCTGCAGAGTGGCCGGTGGGTTCAAACCGCTGACCTTTTGCTTAGCAGCTGAGCCCTTAATCATTGTACCACCAGGGCCCAGGGTAGATGGCTATAGGTATTTACTTGTCCGCCAACTCCTCCTTTGTAAGACAGCCAGCTGTGTTCCTAAAGAGTCATATGTAAGCTCCTTGCAAGAAGACAAGGAAGTCCCTGAAGGAACCCTACAATGGGGAAGAAGAGGACAAGGACTTTTATAAGTTTTATCCTTAGAGATTTTCTGAGAGCTGAATCCACAAAAGCAGATGTGGCAGGTATGAATGAGGGAAGGAGAAAGGAGGCAAGGAGGAATAACCCTCTAGTTTAATTGGGTGCTTTAAGACTAAAAAATTTTATTCTAAGAACTCAAATAGCATTTTCTAATTATAGATGCTTAAATTTAAAATATCTTGAAAGGTCACTCTGTACCTCCCTCTGCCTAATACAGACTGCATTCAAACATCCCAGAAATAGGAGTCTTTTTTTTTAAAGCCCAGAGAAGAAGGTCGAACAACAGATTAAAAAGCCCTGTGTCTCGAAACCTCTGCTTTCTGCAGTTTTTTTGTTAGGTCTTCCAGGGCCCAGACAATTGCCAATCTAGTTCTTTCCTTTATGACACAGAGTTGTGATTGTTACATCTGAACCCCTAAACTCCTCAGAGTGAAAAGCATAAGAAACGACAGGAAGGTCACATAGTATCACAACTGTGAAAATTAATGGTTTAATTTTAAGTAATGTCTCCGGACCTTCTGCAAAAAAAGAAAAGAAGCTGTTTATACTTTAACATTGAAGGTGACATTCTAAGTCTGGAAAAGGAGGGAAACCTCAGGTACAAATTGATGGCTTACCCCTAAACAAATCCTAACAAATCAGATTCGGAATCTATTAAAAAAAAAAAACCATAATCAATTGGTATTTACTTTAGGAATGTAAGGACAGGTCAATATTAGAATATCATACATCAAAATATTAAGGGAAAAGTTATCAATTCCATATGAAAAATTCAGTGTCTCTTCTCATTTAAATGACCATAAAATCTATGGTCTAATTTTTTTTAAATTATCATACAGCAAAATTGAATTTTTTTGGTATACAGCTTTATAAATTCCAGCACAGACATAGATTGGTAAAACCACCACCATAACCGGGATACAGAACATTTCCATCACTCCAAAAACTTCCTTGTACTATAGACTTTTATAGCCATACCCCTTCTACCACTAAACTCTGGCAACCACTCATCTCTCCCCTAGAGTTTTACCTCTTTAAGAATGTCATATGGAACTTTATACTATGTAGCCTTTTGAGAATGGCTTCTTTAGCTCAGCATAATGTCTTTGAGATCCAAAGTCATTCTTGCATAAATAGGTTTTTTCTTTTTATTTCTGAGTAGTATTCCATTATACGAACCTACACAGTTTGTTGATCCATTTACCCACCGAAGGATTTTTGGGTTGTTTCTAGTTTTTGGTGACTCTGAATAGAGCTGCTATAAACATCCATGTACAGTTTTTTGAACAAAAGTTTTCATTTCTCTAGGAAAAATATCCAGGAGTAGAATTTGTGGTAACATGGTAGGTGTATGTTTAACTTCATAAGAAAGTGCCAGGCTGTTTTCCAGAGTGGCTGTACAATTTTCCTTTCTGCTCCAGCAAAGTATGAGAGTTCTGGTCATTCCTCATCTTTGCCAGCACCTAGTATTGTTGATCTTCTTAATTTTAGTTGTTCTAATCAGTGTGAAGTAGCATTTCACTGTTCTTTTAACTTGCATTTCACTAATGGCTAACAGGAAACCCTGGTGGTGTACTGGTAAAGTGATACAGCTGCTAACCAAAAGGTAGGCAGTTTGAATCTACCAGGCGCTCCTTGGAAACACTATGGCGCAGTTCTACTCTGTCCTACAGGGTCGCTGTGAGTCAGAATCGACTCCACAGCAACGGGGGTTTGGTCTTTTGTTTTAATGGCTAATGATATCCAATATCTTTTCACACACTTATTTGCTATCCATTCTCTTCAGTGAAGTGTCTATTGAAGACTTTTTTAATTTTGGGCTGTTTGTTTTGTTTCTGTTAAATTTTTTTCTTCTTTTTTAATATATATTCTGGATACAAGTGATCTGAGACATGTGATTTGCAATATAATTAAAATTTTATTTTTTTGAATTATCTCAAAACTCAATATGGCAGCATTCGTATTCCAGAGAGAACCCTGGGAAGACACCTCACCACTACTTACTCACTGCACAGTCTAAAACATCCAAAAATTAATTAAGACAAGGAAAAGATAATAGACAAATATAGAAGAGAAACAGATGCATTTATGTATAAAATAGAAAAGCTCAATCAAATGAAAGTCATTTGAGCTTAGTAAGGTGACTAGTTGTAAAAACAAAATTTTTTAAATATACAAAAGACCAAAAACAAATTTTTTCTTATATACCCACAGTAACCAATTTGAAAATGATGGTTTTGTCTCATTTTAATAGCCCTCGCTCCGAAAAACCAACAACGGTAGGAATAAACTTGATAAGAAATAGGTAAAAACTATATAAAGAAAACTATGAGCTTATATCAATGGGTATATAAAACTAGAATAGATGGAGAAGCATTCTTGTATAGAAACTCTCATTGTAAAAATACCAATACATTTCAACTTAATTTATAAACTTAATGCAATTCCAATTACAATACCAACAGGATTTAGAATTCTTGTGACAAACTCTAAAAATTCACCTGGATAAATGAGACTAGTCCATTTTTTTTTTTTTAAGGATAAGATAACAAAATAGCTTTTTTCTTCCCAAATATTAAACATATTGTAAAGTAGCAAAAAAAAAAATTTTTTTTTTTTTTTTAAGTAGCAATAGCGAAACCAGTGTGGCAGTGCTGTGAGATAAGACAGACAGATGAATAAACAGCTAGAAAATCCAGAAAGAGAATACAGCATTTAGAATTTTCACATACTATACAGATAGCAATATAGTTACCGTATGTGATTTTTTTTTTTTTATGTGATTTGAGATTCAGTATATAATATCATTTGAAGGAACGGGTCACAGAGTAGCCTGTGCTACTTCCTGGCTGTAGCATCAGGGCAAATCTCTTAACCTCACAAAGCTGCAAAGTAGAGATAATAAAATCTATCCTCATGAGGTTGTTGAGAAGATGAAAAAATTCATGTAAAGCACTGAACACGGACATAGTAAGCTCAGGATAAGTGTTGTGAATAATAATAGCAGCTATTTGAAACCAGTAGATTTAAAAAATAGTCACAACTGGCTAACTATTAAAAAAATAAGAAAAAAGTTAGGTACTTCAGACCTCATACCAAATGAAAATCCAGATGATGAAAAATTTAAGAGTAAAAAAAACAAACAAAAAAAGTGAAATCATAAGGAACCTGATATATTCTTGGGTCACAGAAGAAGCCAAGAGCAGGAAAATTAAGAAAAATTTTTGAATCTTTGACCTTATTTGTATGACCCTACTATTTTTAAAAAGTTACATGTGTAAACATTATGGATCAGGAATTATAACACAAAATGTTAAACCGGGGTTATCTCTAGGCAATAGATTTATTAAAAAAAAAAAAAAAACCCATAGGGTTTCTGATTTATAGGCGACTTTTTTTTTTTTTTAATTTTCCTACTGCTTAGGCAGGTTTATAATTTTCTAAAATTAATGTGAGTTAACATTATAATTAAAAAGCTAAAGAAAAAAACGTGAGGCTCAAACTTCTCAAACAAATTTCCAAATAGCAGCTACCATATTAACAGTCTGTAAAAGAAAAGTATATTATGACAAGCAGATAGTCTGTTTAATATCATTATGTACTAAGGATAAAAATAGTAAACCTCTTTTTCTTTTTGGTTGCTGCTTGGGGGGTAAGCAAATAGAAATATTCAGTCCTAGAAACTTGCAGTTTTCTTTTTAGCAAGATGCCATTTGTGGTGACATACTGGCAAGGAGCAAAGAGGCCAGCCTCCCCAGTTAAATATAGCATAATTATATCGTTGATAAAATTAAAGCAAAATGGACGTATTTACTATGATTACTACTCCTACTCAAATAAAATCCTGTCTTTGAAAATAAAAATGAAACTAGAAGGAAAAATGAAATAGAAAGGGGTAAATATGAATTAAGCTAGAAGCAGATTCGGGGAGAGGGTACTGTAATTAGAGAAAAGCTACCAGAGATCATTCGCCTCTACTCAGGCAGACAGGAATTCTGCTGGGAGGCAAAGTAACTCCACAAGATATATGTATTATTTATAACGGATGCTGCATGGATCCTGTAATATACATACGTGAGTAGAATAACAGAATGAACTGAATAGCTATAAACCAAAACCAAACCCATTGCCATGAGTCAATTCCAACTCATAGCGACCCTATAGGACAGAGTAGAACTGCTCTGTAGGGTTTCCAAGGCTGTAAACCTTTTTTTTTTTTAAATTGTGCTTTAAGTGAAAGTTTACAAATCAAGTCAGTCCCTCGCACAAAAACATATACACCTTGCTATGTCTATGCACTTCTACTCTGTCTTATAGGGTCACTATGAGTTGGAATCGACTCGACGGCACTGGGCTTTTGTTTTTTATGTACTCCTAGTCGCTCTCCCCATAATGAGGTTAACACGCTCCTCCTCTCCACCCTGTATTCCTTGTGTCTATTCAGCCAGCTCCTGTTCCCCTCTGCCTTCTCATCTCGCCTCCAGACAGAAGCTGCCCACATAGTTTCATATGCCTACTTGAGCCAAGAAACTCACTCCTCACCAGTATCATTTTCTGTCTTACAGTCCAGTCCAATTCCTGTCTGAAGAGTTGGCTTTAGGAATGGTTCCAGTCTTGGGCTAGCAGAAGGTCTGGGGGCCATGACCTTCAGGATCCTTCTAGTCTCAATCAGACCATTAAGACTGGTCTTTTTACGAGAACTTGAGGTCTGCATCCCACTGTTCTCCTGCTCCATCAGGAACTCTCTGTTGTGTTCCCGGTCGGGGCGGTCATCGGTTGTAGCCAGGCACCATCCAGTTCTTCTAGTCTCAGGCTGATGTAGTCTCTGATTTATGTGGCCCTTTCTGTCTCTTCGGCTCATAATTACCTTGTGGCTTTGGTGTTCTTCATTCTCCATCTGGGTTGAGACCAATTGATACATCTTAGATGGCCGTTTGCTAGCGTTTAAGACCCCACATGCCATTCACCAAAGTGGGATGCAGAATGTTTTCTTAATATATTTTGTTATGCTAACTGACCTAGATGTCCCCTGAAACCATGGTCCCCAGGCCCCTGCCCCTGCTACTCTGGCCTTCGAAGTGTTCGGTTGTATTCAGGAAACTTCTTTGCTTTTGGTTTAGTCCAGTTGTGCTGACCTCTACTGTATTGAGTGTTGTCTTTCCCTTCACCTAAAATAGTTCTTGTCTATTATCTAATTAGTGAATATCCCTCTTCCTCCCTCCCCACCCTGTAACCAGCAAACAATGTTTTCTTCTCTGTTTAAACTATTTCTTGAGTTCTTATAATAGTGGTCTCATACAATATTTGTCCTTTTGCAACTGACTAATTTCACTCAGCATAATGCCTTCCAGATTCCTCCATGTTATGAAACGTTTCACGAATTCATCGTTGTTCTTTATCGTTGCATAGTATTCCATTGTGTGAATATACCATAATTTATTTCATCTGTTTATTGGCACTTTGGTTGCTTCCATCTTTTTGCTGTCGTAAACGGTGCTGCAATGAACATGGGTGTGCATATACCTGTTTGCGTGAAGGCTCTTATTTCTCTAGGATATATTCCAAGAAGTGGGAATGCTAGACCGTATGGTAGTTCTATTTCTAGCTTTTTAAGTAAGTGCCAAATCAATTTCCAAAGTGGCTGTACCATTTTACACTCCCACCAGCAGTGCATAAGTGTTCCAGTCTCTCCACAATCTCTCCAACGTTTATTATTTTGTGTTTTTTAGATTAATACCAGCCAAGGCCGTAAATCTTTATGGGAACAGAATGCCACATCTTTCTCCTGTGGAGCAGCTGGTGGGTTGGTTCAAATCATAAATCCTTTGGTTAGCAGCCAAGCCCTTAACCACTGTACCACCAGGCCTGCGTAAATAGCTACATCTGAGTAGTAATTTAGCCAAAGATAAACACTTACACCATTCAGCTGTAACTCAAGAAGACTATGTTTGATTCCCAGCCATTTCAGGTTATTGGTTCTGTAATCCATTTCCTATAGCTTTTATTTTCTCTCTCCTAATCTTTTGTTAAAGGAGCCCTGGTGACAGAAAGGTTAAGAGCTCAGCTGCTAACCAAAAGGCCGGAGGTTAGAACCCACTGGCTGATTTGTGGAAGAAAAGACCTGGAGATCTGCTCCTATAAAGATTACATCTAGGAAACCCTATGGGGCAGTTTCCTATAAAGATTACATCTAGGAAACCCTATGGGGCAGTTTTGCTCTGTCATATAGGGTTACTGTGAGTTGCAATTGACTCAGTGCACAACAACAATCTTTTCTTAAGGTGTCTGGGTGACACAAATGGTTTGCATTCAACTGATAACCAAGAGCTTGGTGATTCGATCCCGCCCATCATCCCGCCCATCAGCACCGTGGAAGAAAAGGCCTGGTGATTTCCTTCCATTAAGATCATAGCCAAGTCCCTCCCTCTACCTCCTCTTCTCTCGTCCTGTTCCCCAGGCAACTACTGATCTGCTTTCTGTCACTATAGAGATTAGTTTATATTTTCTAGAATTTTATATAAACAGAATCATATAGTATGTACTCTTTTTTGGTCTGGCTGCTTTCACTCAGCATAACTATAATGAGATTCATCCACATTATTGTATGATTCAATAGTCCATTTCTTTTTATTGCTGTATAGTATTCCCATATATATAAATATACCACAATGTGTTTACTCATTCACTTGTTAATCGGCATTTGGCTTGTTTCTAGTTTTTCGGCTATTACAAGGCTATGGAAAAAAAGGAAAGATTATAGCCAAGAAAACCCAATGGAGCAGTTCTATTCCGCCACACACGGGGTTGCCATGAGTTAGCCAAATAACGACAACAATCTTTTTGCCCTAGCTCTCAAGATTTCTAAGAAGTTGTTTACTCTAGTCCCCTCAAGAGTTATCAGCAGCTTTTTCCTCTAGTGAGCAACTTTTTATAAAAAAAAGGAATTCTCTCTTTTATGGAGAACTTACCTGTTTACTTTATGTGTCCTTGGTCTCATAGATTCCCCTCACCTGGTTTCTAACACTCCTTCCAAGCAACCACAGAGCAAATGACATATCAGCATATTTACATAAGCCCGTATGTTACAAGGCAAAGTCTTTCAAGGTCTTATTTTAAACCTTGGAGGAAAGATGACGTGCAGAGAGGATCAAATGGGAGTCAAGAGATCAGGCTTAACTAACTTTTCAGTACCCTGAAGTATTATTTGATGCCCAAATGAAGGTAACAAATAAAAGAATTATTTGATGCCCAAATGAAAGAAACAATTAAACTGAAAAAAAGGGAGGAAGAAAAGAAGGAAGTGAAATGCGGGCAGGCTATTAGAATTTTCTGCAACATAATCTTGAGCAACATAAAGGAAGATGAAGCAAAGCACTCACATGCCTGGCACCATGACCACCTATCACCTGTGTAGGGACAGCAGGGGCGGGTAGCAAGAGTTCACACTCACACACACACACAGCTGTCGAGTCATTAGGAGTTATAGTGACCCTACAGGACAGAGTAGAACTGCCCCATACAGTTTCCAATGCTGTAATCTTTACAGAAGCAGACTGCCACATCTTTCTCCTGCAGAGCAGCTGGTGGGTTCGACCTGCTAAGCTTCAGGGACAGCAGCCAAGCACTTTATCCACTGCACCACCAGGGCTCCTACCAAGAGTTCACTACCCTGTAAATCAAAGTTCCTGCTGGTAGGACCTGCAGCACCACCCAAGCACCAATGGGCTGTGCCACAAAATAGGATGGTGATATCTAACCAAGAAAATCTCTGAGAGAGTTGTGCGCTTTTGCCTTGGGCTTCTCAGTTATGCACAGTCAGAAATTACACCTAAGTATAAGAAGGAAAAGTTTAAGGAGTAAGCATTATGAATGTCATTATCGATGCTTATGCTACTCTCTCTTATTTTCAAAGCACAAATTAGCAGCCTTTGAACATCTTGGACGCCACCTTTGCCTTAGAACATGGCACCTTCAAGAGAAGGATGAGGTTTAGCACGTGAAAAAAGAAACCAGGAGGTTGTCTCCGCCTCTCTAAAGTTTCTAAAGCTTGCAATAGAGAAAGAGTAAAGAACAATTCTTATTCATCCTTGTAGAAAGGCTTCCGGATAGTAAGTAATCCCATTTTTCCCTCACATTTCTAAACAAACAAAAAGTCTATGCTAAGTGCAAACGTGTACTCTTTCTAGAGGAGATACACACAATTGCTTTTCACGGTCTCACTAAGTTGTAATCATGTGTCTGGTGGTGAGCCACTCTCTAATTGAGAACAGTAAGAAATATAAAGTAAACAAGAAGCAAAGGGGCTTTCTGGGGAAAAGAGCACTAAGGACAAAAAATACTCAATTAGCAATCATGAGATCTGGTTTTAATCTGGACTCTTACATTTGCTAGTTGTGATCTTATAAGGGTCACTTTAATTCTGTGAGCTTCAGTGACCTCAATTGCAATTTGTACTATTTAATCTTGTACCCTCAGTACCTAGAAATCAGCTTGGTACATAGTAAGCACTCATCAAGTATTTGCTAAAGGAAAAAAACAGGTATTGGATTAATGGACTCTCAGATGTGTTCTAACTTTTTAGTGTTGGGGCTGTCCAGTTACAATAACCACAAGCTACATGCAGTT
The DNA here is from genome assembly GCF_024166365.1 of Elephas maximus indicus. NCBI lineage: Eukaryota > Metazoa > Chordata > Mammalia > Proboscidea > Elephantidae > Elephas > Elephas maximus. The sequence continues at coordinate 43,493,082 of NC_064823.1, forward strand.
ACTTAAGTTTACGTTAAAACTGGTTAAAATTAAGTAAAATTAAAAATTCAGTTCCTCAGTCACACTACCCAAACGTCAAGTGCTCAATAGCCTGCATGTGGCTCATGACTGCTATAATGGACAGTGAACAGTTACAGAACATTCCATCATCGAGGAAAGCTCTACTGGACAGCGTTGCTCTTGTGTATGCTTGAGGGGGAAGGCAACACATTGTACTACATGTAGAAATGGTCTGTCTTCATGGAACTTCATGGCAGGTTAACAGAGCAAAGGAAACACATCTAGAAATCAAGCATTCCCTTAGACAGTCAGGCTTTCTCTAAAGTATCTCATAAGTATTTCTTAGAATTACCTATAAAATCTTACTAATATTTAGGATAGCAAGAATTTTTTTCGAAAATAAAAACAACAAATACTCCAAATATTAGCAGTTAATCTATGAAGCAACACTTGAACAGTAACGACAACAACAAAAAGAACCCCATTATGTCCTTTAAGAACAATGACAATCTGCTTGAACACAATCTCTAATTTCAATTTGCCTTATAATTCACAAGCACTTAAGCCTTCTAAATGTAGAACCACCTGCCTGTTGATTCTGACTCACGGTGACCCCATGTGTGTCAGAGTAGAAATGTACTCCATAAGGTTTTTAATGGCTGATTTTTTGGAAGTAGATTGGCAGGACTTTCTTCTAAGGCACCTCTGGGTCAACTCGAACCTCCAACCTTTTGGTTAGCAGCCGAGTGTGTTAACTGTTTGCACCACCCAGGGACTCCTTCTAAATGCAGGGGACATTCTAAGCACTGCTTAAGGTTGATGAAACATTTGTGGCATAACATGTTTATATAAGTTGGCATAACTCTATCATTGCCTCCTCACAGTTTTTTCTCTGTCAATCTATACATTCATGCCAGCAAATATGAAGGCAATACTTTACACATCAATGACAAGGCACATGGCATCCCCGCTGAAATTAAAATTTTCATTCAGAGTGCAACATAAGCGTATGTCAGGGGCTTAGCACAAATCTGTAACATGCCATTTGCTAAACTGTACCCCAATGAAACCACACCAAAGAAAAGACGTGCTTTGCTTTCAAGATGACATCTTTAGGCCTTCCATTAAGAATGTTCTTGTAGCCAAAGGCTCACTTCCATGAGGACCCCACATCAAAGAGTCCCTTAGCTGCTTGCCTCAAGGAACCACACTACCAAAACCAGCTTTCTCTTTTTAAAACCTTGCCTCAAGTAGAGACAGCTTCCCTGTGTTTCCTTTAGGTTTGTCCTTCCCCATAAAAACCAGTTGCCATCGAGTGAATTCCACACATACTTGGACGCCACACAACTACATAGGGGAGCTTGAGGGTACAAACCACATACGATTGAGGAAGGTGAAGGGCATAAGAAACTTGTCAGTAACCCCGTGTTAAATGGCTCCCCATACACACCTTCCTCCCTTCTGGGTCACAGGCCTTTTCACTGCTTCTGTAACTTAGAATGAGCACTCTCTTTTCTTGCACATTGTGTAATTCCACTACCAAATCCAGGCCACGTTCTCTTCAGAGCCTAGGAGAAGGAAGGACTTTTCCAGTTTAGGCCTCAGGAGCATCTTGCTGTTTCCTTTAAAAAGTAGTCTCATCATCCCTTGGCCCAGGTGCTCAATCCTCTGGGAGTCCTAAAACTGCTCACACACTGGCCTCAAGGCCATCAGCCCCTCACTCAAGCTTCCTAGCCCAACCTCTCTTCTTCACTAGCTTAGTCTGTAGTATCTTGTCTCCTCTCCCCAGCTATGATCCTTCCTAGCTCAGTCCAGCTGCTCTTCCATGTATGAGCCTCACCTTGCTCCTGACTTGAGGTGAAGAAAAGAGTTTCAAGTTTGTAAAAGTGCTAAAATCACTTGTCACAGCTCATATTTACTTTGCCCCAGTTGATGGAAGCTATAGACAAGATGGTCCAGGCTCCATTAGAAACCAACACAGACCACTGGTTACATGAATTAGCAAGGGATAGAAACTTAATCAGTTAATCTGCATTTGACTATAGTTAAATTATATTTAAACGTGAGCTCTTTGAGGAGATGGACTGAGTGTTATTTCTTTGGTTTATTTTAATTTATATCTAGAACCACATTTTGCTGAGTATACAGTGTGTTTTTTAAATACCTCTAGCCATTTTGAAGGTCCCTGGGTGACACAATTGTTTGTGCTTGCCTACTAACTGAAAGGTTGGCAGATTAAACCCACCAGTGGTGTCATGGAAAAAAGGCCTGGGATCTGCTTCCATAAAGATTACAGCCAAGAAAACCCTATGGAGCTCAGTTCTACTCTGTAACACATGGAGTCCCCATGAGTCGAAATCCACTCGCCAGCATCGGGTAGTAGCCTTTTTGATTACATGCTCCCTCCACCCCACCTTGCCAAATCCAAGATGATTTAAAAAGAAGCACTTTTAATCATCTCTTGAAAACTGACCCTCTAGTCATCAGCTAAGTAGTCACAGTTAACGAGGTTACGTGAAGCCAATACAACAGAAATTTGTCTACAGAAGTAATGGTAGGTCCCAAAAGATATTTTTCTGCCCTCTTCAAGATGCCATGTAGGTTTTATACTGTGTTTTAAAATAAAAACATCTCAACTTCAAACAGCCTTCTTAAGGTTTCTGTCAATTACACATACAATTCAGAAATGTACCTGGAACCTAGGTGGTCATCCTGAATGCCTTTTGCAAGGGAGTAATGCACTGCATAGTGAATTTTACTCTTCAGTCCTAACCCAAGGATGTGAGATCTTTGAGACTTCTCTTCCCCTAACCTTAACTTCCCCCTGAAAAAGCACCCTGAGGATGGCTTTTGACCCTAAGGACTACAGTCTCAAATTGTGGCCAACGTTGTTGTTGCTGTTGTTTAGTGCCCTTGAGTTGGTTCCGACTCATAGCAACCCTATGTACAACAGAACGAAACACTGCCAGGTCCTGCGCCATCATCACCATCGTTGCTATGCTTCCACCAACATGTATACAGCTTATTCCTCTTCTCACTGTTGACAGCCGTATCCATGGCAACTCACAGCTGACACCACACTCCTTCCACTACTTCTGCTTCCAAACACAATACTAAGAAACTATGAGTAACGCTTGTGGGTTATAAACAAATATTTAATAATAAAGCTGGCTCATCAGATAGCTGTATTTGTTAAACTCTAGTTATATTTAGAGAGTTGACTGAAATTCTCTTTAGAATAAAATCAAATCTCATTTAAATAAATACAAATTATGCTTTGGAGAACAAATGACTCAAAAAAAGCACTTTGTCAGTATTTCCTTCTTTTAAGTTTCATGTTGAAAGGTTCAAAGGATTCTTAGAATTCAAAAATAGCTAATTGTTTACTTCTATTCAAAAAGAATGAGTGTGTGTCCAACCCTAAGACTGTTTAATAAGAACATTTTAGTAGAAACGAAGGTCAAGTACATCATTTAAAACAAAAAACCCAGCCTCATTTACTTCATGACTACGGCAGGGTAGGGTAGGCGCTTTACTGCATGTGTAAATGGGGTAAAAAGAACACAAAGGAAAGTTACAGCCTAACACCATATATCTAACACCCATTACCTCTGTCTTTTCTACTAACCCATATAGAAAGAACTTTTACAAATGATCTCTTTCTGGATGTAGTTTCGTAATTTTCCTGCTCCTGCCTCACCTACTAAAGGCAATTTATTTGTCAAGATAGAAAACAAAACAGCACCAACAAAAAAATTCAAAGGGGAAGGAAAAAAAAAATGGCTTAGATTACTGCACTGGATAAAGCATCTTAGGAAAAAAACAAGGACCTATAACAGTTGAGCTCTCAGCTGCTAATCAAAAGGTCGGTAGTTCAAATCCACCAGCTGCTCCACAGAAGAAAGATATAGCAGTCTGCTCCTGTAAAGATTTACAGCCTTGGAAACCCTACAGGGCAGTTCTAACTCTGTCCTATTGCGTCGCTATTAGTCGGAATCAACTCTATGACAACAGGTTTGGTTTGTTTTTTTATATGAGCGTAGTGGTTAAGAACTTAGCTGCTAATTTGGTAAGCAGTTTGAATCCACCGGCCCCTCCTTGGAAACCCTACGGGGCAGGTCTCTGTCTTATAGGGTCCTTATGAGTTGGAATCAACTCCATGGCAATGGGTTTGGTTTTCTTTCTTTCTTTTTTTTTTTTTTTAAGTGGCTGATGAATGAACAATAGAGGAAGCAATCACTGCAAAATTTAGAAGTCTGTTTGACAGCTAGATTGAGACTACCTCCAAAATTCATTGAGGTGTAACTGGAAATTACAAGACAGCCCATTAAGACCAGTGCACTTTACTCCAGTTTCCATGACTTTGCCAGCTAATTAGAACCGTTGTTGTTAGGTGCCATTTAGTTGACCCCACATGACAGAGTAGAACTGCCCCACAGAGTTTTCTAGGCTGTAATCTTTATAGGAACAGGCACCAGGTCTTTCCCCCTCAGAGCCACTAGGTGGGTTTGAACTGCCTAACTTCATCTAAATTTCTTTTTAACACACACACATTCACACAGAGAGACAGATGATAGAGAAAGAAATCCCACAGACTAGCTTCCTTTACCTAATTTCAAATATATATTCTCTACGTTCCTCCCAACCTAAAATATCATATTATGGGAATTATCCTGGAGAAACCTATATCCTCCAGACATATGTAATCTGTTAGCACCTTGACCAATAAGAAGAAAAAGAATCACAGAGATAAAGAACATGAGAAAGTCAGGAATCTGAGAAGAAGAGAAATTCTTCTGACTTGCCTACAGCAGCAGCAGCAGCAACAAAAATATATATCTTTCTACAACATCAAGACATCTGGCAAGATTCTGTAAGTTTAGCTGGAAAAAGTAAAAGAAAAAATATGTAAATACATATAGATATATATGTATACTTAAAATTTATGTAGATTAAAACAAAAAATAAATAAAATATTAATCCCCTCAGATTTCTATTAAATGTGGCCTATAAAAAGGTGACCATATAATTTTACAGCCAAACCAGGCCAGTTTTGTATTTTCAAAGAAAGACTGATTAACTAATGATTACATCAGAACAACAGGTATATACCAGGACTGTTCTAACAGGCTAGATCACCCTAACTATAGTAAATTTCAAGAAAATAGCAAGATTTTGTGAAATAAAAACCAAACGAAGTGATATTAAAATGTGTCTCTTTTAGTTAAGTTAAAGGAAAAAAAAAAGGGTTTTGTGAGATGCATTTAAAAAGATGAAGTTCACAAAAGATACTGTCCATGTGAGGGTAACACCCTATCAAACAAAGGATATAAATTAAAGAATGAACCCGAACCCACTGTCCTTGAGTTGATTCTGACTCATAGTGACCCCACAGGACATAGTAGAACTGCCCCATAGGGTTTCCAAGGCTGTAAATCTTTGCAGAAGCAGACTGCCACGTCTTTCTCTCATGGAGCAGCTGGTGGATTCGAACATCCAATCTTTTTGGTTAACACCCGAGTGCTTTTAACCACTGTGCCACCAGGGCTCCTTAAAGAATGAAGCCAAGTATAAAAACAGGGAATTAATCTCTAGTCTGACCAGAATCTTAAATCAATAGTTTCTTTAATTAAGAAAGGCAATTCCTTCTAAAAACACAAGCGAACCCTGTAGAGACATTTCTGAACCTAAATCTCTAGTAACTTTTCGTGATTTTTATTACTAGGAAACATTTGCATGTAAACAAGATTTATATCCTCCTCTTGCTTCTATCCTTCCACCTAAAGCGATAATCCTCCATTAGCAATACACTTAATATCTCCACAGCAAGGAGCATAATTCAGGTGTCACAACCGGAGGATAATTAAGTGGAAAACAAACAGAAGTAGTGTAGAAGAAAAAATTCCCTTCCACGTAGCCTTGGTGAGAAAACAATTACCAAAAAAGAAAAAACTTGCTAAAAAGAACCCTTTGGGGTTGCTAGCCAGTTGCTACTAGGCCAGTGAAGCCCAAACTTTCCAGGGCATTAAGATACTCCAGTGTGCAATGAAGCAAATTAAAGCTTCAGAAATGGTAAACTGTACGGTGTAGCTGCAGGTAACTTTGACCAAACCACGCAGAGGTGGAAAAAGGCGAAGTTTCTGAAATAAATGAGAAGTGATTTCCACAGGTTTTCACGTATGGTCTCCCAAGAAGGTATAGGGTTCAAGGGAAACATCCAAGAAGAAAAGATTAGAACTAAGCAAGCCTTTTTAAGGAGTCCCTGGGTAGTGCAAAATGGATAAGCTCTGGGCTAACGTGATGGTTAATGTTATGTGTCAACTTGGCTATGACTCTCAATGATTTGGTGTGTACTCTTCATAACGTGATCTGATGTGAGTAGCCATTAGTCAAAAGCAGAGTTTCCTTGGGTGTGTGCCCTGCCTCCGGGACATAAACGATGTCTGGCAAAGCTCAGTCTCTCTTTCTCAACCCTGCACTCTTCCAGTCGCCTGACCTCCAGTTCTTGTAACGAAAGCCTGAAGAAGTCTCTGGCTTGTCACCTGACCTGCAGATTTTGGATTCAACAACCCCTGTAACCCTGTGCACCTGCAGAGGTCTTCAGCCTGTCACCTGATCCATGAATTTGGGACTTGCCAGCCTCCACAATTGTGTGAGCCATTTCCGTGAAGTAAATTTCTCTCTCTATATAGATACATCTGTATACACTTCACTGGTTTTACTCCACTAGAGAACCCTGACTAAGACAACTACTAATTGAAAGGTTTGAGGTCAAACCCAGCAGTGCCTTGGAAGAAAGGCCTGGTGATCAGGCCTACTCTGCACACATGGGGTCACCATGAGTCAAAACTGCAAGCTTTTGGAATCAACCACTGGCAACTGTGGAGGAAGAGGAGGAAGAAGAGAAGGAGAAGGAAATGTTATAACGCTGGATAAAATGTGTCCCCAGCCCTGTCAAGTTACAAAAAGCAGATGGCATGGGAAGAGGGTAGCAGACTGAGAATCAGGAAACATTTGCCCCTGCCTGACAAAAGACAGCAGAAGGTAATATAAGCAAAAAAAAGCAGTATTTGAGAATACTCAACTCATTAATTCGGCAAACATGTGTTGGATGTCTGCACCATACGTTAAACATATAAATACGAAAAACGTATAAATCCTGCTCTCAAGAAGCTCACAGTCTAGAAAGAACACAGTATCAGCAGAAAATCATATACAACATGGTAGGCAGTCCAGTGACAGAGAAAGGCCTACGTACTCTGGAACACAGAGAAGGCATCTAGCCTGTGGGGGTAAGGTGGAGAAGGGAGAGAATGAGAAAGTTCCTTGAGGAAAATGCTGGAGGCCAATTCATTTGTGCTTTAAATGGCTCCCCTACGGGCGCTCAGCAAGATCACCAATATCCTCTGTATTGCCAAACCCAACACACGCTGTCTTCTCATCTTACTCAACTCCTCAAGAACTTACAACAGAGCTGATTACTCCATCCTGTTTTAAACACTTGATTCTTTTGGCATTTGGGACACAGCTCTTCTGGTCCTCCTCCTACCTCACTGGTCACTCTTTGGTCTCCTATCCAACCTATTAATGCTCTTACTTCTATGAGCCTGAGCTCCGTCTCTCTTCTCTGCCTAGAAAATCTCCCTAGGTGATTCTAGATTTCCATTCTCATTACTTTATATACCACTTTTATGCTGAACACAGGTCTCTCAATCCTAACTGCCTATCTGACATCTATATCCATTAGGATGGCTAGTCAGCACCTAAACTACCCAATGGCCAAACCAGAATTCTATTTCCAACAACCCCCTCATCCACCAAAAAACTAGGAGTCGTGCTTGACTTTTCCTACTCTCTCACATAATACAAACATATATATGTAATATATCTGCAAGTCTTGTTGATACTATCTCCAAAACTCTCAAATCCATCTACCCCTCTCCACCTCCAATACCACCATCTTGCTCCAAACAGCATCACCTCTCATGCAGAATGCTGCCAATAGACTCTTTTTATTTTTATTGTGCTTTAAGTGAAAGTTTACAAATCAAGTCAGTCTCTCAAACAAAAACTTATATACACCTTGCTACATACTCCCAATTGCTCTCCCCCTAATGAGACAGCCTACTCCCTCCCTCCACTCTCTCTTTTCGTGTCCATTTTGCCAGCTTCTAACCCCCTCTACCCTCTTATCTCCCCTCTAGGGAGGAGATGCCAACATAGTCTCAAGTGTCCACCTGATCCAAGAAGCTCACTCCTCACCAGCATCCCTCTTCAAACCATTGTCCAGTCCAATTCATGTCTGAAGAGTTGGCTTTGGGAATGGTTCCTGTCCTGGGCCAACAGAAGGTCTGGGGGCCGTGACCACCGGGGTCCTTCTAGTCTCAGTCAGACCATTAAGTCTGGTCTTTTTACGGGAATTTGGGGTCTGCATCCTACTGCTCTCCTGCTCCCTCAGGGTTCGCTATTGTGTTCCCTGTCAGGGCAGACATTGGTTGTAGCTGGGCACCATCTAGTTCTTCTTGCCTCAGGATGATGTAGTCTCTGGTTTATGTGGCCCTTTCTGTCTCTTGGGCTCGTAATTACTTTGTGTCCTTGGTGTTCTTCATTCTCCTTAGATCCAGGTGGGTTGAGACCAATTGATGCATCTTAGATGGCCGCTTGCTAGTGTTTAAGACCCCAGACGCCACTCTCCAAAGTGGGATGCAGAGTGTTTTTTTAATAGATTTTATTATGCCTGGACTTAGATGTCCCCTGAATCCATGGTCCCCAAACCCAAGCCCCTGTTACGATGGCCTTTAAAGCATTCAGTTTATTTAGAAAACTTCTTTGCTTTTGGTTTAGTCCAGTTGTGCTGACCTCCCCTGTATTGTGTGTTGACTTTCCCTTCACCCAAAGTAGTTCTTATCTACCATCTAATTATTGAATACCCCTGTCCCTCCCCGCCTCTCGTAACCACAAAAGAATATTTTCTTCTCTGTTTAAACTATTTCTCGAGTTCTTATACTAATGGTCTTATACAATATTTGTCCTTTTGCAACTGACTAATTTCACTCAGCATAATGCCTTCCAGGTTCCTCCATGTTATGAAATGTTTCGCAGATTCCTCACTGTTCTTTATCAATGCGTAGTATACCACTGTGTGAATATGCCATAATTTACTTATCCATTCATCCATTGCCGGGCACCTTGGTTGCTTCCATCTTTTTGCTATTGTAAACACTGCTGCAATGAACATGGGTGTGCATATATATCTGTTCGTGTAAAGGCTCTTATTTCTCTAGGATATATTCCAAGGAGTGGGATTCCAAAAGACTCTCAATTGATCTACTTGCCTCTACTCTTATCACCTTCTACTCCACTCTGCCCAGCAGCCAGAGAGATCTGTGACAAATGTAAACCAGATCATGCCCTAAGAACACTTCATAATACATTTGGAATAAGAGTCATATATTATAAAGCCTGCAAGCCCTACCCAACATGGCCCTACCTCCTCACTGCCTCATGTCCTACCACTTTTGACTCCACACACTGCAGCCTGACCAGCCTCCTTTCCATTCTTGTGTATACCAAGCTCTTTCCCCACAAAGGCTTGAAACACATGCTGTCCCCTCTGCCGGCTCCTTCTCATCCTTCACATCTCAGTTCAGATATGACCCCTTTAGGTAAACTCCTGACTCTGCTAGACTAGGCCTTCCCAGTTACTCTTCACTATATCACCATGTTTCCTTTAAGGAACTTAATCCAAATCTGTACGTATCTGGTTTATTTATTGGTTTTACTTGCTTATCATCCGGTCATCCTCCTTTTTCAGCACCTTTTGCTCTCTCAACACATACACTCGATCTCCACTGATTACTGTTCAAACCTTGATTACTGTTCATTGCTGAATCCCCAGAATCAAGAATAATATCTAGTACATGGCAAGTGCTTTAAAAATTGTGTTGAATGCATTAATTCCAGAAAGAATTGATGAGTGTTTGGGACTATGTCTCAGCCACCTGTGTATATAAAGTCAACCCAATTAGGAAACCCAAGGCAACATGTCTGAGAACTTGGTAAGAGTGGTGGCTTGCTCAATGGCTGGGAGAATTTTCACTATGAAATCCTTCCTTGACATTTATTTATTTTCCTCCAACAGAATTACTCTCTCTCTCATTCTTTGGTACTGTGCCTGTGTCTTGTTACATTCTAATCTTATCTGTTCCTGGCAGACCGATACCAAATAATGAATGATTTCTCTGGTCTAGATTTCCCAGTGGCCTTGCTTCCCAAACTGTCACAATAAGCAACTGAACAGGAGCATAAATTAGTAAACAACAATATGCATATAAACAAGGCAAGGGTAGGGTGGGACAGGGTGGGGGCAAATAACAGGTGACAGCAAGGTGACAGATGGCAGGAGTTAAATGTGGCAACATCTTGAGTTTTGGAGACCAGGCCAGATGCTGCACACACTTTACTGTATACCAGGTCACAAAGGCAGATGAGCAGCTCTCTCTTCCTATTTGCAGGAATCTAATAATCTACACGGAGCTCTGATGGCTCAGTAGTTAAGAGACTGGCTGCTAACCAAAAGCTTGGCAGTTCAAATTCACCTCGGAAATTTTTGGGGGCAGTTCTACTCTGTCCTGTAGGGTCACTATGAGTCAGAATTGACTCGATAGCAATGGGTTTATTTATTTATTTATTTTGGTTTTAACAATCTAAGTATTTTATTTACAGGCCCAGTACACCTCCTGGCATCCAAATTCACAAATCTGAAGTACAGATAACCTTACAGGGATGTTTCACTGTACCATTTGGCTTATTCACTCATACTGACAGAAGGACCAGAACCAGTGTCCTACGGCCCTCACTGAGGCAACTCATGATGTAATTCTGTGTCTAAAACCCAATACCGTCACTGAATTGTACATCTGGAAAATGGTCTGTGTTATATATACTTTTACAACAAAAAAGGAAAAAGAAAAACAAAACACAGTACCAAAGTCATTGAATGGCAACTATTAAGGGGATATTCTCGGATTTATACAAGGTCTTGATTCTTAACGATAAGGCTGGTTGGAGCTGCAACACCCAGTGTGGAAGCTGCTAGCCGCAAGTGGCTACTGCACCCTTGAAATGGGGCCAGTGCAAATGGAGATGTGCTGTTAGTATACATTACACATCAGATGTCAGGCTTTTTGGAAAAAGTAAAAATCTTAAGAATTTTATATTAACTATAATTGATAATATTATATATTGATAATACTTTTATATATTGGGTTAATGAAAATATGCTATTAAAGTTAACTTCATCTTTTTTTTTTTGTAATATGGCTACTAAAAAACTTACATATGTGGCTATCGTGAGTGGCTCTCATTATATTTCTGTTGGGCATTGCTGAGTTCTCAGGGGATGGTTACCCCCTGGGGGCAGGTCAGCACACTGGTCCAGAGTCTAGTCTTTGCAAGCTCAGAAACTATTTCATCAGTTCACCCAGGAGGGAGCAGTTCAGGAGTGCTGGTTTGTACTAACAAGGGACACCCCAGAGAACATCAATTTATTAATTTACCAATGATGACTGGGAGATGTCATAGATACCCTTCTTGTACCAGTGAAGGTTACTTACATAGCTGCCTAATACTGGTTTCTAAGACACCCTCATCCTTCTATGAAGAAACTGGCAGGGAAAAGCAAACCATTAACCAAGGGTTGCTTTATGAGGACTGAATGCAAGCAAATGAGTCAGAGTCCTGTGGGTCCCTGTACCCACAGAGCCTGGGCTTGGGAAGTTTCCAGACTAAAGAAATGAGAGCCTAGAAAAATCTCCTCCAAAAGCACTTTAAAACACAAACCAAAACTTGTCTCTTTCCTCCACATTTCTTTGAGTTTCTTCCAAACCTTCATATTTACAAAATCCAACTTATGTGTATTTATATATATTTTTCCTCTAAATTAACACAGTGACTCCAGATCTAAAAAGGGTACATTTAAGAGAACTATAAATATGAAAATATTAAATCTCCATGGCTTTAGTGTTTCTAATTTTCCTATACTTCTACACAAGACAGTCTCTTCCCCCCAGAAACAGCTATATATTTATATCATCCAGTGAATTTTCCACTCTGTAGTTCTTTAAAAATCATCAAAATCCTACAGTACTGTTTCATTTAAAACTCTCAAGCTTTTATCTCTTACATTTCTTTATCATACAAAAGGAGAATCCTTAAGTGAAGGACGTTGTCTTCAAATAACTATGAAAGATTGTTATTGGAGAATTCCTTAAAAAAACGGAAAAAAAAAAAAAAAAAGGCTAACCCCATCTATTATGCCAATCCTTGCTATTTTTAACTTCAAAAATTGACACTGCGATTCCAAGTCAGTGTCTACTCTGGGGACCTATGGCCCTCTAGGTACTTATGATAGATGATCCAGTGAGAGATTTCACTTTTTATTTGCTTAATTCATTACAGTTTATGAAACCTTTGTGTAGACGTGCTCTTGGTCTCAAAGGATTCATAATGACGTTGTTAGGCAGTCAGAGCAGGTACAGGTTTTAAAAAGTTACAGGGAACCTGGAGTCAAAAGTCGAAGGATAACCTCCACCGCCATCACCACCAGCATGTGTGGTTTGTCATCTTACCCCAAACAAATACAAGGTTATGATGACCATTACGTGGGACATAGACACATTTCTATTAGGCAAAGAGGCCCGAGGTGGCTCTACTTGCTCCAGAATCAACAAGACTTCTCTTTCTGCTGAAACATTGGCATTGTCATTTTAAACATTTCCTGGATACCAAGATGTACTGAATTTTCAAAAGTTAACTCCTGCTCCCCCAAAGTGATTAACTGTAGATGAAAAATAAAAGAGCCCTAAAAATATAGACACTTGCTACAACCCACTGTGTCCATGATAGTAAATCATAGATGGGGCTGCATAAAGGAGCAAACCAAAACATAGATTATAACTCTCTGTATTAGTTTCCAAAGCTACTGTAACAAGTTACCACAGGTTTACTGGCTTAAAACAATACGAATTTATTATTGTACAGTTCTGGAGGTCAGAAGTCTGACACAGGTCTCACTGAATTAAAATCATGGTATCTGTAGGGCTATGTTCCTTCTCGGGGAGAATTTGTTTCCTCGCCTTTTCCAACTACTAGAGGGTGCCCATATTCCTTGGCTTGTGGCCTTCCTCCATCCTCAAAGCTAGGAACAACAGGTCAAGTCTTTCTCATGCTGCCATCTCTCTGCTTCCGACTTTTCTGCCGCCCCCCCCCGCCCCCGTCCATTTAAGGACTCTTGTGATTACACTGGGCTCCCACGGATGATTCAGAATAATCTTATTTCAAGGTCAACTGATTAGCAATCTAAATGCCATCTGCAAACTTAAACCCCTTTTGCCATGGTACCTAACATAGTCAAAAAAAAAAAACATAGTCATAGATTCTGGGAATTAGAACATCTTTTGTTGTCGTTAAAAAAAAAAAAGTCATTAGTTGATGTCAATTCAATTGCGACTCACAGTGACCCCACATGTTACAGAGTAGAACTGCACGCATAGCGTTTCCTTGGCTGTAATCTTAACGGAAGCAGATCACCAGGTTTTGTCTTCTACAGTACCACTGGGTGGGTCTGAACTGCCAACCTTTAGGTTAGTAGTCAAGCACAAACCATTTGGGCCACCCAGGGACCTACTGAACATCTTTGGGAGGTCATTATTCTGCCTATCACTGTTTCCAACAGTAATTAAAAAACAAAAAAAAATCAAGTGTACAAGATACTCTCCTCCAATTAGAATTTTTAACTATTTTAATTCACAAAAGGTGACAATCCCAAAGCTAAAAAAAATTAAATACTGTTAGAATAGCAGGGGTAAGATTTGCTCTCTTCTTGCTGAGCTGAGTGTGCCAGTCGCGGGGATGTACTGCTCCCCTCCCAGACTCAACACCAAGCCTAACTGAACACTCAGCAGCTTTTGGGGAGAAATGGTTGATATTACCACATGGGAAGTTAAGCATCAAAGTCTTTCAGTAGTGATACTGAAATATATGACCTACTCATAATCTTCCACATGGTAAATCATAAGGAGTTGAGAGCATGTTTGCACAGATGTGATTTTTTCTTTGATAAACGTACAAATGCAAGAACACAGACCAGGCCCAAACTGCAAGACACGTGGTATATTCTATGATCAATGTGTAATGGTTATACTCTGCAACCAGTCCGCCTCCTTTCAAAACCTAACTCTGCTACATACTAGCTGCGTGATCTTTGGCAAGTGGCTTAACCTCTCTGTGTCTGAAATGAGGATAACAGTATCTACCTCAGAGCGTTTTAGGAGGAGTAAATGAGTAATATTTCTAAGTGCTTAGAACAAACCCTGGCAGATAGTCAGCACTTTAAGAATTTGTTAAATAAAATTTTAAATGTTCCTGTTCGCCGTTTATAACTTGCTGCTACTGCTGTTGTTAGTTGCCATCAAGTTGATTCTGATTGACGGCAACCCCGTGTGTGCCTGAGTAGACCTGAGCTCCACAGGGTTTTTAAGGCTGTGACGTTTCAGAAGTGGATCCTCAGGCCTGTCTTCCAGGGCTCCCCTGGGTAGGCTAGAACCTCCAAACTTTTGGCTAGAAGTTGAGAGCTTAACTGTTTGCACCACCCAAGGACTCCTTAAAGCTTGCTACTCAAACTCTATTCCAAGGGAGCATAGTTTTCGGCATTAACTAATCCATCATAAAAGATATGACATCGTGTGTGTGTGTGTGTGTGTGTACATAAAAACACTCAACGACATTCTATAGAACACTAATTTACCCACTAATTTGGCCGTAACAATGTCCTTTGTTGCTATTAGAGTTTGATGGCAACTACTGGGGTCATAATAACTGGATGGTTAAACAACTCGCTCAACAAATGCAAATCTCAGAAGACAGTAGCAGCTGTGTTAAATAAACCGTCTAGGGGCCTCCTAAAGAAAGACGCGCAGCTTTGGCAGGGACAGTGGGGTTTGTGATTCTTAATGTCTCCTGGCATTTTCTGGGACAGTGGTGCTCATGGTACAATACAGCCCAGAAGGCCAAGCTCTGTGAGCGACAGTACCAGTTGTGCTAGACGCACCCTACCAGCATCTGCAGGGAGTGCGAGCATATTGTGGAGGCAGCCTCAAAAGCCTTTCAGCATTCACAGCTGACATTATATACTTCTTATGAAAGGTCCTGAATTCAATAGCAGTTTATAACCAACGTCAGTCATTTTATTTTAACCCCAGAAGAAAGACAGGGAGGGCTGGGAGTAGGATGCAGACCCTACTGGCATAAGCAAGAGGGGACAACCGAATGTTCTGTTACAGGAGAAACAAACCTCCTTAGTGAGAACCAAGGATTCAATTTTGGAGGTAACAGAATTGAAACCTGTCTTAAAAGTTAGAGGTGTTGCTTATAGGTAAAAAGATAATGATAGCACCGGGGTGGGGCAGAGGGGACTCACTGGCTTAGGGGACACTGAGCTTCTATTAAGAGTGACAGAAAAATTTGGAAATGGGTAATGGTGCTGGTGTACAACACGATAAACACAATGTTATTAAATTGTACATGTGAAGAATGCTGAGATGGCACTCTGTTTATGTATATAAAATTTATCAAATACATACATAACAATTCATATATATTGTATATATACCAATACGTATATTCTGACTCAGAGCAACCCTACAGGACAGAGTAGAACTGCCCCATAGGATTTCCAAGGCTGTAATTTTTACAGAGGCAAACTGGCACATCTTTCCCCTGTGGAGTGGCTGGTGGGTTCGAATCGTCAACCTTTCAAGTTGACAGCTGAGCGCTTAACCACTGCACCATCGAGGCGTCTTTTATTTACAATTAAAAAAAAGAGATAGCTGAGCCACTTAATAATAGCTATGAGTCAGGCATTACTCTAAATGTTTTATACACATAAAGTCATATAATCTACATGGTAATCTTATGAAGTAAAAACTATTTTATTTTCTTTTCACAGACAGGAAATAGAGGTTCCTCTGAGGAAGCTGCTCAAGGTTACAGAGTGGTTAGGTGGTAGTGCTGGGACTCAAACACGAATCTTCATAAGCCTCCCAGTGTTCACCTCTGACAGTACTTCCTGTCCTTATGACAGCACAAACCAGAGAAACAATCCAGGAGATGGGGTAACAGATATACAATCCTGTATCAAAGTATATCAATCAAAGATCTGACATATCACCCTGATGGAGAGATTACAGAAAGCAACGAGGGATACTGGGAAATGCATGGTCCCAGCTTCAAATCCTGCTCCACTTCTTACCAGCTCTGTAGCCTCGAGTGCATCAACCTTCCTATACTGTTTCTGCACCTTCACAGTGGAGATAACAGTTTCTATTTTGCAGGGCTATCTCAAGATGAAGACAACATTTTGCTTAATCTTCACTAGTATGGAAATCCTCAAAACTGGACTGATAAACAACATCATGATAAACGGAGAAAAAAATTAAAGTTGTCAATGATTTCATTCTACTTGGATCAACTATCATTGCCCATGGAAGCATGAGTCAGGAAATCAAACAGCGTATTGCATTGCGTGAATCTGCTGCAAAAGACCTCTTTAAAGTTTTAAAGAGCAAAGATGTCACTTTGATGACTACGGTGTACCTGACCCAAGCCAGGGTCTTTTCACTTGTCTCATGAGCATGTGAAAATTAGACAATGAAAAACAAAGACAGAGGACAAGTGATACATTTAAATTGTAGTGCTGGTGAAGAATATTGAATACACCATGAACTGTCGGAAAAATGAACAAATCGGAAATACAACCAGAATGCTCCTTTGAAGTGAGGATGGCGAGGCTTTGGCTTGTTTACTTTGGACATGTCATCAGGAAAGACCAATCATTAGAAAAGGATACCATGGTTGGTAAAGTAGAAGGTCAGCGAATATAAGGTGGATTGGCACAGCAGCCACAGTAGTCAAACATACCGACTCTCATGAAGACGGCACAGGACTAGGCAACATTTCCTTCTGTTATATACGAGGTCATCATGAGTTGGAGCCGATGACAACTACCAACAGCTGCAAGTGCCTATCTCATTGTATCTACCCTTATTTAGCCATCACTTTTTTACTGCAAGGGCTCCAGCTTCTGAGACTGGAGAAGTCGGAGAGCCAACTCAGTCATCTGGTCTCTGCTTCAGAGGCTTAGCTTCATAGTTAACTACTGCTATGAGCCTTTTTCTGAAAGGTCTCTACTTTGGAGATGGGTTGCTAACTAGAGCTATCCCTTTTTGGTACCCGTATTAGTTTCACCCCTCTCAAGTGATCCGTGATCCAAAACCACTTATTCTTTCTTGAATCCTCTTCTCTACCCCTAAATAAAGGCTCATTTCTACACATTTTTTCTAGGTGTTAGGTCAGACTACCTAATTAAAGTGACTCCCAGGTGAAGCGTCAATGAAAAGTACCCTCAATGTTTCTAGGTGGTGTGCATGGATGTTAAGAGGTGCCTTCCCCAGATGACTCTCATTGGCAGAGCAGGTCAGCGAGGCTCTTGACCCCCGGTTTCACGCCCTCCCAGGCCAGGCCCTCCAGGGCCTCACAACCATGACCCCAGTCCCAGCTGCAACAGGAGGAGCCAGTCACCAGCAGGGACACAGAATTTGCCTCCGGTACATTCCCATCTTTCTTTCTGCAGTTGTTTTCCTACCCCCAGTTACCCTACCTTCAGTCTCTTCAATTTGTGGGGAAACTTTAAAAAAAATCGTATATATTTTGCATTTCTGATCAATTTAATGAAAAAAAAAACAAAAACCCAAACCAGTTGCTGCTGAGTCAATTCTGGTTCATATCGATCATATAGGACAGAGAAGAACTGCCCCCATAGTGTTTCCAAGGAGTGGCTGGTAGATTTGAGCTGCCAACCTTTTGGTTAGCATCCGAGTTCTTAACCACTGCACCACCAGGGCTCCATTTAATGAAAGGAGGGGATTAAATTCTAGTGATAGGTACTCAGCCCCCAAGTTTCCATAAACGCGATGCCTCTGGTCACATGGTTACAATTAGGTAGCAATTTGCCTTTATTCAGATATTCATCAGGTACCTTCCTGGTGTAGGTGAGTACGCCAAGGTAAACTTGGAGGTGGGGGTTTCCCAGGCAGGTAGTTCAGCTCCTTCCCAGTTTTGCCTGAGGCTGGCCCTGACATCAAAATCAAAATGTGTCACCACAAATGTGAGCCTCGACCAAGGCACCAGGTGGAGAAGTGGCACTTTCCTGAAGGACCCTGACTCGGTCATCTAGTGCTGCTACATAACACAAATACCACAAGTGGATGGCTTTAACAAACAAAAATTTATTTTCTCACAGTTTACAAGGCTAGAAGTCCAAATTCAGAGTCCTGGCTCTAGGGGAAGGCTTTCTCTCCCTGTCAGCTCTCGAGAAAAGTCCTGTCTCTTCAGCTTCTACTTCATGGTTCCTTGGAGATCTCCATGTGTCTTGGCATCTATCTTACCCCATCTTTGCTCTCATTTTTTTTTTTTGTTTTAATCTCTTTTATATCTCAAA
This sequence comes from Elephas maximus indicus, assembly GCF_024166365.1. Lineage (NCBI taxonomy): Eukaryota > Metazoa > Chordata > Mammalia > Proboscidea > Elephantidae > Elephas > Elephas maximus. The sequence goes on from NC_064823.1 coordinate 43,511,638, forward strand.
AGAGATTGACTCAGGATGCACCCTATACTAACCCTACCTCATTAACATAACAAAGACAACCCATTCCCAAACAGAATTATAACCATAGGCATAAAAAAAAAAAGCATAGAGGCTAGGATTTACAACACGTATTTTGGGAGGACACAATTCAATCCGTAACAGACCCTTCCAGAGTTTTCACTTGCCTTGACTCAGTAATCGGCTGATCTTTTCTCCCTCTTTGGTTTTGAATGTGTTACCTTTTACCTCCTCTTACCCACTCCTCTTTAAAAAGGTGGCTTTTTTTTTTTAAGTACTTCTTTTTTTATTGTGGTAAAAAAAAAAATAGGTAACAAAATATTTGCCATTTCTACAATTTTCACAGGAACAGCTGAGTGACATTAATGCCATTCATCATGGTGTTCAACCATCACCATTAACCATTTTCAAATTTTCCTGTCACCCTTAACAGAAGCTCAGCATCCCCTAGGCATTAACAATACGGCTTTTAGTTTGTCTTTTTTCAGTTGTAGGAAGGGGTATTTTGGAAGAAAAGATCCACATGTTTTTGGAAGAAAACACTCAATTCAGTTAATGCTGCTTCTTAAAAAAATTCTAACAGTCCAAGTTTAATCTGAACATTTTAAGTGACACAAATTGTCTAAGATATAAACCGTAAGGCCGTCTCTGAAACTGTCATAAGAAAATCATCAAATGATATGTACGTATGGCAAGAGGGAAAACCAATTAGTAAAAAACTCATTACCCTATTCATACTTTAAATCTATTACCTGTTTATTTAATTCTGCTTTGAATTACAAGTCATTGTTAGAAATTACTGAACTGATTTGGGTTTCTGTAAGTGAAGAGGCTGAATTTAACACCACTCATATTCCAACATCCTTTATCAAAAATCATAAGAATAAATTAGGTAAGAATAATGGAAATACAAACCAAAGACTAAAATTTTGACTCAGAGCAGCAAAGAAGGTGTCACAGTAACACTTGAGAAAATTTAATTAAAAAAAATGTTTTATAATTATAATGAAAATCAGTTAATGGAAATTTTTTACATGTTCATTAAATCAACCCAGAATGTCCTACTAATGGTATACTTTTGAAGAGACCAAACAACAAACTTGTAAAGTTTTTTAAAAAGGTGACCTGTTTGAAATTGATGGAGGTTATTCAAACCTGGTGATAAATCTGCTAAATGCAATATTTAAAATACTTAACTTGCCTGTGCGACTGGGGGAAACCCAGTGGCGTAGTGGTTAAGTGCTACAACTGCTAACCAAGAGGTCGGCAGTTCAAATCCGCCAGGCGCCCCTTGGAAACTCTCTGGGGCAGTTCTACCCTGATCTATAGGGTTGCTATGAGTCAGAATCAACGGCAATGGGCTTGGTTTTTGGTTTTGTCTTTTTTTAATGTGACTAGGTACTAAGGAACCAAACTGTATAAGTAGAGTTTATTTTCAAGATATTCCTGTCAAAATTAGCAGTGCTCCATTCTTCTAAAGTTCCCCATGAAAGATGTTCTGCTTTTTGGCTAATAACAATATCACAAATGCAAATAGTATTTTAAGTAAGTCTGTATGTTCCATTTTCATCTGATAACTTCCCCGTGTAATCAGCTATGGACACACTGCAGCTCTACATAGAAGGCTGAGACTATTGCTGCAATTTTTTGAAAAACACTACAGGAACATAAAAATTAAAACTCCTACATTTTAAATTAAAGGGAGAAGAGAAAGTTTTCTAATTCTGAATATGATTTTTAAAAAGAAAGAAGGAAAGAAATCAAAGGCAGCTAAATTAAGCATTATATTTCACTTTTTAAAATGCAGAATTACTGAAATAATCATGGTGTGCCCACGGATAGAGCCAGAAGGCTATTTAGTGCAGAGCTGTTTAACATCAAAAAACTGAAAATAAACTAAGTGTCCAACAATAGGGGATTGGTTAAGTCAAGACATATTCACATAACAGAAAACTAAAAATGATGCTGTACAAGAATATTCCAGTGACACGGAGAGACGTCCATGCGATAGAGAACTAACCACCGCCGTCAAGTTGATTCTACAGGATACAGTAGAACTACCCCATAGGATTTCCAAGGAATGCCTGGTGGATTCGAACTGCCGACCTTTTGGTTAGCAGCCTTAGTTCTTAACTACTATGCCACCATGGTTTCCATGCAATATAGTTGGGTAAAAAAAAGGTAACTTAGAAAATGCAAGCCAAGCAAGCCCAAATAGTATGTAGAAAATGAACTTGGTTTTATAAAGAGTAACTTTCTAGCTGTGCAACTTCAGGGAAGTTACTTGCTTTCTCAATATTAGTTTCCTTCTCAGTAAAAAGAGAATAACAATTGTACCTACCTCATAGGGATGGAGTGTGGATTATAGGAGTTTCTGTGCATAGAGCAATTGCCACAGTGCCTGCCCCACAGTAAGGCTAACACATGTTAGCTCTTGGTATTATATCTACATAGTGGTGAAAAAGAATGGGAAGATACAATATTAAGTGGCCTTTGCATGGTCAGATTATGGCTGAATTGTTTTACCTGCATTTTTAAATTCTCAATAAATAACATACTACTTATGAGAAAAATTAGTAAATTGAAATATTCATATACAATGATAATTCAGAAACTAAATTCCTGGCTGAGCTGACCCTTAATATTTCATTTAAACAAGCTTGCTATCGAGCATTTAAAATTATTTAACTTAAGGGCTAAACTTGTCTATAATATTTTTATTGGATAAAGCAAGGCATACTTGCATTGTTCAGCCTCCTAAGAATTTATGAGCTCCAATAGGAGAACCATTAGGAAGGCATTATCAGTGGGAGGCAGCCTAGTTAATTGTTTCATGTTTCCTCCCACCTCTCCCACTTCTTGGGTTCTTGTTCCTCCTTTTTGCCTCCTCCCCCCCACCCCCACCCCTAAGCATAATCAAAGCCCTGGATCTCTCTCTACTGGACAGTAGGCCTCTCAAGGTCAGCAACTGTTTCCTTCATGTTAGCACCTCTAGCACAGTGGCTGGTGTATAGTAGTTGCTCGCTAAATGTTAACCAAATGAATGGACTGACTAAATATCTTATAGTTGCAGTTCAGAAAAGAGGCTTCAATTCCCATATAAGAGAAATAGATAAAGGTGAGTAGGCTGCTCTTAAGTCTGAAGCTGTCTAGAATTCTCAGTAATTGTTCTGTTAAAAAACAAACACCTCACCTCAAAGTATTATTTCTTTAAAAAACAAGGAAGAAAGAAAAGTTCTTGTTGTATTCCATTGTCTATTTTAAGAGATATAAGAAAATGATGTTTTTCTCCTATATTCTGGGCCAGATGTTTGATAAATATCATTTTATTTAAAGTCCCACAAAAATCCCAGAGAGTTCAAGTAACTTGCTCAAAATAACACAGCCAATAAGTTACTGAGATAGTTCCTGGACTGAGGTCCAAAATCTCTCTACATTATACTGTGGAAAAACATATCCCATGACCTTTGACTCTAAACATTGTTGTTACAGAGATGGTAAGACCAAATGTTCCCAGTAACTCTTGAGCAACTGCTTAAGATTCTTCCAAATACCTTTCGTGGCTTTTTCGAGTTTCCGTGAGAAGAGAAACTGAGAGAAGAAGGTAGCAATCCACATGTATCCAAGAGTTTTACTCCAGACTTCTCAGTCAACCAGCTTTACTTAAAAATGAAACTAAAGAAACCAAATTAAATATTAACTCGTACAAAAAACACTTCAACCAGAAGACTATTTTGAAGTAAGAATATCAGCAAACCAAGGAAAGGGCGATAAACGGAAAATTTTGCACTGCTTCTTCCAAAAAAAGGTAGGCGTCAAGTTTTAGAGAGCGTTCCACACATTGAGTCTTCCTCCAAATCCCAGGTTGTTCACTTTCAGTCACTGAGTGGCAGGCAGTTGCCATGACGCAGAGTAGGAACCAAAAACCTCTCAGATATCCACACTTTAAGACTTCCTGCAAACACAGCACTTGCCAAAAGAGTCCCGGTAACATGGATTTCACATGCTAAACCTCAGCCCACCAAGTTGGTAGGCAGGAAAATGTGTGAAAATGAATTGTTTATTTCCTAAACCAGCTGGAATTTACTACTGTTTATATATAAACAGCTAGCATTTATTGAGGTCTGGTTGCCACACAACATGCTAGGTGTTTGGCACTTTAATTTTCATGGTGAAGTAGTTATAATCCCCCATTTTACCGGTTCAGAGTGTTTAAGTAAGGTGCCTGAGGACCCACAGGTAATATATGAAATTAGGGGAGAAACCAAGGATTTGAAAAGTTAAGTGCAGACTGAAAATCCACGACGACCTACCCAGAGACGCTAAACTGTTGCAATCTCTTCAAAATGTAATACACACCTCAAAATGATTTTATGGTCACATTAAAGCGGACACGAGTTGAAACAGAAGTGTGGCAAAGATTAATAAATCAAAATAAAAGATTACAGGACATAACGTTTGAACCGTTTCAAGACCGCAGGTCATAAACGATTATCTGCATCCTACAGATCTTGACCTGGGTCCGCTCCTACGTATTTGCGCTAAGAAGCCACGTCTCTCTTCTTAAGGGGAGCTGCTCTGGAATGCCAAATATTGAAAGATTTCAGTGTGGGCAGCCCAGAGCTGTGCTATTACGGTTCACACATCATCAGTAAGTGCCTCTCAAGAGAGAACAAGATAGTCCCTCCTCCACCATCTGAACTTCACCCACGACCTCGAGTGGCTCTGGACAATCTATGGCTTAGCCTGTGTCCCTTCAACACCAGGACCGAGTTACCCGAAATGGTTACCAATTAACGGGCTGAATGATCAGAGTAATGAGACTAAGCCACACAGCCATCAAACACAATCGAGGAAGGATGCCCGGGGGCGGGGCGGGAACAGGCAGAATTACGGCCACGTCCCTGGTTAATCTTATACCTTCCCCTCTCCTAGCGCTCCGCAGGACGCGCCGCTTCTCAGCCCATCCTCCTCCTCCCCCGGCCTCTCCCGGAGCTCCTTACCAGCTCTCAGCAGAAGGCACTTGCACCCGGGAGGGGGATCTGCGAAGGGACCGAGTCCGTTGCCGCAACCGCAGCCGCCGCAGCCAGCTCCAGGCGCTGCCACCCCCGGGCCGAAGCCGCTGGAAACTTTGCTCGGGGTCTCGCCCTCTCGCGCCGCGGCCCCACGAGGGGAAGCACCTCTCTGGGTCGCTCCCGCGGCTGCAGCCCCAGAGGCCGCACTCGGCGGCGCTGCAGCACGGGCCGGGCTCCGGGCGGCCGAGGGCGAGGTCTCCCCGCCCGGCTGGGCCGGCGGCGCGGCTCGGCCCGGCGCTCGGTGTTTACCGCGGCCCGCGCCCGGCTCTCCCCGCCCGCCGCGCGGCCCGCGCCCTGCGCCCTGCGCGCTCCTGACATCATTCATTCTCTCACACCCTCGCCCGCCCACTCCATTTCCAAACAGTGACTCACCCGCTCGCTCCGTGGCGGCGGAGGAGGCGGCTGCGCTCGCTCCTGTGGCTGTGGCTCGGCTGGCACAAAGCGGAGCTAGAAAAACCGGTGCGACTTCTTAAGAAGAAATCCCCAGCCGACCCTCCCCTCGGCCAGCCTTTAAAGGTGCAGAGAAGGAGGGGCTTGGCAAGCAGGCAGGCAGGCAGGGCAGATTGGCACTGGGAGGAAAGGCTGAGGGCCCTGGAACAGACCTCCTTGAGCGGTGACAGAGATCAATCTGGGAAAGTTCTTTGGGTGCCACTCCCAGCAAGTTCCAGGGGTGGGGCCAGGAAGGGATCCCCCACCCCCGCACCCCCCCTCCCGATTCGGAAACTGCTTTCTGACAGAGATGAGTGAGTTCTAGGGGCATCGGTGTTTATTCAAAGGGTGTGTCACCCGGGCCCGAGTCAAGGAGGTGGGTTTCCAAACCTCACAGGGTCGCCTGGCAGGGTCAGTCAAGAGCCGCTCGGCGCGAACTCTATGAGCTGGGAGGGTGCTCCAAGTTAATGAGGCTAATAATACTTTCCCTTCGGTGACTAGCCACCATGTCATTTGTCCCGTTAATTGATTTGCTTCTCATTTAGGGTAAGAAACCGTAACCAAAATAAATAGTGAAAGAATGATCCCCTGCTCTGCTGAACACTGCGCTTCTCAGCCGCTTCGGGGGCATGAGGCGGCTGTGCGTGGTTTGTTTCTTTCTTTTTATTGTTTGTGTGGTTTGCTTGATGAACTCAGCAGTTATTTTTTTAGAAGCGGTGTTGCCATCTTAAAAATGTTCAAGGCTCTACCTTTTCTTGCAGTTGCTTTTCATACACCTGGCGGGCAGTTTTCTAAGCAAACGATGTCAGCTTTAGGGGTTACAACAAGGATGACAATCAGAGGGAATTTGACCAAATCTATTTTATATAGAATTTACTTGATAGGTATAATGTTAATATCTATTATGTAATGGATATTATATTACTATCTACTTCTGGGCAGGGGAATTATGTTTAGGATTTGCACTGGAATATGGGTGCTTCCATATAACCAACAAAAATAATCAGAGGCATTTCTGGGTACCTAGCATGATTTTTTTTTGTAGTACGAATATAGTGTTGCTAAACAATCATTTACCTGTGATTATTAAATAGCCCATTAGAAAAAAAGGACAGGCAAAGCAGCCTCTCGAACTGACAACGGTAGGATGTCCTCACAGTACAAAAGTTTCCACCAAATGAAAATGCCACTGAATTAAGCAAAGGATCAACATTATTGTTGTGGAAAATGCACTCATGTAGAGCTACAGAAATGCAAGAAACCAGAAGAGAACACCAACAATTGGAATTTATTTTCCTTGGGTTTCTTTTTCATTTTCAATAAGTAGCTCGTTTTCAGCTTTACAAAGCCCAGGCATTTTGCCCAGAAGGCAATAGCAAATGGATTTGTTTGCTAGTCAAAGTAAATGGAAATTAAAACCAACAGTTTCTATAGACAGTCACAGATCTAATTCAGAAGCCTGGGTGTCCTGTCCATTAGTAACATAGAGGGACTAGATTGAAGTATTTAGATGCAGGCAAGTTTGCGGGGAGGGGGCGAATATCCACCTACTCCCTACTTCTGACGGAAATATTTTATGACATCATGGAGATAGGTATAAATAAGATGTCCTAGAGTGTAGACTTTTTGGCCTATGTATATGAATGAAGTTTAGAAGCTCAGGACATATCCTGTAACCCTTTTCTGCACCGTTGCATGGTGTAAACCTTGCCGCTCCATCAGAAGAAAGCCTCTGTCTGTAGGGGAGGCTTTGCAATGGGTAGTTTGGAATTTGTAGTTACTGTGGTGCCTCAGTTTAAATATTGTGAGATAAATAATTAGGTCATTCTATTACATCGGTTCCATATTCACAAGTAAATAGTACAATTATGATTTAATTGCATGGCTTTTCCATTATAAATTGCCAACATATGAGAAAGAAAATTATTCATCTTAATTTCTGTTTTCAGAAATAGTGACTTATCAATCTCACAGAAAGAGGTGGTTTTTTGTTTTTTTTTTTAACTGCACTTTTTATCCTTACAATGTATCAAAGTTTACTGAAGCCGTGATTCATCACCTTCCAAAATTAATGATGCTGAATGTGGTAAAGGATGGGAAGGACTGACATGTGTGTTCCTGTCAATTTTTTTTTTCTAAACCAGTGCCTTTGGTAAATCAAGTTCAACAGATATGTTTTTGGTATGATGAACATCTGAAGATAATTCAAAAACAGTCACAGCTGTACAATGACTGGGAACTGCCAGAAATTCAAGCTGGATTCAGAAGAGGTCGTGGGACAAGGGATGTCATTGCTGATGTTAGATGAACCTTGGCTAAAAGCAGAGAACACAAGAAAGATGCTTAGCTGTGTTTTATTGACTATGCTAAGGCATTCGACTCTGTGGATCATAACAAATTATGAATAACATTTCGTAGAATAGGAATTCCAGAACACTTAATTGTGCTAATGTAGAACCTGCTCATAGACTAAGAGGCAGTCATTTGAACAAAACAAGGGGATACTGTGTGGTTTAAAATCAGGAAATGTATGCATCAGGGTTGTATTCTTTCACCATATGTATTCAGTCTGTATGCTGAGCAAATAAGCAGAGAACCTGGACTATATGAAGAAAAACTCAGCATCAGACTTGGATGAAGACTCATTAACAAGCTGCAATATGCAGATGATACAACCTTGTTTGCTGAAAACCAAGAGGACTTGAAGCACTTACTGATGAAGATTAAAGACTACAGCCTTCGTACAGATTACACGTCAACATAAAACAAAAATCCTCACAAGTGGACCAGTAAGCAACATCATGATAAACAGAGAAAAAATTGGAGTTGTCAAGGATTTCATTTTACTTGGCTCTACAATCAACACCCATGTAAGCAGTAGTCAGGAAATCAATTGTGTTGGGCAAATATGCTGCAAAAGACCTCTTCAAAGTGTTGAAAAGCAAAGATGTTACTTTGAGGACTAAGGTGCACCTGACCCAAGTCACTGTATTTTTAGTCACCTCATGTGGAAGCCCTGGTGGCTTAGTGGTTAAGAGCTACAGCTGCTAACCAAATGTTGGCAGTTTGAATCTACCCGGTGCTCTGTGGGGCAGTTCTACTCTGTCCTATAGGGTTGCTATGAGTTGGAATTGAACTTGACAGCAGAGGGTCTGGGTTTGGTTTTAGTCATATGCATGTGAAAGCTACACAATGAATAAGGAAGACTGAAGAAGAATTGATGCTTTTGAATTTTAGCATTGGCAATGAATATTGAATATATCATGGACAGCCAGAAGAATGAACAAGTCTGTCTTGGAAGGAGTACGGCCAGAATGCTCCTTAGAAGCAAGAACGATGAGATTTTGTCTCATGTACTTTGGACATGTTATTAGGAGGGGCCAAGCCCTGGAGAAAGACATTATGCTTGGTAAAGTCGAGGGTCAGTGGAAAAGAGGAAGACCCTCAACAAGATAGATTGACACAGTGGCTGCAACAATGGGCTCAAACATAAAAAAGGTTGTAAGGATGGTACAGGACCGGGCAGTGTTTTGTTGTGTTGCTCAGGGATTCACTATGAATTGGAACTGACTCAATGGCACATAACGTTAGTTCTAATGCTAATTGTGTTGTTGTTACTGTTGGTCTGTTCTTTAAAGTTTGTTCATTTGTCTGTTCACTCACTCAATAATTATATGCCAGACAGTATGCTGGATCTTAAGAAAATGATAAATAATGCTGAAATAAACAATCTCATACAAAATTTAAAAAAACAACAAAACATTCCCATTGATAACACATACATTCAGAAAGTATACATGGTGATTCTTAGATAAACACCTTAGGCATAAAGTGAAAATAAAAATGACTTAGGTAAATTCAGAGCAGGAGTTATCATAAGAGCAGATAACTTATGCAGATTCATACTGTTTTCCTAACTTAATCATTATGTTTATCATTGTTATTGTTGTTAGGTGCCATTGAGTTGGTTCCGACTCTAGTGACCCTGTACACAACAGAATAAAACAGTGCCTGATCATGCACCATCCTCACAATTGTTGCTATGTTTGAGCCCATTGTTGTAGCCACTGTGTCAATGCATCTCATCGAGGGTCTTTCTCTTTTTTTGCTGAGCCTCTATTTTACCAAGTGTAATGTCCTTCTCCAGGGACTGATCCCTCCTGAAAACACGTCTGAAGTATGTGAGACTAAGTCTCAAGATCCTCACTTCTAAGGAGCATTCTGGCAGTCCTTCTTCCACAACAAATTTGCTTGTTCTTCTGGCCAACCAGAACCAAGCCAGTTGCCATCGAGTCAATTCCGACTCATAGAGACCCTATAGGACAGAGTAGAACTGCCCTGTTGGATTTCCAAGGAGCAGCTGGTGGATTCAAGCTGCTGACCCTTTGGTTATCAGTGAGATCTTAACCGCTGTGTCACCAGCGCTCCATTCTTCTGGCAGTCCGTGGTATATTCATTATTCTTCTCCAACATGATAATTCAAATGCATCAGTTCTTCTTTGGTCTTCCTTATTCATTGTCTAGCGTTCACATGCGTATAAGGTGATTCAAAATACCATGGCTTGGGTAAGGCACGCCTTAGTCCTCAAGGTGACATCTTTGCTTTTTTAAACACTTTAAAGAGGTGTTTTGCAACAGATTTGCCCAACAGAATATGTCATTTGATTTCTTGACTGCTGTTTCCAGAACATACAAAGCAGTAATGCAATAAGTCCATGCCATTAGTGAGCTTACTGTCTAGCTAGGGAGACAATAACACCCAAAACAACTAAGATTAAGTTTGCATAGCCCACCCTCTGGATTTATGTTTTCAGATATTCACAGCGTGCCAGGCCCATTCAAAAAGCAGATACCTACCATGGTGGTGCAGTCGTTAAGAGCTAAGCAGAGGGTCAGTAGCTTGAATCTACCAGCCACTCCTTGGAAACCATATGGGGCAGGTCTACTCTGTCGTATAGGGTAGCTATGAATCGGAATTCACTCAATGGCAATGAGTCTTTTACTCTATTCCAAGGGCTATGCAAATGCTTTACTGTCTTATCTCATTTACTCCTTTCAGCAACTTTTTAACCTCCTCTGTATATGAGGAAACTAAATAGAGATTAAGTAACTTACCCAAGATCACATTTAACTTTGTGACATAGTCAGTATATAAATCCAGGTATCTTTGGCCCAAAGTTCACACTTTTGACCACCATTCCTTAAATTGTATTTGTACTGATATAACCTTTCCGATTTGGCAATATTTTTAATTGTTTTTAAAGCATGCTTATTTTAAACTTTATCAAAAATATAATAAATATTACCATATTAATGAGCAATTGGAAAATGGAGGGGAAAAATATAATCACTGTTAACATTTTGTGTCTAATCTCTTTTCCATAGATTTCTATTGTGTAGGATAATTTTAACAATATAATATGTATCGTTCTGATTTTTTAAAGTTTAGCACTATATCATATGCTGTTTCCTCACAATCATATTAGTGGCTCCATGGTGGGGGAGAAAAAGTCTATCTATATACTCTTACTCTCTTTGATTTGTTGTTATCTAAATATGAGTCGAAATCGACTCAACGGCACTGGGTACTGGGTGGGTTAATTCTTAATTGGAGCCCTGGTTGCACAGTGGTTAAAAGCTATGGTGAGCTACAGCTGCTAACCAAAAGGTCAGCAATTCAAATCTACCAGCTGCTCCTTGGAAACCCTATGGGGCAGTTCTACTCTGTCCTATGATTTGGAATCAACTGGACAGCATTGAGGTTTTTTTTGTTTGTTTAATTCTTAATTTGGAAGAGTTTAGTTTGATATTTTTCTATTAAAGAAAACTTTGAACTATCCTCTTATACCTGGTATGCACTACACTCTGTATACAAATAACCCATTGCTGTCGAGTCCGTTCCCACTCACAGTGATCCTATAGGACAGAGTAGAACTGCCCCATAGGGTTTCCAAGGAGCACTTGGCAGATTCGAACTGCTGACCTTTTGGTTAACAGCTGTAGCACTTAGCCACTATGCCACCAGGGTTTCCACATATACAGATGTTCTATGTTAAATAAAATGTCTTTTGGGTATTTAGGAAATCAAGTGACAGGTACTATGTATCAAATCTTATTAACATTATTGTCCACTCACTCTGGCCTGGAGGGGTATAGGGGTGGTGTACCCGTTGCCGTTGAGTTGATTCTGACTCATGGCAACCTCATGCGTTTCAGAATAAAACTCTTCTCAGTGGCTGATTTTTCAGAGGTAGATCACCAGACCTTCCTTCTGAGGTACGTCTGGGAGGACTCGAACCTCCAACATTTGGCCTAGCAGCCTAGCCCATTAACAAGTTGCACCACCCGGGGACTCCAAGGGAAACAATAAGCAGCTTTGCAGCAATCCAGGTGTGAAATGGCAGTGGTCTGGATAAGGAGACTGATGATGGGAATGGAGGAAATGAAGTGCATTTGGAGTATGATGGACAGAATTTGCAGACTAATTGGATGTGGGATGGGGCACTTGGGTAGATGATGGTGCCATTTACTAAGATAGGGAATGTAGTGAAAGCAGGTTTGTGGGAAAAGATAATGATTTAAGTTTTAAACATAAAGAGTTTGAAATGTGAGGTGTATAAGTGGAGATGTTAAGCAGGCAACTGGACATAGTGGTCTGTTGTTGTTGTTGTTAGGTGCCGTCGAGTTGGTTCCGACTCATAGCGACCCTATGCACAGCAAAACGAAACATTGCCCGTTCCTTAGCCATCCTTACAATTGTTGTTGTGCTTGAGCTCATTGTTGCAGCCACTGTGTCCATCCACCTCGTTGAGGGTCTTCCTCTTTTCCGCAGACCCCTGTACTCTGCCAAGCATGATGTCCTTCTCCAGGGACTGATCCCTCCTGACAACATGTCCAAAGTACGTAAGACGCGGTCTCACCATCCTTGCTTCTAAGGAGCATTCTGGTTGTACTTCTAAGACAGATTTGTTCATTCTTTTGGTAGTCCATGGTATATTCAATACTCTTCGCCAACACCACAATTGAAAGGCGTCAATTCTTCTTCAGCCTTCTTTATTCATTGTCCAGCTTTCACATGCATATGATGCAATTGAAAATACCATGGCTTGGGTCAGGCGGACCTTAGTCTTCAAGGTGACATCTTTACTCTTCAGCACTTTAAAAAGTCCTTTGCAGCAGACTTACCCAATGCAATGTGTCTTTTGATTTCTTGAGTGCTGCTTCCATGGGTGTTGATTGTGGATCCAAGTAAAATGAAATCCTTGACAACTTCGATCTTTTCTCCGTTTATCATGATGTTGCTCATGATATCACAGTGTGGCTCAGCGTTTCTCAAGCTGAAAGAATTGGAGAAAAAATTCAAGCCTCAGGTTGCAATAGTGAGGGATTCTATGGGGAAAATATTAAACGACGCAAGAATCAAAAGAAGATGAAAGGAATACACAGAGTCATTATACAAAAAAAAAAAAAATTAGTCCATTTTCAACCATTTCAAGAGGTGGCATATGATCAGGAACCAATGATATTGGTCTAGAACTCAGAAAAGAGGCATGGACTAGAGATACAAATTTGAGAATAGGCAGCAAATGGATGGATAATAATGGCCTGGAAAGAGTACAGACTGAGAAAAGAAGAGAAGAGATCCAAGAGAAAGCCCAACATTATAGGTTAGGTAAAGAAGGAGAAAACTACAGATAAGGGAAAATAGACAACCAGACAGATTGGAGGAAAACCAGGAGAACATGGTGCTGTGGAAACCAAGGAAAAGTCTCTTTTTGAGGAAGATGGGGTGGCTGTGTATATCAAGTGTTCCTGAGAGAGCGAGCAACATGAAGACTGAAAATCGTCCATCAGTCTTCGTTGACCTTTACCAGAGGGAGTCTGGTAGCATGGTGGGATGGAATTGGAATCCTGATTGAGTAGGGTGAGGCAGAACTTGGTTCAGCAGGTGGTTAGTGAGTTGGCTTCCTGGAGTGCTGATCTATAAAGGATGCTAAAGTATTACCAGAATACATTTATAAAATACAATTTGGGTTGGGGGAGGGGGTTAAGGAGTGACTGCTAATGGCCTGGGATTTCTTTTTGGAGTAATGAAAATATTCTAAAGTTGATGGTGGTGATGGTTGCACAACACTGTGAATATACTAAAGACCATTGAATTATACACTTTTAAGTGGTGAATTTTATAGTATGTGAATTATATCTCAACAAAGCTGTTGTATATGTATATGTCTGAGTACAAAATAAAAATAAAATTGTGTCCCTTTCCCACCAGAGTAGGCAATACCCTAAGTAAAAATTTAAAATGCTTCTCAATCCTCCTAAGTGCAGTCCTGTATCTGATGACTATTCAATATATGGAAACCCTGGTGGTGTAGTGGTTAAGCACTACAGCTACTAACCAAATGGTCAGCAGTTCGAATCCACCAGGTGCTCCTTGGAAACTCTATGGGGCAGTTCTACTCTGTCCTATAGGGTTGCTATGAGTCGAAATCCACTCTATGGCAATGGGTTTGGTCTTTTTTTTTTTAATTCAATAATTATAGTCTTCTGAAATTCTGAAACAAAATGATGTGTATGTCCTCTAATCTTTAAATTCTTGAATATGTACTTCAAGAAGTTATTTGGTTTGAAGATTAGATAGGAAACTTGGGGGGCAGTGAATTTACGTTAGTGGGGGAGGAACAACTCAGAAAAGGAGAGTGAGAATGGTTGCACAAGTTGAAGAATGAAATCAATGTCACTAGATTGTACTTGTAGAAACTGTTGAATTGGTATATATTCTGCTGTGTATATTCTTAACAACAACAAAAAAATAAGATTATATAAAAAACAATAAACTTAAAAATGAATACAATATAAAATAGGCTTTTGGCCAATCATATCTTGTTTCTGTCTAGCTTCTGCATTCACCCTATAAAACCAGTTAGCATTTGACCTCAAATTGAGAGCCTCTGAGTTACTTTCAAAGAGCCCTGGTGGTACAGTGAGTGGTTAAGGCGTTCCACTGCTAACCAAAAGATTGGTGGTTGGAACCTACCAGCCATTCTGCAGGAGAAAGATGTGGCAGTCTGCTTGCATTAAGATTTACAGCCTTAGAAACCCTATGGGGGCAGTTCTGTTCTGTCCTGTAGAGTCACTATGAGTTGGAGCCAACTCCATGGCAGTGGGTTTGTTTTGTTTTGTTGAGTTGCTTTCACTTTGACACCACCCCAATTAGAATCAAAACTTGCTTGAATAAAACTTCACTAACTAATAAAAGAAAAAAAAGAAGTTATCTGGGTTGGAAACTAGCAAATGAAAACCAAAGTGAGAATAAGAACATAGAGAAGTAGGGAACATTTTACCTCCCTCTTCTTCCAACGGAAACCCTGGTGACTTAGTGGTTAAATATTAAGGCTGTTAACCAAGTGGTTGGCAGGCAGTTCAAATCCTCCAGGTATTCCTTGGAAACTCTACGGGGCAGTTCTACTCTGTCCTATAGGGTCACTACGAGTCGGAATCGACTCGACAGCAGTGGGTTTTTGGTTCCTCCCCCAACAATGTCTCTTTTTTGGGCCAGCATATGTAAGTAAATGGAAACCCTGGTGGCATAGTGGTTAAGTGCTACGGCTGCTAACCAAAGGGTTGGCAGTTCGAATCTGCCAGGTGCTCCTTGGAAACTCTATGAGGCAATTCTACTCTGTCCTAAAGGGTTGCTATGAGTTGGAATCGACTCGATGGCGCTGGGTTTGGTTTTTTTTTTTTTTTAATGTAAGTACATGAATCTCTTATATGTTTTGTTTTTTGTGCTTTAGATGAAAGTTTACAGCTGAAGTTAGTTTCTCATTCAAAAATTTATACACATATTATTTCATGACATTGGTTGCAAGTTTCCCTTTTCCACCCTGGGTTCCCTGTGCCCATTCATCCAGTGCCTGTTCCTTCCTGCCTTCTTATCCTGCTTTTGTACAGGAGTTGCCCATTTGGTCTAAAAAAAGAAAATTCCATTTCTTCCCATTCTCACAGAATAAATATGGAACAAATATTTCAATGATGTTACTTCGAATGGGGCTTAGAACTATAAGCCTCCTTGTCTTGGTTTGGTCCTGGTTAGAGCAGGGGTGTGATAAAACAGACAGCTGTGTAATGACCATCTGTGAAGGGGAAGACAGAAAGCAGTAACTGGAGGGCCAGAGGAGGGCTATTTTAAAAAGGAGCATCTTGCTTATGATTGAATGCTGATGGGAAGGAAACAGTGAAGAAGGAAACGAGAAGAGAGACAACAGGGAGGATAATCAATAGTCAAGGTTCATGGGAAGTCCAGAGGAGAGAGTGTCTAGAACATAGATGGAAGGAACGACCTGAGAGATGACAAGGAATAACTTCTCCAATACCAGAGGGGGAAAAAGGAAGAGAAAATCCTGGGAGTGACAGTTATGTGTGTAGACTGGTTGCAGAAAGTTGAAATAGTTTTTGTTGGGTACGTCCATTTGTTTGTGAATTAGCATGTGTGTATCAGTTTTCTATTGCTGCCATGACAAATAACCACAATTTGGTAGCTTAAAACAACACAAGTTTATTGTCTCATAATTCTGTAGATCAGATCTCTGCTAGTTTCTCTGCTCTGGGTCTCATGAGGCAAAAATCAAGGTATTGGGCCACTGGGTTCCTATCAGGAGGCTCTGGGAAACTTCCCAACACATTCAGGTTGTTGGCAGAGCCTGGTTTCTTGCATTTGCAAGACTGAGGTACCTATTTCTTTCTGGCTGTCAGCTGGGGGCTGCTCTTAGCTCTAGAGGCATTCGACCCAGAGCCAGCAATAAATGTGTTGAATCTTTCTCTTGGAAATTTTTTGACTTCCCCTTCTGCCACATCTCTCTATCTCAGCTGAAGAAAGTTCTCTGCTTTTGTGCCCCTGTGATTAGATTGGATCCACCTGGATAATCCAGAATAATCACCTAATTTTAAGGTCTGTAATCTTAATTACAAATTCCTAGCTGGTACAAGGAACCCCGGTGGTACAGTGGTTAGGTGTCCGGCTGCTAACCGAAAGGCTGGAAGTTTGAATCCACCAGCTGCTCCTTGGAAACGCTACAGTGCAGTTCAACTCCGTCTTACAGGGCCGTTATGAATTGGAATCGGCAATGGGTTTATTTTATGGGTGGTGAAATTTTTAAGCACTCACCTACTAACCAAAAGGT
Organism: Elephas maximus indicus; assembly: GCF_024166365.1. Taxonomy (NCBI): domain Eukaryota; kingdom Metazoa; phylum Chordata; class Mammalia; order Proboscidea; family Elephantidae; genus Elephas; species Elephas maximus. The sequence goes on from NC_064823.1 coordinate 43,528,343, forward strand.
TGGCTGTTCAAACCCACCTAAAGTTGCCTGGGACGAACAGCCTGCCTGGCAATCTGTTTATGAAAGGTCATAGCTATAAAAACTCTATGGAGCAGTTGCACTCTGAACACATGGGGTCGCCATGAGTTGGAATTGACTTGATAGCAACTTTTTTTTTTTTAAATCTTAATTACAGCTGAAAATTCCCTTTTACTGCATAATGGAACGTATTCACAGATTCCGGAGATTAGGGTGTAGGCATCTTTAGGGGGCCATTCTGCCTACCACATGGTGACATCATCAACTGAGAATAAGGAGGTGGAACAGAAGGTTAGTTTCAGAAAGAATGGAAATGGTTAGTAGTAGCCTCGCTGCAGAGCAAGAACACGGACCAACTAGAGAAACTTTGTAAAACTGACAATTTGGACACTGAATTGAAGTAGGGATCATAGTGGTACCAAAAGTGGCACCAAAAGTGGCTTTCTCCAACTTTCCCCAACAGCACTCAGCCACCTGGACCTGGGCACAGAAAACGGGGGTGTGGAAGGTTTTCTGGTGGATGGAGGAGATAAAGAGGGAGGCAGTTTAGGGTAGTGTTAAGAGTGATGAAACAATGGACTACAGGATAAAAGATGGTCAGGAGGGAAGCCGATAGAGGAGGGAGTTGATAGGGGCTCCCCAGATGGACAAGGGAAAAATAAAAGACATCCTGAAGATGTTGCTAAATGTGTGAAATAGAGATAACAGATGGAAGAATCTGGAAGCATAGGGATCAGGTGGTGAGATTCATGGACTATTTATCTGATATGTAGATATGTAGTTTAGGGCAATAACAGGGCCTAGAATGTGACTGTGAATGGATGAGTGAGGTGGAGAAGTGGAGGAGGAGAGGGAGGGTTCGCTTCAGAGTTCAGAGCATTGGAAGATAATTGGGTTAATAAATAAATAATTATAATAGACAGTTCTCATGGATGCTGAAGTCACCCAGAAGTTTGGCCAGACCAGAGTTAGAGAAGAAGATCAATCAGGTGGCAAACAATTAATAATATGTTGGAATGAGAAGAGAATGGTGCAGAAGTCATGAATGCCTCAAAGGACAGGGCATTTCACAAGAGGTGGTAATTTTTTTTTTTTTTTGGTATAATCATGATCCAGAAGTATCTCTAGAAATCAGAGGGGATGCACACTTCACCTTCCAAACCCAAGGTGCATAGAGTATGAGAAGGTAATCAGACATCCTCGGGCAGTTGCAGAGAAAATGTGCCCTTGGATTTCACTTATGTCCATAAAATACAGGGAATGCTCACAGAAAGGATTAAGCATATATGACAGGTTATGATCCTAAAGTACAGATTTCAGAGGATATATGGAAACCGTGGTGGCATAGTAGTTAAGTGCTACGGCTGCTAACCAAAAGGTTGGCAGTTCAAATCCACCAGGCACTCCTTGGAAACTCTATGGGGCAGTTCTACTCTGTCCTATAGGGTCGCTATGAGTCGGAATTGACTCAACAGCAGTGGGTTTTGGCTTGGTTTATGAGAAGGGTAGTCACCTTGAAGACTAAGGTGTGCCTGACCGAAGCCATGGTATTTTCAATCGCATCAAATGCATGTGAAAGCTGGGCAATGAATAAGGAAGACCGAAGAAGAATTGATGCCTTTGAATTGTGGTGTTGGCAAAGAATATTGAATATACCATGGACTACCAGAAGAAAGAACAAATCTGTTTTGGAAGAAGTTCAATCAGAATGCTCCTTAGAAGCAAGGATGGCAAGTCTGCATCTTAAATACTTTGGACATGTTGTCAGGAGGGATCGGCCCCTGGAGAAAGACATCATGCTTGGTAAAATATAGGGTCAGCAGAAAATAGGAAGATCCTCAATGAGTTGGATTGACACAGTGGCTGCAACAATGGGCTCAAGCATAACAACGATTGTAAGGATGGAGCAGGACCAGGCAGTGTTTCGTTCAGTTGCTATGAGTCAGAGCCGACTTGGCAGCACCCAACAACAACATGAGGAGGGTTAGGGACCAATAGATAGAGAGGGGGAGATTAGGAGAAAGAAATCACAGAACATTATGGAAATAAGAGTATGAAGATGGAATAGGTGTGTGAGGAAGGTGGGGGAGATTTTCTCCCTGAACCCACCCCCTGCCTTTTCTGGAGCTGACGGGCCGATCCCTTCTTTCCTCTAGCTAAGGTGGTAGAAAGGAGTCTTATGTAATGTAACTCGAAGCTGGGATAGACAGATACCTACTTAGCGTAATAAAATTCAGGAGGTATGTCAAGAGGAGGATAATCTTAGCAATGTAAATGGCTTCATTTTATATTAGATGTTCTATTCAGAGGCCAAACTGCTATGAGGTTCCCTTTCCATCCTCTTCTCCAACAGGACCCAAAGACCACTAACCTGCCCCCAACCAACTGCACTTAAATATATTTGATAATGAATGACAAATTATGACAGATATTTTGGGTATAGGCAGGACAAAAGAGGTTAAATAGTACTGAGTGGCTCTTCTTGAGGAACAGAGAGAAAGTCCTGGTGGGGTGGAGTTTGGGGACATGCTTTGCTGATCAAGGGAGGAAGCCAAGAAGTCTATTAGGATAGTATACAACTATGGATGGAGCAGAGCAATAGGGAGTAAATTGATTGGGCAAGAGAAAACAGTCCCAAAAAACCATTACTTGGGGGAATTTGGTTGGTTAAATATAGTGCTTAAACTGGAAGTACAAGCTGGTCTAAACTTCTCTGAGATTCTGTGTATATGCTTGACTAAATAACTTTGAGAGGCTGCTTTGTTTTTACTATATTACCCTCCCTTCCACCATAAAGGGGTAAGTGTTGGGGCCACATGAAAAATAGTGAACGTAGCCCAGAGAGTCTCCTGGATAGCAGCAGGAACTCATGTCTTGGAGAATTCAGCAGCAGCCAAAAGGAAAAAAAAAAAAGAAGAAGAAAGAAGGCTTGCATGACAATGATTTGATTCTCAGATTTGCCTCGAGCAGCATTGCCTGAACTTACCAGATCATAAGGATCATCATCATATGGGGCCCACCATGACTTAATGACTCTTCAAGAGAGGGATCCAGACACCATTTGAAACAACTAGGTTAAGTGCTTGGCTATTAGCACCCCACCCAGAGGCACCTCAGAAGAAAGGCCTGCTGATCTGTTTCAGAAAGGTCACAGTCATGGAAACCCTAAGGAATGGGTCTACTCTGCAGCACATGGGGTCACCATGAATCGGAATTGAGTTGGTGGCAACTAGTAGCAGTTGCCCATTGTGGCTAGGTGTCTGAATTCAGTTAGGGCAGTTCCCACTGTCAAATCTGATTTATATAAAATAACAATAACAGCAGTCTTCAAGGGTGCTGGAGCTACCTTCACAAATTTGTTCCTCACAGTTGTAGTAGAAGGTGTGTCCTCTGGGCATTCCATGTGAGCTGAGAGGCCAGGAAACCAGGAAACAGAAGCTGTAGAGACAAGGAACACAAGAAACTGAGCTGCCTAAGTCTTAAAAGATATGGCCATGACCTCAGGGGTTTCAAAGGGTAGAGCCATAGCCTCTGGTGTTTCTAAGGGTGGAGTCGTCACTCAGATGGACTAGGAGAATGGCACACCTAAAGCCAAGGGAGCAGAATTGCTGTCCCAGTGAGCCTGGAAGGCAGAGTTGAAGCCCAAGGCTGAGGGGCCACCACTCAATCAGGAGAGTGTGGCCTATACCTGGAGGGCAGGGCCATTGTGTAAATTGTCTCAGAGACCAGGGGATTATTTTCAAAGCTTTCAGGACTAATGTAATGTGTTCTAGTGACTTGCTTGGTGCCTATTATCCCTTCTTTTCCTCCAGTTTTTCCCGTTTGTAATGGAAATGTCTAGCTTGTACCCGTTCTGCCATTATACCTTTGGAAGCAGAGAATTTGTATTCTAGATTTCACAGATGAAGAGAAATTTTTAGGTTTTGGACTTGGAGTTAAGATTTTTGCTATGATATGGTGGGATGAATATGTTTTGCATGTTGCAAGGATGTGATTTTTGGGGGAGCCAAAGGGTGGAAACTCATGAATTGAATTATGTCCCCCCAAAAATGTGTGTATCAACTTGGTTAGGCCATAATTCCCAGTATTCTGTGGTTGTCTTCTATTTTGTGATTGTAATTTTATTTTAAAGAGGATTAGGGTAGGATTGTAATACCCTTACCAGGTCATATCCCCTATCCAATGTAAAGGAAGTTTCCCTGGGGTGTGGCCTGCACCACCTTTTATTTCTCGAGGAATAAAAGGAAAAGGAAGCTAGCAGAGAGTTGGGGACCTCATACCACCAATAAAGCAGTGACAGGAGTAGAGTACATCCTTTGGACCTGGGGTCCCTGCTCCTGAGAAGCTCCTCAACCAGGGGAAGACTGAGGACAAAGACCTTCCTCCAGAGATGATAGGGAGAAGAAGCCTTCCCCTGGAGCCGAAGCCCTGAATTTGGACTTGTAGCCTATTTTACTGTGAGAAGATAAATTTCTCTTTGTTAAAGCCATCCACTTGTGGTATTTCTGTTACAGCAGCACTAGATGACTAAGACAGTAACGTTTGTATCCTGTTTGTGCCATGTATTAGGGCTCCTAACGTTGTCCCTATTTTTTGTTCCATGATCTTTATCGTTTTAGATTTTATATTTAGGTCTTTGATCCATTTTGAGTTAGTTTTTGTGCATGGTGTGAGGTATGGATCTTGTTTCTTTTTTTTTTGCAGATGGATATCCAGTTATGCCAGCACCATTTGTTAAAAAGACTGTCTTTTCCTCAGTTAATGGATTCTGGGCCTTTGTCAAATATCAGCTGCTCATAGGTGGATGAATTTATGTCTGGATTCTCAATTCTGTTCCACTGGTCTGTGTATCTGTTTTTGTACCAGTACCAGGCTGTTTTAACAATTGTGGCAGTGTAATAGGTTCTAAAATCAGGTAATGTGAGGTCTCCCACTTTGTTCTTCTTCATTAATGCTTTACTTATCTGGGACCTCTTCCCTTTTATGGCTTGTATTTCTTAAGAAAGAGTGTCATTTACTTTTAAAAGAAAAAAGGTGGAGATACATTAGGCAAAAATCTTCCAAATTTTTCTCAATATAAGAATCGTCTTATATTTGTCTTATTGTAATGGGAAATGTCTAGTTTGTGCTTATCCTGTCCCAGGCTCGCTGGGACAGCAATTCTGCTCCCTTGGCTTTAGGTGTGCCATTCTCCTAGTCCATCTGAGCGACGACTCCACCCTTAGAAACACCAGAGGCTATGGCTCTACCCTTTGAAACCCCTGAGGTCATGGCCATATCTTTTAAGACTTAGGCAGCTCAGTTTCTTGTGTTCCTTGTCTCTACAGCTTCTGTTTCCTGGTTTCCTGGCCTCTCAGCTCACATGGAATACCCAGAGGACACACCTTCTACTACAACTGTGGGGAACAAATTTGTGAGGATAGCTCCAGCACCCTTGAAGACTGCTGTTATTGTTATTTTATATAAATCAGATTTGACAGTGGGAACTGCCCTAACTGAATTAAGATACCTAGCTACAATGGGGCTGATTGGACCCTGTGGTACTAGGGGCCAAGTGGCTACACTCAATCAACAAAGACAAGGTGGGCATGGTTACAGGAATGGACAGCAGAGTCAAAGCACTAATCAGAATAGTCTGACTCGTATGGACTTATGGCATTGGCTACTTAGTCATCCCTAGGAGAGAAAAAGATGGGAAACCTACTAAATATTTACTTGACCTTTACAAATGGATGAATTCTAGGCCAGCAACTTGAATTGCCAGAATAGAGAGTCACAGTCCCTCAATCAGTTCCCAGACTTGACTGAGTTTAAATACCTACAACCCCTTGAATGAAAGGGAGACTGGGTCCCCTTGAGGAAGGACTCCAATACACTGCCAGAAATTTATACTGTTAATCTCTCTCCCAGCCTTCCCCAAGGGGATCTACGGCCTTTTGTGAGAGTGACTGTTCACTGGGGAAAAGGAAATAATCAGACTTTTTGGGGATTACTGGATACTGGCTCTGAACTGACATTATCTCCAGGAGACCCAAAACATCACTGTGGCCCATCGGTCAGAGTAGGGGCATATGGAGGTCAGGTTATTAATGGAGCCTTGGCTCATGTTCGTCTCACAGTAGGTCCAATGGGTCCCTGAAGCCATCCTGTAGTGATTTTCCCAGTTCCAGAATGCATAATTGGAATACATATGCTCAGCAACTGGCAGAACCCCCATATTGAATCCCCAACAAATGGAGTAAGGGCTATTATGGTAGGAAAAGCCAAGAAGAAGCCATTAGAACTGCCCCTACCTAGGAAAATAGTAAACCAAAAGCAATACTGCATTCCTGGAGGGATTGCTGAGATTACTGCTACCATCAAGGACTAGAAGGATGCAGGGGTGGTGATTCCTACCGCATCCACATTCGACTCTCCTATTTGGCCTGTGCAAAAAACAGATGGATCTTAGAGAATGACAGTAGATTATGGAAAACTTAACCAAGTGGTGATCCCGATTGCAGCTGCTGTTCTAGATGTAGTTTCACTGCTTGAGCAAATTAATATATCTCTTGGTGCCTGATATGCAGCTATTGGTCTGGCTAATGCCTTTTTCTCCACACCTATTCCAAAGGACCACCAGAAGCAGTTTGCCTTTGGCTGGCAAGGCCAGCGATACACCTTCACTCGCCTACCTCAGAGCTACACCAACTCTCCAGCCCTGTCATAATTAGTCTGCAGGGAACTTGATCACGTTTCCCTTCCACAAGACGTCACACTGGTCCATTATACTGATAACATTATGCTGATTGGGCCTAGTAAGGAAGAACTGTCAATGACTCTGGACTTGCTGGTAAAACATTTGTGTGTTAAAGGGTAGGAAATTAATCCCACAAAAATTCAGGCACTTTCCACCTCAGGAAATTTCTAGGGATCCAGTGATGTGGGGCACGTCAAGATATTCCTTCTAAAGTAAAGGATAAGTTATTGCATCTGGCTGTTCCCACAACTAAAAAGGAGGCACAGGGCCTAATGGGCCTCTTTGGATTTTGGAGGCGACATATTCTTCATTTGGGTATGCTACTCCAGCCTATCTATCAAGTGACTTGAAAAGCTGCTAGTTTTGAGTAGGGCCAAGAACAAGAGAAGGCTCTACAACAGGTTCGGGCTGCTGTACAAGCCACTCTGCCACTTGGGCCATTTGATCCAGCTGATCCAGTGGTGCTTAAAGTGTTCATGGCAGTTAGAGATGCTTTTGGAGTCTTTGGCAGACCCCTATTGGTGAATCACAGTGTAAGCCCTTAGGATTTTGGAGCAAAGCCCTGTCATCCTCTGTAGATAACTATTCTCCTTTTGAGAAAGTGCTTTTGGCTTGTTACTAGGCCTTAGTAGAGACTGAACACTTAACCATGGGACACCAAGTCACCATGACGCCTGAGCTGCCCATCATGAACTGGGTGTTTTCTGACCCACAGAGTCATAAAGTTGGACTTTCCAGCAGCACTCCATCATTAAAAGGAAGTGGTATATATGAGATAGGGGCCAAGCAGGACCTGAAGGCACAAGTAAGTTGCATGAGGAAGTGGCCCAAATGCCCATAGTCTCCACACCTGTCACATTACCTTCCATCTCCCAGTCTGTACCTATGGCCTCATGGGGAGTTCCTTATGACCAGTAGACTGAAGAGAAAACTCATGCCTGGTTTACAGATGGTTCTGTGTGATAGGCAGGCACCACTCAAAAGTGGACAGCGGCAGCACTACAGCCCCTTTCTGGAACCTCCCTGAAGGACAGTGGTGCAGGGGAATCCTCCCAATGGGCAGAACTTCAAGCAGTGCACCTTTCTTGGAAGGAAAAATGGCCAGATGCGTAATTGTATACTGATTGATGGGCTGTGGTCAATGGTTTGGCTGGATGGTCAGGGACTTGGAAGGAACATGATTGGAAAATTGGAGACAAGGATTTATGGGGAAGAAGTATGTGGATAGACCTCTCTGAATGGGCCAAAGAAATGAAGATATTTGTGTCTCATGTGAATACTCACCAAAGGGTGACCTCAGCAGAGGATGATTTTAAAAATCAAGTGGATAGGATGACACGTTGTGTGGAAATCACTAATCATCTTTCCCCACCTACTCCCATCTTTGCCCGATGGCCTCATGAATAAAGTGGACATGGTGGGCGAAATGGAGGTTATGCATGGGCCCAGCAACATGGACTTCCACTCACCAAGGCTGACTGGGCTACAGCCACTGCTGAGGGCCCAACCTACCAGCAACAGAGACCAACACTGCATCCCTGATATGGCACCATCCCTTCAGGGTGATCAGCCAGCAACTTGGTGGCAAGTTAATTACATTGGACCACTTCCATCATGGAAAGGACAGTGTTTTGTCCTTACTGGAATAGACACTTACTCTGAATATGGGTTTGCCTTCCCTGTACACAATTCTTCTGCCAAAACTACCATCTGTGGACTTACAGAATGCCTTATCCACCATCATGGTATCCTGCACAGCATTGCTTCTGATCAAGGGACCCACTTCACAGCAAATGAAGTGTGGCAGTGGGCCCATGCTCATAGAATTCACTGGTCTTACAGTGTTTCCCATCATCTTGAAGCAGCTGGCTTGATAGAACAATGGAATGGCCTCCTAAAGACACAATTACGGTGCCAGCTAGGTGGCAATACCTTGCAGGGTTGGGGCAATGTTCTCCAAGAGGCTGTATATGCTCTAAACCAGCGTCCAATATATGGTGCTATTTCTCCCATAGCCAGGATTCATGGGTTCAGGAATCAAGGGATGGAAGTGGGAGTGGCACCACTCACTATTACCCCTAGTGACCCACTTACAAGATTTTTGCTTCCTGTCCCTGTGATCTTATGCTCTGCATACCTAGAGGTCTTAGTTCCAAAGGGAGGAATGCTCCCACCTAGAGACACATCATTGATTCCATTGAACTGGAAGTTAAGAACACTACCTGGATCTTTGGACTCCTTATGCCTCTGGACCAACAGGCAAAGAAGGGAGTTACCATACTGGCTGGTGTGATTGATCCAGACTACCAAGAGGAAATTGGATTGGTAGTACATAATGGAGATAAAGAAGAGTATATCTGGAATGCAGGAGTTCCCTTAGGGTGTCTCTTAGTACAACCATGTCCTGTGATTAAAGTCAATGGAAAACTAAAACCCAAACCCAGTGCTATCGAGTCGATTCCGACTCATAGTGACCCTATAGGATAGAGTAGAACTGCCCCATAGAGTTTCCAAGGAGCCCCTGGTGGATTTGAACTGCTGACCCTTTGGTTAGCAGCCATAGCACTTAACCACTACGCCACCAGGGTTTCCCAATGGAAAACTACAGCAACCCGATTCCAACATGACTGCTAATGGCTCCGACCCTTCAGGAATGAAGGTTTGGGTCACCCCACCAGGCAAAGAACCACGACCAGATGAGGTGCTCTCTGAGGCCAAAGGGAAGACAGAATGCGTGGTGGAAGAAGGTAGTTCTAAATACCGGTTATGGCCACGTGACCAGTTGCAGAAACGAGGACTGTAATTGTTATGAGTATTTCTGCTTTGTATGTGTGCATCAGATATTTTTGTTTTCTTCACTTATAAAATGTAAGATGTAAACAGGGCTAGTGCATTTTTGGTTTTCGTGTGTCAGTTGTATCCTGTTATGTGCAAGTATAGCTTTGTAACTGAGTTTATTCAGAGATTATGTATGGTTTGGGGAGATGTGTACAGTTGACAAGGGGTGACTGTGATGGTTAAGATTGTGTATCAACTTGGCTGGGCCATGATTCTCAGTGTTTTGGCAGTTGTGTAATGTTGTGATCACTTCCCTGTGAAATTTGATCACCCCCGTGATGGAATCTCCTGAGCAGTGTCAGTGGGGGTGGAGCCTGTGGCAGCTCATTGCCCCCTTAGCTTTCATCTTTCCACCTTCCACTGCCTACTTCCTTTCTGTTCACCTTGCAGCTTACCTGTAGTTCTTGGAACTTGAGCTAGCAGCTTACCTGTACATCTTGGGATTTGTTGATCTCCACAGCCTGTGAGAAAGGGTCCTGCTCCCCAACCTGCCTATCTTGGGTTTGCCAGCCCCTGAAGCTACGTGAATCAGGAGAAACCTTGCAGTCTTGCCTGTGACTTTAAGGATTCCTCGACTTTCATAGCCTATGAGCGGAAGCCCTGTTCTCTGATCTACTCATCTTGAGTTCATCAGTTTCTGCAGCTCTGTGATTTGGGAAAGGCCTCTATCCTGATCCAAGGACTTGGGACTTTCCAACCTCTAGAATTGTGTGAGCTGTTTCCTTGATATAAATCTCTCTGTATACTTATATGCTTTACTGGTTTCACTTCTCTAGAGAACCCAGCCTAAGACACTAACAATGCACAAACACCAGAAGAGAAATTGGGTAACTGGGAGCTCCTAAAAATCAAACACTTAAGGTCATTAGAAGACTTCACCAAAAGAGTGAAAAAAAAAAAAATTTATAGACTGGAAAAATTTTTTGGCTATGACAAATCCAATCAGCATCTAATGTCTAAAATCTACAAGATACTGCAAAATCTCCCCAACGAAAAGACAAATAACCCAATTAAAAAAAGGGCAAAGGATATGAACTGGCTCTTCACCAAAGAAGGCATTCAGGCAGCTAACAGATACATGAGGAAATGCTCACAATCATTAGCCATTAGAGAAGTGCAAATCAAAATGACAATGAGATACCATCTCACCCCAACAAGGCTAACATTAATCCAAAAAACACAAAATAATGAATGTTGGACAGGTTGTGGAGAGACTGGAGCACTTATACACTGCTGGTGGAAATGTAAAATGGTACAACCACTTTGGAAATAAATTTGACTCTTTCTTAAAAACTAGAAATAGAAGTACAATACTGTCATGGATTGAATTGTTTCCCCCAAAAAGTATCTGTCAACTTGGTTAGGCCATGAATCCCAGTATTGTGTGGTTGTACTTCATTTTGTGATTGTAATTTTATGTTCAGAGGATTAGGGTGGGATTGTAACACCACCCTTACTCAGGTCACCTCCCTGATCCAAGGTAGAGGGAGTTTCCCTGAGGCATGGCCTGCACCACCTTTTATCTCTTGAGAGATAAAAGGAAACGGAAGCAAGCAGAGAGATGGGGACTTCATACCACTAAGAAAGCAGCACCAGGAGCAGAGAGTGTCCCTTGGGCCTGGGGTTCCTGTGCCTGAGAATCTCCTTGACCGTGGGAAGATTGAGGACAAAGCCTTCCTCCAAAGCCGACAGAGAGAGAAAGGCTTCCCCTGTACCCAACACCCTAAATTGGGACTTGTAACCTACTAGACTGTGAGAAAATAAATTTATCTTTGTTAAAGCCATCCACTTGTGGTATTTCTGTTATGGCAGCACTAGATGACTAAGACACATACGATCCAGCAATCTCACTCCTTGGAATATATCCTAGAGAAATAAAAACCATCACATGAATAGATATACGCACACCCATGTTCATTACAGCACTGTTCACAATAGCAAAAAGATGGAAACAACCAAGGTGCCCATCAACAAATGAATGGATAAACAAATTATGGTTTAGTCACACAATTGAATACTATGCAAAGATAAAGAACAACAATGAATCTGCGAAACATAACACGGACGAATCTGGAAGGCATTATGCTGAGTGAAATTAGTCGAAAAAGGACAAATATTGTATGACAACACTATTGTAAGAACTCAAGAAAAGGTTTAAACACAGAAGAAAACATTCTTTGATGGTATGAGGCCAGGGGAGAGGGATATTCACTAACTAGATAGTAAAAAAGAATTATCTTAGGTGAAGGGAAGGACAACACACAATATGGGGGAAGTCAGCACAACTGAATTAAACCAAAAGCTAACAAGTTTCCTGAATACAACCAAACACTTTAAGGGACAGAGTAGCAGGGGCAAGGTTCTGGGGAACATGGTTTCAGGGGACATCTAGGTCAACTGGCATAACAAAGCTTATTAAGATGTTCTCCATCACATTTTGGTGAGTGGTGACTGGGGTCTTAAAAGCTAGCCAGCAGCCATTTAAGATGCATCAATTGGTCCCAACCCACCTGGAGCAAAGGAAAATGAAGAACACCAAAGACACAAAGAAAATACGAGCCCAAGAAACAGAAAGGGCCACATAAACCGGAGCCTCCATCACCCTGAGACCAGAAGAACTAGATGACCACCCTGACAGAGAACACAACGAGAGTCCCTGAGAAAGCAGGAGAAAAGTGGGGTGCAGAACTCAAATTCTAGTAAAAAGACCAGGCTTAATGGTCTGACTGAGACTGGGGGGACCCCAGAAGACATGGCCGGCCCCTGGGCTCAGTGTTAGCCCAGAACTGAAAACATTCCCAAAGCTAACTCTTCAGACAAAGGTTAGACTGGATTATAAGACATAAAAACGATACTTGTGAAGAGTGCTTCTTACCTCAAGTAAATACATGAGACTAAATGGGCAGCTCCTGGCTGAAGGCGAGAAGAGAAGGCAAAAATGGGCAGGAGCTGGTTGAATGGACACCGGAAATTTGGGAGAGCAACTAGGGTCACCTAACAATGTGTGTATAAATCTTTGTTTGGGAAACTAACTTGAACTGTATACTTTCATTTAAAAAAAAAAGCACAATTAGAACAGAAAGAAATATAAGCCATAATTCTCAACCAGGAATCATGCTATCTTGGACTGGGCTGTCAGAATTACAAGGATGTCTTGGGTTGGGGAGGAGAGGAAAGAGGAAATCGGAAGGAAGCACAAAGGGGATTTGCTGTTGCTGTTGTTGTTGTTAGGTGTCATCAAGCTGGTTCCAACTAGTAGCCCTATGTACAACAGAACAAAACACTGCCCTGTCCTGTGCCATCCTCACAATTGTTGCTATGTTTGAGCCCATTGTTGCAACCACTGTGTCAATCCATCTTGTTGAGGGTCTTCCTCTTTTTTTGCTGACCTTCTACCCTACCAAGCATAATGTCCTTCTCCAGGGACCAGTCCCTCCTGATAACATGTCCAAAGTACACGAGATGAAGTCTCGCCATCCTCGCTTCCAAGGAGCACTCTGGCTGTACTTCTTCCAGGAAAGATTTGTTCATTCTTCTGGCAGCCCATGGCATATTCAATATTCTTTGCCAATATCATAATTTAAAGGCATCAATTCTTCTTTGGTCTTCCTTACTCATTGTCCAACTTTTGCATGCTTATGAGGCAATTGAAAATACCACGGCTCGGGTTAGGGACATCTTAGTCCTCAAAGTGACATCTTTGCTTTTCAACACTTTAAAGAGGTCTTTTGCAGCAGATTTGCCCAATGTAAATCTTGACTGCTGCTTCCTGGGTGTTGATTGTGGATCCAAGTAAAATGATATCCTTGACAACTTCAATATTTTATCCATTTATCATGATGTTGCATATTGGTCCAGTTGTGATGATTTTTGTTTCCTCTATGTTGAGGTGCAATCCATACAGAAGGCGGTAGCCTTTCATCTTCATCAGTAAGTGCTTCAAGTCCTCTTTGCTTCCAGCAAGCAAGGTGGCGTCATCTGCTCAATGCAGTTGTTAGTGAGCCTTCCTCCAATCCTGATGCCCTGTTCTTCACACAGTCCAGCTTCTCAGGCTATTTGCTCAGCATACAGATTGAATAAGTATGGTGGAAGGATACAACCCTGACGCACACCTTTCCTGATTTTAAACCACACAGTATCACCTTGTTCTGTTTGAACACCTTATATAACTTTAAACAGCTTCCCCAGAAGACTGAGCTTCCTCCTCAGTAGGGAAGGGCATTCTGACCGTGCTGCTCCAAGCCTCCTTCCCTGTTTGAGAGTCACTGGTCTAGACCCTAGAGGAAGACAATTCATTAACCATCTTAATAGTTATATTCTGGTTTTTAGTGTCCAGCGATTATAATTACTGGGAGTCAGTCTCTAGAGGCAAATCACCTTGGAATTCTAGCAAAGATGAATTTCAAGCCTATCAAACTGAAGACCAGACTTCACAGAGTGGTGTCCACACCAAGAAGGTGACTTCCTGTAGGACACATCTGGAGCCTTGAAAGCCAGACTCATTCGCTTCATTGGCTGCCTCTTCATTTGCTTCCTGTGACTCTTTTCCAATTAGAATGTGAACACACATCCTCCTCTGAACAGTTTATTAGGACAGTGTATGTGATTATATCACTGTACTTCAACTTACCTTTCTTAAAAAGGGATGGGACTTGAATTACAAAATAGACTTTTTTTTTCCCTAATCCAAAATGTGGAGGAGGATGATATTGCTGGAAAACCCACTGCCATTGAGCTGATTCCAACTCGTAGTGACCCTATATTGCTGGAGGATGTGCTTAATTTATGCAGACCTGACTTTTCAGCTGTTTAAACTGAAATGTTTAACAAGAAAGGCGAAAGTCTGCCTGTTTATCTAAGCCATTTGTTCAATACAAGGAAGGTAATAACTGTATGGTGCTGTGCTTTCTATGTGAAAGAAGCGTCAAGGACCTCAAACATCTTATAAATACTATCTCAATCATCTTTACAACTTCCTTATAGTTAAATATGGTCAGGGGTGTTATCTCTTCTTAAAGAGACATAAAAGATGAGTAATAATAAGCTAAAACCTTTGACTTCCCTTTAGTTGCTTCGACTCTCTTAATCTTGGACGTGTTTTCAAAAAGTGGTCTTCAAAGTATAGATCATATATACAATCTGTGTATTTCACATGAAATAACACCTTGCATTTATACTAATGTCATTACTGGAAAGAATCTACTGCACTTTTGTATGCCATTAACTTGTTTATTACGTCTTAACAACGTCATCATAAATTAAGTTTCGATGACTTCTTAGTCTACATTCAGCATTTACTATCAAATGTTTAAAGATTCAGAAGGAAGTAATTGCCTATAACTATTTTTAAGCATTTCTCATTTTCTTTTTGTGCTTTTAAAATTCAGTGTTTTCAATTTAATCTCTTCATATTATATTCCCTTCTATCCCCAACCTTCTTGGAGGGTTGCTATGAGTTGGAATTGACTCAATGGCAACAGGTTTTTTTTTTTTTTTTTATCCCCAACCTGGGATTCTTCATTCTTTCTTGCCCTTACTTTTTTCTAACTGGTTCTCATAAATTAACCTTGTCCATTTTTTAAACACCCCCCCCACCTCTGGTCTAATTTCATTCACTATATTTACTTCTGATTAAACTTGAAGGAAAGAAGTCACCTTATTTTTTAATTTTTGGTGAAAATATATGCAGGAGAACATGCACTCAATCAAAAATTTCTACATATACAGCTCATTGACACTGGCTAATTACATTCTCCACATTGTGTCACCATCCTCACTATCTCTACTCATCGTTTCACCTCCATTGACTTCGTTTTCCTACCCCTTAAACTTCTCATCAAAGAGCCTTGGTGGTGCAGTGGTTAAAGAGCTTGGCTGCTAATTGAAATATCGGTAGTTCAAACCCACCAGCAGTTCCACAGGAGAAAGATGTGGCAGTCTGCTTCTGTAAAGATTATAGCCCTGGAAACCCCATGAGGCAGTTCTACTCTGTCCTACAGGGTTGCTAGGAGTCAGAATCAACACGATGGCAAAGGGTGAACTTCTCATCTACGCTTTAGAGTTACGCTTGTCAATTTGATCTCATATCGATAATTCTTTAAGAGGGCACAATGCTCAAGGCAAACATTCTTTACTAGTCTAGCTAAACTGTTGTTTAAAGATGATTTTGGGGGACAGATTCTGTTAAACTTTAGAGATTTTCTCAGGGCAATAGATCTGGGGATTCCTCCAGTTAAGTTCACAGAGGCAGTTAGACCCACAGTCTAGTTTCTTCTCTGATTCCTGGGTCTTCTTCCTCTGCTGCTCCAGGTGGAACCCACCTTATTTTTCATAGTATGTATTCTAGGTTTCTCTACTTAGCAACCTGTTGCCATCCATAAATACATTTGATTAATCACAACTTTTTCCATCCATTTTGAATTCATCTGTCTCATAAGCATTTATCAAGTATCTAGGAAATGCAAAGCATTGTGCTGAGCATATCAGTGAGAAAAAGGTGTAGTATATGTTCCTGATTTCAAAGTGCTCTTATTACAGTTAGGAAAGGAAGATAAACACATGAGGGTTACCTGATCTCATTTACCACAATATAATCATATTCTACCTGGAAGTAATTTAAAACTTAATTTGCTTGGTTCATATTTGTTTAAAAAATTTTCAACCCAACTCATGTGTGCCATGCCAATCTGCTTAGAACCTTCTTTACCTGCATGTAGCGTGTAGCAGCGTCAAAAACTTCTGGCCTCCCACTGCCCCTCCATCCCTAGGATATCATCCTTTAAATCCTGCTAGGTCAATTAAGTCGTAGATAACTAAACAAATTAAAAAAAAATTGAAGAGAAAAAATAATAATTATCTCCAATGAAGTGTTGAGCCATAGGCTATAGCTCTTTAGGCATTCATATAGTCAGGGTCTTAGCAGCAAAAAGAAGGCACACTCACAATGGTTTAGCTAAAAAAGACTTTAATGAAGGGACTATTTTAAAAAGGTGTAGTTGGAAGAGGCCAATACAAAGATGCAGGAAATGGTGAGGTATTCCATGCATTTGAAAATCCAGAGTAGGGAAAACTGTAAAGACAGAAAGGAAATTAGTGGTTGCCTAGGGCTAGAGTGGAGAGAGGTAGGAGGGTAGGGGGAGATAGCTAAAGGGTATAGGGTTTCTTTTTGTGGTGATGAAAATGTTCTAAAATGAACTGTTGTAATGGTTGCTCATATCTGTGAATATGCTAAAAACCATTGAATTATACACTTTAAAAGAGTGACTTGTGTGGGTTGTGGATTCTATCTCAATAAAGCTGTGAATAAGAAAATTAAAAATAAAAATGTAAAAAATGGGAATGAAGTGCTATACATGCTGCAACATGGATGAACCTTGAAAACATGCTAAGTGAAAGAAGCCAGTCATAACAGACTGCATATTATATAATTCCACTTACATAAAATGTCTAGAACAGACAAATCTATAGTGATAGAAAGTTGGGAGAGGAGCCCTGGTGGCACAATGGTTAAGCATTCATCTTCTAACTGAAAAGTTGATGATTTGAACCCACCAGTTTCTCGTAAAGACCTTCAATCTGCTCCCATAAAGATTACGGCCCAGGAAACACTATGGGGCAGTTCTACTCTGTGCTGTAGGGTCGCTATGAGTTGGAATGGATTCAGTGGCACACAACAACAATAACAGAGCTGGGGGAAGTGGGAAGTGACTGCTAATGGGTATGGGATTTCTATTTTGTTCTAAAATTGATTGTGGTGATAGTTGTACAACTCTGAATATGTGAAAAAAAACACTGCGCTGTAAATTTTAATTGGATGAATTTTACGATATATGAATTACATCTCAATAAAGCTGTTTAAGAGGAAAAACGAAAGAGAGAGAGAAAGAAATGGTGGAGCACTCAGGGATGGTGGAAGTCATGACCGCCTTTAGACCTGAAGGAGAAAAGGGAGTGAAAGATGTTTTCAGAGCCGGATGAGAACTGGAACTACAAAAAAGGGGCTACCAGGCAGCAGCTGTAGCTTTAGGTGGAGGAACATAGCCACTCAGAACTGCAGCACAGAGAGAGTGGGAAGAAAAATATCCTGATTTCTCTTTCTTCCTACCCTCAAATTTCCTGCTAGTATCTTCTGCTTACTGAGCCCAACCAGAAGCTGAAGAGCAGGGATACAGTTGGTAGAGAGGTTCACTCTCCAAGAGTACAGAAAGGGCTGAGAAGGGTGGAGAATGGATCTGGGGAGGCAAATGGAGAATAACCAGCACAATTCCCTGTAGAGTTTTGGAAGTCCATGATAGCTGGGTTTATGATAAGGTATTTCTTGAAGAAGGCAAATTTGCCCCCGTGGCTTACATCTATGACCCTGGGGTAAACTGAAAGGAAAAACACACTCTACCCAATGCTAGGAAAGAACACTATTAGTATTGTTGTATTTCTCATAGATTCCCACTCATGGTGACCCCATGTGTGCAGAGTAGAGCTATACTCTATAGGGATTTCAAGGCTGTGAACTTTCAGAAGCAGATCACCAGGCCTTACTTTCGAGGTGGCTCTGAATGGGTTTGAACTGCCAACCTTTTGGTTAGTAGTCTTGCACTTAACCATTAGGACCACCCAGGGACTTCTGAAAGAACACTAGGATGCCAAATAAATTCCCTCCTCTGGAGACCTTTGCTCTTTTTTACTTTTCTTGAGCAGCACTTCTAGAATAGTTGGGAATAGGGAAAAAAGGGCAAACTGAAATGGGATGACCTCGGAATTTATTTTAGCAGATCACCTTTCCAAGCCCCATCCCACCACACTGATTACTATACAACTTCAATGTAGCCAACTTAACATTCTATCGTATCGTATTTTGATGGGAAAATGCTCTTTTATAAGGCCAAACCTTACCTTTACAGTAAGACCAACTGAGGACAAAGAAACCCACATGAAAGGTAAGATGAATGTTTATGCAAGTTTATCCTGAACAATCTTCCAAGCTAAACCACAGGGACAGCAAAAATCACCCTAAGATTTGGAACACAAAAACTCCCTGAGTGGCCACTCATCGGAAATATGCAGATAATCTGTGCTTAGGATTTTAATTACTTAGAATTAGTTTGTGAAGACATTCCATGGGTGCAGTAATACACAAAGTAATTTTTGGGCTTTGTAATTTACGAAAAGCTTAGCCAGTTAAGACTCAGGACCCTTTGCCTGTAGCTAATGACCTTCTCCAGCTACTGTAACCTGACCATACCTTCCGAGGCATTTCCTGAGCTTTAAAGAATTAGGCTTTAATCAAGGACACAATGAAAGGAAAGTAGCCTGTTCTCATCTCCACCTACTTCCTGACCTCTAATTCTACATTATCTTGACCAAATTGTGGTAATTTTAAATAAGGAATACTCATGATCAATAAACTCTGCTACAGAGCAGATGAAAACAGAGAAGCAGGCATTGCATTTGTCGGTGAGGTCACTGGTGTCCTTTGCCAGAGGTGTTTTAGTGGAGCAGAGCTTCTCAGTTCATGTGCCAAGGCAGGCTGGTGAGCCACAAACCATTACAGATAAGCTGAAGAATATGCCCGTTATGCTCCCGACGTGGCCAGAAGAGGCTAGAGAGACCTTGTTTGTTGTCCCCAGGATGGCAAATAAATAAAATTTTCTCTAGGTGCCATGATCTGGAAACGTTTGGGAAGCACTAAAATAGAGTGATAAAACAAAAACAAAAACCAAACCCATTGTAGTCGAGTCAATTTCAACTCATGGTGACCCCATGTGTTACAGAGTAGTTACTGCTCCGTAGGGTTTTCTTTATGGAAGCAGATTGCCAGGCCTTTCTTCTATGGTACCACTGGATGGGTTCAAAATACCAACCTTTAGGTTAGGAGTTGAACACAAACCCCACCCAGGGACCTTAAACAACAACAACAAAAAACCAAACCCGGTGCCGTGGAGTTGATTCTGACTCATAGCAACCCTACAGGACAGAGTAACAGCCCAAAAGGTTTTCCAAGGAGCAGGTGGTGGATTCCAACTGCCAACTTTTTGGTTAGCAACTGAGCACTTAACCATTGCACCACCAGGGCTTAGTAGAAAGATAATGGAAACCAAATTCCAACTATGGAGGATTCAGTGGAGAAGTTGAGATGGAGGCTGCAAGTTTAGGGAATTCTCTCAAGATTATGCCAGTGAAAGGAAGGAGAGACAGGAAATAGGATGATTCTAGGCAGATTCAATGGGCAGATGCTTGGGCATATTTGTTCAGAGCAGAAAACCATCTGATCATGGAGAAATATTAACAAGAGAGAGAAAAGGTATATAATGATAGGATGGAAAAGAAGAGCACTGACAGAGTTCATTACCGTGACCACTGTTTCCCTTGTGAAATAAGAGGTTAAGTCATCAACTGAGAGTGAGTGAGGAGGCAGGTCTTGATATAGGACTTAAGAGGCAGAGATAAAGACTTGAAATACTGGCATACCTTGTTTTACTTTTCTCTGCAGATACTGAATTTTTTACAAATTGAAGGCTTGTGGCAAACCTGTGTCAAGCAGTCTGTTGGCTCCATTTTCCCAACAGCATGTGCTCACTGCGTGTCTCTGAGTCACATATTGGTAATTTTCACAATATTTCAAACTTTTTCGTTATTATTATATCTGTTGTGGTGATCTGTGATCAATGATCTTCAATGTTACTACTGTAATTGTATGGGTGCCATGAACCACACCACTATAGGACAGTGTCATGGATTGAATTGTGTCCCCCTAAAATATCTGAAAGCTTGGCTAGGTCATGATTCCCTTGTATGATTGATTGTCTACCATTTTATCATCTGATATGATTTCCCTATGTGCTATAAATCTTATCACTATGATGTAATAAGATGGATTGGTAACAGTTATATTGATGAGATCTACAAGATTAGATAGTGTTTTAAGCCAATCTCATGTGAGATATGAAACAGAGAAGTGAGCAGAGAGACATGGGGACCTCATACTGCCAAGAAAGCAGTGCTGGGAGCACAGTGCATCCTTTGGACCTGGGGTTCCTGTGCTGAGATGCCTCTAGACCAAGGGAAGACTGATGACAAGGACCTTCCTCCAGAGCCAACAGAGAGAAAAAGCCTTCCCCTGGAGCCAGTGCCCTGAATTGAAACTTCTAGCCTACTTGACTATGAAAGAATAAACTTCTCTTTGTTAAAGCCATTCACTTGTGGTATTTCCGTTATAGCAGCACTAGATGACTAAGACAGACAGCAAACTTAATTGATAAATGTTGTGTGTGTTCTGACTTCTCTGCTGACCAACCATTCCCATGTCTCTCTCCCACTCCTTGGGCCTCTCTATTCCCTGAGACACAACGATATTGAAATCACCCCAATTTATAACCCTACAATGGCCTCTAAGTGTTCAAGTGAAAGGAAGAATCGTAAGTCTCTCAATTTAAATCAAAAGCTAGAAATGGTTAAGCTTAGTGAAGAAGACATGTCAAAAGCCAAGATAGCCCAAAACTAGGCTTCTTGCACCAAACAGTTTGCTAAGTTGTAAATGTAAAGGAAAAGTGCTACTCCAAGTGAACACATGAATGACAAGAAAGCAAAACAGCCTTATTACTGATGTGGAGAGAGTTCTAGTGGTCTGGATGGAAGATCAAGCCAGCCACAACATTCCCTTAAGCCAAAGCCTAATCCAGAGCAAGGCCCTAACTCTCTTTAATTCTATGAATGATGAGAGGTGAGGGAGCTGCAGAAGAGAAGTTTGAAACTAACAGAGGTTGGTTCATGAGGTTTAAAGAAAGAAGACATCTTCATAGCATAAAAGTGCAAAACAGCAGGAAGTACTGATACAGAAGCTGCAGCAAACTATCCAGAAGATCTAGCTAAGATAATTGATGAAGGTGGCTACACTAAACAACAGATTTTCAATGTAGACAACAAAACAGCCTTATATTGGAAGAAGATGCCATCTAGGACTTTCATAGCTAGAGAGAAGTCAATACTTGGCTTCAAATCCTCAAAGTACAACCTGACTCACTTGTTAGGGGCTAATGCAGCTGGTGACTTTAAGTTGAAGCCAATGATCATTTACCATTCTGAAAACTCTAGGGCCCTTAAGAATTAAGCTAAATCTACTCTGCCTATGCTCTATAAATAGAACAACAAAGCCTGTATGACAGCACATCTGTTTATAACATGGTTTACTGAATATTTTAAGCCCACTGTTGAGGCCTACTGTTCAGAAAAAAAGATTCCTTTTAAAATATTACTGCTCATTGACAAGGCACCCAGTTACCCAAGAGCTCTGAGGATATAAGACAAGATAGTGCTGTTCTCTTGCCTGCTAACACAACATTCATTCTGCAGCCCATAGATCAAGGAGTAATTTTGACTTTCAAGTCTTATTATTTAACAAATACATTCTGTAAGGCTATCAAAAAAAAAAAAATATAGTGATTCCTCTGAAGGATCTGGGCAAAGTAAATTGAAAACCTTCTGGAAAAGAGTCACCATTCAGGATGCCATTAAAAGCATAGGAGGAGGTCAAAATATCAACATTAACTGGAGTTTGAAAGAAGTTGATTCCAACTCTCATGGATGACTTTGAGGGGTTCAAGACTTCAGTGGAGGAAGTGACTACAGATGTTGTAGAAATAGCAAGAGAACTAGAATTAGAAGTGGAGCCCAAAGATGTGACTGAATTGCTGCAATCTCATGATAAAATTTTAACAGATGAGGAGTTGCTTCTTATGGATGAGGAAAGAAAGTGGTTTCTTGAGATGGAATCTACTCCTGGTGAAGATTCTCTGAACACTGTTGAAATGATAATAAAGGATTTAGAATATTACATAAGCTTAGCTCGTAAAGCAGTGGCAGGGTTTGAGCGGATTGACTTCAATTTTGAAAGAAATTCTACTGTGGGGTAAAATGCTATGAAATAGCAAGGAATGCTGCAGAGAAATCTTTTGTGAAAGGAAAAGTCAATCCATGTGGCAAACTTCATTGTTGTCTTATTTTATGAAATTGCCACAGCCACGCCAACCTTCAGCAACCACAACCCTGACCAGTAAGCAGCCATCAACATCAAGGCAAGATCCTCCATTAGCAAAAAGATTATGACTCACTGAAGGCTCAGATGATGGATAGCATTTTTTAGCAATAAAGTATTTTTAAATTAAGGTATGTACATTTGTTTTTATAGACATAATGCTAGTGCATACTTAGTAGACTACAGTATAGTGTAAACATAACTTTTATATAAACTGGGAAACCAAAAAATTTGTGCAACTCCTTTTATTGTGATATTCACTTTATTGTGGTGGTCTGGAACCCAGTCTGAAATATCTCTGGGGTATGCCTGTACCTGCTATCTGAAATTAGAAAGGAAGTTGACAAAACATAAGTACAAATTTGCCAAGGTTGAAAGCCAAGCTGAGAATGGATCTCATAAATTTGTAATGGAGCTAATCAGCAGGGTTATATCTTAAATTCAGTTGTGCCAGGACACTTGGGTGCTTGAGGAGAGACAAAGGTTGGTTTCATCTAGGACCAGGACCTGGAAGAACAAGTGTAGTAGAAGGACAAACTGGCAAGAGAATTGAGGCAGCTGGTAAGTACATAACAGGAAAGAGAATTTGAGCTTGTTAGAATATGAGCACTGCTTTATTTATCCTGCTCATTGCTGTATCTCCAATACCCAAAACAGTGCTACTCAACCTTGGCTGTAGAATAGAATCACCTGTAGTGCTTTAAAAGAATCTTGAGAGGCGGGGCCAAGATGGCGGACTAGGTAGATGCTACCTCGGATCCCTCTTGCAACAAAGACTCGGAAAAACAAGTGAATCGATCACATACATAACAATCTATGAACCCTGAACAACAAACACAGATTTAGAGACGGAGAACGAACAAATACGGGGAAGCAGCGACTGTTTTTGGAGCCTGGAGCCAGCGTCCCAGTCAGGTAACCTTGGCGCCGGGCTTAGGTCTGGGCCTAGGGGAGCTGAACTTAAAAAACTTGTGATGGTGCAAACAAGGGGCGCAGCCCTACCCCCTTGAACTCACTCCGGGAGGGGGCCTAGCCGGTCCGTGCGGGCGGCGTGGCAACGCAGCTGGTGGGAGAAGTCCCCGGGAGGCAGTGACTGGTTTTGGAGCCGGGAGTGCAGCATCCCAGCAGGGGAACCTTGGCGCCGGGCTTTGGACTGGGCGCTGTCGCGGTGCAAGCATGGGGCGCAGCCCTATTCCCCTGAACTAACCCCGGGAGGGGGCCCAGCCGGTCCGCGAGAGTGGCGCGGCGACGCGGCTGGCGGGATGAGAAGTCCCCGGGAGGCAGCAACTGATTTTGGAGCCGGGAGTGCAGCGTCCCAGCAGGGGAACCTTGACGCTGGGCTTTGGACTGGCAGCGGAGGATCTGACCACGGCTTCAGTGGGCCAGACCCTCCAGGGCAATCTCCACACAGCCAGCACACATAGGCGACACGCCCCTAGGGAATCTCAGATAAAATAGTCATTCCAAGCAAGATAAGCAACTTTGGCTATATTCCGAGGTGCTACTCTCCTATTTCTCTGAACCCTTCCCCACCCTTCCCAGGCGGCTTCATTAACATTGGAATTTCCTGAGCCAGAGGGAGAATGGCTCCAGCTCCGCGGCGGCTTTGCTCCCCTCCCCCCTTTTTTTTTGGTCTTTTCCTAACCCATTCTTCCGGCCTGAGAGAAGGAACCACAAAAAACCAAAAAACCAAGGGACCAAAAATCCAGCCCTAATTGGACTAAAAACACAGAACCAGCTACAGCCAAGCATATATTATCCAAATCTCGGACTTTCATCCTTACAGGGAACAAGGTGGCGGTTATAATCCAAAGGCAGTTCTGATAGGGATCTGACTGCATTTTTTTTTTAACGGATTTTCTGGAAAAACAAGTTTCCCAGGTCTGATATCTCTGCTTATTCAACAGAGCCCTAACTGACCCACAACAGGGAACTGAGGGCTGAAGCTCCCCCCAGACCACCTAGCCTCCTGCCTTAGGGGTCTAAGGAGGGTGACATCTACCAATCAGTAGAGGTACTTGCATTGGGGGCCTAAGGTACAGCTCCAGTGCCCTCCCACCAAGGTGCTACAGGAATAGAGACACACCTACCTCACTGACACTTGGGGGAAGCCTGTCAGCATCCTGCCCCCTCCGGAGGGTGAACCCCAGCTGCTAATAGAATCTGGTGCACACAACTATCACCACTACTTCTCAAGGTGGATAGGTGTTAGGGTGCATCACACACTTGATGACCCAAAATCAGATTCTACTCAAGAATAGTGAATAGACTCAGGCATATATATCTGGTAACAGCCCAAACCAGCTGGTAATAGGTCATAAGTAAGTCAAGGGCTACAACAAACAAGACAGCACAATCTAGTAGCCCATCCACGTATACTGAAAGAAAACAAAGATAAGACTCAGTGAGCAATTATAGAATAAATCACTACTACATCTTTTTTTTTATATATCTTAGTGATGGCTCGGAGACAGCAGTCGATATCAAACCACATAAAGAAGCAGACCATGACAGCTTCTACAACCCCCCAAACAAAAGAATCAAAATCTTTCCCAAATGAAGATACAATCCTGGAATTATCAGATAGAGAATATAAAAAACTAATTTACAGAATGCTTCGAGACATCAGAAACGAAATAAGGCAAACTGCAGAAAAAGCCAAGGAACACACTGAAAAAACAGTTGAAGAACTCAAAAAGATTATTCAAGAACATAGTGGAAAAATTAATGTTACAAGAATCCATAGAGAGACAGCATTCAAAAATCCAAAAGATTAACAATAAAATTACAGAATTAGACAACGCAATAGGAAGTCAGAGGAGCAGACTCGAGCAATTAGAATGCAGACTGGGAAATCTGGAGGACCAGGGAATTAACACCAACACAGCTGAAAAAAAATCTGATAAAAGAATTAAAAAAAATGAAGAAACCCTAAGAATCATGTGGGACTCTATCAAGAAGGATAACTTACGTGTGATTGGAGTCCCAGAACAGGGAGGGAGGACAGAAAACACAGAGAAAATAGTTGAAGATCTGCTGACAGAAAACTTCCCTGACATCATGAAAGACGAAAGGATATCTGTCCAAGATGCTCATCAAACCCCATTTAAGACTGATCCAAAAAGAAAAACACCAAGACATATTATCATCAAACTTGCCAAAACCAAAGATAAAGAGAAAAATTTAAAAGCAGCCAAGGAGAAAAGAAAGGTCTCCTTCAAGGGAGAATCAATAAGAATAAGTTCAGACTACTCAGCAGAAACCATGCAGGCAAGAAGGCAATGGGATGACATATACAGAACACTGAAGGAGAAAAACTGCCAGCCAAGGATCATATATCCAGCAAAACTCTCTCTGAAATATGAAGGCGAAATTAAGATATTTACAGATAAACACAAGCTTAGAGAATTTGCAAAAACCAAACCAAAGCTACAAGAAATACTAAAGGATATTTTTTGGTCAGAAAACCAATAATACCAGATACCAGCACAACACAAGGTCACAGAACAGAACATCCTGATATCAACTCAAATAGGGAAATCACAAAAACAAGTTAAGATTAATTAAAAAAAAATGCTCTTAACAGGGAATCATTGAAGTCAATATGTAAAAGATCACAATAATCAAAAAGAGGGACTAAATACAGGTGGCATAGAACTGCCATATGGAGAGTGATACAAGGCGATACAGAACAATACAAGTTAGGTTTTGACTTAGAAAAATAGGGGTAAATATTAAGGTAACCACAAAGAGGTATAACAACTCCATAACTCAAGATAAAAGCCAAGAAAAACGTAACGACTCAACAAACATAAAGTCAAACACTACGAAAATGAGGATCTCACAATTTACTAAGAAAAAGTCTCAGCACAAAAAAGTAAGTGGAAAAATGAAATTGTCAACAACACACATAAAAAGGCATCAAAATGACAACACTAAATACTTATTTATCTATAATTACGCTGAATGTAAATGGACTAAATGCACCAATAAAGAGACAGAGAGTCTCGGACTGGATAAAGAAACACGATCCGTCTATATGCTGCCTACAAGAGACACACTTTAGACTTAGAGACACAAACAAACTAAAACTCAAAGGATGGAAAAAAAATATATCAAGCAAACAATAAGCAAAAAAGAAGAGTAGTAGCAATATTAATTTCTGACAAAATAGACTTTAGACTTAAATCCACCACAAAGGATAAAGAAGGACACTACATAATGATAAAAGGGACAATTGATCAGGAAGACATAACCATATTAAATATTTATGCACCCAATGACAGGGCTGCAAGATACATAAATCAAATTTTAACAGAACTGAAAAGTGAGATAGACACCTCCACAATTATAGTGGGAGACTTCAACACACCACTTTTGGAGAAGGACAGGACATCCAGTAAGAAGCTCAATAGAGACACGGAAGACCTAATTACAACCATCAACCAACTTGACCTCATTGACTTATACAGAACTCTCCACCCAACTGCTGCAAAGTATACTTTTTTTTCTAGCGCACATGGAACATTCTCTAGAATAGACCACATATTAGGTCATAAAACAAACCTTTGCAGAATTCAAAACATCGAAATATGACAATGCATCTTCTCAGACCACAAGGCAATAAAACTAGAAATCAATAACAGAAAAACTAGGGAAAAGAAATCAAATACTTGGAAACTGAACAATACCCTCCTGAAAAAAGACTGGGTTATAGAAGACATTAAGGACGGAATAAGGAAATTCATAGAATGCAACGAGAATGAAAACACTTCCTATCAAAACCTCTGGGACACAGCAAAAGCAGTGCTCAGAGGCTAATTTATATCGATAAATGCACACATACAAAAAGAAGAAAGAGCCAAAATCAGAGAACTGTCCCTACAACTTGAACAAATAGAAAGTGAGCAACAAAAGAATCCATCAGGCACCAGAAGAAAACAAATTAATAAAAATTAGAGCTGAACTAAATGAATTAGAGAACAGAAAAACAATTGAAAGAATTAACAAAGCCAAAAGCTGGTTCTTTGAAAAAATTAACAAAATTGATAAACCATTGGCTAGACTGACTAAAGAAATACAGGAAAGGAAACAAATAACCCGAATAAGAAACGAGATGGGCCACATCACAACAGACCCAACTGAAATTAAAAGAATCACATCAGATTATTACGAAAAATTGTACTCTAACAAATTTGCAAACCTAGAAGAAATGGATGAATTCCTGTAAAAACACTACCTACCTAAACTAACACAATCAGAAGTAGAACAACTAAATAGACCCATAACAAAAAAAGAGATTGAAACGGTAATCAAAATACTCCAAACAAAAAAAAGCCCTGGCCCGGATGGCTTCACTGCAGAGATCTACCAAACTTCCAGAGAAGAGTTAACACCACTACTACTAAAGGTATTTCAAAGCATAGAAAATGACGGAATACTACCCAACTCATTCTATGAAGCCACCATTTCCCTGATACCAAAACCAGGTAAAAGACATTACAAAAAAAGAAAATTACAGACCTATATCCCTCATGAACATAGATGCAAAAATCTTCAACAAAATTCTAGCCAATAAAATTCAACAACATATCAAAAAAATAATTCACCACGACCAAGTGGGATTTATACCAGGTATGGAAGGCTGGTTTAATATTAGAAAAACCATTAATGTAATCCATCACATAAATAAAACAAAAGACAAAAACCACATGATCTTATCAATTGATGCAGAAAAGGCATTTGACAAAGTCCAACACCTGTTTATGATAAAAACTCTCACCAAAACAGGAATTGAAGGAAAATTCCTCAACATAATAAAGGGCATCTATGCAAAGCCAACAGCCAACATCACTCTAAATGGAGAGAACCTGAAAGCATTTCCCTTGAGAACGGGAACCAGACAAGGATGCCCTTTATCACCACTCTTATTCAACATTGTGCTAGAAGTCCTAGCCAGAGCAATTAGGCTAGACAAAGAAATAAAGGGCATCCAGATTGGCAAGGAGGAAGTAAAATTATCTCTATTTGCAGATGACATGATCTTATACACAGAAAACCCTAAGGAATCCTCCAGAAAACTACTGAAACTAATAGAAGAGTTTGGCAGAGTCTCAGGTTATAAGATAAACATGCAAAAATCACTTGGATTCCTCTACATCAACAAAAAGAACATCGAAGAGGAAATAACCAAATCAATACCATTCACAGTAGCCCCCAAGAAGATAAAATACTTAGGAATAAATCTTACCAAACATGTAAAAGACCTGTACAAAGAAAACCACAAAGCTCTACTACAAGAAACTAAAAAGGACCTACTTAAGTGGAAAAACATACCTTGCTCATGGATAGGAAGACTTAACATAGTAAAAATGTCTATTCTACCAAAAGCCATCTATACATACAATGCACTTCTGATCCAAATTCCAATGTCATTTTTTAAGGTGATAGAGAAACAAATCACCAACTTCATATGGAAGGGGAAGAAGCCTTGGATAAGCAAAGCATTACTGAAAAAGAAGAAGAAAGTGGGAGGCCTCACTCTACCTGATTTCAGAACCTATTAGACAGCCACAGTAGTCAAAACAGCCTGGTACTGGTACAACAACAGGCACATAGACCAATGGAACAGAATTGAGAACCCAGACATAGATCCATCCACGTATGAGCAGCTGATATTTGACAAAGGCCCAGTGTCAGTTAATTGGGGAAAAGATAGTCTTTTTAACAAATGGTGCTGGCGTAACTGGATATCCATTTGCAAAAAAATGAAACAGGACCCATACCTCACACCAAGCACAAAAACTAACTCCAAGTGGATCAAAGACCTAAACATAAAGACTAAAACGATAAAGATCATGGAAGAAAAAATAAGGACAACCTTAGGAGCCCTAATACAAGGCATAAACAGAATACAAAACATTACCAAAAATGATGAAGAGAAACCCGATAACCGGGAGCTCCTAAAAATCCAACACCTATTCTCATCAGAAGACTTCACCAAAAGAGTAAAAAGACCACCTACAGACTGGGAAAGAATTTTCAGCTATGACATCTCTGACCAGCGCCTGATCTCTAAAATCTATATGAATCTGTCAAAACTCAACCACAAAAAGACAAACAACCCAATCAAGAAGTGGGCAAAGGATATGAACACACACTTCACTAAAGAAGATATTCAGGCAGCTAACAGATACATGAGAAAATGCTCTCAGTCATTAGCCATTAGAGAAATGCAAATTAAAACCACGATGAAATTCCATCTCACTCCAACAAGGCTGGCATTAATCCAAAAAACACAAAATAATAAATGTTGGAGAGGCTGCGGAGAGATTGGAACTCTTATACACTGCTGGTGGGAATGTAAAATGGTACAACCACTTTGGAAATCTATCTGGCGTTATCTTAAACAGTTAGAAATAGAACTACCATACAACTCAGAAATCCCACTCCTCGGAATATACCCTAGAGAAACAAGAGCCTTCACGCAAACAGATATATGCACACCCATGTTTATTGCAGCTCTGTTTACAATAGCAAAAAGCTGGAAGCAACCAAGGTGTCCATCAACGGATGAAAGGTAAATAAATTGTGGTATATTCACACAATGGAGTACTACGCATCGATAAAGAACAGTGACGAATCTGTGAAACACTTCATAACATGGAGGAACCTGGAAGGCATTATGCTGAGCAAAATTAGTCAGAGGCAAAAGGACAAATATTGTATAAGACCACTATTATAAGATCTTGAGAAATAGTATAAACTGAGAAGAACACATACTTTTGTGGTTACGAGGGGGGCAGGGAGGGAGGGAGGGAGAGGGTTTTTTACTGATTCATTAGTAGATAAGAACTGCTTTAGGTTAAGGGAAGGACAACACTCAACACATGGAAGGTCAGCTCAGTTGGACTGGACCAAAAGCAAAGAAGTTTCCGAGATAAAATGAATGCTTCAAAGGTCAGTGGAGCAAGGGCGGGGGTTTGGGGACCATGGTTTAAGGGGACTTCTAAGTCAACTGGCAAAATAATTCTATTATGAAAACATTCTGCATCCCACTTTGAAATGTGGCGTCTGGAGTCTTAAATGCTAACAAGCGGCCATCTAAGATGCATCAATTGGTGTCAACCCACCTGGAGGAAAGGAGAATGAAGAACACCAAGGTCACACGACAACTAAGAGCCCAAGAGACAGAAAGGGCCACATGAACCAGAGACCTACATCATCCTGAGACCAGAAGAACTAGTTGGTGCCCGGCCACAACCGATGACTGCCCTGACAGGGAGCACGACAGAGAACCCCTGAGGGAGCAGGAGATCAGTGGGATGCAGACCCCAAATTCTCACAAAAAGACCATACTTAATGGTCTGACTGAGACTAGAGGAATCCCGGCGGTCCTGGTCCCCAAAACTTCTGTTGTTCCAGGACAGGAACCATTCCTGAAGACAACTCATCAGACATGGAAGGGACTGGACAGTGGGTAGGAGAGAGATGCTGATGAAGAGTGAGCTAATAATATCAGGTGGACACTTGAGACTGTGTTGGCATCTCCTGTCTGGAGGGGGGATGGAAGGATAGAGAGAGTTGGAAGCTGGCAAAATTGTCACGAAAGGAGAGACTGGAAGGGCTGACTCATTAGGGGGAGAGCAAGTGGGAGTACGGAATAGGATGTAGATAAACTTACATGTGACAGTCTGACTTGATTTGTAAACGTTCACTCGAAGCTCAATAAAAGTTAATTTAAAAAAAAAAAAAAAGAATCTTGATGCCTAGGCTGCATCATGAGCCAATTAAATT
Source organism: Elephas maximus indicus (assembly GCF_024166365.1). Lineage (NCBI taxonomy): Eukaryota > Metazoa > Chordata > Mammalia > Proboscidea > Elephantidae > Elephas > Elephas maximus. The sequence continues at coordinate 43,559,761 of NC_064823.1, forward strand.
GGAATCTTCAGGTAGCTCCCAGGCACGTTCATTTTTAATCTCCTTGAACAATTCCAGTGTGCAACTAAGGTTGAGAACTATTGGCCTAGAACAATGTTTAGGGTTAAGTAGAAACTTAATAAATTTAGTTCAGTGAATGAGGAAATGGAATTCAGCTTAAATCGAAGGGGCCCTGAAGCTGGGAGGGTTGAGATTGGGAAAAGGAACAAAGCTGAAGTCTCCATGAACTTGAAGTGCAAGTTCAATGACATTGTGGTCAGAGAGGGATTTATGAGTTTATTATTTTAGAGGGGGCATGGTTCCAAGTAGTGATATGATTTAGCCTAGTTTTACGCAAGAGATTGTTTTGCGTAAGTGGCATAGGAATGAAGCCTGCTGTAGTAGTGGTAGTTAAAATTCTGAAAAGGAGCCCTGGTGGCACAACAGTTAAGCACTCTGCTGGTAACCAAAAGGTTGGCTATTCAAACCCACCCAGGGGCTCACTTCGTAGGTGAAAGACCCGGCAGTATGTTTTCTTAAAGATTATAGCCTAGAAAACCCTATGTGGCAGTTCTACTCTGTCAAATGGGATCACTATGAGTTGAAATCCACTCGATGGCACCTAATAACAACAAATGTCTAAACTAAGGGTATTGGATGGTTTGTGAAGCTGAATGTTAAAGTTGCACAGAGGATGATCAGAGAAGAGGAGAGGAGGAAGGCTTGTTTATGGCACTCAAATTGAACATTGATCTCGCCTGAACTGGTTCTGACTTGCACTTCCTCTTGTTATCTTCATGGCTCTGACCTACCCACCCACCTGACTCTTGGCAACCACAAAGGACGGAGTAGAAATACCCCATAGAGTTTCCAAGGCTACAGTCTTTACAGAAGCAGATTGCCACATCTTTCTCCTGAGCAGCAGCTGGCAGGTTAGAACTGCTCACTTTTCAGTTAGCAGCCGAGAGCTTAACCACTATACCACCAGGGCTCTTTTCATGGCTCTAGATCCAGGTTTTTCAGCCAGTTCTTCTGGCCCTCTGTATCTGAGATCACCTTTGCTTCCCTGGGACTGGGTCCACTTTACACTAGGATACGCATACTAAAGTCTTACTGTGAATTTGTTTATTCACTTTTCTGCTTTCCAAGAGAGTATCAGGCTAAGATGTGGAAGGCTGGAAAGCAAAGAGTAGTCAGTAGTCAAGTGGGAAATACTGTTCACCTCATTTACTTACAATTTTGCTTGAGACTATTCTCATTAAGGCTTCTGTTTATGATAACAAAAACCAAGACAAACCATAAAATCTCTCCCCCCCAAACTCAAATAGTTACAGGAGAGAAGCAGTCAAGATCAGTGACCTTTAGAATGGCATTTCTTCTTATCTGATTATGATATTTACAGGTTATTTACCTTATCACAGCTCACAACCTCTATATCAGATCATGCCAAGTCACATTGTTCTGTGATGGTTCTACTCTGTCACATGAAGTCCTATGAATTGAAATGGACTCGATGGCACCGAACAACAACCAAGATCCGAAGTTAGGATATTGGTTTGTGAAGTTGTCATTATGGTGGGCTGGGCTTCCACAAAAGACCTAATTTACATCTGTCCCACTCCCAAACAACTAAGTCATTTCCAAGAAATTATTTTTAGATAGTTAGATGAAGAGTATAGGGTGGTGAGGAAGTTTCTAACTCATTATTTTTTAGAAAGAAAGACTTGCACTACTCCTTCCGGTAAGGTAAACATTAACCTTCTAGATGGAAGACTCTGATCCTAATCATCTTGATGACACTGCTGGTCACATGACGTATCTGGGGGCAGCTCCAGATGGCAGCATGTCAAACCAATGGTACAAGCCTCAAGCAGTAGTTGATTAAGAATTGTTCTCTTTGCAGGAGACAGTAATCACTCCAACTAGCAAACGCTGGTGAACTCTCCTCTAGCCCCTGCTGCTGTGGCTTGAAGGTTCGGGACATTTCAAGGCGACAAATAATACTCCTCAGTACAGTGGTAAGAGGAGCCCGGGTGGTGCAGTGGTTAAGTACTCAGCTGCTAACCGAAAGGTTGGTAGTTCAAATCCACCCAGTAGCTCCACGGGACAAAGACCTGGCCATCTGCTTCCGTAAAGATTATAGCCAAGAAAACCCTATGGGGCAGTTCTACTCTGTCACATGGGGTCACTATGAGTCAGAATCGACTCAACAACAGCCACCAACAGCAACATAGTGGTGAGATGAGGTGAATCAAACAAACAGCCACAGTGAAGTCTGTATAGGAGAAAAAGAAGACATTCAAACTGAGGATGTGAAGGGCTCACAAAAGCAGCACCACTAAAGAGTGACATTAGGTTTGTTCATACCATTGCCGTTTCCCTGTTCCAGGTTGCCACCATCTGTCTCTCACTTAGAGCCAACAGCATCTTCCCACCGGATCTCCTGCCTCAAGTCTTGGTCCTCTCCATTTCATTCCACATACTGCAGCCATTGGGGTTTCTTGGTTTCTGCCTGCCTCTCCAGTTTTCTTTGGCCATTCCCAGCTCCCATTCTTCACTGTATTAAACTTCTTTTAGTTTTGTTTTGTTCAGTTTGTTAAAGTCAGTCAAAGTCTCTGGCCTCCTCTTCTGGGGACTCTTGTCCGTTTCTTTACTTAGCTAACTCCTCCTTATTTTTCATGACTCAATTCTGATATGCTGGTGTCTTGGTTTCTTAGTGCTGCTATAGCAGAGATACCACAAGTGGATGGCTTTAACAAACAGAAATTTATTTTCTCACAGTTTTTAGGGGACTAGAAGTTCAAATGCAGGGTGCCAGTGCTGGGGGTAGGCTTTCTTTCTCCGTTGGCTCTGGAGGGAGGTTTTTGTTTTCAGCTTCTGTTCCCCAGTTCCTTGGGGATGTGAGATGAGTATCTGCCCCTTCATTTGTGCTTCCTTCACTGTGCCTAATCTGCTCTTTCTACATCTCAAAAGTGATTGGCTTAGGGCACACCCTACACTGGTATGGTCTCACTAACATAACAAAAAGCCCTGTTCCCAAATGGAATTATATATAGGGGTTTGGGATTTGCAACACAAATTTTGGGGGGACACAATTCAATCCTTAACACCTGGTATGTGCTCCTTTAGCACCCTGAACCTCTCCTACGATAAACTATTACATTCCTTAGGCTGTTTAATTATCTGACTCTCTTACTGGAAAATATTTGCTAACATTGAGTGTTTAATATTTACTGTGTCCTTTATTAAGTATTTTCTTTGACATATCTCATTTGGTTCTCATATCAATCCTGTGAAGGAGACACTTTGATTATAAATAATTAAACCAATGCTTATGTTAAGTAGTTTGCTAAAGTCATACAGCTAATAAGCTCCATAAGGGTAGCATGGTGTTGGTCTTGCCTACCATTTAATTCTTAAGGAATAAGCATGTACCTAGCATTTAGATATTGAATAAATATTGTAAGAGGTCCCTGGGTGGTGCAAACAGCTAATGTTCTCAGCTGCTAACTGAAAGGCTGGCCTTTTGAGTCCACCCAGAGGCTCCTCAGGAGAAAAACCTGGTGATCTACTGCCCAAAAATCTGCCACCGAAAACCATATGGAACATAGTTCTACTCTGACACACTCAGGGCTGCCATGAGCCACAATCGACTGGACAGCAACTGGTTGATTACATATTGTAAAGTCAATACAAAAAAATGCTATATAAATAAATAATGTAAGTGTACTTATGTGTGGTGGACACATCTCAGTCCACTGGCTGGGGAAACTAGAGGACAAAGGTTAAATGGCCTGCCTATGGTCACACAGCTAATAAGTAGCCTGACTGGTATTTGAACCTGAGCAGCTGACTTCAGAGCCCATGCTCTTAACCATGGCCTAATTCTTCCTTTGCATGAATAGAAATGCTTAAAATGGCAGAAATATTAAGAAAATAAATGAAACCATCAACAAAGCACAGCAAATTAAAGAACAAAAAACCCAAACCAATTGCCATCGAGCTGATTCCCACCCACGGTAACCCCATGTGTGTTAGAGTAGAACTGGGCCTCCATAAGGTTTTCTTTGGCTGACTTTTCAGAAGTTACCTCCAGCCTTTTTTCTGAGGCACCTGGGGGACTCAAAACTCTAAACTTTCAGTCAGCAGCAGGATGTTAGCTGTTTGCACCACCCAGAAACCCATAGAAAATTAACATCACCATTTACTAAGGCAATTCCTTAGTCCTTGAGACTGTCTCCCATGAAGTCCTCAGTGTACTGACAGGGGATAGAAGCACAGTCCTGGACATTGAAAACATGTCCAAAAGAAAGGATTCTTTTTTATTCTGGAACATCCCAGCTTCACTGACTAATCAGTGATAAAAAAAAAAATACCAAATATTTAACTGAAGTATTTCCCTCATTCTTTTGGCACTGAAATGTATACTCAAATGGCATTCTCTGAGGAAAATGGGGAAAGAAATCCGATGGGATTAAGGTGAAAAGTTGAAGTCTACCAGCTATACCGAAAGAGGGCTGCTGTGGTCCAGGAAAAAAAGAAGAATGGAAAAATTCTTGTAGTTCCTAACAAGGCAAAAAAGTTTAACTTGGTCTTGTCAAGTACAAATAGCACTTGGGTGGCCAGAGAAAAAAGCAAAGGAATGCTTTCTTAGGTGTGTTTTTCTACCTTTCCAAAAGAGAAAATTTTATTGTTGTGAGTCATCTAATTTCTGTATTGTTTTGGTAGTTTTTACTCTAAAGAGTTAGGCCTTATCAGCTTTTCTTTTCTTTCCTTTTTTTTTTTTTTGTTACAAAAAAGAAGAAATTTGAATAATAATCAAAAAGACAATTTACTCTTTGGGGGATGATGACAGGGGAGATGAGGGCAGAGGGATCTCTAGAAGGGTGATCTTTCTCACCACCATCAGGATTTACGTCTCTGCAGCTCTTGGTAGCTCCAGTGCCCAGACTCCAGTAATTGTCACAAATCGGGTGGTAGAGCCTTATTTGACTTGGCTGTTGTCTTTTTTGAAACACTGTACTATCTTGTGATTGTACATATCCGAGATTACTTGATGAAGAATAGCAACAGTTTGTGGTCTCAGCCCATCAGTTAAACATGTTTCAACCTAAAGAACCCGATTTGCATTCTATCTGGCTATTGAAAATTCTATTCAGTAATACTCAAGGATGGTGGAGCTCCTCCTTGGAGCCTCATGAGGGTGGAAGTCTAGATTCCCTACTCAGCCTTTGCAGGCTTGAGTGGGGTAGGGCCACAGCTTTTCTGCAGTGTCTGGGTGGAGTAGAGCATTTATGATCTCAAAGCTTTCTGTCTTGCTAAACTGCCCTTTTCCTAGTCCTTTTGCTAGAGAGAGCAAGCTGTTGTTGAGCGCTTTTTGTGTCTGCTCCTGTTGGTGTTTCTCGGTTGCTGGCTTTTTCAGCTCCAAGTCTGGGACATGAGTCAAAAAGAAAGCCCAGGGAACTTACGCCTGGTCCAGAAGTTCCTAGATGGTCTGCCTACCCCTAGGAGTCTTCTTATGTCTGAGATTATATACATGTCTCTAGTGTTTTTAGTGGGAGGAGAAGTACAGCATGTATTCCATTTTCCTGAAACTGGTAGAAAACAAAATAAAACAAAAAAACCAAACCTGTCGCCATCAAGTCAATTCCAACTCAGCAACTCTACAGGACAGAGTAGAACTGCTCCATAGGGTTTCCAAGGAGTGGCTGGTGGAATTGAACTGCTGACCTTTTGGTTGGCAGCCAAGCTCTTAACCACTGTGCCACCAGGGCTCCAAGACTACACCCTGTCAAAGGCAGAAACTTTCGAGACCTGGGGAAACAAGGCAGTCCTGTTGAGTTCTGGCTCTCACAGATTTCACTGTTTGACAGAACAAAATGTTCCCTGGTCCTGTGCCATCTTCACAATAGTAGATATGTTTGAGCCCATTGTTGTAGCCACTGTGTCAATCCATCTCATTGAGGGTCTTCCTCTTTTTCCCACCTTAGGACCTTTATAGTGTCTCTTCCTTCTGCCTAGAATGCTTCTGCTTCAGATATCTTAGATCTTCCTGACCTCACCTCCTTCAAGCCTTTGCCCAAATTTCAGTTTCTCACAGAGGTCTATACTGACCACCCTATTTAAAATAACAACTGCTCACCCACCTCCAGTACTTGACTTTTTTTAATAGCACTTATCACTTTCTATTATACTATATTATATCTATCATACTATACCACATCTGTGACATGGTTCTTTATCCAAGTCTGGAAGTTGTGGGAGAAGCCTGAGATTCTTGGATGCCAGCTTCAGGCAGTAGAACCATACACGCCAAATGTAGTCAGTCACCGCAGCAGTGATTGTGGTGGAACACGCAACCAAAGGCCTGAGAGACAGCTGAGGCAATGAGAAACTGGGGAGAAACATAAGATGCATCTGAATACCCAATACAGCCCTTTAAAGCAGTAGGTAAGAAAGCTAGGAGAACAACGCAGGAGGTCCCACATTTGACTAGCAGGAGTCTGAGAAACAGAAAAGAGAAAATATAGGGGACAAAGGAGCTATGAGAGTATTTTCCAAAATATGAGAATCTTTTCCAAAACTGAAGTTCATGGGTTTTCATATTGAAAATACTTAATGAATGAAAAACTGTATTTCAGAATCAACAACAAAGACCCCAAAATATTATAAGTCAAATGCAAAAGATGGACATTCAGAATGGTATTGGACTGCTAAACAACACACAGGATACTAAATGAGGGTGGAGCAATGACTTCTGTGATCTTAGAAGCCTAGGAGTAAAATTAAATTACTAGTTCAGTATGAGGCTAGAATTGTTTTCTGATATGTAAAACAAAAAACCCATTGCTATTGAGTCAATTCCAACTTATGGTGACCCCATGTGTTACACAGTAGCATTGCTTCAATAGAGTTTTCTTAGCTGAAATCTTTATCGAAACAGGTTGCCAGGCCTTTCTTCTGTGGTGCTGCTGAGCGGGTTTGTACTACCAACCTTTAGGTTAACCAAAATCAAACCTGTTGTTTTGAGTCAATTCCGACTCACAGTGACCCTATAGGACAGAATAGAACTGCCCCATAGGGTTTCCAATGAGTGGCTGGTAGATTCGAGCTGCTGATCTTTTGGTTAGTCTACCAGCTACTCACCCCAATCCATATTAATTTCTTCCTGGGACTCAGCTAGTATCGATCTTCTCTAGCACTCTTTGCTGTTAAGTGTTGCCATGTTACAGAACTCTTAGCTACTTTAACATGAGTTGATATGAATGACACCATTTTCTGGTCTGGTCTACAACATCTTCCCCATACGTTCCTCCATGTTCTTTTCTCCTTTGGGCTTGTTGGAATGTGGATGAATCCTCGGGAAAACCTGGCAAAGATGGCAGAGTGTCACTGCAGCCTGGTCCTAGAATGACTACATGGAGCAGGGCTCCCTGCCAACTTGTTCACCCCACCCCCTATACAGTTATATGAGCAAGAAAGAAGCTTCAATAGAGTGTGTGTTTAGACATTTTAGAGTGGTTTTATGGCAGTGATCCTAGCCTAGTTAATACAAGGGTATCCCACAGAGGAGCAGAGTGAAGGGTGAAAGCCGTGCAACCAGGCTGTCCTGGAAGTCTGTTTCACTTGGAGCAGAAGGACAGGGCACATTAGGAGGAGGTCACCGGGAGAAAAATGGAAGTGATGTGTTGGAACGTTTGGAAAAAATTTTTGATAGAGGTTTAGCACACCTATTAGAGTATTTAAAAAACAAAATAATAGATACACAGAAAGCTAAACAAAGACAATTTCAACTCCAGGAAAAACAAAAGGTTGTATGAAAAGGAAATATGTATAATGCGCAACTTGCTTTGAGCAATGAATATTTTCTGGTCATAGTAATGTAAAGGACTGCTGGCTTAGATGAAAATTATAACACAATTATATTGAGAAGCTGAAGAATTAAAGGGAAATGTGTGTGTGTACATATCTGTGTGTATGATGACACGCTTTGACTTTTGTAACAGAAGGTGAATAGAAAATGTTTAAAATAGATCAGAAAATAGCAGACTAAGTCTATTATTTTAAAATATATAATAATTACCAGGAGAAACAGCACACAAACTGAAAATGTTTTCCACTGGGAGTGGGGTGAGGAAGTAGGACTGTGGGCTAGGCAAGGGAGCGTTTGTTTTCGTGAAAGCCTTTTAGCTCTAGTTGACGATTAAAAAATTACATATATGCACATATTGGATAAAATCATTTATATATTGTAATTTTTTTTCTTTTTTAAAGATTGGGCAATTGCCATCGAGTCCATTCCTACTCATAGCGACCCTACAGGGCAAAGTAGAACTGCCCACAGCCGTAATCTTTATGGAAGCAGACTGTTACATCTTTTGCCCACAGAGCAGCTGGTAGGTTTGAACCACTGATCTTTAGGTTAGCAGCCAAGCCATTAACCACTGCACCGCCAGGGCTTCTTCCTTAAAGACTGAATGAGATGTGAATTAGGCAAGAAGTGCAGAGAGCTCTTTCAAGAAGCTTTGCCTGCAAAAAACAATGGGGCAAGAGCTGGAAGATTCAAGAGAAGACTGAAAATCTTTTAAAAACTAAGGTAATAATAGCTAACTAGCTAAATCGTGCAGGGTTTGTAATGAAAAGCAAAGCTCCCTGCCCCACTCTTTCCAACTCATAGTTTTCCATTCGCTTATAAACCCATGGAGGCCCTGGTGGAGCAGTGGTTAATTGCAACGGCTGCCAACCTGAAGGTCAGCAGTTCGAATCTACCAGATGCTCCTTGGAAACTCTATGGGGCAATTCTACTCTGTCCTACAGGGTCGCTACAAGTCGAAATCGACTCCACGGCACTGGGTTTGGTTTTTCAGTTATAAACCCATGGTTTCTGTCAGCGTATTACGTATGAATGCAATTTTCTGCCTGTGAGAGGAGGGCATGCATAGGGATTTCTGCAAAGTGAATAAGCAGATTGGCTCTGGCACAACTGTTCTGCCTGGTCCCTACCACCAGCCAGCCTCTTCAGAGGGAGGGAACGCCCAGCGGGGAAACTAGTGTGTATGCATGAAGTTAGAGGACTTCAGGGCACTGCTCTTCGGAATCCTGTGACCTCACAGAATCACAATGTCCACACCAGCGAAATGCTTGTGCAAAGATTAAAGAAAAAAAACAGTTCTGCTTGCAGTTTAGCTTAACACCGTGAGGGCTGAAGCAAAAATGAGAACTGGGCTCAGAAAAGCTTTTCTGTTGGCATCTCTGTGCAGACTCTGAGTGACTGTAATTATAAAGAGGCATGCAGTAGTCCTGTGGTCACACATCTACCGAGAGTAGCCTGGGTAGGGATATATTTTATTGTCCTCAAGTGACTACAACCATAACAATCATGCTGTAAACATACAATGTTTACCTTCTGAACTTTAATGAAGCAACCGTACCAGTAAAAAAGAACAACCAAAATTACGGAAGGTTTCAAACAAACATAAAAAACCCCAAAGGAAAATGACTTACCTGGCCTGCAGGTCATTATCTAATGATATTTAAAGATTATATTTTTAAAAACTTAGCTTCCTGTGCTTTTTCTTTTCCCGGCACATTTAAAGAATGACAGATTTGCCTAGTTTAATGTAATATAATCCATTATAAAAAACCACTGAACTGTAAAGCTATGGGCAGGGCTAGCACAAAAATATATACCACTGCCCTGGAGGAAAATTCAGGTGGGAGGAAGGTAATGGTAACTAACTTGGAAAGAATCAGCCAACCATTTCCAGACAGATATTTCATAAGTATTTCCCACCAGGGACCTAACTCCCAGGTGTTTCCATAATACTGTCAGCCATATTGAAATGTTGGTAGGGGAGCAAAAGCACTTGATCTTGTGACATGTGGTTACTACCAGCCTAGAAGAGGGGATTCAGATCCTTCGAAGACCAGATAGGTAAGAAAAATGAGAGTGATGGTTGGACTCAAGAGTACACTCATTAAGTTTAATCTACACTTATACATGTATATACACATACTGACACACCAACCATCAAAACTAAAAAAACCAAACCCATGGCTGTCGAGTCGATTCTGACTCACAGCGACCCTACAGGACAGGGTAGAACTGCCCCATAGGGCTTCCAAAGAGCAGCTGGTAGATTCAAACTGCTGAGGTTTTGGTTAGCAGCCAAGCTCTTAACCACTGTGCCACCAGGGCCCCACACCAACCACACTGCTGGCCGAACAAGAGTCAGCTGGTCACATCCTTCCTAAAACCAGTTGCTGTCAAGATGATTCTGACTCATGATGACTCCATGTGTTTCAGAGTAGAACTGCTCTCCATAGGGTTTTTATGACTGTGACCTTTTAGAAGCAGATCACCAGGCCTTTCTTCCAACGTACTTCTGGGTGGGCTCAAACTTCTAAACTTTCGATTAGTAGCCCAGAGTTTAACTGTGCCACCCAGGGACTACATCCTTCCTATGGGCAACCAATTTGTGATCTCTGCTTAGTTGCAGGAAAAGTTTCCCAGCCCAAGCCCTAGGATCATAAAGGATCTTTAGAGTCTTCAGGGTTCTGATCCCATCCTGGAGCAGAACTGATTTAGGTCTAGAGGCAGTTAATCCAAAATAATTGCCTGAAATCCCACCCATCCTCCACCCTCCAAGGTCTGCTTATACACCAACTCCTCCATGAAATCATCCCATTCCCCCTTTGAGCCTTATTGTCTGCTTGCCTTTCTCAGTACCTCTGTTATTGCAAATCTCACTGTGTTGTATTCCCGTGGCTTTGTACATGTCAGATTCAGCCTGTGGATCACAAGGCCCAGCGTTACCTGTGTAAACCCTAAATAATTGTTTGTAAAATTTACTCTAAGCAATTTCTGGGCATTTTGATTGGTTCCTATATATTATAGAACATGCTTGAACTGTATCCAAATCAGAGTACCTCCCACCTAACTTATTCTCTCAGCCTTTCCCAAACTGTTGTTGCTCAAAACATTAGTCCCAAGAGATACTCCTGGAGAGGTGCTCCATGGTCAAATACTGCACTCCATATCCTGACAGAGAGTCACACGTTGATATTGTAAAGGCTCGGAGAAGGTCAGGAGAGATAAAAAAAAAAAAAAAGTTTACCTTTTTTTCACTCAGGGTTTTCTTCACATATTGGACCATGGAACCCCTTTTAATGGAACCCTTTAATATCTTTTTCCTTGGAATGTCACCTTTTGAGAGGCAGCATCCTATATTGGGCAAGGACACAGAATCTGGCACCAGGCTGCTTCTGACCCAATCTTGGCTCAGTCATTCATTGTCCTTGGGTAAATCACTAGACTTCTTCATGCCTAAGCTTTCTCATCTGTAAAATGGGCACAATAATAGGACATACATATAGGGCTGTTATGAGAATGAAATGAATTAATACATGCAAACTATATGCCTGGCATGTAATAAGTACTATGTAAGTGCTTAATCCATTACCTGTCTGTCAGCTTGTCATAATGTGGTGGCTTACGTGTTACTATGACGTTGGAAGCTATGTCACCAGTATTTCAAATACCAGCAGAGTCACCCATGGTAGACATGTTTCAATGGAGCTTCCAGACTAAGATAGACTAGGAAGAAAGGCCTGATGATCTACATCTGAAAATTAACCAGTGAAAACTTTATGGATCATAAAAGAATACTGTCCAATATAGTGCTGCAAGACGAGCCTCCAGGTTGGAAGACACTCAATACACAATAGCCACAGCAATGGACTCAAACATACCAGTGATCATCAAGATGTCACAGGACCAGACAATGTTTTATTCTGTTATAAATAAGATCACCACAAATCAGAGCCAACTCAATGGCAACAAATAATAACAACAAAGTGGTAAATAGAATGTTGGGGTCAACCAGGCCCCAGCCTAAATTTGAGGTTTAAGTTCAATAATCTCTCCTCTCTATCCACTCCAAATTCAGAAACAAAAAAGAAATCAGATAGAGTCTGGAAGACTGAGCTGAAACTATTGGTTTTATGACAAATAAAAGCCGATTAGAGAAGGGGCTCACTAAACGATTTGTTAATATGGCCCTGCCTCTTCCTCTCTAAAAAAAAAAACAAAACAAAACCCATTGTCATCGAGTAGATTCCGATTCATAGTCACCCTCATTCAATTCTACCGTCACAGTCACAGGCTGAGTTGGACATGTGGCTTTTTTTACCGGGGCAGGTCATTACAGCAGAGTGAGCAGAGAAGTGTCCTGAGAATCAGCTGCTCTAAAAGAGAAAGAAAAAAGACAACTTCAGTTCCTACTTCCCCACATCACCAATCAGCAATTTCACTCCTCCTTGCTTGGGGAGAACGTGTGAGAGGTCAAGAGAGTATAGAATTGTTCTCAGTTCTTTTTCTCCTAGGTCCCAAATTTGGAAATTCCCCCGTCCCTATGGAAAATGAGATGGTAGGGATATATCCCTTAGCCCCCTACACAAAATGTTGGGATGAAATGGATCTGAAGATGTGATCCTGCCTTAAAATTCTAGCTACTTGTAAGATAAATACACACATACATACTCACATGCAAAATACCAAATGTTTGTGAGGATATGGAAAAATTGGAACCCTCATCCATCCATTGCTGGTGGGAATGCAAAATGGTACAGCCACTGTGGAAAACAGTTTGGCAGTTCCTCAAAAAGTTAAACATTGTACTACCATCAAAAAACCATATCACCCAGCAATTCCACTGCTAGGTGTATACCCAAGAGACCTGAAAGCAGCAACGCAAACAGACACATGTACACCAATGTTCATAACAGCACTATTCACAATAGCCAAAAGGTGGAAACAACCTAAATGTCCATCAATGGATGAATGGATAAAGAGAATATAGTACATACATACAGTGGAATGCTACTCAGCCATAAAGAGAAATGATGTCCTCATACATATTACAGTATGGATGAACCTTGAAAACATTAGGCTGAATGAAATAGGTGTATCACAAAAGGACAAATATTGCATGATCTCACTTAGGTAAAATAATAAGAATAAGCAAATGCATAGAGACCAAGGCTTATTCGTGTTTACCCCCCCCACCCCCACCCAACCCAGGGAGGGAGAAAAAAGGGAGAGTCATTATTTAGGAAGCAGTGAATTTCTGTGTGTGGTGATGGGAAATTTGGCAACAATTATGGGTGATGGCTGTACAACATGATTAATTTAATTGTTATCACTAAATTGTACACCTAAAAATGTTGACTTGTCAAATGTTGTTATATATATTTTTACAACCATAATTTTTTTTTTTTTGGCTACTTGGAGTCCCTTGATCTCACCTAGGGCTCAGAGGTTACCTAGACTCTGGGGGATGTGGATACTCCTTGGTGTTGCACTTGGGGCCATCTCCAGTTGGCTGTGCCCTTGGGACCTAGGTATTTCAAGAATGAATTTTTTTGTGAGGTTTCACCAATATCCTTTTTGGTCTTGGAAACAGCTTTTTAGCAGCTAATGTACAACAACACATATTTACATCATTAATAAAGATTTGGGAAAAACAAATATTCAGTAATGGGAATAAAATGAAGTTGCACACAGGGCAAAGATACTGTTTCAAATAGTAATGGAATTTTTAGGGCAGTGATACTATTCTGTAGGATATTGTAATGGTGGACACATAAAATTCTGCATTCGTCATAATGCCATAGAAGTGTACAATGGGCAGAGTGAACCCTAATGTAAACTCTGGACCTTAGCTAAATCAAAATTAAGAAATAATGTGCAAGGGGGAAAGGGGTCTATGGGAACTCTCTGTACTTTCTGCACAAATTTTCTATAAACCTAAAACTGCTCTATAAAATAAAGCCTATATTTAGTTTTTAATGTGTTAGATCTGCTTGGGCTGACTTGGAGGGGGAATAGTATGCTTGTGGGAAAATGGCAGGTACTGGAGGTTGGGTGGGAGCCAAAAAGTAAGAATGATGCCAAAGAGTCTGTTTGTTCTGTTTTCTAAACTCATCCAAGAGATTGCTTGGATATTGCTTCATGGTCCAGTAGTCTCTGGGCTGCTAAACTAAACCAAAACCATTGCCAAAGGGCCAATGACAACTCATGGCAATTTCATGCGTGTAGGGTAGAACTGCACTCCATAGCGTTTTCAAGGCTATGGCCTCTTGGAAGGAGGCATCTCTGGGTGAGTTCTCGCCACTAACCCTCTGGTTAGTAGTCAAGAACTTAACCGTTTGCACCACCCAGGGACTCCCCGGGCTGCCTAGGTCTTTGAATATTTGTTTAGCAGCCTCTGTTTCTTAATTCATTCATCTATTTATTAGTTTATCCTTGTATTAATTAATTCGACAAGCTTTCATTGTGTACCTACTGTGTGCCAGGCACTTGGTAAGACATCGAGAATATAGAGATGAATAAAACCTATTGCCCATCCTCCAGATGTAGTGGAGGCTTTAAACATGGAAACAGAATAGATCTTGAAGGCAGAGATAGAGAGTTGTTCATCACTGTATCACCAACACCTGGCATGGTGGCTGACATATAAACCCAAAACCCATGACATCGAGTCAATTCCTACTCATAGCACCCCTATAAGATGGAGTAGAGCTCCCCCACAAAGTTTCCAAGGCTGTAATCTTTACAGAAGCAGGCTGCTATATCTTTCTCCTGCGGAAGGCTGGTGGGTTTGAAACACTAATCTTTTAGTTAGTAGCTGAGCTCTTAACCACTTCACCAACCAGAGCTCCTGGCTGGAATATAAACCAAAACCAAACCAAACCCAGTGCCATCGAGTAGATTCCGACTCATAGCGACCCTATAGGACAGAGTAGAGCTGCCCCATAGAGTTTCCAAGGAGTGCCTGGCGGATTCAAACTGCTGGCCTCTTGGTTAGCAGCCATAGCACTTAACCACTACGCCACCAGGGTTTCCGGCTGGAATATAGTAGGCATTTAATAAATGTTTGTTGAAGGACTCAGTGAAGGTATTGGACATATATCAATAAAGCAACTATCACATTGTAATGTTAAACTACCAAATATATGTAATGTAATCAAAGACTTCAATACATACCAAAAGGTCCCTTGCATGGTAGGAATTTAATTAAGATTTGCTGATTGGAAAAATATCCCAACATAATCTACACAGTATGTATTCTGTAATATATGGAAACGTCAACCGTGTTAAATCTCTGCTGAGCTCTAACTATGCTTTAAATGATTCATCGTGTAGTTAAAAGTTCCAGGGTAGAGTGTTCTCTTCCTTAACACTAGCTAATATTTCATTCAGTTGTGGCTCAACCTAAGTGAAACCATTGACATCAACAAAGGACATCAATTCTTCTAGTTACCTCCGTGAAAAGGATAGCATGGCATGGGACCACAGTAACTGTGAGGGCATTTATAGCAGTGGGTGTGTTTATATTCTTATTGATTTCTGATAGCGCTTTTAAAATAGAAGCCATAAATTATGCATGGTCAAGACCAGCTGGGAACTGTAAGGGAACTACACTTAAAACAAATGGCTCAAGAACTGTGGAGTCAGCTGGCTCACAGGGAGGATTTCTAACAATAGTTTATTTGTAACTGCTTGTTATGGATTGTATTGTGTCCTGCAAAAATGTGTGTCAAATTGGCCAGGCCATGATTCCCAGTATTGTGTGGTTGCCTACCGTTTTGTGATCTGATGTGGTTATCCTATGTGTTATAAACCCTAACCTCTAATAAGGCAGGATTAGAGGCAGTTATGTTAATGCGGCAGGACTCAATTTACAGGGTTAGAGTGTATCTTAAATCATCTCTTTTGAGACATGGAAGAGAGAAGCGAGCAGAGAGCAGAGAGGGCTCATTACCACCAAGCAAGAAGAGCCAAGAGCGCACACGTCTTTTGAATCGGGGGTCCCTGAGCTTAGAAGCTCCTAGACCAGGGGAAGACTGATGACAAGGACCTCCTCCCAGAGTCAACAGAGAGGGAAAGGCTTGCACTGGAGCTGGCTTCCTGAATCTGGACTTCAGCCTCCTAAACTGTGAAAGAACAAATGTCTGTTTGTTAAAGCCATCCACTTGTGGTATTTCTGTTACAGCAGCACTAGATAACTAAGACACTGCTACTAGCCATGCTCATGGCCTTAGAGTATGCTAAGGGTGTCTCATGTGTGGCTATAACCACAGATCAGATGCCAGCTGTGGAGAGGGCACATACGACCCAGTGCCTGCCTGTGTTAGGTGTTATTATTAGGAGTGGTTCTAGGGCTATGTCCTGTTCCACAGATGATCACCCAAAGGGGGCCACTGAGCTCCTCACATGAGACCGTGGCCTCTATTAACTGAGCAGAATTCTCTTCATGTCACAATATGACAGAAACTCTAAAAGATCACATGATAGGGCTGCATTTGTTCAATAAACCAAAAAAAAAAAAAACAAGCTTGTTGCCATTAAGTCAATTGTAACTCATGGTGACACCACGTGTGTCAGAGCAGAACTGTGCTCCACAGGGTTTTCAATGGATGAGTTTTTGGAAGTAGATCTCCTGGCCTTTCTGAGTGAATTTGAACCTCCAAACTTTCAGTTAGCAGCCAAGCACGTTAACCTCTTGCACCATCCAGAAACTCTGACTAGGACTACCTGGTGCTTTATAAATATTTATTAAATTGTTCCATGAATGATTAAATAACACCAGAGTTATCATTTCACAAGGAATATGGTTTAAGTTATTTTAGCAGAAGAAATTTCTTTCTCTTTTTCTGTCTCAGGTGGGATTATTACTTACCACAGAGATGTATACTTGGTCTTTTGGTAACTAGTGAGGGACACATCAACAACTCCAGCTGGCGGAGAAGTTGACACTCTTAGTTTAAACATGATTCAGAACTACAGGAAAAGTCTTGAGGCAATAGCTATCCTACAACCACAGAGTGAGGATCTCAATGAATGGAAAACACAGGAATCAAATTGGCTACATCCGTGGAAAGAGACAATGGAAAAGCTCAATGTCACCAGCCAGAACAAGGCCAGGGGCTGACTGCAGAACAGACCACCAATTGCTCATATGCAAGTTAAAGCTGAAGCTGAGGAAAATTAAAACAAGTCCATGAGAGCCAAAATATGACCTCCTGAATTTGGAGACCATCTCAAGAATAGATTTGACACTTTGAACACTAATGACTGAAGATCAGATGGTTTGTGGGAAGACATCAAGGACACCATAAATGAAGAAAGTAAAAAAGTCATTAAAAAGAGAGGGGAAAAAAAAGAAAAGACCAAAATGGATGTCAGCAGAGACTCTGAAACTTGCTCTTGAACGTTGTGTAGCTAAAGCAAATGGAAGAAATGATGAAGTAAAAGAGCGGAACAGATTTCAAAGTGCGGCTTGAAAAGACATAGTAAAATATTATAATGAAATGTGCAAAGGCCTGGAGTTAGAAAACCAAAAGGGAAGAACACACTCAGCATTTCTCAAGTTGAAAGAACTGAAGAAAAAATTCAAGCCTCAAGTTGCAATATTGAAGGATTCTGTGGGCAAAATATTGAATGATGCAGG
Organism: Elephas maximus indicus; assembly: GCF_024166365.1. NCBI lineage: Eukaryota > Metazoa > Chordata > Mammalia > Proboscidea > Elephantidae > Elephas > Elephas maximus. Next base: position 43,577,253 of record NC_064823.1, read on the forward strand.
AAGCACCAAAAGCAGATGGAAGAATACACAGACTCACGGTACCAAAACGAATTGATCAACCTTCAATCATTTCAGGAGATAGCGTGTGAACAAGAACCAATGATACTGAAGGAAGGAGTCCAAGCTGCACTGAAGGCATCGACAAAAAACAAGGCTACAGGAATTGACGGACTATCTATTTGAGATGTTTCAACAAACAGATGCAGGGATGGAGGTGCTCATTCATTTATGCCAAGAAATTTGGAAGACAGCTACCTGGCTTTGAGAACTAGGGTGCACTTGACCCAAGCCATGACATTTTCAATCACCTCGTATGCATGTAAAAGTTGGGCAATGAATAAGGAAGACAGAAGAAAAATGGATGTATTTGAATTATGGTGCCAGTGAAGAATATTGAATATACACCAAGGACTGCCAGAAAATGAACAAATCTGTCTTGGATGAAGTACAGCTGGAATACTTCGTAGAAGCTCTCTGACCTGCTGATCTTGGTTTCACCAGCCCCTGCAGCTATGTGAATCAGGAGAAGCCTCTATCGAGATCCATGGACTTAGGACGTTCCAACCTCTACAATTGCGTGAGCCATTTCCTTGATATAAATCTCTCTATAAATACATTTATACACTTCACTGGTTTTGCTTCTCTACAGAATCCAGACTAAGACAGGCAGGAACCTAGAACCTTTGGAAAGTGGTTTGCCAATGCTCTGGGACCTTTTCTTCTGGCATGCCATGTGGAAGTAGAGTTCATTCTTTTTCTTCATTTTTTTTTAATTGTACTTTAGGTGAAAGCTTACAGCTCCAGTTAATCTCTCATACAAAATTTTATACACACATAGTCATGTGACACTAGTTGCAATCCCCATAATGTGACAGCACACTCCCCCTTTCCACCTTGGGTTATCTGTGTCCATCCAATCAGCTCTTGTCCCTTCTTGCCTTCTCATCCTGTCTCCAGACAGGACCTGCCAATTTGGTCTCATGTATGTGCTTGAACTAAGAAGCACACTCTTCACGAGAATTATTTTATGTTTTATAGTCCAGTCTAATCTTTTTTTTTTTTTTAACTTTTATTGCGCTTCAAGTGAACCTTTACAAATCAAGTCAGACTGTCACATATAAGTTTATATACACCTTACTCCATACTCCCACTTGCTCTCCCCCTAATGAGTCAGCCCTTCCAGTCTCTCCTTTCGTGACAATTTTGCCAGCTTCCAACTCTCTCTATCCTTCCATCCCTCCTCCAGACAGGAGATGCCAACACAGTCTCAAGTGTCCGCCTGATACAAATAGCTCACTCTTCATCAGCATCTCTCTCCTACCCACTGTCCAGTCCCTTCCATGTCTGATGAGTTGTCTTCGGGAATGGTTCCTGTCCTGGGCCAACAGAAGGTTTGGGGACCATGACAGCCAGGATTCCCCTAGTCTCACTCAGACCATTAAATATGGTCTTTTTGTGAGAATTTGGGGTCTGCATCCCACTGATCTCCTGCTTCCTCAGGGGTTCTCTGTTGTGCTCCCTGTCAGGGCAGTCATCGCTTGTGGTCGGGCACCAACTAGTTCTTCTGGTCTCAGGATGATGTAAGTCACTGGTTCATGTGGCCCTTTCTGTCTCTTGGGCTCATAGTTATCGTGTGACCTTGGTGTTCTTCATTCTCCTTTGATCCAGGTGGGTTGAGACCAACTGATGCATCTTAGATGGCCGCTTGTTAGCATTTAAGACCCCCGACGCCACATTTCAAAGTGGGATGCAGAATGTTTTCAAAATAGAATTATTTTGCCAATTGACTTAGAAGTCCCCTTAAACCATAGTCCCCAAACCCCCGCCCTTGCTCCACTGACCTTTGAAGCATTCATTTTATCCCAGAAACTTCTTTGCTTTTGGTCCAGTCCAGTTGAGCTGACCTTCCATATATTGAGTATTGTCCTTCCCTTCACCTAAAGCAGTTCTTATCTACTAACTAATCAGCAAAAAACCCTTTCCCACCCTCCCTCCCTCCCCGCCTCGTAACCACAAAAGTATGTGTTCTTCTCAGTTTATACTATTTCTCAAGATCTTATAATAGTGGTCTTATACAATATTTGTCCTTTTGCCTCTGACTAATTTCGCTCAGCATAATGCCCTCCAGGTTCCTCCATGTTATGAAATGTTTCACAGATTCTTCACTGTTCTTTATCGATGCGTAGTATTCCATTGTGTGAATATACCACAATTTATTTACCCATTCATCCGTTGACGGACACCTTGGTTGCTTCCAGCTTTTTGCTATTGTAAACAGAGCTGCAATAAACATGGGTGTGCATATATCTGTTTGTGTGAAGGCTCTTGTTTCTCTAGGGTATATTCCGAGGAGTGGGATTTCTGGGTTGTGTGGTAACTCTATTTCTAACTTTTTAAGGAAACGCCAGATAGATTTCCAAAGTGGTTGTACCATTTTACATTCCCACCAGCAGTGTATAAGAGTTCCAATCTCTCCGCAGCCTCTCCAACATTTATTATTTTGTGTTTTTTGGATTAATGCCAGCCTTGTTGGAGTGAAGTGGAATCTCATCGTAGTTTTAATTTGCATTTCTCTAATGGCTAATGATCCAGAGCATTTTCTCATGTATCTGTTAGCTGCCTGAATATCTTCTTTAGTGAAGTGCGTGTTCATCTCCTTTGCCCACTTCTTGATTGGGTTGTTTGTCTTTTTGTGGTTGAGTTTTGACAGAATCATATAGATTTTAGAGATCAGGCGCTGGTCGGAGATGTCATAGCTGAAAATTCTTTCCCAGTCTGTAGGTGGTATTTTTACTCTTTTGGTGAAGTCTTTAGATGTTTTTTTTTTTTTTTTTTTTTTAGATGAGCATAGGTGTTTGATTTTTAGGAGCTCCCAGTTATCTGGTTTCTCTTCATCATTTTTGGTAATGTTTTGTATTCTCGCCTTGTATTAGGGCTCCTAAGGTTGTCCTTATTTTTTCTTCCATGATCTTTATCGTTTTAGTCTTTATGTTTAGGTCTTTGATCCACTTGGAGTTAGTTTTTGTGCTTGGTGTGAGGTATGGGTCCTGTTTCATTTTTTTGCAAATGGATATCCAGTTATGCCAGCATCATTTGTTAAAAAGACTATCTTTTCTCCAATTGACTGACACTGGGCCTTTGTCAAATATCAGCTGCCCATATGTGGACGGATTTATATCTGGGTTCTCAATTCTGTTCCATTGGTCTATGTGCCTGTTGTTGTACCAGTACCAGGCTGTTTTGACTACTGTGGCTGTCTAATAGGTTCTGAAATCAGGTAGAGTGAGGCCTCCCACTTTCTTCTTCCTTTTCAGTAATGCTTTACTTATCCGAGGCTTCTTTCCCTTCCATATGAAGTTAGTGATTTATTTCTCCATCACATTAAAAAATGTCATTGGAATTTGGATCGGAAGTGCATTGTATGTATAGATGGCTTTTGGTAGAATAGACATTTTTACTATGTTAAGTCTTCCTATCCAAGAGCAAGGTATGTTTTTCCACTTAAGTAGGTCCTTTTTAGTTTCTTGTAGTAGTACTTTGTAGTTTCCTTTGTATAGGTCTTTTACATGTTTGGTAAGATTTATTCCTAAGTATTTTATCTTCTTGGGGGCTATTGTGAATGGTATTGATTTAGTTACTTCCTCTTCAATGTTCTTTTTGTTGATGTAGAGGAATCCAAGTGATTTTTGCATGTTTATCTTATAACCTGAGACTCTGCCAAACTCTTCTATTAGTTTCAATAGTTTTCTGGAGGATTCCTTAGGGTTTTCTGTGTATAAGATCATGTCATCTGCAAATAGAGATAATTTTACTTCCTCCTTGCCAATCTGGATGCCCTTTATTTCTTTGTCTAGCCTAATTGCTCTGGCTCGGACCTCTAGCACAATGTTGAATAAGAGTGGTGATAAAGGGCATCCTTGTCTGGTTCCCATTCTCAAGGGAAATGTTTTCAGGTTCTCTCCATTTAGAGTGATGTTGGCTGTTGGCTTTGTATAGATGCTCTTTATTATGCTGAGGAATTTTCCTTCAATTCCTATTCTGGTAAGAGTTTTTATCATAAATGGGTGTTGAACTTTGTCAAATGCCTTTTCTGCATCAATTGATAAAATCATGCGGTTTTTGTCTTTTGTTTTATTTATATGGTGGATTACATTAATGGTTTTTCTAATATTAAACCAGCCTTGCATAAAAATTAGCCTTGCATACCTGGTATAAATCCCACTTGGTCATGGTGGATTATTTTTTTGATATGTTGTTGAATTCTATTGGCTAGGGTTTTGTTGAGGATTTTTGCATCTATGTTCATGAGGGATATAGGTCTGTAATTTTCTTTTTTTGTGATGTCTTTACCTGGTTTTGGTATCAGGGAAATGGTGGCTTCATAGAATGAGTTAGGTAGTATTCCGTCATTTTCTATACTTTGAAATACCTTTAGTAGTATTGGTGTTAACTCTTCTCTGAAAGTTTGGTAGAACTGTGCAGTAAAGCCATCCGGGCCAGGACTTTTTTTTTGTTGGGAGTTTTTTGATTACCATTTCAATCTCTTTTTTTTGTTATGGGTCTATTTAGTTGTTCAACTTCTGATTGTGTTAGTTTAGGTAGGTAGTGTTTTTCCAGGAATTCATTCATTTCTTCTAGGTTTGCAAATTTGTTAGAGTACAATTTTTCGTAATAATCTGATATGATTCTTTTAATTTCAGTTGGGTCTGTTGTGATGTGGCCCATCTCGTTTCTTATTCGGGTTATTTGTTTCCTTTCCTGTATTTCTTTAGTCAGTCTGGGCAATGGTTTATCAATTTTGTTAATTTTTTTAAAGAACCAGCTTTTGGCTTTGTTAATTCTTTCAATTGTTTTTCTGTTCTCTAATTCATTTAGTTCAGCTCTAATTTTTATTATTTGTTTTCTTCTGGTGCCTGATGGATTCTTTTGTTGCTCACTTTCTATTTGTTCAAGTTGTAGGGACAGTTCTCTGATTTTGGCTCTTTCTTCTTTTTGTATGTGTGCATTTATCGATATAAATTAGCCTCTGAGCACTGCTTTTGCTGTGTCCCAGAGGTTTTGATAGGAAGTGTTTTCATTCTCGTTGCATTCTATGAATTTCCTTATTCCGTCCTTAATGTCTTCTATAACCCAGTCTTTTTTCAGGAGGGTATTGTTCAGTTTCCAAGTATTTGATTTCTTTTCCCTAGTTTTTCTGTTATTGATTTCTAGTTTTATTGCCTTGTGGTCTGAGAAGATGCTTTGTAATATTTTGATGTTTTGGATTCTGCAAAGGTTTGTTTTATGACCTAATATGTGGTCTATTCTAGAGAATGTTCCATGTGCGCTAGAAAAAAAAGTATACTTTGCAGCAGTTGGGTGGAGAGTTCTGTATAAGTCAATGAGGTCAAGTTGGTTGATGGTTGTAATTAGGTCTTCCGTGTCTCTATTGAGCTTCTTACTGGATGTCCTGTCCTTCTCCAAAAGTGGTGTGTTGAAGTCTCCCACTATAATTGTGGAGGTGTCTATCTCACTTTTCAGTTCTGTTAAAATTTGATTTATGTATCTTGCAGCCCTGTCATTGGGTGCATAATATTTAATATGGTTATATCTTCCTGGTCAATTGTCCCTTTTATCATTATGTAGTGTCCTTCTTTATCCTTTGTGGTGGATTTAACTTTAAAGTCTATTTTGTCAGAAATTAATATTGCTACTCCTGCTCTTTTTTGCTTATTGTTTGCTTGATATATTTTTTTCCATCCTTTGAGTTTTAGTTTGTTTGTGTCTCTAAGTCTAAAGTGTGTCTCTTGTAGGCAGCATATAGATGGATCGTGTTTCTTTATCCAGTCTGAGACTCTCTGTCTCTTTATTGGTGCATTTAGTCCACTTACATTCAGTGTAATTATAGATAAGTATGTGTTTTTTTTTTCATGTGTTTAGTATTGTCATTTTGATGCCTTTTTATGTGTGTTGTTGACAATTTCATTTTTCCACTTACTTTTTTGTGCTGAAACGTTTTTCTTTGTAAATTGTGTGTTCCGCATTTTCATAGTATTTGACTTTATGTTTGCTGAGTCATTACGTTTGTCTTGGTTTTTATTTTGAGTTATGGACTTGTTATACCTCTTTGTGGTTACCTTAATATTTACCCCTATTTTTCTAAGTAAAAACCTAACTTGTATTGGCCTATAACGCCTTGTATCCCTCTGCATATGGCAGTTCTATGCCACCTGTATTTAGTCCCTGTTTTTGATTATTGTGATCTTTTACATATTGACTTCAATAATTCCTTGTTTTGAGCATTTTTTTTTTTTTTAGATTAATCTTAATTTGTTTTTGTGATTTCCCTATTTGAGTTGATATCAGGATGTTCTGTTTTGTGACCTTATGTTGTGCTGGTATCTGATATTATTGGTTTTCTGACCAAACAATTTCCTTTACTATTTCTTGTAGCTTTGGTTTGGTTTTTGCAAATTCTCTAAGCTTGTGTTTATCTGTAAATATCTTAATTTTGCCTTCATATTTCAGAGAGAGTTTTGCTGCATATATGATCCTTGGCTGGCAGTTGTTCTCCTTCAGTGCTCTGTATATGTCATCCTATTGCCTTCTTGCCTGCATGGTTTCTGCTGAGTAGTCTGAACTTATTCTTATTGATTCTCCCTTGTAGGAGACCTTTCTTTTCTCCCTGGCTGCTTTTAAAATTTTCTCTTTAACTTTGGTTTTGGCGAGTTTGATGATAATATGTCTTGGTGCTTTCCTTTTTGGATCAATCTTAAATGGGGTTCAATGAGCATCTTGAATAGATATCCTTTCATCTTTCATGATGTCAGGGAAGTTTTCTGTCAGCAGATCTTCAGCTATTCTCTCCGTGTTTTCTGTCCTCCCTCCCTGTTCTGGGACTTCAATCACTTGCAAGTTATCCTTCCTGATAGAGTCCCACGTGATTTTAGGGTTTCTTCATTTTTTTTAATTCTTTTATCTGATTTTTTTTCAGCTGTGTTGGTGTTAATTCCCTGGTCCTCCAGATTTCCCAGTCTGCATTCTAATTGCTCGAGTCTGCTCCTCTGACTTCCTATTACATTGTCTAATTCTGTAATTTTATTGTTAATATTTTGGATTTTTGAATGCTGTCTCTCTATGGATTCTTGCAACTTATTAATTTTTCCACTACGTTCTTGAATAATCTTTTTGAGTTCTTCAACTGTTTTATCAGTGTGTTCCTTGGCTTTTTCTGCAGATTGCCTTATTTCATTTCTGAGGTCATCCCTGATGTCTTGAAGCACTCTGTAAATTAGTTTTTTTATGTTCTGTGTCTGATAATTCCAGGATTGTATCTTCATTTGGGAAAGATTTTGATTCTTTAGTTTGGGGGGTTGTAGAAGCAGTCATGGTCTGCTTCTTAATGTGGTTTGATATGGACTGCTGTCTCTGAGCCATCACTAAGATATTGTAGTGATTTATTCTATATTTGCTCACTGAGTCTTATCTTGTTTTGTTTTATTTGAATATACATGGATGGGCTACTAGATTGCGCTGTCTTGATAGTTGTAGCCCTTGACTTACTTATGTCCTATTTCCAGCTGGTTTGGGCTGTTACCAGGTATATATGCCTGAGTCCATTCACTATTCTTGAGTAGAATCTGATTTTGGGTCATCAAGTGTGTGATGCACACTGTCACCTATCCACCTTGAGAAGTAGTGGTGATAGTTGTGTGCACCAGATTCTAGTAGCAGCTGGGGTTCACACTCCGAGGGGGCAGGATGCTGACAGGCTTCCCCCAAATGTCAGTGAGGTAGGTGTGTCTCTATTCCTAAAGCACCTTGGTGGGTGGGCTCTGTAGCTGTACCTTAGGCCCCCAATACAAGTACCTCTACAGATTGGTAGGTGTCACCCTCCTTAGATCCCTAAGGCAGGAGGCTAGGTGGTCTGGGGGGAGCTTCAGCCCTCAGTTCCCTGTTGTAGGTCAGTGGGGGTTCTGCTGAATACGCAGAGATATCAGACCTGGGAAACTTGTCTTTCCAGTAAATCCACTAAAACAAATGCAGTTAGATCCCTATCAGAAATGCCTTTGCTTTATAATAGCCACCTTGTTCCCTGTAGGGATGAAAGCCCGAGACTGTGGATCACATATGCTTGGCTGGAGCTGGTTCTGTGTTTTTAGCCCAATTAGGGAAGGATTTTTGGTCCCTGGGTTTTTTGTGTTTGCTTCTCTCAGGCCAGAAGAATGGGTTAGGAAAAGACCAAAAAAAAAAAAAGGAAAAGATAAACCTCGGAGCAGTTCTTCCTCTGGCTCAGGAAATTCCAATGTTAATGAAGCAGCCTGGGAAGGGGAAGTCCAGTCTAATCTTTGTCCAAAGAGTAGGCTTTGGGAATGGTTTTAGTTCTGGCTTAACATAGCATCCAGGGGCCATGGCTCTGGGAGTTCCTCCAGGCTTAATCAGACCATTAAGTCTGGTCTTTTTATGTGAATTTGAGTTCTGTTCCACACTTTTCTCCTGCTCCATCAGGGACTCTCTGTTGTGTTACCTGTCAGGGTAGTCATTGGTGGTAGCTGGGCACCATCTAGTTCTTCTGTTCTCAGGCTGATGAGTCTCTGGTTTATGTGACCCTTTTGTCTCTTGGGCTAATATTTTCCTTGTGTCTTTGTTGTTCTTAATTCTCATTTGCTCCAAGTTAGGACCAATTGATGTATCTCAGATGGCCACTCACAAGCTTCTAAGGCCCCAAACACCACTCACCAATGTGAGATGCAGAACATTTTCTTAATAAACTTTGTTATGCCAATTCACCTGGATTTCCCACAAGACGATGATCCCCAGACCCCAGCCCCAGTTACTCTGTCACTTGAAGTGTTTGGCTGTGTTCAGAAAACTTCTCTTAACAAATATTTGTTGATTACTGCATGCTAGCTGCAGGGTCTACAGTGGCAAGAGACCCAGACCTAATGAAATTTTCTGGTAGTCTAGTGAGCAAAAAAAACTTTAAAACCAAATCACAAAAATAAATAAAAGTGTTTCAAATAGTGATATGTGTTGTAGAAGAGAAGTGTAAAATCAAAAACAAAACCAAACCCATTGCCTTCAAGTCAATTCCAACTCACAGTGCCCCTACAGGACAGAGTAGAACTGCCCCACAGGGTTTCCAAGGCTGTAATCTTTATGGAAGCAGGCTGCCACATCTTTCTCCTGCAGAGGAGCTGGTGGGTTTGAGCTGTAGACCTTTCATTTAGCAGCTGAGTCCTTAACCATTGCACCATCCGTGCTCCTCAACATTGTTATAGGAGAGCCTAATTTAGATTTAGGGGTTGGAGAAGACCACATTTTTAGTAAATGACATTAAGCTGAGAGTTGACGCCTGGGTTGAAGATAGCTAAGCAGTGTGTATGTGTGTGTGTATACAGATGCCTGGTGTGTTTGAGTGGTGGGACCTAAGTGTTGGGTTGATGGGAAGTATCCAAGGCTGAAGAAAGATCTCTTAGGGGTCTTGGGGGTGGGGAGAAGAGCTTGCTCTTATGAAAAACTGTTGGAAGACGGAGTGGTTGTCATATGGCATCTGAGGCAGAGACAGGTATGAGTTGAAGCTGGAGAGAGAGGCAAAGCTGTGTCATTCAGCATCTTGTAGTCCATGTTGAGGATTTGAGATGATATCCCAACAGAGCGAGTGTGATTGCAATGATCTACAGTGTGAAGATGGAGTAAGGAGCACTCCGGCTGGTGACCTGAACAATGGTGTATCAGCATCAATTCTTAAAGGGTACAGGGATTGGCATATGACCTTCGGTGCAATGGCAATGAAACAGGGTCATGTTTCATGGTGCATTTTGTAGGCTATCAATGATTGTGATAGTGCTTTATCAATGGTGTGAGAAACCATGCAGGAAAATCTTATGTGCTAGGTAGGTTCTCTTCAAAATGTCAGATGCCCTGAGCCTATGTGCAAACACGTGGAAGGCAGAGCCAGTGAACAGAGAGTCCCACTGAAAGCTGGAGTAGGCAGTCTAACCACAAGCTGTGATATAAACAAGACCACTACAGACTCAGTATCAGAGAGTCCCACTGAAAGCTGGACTAGGCAGTCTAACCACAAGCTGTGATATAAACAAGACCACTACAGACTCAGTATTACATTAAAAACATAAAGACTCTATTAATTACAGACCAATATCTCTCATGAATATAGATGCAAAAATTCTCAACAAAATTCTAGCCAATAGAATTCAGCATCCTATCAAAAAAAGTAATACTCCATGACCAAGTAGGATTCATACCAGCTATTCATTTCCATGCAAGGATGGTTCAACATTAGAAAATCAGTCAACAGAATCCACGACATAAATAAAAAGAATCACATGATCATCTCAATCGATGCAGAAAAGGCATTTGACAAAGTCCAACACCCATTCCTGATAAAAACTCTCAATAAAATATGTATGGAAGGGAAATTTCTCAACATAATAAAGGGCATCTATGCAAAACCAATGGCCAACATCATTCTTAACAGAGAGAGGCTGAAAACATTCCCCTTAAGAACAGGAACAAGACAAGGATACCCTTTATCATCTCTCCTATTTAACATTGTGTTGGAAATCTTAGCTAGAGCAATAAGGCAAGAAACAGAAATAAAGGGCATCTAAATTGGTAATGAAGAAGTTAAACTCTCCCTATTTGCATATGATATGATGCTGTGCTTAGAAAATCCAGAAGACTCTACCAGAAAACTACTGGAACTAATAGAAAGATTCGGCAGAGTAGCAGGATACAAGATCAACATACAAATATCAGTTGGATTCCTATACACCAAAAAAGAAAATGATGAAAAGGAAATCGGGAAAACAATACCATTTATAATAGCCCCTAAAAAAAATAAAATACTTGGGAATAAATCTAACCAGGGATGTAAAAGACCTATACAAAGAAAACTGCAAAACACTACTGTAAGAAATTGAAAGAGATCTACATAAATGGAAAAACATACCATGTCCATGGATAGGTATACTCAACATTGTGAAAAATGACAATTCTACCCAAAGTGATTTACAAATACAATGCAATACCGATCCAAATACCAACAACATTCTTTAAAGAGATGGAAAAAGTTATCATTAACTTTATATGAAAAAGGAAGAGGACCCAGATAAGTAAAGCACTACTGAAGAAGAAGAATAAAGTAGGAGGACTCACACTATCTGACCCCAGAACCTACTACACAACTACCGTAGTCAAAACAGCCTGGTACTGGTACAACAACAGATACATTGACCAATGGAACAGAATTGAGAACCCAAATATAAATCCATCCACCTATGGTCACCTGATCTTTGACAAGGGCCCAAAGTTCATCAAATGGGGAAAAGACAGTCTTTTTAACAAATGGTACTGGCAAAACTGGATGTCCATCTGCAAAAAAATGAAACAGGACCCATACTTCACACCATATACAAAAACTAACTGAAAATGGATCAAAGACCTAAATATAAAGCCAAAAACTATGAAATTCATAGAAGAAAAAATAGGATCAATGCTAGAGGCCCTAATACATGGCATTAATAGGATACAAATCACGACCAACAACACACAGGCTATAAGCTAGATAGCTGGGATCTTCTAAAAATTAAACACTTATGCACATCAAAAGACTTCACCAAAAGAGTAAAAAGAGGACCCACAGACTGAGGAAAAAAAAATTGGCTATTACGAACCAGACAAACATCTAATCTCTAAAATCTACAAGAAAATCCAACACCTCTACAACAAAAGGACAAATAATCCAATTAAAAAATAGGCAAAGGATGTGAACAGACACTTCACCAAAGAAGACATTCAAGAGGCCAACAGACACATGAGGAAATGCTCATGATCTCTAGCCATCAGAGAAATGCAAATCAAAACCACAATGAGATATCATCTTGCTCTGGCATAACTGGCATAAATCAATAAAACAGAAAATAACAAATGTTGAAGAGGCTGCGGGGAGGTTGGAACTCTTAGGCACTGCTGGTGGGAATGCAAAATGAAACAACCATTTTGGAAAATGATATGGCACTTCCTTAGAAAGCTAGAAATAGAAATACCATATGATCCAGCAATTCCACTCCTAGGAGTATATCCTACAGAAATAAAAGTCATAACACGAATAAATATATGTACACCCATGTTCACTGCAGCATTGTTCACAATAGCAAAAAGATGGAATCAACTAGATGCCCATTAACAGATGAATGGATAAACAAACTGTGGTACATACTCACAATGGAGTACTACGCAACGCTGAAGAACAGTGATGAATCTGTGAAGCATCATATAACATGGATGCATGTGGAGGACATTATGCTGAGTGAAATAAATCAATCACGAAAGGACAAATATTGTATGAGACCACTACTGTAAAAACTCGAGAGGGTTTACATACAAAAAGAAACAGTCTTTGATGGTTACGAGGGTGGGAAGGGGTGGGGACGGAAAAACACTTAATAGGTAAGTGATAACTTTGGTGAAGGGTAAAACAGTACACAATACTGGGGAAGGCAGCACAGCCTGTACAAGGCATGGCCGTGGTAGCTCCAGAGATACCCTGAAACTCCCTGAGAGACCGAATTGCTAGGCTGAGGGCTGTGGGGACCATAGTCTCAGGGGATATCTAGCTCAACTGGCATAGCAAGAGTTTATAAAGAAAATATTCTACATTCTACTTTGGTGAGTAGTGTCTGGGGTCTTAAAACCTGTGAGCAGCCTTCTAGGATACTCCATCGGCCTCACTCTTTCGGGAACAAGGAAGAATGAAGAAAATTAATGACACAAGGGAAAGATTAGTCCAAAGGACTAATGGACCACATGTACCACAGCCTCTACCAGACTGAATCCAGTACAACAAGATGGTGCCTGGCTGCCACCACTGACTGCTCTGACAGGGATCACAATAGAGGGTCCTGGACAGAGCTGGAGAAAAACGTAGAACAAAATTCTAACTCAAAAAGAAAGACCAGACTTGCTGGCCTGACAGACCAGAGAAACCCTGAGAGTATGGCCTGGGGACACCCTTTCATCTCAGATATGAGGCCACTCCTGAGGTTCACCCTTCAGCCAAAGATTGCGTAGGCACACGGAACAAAACAAGACTAAAGTGGCACACCAGCTCTGAGGCGGGGACTGGAAAGTAGGAGGACACAGGAAAGCTGGTAATAGGGAGCCCAGGGTTGAGGAGGGAGAGTGTTGACATGTCGTGGGGTTGTTAACTAATGTCATTCAACAATGTGTGTACTGTTTGATTAGAAACTCATTTGTTCTGTAAATCGTCATCTAAAGTTCAAAAAAATATATAAAAAGAAAAAATAAGACTCTATTATTATTGATTCCCTATTGCCTATTGAGGCCCATTTAAAATGTTGACCCCAAATTTTGCCCTAATAGAACCTCTCCTGGCCAGCTGTTCCATCCCACCTCCCAGCTCTAGAAATTAATAAAATAAAGTAAAATAAAAAAGATGTTGTCAATTCCAACTCATGGCAACATGTATTTCAAATAGTGTGCTCCATAGGGTTTTCAATGGCTGATTTTTCAGGAATAAATCACCAGGCCTTTCTTCCAAGGCATCTCTGGGTGGACTCAAACCACCAACCTTTCAGTTAGCAGCTGAGTATGTTAACCATTTACATCATCTAGGGACTCCCCCAGAAATATAAGGGGAATAACTTACTCATTAGACCTTTGTGTTAAACTTGAAAAAAAAAGTTTTCCCTGTATATTTCTTAAGAAAGAGTAACCAAAAATCACTAAGTTGCAAAATAGTTCACATTCTAAAGAATGTCTGTGGTTCTGCCCGTTTGCAAAGCCTGGGCTGGGATTTTTTTTTTTTTTAAATGTGGCTTATGGGAAGCATACGTATAATTTTGTTTCCAAACCTAAAATCCAATGAGCCAAGTAAAACCCTATAGATTAGTAGAGAAAAAGGAGGGCTAGCATTCCAAGCTCTGTTTATATGAGTTCAAACATCAGATTAAAAAGAAAAAAAAAGGAAGTTGTTGCATAAAAGCATTATTTAAAGGCTACCAGATGGATTATGTGATCTATTGTTTAGGGGTGTATTAGGTCAGAAGGGTAATAAATTCTTGACTTTAAGAAAATATTCCAGATCACGACCAGGCCTGCTACAGAATGAATCTGAATTGGCTGGAGAAGCAATGGGCTAATTGTTTCAGAAAATAGAGAATGAGGACAAAAATGTACTAGGAATGCACAGTATATATGAAGCCCACACACTCCTCTTATGATTCCACACATGAGTGAAAACCTCCAGTCCTAAGGCAGTAAATCCAAACTGAGACTTCGACTTGATGGCACTGGGTTTTTTGGGTTCTATCCATATTTATGCCCATTCCAAAGAAAGATGATCCACTGAATGTGGAAATTATTGAACAATATAATTAACATCACACAGAAATAAAATTTTGCTGAAGATCATTCCAAAGCAGCCGAAGCAGTATATTGACAGGGAACTGCCAAATTCAAGCTGGATTCAGAAGAGAATGTGGCTGATGTCAAATGGATCTTGGCTGAAAGCAGAGAATACCGGAAAGATGTTTACCTGTGTTTTATTGACTATGCAAAGGCATTCAACTGTGTGGATCATAACAAATTACGGATAACATTGTGAAGAACAGGAATTCCAGAACACTTAAAAAAAAAAATTTTTTTTTTTTAATTGTGTTCATGTGGAACATGTACATAGACCAACAGAACGAGGGGATGCTGTATGGTTTAAATTCAGGAAAGGTGTGTGTCAGGGTTGTATTCTTTCACCATACTTATTCAATCTCTATACTGAGCAAATAATCCAAGAAGCTGGACTATATGAAGAAGAACGGGGCATCAGAACTGGAGGAAGACTCATTAACAATCTGCAATATTCAGATGACACAATCTTGCTTTCTGAAAATGAAGAGGGCTTGAAGTACTTACTCATGAAGATCAAAGACTGTAGCCTTTGGTATGGATTACACCTCAACATAAAGAAAACAAAAATCCTCACAATTGGACCAATAAGCAACATCATGATAAACAGAGAAAAGACTGAAGTTGTCAAGGATTTCATTTTACTTGGATCCACAATCAATGCACATGGAAGCGGCAGTCAGGAAATCAAACAAAGCATTGCACTAGACAAATCTGTGCAAGAGACCTCTTTAAAGTGTTAAAAAGCAAAGATATCACTTTAAGGAATAAGGTGTGCCTGACCCAAGCTATGGTGATTTCAGTCACCTCATTTGCACGCAAAAGCTGAACAATGAGTAAGGAAGACCAAAGAAGAATTGATACCTTTGAATTGTGGTATTGGCAAAGAATATTGAATACATCACGGACGAAGAAAGAACAAATCTGTCTTGGATGAAGTACAGCCAGAATGCTCTGTAGAAGCAAGGATTGGGAGACTTTGTCTCACATACTTTGGACATGTTATCAGGAGGGACCAGTCCCTGGAGACGGACATCATGCTTGGTAAAGGAGAGGGTCAAAGAAAAAGAGGAAGACCCTCAACGAGAGGGACTGACACAGTGGCTGCAACAATGGGCTCAAGCGAACAACGATTGTGAGGACAGCACAGGACCGGGCAGTGTTTTGTTCTGGTGTACATAGAGTCGCTATAAGTAAGAACCGACTCCATGGCACCTAACAACAACAACCATTATGTGCTTTGCTTAGCAGAATGATAACTTTGCTTTCCTCCATCTTATTGGCCTAATCTTAAAATAATGGGAAAATAATAATAACCTACTTGACAGCTAGAACTATGTCTATGAAGAAAAATCATTATAAAGCCACTAACAAATATATGCTGGATTTACAGACTGAGCAGTGTAAAGTCAGAACAAATATTTGCCAGATCTTATTTGCCACAGGATTGTGCAATCTGCCTTCTAGATAGCACAGTGAGGCTGTTCTTACCCCCTTCCTAGTCTTGGACCATGGAGACTAGATACAGCCAGCTAGACTAGACAGTCTAACTATAAACTGTGATATAGACAAGACCACTACAGGGGCAGTGTTACATAAATTCTCTATTATTACTGATTCCCAATTGCCCGCTCAGGCCCAGATGGTTCCATACTAGAGTGCCAGGAAAATAGGCACCTCTCAGCTGTCAAAATGGCTTGAAGGTGAGAGAGTTAAATTCTGATTACCATTTAGAGCCCAAATTATTCCAAATGTTTTGTACCATATTTTAATTGTATCAAAATTAATTTGTTCTCTCTGATTATTCAGTTTTCAAGAGACTTAAGGGTGTATTTAGACAACATGCTAAATTTTAAGGAATGACCCCTAAAAGGGTTAGTTCAAGGATTTCTTAGTTAATATTTGGGAAGTGCTAATAAAGAAAAAAACAGTTACTTTGACCATGACAAGCATTATTTTATTTAGAATTGTATAAAGATCTAACTTTATGATTTGTGTTGGGGTTTGTCTGATGTTACAGTTAAGGTCAATTGTCGTTGGGTGCCATAGAGTCAGTTCTGGTTCAGAGTGACCCCATGTGATGGAGTAGAACGGCCTCCTTGGGTTTTCTTGGCTGTACTTTCTACAGAAGCAGATTATAAAGTCTTTTGTCTGTGGAACCCTTGAGTGGGTTCGAACACCAACCTTTCAGTTGACAGCTGAGGGCTTAACTGTTACACCACCAGGACTCCTTAAAATAAATTAGGATATTATAAAAATGGAAAATGCTATTTAAATTCTCTGTTTTATTAAGAGTCTCTACATGAAAATACTTTGTTTTCTCCCAGTAAAAATGTTCGAAGTCCTTAAAAACAATGTTGACAGCATCGAGCTGTATAACTTCTTTACTAAACTGAGTTTCCACAATCAAGGAAAACAATTGTTCTAAAATGGTAACTAAAAATTAACTTTGCATGTCCTACATGTTAATATTTTGCATATCTTTATAAGTCATAAATCAAATGCAGTCTGGACTTGTTACTAATAAAAAGCAGGAGGGGAAGGGGTTAAAATATCTAGAGCTGAGCTGTTTCGGAGTTCCAGTGATTGAGATACTAGTTTTAAGTGGACAATTGAAAGGCCCCATCCTCTCACCTCGTCCCCAGCAGCTGCCTTTATTTGAACACCCTTCATGGGACACAACTGAAAAGTGGAGGAAAGGATGGTCATTTGAAATTGTTTCTTTGGAATCCTCAGGACAGAGAAATAAACTCATGGCCTAAAGGCATCATTAATTCTTGCAGTAAGGCAATAATTAACCTTTTTATAAGCCATTGTTATTTTCAGATACTTCATGCATTTTATTTGCTGAAAGAGTAGCCTTCATTAACAAATGCTTTTTGGATACTATGTTTAAATCCCGATCACTGCGGAAATTAACATATATTAACTTTGCCAATGTTAAAAGAATTTTTTTAAAAATTTAAGCTTTAGGTAAAGCACAATATGATTTTTCTCATCTGCTGATTCATTTTAATACCTAAGAATATGTTTCCTGCCAGTATCTTGGATTTTGATTTGTAGATTGCCTGTACTCCGTTCTTCACCATCTTCCCATTCTCCTGAGGCCATTTCATAGGTTGTTAGCGTCTGTGTTAGAAGGAATAAAGTTAGCCCAATGTTGTGTTACTGCTTACGAGTTCTAGCAATTGAGGAGGTACGGATGGAAAAGTCAGGAACAAGTTTCTCTCATCATATTATTTCAGGAGTTTTCGCCCATACTTGTTCTCTCCCTAAGTTCTAAGTATTATTTCTGCACAACTTTTACGGGTTGCACTAAGCAATAAAATAATAACAGTATAAAGATAATGTTACTTACATTCAGGACAGTTTCTGTCTAAAGCAATTGGTAAGAATATCTGAGGCTTTCAAATGATATTTGCTTCAGCTCTACTTTAATAAGAAAAACAGTCATCAATAGTTTTTAAAAATACCCTTGGGTTTGCACACTACTGAACAGCATGGTCTATCTTTGCCTGTAATTTAGTTTTGGGACTCTAAAATGGTTTGATTCTGTTGTCATCGTGGACAGAATAAACTGTTGTAAATACCAGGTGAGGTGGAAGAGGCCAGCTGTCTACCAGATTCTGTTTTACCCTTCTTTTAAATTATAGAATTTTAGGAAGGCCCATAGCTTACAGCCTAGCGATACCATTTCCATTTTTTTTTTTTTTTTTTTTTACAGCTAGATCTGCCCATGTATCTACATTCTCCCCAATGCGAGAACTGTTGTACATAGTGTAGCTATGAGTCAGAACTGACCCTATGGGACCTCACAACAACAACAGTGGAATGTAAGTTCAGGTGATACGTGCCATTTCCAGGTTCAGAGCGTAAAACACAGCACGCACGCTCCTCCAAGCTCTTTCCCTTCTCTTGAGTGCTAAACAGGGACCGTTCTGGGCCCAGCTGCAACCATGCAGGTAAGGAACACCCCCTAGAGGATGGGAGAGAAACAAGAGTCATTCATCCTTTCAACTTATATTCACTGAGAATTTACGCCATACAGATAGCATTCTAAAGGCTGAGAACACATAAAATCTCCACCCTCACTGAGCTCAAATGGGTAGTAAAAAAAAAGGTAAATAAGTATAATGTGTAGTTTGTTAGAAACAAATGCTAAGGAGAAAAATTAAAGCAGTGAGGGGAGATTTGAAATGTCGACTCATTACTAGACCATTATAAGAAACTGAGAACAAATAGTGCATAGACAAGGTAATGACAGTAGGAGGAGAAGCTGTTGAATGTGAGCCGAGAGAATTTGCAGATGGGCTGAATGTGGACGTGAAAGAAAAAAAGAAAAGAATCAAGGATAATACCGAAACATATTTTTTAATAGTGCTCGTTGTTGTTGAAAATATGGACAGCAGAACATAAACCAATTCAACGATTTCTACATGTACAGTTCAGTGGGCATTGATTACATGCTTCAAGTTGTACAAACATTTTCACCCTCCTTTTCTGAATTGTTCCTCCCCCGTTAACATAAACTCACTGCCCCCTGAGCTTCCTATCTAATGTTTCCAGTTGCTGTGTCAATTCAACCCCATACAGATAGTTCTTTAAAGGAACCCATCACTCAAGGCAGATATTCTTTATTGAGTAAGTTAAACTATTTCATTTAAAGAAGACTTCAGGGGATAATTTCGGTTTAAGTTTAAAGATTATCTCAGGGTAATAGTTTCAGGGGTTCATCCAGCCTCCATGGCTCCAGAAAATCTGGATTCCATGAAAATTTGAAATCTGTTCTGCTTTTCACCCCTTTTGATCAGAATTTATCTGTAGAATCTTTGATCAAAACATTCAGTAATGATAGCCAGGCACCATCCAGTCCTTCTGGTCTCATGGCAAAGGAAGCAGTTGTTCATGGAGCCAATTAGCCACACATTCCATCTCCTCCTCTTATTCCTGACTCTCCTTCTTCTTCTGTTACCACAGCAAATAGAGACCAACTGTTACGCCTTATACCGCCACTTGCAAGCTTTTAAGACCCCAGACACTATAGACACCAAGATTTTTGACTTGAGGAACTTGAAAAAATTAGAGTAATTGCTGTTAGTTTAGATTGGAATGACTATAGGAGGACTTGGGAGAAAATATCAGTAACTCTAATTTTGGACATGTTAAGGGTGTGATGCCTGTTAGACTCCAACAGGGGTGTCAAGTAGTCAGTAGAAATATGAGTCTTCAGGTCAGGAGGGGATTCAGACTAGAAATATTCATTTAGAAGTCATCACTTTGTATCAACACATAAGTTAAGATGTTATTTAACATCATGGGACTAGATGACATTACCTAGGGAGTAATATAGAAAGAGAAATAGTCCAAAGACTGAACCCTGTATACTAATCTTTCAATGTAAAGGATATAAGAGGGAACCAGTCAAGAAAACTGAGAAGGAGCAGCAAGAAAGATTAGAAGGTGTGTCAAGAAGTCTGGTGTCTTGAAAAACAAGCAAAATAAGCTAGAAAGATGGAGGGAAATTGGATCCCTGAACGACTGTGTGGAGCAGTGCAGCCCATTTATTCATTCTGCACATTAAATTCAAGAAAAATAATCTTTATACTTCTTATTTGTTTTTTCACATCATAACAATAACAGTGTTTACTGAGGACTTACTCTGTGCTAGACATTGTGTTCATCTTTCTAGATACAACATTGTCCTCTTTTTTTTTTTTTTCAATAAAGACAGATGCTTGCATACCCACTGCCCAGCTAAGATAGATATGGAACATTACCAGAGGCTTTGAAGCCCTGTCTTTGAACTTTCTTGATTATATCTATCTCCATACCTCTTCTGATGAACATTCAGACTTACCAGATTTTTGCTGTTACAAACAAGCTGTTATAAATGTTTTTGTACATGTCACCTAGTGCACATATGCAAGAATTTTTTGCTCTGAGGTGTACCAGAGTGGAATTTTCTTCATCAAAGGGTATGTAGATTTCAACTAGATATTTCCTAATCATTTACAAAAGTAGTTACACTAATTTACTTCATACTTTTTAATCTGCTGAAATATTGAGTCTCTTAGATAAGAAATTTTAAACTTTTACCCTAATATCAGTCAAAGAGTAAATGGTATCACCAAATAAATCTTCAAACCCACTGCCGTCGAGTCAAAACCAAAAAATTAACATTTACAAGAAATCTGTTTCTAAATATCATCTTTGAAGTGGTGTGTGTGTGTGTGCGTGTGTGTGTGTGTTTGGAAGAGTTTAAACATCTTAATGATTTTTTTTTCAAACAAGTAATTTGAAGTTAATTCTAGTATAATTTTTATGGTCTTACAGAATGCCTTGTTTCTGGTTAAATGGAATCTGCCTATGTACACTTGATAAGTACTTCTAGTTTTGCTTTCCTGAGAACAAACCAGAGGTGAAATTGAGATGATGAGAGATTATTTAATTGAAGAGCTCTTTCACTGATCTTTGACCTTAGTTATTCTATGGTCCCACTGTACTTGGTTATTCTGTCGTTACATTGTACACTCTTGACTTTTAAGAGCCAAGAGGACTACCTCCTTAACCAAGTTCTATTTTTTAATTAATAGTTCTGCCTGAAGGAAATGAACAGGAAAGGATTAAGTCATTTTGATACTCATTGGTGTGTTATGTAGTCATTTTCAAATTTTGTTTCTGTGCCCAGATATGTCACAGTGGGTACATCTTCTTGACTATATATTACATGAGGACACTACTGTTAGGATTTCTAGGCAGTCTATTTGGTGTTATCCCTTTCCTCTCACAACCTATTATCGTCCCTTAATCTAGAGACTATGAAGATCTTTGTTACCATTTTATAAAAGTGCAGATTTTAAATTGTACTCCTATAATCTTCCCTTACAGCCGAGTAATGTCTGATGCGGCCCCAATGTTTTGCAGGGTCTAAATGCTATAAAGTACTCTGTCATGGATTGAATTGTGTCCCCCCAAAATATGTGTCAACTTGGCTAGGCCGTGATTTCCAGTATTGTGTGATTGTCCACCATTTTGTCATCTGATGTGATTTTCCTGTGTGTTGTAAATCCTAACCTCTATGGTGTTAATGAGGCAGGATTAGTGGCAGCTATGTTAATAAGGAAAGACACAATCTGCAGGGTTAGGTTATATCTTGAGTCTATCTCTTTTGAGATATAAAAGAGAGAAGCGAGCAGAGAGAATAGGGACCTCACCACCACCACCAAGCAAGAAAAGCCAAGAGTGGAGTGTGTCCTTTGGACTGGGGTCCCTGTGCTGAGAAGCTCCTAGACCAGGGGAAGATTGATGACAAGGACCTTCCCCTAGAGCTGACAGAGAAAGAAAGCCTTCCCCTGGAACTGGCACCCTGAATTTGGACTTCTAGCCTCATAGACTGTGAGAGAATAAATTTCTCTTTGTTAAAGCCATGCACTTGTGGTATTTCTATTATAGAAGCACTGGATAACCAAGACATGCTCCCTTTTAAATATAATAGGAAACTCAACAACAATAAAAACAAAACAGAGTAGAACTGCAGATGCAAAGCTGACGTCATCAAATGTATACCAGGCCAGTCTTGAACAAGAGCCACGCCTTCAGATTCGACCAGAATGGAAGGATCCTAACTCAGAGAAATATAGAGGAGAATAAAAAGCACTTGGAGCAGTAGATGCCAAATTTCTTAACCTGATATCCAGGAACTGCAGAATTCTGGAGTCTAAATGGCATCGTATAGCATAAGTCAGAAAACCTAGTATTACAGATTAAATTGTGTCCTCCCAAAATATGTGTCAATTTGGCTAGGCCATAATTCCCAGTATTGTGTGGTAGTCCTCCACTTTGTGATCTGATATAATTTTCCTATGTATTGTAAATCCTAACCTCTATGGTGTTAATGAGGCAGGATTAGAGGCAGTTATGTTAATGAGGAAAGACACAATCTGCAGGATTAGGTTATATCTTGAGCCAATCTCTTTTGAGATATAAAAGAGAGAAGCGAGCAGAGAGGATAGGGATCTCATCACCACCAAGCAAGAAAAGCCAAGAGTGGAGTGTGTCCTTTGGACTGGGGTCCCTGCGCTGAGAAGCTCCTAGACCAGGGGAAGATTGATGACAAGGTCCTTCCCCCAGAGCTGACAGAGAAAGAAAGTCTTCCCCTGGAGCTGGGCCCTGAATGCACACTTCTAGCCTCCTAAACTTTGAGAGAATACATTTCTGTTTCTTAAAGCCGTTCATTTGTGGTGTTTCTGTTATAGCAGCACTAGATAGCTAAGACACCTGGGTTCCAGTGTCAGCTCAAACACACGCCACCCGTGAACCCTGGGTAAGTTATTTAGTCTTTCTGAGCCTCTGCTTTCCCATCTGCAAAATGGGAGGCAAAGGTATGGCAATCATGAGACCAGCTGGTGAAGTTCTGCAGGGCCAGGACTGGAGGAAGGTATTTCATGCAAGGCTAAGGGGAAATACCAAAATCAAGGAAGTAAGCAAAACTAAGGTCAAAGGAAGAAACCTATTCGATATGTTAAAAAGTGGCATCTATTCAGTTTGCCAAGATTAAAGGGGCAGAAGTATTTTTCAGAACTCAGCTTACTTAACCAGAAACATGAAAATCAAAAGAAAGCAAGGGCAGTTGGTTGAGTGATGTCAAGAAGGAGGGAACATTCCAGGGACATTGTCTAGAATAGTGTCACTGACCATTACGTGACAGAAGTGGGATGATCTTTGGGTGGGTGTACTCTTCATATGAGACGATAATACCTATCCTGTCTACGTTGTCTGATTCTTCCTTCACGTTTACACTTACTTGTTCACTCATTCAACCCATTAAGCAAACACTAATGAGCAAGACACAGAACTAGTCAGTGGATATAAAATTGTAAGTAGACATGATTCTTAACCTCCTGAAACGTACAATCTAAGTAGAGACCACAGATTTTAATCAAATAAAACTACTTAATTTACAAGCACACCACTTATTACAAGCCAGTTGCATTGTTCTAAGTGTCTTGCAAATATTTATTTAATACTCATAACAACTGTAAGGTAAAACCAAAAACCTAATGCCGTCGAGTCGATTCTGTTAGGTATCATTATTATCCTCAATTTACACATGAGAATACTGAGGTATAGAGAGATTAGATAATATGCTCTAGGTCACAGTTAGCAGAGAAGGATTGGAATCCAGACAATCTGGGACCAAAATCCATACTCTTAAACCATATATTTGCAAACTGTGATAAATGTTCTGTAGGAAAAGTATAGGGAATATAATGGCTTCTAACAAGTGGATCTGATTGACCCATCTTAGGGGAAAGAAATGAAATTAGACCAGAAGTTTAAAAAAAAAAAATCATGGCTTAGTGTCAAATATCCCAGGTAGTTCAACCAATATGAAATAGAAAATAGGACATTGAATTTGGCAATAGAGAGGTCAGTCACGACTGTGGTAACAGTTTCAGAGGGTTCTGGAAGCAGAAGATAAATTAGTCAGTTTCTGGTTAATTTTCAGTTTCCCAAGAAGGAATGGGGTGCTCTGGGAAGTGGGAAGTTCCTCCCTTTGGAGATTTTCTTCATAATAGGCCGTTAATCCTCATTTCCCATTAGTACATGTTTTAGTCATTATTGCCATTTGTATCCTTATTTTTTCAAATTATGGTTTATTTTCAAATTAAGTTTTGGGGGTTTAAAAATGTTTACTTTGTCTGAAATATATACCAGTGTGTGTTCTTTTTATAGAAAAAATGATGGAATTTTTTTTTTAATATTACTTTTCTAGGAATGTGAATGCAGGTATCTTCTGAGCTTCTTAATTTTCATCTGCTTTTGTTTGCTCTGAGCCTAGCACACTGCCCAGCACTGTGCAGGCCCTTAACAAATGTTTATTGGTGCTAAAGCAACCAGTTCCTTTGGTTAAAAACCTGCCCAAGTACGTATTCGGCAAGATATAGAGCTGTGGTTCTCAACCCTGGCTTCGCATTAAAACCATCTTGGCGATTTTTAAAATACCAATAGCCAGATCCCACCCCAGGACAATTAATCAGAATCCCAGCGCCC
This sequence comes from Elephas maximus indicus, assembly GCF_024166365.1. Classification (NCBI taxonomy): domain Eukaryota; kingdom Metazoa; phylum Chordata; class Mammalia; order Proboscidea; family Elephantidae; genus Elephas; species Elephas maximus. The sequence continues at coordinate 43,601,733 of NC_064823.1, forward strand.
AAGCCCTCGGTAGGATTTAAAAGCTTTCCAGGTGATTCTAACGGGTGGCCAGGGCTGAGAACCACTGGTGTGGTCCAAAGTTTTTTGAATTTTATTTTAACATAGACTTCTCTGCATTTTACATTTTGCATCAGGCTTTGCCCCATTTTTTTTGCCAGGTTTTTAAAACCAAGAATGAAATAGCTTCTCTATGCTCCCCTGTTTTAGTACATTTAAGGATTTAACATGAGAAGGAAAGATGGCGATTGGGGAGGCAATAGAGTTTTGCTCTCTTAGCCTTTGTTCCACCCTCTGGGTTATTATGACCTTACCCTTTGGCCACTTACATGGCAATTAGTTCTAGAAGTAGTACTTGGCAACCACATGGGCAGAGTTCATGAGGGGACTATCTTACGAGTGCTATTTGTAATCAAACCCATAGTGGTTTTGGAACTTCGAAAACTCAATGAAAGGGTAGAGTTAAAATTTAAAAGCTATATGAAGTTCAAGGAGCTTTTGCCCTTCAAAGGCAAAGCAAAGTAAAATTAAGGGGTTCAAAATCATAGTTCTGAGTATGATGTCTTTAAAAAGATTTATTTTTGGAGCTAATTTTGGTATAGTTGTGCCTAAGATTATAAACACTGCCTTCTGATCTTTCTTCTTCCATTTACGTTCTTATAATCCTCCCGTTTTTATAACTCAGGGGTAAGAAGTATCAGAATTAAAGGCCTTTTCGTTGTCCTCTGTAGTAAAACATTGTTTTCTTTCCATAGTAAATGAAACAGTCACAAAACTTATGATTCTGCTTCAAAGATAAATAAATAATTCAAGTGAGTGGTTTTAGAAAGAGCTACCCTGTTCAGAATAAAAGAAAATGTTTATTTAGAAAATGAAAATGTTTTCTCAGGAGGGCACTAAATTTTGAACAAATATTTGAGAAAATATTTATTCTGTAGGGAACAGCATCACCAGAAAACCATGATAAATAGGTTGCTTCACATTATAAACATTTTATACCTTTGTACTAAACTTATCAGGTACAAAGTAAAGAGAAAAATTGGCTATTAAGTAAAAAATCTATCCAGTCAAACTAGTAATTTAAGCCATCTAAATTCACTCTGATTTTACTAGTTAAATTAGCAGGATAATTACCAGTTTTGAACTTGGTTTTATATTATATAACATTAGTATCATTTTGTATTTTTTTTATGTACGGTTATAACATTACTATTCAGTAAATAATTGGTTCCAATAAAATTGGTTTTGTATCTTAAATATAATAATGGCCTTATTAAGATTACAAAACATTTGAATTAACTAATTAAACTACTTGATTGGTCGATAATTGTATGTTGAGGTATTTTGAAGTAAACAAATCTAAACGCTAAACTTTGAATTAGACTTTGGACATCAATTCCTGCTTCATTCTATGGTTTTCCTCAAACTTTTTAGTGTTTTGTGTGTGAATTAAATGCTTGAAATTTTTTAAGATGTGCATCAGAACTTGACTGTAATGCATTCAAACTGTTGTGTCTGTATGTATATGCCACATTTATTAAATAAGTAAATTTAGAAAAAGAAAAGTCAAGTCCCCTATGAAAGTAATAGGAGAACTTCTGCTCTCAACATGAGGTCATGGTGAATTACTGTCAGTTTTCTACTCTGGATTATAAATCTTGTTTTACTCCTCTTTCTTTCCTTCCTTCCTCCCGCCTTCTCTTCCTTCCTCCCTGCCTTCCTCTTTTCCGCCTTCCCTCCTTTCCTCCCTCCCTTCCTTCCTTTCTTCTGTTCATTCTCCCTTTCCTTTTTTTTCCTTCCTTTCCCATCCCTTCCTTCCATGCCTTACTTCTTTCCTCCATTTCCCTTCCTCTTCTTCCCTTATTTCCACCTCCTTTTCTTCCCTCTCTTTCTTCTTTCATAAAATATTTATTGGATCTATGCTATACACCAAGTATTGGCTAGCAGTAAGGTCGTGAACCCCTGTCTGCATGGCAGTTTTATATTCTAAGTTGGAAGGCTTAGATGGAAAATTGGAAAAAAAAAATGAGAAATTACAATAGTATTAAATAATAATAATAAAAATAAAATTTAGCAAACATTTTCTATGCGTTAGATGCTATTCTAACCATTTAATTGCATTACCTAATTTATCCTCACAACAATCCTATGAAATGAGCACTATTATTTCCACTCTTCTACAGGTGGTGTAACTGAGGCCCCAAGAAACTAAACAACTTGGCTACAGAGATAGTAAGTGGTGGGAAGTGTGATTTAAATGCAGAGTTTGGCCTCAGAACCTGTCGTCTTAACCTCTAATCTATACTACACAGAGAAATTCTTCAACTGAAGAGAAGGTAGCAAACAAAATTGCTTGGTTTGTTTATTTGCAGCATCAAAATATTTTTTTTCTGTGCTTTTTATATAAATATAAATTTGACATAACTTTGCAGAGAAACTTTTCATCTTGAGTGTCTGGTGGAAATCTGTTGTTTTTCCAAGGTTTAGTTCATATTTGTCTTTTTATACATAGGACCCAGTTCTGCTTGAAAGCATGTTCCAAATTTTGACTGCAGGACTGGAAAAGTATCTTGGCTGCAAACTAGATTGATCAAATAAACTTTCCAAATGAATGGCTTTTCAAATGGATTTGGCCAAGGATATGTGTATAGTAAAGACAGATTTCATGTCTAAGCATTGGTAGAGTGTTTCCTTAGGGAAAAAATGGTTAGTGTTGCACACCTGGCATTTCCTATGGCCGCTCTGAGATAGATAAGGGCATCTTCCAGTTTGGGAATTGAGGTGCTAATAGCAATTACAGCCGTATCCAAAAGCTCTTATTTCAGATTCTGCAGGTGCTTCAGTTACAGTCTATATATGCATAACACTATGACTTTTCTCCGAGTGAAATAATAATGATAATCGAAAGTTACCATTTATCTGGTGCTTTCTATGAGCCAGACTCTCTGCTAACCAAAACAATGGAAAAAAATAACATTTAATAAAAGACAGTAAGTGCTACCGTGAGTGCAACAAGTGTACCTGGGAACAGAATGCCACAGACGGAAAGGGAAAGACAGGAAGGTGAAGTAGCTGATATTACCTTAATGTTGTGAAGGGTCTATCCCTAAAATAACTGCTAGGACATTCTCAACTGGTGCTTCCAAGCCCTGATGTCTCTCCCATGGCAGGAGGCAGTGCCCTTGGTTGGATATGATGGCGACAACAGCAGCGCTTTGAGCCTTCAGGAGGCTGAGAGTGGGTAGCTTGGTATCAAGTCCCTAAACAGGTAAGACAGCCAGAGTGGATGTGGGAGAGGAGACAGAAGGTAGTAACTGTACCCTCTTGAGATCCTTAGGCCTTTGTATGAGCTCTGACCTCTTCTTTGTCATTTTGTAAGCAGAACACGAAGAAATACACCTGGTGCATACAGCACAGAGATTTTATGAGGCCTATAAAACTTTTTGTTTTTTTTTTTTAAACTAGTTATGAGGCAAGTTTGGAGGCCAGATTTGAAGAAAAGTTGGAAATGTTTGGATTAAGGTGCAAGAATTTAGATGTTTAACCAGGAGTTGGTAACATGGTGACTAATGATACCACTCTGGAGACTATTTAGGTGACCTGTGTATTGTTTTAGCTACTTTATTCATACTTAAAAAAAAAAAAAAAAGTTTATATGAAGGAGAGCCAGAAGCAAGAGAGCTTCCTTTAAAATAACCACAAACCAGTTGTTGTCAAGTCAACTCTAAGTCATGGTGACCCCGTGTGTGTCTGAGTAGAACTGTGCCCCTTAGGATTTTCAATTGCTGATTTTTCAGAAGTAGATCACCAAGCCTTTCTTCTGAGGCCCTCTGGGTGGGTTTGAGCCACCAAACTTGTGGTTAGCAGCCAAGCACATTGACCACTTGTACCACTCAGGGACTCCAAAATTCACTGTAGATAATCATTTAGCCTGCCACAGTCCCATGAATGGTGACAGAACAAGTGAGACGTCTGGGTCAGAGATAAAGGACTTCATTACAAAAGCAACCACATAAATATCAGCATAGTTGTGCCTGTTCCCCAAGTCCCAACCCCACAAGGGAAGCAGAAGGCTAGTGGGAGTCTACACACGCAGTGGGGCGGGATTAGGAGAGGAATCCTAAATTTAGGGAATTCGCTGCTGCTCAGAAAGCAGTAAGCAAACCCGTGCTTTGTCTGGAGGGAGACAAGCTATAGGCTGAACCTACAATGTGCTCCATCACCTCTTTCTCTGGGCAAATCTGCTACAAAAGACCTCTTTAAAATCTTGAAAAGTAAAACGCCATTTTGATGACTAAGGTACAAGTGATCCAAACCAAGATATTTTCAATTACCTCATGTGCACGTGAAAGCTGGACAATGAATAAGGAAGGCCAAAGGAGAATTGATGCATTTGGATCATGGTGTTGGAGAAGAATACTGAATATACCACGGACTGCCAGAAGAATGAACAAATTTGTCTTGGAAGAAGTACAGCCAGAATGCCCCTTAGAAGCAAGGCTGGTGATCAAAATGGTGAGTAATGGCAGCTGGGCACTATCCAGTTCCTCTGGTCTCATGGCAAATGTGGCAGTGGTTCATGGAAGGAATTAGCCACACATTCCATTTCCTCCTGTTCTTGACTCTCCTTCTTCAGTTGCTTTAGGCAAAGAGAGACCAATCGTAACTTGGATAGCTGTTTGCAAGCTTTTAAGACACAACCAACTAGGAACAGAAGCACTAAACATGATATTAGGCAATCATCTTAGATGTTGCATAAAATCATGACCCTAAACCTCCAAACTAAGGAACCAAAACCCATGAGGTTTTTGGTTGTGCGTAAGCAGCCTCAGCAGGTTCTCTTTGTTGTTGTTGTTGTAAATATATCTATCACACAACTTTTTCCAATTCAACTTTTTACAGGTTTACAACTTACTAACAATAATTACATTAATCAGCTGTGCAACTCTATAAGCAATAACACACACACCCCTTTCCCTATCCCTCCCACCCCTGGTAACCACTAATAAACTTTGGTCTCCATACTTTTGCCTGTTCTTATATTTTTCTGTAAGTGAGGTCATACAATATTTGTTCTTTTGTGATTGATTTATTTCACTCAGTATAATGTCTTCAAGCTCCATCCATATTGTAGCATGTACCAAGACTTCATTTTTCTTTCTGGCTGAGTAGTATTCCATTGTATGTATATACCATGTTTTGTTTACCCATTCATCTGTTGATGGGCATTTAGGTTGTTTCTACTTTTGACTATTGTGAATAGTGCTGCAATGAACATTGGTGTACAAGTATCTGTTTGAGTCTCTGCTTTCAACTATTCTGGATATATACCTAGAAGTGGAATTGCTGGGTCATATGGCAGTTCTACTCTGTCCTATAGGGTCACTATGAGTCGGAATCAACTCGATGGCAGTGGGAGTGGGTTTATGGTAGTTCTATTTTTAGTTTTTTAGGAACTGCCACACTGTTTTCCACAAGGGGTGTACCATTTTGCATTCCCACCAGCAATGCATAAGGGTAGTAAACTATTTTTTGAGAGTTTCTGCTCCCAGTAAGCTATGATTCTCTATTCTTGCCTGTCTTTCCAGTTTTAGGGTGGTGTTTTACCCACATAACTTGAATTCTTTGATAGATCTAAGAAGAATAGTTGATTTTCAATTGGTTCAGATTTTTTTTCTTGCTATGAGGACAGAAGCAATGACTTTCAAACTCTTCCAAGCTCTTTTCAGATCAGCTAACTCATTATTTTTAATGGCTATATGTTGTTAGTGTTCGGTGCCATTGAGTCAGTTTTGACTCATAGCGACCTCACGTGACAGGGTAGAACTGCCCCATAGTGTTTTCTAGGCTGTAATCTTTACGGGAACAGGTAGCCATGTGTTCTCCAGTGCAGCCGCTGGGTGAGTTCAAACCATCAACCTTTCAGTTAACAGTCAAGCACTTAACCCATGTGCAATCAGGGCTCCTTAATGGCCTTATAGTATGCTGTATAAATTGTTGTTGTTAGCTGCTGTTTAGTTGGTTCCCTATGCAAGGGGGTCCCCCCCACAACAGGATTGGATTATTGTGATCCATAGGGTTTCCATTGTTTGATTTTCAGGTAATCCACCTCTGTATATACATATTTATACACACACACACACACACACACACACTTGTGTAACTACCTCTGAAGGATTGATTTCTAGAGGTGGATTTGCTAGGTCAGTGGGTATGTGCATTTTAATTTGTTAAGTTTTGTTAGTATATAACAAAGAAACCAAACCAGTTGCTGTGGAGTTGATTCCAACTCATGGTTACCCCGTATGTGTCAGGGTAGAACTCTTCTCTATAGGGTTTTCAATGGCTGACCTTTCAGAAGCAGATCGCCAGTCCTTTCTTCCCAGGTGCTTCTGGTGGATTCCAACCTTTCCATTGGCAGCTCAGCACATTAATCATTTGCAGGAGTGCCTATCTGCCCACAGGCTACCCCTTCCCCCCAAACCATAAAGAGTTATAAATACTGTACTAAAATAGATGAATTCTTATACAGATATTAATAGATGGATTATCATACAGACATTAAAATGTTAAGTATGAAGGAAGTTTTACAACATGAAGATGTTTATAACATAATATTAAGGGTTAAAAGTCAAATGCTTTGTATGTCAAATTATAAGTTTATAGGAGTGAGAAATGAAAGGGTATCTGGAAAAGTAAAAACAATTTATTTGCTTGAGTGGTAGATGTGGAGATAGTTTTTCTCCTGTTTTTGTTTTCTGGTATTATGACATTGCTGTTGTTTGTACAATAAGTACACTAAAAATGATAGCCTTTAAATAATTAAAAGGAAAGGTGTATATAAAAATAAATTCTTATCAGATTTATTGGCTAGCCTCAGTATAGTCTGATTTTGGTATTTCTCCCTTCAAGTAGACAATGACAAAGTGTCATGACATAGGTACATGTTGTTGCAACTAGGTACCTTATAAGAGATGGTCCTTCTTTAATAGGGAATGCTATAACGCTAAAGAAAAAAAAAAATGTCACGGGCACATCACATTGTTTGTGAAAATTACTGGTGTGGTACCAATCCAATAGACTCAGCACAGTCTGTTGAATGTGGACAAAGGTTCATTTGTTTAAATTCTCCTTTTGCCTGAGAAGGTCATAAAGAATGTTTTCCACTCACTCTTTTTCTTCTTCTGTAAGTAGTATTTTTAAGTTTTAATGATTAAAAAGAATGCTTCAATGATGATAAAATAGCAGAGTTATGATGATAAATGCCTTCGCCCATCCTGAAGTGGGTTTGGAAGGATGGCAAGGCCTTTGCCAGGTACAGAGGAAATGGACTCAAACATTTAGGTCATAGCCTGGCCCAAAGGGCAAAAGCAGGCACGGCCTGGGGTATGCAGCGTTCTGAGAGATCCATCTAACTTGAGCAGAAGGCGCCTGCTGTGATGTAAGAGGAAATAAGGTTACACAAGTAGACCGAGAAGAGGGGAAGAGAAGAGCAGGCTCAGAGGCCAGGCTAAAGAGTTTGGACTGAGTGCATTAAATGGCATTGACTGAAATAAGGACACAGTGTGGGCCCTCAGCCAGGAAATGAGAAAAAGTAAATACTTGTTATCCTTACCAGGATGGGAAGGCATGTTCTTATCTGCTTCTGGGGGTAGGGCCAAGAGAGTACATACAGTTCAAAAATAAGACAGCATTTTGTCTCATTGCTTTAAATTTTTTTCAGTCACAAAGTTTGCCTTATTCCAATCTCCAAAAGACATTAAAAAAATACATGAACTTCTTTTGTTTATCAAACACAATCATGAGTTAAAAATTGTTGAGAAACACAGAATACAAGCTCATGTACTTATACTGTATTTTACAATATAATTAAAGTAATGGGATATAAAAACCAAACAAACCTTTTGCCACCGACTCCATTTTGACTTGTAGCAACCGCCCTATAGGGCTTCCAAGGCTGCAAATCTTTACGGAAGCAACTGCCATATCTTTCGAAGAGTGGCTGGTGGGTTCGAACCACTGATCTTTTCGTTAGCAGCCGAGCGCTTTAACCATTGTGTAACCAGGGCTTCTTAATGGGATCTAACAGACAGTTATAATTTTTTTTAAATTGTACTTTAGATGAAGGTTTACAGAACAAACTAGTTTCTTCTTAAACACATGTTGTTTTACGACATTGGTTAACAACCCCACGACATGTCAACACTCTCCCCTTCTCAACTTCGGTTTCCCGGTTACCAGCTTTCCTATCCTCTTCTGCCTTCTAGTCCATGCCGCTGGGCTGGTGTGCCCTTTTAGTCTTGTTTTGTTTTATGGACCTGTCCAATCTTTGGCTGAAGGGTGAACCTCAGGAGTGACCTCAGTGCTGAGCTGAAAGGGTGTCCGGGGGCCATACTCTCAGGGTTTCTGTGGTCTGTCAGGCCAGCAAGTCTGGTCTTTCTTTTTGAGTTAGAATTTTGTTCTACATTTTTCTCCAGCTCTGTCCAGGACCCTCTATTGTGATCCCTGTCAGAGCAGTCAGTGGAGGTAGCCAGGCACCATCTCATTCTACTGGACTCAGTCTAGTGGAGGCCGTGGAAGATGTGGTCCATTAGTACTTTGGACTAATCTTTCCCTTGTATCTTCAGTCTTCTTCATTCTTCCTTGCTCCCCAAGAGGTGAGACCAGCGGGGTATCCTAGATGGCCACTCACAGGCTTTTAAGACCCCAGATGTTACTCACCAAAGTAGAATGTAGACCATTTTCTTTATAAACTCTGTTACACCAATAGAACTAGATGTTCACTGAGACCATGGTACCCACAGCCCTCTGCCCAGCAGTTCCGTCCCTCAGGGAGTTTCAGTTATAATTTTTAAATTGATTTTTATTTTTTTGAAACTGATACATGCCAAATAATACTAACAGATGTTCACTGAGACCATGGTACCCACAGCTCTCTGCCCAGCAGTTCCGTCCCTCAGGGAGTTTCAGTTATAATTTTTAAATTGATTTTTATTTTTATGAAACTGATACATGCCAAATAATACTAACAGATTTATAAGAAGAAAAAATTAGTTTCCTGACTCATATTTCCCTGTGCCCAGTCCCCTCTCCAATTTCAACTATTTCTCCTGTGCCTCCTGGTGTTTACGTACATGTGAGTATTATATGTTTACACTGATCTATCTTTATATGTCAGTTTTGTACATGATCTATTGACTTTTCACATAAGTAGATGAGGATTTAACTCTGCTATACAACCATCCTGCTCCCCTCCCTCCAACCTCCCAATATAATTAAATCACAGATTTTGTTACTTTTCTATTCAGTATTTACATCATTTCTATTGTCTGCATATATTTCATTGCTGAATCAACCAGTGTAACCTGATTATGTTTCCTTTCTTTCTTCACAAAGTTAATAATTGTGCCAATTATTTATTTACGAGTCTTCCATCTACCTATTGTTAATTCTTCCTACATGCGTCAGTAGTCTCTCAAAATAAGTTTTCACATGGTCCAATGTCAGATGATCTGCAGGTTCCATTTTTTATTTATTTCCAGAAACAGTTCCTCTCCTCCTCCAACCTTGACTTCTTGCTTTCTAGCCTCATATTATTGTTTGTCATTCTGGTGCTTTCTTTTGCTATTATCCTGGCAAATCCCCTCCCTCTCTTCTGCTTTGGCCCTCTCATTTCCTGAATTATTTCTTCTTTTTTGGTTTTCTCCCTGGGTGTTAGAGACCTTGCATACCTGAAAATGTCTCTGAACCTCAGAACATTCTCCAAAGTCATTCAGTTTCTGCGCAGAAAGGTGCTTAAGGCTTGTGCCTGGCGGCGGTCGGGGGTGGGGGGGCGGTGTGCACCTGGCTGCTGGTGTTTGGGGACTTGGGAAGGGAAAGAGAGCTGGTGGGGTGGTGGCGTCTCTCTGATAAATATATAGGCTTCCACTTAATTCACCTGTTTTGAGCCTCACATCTCCCCTTGAGTTTTTCTGTCTGCTATTCATAAGCCCAGAATCTTTGATTCATATTCTGCAAGGAACAAGTCTTAATTCTGAGAATTTTGAAGGAGAAGTTACCAGACTCTTCAGGGTCTTACTGCCTCTTATGCAGATTTCCAGCACTTCTCAATTCCAGACCTGTACCTCACACTCCCTTTCTGTAAAACTCAATTCCAGAGACTTTGAAGCTTGGTTCTCCTTCTGAAGGAATTTAGGTTCAGCTTCCTCTACTCACCTAAGTTGTGAGTTTCCATCTTCCAATATGTTGATATTTTCTATCCCCTGTTATTTTCTCTCCTGTTCTTTTGGTCTTTTAGGCATATATATATGGAAACCCTGGCGGCTTAGGGGGGCAGCTCTACTCTGTCCTACAGGGTTGATATGAATAGGAATCAACTCCATGGCAATGGGTATATATCCATATGTCATTTTAATAGGCATTAAGAAGAGAATGGAAATGATACATGCATTCAACTTACCATGTTTAATCAGAAATCTTTATTTCTATTTAAAATCCAGTGGTAGTAGTATATCATTTTCTTCCTTTATCTTTTATTGTTAAATTTATTCTTCAAAGATGTTTTTGGTGCAAATATTAAAAAAAAAATTGAGTTATCACCTTCTATTTTTCTTAACATGAAATTACAATGACAGCACATTATCATTCTTTTGGGTCCCTGGGTGACCACAAAAGGTTTGAGGTTCGGACCTACCCAGTGACGCCGTGGGAGAACGTTCTGGAGATCTGCTTCTGTAAAGGTTACAGCCAAGGGTCAAAGAGGAAAATTAATAACAGACATCTCACTTTGATTTTTGAGTTTTCTCACCCATGAAACCAAATATTCGCTGTAAAGAAATTCGTGACTAAAACCAATCCTGCGAGCAGCTTTTCTTTCACCCCGAGTTGTTAATCTTTTCTTTCCCACTGGAAGCCAGGCTTACTAAATTTGAATTTCAGAAGATGGCTGAATGGAGGGGCAGAGACCATCTGGTGACCTGAATCAGTTTGACCTCAGTAAAGGTGGGAGGGCAGGGTCCGATCAATCATGGTAAGGTTAGCCGGTGGTCGAGCTTCTGCGTATCTGCCTTCTCTTTCTCTTTATAAGCCTCATTACACCTAGATTCTTTGAGCCATTTGCTTTTTCTGGAATCAAAATGGTCTCCCTATATACATGTAAATAACCGCTTAGAATAAATCTTACGTTCAGATTTCGTTGAGTTTTAATGACTTTTAGCCCAAGAAAACCCTACGGAAGGCAGTTCTACTCGGTGATATGCGGGATCCTCCTAGGTTGGAATCTACTGACGGCAACAGGGTTTGGTATTATTCTTTCAGCTGCCTTGGAAAATGAGATTTTTAATTGGTCGCTAGTGACTTTTGATTGTTTCCCTGGCAATCGTTTCCCTTCACCAGCACCTCCCCATATATCAGTTTGTCGTGTTGATTCAAATAAAGACCCGACACCTCTGCAAGTATCATCCCTTCCCATATTCTCCAATTCCTCTAAAACTGCGTTTCTCAAGGAACTTGCTTCAGTTATTGTAATGCCTGTACATAGTTACATTTCTGGAGAACACAGGGCAAAGCTGTCAAAGTAAAAACAAATTGATTTTAAAATCACTAACCTTAATACTACATAGACTGCCTTGATCTCCGGAATTACTGTGCATTTAGTACAGGAAGCAAGGAAAGGGACAGTGCTATATTCACTAATGTATATCATATTGATATAAAAATAATGTAATGATAAATAGTTAACCTATGATATAAATAATTTTTATTTAAGAAATTAATCATTGAAACAAGTAACCAGAAGCATTTCCTATATACCAACAGCTGGTACAGTAGTTATTGGCCAGTATTTCTCTTCTCTTAGGGTGACGAATTGTCTCTGTATACTATCTACATAGAAAAACATTTGGCATTCGAAATGCTGAACAATTGAGGGGACTTATTTTTTCACTGAAGTGATTGTTTTAATGATATATAAACAAAAACAAAAAAAACACCCAAACCCACTACCTTCAATTCCAACTCATAGTGACCCCATGGGACAGAATAGAACTGTCCCATAGGGTTTCCAAGGAGTGGCTTGTAGATTTAAACTGCTGACTTTTTGGTTAGCAGCCAAGCTCTTAACCACTGCACCACCAGAGCTCCAATGATGTATAAGCATCATTAAGCTTGCTCTACCATTTATATTTTCTGAGTGTAGTGTCATACGTGATGGGTTTAAACCAGCCGTGTGTACATAGTCGTGTATTTTATAAAGCAATTAATACCTTAAAAAACTAAATTTTCAATCAAATGGTTCCTCTGCTGTATCTCTTACATCAAAACTAACAGTGTCTCAAACAAAGAGACTGCTCAATATATTTATGCTTGATAATTTTTTTTGTGTGTTTGTGTATGCTGTTTAGGGCTTTTGGTATGTAAAGAAACTCCAGGGGGAACTGTACAAGCTAGGTGTACATATATCATGTAAGAATTAGTTTTGATTTCATGCAAAACATAACGTAGGATGAGATTCACTTATTCCGACCTGGAAAGCCATTATTCTACTAGACACGCTTTCATTCACAGTGCCTAGGAAATTATCAGCTCACTTTATATCCTCTACTTCCACAGAACAGTGTATCCTTTCCCAAATTCGTAGATAAGCGAAAGCCCACTGCCAAGCCAAGATCCCCTGATCAGATATACCTGCCTCACTCTCAGCAGCTTTTTATGTTTCTCTGACCTTCCTCTAAACCTTTCAACATAAATACCTGTTTCTTTTCCCTACAAGTCGTACTTCCAGGCTATGGAGCACAAATGGGAAAAAATAGACAAAGCTCATTGATTATTTGCTGATTCCCAAACTTAGCTCAGTTTTACTTCCTAGGTACCTTCCTTACCAATTGCCCATAAAGACTATTCTAAACCATTAGCACTTTTATCAAGCCTACCACTCTGCATCTACACCCAAAACCTGGTGGTGCAGTGGGTAAGAGCTCAGGCTGCTAACCAAAAGGTCAGAAGTTGGAATCCACCAGCTGCTCCTTGGAAACCCTATGGGGCAGTTCTACTCTGTTCTGTAGGGTCACTAAGAGTTGGAATTGATTTGATGCCAATGGGTTTAGTTTTGGTTTTATCAGAGAAAATGGAGTCCCTGGCTGGAGTAAATGGTTAATGCAATCTGCTGCTAACTGAAAGTTTGCTGATTTGAGTCTACCCAACGGCGCCTCAGAAGAAAGGCCTGACAGACTACTTCAGAAAGATCAGCCATCGAAAACTCTATGGAGCGCAGTTCTACTTTGACACATACGGAGTTGCCATGAGTACGAATCTACTCTTTGGCAACTGTTTTTGTTTTTTAAATCAGATTAATTAACAACAACAGCTACAAGATAATGAACACTTACTGTCACTTTGCAACAAAACTATATAGTAGATTTTTAAATTTTTATAAGCACACAGCTCATCAGATACTTCTGACTCATGCCTTATTATCTCTTTTCTGTTTGTTTTTCCCTTTATTATCTTTTCAAATACAATGTTTGATATACACAAAAATATATAATGTTTATATAATTTTTGGAACTAAATAATAAAATGAATGCCCACAAACCTATCATCTAGCTTCAGAACTAGAACATAACCAGTACCGTTGCATTGACCTATGTGTTCCTCAGTTCTCCTAAACTCTGGCCTCCCCCCGCTCCCAGAAGTAACCACTGTTTTGAGTTCATTTTTTAATTCTTAATTTTAAAATAATTTAAAGTACAGAAAAATTGCAAGAATATTACAAAAAATTCCTGCATACCCTTTAGCAGATTCAATAATCGTTGTGATTTTGCCGCATTTGTTTTCTCATTCTCTTTATATACAAGCTGTTATTTCTTTTTTTTTTTTTTATTGGCATTAGGTGAAAGTTTACAGAGCAAGTTAACTTCCCATTCAATAGTTTGTACATAAAGTGTTTCATGACCTTGGTTTCATTCCCCACAATGTGTCAGCACTCTCCCCACTTCCACCCTGGGTTCTCCGTTTCCTTCTGTACTGATTTTCTACCCACAAGTTATTTCTCAACCATTTGAGAAGAAGTTGCAGATACAACGTCCCTTTATCTTTAAATACTTTAGTATGTAAAAAAACAAAATGTAGTTTCTAAAAATAAGGACATTCCATTATCAAAATTGGAAAATTTAACATAGATACACTACTGTATCTAATTATAGGCAATTTTCAAATTTCACCAGTTGTCCTAATAAAATGTAGCCACCCCATTGTACCCCTCCACAACTCTCCCCACACCCCAGTACAGGACCAATCCAGGATCACATGCTACATTTAGTTGTCATGTCTTTTCCGTCTTCCTTGGTCCGAAAGACTTCCTCGGTCTTTGTGTTTCTTGATCTTAACACACTTGAAGAAGAGCTTCAGCAAATTATTTTGCAGAATGTTCATTGATGTGGGTTTGTCTGATGTTTCTTCATGATTAAATGGAGGTTATGGATTTTGGGCAGGAACATTATATAAGCGTTGCTGTATCCTCAGGAAGCATATGATGTTAGTTCTCCCTGTTAACTAGTGATGCCAACTTTGATGGCTTGGTTAAGGTGATGTCTTTCCAGTTTATCCACTCCAGAAGTACTATTCTCCTCTTTGTAATTAATAAGCGATTTGTGGAGACATACTTCGAGATTATGTAACTATTGTGTTCTGCATCAAATTTCAACCCAATAGTTTTGGTATCCATTGATAGTTTTTGTCTGAATCATTTATTACCAGAATGGTTACCAAATGGTGATTTTCTAAATCCTTCAAAAAAGAAAAAAAAATTTTTTTTTTCTTTTTTTTTTTTTCATGTGGCGTGCTATGCCTTCTACCTAAGGGATCAGCAATTCAAATCCACCAGGCGCTCCTTGGAAACTCTATGGGGCAGTTCTACTCTGTCCTATAGGGTCGCTATGAGTTGGGATTGACTCGATGGCAGTGGGTTTTGATCATTCCTTCTGCGCGTATTAGTTGAGATTCTACCATAAGGAAGACTTTTTTCTTTTCCCTGCTTATTTATTTATTATAGTAGGAACTCATTCTATTTGTTTAATCTCAGTGTGAAATTTCCTCATTGATCAGCCTTGCTATCTCTGTCGTATGTCAATTTTCCATATGTTCTTGGGTCTTTCTGGGCTCTCTCTTTTGTTCATTGTTCTTTTGGCTTTACTCTGTGCCAAAACAATACTACATATCTTAATATGGAATTACTGTTAGTCTCAATCTCTGGTTGGCCAAGTTCCATTTTTTTATTGAGGAGTGCTTTGGATATTCTTGCTTTTCTGTATAAATTTTAGAACCAGCTTGTCAGATTTCACAAAAACCTCTTCTCATATTTTGTTTGAAATTGACATTGTAGGTTAATTTGGGGAGAACTGCTTTTTTTTTTTTTTAAGTTGAGTCTTTCTTTCCATGAACATAGCATGTTTCTTCATTTTCTTAGGTCTTCTTCTGAGAGTCTTTTAATAAAGTTTAAAAATTCTTTTCTGTATAGGTCTTACACATCTTTTATTAGATTTATTCTGAGGTATCTTGTTACTGAGTTCTTTAAATGTAAGCTCTTAAAATTATGTTTTCTAAGTGTTATGTTACAGAAGTGTTTTGTAAGTATTTGTTAGGTTTTATAGAGATACAATTGAATTTTGCATATTGATCTTATGGCAGACCTTTAAAGAAGTTTCATTTTGGATTTTTTATATGAACCCAGTGCCCTCGAGTTGATTCCGACTCACAGCGACCCTATAGGACATAATTATAAAACTATCTTATAATTGACCCTGGTGGCATAGTGGTTAAGTGCTACGGCTGCTAACCAAAAGGTCAGCAGTTCGAATCCACCAGGCACTTCTTGGAAACTCTATGGAGTTCTGCTCTGTCCTGTGGGGTCACTATAAGTCAGAATCTACTCAACGGCAATGGGTTTTTGGATTTTACCATATAATTTGTGAAATAATGAAATCCTTTGTCTTTCCAATTTTTTGCCTTTGATTTATTTTTCTCGTATTTCAATGTGAGATTGATAAAAGGATTAGACGAACCTGAGGCTGTTGCTTCCCTAACCGAATCCATCCTGGTCCCTACTACAGTATGGCACCATCTGGTGGTGGTGATTGTTCACTCCAGCTTAAACATTGATGGGAACGATTAACAGTCTGTAGTTAACTGAACTTCAGAACCGTATCAATGATTCCAGGAATCATTGATGAAACAAGTTCTAATGATTTCTCCCCTGACCAAAAACAGTTGTCATCTAGTTGACTCCTACTTACAGTGACCACGTATGTGTCAGAACAGAACTGTGCTCTCGTACAGTTTTCAATGATTTTTCAAATGTAGATCACCAGGCTTTCTTCCAAGGTAGGTCTGGGTGGACTCAAACTGAACCACCAGGCTTTCTGTTAGCAGTCAATTTTATTAGCCATTTGCACCACCCAGGGACTCGTCTATTCACCCAGAGTGGGAATATTGAGTTGGGAGATTACTGAGCAAGCAGGATTCAAACCCCACTTCCCCTCTGGGTTCTGTGCCATTTCCCTGGCTAGTTCCCTCCTCCACCCCATTCCCTACTCAATCTCCCAGCCGCTGGAGGTAAGAACTAGCCGCCACCCCATTTCCACTTGGGTGGTTCAGTGGTAGATGGGAGTCAATCATTCGCTCCATTATCTCAGAATTCATGCTATCCTGGGTGTATTTTCACAAGGTTTCATTGCATATATGTGTTGTTTGTATATTTTTGCCCCTCCTCCAGTATAGCATAAACTGCAAAAGATTAAGGATTTTTATTTGCTTTATTCACAGCTATATTACTAATGAGTAGAAAGGTTCAAAGATATTTACTGAATAAATGAGTGACAGAATATTGAAGGAGTCCCTGGGTGATGCAAAAAGTTAAGTGCTCAACTATTAGCTGAAAGGTTGGAGGTTAGAATTTATCCAGAAGTGTCTCAAAAGACAGGCCTGGCTTTAAGGTCACAACCTCGAAAACCTTTTGGAGCAGTTCTACACTCTACACACGGGGTCACCGTGAGTCAGAATAGGCTCTATGGCAACAACAAAAACAACAGAATATTGAAATTTTCCTTTATAGGTAAATTTGTCCATTTCTCCCTGTAATTCTATCAATTGTCGTTTTATTTTGAGGCTTTTTTTATCATGTTGTTGTTGTTGTTAGGTGCCGTCGAGTCGGTTCCAACTCATAGTGATCCCATGTATGCAAATTTAAAATTGTTATAGCTTCTTGATTAACTCAGTCTCCCTTAATGATAATTTTTTGGTCATAAAACCTATTTCAATATTAATATGCCACCCAGCTTTCTTTTATTTGGTATCTGCCAAGTGTACCTTCCACTTGTTTTTACTCTCAACTTTTATAAATTCTTATGTTTTATGTTTCTCTCTTCTAAGCAGCATTAGGTTTTTTTTTTTAAATACATTTGGGCAGTCATTTAACTGATGAGGTTAGTCCATTTATGTTTATAGTGATTGTTGATGTATTTGAATTTATTTCTATATGTCTTTAAAACCTGTTTAACCTGGTTATTGATTTTTTTTATTTCAAATTTTTTCCCCTAGAAAATTGTTTTGGTTCTTTTCCAGATCGGTTATTCCTGTAAGTCTCTTTTTGTTTGTTCATCGTTGGAATTCAATCATTTTTTAAAACATTCTATACTCAATCCACCATTCTATGGGTTAAAGTTACAGTAGTTCTACTGGATAACATTTATATAGTGGAAACATAACTGTTAAATATATTGGAGAACACTTGCCTAACTGTCAGATACAAGCACTTTGCATATATTAACTCACTTAACCCTCATTTTATTGGTTAACCTCATTTCCCAACAGATTAGGAAACCACAGTAGAGAAGTAAAAAAATTTGGCCAAGGCCACATAGTTAGATCACTGAGCTGGGATTTCAACTCAAGTTGTTACTATACTCTCTCCTACTTTCAGTATAAAAAAAGGACGGGGAAAAAAATTTTTTTTTTTTTTTTGCTAATTTCTGAAAGAAAAGAGATTTTATTTTATTTTTTTAGTGCTAGTAGTTTTCAAATTTCTTCATGTGATAATTGACTTCTCACATTTCTTCTTTAGTTTATTGTTCTTATCTTTTGTTCATTTTTTCTTTTTGTCTTGAAGTTCTAAATGATTTTCTGTATAAAAAGTTCCTGGTTTCAACTACAATAAAATGTATTTTTACTTAACAGAATTTTTGTTTTATCAAAAACAAAATCCCAGTGAACATTTTAATCTACTAAGGGAAATCAGTCATAAGATTTATCAGACATCATATTTTCAGAGAGCTGTTGCTTCCCATCATTCTCGTTACCAGGAAATGCTTAGCTGTTTGTTTTCCCAGTCTCTGAGCTCAAATTTTCATAAGGAAAGCATATGAGGAAAGAAGGAAATGTAAACTTCTTTACAGACATCGTACAAAACATCATGTCGTCATCTCTATTACACTAAATAAAACTTTATTAATTACCTCAAACAACTAAATATAGTTAAAGTGCCACAAACAGGATAGGACATAATTAACAAATAGACACAATTTAGATTTCTGTTATTTTAAAGAAAAAACTAGAACCCGAAATTTTTTTTTAAAGTCAATCTATTAGTGATCACGCAAATTATAACAAGGGATCTGTATTTCAAGAATGAGTCACTAAAGAGCTGCTTTGTAGAAATACACAGAGGTTTATTTAAATTAAAAAAACAAAAAAGTTTAAGAATCTAGAAGAGTCACACACTTCCATTTGAGGATCTCGGCATTTGCCCAGATCTGAAACCGAGTCTTATGAAAACAGCATGGTTTAGAAATGTTGCCATCTAGTGTTCACCTTTAGAATTAAAAAAAAAAAAAAAATTTTTTTTCCCATAAAATTGTTAGTTGCAGTTGAGTCAACTCCCACTCGTGGCAACCTTACCTGTAACAATGAAACGTTGCCTGATCCTGTGCTATCTTCATGATTGTTGGTATGTTTACACCCATTGTAGTGACAATGTGTCAGTCTGTCTCACTGAGGGTTTCCCTCATTGTTGCTAACCCTCTATTTTTTACCAAACATGATGTCTTTTTCTAGCAATTGATCTACTCTAAATTGTGTTTCAATAAACAGCTAGAATCTTAACTATTTGAAATTGGAACCAGAGATCAAGAGAGAGTTTCCTGAAGTAACTCGGCAGAGCTTTAGAAATTAAGGAAAGAAAGGAGAGGGTCACTGAAGATGTGTGTATGTGTGTATGTATGGGGACAGCAATCCGGGACAGATCACCCAATAAGCACGCTATGTACGGGTTTATTTGCACTTACTGACTAATCTGTGGTGCACAATTTCACCTGTTCTTCACTACATCTTTGATGTGGTGAAACTCATGCAAATTAGTCAGTAAACACAAGTAAGCCCATGCGTACCTTGCTCACTGTAAGCCTGTGCGCACCTTACTTATTGGTTAATCAACCCCTGACAGCAATGAATGATGATAGATGGTGGAAAGAGAAAATGGCAAAGGCACAGGATCCTTTAGGGTGAATAGACAATGTGAGAAGGTTGGGGTTAAATCTTTGAAGTGAGTAGGAAAAAGGTAGCGTAATTGGCATTAAAATGTATGGATGTCAAATTTTTAACAAATATACCAGATATTTACAACTTTTGAAGGATTTTATCTTGTTTTAGATAATAATAGCTACCATTTGTTGAGTGTTCAGTGAGTGTGTCAAACATTCTAAATGGTTTACGTGCAATATGTATTTAATTTTTATAATAACTCAGCTATTATAGACACACATGTTATCAGGAGGGACCAGTCCCTGGAGAAGGGAATCTTGCTTGGTAAAGCAAAGGGTCAGCGAATAAGAGGAAGACTCTCACAGAGATGGACTGAGTGGCTGCAACAATGGGCTCAAACACAGCAGCAATTGTGAGGATGGTGCAGGACCAGGCAGTGTTTTCATTCTGTTGTAAACAGAGTTGCTGTCAGTCAGAGCTGACTCGACAGTATCTAACAACAAGGATAACTCAGTTACCCCATTCTTCAGATGAGAAAATTGAGGAACAGAAAGATTAAAAGCTTTTAAGCAGCAAAGCTGTGATTCTTCTAATCCAAAAGGCTGGCTCCAGTGCTTGTGTTCTTAATACATATGCTATACTTCCTCCTACGATAAGTACAGAATTTAGGCTCTTGTTGTTGTTGTTAGGTGCCGCCGAGCTGGTTCCAACTCATAGCGACCCTATGCACAACAGAACGAAACACTGCCCGGTCCTGAGCCATCCTTACAATCGTTGTTATGCTTGAGCTCATTGCTGCAGCCACTGTGTCAATCCACCGCGTTGAGGGTCTTCCTCTTTTCCGCTGACCCTGTACTCTGCCGAGCATGATGTCCTTCTCCAGGGACTGATCCCTCCTGACAACATGTCCAAAGTATGTAAGACGCAGTCTCACCATCCTTGCCTCTAAGGAGCATTCTGATTGTACTTCTTCTAAGACAGATTTGTTTGTTCTTTTGGCAGTCCATGGTATATTCAATATTCTTCTCCAACACCACAATTCGAAGGTGTCAATTCTTCTTCGGTCTTCCTTATTCATTGTCCAGCTTTCACATGCACACGATGTGACTGAAAATACCATGCCTTGGGTCAGGGCGCACCTTAGTCTTCAAGGTGACATCTTTGAAGAGGTCCTTTGCAGCAGATTTACCCAATGCAATGTGTCTTTTGATTTCTTGACTGCTGCTTCCATGGCTGTTGATTGTGGATCCAAGTAAAATGAAATCCTTGACAACTTCGATCTTTTCTCCGTTTATCATGACGTTGCTCATTGGTCCAGTCGTGAGGATTTTTGTTTTCTTTATGTTGAGGTGTAATCCATACTGAAGGCTGTGGTCTTTGATATGCATTAGTAAGTGCTTGAAGTCCTCTTCACTTTTGGCAAGCAAGGTTGTGTCATCTGCATAACGCAGGTTGTTAATGAATCTTCCTCCAATACTGATGCCCTGTTCTTCTTCATATAGTCCAGCTTCTCTGATTATTTGCTCAGCATACAGATTAAATAGGTATGGTGAAAGGATAGAACCCTGATGCATACCTTTCCTGACTTTAAACCAATCAGTATCCACTGGTTCTGTCCGAACAACTGCCTCTTGATCTATGTAAAGGTTCCTAATGAGCACAATTAAAAGTATTCTGGGATTCCCATTCTTTGCAATGTTATCCATAGTTTGTTATGATCCACACAGTCGAATGCCTTTGCATAGTCAATAAAACACAGATACACATCCTTCTGGTATTCTCCGCTTTCGGCCAGGATCCATCTGACATCAGCAATGGTATCCCTGGTTCCACGTCCTCTTCTGAATCCAGCCTGAATTTCTGGCGGTTCCCTGTCAATACACTGCTGCAGCTGTCTTTGAATGATCTTCAGCAAAATGTTGCTTACGTGTGATATTAATGATATTGTTCTATGATTTCTACCTTTGGTTGGATCACCTTTCTTGGGAATAGGCATAAATACAGATTTCTTCCAGTCAGTTGGCCAGGAAGCTCTCTGCCATATTTCTTGGCATAGATGGGTGAGCACCTCCAGCACTGCATCTGTTTGTTGAAACATCTCAATTGATATTCCATCAATTCCTGGAGCCTTGTTTTTTGCCAATACCTTGAGAGCAGCTTGGACTTCTTCCTTCAGTACCATTGATTCCTGATCATATGCCACCTCTTGAAATGGTGGAACATCGACTAATTCTTTTTGGTGTAATGACTCTGTGTATTCCTTCCATCTTCTTTTGAAGCTTCCAGCATCATTTCATATTTTCCCCCATGGAATCCTTCATTATTGCAACTCGAGGCTTGAATTTTTTCTTCAGTTCTTTCAGCTTGGGAAACGCCAAGCATGTTCTTCTCTTTTTGGTTTTCCATCTCCAGGTCTTTGCACATGTCATCATAACACTTTGTCTTCTCGAGATGCCCTTTGAAATCTTCTGTTCAGCTATCTTACTTCCTCAATTCTTCCTTTTGCTTTAGCTACTCGATATTTGAGGGCAAGTTTCAGAGTCTCCTCTGACATCCATCTTGGTCTTTTCTTTCTTTCCTGTCTTTTCAGTGACCTCTTGCTTTCTTCATGGATGATGTCCTTGATATCATTCCACAACTTGTCTGGTCTTCGGTCACTAGTGTTCAATGCATCAAATCTATTCTTCAGATGGTCTCGAAATTCAGGTGGGATATACTCAAGGTCATATTTTAGCTCTTGTGGACTTGCTCTGATTTTCTTCAGTTTCAGCTTGAACTTGCATATGAGCAATTGATGGTCTGTTCCACAGTTGGCCCCTGGCCTTGTTCTGACTGATGATATTGAGCTTTTCCATCATCTTTTTCCACAGATATAGTCAATTTGATTTTTGTGTGTTCCATCTGGTGAGGTCCATGTGTATAGTCACCATTTATGTTGGTGAAAGAAGGTATTTGCAATGAAGAAGTCGTTGGTCTTGTAAACTTCTATCATTTGATCTCTGGCATTGTTTCTATCACCAAGGCCATATTTTCCAACTACTGATCCTTCTTCTTTGTTTCCAATTTTGCATTCCAATCACCAGTAATTATCAATGCATCTTGATTGCATGTTTGCTCAATTTCAGACTGCAGCAGCTGATAAAAATCTTCTATTTCTTCATCTTTGGCCCTAGTGGTTGGTAGGTAAATTTGAATAATAGTCGTATTAACTGGTGTTCCTTGTAGGCGTATGGATATTATCCTATCACTGACCGCGTTGTACTTCAGGATAGATCTTGAAACGTTCTTTTTGACAATGAATGCAACACCATTCCTCTTCAAGTTCTCATTCCCACCGTAGTAGACTACATGATTGTCCAATTCAAAATGGCCAATACCAGTCCATTTCAGCTCGCTAATGTCTCAGATAGTGATGTTTATGTGTTCCATTTCACTTTTGACGATTTCCAATTTTCCTAGATGCATACTTCGTACATTCCATGTTCCGATTATTAATGGATGTTTGCAGCTGTTTCTTCTCATTTTGAGTCATGCCACATCAGCAAATGAAGGTTCTGAAAGCTTTACTCCATCCACGTCATTAAGGTCGACTCTACTTTGAGGAGGCAGCTCTTCCCCAGTCATCTTTTGAGTGCCTTCCAACCTGGGGGGCTCATCTTCCAGCTCTATATCAGACAATGTTCTGCTGCTATTCATAAGGTTTTCACTGGCCGATTCTTTTCAGAAGTAGATTGCCGGGTCCTTCTTCCTAGTCTGTCTTAGTCTGGAAGCTCAGCTGAAACCTGTCCTCCATGAGTGACCCTGCTGGTATCTGAATACTGGTGGCATAGCTTCCAGCATCACAGCAGCACGCAAGCCCCCACAGTACGACAAACTGACAGACACATGGGGGAGAATTTAGGCTAGGGTCACCATATAATAGCAGGTAGGAAGTTTAGTCAATTATCCAAATAATTTTGACCACGATTTATTATTTTTGTTATCTAGCTCTGATGTTTGATAAACTCATCTAACAATTGCGGAGCTTTTCTTTTTACATCCGTGCTATGCTCTTGGTAAATTTCAGTACATAGATTTGTCTTTCATATAAAAATATGAAACTATTCTGCTTTCATTTGTCATTGAGTGTTTATATTAACTTTATTTAAACCAAAAAAAAAAAAAAAAACCCACTGCTGTCGAGTTGACTCTGATTCATAGCGACCCTATAGGACAGAGTAGAACGGCCCTATAGAGTTTGCAAGGAGTGCCTGGTAGATCTGAACTGCTGACCTTTTGGTTAGCAGATGTAGCACTTAACCACTACGCCACCAGGGTTTCATTTTCTTCAGTAGTGATGGTAAATTTCTTCTCTTCAACTCTTGGTCTTCTTTGTGCCACTAACACAACTATGGCAACTGTATTGGTCAGAGTTTTAGTTACAAATAGAAAAAGCTACTCTTGCTAGTTTAAGCAGAAAAAAATATTTATTAAAGAATGTTACTAGCTCAGAGAATCTTTGGAGGATTAGTGAGTCAGATTTGGAGGCTATACAGTTAAAAACAATGCCCAAACCACATTGGAAAATTGTACCAGGAAAGACTCCAGTGAAATCAGTCACTACAGGACACACCGCTCACTCTGGACGTGAGACTCCAGAACTTCCACCATTCTGACCTTGAAAGATCACATCTCAATTGCTACATGTACTGGAAATAATGGATTTCCTGTAGCCCCTGCCTTGACATGTATCTCCTTTCTGATTTGGCATCTGTAATGACTAGTTTTATGTGTCAATGTGGCAAGGCTATTTAAAAAAAAAAAAAAAAAAGAACAGTTAAGTTGATTCTGACTCATGGCAACACCATGTGTACCAGAGTAGAACTGTGCTCCATAGGGTTTTCAGGAGCTGATTTTTCTTCTGAGGCATCTCTGGGTGGACTCGAACTTTCAACCTTTCAGTTAGCAGCCAAGCATGTTAACCACCCAGGGACTAATCAAACACTAGTCTAGGTGCTGCTGTGAAGGTATTTTATAGATACACTTAACATCTACGATCAATTGATTTGAACTATTAAGCACTCGACTATTAGCCAAAAGGTTGGAGGTTAAAATCCACCCAAGGCGCCTAGAGAGACAGGCCTGGTGATCTGCTTCTGAAAGGCCACAGCCTTGAAAACCCTGTGGAGCAGTTCTACTTCGCACACATAGGATTGCACGGAGTGAGGACCAATGGCAAACAACAACAAAAGAGATTACTCTCAGTAACGTGAATAAGACTCATGTAATCAGTTGAAGGCCCTAAGAGCAAAAACTGATGTTTCTCAAAGAAGAAGGAATTCTGCCTAAAGCTGTAACATAGAAATCCTGCCTGAGTTTATATTCTCCCAGCCTGCTCTTAAAATTTCAATCTTGCCAGACTTGCTAATTCCTTAAAATAAATCTCATGTTCTATTTCTCTGGAGAACCCAGACTGATATAATAATGTCTCACACAGATGTATGCGTGATTGGGAGGACCTTGGCCACGTGCCTGCACTGTAGCTGCAAGTGAGTCTGGGAGAGTGAGTTTTCTGTCTTCTACCAGGTGCAGGTGAAGCACAAGGTAGGCAAATTCCCAGACAGGGAAAGGGTGCCAAAAAAAAAGTGCATAAAGGGAATCAGCCTTAAAACATCAATAGCCTTGTTCTTTGACCAGCTACTCTGCTAGTACATTTCCTCTGAGACCTAGTTGCCATTTGCACAGTCCCTAAACATTTCTTTAATCTATTTTTTAATTTTCAGTGGATGAAGCTCTTACTTATCTAGAATTCAAATAACTATCAAGCATGATGGCACAGTGGTGGTTCAGCGGTAGAATTCTGCCCTTCCATGCAGGAGACCTAGGTTTGATTCCTAACAAATGCACCTCATGCATTCAGTTTGTTAGTGGAGGCTTGAGTGTTACTATGATGCTAAACAGATTTCAACAGAGTTGACAGACTAGGAAGGAAGACCTGGTGATCTGCCTCCAAAAACCAGCCAGTGAATACCCCAGAGATCACAGTGGTCCAATCTGCGGCTGATCAAGGTGATGGTGCAGGACTGGGCACCATTTCCTTCAGTTGTGCATGGGGTCTCCATGAGTTGTGGGCCGACTCAATGGTAGCTAACAACAACATCAAGCACAGTTAAGCACAAATAACTGGATCCTTCCCCTTACCTCACCACCACACCCACCTAGAGTATACCTTTGTAGGAAGGTATTAAGCAGCTTAATATGAAGACGTTACTTGCCAATTATTCATCCCTCTTTATGGTAGTAAAAGAATCCCAACCTCCCTCAGATGAATCATCTCCTTTCCAGAAGACCCTGGCCCAGTTTGGCTAATCAGAATAGTCCACATATGCCCCTCCTCCTCAATCACTGTGATTAGTTCTAGATCAGGTAGGTACATGGCCCAGGCCAAATTAATGAAATAAAACATGCTGGCAAGTAAGTATTTGTCTGTATTTTTCGCTTTAACCAGGTTCACCATTGAATGTAACAGAGAATTTTGCTGTTTCTTGCTGCCCGGTGTTTAGAGGTCAGCACAGGGTTAGCTGCATTTATTTTGTTTCTTTTCAACATGTGTGCCTCCGCTCTCTTCAGATTTAACATTTTGATCTCTTTCCTGCATCTGACTATTCTGGGTCAAATGCTGGGGTGTAAGCACATATTTCATGAAAGTATTATAAATTTTGAAGTTTCTGAGTGGTGTGAGTGGTTAATGTGCTCAGCTGCTAACCAAAAGTTTAGAGGGTTGAGTCCACCCAGAGGCATCTCCGAAGAAAGGCCTGCTGATCTACTGCTGAAAAACCAGCCGCTGAAAACCCTGTGGAGCACAGTTCTACTCTGTGGACACACACATGGGGTCACCATAAGTTGTCATGACTAGATGGCAACTGGTTGGTTTTTATTATAAATTTCAGGCAAGACTTGCATTTCTCTAACGCCTGTGGATTTTATGGGTCCTTTGTCTTTTTTTTTTTTTTTGTCAAGCAACGGGAAACCCTGGTGGCATAGTGGTTAAGAGCCACGGATCCTAACCAAAAGGTCAGCAGTTCAAATCCACCAGGCGCTCCTTGGAAACCCTATGCGGCAGTTCTACTCTGTCCTATAGGGTTGCTATGGCTATGAGTCGGAATCGACTCGATGGTAACGGTTTGGTTTGTCAAGCAACAGTAATACCCTATTGTACGGTTTCATCTCTTAGCTTGTCCTCCCTAGTTTTAACTGTCCTCTACCTTCTAATGATAAATTAAATCCTAACTGAAGAGCAACTGTCCTCCTGAAGGAAACAGAACACTATCACTGAATCTAAATTTCCTTTGGAGGAAATATTTCATTAAAGGTATTGTACCTGAGTATACAAGAATCTGATTCTTGAGTTGTGTTTCTGCATAAATTACAGAATGAGTCATAACAGAGTGTCCTGGTTGGAAACTACAGCTGTGATAAGCACTATGACCCGTTGATTCGAAGAACTGAAGCTTTTGTCTTTGATGCGCCACAATGCCTTCCTTCTTCTCTAGTTTTTCCTTCAACAATATTAACTTTGTAGTGTATTGGACATAATATTATTTAGTGTGTCATTTTATATTATCTTGAAATATGTTCCTGCAATTCCAAAATAAAAACCTACCCTTCAATATTTAAATTCTTATTCTACAACTGTGCTTTAATCATGTTCCTTTTATAAAATACCTATATGGAATAACTTCTGTGTGGGTATCAGGAAGTCGTGTCCAATGAAGTTAACCAAGAGGAATACAGCTTTACTGTAAGGAACAAAGAGCTGTGACTTAGGACCCTGTGTGTTTTGTGTTGCCAGATTGCTCAGCCTAGAAAGGAGCAAATCCTAAAATGGAAATGATTTCTCGATATTACAACATAGTAACGCAACATCTGGGCTCTGGCTAACTTGTTTGCAATGAAGTCATGGGTTTCTCAGAAGCCTGCATCACAAAACCTCAGGTCACTGTGACCTACTTAATACTCTCCTAGACATCAGGAAAAAAAGGATTACGGGGCAGGCAAAGGCTAGGGAGAAGGGAAAGGCAAAAGAGGAGGGAAGAAAGAGAACTCTGTTTAACTGGTACATTTTACCTTCTGTTAGGTGGCCTGGAAGGAGCCCTGTGGCACAGTGGTTAAGAGCTGGGCTGCTAGCGGAAATGTTGGCAGTTTGATCCCACCGGACGCTTGGTGGGAGAAAGATGTGGCAGTTGGCTTCTGTAAAGATTGACAGCCTTGGAAACCCTATGGGGCAGTTCTACTCTGACCTATAGAGTTGCTATGAGTGGGAATTGACTCGACAGCAACAGGCTTGGTTTAGTGGCACAATGGTTAAGCGCTGGGCTGATAACTGAAAGGTTGGTGGTTGGAACCCACTCTGAGGCTCCATGGGAGAAAGACCTGGTGATCTGCTGTGGTAGATTACAGCCTAGGAAACCCCATGGGGTAGTTCTACACTATCACACGGGGTCACTAGGATTGGAAATCGACTGGACAGCACCCAATGAGAGGGTAAATGTAATTAGTATCCTGAAGCTTGTAAACAGCACGATCATGTTCCCTAACTGAAATTAGGAACTGGTTTTTATGTCAGGAATGTATAATTTCCTAATTGCTACTGAGATTTGTTTCAGCCTCAACAAGCAAATGTGCTTTTAAATTAGATTTGCCCTATGACAAATAGATGTCTCAACCTCTATTCAATTTTTTCTTAGTTCCTTACTATATGATTAATTTTGTTTACTATAAGAAATATGCACAGAAAAATTGGTTTCTCTGTGATTAAATATTTTATGACTTCCTTTCTTTGATTTTTAATTTTTACTGATAAAGTGGTTATTTTCAAAAGTAATGAAGGCAAATGATTGTAGTAAACAATGAATTATTTAAGGATTTATAAATAAGTGATGTCTAATATACTTCTTCTGAAACAAGTAGTTTATGAAACAGACACATGTATTTATAAATATAATTAAGGCACAATATATTGCATTTATGTAATAATTTTTCCCAAACAGTTAATATATTTTTTTCTTTGTCTATTGCTGCCTAACAAACCGCCTCAGAATGTAGTGACTTAAACAATAGCTGTCTTATTCTATCTCACAGTTCTGTGGTCAGGAATTTGGCCAGACCATAGAGAGGTGGCTCATCTCTGCTTCACTTGATAGCTACTGGGACTAGATGGCATCTTCACTCATGTATCTGCAGCTTGAGCTAGGATGCCTTGAATGATGGGGTCTGGCTGGAACTGCTCATCCAAGGTCATATATGCGGGGCTTTGGCTCTCCCTGTTGGTTGGGTTCCTTGGTCTTTTCCATGTAGTAAAGGGCCCTGAGTGGCACAAATGATTTGTGCTCATCTACTAACCTTAAAGCTTGGCAGTTCAAATCCAGCTTTGCAATGGAAGAAAGGCTTGGTGATCTGCTTCCACAAAGATTAGAGCCAAGAAAACCCTATGGAGCAGCTCTACTCTGTAACACATGGGTTCGCCACGAGTCGGAATCCACTTGATGACAACAGGTCTTTGTTGTTTATCAGAATCTTGCCTCCTGTGGCCTCTCCACATAACTTTTCCATCGAGGCAGCCAGACTTAAGAAGCTGTCATGCTTAACCCTGGAGCTGACATACAGTCACTCCTGCCACATTCTGTTGACTCAAGTAAGTCACAGGGTCAGCCTGGAATCAGCATGGGAGGAGACTACACAAAGGGGTGAACACCAGGAGGCACGGTTTGTGGAAGGGGAATGGAGGATCTGTGGAGACGAACTACTACAATAAATGTGACCCTTGACAGTGTAATTTCCTGGGTTCTCAACTGTATACTGTAATAGTTTCTCAACAGGTGTGCTTTGTGTAATCTGAGGCTTGAGGAATGCTTTTCAAAAAAGGCATCCTGGTTGAGTAAATTTGTGAGACAGTGCAAGCTATAGCCCTTCTCTTGGGCTTGTTGGCATACTGAAAGCAGTAAGTATTGTCTTAGTCATCTAGTGCTACTATAACAGAAATATCATAAGTGGATGGCTTTAAAAAAAGAAGTTTATTTTTTCACAGTCTGGTAGGCTAGAAGTCTGAATTCAGGTGCCAGCTCCAGGGGAAGGCTTTCTCTGTTGGCTTTGAAGGAAGGTCCTTGTCAACAGTCTTCCCTTGGTATGGGAGCATCTCAGCACAGGAACCTCAGGTCCAAAGGATGTGCTCTGTTCCCCACACTGCTTTCTTGGTAGTATTTTGTCCCTAAGTCTCTGCTACCTTCCTTCTCCTTTTCTCTCTTGAAAGATAAAAGGTAGTACAGGCCACACCCCAGGGAAACTCCCTTTACATTGGATCAGGGATGTGACCTGGGTAAGGGTGTTAGAATCCCACCCTAATCCTCTTTAACATAAAATTACAATCACAAAACGGAGGACAACCACAGTATACTGGGACTCATGGGCGGACATAACTCAATCCATGACAAGGGTTTGCAGTAGACAAGTCCATTTAACTTTGTTTAACTCAGCATTCCCCAAGCATCTGAGGGCATAAAACTGTGCCTAGCATTTAGTTACCACTCATAAATATTTGTCGAATGAACTTTATCACAGGACCCTTTTTCACAAAACACACATGGACATTTCAAAGAAGTGGTGTTTCTATGTAAGGAAGTTTGGAAAACACTCAGCTATACAGCCCCTATCAAGGTACTTCCTAATGAACTGGTTACTGTGCCTTAGGCTTCATGGCTCCATCTCCTGGTCGCAGGTGATTAGATCCCAGATGAGCACCTGAACCAAAGGCAGCCATCTATGCACTGGTCAGCAACTTATGAGGTAGCCTGGTACAAGAGCTTTTTCCAACAGGAGTAGCCTAATTTGCACTGTGATAAAACCAAAAACCAAACCCACTGCCATGGAGTGGATTCTGACTCATAGCCACCCTATATAAAAACCCTTTGCCGTTGAGTCGATTCCGACTCATAGCGACCCTATAGGACAGAGTAGAACTGCCCCACAGAGTTTCCAAGGAGCGCCTGGTGGATTCAAACTGCTGACTTTTTGGTTAGCAGCCACTACGCCACCGGGGTTTCCATTATATGCAATACTTAGATGCTATTTCTTCATTATACTGGTTGTGTGGATGCTAAAACCATTTCCTGTTTCTCTTTCTTCCCCTATATTTTAGAACAATCCCCCTATCCTGTGTATGTGTCTATTTCTTACTATCTGAAAGGATCTAAGTAATACATGGTATCACGGAGAAAGGCTTATGCTCACATGTTCAGAATGAAAAAAACACTCTACTCAGTTTTCCAGCTCAGGGGAGAAGAATTCCACTATCTTAAAAATGCCCCGTGCTCCACCTATTCATCTATCAAAAGTACGGAATGAATTTGTATGCCATCCTTGCACAGGGGCCAAGCTAATCGCTGTTTGTCATTCCAGTTTTAGTATTATATGCTGTTGAAGCAGTACAAATGTGTCTTTTTTTTTTTTTAATCTTATTTTCTAAGTGGAGCCCTAGTGGTGCAGTGGTTAAGAGCTCAGCTGCTAACCCATAAGGCCGGCAGTTCAAATCCACCAGCCGCTCCTTAGAAACCCTATGGGACAGTTCTACTCTGTCCTACAGGGTCGCTACGAGTTGGAACCGACTCAAGGGCAACCAAAAACAACAGTTTTCTAAGTAGCTATCACTAATTTAGTAACCCCAAATCCTTTGTCAATTGTCTAAATCACTTTCAATATGGTCATTCTTACCAGATGCACTATCAATTTCACCTTCTTTAAGGAGGCTCTTTGAGGAACTTCTGCTCTCTTTGAGAGTAGTCTGATTACCTTCTAGACCTGGTATACAGCAGTCATCCTGGGTCTCGCTTCATCAGCAGTCTGGGGATTCCCTTCAGTTATCTCCTGTGTGGGAGCTCCACTTTTCTGGATGCCATGTCTTTCCCTTTCTAATTTGGTGGAACATACCTTCGAATATATCCTCGAGAAACGGTGTGTGATAATTCCAAACTTTTAGGTTGGAAACGCTTTTCTTTCAGAGCTGTGAAGGTTTTGTTCTATTTAGCTTTCAGTGCTTTCCTTGATAATTCCAAAGTCATTTTATTCCTGATCCCTTGTTTGTGAACTTTCCTTTTTCTCCTGAGAAGCTTGTAGAATTTCCAAATAATTTCAGAATTCTTGAGAACAGTATTCTGAAATTTCATAGTGTTATGCTTTGTGTGTTTGATTTTTATCTGTTAAGCAGGGCATTCAGGGAAGTTCTTCAGATCTTGGAAATGCTATCGAATTATTTCCTAATGTTGAGTTTTCTCGCTTCTCTTTTTCTGGTACTCCTAATATTTGGATGTTGGATTTCTTGGACTGTTCTCTCTTTTTTAAATTTTTTATTTTATTTTTTGCATTTTCTCCTCCATTTCCCATCTCATGGATGTTTTGCTCTTCATCCTGAGAGATATGCTCACTTTTTCTCCCACTCTTCTGCTATCATGTTTTCAATTTCTAAGAGTCCCATTTTGTTTCTTGAATATTTATGACATTACCTTTTCATTGATAAATATTTCAGTATATATCTCTAATAACATTTCTAAAAAATAAAATACCATTGCCATACGCACAAAATAAATCTTTAATGCCAATAATCCAGAAACTTCAAATTTCCCATTTTATAAAATGTTTTAAAAGTTTTTTTTGTTTGTTTGCTTGAATCAGCATTCAAGTGAACTTCATATATTTCATTGGTTGATATTTCTCTTAAGTTTTCTTTTAATATTTCAGCTTCTCCTCCTTATTTAGAGCCCTGGTGGGGCAGTGGTTAAGAGCTCCGGCTGCTCACCAAAAAGTTGGCAGTTCGAATCCACCAGCCAACTCTTGGAAACCTTATGGGGCAGTTCTACCCCGTCTTATAGGGTTGCTATGAGTTGGAATCAACTCAACAGCAACAAGTTTTTTTTCCTACTTATTTATCTTTTACTTAAATGTAATTATTGAAAAATCAGGTCATTTATAATGTAGAACTTTCCGGTTTGAATTTGGCTGATTGCATTTGTCGTGTTGTTTTACATCTTCCTGTTTTACATCTTCCTCTTTCCTCTGTATTACCTATAATACCTGTAAATTGATAATTAGATCTGGAGTCTTGATTAGAATCATTTTTTTTTTTTTTTTGGCATGAATACTTTATCAGGAGACAAAAGAGTTTTGGTGTTTTTTTATTTTCATGATGTCAGCAGCCATTGAGGATCATTATCTTTATCCATTATTGTGTGAAATGGAGATATTCTATCATTCCTTCTTCATTTATTAGCTGTTCAAAGAGAAGCTTCTCCTCATCAACTTTTTGGTTACCTAATATATAATTAGTACAGAAAAAACAGGGGAAATGCTTAATCCTTTCCCTTTATCAGTTTTCAAAATAACAAGGTGGTTCACTAGCATCCTACAAAGGTGACAATGAGTTTTTTCTTTTTCAATTATCGTCATAAAAAAAAAAAAAACTCCTATATTTAAACATATTTAGTAATGTTTCAATATCTTGTAGTTATTTTCCCTCGAATGCTCTAATTATCCCATATTTGATCTGGAAAGGTTTCTTCAAGTTGGCTCCTGAGTTCTTGCAACATAGTCCTAGTCGTTTTTGATAGTTCCCTTTTTTCTGGCCTGATGCAATGTTTCAGGCTCGTTTGTATGACCCACATCTGGAATAATAAATAATAAATTTGAATTGATTGTGTCAATATAAATTTATGATTTATTTTACCTTAAAAAATCATCTTTCAACTTAAAAAGCCTAGAAATAAGGACCAAGGCACAAGCAGTGGATACTCTTAGAGCCCAGATTGTGATACTTAAATACCATTTCCGTCTAACAAGAACCAGACCTCTTTGGAGAAATGACTGATTCCACATGTGGACCTGGGTTCTCATCTGAGGCCTAGAGCCCTCTCCCATGCTCGTTCCTTTTGGCAGGATTCAGTTCCTTGCAGTTGTAGGACTGTGGTCCCCTTTTCTTTGTTGGCTGTTGGCTGGAGATTGCTCTCAGCTCCATGCAGCTGCTCTCCAGTCCTTGTGTTTGGGCCCCTCCATCTTCAAAGCCAGCAACAGCACACCAAATCCTTCCAGGCTTCAAATTGCTCTAATTTCTTCTTTCGTTGCCAGTCTGATAAAACTGTTAAGGTGGTGTTGGCTAGGTTTCTCAGTTACAAAGTTAACATTTTCATTTTGTAATTACTAAGTAATTTGTGAGAAGAAACTTTGAGACATTGTGAATATTCTGTTGCTCATTAAACAAAAGTATTAATAGTATTACTAATATCTATTTGTTTCTTGCTTGAATTCATTATTATTGTGATGACTGCAGTGATGATTTTTCTAAATCTATCATTCCTTCTATAGTTACTAGTTTGTATTCTATGGTGGCAGAAACCCTGGTGGCATAGTGGCTAAGAGCTACGGCTACTAACCATAAAGGTTGGCAGTTCGAATCTACCAGGCGCTCCTTAGAAACTCTATGGGAGAGATTTCCTTTATTTATTTGTTTATGTCATTATGGACTCATGGATTCTAATTTTATTTTCTGTTATAATCTGTTACTTTCATTCCCGTGATGCTCAAATTGTCCCAGTTTCGGTCAGAGAGAGGTCCTTCAAGCTGGCTTCTCTGTCCTCTTGACATGTTCCCATCATTCTTGCAGCACTTGCCTCTGGCAAAACAAGGTTATCTTGGCTCACCTCGTATTTTCCCTTCTTAACCTGGAATCAGCCATTTCCCCAAGGATCCCTGGTTGTTTTTGTGGGGAATAGCATTTAGAAATCAAGATTTAGGCACTAGGCATGGTCTTTACTGCCGGGGTATCATTGTTTCTGAACTCTTTCAGATGACAGAGCCAGGAGAGCTACATCTATGTTTATCTCTGTGTCAACACATTTATCAGTTAAAAACCATGAATTCATGCTAGTACTTCCAATTCCAATCAAACACCACAGAGTTCATTTTAGTTTTTTCTATTTTCCAAATGGAAAATTTGCTCCCATTCTTCTTAATAGATTTACTCAGTTGCTCAACACTAGAATACACAGAAAGCAGCTTCATTCTAACTAATCTTAATCATTGCACAAAAGCAAATCTACTGAGAGTCTAAGGTTGTTCACAGTTCTTTTTGTCTTTAAACTGAAAGTCAAAGCAAGCACTGCTTTCAAAAGTTACTTGAATTAGTTCCTTTTCCCCACCTTCTCCTCACACTTCAGTATGCTCATATTATTCATTTGAAATACTGTTAGGTTCATTAATTTATTAGTCTTGTGTTTCTTTTTGCACTAACAAGCATTCGATGTATATTTTCTTTTATCAAGTTCTTTTACACACAAAATGTAGTATAGCATATACTTTTGTACTTTGCTTTTTTCTCTTAAGAATATATCCTGGAAATAACTCCATATAAGTTTCTAGAGATCTTGCTCATTCTTTTTTTTTTTTTTCTCATTAGGTGAATAGCATTCTGTTTGGTGGGTATACTGCAGTTTGGTCAATGACTTTCCCATATAAGCGCATTTAGATTGTTCTCAGTATTTTTTAGTGAATAGTCTTGTGCACATCTGTTTTTGTATTATTGCAGGTATATACAGGGTACGTTCTTAGAAGGGAAACTTCTAGGTAAAAGGTAAATACATAAGTAGTTTTTGTTTGTTTTTTACTTTTACAAGGTGAATTCTACTACCTGTTTTTTTTTTTTTTACCATTGTGCTTTAGGTGAAGGTTTATAGAGCAAACTATTTCTCATTCAATAGTTCATACACAATTTGTTCCATGACACAAGCTGCACTTCCCACAATGTGTCAGAACTCTCCCCATTACCACCCTGAGCTTGCCATTTCCATTTGTCTGCTTTTCCTGCCCCTTCCTGCCTTCTCATCTTTGCTTTTGGGCATATGCTGTCCTTTTGGTCTCATGTAGATAATTGTTCTAAGGAGCACTTTCCTCATGTGTATTATTATTTATCTATAGGCCTGTCTATTACTTGGCTGAAAGGTGATCTCCAGGAATGGCTTCAGTTCCATGTTAGAAAAGTGTCCAAAGGCTATAGTCTAGGGGTTCCTCCGATTTCTCTCAGACCAGTAAATCTGGTCATTTTTATGAACTTGAATTTTGTTCTACATTCCCCGCCCCCCCCCCCCCCAACCAGGACCTTCTATTGTGATTCTGGTCAGAGCAGTCAGTAGTGGTAGCTGTACCACCTCGTTCTTCTGGTCTCAAGCAGGTGGAGGTTGTGGTTCCTGTGGTCCATTAGTCCTTTGGACTAATTGTTTCTTTGAGTCTTTGTTTTTCTTCACTCTCCTTTGTTCCGGATGGAAAGAGGACAATAGTTATCTCTTAGATGGGCTGCTCACAAGCTTTTAAGACCCTAGATGCTACTCACCAAAGTAGGATATACAGCATTTTCTTTATGAACTATGTTATGCCAATTGACCTAGAGGTCCCCCAGGTCTATAGCCTTTAGCCTTCAAGCCCAGTAACTCAGTCCTGCGAGGTGTTCTGTTATGTCTAGGTTGTTTCCACGACTGTGCCCCTGTATGCTCTATTACCTATTTGAATATGCATGCAGGACATGTGAATATGTATGTAGAAATACCTGCAGCCAAACCTATGTATGCACATGGGTGTGCTCCCATATGACCTCCTAAACATATTCAGTTGACATATTTACCTGTGTATCCACTCATAAATTATTGTTTGTTGTTACCGTTGCAGGATTGTGTATGTTATAGTATTTACCTTCGTTGCCTTTTATTCCTGTGTGCCTTTCAGTGTCTTCCCTTGCCTTGATTATGTTGTGCTGACTTCTCCCATATTGTGTATTGCCTTTCTCTTCACCAAAGTTAATATGTGTCTACTCTCTAGTTAATGATTTTCCCTCCCCCACCCCCCCATACCTGGTAGCCATCAAAAAATGTTTCTTTCTGTGTGTAAACCTTTTCTTTATTATTTATATTCATTTTTTATGATTGACTTATTTCACTCACCATAATGTCCTCCAAATTTCTCCACGTTGTGAGCTGTTTCTCAGGCTCATCATTATTCTTTATCGTTTTGAAGTATTCCATTGCATGTTTGTACCACAGTTTGTTTATTCACTCATCCATTGATGGGCACTTAGGTTGTTTCCATCCTTTTGTTATTGTGAATAATGCTGCAATGAACATGGGTGTACATATGTCTATTTTTGTCACAGCTCTTATTTCTCTAGGCTTTATATACCTAGGAGTGGCATTGCTGGATCATATGGTGTTTCTATTTCTAGCTTTTTAAGCAAGAGTCATACCATTTTCCATAGTGGCTGTACCATTTGACATTCCCACCTGCAGTGTATGAGTTCCAATCTCCCCACAACCTCACCTGCATTTGCTGATTTCTGTTTTTTTGGTCAGTGCCATTATTGCTGGAGTGAGATAGTATTTCATTGTAGTTTTGATTTGCATTTCTCTAACGGCTAATGATAGTGAATATCTCTTCATCTGTTTGTTAGCCACCTGAATGTCTTCTTTGGTGAAGTGTCTGTTCATGTTCTTTGCCCATTTTTTTTAATCGGGTTGTTTGTCTCTTTGTTGTTGAGGTGTTGAAGTTTTGTATATATTTTAAGAGATTAGACCTTTGTTGGATATGTTGTAAGTGAAGATTTTTTCTAGTCTGCAGGGGCTCTTTTTACTGTTTTGGAGAAGCCTTTTGATGAACATGTGTTTAATTTTTAGGAGCTCCCAGTTGTCTAATTTGTCTTCTGCTGTTTGTGCATTTTTAGTTATGTTTAGTATTCTATTTATGCCATGTATTAGGACCCCTAGCATTGTTTCTATTTTTTCTTCTATGATCTCTATAATTTTAGGTTTTACATTAGGTTTTTGATCCATTTTGAGTTAGTTCTGTGCATGGTGCGAGGAGTGGACTGGTTTCATTTTTCTGCAAACAGACATCCAGTTTTGCCACAACTGTTTGTTAAAGAGACTACCTCTTCCGCATTTAATGGACTTCGACCCTTTGTCAAAGATCAGCTATCCACAGATAGATGGATTTACTTCTGGGTTCTCAACTCTGTTTCTTTGGTCTCTGTGTTTCTCATTGTACTAGTACCAGGCTGTTTTGATCACAGTGACTATACAGTAGGATCTGAGATCAGGGAGTGTAAGGCCTCCTATTGTGTTCTTTAATAATGCTTTGCTTCTCTGTGGACTCTTTCCTTTCCATGCAAAGTTGGTGATTATTTTTCCATCTTAAAGAATGATGTTGGAGTTTGGATCAGGGTTGTATTATATTTGTAGGTCGCTTTGGGTAGTACTGACATTTTCATAATTTTCCTATCCATGAGCATGGTATGTTTTTCCATTTATGTAGGTCTCTTTTGGTTCCTTGCAGTAGTGTTCTGTAGTTTTCTTTGTGTAAGTCTTTTACATTCTAGTTAGATTTATTCCTAAGTATTTTATCTTTTCTGCCACTTGTCTATCAGTTTGTTGTTCTGTGGTATCTTGCATGCTTCTGTGATGCTGGAAGCTATGCTGCCAGTATTTCAAATACCATCAGGGTGACCCATGGTGGACAGGTTTTGGCAGAGATTCCAGATTAAGACAGAGTAGGAAGAAGGACCCAGCTAGCATATGCACGCAAATGCTGCACAATGGTTAAGGAAGACCAAAGAAGAATTGATGCATTTGAATTATGATGTTGGCAAAGCATACTGAATATATCATGGATGATGGGCCAGAAGAATGAACAAATCTGTCTTGGAAGAAGTACAGCCAGAATGCTCCTTAGAAGTGAGGATGACAAGACTTCATCTCACTTACTTTGGACATGTTATCAGGAGGGATCAGTCCCTGGAGAAGGACATCATGCTTGGTAAAGTAGAGGGTCAGTGAAAAACAGGAAGCCCCTCAATGAGATAGACTGACACAGTGGTTGCAACCATGGGCTCAAACATAGCAATGACCGTGAGGATGGCACTCAACCAGGCAGTAGTTTGTTCTGTTGTACACAGGATACTATGAGTTAGTATCAACTCAACGGCACAACCACCACAACAACATTTTATCTTTTGAGGGTGATTGTGAATGATATTGTCTTCCTGATTTCTTTTTTGGAGTTCTCTTTGTTAGTGTAGAGAAATCCAACTGATTTTTGTACATTGGTCTTGTATCCTGTCACTTTGCTGAATTATTGCATTAGTTCCAGTAGCTTTCTTATGTAGTCTCTGAGATTTTCTATATATATGATCATATCATCTATGAATAAGGATAATTTTATTTCCTCCTTTCCAATTTTTATGCCCTTTATTTTCCCTGTTTTGCATTATTGTTCTAGCTAGGACTTCCAGTGCAATATTGAATAAGAGTGGTGATAGTGGGGATCCTTGTCTAGTTCCCATTCTCAAGGGGAATGCTTTTAGTCTGTCTCCATTGAGAATAATGCTGGCTGTTGGTTTTGTATATATGCCCTTAATTATGTTGAGGAATTAATTTTCCCTTCTATTCCTGTTTTGCTCTAAGTTTTTATCAAGAATGGTGTTGGACTTTATCAAATGCTTTTCCTGCATCCGTTGAGATGACCGTGTGATTCTTGTTTTATTTATGTTCTGGATTACATTGATTTTTTGATGTTGAACCATTCTTGCATACTTCGTATGAAGCTACTTGGTCAAGATGTATTATTGTTCTGATATGCTGTTGTAGTCTACCGGCTAGAATTTTGCTGAGAACTTTTGAGTCTATGTTCATGGGGGATACTGGCCTATAAGTTTTTCCTTTTTTTTTTTTTTTAGTGGTGTCTTTTTCCTGGTTTCGGTATCAGGATTATACTGGCTTCATAAAATTAATTCAGGAGTGTTCCTTCCTTTTCTATGTTCTGGAATAGTTTGATTAGTATTGGTGTTAACTCTTCTCTGTTTGGTAGAATTCAGAAGCCATCTGGGCCGGGGCTTTTTGTTGTTGTTGTTGGGCGTTTTTTATGGCCTTTTCTGTAAAAATGGCATGGGGGGCATCGTCTGACCCCTTCTCACTTCACAAAGGGGAGGAAAATCAAGATCAACTGCCCAAAGCTGATTGTTATGAAGTGGAGCTCAGGCATACCTCCTCTCCAAACTTTTTATCAATTCCGACACCTACCGTCCCTCCCATGGTACTCTCTACTTCTCTGTAGGGTTCAGTATTTCCTTGCAATGGCCACACAGAACTCACAGACTATACCCATAGTTATGGGGTTTATCAGGGGAGTAACAGGTTACAATTCAGGCTCAGGAACACTTAGGATGCAGTTCTTCAATCAGGACAGCCTCTTCTCAGCTGTGCCTGTAGGCACACCTCTCTTTGGCCCGTCTACCTCTTGGCCCCTCAACCCAGTCTCTGCCTGCTCCGTTAAGTGTTACAAAGCTCTTTTAGCTCTGCCCGTAAGTTACTGGAGGCTCTGTACTCTGCCAGTAAAGGTGCTCAGTTTTCTCGGTCTATGGGTCCAGAAGCTGTCTCCTGCTGGTCTTCTGCCAGTCTCCTGCTGGTCTCCTTCTGGTCTCCTGGTTCTGCTGCCTCTGTTGCCACTGTTTCTCTGTCACTGCTTCTCACCATCTCTGGTGTTATAGCTCTTCCTCTCTGTCCTGGTTATGCTGCCTCTGCTGCATTTCTTTGTCTTCTGTTTTGCAGTTCCTCTCTCTCTCTCTTTCTCTGCAGTGTCTTCCTTTAAGCCTCCTGGGGATGACAAAACTGACCAATGTCCTTGTTAGGGTTCCACACACCTTATTTGCATGGTCCCACATCCACAAGGGTGCTGTGCCATGCACCTTATTTACATTATTGGCAAGCTATCCAATCCCCTTGGTGGGTCACAAGCACCTCATTTGCATAGTCCCACCCAGTAATTTGGTGAGACTCAAAGACTATGGCTAGAAGGGCCATATTAAGCAATTCACTGCACCACATCTTCAATTTCTTCCTTTGTTTTGAGTCTGTTCAGATTTTCTACCTCAGTTTGTGTTAGTTTGGGTAGGTAGTATGTTTCTAGAAATTTGTCCATTTCCTCTAGGTTTTCAAATTCTGGGGAGTGTAATTTTTTGTAATATTCTGTTATGATCCTTTTTATTTCAGTTGTTTCTGTTACGTCACCCATCTCATTTCTTATCTGCGTTATTTAAATCTTCTTTTTTTGTCATTTTGTTCAGTGGTTTATCAATTGTATTTATCTTTTCAAAGAACCAACTTCTAGTCTTGTTGATTCTTTTTCTGTTTTATGAGTCATTTATTTCTGCTCTAATCTTTATTATCTCCTTTTTTCTGGTGGGCTTCCTTTGCTGCTTTTTTCCCCTATTTGTTCAAGTTGTAGGATTAAGGTATTGTGCTTGGCTCTTTCTTCTTTTTTTGATGTGTTTATTGCTACAAATTGACCTCTGAGCAATGTTTTTGCTTTGTCTCAAAGGTTTTGACATGTGTTTTCATTTTCAGTTGATTCTAAGAATTTTTTATTTCATTTTTAATTTCTTCTATTACTCACTGGTTTTTAAGCAAGGTGTTATTCACTTTCCATGTATTTGATTTTTTCTCCTAGTTCTTCCTGCTATTGATTTCTAATTTTATAGCATTGTGATCTGAGAGGTGCAGGTTAAGAGCTTGGCTGGTAACCAAAATGTTGGCAGTTCAAATCCACCAGCTGCTCTTTGGAAAGGGCAGTTCTATTCTGTCCTATCGGGTCACTATGAGTCAGAATCGACTCAACAGCAACGGATTTGGTTAGGGTTTGGTGATCTGAGAAGATGCTTTTTATTATTTTGATATTTTTTCATTTATTGAGGCTTGCTTTGTGGCTTAGAATATGGTCTATTCTGGAGAATGACCGATGTGCATTGGAGAAGAATGTGCACTGTGCTGCTTTGGGTGGAGTGCTCTATATATGTCTATGAGGTCAAGTTGCTTGATTGTGATGTTTAGATCTTCTGAATCTTTGTTCAGTTTCTTTCTAGCTGTTCTGTTCTTCCTCAAAAGCGGTGTGTTAAAGTTTCCTACTGTTATCGTATAATTGTCTATTTCTCTTTTCAATGTCGTTAGAGTTTGTTTTATGTATTTTGGAAGTCTGTTATTGGGTGCATAAATATTTATTATGGTTATACCCTCTCGATGGATTGCCCCTTTAATCATTATAGAGTGCCCTTCCTTGTCTCTTATGTTGAATTTTGGTTTAAAGTATATTTTATCAGAAATTAATATTGCCACTCCTGCTCTTTTTTGGTTACTGTTTGCTTGATGAATTTTTTTTTTTTTTAATCCTTTGATTTTTAGCTTATTTTTATCTTTGTGTCTAAGGTGTGTCTTTTGTAGGCAACATATTTATGGGTCATGTTTTTTTGTCCATACTATTACTCTCTGTCTCTTGACTGGTGCATTTAACTCATTTACATTCAGTGTGATTACTGATAGGTATGAATTTACTACTGTCATTTTGTTGCACCTTTTTTTTGTGGTGTTGATGGATTCTTTGTTCTGCTTACTTTTCTCTCCTGAGTTCTTTCTGTTTATGAATTTTCTTTTTATTTCTTTCATTGTTGTTGATTTTGTGTTTGCTGAGTCTTTATGGTTTTCTTCTTTTTAACTTTGGTGAGTAAACCAAACCAAACCAAACCAAGCCCGCTGCCATTGAGTTGATCCCGACTCACAGCAACCCTACAGGACAGAGTAGAACTGCCCCATACGGTTTCTAAGGTAGGTTTATTAATTTTCTTTGTGGCTACCCTGAAATTTACCTTT
The DNA here is from genome assembly GCF_024166365.1 of Elephas maximus indicus. Lineage (NCBI taxonomy): Eukaryota > Metazoa > Chordata > Mammalia > Proboscidea > Elephantidae > Elephas > Elephas maximus. Next base: position 43,644,014 of record NC_064823.1, read on the forward strand.
ATCTTCCTAAGTTTAAAACAGTCTGTTATATCTTGGTATCACCTTGAGTTCCTCTCCATATGGAAGTTCTGTAGCTATACCATTTATTCCTCCTTTTTATTTTGAAGTTGTTGTTGCTTACAGATTGATGTCTCTGGTTCCCTGTTTTCAGTCTTGTAGCTTATTTTATTTTTGGGAATTCTTTGTCTTGGCTGGAATCTGGGTGATGTTGTCATATGCCTTAATCTCAGGTTGTTGTCTGATGTTGTTGGTTCTCTGTCCAAAGGACTTCCGTTAGTATTTCTTAGAAGGTTGACCTGGTTTTTACAAGTTGCCTTTATTTCTGTTTATCTGGAAATGTCCTGTTTTGCCATTATATTTAAGAAACAATTTTGCTGGATATCTAATTCATGGTTGGCAATTTTTTTCTTTCAGGGTTTTTATATATGTCATCCCACTGCCTTCTTGCCGACATGGTTTCTGCCGAGAAATCAGAGTTTAGTCTTATTGGTTCCCTTTTGTAGGTGACAATTTTGTTTTTCCTGAGCTGCTCTCAGGATTCTTTATCTTTGGTTTTGGAAAGTTTGATTATGATACATCTTGGTGACTTTCTTTTGGGGTCTATCCCGTATGAGGTTAGCTGAACTTCTTAGATGGATATCTTCTCATGTTTCATGATATTAGGGAAGTTTTCTGCAAGAAAATCTTCAAAAGTTTTCTCCATGCTTTTTTTTTGGTCTCTGCTGCTCACTGATTTGGAGGGGGGTTATGGGATGCGGGAGGGTGAGTGTAAAGTAGCATGCTTACTACCACTCTTCAGGTGGGTGGGGGTAGCGGATGGGGCTGGGTTAGGGAGGTGAGGGCTCATATTATGGTCTCTGGTCAAGTGAGGTGGCCGAAGTATGGGATTCTCTGCCTCTTTCTATTGGGGGGGGAGGGGAAGGGGAGTGTACCCCTTTGCTAGCAGACGTGGGTGCCTGTGCAATTTTCATCCATTGCAGTCAGCAGTCAGGGCCTGTCCCTGACCAAGTGTTGGGGGGGGCTACCTGGGGTCCAGTCAGGTGGGTGACCCTTCTGCCAATACTCCTCTGTTCCACTGCCTCATGCACGTCACCCATCCCAGAGATCAAGGACCACTACTTGTGAGTATATCTGACACTGGATCCTGGCTCCCTCCTTGTGCTGTAGTAGATGTCAGGATCCCTGGAATTCTCACCTTCCTTTCTATGTTTTCCTTCCCTAGATTTGGATCATAATCCACTCAGCTTTCTTCTGTTTGGGTGTGTTTGTATAGTTTCTCTGTCTCTTAAGGGCATGTCTTCCTGTGCTCCTCACCTAGACTTGCTGCTCACTTTGTCTCAAGATGGCCACATTGAGCTGGGGTGGATGACAGAGCTCTGTTTCACTCCTCTTTCACTGCGTTCGTTCAATTTTTTCTTCCAGTTGGTGTTCAGTTCAATTCTTTATCCTTCTTTATATATGTTCAGGGTTCCGGGGTTGTTATCTGCATCTGTTTCACTTAGTTTCTTGAGTCTTTTCTGTAGACGGATCGTATGGTGTGTCTGACTACTCTGCCATCTTAGCTTCACTCCAAGGTTGTTTTTATTCATCGCCAAATTCCCCTCCATAGTGATTGTACCATTTTCTAGTCCCTCTAGAATATATGAGAGTGCCCACACATTCTCACCAACAAAATGTGTTGGTAAGCTTTTTTTTTCTGTCAGTTTGATGTGTGAGAAATGGTATTTCAGTGTAGTTTTAATTTGTATTTCTCTTATTATGAGTGAAGTTGAAAATCTTTTCATATATTTATGGGCCATTTTTTGTATCTTTTATTGTAAATTATTTGTCATTTATTCTGTGTGGCTCTCCCCCTTCAATTTTTAAGGTATGCTAGGGATATTAACTCTTTACCTGTGACATTTTTTGCAAATATTTCCTCCCAGTTTGCCGTTTGTTATCTGACGTTATGATTTTTTTTGGTCACTCAATTTTTTTCTTAAAATTTCATGCAGTCAAATTTATCAATTTCCTTTATTGCTCCTGAATTTGGAGTCATTGTTAGAAAGCTTTCTCCTTACACCCAGGCTATGAGGAATTCACACATATTTTCTTCTGCTACTTCAAGAGTTTTATTTTTTTACATTTAGCTCTCTTTTCCATTTGGAGTTTATGAATCTAATTTGTTGAAATATTTTAAATGTTCTTTGTATCATACTTGTTACAGTTGCAATGTTACATTTGTTTTTTATGTCAGGAGCTTTACATACACTTGGTAAATATTCATTAAATGAATGAAAAGGAACACATAACTTATGTGATGTTCAGCTGCACAAAGAATCAAGGAAACAGCTGCTTCTCAAGAGAATGTGTGGAAAAGGAGCTTTCAGTCATGGTAAAGAATATAATAGAAAATGTATAGTCAATGATACTGTCATGTGGCTACAGGGCAACATGGCATTTGGAAAGATTGTTCATTTAGGAATCAAATAACTTCCACTATGTTAAGTCAACTTTTATGTCAAGTATTATGCTAAGTGAATTATGTGCCAATTATGTCACTAAGAAGCTGTGGTATAAGGTCTAAAATTAAAACCCAATATTAAGTGCTGCCTTGACATCTGAAAGAAATCAGAAGGCCTCAAATGGCCTAATCACAAATTCTTCTCCCTACTCTGCTCCTGTGAATAAGATCCCTTAGCCAAACAACTTTCCTTATCCAAGAGACCAGGTGCAGTTCCTGCTTATCGTCGAGTTTTGGATTTCAGTTTCCTGCCAATTGTGAAATTATTCAAACAAGCCCATCACATCCTTCCATGGGAACCAGGGGGCACCCAGCCTTTTGATACTACAAAGCCTTTCTCCCACAGTCCCTGGTTGTTTACCCTGTTCCTCTGAGTACCTTCCATGTGGCACTGCGTGGCATGTGGTGTCATCCCCTCTAGGCTATGAGTACCTGTGACTAACAAACTACCGTCAATCTCATTTGTCCAATGTTGGGTGTCATGTATTTAGACATACCCATAACCCTAGAGTGGAAGCACCCCCTCCCCTTGCCAATGGGGTGAATCAGAGGTGATTAAAATAGAAGCTATGCAACTTGGAGGAAATTACATTACCTTTCTCTGTTTTAACTTCCTTACAAATAAAATGAGGGAGAACTAGATGATCTCCAAGGTCCTTTTCAACTCTAACATTTTATAAATCTGTCAGAAGATAGAAAAGACCTAAGATATCCAAGGGCAAGTAATAAAAATAAAGAAATAATGTGTGTATAGAGTAGATAAAGAGATTAAAAATGATAGGTGGGAGGTGAGAATGATTTCTGCAGATTTGTTTTGAATTGACCAAACAGAAAAGAAAAAAATTTAATGTGGAAAAGCATGTAACATTCCAAAAGAGAAATAACCTAAAAATGGAGAAAAAAAAAAAGTGTCTTAGGAAGGCAGATCCAAAATTCCATCTGTTGGATTTATATGTTTCCTATGTATACCTCAGAAACCCTGGTGGCGTAGCGGTTAAGTGCTATGGCTGCTAACCAAAGGATCGGCAGTTTGAATCCGCCAGGCGCTCCTTGGAAACTCTGTGGGGCAGTTCTACTCTGTACTATAGGGTCGCTATGAGTCGGAATCGACTCGGCGGCACTGGGTTTGGTTCGTTTTTTTTATATGTACCTCTGCTTCTGAAAGGTTACAGCCTTGAAAACCCTATGGAGCAGTTCTACTCTGCACACATGGGGTCACCATGAGTCAGAATCGGCTTGATGGTAACTACACAGTTTTCTGGTAAAAACACAGGAGGCACTGGATTTTCCTCCACTCTCTTCTTCCCTTTGGCCATTGTCAGTGTTATCCCCTTCTATGTTTATACTCTTCCAATCTCACTATGGGCTTCAGGCTTTTTACTTTATTAGTTTGATCTAAATGTATTGTGTAACTTCCATGTGGTAAGAACAGTGTTAGGCAGTGGAATAGGGCCTTTGATGGTTTTTGTGCGTTGGGAGTATTGGTAGACTGTCCAGTTAATAGTCTTAAAATCCTCCCTTATCACTTACGCTTTTTCTTTGTCACTCCAGGACTTATTCAGCTCTCCTGGTGGCACATTGGTTAATTGCTCAGCTGGTAACCAACCCACTAGCTGTTCCACAAGAGAAAGATGTGGCGATCTGCTCCTGTGAACATTACAGCCTTGAAAACCCTATAGGGCAGTTCTACTCTGCTCTATAGGGTTGCTATGGGTTGGAATTGACTCCACAGGATGGGCAATGCTCCTAGAATTCTTCTGGTATATCTCACCCCAGTACACTAATACAAGCCTTGTATCCTAGCTTTGTATCAACCCCAGGGTAAAACCTCTATCCCCCTACTCCTCTTGCCTCTTGACTGACTGAGCACCAGCTGTAGTCTCCAAGGGACACTAACAGAGCCTTAGAGCTCTTCTTCTTGACCATCATGCAGAGGGTCAGAAGGAGTCTTACTGTCAGGGATGAATTAATATTCACCAATTTATTGATTCAAACTTTTTTTTCCATTCTTACTATTTTGCAGCTTTGTTCTAATCACGGGAGAGGTAAAGTTAAATGAGAGATGGCTGGTATTGAGCTTTTCTAAAAACCAGTTGCTCTTGAGTTGACTGACTAATGGTGACTGCGTGTGTATCAGAGTAGAACTGTGCTCCATAGGATTTTCAATGGCTGATATTTTGGAAGTAGATTGCCAGGACTTTCTTCTGAGGTGCCCTTGGGTGGAATAGAACTTCCAACCATTTGGTTAGCAGCCAAGTGTGTTAACTGTTTGTACCACCCAGGAGCTCCTGTCAACCCTTTAGGAACTTAGATATTGTTGGAGGTAAAAAAAGGTTTAATTTTTACAATTATAGTGTTATAATTGCTATGATATGATACACACAAGTACTATAAAAAGGCTTGTTAATCCTGGCTTCTTGGAGAAAGCATCACTAAGATAACTTTGTAAGGGTAAATAAGAATATGAAAAAATAGGAGAAGGGTATTTTAGGTAGAAAGAAGATCAGTAGCAGGAAAGAACAGGCAACATTTGAGGTAAAAGTAGTTCCATAAGATGTGAGCAAATTTTTGAGTAGAGCAAAATTTTGACCAGACAGGATCAGGCACAGGTTCTAATCCTTCTTGTACCACAGACTGCTTTCACAGCCTGGTGAAGCCTAAGGACAACCCCTCTCCTCCCCGCCCCGCTCCGCTTTTTTTTAAATAATATTTTAAAGGGAAAGGAAATCAATTGTATTGAAATCCGGTTCTATACAAGGACCCTAAGTTAAGAATTCCCTAGAAAAAGCTATGGGAACCACTGACATTTTAAGTAAGGAGATTGGATTTCCAGTTTAGAAATATCACTGTGCCAACAGTGTCAAGAATGGAGTGCGTGGCAGGGAATAGGGAGCAGCTCCATAGGTGGGAAAAGGTTTAGTTAAGGGGCTTAGTGGTAAATCAGGTTGGATATGGGCAGGGCCTAATTTAAAACTGTAACAGTCGGGCACATAAACGGGATATGTTTGTTAGCTACTAAAAGGCAACGGTTTAAGGTGCTGGTGATTGTTATGTGTGCACATACAGGCTGGAGATTATGGTACAAATAGAGCTGCAGGCGGCTATTTTGGAACCAGGGGGGTAAGCTACGGAAAATAGCCCATAGAGCAAGCGGGTGGGAGAGGGGAGCTAACTCATTTAGCAAGCCCCCGCATCCCCTCAGCCGCCACCCGCCACCCGTCCATTCTCCTATCACCTAGGAATAATTAGGTGAATTTGAAAATGTCCTCCACAAATGGGCCGTTTTTACCCACTGGTAACCAACGGCCCTAAAAGCCTAGATTTCAGTGATCTAAGAATTCACCGAGAAACTAACAATACAGAAGCCCCATTACTACTGGGAAACCCTGGTGGCAGTAGTAAGAGATAATGCCGCTAACCAAAAGGTCGGCAGTTCAAACCCACCAGGCGCTCCTTGGAAACCCTATGGGGTACTTCTACTCTGTCCTACAGGCTCGCTATGAGTCGGAATCAACTCGACTGGAACGGATTTTTTTTTTTTTTTATTACAAAGTCGTCGATAAGAAACACTGGAGAGAAATCTCCCGCTATTAAAAGAGGCCTCCCAGTACGGAAGGAGGCACTTTCCAAACAACCACTAACCCCGGTGGAGAAATTAGTTGTTGATGTCCATTGACGAAGCACTTTTTTTTTTAAATTGTGCGTTGAGTACAATTTAAAGCAAAGGAAAACGTGTTGACTGAACTTTCCGGTAATCGATTCTTCCCCTTCGCGAGAATGGAAAATGTTTTTAAAAAATGTGGCCAAGCACACACAGGGACAGATTGGGCCTCAGGAAACCTGTGGCCGGGTTTCAGAAGGAGAAGTCAGAGGACCCAAGTCCACGTCAGCGCCTTCTGCGAACCAGCCCCAGCGACAGAGGGCCGTGCGCACGGAGAGTGGTGAGCAGCGCATGCTCCTTGCCCTTTCCCGACAGGCCTGCGCCCGGAGCCCGGGCCCAGCCTCCCCGCATGCGCAGAGCAAGGCGGCGAGCCGGGAGAGTCCCACGGCTTCCACAGTTATCTTCCCAGGCCCCGCCTTTCCGCTTGAGCAGCAGGAGGAGGAGCGTCGCTCCCAGCCCCGCCCCCGCGTCGCGCCCTCCGCTTTGCCCCACCCCATGGCCCGCTGCCCCGGACCCATTAAGTAGGCGCGGCTGACGCGCCGCAAAGACAGAGCCCTTGAGCACTAGCGCATGCGCACTTCCGCGCGCGCCGGCCCCAGGCGTGGAGGTCGGTCCCTCCCGCCCGCCACGCCCACGCCGGCCTCACCTTTTTGCTACCCTCGGAATACTGAGAAGCTCGGCATCCGTGCGCGTCCCGCAGCCATGGAGATCCCCGGGAGCAAGAAAGTCAAGTTGAGCAACAACACACAGAACTGGGTGAGTTGGGGCCGAGGGCGAGTGGGCGGGGACGAGGAGCGGAGGAGGCTGTGGGATCCTCAGGATGCGACTCGTTCCGGAGCTGTTGCCTCCCCGTATCCTTTGCATCCTTCCAGAAGCGCGGGGGTGGGGTAGTGCTAGGTGGTGCATTTGTGAGTGATGGAATGCAGAGTTAAGACTTTGAAAGATTTTTGATGGGGCCGCGGCGCCCCCCAGCTGGGGCGGTGGATGACTGCGGGGCAGAGGGCGCGGTGGGGGTTGGGGGCCTGGGGCTGGGCGCTGCATGAAGTCCGATCCACCGTCGGTGGGAAGAACGCTCCCATCCCTAGCTCCTAGGCTTAGGTAAGATTTCGAGGCAAATTCTTCACCAGTGAGCTGGCTGCTGCCGGCATCCCCTGGAGTGGCCTGAACGTCTGCGTACCAAACGGAGGAGTTTGCCAGGCGGGCGCCTTCAGCGCTTTCGCGGTTTTTCTTGGCTCTTCTACTGCATTTGGCCCAGGTTTGGGTCCGTTTTTGAATTTCAGGGTGAAAGGAGAGGACTCAACAATGTGGCCATTCATTGAGTGAAATTGCCCTGAACTGAAGTTCTTTGTGGTTCGATGTTAAATCTGTGTCCAACAAATAACAGGGAGTTTTAAAAGATTTGATTACTGGTGACTGTAAGGTATGGGAAGACTAATGGTTTATAAGATTCAGCAACGACTGTCAGTTGACTTTTACGTTAAGTTCTGTGTTCTCAGAAGTCTGCTTCCTTTCTTGATTATTCTTGATAAGGAGCAGCGTTATGCTAAGATTTTAAGTGCAGAGTGGAGTCCAGCTTTTACTGGCTTTAGGTTTAGAGGAAGGTTTTTATTTCACAGGACAACGAAATCATGAGGTTTAAATGTAGCCTTGCAAATCATCACTTGCCCTTGGTGAATCAAAAAAAAAAAAAAAAGCTATTTCGGGCAGATGTTCATTTAAAGTCACGAATTTACCATTAGTATCTCTATGGGGCAGTTCTATTCTGTCCTATAGGGTCGCTATGAGTTGGAATTGACTCGACAGCAGTGGGTTTTTGGTATAATTTACCATATCCGTTGTTGTCATCAAGGATTCTGGCCCACTTTCTTTTTCCTTTTGGTTATTTAAGTCTTCCACAGGTGATAAGGAGGGAAAGGAGATAAAAGGTAGATTAGAGCAGTGGAAAGGGCCCTGGACACTGGCCTGGTCCTCAGTCTCATCTTTACTGTTTAGTAGCTGTGTGATCTTGAAGAAAGTCAGTTTACTTTCCTGAATCTCAACCAACTTAAGGGTATAATATAGTACAGACTCCACAGGGTTGTTTCGAGGAGCAAAGATGACATATTCAAACCTCTGCTGTGAAACTCAGACTGTTGGTATTGCTCATGTAACCTTCAGGTATTTCGTGGTTAGGGAAATAAAATTGACTAAAATTGGGCATTTTTACATAATTTCAGTTACACCATTCGTAATTCAGAGCTAGTCCTTGAGTGGTGTAAATGTGCTTGGCTACTAACTGAAAGGTTGGCAGTTCAAAATCACCCAGAGACACCTTGAAAGAAAGGCCTGGCAGTCTGCTTCCAAAAAAATCACAGCTTTGAAAACCTTATGGAGCAGTTCTACTCTGTCACACGGGTTTGCCATGAGTCACAGTCGACTTCATGGCAGCTGGATTGGTTTTGTTTTTTTTTATCCATTATCCACCTATTTGTTATTCCGTTTGCCAAACAAATGCCTATTCTGTGTAGAAACCTAAAGAAAAATGTGAGACTCCGCTTGCCTTCTGGTTGGTTATGGCCTGGCTAGGGTTGTAAGTGGCATTTGTCAGGGGATGAATATGTATCATTAAGTACCACTGTGAGTGGTGTAAGACAAGTTTTATTGCAGTTTAAAGGAGATATTAGTTTGGCATGGGGTGTTTTCTGGAAGGTGTTAGGGGAAATTCAGATCTGAGGCAGAGGGGACCTGTATGAATAAGGGTTATCCTTTGCTCTTCAGTTGATTCTGACTCATAGTGACCCTACAGGACAGAGTAGAACTGCCCCATAGAGTTTCCAAGGAGCGCCTGGTGGATTCGAACTGCCAACCTTTTGGTTAGCAGACGTAGTAGCTCTTAACCAGTATGCCACCAGGGTTTCCTAATAAGAGTTAGGAATAGGAATTTTCTTTTTTTTTTTTTTATTAAACTCCAGCGACAATGGAGAAACTTGTTTGACTACTCTGAGCTGTTCTCATTGGAGTGGAGATAAGTTTGAATAGGCAGGATAGTACTAGGTTGTGCATTTTATATGTGTTGGACTGTAGAGTTAAGACTTGACTCTGGAAGATTTTTGATGGGGATAGAATTTTTTATTTTCTTAGCAGTGTAAGCCTTTTCTCTGCTCAACAAGAACACCCATCATCTCTCCCTCCCACATACTTGAATCACTGATAGGTGCAAATGTGGAGAATCTGTAAACCCTTTAAAGTTTCTATCACATGATAAAATTGGTACTCCAGTAAGTCAGGCCAAAGAAATGTGTTAGAGCCTATACATCGAAGTCCTGGAGAACAGACAGGGTTCTGTTATTGATGTGTGTCATCGAGTCGATTCAGACTTGTAGTGACCCTATAGGACAGAGTAGAACTGCTCCATAGGTTTTCTAAGGCTGTAAATCTTTATGAAAGCAGACTCACATCGTTCTCCCGCAGAGAGGCTGGTTGGTTTGAACCGTCGACCTTTCGGTTAGCAGCCGACTGCTGTAACCACTGCACCACCAGGGCTCCAGACTGGGTTATTAAAAAAAGCCATTGTCCTCAGGTTGATTCCAACTCATGGTGACCCTATAGACAGAGTAGAACTGCCCTGTAGGATTTCTAAGGAGTGGCTGGTGGATCTCAACTGCAGACCTTTTGATTAGCAGGCATAGGTCTTAACCACTGCGCCACCAGGACTCCAGACAGGGTTATAGGGAGGTTTGAATGAATTAACAGATTTGAAACAGTGAAGGTTCCTGGGACATGAGTACTAGCTGTTCCTGTTATTTGTTAATTCACCTAATGTGAGGGCAAAGGACTGGGCTCCGGTGTCAGTGGAAATAAAGGAAGAGATACATTAAAAACAAGGAAGAATAAAGAAAATCTTACTAGGTTTAGGGGATGAAAGAAGGAGAAGTGTTAAAAGATGATTCTGGGAAATGGGGATAAATGTTGCATTCAGGGAAATTGGGAAGTAGCTTGAGGTGGAGGGGGAATTAATGGTTAAATGCTGAAAGACAGTTGACTGTCTGCCAGGTACAATTTGAAATGTTTTACTTGAATTAATCTATTGAGTTTTACAACATCTCTGTTAGATAGTTACCATTGGAGACAGCAAGAACCCTGGAGCCAGACTGCCTGGCCTGAAATCTGGGCTCCATTATTTAATAACCGTGCAACCTTGGGCTAGTTACTTATTTCTGTGTGCCTCTGTTTCCTTACCTGTGAAGTAAGAATGATAGCCTCATAGGATTATTGTGAATATTAAAGGCGATGATATATGAAAAATGCTTAGAATAGTGTGTGTCATATAGTAAATGTGTGTTAGCTCTTAATGTTTACAGTTATTGTCATATTTGTTACAGTTGTTGTTAGCTGCTGTCAAGTTGGCCCCCGACTCATGCTGACCCCATGCACAACGTAACAAAATGCTGCCTGGTCCTGCCGTCCCCATGATTGGTTGTGAATTGGGGCTGTTGTGTCCCATAAAGTTTTTCAGTGGCTGGTGTTATGGATTAAATTATGTCCCCCCAAAATACGTGTTGTAAATCCTAACCTCTATGCTTGTGGTGATAATTTGGGAATGGGTTGTCTTTGTTATGTGAGTGAGGCAGCATTAGTGTAGGGTATATCTTGAGTCATTCCCTTTTGAGGTATAAAAGATTTAACAACCTAGCAGAGGAGAGATGGGGTAAGATAGATGCTAAGACACGTGGAGATCTCCAAGGAACCAGGAAGCAAAAGCTGAAGAGGCAGGGACCTTCCCCTAGAGCCAACAGAGAGAGAAAACAACACCCTAGAACTGGCACCCTGAGTTCATACTTCCACCCTCCTAAACTGTGAGAAAATAAATGTCTGTTTGTTTAAACCATCCACTTGAGGTATTTCTGTTAGGGCAGTGCTGGATAACTAGGATAGCTGGTTTTCCCAAGTAGATCTTTCCAGTCCGTCTTAATCTGGAAGTCCTGCTGCAACCTGTTCAGCATCGTTGCAACATTCAGGCCTCAGTGACACAGGGGTGGTGGCGGCACATGAGGTGCACTGGCCAGACATTGAACCCGTCTCCGCATGGAAGGTGAGAATTCTGCCATTGAACCACCAATGCCTCATTTATTACAAATAGTATCTCCTTTTTTTTTTCTTTACTTCTAGATTTTATTTATTTTGTTGTTGAGAATATGCACGGCAAAACATGCACCAATTCAACAATTTCTACAGGTACAATTAGTGACTGATTGCATTCTTCAAGTTGTGCAACCATTCTCATTTTCTTTTTCTGAGTTTTTCGTCCCTCATTAACAAACTCACTGCTCCCGAGGGTTCCAATCTAATCTTTCAAGTTGCTTGAGGACAAAATTTTTGAACTCATGATTAGCCAAGAGAATCCCACCCATGTGGCCTCTAATCACAGCAGCCTTGTAGCCCTGTACCATTTGTTTTAGCTTAGCTTTGAAATTATACTGGTAATACGTAGAGGTATTTCAAAATGACAAAAAGAAGATCCCTTTGTTCGTCCCCTTGTCTGTACTGCCTCCTCCATCTTAGTTTCTGTCCCCAGGAGTAACAACTGTTACCAGTTTTCTTGACAATTACATGTACTATGCATTTTTAAAAACGTTCTAGTAAAAAGACACACACACACACACAAAAAAGGCTTTTTTAGGAGTTTAAACTTTAGGTACGGTGACAGTGAAAAGATCTTCATCCTCTCCTACAGTATGCATTTACTCTGAATTTGAAACATTACTAATATATATGAAGTAAAGTTAACATGTCCCCAGGAGCCAAATTTGTATGTAAATTAGAATTCCATACACTATTATAGTTTTAAAATTTTTAAAATCTTTTACTGTCAGGAAAACTCTGTTGTCACCTATGTGTTATTGACTAAGAAATTTGTAAGTTCATTAGATAGAAATAGCACACTAACGAACTGCTTTCTGGATTTGGCTTACAAACCAGTTTTATTTGGCCTGCACAGTGTTTACAAAATTTTCAATTTAAGTGCCGTTAGTTGGGGCATACATTCTCCATAGAGTCTGTCACTGCCTATATAGCTTCATTCATTTTTGAAACCTGTTTGGCCCTAAAGGCATTTGAATTTGAGACTCCAGTTTTGAGAAAAGGTTCAGAGTTAAGCTAAACTACTTTTGTTTTGCCCAGATATTGTTCTCAGATGCCTTCAAATTAGTTTTGACTTATAGCAACCCCACTTACAACAGAATAAAACACTGCCTGGTCCTGCACTAGCCTCACAATCGTTGCTATGCTTGAGCCCATCAGTGGAGCCACTGCGTCAGTCCATCTTGTTAGAGGTCTTCCTCTTTTTTTTTTTTATAATTTTTATTGTGCTTTAAGTGAGAGTTTAGAAATCAAGTCAGTCTGTCACATATAAGCTTATATATACCTTACAACATACTCCCACTTACTCTCCCCCGGAGTCAGCCCGCTCCCTTCTTCCAGTCTCTCCTTTTGTGATGGTTTTGCCAGTTTCTAACCCTCTCTACCCTCCTATCTCCCCTCCAGACAGGAGATGCCATCACAGTCTCAAGTGTCCACCTGATACAAGTAGCTCACTCTTCGTCAGCATCTCTCTCCAATCCATTGTCCAGTCCCTTCCATGTCTGATGAGTTGTCTTCGGGAATGGTTCCTGTCCTGGGCCAACAGAAGGTTTGGGGACCATGACCACCGGGATTCTTCTAGTCTCAGTCAGACCATTAATTCTGGTCTTTTTATGAGAATTTGGGGTCTGCATCCCACTGTTCTCCTGCTCCCTCAGGGGTTCTCTGTTGTGCTCCCTGTCAGGGCAGTCATCTATTGTAGCTGGGCACCATCTAGTTCTTCTGGTCTCAGGATGATGAGAGTCTCTGGTTCATGTGGCCCTTCCTGTCTCTTGGGCTCATAGTTATCGTGTGACCTTGGTATTCTTCATTCTCCTTTGATCCAGGTGGGTTGAGACCAATTGACGCATCTTAGATGGCTTTGTTAGCATTTAAGACTATAGACGCCACACTCAAAGTGGGATGCAGAATGTTTTCTTAATAGAATTTATTTTGCCAATTGACTTAGAAGTCCCCTTAAGCCATAGTCCCCAAACCCCTGCCCTTGCTCCGCTGACCTTCGAAGCATTCAGTTTATCCTGGAAACTTCTTTGGTTTTGGTCCAGTCCAGTTGAGCTGACCTTCCATGTGTTGAGTATTGTTCTTCCCTTCACCTAAAGTAGTTCTTAGAAAAAAAAAAAAAAATTTTTTTTTTCTACTAACGAATCAGTAAATAACCCTCTCCCACCCTCCCTCCCTCCCCCCCTCGTAACCACAAAAGTATGTGTTTTTCTCAGTTTATACTATTTCTCAAGATCTTATAATAGTGGTCTTATATAATATTTGTCCTTTTGCCTCTGAATAATTTCACTCAGCATAATGCCTTCCAGGTTCCTCCATGTTATGAAATGTTTCACAGATTCATCACTGTTCTTTATCGATGTGTAATATCCCATTGTGTGAATATACCATAATTTATTTAACCGTTCATCCCTTGATGGGCACCTTGGTTGCTTCCAGCTTTTTGCTATTGTAAACAGAGCTGCAATAAACATGGGTGTGCATATATCTGTTCGTGTAAAGGCTCTTATTTCTTTAGGGTGTATTCTGAGGAGTGGGATTTCTGGGTTGTGTGGTAGTTCTATTTCTGACTTTTTAAGAAAATGCCAGATAGATATCCAAAGTGGTTGTACCATTTTACATTCCCACCAGCAGGGTATAAGAGTTCCAATCTTTCCGCAGCCTCTCCAACATTTATTATTTTGTGTTTTTTGGATTAATGCCAGCCTTGTTGGAGTGAGATGGAATCTCATCGTAGTTTTAATTTGCATTTCTCTAATGGCTAATGATCGAGAGCATTTTCTCATGTATCTGTTAGCTGCCTGAATGTCTTCTTTAGTGAAGTTTGTGTTCATATCCTTTGCTCACTTCTTGATTGGGCTGTTTGTCTTTTTGTGGTTGAGTTTTAACAGAATCATATAGATTTTAGAGATCAGGCACTGGTCGGAGATGTCATAGCTGAAAATTTTTTCCTAATCCGTAGGTGGTCTTTTTACTCTTTTGGTGAAGTCTTTAGATAAGCAGAGGTGTTTGATTTTTAGGAGCTCTCAGTTATCCGGTTTCTCTTCGTCATTTTTGATAACGTTTTGTATTCTGTTTATGCCTTGTATTAGGGCTCCTAATGTTGTCCCTATTTTTTCTTCCATGATTTTTATCATTTTCATCTTTATGTTTAGGTCTTTGATCCACTTGGAGTTAGTTTTTGTGCATGGTGTGAGGTATGGGTCCTGTTTCATTTTTTTGCAAATGGATATCCAGTTATGCCAACACCATTTGTTAAAAAGACTATCTTTTCCCCAATTAACTGACACTGGTCCTTTGTCAAATATCAGCTGCCCATATGTGGATGGATTTATATCTGGGTTCTCAATTCTGTTCCATTGGTCTATGTGCCTGTTGTTGTACCAATACCAGGCTGTTTTGACTACTGTGGCTGTGTAATATGTTCTAAAATCAGGTAGAGTGAGGCCTCCCACTTTCTTCTTCTTTTTCGGTAATGCTTTACTAATCTGGGGCTTCTTTCCCTTCCATATGAAGTTGGTGATTTGTTTCTCCATCACTTTAAAAAATGTCGTTGGAATTTGGATCGGAAGTGCATTGTATGTATAGATGGCTTAGAGTAGAATAGACATTTTTACTATGTTAAGCTTCCTATCCATGAACAAGGTATGTTTTTCCACTTACATAGGTCCCTTTTAGTTTCTTGCAGTAGTACTTTGTAGTTTTCTTTGTATAGGTCTTTTACATCTTTGGTAAAATTTATTCCTAAGTATTTTATCTTCCTGGGGGCTACTGGGAATGGTATAGATTTGGTGATTTCCTCTTCCACGTTACTTTTTGTTGATATAGAGGAATCCAACTGATTTTTGCATGTTTGTCTTGTAACCTGAATCTCTGCCCAACTCTTCTATTAGTTCCAGTAGTTAGGCAATCTTACTCTTATCTCTAGTTTCTGATGCTTGCATCTCTTTCTTATGTTTTTGTGTCTCATCCGTTTTTAAGTATACAATTCACTGGTTTTTATTCTCTTCAAAGAGTTGTGCAACTATTATCATCTAATGTTAGACCATCTTCATCACCCCCAAAAGAACCTCTGCCCCCAAAGAAGTCACTCCCTACTCTTCCCGCTTTCCCATCCCGAACAACCACTTACCTACTCTCTGTCTTTATGGATTTGCCTATCTAATTATTTCATATAAATGGAATCATACAGTATATGGCCTTTTGTGACCAGCTGCTTTCACTTAGCATCATGTTTTCAAAATTCATCCTGGCTGTAGCATTTTTCAGTAGTTCATTTCTTTCTTTTTTTTTTTTTAATTAATTTTTATTAAGCTTCAAGTGAACATTTACCATTCCAATCAGTCTGTCACATGTAAGTTTACATACATCTTACTCCCTTCTCCCACTTGCTCTCCCCCTATTGAGTCAGCCCTTTCAGTCTCTCGTTTCGTGCCAATTTTGCCATCTTCCCTCTCTCTCTATCTTCCCATCCCCCCTCCAGTCAAGAGTTGCCAACACACTCTCCAGTGTCCACCTGATTTAATTAGCTCACTCTTCATCAGCATCTCTCTCCCCCGCACTGACCAGTCCTTTTCATGCCTGATGAGTTGTCTTTGGGGATGGTTCCTGTCCTGTGCCATCAGAAGGTCTGGGGAGCATTGTCTCTGGGATTCCTCTAGTCGCAGTCATACCATCAAGTATGGTCTTTTTATGAGAATTTGGGGTCTGTATCCCACTGGTCTCCTGCTCCCTCAGGAGTTGTCTGTTGTGCTCCCTGACAGGGCAGACATCGATTGTGGCCAGGCACCAACTAGTTCTTCTGGTCTCAGGATAATGTAGGTCTCTGGTTCATGTGGCCCTTTCTGTCTCTTGGGTTCTTAGTTGTCGTGTGACCTTGGTGTTCTTCCTTTCCCTTTGCTCCAGATGGGTTGAGACCAATTGATGTATCTTAGATGGCCGCTTGTTGGCATTTAGGACCCCAGATGCCACATTTCAAAGTGGGATGCAGAATGTTTTCATAATAGAATTATTTTGCCCTTTGACTTAGAAGTCCCCTCAAACCAAGTTCCCCAGACCCCAGCCCCTGCTCTGCTGACCTTTGAAGCTTTCATTTTATCCTGGAAACCTCTTTGCTTTTAGTCCAGTCCAATTAGGCTGACCTTCCTTGCATTGAGTGTTATCTTTCCCTTCACCCAAAGCAGTTCTTATCTACTGATTGATCAATAAAAAACCCTCTCCCTCCCTCCCTCCCTCCCCACTTTGTAACCACAAAAGTATGTGTTCTTCTCCGTTTTTTCTATTTCTCAAGATCTTATAATAGTGGTCTTATACGATATTTGTCCTTTTGCCTCTGACTCATTTCGCTCAGCATAATGCCTTCCAGATTCCTCCATGTTATGAAATGTTTCAGAGATTCGTCACTGTTCTTTATCGATGCGTAGTATTCCATTGTGTGAATATACCACAATTTATTTACCCATTCATCCGTTGACGGACACCTTGGTTGCTTCCAGCTTTTTGCTATTGTAAACAGAGCTGCAGTAAACATGGGTGTGCATATATCTGTTTGTGTGAAGGCTCTTGTATCTCTTGGGTATATTCCGAGGAGTGGGATTTCTGGGTTGTATGGTAGTTCTATTTCTAACTGTTTAAGATAACGCCAGATGGATTTCCAAAGTGGTTGTACCATTTTACATTCCCACCAGCAGTGTATGAGAGTTCCAATCTCTCCGCAGCCTCTCCAACATTTATTATTTTGTGTTTTTTGAATTAATGCCAGTCTAATTGGTGTGAGATGGAATCTCATCGTAGTTTTAATTTGCATTTCTCTAATGGCTAATGATGGGGAGCATTTTCTCATGTGTCTGTTGGCTGCCTGAATATCTTCTTTAGTGAAATGTGTGTTCATATCCTTTGCCCACTTCTTGATTGGGTTGTTTGTCTTTTTGTGGTTGAGTTTTGACACAATCATGTAGATTTTAGAGATCAGGCGCTGGTCTGAGATGTCATAGCTGAATATTCTTTCCCAGTCTGTAGGTGGTCTTTTTACTCTTTTGGTGAAGTCTTTAGATGAGCATAGGTGTTTGATTTTTAGGAGCTCCCAGTTATCGGGTTTCTCTTCATCATTTTTGGTAATGTTTTGTATTCTGTTTATGCCCTGTATTAGGGCTCCTAGGGTTGTCCCTATTTTTTCTTCCATGATCTTTATCGTTTTAGTCTTTATGTTTAGGTCTTTGATCCACTTGGAGTTAGTTTTTGTGCATGGTGTGAGGTATGGGTCCTGTTTCATTCTTTTGCAAATGGATATCCAGTTATGCCAGCACCATTTGTTAAAAAGACTATCATTTCCCCAAATGACTGACACTGGTCCTTTGTCAAATATCAGCTGCTCATACGTGGATGGATTTATATCTGGGTTCTCAATTCTGTTCAATTGGTCTATGTGCCTGTTGTTGTACCAGTACCAGGCTGTTTTGACTACTGTGGCTGTATAATGTGTTCTAAAATCAGGTAGAGTGAGGCCTCCTGCTTTGTTCTTCTTTTTCAGTAATGCTTTGCTTATCCGGGGGTTCTTTCCCTTCCAGATGAAATTAGTGATTTGTTTCTCTATCCCCTTAAAATATGACATTGGTATTTGGATTGGACGTGCGTTATATGTATAGATGGCTTTTGTTAGAATAGACATTTTTACTATGTTAAGTCTTCCTATCCATGAGCAGGGTATGTTTTTCCACTTAAGTATGTCCTTTTGAATTTCTTGTAGCAGAGTTTTATAGTTTTCTTTGTATAGGTCTTTTACATCCTTGGTAAGATATATTCCTAAGTATTTTATCTTCTTGGGGGCTACTGTGAGTGGTATTGATTTGGTTATTTCCTCTTCGGTGTTCTTTTTGTTGATGTAGAGGAATCCAAGTGATTTTTGTATGTTTATTTTATAACCTGAGACTCTGCCAAACTCTTCTGTTAGTTTCAGTAGTTTTCTGGAGGATTCCTTAGGGTTTTCTGTGTGTATAATCCTGTCATCTGGAAATAGTGATAACTTTACTTCCTCCTTGCCAATCCGGATACCTTTTATTTCTTTGTCTAGCCTAATTGCCCTGGCTAGGACTTCCAGCACGATGTTGAATAAGAGCGGTGATAAAGGGCATCCTTGTCTGGTTCCCGTTCTCAAGGGAAATGCTTTCAGGTTCTCTCCACTTAGAGTGATATTGGCTGTTGGCTTTGCATAGATGCCCTTTATTATGTTGAGGAATTTTCCTTCAATTCCTATTTTGGTAAGAGTTTTTATCATAAATGGGTGTTGGACTTTGTCAAATGCCTTTTCTGCATCTATTGATAAGATCATGTGGTTTTTGTCTTTTGTTTTATTTATGTGATGGATTACATTAATGGTTTTTCTGATATTAAACCAGCCTTGCATACCTGGTAGAAATCCCACTTGATCAGGGTGAATTATTTTTTTGATGTGTTGTTGGATTCTATTGGCTAGAATTTTGTTGAGGATTTTTGCATCTATGTTCATGAGGGATATAGGTCTATAATTTTCTTTTTTTGTAATGTCTTTTACCTGGTTTTGGTATCAGGGAGATGGTAGCTTCATAGAATGAGTTGGGTAGTATTCCGTCTTTTTCTATGCTTTGAAATACCTTCAGTAGTAGTGGTGTTAAGTCTTCTCTGAAGGTTTGGTAGAACTCTGCAGTGAAGCCGTCTGGGCCAGGACTTTTTGTTGGGAGTTTTTTGATTACCGTTTCAATCTCTTTTTTTGTTATGGGTCTATTTAGTTGTTCTACTTCTGAATGTGTTAGTTTAGGTAGGTAGTATTTTTCCAAGAATTTATCCATTTCTTTTAGGTTTTCAAATTTGTTAGAGTACAATTTTTCGTAGTAATCTGAAATGATTCTTTTAATTTCATTTGGCTCTGTTGTGATGTGGTCCTTCTCGTTTCTTATTCGGGTTATTTGTTTCCTTTCCTGTATTTCTTTAGTCAGTCTAGCCAATGGCTTACCAATTTTCTTAATTTTTTCAAAGAACCAGCTTTTGGCTTTGTTAATTCTTTCAATTGTTTTTCTGTTCTCTAATTCATTTAGTTCAGCTCTAATTTTTATTATTTGTTTTCTTCTGGTGCCTGATGGGTTCTTTTGTTGCTCACTTTCTATTTGTTCAAGTTGTCGGGACAGTTCTCTGATTTTGGCTCTTTCTTCTTTTTGTATATGTGCATTTATCGATATAAATTGGCCTCTGAGCACTGCTTTTGCTGTGTCCCAGAGGTTTTGATAGGAAGTATTTTCATTCTCGTTGCTTTCTATGAATTTCCTTATTCCCTCCTTGATGTCTTCTATAACCCAGTCTTTTTTCAGGAGGGTATTGTTCAGTTTCCAAGTATTTGATTTCTTTTCCCTAGTTTTTCTGTTATTGATTTCTAGTTTCATTGCCTTGTGGTCTGAGAATATGCTTTGCAATATTTCGATGTTTTGGATTCTGCAAAGATTTGTTTTATGACCTAATATGTGGTCTATTCTAGAGAATGTTCCATGTGCACTAGAAAAAAAAGTATATTTTGCAGCAGTTGGGTGGAGAGTTCTGTATAAGTCAATGAGGTCAAGTTGGTTGATTGTTGTAAGTAGGTCTTCCGTGTGTCTGTTGAGCTTCTTACTGGATGTCCTGTCCTTCTCCGAAAGTGGTATGTTGAAGTCTCCTACTATAAATGTGGAGGTGTCTATCTCACTTTTCAGTTCTGTTAAAATTTGATTTATGTATGTTGCAGCCCTGTCATTGGGTGCGTAAATATTTAATATGGTTATGTCTTCCTGATCAATTGTCCCTTTTATCATTATATAGTGTCCTTCTTTATCCTTTGTGGTGGATTTAAGTCTAAAGTCTATTTTGTGAGAAATTAATATTGCTACTCCTCTTCTTTTTTGCTTATTATTTGCTTGATATATTTTTTTCCATCCTTTGAGTTTTAGTTTGTTTGTGTCTCTAAGTCTAAGGTGTGTCTCTTGTAGGTTGCATATAGATGGATCGTGTTTCTTTATCCAGTCCGTGACTCTCTGTCTCTTCATTGGTGCATTTAGTCCATTTACATTCAGCGTAATTATAGATAAATAAGTTTTTAGTGCTGTCATTTTGATGCCTTTTCATGTGTGTTGTTGGCCATTTCATTTTTCCACATGCTTTTTTGTGCTGAGACGTTTTTCTTAGTAGATTGTGAGATCCTCATTTTCATAATGTTTAACTTTATGTTAGTTGAGTCGTTACGTTTTTCTTGGCTTTTTTCTTGAGTTATGGAATTGATATTCCTTTTTGTGGTTACGTTATTATTTACCCCTATTTTTCTAAGTAAAAACCTAACTTGTATCGTTCTATATCGCCTTGTATCACTCTCCATCTGGCAGTTCAATGCCTCCTATATTTAGTCCCTCTTTTTGATTATTGTGATCGTTTATCTGTTGATTTCCATGATTCCCTGTTATGTGTATTATTTTGTTTATTTATTTATTTTTTAGAATTAATCTTAATTTATTTGTTTTTGTGCTTTCCCTATTTGAGTTGCGTTGATATCAGGATGTTCTGTTTTGTGACCTTGTATTGTGCTGGTACCTGATATTATTTGTCATCAGGCCAAACAATCTCCTTTAGCATTTCTTGCAGTCTTGGTTTAGTTTTTGCAAATTCTCTAAACTTGTGTTTATCTGTAAATATCTTAATTTCTCCTTCATATTTCGGAGAGAGTTTTGCTGGATATATGATCCTTGGTTGGCAGTTTTTCTCGTTCAGTGCTCTGTATACGTCGTCCCATTCCCTTCTTGCCTGCATGGTTTCTGCTGAGTAGTCTGAACTTATTCTTATTGATTCTCCCTTGAAGGAAACCTTTCTTTTCTCCCTGGCTGCTTTTAAAATTTTCTGTTTGTCTTTGGTTTTGGCAAGTTTGATGATAATATGTCTTGGTGTTTTTCTTTTTGTATCAATCTTAAATGGGGTTCGATGAGCATCTTGGATAGATATCCTTTCGTCTTTCATGATGTCAGGGAAGTTTTGTGTCAGGAGTTCTTCAACTATTTTCTCTGTGTTTTCTGTCCCCCCTCCCTTTTCTGGGACTCCAATCACTCGCAAGTTATCCTTCTTGATAGAGTCGCACATGATTCTTAGGGTTCTTCATTTTTTTTAATTCTTTTATCTGATTTTTTTCATCTATGTTGGTGTTGATTCCCTGGTCCTCCATTCTAATTGCTCGAGTCTACATTCTAATTGCTCGAGTCTGCTCCTCTGACTTCCTATTGCGTTGTCTAATTCTGTAATTTTATTGTTAATCTTTTGGATTTCTACATGCTGTCTCTCTATGGATTCTTGCAACTTATTAATTTTTCCACTATGTTCTTGAATAATCTTTTTGAGTTCTTCAACAGTTTTATCAGTGTGTTCCTTGGCTTTTTCTGCAGTTAGCCTAATTTCATTTGTGATGTCTTGAAGCATTCTGTAAATTAGTTTTTTATATTCTGTATCTGATAATTCCAGGATTGTATCTTCATTTGGGAAAGATTTTGATTCTTTTGTTTGGGGGGTTGGAGAAGCTGTCATGGTCTGTTTCTTTATGTGGTTTGATATGGACTGCTGTCTCCGAGCCATCACTGGGAAACTAGTTTTTCCAGGTAATCAGCTAAAAAAAAATGCAGTCAGATCCCTATCTGAATTCTCCCTCTGCCTCAGGGTATTCGGATGTTAATGGAGCCGCCTGGGGAGGGTAGGGGAGGGATCAGAGAGCTAGGAGTGTAGCACCTCAGAATATAGAGCTGATCCCCGCGTTCGTGCTCCGCCCGCGCCCGCCAAAATCCCGGCGGGACGGCTCCCCCGGTGGGACGCTGCTCTCCCCGCTCCAAGATCAGTCACTTCCTCTCGGGGACTCCTCCCTCCGGCGCGCCACTCCGCTCCCTCGAACTGGGTGCGAGTCGCCCGCACGAACGGCTGGGCCCGGCCCCGGGGTCAATTGAGAGAAATATAACTGGTCCCCGCGCTCACGCCCCGCCCGCGTCCGTCTAAATCCCAGCGGGACGGGTCCCCGGCTGGGACGCTGCTCTCCCCGCTCTGAGACCTGTCACTTCCACCTGGGGACTTCTCCCTCCGGTGTGCCGCACAGCTCTCGCGAACTGGGTGGGCGTCGCCCTCACGAACGGCTGGGCCCGCCCACGGGGTGTATTCAGGCGAATATAACTGGTTCCCTTGCTCACGCCCTGCCCGCTTTAGCCAAAATCCCAGCGGGACGGCTCCCCGGCTGGGACGCTGCTCTCCCCGCTCCGAGACCAGTTACTTCATTTCTTTTTATGAGTGTATGGATATGCCACATTTTGTTTATCATTGATAGGTTGATGGACATTTGGGTTGTTTCCGTTTTTTTGGCCATTATGAATAATGCTGCTGTGAACATTTGTGTACAAAGTTTTGCAGGCACTCTACATGGTTTTGATAGTTAATTTCAACATCTGAGTTAGACATTTGTGTATTTGTGGCTACCTAGGCCCTGAACCCCATTTGTAAGTATGGGGAATGCTGCACTATCAGCCAAGGAGGCCGGGGTCAGTGTAGTGATTTCCTTATTTACCAGTTTATAATTGATCTCCCTTCATGAAACAGTTGTATCCCCAGTATCTGTTGTTGTTGTTTTTAGTTGCCGTTGAGTTGATTCTGACTCATGGTGACCCCACATGTGTAAAGTAGAGCAGCTTCATAGGTGTCGTGGATTGAATTGTGTTCCCCCCATAATATGTGTCAACTTGGTCAGGCAATGATTCCCAGTATAGTGTGGCTGTCCTCCATTTTGTGATTGCAATTTTATGTTGAGAGGATTAGGGTGGGATTGTAACACCACCCTTATTCAGTTCACCTACCTGATCCAAGGGAAAGGGAGTTTCCCTAGGGTGTGGCTGCATCACCTTTTATCTCTCAATAGATGAAAAGGAGGCAAGCAGGGAGTTAGGGACCTCATACGACCAAGAAAGAAAGCACCAGGAGCAGAGCGTGTCATTTGGATCCGGGGTCCTTGCACTCGAGAAGCTCCTCGACCAGGGGAAGACTGAGAACAAGGACCTTCGTCCACAGTTGCCGAAGAGAGAAAGCCTTCCCCTGGAGCTGACACCCTGAATTTGGACTTATAACCTACTAGACTGTGAGAGAATAAACTTCTGCTTGTTCAAGCCATCTACTTGTGGTATTTCTGTTATAGCAGCACTAGATAACTAAGACAGTAGGGTTTTGAAGGCTGTGGCCTTGCAGAAGCAGATCACCAGGCCTGTCTTCTGAGGCGCCTCTTGGTGGGTTTGGACAGCCAATATTTTGGCAAGCAGTTGAGTGCTTAATCATTTGTGACTCCAGCTCTAGTGCCTAGAATTAACAAATATTGAATGAATGGCTGGGAAGTCCCAGATTCCTTTCTGACTTCTAGGTATTTCCTAGGGCCAGGCTTTCCAACTGGAGATCATACAGGGGCTGTTCCGTTGACGGTATTAATAGGAAAATAATAATAATAATTAAATCAACATTTAACTATTCTTTAATCTTTAAAACAGTAGTTGGAGAGCAGTAGTGTGTATGGAAAGAACACTCATGGCAGTTGATGGTGATCAGATAAGCAGACTAATAACTGATTCAGTAGGTCTAGGGTGAGGCCTAGACTCAGGAAGCATCAAAAGATGGTAGAAAAAATACACAGTCACTATACCAAAAAGAGTTGGTCAACGTTCAGCCATTTCAGGAGGTAACATATGATCAGGAACTGATGGTACTGAAGGAAGAAGTACAAGCTGCACCGAAGGCATTGGTGAAAAACAAGGCTCCAGGAATTGACGAAATACCAATTGAAGAAACAGATGCACCTTTGAAAGGGCTCACTCATCTATGCCAAGAAATTTGGAAGACAGCTACCTGGCCAACCAACTGGAAGAAATCCATATTTATGCCTATTCCAAAGAAAAGTGATGTAACTGAACGCAGAAATTATTGAACAATATCATTAATATCACATGCAAGGAAAATTTTGCTGAAGATCGTTCAAAAGCAGCTGCAGCAGTATATCGACAGGGAACTGCCAGAAATTCAAGGCAAATTTAGAAGAGAACGTGGAACCAGGGATATTGCTGATGTCAGATAGCTCCTGGCTGAAAGCAGAGAATACAAGAAAGATGTTTACCTTTGCCTGTTCTGTCAGTAGAAACTGGTGATTGAAGACTCTGACAGGAATTCAGAATCCGAAGGAAATGAATTCACTCTCAACCCTTAAATGACTCACTAATGTCGTGTTTTGTCGGCAGAATTGTTTGAAGGATTTGGTTAGGGTAGGGGGAAAAGGAAAAGAAAAGGGAATAGAATAAGATTGCATACAGAAGTGGCCTTTGGATACTTAATAAAATTCAGGCATAAGCCCACCACCTTACAATTTCAGTATTTGAAAGGTGTTTTGTGCCTTCCTCTGAAAAGCTAGGAGGTAGGAGAATGTGGCAGATCCTTTTTTTGGTATCTGTTATAATCTGAAAAATATCAAACATGCGTAAATAATTAACCTTCTTAAACCCAGACTGGGAAACCCTGGTTGCGTAGTGGTTAAGTGCTACGGCGGCTAACCAAAAGGTCAGCAGTTAAATCTGCCAGGTGCTCCGTGGAAACTCTGTGGGGCAGTTCTATTCTGCCCTGTACAGCTGCTATGAGTCGGAACGGACCCGATGGCAGTGGGTTTTTTTTTTTTTTTGGTTATACCCAGACTGCTGCATTTACTTGGCAGGATCTTTTTTTTTTTTTAAATAATTTTTATCGTGCTTTAAGTGTAAGTTTACAAATCAAGTCAGTCTCTCACACAAAAATTTACAGACACACTCCCAATTACTCTCCTCCTAATGAGACAGACTGCTCCCTCCCTCCACTCTCTTTTCGTGTCCATTTCGCCAGCTTCTAACCCCCCTACCCTCTCATCTCCCCTCCAGGGAGGAGATGCCAATATAGTCTGAAGTGTCCACCTGATCCAAGAAGCTCACTCCTTACCAGCATCCCTCTCCAACCCATTGTCCAGTCCAACCCATGTCTAAAGAGTTGGCTTCGGGAATGACTCCTGTCCTGGGCCAACAGAAGGGCTGGGGGCCATGACCACCAGTGTTCTTCTAGTCTCACTCAGATCATTAAGTCTGGTCTTTTTATGAGAATCTGGGGTCTGCATCCCACTGCTTTCCTGCTCCCTCAGGGGTTCTCTGTTGTGTTGCCTGTTAGGGCAGTCGTCCGTTGTACCCAGGCACTATCTAGTTCTTCTGGTCTCAGGATGGTGTAGTCTCTGGTTCATGTGGCCCTTTCTGTCTCTTGGGCTCATAATTCACCTTGTGTCCTTGGTGTTCTTCATTCCCCTTTGATCCAGGTGGGTTGAGACTCATTGATGCATCTTAGATGGCTGCTTGCTAGCATTTAAGACCCCAGACACCACTCTTCAAAGTGGGATGCAGAATGTTTTCTTAATAGATTTTATTATGCCAGTTGACTTAGATGGCCCCTGAAACCATGGTCCCCAAAACCCCGCCCCTGCTACACTTGCCTTTGAAGCATTCAGTTTATTCAGGAAACTTCTTTGCTTTTGGTTTAGTCCAGTTCTGCTGACCTCGCATGTATTGTGTATTGACTTTCCCTTCACCTAAAGTAGTTCTTATCTACTATCTAATTAGTGAATACCCCTCTCCCACCCTCCACCCTCTCATAACCACAAAAGAGTGTTCTCTTCTCGGTTTAAACTATGTCTCAAGTTCTTATAATCGTGGTCTTATGCAGTATTTGCCCTTTTGCAACTGACTAATTTCACTCAGCATAATGCCTTCCAGGCTCCTCCATGTAATGAAATGTTTCACAGATTTCTCACCGTTCTTTATCGATGCGTAGTATTCCATTGTGTGAATATACCATAATTTGTTTATCCATTCATCTATTAATGGGTACCTTGGTTGTTTCCATCTTTTTGCTATTGTAAACAGTGCTGGTTGTTTCCATCTTTTTGCTATTGTAAACAGTGCTGCAATAAACACGGGTGTGCATATATCTGTTCGTGTTATTTCTCTAGGATGTATTCTGAAGAGTGAGATTGCCAGATCATATGGTAGCTCTGTTTTTAGCTTTTTAAGGAAGCGCCAAATCGATTTCCAAAGTGGTTGTACCATTTTACATTCCCACTAGCAGTGTATAAGTCTTCTCACCTCTCCACAGCCTCTCCAACTTTTATTATCTTGTGTTTTTTGGATTAATACCAGCCTTGTTGGAGTGAGATGGAATCTCATTGTAGGTTTAATTTGCATTTCTCTAATGGCTAATGATTGTGAACACGTCCTCATATATGTGTTAGCTACCTGAATGTCTTTAGTGAAGTGTATATTTGTATCTTTTGCCCATTTTTTAATTGGGTTATTTGTCTTTTTGCAGTTGAGTTTTTGCAGCATCATGTAGATTTTAGAGATCAGGTGCTGGTTGCAGATGTCATAGCTAAAAACTTTTTCCCAGTCTGTAGGTAGTATTTTTACTTTTTTGGTGAAGTCTTTGGATGAGCATAGGTGTTTGATTTTTAGGAGCTTCCAGTTATCTAGTTTTTCTTCTGCATTCTTAATAGTGTTTTGTATAGTGTTTATGTCATGTATTATGGCTCCTAACATTGTCCCTATTTTTTCTTCCATGATCTTTATCGTTTTAGATTTTCTATTTAGGTCTTTGATCCATTTTGAGCTTGTTTTTGTGCATGGTGTGAAGTATGGGTCTTGTTTCATTTTTTTGCAGATGGATATCCAGTTATGCCAGCACCATTTGTTAAAATGACTGTCTTTTCCCCATTTAACTGTTCTGGGGCCTTTGTCAAATATCAACTGCTCATATGTGGGTGGATTTATGTCTGGATTCTCAATTCTGTTCCATTGGTCCATGTATCTGTTGTTGTACCAGTACCAGGCTGTTTTGACTACTGTGGCGGTATAATAGGTTGTAAAATCAGGTAGAGTAAGGCCTCCCACTTTGTTCTTCCTCTTCGTAACGCCTTATTTATCTGGGGCCTCTTTCCCTTCCATATGAAGTTGGTGATTTGTTTCTTCATCTCATTAAAGAATGTCATTGCGATTTGGTTCGGAATTGCATTAAATGTATAGAGCGCTTTTGGTAGAAAGACATTTTTATGATGTTAAGTCTTCCTATCCGCGAGCAAAGTATGTTCTTCCACTTATGTAAGTCTCTTTTGGTTATACCTTCCTGGTAAATTGTCCCTTTAATTATTATATAGTGTCCTTCCTTATCCTTTATGATGGATTTAACTTTAAAGTCTATTTTGTCAGAAATTAATATTGCTCCCCCGGATCTTTTTTGGTTGTTGTTTGCTTGATATATTTTTTTCCATCCTTTGAGTTTTAGTTTTTGTCTTTAAGTCTAAGGTGTGTCTCTTGTAGGTAGCATATAGATAGATCTTGTTTTTTAATCTGTTCTGCCACTCTCTTTCTCTTTATTGGCTCATTTAGTCCATTTACATTCAGTGTAATTATGGATAGGTATGCATTTAGTGCTGTCATTTTGATGTCTTTTTTTGTGTGTTGTTTACAGTTTCTTTTTCCCACTTAATTTTATGTGCTGAGTAGATTATATATTGTCCTGTCCTCATATTTCTTGTCATTGATTGTGTTTCTGCTGAGTCTCTATTTTTTTCTTGTATTTTATTTTGATGAGTAGGATATTTTGTCTCCTTTGTGGTTACCTTATTATTTACCCCTATTTTTCTAAATTTAAAGCTAACTTTTATTTCTTTGTATCGCCGTAGCTTCCTCTCCACATGGAAGGTGTATGATTACATTTCTTAGTCCCTCTTTATTATTTTAGTGTTGTCTTCTTTTATGTAATAACATCACTGTTACCCTGTTTTGGGCTTTTTTTTTTTTTTTAAATAATCTTTCTTTGTTTTTTTGGACTTCCCTGTC
Organism: Elephas maximus indicus; assembly: GCF_024166365.1. Classification (NCBI taxonomy): domain Eukaryota; kingdom Metazoa; phylum Chordata; class Mammalia; order Proboscidea; family Elephantidae; genus Elephas; species Elephas maximus. The sequence continues at coordinate 43,672,239 of NC_064823.1, forward strand.
TGGGTTGACTTCTGGTTGCTCTGCCCAGTGTTCTAGTCTTGGGTTGATACCTGATATTATTGATTTTCTAACCGAAGAACTCCCTTTAGTATTTCTTGTAGTTTTGGTTTGGTTTTTACGAATTCCTGAAACTTGTGTTTATCTGGAAATGTCTTAATTTCACCTTCATATTTAAGAGATAGTTTTGCTGGATATATGATTCTTGGCAGGCAATTTTTTTCTTCAATTTTTTAAATATGTCATCCCATTTCCTTCTTGCCTGCATGGTTTCTGCGGAGTCAAAACCCAAGTAGTCCGAGCTTATTCTTATTGGCTCTCCTTTTTAGGTGACTTTTCGTTTATCCCTTGCTGCTCTTATAATTCTGTTTATCTTTGGTTTTGGCAAGTTTGATTATAATATGTCTTGGTGACTTTCTTTTCAGATCTACCTTATGTGGAGTTCGAAGAGCATCTCGGATAGATACCTTGTCATCTTCCACAATATCAGGGAAGTTTTCTACCAACAAATATTCAACAAGTCTCTGTGTATTTTCTGTTATCCCTCCCTGTTCTAGTACTCTAATCACTTGTAGGTTATTTCTTTTGATACAGTCCCACATGATTCTTAACATTTCTTCATTTTTTAAAATTCTAGCGCCAAGTGATTTATCTTCGAGTTCGGAAATTGTGGCTTCTACTTGCTCAATTCTGCTCCTCTGACTTTCTATTGAGTTGTCTACTTCTGTATTTTTATTGTTAATCTTCTGAATTTCTGATTGCTGTCTGTCTATGGATTTTTCCAGCTTATTAAGTTTTTCATTATGTTGCTGAATAATCTTTCTAATTTCCTCAATTGCTTTATCTGTGTGTTCCTTGGCTTGTTCTGCGTATTGCTTCATTTCCTTCCTGATGTCTTGAAGGGTTCTTTATATTAATCTTTTGTATTCTGGCTCCAGTAATTCCAGGAATGCACTTTCATCTAGAAGATCCCTGGATTCTTTGTTTTGGGAGGTTGTTCAGGAGATCATTGTCTGCTTCTTTATGTGACTTGATATTGACTGATGTCTCCAAGCCGTCTATAGGTTTTTGTATTATTTTATGCTTGCTTACTGTGTCGTAGCTTCTTGCTTTGTTTTGTTTTAGTATACCCAAATGGGTTGCTTGAGTGAGCTAGCTTGATTATTTTCACCTTTGGAGCTCTGACGTCCTGTTCCCAGATGGCTAGAGCTGTTATCAGGTATATCAGTCTAGGAGCCCATTCACTCTTCTTTTATGAATTCAGCTCAGGTGTCCGTGTAGCTGTTCATCAAGTGTGTGGAACAGGCTCTGTCCTACAGTCTTAGAGGGGCAAGGGTGATTGGTGTATGTACCGGTATCTGATTGCAGCAGGGGGTCTCACTCTGAACAAGGCAGGGGGCTGAGAACTGACCCCCTAGTGTCTCTGAGGAAAGCACATCCCTGTTCCCTAGAGCGTGCAGGTGGGTGGGTTCTGCAGACGGACCATGGGCACCCAGAGTTTTTGGTTGTAAGGACTGGGAGGTACCAGTTATCCTTGGACCCCTGTCGTGGGTGTCTGGGTGACCTGAGTGAAGCTACCAGTTCTTAGGTCCCTGATGAGGGTAGGTGAGGACCTTGTTTAACGGGCAAAACAATGTCAAACATCAAATGGTCACCTCTCCACTGCACAGCTGAAGTGGTTGGAGTCTGCCAACAAGGGCCTATTCTCCTGAAATAGGCCCACCCAGGTCCATGCAGAAGGGGAAGCTGCTCGAAGTCCATGGACCGTTTATGCCTGCACAGGAGCTGCTTCTGCCCTGAGTTCCCCCGGTTAGTGGAGCTGGCAAATTACGTTTTCCCCCAACTGCAAATTTTTTTCTTCTCCAATTCTGGGAGGATGGCTCTAGGCGCTCAACAGGGGCTGTCTCAGGCCCAGGGAGTTCAGCTGCTGAAGCCCGCTTGGGGGTGGGGGTGGGGCATGGTAAAATATATGCAAGTACTTAGCTTTTGCCGAGAGCACCATTCTTCTCAGGTTCCTCTCAGGTTCCGGAGGTATGAGTAGGCTGTGTGGCTGGCTGCTTCTCCCTGAGGAAACTGCGGCCGAACGCTAGTACGAGCCCGCTGCTGCAGCACCGGGAATAGTGCCTGAGGGCTCCCCGCGATTCAGGTCCGGTAACTCCTCTCCGCTTCTGAACGGTCCCTTTCTCCTGCTCCTCAGTTCGTTTTCTAAGCTTGCCTTTGAAGCTCAGGGCTCCCAGCTTGTCACAAGTATACTCGTTTCACTTGTTTTTTTGGGTCTTTGTTGTAAACAGTCCTCGCCGGAAGCGTCTGTCTATTCCGCCATCTTGGCTCCGTCTCTTCGCAGAATCGTTTTTTTAGTGTAGGAGGGAAGAAACCATGAGGAAGCATCCTTTTCTAGTTATTCAAACCTGTTGAAAACCAAACCCATTGCCATTGAGTCGATTCTGACCCATAGCGAGCCTGTAGGAGAGAACAGAACTGCCCCATAAAGTTTCCAAGGCTGTAATCTTTGCCGAGGCGGTCTGCTACATCTTTCTTCTGTAGAGCAGCTGGTGGGTTTGAACTGCTGACCTATTGGTTAGCAGCCAAGCACTTTAGCTGCTGTGCCACCAGGGCTCCTTAGTGATTAAAACAGTCTCTGTTTATTTTGTATTTTCCCACACCCACGTCTTCAGCAGTTTATAGTTTGTCAGATAATTGCTTTTACACATTTTACTCAAATCAGAAAAGCAGAAGATAGTTTACAGGGCCAAAAAGAATTAGAATTCATAAGATGCATGTTTCTTTTTGCCCAAGAACAAAGTAACTTAGAAAAATTCCAAAACAAAGTTACCAAGTTAAACAGGTTCTGGAGTATAGGCAGGAGAACTTGGGTGTCTGCTGACCTGAGGGAAGAGGAGGCGCTGAAATCCTGTTTTTTGTTTAAGTTCTTGGAAATGTAGAGCTGGTAAGTTTGCTTCATCAATTTATTGAAAGGAAATGGGATATAAGGTCCCTTTTACTGTTTTTCATAAGTGATTATTGAACATATTAAGTATAATTTTATTGGAAATTCATCTTTTAATGAGATGGTTTGGTTGGGGGGTTGACTTTTGTGGTACATCTTTTAAAAGAATTGTCACATTTTCTATGGTTTCGGAGAATTTTCAACCTGAGGGCAGTGAGCCACATTGTTGTTGTTAGGTGCCATTGAGTTGGTTCTGACTAATAGGAACCCTGTGTACAGCAGAACGAAACACTGCCTGTCCTGTGCCATCCTCACAGTCGTTGCTATGTTCGAGCCCATTGTCGCAGCCACTGTGTCAATCCATCTCATTGAGGGTCTTCTTCTTTTTTGCTGACCTACTTTACCAAGCACGATGTCCTTCTCCAGGGACTGGCATTTACTGATAACATGTCCAAAGTATGTGAGGCGAAGTCTCGCCATCCTTGATTCTAAGAAACATTCTGGCTGTATTTCTTCCAAGACAGAATTGTTCTGTTTTTTGGCAGCCCATGGTATATTTAATATTCTACATCAGCAGTGTAGTTCAGGGGCATCAGTTCTTTAATCTCCCTTGTTCATTGTCCAGCTTTCACGTGCACATGAGACAATTGAAGACACCATGGCTTGGGTCAGGTGCACCTTAGTTCTCAAAGTGACATCTTTGCTTTTTAACACTTTAAAGAGGTCTTTTGCTGCGAATTTGCTCAGCACAATATATCGTTTGATTTCTTGACTGAGGCTTCTGTAGAGGGTTAATTGTGGATTCAAGTAAAATGAAATCCTTGACAACTTCAGTCTTTTCTCCTTTTATCATGGTGTTGCTTATTGGTCCAGTTGTGAGGATTTTTGTTTTCTTTATGTTGAGATGTGATCCATACCGAAGGCTGTGGTCTTTGATCTTCATCAGTAAGTGCTTCAAGTCTTCTCCGTTTTCAGCAAGCAAGGTTGTGTTATCTGCATATTGCAGGCTGTTATTGAGTCTTCCTCCAATCCTTATGCTGTGTTCTTCTTAATATAGTTCAGCTTCTCAGATTATTTGTTCAGCATACAGATGTAATACGTATAGTGAAAGGATGCAACCCTGACACATACCTTTCCTGATTTTAAGCTATGCAGTATACCCTTGTTTTGATCAAATGACTGCTTGTTGGCCTATGTCCACATTCCTCATGAGCACTATTAAGTGCTCTTAGAATTCACATTTTTCACAATGTTATCTATAATTTGTTATGATCCACACAGTTAAATGCCTTTGCATAGACAATAAAACACAGGCAAACGTCTTTTAGTGTTTTCTGCTTTCAGCCATGATCCATCTGACATCAGCAATGATATCCCTCATTCCACATCCTCTTCTGAACTGGTTCCCTGCTGATGTACTGCTGCAACCAGTTTTGAATTATCTTCAGCAAAATTTTACTTGCTTGTGATATTGTTTGATAATTTCTGCATTCTGTTGGATCATCTTTCTCTGGAATGGGCATAAATGTGGATCTCTTCCAATTGGTTGGCCAGGTAGCTGTCTTCCAAATTTCTTGGCATAGACAAGTGAGGGTTTCCAATGTTGCTTCTATTTGTTTTAATATCTCAGTTGGAAATCCATCAGTTCCTGGAGCCTTTTTTTCCTGCCTGTGCCTTCAGTGCAACGTGGCTTTTTTTTTCAATATCATTGGTTCTTGATCATATGCTGCCTCCTGAAATGGTTGAACCATACCAGAAAACCAAACCTGTTTCTGTTGAGTGGATTCTGACTCATAGTGACCCTGTAGGACAGAGTAGTACTGCTGTGTAGTGTTCCAAGGAATGGCTGGTGGATTCAGACTGCCGACGTTTTGTTTAATAGCCGAGATCTTAACCACTGTGCCGTGAGCGCTCCTAATGAGCCATAAAACCAACGTGTGAGAGATGCCTTTCTCCTTTGTAGTAGGTGAGGATTGTAAAGGGACAGATGGGAAAAGAGATCCTTAACCTCAGTGTCTTCTCAGGCAGATGAGCTTTAGGAAAGAGTACATATGAAAGTTGAATATCTGATGTAAATTGGTTCCTTAAAAAATATCCGTGCTTATGTACTTGCAAGGGTACTTGTTCCCCATTTTGAAGACCTTTTGACCAAACCACAAACCAGGTTGCATCTGTCTCTGACTATTCCATGCTTGCACCTGTGTCATGTACTGTTGAAAAAACATTTGATTGAGTCAGAGTTAAATTATTAATAATATTCATTTAATATTTAACACTGACCATGGCTGGAGAAAAATAGTCATGCCAACTGCTCTTGGTTTACATTTATGGTCACTGACTTCCATTTAGTTGTTGAGGCTGTCCAGCAGTCATTCTGCATTTTCCTTGTGCATTCACTTTCCCACTTTTCTTTGTGCTTGCTGTTCCCTCTTATCTGAAATGTGTTTCTCCAGAGATCAGCAAAAGTCTAAATGCCCTCTTTGGTGAAGCCTTTCCTAGCCACTCTGTCCACATTTTCAACCTCTCTCTGCCTCTGATACTTCTTAACACCATTTTTTGCTTTATTTATATTTCCTGCTTTGACACTTATTACTACTGTCTAACTTATTCATTTTTCTTGGTGTTTCCTTTTTTATTGTCTCACTAATCTCAAACTAACATTGCACATCACTTGGAGTGTTTGTTAAAATACACACTGTTATGTTACACCCCAGAGTTTCTGATTCAGTCGGTCTGGGGTACAAAAACTGTAATCTGTTGCCATGGAATTGATTCCTACTCATAGGGATTCCTACTCATAGTGACCCTATAGGACAGGTAGAACTGCCCCATAGAGCTTACAAGGATCGGCTGGTGGATTCGAACTGCTGACCTTTTGTTTAGCAGTCTGAGCTCTTAACCACTGCACCACCAGGTACAACCTGAGAATTTGCATTTCTTAACAGGGCCTAGGAGATGCTGAAGTTGCTGGTCATGGGCTACACCTTGAGTATCACTGCAGTAGGATACAAGCTCCATGAGGACAGTGATTTATATCTGTACTCTTGTTTCATAAGCACCTAGAAGAGTGTCAAACATGTAGTACGCAGTAAATATTTTTGAATGAATGAATGAATAAATCATGAATACCACTGCCTTGACACATAAAAATGATAAGAAATATCAGTTACAAACATCCTGTCAAAAGAATGCTTACACTTATTTTATCAAGATATAGCTTGTTGAAAATCATCTAAATTATGTTTTTGCACCATAAAAAGAAAAAATAGAGCTGTGTAATTTTTTTTTTTTAGAAAATAGCCTTTCTTGAGATGTACATCTTATATCTTTCAATTTACCCTTTCGAAGTGTACAATTCAGTGGTTTCTAGTTTATTCACAGAGTGGTACAACCATTACCACAGTCAACTTTAGAATATTTTCATCACCTCCAAAAAGAAATCCCATACCCATTAGCAATCACTCCCCATTTCCCCACAACTGCGGAGCCCTGGGCAGCCATTAATCTGCTTTTAGTCTCTATAGATTTCTTTATTCTGTACCTTTCATATAAACGGAATTATACAATGTGTGGGCTTTTGTGACTGACCTCTTTCTCTTACCATAATGTTTTTGAGGTTCATCCATGTTGTAGCATGTATTAGTACTTCATTGCTTTTTATTGCCAAATAGCATTTCATTGTATGAATATAACACATTTTGTTTATCTATTGATGAACAACTTGGTTGTTTCTACTCTATGGCTGTTATGAATAATGCTGCTATGAATGTAGTAGGTATACTAGTTTTTATGTGGGTATATACCCAGGAGTAGAATTGTATGATCATATGGTAATTGTTTTTAATACTTTGAGGAACTGCTGTTTTCCAAAGTGCCTGTACTGTTTTACATTCCTATCAGCAATATTTCAGTCCCTGGGTGGCACAAATAGTTTGCACTCCACTCTTAACCTGATGTGGAGCGCTGCTGGCGCAGTGGTTAAGAGTTCAGCTGGTGAGCAAGAAAGATCGGCTGTTGGAGTCTACCAACTGCCCCTGGGAAACCCTATGGGATAGTTCTGTGCTGTCCTATAGGGTTGTCGTGAGTTGGAATTGACTCGATGATTAACCTAAAGGTTCGCAGTTCAAACTCACCCAGCGGTGCTGTGGAAGAAAGCCTTGGTGAGCTGCTTCTGTAAAGATTACAGCCAAGAAAACCCTATAGAACAGTTCTATTCTGTAACACATGGGGTTGCCATGAGTTGGATTTGACTCCGCAGCAATGGTTTTTGTTTTTATCAGTAATACCTGAGGATTACAGTTACTCCATAACCTCACCAATACTTGTTATCATCTGTCTTTTTGATTACAGCCATCCTAGTGGATGTGAGGAAACGCTGGTGGCATGGTGGTTAAGTGCTACAGCAGCTAACCAAAGGGTTGGCAGTCCGAATCCTCCAGGTGGCCCTTGGAAGCCCTATGGGGCAGTTCTACTCTGTTCTGTAGGGTTGCTATGAGTCTGAACTGACTACACGGCACTGGGTTTGGCCTTTTTTTTTTTAGTGGATGTGAAGTCCTATCTCATTGTGGTTTTGATTTGCGTTTCCCTGATGACTAATGATGTCGAATATCTTTTCATGTGCTTACCGGTCATTTGTATAGCTTCTTTGGAGAAATATCTATTGAGATTCTCTGAGGCCTATGTAATTTTATGCCCTTTTTGTTTAAGAAGAAGAAAACTTCGGAGAACTAAGAAGTTATACCCAGCCTGTTCCACTTTTGTTGCAAAAGCAGCCATTTTGTGATGCTGGCACACCCTTTATTCACAGTGGTTAAGTGCTTCAGCTGCTAACCTGAAGGTTGGCAGTTTGAATCCACCAGCTGCTCCTTGGAAACCCTATGGGGCAGTTTTACTCTGTCCTGTAGGGTTGTCATGAATCGACCCAAAGGCAATGGGTTTAGTTTTTTACTCAAGTGCCATTTCCTCAGAGAAGTCTTTCTTGCTTATCTTATTTGAAGAGGCACTCATCTTCTATCTCTCTTTCCTTTCTTACTGAGCTTTATTTTTCTACAATGCACTCCTCACTCTCCGACATTATAATTGTTATGTTTTTATTGGTTTCCTCCCCAGTGGAATATAAATTCATGAGGGTAGAGACTTCGTTTTGTTCATTGCTTGGCACACCAGTAGGACCTCAGTTTATATTAGTGGAATGAATAATTGAATGAATTAATGAATGTGTGAAAAGACTGGGTTCTGGAGTCCACCACTTACTAGACTAGCTGTCTTGGGCAAGTTGTATAACTTTTCACAGGCTTAATATTGTCATCTGTAAAACCACAGTAGTAACAGCACCTGTGTCATTGGGTTGCTGTGAGGATGAAATTAATTGGTGTATGTAAAGCACTAAACACTGTGCCAGCTACATGATGGGATAAATAAAGAGCTAGCTGTTAGTTTATCTTTTTCCTTGTATTGGGCACATTACATAGGGTAATGAACTGTATGTGCATAAGAAATGTTTATTTTTTTATTGTACTTTAAGTGAGAGGTTACAGCTCAAGTTAGTTTCTCATACAAAAATTTATACATACATTGTTATGTGACCCTAGTTGTTATCCCTGTAATATGTCAGCACACTCCTCCTTTTCACCCCAGATTTCTCATGTCCGTTAAACCAGCTCCTGTCCCTCTCTACTTGCGCATTTTGCCTCCAGACGGGAGCTGCCATTTAGCCTTCTGTATCTACTTGAACTAAGAAGCACAGTCTCCATGAGTATCATTTTATGCCTTATAGTCTCGTCTATTCTTTGTCTGAAGAGTTGGCTTAGGGAACGGTTTTAGTTCTGGGTTAACAGAGAGTTCCAGGGCCATGTCCTCCTGGGCTTCCTCCAGTCTCAGTCAGACTTTTAACTAGGGTTTGAGTTCTGCACCCACTTTTCAGGAACTCTCTGCTGAGTTCCCTGTCAGGGCCAGTCATTGGTGATAGCTGGGCAGGCTGATGCAGTCTCTCGTTTATGTGGCCATTTTTGTTTCTTGAGCTGAAATTTTCCTTGTGTCTTCAGCGTTTTTCATTCTTCTCCGCTTCAGGTGGATTGAGACCAGTTGATGCAACTTAGATGGCCACCCGCTAGCTTTTAATACCCCAGATGCCACTCACCAAAGTGGGATGCAGAACATTCTCTTAATAAACTGTGTTATACCAGTTGACCTAGATGTCTCCTGAAACTATGGTCCCCAGACCCCTGCCCCTGCTACTCTGTCCCTCGAAGTGATTGGTTGTATTCAGGAAACGTCTTGGGTTTTGGTTTAGTCCAGTTCATCTGACTTCCCCTGTATCGTGTGTTGTCCTTCCATCACCTAAGAATTCTTGTCTACTGTCTAGTTAGTTAATACCCTCTCTATCCCTCCTTACCCTCTTAAGCATCAAAAGAATATTTTCTTCTGTATTTAAACCTTTTCTTGAGTTCTTATAATAGTGCTTTCATACAACATTTGTCCTTTGCGACTAATTTCATTCAGCATAATGGGTTCCAGATTCCTCTGTGTTATGAGATGTTTCCTGGACTCATCATTGTTTTTTTTATCGTTGCATAGTATTCCACTGTGTGAATATACCATAATTTGTTTATCCATCTGTCCATTGATAGGCACCCAGGTTGTTTCCATGTTTTTGCTATTGTGAACAGTACTGGAATGATCATGGGTGTGCATGTATCTATTTGTGTGAGGGCTGTTATTTCTCTAGGATATATTCTAAGGAGTGAGATTGCTGGATCATATGGTAGTTCCATTTCTAGCTTTTTAAGGAAACACCAAATCGATTTCCAGAGTGTTTATATACCATTTTACATCACCACCAGCAGTCAGGACAAGGCCAGGGGCTGACTGTGGAACATATCACCAATTGCTCATATGTAAGTTCAAGCTGAAACTGAAGAAAATTAGAACAAGTCAGTGAGAGCCAAAGTACGACCCTGAGTATATGCCACCTGAATTTAGAGATCATCTCAGGAATAGATTTGATGCATTGAACACTAATGACCGAAGGCCAGATAAGTTGTGGAATGACATCAAGGGCATCATACATAAAGAAAGCAAGAGGTCATTAAAAGGCAGGAAAAAAGAAAAGACCAGAATGGGTGCCAGAAGAGACTCTGAAACTTGCTCTTGAATGTTGAGCAGCTAAAGTTAAAGGAAGAAATGATGAAGTAAAAGAACTGAACAGAAGATTTCAAAGGATTGGCTCAAGAAGACAAGGTGAAGTATTATAAAGACATGTGTGAAGACTTGGAGATAGAAAACCAAAAGGGAAGAACACACTCTGCATTTCTCAAGCTGAAAGGAGCTGAAGAAAAAATTCAAGCCTCGAGTTGCAATAGAGAAGGATTCTATGGAGAAAATATTAAACTATGCAGGAAGCGTCAAAGAAGATAGAAGGAACACAGAGTCATTATAGCAAAAAGAATTGGTCGATGTTCAACCATTTCAAGAGATAGCATATGATCAGGAACTGATGGTACCGAAGGAAGAAGTCCTAAGCTGCTCTGAAGGCTGAAGGCATTGGCAAAAAACAAGTCCCCAGGAAAATTGATGGAATGCCAATTGGGGTGTTTCAGCAAAGGGATGCAGTGCTGGAAGTGCTCACTCTTCTTTGCAAGACATTTGGAAGACAGCTACCTGGCCAACCAGCCAGAAGAGGTCCATATTTACGCCTATTCCCAAGAAAGGTGATCCTACTGAATGTGGAAATTATCGAACAATATCATTAATATCACATGCAGGCAAAATTTATTGAAGATCATTCAAAAGCAGCTGCAGCAGTATATTGACAGGGAACTGCCAGAAATTCAGGCCGGATTCAGAAGAGGACGTGGAACCAGGGATATCATTGCGGATGTCAGATGGATCCTGGCTGAAAGCAGAGAATACCAGAAGGATGTATACCTGTGTTTTATTGACTATGCAAAGTCATTCGACTGTGTGGATTATAACAAATTATGGATAACATTGCGAAGAATGGTAATTCCAGAACACTTAATTGTGCTCATAGATCAAGAGGCAGTTGTTGGGACAGAACAAGGGGATACTGCATGGTTTAAAGTCAGGAAAGGTGTGTGTCAGGGTCGTATCCTTTCACCATACCTATTCAATCTGTATGCTGAGCAAATAATCCAGGAAGGTGGACTATATGAAGAAGAATGCGACATCAGGATTGGAGGGAAGACTCATTAACAACCTGTGTTATGCAGATGACACAGCCTTCCTTGATGAAAGTGAAGAGGACTTGAAGCACTTACTGATGGAGATCAAAGACCATAGCCTTCAGTATGGATTACACCTCAACATAAAGAAAACAAAAATTCTTGGGACTGTACCGATAAGTAACATCATGAAAAACAGAGAAAAGATTGAACTTGTCAAAGATTTCATTATACTTGGAACCTCAGTCAACACCCATGGAAACAGCAGTGAAGAAATCAAAAGACGCATTGTATTGGGCAGATCTGCTGCAAAGGACCTCTTTAAAGTGTTGAAAAGAAAAGATGTCACCTTGAAGACTAAGGTGCGCCTGATCCAAGCCATGGTATTTTCAATTGCATCATATGCATGTGAAAGCTGGACAATGAATAAGGAAGATGGAAGAACTGATGCCTTTGAAATGGGGTGTTGGTGAAGGATATTGAATATACCATGGACTTCCAAAAGAACGAACAAATCTGTCTTGGAAAAAGTGCAACCAGAATGCCCCTTAGAAGCAAGGATGGTGAGACTGCGTCTTACACTTACATACTTTGGACATGTTGTCAGGAGGGATCAGTCCCTGGAGAAAGACATCATCATGTTTGGTGAAGTACAGGGTCAGTGGAAAAGAGGAAGACCCTCAACAAGATGGATTGACAGAGTGACTACAACAGTGGGCTGAAGCATAACAACGATTGTGAGCATGGCGCAGGACCGGGGAAGTGTTTCTTTCTGTGGTACGTAGGGCTGCTCTGAGTTGGAACCGACGTGATGGCACCTAACAACTAGCAACCTCTCCAACATTTATTATTTTGTGTTTTTTGGATTAATGCTAGCTTTTACTCCACTTTTTTTTTTTTTTGTTGGGGTGAGATGGTATCTCATTGTAGTTACGATTTGCATTTCTCTAATGGCTAATGATTGTGAGCATTTCCTCCTATACGTGCTAGCTGCCTGAATGTTGTCTTTGGTGAAGTGCCTGTTCATATCCTTTGTCCATTTTTTAGTTGTGTTGTCTTTTTGTTGTTGAGGTTTTGCAGTATCTTGTAGATGCTAGAGATTAGACCCTGATCAGATGTTATAGTCAAAATTTTTTTCCCAGTCTGTAGGTTGTCTTTTTACTGTTTTAGTGAAGTCTTTTTTGTTGTTGTACTTTAGATGAAGGTTTACAGAACAGGTTTCTCATTAAACGGTATACGTATTGTTCTGTGACATTGGTTAACAACTCCACAACATATCAACACTCTCCCTTCTCGACCTGGGGTTCCCTGTTACCAGCTTTCTTGTCCCCTCCTGCCTTCCAGTCCTTGCCCTTGGGCTGTTGTACCACTTTAGTCTCGTTTCATTTTGTGGGTCTGTCTCATTTTTGGCTGAAGTGTGAACCTTGGGAGTGACTTCATTACTGAGCTTAAAGGGTGTCCTGGGGCCATACTCTTGGGGTTTCTTCAGCCTCAGGCCAGTAAGTTTGGTCTGTTCTTGTGAGTTATAATTTTGTTCTACATTTTTCTCCAGCTCTGTCTGGGACCCTTTACTGTGGTCCTTGTCAGAGCGGTCAGTGGTGGTAGCCGGCACCATCTAGCTGTACTGGACTCAGTCAGGTGGAGTCCATGGTAGATGTGGTCCATTTGTCCTTTGGACTAATCTTTCCCTTGTATGTTTAGTTTTCTTCATTCTTTCTTGCTTCCAAAGGGGTGAGACCAGCGGAGTATTGGTGAAGTCTTTTGATGAGCATAAGTGTTTGATTTTTAGGAGCTCCCAGTTATCTAGTTTCTCTTCTGGTGTTTGTGCATTGTTAGTAATGTTTTATATTCTGTTTATACCATATCACTCGACAGCACTGGGTTGGTTTTTGGTTTTGGTTATACCATATAGTAGGGCTCATAGTGTTGTTCCTGTTTTTTCTCCCATGATCTTTATCATTTTAGATTTCATATTTAGGTCTTTGATCCATTTTGAGTTAGTTTTTGTGTATGGTGTGAGGTATGGGTTTTGTTTCATTTTTTTTTGCAGTTGGATATCCAGTTATGCCGGCACTGTTTGTTAAAGAGACTGTCTTTTCCCCATGTAACAGACTTTGGGTCTTTGTCAAATATCAGCTGCTCATAAAACCAAAAGAAAAACAAAACCCACTTCCGTCAAGTCGATTCCAACTCATAGCGACTCTATAGAACAGAGAAGAACTGCCCCCATGGAGTTTTCAAGGAGTGCCTGGTGGATTCAAACTGCCGACCTTTTGGCTAGCAGCCGTAGCTCTAAACCACTATGTCACTATGGTTTCCCAGCTTCTCATAGGTGGATGAATTTACATCTGGATTCTCAGTTCTGTTCCATTAGTCTGTGTATCTGTTGTTGTGCCAGCACCAGGCTATTTTGATTACCATGGCTGTTTAATAGGTTCTAAAATCAGGTAGTGAGGCCCCGCTCTTTGTTCTTCTTTTCTTCTTCAGTAATGCTTTGCTTATCCAGGGCCTCTTCCCTTTCCAAATGAAGTTGGTGATTTGTTTCTCCATCTCATTAAAAAATGTCATTGGAATTTGGATTGAGATTGCATTGTATCTGTGGATTGCTTTGGGTGAAATTGACATTTTGACAATGTTGAGTCTTTATATCCATGAGCAAGGTATGTTTTTCCACTTTTGTAGGTCTCTTTTGGTTTCTTGCAGAAGTGTCTTATAGGTTTCTTTGTATAGGTCTTTTACATCTCTGGTTAGATTTATTCCTAAGTATTTTATCTTCTTGGGAGCTATTGTAAATGGTATTGATTTGGTAATTTTCTCTTCAACTTTCTCTTTGTTGGTGTAGAGGAATCCAACCGATTTTTGTATGCTTATCTTGTATCCTGATACTTTGCTGAAATCTTCTGTTAGTTCCCGTAGTATTCTTGTGGATTCTTTAGGGTTTTCTGTGTATAAGGTATCGTCTGCAAAAAGAGGTCATTTTACTTCTTCCTTAGGATGCCCTTTATTTCTTTTTCTAGCCTAATTGCTCTGGCTAAGACCTCCAGCACAATGTTGAATAAGAGTGGTGATAAAGGGCCTCCTTGTCTGGTTTCCGTTCTCGAGGGGTGTGCATTTAGACTCTCTCAGTTGGGATGGCGTTGGCTGTTGGCTTTGTATAAATGCCCTTTATTATATTGAGGAATTTCCCCCCTGTTACTATTTTGTTGAGAGTTTTATCGTGAATGGGTGTTGTACTTTGTCAGATGCCTTTTCTGCATCATTGATAAGATCATGTGGTTCTTGTCTTCTGTTTTTTTTTATGCAACGGATTACATTGATTGTTTTTCCCATGTTGAACCATCCCTGCATACCTGGTATGAATTCCACTTGGTTGTGGTGAATTATTTTTTGATACATTATTGAATTTTATCGACGAGAATTTTTGCGTCTGTGTTTATGAGGGATACTGGTGTGTAGTTTTCTTTTTCTGTGTTGTCTTTACCAGGTTTTGGTATCAGAGTTACGCTGGCTTCATAGAATGAGTTTGGGAGTATTCTGTCCTTTTCTATGCTCTGAAATAGCTTTAGTAGTAGTATTGTTAACTCTTTCTCTGAAACAGTTCTCCAGTGACTTGTTCAAGTTGTAGAGTTAGTGTATTGATTTTGGCCCTTCTTTTTGGATGTGTGCACTTACTGCTGTAAATTTACCTCTGAGCACTGCTTTTCCTGTGTCACAAAGGTTCTGGTAGGATGTGTTTTCTTTCACATTGGATCCTGTGAATTTCTTTATTCTGTCCTTAATTTCTTCTATAACCTGGTAGTTTTTGAGCAAGGTGTTGTTCAGTTTCTGTGTATTTGATTTTTTTACTTGCCTTTTCTGTTACTGATTTCTGCTTTTGTGGCTTTATGGTCAGAAAAGATGCTTTGTAATATTTTGATGCTTTGGATTCTGTTAAGGCTTTCTTTGTAGTCTATTCTGGAGAATGTTCCATGTATGTTGGAAAAGAAAGTGTACTTGACTGCTGTTGGGTGGAGTGTTCGGTATATGTCTCTGAGGTCAGGTTGGTTGATTGTGGCATTTAGATCATCTGAGTCTTTATTGAGCTTCTTTTTGGCTGCTCTGTCCTTCACCAAAAGTGTTGTATTGTAGTCTTCGTATTATTATCGTGGAGCTGTCTCTCTCTTCAGTGCTGTTAGAGTTTGTTTTATGTATTTTGTGGTGGATTTTGCTTAAAAGCCTATTTTGTCAAATTAATATTGCCAGTCCTGCTGTATTTATTGTTGTTGATATATTTTTTCCATGCTTTGAGTTTTAGTTTTCTGTGTCTTTAATTCTAAGATATGTCTCTTGTAGGCAGTATATAGATGGATCGAAATTTTTAATCCATTCTGCCACTCTCTCCTTATTGGTGCATTTAGTCCATTTACATTCCACATAGTTATTGATACGTATGAGTTTAGTGCTGTCATTTTGATGTATTTTTATAAGTTGTTGACAGTTTCTTTGTTCCACTTACTTTTCTGTGCTGAGTTGTTTTTATGTATTTTCTTTTCATGTTTTTCATTGTTGTCGATTTTGTATTTGCTGTGTCTTTATGTTTTTCTTGTTTTTTATTTTTGATGTGTAGGATTGTTAGTGTCCTTTGTGGTTACCTTAATATTTACCCCTTTATCTCTAAGTTTAAACTAACCTTTTATTTCTTTACATCGCCTTCACATTCTCTCCACATGAAAGGTCTATAACTACATTATTTAGTCCTTCTTTATGTTGTTATCTTTAACACATTGACGTGTCTGTTTCCCTACTTTCAGTGTTTTAGCTTTGGTTTATTTTTGTAACTTCCCTTTCTGCGTTTATACCTGGTTGTTCTGTCCTGTTTTCTAGTCTTAGCTTATTATCTGATGTTTTTGATTTTCTGACCAGAGGACTCCCTTTAGTATTTCTTGTAATTTTGAGTTTAGTTTTTACAAATTCCCTAAACTTCTGTTTATCTGGGAATGTCCTAATTTCGCCATCATATTCGAGAGACAGTTTTGCTGGCTGGCAATTTTTTTCCTTCAAGGTTTTATATAAGTCTTCCCATTGCTTTCTTTCCTGCATGGTTTCTGCTGAGTAGTTGGAGTTTAGTCTTATTGACTCTCCTTTGTAGATGACTTTTCATTTACACCTAACAACAACCCAGTGCTGTTGAGTTAATTCCGACTCATAGCGACCTAGCCACTCTTAAAATTCACTCTTTATCTTTCGTTTTGGCAAGTTTCATTATGTCTTGGTGACTTTCTTTTGGGATCCACCTTGGGTTTAGTGAGTTTCTTGGATAGATATTTTTCATCTTTCACGATATCAGGGAAGTTTTCTGCCAACAAATCTTTAACAATTATCTCTGTATTTTCTGTTACCCCTCCTGTTCTGGTACTCCAATCACTTGATAGAGTCTGGCATAGTTCTTAGGGTTTCTTCATTTTTAAAAATTCTTTTATCTGATTTTTCCTCAGATACGTTGGTGTCAAGTGCTTTATCTTCAATCTCCCTAATTCTGACCTCAAGTGCCCCAGTTTTGCTCCTCAGACTTTCTGTTGAGTTGTCTAACTGTGAAATTTTATTGTTAATCTTTTGGATTTCTGTTTGCTGTCTTTCTGTGGATTCTTGCAGCCTGTTAAATTTGTCACTGTGGTCTTGTATAACCTTCTTGAGTTCCTCTGTTGCTTTGTCTGTATGTTCCTTGGTTTGTTCTGCATTTTGTTTGATCTCTCGAAGAGCTCCATATGTTAATCTTTTGAATTCTACCTCCAGTATTTCCAAAGAGTTCCCTTCCTCTGAAAGATTTTTTTTAATATGTATATATTTTTAATTTATTGTGCTTTAAGTGAAAGTTTACAAGTCTAGTCAGTCTCCCGTTCAAAAACTTACACCTTGCTACATTCTCCTAGCTGCTCTTACCCTAATAAGACAGCATACTCCTCCTCTCTACCCATTATTCCCTGTGTCCATTCAGCCAGCTTCTGTCTCCCTCTGCCTTCTCATCTCCCCTCCAGACAGGAGCTGCTCACACAGTCTCATGTCTCTACTTGAGCCAAGAAGCTCACTCCTCACCAGTATCATTTTCTGCCTTATAGTCTGGTCCAATCCCTGTCTGAAGAGTTGGCTTTGGGAGTGTTTCAGTCTTGGGCTAACAGAGGGTCCAGGGACCATGACCTCTGGGGTCCCTCCAGTCTCATTCAGACCATTAACTCTGGGCTTTTTACGAGAATTAATATCCACATTCCACTGTTCGGCTCTGTCGGGGATTCACTGTTGTGTTCCCTTTCAGGGCAGTCATTGGTGGTAGCCAGGTACCATCTAGTTCTTCTGGTCTCAATCTGATGTAGTCTCTGGTTTATGTGGCCCTTTCTGTCTCTTGGGGTCATCTTTACCTTATGTCTTTGGTGTTCTTCATTGTCCTTTGCTCCAGGTGAGTTGAGACCAATTGATGCATCTTAGATGGCTGCTTGCTAGTGTTGAAGACACCAGATGCCACTCACCAAAGTGGGATGCAGAATGTTTTCTTAATACATTTTCATATGCCACTTGACCTAGATATCCCCTGAAACCATGGTCTCCAGACCCCTGTCCCTGGTACTCTGACCTTTGAAGCGTTCTGTGTATTCAGGAAACTGGAAGGTTTCTTGATTCTTTGTTTTGGGCCCTTGCTGAAGCCATCATTGTCTGCCTCTTCATGTTTTCTTTAAATTGACTGTTGTCTCTGAGCCATAAATATGTCGTTATGTTTATTTTTGCTTACTGTGTTCTAGCTTTTTTGTTTTGCTTTGATATGCCCAAATAGGCTGGTCATGCAAGCTAGTTTGATTATTGGTGCCTTTGAAGCTCACGTCCTGTCACCAGGTGGTTAGATCTGTTACTAGGTATGTTAGCTCAAGAGTTCATTTACTTTTCTTGTATGGATTCAGCTCAGGTGTTCAAGTGTGTGGTGCAGGCTTTCACCTACAGTCCTAGGTGGGCAGGGGTAATTGGAATAGGCACAGGTATCTGGCTGCAGTAGGGGATCATGCACTGAGCAATGCAGAGGTCTGGCGGCTGCCACTGAGTGTCCCTGTTCCCTAGAGTGTGCAGGTGGGAGGGTTTTGCAGCCGGACCATGGGCACCATTGCTGTTTGCTGTAAGGACTGGGAGGCATCACTTATTCTTGGTCCTCTGTCGTGAGTGGCTAGGTGGTGTGAGTGGAGCCACCAGTCCTCCGGCCCCTGATGTGGGTAGGTGAGGACCCTGCTTAATGGGCAGAATGGTGTCAAGTGTCACGAATCTACCACTCCCCCTTACAGCTGATAATAGTTGCAAATATGCTTCAGGTGTATACCCTGTTGTATTGTGCTAATGAGGGCCTACACTGTTGAAATGGGCCCACACAAATCTATGCAAGGGTGAAAGGCATTCAAAGTCTGTGGACCACTTATGCCTATGCTTAGGCAAAGGGGTTGTGTCTTCCCTGAGTTCCAGGCTTAGGGGAGCTGGCAGATTATTTTTTCCCTGTTTGTTAGTTTGTTCCCTCTTCAAAGCTGGGAGAACAGCTCAGGACATGCTGCAGTCCTACTTTTGACCCAGGTGATGTAGCAATCACTGAAGCTGGCCCAGACCTGGTACATTGCGGGGAGGGAACAGGTATATGGGAGAGAGGTTATTTCCAAAGGGAGTGTTTTTTTCCTCTGTGCGGTAGGTTAGATGCATGTACTTACCTTTTGTTGATTGAGCACTGCTTCTCACTGGTTCCAGAGGGTCGTGCAGACTCTCTGCTGCTCAGTCTCTCCTGATGTGGAAAGTGTGTCCCAAGTGCCACTGCTTGCCTCACTGCCGACACCAGTGGATCCAGCCTGCAGGGTGCCGGTTCCCGCTGGCTCAGGTCTAGCAACTCCTCGCTGCTTCTGAATCGTCTCTCTCTCCCCCTGCTGTTCAGTCCGATTTTTGACTTTCCCTTTGATGTTCAGGGCTCCTAGATTGTCATATATAATGAATTCATTTGTTTTTTCAGGTCTTTGTCATAGAGGGATCATAGGAACTGTCTGACTACTTGGCCATCTTGGCCCTGACTCCCTGTTTATTTTATCTTTTAAAGGACCAAAAACCAAGCCAAATCTAAACCTGGATTCAGACTCCAGTGAACCAGAATTCTTTTTTTTTTCCACTCAGGGAATGCAGAGAGCAACTAATGTCACCTATCAAGCTCACCATGTCAGCAGGAACAAGAGAGGCCAGGTGGTGGGGACCAGAGGTGGCTTTCGTGGTTGCACAGTTTGGCTAACAGGTATGGTCAAGAGAGATAAATGTATTTAAAAGCTGTGTTTATAAGCAGCCTGGATTATCTTTCCTGCATTATCTATTAATTTTCTTCAGCTGCTTTAATTTCTTTGCACTTTGTGTTCACTGTGATAATCTCAGTGAAACCTTCTGTATCAGTAATTCAGTTTCCAGCAGTATCTATTCTTACCTTATTTCTAATTCCAAAAAAAATCCCACTGCCATCGAGTTGAATCCAACTCATAGGGACCCTGTAGGACAGAGTAGAATCGCTGCCTAGTGTATCCAAGGCTGTGATCTTTACAGAAGCAGACTGCCACATCTTTTTTCTGCAGAGCAGCTGGTGGGTTCGAATGGCTGACTTTTCAGTTAAGCAACCAAGTACACACACATACACACATATGTATGTATTTCTATTTTAAAACACACTTTTATTGTAATTTAGGTTGTCTTTGTTAGGTAAAAAGCTAGATATTCAGGTCTCAGGTTTTTTTTTCTTCTGATATTTGGTACTCAATTGGTAGTTAAAAACAACGACAAAAAAAATCAGAAACTCCCTCTCCCTAGTCACTTTGTTTCAGCTATTTTTGCTGGGCAACAAATTACCCAAAACCTAGTGGTAAAAAACGACAGCCATTTTATTTAGCCCACTGTTTTGTGGGTAAGGGATCCAGGAAGGCTCAGGTGGGCAGTTTTCACTTGGCCTCGCTTGGTTGCAGTATTGACTTGGGCAGCAGTTGTCTGAAAACTCTGCTGCGTATCTAAGATGTCTTCCTCAGTTGTTGCTACTTGTCAGCTGAAAGTTTAGCTGGGCCGTCGACTAGAATACCTACTTGGAGTCTCTCTGGCATGGTGGTTTCAGGGGTTTAGGGACTGACTTTTCCTACGTTGAGTGTCCAGAGAGAAGCTGCATAGCCTTCCTGACCCAGCCTTGGAAGTCACAC
The DNA here is from genome assembly GCF_024166365.1 of Elephas maximus indicus. Lineage (NCBI taxonomy): Eukaryota > Metazoa > Chordata > Mammalia > Proboscidea > Elephantidae > Elephas > Elephas maximus. The sequence goes on from NC_064823.1 coordinate 43,692,578, forward strand.
ATTCATCACTTCCACTATGTTCTTGTTGTTTCAGGCAAGTCCTGAGTCCAGTCCCGATTCAAGGGAGGGGAATTAGACTCTATCCCTTGATGTGACAGTGGCAAGGCACGTTGTGGAAGAGCTTGTAGCGTGGAAGAATCTGTTTTGGCTGTCTTTGGAGAATATAATCTGCCATACTTCTAATATATATTTTAATGTATATAGCATATAAACAAACATTAAGCTTTTCAACATATCTTCCTTTCTCAATTTTTTCCAGCTATTTTTTATCAGCATACTGGACTTCAATATTTCATCTCTTGTTTTAAAATTACCTTGGTTATGAACACTGTTATTACACACTCACCAAAGTGGTGAGCGTTAGCGCGTACCTCTGCTCTTTTCTTCTCTTATCATTGGTTGAGGTGGGTGGGTTGAAATGAGGGTATTCTTTCAAGGTTAGTTGTATCATAAACTGGACTCCCTGACACCTTTATCATGGTGGACTTAGTAGAAGTGGTGATCCTGGGATATGGAGGTGACTGTACTATTTCACTTCCTTTTTTTCCTTTTTCTTCCCTTATCAGAAATATTGAGGTGTAGATAATTTCACAAATAATTTGGGTGTATAATCTTGTTTTAAAATTTGGCATGCAGCTTTAGAATAGATGTTAATAAAAGGACAAAGTAATATCTTTGGTATTAAAATTAGGTAAGCCTTTTTGAAATCGGTGATTTCAAGAATGCCTTTGTGCATACATATGTATTATTAAAAACATACATGGTTACTGTGTTGAAACTAGATGTTTTCCTAGGTAGGAGGTAGTTCTTAAGTAGAAAAATCGTGGGTAGGAATATAACCGAGAGACTGCTATGAGTAATGAAAGTAATTAAGTCCGTAATTAAAGTTCTTTATTATTACTAATTACTCTTCTCACACTGCATATGGAATCTGTTTGTGCTGTTGAATTTAGGCTTATCTGGAGCAGGGAAGACCACGGTGAGCATGGCTTTGGAGGAGTACTTGGTTTGCCATGGTATTCCATGCTATACTTTGGATGGTGACAACATTCGTCAGGGTCTCAATAAGAATCTTGGCTTTAGTCCTGAGGACAGAGAAGAGAATGTCCGTCGTATCGCAGAAGTTGCTAAGCTGTTTGCAGATGCTGGCCTAGTGTGCATCACAAGTTTTATATCACCTTATACTCAGGTATGTCCTTTTTGTGCCACTGCTGTTCTAATTACACTTACTGAGAATATGGTATTGGATAAAGCAAACAAACCATTGAACACTGACATGTGCTGAGACTAAATCCAAATTAAAATAATTAGCCTAAAATACTTCTGTGGTGGAAATGACTTCCTGGGTAAGTCCTCTTTGATAAAACCTGCTGTAAAAAACCCAAAGTTGTTGAACTGAAGCCAATGGCCAAATTATTTCAAACTTGACTTTTCAATTCAATAAACCTTTAGCGAATACTCACCATATGTCAGACACCAGGGAAAATCTAAATTTTTTAACATGTGTCCTACTGTGCCTTCTTAGCTCACAGTTTTTAAGTCTCATCTCTCATCACTCTCTTCTCTTACTTTAGAGACCACAACAACACTGAATTGTTGCTTCTTACCCCGGGATTTTTGTTTCCCCACTATCTGAGACGTCTTCTTTTCTTTCCTCTCTCCTCAACTTCAGTTGACTCCTAGTCTTCCTTTGAGAGTCAGGTTAGGTATTTCCTTCTCTTGGGTAACTTCTCTTCTTCCCTTAGTCTTCGTTGGCCTACTTGTCTTTGGTACCCTCACTACTGTTCTTTAACACATTGTTTTATTATAAATATCTGTTCATTTGTTCATGCTGCTAATAGTGGTAATAACATTGATGATAATGGCAGCCACTATTTATTGGACACTTACTAGGTACTGCTAACTGTTTTAAGTGCTCTTATGTGAATTAGCTTATTTCATTCTCATCCTGCAGTGAGGAACTTCGAGGAATCAGGCGTAAATTGCCCAAGGTCACACACTGTGTGTGCTAGAGCAAAGACTTGCTCCTAGACAAGGAGTCTTCAGAACCTATGCTTTTGTCACTGTGCTATGCTGCCTCTAAACCCCACTGGCTCCTTGATGGGAGGACAGGATCTTATTTTTCTTTGTAGCCTTGATACCAAGCCCAGCTCCTGGAACATAGTAGAAGCTCAGTGATTGTTGAATGATAGCACAGCCCTTAGAAAGCCCTGATATCAAACAACAAGTTAGTGTAGTGGGGAAGGGCAGGGACTTGCAGTCAAGACGCAAATGGTCTCAAAACTGAGCTCTGCCAGTTACTGTTGTTTTAACCTTGGCCAGTTTACTTAACCTTCTTAAACTCAGATAATAATGCCTAGCTCCCAGAGTTGCTCTGAGGATTCATAAAGTTGTGCATTTAAAGCCCTCAGCGTGGTACCTGCTGTGTAATAAGTGTTCAGTTAATATAACAAATTTTAATAGCACCATTATAATACTGTATCATAAAGAAATTTGGGTGATTACTTAGAGATATAAAAAAAATTTTTTTTAACTTTAAGGCTCATAAATAAGCATCATATTGAGTGTCAGTCACACAGGTTCACTTAATTGAAGTGACCATGGAAGAAATCCTTAAAAGGTTTTGTGACGAGTAGCTACTTTTCATCCCCTAAAACCTTGTGATTAGTGTCAATACATTAGCTTAAAGTATATTTATAATGAAGCCTATATGTAGAAAGAGAGTTGTTTAGAGTTCCTGAATCCTGGGATATAAACAGTTTTTACAGTAATATAGTAACACTGATGTTCTTGTACCTTCTGGGAATCTTGACAACTCTTGGAAAAGAGGACAGACAGCAACACCTGATTTGGAGAGCTGTCAGCTAACACCTGGGTATCTAAAAGTACTGATCTGCTCTTTGGCTCCCTTGTACTCTTAGGGTGGAGCAAAAGCCTTTGTTGATCTCATGTTTGAAAGCACTAAGAATGAGATTTAAAAAATGAGATTTAAATGTCAAAATCAATAGCACAATTAAGATCAAACCATATAATATAAAGTGTGTGTATTTTTCTGTCTAGTCATGATCATACTTATTTATTCAAGAAACATTTATTGATATCTCTATGTCAGCCTCTGAGCTGGGCATCTTGGTTCCTAACAATAAACCTGACAGTTTGTATCTTGAAGGAGTTGATAGTCTGAGGTGAACTTAGAGACGTGAACAGTTCCGATACCTTGGTGTCAGTGAGTTTGTGAAGGCATATGACTGGTGCTGTGGAAGATTCACAGAGGAGGTACTGCTTGAATTGAGTCATGTGGATGAGTGGGGAGCACACTCATTGGAGGGAGAAAGCTATATCAGACAGAGGAGGTAGTACAGTGTTTGCGAAGGCATGGCTGCCTGAGGGAGTGCGGTCTTTTGGGGAGTTGTTGGCAGGTTAGTATGACGGCTTCACAGGACTGTGGGGGGAGATGAAGCCAGAGTGATTAGAAGAGACTAGATGTATCAGGGGTTCCCAAGACCACTCTCAGGCTCAGTGATTTCCTGGAAGTACTCACAGAACTCAGAAAAGCTATTGCACTCACAGTTATGGTTTATTATAGCAAAAACGTACGGATTAAAATCACCAAAGGGAAAAGGCCTGTGGGGCAAAGTCCAGGAGAAGCCAGGCCAAGATTCCAGGTGTCCCCTCCCAGTAGAGCTGCATGGGGATGTGCTTCATGCTCCTGTCAATGATGTGTGACAACATGTGCAAAGTGTTGCTAACCAGGAGTGCTTTGGTGTCTAGAGCTTTTTGGGGGGATTAGTCCTGTTGGCATGTAGCACTCTGTGTGAGTGACCTCAGCCATTCAGATACCACTTCCCCTTAGAGCAAAAACTCTACACCACAAACCATGTTACTATGACAACTTACCTGGTTAAACTAGTACAGCATGGCCCAAGGCCTTAGGCATACAAAAGCACTCTGAATTAGGCAGAATACTCCAAGGGCTCTGATGCTATCGTCTCCTAGGAGTTGGCCAAGGGCCTGGAATGTACAGGGCCTCAGCAACCCAGGCCTGTTGAGTTAAGCCTTCAGTGCCCACCAGGTGATGAGCTCTGAACTGCCTGGGACTTTATTTCACAACTAGTAGCTTTTGGATTGTAATAAGGGAATAAAGTGGTGGAGTTTGCATTTTAGTGAGGTCACCTCTGAATCCTGGAGTGAGAACAGTCTGGAGGTGGGAGAACAGTTAGGAGGATTTTGCAGTAGTACCAGCCCTTGCAAGGAAAAGGGCATGAATCCAAGCAGTGGCAATGGGAATAGAAAAGATGAGGCATATTTGAGTTCTCTTAAGGCTGTAGCCATGTAAATACATCTATGTCCCCATAAGTCTTTCTCTCTCCCGCCACTCCTGCTCTTCACATGTTTTAGATCCTCCTGGCCCATCTCCTACAGGACCTTGCTCAGTCATTAGATCTACTCTGAAATCTTCAGCCTCTTCCTTCTGAACTGAGTTTTCCCCCAGCAACAAACAAGTCGTTCGTATCCATTAATAGCAAACAAATAAATTATACAAAAACGTTCCTTTAACCATAGGAACTTTTTTAGTCTTTAAATTACCAGAACTTTCTGCTGCATTTCACATGACTAACACTATGGATACCTATAATGCTGGTCCCTTAAACTCGGGTATTGCCTACACTCTGTCCAGAGCCCACTGCTAACCTTATGTGGTCCTTGAGAACATTTCTCAGCTACTTTCATAGTTTAAACTACAACATATATGCTGACAACTTAAACTTGAGTCTTAAATTCTGTCTGTCTTGAAACTAAAAATACACCATTCCCCCACAGTGAGCAGTTCAACCAGGCTTCAAGTCCTAAGCAAAGAAGAGGTTGACTTACAAAGGCAACAGTGTTCCATAGGACAGGGTGGAGGGAGTTTAGACTGAGGGATAAAGGGAGGGGAATAAACTGACCTCAGGATTGTAAATGGACCTTTTTGTGAGTTGCTTTCATGGCAGCTTGGGTTGAAGTTAAACATGGTATTAGAGAAAGACCTGATGACTCCTGGGTTCAAGGTGGACTATAGCTCAGGGTTCCACATAAAATTTAGGTGAAAAATTTTATGAGGCATCTATTGCTGCCCCTCCTGTAAATCTCCAGGTTCCTGGATTTTCTAAACAGCATGCTTTTTTCAACTACTATGAAGAATGGCCTTGTTAACCAATAATTTCTTGGATTTATTTATTTTTTTCAGTTCGTATTTTAAAATTTAAATTTTGACTAAAATATTGTAGACTAACTCAGCTGAAAAGTGTCCTTATTTGCTCTTGATATTAAATAGTACTTTCAACTCATATGATCATTTCTTAATTATGTTGCTGTGTCCTTTTTTTTTTTTATTAAAGGATCGTAACAATGCAAGGCAAATTCATGAGGGTGCAAGTTTACCTTTCTTTGAAGTATTTGTTGATGCTCCTCTGCATGTTTGTGAACAGAGAGATGTCAAAGGACTCTACAAAAAAGCACGGGCTGGAGAAATAAAAGGTAAATAGTTTTATTTCCAGTTTTTCTTTGCTTAGGCATTTACCTTACCATATCTGGGACTGATAATCTTTTCAAGAGATTGGGTCTATTCAGATAACTTGGAGTTCCACGAGGACAGAAACTGAATCTGTTATACCTCTCAGGCCTAGCACAGTACCTAGCTCTGTCAACTAAATGAGTATTTGTTCATTGTGTGGATGATGGACTCCTATTCACAAGGCAGAATTTTTTATTTATTGTACTTTAGATGAAGGTTTACAAAACAAATTAGCTTCTTGTTAATTAATACACATATTGTTCTGTGACATTGGTTGCCAACCCACAACATGTCAACACTTCAAGGTCCCCTTCTCGACCTTGGGTTCCCTATTACCAGCTTTCCTGTCCCCTCCTGCCTTCTTGTCCTTGCCCCTGGGCTGTTGTCCCCATTTAGTCCCGTTTTCTTTTATGGACCTGTTTAATCTTTGGCTGAAGGACAAACCTCAGTAGTGACTTCATTATTGACCTAAAAGGGTGCCTGGGGGCCATATTGTCTGGGTTTCTCCAGTTTGTCAGACCAGTAAGTCAGGTGTCTTTTTTTTTTTTTGTGAGTTAGAAATTTTGTTCTACATTTTTCTCCAGGTCTGTCTGGATCCTCTATCGTGATCCCTGTCAGAGCAGTCAGTGGTAGTAGCTGGGCACCCTGTAGCTGTGCTGGACTCAGTCTGGTGGAGGCTGTGGTACTTGTGGTCCATTAGTCCTTTGGACTAATTTTTCCCTTGTATCTTTGGTTTTCTTCATTCTCCCTTGTTTCAGACAGGGTGAGACCAGTGGAGTATCTTAGATGACCACTCTGAAGGTTTTAAGACCCCAGATGCTACTCACCAAAGTAGAACATAGAACATTTTCTTCACAAACTTATGTTATGCCAGTTGAGCATTTAGTTCCCCGAGACCATGGTCCCCACAGCTCTCAGCAGAATAATTCAGTCCCTCAGGGAGTTTGGATGTGTCTATGGAGCTTTTGTGACCTTGACAAGGCAGAGTTTTAAAGGATTGGAACTTTGGGGATTGGTAGAAGCTTATTTGATATAATTAAGAGGCCTCGCATTGGTTAGTTATGGTGTTGGTGAAGAATATTGAATATACCATGGGTTTCCAGAAGAAGGAAGAAATCTGTCTTGGAAGAAGTACAGCCAGCATGTTCCTGAGAAGCAAGGATGGCGAGACTTCATTTCACGTACTTGGACTTATTGTCAGGAGGGTCCAGTCCCTGGAGAAGGACATCATGCTTGGTAAAGTAGATTATCAGTGAAAGAGAGGAAGACCCTCAACGAGATGGGTTGACACAGTGGCTGCAGCAATGGGTTCAAGCATGACAACAATTATGAGGATGTTGCAGAACTGTGTAGTGTTTCATTCTGTTGTCTGTAGGGTCACTATGAGTTGGAACCAACTTGACGGCACCTAACAACAAAAACAAGCATTGGGTGGATATTAATTGTCAGCTACTCTCCCTTTGTTTCAGTGAAAAGATAGAAAATATCGTAGTCATTGAGGAAAAATGCCTGAATTATAAATATCTTGAGGGCAAGGACAATGTCATGCTTTTATTTATATCACAATGCTTAGAATGGTCCCTTACTCACAATTGTGAAATTAGATTGAAATAATATATCACCGATTCCATCAAAATAATATACCTTGCTTTTTAGATTTTATGGTCGAGCACATGTCTGCTTTCAGAGTTTCAACTGTTAAGAACATTTGATCACTGAGAGATTCAGAACTGATCTCTGATCTCTGCTGTGGCCTTTGATAATAATCATATTATTTATCCTGAGACATCCTTTAACCTTAGTCCTATTCTATTATTGTTAAGGAGGTATGGCGGTTTAGAGGTAGAATTTTTGTCTTCTTTTTTGGAGACTCGGGTTCAATTCCTGGTCATTGTGCCTTATGTACAGCCACCACCCGCCTGTCAGTGGAAGCTTGTGTGTTGCTGTGAGGCTGAACAGATTTCAGTGGAGCTTCCAGAGTAAGACAGACTAGAAAGAAAGGTGTGGTGATCTACTTCCCAAAATCAGGCAGTGAAAACACTAGGGATCACAAGGGTCCCATCTGCAACTGGTCATGGGGATGGTGCAGGACGGGGCAGTGTTTCAATCTGTTGTGTGTGGGTCGCCATGAGTCAGGAGCTGACTTGAGGGCAGCTAACAACAATGTTGTTATTGTTAAGAGAAACAGGATGTGCCAACACTTAAAAAAAAAAAAAAAATTGAAGGTAGATTATTAAGTCACCAAAAAAAAAAAATTTTTTTTTTTTTTTTTATTGTTTAGAGTTCAGTGATTCATGCAGGTAGCTTTTGTTGGCCTTCCCAGCAGGGGATGTGATAGGAGTCCCTGAAGAGCTCTGTGAATTAGATTTTGGTATTCAGCCTCTGGATCTGAAATGGAAAACAGGAAGGGATATGCTTGCCCTTAAGTCTCTTCTGACATTGGTTCTGGAAAGGTTCTAGCAGTTACAGTGATCTTCACCTACTTTGGCAAAATCTACTTCCTCAGGCAAGGCAGCTATTCAGCGTTCCACCACGGAGACTCTGTTCCTTGATAAGTGGCTTTGCTAGTGAGCCCTTTTACCTATTAAGTCTGTACTTTATTGGCTCAGAGTTAGCAGGCTGTTTGACTTGCATAATTTATGATAACGGGGTAGGAAGCTGTTTAGCTCTTTTCACTTTAGTTTTTTTGTAATAGAGATTTGGTAAAGAGAAACAAAATGACATGTCTGGAATCCTGAGTCTAAACCTTTTACTTTCAGTTGTAGCTGGCTTTGGTGTTTTTGTAAGGATGGATTATAAGGGTGGTAGATTTATCTGCCCAGCTGGAGTAAGCTGCTTGTGAGCAGGGACAATATCTTGATCATTTTTGTCTCACTAGCACTTACCACCACGTGTCTGTCAGTTTGTTGAACTGTGGGGGCTGTGATGCTAGAAGCTATGCCACCGGTATTCAAATACTAGCAGGGTCACCCATGGCGGATAGGTTTCAGCTGAGCTTCCAAACTAAGGCAGACTAGGAGGAAGGACCTGGCGGTTTACTTCTCAAAAGCGTTAGCCAGTGAAAACCTTATGAATAGCAGCGGAACATTGTCTGATGCAGTGCTGGAAGATGAGCCCCCCAGGTTGGAAGGCACTCAAAATACAACTGGGAAAAGCTGCCTCTTTAACGTAGAGTAGACCCTAAGGACATGGATGGAGTCAAACTTTCAGGACCTTCATTTGCTGATGTGGCATGACTCAAAATGAGAAGAAAAAGCTGCAGACATCCATTAATAATTGGACCGTGGAGTATATGAAGTATGAATCTAGGAAAATTAGAAATCGTCAGAAATGAAGTGAGACACATGAAGATCAATATCCTAAGCATTAGTGAGCTGAAATGGACTGGTATTGGTCATTTTGAATCAAACAATCATGTGGTCTACTGTCCTGGGAACAACAGCTTGAAGAGGAATGGTGTTGCATTCATTGTCTAAAAGAATATTTCAAGATCCATCCTGAAGTACAGTGCTGTCAGTGATAGAATAATATCCATATGCCTATAAAGTCCAGTTAATATGACTGTTATTAAAATTTATACACCAGCCACTAAGGCCAAAGATGAAGAAATTGAAGATTTTTACTAACTTTTGCAGTCTGAAATTGATTGAATATGCAGCAATCAGGATGTACTAATAACTACTGGAGATTGGAACGTGAAAGTTGGAAACGAAGAAGGATCGATAGTTGGAAAATATGGCCTTGGTGATAGAAACGATGTCGGAGATTGCATAATTCTTCATCGCAAATACCTTTTTTCACCAACATAAGTAGTGACCATACACATGGACATCGCCAGATGGAATACGCAGGCATCAAATCTACTGTATCTGTTGAAAGAGACGATGGAAGAGCTCAATATCATCAGTCAGAACAAGGCCAGGGGCCAGTTGCAGATCAGACCATCGATTACTCATATGCAAGCTGAAGTTGAAACTGAAGAAAATTAGAACACATCAGTGAGGGCCAAAATACCACCTTGAGCACATCCCATCTGAATTTAGAGACTGTCTCAAGAATAGATTTGACTCGTTGAACACTAATGACAGAAGACGAGATGAGTTGTGGAATGACATCATACATGAAGAAAGCAAGAGGTCATTAAAAAGACAGGAGAGAAAGAAAAGACCTAAATGGATATCAGAAGAGACTCTGACACTTGTTCTTTTTTTTTTTTTTATAATTTTTATTGTGCTTTAACTGAAAGTTTACAAATCAAGTCGGTCTCTCACATAAAAACTTAAATACACCTTGCTACATACTCCCAGTTACTCTCCCCCTAATGAGACAGCCCACTCTCTCCCTCCACTATCTCTTTTCGTGTCCATTTCGCCAGCTTCTAGCCCCCTCTGCCCTCTCATCTCCCCTCCAGGTAGGAGATGCCAACATAGTCTCAAGTGTCCACCTGATCCAAGAAGCTCACTCCTCACCAGCATCCCTCTCCGATCCATTGTCTGGTCTAATCCATGTCTGAAGAGTTGGCTTCGGGAATGGCTCCTGTCCTGGGCCAAAAGAAGGCCTGGGGGCCATGACCACTGGGGTTCTTCCAGTCTCAGTCAGACCATTAAGTCTGGTCTTTTTGTAAGAATTTTGGGTCTGCATCCCACTGCTCTCCTGTACCCTTAGGGGTTCTCTGTTGTGTTCCCTGTCAGGGCAGTCATCAGTTGCAGCCAGGCACCATCTAGTTCTTCTGGTCTCAGGATGATATAGTCTCTGGTTCATGTGACACTTGCTCTTGAATGTTGAGCAGCTAAAGCAAAGGGAAAACATGATGAAGTAAAAGATCTGAACAGAAGATTTCAAAGGGCATCTCAAGAAGATGAAGTATTAAGATGACATGTGCAAAGACCTGGAGATAGAAAAACAAAAGGGAAGAACACTCTCGGCACTTCTCAAGCTGAAAGAACTGAAGAAAAAATTCAAGCCTCAGGTTGCAGTATTGAAGAATTCTATAGGCAAAATATTAAATGACGCAGGGAGCATCAAAAGAAGATGGAAGGAATACAGAGAGTCACTATACCAAAAAGAGTTGATCGATGTTCAGCCATTTCAGGAGGTAACATATGATCAGGAGCCGATGGTACTGAAGGCATTGGCGAAAAACAAGGCTCCAGGAATTGATGGAATACCAATTGAGATGTTTCAACAAACAGATATGGTGCTGGAAGTGCTTGCCCGCCTATGCCAAGAAATTTGGAAGCATGCTACCTGGCCAACAGACTGGAAGAGATCCATATTTTTGCCTGTTCCCTAGAAAGGTGATCCAGCCAAATGTGGAAATTATCAAACAATATTGTTAATATCACATGCAAGCAAAATTTTGCAGAAGATCATTCAAAAGCGGCTGTAGTGGTATATCAACAGGGAACTTGCCAGAAATTCAAGTCAGATTTAGAAGAGAATGTGGAATGAGGGATATCATTACTGATGTCAGGTGGATACTGGCTCAAAGCAGAGAATACCAGAAAGATGTTTCCCTCGTTTTATTGCCTATGCTAAGGCATTTGACTGTGTGGTTCGTAACAAATTACGGATAACATTGTGGAGAATGGGAATTCCAGAACTCTTAATTGTGCTCGTGAGGAATCTGTGCATGGATCAAGAGGCAGCTGTTCGAACAGAACAAGGGGATAGTGTGTGAATTAGGGCCAGGAAAGGTGTGGGTCGGGGTTGTATCCTTTTGCCATACCTATTCAATCTGTATGCTGAGCAGATAATCCAAGAAGTTGGACTCTATGAAGAAGAATGGAGTATCAAGATTGGAGGAAGACTCATTAACAACCTGCGTTATGTAGATGACACAACGTTGCTTGCTGAAAGTGAAGAGGACTTGAAACACTGATGAAGATCAGAGACCACAGCCGTCAGTATGGGTTACACCTCAACACAAAGGAACCAAAACTCACAACTGGAGTAATAAGCAATATCATGATAAATGGAGAAAAGATTGAAGTTGTCAAGGATTTCGTTTTACTTGGATCCGCAACCAATACCCATGGAAGCAGCAGTCGAGAAATCAAAAGACGCATTGTATTGGGCAAATCTGCTGCAAAAGACCTCTTTAAAGTGTTGAAGAGCAAAGATACCACCTTGAGGACTAAGGTGTGCCTAACCTAAGCCATGGTGTTTTCAGTCACCTCATGTGCGTACAAAAGCTGGGCAATGAATAAGGAAGACTGAAGAAGAATTGACATGTTTGAATTGTGGTGTTGGTGAAGAATATTGAATATACCATGGACTGTCAAAAGAATAAAGAGATCTGTCTTGGAAGAAGCACAACCAGAATGCTGCTTAGAAGCAAGGATGGTGAAATTTCATCTCATGTACTTTGGACATTTTATCAGGAGGGATTGGTCCCTGGAGAAGGACATCATGCTTGGTAAAGTAGAGGATCAGCGAAAAAGAGGAAGACTCTCAATGTGATGGATGGTCACAGTGGCTGCAGCAATGGTCTCAAGGATAGCAAGAATTTCGAGGGTGGTGCAGGACTGGCCAATGTTTTGTTCTGTTGTGCACAGGGTCAGTATGAGTTGAAACTGACTGAACGGCACCTAACAATAACAACAAGGAACACCACATTAGGAGGCTCCAAGCAAAACACCTGGCACATGCTCAGTAAGTGCTTGTCAGATGAGTGGGATGGCCAACACACATTGAGTGCTACCTTCTGTTTGCAAAGGATGTACACCTAATCCTCACTTATTACCTATCACCTTATTAGAACATTTCGCATTTATGACAGTAGTAAAAAAATCTGTTTTGCATATTAACTAGGTTGCGGACATGGCAATGGCTGCAGAGCATCCGCTCCTTTGAGGAGGATCTCCAGGTGGCTTCCAGGAAGCTGGGCCGAGCTTCCCCGCACCTCCCTCCTCCTCCCTGAATGCTGCCTTCAGCTGCCACTGGGGGCTAGCGTCCTCTGTGGCCACCGGGTGGACTGCAGGGTGGGAGTGGAAGGGAAGGAGCCCTGGTGGTACAGTGGTTAAAGCACTTAATCAGCCTCTCAGCGGGAGAAAGATGTGGGAGTCTGCTTCTGTAAAGATTTACAGCCTTGGAAACCCTATGGAGTAGTTCTACTGTATCCTGTAGGGTTGCTATGAGTCAGAATCGACTCCATGGCAGTGGGTTTGGTTTGTTTTGGGTTTGGGAAGGAAGGAAAGAGAGAGAGTGTTTCGAAGAAATGTGTGCGAGTTTAATGATATCCCATAGTGAGCTGAACTGGGTCTGAAGTCTGCCTCCGTGGGGCTGGCTGCACGGCCAGGCTCCCAGCGCCCTTGCAGGAAGCCTGAGCCTCAGTGACCCAGTGACTCGCCAGACCTGGAGGGCCGAGCAGGATAGGGCTTGCAGGGGTGGGATTGGAGCCCTCTAGGCAGTTCTGCGAGGGAAGCTGTGACCCAGCATACAAGTAAGGTGAAGTGCTTAAGCTGTGGGCCTTCCAGTCACACAACCTGCCTCTCCTCCAGGCCTCCTCCACAGAGGAATAATGCATAACTGGGCTCATTGTAGTGATGAGCACATCAGTAAATCTTAGCTGTTACTATTTCTATGATCATATTTTTTAAATTAAAAAAAATTGAACAAATGAATGTTCGGAAAACAGAAAAAAAAAAAAGCCCTCCATTTTTGCATAATGCTGAATTATATAATGACCTGGTTGGTTCTGGGGGTGCAAAGATGAGTAAGATTACATCCAAAATGACCTTGGGTTGCTTGTAGTTTTCATTCTATATCTAGGAGTGTGTTTGTATTAGACTAGTTTTCTATGTGTTACTGGTTTACTTTCCAAGCATTGCTGAATTCCTGTGAGTAGACATTGATAAAATGTTCATTAGTGTAATATGTGTGTCTGTGTGTGTGTATATATCTTTATATATGTGCACATTTATTTATTTAGTTCAGGTTTGCAAGATGATAGAGTTCTTGATTGTAGAGTTGTTTATTTTGTAAAAATTATTTACTCTTTGTCAAACTGGTGCTTAACAAGCTCCCTACCAATGCCATTTCAGAGCTGTGATGATGAACTTTCAAGGACAGACAAGATTGAACCCGTTCAGGGTCCTCAGGTTTTTAAAGGTCTTTACATAGAATTTACTAAACAGTAAATTTATGCCTGTGCCTGCCATTTTCCTATCTAAATTATTTTCACAATTGTTATTAAGATTTTTTTTTTGTTATCTATTGAAATACAAATATTTTTCTCGCAGTGTAAATTTTATATATGGGGTAGATTAGCTAGGGAAGATAACTTCATTTGATACTTAGATGAAATGAATGGCTATTGGTTTGTATCATGTATTTTAGAATTCCTGTGATAACTGGACCTTTTTTTAATATAATTTATTTTTATTGTTAAAAATATACACAGCAGGACATAAACCAGCTTAACGATTTCTACATGTGCAATTCAGTGACATTGATTACGTTCTTTGACTTGTACAACCACTCTTACCCTCCTTTTCTGACTTGTTCCTCCCCCACTAGCATAGATTCAGTGCTCCCTAAGTTTCCTATCTACTCTTTTGAGTTACTGTTGTCAGTTTGATCTTATATAGATGGATCTTAAAAGAGCACAGTGCTCAAGGCAGAGTTCTTTACTAGTTAAGCTTTACTGTTGTTTGGTTTTAAGAACACTTCAGGGGATATTTTTGGTTTAAGGTTTGAAGATTATCTCAGGGCAGTAGTTTCAGGGGTTCATCCAACCTTCATGGCTCCAGGAAGCCTGGAGTCCATGAGAATCAAAAATTCTATTCTGCTTCCCCCCCCTTTGATCAGGATTTTTTTGTAGAATCTTTGATCAAAATGTTTACTAATGGTAGCTGGGCACCAACCAGTTCTTCTGTTCTCATGGCAAAGTGGATACTGACTGGATCTCTTAATAGTAATACTTTAAATTCATGTTTACTATTCTAATTTATAATCTAAGAATGACCCAGGCATTTCGATGCAGGCAGTCCTTGAATGATTTACATAAGGGGTAATGTCAGGGTATAAGACAAGAGCAACCTATCTTCAGTTCATTGAGCCCACTCCCTTTGGGGAAACATTGTGAATTTTTTCTTTTCTTGGCAGTTACGTGGTAACACATATACAATAAGGAAAATCCAAATAGTGTTTAATGTCTAAGTTGATTATATTTGACTGTGGAATGTATTTTATGATAATGACAGCCTTTTCTCCTTTATCTATGGTTTGCTTAAGCTAATAGTATTTGCTTTGAATGAACACTTGTTTTCTGATGGCAGAAGAAAGCCTGCAGAGATTCAGTTTTTTCGTAGACACAATTGAGAATGTAATGGACGGACTGATTTAGTATCCATTTTTGCATTGAGAGGAGAAAAAAACTGGTCAAGGTCAGTCTTATGCCCAGGGCTCAGGTACTGTGTCCTGTCTCTTCCTGTGGAGAAATTTGAGATACATGAATCACCTGATAGCGAATGCTTATTTCTTCACAGGCAGTGTAGGCGTTTACTTTAGAGAGAAAAAGAAAGATGCATTTAAAGAGGAAACAGAAGCTTAGTTAGAATTCTCCTAAGAAAGAGAAGTTTCAGTATTATAACCCCATAGCTTAGATGGGCAGTACAGATACAAACTTTAACATAACAGCTATTTGCACTGATGGAACAAGCCTGTTTGTTTTAATTTGAATCCTCCTCACTCAATTATCTGATACCTTTTACAGGTTTCACTGGGATTGATTCTGAGTATGAGAAACCAGAGGCTCCTGAATTGGTGCTGAAAACAGACTCCTGTGATGTAAATGATTGTGTCCAGCAAGTTGTGGAGCTTCTACAGGAACGGGTAGGAGAAAGTCGAAGAGGGAACCACCAGAGAGTGATTATACCTGTTACCTAACCTTTCTCCTACCAAAATAAGATGGCATAAATATTGAATACCATTTATATTTTAAATTCCTCACCATGTCAACAGTTTTCTGTGTATCTATGACTGTGTTATGTGTATGTACTTATATACATAGGGAACACCATATATGTACAGTATTTGAAATATTCTGGTCAATGTAAATCTCAGGAAGCTTGGGAGTCAAATTGTACTTACCATATAAGAACTAATAGAAAAAATCCAGCCATGATTAGTCAGCCTTAATAACTTGGCGTTATTACGTTTTTCAAATTGAGATACATAACGCAGTTCACTTTTCCTAGACATTTAGAGAGAGCCCAGATTTTCCCTATGATAACATGTTGATATTCTTAGGGTTGGATTTTAGGGAGGATCCTGTGGAGGGTAAGATTGCAGAACATAAGGACCTTTCCCTGGTTCTTAAGCAAATAGAAGCATAAAGAAGCTTCATGTTACCCAAGGTGCTTAGGCCCACTAATAGGAACATAGTTCCTTCAGGGTTTAGTCTGAGTTGTCAGAAGTTATTTTTCTTTCCCTTCTCCTTTCTCTATGCTACCTCTGTGTGCCCCCTTCCCCCAGCTCACCTCCCCACAGGAGGGCCAATTTACTCTAGTTGGAGAGGATCTAGCCTTCGTGTGAAAGAAGGTCCTTGTGTCGGTAGTTACTCTCTCCCATAGTCATGGTGTCCCTTCCTTTGTTGCTCAGGGCTGCACAGGGACTTGTGATAAAGTGGTACATAGACCATGAAATGTCATTGCTCCTCATCCTGTCCTAACTGTGGCTTATGGAGTTTCAGCCCCTCTTGACCTATAAAACCCTATTACCATAAACTGCTTTCATCTTAGTATCTCTTACTGGATATGTTAGACATACACCTCCTCTTTTTTTTTAATTACCTTTGTGTGATATAAATGCATACCATTTGAATTTTTCTGTATTATGAAATATCTACTAGGTAATTAACCTGGGACTTTCCTTCCTAATTTATTTTCCTTATCTAGACATTTTAGATGAATAAATATAAATAATATGAATGGGTAACTGTATCGCTCTGATGTTTTCTTTGCATATGCTGATATGTTCTCTGTAGGTCAACATGACCTTACCCCAGGAGGTTGTATACGTCATCGTTTTGCTCTCTAGTTTCCTATTAACCTATTTCTGAGCTCTTGCTCTAGCCTTACCACTCTGTTTCTGGCTTCGCTCTCACCTCTCCAAAGCTGCCCCAGCGTTCCTTTTTTCATCATCTATCATCAGTCAGGTGTTTATTAAAAGCCCATTAGGCACAGTCCTAGGCACTAGCAATACAAAGATTAATAAGCTATGTCTGTTCTTGAGGGACTTATGTTGTAGCTGATAGAGACAGAAATAAGAATATATAACTTTCAGGAAGTGTGTTAGAAACTACGATTTCAGTATGCACCTAGCATATTGGGAGACACAGGAATGAGCCTGGAAAGGCTTTATATCGAATCATTCTTATTGTTGTCTAAGTTTTAAAAATAATTTATTTGGAGATAAGCATGAGTTATTGTTGTTTAAGGTATATAGTTTTGCATATAACTTTCTTCTGTATTATTGAAATAAATCCTAGAGGTGTCATTACCGGGTCACACACCAAAAAACAAACCAAACCCATTACAGTCCAGATGATTCTGACTCACAGTGGCCATATAGGACAGAGTAGAACTGCCCCTTAGCATTTCCAAGGCTGTAAGTCTTTGTGGAAGCAGACTGCCACATCTTTCTCCTGCTGAGTGGCTGGTGGGTTCAGACCAACAACCTGTAGGTTAGGAGCTCAGCACTTAACCACTGTGCTACCAGGGCTCCTACTGGGTCGCATAGTGTGGATACTTTTGTCATGTTTAATTGGTGTTGCCAAATTGTTTCCCAAAAGAATACTACCATTTTGTTACAACTTAGCCAACATTGGATGGTATGACTTTTAAAATAATTTGCTAATCAAACAAGTAAAAATGGATAATTATTTGTATTTCATCAATAGCAAGACTTACTTCCTTGTGTATTTAATGATTGTATTAAATAAATAAATGACCGTATTTTTACACAAATAACATGCACTTTTGTGTTTGTTTGCTGGCAGTGCCCTCCCCAGTGAAGTATTTTCATAGGCAACGGCTGTGCAAGTCTTTCATTACATGTTGCTCTGAAGAAAAATTAGTATAGCGAGCTTGTGAGGATGCTTTGGAGGGGGAGGGCATGGCCAGCAAACAGATGCAGAAGGTGTGCATTATTTGCTTAAAAATATGGTAATTTAAATATATTGATAAAATAAGATAATATTTTGGTAAAGTTTTTTGGATCTATATTTATGAACGATAATGGTTTGTAGTTTTCTTGTAATGTCTGGTTTTGGAATCAGGATAATGCCCATTTCTTAAAATGAGTTGAGAATTTTTCCTTCCTCTTCTATTTTCTGATAGAGTTTACGTAGAGCTGGTATTATTTCTTTCTAAAATGTTTCACAGAGTTCTATGCTAACCATAATCTGAGCCTTTAGCGAGTCATAATCTTTTTGCTGGAGGAGTGTCTTGCCTCGATGTTAATGGCTGCTAACTGATCAGGGTGGTGGTTGCTGAGGCTATATCTTAAGATAACGATGAAGTTTGCTGCATCAATTGACTCTTCTTCCTTTCACGAAAGATTTTTCTGTAGCGTGCGTTGGTGTTTGGTAGCATTTTACCCATAGTAGAACTTCTTTCAAAATTGGAGTCAGTCCTCTCAAACCCTGCCGCTGCTTTATCAGCTAAGTTTATGTAATATTCTAAATCTTTTCTTGTCCTTTCAACATGATTCCCAGCATCTTCATCAGGAGTAGATTCATCTCAAACCACTTTCTTATCCATTAAGAATTTATGAGATTGCAACAGTCCAGTCACATCTTCGGACTCCACTTCTATTTCTAGTTCTCTTGCTATTTCCACCACATTTGCAGTTACTTCCTGCACTGAAGTCTTGAGTCCCTCAGAGTCATCCGTGAAGGTTGGAATCACCTTCTTCCAAACTCCTGTTAATGTTGATATTTTGACCTTACCCCATGACTCATGAATGTTCTTAATGGCATCTGGAGTAGTGAATCCTTTCCAGGAGGTTTCCAGTTTGCTTTGCCCAGATCCATCAGAGGAATCACTATCTGTGGCAGCTGTAGCCTTACAAAATATGTTTCTTAAATAACATGACTTGAAAGTCTAAATTATTCCTTGATCCATAGCAGCAGAATGGATGTTGCATTCCAAAACCCCACTGCCGTCAAGTCAGTTCCGACTCATAGCGACCCCGTTGGGTTTCCAAGGC
This sequence comes from Elephas maximus indicus, assembly GCF_024166365.1. Classification (NCBI taxonomy): domain Eukaryota; kingdom Metazoa; phylum Chordata; class Mammalia; order Proboscidea; family Elephantidae; genus Elephas; species Elephas maximus. Next base: position 43,711,347 of record NC_064823.1, read on the forward strand.
TGTAAATCTCTGTGGAAGCAAACTGCCACATCTTTCTCTTGCTGAGCTGCTAGTGGTTTTGAACTGCCGACCTTTTGGTTAGCAGTTGATCGCTTTACCAGTCTGCCACCAGGGCTCCTTTGGATGTTGTATTAGCAGGCATGAAAACAGCATTAATCTCCTTGTGCATCTCTGTCAGAAGCTCTTGGGTGACCAGGTGCATTGTCAATGAGCAGTCATGTTTTGAAAGGAATCTTTTTTCTCTGAGCAGTAGGTCTCAACAGTGGGCCTAAAATATTTAGTAAACTATGTTGTGAACAGATGTGCTGTCATTCAGGCTTTGTTCTTCCATTTACAGAGCACAGGCAGAGTAGATTTAGCAGAATTCTTAAGGGCCCTGGGATTTTCAGAATGGCAGATGAGCTCCGGCTTCAACTTAGGCACGAGCTGCATCAGCCCCTAACGAGAGAGTCAGCCTGTCCTTGAAGCTCTGAAGCCAGGCACTGACGTCTCTCTAGCTATGACAGGCCTGTATGCATATTCTTGTACACCGCTCTTTGGTCTGCACTGAGAATCTGTTGTTTAGCGCAGCCGCCTCTATCCGTCGTCTCAGCCAGAGCTTCTGGGTACCTTGCTACAGCTTCTGCGTCAGCGCCTGCTGCCTCGCCTTGCACTTTAATGTTACAGAGATGGCTTCTTTCCTTAGACTTCATGGAATGGCCTCTGCTAGCTTCAGACTTTTCTTCTGCAGCTTCCTCACCTCTCTCAGCCTTCACAGAACTAAAGAGAGCTAGGGCCTTGCTCTGCGTTAGACTTCAGCTTATGGAAATGTGGCTGTGTGATCTTCTCTCCAGACCACTAAGACTTTCTTCCTGTCAGCAATAAGGCTGTTTCGCTTTCTTATCATTCATGTGTTCACTGGAATAGCACGTTTAACGTCTTTCAAGAACTTGACCTGTGCACAAGTTGGCTAACTGTTTGGCACAAGATGCCTTGCCTAACTTTCAGTTTATCTCGGCTTTTGACAAGCCTTCCTTATTAAGCTTAATCATTTCTAGCTTTTGATTTAAAGTGAGATATGTGTGATTCTTCCTTTCACTTGAACGCTTAGAGGCCATTGTAGGGTTATTAATTAGCGTAATTTCGTTATTGTTGTGTCTCAGGGAATAAGGAGGCCCTAGGAGAAGGAGAGAGACAGGGGAACAGCCGGTTGGTGGGGCAGTCAGAACACCTAGAACATTTATCAGTTAAGTTTGCCGTCTCACATGGGTGTTGTTCATGGTGCCCCCAAACAGTTATAATAATAACATCAGCGATTACTGATCACAGATCACTATAACAAATATAATAATGAAAAAGTTTGAAATACTGTGAGAATTACCAAGATGTGACACAGAGACATTTGGTGAGCATATGCTATTGGAAAAATAGTGCTGATAGACTTGCTTGATGCAGGATTGCCACAAACCATCAATTTATAAAAAACACAGTATCTGCGAAGCACAGTAATGCGAAGCGCGATAAAACAAGGTATGTCTGTATCTTTTAATTTTGCTAGTGATTTTTTTTTGGGCCTGGGTTGTTTAATTTTCATATATTTGTGGATTTTACAATATTTTCTGTTACTGATTTATAGTTTCTTTTGTGGTCAGAGGATATAAATGGTATGATTCGAATCTTTAAAAATTTTTTGAGATTTGTTTTAGGGCGCAGAACATGTTGGTAGTCTATCATGATAAATCGTCCGTGTGCACTTGGAAAGAATGTGTATTCTGCTGTCATTGAATAGAGTTCTTTTATAATTTCCAGTTAGGTCAAATTGGTTAACAGTGTTGTTCAAGTCTTCTGTATTCTTATGGATTTTCTGTCTACTGAGAAGTGTGTGAAATCTCCAGCTATAATTGGCAATTTTTCCATTTCTCCTTTAAGTTATTTCAGTTTTTGTTCTTTATAATTTAAAGCTCTGTTATTGGATGCATACACCATTAGTATTATGTCATCTTAATGAATTGACCTATTTATTATTATTATGTAATGTCTCTGTTTATCTCTTGTTCCGAATCTACTTTATCTTATATTAACATAGCTACTTTAGTTTTCTTTTGATTAGTGGTTGCATAGTGTATCTTTTTCCATTTTTTTTTTGAAACCTTTAAAATGGTTATCTTGTAGGTAATATATAGTTGGGTCTTGCTTTTTTTTGTTTTTAATTTGACAATCTTTGCCTTTTATTTGGGGCGTTTAGACTATTTGCATTTCATGTAATTATTGATACTGTTGGGTTTAGATTTACCATTTTGCTAGTTCTTTTCTATTTGCCCCATCTGTTCTTTGTTAATCTCCTTTTTCTCTTTTTTTTGATTATTTATTTTTATTTTGTTTTATATTTACTTAAGACCTATGCCTCTTAAATTTTTTTTTTTAGTGATTGCACAAGTGTTTACAAAACACATCTTTAACTTATCATAGCCTACCTGCAAATAATTTTACATATAGTAAAAATTCTTACACATCGGTGTGCTTCCATTTATTCCCTTCCATCCTTGATGCTATTGTTCCCATACATTTTAGTTCTACATGTTATAAATCTCACAGTGTACTGTTAAATTTTTGCTTTAGACCTGTTTTTTTAAGAGATTAAAAATAACAAAACATCTCTTATATTTACCATCATTTTTACTATTCCCCGCACACTTCACGTGAATTCTTTGTGTAGATCTAAATTTCCTTCTGATATCATATTGGTTTTCCTGAAGAGCTTCCTTTCACATTTTTGTGATGTAGATCTCCTGGCAGTGAATTTTCAGCTCGTATTAGTTTATTAAAAAAAAAAATTGTGGTAAAATATATGTGAGATTAGCCATTTTGACTATTTTTGTGTGTACAATTTAGTAGCATTAATTACACTGACAGTGTTGTGTAACCTTCACCACTGTTTACTTCCAGTACTTTTTGCTATCCCAAACAAAAACTCCGTACCTATTAAGCAATAACTTCTCATCCCCTCTTCCAGTCTAGCATCATTTTTAAAAGATATTTTTGCTGGGTATAGAATTCTGGGTTGACAGTTTTTTTCTTTTAGTACTTTAAAGGTGTTACTCCATGGCCCTCTGGCTTGCATTGTTCCTGATGAGAAGTCTGATAAAATTCTTTTATTTGTTCCTCTATTTATAATGTTTCTTTTGCCTGAATTCAAGATTTCTTCTTAATCTTTGGTTTTTTGCAGTTTTAGTGTGATGTGTGTTTCTTTTGCCTGAATTTAAGATTTCTTCTTAATCTTTGGTTTTTTGCAGTTTTAATGTGATGTGTGTAGGTTTTTGGTTTTCTCTTTTTTCCCTTCTAGTTTGGAATTCTCTGACCTTTTTGAGTCAGTGGTTTGCTGTTTTATAAGTTTTTGAAAATACATGGCCATTTTCTCTTTAAATACTTCTTTTGCTCTATTCTCTCCTTTGTCTGGGACCCCAATTACATATATGTTAAGCCATATAATACTGTCCCACAGCATTTCAAGGCTTTTGTTTTCTTCATTTTTGTTCTTTTAATTTTTCATCATAATTTTTGTTCACCTCTTCTCAAGTTCACTGATTCTTCAGCTATACCCAATGTATTTACATGCCATTAAAAGGATTTCTTAAACTGTGATATAATTTAAAAAATTTCTATCATTAGCAACTGGCTTTTATATATATGTATTTGTGTATATATATATGTATATATGTTTTTTATATATAGTTTACATCTCTCTTGACATTCTCCATCTGTTCGTGACTGTTCAGTTTTCCACTAGATCTTTTTAACATATTAATCATAGTTTTTGTAAATTCCTATCTTCTGGTTTCAACATCTGAGTCATTTCTGGATTCGGTTTTGTAGATTGCTTTATCTCTTGACACTGAGTTTTTTTTTTTGCTTTTCGGTGTGTGTGTGTATATATATATACATATTTTAATTGAATGCTGGACATGGTGTTTGGAAGAATAGTAGAGATTGAGGTAAATAGTATTTATGCCCTGGCCTGCCCCTTTTTTGTCATGATGTCAGTGTAGTGGGTTGAGCTAGTCAGTAACTCAGCTGGATTTGGCTTTTGTTATTCTGTAGTTCCTCTTAATGCACCACAGGATTCACAAGTCTCCACATTGTGCTTAGAGTGAGACCTGGCTTGCTAGAGGGCTTTTCTGAGTGTTCCTGCTCCACCCTAAGCTTTCAGCATTCCTTGCCTGCCTGCTTTACAGGAAGTCTCTCTCTCTAGGCTCTTGCTCCACTCTCAGAGTAAATTGATATTGCTTATTACTCGGTAAGGCTCATGATGGAGGTGGAATGTAGTTCTTGGGTTTTCCTCGTCCGGTCTCAGTCTTAGTCAGGATCTGTACACTCCTTGGTCTTGGGGTAGGTCTTTTGCGGTGTTCCTTTTTCTCCCTGAATGGCTTTGAACCTCTGGGAGTCTTGGGTAGTGTGAGTTTTCCGCCCCTCACATGCATTAGCAGATTTCTGGTTTGTATCTGTGCAGGATCCTGGGCCTGAGAGGGTTTCTTTTTTCTCTCGTCTCTTGACAAACCGTTTTTGCTTTTATACTTCTTCCAGAAATAATGGGCCCTGGGAAGGTTTCCTGCCTTTCCTCAGCAGCTTAAGGCTTTAGCATTATATGAGAGAAGGATCTGAGAAGAAGTGGGCAGTTTTCTGCCTGTGTACCGGTAAAGGTGGCTCACCCTCTAGTCTTCATACCTGCTCCCGTTGTTCTCATAAGCACCCATTGTAGGTCCACTTGTGAGTGAATGCAGAACTTCTTGTGTCTGGGGCACCCAGTTATACTTACTTGTCACACTAGTCCACACTTAGCTGACAAGAGTTTAAGAACATTTTAGCTGTTATCTTACCTGCCTTTATTGGCAGCCACTTCTTTTTTCCATGCTCTGCTAAAGGTTCATGTGTCTTGTCTTATCTTGGTGGAGCTTGTCATGCTTTGGAACTCAGTTCATTGTATTGCTTTTGGATCTCAGCTCCATGGCAGGCTCAAGAAAGTTTATGATTTTGTAGATAAACTGGCTTTTTTTCTTGTTAGGGTGGGGTGATGTTCTCTTGCAGAACCTCTGTGCTTTATTTTCTGTGAATTGTCTTTTCTTATTCTTTATTGGGTCTTTTGAAGTTTTCTTATAAACTTATATGAAATCATTTTTCTAAGACATAGATATTCTATGTCATTTTTGTTGGAACTGTGCTTTCTAATATTTTTCTTTTATATTTTTGGTGTGCTTTTGTTTCTAGTTTTGTACATTGAACCTGTCTTTTTTTTAACTTGAGATTTTTGTCTTATCAGAATTAGAAAGTTATACATAGTTTTATTTTTTGTTAGTTTTGATTATCTTTTTTTGATATCTTATTAGTGGTTCTTAAGTGTTTTGTAAAACCTCAGAAAAGTGCACATATATTCTCTTTTATATGTAATTTTAGGGGACTCATGAAACTCTGAAGCCTTTCTATGGACTACAGTTAATTCTAGATACTGAAGATTTAAATAAGTGATTATTAGATTTGATGGGTGATGGGTACTGCAGGTATCTCCCTCCTTCTCTTCTTTTTTTCCCTCAATTCCTAACCACTTCTTTGGGGGCCTTAAATTTAGAATAGCAAGATACGACATTTTTTGGATTTGACACTTTACCCACATAACATGTTTTTTCTTTTTTTTTGGGTTGAGTGACATGATTTTGCTAAATTAAAAAAAAATTTTTGAGAAAATTTTGAAACTCTTTTCTGTATGTCTAAAAATAGTACAGAAAGTTCCTGTATATCCTTCACCCAGCTTCCTCGTATGTTAGTATTTTACATGACCTTAGAACATTTATAAAAACTAGAAAATAATGTTGGTATGATACTGTTAACTAAAGCACAAAATATCTACTTGGATTTCATCAGTTTTTCCACTAATATTCTTTTCTGTTCCAGGATTCAGTTCAGAATCTCACAATGTGTTTAGAATTAAATTAGATTCTGTAAAATGAAAATGAAGATGCATGTTGGGTCTGATGCATAGGACTTTGTATTTATTTTTAATGGTTAAAAATTGAGGGTGAACTGCCACTGTAAAATTGTAGCCTCCTACTACCCGAAATATTACAATATTTCCTTAACTGTTCACCCTGCTTCTAGTTCTCTATGCCTTTTATTCTGCCTATACTAGCTCGGCTGCTAACTAAAAGATTGGCAGTTTGAATCCACCAGCTGCTCCTTGGAAGTCCTATGGGGCAGTTCCACTCTGTCCCATAGGGTCGCTGTGAGTCAGACTTGACTCGATGGCAACAGGTTTGGTTTCTTTTTTTTTTTTAAATACCGTTTGTAGAATCATCTTCCTAAAGTGTGGTCTAATTCTTTCCGTTTTTGCTCTAAAACATTTATTGAATTTTTTTCAGTATTGTTTATTGATTTGTGTCTAAGGTTCACTGTAGTTTGTTTCCAAGTAACATAAACCAAAAAAAAAAAAAAACCAAACCCAGTGCCGTCGAGTTGATTCCGACTCATAGCGACCCTATAGGACAGAGTAGAACTGCCGCATAGAGTTTCTAAGGAGCACCTGGCAGATTCGAACTGCTGACCTTTTGGTTAGCAGCCATAGCACTTAACCACTACGCCACCAGGGTTTCCCCAAGTAACATATTTCATTATTATTATTTTTATGTATTCCACTATAGTTTTTTTTTTTTTTTTGCGCCATTGCTTGCCTTGGTCTCTGTGATCCTGATTAATGCTGTGCTCCTAATTTGTTTGCTACCAATTAATGATTGTACTAGCTGCCCTTCCTTTTACGCAGGTATTAATTGGTCTGTATTATGTCTCCAGAGTGGTCTGATGAGTGAATAATTTCAGTGACCATTTGAAGAGGACAGATATGAAATAAAATTTACTGAGTATTTTTTTAAGGGATGTATATGCACGGCATTGTGTCTTTTTAAATATTCTGATTGTTAGAACCTGGGGTAAGTGGTCACTCTCCTAGTTTAGCTTCCAACCATCTCTCACTTGAGTTTCCCAAGTGGTCTTTGTGCGGCATACTTTAACCTTAATGTAATTGCTTTCTTTTGGTACCACCCTCTTTTGGGGAAAAAGATTTCAGTTATGTGCTTTCCTAAGTAAATGACTTCACTTCCCATTGAAAGCACGTGAGTATTTCTGTGTTGTAATTGCTTGATCTTGTTAGTTAATTTAACAAACACTGAGTGCCTTACATGCTAGGTGCTGTTATGAACACTGAGGGTATGGCAGTGAATAAAACAATAAAAATTACTGCGTTGTGGACCTTAATTTTTGGTCTTTACCACCATTATTTAATTTATAGCATATAGACTAGAAAGATTTATATATAAATATATTCATTTTTCTTTATTTCATAACATAGAATTTAGAAATACAATTGAAGGAAGAACTGTATGTGTATTATATGTACTTATGTGAAAGAATACATTATGATGTGTATCTATATTAAATATATATGTGTGTGAAATGTATACACACATAGGGTTAGGTATGGTCTGGCATTTATTCTCATTCCTTGTTTTTCTCACAAAGTTTAATTCTCAAATGGGTATTTAGACAGTAAGCAACCAGTAGTGAATACCTGACATTCAGCTCTAAGTTCTTGGTTAGTTGATGATGCAAGGAGGCCTTTGCCTACTGCAGCCTGATCAGCAAGGTGATTTGGTGTAATGTGCATTTTCCACAGCAAATTCCTTCTCCCTAGTGATCCAGGAGGTAAACCCTGGTGGCGTAGTGGTTAAGTGCCGCGGCTGCTGAGAGGTTGGCAGTTCAAATCTGCCAGGCGCTCCTTGGAAACTCTTTGGAGCAGTTCTACTCTGTCCTATAGGGTCGCTATAAGTCAAAATTTTTTTTTGTTCTGGTTAGTGATCCAGGGGTGGCAAATGCTGTTCAAATGTCATTACAAAGGCATTTACCAAAGATGGGTTAAAAAACCTACTGCTGTCGAGTCATTCTGACTCATAGGGACCCCACAGGACAGAGTAGAACTGCTCTGTAGGGTTTCCAACGCTGTAAATCTTTACGGAAGCAGACTGCCACATCTTTCTCTTGCACAGCAGCTGATGGGCTTGAACCTCGGACCTTTTGATTGCAGCTAAGTGCTTTAACTGCTGCACCACCAGGGCTCCTTCAAGATGGGTTAGATGAGACCAAATAGTAGAGTTGAAAATATTGCTTGGGAAGTAAATGGGATGAATACATCAAATGCAGTGGTATTTTAAATCAAGGAATAAATCTAAATAGCTTTATAGTGTATGTCTTGGATTGGGGATGTGAAGATTAGAGGTTCTGCATTAACTTGCATTATGTGGAAGAATATAATTGTGTTTTTTTTTTTTAATATAAAGTGCCTGAAAGAGAATGTCAGCAGCGGAGATGGAAGCCAGCAATATTAACTCCTGTTAGTTGAATTCTTACTGTATGCTAGGCCCTCTGTCAGGTGCCTTTAATAGCATTATTACATTTAATTCATGTTAAAACTCTGATAAGTGGTTATAACTATCTTGCATTTACTGATGAGGAAACAGGTTCAGGGAAGTGAAGTTTGAAAATAATTCAGTTGGTGGTAGAGTCAGGGTTTGAACATCGGCCTCTTTCTGCATCCCATGTTCTTGCCTTTCTACTGTGCTGCCTTTCCTAATACCTAGATTCTTTCCATTTCTAGTAATTTCTGAACTCTGAATCTTTTCTCTGACTCCCTTCTCACCTTGCTTTACCAGTTTGTTTCCTAAGTGTGGTGATTAAAAAACTGGAAGGAATGGACATTTCGTTGACTTTATAAAGATTTGGTATTTTTGTAATACTTTTCAAGTAATTCAGAGGTGATCAAAAGCAGCGCCGTCTGGGTTGGGAAGAATATGTACTATGTGAAGAAATGAACTTCCTCATGCCTGTCCACATTTAGTATGAAACGTTTGCCTTATGTAGTACGAAGTGAGAGAAGTGTTTGTCTGTTATCTAATCTGAGTAATGATTATCTTAGGTTCCAAAACCCAGATCTAAGTGGTAAACGAGTGACTCTTGGGCTATTGCACCCTGTAGAATGAAAATTTTATCTCTGAAATAGTCAAAACAAGATTAAGTGCATTTTATCTCTTCCTTTTCAGGGTCAGTTTTGTTAGACCATTTATTAGGCAGAGGAGTGTAGTATGACCTGGGACCTTCAGGAGACTGAGAAGTGCTGTCTCCATGGAAATAACAGTAGTACATGGAGTTTTCTTCTTCCCTATGCTTGCCATTACATTTCTTGTGAAACAAACTCTACCTGGACTTGTTTCTTTCATATTTCTTATTTTTTTCTAGTGAAATATACATAACAAAACAACTCAACAATTTCTGCGTGTACAATTCAGGTCTTTAATGTCCCTTAGTAAAATATGGCATTTATTTTCCAATCTAGGAAAAGTAAGTTTTTAGTGTAATGTATGGTGCGTATTTTAGGATGATGAGTACTTTGGTTACCGTGGGTACTTTAGCATAATGTCATCCTCTGTCATCTCTGGATTATTTTATTTCTCTTGAGATTTAAAAAAAAAAAAAAATTTCTTTTTTTTTTTTAGATCTGGCCTATGTATTGTAATAGAGATAGGTAATGTGGTCATTCTTCTAAAGACTTAAGTTTCTCAAAGCATCTTCATTTTTTTTTTCTTTCTTTTTTTTTTAATATGCTTCTTTTGGCATGTATTTATTCAAGAAAGTAGAAGAAGCTACCAAATACTGAACACTTTAGGATTTAATTTTTTGTTTTCTAACCCTCAAAATGGTCACTAGATGGCCTGCTAGTATTGCTTTTTGACTTGGTATGTTATGACATAAGGAAGTAGGCTTCTTGCTGCTGGTTTTAATCTAAAGTGATATTTTAAATACTGTTTTTAAATCTACCAGGACCCCTAGATTTACTAGTGCTATAAATTATTTAAAGGTTTATATTTTTATGAAATGATGGTTTAGTGCTCAAAATGGATTTTATACTGCACATAAAAGCCAGACTTTGCAGCTCAGTTTTAAAGTGTTGCCAGAATGTCATTTGGTGTTTATGCTTTGGATGCATGTAGTTTAGATAATAGAAATTTAATAGTTACATAAAAATATGAATGAGCCCTAGTGTTTCAAATCTTTTGAGCAGATTTGGCTCAAGAAAAAAGTGCAGAAAATACTTGAAGGAAAAACTTAAAATGTGGGTTCACTATGTTTATTAACATGTTCTGAGTTGGTTAGAAAGATTAAAATGAGAAGCCAAGAGCTACTATTTTCAGGTGGTGAGTGTTGTTTGTCCTGCTTATTGGTTTCTAGATAAAAACAAACAATTGTGGTTGAACAAGGACATGGATTCAGCATATCTCAGGTAATCAATTTGTATTTAGTCGAGCAAAAAAATTTGGGTACTTGTGTTACATTTGAGACGTTAACTTAATATTTAAAAATTTATAATATTTAAGTATTGAAGCTAGGGTATATGAAGAATGGGGCATCAGGATTGGAGGAAGACTCATTAACAACCAGTGTTATGCAGATGATACAACCTTGCTTGCTGAAAGTGAAGAGGACTTGAAGCACTTACTGATGAAGATCAAAGACCACAGCCTTCAGTATGGATTATACCTCAACATGAAGAAAAAAAAATCTTCACAACTGGATCAATAAGCAACATCATGATAAATGGAGAAAAGATTGAAGTTGTCAAGGATTTCATTTTACTTGGATCCACAATCAACATGTGTGGAAGCAGCAGTCAAGAAATCAAAAGACACATTGCATTGGGCAAATTGGCTGCAAAAGACCTCTATAAGATGTCACTTTGAAGACTAAGGTGCGCCTGACCCAAGCCGTGGTGTTTTCAGTCACCTCCTGTGCATGTGAAAGCTGAACAATGAATAAGGAAGACCGAAGAAAAATTGACGCCTTTGAATTGTGGTGTTGGTGAAGAATGTTGAATATACCATGAACTGACAAAAGAACGAACAAATCTGTCTTAGAAGAAGTACAACCAGAATGCTCCTTAGAAGCAAGGATGGCGAGACTATGCCTCACATACTTTGGACATGTTATCAGGAGGGATCAGTCCCTGGAGAGGGACATCATGCTTGGTAAAGTGCAGGGCCAATGTAAAAGAGGAAGACCCTTAACAAGATGGATTGACACGGTGCTGCAGCAGTAGGCTCAAGCATAAGAGCGATTGTGAGAATGGCGCAAGACTGTGCAGTGTTTCATTCTGTTGTACGTAGGGTCACAACGAATCAGAACCCACTCAATGGCACCTAACAACAACAGCAACAGGTTATACAATTCGCACCTCATTAATGGTAGTGTGAAATGCATTACTAACCTGCTGTTCAGGAGGGCTCCCAGGAACTCCCCCTGTATCCCCTTTGCCCTTAAGTACTGGTAACTGAAATGAATAAGATTGGAGGTGAGGTCTTTAGGTAAGATATGGCATTTATGTATGGAAAGGTCTGCTCCTAGCCTGGCCTGTGATCCGTTTTTGTTTTAAAGGAAACTTCCTGAAGTAAGGATTTTGTGTGTAAAGTTGAAAAAGAGCATATTGTTTGTAATAATAGCTGGCTGTGGATTCTGGACATCGTAATGAATCCCCCAAAAACGGAGAGCTTACGTGGCTGGAACATCACATTCTATTGTTCGGGTATCTCATCTTACTTTGAGGTGCTTTTGCTCCTTTTACAGGTTTAATAGTGGTTTTGGAAACTGAGGAGATGTGTCACTGGAATGTGCTAGAAAATGGCTATGTCTGTGTTTTTAAAATTCTTGTATTCTTGGAATCTACATAGAGGTCACTTCTCCCAAGTAAAAAATGCCCATGTTTCCCTTTTGATTCATGCTGTTATGTTTGTGTTGATTCCAGATATATTCACTTTATGTATCTTTTTGGAAGAGAAAAACAGTAGCAACCTTTTGAACTTTATTTTGGCGCTAGTTAGGCATCAGAAATATTTTGCATGTAAGTTTTGAGGCTACAATGCATTTAAAAATATTTCTGGATGTGAATTTTAAAACAGGAAAAATTTTATGAAATGCTTGTCATGAAAAAATTATTTTGACTCAAAAATAAGGAAAAAATTCCTCTTTTTTGGAAAAGGAAGTGACTGTATGCTTCTTTGTGCATACATGCAAAGCAATATGGCAGCACATTATTAACATGGCATTCATGCTAAAACTATGACTGTTATTAGTGTTGTTTCATGCCATCGAGTTAATTTCTACTCGTGGAGACTCCGTGTATTACAGAGTAGAACTGCTCTGTAGGGAAGCAGATAGCCACGCCTTTTCTTCCATGATGTTGCTGGATGGGTTTGAACCTCCAACTTTTCGGTTACCATCTTAGTACAAACCATTAGCACCACCCACAGACCTGTTATTAATGTACAAACCCTAATCTACAGAATGGGCTCGTAGTATAGGTACTACCCTTTCCATTTCAAACAAATTATCCTAGAAATGTTTAGATTTGTTCACAAACTATTTGTACATTTGTTTTACAGTTTAGGGTGTGGTTGGAAGGAAACTCCAGACATTATCTATGGGGACTTTTCTTAGTTCTTAGTTCTTGTTTTTTTCTTTGAACATTTTATTGTGCTTTAGGTGAAAGTTTACATAGCAAATTAGTTTTCCAATCAATAACTCATACACAAATTGTTCTGTGACATTGGTTGCAAGCCCTGAAATGTGTCAGCAGCTTTTCCATTTCTTCCCTGGGTTCTCTGTTGCCATTCATCCAGTTTCCCTGTCCCTCTCTGCTTTTTCATCTTTGGCTTTGGGAAAATGTTGCTCTTCTGGTGTTGTATAGTTGATTGTTCCAAGGAGCACATTCTTCACGGCTGTTATTTTTTATTTTGTAGTCCCACTGATTATTTGGCTGAAAGGTGGCCTCTGAAGGGTCTTGAGTTTCAAGTTGGAGGGTTGTCTTAGGGCAGTAGTCTTGGAGATTTCTCTAGTCTCTTTCAGATCAGTTAAGTCTGGTCTTTTTTTTTTTAATGAATTTGATTTTTGGTCTACATTTTTTACACATTCTAATTGGAACCCTGGTGGCATAGTGGTTAAGTGCTATGACCACTGACCAAAAGGGTCGGCAGTTCGAATCCGCCAGGTGCTCCTTGGAAACTCTATGGGGCAGTTCTACTCTGTCCTATAGGGCCGCTATCAGTCAGAATCGACTCGACGGCGCTGGGTTTGGATTATTGTGGTCCTGGTCAGAGTGGTCGATAGTGGTAGCCAGGCATCATCTATTTCTTCTGGTTTCAGGTTAGAGGAGGCTGTGGTTCATGTGAGCCATTAGTCCTTTGGAATAATTGTTTCCTTGAGTCTTTGGTTTTCTTTATTCTCATTTGCTGTAAGTGGGAAGAGACCAATAGGTACTTCTCAGATGGCCACTCACAAGCTTTTACAATCCCAGATGCTACTCACTTGACTAGGATGTAAAACATTATATTTATGAACTGTGTTTAGATATTCCCTAAGACTATGGCCCTTAGGCTTCAAGTCCAATATTTCAGCCCTGATGTCTAAGTAGTTTCTATAACTATGCCCCCTTATGCTCTATTACATATATGAGTATACATGCAACATTTTCACACACGTATGTAGAAATATCCACAACCATACCTATATATATATATGTGGGTATACTCCCGTGTGACCGCCCTCACCTATTTAGATACATATTACCCTTATACCTGCTCACAAATTATTGTTTGTTATTACTGTTGTTGGAGGATTGTATATGTTTCAGCATTTAACGTACTTGCCCCTTATTTTTGCTAACCTCTTGGTGACGTCTTCCTTTGCCTTGGCCACCTTATGCTGACTTCTCCTGTATTGTGTATTGCCTTTCCCTTCACCAGATTTAACACTTGTGTACTGTGTAGTTAGTGCTTCTCGTCCCGCCCCCTCGCATCCCTGGTAGCCATCAAAGAATGTTTCTTTCTGTGTATAAACCTATTCTTGACTTTTTATTCATCCATGTTGTGAGATGTTTTGCGGATTCGTCATTATTCTTTATCACTGCATAGTATTCTGTTGCATGTATGTACCACAGTTTATTTATCCGTTCATCTGTTGATGGTTGCTGCCGCTCACCAAGTTGGGGATGGTGGCGGTGGGACTCTGGCGGGTGAGTGCTCGCGAGTATACCTAACTCCAGATCCTGGCTCCCTTCCTACTCTGTGGCTGTCAGGATCTCTGGAACTTTCCCTCCTTCCTGTCCTTTTCCTTCTTAGATCCAGATCAGGTTCCACTTACTTTGCTTCCCCCTGAGTGTTTCTACATAGTTTCTCTCTTATTGGGAATGCTGTGAAGTTGGCTTCCTGTGCTCCTCTCCAGGGGTTGCCACTAGCTTCCTCTCAAGATGCCCACGCTGAGCTGGGATGACTGGCAGAGCATATCTACTGCATATCACTCCTCTTTCACTGCGTTCTTTCAGTTTCTTCTTCTAGTTGGTGTTTGATTCTATTCTTTATTCTTCTATTTGGTGTTCAGGGTGCCAGGATTGTCATCTGTGTCCGTTTCACTTGTTTCTCTGGTCTTTGCTGTAGACAGACGGCATGGCTTATCTAACTAAGCCACCATCTTGGCCACTCCTTCTTAGTTCTTTTTTGAGCCTCTTTTTAGAGAGAGTAGATTCATGTACTGGGGTGTATCTCCAGTGTTGTGGTGGTCCTGGAGAGTGGTGAGCCCAAGTGGAGGCAAGGATCACAGACCCAGCCATGTGAGTGGAGTGGAGCAGTCAGCAGTGCACACTGTTGCTGTTCATCAGTGTTTGTGAGCTGATCCTGATGATGCTGTCTTGGGAAATCAACGGAAAAATCCTGTTGCGTCCAATAGAGATCAAAAATCATTCTACTAGATATTTTTCTTTGATTTTCCTTCTCAAAAGAAACCAAGATTGTTGATGGTTAGAAACAGTAGATGTGGGGGATGGGACAAGTGACCAGACCCCACCCCAAAAAACAAAAGATTCTATCTTTACAATAACATAGGTTTTTGAGATGTCAAAGAAAGTGCTTTAGGTAGTGTTGCTCTTAATCACTACAGTTGAGAATGAGATTCTTTTCTTTCCTGAACTCTGTGCCATTTCTTTCCAGACTGCAGATTCTGGCTTTCACAGTTCTGAGAGGTCCAAAGTGGTGGAAATGGAGGTTCTCAAATTATTCACAGTGGCAGGATTTGAACACATTGGTTGGAAATTGCCCACTTATCCTTAATAACACTGATTTAGGCCTAACTGAAATGTTTGGTTTCTTCACTTTTGGTTAGAACTTTGTGAACAACACAGAAAGATAACATGCTGACTGGAAACTGGGAATTATACATGCTTGATAAAAACATGAAAATAAATTAAGAAGAACGATTTGTGTGACACAACATTGTATAACCTAGTTTTCGTGGGAGAGCTAGTAAAGTTTTTTTTGGAGAAGAACAGTGTTGGCATGTTGGTTGGAATCCCAGCTCCAACACTTACCAACTTTAAGAGGTTGGAAAAATTAGCCTGATTTTCTGGCCTTCAGTCTTTCATCTGTGAAATGGGAAATAATAACAGAACCTGCCTTAGACTTGTATCAAGGATTCTGAGTTAATGTATGTAGAGAACTTAGAACAGTGCCTGACATATACCAAGTATAGTGTAATTGTTAGTTCTTATTTATTGACTATTGGGTGTTAAGTGCTTTGGGAGACAGTATAGCAGGAACTTGGGGAAAGTTATTAACCTCTCCTGGGCCTCTGTTTTCTTACCTGTAAAAGAGGGTAGCAATAACTTCTACCTTCATAGGTAGGATTGCATGAAGAAATTCATAAGAACAGTGCCTGGCTTTATAGTAAGTACCCAGTTAATGTTAGCCACCTCAATTCAGATACCTTAAGTCATTTAATTGTCATAACAACGTTAGTACTTTTTTTTTATTGTTGTTTTTTAAGCAAGTGAGTAAGAGACAGGTTCAAGCATAACCTGTTAGAATTTCAGCTCAGATCTTAGGTGTGAAAAGCCTCTTGTCTTACTTCCTACTAAAGGTAAGAACATTAGAAATTGCTGACCTACTGTAGACCCTTGTTTTCTCATGTCTTTTCAGTTTTGAAAATGTTGTGGCCTTAATGTTTTGTCATTAATGTATTTAAATTTTAAGTCTGTTTTGTGGAACTGTGTCATGTTCTTCCTCATCAAAGTCCTAATTAATGCCTGACTGTGTAATTTCAGTTGCTTTTAGACTTTTTCCTCCTTAGGGAGGATTTCAGTTCTTTATTTTGCAACTGCAAAGATTATGTATGCCTCCAGGCATCTTTGGTGTCCGTACATATCCAAGAGGCTGATTGAACATATAAAGTGTGTGTGCAGTTCACTTAAGGCATGTCACTCTGTTCTTCCAGGAGAGGTCGATTCTGAATTTTTATTTTCTAGTTGATGAAGTAACAGGCTTTGTACAAACTGTTGACACTCCCAGTTACCCTCTTAATGTGCCTACAGACAAAGAATGGTTGGAAGGGAATATACGAAAGTGATAGTCATAAATCATATGTAGGGTGATTTGTTTTTCTCATTTCCAAATTCTCTTTGCTATTTTATAATTTAAAATAAATTTATTAAAAATTATTCCTGGAGGTGGAGGCACAGAATGAACTACCTTAAGCTACTTCTCTTGCTGTCTTTAAAGAAGAATCCTTTTTCTTTTGTGTGTTACCCTCTTCAGGTGGATAATGGAATCTAGTATTATGGATAAATTGTGTGTGTTTACTTACCACTTATTTGACTCCCTTGGCAAAATTTAAGACATGTCCTCTTTAGCTTGGGTTCATTGACAATAATCTGCCCCAGTTAGTACAAGGCTGTACAGTATTTGTATCTGCAAAGAGAGAGCATAGAGGCAGCTGGTGGAATTTTCTTCCTTCACTAGTATCTTTTTTAACACCCCTCAGTAAGCAAATGAGTAACTTTCAGCTGTGGGTGCCTACTGGAGTCTTACTAGTATAAGAAGGTCTGGAAGATAATATTGTGCTGTGCAGGGTTTCGGCCTCACACATGCACTTCTCCACCCTCCTGTGAGCTGTAGAACCTCCAGAAATTGCCGGTCATAGCTGTACTCCAAAAGCAATTTAGCTAATTGAACTTGCTGTTGTACCAGGTGGTGGTTATTTCTTTTTTGTCCTTTGGCTTTGTTACTTCCTTTCTTTTCCTCTTTCTTTATTTTACTATTCTTGTTTATTCTTGGGCTGGCGCTGGCGCAAATAGTTTGTACTCATCTATTAACCAAAAAGTTGGTGGTTTGAACCCACCCAGGAGCGCCATGGGAGAAAGGCCTGGCGATCTACTTCTGTAAAGATTAAAGTCAAGAAAACCCTATGGAGCAGTTCTACTTTGTAACACCTGGGTCACCATGAGCCAGAATCAACTTGACGGCAATGGGTTTGGGTTTTGGTTGGTTTATCATGGGAGAGGTCGGAGGCCTTAAATTTACCAATAGGAGGAGCCTGATTTTGGGACACGATTTAACTAACGCTGAACTTGTGTCTCGTTTCTTCCATCTTTGAGGAAACAGAGTCTGTAAGATATATAGGAAAATAATCCTTTCTAGATTTTCAGATCCCATAGGGCCTGCTTCGGTGGTAGACGCAGAGTTTTCATGAGACTGTCTCACTTGGATATACATATCTGATGCTGCCTTTTTCTTTTATTGAGGATATTGTTAGTTGCCCTCAAGTCAATTCCAACTCATGGTGACCCCACATGTGCAGAGTAGAACTGCTCCATAGGGTTTTCAAGGCTGTGACCTTTCAGAAGCAGATCATTATTCCTGTCTTCCAAGGTGCCTCTGGGTGGGTTTGAACCGCCAACCTTTCAGCTAGTAGTGGAATGCGTAACAGTTTGCGTCACCTAGGGTGTAAGTCCAAATATGAATTGAAGTTTCTTCCCAAAATTATCCTTCAAGAAAAGGAGTAGGGAGTGCCTTTAAAGTCTGGCCCTTTCATTAACATTTTATTTTGAATTACTTTATTCTGAATAATTAAGTATTGCTTGAGCAAGACATATGTATACATATATATAATACTTTATTTTGAATTTATTTTCAATAATGAAGTATTGCTTAAGCAAGACATACATATATACATATGTGTGTGTGTATATATATATAAAGTCCACAGCGAGTGCTAGTTTTGTATGCTTATACAGGTTATCTGACAGTTTTGGTTTGGAAAAAAAAAAGCTAAAGTAAACACATTTAGTAATTATACCTAGGGATATGACAAGTATTGTGGACAAGCCTTGTAAAGATCACTTAATGAGCTATTTTGTGGGTAATCACAAATGTATACCTGTAAGATAAAAGGGGAGAAGCATTGTCCTAATATTATATGAATGAGTACTTGGAGCTCGGGTAAAATTCCCAGACTGCATTTCATTATGGGATCAGAAAGTGATGTTTCTCAAATCAGGCAGCGGAAATAAAGATGACATATTCTGCACCCCTATTGCATGACTAAAAGGTGGCTGTAGTGACTGTGAAGACACTAATGATAAAGATGCATTTGAAGAGCTGGACTAAAATTGTTTTATGACATGTCAAAGATAATGGTAATTAGTTTAGAGTCGGTTTTTTTATTTCCAAATTCTCTTTATTGTTAACTAATTTGAGGTACATCTAATTTGCAAAATTATGCTTTATTCTTTCCCATTAGATAATAGGACACTGGGCTTAATTTCTTCTGGTGGGTGGGATGTTACCTGCTTGTGAATTGACCGCCTGACGTTTAGAAAATTGATGGCGAGGGTGGGGGGGAGATACCACATTCAAACCCCTGGTTTATGCTTTTTTGATTTTTTGTCTGTCTCATTTTGCGATGTAGATTGTCTTTGTTAAGGTACCCTTTGAAGAGCTCCAGGTTGTTGAATCAAACATTGAATTGTTACTTTTTGATGTTGTGTAGGACATTGTACCTGTGGATGCATCTTATGAGGTGAAAGAACTGTATGTGCCGGAAAATAAACTGCATTTGGCCAAAACAGATGCAGAAACATTACCAGCACTGAAAATTAATAAAGTAAGTGGTCTAATCAGACATGCGGTCATTAGTTTGTAAAATCTGTGATTTGTAGCAGTGTGTGAGGCCGGGGGTGGTGGTGGGAGGAGGAGTGTTGTGGTGTATATTGTAATTTCCCGGAATGGGGAATATGTTTATCTTGTAAAAGCATAGTCCAAAATTACCGTGGCTTTGATTTGCTCCTAGTCATAATAATTTATTTTGAAATATCAAAAAATAAAGATGTGTGAGATTTTTAAAGATTTATCAGAAGGAATGGGTTCTAACAGTTCAAGAAATCCTAACCTGTAATAATGAAAGTGAATGTTTTTTTTTTTAAACATATTTCTTTATCCCCTGCCAAACTCCTTAATCTTTCTTCTTGTATTTTTAAGAATAATTCTGTTGTATATCTTAATGATATCACTAGATATCATTTCCAGGAAAGAATTGCTTACACTAGACTTCATAACAGTAGAAACAATAATTTACCATTTTCAGTCTTAGAAAATTTTAAATGTTGTTATTGAGGTATACTTTAAAAATAGATTAAGGTATAATCTGTGTATAAGTTGAATTTCTCAACCTTTCTTTTTAGTATAGTAAAAATCCAAAGCACCTAGGGAGGTGCCAAGCCTCAAAGTAAGGAGAAAAGGGGAAAAAAACAAAACAAAACTTCTGGGCTTGCAGAAAGACTTCAGTAGTTATTTCAGGTGCCTGATAGGAGTGGATTACTTTGATGTGCTTTTGTGTGATTGGGTCTCTGGCTAGAAGCCAGCACATGCTGGGACGTGCCAAGGAGGAAGAGTGGGAGAGCAGAGCAGCTCAAGAAGCAAAGGAATAATTAGTTACCTGTAAGTCACTGGCTGACTTTATGTGGAATGAATACACACACACACACAGAATGTGAATGAATGGAATGTGAATTCAGGCCAGCTGGACTCCAGAACACAGAAAAAACAGTAGCGTTTTCTAAATGTGAGCTTTTCTTTAATATAGTAGTTCTCAAACTTGTCCAATTGGCAAAGCATCTGGAAGAGTGTACCGTCTTTGTGCAGCAGTATGAAAAGTGATTAATTAAAAAAAAATCCTGTCAGATACCCTCTAAAATTGGATTCAGTAGAGACAAATGGTGGCCAGTGCCAAGGGTTTAAAAAAAATTAGAGGAAAACTTGAGAATGGGAAAATTTGGTCCACAAATGTGGTTTTCCCTGTGAAAAATTAAAGAAGAGGAAAACCTTGCCCTGACATGATTTTGTGATAGAACACATTGGCCGACATAATTCGAGAAGAAACGCTAAGCTGTACCTTACAGCGCATCACTTGGCCAGCTGCTTCATCTCACTTGAGAGCCACTCATACATAGCCAGTTAAACAAGCATGTCCAGCTCGTGTTAAGTAACTCTTTAACATTCTGAAGAAATACCCTAGAAATCTTAAAGATTATGAAATAATCCAGTCTGTGTAAACTGAAGGGTACCCTTCCATGGCTGAGGACGTCTTTTTGTAAATTCTTGTATTAGGAGTTAGTTTGGCTTTACCAGCACCACTTGCCATTAGTTGGCTTGGACTCAGGGTGACCCGTGTGTGTCGGAGTGGAACTGTGCTCCGTAGGGTTTTCAGTGGCTGATTGGTCAGATGTCGATTACCAGGCTTTCCTCTGAGCTGCCTCTGTGCGGACTTGAACCTCCAGCCTTTGCTAGCAGCTGAGCTTGTTAATCTTTTCCAGCGCTAGGGACTCCTTTGTTTTGGTTTAGGACAGGAGTCATCAAAGTAAGGCTCCCAGACTATTCAACAGCAGCAACATCACCTGGGAACCTGTTAGAAATGCAGATTCTTGGGCCCCACAGCAAACAGTCTAAGTTAGAAATTCTAGGAGTGGAATAAACTTTAACAAGCTTTCCAGGGAATTTTGGTCAACATTAAAGTTGCAGGACCACTGGCTTTAGGAGATGCTGTCCTTATTTGAAATACTTGGAAGCTTAAGGTTATTTAAATTTATTAGGAGAAATTATTTGGCTACAGCCCTTATTCTTTGTTAGACTTTGTATAAATTGTTATCATTCTTGAAATGTTTTTCTCTGTTGCCTTCAAAATTAAACGTTTAAGGGTCATTGTTTTTGTTCGTAAGTATACGAAAAAGAGTTTTGCTTTACTTTCTCATTTACTAGGTGGATATGCAATGGGTACAGGTTTTGGCAGAAGGATGGGCAACACCTCTCAACGGCTTTATGAGAGAGAGGGAGTACTTGCAGTGCCTTCATTTTGATTGTCTTCTGGATGGTAAGATGATTTATAGTTAATACTACGTTGAGTATGGATAAGAAATTACATAGTTGCAGGGAATTGTCATTATTTGTAAAAAGTAGTGGAAGCGTCTTCATAGAGGTAGTGTTTTAAGACTTGGTTCTGTCAGTACTGAGAAATGAACTGTGGGATCTTATTCCATTTTTTTTGTTTTCCTGATCGTGATTTATTACAGGGAAAACTTGGGGGCTAGAGTTGAAAACGGATTTTAAAAGCAAATACGGTTTCCCCTTGCCAAATCCACCTGATCACTGTGGAAAGCCTCTTCCTGCATGCATACAGAATTTTGCTACACTTCTCAGCACTCTGTGAGCCTTACGAGGGCTGTACTTGAGCCTTCTAATACGGAGTCGTAGAGTCCAGGTTAAGGAATTCTGGAATAAGTGGTTAAATGATGTCTTAGTCATCTAGTGCTGCTATAACAGAAATACCACAAGTGGATGGTTTTAACAAAGAGAAGTTTATTCTCTCACAGTCCAGTAAGCTAGAAGTCTGAATTCAGGGTGCCGGCTCCAGGGGAAGGCTTTTTCTCTCTTTTGGCTCTGGAGGAAGGTCCTTGTCATCAGTCTTCCTTGGGCTGGGAGCATCTCGGCGCAGGAACCTCAGGTCTAAAGGATGCGCTCTGCTCCTGATGCTGCTTTCTTGGTAGTATGAGGTCCCCCACTCCCTGCTTGCTTCCCTTTCCTTTTATCTCTTGTAAGATAAAAGGTGGTACAAGCCACACCCCAGGGAAAGTCCCTTTGCATTGGACCAGGGACGTGGCCTGAGCAAGGGTGCTGCAGCCCACCCTAATCCTCTTTAACCACAGGCAGAGATTATGATCTATAACACAGGGAAATCACAAAATGGAGGACAACCGCGCATAGCCTAACCAAGTTGACACACATTTTTTGGGGACACAGTTCAATCCATTACAAGGGAAATAGGAATTCTTCCTGTTCATTTAAAACATTTGAAAGCTAATAATTGACAAAGAAATTGTCCAAAGTATTGTAGTTACCTTTAACTTTGTACTTTGTTGTTGTTGTGTGTCAAGTGCATTCCGACTCATAGCAACCTTGTAGGACAGAGTAGAACTACCTTATAGGGTTTCCAAGGTTGTAATCTTTATGGGAGCAGATTGCCAGGTCTTTTCCCCTGCGGAGTGGCTGGTGGGTTCTAACCACTGACCTTTGTTTTAGCAGCTGAGTGCTTAACCATTGTGCCACCAGGGCTCCTTTCTTTGTACACTGTTGGTAAAATTAATTTCTTAAATAAAAGAAAATATTTTTCAATATCACAAAATCCTACTAAATCAGTACCAAATTCTTCTGTAATTTGACTTCTTTTAACTGAGGAGTGAAGTAGATATTAGAAAATGCAGTTCCTAGTCATTCTCCTCAGGAGACTTTATCACAAGAGCAGAAGGGTTAAATATCGCTTTTTGGCTTTATTTTTCATTGGAGCTGATGATAAAATCTTTATGTACTAACTTCTTTAAAGAAAAAAACAAAAAAGCCCACGGCCGTCAAGTCAATTCTGACTCATAGCAACCGTATAGGACAGAGTAGAACTGCCCTATATGGTTTCCAAGGCTGTAAATCTTTATAGAAGCAGACCACATCCTTCTCCCACCAGAGCTGCTGGTGGGTTTGAACTGCTGACCTGGTTAGCAGCCGAGCGCACTAATCGCTGTGCCTCTAGGGCTCCTACTGTCTGCTTAGTAATGATTTGATCTTGGGTTTGGTGCAAATCTACCTATTTTTCATTTTTAAATTGTACCTAGTGATAATTTTAAATCAGCAAAGCAGCTATCTTTGGTTTTGTTGACATTGTTCATCCAAAGAAGGCATGCCATGATTTCCCAAAAACAGTGTGATGTTTATTTGATATGTTAATAGGATCCATATATGAATTTGAGAGTGTGCGTTTTGTTTTTCTAGCCTGTGCATAATGAGTAGAAAAAAGAAACCTTTTAGAGCTTGAAGGGTTGGGCACTGAGAACGTGCCTTTGGTTTCCCTGAAGACACATTTTGGTTTAAGTCAAGTGACTCAGAGCACGATTTCAGACCATGACACTTGACACCAGTTAGATTGTCAGTGTATCAAAAAAAACAAACAACATATTGAGTGTCTTTGTCTTCCTATCTCAAGTATACCAAGTATACTCAAAGATATTTAATCAACTTGTCACTCATAGCATAGTTACCTTTGTTATCCTGTTAATAATAAGAGTTTAAATTTTTCCCAAAAAGACCCTGAGACAGAGTTCTGTGTCTTATTCACTCATTGGGGTGCTCAGTGTATCTTTTGTGGCATTAGGCTTCACAGCTGAGTCTTTCTTTTTTAAACACTTTCTTTTACTTCTGCGGTTTTGTAGTGAGTTTGCCAAGCTGCACGGTCTGAAGGCACCGTCCCCACAAGATTCTCCTCACTTTAGATACAGCTGCAAGTTCAGGGGTTCCCAGAGCCACCATCATGTCAGGCCAGCTGGTTATAAGTTCGAGGGTTCCCATGATCACCCTCAGGTTTGGTAATTCCCTAGGAGGCCTCATAGAACTCAGGGAAGGGCTGCATTTACAATTACAGTCTTATTGCATCCCCGTGATCTGTTGTGGATTGGACCATTGTGACCCATAGGGTTTTCTTTGGCTGGTTTTTGGAAGAAGATCACCAGGTCTTTGTTCCTATTCTGTCTTCAGGCTGGAAGCTCTGTTGAAACCCATTCGGCATCATAGCAACACGCAGACCTCCGCTGGCAGACAGGTGGTGGTTAGGCTTGAGGTTCATCGGCCAGCAGTCGAACCTGGGTCTCCCACATGAAAGGGAAGAATTCTGCCACTGAACCACCACTGCCCCTTTGGGCCTCTCTGTAGGCGAGGCAGAATTCCTCACTACGCAGACTCCATACCGGGTTTTCTCCCAAAGGACAGTTTCATGAATTGCTGTGAGAAATATTGCTATACATAGGGTTAGTTCTGTTAATTTTTGCCTTTTTTTTTTTTAACTTTGAGTTCTTGAGTTTTTCAGTCTCTGAGCTCATAGCTTGCTCTCTCTCCTGAGTTTCTGTGCCAGGTGCCAACTGAACACTGTTACTGGAACCCATAAATCTCACATTATTTGAAGAATGCCTACTGAAGTGAAAGGTGGATGTTAGTCCTGTTGGGTAATGCAAGCTGTGTGTTTTATCTTTTTTTTTTAATGCCCTGCAGGGGGTGTCATTAACTTGTCAGTGCCTATAGTTCTGACAGCTACCCAGGAAGAGAAAGAGAGGCTGGATGGCTGTACAGCATTTGCTCTGATGTATGAGGGCCAACGTGTGGCTATTCTTCGCAACCCTGAGTTTTTTGAGCACAGGAAAGAGGAACGCTGTGCCAGACAGTGGGGAACAACATGCAAGAACCACCCCTACATCAAGGTCCTGGACAAATCTGTTGTGTTTGATCTTGACTTGTCATAATTTTTACGCTGAAATGTGGGCCTTTCCTGCGTGTTGTCTGTTCTATTGGAATTGTTATTATTTTGCAGAATTGAGACCGGGATGTAGATTAATGTGACGAGTACCTGGTCTTGCCATTTTGATCCAGGTGGATATTTACTCAACATATATTTTTTAAACATCCACTCTCCAGCAGACGTTGAGCTAGGTGCAGGAACATAGGGTTAATGGACATGACAGGCACAGCCTTTATACCCTTGGAGTATAAAATGTGGCTTTGGGAACAGACATGAACCATGCGGTTATAACAGGTTGTGAGGCCAGGCTGGTGTGGGAGCCACACATCTAGTCTGGGCTTTTCATTTAATATTGTTTCTGGTGTGCAACAATAAAATATAATTAGCCTCCCCAAAGTGTCTTATTTTACAAATTATTCTGTTAATCAGCATATGACAGTGAAAAAGAATGTTTCTGTTACTTAAAAAGTCATAATTATTCACATTGGATTTGTTCTCCTTTCATGTGGAAATATAATAGTGTTTCAAGTTTTTAAAGAAATTACAAAATATGTTTTCATTCTAGAGCATCTCCAATCCCCATTTAGTTGGTAATAGTCAAGCAGATTTATCGTTGACTTCTAGATGTTAGTAGCCTACAACTGCTTTGAGCTTGTATGAGAGAAAGGTTCTTATTTTGATCTTGGTTATGCGTTTAAAAAATTATTGTTTTCTTCCCATTAGATGGTTATGGAACAAGGAGATTGGCTGATTGGAGGAGATCTTCAAGTACTGGACCGTATTTATTGGAATGATGGTCTCGATCAGTATCGTCTTACTCCTACTGAGCTAAAGCAGAAGTTTAAAGATATGAATGCTGGTAAGACACAGACCTAATTATCCAATACGAGACTATTTGGAGTCTCTGGTTGATGGGAAAGTTCCAGAAGATTTTTCTAATGCTTACTGAAACGTAAAACAGAATGATGAGTGCATGGTAAGGATCAGCATTGAATCCAATTCCCAAAATGTAGGGATTGATCCAGTCCTCACGTTCCTGCTTCTCCATCCTCTTTGCTAGCTCCACATCACTCTCTCTCTCTCTCTCTCTGACCCTAGCCGCCTAGATCCAGAGACATTGTCCTTCACACTGCCAGATAGGCAGATGCCAGCCTCAAGTGTAGGAAGTCTACATGACACCCCAACCTTCTGACCTGCTGGCCACAGATTTCAGGGCTGGTTTCTTACTACCCCTTTAGGATACCATCCACATCCACATGACACCCCTGTTTTCTGACCTGCTGGCTCCCACTTCCCCTTTTTGGTCTGATAATTTGCTGACTCACAGAGAGTATACTACTTAAAACTACAGATTTATTATAGCCAAAAAAGGATACAAACAAAGAGATGCCTAGGGTAAGGCCTGGGAGGATTCCCAAAGCAGAGTTTCCATGTCCCTAGAGACATGCTGTCCTCCTAAGCAGATGTTCTTGCCAACTAGGAAGCTCTATGAACCTCCGTGTTCAGGGTTTTTATCAGCCAGTCCTGTGTGATTAGGCTAACGCATGCCTCCTGAGGCTAGTCGATATCAGCCTTCCAGGTGAGTCTTTTCTGGTCTGGCCAGCCCCTACTTGCTAGCAGCAGTTTTCAGATGTGGCCCAGAAGTCCCAAACCAAGGTACCACATTTAGTCCAAGGGTTATTTCTTTGAAGCCAAGGACAAAGGCCACCTTATTTAGGGTAAAGCTATGTCTTCTACCTCACAGTGAGAAAAGATAAATGTGCAATGGAATGTGTAAGGAAAGGTAGTCAGTATAATCCAACCTGTGTAGTTTTGGTTATGTTAGTATAATTCTATTTAAAATTATGTTGTGTCTGTATAGAAGACGGATGCTAATAAAAAATTGTCCTTTTATTTATTATGAAGCTCTCACATTAAAGCTAAATGAAACTATAGGACAGAAATTATTTGAATAGCTTACTCGTATCAGTGTGCTTTATATCTTAGAATGTCTTGAGAGTGTTATATGAGTGGAATGCTGCTCTCGTTTATATATTCTGTGTAGAAATCAGGTGGATGTGGTTGCCTTTTTGGAATACTGGGAATCACAGCCTAGCCAAGTTGATACACATTTTGGGGGGACACAATTGAATCCATAACAGTACCTAATGCATAGGATTTTATTTTAAAAAGATAAGTGAGATAATATTTGTAAGGCGATTTAAATAGTACCTGGCATGTGGAGATTAAGATGTCAGGATTTCTGTTGCGTGAGTGAGTCAGAAGCTAGTCTGTCCATATTTGTGTGAAGGTTAGGGAAAGGGAAAGAGTATCTGTTTCTTCTTAAGCTCTGTTGTTGTTTGCCAGTAGTTGGAGTGACAGAAGCTTAAAATGGGTCAAGAACAGGAGGTCTTTTAATTGGTCGCATATTCCTCAGGGCTCCACAGTTTCCACCCAGCCTGTATCATTTATTCACATTTTCTCCTTGGTCCCTTTAGGGTATCTGAGCATAGGACGCTCTGGTGAACTTTACTTTTCTCTGAATTCAAAGCAAATATTGTCTTAAACTACTTGTGCAGGAACTTCTCTGAATGCTACACTTGGAAACACTATATAACAGCTGATTCTCTTCTTCTTTCTTGCTGACATTCCAGTCATAGGGGAATGAAGCATTATTGATATAAGTCAATAATGGTACCCCTATTCTCTTTTGTCAGTGAGTAACTTAAGGATCAGCATGTAAGTCAGTTTTGACTATTAAAATGTAAGGGAAAGAGATTTTCTTTCCTGATAAGAAATTGACTGTGACCCCCTCCCCCCAAAAAAAATCTTTCCTCACTCTCCCCTCCCTTACTGCTTGTTGTGGATTGAATTGTGCTTCCCCAAAATATGTGTTGTAAATCCTAACCCCTCTACCTGTGGTTTAGAAACCCCGGTGGCATAGTGGTTAAGACCGCCAGTTCGAATCCACCAGGTGCTCCTCGGAAACCCTATGGGGCAATTCTACTCTGTCCTGTATAGGGTTGCTATGAGTCGGAATCGACTCGATGGAAAGCGTTTGGTTTGATTTTGGTATACCTGTGGTTATAATCCCATTTGGGAATGGGATTTTTATGTTAATGAGGTAGTATTAGTGTGTAGGGTGTATCTTGAGTCAATCTCTTTCAAGATAGAAAAAGAGCAGATTAAGCAAGGAAGCACAGTTGGGGGAAGATAGATGTCATGCCACTTGGGAAATCTCCAAGGAACCAAGAAATAGAAGCTGAAGAGACGAGGACCTTCCCCAGAGCCGACAGAGAGACGTAGCCTTCCCCAAGAACTGGTGTCCTGAATTCTGATTTCTAGCCTCCTAAACTCTGAGAAAATAAATTTCTCTTTGTTAAAGCCACCCACTTATGTTATTTCTGTTATAACAAACCCAGAAAAAAACAGCCCTAGATAACTGAGACACTGCTTTAGATGCTGTCATGTGAGGATGCGATGTTTGGATTTCCGGCAGCCATTTTATATCCATGAGAATCACGACTATGCCAACCTGTGTCCTGGTACTCTAGAGTTTCTGAACCATGCCTGTCTCCAGATTTCTTATTCAAAGAGATAATACATATTTGAATTATTTAAGACACTTCTAGTTGCTTTTTCTGCTACTTGAAGCCAGAGGATCTGGCAGTTTATTTTGTGTAAACTTCTCTTTTTTTCTTGTGAAAAGGAACATGTTTAGTGGTAAACTTACTGAGATCACCTTATTTAATTTTTTTTTGCTGAAATTTGAATTCCTGTCTGGAATTGATACTAGTAAATTAATTGTTGGCACTGTTGAGGGCACTTATCAAGTATTATCATTTCATAATTGGAGACTTTAATATTACATCTTTGAGGGCCAAACATTTTAAGTCATTTGGAAATTCTTTTGCATAATGAGTTACTGCAACTTTGTTTAGGGTAGCTGACAGCTAGCTATTAGCCTTACATCAGAAAACAAAGATCCTTGGAGTGTTACTTTATTTACTTTTCCATTTTAGATTAATAAGCAACAGACCAAGGAATTATGCTTTGTAGTTCTTGTTCACTCTTCCAGGATGCCAATAACAAGTCATCTATTAACATGTCCAAGCCATAGTTGAAGGGAGAGAAAATGGGAAATACTTATTTTTTCTTTTACCCAGGGCACCTTTTCTCACCCCTCCTTCCGTCTCTCTTTTCATCTTAGAAGAAGTACTTTGTTTATCCCATGTGGGTGTTGTCCTGTGTACAACATTAATATAATCAGTTTTGCCTGTTCTAGACCTTTCTGTAGCTGGAAGGATTAAGACGCCTTTAATACCCACCTCAGGTATTACAAGGTAATATATTTCCAGATGTCAGATTGTTTGAATTGCTGGTGGTTGACTAATATCCTGGAAAGGTAGACTGAATTTCACTTAAGCCAAGCAAGGGCCAGTTAAAAAATGTCAGATTGTTTGAATTGCTGGTGGTTGACTAATATCCTGGAAAGGTAGACTGAATTTCACTTAAGCCAAGCAAGGGCCAGTTAGTATATATTATATACAGAATGTTGGTATCCTTCTGGATTACAGGAGCTCTGGTGGCACAGTGGTTAAGAGCTCAGCTGCTAACCAAAAGGTTGGTAGTTCGAATCCACCAGCTGCTCCTCGGAAACCTTATGGGGGCAGTTCTTTGTCCTGTAGGGTGGCAGTGAGTTATAATCGACTGGATGGCAATGCGTTTGGTTTCTTTGGTTTGACTGGATTACAAAGAGAAAAAGTGACATTTTTTTAAGTTAGTATGTGGTAGTATAAACCAGAAAACCAAACTCGTTGCTGTCGAGTCGATTCCAACTCATAGTGACCCTATAGGTCAGAGTAGAACTGCTCTGTAGAGTTTCCAAGGAGTGCCTGGTGGATCTGAACTGCTGACTTTTTGGTTAGCAGCATTAGCACTTAACCACCACACCACCAGGGTTTCCAAACACATGGTAGTATAGTGCTGAATAAATCTGAGAAAGCTTTGTAGAGTTGTGTTTCAAGCGATAATTTAAATGAATGAGTAGGGACATCAGAAGGCTATTTCAGGCAAAATTGGAAGGGATAACTGAGGATGAGTGAGAAAGTTGAAGCAGAAGCTTAGTTTGTCTTTAAAGTTGCTAGGCTTTCTTGACTGTAAATAGCAGTGAGCTAGAGATACTGTAATAAGGGATTAATAAATGATGGGAGCATCTATTAGTTAGGGTCCCAGGAGGAAACAGAAGGCACGTGCAGATGAGACCCTGAACATAATAGGACAAAGTCTTTAAAGGAGGGTGGCCAGGGTTAAGGGAATCCACAAGGAATGTTGAGGTATTCATGGACTACCAACAGGACCATTACCATCCCTGAAAGGAAAAGGGACGGAAACAGTGTTTCTGAAGCCAGGTAGGAGCCAGAGCTGTGAAGAGGGGCTGCTAGGCAGAAGCTAGTTGGAGGGGAACGTGGGCACAGCCAGAATCACAGCACTGAAGCAGGATGCTAATGGGGAGAACTCCCCCAAACCTTTTCTCCCTCCATCCTCTGGTTTCCTGATAATGTCTCCCATCCTGAAGCCCCTTCCCTCCGCGCACACACAGACACAGACACACACACACAGAGGACAGGGCAGAGAACAGGTAATGAGGGTGGGAGGAAAATGGAGAGCAACCAGTACAGAGCCCAGTTAGCAAAAAAGCTTTATATTCAACATTAATTTTTACTTTAATTTGAGACCATTTCTAGTCTTGAAAGCGTAAAACAATTTATAGTTGCCATGCTTTGGGGAAACCCTGGTGGCGTAGTGGTTAAGAGCTACGGCTGCTAACTGAAAGTTTGGCAGTTGGAACCCACCAGGCACTCCTTGGAAACTCTATGGGGGCAGTTCTACTCTGTCTTGTAGGGTCCCTATGAGCTGGAATCGACTTGATGGCAATGAGTTTTTTTTTTAATATGTTGGGGTATGAGAGTACCAGTTTGGGAAGATTCTAACAGTATATTCATATTTATACTCAGGTGGCCTGTCTCTCTTTTATTGATTCCTTGTTTTTTCTCATAAGCAATTTAGTAAAAGAAAGGCTTGTGATTTATGACAGTCCTAAAGGGAGTGGGGAAACCCTGGTGCCGTAGTAGTTAAGTGCTATGGCTGCTAACCAAAGGGTCGGCGGCTTGAATCCGCCAGGCGCTCCTCAGAAACTCTGTGGGGCAGTTCTACTCTGTCCTATAGGGTCGCTATGAGTCGGAATTGACTTGATGGCACTGGATTTGGTTTGGTTTGGTTTTTAAAGGGAGTGGTGGGAAACGAAGCCCCTTTTTACTAACAGTTCCCTTCAAAAACCCCCTACAAAAGCAAACATTAAACACATATAGACACACACGCCAAAAACCCTGCCTGGCAACTCTAGAACGATTGTTAGTACTTTCTTGTTTGGCTACTGTACTAATTCAGGGAAAATGTAATCTGAGAGCTTTGGGTTAGATAAAGTGGCAAATAATAAAGCTGTGGTTGGATTCGAAGAGGAGAATTATTAATTACTGCTGTATGTAGGGCAGTTTTGCAGAGAAGTTGAAAGGAAGGAAGCAGGGAAGATGTTGTATTTCTGGGTTCAGTGGTCAGGATGCATACCAAGGCTCTGACTGGCAAGTGAAGCACAGTTCTGAGAAATTTGGAGGAAGGGTAACTAAGGCTTAGGAGCACTTTCATGCTCATCATCTCATTTATTGCTTATTGAAGGTCCTGCAGGGAGTACTGAAGTCTGTGGACGCTCAGCCAGGCCCACCTGGCTCTGTGCATTGTGCCACAACAGTACATAATGACAGTGACAGTAGAGTAGGCAGCCCATGCCTATATGTGTCCATTGATGTCAGTACTCCACACTCTTCCCACCATCAGGAAGTGCTTATGGTTGTCATTTCCTTAAGAGCTCAGCTGCTAACCAGAAGGTTCGCAGTTCGAATCCACCAGCTTCTGCTTGGAAACCCTGTGGGGCAATCCTACTCTGTCCTGTAGGGTTGCTATAAGTTGGAACTGACTGGATAGCAGTGGGTATCACAGATCAGACACTTTTCCATTTTCTTCTTCCCCTTCCACCTGCCAGAAGGAGAAGGGGTCAGACTTAACTTACTTGGTTCCATAGTGCATTGGCTTCTGAACTTCTGGGGTGTTCCTTCACTTGACAGACAATACAGGAGATGGATTAGATTTAGGAGTTAGACCTGAGTTTGGTGTGAGATGTGACTGATAGTGAAGGTGGAAGAATTGAGGGTATGGGGGATGGTAACGAACAATATATATTGAAATGTTTTTAGTTATAAGTCTCTGTAACTGATGAATTGGAAGGTCAGAACTTAGAGATACAGCTAACAGAAGACATCTGTATCCGCATAGTAATTGAATCCAGGTGAAGGGATAAGTTTCCTGAGTGAGTATGTTAAGAAAGAATTTCACAGGACCCAGAAATGAACCCTATTGCTCCAAGAGGACTACAGGATGTCAGAAACAGGTGGTTACACCAAAATAGCCAAGCAGAACATAAGATGTCATGTATATTATAATTACAGCTATGTAAAAATGTTTGCCTAAGGAGAAAGACTAGGAGATGCAAAAAACAAACAGTTGTATTGGGTTGCGCATTTGTAGATGATCCTCCCTCCCCCCAATTTTTTCCTTCAATGTTTCATTGTTTTTACTTAAAAAAAAAAAAAAAAGGAAGCAGATGAACTATAAAGGGTTGATTCCACGGCTACCAGGCCTTGAGGCTGTGAGATCGGTGAGGCATATTTTTATGTCCGAGGCAGTAGAGAGGCTGGGCCAGTTTAAAAGAGGAAAGTGCCTTTTGGATCTGGCAGATGTTTCGTATTCACCGTGATAGAGCAGGAAGGGCTGAGTGAGTGAATCTAGTCCTGCAGTCTCATGTGTAGGTGGAGAAACAGAGTCTCCGTTCTTTTCTTTCATTCCTTTATGCTCCTCAGTCACCAGACTTACCTTCTGAAAACGCAGATCTAATCATGTCCTGTTGGAGTTAAAAGAAGTCTGTTCCTTTTACATGTATTTATTCTCCAATTACTGAATGTTTGTTTTTTCCTCCTCCGACTCAGTGATAAGCTCTTGGAGGGCAGGACTAATTTCATTATCACTCTCACCTCAGGCATAAAAACCAAAACCAAACCCAGTGCCCTCAAGTCCATTCCGAATTATAGCGACCCTCAGGCATAAAAAAAATCATGTCTAAAACTGCATTTTTCATTTGGCTTCTTTGCTCTCCCTGTCTGCTTGGGAAGCTGTACAGAGACTGAATCAGATTGGGGGAGTGGGTTGTGAAGGAATACCGGTTAGTAGATAGAAGACTTACAAAGAGATAATGAAGGGATAACGTGCATCAGTGATGAACGAAGTAGAGCTGGGAGTGAGATCCAGGATGTAAAGGTGATTCATTGAATGTGGAGGATAAGGGAGGAAGGAATCTAAGACCCTAAGGTGGGTAATGGTGCTGTGTGCCCAGAGGGCATGGAAGAGGGACAGAGATGCAGGTGGAGGCCAGCCGGAGTTGAATTTGAGGTGCCTGTGGAACTCTTAAGAGATGGCTTGGAGCTCAGGGGGAGAGTTCTGGTCAGAAGATGCAGATTGATGAGTCACTAATGGAGAAGACCCTGCTCTGAAGCCCTGCTCAGGTGACCTCAGGCAAAGGGGAGAGGCTTGAGAGGGAGGGTAGCGCCTGTCTTTGCTGTTGTCACAGTGTGGACCCATTCACCAGTGAGTAGATTGTGATCTGTCACATGGCCCTCTCTGGTGTCCTGGGGAGGAATGGATTGAGTGGATGGTGAAAATGGGAGGTGTTGGTGGAAGTTTTATATAAAAATGTGGGAATGTGTTCCTTACCAGTAGTCCTCTGATTTACCCCCTCTGCACTCTTCTTACCAAATCTCTACTCTCCATTTCCGGTCAGTCCTAGTTTTCTGTAAAACAGTACTGATTATTTCACTTTCTCACTCAAAACATCTTTTTGGTATGCAGCCTCCTCCCTAACCTGGCATTCAAAATCCTGCATAAGAATCTTGTGCCAGGATTTATATCCGGCTACACAGTTCCTTCATCCTTGACAAAATGGCCTATCCCGCGTTCGTCAGACACATCTCTGCTCTTCTGCTTTCGTGCTGATGCTCACACCAGTCTGCTTGTTTGGAACGCCCTTTTTACTTTTCTCTACCAGCCACATTTATTTGTCTTCCAGAGGTCAGCAAACTGCTGCATGCAGCCCAAATCTGGCCTGCCACCTGTTTTAGTAAATAACATTTTATTGGAACACAGCCGCATCCACTCGTTTATGTATTGTTGATGGCTGCTCTTGCACTAGGACCACAGGGTTGAGTAGTTGCAACAGAGACCCTATAATGTTCTCTCTCAGGCCTTTTACAGAGAAAGTTTCCATTAGATTCATAGTGTCAGCATCTTCTACAGGGCAGGACTGTGTCACTCTTGCTTCTTCCCCAGGCACAGAGGACAGAAAACTTGAAAGAAATGGAAAGGATAAATGGTAAAATTACTTTTCAGTCATCGTAATCCTCTCTTATTTTCCAACACGCTGAAGCCATGATCTTAGAGAAAGCAGTCTTAAACTAAGCCGTAAGGAATTGGTAAAGGAAAAGGCAAATGTTTTATACTGATCATGGTGTGACAAAGGGGGAATCACTGTCCTTAAGAAAAAGAGGACAAAAATGTGACATGTTAATAAAAATTTCTGGAAATATCAGTGGTCCCAGAGCCAGAGTGGCTCATTTTTCTTTTTCCTATCCTTGATTTTAGAGTGGATATATGAAAAGAGGAAAATTTAATAGTGTTCTATATATATTGCACTGTATGAGTTGGGGCAGTAATCTGAAAATGTAAACTTCCAGTGCATCGGGTCAGCAAGATTCCTTTGCTCCCATTTCATAAGTTCTGCAGTGGAGAAACCAGATGGTAAAGGTGAAAATACAGCCTGGAACAACAGACACTTAAATCCATTTGTGTAGTTTGTTGATAAATAGTTAAAAAGGATTGAAAAGACTAAAAGTTTAGGAAGGACCTGGCTCTGTTGGCAAGAAAAAATGGACAGACAGATCAAATAGTCATTGGATTTTTGAGTCTAACTGATAGTAAGGAAATAATTCTATTTGGAAGAAATTTTGGCATTAAAATCCTTTATATGCTGCTAATGTGAACTTCTAATAAGTGATCCATCTTAACTTTATATGTTAAATGTCCATTGTGGAGCTAGATTAATTCTGTTTGGAAAGAAAGCCTAGGTAGATAAATCATTAGAATCTTTGATATATGTATATTTGAGATAGAATTTATTTTTTATGTTTCCTTCTGCACATCCTGTTATATAAATACTCTTGCTCAATGGCTCTTTTACAAGATCGGATTTGACCTGATGGAAATCCAGGAATGCAATCATCATACACCTGAGACGTATTACCTAAGTCTCCTATTCAAGGGTAAGAGCCTGTTCCTGATTAACGAGGACAAAGGCTGTGTATCGCAGCACGGAGCTGATGCACCCCCGTCTTGGAAATACTAGCTTGGAGTTTTTGTACTATAGTGAACCTTGAGCAACCAGCAGAACAGTGGGTTCAGTTTCCTCGTGGAAATTTTTAGATATGGTTGTGCTTTTGTTTTGTTTTAAAGAATGAATTGTCCTGAGAAACTTAGAGTGGCTGTGATGTGCATGTCACCTTGTTAGGGACTTTATATTGTTTTACCTTTATATTTATAACTGAATTGTCATCCCCATCTCAAAAATGGTGAAGGTGAAATTCAGTCTTTAAAGGCAAGGGTCTATGACTAGAAACTGGCAGACCTATGATTTGAACTCATATATTTCCTATTCCAAAACAGTACTATTTCTGGTACCGTATGTATTTCTACTCTGTCTCATAGGGTCACTCTGAGTTGGAATTGACTCTATGGCAAAAGGGTTTGTATATTTCTTCTCTTTTAAAACTTGTTATTATGGAAAATGTCAAACACATACTACTGTGATGTTTGAGGGAGCACAGTCTGTAAGATTGTCTCACTTCTGACACCACTTGCAAGTTTAGAGGTCCCCAAGACCACTTTTAGGGTCAATCATTTGCTAGAAGGGCTCACAGAATGCACTGACAGGTGTTATGGTTTATTAGAGCTGAAGGACACAAATTAAAATCAACCAAGAGAAAAGGCAAATAGGACAGAGTCCAGGAAAGTTCCAAATATGGAACTTCCAGTTGTTCTCTTCCTGTGGCGTTGTGGACATCTTATTTTTCTAGTATTGATATTTGACTTAATGCCTGGAGTATTGTCAACCAGAAAAGCTCAACTGAACCTTGGTGTCCTGAGTTTTTATTGTGTCTTCATGGTTGATTTGCCCACATGGCTGACCCCAGTCTTCAGCTCCCCTGGAGGTTGAGCTGATACTGCATGACTCAAAGTCCCTGCCATAAATCACATTATTAGATTTTCTGGTGTGGTCCAGAGCCCCCAGGTAAACAAAGACACTCTTCTCAGGCAAGACAATCCAAGGCGTTACAGATTACCTCCCAGAAGTCGAGGGCAAAGGCCAGACCTCTTTTGGGGCAAGGTTAAATTACATATATATATATATATATATATACACATACACACATATATACATACATTTTTAGTTTTTTTTATGTATCTATATAGATGTATTAGCACTGGGTTTATAAATATATGGAGTCCCTGGGTGGGTGGTGCAGATCGTTAACACGCTTGGCTACTAACCAAAACGTTCGAGGTTAGAGTCTGTCCAGAGGTGCCTTGAAAGGAAGCCTGGCAATCTGTTAGAGAAACCAGCCATTGAAAACCCTGCAGAGCACGGTTGTACTCTTGACACACAAGGGATCACCGTGACTTGGGACCGACTCAGTAGGCAACTGGTTTTGTACTTATATGTGTAAGTAGATATAATAGTATAATGAATCCCCGTATATCTCTAACCCAGCTTCAAGAATTACCAACTCATGGCATATCTTGTTTCATCTATACCTTTATCCACCCCACCTAAGCCCCCCATGTTATTCTGAAGGAATCTCAAATCTCATGTTGTTTCATCTATAAGTATTTTAATATCTTTCAAAAATAAGGATTTTTAAAATCACAACCACAATACCATGATTGCTTCTAAAATCATAATAATATTTTCTTAATGTTATCAAACATCAAGTCAGTATTCAAATTTCTAACAATTTCATTGTAGTCAATTTTTTTTTTTGCTTTTTTACAGTTTGTTTGAATCAGGATCTCAACAAGGCCCATGCATTGTAATTACAGCACTTGCTGTGTCTCTTGTCTTAAAATTGTACTTTGTTTTTTAATTTTGAAATAGTTTCAGATTTACTGAAAATTATAAGAATAGTATCAAAAACTCCTGAATATTCTTCACCCAGGTTCCATAATTATTAGCATTTTACTTTCTTTACTCTTCCATTCCTTCTCTCTTTGAGAGTAAGTTGTTGTTGGGTGCCCTTGACTTGATTTTGACTCAGAGTGACCCTATAGGACAGAGTAGAGGTGTTCCACAGGGTTTCCTAGGACTTTACTGATTGTCTTCATTTAGGTTTGTCTGCTGTTTCCTCATGATTAGATTCATGCATTTTGTCAGGAACACCCCAGGAAGCAATAGTATGCTCTCAGTGCATTATCTCAGTTGGCTCATGGTTGGTGACACCTAGTGAAGTTAACTTTTATCATGTGTTTAAGATGTGTTTGCTAGTTTCTTTCTGCTGTAAAGTTTACAAATAGTTCTTACTTACTAATTATATTAGCAAGTATTTTGGGAGAGAGACTTTTGAGACTCTGTGAATGTTCTGTTCTCATCACTTTTACCCACTAGTTTTCGTATGCTATAAATACTGCCAGTGGTGATTTCCTAATTCCGCCATTCCTTCTATATTTATTAGTTGATCTTCTATTGTAAAGTAGGTTTCCTTTCTCCCCCATTTTTTTATTCATTTACTTCTTTTGTTCTGTGTGGACTCTCGGATTCCTGTTTTACCCAGTGGGTTACGATCCATTGCTATTATTATTTACTTTGACGTTTAGCTTGTCCTGGGTTTGGTCATTGGAGTCCTGTCAAGCTGGTTCCTAAATCTTTTTGGCATGTCCCCATGATTCGTTGAGCACTTCTGTCTTCATGGTACAAGGAGATGTTCCAGCTCGTGTTGTGCTCTACTTGCTCCAGCTGTGGACTCAGCCATTTTGCCAGGGAACCCTGGTTCACTTAAATGTGGAATGATATTTAGAATCTAGAATTTGGGGTCTAGTTTTGCTTATTGCCTTTGTATATTCATTGCTTGTGGGACCTTTCAGTGGACATAATTATATACATACACTCACACATATCTATTTCTGTACCTATCTATGTATCTGAAAATCCATGAAGTTATACTGATATTTCCAGTTCTAACCCAGTACCACATGGTTTATTCTAGCCTTTCTCCTTTCTGTATTTGTATCTTCCTTCGTCCTTATCCTCTATATTTATTTATTTGCTTTCCCTCCCTGTATGGAAGCAATCTCCCAATCAAATGGGCTATCTTCTCAGCCTTGCACCTGTTGGCCCCAACTATACAGGCAGTCTCCTTGGCCCCAGTGCAGCACCCTAGTGCTGGGCCAGAGTCCCTGTTCCTCCTCCACCACAAGTACAGCAACTCACATCAGTCCAAGAATAGAATTCACTAATGCTTACTAAGTGTCTCTGTTGTGATGCAAGGTGTTTATAAGAAAGGCAGTATAAAGTCGGGGAAGAGAGGACTAGACTGAGCAATGAGACTTAGGCCAGAATCAGAATGGCAAATTAAGTTCAGGCAGTAATCACCTGGTTAAGAAATATTGATGTTCCTATGGAAGTCAATATTAAAACAATTCAGAAGGATAGAAAAACTTTCAGGTCTGCGCCTTCCCCCATCTTCTCAAAGCAGAATTATTTTAAATGCTCATATAATTTGTATCAAGACTTTCATGTCCTTTTGTACCTTCTGTCATTCCAGCTATTTTCTGGGTGAAAACTAGTCATGTTCATGTATGAGAGAACTTGAAAGCATAATGATAATACTGTAAATCTTTTTTTTTTTATTATGCTTTAAGTAAAAGTTTACAAACCAAGTCAGTCTCTTACACAAAAACTTATATACACCTTGCTACATACTCCCAGTTGCCCTCCTCCTAATGAGACAGCCCGCTCCCTCCCTCCACTCTCTCTTTTCATGTCTATTTCACCAGCTTCTAACCCCCTCTACCCTCTCATTTCCCCCCCAGGGAGGAGATGCCAACATAGTCTCAAGTGTCCACCTGATCCAAGAAGCTCACTCCTCACCAGCATCCCTCTCCAACCCCATTGTCCAGTCCAATCCCTGTCTGAAGAGTTGGCTTTGGGAATGGTTCCTGTCTTGGGCCAACAGAAGGTCTGGGGGCCATGACCACCGGGGTCCTTCTAGTCTCAGTCAGACCATTAAGTCTGGTCTTTTTATGAGAATTTGGGGTCTGCATCCCACTGCTCTCCTGCTCCCTCAGGGGTTCTCTGTTGGGTTCCCTGTCAGGGCAGTTGTCGGTTGTAGCCGGGCACCATCTAGTTCTTCTGGTCTCAGGCTGATGTAGTCTCTGGTTTATGTGGCCCTTTCTGTCTCTTGGGCTCATAATTACCTTGTGTCCTTGGTGTTCTTCATTCTCCTTTGATCCAGGTGGGTTGAGACCAATTGATTCATCTTAGATAGCTGCTTGCTAGCGTTTAAGACCCCAGACGCCACTCTCCAAGGTGGGATGCAGAATGTTTTCTTAATAGATTTTATTATGCCAGTTGACTTAGATGTCCCCTGAAACCATGGTCCCCAAACTCCCGCCCCTGCTACACTGGCCTTCAAAGCATTCAGTTTATTCAGGAAACTTCTTTGCTTTTGGTTTAGTCCAGTTGTGCTGACCTCGCCTGTATTGTGTGTTATCTTTTCCATCACCTAAAGTAGTTCTTATCTACTATTTAATTAGTGAATACTGCTCTCCCACCCCCCTTCCTCCCCATTCTCATAACCATCAAAGAATATTTTCTTCTCTGTTTAAACTATTTCTTGAGTTCTTATAATAGTGGTCTTATTTTTTTTATACAATATTTGTCCTTTTGCAACTGACTAATTGCACTCAGCATAATGCCTTCCAGATTCCTCCATGTTATGAAATGTTTCACAGATTCCTCACTGTTCTTTATCAATGCGTAGTATTCCATTGTGTAAATATACCATAATTTATTTATCCATTCATCCGTTGATGGGCACCTTGGTTGCTTCCATCTCTTTGCTATTGTAAACAGTGCTGCAGTGAACATGGGTGTGCATGTATCTGTTCATGTAAAGGCTCTTACTTCTCTAGGATATATTCCAAGGAGTGGGATTTCTGGATCGTATGGTAGTTCTATTTCTAGCTTTTTAAGGCAGCACCAAATCGATTTCCAAAGTGTTTGTATCATTTTACATTCCCACCAGCAGTGTATAAGTGTTTCAGTCTTTCCACAGCCTTTCCAACATTTATTGTTTTGTGTTTTTTGGATTAATGCCAACCTTGTTGGAGTGAGATGAAGTCTCATTGTAGTTTTGATTTGCGTTTCTCTAATGGCTAATGATTGTGAGCATTTCCTCATGTATCTGTTAGCTACCTGAATGTCTTCTTTAGTGAAGTGTCTGTTCATATCCTTTGCCCATTTTTTAACTGGGTTATTTGTCTTTTCGTAGTTGAGTTTTTGCAGTATCATGTAGATTTTAGAGATCAGGTGCTGATCGGAAATGTCATAGCTAAAAACTTTTTCCCAGTCTGTAGGGAGTCTTTTTACTCTTTTGGTGAAGTCTTTGGATTAGCATAGGTGTTTGATTTTTTAGGAGCTCCCAGTTACCTGCTTTCTCTTTTGCATTGTTAGTGATGTTTTGTATACTGTTTATGCCATGTAATAGGGCTCCTAAGGTTGTTCCTAATTTTTCTTCTATGATTTTTATCGTTTTAGATTTTCTGTTGAAATCTTTGATCCACTTTGAGTTAGTTTTGTGCGTGGAGTGAGGTATGGGTCTTGATTTATTTTTTTGCAGATGGATAGCCAGTTACGCCAGCACCGTTTGTTAAAAAGACTGTCTTTTCTCTGTTTAACTGTTTTGGGGCCTTTGTCAAATATCAGCTGCTCATATGTGGATGGATTTATGTCTATATTCTCAATTCTGTCCCATCGGTCTTTGTATCTGTTGTTGTACCAATACCAGGCTCTTTGACTACTGTGGCGATTTAATAGGTTGTAAAATCAGGTAGAGTAAGGCCTCCCACTTTGTTCTTCTTTTTCAGTAATGCTTTACTTATCCGGGGCCTCTTTCCCTTCCATATGAAGTTGGTGATTTGTTTCTCCATCTCATTAAAGAATGTCAGTACTGTAATTCTTGGAATGTTAAAGAATGGGGCCAAAAATAAAGCAAAAAAAACAAAACCCTGGACAAGTTGGACAAGTAGAGGGCTAAAGTCTCCCTCCTGCCCCTTCTGTCATAGTCATAGAATAGGCTCAGGCTTGACAGTAGACTAGAAAAATGTACTAGATGGCTTAAAAAGTATTGGAGGAAAAGTGTCTGAGTCACACTTGAATCGGCATGGCCTGATGATGTGTTAGATGTTCTGAGGGTAATAAAATAGAGATTTCTAACTGGACGTTCTTCTGATGCTGTTGTATGAGTTTACTCTATGACCCCAAAGAACCATGCCTCCTAAGAAAGGTCTCCTGGTGACACGTCCCATGTAGAAATGAGACTAGAATTGCAAGCAGGAGATGTAGAGTTTAACCAGTTTAATCAATGTAGCAGTTTTTATTTTTTGAGTAATAACCATGGCACTTGTGGGGGACTTTGTTGTTACTAAACTACAACTCAAAACTCAGTCTTTGGCTTATAAAACAGAGTAATCAGTATAAATAAGCCTATTTGGATGGTAAGTAAAGTTTTGAAACTACAAATTTTTCGACCTTTCTGTCTCCGTTAATTAAAACAGTGTCTTAGGTCCTATGGTGGAATTGACATGGTAGGTGGTTAAGGCACAGATCAAGAATTTATGTCTGTTGCAAACACTTGCAGATACTGGGACCAGAAAGTCTGACAACCATTCTCAAATTTCCCTTGAATGCAGAAAGTCATTGTTATAAATCCGTGACGGTGACTGTGACACTACACATCCTGTACTAAACATAATATTGTTTATAAAAATATAGAAGAAATATAGGTCATGTTGCTTGAGTAAATGGTCAAAGCAGTGTGTATTTTTTCACCCGTTTCTGTTTCCGAGCATATACACGTTTGCTTAATACTATGCATCAAGCTTCAAGAGGGATTGTTTATCTTCTGGAAGATAATCTTCCAAGTGTACTGTTCTTAACACTGAAAATTCTCTTTTCAGACGCTGTCTTTGCATTTCAGTTACGCAACCCAGTGCACAATGGACATGCTCTGTTAATGCAGGACACCCATAAGCAACTTCTAGAGAGGGGCTACCGGCGCCCCGTTCTCCTCCTTCACCCTCTTGGTGGCTGGACAAAGGAAGATGATGTTCCTTTGATGTGGCGTATGAGGCAGCATGCCGCAGTGCTGGAGGAAGGAGTCCTGAATCCTGAAACAACAGTGGTGGCTATCTTCCCATCTCCCATGATGTATGCTGGGCCAACTGAGGTAGACCGCAGCTAAGATTTTCACTGAAGCACTGTTGAAACCACTCTTATTACCACACATAGTGTCACCTATAACAGACCTGTCTACTGGTTTTCCTTTCACCTGTAGATATGTTCCAAGCGTTCAGCAGCTGGAGTACTCCCCTGCTCTGACAAGGATGGTTTCCAGAGGCAGCCCCACCAAAAGATCACTTGTGCCTTCTTGGGGAAGGGAAGGCAGAGAGTGGCTTCTCATTCTTACTGTGATTCTTGGTCCCAGTTTTGAAGGAGGGAAATGTTCCCTGTAGAAAGTGGGCTGGATCAGGTTGGAAAGGTACCTGCTGGCATGTTGCAGACCCAGCTCTGAAAGCACTGATCTGATCCCTTTAAAAGAGGCCTAAATTACTCTCCCAAGGGACAGTTTTGTCCTGATTTCTGCTGCTTCTGAATATTGGAAGGGCTAAAGGAATTTCAGTGGGAAATAAAAGCATGGTGTCTTAAGAAAAAAAGTTGAGACGTTCTTCATTTGTCCCTTTGTAAAGGACTACAGTATAATAGAATCAGGAAGTCAAATTGCTTCTTGATCACAGGGGAGCTCTGGATTTCTTCTTAGATGGTGGTCAGAAGCGATGTTTTGGGATCTTTTTATATTCATGTATAAAGAAGACTTAATGAGGCTTTAACTTCAGTGCAGAGTAGGCTTTCAAGGAATGAATAAAGGAATGAATGCCCTAAAAAACTGTGGGCGGGAAATTTTTACCCAGCTTCTTGTTTTCAAAATAAAGAATTATTGCATTATTTTTCATCCTGTCTTGAAGGGAGATGAATCTACTTAGTAAGATTTATCTGGAAGGCAAACCCTTTTAAAAAGAATCTAAATAATTTAGTTTTATACACTCTGCTATGTTTTCCTCCAAAAAAAAAAAAAAAAGTTTAAAAGAGAATCCAAATATGTTTGACTATTTGGGATTGAGCCTAAACATTTTTATTGGCACTTAGTTGCGGAGTTGTGTGCTCTGTTTTCTCTTTGTTCAAGAAAACAAAAAAAACCAACATTAAGCTAAAAGATTAAACTGTATTCAATGCTTCTTTTGGATCCAGCCTAAAAAAGTGCATTGGGGCTTCCACATTAGATAAAACTCTGCATGTTCTTCCCTCTTTGTTGGTATAAATGTTCATAAAAATTGGCCAGCGTTAGCCTTTTGGTTTACTGGAGACCTTTAGTTCTTGCATCTTAAAGGGAACAAATTTTTTTAGAAATAACTTGTAGTTTTGTTCCAAAACTTTGCCTGTCCTCTGTTTTGGTGGTAGTGTTATTGTTTTTGAAGGAATCTTTTGGCCTGAGGTCTTTCTAACTTATAGGATGAATGGTTTGTGACATGGGAATGACCCAAATGAGTTAGGGTTAGGAACAGTGTGAGGTGCAGGAAGCAATTTGTCTTTTTGTTCTAGGTTCCTAAGAGGTGGTTCAACTGGGGACCTGATGTTGACTAAGCCTCATGAAAAAAGGCATGATATAATTCATGGCCGTGTGGTGAGGCCGATATGAGCCCTAAGGACAGAGGCTCACCTAGGGGCCCAATACTGACGAAGCCTCATGAGGTATGATGTAATTAGTCATGGCCGTGTGGTGAGGCTGATAATGGCTTCAGAAGACTGGGGCTCAGTGAAGCTTCTGGGTTGGAGAAGGTAGCCATGTCCTTTGGGGATATGGAAGCTTTGCACAAAGACTTCTCCTAGACCTGACCCTACGTGTTTGTGTCTTTTTTCCTGCTAGATTAAAGATAGCCCTTTCCCTATGGTCTGTGATTCATTTCAGGGAATTATAGAACCCACAGGGACAGTGAGAGCCAGCAGTGGCTGGTGTCTGCCTATTTGACAGTCTGAAGAATTGTGTCCTTTTAACTTGTGTGCTCTGATGCAGCCATGGGTGGCCGGGCATGAGAGAGAAAGGGCTGGCTGGGCTGAAGTTGAGCGAGTCATGTGGATTTCTGAGCTGGCTGCCAGTACCCTCGGTCCCAGACCCTGGTGGCTGGGGATGAGAGAAAAGGATGCATGGAACAACTGAGGTCTGGACTGACCAGGGAAGCAAAGTTACGATTTTTGGATCAGCTTCCCTGGACTGGTTTGGCACAGATTAGTGTCAGCAGAAGGTGGGATTTGCTGGAGAGCATGACCCCTGATGAAGCAAACAGGTTTATGATGATTAAGAGTCGGGTAGGAAAGTGAAGGAATTCACCTTCCTTGTTTAGGACATATTTTTCCTCTTTGCATTCTTATTCCCAGTTTAAAAGAAGGAAGAGAGGAAGTTTTATCAACTAAATAAAAATTGCTTTTCAAAAGGTGAGAGTGGAGGAATAGATAAATAATAAAAATAGTCAGCTATAGTAAAACAGAAAATCCTTTCTTCAGAGA
The DNA here is from genome assembly GCF_024166365.1 of Elephas maximus indicus. Lineage (NCBI taxonomy): Eukaryota > Metazoa > Chordata > Mammalia > Proboscidea > Elephantidae > Elephas > Elephas maximus. The sequence goes on from NC_064823.1 coordinate 43,756,204, forward strand.
GCACCACAAAGAGTCAGGGTCTTTTGTCTAAATTAAAAAGATTTTTATACCGCCTGACTTAAGAGCCAGGTGTGTTTTTTAAGGGAGATTGAAAAATGAGGTATCTAAAGGTACCTTTGGGACTCTTGCATTTTGGCTTTCCTTAGAGTCTTTTTCCTTGCAAGCTAATTGGTGTGCTGGCTGCAACAGGCCCTTCCCCGGCCTCAGTCTTTACTTTGATTGTTACCACAAGGGCATGGTCTGGTAACAAGAATGAGAGAGCTGTTGAGGAGTCCAGGCTTGGTCTGTGCCTGATTCGCCCCCAGCTGGTTTGTAATCACAGGTTAGACTTCTTCACAGGTTAGGCTGTGTTTAAGTGCACAGTAAACGGTTATTTAAAGAACCAAAGATTCTTTAAAGTTCTCTCCTATTCTGATCACTTTTTGTCTTCTTTGTCTTTGTTCTTTGATTTGTCTCCGTTTCTTTTTGCTTCATATTGGAGTACAATATATATAGAAAAAGGGCACATTTCATATGCGTACAATTAGATGAATTTTTCTCATCTGAACACACTCATATAACCCAGCACCCAGATCAAAGCAAGACTGTTTACAGCATCCAAGAAGTTCTTCCTCCTGTCCGCTTGCACTCACTACCTTCCCTCCCTCCATTAGCCATCACTATCCTGACTTCTAGCATTATAAATCCAGTTTGCTTGCGTTGAAGGTTGGATTAGCTGGGGATGCAGACTCTGAGACTGAGATAGTATCTTAGTTATCTAGTGCTTCCGTAACAGGAGTGCCACAAGTGGATGGATTTAACAAAGAAAAATTTATTTCCTCACAGTACAGTAGGCTAAAAGTCCAAATTCAGGGTGTCAGCTCCACGGGAAGGCTTTCTCTCTCTCTTGGCTCTGGAGGAAAGGCTGTTGTCCTCAGTTTTCCCCTGGTCAAGGAGCTTCTCAGATGCAGGGACCCAGGGTCCAAAGGACACGGTCTGCCCCCAGTGCTGCTTTTTTGGTGGCATGAGGTCCCCCCTCTCTGCTAGCTCCCCTTTCCTTTTGTCTCTTGAGAGATAAAAGGTGGTGCAGGCCACACCCCAGGGAAACTCTCTTTACATTGGATCAGGGATGTGACCTGGTAAAGGTGTTACAATTCTGCCCTAACCCACTTTAACATAAAACTAACCACAGAATACTGGGAATCATGGCCTAACCAAGTTGATACACACATTTTTGGGGGACATAAATCAATCCATGACAGCTAGGTTTCAGGAAGTTTATTAGGAAGTTTGTTTGGGATCAACACCTGTGGACTGGGCAGAGGGAGAAGTTGAGCTGCGATGCAACCTCAGTGGAAGCCTCAGTTGGCACCTTGGGGAATCTGAAAAGGCCTTCCAGAGTTGTTCTAAGTTGCATAGGAAATAGACCTTTGTATGCCCGTGTTGACCAGTCTTTGGCTGCCTAGGGAAGGGAACATACCCTCGAGTAAGACAGCTCTTTGCAGCACTGGCAGTTTTTAAAGAGGACTGACAGCTTAGGGATCTGCTGACACTGTTCCCAGAAGCTGGGGGAATAATTCTTCCTTCCTGAAGGGGAGGACCTGGGTAGTGCATCTAGCCAGTTTTAATACTTTTTATCAATGAAATCTTAGAGTGCGTAGTCTTTTGTATCTGGCTGCTTTGACTAACATTGTCTGTAAAACTCACCCCTGTTGTTGTGTATAGTTGTAGATTGTTCATCCTCAATGCTGTGTAGTCTTCCATTGTGTGATTGTACCAAATACTGTTGAAGACCATTTAAGCAGTTTCCCAGTTTTTGCTATTAAAAGAGTCCTTATAAGATGTTAAAAAAAAAAAAAAAAACCTTTTGTGACTCTTAGCAACCCTATATAGGACAGAGTAGAAGTGCCCCATAGGGTTTCCAAGGAGCAGCTAGTGGATATGAACTGCCAACCCTTTGGTTAACAGTTCAGCTCTTACCCACCGTGCCATCAGGACTCCATGAAGATGTTAGTGCGTGTCTTTTGGTGAACGTTTCTGCTGGTTATATCCCTAGGAGTGGGGTTGCTGGGTCACAGGGTATGCATTTGTTCAGCTTTAATAGATGCTGCCGGTCAGTTTTCTGATGTGGTTGTACCATTTTCCTTTCCCATCAGCAGTGTATTTCCTCCCCAGTACTTGACCATCTTTTTCATTTTTGCTGTTTTGGCCTTTTAGCCCTGACTGTTTAGCTAAACACTGTGTAATACCTACTATTTCTTAACCAGTCTCAAAACTCTTCTCATTGAGCCAGTTTCATGGAAGAGGAAATGGAGTAGTAAGTAGTTATACACAATGATTAAGATATAGAATATAATAGATGATTTTTACTGAGCTCTTATTATATGTGCTAGACAGTATTCTGGTGGCATAGTGGTTAAGTGCTACGGCTGCTAACCAAAGGGTCGGCAGTTCAAATCCACCAGGTGCTCCTTGGAAACTCTATGGGGCAGTTCTACTCTGTCTCATAGGGTTGCTATGAGTCGCAATTGACTGGACGGCACTGGGTTTCTGGGTTAGACAGTATTCTAAGTGCTTTATATATGTTAACTAACTTAATCCTTATAACAACACTAAGAGGCTAACTAGTTGCGGTCTAGTCGACTTGTTTGTAGTAGAACTGTGCTCCACAGGGTTTTCAGTGGCTGGTATTTTGGAAGTACATCACCAGGTCTTTCTTCCCAGGTGCCTCTGGGTAGACTCAAACATCCAACCTTTTGATTAGCAGCCAAGCTTGTTAACCATTTTACCACCCAGGGATTCCATTAAAAAAAAAAAAAAGTTGCCATCAAGTCGATTCCAAGTCATAGCAATCTCCCTAAGAGGGTTATTATTCCCAATTTACAAACAAAACAGTTACCTACCGAGAGGTTGAGTCATTTGTTCAAAGTCATACAGTACGTGGTAGAGATGGAATTTGAACTCGGATAGTCTGGCTCCAGGGCCATGTGCTATAACTTCCATAGAATGTTGCTTTTATTTGTGGCCACTGGTTTTTTGAAAACAGACTGGGAAAAAATTCGTATTCTCCAGGAGTGCCAGAATAGTGAGTTAGGATGGTCCTGAGTGACATTCAGTAAAGGTGGATTCTCTAATACAGTGACAGTTTTGGATTGAATTGTGTATCCCAAAAATGTGTGTCAACTTGGCTAGGCCCTGATTCTCAATATTGTGTGATTGTCCACCAATTTGTCATCCGATGGGATTTTCCTATGTGTTGTAAATCCTACCTCTTTGATCTTAACAAGTCAGGATTAGAGGTAGTTATGTTAATGAGGCAGGACTCAATCTACAAGACTAGGTTGTATTTTGAGTCAGTCTCTTTTGAGATATAAAAGAGACGTGAGCAGAGGGACCTCATTATCGCCAAGCGAGGAAAGTCAGGAGTATACGTGTCCTTTGGACTCTGGGTCCCTGTGCCAAGAAGCTCCTAGACCAGGAGAAGATTGATGATAAGGACCTTCCCCAAGAGCTGACAGAGAAAGCCTTCCCCTGGAGGTGGTGTCCTGAATTCGGACTTCTGGCTCGAGAGAATAAATTTCTGTTTGTCAAAGCCATCCACTTGTGGTATTTCTGTTATAGGAGCACTAGATAACTAAGACAGAGGCTTTCGGACTTTTTATTTATCATAGCTTAGAGTTGTGAGTTGAAGTATTCTTTGTATAATCTGTATTCTTCCTCTGTGTATTCTCACTGATACTTTATTCTTATCGATACTCCCTTCATGGTATTACTAATAACTTGCCTTATGTTTTTGTTGTTGTGAGGAGTAAATAGGGTAAATGTAAATCACTTAATACATTGTGTAGCTCATAACAATATATACTAATTAATATTATTGGCTGACTTAAAAAACAATAACAAACATTTCGCTGCAAGTTCTCAACATCCCGAGGATTCTGTCCCCACATCAAGGAAACTCTGTCCCTCAACGCTGCCTCGTACATCTCTGTAAAGCCCTAGAGTTTTGATGATGGCAGAGAACCTGGGATGACCTACTCCCTAAGCTTCATGTCAGAGCATGTGTCTTAGGCCTGATTTGGAATGTTCTTTGGTGTTCGATAATATATAAAGCTAAAAAAAAAGTCTTTGAGTGCTTGCTTATGTATTACACATCCAACAGATGGTTTACATGCATTGTGTAACCTAATCTCCACAATAACTTGGTGAGGTAGGTTTTATTCCCATTTTATTAGTGATGTTACTGAAGCTTCAAGAGGCCAGATAACTTACCTGTGGTCTTAAAGCCAGCGAAACACAGAGCAGGACTGAAACGCAGGTCTTGACTCCACAGCCTGTGTGTGCTTTTCACCAGGACCCACTGTTCCCAAGGAGCCACTAGGTAACAATGTGCCTGGGCAGTTGGGGGGCTGGCAAAAAAGTCAGATGCTCTGGGTGTTTACACAGAGCTTCTAGGGTCTCTAGGAAGAGTAAGTAAAAAGGCACATTAAGTCATATCTGCTTATAGATCTCTGCTGAGTATAAATTATAAACTAAGAGAGGTGGTTCTTTTCAGGAAGCATTGGATCTGGCAATTTTTAACATCTGAACTTTTAAAGGATAAACTTTAGAAATTCTAGTTAACATCTTAATATTTTAATGTTTATGACCTGACAAAAACAAAAACCAAACCCATTGCCATAGAGTCAATTCTGACTTTCAGTGACCCTGTAGGACCGAGTAGAACAGCCTCATAGAGTTTCCAAGGAGTGGTGGGTGGATTTCAACTGCTCATCTTTTTGGTTAGCAGCCGGATGCTTAACCACTGTGCCACTGGGGCTCCTGTTTATGACCTAGCAAGATTAAAACTGCTAGATTGAGAGCCTTATGAAAACTATCCATTTCTTTTTCTCAAGTGCCTCACTTGTGTGTCTGACTTATTTGGCATATTCACGGCCTTAAGTGAAAAATTTTTTTTGTAGCAAAAAAAAAAAAAAGAACCCATTTTTGTAGCTTTTCCAGTGACATCAGGAAAAAGTCTGCCAGTAATGCTTATTTGCCAACTAATAATAATAAAAACAATAACTCTTCCTTTAATCATTTTCTGTAGGTCATTTAGGAGGCATTGGGACCAGATTTTTTGTTCCTCTAGCACAAATGCTTTTCAGAACAATGAGCAGCTGTTAAGCCCATTTGGTTATCAGCAGGATGCTCATGATTTTCCAGTCTGTAAAGATTTAATGGGTTGATTTTTAAATTCTAGTTTAGGAATTGTGAGGGGCAGAGTGAGTGTGGAGAGAGAGAGTTACTTTTCTAATGCTAAAAAGGTATTATATATGTACATTTTTATTTTTGTAGGATATTAACCATGTAAGAAATTTTAAGTGTTCCTTCCCAGGAATTACTAAGTTCATTTCTATAAAGGACAAAAATGCTTCCTAAGACCTATTACATAAAAGTGCTTAAAGTAAGTTGTATTTTGGAATGTTGGATATATACAACTAACTCTTGACATTGTCCCCGCTATATCCTGGGTTTATGAAGTTTTCAGTGAGAATCCAGTTGAATTTTTGAGAAAATGCATTGTTGAAGTTAAGGATTTTTCTTTGCCATGAAAGTTACCCAAGTACTGTTAAATGACTCCTTCGTAGAATCCGATTCTGCATATGGGTAGATGTTCTCAGAGAGAGTAGGAGCATATTGCCATTAGGATGCCAGTTTATTTAATTATTCCATACTTCACATCATTATCTGAAGCAGTGAATAGGGTCTCTGTTAAGACATAAACTCGTTCCTCCCGATAAACACTACTAAGAGCTCTTTAACAACCCAAAGGGACATTATTCCTTAAGATTCGAGCCTAATTAGGGAACTGTAGACTCCAAGTTTAATTGTACCTTTGAGTTCTTTGATAATCTTGTCTTCTACTCGTTTATTTTATTCATAAGTTTGTTGTGTAGGTGACACAGGTCCATAGTTCTTTATCCAAAATCTCTGGAGTCATGTATGATTTAACTCGCCTGGTATGTCTGGGACAGTACCCCAGCCTTAAGCACATTCATGTTTCTGTAGCAAAACAAATGGTTTTTCATGCTGAACGGGATCAGTAAATGCCATAAATAACCTCATGCTAGTTTTGATCAGGTTTTGCTACCAAATAAGTCAGGGGACTGGAATTGCAGAAGTTCTGCTGAAGTGTATTCATGTTTTAGTTAAGGTCAATAAAATATAAAAGAGAAGGAAAAATAAAATATTTTTTAGCAAAACTTTTAAAATATGGTCAGAATGTTGTAGAAATCTTCACTCTTGTGAATATTTTTTGCAAAGTTTAGGCATCCTTCCTTTTTTTTCCCCCAGCTTGTAGTGAATATAAAAAGTTGTGGTTCGTGTACTTTGAAACACATTTAAGCAGTATAAGGGAGGAGCCCTATGAACCAGGTTAGGTAACATTTGAGTTGTATTTTAAGAAATGTTTTATTTTTTTAGATTTATTTTAAATGATATTTAGGTGCTATGTTTACTTAATTTGGGGGGGGTAATGTTAACCTTAATAAAGTGTTCCACAGTCACCCCAGAAAGCATCCTGTCATCCCCTGCAGAGATAATAAATTGATAATTGGCACAAAGGGCTAGACTGGACCTTCCCAACAAGGCCTAAAATCAAGCCTTAAAAGGATAAGGAGAGGTGCCAGTAAATTACCTGCCTACTAGAACCAAGCTTTTAATATTCTTTAAAAGAAAACAATTCAGGCTTAGACATATGAAGAAGCAGGGAAGAGTGACTAGATACCTACCTTGAGATGGCGACACTGATGTTGGAATTTGTAAATAAGGGCATTAAAGTTTCTTAAAGAAAAATACGATCTTAATGAATGAATAGATGGGGAATCTCAGAAAAAAGGAAGCTATATATATATAAAAAAGAATCAAATGAAAAACCAAGAACTTTAAAAGTATAATACTTTTAAATGAAAATGGAAATGAAAACACTTGTTGGATGGGACTTAACAGCAGATGAGTTGGCAGGATAAAAGGTCAGTGAACTGAAGTCAGATCAACAGAAATTATTTGGGAAAAAAAAGGAAAGTAGATTGAGAAAAAGGGATTTGGGAACAGTAGCAGGCTGTCTTAACAGAAGTATAATTGCAGTTCCAGAAAGAGGAGAGAGAGAGAGAGAGAATGCTGCAGGAAATTTTTGAACAATAATGGTTGAACATTTCCCCAAATGGGAGAAAAAGATCAGCCTTCAGATCCAGGGAGCTCAGTCAGTCTCAGAAAGGATAAATACAAAGAAAATCACACCTAGACATATCATACTGAGTATGTTGAAAATGAAAGATAAAGAGTAATCTTGAAGACAGTGGGGAGAGGGAACATTTCATATAGGGAAGTAATGGGAATGATGACTGCTCATCAGAAACCACGCAGACCGGAAGCAATGGAATGACATCTTTAAGAGAAAATAAAAGCAAAAAGAAAGAGATGGGAGAGGGTGGAAGAAACCATATAATCTAGAATTCTATATTTAAGCAAAAATATCCTTTAAAAGTAGAGGTAAAGTAAAGACATTTTCAGACAAATGAAATGGAGCATTTTGATAAACGAAACTGAATGGTAGCTCTTAACCACTGTGCGACCAGGGCTCCGAGCATTTTATTAGGCAGTGTCAAAAACCTAAATGTGCAGAGAACCACCAAAAATTAGCATAACAGAATATATTTATTGTAAGTAGATACAATTTGAATTGGGGAGCATCAACCTGAAAGTTTCAGGAAGGTACTCTGAAGAGGGGATAGTGAAAACAGGTTACATAGGCAGGGCCCAGGTAGGGTAGTCTCCTGAAACCAGAAAAACCAAACCCACTACCGTTGAGTCGATTCCGACTCATAGCGACCCTATAGGACAGAGTAGAATTGCCCCATAGGGTTTCCAAGGAGGGCCTGGCAGATTCAAACTGCTGACCTCTTGGTTAGCAGCCGTAGCACTTAATCACTACCCCACCAGGGTTTCCTGAAGGTCGTTGTAATTCTCCAAAAGAGCCCAGTGCAGTGCCTAGGGCAGAATGGCCTCTCCTAAGCAGCTTTTGCTAAGCTATTGTTTGACTTGAAGGTGACATTCCGTTAAGTAGTTCCTTAAAGGCTTAAGGTTCAAAAGGACACGTTAAGGGCAAATGGCTCCTGTGGGTCACCCCAACCTCATGGACCCAGAAATATGGATTCCAGAATTAAAATGGTTTCTCAGGAGGAAAAGTTTTTCAGAAACCTCCCAGCAGACTTCTGCAAAGGTCCCATTATTTGGTCAGATGCTCCTGACGTATGGCAAGGAAGGCTGAGAAAGCAAGGATCTGGCATTTTTATCCTTCTGGATGGTGGTGGTTTCTGTCATCAAGGACTAGCAGAGCAGAGCAAAGTCAGTTGTTATATAGGCAATCAGCAGTGTTTGCCACATGGAAATCAAGTTACCTTTATGATCAGAAAAGAAAGCAGCAAAGCTATTTTTTTTTTTTTTTTTTTTAATGTGGTACATAGATGCAAGTAAAGCAGAAGGTAAGTCATTTATTGTTAGCTTGGCCATTTATAGATTCTTAGAAGGCTTTATAAAAAGAGTTTAGAAATAGTCCTGTATTGCTTCATCAATATGCATTCAAACATTTTCAAGCACAGGGTGGTAGGCAATGGGTGTAAAAAGATAATATATCTTGATCTCAGTCTGCTGGCAAGATAAACAGGCAGCTTATACTGGTTTTTAGTGGCCATCTTCTAGGCAGCATACCTTCTTTTTCCAAGTAGGAATGAATTTTCTTTAGAAACACTGATTAAAAAAATTTTTTTTGTATTTAATCAGCGTCAAGCAATTAATTTAATTAGGGTTGTCAGAAAGTGTTTCACAGAATAAGAGAACAGCAGCAATGGTTGTGGCTGTCCTTATTGAGGGCCAGGGGCTATCCTAAATGTTTTTAAGTCTCATTATTATGTGAGGCATTATCATTCTCATTTTTATTAAATAGAAAATTGAGGCTTAGATAAGGAATTTGCCCAAGGGCACTCATTCACTAAGGGGTGAAGCCAAGATTTCAGTCTAGGGCATCTCGACTCCATGTTCTTAATCAAATACACCACCCTGTAGGTTCTAGCCTTGGAAACCGTGATGGAGTAGTGGGTGAGTGCTACAGCTGCTAACCAAAAGGTTGGCAGTTCAAATCTACCAGGTACTCCTTGGAAACTCTATGAGGCAGTTCTACTCTGTCGTATAGGATTGCTATGAGTTGGAATCGACTCCACGGCAGTGGCTTAACGGGAATGCAGTCTCTCGGTTAAAGCATCGTAACTTTTCAGTGGTTTATAAGCTGACTTACAGTAGGCATTCTTGGAAAAATTGGATTTGTGTTGTTTCTTCTTGTCTGTTAAAACTTGAGAAATATTCTCATGGGGGAGCCATTCACTAAAATCATTTTAATCACCTGCAGGGGAATGTTGATTCCATGTTTACTGTGTTTATATTTAGTTTTCTCATATAATCTTTAGAAGAGGTCAAAGAGAGAATTTAGTTTTCTGGTGTTTTTATACGGAGCCTTGGTGGCGCAGTAGTTTAACGCATTTGCTTACCGAAAGGATAGCAGTTTGTGAGACCACCAGCGGCTCCACAGGAGAAAGATGTGGCAGTCTGGTTTTGTAAAAGATTTATGGCCTGGGAAACCCTTTGGAGTCCCTGTGAGTTGGAATCGACTTGATGGCAGTGGGTTTGGTTTGGTTTGGTATTTTTACAGAAAGAGCCCTGGTGGCTACGTGGTTAGGTGCTTGGCTACTAACTAAAAGGTGCGTGATTTGAACCCACCAGCCACTCTGTGGGAGAAGGATGTTGTAGTCTGCTTCTGTAAAGATTAAAAAAAAAAATTACAGCCTTGGAAATCCTATGGGGCGGCTCTGCTGTGTCCCTCAGGGCCACTATGAGTCAGAATTGACTTGATGGCAATGGGTTTGGGTTTTTTTTTGTGGTTTGCTGTTTTTGCAAGACTCAAAATTAGGAGAACTGGTGACTGTGACCAATATGCTCTGGACTTCACTTTCCTCATTTGTTTAAAAAGGGCAGAGAGGATGGGATTAAATGATCCAAGCATCCTTACATATTAAAATTAAACCTTACATTCTCAGTTTACTTACCTTCTGATGCTTGAATGATTGAAGAGTTTAGGCATAAATATTTAATGAACAAATTAAGTTCACCTGAGTTTAGAGAACATAGCCTTTTTTTAATATAGCCAGTCAATGAAAGGTGCTTCTGATTTGCTTGAGGCAGAAAAGATTTTCCATTTAAATGGAGATACAAAGTGGTTAATTGATGGTAAAATGCTGACTGACCTCTTGATAAAAATTCTTGACTCTAAAGTAGGAGATTTCTTTGTATCTGCTGTGTAGGAGCAGAGGGGAATGAGCACAGTTTTTATTAAGAACTGAATCTGAGGATGGGTAAAGGAACAGGTAGCATACGTGGGTACAAAGGTCAGTTAGCATTGTGCTTTGTTATGTTGTTCATACAAAACTATTACAGTTCATTGCAAGCAGAAGCAACGCTATAGTAGAAAAAGATGTAGTTATGGGACCGAGGTAAGAGCTAGGATGATGCTAAGGCTTTTTAAATGGACCAGGTTTGGAAGGGGTTCTCATTCCTTTGGTCAGAACTCAGCCTGATGGCTACAACTTATTACAGACAAAAATCTAAACCAACGTGTTGCCATTGAGTTGATTCTGACTCAAAGCGACCCTTTAGTACAGAGTAGAACTGCCCCACAGGGTTTCCAAGGTGTGGCTGGTGGATTCGAACTACCAACATTTTGGTTAGCAGCCAAACGCTTAACTACTGTGCCACCAGGGCTCCCTTATTGCAATTGTAGTTCATCTGTGTGCTCAGGAAGAAGGCTAGAGTAAGGTGCAAAGAAACATAGATATATGGAAAACTAAGCAGGTGGAAAATCGGGGCAGTTATTAGCTCTGGGAAAAAGAAACAGTTGTACAAAAAGGGAAATAAAATAATGATGAAGATAATAACAAATAACCAAATATTACAAAATTGGGTGGCTTATAAGAACATAAATTTACAGACAGAGTTCTGAAGGCCAGTCATCCAAATTTAGGGTGTTCGCAGGGCCATGTTCTCTCCAGAGACTCCAGGGGAAGGTCCATTCTAGTCCCGCTCCCCTTCTGGTAGCCCCAGGTGTTCCTTGGCTTGTGTTGTTGCTAGGTGCCATCCAGTCAGGTGAAACTGAAAGACTGAATGAAAGACTGCCCAGTCTTGCTCCATCTCCGTGGTTGGTTGGGAATTGGACTGTTATGATCCATAGGGTTTTTATTGGCTGATTTTCAGAAGTAGATCACAAGACCTTTCCTCCTAGTCTTAGTCTGGAAGCCCTGCTAAAACCTGTTCAGCATTGTAGCAACACACAAGCCTTCACTGACAAGTGGTAGCTGGGCAAGAGGTACATGGACCGAGAAACCCAGGTCTCCCACGTAGAAAGTGAGAATTCGACCACTGAACCACCACTGCCCCTCCTTGGTTTGTAACTGCAGCATAACTTCATCTCAAATGTCTGTTTTTCTTTTTCTCTGTGACCCTTCTCTTTTACGCTCAGATTGAATTAGGACTCACCATACTGCAGTATGACCTCGTGTTAACTGATAACATCTAAAAAGACCCTTGTTCCAGACAAGATCGAATTCATAGGTACCAGGGGTTAGAACTTCAACTTACCTTTTTAGGAGATAAGTTGAGTCGGTAATAACAGATAACATTTATTGTGTACTTACTGTGCACCATGTATTATTCTAAGTCCTCATATATTTCACTTATTATTTTTTCTTAAAAATTTTATGAGGTAAATACTATAACCCCCATTGTACAGATAAATGTTGTTATCATCATATTGGGCAAGAAGATGGGGAGTGAGGAGAATGAAGTAAGAGGCAGACATGATCTTTTATAGTAGAAATTCTAAGTAATGTCAAAATAGTATCTCTATCATGTAAAATCTAAAATTAAACAGTGAAGACACAGCAGGCAGAATAAGCGTGCTGTTTAAAACAATGGAGGTAAACATCAGTAGAAACAACTAAAAAAGTTAAAACCCCTCAAGGTGACCAATTCAAGTAGAGTATGGGATGGCCTTTGTACTTTTGCACTTTCTGAATTATGTTGATAAAAATGTAAGTACCTGGTATAAGAGAAACTATCGAGAGAGTAAAATAATAATGAAACAGTAAAGATGTTTTGTTTATCATGTGTAGTCATCATTTATACATTGTTGTAGTAGTACAGTGATGGTTGTGTAAATCACTAAGTAAAGGAGACCTACACTGAAGGGAGCTAAGACCAGATTTCTAGCCCTGGCTTGCTCTAAGCTTTATTGGCCACTTAACCTTTGGGGCGTCACTCTCTTCAAATTTTAATGAGAGCGTTGAATTAGAGATGATCTTTGAGCTCTAAAGTTTCACGATTCTTAGGTGCTAGACTAAATTTTTGTTTTTAGTCAGTAACTCCTAATATGAAGATATAGGCCTCAAAACTAGTCTTGGATACAACATGGTTGTTTACTCACAACTGACCTCTTATTTTATTCTTATCCTAGCATCTTGGGTTGTAATCCATTAGCTACATGATTTTCTCAATGCCAGTTTATGGAAACACTTACATAATTTTTATCTAGGAGTTTTTTTTTTTTTTAACCTATTAAAGTATAATACAGAGAAAAATGCATAGATCATAAGTGTATGTATAGCTCAATGAACTTCTACTGTTAGCACACCCTTTTACCTTTTTATCTCGGATCGAGAAAGAGAACATCACTGGTATACCAGAAGTCCCTTCTGTCCACTTCTCTCCAAGGGTCAGTCATTATCCTGACTTCTGACCTCATAGATTAGTTTTTAAACCACATATAAATGATATCCAGTACTTATATAAAATCATACACGTAGAAACGTGTACATTCACATATCTCGTAGGTAACACATAAATACATATAATTACACAGTAATGCTTTCAGAATTTTTTTTGGTGGGGTGCCCAATTTGTTTCTGGCATCCTAAGATGATACATTTAGGTTGATGAGATATCCTATTGATAGATATTGACTGTATAAGAAGCATATGCATTTATTATCTACTTACTACTTCCAAGTACTTGGTCATAAAAAATATAAGTTATCTAATATGAAAATTTTATTTTAGGTCCAGTGGCACTGCAGAGCACGGATGGTTGCAGGGGCCAATTTTTACATTGTTGGACGAGACCCTGCTGGCATGCCTCATCCAGAAACAGGGAAGGATCTTTATGAGCCAACTCATGGTGCCAAAGTGCTGACAATGGCTCCTGGTCTGATCACCTTGGAAATAGTTCCCTTTCGAGTTGCAGCTTACAACAAGAAGAAGAAGTGTATGGACTACTATGACTCAGAACAGTAAGTTTTACATTCTCTGCACAAATCTACCAAACAGCTTGTAGTCTAAGCTGCTGTAAGCATTGTCTCATCTTCACAACAACTTTGGGGATGACAGACTTTGTTGTGGCCATTTCAGAGAAAGGCAAACCAAAGAAACTAGTTTCTCAGTATACTGGAAGTTAACAGTAACAAAAATTTGAACCTACTTTCATGGTTCATGGTTCCAGGAACTCTGGTTTGAATTCTTTAAGGTCAATACTGACATTTTCTTTGTTTACCGTGTCTACGTAGTTTACCGAGCATATAGTAGTAGTCCAAGGACATGCTGACGACTGCTTTAGTATGCCCAGGCCATCTGCTAAGGAGAGTTGAGCTGATGTTTGAGCAATCTCCGTGTGACAGACATTGTCCAAGTTGCTTTAAAGACATTAAATTATTTCTTCCTCACAACCCCTTTATAAAGTAGGTGCTGTTATTGTTCCCATTTTACAGGTAAGTGACCTGAGGCATACAAGGTGAAATAACTTGTATAAGCTCACAGAACCAGTAAATGGCAGCCCAGAAGTTGAACCCAAGCAGCCTGGCCCCGGAGCCTGTGCTCTCAACCACTGAGAATGGGTCCAATTCTAGTGCTACTGTAACACAGATAGCACAAAGTAGGTGGCTTTAAAGGATACAGATATATTTTCTCACATTGCCCGCCACGCTGGTTATTGTCCATAGTCCTGGTCTCTCCGTGCGTCTTGGTAGTCATCTCATGGCATCTGTCTTCCCTGGGTTGTGCCTGCCTCTGCGTCTGATCTGCTCTCTTTATAACTCAGGACTGGTTAAACTTAGTATACACCCTACACTGATTTGGCCTTATTAACATAACAAAGAAAACCGTATATCAAAACAGGATTACATCCACAGGTATAAGAGTTAGGATTCCAACACACATTTTGGAAGGACACAATTCAGTCCATACTAGAGTATGACTTCTTTCTTCAAAGATCTTAGGAAGAGAAAAACTTAACAAACCTTTAGTACAAATTGTTGGTAGTATTGAGCACATGTGTACCTCCCTTTGACTTGATAAAATTTTATTAATTGTATCTATAGATTATATCTGTAGGCAGTACTCGCTGTATGTTTAAAGTGGCAGAGTGAGGCTGTAGAATCAGAAGTAATGGGTTCTCGTCCCATTCTTGTTGTGTGACCTTGAGAGTCATTTGTCCTCTCTAGCTTGTGTCTTTACCTCTGAAATGATGAGAGTGGATGAAGTGATTCCTTCAGCACTCAAAATCAGTAGTTCTTTCCACAATCTGGAGCACTGAGTTATTCCTGCACCTTAAGTCGGTGCTTGTACATACTGGTTGTTTTGTTTATTGACCCTTATTTGGTACTAATCATATCTGCTTATTTAGTACATCTTTTTTTTATTGTTGTTGTTGTGGAAATTAAAATTTATGTTGAGTAAGTAGAGCAGGTATGTAGTTCTTATTTATGTTTCATCATTGTTGCTTCTACTGATGGGTACTAATTGAAAATCGGTCATGGCCTCATAACCCTTAGTCTGAGAGCTCTCATCCTTCTTTCCATGGTGCTTTACAGTTGGATCTGTATATTGGAATATGGCTGGCTGACTCTGTCCTCATTGAGTGTGGCCCATTTTGCAATAATGGGGGCAAGAAAAAGAAAGAAACATTTAAAAAATTAAAACATTCTCTTTGTCATTTAATTTCTTTGAGATAAAGTAATAAGTTATCTGGACAAAGAAAGGCTACTTTGAACAATGGGGCTTGGGGGACTTGCTGGCTTCTCATTTAATGACATAAACTGGAAGAGAAAATGCACAGTTTTAAGATGATAGCAGGCTTTTCTGAGTGATGAACTGTGTAGCTAAAGTACAGGGTCATTTTATGAGAAGAGGCTTACATAACTGGTGTGGGCAAGTAGAAAAGGGCACCCAGCTGCTCTCTGTGGCCTAGGTGCTGAGCTATTCTAGACTGTATCTTCTGAAGATCTGAAATGTGGCCCAGATTCCACATCAAGAGAAGAATTTGCAACAAAGTGGAATGTTTTTACCCTTGTACAAAATCAGGACTTGCCAATACCTACAAATAGTTCTCAATTGTATTTTTATTACCTTAAAAAAAAAAAAAAAAAAAGGCTATCAATCAATCACAATTTTATTGTTTAAAAAAGAAAGTCCTTAACGGTGGTATGCTAAGAGTTGTAAATAGACTTTTTCTATTTCTAGGTATTCTGTCCCTTTGATCTACAGGGATGCTTTGGAACTTTTTAAAAAAAGAATTTTAAGAAAAAAGTAATTATAGTAAACTTTGAAATATATTACCAGAAAAGGTGATTGAAACTAAAAATATAGATAAATTATTAGGGAAAGTAAAAAAATATCGGGTACAGTTTTGCCCCTTTGTAGTTAAAATTATATGGGGCCACCATAAGAGATTTTAATTTACTTGGCCTGGAGGGAGGTTAATTCTTTAAAATGCTGTCCAGCTGAGAACTCCTGTAGGAGGGTAGCAGTGCCTTTCTGTCAATCTATAAAACATCCAGTGTCCAAGATGGGATGCAGGGAAAGGCTAGCTTTAGCTTCTCACCCGGCATGTGATTTGTTTGTTTAGATTGTGTACAGGATGTTATAAAAATAATCTTGTTCTTAGAGTGGCACGTTGCTGTTGTTAGTTGCCATCAAGTCAGAGTAGAACTGTGTGTGCAGAGTAGAACTGCTGCATACGGTTTTCAAGACTGTGACTTTCTGGAAGCAGATCACCAGACCTGTCTTCTGAGATGCCTTTTGGTGGGTTCGAACTGCCAACCTTTTGGCTCGTAGTCCATCACTTAACCGTTTGTGCCACGCAGGAGCTCCTGAGTGGTGAGTAGCTGCATTAAATTAAATCACTTATGGAGTGGCAAGGGAGGGTGAGGGGAGAGAAACAAATCATTCTGCTAGTGGCCAAATACTTAAGTCTTAGATGAGTTTTCACTTTGATGTGTTAGGAAAACTATACTAAAAGGACTTGAGCTTTCCTTTAACATTTCTCCTTATGCTGGTAAATTTCATCACTATTTGCATGATCAGCTGGTTTAATCACACGCGAGACGCTAGAACCCATCTGTAGGTAGTCGACTAATGTGTTGATAAGTCCTTGATAACGTTCATGTTTTGTGAAATCTGTGTCATATTGCTCTAAATCTTTCTTTTAATCATTCAAAAGCTAAATAATTACATCAGTTCTCATAAGATTTTCAAAAGATGAATTCTGTATTAGTTGCATGAGTGGCTCATTTTCTTGGAATTTTTTGGGTTACCAAATCTTAACAAGTTGTAACTTGGGAAGCTTTAAAACTGCTTTGGTTTTGTAACTTTTTATGTTTGTGTTCAAATATAATTAGGTTGAAGGGAATATGCTGGAAAGTGATAAGATTTTGTGGAAAGGCAACAGTCTTTGATGTAGTGAGAAAATGCAGTTACTAATTATGCCCACATGAGGTTGTCTTATGTTTGATTAATGGACATTATTCAGTGTCAGCTTTTATGTAATTAATGATTTTGTAGCTTTTGGTTTGAATCAAATACTAGTGTTAGACAAGGTTTAGGGGGAAAAAGCTCCATGAAAATTTCAGGCAAGATATTATGGGTAGGAATTATGATAAGAATCATCTGTTTCCATTTAGGAAGTTAAGAAGGTTCATATTAGCTATAATAGTGACTCAAGGAAATGTACTACATTTTTTACTCAAATAACACGTGCCTTCTACGTTTGTTTGCCAGCCGCTCCCTTCCCCTACAAGGTATTTCGCAAGCACCGCTATGTCATTTTTTTGACTGGCAAACAAACATAGCAGGATTGTGTTATTTGGATAAAAATTATATGGTAGTTTTAGTACTACAAGATTAAAAATGTTCTTGCAGATACTAGAAGCAAACTTTTAGAGATAATTCATTTATCTTACTTGTAAATGCAAATTTATGATTCAGAGTATTGAAATAGCGAGTCAGAAAGGAGACCATGTACCTGAGTGAGGATGCCTTGTAGAAATGAATAAATGAAAGGACAGGTGGATATAAATGTTGTGGACTGGTTATTTCCAAGTTATAGAGTATTTTTCTTTCTTTTTTTTAATGCTATGGTGTACCCTAAGTCATTACTGTTAGTGCCATTTTAAAAATCACTCTAATTCTAGGCACAATTCAGGCTTTTTCAGAGAGTCTTTTCTTTTGTATACTTTTCCACAGGAGAGCTCATCTATTCTCAGTGTTTTCTGTGTGTGGTGACTCTTGAACTATACTTCAGTGTTTCCAAGTTGCTAATGTATTTGTTTTCTATTGCCATGTAACAAATTACCTCATACCTCATGGCTTAAAACAGTACCCGTTTATTATTTCACAGTTATATAGGTCAGAAGTCTGGGTGAGCTTGACTGGGTTCTCTGGTCAGATTGGGTTCTTATCTGAAGGCTCTGGAAAGAGTACATTTCTCAGTTTATCCGTGTTGTTGGCAGAATTCAGTTCTTTACAGTTGTAGAACTGAGGTCCTCACCTTCTTGCTGGCTGTTGCCTAGGGGTTGGTTGCTTTGTGCTCCTAGAGGTCACTCTGAGGTCTTTCATCATGGCACCCTCCATCTCCGTATCGGAGAACCTCCCTCATTTCGAGTCTCTTTCATGCTTAAAATCTGACTTCCCCTTCTGGTGGTGGTGTTCTAGTGTGCCATTGAGTCAATTCCGACTCAGTGACTGCAATGTGACAGAGTAGAACTCCCACATAGAATTTTCTAGACTGTAATCTTCACAGGAGCAGATTGCCAGGTCTTTTCTTCTGCAGAGCGACTGGTGGATTTAAACCTCCAACCTTTTGGTTAGCAGCTGAGTGCTTAACCATTGCACCACCAGGGCTCCTTTCCCCTTGTGCTATCAGCCTGCTTTTAAAGGCCTCAGATGATTGTTAGGTCCACCTAGACAATCACGGTGGACAATTACATTTACAAAATCTTTGCCATGTAATGAACTAGTCATGGGAGGAGTGCTAGGGTGCGAAGGTCATGGGGCCATCTTGGAATTCTGCCTACCACACTAATGGACATTTCTGCTCAGATTTCTTGATATTACTTAAAATATCCAGAGTCAGTTTTACGTTTCTCCTTACTCACTCTTCCCATTACTTAGAACCTTGAACTCCTTTATGTCTTTACCTTGCTTTTCACATCCAAGTCTTGTCATGTTGACTACTGAAATATTTATTGTGTGAATTCCTTTCTTTCCCTTTCCAGCCACATAGTATTTGTAGTAGACAAGAATTTCTGTTACAGTACTGGGAAAATGTCTTTTCCATTAATTGACAAGATGCTTTTGTTTTATTTATTTTGATATTCTAAAGACTTTTAGAAGTCTGACTGTAGTTGCATGAATTTAACGAGTCTCATCCTGGGTTTATAGATTTTGAACATACTTTAGTGTGGAGAGTTACTGTATGACCATTAATAGATGAGCTTCAATTTAAAATCTATTTTATGCCATCTTCATCTTACTGTACATTTGAATTATAGTTAGGAATAGTACTGGTATATATATTTTTCAAAATCAAATTATGTATATTGCATTTTGTGTGTATCATATGTTGTATTGAAGTCCATGTATTACATTGATATTAGTAGAAGAATTTCTAAGGATCCCTGGTGACGCAGTGTTTAAGCACTTGGTTACTAACTGAAAGATTAATGGTTCAAACCCACCAACGGCTCCATAGGAGAAAAGACCTGGCAATCTGTTCCCATAAAGATTACAGCCTAGAATATCCTTTGAGGCAGTTCTTCTGTGTCACATTGGGTCACTATGAGTCAGAATTGACTCAACAGCACACAGCAACAAAAAGAATTTTGATTTTGCTGTGCTTTACTCATTTATTATCTATTTATTGAGCTTTTAGTGTGTACATGCCATTGCCAGGTTTGGGCCCTGTAGTTAGACAGACATTGTTATTGTTCTTCTGGGACTTGTATTCTGGGGAGGAAGACAGACAATAAACCATTAACAACACAGTTAATTAAAGGTGGTACATGCTCTGCAGGATACTTGTAGATAGCTTTGCTAGCACTTGGTAGGGATCTTGGTGGTGGGATGGTTTCCTGAAGCAAGTGATGTTTTTGCTGAGCTCCAGAATATGAGTAGGCATTCCCTTGGTGAAGAAAGGGGAGAGCAGTATCCTGACAAAAAGGGATCAGCACGTGCAAAAGTCCTGAGGTAGAAAGGATCATAGAGGATTTGAAAAGAAGGCCGGGGTGGGATAAAGCAGAGAGTGAACGGAAGATGATAAGGCAGTCAGAGGCCACTTTTTTTAAAAGAGAGGAACTGGATTAATTCTTAAAATTTAAAAGAGTGTGCTGTTACAACGTAGAATGGATATAAGATTGTGTTGTTACAATGTAGAATGGATATAAAGAAGTTCAGCTTTCTGGTAATGAGGTAGGCTAGATTATACAGATTGACTCTCCCAAGAAATCAACTAAAAATGCTGGATAACGTAAAACATATTTATAAAAGTGTAGTGAAGCTGACAAGATGATAAGAACTGTGAAGCCAAACCGTTACGTGAAAACTGGAATTTCAAGTAAGCTACACCCTGAAGCTGCTTTTGCCCTGGTGGACCTAGTAAACTATGTTGATTTTTTTGGTCTAGCGGTGTAGGGAAGACAGAAAACACGACTCTGCCCTTGACCAAACTGGAGAGACTACTTCCCACCAAAAGTGGAAGGTAGAACCTGAAGTGAACCCAATCCATTCTCTTACCCCAGGGGAATGTGAGCAGAGCATTGAGCTTTAAACCGAAGAGCTCAGTTCTGCTCAAATAAGCCAAACTCATGTTACCTGGATATTGTAAAACAAAACAAAAACCTCAAGCTATGAAGCTAATTTCAGATGGTTCTTGACTACACATGTAAGTGTTCAGTAGAAGCGAATGTAAACTCTCTGGAGATTTATACCTTTATCCTAGGCCTCAATTTATTTGTGTAAATAATATACAAACTTAATGAACAATTTCAGTCAACAATGACATAATATAGAACAAAAACCAAACTCGTGTGATCAAGTTGATTCCGACTCATAGCGACCCTATAGAACAGAGTAGAGCTGTCCCATAGGGTTTTCAAGGAGCACCTGGTGGATTTGAACTGCTGACCTGTTGGTTAGCAGCCGAGCTTTTTACTACTACGCCAGGAAGCAAAGCACCATAAGCAAGAAACAGTGGAAACTACAGATAGCAGAAACAGTCCTGTAGAGACTTCACATAACTAGAATTACCAGACATAGATTACAAAATAACTATACTTGCAGTGTTCATTAAAAATAAGTTGGAAAATATCTACAAGGAACATAAAAGAATAAAAATGATGTAGCAGTTTAGAAAAGAGAAAGAAAGGAGGGGACACCAGTTTGAAAGTATGTATCAGTGTGAGCAAGGGTGATGGTAGCTTCTATTAATGTGGGCTACAGCAGGGGATTAGAAAAAATGGATTGATTTAGAAGATATTTAGGAGGTACAAGCAGTAAGACTTGTAAAGTATAATTGCTATATTAAGTGAACCCTGATTTTTTTCTTACACAAAGTGTGAACTTAATATCCTCCCTCCTCCATATCTCAGAACACACACACAAACAAAAGATTCAGTTTGGCATTCTCCTTTGTAATTCCAGAGGTGACAGGCAAGAGTTTTGTAAAGAATTGATTGATGTAAAAGTGCAATAGAATTAGCGTTTTTAGCATTGTTATTGAAGCCTTGGCAGCTCAGTGGTTGTTTCGCTGCTAACCAAAAGGTCGGTAGTTCGAATCTACTAGCTGCTCCTTGGAAACCCTGTGAGGCAGTTCTGCTCTGTCCTGTAGGGTCGCTATGAGTTGGAATAGACCAGATGGCAGTGTTTTTTTGTTTTTTAACATTGTTACTATATGCAAATATATTTGAAATAGTCTGTAGTAGAACAATATTTTGTTACTGAAAGTGTGATGGTGAGCTTCTGATTCTTATTTTTCATTTCATGAAAGAAAACTGCTTGTAAAGAAAAGATTTTATGTAGTTTGCTCCTCTGAGAGTCTCTCATCCACCAATAGAAGATGACAGTTTTTTCCCTAATTTTTAGGTGAACTAACTTCAGTCAGTAATGAGATAGGTAACTTGAAAGGCTTCACTGTCTTCATCCTTTCACAGGGCCCCTCTTTTGAAAACATTGTAGAGAAGATTAAGTTTTCTAGAAATAAAATAGAAGTAATTTTTTTTTTTGATGGTTTATGTTAGGAATGATAGATGAGGCACCATTAAAGAGATGCTATTGTGGTGTTTTCACTATAAAACCTAGCAGTCACTATATCCTGCTGTTAATCATAATATCAGAGAAAAAGGGAGATGCATTAAGCAGTAACTAATTATGTATGTAAGACAGAGCGATGCCTTGTTACTCTCTGGGGCTTTGGCCCCAGTGTAGAACTCCAGTGAGTTTGACTAGACTAACCCGTTGCCATCGAGTTGATTCTGACTCATAGTGACCCTATAGGACAGATAGAACTGCCCTGTAGGGTTTCCACAGCTGTAAGGAAACCCTGGTGGCATAGTGGTTGAGAGCTACAGTTGCTAACCAAAGCATCGGCAGTTCAAATCCACCAGCTGCTCCTTGGGAACTTGATGGGGTAGTTCTGTTCTGTCCTAGAAGGTTGCTATGAGTTGGAGTTGACTTGACGGCAAGCGGTTAGTCTAGTCTAACTCACTAGACCAAAGCCCCAGAGAGTAACAGAGGGTTTGGTTTTTTTTTCACTTAATGAAAGTAGACTGCCACGTATTTCTCCCATGGAGCGGCCTAGTGGGTTCAAATCACCGCCCTTTTGATTAGCAGCCGAGTACTTAACTACTGCACCACCAAGTCTCCTTAGACTAGACTACATGGAAGGTTTTTCTTTTTTTTTTTTTTAAATACTAGGGAATCCAGTAGCCTTGAACCAAAGCAGGCCAAAGGTCTACTCCTTCTTTCTCCATCCCAAAGTCCTGACTAAATTACATTATTCTTGCTTAATGAATGAATATCAGAACTGGTGACCAGTCAGTACCTGAGGACAAGGATAAGAGCAAATGAAATAGTGCTCAAGAGAGTATTTTCCCCAATGCTTACTGTTGTCGTTAGCTGCCGTCCAGTCAGCCCCTGACTTATGACGAGCCAATGCACAGTGGGATTCGATCATTGTGATCCTTAGAGTTTTCATTGGCTGATTTTCAGAAGTAGATTGCTAGGCCTTTCTTCCTATTTTGGAAGTTCCACTGAGACCTGTTCAGCATCATAGCAAAATGTAAGCCTCTATTGACAGATGGGTGGCTGACAGATGGGTGATGGCTGCACTTGAGGTGCATTGCCAAGGAATCAAACCCGGGGCTCCCCCATGGAAGGCAAGAATTCTATTACTGAACCCACTAGTGCTTAGAGCAGAGTAGCCTGGGCATCCCACTCTAGCAGTCCAAGGTGCTCTCAGCACTCCAGCCTAGTGGAACGGACGTGTGTCTTTTAAAGCATTTATTTCTATAAAATTCCTTCTTTGTGGGTAACCTGATTTTGACTCATTTTTAGGGGTGAGTGGGGTAAATTCCTTCTAGAGGTCAGCCAATAAAAATCTATATGTTCTAGAAAAAATGCTGAAAGCATTTAAAAAGGGAAAAACAACATCTGTGGTATCATCTATATGTGTATGCTTTGCTTCCATATTTTTTCTGTACACTCATTTAACATAGTTGAGTTCATAATATTGTTTCCTACCTTTTGTATTTATTTACTTCTCATGAGCATCTTTCCATGCTATTAGAAATTCCTTGTAAACATTTTAATGGCCCTGTGTCAGTGACTACTATTATGCTGTGCTGTAGGTCCTGATGATAGTGGTGTGCCCCGGAGGATTGAGTGCTGAGCTCGTGAAGGCGCTCGTCATTGAGAGTAGCTGGATAGCCTTGCTCGTGGCACACGCGTATCCTTAAGTATCAGTGAGAGCAAGCGGCAGCTGCTTGTCCCATCTCTTTACTCCTACCCTTTCTCCTCAAATATAGAGTGTAGTTTTCTATACCTGTACTTTCCCATGCTACACTATTGAGATTTGGCCCCAGTCTCTCAGAATGTAGAGCTGTGCTATGTCCAGCCACTGGCCTTTCTTACTGTAAAGAGTTCCAGGAGGAAATAGCCACACGTTATATTGCTTATGTTTTGATCGTCTTCTAGCTGCTGCTTTTGTGTGTGTGTGTGTGTGTGTCTTTGAGATTGCTTTCTCTCTCTTTTTTTTTTTTAAGTACTTTTTGCCCTTCAGTGCCTGGGAGGAGGGAGATTTACATCTTATAACAATATCAAACGACATTTTCTTTCTTATCAGCATACCAGTTAGCAGGGTTTCTCAACCTCAGCACTGCTGCCATTCTTGTTGTTATTGGGTGCCATCAAGTCGGTTCTGACTCACAGTGACCCTATGTACAACAGAACGAAAAACTGCCCGGTCCCTCGCCATCCTCACAATCTTTGTTGCTGTGCTTGAGTTAATTGTTGTAGTCACTATCAGTCCATCTTGTTGAGGGTCTTCCTCTTTTTTGCTGACTCCCACCTTGCCAAGCATGATGTCCTTCTCCAAGGACTGGACCCTCCTGATACCATGTCCAAAGCACGTGAGACGAAGCCTTGCCATCCTTGCTTCTAAGGGGCATTCTGGGTGTACTTTTTCCAAGACAGATTTGTTTGTTTTTCTGGCAGGCCATGGTATATTCAGTATTCTGGGCAACAACACAATTCAAATGTGTCAGTTCTTCTTTGGACTTCCTTATTCATTGTCCAGCTTTCACATGCATATGAGACAATTGAAAATACCATGGCTTGGGTCAGGTACATGTTAGTCCTCAAAGTGGTATTCTTGCTTTTTAATACTTCAAAAAAGTCTTTTGCAGCAGATTTGTCCAACACAATATGTCATCTGATTTCTTGACTACTACTTCCATGGGCGCTGATACTGACGTTTCAGGCCAGGTCAGTCTTTGTTGTGGGGGCTGCACTGTGCATTGTAGGATGTTTAGTGGCATCTTTGGCCTCTACCCACGAGATGCCAGCAGGATTCCTGCCCCTAGTTGTGACAACCAATTATGTCTCAGACATGGCCAAATATCCTCTGGGGGGCAAAATCACCTCGGTTGAGAATCATGTTTATAGGAACATTGAGAGTATTTTGGAGCCTTATGCTTTTCTCAGTGGTTAAAAGTTCGGCTGCTAACCAAACGGCCAGCAGTTCGAATTCCCCAGCCACTTCTTGGAAACTCAATGGGGCAGCTCTACTCTGTCCTATAGGGTCACTATGAGTCAGAATCGACAGCAGTCGGTTTGACTTTTTTTGGTCTGCTCTTCTCCATTATTTCATCCTTATTCTACACGTCAAAAATAGAAAAAGATTTTTTTTTTACCCTGAAGAATTTTTTATTTCCATATTTGGAACTACTTTATGTACTTTGAGGGTACTAGAGTCCTGATTTCTAGATGAACAACAATAGTCACATGTGTCTCAACAGTAAGCAAGTAACAGAACAAAGAAATGCTGATGACGCATCAGAAAGGGAGGATTATTCAACACAGAGTGGTGTCCTTATTATCTAGAATGCGGTACTTGGATTCACTTAATTTTCTGGCTCACCCACAGATAATTCAGTTGTTTAGGCTACCATTTTTAAAAAGCCTTCAGAACTATTATTTCTGTCTATATTACCTCCTGTCCTAGTGAAAGACGTTGTACAGTAATCAGTACCCAAGGACATTAGTGTGCCACTCAAAATAGTTTGCAGCAGTCCAAAGAGCCACAAGTACCAGTTGCCATCAAGGTGATTCCAACTCAGGGCAACCCCATGTCTTTCAGAGTAGAACTGCACTCCGTAGGGTTCAATGACTGATTTTTCAGAAGTAGGTCTCCAGGCATTTCTTCCGAGGCTCCTCTGGGTGGATTTGAACCCCCAGCCTTTTGATTAGTAGCCCAGCACTTAACTGTTTAGGCCACCCAGTGAATTCTAAGGCTGAAGAGAGGGTGTCTTAATACAACCAAACTTCAGCCATGTGTCCCCTACCAGATGATTTTATTTGGATGATTGAGCATCTGAGAGCTTCAGGGATTAGTTTTCTGAGAATTGGGGTTCATTCTTGAATTATCAGAGACTGCTTCCAGAAGCAGATGAAAATCATATACCTCCCCTCCTGTTCAAAGTATAACCAAAAAAAAAAAAAAAACCAAACCCGTTGCCCTGGAGTTGATTCCAACTCATAGTATATCAGCCCTAAATTTTGTATATCAAGATATTCATGGACTCTTTTGAAACCTATCCCATGGGTGCTCAGTTAAATCTGCTGTTCTACACTGTGGTAGATTATAGATTTCATGACCCTGTATGCTAAAGGGAATTGAGCTGACTCTGCAGTACACTCTAGAACACCCTGAAAATTTATAATTTGACTGAATGTCTGGTAGAGGCTGTTTGCTAGCTTTTATTTATAAGGCTTGAGTGCTGGGAGGAAAATGTGATTAATTAAGGATTTTGGTTAATTAACTAGAAAATTAAATTTTTGTGTGTACGTTTTGGTCTTTGGTTTGGAGATTAAAATTAAGTTTGTCTTATATGATCCCAAACAATAGTTTTTAGTGCTTGAAAAAAAAAAAAACTTGAAAGACATCCATAAATAACTTCACCAGGTTTTGAAGAGATAACTATTAATTTTACTCCTGAGAATTCTTAGTGGTTTTTTTTTTTTGGGTCCATTATATATGAGCTGCTTTCAAGTTGGATGTAAAGTCAGATCCAGAGTAGTTAATTAGATTCACTTAAAAGTTTCTACCGTTGAGGGGGCCAAGATGGTGGACTAGGTAGACGCTACCTCGGATCCCTCTTACAACAAAGACTCGGAAAAACAAGTGAATCGATCACACATAACAATCTATGAACCCTGAACAACAAACACAGATTTAGAGACAGAGAACAAACAAATACAGGGAAGCAGCGATTGTTTTCAGAGCCTGGAGCCAGCGTACCAGTCAGGTAACCTTTGGCGCCTGACGTAGGGCAGAGCCCAGGGGAGCAGACGGCACAAACAAGGGGCCCAGCCCTAGCCCCCGAACTCACTCCGGGAGGGGGCCCAGCCGGTTCGCGCAGGCGGCGTGGCGACGCAGCCGGTGGGAGAAGTCCCTGGGAGGCAGTGACTGATCTTGGAGCGGGAAGAGCAGCGTCCCAGCCGGGGAACCGTCCCGCCGGGATTTTGACTGGGCGCAGGCACGGTACAAGCACACAGAGCTGCTCCACTCCCCTGAACTAACCCCGGGAGGGGGCCCAGCCGGTTCGTGCGTGGGGTGTGGCGACGCAGCCGGTGGGAGAAGTCCCCGGGAGGCAGTGACTGGTCTTGGAGCGGGGAGAGCAGCGTCCCAGCCGGGGAACCGTCCCACTGGGATTTTGACTGGGCGCAGGCATGGCATAAGCACGGAGAGCTGCTCCACTCCCCTGAACTAACCCCGGGAGGGGGCCCAGCCGGTTCGTGCGGGCGGCGTGGCAAAGCAGCCGGTGGGAGAATTCCCCGGGAGGCAGTGACTGGTCTTGGAGCGGGGAGAGCAGCGTCCCAGCCGGGGAACAGTCCCGCCGGGATTTTGACTGGGCGCAGGCACGGCATAAGCACGGAGAGCTGCTCCACTCTCCTGAAATAACCCTGGGAGGGGGCCCAGCTGGTTCTCGGGGGCGGCACGGTGACGCGGCTGGTGGGACGAGAAATCCCCGGGAGGCAACGACTGATTTTGGAGTCGAGAGTGCACCGTCCCAGCAGGGGAACCTTGACGTTGGGCGTGGGGCTGGCAGCGGAGGATATGACTGTGACTCCAGTGGGCCAGACCCCCTGGGGGCAATCTCCACACAGCCAGCACACATAGGTGACGCGCCCCGCGGGAATCTCAGATATAATAGTCATTCCAAGCAAGACAAGCAACTCTGGTTATATTCTGAGGTGCTACTCTCTTATCTCTCTGATCCCTCCCCCACCCTCTCCAGGTGGCTTCATTAACATCCGAATTGCCTGAGCCAGAGGGAGAACTCTGATAGGGATCTGACTGCATTTTTTTTAGCAGATTTTCTGGAAAAACTAGTTTCCCAGTGATGGCTCGAAGACAGCAGTCCATATCAAACCACATAAAGAAGCAGACCATGACAGCTTCTCCAATCCCCCAAACAAAAGAAGCAAAATCTTTCCCAAATGAAGATACAATCCTGGAATTATCAGATACAGAATATAAAAAACTAATTTACAGAATGCTTCAAGACATCATAAACGAAATAAGGCAAACTGCAGAAAAAGCCAAGGAACGCACTGATAAAACTGTTGAAGAACTCAAAAAGATTATTCAAGAACATAGTGGAAAAATTAATAAGTTGCAAGAATCCATAGAGAGACAACATGTAGAAATCCAAAAGATTAACAATAAAATTACAGAATTAGACAACGCAATAGGAAGTCAGAGGAGCAGACTCGAGCAATTAGAATGCAGACTGGGACAACTGGAGGACCAGGGAATCAACACCAACATAGCTGAAAAAAAATCAGATAAAAGAATTAAAAAAAATGAAGAAACCCTAAGAATCATGTGGGACTCTATCAAGAAGGATAACTTGCGAGTGATTGGAGTCCCAGAACAGGGAGGGGGACAGAAAACACAGAGAAAATAGTTGAAGAACTCCTGACAGAAAACTTCCCTGACATCATGAAAGACGAAAGGATATCTATCCAAGATGCTCATCGAACCCCATTTAAGATTGATCCAAAAAGAAAAACACCAAGACATATTATCATCAAAACCAAAGATAAACAGAAAAATTTAAAAGCAGCCAGGGAGAAAAGAAATGTTTCCTTCAAGGGAGAATCAATAAGAATAAGTTCAGACTACTCAGCAGAAACCATGCAGGCAAGAAGGCAATGGGATGACATATACAGAGCACTGAAGGAGAAAAACTGCCAGCCAAGGATCATATATCCAGCAAAACTCTCTCTGAAATATGAAGGCGAAATTAAGATATTTACAGATAAACACAAGTTTAGAGGATTTGCAAAAACCAAACCAAAGCTACAAGAAATACTAAAGGATATTGTTTGGCCAGAGAACCAATAATATCAGATACCAGCACAACACAAGGTCACAAAACAGAACGTCCTGATATCAACTGAAATAGGGAAATCACAAAAACAAAGAAATTAAGATTAATTAAAAAAAAATACACATAACAGGGAATCATTGAAGTCAATAGGTAAAAGATCACAATAATCAAAAAGAGGGACTAAATACAGGAGGCATTGAACTGCCATATGGAGAGTGATACAAGGTGATATAGAACAATACAAGTTAGGTTTTTACTTAGAAAAATAGGAGTAAATAATAAGGTAACCACAAAAGGTATAACAACTCCATAACTCAAGATAAAAGCCAAGAAAAACGTAACGACTCAACTAACATAAAGTCAAACACTATGAAAATGAGGATCTCACAATTTACTAAGAAAAACGTCTCAGCACAAAAAAGTAAGTGGAAAAATGAAATTGTCAACAACACACATAAAAAGGCATCAAAATGACAACACTAAACACTTATTTATCTATAATTACGCTGAATGTAAATGGACTAAATGCACCAATAAAGAGACAGAGAGTCTTGGACTGGATAAAGAAACACGATCCGTCTATATGCTGCCTACAAGAGACACACCTTACACTTAGAGACACAAACAAACTAAAACTCAAAGGATGGAAAAAAATATATCAAGCAAACAATAAGCAAAAAAGAAGAGGAGTAGCAATATTAATTTCTGACAAAATAGACTTTAGACTTAAATCCACCACAAAGGATAAAGAAGGACACTACGTAATGATAAAAGGGACAATTGATCAGGAAGACATAACCATATTAAATATTTATGCACCCAATGACAGGGCTGCAAGATACATAAATCAAATTTTAACAGAATTGAAAAGTGAGATAGACACCTCCACAATTATAGTAGGAGACTTCAACACACCACTTTCGGAGAAGGACAGGACATCCAGTAAGAAGCTCAGTAGAGACACGGAAGACCTACTTACAACAATCAACCAACTTGACCTCATTGACTTATACAGAACTCTCCACCCAACTGCTGCAAAGTATACTTTTTTTTCTAGCGCACATGGAACATTCTCTAGAATAGACCACATATTAGGTCATAAAACAAACCTTTGCAGAGTCCAAAACATCGAAATATTACAAAGCATCTTCTCAGACCACAAGGCAATAAAACTAGAGATCAATAACAGAAAAACTAGGGAAAAGAAATCAAATACTTGGAAACTGACCAATACCCTCCTGAAAAAAGACTGGGTTATAGAAGACATCAAGGAGGGAATAAGGAAATTCATAGAATGCAACGAGAATGAAAATACTTCTATCAAAACCTCTGGGACACAGCACAAGCAGTGCTCAGAGGCCAATTTATATCAATAAATGCACACATACAAAAAGAAGAAAGAGCCAAAATCAGAGAACTGTCCCTACAACTTGAACAAATAGAAAGTGAGCAACAAAAGAATCCATCAGGCACCAGAAGAAAACAAATAATAAAAATTAGAGCTGAACTAAATGAATTAGAGAACAGAAAAACAATTGAAAGAATTAACAAAGCCAAAAGCTGGTTCTTTGAAAAAATTAACAAAATTGATAAACCATTGGCTAGACTGACTAAAGAAATACAGGAAAGGAAACAAATAACCCGAATAAGAAACGAGAAGGACCACATCACAACAGAACGAAATGAAATTAAAAGAATCATTTCAGATTACTACGTAAAATTGTACTCTAACAAATTTGAAAACCTAGAAGAAATGGATGAATTCCTGGAAAAACACTACCTACCTAAACTAACACATTCAGAAGTAGAACAACTAAATAGACCTATAACAAAAAAAGAGATTGAAATGGTAATCAAAAAACTCCCAACAAAAAAAAGCCCCGGCCCGGACAGCTCCACTGCAGAGTTCTACCAAACTTTCAGAGAAGAGATAACACCCGTACTACTGAAGGTATTTCAAAGCATAGAAAATGACGGAATACTACCCAACTCATTCTATGAAGCCACCATCTCCCTGATACCAAAACCAGGTAAAGACATTACAAAAAAAGAAAATTACAGACCTATATCCCTCATGAACATAGATGCAAAAATCCTCAACAAAATTCTAGCCAATAGAATCCAACAACACATCAAAAAAATAATTCACCCTGATCAAGTGGGATTTATACCAGGTATGCAAGGCTGGTTTAATATCAGAAAAACCATTAATGTAATCCATCACATAAATAAAACAAAAGATAAAAACCACATGATCTTATCAATTGATGCAGAAAAGGCATTTGACAAAGTCCAACACCCATTTATGATAAAAACTCTTACCAAAATAGGAATTGAAGGAAAATTCCTCAACATAATAAAGGGCATCTATGCAAAGTCAACAGCCAGTATCACTCTAAATGGAGAGAACCTGAAAGCATTTCCCTTGAGAACGGGAACCAGACAAGGATGCCCTTTATCACTACTCTTATTCAACATCGTGCTTGAAGTCCTAGCCAGGGCAATTAGGCTAGACAAAGAAATAAAAGGTATCCGGATTGGCAAGGAGGAAGTAAAGTTATCAGTATTTGCAGATGACATGATTATATACACAGAAAACCCTAAGGAATCCTCCAGAAAACTACTGAAACTGATAGAAGAGTTTGGCAGAGTCTCAGGTTATAAAATAAACATACAAAAATCACTTGGATTCCTCTACATCAACAAAAAGAACATCGAAGAGGAAATAACCAAATCAATACTATTGACAGTAGCCCCCAAGAAGATAAAATACTTAGGAATAAATCTTACCAACGATGTAAAAGACCTATACAAAGAAAACTACAAAGCTCTACTACAAGAAATTCAAAAGGACCTACTTAAGTGGAAAAACATACCTTGCTCATGGATAGGAAGACTTAACATAGTAAAAATGTCCATTCTACCAAAAGCCATCTATACATATAACGCACTTCCGATCCAAATTCCAGTGTCATTTTTTAAGGTGATATAGAAACAAATCACCAATTTCATATGGAAGGGAAAGAAGCCCCGGATAAGCAAAGCATTACTGAAAAAGAAGAAGAAAGTGGGAGGCCTCACTCTACCGGATTTCGGAAACTATTATACAGCCACAGTAGTCAAAACAGCCTGGTACTGGTACAACAACAGGCACATAGACCAATGGAACAGAATTGAGAACCCCGATATAAATCCATCCACATATGAGCAGCTGATATTTGACAAAGGCGCAGTGTCAGTTAATTGGGGAAAAGATAGTCTTTTTAACAAATGGTGCTGGCATAACTGGATATCCATTTGCAAAAGAATGAAACAGGACCCATACCTCACACCATGCACAAAAACTAACTCCAAGTGGATCAAAGACCTAAACACAAAGACTAAAACGATAAAGATCATGGAAGAAAAAATAGGGACAACCCTAGGAGCCCTAATACAAGGCATAAACAGAATACAAAACATTAGCAAAAATGATGAAGAGAAACCCGATAACTGGGAGCTGCTAAAAATCAAACACCTATGCTCATCTAAAGACTTCACCAAAAGAGTAAAAAGACCACCTACAGACTGGGAAAGAATTTTCAGCTATGACATCTCCGACCAGCGCCTGATCTCTAAAATCTATATGATTTTGTCAAAACTCAACCACAAAAAGACAAACAACCCAATCAAGAAGTGGGCAAAGGATATGAATACTCATTTCACTAAAGAAGATATTCAGGAAGGCAACAGATACATGAGAAAATGCTCTCGATCATTAGCCATTAGAGAAGTGCAAATTAAAACTAGGATGAGATTCCATCTCGCACCAACAAGGCTGGCATTAATCCAAAAAACACAAAATAATAAATGTTGGAGAGGCTGCGGAGAGATTGGAACTCTTATACACTGCTGGTGGGAATGTAAAATGGTACAACCACTTTGGAAATCTATCTGGCGTTATCTTAAACAGTTAGAAATAGAACTACCATACAATCCAGAAATCCCACTCCTCGGAATATACCCTAGAGAAACAAGAGCCTTCACACAAAGAGATATATGCACACCCATGTTTATTGCAGCTCTGTTTACAATAGCAAAAAGCTGGAAGCAACCAAGGTGTCCGTCAACGGATGAATGGGTAAATAAATTGTGGTATATTCACACAATGGAGTACTACGCATCGATAAAGAACAGTGACGAATCTGGGAAACATTTCATAACATGGAGGAACCTGGAAGGCACTATGCTGAGCGAAATTAGAGGCAAAAGGACAAATATTGTATAAGACCACTATTATAAGATCTTGATAAATAGTAAAAACTGAGAAGAACACATACTTTTGTGGTTACGATGGGGGGAGGGAGGGAGGGAGAGGATTTTTTATTGATTAATCAGTAGATAAGAACTGCTTTGGGTGAAGGGAAAGACAACACTCAATACATGGAAGGTCAGCTCAAGTGGACTGGACCAAAAGTAAAGAAGTTTCCGGGATAAAATGAATGCTTCAAAGGTCAGTGGAGCAAGGGCAGGGGTTTGGGGACCATGGTTTGAGGGGACTTCTAAGTCAATTGGCAAAATAATTCTATTGTGAAAACATTCTGCATCCCACTTTTAAATGTGGCGTCTGGGGTCTTAAATCTTA
The DNA here is from genome assembly GCF_024166365.1 of Elephas maximus indicus. NCBI lineage: Eukaryota > Metazoa > Chordata > Mammalia > Proboscidea > Elephantidae > Elephas > Elephas maximus. The sequence goes on from NC_064823.1 coordinate 43,789,386, forward strand.
ACAAGCGGCCATCTAAGATGCATCAATTGGTCTCAACCCACCTGGAGCAAAGGAAAATGAAGAACACCAAGGTCACACGACAACTAAGAGCCCAAGAGACAGAAAGGGCCACATGAACCAGAGACCTACATCATCCTGAGACCAGAAGAACTAGTTGGTGCCCGGCCACAATCAATGACTGCCCTGACAGGGAGCACAACAGAGAACTCCTGAGGGAGCAGGAGATCAGTGGGATGCAGACCCCAAATTGTCATAAAAGGACCATACTTAATGGTCTGACTGAGACTAGAGGAATCCCGGCGGCCACGGTCCCCAGACCTTCTGTTGGCACAGGACAGGAACCATCCCCGAAGTCAAGTCATCTGACATGAAAGGGACTGGTCAGTGGGTGGGAGAGAGATGCTGATGAAGAGTGAGCTAATTATATCAGGTGGCCACTTGAGATTGTGTTGGCATCTCTTGTCTGGAGGGGGGATGGGAGGATAGAGAGAGAGGGAGGCTGGCAAAATTGTCACAAAAGGAGAGACTGAAAGGGCTGACTCAATAGGGGGAGAGCAAGTGGGAGTATGGAGTAAGATGTATGTAAACTTATATGTGACAGACTGACTGGATTTGTAAACGTTCACTTGAAGCTTAATAAAAGTTAATAAAAAAAAAAAAAGTTCCTACCGTTATTTTTGGTGTTTTCTATCAGAAGAAACTCCTGCTTATCATCTGGTTATCAGTTTTTAGGAAGTTTGTCTACAGGAGTGTGAATCTTCAAAAGATAACATATGAAGGGCCATCTGCTGACCCCTGCTCTTGTCCATGTGAACAGCTGTTGCTGGAGGCTCTGATGGCTGCAGTGTGACCTGAGGGACAGCTGATGACTGTAAAAACTTTAAATCTTCAGCAGGTGGCCAGGAGTCACTGTACTCTGGAGTTAGTCAGGATGCTGGCCACATGTAGTTAGTGTGTGAGTGCAGGACGTTAGGAGTCCCGCACAGTCCAAGATGCTGGCCACATGTAGTTAGTGTGTGAGTGCGGGTTATGAGGGGGACCCACACAGTCTGCTAGATGGTGTGTGTGTGTGTGTGTGTGTGTGTGTGTGTGTGTTTTATTTCCCCCTTGCTGTCCTAAACCCTCCCCCCGCCCTTTTTTTTGGTTTGTTTTTTTTTTAAGAGCTGGGGTTCTGTTTGCTGTAAGAATCTGTAACCAACTGGTCTTGAGAAGAAAAAAGAAATAACCAAACATACTTGCATTTCTTTTTTCAGGTGCCATGGGAGATTGGTTAGCTAGTGTAATTAAATGTAGTGAAAGCCTAGTATCCTTTATTTTAGTAGCCTTTTGTGCTTCTAGGCAGATTCCACATTACCCACAGGTAAACTTCAGAACTAATTTTAGTATCATTCCAGGAATTCTTTGGTTTTTGCTTGATTTAATTATTTCTGTGAAATGGTATCCATTTAAAGATGTAATTGTGGAAAATATGACTTGGTTACAGATAGTGACTTAGGTCATGTCCTTGAACCTAGCATCTCATCATAAGTAAAATCCTTATGTGACAGAGAGAGAAATACAAGTATGAGACAGGCAGAGGGAAATGTGTTTTCCGGAGCCAGAGTGGAATGGAACTACCACAGTGGGAAGCGAAACTCCCATTTCATGTGATGAAGAAATGCTTGTGGCATGCGGGGCAGATGGAGTGTGAAATAGCTTCAGGAAAAGAGGTACCCAGGGACCTTGAGTTTGAAATGCAGTTTCAGAAGGAATGCAAGCAAACTTCTGGACTTCAGACAGTTTGGCATTCTGGGGAAAGAAAGGACTTTAATTGGTCTGGCTTTTTTCCTTTAATCAAAAAGTCAAGGCCAAGTCATCCAGTAAACTGCTGTCTTACTTCTTTCTCATCAACGTCAAGAACAAGCACTTTCTGCATGCAGCACAAGTTTTAATTTTTTTGAAACGAAAATTTAAAATTTGCATGAACAGGAGGCTTAAGGGTCATAATTTTCCTCAATGAAATGTATTTAACCAAAATCCCTTTGCCATTGAGTCGATTTCTGACTTCTAGTGACCCTGTAGGACAGAGCAGAATTGCCCCATAGGGTTTCCAAGGCTATAAATCTTTACAGAGGCAGACTGCCACATCTTTCTCCCATGGAGCTGCTGCTGGGTTTGAAATACCTACCTTCGGTTAGCAGCCGAGCACTTAACCACTGTGCCACGAGGGCTCCTTGAAAAGTAAGGAAGAGAAACATTCTATCAATGTTTAGTCAGATGATTTCTCAGCCAAGCTAAGCAATTTTATAACATGTTGGAGGTAGGATTTTTAGATGTAAATGGAAAGATGTTTGGACCTTCTCTGTTGCAACTCATTTCAATACCCTTGACTTCCTTTCTAGTCCCTGTGTTGCTAAGTCCTGCCCTGGGATGTAACTCCTCTGGCCTGGAGGTAAAGTCTACTAACTGTGTTGATAGGGGCAGTGGTGGTTCAGTGCTACAGTTCTCGCCTTCTGTGTGTGCCAGAGCACCTCATGCCCAGCCGCCACTCATTTGTCAGTGGGGGCTTGTGTGTCGCCATGCTGCTGAACAGGTTTCAGTGGAGTTTCCAGACTAAGATGGACTAGGAAGAAAGGCCTCACTTACAAAGATCAGCCAGTGAAAACCCTATGGATTGCAACAGTGTGATTGGTAATCAATCGTGTATCGGGCAGCATTTTGTTCCATTGTGCATGGGAATGCCATGAGTGGGTGCCGACGCCATGACAGCTAACAACAAAAACAATGTTGATGGATTCTAGTATAAACTCAGTCCCACGCAGGTTCCTTTTATCCTCAGAAGGCAGCCTTTATAGAGAAGGTTGCCATCCTGCCTTAACCGCCTCATGTTTTTCTAACCCCGAATCATCGCTCTTTCTCTTCACCTTCCCTTTCTTCTTTACTTCACTCCTGACACTGTCACAGTTCCACTCCTTGTGTTCTTCATCTCAGGTTTTCTCCTTCTTTAATTTCTCTCCAGTTCTCTCTTTACTGGTTTTCATCCTTCTCACTTTTATCATCCTTGCCATTTATTACCTGTGTACCGATAGGGTCGCTATGAGTCAGAATTGACTTGATGGCAACAGGTTTGTTTGTTTTTCCCTTTGGTGTGTAGATGCTAAGATGCCCCCCTTCCTTAAAAAAAAGATCTCATTTTTGCACCATTCTGAATCTCTGCCATTTACCGCCATATCCCGCTCCGTCAGCACCTACTAAAACTCTTCTATTAAAGATTTAAATTCTCATTTTTAAATTCAGTGGTCCTTTTCTCACAGTCGTCTTCCTTAGCCCCTTTGTGGCCTTAACATGTTAGAATTTCTCTTCTTCCGTGACCTCCATATAATCATCTTGGTTTTCTCCCTACTTTTTTTGATAAATTCTTTCCCTTTGCTGAGTCTTCTTTGTTTGGATTGCTTATCCATTTTCTCAAACTCAGTTTCTATTTTAGTGTTGATAAGTTTAAAAATTACATTTCCAATGCCAGTCTTCCCTAAAAATTTTTTTGAAATCTGTCCTGTCATAATTTTGCTGTCTTCTGGGCACAGCTCACATTCAATCAGTTTCTCTTTTTTTCCTCCCCTTAGAGTATAGCCATTTGGATAAGGGAAAGACAATAGCTTATTTTGTATGTCGGCTATGATAATCGCCCATCTGCATGGGCTAATATAATAAAGTAGATCTGAATTTCTTGCTCATTGAACAGTTAATAGAAGTGGAGATACCCCACAGATTTAAATTATTTGAATCAAGCCATCTTGTTATGAAGCAATATTTGTTCCTTTTCAGTGATCACCTTTGATAACTTTGTATAGATCTTTAAAAGATGTTTTATCTAAGATGAGAATTGTTGAAAATGCTGAGTGAGTTGAAAGTGTATGTGTATCTTCCTGTCTTTCTGATAGTGCAGGGCACATAGGAAGAGTAGGCAGGTCAGCTAGGGGGAGATGTTTCATGCCTGAATTAAAGGAGTAGTGCCTTTCTCTGTAACAGTAAGGGATGGGATTATAAAGCACTGGCATTGATTTTCCTGTGACTCATTATATGAGTCACACTGTTTTACATTCATGTCCCATATGTATACCTGTTGCTGTTGAGTCTATTCTGACTCATAGTGACCCTATAGGATGGAGTAGAACTGCCCCATAGGGTTTCCAAGGCTGTAAATCTTTACAGGAGCAGACTGCCTGCCACATCTTTTCTCCCGCAGAGCAGCTGATGGGTTCGAACTGCCGACCTTTTGGTTAGCAGCCAAATGCTTAACCACTGCACCTGTATGTATAGCATTCCAGAGTAAAACTCTTAGACTTGTTTCAAAGGGGAAGGGGCAATCATTAAAGTTTTAGGACTGCACTAACCTAAACCAAACCTGTTGCATTAAGTCAATTACGACTCATAATGACCCTATAGGACAGAGCAGAACTGCCTCCATGGGGTTTCCAAGGAGCAGGTGGTGAATTCAAACTGCTGGCCTTTTGCTTAGCAGCTGAATGCTTAATCACTGTGCCACCAGAGCTCCAGCACTGCAGTTGAGGGTTGGAAAGGCTGGAATTGGGGCCAGCAGTGAGTCTAAGAGGTTGAACTAGGCCCAGGACCTATAAGTTGATTTTAGGATTAAGAGTGGAGGTCTTGCCTAGCGGAAGACCAGGTACAGGAAGTGCTTAGTGGTGGGAAGAAAACCAAGCCAGAGATTCAGGAGCCCTGTGAGCAGTTGGGTTATTGAGCATGCAGATAACAGAAGTCAGAAAAGCAGAGGGAGAGACCAGAAATCTGGTGGACAAATCAGGATCACTAAGGAGGTCATGACCCTGCTTTCTTGGTCAGAAGCCCAGTCCCTGTGAATGGACCACCCAGAAGCTCTTAGATGGAACTAAATGCTCCAGGCCAGGAAGATGGTATGTGGGTTCCCCTGACTACAGTGGGGGTGAGCAGTGCCAGAGAGAAGGGCAGATCTGGAGAGGAGTATTGAAGAGAGCATTCTGAAGTGCATGTGGAAACATCCAGGGTGAGTAATCCCGATTTAGGTCAAAGGGAATGTATAAATAGTTCAGATAAGCCATGGCCATCAGAACCTTATATCCCCCTTTTCTAAAAGCCAGAGGACAAAGGGTCGTGACTTATTTAGAACTTTGAATGGCTCTATATTGAGCCGATAAAATTCTCTCACACATATACTATTTCATTTTATATTTTGGCAAATATTTATTGAGTTCCTAATTAGAAAGATGAGTAAAGTACCTGATCATTGATCAGTAAATGTTTATTGAATGTCTACTCTGTGCCTAGCACTATTCACATATCCTCTTTATTGCTAATGTCTATCACTTAAGTGTGATTTAATAGCCATTATAAGTACTGTGGACAATGAATAAGGAAGACCAAAGAAGAATTGATGCCTTTGAATTATGGTGTTGGCATAGAATATTGAATATACCATGGACTGCCAGAAGAACAAACAAACCTGTGTTGGAAGAAGCACAGCCAGAATCCTCATTGGAAGCAAGGATGGCAAGACTTGTCTCACGTACTTTGGCTATGTTGTCAGGAGGGATCAGCCCGTGGGGAAAGACATCATACTTGGTAGAGAAGTAGTAGTTGTTAGGTGCCATTGAGTTGATTCTGACTCATAGCGACCCTGTGCACAACAGAAAAAAACACTGCCTGGTCCTATGCCATCCTCACAAGGGTTGTTATGCTTGACCCCATTGTTGCAGCCAATGTGACAGTCCATCTTGTTGAGAGTCTTCCTCTTTTTTGCTGACCCTCAGTCCCTGGGGCAGGACCTCATGCTTGGTAAAGTGGAGGGTCAGCGAAAGAGAGGGAGACCCTCGATGAGATGGATTGACACAGTATCTGCAACAATGGGCTCAAGCATAACAGCCATTGTGAGGATGGCATAGGGCTGGGCAGTGTTTTTTTCTGTTGTACACAGGGTCGCTATGAGTTGGAGCCAACTCGATGGTACCTAACAACAACAACAAGTGCTGTGGGGCAAGAATAGTAAGCATAATACAGCACCCTGTTTATCTGCTGTTGTCTGGGGTGATATTCCAAATGATTGCATTTTCAGGCTAATTAAAGATTACACTATCTAAATTTAATTAAAATCAATTTGGATAGAGATTTTCTTCAGTGTATTTTTTCTCATTAGAAAAAGTATTTTGTGATTATAGAAAACTGAGAAATGCAAAAAGCATGATGACTAATATAAAAAGCTCCTGTAATATCACTTTTTAGAGATAGCTGTTATTAACATTTGGGTGTGTTTCTTTACAGCCCTCTCTCTCTCTGTAATTGTGTGTTTTGACAAAATTACAGTGCTGTAAAGTTTTGTGTCCTGATTATTTTACTCACCACTGCATCATGAACATCTCATCACATCTGTTACTATACTTCAGTGACTGTAATCCACTCAGAACTGTACCACAGTTTATTCAGCCATTCCCTTGGAACCTTTAGGCCCAAGTAGTATTTTGCTACCATAAAACAACTTTAAGATAAGCATCTCTGTGCACAATCTTTGTCTGTATCTCGAATTATTTCCTTAAGTTAGATTCCTAGGAATGTGATTATTGATTGAAAGGAATCTATTTCTCTTTGAAGAGAAAACACACTCGGGATATGTCTAGAAGCCAGGGCCCCTGGCAGTATGATTTCGTTGGATCCTCAGGTTAACTCTGCAAATAATGGGGTGGGGAGGGAACATATAGCCACTAACTAGAAAGTAAGCAGGGCCCATGATCTGGTGGCCTGAGTAACCCAGATTCTTAACTGGGTCCTACATCGGCTGTCTAGGTTGATTCCCTATTTCAAGGGAAAATAGTGGAATTGTGGGTAGACAATATGTATCAGAGCCGTAGGCGCTCTGGGCTTAATGGCTGAGGGCTTTTTTGTTTATGTGTGTGAAGATGAGATGAATTATTAACATTGCCTTTGTCTCATCAGTGGAATAATACTGGTTATTGCTACTTAATTGTTGTTGCTAAAAAAAAAAAAATTCTGGATTTTCTCTGAATGCTTCATTATATGCATGCATTTAGCCTTTCAGATGAAAATTTCCTTCAGAAGTTTTCAATCTATGCTAGCTAAATTAGATTTGGTATTATTATTATTTTTTTAAAGCCTAGTTCTAGATTAGTGGTTACCAGGGGTTGGGATGGGGAAAACGAGGGAGGGAGGTGGGTGTGGCACTAAAAGGGCAGCTAATTATCACACTCCTAGGAATCTGACTTAAGGAGGTAATTAGGTGCAAAGATTATGCACACAGGTGCCTATCTTAAAGTTCTATGGTAGAATGGTTTTATGTGGAACGGTTCTATATCTTGACTGTGGTGATGGATACGTGAACCTAAACATGTGATAAAATTGTGTAGAACTAAAAACACACACGGAGCCCTGGTGGCACAGTGCCTAAGAGCTTAGCTGCTAACCAAAATGTCGGCAGTTCAAATCCACCAGTTGTTCCTTGGAAACCCCGTGGGGCAGTTCTACTCTGTCCTGTAGGGTCGCCATGAGTTGGAATCAACTTGATGGCAACAGGTTTGGTTAGTTTAAACACATACAAGTACAAATAAAACTGGGGAATTCTGAATAAGACTGGTGGATTGTTTCAATGATGATACCTGCTACCATCTTGTACTGTAGTTTTTCAAGATAGTACCATAGGGGAAACTGGGTAAAGGGTACTTGGGATCTCTCTCTATTATTTCTTACAACTGTGTATGCGTTTACAATGATCTCAATAAAAATTTCAATTAAAAAAGTTTTTTTCCTAGATCTAAAAATGGGTAATATTTGATGGTTCAATGACAAATTTGGAATCAGGTTGATATTGACAAGCACTGCTTTTAAACCAGGTTACATTTAAACTTGTTGACCATAAACAGAAGGAACAAATGCTTTTTAAAAACTCGCTACACACTACAACGAAGTTTTTAAAAATATAAAGCAGTTTTCTTTTTTCCTTCCCTTTTAGCCATGAAGACTTTGAATTTATTTCGGGAACACGAATGCGCAAACTTGCCCGAGAAGGCCAGAAACCTCCTGAAGGTTTCATGGCTCCCAAGGCCTGGACTGTGCTGACCGAGTACTACAAATCCTTGGAGAAAGCTTAAGCTGTTCACCCCGTAGCTCCACCTTTGACTGTCCATTGATTAACAAGAGGGGACCACATGATCACTGTTGGCTTGGCTTTGTGGTGGTGTCTGTCTGGAAGTGCTTCTTAAAAACAGACCATTTTCCTTAACTAGCATCAGTTTTGGTCTGCTTTATGAGTTCTGTTTTGAACAAGTGTAACACACTACTGGTTTTAATGTATCTTTTCCAGTTATTATAGTTAATACTCCCACAATAAGATTTTAAAATCTTGTCTTTTTATATTATATTTATGCTTCTAATGATTTTTTCAAGCTATGATATTAGTTTTAACCAGTAGTATACACATTGAATCTCACTTTTCATCCCTTAAAAAAAAAGGAAAAAAAATCATTCATTGAACAATAAACTTGGCTAGAACTTGTTTTGGGAATTTTACATAAAATCTGTAACAATTAGATTTTTTTCTATTCTGAAAATATAAACTGCCTTCTTTCCAGTCAACTATTAATCTCTCAGCTGTTGTAATCTCAAGTATTCTTATGGTCTGTGTAAGCCCTGGATGATCTTTCTTTATTCAATAAAATTAGATTTTTTGGCTTATGTATGTGATACTTTTTATGTTGTTTTTTCCTACATACACTTCTTGTGAAAAATGTTCTGGTGGAAGAGGAAAATACAGGCATCTTTCATTACTGAATCTAATTAGTTCCTAACACCACGTTGCATACATAACGAATTTTTGGACAGCAAGAGATGGTATTCCATTACTTTCAGTGGGAAAATAAGAGTGCATTTTCAGTCCATGTAAAAACTCGACCAGTTCCCCTCAAATCTCTGTGCTATTCTTAAACACCTATGTAACATCCCACCAAGGATTTTGAATATATATGTAATTAGATACTTACTATTTTAGTTAGCTTAGGTTGTAGAGACAATCTCTAAAATCGCAGAGGCTTAAAATAAAAAAAGGTTTATTTCTCCTTTATGCCATGACCCCTAGGTTCTGCTCACTGTAGTCACCCAGGGAGGGTCTCTCTGCTACCTTTTGCTGCCATCTCAACAAGAGGCTCCAGAGAAAAGTACCATGAAAATCACATACTGGTTTGTAAGTGCTTTGGCTTAGGCACAGCACTCATCATCTGTCCCCACAGCTCTTTGGGCAGAATGGGCTGTGTGGCCCTGCTCAAAGGGGGCCATAGTAAAACTACCCCAAGAGGATGGCTTTAGAGAACAGGAATTGATTGTCTCAGAGTTTTGGAGGCTGGGAGTCCAAATTCAGGGTGTCAGCAGGGCTATGCTCTCTGCTTAGAAGCTCAAATCAGCATTAGCTCTAGGGAGAGGTCCTCTTCTCTTTCAGGCTGAAAGGTTCAGCTCCTGGAAGCCCTGGCATTTCCTGGCATTCTTTGGCTTGTACTCATGTCATCACATATTTTTCCCCCGTGTCTGTGTGTATGTCTCTGTGTGTATTTTCTCTTTTTATAAGACACCACTCAGAAGGGATTAGGTTTAGGACCTACCCTACTTCTGTATGACATGATTAACACAACAGAAAAAAAAAAGCCTTATTTCTAAACAGGGTCACATTCACAGGTATAGGGATTAAGACTTCAGCATATCTTTTTTGGGGGACACAATTCAGTCCATAATAGAGGGTTAGGAAATATAGATGCCCATGTGTTCAGGAAGGCAAGTAGATGGGAAATTTTGGTGACCAAGAGTAATCAATACAAAACTCGCCATTCTGTTCTCTATATTGAAGCTGGAGAGTAGGGAGAAGAAAAGATTCTCAAGGAGCTTGTAGATACACACCTGCGATTATGATTCAGTGTTAATAAGGGCAATAGTAGATATGTTTAAGACACTGCGTGGATAGTGGTGGAACAGAGGAAGGAATAATTAACAGGTGGCTTGCAGGTGGGAGGTGAGGGAAGAGTAAGAAAAGCTTCACAGCAGGGATGACTCCTGAGTTCAGTTTTGAAAGGAGCATATGTTTGCTGGGTAGAGAAGGAGGGGAAGCGTGTTCTAAAGTAAGCAGAGAAACATGAAACTGTAGGGCGTATTTTGAAACCTGTAAGTATTTTATGGTACAGCTGGGGTGTCAAATGCTAAGTGTGGGAAGCAGTGAGAGATGAGACCCAAGCATACAGGGCCTTCACTTAAGGCAGGATGTGATGAGATTCTGACTTGGTGGACTAGCAATAGAGACGGAAAAGAGAACAGAGCAGAATCAAGACATGCTTATGAGGTAGAATTGGCAGGTGTGTGTCATTCCTTCAATGCAGGGACTGAGAAAAAAAGCCAATACAGATTTCCAGATGCCTGGTTGCAACTGGGTGGATGGTGATACTAGTAATAGACAAGTTAAAGGGAGGGGAATGCCAAATAGTCAATGGTTTTTTTGAGGCGGGGGGGACAGAGACCTACCAAGTTTCCTCTGGCTATAGGCTATCCAAGTGGAGATGCTTATTCAGGAGCTGGATATGCAATTCTGGCTAAGATGTCAGCTTTTTTGATTTGCAATCATACTTTCTATGATAAAATAATCTTGCATGACCTGGCCTTGAAAATCTAGCATTATAAAGGGATGGCAGATTGTATGTGGAGCTAGCTAGTGTATTGTCGTTGAGGCAAAGGGAACAAAATACCACTAGGCAAAGAAACTGAAGGGGGAGGAGAAAAAAAAGTAAAAAGGGATCATATAGAGAGAGAATCAACTAGTGACAGAGTAGATAAATAGAAAAAAAAAAAAAGGAAATTGAGTAAGTGGATAGTGAAAAAAAATTAGGGAGTAGTGTACAGGATGGAGCCCTAGTGGCACAGTGGTTAAGAGCTTGACTGCTCCCCAAAAGGTCGGCAGTTCGGATCCAACAGCCGCTCCTTGGAAACCCTATGGGGAAGTTCTGCCTAGTCCTATAGGGTCACTATGAGTTAGAATCGACTCGATGGCAACAGGTAATGGGTAGAGGATATGTTGATGAGACAAATTAGAGGTGGTAGTTGATGTTTGTTTGTCTCCACATGACCTAGATCTCTTTATTTAGCCAGAGAGCTCCTTTACGCAAGTCGACAGAGGCTGAGGAGTCCCTTGATGGAGCAAATGGTTAAGCACTTGGCTACTAACCAGAAGGTTGTTGATTTGAGGTCACCCAGAGGTGCCTCAGAAGAAAGCCTTGGTCATTTACTTCTGGAAAATCAACCATTGGAAACCCTGTGGAGCACAGTTCTTTTCTGACACAAATGGGGTCGCCATGAGTTGGATTCACTGGCAACTGGTTTAGTTTACAGAGGTTGAAGGGCACCACAGATTTTTCTTCAACCAGAAGTAGCTGGGTGTAGCATGGCACTTAAACTAGGGTAATCCAGAAGCAGCTTCCAGAGATGATGCATCTGTAGGAGGTAATGCGAAAACAGACAGTAGGAGTGAATCTTGGTTTATGGTAGCTGATGATGGAGTCGAGATTCTGGGGCCAACAAATGCCCAGCAGAGATGGCACCAGTGGCAATGGGGTCTCATGTGCACAAGTGACATCCTATCCAGAGTATCCTGGTGGCATGACCTTAACTGAGTCCTCTGCTGCCAAACTTCTTTCATTCTTAAACATTTTCTGAGCCTCGTTTTCCTGCATTTTCCATCAATTCTATAAGATACCCAACAGCCTTCCCATAAATTCATTTGCTGCCTGAATTATCTGGAGTAAGTTTCTATTCTTTGCCACCAAGAACACTGACCTTAACAGGTAGCATACGGCAAAAATATGTATGTCATGTAAGAGACTAAATTTCCAAGATAATTTTTACTGTCAACAGCATATTATAAAAGCTAAAAATATAGGAAAATAAAGCATTTCTTTTTATAATAGGTACTCAGAAAACTGAATGCCCTTTCAAAATGACAAGGCTAGACTTAAAAATCAAAATGACAACGTGAAGATAAGCAATCCTGATGAACCCCATTAGGATGAATTGTGGTCTAAAAAGTAAACCTGTCTCATTCCCACTGTGTCCCTTGGCCTCCAGCCCGCCAGAGAAAAAAGGGATGTAGTAAAAACATGGTCTAGGCCCCTGTGCCCTCGGGACTAGCCACCCTTGGTGTATGTTCCGTAGAAATGGAGAAGAAAAGAAAAGCAACCAGTGATTTCCACCAGTCCACAGGTTGGTGTGGGTGTCTTTACAAATCTGATATACACAGAAATTTTATTCTTCCTCTTCCCGGTTCATAAAAGTGAGCACAAACCAATTTTTAAAACATTTACCCTTACGCCAAACCTCTCCTGCCAAGTGGTCTTAGAAACCCGAGTGCCATTTTTATCTATCCATCAGCTGGACAAGTGAATGGAATTTTTTTTTTTTTAAAGGAAGGAAGAAAAGTGTAATCATCTTGGCAGAAATATTATGTTTTAAATCTGTCAATTCTCTATTCCACTGTGATAACCAAGACCACATATTTGCGTTTCATTTCCCTCCAGGAGGGGAACAATCGCGTCTGTCTTTTGGAAGTCAGTATTTAAATACTTTATTAGGAAAAATTTGGACGTTATGCTTCCACATATGGTATATTTTTATTAGCACGTATGCATCCAGGGGTGAGTTGGCTCACAAAGGAAGGAGGTATTTGCTCATTGGGCCTCTTTTATGTGTGGGGTATATTTTTTAGAGGGTCTACAAACCCCTTTGGTTGAGTTTCTGCTAGGTTCCATTTCCTAACCCACACTGTCTTTTCCCCAATGTAATTACATATAAGTTGTGCAAAAAGCACCTGGCCCGCCAAACTCCCAATCTGGACCGAGATAAAAGCTGGCTTCCTAAAGATATGTACTCGAGGGTTATGATTGAGCAAGAGTATGTTAAAATCGTTGTTTTTAGTTGCCATCGAGTTGGCTCCAACCCATGGTGACCTATGTTTAACAGAAAGAAGCATTGCCCAGTCCTGCCCCATCTTCATGATGGCTGATATTTTTGAATCATTGTTGCGGCTGTGGTGTCAGTCCATCTCGCTGACGCTTTCATTCAGTTTTATGACCCTCTACCAAACATGACGTCCTTTCCTAGTGATTGATTGGTCTTTCCAAATGGCAGGTCCAAAGTAAGAGAGCTGAAGTCTCACCATCCTCGATTTTAAGGAAGATTCTGGTTGTATTTCTTCTAAAACTGATTTGTTCGTTCTTTTGGCAGTCTATAGTATATTATTCAGTATTCATCTCCAACACCACAATTTGAATGCATCTATTCTTCTGTTTTTTTCATTGTCTAGCTTTCCTGTGCATATGAGTGATTGAACAGACTATGACTTGGGTCAGGCGGACCTTAGTCATCAATGTGACATCTTGCCTTTTTAAGCTTTTAAAGAGGTCTTTTGCAGCAGATTTGCCCAGTGCAATCGATCATTAGATTTCTTGACTGCTGCTTCCATGGATGCTGATTATTGATCTGAGTAGAATGAAATTATTGACGACTTCAATTTCTTCTTCATTTATTATGATGTTGTTTAACAGTCCGGTTGTGGGGATTTTTTTTCTTCATGTTCAGATTGAAGCCTCTTTATGCACCACTTCCTGCTTCCCCCAGATTTCAAGGAAAAAGGCTGCTTATGGCCCCAGAATTTAGGTACTAGATTTGAAGAACTGAAATAGGGAACACAGAAAATGTTATCACAGGCCTTTATCTCCTGGCCCTGTGCCTGTGCAGAGTAGCTATGATGATCTGCCTTCGTTAAGGAAAATCTCTCCGTGGAAATGAATTAGGAGAGTGACTCTCTCTGCCTTCTTTCCAACAGGTCTGGCTTATCCAATTTGAGAACTGTTTCTTCTTCCCAAGAGCATAACCACTCCTACACCCCAAGAGAAAGTAGGCATCTGTTCATTGGGAAGAATAAATACCCAGGAATAGGAAAGAAAATTGTGAGAAAGAAATGAGGGATGGTTTAAGATACAAGCTGACCCAAAGACTTATGAAAAATACTAAATGGTGGTTGTTTCAAGCCACTGAGTTTTAGCATCACATTGATCTGGCAACAATTCTGGTAATGGGAACTACAAATTCATAAATACAGATAATGATATTGTTTTAAGTAGATACACGGCAGAGAGCAAACCAAAAAATCTTTAATAAGCAATGACTTCAACAGTAGTTTTTTTTTTACTTCTAAAGTTAAATGACCATCCAGGCAGTTACAGATTCACAAGAGTTGGTGACCAGAATGCCAGGTTTATCAGCCGAAACACCAAGTGTGTAGTGCTGGCAGGTCACCACACATATGATCAGAGTACCTGAGCCAAAGTCCTTATGAGAACTTTTGCCTTTGTGTTTCCTGACTTCATGTTTTAATTTGTATCCTGTGCATTATATTGACATTTTTCTTCACATTTAGTTTCCTTAAAAAAAATGAGAACAAAAGAAAAATTTCAATGCCCAGGGTAGTCATCATATACCACATAATAGTTGCGCTGAGGAATGGGGGTCTTACTTTTTTTTTTTTTAATAAATATTTTTAAGTCTTTGGAACAATAAGGGAGGGATTTGGTTCCTTTTATTCATATCTCTAATGGATTAAAAGTATTATGCTCAAAGTATGCATAAAATCTTTCCTCTTACTGCCATAAAAAAAAAAAAAGAACCTCAATAAACAAAAGTAAGTGTAATATAGCTTAGAGACAAACTTGAAAACTTTCAGTTCAGTTATGGTGATTAAAATGATTTAAATGACATTAAATGGAAACTTTTAAAAGGTAATCTTTCTGAAAAAGGGTCTGGAATGCTGACTTCTATCGTGATAATCTGAAAAAGAGTAGAGGCGATACAGAAAAAACAAAGACCTCTTTTTTTAGAGGAGTTTGGGGTGTTATGTTAAGTGTGAGAAAAAAATGTGGAAGGACTTGTTACAGAACTTTCCAGGTAGTAGGTATTCAACATGTGCTTGCCTCCTTCCCTTTCTAGATAGACACTATGAGTTGCCCACACAGTCTTCATGCCACCCTTCTTCTTTACAGACAGGATCTTCTTTACAGAATGTTCCCATCCCTAGTGGATGACTCATCAGGGCTGAGGCCTTCTAACTTGGGGGGCTTGAATGTTCAGGAGAGCACCGGTTAGGAGACTATTGATGACTTTAATGAGAGGAACATCATGGGCACGCCGGGAGCTGAAGCCTACTGCAGTAGGAAAGAAGCGTTCACAGTAGATACAATAGGAAGAGGCACTGTAGGTTTTTAGCCAGGAGTGTGACATGAGGCAGGTAGTGTTTTAGGTAAATGACTTTGGCCAGGGTGTGCTGAGTGGAGAGGAGAAACTGAAGAGCAAGATGCAGAGGGACCAGTTAAAAGGCCTGTGCTTTTCCAGGCTGGGAGCCAGGAGGGTCTGACTTCGGTGTTGAAAGGAGTAATGGAGAAGGGAGGATGCCTTTTCCATATTCCTAAATAAATTCCTGAGCCTCACAGTTCTGAACCTGTTCTTTGGTGGCCACATATGTTTTGACTTCCTTGCTCACTCACAAGTGAGCTTTTGACAATGGGTGTTCAACAAAACCAAATTTCTTCCTTTTGCTGCAGCTCCAAACACCAGATGTGTCTGTTTTAAGCAAATCTGTTTTCAGGGTCTGTGCCTCAGGAAAGCCTCTAGGGTTTCTCTCTTTTTCCTCTCCCCTGGTGACCCTCCCTGTAATTGTTCCAACGCTGTCGTCATGCTATGGGATACTCCCTACATACACCAGGAACACCTGGGATGAGACCTAATAATTGAGTTCCTAGACCGTTCCATGTAAAACTGCTGGTGCTTTTTCTTGATTTAGATTTCAGGACTTATGAGGAAGAACCCTGAGGAAATAATGCCAATAGCTAATATTTACTGCATATATTTACACACAGGCACTGCATATTTACTTGCATTTCTAATCCTCACGACCATATGGTATAAGGTGCTATCTTTGTCCCTATTTCACAGATGCAGAAACTGAGACTTAGTTTCAGTAACTTGCTCAAAGTCATACTCTAATATGTGGTGGAGTTGGGGACAGGGACCAAGGTGTGGCTGAATCCAGAGCCTGAGTATGTGTGAGATACTGTTTCCACTGAGGGATTTAGAGGTGGCCAGAAATGCAAATTAGCCCTTTGAGGACAGTGGGTATTGAAAGATAATAATATAATAATGAAACAAGAATAATAAATAGTTGAACATCTGCTGTGCACCAGGTTCCATGTGAAGAATGTTATACAGTAAATGTATCAGATAGGTAGAACTCCCATTTTAGAGATAGTTAAAGTGATGCTTAGAGCAGTTAGGGAAATTATCCAAGATCATGAAGCTAGTGAAAGGTGAAGTCAGGACTAGATTCAAACTCAGGTATTCTGCAAAGTTGGCACACATTTTAGGCTGCTCTGAGTGAACACTAATTCATATGTATTTTCTGATTTTCATAATATGCTTACAGTTCAGGCCACCCCATAGTTTACACTCACAGCGTTTCCTTAAGAGTTGTCTGAAGACTTCCTGAATCAGAACTGCTTTTGATGCTAGATAAAAATGGAGATTGCTGGACCCAATGAATCAGAATCTCTGGGGGAGGGGTCCAGGGAGCTGTATTTCTCACAAGCACCCAGGTGATTCTTACCCACATTAAAGTTTGAGAACCACACTGCCAGACCAGTGGTCTCCAAAGTATAGGGCATGTACTCCAAGATACTTCAAGGGTGCAGAAAGAAAATATTGAAACTTCCTTTACAATTATTTTCATTTAGACTATAAGAAATTAAACATACTGGTACTAAAGATACAGATTGGCACTTATTCACCCTACATGGCAATTGGTCCTGTGTCAGGAAGTGTATATGAGAACGCCTTTCTTAAAAAAAAAAAAAAAAAAAAAATTTTTTTTTTTTTTTAAAGGAAGAGTGATGTATCAACAACTTTAAAGGAAGAGTGATGTATCAATAACTTTTCACTGCATAGTAAACCGCTCTGAAACTTAGTGGATTAAAGCAGTGACTAATTGATTCAGTTCTTGATTCTATTGGTCAGCAATTTGCAATGGGCTCTTCTGAGCAGTTCTGCTGATCTGGGTTAGGCTTAGCCGATCTTGGCTGGGGCTCACTCAAATGTTGGTGGTTGACCACCCGCTCGGGTTGGGGGCCCCATTTCTCCATGTAGTCTCTGGTTTTCTCACAAGCTAGCCCCTGCTTGTTCATGGTAGAGTTCCAAAAGCAAGATCAGAAACACGCAAAGCTTGCAGAAGCCCCGGCTTGAAACTCGCACAATGGTGCTTCTGTCACATCCTATTGGCTAAAACAAATCATAAGATTCAGACCAAAAAACTAAACCAGTTACCATCAAGTCAACTTCAACTCCTCATGACCCCATGTATGTCAGAATAGATCTGTGCTCCATACGGCTTTCAATGGCTGATTTTTGGGGAGTGTGTTGTTGTGTTGAGATTGCCAGACCTTTCTTCCAAGTGCCTCTCGGTAGATTCAAACCTCCAATTTTTTGATCAGCAGCAGATTGTGTTAACAGGTTGCCCTGTCAAGGGACTCCCATAAGATTCAAAGAAGAAGAAATAGTCTCCACCTCTTGATGCAAACAGTGTAAAGTCTCATTGCAAGGCCACATTGCAAAGGATAAAAACCAAAACCAAACCCAAACCCAAACCCACTGCTGTGAGTTGATCTGAACCCATAATGACCCTATAGGACAGAGCAAAACTGCCCCATAGAGTTTCCAAGGAGAGGCTGGTGGATTTGAACTGCCAACATTTTGATTAGCAGCCAACCACTGCACCACCAGGGCTCCAAAGGTTAGGAGGAGGGAGGTATTTTCTGGTCATTGTTTCGCTCTTTACTACAAGAGGGAATTCTACCAAGCAGTGGAATTGATGGTGCCCCCCTCACTCATTCATTCACTATTATCTGTCACAATACATCACCATTTCCATGATACAGAGCATACTGATGTGGTTAACTTTACAGAAATCAAATAAAGGGTAAGTTTTGTAAAGCAATGGAAGGAGACTATAAGAATCATTTGTATCACACTAAGTTTCACTGCATTTCTTATGGAAGGGTACTAAAGAACCATTTAACTTAAAGATGTATTTTGCATATATTTTTTAAACAAAAAGACAAGTGGTCCAAATTTATTATTCTTTTCTGTAATGACAAGTGATTGTCAGTAGTATGCTAACCAGCAGATACTTTTTGAAAATATAAACACACTTAATCTGTCCCTCAAGTTTTAAATGATGTTTTAACAATGAACTAGAAAGTAATTGCTTTTCAAAAGAAACTTCTGCTATGAACAAAATGTTTTGAAATTGGATGTTTGGAAGTGGTTCCATTGTATGTGATTTTATTGTCAGAAACAATGCAAATATGTCATGTACAAATATTCTCATACCTAAACTGTTAAAAAAAGGAAATTAAATTCTGTATCCATTTAACAAATCTTTCAGTTAAAGAGTTTTAGTGGGTTTTGAAACTATTTGCTAATAATAAGATGCAATACTTTCTGATTCATCTACAAGGAAACTGATACCAGAAAGATGAAAATTTACTAGAAAAAGTTCAACAGGAAAATATTGCAAACTTGGTAGATGGGGTTGAAAAATAAACTCCAGGATTTACAACCAATGATATAAATATATTTTTTTCATGTGGATTTAATTATCTGTGTAAGGAAGTTTTTTCAGATGACAAGCAAAGCTCAGTGACATTATAAAGCATTGAATTAAGATTTTAAAAACATAGCACAAAAAAAACATAGCAAGTCATATTTAATTACTTTGTATTCATTAAAGTCATTAATTTAATGCTAAATTTTTAGGGTAAACATTGTGTTTTAGAAAACATTAATAAATAAAAATTCATTTAAAAGTATAGTTTATATTATCTTTATCGCATCATTTCAATGTTCTCTTTTCAAGCTTCATAATTAACAAAGACTTTTATTTTTATTTTTATTAGTACAATGGAACCCCCGGTGGCGTAGTGGTTAAGTGCTACGGCTGCTAACCAAAGGGCCAGCTGTTCGAATCCACCAGGTGTTCCTTGGAAACTCTATGGGGGAGTTCTATTCTGTCCTATAGGGTCGCTATGAGTCGGAATCAACTCGACGGCACCGGGTTTGGTTTTTGGTTTGGTATTAGTACAATAGACACATGCATAAAAATAAAGGAAGATCCATGCATTTACTGGTTGTGTGTGTTCAAAATAACACCAATAAGGAGAAGCAGATGATCAAAGATCACTGTGAGAGGGGCACTGTGTGATGAGTTTCGCCTTCATGAGCATGTGTAGAAAGTAGATGTTCACCCAGGCTTTTGGGTGCTGTACAAACATGGTTAAGAGCTTGGCTGCTGACCAAAAGGTCAGGAGTTCAAATCTACCAGGCGCTTCTTGGAAACCTTACGGGGCAGTTCTACTCTGTCCCGCAGGGTCGCTAAGAGTCGGAACCAACTCAAGGGCACCTAACAACAACAACAAACATGGATAACAAGGAGTACAGAGGTGAATGGTAGCAATACAAGCTTTATTACGATTTTGTAATTTCCCCAAGGTTGCTACCTTTGACTATCCCTGGCTTGTTTCCAAGTAATGATTAACAGTAAAAACCATTTTGACAAAAGGGTCTTCAGAAGCCCAGGGAAATTGGGGACACTGCGTTCTAGTCTGTGATTACTCTTTAGGCAAGATGAAACCCAAGATACAAAAAGGGTGTTAGAATCTTTTAAAAAGGAAAAGCCAAATGCATGCAACCAGGGATGAGTTAACAGAGGGTTATTTTGGGAATTCTCTCTGAACCTGAAACATGCCTGGGACTTAATGATCCATTGTTGTTAGCTGCCATTTAGTCAGCCCTGAATCCTGATGACCCCAACTCATGATGACCCCATGCAAAACAGAACAAAATGCTGCCCAATCCTATGCCATCTCCCTCATTGGTTGAGGATTGCACTCTTGTGATCCATAGGGTTTTCACTGGCTGATTTTTGGAAGTAGTTCACCAGGCCTTTCTTCCCAGTCTGTCTTAGTCTGGAAGCTGCATTGAAACCTGCTCAGCATCAGAGGAACACACAAGCCTCCACTGACAGATGGGGGATGGCTGAGCATGGTGCGCATTAGCTGGGAATTGAACCCGGTTCTCCTGCATGGAAGGCAAGAATTCTACCACGGAACCACTACTGCATCCCATTAATAAAAACCCATTAATAGGTTTGCATAATTCTTTGTTAGGGTTTCAAAAACTGTATCTACCTCTTGTTTGCCAGTACAATATGAATTTTCTTACCACAAAGTCAATATCTTAGGATTCTCTAGTGAAACAGAACCAGTGAGAGTATTTGTAGATAGGTAGATAAACATAGATATATATACAGAGAAATTTACTTCAAGGGTTGGCCCACGTAACTGTAGGGGCTAGAAAGCTGAAAATTCATAGGGCAGGTGGCAGACTGTGGAGAGTTCTGTAGGCTTGCATCCCAAGATCCTTAGGTCAGGCCACAGGAAGAGCACAGAGTAGAGAGAGAGATTAGGGTTTCCCAAAATAGCTATTTATAGTGTGGAGGCAGACTATACCAGAGGGAAACTTCCCTTTCAACTGACTGATTACATCACATTAGATTATGAGGTGTTTACATTACATTACAGAACAGCAACTAGTCTAGTGTTTAGCCAAACCACTGAGAACCATAGCCTAGCCAAACTAACACACAGAATTAACCATCACAGTCAGGATAAGCAATGCTACTGCTATAACAAATAATCTCAAAATCTCAGTTTATTTCTTATTTTCATCACACCTACTTTTCAGTATATGACTTCCTTAATCACTGTGGAAGAGAAGAGAGAATAGGGATGATTATTCAGGGTTTTCAAGACCAGGCCTGAAAGTAGTCTATCATTTTCTACCTAGATTTCATTGTCTAGAATTGGTCACATGACTCCAACCTAACTGCAAGGGAGGGTGGGAAATGTGTCTCAGAAGGTGTAAAATGGTCTAGTGATAATTTAGCTAGTCTCTGTCACAACGTTTAAGAAAATTTCTAGATTTTTCAAAAAGATTTGCGATACGAGATTTCATATGACGAAACAAGATAAAATAATAAGTGAAATGAGAGTGAGAAATATCTTGTCCTAAACATTTATACTTGATAAACTTGAAATCCTTTGCTTATTTATCATGCATCAGAAGTCACTATTCCTTTTCTCATCATGCTAAGATTCATACTCCAAATCAATTTCCCAGTGCCTATGGCAAACAAGGGAGGATCCCTGATGGCACAGTGGTTAAAGTGCTTGGCTGCTACCCAAAAGCTTGGCGGTTAGAACCTGCCAGCTGCTCTGTGGCAGAAAGATGTGGTAGTCTGCTTCCGTAAAAGATTTACAGCCTTGGAAACCCTATGGGGCAGTTCTACTCTGTCCTATAGGGTTGCTATGAGTTGCGGTCGACTCAATGACAGTGGGTTTGGTTTGGCTTGGTTTTTGGTTATGGCAAACTGGCATCAAAATGGAAGTCCTGTTTAATTAAACTCATCCACATAACTTACTTTGGCTCTTGACATATGCCTAGGAAGTAAGAAGGAGTCTGATATTTGCCTTCTCCATTTTATATAAAACAGGAACATAGGAACCTTAGGTTCGACTATCATGCGAACAATTGTCATAATGCTTAAGGTCCCATGATAGATGCAGAGTGGGTCTGAAAGGGATTCTTTATCAAGTTATTGTTAAGGAATCTTGATTTTAAACTCATAGCCTGACGGTGTCCTTGATTGCTATGACACATCAGTTATGGTATAAAGCTTATTTCAGTATGACTTTAAGCCAAATACAGCTGTTCTGTAGGATTTTCTTTTAAAATAAGTTGAGAAATATACATGTTTGTCATGCATAAACTCATTTAATTTATTGCAAGGTAGTTATGGCAAGGTATGCAATTAAGACCTCAAGACATTTATTTAGAGCTGGAAAATTAGAATTAACAATTACAATGTTGTTCAATGTCTAGAATCCAAATTTTTAGACTTCAGGTGTGGTCTAATGAGTGGTTTCAGGAAGAAGATTTTGCCACGCCTGGAAATTGGCAGAGGTTCCTTGTAGCTAAGGTTCAAGGTCAGCAGCGGTGTGTAGAGTCTCAGCAGGCTCTCAGTCTTCAGAGACAAAAAAAAGACTGGTGAAAGATCCCTTTGTCACTGCCTTCTTTCCTTGACTAAGAAGACATCAAGTGCTTATATATGAATTTCTCACCTTGACATCACACAATAAGGGCCAGTGTGACGTCAAAGGCTAGTATGTTTCATTTTCTCCCGAGGGTTGGAGGTAAGGCAAATGCTGCATCTTGTATTCAACTTTTAGATATTAGAAACGTTGTTAATGATTTATGTCTCAAGGCTAGTTTACAGAGATTAACCACGGGTTTTTGTAGTATGCAGGGGCAAAGTCAACGTAACATTTGTTTACTACATTCTTCATATACTTCTATATTTCTATGTCTAAGTTCAAAAATGCTCTACTTCTAAAATCACATTATGAACAGCTTATGTCTCTGTGGCTTAAGGTCATTACAAAAGCAACATAATAATGCTACATGGATATTACAGACATATGTGATTTAAGAGCATTACAAAGTTGTATGTAATTTGACAACATTACAAAAAGAAAAAAACATAATAATGGCCAAGTGTGTCCCTGAGACAATTACTTCATTTCTCTGAGCCTCAATTCCCTCATCTATAAAATGACATTCTCACAGGGATTTTGAGTTTGGTAAGATAAAATCTTTGAAAGCAGCTAACTCACTCTTCCTGGCACATAGTACGGGATTTATAAATGTTCAGTCTGGATTTATTTTTTTCTCGATCTTCCTGAATTTTCCAGTTGTAACCTGTGTTCCCCTCTGACGTGGTGCTGGAGTGGGCAACGGAGATATGGCTCATGGCTGCCGAGGGAAAAGCACCAGTTTCAGCACTGCAACCTGGTCCTCCAACTCTGCTATCTCAAAAAGTGAGTCAGCGTGCTCTGTAACACGTAGGATTCTACCCGTTGCCGTTGCCATTGAGTCGATTCCGCCCCTATAGACAGAGCAGAACCACCCCACAGGGTTTCCAAGGAGCAGCTGGTGGATTCAAACTACCAATCTTTTGGTTAGCAGCAAAGCTCTTAACCACCGTGCTACCAGGGCTCCATGTAGGATTGTAAGTATTTATAAACATAAGCATCACTGAATTTTAGCCAGGTTTTCAGTCTTGTGGGGAAAAAAGAATGGTGGGGGGCAACATTAAACAGGCCTATAGTTGTAATGCAATGAGTACATTTTGGGATAAGGAGCTGGGAAAAGAGAATATGGCCAAACACGTATGAGCGATAATCTGTGGTGTGCTGGGCGATTCTTGGCAAGCACAGTGCGGAGCATGTCAGAGCTTTGAGGGTCCCCTTTGTTCTTTCCTTCAACTATCTCAGATTCACTTGCCAGGGAAAATCTGAGCAAGAGAGGTTGGTCTCACGCCTGGAGCTGTCTCATCAGCCCTGTATTTCTGTATTCTATTTTCATCCATCTTGGTCCAGGACTGTGCACAGGAAAGCTATTTGAGAAGAAAACTTTTGGCTTCTTTATGAAATGTAAAAGGACAGCAGGGACTTATCCATTTGTCTTTAGCGGTTATTTGTAAGACTCTACTTTTCTATGTGTGGGAAGGAAAGAAAAAGATCCTGCCATCCTTGAAAACTTCAGGTTGATCAATCAGCGAGGGAATGTCTATTGTCTTCTTTGTGGAGGTTTACTGAAACTTGAGGAGGAAAAATGTTTGCTCTAGCTATTTCCTGAATAATTAAGGGGTATTTTTTTCCAGCAATTTAGATACTCAATACTAGTGTATTGCTGTTGGCATTCATACTTATGTTTAGGCAGGCAGGGGTTTAAAACTAGGGGTCTAGGACAGGCTTCATAAATTTCACAAACCCCTGAACCTATAGGAAAAAAAATACATGTATGAGTATGTGTGCGTATGTGTGTGTTTGTGTGTATGCACACCTGTGTGCTTTTTTCTGGCCTTTAGCAGATTCTCACAAGCATCTGTAACTACCTCACTCACAGCCCCAAATGTGGAGAATCACTGATTAATATGGTATCAATCTGTTAACGATGAATCTCCCTATTGGATATTGCTACTGTATTTCCTTGAGGGGTTTAGCTAGCGTTATTTGTAGCAGATCTTATTTGTGTAGCCCTACATATATTTATGGTACAATTTAATGAATTTCAGAATTTAGAACTGAAAAATCTGTGTTCAGATTCTAGTTCCTCCACTTTCTGACCATATTAACTACGCCAGGTAACTTCAACTCTGGGCATCCATTCCTTCAGTTGATGGAGGAATGATAACCCATGTTTGCAAGGTTTGTGGGAGGCTCTGAGAAATAAGGCTTTTGAAACTCCAACATGGGGCACAGCCAAATATGAATACATCTTGTAAAGGCAAGATTGTGTAAGGGATCTGCCCAAGCTGGGTAACAGTCTTTTTTTTTTTTTTTAAATTAATAAATGCTAATAGAAGAAAAATGAGGAAATTAGGCAAAGCATTAAGAAGAAAGGAAACCAGCTATAATCCCACAACCCAAACTCACTGTTAACATTTTATTGTATGTCCTTCAAGTCTTTTTTTTTAATGGATGGGTCTTTTTAAAAAAAAAAAAAAAACACATAGTTGTAATTATATCATATTTGTAATTAGACCATATAGTTTATAAGCATAATTTATTTAATCCTTACTTTTATTATTGGATTTTAGATGATGTTCATTTCCAAAGTATTAACAATTTTTCCCATAAATATAATCAGTTACTTTGCTGTTAGCTGCTGTTGAGTCACCCCGACTCATGGTGACCCCCTGCAAAATGGAGTGAAAAGCTGCCTGGTCCTGCGCCATCCCCATGACCAGTGGTGGATCAGACTCTTGTGATCCATAGGGGTTTTACTGGATGATTTTCAGAAGTAGTAGGTCGCCAGGCCTTTCTTCCGAGGTGATCTTAATCTGGAAGCTCCGCCGAAACCTGTGCAGCGTCACAGCGACACTCAAGCCTTCCCTGATAGGTGGGTGGTGACTGCGCATAAGGTGCACTGACTGAGAATCGAATCCAGGTCTCCTGCAAGGAAGGTGAGAATTCTACCACTGAACCTCCAAATACCTATCATTTGGCATAAAACTTTAATAAGGGATTATGTCTGTAGATCTCTCAAGGGGGAATTACTATGGCAGAGTCCAGAGTATTAGCCTTTTTTTTTAAAAAAAAGGCTCTTACATGTATCTGGATTCACAGATTCATTGTTTCTAACTTTTATGTTATGCAATGACACATGTATTTAGAAAAGTGCACACACTCAGGAGCACAGTTCAATTCCCAGTTATTTATTCCAAAGCAAAACCAGTGTACTTACACTGCTATTACTCCGGGTGCCCCTCATGCCTTCTCCCAGTCACTATTTCCTCCTTTCTCCACAAAGGCAACCACAGTACAGTTTCCTGGGGAAGTCCCTTTCTTGCTTTTATTTATAGTTTTATTATCGAAGCATACACCTCTAAATAGTGGAGTGAGACTTTGCCTGCTTTAAAACTTTATATAAGTGGGATCATACAGCATGGATTCTAGTGTTTGATTTTTTACGATTGTGAGAATCATTCATGTCGTTGCAAGGAGCTATATGTTCATTCTCATTACAATAAAGTCTGCAAATCTTGACAGCAATTATGAGCTGCGGCCCCTGCTCATTACGTTACAATAGCTAAAGGGACTTTTATATTTAGGACTTAATAACTAAGCAAAAGAAGCTGAAATTTATTTAGTGTCTACATTGGTTCAGATACCACAGATTTGAATGTGGGAGAAGAAAGCAAGTGGGCTATGTGTTTGTGTTTCAGTTTTTACATGTAGAGTGTCTGAGATGGGAAATAACTAATATATGACATATGGAAGATAACCTATGTCCAAAATACTTGCTCCTTACTTTCAAAATACAAGGTCATACAGGTATGTGTGTGTTTACTTGCATAATTATGAAAACCTTTATTTTGCCCCAGGGAGAGGAAAAAATACAAGTTTCTTTAGGACAGTAAATTGTCAGTCCCTTTTTAAAGTGAGATGTGTGTTTCTGTATTTAGATACCTTAATGTGCTGACGGAACCCTGGTGGTGCAGTGGTTGATGGTTTGGCTGCGAACCAAAAGGCTAGCAGTTCCAATCCACCAGCCACTCCTTAAAAGCCCTATGGGGCAGTTCTACTCTGTCCTATAGTGTTGTTACAGTCAGAATTGACACAACAGCAAAGGGTTTGGTTTTTTGGTTTAATGTGCTGATATGACAGTAGAAGTTTACTTGGTTAGATTATAACTTGAACCATCAATTGTTGCCTGCCCCCATGAACAGAGAGAATGTAAGATAACGTTATTGACAAAAACTATTAAGCAGGGTATACTTGATTTAAAAACAGATAAACACAGAAGTTTTACATCTATAAGCTACAGAGATTTTTAAGCAAATGCCTTCCTTGTCTTCCAAATGTCTTAAGCAGATCCATCTTTAGGTACCAATTCATTTAAAAATAGATCTGTCTCTTTTCAGCTCACACATTTGCGAAACGGAGGCCCCATGGACTTTAATAAATAAAAGCAGATCCACTACCATTCTCTCTTTATCTAAGAAGGATGAGTTTTTGTATCTATGGCAGCCTCAAGGTTTAAACTAGCAGTGTCCCCAGACAAGGCCCCAGCGACTCTGAGCACATTTCAGTGGTTTCGGTGACTACACCTTCTGTGGTGAAACAAAGACGGGCTTGCTGACTCTGTATCAGGCTCTTCATCCTCTCCTGAAAAACTGCCTTAGCATATGCCCATGTCTGTGTGTCCATTCTTTACTCTGAGAGAAGACGAAGCAGAACTTCCTCTTTAGTAACTGTATTTAAACAATTAATATGATTTCAATACACAGTGGACATTCAGTACATATTTAGAAATTGTTGTCATGACCGAGTTCTGGCAGCCAGCACACCTGTGTCATCGACACTTGTTATAGCATCTATAATGTCCCCTAGGAGTTTTGGCAACATTATAAAGGCCTTGTTGTCAACCAGAGGCCTTCTTGCTACCACTGTGTTTGCTGACAAAGAGAGGAACAAGCAGCAATCTTCCAGTGGCCCTCGTGATTCAAATGGAATCGAGTCCCAAAATGAAGCAATTAAAACTTGATGATTTTCAGGGTACAGGAGGAGAAATGAATGCTTGGTTTGTGTTTTCTTAAGATAGAGTGATTCCCAATAAACCCCTTGTTGGCACCTTAGTTATTGAAATAAAGTTCTATGTGACCTGTTTAACATCAATAATTCATTTCTGAAACTGAGATTTTTATGTAACAAATGCTGACTTGGAGCTCCTTCCCCACATCTTTAACTAGGAAATATATAATGTATGATATACCGCTCCCTCCCTGCCGATTTCCTAAAATGGCACTAAAGCAGTAATTATGTATATTACTCATGCACGTAAGTAATAGACTATACAATATTGACAATATTGACTCCTGATCACCTAACAATAAAAAATGTGGTTAACAAACAATTGCTTTGCATGGAGTAACACACTGCACTTCCCCTCTGCTAGCTCTTTTCAGCTTTTAAACAAAGTCTACACATGAATCTGATATTTTACCAAATGTATTTGGAATCGCTAAATTTTTCTTACAAATCATTTTATTTCACATGTTGTAATGAGTTTTAGGAATATAAACATAAATCCCTCCTATGTAAACATTAGCCAAAATAAAATAAGTTGTACTAAAATATATATACTTTCCATGAAAGTTAGATATTGAAACCAAAAAAAGCTCTATCATAGAACATCAGTCAGGTAATAGGACTGTACAAAATTCTATTTTAACTGCATAGTCATTAATCAATTAAATTCTGGCATAAATAGTGTTTACATTCATTGAGTAGTCTGCTGGCATAGTCATTTTGTACTGTAAACATGCAAATGCCATTTCATAGTAGAGTTAGCTCCTTCCCTAGTTCTGCTCTCCATAATCTCCAGAGACTTTCAACCTATTCACAGAATAGGCGTAGCATATCTAGAGATTTTATTATACTTATCCCCCTATGGGTATGTGAGGAGAGTTGGACACATAAGTACAAAGAGAAGGGATAGAACCGGAACTGATGCTGTACAGAATTTCTCACAGGTTTTCAGGACCAAACCTCTTATTCGGCTGGTGTTGCCAAGGCAGAACACAACATGTAACATTTCCCACTGTGGGTAGATTGGAAAAAACACTGTCTTTGAGCCAAACAGACCTGGTTTCAAATCCAACTCCACCACTGTGTGACTTTGAGCAAGTTACTGAACCTCTAAGACTCATTCTCCTCAACTATTATAGAGAATGTTTAGCATGCCTACTTCTGAGGGTCATGGTAAGGATGAAATGACATGATTAAATTTAAACGATACATAAAAACTCATAACAGATCCACAATAATCTAAGGACTCAAACATGTACGTTATCTGAGGTGAGCTACATGTCATGGCATAGAGCCACCAATCAATATCAACAAATACCCAGTAGTCTGAGTGTATAAAATACCATCATGCAGGAATAAATTCCACAAATTTATAAACCATTAAATTAACACCAGAATGATTTAAAATTATTTTCCTTTCAACTTAATGCATTTTGTCTTCAGATTACAACAGGCACTAATGTTGTCTGTAAGGACAGAGATTTAAGTGACTCTGCGGGTTTTAAGAGTGGATGGTATTCACGGAGGGGGAGTAGCATTCTCTGAGGCTCTGCTGGACTCCTTGAGGCTGAAGACTGTCATTCATCTTTGCAACTTGAGCAGCTAAGCACAGTGCCTGGTGCGTAGAACCGATTTCCTAAATCTTTTCTAAAATAAATAAGAGGAGGTAGCGGGGATCGGGGGGAGTGGAGGTCATTCAGGCCAATTGTATTTGATGAACTTCAAATCTGATTTTACGTACAGTAGGTGGAGCTGCTTCCCCAGCAAAAGTCTGGTTTCTTGCCTCAAAAATGTGCTCCCTAGGAGTGGAGCTCCTGGAGTGAAATGTTGCATGTTCGGGAGGAATAGGGCGAGGGTGAGGTTTCAGGAGTTTGGTAAATTGGTATTACAGAATTATAAGAAAATGACCTTTTCTTGCCCTCAAGAGTAGCCTGGGTTAGGAAGCATTCCCATCCCTTGTTTCTGTCTCATGACAAGCAACGGGAAGCAGTGGGCAGGGGGAACTCAGGGGACTTAGTCTATTTTTGTGGCCGCTTTGCTGCTGCTAATCAGCCAGTGTCAACTCTGCCTGGTAATACACACGGTTGGAGCCATACCCCTTCCTCCCCAACAATGGCCCTCATTCTCTAGCAGAGCCTCTCCAGAATAACGGGGCCATTACCCGCTCTTCCCTGATTCCTCCTGGTTTGCTAGGCTTCCCCATGCCAAACATCCTATCAATTATAAAAAAAAGGAAGATATAAAAAGTTATTTTACTAAAGGGTCAGCTGTACTTCACAAAGAGCAGTTCAGCAAGGAGGAACCAAGCCTATAACTTAGTGAGTGTCCCCTTGTGTTCCACAAGCCCTTACAGATTGAGGCATTGCAAAGAAGAATAACCCACGCAGTGGTCTCTCTCCCTTCTCATTTCTACTTCTGTAGCCAGCTATTTCCAGCTCCAAAATCCTGATCTATCCCTTTCCTCTGGGCAACTTCTCTCATTTATACAGGATTTTGCAAACTCCAATGACTCTGGTTTTGGTGAGGTGCTCACTGACTCTCTCCTCTGCCAAACTTGGCTGACTTTGAAAGAGAAGAGGGAGATTCAAGGAGCGTGAGCGAGAGGGGCCCTTGCACTAAGCCTCATGCTATGGAGGACGCTCACACATACACACACGAGATAAAATAAAAGAGTACGTGGACATTTTTATCCCTGAAATTCTGCAGCTCAGACCAGTTACAGCATGACCCGTAGTTGTAAACATCTCCTCTTATGACTAACACAATTCAAAAAAAAAAAAAACCCTTTGCCGTTTGAGTTGATTCCAACTCATAGCGACCCTATATGACAGAGTAGAACTGCCCCAAAGGGTTTCCAAAAAGCAGCTGGTGGATTCCAGCTACAGAGCCAGTGAAAGTCTTCTCCACATCTCTTGCCCTCTGTCTTTGAAAGACAAGGTGTACTGTGTCTGTGTGCCATGAAGGTCTGTAGGTTGTGCTTCTACAGATATCAGAGATGGAAACTACTTCAGGGTGCAGCAAGGATAAGACAAAAGACAAATCAATGAACTTGTCAAACGCTTCCTCTCAACAGAAATGCAATGGCTTCTTGCGTAATGGAATACCAATTCCCAGTAGTGCTGGGAGTCCACTTTCTTCTCTTTATGTTTCAATTTATGGGTCCAGAGATACTTATGAAATTAGCAAAGTAGTCTCAACACTTTGTGTATGGTTGCTGGGGAAAATTTTTAAATTTTACAATTCATAAGACTTAAATTTTATATGTGTAAATTTAGCTGTAGTTGGTGATGAGTGTTAACAATTTTTTACACTGGCAACTGGATGGACATGTACTGCTAGAACTGCCAATTGTTTTATGTTTATAAATATATTTAATAAAATCTACTTCTATTTTCATGCTATTAAATTAAAATTTTAGCATTCTTTACATGATTTTTATTTGAAATTTTTAGTCAATGATAATTTGTATTTTGTTTTTTAGTTTCCATGATAATTTTGAAAGTACTAGAAGAAAATCATTGATTTGAAAATATGTATAAAAATAGTTTTAGTTTTTAGTATCTTTTATTTCATACTTATTGATAAAATATCCAAGTTTTACATACTTGAATATCATTACATTTTGTTTTTAAACTATTAGATCATTCTTGTCTGTGGAACACAATTGTGTGAAAAATTTTCACCGTAAAAATGTAATTAGTGGTTTTGCTGAAATAAAGACAAGATAATTTTATGAAATAAGTGCGTGCTAATTTATGAATCATGTTGTTGTTGTTGTTAGGTGCCATAGAGTTGGTTCCAACTCATGGTGACACTATGCAAACAGAATGAAACACTGCCTGGTCCTGCGCTATCCTTACAATCGTTGTTATGCTTGAGCTCATTGTTGCAGCCACTGTGTCAATCTTATGAATCATACAGGTGTTTATTTTATTAGTTGTACACACATCACTGGCTCATCAATAGGACACTCAGATATACAGAATAACAACTAAATTTAGTGTTTTTTAATTTATCAAATTTCAGTCATATAAAAACCTTAGCTTAATATAGCTTTTCCAGTTTTTTTGTTATGAATGCATTTATCAAGGTGGAAAGAAAAAACATGATCTATACAAGAGGTAATTTTTACCTTTTACATCCTTAACCCACCCACACTTAGATAAATGATATATGGGCTTTTATCTATCTTCAGAAAGAGAAAAGCAGCCCCAGATATGTGGGACCTGGACTCCTATCAGCTGGTCCTCAGGGTTGCTTGGAGCTGACCTGGCACTTACAACTAGCCCAGGTGTTGACCTGTTGAACATAACTATTTCACAGAACACCCACATCAGACAAGCCCACTCTGTGGCTGCGATATCTCAAGACAGAAACAAGAGCACTCTGTAATCATGCTCTGGGGGTAAAAACATTTTCCAAACCTAAAAATGACCACACACCCCCTGACCCCGGCTAATGGAGTCCTTGGATGGTTCAAATGATAAACATGCACTACTGGTAACTGGAAGGTTGGAGGTTTGAGTCCACCCAGGGGCACCTTGGAAGAAAGGTCTGGTGATCTAATTCTGAAAAATCAGCCATTGAAAACCCTATAGAGCACTGTTCTATTCTGACATACATGGGGTCATCCTGAGTTGGAATTGAGTCAGTAGCAATTGGTTTATTCTGGCAAATATGAGAACCTGCTACTTTTTTTTTTTTTTTTTAACTAATATGACTTAGCTTCCACTCATTTTTCCCATTTTTTAGATAAGAGTTATTAAGATACCCCACATAAAATTATGCTTTCTTCCTGACAGCATCCAAAGTCCCACTTCCTAAAACCCTCCTCAAAATCACTTAACACAAGCCTAAATCCTGTAAGTCCCTTCTCATATCGTCTTTCTGAGAAGCCCCATGTCCCCCGTGATGAACCTTCTTCCTCAATACAAAGAGTGAATAATCCTAACATGCTACAAGGATGTTCCTGGTGGTCTTCGTCGGGAGGGCATTGCCAGTACTTCTGCTCTGTTGTTGTTAGTTATCACTGAGTCAACTCCAACACATCGAGACCCCCATGTACAACAGAACAGGACATTGCCCGGTCCCGCACCATTTTCATGATCATTGGTATGCTCGTGTCCATTGTTGTGGTCACCATGTATTTTGAGTATCTTCCAACTTATATTTTGAACGCCTTCCAATCTAGAGGGCTTATCTTCTAGCACTATATTAGAGAATATTCTGTTGTGACCCATAGGGTTTTCATGGGCTAATGTTTGGAAATAGATTACCAGGTCTTTTATCCTAGTCTTAGTCTGAAACCTGTCCACCATGAGTGACCCTGCTGGTATTTGAAATTCCAGTGGCATGGTTTCCAGCATCATAGCAACATACAAGCCACCACGATATGATAAACTGACAGATAGGTGGTAGATTCTGGCTCGAGACCCAGTAAAAACGTTAGGGAGGCGCTGCCTGTGGACTTTGAGTCCAGTTCAGCTTCCCTACAAGCTGGAGTTGTTGCTGGTTTCCCACTAGATACCAAAGAACCAAGTGCACATCCCCAGGGTGTTCATTAATCCCACTCTAGACACCACAGGAGGAAAAAGAAACTCCTGCTGTTAGAATAACTTTAGCCCTGTTCCCTGCAAAACAATTAACCCTGGCATTATTTAAACGTTCATGGAATAATTCAATACAAATATTTATAAAGCACTGATTGCGTGCTAGTAACTATTATAGTTGCGGAGGACGTAACAACAACAACAAAAAACAAACCTGTTGCCATTGAGTGGATTTCAACCCATAGCAACCCTAGAGGACAGAGTAGAACTGCCCCAAAGTTTTCCAAGGAGCATCTGGTGGATTCAAACTGCCAACCTTTTGGTTAGCAGCAGGGCGCTCTTAATCACTTCGCCACCAGGGTGTGAATAAATTAACAAAAATTCCTGTGTTCATGGTGCTTACATACTATTATGTTAAGGAACAATTTTACTCTTTCCTGTGTCTGGCTTATATTAAAAGAGCCCCTATATTTAATGCAAGTGGCTCTTAGTCATTCGGGGGTGCATAAACCAACTGAAGGAGATGCTCTTTGATGACCAATCTCACTCCGCAGTCACTGCCGCCTCCTCCCACTCCCTCCCCTCTTTGTCCCACACACTGATTGCCAGAGGAGAGGAGTTTCAATGTCAATTTTGAGATAAATGCACAAAGTAGAGGGCTAAATTCTGTAAACGTTGGTGGGTGTTTTGGACTGCTTTGGCTGTTTAAAGTTATTTGTGATCAGCAACATGTATGTGTAAACAAATAATTTATTAAATAAAAAAATGATTTCAAATTGAATATGCTCACTTCCATCTTGAGTGTCTTGCTGGCACTATTTAGGAAAGCAGAGATTCTTCTTTGTAGTTGGGAAAGGTAATCTTAATTCCAGCGTCAATTTGGTTATCACAAAATCTAAAATAATGTAATCCAAATTTAATTCAACGCAACAAATTTGTATCAAATACCTTCTAGTGGGAAAGATACTATCTTTCTTTTGTGAAGGTTAAAATGCTTTGCAAACATTGGCAGACAATTTCAAATAATGCTTAGATCTGATCTCAATAAATGTATCGCATACAGTATATATGGTTTATTATATACATGAAACAACATTTTTAGTAATGACTCATATATAATAGTGTTTGCAATGTGGTTTCCATTATAACTCTAGTCCTCATCTGCTAGTAACTTTCTCAAAATTTAATCTTTTGGGTTGAAGTTTTCCATGCCTGGTTTAAGCTCAAAGGTATTTAAAAAATATTTGTAAAGTTGCAGGTCAATTCCTTTGGCTATTGTATAGACTTCTTTTAATTTCAATGTAGACAAGAGAAAAAAAGGGGGGAGGGACTTGAGTATCTGGGCATGGTATTTGTGTGTTCAGCTAGAACCGTAAAAAGACCTTTATAACCTGTACCTAAGATCATTTCACTCAGCTCATTTCCTGAAGTAACTGGGGCATGGTTTGCTGTTATCTGGTATGCCATTAGTTGTTGCAGGAACCATTCCTTTACATGGAAACAGAGGATAAAAAAGACCCTTAGAGATTAGATTCCCATGACGTTTAAATATTTATGTTTAGTTGATTCTTGTGACTAACTGCACATAGTGCCCTGACTCTGATGGTCTTGGGATAAGATTTCAGCCGTCTATAACCCATCATTGCCCTAACAGGGAACAAAACAGAGAACCCCTGAGGGACCAGGAAAGCAGTGGGATGCAGACCCCAAATTTTAGTAAAAAGAACAGACTTAATGGTCTGACTGAGACTAGAAGGACCCCAGAGGTCATGGTCCCCAGGCCTTCTGTTAGCCCAAGACTGGAACCATCCCCAAAGCCAACTCTTCAGACAGGGATTGGACTGGACTATAACATAGAAAATGATACTGGTGAGGAGTGAGCTTCTTGGCTCAAGTAGACACATGAGACTAGGTGGGCAACTCCTGTCTGGAGGGGAGATGAGAAGGCAGAGGGGGACAGAAGCTGGCTGAATGGATACAGGAATAACAGTGTGGAGAGAAGGAGTGTGCTGTCTCAGGGGAAGAGCAACTAGGAGTATACAGCAAGGTGTATATAAATTTTTGTATGAGAGACTGACTTGATATGTAAACTTTCACTTAAAGCACAATAAAATAAGAGTTCAGCCATCTATCATGTCCTTTCCTCCCATTCTCAGCCCCCTGTAGCAAATGTAATATGATTTCAGGAAATCAAAAGTACTTCTCATTAGAAAATATGGATGATTGTAGTCTTTCTAGGTATTTATATCAAAAAAGATAAGTCTTTCTGGTTTTAGTTTCGATGGACATCTTGCCAAATGGGTCTCTGAAATGTCCTGCAGACATGAGTTTTGTCTTAGGATATCTATAAACGTAGCCATAAGTGCGCCCTCGCTTACCCAAAAATAAAGAATAAAGATACAGTCCTCATAGAAGACTTTGGTGGCTGAAGCTTATTGGTGAATGAGAATAAACAGCATTCTTGGGGACTAAAAAATAAGGTGAAGGCACAAGCAAGAATTCCTTCTGGGCTCACACAAGATAAAATGACATACCCTGCATTCTCATGTGTCAGGAGTCTTCACCTAACACTTGAGTTCAACTCTATTCTCATAGTAAATGTCATTAGAAAACCATCACTTTTGAAAATGTATAACTTGATCTTTACTTTAAAAAAAACCCATCAAATTGCCCCAAAGGCATCTTTAAAAAATGACATCTTAAGTATCCTTTTCCTAAAGTCATACCGTGTATGTATAGATGCATAACTGCTTTGGATGCCTGTCTATTCCCTTTCTGTAGCTCTTCCATGTAGACGTATACATCTACATCCGTGTAGATTCAGAATTTTCCACAAGGAACAAAGGGAATCTCATAATGAAAAGCAACATTTTTTATGGAACCGTGCCAAGGTACCGGATCCTCGCTCTTTTCCAGTTGATTTATCTTAATGATTCTCTGTCAGACAAAAGCCTTTATGAATTCTGCATAATGTCCTATTCAATTACAGCAGCATGCTTGCCTTGCTTTGCAAGGCTAAGCTTGAGACAGCTTTCCCCCCGCCCAAGAATCTCTCCTATATTTAGTGACAAAATCAGACCAGTTATTGCTGGAGGAACATGACTAACAAAAAGTTTTTTCTTTTTTT
Source organism: Elephas maximus indicus (assembly GCF_024166365.1). Lineage (NCBI taxonomy): Eukaryota > Metazoa > Chordata > Mammalia > Proboscidea > Elephantidae > Elephas > Elephas maximus. Next base: position 43,825,436 of record NC_064823.1, read on the forward strand.
TTTTTTAAGAAACATGCTTAGGAAAATGAAGCCTGGAAAAGGTTTATCAACCTTGTTCCAAATTTGAAGCTAGCTTTTCATTTCTTTACTCACTTTGGTTAGACACAAGCCTTGGAATCATACTTTGAATTGCTTTTATGTTTAAGCGGACAGAATACATTGCCAAAATATTCCTTTCAGCCTCATCCTTCTAAAGAGAAACAAGGACAGAGCTCTGGGTTGGTCTGTAGTGTTACTGTCTGATTGAACTTTGTGATAATTGAAATGTTTTCTTTATTTTGCTCAGTCCAATATAGTGACCGCTAGCTACATCTTGTTGTTCAGCATTTGAAACGTGGCTAGTGTGGATGAAAACTGAATTTTAAATTTTGTATTACAGGCAGTCCCCAGGTTACAAATGTCATACTTATGTTATGAACTAACCCCTGTAAAGCCTACTATATTAAAAATTCAAGGTATGTCCAATGGTTCATAATAACAAATGGGTGCTACTTTGTGATGCTCATCAAAACATTACTATTATTATTACTGTATTATCATATTAAAGATGTTTTAGTGTAACTGGAAGTGTTTCTTCAATGTTTTTTACGCATAGAAAGCATACCATATACTAAATACTGAGACTAACGTTTGACTACCTGACGTTAGGTATGACCCATACCTAACTGTTCTGACTTAGGTGCATATTTAACTTAAAGACAGATTTAGGAACGGAACTTGTTTGTAATCTCGGGACAGCCTGTATTGTAAAAAGGCACCCCAATACTGCATTTCTCTTAAGGGATATAGAAAAAATTTGGAAACAGCTAGTGGTGATGGTTGGGCAACATGATAAATGTAATTGATGTCATTGAACTGTGTATGTAAAAAATGTTGAAATGGCAGAAGTTTTGTTATATATACTTTTAACACACACACACACGCAAACAAAAACAAAACAAAAAACCCTCCCCAAATTTAGTGGCTTAAAACAATGATTTATTCTTATTTCTTATGTATCTGTGTGTTGACTGTACTCAGCTGGACAGTTCTTACCTGGGGTCCCTCCTGTGGTTGCAGTCACGTGTCAGATGGGGTGGAGTCATCTGAAGTTCTCAACTGGGCTGACATCCAAAATGGCTCCTCACCACATGTCCAGTGTTTGGGCTGGTACAGTTGGAACACCTGAGGGGTGGCCAGGCATCTCTCTCCATGTAGACTCTCCATGTGACTAGCTTGGGTTTTTTCAAAGCGTGGCAGTCTCAGGGAGTTGAACTTCTTACATGGAATCTGGAAGTAAGAGTGGCAGGTTTATCAAGCATGGAGAATGGCCCAATGTTTCTTGTTCTATAATATATTGGTCAGAGCAATCGTAGAGCCTACTCAGATTCAAAGGGAGATGGCTTAGACCCTGCCTCTGGATGGGAAACAACCAATTGCCATTGAGTCATTTCTAACTCCTGCTAATTGCATGTGTGTCAGAGTAGAACTGTGCTCCACAGGATTTTCGATGACTTAGTTTTTGGAAGTAGATCATCAGGCCTTTCTTCCAAGCTGCCTCTGGGTGGACTCAAACTTCCTGCCTTTCGATTAGCAGCTGGGTATGTTAACCTATTAACCATTTGTACCTACCAGGGACAGATGTGGCTGTCTCTATTCCTTCACAGCTACTCTGTAGAGTGGCAAATTCTCATAAGCATAACCACTAAAAGAAGGTTAAGGCAAATCCTTTTGTTTTTCCTCTCTACTTGACCAATAAATTAAATTCAATTGCTGTCTTTAGGGCAAAAAGTGACAAAAGCAAATAATTTTGTGCTTTTGATGGGCCTTTTGATGACATCTAAATTGAACTGGGGCCTCATGTATGAGGAGAAAATTAGTGGTTTTATTTTAGTCCAGGACTGAATTTTATGAGGCAAACAAATACCATTGGCCAAGGTCATTTTCATGGTTCTAAAATGACGGAAAGGAGTCCTGCCGGAGCAATGATTAAGCGCGCTCGGCTGCTAAGTGAAAGGTTGGTGGTTTCAAGCCCACTCAGTTGCTCTGTGGGAGAAAAACCTGGTGATCTGCTCTTGTAAAGATTACAGCCTGAAAAACCACATGGGGGCAGTTCTGCTTTGTCACATTGCGGCACCGTGAGTCAAAATCATCTCGACAACACCTAATGACAACAAAATGACTGAGAATACAAATTCTGGCTAAAAGTCATTTTCGCACGGCATGCACTGAGCTCTGCTTTAATCTCTGAATACGTAATGATTAATCTCCTTTTCATTTTGTTAATGCAGCTTCAGTAGCCAGGGTTGTCTTTTGATTAAACTTTTTTAAATGACACATTCAATGTCAGGCAGTTTTTAAAAAAAAATTAATAATCTCATGTTAACAACAACAACAACAACAACAACAAATGCTTCAATTTCTATAAGCGGTGCAGAAGTTTAGTATCTCTTTGAATTTTTCCTGTTGCTGTACATTTTTGTACAGACAAATTTGGTCATTTGTGTTTCATTATACGCGCAAAACATTTATTCAGTTGAACATCAACTCTTTCAACTTTAAGGCAACCGCATGGATATCCTGTTGTCAGGCAGCTTCATCCTGCCTGGCCCAAGAGACTTAGGTTAAGGTGAACATTACTTCTATCTTTGAAGACCGAGTGCCTTCCAGGACTGCTGTTAATAGTTTAGACTTGCAACGCAGCATTAATCAATAATGTTCACAGGACTCCGTGTGATGACCTGGGTCTAGGTTTCTGTGTCGTGTGGAAGGTTAACAATTTCATCGAATGTAGGGTTTTGGGTTTAGTCTTGGGATGGTTTACATATCCAGCTGCCACACTGTCAAATGGTCTCCCGAAGGACCTTCTTGTATTGCTTTGATTTGGTTTTCTGCTCTTTGTGTCTTAGATCTTTGAGGCAGAATGTGTTTTTTAGGTAATCAAATTCAGCGAGGCTTTAAGGTGTATCTTGCAGAAGGAAATCTGGCTGTGTAGGGCATCCTTGGTGCACACTAATTAAAGGAATGATCTACTCATCACTATTCTGGGGACCAGATTCAGGGTGACTGGTAGCATGCTTTGTTCCATCCACCCCTTTCCTCTCTCCTGTTGTCACCTGCATTCTGATCCCCCGTAAATCACATCACCTGTTCCTTTAGGCCTTTCACCGATCCACTTCAGTTCTGTTTGCTCTGGCAGCTGCTGCTGAGGCTCTGGCTTTCTTTCTTTTTTTTTGACTTTTGGTAACTGGCGGGGCTTTCTCAGCACAGACAGAATAGGATGAATAAGGGTGTGGTTTTGGGATTGCAAAAATGGCAGAATTGAGAAACCAGTGTCTCAGAACTGAAATACAATTTGTCACTCCCATACCTCAGGGCACTGCAAACGCTCTCCATTCTCACAGCTTCTACCTATTCCTTGTCCACTCTCCCATCCCTTCAGTACCTTCTCCAGGGTACTGTGTATCTGATTAATTTACTTTCTTACTTCCATTGCTTTCCATTGCTCTTAACATAAGGTCGAACCTTATGGTAAGGTGGTCTGGGCTACATGGACTCTACCTTTCTAGGCTTTTCTCTCAGCATTTCCCACACACTCAGCTGCAGCCATACTGAACATTTGTCAGTTCCTTGTCTCACAACCCTCTTTACTACTTGTGGCTTTTGTATAGGGGCATGCTGTCTCTTCCAGTAAAACATGCTCCCCGCTCTTCTTCTCCCAAATTCCAACACTTCTGCCCCCTTTAAGGCCCGGTTTAAATGTCACTCTCTTTAGGTTGTTATTGTCTCTGGCCCCAAAGACTAGGTTAGACTCACCAGTCATAGATACCCTTTTCTCTCATTCATTCTTCTCAGGGCACTTCACATTATTTATTCTATATTTGTTTTTATGTTCTCACCTAGAGTGTAAGTTCTGTACAGGTAAGGGTCACATTTGACTTGGTCACCATTGTATCCTTGGCATATAACACTGTGCCTGGACCAGAATAAAACAAAACAACAACAAAAAAACCCTTTGCCATCAAGTCGATTCTGACTCATAGTGACCCTATAGGACAGAGCACAGAGTAGAACTGCCCCATACGGCTCCCAAGGAGTCCTTGATGGAATAAAACTGCTGATCTTTTAGTTAGCAGCCATAGCTCTTAACCACTATACCACTAGGGTTTCCAATATTTGCTGAAACACTGTATAAATCCCACCTAACAGAAATATCTCTGATGAAACCTTATTGTTGACATAAATACCAAATAAACAATTTTAATATAAATAACTTTTCTTTGTATCCACTCTATATCGAGATTTCATATTTATCAAAAGTATTATCATCCTTCCTCACAAAATTAAACACAGAATTACCATCCAAAACCAAACCCATTGCCGTGAAGTCAGTTCCGACTCATGGCAACCCTGTAGGGCAGAGTAGAACTGCCCCATAGAGTTTCCAAGGAGTGCCTGATGGATTTGAATTGCCGACCTTTTGGTTAGCAGATGTAGCCCTTAACCACTACGCCACTAGGGTTTCCAGAATTACCATACGACCCAGCAATTTCATGCCTAGCTATATACCCAAAAGACTTGAAACCAGGGACATAAACAGATACTTGTACACCAGTGTTTATTGCAGCACTATTCACACAATAGCCAAAAGGTGGAACCCAAGTGTCCACCAACCGACGAATGGATAAACAAAATGTGACCTAAACATACAATAGAATATTATTCAGCCATGAAGAAAAATGAAGTTCTGATATGTGAAAATGTTACGCTGAGTGAAATAAGCCAGACACATAAGGACAAATACATGACCCCACTTACGTGAAACATCTAGAACAGGCAAATGCACAGTGACCACAGTTTATTAGTGTTACCAGAGGTGGAGGGCAGGGTTGGGGGAAAGGAGGACTCAAATGCTTAGGGGACACTGAGCTACTGTTAAAGGTGATAGAAAAATTTGGAAACTAAGAAGGGAAAGTTGCACAATACGGTGAACTTAATTAATGTCACTGAATTGTACACATAAAAGTGGAAATGACAAAAATTTTGTTATATAATTTTTTTCTACAGTTAAAAAAAAAGTTATCATTCTCCCCTCCGCTTGGTTTCAGTGTTCACAATAAGGAATCATTCTTGGATTCCAGTTTATAAATCCACAGCGGCAACACTGCCGGAGATATTTTTAGTTATTCTCAACATGCAGGTACAAAGAAGGCCATAAGTCAAAAGCAACAAAAAGCACTCTTCTTTGGTACGAAGCCGTGGCCCGTATTTCACATTGCTGGACTTTGCTTTGTGCACATTGTGCCTGGCCAACCCCAAGTATACATGAAAGGGCTTCATCAACTTTTAACAAGCCATATGGTTAAAACATCTACACATATTTCTTCTGATACCTTCAGGCACTGCTAAGCAGCTGGTATTAATGAATAAGCATGGCCAGTGAATCATGGTATGTTGTTGCTAGAAGGAACAGTTTATAGCCAGGAGAATTATAGATTACTCGGCAAGAACACACAGGAATAGAAGGGTGTGTGATTTCTGCATCTCATCTAGATTTGGCCACCTGTACTGCTTAAGGCAATGCAATGCTGGGCTGATTAGCAAGTATTAATTCTATTCCTACTGATTGTGGCCCTGGGAGATGGGACCAATACTTTCATCTTTCCTAAAACTGTTTCAGGACCACTATTCTTAACTGAAGCCACCAGCAGGACTATGAAAAGAGACCCTAAGCAACAGCCCCAGCAACAACGACAACGTTTTGAAATGCTGTTTCTCTAGATTTTCTGTCTTCCCTTGCAGAAAATGTATTCGTTTCCTCCCACTACATATATGAAGTTTTTATTATGTGATCCAGTTCTTCCTACAACCTTATTAACAGACACAATTCCTACCATAACCCAGATGTAGGAATTTTCTCCTGTCTGCATGGGATCATTTTAAGCTTCGTATAAACTTTGATGTAAAACTCAGCCTTTTCTCCAGCTTTTAAACAAAGCCATGCCTATTATGATTCTGGTAGTTTTCATATTACTCTGAATATCTCTTTAAGACAGTCCCATTAACGTATCTCAAGAGTTTCCTTCAGAGCCCTGGCCTCCAGCTTCATCTTTTTTCCCCCTCATTCTTTGCCCTGTCCTATGCTCAGTTCCTCTGACTCCTCTTTTCCCTTCCACAATATTCATATCAGCGTCCCTCTTCAGCAGAAACTTCGCTAGCTTTGGCCCATAGCCTTCCAAAAGAGCTTTTTACGGTAAAGGTTGTCAACCACTTATCCCAAAACTACTGCCATCAAGTCGATTCGGACTCATAGTGACCCTGGAGGACAAAGTAGAACCGCCCCATCCGTTTCCAAGGCTGTAATCTTGGAAGCAACTGCCATATCTTTCTTCTGTGGTGTGGCTGATGAGTTTGAACTGCCAACCTTTTGGTTAGCAGCTGAGCACTGAACCACTGCACCACCAGGCCTCCTGATCAACTATACCAAAAAAACCCATCTTACTGTCAAGGCGATTCCAACTCATAGAGATCCTATGAGTTGACCAACTATAAAACCAAAAATCAAACTCATTGCTGTGAAGTTGATTCTGACTCCTAGCAACTCTATAGGGCAGAGCAGAACTGCCCCATAGGGTTTCCAAGGAGCAGCTGGTGGATTCAACTGTTGGCGATGTCGCTCTGTGTTACCAGGGTTCCATTACATTATAATACGTTGGAGTTTACGTCTCCTTTTTCTTCTCTTACCCCTTTCCTTTTTTCCCCATTTCCTATTGGCAGTCAATTAAAAAAAAAAAAAATCCAAATAAATTGTGTTTGGCTTGGATGATTTATTTTTCAGGCTTCAGACATAATGAAATAAATTCCCTAAAATGAATTTGGGTGTGAGTATTTTCCTCTTCAGTACAGTGCTTTTTGTAGAGTTAGCAAAATTATGATATAAAGCAATGAGGTACAAAGACATAGAAGGAGGCCTGGTGGGACAGCAGTTAAGCACTCAGCTGTTAACTGAAAAGTCAGTGAATTGAAACCGCCCGCCACTCCAGGGAAGAAAAGACCTGGTGATCTGCTCCTGTAAAGATTACAGCCTAGGAAATCCTATGGAGGCAGTTCTACTCTGTCCTGTAGGGTCAGTATGAGTCGGAATCTATTCGACAGCACGAAACAATAGCAACAGATGTATGTATATCCCTCTCAGAGTACTTATCCTGGTTCTATACATATATAGGTGTGGGAATGGTTCCCCCACCACCTCTAGGTTGTCAAAAGTTTCACCTTCCTTCTTTGGGGTTTATGAATGGTCTAGGATAGTGCAAAGGGATTTGGAATTTGGAGAGATATAAATTTCACAGGGCAAATTTCAAGCCAAGTCTGGAGTGTTGTTATAGGGAATTTTTAATCAGATGTGGGTGGGAAGAACAGTTATCCTGGCTTTTGGATGGAGGGTACGAAGAGTGTTGTAAATGCTTTTTTATTACTACTGTTATTATAAAATATAATAAAGGAGTTCTTGGACACGTAGAAAAGACAAAAATAAAAACAGCTTCTGGAAAGTTAGAGGAGTGTGTGGGAGCTGGCCCAAAATTAGATAACCAAGTTACAGAAAGTAGATATAAGTCTAAAAGGCAAGGGCCGGGGGTTTTCATGTCTGGAAGAGAAATCTAAGTTGAAGAACCTGTGGAAAAGAGAGCTCGAGTTGAGCACCGTAAATATCTAATAATAATAATAGTAGCCAAAGTTTAATGAGTGCTTATTACGTACCAGAAATATTTGAAGCACTGTAAGTCTTAACATTTCCAAGCATTCTGTAAAGTTTGTACTATTATTTCCTTATGAAGCCAGAAGTCATGAAAAGACACCTTTTTTATGAAGTAGGGACAAGTGAACTACATCTTTAGTCCAGGGTATACCAATAAAGTTTGCTATATGTCTGGGTACATGGGTGAAAAAGATCCTCCAACGATTGCGCTCAACATGTTTCTGGAAATAGAGTTCATGTTACCCGTATGGCATGGTAACTGCAAACTGAGAAGTATACTTATACTCACTCATCTATGCCAAGAAATTTGGAAGACGGCTACCTGGCCAACTGACTGAAAGGTGATCCAACAGAATGTGGAAATTATCTAATAATATCATTAATATCACACACATGTAAAATTTTGCTAAAGATCATTCAAAAGCAGTTGCAGCAGTACATCTGCAGGAAACTGCCAGGGATTCAAGCTGGATTCAGAAGAGGACATGGAGGGAGGGATATCACTGCTGATGTCTGATGGATCTTTGCTGAAAGCAGAGAATACCAGAAAGATGTTTACTTGTGTTTTATTGGCTATACAAAGGGATTCAACAATGTGGATCATAACAAATTATGGATAACATTGCGAAGAATGGCAATTTAGAACACTTAACTGTGCTCATGTGGAAGCTGTAGATAGACCAAAAGACAGTCATTGTAATGGAGCAAGGGTATAATGCATGCTTTAAAATCAAGAAAGGTGTGCATCAGGGTTGCATCCTTTCACCACACTTATTCAATATGTATGCTGAGCGAATAATCCCAGAAGCTGGACTATATGAAGAAGAATGTGGAATCAAGATTGGTGGAAGACTTATTAACATCCTTCTAGATGCAGATAGGAAACTCTGGTGGCATAGTGGTTAAGAGCTACGGCTGCTAACCATAAGGTCAGCAGTTTGTATCTATAGGAACTCCTTGGAAACCATTTGGGACAATTCTACTCTGTCCTTCAGGGTCGCTATGAGTGGAACCCACTCGACAGCAACGGGTTTGCCTTTGGGTTTTTATATGCAGATGACATAACCTTCCTTGTTGAAAGAGAAGAGGACTTGAAGCACTTACTGACGAAGATCAGGAGGGGCCAATCCCTGGAGAAGGATATCATGCTTAGTGAGGTAGAGGATCAGCGAAAAAGAAGAAGACCTTTTGCGAGGTGGATTGACACAGTGGCTGCAACAGTTGCCTCCAGCATAACAAGAATTGTGAGAATGGTGCAGGACTGGGCAGTGTTTTGTTCTGTTGTACATAGGGTTGCTATGTATTAGAAACGACTGGACAGCACCTAACAACAACAACATACTTAAAAAATCTTAGATAATGAATGATAAAAGTAACTCAAGCATTAAGACAGTTTAGCAAGGTAGCAGGATATAAAATTTTTGTCGTTGTTAGGTCCTGATATATAGTGATACTATATACAACAGGAGGAAACATTGCCCGGTCCTGAGTAATCCTCATGATTGTTTTTATGCTTGAGCCCATTGTTGCAGCCACTGTGTCAATACATCTCATTAAGGATCTTTCTCTTTTTCACTGACCCTCCCCACTGCCAAGCATGATGTCCTTCTCCAGTCACTGGTCCCTCCTGATAACATGTCCAAAGCATGTGAGATGAAGTCTTGCCATCCTCGCTTCTAAGGAGCATTCTGGCTGGACTTCTTCCAAGACAGATTTGTTCATTCTTTTGGCAGTGCATGGTATATTCAACATTCTTTGCCAACACCATAACTCAAAGACATCAATTCTTCTTCAATATTCCTTATTCATTGACCAGCTTTTGCATGTCTATGAGGTGATTGAAAAAAAGCCATGGCCTGAGTCAGGTACACCTTAGTCCTTAAAATGACATCTTTGCTTTTTAACACTTTAAAGAGGTCTTTTGCAGTAGATTTGCCCAATGTAATATGGCATTTGATTTCTTGACTGCTGCTTCCATGGGTGCTAATTGTAGATCCAAGTAAAACGAAATCCTTGACAATTTCAATATTTTCTCCATGTATCAAGATGTTGTTTATTGATTCAGTTGTGAGGATTTTTGTTTTCTTTATGTTGAAGTGTAATTCATATTGAAGGTGGTAGTCTTTGATCTTCATCAGTAAGTGCTTCAAGTCCTCCTCACTTTCAGCAAACAAGGTTGTGTCGTCTGCATACTGCAGATTGTTAATGAGTATTCCTCCGATCCTGATGTTGCATTCTTCTTCGTATAGTCTAGCTTCTCGGATTTTTTGTTCAATATAGAGATTGAATAAGTATAGTGAATGGATACAACCCTGACACACACCTTTCCTGACTTTAAATCATGAAGTAACCCTTTGTTCTGTTCCAATGGCTACCTCTCAATGTATGTATATGTTTTGCATGAGCACAATTAATTGCTCTGGAATTCCCATTCTTTACAATGTTATCCATAATTTGTACAATCCACACAGCCAAATGCCCTTGCGTAGTCAACAAAACATATTAAACATGTTTCTGGTATCCATCTGACATCAGCAATGATATCTCTTGCTCCACATTGTCTTCTCAATCTGGCTTGAATTTCTGGCAGTTCCCTGTTGATGTACTGTTCAACCACTTTTGAATTATCTTCAGAAAAAATTTACTTGCATGTGATATTAATGTTATTGTTTGATAATTTCCACATTCGCTTGGATCAAATTATCAAGTAAAATAGATAGCTTCCGTACATACAAATAATAACAATTTAAGGATTTAACAAAAGAGAAAACCCCATCTACAAAGGCAAAAAAAATAAAAAATAAAAAGATAAAATGCTTAGGAATAATAAGAAATACACAAAACTTATATGAAAACAATCATAAAGTACTTCCAAGAAAGCATTATATCCTTGTGTTTGGATAAGACATTTCAATATCATTCTTATTATATTAACTAATACATTGGTGATCACAACAAACATACTAACAACCTTTTTCATGGTGGTAATCAAGCTATACTAACATTCATATGGCAAAATAAATACATAATAATAGCTAAGATAATACCGAAAAGGAGGAGCTATGAGAAACAGGACAACTGCTCTCCATAAACAAGTTTTCCTAGAGTTAAGGTAATCAATAATTAAAACAATGAGGTACTAATGTATGAACACTCAGACTAATGATATAGAATCAAAAGTTCAAAACAGGTCCAAATACATAAGCAAATTTATTACAGGATAAAAATAGTACCTGAAATCTCTGGGGTAAAGCAAAACTTTTAAATAAATGGTATTGGGGCAACTGGATAGCCATTTGGAAAAAAAAAATTAAATCTATTCCTCACATCATGTTGCTGTTGTTAGGTGCCATTGAGTTGGTTTTGACTCAAAGCGACACTATGTGCAACAGAACGAAATGCTGCCCTGTCCTGCACCATCCTCACAATCTTTGTTATGTTTGAGCCTATTGTTGCAACCACTGCATTGCAATTCATCTCGTTGAGGGTCTTCCTTACAGATTTGTTCATTTTTCTGGCAGTATATGGTGTATTCAATATTCTTCGCCAGCCTCATAATTCAAAGGTATCAATTTTTATTCAGTCTCCCTTATTCATTGTTTAGCTTTTGCATGCATATGAGGCAATTGAAAATACCATGGCTTGGGTCAAGCACACTTAGTCCTCATAGTGACATCTTTGCCTTTCAGCACTTTAAAGAAGTTTTTTGCAGCAGATTTGTCCAATACACAATATCGTTTGATTTCTTAACTGCTGCTTCCATGGGAGTTAATTGTGGATCCAAGTAAAATGAAATCCTTGACAACTTCAGTATTTTCTCCCATTATCATGATGTTGCTTATTGGTCCAGTTGTGAGGATTTTTGTTTTCTTTATGTGGTGGTGTAATCCATACTAAAGGCTGTGGGTTTTGACCTTCATCTGTAAGTACTTGAAATCCTCTTCACTTTCAGCAAGCAAGTTTGTTGCATTTGTATATCACAAGTTCTTAAGGAGTCTTCTTCCAATCCTGATGCTGCATTCTTCTTCATATAGTCCAGTTTCTTGGATTATTTGCTAAGCATACAGTTTGGATAAGTATGGTGAAAGGATACAATCCTGATGTATACCTTTTTTTATTTAAAACCATAAAGTATCCTCATATCATATACAAGAATAAACTTCAAGTGGATAAGAGATCTAAATGTAAAAAATAAGCTAGATGAAAACATTGGTAAATTCCTACAGAGGAGAAAGATTTCTACTTATGACTTAAAATCCTGATACATTAAAAAATTGATACGTTTGATTACGTTAAAAAAAAACAAACCCTTTTTCATGGTAAAAAAAATCACTAGCAAAGTCAAAGGACAAATTACAAATTGTGAAAAAAATCTACAATATTTATTAAATATAAAGTGCTAATGTCTCTAATATGTAAAAAATTTGAATCAGACATAGGTCTACTATGCCTACATGACAACTTGAAGAGGAGTGGAGTTACATTCATCATCAAAAAGAACATTTGAAGATCTATGGCTGAGTACAACACTGTCTGTGATAGGATAACATCCATATGCCTACAAGGAAGACTAGTTAATATGACTACTATTCAAATTATGCACCAGCTACTAAGGCCAAAGATGAAGAAATTAAAGATTTTTACCAACTTCTGCAGTCTGAAATTGATCGAACATGCAATCAGGATGCACTCTTAATTACTGGTGATTGGAATGGGAAAGTTGGAAACAAAGAAGGACCAGTAGTTGGAAAATATGGCCTTGGTGATAGAAATGATGACAGAGATTGCATGGTAGAATTTTGAAAGATCAATTACTTCTTCATTGCAAACATAAACAATGACTGTACACAAGGACCTCAACAGATGACATACACAGGAATCGCATCAACTATATCTGTGGAAAGAGATGATGGAAAAACTCAATATCATCAGTCGGAACAAGGCCAGGGGCCAACTGTGGAACAGATCATCAATTGCTCATATGCAAGTTCAAGTTGAAGCTGAAGAATGTTAGAACAAGTCCACGAGAGCAAAAGTACAACCTGAGTATATCCCACCTGAATTTAGACACCATCTCAAGAATAGATTTGATGCATTGAACACTAATGACTAAAGACCAGACGAGTTGTGGAATGACATCAGGAACATCATACATGAAGAAAGCAAGAGGTCATTAAAAAGACAAAAAAGAAAGAAAAGATTAAAGTGGATGTCAGAAGAGACTCTGAAACTTGCTCGTGAACATCCAGTAGCTAAAGCAAAAGGAAAAAACGATGAAGTAAAGAGCTGAACAGAAGATTTCAAAGGGCAGCTCAAGAAGACAAAGTAAAGTATTATAATGACATGTGCAAAGACCTGGAGATAGAAAACCAAAAGGGAAGAAGGTGCTGGGCATTTCTCAAGCTGAAAGAACTGAAGAAAAACTTCAAGCCTCGAGTTGCAATATTGAAGGAGTCTACTGTGAAAATATTAAACAACACAGAAAGCATCAAAAGAAGATGGAAGGAATACACAGAGTAATTACACCAAAAAGAATTGGTCAACATTCAACCATTTCAGGAGGTAGCATATGATCAGGATCCGATGGTACTGAAGGAAGAAATGTAAGCTGCACTGAAGGCACTGATGAAAAACAAGGCTCCAGGAATTGACAGAATACCAATTGAGAAGTTTCAACAAATGGATGCAGCACTGGAAGTGCTCACTCATCTATGCCAAGAAATTTGGAAGACAGCTACCTGACCAACAGACTGAAAGAGATCCATATTGTCTTAGTCATCTAGTGCTACCATAACAGAAATACCACAATTGGATGGCTCTAACAAAGAGAAATTTATCCTCTCACAGTCTAGTAGGTTACAAGTCCAAATTCAGGGTGTCAGCTCCAGGGGAAGGCTTTCCCTCTCTGTCCGCTCTGGAGGAAAGTCCCTGTCCTCAATCTTCCCCTGGTTGAGGAGCTTCTCAGGCACAGAGGCCCCATGTCCCAAGGATGCACTCTGCTCCTGCTGCTGCTTCTTGGTGGTACGAGGTCCCCCTGTCTCTCTGCTTGCTTCTATCTTTTATATCTCAAGAGATTGCCTCAAGACACATTCCAATCCTATAGGTTGAGTCCTACCTCACTAACACAACTGCTGCCCATCCTCTCTTATTAACATCATAGAGGCAGGGTTTACAGCATACAGGAAAATCACACAATACAGGGAATCATGGCCCAGGCCAATTGATATACACATTTGGGGGGACATAATTCAATCCATGACACATATTTATGCCTATTTCCAAGAAAGGTGATCCAACTGAATTCAGAAATCATTGAGCAATATCATTAATGTCACACACAAGTAAAATCTTGCTAAAGATCATTCAAAGGAGGCTGCAGCAATATATGAACAGGGAACTGCCGGAAATTCAAGCCGGATTTAGAGGAGGATGTGTAATGAGGGATATATATGGTTGCAGATGTTAAATGGATCCTGGCTGAAAGTAGAGACTACCAGAATATGTTTACCTGTGTTTTATTGACTATGATAAAACATTCGACTGTGTGGGTCATAACAAATTATAGATAAGATTGAGAAGAATAGGAATTCCCGACCACTTAATTGTGCTCATGAGGAACCTGTACATACACCAAGAGTCAGTCTTTCCAGCAGAACCAGGGGATAGTGAATAGTTTTAAGTCTGGGAAGGTGTGCATAAGGGTTGTATCCTTTAACCATACTTATTTCATTTCTATGCTGAGCAAATAATCTGAGAAGCTGGACTGTATAAAGAATAACGGGGCATCAGCATTGGAGGAAGACTCACCAGCAACCCGCCATATGCAGATGACACAACCTTGCTTGCTGAAAGTGAGGAGAACTTGAAGCATTTATTGATAAAGATCAAAGACCACAGCTTTCAGTATGGATTACGCCTCTACATAAAGAAAACAAACTTTCTCACAACTGGACCAATAAACAGCATCATGATAGACGGAGGAAGTATTGAAGTTGTCAAGGATTTCATTTTACTTGGATCCACAGTCAACACCTATGGAAGCAGCAGTCAAGAAATCAAAAGATGTATTGCCTTGGGCAAATCTGCTGCAAAAGACCTCTTTAAAGTGTTGAAAAACAAAGATGTCTCCTTGAAGACTAGGATATGTCTGACTCAGGCCATGGTGTTTTCAATTGCCTCATATGCATGTGAAAGCTGGATGATGAATAAGGAAGACTGAAGAAAAATTGATGCCTTCGAATTATGGTGTTGGTGAGGAATATTAAATACACCATGGACTGTCGAAAGAATGAACAAATGTGTCTTGGAAGAAGTACAACCAGAATGCTCCTTAGAAGCAAGGATGGCAAGACTATATCTCACATACTTTGGACATGTTATCAGAAGGGATCAGTCCCTGGAGAAGGACATCAACCTGGGTAAAGTAGAGGGTCAGAGAAAAAGAGGAAGACCCTCAATGAGATGGATTGACACAGTGGCTGCAACAATGGGATCAGGCATATCAAAGATTGTGAGGATGGCACAGGGATGGGCAGTGTTTCCTTCTGTTGGACATAGGGTTGCTATTAGTTGGAACTGACTGGACAGCACCTAACAACAATAATAACAACAACAAAGTCAAAGGACAAATGACAAATTGTGAAAAAATATCTATCATATTTATTACATATAAAGTGCTAATGTCTATAATATGTAAAAAATCATTAACAACGGAGAAAAGATAAAACACTCAATTAAAAATGGGCAAAGTACATGAACTGACCATTCATAAATATCATTTAAAAATGGCTCTCAAACACATGAAAATATGTTCAGCTTTACTCGTAATAAGAGAAATGCAAATCAAAACTGATGCAATAAAATTTCTCACCTACCAGATTTGCAAAAAATAAAAAAGCTTAGCAACACATTGATGGCAAGATTGTGAGAAAACAGCCATTCCCATCCACTGCACATGGAAATGCAAAAATGGGCATCCTCTACGGATGAGAATTTGGCAGTATCTAACACAACTACATATGCCTTTACTCTCCAACCTAGCAAACCCATTTTTAGGGATTTAACCCAAAGATATGCCTTCAAAATTATGAAAATATACATGCACTAGTTTACTCACTGAAGCATTGTCTGTAACTTTAAGATATTGAAAACAGCTTAAATGCCTATATATTGGGGACTAGACCAAATTATGGTACATTTATACAATATAATATTATGTAGCTGTTAATTCTCTTAGCCTGGTTACTCCTCCTCACTGTTTACATCGTTTCCACTCCCTTCTCTGCATCTCTAGAAACCCTACCTGTTCAAAACCCTAATCTCGAAAATTTTTTCTTCTCCTATTGGTTCTTCTAAATTCATCGTTTTTGAAACACAAAGCCAAGTAGATTCTCCCTTTTAATCTGCCTTCTGCTGTGCTGTATCTTATCCCCTCACTGGACAATAAGCACAGAAAAGCATTGTTCTGGAATGGGGTTTGGGAGTGGGTTCTGAGTGGAGTGAAAAAAGTAAATCTGTAAAAGAAAAAAATATTATTTACCACTTGCATTTTGTACTTTTAGACAAATTCATTAATGATAATGCAATAGCAGTTTTAGGAACTGAATATCAGCCACTGTGGGAAAGTAAAGTGTTATTTAGCTTACCTGAACCCCAGTTTCAGAATAGAATCTCTTTTTTATTATTCTGCATTTGGGTAAAAAGCATTTGGGTAGTTAGCTTAAATTGGAACACTGGAAAAGTGAAATGTATTTGACTCTTGGCAGAAATGATAAGCAGAGAAACCTAATGGCAGAGATCAAATTGTTAACATATAGGCATTTACATCTCTTAGCCTCCCACTTAGAATAAGGTCAGCTTGTTTTTCTCCATCCTGGACTTTTTCTTTCAAGCATTTGAATTTGGTAAACTCTCAATGTGTCTTGTTGGACACTTTTGCCTGTAATTCTTTAAAACCATGTGTGACTTAATCCATATGCTTTTCATTCATTTACAATCAAATCATCAAAATACAGCCTTTAAAGAGCTATTTGATTTCAAAGGACTTTTTTTTAATAAGCATTTAAAACCCTTTGAAAATAAAAAAGGGATGCCACATTTTTCCAAGAGTAAACACAGCACAACCAAAAACACACACCATGCCCAGAGAAATTCAAGCTTCTGAATTTTAATTCTACCTCATTCTTGGCTAAATAAGCCATTCCCTATCTTCCTTTAACTCCTGGTGAAGTGTGAATGGTTTTGAGATGAGGAAGTAATATTTTTAAATTACTATTTAAAAATTGATTTAGCTACTATTAGAGCAGCTCCCGAGGTCCCAGAGACTGAGGGAGCTAGAAGAAGAGTCTAGAGGACTGGTGACAGCCCCCCTTCTACTGAGTTAAGATTCCACTAATTTCACAAATGTCACTGTGGAAATGTATCAGGAAATTTTACAGTGGCTTACAAAGCTGTAGTTACGTGTCTCTGTGCAATGTCCCCTTGACTTACTAAAGATCAGTTTCTTGGCTTATTGAGGTGTAAGTTCTACGGTGACTCTCTTACACTTGGGGAGAGTCCTTTGTCTCTGTCCACAGTCATATATGACCCTCAAGTAGGGTGACCTACTTTGCAAATAACAAAAGATATGAAAAGTTGATCATAAATAATTGTTTGGAGGTTCAATTTTGTGGGGATTTCATTGTCAGATGAAGGAACATCACATTGCCCTTGTGGTGAATGTTTAATTATTAAATAGAGGTGGCCTATACTTCCTCCTTCAATTTTTAGGGAAATCTAAACCTTGGTTTGCAAAGAGGATCATTAAAAAAAAAAAAAAAGAAATCAGATGTGGCTGTTGAGGTCTGTGCAAAGATACTCAATTTCTGTAAAAGCAACTAGAGTAAGAATGGAGCTGTGGTGGTGCAGCGGTTAGGGCTATGGAGGGCTACAGCTGCTAATGGCAATTTGGATCCACCAGTTGCTACTTGGAAACTCTATGGGGCTGTTCTACCCTGTCCTATAGGGTTGCTATGAGTCAGAATCGACTCCACGGCAATGGCTTGGGTTTAGGGTAAGAACATATTGCCCACTGGAAGAAAATGAGACAGATTTTATTATTTTTTAAATACTCTAATATGAACTTTTTCTTATCTCACATTAATCCAACATCCAGTCCTCCTTAATGCTGTCTCCAGAACATGTCCTGGATCTGTCCACACCTCTCCATGTTCACATGAATCTAAACAACCATCATCTTTGGCCTGACTACTGAGGTAGTCTCTAATGGGTCTCATTGCTTCCCCTCTTGTCCCCCATAACTAATTTTTTCCACACCACAGTCATTCAGATTTTAAGAACATAACTCAGATAACCTCACTCCTTTGTAACTTCTCATTGCTTTTAGAATAAAACATAAACCCCTTACCATGGCCCTCAGAGTCTTGTCTACTTCTTCAACCTCCTTTTGTACCTACCACTTCACTCTTTGCCATACTGGTCTTTTTTTTGTGTGTGTGTGTGTCAATGGAACACTCCAAGTTCTTCCCCTATCAGGGCCTTTGTTGTCTTCTCTTTCATTAAGAGTCAGCTAAAATGTCACCTTCTCAGAAGAGTCTTGTCCTGGCTACCAGATTAAAGCAAATCTCATCCTCTTCTTCCTTTCCTACTGCAACCTCTTTCCATCATCCATTTTATTTTCTCCATAGTCCTTATTACAATCTATATTTCTTTATTAGTTTACTTATTGATTATCTTGCTCCTCCACTAGGCTGAAAGCTTCTTGAAGTCAAGGATTGAGTCAATCTCGCTCTTCACTAGCCATCTGATACTCCGCGTATACCTGACACATACCTGGCATTGAATGAACACCTGTTGAATAAGATTGTGTGCTTTTACTGGGGTATTCTTAAATTGTTTTTGGTTTTGCCCTTGTTTCAGGTGTCACTGGAACCCTGGTGGCGTAGTGGTTAAGAACTATGGCTGCTAACCAAAATGGCAGCAGTATGAATCTACCAGGTGTTCCTTGGAAACCCTATGGGACAGTTCTACTCTGTTATATAGGGTCACTATGAGTTGGAATCGACTCAGTGGCAATGGGTTTTAATGGGTTCAGGTTTGTCATGGATTGAATTGTGTCCTCCCAAAATATCTGTCAACTTGGCTATGCCATGATTCCCGATATTGTGTTATTGCTCTCCATTTTATAATCTGATGTGATTTTCCTAAGTGTTGTAAATCTTGCCTCTATGATGTTAATGAGGCAGGATTAGAGGCAGTTATGTTAATGAGGGAGAACTCATTCTACAAGATTAGGTTATGCCTTAAATCAATCTTTTTTTGAGATATAAAAGAGGGAAATGAGCAGAGAGACATGGGGACATCATACCACCAAGAAACAAGAGCTATTCTCCTGGCTCCTTTGGACCTGAGGTCCCTGTGCTGAGAAGCTCCTTGAGCAGGGAAGATTGATGACAAGGACCTTCTCCCAGAGCTGACAGAGAGCTGACACCTTGAGTTTGGACTTCTAGCCTCCTAGACTGTGAGAGAATAAATTTCTCTTTGTTAAATCCCTCCACTTGTGATATTTCTGTTACAGCAGCACTAGACAACTAAGTTGCTAACTAGTATTTGGTATCAGAGTAAGCAAATTTAGAGGAATGTGAAACATGAAAGATCAAAATGGGTGAGAAGATAGAGCTATTTTAAGAAATAAACCAAAAACCCAAACCAAATTCATTACCATTGAGTCAACTCGATTCATAACAACACTATAGGACAGAGTAGAACTGCCTCATAATGTTTCCAAGGCTGTGATTTTTTTTTTTAATAATTTTTATTGAGCTTTAAGTGAACATTTACAAATCAAGTCAGTCTGTCACATATAAGCTTACATACACCTTATTACATACTCCCACTTACTCTCCCCCAATGAGTCAGCCCTTCCAGTCTCTCCTTTCGTGACAATTTTGCCAGTTTCTAACCCTCTCTACCCTCCTATCTCCCCTCCAGACAAGAGATGCCAACACAGTCTCAAGTGTCCACCTGATACAAGTAGCTCACTCTTCATCAGCATCTCTCTCCAACCCATTGTCCAGTCCCTTCCATGTCTGATGAGTTGTCTTCGGGAATGGTTCCTGTCCTGGGCCAACAGAAGGTTTGGAGACCATGACTGCCAGGATTCCTCTAGTCTCAGTCAGACCATTAAGTATGGTCTTTTTATGAGAATTTGAGGTCTGCATCCCACTATTCTCCTGCTCCCTCAGGGGTTCTCTGTTGTGCTCCCTGTCAGGGCAGTCATCGGTTGTGGCCGGGCACCATCTAGTTCTTCTGGTCTCAGGATGAGGTAAGTCTCTGGTTCATGAGGCCCTTTCTGTCTCTTGGGCTCATAGTTATTGTGTGACCTTGGTGTTCTTCATTCTCCTCTGATCCAGGTGGGTTGAGACCAATTGACGCATCTTAGACGGCCGCTTGTTAACATTTAAGACCCCAGACGCCACATTTCAAAGTGGGATGCAGAATGTTTTCATAAAAGTATTATTTTGCCAATTGACTTAGAAGTCCCCTTAAGCCATAGTCCCCAAACCCCCGCCCTTGCTCCGCTGACCTTTGAAGCATTCAGTTTATCCCGGAAACTTCTTTGCTTTTGGTCCAGTCCAGTTGAGCTGACCTTCCGTGTATTGAGTATTGACCTTCCCTTCACCTAAAGTAGTTCTTGTCTACTAACTAATCAGTAAATAACCCTCTCCCACCCTTCCTTCCTCCCCTCCTCATAACCACAAAAGTATGTGTTTTTCTCAGTTTAAACTATTTCTCAAGATCTTATAATAGTGGTCTTATACAATATTTGTCCTTTTGCCTCTGACCAATTTCGGTCAGCATAGTGCCTTCCAGGTTCCTCCATGTTATGAAATGTTTCACCGATTCGTCACTGTTCTTTATCGATGCGTAGTATTCCATTGTGTGAATATACCACAATTTAACCATTCATCCGTTGATGGACACCTTGATTGCTTCCAGCTTTTTGCTGTTGTAAACAGAGCTGCAATAAACATGGGAGTGCATATATCTGTTCGTGTGAAGGCTCTTATTTCTCTAGGGTATATTCCGAGGAGTGGGATTTCTGGGTTGTGTGGTAGTTCTATTTCTACCTTTTTTAAGAAAACGCCAGATAGATTTCCAAAGTGGTTGTACCATTTTAAATTCCCACCAGCAGTGTATAAGAGTTCCAATGTCTCCGCAGCCTCTCCAACATTTATTATTTTGTGTTTTTTGGATTAATGCCAGCCTTGTTGGAGTGAGATGGAATCTCATTGTAGTTTTAATTTGCATTTCTCTAATGGCTAATGATTGAGAGCATTTTCTCATGTATCTGTTAGCTGCTCGAATATCTTCTTTAGTGAAATGTGTGTTCATATCCTTTGCCCACATCTTGATTGGGTTGTTTGTCTTTTTGTGGTTGAGTTTTAACAGAATCATATAGATTTTAGAGATCAGGTGCTGGTCGGAGATGTCATAGCTGAAAATTTTTTCCCAATCTGTAGGTGGTCTTTTCACTCTTTTGGTGAAGTCTTTAGATGAGCATAGGTGTTTGATTTTTAGGAGCTCCCAGTTATCTGGTTTCTCGTCATCATTTTTGGTAACATTTTGTATTCTGTTTATGCCTCGAATTAGGGCTCCTAATGTTGTCCCTATTTTTTCTTCCATGATCTTTATCATTTTAATCTTTATGTTTAGGTCTTTGATCCACTTGGAGTTAGTTTTTGTGCATGGTGTGAGGTATGGGTCCTTTTTCATTTTTTTGCAAATGGATATCCAGTTATGCCAGCACCATTTGTTAAAAAGACTATCTTTTCCCCAATTAACTGACACTGGGCCTTTGTCAAATATCAGCTGCTCATATGTAGATGGATTTATATCTGGGTTCTCAATTCTGTTCCATTGGTCTATGTGCCTGTTGTTGTACCAGTACCAGGTTGTTTTGACTACTGTGGCTGTATAGTATGTTCTGAAATCAGGTATAGTGAGGCCTCCCACTTTCTTCTTCTTTTTCAGTAATGCTTTACTTATCCGGGGCTTCTTTCCCTTCCATATGAAGTGGGTGATTTGTTTCTCCATCACATTAAAAAATGTCATTGGAGTTTGGATCAGAAGTGCATTGTATGTATAGATGGCTTTTGGTAGAATAGACATTTTTACTATGTTAAGTCTTCCTATCCATGAGCAAGGTACGTTTTTCCACTTAAGTAGGTCCTTTTTAGTTTCTTGTAGTAGTACTTTGTAGTTTTCTTTGCATAGGTCTTTTACATCTTTGGTAAGATTTACTCCTAAGTATCTTATCTTCTTGGGGGCTACTGTGAATGGTATTGATTTGGCAATTTCCTCTTCGATGTTCTTTTTGTTGATGTAGAGGAATCCAAGTGATTTTTGTACGTTTATCTTATAACCTGAGACTCTGCCAAACTCTTCTATTAGTTTCAGTAGTTTTCTGGAGGATTCCTTAGGGTTTTCTGTGTATAAGATCATGTCATCTGCAAACAGAGATAATTTTACTTCCTCCTTGCCAATCCGGATACCCTTTATTTCTTTGTGTAGCCTAATTGCTCTGGCTAGGACCTCTAGCACAATGTTGAATAAGAGCAGTGATAAAGGGCATCCTTGTCTGTTTCCCGTTCTCAAGGGAAATGCTTTCAGGCTCTCTCCGTTTAGAGTAATGTTTGCTGTTGGCTTTGTATAAATGCCCTTTATTATGTTGAGGAATTTTCCTTCAATTCCTATTTTGGTAAGAGTTTTTATCATAAATGGGTGTTGGACTTTGTCAAATGCCTTTTCTGCATCAATTGATAAGATCATGTGGTTTTTGTCTTTTGTTTTATTTATATGGTGGATTACATTAATGGTTTTTTGAATATTAAACCAGCCTTGTATACCTGGTATAAATCCCACTTGGTCGTAGTAGATTATTTTTTGATATGTTGTTGAATTCTATTGGCTAGGATTTTGTTGAGGATTTTTGCATTTATGTTCATGAGGGATATAGATCTGTAATTTTCTTTTTTTGTGATGTCTTTACCTGGTTTTGGTATCAGGGATATGGTGGCTTCATAGAATGAGTTAGGTAGTATTCCGTCATCTTCTATGCTTTGAAATACCTTTAGTAGTAGTGGTGTTAACTTCTCTCTGAAAGTTTGGTAGAACTCTGCAGTAAAGCCATCTGGGCCAGGGCTTTTTTTTGTTGGGAGTTTTTTGATTACCGTTTCAATCTCTTTTTTTGTTATGGGTCTATTTAGTTGTTCTACTTCTGAATGTGTTAGTTTAGGTAGGTAGTGTTTTTCTAGGAGTTCATCCATTTCTTCTAGGTTTGCAAATTTGTTAGAGTACAATTTTTCATAATAATCCGATATGATTCTTTTAATGTCATTTGGGTCTGTTGTGATGTGGCCCATCTCGTCAAGGCTGTGATTTTTATGGAAGCAGACTGCCACATCTTTTTCCTCATAGAACGGCTGGGGGGTTCAAACTGCCTACCTTTTGGTTAGCAGCTGAGGGTTTTCACCACTATGCCACTAGGGACCCTTATTTCAATAACTGGAGAATAAAAACAGTAAGTAAGTACACAAGTAACAGTAGGTAAGTACAAAAATGACATAATTTTATTTTCTTTTTTATTTATTCCAATTAAATTATTAACCTTAAAAGTTAATAAGTCAATATCCAGACTTCCCAGGAATACATTATGTTAACCAAAAACACCAAACCAGACTTCCCAGGAATACATTATGTCAACCAAAACAAACAAACCAAAGTCATTGCCATTGAGTCGATTCCAACTCATAGCAACCCTATAAGACAGAGTAGAACTGCCCATAGGTTTTCCAAGGAACAGCTGGTGGATTTGAACTGCTAACCTTTTGATTAGCAGCCAAATGCTTAACCACTGTACCACCAAGGGCTCCATTATGTTAACAGACTTTGTCATTTCCAGTAAGGGCTTTCCTAACAGTCATATTCAGGAGCAACAAAAGAGTAATTGATCTCCAGTGCTCAGATGGTTTGCAAACCCCCTGATGGACCCTCAATTTTTGCAAAATCTTCAAGTTAAGCTTTGCTGTTATTTATTAGAGGTTGACATAGTTGAAGTAGGACAGAAAATAAGATAAATATTGAGACTAATTCAGAGCTGAATCCCAGACTAATTTCTCTGTCTAGAGGAGTGGTGAGGATTTCATAGGCCTTTTGGAGTAGCCCTGCTGGTGCAGTGGTTAAGAATCTGGCTGCTAACCAAAAGGGTGGCAGTTCGAATCCACCAGCTGCTCCTTGGAAACACTATGGGGCGGTTCTACTCTGTCCTATAGGGTCACTATGAGTCAGAATCAACTTGGTGGCAATGGGTTTGTTTTTTTCCTGGAGTAGCAATAGTGCTCTCTCCACCCTGCTCCTAGGGTCCTGACCTTTGCCCTTTCTTCTAAGAGAAGAAGTTAGCACCTGGAATTGCTGGCAAAAAGAGAACTGGGTGAAAGGGTCCTTACCTGTTTTTGGCACACTGAAAAGCATTGCAACTGAAACATGCAAGGGGGAACCTGGTCCTGTCAGAGTCAGCAGTGGGAGTGAGCAGGTTTGGGAGACAGAAAATGAGCTTCAGGCAAATAACGTACTGGGGGTGGAGTTCAGAGCCCCAGGATTACCTCCAGTTGTCATCGTCACTCATTTAGCACAGGACAAGAAGGATGTAAATTAGTGCAGAATTTTAAAGTTTTGCTGGCACATCTGGCTTTTGGTATCATTAGAAGCACAACCTCTGCTTCGATTTGCTTCAGTTGTTCTAGAGCAGTGGCTATGATGGTATGCTCCAAGGGACTAGCCACATCAACAGCATCTAGGAACTTTTTGAAAAATGCAAATTCTTTGGCCCCATGCCACATTTCCTGAATCAGAAATGAGGTAGAGCACAGCAACCTGTGTTTAAAAAGCCCTCCATGTGATGATGATACACACTGGAGTTTGAGAACCACTGTTCTAGAGACTCAGTTCGCTCTTTCACCTCAAAAACATGCTGTCTGGAAAAGCTGTGAGCTCAGCCATTCACATTTTAGTATGAGTGACTTCAAATATATTACATGTTTTCCAGCTATATATTCTTTAAGGATTAAAGAAATTTTAGGCATTAGTGAGGAGATTTTTTTAAAGGAAATAGGTAATTTTCTCACTGCCCCTGAAACTCAGTCACTTGTAATGGTGTCTTTTCCCGTGACATCAAAAATATTTTGAAGCTTTTTTTTCGTAGAGAGATCAAGAGCAAATTAGGACCCACAATTTATGGTTTATTAATTCCAATCTGTTTTCTGAGTATTTTTAGCATTAAAAAAGATGTTACTTTTTGGCCAACACATTTTCTCAGTCAGAGGGAAATTATAGAAGTGTAGTGTTATAAGGTTTTACTAGATAGTTATTCCTTATGATAGACCTACTGGTAGTTAGAGGTGGCTTTGGATCCAGAAATACTGGAGTTCAGATCTCACCTTTGCAATTTAGTAACTACAAACTTGAGCAAATTTCTCTAAGACTTGGTTTCCATGTTCCTCATCTATGAAAGGAAGGAAAAAATGTCAAACTCCAGGGGTGTTATGAGATATAAATTAGACAATATATGGGAAGAATTTGTTAATACATGATTGCTATTATTATTAGGTAGGTTGGGATAGCTGGCAATTTAAGGAAGTCGGAGTGAATGTGGGCATGTGAGCGTGCACTCTGTGTGTGTGTGTGTGTGTGTGTGTGTTGGGGATGGTGCTGCTTGTTCAGTACATTAAAAAGGGAACCAGGATTTTGTTTTATGAAGGAAGTTTCCAGGAAGCCATTTTGTTCATAATCACCAGCTTCCTTTAGGCCATAGTACTTGTTTCCATTTCCTTTTCACAGAGCAACGCCTATCATAGCCCTTGAAATAAATCTTCCTTTCTCTCACTCATCTCCCCAAATTTCAAGAAAGGGTGTCAGTGAAATGGGCAAGCCAGCTGACTGACTGTGTGTGTGTACAAAGTGAGCTGTCAGGAAACCCGATCCCTTACAAGATTAAAAAAAAAAAAAAAAAAATCCTTCCCTCAAGTTCCTTACAGATGCCCTGCAAGGCTCATCTTGGGTACCAATTGGATGGAGATACTTTTAGGTGTCCTTGCGATTACAGAGAAGTTGCATAAAAATATTATGTAATCGATAATAATAATGATTGACTAACTTAATTGTCAACCATTTCATTGAATTAGTGGTTAAATTTAATCATTGTGTATGCAAACAGAAGATTCAAAGAGCTTATCAGAGAGTTAAAAAAAAAAAAAGATACAACTGTTTTGAGTGTGTGTTGGCAGAAGAAAATAGCTCTGAGCGTGTCTTCCAGATTGAGCCTCTTGTTCCCTCCTCGCTCATATTTTGGACTGTTAAATCCTGGGGCTTCTTGAGAAGACAGCCCCAAATCAGGCTAATTTGCCCACCTCTTCTTGAAGTCTTGTCCATTGGAAACTGCTCTGTCATTAGTTGTCTCAAGTTCCAAGTTCGCCTTCAGGATGCCGTGGAGCCCACACTGTAAAGGAGTTAATCAAAGGAAAACTCTTGAGACATGAAAGGCAAGAGTAACACAACAGAATTATGATTATGGGGCTGTTTTGGCAAAGGACTGGCTGATGGAGCACCCTGGTTACAGACTTCACATTTTAGCTTATTTTGTCTTTCAACTTGTCTCAAAGGGGGCACTGCCAAAATATTTTTTAATAGTTTTTTAAAAATCCTATTGTTCATAATGACCTTTCAAAAACTTGGAAATTCTCTTTATACTAGTTTTGTCCTCTTCAATTTGGCAAAAGTGGCTTTCTAATGGAATTTTTAATTATGTATATTTTTAATTATTTAATTATAATTAAAAATTAAAAAAAAGACTATATTGACAATCTCAGTGGTAATGGAGACCTAGGTTTCAGTTTAATGTTTGTTCATTATTTTCTGAGGAAGTACCAATCCACCCTGCTTGTACTTGACAATTTTGTCAAATGGAGGCACAAAGTGGAGGGGCTTATTGTACTGATTGGAAATTGTGAACCCTACTAATGCAAGAGGAAAATATTACTCAAAAAATGAGGACTCTATGGGGAGAATGTGAAAGCTGGAGACCAATCCCTAAATTTGAATCTTTGAATGATTTTGAGAAGGAATGCCTCAAAAAATTTTAAATAAGTCTTAGGGTATGTAGAGAGAAAGCTGATTGTGAAGGTCTTTGTGATCATATAGTCAAAATTTAGTCTTTGCATCATAAAAGCGTACAGAATTTCATTGACATTGAGAACTTCATTGAGCTTCCAGCCTGTTGGACCTGCTACAATTTGTGCTTTGGGATTTTTCAGGCACTTGTGAGGTCAAGTTCAAACAGAAAGTCCTATATGGCACTGGTGAAAAATAGATGCCATTGTATTAGAGGATAGTTAGGATGTATCAAGACTAGTTAGTAGAATTGTTGTTGTTGCTAGTTGCTGTTAAGTTGGCTCTGACTCATGGCAAAATTTTGTGTAACTAAACAAAACATTGCCCAGCCCTGTGCCATCTTCATGATCTTTGGTATGTTCGAATCGATTGTTGCGGCTATTTTGTCAACCCATCTCATCGAGGGTTCCCCTCATTTTTGACATACTAGGATGTATTAAAATAGTATAACTTAAGGATTATAAGTCACATTTGGATGTGGTAGAAGGTCTTATAAAAGACATTGTTAGCTGCCTGCCAGAAGAATGAATTCAATTTTAGGTTCATGACAAATTAATAACAATAAAGTATGCTGGGATGAGAATTTTAAGTGGAATTTACATTTAGCAATAAGAAAAGTCTGGTCAATGAGATATAGCAGCAGCAGGAGATTTCCCTGCTTCTGTGTACTTATACCCCCAGAATGGAGTAAGTGAATACTTGGGGATCAACTAAGTGAGTCTAATCCAGGTTTCTGCAAAGACTTAACTGTACCTGTGCTGCACTGTGTTGGCTTTGTAAGAAGGCACACTCCTTACATTAATCATAATGTGAAGAGAGAATCCATATATAAATAAAGGAATTAATATTCAAGAAAATTGCAAAGTATGATTAGGTTAGCTCCACCTTGAGGGAAATTTGATAAAGGCAGTTTAGCGAAGTTTGTGCAGCTGAGAAAGGATGAGAGATAATAGGAGATATACTTGGGTTGGGTGTTAAAGGATTTGTTGAGTCTATGTGCTCAAGTGCTCTGGGTATTTTGCTTGTTGTTTGTTTCACCCACTGCTGGATTGCAACAAATATAAACAAATCTTGTATTTGCAAACTTATACTGCCTCAATTGTTCTTCTAGTTCCAGTATAGTCAATTCCAACTCATGGTGACCCCATGCATATCAGAGTAGAACTGTGCTCTTTAGGGTTTTCAATGGCTGTGATCTTTCAGAAGTAGATCACTAGGCCTTTCTTCTGAGGTGCCTCTATGAGTACTTGAGCCACCAACCTTTCACCTAGCAGTTGAGTATGTTAGCTGTTTGCAACACCCAGGACTTCATTTTTTCTAGCTATATGCCTTGTTACTTGGAACGGACTTCACAGGAGAAAAGAGGAGAATTCATTCTTCTGGCAGGCTGTGCAAGTTGGCTTATAACTAGAGCTGTTATAGCTGGCTACTGCTTAGATTGAGCTGTCTGGCTCTTGTGATTACCCAGAAGGGTTGAACGTACAGGAACAAGTATCTGCCTGAAAGAAGCCAACACGTATAAAATGGGCATTAGATAAACCTGGATTAGAGCCTCCAGTATACTTTTTAGGAATTATGTGACCTTGGGCAAGTTAATTTATTGAACTGAGTTGTCTCACCTATAAATCATAGTAAAAGATAACAATAATCTACCCACTCCTCACTTATTGACATGGTTAGGTTCCAAAGACTAAATTGTAAAGTGAAAATTGGTGTTATGTGAAGATAGAGGACGACCACATCAGTTCACAAAACAGAGGATGGCTACATCATCATGTAACTGCCAAATTATATCATTACAAAATGGCCAAATTATATCATTACCTAACTGCCAAACCACTGAGAATCACGGTCCAGCCAAGTTGGCACATCACCTAACTATCACAGCCAACATTACTCTCATCTCACACCTAGGTGTTCATAACTGCCAGATGTACATCGTTAATGAACAAAATAGTCAAAAAGCAGAATTTTTACAATTGTAAATGCAAATGTTGGAAAACTAGATAGAGGATAAGTGAAGAATAGGTGCATTTATCTAGTATTTATGTGAAAAATTGGGAAGGGGAAACCTTACGAATAGCAGTGGAACATTGTCTGCTATAGACCCCCTCAGATGGGAAGGCACTCAAAATTGGACTGGGGAATTGATTCCTCCTCAAAATAGAGTTGACCTTAATGACATGAATGGAGTAAATGTCATTTGCTAATGTGACATGACTCGAAATGAGAAAAGACACCTGCAAATATCCATTAATGATCAGAATGGGGAATGTACTAAGTATGAATCTAGGAAAATTAGAAGTTGTAGAAAATGAAATAAAACATATAAAGATCAATTCCTAGGCATTAGCGAGCTGAAATGGACTGGTATGAACCATTTTGAATCAGACAATCATATGGTCTACTACACCAAGAATGACAAACTGAAGAGGCATGGCACCACATTCATCATCAAAAAGGACGTCTCTAGATCCTGAAGTACAATGCTGTCAGTGATCGGATAATATCCATATGCCTACAAGAAAGAAGAATTAATACTACCATTATTCAAATTTACGCATCAATCACTAATTCCAAAGATGAGGGAATTAAAGATTTTCACCAACTTCCACAGTCTGAAATTGTTCAAACATGCATTCAGGATGCATTGATAATTACTGGTGATTGGAATGCAAAAGTTGGAAACAAAGAAGATTGGTAGTTGGAAAATATGGCCTTTGTTATAGAAATGATTTGGGAGATCACATGATAGATTTTTGCAAGACAAATGATTTGTTTATTACAAATACCTTTTTTCAACAACATAAATGGCAACTATACACATAGACCTTACTGGATGGAAAACACAAGAAACAAATCGACTACATCTGTGGAAAGAGAAGATGGAGAAGCTTTCAATATAATCAATCAGAACAAAGCCAGAGGCCAACTGCAGAACAGACCATCAATTGCTCATATGCAAGTTAAAGTTGGAGCTGAAGAAAGTTGAAACAAGTCCACAAGAGCCAAAGTACAATCTTGAGTATATCCCACCTGAATTTAGAGACAATGTGAAGAATAGATTTGACACATTGAACACTAATGATGGAAGACCAATGAATTGAGGGATGACATTAAGGACATCATACAAGAAGAAAGCGAAAGGTCATTAAAAAGACAGAAAACAAAGAAAAGACCAAAATGGAGGTCAGAAGAGACTCTGAAACTTGCTTTCCAAAGTAGAGTAGCTAATGCAAATAGAAGAAATGGTGAAATAAAAGAGCTGAAGAGAAAATTTCAAAGGGCAGCTCAAGAAGACAAAGTATTTTAACGAAACATGCAAAGAACTGGAGTTAGAAAACCAAAAGGGAAGAATACACTCAACATTTTTCAAGCTGAGAGAACTGAAGAAAAAATTGAAGCCTCAGTTTGCAATATTGAAGGATTCTATGGGCAAAAAATTGAATGATGCAGGAATCATCAAAAGAAGATGGAATACACAGAGTCATGTGCCAGAAAGAATTGGTCAGCATTCAACCATTTCAAGAGGTAGTATATGATCAAGAACACATGGTATCTGTCTTAGGCTGGGTTCTCTAGAGAAGCAAAACCAGTAAAGCATACGAATATATGTAGGTATAGAGATTTATATCAAGGAAATGGCTCATGAGATTGTACAGGCTGGATGGACCCAAGCCCATGGATCAGGATAGAAGCTTCTCTCAATTCATGTAGCTGCAGAGGCTGTCGAACCTAAGATCTGCATGTCAGAGAGCAGGGCTCTTGCTCATAGGCTGTGAAGATTGACAAACGCCAAGATCGGCAGATAAGCTGACAGTTCAAGTTCCAAGAACCAGAGGTCAGATGAACAGGAGGCAGCCACAGGATCCAGAGCAAGCAAAAAGACAGAATGCTTATATTCCAATGCAGGCCATACCCCCAAGGAGACTCCCCTTCAACTGATTAGCTATTCACAGCAGATTCCATCATGGAAGTGATCACATATAAACACTGAGAATCATGGCCCAGCCAAGTTGACACACAATCTTAACCACCACAATGTTAAAGGAAGAAATCCAAACTGCACTGAAGGCATTGATGGAAAAAAAAAAAAAAACCTCCAGAATTGACGGAATACCAAATGAGATGTTTCAACAAATAGATGCAGCGCTGGAAGCGTTCACTCATGTATCCCAAGAAATTTCGAAAGACAGCTACCTCGCCAACTGACTGGAAACAATCCATATTTGTATCTATTCCAAAGACAGGCTATCCAACAGAATGCAGAAATTATCCAACAATATCATTAGTACCATATGCAACTAAAGTTTTGCAGAAGATAATTCAAAAACAGTTACAGCAGAACATCGACAGGGAATTGCCAGAAATTCAAGCCAGATTCAGAAGAGGATGTGGAACGAGCAACATTATTAGGGATGTCAGATTTATCTTCACCAAAAGCAAAGAATACCAGAAAGATGTTTAATATGTTTTGTTGAATATGCAAATGTATTGGACTGCGTGTATTGTAAAAAATTATGGATAACTTTGTGAAAAATGGAAATTCCAGAATACTTATTTGTACTCATGTGGAACCTGTACATAGACCTAGAGGAAGTCATTCCAACAGAACTAGGGAATATTGTGTGTTTTAAAATCAGGAAATGTGTCTGTCAAGGTTGTATCCTTTCACCATGCTTATTCAATCTGTATGTTGAACAACTAATCTGAGAAGCTGGGCTATATGAAGAAAAACACAGCATCAGAATTGGAGGAAGACTCAATAACAACCTGCGCTATGCAGATGACACAACCTTGCTTGCTGAAAGCAAGGAGGACTTGAAGCACTTACTGACGAAGATCAAAGACCAGAGCCTTCAGTATGGATTACACCTCAACATAAGGAAAACAAAAATCCTCCCAACTGGACCAGTAAGCAACATCATGATAAATGGAGAAAAGACTGAAGTTGTCAAGGATTCCATTTTACTTGGATCCACATTCAATGACCGTAGAAGTAGCAGTCAAAAAATCAAACCACATATGGTATTGGGTAAATCTTCTGCAAAAGACCTCTTTAAAATGTTAAAAAGCAAAGATGTCACCTTGAAGACTAAGATGCACCTGACCCAAGCCATCGTATTTTCAATTGCCTGATATGTATGCAAAAGCTGAACAATGAATAAAGAAAACCAAGAAGAATTAATGCTTTTGAATTATGGTGTTGGTGACAAATATTAAGTATATCATGGACTGCCATAAGAATGAACAAATGTGTCTTGGAAGAAGTACAGCCAGAACAGTCCTTAGAAGCGAGGATGGTGAGACTTCACCTCATGTACTTTGGACTGGTTATCAGGAGGGACAGTCCCTAGAGAAGACATCACGCTCGGTTTAGTAGATGGTCAGTGAAAAAGAGAAAGGCCCTCAATGTGGGGGATTGACACAGTGGCTGCAACAATGGGCTCAACCATAGCAATGATTGTGCAGATGGCACAGGACCAGCAGTGTTTCATTCTCTTGTACATAAAAAAAAAAAACCCAGTTGTACATAGGGTTGCTATTAGTCAGAACTGACTTGAGGGCACCTAACAGCAATATATAAAGGAGCCTTGGTTGTGCAGTGGTTAAGAACTTGGCTGCTAATCTGAAAAGTTGACAGGTTGAACTCACTACCTGCTCCACAGGAGAAAGATGTGGCAGTCTGCTTCTGTAAAGATTACAGACTTGGAAACCTTATAGGGTATTTCTGCTCTGTCCTATAGGGTCACTGTGTGTCAGTATTGACTCAACCGCCACAGGTTTTGTTTAGTATTTATATAATTTTACTGTGTTCTAAAAAACAAAGCACCGTTTTAATACTTGCCAAGTATTAGTACTGTAAGGTTAAGTACGATTAATAACTCCTTTCAGATGAAGACAATGTTGAAGTTAAATTACTTGTTTAAGGTCATGCCAGTAGTAGGTATTAGAGCCCAGAGCCTGAGTTTGAAACTTGGCACTTGGACTCTGATGATTGTCCTATTGACCACCACAGTGTACTTCATGGGATTGTTGATTACAAGTTTATTTCTTAAAATATGTTGTTGTTGATGGGTGCCATCCAGTTGGTTCCGACTCATAGCTACCCTGTATAGAACGATCCAGTCTTGTACCATTACTCACTATCTTTGCTTTGTTTGAGCCCATTGTTGGAGCCACTTTGTCAATCCATCTAGTTCAGGGTCTTCCTCTTTTTCGCCCACCCTTTACTTTACCAAGTATGATATCCTTCTCCAGGAACTGGTCCCTCCTGATAGCCAGTCCAAAGTACATGAGGTGAAGTCTCGCCCTTCTTGCTTCTAGGAGCATTCTGCTGTACTTCTTCCAAGACAGATTTGTTCATTCTTATGGCAGTCCGTGGTATGTTCAATATTCTTAGCCAACACCCGTAATTCAAAGGTGTGAATTCTTCTTCGGTCTTCCTTATTCATTGGCCAGCTTTTACATGAGTATAAAGCAATTAAAAACACCATGGCTTTCCTGAGGTGCACCTGAGTCCTCAAGGTGACATCTTTGCTTTTTAACACTTTAAAGAGGTCTTTTGCAGCAATTTTCCCCTATGCAATATGTCATTTGATTTCCTGACTGCCGCTTCCATGGGTATTAATTGTGGATCCAAGTAAAGTGAAATCCTTGACAACTTCAATCTTTTCTCCGTTTATCATGATGTTGCTTTTTGGTCCAGTTGTGAGGATTTTTGTTTTCTCTGCATTGAGGTGCAATCCATACCGAAGGCTGTAATCTTTGATCTTCATCAGTAAGTGCTTCAAGTCTTCTTTGCTTTCAGCAAGCAACGTTGTGTCATTTGCATAGCGCAGGTTGTTAATGAGTCTTCCTCCAATCCTGATTCCATGTTCTTCTTCATATAGTCCAGCTTCTCAGGGTACTTGCTCAGCATACAGATTGAATAAATATGGTGAAAATATACATAGCTGAAAATGATGTAAAGCACTTACTCTAGTGCAGGGTAAACAGTAAGCATACAATAAATATTAGCTGTTTGGAACAGAGGTTAAGAGCTTGGCTGCTAACTGAAAGGTCAGCAGTTTGAATCTATCAGCAGCTCCTTGAAAACCCTATGGGAAAGTTCTACTCTGCCCTATAGGGTGGCTATGAGTTGGAATTGACTAGACGGCAATGGCTTTTTTTAAAAAAATTATTATTACTATTATATATTAAGTGTTATATATATTTTAATGAGTGTGGCTTTTACTCTAAAATTAGAATTACCAGATAAGGAAATTTGGGATCAGAATGGTTGAGTTCATGTAGCAGGCCTGAGATTTAAACTAGGTTTTTCTGATTCCAGAGACCGTGTACTTTCTTCTCTATCAGTGGTTTCCAACATGTAGTTTGAGGATTTCTGTAGGGCCCAGTTTAGCTTGAAGGGACTATGAATCCATGCTTGTGCTAACCCTTGTTTGTAGATTGAATGCATGATATATTTCACACATATACGTACTATTTTCAGACGTATGGTACGATTAACATAGATAAACCTACTTTTATAATTAAGACAGCATGGTTTCATCAGTAGTGCTACAGAATCCATAATGTTTTCTCACCATTATGTATTTTCTCAAAGATCAGATAACAAAAGTGTAGTGACTCTTAAGGGGAAATTGATGAATATTTCTGAAGTTAATAGGTTTTTTGTATTTGAAAAGCTTTGGACATGATAAATCACAAGAGTTCATAAGCCTTCATGATTTGTAGGACTATGCCTATTATATTTCAACTAATTAGCACGTATTTCCTCTACCAAGTAGATTAGTAAAGTGAAGGAACTAGTGCTATATACAGCACAAAGGGAGGAGAAGAGGGAGCTCTATGGAGTATCTTGTTATGGACAGGTACCATAAATATAACAGTTTTAATGGAGGGAGAAACACCCAGAGGAAATGAAAAGCAACAGCTTTGGCTATGGAAATGTGGATACTGAAATTGCTAAAGCTTTTTGTAGGATTTGAGAAGTGTGATTTCCATTAAAGACAATGGGAATCACATGGCCCTCACCCTAAGGAAGTGTGAGAGAATTTCTCCCTCAAGGTTCTGATGAATTATGAGCCTCTGAAAAGAGGAAATTGAGAGTTAATTTTCCAACTCACCATTCCACTGGGGACTATAGAAGATGAGAAAATCCTATTACTTTATGGGACAGTGTAGGAGCTTTTACTTGTGTCTTATGCGTTTTTTTTTTTTTTAATGCGGTGTTTCGTGAATAATCAATTTGATATATCTGTCAACTCTCTCCTCAGTGCCAGCCATTTAATTTTAAACCTCACTTCCAACTTGGACTACGAGTTGTTTGTAATTAAATTTCCTGTTTGGTTTTAGTGATCATTTAAATCAAATTTGTCGACTTGTAGGATTGTTGCAAAAAGGGCTTGAGTGAGTGAATAATGACAATCACCGTAGCATCTAACTCTTCACGCAGGGTAAGGATTCTGAATCTCTGTTAGGTTAAGAGCTCTTTCTTTAAATGAAATCTAATGTAGAAGTCCAATGTATACACAGATGAAAATGAAGTTGCTCTGATCAAAGCAGAGGGAACCCCCCTTCTCGGTTCATAACCCACCATCTCCCCAGCCCTGCCCATATTGTGGCCTTTGAGACACTGTTGAGGAAGCCCTAAGTCGGAGAACTTTGAGCCTTTCAAGTTTTTTACAAAGATAAATTTCCCATACAATCATTTCCTAAATAAATTTTCATTTTGGTAGAAAGTTTATTGTGCATATTCCATTTCTGCCTTCTTTTTGAAGGAATGATTAGTTACCGCCTATTGTGGACTGGATTGTGTCTCCCCATAAATGTGTTGTAAATACTAACCTCTAAAAAAAAAAAAAAAAAAAAAAAAAAAAAAATTTTTTTTTTTTTTTTATGCCTGTAGTTATAATCCCATTTGGGAATAGGTTGCCTTTGTTATGTTTAATGAAGGGGGATTAAGTGTAGGGTGTATCATGATTCGATCTCTTTTGAGACATAAGAGATGAAATAAGTGAGCAGAGCAGAGATGGGGGAAGACAGATGCAAAGCCACTTGAAGGTTGCTCAGGGGCAGAAGCTCAGAGACAAGGACCTTCCTTCAGAGCTGACAGAGACAGAAAGCCTTCCTCTAGAGCTGGTACCCTGAATTTGGACCCCTAGCCTCCTAAACTGTGCAAGAATAAATTTCTGTTTGTTAAAGGCACGCATCTGTGATATTTCTGTTATAGCAGCACTAGATAACTAAGATACCACCCCAGACATCTTAGCTTTCTCATGGTCTCTCAGCCCCAGCTACTTGTGGCAAATTCTAAATGACTGAATGCCTTGTTATTCAAGACTGTGTTTCTATGCAATAAAAGAATATTGAGGGTGGGTAAAAAATTATAGTAATATAAATCAAAATAACCCCCCCCCCCAAAAAAAAACCCAAACCCACTGCTGTCAGGTCGATTCTGACTCATAGCAACCCTATAGGACAGAGTAGAACTGCCGCACAGGGTTTCCAAGGAGCACGTGGTGGATTAGAACTGCTGGCCTTTTGGTTAGCAGCCATAGCTCTTAACCACTATGCCACCAAGGTTTCCATAAATCAAAATATATCTAAGTAAATTGATAATAAAAACCAATGCTACCATTTATTTAGCTCATTGTCTATATACCCAGCTCTTTATCTACACTTTTACTTAGTTATTTTGTATAGCATCTCCACCAGCTGGAAATTATTACTTCCACTTTACAAATGAGGGGCTTGAGGCTCTGAGAGCCTGAGGTAATAATGTTAGTAACTGGTAGAGCTGGGATGTTATCCTAGTTCTCTCTGGTTCCATGTCTGTGCTCTTTCCACAAAGCCGCTTGTCTTTGTAAATGTACTGATTTATATATTCTGCCAATGTCCTTGGAATCTGTTTTTGTATGTATCTATGTCCATATCTATAACTCTCTCCTACAAAATAGTGCTCAGAGTAAAAAGTGATAATAACATTGATTGGCCTCTGCTAGAATCTCATATAAAAGGACAATCATATTCAGTTTGTGAGTGGAATTAGAGTTTTTAATTTATTTTGAGGTTGTTCCTCAAGATAATATTTTTGTGGATTTCTATAATAATTCATGTTGTTAGTGCAGTTAGTATTCCTGAGAAGAAAAGTAACCCTATAGGTTGGGGTGCAAGGTAAAGTAGAGAAAAAGATTGATAGAAAAGCCAAGATCTGAATTAGCATTACTAAACAAGTAAGTCAGTCTTAAGGAGTTTTGAGTATTTGCGCGTGCATGTACAAGTACGTATGATTTTGCACACTAATGCAGCAAAATAAACAGTGCAGTATTAATCTTTGTTATTGTTGAACTTGAGATGGCCACTTACTACATTATAATGTCTCTTATCTTCGTAAAACACCTCCCTTGACCCCATGTTCCCCTACAGCGAATACTCTGCCTCCTATTAAGGAAAAACTCTTGAAATGTGTTTCCACTCCTCCCTTGAAACAACTCCAGCTTGCCAAATCCTGAGGGTAATTCTCAGGCCTCATTTTACGTGGTCTCTCGGCATCATTTGACACGGTTTGTCACCTCTTCCTTCTTGAAACGCTTTCTTTTCTTGGATTCCATGGTGCCACTCTCTCTGGCATCACTAACCTCTCTGGCTCCTTTGTGGCTTCTTCCTCCTCATCCTGAGAGGACACAATCTAGTTTTTGCTTAATTTCCCCACCGCATTATTTTCTTCTCTCTCCTTCTACTCTGCTCCAACCATACTGACCTTGCTGATTCTTGAGCACACCATGCTTGCTCCTATCTCAGAAGCAACTTTTCCCTCCCTCTGGGACACTCTTCTCTCATATAGTTGCATGGCAAAC
Source organism: Elephas maximus indicus (assembly GCF_024166365.1). NCBI lineage: Eukaryota > Metazoa > Chordata > Mammalia > Proboscidea > Elephantidae > Elephas > Elephas maximus. The sequence continues at coordinate 43,863,260 of NC_064823.1, forward strand.
TCTCTCACTTCATTCAGGTCTCTGCTCAAATATTATCACTCTACTCCTTCTCCCCAGTCATTCGAAATCCTCTTATACTCTGCTTCCTTTTTTTTATAGCAACTATCATGATCTGAAATTATGTAATTCTTTGTTTACCCATTTTGCCTCTCTGTAACAAGCTTCTAGATGGCAGGCACATGGCCTATCTTGTGTACCACTGTGTCACTGATGGCTAGACCAGTGGCTGGCTTTTAGTAAGGGCTCAGAGGTATTTGATAAAATAATGTATCGATGTGTTAAACAGCTACATGGGAAATAACTACGTACTAATTTTACACAGATTAACCACAGTCTTGATTTTCTAACTTTAATTTGTTAGTTCTGCAGTGGCTACTTTAGATCCGATATAAGAAGCTTATAAACTCAATCCTGATCTAATAACTTTGTAAATTTTCTCTTCAGGTTTCCATTTCTTCTTATTCCTTTGTGTCTATTCCTTTCTGCCATCGTAGTAGTTTTAATTTGAAATAATGTGGGTGTATATATGTGTATTTTTATATTTGTTCAGATGAATCCACAATGGGGGCAGTGGTAGTTCAGTGGTAGAATTCCTCACCTCCCATGTGGAGACCTGAGTTCAATTCCCAGCTAACGCACCCCATGTGCGGCCACCACCTATCCATCAGGGGAGTCTTGTGTGTTGCTATGATGCTGAACAGGTTTCAGTGGAGCTTCCAGACTAGGAACAAAGGCCTGGTGGTTTACTTCCAAAAATCAGCCAATGAAAATCCTACGGATCACAATGATCTGATCCACAATTGATTATGGGAATGGCCCAGGTTGGGGCAAAGTTTTATTCTGTTGTACATAGAGTCACCATGCGTTGGGAGCCTACTCGATGGTAGCTAATGACAACAATGAATTCACCATGATATGTTCGGGTTAGTTATGTATGTGTTTGCCTATGTTTTACCCATAAGCACATATACATGCATTCAGAGGGTCATCGAGCCCGTAAAGAAACTGAAACCTGATGATACACAAAGAACTCCCCAAAGGTAAAGCTCCAAATCCATCTTGCAGGAGAAATAGTTTGCACACAGAACAAGGAATATGCATCTTGGCTTCCACAGTAGCTCAAGTATAGATATTGCCATTCTCGGAGGAAAAAAAAAAAAATCCAATAGCAGCATTTTCAATTAGGCAATTAACCAAATTAAGACTATTTGTTTAATTAGTACTACTGAACAAGGTAATATAAATTAATTAGATAGATAGTTCATTTTACAGCTTAGTGGGCAACTCATCTTTATTATTTTCCAGCAATATAGCTAAAGCAAATCATTAGAGCTTCTCTCGGAGCAAGGTCATGATTTATTGATTTCACCCCATTTGAGAATTCAGTTAAGCAATCGGATAAAAAAATGCAAAAGTCAGTATAAAACAGAAAGATATACTTTCGCTCTTGTGAGGATCTTAGATGTGACCATGTATAGGCATTCTTCTAAGTAGGACTTGAGGATGCAGTCTCTTTAAACCAATGAGTTTCCAACAATTCCTTGAATTTATCTCTCTTGACATGGTGGTGTTAAAATTTCTCTACTGAAAGGTTAGATCATTTATTACAAAAAAAGTAATGGGTGCAAGAAATACCCCCAACTATCCCTGATTCACGGATCCCTGGTGGGGTAGTGACTAAGAATTTGGCTGCTAACCAAAAGGTCTGCAGTTCAAATCCACCCAGTGCTCCTTTGAAAGCCTATGGGGCAGTTCTGCTCTGTCCTATAGGGTCATTGTGAGTCAGAATGGACTCGACCGGAACGGATTACGGTTACAGGTTATCACTGATCCATCCTCAATCTTTTTTTTTTCTTTTTATCATATCTAATCATGGAGCCCTTGTGACACAGTGGTTAAGAGCTCAACTGCTACGCAAAAGACTGGCAGTTGGAATCCATCAGCGCTCCTTGGAAACTGTATGGGGCAGTTCTACTCTGTCCTATAGTGTTGCTGTGAGGAATCAACTCGTTGGCAATGGGTTTGATTTCAGTTTTTTGGTTGAATCATGAAAATTCTTTAAGAATGTATGACTTTGGTAATTAGAAAAAGTATTGTTGAGAATTGAGAGAACTGTTAGATAATAGATTGGATGTTCTCTGTGTAGGAATCATATGGTGGTTCAAATATCCTCCTGTCTCAGGGCATAATATACAAATCAAGTTTGCATAGTTAGGAAACCTCCAAACTCGAAAGTATTCACCACTGAGTTCTCTAGATTTTCAAATGTAAAACAGATGAAGTAGCGTTTCTACACAGACAGCTCTGTTTATTCACGAATGCAAAGGAGTATGTCCATTGTAAATTTAATAGACTGTTTCAAATGTAAGTGAATTTTCAGAGACTGAGCCAGCACTTTGCTAAGAATGATGGATGGCCCTTTCTGAGATGAGTAAGTGTGGTAAACATATAACTTCTGGTCACATATAGTTAGTCTGCCAGGTGATGCCTAACCTCACCCCATCCCTCATCCTCAACCCACCTGTGACCCCATTCATTCCAGACCCCTACTTAATCCCTGTTTGCTACTCCAGGGGCTGGGGATCTACAACAGGGTATGGTTCAAGGCTGTGCAGAGATTTTAGAACGGGAAGGCTATGTCTGTTTCACACATTACTTGTTGATGGAAACAGCTGAAAGTTTAATGGTTTGTTTTTGGGGCTGTGTTTAAAAATTCCCCAGCATGAAAACAGCTGCATCAGTGCATGGCTGTGTCAAAACCTCCTTGTCAAAAATGTCATGTATTCACATTTTTTTTCCAAATGACTTTGGACAAATTACACTTTTCTATGTATCTCTTTTCTCCACAGGTATACACTCATGTGTATTTTATAGCACATGTCTGGTAAACACGTTTACAAAGGGTAAGGATAAAATTCTGATGTGTGCTTGATATATTACTGTTCAAATTAAATCATATTATCACTTATTGAGACCCCATCCACCTGGGATACCCCAGGCCACAGTCTGTGTTTTGGGGCTTTATGACTTTAATATATAGAATGTAATATGTAAATCTGAAAAGAACTAGCTTTGTCTTAAAAAAAAAAAACTGTTTTATGAGTTTAGGAGATAGAGGCCAATTGCATACTCCACAGGAAAAAAAAAAATCAAGTTTTATTTTAGACGTAACCTTGAATTCAATAACCAATAACCATTCCTTTCTTCTTTTTTTACAAAATTTTGTTATTGTTAGTTGCCATCAAGTCAGCCATCAACTGACTCATGGTGACCCCATGCACAATGAAGCTAAACGCTGCTGGGTTCTGTGCCGTTCCCATGACTGGTTGAAGATTGGGACTGTTGTCTGATTTTTGGAAGTAGATCCCTAGGCCTTTCTTCCTAGTCCATCTTAGCCTAGACGCTCCACTGAAACCAGTTCAGTGTCACAGTAACACACAAGCCTTCACTGGCAGATGGGTGGTGGCTTCACATGCGGTGCCTTGACCAGGAACCTAACTGGGCCTCCTTCATGGAAGGCGAGAATTTCCCCACTGCACCATCGCTGCCCCTATATTTGCAGTATATGAACCTTTAGATCCCTATTGCTTTTCTATAATGTTTTACATTATTGAAATGATAATGAGCTTACTGCATTTTAACCTTTCTTATAGGGTCAAAAAAAAATTTTTTTTTTGTGGGGTCACCCTGACTCCATTTTAGTATTGAAGTGAGTATAAAGGAGTCAAGTGGAACTCAGTTGTTACATACAAAAATTTTTGTACATTGGTGTTGGCCATGATTTACTTAGGATTTGCAAGTTAATATTTAATGCTGCTTCTAAACTTTTAGACATGTATGCAAAGTTACCTGAGCAGAAGATCCATGATCCTTCAGTATTTTTAAACAAATTTTAAGTTTCAATGAAATAATATTTGCAAATAAGTTAATCTGATATTTATGTACATGAGTATTTATTCACTAGAGTGTATCATGATAATTAGGCAGAAAAGTAAACAGCTTCCCATATAAATGAGTATGAAAGATATTATTTCAGGAAATTTAGTTCCATTTGAATTTTTTCTTTCACTTCGTTAGTTTTCCCATTTCATCATTATCGTCAATCCATTTTCCTTCATACATAAGCAATATACTATAGGCCTGATATGCCTCTCTCTGTCTTTAACACTCTTACACACATGCTTGGGATACTCACATATTTTTACACAAAATTGAGAGGTCTTGAATCTTGGGAGTCTCTATTGTCTATTGCTGTTACTGGGTGCCCTCGAGTAGATTTTGACTCCTAGCGACCCAATGTGAGGGAGTAGAACTGCCTCTTAGGGTTTTTTTAAGCTGTAATTTTTTTTTTTTTAATCGTACTGTAGGTGAAGGTTTACAGAACGAACTAGCTTCTCATTAAACAGTACGTATATTGTTTTACGACATTGGTTAACAACCCCACGACATGTCAACATTCTCCCTTCTCAACTTTGGTTCCCTATTACCAGCTTTCCTGTCCACTTCTGCCTTCTAATCCTTGCCCCTGGGCTGTTGTGCCCCTTTAATCTTGTTTTGTTTTATGGGCCTGTCTATTCTTTGGCTGAAAGGTGAACCTCAGGAGTGACTTCATTACTCAGCTAAAAGGGTGCCTGGGGGCCATACTCTTGGGGTTTCTCTAGTCTCTGTCAGGCCAGTAAGTCTGGTCTTTTTTGTGTGTGTGTGAATTAGAGTTTTGTTCTACATTTTTCTCCAGCTGTGTCCAGAACCCACTATTGTGATCCCTGTCAGAACAGTCAGTGGTGGTTGCTGGACACCATCTCCCTGTACTGGACTCAGTCTGATGGAGGCCATGGAAGATGTGGTCCATTAGTCCTTCAGACTAATCTTTGCCTTGTGTCTTCAGTTTTCTTCATTCTCCCTTGCTCCCAAAGGGGTGAGACCAGTGGAGTATCTTAGATGGCTGCACGCAGGCTTTTAAGACCCCAGACGCTACTCACCAAAGTAGAATGTAGAATATTTTATTACAAACTATGTTATGCCAATTGAGCCAGATGTTTCCGAGACCATGGTCCCCACAGCTCTCAGCCCAGCAAGAAATATTTCTTTTTGTGTGTAAACCTTTTTCATGAGTTTTTACAGTAATGGTCTCATACAATATTTGTCCTTTTGTTATTGACTTATTTCACTCACCATAATGCCCTTCAGATTTATCCATGTTATGAGAGGCTTCACAGACTCATCATTGTTCTTTATCGTTGCATCATAATAATTGTGTGTATGTACCATAGTTTATCCATTCATCTGCTGATGGGCATCTAGGTTGTTTCTTTTTGCTATCGTGAACAATGCTGCAGTTAACATGGGTGTGCATATGTCTATTCGTGTGACGACTCTCATTTCTCTAGGATATAATTCCTAGGAGTGGGATTGCTGGATCATACGGTATTTCTATTCCTAGCTTTCTAAGGAAGTGCCACATCATTTTCCGAAATGGTTGTATCATTTTGCATTGCCACCAGCAGTGCGTAAGAGTTCCAATCTCCCTGTAGCCTCTCCGACATTTGTTATTTTCTGTTTTTTTGATTCATGCCAGTAATGCCAGGGTGAGATGGTATCTCATTGTGGCTTTGATTTGCATTTCTCTAATTACTAGTGATAGTAGCATTTCCTCATGTGCCTGTTAGCCTCTTTAACGTCTTCTTTGGTGAAGCATCCTACTGGGTTTTCCTGTAGATTTTAGAGATTAGATCTTTGTCTGATTTTTAGTAGCCAATTTTTTTTTTTCCTAGTCTGTAGGTTCTCTTTTTTCTCTTTTGGTGAAGTCTTTTGATGAGCGTAAGTGTTTATTTTTAAAAGATCCCAGTTATCTAGTTTATTTTCTGGAGTTTGTGTTTTGTTGGTTATGGTTTATATCCTGTTAATGCTGTGTATTAGGGTCTCTAGTGTTGATTGTGTTTTTTCTTCTATGGACTTTATAGTTTTTGGCTTTATATTTAGGTCTTTGATCCATTTTGAATTGGTTTTTGTGTGTGGTATGAGGCATGGGTCCTGTTTCATTTTTTTGCAGATGGACATCCAGTTTTGCCAGCAACATTTGTTAAAAAGACTTTTTCCCATTTGATGGACTTTGGGTCCTTGTTGAAGATCAGGTGACCACAGGTGGATGGGTTTACATCCAGGCTCTCAATTCTGTTCCACTGGTCAATGAGTCTATCATTGTACCAGTACCTTGCTGTTTTGTCTACTGTAGCTGTATAGTAAGTTCTGAGGTCAGATAGTGCAAGTCCTCCTACTTTATTCTTCTTCCTCAATAGTGCTTTACTTATCCAGGATTCTTCCTTTTCCATATATAGTTAATGATTAGTTTTTCTATCTCTTTAAAGAATGTTGTTGGTATTTGGATTGTAATTGCATTGTATTTGTAAATTGCTTTGGGTAGAATTGTCATTTTCACAATGTTGAGTCTACCTATCCATGAACATGGTATGTTTTTCCATTTATGTAAATCTCTTTTTGTTTCTTGAGGTAGTGTTGTGTAGTTTTCTTTGTATAGGCCTTTTACATCACTGGTTAGATTTATTCCTAAGTATTTTTTTTTTTTTCAGGGGCTATTACAAATGGTATTGTTTTCCTGATTTCCTTTTCATCGTTCTCTTTATTGGTGTGTAGGAATCCAACTGATTTTTGTATGTTTATCTTGTGTCCTAAAACTCTGTTAAATCTTTCTCAGTTCTGGTAGTTTTCTCCTGGAGTCTTTGGGGTTTTCTATGTAGAGTATCATATCATCCCCAAATAAGGATGGTTTAACTTCTTCATAACCAGTTTAAAAACCAAACCCATTGCCATTGAGTCGATTCCGACTCATGGCGACCCTATAGGACAGAGTAGAACTTCCCCATAGAGTTTCCAAGGAGCACCTGGTGGATTTGAACTGCTGACCATTTGGTTAGCAGCTGTAGCTCTTAACTACTACACCAACATTACCAATTTGGATGCCCTTTATTTTGTTTTCTTGCCTTATTTCTCTAGTTAAGTCTTCCAGCACAATGTTAAATAGGAGTGGTGATAAAGGATGTCCTTGTCTTGTCTTGTTCCTGTTCTCAAGGGGAATGTTTTCAGCCTTTTTCTGTTAAGAATGATGTTGGCTGTTGGTTTTGCATAGATTAGGCTGTAATCTTTATGAAAGCAGATTGCCAGGTATTTCTTCCATAGAGCTTCTGGGTGAGTTTGAACCACCAACCCTTTGGCTAGCAGCCAAGTCCTTACTAGTTGCATCACCAGGGTTCCTTCTCTGTTTTCTGCTTAAGTTAAAAAGTATCTGCTTGGCATTAGGTGGTTTGGGTTTGAATACTGATTCCACCACTTAAATTGTGATCTTGGGTAAGTCACTCAACCTTTTTGAAGGTCAATCTCCCCTTTAAAATGAGGATGATAATCTTTGCTGCCCAGTGCTGTGGAGAGGATTAAATTTGGCATGTATGGAAAGCACTCAGTCCATAGTAAATATTGATTCCAAGATGCTCACTTGCAGTGGTTCAAACTGCAACTAACCATGGGGATGGTGCAGGACTGGACAGAATTTCATTCCATTGTGCATATGGTTGCCGTGATTTGGGGACTGACTCCACAGCAGTTAACAACAACAACAACAGGTACCACCTAATTAACAACTGAAAAGTTTCCCAAGGCCGTGCCCTCTCAATCATGACCTTGAGTTGAGACTTCCTGTGTATGTTTTCCCATGTTTAGTAGCTTTCAGCCTTTATCCCTGGCTGGCCTTGGAGTGACCTGATTGCCATTAGGGGAATGTCTTTGGGTAGATAAAAAGAGCGCCCTTGGGTCTTCTGTGCTTCCCCAGGACTGTTGGAAAGCAGCTAACTGCCACCAGCCCCACTCAACTTTGGCAGAGCTCAGACATTTACTTCAGCCCTGGTTTCTACAAGCATTTCCCTGAATTGCTAGAACAGACTTTGCTCTAGACCTTGCTTGAATCAAAGACTGAGTCTCTCCATTACAACCCCAAATACACCCTAACCTTACCCAGATTCCATTTGGAAGAGAGCCTATAATTACAGTTATACAGTTAAAACCAAAAGCAGTTTAGGTAAAACATTGGTGTTAATAAGATGCAAAGTGAAAACAAAACAAACATCAGAATTCTGCCTGTTCCCTTATAGGGGGTCATCTTAGAGAATGCTTCTGCAGTGAGGTGGGGTGGGAAGATGGCATCTAAATTGATTTGTTGTTGTTTTTAGGTGCTGTCGAGTCAGTTCTGACTCAGTGATTGTGTGTACCACAGAACGAAACACTCTACCTGGTCCTGCACCGTGCTCACAATCGTTGTTGTGCTTGAGCCAATTGTTGCAGCCTCTGTGTCAACCTAGTGATTTGAGGAAAGGAAAAAAACCAGGAAGGACTGGAAGTGTTTTCCTGATTCTATTTACCGTGATTAGCCCTATTTATCTTCAACTAAAATATAGCCTGTGAAAGGGAGCTATTTCATGTCATGTACAGGAAAATGGAAAATTTGCTTGCCTACACTTGGGGATTTTCTAGCACATTAATTTCATAATAAATATTCTGGAATTTTTGACTGGCACCTAACTTAGTGAAAGGCCTCTGTAGATTAGCAGTTATTCCTTTTGATATATGAATTTGAAGAACGCACTTCAGTTGAATAAACTTTCTCATTATTGATGAGTTATTCACCAGATGAGTGTATAACATTCTTCTTAACCTCAACTGCACATTGGGGAGCTTAAAAAAAAAAAAAAAACAATGAAGCCTGGGTCTCAACCCTACAGATTTTAACTTAATTGGCCCAAGTCAGAGCTTAGGGAGCAAGAGTTTTAAATTTCTTGAGATGATTCTAATATTTACCCAAAGTTTGGAACCACTGGTCTAGATTAAAAATTCCAGAATACATACCATGAAATTAATGCGCTAGAATTAGAGTTCTTGGGCTAAGCCTGTTACTTATGTAGCTGGCAAATGTCTCTCTTTCACTCAATTCAGTGAATTCTTATTGAGAAGCCACTATATTTTAGGTCCTTTTCCTTTATTTCTTATTTATCTTTTTATTGTACTTTAGATGAAGGTTTACAGAGCAAATTAGTTTTTTATTAAACAATTAATATACACATTATTTTATGACATTGGTTGCCAACCCCATGATATGTCAATACTATCCTCTTCTCAACCTTGGGTTCCCCATAACCAGCTTTTCTGTCCCCTCCTGCCTTCTCATCCTTGTCCCCGGGCTGGTGTGCCCATTTAGTCTCATTTTGTTTTACGCGCTTGTCTAATCTTTGGCTGAAGTGTGAACCTCAGGAATGACTTCAGTACTGAGTTTAAATGTTGTCCGGGGTTTCCCCAGTCTCTGTCAGACCAGTAAGTTTGATCTTCAATTCTAAGTTTGAATTTTGTTCTATATTTTTATCCCACGCTGTCTAGGACTCTCCATTGTGATCCCTGCCAGAGCAGTCAATGGTGGTAGCCAGGCACCATCTAGTTATGCTGAACTCAGTCTGGTGGAGGCTGTGGTAGTTGTGGTCCATTAGTCCTTTGGAGTAATCTTTCCCTTGTGTCTTTGGTTTTCTTCATTTTCCCTTGCTCCAGATGGGGTAAGACCAGTGAAGTATCTCAGATGGCTGCTCCCAAGCTTTTAAGGCTCCAGACACTACTCACCAAAGTAGAATGTAGAACATTTTTCTTTACAAACTATGTTATTCCAGTTGAGCTAGATGTCACCTGAGATAATGGTCCCCATAACCCTAAGCCCAGCAATTTGGTCCCTCAGAGAGTTTGGATGTGTCTATGAAGCTTCCATGACCTTTCCTTGGTCAAGTTGTGCTGATTTCCCCAGTATTGTCTACTGTCTTACCCTTCACCAAAGTTAAACCACTTATCTAGTCTAGTTAGTGTTTTTCCCTTCCCAGCCCTCCCCTCCCTAGTAACCATCAAAGATTGTTTCTTTCTGTGTGTAAACTTTCTCATGAGTTTTTATAGTAGTGGTCTCATACAATGTTTGTACTTTTGTGATTGACTTATTTCAGTCATCCGTGTCATGAAATGTTTCATGGATTCATCATTGTTCTTTTTTTTTTGCGTACGTACCATAGTTTATCTAGTATGTTGATGGACGCTTAGGTTGTTTCCATCTTTTTGATATTGTGAATAATGCTTCAATGAACATGGGTGTACATACATGTATTCGTGTGTGGCTCTCATTCTGTAGGATATACTCCAAGGACAGGGTTTGCTGGATCATATGATATTTCTAGCTTTTTAAGGAGGTGCCATATCATTTTGCACAGTGTTTGTGCCATTTTACATTCCCACCAGCAGTGGATACGAGTTCCAATCTCCCCGCAACCTCTCCAAGATTTATTATTTTCTGTATTTTTGATTTGTGCCGTGAACTGGTATCTCATCGTAGTTTTGATTTGCATTTCTCTAATGGCTAGTGATCCTGAGCATGTCCTCATGTGTCTTTTAGCCGCCTGAATGTCTTCTTTGGTGAAGTGTCTGTTCATATCCTCTGCCCATTTTTAATTGGATTATTTGCATTTTTGTTGTAGAGGTGCTGGATTTTCCTGTAGATTTTACAGATTAGAACTGTGTTGGATTTTTCATAGCCAATTTTTTTTTTTTTTCCCAGTTTGTAGGCTCTCTTTTTGCTCTTTTGGTGAAGACTTTTGATGAGCATAAGTATTTAATTTTTAGGAGATTCCACTTATCTAGCTTATCTTCTGGTGTTTGTGTATTGTTAGTTATGGTTTTTAAACTATTTATGCCATGTATTAGGACCTCTAGCATTGATCCTATTTTTTCTTCTATGATCTTTATAGTTTTTGGATTTTTATTAGGCTCTTTTTTCCCCCCCTATTTCCAAATATTTCCATCACCCCCCTTTTAAAAAATTTTTTTTATTGTACTTTAGATGAAGGTTTACAGAACAAACTAGTTCCTCAGTAAACAGTACACATATTGTTTGTTTTATGACATTGGTTAACAACCCCATGACATGTCAACAGTCTCTATTCTCGACCTTGGGTTCTCTTTTACCAGCTTTCCTGTTCCTTCCTGCCTTCTAGTCCTTGCCCCTGGGCTGGTGTGCCTCTTTAGTCTTGTTTTGTTTTATGAAGGCCCTTTTCTTTTAATCATAAGTTTACTGTTTTATGAATAGGTATCATTGGGAAAAAAAAAAAAACCAGAATCCTAAGAGTGTATTGGCTGAAGTGTGATTATAAATAATTTAATCCAAATCCATTTTTCTGCAAAGGAGTGTTAAGTGGTGAGAGAATTTAGAAACACTAATGCAGAACCAACTTCACAATTAAAAAAAGAAGAAAGAGAGAGACAAAGTGAAATAAAACAAAAACAGAAACAAAAACAAAAATGAAACTTCAGAAATTTTCCTTAGTAGTCAACCATTCTAAGCATGCAACTGATAAACCTTCCCTCAGAGGGACGCAGAATAATGAATTCAGATTGATGTGCAAATGAAAACCATTACGGTTCTATTTATAAATCTGAAGGCATAGGAGGAAGCCCAGAATTTGGTTTTCTTCTCCACTTTTCTCTTAGATCTACTTGTGAATTTTCTTTTCTTATTTATAAGTTGTTCTATTTAATATGGTTCATCATTTTTTTGTGTTTTAAAGCCACCTTTTACACAAATTCACAGAATTAGAAATGTGAAGGGTAATAACTACAGATAAAGAGGAGATTAGATTAAAATAAATTTATGATTATTACTTATTTGACCCTATTCAGATGTATTTGAAAATATGGAATAAATAATTTTCTTTCTCTATATGACATATAATTTACCAATATTGTTTAAAAAGGGATAAACAACAACAAAAAAACCAAACCCAATACCGTCAAAGCCATTCCAACTCCTAGTGACACTATAGGACAGAGTAGAACTGCCCCATAGGGTTTCCAGGGAGAGGCTGACAGATTCAAATTGCTGAACTTTTGGTTAGCAGCCATAGCTCTAACCACTGCACCATCAGATGAGTTTCGATTTTGTTCTGCATTTTTCTCTCGCCCTGTCTATGACCTACTATTGCGGTCCCAGTCAGAGTGGTAGGTAGTAGTAGTTGGGCACCATCTAATTCTTCTGGCCTCAGGCAAGTGGAGGCTGTGATTCATGTGATCCATTAGTCCTTCGGACTAATTGTTTCCTTGACTCTTTGGTTTTCTTCACTCTTCTTTGCTCTGGATGGGAAGAAACCAATTATTGTATCTTAGATGGCTGCTCACAAGTTTTTAAGGCCCTAGTTGCTACTCACCAAGGTAGGATGTAGAACATTATCTATAAGGATTATGATATGCCAGTTGGCCTAGATGTCCCCTCAGACTATGGTCCCTAGTCCTCAAGCCCAGTGTCTCAGTCCTGGAAGGTGTATACTTTTTTTTTTTTAAAATGTAGTTTTCTCATATATTTGGGAAACATTCTTCCTTTAAGTTCTTTTTATTTTTTTAATTTTATAGTGCTTTTAGATAAAAGTTTACAGCACAAATTAGTTTCGTTCAAAAATTTATACACAAATTGTTTTATGACGTTGGTTGCAATTCCCGCAATGTGTCAGCACTCTCTCCCATTCCACTCAGGTTCCCCATGTCCATTCGTTCAGTTTTCCTGTCTGTTCCTGTCTTCTCTTCTTGCCTTTGGGCAGGAGTTGTCCTTTTGGTTTTGTATACTTGATTGAACTAAGATGTTCCTCATGTGTGTTACCATTTGTTTTATAGGCCTGACTAATCTTTGCCTGAATAGTGGGCTTTGGGAGAGTCTTAGGTTCTGAGTAACAAGGTGCCTAGGGGCCCTGACAGAGGTTCTCCCAGGCTTTGTCAGACCAGTGAGTCTGGTCTTTTTTTTAAAATTGGAATTTTGTTCTACATTTATTTCCTACTCTGTCTGTGACCCTCTATTGTAATCCCTGTCAGAGCGGTAGCAGTGGTGGTAGACAGGCGCAATCTAGTTCTTCTGGGATGAGGCTGGTGAAGGCTCTGGTTCATGTGGTCCTTTAGTCCTTTGGACTCATATTTTCCTTGTGTCTTTTGTTTCCTTTCTTCACCTTTGCTCTGGACTGGATGGGACCAATAGATCTATCTTAAATGGCCACTCACAAGCTTTTAAGACCCCAGACACTACTCACCAAAGTAAGATGTAGAACATTTTCTTTATGAACTATGTTAAGCAAATTGACCTACATGTCCCCCAAGACTATGTTCCCTAGCTGTAAAAATGATGTGAGGGCAGTGTCTGACCTCCTATAACCCCACAAAGGGAAGGAGAATCAAGATCAACAGCCCGAGGCTGATTCTTATGAGGTAGAGGTCAGACATGCCACCTTTCTCTCCCATTTTTAGTAACTCTGATACCAACCGACTCTTGCACAGCACTCTCTACTTTTCTGTTGGGTTTGACAATTCATTGCAATGGCCACACAGAACTCATAGGCCATACTCACATTTATGAGGTTTCTTAGGGAAGTTACAATTTACAGTTTAGGCTCAGGAACACTCAGGTTACAGTTCTCCATCAGGATAGCCTCTTCCCAGCTGTGCTTGTAGGCACGCCTCTCCCTGGCCCTTGGCCTCTGCCCAAAGGCACTCTGCTCTCTCTCTCTGTGGGCCAGGAAGCCTGCCACGCTGTCTCCTGCTACTGGGTCTCAGCTGCCGGGTGTCTCCTGCTGGTCTCTCTTTCCTTGGTAGTGATGGACTCTTTTCTCTGCTCTGGAATTGGCCCTCTTTTAAGGCAAAACTGATCAATCCTCTTGGTGGGCCACAATCACACACGACTGCACAATCACCTGGGTGGGAGTTATAAGACCATGGCTAGAAACGCCACACAATAGTAATCAATCACAGTGCACCAACCCTCAGCCCAGCAACTCAGAATCTCAAGGTGTTTGGATGTGTCTAACAAACTTCTATGACTTTGCCTTGGTCAAGTTGACTTCTCCTGTACCGTGTGTTATCTTTCCCTTCACCAAAGTTGACACTTGTCTACTATCTAGTGACATCTCCACTAGATGACATTTCCATCTCCACTCTTCCTCTTCCTCATAACCATCAAAGTTTGTTTTTTTTCTGTATGTAAACCTTTTCTTGAGCTTTTATAGTAATGGTCTCATACAATATTTGTCCTTTTGTGATTCACTTATTTCACTCAGCATAATGTCCTCTAGATTCATCCATGCTGTGAGATATTTTGCAGATTCATTGTTGTTCTTTATTGTTGTGTAGTATTCCATTGTGTGTGTACCATAATTTTTCTATTTGTCTGTTGATGGACACTTAGGTTGTTTCCATCTTTTTGCTATTGGGAATAATGCTGCAGTGAACAAGGGTGTGCATATGCCTGCTTGTGTGACGGCTCTTATTTCTCTATGATATATTCCTAGGAGTGGGATTGCTGGACATATGATATTTCTATTTCTAGCTTTTTAAGGAGGTGTCTTATCATTTTCCATAGTAGTTGTACCATTTTACATCCCACCAGCAGTGGATAAGAGTCTAGTGTTCCAGCAACCTCTCCAAGATTCATTATTTTCTGTTTTTTTTTTTTTTTTGATTAGTGCCAAAAATCTTGGGGTGAGATGGTATCTCATTGTAGTTTTGATTTGCATTTTTCTAATGGCTAATGGAACCCCTGGTGGCCCAGTGGTTAAGAGCTCAGGCTGCTAACCAAAAGGTCAGCAGTTTGAATCTACCAGCCACTCCTTGGCTGGGGCAGTTCTACTCTGTCCTATAGGGTTGCTATGAGTTGGAATCAACTAGACGGCAATGGGTGGCAATGGGTAATGGCTAGTAATCGTGAGCTTTTCCTTATGTGTCTGTTAACTGCCAAATTGTCTTCTTTGGTGAAGTGTCTGTTCATGTCCTTTGCCCGTTTTTTAATTGGATTAAACTTGTTAAATTGTTGATGTGTTGAAGAATTTGGTAGATTTTAGAGTTTAGACACTTGTCACATATATTGTAACCAATTTTTTTTTTTTTCCCCAGTCTGTAGATTCTCTTTTCACTCTTTCAGTAAAGTCTTTTGATGAGCATAAGTGTTCCATTTTTAGGAGCTCCCAGTTATCAGGTTTATCTTCTAGTGTTTGTGCATTGTTAGTTATGGTTGGTATTGTATTTACAAACATTATTAGGGCCCCATATATTAGGTTCCTTAGCATTGCTCGTATTTTTTCTTTCATTATCTTTACCATTTTAGGTTTTATATTTAGGTTAAAGCCATGTAACGGTGCTACCAAAACTACACAATGATGGTACATAAAAGGAAACTATAGCTACGTCTCCCTTATGAATATCTGTAACAGAATATTAAATAAAATATTAGGGTGACAGGAGACTTTTTCAAATATTTTAACTTATGTAATTTTTTTCTTCTCTTTTTTCTCTTTGCAGTAGAGTAGGTGGCCAGCTCTGTACTTCTTTGCCTCAGGGGAAGTTTGTAGCAATTTGGAAAGCCAGGGTTGCCTGCAAGACCTCTCCAGGCCTGGCTCCTAAAAGCCTGAGCTTATTTGAGAGAGCTGTTAGGGACTTTGGAAGGGGAGGAGAGAGGAGGGCCTCTGAGAAGGGCTTAGAGATGAGGACATCTCCCTCCCCCAACTACAATTAAGGGAATACTGGGGCCTGGGAAGGGGAAATGAAAAAATGTGCTTCTGCTCCTGGTCCTGGGGAACACCTGAGTAGTATCCTGTCTTGCCAATGTCCTATGCATTAAACGTGGCCGAGGAGTAGCAAAACCACTGCCGAACCTGGAGGGAGTATGTGAATCTACCATGGTGTCTTGAAGGGAACCAATGCAGAATGATAACTGATGCTTAACCAGCCCTTCCCAAAGCCTTGGTTCTCTGTAAGACCCCAAGATCTTTAAATTACTTGGGTGGTGGTACTGTGGATGAGGACTGTCAGTAAAATTGCTTTATATGCATGTGAAAACTGGGCAATGAAAAAGGCTGAAGAACTTATGCAGTCAAATTGTGGTGTCGGCAAAGAATATTGGATAAACCATGGACGCCAGAAGAACAAACAAATCTGTCTTGGAAGAAGTACAGCAAGAATGCTCCTTAGAGGCGAGGATGGTGAGACTTCATCTTGCTTACTTTAGACATGTTGTCAAGAGGAACCAGTCCCTGGAGAAGTACATCATACTTGGTATAATAGAGGGTCAGAGAAAAAGAGGGAGACCTTCAATGACATGGATTGACACAGTGACTGTAAATTTTCTTTACACGTGTTCCAATGTGCAACAATGGGCTCAAACATACCTACTGTTGTGAGAATGGTCCAGGAGGTTAACAGTTTTGTTCTGCTGTACATGAGGTCGCTATAAGTTGGATCTGACTCAAAGGTACCTAACAAGAACAAAAGAAAATAAGCGAATACGGTATTCATTACTCATCTGAGTGTCACACCATTATATTAGCAATTAAATCCATTTTCAGATTAAAATAACAAACCTCAACAAAGTGGAGTTTATTCCAATAATGTCACAATTTTCAAGTTTTGAAGTTATTGGTTTAATTTATTTATTAAAGATGAAAAACCATATGATCATCTCCATGGATGACAAAAAGGCATATAAAAAAATCAACATCCATAAATGATAATAAATGTTTGTGTGTGTGTGTATATGTGTGTATGTGTATCGCTAATTCATTATTATTTACCTTATTTGTTTTTCCCATGTCAATATGTAGAGAGTGTCTCAGTTCTTTTTTATTGTTGTTAGTTGCTGTTGAGTCCATTCCAGTTTGTGGCAACTCCACACGTACTAGAACAAAAAGTTGCCAAGTCCTGAGCCATCTTCGTGATCATTGTTATGCTTGAGTCCATTGTTGTGGCCATTGTGTGAGTTTGTCTCATTGAGGGTTTCCCTTGCCTTCGCTTGTCCTCCACTTCACAAAACAAGATGTCCTTCTCTAGCAATGAGCCCTCCTAATGATGCGTCCAAAGTAAACAAGTCAAAGTCTCAGACAATATTCTGTGATCAATAGGGTTTTCATTGGCTAATTACACCACCAAGCCTTTCCTACTAGTCTGTCTTAGTCTGGAAGCTCTGCTGAGATCTATCCACCATGAATGATCCTGCTGGTATTTGCAAATGGCATAGTGTCCAGCATCATAACAACACTTAAGCCAATACATTACAACAAACTGACAGATAGCCACATAGTATTCCACTGTGAGGGTGTATCATAGTTTATTGAACCAATTCCCTTGGATAAGTATTTGTGGTGTACTCAATCTTTTGCTATTAAAAACAATGTTATAATAAATGACCCTAAACACATATTGTTGCAAATTTGTGCACTTGAATCCATTGCCATGAAATAAAATTTTACTCCTGAAATAACAGGCCAAAAGATGTGTCTAATGCAGAAACGGCATTTATGCCAATTTCTAAGATCAGAAGTTAGGGAAGAAAGTTAATTTGGAAAGTCATGACAAATATCCTAATACTGGAATTCTCTTTACCCCTGTTCCAAAGAAGTACAGTGAAGTGAGGTCTTGGTAGTGTTATTAACCATCTGTCCCTTAGAAAACATTTTTGGAAATGTATCACAGTAAAATTATAACATGTATATATACATATATAACCCTACAGGACAGTTCTATTCTGTCCTATAGGGTCTCTATGAGTTGGGATTGACTTGACAGCAATGGGCTTTGGAAACTTTGTGGTGCAGTGGTTAAGAGATATATATGGCTACTAACCAAAAGGTTGGCAGTTCAAATCCACCAGCCCTCCATGGAAACCCTATAGGGCAGTTCTACTCTTTCCTATGGCATTGCTATGAGTCGGAATCAACTTGACAGCAACAGGTTTTTGGTTTATTTATATACTGAGAGTGTATATATATATAAAAAATCTCAAACATGTGAATCTTCATTCAGTTTTTTTTTTTTAATCACTTCTCTTACTTGACAGGAAGAAGAAAAAAGTCTGCACATTTCAAATTCCCTATAAAAAAAAATCCCCCAACCGCAGGGACAAAGCATGCCTTGACATTCATTCTTTTTCTGTGAAATTGACAGCCTCTTTTAGTCTCTTCCACAGCAAGCAAGGCCAACTAAGCCAACGAATACCAGCATATGTTGTTGACTGATAGTTTTCACAGAGCTTTATCTCCCCGAGGATGCTAAGGATCCCAAGCTCTTCTGCAGAGAACCAGTATAGTTTGTCACTGCCGGCTGAAATAGGCAGATACGAACTTTAGGATTTTTCAGTTAAGAAGAATAAATTCTACATTAAAAAATGTAATATAGGAGACTCTGACTCCTTAAAATCCCCAATAAAATGAATTAAGAAGTGTTCATTGATTGCACATGAATATGGCAATTTTTGGTAACACCGTATGGACACAAAAAAATTGATTTCTTCTCATCAATAGAAAATTATTTCATATTTTAGAGATTACTTGCTATAGAAAAAAAAGGCTTTCGTTGTGTTTTCTGGATGTCATGGTATAGAAAACAGCTTTGGTACAAATCAGTAGTATTTCATGTTTGAATTACATATTTTAAGAGCATAAGTTACGTATAATTAAAGCTCTGGGGAAAAAAAAGCCAACAACCTTATTGACAGGCACCTAATGTTAAATCTTCTAATGGATAATGAGGACTTTACCTCTTCAAACAAATTAATCAGCCCCGAACAGCCTGCTTTCCAAAGTATTTATTCATAAGTTCTTTTTTTTTTTTTTTGGCTTTTGGTATTATAAAAGTTAATGAGTCCCTGGGTTATTATAAATATGGAGTAGATGACATCGTAAAACAACCTTTTAAATAGTTTGGTCTTTACCCAGAGATATATTTGTAAATCAAACAAATGCAAATATAATGTATAATACTTTATTGCTAATATTGAATTGATTTACTCTATAAAATTGAGAGTAATGAGTTCTGACATCACGCCTTAAATGAAATAGACTTTATTATTCATGTAGCACCCCAGGTTTCTGTAGGAGAGAACTTTTTGCAAAACGGACATTGGTAGTCAAATAGCCAAATATATATAAAATAGTGTAGGTAGCATGATAAAACTACAAAAGTCATAATACCCTAAGTGTTATTTGTAATCTAGAAAGATATTGAAGCAAGGATGAATGCGTTAATCATTTTTGTGTCTTTTCAACAATAGTAATTTAAATATTCTTCACTGTGTTTTATATCTCTAGGGCATTCTCCCGAGACCTACCTTATAGCAAGTAGGCTGCTTTGTTGCCCAGCTGGTGACTTAATTTCTGAAAGCCATAGACTATAATTTCTTCAGCTCATAATAACAGAACAGTATTAGCTACGGGACTTCCTTTGGGTATTAATACTTGTCTGGCAAATTGTTTTTCTCTGCTTCTTTTTTTATTCCCTCTGTCTTTAAGGTGTTACTTCTGGGTCTGGATTAAAATTTTTTCGATATTTAATATTTAGTTAGTGTGTGTGTCTGTGTTTGGGAGGGGGGTGTGGTGAATATAAATGACTATATAGCTAGAAATCAACCTAAAGTTTTTCCTCCTCTCAGGGAAGCAACTTCTTTGAAGTAATCTTGTCCTCTCAGAGGGGAGAGATTCATTATGCCGTTCTTAATGTTGAACACGGCCTTCTGTGTCTGCAAATTGGACTATTGGGAAACATTAGGATCAAGGAAATATGGACCGATTTTACCTTCTATGTACTTAACAACTTTCACATGAGGAGAGAACATCACATTAGACAAAGTATGATTAAAGGCAAAAGTTGAGTAGAGAGGATTTAAGCTAATGTCCTCCAGAATGTGGCATAGAGAGGCTTATTCGTCTGGATTAGGGTTCTCTTTTTTCTTAAATCCTTTTTGGTTTAACATGTATTTTCTTTTCTTTTTAATTCTTCAAATTGAGGCACATTCTGTAAGTTTTGTTCAGTGGAAAAGATATTCATCTGTGTATGGTGGCGTAATGGAAAGAAACCTGAACTGGAAGCCTATTTCGAGCATTAACCTAGATAGATGTCCACTTTCTTAGGCTGGGTAAAACAGGCACAGAAACGATACACACAGGAAGCAGTGGAAAAGTTGGTAATAGTAAGCTAAAGTATATATTAAGTAAGAAATGAACCTGAGCTTACCCTGGGGGAAAGGTGGAGAACCGGAGCTTAAGGGTACTCACCCTTGGAGATCTCCCAGGGTACTGTGTCTATAAAGGGAAAAGCAGCAGAAAAGCCACAGTGTGCCTGCCAACTCATACCCGACAACGTGGGCGTCGGTGTCCTGCTCTGTCTTCCTCTTGGCCCACCAAAACAAAACAAATAAAACCAAGTTGCCTTTGAATCGATTCCAAGTCATGACAACCCCATGGGTGTCACAGTAGAATGGTGCTCCCTTGGGTTTTCATTGGCTGCTATTTGAGAAGTAGATCACCAGGTCTTTCTATGGAGGTGCCCTGTGGGTGGGCTCAAACCTCCAGCCTTTTGATTAGCAGTTGAATGTATTAACTGCCCTACCCAAATACTCTTAAAATGTTCTATTAAATTTCATCTTTCTTCTTCTGGAGCATATAGGTGGCTACTCCTGCTTGTTTAAAAAATATAACTCAAGCCTTTGTATAGAGTGTTTTCCGTAAGGGCAGACAATGAACTAGGATGTATATATGTAGTACTTTAGATGGTTTACAGAACAAACTAGCTTCTCAGTAAACAGTTAGTACACATATTGTTTTACAACATTGGTTAACAACCCCATGACATGTCAACACAATCCCTTCTCCACCTTGCGTTCCCTATTACCAGCTTTCCTGTCCTCTCCTGCCTTCTCATCCTTGCCCCTGGGCTGGTGTGCCCATTTAGTCTCATTTTGTTTTATGGGCTTGTCTAATTTTTGGCTGAAGGGTGAACCTTGGGAATGACTTCATTACTGAGCTAAAAGGGTGTCTGGTAGTCATACTCTTGGGGTTTCTCCAGTCTCAGTCAGGCCAGTAAGGCTGGTCTTTTTTTTGACTTAGAATTTTGTTCTATATTTTTCTCCAGCTCTGTCCAGGACCCTCTATTGTGATCCCGGTCAGAGCAGTCAGTGGTGGTAGCCAGGCACCATCTAGCTGTATTGGACTCAGTCTGGTGCAGGCTGTGGTAGATTTGGTCCATTAGTCCTTTGAACTAATCTTTCCCTTGTGTGTTTAGTTTCTTTCATTCTTCCTTGCTTCTGAAGGGGTGAGACCAGTAGAGTACTCTGGATGGCTGCTCACAGGCCTTTAAGACCCCAGATGCTACTCACCAAAGTAGAATGTAGAACATTTGCTTTATAAACTATGTTATGCCAATTGAGCTAGATGTTCACCAGGACCATGGTCCCCACAGCCTGCAGCCCAGCAATTCAGTCCCTCAGGGAGTTTCGATGTGTCTATGGAGCTTCTGTGACCTTGCCTTGTACAAGTTGTGCTGGCTTCTCCAGTATTGTGTACTGTCTTACCCTTCACCAAAGTTACCACTTATGTATTGTCTATTTAGTGTAGAACAATAGTTTTTGATGCACACAATAGAAAACTCAATTCTAACTAGGCCAATAAACAAAAGGGATTTATTGCCTCAAGTTACTGAAAAAGTCCAGAGTTAGGACAAGCTGCATGTGAAGTTTGGTCAGGGCTCTAGCTGTGTTTCTCTGTGATCCACTCAACTTTGACCTCATGTCAGTCAGCTTTGTTGACATGTTGTATTTGCCCTTATACTATCTTTTTTCATGATCACAAGTTGGTCTTAACTTATAGACATTACATCCTTACAGTGCATTTTCCACAGCAGGAAGAAGGAGCCTTTGTGAGGGTCACTGTACTGCACCACTATAGGGGCACAATTCACATGGAATATAGTGTGAATCGTGGTTCTCAGAGTGGTGACAAGGGGTGATCTTGGCAGTCATGTCCCTGAATTCCTAGCAAAAATTTTGGTTATCCCTTTATTTGGACCAATGTAGGCCACATATACAACCAGATACCCATCACTGTGTCAGGGGACTAGAACGCCTTGATTTCATTTAGTCTAGGCCATACAATTCACTCCTGTAGAGATATAGAGTAAGATTCTTGGGAATCACATGGATTTCCAAAAGAAATTGCAGATTATTTTTAAGAGAGAAGTGGAGAATTGTCGTTGTGGAGGCAACCAACAGGATATTGCTTTAGACGCTCTGTGACAGGTGCCTTGAGAACTCAACCTCTCTGATGCTTTTCAAGGTCCCCAAAACCAAACACCAATCCAGTTGCCATAGAGTCGATTCCAACTCATGGCAACCTCATGTATGCCAGAGTAGAACTGTGCCCCCCAGTGTTTTCAATGGCTGATTTTTACTGAGTAGATGGCCAGGCTTTCTTCCGAGGTACCTCTGGATAGACTCAAACCTCCAACATTTCAGTTAGCAGCCCAGCGTGTTAACTGTTTTCACCACCCAGGGACTCCCCAGGGTCCCTAGCTCCCTCCTTTTCTTTCGTTCTTCAAGGTATTACATTTGAGTTTGGCCTTCACCACTCTATTGAAACAGTTCTTGCCTTTTGAAATAAAATGGAGGCCTCTCAGTCTTGATATACTTGATCTCTGCAGTATTTGGTAATCTGACTACTTCGTCTCCTCCCTTGACTTTCTCCTCTCTTGACATTCTTGATATCATTACTAGTCATTATTCACACTGACAATTCCTAGTAAAGTCACCCCTGATTAATAAAATGCCTAAAACGGGCTCTATTTTTAGTGAGTTTAGGACATAACAATCACGCTTCACTTAATGTCAACGATATGGTCTGTGAAATAGGACGTTATGTGATTTGTGCGCTGTGCAAACATCATACAGTCATGCGTGGCATGTTCTGGCAACATCCCGCCACTTACATGTCCGTGGTCACATAAGGTTATACATAGCAAGGAGGAGGAGGAGGCTGTGGCCCCATTGCCCACAGGAGTGAGGGAAGGAGAAAGGCCTGGAGGGAGACACTGTGGGGAGGAGGCTGCCAGGCAGCTACGACTGAACAAGCGGTAAGCCAAGGTGGAAGGGCCCCGGAAGAAGGAGAACGCCTATATAATATGGTGCTTGCAGAATGGCCAAATCACAAAATGTCCTATTTCCTAGGCATATGTCAGTTTGTCATACTGTGGTGGCTTGTGTGTTGCTGTGATGCTGGAAGCTATGCCACCAGTATTTCAAATAACAGCACGGTCACCCTTGGTAGACAGGTTTCAGCAGAGCTTCCAGACTAAGACAGATTAGGAAGGACTTGGTGGTCTACTTCTGAAAAAAAATTGGCCAGTGAAAATCTTGTGTCTAGCAGTGGAACGTTGCCTAGTGCCGAGCTGAAAGGTGAGCCACTCAGGTTGGAAAGCACACAAAATACAACTGGGGAAGAGCTGCCACCTCAAAGTAGAGTTGAGCTTGATGGTGTGGTTGGAATCAAGCTCTCAGGACCTTCTTCTGTTGAGGTGGCATGACTCAAAATAAGAAGAAACAGCTGCAAACATTTGTTAATAATCAAAACATGGAATGTACAAAGTGTGAATCTAGGGAAATTGGAAGTTGTCCAAAATGAGATGGAAAGCATTAAGATCGATATCCTAGGCATCAGTGTGCTGAAATGGACTGGGACTGCATGAGTAGGGCTGCATGCTCCTCCTGTGCTGTATAACCTTATGGGACCATGGACTTATATGTCATTGAATGTTGCCTGAACGGATATTATAGGGCACATGGCTGTATTTTACATTATTGACCATTTCATTCATTTTAAAGTGAAAAATGTTTCTCCCCATAAAGAGTAATTGTTATGGAATATGGCTATATATTTTATGATTATATAATGCTTTATAATATCATTATGGATAACTTGGAAAGTTGAAAAAAAAAATCATACATTCTCCTGTCACCCAGAGATAAACATCATTACCTTAATAAAACCAGCTGCTGCAGAGTCAATTTTTGATGGGCCTTCCTGCCTTCAACATCGCTTTTATCAGATCTGTGCTTCTCAGTACTAGTGAAGTTATTCCTGAATAACCCTAGTAATGAAAAGATAGCTGAATCAATTCTGCCTAGCCCTCTTGCATAAATCAACCAAATTTAGTGCTCTTTACTCCAGGCATTTAAAAACGGAAAAGAGACCAATTTTTGGATTCAGCAAACAACAAAAAGGAAAACACTGAAATAATACTAACAATCATTTCTCCCTAGCACTCCTGTTCTTCCACTTATGATTCCAGGTTTAGAGTCTTTTAGGGTATATACACTCTTCTCTATAGGATTGTGCACAGCAGGGATGAATTTAAAGCCTTTTTCTAGTCCATGGTGCCACTGCGCAGGTTCCCATAGTTTGTCCAGGGACAGTTAGAGGAGTGGGGTCTGGGTATTGGAGCATTACCCCAGCAGGTTGGCGTTCATACCCTTCATAAATGGGTCTCCATTCCCAGCTCCAGCTTAGCACTCAAGGCTAGCTTCTTCTTCTTTTTTTATTTAGTTTTATTTTTGGTGACAATATACACAACAAAACCTACACCCATTCAACAATTTCTACATGTATAGCTTAATGACATTGGTTACCATCTTCATATTGTCTCCGCATTTTTGCCATCTCTACCTGTACTGTTTCATCACCTTAGCTGAGTCTCACTGCCCCTAAACTTTTCATCTATGCTATAGAGTTACTGTTGTCAATCTGTCCTCATATAGATAATTCTCTAAAAGGACTCAATGTTCAAGGCAAACATTCTTTACTAGTTGGGCTAAAGTGTTGTGTAATTCGAAGATGACTTCAGGGGATAATTTTGGTTCAAGATTTAATGATTATTTCAAGGCAATAGATTCAGTGGGTCCACCAGTCTCAGTGGGCCCAGTAAGTTTGTTTATCATAAGAATTTGGAACTCAAGGCTAGCTTCTTATTGGACCATCTCTTCTGAAGCCGAACATTAGAAGAGGGTGCGTGTCTTCTCTTTCATTGGCTTATCTACCCAGGACCCACACAGAAGAAGTAAAAACCAGTTGCTGTTGAGTCAATTCCACGAGGTATATCACCAGGCCTTTCTTTTGAGGTTCCTTTGGGTTGACTCAAATCTCCAAACTTTCAGTTAGTGGCCTACTGTGTTAACTATTTGCACCACACCAGGACTACAGAGAATTGTTGTTGTCAGGTGTCATCGAGTCACTGACTCATACAGACCCATGTACAACAGAAAAAAACCCTGCCCAGTCCTGCGCCATCTGCACAACTGTTGCTATGCTTGATCCCATTGTTGCAACCACTGTGTCAATCCATCTCGAGGGTCTTCCTCTTTTTTCACTGACCCTCTGTTTTACCAAGCATGAAGTGCTTCTCCAGGGACTGGTTCTTCCTGATAACACGTCCCAAGTACGTGAGAGAAAGTCTCACCATCCTCGCTTCTAAGGAGCCTTCTGGCTGTACTTCTTCCAGGACAGATTTGTTATTCCTCTGGCAGTCAATGGTATATTCAATATTCTTTACCAGCACCCTAATTCAAAGGCATCAATTCTTCTTCAGTCTTCATTATTCATTGTCCAGCTTTCGCATGCATATGTGGCAATTGAAAATACTGTGGCTTGGGTCATGCACCTTAGGCCTCAAGGTGACATCTTTGCTTTTGAACAATTTAAAGAGATCTTTTGCAGCAGATTTGCCCAATGCAATACGTTGTTTGATTTCTTGAAGGCTGTTTCCACGGTCGTTAATTGTGGAATCAAGCAAAATGGCATCCTTGACAACTTCAATATTTTCTCTTCTTAGCATGGTGCTGCTTATTGATTCAGTCAAGAGAATGTTTGTTTTCTTTATGTTAAGTTGTAATCCATACTGAAGGCTGTAGTCTTCGATCTTCATCAGGAAGTGCTGCAAGTCCTCTTCACTTTCAGCAAGTAAGGTTGTGTTATCTGCATATTACAGGTTGTTAATGAGTCTTCTTCCAATCCTGTGGCAGGGTTCTTCATATAGGCCAGTTCTCAAATAATTTACTCAGTATACAGAATGAATAACTATGGTGAAAGGCTACAACCCTGATGAACACCTTCCCTGATTTTAAACCGTGCAGTATCCTCTCATCTGTTCGAACGACTGCCTCTTGGACTGCATACAGGTTCCTCATGAGCACAATGAAGTATCCTAGAATTTCCATTCTTCCAAATGTTATCCATAATTCATCATGATCCACACAGTTGAATGCCTTTGCATAGTCAATAGAACACATGTAAACATCTTCTGGTAGTCTCTGCTTTCAGCCAAGGTCCATCTAACATCAGCAATAATAATCAGCATTTTTCCATATCCTCTTCTGAATTGGCTTGAATTTCTGGCAGTTCCTTGTTGATGCACTGCTGCGGCTGCTTTTGAATGATCTTCAGTAAAACTTTGCTTGCTTGTGATATTAATGATATTGTTTGACAATTTCCACATTCTTTTGGATCACTTTCTTTGGAATAGGCATGTATATGGCCTCTTCCAGCCAGGTAGCTGTCTTCCAAATTTCTTAGCATAGATGAATGAGCACTTCCAGCTTTTCCTGTTTGTTGAAACATCTCAATTGGTATTCTGTCAATTTCTCAAAAATCCATTGCAATTGAGTTGATTCCAACTCATAGTGACCCTATAGAAGAGGGTAGAGCTGCCCTGTAGGGTTTCCAAGGGGCAGCTGGTGGATTGGAACTGCCGAACTTTCGGTTAACAGAGGAGCTTTTAACCACTACGACTTTTTTTTCATCAGTGCCCTCAGTGCAGTTTGGACTTCTTCCTTCAGTAGCTTTGATTCTGGATCATATGCTACTCCCTGAAACAGCTGAAAGTTTTCCAATTCTTTTTGGCATAGTTGCTTTCTGTATTCCTTCCATCTTCTTTTGATGCTTCCTCCGTCACTTAATATTTTCCCCATAGAATCTTTCACTATCGCAACTTGAGGCTTGGATTTTTTCTTCAGTTCTTTCAGCTTGAGAAATGCCAAGTGTGTTCTTCCCTTTTGCTTTTCTAACTCCAGGTCTCTGCACATTTCATTATAATACTTTACTTTGTCTTCTTGAGTCGCCCTTTGAAATTTTCTCTTCAGTTCTTTTACTTCATTATTATTCCATTCACTTTACCTACTCCACATTCAAGAGCAAGTTTCAGAGTCTCTTCTGACATCTGTTTTGGTCTTTGCTTTCTTTCCTGTCTTTTTTAATGATCTTTTGCTTTCTTCATGTATGATGTCCTTGATGTCATTCTACAACTTGTCTGGTCTTCAGTCATTACTATTCAATTCTCGCACAGATATTAGTGGATAGTTATTTTCATCTCATGTGATTCATCTGACTTAGGGAGATTAGTGATGAAAGAAATAAAAATATTTCTCTAGCTAGGTTATATTGACCAGTATAAATAACCTCTGACACATTGTATATTTTTAACCCCAAACATATTTACTCTCTGAGTCTTCATTATGACTTTGCTTTATTCCTTCAGGAGGGAAACACATAAGATTCTTCACAGGAAAATTCTGGAACATAGTTCAACACCTGCTTTATACTTTCCTTTCAGACTTTAAGAAACATTCCATAAAGTCCCCTTGCTAAATTGAAAATATGATTCTAATAATGAGAACTAACATTTACCAAGTACATTTTCTGTGCCAGGCCCTGTTCTAAACAGTTTGGGATGTTAAGTCATTTAATTTTCACAAAGAACTTATGAGGTAAGTGCTTTTATTATTGCCATTCAACAGATGAGAAAATCAAGACACAGGGTGGTAAAGTATCCTACCCAAATCACCCAAATGGTAAGTAACAGAGCCAAGAATTAGTCTGGGCAGACTGACTTCAGAGGCCATGTTCTTACCTACTACTCTGCTTTCCTGCTTCTAACTCTCCAGGAAGTCTGATCAGCCATAGGATAAGGTCAATATTTCTTACCACAGCACACATTCCTCTTGGCCTCTTTACACGTAGAGTTTATAGGTAACAAACTGCTTGTTGCTGTCTGTACATACCATGATCATATTCCTTTCTCTATGTAGTACATGTAGTTCCCTCTTCCTATTCTCCCTTCTCTTTCCCTATTGTCTATTTGAAGCCTTGTAGCTACCCAAAGACTGCTCAGACTAAACAACTCCATAAGAATTGTGTTTTAGTGTGTTTGTTTGCTTCCTCTCTCCCTCTGTGTCTTTTTTTCCTTGTTCCTAATAACTCATTATTTCTATTCTAGCTAGTTCTCTTGTTTCTATCTATTTCTTTTTTCCATCTCTAATGAAGAAAAATAAAATATTCCCTTAGAAATGTGTGGAGTTCTTCTAAGGAGTACGGATTTTGTTCAGTACCTGATAAAAAAGTGAGAATGGTGATTTATAATTGTCACCCACCAGGGCTCTCCTGTTGTACATAGGGTCGCTATGAGTCGGAACCAACTCAGTTGTACCTAACAACAACAACAGGGCTCCCCATACAAGGAGTCCTTGTAGCTCTATGGTTAGACACTTGACTTCTAACCGAAAGGTTGGTGATTCAAACCCACCAGCAGCTCTGTGGGAGAAAAGACCTGGTGATCTGCTCCCATAAAATTTACAGCCTAGGAAACCCTATGGAGCAGTTCTACTCTGTCACACTGGGTCGATATGAGTCAAAGTTGACTTGACGGCACATAACAACAACCATAAATTGTCATCCAACTCAGTCCCACGAACTATCCTTGAATAGCCTTCTCCAATTGTCCTTGAATGTACTTCTGATTTCTTTTAGAATTTTTAGAAACAATTCCATCCTTGGAATTATCTAATGCATTGCCTTCATTTTAAGTACAAGAAAACTCAGTCTCAAGGAGGTTGAGTTGGCCAAAGTCACACAGTTAATTAGTGACAAATCCAGGTTAACACAGCAACACAGTTAATTAATTAACACAGTTAATATGTGGCAAGTCCAGATTTTATGCCTCAAAAGAGTGCTATCTCCACTGTAACTTTTAAGCCTCATTGGATAAGGGAGAGAAAATGGAAAACATTTTTCTTCTTCCTATTCCACATTTTTCCTCCTGCTAGCAATCCATTGAAAAGATTTAAGTTGTCGAGGATTTCATTTTGGTCAGATCCACAGTCAATGCCCATGGGAGCAACACTCAAGAAAGCAGACGACACATTGCACTGGGCAAATTTGCAAGAGGTCTCTTTAAAGTGTTAAAAAGCAAAGATGTCACTTTAAGGACTAAGGTGTGCTCGACCCAAGCCATGGTGTTTTCAATCTCCTCATATGCATGTGAAAGCTGAACAATGAATAAGGAAGACCACAGGAGAATTGATGTCTTTGAATTATGATGTTGGCAAAGAATATTGACTATACTGTGGACTGCCAGAAGAACAAACAGATCTGTCTTGGAAGAAGTACAGCCAACATGTTCCTTATAAGCAAGGATGGCGAGACTTCTTCTCACATACTTTGGGCATGTTATCAGGAGGGACCAGGAGGGGATAAAATAGAGGGTCAGCAAAAAAGAGGCAGACCCTCAATGAGATGTATTGACACAGTGGCTGCAACAAAGGGCTCAAACATAGCAACGATTGTGAGGATGGCGCAGGACCGGTGGTGTTTCGTTCTTTTGTACATAGGGTCACTGAGAGTTGGAATCGACTTGCTGGCACCTAACAGCAACAACAGGCTTCCATTTTTCCCCTTTGGCCAAAGTTTGCAATATGTGGGTGTCTGCCTCTTGTTTTGAGAGGGTTCCAGGCAGTTTCCTTGGATTTCCTCTCTAGTTTCCCTTATTTTTTTCCTCAGGCTAACCCTTTCTCTTGCCATGCCCCAAATTCGTGTTTCTTATTGCTCATAATAAAACATTATGCACACTATCGTCTTTATTAATCTTACTGGTATTTAATAATACCAGTACAGAAATGTAGAAGTCATGTGCCTGTCATATGGATGGCATGTGTAATTTCATTGCCCATAATTAAACATACAATGTTACTCCAACTTTTATTTGTGTGTGTGTGAAGTAAATAAAACAACTTGACCGTAGAGGAAAAAAGAGAAATGTCGATTCTGCTAACTCAATATCAAGGATACGCTTCCTTTCCCACCAAGATAAAGCCGTAAAAGCATCTAACAAGGGCATTATGTCAGGGCCGGAGCACATAGACGTGGAAATGCCTATGTGGCCTCCACAAGAGGTACTTTAGGTAAAGGTCACGAGGAAGAAAGCAGCTTCACAGACATCGAGGAAATAGGAACTATTTACTGACAGCCAGACATTTCAAATAATGGAAGAGATTCCAGAGCCACTTCAAAGGGGGCTGGTCAGGAAATTGACAAGTAATGAATTTGAATACTTCGAGATTCTGGAAATTCAAAAGCAGAGCCTTCAGTTATTTGCATCAAGGTAGATCTTGAGCAATTACTTCATTTTGGGAAATCGCTCAAACTCTTCTGTAGGAATAGAAGAATAAAACCAATTTCTGCCTTTGAATGATGCCTGCATACTGTTAGAAACTTGGGGCAAGGTTAAAGAAATTCTGAAATGATGAAAATGTACAATGTGCCTAAAATATAAGATTTTTTCTTTTAAAAAGTAGCATTCTATGAATTACTTTCTCTACCAGGTAAATAAAAAAATAATCTTTGAAGTCTCTCTGAAGCTGGCTCTATCAGTTTAAATTTCAGAAATAAAGTTTTTTTTCCTAAAATTTTTTTTTAGGTTAAGGTCTACTTGAGGAAGAATAAACAGACAGGAAAAAAGAAAAAAGCCACTGCCATCGAGTCAATTCTGACTTATAGCGACCCTATGAGACAGAGTAGAACTGCCCCACAGGTTTTCCAAGGAGTGGCTGGTGGATTCAGACTGAGGATCTTTTGGTTAGCAGCCAAGCTCTTAAGCACTGCACCACTAGGGCTCCAAATAAACAGGAAGCAATCATTAATTTCAGTCACTATAGTGATTTTTTAAATAATTAAAATTCAATATGAAATAAACCAAGTTAAAAAAGTTATATCTGGTTCCCAGCAAAATAAAAAGTGCCCCTCTTGTAATTTTTGAGTTTTAGGAATAATGATGGGATCATATATTCCTTACAAGCAAATGAAATGACTAAGACATTTGAAGTGTAATTATTCAAAATATTAAAAACAAAACATTTAGGCTGTAGTTATCTCATTTCTTGGTACTGACATTTGCATAAATCATTCCCAGGGCTACTTATTTTTAAATTAACAAAAACATTTCCATTCCATAAAAACAGGCACCAGGCTTCCAGAAAACAAATCACCATTCATCACCCAGAACTTGGGAGTGGACTTCTTGTATAAACTGACATGAAAGCTAGCTACAACTACTTTATAATTTTGTAAAATTGGATTTGCTTTTCTTTAGGCATGGCCTTGTCCAGAAAACCTCCCACAGGGAGGCAGTGTGGTCTAGAGAATAAAACATGGGCCTTAAAGTCAAACAACTTCCTTTGAGCTTTGCCACTGACTTCTATATGATTCCTTCCAAAGTGTCCGTTACTTTTTAAAAATTTCCTTTTCTTTTTGTAATTATAAAGGTGCCCTTTATCACATATACAGCTTATCTATTCTGGTTAACCATGTTTGTCTTTTAATTAGTAATATGCTTGTATGAGAAATGAGGGGAAAACTTCCTTAAAAAAAAAAATACCCACGGGTAAAGGAGTCAAGGTCAGAATTTCCACTAGGAAGACGCACTCCAGGGTTTTTACTACTTGGATAGCAGTCAATGCTTTCTTCCACCTGCCTTGTTATTGTTGTTAACTGCTGCCTACTTGCTTGCTTTCAGGTTGGCCCTCACTCATGGTGACCCCATGCATAACAGGATCCAGATGTTGTGATCCATTGGCTGATTTTCAGAAGTAGATTGCCAGGCCTTTCTTCCTAGTCCATCTTAGTCTGGAAGCTCCACTGAAACCTGTTCATCCTCATAGCAGCACGCAAGCTTCCACTGACAGAGGGGTGGTGGCTGTGCATGAGATGCATTGGCCAAGAATCAAACCTAGGTCTCCTGCATGGAAGCCGAGAATTCTGCCGATGGACACCACCTTACTACAGCTCAGGTATGTCCTCTCCCTACTTCACAGGCTGGCTACAGATAGGTAAAGGAACTTGGGGCACATTTACTTGTTTGTTCCAACAAATTCTTCTCAGAACCTGTTGTGTTCCAGGCACTGTTCCAGATGCTGGGGATATAAAGGCCAAAGATATAGTCTCTGGTTTAAGGAGTTAGCAACCTAAAAGGGTAGAAAACACAAGTCAGAAGGAAAGAGTGCAGCATGAAAATGTTACTGTGGAGCTATGCTGGCACAGAGAAAGGGAACCTGGAAAAGTCAGGAATAGGAGCAAACAGGGAGAGTTTTCTGGAGGCACTGGAAAAGCTGGTTCGAAAGCACTATGAGTGTTGCACACTTAGGAAAACGTACACAGGTTAGTATTGATACTATGTAAGGTATGTAATGCAGACGGGCAGGAAATGAGTTTGGGCTTTATTGTGAGGGCGATGGGTAGTTGTTAAAAGATTTTTAAGTAAGGGAAAGACAAGTTTATCTTTGCATGTCAGAATCATTCTGTCTGTTGGACAACAACTAGAGGTAGGGAAGGGAATTATCAGGTTGCTGCAGGAATGCAAGTGAAAAATGATAAGGGCCTGAACTATAGCACTGGAAGTGAAGATATAGAAAAAGGGCAATATTAAAATATATAGATATATATTTTAAATATTTTACTGTGTTTTCAATGAATATTTACACAGTAGTTTAGGTTCCAATTCAACAATTTCTATACAAGTTTTTTCAGTGACTTTGGTTGCATTTTTCATAATGAGTGAACATTCTCGTTGTTTTCATTTTGGTTGTTCCATTAATTTAGTTTCCATACCCCTCTACATTCTCATCTTCACTTTAAGTGCCGACCATTTGGTCTGCTATAGGTGATTTTTTAAAGGAGCATGGTACCATCATGTGCCACATGACATCTGTTTGGGCAACGTCTAACAGCACATACCTCCATAGTCCCGGGAGGCTGTAATAAAACAAACCAAGCCCATTCTGTCGCGTTGATTCCAACTCATAGTACCCTACAAAAAAAAAAAAAACCTACAGGACAGGGTAAAACTACCCCACACGGTTTCCAAAGAGTGGCTGGTGAGTTCAAACTGCCAACTTTTTGGTTACCGGCTGAGCTCTTAACCACTGCACCACCAGGGCTCCTCAAGGTTATAATAGAATTCAGAAA
The DNA here is from genome assembly GCF_024166365.1 of Elephas maximus indicus. Classification (NCBI taxonomy): domain Eukaryota; kingdom Metazoa; phylum Chordata; class Mammalia; order Proboscidea; family Elephantidae; genus Elephas; species Elephas maximus. The sequence continues at coordinate 43,896,466 of NC_064823.1, forward strand.
TCCTGATCAGAGTATAGGACATAGCAGCAGGGCTGAATTAAGACATGTGACAGCTCTAAGCACTGATAATCTGTGGTATTCTCTCCTCTGCTTACTCAACCATACCAACAGGATATGTAAGTTACATGTGTGTATGTGTACATATATATGTGTGTGTGTGTCTGTGTATCTTAGCTATCCATGATGTAACTTTTTAAATGCAACTAGAATTATTACCCATGTTAGTATTATATTAAATGTATGCTAGATTTCATCCGTGTGTATGCCAAACATATTTTAAAGTTTAAGTTATAAATATTGTTTACAAGACTTAGGACATAACTCTGTATATAAATGCTATACGGTTAAAAGGTAACTTGATTGAATTCATTGCACTAGTCAACTTATTCCAGTTCCCCTACTTTTGTGCTTTTGCATCATCTGGGACTGGAGTTCCCATTGGCTGTTTACCAAGATGTGTTTGTATCATGGCAAAGAGCATAGGTGCTGGATCAGCAGACGAGGATGTACAAGACGGTTCTCACAAAATGGATCAGAGGCCTTTTATCTATTAATATAACCCGTCCTTGCCCAGTAACCGCTTATGTTGGATCCAGTTGGATATCGCGTGAATATAGCAGGAGTTAGACTTGTCAGCCCACCCCATCTCTTGTTTATTAGAAAGAAATAGTATATTTCTAAGAAACCCACCAAGATAAGGAGTTTCAATTACACTGGAGGGGACCACAGGAGACAGATGTCAACAAAGTTGTTGACATGGTTTGGGCCTCATAGCTTAAGCAACCTTGCATGTGGGCACCCTTGTGGCCCTGTGTGAACTTCATTCCTGGCTGGCACATTTCCACGCACAGGAGCTGATATCAGTTTCATTTAGTGCCCTAGCAATTCCCTTCCACTGCAGTGCTCGCTTTTCCTTGTGTTCTGTCTGCTTGGCATCTATGGGCCTTTGCTTTTGACATCTGGTGCTTCTGTTTTGTTGACGCCCTACGCACAGGCTTACCGTGCTTCTTGGGTAATCCGTCCCCACCTAGTGGATATAACTAGGGGTAGTGAATGCAACAGTTTCCCACATGCAACACATGTATCTTGTTCTCCTGAGTACCCAGTGATTGCTATGCCGGGCATATAATGGTACAGCACATATATAACCTATAATATGTATGTCTTGATAGTCATAATAAATGCCTATATTACTAGCTCATGTACGTACTATTCTGTACTTTCTATACTTGTTTTAATGTGAACTTTTTCTACTTACAAATAAAAAGTTTACCATAGAACAATGTATGCTTTGACTCATAAACAGCAGAATCCAGTCTTGTGTATCGTGTGTCTCTCGAGTGTTGTAGCATTGCCTCTTTGTTTAATTTTCTTTCGAAAATATTACTGTGAAGTGCATCATGGCTCCCAAATGCAGCGAAACCAGTGCTAGTGATAGCAGCAGCAAGAGGAAAAGGAGAAATATTGATTTGGGAGTGAAACAAAAGTTTATTAAACAACATGAAGGTGGAAAATCAGTGAATCCTATTGCTCTCGGTTTAAGCAGGTTTGCACAATGACCAAATCACATAAGGTCCTATTTCACAGAATGTATCATGGACATCAAGTGATGCTGGACTGTACTTAGGGGTGATATTCATTAGTTTTTGAGCTGATTTGTTATTTAGGTACGAGATAACCTCAGGGGTTATTTTCAGTTCAAGTTGAAGAATATTTTAAGGCAATAGTCTTGGAAAGTACTCCAGTCTCAACTAGTCCAGTAGTCTGTTTCTTTGTTTTTTTTTAGGAATTTGAGGTTCTGTTCAATGTTTTTTTCTCATTCTATCAGCATCCATCTAATTTGGTCCTGAATCAAATGGTTGGTAGTGGTAGCTGGGTACCAACTAGTTCTTCTGGTCTCAGGGTAGATGAGGCTGTGGTTTGTGTAGACTACTTGTTCTATAGATTAGTTTCTTCTTTGAGTCTTTGTTTTCCTTCTTTCTCTTTTTCTCTGGATGAATAGAAACCAATAGTTGTATCTTAGATAGCTAATCACAAGCTTTTAAGACCCCAGACATTACTCACCAAACAAGGGTTTAGAACGTAACTTTATGAAGTATATTATGCCAATTGACCAAGATGTCCCATTAAAAATATTTTTGAGGCAGAATCTAAGTCACCTTGTAACTAGTTGCATGTGTGGCCAAGTGAAAGTAGGAGTCTAGGTTGACTTTTAAGCTTCTAGTTTTAGTAGTTGTGTGGAAGGTGGTACCATTCAAGGCAAGAGGTGTACATAAGAGGAGGGATAGGCTTAGGGGTGATGAAAGATGATGGATTAGTTCTGAGGTGTTTGGAGCTTTGCAGATGTTCAAAGAACTTTATTTTATTCTTTCCCTTATGTGATATTTGTACAATGAGAATTCCAGAACACTTAATTGTGCTCTTGAGGAACCTCTACACAGACCAGGAGGCAGTTGTTCAAACAGAACAAGGGGCTATGGCATGGTTTAAAGTCAGGAAGGTGTGCGTCAGGGTTGTATCCTTTCACCATACTTATTCAGTCTGTATGCTGAGCAAATAATCCAAGAAGCTGGACTATATAAAGACTAACACAGCATCAGGATTGAAAGAAAACTCATTAACAACCTGCAATATGCAGATGATGCAACCTTGCTTGCTGAAAGTGAAAAGGACTTGAAGCACTTACTGATGAAGATCAAAGACCACAGCCTTCAGTATGGATTGAACTTCAACATAAAGAAAACAAAAATTCTCACAACCTGACCAATAAGCAACATCATGATAAATAGAGAAAATTTTGAAGTTGTCAAGGATTTCCATTTTACTTGGATCCACAATCAATGCCCCTGGAAGCAGTAGCCAGGAAATCAAATGACATATTGCATTGGGCAAATCTTCTGCAAAAGATCTCTTTAAAATGTTGAAAAGCAAAGATGGCACTTTGAGGATTAATATGCACCTGACCCAAGCCACAATATTTTCAATTACCTCATATGCATGCGAAATCTGGGCAATGAATAAGAAGACTGAAGAAGAATTGATGTCTTTGAATTACAGTGTTGGCTAAGAATATTGAATATACCATGGACTCCCAGAAAAACAAACAAATACGTCTTGGAAGAAATACAGCCAGAGTGCTCCTTAGAAACAAGGATGGCAAGACTTCTTCTCAGGCACTTTGAACATATTATCAGGAGAGGCCAGTCCTTGGAGAAGGAAATCATGCTTGGTAAAATACAGGGCAGCAAAAAAGAGGAAGACCCTCAAAGAGATGGGTTGACACAGTGGCTGCAACAATGGGTTCAAGAATAACAATAGTGAGAATGGCACAGAACTGGGCAGTGTTTCATACTGTTGTACAAAGGGTTGCAATGAGTTGAAATAGACTCAATGGCATCTAACAACAACAGTAGACATTAGGAGCCTCCATGTGATGTTTGGCTGCTATCGAAAAGGTTGGTGGTTCCAGTCCACTCAGAGGTATCTTGGAAGAAAAGCCTGATGTCTACTCCTAAAAAAACAGTCATTGAAAATCCTATGGTACTTGCTTCTATTTTGAAATACACGAGTTGCCATGAGTTGAAACTGACTATATCGAATCTATTTTTTTTTCTTTTTGTTAGTAAGCATTAGACACATAAGTCTGGGCTAGCAATAGGTCTGCAATTAATCAACACTTAAAGAGTAGTTCCAGCTGTGAAATCACCCAGAGAAATGTATATAAAAGAGAAATAGAAGAGAATAAAGACTAAACTCTAGGACAAATCAGTATTAAAAGGTCAGAGGGCTGTTTAATTATTAAAATATGCTGTTTTTCTATGTTATATTTCTAAATACATACAGAGTTAGAGGTGAATAGAAGATTGAATGTTTAGAATTTGGTTTGAGGAACATTTCAACAGGTTTAACAATTGGAGTTTACTGAGTGGAGTCTAATAATGACATCATTTTGATATAAATTGTTTTTGCAGCAATACCAAAAAAAAAAAGGACACTAAAGTGCTGACTGTAATTGATTCTAACATTGTACCTACTGATAAACAAAACTGTGAATTGATGCAAGTCATGGAGTATGGTTATGAACTCGATGGCAGAGAATACATTTACTTGAAGTAGCTTGAATACCTGGATGGAATCTGTACTGTATCCAGAGAGATTAGATAATGTTTTTGTAGTTGTTCTTTTGCTGTTGTTGTTATCTCTTTTTTGTATTTTGCTTGTTCAATTTAGTACTCTATATTGAGAAATCTGTATTTAAGACTTTATTTTTAATTTTTTTCATGTTCAAACCAACAAGGTCACGCCAGCCAATTCTCTCTCTGAGAGATTTCCTTTTCTTTTCCTCAGTCAAAGAGCTGGGGTTCAAATATGAACAAACACATTAATAGGAACTACACATGCCTCCTGGATTTTTTAAGGTGTCATTACTAACCATTTAACCAAAGCCATAGTTTTTTTGAATCACCTCATATGCATACAAAAGCTGGACAAGGAAGAAGGAAGACAAGAAGAATTGATGCATTCTAGTTGTGCTGTTGGTGAAGAATATTGAATATACCATGGACTTCCAAAAGAATAAACGAATCAGTCTTAGAAGAAATACAACCAGAGTGGTCCTTAGAAGCAAGGATGGTGAGATTTCATCTTGCTTACTCTGGACATATCACCAGGAAAGATCAATCACTAGAAAAAGAAATCATGTTTGGTAAAGTAGAGGGTCAGCAAAAGCAAAAATGAGGAAAATCCTTCATGAGATGGATTGACACTGTAGCCACAATATCGGGCTCAAACATACCAATGATCATGAAGATGGCACAAGACCAAGCAACTTTTCATTCTGTTATACATAAGGTCACCATGAGTAGGAGTGGACTCGATGGCCACTAAAAACAACAAAAAATAATGGTGTATAATGGGATTCCGTTGTTAGGTGCCATCAAGTCAGTTCTGACTCATGGCAACACTATGTACCACAGAATGGAACACTGCCCGGTCCTGTGCCTTCCTCACAGTCATTGCTATGTTTGAGCCTATTGTTGCAGCCACTGTGTCAACCCATCTCATTGAGGGTCTTCCTCTTTTTCACTGACCCTCTACTTTACCAAGCATGATGTCCTTCTCCAGGGACTGATCCCTCCTGATAACCTGTCCAAAGTGTATGAGACGTAGTCTCGCCATCCTTGCTTTTAAGGAGCATTCTGGTTGTACTTCCTCCAAGACAGACTTGTTCGTTCTTTTGGCAGTCCACAGTGTATTCAATATTCTTTGCTAACACCAAAACTCAAAGGCATCAATTCTTCAATCCTTCTTATTCATCTTCCAGCTTTCACATGCATATGAAGTGACTGAAAACACCATGGCTTGGGTCAGGCACACCTTAGTCTTCAATGTGACATCTTTGCTTTCCAACACTTTAAAGAGGTCATTGGCAGCAGATTTGCCCAATGCAATGCATTGTCTGATTTCTTGGCTGCTGCTTCCATGGGTGTTGATTGTGGATACAAGGAAAATGAAATCCTTAACAACTTCAATCTTTTCTCCATTTATCATGATGTTGTTTACTGGTTCAATTGTGAGAATTTTTGTTTTCTTTATGTTGAGGTATAATCCATACTGAAAGCTGTAGTCTTTGATCTTCATCAGTAAGTGTTTCAAGTCCTCTTCACTTTCAGCAAGCAAGGTTGTGTCATCTGTGTATCATAGGTTTTTAATGAGCCTTCCTTCAAACTTGATGCCTTGTTCTTTTTCACATAGTCCAGCTTCTTGGATTATTTGCTCAGGAAACAGATTGAATAAGTATGATGAAAGGATACAACCCTGACACACACCTTTCCTGAGTTTAAACCATGCAGTATCTCCTCGTTCCGTTTGAATGACTTCCTCTTGATCTATGTACAGGTTCCTCAGGAGCACAATTAAGTGTTCTAGAATTTCCATTCTTCAAAATGTTACCTATAATTTGTTATGATCCACACAGTCAAATGCCTTTGCACAGTCAATAAAATACCTGTAAACATTTTTCTGTTATTTTTTGCTTTCAGCCAGGATCCATCTTACATCAGCAATGATATCCCTGGTGTCATGTCCTCTTCTAAGTCCAGGTTGAATTCCTGGTAGTTTCCTGTCAGTATACTGCTGCAGCTGCTTTTGAATGATCTTCAGCAAAATTTTACTTGCGTGTGATGTTAATGACATTGTTTGATAATTTCTGTATTTTGTAGGATCACCTTTTTTGGGAATAGGCATGAATATGGATCTCTTCCAGTTGGCTGGCCAGGTAGCTGTCTTCCAAATTTTTTGGCGTAAATGCGTGAGCACTTCCAGTGCTGCATCCTTTGTTGAAGCGCCTCAATTGGTATTCCGCCAGTCCCTGGAGCCTTGTTTTTGTCAAAGCCTTTAGAGCAGCTTGGACTTCTTCCTTCAACACCATGGGTTCCTGATCATATGCTACCTCTTAAAATGGTTGAACATTGACCAATTCTTTTTGGTATAGTGACTATTCGTATTCCTTCCATCTTCTTTTGATGCTTCCTGCATCATTCAATTTTTTCCACTTAGAATGCTTCAGTATTGCAACTCAAGGCTTGAATTTTTTCTTCAGTTCTTTTAGCTTGAGAAATGCAGAGTGTGTTCTTCCTTTTGGTTTTTTTTATCTCCAGCTCTTTGCACATTTCATTGTAATACTTCATTTTGTCTTCTCAAGCTGCCCTTTGAAATCTTTTCTCAGCTCTTTTATGTCATCATTTCTTCCTTTTGCTTTAGTTACTTGACGTTCAAGAGCAAGTTTCAGTCTCTTCTGACATCCAGTTTGGTCTTTTCTTCCTTTTCTGTCTTTTTAATGACCTCTTGCTTTCTTCATGTATGGTGTCCTTGATGTCATTCCACAGCTTGTCTGGTCTTTGGTCATTAGTGTTCAATGTGCCAAATCTATTCTTGAGATGGTCTTTAAACTCAGGTGGGATATACTCAGGGTTGTACTTTGGCTCCCGTGGACTTGTTCTAATTTTCTTCAGTTTTACTTGAACTTGCATATGATCAGTTGGTGGTCTGTTCTGCAGTCAGCCCCTGGCCTTGTTCTGACTGATGATATTGAGTTTTTCCATTGTCTCTTTCCACAGATGTAGTCGATTTGATTCCTGTGTATTCCATCTGGTGAGGTCAATGTGTATAGTTGCTGTTTATGTTGGGGAAAAAACGTATTTGCAATGAAGAAGTCATTGGTCTTACAAAATTCTATCATGTGATTTCTGGCATCATTTCTATCACCGAGGCCATAATTTCCAACTACCGATCCTTCTTCTTTGTTTCTAACTTTTGCATTCCAATTACCAGTAATTATCATTGCATCCTAATGGCATGTTCAATCAATTTCAGACTGCAGAAGTTGGTAAAAACCTTCAATTTCTTCACCTTTGGCCTTAGTGGTTGGTATGTAAATTTGAATAATAGTCTTATTAATAGGTCATCCTTGTAGGCATATGGATATTATTCTATCACTGACAGCGTTGTATTTCAGGATAGATCTTGAAATGTTCTTTTTGACAGTTAATGCAGAGCCATTTTTTTTCAAGTTGTCATTCTCAGCATAGTAGACTATATGCTTGTTCGATTCAAAATGACCAATACTAGTCCCTTTCAGCTCATTAATGCCTAGGATTTCAATGTTTATGTATTCCATTTCATTTTTGATGATTTTTAATTTTCCTAGATTCATACTTTGTACATTCGAGGTTCTGGTTATTAATGGATGTTTGCAGCTGTTTCTTCTGATTTTGAGTTGTGCCACATCAGCAAATAAAGGTCCCGAAGGCTTGACTTCATCCATTTCATTAAGGTTGACTCTATTTTGAGGAGGCAGCTCTTCCCCAGTCGTGCTTTGAGTGTCTTCCAACCTGAGGGACTTACGTCCAGCACTATATCAGACAACATTCTCCTGCTATTCATAAGGTATTCACTGGCTAATTCTTTTCAGAAGTAGGCTGCTGGGTAGTTTTTTCTAGTCTGCCTTAATCTGGAAGCTCCACTGAAACCTGTCCTCCATGGTGACCATGCTTGTATTTGAATACTGGTGTCATAGCTGCCAGCATCACAGCAATAAGCAGGCCTCCACAGTACAACAAACAGGCATGTAGGAGGACTCTCTGTGGGTAGAAATTAAGCAAACTGCCATCCCTCTCCAAAGAAGAGAAATATGAGATAGTAAAGGCACAGAAGTAGTAGCTGGGTAGTGGGTAAGTAAGGTTCACTAAAGTAGGTTAAATTGGAAACGAGATTTACTATCTATCAGTCTTAGAAAATGTGAAAGGAGAGAAATTTATTTTTGAAATTCTGTCCCTTTTTTATTTCTCTGTCTTTATTTTTACCTTTGGTCCACTCAAGAGGTTCCATCATCCAGAGTCTGCTGTGTGCACTCTTGAGTCCTTGAGTTGCTCTCATACTGACATCTGAGTTGTGCAGGATTTTAATGGGTGGGAATCCCATGTTGAATCCTGGTTGCTGAAAATATTGTGTTTCCTTTCTTCTTCCTCTTCCTTTTTTTCCTATGGAAACAAAATTTTACTGCAGCTCATCCTCCACACCCCTACCTCCACCCCTAAGCAATTCTGTGCCTGAATAGGCAACCAGGTTGTTGACGATTAGCTAATTTGATAAACAAATTATGTACTAATTATATGCTCATATTGGAAACCCTGGTGGTATAGTGGTTAAGTGCTACAGCTGCTAACCAAAAGGCTGGCAGTTCAAATCCATCAGGTGCTGCTTGGAAACCCTATGGGGCAGTTCTACTCTGTCCTATAGGGTCGCTATGAGTCAGAATCGACTTAACAGCAGTGGGTATATATGTTCATGGCTAGGTTCTCCTGCATATCAAAAGAACAAGTTACTAGTGGTAGTGAATTTTAGCTACAATGAATCTTCCTGCCTAACTCAACAGTATGACTTTATAGGTAGAAATGTAGGGAAATGGTTGTAAAACCATAGTAGCAAGATTATGTAGATAGCTAGTTGATTAATTTGTGTAAGCAAAAACTTGGACCTTTCTCAAGTCACCCTTGTATTTAGAAAATTAAATTGAACTTCAAAAACCAAGCCTACTATTGGTCAAAACATAGGAAATTAAATTTGACTTTTAAATGCATGCTGAGGAAATAAAGCTTATGGGATGAAGAAAGTAAGACCCATCATAATCTGCTCACTCACATTGCTCCAGCCACACTAGCTTCCTTCTCATCCTTGAATATAACAAACATTTTCCTTTCTTTAGTGACCTTGTTGTTCCATCAGCCTGGATGCTTTCCCTTTAGACACCATGGCTCGTTCCCTCATTTCCTGCACTTTTCTGATCTGACCACCATATGTATAATAGTATTACTCCTACCTGTTGCCATTGAGTCAATTGTGATATTACTCCTATCACTCTTTATACCCAACTCTGTATTTTTTCATAGCATTTATCATCAACTCCTTGAAGGCAAGGATGGTGAGACTTCGTCTCAGGTGCTTTGGGCATGTTATCGGGAGGGAACTGTCCCTGGAGAAGGACATCATGCATGGTAAAGTAGAGGATTAGCAAAGAAGAGGAAGACTCTTAACTAAACGGATTGACACAGTGGCTCCAACAATGGGCTTAAGTGTAACAATGATTGTGAGGATGATGCAGGACTAGGCAGTATAACCAAATAAATACTTTATGTCTATGCCAATATAAATGTCCTCACAAATCCCTTTTTGGAGGAACTTGAACTTCCTCTGCTGATGGTTTCTGCTCTTTAGGGAATATTAGAACCAACTAGGAATCTTACTACTGCAAATTCCTAGGCTTCACCCCTGTGGTTTTAATTTAGTAGGTTTGGGGTGGGTCTGGGACACTGCATTTTTAACAACGTTGTAGGAGATTCTGATAGAAGTTGCTATGTGGTCACATTTTGAGATACACCTATAGAACAGTTCATTCTGTTAAGCTGTATACAAAGCCTCTTTCTCTTAGGTCCTTTCCATGGGCCACTCTTGAGACTTTGGACAATCTGCAAATGCTGTGCTAATTCGGCCTCAGAATCCATGCAGTATTGCTACTGCTCTGGGCCATATTGTTGTTGTTATCAGGTGCTGTAGAGTTGATTCTGACTCATAATTACCCCTTGTGACAGAGTAGAACTGCACCATAGGATTTTCTAGGCTGTAATCTTTTTTAATCTTTATGGGAGCAGATCACCCTGTCTTTATCTCATGGAGCTGCTGGGTAGGTTTGAACTGCCTACCTTTTGATTAGCAGCTGAGCATTAACAGTTGTGCCATCAGGGTAAAACGAAAGAAGAGAAGTGATTTGGGGAAAGAGGGTAGAGAGGATCGGAGTGGGCAGGGGTGTGTCAATGTCTTAGGATGGGCTCTCTAGAGAAGCAAAACCAGTAAGCATATAAATATATATATATATATAGAGAGAGAGAGAGAGAGATTTATATCAAGGAAACAGCTTACACAATTGTAGAGGCTGGAACATCCCAAGTCCATGGATTAGGATAGAGGCTTCTCTTGATTTATGTAGCCACAGGGGCTGGTGAACCCAAGATCCACAGGTCGGAGAGTAGAGCCCCTACTCTCAGGCTTTGAAGATTGACTAAGCAAAGGCGTAGAGGGCAGCAGTTATGAACACTTCCAAATCCACGGCCATTCACAGGGAAGAGTCATGGGGTTTTTCGGAATGCAGGTAAGTAGCTGATTTCAAAGTCACCTACCTCCTAGGGTTGCTTTGAGGTCAAGTGAGATCTTTCGTGTGAAACAATTAGCAAAGTACCTAGAAAGGAATAAGTACTTAATCATGGTAGGTACTACTGTTATTAATACATACAGGACATTGAAGCAGAGAACTTCCATGCTTAGTTCCACCTCATGGATTTCCCAGATTTGTCCAGCGTGTAGTAAAGCAACAGTGTTTATGCAACATAAGTGAAGTATTTTGAGTTTTCAGAAAAAAATCATTTTCATCACCATTGCCATTTAAGAGTCCATTTTACATTTCTGACCATTTTCTGAAAGACTTAAACTCAGTAGTATCCAAAATATATTTGGCCAAATGTTTTTTCACTTCAGTTTTGAAGCTGCATGTTTGGAAGACAACTTCTTCCAAATGTTACTGATTATTTTACACGTAATTAAGGACTTCCAACCAGTCAGAAAGCATTTCCAGGATTCATTTTCCTTCAGAAATTGAAGTTGCCTTTTGTTTAGTTTTGGATTGAAACTCTAACCATATGCATTCTGTTCAGGCAGGGACACTTCTCTTTTTTTTTTTTTTGCTTACCCATGTATTCCTAGTCATTAACACAATGCCTGTTAACACAAATAGTAGGTGCTCAACATAAATTGGGTGAATGAACTCAAATTTTGTGATCCTAGCAAGGAGTTTGGCTGCTAACCAAAATGCTGGCAATTCAAATCCACCAGCTGCTCCTTGGAAACCCTATGGGGCAGTTCTACTCTGGCCTATAGGGTCGGTATAATTTGGGATCGATTCATTGGCAATGGTTTTTTTTTTTTTTTAGTAAGCATTTGCATTCAAGAGTTCTGGCTTTAGTGTTTCTCTCCATAATAAATTCTATGCAGTTATAATGGGTGTATTAGTTTCCCTGGGCTGCTGTAGGAAATTATCACAAACTAGATGACTTAAAACAACAGAAATTTGTTCTCTCAGTTGAGGAGGTCAGAATTGTAAAGTCAAGGTGTTGGCAGGGCCATGCTCCCTCCGAAGACTCTAGAGAAGATTCTATTCTGGCCGTTTGCAGATTCTGGTGGCTTCAGGCATTCCTTGGCTTGTGGTTGGATAACTCTAATCTCTACTTCCGTCTTCACATGACCTTCTCCTCTGTGTGTCTTCTCCTTTTCCATTTCTAAGAAGAACACTTGTCATCGGATTTAAGGCCCACCTGGATAATCCAAGATGATCTCACCTTGAAATCCTTAATATAATTATATCTGAAAAGATTTTTTTTTTCAAATAAAGTCCCATTCACTTGTTCCTGGATGTAGACATGTCTTTTGGAGACTAGCATTGAACCTAAGCCAATGAGTTAATGGAAATTTTCAACATTTATAATGGTGTTTCTTATTCCTCTGACCGGTCTCCTTATTCTACCAGTGTACCTGGAATTTTCAGAAGTTTTTGTATCTGAGAAGGTTGAGGACATGATGCACATTTAGGTCTAATTTAGGATAAACGATGGGAAAAAAAGCAAATCAACATTTTACCTACAGATGGGAAAAATATGAATGTTGAAAACAGGTGGGTGGAGGGAGGAAGTTAAGTAAGTGTTCAAGAAGTAATGTTACACCCAACCTGATGATGTTTGCATGATATATTAGGGATGGGTATTTGATACCTAGTGATGTGAGTGATGACAGATGCAAAAGAATCGTTATGATGGTATAAGAGGAGCATTTTGCAATAATCTCAGTGTTTCACCCCTTGAGAGGGAAAGGTAGTTTGCATAGAGAATTGATAAGTCATAAAGACGAGACCGGAGACCCTTGGGATCAACAGTTTGAAATGAGAGTCCCATGAAGAATACTGATCAGGGAAAAAACCTGGGGTAGATTGTGGCTTCTATGTTGAAACCATCTGCATTCGATTTGGCAGTGGTAAAATGCAAGGTCTTAGGATGTATACATATCAAAATAAATACCATATCAGTGGTAAGCTATTCCAGCATTAAATAAGGAGCCAGTGAGAATGCCCTCAGAATTATTGTAATTCGGGTCGGAGTTTTATTGAGAGGAAATTGTGAAAACTGAAAATGTTCAACAGGTGGCAACTGCACTGATTTTTTTTTTGATCGAGTGAGAATAAAAATTTTGTTGAAAAATCAGCTAGTACTGCTCAAATGAAAGGATATTTGGGGAAAAACAAGTCATAGAATAAAAAGTATCCTGAAAGGGGAAGAGCACATTGAACAAGTTAGAAATGGAACTTTTGTACCATAGGAAGACCTTGATGAATAAAACACTCAGTGGGCTGGTGAAGCACCCAGTAGTAATTGGAGGAGAGTTCCTTTTGTTCTAAGGCTTAATGGTCAAAATGGGATTTTAGTGCACGGTCTTTTATGAAAAACAAAATAACTAAAATTTATTTATAACAGCCAGTGGTGGACAAGTCATTCAAAAATGTATTCATAAAAATTGAAAGCACCTGCAACTTTTGGGGGCTAAGAAAAACTGAATTTATATTTGGGATCTCAAGGGAAAATTGTACATCTCTCCTTTCCTGTCACCGGAAATCTCTTTTGGTAAATTCATTATCACACTCAGACCGTTAAAGTGGAACAGAAAAAAGTGGAACACAATGGAGATTTATGGAGAAATGAAAGTATCTGTCATGTAAGTATTCCTGTTCATATAAAAATAAAGTAGATTTCTCTCATTTAATATTACCTGTTGCCATTGAGTCAATTCTATTTAATACTATTCCCTTCAAAATGGCTGCAGTAATGATGTTCTTACAGCTTCGGTTTCTGCTTATGACATTCAGATTCCCTTCTTTTTCTTTTTGTGTGTATCTCCGGCATTTCCTTTTCTACTTCCTGTTTCCCCACCTCTGGCTACACACAAGAATATCCAGACTTTTCTCTGTTCTGACAGCATCTACTCTATCAGTTGAATTTTTTGTTTGGAAATGAATATTTAAAAAGAAAGAAGTTTCATATATATTATATATAATTCAGTGAAAAAAGAAGACCAAAGAAGAATTGAGGCATTTGAATTATGGTATTGATGAAGAATATTGAATATATCATGGTCTGCCAGAAAAATGGAGGTCTGTCTTGGAGGAAATACAGCCAGAATGCTCCTTAGAAGTGAGGATGGCAAGACTTTGTCTCATGTACTTTGTACACATTATCTGGAAGGACCAGTCCCTGGAGAAGGACATCATGCTTGTAAAGTAGAAGGTCATCGAAAAAGAGGGGGACCCTCAATGAGGTGGATTGACACAGTGGCTGCAACAATGAGCTCAAACATACCTACTATTGTGAGGATGGTGCAGGACCAATGTTTTATTCTGTTATACATGTGATTGCTATGAGTCGGAGCCAACTGGAAGGCACCTAACAACAACAGCATATATAATTTGAGAAACTTGTCTTTGATTGCTAAAAGTATAATGACTTTTTTCAGTTTTAATTAATAGTATGAGAATGGGTTTCTGATTACGACCCCCATAGGGAGCAAATCAACCCATTCCTCTCAAGTCCTTTCTTTCTCAAAGTTCCTGCTACCCACTTTCTTATATAATTTATGACGGTGAACGTTTATTTACCAAATCTTCCAGAGCAGTGGTCCACCCAGAGGACCACACCAAGCTTTGGGAGAACGCATAATCATCTATTGGGGAGTAGAAAGAAAATATTAGAATTTATATTTGTTTTTATGTAAAAAGATCAAGAAATCAGTTAAGCTTTACTAATATGCTCTAATATATGGATTAGTAACAGATGTATATATTTTAAAAAATTCCATAGGTGTTCCGAAACATGTTTCCTGTTTATATTTTTTGACCTTAAACTTTTGACACTTCAAATTAGCTTTTAAAAAATAAGCAAACTTATTCAACAGTGCCTCAGAACTTTGAACTTAGGTTTTGTTTCTCTCACATGCATTTTTCTTCTTGAATGGTTTCCCTTCCTGTCTTATGAAATAAAGTCAACACACTACATTTCCGGGTCTCTGAAGCACTTTGTCAGAATTCTTCCTTGCTGCAGTACCTGGACAGTGAACACGAGAGCCTGGAGGTCTTGTAAAGAAACCTCTGCAATATTGCTGGTTACTCGCATGCTAAAACAATGATTGGTTTTTACTTCTACATCTGTTTTGAAGATTTGGTTTATTATATTCCTTTCTTCCCTTTATGCTTTCTTTTTTCCCTGCCTAATTACTGCATTAAAACACAACATTCATTTGAAATTTCCTCTGCGTGCTATGGTTTAACCTAGCTGAAATTTAGAAACTTGCCGCATCTTAGTTTTAGCAAGAGGTTCCAATATTGTGGATTTTTTTTGGTGGGGGGTGGATTTTGAGTGCCAAAGGAAGCTAAGTATGATTAGATTAGCTTCAAGATATGTAAATTCTCTGCCCTTGCAATCTCATAGGTATTTCCGCTATCAAGGTTTGTCTTTCTACGATAGTTCCTGCAAGCAGTTTATCTGCTGATAACACACATTTTAGATTTTAGCCCACTTAACAAGAACATTTATCAGTTATGGAAAAGTGAATGGTGGTGTGTGGTCATAGTGCTAGAATTTCTCTCTGCCTTTTCCTACCTTTATAACTTTCTTATTTTCAAGAAAAAGCTAACCACTTCTCTAAAATGTTTGAATCCTCAGTTTGATCTCCCTTCAGTTAGAAAACAAAAATCACTGAGCTTGTTCTACATTCCAGGCACTGTGCTAAGGCGTGGTGCATGCAGCAGTCATGGAAAAAAAGAAAAACAAAAAACAAACAACCCTGTCCTTGCTCTCAAGGAATTTATCATCTATCAGGTAATTCAGACAAAGAAAAGGTCATTGCGTGTATACTAAATGTTGGAAAAGAAGAATTTCCAGGTGCTAATTTTTTTTTCATGAGAGGTTGAGAGTTTTTGTTGGTTTTGTTTTGAAGGCATTCTGCGATCATTTCCAGTGGAATGGGGCCATGAAGGTCTCTGGGCCTGGTTTCTCCTGCTCTGCTTCAGCCCACCTGTTTCCGCTTTCCACTTTCAGAGAACCAAAAAAACCCAGTTGCCCTGGAGCTGATTCCGATTCATGTCAACCCCTTGTGTGTCAGAGGATAACTGTGCTCCATAGGGTTTTCAATGGTTGATTTTTTGGAAGTGGATTGTCAGGCCTTTCTTCTGAGGTACCTTTGGGTGTACTCAAACCAATGACGTTTTGGTTAGCAGCCAAGTTCGTTAACCCTTTGCATTACTCAGGGGCTCCTCACATAAGCAAAACAATAATAAAGAGACCAAGAAAAACACTGGTCACTTCCGTGCAGATCATTTAACCTGATATGTATCTAGACCTAAAAGTGAGTTAATTTTAAAGCAGTTTGTTGGATAAATATCATACTTATAGGGAGTTGTTTTCATTGGAAATGAAAAGGCTTTTGACTACTTTTCTTCACAACTGTGATTCAAAAGTTTCATTGACCCAGTATCTTCTTACCAATTATCTCCTTCCAATTACAGTGGTGAATAGAATGTAATTTGTAAGCGTTAGCCCTAGATATGAGCTTGTGTTTTATCAAAATAAAAAAGTAACTTAAAATTTGATCGTTTTTAGTAGCTACATAGTATTTGCAATTTTATCTAAGGTGAAGTAAATATTTTCCAGGTACTAAGCAGTTTTAATCTGAAACGCATGGGGTCGCCATGAGTTGAAATCGACTCGAAGGCAACTGATTTGGTTTTTTGGTCTTAAGATATGTGATGGTCTTCCTGGAACCTTCCTGTATGCACAGGTCAATTAGCTTATGTAATCAATTTGAATTTGAAAGCTCTGAAAACAGACTTTTTCATTTCAACTCATTCCTCCCCCACCCCCACATGTATGTGTGTGTATGATTGAATGTATCCGTGCAGAATCTTGGAACTATATTATATCTGAGGAGCAGGGATAGTATTAGCATCAGAAATGCTGGCTTCCTGAATGCATAGCCCATCAGGAAAGTTCTTTTTTTTAAATATTATTACAAATGAAAAAGGATGAATTGGGTAATATGGATTACGAGCTTGTCTGTTTTGATTTATCCTTCATATAGAGCTTTCATATTTTCAGTGTCTTTAACAATCACAGTTACAAAGTAATCCTACTGGTTATAGATAGATACAAAAATAATGGAAAAACAAGGCTAAAGAAAGGTGGAACAAGTTGGGAGCAGAACCAGGAGTAGAATTCATGGCTTCATATTCTTGAGTTTATGCTTAATTTCTAGGGCCATATTGCTTTTCTTAATCACTGGAGAACTAGGGCTATGCCATAGAAATTTAATTACAGAAGATTAAGGAAATAATCCTGAAGAAAATTACAATGAGAAAATTTTATAAACTTTCTTAATTAGATTTAGGACACCATTTTACTAATTCCTATGAGTACTTTGTTCAAACAGATTTGGAGAACACCTGGTGGTGCAGTGGTTAAGAGGTCAGCTGCTTACCAAAAGGTCAGCAGTTCGAATCCACCAGCCACTCCTTGGAAACCCTACGGGGCAGTTCTTCTGTGTCTTATAGGGTCACTATGAGCTGGAATTGACTCAACAGCAATGGGTTTTATTTTTTTTTTTGGATTTGGATTACATAAAATTAAATAGGTTTCTTTACTGTAGGACTTCTCAGATTCTTAAAGTTTTAATGTACTCTGTAACTAACCAAAGGAGAAAAATGTTATGTTGTCTTTTTCCAAATTATTTGCTCCAAGGATCACTGTTTTTAAAACACATCTATGGGTCCTATTCCATTCGGAGCAAAGAAGAATGAAGAAAACAAAAGACACAAGGAAAATATTAGACCAAAGGACTAATGGACTACGTGAACCACAGCCTCCACCAGCCTGAGCCCAGAAGAACTAGATGGTGCCCAGCTGCCACCACAATAGAGGGTCCTACACAAAGTGGGAGAAAAATGTAGAACAAAATTCAAATTCACACACCAAAACAACAAACAAACAAACAAAAAACAGACTTATTGGCCTGACAAAGACTGGTGGGACCCCCGAGACTATGGCCCCCAGACACCTTGCTAATTCAGAACTGAAGCTACTTCCAAAGTCCACCTTTTATCCAATGATTAGACAGGCCTATAAAACTAACAATAACACAGGTAAGGAACTTGCTTCTTAGTTCAGTCAAGTATGTGAGACCAAATGGATAACACAAGAAGTCAGGAAGGGACAGGAAACTGGCCAAATGGACACGGGGAATGTAGAATGTAAGGGGAAAGGGGGAGAATGTTGACACATTGAGGGGATTGCAATCAATGTCACAAGACAATTTATGTATAAATTTTTGAATGAGAAAGAAAAAAGTCATTATTTTGAGGAGCCCCTACTTATGTTTCATGGAAAATAATTGAGGAAATATTTATCTAAAATGGAGGCTCTCCTCGTGTGACTTTACATGTGATGTAACATTTTGTACACTTGAGGGTTGATTCTAAGTATAATGACAGGAAGGGGCCATTGTATAAGTGAGGATTCTAGCCAGAATATTAAGGCAATAAATTTCCAAGAGATTTTTTACCTTTAAGGGTAAAAAAGAAAAAAATCACTGTATTTGGTCTGAAATAAGTGGGAAAAGTTTCTCTTTTGCTGCAATTACTGCCCGATAAGGTATACCACATTCTGGAAGTTAAGCTGAGTGGAGACAAAGGGGGTTGCCCTCAGATATGACAGAAATGGAAGAAGTGAAGGCAAGCAGGGAAAACTTCACAAGGAAGACTTTACAGTGTGGTCTTGAGCTCTTTTCTTTTTATTTTAATTTTCATTGTGCTTTAAGTGAAAGTTTACAAATCAAGACAGTCTCTCATACAAAACCTTATATACACTTTGCTATATACTCCTAGTTGCTTTCCCCCTAATGAGACAGCATACTCCTTCTCCTCACCCTGTATTTCTGTGTCCATTCAGCCAGCTCCTGTCCCCCTCTGCCCTCTCATCTCCCCTCCAGACAGAAGCTGCACACATAGTCTCATGTGTCTACTTGAGTCAAGAAGCTCACTCCTCACCAGTATCATTTTCTATCTTATAGTCCATTCCAACCCTTGTCTGAAGAGTTGGCTTTGGGAATGGTTCCTGTCTTGGGCTAACAGGAGGTCATGACCTCTGGGGTCCTTCTAGTCTCAGTCAGACCATTAAGTCTGGTCTTTTTATGAGGATTTGAGGTCTGCATCCCACTGCTCTCCTGCTCCTTCAGGGATTTTCTGTTGTGTTCCCTGTCATGGCAGTCATCAGTTGTAGCTGGGCACCATCTAGTTCTTCTGGTCTCAGTCTCTGATTTATGTTGCCCATTCTGTCTCTTGGGCTTATACTTACCTTGTGTCTTTGGTGTTCTTCATTCTCCTTTGCTCCGGGTGGGTTGAGACCAATTGATGCATCTTAGATAGCCACTTGCTAGCGTTTAAGACCCCAGGCATCCCCCTCCAAAGTGGGATGCAGAATGTTTTCTTAATAGATTTTATTATGCCAATTGACCTACATGTCCCCTGAAACATGGTTCCCAAACCCCTGCCCCTGCCATGCTGGCCTTCGAAGCATTCGGTTTATTCAGGAAACTTCTTTGCTTTTGGTTTAGTCCAGTTGTGCTAACCTCTCCTGTATTGTGTGTTGTCTTTCTCTTCACCTAAATTAGCTTTTGTCTACTATCTAAATTCCTCTCTCCCTCCCCCCGCTTCTCGTAACCATCAAAAACATTTTCTTCTCTGTTGAACTCTTTTCAACCTACCTTTAACAATGAGTCATTAAATACCAAGGATTAAGTGGCAAAATGTTGGCAGGGTAGCAATGGTGACAAAGTGGCAATCAGGGGGGCGAGGGCAGCATGTCCTGAGCAAGGAGCTCTTCTCTCTCTCCTTTTGTTGCATCTCTCCCTCTCACCCCTTGAAAAGTAGAATCTTAGATCTTAGACTCAATGTCATTAATTCTTGCTTCTTGAGTGGCTGTGCCAATGGATGAGCTCTATGAAAGGTCACAGTGACACAGACCCCAGGATGACCTCATTCAGGCATCTGCTTCTCCTCTCAAAGGTGGCCAGTCAGGAACTACAAATCAGAAAGTAGTTCTGAAGTTTCTTTTTCTTTCTCTGGAAACATAATCACCTAGGTGGGAGAGATCTCACCACCACCCACCTTGCAGAAAACTTATTTAGAGAACTTAAACAGAAAAGAGCCAAATTCATTATGTTGTTGTTCAAAGGCAAATAGATGCATGTGCATAAGGGTGCAGGACCCACTTATGTCGGTTTTAAATATGCGATTCAGCTGTAGATAATTTAAATTTTACACTTTCAGATTATTTTTATTTATGAATCACATCAAAGTACTTAAAAGGAACTTGTGGTTCAAAAAAAAATATCATCAAAAGCAAAAATGAGGTCATAAAGAAATCATTTGGCTTCCAATTTGCTATAGCACGTGATTTCTCCAGGTGAACAAGAATGGACATTTGAGTGGGATTCAAAAGAGGCCAAAGTCCATGGCAGGGCTGCTTTGACTCTCTCAAACACTGCGCAGGCCTGTCTTCACATCAGAGATCTAAAACTGTGCATGAAAGCGGAGACACAGGTGTTGACCAGGCCTGTGAACCAAGCCTAGTTTGTTTGCATTAAACGTAAAAACCTGTTTTCCTGGGAGGTCAGACTGCAAATGGAAATTGTGAATAGCACTTTGGAAACTTAACAAGTGCTGATCTCTAGGTGATGCCCTTTTCCTTTTGCTGCATTTTGCTAGTTCATTTCCATACTGGGTCAAAGACATTCCAAGTCTTCTTTCTTCCATAGGTTCCTACTTACATGCAAGCCAGCAAAAACAAACAAAAACAACTCAAGTAAAGCAATTAAATACACATCTACTTTTAGGAAATTCCAGGAACAATCACAATTTGGTGATTCCAGCTAATGATACCTTTGTCTTACAGCTTCAGATTTGATATGTAACACGGTTAAAAATGTAACCCAAAGATGTTCTGTGATTCTTTTGTACCGTGAGAAATCCTTTTATAATGATAATGATTTTACTTTGTATTTATTTGCTAATAAGATGTTGGGGAAGTTTTTTCATGATGTGAGAATCATTTGTACTTCTGTAGACAGAAAGGGAAACACGACATTCTTTTTCACCTTTGAATCTCCTTTGCATGGATTTGATCCAATAACTAGACAAGAACTTTGCAAACGGCTTTCAAGGTGTTACAAGAACGTGATCTGAATATCATTACAAAACAGAATTTTAACTTAAACAAAAGTGAAATAAAATTAACAAGCGTGCTTACTGTGTTAAATACTAAATTTTAGTGTGTGGGGAATCACTGTCACATTAATGTATGTTTTCACTGATTAACATTATAATAAGTAAATTTTATAAAAATAAAGATTAAAATTAAAATTTACAAAACTACTAGAAACTCACAAAATATTGCTTTTATCTGTTTTCTATGTTAAGAGTTCCTCACGCATTTCTTTAAGAAAAGGGTTCTTTTGAGAAAAACAAGTTGAAAATCACCCATCTCAAGTCTAAAATCAGAGAAAAAGAAATACCAAGAATTTCTATAAGTAGGACAGCTTCTCTGGGTTTCTCAAATGGTGCACCCTTGCTTCTCTACTTCCTTCTTGACTCAGCTCTAGACCTAACTTGCTCTACTGTACTGAAATGATTTGGAAGAGCCAAGAATGAAGAGCCCTGGCCTTGTTTGAACTCTTTCTTGCCTTCCATGATGGAGAACCACGTTCGAGTTGAGTCCCAGAATCAATTCCAGGCCAGTGCACCTCATATGCAACCATCATCTGTCTGTCCGTGTAGCTTGCATGTCGCTATGTTGCTCAATAGATTTCAGTGGAGCTTCCAGACTAAGAAGAACTAGGAAGAAAGGTCTGGCAATCTGCTTCCAAAAATTAGCCAGTGAAAACCCTATGACTCACAATGGTGCTGTCTGCAATGGATCATGGGGATAGCAAAAGCCTGGGCAGCATTTTGCCCTGTTGTGCTAGGTTGCCATGAGTTGGGGTCAATTCCATGGCAGGTAACAACAACAACAACAATATTGCCTTTGGTAAAACATTCAATGAACCTTTTACCTAAAGTGCTTTACTGAAATTTGGATTCTTTAATAATAAACCATCTCACAAACACAAAACTGATTTTTGAAAAAGTAACATATATTTAAGGAGCCCTGGTGGCACAATGGTTAAGTGCTAGGCTGCCAACTGAAAGGATGGTGGTTTGAACCCTCTTACTACTCCATAGGAAATAAATCTGGCAGTCTCCTCCAGTAAAGATTACAGCCTTGGAAATCCTATGGGGCGGTTCTGTTCCGTCCTGTAGGGTTGCTATGAGTTGAAATCAACTTGACAGCAATAGTTTGGTTTGTTTGCTTGTTTTTTGTTAGCACAAATGGTTAAGTGCTAGGCTGCCATCTGCTCAGCTGCTAACCAAAAGGTTCGTGGTTTGAACCCAGCCAGTGGCTGCACAGGAGAGAACCCTGGCAATCTGCTCCTGTAAAGATTGCATGCACCCATTGCCACTGAGTCGATTCCCAATCTCGGGGACCCTATAGGACAAAGTAGAACTGTCCCATAGGGTTTCCTTGGCTAAAATTTTTACAGAAGTAGACTACCACATCTTTCTCTGGCAGAGTCGCTGGTAGGTTGGAACAACCAACCTTTCGATCAGCAGCTGAGTTCTTTAACCACTGTGCTATCAGGCTCCCCTGTAAAGATTACAGCTTAGAAAACCCTATGGGGGCACTTCTACTCTGCCATATGGGGTCAAAATCAACTTGATGGCACCTAACAACAACAATAGAGGTATATTTGGTTCTTTAACTTAACATGGCACTCTATGAGAATAAAAATAAAATCTTGTTTCACTTTTGACAGGACAAGCTGACACAGAGGTTTAATAAGACCTTGAGTATCTAAAATGGAATAATTCCATTTGGTAACTCGGAAGCCCTGGTAGTGTAGTGGTTAAATCTGTGGTTGCTAACCAAAAGGTCGGTAGTTCGAATCCACCAGGTGCTCCTTGGAAACCATATAGGGCAGTTCTACTCTATAGGGTCACTACAAGTCAGAATCCACTCGACATGATGACGAGTTTAGTTTTTTTTTGTAACTAGGATATTTTTGTACAATGTCTTATTTGCAAGAATAAGGCATACAAAGAGAGCTATGTGATGACTTTAAAATCACCATTGCATTCATCTTGGGGAGACAGTTCTATAGCCCAGAATCTTCTTCAGAACTACCTTGATATCACGAGGATCCAAATAGGATGAAAATGGTGCAGGATCATATTGTTCTAAGATGATAGCTGCACTTTCTTTTCCTTGCCTCTGACATCTATGTTACAAAAGTGAAAAATATTTACCTGACACAGATGCATTCAAATAAGATCACTAGGGTTCCTTCCCTGGAAGAATTACCTTAAGAAAGAGAGACCTGAAGAAACTAGCTTAAGAAAGAGAGAAGGTGGGGGAAGGAAAAATGCTGGATAGTAGGTAAGTGGTAGCTTTGGTGAAGGGTAAGACGGTATACCATACCGGGGAAGTCAGCACAACTCGACCAAGGCAAAATCGTAGAAGCTTCACAGACACATCCAAACTCCCTGAGAGTCCCAGTTACTGACTGGACTTAGGGCTGGGGACCATAGTCTTGGGGGACATCTAGCTCAACTGGCATAACATAGCTTATAAAGAAAATGTTCTACATCTGACTGTGGCGGATAGCTACTAGAGTCTTAAAAGCCTGCGAGCGGCCTTCTGTTGGACCCATCCAGACTGGAACAAAGGAGAATGAAGAAAACCAAAGGGAGATTAGTCCAAGGGCTAATGGACCACAACTACCACAACCTCCACCAGACTGAGTGCAGCACAACTAGATGGTGACCGGTTCCACTACTTACTGCTCTGACAGGGATCATAATAAGGGTCCTGGACAGAGCCAGAGAAAAATGTAGAAAAAATTCTAACTCACAAAAAAGAAAAAAGATCAGACGTACTGGTCTGACAGAGATTGGAGAAACCCCAAGAGTATGGCTCCTGGATACACTTTTAGCTCAGTAATAAAGTCACTCTGGAGGTTCTCTGTTCAGCCAAAGATTAGGCAGGTCTATGGTGCAAACAATGGCACCCGTGAGGAACGTGCTTCATAGTTCAATCATGTATATGAGACTAAAGGGGCACTCCAGCCCAAAAGCAGAAACAGAAGACAAGGAGGGACAGGAGAACTGGATGAATGGAAATAGGGAAACTAGGGTGGAGAAGGGGAGAGTGTTGACACAATGGCAACCAATGTCACAGAACAATTTGTGTATTAATTGTTTAATGAGAAGCTAATTTGCTCTATAAACTTTCAGCTAAAGCACAATAAAAAAAAGGAAAGAAAGAAAGAGAGACAATGTGGACATGGATCAAGATGCCGCAGTGATGGAGCAGGACCAAAGACCAGAGAAAGATTAGCTCCAGTGAAGAGACTCATGCCGTCTGCTAAATATGCTATTCCATAACGGTGATTTAAGAAACCAAGAATGTCCTAAAATCTGCTTTAGAAATCTTTTCCTTTCAAATCCTCCTAGCAACGAACGTTTATTATCTTACAGTACGATGTGAATACAACAAAAACACTCATGTATCCGGGTAAGAAAGAGACTCAGTACAGTTCAGCCCTGAAAGTGAAATCACTTGGGACTCAGGGCTGGGCGAATGAAGAGAAGAGAGAGAGAGAGATGGAGAGAGAGAGAGAGAGAGAAAGAATATCTCACACTAGTTTTCTGCGGAATGATGAAGGTGCTCCTGGTCTGTATCCTGTCGTTCTTTTCATTGGTATCTTCATTGACAGTTGTTCAGTGATACTTAGAGGTGAACGAACTTAATGCTGGTGGGTGCTCAGGGTATAGAGAGCTATCTCTGGCAGAAGAAAGTGCCAAATACAATCAGCTTTCATATTTGCGATAAAACTCAGCGACACAAAAATACATGGTTTAGTGAACGGTAGAGGCTGTGATATTAATCTCCTTGAATACTTTCGCAAACATTCCAAGCTCCCTCAGGTAAATTGCCCTCCCTCTCCCCCTTTTTGTTTTCATTAATCTCAAAAGGGGATTTTTCTAGAGGCAAATCTGGGAGTTCAACAGGGTTGGGACACTGTCTTACTGGCCAGAGTGAAAATATCTTCTTTATATATAGCTTCAGGTCCCTTCTGTAGTGATCTTAGCACTGGAGAAGATGGAGCAGGAACCCAGAAAGCCAGGATTTGCCTGAGTAGTTAAAGTAACGACATCTCTAATTTGGAGATTTCAATATACACTGAAAACGTCAACACATTAATCCTCACCCAGACTCCCAAACCCACTGGCTTTGACTCAATTCTAACTCATAATGACCCTACAGGACAGAGTAGAACCGCCCCATAGGGTTTCCAAGGAGCGGCTGGTGGATTTGAACAGCCGACGTTTTGGTTAGCAGCTGTGGTAGCTCTTAACCATGCACCATCGGGACTTCAAATAGATAAATAGAATGATCATTTTTATATATGAATGGAGCAGGCAAAATACAGAGCTCTTGTGCTTTGTGTGGTACTACAAAAAATATGTTTAAGCTTGAAATTTGGGCCCCATGTTAAATTAGAAAAGCACTCATTCCTTCAATTCATCACCCCCATCCAACTACCTGAAATGTAAATAAATAAAAAAAATCTGGGTACCAGTCCCCTTAACTTCAGGTACTGTTTGGGTAACAGTTACACTTCCAAATACAGACGTCCCCATCAGAGGTGGAATAAACTATTAAAACATCTTGAACTCTGTGGATATCCTAGATCTTTTATGTAAATAGAAAATGCTGGAGAAAATATAAATATCACCTGGGGTAGGGAGAAGTGATGTGGACTATGGGAGCAGGGAACGAAGAAAGGCTGAAGAGGAAGAAGTCTTGGGTGGAGGATTCGTTTTTTCTGCTTTCTAGGATAGCCCTAGGCAAGAGGGGAAGTGGGGAAAAGGGAGAGCACTAATGCAGCAGGGAGCGGTGTTGGAGACATAAAGAACAGGAAGAATTTTAGGTGCAGTGGTGGTGACAGTGGTGGTGGCGACAGTGGTGGTGGTGGAAGAGGTGGTGGCAGTGGAGACAGTGGTGGTGGTGGCGGCAGAGGTGTCAGTGGTGGTGGTGGTGGTGATGGTGGTGGTGGTGGCAGTTGCGGTGGTGGTGATGGTGGTGGTGACAGTGGTGGTGGTGGTGGCAGTGGTGGTGGTGGTGGTGGTGGAAGAGGTGGTGGCAGTGGAGACAGTGGTGGTGGTGGCGGCAGAGGTGTCAGTGGTGGTGGTGGTGATGGTGGTGGTGGTGGCAGTGGTGGTGGTGGTGACAGTGGTGGTGGTGGTGGTGGCAGTGGTGGTGGTGGTGGTGGTGTAAGAGGTGGTGGCAGTGGAGACAGTGGTGGTGGTGGCGGCAGAGGTGTCAGTGGTGGTGGTGGTGGTGATGGTGGTGGTGGTGGCAGTTGCGGTGGTGGTGGCAGTGGAGACAGTGGTGGTGGTGGTGGCAGTGGTGGTGGTGGTGGTGATGGTGGTGGTGGTGGCAGTTGCGGTGGTGGTGATGGTGGTGGTGACAGTGGTGGTGGTGGTGGCAGTGGTGGTGGTGGTGGTGATGGTGGTGGTGGTGGCAGTTGCGGTGGTGGTGATGGTGGTGGTGACAGTGGTGGTGGTGGTGGCAGTGGTGGTGGTGGTGGTGATGGTGGTGGTGGTGGCAGTTGCGGTGGTGGTGATGGTGGTGGTGACAGTGGTGGTGGTGGTGGCAGTGGTGGTGGTGGTGTAAGCGGTGGTGGCAGTGGAGACAGTGGTGGTGGTGGCGGCAGAGGTGTCAGTGGTGGTGGTGGTGGTGATGGTGGTGGTGGTGGCAGTGGTGGTGGTGGTGACAGTGGTGGTGGTGGTGGTGACAGTGGTGGTGGTGGCAGTGGTGGTGGTGGTGTAAGCGGTGGTGGCAGTGGAGACAGTGGTGGTGGTGGCGGCAGAGGTGTCAGTGGTGGTGGTGGTGGTGATGGTGGTGGTGGTGGCGGTGGTGGTGGCAGTGGAGACAGTGGTGGTGGTGGTGGTGATGGTGGTGGTGGTGGTGATGGTGGTGGTGGTGGTGATGGTGGTGGTGGTGGTGATGGTGGTGGTGGTGGAAGAGGTGGTGGTGGTGGCAGAGGTGGTGGTGGTGGGAAAGGTGGTGGTGGTGGTGGCAGAGGTGGTGGCCGTGACAATGGTAGTGGCAGTGGTGGTGGTGGTGGCAGAGGTGGTGGCCATGACAATGGTAGTGGCAGAGGTGGTGGTAATGGCAGTGGTGGTGGTGGCAGAGGTGGTGGCCATGACAATGGTAGTGGCAGAGGTGGTGGTAATGGCAGTGGTGGTGGTGGAAGAGGTGGTGGCAGTGGAGACAGTGGTGGTGGTGGCGGCAGAGGTCTCAGTGGTGGTGGCAGTGGTGGTGGTGGCGGAGGTGGTGGCAGAGGTGGTGGTGGTGGTGGAGGTGGTGGTGGTGACAACAGTAGTGGCAGTGGCGGTGGTGGTGGCAGAGGTGGTGGTGGTGGTGGAGGTGGTGGTGGTGACAACAGTAGTGGCAGTGGCGGTGGTGGTGGCAGAGGTGGTGGTGGTGGTGGAGGTGGTGGTGGTGACAACGGTAGTGGCAGTGGCGATGGTGGTGGCAGAGGTGGTGGTGGTGGAGGAGGTGGTGGCCGTGACAACGGTAGCGGCAGTGGCGGTGGTGGTGGCAGTGGTATGGCCACGAAGGTGAGTCAGTGAACGTTAACTCTTTTGCACAGTACTGAGCACATACCCTTCTGGACTGTATACACCGTAAGAATAAGCAGAATAAACCCAAGCTTGTGCTATAGAAATGAGTTACAGGATCAGAGTTCTCTACTCTCATGCTTGTACAAATGGAAGACAATCTAACCCTGACTTTGGAACCAAGAGAAACAGTTGATAAAGCGTTACTTTGAACCAAGTAAAGAATAATAATTTGCAAACATGCCCCTCCCTCTTGCTTTTTTCTATTAGTTTTAGTTAAATTTGAATTTCATTGTATAATTAACCACAGATTTCTACGTATTCTTATTTCTCACAAAAACCCAATGACATAGACATTACCATTTTTGCTATTTCACAAATAAAGAAATGAGATTCAGAGATGTGGAGGTGACGCACCTAAAAGCCATACATGGCAGGAATCGGATTCGGTCCCTTGGTCACCCTGCTGTATGCCAGAGTCTCCGTGACTACTCCGTTACCTTCATCAGCCATCACAGATCCTCTGTTTTCAGAGCTGCTTTGGACATTAGGGAGGCGAGTCTTATTCTAAGCTTGGAAGACCGAGTCAGAGATGTGTTAAATTAGCGGTATAGAACTTTGAGTAAAGTCACACCAACAATATTATTGCTCAATGCTAGTGCTTGCTGGACTTTGTTCCCCAAGGCACATATTATGGTCATTAAATGCCATTAAGAGAAACTGGACTTGTTGAAATGTAAGGGGGAATGTTGTCAACTTAATTTCTTATGGAATAAGTTTCCATGCAGATAATGTTTTTTTTAGAAAAAGCAAGAGACAAATAAAATGGAAAATAAGAAACAAGAGAAGGTTAAATTAAACATATTATTCCTTGCGAAATAGATTCCCTTAAACCAACACAGTTTTTACATTCTGCTGTATTGGGCAATAGTTAGAGCTTACAAATCTCTTGTAGGATGTAACTCTAAAAGCAGGGTTCTTTAAGTTTATGGAGAGGCACAGTCCTTGTCAGCAGACACTCGGGAAAGCACGTTCTCCCCCTGTGGATGAGGGTGTTTAATATACTCCAGCCCCTTCTCTGCACAACATTGACTTTTTCCCAGAGCAAAGAAGTTTATCACATGGGCCTGAGTCGACTAGAATTTCAGCCTAGCATTCTGGGCACTGAAGAGGTCCTGACCATATATTCAGAAATAAAAAAGATCAAAGAATAATAAGTAGTGGTCAACATGCTTCTAGTCAGTACAAAGGAAGAAATAAAACAGGGCAGCAGTCTTGATTTCAGCAACAGTGCTAGTGCTAGAAAAGTCCCAAATTACTACCACACCAGGAACTGCAAGTAATGCTGGGAACAGAGTCTATAAAACATGCAACAGGATGAAAAAACAGAAAAACCAACCAAACAAGCAAAAGGCCCCATCCAAAATAAAATCATTGTTCTTAGGCACACCAGAGAGCAGCATCTCCTTTATTTTGTGGTTTGTACATTAAGCTTGGAAACCCTGGTAATGTAGTGGTTAAGAGCTACAGCTGTTAACCAAAAGGTTGGCAGTTCGAATCCATCAGGTGCTCCTTGGAAACTCTACAGAGCAGTTCTACTCTGTACTATAGGGTCACTATGAGTCAGAATCAACTAGACAGCCATGGGTTTGGTTTGGTTTTTGGTTATATTAAGTTTAGAGAACTTTTAAAGATTATTAATTTTGACCTCACATGAAGAATGGGGCAAATCATTTGACCTTTAAATATGGAGAGTTACATGTCTTTGTTCCAACTTGGTTCATAGGAACAGAAACAGTGTTGATGACTGTCTTAGTTATCTAGTGCTGCTATAACAGAAATACCACAGTGAATGGCTTTAACAAAGAGAAATTTATTTTCTCACAGTCTAATAGGCTAGAAATCCAAATTTAGGGCATCAGCTCCAGGGGAAGGCTTTCTCTCTCTGTTGGCTCTGGAGGAAGGTCCTTCTCATTCATCTTCCTGTGGCCTAGGAACTTCTCTGTGCAGGAATCTCAGGTCCAAAGGACACATTCTGCTCCTGGTGCTATTTTCTTGGTGGTATGAGGCCCCCCGTCTCTTTGCTCACTTTTCTTTTTTATATGTCTGAAGACGTTGGCTCAAAACAAAATCCAATCTTGTAGATTGAGTCCCCTCATTAACATAACTGTCACCTATCCCACCTTAGCAACATCATAGAGGTAGGATTTACAACACATAGGAAAAATCTCATCCGATGAGAAAATGGTGGACAATCACACCATACTGGGAATCATGGCCTAGCCAAATTGATGCACACATTTTTGGGGAACATAATTCAAACCATGATAATAAGGAAACACAATATTCATCTGCCTGAGGTCGGCCCCCTACAAATGGGTGCTGAGCTTTGCTGTGCTGCTCTGTTAGTCTCTCTTATTCAGGCCTCTAGGGAGTGGTCCATGATTTTCTTGGTCTCTCTTGTTGCATTTTTTTGAGTACAGCTGGGAGTGGATTACAAAGGAGCACTTTTGTTAGTTGCTGTCACATTGGCTCTGACTCATGGTGCCCTCACATACGACAGAACAAAACGTTGCCTGGTCCTGTGCCATCTTCACAATCATTGGTATGCTCAAGTACATTGTTGCAGCCACTGTGAATTTTGAGTGTCTTCCAACCTAGGGGGGTCATTTTCCAGCACTATATCAGACAGTATTCTGTAGTGATACATACGGTTTTTATTGCCTAATTATTAGAAGTAGATTGCCAGGCCTTTCCTCCTAGTCTGACTTAGTCTGGAATCTCCTCTGAAACCTGTTCACCGTGGGTTACCCTGCTGATATTTGAAATACCAGTGGGATAGCTTCCAGCATCACAGTAATAAGGCAGTTACCACAGTATGACAAACTGACAGATGGTGGTGGTAAGGAGCAAGACAACAAAGTACCAACAAATGTAGCAAAAACCAGGAGTGGAAAGATTAGATAGAACAGAGAGCATGACTTGGGCAGAAGGCAAAGCTGTATAAAATTACCCTGATTCAAAGATTCCATAGCTGCCCGATATTGGAAGACCACTGTCAAAAACAACCAAAAGAGTGACTTGGGGTTACTGGAAAGAGAGAGGAAACCCTGGTGGTGTAGTGGTTAAAAGTTACAGCTGCTAACCGAAGGTTGGCAGTTTGAATCTACTAGGCCCTCCTTGGAAACTCTATGAGGCAGTTCTACTCTGTCTTATAGGGTCACTATGAGTTGGAATCAACTCAATGGCAGTGGGTAGAAAGGGAGAAGGCAATTTAATTTTAATGTGTAAGTGACTGCTGGAGGCAATTTGATAGGCAGAAATGGTGGTGAGTGCCAGAGTTATCTGCCCATTTTCCTTGGTCTGGGAAAGAAGTCAGGGAGCGGTAAGCCTTTGTGAAATTTCTTGAAGTGCCCTGCAGATAAGGGGTCTGAAGGGAATAGTGAGTTGTTGCATATGTGTGCTTCTATTCCACAACTATCCCCAACTACTTAGCATCACCGACAAAAGGGCATAGCAAACTCAGATAGTACCAGATTTCAGCCTGGATTCTTCTGGGGGAAGAGCAGCATTCATTCATTCTTTTATTCATTCCACCTCCACTGGTTATTTAGTAAGTGAAGGCACTTATCACATTTGGGGAGGATAAAATACAGCTATGTCTCTGTCCTTGCTGTGCTCACCATCGGAGACCACTTGGTCACTGGGACATTAAGACACACTCACATCTCTCTCCACCAGGTTCAGGCAGTAGCAACTCTTCCCAAGATGCTGCAGTTTTTCTAGGTCCCTCCCACTCCATCATGTAGAACCTTTGTTTCCAGAAAAACGAAAAGTGAGAAAGTAAGCTTTGTAGGTGCTAACTCAATAAAACCACCAGTTCCCTAAAGCAAATTCAGATCTTCAGAAATTCCCTGAGGATTCACATGAAGCAGCCAGTTGAGAGCATGAGCATTAATTATAGGTGTTTCTGATTTTGACACCTAGGCACAACTTCTTTCTCCAGAAGGATGGTGCTTTGGGGAACAACTCTCTTCTCTTTTCCAGAGAGTTCTTTGAGCTAAGTGCATGGAAGATATACTTTTGGCTTCTGAATTGGAGGGTTATAAACGTATCATAAAGGTAGCAACACGAAAGGTTTGGAGAAACTCTAAATTCCCCGAAGGTGACACATGGAATGCTATTTCTTTCTTTTAGAACTAGAATCTCCTTCAGAAAAAGAGCCACAGCTACACTCAAGGTTATCTAGCAATGCTTCTTGGAATAATGGTTGCAGGTTTCGAAGACGGTGGGTGGAATGTGCCTCATTATTCTCACCAGTTTATCCTAATTTCAGCCCTGGTATCTTCACCTTGTGGCCCCTCTCCTCTGGAATGCCCTAGTATGTTCTCTTTCTGCATCTCCCTGTACTGCTCCGGCAAGAATAGAATATTAGTTTCTTAGGGCTGCCGTAACAAAATACCACAAATTAGGTGATGACTTATAAGAACAGAAGTTAATTCTCTGACAGTTCTGGAGACTAGTGGTCTGAATTCAGGGTGTCATTTAGGGCCGTGTTCTCTCTGAAGAATCTAGGAGGAGATTCTGTTTTTTCTCTCCTGGCTTCTCATAGCCCTAGGTGCTCCTTGGCATGCAATCATAGCATAATTCTATCGTCACTTGATAGTCTTTCCTCTGTGTCTATTTTCCTCTTTTATAGCACACCACTCAGATTGGATTAGCACCCACCCTATTCCAGTATGACCTCATATTAACTGGTAACGTCTTTCAAATAGGGTCACATTCACAAGTACAGGGGTTAGGACTTAAACATACATTTTTGGGGAACACAATCCAATTCATAACAGATAGCCAAAACCCATCTTCCCTCCAAGTCCCTTTTATTACATATGCATTGGTCTCTCCCCTCTCTGAGCTTCTAGAACTGTACTGCCCAATGTGGCAGCCATGAGCCAAATGAGGCTATTGAGCATTTAAAATATGGTGTGTCCAAATCGAGATCTGCCGTAAGTGTAATTACACACTAGGTTTTAGTGTAAAAAAAAAAAAAAAGAAATGTAAAATATCTTATTAATATTTTTTATATTGATTGTATGTCAAAGTGATTATTATTTTGGATCCTTTCATTTAAAATATATTACTAAATTAATTTCACCTGTTCTTACTTTTAAAAATGTAGCCAGTAGAAAATTTTAAATTATATACATGGCTTGCATTATAGTTCCATTATCTAGCTCTTAGAGTCTTAAATGAATAACTTACCATTGAAGTAGGACTCTTGGGTTTGCAAGAACAGAAACCACTCGCATTTTGTCTTGCCAAAATAAGGGATTATTGTGAAAACATGGAGCTATCATAGAACTGTCCCAAGGAAGGTGATCAACTGAATGTGGAAATTATCAAACAATATCTTTAATATCACACGCAAGTAAAATTTTGCTGAAGATCATTCAAGGGCAGCTGCAGCAATATATCGACAGGAAGCTGCCAGAGGTTAAAGCTGGATTCAGAAGAGGACGTGGATCCAGGGATTTCATTGCTGATGTCCGACAGAGTCTGGCTGAAAGCAGAGAATACCAGGAAGATGTTTCCCTCTGTTTTATTGACTATCAAAGGCATTCGACTATATGGATCATAAATTATAAATAACATTTTGAAGGATGGGAATTCCAGAACACTTAATTGTGCTCATGAAGAACCTGTACATAGATCAAGAGGCAGTTGTGCAACCAGAACAAGGGGATGCTACGTGACTTAATGTCAAGAAAGTATGTGTCAGGGTTTTATCCTTCCACCAGACTTATTCAGTCTGTAGGCTGAGCAAATAATCCAAGAAGCTGGACTATATGAAGAAGAATGGGGCATCAGGATTGGAGAAAGACTCATTAACAACAGACGACACAACCTTGCTTGTTGAAAGTGAAGAGGACTTGAAGCACTTACTTTTGAAGATCAAAGACCACAGCCTTCAGCGTGGATTACACTTCATCATAAAGAAAACAAAAATCCTCAACTGGGCCAGTAAACAACATCATGATAAACGGAGAAAAGATTGAAGTTGTCAAGGATTTCATTTTACTTGGATTTACAACCGACACTCATGAAAGCAGCAGTCAAGAAATCAAAAGGTGCATTGCAGGGCAAAACTGCTGTAAAAGACATCTTTCAAGTGTTTAAAAGCAAAGATGTCACCTTAAAGACTAAGGTGTGCTTGACCCCTTGGTATTTTCAACTGCCTCATCCACAGGTGAAAGCTGGACAATGAATAAGGAAGACTGAAGAAGAATTGATGCCTTTGAATTGTGGTGTTTGAGAAGAATATTGAATATAACACGAGCTGCCAAAAGGATGAACAAATTTGTCTTGGAAGAAGTATGACCAGAATGCTCCTTAAAAGCAAGGATGACGAGACTGTCTCACATACTTGGGACACATTATCAGGAGGAATCAGTCCCTGGAGAAGGACATCATGCCTGGTAAAGCAGAGGGTCAGCATAAGGTTGCTATGAGTTGGAACCGACTCGACGGCACCTAACAACAACAACAACATCATAAAATTGGGTCATAGTCAGGCCTTAAGAGAATGAAAACTAAACTGAAACATTTCAGGGATTCAGGCAGCTTCTCTCTCTCTCTCTTTTTCTCTCTCCCCTCCTTAATGGTTTTTTATCTCTGCATATCCACTCCATCCTTGCTGTGTGTACAAGCTTATTCATGGATTCTGCTCCTCCATTATTCCAGTTTGCATGGGGCTTTTGCCTGTGATGGTGGCAACTTTGGCTCTGACTCTCTGTGACCTTTTAAGTCACTTCTCTAACTCCCCTAACTGGCTTAGTCTTATCAGCATCTCAATTCCCTAGACATGGGGGAAGAATTGGATTGCCTCAGTTTTGTTCAGGTCCATCTGTGATCTTGGGAATACACAGTCACCTGGCCTATAGGCCTATTGCATTCTACGACGATGGATGGGGCTCATTAAGCTAGAAGGAGTAGATGAGTGAGGCTGATAAATGGACTGAAACATCAGACAATTACATATTTCTTGGCATTGTTTACTTCTTTGACAACCTTCATTTCTTCTGCATCATCAATGTCTACTTTTCTGCTGGAGTATTTCCATCAGCAATCAAGTCTGTTCCTAGTTTTCTCTATACTCTAACTCAACAATCTGGTTATTGCCCTTTTCACTCCACTGCAACTAACTCAGTCTTGGACCTTGTCTTCAAGTAAGTGCTGTTTGAATGAATTCAACAAATATCGATTACATATCTACTGCTGGTAAGGTATTGTGGAGGCTATTGGGAAAATCCTCAGATGTGATTTAGGAAATAATATTGGGATCATTATTCCCTGTTCTTGATCATAGAGAATGTGACCCAGCTGGAGCTGGGCTCCCAAGGACTCCCAAGGACTCACAAGGACACATCAACTGGGCTCTGAGGTATAAAGCCAATAAAAAAAATCAAACCCATTGCCCTTGAGTCTGTTCTGACTCATAGCAACCCTACAGGACACAGTAAAATTGCCCCACAAGGTTTCCAGGGAGTGCCTGGCAGATTCGAACAGCTGACCTTTTGGTTAGCAGCCATAGCACTTAACCACTACATCACCAGGGTTTCCATAAAACCAATAGCTAGGATAGTCTTCAAAAATGTCTTTTAGTGAATCTTTCACATAAGCGAATCAAACAGAACACGAAAGAGTTTCCACTCTTATCTTTTTCTATCAGCATTTAGTGAATAGAAAATTTGCTGGACCAATAAAGACCCTCCTGACTGTCGTTACTGAAACGTGTACCAATGATTGTCAAGAAAGACAATTCAAAATGTAGGATCACAGTTTGTAGCCAATCTGTGAAAAGGCGAATCTTTCAATGGTTTTGCCCAAGTGTCATGTTAGTATATACTGATGACTCTAACGTTCCTTGGGCTGGGGCAGACGTGGCTGTGGCAGCATGCTTGCCTGTTTTCCCACTTCTGTCTATTCTGTTATATTCTCTGGACTCAGGCAGATGTGGCTGTGGTAGCATTCTTGTCCGT
Source organism: Elephas maximus indicus (assembly GCF_024166365.1). Classification (NCBI taxonomy): domain Eukaryota; kingdom Metazoa; phylum Chordata; class Mammalia; order Proboscidea; family Elephantidae; genus Elephas; species Elephas maximus. The sequence continues at coordinate 43,931,983 of NC_064823.1, forward strand.
TTTCCCACTTTGGTCTATTCTGTAACATTTCCTTGGATTCAGGCAGACATTGGTTCTGGCAGCATGTTTGTCTACTTCCCACTTTTGCCTTTTTGAGTATACGACAAACAGAACTTTCTTTTTGCTTTACTATACATTGTGATGTTTTTTCCCTACAACAGATGAAAGCCCTCAAAGGATCCATTTAGACAAGCTCTGAGTACAAGTACAAATGTACGGTGTCCTCTTCACTGGTTGCAGGAAATTCTACAGACTTTCAAATACACGTTTTGTTTTAGTATGCCTGCCAAGTCCTTGCATCCCACATAATATTAAGAAGAAAATTTTAAAAAGAAATTAATGGTTTTCAGTGTTTATTATTTGCTAGGGCTTGTCCTGGGAGTTTTACATAGATTATCTTTTTGAAATATCTGAGGTGTATGCTCTTGCTATTCTTTCATGTATTTCTGCTTATTTGCTCACGTGATTTGACTTCCCTGTAAAATTTAAATTCCATATTAGCAGCAACTTTGTCATCTTATCACCATCGTATCTCCTGCATAATTGTTGTTGGTTGTCCTCAAGTTGAGTCTAACTCATGGTGACCCCATGTGTGCAGAGAACTGCTCCATAGGGTTTTTAAGACTATGACCTTTTGGAAGCAGATTGCCAGGCCTCTCCTCCAAGGCACCTCTGGATAGGTCTGAATCACCAACCATTGGGCTAACAGAGGAGCTCTTAACTGTGCCTCCCAGGGACTCCCAACTAGAAGTATAGTATTTGTTGTTGTTAGCTGCCATTGAGTTGGATCTGACTCATGGTGACCTTATGTGTAACAGAATGAGATGTTGCCCAGTCCTGTGCCATTTTACTATTGTTGGAGTTCAGTATGACAATATTCTGCTGTGATCCATAGGGTTTTTATTGCCTAATTTTTGGAAGTAGATTTCCAGGCCTTTTCTGCCTTAGTCTGGAAACTCCGCTGAAACCTGTCCATCATGGGTTACCCTATTAGTATTTGAAAAGCAGTGGCATAGCTTCCAGCATCATAGCAACACACAAGTGACCACAGTATGCCTGACTGACAGATGGGTAGTGGAGAGTAAGGATTTATTAAATATCTATTAAATAATTTAATGAAGGTGGTATGATAGTCTCATCAGTGAGATTGCTGGGTCTGTGGTGATGGGGGTAGGCTGAACTTTTACTCTCTCTCTCACAGGCTTGGGCTCATAGAACACATTCAATAAAGACCAGTTGAAGGAAGGGTAATTGAGTATTCCATTTTCTGCTCTATTTTCTCTTTCACTTCTTTTCTAGACCTCTGCTTAAATACTTCTTTGTTAAAAAGCCCTAGAAATAGCCAGCAGAAATCTAGTAATATTATTTACAAGATTGCCTGAAAACATTTTGACTTTTGGAAGAGCATAATTGTATTTAAATTTTTATAGGGTAAAAAGCCAAAAAAACACACACACATTTCATGCTTGGGTTTTCCAATAAGTATCCTTTTAAATAATTATATTACTTTAGTGACCAGAATTATGATTACCAAGAAACTAGACATGCTAAAATGCTTGTATTTTTTTTTCCCTCTAATGATTTCATTAGGGTTTGGCATAGTAAATTAGCATGATTTATTGTCATTGCTAGAAATGTGTCTAAGTCTTTTGATCTGATCTTTTGATCAGACTTTCCCTGAAACTCTCATAATATTTTTATATTCAGAAAACTCCTTCATATAAAAGATTCCATATAAGAATCTGATAAGAAACAATATACAAATGTATTATTTTGCAGAAACATGTGCATGAAAATTGGTATAGACGTTGTAACATTTTAAATCATCACAACAGCACCCTGAACGATTCCAAGTTCTGAAAAATGGTATGAGCAAAGGAGTCTGCCTATTACTGAGCCTATTACTGTGCCTGCTCCTTTGCTAAAGTGTCTAACTCATTGATGTGCAAAGAGCCTTCTCTCATCTTTGAACTCCTTTCCAGAAACTTTGGTCACTGCATTTGCTAGTTTATTAATCAGAAAACATTTTTCATTTGAAACAAAATCAAACTTTTTTAGTTTGTTTATTTAAAAGTTTATGGATCTTGACAAGTATAAATTCCCTGGCTTTCCAAAAGTGAAAAACTCTATCTACAGGGTCTCTATAGATACTTATCATTCATTTCTCATTTTAACAGTTATACTTTAATGTTTAAAATTTAAATATGTATATAAGAAAACATCAAACTTTATTGCTTTTAATTTGTCCAAAGAGCAAATCTCTTAAATTTTTGGTGTTGATGATAGTATTTTCGAATTTTTGAAATCATTTCCTGCATTACAATATATCTCTGACAGCTGTTCAAAGATTCATTAGAAAATTTTTAAATTGCTTTAATGATACATTAATTGCCTGTTCAGGTTTTTTGTCCATTTCAAAATTGGTTGGTTTCTTATAATGATTTGGGAATTTTTTTTTTTTTTTTTAATTATGAATAGGTAAGTCTTTTTCTGTCTTGCAGTTGTTTTCTGTCAATCTATTTCTTGCTTTTCAAGTTTGCTTATGGTGGTATTTTTCATAGGAAAATGATAAGGTTTTATATAGTCAAATCTGTCCCCCTGTTCCTTCATGACTTCTTTTTTTAGAAAAAAGAAGAGTGCAAGGAGATAGTCTCCTATCTTTTCTACTAATTATTTTATGGATTTTTTCTTCATATTTAGCTCTCTAATGTATCTGGAATCCATTTTATGTAAATTTTTCTACATATATATTCAGTAGTCTCAATATCATTTTTAAAAAATGTTTAACCTTAAGGTTTAAAATGTCAACTTTGCCATAAGCCTAACTCCTAGACTTAGATGATTACTGTTTATGGCTTCTAGTCTATTACACTGGATTTTCAGTTCATTGCTGCACTATCTGTGGAATATGTTTGATATTTAAAGCAATCTTTCATTTACTTTTCAATTATTTTTCCTTGGTTATTCTTGTTTAATTCCTTTTCTATATAATTTTAAAAACACCTTCAAGTTCCATAAAATATTCCATTAGGATTTTGATTGGCAGTTTTTAATGGTATTACTTCAGAAAGAATTGTCATTTTTAAAATTATTGAGTCTCTCTGGGGGCATGATGTATCATATATTCAGCTATTCTTTGATGGCTTCTGTAAAATGTTACTTTTTCACCCAAGAATTACATACTCCTTGTTACTTCTCCTTAGAAACTTTGGAGTTTTTTGGGTGCTGTTGTGAATAAACTGTATTTCATTACACTTTAAAATTTGTTATTACTGGTATATAAGAAAGTGACTGATGTTTGCATATTGATGTTATAGCCACCTGTCTTATTTGCTAGCTAGTTCTAAATTTTCAGTTGATTCTTGTTTTTGGTAGGTAAATATATCATTTAGAAATAATGATAGTCTTACCTTTTCCTTTCTAATATTTATAATTTTATACTTTCTTCCCTCTGGTTTTATTCCCTTGGTTTAGTCAATATCAGCTTAAATATTAGAGGTATTGTGGACATCCTTGCCTTGTTTATTTTTTATTGAGATGTTTGCTATAGGTTGTTGGTAAATATCCTTTACAATGTTAAGAGTTGTTCCCTTTTGTTAAAGTTGTGAAATACATAAATTTTCCTTTGAATGTTCCCTGCTTTCTGGGACTGAAACTTATTTTTTCTGCATATATTATTCTTTTAAATCACTGCTAGATTTAATCTCTAAAGTATTAAAAAGCAAAGATGTCACCTTGAAGACTAAGGTGTGCCTGACCCAAGTCAAGGTGTTTTCAATTGCCTCATATGCATGCGAAAGCTTGACAATGAATAAAGAAGACCGAAGAAGAATTGATGCCTTTGAATTGTGGTGTTGGAGAAGAATATTGAATATACCATGGACTGCCAAAAGTAGGAACAAATCTGTCTTGGAAGAAGCACAACCAGAGTGCTCCATAGAAGCAAGAATGGTGCGACTTTGTCTCACATACTTTGGACATGTTATCAGGAGGGATCAGTCCCTAGAGAAGCATACATGCTTGGTAAAGTAGAGGGTCAGCAAAAAAGAGGAAGATCCTCAACGAGATGGACTGACACAGTGGCTGCAACAATGGGCTCAAACATAGCAATGATTGTGAGGATGGCGTAGGACTGGGCAGTGCTTAGTTCTATTGTACATAAAATCTCCATAAGTCAGAACTGACTCGACAGCACCTAACAAAAACAACAGATTTAATCAGCTGGTATTGTATTTATTATTTTTGAATTTAGGTTTATAAATGAGATTTGATTTAATTTTCATTTTTGGTGCTGGTTTTGTTATATGTATTACAGTCAAAATGAGCAGTTTGAACACAGATCTGGGGAAGGTAAGTGAGATGTGTACTGGGGAATATTGTGTGTGTGTCCCCTTCTCTCTCTTTCTCTAGGGGAGGTAGGTTTAGGGACGACAGCATAGTTTTCTTAGAAAATGAAGTTGGGGAGAGAGGTTGAAGCTGGATTTCCGATGATCTTGAACACATGTTTAAGAAGTTTGTTTTCTGTTCTGTAGGGAAGCTTTAGAGTTTAAGCGTAAGACAGCATAATTTGATTTGTGCATTGGAAATTGGTGATGGAAAAGTATTGCCTTAAGCAGAGAGATTGAATGTGAAAAATAGGAAAAAGGGCAATTGGATTTGGAAACACTGGCTATCATGACCTTTAAGAGAGCAGTATAAGGAGAGCGTCATGGGCATGAGGACAAATAAAACAGTTATTAGGTCATAGGGAATTTTGAAAAGAAGCTTTAAAACATGTCTCAGAGCATTACAAAAACAATAAGCAGACTGTTCAAGAAGTATCGCCTTCCTAGGCAGATACTGGTGAAAATTGTGCAATAAAGTTAAAAAGAATTTTAATATGTTTATCAGGCTGATGTGTGCTTGATGGCACAGTGATGACCCATGCAGTGAAAGGTGAGGGGGTGACTTAAATGTAATTGTACACCAAATTTTATCACACAGCAACAAAATAGATTTTTCACTCTACACAAATGACTGATACACATGGGACATCACCAGAGCATGAGCCCAAGAATATAAACCCAAGGACATGAACTCACAAGAAGTAGTTCCTTAATTTTCTCATGGATAGTCTGTTCTGGGTTGTCCTGCACAGCTGTTTTCTTAAAAACTTTTTTTTTTAATGAAATATAACACATATATAGAAATGTATATGAAACATAAATATATAGCTCAATTAATTATCACATAGTGTAAACTTGTGTAACAATCACCTTGGATAAGAAACAACATTGTCAGCACCTCAGAAGTCCCCTGTTGCCCATTACTACTGTCTTTCTCTTCCAAAGAAACTACTATCCTTACCTGTATAGGGATCATACGTATAGATTAGAATCCATCTCTAAATAATGCAGTTTAACTTTCCCTTTTTTTTTTTCAACTTTTTGTAAATGAAATTATATAGTGTATATCATTTTGGATCTGGCTTCTTTCATTGAATATTACGTGTTTGAGGTTATGCCACATTGATGAGCATAGCTGTAGGTCATTCATTGCACTGTCAAAGTATTCCACTTATGAATACATTATAATTTATTTGTTCATTCTACAGCTGATGGACTTAGTGCTGCTATGATTCTTGTATATGTCTCTTGGATCACATATGCATGCATTTCTGTGGGTAGCAATGAAGTTGTTGGGTTATGGAGAATGTATATTTTCAACTGCAGTAGATAATAAATTATTTTCCAAGGATACTGAGCCACCTCATACTCCGAAGAGCAATATAAAAGAGTTCCTGCCAATCTGCATGCTTGCCAAAACTTGAAATTGTCAGGCTTCTGAATTTTAGCCATCTGGAGGCTGTGCAGTGACAGCTCATTGCTGTTCTGGGTTTTCATTTCCTTGAGTATCATGAGAGTGTGCACCTGTTCACATGCTTATTGACCATTTGGATGTCCTCTTTTCTAAAGGATCTGTTCAGTTCTCTTGCCTTTTTTTCTATCAGGTTGCCTGTCTTTGTCTTTTTCTCATTGATTTGTAGGAGTTCTCTATAGTAAGGTTATAAGCCCTTTGATTATTGTTAGAGTTAAAAATATAAATTTTTTCACTGTGTGGTTTACCTTTTTACTCCTCAAGGTTGTATTTTAATGGCCAAAATATTCTTAATTTTGATTTTCAGAAAGGCTAGTTCATCAATCTTTATTTTTATGATTAGTGCTTTTTTTTTTTTTCCATCAATGATCTTCCCCTCCCCTGAGATCATGAGTTATATTCTCTTTCTAAGTGCTTTATCATTTTGTCTTTCACACTTAAATATGCAACCCAACTGGAACTGATTTTTTGTATAGGATGTATTGGAGTCAAGCGTCATTTTTTCATATGTTATCCTATAATCCCAACACAATTTCTTGTAAAAGATGATTCTTTTCCCACTGCTCTGCTTTGCCATGTTTGTCATCAATCAAATCCATCTACATGTCAGTCTGTTTGATCTCTTAAAATCCTTACTGACTCTTTTGTCTTTTGTTCTATTAATTACTGAGAAATGTGTTAAAATCTCTCTTTATGATTGTGCATTCATCTAGTTCCCCTTGTCCATCATCAATTTTTGTTTTGTATGTATGTTTGAAGTATATTATTAGGTGCATACAGACTTAGAATTTTAATATCTTCTTGGTGAGTTGTAACTTTTATTATTGTCTTAGTTTCCTAGTGCTACTGTAACAGAAATACCATGAGTGGGTGGATTTAAAGAACAGAAATTGATTTCCTCACAGTTTACGAGGCTAGGAGTTCAAATTCAGGGCTCTGGCTATAGAGGAAGGCTCTCTTTCTATCGGCTCTCGGGGAGGTCCTTGCCTCTTTCTGTAGTCCTGGTGTTCCTTGGTTCTTTGGTGGTCATCACATGGCATCTATCTTCCCTCTATGCTTGATTGCCTCTGTGTCTATACTGCTCTTTATAACTCAGAAGTGATTAGGTTTAAGACACACCCTACACTGATATGGCCTCTTAATGTAACAAAGAAAACTCTATTCCCAAATGGGATTACATCCACAGTTTTACATATATATATATATATATATATATATATATATATATATATATATATATAATATATATATATATAAAACCCGAAGTCTATTGCCATCAAGTTGATTCTGACTCATAGCAACCTTATAGGACAGAGTAGAACTGCCTCTTATGGTTTTCAAGGAGCACCTGGTGCATTCGAACTGCCAACTTTTTGGTTAGCAGCTATAGCTCTTAACCACTATGCCACCAGGGATTCCTTCATAGTTATAAGGGTTAGGATTCTAACACATATTTTAGGGAACTGATTTAGGAGATGATCTTGGAGCCATTATTCCTGTCCTTGAGCATAAAGAATGTGACCCAACTGGAGCTGGACTCATAAGCACTCACAAGGACACATCTACTGGGCCCTGAGGCAAAAAGACAATAGCTAGGACAATCTTAGAAAACACCCTTTAGGGAATTTTTCAGGTAAACAAACAAATCAAACACAGCACAAAAGATCCACATACTTTCCACTCCTATCTTTTTCTATTAGCATTTAGTGAATAGTAAGATTTATTGGACCAATGAAGACCCTCCTGATGTTACTGAAACCTGTACCAATGATTATTAAAAAAGACAATTCAAAATGTAGACTCACGGCGACTCTGCAGTATTTAGCCAATCTGTGAAAAGGCGAAGCTTTCAATGATTTTGCATGTTACTATATACTGATGGCTGTGCAACAACGTTCCTTTCACCTGGGCAGACATGACTCTGGGAGAATGTTCGTCCATTTTCCCACTTTTGTCTGTTCTGTAGTTTTCCATGGGCTCGGACAGACATGGTTCTAGCAGCATGCTTGTCCATTTTCCCACTTTTGCTTCTTCAGTAATATTCCTTGGACCTGGGCAGACATGGCTCTGGAAGCATGCTTGTCTGTTTTCCCACTTTTGTCTATTCTGTAGTATTGCTTGGACTTGGACAGCCATGGCTCTGGCAGCATGCTTGTCCATTTCCTACTTTTGCCCCTTTGAACATAAAACAAATAAAACCTTTCTTTTTGCTTTCCTACGTGTTTGTGATGTTTTCACCCTAGAACAGGACACAATTTAATCCATAACAATTATTATGCAATATTCCTTTTTATCTTTTATAATGCTTTTTGCCTTTAAGTCTACTTGTTGTAGACTAAAGAGAGTCACCCAACTTTTTATCAAATGCTATATCTGTTTTCTATACTTCACTTTCAAACTATTTTTGTATGATTGTGTTTTACATGTGTGTATCAGAACTTCTCATGTGCTATTTCAGAACTTCTCAGCCTCATACTTCTCTTGTTCCATATGCTACAGAGGCAACGTGCACCCCACTGCATGGGCCCAGACTGTTGCATGCGGGCACAATCTGACAAGGCCTCACACGGACTCATGTTGGTGCATCTCTGATCACCAACCCTAAGCTTCTCTGTTGGCAAAAAGCTGTGGAACACTGTAGGACTCCACTCAGCTCCATGCTAGCACAATGTATGGGATATTTGATACCCCAAGGGGTGAACCATAGATCAAAGGCAGATGGGATTACATAGATAAATTATTCCCCCTTCTCATCCAAAAGGGACTGTTCTGAGACAAGTGTTAATATGGCTTCTTGGAAGATGATCCCCTGTGGATCAAGCTGTTACACAAATTATACCTCATTCCTCCTGCCTCTCACTCCTGCTCCTGGGGCTGCACTCTCTCATAAAGTGGTACCGCAAGAACCTTTGCTTCAAGCTCTGCTTTCTAGGAAAACCATGCTATGAATGTTGGGCCAGGAGTGGTTTTTTTAAAAAGAAGACCCTCAGCTTGGGATTTTTGGAGCTGGGTAAGTGATAAGTACCTCACTGCTAATGGAATGTGGGATGATGGTAATGTCTGGCCTGCAATGGTATTACAAGCCTTTCCTATGTGATTAATTGGTATGAGGAAGGTAAGGGTTTGACTATGGCGCTTGAATGACAATTATGAAGATTATGGAGTGAACCAGCTTCTGTTAACTACACCTGAAACTTGATAAAATAACATGATAAACTCTGTATAGCCAAGAGCTAACTCAACACATATTGAAAAAGTCAGAGGGCTTCTTTGCAGAATAGAAGATTCTCATCTTGTATTACTGCAGGGTAGATTGTGCTGAAAATCAGATCTAGGATCTTAGTATAAGGGTGGTAGAGTTGCAAAGGAAATTGAATGCACAGCGATAGATCTTCTATGTTAAAGTCAGAGCTCCTATTGAAAAATAGTGGGATACTGAGGCCTGGGATAAAATATTTATGTAGATGAACTTGAGAATCCTATACCTCCAGATCCTTCTGAACCCTTTATGCTCCTTCATGTGGCTCTCTTACCTTGCTATAGGAGATCAGACTTCTCTCCAGATCTGCCTCTATTGATCCTCACTGTATCTAGACTGATAGCTAAGATCAGTTCCCACTTCAGCCTGAGTAGAGAAGTACCATCCTTTCTCTGTGAAGAAGTGGCTTACATACTGCAGGAGATGCATGGCTTGGATAAGGTGTGTGAATCAGGCGAATGCATGTTGGAATGCATTTTTGTGAGTGATAGACTTTGGTGAAGGCCCAGTACCAGGCTGGAGAGGGACACACTTTTATAACTCAGATTCAGTGTCCTAGGAAGAGCACCTGAGAATGATGGCAAGACTGTCTTGTGATGGTTTCTTGAAACCTAGCAATGCTAGAAATTTATTGGTGTAGTATTGAGGAAGACTTAAGGAAGTGGGAATGTTAGAGGGGATTTCTTATGCAAAACTTGAGAACTTACTGCCTGGGAGTTCCTAGAGAAGGTTTTCTCTACCGAAGCAATAAGGAATGTTTTGGAAGGCATGTATTTCTTTCATTCACGCATTACATGGTGCTTAAGGAGTAAGTTACTGCTGTGGGCAATTAGGGCTTAATTCCACTGGGGACCTCTGGGAGATGTTGTAGAACACACCACAGAATTGTCGTACCTGAGATGTACAAAAGCTGGAGAGTTGTCCACCAATTCTCATTTTTTTGTTGGTTGAGCACTGTCTCTGAGGGAGGTAAGATTCCAGGCACCTCCTACCTCCTTACATGTAGGTTGAGCATGCTCCCATGGGCAGAAAAAGCCTTCGGATACAGAGTCATTTATTCTCACAGTAAGAAGCTACCAGCATGCAGGAGAACAGTGAGTGACAAGGGAATATGGGTGGGTTCATCAACAGCTTATGATACAGAGCCGATTCGTAGACACGAAGTATATTGGTTGAAGGGGAGGCCAGGTCACTTTGTGGAGGATGTCACTGCAAATATATATGGTAAACATTCTCCTGATTCTTGTTTAAAGAGATCTGTGGCCCTTTTGCCTGGGACACTTTGCAATACCTGTCATGTAACCAGGATGCACTGAACTTGCTATTAGTCCCATCTGCTAGAAGTCTGTGAACTAATACAACAGTAGAATGGCCTGTTAGGGGCTCAGATGAAGTGTCAGCATGAGGACAATATCCTGGAGGATTGTGGTGCTTTTCTCTAAGTTGGGTTATATGCACTGAACTAATTGCCTTTATATGATGCTATGTCACCAGCAGTTAGAGTAAATGGGCACTGGAAGCAGCGGGCAAAATACAGGACAGTCTCATCATACTAAGGAGCCCTGGTGGTATAATGGGTAAGCACTTGGCTGCAAACCAAAAGGTTGGTGGTTCAAATTCACCAGTCACTCCATGGGAGAAAGGCATAGTGATCTGTTCCTGTAAAGATTACAACCTAGATCCTAGGAATCTCAATGATGCTTTGTCACATGGGGTCACCGTGAGTCAGAATCGACTCTATGGCACCCAACAACAACACATTACAGTCTAAGACTCTTCCTTTCCAATTCCCCTTCTTCTTTTCTCTTCTTTAATAGGTATCAGACCTGAATCATAGTATATAGAATCTCTTGTCCTTCTCTTCTTTCCCCAATAAATTTCTTGCACAAAGTATTAGTTACCTATTGGCGTGTAACAAATACCCCAAATCTTAGCATCTTAAAACAACACACACTTACTGTCTCACAGTTTCTCTGGATCAGGAAATCAAGCATGGGTTAGCTGGGTCCTCTGCTTCAGGGTCTCTAACAAGGCTGCAGTCAAGGTATTGGCCAGGGCTTGGGTCTCACCTGGGCTGTGCTGCAGAAGAATCTGCAGGATTCGGTTTCTTGTGGGCTGTCACACTGAGGGTCTCTCTCCCTGGCTGGCTGTGGGCTGAAGGTTGCCCTTAGTTTCTCACACATGGGCTTTCTACCATGATAGATTGCTTCATCAAAGCCAAAGAGAGAGAGTCTTCTAGCAAGATGGATTTACAATATTGTCTGTATGTTACAAAGAATTTGATTTGTCCTTTGACTTGGGTTTCCTGAAAGATGTTTTTGTTAGGTCCCATTGGGTCGGTTCTGACTCGTAGTGACCCCATGCGCAAGAGAACGAAACACTGCCCCGTCCTGTGCTGTCCTCACAATTGTTGGCTGTGCTTGAGTCAATTGTTGCAGCCACTGTGTCAATCCATCTTGTGGAGGGTCTACCTCTTTTTCTCTGGCCCTCTACTTTACCAAGCATTATGTCCTTCTCCAGGGACTGATCCTTCCTGACAACATATCCAAAGTATGTCCTGAAAGATAGCCCTTGGAATTTCCCAAGCAGTCAAGGTGGCTTTGTTTTTCTAAAAGAGCCAGGCAACCCTTAAATGTGTGCAAACGAGTGGTGGCTACACACCACGCCTGGCAACTAACCTCAGGAAAGGAGGTGGGTGCGATACAATATGTCATGCCTATGTTTTTGGGAAACCCTGGTGGCCTGTGGTTAAGTGCTGTGGCTACTAAGAAAAAGGTCAGCAGTTCGAATCCACTAGGTGCTCCTTAGAAACTCTATGGGGCAGTTCTACTCTGTCTTATAGGGTCACTATGAGTTGGAATGTTTGGCTCGATGGCAATGGGTTTTTTGGTTTTATTCATTGATTTGATCAGCCATTCATATTGAATGAGGCACCAATCATTCATATGCAATGTTATAAAATGGCCCTGAACAAGGCAGTAGCTGGGCTTCCCAGGTTGGCCAGAGCCTATGCTCTAGGGGCAGGGTGGTATGTCCCTTGCGACAAGGGGAGTCTTATGTCTGGACTTCTCCCAGAGTGAGACCTCTGCATCTCTTCATTTGTATCCTTTCTGGTTACAATAAATAGTTAACTGTAAGTGTAGATATTCTCTGTGTATTCAATGAGTCATTTCAAGGAATTAATGAACCAGTGGACCAGCTGGCATCTGCCTATTTGACAGTCTGAAACTCAGAGTTCTTCTAACATGTGAACTTTGATTTAGTGGGGTGGCTAACTCAGAGAAAGGCTGCACAAGCAGCCGAGCTGAAGGACAGTTTTTTTTTTTTTTTTTAACTTATGAGCTTCTGTTCAACCCTGGGTGGCTGGTGGTTGGAGATAGAGTATGCTGTTGAAAGTGGCTGGTGATGAGAAAGGGATGTGAGAAGTGTGACCCTAATACTCCCCAGCATGTTTTCTCCTTTTTGAAATGGGTGACTGAGAGCTTAACATAACTAACGCCACGATGAACCTAAAAGTTTTTTTCTCTGCCTGCCTTCTCCCTTGGGCATACCTTTGTTAATGACTTTGTTTTGCTCTGTTCGGCTACCTGTGACTTACAACCTCCCACAGGAAGGCTAGAGCCCAGAAGTCTAATATGTGTATCTTCAGCCTGATAAGGAGATATCATCTGGCATGTATATCTTTAGTGTGATAAAAAGTCTCTTGTAATTACTTTGTAACAAATAACTCATCCAGCCATGCCATCTGTGGGCTACAAAGATACTTTTAACCCTTGTAAAAATCATATATAAACTGTAATGTAAAAATACCTTTTGGGACTCCACAAAGACAGCCTGCTTTGCTGTCGAATCTCAGTTGATGGATACCTTCTAAATAAACTTTCTTGTTCTTTCTGACTTGGAGCACATTTCAGTGGCTTGATTGCTCCAGCGCACGGATGCTAATGGGGCATCAAACGTGAAGACTGGATCCACTTCCAGGTGGGAACCGAATTCCTGCTGATCTTTATCATGCAGTGAACAACAGAGGTGGGATTAGCCTACTTGGTGCCTTGCTTAGCACCCTACTTGGCACAGTCTGCTTCGTAAAGGACCCACATTAATACATTTTCTCTAAAAATGACAGAATTCTAAAAAATGGCTTAGCTGAAAATATAATTAAAAATAGTCTGCTCCCAACCCAGAAAATCTTTCCAACAAAGGTAGAAGAGAAAGAAAACAGTTTTATTGTTGAATAAACATTAAACCAGAATGTAATGAAGGACAATCTGCTAGAAGAGATTCCAAAGTTAGATAGAAATCATACTCTTTTGAATAAGTGGATACAATCATTACATTCATGTTTCCAGGTAAAATTGCTAATTTTCTTTTTTTATAATCTATTTTATTTTTGTTGTTCTTGAGAGTATAGACAGCAGAACATACACCAATTCAACAATTTCTACATGTACAATTCAGTGACATTAATTACATTCTTTGAGTTGTGCAACCATTCTCACCCTCTGAGATGTTCCTCCCCATAACATAAGCTCACTGCCCCCTAAGGTTCTTATCGAATCTTCTGAATTACTGTTGTCAGTACGATCCTTTATAGATAGATCTTAAAAGAGCACAATGCTCAAGGCAGACATTCAGATTGCTAACTTTGTAATATTTTTAGGTAGGCAATTTAGAGAGAAGTTAAGCTTCTCTCCTTCCAGAAAACTACAGGTAAGGATGTGATCTTCCTTGATGATTTCTTTTCAAAAAAGATGGCTCCTAGGCTCTGGAAGAAACATCCTAGATTTAAGCACATTTCAAAGAGACAGAGAAAAAACTTAATATAACAGTTTTCGGAAGTGAATGCTGAAAGAAAAGGGAGGAGGAGAACGCCTCTTTCTTATTTTTAATTTGTATTTGCCCTTATACTTACTAGAATATTTGATTCCAACAAGGTGATAATCTCTCATTAAAAACGGAAACTTTTTTCTGTTTATTTATTTTTTTCTGATTAAAAGAGAATTTTTGTTTTGTGTGAGATATAGAGCTTCCAGTTGGTTTGTTCCGGTTGGAACCCCTGCTGAGAATTTGCATTTCTAACAAGTTCTCACCAAAAACCAAAACCCATGGCAGTTGAGTCCATTCCACTCATAGGGACCCTATAGGAAGAGTGGAACTGCCCCATAGAGTTTCCAAGGTGGGTATGAACAGCTGACCTTTCGATTAGCAGCCCCATGGCACTTAATTACTGCGCTACCAGGGGTTCCAAACAAGTTCCCAGGTGACAGTAATAATGTTGGTTAGGGATTGATTCTGAGAACCTCCAGTAGAGCAGTGATTCTCAAAATTTATCATATGTAAGAATTGCCTGGGGATTTTGTTAAAATGTAGACTGATTCAGAGTGTATTTGGGGTGGAAATGCAAACCTGAACAAACTGGTTAGAAGCCCTGGTGAGATATGACATTCTGTCTCATCTACTACCTTAATGTTGCCTTCCTCAGTAATTGCAGCTTTTAGTAGGCACGCTATTCCTAACACTGGTAAGGTAGGATTATTCACGCATTATAAATTAATACATTTTTTTCTACAACTGTGATTACAATGGGGCGCAACTCAAACCGAAACTTCTATGGAGTGTTCTTTCCCTGGTTAGGGTGGGTTAGTAACTTTTTTTAAATAGGCTATTTTTTAGAGCAGTTTTAGGTATACAGAAAAATTGTGCAGGAGGTACGAAGAACTCCCATTTACCCCTCCCCCTACACATTGTTTCTCCCATTAACATCTTGCATTCCTGTGATACATTTGTTACAATTGATGAAACAGTATTGAGGCATTATTATTAATAACATCCATAGTTCACATTAAGATTTACTCTTTGTGTTGTACAATCCTATGGGTTTTGACAAATGATTAATGTCATGTGCCCCCATTACAGTATCATGCAGAATAGTTTTACTGCCCTAAAAACACCCTGTGCTTCACTTATTCATACCTCTCCTCTCACCCTGAGCCGTTGGAAACCACTGATCTTTTCACTGTCTATAGTTTTGTCTTTCTAGAATGTCATATAGTTGGAATCATACAGTGTGTATCTTTTTTCAGGCTGACTTCTTTCACTTGTTAGCTGCTGTTCAGTTGCCCCTGACTCATGGCAATTCCATGCGCAATGGTACTAAATACTGCCTGGTTCTGTGCCATCCCCCATAATTATTTGGGAATCGGAATATTGTAATCAACAATGCTTCCATTGGCTGATTTTCAGAAGTAGATAGCCAGGCCTTTCTTCCTAGTCTGTCTTAGTCTGAAAGTTCCATTGAAACCTGTTTAGCATCATAGCAACACCCCAAACCTCCACTGACAGATGGACAGTGGCTACATATGAGGCGCGTTGATTGGGAATTAAACCTGAGTCTCCCACATGGAAGGTGAGAATTCTACCACTGAGTCACCACTGGCCCCCTTTCTTGCAGTTAGCAGTATGCATAAGAGATTTCTCCATGTCTTTTAGTCACTTGACTGCTCATTTCTTTTTATCACTGAATAATACCTTATTGTATAGACATGCCACAGTATCTATTTGCCTGTTGAAGAACATCTTGTTTGCTTCCATTTTTGGCAATTGTGAATCAAGCTGCTAAACACGCTAGTGTGCAGAACATATGTATGTGGACACATGTTTCATCTCACTTGGTGTCTTAGTTTCCTTCTGCTGTAGAAACAGAAGTACCACAAGTGGGTGGCTTTAAAGAACAGAAACTTATTTTCTCACAGTTCTGGAGGCTGTAGTCTCCCTTTGTGTATTTCAGCTTCTAGTAGTTGCCAGCGATACTTAGTGTTGCCATGTGTGTCTGCCCGTATGTGGTGTCTTCCGCATGTGCGTGCGTCTGTCTATTCTGTTCTTTTTAGAACTAAGAAGTGATTAGGACTCTCCCTACTTTGGTATGACATCATCAACGTAACAAACAAAATATCCTATTTCCAAACAGGATCATAGCCACAGGTACAGGGGTCAGGACTTCAAAACATATTTTTTGGGTAAACGATTCAATCCATAACACTAGGGTAAATACCTAGGAGGGAACTGCTGGATTGAATGTAAGCCTATCCTTAGCTTTGTAAGGAACTGCCAGACTGTCTTCCAAAGTGGTTAGACCGTTTTGCTTCCCACAGGACAGAATGAGAGTTCATTTCTGTTGTTCCACATTTTTTCAGCATTCGTGTTGTCAGTGTTCTGAATTTTCGCCATTCTAATAGGTGTGTAGTAGTATCACTTTGTTGTTTTGATTTGTGATTCCTTAATGACATACGCAGTGGTTAAGCGCTCTGGTGTTAACCAAAAGGTCTGCTGTTTGAATCCACCAGCTGCTCCTTGGAAACCCTATGGGGCAGTTCTACTCTGTCCTATAGGGTCACTATAAGTCCGAATCAACTCGAAAGCAATTGGATTTGATTTGGTTTTGTTTTTAATTGAGTCGGAATCGACTCGACGGCACTGGGTTTTTTTTGGGTAAGATGTTAAGCACATTTTCATATGCTTACTTGCCATCTGTGCGTCTTTGGTGAGTTATCTGTTCAGATCTTTTGCCCAGTTGTTAATTGGGTTGTTTTCTTATTGTTGAGTCTTCAGAGTTCTTTGTGTATCTTGGGTATAAGTCCTTCATCAGATATGCGCTTTGTAAATAATTTCTCCCAGTCTGTGCCTTGTTTTTCCACTCTCTTAACAGTGTTTTTTGGCAGAGTAGACGCTTTTAATTTTAATGAAGTCCAACTTTTTGTTTTGGCATTGTATCTAAAAATTCATCACCAAACCCAAGGTCACCTAGATTTCCTCCTATGTTCCCTTCCAGAAATTGTACAGCTTTGTGCCTTACATTTAGGTCTATGATCTGTTTTGAGTTAATTTTGGTGAAAACAATGTAAGCTCAGTGTCTAAATACATTATTGTTGCATGTGGATGTCCAGTTGTTCCAGCAGCATTTGTTAAAAAGCCTAATCTTTCGCCATTGAATTCACTTTGACTTTTGTGAAAGACTTTTACTGTATTTGTGTGAATCTATTTCTGGGCTCTCTATTCTATTATCAAGCAAGACTTTAAGTGATAGATGGTGCCTCCTGTGGCTCAGTTAGCAGCCGCTCAGTCGTTATCAAACAAAACCTGCCCCTCCTGTCCCTTGTCCTCAAAGACCCTGAGCACTGAGTTCAGCTCTGTTTGTGCCTTAAACTGGCCAAACCCAGTTTACTAGCCTGAAAAGTGTCCTAAAGTAACTTAAGCCTCTTTAAGCCTAATCGAATATTAAAATCTCTGCCCAGGGCAGGACTTAGCCACCATTTTCTGTACATGCCAAAGAAAAAAAATGCAATTTGCCTTACTTTGCCTGCTCCCCATGATAACCTATATAGTCCATGATGTTTGTATCTATTTCCTTGTGAGAGACAGTATAAAAGGTTCTGCCTCCATTTGTTCAGGGAGCTTGATTTGAGGTATATACCTCTTTGTTCCTTTCCTGCTTGCTTGCGGTAAATGCTCTTCCTCCCTTCTCACCTTGGTGTGTCTTTATTCACAAGCCCCAGTACCTGGCAGGACTCTTTCGGGCTTCAGTAAATCTTGACTTTGGGTAATGTCAGCCCTCCAACTCTGTTTTCTTCAGTATTGTACTGGTTATTCTGGACCTTTTGTCTTTCCCTAAAGGCTTTAGAATCAGTTTGTCAATATCCACAAAATAACTTGCTGGAATTTCGATTGATATTGTGTTGGATCTATAGATCAAGTTGGCAATAACTGACATATTAACAATATTGTCTTCCTAGCCACAAACATCTAATAGCTCTCTATTTATTTAGGTATTCTTTGATCAGAGTTTTGTGGTTTTCCTCATATAGATCTTATACATATTTTGTTAGATTTACATCTAAATATTTTATTTTTTGGTGCCATTGTAAATGGTGTTGTGCTTTTAATTTCTAATTCCAATTGTTCATTGATGGTATACAACAAAGCGATTGACTTTTGTATATTAGCTTTGTATCCTGCTACCTTGCTATAATCTTTTATTAGTTCCAGGAGTCTTTTTATTGATTTTTTTTTTTCAGGATTTTCTGCATAGATAATCATATCATCTGTGAACAAAGACAGTGCTATTTTTTTTTTTGTCCCAATCTGTATCCTTTTTATTTCCTTTTCTTGTCTAATTGCAGTAGCTAGGACTTCCAGTACAATGTTGAATAGAATAGTGAGAAGGGAAATCCTTGTTTTGTTTCTGATCTTGGGGGAAAAACATATAGTTTCATACCATTAAGTATGATGTTAGCTGTAGGTTTTTTTTGTAGTTGTTCTTTATCAAGTTGAAAAAACTCTCTATTCTTAGTTTGCTGAGAGCTTTATCATGAATGGGGGATGGATTTGGTCAAATGATTTTATGCATCTATGGATGTGATCATATGACTTCATTAGGCTGTTGATATGATGAATTATATTAACGGATTTGTGAATGCTGAACCAGCCTTCCCTACCTGGGATAAATCCCACTTGATTGTGGTATATAATTTCTTTTACACATTGTTGCATCTGACTTGCTAATATTTTGTTGAGAATTTTTGCATTTATGTTCATAAGAGATATTGGCCTATAATTTTCCTTCCTTGTAACATCTTTAAGGAACCCTGGTGGTGTAGTGGTTAAAGTGTTTGGCTGCTAGCCAAAAGGTTGGTGGTTCAATCCCACCAGTTGCTCTATGGGGGAAAATGTGGCAGTCTGCTTCCCTAAAGATTAAGCCAAACCAAAAACCAAACCCGTGTCCATTGAGTCAATTCCGACTCGTAGCAACCATATAGGACAGAGTAGAACTGCCCCATAGATTTTCCAAGGAGTACCTGGTGGATTCGAACTGCTGACCTTTTGCTTAATAGTTGTAGCACTTAACCACTACACCACCAGGGTTTCCCCATAAAGATTAAACAGCCTTGGAAATCCTATGGGGCAATTCTACTTTGTCCTACAGGGTCACTGAGTTGGAATTGACTCCACAACAATGGGTTTAGTAATGTCTTTGTATGGTTTCGGTATTAGTGTAATGTTAGCCTCATGGAATGAGTTGGGAAGTAGTTCTGCCTCTTCTATTTTTTGGAATAGTTTGATTAACATTGGTGTTAATCTTTTTTTAAAGGTTTGGTAGAATTCACCAGTGAAACTAGGCCTTATGCTTTCTGTTTCAAAAGGTTGTTTCAGTCAAATTGTTGATCCAATTTCTCTAATAGATATAGGCCTATTCAGATGATCTATTTCTTCTTGCGTGAGTTTTGGTAAGTTGTGTCTTTCAAGAAATTGGTCCATTTCATCTAAGTTATCAAATCTGTGGGCATAGTATCATGTTTACTTTTTTCTCTCTGCAAATAAGATGATTTCTTTCATACCGTTTGTTCAAACAAATTCTTCTGGGAAATTCTTGCAATTAATGATAAACTCTTCAAGACTGGTGCATGGGAATGTGGGTTGGTAAGGTTTAAAGCTGTACATAGGTGAAAAGATACTACTAGATGTACCATACACTTCGTTTGTTTTGACTGAGTATAATGCTATGCAACTTGTTGCTGTTGTTGTGTGACATTGAGCAGATTTTGATTCACAGCAACCCTATATGAGAGGCTAGAGCTGCCACATAGGGTTTCCTAGGCTGTAATCTTTATGGGAGCAAATCTCTAGGTCTTTTCTCTCATGGAGTGGCTGGTGGATTTCAACTGCTGACCTTTCAGGTAGCAGCTGAGCACTTAATCATTTCGCCACCAGGGCCCCTAGCTATGCAAATAGTAAGAAATTAATTGAATCCTGCCAATACTAGATTTGTAGGGAATTAATTTTATTTGGGAGAAAATCCATTGCTACAAATGTATTACTTTAGGTTTTATGGATATGAAAATCAAGACACCTAACTCAAAAGTTACTCCTTTCTGCTTACTAAATATGTGAAAAGTAGAATAGGGACCAGGTTTATACTCCAGCACCTGGACCAATCAACTGTTCTTCCTATTCTCATGTATCTATTTTGGATCTCAGAATTACCTGAGGAAATCTGGCAAGTTGGCAGTGTTTCAGAGGGAAGTAACTGATGCATCAAAGGAGCAAAACTCTGCAGAAAGGTCAGAGCTAAATAAGAAAGTCTTGGTATTATTCCACAGTGATATGGGTTTTTCTTCTTTTTTTTTAAGCTTTCTCTGAAATAGTTATGGGATGGAATGCAAAACTGAAATTGGGAAAGGATAAATTCAGATTGACTCTCCAAGTCTGGGGGTGGGGGATTATTAAAGGAAATAGTGAAAGTTCATTATATGAGACAATGAAAAGTTAGACCAGCTGCGGTGTTTCAGAATGCACCCAAAGTAATCCTAGCTGGGCCCCAGGGAATAGCCTGACCTGGGTAGTAATTTCCATCTCCAAGTTAGAATCTCTATTATTGCTTTAGTTTTGTGGGTTGGCTCCAGGCATAAAATAGTTTACAATGGTGACTGTCTATTATTTCCTGTAGTTGAATCCATATTTCTGTGGTCTGCCTTGTGTTCAGGGCTGCTAAAATCTTCTAATAACTTCATGGCTCTGGGGAATCTAATAGAAATTTTCACGCTGCAGTATGGACAGCTTGCAAAGTAAAACCTTGCAATGGGATGTGTGGTAATCGTGACAAGGGTAGTCATCACTCATTGTTACCTGTGGGTTCAGACTGATCCAGGAATGTCCTCGTTCAGAAACTTCCATGTGACCAAAGAAACCTCATGTAGGAGACAGCCTACTTCATGAAGCTAAAGATTTCGTGCTAAAGTGACAGGGAGACATACATAAGTTTGAATGAAAGTTTTGGTCAGCAGCCTATATAAATGATAAATGAGAGGTGGGATTTCATCCCTTTCATGAAAGTTTAAGCAGCTAGTTTATTATTATTGTCATTAGTATCATCAAAAAAATTTCTGTTTTCTTGGATTTCAGAGTTGAGCCTCAGTTCTTTAAAGTCCTATTTCACTCTGCTCTACAATATACCAACTGGAAAGAATCGGTTAAAATTTTGGGAGATACTCTTGGCCTTAACCCTCCAGGTGACTAAGGGGTTCTGGGGCAGCTGAAGCCCCTGGAATAGTCACCCTGGGCTGGGGTGACCTGTGTATTTGCCTCAGTGTTTGCCAAAGAGTCATTATCATGTGCATGTACTGAGCTGCATGCGAGTTTGGGAAGCACCATTCTTTACTTTGCATAATACTTCCAGATCACTTTGAAGCCCTGAAACACATTCAGAGAGATCAAGGGTCATAGGTTGTATTTCCCTTTATTGACTATTTTCCATAATTTCTCTTCTCCCAAAGTCTTCTGCTCACTCTGTCCGTGTAAGAATATCCATGACTACTCCTGAGTTCTGAACATTTCTGATGATAATAAATCAAAAGGCAATATGATTTACATACTTCTTTAGGATGTCGTAGGAAAATAGGAGTCCCTGAGTGGCATGAATGGTTAAGTGTTGAGCTGTTAACCAAAACGTTGTAGGTTCAAACCTACCCAGAAGTGCCTAGGAAGTAAGGCCTGGCAACCTGCTTTGGAAAAGCCACAGCCTTAAAAACCCTATGGAGTGGATCTACTCTGCACACATGGGATTGTTATCAGTTGGAATTAACTCTATGGCAACTAACAAGAACAGCAACAGTAGGAAAAGAAAATGCTGGGCGGGAAATTCCAAGATCTAGCTAGACTTTTTGCTATTTGGCAAATCACCTCACCTCTCTGAGCCTCCTCTGTTTAGAAAAAGTTGATGCTCTCCAATGTCCTTTCAAACATTATGAATATATGAAAAGACTCAATTTAGCCATGCCGCCATCTGGTTATTACCATTATTGTGATTAATGATCATATAACATATGAAAACACTATAAATATTGAAATAAATATTTTCATTGCAGACAATCTAAGTGTTCATATATTCAACACTTGAGCGTATGCTTCATGTTAGGCACCATGCTGGCGCTGAGGATGCAAAGGTGACTGATTCATAGCCTTTGCCCCTAAGAAGTTCATCTTCTGGTGGTGACAGACAGTAAATGAACTTACGCTCCATATGGTGTGGTTGATGTCAGAGACGAGGTCTACACTCAAGCTGCCTTGCCAAGGGACGGGGGATGCAACTTCCTGGGAACCTCTTTCAGTTTGACAAAGGTGTCAGGAAGACATGGAGGTCTGGGGGCATTTGCCCTCCACTCAACTGATTCGACGCACACAGCCAGAGCCTGTCACTGGGGCGGTTGTGATGGGCCTCGGTGAAGTCACGCAGTACTTCAGTGCCATCTTTTATGAGATATTTAGGAAAGATCTGCTTCTGGGTATGAAAGGCGGGTTAATGTTTCCATTTTTATGTACGAAAGTGCACATCGTGCGAATGGATGAGAGTCATGGATGGACTGCCTCGACTTGCCACCTGTCATCTGGCTTTGAGGATGTTGATACAGTGATATTTAACTTTTGGATTACCTAAGGCAAAAGCCCTGTTGGTGAAGTGGTTAAGAGCTCAGGCTGCTAACCAAAAAGTCACCAGTTTGAATCTACCAGCCACTCCTTGGAAACCCTATGGAGCAGTTCTTCTCTGTCCTTTAGGGTCGCTACGAGTCAGAACTGGCTCGATGGCAACACAAGGCAGTTCAGGAGAGAATGATAGCTACCAGAATTAATGCGGTAGAGAAAGAAAACTAACATTTTGAGAGGCGAAATGCTCTTTAAATAATAAAACAGTTTATTATTACCCAGTGCCGTCGAGTTGATTCTGACTCATAGCGACCCTATAGTACCGAGTAGAACTGCCCCAGAGAGTTTCCAAGGAGCGCCTGGCGGATTGGAACTGCCAACCCTTTGGTTAGCAGCCATAGCACTCAACCACTATGCCACCAGGAGTTTATTATTAGAGAATATAAATATATATATATTTTAATGAAGCTTTGTTATTTCTAAGTATATGTGGCATCCACTACTGCCAGTATATGGCATTAGTAGCTCCTAACCCATACTCTTCCTGAGCAAATGATTTCCTGCTAAATTGATAGGAAAATAGCTCATGAGTTTGAATGAAAGTTTTGGTCAGCAGTGTATATAAATGATAGAAAGAGGTGGAATTTCTTTCCTTTTATGAGGGTATACTACTTACTGTTTAAGGTTGGCCAATTTGTTTAACATCCCTGTCTCTCAGTTTTTCATCTGTGAAATGCAGACTGAAATAGCACATATCTAACAGAGGATTTTTTTTTTTTTTTTTTTTAACAGAGGATACAATAAAATATATACGTAAAGCACTTTGATAAGTACCTGGCTTTAGAAAGCACTCAGAAGCGTTAGCCTTGATAGTGACATTTGTGGAACTCTTTACCCAGTGTTCAGGGGTGGGGCTACTAATTGAAAGGTTGGCAGTTTGAACCCACCCAGAGGCACTTTGGAAGTAAAGCCTGGCAATCTGCTTCCGAAAGGTCATGGCCTTGAAAACCCTATGGAGCAGAGCTCCTCTGCATACACAGGGTCTCCGTGAGTTGGAACTGACTTGGCAGCAATTGGTTTTTTGGTTTTCCTGAACACATTTCTATTCTTAGGATCTCATTTGTACCACAAATTGTTGTTGGCTTGTGTTGATAATGACCCAGAAAAGACCCAGAAAAATTAAGTGGTGTATCTAAGGGGAAGCAGCTGATTAAGTCCAAATTCAGCCTTGTTCCCCTTCTGCCGCACTGATCACACAATACCAAAACAGAAATCCAAACCCATTGTTGTTGAGTTGATCCAGACTCGAAGCTGCCCTATAGAACAGAGTACAACTACCTGGTAGGGTTTCCAAGGCTGTAAATCTTTACAGAAGTAGACTGCCGTGTCTTTCTCCCTAGGAAAACCTGCTGACCTTTAGGTGAGCAGCCCAGCACTTAACCACTGCACCACCAGGGCTCCAATTGCAAAGTAGAGGAATGAAAAATTATAGCTTGCTGATTCTCCTCAGCCTGGCTATAGCTTTGCTTTTCCTGTTAAATGTTAGTCTAGAGAGATAGCTTCATTCATTTTTCATGGATGTCATTTACCTTTGGCTCTAGTGTAGCATTTTATCAGACTCTGATTCTGGTTGGGTTGTAAACTGGAGATGAGTATCGTGTACAGATTTTATACCTCTTTTGTCTCTTAAGTTTTTCAGCTAGGATCCAGTTCCAGCCAATCAAACTCTAAAACCTGTAATTTTGCTCTGCTATTGCATGTGTGATTGGTAAATAACAGAATAATGTCAGATTAAAGGGAAAGTTGTTTCATCTGCAATTTTCCTATGCAAGAGAAGCCACAGTTATAAATGAAAAATTATAATCCACAGCAGAACTATAACCTGCCCTCTATTTGGCTGTTGCACATATAGGAGCCCTTTCAGCTCTATTTCACGAAAATTAAAAATGAGCACTTGTATCCTGGGCTCCTTCCTCAGAGAGGAGCAGCCCTGGCCTGGCCCTGCCTCCTGTGCTCTGAGCCCCTGTCTGCATCTACACCGTTTCAGTGCCCACAAGCCAGAATACCCACACTGCTGATTTTCCACACTTTTGGTATCCCCTAAAGCAGCCTGCAGCCATGCTGAGCTCTTAAGGTATTTATGTGTATTGTTACTGTAATCTAGTAGAGGCATAAGGAGTCCTCTAACTTCAAGAGGAGGGAAGAGAATCAGCATCAGCACAAAGCTGATTCCTATGAGGTGGAGGTCAGATATACCTCCCCTCCCTAAACTTTTTACCAATTCTGACACCAGCTGTCCTCTCCATGGCACTCTCTACTTCTCTGTTGGGCTTGATAGTTCATTGCAATGGGCACACAGAACTCACAGACCATACTCACAATTATGCGGTTTATTAGGGAAGTAACAGGCTACAGCTCGGGAACAGGGTCAACTTGGCAGTAAAAGGAACAACTCAGGAGACAGGAGACAGTTTGTCAGTCAAGACAGCTTACAACCAGGTCAGCGCTCAGCTTTCTCTAGGCTGCGTCTGCAGGCAGGCTTCGCTCTCTGCTGGGCTAGCAGACCGTTCTCTCAGCCATGCTGGCCTCCTCTTGACTTCCGCCCTGCTTGGGCAAGTGTTACCGCTCTTTAGGTTCTCCCCAAGTAATTGGAGGCACCCCACTCTGTAGCTCAGCTCAGCTCTTTTGCTCCATGGGTCGGCAAGTCCCCTGTAACCTCCTCACTCTGTGGACTGGGGAGCCCACAGCAGCTCTCTTGTGCTGATTTTCTGGTTCCCCACTTATAATGCTACTTCTGTCTTGTGCCATCTTGTGCTGTCTGGTGCTGTCTCTAGTGTTACAGTTCTCTCTGTCTCCTGGGTCCAGGATGTTCTCAGCACAGGGACTCTGGGTCCAAAGGACATACTCCACTTCAACCCTTCTTCTTGATGGTAGTGAGGTCCTCCTCAGTCTGTGTGGGATTAGCTCTTTTATTAGCCTACTCCTCCCACCAAGACCATGAACTGAGCAATGCCCTTGGTAGGCCACAGGCACCTAATTTGCATATTAATCAACCAATTTCAACAAGGGTTTTTTTGTCTCTTTTTTGCATGGTAAAGTGTTCAATCCCTGCAAGGGTTTTATGCACCTATTTGCTTAGTAAACTGTCCAATCCCTTTGCAAGATTGTAGCCTGGCAAATCATTTCTGCAGAACTACAAACCCCGGACCAGAAAGGCCATATATAAAGAGAAACCCGTTACACTGCAGTTATTATTTTTGTTAGTTACATCACAAGGTAATAATGTTTATTTTTGTTAGTCTTCTGTTTACAAACTTGTATATGCTTTGAAATGATTGGTCCCAATCCTATTTTTCCCCGTAAGCCCAGTATTTTTAGTGAGCAGCTTTGCAGGATGCAAGGTTTCTCAGGGGGCAGTGGTGGGTCAGTGGTAGGATTCTCACCTTCCATGCAGGAGACCTGGGTTTGAGTCCCAGCCAATGCACCTCATGTGCAGCTACCACCCATCTGCCAGCGGAGGCTTGTATGCTGCTATGGTGCTGAACAGATTCCAGTGGAGCTTCCAGACTTAGATGAACTAGGAAGAAAGACCTTGTGATCCATATCTGAAAATCAGCCAGTGAAAACTCTATGGGTCACAAAGCTCTGATCAGTAATGGATCATGGGGTTGAAATAGGATTGGGCAGCATTTTGTTGTGTTGTGCATGGGGTTGCCATGAGTTGAGGGCTGACTGGATGGCAGCTAACTACAAGAAGAAGGTTTCTCTGGACCGCACACAGGTGCTATAGAAGAAAATCCTGTGAAATCACTCTCAGTGTCCAGTCCAGTCCTGTTATCCTTTTTCTAAAACAATGGGCCAGAAATAATTAAAAAAATATATGTACATATCAGATTTTAGAAAGGCAAAATGTGCATAGACTGTATTTTATCTATAGCCAGCACAGTGTAATCAAACACATTACATACCGTAAGTGGGATAAATCAAACTTGAAAGTAGCTTCATGTTCACGTAGGTCAAATTTTGCCATCAAGTGAGTAATGGAAAGTACTTTTTTGTTTTCAAAGCATTTGGCATCTCTGGAGACCACTTCCATTGTGCAGCTCAGGATCCTTGGTGACATGGAGCCATGTGGATACTGGGCTTCTCAGAGGGGCAGCAGGCTCTGAGGCTGCCTCCCAGGAAGCAAGGAAGGAGTTGCTGAGCCCTAGCTTTCCCATCACACTTTTCCTTCTGGGGCTCAACCCAGGCGGGGGAAGAAAACAGGCTAGTTTACTTTCTTTCCCTTTGCTTCTCTTCCTCATGGTAGCTTGTCCCCATTTTAGAAAGGCTTTTTCCTCATGTCCAGTGGAGACTTCTCATATGTCATATTATCTTCCTGTGCTAGCCTATGACTTGTAGTAAAATCTCCAAGACCAGAGTCCATTAAACCTGGCTTTTTGAAAACACAAACTCACTTAAGACTTAAGGTTGACTTTCTTGTTTGAGGCTGAGTTCCACTTTTCTCAAGAAATAAAAACTATGAGGAATGAAAACAGCTTAATGTTAAAAAATATTATGCCCATTTCATCACCCTGATGGTGTTTAAAAAGTGAATCACATGCATATATGTATATGTTTTACGGGTACATATGTTTAGATATGCAGATGACACAACCTTGCTTGCTGAAAGTGAAGAGGACTTGAAGCACTAACTGATGAAGATAAGAGACTATACAGCCTTCAGTATGGATTACACCTCAACATAAAGAAAATAAAAGTTCTCGCCACCAGACCAATAAACAACATCATGATAAATGGACAAAATATTGACATTGTCAATGATTTCATTTTGCTTGGATCCACAATCAACACCCATGGAAGCAGCAGTCAAGAAATCAAAAAACACATTACATTGGGCAAATCTGCTGCAAAAGATCTCTTTAAAGTGTTGAAAAGCAAGGATGTCACCTTGAAGACTAAGGTGGTCCTGATCCAAGCCATGGTAGTTTCAATCACCTCATGTGCATGTGAAAGCTGGATGATGAATAAAGAAGACCGAAGAGTTGATGCCTTTGAATTGTGGTGTTGGTGAAGAATATTGAATATACTGTGGACTGCCAAAAGAACAAATAAATCTGTCTTGGAAGAAATACAGCCGGAATGCTCCTTAAAAGCAAGGATGGCAAGACTGCATCTCACATACTTTGGTCATGTTATCAGGAGGAATCAGTCTCTGAAGAAGGACATCATGCTTGGTAAAGTAGAGGGTCAGCAAAAAAGAGGAAGACCTTCAATGAGACATGTTTACACAGTGGCTGCAACAATGGCCTCAAGCATAACAAATACTGTGGGGATGGTGCAGGACCAGGCAGTGTTTCGTTGTGTTGTAAGTGGTGTCACTAGGAGTTGGAGCCAACTTGACGGCACCTATGAACAACAACATGTTTTACATATATTTGTGTGTATGTTTGTGTGTGTGTATTCATGTATATATACACTTACAACTATATACTTATATTTCAGCAAAGAACCTGTGGATTATATAAAAATTTATGACAAAGCAGATCCTTCTATCACAACCTTCATGGCATAAGAATCATTTTACTTTTAGTTCTTTAAAAACACTTACCAACATCCCAATTTCAGTAGCACCCCAGTTGCAAGAGTGGCATTTGTAAGACTTCCTACTTCCAGGTACCCAACGGAAAAATAACAGCAGTAGTGAATTGCAAGTATTTTTATCAAGCAGTAAGATAATGGTCTTTATCTACCTCCTTGGCCTGCTGTCTCCTTGAATCTATCATTTGCTGGATCCCAGAGTAATCCATTTTTGAAGTGGGCGAACGAACTGACATATCTTTTGCTTACTCCATATTTCGAAAATCAGTACAAGTCCTTACACGCACACACACACACACACACACACACACGTATATGCATACACTGGCAAAGTTAAACTGAACCATTCAGCCACTTTTTGAGGGTTGCAAACAGTTGAGACTTCCACTATTAACATCAAGGGTGGCAGTTCTAACCTACCGAGAAGTGCCATGTCAAAAAGGCCTGGTGATCTGCTTCCAAAAGATTACAGCCAAGAAAACCCTATGGAGTAGTTTTACTCTGTAACACGTGGGGCCGCCATGAGTAGGAATGAACTCAACAGCACTGGGTTTGTTTTTTTTGGTTTGGTGGTTAGGTAACTCATCTTACAGACGAAACACCAATCTAAGCTTTGGGGGTAGGGGTATGATGGTGCTGAGGGAGCTGCGATGCTGAAATAGTAAAATTTAAGTAACATGCAGCTTTCAGGAAAAAAATCCCTTCAGTGACTGTGGTCCAGTCTGTGTAAGGAAGAAGCAATGTCTACTTGTCATGAATATGATAGCTTCAATACACATTTTCTGTGAACGGTAAACTGAACTCACTGCCAACATTTGCAAGATAAAATATGTGGCCCGACAACCGCAGGGAGAAGAACTATTTCCCCAGGTTTTCTCCTCTAGCCATAATAATATTACAGGGATCAGGAATTCTGAGCCCTACTTCCTGTTAATATGAAGGGAGGATATGATGAGGCCTGACTAAGAAACCCACGTGTTTTAAATACAGTATGTTGGAAACTTGGGATAGGGACAGCCTAATACTATTTCATTGTCTTAAGAATGAACTGCAGAAACTAGGAAAAACGATAGTTACATTTATTCATTTGTCACTGTGCTGAGGATGGATTTATATTCTCTTTTAAAAATATGGCGGAGACTTTTTGTTGTACTCTTTGCTTAACAAACCAGGATAAAGCAGGTCCGTTTTTATCCTGTTTTAAAAGGGTTACTTAGTGAAGGCCCATTAGGATCTCACTGTATTTCAAGGGAAATTGGTACCAAAGCATGGGCATCAGGGTTAGTTAGCATTATACAGAATTTCTGGCATATGTTGGAAGTCATTCCTGTCACATACATTTGAAGCACGCACTGGGACGTACATTTAAACGTAGTAGTGCCGTACTAAATCTTTGAATCTACTCTTCCTTTATGCCGTTATTTTTGCCAGTTCTTTCTTCTCCTTCTGCTCTCTTTATTCACACGACTTCAATGGCTTCAAAGAACATGGGAGAATATGAATGAATAAAGGAGGAAGAAGTGAAAGGAGGATTCACTGCATTCTGAATTACTAAGCAGAGTTTTCTGCCTTGCATATGCATGGTGGCTCAGGCAACAGGACTGAGAAGGCAGGGTGTCCCTGTTTAAATCCCAGTGAGGATGGGGCAGAGCTGGCAGGGTTTCGTTCTGTTGTACGTGGGGTCACCATGAGTTGGAACCGACTCAATGACACCTAACAATAAAAATAACCATTCAACAGCTATGTGAACTTGAGCAAGTTACTTAACATCTCTGGACTGCCATTTCCAGTATGTAAATAAGGATAAAAATAGTGCTAACATAGTACAGTAAAACCTGCCAAAGCTGGAACCTAGGTAAGGTGGAAACCTGTCAGAGAAGGAAATAGCAAATATTTTCCAGTAAGAGAGAACAATAGAAAAGTGGTAGACTGCACCCTATCAAAGGCAGAAAACTTACGAGGCCTAGAAAAACAAGGCAGCCTTGTTAAGTTCTGGCTGTCACAGGTTTCACTGTAGTTTGGTGTGTGTGTGTGTATTACATGAGATCACTCATTTAAACACTTAGAATAGAGCCCTGCACATAGCTAGCGGTAACATTACCGACTCCCACAAGTCAGGATAGACGCGATGGCAACTAACAACACCTTTCTCTAAAGGACGCATTAGTGGTTCAGTGATAGAACTCTTGCCGTCCAGGAGGGAGACCCAAGTTCAGTTCCTAGCCACTGCATCTCATGCGCAGCCTCCGTGTGTCTGTCTGTGAGGCTTGTGTGTGTGTTGCTATGATGCTGAACAGATTTTAGAGGATCTTCCAGAAAAAGACTACTAGGAAGAAAAGCCTGGTGATCTACTATCGAAAATCAGCCAGTCAAAACCCTATGCGTCACAACAGTCCAATCTGCAACTGCTCGTGGGGATGGCGCAGGGTTGGGCAGTGTTTTGTTCCATTGTACATGAGGTCACCATGACTTGGGGCTGACTCAATTGCAGCTGCTGCAATAACAACACTGTCTCTAAATCTAGGTTTAGAATCATCTATTTGCACCCATGTTCTTCTCATTTGTGGACAGCTTTGTAATTTCACTTTTTGCCTCATTTCTTTTGCTGTGTTTTGACTTTGTAACTGGGCCCAGCAGCTGATGAAGAGTGAGGCTGACTGAATTTTGGGTCTAGGGAATACAAGAGTGAATGAGGCTGGCTAGTTCCCTGTCTCCACGAAGCCTATATTCTAAGGGGAGAAGATAGCATACCTGAACAAGGTAAGTGTACACAGGAAAATAAAACAGTGACGTGGCTGAGAGTCACTAGATGGGAAGGATGTGGTTGCTCTCTATGAGATGGTCACAGAAGCTGTCTATGAGATGAAGGGACATTTGAGTAGAGATCTAACAGTGGAGAAGGAGGCAACCAAGCCACATTTTGGTAGAAGAGCATTTCAGGGACAGGGAACAAGGCTTAGCAAGTTAGAGTCCTGAGGCACAAGCTGGCTGGTCTTTCAAGGCCTGCAAATATAGGCAGTGTGGCTGGAGCATAGTAAGCAATGGGGAAAGTGGTTAGAGGCAAGGCTAAAGAGAGCGGCCAGAGTCAGACTATGTTAGAAGTCATTCCTTTTACATACATTTTAAGCATAAACTGGGATGCACATTTAGAGCCCTGGTGGCACAGTTGTTAAGAGCTTGGCTGCTAACCAAAAGCTTGGTAGTTCAAATTCACCAGCCACTCCTTGGAAACCTTATGGGGCAGTTCTACTCTGTCCTATAGGGTCTTTATGAGTCAGAATTCACTTGGCGGCAACAGGTTTGGTTTGGCTTGTTTTGGGATGCACACTTAAATATAGAGTAGTGCCATACCAATCTTTGAATCCACTCTTTTCTTTATGCCATAATTTTTGCCAGTTCTTTCTTCTTCTTCCACCCTCTTTATTTCCATAGCTTCAGTGACTTGCAAATCCAGGCAAAGGATTTTTATTTAAGCAAGTCTTTTCAGTAACAGCACTATTGGCATTTTGGATCAGATAATTCTTTGTTGTGGGGGGCTGTCCTGGGCATTGTAGAATGTTTAGCAGCACCCCTGGCCCACGAGATTTCAGTACATCACTCCCCAGTTGTGGCAATTAAAATTGTTTCCAGACGCTGTCAGATGTTCTTTGTTGTTGTTGTAGTAGTGTGCTGTCCAGCTCACAGCAACTCTGTAGGACAGAGTAGAGCTGCACCATAGTGTTTCCTAGGCTGTAATCTTCACGGATACAACCCTGATGCACACCTTTCCTGATTTTAAACCATGTAGTATCTCCCTGTTCTGTTGGAACAACTGCCTCTTGGTCTATGTTATCAGGAGGGGCCAGTCCCTGGAGAAGGAAATCATGCATGGTAAGTAGACAGTCAGCAAAAAGAGGAAGACACTCAATGAGATGGATTGGCACAGTGGCTGCAACAACATAGTAATGATTGTGTGGATGGTGCAGGACCCAGGCAGTGGTTCATCCTGTTGTATGTAGGGTTGCTATGAGTTGGAACCAACTCGACGGCACTTAATAATACCAACAACAGTCTTTATGGAAGCAGATCACCAGGTCTTTCTCCTGAGGAGTGGCTGGCGTGTTCAAACCACCAATCTTTCGGTTAGCAGACAAGCGCTTAACCACTGTGCCACCTGGGCTCCCTAAATGTTTTCTAGGGGACAACAAATTTGACTGCCATTAAGAACCACTAATTGAGAGTATTTTATGATTTACATTTATATACATACATATATATGTGTGTGTATATATATATGTCTGATTTACATTTAAAAAATATAATTTGGCCAATTTGTGCAGAACGGAGTATAGAGAATAAGAAGTGGAAATAGGGAGACTAGTTCAGGAGATAGTCAAGGTTGGAAGTTTGGTAGTGTCAGTGGAAATGTCTGATGTTTGTAGTAAGCGTTTCTTGGATAACAGGATGATATGGGTAAAAACATTTAAAAAATTTGCAAATTATAAAGCAACAGTACAATGCCAGCTCATAGCAAACCAAAGAAAACCCAAACCCATTGCCATCGAGTCGATTCTGACCCATAGGCACTCGGTAAATGTATGTTGAATAAATAAATGAATGAATGCATTGTGATTGTCCGGGTGTAATCACTGCAGCCCCTATCGAGGATAGGACAGAAAGCCTATGGCCAATATAATTGTGGCTTTGGCTTCATTTTGACTAAATGAGCTGGTAAACAATATTTGTTAGTTGTTGGAAGCTGATCCTGTCATCATGCAGGACCCTTAAATACGGACTGACTCACTACCCACCACCCCTCACCCCTGTTGCCATCGAGTTGATTCTGACTCAGCGATTCTACAGGACAGAGTAGAACTGCCCCATAGGGTTTCCAAGGCTGTAATGTTTATGGCAGCTGACTGCCACATCTTTCTTTAGCGGAGCTGCTGGGGTGTTCAAACCGCCAAACCTTCGGTTAGCAGCTGAGCATTTAACCAAATCATTAGGTTATCTACATTAGTGCGAAGTCCTTATCAAAGACTCAGTTTTGTATTCCTTCAACTTTTTATGGCTAGGGCTCATCCTAAACTTGGTTACAAGAAAATATGAGTATAAGGTATTTATTTCAGGGGCAGAAGTAGTTATGTCCAGCAACGGATAAATGCCGTCTTCTTAGTGTGTTTTGCATTCTGAAACATAATTTGAGTATCCAAACATCTTAACCTGAATTGATAAAATTGGCTAAGTCTGTGTTGAATTTTTTTTAAATCCATTTTTTGGGAATACTTCTTGAGTCTACCCACTGTGTAGTACCCATCTGCTCATTAAAGAATCAATGTGTACACAAGTGACAGAGGACACAGTCCCATAGTGGATGGATGAATGACAAAGGGCTTGAAGATTTCCTTGGGTTTTTCTGGAGGATGCAAAGCTGTGCTGGAAATCTCTTATGAACAGTTTTTCCTGTGATGTGTCTTTACTTTCTTTCACCAACTGGACTGGAAATATCACAAATAAAAGTTATTTCTTGTGGTATTTTCACTTATTTGATTCTAGTTCCAGGAAAAACACTGTATGTGAAATATAAAACGATAAAAGACTCCATCTGCAAAATGATCAGTCCTCAGGGATGTTTGATTTATTTCAAGATTTAAAGCAAAAGCCAATGTCTTCTAACTCTTCTGTTAAATCTGAATTAAAGTTGACTTCTTTTTTTTTTTTTTTCAGGTGGTAACCATTGGTTTGCCAAAGGATTACCATACCAAGGGTCTTTTCCTGATCCATGACTTCTGAGTATGTAGATGAATTCCACTCACTTTGCATAAAATACCTTTTTGAATTTTATATAATGAATTGATTTGAAGAGAAAAAAAAAAAAAAAACACTGTGGGAAAGGGAGTAAAAACATTAAATGCGACCAAGCTTCTTTCACTGGTTTGTAAACTCCAGTGGAATTCCAGGTAACCTTTGAGAAAGGGTAGTGCCCTTTATCAGTGATTGGATGGGTGGTCTAGAGGAAAATGAAAACAGTGATTTTTAATTATTTGCTAATGCTCAGTGAACTGCAGAGCTATGAAAATAATGAGCCTTCATCTCCTTTTCTCATTTAAAAATACACAAATATAATTTCTACATATGTGCTTTATTCCAATTTTAAGTGAGACAATAAAATATCATGGAATCAAGGACTACGAATCCCCTGCAGCACCACTAACCAGTTGCCATTCCGTTAATTTTGACTCATGGTGACTCCATGTGTGAAGAGTAAAGTTTGTTCATAGGGTTTTCATGGCTGTAACCTTTTGGAAGCAGATTACCCTGACTTTCTTCTGAGGCACCTCTCGGTAGACTCAAACTTCCAACCTTTGAGTTAGTAGCCCAGCACTTAACTGCTTGAGTCATCCAGGGCATCAAGGACTATGAATCCCCTCATAGTACCAGAAAGAAAATACATTTTACTCCAAATATCCCAGTGAAACAAATAGAGGCATCTAATGAGTCATCTGCATTTTATATCTCTTTCTCACATGCTTGTTAAGATGAACATGCAAATAAATAAATATTGAATGTACCAGATTTAAGTAATCCCAAATAAGCCATCATTATTTGAGTTCCTATCCCAAGCCAAAAGAATGTTTTAGAATGTTTATGTATATATACATTTTTGCAATCAATTTTATTTCTTTCACTGACAGGAACATATAATCCTTTGTCCATACTGAGGCCCAAGTATCATTATCAAGGTTCTGTTCCCAGCTTAACAAAATATCTATTTGCGTTGGGAAATTTCAACCCAATTAATTGCCTTGGAACATAAACTGTGATAGGTGTGGTCTGCTTGCACAAAGCTATTCTTTCTTTGGGTTTTATGCTCCTTATTGTGGTTGGGCAGGGAAAAAAGTCACATGTGAGTTTTCATCACCAGCCAAAGGAAGAGCCTTTGCACTCGGTTATTGTGATCATCTTAGAGAAAAGGGGGTAAATGGTGTCAGGGAGTTGGAGCCTCAATGTGATGGGCAGATGGCAAGGGTAGTGTGAGTGGGGGAATGAATTGTGCCCCCCACAGGGGGTTAAAAAAAAGATGAACAATTTAACTAAAATCTTCTGGTATAAATTAATCTCTGAGGCACAAATGATAAAGATTGAACTGATTAATATTTTTTAGTTAAAATATGTGACCAATGGTAAGATGTGCTGATGAAATTAAGAGACGAGTCCCCCAAACCCTCTATGGTCATGGCTTTTGCATAATGATTTTCACCAAACATTCAAAATAGGCTCCAGAGCGGGTAATGCAATTTAATCTGTTCCTTGCTGGCATATCACAAAGTTGCTGGAGAAATGTAGTCCTTCTTTCTTGTGCCCTTTTATCTGGCTAGCTACCCTCACTCTGCCCTTTATGAGTTCCTCAGGGAAGCCTGCCCTGTTTGCTCTTCCTCCCCCATCCACAAGATCAGAACTCCCATTATATGTCCTCACGGTTCTCTGTGTTGTTGTTGTTGTTGTTAGGTGCCTTAGAATCTATTTCAACTCATAGTGATCCCAAGTGACAGACTAGAACTGCCCTAAAGGGTTTCCTAGGCTTGATTTTTATAAGGGAAACCTTGATGGTGTAGTGGTTAAGAGCTTGGGTGCTAACCAAAAGGTCGGCAGTTTGAATCCACCAGCTGCTCCTTGGAAATCTTATGGGGCAGTTCTCTGTCCCATAGGGTCAGTATGAGTCAGAATCCACTTGACAGCAGTGGGTTTAGTATTTTTTTTTTTTTTTTTTTGAATCTTTACAGGAGAAGACCGTCAGGCCTTCTCTCCTGAGGAGCTGCTTGGGTTCGAACAGACAACCTCTCGGTTAGCAGTAGAACGCTTAACCATTGCACCACAGTTCCCTGTACTCTTCTTTCTTTGCTCAGTTGTATTTCAATATTTATTTTGTGGATATTTATTAATATCTAGCTTCCGTAATAGACTACATACTCTATCAGGGCTATAAAAAACTTTTGTCTTATTTGCCACACAGGTCCCCATTTCTTGGCTCAATACTTGGCACATATGGTCTTAAAAGTTTGCCTTGTATAATTAAATAGATAACTCCTTACTCTACCAAGCGGGTATTTTACCAAAATTTGTGTATCGCTGGTTAACAGAAAATAAAATTTTTTTTTGTTTTTTTACTATGGTGTTATTTGCTTCTTATACATTTACTTCCCATCCTAATTCGTTTTTGAATTTAAAAAACAATGTTCTGCACTTCGAAGTGTGGTATTGGCTTTTAGAAATTGAGACCAGCTGTATGTTACAAGAATTTAGTTTGCAGTATTACCAAAATGTACGTAGTACTGTATTTTTCCTCTTACCTCGTTGTAAGCCTCTGGAAGAACAACGTACACCTGTCTGTTGATATCAGGCTAAACAAAAATGACCAAAAAACTTTATTTCATAGCTACGCATATATGGAGTTCAGGCTTAAAATTTCGCTACCTCACATAACTTTATCTAAGAAAGAGACTGACTGCAGGACATGGATGGGAAGCGATTCACATCAAGTTCCAATAAAAGGTAACTTGACCTCTAGGCAGAGTCAATGTTACATCTAGTAAATCCTTGCAAAAAGTTAGTCTAAATTTGGGTCTGCTATAAAATATACAAACTCAGGGGAAAATGAAAAATTACTCCATTTTGGGACTCGAGGATGAAGAGGGGGTTAGGTGTACATATTTAATGGTCTTTTATATGGATGTTCTGGACCCCTTTTGTTTTTTTTTTCCGCCTCTCAAACAAAAGCAAAGGGTTGTTCTATGACCTAGAATTGACTTTCTGTAAATGTACATTTTACTGATAAGTTATAAATAGTTTATGATGATTTTAAATTAAAACCAGAAGTTAAATTTGGAACCTTGGAAGAGATAAATAAGTTAGCTCTCAAAAAATGTAGTGTTTTAAACTGGCTTATCATATGTCAAATCAAAAGCTCTCCAGGGGCTCTCTCTGGCTGTGATCAGAACTAATCTTAGCAAAGCTCGTGTCTGCTCTGGTAGCTGCAATCTATGAGCTTTCGGGTTGGTAATTTTTATAATCACTGCGGCTGTTTATATTGCAATACCCACTCTGGTTCTCACATTAGTAATTGTTAATGATGTGATAGTTAAAAGTGGGCGCTGAAGTCCCAGGGCATTTTGAAGCATTTCAATGGATTGAAATAGCCCAAAGCATAGGTAATTGTTTATCAAGGCTGTTTGTAATAGTCACAGGGGACAAATAATTACATCTAAAGACTGGGAATAAGATTAAATCTGGGAGTAACTAAATGTGCTGATGACTGATGGATGAACAAGGATTTGATGAGGACGGGTGTTAAAAACAAGCCCCGTGGACGTAAAATATCGGCTGCTCTGTACTTTTCTGAGACACCGTGACATGGAAGAAATAGCAGGAGCTCTGGAGAAATACAGGCCTCCGTTCAAATCAAAGCATTGCCATTTTTCTTACTTGCTGTGCAACTTTTGGCAAATTACCAACCTTCCTTAATCTCAATTGCCACAGCTATAAAAATGGCATTATTAAAATCTATTTTGGTGGGTCCTATTAAAAGATACAATATAATAAGAGACTGGCACATGGTAGGTGTTCATTAAATGATACATATTATTTAAGAGGCAGAGGAGCCCTGGCGGCGCAGTGGTTGAGAGCTACAGCTACTAACCAAAATGTCGGCAGTTTGAATCCACCAGCTGCTCCTTGGAAGCTCTATGGAACAGTTCTACTCTGTCCTATAGGGTCACTATGAGTCAGACTTGACAGCAAGGGATTCGGATTGGTTTGGTTGTTATAACAGTTCAACGTCCTTGACTTACTAGCCTTGTGATAAAATCATTAGTTTCTTAAGATGTTTTCCTTCATCTGTAAAATGGGAAATATAACATCAAATTTGCAGAACTGTTTGAGGAATGGAGCCTCTGGGTGTTGTAAATGGTTAACAAGCTTAGCCACTAATCGAAAATTAGAAGTTCCAGTACAACCTTAGGCACCTCAGAAGAAAGGCTCAAGACCTAATTCTGGAAAATCGCCATTGATGTCTACTCTGCCATATATGTGGTTGTCGTGAGTTTGAATTGACTCTATGGCAACTAGTTTTGGTTTTTGGTTTGAGGAATAAAATGAGATAATGTATGTAATACTCTTGCCCTATTACCTGGCACATGATTAGATCTAAAAAATATCAGCTTTAATTATAACTATTAACATAATAGCCATAACAATGAATAGTAATACCATGTACTCTTGATATGCCTCAGTTTTTTTCTCTAGAATTTCCCCAAAGTAAAAGTGTTCTTTTTGTTTGGTGGCAATACTGTAAACAAAACCATATCTATTTGCACTTGGTAGCAAAAGAGCTGCAAAAACTTTTAGAAACTGAAACATTGCCCAGTGGGAATTTGGGCCTTGTGTTTTATGGAGAAGAGTAATAAATGGGGATAATAAGCATTACTCTCTTCAAAGAAATGTTACCCTGTTTCTTGTTTTTAAAGAACTATGAGGCAAAGAAACAGTAGGTAGAAGCCCTGAAGACCTACCAATTTCAGTCTTTTTTAAAAAAGGTTTTACTCTTTTAGTCATTTCTGTCTTTTCTATCATATAGCTAGCATTTTAAGGAATGACCTTAGTCTTTATTTAATTTATATGCACAAGGAATTCAGTGGTGGCTATGCCTATCCTGACCCCAGAAGTGATCGGTGCTAGCTAACTACTATTCTAATTTTCAGTGACCAGTTTTCAAACACATAAATAAGACACAGTAGAGAAGGTAAGCAGCACTAACAAGTCAACAAACTGGTCCCAAATCCTTCCATGTTTCCAAGCGAGTGCTTTTAAAAATTACCTGCAGAGCTGAGGCTTTGAGGTAAACATTGCGTTAAGGGAAATACTCCTTTCCACTCATGTTGCTGCATTTTTATACTCGTTTTGATCTATTTAGTAGGCTATCACATGCTAACATACCTATAAGAAGAATCCTAACCAGTGCATCCTTTAATTTTCACTGCTAATACTTTGTAAATGCATCAAACAGAAAGCAAAATAATCAATCAATAGCTAATATTCTTAGTTTTAGAGTTGTTACTCTGTAGGATGTAAAGTCTACATTTACCACCTGCCTCCATTGATCACCAAAGGAGAAAAATTAATTCGCTACAAAATAGCAAAAATTATTGGAGATAACATTTCTACTTTTTCAGATTTTCTGAGTGCCAGTTACTATCTTGCACATTAAGTGGGCACCAATGTGTAGTTTCTCTTCCTGGTGCAAGAATTAAATGCCTTTGAAAACTGTGAACTCTTTCCAGGACCCAGGTCATTGTTTAGCACTGTAAACCTTTGGCAGTGGGACAAGTTGACATCTCATTAATTGAGATCCTACAAGGCAGAGACTTCCCACAGGCTGTGCTGGTGTTACAATCACTGTCAATGTCAGCATGAAAGGCATGTAAATGGACAGCGAGGGGACATTTTGTCCTCATTTCCCCTGATTTTAGGTTGTCATACATCAAAAAAGGTGAGATAATAGCATTTTCATAGAGTCTCCCAATAGTCTATGAACCGACTATGTGTTAGGTTTTGTTTTATTCCAGTGAGGATCTCTGAATGAAAATGTGGCTTGCGGAAAGAAAAATTACTAGGGTCATTTTCTTAGTCAATTAATAGAACATTTAATGACTTTGTTTGTTGTTGTTAGTTGCCCCGGAGTTGGTGCTGACTCATGGTGACCTTATACATAACAGAAAAAATGTTACTGGTCTTGCTCCATCTTCATGAGCGTTGGTATGTCTGAGTCCATTGTTGTGGGTGTTGTATCAATCCATTTCATGGAGTGTTTTCCTCATTTTTCCTGACTCTCTGCTAAATGCGATGTCCTTGTCTAGAGATTGGTCTTTCCTGATGACCTGTCCATCCGTATTTCTGAGGAACATTCTGTTTGTATTTCACCTTGTTTATGGGTCTGTGATTCCAACTGGTCTATGAGGATGTTGAACACAGAAATTGGTTTATCCTTCAGGTCTCAGCTCAGCTGAAATTTAACCTCCGCAGGGAAGAGTTCTCAGACTCCCATCCTCCATCTATATTGTCTTTTAAAGCAATGTGTTCGTTTACAGTTATTATCGCAAATTTTTAATTATATGGAATATAATTTATTGGTGCAGTTGCATTAACTTTTATAATTTTCTGCCCTTTCCCCCTAGACTACCAAAAATAATCCATAATTTTATAGACTTCTCAATCCTAAATTTAGCTATTAGATTTTTGTGATGCAAAATTAGTTAGAAGGTGGAGACTTTTGACAGTGATTACACAGGATGGAAGTGAGAGAGAAGAAGGGAGTTTGGATGGGGTGCAAAAGCCAAAACAAATAAGAATACAGAGGATTTGCTGTAAAGTGAGTCTCATGATATTTGCCTTAAATTTGTCTCTGTCTGTCTATCATCTATCTACCTACCTATCTACCTATCTATAGAAATATATGTATGTTTGCGTATGTATACATATATATGTAGTTAAGGGTGGTACAAATGATTTGTGCTCAACTACTAATCTAAAGGTTAATGGTTTAAACCCCTTCAGCTGTGCTGTGGAAGAAAGGCCACGGTATCTGCCCCCATAAAGATTACAGCCAAGAAAACCCTATGGAGCAATTTTTCTCTGTGACACATAGTGTCACCATAGGTTGCAATTAACTCAATGGAAATGCCTTTTTTTAAAAAAATTGTAAGTATTTATATATTACTGTTATTTATTAAGGAGTCCCTGGGTGGCACAAACAGCTAACTGCTTGGCTAATAACTGGAAGGTTGGAAGTTTGAATCCACCCAGAGATGCCTTGGAAGAAATGCCTGGTGATTTACTTTTGAAACATCACAACCATTGAAAACCCTATGGAGCGCAGTTCTACTCTGACACACATGGCATCGTCAATGAATCCGAACTAAATCCATGGCAACTGGTTTGGTTATTTATTAAAGAAGTATCCAACGCTTTGAAAATACATTTTATTTCTAGAGAAAAAAATAACCAGTAAAATTTCAAACTTTAAAAAATTGCTTTAACATTGTAGCCCAAATTTTACTGCATAAAAATATCCATATAGACTAGATACCCATTAGATTAAAAACAAGGCACATTTTCCCCTTTATTTCAGTGTCTTTTGCTTCTCCGGTCTACCTGGCTATAAATAGTAGCTCAAAAGAGAACTTTGAAGTATTGGCTTTTCTTCTTTTCAGATAATAATTTGCTGGCAAAATGTAATCATTTTAGCTATAAATAAAACGACCATCAGAAATATGTGCAGAAATTGCATATCTAATCATAAATTGTCCACAGGGAGAGCTAGTGAGTATGCGGAAAGCATTTTGAAGAGATAGGTATTAAAACATACAGATAAAACGTAATGTTAACCACAACACAGTTGTATGCAAAAGGTGTGAAGCTTTGAGTGGCTCAGTTTCCCTCATATAATGTGGTAAAGATTATTCATTTTATGTGGACGTTGGTTTGGGGCCAAACATTTTAGAGATATATCTCTATTTTAAAGGTGGGTTTTCCAAAGTTGGATTGCCCTCTCTCCCCTTCTAAATAATAATTAAAAAATTGACATTCAATATATGAGCGCTGACTCATACTCCAAGCAAAAATAGAAAGTAAAAGAAAACGAAGGTCATGTTGAATACGACGCCTCCAGTGGAACGTCTGGCAGTTTATCATCTTCTGGGCTGTTTTATTTGGAAAGATCTGCCCTGCAGCTGGTTATTTTTGGGCCCTAAAGCTTTGAGGAGGGAAGAATTGTATTACGGTGAGATGCAGACTTTCTGATGGTAGTTTAATTAATCCAATTGTTATTGTTAGGTGCTGTTGAGTTGGTTCTGACTCATAGCGACCCTATGTCCTGTGTCATCCTCACAATTGTTGCTATGCTTGAGACCTTCTGCAATTGTTGACCAAAGGAAAGATGTGGGATAGCTCAAAGGAAGGTCTTTATTACAATGTTTTAAGAGGTAAAAGTGTTTATTGATCTTAAAGGGGAAATGAAGCTGTACAAAAACATGAATTTTTTTTCTAAGTCAGATACGAAGGCAGTGCAAAGACTGATACCTGATCTTTTGAACAGTTCATTAGTCTATATTGTTGTTAGTTGCTCTTGAGTCTGCTTGCTGACTCTTGGTGACCCTGTGCACAATGGAACAAAATGCTGCCCAGTCCTGTGATATCCCCATGATTGGTTACAGATGGGACTGTTGTGATCCATAGGGTTTTCACTGGCTGATTTTTGGAAGTAGATCATCAGGCCTTTCTCAGTTTGGAAGCTCCGCTGAAACCTGATCAGCATCATAGCAACGCTCAAACCTTGGCTGATAGAGGGGTGGTGGCTGTGCTTAAGATGCACCAGCTGGGAATCGAACCTGGGTTTCCCACCTAGATGGTGAGAATTCTACCACTGAACTACCACTGCCTGAGAGTCTATACGGTGGTCTTAATTTACTAATTTCATCAGGGAAATCTGCTGTTATGGATTAAATTATTTCCCCTTAAAATATATATCAACTTGGTTAGGCCATGATTCTCTGTATTGTGTGGTTGCCCAACATTTTGTGATCTAATATGATTATCCTATGTGTTGTAAATCCTATCTCTATGATGTTAATGAGGCAGGTTTAGAGGCAATTATGTTAATAAGGCAGGATGCATTCTATAGGATTAGGTTGTACCTTGAGTCAGTCTTTTTTGAGATAAAGAAGAGAAGATTGAACAGAGAGGAGGGGGACCTCATGCCACCAAGAAAGAAACATCCTTTGGATCTGGGGTCCCTGTGCTGAGAAGCTCCTAGACCAGGGGAAAATTGATGACAAGGACTTTCCCTCAGAGCCCACAGAGAGAGAAAGCATTCCCTAGTATCTGGCACCCTGAATTCAAATTTCTATCCTTCAAGATTGTGAGATAATAAACTTTTGTTAAAGCCTTCCACTTGTGGTATTTGTTATAACAGCACTAGATAACTAAGACAGAATTTGGTACTAGGAGAGTAAGGTGCTGCTGTAACAGATACCTACAATGTGGAATGGGTTTTGGAATTGATTAATGGGTAGAAGCTTCAAGAGTTTTAAAGTGCTTAATAGTAAAAGCCTAGATTGCCTTGAAGAGACTGTTGATGAAATTGTGGACACCAATGACAATTCTGATGAGGGCTCAGAAGGAAATGAGGAGAGATGTAACACTGAAGATGGTACAGATGAAGCAGCAGTGGAGAAACGGTAGCAGCAGAACCAGGAGACCAGTGTGAAACAGTGCTGGGGCCGACCCAGATAGCGAGAGAGGTATCTGTGCGCAGGAAGCTTTCTGCCGGAGCGGGGGTGCCTCTGGCCAGTTATTGGTGGAGTAAGGCTTGCCAACCCACAGAGCGAGAGAGCTGAGTGCCTTCTGGCCAAGGTCTATAGGCAGAGTGGGGTGCCTCCAGGCACTTATCAGTAGAGCTAAAGAGCTTTGGAATGCTTGCCCAAACAGGGCAGGCACTACCCGATTCAAGGGACGGAGGAGCTGAGAAGCTAAGGAACCAGGAAGCAGAGCTGAAGAGACAAGGAACACAGGAAGCTGAGCTGTCTCAGTCTCAAAAGGTAAGGACACGACTTCTGGGGTCTCAAAGGGTGGAGCCATTACCTCTGGGGTTTCAAAGATGGGGCTATATATAGCCTCCTAGTTTTCAGAGTCAGATCTTTACCAACTTGGTTTTGAAGCGCAGGGCTGCCTTTCACAAGTGCCAGTGGCATGGGGCCAGAGCTGCTGCCCAGGCCGAGGGGGTGAGGCTCCCATTCCCAAAGGGCAGAAGAATGGGGCCTGTCAGGGCCCAAGGGGTGAGGTGGCCACTCAGATGGACTAGGAGAATGGGGCGGACCAAATGCAGGACAGGAGACTTACTGTTCCAGTGGGCCTGGAAGGCAGAGCTGAAGCCCAGAGCTGAGGGGCCTCTATCCAGAATCCACAGAGTGGCCAACACCCAGAGT
Source organism: Elephas maximus indicus (assembly GCF_024166365.1). Classification (NCBI taxonomy): domain Eukaryota; kingdom Metazoa; phylum Chordata; class Mammalia; order Proboscidea; family Elephantidae; genus Elephas; species Elephas maximus. Next base: position 43,976,188 of record NC_064823.1, read on the forward strand.
CTGGAGGGCAGGGCCATTGCCTAAATGGTCTCAGAGAACAGAAGGTTATTTTCAAGCCTTGAGAACTAATGTAATGTGTCCTGACTTGCTTGGTGCCTGTTATACCTTCTTTCCCTCCAATTTCTCCCGTTTATACTGAAAATGTCCAGCTTGTGCCTGTTGCACCATCGTACTTTGAAAGAAGATAACTTGTATTTTAGATTTCACAGATGAAGACGAATTTTGCCCCAGGAGATTTTGGACCCGGAGTTGATTTAAGGCTTTTGCTACGATATGATGGGATGAATGTGTTTTATGTGTGGCAAGGACATGAATTTTGGGGGGCCAAAAGGTGGAATGTTATAGATTGAATTGTGTCCCCCAAAGATGTATGTCAACTTGGCAAAGCCATGCCAGTGTTATGTAATTGTCCACAATTTTGTGATCCGATGTGATTTTCTTATGTGTTGTGAATCTATGATGTAATGAAGCAGGATTAGAGACCATTATGTTAATGAGGCAGGACTCAATCTATAGGATTAAGTTGTATCTTGAGTCAATCTCTTTTGAGATATAAAAGAGCAGAGAGGAAAAGGACCTCATGCCACCAAGAAAGAAGCACCGGGAGCAGAGCATGTCCTTTGGACCCAGAGTCCCTGCACTGAGAAGCTCCTAGTCCAGGGGAAGAAGACAAGGACCTTCCCTCAGAGCCCACAGAGAGAGAAAGCATTCCCTAGGAGCTGTCACCCTGAATTCAGACTTCTAGCCTCCTAGACTATGAGAAAATAAATTTTTCTTTAATAAAGCCATTCACTTGTGGTATTTGTTATAGCAGCACTAGATAACTAAGACATCTGCCATTTCAGACTTCCGAAATTTCCTCAAAATACTTTCTCTGAGGGCTATATTAAGGCAGAAATTGTCTGACATGGTTAAGTACTAATTTCTTATACTAAGGGGGAGATACTTTTGGGTAGCAAAATTAAATTAGGTTACAAGTTATGGTACAAATGCCATTTTGAAAGGAAGAGTTAAGTTGGACAAGCTGCTCAAGGTAGAGGCACTTTTCAGTAAGAAAATTTAGGATGTGAAGCTGCTTGCTCATTCATAATGCTAATGAAAGGAAAATTGCAGGAGTCGGTTTAAATAAATTAATGAGTGGTTATATTTTAAAGCCGCTGACAGATTGTTTTGGCACTTCAAAAGGCGCTATAGCATTCATGCGCAGTACATTATGAGAGATTAGAATGAGCTAATGGTGTGTTTGTGTCAGAGAAGAATTTAATTTACGCAATCATGTTCCCAGCACTGTGTAAACATGCCAAGCTTAGGAAACTATGAAGTGGCCATGCAAGAACCCAGGGAGTGAACATGGTGGTAATCAAGGCCATAAAGACATGGACTACCTTTTATGTTTTAATTTGCACCAGTGCATTTGAGGTCCAAGAGCAGAAGCTGTTCTCCAGCATCTGCCAGACAAACCCATCTGTTTTCTTTTGTTTATTTGTTTTAGGTCATAAAAAAGTTGTAAAGCATGAGGTCTTGCCCAACAGCTGGACTACAGTTGTTGCTGGGTTAAGTCTATTCCGCATATTAATGAGTATAGATTCGCAGGAGTCAAATTCTCATGTTTTGTGACTTTAGACTCTAGAGAAAGCCATATAATATAATAAGAGTGGGGCCATTCTTTGAAAATAAAATCTGTTAAGGATCGTTATGTAATTCCAAACCACCGACACGCTACATTTGACTTTCTCTTCCAAGAAAATGATATTTAAGAAATTTGTCATGGCTTTAATTCTATAAGACTAAGACCCTTCTGGAGCCCCTGGCTGCTTGGTTGCTAACAAAAAGGTTGGAAATTTGAGTCCATCCAGAGGTACTTTGGAAGAATGGCCTGGTTATCTACTTCTGAAAAATCATTCATTGAAAACCCTATGGAGCACAGTTCCACCCTGGCACACATGGAGCCATCATGAGTCAGAGTGAACTCATTGATAATTGGACTGGAAAGTCCTTTCTGTCTTAAGGAATAGATGTTTATGGGTCTTTTGTCATTGTTTTTGCCTGTCTAGCACAAATCCCCTTATTAATTGACCTTTCCTGCTCCCTTGAGAGTTTTATCCTGTGCAGCAATGGTATACTTTGTTAAGTCATTTATTTATGCAGCAATGTTCAGTACCGACTACGTGCTATGCTAGGCATTAGTCTAGGCTAGCCAATAATGTAGGCTCTCATCATATGTGATTACTGAGTCCTTGAAATGTGACTAGTCTGAATTGAGATGTGTTGTTAGCTGCTCTTGAGTTTGTATCATAGCAATTCCCCTCCATTACGATTTTTCAAGTGTGAAATACTGGATTTTGCAGATATAGCACACAAAAAAGATGAAATACTAGAATAATGTTTTTTTTTTTTAAATTGATAGAATTTTTGATATACAGGTTTAAATAAATCATATTAGAAGTAATTTCCCTTGTTTCTTTTTAGTTTTTTTAATGTGGCTACTAGACAATTTAAGATTACATATATGGCTCCCATTATATTTCTATTGCACAGTGCTGCTCTAGGTGCTTGGGTTATATTAGTGAACAAGATAGACAAAAATTTATGCCCTGATGGAAATTAACTTCTAGCAGGAGAATATATATGCTCTGGAGAAAAACTTGCATCCTGTTTCAAGGTAAAAGAGAGAGGTTTATTAAGGGTTTAAAACAATTGCAATTGGGAAACTATGTAGCCCATTGAAAATGGAACCAGGTAGTCTGGGATGGTCTCATTATACAAGTATTCTTATGGGGTAAAAAGAGGAACCAAGCCATAGGGAGGATTGTGGATTGAATTGTGTACCCCCAAAATGTGTGTCAACTCGGCTAGGCCATGAGTCCCAGTATTGTGTGGTTGCCCTCCATTTTGTGATTTGATATATTTATTCTATGTGTTGTAAATCTTCTATGATGTTAATGAGGCAGGATTAGAGGCAGGATGCATTCTACAGTATTAGGTTGTATTTTGAGTCAATCTCTTCTGAGGTGTAAAAGAGAGAAGCAAGCAGAGAGGAGAGTTACCTCATGCTACCAAGAAAGAAGCACCAGGAGTGGAGTGTGCTCTTTTGACCCAGGTTCCCTGTGTTAAGAAACTCCTAGACCCGGGGAAGATAGCAGACAACGACCTCCCCACAGAACCCTATAGAGAAAGAATCTTCTCCTTGAGCTGTTGCCTGAATTCAAACTTCTAGCCTCCTAGACTTGAGAGAATAAATTTCTGTATGTTAAAGCCATCCACTTGTGGTATTTCTGTTATGGCAGCACTAGATGACTAAGACAGAGGGCAACTACAAGAAAATCAATGAATATTATAATAATCACACTCTGGTTACTGATTATTAACAGTTTTTTTTTTTTTTTATAGTTAGTGATTACAGACGGTTTCACAGGATGCTTAGACCAAGGTCACAAACGCTTGGATGTATTTTCTTTGTCTATCTTGCAAAAGGAAACCCTGGTGGCATAGTGGTTAAGTGCTACGGCTGCTAACCAAAAGGTCAGCAGTTAGAATCCTCCGGATGCTCCTTGGAAACTCTACGGGGCAGTTCTACTCCTATAGGGTCGCTATGAGTTGGAATCGACTCGACGCCAGTGGGTTTGGTTTTTTTTGGTTTTTGGTATCTTGCAAAAACATCTTATTGGCATCAGCACCCAGACAGCACTCTTCATGAGTATGTGTACTTTGAGGGGTGGTCAAGACCCCACAGAACAAATGGTTTCACATTCTGGTTTTAAGCACTGTGATGGTTAAGGTTGTGTGTCAATTTGGCTGGGCCACGATTCTCAGCAGTTTGGCAGTTCTGATGTAGTTTGGCAGCTGTGTAATGATGTAATCATCTCCATAAGGAGATCTGCTATGAGCAGCCAATTAGTTGAAACAGGATTTCCTTGGGGTGTGGCCTGCATCCAATATATGTGAACTTTCTGGCAAACCTAATTGGCTTTTGCTCACTCCGAATCCTGTAGCTGGCTCCTATTCATCTGACCTCTGGTTCTTGGGACTTGAGCTAGTAGCTTACCTGCTGATCTTGGAGTTCATCCACCTCTACAGCATGTGAGCCGGTGACCTGCCATGTTATCTGTCATCCTTGGCATTCATTGGTCCCTGCAGCCTGTGAGCCAGAAGCCTGCTGTCTGACCTGGGTTCACCAGCTCCTGCAGCTACGTGAGTCAGGAGAAGCCACCAGCCTGACCCGTGGACTTGGGAATTTCCAGCCTCTACAACTGCGTGAACCATTTCCTTGATATAAATCTCTCTCTCTCTCCATGTATATATACACATGCTTCACTGGTTTTGCTTCTCTAGAGAACCCAGCCCAAGACAACCACCAAAGAAAAACATGCTTTTCGAAAAAACATGGCTGTTAGTCTAGAAATCAAATTAAAATTAGATAGCATGGTCAGCATATTATGTCTCTGTCTCACTAACTGCACTCACAGCTTTCTTTCCTGAGACAATTCCCTCCTTTTGGTCAAAGATCTCATAGGGCATCCTTTGATTACTGATGAATCGAGTAGTCTCTCTCACATGGACATGCTTGATACTATTGTTTACTCTAGTGGCTGCTTGAATTATCAAACATTGAAAACCTCGGATGCCACACCTCAATTGTGACTGGGCACCACTGAGTGTTTTCCTTTTATATTGACATAGTGCAGTTCTCCTCTTCAGGGTGCACTGGCCTCATGTTGCCACAAAGGATTAACTTGTCTTCTGCAAGGTTTCCCTAGCTTCACCATGCTTTAGAGGGAGATATTCTGGTGGGTCTCAGAAGGGGAAGAGAAAGAGGTGACAGTGTTAGGCACAGTGGATCAGAGGTACAAAGGGTTGACTTATTCTTTCAGTCCCTCAAGCAGAGTTTCATCAAGGTCATTGCTGACCTGGCTGATTTTTATGTACATTATGCTTTTCATGGGCATCACTTGAGTTCTCAAGGTCAAAACACGAGTGGTTAATTTCACACAACATTTAACAATGCCAGTTATGATGACAATGACCATTAAAATCTTAATTCCAGAGAACAAAATTGTCTCTAGAACTGGTGTTTATAAAAAGAGTTCTGGGTTCACAAGGGAAAAACCAAAATGTCAAAACAGGATTATGTGCTAAAATTGCAATTTGATAATGGTGAAAAGGAAGTTTTGGTGACAAAAAGGAAACTCCAAGAATTTTAATAGCTGGTATCCGAAATATCTAATTTGTCTAGAAATTTTAAGCTATAGATATAACTGTCATTATGGAACATAAGATAAATAAGGTAGTTGGTCTGTTTGATCAATAATAAGTAGATGCACCAGGCAGCATTAACGTCTATCATTTATATGGGAAAAACATTAAAACATGGAATAACTTGAAGTTTATGGAGTAAAGCAATTTAAAAATAGAGCAAATAAAACAAATAGGAGAGCAAAGAAATTAATATAAGTAAACTTCATCTATGAGCTCAATTAAAAATTTTTTTTAGCTTACTCAGTCCCATGTAGCTAATTTTGGTTCCATGTTATTCTGTTACTGTTATCAGTACTAACTTGAAAATTTCATCAGTTTTTATGTAAGAGTCCTAAAAATCTTGATTTAGTCCAATGGCATTTATGTTCACAATATTATAGTCTTCTTTATGGGTCTGATATAGTCTATTCTTGTGTTTCCATCAGCAAGGTAAATTTTATCTGTGAATGACAGGCTTAAAAAAGGTTATAATTAGTTTATAATAATTCAAAAATCATGTAAAGCTAAATAAAGTCAAATAAAAACTGTAGACAAAAAAATATTTCTAGCTATAATGATTAACTTCATTTCCAAAGAGCTAATGACATAACTTATAATGGTTTTGAGACACTGTAGTATATGATCAGAATATATTAAAAACATATTAAGATTATTAAGTTTTTTTAAACATTTGAAAGTAATAAAAACTTTATGGTAAACAAGACGAACTCCTTAGCTACAACCAATGGCTTCCATAATGCTAGATTCAAGAGAAACAAAGTTGCAACTAAGTTAGCAATTGAAATAAAATTAACTTTTTAACTTGGTAAGTAAGGAAAATTTTGTTATTTTAATAGTGAGAAATCTAATTGTTTCATATTTTATTTGACATTGAAACCTCTTAATTTTTATTAAATAACACATTAAATCTTTAATTGCAATAAATAAGTGCTTTATTTTAATGTATTCTTTAAAAAAAATCTCTTCTCTTGCTGTTTATTATTAGAAAAGTAAAAGTTAAACTTTTTTAAAAATTAAAATGGATTTATTTTTATCATTTTATGAAAACACTGAGATGTTTTAATTTTTTAAGTGCTCATTTATCATCAAACCAACAAGAAGTATTATAACTTAAATTCAACAATACTATCGAGAGGTAGAAAACTATTACCTTCTCTTTTGCATGTCTCATAGAATCTGGTAAAGAAAGGTTTTGTGAAGAGATAGCTTTGGAATAACTTAAAGGCCTGGTTGTACCAATTAAATAAATAATCCACCATCTTCAGTGTACTTTTAAATGGACTTTTTTGTAGCTATAGGCCCAACTCATGGCTTTTAAGACAAGACAAAAATTATGTAAATTGATACTATTATTTGTTGAGAACCAAGAAGTACATTATAAATTGCATGAAATTAATCAAGGTTAAAAACCAAAAAAACCAAACCCAGTGCCGTCGAGTTGTTGCAATTCATAGCCACCCTATAGGACAGAGTAGAACTGCCCCAAAGCGTTTCCAAGGAGCGTCTGGTGGATTCGAACTGCTGACCCATTGGTTAGGAGCCGTAGCACTTAACCACTATGCCACCAGGGTTTCCAGTCAAGGTAAACCAGGGAAAAAAACTATAAGCATTTATTGATAAACATACATTTATTAATAAGTAACCAGGTGGGCTGAGTCTTGGGGGGAAAAAAAGGAGAACAAAGGTCTACATACAGAAAATAGCTTTCTCTTCTTCTTGAATGTTATAAATTTTTCATAAATATTACTTAATTGGGGATCTGTTTGCTTATGAGTGTTTGGCAGGTTTAATAAAATTTCCCTTAAACTCTAGATGGCAATTTAATTTAGATCATTTATTCCATCCTTTTCATGATGGGCAAAAGAACGTGGGCTGCCCATGAAACTATTTTGAGAGACCATGAGTGTCTAGAGGGTAGAAGGAGTGGTTTTTAATTAATGATTCTTCTTTTTGTAGTTTTAATGTTGGGTTTTTAATGTTATTAAAAGAAAGGTCTCTGTTAATACCTCAAAGGCTAGTTGTGCTGATGGTTGCTGGCCTCCTGTGGGCAGCAGAGAGTTGAATTGTTTTTTTTTTTTTTTTCTCTTTTTAACTTAAAACATTTTCTTCTAAGATGACCTGGTTTTTACAGTAAAAACGAACAATAGATTTGCAGTCTAAAAGATTGTTGAGTTGTATTTGAAGTTGTTGGACTTATAAAGCTATAAGCTTATCTGGTTGTGTTTGTAAGACTGTTTAAATTGTTTCTTTTGTTCATTTTTTAATTTATAACAATCCTTTTTTCCTAATACTTGGGTTCCTTGTAATAGTTTTAAGTGTCAGAGAGGAAAAAAATTAGGTGGAAACTCATTCTCTCAAAGTGATCTCTAAAGTTTTAAATTATTTCCAAATACCCTCCATCTGCAGAATTTACAATAGTTACCAACTAAGCATATCTAAAAACAACCAAGGGCAATAACCCTAAAGACCTTAGCCTTGAAAGCTTTAGCTTTGAAAACTTAGTTTTTAGTAATCCAGTTTTGAAGGCTTAGCAGTTTAGAATTAAGTTTACAGAAAGAAGAATTATGTCTGAAGGGGCAGAAAGAAGAATTACTGCTGAAGAGGGCAGAAAGAGGAATTACCTTGGAAGAGGCAAAAAGATGGGAACTGTTCTAAGAAGGCAGAAATTTCCGTTGCAGAGTTTAACAAGTTTAAACAAATATTATCTTAATAGTTTTAAGAGATCTAAAGCACCAATTAAAACTATTGAAGTGTGAGCTTGTTTAAAGTTTAGGATTTTCAGACTCAACAATCCTAGCAGGGACTGCCAATAAAAAACAAAAATTTTTTTTTTTTTTTTTATAGTTACTTATTATTTAACTAACCAAACCTGCCAACTAATTAGCATCTTATTAATCAATTAATAAATGAATTAATCAACAATTAACAGCCCTAGCGACTTATGGTGTCTGAGATTCCAGAAACTTGAAAACTCTCAGGGTAAACGATACTTGATTGCTGCTACTAATGAAGATAAGATTTAGACAAGCAATGCTTGGGGATGTCTCTCCTGGACAAAACAAAATGGAACAAACACAAATTCTCAGAGATTTCAAATGCAAACACGCAAAAGGCTATCCAAAACTTTACTCACCCATCTGCCGTTTTCGTAGATGAGCTCTTGAAGGCTCTTGAGGAGGTTAAAATTTGCTCTTAGAGACTGAAAGATGCATGGAAAAAAAAAAAATCTTTGTGTACTTAGAGAAATGTAAATAACTTTTTAACCAGTGACATCAAAAGAACAAGAAGAGTTCAGTGTTAGAGTCTGGACAGAAGAGATTAGTCAAGACCTGTAATAGCCTATGGGAATGAACCCCAGCAGCTAGAATAGCTCTCAGGAATTTTTTCCCAATTTTTTTTTTTTTTCTAGAAAAGCAGAAGTTTGAGGTCTTTGATAACTTCTGGCCAGAAAATAGTAGTTAAAAACAAAAATTTTGCACACTTTAAAAAGCAGAAGCTAAAAGAAAATTCAGCCTTGAACTCTGAATAATTTAGGGTTTAGCTCTGAAAGCTCAGACTTTAGATTTTAAAATTTTCCTATATATTCAATTCAGCTTAAGTTAAAAGGATTCTGGAGGCTAATTTAAGTTGACATATTATAAAACAATAAAAATTTTACCAGAACAAATTTATATTAAAGTTTTCAAAGTAGCTATTAGAATCTTAGGGACACTAAGCAATTTCTCCAAGACTTAAAAGACTGCCTTATGAGGAAAACAATAGCAACAGCAAAAACAAAAAACTAATAGCTGCTAGTCACAGCTTTTGAGGCAAGAACATGCAAAAACTTAAACATGAAATGAGTCAAACAATTACATAATTTTTACTATTCTGCAAGGCTAGCTCAAATAACAAACAAGACAACATACGGGGCATCCTTTTTGAACTTATTTTGACGGCTAGACGCTGAGTCTATTATTTTAAATATATTAGTCTCTTTCATTAGAAAGTACTTTAAAATGGTCAAAATGTTTGAGGAAACAAAAATGGTACACCACAGTTTAAAATAAAACAGGTTTCTCTTAGACAATCTTACGCCAGTGGATATCAGTGTTGGTCTAAAAACTAAATTACAGCAAGAAATCATTCAAACGGATTTTAATTTAGAGGCTCTTAGATGCTAATTCACTGCACAGAAAACTCTAAATTCCCCTTAATGAATGCATACCAGTGGCTAATGTAATCTCTATACTCACTAAGACTGCAACTGCATGTGTGAAAACCAATTAACTTTTGCTCTGGAGTCTTTTCACCAAAAACAAAACTGAAGAAACCTTAATGGGTGTTTAGAGAAAAACACAGTGAGTTTCTACAGCCTGAACCAATCTACAATTAGCTACAGAGTGAAAGCAAATGAACTCAAAACGCTCTACAGAGAACAGAAAGTAAAAAGACAAAAGACTGTTAATGAACCTCAGAAAACTTCAAACACAAAGAGGGAGGAGGTCCTTGGCCCAGGAGGTTTTACCTGGAGACCGCCCTCCACGAGCTGGGACAGTGGATTGAGCATGCAAAGAGCTCATACAGGTGCTGGCATTCTACGGGTCACTTCTGTGGTTGTTTAGCAGACAAATTGCCCTTGTTTCCCACTTCTGACACCAAAATGTTGTAGAGAAAAAGTTGAACACTGTTTCAAGGTAAAAAAGAGATTTATCAGGGGTTTAAGACAGTTAAAATTGAGGAATTACATAGCCCATTAAAAATGGAACCAGGTAGTCCAGGGCAGTTTCATTACACAAGTATTCTTAAGAGGCAAAAAGAGGAAGCAAACCACAGGGAGGGTAATTACAGGAAAATCAATGAGCGTCGTAATAATCACACTCTGATTGGTTACTGATTATTAGAGTTAGAGTTTGTGAATACGGACAGTTTCATAGGATGCTTAGATCATGGCCCAAGATGCTTATGCGGATTTTCTTTGTCTATTTTTAAAAAATACCTTATTGGCAACAGCGCCCGGGCAATACTCTTCCTGAGTATGTGTACTTTGAGGGGTATGGATGGTCACTTGCTCAAGACCCCTCAGGGCATACGGTTTCACATTCTGGTTTTGACCACCAAGGAAAACATGTTTTTCTCAAAAACATAGCCGTTACTCTAGAAATCCAGGTTAAAATTAGGTAGCACGGTCAGCGGAAACCCTGGTGGCTTAGCGGTTAAGAGTTCGGCTGCTAAGCAAAACGTCGGCAGTTCAGATCCACCAGGTGCTCCTTGTAAACCCTGTGGGGCAGTTCTACTCTGTCCTATAGGGTCGCTATGAGCTGGAATTGACTCAGCGGCAGTGGGTAGCATGGTCAGCATATTATGCCTCTGTCTCACCAAAAGTTTTCTTTTCCTGAGACAGATATATCTCTATCACTATTGCTATCTATACCTCTAGATATACATATTAAGGTAAAGCTGAGATTTTTGTTGAATTAAGTGTGGTGTGTGAAAGAAGAGATGATTCAAGTATGGCTCTGGGGATGGCCTGAACACCTGGAAGTGTGGACTGCCATCCACTGGGACGGGGGCTTTGAGTGAGCAGCAAATTAAGAGAAAAGATAAAAAGCTCAGTTATGGTCCTGTTGGAGTTGAGACATCTATCAGGCATTCAAGTAGGTTGAGCAGGCACTTCATTTAACAGTCTTGAGTTCAGGGAAGAAATCATTGAAGCAATTTGGATAACAAACTTTTATTAATTTTATTTACTATCATCGAGGTTATTGGGCACTACAACTGGTCTGCGATTATCACACTCCTACTGAATTCAAAACCAACTGAGATATAAATGCAGGTAATCAAACTATCACCTTTATTAAAGAAAAGCTAATGGAAAAACATGGATCTGTGGCCAAGTTGAGTTGCTAATTACTTTACCTTTGAGTGGGAGAGACCTCCTCACCTAGTCACTGGAACACTGAACCACCCCAGGCTGTGCTCAAGGACCAGGCTCATTCTTACCACACTACAGAAAGCAGACCAAAATGCACCTGTTTTGTAGGCACAGAACCCAAGAGAGGCAGGTGCCAGTATCAGCTGGTCTTATTCCTTTTTCCAGTCTCATAAATACGTTAGTCTAACTGAATTCCTTCATCTATAAGCATATAAGCATAAGGAGTAGCATATTTGTCTCCTCTCTAAGACTCCAACATTCAATTTTTTTTTTTTAGTTTCTTTTTCATTAAGCCTGGGGTCAGGTGTGATTACATCCCTCGAGGAAAAGATCAGGAGCCTGTCGAGTAGGTCTGACCCTAACACCAACCCTTCTTTCTTTAGGTATCTTCTTGGGTCTACTGGTGGGCAGTGGATCATGACACCAATTAATTAAGTCCAGGTTCGCTCCAGGGCTTCAATTCACTCTGTTTTATCTTGATCACCTGTTATATCCAGACATATGATATTGAAAAGCTCATCAGAGGATTTCATTAAGATTAATAAACAACACAATATATTCAAGTAATAAAATGGCAACAAGATACAGATGCTCCAAATTTAAATACAGATTTGCCTCCATTATGATTTTTTCAGGAAGGAACTAAAGTGCTTCAAATCCCCTTAAACTTCTAAGTTATATTTCTTAGAAATTAAACCCCCAAAGCAAATACCCTTGTCCTTATGCATTAAAGTACCAAAATTCTAAGTCCAAATTCTTAAGTTGAAGTCCTCAAATTATCATTTTCCAATTTCTAATTTTCTGTCTCAGTTATGGGATCTTACTCGGAGGACTAGAGTTGGGGTTCCTCCTGCAGCTGCAGCCTGGGTTGCCTTCTGGGTGAATGAATATGTCTCCTTTGGGACCTCAAAATTTGAATTAGTTCTTTATGTGTCCCAATTATATAGAGTTTAACATCCAATATCAAAGCAGCCCACAACCACAAAATTTTAAAAACAAGCTAAGCCTTAGGTTTTAGAGCCACTAATAAAGAACAAGAATCAAAATCAGACCTGTTACTATGGTCAAAGGTCATAGCAATAACTTAGTGATATCTGAGCGAAAGAATGTAGAGAGAGAAGATTCTTCTTTGTTTCAGCCTCATGAGGATGCCACTCAGACCATGCCTATTTTCTGTAATCTATGAACTTACACTTATCTGGGAGAAATCTTCCTTCAAGAAATTAATTATAATACTCTGTTTTACCCTATCTGGGGAGAAATCAACGTATACATATTGACTACTCTCTTGTAAATTGACATTTAAGACATTGCTGTATTTCGGTAAAGCTTAGAAATTTGCAATGGTGCCAGTCTCATTTAACATGTCTATCTTTCCCATCAGACCCAGTGAAGATCTTTTTATTTCCAATTGTCATGGATTGAGTTGTGTCCCTCAAAAGCATGTGTTTTGGTTTGGTTATGCCATGGTTCCCAATGTCATGTGATTGTTCACCATTTTGTCATCTGATGTGATCTTCTCGTGTGTTGTAAATCCTATCACTATGATGTTAGCGAGATGGATTAGCGACAGTTATGTTAATGAGATCTACAAGATTGGTTTGTGTCTTAAGCCAATCTCGTTTAAGATATAAAAGAGAGAGGTGAGCAAAGAGGCGTGGGTACCTCATACCACCAAGAAAGCAGCACTGGGAGCAGAGCATGTCCTTTGGACCCAGGTTCCCTGTGCCTTAGAAGCTTTTCAACCAGGTGAAGATTGACGACAAGGGCCTTCTTCCAGAGCCAACAGAGAGAGAAAGCCTTTTCCTGGAGCTGATGACTTGAATTTGGACTTGTAGCCTAGTAGACCGTGACAGAATAAATTTCTTTTTGTTAAAGCCATCCACTTGTGGTATTTCTGTTATAGCAGCACTAAATGACTAAGATACCAGTTTTCCTTAGAGCTCTGTGTTCCTGTTACTACTCTCTGGTGATAGAATCCAACATTTTTTGTAAGTAGGCATTGTGTTTTTGTTCATAGTGGCTATTGTTACCATCTTTTTCCATGACATTTCATAGGACCACAAAACCTGCCTCTTCGTGCCAGTTGCCCTATTTTCTTCACATTTGTTTCATCTGAAGATTCCTAAACTGAACTTGCAGTTGAAGCTTGGATCCCTGGAGATTTAATGAGGTTGAATATCTCTGCCATATATTCTCCACAAAGCCTACCTTTTCCTCAGCTTTTGAATTATCCAGACATTGAGTAACATGAGTTATTTCAAAGACAACAAAAATATTTTCTTCTGCCACTTCTCTTTCTGCTGTTGAGACATATGACACTAGTGTCTAATTTCCCTCTGAGCTTTTAGAAGTAGGACCTGGTTCTTGGTTTCTTTCCTTTGTTAATATGCCCATGTCAGGCACCATTTGCTGGATTCAATGTCTGCAACATTTTTCTTCCTTTTTATTTTCTGAACTAGACATTTATTTTTCTAACTTTGAGGCAGAGACTATTAAGTGATTCCCAATATTAATTCTTTCCTTTTGTTTTAATAACAGGGCTCCAAATTTTAGCTGGGAACCTTGCCACCTCTCTAAAACACTGTATTTCTCAGCCTCTCTTGCAGCTAATTGTGACCCAGATTATGACCAATGAGATATACGTAGAATTTTGTGTGGGGTATATGGGAAATCCTAAAAAATATTAGTACGAACCTTTCTTCCCCTGTTCCTTCATCCTGTGTGGTATGCAGGTATAATAATCAGAGCTCCACAAGCCTCGGAACATGACAACCAGAACCGTATTTAAGATTGGTAAAGTTCTCAGCTTGAAGCAACCAGGGTTCCTGATTACTTTGTGGAGTAGAGCCATTATGCCAGTCCTTGGGATCTCTTGCTTGTGAGAAGGAACTGACTTCTATCTTGTTTAACTAGTTCTATTTTGGGCATATCTTTTATATGTTGTAGAACCTATTCTAAAAAGTCCAAATTCTTTTGGGAACTTTCTTAGTTAGTGGTAAGAAGTCCAAAGCATCCATTGTTCAGACAAATCTTACCCGTGTGCAAATTTATCTCAAGCCTGTACTCCATAATTTTTCTGCCTGGCTTCTCTTTGGTATGCCTCAGTTTGCCTGTATCTTCTCCCAAAATCTTGTTTGATAAATGTCTAGAGCATGATTCTTCAGAGCCCAGTGATTCACCATTTGCAGTGTTGAGGTTGTGCTTCTCAATAGTTTCCTAAATGTTAATTTCTTCTTAGGAAGATATTCCAGTCTGTTTTCTGAGATCTGACTTCTCGTCTTATGTAAGTTTTGTTGGGCCCCATTCACCATTTCACATCTAGTATCAACCAAAATACCTCTGCCTTTCTGAAAAATTATTTAGGAAATTATTGAACATAGACAGAAGTAGGAAGAACTAGATCATAAACCCCTTTGCATCCACCACTCAGCTTCAATCTTTGTTAATCTTGTTTAATCTATCTCCCCTACTTTTTTATTTGCAGGAGTATTTTAAAATAAATCTCGGAAATAATTTTATTTTCTCATAGATAACCCTTTTCTCTACTTTATATCTGTCTATCTGGCCATCCCTTTCTTATTTGTCTAGATATCAGTGCTGTTCATTTGACTTCCTGTGGTGATCAAAATATCTATACCTATGTTGTTAAAAGTAGTTCTGCCAGTGCAGTGGTTAAGCTCAGCTGCTAACCAAAATGTCGTAGGTTTGAACTTACCAGCTGCTCCGTGGAAGAAAGATGTGGCAGGCTGCTTCCATAAAGATTACAGCCTTGGAAACCCTATGGGGCAGTCCTACTCTGTCCTAGGGTCACTATGAGTTGGAATTGACCTGAAGGCAATGGGTCTGGTTTTTTTGTGTTGTCCAATATGGTAGCCACAAGCCATATTTTCTATTGAGTATTTAAAATGTAGCTAGTATGACTGGGAAACTGTTTAAATTTTATCTAATTTTAATTAATATAAATTTAAATAGCTACATATGTCTAGTGGCTACCATATTGGAGAGCACAGATTTAGACTGCTGCTATGTACAATGTCAGGCGTTCCCTAAGAAGCCCTTCTTTCCTCGTTTTAGTAACACAGTGGTTGACAGCTTGGCTGCTCACCAAAAGGCCGGCAGTTGGAATCCACCAGCTGCTCCTTGGAAACTCTATGGGGCAGTTCTGCTCTGACCTAGGGTCACTATGAGTTGGAATCGACTTGATGGCAATGGGTTTGGTTTTTTTTTTGGTTTTTATGTTGTCAAATTTGGTAGCCACAAGCCACATTTTCTTTTCAGTATTTAGAATGTCCCTGGTGGCATAGTGGTTAAGTGCTATGGCTACTAACCAAAGGGTCGGCAGTTTGAATCTGCCAGGTGCTCCTTGGAAAATCTATGGGACAGTTCTACTCTGTCCTATAGGGTCACTATGAGTTGGAATTGACTCCACGGCACTGGGTTTTTTTTTTGTTTGTTTTTTTTTTTTGGTTTATTTAAAATGTAGCTAATATGACTGAGAAGCTAAGTTTAAATTTTATTTAATTTTAATCAATATAAATTTCAAAAGCTACATATGTCTAGTGGCTACCATATTGGAGAGCACAGATTCAGACTGCTGCTATGTACAATGTCAGCTGTTCCCTAAGAAGTCCTTCTTTTCTTCCCTTTTTACTGACACAGTGGTTAAGAGCTTGGCTGATAATCAAAAGGTCAGCAGTTTGAATCCACAAGTTGCTCCTTGGAAATGCTATAGGGCAATTCTACTCTGTCCTATAGGGTTGAAATGAGTTGGAATTTTTGGTTTCCTTTAGGTTGTTTTTATTCTTCCACTGCTTCTGTTCTGAGAGATAGCTCAAAGCATATTTTTTCTAAATGGTTCCAGTTCCTCTTGGAAGAAAATTTGAGCAGGATTTCTTTCTATAGCCAGGATATTTCAGGCACAGGACTTTTTAGTTGCTTTATTGCCCTTTTTGTCACAGTGTTCAATCATTTGGCTGCTAACCAAAAAGGTCAGCAGTTCACATTCACCAGCTGCTCCTTGGAAACCCTATGAGGCAGTTCTACTATGTCCTACAGGGTCACTATCAGTAGGAATCGACTGGAGGGCAATGGAGATTGCCCTTTTTAATTGCAATAATTTTATCGAGTTGTGTCTCTACCTCAACCATAAAAGATGGCATACTATCTTTACAATAAGAATCTCTCATTCCTTGATTTTTTTTCGATTAATGAAATCTGCCACTCATCCGTAGGTGAAGAGAAATTACAGTCCATGAAATCTAAAAACAAGATCAGAACTAATGTAAACATCAAAACTTGAGCTAACTTGAAACCATGTGATGGTGGTAGGTTGCTGGTATTACTCTGGAGCCTGTGGATAAACCACAAGGATCCAAAATTTAGCTTTTCCACTATTATCTCCTTTGGCCTTGAATGCTTGTAAATCACTATAAACTGGAGGAAATTTTTGAGTCATCATTTATTGCCTCCTACATTTTTCTAAAGGCTTTGTAGCTCACATAAACCTTAGCCATTCTTATAGTTGAAAGCCCACACTGAACCCTGACTGAGAAGCACAATAAGAGTTGTAGATATTGTTTCATCTGACAGTGTCTACAAGCATGGCTACTGAGACTCTGACTGTCATTGGCACAAGGGGACAACTACAGGGAGCCTTCATGGCCAGAAACCACATCATCTGGAGGAAGGGATTCTAAGAGAAAAGGTGTTGGTCTGGGCATTCTTACTGTAGTGGGGTGAATGGTGACCCCCCAAAAGTTATGTCCACATAAAAATTCCTGCAACCTGCAAATGTGATCTTATTTGTAATAAGTGTCTCTGTAAACGTAATCAAGTTAAGGATCTCAAGATGAAATCATCCTGCATTATCTGGGTGAGCCTTACTTTCAATGAGAAGTGCCTTTATAAGAGGCAGAACAGAAGACAGACACACAGAAGAGAAGGCCATGGGAAGAAGGAGACAGAGCTTGGACTTAGTGGCCATCAATCAAGGAATGCCTTGAGCAACTAGAAGCTAGAAGAAGCCAAGAAGGATTCTCCCCTAGAGCCTTCAGGGGGAATGTGGCCCTGCCAACACCTTGATTTTGAAATTCTTGCCCTCAGAAGTGTGAGAGAATAAACTTCTCTTGCTTCAATCCACTTAGTTTGTGGTAGTTTGTTAAGGCAGTCCTAGGAAACAAATATACCCACTCTTTTTTCCTAGAACTTCGTGATTAGGTAAGTCTTTTCATCTCAAGAAGGACCAAAAGAATTACTCTAGTTTAAGGTCCTTCACAAAGTAACAAAGATGTTTCCTTCCTGTAAAAGGATAGTCTCTTTGAACTTTACTCCATAGCTTCTGAGCACATCAGTTCAGTTTAACACTTTTGTTCACATTCTTCCACTCATGTTCTCCTCATTAGCCTGTGACGAGCTCCTTCCAATCTCTTCTAAAACTCTGCTCCAAGGTGGAACTAACTACTCCACATATTGCTTCTTATCTTATTATTAATTCATTCAGGAAACATATCTGTTGTTATTAGTGGGTATAAAGTCAGCTTGGACTCATACTGACTTTATGTATAACAGAACAAAACATTGCCCAGTCCTACGCCATCTAATCATTGGTATGTTTGAGCCCGTTGTTGCATATATGCAACAATGGTACCGTATCTATATGTCAATAAATTTATAATATTTTTCTCAGGATGCATCATGAACAAAACAAAGATCCCTACTCTCCCTGGATCTTAATTTATATTGGAGGCAGAGAAACAACAAGCAATAGTAATAAACGATTGATTTAGTATGTTAGAGATGAATAGCTTCTTCATCTGCTATAGAGAACAGAAAAAGTAGAGCAGGATAAGTGGAACCAGGAGTGCTGGAGGTGGGGGATTGTAGCAGTGTTAAATAAGATGGCCAAAGACTTGAAAGAAGTGAAGAGTTAGCTATTGGGGGAGAAGAGCACTCCAGGCAGAAGAAAACAAGAACAAAGGCTCTAAGATGGAGGATCCTTGGTGTGTATGAGGCAAGGAGGCCAATGCGATAAACGCAGAGTGAGCAAGGGGAAAGTGGTAGGAGAAGAGGGCAGAGAGGCAATGGCGGGGGCAACATTTAGGCCCACTGTGGTTAATTGCTTAGAAAGATCAGAGGTTTGAGTCAACTGAGAGTTGCCTAGGAAGAAAGGCCTGGCTATCTGTTTCTGAATAATCAACCACTGAAAACCCTATGGAGAAAAATTCCACTCTGACACACATGAGTAAGAATCTATTCAACTGCAACTGATAACTGGTGAACTATTATAAGGATTTGGCATTTCTTTTGAGTGAAATGAGAAGTCTGGAGGGTTTTGAGAATGAAGATATGTTCTGAGGTAAGAAAATAATTATAGCTACTGTGCTGAGAATGGGTCATGTAGGTTGCAGAAGTGAGAAAAAGGCAAGAAGCAGGGAGACCCGTTAAAAGAATGTTGCAGTGGAAAAATAATGTTGATTTAGACTTCCGTGTTAGCAGTGGAGGTCGTGAGATGAGGTGGAATTATGGATATAATCTGAAAGTGTATCCAGCAGGAATTTTGCTAGATTAGATGTATGGTGTGAGAGAATGAGAAGAATCAAGGTTGACTCCATGAATTTTGACCCGAACATCTGGAAATATGGAGATGTTTTCAATGAAACAAAAAATGATGCACGGGGACCAAGCTGGGGGGGGGGGTGGTGGTATTCATTTGCAAGTGGATTTTCTCATTATGAAATAATTAGCCTAAAGTAGTGGCTCCATCAGCAAAGAAATTGGGAGTGATGCAGGTACAGTTCAGTCTCAGTTGGACTCTGGGGTGTTCTCGGCTCACTGCATTATGGTAATGGCAAAGATCCAAGCTTTCTGTAGTTTACTTCTTATTAGTCTGTCTCTCTATGAGACCCTGGTGACCTGCATAGGGTCCCCTGAAATTACTGATTTCATACTTTCCATTTTATGTCTTTCCTCCTCCAACATGATGGATTCTCTTTTTAATTATTAATAGCTACCCCTCACATTTTTCAGAATAGCACCCCAATTTTCTTTCAAGGGATCCTTACTGCTCCCATTATTTCTCATCATCTTGGTGAAAGGTAGAATCTGCTCCTTCAGCCTCCCATTCAGCCTCTGAGCCTACAAATGCTAATAATTTCCCTTTTTCTTAAAATAGAGTTGTTTTTTCAGCCTACGGTGAAGAACCCTGGTAAAATCCCATATTACAAAAGCTATTATGTGCTTAATTCAGAAAGGGTAATTTATATCTTTTGTACAGTTTCTTATGAAATGAACCTCATGAGCTTTAATCTTATGACATTGTCAACAGAAAGTTCCATGGGATGTCCCCTGGTGAGTTTTCTGAGTTTTCTTTGCTCAGACTAGTTAAGCTCAGTTGGGTTCATGAGCATACTTGTCTCTACAAAAAGACATGTCTGAAGGAGATTTTGTATGGAATCATAATTCAGTCACCAGGGCATATATTCGGTTATTTCATATCCTTCAGCTTTGTCTCTGAACTGATGATTCATTCTTTTTGTCTTAACTTAGGCTTATTTTTAGTATTTTACTTAGTCCTGTAACAAATTGTTCGATACAATGGATACAGCAATATAATCAATCCTAAGGAGAAAATATTTTCTATAGCCTTATTTTTCTTCTAGATCTTTAATCCTGCGTCATTATTATTTATCATTTGGATCCAGTAGACTCATTTTATTTTATTTTTTAATATTCTTAAGCAATTTTACACATAAATTATATAAATAAGGGTAGAAGGGTACTGAAAACAACTATATTAGAAATTTTAATAAGAATTTAAACATAGTATTTAGATTCTCAAAATGCAATACTTTTGAAAATTTTGATGCTCATAATTTTGTTGATGAAAGAATGACCATCTTTCTTCTCCATAATTATGAACATTTTTATTTTAAGATTTGTAAATACCAAGTAGAATGATAATTTCAATGAGATTCTTCATTTCCACATTATGTATTTCCCTCCATTCACCTTTGTATTACAGTTCCCTTCAACATTTTTTTCACTTATGAATCATATTCAGTAAATTTTGATGCACAAATATCATAAAACATGAAATAATACTCATCCTTTTAGCAAAATAGGATTGTCAAGGTTCTGGTAGCAAAATATTGCAGATGCAGTCCTTCTAGGTGAATGGCTAACTAGGTGAGGATACCATATTTCATATGTGTTTATTCACTGATTCTTGAGTTTGAGAAAATTTATGTAGAATGCTGTCATCTGAAGACCCAGATTTCACTTATACAATCATTTTCAACATCTAGAGAAGTAGCCCCAGTGATACAGCGGTTAAGTGCTCAGCTGCTAACAGAGAGGTCAGCAGTTCAAACCCACCAGCCACTTCATGGGAGAAAGACAAAGCTGAAGAAAATTAGAACAAGTGCACGAGAGCCAAAGTATGACATTGAGTATATCCCACCTGACTTTAGAAACCACCTCAAGAATAGATTTGATGCATTGAACACTAATGACTGAAGACCGGATGAGTTGTGGAATGACATCAAGGGCATCATACATGAAGAAAGCAAGATGTCATTAAACAGGCAGGAAAGAAAGAAAAGACCAAAATGGGTGTCGGAAGAAACTCTGAAACTTGCTCTTGAATGTAGAGTAGTTGAAGCAAACAGAAGAAATGATGAAGTAAAAGAGTTGAGCAGATTTCAAACGGTGGCTTGGGCAGAAAAAATAAAGTATTATAATGACATGTGCAAAGACCTGGAAATAGAAAACCAAAAGGGAAGAACACGATCGGCATTTCTCAAGCTAAAAGAGCTAAAAAAAAAAAAAAAAAAAACCCTCAAGCCTCAAGTTGCAATATTAAAGGATTCTATGGGCAAAATACTGAACCATGCAGGAAGCATCAAAAGAAAATGAAAGGAATACACAAAGTCACTGTACCAAAAAGAACTGGTCTACATTCATTTATTTCAGGAGGCAGAATATGATCAAAGACCAACAGTACTGAAGGAAGAGGTCCAAGCTGCACCAAAGGCATTGGCGAAAAACAAGCCTGCGGGAATTTACAGAAAACCATTTGAGATGTTTCAACAAATGGATGCAACACTGGAGGCGCTCACTCATCTATACCAAGAAATTTGGAAGAGAGCTACCTGGCCAACCAACTTGAAGAGATCCATATTTATGCCTATTCCAAAGAAAAGTGACCCAACAGAATGTGGAAATTACTGAAAAATATTATTAATATCGTAAAATTTTGCTGAAGATCGTTCAAAAGTGGCTGTGTAGTACATCGACAGGGAACTGCCAGAGATTCAAGTCAGAATCAGAAGAGGACGTGGAACAAGGGATATCATTGTGATGTCAGATGGATTCCCCCGGCTGAAAACAGAGAATACCAGAAAGATGTTTACCTGTGTTTATTGACTATGCAAAGGCATTCTGTTGTGTGGATCATAACAAATTTTGGATAATATTGTGAAGAATGGAAATTCCAGAACACTTAATTGTGCTCATAGATCAAGAGGCAGTCTTTCAGACAGAACAAGGGAATCCTTTGTGGTTTAAAGTCAGGAAGGGTGTGCATCAGGGTTGTGTCTTTTCACTATACTTCTTCAATCTGTATGCTAAGCAACTAATCCGAGAAGCTGGACTATGTGAAGAAGAACATGGCATCGGGATTCAAGGAAGACTCATTAATAACCTGCAATATGCAGATGACACAAATTGCTTGCTGAAAATGAAGAGGACTTGAAGCACTTACTGAAGAAGTTCAAAGACCACAGCCTTCAGTATGGGTTACACCTCCACATAAAGAAAGCAAAAATCCTCATAACTAGACCAATAAGCGACGTCATAATAGATGGAGAAAAGATTGAAGTTCTCAAGGATTTCATTTTACTTGCATCCATAATCAAAGGCCATGGAAGCAGCAAACAACACACTACACTGGGCAAATCTGCTGCAAAAGACCACTTTAAAGTATTGAAAAACAAAAATGTCATTTTAAGGACAAAGGGGCGCCTGACCCAAGCCATGGTATCTTCAATTGGTTCATATGTATGCGAAAGCTGGAGATGAATAAGGAAGACCAAGAACTGACACATTTGAATTATGGTGTTGGCAAAGAATATTGAATATACCATGGACTGCCAGAAAAATGAACAAATCTGTCCTGAAAGAAGTATAGCCTGAATGCTCCTTAGAGACAAGGATGGTGAGACTTTGTCTCACATACTTTGGACATGTTATCAGGAGGGACCTGAGAAGGACATCACGCTTGGTGAAGCAGAGTCAGCAAAAGGGAAGAAGATCCTCATTAAAATGGATTGACCAGTGGCTGCAACAATGGGCTCAAGCATAACAGTAATTATGAGTATGGGGAAGGACCTGGCACTGTTTAGTTCTGTTATGTATAGGGTCAGTATAAGTTCCAACTGACTTGACAGCGCCTAACAACAACCATGATAAATTGGAGCCCCTGGGTGGTTCAAACAGTTAATGTGCTCCACTGCTAACCGAAAGATTGGAAGCTCAAGTCCACCCAGAAGTACCTCAGAAGAAAGACCTGGCAATCTACTTCTGAAAAATCAGCTGTTGAGAATTCCATGGAGCATAGTTCTACTCCGACACACACAGGGTCTCCAGGAATTGTAACCAACTTTACAGCAGCTGGTTTAACTGTTTAGTGATGAAATGATCCCTGGTATGATGAGTTTTTTTTATGATGAAATATCAAAATGTTTCAAGATATAGGAAAAGTATGATCACAGAGATCCCACAATGTATCTTGGATTTAGAAAAGTCTCCAATGGACCCACATGGTAATTGCAAGATAGATTTTTTTTTTTAATGTTTTAAAAATTAAATTTCTTTTTGTTCTTTGGAAAAGCACAAAGGAAAAATAAATTCTTGCAATATCTATCTTACAAATACAGTGGTCAAAAAAGAAACTCAAACTAGCATTGGATCCAGTGGACGCTGATGATATATGGAGGGTTGATAGAGAAAACCAATACTTCTCAACTATTGTCATTTCATGATACACATAGAAAATAGTATTTACAGCATGCTGAATTAGTGGAGGAGCCTGTCCATGTGTTAAGACAAGCACTCTATGGATCTATTGAATGAAACATACAGATTTACCTGTAAACAATTTATGGGTGATCTGATTCACTAATGGAGTAGAAAGAGGCAGGAAGAGAGAGGGGATACAAGTGGAGGTGTTACCTTGGATTGATTCATTATTTCATGTATTCATTCAATAAATATATTTTGATCACCTAAAATTTACTGGACCCTTGTCAGGCAAAAGATAAATGGTGAATAACACAGACATGGGCTCTTATCCTCGTGCAGCTTGAAGTCTACCAGGAAATATGGCCATGAAACCAGCAATTACAAGTATGACAAATGGTATGAAAGGAGAAACATATTCCTGGGTTTCCTTGCCTAAATTCTTTCCTCTACTTTTCCTAAAGCATTTGTGAACTCCCAGGCTCTTGCCTGGGCCCTCTTACCTTCTTATCCATAGCTTCTTTGAGGGATCTCATCTAAATCTAAAGTATCACTGAGCCATTGTATGTGGTTGCTTTCCAAATATATATCTCTTGTTCTGTCTCCTGAGATTTCAAACTGATTTATTCAACTGCCTACTCTAAGGTTACCACTGAGATCTAATTGACATTTCAAATTCAACTTGACTGAAAATAGACTCAACGTTCCCCCGCACAAAGCTGTTTATCCTAACATATTTCCAATACTAATGAATGACGATATGATTCATCCATTTCCTAAGTGAGGAAAAGCGTAGAAGTTTCTACAGATACCTCCCTCTTCCTCAGCTCCCACCTCAAGTTATCACAAAGTTTTATCAGTTGATTTTGTTTCCTCCTTTCCATTGTGTTATTTTAGGCCTTTATAACATCCTGCCTGAATTACTGCAGTTATCTTTCATACTAAACTATACAAGCAAGTGGTAGGGTTCTTAATTTAGTTATATGTTTTTAGTTTTACTGTTTTTGATCAGAGAATATAATCTTTACCATTCCTACTTTTTGACAATTATTAAAGTTTTCTTTGTGGCTTGGTACATAGTGTCTTATTTATCTAGTGCTGCTATAACACAATTACCACAAGTGGATGTCTTTAACCAACAGAAATTTATTCTGTCACAGTCTTGATGGCTAGAAGTCCGAATTCAGGGCACCAGCTCCCAGGGAAGACTTTCTCTCTCTTTCAGCTCTGGGGAAAGGTCTTTGTCATCAACCTTCCCCTGGTCTAGGAGCTTCTCAGCACAGGGATCCCGGGTCCAAAAGACATGCTCCACTACTGGCTCTTCCTTCTTTGTGTTACGAAGTCCCTCTCCTCTCTGCTCAATTCTTTTATATCTCAAAAGAGATCGACTCAAGATACAACTCAATCACGTAGAATGTGTCCTGTCTCATTAATACAACTGCCTCTAATCCTGTCTCATTAACATTGTAGAGGTTAGAATTTACAGCACACAGGAAAATTACATCAGATCACAAAATGGAGGACAATCACACAATAGTGGGAATCATGGACTAATCAAGTTGACACATATTTTTTCAGGACACAGTTCAATCCGTGGCACATAGTTAATTTTTGACAGTGAGCTATGAATATTGAAAAAAAGTATTCTCTCTGGTTTTAGGATATAGAGTTGGATACCTATCAACCAAATTTACCTTAATAATTATTGTTTAGGCCATCTGTGTTTACACTTATTTTTATTTTTTTTGTCCCTTGATTGTCTGTGGAAAAAAGGGAAAAAAAATTCTGACTATTCTTCATGTATTGATTATATATTTGCTTATGAGTGACAAAGTATATTCAAACTTTCTTGTGATCCAAGTTTTTTCTGTGATTTCAGCTTTTTACTGCTCTCCAATCAACAGAGATCAGCCTCTGCAACTGATCACCATGTGAGATCCATCTAATTGACTGTGCTTCACCAACAGACCATTCCTGGCAGCCTTGGGTCTGAAACAGATATGTCGGTTGGAAACTCCAGCAGGATGTGTATATTTCAGTTTTAAGGTAGAAACTTTCTCTCTTGGGAAACCTCAATTTTTACTTTAAAGATCTTCGACTGATTGATGAGATCTACTCACATTATGGAGGATAATCTATTTTTACTTAAGATCAACATATTTAAATATTAGATAGTTGACTCCAACTCATGGCAACTTTATGTACAACAAAACTAAGTGCTGCCTGGTCCTGTATCATCTTCACGAATGCTGGCATGTTCAAGCCCATTGTTTTGGCTATTGTGCCAATCCATCTCACCAAGGGGCTCCCTTGCCCTCACTGGCCCTTTACTTCACCAAATATAATGTCATTCTCCAGCAGTTGACCCTCCTGATGACATAGGTGTCCAAAACAAATGAGCCAGACAATGTTCAGTTATGATTCATAAGGTTGTCATTGGCTAAATTTCAGAAGCAGACATTGTGACAATTTTAAAAACATGGCCACAAGTTCTTTGACTCATTTCCCACTGAAAGATGGAGAGCTATGTCCCCTCCTCTTTAATCAAGGTGGGCTTGTACCTGCTTCAATCAAGAATGTACAGCAAAAAATAAAACTATGCCACTTATGAGGATTGGTCAAAAAAGGCCATGAGTTTCCCTACTTTGTTATTGGAACACTTGCTATCGGAGTGAACACATTACTAGGGCTCCTTTCGAACATTGGAAAGGTCCCATGTAAATGAAGGGCCTTGAAACGTAAACTTTATTGGCTTCATCGTAAAACTCCCTCTGCTAAAGGAGGTATATGTTTTGAGAATTAGATGGTGTCAAAATTATAGAAAAGGTCAAGTAGCATGAGGAGTGGAAATCAGTCATTGGTTTTAGCAATTAAGCGTCCATTTCTGAACTACCAGAGCAGTTTCCATACATATAATGGGGATGTGGGGGTGGAGATTATATTGGTGAAGGTTAAAGAGTGAAGAGTTTAACTGGATGAAATCCTGGAGAGATCCCTCTGGACTGGAGTTTTATTATTTTCCTTGGCTCAATGCCCATATAATGAAATTCTCTTTAGTCGCCAGAATATCCATGAATAGTGAAGTTTTAGGCTTGAAATTGTAAATAATTTTCAATTGCTATGTTTATCTAGTGATATTTAAATTCTCTATGAAGGAGAGTGAAACAACGGGGCTGGACCTGTTGTTAACTAACACAAATCACAGGGAGCCTCATCAGAAGGAAAGTGCTCTGCCCCCTCAGCTCTTGGTGCTGCCAACGCTCACTGCTGTTGCAACCACTACATCCTCTGTTGGGAAGGCCTTCTATTGTCTGAGTGGCAAAAGATTTTGCCTAGGGTCCCACGGGATCTCCAGAAGGCCTAGAATTCTCTATTTTCAGGAAACTTGATTATGAGTGGGAAGAACTAAGAAAGGACATCAGATGGGGAAGTAGAAGAAAAGAAAGAAAATTTATTTTAGAATGGAGGAACTCAGCTTTTTTTGACTAAAGGGAAAGGAAACAGAGATGAACTGAGAATGGAAAAAACAAATAGGACAATGAGAGAATAATTTATGAAGAAGGTAGATGGTAGAAAATGATAGAAGAAATGACAAGTCAGAAAGTTAAATGTGATGATACCAGTAATTTGGATTTCTACTGATTTTCTAGGAGTCCCTGGGTAGTGCAAATGGTTAAGTGCTTGACTACTAGCTGATGAAGTTTGGCAGTTTGAACCCACCTAAAGGCACCTTGGAAAACAGGTCTAGTGATAGTATACTGATTCATGGGCTATGGCCAATCATTTGGCTGGATGGTCAGGGACTTGGAAGGAACACGATTGGAAAATTGGAGACAAGGATTTATGGGGAAGAGGTATGTGGATAGACCTCTCTGATTGGGCCAAAGAAGTGAAGATATTTGAGTCTCATGTGAATGCTCATCGAAGGATGACATCAACAGAGGAGGATTTTAGCAATCAAGTGGATAGGATGATGCGTTCTGTAGAAACAGGCCATTCTCTTTACCCAGCCATTCCTGTCATTGCTCAAAGGGTTCATGAAAGATTGGCCATGATGGCAGGGATGGAGGTTATCCATGGGCTCAGCAACATGGGCTTCCACTCACCAAGGCTGACTTGGCTACAGCCACTGCTGAGTGCCCAATCTGCCAGTAGCAGAGACCAACACTGAGTCTGCGATGTGGCACCATCCCTTGAGGTGATCAGCCAGCAACCCGGTGGCAAGTTGATTATGCTGGACCACTTCCAACATGGAAAAGGCAGTGTTTTGTTCTTACTGGAACAGATGCTTTCTGTGGATATGGATTTGCCTTCACTGCACTGAATTCTTTTGCCAAAACTACCATCTGTAGACTTATGGAATGCCTCATCCACCACCATAGTATTCCACACAGCATTGCCTTGGATCAAGGGACTCACTTCACAGCAAATGAAGTGCAGCAATTGGTCCATCCTCATAGAATTCACTGGTATTACCAAGTTCCCTATCATCCTGAAGCAGCTGGCTTGATAGAATGATGGGATGACCTTCTAAAGACACAATTATGGTGCCAGCTGGGTGGCAATACCATGCAGGGTTGCAGTAATGTTCTCCAGGAGGCAGGTGTACAGTATACAATGCTGTTTCTTCCATAGCCAGAATTCATGGGTCACTATTACCCCTAGCGACCCACTTGCAAAATTTTTGCTTCCTGTCCCTGAGATCCTATGCTTTCTAGGTCTAGAGGTCTTAGTTCCAAAGGGAGAAATGCTCCTACCTGGAAACACATTGCTGATTCTATTGAACTAGAAGTTAAGAATGCCACCTGGCCATTTTCAGCTCTTTATGCCTGTGGATCAACAGGCAAAGAAGGGAGTTACCATACTGGTTGTTGTGATTGATTTTGATTACCGAGAGGAAATTGGATTGATATTACATAATGGAGGTAAAGAAGTGTATGTCTGGAATGCAGATCTCTTAGGGCATCTGTGATTAAAGTCAATGGAAAAGTATAACAACCCAATTCTGACATGACTACTAATGGCCCAGACCCTTCAGGAATCGTTTAAGTCACCCCACCAAGCAAAGAACCATGATCAACTGAGGTGGTGGCTGAGGGCAAAGGGCAAAGGGAATATGGAATGGGTAGTGGAAGAATGTTGCTCTAAATACCAGTTACAACCATGTGAACAGTTGCAGAAATGAGTATTTCTGCCTGGTATGTGTGCATCAGATATTTTTTATTTCGTTACTTATAAAATTTAAGATTTAAACACTGCTAGTGCATTTTCAGCTGCACACATGTTAGTTATATTTAGGGGCAAAAATAATTGTCTTTATTCAGAGATTATATATGGTTTAAGGAGATATGTACAGGTGCCAAGTTGACAAGTGGTGGACTATGATCATTAAGGTTGTGTGTCAACTTGACTGGCCCATGATTCTCAGTGGTTTGGGAGTCACGATGTAATTTGGCAGTCGTAAAATGATGTAATCACTTCCATGATGAGATCCCCCATTATGGGATCTGCTGTGAGTAGCCAACCAGATGAAAGGTAGTTTTTTTGGGAGTGTGGCTTGCATTTGATATAGGTGGACTTTCTGCAAGGTTCTTGGGCTTTTGCTCATTCTGGATCCTGCAGCTGGCTCCTGTTCATCTGACCTCCAGTTCTTGGGACTTGAGCTAGAAGCTTACCTACTGATCTTGGGATATGTTGGCTTCTTCAGCCTGTGAGCCAGAGGCCTGTTGTCTGACCTGCTGATATTGGGTTTGCCAGTCCTGGCAGCTATGTGAGTCAGGGGAAGCCACCAGCCTGACCCACAGATTTTGGATTTTCTATCCTCTACAGCCACGTGAGACATTTCCTTGACATGAGCTTTCTCTCTATATAGATACCTCACTGGTTTTGCTTCTCTAGAGAACCCAGCCTAATACAACTGAAAGGTCACAGCCTTGAAAACCCTGTGGAGGAGTTCTATTCTGCACACATTGCGTCACCATGAGTCACAATCGATATGACAGTAACTAACAACATTGATTTTCTAGTGATTTATTCTATCAGTTGTTATGTCTTATAGATGAATTGGCTTCTTAATCATTATGAAATGCCTCTTTTTATCCCTGATAGTATTCCCGGTTGTGAAGTCTTTGTCAATTACGAATACAGGCACTCCAGCTTTCTTAAGAATTGTGTTTGTGTTATATAATTTTTCCTCATTCTTTTACTTTATAATTGGATGTGAGGAAATTTCTTTTTATTGTGTACAGGGCAAATTAGTCTCTCATTAAACAATTAATACACATATTGTTTTGTGACATTGGTTACCAACCCCACGGTATGTCAATACTCTCCCCTTCTCGACCTTGGGTTCCCTATTACCAGCTTTCCTGTCCCCTCCTGCTGTTTTGTTCTTACCCCTGGGCTGGTGTGCCTATTTAGTCTTGTTTTGTTTTATGGGCCTGTTTAATAATTGGATGAGGGGTGAACGTCAAGAATGACTTCAGTGCTGAGTTAAAAGGGTGTCCAGGGGCCATACTCTTGGAGTTTCTCCAGTCTCTGTCAGACCAGTAAGTGTGGTCTTTTTGTGTGTGTGTGTGTGTGTTAGAATTTTCTACATTTTTCTCCAGCTCTTTTGGGGACCCTCTATTGTGATCCCTGTTAGAGCAGTTGGTGGTGATAGCCAGGCACTATCTTGTTTTGCTGGACTCAGTGTGGTGGAGGCTGTGGTAGTTGTGGTCCATTAGTCCTTTGGACTAATCTTTCCCTTAAGTCTATGGTTTTCTATATTCTCCCTTGCTCCAGCTGGGGTGGGACCAGTAGGGTATCTTAGATGGCTGCTCACAAGCTTTTAAGACCCTGGACACTACTTTCCAAAGTAGGCTGTAGAACATTTTCGTTATAAACTATATCATGCCAGTTGAGTTAGATGTCCACCGAGACCATGGTCCTAGCCCTCATCCCAGTAATTCTGTCCCTTAGGGAGTTTATTAAACGTGTCTGTGAAGATTCCATGACCTAGCCTTGCTCAAGTTGTGCTGACTTTCCCAGTATTGTGTACTGTTTTACCCTTCACCAAAGTTACCACATATCTGTTGTCTATTTATTGTTTTTCCATTTCCACCCCTCCCCTCCCTTATAACCATCAATGATTGTTTATTTCTGTGTGTAAATCTTTTTATGAGTTTTTATAGTAGTGGTCTCATACAGTATTGACCTTTTGTAACTGACTTATTTCACTCAGCATAATGCCCTCCAGGTTCATCCATGCTCTGAGATGTTTCACAGATTCATCACTGTTCTTTATTGTTGCTTAGTATTCCATTGTGTGTATGTACCATAGTTTGTTTATCCCTCTTTTTGCTATGTGTTGTTTCCATCTGTTTGCTATTGTGAACAATGCTGCAATGAACATGGGTGTGTATATGTCCATTTGTGTGACGGCTCTTATTTCTCTAGTATATATTTCTAGAAGTGGGATAGCTGGATAGTATGGCATTTCTATTTTTAGGTTTTTAAGGAAGTACCATATCATTTTCCAAAATGGTTGTACCATTTTGCATTCCCACCAGCAGTGCATAAGAGTTCCAATCTGCCCGCAGCCTCTCCAACATTTGTTACTTCCCACTTTCTTGATTGATGCCAGTAATGTCAGGGTGAGATGGTATCTCACTGTAGTTTTGATTTGCATTTCTCACCACCCTTTTCTGTGTTGTTTCTTCCCCATTAATATAAACTCACCGCCCCTAAGGTTTCTGCCTGATCTTTTGAGTTACTGTTGTTGACTTGATCCCCTATAGATAGATCTTAAAAGAGCATAATGCTCAAGGCAGACATTCTTTTCTGGTAAAGCTAAACTATCATTTGGTTTTAAGAAAACATAAGGGGATAGTTTTGGTTTAACTGGACCTGTTGCTGTCGAGTTGATTCAGACTCATAACAACCCTAAAGGACAGAGTAGGACTGCTCCATAGGGTTTCCAAGGAGCACCTGGTGGATTCAAACTGCCGACTTTTTGGTCAGCAGCTGAACTCTTAACCACTACACCACAAGGGTTTGCTTTGGTTTAAGGTGTAAAGATTATATTAGAACAATAGTTTTGGGGGTCCATTCAGCCTCCATGGCTCCAAAAAGTCTGGATTCCATGAGAATTTGAAATTCTCTTTTACATTTTTCCCCTTTTGGTCAGGATTCTTCTACAGAATCTTTGATCAAAATGTTCAGTAGTAGTACCCAGGCACCATCCAGTTCTTCTGGTCTCACAGCAAGGAAGGCAGATTTTCATGGAGGCAATAAGCCATCAATTCCATTTCCTCCTCCTATTCCTGACACCCCTATTCACCTGTTACCCCGGGTGAAAAGAGACTAATTGTGTCTCAGATGACAGTTTGTAAGCTTTTAAAACCCCAGGCACTGTGTGATGAACTAGTAGGTAGAACAATACTAAAAAAAAAAGTAGGTAGAACAATACTATATTAGGCTAAATGCCTGGATATTCGTGAAACTATAACCCTAACCCTCCAAAACAAGGAACCAAATCCCATGACCTGTTTGGTTGGGCATAAGCAGCCTCAGCAGCGACTCTTTCTTTTTTTTTTCATTGTTGTAAATATATCTGTCAGGCAACTTTTGCCAATTCAACTTTTTACATGTGTATAACTTATTGACAACAATTACGTTAATCAGCCATTGCAATCCCGCTGTTAATCAGTGCAATTTTTCCATCACTGCAAACTGAAACTCAGTACTCCCTAATCAATAACCCCTCCTTTCCCCCTACTTTCCACCCCGGGTAAGTACTAATAACCTTTTGTCTCTATACATTTGTCTGATTTTGTATTTTTATATACATGAGGTCATAAAATATTTGTCCTTTTGCAATTGACTTTTTTCATTCAGCATAATGTCTTCAAGTTCTATCTGTATTGTAGCATGCATCAAGACTTCATTTATCATACTGGCTGAGTAGTGTGCCATTGTATGTATATATCACATTTTGTTTATCCATTCGTCCACTGATAGGCATTTAGGTTGTTTTCATATTTTGGCTATTATGAGTAGTTAACATTGTCTCTTTATTCCTGAGTTTAAGCAATTTTATTATGGGCTTTGCTGAAGTTTTCTTTGTGTTTATCCCATTTGGGGCTTGTAGAACATCTCAAATTTGTGCATTTGTATTTTCATCAAACTTGAAGAAAATTTTTAGCTCTTGTTTCTTCAATATTTTTTTCTGCTGTTGTCTTGCTTTCTAGGTCTCCAATTATAAGTTTAAAAAACTTTGATATTATCCCTCGTGTAACTGTGTCTCTGTTCTTTTTTTTTTAGTTTTTTTTTCCCCTCACTCTTTCATTTGGATAATTTCTATTGTAGTGTCTTCAAGTTCACTGATCTTTTGTTCTGATGGACTTAATTTGCTTTTAATCTCATCCAAAAGAATTTTTATCTTAAATACTGTACTTAAAAAAAAAATCTAGAAGTTCTTTTGAGATTTCTTTAAATCTTCAGTTTCTCTCTTTATTGTGTTTATGATTTCATTTAAATCTTTGAGCAGATTGACAATAGCCATTTTAACTCCCTTATCTGCTAATTCCATAATCTCTGTCATTTCTGGTTCTGCTTATATTGATGGATTTTTCTCTTCATTTGGATCATTTTTTTTTTTTTTTTTTCCTTCTTTGCATGTCTGGAATTTGTTTTGGTTGCTAACATTATGAATTTTTTCATTGTTTACTGCTGGATCTTATTGAGTTATTTACAGATGATTGAGCATTGTTTTTCAGGCAGTTAAATTACTTGTGGATCAGGTTGATCCCTTCAGAATCTTTAAAAATTTCTGTAGTGCAGATATAGAGTAGCCTTTATTCTAGGGCTAGTTCAGTCTCTCTACTAAAATATAAACTTCTGGGTGTCTCTACTTAATTCCATGTGTTTATAGTGAGATCTCTTCACTCTGAATTGTGGAACTTAAACGATTATGAGCTCCAAGTACTCTGAAAATTGCTTTGGTAACAGCTCCCTGGTAGTTATTCCCTTCCCTGCTTGTTTATTTGTTATTCAGCAAAAATCTTAGGGAATTCCTATGCAGATTCATGGAAGTTTTCACCCTCTTTGGTACTCTGTCCACAAATTCTAGCCACTGTAGCTTCCCTGAATGCCAATCTCTCTTTCCTTAACTCAGTAAGACTTCCATGCTCTGTTTGCTCTCTGCCTCCCTATTATATGGTCTGGAAATTGTCCCCAGGCAAAATATGCTATAATTGTAAGCAAAACTTATTTGTTTTTCCTTCTCCAATGGATCACAATTCTGCATTTTTTGGTTATATCTGAAAACAGTTGTTTTACTATTTTGTCTAATTTTTAAGTTATTTAGAATAAGAGGTTTAATTTTGGGACCTGTTACACCTTCATGGCTAGAAAAACAAAACTATGCAGTGGTTTTATCAAATGATTAAAAGTGGTGAACATTTTTGGAAGTAAACAGGACTAGTTTTATATTATATATATATATATATATTTATATCTATATTTGTACATGTATATGTAAATCTGGAAACCCTGGTGGCATAGTGATTAAGTGCTATGTCTGCTAACCAAGAAGTCAGCAGTTCAAATCCGCCAGGTGCTCCTTGGAAACTCTATGGGGCAGTTCTACTCTGTCCTATAGGGTTGCTATGAGTCGGAATTGACTCAACGGCAGTGGGTATATGTAAATCTATATTTATAAGTATTGAATAGCCTGCCCTTATAAGTTTATGCCCAATGTATGAAATGAAATTATTCATAATGCAATATTCATATTTTTTAGAATATAGCACTGTTTTTAATTTCTCATAATAGGGTTAGGGAAACCCTCGTGGCATAGTGGTTAAGAGCTATGGCTGCTAATCAAAAAGTCATCAGTTCCAAGCCACCAGGCAGTCCTTGGAAACTCTATGGAGCAGTTCTACTCTGTCCTATAGTGTTGCTATGAGTCAAAATCTACTAAACAGTAACAGGTTTTTTTTTTTTTTTAATAGGGTTAGAATGTTTATAAGGCAGTATTAGTAGAGCATTTGTGTGCAACTTCCTAATAGTACTGACTTTTCCAGTAGGTAATTGAACAAAACAGGGGAGCTAAGGACATTTTCAGGAATTTTATTTTTCAAGGGAAGCATCAAAGTTAAAATAATGAGAACATCATAATTTGTTGGATTTCCTTACACTTTGTTCTCTCTCTCTCTCTGTGTTTAATTATATGGGTTTGCAATCTTTTCAGAATATTTCCAGTAGTTAGGGCTTATAAAGTCTTTAATCTATCTCTTTACCACGATATTTTAAAAATAGTAGAAGATAAGTTCGATTATAAATTTATTATCAAATATCTTGTTCCTGATAGTCTCACACAAAATTTGCGTATCATAAGTTGAGATTATTCATGTTTTTGGTGTTCTTATTAGTCCATCATTTTGGCATTCTTTTCTGATCTCTTAGATATTTCTAACAATACCTAACATTGTATAAAGCAGTTTGAGTCTAGAGTAAAAGAGACAGCTAGAAGTAAGGAGAGGGAGAAAATCTCAAAGAGCTGAAAAGTAGTATTTTCAACTGTACTTTCTTCAGCAAATCTTAGCTTCTACGTCAGAGATTGTATACTTTTGGTTTGCAGGCCTGATCTGGCCTGTAAATGTAATTTTTTGGCCTGCAAACAATTGACCCATATAGTGTTTTTCCCTCCTACAATTCTGTCTTACAGAATTTTTTCAGAGCTGCCCGCTTCAGATTGGGCATAATTTCTTCAAATTGTCACTCTGTAATAACTCTCCATCCTACCTGTTGACATTCATTTGATTCACTCAACATGTATTTATTGTGACCTTAGCCCTTGCCTCTTCATTCCGTTATATTACCTGCTACTGAAAAAATGGTGTTGCAGTGGCATCCGACCTCCTCTAACTTCACAAGGGGGAAGGAGAATGAAGATCAATAGCCCAAGGTTGATTCCTGTGAGGTGGAGGTCAGACATGCCTCTTCTGACTGCCATTTTTACCAATTCTGACACCAAACATCCTTCCCATGACACGCCCTACTTCTCTGCTGGGTTTGATAATTCATTACAATGGCCACACGGAACTCACAGACAACACTCAGGATTATGGGGTTTATAAAGGAAGCAACAGGTTACAATTCAGGTTCAGAAATGGTCAGGATACATTCTGTCATCAGGACAGCCCCCTCTCATCTGTGCCATGGGCAGGCCTCTCTGGCCCTTGGCCTTTGCCCTGCTCAGACAAGTGTTACAAAGCTCTTTTGGCTCTGCCAATAAGTGCCCAAAGGCACCCCCCTCTGCCAGTAACCTCAGCTCAAAGGCACTCAGTTCTAGCTCCATGGGTCAACAAACCTAGCTCCACCAAATGCCCAGAGGCACCCTACTCCACCAGCAAGCCTCTTGCCAGAAGGCACACAGCTTTCTTGCTCCATGGGCTGGGAAGCCCACCACACTGTCTCTTGGCAGTCTCTCCTGCCATTGTTTCTGTGCCACCACTTCTCCCCATCTTCATTTACAGCTCTCTCTCTGTCTCCTGGTTCCAGGAGCTTCTCAGTGCAGGGATCCCAGGTCCAAAGGACATGCTCTTGGCTCTTCTTCCTTGGTGGTAGTGAGATTCCCTCTCTGTTCTGGAAGTGGCTGTCTTTTAAGTCTAGTGGGATAGCAAAGCTGACCAATCCCCTTAAACCAAAAACCAAACTCTTTGCTGTCAATTCCAGCTCATGTGGCCAATACCCTTGGTAGGCCACAATTACCTTATTTGTGCAGTCTCACCCAATCACTTGGGTGGGAGTTACAACAGCACAGTGAGAAAGGCCACACAAAAGCAATCCTTGACACTGCAGGCCACCCCTTGGCTTTTCTAACCATGATTCTTTCATACTTGGAGGATTACTTCCCCCTCCCAATCATTTTAACAGTCCAAAGCAGTCATTAACAATTAGTCCTGCAGTAAGGCAAAGAGTCCTAAGGATGAGGTTACTCAGGTACCAGGCATTCAGGTCTGCTGCAGATATTTATTTGGTCTGATCATGTTCTCCAAAAGTCATCTCGACTTCACCCTTTCTAGTGTCTGATAAAATTTAACTGAGAGAAGATTATTCCCTTGCTCTGAAGATTATGCCCTCATGAAGTATCAGCATAGCAAAACTTTTAAAGGACTTTTGGCTTAGCCACTGTACTCCAGTCTAGTAG
Source organism: Elephas maximus indicus (assembly GCF_024166365.1). NCBI lineage: Eukaryota > Metazoa > Chordata > Mammalia > Proboscidea > Elephantidae > Elephas > Elephas maximus. The sequence goes on from NC_064823.1 coordinate 44,012,571, forward strand.
TGCCTCCCCTTTAGTCCACTCATTCACACTTACAACTTCTACAATTATAGTTTTTTATAACAACAACTAACCCTGTTAACAATCAACACTGACAAATGAATCATACAATCTTGTCAGTACCTTCCCCCACCTTCTCTTCCCCAGACCCATCAGGAAAAGAGGAATCTATTCAGTGGAGATCCCCCCTTGTCTCCATTTTGAGTGTAAGTGTACCCATGAAAGCATGTAAGGCAGCAGCTTCATATCTTTATTTCCCCCTATTTTAGATAGCCAATGTTTAAATTGCCCATCCCTGTCAAATCAGCACTCTGAGGAGGTGAGCATGTTCCTTGGTCTTGTAGAATCTTCTGTTTCAGTTGGAACTTTGAATGTCTGCATCTATAAGCAAAGTCCAGTCCAGCACAAGTCTTCAAATTGCAGCAACCTACATCAGCTCATAGTGTCAAACATCTTTCTCTTCATTCGGTTGGGTTCTGAACAGCTCACCTCTAGCCATCCAAGGTAGGTCACTATGGGTACCAGCTGTAGGGGAATTCACACACACCTCCTGGCACTTCAGACCAGCCAGCCCCATCTCTCTCATCCTTAACCCCCTTGGGCCAGATCAATGGGCAGCCACCTGTAAATTCAGGAGTCCGTACAATTCCCTGCACATCTTCTTCTCCATTTTTTTTTAATTGTACTTTAGGTGAAGGTTTACAGAATAAACTAGCTTCTCATTAAACAGTTAGTACACATATTGTTTTATGACATTGGTTAACAACCCCACGACATGCCAATACTATCCCTTCTCAACCTTGGGTTCCCTATTACCAGCTTTCCTGTCCCCTCCTGCCTTCTTGTCCTTGCTCCTGGGCTGGTGTACTCCTTTAGTCTCATTTTGTTTTATGGGCCTGTCTATCTTCAGCTGAATGGTGAACCTCAGGAGGGGCTTCATGACTGAACTAAAAGGGTGTTCCAGGGCCATACTCTCAGGTTTTATCCAGTCTCTGTCAGGCTGGTAAGTCTGGTCTTTTTTTGTGAGTTAGGACTTTATTCTACGTTTTTCTCCAGCTCTGTCAGAGACCCTCCATTGTGATCTGGGTTAGAGCAGTGAGTGGTGGTAGCTGGGCACCAAGTTTTACTGGACTCAGTCTAGCGGAGACTGTGATACTTGTGGTCCATTAGTCCTTTGGACTAATCTTTCCATTATATGTTTAGTTTTCTTCATTCTCCCTTGCTCCAGAAGGGGTGAGACCAGTATCTTAGATGGCTGCTCCCAGGCTTTTAAGACCCTGGACACTACTCACCAAAGTAGAATGTACAACATTTTCTTTATAGACTATGTTATGCCAGTTGAGCTAGAAATTCCCCAAGATCATGGTCCCCACAGCCCTCAGCCCAGTAATTCCGTCCCACAGGGCAACTTCCAGCTAGCTCTTCCTCTCTCTCTCTTTCATCCCTAAACTCCATGGGCTAGATCAACAGGTGCCAATGGAACATGTCCAACTCAACCCATCTCTTAGTTGCTGCTTTCTGCTAGACCCCTTGTCTGGATTAAAAGAGAGAGCTAGAAATAAGGAGAGGTGGACAATCTCAAAGAACAGAAAACTAGTTCATATGTAGACTTACAATTGATTTTGTTGTTTTTAATTAAGATTATGGATTTAGGGATCTTAAGGTTCCTAAGGAAGAAGAACCAAGCGATTGCATTCATCTTAACTCAGTGATCATTTCCTCCAAAGGGCTGGAAGTAAATAAGGAGACAGATAAACCAGCACTCCCCAACTACAGAAAGAAAGGCTAGATCAGGAAGAACCGTAGTAAGAGGTAACTTTCTATGGGAAAAGTGTCTGAAGGGCGGAGTAAATCTACTTCATTTTTCTCTTCCCTCAACCAGTGGTAAAAAATTTGTTGATCCCTTAATTTAAACCAGCTAGTACCATGACTGGTGATTCAACACAGATAAAAATTTATAGGCAAAAAATTGGCTCCTTTTTGATGTATGTTATTGTTAGGTGCCTTTAGTACCATGACTGGTGATTCAACACAGATAAAAATTTATAGGCAAAAAATTGGCTCCTTTTTGATGTATGTTATTGTTAGGTGCCGTTCAGTCGGTTCCAACTCGTAGCAACCCTATACACAACAGAATGAAACACTGCCCGGTCCTGTGCCATCCTTATAATCATTGTTATGCTTGAGCCGATTGTTGCAACCATTGTGTCAATCCACCTTGCTGAGGGCCTTCAGCTCTTCCCCAGTCATCTTTTGAATGCCTTCCAACCTGGGGGGCTCATCTTCCAGCACTATATCAGACAATGTTCTGCTGCTATTCATGAGGTCTTTACTCGCTAATTGTCTTCAGAAGTAGTCTGCTGGGTCCTTCTTCCTAGTCTGTCTTAGACTGGAAGCTCAGCTGAAACCTGTCCTCCATGCATGAACTTGCTGGTATCTGAATACCGGTGGCATAGCTTCCAGCATCACAGCAACACGCAAGTGCCCACAGTACAACGAACTAACAGACAGGTGGGGGTTTTCATGTATATAAATGGGAAACACATAAAAAGAAAGTATATGAAAAAATATAAGGCTATTTTATTTTACATTTACCTCGGAAAAAGGAGAGATCAGGAAAGTTCAGAAAATATTTTCCTTTCAGATTGTTCATTTCTTTCTTCATTAATTTGCTTTTCCTTCCCCAGCAGCATGGATAAGCTGCATTGTGGAACACATTGTGTTTGAAGAAGCAGTACTATAGATTGGCCCATCTGGTGGAAGAGATTTCCCTTTTTTTTTTAAACCTTGCCTGTGTGTTATGACATCATTCCTTATAAAGGTAGAGATAGATTATTGTGCACATATAACATAATGAATTTATATGAGATACAGTGACTATCCCATGAGTGGGGAACAAGACATAATTTGGAGTTGGAGCCTAGAGTGATTTATGAAGGTCATTGTCTTACAAGTTCAGATGCTTTCCATATGGCGTTGGAGAACCCCCCTTATGTACTGTATGTATAAAACATATGTAGCAAATTAGTTTCACTTACATTTTTTTCCCTAGATATGTTTTGGTTTAACAATGACAGTGTCCTTTGTTTATCTGGTCTGTAAAATACTATACTTTTTCTTCCCCCCAAGACAGTGGTTATTTGTTAATAAGGACTGAGAGTTTTCAAATGAAACAGAGAGAATCGAGTGTGAGCCCTTTAACATTGGGCCTTGCTGTAGTTTGGGTACCAGAGTCTTCTATCTCATTGGATTTATGGCTTTACTTCCGTATCATGCTGAACTTGTGTGTGCTCAACAGTGTGACCTTGTCTAGGAAGAGGAAAAATGGGTTGTTCATTTTTCAGCTGTAGTATATTATATTTCTATCAAATTGCATTTTCAAATAGGTATGAAGATGCAACTACTTCCATTTAAAAGTACTTTTTTCTTTACTTAAAGAAAAATGGAGAATGGATTAGAAATAATATTTTAAATTGAAATTATTTCATACTTAAAGTAATAAGCTTTTGTTTGGCCTAAGCTGCCATTCCATTAAATGGATTTTTCTTTGCCTCGTAATATAAGTAGTGAAAACTGAAGATGTACCTGGCCTCAGCCTCTAGTTCAATATCTAGATTCCTTTAGGAATTTCTTGACTTTGCAATATTTCTTCCTTCCCATCCCACCAGAATGTATCCCCCCCAAAAAATATATATTTCATTTTAACACTAAAAAAAAAAAAAAAATGCATGGTTTTCCAAATTTGATTCCTGATTTTATTTGAAAAATTTATAATGCACTTAAAATTTCAGAAACTCATTGGGATATCACAAAACCAAGCCTGGAAATAATTGGAGCTGTAACTCCTAAAGTAAGACACTACCTGAACAATTTTGTTGGAAAGAGTGTCTTGCATTATTAAACACTTATCTGCTGGACGTGTGCAGTTATTTGTAGCTCATTTATTATACTATTTTCGAGCTGTAAAACCAAGCCACTCATTTCAAGAATGTAACAATGTTTTTTGATTTGAACATTTGCTAATAATGTGCATTTGAAAAATGTTCTTTAAATATAAAAATAAAACCTAGGAAATATATGTCTTTCTTTTTAATTGGACCGGAGCAAAGTACCTAGAAAATCATTAACTAGAGTGAGTGGGAAGTTGGAGTTGGGGCACAGAACTTTTTAGTTCAGATTTGATTTGGAGTAAAAATTTCAAATTTGACTTAAAATGAGTATGTATATACACATTCCAATCTGGCAATAGTATAAAACTACCATGAGGTAATTGATTTATGCCAGCCATCTTGGCAAGGTGTTTATAGACTCCCCCCCAATGCCACCAAGGCCTGACACTGTAATTTAATTCCTATGAGACATTCAGGGTCTATGCACCAGGTTGTGTGAGCTATCTTATTTCTGGAGAAGGAAAGAAAAATTGTTCCCAGGAGCAGGAACAATTGTTTTGACAACTTGTTTCCTAGATAATCCTTTTCCTGCGGATAAGGAAGGGGTGCTGGTGTTTGGAACTGTTAATTTAACCTTTTCAGAATCACTGATTCAACCGCTAAAATGAAATTTTCCCTTCATGTAAGCAGGCAAATTTTGACCTCAGCGTAATCTTTTTCTCTTTCTTCATTCTTCCTCTGGCAGACAGCCCACAGCTGTGCGCTCTATCTCCACAGCAAAGTCATTTGCTGCTACAGTAGTATGATTTTGGTGTGAGGACGTAGTACAGTAGCAGGTCCTCTGGATGTCTTTCTCTTTGTGCTCCATGTTCTGACTGTGTGCGCCACATTGTTTAGCAGATTTCCATGGGATCCTAGTGGCTTTGGAGACTGAAGAAGGAGGAAACAACTCTGTGAAGTGAACATCTGCTAGAGTCGTGAATGGCTTCGGGGATGAGCTCATCAGCAGGTAGGTCAACTAACTACTCAGCCCAGCTATCATCAGCCAGATTCACTACTGTCACCCCAGTGAGGATTACTAACATGCCTCAGTGCACATGAGTGGGGTAGCCAGCCAAAGAGCTATTTTTCTCCTGTCTTGGGGTGGGGGTGGGAATGAGGATGAGGAAGAAAGAGAAAGGAACGTTTTGGTTGTGTTACATACGTACAGCATAAGCATATTTTCATTAATTAACATTGTCTTATTTTTTTTTTAGACTTAGTGATGGCATTATATCTCATCTCATGAGCAGAGATGCAACTTCCTTCTTTATCTGCATTTTAGGGGTAATAGCACTTTCTTTGCAGGTTTAAGGAGAGAGATAATGTGTAGGAAGTACCAGCACCTATATGCTGATGTCTGAATCATTTTTGCTACATAACAGTCAGGTGGTAATACAACACATTACTGGCTACTCCAGTGATGGGGAACAAATTTTCTGGTACTGTATTAGAATGAAAAAAATAGTCATGGCTAGAAAGTAATAGGGATTAAAATACTGATAATTCCACAAGAATTATTATGGGCTGGGGTATACTGTGGGGCTATAGTATTGCTGGGGGCTGGGGAATTTGCTTTCAACTAAGAAATTCTCTGAATTATCTTTGGTAGTTGTATTACTATTTTATCCTTGTAATTACTTTTGTATGTATTTTCTCAAGATAGTATAGAACGTGCTAGAAAACACCATTTGAGTCAGCTAGTGGGACCTCTTTTATTTTGCTGCTGAGCAATGGAGGCCCTAGTCTTTGTTAACCCTTTCAAGACTGTGGGACATACAATGTCCCGCCCACTTTGTCTGACTGGAGTTCTTTGGAAAGGGGGTAGCCAGATTTTAACGCATTTAACCTCAAGATGGGAGCCTTTTGAAAAGTGTGAAACTCAAAAATCCTGGGTGGGAACCTCATTTTTGTGTGGATTGAGCATTATCTTAAGTAATGCCTCCTGGATCAGTGAATTTTCTAAATTTTTGACAGGTTTGCCTTCATTTTTGTGAGATAAGCCTCCTCACTATCTTTCCCAGTTACTATGTACTACTGGGAAAATAAGCTATTGCCAGTCTTCATTCCATCATAGTGGCCATTTTCTCTTTTATGTCATTCGTTGTTTCCAAGTGTTACTGGCTCCCTTCGTTTCTAGCTTCTGAACACTAAATAATGTCTCTCCAATAAGAAATGATGCATTGTAGCGGTACTTTTCAAGAGACTGGAACTCTTATAAGTTATTCTTACCCTGCATTCAATCGTAGGGCCCAGTCATTGCTTCCTCACGCAGCAGGTGGACTGTACCACAGCGAGCTGTTCTGCAGTGTTCCAGGGCAGCTGTTTCTGCTTCTTAGCTGTTAGTACTGCTTTTGTTATAATCAAGAACACACAGTAGTGGTAGTTTTTCTGAGATTCAAATTCCTTTAGTTTTACTTATTTTGCTCTAAGTACTACTTTTGTAGTAATGAAGTATGCATTTAAACGGTAATTTTCCTGACATAAAAAAAAATCTCTTGGCTTTATTTATTTGGACTGTAAGCACTGCTATTGCTGTAAGGAAGAATGCATTGTACCAGGCTTTGAAAAGTTTCATGAAAAATAATAAAAAAAGCTGAGAAGAATGCGATGAGAATAAAATGTATGTGCAGTCATTGCTAGGTGCCTTCATGCTTTGCAAATTTGCAAGAAATAAAAAAATAAATAAAGATTTTATCATTGACTCGTGTCAGCAGGTTTTATGTTGTCCAGGTGCTGCTGGGACACATGTGATCCCAGATAATGGGTATCAAAATCAATAACTCCTAACGACAATCCTGAATTGGCCATTTAATCAGCATGTCTTCATTAGTCAAAACACACAGTATCAGCAAAAAAATTCAAAGGAGAAAATAATCAGGTCTTGAAAGGGTTAATTAGTGTTAGACCAAGGAGAAGAACGCAGAGATGTTTTCACTGTTCCACTAAGTCCCTTAACTGTGCTTGCTACTGATCGCCTACCAGTTCTTTGTGTGTCCTCCTTTGTAGTATACACTCTGTATCTTACACACCAAGCTTCTAGGTGGTAATTATAGTTACTATGGCTGGTTACTATCTTTATATTTTCTTTTGCAGGAACTTGTTTTCTCAATTTTTCAAATCAGTGCTGTCATTGGATAGATATTTTCCAAAGTGGCCTTCATTGCTCATTTAGATTGAAAACACTAATGGTCCTTGAGGCTGTGCTTGAAAATAAAACTCTGTTCATATTTTTCACTAGATTCATTTTTTTTTTTTCCCCAACAGCTGGCTTTGTTTCTTCTAAGTTCTCAACTTTTAAAAGCATGTCCCTTTTCACTTGTTTTGTGTTAATGTTTTTCAGAAATGTTCATTAAGTGGATCTATTTTTCCACCCCTTTCAATACCAGAAAACAAAACAAGTTGAATCCTGTCAAAAGCAAGTAGTCCACGGGGATAATAACAAGCATAATGCTCTTTCTGGATATAATTTAAAAGTTTGAGGGGCGTATCATTTTGTGAATTCTATAGGGACTGCTTAAATACCACTAGGGAAGCAAAGTTTATTATATAGAAGTCCAAATACATGTTTGTAACTTTGAGTCCCTCTACTTTGAAGAGCATATTACGAAAGTCACCTATTGATCCAGAGAAGAGCATTTTTACACTAAGTTAACAGGGTATGAATCAAATAGTCTGTTGTATAATATAGTGAATTTATTTTAAGATTTATTGCTTTTAAAATACATAATTAAACTTGTTTACAAACATGATATGAATTCCCTCAGAACATATGTTAATACTAAATAGTTATATATATTGGGTTTGTGGAAAGTTTATACTCACAGCATTTCAAAGAACCTCATTGCCTAGATGTAGGTACTAATTAAGCATTCATTGTGAGGCCAACATTGGCATAGGAATTGCTTTAGAAAGCACTCAAGGACAATATTGGGAGTGGCCACTATAATCCGTGATAAAGGCCCTGTTGATTCATTGACAGGTATTTACTATGTTTTCTGGTATTTCCTTTATGAATATATATATATATTTATATATGTTACGTATATTAGTTTCATTAACCATGTAGTTCCATTCTGTCTGAGTGAAGTATAAAAGACAATGGAGAACATACAAGAACAAGAGAGACAGTCATTGTCAGTAGCCTTTTAAAGAAATTCTGTATACTTATTTTGCATGTTTCCTAATAATCGCAAGATAATCCATAAAAGATTTTGCTGGATAAAGTGAAGAGGCTGCTTTTGAAATTTAAGCTTTAGTTCCAAGTATCCAATTTATGCTACTAAAATGATGTGGAATTCCTTTTTTCATGTTTGTAGAGGTCATAGACCTCATAAAGTTGGGTAGGCAAGCTTCACTAGATCCGATCCTGAAGGACGTATCCATTCTTGAACCACCAAAAGCACCACTCCACCTGGTGATCGCATCTGAAGGAATGGAAGGCTGGCTCCTTTTCACTGTGTCTCCCAGGAGTTCCTAAACAATTTTCCACATTTTTCATAATTTTCCATGTGTTTTGGGAGTAGTTTCTTCAGGATTTGGTTAGGTAGTGTGATTTAATGACAGAAACAAGGGACTAGGATCAGAGCAGTGGCCTTGGCAGAGTAGTCTAACCGCCTTGAATTTTGATTCCCATTTGTAAGATGAGGATAATATCTTCTTAGCCTTCATCACAGGGATGCTGTAAGGATTAAGTTTGTTAATGTATGTGCTTTGTAGGCTCTGACATACTAAAATAGACGTTACTGCTATCATCAGTAATATAGGATGGTAATGTTTAACTTCTTTTAGTCTCTTGTGGTTATGTTTTGCTTACTTTAGCAGTCTTAACTTATTTATTTATTTATTCACTTATTTATGCTTTTCCCACCCATCGCTACAATGCAGGCTTTATCATTAGGGCAGGGATCTTTTTGGCTTTGTTCAAAGCTGGGTACCCAGGCTCATAGATGAGTGTCTAATGTTTTATAGGCACTTAGTATTTTTTTGTAGAATGTATGAATTGATGCCAGTCCTTGTGTTAAAAAAAACATTAAAGTTTATATGAGCATGCCAGTGTATGTCTTAGAATGCAACTATGTCTATTCCTTTTTTGTGAAAGCATTTTATTTTTCATCCAGCCTTTAGATTAAAAATTGTCTTAGGTATCTATTACATTGTTACAGACCACCCAAAAATCTTGGTGGCATGAAAAAGGACAATTGATTATTCCTCACCAATCTGTGAGTTGGCTGGGGCCCAGCTGGGTAAGCCTTCTGCTGGGAATGTGTAGGGGCTTGAACATGCAAGATGGCTTCAGACTTCTCCTACGTGACTCCCTCTATCGTGGAAGTTGAACTTCTTATATAATAGCTGGTTTTCAAGAGAGGAAACCATGGTGGTGTAGTGGTTAAGTGCTACAGCTGCTAACCAAAATATTGGCAGTTCAAGTCCGCCAGGTGCTCCTTGGAAACTTATGGGGCAGTTCTACTCTGACCTATAGTGTCACTATGAGTTGGAGTCGACTTGGACAGCAACGGGGTTTTTTTTTTCAAGAGAGAGCATTCTAAGCAGACAAAACACATGCCATAGGTATTATAAAGCACAGCATCACTTGTTCCACATCCTATTGGCCAGAACTTTCATAGGGCCAGCCTAGATCCAAGAGAAGGAGAAATAGAAGAGTGCCAGAGAATTTGGGATCATCTGTACATCACAAGAGTGATCTTCTCCTAAGGGAATTTTTATTGCATATCTGTTGCATCCAGAGCCTTGGTGGCACAGTGGTTAAGAGCTAAGACTACTAACCAAAAGGTCGGTGGTTTAAATCCACCAGCCATTCCTTGGAAATGCTGTGGGGCAGTTCTATTCTGTACTATAGGGTTGCTGTGAGTTGGAATGGACTCGATAGCAACTGGTTTTTGGTTTGACTGCATCCAGGGCAGTATACTAGATGCTAGGAATAGAAGAGATTCAGTCTTATGTGGGGAGGTATAGTGTGTTATTTGGGGTTTGGAGAAAAAAGGCTTAGTCTTTCACTGATGGCCAATGTGTGTTTTAAGGATTGACAGATACTAAGAAGTTTATCTTCTACTTTGCATTTCTTGGCTGAAAAAAGTTGGTATCTGGTTTGCCTCAATCTACAATTATCATGTGTGTATGTTATGAAAATTGGAGAATAATCCATTCTGGGAAATTAGGGATTTGGATATTTTATTAGAATTTTAATGACTTTCTTCTAGTTTTTTCATAAGTCTCAATTATTCATGTAAGTATAGTTAAATTTGACGGTTAATTGCCATGTATGATTTTAATCAAAAGCTTCAGTTTTCTCTCTAATCGGATCCCCTGTCAGAGCCACTAAGTGTCCCCAGAGGGACTGATTCAGCTTTTCTCCTTTCCTTGCCTATTATGTGGTGGATATGCAAGGTACAGTGTGAGAACAGGTGGGCAGCAGGAGAATGAAGAGAGGCAAGAGACCCATGTAAACAATTACTTGTAACCTAAAGCATCAAAATGCCAGCTCTTCTCTATCATTCCAGAGAGTTTACATTTACTTCCTCGATACCGCTTTTTATTTAGTCTCCCAGAAGCAGTGATGTCACTAGTGTTGGTAGCTCATGGTGTCACACCGCCTCCCAATGCTAATTACCGTGATACTGTAGCGAAAACACCAGAAAACTTGACAAAATCAGAAACTATAAAAACACCAGCAGAAACAAAAACAACAGTTCATGCTTGTAGCATGTGCAGCCCAGACCACGTGATTTGAAGCATCGCTGTAATTGGGTAACAATGACAGCTCTGACTGGAGTGCACTAGAAGGGTCAAACAGTAAATTAGCATAGAGCTTTAGCCTTGTAGGTGTATCGATACATGTAAGCTGGGTTACAAATTTTTTGTTGTTGTTATAACTAACTATAGGAATATTTTTTATAAAAAATAATAAATTTCTGCTGAAACACCACAGAAAATTTTATAGACAATCATTTTAGTGTCATCCCCTCTGACAGTGTCACCCAGTGCGGTCACACCACCTGTGACCCCCAAATGATGGGGACACTGCCTGAAAGGGTCTCATCCTCTCCCTTGGATTCAACCACACTGATGACTTCCAAAACTTTTCCCTATTTTTTGAACTCTAGGTGCTTATTTCCAGTTATATAACAGATACCTGTCATGACATATAGTCACTTTAACCTGTTCCAAAAGAATTCACTGGAGCTCTGGTGGGACAGTAGTTAAGAGCTAGTCTGCTAACCAAAAGGTCAGCCACTCCTTGGAAGCCCTATGGGGCAGTCCTACTCTGTCCTGTAGGGTTGCTAACAGCAATGGGTTGAAAGAATTCATTATTTGCTCCCTTCAAACTAATTTTCCTCTAATATTTCACACACTGATTAATGCCACCATCATCCAGTCAGACATCAATACTAGAAGTGTTGGGGTCTTCCTTGATTCTTCCATCTCTTTTAAAACTCAGTCAATTTTTAGGTTGAATATTTTCAGTCTCCTTACTCGACGGTACTGGGTTTTTTATTTAAAGATGCCTTGAGTCTCTCCCCTCTTCTCCCCATTACCACTGATTTATTTCAAGCATTCATCATCTTTTGCTCATGAAAGAGCAATTAAATGGCCTCCCCACCTTCAGTTTTACCTTTTCTAAGACATTTTCTGCACTTTTGTCAGAATTACTTTAGAAAAGCTACTCCTCTGCATAACAATTCCTCACTGAATCTCTAGACACTTCTAAGTGTTTGTTACCCAAGGTGATTTGTCATGTTACCCATCTGTGACGTGTTTCAGGCTCCAACTCTTGCTGCTTCTGTCCACAGCCTCAGAAAATTTTATGCTTATAGCCCCAGAAACCTGCAGGCTTTTTCATGGGCCTATGTCTTAACACATACTATTGGTCCTACTGCATGGATTCCCTTCTTCACCCGGTCTTCCTGGTGGACCCAACTCTTCCTGTAAAACTTATTTAAAAAGCCATTTATTTGAAGCCGTTTGAGAACTTCTATTACAATCCCCCAGATAAAAAAGTATTTTTATTATACTTTCTTGGCTTAATGTTTTCATTCCTATCATTCCACTTTTGTCAGTGTTCTGCACAGTTTGGTCTTTTTTTCATTTTTATTGTACTTTAGATGAAGATTTACAGAACAAACTATTTTCTCATCAAACAGTTAGTACACAAGTTGTTCTATGACATGGGTTAACAACCCCAGGACATGTCAACACTCTCCTTTCTCAACCCTGGATTCCGTATTACCAGCTTTCCTGTTCTCTCCTGCCTTCCAGTCCCCACCCCAGGGCTGGTGTGCCCCTTCAGTCTTGTTTATTTCCACGGGCCTGTTCAATCTTTGGCTGAAGGGTGAACCTCAGGAGTGGCCTTATAACTGAGCTGAAAGGATGTCCAGGGGCCATAGTCTCAGGGTTTCTTCAGTCTCTGTCGGGCCAGCAAGTCTGGTCTTTCTTTTTGAGTTAAAATTTGTTCTACATTTTTCTCCACCTCTGTCCAGGACCCTCTATTGTGATCTCTGTCAGAGTTGTCAGTGCTGGTAGCCGGGCACCATCTAGTTGTACTGGAGTCAGTCTGGAGGGGTCCGTGATAGGTGTGGTCCATTAGTCCTTTGGACTAATCTTTCCCTCGTATCTTTAGTTTTCTTCATTCTTCCTTGCTCCTGAAGGGATGAGACCAGTGCAGTATCCTAGATGGCCGCTCACAGGCTTTTAAGACCCCGGACGCTACTCACCAAAGTAGAACGTACAATATTTTCTGTATAAACTATGTTATGCCATTTGAGCTAGATGTTCCCCAGGACCATGGTCCCCACAGCCCTCAGCCTAGCAAGTCCGTCCCTAAGGGAGTTTGGATGTGTCTGTGGAGCTACCATGACCTTGCTTTGTACAGGTTGTGCTGGCTTCCCCAGAATTGTGTACTGCCTTACCTTTCACCAAAGTTACCACTTACCAATTATCTGTTAAGTGTTTTTCCATCCCCACCCCTCGCCTCTCTCGTAACCATCAAAGATTGTTTCTTTTTGTATTTAAACCTTTTCATGAGTTTTTGTAGTAGTGGTCTCATACAATATTTGTCCTTTTGTGATTGACTGGTTTCACTCGGCATAATGCCCTCCAGATTCCTCCATCTTATGATATGCTTCACAGAGTCATCGTTGTTCTTTATTGTTGCGTAATACTCCATTGTGTGCATGTACCACAGTTTGTTTATCCATTCATCTGTTGATGGGTATCTAGGTTGTTTCCATCTTTTTGATGTTGTGAACAATGCTGCAATGAACATGGGTGTGCATATGTTTTTTTATGTGATGACTGTTATTTGTCTAGGATATATTCCAAGAAGTGGGATTGCTGGATCTTATGGTATTTCTGTTTCTAGCTTTCTAAGGAAGCGCCATGTCGTTTTCCAAAATGGTTGTACCATTTTGCATTCCTGCCAGCAGTGCATAAGAGTCCTGATCTCCCTGCAGCCTCTCCAACATTTGTTATTTCCTGTTTTATTGATTCACGTCAGTAATGCCAGGGTGAGATGGTATCTCATTGTGGTTTTGATTTGCATTTCTCTAATGGCTAGAGACCCTGAGCATTTCCTCATGTGTCTGTTGGCCACTTGAATGTCTTCTTTGATGAAGTGTCTGTTCATTTCCTTTGCCCGTTTTTCAATTGGATTGTCTTTTTTTTTGCACAGGTGCTAGATTTTCTTGTCGATTTTTGAGATTAGACTTTTGTCTGATTTGTAACAGCCAAAATTTTTTCTCCCCAGTTTGTAGGTTCTCTTTTTACTGTTTTGGTGAAGTCTTTTGATGGGCATAAGTGTTTAATTTTTAGAAGGTCCCATTTATCTAGCTTATCCTCTGGAGCTTGTTTGTTGTTGGCTGTGGTTTTTATCCTGTTAATGCCATATATTAGGGCCTCTTCCTATTTTTTCTTCTATGGACTTCATAGTTTTTGGCTTTATATTTAGGTCTTTGATCCATTTTGAATTAGTTTTTGTATACAGTGTAAGGCATGGGTCCTGTTTCATTTTTTTGCAGATGGACATCCAGTTTTGGTAGCACCATTTGTTGAAAAGACTGTCTTTTCCCCATTTGATGGACTTTGGGCCCTTGTTGAAGATCAGGTGATCGCAGGTGGATGGATTTACATCTGAGTTCTCAATTCTGTTCCACTGGTCAGTGTATCTGTTGTTGTACCAGTACCAGGCTGTTCTGACTGCCTTAGTTGTAGGTTCTGAGGTCAGGTGGTGTGAGTCCACCTACTTTATTCTTCTTCTTCAGTAATGCTTTAGTTATCTGGGGCTTCTTCCTTTTCCATATAAAGCTAATGATAAGTTTTTCCCTCTCTTTAAAGAATGTTGTTGGTATTTGGATCAGTACTGCATTGTATTTTTAAATTGCTTTGGGTAGAATTTTCATTTTCACAATGTTGAGTCTACCTATCCATGAACATGGTATGTTTTTCCATTTATGTAGATCTTTTTTGGTTTCTTGCAGTAGTGTTTTGTAGTTTTCTTTGTATAGGTCTTTTACATCTCTGGTTAGATTTATTCTTAACTATTTTATTTTTTTTAGGGGCTATTATAAATGGTGTTGTTTTCCTGATTTCTTTTCATTGTTCTCTTTATTGGTGTATAGGAATCCAACTGACTTTTGTATGTTTATCTCGTATCCTGCTAATCTGCTGAGCCTAATCTTTCTATTAGTTCCGGTAGTTTTCTCGGGAGTCTTTGGAGTTTTCCATGTATAGGATCATATCATCCACAAATAGGGACAGTTTAACTTCTTCATTACCAATTTGGATGCCCTTTATTTCTTTTTCTTGCCTTATTCTTCTAGCTAGGGCTTCCCACACAATGTTAAATAGGAGTGGTGGTAAAGAGCATCCTTGTCTTATTCCTGTTCTCAAGGGGAATGTTTTGAGCCTCTCTCCATTAAGAATGATGTTGGCTGTTGGTTATGCATAGATATCCTTTATTATGTTGAGAGAATTTCCTTCTATATCTATTTTATTGAGAGTTTTTATCAGGAATGGGTGTTGGATTTTGTCAAATGCCTTTTCTGTGCAGATTGAGATGATTATGTGATTCTTTTCTTTCCTTTTATTTATGCGGAAGATTACGTAGATTAATTTTCTAATGTTGCACCATTCTTGCATATGTGGTATGAATCCTACTTGGTTGTGATGTATTATTTTTTTGATATGATGCTGATTTCTACTGGCTAGAGTTTTGTTGAGAAGTTTTGCATCTATATTCATGAGAGATATTGGCCTGTAATTTTCTTTTTTGTGGTGTCTTTGCCTGGTTTTGGTATTAGGGTTATGCTGGCTTCACAGAATGAATTTGGAGCGGTCACTTCTTTTTCTATGTTCTGGAATAGTTTGAGTAGTACTGGTGTAAGCTCTTTTCTGAATGTTTGGTAGAATTCTCCAGTGAAGCCACCTGGGCCAAGGCTTTTTTTCTTGGGAGTTTTTTTTTTTTTTTTTGTAATTACCTTTTCAATCTCTTCTCTTGTAATGGGTCTGTTCAGATTTTCAACATCATTTTGTGTTAGTTTGCGTGGGTAGTGTGTCTCTAGAAATTTGTCCATTCCCTCTAGGTTTTCAAATTTATTGGAGTATAGTTTTTTTTATAATACTCTGTTATGATCTTTTTTTATTTCATTTGGGTGTTGTTATATCCCCCATTTCATTTTTTATTTGGGTTATTTGCATACTCTCTTGTTTTTCTTTTGTCAATTTGGCCAGAGATTTGTCAATTTTGTTGATCCTTTCAAAGAACCAACTCTTGGTTTTGTTGATTCTTTCTATTGTTTTTCTATCCTCTATTTCATTTATTTCTGCTCTGATCTTTATTATTTCCTTTCTTCTAGCGGCTGTGGGCCCCTTTTTCTGTTCTCTTTCTATTTGTTGTAGTTGTGTAGCTAATGTTTTGATTTTGTCCCTTTCTTCTTTTTTGATGTGTGCACCTATTGCTACAAATTGACCTCTGAGGACTGCCTTTGCTGTGTCCTAAAGGTTTTGGTATGATGTGTTTTCATTCTCGTTTGATTCTAGGATTTTTCGATTCCATCTCTGATTTCTTCTTACCCAGTGGTTTTTAAGCAGGGTGTTATTCAGTTTCCATGTAATTGGGTTTTTTTCCTTACTTTTCCTGTTGTTAATTTCTACTTTGATGGTGTTGTGGTCAGAGAAGATACTTTGTATTATCTTAATGTTTTGGATTTTGTTGAGGGTTGCTCTGTGGCCTAAGATGTGATCTATTCTGGAGAAAGTTCCAAGTGCACTGGAAAAGAATGTGTACTTTGTGGCTGTTGGGTGGAGTGTTCTGTATATACCTATGAGGTCCAGTTGGCTGAATGTGGTCTTTAGCTCCTCTGTATCTTTGTTGAGTTTCTTTCTAGATGTTCTGTCCTTTACCGAGAGTGGTGTGTTGAAGTCTCCTACTATTATTGTGGAACTATCAATTTCTCTTTTCAGTGCTGTTAGAGTTTGTTTTACGTATTTTGAAGCTCCATCACTGGGTGCATAGATGTTTATTATGATTAAGCCTTCATGATGGATTGTCCCTTTAATCACTATATAGTGCCGTTCTTTGTCTTTTATGGTGGATTTTGTTTTAAAGTCTATTTTATCTGATATTAGTATTGCCATTCCTCCTCTTTTTTGGTAATTATTTGTTTGATATATTTTTTTTCCATCCTTTGATTTTTAGTAAACTTACATCTTTGTTTCTAAGGTGTGTCTCTTATAGACAACATATTGAGGGGTACTATTTTTTTTTAATCCATTCTGTCATTGTGTCTCTTTATGGATGCATTTAGGCCATTTATATTCAGTGTAATTATTGATAGGTGTGAGTTTATTGCTATCATTTTGTAGTGCTTTTTTTTTTGTGATGCTAACATTTTCTTTGTTCCTCTTACTCTCCTGTGCTGAGTTCCTGTTGTTTGTGGATTTCTTTTCCATTTCTTTTGTTTTTGTAGATTTTGTTTTTATTGAGAATTTATGTTTTTCTTCTTTATTTTGATGAGTAGGTTTGTTAACTTTCTTTGTGGTTCCCTTGATATTTACCCTTGTCTTCCTAGGTTTGAACCAGTCTATTATACTGGTATCGCCTTGTCTTCCTCTCCATTAGAAAGTTCTATACCTATATACCCTTTATTCCCTCTTTTGTTGTTCTGACTTTGTTGTCATTTACAGATTAACCTTTCTGGTTCCTGTTGCAATTGTTTTGGTTTTGGATAGTCCTTGAGGGTTCATTTCCTACTTTGGTATCTGGCTGTTACAATACTGTATACTAGATTCAGGCTATGGGCTGATGTTGTTTGTTCTGATACTGAAGGACTCCTTTTAATAATTCTTGTAAGTTTCGTTTGGTTTTTATATATTCCCTTAATTTCTGCTTATCTGGAAATGTCCTAATTTCAGCATCATATTTGAATGAGAGTTTTGCCAGATATATTATTCTTGGTTGGCAATTTTTTTTTCTTTCAAGGTTTTATATATGTCATCCCATTGCCTTCTTGCCTGTATAGTTTCTGTGGAATAAACAGAGCTTAGTCTTATTATTTCTACTCTGTATGTGAGTTTTTTTTTTTTTTAGCCACTCACAGGAATTTTTCTTTGTCTTTGCCTTTAGTGAGTATGATTACGATATGCCTTGGTGTTTTTCTTTCTGGGTTTATCCTATATAAGGTTCATTGAGCTCCTTGGATGGTCTGCTTTTCATCATTCATGATATTAGGGAAGTTTTCTGTGAGCAATTCTTCAGTGATCCTCTCTGTGTTTTCTGTTTTCTTTCCCTGTTCTGGAACTTTGACCACTTGCAAATTTTTGCTTTTGATTGTATCCCGCATAATTCTTGCGGTTTCTCCATTTCTCTTCATTCTTTTTTCTGATTTTACCTGGAACAGAGTTGTATCCAAGTGTTTGTCTTCAATTTCACTCATCGTGCCTTCCATCATTTCAAACTTGCTCCTCAGCCCTTCTATGACACTGTCCATTTCTGAAATCTTGTTTATCTTTTGGATTTCTAATTGTTGTTTTTGTATGATTTCTAGTTGTGAATTTATTTTGGCATTTCTTCCTGTGTTATTTTCCTGAATTCTTCCATTTTTTTGTCTGTATTTTTGATAAATTTGTCTATTTTTTCCTCATTTTTGTCTGGTTTTTGCTTCAACTCTTGGATACGTCTGAATATTAGAGATATGAATTCCCCATCAGGTAGTCCTGGTGCCTTTTCTTCTACTGGAAAGTTGTCTGGTGTTTTATTTTGGATGCCTACTGGTACCATCCTGTCCTGTTTTTTTTGTTTTTTGGGTTTTTTTTTAGTATGTTTTGATATTGTCTGCAGTCTTCCAGACATTCGGTAGTTATTTTCTTCATTTCCTGCTTGTAGATTTGTTTGTTTCATTCTGCTTTTTTGTTATATTTGGTTATGTCTGAGCAGGTGGGCTGTATGTTCTTTGTTGCTTATTCATCTCTAGTCATGATTCTTTTCAACTCCTTGTCTAATGGCCAGAGCCAGTCACTCAGCCATGATGCAGCAGGGCAGGGCTAGCTGAAGGGGAGGGTCTGGGATGGGTTGTTTGTGGCACATACTAGGACAGATAAGGCAGGCCAGGAATCAGTGCTGGGCAGGTTCTGGTAGGGTGTGATGTTCAGTGCATGGTGCAGGTAGGCAGGAAAGAAGGCAGAAGTTGTGATGTGTGAAGCTCGTACGGGTATGGAAAAGAGCAGAGAGAAACAGGAGCCAAAAACAAACCAACAGACAAAGGAAGAAAAAAAAAAGAGTGCTAAGGGAGCTTGCCATTGGGGTGGAGAGATGAGAAAATGAGAAATGGAGTAAAGGAAAAAGAAAAAAAAAAAGGACAAGGCGAAAAGAAAAAATAGCTAGATAAAAATTTCAAAAAAAAAAAAAAAAGAAAGAAAAACCCCAAAGGTCCCACTGGCGTGGCCATGAAGACCGGGGAAGTCATTTCCAGGCAGCACAGTATAGCCTGTCTAGAGGGGGTATAGATGTTGCATGGTACTAGGTATTCAGGAGATAGGAAAAGAAGGTAAGTATACAGAGACGAGAACCGAGAAATGAAGAAAGAGAGAAAAGGAAAAAAAAAAAGAATGAAAAAAAGTAATGCCCCCAGAAATCCCACCAACGCAGCTGTGCAGATTGGGTAGTGGCTCCTAAGCCATGCAGTGCAGCCCCTACTGGAAGGGGCTCCCAAGCCATGAAAAGAAAAAGAAAATAACAAACAAACAGAACAAAGCAAAAGAAAACAAGTCAAAAAAAAAAAAAAAAGCTCCAGGGATGCCACAGCAGGCTGGGGGAGTGGTTCCCCAGTTAAGTAGGGCTTCACAGCCTTTCCAGAAGAAGCAAAGATAGCATATGGAACCAGATGTTCAAGAGAAAGGAAGGGGAGGTAGTGGGAGGCACAGAAGAAACCAAAACAAAACAGAAAGAAGCAACATCAGCTGAGGGAGCCAGCCAGTATGCGAGGGGGGAATCCAAACTGCCAGGGGGCAAAGCAGTTGCCTCCTGGCCAAGAGACTGTGGCTGACAAGAAGCAGAGGAGGCCAAGGGTTGAGGGGAGCAGAATGGTAAGTTTTAGCAAAGTGTATATTGCTCATTCCTGGGTGCTCTGTCTCCTGCTGGGAACTTCGTGAAGCTGAATTCTTGTACGCCCTGTCTGCTGATCTCCGATGTGGGTGAGGTGAATCCAAATGTCATGGATGCTGCCCTTCCTAGGCATCCTAACCACAGTAGCCAGCCAGGAAATTCGGAGGTAGAGCTGTGGGGAGGGGTTGGGGAGTGGGAAAGCATCTGTCACTGGTTACTGGGTGCTCTGTCTCCTGCTGAGAGCTCCATGAAGCTTCTTTCTTGTACTCCCTGACAGCAAGTCCATGACAGGAGTCCAAGATGGTGAATCTGTGCTGCATTAGCTGATAGGGGGCCTCCATATGTATCTTCCCTCGCTGTCTGTCAGTTTCTTATTTCATTTGGTGTTTGGCTGAGTTCTTTATCTCATTTGACACTTTGGGTTCCAGGAATGACGTTTGTCTCTGTTTTACTTAGTTTTTCGTGTCTTTGCTGTGGAAGGATGGTGTGGTGCTTCTGTCTATGGTGCCATGTTGGCCAGAAGTCTGAACAATTTGATCTGGACAGTATTGCTAAATGTTTAAGTTTAAATTAAGTAAAATGGCCCAATGAATTAGAATATCCATACCTAGAATAGTTCCTGGCACTCACTCTGCCTTCCCCTTGGTATGGCTGGCATTCTCTATTCCATAAACAGCTGCACATTCAAATCCACAGGAACCACAGCCAAGCCTCTCCTGAACAACTGATATCAAACCCAACCAAACCCACTGCCATCAAGTTGATTCTGACTCATAGAGACTGCATAGGGTTTCCAAGGCTATAAATCTCTATGGAGGCAAACTGCGAGATCTTTCTCCCACAGACCTTCTGGTGGTTTTGAACTGTCAGACTTTTGGTTAGCAGTTGATGGCTTTAACCACTGTACCACCAGGGTTCTTTGAAAAATTGATATAATCTCACATAATTTCCATCCCTAAATGCTAATTTCATTAATCTTATTCCAATCCTGTTTGAATTTGGTTAACTATATAGACGATGTAACACAGCTATCTTCCATTTTGACACTTTACCTATCTATCTATCTATCTATTCATTCATTTTTTTTTTTAAAACATATCCATGACTAATTCAGCCACTAGCTTTGTCATACCCACAAAGCAAATCAGCATTTTTTATCAGTCTCATCATGAGTGACTTTTTTTTTGGCGTTTAAATAAACTTTTCAGTCTGTTTTAAGAACTCATAAAGAATAAAAAAAAATTAGTTTGTACAAATTCTTTTCTATATTATAAACTATTTCCCTTATTTAATATTTCAAGGCAAGACAATTTGTCTAACATTCCCCATTATTCAGTTTTTCAGCAATTTAAAGGTTTGGTTAAGTATTAAACATTGTGCATTTTTTGCTTTGATTATGATAATTAATTCATAGGAATATTAATTAATTCACTTAAACTCAGGCATTTAACAATATTGCCTAATTCCAGCTGTGTAGATCACTGTCAGAATGGGAAATACTGAATGCAAATATTGAATGCTTTCCTGATAAAAAGGACACATTGCTGATGCCATACCTTCTCCCCATTCTTTCCATGAGTATGAATGTTCTGCTTACATCTGTGGCAGCCAACTTCCAGCCATGACAAAACAAAACAAAACAAAACAGAACAAAACAAAAGACTTACAGAGGTGTTACCCTTGACATACTTGAATAGCTAACGCAAGAATAACAGCTGTGTATTTAGTAACTTTTGCCATGTGAGAAACACAAACAAACGAACTAATCACTGTATGTTTGGTAAGGGTGTTGAGGAGAAGGGTGTTCCCCAAAACAAGTTTGAAGAAAATAAAGGCTATTTTAGGTGAAAGAATATTTGTTAAAGCAGCTTGAATTAATTAGATCTCATGTTGGCCTTATTAATTTGCTTTCTTGTGTCTGTGCCTGTCTCTCCTTCTCTCAGTTTGATGTTGGCTACCTTGAAGTTAACTGGTTTGAATGGGAGGGCCACACCCTTATTTTAACCTTTCCTCTAAGTCACTTCATTCAACAAAGAAATTTTACTTGGACGGGACTTTTTCTTCAAAGTCTCTTTAAATGCTACTTCTTAATATGTCTAGAAATAATTTGGGTGTGGTTACTGGCACATAGGAGCCCTGGTGGTGTGGTGGTTAAGAGGCCCACTGCTAACCAAAAGGCTGGCAGGTCGAATCCACCAGCTGCTCTTTGGAAACCCTATGGGGCAGTTCTACTCTGTCCTATAGATTTGCTATGAGTCAGAACTGACTTAACAAAAAAGGTTTTTTTTTTTTTTTTTTTTTCTTTTTACTGGTATACAAGGAGCCTTGGAGGTGCAGTGGTTAAAGTGCTCAGTTGCTAATTGAAAGGTCAGTGGTTTGAACCCATCGGCTGCTCCATGAGAGAAAGATGTGGTGGTTTGCTTTCATACAGATTTACAGCCTTGGAAGCCCTACAGGGCAGTTCTACTCTGTCCTATAGGGTTGTGGTGAGTTGAAATTGACTACATGACCATGGATTTTTTTCCCTTTTTTTTTTTTTTAACTGGTACACAGATCATGGAACTGACTGGAAGCAAAGACATTAGAAGAAGTCCACTGCGTATGTGAGGAAACTAATTCCCCTGAAATACACAACAGTAGATTAGAAAGCCTTTGACTAGTTGAGACAATGCAAATATTGGACCCCAAAGTTTTCATGAGTAGAATGCAGCTTCAAAGATTGAAAAGCTTCCAGTGAGTAAGTGTTTCTCAATGTCCACTTTGGATGGGTTTACTCCCAGAGGGCAGAGTCAAGAACAAAGGCAAACAGTGGAAGAGGAAATTCTCAGAGAATAAGAAAAAAAAAAAAAAGTTGCCATCAAATAGATTCTAAGTCATGGTGACCCCACGTGTATCAAAGTAGAACTGTGATCCACAGGGTTTTCAATGGCTGATTTTTCAGAAGTAGATCACCAGGTCTTTCTTCCAAGATGCCTCTGGGTGGACTCGACCCTCCAGACTTTTGGATAGCAGCTGAGTGTGTTAACCATTTATACCAATCAGGGACTCCCAGAGAAGAGAATCAGGGTTAAATCAAGAAACTCTCCCCATCCCCAGAGCAGGGAGTCAGGACAATATTTGTCCAGGGAAACAATACATCTCCCATTCTTCCTCTTTCTGAACAGGAGTGTTTACTGAGGTTATCCTGTCCCTAGTCCACCATATAATATATTATATATGCCGGGGAAGGGGGAGCAGAAATGCATCATTTTAGTTCATTGGACATTGAATCATAAGGGGTTATTTACTGACCTGGTGTAGAGGACGAAGCATCACCTGGTAGCCTGGCTGCTATGACTGGAGAGGAGCTCTAGTGGCACGGGTGGTCAAGAGCTTAGCTGCTAACCAGTCAGGAGTTTGAATTCACCAGCCACTCCCTGGAAATTCTGTGGGGCAGTTCTACGCTATCATATAGGGTCACTACGTGTTGGAATCAACTCGACTGCAAAGAGTTTGGTTTTGGTTTTTTATGACTAGAGAGGATTTGGGTTGTCCTTTTGGGAAGGAAGTGAACGTGGTCTGTATGTGGAAGGAAGAACAAAATGGATATTTGGGGACCAGGAGTGTGGACTGTAGTAAAGGCTGGAAAGATGCCTGTTTGCACTTAATCTTGTTGAGCACACAAGAAAATTAGATTTCCCAGTCGCCCTTGTAGTTAGAGGTTGGGGCTGTAGGAGTGGATTCTGGACAATAGTACATTGGTGAAAATGACTTATGCCATTTCTAGGTTTGGCTTCTAAGAATCTCTCAAGCAATATGTTACACCCTTTTGTCTCATAATCTTGGTGATTAGATGAATGAAGTGGAGGAATCCCAGGAGACTCTGGCAGATGGTGGAGCCATACATTGGATGGAGTGTGGATTCCTGCTTCTTTCATCTCTTGGTAGAGGGTTACCATGGAGAGCTACTTGTCCTGCATTGAACTTTGACTTGAGAGAGGAATAAACCTCTACGGTGTTAAGCTTCTGGGATTTTTGAGTTGTTATTCATAGTGTTATTGTTCAATACCCTAGCAAATACAGATGAAATTCCCTGGATTATAGGGTTGTGCCAGCGGTAGGGATCTTAGGATGTATCAAAAATGACTCAGCCAGAAGCTATTCTGTGTTGCAAAAATTTCATTTGTCTTATGAAATAGCGTAATTTTCTACCTAGCCAGTTTTAAAATAAAAAGCTGAGCATAAGGAAACTGTGACAGTGACATAGCATAATGTCCTTTCTGCAGATGTTGTTTTGCAAATTTTGTCTAGTGATTTCACTGCATTCCTATTTGAGGATATGAAAGGATTTTGTAGTAAATTTTTTTTACACATTTATTATGTATTTATTATTGTATGACTTTTTTATTTTAAAGAAAATGAATGTATATTCTAATAGATATTCATGGGTTTTACTATCAGGCATCCACTGACTGCCCCAACATCATGGTCACTGTGCACCAATTTAGTGAAAGATACCTTTCCCACTCTGACCTTCTGTTTTTAGGAACATTTCTTGAGCTATGAGAGAAATGGATCTTCCCCCCCCCACCCCCACACAGGACTTAACTTTGGAAATGAGTAGTGGAGGGCTAAGGGGAAAACTTGTCTGAGAACCGTGCCCACACAGTGGAAGGAGGAGCCAGGAGATTCGGAGAGAGAAACTTGGTCCTGGTGACATTGCCTGAGTCCCTGGTCAAACCATGCCTCAGGAAATTTCTACTGCTGAATTTTTAGTTATATGAACCAATAACCTCCCCTTTTAAAAGTCAGTTTGTTCTTGTCTCTTTGCCATGTAAAACACTTCTAACTGATAGAATTCTTATTTTTGGAAAGAATTCTTCAATAAAAGATATTTGATATATTTTGGCCACTAAATATCCAGGGTTTTATTTAACATACTGTCACTCCCCCTCAATTTTCCAGGTAAACAAGATTTAATTCCCACCAATTAAAAAAAAATGCATAACACAGTCTTAAATAACTTATTTATATTAAAAATGTTTTGTAGAATATATATCGAATTCATTATTTCATATTATATCTTGTTATCTAATGTCATAAATTACAAACCGTCCCTTCTGTAATAAGACTTCTTATTTTAGTAATTGTATTCTTTTGGAGGCAAATTCTCTAAACTGGAAATAACTGTAATCCAAAATGGGCCAGGTACCAGACACCCTGGTTTCTACTTTATATGGCTAGAGTAGAGAACCCAAACTGTGCTGCTTACAGTCTTTAGGCCAATGAGAGGCATGGAAGACCATCACACAAATAATATCCTTACCACAGTCCTATTCTTAGAAATGATGCCCACATAATAACTTTTCCCGGGAGTGGAAGAGCATTCTATGTGCTGGAACCTAGTTAGTGATGCCAAACCATCAGAAATTGTACCCTAATAGGTACTAAGGCCCTGTATCTACTATGCTTAAAACTTTGTATTAGGTGTTTCGGTGAATATATAAATGTATTAGGCAGGGTATTAAATGGGACTTTCTTGTTGTCTTGGAATTTCAGGTGAAGTCTAGAGCTGAGAGCAATATTTGACTACTATTTTTTTTTTACTTCCACATTTTAGAAAGAGGTTCTGAACCATACCCGTGTGATTGTGCTAAGAGGTGTCCAAAGACATACCTGCAAATCTTAGTTCATCACCTAGCCCTATACTGTATAAAAAAATGCTAAAAATTGATCAGAGCAAAAGTAGTGAAGGAATAAATCACAGTAGGATTTCCCTCCTCTTAGTGGAGAAGAGAGAAGGTGTATTTCCCTCCCAAAGCAAGTGAGATAGATAGATAGGTAGGTAGTTGACTCCAAATCATGCTGACCTTATGTACAACAGAATGAAACATTGCCCAGTCCTGGGTCATCCTTTCAATTGTTGGCATGTTTGAATTAATCCTTGCAGCTGTTGTGCCAATCCAGGTGTCCCTTTCCCTCTACTTCACCAAAGATGATATCTTCTTCCAGTGACTGATCCCTTCTGATGACATAGGTGTCCAAAGTAAGCAAGTCAGACAATGTTCTGTTGTGATCCATAAGGTTTTCACTGGCTAATTTTGAGAAGTAGGTCACCAGGTCTTAGTCTGGAAGCTCTGCTGAAACCTAGCCACCATGGGTGACTCTGTTGGTATTTGAAATACCTGTGGCATATCTTCCAGTATCACAGCAACATGTAAGCCACCACAGTACAAGAGAGAGGCCCCCAAATAATCCCTCTGAGATGTTGGGGGTACTTGCCAAAGGGAAAACTGGGTTTTTGCTTCCTAGATGGATGCTTGCTGACGTTTTGAAACTTGTAGGCCTCCCCAGTCTACTACCAGGCCAGAGAATAAGAGGGCTTTTGGAGGAACTCTAGGTGTCTCCTAGAGTTTGGAGATGTAGGGAAATTTGTACCTGTCCCTCAAGCCAGGGAAATCTAAGACAAGAGACTGGTTGGAACAGCCTGTCAATGACTGATCAGGGAGAGGAACATAAATGGGAGACAGCTGTACTTGCACAGTTTGCAGGGCAAGAGTATGTAATTCCCATGGGCTACAGGCATACAATAGAGGGGACCTAGTGTAGAATCTTAAGAGAATCCAAGAGATGGTCTTGCTAGAGTAAATGAACATCCAGTGTGAACCTTCAAAGAGCAGAAGAACTTTCAAAACTGAGAGGAAATTATAAAAGGTCAACGGGAGCGTGGGTTGTTCAAGTTGAGCAGTTGCACAGTTCTAAAGTGATTATGTGATTTATTTTCCAAACTAGGACCATTTTAAGGGGTTAAGGGAATACTATGAAAAATTATGCTTGGACAACAGGCATACACCAGGACTCTCTCTGACAAATCTGGATGTATGGTTACCCTATGCAGTGTGGACGTCTCTAGCGTGGGTCAGGCCAGGAACCTGACAAGTCAAAGAAGCAGGAGTTGAACACCTGCCATGACAGAGGGCACTTGACAGCCAGGAGAGAATTTCAGACAGCTCCTGCTAAGGAAAATGATCCTTTTCCTTTTACCTCTAATCCCTCTTCCCTTTTCTGACCTCAGAAGGGCTAGAATTAGAATATTGAGTGGGGGAAGAATAGGGGAAGAGAAAGTTGCAGAAGTATTAAAAAGAATAGACCATGTCCTGTTTGTCTGCTGATGGTTCGCAAAAGCCCAGATCGGGGCTGTACCATGGGGACAATAACAACAACAAAAACCCCCCTTTGAATTACATGAAAGACTGGTGTTTTTACTGGATTTTTTAAAATCTGAAGATGAGGTTTATTTTATTATTTTTTTTTAATCTGAAGGTAGCTGGAAAAATTATAGGATCTACTTGAAATATTAGCAGTAATAATAGCTAACACTTATATGCAATGCTTTTTAGCCAACATTCCAAGCACTGTTTTAATATGTCTTTTTATATGTATGTGTATATAAAAATCTATGCGTGAGCATCTGTATCTATCATCTGTCTTTCTATCTATCTAATCTATCTATAATGTCTCTAGTGTCCATATATAACATTATTATCACAACTATCTGAAGAGGTAAGCCTGTTTTCATTATCCCAATTTTGCAACTGAGGCACAGGAGGCACGGTAATATGCCCAAGGTTGCTGTTACTACTCATTGTGGAAACTGGGATTGAAACCCTGGTGGTCTAGGTCTCCTGAGCCTGAGGTTGTCACTACTGCTCTATATGGCCTCTTTTGGTTGAACTGTCTCTGAAGAAAGCAATCAAAAGCAATAGTGGAGAAAAACAAAACTGCTTTCTGACTGCAACCCACTGAGTCCAGCTCATTTAATTAAACTGTTAGAAGTACATAAAAATTTGACATCAGCCCTTAAGGATTAGGGATAATCGTAAAACTGGAGAGAGAATCACGGTGCCAGAGAGGTGTAGGCCTGGTCTAATACCTGAAAGCTATGAAAGCTAAGACAGCAAATTAATTTCTTAAGAAGTCTGAGACTCCCAAGGTGTCTGAGTCTGGTAAGATATTTCCTGTTAATCAGCATGAATCTCTATAGAATGGGGAGACTGACGGCAATGGGGATGTTGTGAGATTGAGGAGCTCGGAGAAGAGAAACAAGTGAAGCTGAAAAATGAAGTGTCCTTGGAACTAAGGCTTACTAGGAGAAGAGTCATCAATACTACGAAAAACAAAAAGGATGCTAGTGCAAATAATCATTAATAGAGCTTTTGTTGGTTCTCTTCCTTTTCTTTTTTCAAAAGAAACAAATTTTACCATGTTAAAATCAATTCCCTGCCCACAGAACTTGAATTTCTTTAACTTCAAGCTCAAATGAGAGTCAAGTCCAAATGAAATATTCTCCTTTTCAGGTTATACGTTATGAGGTTGAACATTTGGCTGTACCTTACCTGGACCATATCCAGCAATGTTTAAACAACCCTGATAGATGTTGTACTCTCTTGTTTTATGCCAAATAACTTGCCTAAATTTTGCAGTTCGTAATTGCGTGTCCTTCCCTCCCTTCCTCCCTCCCTCCTTCCTTCCTTTCTTCCCTCCCTGTCTTCCTACCTTTCTTTCTCCCTCCCTCCTCCTCCCCTTCCCTCCCTCTTTCTGCCTCTCTCCCTCCCTCCCTTCCTTCCTTTCTCTCTCTCTTTCTGATAGAGTTAAACATAATTAAGAACAAATCAAGACCTTCTCTTTTCCAGTGAGATAAATTCAGTGTCATAAGTCTGGGTCAGAAACTAGGTTTATGACAGGGAGTCCCAGATGTCTCTGCAGCTTTCTGTTTGTATCAGATGCCAGAATCCAGGCAACTGGGTCCAGATGGTTGCCAATCTGTGCAGCTAGCTGCTCCTCCCACCTCTTCTCCCCCTGGAAGCCATTGATTGGCTGCCACAGATGAAATTAAAAGGATGGAATAAATTTACTGGTTTGTTGGGAGTGTGAAAAGACACACTAGAGCCATGAGCATCAATCACACATATTGTCCCTACCTTTTCTCTCTGTGCCTGCTCCTCAAACATCATTTTTGCTTTCTCTTTTTTTCTCACACTCAGGGAGCACCCTTTCCAGGTGCCTTTAAGGATACCAATTTTAAGGACTTGGCTTTAGTTTCTTTGTTTTGTTTTTAAATTACAAATGTAGCCAAAAGGGTTTTTCTTTATTGCTTTATTATTCTCCATTTGGAACATGGAGGAAAATTTTTCTTTTAAGTTCATTATAAGTACTTATTTTAAAGATGGAGACTCACTGTGGACTTATTCCTTTTACCTTTCCTGTAGTTCAACACCATGACAGAAAGCGAACCTGGGATAAAAGAAGAAGGGCATGGCAGAAGGTGGGCTGTATCTGTTTCTAATTAATTTAGGACTGTCCTGGTTTAGGGAGTTCCTGGGTGGTGCAAACAGTAAATGTGCTAGGCTGCTAACCAAAAGGTTGGACGTTGGAGCCTATCCGGAAATGCCTCTAGAGAAAGGTCTGGTAATCTATTTCTGAAAAATCAGCCACTGAAAGTCCCATGGAGCACAGTTCCACCCTGACACACATGGAGTTGGCAGGAGTTGGCGTCAACTCCGTGGCAACTCTACTGGTCCTGGTTTAGACACATTAAGTGCACACCCAAATTGACTTAGCTTTCACAGTCCACTCGCTAATGCTCTATGCTTTAGAAACTTTAGTTCATCGCATCACCTTATAGGTAAACTATCATATGATAAGTACCTATCATTTACCATATGTGGGGACATTATCTGAGGAAATAATGACCCTAACTCTTCTAGTGCCTGCCCATCTTCTACACTTTCCTACATATTCTCAATAAAGTTTCTTCTTCCATGCCTTATTTTAGGTATCTTTTTTAAGTTGTCTTAAGAAGGCACCAGAAGAAGAGTCCAAATTGTTCTTATTGTTAGCTGCTGTCTAGTCAGTCCCAGACTCACAGCTTCCTCAAGCACAATGAAACAAAACGCTGCCCTGGTCCTTCCTCGTGCCCATGATCAGTTACAGATGGGACCACTGTGACCCACAGGGCTTTCATTGGCTGATTTTGAGAAGTAGATCACCAGGCCTTTTTTCCAAGGTCATCTTAGTCTGAAAGCTATGCCGATACTTGTTCAGCATCATAGAAACACAAAAGCCTCAGTGGATGGATGGGTGGGTGGTGGCTGTACATGAGGTGCTTTGGCTGCAATCAAACCCAAGTCTCTCACTTAGAAGTCAAGAATTTTAACATTGAACCATAAAGAACTAAAAGGATTCAGCCATCTAAGGAAACAGGTCAATTTGACAAATTTATGATAAGAACTCTACCCATTTTCTCATTCTTAGTGGTTGGACAAAGTCATGCTTTCGTCTATATGGAGACAAAATCTATGCAGAGATTGTAAGTCCTGAGATTCAATTAATTATTGAGAGCTTTGTTTTTATTTGCCCTTCAAAATACTACACTCTAAGAAAAATCCTGAGGGAGGATGAAAAAGAC
Organism: Elephas maximus indicus; assembly: GCF_024166365.1. Taxonomy (NCBI): domain Eukaryota; kingdom Metazoa; phylum Chordata; class Mammalia; order Proboscidea; family Elephantidae; genus Elephas; species Elephas maximus. The sequence goes on from NC_064823.1 coordinate 44,042,560, forward strand.
ACAAAAGATATATTGAACATTCTTTTTAAAAAATTAACATTTTATAATGATTTAAGTGTAAGCAAATCAGAGACACATGGATTACATTTCCCTTGGAACACACATAGGTTTGAAAAATTAAGGGAAAAAGTTTTGGCAGTTTGTGGTTGGGGTATTATTGAATGCAAAACATTTGGGGAAAGTATTTAGTTTTTTGACAAGCTCCAAAAGTGACCAAGCTAACTCGTCTGCTTTTCCTCTCTTTTACTTCTAGGATTGGCTTAAAGTTGGGAGACTTTGAAGTAAGAGGATATAGTGGGTTTTGCATTTCTTTGACAGGAGGCTGACCATGATCTTGCTCTCTATTCCTCCATCTTCTTTACCATATCACCCACCACATAGGTAGATGAATAATTCCATAGTTTGAATGATGTAGGTTAGGGCAGTGTGTTTCAGACCTCAGTAAATCCATATAGCAGTGAACTCTGTGAAGTGTGAAGATGGGTAGGTGAGTGAGTGAGTTAATAAATCCTTATTGAACCAAATTGACTGAACAGCTTAAAAGAATCACAAGCTTTATAGTTGCTACTGTGCAACGGTTTGCTGTTTTGTGCCTTGATAAGCTAGCTGCAGACTCCTTCCTTCACAAATATTTATTGAGAACCTACTACATGCAAGGTACGGTGCTAAATACTGCCAGGAACTGAAGATTTGGTCTTCAGATATTTCTGGGTGGTGACAAGTCTAACATAAACAGGTAGTAAATAAGCATTAGCTTGGGTGTTTTGAGGTTTTGTTTGCCTTCTAGGCATTTGCAGAGGATCATGAATAATCCATTATTTGCTCTCCTGATAGTCATCGTCTGTTCTTTAATGTGGTGTTTCTGGCAGATATACTCCTGTGATATAGAGTCTCTAGTAGGAGAGACAAATGTAATTAAAAAAATTAAAAAAATTTTTGTTATTGTTGTTGAGAATATACACAGCAAAACCCACACCAGTTCAAATGTTTCCACACGTACAATTCAGTTGCATTAATCACATTCTTTGAGTTACACAACCATCTTCGCCCTCCTTTTCTGAGTTGTTTCTCCCCCATTAACATAACTCACTGCCCCTCAGAGTTTCTATCCGAGCTTTTGAGTTGCTGTTGTCACTTTGATCTTTTTATATAAGTGAGATCATGCAATATTAAAACTGAATTTCTACATGTAGAAAAATGGAACAAGATCCATGCCTCACACCACACATGAAAACAAATTCAAAATGGATTAAGTACATAAATGCGCAAACCAAAACCACAAAATTCTTAGGAGAAAATCCTGGGGCAACACTGTTGGGATTAGCTTTTAACAATGAATAATCTAACATAACAACAAAAGCACAAACAGCAAAAGACAAAATAATTAAATGGGACCTCATAAAAATTCAAAATTATTGTTCATCAAAAGACTTTACCAAAAAAGTAAAAAGACAAGCTACTGACTAGGAGACTATCTTCAGAAACCATATATCTGATAAGAATCTAAAAACCAAAAAATGTATAAAACTCAACAACCTAACAGCAAAAAGACAACCCAATCATAAAATGGGTTTGGAGAAGCTCTGGTGGGGCCGTGATTAAAGACTCTGCTACTAATCTACAGGTCGGCAGTTCGAACCCATCAGCTGCTCTGCGGAAGAAAGATGTGGCAGTCTGCTTCTATAACATTTACAGCCTTGGAAACCCTATGGGGCAGTTCTACTCTGTCCTACAGGGCCGCTAGGAGTTGGAATTCAACTTGATTTTTTTTTTTTTTAAGTCTGCTATACATTTTCAAACTTCTAGGTAAGCCAACAGGAGTTTATTTTTAAACTTCATTTTGATGTTTTTATGGTCTAACATTACATCACAACCTTACTGGAAAATTTTATTGACAATTGCTTTTTTTCAAATGTTGCTAGATAACACAGCAGCCATTACTTTAGCAATATCTCATATAGTTACAGAGCCCTGTGAGTCTCATTCATCTGCATAGTATCAACAGGCAAATCCTCTTATGGCAAGAAAAAAAAAAAAATAAGAGTCTTGGAATATATCTATATTCTTTGGTGAAAGGTTTGGTTTAAAAGAATGACTACAGAATTGATGAAATTTTCCAATAACCGAAAAAGAGTTAAAAAACAAACGAACAAACATAATCCACTAGTTCATTGTGATCCCAACTGAGGCTTATAACAATCACTTACATATTATAAAATGGTGGCAAACTATGCTTTTTTAAGATGTATAGTCTTCTCTCAGGTAATGATATTAGTTAAAAAAAACTTTAGAATTTATTCCATGGTCTTTAAATGTCTCCACTTTTGAGTTCTTATTCCATTGAAATGTGAGCATCAGAAAACAGGTAATGCATGTAAAACACAAAATAAATGTGAAGAACTATTAACATTCCTGAGGATGATGGGTCTATTCAGTTTCAGATTAAAAGTCAAGCCAGTTTCATTTCACACCTACTAAGTGTTCAATAAATATTTGAATGGGTCCTATATATACATGTGTGAGTGTATATATGTATATTTTAGTTATTTTATTGCTGCATAACAAATAACCCCAAATTTAGCAGCTTAAAGAAACAAATATTTATTATCTCACAGTTCCTGTGGGGCAGGGACTGGACATGGCCAAACTGTTATCTCTGGCTCTCATGAAGTCAAGTGTTAGCCTGAGCTGCAGCCTAGTCTTAAGACTTGAGTAGGGGAGGGACCTGCTTCCAGGTCTAACTGTTGGCCAGAAACGACAATTTTTCATCATGTGGACCTCTCTGTGGTCCGTGTGAATGTCCTTTTGGGAGTCACAACAGAGTGCCCAAGATGAAAGCTGAAGTCTTTTATAACCTGATCTTGAAAGAGACATGTTGTAATTTCTGCTGTATGCTGTTGTTCATACAGGCCTCCCTGGCAGAGTGTGGGAGGGACTAAACAAGGGCGTGAGTACCAGCAGATAGAGATCATTGCGACTGGCTTCCACAGCATGTATGTAAACCAAGAGTAGCCAGGGTGGCTTTCTGCTGCTAGAGTACTTTTTCACTACAACCATGCAGTTGTCAATGCCTATTTTTCTTTCTCAATTATCTGTTTTCTAGGTCATTAATCCTTTACAAACAGCATTTCTTTGTTCTTTTCTTCATTGTTCAAAACTAAGAACTGCTGATACCTAATTTCTTTACTCTTTCATTTTAAAAAAGCTTCCAAGTTTTTCTATCATTTAACCAGTAGATGGAGCATGAAAATGAAAACCTGACATTTTAATACTACTGTCTTTGGGTTACACATGTAATACTTTATGCCTTATAGTCTTGTAGATTTGGAAGGGGCTTTAGCACTGGTTTAATTATCTCTTCCTACAGTTTAAAGGGGGGGGGGGCATGGGCAATGGTGGTTCAGTGGTAGATCTCTCGACTTGCATGTGGGAGACCAGGGTTCAATTCCTGGCCAGTGTACCTCGTGTGCAGATACCACTGGTGTGTAAGAGGAGCTTTGAGTGTTGCTGTGTTGCTGAACAGGTTTTAGCAGAGCTTCCAGACTAAGACAGACTAGGAAAAAAGGCCTGGTGATTTCCTTTCAAAAATCAAAATCAACTAATGAAAACTGTTTGTATCACAACGGTCTCATCCGAGACTGATAATGGGGAAGATACAGGACCTGATAGGATTTCATTCCGTTGTGCATGAGGTGGCCATAAGTCAGGGGCTGACTTGATGGCAGCTAACAACACCACCAACAACAATTTAAAAACATTGGTTTACAGTCAGTACTGGAATCCAGGTCTTTGGACTTCTTGCATTTTCCCCTAAATCACCTGTTAGATTGGAATCATTGGATGTTGCCTTCCAGGAGCATTGAGCGCAGTTCATTTTAATGATCAATTAAGTTCTTATTGTATTGAATGCATGAAAAGATGAATAAAACAATCCTTGTTCTGCAAGAGCTCACGGTATGGCTGAGGAGACAGATAAATAATTTCAATACATTTACTGAGGATCATGATACCTTAGTACACAGGGCTTTGGCTCCTAAGGGCCATGTCATGAGAGTTCACTTGGATTAGGAGACCTTAACCCAGTCTGCAGATGGGTAAGAACTCATGGTGAGGGAGTGGTGGAAGGTGGTGTCAGAGAATGAGAATCAGCAGAAATTATCAATGTAGAGAAGGATTTGGGGGAAGGAAGGACATTCCTGCAAGAGAGAAAACATGAGGAAAGATGAAAAGGAGAGATTCAATCCAGTGTCTACGGGAAGCCAAGTAGTTCCATATTTCTGGAGCACAAAGAAAAACTAAGGCTAGAATCCTTCGAGTCCACTGACTGCAGATTGTACTATCACAGTTAGTTGGAGGGCCAGCCCTATAACCATCTTTCAGTGGTTTGGATACTTTTCTCTGTCAGTCAGTCATTCAATCAACTAATATTTTTTGAAAACCATCCTGTGCCAAGCACTGTTCTAGGTTCTGGGAATACAGCAGTGAATAAAAAAGATAAAATCCTTGTGTAACATGGAGCTTCCCTAATAAAGGAAAAATTATAGAAAATGGGAAGATAATAAATGTTTTGAAGAAAAGTTAAGCAAGGTAAGGGAGACAGTGTAGGAGTGGGGAAGGCATAATTTTAAACATGGTCATTAGGGTAGATGTGTGTTTCGGATCACCAGGTCTTTCTTCTGAGGTACCTCTGAGCGGGGTCAAACAGCCAATACTTTGAGGTCTTAACCGTTTGTGTCACCCAAGGACTTCATATAAAACCTGTTGCCATTGAGTTGATTCCAACTCATAGCAACCCTATAGGACAGAGTAGAACTGCCCCATAGGGTTTCCAAAGAGTGGCTGCAGGGTTTGAACTGCCAACCTTTTGGTTAGCAGCCTGAACTCTTGACTACTGTGCCACCAGGGCTCCTAATATAAAAAAAAAAAAAATAGGGAGGTATAATTTTAAAGAGGATCATTAGGGTAAGTTAATAGAGAAGTGAAGACTTGAAGAAGATGAGTTGTGGTTTAATAAACTTGTTGAGAAGGATCATAGAAGTCTTTTGAATTATAATATGATGAAACAATGTGAGGGCTGAAAGAGGGACTATGAGTCATGAATTTCATGGAGATAGTAGGTATAATTTATGTGATGTTCAATAATATACATATATTTCATATACAGTGGCTATAAATATGTAACACAATACATCGATGGCCAGATAAGGACCAAAAACTTGGATGAGCCATATTTCCTCAAGTGCAACTTAATGCCACCAAAGTTGCAAAATGGATGCTTCGGGATTCTATGCCCACGTTTTACTCACTGCTTTATCGATTTATACTTTAACTCATTCATCTCATATTTGTGAGTATTAGTAAGTTCATGGCACTGTGCTGGGTGTTACTGTGTGCACTATCCATGGCAAACAAATGGCCTGGCTGTATTTGAATATATTTTGAGGCTGATTACTAAAAAATATTCCAGGCTTTTTACCTTATGAAAAGCCTTTAGAAGATTGCATATTTTGCTAGCAATAAAAATGCAAAGAAAAATGTTCTCTTATACTTCCACCTATTTGTTTCTTGTACATATTTCTGCAAGATATTTCCAGAAATATTTAGTTCTATAAAGTTATATCTAGCACCAACTGTGTTCTTTTCATACTGTATAAGAAAGTTGAAAAAGGTTTTTATCTATGCCTTTGAGGAGCTCACAGTATAAGGCAGATCAGTAAATAACTGCAATAAATTTTCACAGATTCTTTCTAAAATTAACGTTTAAATTACATTCAGTTTCCTCTCCCTCTCTCCTTCTCTGTCGAAGTTCCGTGAAGGTCAGAGATTATGCCACCTTATTTGTTCATTACTCTGCCTCTAATAATGCCTGGCACCAATATTTAGTGAATGAATCCTGGAGCCTTATCTGAATTGTTTTCTTTGTTCATTATTTTTAGGTAAAGAAAATATCCAAATTATTTCAGGGTGGTTTAGAAAAGCCACTGTGTCATGTACTGTGTATTAAAAAACAGACTCATTGCCATGAAGTCGATTCTGATTCATAGCAACCCTATAGGACAGAGTAGGACTGTCCTATAGGGTTTCCAAGGAGTGGCTGGTGAATTTGAACTTCTGACCTTTCGGTTAACAGCCGAACTCTTATTAACTACTGCACTACCAGGGCCCCTGTGTATGCTCAATAAAAAAATGATGATGGTGATAATTGTGTCAATTATTCCAATGCTATGTTTCTGCAGTCTTTCTATTTTGGGAAGGCTAGGCCTGCTAATTTCTTTATACCCAAGTGGAAAATCATTAAAGGGAATGCTTCTGCAAGGGCTGGGGTAGGGGGTAGACAGGCTAACCTTCATGGTTCCTCTTTGTGTTATGATTTATGAGTCTTTAACTGCCAATCTCCCTGAATATGAAAACACATGGTCCTTCTATGCTGATAAATCAAGTTAATTTTATTTGTGTATTTTTTTCGTGTGTGTAATATCCCATTAGGATACCATATTATACTGACACCATGGGGGTAAATTTGGACAGATTTAGAAAAGATTCTGTTTTTTTATGATCTCTGTGGGATTTACTGCTGATGTGGTAATTTGGAAAACATTTTTTTTTTTTTTTTTTTACACCAGAAACACTTTCCCTGCCCTGAAATAGCAAAAAGACCAAAAAAAAAAAAAAAGTTGGAATCGTCACCAGTTCCTTTCTTTCTGATTCGACACTTTTGGAGTCACCTAAAGGCTTCGGAGTCAACTTCTTCTGAATGAACTCTTAAGCCATCAATTTGGACTGCATTTTGACTTTTTGTGTGTTCTGATGAGGGTTTTATTATTTAAGGAGGAAAGTGGATGACACAAATGATTTAAAAATACAGCTCTGTCATCTTCTTAAGTTTCTGGAACTCAGGGTAAACCAGAAAATAGGCTTTCATTTTATTAAGAAAACCATGAAAAAGATATATTTTATTCTTAGCCTTGAGAGCCTTTTGACAAGAAACTCTTTTGGAAAAAAGAGAGAGAATGAGAGATAGAGATATTAAAAAATCATCGGGATATAAAAATTATGGATTTTACTAGTCAGATATCTTTATTTTAGATAACTCCTTCTTTTTCTTTCAATTTTTTTTTAAAGACTAGATTGCTAAGGCAAGGTAACAGTAACCATGTAACAAAGACTATTTCTCTGTCTCTACCCAGTTTTCCAGGTGACAGGATTTCTGAATTCCTTAAGCAGGTAGGCTTATCTTACTTTCTAAATCACAATACTGGGGAAGTCAGGGATCCAGATAATACCCTGAAGTTTTAAGAAACAGAAGACTTTCTGTGTCTTCTGGAATGATTTCCACATTCTTGCTTTGGAATGGAAGTTATTATTAACCTTCACATGACTTATATTAATATTGAGGGTCCCCTTTAGCAGTGGTTAGATAATATTTACCTGGCAGTATAACTATATAGGGGAAATAATTTAATAGAAAGTAATTTTAGCTAGAAAGGATTTTAAAGATCTAGTCCAGTGCTTCATTTGCAGACAAGGACACTGAGGATCAGAGAGGGCAAATGATGTATTTAAGTTTACACAGCAAGTTAATGGCCGAAGTAGAGCCAGCAGTCATGTCTTTTGATTGTTCTAGTATACTATTGATTTTCCCTTTTAAACTCTGCTTGGTCTCTTTAAGACTCAGTTTTCTGATTTGTGGAATAGGTACTCAGTAAATAAACTGTAGCTGTTATGATTTCCACCACATAACACAGCTTCTACAGCTAGGTTACCAGTTAACCAAACCCATTGCCGTTGAGTTGATTCTGACTCATAGTGACCCTATAGGACAGAGTAGAACTGTCCCACAGGGTTTCCAAGGAGCACCTGGGCATTCGAACTGCCAACCTCTTGGTTAGCAGCCATAGCTCTTAACCACTGTGCCACCAGGGTTTTCACAGCTAAGTTGGTGTCCCCATTATACCCTGTAGTGGGAGACTTCTTCCTTCGCCCTGCCAGCACACACTGCAGGTTCCAGCTTGCCTCACGCCCAAGCCAACCACGTCTAGACACTTAGGGTTTCCTAAGAAAAACAAGCTGTATGATAGTCTACCAAAGAGATAGTTGAAAGGCCATGCTTAATGGATTCCTTTTAGGTCTTCTGCTGGATTCCCTTTAGACTTGGGCTGATTTTCATTAGGTCTTGTGCACACAAGGATGTTCTAATTTGTGTGTCTGCTCTACCATCTCTCACTCTTTCCGCTGTACATCTTTTGGAACCCGAATTGACAGCTTTACTTGGTGACTGCTAGGCAAAAATGTTCTGCAGTTTTGGCCTGCTTCTATATAGTGTGCTAATTGCTTTGTAATTCTCCCTCTATACTATTGGAGACTAGTGTGTGTGTGTGCGAGCGCGCACGTGTGTGTGCACACGCATTTGTGCTTCAGGACTCCTCTATTTTATAAACTGCCCAGATTTGGGGTGCAAAAGCAAATAAAATCTATGAATTTATAAATGAAGCCAATCTATTTTGATGCTGTCCCGTATTTTGCAAGTTGTTTTAATTTCGTGGTGGAAGACAAAAGACTTGTGGGCGTGTTTATTCTAACTCCAGAACTGTATTCCTGCTAATGTATTGGACCCCTGCTGACTGGGAGTGGTGCAGAAGGGAGGGCACAAGAAGTAAATACACTAATCAGATCAATGCAGATCCTAACAATACATTCCTTTACAAGGTCTGTGGAACAGCTGTGTGAAACAGACTGGTTTTCATTTTCATAGGTTTGGGTGAGCCGCTTAAGCATCCCGCTCCCCCTGAATCTGGGGTTTTTAGGTTTGTTGTGCTTTACTTTGATTTTTTTCCCTTTTGCTTTTTTGTTAGAATACATGTGGCGGAAGGTGGCACTTCAGGCATAAATGGCTAGTTTTATTTTCTTCTCTTTGGGGCCAATAGGCTTTGTAAATTTTGTTTCTAATAGCTTAGGTACAAAACCAAATGGGCAGAGCTTTTGTGAGGTTTTATGTGTAATCAGAGTGAGGACTGGTGATGTGACCCATGGTCTTAAAGGTTTTCACGGAAAAGTATGAACCATCATATCTGGAGAAAGGATTTTTTTTTTTCTTAAAGACTCAACAAATTATTTTAGTTTAACAAATTTTATATCATCCTTTCAATCTTTTGTTAAAACTTTTTAATTGGTCAAAAGTGGCCAGTTGTTTTATGTGGAAGAGATAACAGTACCAGCATAAAATAAAATAAAAATAAAATCAGATACTTCCACTTCCTTGGGTCCAATAGAGCACATAGAAAAACAAAACAAGACAAACCAGTTGCTGCCGAGTTGACTCCAACCCCCGGTGACCCCATGCTTGCTGCAGCAGAACTGTGCTCCATAGGGTTTTTAATGTCTGTTTTTTTTTGGAAGTAGATTGCCAGGCATTTCTTCTTAGGTACCTCTAGGTGAATTGGAACCTCCAATCCTTCCATTAGTAGCTGAGCACATTAACTGTTTTTACCATCCAGGGAACAATAGAGCTCATGAGTGGAGGAAATTTTGATAGTAGGAGTTAAAAGGAATCAGAGTGCTCTTCTGAGTTATATAAAAAACTGGGGGGAAGACAAGAGAAGAGAAAAAGAGAAATAACCTGGCAAAGTGAGCCTCATCGAAAGTTTTATTTTTAATGAAAATGTTAAGAAAATAATGTTTTAAGGCAGCATGAAAGCATTTTAATGTCAGATATAAGTTTTAGTGGTGAAGTTGCATAATCCCTAATACTGAATTTTAGAAATGAAATCTTGTCAGATTTTTCATTCCTTGGTGGTGAAATCTGGAGTAATCTCTTGGCATAAAAGGATCTAGACACCTCAAAGATCAGACTTGAAGGTAACATTCCTAAGGTGAGGGTTTGGCACACATCCATATGGTTCCCATCTTTCACTTCCTAGAAGGGGGTAGATTCTGAGAGTGGATGCCTCTCTTGCTGAGACTCTGGAGGAGGAGAAGAGAGGTCCATCTTTTCTGATCTAGTAGTTCCTGTGGCTAAGAGATCAGATAGAACTGCCTAATACAGTTTCCAGAGACCATATGCCTGTGGATAACTCAATCCGCCTACATAAATGTGCATTGACATATCTTCATGTACATTTCCATCTATTTCCCTGCCTGTCACATGGATGAAGAAACTGAAAGCCCTACTCAGAGCAGATATAGTCACTACTTCTCAAAAAGAGACCCTAAGAAATCAAAGGGAGTTGGAAGGAGTATGTGAAGGTCCGTTGCCTAATACCATTAATTGGCAAAAAAAAGAGACCCTAAGAAATCAAAGGGAGTTGGAAGGAGTATGTGAAGGTCCGTTGCCTAATATCATTAATTGGCAAAGAAGACGCTAAAAACAAGACAAAACAAGTAGTTTTGGAATTCCACGTCTCATCAAGTGCATCTCCTTAACCTCTTCTGAATCAGTTCACTTCTTTCCGTATCTGCTGCCAGTGCTGTAGTCTGGGCAAGGGCAATTTCCTCCCTGGATTACTGTGATGTCTTCTCATCAAACTTGCTCCTGTCCTGCCTCTCCTTGTCACCCCAATCCAATGTCTGCACTGTAGCCACAGTGGTTTTGTTTCACATTATCTTTGGCTCAAAACCTTTCAGTGGCTCCACACTGTCTGTTGGATGAAGTCAAATCTCCTTAGTGTGGCGGACAACAAAGGTCTTGACATTTCCTGGTTTACAGGCTGAGCATCACTGACTGCTTAGAGGGCTGTTGCTGCCTTCAGCTCTAGCCTTGCTCTCTTTTATATCAGTGTCTTTGCATTTATAGCTTTCTGCCTAGAGTCACTTTTTTATTTCCTCATTTTCCCCATCTTACCTCTTCCCTGAAAGTTATAGTCGTTGATACTGTTGTAAGCTGCTGACAAACTGGTCCTCAACTCACAACTGCCCCATTCAGAACAGAATGAAACACTGCCTGGTCCTGCACCATTCCCATAATTGATTGAGGTTGGGACCATTATGATCCATAGGGTTTTTATTGGATGATTTTGTGAAGCAGATTGACAGGCCTTTCTTCCTACTTCGTCTTAGCCGGGAAGCTCTGCTGAAACCTGGTCAGCATCATAGAAACATGCAAGCCTCCACTGAGATGGTGGCTGAGCATGTGCTACATTGGCCGGGAACTGATCCCGGGTCTCCCACATGGAAGGCAAGAATTCTGTCACTGAATCACCAAAAGTAGTTCTTGTATATTACAAACCAAAAACCCAAAACAAAGAAATACGATCTTATGGCTAGAGTTTTGATGATGGGGGACTTCTTCCTAGGCCAGTGTCAGGGTGAGAGTTTCACCACGAGCTGTGTGTCTCTCCTGGGGCAGAAGGTCACTTCACTCAAAAATCTTGGCCTTGGCAGAGAGAAGCTTGGAATTACTCAGCTGGGCATGAGGAGGGGTTAACTTCTAGATTCACTGGCAGTCCCCTGAGATTTTTCTTTCTGTTGCTCTTTTATTCTTTCACTTGAACTGGTCTCTGGGCCAATTTGACTGCATCTCAGTGAATCCCAGCTTTGACACATATGTAATTCAGTTTTTGCAATGGGTGCAAACACTTTATATAACTTTCGTAAGTCATTTGGGAAGGCCACGCAATATGCTGAATATGTGGCACAAACATTTCCCTTTACCACATCTAAAAACTACTTCCTCTTAAACCTCTGTCATAACAGAACTAGAAATACAGTCTTTTTCATCTTTCAGGTCATCCTTGTCTGAGACTTGTTCTTCCTCCACTAAGCCTGCTCTTTTCTCACCCCTCTGTAGTCTCATAGCACCTTTTATGCATACCCCTCTGAGAGAAACTCATCCTGAGCTATTTGTTAATGTGTCTGCCTTTCCCAAGAGACAATGCATCTTGAAGATGCGACTGTGATTATTCGTCTTTGTGATTCCAATGCATAGCACAATAGGTACTTAATAAATATTTATTGAATGGATAAGAACTTGGTTCCTCCTCAAGATCTTATGATGCCTTTATATTCGGAACTATGGAAATCAAATGAGGTGGTGGATTTAAGCTAGAAAAAAATAGCATGTTTTTCTCTCCCACTTTTGTTACTATTTTCCTTTGGAGAAAGTGCTTCCCCTCACAATCCTGGTACACTTATTTGTTAATGGTATTTTGAACTGTTGACATGACAACAGTTCTATTATAAAGAGACTGTGAAATATTCAACTGGGACGGTGTAATTGAAAACAGGTGGCAATAAAACTTTGTCACAGTAAATTTTATCAAATTCCCTTTAAACCCGTCACTTCTGACACATAGTGACCCTATAGGACAGAGTAGAACTGCCCCACAAGGTTTCCAAGGAGCAGTTGGTGGATTAGAACCACTGACCTTTTGGTTAGTAGCTGAGCTCTTAACCACTGCACCACCAGGGGTCCCAAATTCCCTTTAGTACATTTTAATTGGCTTCTGAGAAAGGGTTTGTATTCCCAAGAGTTATTCTTATTCTACTGTATCTACCATTTGACAAAATTATTGATTTATTGATCCATATATTTCCTAAATATTCATTGATAACCCGTTGAGAACATCAATATAGGGGTCATGAGATAGAAAAAGTGTGAGGAAAAAAAAGAGGAAAATAAAAAATTCCCACCCTAATGAATTTTGCAATCTAGTTTGAGAAGTAAAATTCAGAACATCAATCAATTTAAATATTTATTGATTATCTGTTAAGTGCTGAGAAATGAGGAGGCTATATGAGACAGAGTCTCTGTCCTTAAGGAGCTTACACCCTAAAATACATATTTTGTGAAAACATATGAAAATGAAATAAATAATTCAAGAAGAGTTAAGGAACAGCTAGGAAAACAGTGCAAGGATGTCCCAAGACAATTTATAATTGTTAAATGACAGAAAAGGAATTGTGTAACTATTTGCATTCTTTTAGTCATTTAACAACTCCCTGGAAGAGCTATTACTTTTCTCTTTTACAGATAGATAAATTGATGGAAGGGTGAAAGAGTGTTTTTCTTATCAATGAGGGGTTTGGAATAATTCAGAGATGGAACGTCCTCAGCTTACCTGCTTTCACGCCCCTCTTTGTGCTCCCATGAGCTTTACTGAGAAATCATAACAATCTTCATCACGGATGGACCCAGGTTACAGTCTCAGAACCCTACTCAACTCAGCATTCTAGGAAGATGCTACCAGCTGGAATAAATCCATGAGATGAATGTGTTTACCATCCCTGGACTAGATAACTACTTCCCAGTTCTAGAAATTTTCTGCAATTACATGATTCGTTGTATAACAAATAAGTCAGCTCTGATCACCCTGTCATTAAGATTAGATTAAACCGTTGTCCCTGTTCTGTAGGGTATCCGATGCGTTCCACCTGAAAACCTGTTGCCGTTGAGTAGATTCTGACTCAGAGGGACCCCATAAGACAGACTAGAACTGCCAAGTAGAGTTTCCAAGGAGCAGTTGGTGGATTTGAACTGCCTGCTTTATGTTTAGCAGCCAAGGTCTTAACCATTAGGGCTCCATACACTCCACCAGTTACCTTAAATTCCTGGGAGGTTGTCCTTCCGTGGTTCCCTCTGGCATAAAGGTCTTGTTTTGGGGGAACTCCCACTCTAATTAGTGTTTCTCCTCTCAAGACCGTTGGTTTCTCTGAGCTGTGGGCTCTTATGATTGCGTAATTCAGTCAGTTTTCTTTGATCTCCTAACTGTCATTCCCAACCCCTTAAAAAGACATTTGGGTGTAGGAATTGTCACTGAATGTTTGAGATGATAGAGAAGGGATTTACACTGTAGCAATGCAGTCATTTTAAAGTTAAATATCAAACATCCCTGCTCAACGTTTCAGCAATATTCATGGCACAGCTACTTCTTTGCAGGCACTGGGCTGAGTGTGAGGATTCAGTAGTGAAATAAACAGACACGAGCTCTGTCCTCATGGAGATTAGAGTCGAGTTTTTAAACCTGGTATTTCTCACTGGCCACTTTTCTATTCAGTTCCAGCCTCCTGCCATTTTCAGGCCAGGCTCTCTTTAAGCCTCTCCTCTGTGTTTCTCTCTGTATTCCTATTTCCCTTCCCTGGAACTTTCCTCCTACACCTGGTTCTTATCTTTATGTAAAACAATTTTGCCCTCCAGACCCTATTCAAACAAACAAACAAACAGACCAGTTGCTTTTGAATTGACTCTGACTCATGGTGACCCCATGTGTGTCAGAGTAGAACTTGGCTTCATCAGGTTTTCAATGGCTGAGATCTTTCAGAAGTAGATTGCTAGGACTTTCTTCCAAGGTACCCACTCCAAAGAAAGACGAACCACCACCCTTTCAGTTATTAGCTGAGTACTTAACTATTTGCCTCACCTAGGAACTCCAGATTCTTTTAGGCTCTAAACAGAGTCAATAACATGTTCTGCTAAGGGTTGCCTCATCAGGTTCCTCAGGCAGACTTTAAGAGTTCAGAATTTTCTCCCTACTTGATCCACCAAGCTCTCTAATCAGTAGGAAGTAAATATACAGAAATATCTTTCCACTAATATAATGTACGATCTTGAGTATATCCCACCTGAATTTAGAGACTATCTGAAGAATAGATTTGATGCACTGAATACCAACGACTGAAAGACCAGACGAGCTGTGGGAAGACATCAATGACAGCATACATGAAGAAAGCAGGAGGTCATTAAAAATACAAGAAAAAAAGAAAAGGCTACAATGGCTGTCAGAAGAGACTCTGAAAGTTGCTCTTAATTTCAAGTAACTAAAGTGAAAGGAAGAAATGATGAAGTGAAAGAGCTGAACAGAAGATTTCAAAGGGTGACTCAAGAAGATAAAGTATTTTAATGAAATGTGCAAAGTCCTGAAGATAGAAAACCAAAAGGGAAGAACATGCTTGGCATTTCTCAAGCTGAAAGAACTGAAGAAAAATTCAAGCCTCAAGTTGCAATATTGAAGGATTCTATGGGAAAAATGTTAAGCAATGCAAGAAGCATCAAAAGAAGATGGAAGCAATTCAGAGTCACTGTACCAAAAAGAGCTGGTCGACATTCAGCCATTTCAGGAGGTAGCATATGATCGGGGACTGATGGTACCGAAGGAAGAGGACTAAACCACACTGAAGGCACTGGCAAAAAACAAGGATTCAGGAACTGACAGAATGCCAATTGAGATGTTCAACAAATGGATGCAGCACTGGAAGTGCTCACTTGTCAATGCCAAGAAATTTGGAAGACAGCTACCTGGTCAAATGACTGGAAGAGATTCACATTTGTACCCATTCCAAAGAAAGATGATCCAACAGAATGTGAAAATTATGAAACAATATCACTAATATCACATACAAGTAAAATTTTGCTGAAAATCATTTCAAAGCAGTTGCGGCAGTACATAGACAGGGAACTGCCAGAGATTCAAGCCAAATTCAGAAGAAGACATGGAATGAGGATTATCACTGCTATTGATAGAAGCATCATGGCTAAAAGCAGAGAATACCAGAAAGATGTTTACCTGTGTTTTGTTGACAATGCAAAGACATTTTACTGTGTGGATTATAACAAATCATAACATTTTGAGGAATGGGAATTCCAGAACACTTAATTGTGCTCCCGAGGAATCTGTACTTAAACCAAGAGGTAGTCATTCCAATAAAACAAGGGGATACTGTGTAGTTTAAAGTCAAGAAAGGTGTGTGTCAGGATTGTATCCTTTCACCATACTTATCCAATCTGTATGCTGAGCAAATAATTCAAGAAGCTGGACCATATGAAGAAGAATTCAGCATCAAGATTGGAGGAAGACTCTAACGACCTGCAATACGCAGATGACACACTTTTCTTGTTGAAAGTGAAAAGGACTTGAAGCACTTACTAATGAAGATCAAAGACTACAGCCTTCAGTATGAATTACACCTCCACTTAAGGAAAACAAAAATCCTCACAGCTGGACCGATAAGCAACATCATGATAAACAGAGAAAAGATTGAAGTTGTCAAGGATTTCATTTTACTTGGATCCACAACCAATGCCCATGGAAGCAGCAGTCAGGAAATCAGAAGACACATTGCATTGGGCAAATCTGCTGCAGAAGATCTCTTTAAAGTGTTAAAAAGCAAAGATTTTACCTTAAGGACTGAGGTGCATCTGACCTAAGCTATGATATTTTCAATCGCCTCATACCCGTGTGAAAGCTGGGCAATGAATAGGGAAGGCTGAAGAAGAGCTGATGCCTTTGACTTATGGTGTCAGTGAAGAATATTGAATGTACCAAGGACTGCCAGAATAATGAAAAAATCTGTCTTGGAAGAAGTACAGCCAGAATGCTGCTCAGAAGCAAGGTTGGCGAGACACTGTCTCACACACTTTGGACATGTTATCAGGAGGAACCTGTCCTTGGAGAAGGACATCATGCTTGGTAAAGTAGAGGGTCAGCAAAAGAGGAAGACCCTCAGTGAGGTGGACTGCCACAGTGGCTGCAACAGTGGGCTCAAGGATAACAATGATTGGGAGGATGGCTCAGGACCGGGCAGTGTTTTGTTCTGTTGTACATATGCTCGCTATGAGTCGGAACTGACATGATGGCACCTAACAACAATATGAATTACTCCACTATGCGTTGAAGCCAGATGATCTATATTCAATTTTTGTTTAAAATACATTTTTATAATCCAAATTTTTAAATAAAAATCTGGTAGAGAAAGATTATTTGGGAAAAAGTATACAGGATAGACTGAAAAGAAGGACAGATGAAAGAAAGATAATGTGTTTTTATGGTAGCGTGAGTGTGAAACTACATAGAAATAACATACAAATATTCAATAATACACCCAAGGATGTTTTTTGTATCATAATTTGTAATGGTAATAAATTGGAAGCACTCTGCATATTCCTTAATAGGGAAAAGACTAATTGTAGAAATTCATACTATGGATAATTTACAGATTAAAAAAAAAAAAATGGATTAGACCATTACCTAGAGAGATGTCTTTGATGTTTTGTTAATGGAAACCTTGTTGGTCAAAATAACCAAGGAAAGGAACCATTTATTTATGAATTCATGTATTTGTGTATATTTGAAAGTGCATGGAAGAGCTGCTAAAAGAATATATATCATTGATTATATGGCCAGGATGTGGTCTGGGAGTAAGGAATGGAAAACAAGTAGAGAAGAGGGAATTTTTTTTTTTTCATTAGATATACTATTTTGTTGGTTACAGTAAAAAAGTGTTATTTCTTAATTTTGGAAGAGAAATTTAAAGTCATTTCTAAGAATGATACAAGGTCCTGTGCAAAAGTAAAGTTATATTGGAAAGAAATGATTGCTGCAAGAGGTATCATCAGAAGATGAACAAGATTTTTGTGTCTAGATTGGATATGAGTCATTCTAATAAAAAAAAAAATGAAAACTAAGTTATAGAACTTCAAGGACCAGATTGCACTTAGAAGTTCTGGGACAATTATATTAAAAAGCAGACTTAATTATGATATTTATTTTAAAAATCACCTCTGCTGTTTCTTCAAAAGAATTCACATGTATTGTAACTTCAGTGGAGTTTTGATCACATGATTTAGCTGACACAGAGAGTTTCCCCTCTCTCTACAAACATGAGAAATGCTAGAAAAATTGTGTTTGAAAAGTGAGTCTGGTACAACAAATATCATTCTAAGACTTCCAAAGAAAAATGAAATGTGTTGTTATCATTCACCTTCTTGAAATAAATAATAGATGTTAAGGTTGAGGTCATCAAGACAATATTATCTGAAATCTTAAAAAAGCTCATTAATAAAACTGCTTTTTCTGTGTAACGTAGTAAAGAACCTGCTATCTATTTGGGTATCACTAAAGGATGTACGATTATGTCAAAGTACTTCATTGCTAGCAATATAAATGAGGTAACTAATAAATAAATAAATGATTTAAAAGCATTTGACCAAAACTAAAATACACAAGACGTCATTGCCATGACCAGTGAATAGATTCAGGCAAGAAGTGGATGAAACGTTGTCATCGCTGAAGAGGAATCTGCACCAGTTACCCTACGTGCAGCACCTGTGGTGTTCAAATATCTGGACTACGCAGCGCCAGTTTAGGTTTGAAATTAGCATTCAAAAATTGTTATAATCAAGGTGATTAAATCTCAAACTAAATATAATCCCTCAACCAAACAACCCATTGAAGAGCATGCAGCACAATTAAATTTCAAACTTCCCACAAATCCCAGAAGCTTACATCTCCCAAATAAATGCATTCCATTCAGAAGCAAACAAAAATAGCTTTTCAACATAAGAGCTCCTTTGAGTTTCAAAAAAACCCCACCAAAGCCAAGCAAGTGCTTCATCATGCAAAGCAGCCACTTTCCAGGAGATGGCTAGTGAGCAGCATGCATGGACGGTACTGGGGAAAGCTGAGATTGTTTTCATCTCAGCAGGACAGATTCCTTATGGGACAGATTAAATGACCCCCCTCCCTCACCATCACACATCTTGAAAAGAGACATTTCTTAAGGTTTTTTTTTTTTTTCCTAGTTTAAGTGAAGCAGGTTTCAAATAAATTCCTTTTCTTGTGGCCTCTGAGTTAGCATTGAAAAGAACGGTTGTGGTTAAGAGGATATAGACACATACTGTGCTGGTGCGCCTAAATATGGTGACCATCAATTGTTGATTAATAGTTTGGAAAAAAAGTTTAGAGTCTTAGAAATGGGTGTAGAGGGTTAAGTTTGTGAATTTGGCCAAGTCTTTCACTAATGGGTATATTATTAATATATTTGTTGTTGTTTTTAGTTGGCTGTCAAATTGGCTTCTACTTATGGTGACCTTAATGTATAATAGAACAAAACATTGCTTGGTCCTGTGCCATCTTCATGATTGTTGGTATGTTTGAGTCTATCTAGTTATTGAAAAATATAAAATATAATTAGGCTCCGAATATTCAGGCTCTGGAATGGAGAAGAGGGGAGGTGACTGGAAGTGGAGCTGTGACTGATTCTTAAGATAGCAGTGCTAATGGAGGCCGAAGGATGACATTCAGAGCCTTTGTAGGAAAGGAGTGCCACGTTCAGTAGGCATGTCATGGTAAAGGCGTGAATGATGGGAACAGAGAGAGATGAGAAAAAATCAGGTAGATAAGTTCTCTGGGTTTGGGGTATGGTAGACCCTGGTGAATTTTAGGGCAGATAGTTAAAGAGCAGAATAAAAAGAATTTTAATAAATGTACTATATGTTTGGGTTCGGTTTAATGCAAGGCAAATGCAAACAAATTTTTTTTAAACTGTGGCCCTTCTCCAGACTCAATTACAAGGATTTCCGAGTTTAAGGCACAGAATCTCCGTGCGTGTAATGAAAAACCTGACTGATCAGTGTAACTCCCTGTGCAGGTCCTCAGAGAAGGCACACATGATCTGGATTGATTTCAACAATGCAGGAGTGGGCCACACCCCAATCACTCTTCAACTATGGGGAATGTTTGATTTGGAGACCATCCACTGGCATTCTACCCCATAAAATGAGGAAGTCCCTTAGAGACTAAGAAAAACCTGGCAAAGGAACCAGCAGTTATTATTCCAAGCTTCACTTTAGCCTGGAAAAATGTTGAGAGGAAAAAAACCTTACACTTAATGTCAGGGACATTGCTACCCTCACAACCAGAGAAATTACGGAATTGAGCACCAACCTATAAATACTTAGGTGTACCACCTAGCTCAGGAGCCTTCCTAGATCTTTCTTGAAGTAAGGAAAGATACCGAAACCAAAAAACCAAACCCAGTGCGGTAGAGTTGATTCCGACTCATAGCGACCTTTTAGGACAGAGTAGAACTGCCCCATAGTTTCCAAGGAGCGCCTGGCAAATTCAAACTGCCAACCCTTTTGTTAGCAGTCATAGCACTTAACCACCACACCACCAAGGTTTCCGAGGAAAGACAAGGCCAGAAAATAAACTTTTGCCTATACTTCAATTATTTATCCACAACGTACCCAACCTTCTGGTCTGTCCTTTACTCCAGTCACAATGATATAATGGTTTGTCCTCCACTCTCTCAAAGTCTAGTTTGATGCTCAGATATATGCATTGCCCCAGTAGATACACACTATAGTAAAAAAAAGAAAAACAAAAGAATTGGCCAGTATTCTGGCTATAATTAACTGGCTAATGATTTGTAAAATGATAATATTGTGTACTAAAATATTTTAAAATGTCCTTTAAATCTTCAGAAAAAGATTTTTTTTTAGCATAGACTTTGCCAATACACTTCTTAGTATATATTGCAATGCTATGTTAGCCAATCATTAATTGAACAAAACACCTCATTTCTTAACAATGGAGAGCACATTGTCTTTTGAATTTGTCTCCTGAAGCACTGTACTATTCTAGGAACAAAATTGTTAGTATCTAGAGGTCAATTCTGTGTCAGAAACTAGAGTGGATAGAGATGAGGTCAACACTGACTATTAAAACAGCAGATACAATGATGAAGTTGACTAAGTCCAGCATCCTAGTCTTTGTTTCTTAGGTGATGAAGTCAGGATAGGTTTTCCTGTTTGAAAAAAATAAGGTAAATGAGAATGAAATAGCAAGTGAGCTTTCTATAGCAAGGGATTTACCAAGATGCGAGACAACCCGAGAATGGAAAACTTCTCAATGTTTTTGGTTGGAAAAAGCACTTTGAAGCAAAAATTTATCTCACAAATTGAGTCTTCATTTACAATATTTTCCCCTGGGTTTTGCTACACTAAAAGATTTATTCAAATGTTCGTGAGAATGCAGTATGGGAATTATGGAAGGCAGATATATTTACAATTTACAGAGCCATCAGAATTCTTTTTAATGCTTGAATTGTTGGGCCATGGGCCAGGTCTTTGATTTCTAACTGAATCCATTTGCTCCTGTAAACCTAGGAGTCTTTTGTGTTCGGTGATCAAAATATCTAAGAATTCTTTTAAATCATTTGTTAGTTTCCATTCTAAAAGATAAATTCCTTATTCTGTTTATTATGATTTTTTTTTTTACTACAAAAACAATTTGATTTTACTTTTTATTTACTGATGAATGAATTAATGAAAAAGAACAGATCAATGGTGACTTTCCCCCTGAAGGAAAATATTATTTGATAAGTTTTTAGTAAGTAGAATTTGAAGAACATTTCTGAATTTGTCTTTTTGATTTTGTCTTGGAGATCATTATTCTCTGGGGTAAATTCTGCATTTCATCAAGAGATGAAAATTGAATGAGAAAAACAGATGCACTGGAGAAGATTATCTACAGTGTGATGAAATTGTCATCTTATAATTTTTTCCTATGAATAAAGACAACTGAGCCCCATTAACAATTAAAAATATTGAAAATCACTTTTTTTTTCCCCTAAGACTATCATAAATGTAGAAAGTTTCTTACACAGTCCTTTCCTGGGGTTTTGTTATTAGGATTTTGTAACTAGCAGTTAAGGGACAGATGAAGTTACATGGCATAGATGATTTGTCAGCTAGAGGAAAAATTCTGTCATAGTCATCTAGTGCTGCTATAACAGAAATTCCACAAGTGGATGGCTTTAACAAAGAGAAGTTTATTCTCTCACAGTCTAGTAGGCTAGAAGTCTGAATTTAGGGTGCCACTTCTGGGGAAAGGCTTTCTCTCTCTGTCAGCTCTGGAGAAAGTTTCTTGCCACCAGGCTTCCCTTGGTCTGGGAGAATCTCAGCACAGGAAGCTCAGGTCCAAAGGACACGCTCTGCTCCTGGCACTGCTTTCTTGGTGGTATGAGGTCCCCATGTCTCTCTGCTCACTTCTGTCTTTTATATCTCAAAAGAGGTTGGCTTAAGATACTATTTAATCTTATAGATCCCATCAATATAACTTCGGCTAATCCATTTTATTACGTCATAGTGATAGCATTTACAACATGTAGAAAAATCACATAAAATTGTGGACAATCACACAATACTGAGAATCATGGTCTAGTTAAGTTGACAGATATTTTTGGGGGACACAATTCAATCCATGACATTCTACTCTTTGGCCCCTAAAAATTCATGTCCTTGCCACATGTAAAATATATTCACCCCATCATATCATAGCAAAAGTCTTAAATCAACTCCAGGTCCTAAAATCCAAAAACTCTTCCTCATCTGTGAAATCTAGAATACAATTTATCTGCTTCCAGTGGTACAATGGCAGAACAGGCACAAGCTAGAGATTTCCATTACAAATGGGAGAAACTGGAGGGAAAGAAGGGATAACAGACACCAAGCAAGTCAGCAGAACACATTACATTAGTCTTCAATGATTTGAAAACAATCCTTTGCTCTCTGAGACAATTTACACAATCGCCCTGCCCTCCAGACTCTGGGTATCGGCCACACTCTCTGGATTCTGAGTGGGGGCCCCTCGGCCCCGGGGCTCGAGCTCCGCCTTCCAGGCCCACTGAGACAGCAGCTCTGCTCCCTTGGCTTTAGGTGCATGATTCTCCTAGTCCATCTGATTGGCAACTCCATCCTTAGAAACACCAGAGGCCATGGCTCCACCCTTTGAAACCCCAGAGGTTGAGGCCATACCTTTTGAGACTGAGGCATCTCTGCTTCTTGTGTTCCTTGTTGTCTTTTCAGCTTCTGCTTCATGATTTCTTGGCCTCTCAGCTCCTCAGGCCTCACGCCTGCATATGCCCTGCTGGGGCAAGTGTTCCAAAGCTCTATAGCTCCACTGATAATTGCCTGGAGGCACGCCACTCTGCCAGGAAGCCTCCTGTGCACAGGCACTCAGCTCTCTTGCTCCAAGGGTCAGCAAGCCCAGCTCCATCAATAAGTGCCGGAGGCACCCCACTCCACCCGAAAGCCTCCTGCACACAGGCACTCACCTCTCTCTTGCTCCATGGGCTGGCTGTAGTACTGACTCACTCTTGTTTCCTGGTTCTGTTGCTGCTGGTTCTCTGTTGCTGGTCCTCTGCTGCTACTGGTCCTCTGCCACTGCCACTTCTCTATCCATTCACAGTTTCAAAGCTGCTTCCACATTCAAATATCTGTTAGAACAGCACCCCACTCCTGGTACCAAATCCCACGTGCGTCTGTCAGTTTGTTGTACTATGGGGGCTTGTGTGTTGCCATGATGCTGGAAGCTATGCCTCTGGTATTTAAATACCAGCAGGGTCACCCCATGGTGGAGGAGTTTCAGCTGAATTTCCAGACTAAGACAGACTAGGAAGAAGGACCTGGTGGTCTATTTCTGAAGATGAGCCCCTCAGGTTGGAGGACACTCAAAATACGACTAGGGAAGAGCTGCCTCCTCAAAGTAGAGTCAACCTTAATGATGTGGGATGGAGTCAAGCTTTCATGCCCTTCATCTGCTGATGTGGCATGACTCAAAATGAGAAGAAACAGCTGCAAGCATCCATTAATAATTGGAACATGGAATGTATGAAGTGTGAATCTAGGAAAATTGAAAATCATCAAAAATGAAATGGAATCCATAAACATCGATATTCTAGGCATTAGTGAGCTGAAATGGACTGGTATCGGTCATTTTGAATCTGACAATCATATGGTCTGCTATGCCAGGAAGGACAACTTGAAGAGGAATGGTGTTGCCTTCATTGTCAAAAAGAACATTTCAAGATCTATCCTGAAATACAAAGCTGATAGGATAATATCTATATGCCTACAAGAAAGACCAGTTAATAGGACTATTATTCAAATTTATGTACCAACGGCTAAGGCCAAACATGAAGAAATTAAAGATTTTTATCAACTTCTGCAGTCTAAAATTGATCAAACATGCAATCAGGATGCACTGATAATTGCTGGTGATTGGAATTCGAAAGCTGGAAACAAAGAAGAAGGATCCATAGCTGGAAAATATGGCCTTGATGATAGAAACGATACCAGAGATCACATGATTGAATTTTGCAAGACCAATGACTTCTTCACTTTTTTCACTAACATAAAAAAGAAAATAAATGGCTACTATACACATGGACCTCGCCAGATGGAATACACTAATGACTGAAGACCAGGAGAACTGTGGAATGACATCAAGGACATCATACATGAAGAAACCAAGAGAAAGAAAAGTCCTAAATGGATGTCAGAAGAGACTCTGAAACTTGCTCTTGAACTTCAAGTAGCTAAAGCAAAAGGAAAAAATGATGAAGTAAAAGATTTCAAAAGCGGTCTATTGTTGAAGATGGCGGACTAGGCAGACGCTACCTCGGATCCCTCTTACAACAAAGACACGGAAAAACAAGTGAATCGATCACATACATAACAATCTACGAACCCTGAACAACAAACACAGATTTAGAGACGGAGAACGAACTAATACGGGGAAGCAGCGATTGTTTCCAGAGCCTGGAGCCAGTGTACCAGTCAGGTATGGCACAAGCTCAGAGAGCTGCTCCACCCCGCTGAACTAACCCCAGGAGGGAGACCAGCCGGTTCCACGGGCGGCGTGGGACGCAGCCAGTAGGAGAAGTCCCCAGGAGGCAGTGACTGGTCTTGGAGCAGGAAGAGCAGCGTCCCAGCCTGGGAACCGTCTCGCCGTGATTTGGACTGGACGCAGCGGATTTTCTGGAAAAACTAGTTTCCCAGTGATGGCTCGGAGACAACAATCCATATCAAACCACTTAAAGAAGCAGACCATGACAGCTTCTCCAACCCCCCAAACAAAAGAATCAAAATCTTTCCCAAATGAAGATACAATCCTGGAATTATCAGATACAGAATATAAAAAACTAATTTACAGAATGCTTAAAGATATCACAAATGAAATTAGGATAACTACAGAAAAAGCCAAGGAACACACTGATAAAACTGTTGAAGAACTCAAAAAGATTATTCAAGAACATACTGGAAAAATTAATAAGTTGCAAGAATCCATAGAGAGACAACATGTAGAAATCCAAAAGATTAACAATAAAATTACAGAATTAGACAATGCAATAGGAAGTCAGAGGAGCAGACTCGAGCAATTAGAATGCAGACTGGGACATCTGGAGGACCAGGGAATCAACACCAACATAGCTGAAAAAAAATCAGATAAAAGAATTTAAAAAAATGAAGAAACCCTAAGAATTATGTGGGACTCTATCAAGAAGGATAACCTGCGGATGATTGGAGTCCCAGAACAGGGAGGGGGGACAGAAAACACAGAGAAAATAGTTGAAGAACTCCTGACAGAAAACTTCCCTGACATCATGAAAGACGAAAGGATATCTATCCAAGACGCTCATCGAACCCCATTTAAGATTGATCCAAAAAGAAAAACACCAAGACATATTATCATCAAACTCACCAAAACCAAAGATAAACAGAAAATTTTAAAAGCAGCCAGGGAGAAAAGAAAGGTTTCCTTCAAGGGAGAATCAATAAGAATAAGTTCAGACCACTCAGCAGAAACCATGCAGGCAAGAAGGGAATGGGACGACATATACAGAACACTGAAGGAGAAAAACTGCCAGCCAAGGATCATATACCCAGCAAAACTCTCTCTGAAATATGAAGGCGAAATTAAGATATTTACAGACAAACACAAGTTTAGAGAATTTGCAAAAACCAAACCAAAGCTACAAGAAATACTAAAGGATATTGTTTGGTCAGAGGACCAATAATATCAGATATCAGCACAACACAAGGTCACAAAACAGAACGTCCTGATATCAACTCGAATAGGGAAATCACAAAAACAAATTAAGATTAAATAAAAAAAAAATACACATAACAGGGAATCATGGAAGTCAATAGGTAAAAGATCACAATAATCAAAAAGAGGGACTAAATACAGAAGGCATTGAACTGCCATATGGAGAGTGATACAAGGCGATATAGAACAATACAAGTTAGGTTTTTACTTAGAAAAATAGGGGTAAATAATAAGTTAACCACAAAAAGGTATAACAACTCTATAACTCAAGATAAAAGCCAAGAAAAACGTAACGGCTCAACTAACATAAAGTCAAACACTATGAAAATGAGGATCTCACAATTTACTAAGAAAAACGCCTCAGCACAAAAAAGTATGCGGAAAAATGAAATTGTCAACAACACACATAAAAAGGCATCAAAATGACAGCACTAAAAACTTATTTATCTATAATTACCCTGAATGTAAATGGACTAAATGCACCAATAAAGAGACAGAGAGTCACGGACAGGATAAAGAAACACGATCCGTCTATATGCTGCCTACAAGAGACACACCTTAGACTTAGAGACACAAACAAACTAAAACTCAAAGGATGGAAAAAAATATATCAAGCAAATAATAAGCAAAAAAGAAGAGGAGTAGCAATATTAATTTCTGACAAAATAGACTTTAGACTTAAATCCACCACAAACGATAAAGAAGGACACTATATAATGATAAAAGGGACAATTGATCAGGAAGACATAACCATATTAAATATTTATGCACCCAATGACAGGGCTGCAAGATACATAAATCAAATTTTAACAGAACTGAAAAGTGAGATAGACACCTCCACAATTTATAGTAGGAGACTTCAACACACCACTTTCGAAGAAGGACAGGACATCCAGTAAGAAGCTCAATAGAGACACGGAAGACCTACTTACAACAATCAACCAACTTGACCTCATTGACTTATACAGAACTCTCCACCCAACTGCTGCAAAATATACTTTTTTTTCTAGCGCACATGGAACATTCTCTAGAATAGACCACATATTAGGTCATAAAACAAATCTTTGCAGAATCCAAAACATCGAAATATTACAAAGCATCTTCTCAGACCACAAGGCAATGAAACTAGAAATCAATAACAGAAAAACTAGGGAAAAGAAATCAAATACTTGGAAAATGAACAATACCCTCCTGAAAAAAGACTGGGTTATAGAAGACATCAAGGAGGGAATAAGGAAATTCATAGAAAGCAACGAGAATGAAAATACTTCCTATCAAAACCTCTGGGACACAGCAAAAGCAGTGCTCAGAGGCCAATTTATATCGATAAATGCACATATACAAAAAGAAGAAAGAGCCAAAATCAGAGAACTGTCCCGACAACTTGAACAAATAGAAAGTGAGCAACAAAAGAATCCATCAGGCACCAGAAGAAAACAAATAATAAAAATTAGAGCTGAACTAAATGAATTAGAGAACAGAAAAACAATTGAAAGAATTAACAAAGCCAAAAGCTGGTTCTTTGAAAAAATTAACAAAATTGATAAGCCATTAGCTAGACTGACTAAAGAAATACAGGAAAGGAAACAAATAACCCGAATAAGAAACGAGAAGGACCACATCACAACAGAGCCAAATGAAATTAAAAGAATCATTTCAGATTATTATGAAAAATTGTACTCTAACAAATTTGAAAACCTAGAAGAAATGGATGAATTCCTGGAAAAACACTACCTACCGAAACTAACACATTCAGAAGTAGAACAACTAAATAGACCCATAACAAAAAAAGAGATTGAAACGGTAATCAAAAAACTCCCAACAAAAAAAAGCCCTGGCCCGGACGGCTTCACTGCAGAGTTCTACCAAACTTTCAGAGAAGAGTTAACACCACTACTACTAAAGGTATTCCAAAGCATAGAAAATGATGGAATACTACCCAACTCATTCTATGAAGCCACCATCTCCCTGATACCAAAACCAGGTAAAGACATTACAAAAAAAGAAAATTATAGACCTATATCCCTCATGAACATTGATGCAAAAATCCTCAACAAAATTCTAGCCAATAGAATCCAACAACACATCAAAAAAATAATTCATCCTGATCAAGTGGGATTTATACCAGGTATGCAAGGCTGGTTTAATATCAGAAAAACCATTAATGTAATCCATCACATAAATAAAACAAAAGACAAAAACCACATGATCTTATCAATTGATGCAGAAAAGGCATTTGACAAAGTCCAACACCCATTCATGATAAAAACTCTTACCAAAATAGGAATTGAAGGAAAATTCCTCAACATAACAAAGGGCATCTATGCAAAGCCAACAGCCAATATCACTCTAAATGGAGAGAACCTGAAAGCATTTCCCTTGAGAACGGGAACCAGACAAGGATGCCCATTATCACCGCTCTTATTCAACATCGTGCTAGAAGTCCTAGCCAGGGCAATTAGGCTAGACAAAGAAATAAAAGGTATCCGGATTGGCAAGGAAGAAGTAAAGTTATCATTATTTGCAGATGACATGATTATATACACAGAAAACCCTAAGGAATCCTCCAGAAAACTACTGAAACTAATAGAAGAGTTTGGCAGAGTCTCAGGTTATAAAATAAACATACAAAAATCACTTGGATTCCTCTACATCAATAAAAAGAACACCGAAGAGGAAATCACCAAATCAATACCATTCACAGTAGCCCCCGAGAAGATAAGATACTTAGGAATAAATCTTACCAAGGATGTAAAAGACCTATACAAAGAAAACTACAAAGCTCTACTCCAAGAAATTCAAAAGGACATACTTAAGTGGAAAAACATACCTTGCTCATGGATAGGAAGACTTAACATAGGAAAAATGTCTATTCTACCAAAGGCCATCTATACATTTAACGCACTTCTGATCCAAATTCCAATGTCATATTTTAAGGGGATAGAGAAACAAATCACCAATTTCATATGGAAGGGAAAAAAGCCCCGGATAAGCAAAGCACTACTGAAAAAGAAGAAGAAAGTGGGAGGTCTCACCTTACCTGACTTCAGAACCTATTATACAGCCACAGTAGTCAAAACAGCCTGGTACTGTTACAGCAACGGGCACATAGACCAATGGAACAGAATTGAGAACCCAGAAATAGATCCATCCACGGATGAGCAGCTGATATTTGACAAAGGACCAGTGTCAATTAATTGGGGAAAAGATAGCCTTTTTAACAAATGGTGCTGGCATAACTGGATATCCATTTGCAAAAAAATGAAACAGGACCCATACCTCACACCATGCACAAAAACTAACTCCAAGTGGATCAAAGACCTAAACATAAAGACTAAAACGATAAAGATCATGGAAGAAAAAATTGGGACAACCCAGGAGCCCTAATACAAGGTATAAACAGAATACAAAACATTACCAAAAATGATGAAGAGAAACCCGATAACTGGGAGCTCCTAAAAATCAAACACCTATGCTCATCTAGAGACTTCTCCAAAAGAGTAAAAAGACCACCTACAGACTGGGAAAGAATTTTCAGCTATGACATCTCCGACCAGCGCCTGATCTCTAAAATCTACATGATTCTGTCAAAACTCAACCACAAAAAGACAAACAACCCAATCAAGAAGTGGGCAAAGGTTATGAACACACATTTCACTAAAGAAGATATTCAGGCAGCCAACAGATACATGAGAAAATGCATCTCGATCATTAGCCATTAGAGAAATGCAAATTAAAACTACGATGAGATTCCATCTCACACCAGCAAGGCTGGCATTAATCCAAAAAACACAAAATAATAAATGTTGGAGAGGCTGCGGAGAGATTGGAACTCTCATACACTGCTGGTGGGAATGTAAAATGGTACAACCACTTTGGAAATCTATCTGGCGTTATCTTAAACAGTTAGAAATAGAACTACCATACAACCCAGAAATCCCACTCCTGGGAATATACCCTAGAGATACAAGAGCCTTCATACAAACAAATATATGCACACCCATGTTTATTGCAGCTCTGTTTACAATAGCAAAAAGTTGGAAGCAACCAAGGTGTCCATCAACGGATGAATGGGTAAATAAATTGTGGTATATTCACACAATGGAATACTACGCATCGATAAAGAACAGTGACGAATCTCTGAAACATTTCATAACATGGAGGAACCTGGAAGGCATTATGCTGAGCGAAATGAGTCAGAGGCAAAAGGACAAATATTGTATAAGACCACTATTATAAGATCTTGAGAAATAGTAAACCTGAGAAGAACACATACTTTTGTGGTTATGAGGAGGGGAGGGAGGGAGGGTGGGAGAGGGTTTTTTTATTGATTAATCAGTAGATAAGAACTGCTTCAGGTGAAGGGAAAGACAACAGTCAATACATGGAAGGTCAGCTCAATTGGACTGGACCAAAAGCAAAGAAGTTTCTGGGATAAAATGAATGCTTCAAAGGTCAGCGGAGCAAGTGCGGGGGTCTGGGAAACATGGTTTGCGGGGACTTCTAAGTCAATTGGCAAAATAATTCTATTATGAAATCATTCTGCATCCCACTTTGAAATGTGGCGTCGGAGGTCTTAAATGCTAATAAGCGGCCATCTAAGATGCATCAATTGGTCTCAACCCACCTGGAGCAAAGGAAAATGAACACCAAGGCCACACGACAACTAAGAGCCCAAGAGACAGAAAGGGCCACATGAACCAGAGACCTACATCATCCTGAGACCAGAAGAACCAGTTGGGGCCCGGCCACAATCGACGACTGCCCTGACAGGGAGCACAGCAGAGGACCCCTGAGGGAGCAGGAGATCAGTGGGATACAGACCCCAAATTCTCATAAAAAGACCAAACTTAATGGTCTGACTGAGACTTGAGGAATCCCTGCGGCCATGCTCCCCAGACCTTCTGTTGGCACAGGACAGGAACCATCCCCGAAGACAACTCATCAGACATGAAAGGGACTGGTCAGCGGGTGGGAGAGAGATGCTGATGAAGAGTGAGCTAATTATATCGGGTGGACACTTGAGATTGTGTTGGCAACTCTTGTCTGGAGATGGCATGGGAGGATAGAGAGAGAGGAAGCCGGCAAAAATGTCAAGAAAGGAGAGACTGGAAGGGCTGACTCAAGAGGGGGAGAGCAAGTGGGAGTAGGGAGTGAGATGTATGTAAACTTATATGTGACAGACTGATTGGATTTGTAAACGTTCACTTGAAGCTTAATAAAAGTTATTAAAAAAAAAAAAAGATTTCAAAAGCGTCTCAGGAAGACAAAGTAAAGTATTATGATGACGTGTGCAAAGATCTGGAGATAGAAAACCAAAAGGGAAGAACATGCTCAGCATTTCTCAAGCTGAAAGAACTAGAGAAAAAAATTCAAGCCCCGAGTTGCAATACTGAAAATTCTACGGGGAAGATATTAAACTATGCAGGAAGCATCAAAAGAAGATGGAAGGAATGCACAGAGTCACTATACCAAAAGAACTGGTGGATGTTCAACCATTTCAAGAGGTAACGTATGATCAGGAACTGATGGTACTGAAGGAAGAAGTCTAAGCTGCACTGAAGGCATTGGTGAAAAACAAGGCTCCGGGAATTGATGGAATACCAATTGAGATGTTTCAACAAATGGATGCAGCACTGGAAGTGCTCACTCGTCTAGGCCAAGAACTTTGGAAGACAGCTACCTGGCCAATGACTGGAAGAGATCAGTATGTATGCCTGTGTTCAGGAAAGGTAATCCAACCGAATGTGGAAATTATCAAACAATATCTTTAATATCACATGCAAACAAAATTTTGCCAAAGATCATTCAAAAATGGCTGCAGCAGTATATCAACAGGGAACTGCCAGAAATTCAAGCCAGAATTAGGGACATCATTGCTGATGTCAGATGGATCCTGGTTGAAAGCAGAGAGTATCAGAAGATATTTACCTGTGTTTTATTGACTATGGTAAGGTATTCGACTGTGTGGATCATAACGAATTATGGGTAACATTGTGGAGAATGGGAATTCCAGAACACTCCATCGTGCTCATGAGGAATCGGTACATGGATCAAGAGGCAGTTGTTTGAACAGAACAAGGGGATACTGCATGGCTTAAAGTCAGGAAAGGTGTGAGTCAGGGTTGTATCTTTTCACCATGCCTATTCACTCTGTATGCTGAGCAAATAATCTGAGACCCTGGACTATATGAAGAAAAATGGGCATCAGGATTGGAGCAAGACTCATTAACAACCTGTGTTATGCAGATGGCACTACCTTACTTGTTGAAAGTGAAGATGACTTGAAGCGCTTACTGATGAAGATCAGACTACAGCCTTCAGTTTGGATTACACCTCAACATGAAAACAAAAATCTTCACAAGTGGATCAGTAAGCAACATCATGACAAACGCAGAAAAGATTGAGGTTGTCAAGGATTTCAATTTACTTGGATCCACAGTCAACAGCCATGGAAGCAACAGCCAAGAAATCAAAAGACACATTGCATTGGGCAAATCTGCTGCAAAGGACCTCTTCAAAGTGTTAAAAAGCAAAGATGTCATCTTGAAGACTAAGGTGTGCCTGACCCAAGGCATGGTGTTTTCAATTGTCTCATATGCATGCAAAATCTGGACGATGAATAAGAAAGACAAGAATTGACACCTTTGAATTGTGGTGTTGGCAAAGAATATTGAATATACCATGGACTGCCAAAAGGACGAACAAATCTGTCTTGGAAGAAGTACAACTAGAATGTTCCTTAGAAGCAAGGATGGCGAGACTTTATCTCACATACTTTGAACATATTATCAGGAGGGACCAGGCCCTGAGAAGAACATCATACTTGGTAAATTAGAGCGTCAACAATAAAAGAGGAAGACCCTGAAAGAGATGGGTTGACACAATGGCTGCGACAATGGACTCAAGCATAACAATGATTGTGAGGATGGTGCAGGACCAGACAGTGTTTTGTTCTGTTGTGCATGGGGTTGCTATGAGTTGGAACTTACTCGACAGCACCTAACAACAACAAAGGGAAAATGAATCTAACACAGAGCCTTGTGCACGTTAGATTGGCAATACATGATGACTAGATGAACGAATGAGCCAAAGATAATGTTAGTTTGTTTCAGTGAATATTTCAATGTTTTAAGTTTATTCTGGTTCTATTAGTTTTGATAACTTTAGTTCTAGTTCTGGTCTGATCTAATTCATAATCCATTTTTTATAAGTAATATATAAAAATAAAAAATCTGATAAAACTTATTTCAATTTGTTCTGTTAAGTAATATTTTACAATTCCTAATTTGAAATGTCTTTGGTTTCATCTTCTCCTATTTTTATGCCTCTTTTCCCCAGCTTAGATTATATCTCCTAAATAGTGTGTTGACATATCTCTTTCTACTCCATTCTAAACTACAAGTTTAAAAAGTAAGATGCCCTTTATCATGTTTAGAAAGTTCCCTTCTATTGCTAGTTAGTTGAGTGTTTTCATCATGAGAGGGTTCGTTGAACGCTTTTTCTACCTCTATTGAAATGATTATGTGGTTTTGTCCTTATTCTATTAATATGGTATGTTACATTAATTTCAAATGCTAAATTAGTCTTGTATTTTTAGGATAAATCCCATTAAGAGGTATAATCGTTTTTGTATGTTATTAGATTTGGTCTGCTGGTATATTTTTGATTATTTACAAATCTATATTCTTAAGAGTTATTGTTCTGTAGTTTTCTTCTGATGTCTTTGGTTTTGGTATCAGGTTAATATTGACTTCATGGAATGAGTTAGGAAATTTTTTTGGAAGAGTTTGTGAAGCATTGGTATTAATTTTCTTTATATGTTTGGGAAAATTCAGCAGTAAATTCATGTAGGCTTGGGCTTTTCTTTGTGGGATGCTTTTAAATTAATAATTCTGTCATTTTATTTGTTATAGGTCTATTCAGACTTTCTATATTCATGAGTCAGTTTTCATAGTTTGTGTATTTCTAAGAATTTTTCCATTTCAGCTAAATTATCTAATTTTTTGGCATACAGTTATTTATTCTAAATTCTTTGAAATTATTTCATTTTTATATATTGAAGTATAACTTACATACAGTGAAGTGCTCATGTTTTCAGTGTATACTTCTATGAGATTTGACAAATGAATACACCCATGTAAGCCAAGTGCAGTGAAGAAATAGAACATTTTCATCTTCCCAGGAATTTTGCTTATGTTCTTTCCCAGTCGGATCCCTTCTCTCTACTCAGAGTAAATATTATTCTGATTTATATCACCATGGATTGATTTTATCTATTATAGAATTAAAATATATATTTTTTTTTTATTATAGAATTGGTGCCCTAGTGACACAATGGTTAAGAGCTTGGCTGCTAACCAGAGGGTCAGCAGTTTGAATCTACCAGCCGCTTCTTGGAAATCCTATGGGGAAGTTCTACTCTGTCCTGTAGAGTTGCTAATAGTGGAAATTGACTTGACAGCAACAGGTTTGGTTTTGGGGGGTATTATAGGACTAAATGTAAATAGAATCTTAAATTATGTATTCTTTTGTGTTTGACTTCTATTGATCAGCATAATTTTCTTTTCTTTTTTCTCAAAAAGTCAGGTTTGGATTTTTATTAAAACTATCAAGCCATACATGAGTTTGACAAGAATTTGTACCTTTGCAATGTTCAGCATCACAATGTAGTATGCTTGTCTTCTTGTATGTGAGGCTTCTTTTATTTATTGAGCTTTAAGTGAAAGTTTACTAATCAAATCAGTTTCTCATGCAAAAACTTATACACACCTTGCTATGTACTCCTAGCTGCTCTCCCCCTCATGAGAGAGCACACTCCTCCTCTCTACTCTGTATTTCCCATGACCATTCAACCAGCTCCTGTCCCCCTCTGCCTTCTCATCGATCCTCCAGGCAGGAGCTGCCCACATAGTCTCATGTGTCTACTTCAGCCAAGAAGCTCAATCCTCACCAGTGTCATTTTCTGTTTTATAGTCTAGTCCAATCCCTGTTTGAAGAGTTGGCTTTGGGGATGGTTCCAGTCTTGGGCCAACAGAAGGTCTGGGGAACATGACCTCTGGGGTCCCTCTAGTCTCAGTCAGACCATTAAGTCTGGTCTTTTTATGAGAATTTGAGGTCTGCATCCCACTGTTCTCCTGCTCCCTCAGGGGTTCTCTGTTGTGCTCCCTGTCAGGGCAGTCATCAGTGATAGCCCAGCACCGTCTAGTTCTTCTGGTCTCAGGCTGATGCAGTCTCTGGTTTATGCGGCCCTTTCTGTCTCTTGGGCTCATATTTTCCTTACGTTTTTGGTGTTCTTCATTCTCGTTTGCTCCATGTGGGTTGAGACCAATTGAAGCATCTTAGGAGGCCGCTTGCTAGCATTTAAGACCCCAGACGTCACTCACCAAAGTGGTATGTAAAACATTTTGTTATGCCAATTGACCTAGATGTCCCCTGGAAACCATTGTCCCCAGGCCCCCATTCCTGCTACTCTGGCCTTTGAAGCATTAGGTTGTATTCGGGAAACTTCTTAGCTTTTAGTTTAGTATAGTTGTGCTGACCTCCCCTGTATTGTGTGTTGTCTTTCCCTTCACCTAACACAGTTCTTGTCTACTATCTAATTAGTGAATACCCCTGTAGTACCCACCCTAGTACCCACCAAAGAATATTTTCTTCTGTGTGTAAACTATTCCTTGAATCCTTATAATAGTGGTCTCATGCAATATTTGTCTTTTTGCAAGTGACTAATTTCACTCAGCATAATGCCTTCCAGATTCCTCCACGTCATGAGATGCTTCATGGATTCATTATTGTTCTTAATCATTGCGTAGTATTCCATTGTGTGAATATACCATAATCTATTTATCCATTCAGCTATTGATGGACACCTTGGTTGCTTCCGTCTTTTTGCTATTGTAAACTGTGTTGCAATGAACATGGGTGTGCATGTATATGTTCTCGTGAGGGATCTTATTTCTCTGGGATGTATTCCAAGGAGTGGGATTGCTGGATCGTATGGCAGTTTTATTTCTAGCTTTTTAAGGAAGCGCCAAATTGATTTCCAAAATGGCTGTACCATTTTACATTCCCACCAGCAGTCTCTCCACAACTTCTCCAACATTTATTATTTTGTGTTTTTTGGATTAATGCTAGCCTTGTTGGCATGAGATGGTCTCTCATTGTAGTTTTGATTTGCATTCCTTTGATGGCTAATTATCGTATTTCCTCATGTATCTGTTAGCCACCTGAATGTGTTCTTTGGTGAAGTGCCTGTTCATATTCTTTGCCCATTTTTTAGTTGGGTTATTTGTCTTTTTGTTGTTGCGTTTTTGCTGTATCATGTAGATTTTAGAGACTAGTAGCTAAAAACTTTTTCCCAGTCTGTAGGTAATCTTTTTACTCTTTTGGTGAAGTCTTTGGATGAGCATAGGTGTTTGATATTTAGAAGCTCCCAGCTACCTAGTTTCTCTTCTGGTGTTTGTGCATGGTTAGGAATGTTTTTTATACTGTTTATGCCACATATTAGGGCCCCTAGTGTTGTCCCTATTTTTTCTTCCATGATCTTTTTTGCTTTAGATTTTGTATTTAGATCTTTGATCCATTTTAAGTTTGTTTTTGTGGATGGTGTGGGATATGGGTCTTGTTTCATTTTTTTTGCAAATGGATATCCAGTTATACCAGCACCATTTGTTAAAAAGGCTGTCTTTTCCCCATTTAACAGACTTTGGGCCATTGTCAAATATCAGCTGCTCATATGTGGATGGATTTATGTCTGGATTCTCAATTCTGTTCCATTGGTCTATGCATCTGTTGTTGTACAAGCACCAGGCTGTTTGGACTACTGTAGCAGTATAATAGGTTCTAAAATCAGGTAGAGTAAGGCCTCCCACTTTGTTCTTCTTTTTCAGTAATGCTTTACTTATCCTGGGCCTCTTTCCCTTCTATATGAAGTTGGTGATTCTTTTCTCCACCTCATTAAAAAATGTCCTTGGAATTTCGATCAGAATTGCTTTAAGTGTATAGATCACTTTGGGTAGAATAGACATTTTTATAATGTTAAGTCTTCCTATCCATGAGCAAGGTATGTTTTTCCACTTATATAGGTCTCTTTTGGTTTCTATCAGAAGTGTTTTGTAGTTTTCTTTGTATAAGACTTTTACATCTCTGGTAAGATTTATTCCTAAGTATTTTATCTTCTTGGGGGCTACTGTAAATGGTAATGATTTGGTGGTTTCCTCTTTGATGTTCTTTTTGTTGGTGTAGAGGAATCCAACTGATTTTTGTATGTTTTTCTTGTAACCCGACACTGTGTTGAACTCTACTAGTTTCAGTAGTTTTCTTGAGGATTCTTCAGGGTTTTCTGTGTGTAAGATCATGTCATCTGCAAATAGAGATACTTTTACTTCTTCCTTGCCAATCTGGATGCCCTTTATTTCTTTATCTAGCCTAATTGCTCTGGCTAGGACCTCCAGTGCAACGTTGAGTAAGAGTGGTGGTAAAGTCATCCTTGTCTGGTCCCCATTCTCAAGGGGAATGCTTTCACGCTATCTCCATTTAGGATGGTGTTGGCTCTTGGCTTTGTATAAATACCCTTTATTATGTTGAGGAATTTCCTTCTATTCCTATTTTGCTGAGAGTTTTTATCATGAACGGGTGTTAGACTTTGTCAAATGCCTTTTCTGTATCAGTTGATAAGATCATGTGGTTTTTGTCTTTTGTTTTATTTATATGATGGATTCCATCAATTGTTTTTCTATTGTTGAGCCATCCCTGCATACCTGGTATGAATCCTACTTGGTCATGGTGAGTTTTATTGTTGTTGTTATGCTGTTGAATTCTATTGGCAAGAATTTTGCCAAGGATTTTTGTGTCTAAGTTCATGAGGGATATAAGTATATAATTTTCTTTTTTTGTGGTATCATTACCTGGTTTTGGAATTAGGGATATGCTGGCTTCATAGGATGAGTTTGGGAGTATTCTGTCCTTTTCTATGCTCTGAAATACATTTAGTAGTAGTGGTATTAACTCTTCTCTGAAAGTTTGGTAGAATTCTCCAGTGAAGCCATGAGGGCCAGGGCTTTTTTTTTTTTTTTGAGTTTTTTAATTACCTTTTCAATTTCTTCTTTTGTTATGGGTTTATTTAGTTGTTTTACCACCATTTGTGTTAGTTTAGGTTAAAAAAAACCAAACCAAACCCACTGCTGTCAAGTCGATTCCGACTCATAGCGACCCTATAGTGCAGGGTAAAACTGCCCAATAGAGTTTCCAAGGAGGGCCTGGTGCATTCGAACTGCTGACATTTTGGTTAGCAGCCATAGCACTTAACCACTACACCACCAGTGTTTCCTTAGTTTAAGTAGGTAGTGTGTTTCTGGAAATTTGTCTATTTCTTCTAGGTTTTCAAATTTGTTGGGGTGCAATTTTTCATTCTAATGTGATATGATTCTTTTAATTTCAGTTGGGTCTGTTGTAATATCTTCCATCTTATTTCTTATTTGGGTTATTTGCTTCCTTTCCTGTTTTTCTTTTGTCAGTTTGACCAGTGGTTTATTGATTTTGTTGATCTTTTCAAAGGACCAGCTTTTGGTCTTGTTAACTCTTCCAATTGTTTTTCTGTTCTTTATTACATTTAATTCTGCTCTAATTTTTATTGTTTGCTTTCTTCTCATGCCTGAGGGTTTCTTTTGTTGCTCTCTTTCTATTTTATTCAAGTTATAGGGATAATTCTTTGCTTTTGGACCTTTATTCTTTTTGAACGTGGGCATTTATTGCTATAAATTGATCTCTGTGTACTACTTTAGCT
The DNA here is from genome assembly GCF_024166365.1 of Elephas maximus indicus. NCBI lineage: Eukaryota > Metazoa > Chordata > Mammalia > Proboscidea > Elephantidae > Elephas > Elephas maximus. Next base: position 44,080,945 of record NC_064823.1, read on the forward strand.
GTGTCCCAAAGATTCTGATAGAGATTGTTTTCAGTCTCATTGGATTCTATGAATATCTTAATTCCACTCTTAATTTCTTTTATAATCTAGTAGTTTTTGAGTAAGTCGTTGTTCAGTTTCCAAGTGTCTTATTTATTTTCCCTGCTTGTTCTGTTATTGATTTCTACTTTTATGGCTTTATGATAAGAGAAGATGCTTTGTAATATTTCGATGTTTTGGGTTCTGTTAAGGCTTTCTTTATGATGTAATAGGTGGTCTATTCTAGAGACTCTTCCATATGTGTTGGAAAAGAAAATATATTTGGCTGCTTTTGGGTGAAGTGTTCTGTATAAGTCCATGAGGTCAAGTTTGTTGATTGTGGCATTTAGATCTTCTGTATCTTTATTGAGCTTCTTCTGGGTGTTCTGTCCTTCACTGAATGTGATGTGTTGAGGTCTCCTACTATTATTGTGGAGCTGTTTTTCTCACTTTTTAATGCTCTTAGTGATTATGTATCTTGAAACCCTGTCCTTGAGTCTATAAATATTTAATATGGTTATATCCTCCTGGTATATTGTCCCTTTAATCATTACATATTGTTCTTCCTTATCCTTTATGGTGGATTTAACTTTAAAGTCTATTTTGTCAGAAATTAATATTGCCAGTCCTGCTTTTTTTTCATTGTTGTTTGCTTGATATATTATTTTCCATGCTTTGTGTTTTAGTTTGATCGTGTCTTTAAGTCTAATGTATGTCTCTTGTAGGTAGCATATAATTGGATTGTGTTTTTTAATCCATTCTGCCACTCTCTGTCTCTTTACTGGTGCATGTAGCCCATTTACATTCAGTGTAATTATGGATAGGTATGAGTTTAGTGCTGTCATTTTGATGTCTTTTTTTGTGTGTTGTTGACAGTTTCTTTTTCCCACTTAATTTTTTGTGTTGAGTAGTTTGTGTATTGTCTTTTGCTCTTTTTCATTTTTGTTGATTTTGTTTTTGCTTTGGCTTTGTGTTTTTCTTGTATTTTATTTTGATGGGTAGGACTGTTAGTCTCCTTTGTGGTTACCTTAATATATACCCCTGTTTTTCTAAGTTTAAACCAAATTCTTATCTCTTTATATCGCCTTGACTTCCTCTTTGTATAAAAGATCCCTGACTATTTTTTTTTGTCTCTCTTTATTGATTTAATGTCTTCTTTTGCATAATGACATCACTGTTTCCCTGTTTTGAGTGTTTTTTTTTTTTTTTTAAATCTTATTTATTTTTGTGATTTCCTTATCTGGGTTGATATCTGGTTGCTCTGTTCTGTGTTGTAGTCTTGGGTTGTTATCAGATGTTATTGATTTTCTAACCAGAGAACTCCCTTTAGTATTTCTCATAGTTTTGGTTTGGTTTTTTCAAATTCCCTAAACTTCTGTTTATCTGGAAATGTCCCAGTTTCACCTTCATATTTGAGAGGCTTTGCTAGACATATGATTCTTGGCTGGCAATTTTTTTCGTTTGATGCTTTATATACATCGTTGCATTGCTTTCTTGCCTGCATGGTTTCTGCTGAGTAGTCCAAGCTTGTTCTTATTGACTTTCCTTTGTAGGCGACTTTTCATTTATCCCTAGCTGCTCTTAAAATTCTCTCTTATCTTTGGTTTTAGCAAGTTTGATTATAATATATCTTAGTGGCCTTCTTTTGGGATCTACCTTGTGTGGGGTTTGATGAGCATCTTGAACAGATATTTTCTCATCTTTCACTATGTCAGGGAAGTTTTCTGCCAACAAATCTTCAAACTTTCTGTCTGTATTTTCTGTCCTCCCCCCCCCTTCTGGTAATCCAATCACTCATAGTTTATTTCTCTTTAGAGTCCCACATGATTCTTAGGGTTTCTTCATTTTTTTAAATTCTTTTATTGGATTTTTCTTTAGATATATTGGTGCCAAGTGTTTTATCTTCTATTTCGCTAATTCTGACTTCCATTTCCTCAGTTGTGCTCCTCTGACTTTCTATTGAGTTGTCTAGTTCTGAAATTTTATTGTTAATCTGAATTTCTGATTGGTGTCTCTGTATGGATTCTTTCAGCCTATTAAATTTTTCTTTATGTGCTTGAATGACCTTATTAATTTCCTCAACTGCTTTAACTGTTTGCTCCTTGGCTTGTCTGCATTTTGCCTGATCTCCTTCCTGATTTCTTGAAAAGTTCTATATATTAATCTCTTGTATCCTACTTCTGGTAATTCCAGGAATATATCTTCATCTGGAAGATTCCTTGAATCTTTGTTTTGTGAACTTGTTGAAGTGATCATGTTCTGCTTGTTTATGTGATTTGATGTTGACCATTGTCTCCAAGCCATCTATAAGTTATTGTATTAGTTTATTTTATGTTTGCTTACTGTGTCCTAGCTTCTTGCTTTATTTTGTTTTGATATGCCCAGATAGGCTACTTGAGCGAGCTAGCTTGATTATTTTTGCCTTTGAAGTTCTAACGTCCTGTCACCAGATGGCTAGAGCTGTTACCAGGTATAGGAGCCTGGGAGTCCATTCACTTTTCTTGTGTGGATTCAGCCCTGGTGTCTAGATAGTTGGTCTCACCAAATGTGTGGTGCAGGCTCTGTCCTACAGTCTTAGAGGGGGGTGGGTGATTGGTGTAGACACAGGTATCTAGTTGCAGCAGGGGGTCATGCTCTGAGCAAAGCAGGGGGCTGACAACCAACCCCAGAGTGTCCACGAGGAAAGTGCATCCCTGTTCCCTAGAACGCACAGGTGGGTGGGCTCTGCAGCTGGACAATTTGTACCAAATGCTTTTGGATGTAAAGACTGGGAGGTACCACTTATCCTTGGACCCCTTTTGCAGGTGGCTAGGTGGCATAGATGGAGCCACCAGTCCTCAGGCCCCTGATGTGGGTAGGTGAGGATCCTGTTTAATAGGCAGAGCAGTGTCAAAAGTCAAAAACCCGTCTCTTCACTGCACAGCTGAAACAGTTGAAATTATACCTCAGGTACATACACCATTGTACTGTGCCAACAAGGGTCTAAGATGCTGAAATGGGCCCAAACAGGTCCATGCAGTGTTGAAAGGCATTCAAAGCCTGTGGATTGTTTGTGCCTGGACAGGAGCTGCTGGCATAAGTTACCATCTTAGGGGAACTGGCAGATTATTTTTTTCCCCTTTTGTTAATTTGTTACTTCTTCAAGGCCAGGAGAATGGCTCAGGATGCACAGCAGAACCTATCTCAGACCCCAGGAAATTGATAACCACGGAAGCAGGCTTGGGGGCTAGAGCAGAGGGAAGAGGCATCAGAAAATTGGGGAAGTGTTCTTTTTAAAAGGATACTATTTTATCTGTGTGGTAAATTAGATGCAAGCACTTATCTTTTGCTGAGAGTGCTGTTCTTCTCTGATTCCCAAGGCATGAGTAGACTCTGTGTAGTTCACTCTCTCTCCTTTAGGAAACCGCATCCCAAATGCTACTGCCAGCCCTGCTGTGGTTACACCAGGGAATGAATCTGGTCTGAAGGGGGCCAGTTTCTGCCGAGTCAGGTCTGGCAACTCCTTGCCGCTTCTGAACTGTCTCTCCCTTCCCTTGCTGCTCAGTCCAATTTCTTAACTTTGCATTTGATGTTTAGGACTCTTAGCTTTTTATGCATATAATCGATTCACTTGTTTTTTCAGGTCTTTTTTGTGAGAAGGATCACTGCAAGCATCTGACTATTCCGCCATCTTGGTCCTGTCTCTACAGCATAATATTTTTGAGATGTGTCTGTGTATATCAGGAGATTGTTCTTTTTTTAATTGTTAAATACTATCCCATTGTTTATTTGTTTTCCAGATAGGTATTTGTGTTATTTCTAATTTTTAATTATTATGAGTAGAGCTGCTATATGAACCCTATGTCCTCAAAAGTTTTTTGAGGGTTTTTTTTTTTTTTTTTCTCTTGAGTAACCGTCTAAGTTTGAGATAGCTGGGTTATAGGGTGTATGCATTTTTTAAGTATATAGGTAACTGCCAAAAGACTTCCAAAGGGTTTGTTACCATTTTATCCCCACCCCCACAGAAATAAATGAGGCCTCAGATTGCTCAACATTATTTATCAATATTTTGTGTTGTCAATCTTTTAAATTTCAGACAGTCTAGTGAGTGTGCAATGTGGTTCAATGTTCATAACAGCTTTTTTTGAGTTATAATTCATATATGATGAATTACAAGTTTTTAAAGTGCACAATTGCTATGTTTATATGTATGTATACATATGTGAAATCATTACCACAATCAAGATAATGAACATATTGAATATTCTGATGCACTTTTGTAATCTCTCTTTGCTGGCACTGCCTGCAAACTCCCTTCATTCATAGGAGACCACTGATCTGCTATCACTATCAGTTTGATTTTCTGGAATTTTATGTATATAGAAACAGAAAGTCTGTATTATTTTTTTCTGGCTTCTTTCAGACAGCATAATGAATTATTTTGAGATTTATTCTGCATTCATCTTGTTATATGTACTAGTAGTTCCTTTTTGTTGCTGAATAATATTCTATTGCATGGGTATACCACAATTTGTTTATCATTCACCTAATGATATTATGTCATTTCCAGTTTTGGCCTGCTACAAATAAAGCTGTTATGAACATATGTGTACAAGTCTTTGCATGGAGATATGCTTTCTTGTCTCTTGGATAAATACCTAGGAGTGGATTGGCTGGGCAATATAGAAGGAGTATGTTTAACAGTCTAGGAAACAGCAAAACTGTTTTCCAAAGTAGCTGTATCATTTTATAGTCCCACCTGCAATATATGAGAATTCCAGTTGTTCACGTCCTTTTTAATTTGAGATATTCTAAAAACATTTAGTGGTCTCTGATTGCAGTTTTAATTTGCATTTCCTAATAAAGGAGCCCTGGTGGTGAGGTAGGGAAACTCTGGTGGCATAGTGGTTAAGTGCTACGGCTGCTAACCAAGAGGTCGGCAGTTTGAATTTGCCAGGCACTCCTTGGAAACTCTATGGGGCAGTTCTACTCTGTCCTACAGAGTCGCTCTGAGTCAGAATCGACTCAGTGGCAGTGTGTTTGGTTTTGGTTTTTGGTGGCAAGGTGGTAAAGAGCTCGGCTGCTAACACAAAGGTCAGTGGCTGGAATCCATCAGCCTCCCCAAGGGAGAAAGATGTTGCAGTTTGCTCCAGCAAAGAGTATAGTCTTGGAAACCTCATGGGGCAGCTCATCCTATAGGATCTCTATGAGTCAGAATTGACTCAAAGGTAATAGGTTTAATGACTAATAATGCTGAATGTCTTTTCATGTGCTATTTGCCATCCATACATTCTTTATTGGTCCAGTATCTTTTCAAATCTTTTGCCCATTTTAAAAACTGGCTTGTTTGTATTCTTATTATTGAGTTTTGATACTTTTTTTTTTTTTTACGTATTCTGCATAACAGTTCCTTATTAAATATATGACTTGCAAATATTCACTTGCAGGCTGTTGCTTATCTTTTTATTTCCTTAACAGTTTCATTTCAAAGAGTAGACGTTCTTGACACAGAGAAACTAAAATTCATTAAGTTTTCTGTATGAATCATGGCTTTAGAGTTGTATCTAAGAAATATTTGCCTAACCCAGAGTCAAAATATTTTCTACTTTGTTTTCTTCTAGAAGTTTTATTCTTTCTTTACTTTTTTCTTCCTTTTTGCATATGGATGTTCAATTGTTCTAGTACCATTTGTTAAAGAGGTGATCTTTTCTCCACTATATTGCCTCTGCAACTTCTTTGAAAATCAATTGACCATACATGTATGGCTCAATTTATGGACTCTATTGTTTTTTTTTATTGTTTACTAGTCTAATTAGTGTTTTTGTTATTAGGTACCGTCAAGCTGGTTCTGACTCACAGTGACCGTACCTACAACAGAACAAAACATTGCCTGGTCCTGCATCATCCTCACAATCATTGTTATGCTTTAGCTCATTGCTGCAGCCACTGTGTCAGTCCATCTTGTTGAGGGTCTTCCTTTTTGTCTCTGACCTTCTAGTTTACCAAGCATAATGCCCTTCTCCCGGGATTGATCCCTCCTGATAACATGTTCAAAGTGTGTGAGACATAGTCTTGCCATGCTTGCTTCTAAGGAGCATTCTGGTTGTACTTCTTCCAAGACAGATTTGTTCATTCTTAACCAACACCACAATTCAAAGGCATCAATTCTTCTTCAGACTTTCTTATTCATTTTCCAGATTTCGCATGCATATGAGGCGACTGAAAGCACCATGGCTTGGGTCAGGCGCACCTTAGTCCTTAAAGTGACATCTTTGCTTTACAACACTTTAAAGTGGTCTTTTTGCAGCAGATTTGCCCAATGCAATGTGTATTTAGATTTCTTGACTGCTGCTTCCACAGGTGTTGATTGTGGATCCAAATAAAATGAAATCCATGACAACCTCAATCTTTTCTCCGTTTATCATGATGTTGCTTATTGATCCAGTAGTGAAGATTTCTGTTTTCTTTATGTTGAGGTGTAATCCCTACTGAAGGCTGTAGTCTTTGATCTTCATTAATAAGTGCTTCAAGTCCTCTTTACTTTCAACAAGCAAGGTTTTGTCATCTGCAAATCACAGGCCGTTAATGAGTCTTCCTCCAATCCTGATGCCCCGTTCTTCATCATATACGTCCAGCTTCTCAGATTACTTGCTCAGTATACAGATTGAACAGGTATGGTGAAAGATACAACCCTGGCACACACCTTTCCTGACTTTAAACCGTGCAGTATCTCCTTGTTCTGTTCAAACAACTGCCTCTTGATCTATGTACGGGTTCCTCATGAGCACAATTAAATGTTCTGGAATTCCATTCTTCGCAATGTTATCCATAATTTGTTATGATCTGCACAGTCAAATGCCTTTGTATAGTCAATAAAATACAGGTAAACATCTTTCTGGTTTCCTTGGCTTTTAACCAGGAACCATCTGACATCAACCATGTTATCCCTGGTTGTACACCCTCTTCTGAATCTGCCTTGAATTTCTGACAGTTCCCTGTCCATGTACTGCTTCAACTACTTTTTAGTGATCTTCAGCAAAATATTACTTGTGTGTGATATTAATGACATTGTTTGATAATTTCCTCGTTTGTTTGGATCACCTTTCTTGGTTATAGACATAAATATGGATCTTTTCCAGTCGATTGGCCAGGTAGCTCTCTTGCAAATTTCTTGGCATAGACTTGGGAGCACTTCCAGTGCTGCATCTGTTTGTTGAAACGTTAATTAGTATGTCTATTTTTACACCCATATTCCAATATTTTTATTACAGTAGCTTAATGGTAAATCTTGAAATAAGTTAGTGTAAGTCTTCCAACTTTGTTCTTTTTAAAAATCGTTTTGGCTACTCTAGGTCCTATACATTTCAATAATAATTTTAGAATCGGTTTGTCAATTTCTTCAAAAAAAGACTGCTGGTATTTTGATTGGAATTGCATTGATTTTATGGCGTTACCTACAGATTTTTTCGTTATTGTTTTTGTTAGCTGCCATGGAGCTGCCTCCTGGCTGATGGTGACCACATGCACAACAGAATGAAATGCTGCCTGCTCCTTTGCCATCCTCATGATGGGTGCCAGATGAGGCTGTTGTGATCCATAGGGATTTTATGGGCTGATTTTTGGATGTAAGTAGCCAGGCCTTTCTTCCTTGTCTGTCTCAGTTTGGAAACCTTTTCAGCAGCATCACAGCACACAAACCTCCACTGACAGACAAGTAGTAGCTGCACATGAGGTGCACTGGCTAGGAATCAGAGCCGCATCTCCCACATAGAAGATGAGAATTCTGCCACTGGAGATGGAGGGAATTTTCATCTTAATTCTTGACTAGTTTATTTAAATCAATTTGTTTCCTTTTCAAGTTTCTTTTAAATAAACTTAAATCAAAGACAAAATTTAAAGCAAAAACAAAACAAAAAATAGAATAACAAAACAAAAGACCTTTGGTCTTCACATTTCCCTCTAAATGTCATCTAATTTTTTTTCCTCCATTTCTCATCCAATCTTCTGAATACTGACTGTCTTTATTTTCTTTTAACCATTCATTCAATTCACTGATTTTGGGCCTCAACCCCTCTTGCTTTCTGTTGAAATTTATGACTATTCTCTTTCTCTCTACCTGTTTACTTCCTGAAATTTCATAATCTCTATTCTTCTGGAGCCCAGGTGGTGTAGTGGTTAAGAGCTTGGCTGCTAACCAAAAGTTTGGTAGTTTAAATCCACCAGCTGCTCCTTGGAAATCCTATGGGCCACTTTTACCCTGTCCTGTAGGGTCACTACGAGTCAGAATCGACTCAACAGCAATGGGTTTTGTTGTTGTTGTTGTTCTTCTGGAGTCCCCGAGCCCTCGGGTGTTAACAAAAAGGTTGGAGGTTTGAGTTTACTTCAAAAAATTAGGCATCGAAAACCCTATGGGGCACAGTTCTAGTCTAACACACATGAGAGAGCCATGATTCAGAATCGACTTGACAGCAACTAGTTATTGTTCTTCTTACTCTACGCTTTTGAAAGGGGGTTAGGGATTGCACCCATTGCTATGGTTTAAATTTCATCTATGCTGATTAACCCTCAACTCCTATGCCTACCATAGACTCCTCCCCCATAATAACCTGCCACCTGACCACTATATCTAGATATAAGACGTGCATCTCGACTCAACATGACTGGAAATGAATTTACCTTCTGAAATCTTGCTTTATTTTGCTATCTTATCACCTCTTTGATTACTTCTTATTCACCCAGTAGTCAAGCTGGAAACTGGACTCATCATCTCTTAATCATTTCCACATCTATAATCAATCATATTTCTTGCTAATTTAATTTCTGAGCTACTTCTTTAGTCTATCTTGTCTTTAGTCTTTGGAGTTTTACCATGTCTCTCCTGAATTCTAGCCACCAAAAACCCAAAAACCCGTTGTTACAGAGTTGGTTCTGACTCATAGTGACCCTATAGGACAGAGTAGAATTGCTCCATACAGTTTCCAAGGAGCGCCTGGTGGATTTGAACTGCCGACATTTTGGGTGGCAGCTGTAGCTCTTAACAATTATGCCACCAGGGTTAAATTCTAGCCACAGTCTTCCAATTCTTCTCCTTATGTCTAGTCTTTACTCCCTGAACGTTTCCAGTGGGATGTATATAAAACACTCAGTAAGCATTTTCTCTTTTTCTACCCACAGGATTATTATATGACCCTGTCTATCTCTGCAAGTCTCAACTCTTGTTTTATCTGCCCAGCATCACCAGTACTTGTAGTTTCCCTTTGTACTCCATTTAGTGCTTCATTTATTTAAATGTATCCATGTCATTCCTCCATCTGTAATGCTCTTCTCTGACCATTTTCCTGCTGATTCCTACTCAATTTGTAAGCTCTTGTCTCACATCCTTGAGAAAAAATTGTTTTAGTCACCTTCTCCCTGTGCGAGTCAGGTCCTTTCTACTGTGCTTCCAAAATACAACAGCATATCTCTATTTTCACTCTTATACTATTACGTTAACTTTTTAAATTTATAATTATAAAAACATTATATCTTGCTTCCCAATGAGCAAGTTAACTCCTTGAGGTCAGAGACTGTATCTTATTTATCTTAGTATACTTTGAATTTGGCACAATGTCTGGCTCATACTAGGTTCTCAACAACTGTTTGCTTTTGAAAGAGGGTGAACGTTTTTATAATATTTGCTATATGTGGCACACTATTTGCCCAAATTGTACAAGTTTATGAAGGCATTTTGAGGCAGGAGAATCTTATCTGAATAATCTTTAGTTATAAGTATCACTGACTTGGTCTCATACTTTAAGTCATTTTCTCCCTGCCCAGATATTTTCCTGAATTGTTATTTTCCCTATATCTTTTCATTATATATACATATATCTTTAGCTTAGGGAATAAATATATGTTAGTGTATATATTTAATGTTTTTATGGTTCCTAAGACGGAGGGAATTATCCCTCTTTCCTTGGAACATATTCTCTGTCTGATTGGTTTTTAACTGGTCCCCCCTTTGCAAAATTCTTCCTTCACAGTCACTGACTCAATTCAGTTTTTTCCTTCCCCTACTTTCTCAGAAACTGGCCTTCATCTTAGTCTTTTTTATTTTTGCTTAGCTGAGCTCTGATCTACTCTGATCTGTCAAAGAAGAGAATCCTGTACTCTGTTAGATGTGAAAGAAAAGGAGTTTTATTGAGGAATAATATGACTCGAACTGGGCAGCACTAAGTAAAAATACAAAGCACTTCACAGTTCAAGCAAAGGGAAGGGTCTACAAACACAGAGAACAAAGGAAAGGAAGGGGGTTAATGAGTGATTATAGATAAGATCAGTTTCAGGTTGAAGTCCTTTGAAATGTAAAGGTTGGCTACTTTGCAAGGAAGGAGTGAGTTACCACCTAGGTGAGTGGTGCCACCTGGTTTGGTTACATATGATTGCAGTCATGAACGCGTTTTTCCCTACACAAATAACACACTTATCTTCTAAGTTTGTTTGCCAACCACTCCCTCCCCCAATGAGGTATTTTTGTAAGCTTGCTATGCTAATTTTTTACAGCAACATGTAAAAAAAATTGGCATAGAAGCACTTATGAAAATACTTTGTGGGGGAGAAAGCAGTTGGCAAACAAATGTAGAAAGCACACATTATTTGTGTAAAAATAGAGTGCATCTTGACACATTCTTCCCATGAGCAAATGGTTTACATCTTGACCTTTTGCTTCCTGCGAATGCGTGTTGGCCCCATCATTCTTATGTCTGACATCAGTGCCTCCAGTTTGGAACTTTTCCCTTTACAGATCTAATCCTTTATTTTGTTATTTTGCTATTACTTATTGTGAAAGAAAAAAGATATAAGTCTGCATGAACATCCCAGAGGACGATATCCTGAGTACAGGAATCTAGAAAGGGCCTATGACTTAGAGGTACTTTCCTTCATGGTAGTTCTTGGATTTTCAAGAGACCTGTGGGATGTACTCATCTATACTTCAGGGTACGCCATCTCAAAACCCCTCCTGGAAGAAAGCAGGGTACAAATAATAAATAAATTAAGTATACTTCCAGTTACCAGTCTTTGATATGCCAGGTGTGGCTTAAGGAACTTCTGGTAAATCCTGGATATGGGCATTTAGGCAGATCTGTTATCTATTATTAAGGCCTGGATATATAGGAAACCAGTTTTTGGATGGTTTCTTCCCCCTGGGTACCTTGAACTGGGTGTTAAAGACTAGAACATATGTTTTAGATGCAGAAATTCATGAATAAAATGGCCTTTGGGTAAACCTAGGTATTTTAAACATCTGGTCCTCAAATGCAGAAATCAACTTTGTATTCCTCTTGATGTAAGAACCATCACATAGGTAGGGGGATTTCCAGGACTACAGCAACAGACTTCTCGCTGATCTCATTGACTTTATTCTCTCCCTCATATCATCATATTTTAATACTTCTTTTTTCCTAAAACACAGAAATGATTGTTTCTCTCTAAAGTTAAAAAGATCTTTGACAGTCTTCTATTTCCTTCAGAATAAGGTTTAATTCCCATCACTTGGCACTAAAAGGCTTTTACTACTTGTTCCTTTTCAATGTCATCTCCCCCTAAATACCCTGCAGTTCTCTATTGTAGGCCATGTGGTTATCGTATGTACATTCATATCTCCATAACTTTGCTTCTTCTATGTGCCCCTTCTAGACTATCTTTTCTTACTTTTGAAATTATACACATCTTTCAATATTCAAGGAGCTCCTGGGTGGCACAAATAGTTAAGCATTCAGCTACCAATTGAAAGGTTGGCAGTTCAAACACACCTAGAGGTGCTGCAGGAGAAAAGCTTGGCAATCTACTTCTGCAAGATCACAGCATATAATCTATGGAGCACAGTTCTACTCTGACACACATGGGATTGCCATGGAGTTGATTCAAGTAGTTGTTTCTTTTTAATATTCAGCTAAATGCCCCCTCTGTGACCTCTGACACAGAGTTCCTTTGAAAAAAACAATTACTTTCTCTTCCGGATGTTTCTGGAGTGATAGCAGCTAATATTTAGTGTATGCTTGCTAAGATGCAGGTAATGTTATTAATAACACTTTATAAATAAGGTAACTTGCACCCAGCTAGTACCTGGCAGGATTCAAACACACTCCAGCATTGACACTTTTATCACCTAAGAGTCAAGAAACTCATGTGCCTCTTAATATGGCACTTAGAACAGACTGCGTTGCATTTTACTTGGAAATATATTTGCTTTGAGAGTAGAATTTTTTTCTCATGTATTGAATGTTCCACAATTCCTGGCAGAGTGCCTTTTATCATATCTCTTTACTTAATTAAAATACAAATTTGGTAATTTTTTTTTCTGGTTATGTCAGATATCCATTCAGATAAGACTTTAAAAAAAAAAGGAATTCTATTTTAAGGAAATAAAGAGATCTCAAGAAAAATTGAAGGGCAAGAAATTTAGTTGAATATCATGAGGAAGTAGAACAAAGAACTAGAAAGACATCAGAAAAAAAGGCAACTATGCTTTCAAGGGAGTCTCTGGGTGGTGCAAACAGTTAACGCACTTAGCTGCTAACTCAAAGGTTGGAGGTTCAAGTCCCCTCAAAGGCACCTTGGAAGAAAGGCCTGGCAATCTACTTTGGAAAGTCATCCATTGAAAACCATATGGAGCACAGTTCTACTCTGACAAAAATGGAGTTACCGTGAGTCAGAGTCAACGTGATGGCAACTGATTAAAAAAATGCTTTGAAGACTCTTCCTCTCTCTAGAATCAAAAGACATCTTGTGTCTTCTCTTTGAGCACTTGTTCTCTCTCTCTCTCTCTCCCAGTGACAAGATCTGACTGTTCTAGCCATGCAGTGACATTACCTCTGGCTTCATGGCCAACAATTGACTGACTAGCATTCCATGCTCCCAGTTGTAAATTCATGAAAGAGAAATCTGAATAGAGCAGGTGCCCACTCTTGGTTCACTTGCCTATAACCAGAGGACAGTGAGAAGCACTACCAAAATGACCTCATAATTGCAGAGGCAGTTCTCAGAGAAGAGTGTCCTGTGTCAAGCAAATACCTCTAAAATAATATTTACTTCAGATAAATTAATGGTTCTACCTGGCTAAATTATTGATTTATTTTCTGTTTTAACCTGTGCTATTCTGGTAAGAACTATCTCTTTTATTGCTTCTAAAATGCTGCTGGAATCTCATTGCTGATGTCAGATGGATCTTGGCCAAAAGCAGAGAATAGCAGGGAGATATTTACCTGAGTTTTATTGATTATGCAAAGACATTCGACTGTAAAGATCGTAACAAATTATGTATAATGTTTCAAAGAATGGGAATTCTGGAACACATTGCGCTCATGTGGAACCTGTACATAGACCAAGAGGCAGTTGTTCTAACAGAACAAGGGGATACTACATGGTTTAAAATCAGGAAAGTGTGCTTTAGGGTTGTATTATTTCACCATACTTATTCAATCTGTATACTCAACAAATAATCTGAAAAGCTGGAATATATGAAAAAGAATGGGGGATTAGAACTGGAGGAAGACTCAATAACAACCTGCATTATGCAAATGACACAACCTTGCTCACTGAAAGCGAATAGGACTTGAAGCACTTACTGATGAAGATTAAAGACTACAGCCTTCAGTATGGATTACACCTCAACATAAACAAAACAAAAATGCTCATAAGTGAACCAGTAAACAACATCATGATAAAGAGAGAAAACACTGAAGTTGTCAAGAATTTCATTTTACCTGGATCCACAATCAACGCCAATGGAAACAGCATTCCTCTTGATGTAAGAACCATCATGCAGGTAGGGGGATTTCCAGGGCCACAGCAACAGCCTTCTCACTGATCTCATTGACTTTATCCTCTACCTCATATTATCATATTTTAACATTTCTATTTTCCTAAAACACAGAAATGATTTTTTTTCCCTCTAATGTTAAAAAGATCTTTGACAGTCCTCTGTTTCCTTCAGAATAAAGTTTAATTCCCATCACTTGGTTTTAAAAGAATTTTACCACTTGTTTCAACTTCGTTTTCCTCTAAATCTGCAGTTCTCTATTGCAGGCCATGTGGTTATTCTGTGTATATTCATATCTTCATATCTTTGCTTCTTCTATTCACTCTGTCTAGACTATCTTTTCTTACTTTTGAAATTATATGCATCTTTCAATATTCAAGGAGTTCCTGAGTGGCACAAAGTGTTAAGCATTCAACTACTAACCGTAAGGTTGGCAGTTCAAATATACCTAGAGGTACCCCAGAAGAAAAGCCTGGCAATCTGCTTCTGAAAGATCACAGCATACTATCTATGGAGTACAGTTGTATGCTAACATATGTAGGGTTGCCAGCAATTGGAGTTGATTCAATGGCAATTTTTTTTTTTCACTATTCAGCTCAAATGCCCCCCACAGTGAACCCAAACTGTGAGTTACTTCCAAAAAATAATTGTTTTCTCTTCTGGATGTTTCTGGAGTTACAGCAGCTAGTATTTAACATATGCTTGCTAAGTGGCAGGTAATGCTATTAATATTACTTTATAGGATAAAATAACTGGCACACAGCTAGTATGTAACAGGATTCAAACACACTCCAGTGTTGACACTTTTATCATCTAAGACTCAAGCACCCTGTGTTCCCCTTAATATGTCACTTAGAACAGACCACATTGTATTTTACTTAGAAATATATTAGCTTTGATAATAGAATTTTTTTTCTCATTTATTGAATGTCCCATAATGCCTGGCAGAGTGCCTTTCATCATATCTCTTTACTTAATTAAAATATAAGCTTCACAAAATTTTTTCTGGTTATGTCAGATATCCATTCTGACTAGCCTAAACAAAAAAAAAAAAAAAAAAGAGAGAGAGAGAAATCTATTTTAAGGAAATAGAGAGATCTCAAGAAATTGAAGGCAAGAAATGTAGTTGAATGCCATGAGGAACCAGAACAAAGAACTAAAAAGGCTTCAGAAAACAAGGCAACTATCCTTTCAATGGAGTCTCTTGGTGGTAAAAACAGTTGATGCACACAGTTGCTATCCCAAAGGTTGGGGGTTCATGTCCACCCAGAGGCACCTTGGAACAAAGGCCCGTCAATCTACTTTAGAAAAGTCATCCACTGAAAATCCTATGGAGCACGGTTCTACTCTCACACACACAGGGTCACCATGAGTCAGTGTCAACTTGATGGTGAGTGATTAAGAAAAATGCTTTGAAGACTTCCTTACTCTAGAATCACAGGACATCTTGTGTCTTCTCTTTGAGCACCTGTTCTCTCTCTCTTTCTCCCCATGACAGAAATTGGCTACTCTAGTCATGCAGTGACATTACCTCTGGCTCCATGGCCAACAATTGACTGACTGGCATTCCATGCTCCCGGTTGTAAATTCATGGAAGAGGAAATCTGAATAGAGCAAGTGCCCACCCTTAGTCTACTTGCCTATAACCAGAGGACAGTGAGAAGCACTACCAAAATGATCTCATAATTGTAGAGGCAGTTCTCAGAGAAGAGTGACCTGGGGCAAGAAAATACCTCTAAAATAATATTTACTTCAGATAAATTAATGGTTCTACCCGCTTAGGAAACCCTGTTGGTGTAGCGGTTAAATGCTATGGTTGCTAACCAAAAGGTCCCCAGTTTGACTCCACCAGGTGCTCCTTGGAAACTCTATGGGGCAGTTCTACTCTGTCCTATATGGTTGCTATGAGTCAGTATTGACTCTATGGCAGTGGGTTTTTTTTTTGGTTTTTACCTGGCTAAATTATTGGTTAATTTTCTATTTTAGCACATGTTATTCTGGTAAAAACTATCTCTTTTATTGCTTCTTAAGTGCAACTGGAATGAGAGATATCATTCTGATGTCAGATGGATCTTGGCTAAAAGCAGAGTACCAGAAAGATGTTTACCTGTGTTCTATTGACTATGCAGAGGCATTCATTATGAGGATCATAACATTACGTATAACATTTCAAAGAATGGGAATTCCAGAACAATTATTGTGCTCATGTGGAACCTATACATAGACGATGAGACAGTAGTTTGAACAGAACAAGGGTGTCTTAGTCATCTAGTGCTGCTGTAACAGAAATACCGCAAGTGGATGGCTTTAACAAAGAGAAATGAGAAATTTATTCTCTCACAGTCTAGGAGGCTAGAAGTTCGAATATAGGGTGCCAGCTCCAGGGGAAGGCTTTCTTTCTCTGTCAGCTCTGGGGAAAGGTTCTTGTCATTAATCTTCCCTGGTGGAGGAATGTCTCAGCACAGAGTATGCAGTATTCTCCTAGCTCTTGATTCTTGGTGGTATGCAGTCTACCTGTCTCTCCACTAGCTTCTCCCTTTTATATCTCAAAAGAGATTGATTTAAAACACATACCTAATCTGGTAGATTGAGCCCTGTTTTCATTAACATAATTGCCTCTAATCTTGCCTCATTAACATCATAGAGGTAGGATTTATAACACATAGGAAAATTGCATCAGATGACAAAATGGTGGACGATCACATAATGGCAGGAATCATAGCCTAGCCAAGTTTACACATATTTTCGGGGGACACAATTCAATCCATAACAAACAGGATACCTCATGGTTTAAAGTCAGGAAAAGTGTGTGTCAGGGTTGTATTCTTTCACCATGCTTATTCAATCTGCATGCTGAACAAATAATTTGAGAAGCTGGACTATATGAAGAAGAATGTGGCATCAGGATTGGAGGAAGACTCATTAATAACCTGTGCTATGCAAATGACACAACTTTGCTTGCTGAATGTGAACAGAACTTGAACCACTCGGTGATGAAGATCAAAGACTACAGCCTTCAGCATGGATTACACCACAACATGAAGAAAACAAAAATCAACACAGCTGGACCAATAAGCAACATCAGGATAAACAGAGAAAAGATTGAAGTTGTCAAGGATTTTGTTTTACTTAGATCTACAAAAAGTGCCAATAGAAGCAGCAGTCAAGAAATCAAATAACGTATTGCATTGGGCAAATTTGCTGAAAAAGTCCTTTTTCAAGTGTTGAAAAGCAAAGATGTCACCTTGAGGACTAAGCCATGATGTGCTCAATTGCTTCATATGCATGTGAAAGCTGGACGATAAATTAGGAAAACAGCAGAAGAATTGATGCCTTTGAATTATGGTGTTGGCAAAGAATATTGAATGTACCTGTACTGCTGGAAGAATGAACAAGTTTGTCTTAGAAGTACAGCAGCTCCTTAGAAGCAAGAATGGCAAGATTTCATCTCACGTACTTTGAACATGTTATCAGGAAGGACTAGTTCCTGGTGAAGGACATCATGCTTGATAGATGGTCAATGAAAGAGAGGATGACTGTCAATGAGATGGATTGACTGTCTGCAACAATGGGCTCAAGCATAGCAACGATTGTGAGGATGGCACAGGACAGTGTAGTGTTTTGTTCTGCTGTACACAGGATTGCTATGAGTTGCAACCGACTCAAGGACACCTAACAACAACAAGTGTAACCGTGGACAACAAAAGACAAGGAGTTTATACATTTCCAGTCCATAGCCTTGCTCCTCAAATCTCATTAAGTAACACAACAGCAAAACCAAAAAGATGTTGCTGCATTCTGAGGAGAGAAAGCTGTCCATGTTGCCTACGTGTGTGAAAATTAATCCTTCTTTACTCTTTGTGTCAGATGGCACTTAGTGGCTTTTTTTTTTTTAGTTCAATTATAGCGTGTAATACATGCTATTGGTGTTTAGTAAGTGACTGTATGTCATGCAATGCCATATTGATAATTAAAAACCTCTAAATTGTCAAAGGAACATGTAATACCAAGGAGAAACCCATCTGGATGTGGGAGGAAATAAATCCTCATTGGACCTCCCGAGATTTTATCAAAAGCGATGTACAGTTTTACACTCTGACAAGCAGTGAGAAGAAGTAGTTTTTCTCACTGCTTACCTCTTTTTTAAGTTGGTATTTACTCATATGGAGGATTCTACCCCCTGCCTGAGTGAAGTGTCAGATATTTTCCATCATGTTAGTGGGGTTGCAGCCAGAGCTATCAGTGCACAGTGAGCCGGGCCAAAGGGGAGTATGTCCAGGAGTGGACCACAAACTGCCTCCCAGGACTTTGTATCATTGTTTATTAATTGAGTGCTGACAGTGTGTTCTCCTGTTTGTTAAGTGAGGGAGAAGAAACAGACCCAGCTTTCTGAGTTCAAGGTCTGAGTCAGCCAGACAGTGTAGCGGAGACTGAAATACTCTGATGGCTACATCTCAAGAAAAGAGCTGCTTTACCTGCATGGTATAATTGTTTCTCATGCAACATTTATTTAGGAAATCATGGCTGGATAGCATTAAAAAGTAGACATTCAAAAAAGTTTTGAAAGATAGAGAAAATACTCACCTAGTGAAAGAAAAGTTAATCCTTTCCATTCTCTTTTGCCATCTAAATCCTCTCTTCTCACCTCAAAAGCAGTAAGCTAGAATAATTGGCTTGTTCTCTGGGTAGAAAAGAAGAATTCTTTAAAAGCGAATGCAAATTTATTTTACTTCTCTGCAGACTTGTGGCTTTTAAATATTAGTGCAGATTCCTTGCATATGTGATAGGAGGCAAGGTTGGGCGGAAGCCGAATTGAATCTTCCTGATACAACCATGATTTGCAAATACCAATTATTCTAATTGGACTACCTCTCCTGTTAACAAGGGCTCTCGCTTTCTTAGACTACTATGTAGGGAATTCCCCACAAGTTCTTCCAGTCAAGTATTACCTAGATGTCGTCTATATAAGAATAGAAATGTGAACAAGTCTTGAAAAACCTGAAATGACTTTAGATTGTTCGATTCCCTTGGGGCTGGATAGTTTAGGAATGTCTTACCTTCAAGTCTGTGGTAAGTAACTGGTAAATTCAATAAAATGACTTGATTTTTGATAGGAACTATTTCTTGGAACAAGTATCAGTGAATCATGGAAGAGAGCTAATTGCATCTACATGTTATTCTGAGTCTGTGAGTACGAATATGTATCTGTTTATTACATGGAGTGAGGAAGAAGGAAGATAGAATTATGGTACAGGAAATGGGAGTCAAAGTGGAACAAAATTGTTTATTGGCAGATACAGTGGGTTAAAGGTTACAGCTAAAATCACAAAGCATGAATATTTTACTTTCTCTGATAAAAAGAATACTTATGACCTCAGGTAATATCACATTACATACTTCCAAATTCTTTCTTTATGGCAAACATTTTTTTTTCTTATGTCTTGATGCAGAAATTAAAGATATGATTTCTTTTGCAAACCAACTGTGTTTCTTGTACCGTAAATCAAATGATTCATAAGTGATTTCAGATGTGATTTTTTTTTCCTCTGGAAACAAAATTTGGCTGACATTTTTTTCTTTCCTTTTGGTTCATTAATTGCATATTTCTTTTGTACCTATCATGTGCTGTTAGGTGCCGTTGAGTTGGCCTTGACTCACAGCGACCCTCTGTGTACAACAGAATGAAACTCTACCTGGTCCTGCACCAACCTCGCAGTCATTGCTATGCTTTAGCCCATTGTCGCAGACGCTATGTCAATCCATCTCACTAAGGGTCTTCCTCTCTTTCGTTGACCCTCTACTTTACCAAGCATGATGTCCTTCTCCAGGGACTCGTCCCTCCCGATAACAAGTCCAAAGGACATGTGATGAGGTCTCACCTTCCTTGCTTTTAAGGAGCATTCTGGCTGCCGTACTTCTTCCAAGACAGATTTGTTCATTCTTCTGGCAGTCCATGGTATATGTAATATTCTTTGCCAACACCATAATTCAAAGGCATCAATTCTTCTTCAGTCTTCCTTATTCATTGTTCAGCTTTCACGTGCATATGAGGCAATTGAAAACACCCTGGCTTGGGCCAAAAACCAAAAAAAAAAAACCAAATCCAGTGCCGTCGAGTCGGTTCCGACTCACAGCCACCCTATGTACCTTATTCCTTAAAGTGACACCTTTGCTTTTTAACACTTGAAAGAGGTCTTTTGCTGCAGATTTGCCCAGTGCAATATATCATTTGATTTCTTGACTGCTACTTCCATGGGCGTGATGTTCATACTCATCATTTCAATAATGATACTACTGCCCTGCTTATAGAACAAGGCAAATTAATTATTCAATTTTAAATATCCAAACTTACTGGAGTCCTAATACAAGATCAGCCTATTTCGAGCCATTTTCTTTATCCCTTCTATGATAAAAATATTCTGGCCAGCAGACCTGTTGTGGGATTTGAGCTATGGCTTATTGTAAATTGACTAGTATGGATGTCAATCCAAAGGCCACTCAGTGTAGCAGAGTAGCCCTTGGGACTTGGAGCACTTTGTATTCTTCCTCCAAAAGCATCTGTAATGAACAGAGTTATTTTGAAAGCACTCCCTGCAGTTCATGTCTTAATTCAATCATTTGGGAATAGGAAAGCAGATCCCTCTCAATACACCACTAGCTTGGATTTCTAGGCATGCTATGGTTTATGCACAATCCTCTCATTTATTTTTAGAGTAATAGAGTGATTTTTGAGCCAAGTTCTGCAGGCATTTGGGGGAGAAGGAAAGGTTTTAGGTGGTTCCAAATTCTTTAAGTGTCAATTGATGGTGTTTACTTTCCTATCCCTCTTCAGGAATGAAAACACATAGAGTGAATGACACACCTTAGACAAAAGAATGCAATTCTTGGCTCCTTTGCTCAGTTTAGTGGTAATAAACACTTTGACTCAAGAATGTTTAATTTCTACTTGTTTTTGCTATTGTGGGCTGTCATGGATTGAATTGTGTCCCCCCAAGTTCTGTGTCAGCTTGGCTAGGCCATGATTCCTAGTATTGTGTGGTTGTCCTCCATTTTGTGAGCTGATGTAATTTCCCTATGTGTTGTAAATCCTAATCTCTGCCCCTGGCTAATGAGGCAAGATTAGGCTATGTTAAAGAGGATTCAGATGGGATACAACACCCTTACTCAGGTCACAGCCTGATCTGATGTAAGGGGAGTTTCCCTGGGAAGTGCCCTGCATCTTCTTTTATCTTAGAGATAGAAGGAAAGAGAAGCTAGCAGAAAAGGGGGACCTCATACCACTAAGAAAGAAGCACCAGGAGCTTAGCGTGTCCTTTGGACCCAGGGTCCCTGCACTAAGAAGCTCCTAGACCAGGAGATTTGATGGCAAGGATCTTCCCCCAGACCTGACAGAAAAAGCAAGTCTTTTCCTGGAGCTGGCACCCTGAATTTGGACTTCTAGCCTCCTAAACTGTGAGATAACAAACTCCTGTTTGTTAAAGGCACCCACTTGTGGTTTTTCTGTTAGATCAGCCCTAGATAAAAAAAGACATGTGCCGTCGAGTAGATTCTGACTCATAACAACCATATAAGACAGAGTACAAAGGCTCCATAGTTTTCCTAGGCCGAAATCTTTACGAGAGCAGATCATCAGGTCTTTTCTCCCATAGAACCACTGGTAGGTTCAAATCACTGACATTTCAGTTAGCAGCCGAGCATTTAACCTAATCTTGTTGTCTGTGTTTTGAGAATTGCTTATCAAGCTTTTTTATAACTTGCTTTATTCTTTAATCTGAAAATAAGAAAAGAGTAACTGAATTCTAGCAGAGGTGTAAATTATATAAGAGTTGTTGTTGTTGTTAGGTGCCATTGTATCTGCTCAGACTCATAGCCCCCTACGTACAATAGTACAAAATACTGCCTGGTACTGGGCCATCCTCACAATCACTGCTTTATTTGAGTCCATTGTTGCAGCCACTGTATCAGTCCATCTCATTGAGGGTTTTCCTCTTTTTTGCTGATCCTCTACTTTACTAAGCATGATGTCCTTTTCCAGGAACTGGTCCCTCCTGATAACATGTCCAAAGTACTCAAGACAAAGTCTTGTCATCCTTGCTTCTAAGGAGCATTCCAGCTGTATTTGTTCCAAGACAGATCAGTTTGTTCTTCTGGAATGCCATGGTATATTCAATATTCTTCACCAATACCATAATTCAAATGCATTGATTCTTCTTTGGCCTTCTTTTCTCAATTGGCCAGCTTTCACATACATACATATTAGGTGATTGAAAATACCGTGGCTTGGGTCAGAGGCACTTTAGTCCTCCAGGTGGCATCTTTGCTTTTTAACACTTGAAAGAGGACTTTTTCAGCAGATTTGCCCAATGAAATGTGTCCTTTGATTTCTTGACTGTTGCTTCCATGGATGTTGATTGTGGATCCAAGTAAAATGAATCCTTGACAACTTCAGTCTTTTATCCATTTATCAAGATGTTGCTTATTGGTCCAGTTGTGAAGTTTTTTTTTGTATTTTTTATGTTAAGGTGTAATCCATACTGAAAGTTGTAGTCTTTGACCTTCGTCAGTAAGTACTTCATCAGTAAGTAGCTCATAGCAAGCTAGATTGTGTCATCTGCATGTCCCAGGTTGTTCATGAGTCTCTCTCCAATTCTGATGCCCTGTTCTTCTTCATATAGTCCAGCTTCTCCAATTATTTGCTCAGCATACAGATTAAATAAGTATGGTGAAAGTATATAACTTGGATGCACACCTTTCCCAATTTTAAACCACAACATATGCTATTGTTCTGTTTGGATGACTGCCTTTTGGTCTATGTACATGTTCCGCATGAGCACAATTAAGTATTCTGGAATTACCACTCTTCACAGCGTTATCCATAATTTGTTATGATCCACACAGTCAAATGCCTTTGCATAGTCAATAAAACACAGGTAAATATCTTTCTGGTATTCTGTAATTTCAGTGAAGATCCATCTGACATCAGCAATGATATCCCTCGTCTCATATCCTCTTTTGAAGCTGCAACCATTTTTGAACTATCTTCAGCAAAACTTTACTTGTGTTTCATATTAATGGCATTGTTTGATAATTTCCACATTCCGTTGGCTCACATTTCTTTGGAATGGGCACAAATCTGGAGCATCATAGCAACACAAAAGCCACCACAATACGACAATCCGACAGATGAGCGGTGGACATAAGACTTAGCAACATTTGTGAAGATGCTCTCTGTCATCTCCTTTAGTGTTTGCTTAGTGCTTTCATAGAAGTGACCACTGCTTATTCATACCCTCTTTTCCTAGAAGAAGTAATTCACTGGAAAGGGATTCTGATTTCTGAATTTTTTGATTAGTTCTCAGATACACACGCAATAAATTATTATATGAAAATGAGGTCATTAAATGCACTACTAATTTTTGTTCAAGAAAATCCTTGCTACATAGAAAATGAACTCCAATGATTCAGCACTTTAACTTTTACTTATTCAAAATATTTCCCCAAATTATTTTCTTTTTTAAAAAATCATCAACTCCGATGATCGGTATTTGCAGTATAGTGGGAGATACATTTTTGAGAAAGTGCATTTTAAACAAGCAAAACTGTCATTGACTAGTTGATGAAGAGAGCGAAAATGATGGCAAGAAACAATTTTCCCAGAAATGTAAATAAATGAGAACGTCTAAACAACAATGAAACTTCCTTGTGGGAAATTCCTTTCCACATACGTAATGAAATCCTATCAAATTGCTTTCCTTTGGAAGAAGTATCAGTGAATCATGGAAGAGAGCTAATTGCACTTACATGTTGTTTTGAATCCTTGAGGATGAATACATATTCATTTATTATGCTTTAATGACTTTTGCAATGTAAATTCCAATAAGTCATTTGCAATAAAGAAATCATATCATGGATATTTCTGTTCAGGACCTAGCTGAACAAGAACCATGTAAATGTGTTTTGCAAATATCCAAGAGGAATACAAGAAGTAGGAAGGGTTTACAATTCTGTAACAGAATTGAAAACAAGGACAAAGGGTAAACTTTACTTTCTAGGAATAATCAACACTGAAGGATAGTTTAGTATTCTAGATTATTCTCTTTTTAGACTTTTTTCTGACAATATGTGGGAGTTCTGACACAATTAGGAAATTAGATGCTGGTATTCTTCTGAAACTCTCTTCTAAGGCAAAAGGGAGTGTGAGAAGTTCTTTGATTAGACTTTGTAAAATTAATCCTTTGTTTCTCATATTTTACCTTTGTCTGCAGCTTTGCAGGACAGCTCCCGGACAAAGATTGGAATTGCTACAACTTCCATCTAGGGACCAAAGAAAAATTCTTTTAATTTCATTTTTGACTTTTTAATACAGGTGGGTAAAACAATTTAATAGAGATGCAAAAAAATAAAAGGTTGATAAAATTAAATTTAGCTCTAGAATTAGATAATCAATGATGGCACATAATTCCAAAATATTAGGCCTGATAGTAGATTCAGAATTTGTTAATAATAAAGGATCAAAGTGATGACGACAAGAACAAGGTAAATCACATTTTATTGTTTTAAGACAATGATTTTGTGCCAGAATTAACTGAGGCTCATCCGAGGCAGTTCTTGTTGATGCAGTAAGGAAGTGTATAGGGGATTATGCTGCAGATATTTTGACATAATCACCATTATCAATGAATAATGTTCACTAAAGAGATCTGGTGGTTAAATGGTTAAATGGTTAAGTTGCTAACTGGAAGGCTGATGGTTTGAACCCACCCATGGCTCCTTAGGAAAAAAAACCTAGCCATCTGCTCCCGTAAATAGAACAGCCTAGGGACCTCCATGGAACAATTCTACTTTGTCATATAGGGTTGCTGGGAGTTGGAATCAACTCAATGGCATACAACAACGGTGCAATCACACGGATTCCTTGGCCGATGCAATCAACTAAGCACTTGACTACTAACAAGTTGGTGGTTTGAACACACTCGGAGGTGCCTCAGGAGACAGGCCTGGTGAACTGTTTCAAAAATGTCAGTCTTTAAAACCCTATGGAGTGCACACATGGGGTTACCGTGAGTCAGAATTGACTTGATGGCAACTGATAGTAGTGTTGTTTTTGTTGTGTGCCATCGAGTTGATTCCAACTCATAACAACACTATAGATGGTGCAATGGTTAAATGCTTGGCTCCTAACCAAAAGGTTGTAAGTTTGAGCCCACCAACTACTCCACAGAAGAAGAGACCTGACGATCTGCTCCAGTAAAGATTTCAGCCTGGGAAACTCTATGGGGGCAGTTATCTGTAGTATAGGGTCACTTATGACGCTGATAGTGGTAGTAGAAATAAGGAATCACAATCTCTACCATTTTGTCCTAGAAATTCAAAACAACTGAACCAGAGTTGAAAGCTGTTGCTGCATTTTTCTGCCTCACCTGCCAAAGTTCTAGTAAACCCCAAAACCAAACCTATTGCCATTGAGTCGATTTTGACTCATAGCAACACTATAGGACAGAGTAGAACTGCCCCATAGTGTTTCCAGGGAGAGGATAGGGCATTCGAACTGCCAACCTTCTGGTCAGCAGCTGAGCTCTTAACCACTGTACCACCAGGGCTCCAAAATTGTGGTAGATATATAGAAATTTGAATGAAGAGCTTAGTGAATGGAACTGTGGTCCAGATCTGAAAGAACACATGGACCTCCTCCTTGTTTCTGAAAATGATTAGAACCACTTCTTTCTCGAGACCGACCCCTTGTGTTACCATTAATGTAATTCTTATTTTTTATTTCTGGTGGTGCACTTGTCAAGTTAACAGTCAGTTAAAAAGTCTAAAACCCTGTTATATTTTAAACAACTTTTATAAATAGCCCCCTACAAAATAAACAAAATATAGTCAAACAAGCTGGGTCCCTTAGAATCTGCAAGCCTGAATATCAACAAGAGATTGAGTGACTGTAATGATTTTCGTTAAATGATTAGCGCTGGTGCCTGGGGAAAAGAAGACCCAGCAAAGATGTAAGTGTCATGTTTCTCTTTTCTATGAGAGCTCTCCTTTTTTTTCTTGACCTTTTCTATCTCGTTGTCTTTTCCTGAACATGGTACTAATCAGATTTTAAAAAGCACAGGTCATACTCCCAGGAGAGGGACTCTGTGCCCTTTCTTTATTAGTGTAGGTCACTCCAACAAAGGCTCCTGCTTCCTTGCCAGCTACCGGTTAAACTTGGTTTATCGAGTAGTTTTAGCATGCTAAAGAAATAAAATGAAGTAGAACACAGAACCTCATAAAAGCAGCACCCAACAGAATGGTGGCAGAGAAAAATGTCACAGTGAATTAGACAAGTGAATTACACTCTGATTCCAATGTCTAGAGACAGTGTGTTTCTGTTCTACCACCCAGGAAGGAGGGACCCTTATCTCACATTCGGTCTTTCTTTGCTTGGTGGACCATAGGGGAGCTGGTGTGACTCTCAGCTCAAACTCTGGGTTTGGTGCTAAAAATCAGGATTTGCTCAGTCATTGACTTGGGCCCATGTCGGGGTGGAACTGGACTGACACTTGATCTTCCCCATTCCAAATTTTCAGTGCTACGACTGGGTTTAAAGCTGAATTGGAATTTGGAGGTGAGAATAGAGAAACATTTATTTGTCTGGAAAATTTCTTAGTCATGGTCTCTCTATGAGAGGAAGTGTATCTGACTTCAAATTCAAGTCACTTTAGCACTCTCTGGAGCAACAGTTACAAGCTGACTGCTTTGTGGGTGTGATATTTGGACACACCTCAGCCAACGTCTTGAATATATTTTCACACTTTTTTTTTTTTTTGCTGCAGATTAAATGAGAAATAAGTAGATCTCAGTGACCCCCAAACCAAAACTTTAGCCATAATCGATTTAACAATGTTGAAGTATTACTTCAATAACCATAATGACGATAATAATAACTTGTGTTATATTTTGAAGTTAAAAAAAAAAAATTGCCATCAAGTCAATTCCAACACATGGCAACTCTGTTTCAGAGTAGAGCTACCCTCATAAGATTTTCAAGGCTGTGACTTTTTGAAAGCAACCCACTAGGCTTTTCTGCCAAGGCACCTTTGGGTGGGTTGGAACCACTAACCTTTTTGTTAGTAGCTGAGTGGTTAACCATTTGCACCACCTGGGGACTCCATTAAAAAAAACCCAGCGCCGTCGAGACTCCATTACTTTCTTGTTTAATCTTGACAATAATCCTATCAGGTCTATAATGAATGCTATTTGCACTTTCCACAACTACTGATTGAATACCTACTTGATCTTCTAGGCCCTTGGTTCATGGTACTGAACAGACCTTGCCTCAAGGAATGTATGCAGCCCTGGTGACCTGACCACTAACCGGTTTAATTTAAAACTCAGGCTCAGTTCCTCTAATTCCATATCCTATACTCTTTCTACTATATTTCACAGCCTCCTTGTGGCTAAGCATCACTGGTCAGAGCAAAGTATGCAGGATATGAGATAAGATTATAGTTAAATGTTCAAGAAAAGCATTCTCAAATAAAAAGCACAGAAAAAGAAACATCAAGGTATGAGATACTACATCTAGAATAAGGAGATTCTCTGTAAACTGTGTAGATGACCCAAAACACAGTGTTTTTCAATATTAAGCACTGAAAAATAACAAAATTTGCTTTAGAAGATGATGGTACCTTTGAAACACTACATTTTTGTGGATGAATTGTTTTCACAACTACAGAACAGAATGATTTTCGGAAGTATTTCTAGTATTTCCATGCTAGATTTGACCAATATGTGGTCTTTTACATCTTGGCTGTACAATGGATCTTTTTTCTTTTGAAAATACGTCTTTTTTAATAGACCGTCTGGAAGAAGTTTAAGGGGAATGTGTTGATACTTAACTAAATTAAAACAAACATTAGATGTGTTTAAAGTCCTTTTGTCAAAATCAGCCTGGATCTCACCAAGGTTATTTTCAATTACAGAAATTGATTTCATCGACATCATTCCTTTATCAGCAGGATCTGCCCCTGCTTTTGCTAAATTAATTTTTTTTCAAAACCACAATTTAATTAGTTTTGAATCATCCATTAAAAAACCTCACCTTAGGAATTGAAATTAAGTCCAGACTGATTATAATAAAAAGTCCGTGGCATTTCTCTGAGTTTCCAGTCTACGGTTTTCCAGTTGATTTTATAAAATCAACTCAATTTCTGTGCTTATAATTAAATAATATTGACTTCTAATATTGGGTGGTAGAAAGAGTATGGATTTTGGAGTCAGATCTTCATGGGTTTGTATCCCAGCTCTGCCTTGCTGTTGTTGTTATTAGGTGCCATCGGGTCAGTTCTGACTCATGGAGACCCTATGTACGACAGAATGAGACACAGCCTGGTCCTGCTCCATCCTCACAATCCTTATTATGTTTGAGTCCATTGTTGCAGCCCCTGTGTCAATCCATCTCCTTGAGGGTCTTCCTTATTCTTGTCGATGCTCTGCTTTACCAAGCATGATGTTCTTCTCCAGGGACTGGTCTCTCCCGATAATATATCCAAAGTAGGTGAGACAAGGAGCATTCTTGTTGCTGTACTTCTTCCAAGACAGATTTGTTTGTTTTTTGACAGCACATGGTATATTCAATATTCTTCGCCAACCATATTTCAAAGGCATCAATTCTTCTTCAGGCTTCCTTATTCATTGTCCAGCTTACCCATGCATATGAGGTGATTGAAAACACCATGGCTTGGGTCAGGGGTACCTTAGCCCCCAAAGTGACATGTTTGCTTTTTAATACTTGAAAGAGATCTTTTGCAGCAGATTTGTCCAATACAACACAGCGTTTGATTTCTTGACTGCTGCTTCCATGGCTCAGGCAAGTTTCTTACTTTCTCTGTAAGTTCTGTGATTTCTTTATAAAATTAGGTTAATAATACCTGCTATCTCAGAGGATTACACGCATCTATGTACATAAAAACCACTTTCCTTGGAAAACAGCATTCAAGACACAATTTTTTTTCATTACTGCAGAAAATGGTGGTTAGAGTTACTATTACTCTTTTCTTTTTAACAATTAAAGCAAAACAAACAAACAAAAAGCAGTTATTGAAGATTCAATCCTGATTCATGGCAACTCCATGTGCGTCGGAGTAGAACCATGCTCCATAGTGTTTCAGTGGCTGATTTTTAAGAATTAGATTGCCAAGCCTTTCTTCAGAGGTGCCTCTGGGTGGACTTGAACCATCAACATTTTGATTAGCAACCAAATGCTTAACCATTTGCACCAGCCAAGGACTCCATACTATTGTCATTGTAGCTGCCATTGAGTCGGCTCTGATTCATGGTGACCCCATGTTCAATGAGATTAGATCACTGTGATTAATAGAGTTTTCACTGGCTGATTTTTAGAGGTAGATCACCAAGCCTTTCTTCCATGGGTGAACTCAAATCACCAATCTTTTGGTGAACAGGTGAGTGCTTAGCCAATTATGCCACCCAGGGCTGCCGTACCTAAGGTGTTTTTGTTGTTTGTATTTTAGGTTTTTGTTGTAGTGGCGTTTTTATCATTTTCTCTTATAGATCTTGCTCAGGGATCCCTGACTTCCTTACAGATCTCACAGGGCACCCCTTGAGCACAGACTCTGTCTGAATCCAGTTGAACTTACATTTCTGCCTCCTGTGAGCAGCCATGATGATTCTCTAGAATGACCGCTAACCACCAGAGTGGCTGAGGCAGGAGGGTGAAGAGAAGTGAATAGGTTTAAAAGGCAGCCTTCTACCAGATTAGTTTCTTTCCTTCTCTTCTGATGTTAGTCATTATTGCTTTATGTTTTTATTTTTATTCCAGGTTTTACATATTGCCCATGGCTTGTAATTGTCTAGCAGAACAATTATGTTGGGTTTATGGTTATTGTTGTTCTCACACATAATCCTGCCATTCCAGCATCTTGTCACAGGTGCTTATGATTTCATTACAATAACACATTTGGTAACTTGACAAAAGTCTTATGCTCTTAATGCAGTTTTTTTGTATTTTCAGCCATATTTCCAATGACTGTCATCTTCCCCTTTCAATAATGTGTCTCACTGCATTCATTCATTCACATCTTTGAATCAGGTATCTCTTTAATGGAGTTTTAAGCTACACATTCTGCTTTTTCATATTAACCAGACGGTACCATGGACATATTTCAGATGTTTAGCAGATTTCTTTTAGGCAATGGTTTAATTCTTGTTGAAGCTTAACTAAGCATCCACTCACAAGTTCTTGTGTCTGGTAACAAATGAGAAAGAACTTTCCAACAACCGAACTTGGGTTATTACTGGAGATGTGAGCTACAACAAAAGCAGAGAACCAAAAAAATTAAAAAAAAAAAAAGATTAAAGGGCATTAGTTTCTGTGATTCGTATTCATTTTCTCTCCAAATTAAGATAAAAACCAAGTTTTGAAAATTTAAAAAAGATTATAAAAAGTACAATTAAAAAAAAGGTGATGTAATAATCATATGTTGTCTCCCCAGTAAGTGTTAACCACTGTTGACATTTTGGCACATTTGCTTCCTATCTTCATGGTTTTCTGTTTTAATGAAAAATCACTGTATGGTTTTTATAAAATTGATATGTGCTCATACTATGACTCCAAACAAGTCAGAAAAAGTAAAATTAAAAGTATTGGAAAGAAAATTCATACCCATCCAGGAATAAACATCATTAGCATTTGGTAAACATCATTACAAATATAATTTTATTCATATAAATATGGAGAAGGACGAGATATAAACATGTTCATAAAAATTGGATAATACTATAGATGTTGTTTTTCTTAAAAATTTACACAGTATTTGAATTGATTAAAGATAAGAAAACCAAACTGAATTAAAGTATCAAAGAATCATAAGACTTCATTACATATTACTTCATCACAAGAGACTTTTTTTTTTCTAAAAGATCTTGCTAAAGTCAAGAATATAGACAGTGGAAGAATTTGAAGAAGTTGGAGTCATTGTGCTTTTAATTTGTTTTAACTACTTAGTTCAATTTTAAACAGCTGTGATTTTCTGCAGTTAAAGAGTTGTAAAGAGTTGTGCATTAGCTGATCTCATATACCCACTCCTCAATTATTGACGTGGTTCTGTTCCAAAGACCAGGTTGTTATGGAAAAAGTGGGCATTATGTGAAAATGAAGGATGACCACATCAGACCACAAAATGCAGGATGATTATATCATTACATAGCTGCCAAATTGCATCATTCCTTAACTGCCAATCACTGAAAATCACGGCCCAGCCAAGTTGACATAAACCTTAACCATCGCAGTTAATGTTACTCGTGCCTTGCACCTCAGTGTTCGTTACTGCCAGATGCATGTCATTAATGTGCAAAATAGTCAGCAGATTTTTAACTATTGTCATAAACGGGAAATGTCAGATAATGAGCTAGTAGATAAGTGAGGAGTAGGTCTATTTAGTTTTTTCATTTATCATCCAAGGAAATAAAACAAATTCTCTTCAATACCCATAATTCCCATAAAAAATTAGTTCTGTATTTTAAACTACTATCAGGACTTCATTAACAACCTGCGTTGTGCAGATGACACAACTGTACTTGCTGAAAATGAAGAGGACTTGAAACACTTACTGATGAAAACCAAAGACTTCAGCCTTCAGTGTGGATTACACCTCAACA
This sequence comes from Elephas maximus indicus, assembly GCF_024166365.1. NCBI lineage: Eukaryota > Metazoa > Chordata > Mammalia > Proboscidea > Elephantidae > Elephas > Elephas maximus. Next base: position 44,112,404 of record NC_064823.1, read on the forward strand.
TAAAGAAAACTAAAATTCTCACAACTGAACCAATAAGCAACATCAGGATAAATGAAAAAAAGATTGAAGTTGTCAAGGATTTCATTTTACTTGGATCCACAGTCAACATTCATGGAAGCAGCTGTCGAGAAATCAAACAATGTACCGCATTGGGCAAATCTGGTGAAAAATACCTCTACAAAGTGTTGAAAAGCAAAGACATCACTTTGAGGACTAAGGTGTGACTGACCCAAGCCATGGTGTTTTCAATTGCCTCATATACATTCTAAAACTGGGCGATGAATAAGGAAGGCTGAAGAAGAATTGATGCCTTCTAGTTAACCGTGTTGGCAAAGAACATTGAATATACCATGGACTGCCAGAAGAACGAACAAGTCTGTCTTGGAAGAAGTACAGCCAGAAGACTCCTTGGAAGCAAGGTTGGCCAGACCTCCTCTCACATACTTCTGGACATGTTATCAGGAGGAACCAATCCTCGGAGAAGAACATCATGTTTGGTAAAGTGAAGGGTCAGTGAAGGAGAGGAAGGCCCTCAAAGAGTTGGACTGACACAGTGGCTGCAATAATTGGCTCAAGCATGGCAATAATTGTGAGGATGACGCAGGACCAGGCAGTGGATCGTTCTGTTGTGCATAGTGTCACTGTGAGTCAGAACCGACTCGACAGCACCTAACAACAGCAACATCAGGGCTTCATTATTCATGAGTTCTTTGTTTTGAATTTTCTTTTGGATAAAAAAAAAAAAAACAAACCAAACCCACTGCCCTCCTGTCTATTCCGACTCATAGCAACCCTATAGGACGGAGTAGAACTGCCCGATAGAGTTTCCAAGGAGTGTGTGGCAGATACCAACCGCTGATCTTTTGGGTAGCAGCCATAGCTCTTAACCACTACGCCACCAGGGTTTCCTTTCTTTTGTATAAACCAAAAACCAAACCCAGTGCCCTCGAGTCGATTCCGACTCATAGCGACCCAAAAGGCAGAGTAGAACTGCCCCATAGAGTTTCCAAGGAGCGCCTGGTGGATTCGAACTGCCGACCCTTTGGTTAGTGGCCGTAGCACTTAACCACTATGTCAGCAGGGTTTCCATAGATATATGTAATTGTCAAATAGTTTTGTAAAGAAGGCTCATGGATTGTATATTCCCTAAGTTCCTATTTGAAAATGATTGCAATTTATTTCCTTTATACTTGAATGACGTTTAAGCTAAGTATAATCTTGAACCACACTTTGCTTCTCACAGAATTTTGTAGATATTGCTCTATTGTCTTGTGACATAGAACGTTTGGGTCCAACGTGATTTTTTCCTCTTGCAAATGATTTGTTTTAAAGCCTGGATGCTTGGAGTATTATTTTCATATTTCTTCTCAAAGTCTAAAACCTTAACTTGTATGTATCTAAGTGTTGTAATTTCTGGAACACATTGCATTGTTTTTTCCAATGGCAAATTCAGTTTTTAATTAATTTTAGGAAATTTTTCTTTCATTACATCATTCAATAAAAGTTTGTTTCCATTTATTGGAGTTTTTCCTTTTTGGATACCAATCATCTTTAATTGGATAGTCTTTGCTTTCCTCATTCATTACTGTCTTTCTAAATGCTATTCTCTCTTTTTTCGTGTATATCCTATGTGATTATCTTAAGCTTTTCCTCTGATAAAATAATTAGATTTCCAGTGGTGCCTATTGAATTCATGGTTTATTGAAATCTATTTATTTATTCTAAAATTAATTTGTACTCTCAGTTCTTTATGATTGAATTTCCTTTTTCATGTCATTCTAATGCTTTATCATTTGTCTTTAAGCTCTTATACTGAATTCATGTTCTTATCACTAAATTATAAGATATTTCCTTCTGTTCTTGAGTTACATCTTCTATTTCAAATCTTTTGTCTTTTGAAGTAATCACTCTCTCTTCAGAGTTTTCCTGCTCTCTCATAGGGTTTTATTCATGTTTGAGTGGCTTTCTCTAGATATCTAATTTGCTGTGATATAGGATGAGTGAATTCTTGACTCTCTTCCAACATTATTTTGTTCTCCAAACTACAGGTACTTGGGGGAAGATAGAGAAAACAGAAGAGGAGAGGAAGAGAGAGAAAGCTTAGTCTTTGTTTGAATAGCTGGGTTCTGTTCTCTCTTCTGAAAATGTCCTGCACTTTCAGATTATTTCAGATTATTTGGGAGTAGTGATAGAAGTCTCCCTTCTTTAAGAGGACGTCAAAACAATTTTTTTTAAACCTTCTGTTATTCTACTACATCTCGGGAAAATAAACAAGAGAAGATATCCTTCTACTATTCTTCTATCCAGATTTGGGGTAATAAAAATTCTCAGGATTTTATCTTTCTACAGTGTGAATTATTGTAGATTTGGTTGGGTTTAGTTGTTGGGCCCTGCTGCAGCATTTTTTGTTTCTTTTCTTGGTAGACTTTTTAAAAATTTTATTTTAGGAAACTGTTAACGGAAGTTCAGTGCCACCAGTTGGACACTGAGATATTGCATTAGGCTTTGCCTCTGTGGTATATTGGAAACACAGCCACAGATTCTTTTCATTCCGCTAGGTCTACCACTGTCCAATGTGGCTTTGCAGTCCCTCCTATCAAGAGGTGGGGTTTATTTCTCCACCCCTTGAATCTAGGCTTTACCATGTGACTTGCCTTGATTAATGGTACGTTAGTAAATGTGGTGCACGCCTAGGCTTGAAAAGAACTTGAGCAGTGAGGTCTGTTCTCTCTTGTTCCTCTTGGAACTCTCTGACCACATGTGCGGAAATCCATCCTGTTTGCGGATGAACAACATGTGGTCCAGTTACTCTTGATACTCTGGATGATGGCCTGCCAATTGCCAGACATGTGAGGGAGAGATCCTAGGTCATATAGCACAGCAGACCTACCAGTTAAACACAAACTCATGAGAAATCAGCCTAACTGGCTGAGGTCAGAAGAACATACAGATGACCCACAGAATCTTGAGCTAAATAAATGACTCTTATTTTAAGCCACTAAGTTTTGGGATGATTTATTATTCAGCAAAAGCTAACTGATCCAGTACCTTTCTGTTGTTGGTGTTAGATGCAGGGAGAGGGAAGTTCTGAAATGGAAATAGGTTGCTCTGTCTAGTGTTCATGCTTGTTGATTAGGATACTTCTGAATATTAACACTATTAACAATATACTAACAATATAAACTCAGTCAAAATTATCTGTCAGTTATATAATACTTTGTAAACCACCTTCCCATGAGATAACGGACTTCATACATTCAAAATATTATAGTAGCCACGTTTGTATTTTTCTGAATGAAAGAAGTCCAGGCAATCAAAAGGATACTACTTCCGACTTTTTTCTTACTGGGGTAATTCTACTTCAGTAATCTCGTGCTTCTGATTTCATGTGGACAGAAAATATAAAAGATTGAATGCAAATTATCATTTTTTGTCCATGCCTATCTTTACCCTTCCCCTATTTTGAATTTCATTCAGAAAGGTATTAATCACCCACCAAAAGAATTTACAATGAGTTCATTTTGGTCTTTCGTTACGGAAAATCTCAGCACAAATCCTGCAAAGGGGCCACAGAAAATAATGGCAAACAAATGCTCAGAAGCAAATAATTATTGAACTCAGCAGAATGTCACGTTTGTCTTTAGCCTCAAGGGCTCAAGATCCTTTTAATGGGCGTTGTTGGAAAAGATCTGAAGGCTTTCTTGTCACAAAGCCCGGAAGGTTGATAATTTTGGCTCCTTTCCAGGCTGATCTATTCAATTGAAAGAGAGCCTGGCTGCAATTACACTTTTGGTTTTTCATGCTGGTTGTTGTTAGGTGCCATAGAGTCTTTCCCACTCAAAGAGACCCTATATACAAGAGAAGAAAACACTGCCCGATCCTGAGCCGTCCTCACAATTGTTGCTGTGGTTGAGCCCACTGGTGTAGCCACTGTGTCAATCTATCTTGCAGAGGGACTCCATCTCTTTGGCTGACCCTCTATTTTACCAATCATGATGTCCTTCTCCAGGGACCGGTCCCTCCTGATAACATGTCCAAAGTACATGAGATAAAGTTTCACCATTCTGGCTTCTAAGGAACATTCTGGTTGTACTCCTTCCGAGACAGGTTTGTTCATTCTTCTGGCAGTCCATGGTATATTCAATATTCTTTGCCAACACCATAATTCCAAGGCATCAATTCTTTTTTGGTCTTCCTTATTGATTGTCCAGCTTCCGCGTGCATATGAGGCAATTGAAAATACCATGGCTTGGGTCAGGAATACTTTAGTCCTCAGAGTGACACTTTTTTTTTTTTTTTTTTTTAACACTTTAAAGAGGTCTTTTGTAACAGATTTGCACAGTGCAATGGGTTGTTTGATTTCTTGACTGCTGCTTCCACGGGCATTGATTATGGACCCAAGTAAAATGAAATTCTTGACAACTTCAGCCTTTTCTGTTTATCATGATGTTACTTACTGATACAGTTGTGAGGGTTTTTGTTTTCTTTATGTTGAGGTGTAATCCATACTGAAAGGCTGTAGTCTTTGATTTTCATCAGTGGCTGCTTCAAGTTCTCTTCATTTTCAGCAAGCAGGATTGTGTCATCTGCATATTGCAGGTTGTTAATAATCCTTCTTACAATCCTGGAGCTGCATTCTTCTTCATATAGTCCACCTTCTTGGATTATTTGCTCAGATACAGATTGAATAGGTATGGTGAAAGGATACAACCCTGACACACACCCTTCCTGATTAAGGCAAGCAGTATCCCCTGTTCTGTTCAGATGACTGCCTCTTGGTCTGAGTACAGGTCACTCATGAGCACAAATAAGTGTTCTGTAATTCCTGTTCTTTGCAATGTTATCCATAATTTGTTGTGATCCCCACAGTTGTTTACTCCAGTGTGATATTTATGATACTGTTTGATAATTTCTGCATCCTATTGGACCAGCTTTCTTTGGAATGGGCACAAATGTGGATCTCTTTGGAATGGGCACAAATATGGTCAGTTGGCCAGGTAGCTGTCTTCCAAGTTTCTTGGCACTGATGAGTGAGCACTTCCAGCGCTACATCCATTCATTGAAACATGTCAATTAGTATTCTGTCAGTTCCTGGAGCCTTGCTTTTCACCAAAGCCTTCAGTGCAGCTTGGACTTCTTCCTTCAGCACTCTTGGTTCCTGATCATGGTTGAAAGTTGACTAATTCTTTTGGTACAGTGACTCTGTGTATTCCTTCTATCCTCTTTTGATGCTCCCTGCCTGTAACATTCTTCAATACTGCATCTTAAGCCTTGAACTTTTTCTTCAGTTCTTTCAGCTTGAGAAAAGCCGAATGTGTTCTTTCCTTTTGGTTTTCTAACTCCAGGTTTTTGTACATTTCATTATAATTCTTTCCTTACTTTGTCTTCTAGAGCTGCCCTTTGAAATTTTCTGTTTAGCTCTTTTACTTCATCATTTCTTCTGTTCACTTTAGCTAGTCAACTTTCAAGTTTCAGAATCTCTTCTGATACCCATTTTGGTCTTTCCTTCTTTCGTCTTTTTAATGACTTCTTTCCTTTTTCATGTATGATGTCTTTGATGTCATTCCACGACTCCTCTGGCCTTCAGTCATTAGTGTTCAATGTGTCAAATCTATTTTTGAGATGGTCTCTAAATTCAGGGGGGATATGCTCAAGGTTGTATTTTGGCTCTCGTGAACTTGCTATGATTTTATTTACCTTCAAGTTGAACTTACATATGAGCTATTGATGGTCTGTTTTGAAATTGGCCCCTGGCCTTATTCTGACTGATGATATTGAGCTTCTCCATTATTTCTTTCCACAAAGTCAATTTGATTCCTGTGTATTGCATCTGGCAAGGTCCACATGTATAGTCACCATTTATGTTGTTTAAAAAAGATATTTCCAATGAATAAGTCCATCTTGCAAAATTCTGTCATGCAATCTCTGGCATTGTTTCTATCATCAAGACTGTATTTTCCAATTACCAATCCTTTTTCTTTGTTTCCAACTTTTGCATTCTAATCACTAGCAATTTTCAGTGCGTCTTGCTTCCATGTTTGTCAATTTCAGACTGCAGAAGTTGGCAAAGCTCTTCAATTTCTTCATCTTTGGCATTTTTGGTTGGTGTGTAAATTTGAATAATAGTCACATTAACTGATCTTCCTTGTAGTTGTGGGGATATTATCCTATCACTGACAGAATTGTACTTCAGGATAGATCTTGAAATGTTCTTTTTGACAGTGAATGCAACACCATTCCTCTTCAATTTGTATTTCCTGGGATGCTAGGCCATATGATTCTCTGATTCAAAATGGCCAGTAAGAGTCCACCTCAGCTCACTAATGCCTAGGATATCTATCTCTATGTGTTCCATTTTGTTTTTGACAATTTCCAATTTTCCTAGATTCATACTTCATATATTTCATGTTCTGATTACTAATGGATGTTTGCAGCTGTTTCTTTTCATTTTGCATCATGCCACAACAGCAAACGAAGGCTCTAAAAGCTTTACACCACCCACATTATTAAGGTCAACTCTACTTTGAGGAGACAGCTCTTCCCCAGTTGTATTTTGAATGCTTTCATACCTGAGTGGCTCATCTTCCGGCACTTTATCAGACAATGTTCCACTGTTATTCATAAGGTTTTCATTGGCTGATTTTTTTCAGAAGTAGACTGCCAGGTTGTTCCTAGTCTGTCTTAGTTTGGAAGCTCCTCTGAAACCTGTCCACCACTGGTGATCCTGCTGGTATTTGAAATACCGGTGGCATAGCTTCCAGGATCACAGCACACACAAGGCACCACAATACGAGAAACTGACAAATAAGTGTGGTTGGTGGTGGTAGAAGAGGTTAAAAGACAGGGCAAGTGTCTGGTACACTGATCTAGATGGCTTCATACCCACAAATTTTGCTTGATGTGGATTAATTCCAGACTCATTTGCATGTTTCAGCCTCAATAACTGAAGTCAAATTCATACTCTTTATGACTTGGAATTTGCAACAAAAATTAACAAATGCAAATAGGTTTAGTGGAGAGAGAACCAAGTAAAGTCTAAAAATCATGGCTTGGGCTTGGGTCTACAACCCATTAGATAGGCAACTTTGACAAATCTCTTGACTAATTTGAGCCTTAATTTTCTAACCTGTAAAATGAGAATGCTTATATCCTCTTTCCCTCAAGAAATTGTTATTAATCAAAGAGATTAGTGGTTTTGTAAATACTTTGTGAATTATAATATAATAGATAATAAAACTTTTATTGTGTATCTAGAATCACCAAGGAAAAATATTTCTTGGTTTACAGGACACTCCTCCCTCTTAATTTTCCTTTCTGCAAAGTCCTTAGGCATTTAGTTTTTTTTTTCTGATATCTTCACATCTATGCACCTCTGGTACAGATACATTTTCTGTTTTTCAGACCTATTTATCCAACTGGCTACATACAGGTCTTCTCTTTTTGGATGCCAACTCAAGAAGTTGAGACTGGAGCTCCACGCTATCTCCTGTGTCCTTTATATTGGTTAAGGGTTTCACCATATACCCAATTTCCCAGGCCAGAGATATTAGCATCATCTAAAACAATTCTTTCTCCCTCATCTCCCATGTACAAATAAGTGCCAGACATTGAATTCCCCTCCTTAATAGCACTCTGACTCACCAACATCTTTCCACACTTCTTGCCACAGTCCTGGTTTAGCCCTTCAAGTTCTCACCTGGATTTTCACCAGGGTTTTCTTTGCCATCTCCTTGTCTCTTGTATTCTCTCTCTTCTCTTATTTTTTGAAGTAATCTTTTATAAAAATGCAAATCTAATTGTGCCACTTTCTTTAACTGGCTCTCTGTGGCTTCTTTATTTCATTGTATACAGTTTAATACTTGAGGGCCACCATAACTTGATTTTGACCTGTCTCTTCAGCCTTTACTCTCACCTCCTTTCTCATTGCATGATATGCTCTGTTCATTTGTAGTTCATAAACATGCATTGGCTTTTTTGCTAGTGCTTTTGTTCATGCCTGAAATAACCATTGGCCACCCTTCTCACCTGAATGGTTTGTTTCTCAAGTTTCTGTTCCAGGCGTCACCGTCTATAAGAAGCCAATTTTAATCTCTGTCTGTGTCCAAATCTAGCTGGATTGGCTGCTCCAATGAGATCTCTTTGCACTTTATTTATATCTCTTCCAGAGTAGTAAGTCATATTGTATTGCAATTATTTGTGTACTTGATTAAACTTAAAGGCAGAAGCCATGCCTTATTCATCAGGCCATTAGGTATCATTTCCTATCACTACTGACGCGTCCATCTTTAGCAGTAATTCTTTTAATCCACAACAAGAGTAGTAGAATAAGACAGTTAATATTGCCAGAATCGAAGTCAGATATATGTGAATTTGAGTCTAACTTTTTTTTAATCTTCTCTTTTTTCCAACTGTAGAACAGGAGTGTAAACAATTCATGGGATGAAGTACTATGTCCAGTAAGTGCTCAAAAACTATTATTATTATTTCTAATTTTTACCAGCAGGTAAACAAACATGAACATCAAACTCACTTCTGTGTGAAAGCACATGGACTTTAAGGCATGAATTTTGAGAAATCCATACTGATGCTTCAATATGCTACTTATCTCCTTCCTGTTTCCTGGATATTTAAGGTTGCCAGATAAATTGTACCCTGAATAATTAAGGTCTTTTTTTTTTTTTTTTTAAGTATATGTTCAGGAATTCCTGTTCATATCCCATAACTGTTAAATGTCTTCTTTCAGGTTTTGGACTCCAAATAAAAACAAAACAAAGCAACATTAAGCAAAACAAAGTAAAGCAAAGCAAAACAATAACAAAGTCCAAACCTAAACAACATAAGACAATAAAACAAGAGTTTGGAGAGGAAATTAGAGATTTGAAAGCCTGGATAACATTTTCTTAAGCAAACCCACTGTCAGGAGATGCTCTTCTACCTGGATTCACAATATAGCTGCTCTTTCTAAGAACCAGAGGTAAAGGAATCAGAAATTAACTTATTTCAAAGTTGACTACTATTGCAAGTTTACCATTTTGATGCATTGAATTGTGACCCCAAAAATGTGTGCTGGAATCCTAACTCCTGTACCTGTGGGTATAATCCTACTTGGAAACAGGATTTTCACTGTTATGTTAATGAGGCTATATCAATGTAGCGTGTGTCCTAAGCCTAGTCACTTCTGAGTTATAAAAACAGTAGATTAGACACAAAAGCAGGCACTTACTGGGGCAGACAAATACCAAGAGAGGATCCTCTATATGCCAAGGAACCAAGGAACACCCAGGCTACAGACAAGGAAGGAACTGACATGGCTGAGACCCTGATTTGAACTTTTAGCCTCCAGAACTCTGAGAAAATTGAATTTTGTTCTTTCAAATCACCCACTTGTGGTATTTATATTTCGGCAGTGCTAGGAAACTGAGACAACCATTAGACCCAATGGTTCTTCTGGCTACTTCTTGACCTATTTTGATGCTAATTCATTCATTCATCCCACAATTATTAATTGAATACCACTTATGTGCAAGGTACTGTGGTAGGCACAGGTTCATGGCTGTGTGAGTGTTTGGCCCATCTACTGATGTACACTTCATTGTTTACCAGGCTGCACTGGCTGTCATGTCTCCCTCGGGGTGCAGGTTTTACTGGTATGATTCATGGAATAATGAATACTGAGATAGTCTTCAGTTCTGCGGCATACATTGTCTGCTTCTCTTTTGTTCATCAGTTAACAGACTTTTAACCTACAGTAAACTTTAATCTTCCTGACAAATGCCAAACTCTCAGTAGCAGGACAATCTAGAGGTCTTGATTAGATTGTTGGTATGGGCATGGGTCTCTACTGTCATCTTTTTGAAACTTCTTTCAGCTGTACCTCATGCCAAACAATCTATACTGCCCCAAGTCACCATCTTGTGGCCCAAACCAGCATTGTTAACCAGCCAATTCAGCTAAACTATTGGATCCATTTCTCTAAGGCATCTCTGTCCCATAGAAATATAATATGAGCCACATATGCAATTTTAAATATTTTAGTAGCCACATTAAAAAAGTAAAAAACAAAATAAAATAATTTTAACAGTAGATTTTATTTAACACAAAATTTTTTTATACAAACTATTTTCATTTCAACATATATTCAATATAAAAACATTCATGAAATATTTTCTATTCTTTTTGTCATACCTAGTTTTCAAAATCCAGTGTGTATTTTATACTTATACTATATTTAGATTTGGACTTGCCACATTTTCAGTGCTCAATAGCTACATGTGATTAATGACCACCATGTTAAACAGTGCAACTCTAAAGGATATCCATCCATCCAACCATCCATCCATCCATCCATCCATCCATCCATCCATCCATCCATCCATCCATCCATCCATCCATCCATCCATCCATCCATCCATCCATCCATCCATCCATCCATCCATCCATCCAAGAATGTTATCAAAAAATTCTTAAATGCTTACTTTGTGTCCAGCACTCTGCTAAGTTTTGAAACAACACAGATAAAATATGTCATCCTTGTTCTCAAGTAGCTCCACAATACATGAAAAGACAGTCAAGAACTTGAACTCTTTTAGAAAGATGTGATACTTAGGTCGACAGCAATGGGGTATGCACAAGATACAAAGGACATACAGAGGAGGAGCACATGGGATAGGAATATTTGCTGGGTGAGGTGATATTTTTACCTAATCTTGATAAGTGAAGCAGGAAGAGAAGAAAAGGAAGAATAATCAGAGGAAATGGTATGAATAAAGGCATGGGAAGCACTAGAGAGCTTGATACACATAAGAGATCAAATGTTTGGGGAGGATAGGGTCAATAGAGGAATAGAGATGAGAGGGAAGATATGAATAAGAGACATCTCACAAAAGACCTTGTATGTCATTACAATTCATCCCAAAGTTGAAGAGGAGCCATAGTCTCTGTGTAGTGAATAAATATAAACGGAAAAATATAATATGATGTTAAGAAAATGGACATTGGAAGCAGACTGCCTGAGTTTGCTTCTGAGGCTTTACTAGCTCTGTGACCTTAAGCAAATTACTTGACCAATTTTTGTGTAAATTTCCTCACATGTGGCTGTAGATAGTACTCCCCTTACAGGCTTATCAAGTGAATTGAATGAGTTGTTACACGTAGAGTTTTGGGAATGCTTCCTGATAGTAGGCTTGATAAATGGTAGCTATTATTATTGAAGAATTTTGTGTAGTAAAGTAACATGATGAGATCAGCTATTTATAAATATCACCCTAGCAGCTCAGGGTGAAGAGGGAGACCAGTAAGGAGGCTACTATACAAGTTTTAGTAAGGTACTATGACAGTCTAAATCAGGACATGGTTTAGTGGAAATGGCAATCACTGAATAGTTTTGAAAAGTGCTTAGGAGTTGAGAAGGCTTGAAAACAGTGTTAAAGAAGGAGGTGATGTTCAGGAGAGTCTATTATAACTCTCAAGTTTCTGTCTTGAGTGCTTGCATGAGTGAGGGCACATTACTGATAACCTGAAGAATATAGAAAAAGTGGTGTAGGAGTGGGAGTGAGGGATGAAGGGTGGACAGGGATCGAGAATGATTGGTATAATTAGACATATTGAGCTTGGGTGATAAAGGGATATTCCACAGTGATTATTTAATAAGAAAGAGGTCCAAAGCTTAGGATAAATGTCTAGGCACTGACTTCTCATTTTCTAAGAAAAAGCTTAAGGATCCAGTTGATGTTAATAAATGTGGATACGTTTAGAGGACATAATGGACACCCTTTTGGAATAATCAGGTAAGCTCTTTCTTGACCTGGCAGAAACCAAATTTACTATATAATTTAAAGCAGTTTTGTATGTACGACATAAACAAATTAGATTGTTATAAACTATTTTAATAAAATTAAACAGATGCACACAAAAGCCACAATTAATATTCAAATTAATTAAAAAAACAATACAATTTCAGGAATACAAGATAAATTTATTCTACTTTATGTAAAGATAAAAGCACACGTCATAATCTAGTAATTTCTCCTCATACACGTAATAATGACTACAGCCTGTGCAGGTGCAAGAAATTAGGCAGAAGTGGAAGTCAGACCCAGGAAGTTTTTTCCTCTTGGTTAACGTTTTCTATCACTATAGTACATTTTTATCATATAGATGGAGTTCCCTCCTTCAGGCTATCCATTGTTTGAGTATGGAATGTGCTTTTTTTTTTTTTTTTTTTTTTGAGATTCAGACTCAAGTCATGTAAATTCAGGAAATATCTATGTAAACTAATGCTAGAGAAGTGGATCCCTGGACACTGAGGCTCTGTTAGAGCCATTTATAGGGGAAAATCCCCAGACCTAGCTGAAGGGGTTCATTTAGCAGATGTTCACCTGGCAAGCACTGTGCGACAAAGCACAGATGTAGGGTGAATTTGAGAGGTAGAAAAACCAATGGATAAAGATGCTGAATGGGAGGCCTTGGAGTAAGCCAGAGGAATTAAAGGTGAAGAAGAAGTTTGTGGAAGGTTTTATTATTGTTCCCCAAATTAAGTTTGCTTATCATCTTTCCAATGGGGAAATTATCCTAGATGCTTTCAGTGGACCCAATCTAACTACAAAAGTCCTTATAAGTGGAAGAGGGAGGCAGAAGAGGGAGAACCAGAGAGATGCCCCTTTACGGGTGAAGATTATATCTCTTTGATTAGCAGACTTCAAGCTTGGCCTTGCAACTTACTTGACACACACACACACACACACACAAAGTGGAACTTACCCTTTAAAACAGATACTGTAAGAGCCGTTGCGGATTTTGCCATATTTGCTTTTCTTCTGCTTAGGAGACCAGCCTGTCCCAGATAGGTGCTACCAGTGATGCACACGCAATATGAATGAGAAATCTATCTTTTTTAAAAAATCTTATAATAACTTATTTTTATATTTCAATTTTTACTTTTAAGATTTCAAATGTCTATTCATATTTTCTCACTTATTTAATTAAAAAAATTTATTTTATTGAGCTTCAGGTGAAAGTTTACAGTGCAAATTAATTTCTCATTCAAAAATTTATACACAAAATTATTTTGTTGCATTGGTTGCAATCCCTGCGATGTGTCAACATTCTCCCCCTTTTCCTTTCTACCCTGGGTTCCCTACGTCCATTCATTCAGTTTTCCTGTCCCTTCCTTCCTTCTCATCTTTGCTTTTAGGCAGGCATTGCCCATTTGGTCTTGTATACTTGATTGAAGTAAGGAGCACATTCCTCATGTATGTTATTGTTTGTTTGATAGGCCTGTCTAATCTTTGGCTGAAAGGTAGACTGTGGGAGTGTCTTTGGTTCCGAGTTAGTAGGGTGTCTGGGGCCATACTCTTAAGGGTTAATCTTTGTTTTGAACCCACAATGATTTTGGAGTCATTTGATACAGCAGCATAATATAACAAAAACTGATTAAAACAAAGTCTGTAATGAACAATGAGATTATGGGCAGATAAAGGATCAAGAATTGGTTTGAGATCAAGCTCAAGAACAAGAGTTCTGGTCTCTAGGTTTCTCCTTTGAATATATTAGATTCCATGGCAAGGGAAATTAAGGTTGCAGATGGAATTAAATTTGTTAATAGGTGTCCTTGAGATGAGATTATTCGGGATTATTTGGGTGGCCTGAAGCCTTGCTAGACAGCGTGGATCCTGATAGTGTAGGATCACAGTAGTGTGATATTATGGTTTTAAAAACATGGATTTAGGCATCAAATAATGACTCCTCTACTCACTAAGGATATGACCTTGGCCATATTATTTCATGTCTGTGTACCTCTGTGCCTCGGTTTCTTCTGTAATGGAGATAACAAAACCTACTTCATAGAGTGCGCTGGAAGGGTTAAAGCAATGAGTGTTTTACAGAATATCTAGTACACAATAAGCACTGAGTAAATAATAACTGTAATTATTTTTGGTTTCACAGAATCAAATACACTTAAAATTTAGAATTATATTAAAGGTTATTGCATATGACAGACAACCTATTCAGTGAAGAAATATATTTTATGAAATTACTATAGCAGAAAATTGCATATCTTTTGCTCAAGCACTTGCCATGGTGGAGACATGGCTATTTCAGTGATATTACTAAAAACCAAAATAGAAATAGACACACAGTTTTCTAGATTAAAGCATGGTTTATTGTATAGTATGACATTGGCATTGGTTTTCATATATTAAAACAGGGCATTTTTCCCTTAGCTGCTGTAGGACAAGGTTAACTTGTAGGGAAAGGGAATTAGCCTCCACAGAGTAAGATCAAGTTATTTCGTGATAACTGGTAAGGGAGGTTTACCTATCAGTAGAGGATAGAGACAGAGACAGGTCTTTGAAACAGGAAACTAAAATCCCGAATTTCAGTAAACGTGTGGTAAGCAGATAATGCCCCTTGCAAAGATGTCTACATCTTAATCCCCCAAACCTGTGAATGTATTAGATTCCATGGCAAAGGCTAATTAAAGGTGCAGAAGGAATTAAATTTGTCAATCAACTGACTTTGAGATGGGAAGATTATTCTGGATGTTTTGGTTGGAACTGATCTAACTACAAAATTCCTTATCAATGGAAGAGGAGAGCCAGAGAGATGATAGTGTGAGAAAGACTTGCCCTGCTGTCGTTAGCTTTGAAGGTAGAGGAATGGGTCCGTGAGCCAAGGAATGAAGGAAGGCTCTTAAAGCTAGAAAAGGCGAGGAAATGAATTCTCCTCTAGAGCTTCCAGAAGGAATGCAGCCCTGCCAACACCTTGATTTTAGCCCACTGAGACCCATTTTGGACTTTTGACCTCCAGAACTGTAGGATAATAAATTTGTGTTGTTTTAAGCCCCTAAATTTGTGGTAATTTGCTACAGCAGCAATAGGTAACTAACACAAGTGGTATCAGTAGAATCTACCAACAACATAGGGTAGTGGCATGGGCAAATAAACAGGTGATACATGCTGACAGAGGATACAGGAGAGGGAAATAACTGGTCAACAGCTTTCTACTGCTGCTGTAATAAATGACCACAAACTACGTGGCTTAAAACAACGGGAGTTTATTGTCTCACAATTCTGGAGGCTAGGAAGTCTGAATTTTTGATGTCGACAGGGCCATATTCTCTCCAAAGTCTCTAAAAAAAGGATCCTTTCTTGTGTCTCCCCTCTTCTGGTAGTTACAGGAATTCCTTGAAACAATCTCTTCCTTAACCTTAAATGGTCATTTTTCTTCTCTTTTTATAAGGACACCATTCAGGTTGGACTAGGGTCCACCCTACTCGAGTATGACCCTAGTTAACTAATTGCATCTGCAAAGAGCCGATTCCACAGATACTAAAACCTACATTCACAGATACTAAAACCCCATTAACAGATACTAAGGCTACATTCAAAGATACTAAAACCCCATTGTGGTAGAGTCAATTCTGACTCACGGCGACCCTATAGGACAGGGTAGAGTTGCCCCATATGGTTTCCAAGGAGCAGCTGCTGGATTTGAACTGTAGACCTTTTGGTTAGCAGCTGTAGCTATTAACCACTGTGCCATCCAGGCTCCTCACAGATGCTGGGGGTTAAGAATTCAACACATCCTTTTTTTTTCCCCTTAATGGCAATAATCATACAACAAAACATACAATATTTTATCGATTTCTACATGTATACTTCAGTGACTTTGATTATATTCTTCAAGCTGTGTAACCATTCCATCTTTTTCCAAATTATCCCATCACCTTTAACATACATTCAATGAATTCTAAGTAAAACTCCCCATCTTTTCCTTCCCTCCTACCCTTGGTAACTACTATTACTTATGGTTTCTATATAATTGCTTATTTCATATAAGTGATATCATACAGTATTTGTCCTTTTGTGTCTCACATTTTGCTCAGCATAACGTCCTCTAAGTTCATCCATACTGTGGCATGCATCAGGACTTTATTCCTCTTTATAGCTGAGTAATATTCCGTTGTATGTATATACCACATTTTGTTTATCCATTCATCAGTTGCTGGACGTTTCAATTGTTTTTTCCTTTTGCTGTTGTGAATAGTGCTTCAATGAACGTTGGTGTACATATGTCTCTTCATGTTGCTGCTTTCAGGCCTTTTGGGTATACGCCTAAGAGCGGAATTGCTGGGTTGTATGGCAGTGTGTTTGATTTGATTTTTGTATGGTAGTTCTATATTCAACTTTTTGAGGAACCACTAAACTTTTTACCACAATAGCTGTGCCAATTTACAATCCCACTGGCAATGATGAGGATTCCTGTTTCTGTACAGCCTTTCCCATACCTAATATTTTCCTTTTTTTTTTTAATCATTGCCATTCTAATGGGGGTGAGATGGTACCTCACTGTGGTTTTGATTTGCATCTCCCTCCTGGCGGGGCAATGGTTAACTCTTTGGCTGCTCACAAAGAGGTCAGCAGCTTGAATCCACCAGCTGTTTCTTGGAAACCCTATGCGGCATTTCTACTCTGTCCCATTGGGTCACTATGAGCCAGAATTGACTTGACAGCAACAGATTTAATGGTCAATGACTTTGAGCATCTTTTCATGTGCTTGTTGGCCATTCGTATAGCCTCCTTGGTGAAATGTCTGCTCAAGTCCTTCATCCATTTTTTTTTTTTTTAATTGGGTTGTTTGTCTCTTTGTTTTTCAGTTGTGAAAGTATTTTATACATTTTGGATACTAGACCTTTATGGAATATCTGGGTGCCAAAAACTTTCTCTCACTTCATAGGCTGTCTTTTCACTTTTTTTTTTTTTTTGGATAAAGTCTTTTAATGAAAAGAAGTGTTTAATTTTTATGACTTCTCATTTATTTATTTATTTACTGCTTATGCTTTCGTTGTATCCATTAGTCCGTCACAAAAACCCAGGTACCACAGCTTCATCCTTACATTTTCTTATACGAATTTCACAGTTTTTGGTTTCAGATTAAGTTCTTTCACCCATTTTGAATTGGCTTATTGAAGAGAATTTCCTTCCCCATTCGCTGGATTTAGCACACTGGTGGAAAATCAGTTGACCGCAGATGTATTAGTTTATTTCTGGGATCTCAGTTCTATTCCATTAGTTTATATGTCTGTGATTGAACCATCACCAGGCTGTTTGAATTACTGAAGCTTTATAGTATGTTTTAAAGTCAGGAAGTGTGAGTCTTCCTACTTACACCTGTTCACAGTATCTCTCTCTCTTTCATTCTTGCTCTCCCTCTTTTCCCCCTCTCTCTCCTTTAAATTATTGTTACATGCTGTGCAAATTGCTTTTTTTTTAGAAACAGTCTAAACAAAATGTCCATCACTATCATATGGAAAGTTCTCATTTTATTATTTGTTCCAATCACATATTTGTGCTTTATTATAGAAAATCCTAAACTTTTATTTATTTATTTTTAATCATCTATGGCCTCATAATAAGTGATTTACCTTGCAGAACATTTAGAATTGTACTGGAAGCTCATGTTATTGGTAATTGACTTCATTTGGCAGTTACCAATAATTGGTATGAGAGAGAATGGTTTGAGAGAGAATGGAATGCTAAATTCTGTCAGTTGGGCTTTCAAGTTTAGCTGTTTAGAATTAAAAGATGACTTTCCATAGAAAGTATTCCTGTGTTTTTTTTTTTTAAATTATTTTTATTATTATTATTTTATCTCTTCTTCAAACACTGTACTAACCCTCAGCATTAGGTACAAATTTGATTGCTACAAGTGCTCAACTCTTTTTGTCTTTTGGTCTATTGTACAAATGCTGACCTAACAGCTAACTTCACCAACATGGACTTCATCTAAGACCTTAGCTCATGAGTAAAACATGACAATTCAAAGTAAATGAGCTCAAGATATTCTATAAGCTTATACAAATCCTCTTGTTTTTTTAATTAAAATTACTATGTTTTCAAAGAGCTACTAGTCACAACATTATCCATCTATGGCACAGTGTTATATGTAATTTGTTTCATCTTCAGTGAAAAGTAAAAAACAAAACAAAACAAAAAAAACCCTGAACTGTTCATAAAGATGAGCTATATTAGACTAGTAGTTTAAGAAGGTAGACTCTGTGGTTAGACATTACAGCTAAATGGAAGTCTTAGCTGATTCCATATTTTATCTTGGGCCACTTATTTAAGTTCTTAATTCTTCATTTCTCGATTTTGAAATAGGGAATGTAGCATGGCAGAAGGGGTTGGGAATGGATGTTTGAATACAAGCATTTTTCACTAAACTCCATTGTACCCACAGGAGGGTGGCCACAGTGCAGGGCCTAGGCCAGCTGGGGCCCAAGCCTTCATCTGGTTAGAGGGTTCTCCTTCACCAGTGTATATCCTGTCACCTTAGGCTGCCAATGAATGGATGAATGACCAGGCAAATCAGTTGCACCCATTTGCTCCTTTTAATGCTCAGCAGGAATAGTGATGTTATTTAGTATTTTCAAGGATAATACACTTCAATATTATCCCAAAAGACAGACTATAAACATTGGGTACAAACAATCTTCAGCCAATATTTATAAGTAAAGATTAAGTTTAAGATCTTGTACCAAGCACAGGATCAAAGGGGGTGGCTACTTTGTCATGATCCCAGAGGAGGTGAACATGTAAATTAAAGTATCATCTTGCTTTTTAACTGCTCTTTTCAGAGATTTATCACTACCATAAATCTTTCCCGGGCTTTCATTACTTGTAGAGAAATTCCTTTTAGGTATAATTTTTGTCTGGAGATGAATAGAAATAAATACGGAAAAAGTGAAGGAGATATTACATTTTGTTTCAATTCATCTAGCAAGCCTCATGTTCAAAATGAAAAAGTAGCTACTGTCTTCTGAAAACACCTTACCAATGGTTCTATATCTAATCAAAAAAATCAATCACTCATTTTTACTGATAAAAATTAACCCATGTACATGCAAATGTATATCAGAAATACATTAACTCACTTATTTTGAAGAGTCCAAATTTAGTTTATATATTAAGATGCCTTTGAGAAATAACTTTTGCACCCCTAGCATTCAACAGCTGTGGGGAACAATTATTGTTAAGGTTGAGATTTCCATTTATATTTTTATTTCTCATTTTTGTCTTTTTTGTTTACTGTGGTATTCTTGGGACTTAAAACAGTGCTAGCACATAGCGGTCATTGAATACTCATTGAATGAATAAGTAAATGAATGACTTTCAGGAGTAGGGCATTAGATAAGGGATGAACTGGGATGAGCAGATGGGGATTTCAACTGTAAACATAAGGACTGGAGGGGATTCAGATTTTTAGAGAGACTTCGCAGACTTGAGAAAAGTGAACCAGGGCAATTTTGAAATAGATAAACAGGGGCTTCTCCATGGTTAGAATATAGAACAAAAGGAACTCGGGGTGCATTCAAATTTAAATAGGAAAGGAGGCAAAATAAGAGGAGTGAGGAAACAAATCATTAGAATCTCACCCCCAGATGAGTCCAACAAGGCTTTGCTGCTATCGGTTCACCCATTGAAGTGGCCAACCAGTGTTAAAAACAACAAACCTGAAGGAGTTCTGTTCTGAACTTGGGATCCTTCTGCCTTTGATGCTATTAATGGTAAAATCATTTCCAGGAAATCCTTACTTTAACCAAAAGCCAGTTGTCATGGAGTCAATTCCAACTCATGGTGACTCCACGTGTGTCAGAGTAGAACTGTATTTCAGAAGGTTTTCAATGACTGATTTTTTTGAAGCAGGTCACCAAGCCTTTGTTTGCACCACCCAGGGACTCCAAGTCTTACTTTACTTACTGTCAAAACTTGTTAACGTAGCCATATTTCTAACAAGTTCTTTGCTTCCCTTGCTTACTGAGGAAAATGGACTTGTTTCTCTATCAGGGGTATCTGATTAAATTCCGAGCACTCAAGCAAAGCGTAGAGAAAAGGCTTCCCTACTCTGTACTAATTACAAAAATAAACAGATCTCCAGCAGACAGAGGCCTCTCCTTTTGTAAGCCCCCTTGGGGGATATTTCTATGTATGTTTTCCTCCAAATCATGCAGTTTAGATTTATCTTCTAAATACGTGGTGCAGTGTGTCAAGGGGAGAGCTGGAGGAGGAAGCAGAAGAGAAGCAGCCCTGGTCTGCAGAGTGTCTCTAGAACATTTCAGCAGGAAGAGGATTCCATTTCAGAATACACAAATTTATCTCCTCTCCAAAACTGAGTTGAATTTTTTTTTTCATGAATATTGGAAACAGAAGAGTTCCTCCCTCCCTTCCTCTAGCTAAATAATTAAGCCTGTTGTAAGAGATACAGTTAAAGGTGTTTCCTAGTTGCAGATGGTAAGTAATGGTGACAAACTTTTCTTATAGTCATCACAATCAGCAAACATTTGATTTTTATGGATTGTTTCTCAGAAAAAAAAATTTGTTTTGGAGCAATTGTCCTATGTCTTTACATCTGCAGTGAGGAAAATGTAAAATAAGGGTGTTTTTTAATCATTTTATTTTGCTGCCTTATTACCATTTTTTAAAATCTATTGTGTGTTTGCAGAACTTAAAGAAGGCTAGATGGTGAATGAAAGGAGAGAGAAGGCTAGGGGTGAAGAAGCTGTTTTTCAAAGGAGAGAGACCGAGAAATGTTGAAAAAATTACATTACTCTCAGCTTAGGAGGAAAATTAGCAGGCCATTTACTTACATTGTATAATTAAGGACAATACTATTTAGTGTAAGGGAATATTTTGTTTTCTGTAATTTACTATTGTGTTGATTTTCTCATTTCTCAGGGATGAGAATTTTTTGTTAGAATTCAGGGTTGTTATTTCTATTTAGATGCCCTGTTCTGAGATAGACAGCAAACTGTCCAAGGGCAAGAATGGGAATTATTAGTTACCTCTTGTTTTATTCAAAGATAGTTTATTAATTTATCTTTCAATGATAATGCATGTATTAGTACTCAATTTTAAACATACAGAAGACAATGTAATGGAAAATGCTACTTTTTTCTACTACATTTATATTTAAGGCAGTTTTTTTTCCCTCCAGTGGCAGCCACGATAACTACTGTAAGTTTCTTGTATAGCCATTAAAAAAAAAAAAAATAGAGATATATTATTTGCACAAGCACAAATTCACTTTTTTTAGACACAAATGAGGACGTCTCTTTCTGTTTACTACATTTTGAGGATCATTTCTTTTCTGCACCTATAGAACTGCATAGGTATTTCATTTTCTGACCCTAATGGGTTTATTTAAGGAGACTTGGTGGCGCAATGGTTAAGTGCTCTGCTGCTAACCAAAAGGAGGGTGGTTCAAACACACACAGGGGGTCTGCAGGAGAAAGACCTGGTCATCTGCTCCCATAAAGATTACAACCTAGAAAACCCTATGGGGCAGTTATATTCTGTCACGTGGAGTCACTGTGAGTTGAAATCAACTTGGCAGCACCTAACAACAACAACAATGGGTTTATTTAAACAGTGTCCAATTGATGAAGCAATTCAGTTACAAAAAGACTATAATAAATATCTTGTGTGTGTGTTATTTCATACCTGTGAGAGTTTATCTGTAGGATAAATTTACAGAAGTTAAACTGCTAGATCAGAGTATGTGTTTCCATAATTTTAACACCTATTTCCAAACTGCTGTCCCTTGAGTTTGTACAATTTTGAAAATGACATTGTAGTTTATAATTCCAAGGTGGGAAAATCTTGATTCTGGGTCAGGAGTCAGAAAAGCCTGTGTTTAAGCTTCAACTTCTCCACAAAAATCCAATTTGTTCTTAAAAATGCACTCTGAGCTTCGCTTTTCATCTAAAGATGAGGCTAATAGTATTCTGTCTTAGACGGTGGAGTTCTGGCTCAGGATGCAAAATGCCAAGACTCAAATTCTGGTCCTACTACTTATGAGCTGTGTGACTTCCCCAATGAGAATACTAAGGATGATAATAGTTCTCCCATTGAAGACTTCTTATGAGGGCTTAAGGTGACACATAAATGACACTTAAATCATCGATCACTCAGTGAATGTTAGTTATAATTTATATTGTGATAAAAAATTAAGATGTTCCTACTCCCTAAGCGCTTACAGTAGAGAGATGGTAAATAAATGAGTACAAGTGAGCTAATGAATAGAAAACATTTTAAAATTCAAGGTAATCTGTGAACATAAGAATTATTGTATATTTAATAAATTCTTTGTCAGTTTGTCCTACTGTGGGGCTTGCATGTTGCTGTATTGCTAGAAGCTATGTCACCAGTATTAAAATACCAGCAGGGTTAAGCATGGTGGACAGGTTTCAGCTGAGCTGCCAGACAAGACAGACTAGGAAGAAGGACCTGGTAGTCTACTTCTGAAAAAAAATTAGCCAGTGAAAACCTATGATTAAAAATTTAACAGTGAAAAATTGTCTGATATCATGGTGTTTTCAATCTCCTCATATGCATGTGAAAGCTGGGCAATGAATAAGGAAGACTTAAGAAGAATTAAGGCCTTTGAACTATGGTGCTGGGGAAGGCTGTTGAATATATCCTGAATTACCAGAAGAACGAACAGACCTGTCTTGGAAGGAGTACAGCCAGAATGCTCCTTAGAAGACAGGATGATGAGACTTCTCACGTGTTTTGGACATGTTATCAGGAAGAATCAGTCCCTGGAGAAGGACTTCATGCTTGGTAAAGTAGAGGGTCAGCAAAAAAGAGGAAGACCCTCAACGAGATAGATTGACACAGTGGCTGCAAAAATGGGCTCAAGAATAACAGTGACCTTGAGGATGGCACAGGATTGGGCAGTGTTTCATTCTGTTGTTTACAGGGTCGCTATAAGTTGGAATTGACTTGACAGCACCTAACAACAACAACAATAAATGCTTGTTGGGACAATGACTGTATGAATGAATGATCAATTCACATTTTTAACACATTGAGAGATGTTAGAAACTTATCCAGAAGTTGTCTTTGATTCTTCCACTCTATTTTTTTGTTCTTTCCTCATTTAACTAGAATAATTATTTTTAGATAATTCTTTAAAGTAAAGGATTATGATTTATTTCAGTTGTAATAGGCTAATTAGGTTTCACTGTTTTTTCATCTATATATCATATATCTCTCTGAAGAAATGTTACATTATGTGGTGAAGAAGAAACCATTAGATAAGTCATGATGCTGATCCAATCAAACTATCCTCAGTTTACAGATGAGAAAGAAAGGTTATATAATAAATGGGAAAACAGGGTCCTTAAAGCATTTCTTCTTTCATCTGTTCTAATGGCCACCTGTGCATTGAGGCCCTGATGAGTACAGACCTTGTATTAAATGATCTAGGACCACATGAATTTATATTCTCTTTGGGGAGAGACGGCATACACAGAATGAATTGGTGAGTATTTCTATTGTAGAACATAAGAAAGAATGTGATGATGTGAAAACAGATTGTGTTTTCAGGTCATGAAAACTGAGAGCAGGAAAAGCATATGTAGGTTGGAAAGTCAGAGCAGCCATCATAGAAGAAGTTTCAAGTCTTCTTAAAGATTTTTTTTTAAATTGTACTTTAGATGAAGGGTTACAGAACAAACTAGTTTCTCAGTAAAAAGTTAGTGCACATGTTGTTTTATGACATTGATTAACAACCCCATGACATGTCAACACTCTCCCTTCTCAGCCTTGGGTTCTCTATTACCAGCTTTCCTGTCCCCTCCTGCCTTCTAGTCCTTGCCCCTGGGCTGGTGTGCCCCTTTAGTCTCATTTTGTTTTATGGACCTGTCTAATCTTTGGCTGAAGGATGAACCTTGGGAGTGACTTCATTACTGAGCTAAAAGGGTGTCCAGGGGCCATACTCTTAGGGTTTCTCCAAGTCTCTGTCAGGCCAGTTACATTTTTCTCCAGCTCTGTTCAGGACCCTCTATCGTGATCTGTGTCAGAACAGTCAGTGGTGGTAGCTGGGCACCATCTAGTTGTACTCAGTCTGGTGGAGGCTGTGGTATTTGTGGTCCATTAGTCCTTTGGACTAATCTTTCCCTAGTATCCTTCTTAAATACTTTTGATAGAAAAAAAAAGTTAGGGAGATACTCTAAGCTGGGAGAAACATCGTACAGAAAGTTTTTTTTTTTTTTCTTAATTTTTACTGTGCTTTAAGTGAAAGTTTACAAACCAAGTCAGTCAAAAACTTATATACATTTTAGGGCTATATATACCTATTTGCTTTTCCTCTAATGAGACAGCACACTCCTTCCCTCCACTCTATTTTCGTGTCCATTCGGCCAGCTCCTGACCCCTCTGCCCTCTCTTCTCTTCTCCAGACCGGAGCTACCCACATAGTCTCATGTGTCTACTTGATCCAAGAAGCTCACTCTACTAGTATCATTTTCTATCCCATAGTCCAGTCCAATCCTTGTCTGAAGAGTTGGCTTTGGGAATGGTTCCTGTCTTGGGCTAACAGGAGGTCTGGGGACCATGACTTCCGGGGTCCTTTTAGTTTCAGTCAGACCATCAAGTCTGGTCTTTTTTACAAGAATTTGGGCTCTGCATCCTACTGCTCCCCTGCTCCCTCAAGGGTTCTCTGTTATGTTCCCTGTCAGGGCAGTCAGGGTACTCTGTTATGTTCCTTGTCAGGGCAGTCGTTGGTTGTAGCTGGGCACCATCTAGCTCTTCTGGTCTCAGGCTGATGTAGTCTCTGGTTTATGTGGCACTTTCTGTCTCTTAGGCTTGTACAGAAAGATTTTGAGTGTGGAAAGAAGGCTGTTAAGTGGAGTATATTGGTTGGTGAGGTGGAGATATAGGTTCACAGAAGTAAGACAGAGCCTCCTCATAGAAGAACTTTTACTTATCAAATAAAATTACTGCTTAGGAGTGGCAACTTGATTTAATATGCAAAAGGGAGCCACAACAGAAAGTTTAGCAATGAGATTAAAATGGCATTTGAAGAAAGCAACTGGGCAGTAGTCTGCAGTATTGGCTGGACCGAGAGAGACCACCTGGAAGGTGGTAAAAATGGTGAGGGCAATTGCCGGAATGGTAGTCATATGATCTAATGACATGATTCTATATTGTCTCTTCTGGAAAATCATTTCATTCTTTTTTTTTTTAATATAATTTTTTAAATTGATGTATAACATGCCTACAAAAAATGGACACAAGCTATAAAAGCTGCATAAATTTTTAAAAAGGGAACATACTCATATAACCTCCTTGTTGTTGTTGCATGCAGTGAGTTTGGTTTTTGATATAACTACGAGAAGAACTGCTGAGTCATAGGGAATATGTGTGTCCAGTTTTAGTAAACCAAAAGGCTTTACCGTTGAGTCGATTCAGACTCATAGTGATTCTGCAGGATACAGTAAAACTGTCCTATAGGGCTTCCAAGGCTGTAAATCTTTACAGAAGGAAATTGCCACATCTCTCTCCCATGGAGCAGCTGGTGGGTTCAAACTACCAAACTTTCAGTTAGCAGCCGGGTGCTTAAATACTGTGCTACCAGGGCTCCAGAAGTATAAAATTTTTTAAGTTCTCCAAGATACGTTGTTGCAGCAGTATTTGAGAGTTCCGGTTGTTCCACATTCTAATCATTCTGGTGGTATATTACATTGTGAGTTTATTTTTTATTGTACTGAGTAAATGCAAATTAAAATCCTTCAATTAATGTTGAAAATCATTTCATACATTTCTTGGTAATTTGGATATCATCTCTTGTACCCATTCAGGACTTTGATCACAGTTTTTATTTTTTGTCTTTATTAATGTTTCTTGCTTTAATATCTACTTTTCTTGATAGTTTTGTGGCTACATCAACTTTATTTTGCTTATTTTGTGCATGATAGGATTTCCCTATCGTATTACCTTTTGATTTTTCTATCCTTATAAAAAATTTTTTTAAAAATTATATATATATATTTTGTAAGCAACTTACTGTCAGGTGTTCTTTTTAGCTGGATAATCTTTGCCTTTTAATTTGATTTTTAAATCCATTTATATTTAATTCAACTGTTCTTAAGTTGAGCTCTCATGGCACGGTGCTCAAGCACTCTTCTGCTAACCAAAGGCTCTGCAGTTTGAACCCACCAGCTGCTCTGCAGGAGCAGTCTGCTTCTGTAAAGACTACAGCATTGGAAACCCTATTGGGTAGTTCTGCTGTGCCCTATAGGGTTGCTGTCTTAGTTATCTAGTGCAGCTATAAGAGAAATACCACAAGTGGATGGGTTTAACAAAGAGAAAGTTATTCTCTCAAAGTCTAGAACACTAAACTACAGGTCCAAATTCAGAGCGTCAGCTCCAGGGGAAGGCTTTTGTCAGTTGGCTCTGGAGGAAGGTCTGTGTCATCAATATTCCTGTGGTCTGGGAGCTTCTTTCTCTGTGCAGGAACCTTGGGTCCAAAGGATATGCTTTGCTACTGGTGCTGCTTTCTTGGTGATATGAGATTCCCCTGTCTCTGCTTGCTTTTCTCTTTTATACCTCAAAAGAGATTGGCTTAAGACACTAACGTTGTAGATCTTCTCAATATAACTGCCACTAATTCATCTCATTACATTACAGTGATAGGATTTACAACACATAGGGAAATCACATCAGATAACAAAATGATAGACAATTATACAATACTGGGAATCAGGACCTAACCAAGTTGACAGATATTTTTGAAGGACACAATTCAATCCATGACAGTCACTATGAGTCAGAATCAACATAATGGCATTTTTTTTTTTTACTCCTTAATTTGCATTTAAATCTACTGTCTTGTATTTGTTTTCTCTTTAGCCTGATTTTCATTCCCCTTTTATCTTGACTTCTTTTAGATTGATTGATTTTACTCATCTCTTATATATTGTTATTCTTTCTGTGGTCGTTCTAGAGCGAGGATCATCAATCTTTTTCTCTAAAGGGCCAGTTAATAAATATTTTAGGCTTTGCAAGTTAAGAAGCAACACCAAGGATATCATGCAGCTACTTATATAACAACAAATATATTAATTTCCACAAAATTTTTATTAAAAAATTTTTAAAGTAATAAAAACAATTGAGATTTTTTTTTTTTTTTTATAATCCATGTTCACTGATAAGAAGAGTGGAATTTTTTCTTCGAGGGAGAATTTTTAATTATTTAGGGTTCAGGTTTATGTTTCCTACCATCATGGTCCCCATGAGCCTATCATTTTTTTGTACTTCGGTGGCTTTCATGTTGCTGTGATGCTGGAAGCTATGCCACCAGTATTTCAAACACCAGCAGAATCAAACATGGTGGACAGGTTTCAGTGGAGCTTGCAGACTAAGACAGACTAGAAAGAAGGACCTGGTGGCCGACTTCTGAAAAAAATTAGCCAGTGAAAACCTTGCGAATAGCAGCGAAACATTGTCTAGTATAGTGACGGAAGATGAGCTCCTCATGTTGGAAGGCATTGAAAATGTGACTGTGGAAGAACTGCTTCCTCAAAGCTGAGTTGACCTTAATGATGTGGATGGAGTAAAGCTTTTGGGACCTTCATTTTCTGAGGTGGTGCGACTCAAAATGAGAAGAAACAGCTGTGAACATCCACTAATAATAGGAACATAGAACGTATGAGGTATGAATCTAGGAAATCAGAAGTCATCAAAAATGAAATGCATAAACATTGATATCCTAGGCATTAGTGAGCTGAAATGGACTGGTATTGGCCATTTGGAATGAGAAAATCATGTGGGCTACTATGCCAGGAATTACAAATTGAAGAGGAAAGGAATCATATTCATCATTAAAATGAACATTTCAAGGTCTATCCTGAACTACAGAGCTGTCAGTGATAGGATAATACCCAAATACCTACAAGGAAGACTAGTTAATATGACTATTATTCAAATTTACTCACCAACCACATTAATGTCAAAGATGAGGAAATTGAAGATTTTTAGCAACTTCTGCAGTCTGAAATTGATCAAACATGCAATCAAGATGCATTTATAATTACTGGTGATTGAAATGCCAAAATTGGAAACAAAGAAGAAGAATCATTAGAAAGTATGGCCTTGGTGATACAAATGTTACTGGAGACCACATGATAGAATTTTGCAAGACCAATGACTTCTTCATTGTAAGAAGTCAACAACATAAACAGTGACTATACAGGTGGACCTTTCCAGATGGAATACACAGGAATCAAATTGACTACATCTGTGAAAAGAGGTGATGGAAAAGCTCAATATCATCAGTTAGAACAAGGTTAGGGGGTAACTGTGGAACAGACCATCAACTGTTCATATGCAAGTTCAAGTTGAAGCTGAAGAAATTTAGAATACGTCCACAAGAGTCAAAATATGACCTTGAGTATATCCCACTTGAATTTAGAGACCATCTCAAGAATAGATTTTACACATGGAGTGCTAATGACTGAAGACCAGATGAGTTGTGGTAGGACATCAAGGACATCAAGGACAACATGAAGAAAGCAAAAGGTCATTAAAAAGACAGGAAAGAAAGAAAAGATCCAAAAATTGATGTCAGAAGATACTCTGAAACTTGCTCTTGAACACAGAGTAACTAAAGCAAAGAAACGATGAACAGAGCTGAACAGAAGCTTTCAAATGGCCACTCCAGAGGACAAAGTATTATAATGACATGTGCAAAGATCTGGAGATAGAAAACCAAAACGGAAGAAAATGTTCAGCGTTTCTCAAACTGAAAGAACTGAAGAAAAAATTCAAGGCTTTAATTGCAATATTGGAGGACTCTACCAGGAAAACATTAAATGACGCAAGAAGCATCAAAGGAAAATGGAAGGAATACACTGAGTTACTGTACCAGAAAGAATTGGTCGATGTTCAACCATTTCAGGAGGTAGCATATGATCAAGAAACAATAGTATTGAAGGAAGAAGTCCAAGCTGCACTGAAAAGAATGATTTAAAAAATGGCTCCAGGAATTGATGGAATACCAACTGAGATGTTTCAACAAACAGATGCAGCACTGGAGGTGTTCGCTAGTCTATGTCAAGAAATTTGGAAGATAACTTCCTGGCCAACTGACTGGAAGAGATCCATATTTGTGCCCATTCCAAAGAAAGGTGAGCCAATTGAATGCAGAAATTATCTAACAATATCGTTAATATTACACACAAGTAAAATTTTGCTGAAGATCATTCAAAAGTGATTACAGCAGTGCATTGACAGGGAACTGACAGACATTCAAGCCAGATTCAGAAGAGGATGCGGAACAAGGGATATTATGGCTAATGTCAGATGGATTTTGGCTAAAAGCAAAGAATAGCGGAAAGATGTTTATCTGGGTTTTATTGACTATGCAAAAGCATTGGACTGTGTGGATTATAACAAATTATGGATAACATCTTGGAGAATGAGAATTCCAGAACACTTAATTGTGTTCATGAGGAACCTGTGCGTAGAACAGGGGCAGTCACATGGTGTAAATTCAGGAAAGGCGTGCATCAGGGTTGTATCCTTTTGTCTTACTTACTCAATGTGTAAACTAAGCAAATAATCTGAGAAACTTGACTATATGAAGAAGAATGCAACATCACATCTGCTGCAAAAGACCTGTTAAAAGTGTTAAAAAGCAAAGATGTCACTTTGAGGACTAAATTGTGCCTGACCCAATCCATGATATTTTCAGTCACCTCATATTCATTCAAAACCAGGATGATAAATAAGGAATACAGAAGAATTAAAGACTTTGAATTCTGGGTCGGTGAATAATATTGAGTATTCCATGGACTGTCAGAAGAATGAGCAAGTCTGTCTTGGATGAAGTACAACCAGAATGCTCCTAAGAAGCGAGGGTGGCATACTTCGTACATGTTATCAGGAAGGACCAGTCCCTGGAGAAGGACATCATGCTTGGTAAAGTAGCGGGTCAGTGAAAAAGAGGAAGACTCTCAATGAGATAAACTGACACAGTGTCTACAACAACAGGCTCAAGTGTAACAGCGATTGTGTTGAGGGCCCAGGACCAGGCAGTGTTTTGTTCTGTTGTACATAGGGTCACTATGAGTTGGAACCGACTTGATGGCACCTAATAACAACAACAACATCATCATGGTGGAAATGTGTCCTCTTTTCTTATAAGACTTCCCTTTCTTCTCTAAAACACAATAGACTTTCCTCCTGAGAATGCACCGTAGTATGTTTTCTGCATCTCTCCTTGGGCCCTATATACCACTGTCATAGTGTTGGATAAATTTTCATATGGGGAAGAATGTTAATACAGCAGCCTCTGGAATAAGATTACTTGGATTTGAATTTCAGCAGAAGTAATATTAGCTTTGTGCTTTTTAGCTATTTATTTAACCTATCTAGAAGTCTCAATTTCTTTACTTACACATTTAGTAATAATACCTAATTCACAAGGCAGTTGTAAAGATTAAATGAATTAATAAGTCCTGATATCTAGAACGGTGCATGGCATGTTGTAAAGCATTCTATAAGCATCCTATTCTTCTTTTACATTGTTTGTCCAACCACTTTTGAGTGTAAAATTATTCTTAGCATGCAGACCATACAAAAACAGGTGGCAGGTTAGATTTGGACCTTAGGCTATATTTTGTCAGTTCCTGTTTTAGATATTACCACAGGAATCCTTTATTCATTAAAGTGTACTTGAAATTAGTATTTTACAGTGATCAGTACCTTTATTACCTTCTAGACAGTGAAATCAAGTTTCTGGGTGGTGCAAATAAATGTTTAACACACCTGGCTGGTAACCAAAAGGTTGGAGGTGCGGGTCCACACAGAGGTGCCTTGGACAAAAGGCCTGGTGATCTACTCAAAAAAATCAGCCACTGAAAGCCCTACAAAGCACAGTTCTACTCTGCATCTATGGGATCGTTATGAATGGGTACTTACTTGATGGTAATTGTTTAAAACAATGCAACAATTTCAAACATGCCTTTACCTTTCTAGCCTTTTGCACTATTGTAGTCATGTATTTTAAATTCACAAGACAAAATATGCGTTGTTTTACAGAGTTTAAATTCATTCATGTTTTTTCATATATTCACTCACCCTATTTCACTATTTTCTTTCTGCATTTTGTGCTTCTATTTAGGAAAACTTTCTTTTTCCTTAAGAATTTCTTTTAGTATTTTTTCAGCATGCATCTGCTGTCAATAAATTCACTTTGCTTTTGTTTATGTGAAATAATCTGTATTTACCCTTTATTTTTGAGGGGTATTTTTACCTGATAAAGAATTCTGGTTGGAAGTTATTTTCATTTAGACCTTCGAAGTTATCTTTCCATTGTTCTCTGATTTAATCCATTTCTTAAGAAATCAGCTGTCAATCTTATTGTTAGCTTGTTGAAGTTGTTTTTATTCTCTATCTGTATTTAAGCTTTTTTTCATTTGGTTTGGTTTTCAGAAGTGTACCTAGATGTGAATTTCTTTGTATTTATTTAGCTTGGTGTTTGTAGTGCTTCCTGATTCAGTTATTTGACTTTTTACCAGTTTTTGACCCATAATTCTTTGGCCATTACCTTTCGTATATAGTTTTTTCCTCTTTTCCTTTTGGAATTCAAATTATATATACAATATGCCTTTTCACCATGTCCTACATGTCTCTTAATTTCAGTAGTTAAAAAAAAATTTTTTTAATCTCTGCTTTAGTTTATATATTTTCCACTGACTTGTGTTCCATTTCACTAACACATTTGTCTGCTATGACTAGTATGCTATTTGGAGCTCTTAATTTTAGTTACTGCATATATGTTATAAAATTTTATTTTAATTTTTTATAGACTCCAGTTCGGTGATGAATTTCTCTATGTTATTATTTAATTTTGTAAATTAAGTATAGTTATTTTTAAGTTTGTGTCTAATAGTACCAATATCTGGGTCATCTGTGAGTCTGTTTCTATTCTCTGTTTTATCACTTGGGTTTTAGTCATTTGGTTTTGTCTCCTCGCATACCTGGCAATTTTTGATGCATACTCAACATATTTAATAATAAAAAAAGTTATAGTGCCTTTGGTTGATGTTATTTTCTTCCAGAATGTATTTAGTTTTCTTCTGTCAGTCATAAGTTTGGGCACATAACTGATTCAATCAGGGATTAAGAAATGATGAATCTGAATTTCAGTATTTCTAAGAGCTGAACTATTTCCAGTTTGTCCTTATTCATGGATTGTACTCTTAGGGAATCTCAATGGAAAGTTTGGGTCCTTCTTCTTTGGCAGAAATTTTTACCTTCCTGGTATCATGATACTACTTAAAAACTCTGTTCAGGTTTATTACATTTTCATTCTAGCTTCTGCTTGTCTTCTTGGCCTTGCCATTTTCATCTTAGGAATCCGCAAATGCCTTTGTAGGGCAAGAACAGAGAATTGTGGCTTCACTTCAATACATTTATCTTTTTTTGAGTTTTCCCCCCTTAAGTCTTGGCTACCATTATTGTTTTCCAAGGCTTTCAGATAGTTGGATTTTCCCAAGCTTTTATAGATCTTCTTAGTGGAAGAGTTACTCCATAAAATGCTACTCTGCAATAGCTAAAATAATTTGATTTTTAATGTAATATGTTATGTAGCAACTTAACTGACTCATTTTTTTCTTCCTCCTTCTTCAATCCATCAATTCTATACACATTGGACATATACTTTATCTCAGTCATTTTGCTAAGTTTTGGAGAATTCAAGACATGGTCCATTTCCTTAAGAACATCTCAGCGTAATGGAGGAAGCACACACACACACACTCACACACACAATTGTCTACTAAGTGCTATATTAAAGTAAGGCATAGAAGCAGTATAAAAATTCTTTTAACAATACCTAATTATTTTGTTTATTTATTTACTTGTTTGTTGTTTATCTCTCTCTAGAATGTAAGGTCCGTGAAGACAGGACCATATCAGCTTTGTTTATTGCTGGCATAGTATAAGCTCAATAAATATTTTTGATGAGTGCTTGATATGTGAAGTTATAAAGTTTATATTTGATGTCTATTCTGTGGGGTTATTACGAGAATTTAATTAAAAAGCATGTGGAAAGCTTGGCGCATATGCTTCCCTTCATTTTAAATTATATGAAGACAATTTTTAATTAGTGTAGTTCCATGATTATTTCACTGGTACATGGAAATAAATTTTCCCATTTTATAGATATGACATTTGGAGACATGAATAAATAATTTGCTCTAATGAGTGTGCTAGAATAGAATCTCAGGGTTCTTTGGCTTCAAGTCTCATTAATATAACATCCACAGAGAGAATCTTTATATTCTCATGGCTCTAATAGTACAACTTCTAGCTCTTTTCTTCTGTCTTCTCGAGTATTCTATTTTATAATTTTTAACTTCTTAAGATAAATGCATACAGTTTTCATTGGCTAATTTTCAGAAGTGTGTCATCAAGCATTTTTTCCTAGTTTATCTTAGTCTGGAAGCTTCTCTGATACCTGTCTACCATGGGTGACCCTGCTGGTGTAATTTGAAATACCAGTGGCATACCTTTCAGTATTACAGCAGCATGCAAGCCACCACAGTACAACAAATTGACAGATGGATGGAGAACTGCTAAGAGAATGAACAAATGAGTCCTAGAAGAAATACCATCAGAATGTTCCTTAGAAGCAAGGATGGCAAGACTTCAACTTATATACTTTAGACTCTTCATTGGGAAAGACCAATCACTAGAAAAGGACATCATGTTTGGTAAAGTAGAGGGGTAACGAAAATGAGGAAAACTTACAATGAGATGGATTGACACAATAGTAGCCACAGTGGACTCAAACATACCAATGACCATGAAGATGACACAGGATTAGGTAACATTTTGTTTTGTTATACATAAGGTGATCATGAGTTGGAGCCAACTTGATAGTAACTAACAAGATAAATCCACAGTGTGAATTGTAAAATGGATTTAAAAATTTTATTTTAAATATAGTGGTATGTGTATGAGTGTATAATTAGAATTCAAGATATAAAAAATTAATGTTTATTTCCTTTTTGGAGAGGACATTTTGAACTTGACATGAATTCCCAATTAGAAATTCTTAAAGTGTTTATTGATAAACTGTGTTTGTATTAATATGCCTGCTGGGTTAATCACATTGATGTGTTGTTGTCACACTCTAAAATCGCCAGCTTCTCTGGTCTTTTATGTTTGCCCTCTTAATTGAACACACTTTACTACAAAGTACTTTTTAAAGGGAAACGAAAGATTTCCAAATCCAGTATATCCTTCTTTAATGTCATTTGCAGGAAGTGGAGAAAAAAGATTTGCACAGGGGAGTATTGTTTTAAAATATAGCCTACTTACTTACACATACAAATTTAATATGTTGCCAAGGTTAAGGCGCTTTGCTTGAATCTCTGTTTAAAGATGTAGTTCTGGAAATCTTCCACTGGCTTTACACATTTAAAGAATTGACCAGCCTTATATAGGTATAAGGAGCCCTGGTGGTGCAGTGATTAAAGTGATCAAATGCTAACTGAAAAGTCGACAGTTTGAAACCACCAGCAGCTCCATGGGAGAAGGATGCGGCAGTTTACTTCCATAGAGATTTACAGCCCTGGAAACCCAATGGGATTGCTATGAGTTGGAATTGACTTTGGTGGCAGTGGGTTTGCTTTGGTTTTGGTATATAGGTAAAGTAGAATCATAAAAAAAAAAAAAAATTCTTTTTTTTCTTGTATTCATCTTCAAAGGGTTTTAAGTGTGTTAATGACACTACTATGTTGTTGGGTGCCTTTGAGTCTATTTTGACTCATAGTGACCCCATACAACAGAGTAGAACTGCTCCATAGGGTTTTCTAGGCTGCAATCTTTATGGAAGCAGATTGCCAGGTCTTTCTCCTGCGGAGTTGCTGGGTAGGTTTGAACTACCAACCTTTCAGTTAGCAGCTGATTGCTTAACTGTTGCAGCATCAGGGCTCCTTGACACTAGTATAACATTCACTAAAACAGGTGGTAAAGTTTCTTATTTATACTCATTTTACAAACAATAAAATTCTGATAGGATTTAAGTTTACATACAATTTTTTGGATAATCTGGAAATACTGATAGGTCAAATACTTCCTTTACTAGAACTGTCATACAAATAAATACCTCATCATGTTCTTTGGCCTAGGACTAAATATATCTGGGGTGAAATCCACTTCTCCCACTTCTATTTATCTTCTTTTTTAGAGCATTTTATAAATTCTTTCATCCCATTAAAGAACAGAACTTGGCGAAAAACAACACAATAAGCCTTAAAGTTAATTCATCTTCCTTTCTTGTTTCTTAGTTTTCTTTTAATTACTTTTTATTTAGGTTTCTAAGGGCCTTTTGTGTATGTGAGATGTTTCTGAGAACTCTGACTAGAGGCACAAAACATCCTCGTCCCTTAGCCTGGGTTATGAAAAACTATACTGAATTGTTTTGTAGTGCAAAAAAAAAATCCATATCTTAAAGTATGTATTGTACATATGGAGTTTTGCATGTCACGATTTTGTGTCCCTAAAACATGTGTGTTTGTGGATATTGGTAGAGAGGTAACTTATAAAACTTTTCAGGAGTAAATGTCAATTCACTACCAGTGAATCTTTTAAATGCTGATTTATATATAAGATTGAACTATTTGCACCTTTTTGGAATGTGTTCATATCTAATCAGCACTCTATGAATTTATCGTATTTACAGCTGCCACTCGTTTATTGGATATATTTTATGAGTTTTGTTTATTTATTTTCTCCTTTCTTTGTTCCTAGCCTTCCCAAGTTCAAGCAACCATTCACGTCTAATGCGACTTCATGGTCAGCTTTATACTTTCAAGTGTGTGGTTCAATGTTCCATGACAAATATGAAGCTCTGGAGTTGTAAAGTCCAGAGTCAGCATTCCAGCAGGATGGCACAGAGCTGGAGTAATGGAAATATGAAAAGAATAAGCTGGACCCTGAATTTACTTTCAGTCTACAGTATTTCCATTTCTACCGAGAGGACAGTTGTGCTGCATCTCATATCCATTTTTCAAAAGGGTGTTAGCCATCTGGTTCCTCTTGTTTTTCCTTTCTCATTCCTTCACATCTGTTGCTTCCTTATTTTTCTACAAAAGTTCACATCCCGTATTTGGTGTTCATTTTCATAAAAATTCCATATTCATGAAAGTGCCTAGATTTTACCTGTAGGTCTATGATAATTACAGTGAAACAGCAGCCAAGGTCACAAGGAAGAGCATATTCAGATTAGATGTGCTCACTGACACGGAAATCCCTGGCAAGGAGTAGCTGCTGGTCATGTTTTGCCTGTCCAGACAATCATTTGAAAGGAGCACCGGAGTTAGCAGTCTGACACATCCTTCCTGGTTGGGTCACCACAATAAGTGCGCTTAGCTATTTGTAAAGCTGTCTGGAGAGAAAGAGCATGTTAAATTGGAAACAGATGGACAGAATGACACACATAGCCCTGGAATTTACAGAGCAGTGTGGCAGAGTTAAATCAGGTGCCTGACATTCTGAAAATCTTGCCTCTGTAGAAAGAGGAAAGAAAACACCTGGAGACCCTGGGTTTGGTGGTGGTAAGTTCACATTTTGGGGCCATTTGCTTTCTGATTTGGCTTAGATTCCATAGATTGGTTTCCTTCTGTTTTTCTTAAAATGAAATCTTTCCATCTGCAAATTTTTTCCTTCCATCATCCTTACTACCCCTCTTTTGGCTCCATCCTATGAACATCCCCCTCCTTCCCCAAAGTCAATTTAAGTTAAAATCAAAACTGGGTAGAAGGTTAGGGAGGATGTAAAGGTGATCACATGTCTATTCCTCTGGATGCTGGAGTTTCTTTATGTTCTTTATGATTATGTAGTAGGAATCGCAGTGTGGCGCAAAGGGTTAAGTGACCAACTACTAGCCAAAACGTTGGCGGTTTGAACCCACCCAGAGGTACCTCAGAAGATAGAACTGGTGATACATTTCTAAAGGGGCACAGCCTTGAAAACCCAATGGAGAAGCTCTACTCTGTGCACATGGGGTCACCATGAGTTGGAATTGACTCCACAGCAAGTAAGAACAAATCCAAACTACTATTTTTAAAATAAAACATGCCAACTATAATTTTATAGAGGCCATATTAATACAGGATGGCTATAAAGCCAGTAATGAAGCAATAAGACATGCAAAAATCAGCTTTGATTTCTATCAACAATATCTTAAAATATATCTTAAGTATCAGAGCAAATACACAAATATATAAAGCAAAGTATATGAAAGAAGTTATTTAGAAATTAGCACAGTCCTCTAACTTTCCTGTTATACCAAAACCAAACCAGTTGCTGCCGAGTCGCTCCTGACTCATGGAGACCCCGTGTGTGTCAGAGTAGAACTGTGCTCCGTAGGGTTCTCAATGGCTGATCTTTCAGAAGTAGGCTGATCTTTCAAGGTGCCTTTGGGTGGACTTGAACTACCTTCTGTTAGCAGCTGAGTGCTTAACCATATGTACCACCTAGGGGTCCCCACATTTCCTGTTAACTTTAGCTATATCAAAAGCATTAATATGAACAAATGCAAATGCATATGGATATTCTGTCAGGTAGAAGGTAGTGTGCTTTCTTAAAAATAATGTTCAACTGGGAGTCAGGAGTCTTGTGTTTCCATCTTGGATTTGCTATTAACTAGTTCTTTTCTTTCTTTCTT
Source organism: Elephas maximus indicus (assembly GCF_024166365.1). Lineage (NCBI taxonomy): Eukaryota > Metazoa > Chordata > Mammalia > Proboscidea > Elephantidae > Elephas > Elephas maximus. The sequence goes on from NC_064823.1 coordinate 44,149,931, forward strand.
TTTCTTTTTTTAAATAAGAGTGGGGTTTACATTAAACCAAAAAAACCTCTTGCCATTGAGTTGATTTCAACTCATAGTGACCCTATGGGACAGAGTAGAACTACCCCATAGGGTTTCCAAGGAGCGGCTGGTGGATTTGAACTGCCGACTTTTTGGTTGGCAGCCAAGCTGTTAACCACTGCACCACCTAGGTGGTCATTGAAATCCTAGCTGGATTCAGGAGAATGCAGTGGCTTCAAAAGGGGTAAGGACTTTCATAAGTTAAGAAAGGAAGGGGAGCTATGTGAACGCGTGGTTTAGGTGTGGGAAGTCTTTATAAAAGTTGTTAATCTGTAGAGGGAGATGCCATTAAAGAAATGGAATGTGGGATGGTATTGAAATGAAACAGTAGAGACTTTCCCAAGCTGTCAGAAAAGACAGCTCAAGCTTGAAGAAGGTAATAAATAAAGTTTCTAGGGACAAATTAAGAATAGTAGCTGAAGTTTGAAAGGAGGAAGCAAATAACATGTCATAGACTGAAAGAATCTAGAAAAGGTCTTTGAAGTACAGAAAAAAAAAATCTTTGAGAAAATCAGGATAAGAGGGCTGTGCTTATGACTTTTTCAAAGCACCTCGTTGTCGGTTAACAGCGCATTCCTCTAATTCAGGCATTCTCAAATGCAGCATTATTGACGTTTTGAACTGAACTATTCTTTGTTGTGAAGGGGGCTGTTATGTGCATTGTAGGATGTTTAGCAGCACACCTGACCTCTAACCACTAGATGCCAGTAGCTCCTTCCTCACCCTAATCCAGTGATGACAAAAAAAAAAAAAAAATGACTCCAGACATTGCCAAAATTGTCCATGGTTGAAAATCACTGCTCTAAATGGGTAAAAATTATTTTGAGAGGTTATACAGCCGATGGTTAAGAGCTTAGGGTTTGCTCTAGAATTGGATTTGAGTCCCAGTTCTATTACTTTATTCACTGTGAGCTTTGAGCAAGTTACTCAACCTTTCTAACCTTTAAACTCTTTATTTGTAAAACAGGACTAATAAACTAGTAAGAGTACCTATCTCCTAGGGTTATTGTGAAGATTGCAGTTGTTGTTAGCTGCCACTGAGTGGGCACCTTACTCAATGGTGATCACCATGTACAAACGCTGCCTGGTCCTGTGCCATCCCTATGACTGATTGTGGATTGGACCATTGTGAGTCACAGGGTTTTCATTGGCTATTTTTTTGAATTAGATAGCCAGACTTTTCATCCTAGTCTCTCTTAATCTGGAAACTCTGCTTAAACCTGTTCAGCGTCACAGCAACACACAAGTCTGCACTGACAGTGGGGTAATTGCTGTGCGTGAGGCGAATTGTCTGAGAATCGAGCCCAGGTCTCCTGCAGAGAAGGTGAAATTTCTAACACTGAACCTCCAGCGCCTTATAGTGTGAAGATTAGTAAATAAACCAATACATGTGAAACATTTAGTGCAGTGCACAGAATATGGCAGCTACTAAATAAATGCTGGCAGTTTTTCTTTCTATCATTTGCTAGTTAAAAAAGGGTATGAAGAAAGAGAAGATGAATGCGGTTATTTCTGAAAATGGACTCAGGGAGTCATGGCAACCAAATATCTGCATTTCATTGTACAGGGATCCTGAGAGGCATTGGCCTGGTAATTCAGCCAGTTAGTCAATAAATATTGATTGAGCATCTGTTAGGTGCCAAGCACTATTCAAGGCACGGAAAGACAGGCATGAGCAAGACAGGCAAAGACCCTGCTTTGAAGGTTTTAATGGAGGAAAAAAGAAAATTAACACAAATGACTTAAAACTAGGGTGTGATAGAAGAGACTGTTAGATATCCAAAAAAATTCATTCTCCCCTCCTTTCACTATAACTGATTACGTGACTACTCAATTACACTGAATTTGTTAGCCTCCTTTGCTACTAGGTGTGGTTGTTTGAGTAAGTTCTTTCCAATAGTCCATGAGCAGACGTGAAACGTGCCGCTTCTAGGTCTGATCCATAAAGTCTTCCTCAGGTAGTTTTTTATTCTTTTCATTTTTCTTGCTATTTAGAAGATCACAACAGGGATCAGAGTGATTAGAGCAATCTTGGAAGCCTTGTGTTAGAAATGACAGAACTCATGTCAGCTTGGGTTTCTGAATGACTGTGTTGAGCCAAGTTTGCTACTTTGACTACAACCTGCAATATTTGCCTGGGCTAGTCCGTGAAAGAGACATGAGCTCCTACTCTGTTTGAGCCATTACATACTGGATTTACTTGTTAATCTATTTTGCTTACCAAATGAATTCAGGCGATCTGGAAAGACTTCTTGAGGAGATAACATTTGAACTGAAATCTGACAGAAGAAAGGAAAACAGTCATATAAATATCCAGAAGATTGTTTCTAGGGGGAAGAATACCAAGTGCAAGGGTACTGCCCTTGACAAGTGACTAACATTAGAATCCCTTAACACACAGTGGGCCCATGTGGACGGGGCGAGGTAGAGGCATGCAGGTAGAAATGTCATTAAGAAAAAATGCAAATATACCCTCTGGACTTAACACACCATGATAATTTGAAAGACTTTCTTCTCTCTTCCCAGAGAAACAATTGGCTCTTTTCTGCCCAGTTTTTGAAGGCTGACACTTCAGTTAGCATATACTCCTATCACATCGTAATTATATATTGTTCAAATTAAAAATTCAATTGAATTTGACTTGGACAAAGACCATATATAAAATTATTTAAAATAGATTAGTGAGTTTTTCTCAAGATGGAAGAACTGAAGAAAAATTTCAGTCCTCAAGTTGCAATTTTAAAGAAATATGGGGAAAATATTGAACAATGCAGGAACCATCAAAAGATGATGGAAGGAATACACAGAGTCACTGCACCAAAAAGAACTGGTTGATGTTCAACCATTTCAGGAGGTAGCATAAGAAGAAGAACCGATGGTATTGAAGGAATAAGTACAAGCTGCACTGAAGACATTGGTAAAAAACAAGGCTCCGGGAATTGGTGATATACCAACTGAGATGTTTCAATAAACAGATGCAACGCTGGAGGTGCTCTCTTTTATGCCAAGAAATTTGGAAGACAGATTAGAAGAGGTCCATATTTGTGCCCATTCCAAAGAAAGGTGATCCAACAGAAAGTGGAAATTATCGAACAATATCATTAATATCACATGCAAGTAAAATTTTTCTGAAGATCATCCAAAAGTGGCTACAGCAGTATATCAACAGGGAACTGCCAGAAATTCCAGCTGGATTCAGAAGAGGATGTAGAGCAAAGGATATCGTTGCTGATGTCAGATGGATCTTGGCTGAAAGCAGAGAATACCAGAAAGATGTTTACCTGTCTTCTATTGACTATGAAAAGGCATTTGACTGTGTGGATCATAACAAATTATGGACAATATTGCAAAGAATGGGAATTCCAGAACACTTAATTGTGCTCATAAGGAACCTGTACATAGATCAGGAGGCAGTCGTTGGAACAGAACAAAGGGATACTTCATGGTTTAAAATCAGAGAAGGCGTACATCAGGGTTGTATCATTTCATCATATTTATTCAATCTATATGCTGAGCGAATAATCCAACTGTATGGACTATATGAAGAAAAATGTGGCATCAGGATTGGAGGAAGACTCTTTAACAACCTTCAATATGCCGATGACACAACCTTGCTTGTTGAAAGCCAGAGGACTTGAAGCACTTACTATATTTATTCAATCTATATGCTGAGCGAATAATCCAACTGTATGGACTACATGAAGAAAAATGTGGCATCAGGATTGGAGGAAGACTCTTTAACAACCTGCAGTATGCCGATGACACAACCTTGCTTGTTGAAAGCCAGAGGACTTGAAGCACTTACTCGTGAATATAAAAGACCACGGTCTTCAGTATGGATTGCAAGTCAACATAAAACATAAATCCTCACAACTGGACCAATAAGCCACATCATGATTAATGGAGAAAATATTGAAGTTGTTAAGAATTTCATTTTAGTTGTATTCACAATCAATGCCCACGGAAGCTGCAGTCAAGAAATCAAACAATATATGGCATCAAGCAAATCTGCCGCAAAAGACCTCTTTCAAAACAAAGAAAAGCAAAGATGTCACTTTGAGGACTAAGATGCATCTGACCTAAACCACGGTGTTTTCAATCACTTCATATGCATGCAAAAGCTGAACACTGAATAAGGAAAACCGAGGAATTGATGCCATTGAATTATGGTGTTGGCAAAGAATATTGAATGTACCATAAATTGCCGGAAGAATGAACAGAGCTACCTCGGAACAAGTACAGTCAGAGTGCTCCTTGGAAAAGAAGGTGGTGAGACTTCATCTTATGTACTCTGGACATGTCACCAGGAGGGACTAGACCCTGGAGAAGGACATTATGCTTGATAGAGAGTCAGCAAAAAGAGGAAGTCCCTCAATGAGATAAATTGACACAGTGGCTGCAACAATGAGCTCAAGCATAGCAACAATTGTGAGGAAGATGCAGGACCAGGTGGTGTTTCATTCTGTTGTACATAGGGTCGCTATGAGTCAGAACTGACTTGATGGCACCTAACAACAACAACATTCATCCCTTGTTTCTTACTCCCTAACCACACTGAGTATACCAAATGTGTTCCCACTTTAGGATTTTGTACTATTCTCTTTGTCTGGGATTCTCTTGCCTGTGATCTTGTATGGTTACTTCTTGCTGCTCACGACTGTACTCTTAGTGCCTAAACCAGTTCTGTTACATGATAGGCATTGAACAAACATCTGCTGCAGAGAGTTAATGGAAAAATATATTGAATTATGGTGTTGGCAAAGAATATTGGATATACCATAAACTGCCAGAAGAATGAACAGAGCTACCTTGGAAGAAGTACAGTCAGAGTGCTCCTTTGTAATAGAGAAGGCAGTGATATAATAGGCTGTGACACATGCTAATATACCTAAGAATTTGGGGAGATGTGAATTTTCCAAGTGAATTTTATTATATGATGTTAATGATCTGTGGGTTCCTTACAGAAGGATCAGATAAACATTTCCTTTCAAAATGGTTATGCCTGTAAATTGCATTTTCAGTTTCCATCTTCTCTGCCTGTTTTTCATAGTATATTCTAAAGAAACACAGACCTTTCAGATAGGCGTACATAACAAGAACAAATCCACCAAAAAGTGATCATAATGGTCTCATTTCCTGCTATGAGTCAGAATCAACCTGAGGGCAATGGGTTTGGTTTTTGGTTTATCTATCTGTCTATCTATCTATCTATTTATCATCTTTGGGATAGCAAGTAGGACTGAAGATGAATATTGAGGTAGAGAACTGGACCCCAGGATGCTTTTCACTCATTAAATGTTTCACATCTTCTGATTCTACAGCTTATAGAAATCAAGCTATATCCCAGTTCATATGCCTTATCTGCAGGCACTTTCTAAACGAGTTTAACCTGTCATTCTAATGTATCTATTTACTTTTACTCATTTTTATGCCGCAGAACATTGGGTGCTGTGGTTCAGAATGAGTATATATTTTGTTTCTGTGTAGTGTGGCCAATGGTAATGAATCAATCTGATGGCATTGGCCATGATTTCTGAAAGGCCAATACTGGCTTTGTTCAAATAAATTCTAAAATGAAACAGAAAGAAAGCAACTTAAAATATTTCTTAAAATTGTAAGTGAATGATGTATATGTGAGTATAGTGAAGACATGAATAAAACAAATTGTATCTCATGCATCATTGATTTACCCTAGTTTTCCCACCTCTGTGCCCCAGACAGATGCAAATACCCTTTACAAACTAGTGTTTCAATTAGTGGCTGACACTAGGTAGATGTTGAACAAAGGCTTTTGATCTTGATGATTTATCTAAAGTTTTTGAAAAGCTTCTGTATGTAGACATTCAGTTTAATGGCATATTTTGGAACAATAGATATTAAATTCTGGGTTATTGATCATGTCTAAGCTCTGTTATGTAAAGTCCAGAGGAATTTCTGAGATCAAACGAGAAAGATCTAGCTCCTTATGTAGCAAGAGTACACGTTTACTTTCTGTAGACCTTAGCATTACTGCTTTGGGTTTATAAGTAGCTATTTTTGAGATAAAATACCTAGTATGATGCCATGCAATGCTAAATATATCTTGTTAACTATATATATATGCATATGCTATATATATATACGTATGTATTTGCAAATGGAAATTATTTGAAAATAACATTTAATATTTGAAAATTCACAGAAATGTTTATTTGGAAAAATAGCAAAATCATTCTTAAAAACTCTTTCAAAATGAATTGACCTTTAAAAGTCTGGAAATGTTTAGTTTTCTTATGTCTCTGGGCTGTGTGAAGCTGTCTGTTGTAGTTTTGCTCCTGGTGTATAGATGAGATGATGCTATATTTTATCCCAAATAAATAAACAAAACCAAGAACTCAAGCCTTTACAGAAGTTAATGCAAGTTCTGAAATATGGGAAAGTGAGGAAGACAGTTAGACGTCAGCATGTGGCTCGTTGCATGTTTTCTTGATAAGTTGTCATTTCCTTTGAATGGGCCCCCCTTTTATCTAGCCCTGGCTATTTAGGGGATGGTCCAACCCTTGTAAACAAGGGTTGAGAAATAGGCAACTAAAAGGAAAGGAAATAAACTGATTCCTTTAAGTGAAAGAAAAAACAAATAAAAACCCAAAACAAATCTAATCTCCCAAGGGGACTTTGCCCTTTTTTACAGTCTCTGAGCTACAGTATTAATTACTGTCAACATAATTTATGTGGAAAATCGCACTGACATAGTGTAACTGGTTCTGTAATGTAATCATAATGCAATGAAGTAAAATAGCATATCCAATGCACTGAATACCATAATTAGCCACAAGTCCAGACATAATGCAAAACCTAGGAAGGGTTCTACAAAAACTTATCAGAGGCATTTTGGAAGTGAAATGAGACAGGATGTGGAAGAAGGAAGTTTTTGATACTTTTTAAGTTTAACATGATGGTCAACTTCTAGTAATATTTTCAAATTAATTTAAAAAAGAAGTAAAGAAGGATTTTGGAATGTTGCCTTTTTCTTTTATCACTCTGAGACTAGAAAACTTTAATTCACCAGTATTTAATGGGCAGGAACTCAGAGCATTGAGAATGGGATATGGTGCCTTGAAATGAATACCCTGGTGCATTGAAGCTCCCAAAGTGTTTTACTTTCCTGATGAGGGATTTTGTTTCTTCTCTTCTTAGAAATTAAGATATCTAAAATCTCAAAGACAAGCTTATTTGTGCTTAAATAATTACAACCAACTCTTGCATATTCACCAAGATGATGATTTCTTTTATTACTAGCAAATAGAGCACAACTTACCTTAAATTTTCTCATTTCCTTTTTCTCATCATCTTTTTCATCCAGTGTCCCAGCTCTTGACTCACTCTTTATAATGTGACCCAGTGTATTTCTAAACTGCCACTACTGCAGAGTAGGATAATAGGTATATATTTAATAACGGTAATATTTCCTACTCAGAAAAATAAAAACTGCCCATGTGATTATATAGGCAAGGTTGTTAAATACATAAAAACATAAGATTTAGATGGTTAGACATATACATCTATATTCATTATTCAGTAAAAGCTAGCTATTCTAAATGTATTATTTTTTAATATAATCATTTCTACTTGGTATATGTCTTTTTAATAAATTATAAAAGGAGACTCTAAGGAGATTATGCTAATAAGAAATAAATGAGTATTAGTTACTAACCAATAAAAAAAGTATTGGGAAATACGAAACTTACTGGCTAAGTTTTTTTTTTTTGCTTATACATATTGAGTAATGTATTTACTTGAATTTATCAAATGAATCTTTAGGGAATCCAATTTGGGACATACTGTTATCTTTAGTTGATTTGTATTACTTAACACGAAGAAAAGGTGAAATATCAATCATGGACAATTATAAAGGTTACAATTCTCATGGTTGTGTTCATAAGCTAGAACAATGGAGGGAAGTCATAATCCTCCGTTTAAAATATTTTGGAATTGAAATAGTAGCATTGAGCCATTTTATGCTACATCACAAATTCAGGAACCTAAATCTTGATCCAGTTTCTATCGCTGTTGAGGCCAGTTTCTCTGCTGCCCTTTCCTTTCTTTCCTTTCAGATATTTATCCTCTGTGGTTTCTCTGCTCAATTACAGGCCCTTCTGACCTACTGAAGGTTATGATGGAAATAAATATAACCTTTTGTTTTTCTCTCTGTCACAGGCCATTTAAAGTGCTTCTCCTTCAAAATACACCAACAAATCCCTCTGCTATATCCTTGTACAACCTTCTCCTACTTTCCTAAATGCTTACATACTAAATCCCAACCACCTGGAAACTGCGTAATCCTATGAAGGTCATACATAGTCAATTCTTTCCCCAAAGTAACATAGCCTTTATTTTAACTAATTCTCGCATTCTTGTTCCTTTTGTAGAGATTTACTACTCAAAGAAATTAACATCCAAAATAGGGGGGGAAGGACTAATATTTACTGAAAGCTTAGTACTTTTTTTTTTTTTTTAGTACACGTTAAGCACTTCACGTGCTATTCCAGTTAATTATTTCAATAGTCCTGTAAGATGAAACACAGAAAGTTCAAGTAATTGCATAATTCATAAAGACTTGAGCTGACCTGACAACTTAGATCCACTTGACTCTAAAACCCATGCTTTGACGGACACAAGGCTTGTGGCTTATAAAAAAAATCATTGATGCTGGAAAACATACATGTAACAAAATTAAGAAACAAGTATCCTACTTCTGAGTTTATATCTAGAGTCTGAGAAATGACATAAAATTGGACTTGCATTTTTGTTGTTGAAACATACCAAGCAGTGTTTCTCAGCCTTACTAAAAATTTATCACTCCCCTTGGGAGTCTTTTTAGACTTGTTTTTTCCTGATTGCTCCCCTCTCCCATGAAATTTTCATACCACAAATATACTGTGTATCCATGTATGCACTGTGGCCCTTTGGAGGACCACAAACCATTGTAATAACAACTGTACCCCCTTGGGGGCAATATTGCCCCCTTTGAGGCTGCATGATATACAGTATCGCTATAATATCTCACCAACCCCTTCCCACTGTTAGTTATTTACAGGAGCAGGCAGAGTGCAGCAAGCATACCTTTGGACTTAGACAAATCCCAACTGGGTTCTTGTTATATCACTTGTTACTTATAAGAGCTGGGGGAAGTGATGTGACTTCTCAGAGTCTGGATTTGCTTTTTAGGAAAATGAAATTACAATTCCTACTCACAGAGTTGCTGTGAGAGTTAAAAATGATAATATCTTAAAAGTGCCTAGGAAAAGCCAGCATTGTGCTCCAAAGTGTTAGTTCCCTTTCTTCTCTTTTATGGAGAATTATCACTAGGCTCTACATTTTCTGGGAAGAGTGCTAAGAGGACCAGACTAGAATTTTGGAAACTTGGGTTCTGGTACAAACTCTGAATTGCCTAGATATGTGTTTTTTTTCTCTCTGTAAAATGAGAAGGCTAATTTCTAAGTTTCATTTTAGACTTTGCAGTCTGTGATTTTGCACTATGGCCCTCCCAAGGACATAAAAGAGTGTTAATCACATTTTAAAATTTTGCTGGCATTTTAAATCTCAGTGCCAAAAATTCTGTAATGTTTTTTTCCCCTTCACACATCCTTTACCAAAACCAAACTCGATGCCGTGAGTTGATTCTGACTCATAGCGAACCTATAGGACAGAGTAGAACTACCCCATAGGGTTTCCAAGGCGGTAAATATGCAAGCAGACTGCCACATCTTTTTCTTGCAGAGTAGCTGGTGTGTTACAGACACTAACTTTCTGGTTAGCAAGCAAGCACTTTAACCACTGCTTCACCAGGTCTCCTTCGCACATTCTTTAGGACCTGAATATGAAGCGTTAAAGAACCACGTGTAGCCATGGGTGGTACCAGTTGACCCAATAAGGAGAAATTTTATTTGGATTAAAATCTATATTCCCTAGAGATATTTTAAGAATTGTTTTTCTGGATACAAAGATGAAAGAAACTTAGCTATGCTTCTAATTTCTTTCTATTTCTAGCTGTTTTAGAGTGGAAAGATAGATGATGTTTGATAATTATAGTTTTATTAAGAAATAAGAAACACCCCAGAAGACATGGCTTCTGGACTCTCTGCGTCATGGATTGAATTGTGTCCCACCAAAATATCTGTCAATGTAGCTGGGCCATGATTCTCAGTATTGTGTGATTGTCTACCATTTTAAGTGATTGTCCACAATTTTATGTGATTTTCCTATATGTTGTAAATCCTATTACTATGATATAATAAGATGAATTAGTGGCAGTTATATTGATGAGGTCTACAAGATTAGGTAGTATCTTAAGCCAATCTCTTTTGAGATAAAAAAGAGAGAAGAGAGCAGAAAGACTTGGGAACCTCATACCACCAAGAAAGTGGTGCCGGGAGCAAAACCCATCCTTTGGACCTGAGGTTCCGGCATTGAGATGCTCCCAGACCAGGGGAAGAGCGATGCATCACCAGGACCTTCCTTCAGAGCCAACAGAGCGAGAGAGCCTTCCCTGCAGCCAGGGCCCTGAATTCAGACTTCTAACCTACTGGACTGTGAGAGAATAAGCTTCTCTTTGTTAAAGCCGTCCACTTGTGGTATTTCTGTTATAGCAGCACTAGATGACTAAGACACACTGTTACCCCAGAACTAAAGCCATTCCCAAAGCCAACTCTTCAGACAAAGAATAGGCTGTACTTGAGACATAACATGATACTCGTGAGGAGTATGCTTCTTAGTTCAAGTAGATACACGAGACTAAATGGGCAGGCCCTGTCCAGAGGTGAAAGGAAAAGGCAGAAAGGGGCAGGAGCTGGTTGAATGAACACGGGAAACCTGGGGTGGAAAGGAGGAATGTGAGGTTACATTATAGGAATAACAACTAGGGTCACATAACAATGTGTGTATAAATTTTTGTATGAGAAACTAACTTGAGCTGTAAACTTGCACCTAAAGCATAATAAAAAAAAGAAAAGAAAAAAAAAAAAAGAACCAAGTAGTAAGTAACAATTTTTTTCTACTCATTGCAGTTAACATCAGTCAGGATTCAGTGTAGAGCAGAGAGAGGCAAAGGTTAGTGAAGCAACCAATCTAATCATTAGAAGTAATTATGTCACTCAGAAAATAATTTGGTGGAAACACCAAAGAGCTAGCTTAGGTAGTATAGGGGAAGGAAAGCATTAAGGTCTTTTAAAGATTCTCTTAAATTGTAGGCAATATACTTTACGTATTTGTGTTTTTATTTATTTGGAACTATTTCGGACAAACATAAATGTGTAAATAATACTCTATATAACACTCGTGTATCTACAACCTGTCTAATCAAAAGGAAACATCACAGACCCAGTTGAAATTCCTCATGCACTTTTTCCTAATTGCATTTCCCTCCCTTCCCATAGAGGTGAACACACTTCTGAATTCGGTATTTATCATCCCCATGCATTTACTTTTTCTGCATTTGCATCTCTCTCTTAACAATAACTAAGGTTGTCTTGCATGTTTTACATTTTACATGAAGGGCATCATACTGTCCTGAACGTCCATTATACTGAAATTTGCTTTATTTCACTGTTTATGAGATTCAGTTTATTTTACTTGGAATGGTTAAGTGGTTTTTTATATTATGATATGCTATTTTACATTGCATCATGATATAAATTTTATCAGTAAATTATTGATTTGATTCACACTTGGTTGTATATTTGTAAGTCACTTTCGAGGTGATGGGCTTGTAAATTTCTTTTGAAATAACTCATACTGAAGAAATGATCCATCCATCCATTTATTTATTGATAAAAGTATATTTAATGAGTTCCTAGTCAAGTACTGAGCTGTTTTTATTAAGTGCCTCTAGTCAGTTCCGACTCATAGAGATCCTAGGTACAACAGAACAAAACCCTGCCTGGTCCTGCACCAGCTTCACAATCATTGTTATGCTCCAGCCCATGGTTGCAACCAGTGTGTCAATCCATCTTGTTGAGGGTCTTTCTCTTTTTCCAATCACCCTCTGCTTCACCAAGCATGAAGTCCTTCTCCATGGGACTGATCCCTCCTGATAACATGTCTAAAGTATGTGAGGCATAGTGTTCCCATCTTTGCTTCTAAGGAGCATTCTGATCATACTTCTTCCAAGACAGATTTGTTAGTGCTTCTGGCAGTCCAACACCATAACTCAAAAGCATAAATTCTTCTTCCATCTTCCATATTCATTGTTCAGCTTTCACATGCATATGAGGTGGTTGAAAACACCATGGCTTGGACCACGCACACCTTAGTTTTCAAGGTGACCTCTTTGCTTTTTAGCAATTTAAAGAGGTCTTTTACAGCGTATTTGCCCATTGCAGTGCGTCATTTGATTTTTTTGACTGCTGCTTCCATGGGTATTGATTGTGGATCCAAGTAAAATGAAATCCTTGAGTACTTCAATCTTTTCTCCATTTATCATGATGTTGCTCATTGGTTCAGTTGTGGAGATTTTTGTTTTCTTTATGTGGAAATGTAATCCATACTGAAGGCTGTGGTTTTTGATCTTCATCAGCAAGTGCTTCAAGTTCTCTTTGCTTTCAGCAAGCAAGGTTGTGCTTTCTGCATATAGCAGGTTATCAATGAGTCTTCCTCCAATCTTGATGCCATGTTTTTCTTCATATAGTCCATACACTCAGAGTATTTGCTCAGCATACAGACTGAATAAATTTGGTGAAAGGATACAACCCTAAAACACACCTTTCTTGACTTTAAACCACAGAGTATCCCCTTGTTCTGTTCGAAAGACTGCCTCTTGTTCTACGTACAGGTTCCTCATGAGCACAATTAAGTGTCCTGGAATTCCCATTCTTTGCCATGTTATCCATAATTTGTTATGATCCACACAGTCCAATGCCTTTGCATAGTCAATAAAATACAGGTAAACATCTTTCTGGTATTCTCTGCTTTCAGCCAAGATCCATCTGACATCAGCAATAGTGTCCCTTGTTCCATGTCATCTTCTGAATCTGGCTTGAATTTCTGGCAGTTCCCTTTTGAGGTACTGCTGCAACCGATTTTGAGTGATCTTCAGCAATATTTAACTTGCATGTGACATTAATGATATTGTTTGATAATTTCCACATTCTGTTGGATCAGGGTACAAATATGGATCTCTTCCAGTCAGTTGGCTAGGTAGCTGTCTTCCAAATTTCTTGGCATAGACTAGTGAGCACTTTCAGCACTGCATCCATTTGTTGAAACATGTCAGTTGGTATTCTGTCAATTCCTGGAGCCTTGTTTTTCCCCAATGAATTCAGTGTAGAGGACAGAGCTAGGTTTTTAAAATTTTAATGGTGAGCAAAACAGACTTTGTTTCTCTTATTGTGGACCTTACAACCTAATGGAAAGGCAAATCTTAATTACACAAATAATCCCACAAACCAATATGTGATTAATTCTATAGAAATATATTATATTATGTTAATTAAAACAGCAAATTAAACCAATGCTAACCCCTGACATTGTGGAACTCAACATTCTACTTGGGTGGTTGTGGAGGGTGGGAGCAGACATATAGTAAGTAAGATAAGGTAAGAGTAGGTGAGATAAGTAAGAAAAATATAAAGTGCTTAAAGGAGATACATGCTATAGGGTGAAATACAGAAGGGAGGAGGTTAAAAAATAGGGGAAGTTTGCAGTTTTAGCTATGCTGACCACTGAAGCCCTCATTGAGAAGGTGACATTTGTGTAAATACAAGAAGAAAGTAAAGGAAAGTGAAAGACTGAGTAGTATGGAGATCTGTGGAAGGGCATTCCAGGCAGGGAAGACAGCAAGTACAAATATTTTCAAAGGAATAGCAGAGGCCAGTGGGGTGGTGCAGAGAGGGCGGGGGGAAGAACAGTATAAATAGAGGGCAGAGAAGAAAGAGAAGGAGGATGTAGGGCTTTTTTTGTTTTTTTGTTTTTTTTGACCAATTTAAGTACTTTGGTCTTTCCTTGGAGTGAGATAGAAAACTACTGGAGGATTTTGAGGAGAGAGGTGGTATGATTCAACTTCTATTTTAATAGGATCACTCTACCAGCTGCCTTGAGAATAGAACGAATGGTAGTAGAGCAGAAGCAAGAGGGCCAATTAGGAGGTGTATGTTGTAATCCTGGTGAAGGATCATGGTGGTGTGGATCAGAGTTCTATCAGTGGAGGCAGTGAATAGTTGTGTTCCACATCTATTTTGGAAGTAGAGCCTACAATATTGTTGGTGGATGTTACGGAGTAAGAGAGAAAGAAGGTAGCTGAGGATGAATGTAGACTTTTTGGCCTGAGCACCTGGAAAGATGATTTTGCTATTTTCCGAGATGGGAAGCTTGGTTTTAAACATAGTAAGATTGAAATGCTTATTAGATCATCGAAGACAAGATGTTCAAAATGTATAAAAGACTTTATATGTATTTCACTCATAGATGGCATCCATAACCATGCGAATAATTGAGATCATCAAGGGAATGTGTTTGAATGAAAAATAGAAAAAAATCTACAGACTCAACCTTGGGGCCACCCCCCAACAACAACAACAACAAAAGTTGTAGTGAAGTCTGTCCCGACTCATGGTAACCCTATAGGACATAGTAGAACTGCCCCATAGGGCTTCCAGGGAGTGGCTGGTGGATTTGAACTGCTGACCTTTTGGTTAGCAGCTGAGCTCTTAACCACTGTGCCACCAGGGCTCCAACCTTTGCGTACCTCACTATAAAGAAGTCAAGTAGACGTGGAGGAATCAGTTAAGAATATTGACAAGGAACAATGAGTAAGATGGGAGGAAAACCAAATAAAGAATGTATTACAAGGTAGAGGAAGTAATTCGTTATGTCAAATGCTGCCGATAGGTCAGGTAAGATGAATACTGGGAATAGATAATTGGATTTAGCAACAAAGAGGCTTTGACAAATCTCAAATAGAACAGTTTTGGTAGAATAGGTAAAAACTTGATAACTTCCAGATTTCTGATATGAGCAGCTAGGTACATGGAGATACCATTGCAAAGATGGGGAACATTGAAGAAGAGGCAGATTAGTAGGAGTGGTCATGAGTGTAGTTTTAGATGTACAGTCATGTGTCTTTTAATGTCCAGCATACAACACTATGTGATTTAGACTTTGGCAGCTGAGCTGCCACAGTCCTCCTTTGGCGCTGAAGCTGGGAATTTCTGTGCTCTGAGCCTTCCTCAGCAATATGGGTAATGGTACCTCCTCTTCCCTCTGGGAAGCCCTCATAAGTGTGCTTTGGGGAGGGTAAGAGGAGTGCACATGGGTTCAGGGTGGCGATCCGATAGCAGGAGCTGGAGGGGTTAGAACGCCTGCAGCCCCACTGTCCTCACGTCTTTATGAACCAAACCCACACCAAGGAGCCCACCAACCTGGGGTGAGCAGGCCTTTGGTCATGCATGAGCTTTATTTCTGACTTTGGAGACTTGAAGAATGTGAGTAGTCGTCTTGTGGACAACCCCTTCCCTGTGTAGATGAAAGAGACCCAGGGAAGTACTTTGTCATGCAACACATTTGTGACAGAATAAAGATTAGAATCCCAGACCTTTTATTATTCATTACTCTGTAGGGAATAAAGAGTATTACCTTATGGGACCACGGATGCATACGTGGTTGGACATTTCCCGAATGGACATTATGAGGCTCATGAATGTAGTCCTTTTGAGATTCCATGAGGCATCCAAGTGGCTAAACATATTTTATCTTCCAGGGATCTTTGATTTTAAAAAGTAGATTTCAAGACTCTGCTAGGCTTACTTTAAAGAAATATAAAGCATGAATGGTAGGCATCTTAGGAACTTAGAAGTTCTTTAGTCAGTGGAATCAGGGGCTAATGTCACTAAATAAGTTAATTATTTTAAGTAGTGCTATTCTGTCACACAGAAAGCTTAAAAGGAGAAAAGAAAACAAGAAACAAAATTAGAATGATGTTGGGGTATAAGACATAATACATTTCTGACAAACGCAAGTTTCATTAAAGATGATGGGAATTTACTTTCTTTGGAAAGCAGATACATTAATATGGGAGAAATATCTTTAAAAAGTCTGGAGATCAACAGAATTTAGTGTTCCCTTTCCTATGCTTTCATGGTACCTTGTGCAAGTTACTACCTGAGCATTTATCATAACACACAGAATTATAATTGTTTATTTACACATTTGTCTACCCTATAAAACTGAAAACTTCTTTGGGGAAGGACAAAGATGTTATTAATCTGTATGCCATTATTGCCTAAAATGGTGCTGGGCCAATAGCAGGCACTCAATACATTCACATTGAATGAAATCAATAGGTTAAGGGAAAAAATATATATATGACTTTGCACTAGGTAGAGTTGATCCGGATGCTATCAGGCATGTGTACTTTCTGTATCTTCTAATAGAGGGTGGTGGTGGCTTGTTGGCTCTGGGCATCTTTCATGGGCTGAATTATGTCCCCTCAAAAATGTATCAACTTGGTTAGGCTGTGATTCCCAGTATTCTGTGGTTGTCTTCTATTTTATGATTATAATTTTATGTTAAAAAGATTAGGGTGAATTGTAACACCACCCTTACCCAGGTCGCCTCCCTGATCCAAGGTAAAGGGAGTTTCCCTGGGGTGTGGCCTGCACCACCTTTTATCTCTTAAGAGAAAAAAAGGAAACGGAAGCAAGCAGAGAGTGGGGGACCTCATACCACCAAGAAAGCAGCACCAGGAGCAAAGCTCATCCTTCAGACCTGGGGTCCCTGTGCCTGAGAAGCTCCTCAACCATGGAAAGATTGAGGACAAGGACCTTCTTCCAGAGCCGACAGAGAAAGACTTCCCCTGGAGCCTACGCCTTGAATTTGGGCTTTTAGCCTACCTTATTTTTTTTACCGTGAGGGTATAAGTTTCTCTTTTTAAAGCCATCCACTTGCGGTATTTCCGTCATGGTAGCACTAGATAACTAAGACAGTATCTAATTGTCTGCTGGTCTGGCATTATGGGAATGTGCTCAAATGTATTTGTAGTAATAACTTCTTACTGTTGTCACACAATGTACCACCTTGCTCAAGAGCATAACATTATTGCTAACTTCTTTTAGTTCCCTAGGATGTACTCTAGGATGTGTGCCTGAGAATTAATCGTATATCTGATCTAACCTGAACTCAGGGGGAGAAGTGGGTTAGTACATTTTTTCCTGAGTAAAGGAAGAATTTGTTGGCAAGCTCCCATTAAAAAAAAAAAAAAAAAAAAAACAGTCCATTTCTCAAGTGATCCCACCTGCAAATGAAATACAGGTTGTTATTTGTTGAGCACAAGCTGTATACTCAGTGCTATAAAAAAAACAAAGCAAACCAAAACTAAAACCTTGGGTGATAGCACGGTCCATGCCTCAGGGCTTAACAACCCACCCCAGACACAGCATGTAACTCATATGAAAATACCTGAAAAAGTGACTGCATATCAGCAGTGTTTGGATCCTGAAGATTATTATTATTTTATGATTACAGAGGGCTTACACAAGTCATTTTGATTGAAAAATCTTCAGGAGTAATATTTAAATAGGAAAGAAGAGGTCAAAGGACATTGTTAGTTCGACCTGATCCTAGAGTGAACTGAAGTCCATGCCTATGGAGAGGAAAAGGATACAGGTGGGTGAACAATTGACTTAGGCAAAGTAAAGGAACACTTAAACCCATAGGCTAATTTTAGACATGAGCATTTTATCACATTTCTTAATATGACTCTTCATTCTCATAAAAAACTCATTGCCATAAATTTTAACATTTATGGGAAGAAGTGTGACAAAATAGCAAACATGTAAACTACTAAGTGGAGCAAGCTTAGAGAAAAAAATATTTTTCCCGCTTTTCACCAAACTTTAAGCAGGTTACAAGGGATTCAAGCACAATGACAGAAAGTGTAAGAGTTTCCAGGCAAATAGCAGAAGATTTGGATTAGATATGCAAAAAGCTAATGTTATTTCTCTAAAACAACAGGGCACTGAAAAGCATTTGTTAAAGGTGTCAGGCTTAGAGAGAGAAACGTAAAGCTAAAATTGCTTCCAAATCACATAGCTGGGCAAGTAGACTTCGGAGTTGAATCAATCATTTTCCTCATCAGCTTTTATGGGTTGGAAGCAGAGGCTGCAGTCTGAAAAAATTTCTCAAGAATTATAGTAAATATTCTTAGGACTGTTGTCTCAACTTGACGGCCTCAACACTTGACTTCCACCTGCATTTTTCATCAATCATTCCCCAGATTGGCCACGTTCAGGAGCTCACATTACAGAGCACTGCCATACTTCTAAGTTTTGAGCTTGATATTTTCTCTCTGATAACATCTTTACTGGTTAATTTTTCCTCTCAATTTGTTATATCCAGGAAATCTGCTGCTCACCCACAGCATAATAGACGCTCAACTCTGAGCATGCATTTCTGTCCAATAGGCCACTCTGGCTCTAGTAGAACCTGACCAGACCTCATCACCATGGCTCATTATTTTAATGCTACTTCCTACAGCTGGTGCCATGTAGGAAGGTGATCTGAACAGCTTGCAAGAGACACAGTCTTTCATCAGTCCCCTTTGTATTCCCTGACCTGTGATATCTCTGGGCCAGAGGATATGTTCTCGTCCATGGTCAAATTAACCTGATGTCTCTTAACTTTTTTAGTCATTAACAAAGAGCCCTGGGGCCTATTTACTGCTTCCCAGTGAGCAGGGGCTGGATTTTTATTTATTGTGAATTTTGGACAAGAGCTCTATTTGGTATACTTTCTATGAGCACACACTCCTTTCCTGATGATAGACATCATCTGCTCTGCCTCTATAACTCTCAACTACACTGGATATCAGCTTTCTCTTCTCTTTCTGGTAGAAGGGAAAGGTATGGAAAGAGGCTTTAAGTAGAATAAATTGTTAAAATCCATCATCATTTTAGTTGTTGCTGCTATGCTTTTAAAATATGTGGTTATTTGCTGCTCGGAGAACTTCACACATTTTTTTCCTGAACCTTAACAAGGATCAAGCTCCCCGTGGTAATATCCCCTCCCTCTGCAGAAGACTCTGACTCCTTCTTCAGAGATTGTGTGCCTCGGCACGATTCTCAAATCTAGTAGTGTTTCCATGTTGACCTTTCTCTTCCTAAAAACCTATTTTCCCTTTACTTTAGACAAAAAGTTATTCTTCTACTTCTCTAACCCTCTGTGTGCTCTAAAGACAGTCTCACCAACTTCATGGTTTCTCCATTTTCACAATTGTTAAACATCTCTCCAGTGATTCCAATATTTCTTTTTTCTATTATATCAGTTAATGTTCAAATAAGTAGAAAGTCTAGGAGACTATCTATATCTATATCTGTGTCTGTATCTATATGATCTATATCTATCTCTGTCTCTGTCTCTATCTCTAATCTATATCTATCTACCTATATACACACATATATGTACACATATATATATATTCTATAATTTTTATAAATTTTCATTAATATAAATAAAAGTGTATAATTTTTATATCTATATATCAGAGTCCCTGGGTGGTACAAACAGTTAAATGCTTTACTACTAGCTGAAAACCCAGTCAAAGGTGCCTTGGAAGACAGGCCTGGTGACCTGTTTCCAAAAAGTCACAGCCTTAAAAACCCTATGGAGCTGTTCTACTCAGCACACACAGAGTTGCCATGAAATGAAACCAACTTGACGGCAACTGAGAACATTATCTATCTATCTATCTATCTATCTATCTATCTATCTATCTATCTATCTATCTATCTATCTATCTATCTATCTATCTATCTATCTATCTATCTATCTATCTATCTATCTATCTATCTATCTATCTATCTATCTATCTATCTATCTATCTATCTATCTATCTATCTATCTATCTATCTATCTATCTATCTATCTATCTATCTATCTATCTATCTATCTATCTATCTATCTATCTATCATCTATCTATCTATCTATCTATCTATCTATCTATCTATCTATCTAATCTATCTATCTATCATCTATCTATCATCTATCTATCATCTATCTATCTATCTATCATCTATCTATCTATCATCTATCTATCTATCATCTATCTATCTAATCTATCTATCATCTCTCTATCTCTCTATCTATCTCTATCATCTCTCTCTCTCTATCATCTATCTATTTTTGATTTTTATAGAATTTTGATCTTATGCAACTGTGGGAGCTGGCTAAGCAATCTCTGTAAGGCTTTTGTTTTTTTGTCTGAAGCTGGAACTTGAAGTCCACAAGGTAGGCAGTCAGAAATGGAAGATAGGTAGAAGATGGGGGAGAATAAGAACAAGCTGGAACTCACAAGTATGAGCTGGAGTCCATGAGGACAGACCAGAATCTGTTTTAAATCTTTTTGCCACAGTCTTGGTAGTGTCAGTGTCCTGCAGAAGCCGGGGCTTTTCATCATCGAGTTAAACACACATGATTGGCTTAGAAGGCAGAGAAGCTGTAACAGTATCCAGGGTAAGATGGAGAAATTGCAGACTTGGCTACTGCCTCATGTTATCTGTTAAACCAGCAGATAAACGATGAGTTTGAGCTACAAAATGACTGGTTCTTCACTTCCGTCATGCAAATATCCCATAAGAATCTCACTATGGTCTACCCTAACCAAACACATACAGGAAAGGGAATTCTGGAGTATATAGTTTTCCATCAAGTTGACATGTTACAAAGCCATCACTATCCACCCTTTGTAAACTTGACACCCATATACATTTCCTTAGTAAAGACAATAAAGTCATGCTTCTGAATATGATATAACTATCCCACATATGGAAACCTTGGTGGCATAGTGGTTAAGAGCTATAGCTGCTAACCAAAATGTCAGCAGTTCCAATCCACCTGGAGCTCCTTGGAAACTCTATGGAGCAGTTCTACTCTGCCCTGTAGGGTTGCTGTGAGTCAGAATTGACTCGATGGCAACAGGCTTTTTTTGATATCCCACATACAACCAATCACATACTAACCATTTTCCCAGAAAAAGGATGAAAAGACCCTTTTTTAACTTGGGTCGTGTTCATTATTCTCCTACCTGATTCCTGGATCTTTTTAGACATCATGCTACTTCAAACTTTACTTCAGTTGGATTTCTTGAAATGACTGTCACTTTGTAGTTTTCATAACTCTCTGGTCACACTCTTCATAGCTTGTTATTTTCTTCTCATCTTCTGATTTTGAATATTTCTCAAAACTTACTTCTGAATCTGAAGTTCCTACTTACAATTTAGGAGCACTCATCGATTCTGAAAATTTTAATTATTGCCTCTTTATTATTGATTCCAAATATATTAATTATAGATTTACTCATTTATTTGAATTTCTGTCTCCTGTATATAGCTAGTAAATAGCTTACCATGATCCTAGATCTAACTACAGTGATTTCCATTAGAATGAAAGTTTCATGATGAAATTTTTTGTTGATATTACTACTTTTGTTCACTGCTATATCCCCACAGTAGGAGCTCAATAAATACTTGTTCAATCAACGAACAAATGGATAAATGAGCAAACCCAAAAGGTGTGGAACTTAACCCATTATTTTTCTCAGTAGCCAATTTCGTCAACTTTCTATGTCTGTCTCAAGGGCATCAATATTTTCCCCAACATACATGCTTATAAACTTGGGGTCATTTTTGACATCCAAAAAGGAAATATCAATGTATGAAAAAAAATGGATATTTGAGTAGATCTCCTTTATCAGTGTTAGATAAAAATACTAAAAAATTTACTCTAGAAAATTTTGGGTTTCTTTTCCTACACTGCAGCAAGAATCATATGGAAAGCATTGTGGTGTAATAGTTAACATCACAGAATCTGCTTCCAGGCTTCCTTAGTTCAAGTCTTAGATATGACGTTTACTAGATCTGTGATCTTGGGCAAGTTTCTTAACTTCTCTGTGTCACAGTTTTCTTGAGGGTGAAATGGAGGTGATAATCATAGTACCTAGGTGATAATACAGTACTTACTTCAGAAATTTGTTGTGAGAGTTAAATGAGTTAAGAGTTGTGAAGCAAATGGAAAAATATCAGATGCAGAGAAATGAATAAAAAGTGTTTGCTCTTGTTTTGCAATTGTAGGAGATAGAAAATCTTAGAAATAAATTTAAATATTACTTATAGAAACATTGGTTTTAGATATGTTTGGTGAAGTAAAGTCTTCTCACTGATTTTTCTGTCAGAATTTTTGAGTAATTATATAAAATATAATATCACTTATCCCATTGCCGTCGAGTTGATGCTGACTCAGCGAACCTATAGGACAGAGTAGAACTGTCCCACAGAGTTTCCAAAGGGCGCCTGATAGGTTCAAAATGATATTGGAAACCCTGGTTGAGTAGTGGTTAAGTGCTACTGCTGCTAACCAAAAGGTCAGCAGTTCTAATCCACTAGGGGCTCCATGGAAACTATGGGGCAGTTCTACTCTACCCTATAGGGTCGTTATGAGTCAGAATTGACACGAAGGCAACAGGTTTTACTCTGGTATGGCCTCCTTAACATAACAATATCACATAACTCAGCATATTTTACCATTATTCTGAAGGCCCTCATAACTCAAACATTAAAAAAAAATGATTGTAGTAAGACATATATAATAAAAGTCTGCCATTTTAACCATTTTTAAGTGTATAATAATTGGAATTTTTTTTTTTTAATAATTGGCATTAATTATATTCACCATTTTGTGCTACCCTTACCACTATCCGTTTCCAAAAGTTTTTTTATCACCCTGACAGAAACTCAGCACTCATTTAGTTATGACTCTCTTTCCCTCTCCTCCCAGCCCCAGGTACTCACTAATAAACTCTTGTATTTATGCTTTTGTCTATTTTAGATATTTCATATAAATGAGATAATGCAATATTTGCCATTTTGTGCCTGACTTACATTTTACTCAGCATGATTTTTCAAATTTTATCAATGTCGTAGCATGCATCAGAACTTGATCTTGCTTTATGGCTGATTAATACTTCTTTGTGTATATAGACCATTTTGTTTATCCATTACTCTGTTGATAGACACTTTGGTTTTTTCCACATTTTAGCAATTGTGAATAATGTTGCAATGAACATTTGTGAACAAGTATCTGAGTCCCTGCTTTCAAGTCTCTTGGGGATATTCCTAGAAGTGGGATTACTTGGTCATATGATTATTCTGTGTTTAACTTTTTTGCCTAACTCAACATTTTAATTACTCATTAAAACCATGCCTTTTTATTCTTTAAACAAGTCTTTCCTGCAAGAATGTGTGTGTGTATTGCTGAAAAAGGTCACTATTTGTGATTTCCTATTAGACCTCTTGCTGAATATAAATGTAAGATGAAATTCTATGTTTGACTTATCTCATTATTTACTATCAGCTTAATCAGAATCATGTGTGTGAATAAAACATTTCCATTTTAATTATTTACAGACCTAACACTTAAAAAGAACACACGTTAGCTTTAAAGAAATGAAAGAAACTTTGGGTGATTTGTAACAATTTCCTATCTGCTCTTAACCACAGGAACAACTTGTGTTTAGGACTTTATTGAATTTGAATTTTTGTGTCTCTAAATGTCAAATGAATAAGTTTGGTTATGCAAGCCAAAACAAATAATTTTTGAAGATATTCATTGTGGCTTAAGTATTTTATGACATCTGTCAACATATTCCCTCATTTGACAGAAGTTTATGATATTTATACTATTGTCGTGCTAATTATGTGGTCTCTAAGATGCTGGACATATTTGGGTCGTCCTGATTCATGGCCAGTGAAGTAAGAACTGTTCCATCAATCCCAGTAAGCACATACGTGTAAACTTTCTACCTTGATTTTTTTGTTTTATATCCACAAAATGCATAACAGTAATTAGTTATACCAAGATATGCATTTCAAGAAGATTACTGCCTCGGGTAGTGGAAGTCCTGTGATAATTGGGTGAAGACCAGTTGTATAATCTCTCAGGAATGTTCTACGTCTTGCACTGGAATACTTTGGAAAGGAGCTGCTGCACCTTGAAATGTAAAATTTCTGGGACTAACCATAAATTTAGTCTTGTCTCAAACCTTAATTTAGATAAACTGTGAAGAAAGAGCTAGCAGTGGGCCAACTACGTTTTGGTACCATTCTGTTTTTTAAGTCTTGTGAATGAGTGGTATTTTGGTAAGAAAGTTTCTCTGGCATAAAATATGGTGGACAGATATTTGAATTTGGGACCATTGCTTATTTATCACTCCACAAATGGTTTCATGTTTTAAAAAGGGTTTTATAGTAATAAGGAAACGTACTTAACACAATGCCTGACTGATACATTGTGTGTGTGCTGTAAATGGTAGCTTTCATTTGCTGTTATTGTGTGTCTATTCTTTTTGAGTTGTTTTATTTCTCAAATATGACTGCATCTTTCTTGTTCTGCATCTCTCACATTTAATCCTATTTCCCAGTACTCAACGACTTCTCTTTTTCTTTCACTCCGTCATCGCTCTGCTCCTCAAACCAAATAGCACTTAATTATATTCTGCACACTTAAACGTCACTAAGTTAGGATATTTCTTTTCTCATCCTCTTCCTTAACAATAATATCTAGTCTAGCAAACATATTCTACATCCATGAGCTTCAAATATGAAATTTTTTTTTTTATTCTTAATCTACTTTTCCTTTCCAGTTCATTTCCCATTTCTCCTATTTGTTTCTTCACAGCCTTATTGTTGTTGTTGTTAGGTACCGTCAAGTTGGTTAGGACTCACAGTGACCCTGCGTACAACAGAATGAAACACTGCCATATTTCCTACTAAAGGTACTATTTCTGAGATTTATCGATAGCAGGCGTATGATAAAGACTGACTAACTCTATGACCATTTCTTTCCATTTTCCTTTCTTCTATCTTCCTTTGTTTAAATAAATCTGTATTAAACAAGATCAGGAAATGCAAATATTTGTACTGTTTTCTTGGTACAAATGTTTTGTCTACAAGAAGGAAGTCATTCTTTATCAACGCAATTATTTGGATTATTCTTAATTTAAACTAGCAAAAAGCTCCCTGAAGATAAATTGCTTTGGTAATATGTACATCTAGATGGTATTAAGTCCCATTCTCTACCAAAGGCAGTTTGTGAGCTCTTCTTAGACAATGATCACGTCTAATTCATCTTTGCGTTTCATTCTAGTACTAATGCAGAGCATTGCGTGTGGTAGACGGCCTGGAAACTCAATTAGTGAGCAAGTTGGTTAATTTATCCTAGTCTAGTTGTATCCTAGTCTGTCAAACTAACTCTGCTAAATAAATAATAAACTAGATGACAGTACCAGTTGTTGTTGAGTCGATTATGACCCATTATGACCCCATGTGTGTCGGAGTAGAATTTTGCTCCAGAGGGTTTTCAATGGCTGAATTTTCAGGAGTAGATCACCAAGCCTTTCTTCAGAGATGCCTCTGGGTGGGCCCGAATCTCCATCCTTCTGGTTAGCAGCACAGCATGTTGGCCATTTGCACCAACCAGCCCATTGACCCACTGCCATCAAGTCGATTCCGACTCGTAGTGACCTATAGGACAGAGCAGAACTGTCGCATAGTGTTTCCAAGGAGTGGCTGGTGGATTCAAAATGTTGACCTTTTGGTTAGCAGCCAAACACTTAACCACTGTGCCACCAGGGCTCCTGTACCAACCAGGGCCTCCCAATAAACAAGATAGACTCTATTATGTGTCCCTTGACCAGTGGAGAGTTGCGTGCTCTTGCTACAGCATATATCCTTCTTGTAGTCAAGTTGTGGAAATTTATGACATTTCCACATGGTTCACACTGAAGTAAAGTAAAACTGTCATTAACTTAGAGTTGATGCCTGGATGCTAGACCAGGCAAAGGGAGAAATATCTCTGTAGACCAGACCAATTATATCTGTCACTGGCAATCTAAGCATTCAAATTGGAAAATATTTGACCAACAGTGAAAAAATGAGAGCTAGACTGAACATCCTAGTATGGATTTGATTTCCATTGATGTGGTTACTAATTTTATACAATGAAGACTCTAGGATAGCTATGAGTAACTTTGAATTTAATTTAAAACCACCACATGGCAGACTCTACTGCCAGCTATTGCAATTGAAATTTATTTAATATTTTCCCCCAGAAAGCTTTTATTTATGTAGAATATCTTCCAGTCCTGCAAGATTATTTAGATTGGTTTTGTAGGAATATGTATAGCTATTGTTCAACCGATGAAGTTCCTGGTTTTATTTTTCTTGTGAATTGTTGATGACAGCATCCAGGAATATTAGTGTTAGGTTTCTCTGATTCTGAAGTTGCCCAGAATACAAACTTCTCTAATTTAGTGAACTGAAAGAAGAAAATGTATGTTTTTATCCCCAGTGGACTTCAGTGTGAATCCTAAACCAGTTCAGTTTAGAATTCTTAAATGTCATTTTATAGACCACATTTTAATTTTAAGTAAAATGGTTGTATGTAGCTCTACAAAGATTTTCTACTAAGTAGTACTTCATGAGAAGAGTAGAGTTATAGTGCTATTTATTTAATATTAATGATAGTATGTTGATATTCAATAATAATCTAGTTTATAAACTCTTCTATTTAATGGTACCCTATACAGACTCGACAGCAACAGGATACTGCCAATGTCACTGAGGGATACTGAATTGTTTATCATAGTAGTAAACCCAAACCCATTGCCGTCGAGTCGATTCTGACTTATAGTGACCCTACAAGACAAAGTAGAACTGCCCCATAGGGTTTCCAAGGAACAGCTGATGGATTCGAACTGCTGGCCTTTTGGATAGCAGCCAAGCTCTTAACCACTGTGCCATTAAGGCTCCATCATAGTACCGGAGATCTTTAAATGATTTAAAATCATATTAGATCTAACTTGCAACCAGTATCCAGGATTTAGATTTTAGTTAAGTTTTGCTTGGAACATTCCACATAATCATGGAAAAGAATGACAGCAACCCAGTGACCCTGGGTGGTTCAAATGGTTAACACGCTAGGTTGCTAATCAGAGGGCTGGAGGCTTGAGTCCACCCAGAGGCACCTGGGAAGAAAGGGCTGACAATCCATTTCTGATAAACCAGTCACTGAAAATCCTATGGAGCACATTCTACCCTGACACATGTGACGTGGCCATGAATTAGAATCGACTCTGTGGTACCTGGCAAAACCTGACATGATCGCAACAATTATCTCTAAATTTCTGACTCCAGCTGGCAATATCCCTGTTGTTGTCTGTGTGAATGTTGCTCCCCACCCCCCAGAACTACACAGAATACAATGGGAAATGTGCCCCTGGGACTGGGACAAAGACTAATATTCTAACCAGTAAGACTAGGTGATGAAGGCTTTAAGTACTTGTAATTCTTCCCAATCTCTCTTTCTGATTAAATCAAAGCAAGTAAGTTTTGTTCCTTATCTGTACGTCTTGTATGAAAAAAAGTCATTGTTAATATTCATGTGGGGCTATGTGAAAGACTGAGAGAAATAAGAGAAAAAAAGATGGAAATGCATCATGGTTATCCAACCCTGAGGTCTCCTGAGCCCGAGGTAAAAAGCAGAGGAGCAGGATTCACAGCGGAACAGCTGATTACAAGTCTGGTATGGATAGCAGTGTAGGCAGGAAATGATGAAGCCTGGCTGGGTCCCAACTGAGAAACAAGACAGGAGAAAACCAGTGTTGATGCTAATGCTGGAAAGAAGGGGGGAAGGTAAAGCAGCTGGAAAGAGAAAGAAATAGACCCCCCATCCTCCCATAGGAAATTGCAGGTGTATTTCATTTTAGCATTAGTCCTTGAAAAGTTGGCTATTATTACCATCAGCGTATAAGCAGCTTAGAAGTTGATCATACAGAAGAGAAGCACGGGAACATTCGATGATCAGAAAGAAGACTGAATCTACTAAGAGGCTTGGGAATTAAAGTGGAAGCAAATATAGATCAGCTACTTGTGTTTTAATGAGAAAAGAAAATCACACAGGACAGCTTTAAAAATTAAATATTTTCTAAGGATTTCAGGATTTACTGGATAAATAGAGATACTGATTTATTTACTTCTGATGTGTGAATTAAGAAGCCCTGGTGGCACAGTGGTTAAAAGGATCGACTGCTAACTGAAAGGACGGAGGTTCAAAACTACCGGTTGCTCCTTTGGAGAAAGATGTGGCAGTCTGCTTCCATAGAGATTTACAGCCTTGGAAACCCTATAGGGTTCACTATGACTTGGAAGTTACTGGATGGCAGTGGGTTTTGGGTTATGTGTAAATAATTAAAGCATATTACATTATAATACTATGTCTAATTTTGTCATATTTGCCAAAATTGGATTTGATTACAACATAGCAAATGATGATACTTTATTGCATTTGCATACTAAATTTTCTATGGTACAGAATCAGGCAACACTGATCTCTGCTGCTTGATCTCAGGATAGTGGTTAACTTTGGAGGAGAAGTAATTCCAAGGAAGCTGGAGAGTGGCTCTGGGATGTTGTGAATATTTTGCTTCTCAGTCATGATGTTTGTTTATATGGGTAGGTTCAGTTTGTGAAAAATCATCTAGTGGTACACTTGATGTGTATTTTTCTATATACAAGTATTGTATTTCAGTAAAATATTTTGAAACAAATGACTCTAGGGAGGAAAGATTAAATCAACAACTTAAGAAAATGACTTCAATGTTTAATAAAATATATTTAATAACAACATAGGACCCCTGGTGGCACAGTGGTTAAGTGCTTGGCTGCTAACCAAAAGGTTGGCAATTCAAACCCACCAGCTACTACGAAGGAGAAAGATATAGCAATCTGCTTCCATAAAGATTAGAGCCTTGAAAACCCTATGGTGCCGTTCTATTCTGTCCTATAGTGCTATGAGTTGGAATCATCTTGATGGCAACAGGTTGGGTTTGGTTTAATAGTAAGATGAAATCTAGAAGTTACTCAAATCAAAACCTTCTAAAGAAGATGATGTTTATTCCTAGCTTTCAACTGTACTTGGGAAACAACCTGGTGCGAACAGATTTTTTTTAGAAGTGAGTTATGGTTCCCAAGTCAATTCAAAATTGGCTTAATATATCCTGTGTTGTTTTGATAAAGGTGCTTTTTTGACTGGTTTTAAAAAATCCTTTGGCTGTATCAACAGCTCCATTAAAATAGCTCAGCCAAAATTGCCTTTCATTACTTCAAAGTTTCAAAATCCTACCCTTTTAGGGAATTTAAACTAATTGCTGATCAGTACTCTTTGATGTGCAAGGCTTTTTATCTAGTCAATGTTATCTAACATCCTTCCTTCATAATACAGAGTATTAAGGGCTTGTTTCACCTTTCCAAATACAGTGACATGGGCAGGCAATGTTAGGGTGGCCTCAGTGTCTCATCAGGTGATGCATAAATATGTGTATTAAGGGACAGGTGTGTCCTTGGGGTGGGGAGAAAGGCTGCCATCTTGTTTCTTCACTATGCCCTGGACTTTTGGTTATTCCATGCTTTGACCTTGTATATGAAGGCTGCAAACCTGTAGGGATTTGCAGGTAATGAAAACTTCAAGTTTGTAGGGATTTGCTGTTGAGCAAGACTGATTGGAGAGCTGTAATGACAATTCTTCCTTTAATTAGTAGATTTCAGTGGATGGGGAAATATGTATCTTGTGGAGTCCTGACGCCCTTTCTCCTCCCCTTGCAGTCCAGTCAATTCCAGTGCATAGAGACAGCATGGGTGCAGAGTAGAACTACTCCATAGGGTTTTCAAGGCTGTGACCTTTCAGAAGCAGATCACCAGGTCTTTCTCCTGAGGTGCCTCTGTGTAGGTTCAAACTATTAACCTTTTGATTAGAGTTGAGTACTTAACTGTTTACATCACCCAGAGACTGGTGAAATATATTGGTGTGAATTTTCCCCTCCATGAGAATAATCTCGGATGGATGGGAGAGTGATGGAAGTCTGGGTAGGTAACCCTTCTCCCTTACTAATTTCAGGAGAGAAATATTCTATTTTGTGCTGTGAGAAAACAGAGTAGATAATTCAATATGTTAAACTAACTTGCTATGAAATCCTGAAAGCAAGAAGGTGAACATGGGACCTGTTCAGATAAAATATTTGTCAATTTGATAATTAAAATTACTATCGTAAGTTTAAAACTTGTTCTGAATTTCATAAAATTCTCAATGCTCACTTAAATTTTCACCATTTCTTTAATAACAGACAGCTCCAAAACTTTTTACTCAAATTTTCCCTGGGCTCAGGGAATAAATTGGAGCCAGGGCACAGTCAATATTTTGAATTACGTAAACTATATTGAAGATGGTTCCATTAATTTCTTAAACCCATGTCAGGTAATGGAAAACAAACTTGCATCTTGGGTTGCCTTCCAAAAATGAGATATAGAGTTAGTGATTCCAGTAATTTAGAACAGGGTGGTGTAAGATTTTCCTTTTTGGTTATTACAGATCACTGTTGTGATGGAACTGTGTCTGTTTTAAATAATGCTGTTGATCGCAAGTACATTTTCTGTTTTTAGGGGAGGAGAAGTGCTCTATGCCAGTTTCACTGCAGATTTGACAATTACCTTGTAAATATTAATGGCTACCAGTGAATAATAGCTCGCTTTTGGAAAGGATAATGAATCTAATTAAAACGAACTGGCGGATCCTTGTGTTCAGATTCCTGCAGACAAAAAACAGCATGGAGCAGCCAGCGCCCAGATGTGTCAATTTCCAGCTAGCCTTAAGAAATGTGTGCTCTCCCATAATCTCCACTGTAAATTTAATGGCAGGTTTAGAAAGGCATAACAACCTAAGGTGGAGAAAGCACAAAACATGGTGTTTTTTTTTGGGATTTTGGGCTGCAAACCTGTAACTCCAAAAGTCACAATTCTGTTGGTGACACAGCACGGAACTTATTATTTTATGGTTATGTTATCAAAGAAAAAAAAAGGAAACACATGGCTTACAATGTTGTGTCATTTTCTGGTCTCAGAGGGTAAAGTGAGACCCAAACAGTGAGCAAATGCTAATTCTAAAGTTAACACATCATGGAAGTGGCAAGGTGCTTCGAAAGAAAGTCACTAGAATGTAAGCTCCAAAAGAGGGTCTTTAGTGCACTACAGAGTCCCTGGGTAGTGTAAATGGCTAACAAACACTCTTTGGCTGCTAATCAAAAGGTTGGTAGTTTGAGTCCCTCCATAGGCACCTCAGAAGAAAGGCTTGACTATCTACTTCTGAAAAATCAGCTATTGAAAATCCTATGAGCACAGTTCTACTATGACACACATGAGGTCTCCATGAGTTGGAGTTGGTTTGATGGCAACTGGGTATTAGGATGGTGGCCAGCCCATTGTCGGTATTGAATAAATATTTAGAGTCAACAAATAAATGAATTCAATAAATGAGTACTTTTCTAGGCATGGCCTAGTAGAAAGTCATTAAATGCATTAAGACACTTTTTTTTTTTTAAATAATAAGGCTGCTAGTTAAGTGAGAGAAATTTAAGCTAAGACTTGTTCTGTAAAACAAACTCAACTTTTTTAGCCTACCGATTTGGGCGGGCAATATAGGCATGAAATATATACTGTGCAGGCAGTTTATATTCTGAAGTATAGTTTGTTGAAAGTGTATTAAGAAAACATACTGTATCCCACTTTTCTTGAGTGGCGTCTGGGGTCTTAAAATCTAGTAAGTGACCATCTAAGATGGATCAATTGGTCTCAACCCACCTGGAGCAAAGGAGAATGAAGAACACCAAAGACACAATGCAAATATGAGCCCAAGAGGCAGAAAGGGCCACATAAACCAGAGTCTTCATCAGCCTGAGACCAGAAGAACTAGATGGTGCTCGGCTACCACCAATGACTGGCCTGACAGGGAACACAATAGAGAATCCCTAATGGAGCAGGCGAAAAGTGCGACGCAGACCATAAATTCTCGTAAAAACACCAGACTTAATGGTCTGACTGAGACTGGAGGGAGCCCAGAGGCCATGGCCCCGGACTCTCTGTTAGCTCAAAACTAAAACCATTCCCAAAGCCAACTCTTCAGACAAAGGTTGGACTGGACTATAAAACATACAATGATACTGGTGAGGAGTGTGCTTTTTAGCTCAAGTAGACACATGAGACTATGTGGGCAGCTCCTGTCTGGAGGTGAGATGAGGAGGTAGAGAGGGACAGGAGCTGGTTGAATGGACATGGGAAATACAGGATGGAGAGAAGAAGTGTGCTGTCATATTGTAGGGAAAGCAACTAGGGTCACATAACAACGTTTGTATAAGTTTTTGTATGAGAAGCTGACTTGAATTGTAAAATTATACTTAAATCATAATAAAAATAAGAAAACAAATAAAAAGTTTGCTGAGAGTGAGTGGGGAGAGGTGAAAAAGTGGGAGTAGAGGAGGCTGGGTAGAGTAAGGGCCAACTAATGAAGAAAATAGAAAAGAGAAGTATTCTTCTACAGTCATATCTACTCCACTTCCCTCCGTGCTGCCCCCCCACTTACGTCTGTGCCCATTAATTCTTTGCTCCATCCTGTTTCTATGGATAGATTTTCCATTCTCTCATCATGAGCACCCTCTCCACTTGCATTCCACGTCTTATCCCCTCTCATTTACTTAAGGATATCACTCCAGCAACTACCCCTCTTTCCTGCAACACTGCATCATCATTTTTAATCTCTCCATCAGCCTGCATCATTGCCATCAGCCTAAAAGCATGTTGTAATGTCTTCCATCTTATAAAAGTCTTTTTTAAGCCTTATGCCCCTGTAGCTATTGTTCCATTTATCTTCTCTACTTTATAGCAAATATTCTCTTCTTTAAATCTCTCATAAACCCACTCCACTGTTTTGACTACAATTACACAAAAGGCGGTCTTATCAACATCACCAAAGACCTCCACATTTTTTAATTCAAAATTAATGTCAGTTTTCATCGTATTTGACCAATCAGCTGCATAATGCTGTTATCATTTCCTTGAAATACTGGTTTTTTGGACGCTGCTTCTTGATTCACTTTGTATCTCGTCTGCAGCACAATTTTTTGTTCCCTTTGTTTGTTGGCTCTTTTCAATATTTTTAATCTCTAAAGAGAGCCCTGGTGGTCTAGTGGTTAAGAGGACAGCAGCTAATCAAAGGGCCGGCAGTTCGAATCCACCAGCCACTCTTTGGACAGTTCTACTCTCTTCTATGGGGTTGCTGTCAGTTGGAATCAACTTGTTGACAATGAGTGGGTTAAGTGTCAAAATGGTTCAGTGCTCAGTTCTCAGACCATGTCTTCATCTATATATACTCCCTAGGTGAATTTATCTAATTTCATGGCTAGATCTCAAATTTATGTTTTTAGTCCAGACTTTTAGTATCAATTCCAGACATGCACATTCTTGTATATATCACTTCCAACCGCCATCTCCATTTGTGTGTATTAAACTTCTTTATCGCCCATTTTCCCTAAAAGACTGTAAGCTTCATGAAGACAAAGATTTTATTTTGTTCATTACTATTTCCAGACTCTGGGACATCTTGGCACAGAGTAAATTCTCAATTTTGTTGATTATGCCACTACTTTGTCAAATAAAATACACAAATATCCTCTGACCCAGTATGTATCCCAAAGAACCTAGATCTATAAAGATGGTAATTTCAATATTATTATACGGGCAGGATGTTGAAGGCAGCCTGGATGTATATTGATGAGAGAGCGGATGA
Organism: Elephas maximus indicus; assembly: GCF_024166365.1. Taxonomy (NCBI): domain Eukaryota; kingdom Metazoa; phylum Chordata; class Mammalia; order Proboscidea; family Elephantidae; genus Elephas; species Elephas maximus. The sequence goes on from NC_064823.1 coordinate 44,183,679, forward strand.
ACAAAATGTGGTGGATGCTCAGGATGGAATGTCGCACAATAGTTAGAACCATCAATTGAGATGCACATAAAGCTACAAGGGTGAAACTTAAAAATAGTTCTGAGTAAAATAATGCAAAATTAAGAAATATATGTGTGTTATATATGTATATGACAATACCATTTATGTAAATTAAAAATAGGTCTACACAAACCAACAATACGTTTTGCAAGAACTTATCTAATCAGGAAGACATACATTACGTACATTGTAATGGCTACTTACGGGGAGACTCATACTCATAGCGACCCTATAGGACAGAGTAGAACTGCCCCATAGAATTTCCAAGGAGCACCTGGCGGATTCGAACTGCCGACCCTTTGCTTAGCAGCCGTAGCACTTAACCACTATGCCACCAGGGTTTCCATATAGGGTCGCTATGAGTTGGAATCGACTCGATGGCACTGGGTTTGGTTTTTGGTTTTTATGGGGAGGAGAAAAAATAAAATTATATGATAAAAACAAAGAGGTAAATGCATGAACGATTTAGTGAACATGAGAGACATTGTCCATGGATCAAGGGGCGGTGGTTCCAACAGAACAAGGGGCTATCACAGTTTAAAATTGGAAAAGGTGTGCCCAAGGTTGTGTCCTTTCACTTTACTTACTCATTTTGTATGCTGAACAATAATTGAAGAAGACAGACTGTATGGAAGAAAAAAATGGCATCAGGATTAGAGGAAGCTTCATTAATAATCTGCTATATGCAGATAACACAACCTTGCTTCCCAAAAGAGAAGATGACTTGAAGCACTTACTGATGAAGGAGGTCAAGCGCTACAACCTTCAGTATGGGTTATACCTGGATGTGAAGAAAACAAAAATTCTCACAACTGGACTGAAAAATAATATGATAAATGGAGAAAATTAAAGTTGTCAAGAATTTCATTTTATTTGGATCAGCAATCCATGCCCATAGAAACAGCAGTCAAGAAATCAAACAATGTTCTGCATTGGGCAAATCTGTTTCAAAAATTTCTTTATTAAGTTCTCAAAAGGAAAGATGTCACTTCAACGACTACGTTGTGTCTGACTCCAGCCATAGTCTTTTCAATTGCCTCAATATGGATATGAAAGCTGGATAATGAAAATGGAAGACAGGAAAAGAACTGATGCATTCAAACTGTGGTGTTGGTGTAGAACACTGAATATATCATGGATTTGTAGAAGAACAAACAAATCAGTCTTAGAAGAAATACCACGAGAATGTTCCTTAGAAGTGAGGATGGTGAGACTTCGACTTACTTACTTTGGACATGTTGTCAGGAAAGACCAATCATTAGAAAAGAACGTCATGTTTGGTGAAGTCGAGGATCAGGGACAATGAGGGACACTTTCAATGAGATGGATTGTCACAATAGTCTCAACAATGGACTCAAATATACCAGTAATTATGAGGACGATGCAGGACTGGGCAGCATTTCATTACGTTATGCATAAGGTTGTCTGTCACGAGTTGGAACCGAATTGATAGCAACTAACAACATCAAGAATCCAGAAATTATTTCTTTCATTTATTTATCAAACGATTTTTAAGAGCCTGCTATGTGCCAAGCATTGAGTTCCACATACTACATAATAGAAGTTAAGGTTTCTTATTTTTCTAGATTAAAAATAAATACATATTATATATATAAAGATATATATATTATATACGTATATACATATATGTGTGTATTGCTCAGCTAACATACATAATCAACAATTGTATGTGTTTTCATTCAGTCTTTGCTTACACAGTTTTTAAAAAATCCCATGGTACCTTTACAGTTTGATACAGAAGCTTCAACAGACTTTTCCCTTTCTGATTTCCATTCCTCAGTATTTTAAAATAAGAATTTTCCAAGCCCTACTCCTAATCGCAATGTGCCACCAGTCTCTGAAGTCATTTTGGCAAAGCCAATCAAAAGTCGTAGCAGCCATTCCAGCCTTTAGCCTGAACGTCTGTCAGAATCTTCCAGCTGATTGTCAGACAGGAATTCAGATTGTCTGCCCTCTGAGCATGGGATGCCACTCAATGACAGAACATTGCCTTTGGGTTTTGAAATCCAAGGACCTCAAATTCCAACAGAGTGCTACTGAACAGACTCTCAGAGAAATAGAAAAATATTTACCTCCTGGTCCTCTGCTTGCTTTGCTTAGTTGTGTCCAAGATACGCCATTATTTTGTGTGAGATCCTTGATATCTGACATCAGGCATTCATTCCTGTGATGTTCTGCCCTTGCCAAGTTAAAATAAAATGGCTTCAGTTTTTTTTTTTTTCTTCAATTTTCAGTTTTAAGTTAAACAGTTTAGATAAAACACTAACTGTGTTTTGGTACTTTTTTTTTTTCGTAGCAAGGTCGGTATCATTTAGCTTGCTGGGTTCTTTTATTTATTGATTGTTTTGTTTTGAGCTCAGGGAAGGAGGGAACAATTCCATCTGGGCCTAGATGCTGTATTTACCCTTCCATTCCTCCAACCTGGGAATCTGTCTGTATCATTGAACATAGAACTGAGCTGAATATGTTCTTCTTTTTTTAAAATAGCTGCACTCTGGGCATAGATTTCTACAGGAACGTTTTTGGACATTTCTCATTCCTCCCCAGTGGGTACCATAAACTCATGCCATGAAGATATGCCAAGAACAGCTAACAAGTATCCACATTCCAGCCCAGAAGTACTGTTCTTAGCATAATTTGGCTCAATCTCTATGTTTCCGTCACTTGTGGTCATAAAGTGTTTTGTAGCTATTCTAAGCACACTCTGTTTTCCCAGTCCCCTCCGTGAGCCTTAGGTGAAAGGCAATGGCGAAAGGTGAATCGATTGTTTTTGGTGTGTTCCTTTATTCACTTCATAAGCTTGTAGGCTTTGAGGTATCTTTTGGAGTCTATATAATGTTATTGGAGCCCTGGCGGCGCTGTGGTTAAATGTTAGGCTGCTAAGCGAAAGGTTGGCAGTTCAAATCCACCAGCAGCTCCTTGGAAACTCTATGGGGCAGTTCTACTCCACCCTATAAGGTCACTATGAGTTCAAAACAACGTGATGGCAACAAGCTTTTTGTAATGTTATTACTTAAAAATCCCCTCTTAACTGTTTAAAGAGCAGAGCAAAAGTACAACCATCCAAAGACATCATATTCTAAAAACAAGTCTTTATTTAGTCTCAACTACATAGGTCAAATGAAGATCTCATTTGTTTAGGCCAGTGGAAAACTATCCAAGATTTTTCCTCAAATTTTTTTTTGTTTTGTTATCCCCTTGTATTTTTTTGTGTACATATATTTTCATAGACGTTTAATACCATATTAATGAAATTTTGGAATTTAGCAATTTTATGTCAGGATTATGGAGCAGAATAATTTCCCTATCACTTGCATCCTACTCCCACACCATCCAGCATCAGACAGCTAAATTCATCCAAACATAAATATTTAAGCACGGTCTGCTTCATGTGAGGTATGAATCACACAGATTCCAGAAAGGATTTTTTTCAGGAAAGGTTTATTGGTTGAGCATGAGCAGAGAGGATATTTGCTGATATGAAAATATCATAATACTAGTTTTTATTCCTTTAACAAAAGCAATAAAAAAGCTATGGTCATCAGCCTCAGAATATGTCTGCCCTGGAGGCTGTGTGTTCACCTAATAAATTTAGGAGTTGGAAGGAACTTCAAGGCATAAAGAGAGATGGCTACACACAAAAACAATGGTAGATTCCAACAGCTTGACCCAGAGCTCTAGCTACAAGCAAAAATGCTGGAATTTTAAGTATGGTGGCTCGGTTCTAATAAAGCTAAGCTAGCAGTTATGTTTATTTTTCTTACTGTCACCAAAATTTCAATTCACTAAACAAATTTTTTACTCTTCCTTAACTCTTTTCTCCAAAAAAAGAGTGTCTTCAATAGGCTGAATTATTAAAAGCAGAATTATTGAAGCCCAATGATTCTTTTTGCCATTGTATAATTTTTGGCATTTCTGTAAACTTACATTTAGGAAACCATGCTGACAAATGACTTCTTGGTACAGAGTGTTTCTGTGAACTCACCAATGACTTTAATGATTAGTTTTTGCTTTGTTTTGTTTTCCTTTATAATGAGTGAATGGCTTGTGGTCTGATGTTCATTTCTCTCATCTGGCATTGTACTTGGTCACTAAGCCTTGCAGCAAGTGGTGTGTACAACTTTTTCATAGTCTCTATACCATATGACAGAAACCCTGGTTGTGTAGTGGTTAAGAGTTTGGATGCTAACCGAAAGGTCTGCAGTTTGAATCCACCAGGCGCTCCTTGAGAACCCTGTGGGGAAGTTCTGCTTTGTCCTACAGGGTTGATTAGTCAGAATCGATTCCATGGCAGTGGGTTTGTTTGTTTTTTGGTTTGGTATACCATCGCTGTGAGTCGGAATCCACTTGGCGGCACTAGGTTTGGTTTTTTTTTTTATAAGGCAGTTCTACTCTGTCACGTGGGGTCATTATGAGTCCAATGTAGATTCGACGGCACCTAACAACAACAACATTCCCGCTTGAACAATCATAACTCGGAACTGTGTATATATAGGTCTTCTTATAGTCCAAAGAACAATGATCACAATGTTACCCTTAATACTAATGTTCCAGTTAAAAAAAGAAATGAGAGACCGCTGATGACTGGCCCTTCTCTCTAAACAAATGTGCTCATGTCTTTCTACAGTTAAAGAAAACTTTTGTTTGACTCTATTCTGTTCTTCCTATTGTACCATCCAGCCTTTACAGTCTGACTACCCATTTATTTTCTAATCTCTTAAAATACAGCTCCTACTCACTATGGAGCCCTGCAGCACAGTGGTTAAGAGTTCAGCTGCTAACCAAATGGTTGGCAGTTTGAATCCACTAGCTACTCCTTGGAAACCCTGTGGGGCAATTCTACTCTGTCCTGTAGGGTGGCTAGCAGTAGGAACTGCTAGGCAGCAGTGGGTTTGGCTTTTAATTTTGGTTACCCTCACTATGCTGCTTATACCGCTCATCTCAAGATTCCAGTCATCTGTGTCTGGTTCAATAAATTCACCACATCTCTAATTACCTACATCTTCATCTGATTAATAAGTGATAATTTCAAATATATTTTTTCTTAATCCAAACACATATTTTCCCCCAAATTGCCTTGTTCTTAAGACTGCCTTTTTCAATCAAAGTTATTGTCTTGCTCTTGATTTTAGTATCTTGGAAACATTCTCGGTTTCTTTTTTATCTTACTCTTCTCCATTCCCCAATATACAGTCTCAATATTCTAGTAATTATTTCCAAATATCCTTAGGAATATCAACCCACTCTTCTATTCATTATACCATGCCTGGCTATTTCAAGATTGTCCTACTCCAACCTCCCATCTCTCCAAGCTTCAGCCACTCAGCAGGAGAAAGATAATGACAGTCTACTTCCATAAAGGTTACAGCCTTGGAAACTCTATGGGGCAGTTCTGTACTGTCCTATAATGTTGCTATGAATTGGAATTGACTCAATGCAATGGGTTTGGTGTTCCGTGTTTTAGGTAGGCTGTGAACTTATTGAGGGCAAAGGTTTAGACCAACTTATTTTCTTAACATTTAACACGATAAATATTTCTTGAGGTTACACCATCTTTATGTCTTCATCTCTTAATATACAATAGATTAACACATATTAGAACAATTGGCACATTAGTTATGCACTCAGCTGCTAACTGAAAAGTCAGTGGTTCAAATCTAGCAGCCACTTTGAGGGAGAAGGATGTGGCAATCTGCTTCTGTAAACATTTTTAGTTTTGGAAATCCTACTGGGCTGTATTATAGGGTCATTAGGAGTCGGGATTGACTCGTTGACAATGGGTTTTGTTTTTATAGTCCTCAGATTAACTAAGCAGAGGTACTTACCATTTTAATATTATGGAATTTTTGAGAATCGAATGAAAACAATATGCTCTCTCCCTAGGAAAACAAGTACATGTAAACAAACATTGCTCTAAACTCTCTTTATTTTAATTTTTATCATGCTTTAAGTGAAAGTTTACAAATCAAGTCAGTCTTTCATACAAAAATTTATATACAGCTTGCTATGTACTCCTAATTGCTCTCCGCCTAATGAGACAGCCCGCTCCTTCCCTCCACTCTCTTTTTGTGTCTATTCCGCCAGCTTCTAACCCCCTCTGCCCTCTCATCTCCCCTCCAGATAAGAGATGTCAACAAGGTCTCAAGTGTCTACTTGATCCAAGAAGGTCATTCTTCACCAGCATCTTTTTCTATCCCATTGTCCAGTCCAATCGATCCCTGTCTGAAGAGTTGGCTTTGGGAATGATTCCTGTCCTGGGCTAACAGAAGGTCTGGGAGTCAGGCCATTAAGTCAGGTCTTTTTTACGAGAATTTGGGGTCTGCCTCCCACTGCTCTGCTGCTCCCTCAGGGTTCTCTGTTGTGTTCCCTGTTAGGACTGTCATCGGTTGTAGCTGTGCACCATCTAGTTCTTCTGCTCTCAGGCTGATGTAGTCTCTGGTTTATGTGGCCCTTTCTGTCTCTTGGACTCATAATTACCTTACGTCTTTGGTGTTCTTCATTCTCCTTTGCTCCAGGTGGGTTGAGACCAATTAATGCATCTTAGATGGCTGCTTGCTAGCATTTAAGACCCGAGCTGCCACTCTCCAAAGTGGGATGCACGAAGTTTCTTAATAGATTTTATTATGCCAATTGACTTAGATGTCCCCTGAAACCATGGTCCCCAAACCCCCAGCCCTGCTACGCTGGCCTCAGAACCACTCAATTTATTCAGGAAACTTCTTTGCTTTTGGTTTACTCCAGTTGTGCTGACCTCGCCTATATTGTATGTTGTCTTTCCCTTCACCTAAAGTAGTTCTTATCTACTATCATATTAGTGAAAATCCCCTCCTTCCTTCCCTCCCTCTTGTAACCATCAAAGAATATTTTCTTCTCTATTTAAACTATTTCTCGAGTTCTTATAATAGTGGTCTTATACAATATTTGTCCTTTTGAAACTGACTAATTTCACTCAGCATAATGCCTTCCAGATTCCTCCATGTTATGGAATGTTTCACAGATTCCTCATTGCTCTTTATGCGTAGTATTCCATTGTGTGAATATACTATAATTTATTTATCCATTCATCCCTTGATGGGCCCTTTGGTTGCTTCCATCTTTTTGCTATTGTAAACAGTCCTGCAGTGAACGTGGGTGTGCATTTATCTGTTCGTGTAAAGGCTCTTATTTCTCTAGGATATATCCCAAGGAGTGGGATTGCTGGATCATATAGTAGTTATATGTCTAGCTTTTGAAGGAAGAGCCAAATTGATTTCCAAAGTGGCTGTACCATTTTACATTCCCATCAGCAGTGTATAAGTGTTCCAGTCTCTCCACAGCCTCTCCAACATTTATTATTTTGTGTTTTTTGGATTAATGCCAGCCTTGTTGGAATGAGATGGAATCTCATTGTAGTTTTGATTTGCATTTCTCTAATGGCTAATGATTGTGAGCATTTCCTCATGTCTCTGTTAGCTACCTGAATGTCTTCTTTAGTGAATTGTCTGTTCATATCTTTTGCCCATTTTTTAATTGGGTTATTTGTCTTTTCGCAGTTGAGTTTTTGCAGTATCATGTAGATTTTAGAGATCAGGTGTTGATCGGAAATGTCATAACTAAAAACTTTTTCCCAGTCTGTAGGTAGTCTTTTTACTCTTTTGTTGAAGTCTTTGGATGAGCACAGGTGTTTGATTTTTAGGAGCTCCCAGTTATCTGGTTTGACTTCTGCATTGTTAGTAATGTTTTGTATGCTGTTTATGCCATGTATTGGCGCTCCTAATGTTGTCCCTATTTTTTCTTCCATGATCTTTATTGCTTTAGATTTTATATTTAGGTCTTTGACCCAATTTGAGTTCATTTTTGTGCATGGTGTGAGCTATGCATCTTGTTTCATTTTTTTGCAGATGGATATCCAGTTATGCCAGCGCCATTTGTTAAAAAGACTGTCTTTTCCCCATTTAACTGATTTGGGGCCTTTCTCAAATATCAACTGCTCATATGTGGATGGATTTATGTCTGGATTCTCAATTCTGTTCCATTGGTCTATGTGTCTGTTGTTGTACCAGTACCAGGCCGTTTTGACTACTGTGGCGGTATAATAGGTACTAAAATCAGGTAGAGTGAGGTCTCCCACTTTGTTCTTCTTTTTCAGTAATGCTTTACTTACTCAGGGCCTCTTTCCCTTCCATATGAAGTCGGTGATTTGTTTCTCCATCTCATTAAAAAATGTTGTTGGCATTTGGATCAGAATTGTATTAAATCTATAGATCACTTTTGGTAGAATAGACATTTTTACAATGTTAAGTCTTCCTTTCCATGAGCGAGGTATGTTTTTCCACTTATGTAGGTCTCTTTTGGTTTCTTGCAGAAGAGTTTGTAGCTTTTTTTCCCATAAGTCTTTTACATCTGTAGTAAGATTTATTTCTAAGTGTTTTATCTTCTTGGGGGCTACTGTAGATGGTATTGATTTGGTGATTTCCTCTTAGATGTTCTTTTTGTTAGTGTAGAGGAAGCCAACTGATTGTGTATGTATATCTTGTATCCTGATACTCTGCTGAACTCTTGTATTAGTTTCAGTAGTTTTCTGGAAGATTCCTAAGGGTTTTCTGTGTATAAGATCACGTCATCTGCAAATAGAGATACTTTTACTTCTTCCTTGCCAATCTGGATGCCCTTTATTTCTTTACCTAGCCTAATTGCTCTGGTTAGGACCTCCAGCACAATGTTGAATAAGAGTGGTGAAAAAGGCCATCTTTGTCTGGTTCCCGATCTCACGGGGAATGCTTTCAGGCACTCCCCATTTAGTATGATGTTGGCTCTTGGCTTTGTATAAATGCCCTTTATTATGTTGAGGAATTTTCCTTCTATTCCTATTTTGCTGAGAGTTTTTATCATGAATGGGTGTTGAACTTTGTCAAATGCCTTTTCTGCATCAATTGATAAAATCGTGTGATTCTTGGCTTTTGTTTTATTTATATGATGGTTTACATTAATTGTTTTTCTGATGTTGAAACATCCCTGCATACCCGGTATGAATCTCACTTGGTCATGGTGACTTATTTTTTGATTTGTTGTTGAAATCTCTTGGCTAGAATTTTGTTGAGGATTTTTGCATCTACGTTCATAAGGGATATAGGTCTGTAATTTTCTTTTTTTTGCAGTGTCTTTACCTGGTTTTGGTATCAGGGATATGCTGGCTTCATAGAACGAGTTTGGGAGTATTCCATCCTTTTTTATGTGCTGAAATACCTTTAGTAGTAGTGGTGTTAACTCTTCTCTGAAAGTTTGGTGGAACTCTGCAGTGAAGCCATCCGGGCCAGGGCTTTTTTTGTTGTTGGGAGTTTTTTGATTGCCTTTTCAATCTCTTCTTTGTTATGGGTCTATTTAGTTGTTCTACCTCTGTTTGTGTTAGTATAGGTAGGTAGTGTTTTTCCAGGAATTCATCCATTTCTTCTAGGTTTTCAAATTTGTTAGAGTACAATTCTTCACAATAATCTGATATGATTCTTTTAATTTCAGTTGGGTCTGTTGTAATATCACCCATCTCATTTCTTATTTGGGTTATTTGCTTCCTTTCCTGTTTTTCTTTTGTCAGTTCGCCCAGTGGTTTATCAATTTTATTGATTTTTTCAAAGAACCAGCTTTTGGTCTTATTAATTCTTTCAATTGTTTTTCTGTTTTCTATTTCATTTAGTTCAGCTCTAATTTTTATTATTTGTTTTCCTCTGGTGCCTGTGGGTTTGTTTTGTTGCTCTCTTTCTATTTGTTCAAGTTGTAGGGATAGTTCTTTGATTTTGGCCCTTTCTTCTTTTTGGATGTGTGCATTTATTGATATAAATTGACCTCTGAACGCCATTTTCGCTGTGTCCCAAAGGTTCTGATAGGAAGTGTTTTCATTCTCACTGGATTCTCTGAACTTCTTAATTCCGTCCTTAATGTCTTCTATAATCTAGCCTTTTTGAGCAGGGTATTGTTTGGTTTCCAAGTGTTTGATTTCTTTTCCCTGCTTTTTCTCTTATTGATTTCCACTTTTATGGCCTTATGGTCAGAGAAGATGCTTTGTAATATTTCAGTGTTTTGGATTCTGCTAAGGCTTGCTTTATGACTTAATATGTAGTCTATTCTAGGGAATGTTCCATGTGCACTAGAAAAGAAAGGATACTTGGTTACTGATGGGTGGAGTGTTCGGTATATGTCTATGAGGTCAGGTTGGTTGATTGTGGCATTTAGATCTTCCATGTCTTTATTGAGCTTCTTTCTGGATGTCCTGTCATTCACCAAATGTGGTGTGTTGAAGTCTCCTACTGTGTGGAGCTATCTATCTCACTTTTCGATGCTGATAGAGTTTGTTTTATGTATCTTGCAGCCGTATCATTGGGGGCATAAGTATTGAATATGGTTATATCCTCCCAGTGTATTTTCCCTTTAATCATTATATAGCTTCCTTCCTTATCCTTTATGATGGATTTAACTCTAAAGTCTATTTTGTTAGAAATTAATATTGCTACTCCTGCTCTTTTTTGATTGTTGTTTGCTTGATATATTTTTTTCTATCCTTTGAGTTTTAGTATGTTTGTGTCTCTAAGTCTAAGGTGTGTCTCTTGTAGGCAGCATACAGACAGATCATGTTTTTTAATCCATTCTGCCACTCTCTGTTTCTTTATTGGTGCATTCAGTCCATTTACATTCAGCGTCATTATGGATAGGTATGAATTTAGTGCTATCATTTTGGTGTCTTTTTTTGTGTGTTGTTGACAGTTTCTTTTTCCCACTTAATTTTTTGTGCTGAGTGGATTATCTTTATATATTGTCTTTTCCTCATATTCGTTATTGTTGATTTTGCTTCTGCTGAGTCTCTATTTTTTCTTGCATTTTATTTTGATGTGTAGGATAGTTTGACTCCTTTGCGTTACCTTATTATTTACCCCTATTTTTCCAAATTTAAACCTAACTTTTATTTCTTTGTTTTATCTTCCTCTCCATGTGAAAGATCTATGACTACATTTCTTAGTCCCTCTTTATTGTTTTAATGTTGTCTTCTTTTACATAAGAACATCGCTGTTTCCCTGTTTTGAGTGTTTTTTTTTTTTTTTTCTTGATTTATTTTTGTGATTTCCCTCTCTGGGTTGACACCTGATTACTCTGCCCAGTGTTGTAGTCTTGGGTTGATACCTGATATCATTGATTTTCTAACCAACGAAATCCCTTTAGTATTTCTTGTAGTTTTGGTTTGGTTTTTATGAATTCCCTAAACTTCTGTTTCTCTGGAAATGTCTTAATTTCACCTTCATATTTAAGAGACAGTTTTGCTGGATATATTTTTCTTGGCTGGCAATTTGTTTCCTTCAATTTTTTGTATAAGTCATCCCATTGCCTTCTTGCCCGCATGATTTCTGCCGAGTAGTCTGAGCTTATTCTTATTGACTCTCCTTTGTAGGTAATTTTTCATTTATGTCTAGCTGCTCTTAAACTTCTCTCTTTATCTTTGGTTTTGGCAAGTTTGATTATAATATGTCTTGGAGACTTTTAAAATCTGCCTTATGTGGAGTTCAACGAGTATCTTGGATAGATAGCTTCTCATCTTTCACAATATCAGGGAAGTTTTCTGCCAACAAATCTTCAACAATTCTCTCTGTATTTTCTGTTATCCCTCCCTGTTCTGGAGCTCCAATCACTCGTAGGTTATTTCTCTTAATAGAGTCCCACATGATTCTTAAGGTTTCTTCATTTTTTAAAATTCCTTTATCTGATTTTTCTTCAAATATACTGGTGCCAAGTGCTTTATCTTCCAGTTCACAAATTCTGCCTTCCACTTGCTCAATTCTACTCCTTTGGCTTTCTATTGAGTTGTCTAATTCTGTAATTTTAGTGTTAACCTTCTGAATTTCTGATTACTCTCTGTCTATGGATTTTTCCAGTGTATTAAATTTTTTCATTATGTTCTTGAATAACCTTTTTAATTTCTTCAACTGCTTTATCTGTGTGTTCCTTGGCTTGTTCTGCGTATTGTCTGATTTCCTTCCAGATGTCTTGAAGGGTTCTGTATATTAATCTTTTGTATTCTGCCTCTGGTAATTCCAGAAAGGCACTTTCATCTACAAGATCCCTTGATTCTTTGTTTTGAGAGCCTGTTGAGGCGATCATGGTCTGTTCCTTTATGTGACTTGGTATTGACTGTTGCCTCTGAGCCATCTATAAGTTATTGTTTTAGTTTATTTTATGTTTGCTTACTGTATCGAAGCTTCTTGCTTTGTTTTGTCTTGATATTCCCAAATGGGTTGCTTGAGCGAGCTAGCTTGATTATTTTCACCTTTGGAGCCCTGATGTCCTGTCTCTAGATGGCTAGAATTGTTATCAGGTATATTGGTCTTTTTTTTTTTTTTTTTTTTATATCGGTCTAGGAGTCCATTCATTTTTCTTGTATGAATTCAACTCAGGTGTCCAGGTAGCTGATCATCAAGTGTGTGGTACAGGCTCTGTCCTTCAGTCTTAGAGGGGCAGGGGTGATTGGTGTAGATACAGGTATCTGGTTGCAGCAGGGAGTCATGCTCTGAACAAAACAGGGAGCTGAGACTCAGCCCCCAAGTGTCTCTGAGGAAAGCATGTCCCTGTTCCCTAGAGTGTACAGATGGGTGGGTTCTGCAGATGGACCTTGGGCACCCAATGTTTTTGGTTGTAAGGACTGGGAGGTACCAGTTATCCTTGGATCCCTGTCATGGGTGGTTGGGTGACCTGAGTGAAGCCACCCGTCCTTAGGCCCCTGGTGTGGGTAGGTGAGAACCCTGTTTAGTAGGCAAAGCAGTGTCAAACATCAAACACCCATCTCACTACTGCATAGCTGAAACAGGCAGACTGGGCCAATATGAGCCCAGAGAAAACAATCTTTTAGAGCCATCATGAAAGCTCAGTTTTTAGAGAAAACAAGTCTGGGAGGATGGCTCAATATTGATTCATGGTAAAACGTGGGTACTAGGGGTTGAAAATAGAGGTGTCTATGTCCAACAAGTTTAAGTACTCTTTTCATTTTATCTTATTGAGACTAACTTGAGTTAGAAAGAGGTTTCACCTATAAGAATCACTGGCCCAGTTTTATTTTATATTCCTATGTTAATGATGGTAATAATGAGTTGTGGTCAATTCATCTCTGACTCATGGTAACACATGTGTATCAGAGTAGAACTATTCCATAGGGTTTCCAAATAGCTGATTTTTTTAGAAGTAGATTGCCAGGCCTTGCCCCCTAGGTGCCTCTGGTAGACTCAAGCTGTCAACTTTTCAGTTAACAGCTGAGTGTGTTAACTATTTGCACCACTCAGGGACTCCAATGACAGTAACAGCTAATGCTTATTAGAATTTATAGGCCAGAATCTGAATTAAATTGCTTCACATGGATTGTTTCATTGACTCCTCACAACTCCAGAAGGTAGGAACAATTATTTTTTCCCATCATGTTAATGGAAAACCAGAGAATGAAGAGGTGAAGTAACTTGCCCAAGATCACAAACCAGGAAGTTGCGAGACTGGGATTTTAACCGACATCATTTAACATCAGATCTAGCTTCCTGAACCACAATTTTAAACTAAAGGGATACATGAGACAGAGTAAATACAGTAGAGGCTGCAAGTGGTGAATAGAAGATAGATATACCTGTCCCGAGTGCTCTCTAGCCAAGGAATTGTTAGTGGATAGTTGATTCTTCTCAAATTTTGAACAGCTGTGAGGTGTTTAGACTACTGAGTCCAGTATCAGTACATATAAATAACCCCAACTTGATCCCCTTTGATTTTATTTTGGGATGTCATTGCTTTGTTCTTTCTTTATTTTAGCTAAGCCTCTATGGTGTGTTCCCTGAGCAACAGAATGATCCATTTCAGGAGCATATTTTATGTGATGCTGACACCAGCTGCTCCACGGGGACTTTTAGGCCCCTGCCAGAGTATAATTGGCACCCAGGAGCAGACAGGCTCCAAAGCACTAAAAGTGAATGTGTTTCACAATAAGTCTTTATCCCAGCATAAAAAAAAGCAATAAATTGTGATGAGTCTGAACAGTTATTCTCTAAGCACACACACACAAATTTATTATACTAAGACATAGCTTATTGCCAGAAAGGAAGACAACAGGGCTGCCTTTTTAACAACCTCCATGTAACTTTTTTTTTTTTTTTTTATGCTGATCATTTAAAGTATTTTAACATTAGTGCTGGGTGATTTAAGATATTCATTCAACAGGCATTCCCAAACACCTACTATATGTCAGACAATGTTCTAGGAATAAGGCAGTAAACAAATATAGACATAAATTCTTGCCTTCTTGAAATTAGCATTGTGAAGTTAACATGCTTGAAAGAAGTGGGGGAAAAAAGGGAAGTAGATCCATCATTTCTATCTTTTAAGGTTCCAAAAATCTCCCCTGCATTAGGAAATAAGACTTTTTACTTTCTTTTAACTTATATTTCTTTAAAAAAATTTATTTATTTTTTATTGAGATTTAGCTGAATGTTTACAAAGCAAATTGGTTTCTCATTAAACAATTAATACACATATTGTTTTGTGACATTGGTAGCCAGCCCAATAACCTGTCAACACTTTCCCTTCTTGACCTTGGGGTCCCCATTTACTTTCGTCCAGATTCCCCGTCCCCTCTTGCCTTCTCCTCCTTGCTCCTGACCTGGGGTGCCCATTTAGTCTTATATACACAGTTGAGCTACATGTATTGTTTAGTTTTATGGGCCTGTATAATCTTCGGCTGAAAGGTGAACCTCAGGAGTGACTTCAGTACTGAGTTAAAAGGGTGTCTGGAGACCATACTCTTGGGGTTTCTGCAGTCTCTGTCAGACCAGTAAGTCTAGTCTTTTGTGAGTTAGAGTTTTGTTCTACATTTTTATTCAACTCTATCTGAGATCCTCTATTGTGACTCCTGTCAGAGCAGCCAGTGGTGGTAGCTGGGCACAGTCTAGTTGTGCTGGACTCAGTTTGGTGGAGGCTGTGGTAGTTGTGGTCCATTAGTCCTTTGGACTGATGTTTCCCTTGTGTCTTTGGTTTTCTTCACTCTCCCTTGCTCCAAGTGGGGTGGGACCAGCAGAATATCTTAGATGGCCGCTCACAAGCTTTTAAAACCCCAGATGCTACTCACTAAGTAGGATGCAGAACATTTTCTTTATAAACTATGTTATGCCAGTTTAGCTAGATCTCCAATAAGACCATGGTCCCCAGCCCTCAGTCCAGTAATTTGGCTCCTGAGAGAATTTGAATGTGTCTATGAAACTTCTATGACTTTCCCTTGGTCAAGTCGTGCTGACTTTTCCAGTATTGTGTGCTGTCTTACCCTTCTCCAAAGTTATCATTTATCTATCGTCTAGTCAGTGTTTTTCCCTCCCCACCCCTCCCCTTGCTCGTATCTGTCAAAGATTGTCTCTTTCTGTGTGTAGACCTTTTAGTGACTATTTATAATAGTGCTCTTATACCATGGTTGTCCTTTTGTGACTGATTTATTTCACTCAGCATAATGCCCTCCAGATTCATCTGTGCTGTGAGATGTTTCGCAGATTCATCATTCTTCTTTATCGTTGGGTAGTATATCATTGTGTGTATGTACCACCGTTTGTTTATCCATTAATTTGTTGATGGGTACGTAGGTTGTTTCCATCTTTTTGTTATTGTGAATAAGGCTGCAATGAATATGGGTGTGTACACGTCTGTTTGTGTGATGGCTCTTATTTATCTAGGGTATATTCCTAGGAGTGGGACTGCTGGATCATATGGTATTTCTATTTCTAGCTTTTTAAGGAAGTGTTATATCATTTTCCAAAATGGTTGTACCATTTTGCATTGCCATCAACACTGCATAAAAGCTCCAGTCTCCTCCCAGCCTCTCCAACATTTATTATTTTCTGTTTTTTTGATTCATGCCAATAATGTGGTGAGATGGTATCTCATAGTAGTTTTGATTTGCATTTCTCTAATGGTTAATGATCATGAGCATTTCCTCATGTGTCTGTTAGCTGCCTGAATGTCTTCTTTACTGAAGTGTCTGTTTATTTCCTTTGCCCATTTTTTTTATTTATTGTGCTTTAAGTGAAAGTTTACAAATCAAGTCAGTCTCTCATACAAAAACTTATGCACAACTTGCTATGTTCTCCTAGCTGCTCTCCCCCTAATGAGAAGGCACACTCCTCCTCTCCACCCTGTATTCTCTCTGTCCATCCAACCAGCTCCTATCCTTCTCATCTTGCCTGCAGATAGGAGTTGCCCACGTAGTCTCATGTGTCTACTTGAGACAAGAGCTCACTCTTCACCAGTATCATTTTCTGTCTTATAGTCCAGTCCCATCCCTATTTGAAGAGTTAGCTTCTGGAGTGGTTCCAGGCTTGGGCTAACAAATGTCCAGGGACCATGACCTCTGATTCCCTCTAGTCTCCGTCCATTAAGTCAGGTCTTTTTACTAGAATTTGAGGTCTGCATCCCACTGTTCTCCTGCTCCATCAGGGATTCTCTGTTGTGTTCCCTGTCAAGGCAGTCATCGGTCCTTTGCTCATTTTATAATTGGATTATTTGTCTTTTTGTTATAGAGACGTTGAATTTTCTTGTAGATTTTAGAGATTGTTGGATATGTCATAGCCAATTTTTTTTTTTTCCATTCTGTAGGTTCTCTTTTTAATCTTTTGGTGAAGTCTTTTGATGAGCATACCCACTAAACCACTGCTGTGATTAAGTGCTACAGCTGATAACTAAAGGGTCGGCAGTTGATGAGCGTAAGTATTTAATTTTTAGGAGGTCCCAATTTTAATTATCTAGTTTGTCTTCTGATGTTTGTGTATTATTAGTTTTGATTTGTATTGAACTTAGTGCTGACCCTATCTTTTCTTCTATGTTTTTCATAGTTTTTGGTTTCATTTTAGGTCTTTGATCCATTTTGAGTAGTTTTTGTGTATGGTGTAGGCATGGGGCCTGTTTCATTTTTTTTTTTTTTTTTTTTTACAAATGGACATCTAGTTTTGTGTTAAAAAGACTGTCTCTTCCCTATTTAATGGACTTTGGGCCTTTGTCAAATATCAGCCGCTCAGAGGTGGATGGATTTACACCTGGGTTCTCGTTTGTGTTCTTTGGTCAATATGTCTGTTGTTGTACCAGTACCAGGCTCTTTTGACTTCCATAGTTGTATAGTAGGTTCTGAGGTCAGGTAGTGTGAATCCTACCTTATTCTTCTTCAGTAGTGCTTTACTTACCTGGGGACTCTTTCCTTTCCATATAACAGTAATGATTAGTTTTTTCATCTCTTTAAAGAATGTCATTGGTATTTGGATAGGGGTTGCATTGTGTTTGTAGATTGCTTTGTGTAGAGTTCACATTTTCACAATGTTGATCCTATCTATCCATGAGCATTGTATGCCTTTCCATTTATGTAGCTCTCTTTTAGTTTCTTGCAGTAGTGGTCTGTGCTTTTCTTTGTATAGGGCTTTTATGTCCCTGGTTAGATTTATTCCTGAGTATTTTATTTTTTTAGAGGCTATTATTAATGGTATTGTTTTCCTGATTTCCTGTTCATCATTCTCTTTATTGGTGTATATGAATCTAAGTGATTTTTGTATGTTTACCTTGTATTCTGCTACTCTGCTGAATCCTTCTACTAATTCCAGTAGTTTTCTTGTGGAGACTTTTGGGTTCTCTATGTATAGTACCATATTGTCCTCAAATAGGGATAGTTTACCTCTTCTTTACCAGTTTGGATGCCCTTTATTTCTTTTTCTTGGCTTGTTACTCTAGCTAGGACTTCTTAGCACAATGTTAAATAGGAGTGTTGATAAAGGGCATCCTTGTCTTGTTCCTGTTCTCAGGGGGAATCTTTTCAGCCTCTCTCCATTGAGAATGATGTTGGCTGTTGGTTTTATTAAAAAAAAAATTTTTTTTTTTTTTTTTTAATAGATACCCTTTATTATGTTAAGGAATTTCCCTTCTGTTTCTATTTTACTGAGAGTTTTTTATCAGGAATATTTGTTGAACTTTATCAAATACCTTTTCTGTGTCAATTGAAATGAGCATGTGATTCTTTTCTTTCCTTTTATTTATGTGGTGGATTATGTTGATTGATTTTCTAATGTTGAACTTTCCTTGCATAAACCAAAAAAAAAAAAAAACCAAACCCAGTGCTGTCGAGTCGATTCCGACTTATAGTGACCCTATAGGACAGAGTGGAACTGTCCCATAGAGTTTCCAAGAAGCTCCTGGTGGATTCGAACTGCCCACCCTTTAGGTTAGCAGCTGTAGCACTTAACCACTATGCCACCAGGGTTTCCCTTGCATACTTGGTATAAATCTCACTTGGTTCGGGTGTATTATTATTTTTTATATTATGCTGAATTGTATTGGCTTGAATTTTGTTGAATATTTTTGCATTTATATTAATGAGAGAGGGTGGTCTGTAATTTTCTTTTTTTGTGGTGTCTTTGCCTGGTTTTTGCCTGGTTTTGGTATCAGGGCTATGCTGGCTTCATAGAATGAATCCAGAAGTATCCTTTCCTTTTCTATGTTCTGAAACAGTTTGAGTAGTACTGGTGTAAGCCCTTCTCTCTGAATGTTTGGTAGAATTCTCCAGTTAAGCCAGCTGGGCCAGGACTTCTTTTGTTGTTGGGAATGGCTTTCTTTACCTTTTCCATATCTTCTCTTGTTATGGGTCTGTTTAGGTTTTCTACCTCAGTTTGTTAGTTTAGGTAGGCAGTGTGTTTCTAGAAATTTGTCTATTTCTTCTAGGTTTTCAAATTTGTTAGAATATAGTTTTTCATAGTACTCTAGTATGATCCTTTTTATTTCAGTTGGGTCTGTTGTAATGTCCCCCATTTAATTTCTTATTTGGGTTATTTCTTTCCTCTCCTGTTTTTCTTTTGTCAATCTGGCCAGTGGTTTGTCAATTTTGTTGATCCTTTCAAAGAGCCAACTTTTTGTTTGTTGATTCTTTCTGTTGCTTTTCTATTCTCTGTTTCAATTATTTCTGAGCTGATCTTTATTAGTTTTTTTCTTCTGGTGGCTGTGACCATCTTTTGCTGTTCTCTTTCTATTTGTTCAAGTCATTTAGTTAATATTTTGATTTTGCCCCTTTGTTCTTTTTTGATGTGTGCATCTATTGCTATAAGTTGACTTCTGAGCATTGCCTTTGCTCTGTTCCAAAGGTTTTGATATGATGTGTTTTTATTCTCATTTGATTCTAGGAATTTTTTTTATTCCTTCTTTGACTTTCATTACCCAGTGGTTTTTAAGCAAGGTGTTATTCAGTTTCCATGTATTTGATTTTTTTCCCTTGCTCTTCCCATCATCTTTTACTTTGATGGCATTGTGATCGGAGAAGACGCTTCGTATTATCTCAATGTTTTGGTTTTGTTGAGGGTTTCTTTGTGGCCTAAGATGTGGTCTATTCTGATGAACATTCCATGTGCACTGGAAAAGAATGTATACTTTGTTGCTGTTGGGTGGAGTGTTCTGTATATTTCTTTGAACTCAAGTTGGTTGATTGTGGCCTTTAAATCTTCTGTATCTTTGTTCAATTTCTTTCTAGATGTTCTCTCTTTTACTGAGAGTGGCGTGTTGAAGTCTCCTTTTTCTCTTTTCAACACTCTTCAGTGCTGTTAGAGTTTTTTTTTTTTTTAATGTAGTTTGGAGTCCTGCCATTGGGTGTGTAGATATTTATTACGGTTATGTCCTCATGGTGAATTTTCCCTTTAATCATTATGTAATGTCCTTCCTTGTCTTTTATGGTGGGTTTTGTTTTAAAGTCTAGTTTATCTGGGATTAGTTTTGCCACTGCTGCTCTTTTTTAGTTGCTGCGTGCTTGATATGTTTTTTCCATCTTTTGATTTTTAATAAAATTTTTGTCTTTGTTTCTAAGGTGTGTTTCTTGTAGACAGCTAATTGATGGGTACTTTTTTTTTTTTTAATCCGTCCTGTCACTCTCTGTTTCTTTATGGATGCATTTAAGCCATTTACATTCAGTGTGACTATTGATAGGTGTGAGTTTATTGCTGTCATTTTCTAGTGCTTTTTTTGTGGTGCTGACATTTTCTTTGTTCCTTTTACTCTCCTCTGATGAATTCCTTTTTTTTTTTTTAATTTCTTTTGTTTTTGTAGGTTTTGTGTTTACTGAAACTTGCTGTTTTTCTTCTTCATTTTGATGAGTAGGTTTGTTAATTTTCTTTGTGGTTACCTTGAAATGTACCCCTATTTTTCTAATCTTAAACCAGTCTTTTCTTACTTGATGTTGCCTTGACTTCCTTTCCATTTGAAAATTCTATACCTATACCACTTATTCCCTCTTTTATTGTTCTGATGGTTTTGTCATTTACAGATCGACTTCTCTGGTTCCTGGTGTAAATATTTTAGTTTTGTTTTATCCTTGAGAGTTCATTACCTAGGTTGCTATATGGCTGATGCTGTCCTGTGTCCTAGATTCAGACTGTCATCTGATGTTGTTGGTTCTCTAACTGAAGGACTACCTATAATAATTCTTGTAAGTTTGGTTTGGTTTTTACATATTCCTTTAATTTCTGTTTATCTGGAAATGTCCTAAATTCATCATCATATTTAAGTAAGAGTTTTGCAGGGTGTATTATTCTTGGTTGGCAGTTTTTTTTTCTTTCAGGTTTATATATATGTCATCCCGTTGCCTTCTTGCCCACATGGTTCCTGCCAAGTAATCAGAACTTAGTCTTATTGTTTCCCCTTTGTATGTGACTCTTCAGTTTCTTGAGCTTCTCTCAAGATTCTTTCTTTGTCTTTGGTTTTCTTAGTGTGATTATGATATGTCTTGGTGACTTTCTTTTGAGATTTATCCTATTATGGGGTTCATTGATCCTCTTGGATGGTTAGCTTTTTATCTGTCATGATATTAGGGAAGTTTTCTGTCAGCAAATATCCAATGGCCCTCTCTATGTTTTCTGTTTTCTTACTCTGTTCTAGAGCTACAGTCATGCATAATTTTTTTTCTCTCAATTGTGTCCCACATCGTTCTCAGCGTTTTTCATTTTTCTTCTTTCTTTTTTTCTGATTTTTCCCTCAAAGTGGTGTCCAAGGGTTTGTCTTCAATTTCTCTGATCCTGTATTCCATTGTTTCAAATTTGCTCCTAAAACCTTCTATTGCACTGTCCTTTTTTGAAATCTTATTGTTTATCTTTTGCATTTCTAATTGCTGTTTTTGTTTGATTTCTAGTTGTTTAATTTATTTTGACATTTTGTTCCTGTATTATTTTCCTGAATTTTTCCATTGCTTTGTCAGTATTTCTCCTGATTTTGTCTATTTTTTCCTTATTTTTGTCTGTGTTTTCCTTCATCTCTTTCCTAATCTCTTGGAGATCCCTGAATATTAGACTTTGGAATTCCATGTCAGGTAGTCCCAGTGACTTTTCTTCTACCACAAGGTCATCTGGTGTTTTGTTTTTGGTTGCTTACTGGGCCATCTTGTCTTTTTTTTTTTTTTTTTATGTTTCAATATTGTCTGCTCTCTCTAGGCCATCCAGGAATTGTTTCTTTCATTTATCGATTGTAGATTTGTTTGTTTCCTCTTGATTTTTTGTTTTATTTGTTTATGTCTGGGCAAGTGGGCTGGGTGTGTTTTGTTGCTTATTCTCCTGTGGTAATAATACTTCTCCCCACTTTGTTGAGGGGGGCAAAGCTGGTCACATAGCTGTGGTGAAGCAGAGCAGGTCCAGTGGGGGGAGGTGGGGGGATGGGTCATGTGCAGCATGAACTGTGGCTGGTGGGGTGGGGCCAGGAGGCAGTGCAGGCCAGAGTCTGTGGATTCAGGGGTCTGTGCTTGTGCCATTTAAGGGTGCAGTATTCAGCATGCAGTACAGATGGGCAGGACGGAAGGGAAAAGATGTGATGTGCAGAGCTAAGTGGGTGAGAGAAAGAAGAGAGAGAAAGCAAAAAAACAAAAGGAAAAAAGGTAAATAAAATGGTTGCATGGTGAGATTTGTTGTGTGGGGGTGGGGCAGACCCAGGGAGGCCTTGTGCTGGTCACTCCCTAGCTGTACAGTTCAGGTTGGCTTGTCAAGAAGAGGCGTGGGCAGTGCACAGGGCTAGGGGATTGGAAGAAAGGAAAGGAAAAAAGGGAAAGAGAGAGAAGAAACAAAACAAACAAATAAAAACAACAACAATAATAGAAAAATTAAATATGGTGCTGAGGGAGCCAGCTTTTGGGGGCAGGGTGGAATCCAGGTGGTGGTGAGCTAGTGTCTCTCTCACTGGGTGACACAGCACGGCACCTCAGGAAAGGGTGGACACAGCCCAGGGCCTAGGTATGAGGAAGAAGGAAAAGATAAAAATATGATTCTGAGGGAGCTGGCCTGTGAGGGTGGCGCAGACCCAGGGAGACCATGTGCCAGTAGCTCTCTAGCCGAGTGGTGTGGCAAGGCCTATTGAGAACTGGTGGTGGTATACAGAGCTAGATGGGCTGGAGAAAGGAAGGGAAAGAAGGGAGAGAGAAGAAAGAAAACAAACAAACAAATATGACACTGAGTGTGCTGGCTGGTGATGGTGGCTCAGACCCAGGGAGGCCTTGTGCCAGTGGCCTTCTACCCAAGCACTGCAGCACAGCCCTTTGAAAATTGGTAGGGGCAGGACATAGGGCTAGGTGGGCAGGAGACAGGAAAGAAAAGAAAGGAGAGAGAAAGAAGGAACAGAAAAAAAAGAACAAAGCAAACAAACTAAAAAAGTATGGCATTGAGAGAGCCAGCCAGTGGGGGTAGAGCAGATCCAGGGAGCCTGTGTACCGGCAGCTGCTCTCTAGCTAAGAGGTGCAGCATGACCATTTGAGAAGGGGTGGCATTGGTGCACGGGGCTAGTTGGGCAGGAAACAGGAAAGGAAGGAAGGGAGAGAGATAGAAGAAACAAACCAAGATCAACAAACGAAATAAAAACAACAATTATAAAATACGGTGCTGAGGATGCCAGCTGGTGTGGGCAACACAGACCTGGGCAGGCCAAGTGGTGGTGACTCTCTAGCCAAATGGTGCAGCACAGCCTATTGAGAAAGGGTGGGGGCAGTGTAAAGGGTTAGGTGGGTGGCAGAAAGGAAAGAAAGGAAGGGAAAGAGAGAGATACAAAACAGAAAGAAAAAAAGTGGCACTGGGGACCCTGCCAGTGGGGGCAGCATAGAACTGGGGAGGCCATGTCAGTGGCTTTCTAGCTAAGTGGTGTTGAACAGAATGTTGAGAAGGCACAGGGACAGCACACAGGCTAGCTGAACAAGAGAAAGGAAAGGAAGGGAGTGTAGGAGAGGGAGAAGAAACTGAAAAGAAAAAAAATGGCACTGAGGGAGCTGGCTGGTGGGGGTGATAAGGAATTGGGGAGGCCATGCCATTGGCTCTCTAGCTAAGCAGTGTAGCACAGACCATCGAGAAGGGGTAGGGATGGCACATGGGAGTAACTGGGTAGGAGAAATGAAAGGAATGAAGGGAGAGAGAGAGAAGAAACAAACAAAAAAGTTGAAAAAAAATGGCCCTGTGGGAACCAGCTCTTGGTGAGGTGAAGCTGGGCTGCAGTGAACTGGTGTCTCTCCAGCCAAGCATCCCTAGCCCATGGTAAAGCGGTGGAGGTCATGTAGAGGGAAGAAGGGTGATGGGTGGGAAACTGTGTATCCCTGGTTACCGAGTGCTCTGTCTCCAGTCAGGTGCTCCATGAAGTCACCTTCCTGTACTCCCTGTCTGCAGTTCTTGGTGGCTGTAGTCCAAGATGGTGAATCTGTGCCACGGCAGCTGTAGAGGACTTTCACTCCATAGCTCTCCTCATTCTCTATTCTCTGTCAGTTTCTTATTCCATTTGGTGTTTGATTGAGTTCTTTATCCCTTCATTTGATGCTTAAGGTTCTAGGATTGACATTTGTATTTGTTTTACTTAGTTTCTTGGGTCTTTGCTGTGGAGGGACGAGGCATGGTGCTTTTGCTTATAGTGCCATGTTGTCTTTGCTTCTGGAAATAAGACTTTTTAAATCAATTGAGTAAGAATAGTATGTAACAACAATTTCCATGGATTCAGACATATTTTATTTATGTTTTATCAGTCACAATTGTATATCTATGTATCAGAAACACATACAAATGTATGTCAGACATATTATTGACTTTATCTAAAGAATTATTGATTTCTACATGGCTCGGTGTACCTAGCATGATAACAACAGAGCTCCTCATGGGTCCAAGAACCACACATTTGAATTGACTAAATTAGATGATGTCTGAAGATTCTTTCCAGCTCTGAGGGTAGAATACTGTCTTATGAGAACTGTTAGATGCTCCTTGCTTGGAAATGTTGATGAAAACAGGTCATCTCTTATTAGGCTCATCCTTTTAATATTAGGATATTTTTGGATAATTCAGCACATTTCCTTGAATCGTAAAATTATAAGGCTATCATATTGTTTCTGAAATCTGCATTGCCTTTATTCTATATTAGATGTTTCTTTCAAAAAATGGGTTCCTAAAGAATTCCTTTAATTTTATTTCTCCTTTACTTAAAAAGAAATGAGATTAAAGCCCTTTTATCTTTGAAACCAATATGAGTTAGATCTCACTATTCCTATTAAAAATGTATCATTTATATTCAACATTATTCTGATTAAAAGTTTATATTCAAAATACTTTAAAAATAGGAAAATTGTTTAACACCCCATGCCATTTTTATTGTATTTATTAGAATCTTGAGGAAAATCACACTAATGCTCAGAAAATTTCTTGAAAAGTCAAAATAAATTAATATACAACATATCTTGCTTTGTATATAATGTCTGATATATCACCAAGCCCTTCTTTAATTTGTCCAGATGAAATCTTTCCATAGTGCTTCAGTGTGGTAGTTTATCTTCCAATTCCTATCTCAATAACATTATATTTCAATAGCTCCCACTAAGTTTTAATCTCATGCAGCATAAAAACAATGGCATTATCTTATGCATTCAAAGGGTACAGAAAGATTTCCCCTTAAAGTATTTCCGTCTTTTAGAGAATTGACTTGATAAGATTTGAAGTGGATTATAGGAATTTATTTGAACTGAAAAGATGGTTTCTGCAAAACTGTATCTTGTCAATTTGGCTTTTCAGATAAATTTAAGGTGGTTTGCAACTAGAGATTTTGATCTAATTGATTATGTATAATATAAATGAAAACTAGACAGCAGTAGTTTTTCTCTACTTAAATTCAAATAAAATATGAGCCCTAGTATTTTGCCCTCATTTTATCATTGGTTTCTTCTAAAAGAACATGCTTGGCATTTCTCAAGCTGAAAGAACTGAAGACGAGATTCAAGCCTTGTGTTGCAATAGTGAAAGATTCTATGGGCAACATACTGAATGGCACAGGAGGCATCAAAAAAGATGGAAGGAATACACAAAGTCATTGTACCAAAAAGAATTGGCTGACATTCAACCATTTCAGGAGGTAGCATATGATCAAGAACCGATGGTACTGAAAGAAGTCCATGGCACACTGAAGGCATTGGCGAAAAACAAGACTCCAGGAATTAATGGAATACCAATTGAGATGTTTCAACAAACAGATGCAGTGCTGGAAGTGCTCACTCATCTATGCCAAGAAATTTGGAAGAAAGCTACCTGGCCAACTGACTGAAAGAGACCCATATTTGTGCCCATTCCAAAGAAAGGTGACCCAACAGAATGTGGAAATATCGAGAAATATATATTGCATGCAAGTAAAATTTTGCTGAAAAGAATTCAAAAATAGTTGCAACAGTACATTGACAGGGAACATGCTGGAAATTCAGGCCAGATTCAGAAGAGGATATGGAACAAGTGATATCATCGCTGTTGTCAGATGGATCTTGGCTGAAAGCAAACAATAGCAGAAAGATATTTACCTGTCTTCTATTGACTATGCAGAGGCATTTGACTATGTGGATTATAACAAATTATGGATAACATTGTAAAAGACGAGAATTACTGGACAATTAATTGTGCTCATGTGAAAACTGTACACAGACCAAGAGGCACTTGTTTGGACAGAACGAAGGAATACTGCATAGTTCAAAAACCAGGAAAGGTGTACATCAGGGTTGTACCCTTTCACTACACTTATTCAATCTGGATAATCAAAAGAAAAAACCCAACCTGTTGCCATTGAGTCAATTCTGAGTCATAGCTACCCTAAAGGACGGAGTAGAACTGCCCCATAGGATTTCCAAGGATGCTGAGCAAATAATCTGAAAAGCTGGACTATATGAAAAAGAACATGGCATCAGAGTTCGTGGAAGACTCATTAACAACCTGTGATATGCAGATGACACAACCTTGCTTGATGAAAGCGAAGAAGGCTTGAAACACTAACTGGTGAAGATCAAAGACTAGAGCCTTCAGTATAGATTACACCTCAATATAAAGAAAACAAAAATCCTCTCACCTGGACCAATAAACAACATCATGATAAACAGAGAAAAGTTTGAAGTTATTGAGGATTTCACTTGGATTCAAAATCAACACCCACGAAACAGCAGTCAAGAAATAAAATGACATATTGCATCAGGCCAATCTGCGGCAAAATACCTCATTAAATTGTTAAAAAGCAAAGAAGTCGCTTTGAGGACTAAGGTGTGCTTGACCCAAGCCATGGTGTTTTCAACTGCCTCATATGCATGCAAAAAGCTAGACATGAATAACAAAGACCAAAG
This sequence comes from Elephas maximus indicus, assembly GCF_024166365.1. Taxonomy (NCBI): domain Eukaryota; kingdom Metazoa; phylum Chordata; class Mammalia; order Proboscidea; family Elephantidae; genus Elephas; species Elephas maximus. The sequence goes on from NC_064823.1 coordinate 44,210,398, forward strand.
AATTGTTGCCTTGAATTATGGTGCTAGCAAAGAATATTGAATATACCATGGGCAGCCAGAAGAGTGAACAAGTCTGCCTTGGAAGAGATATAGCCAGAGTGCTCCTTAGAAGTGAAGAGTGGTCCTTAGAAGCCAGGATGGCGAGGCTTTGTCTCACATATTTTGGACATGTTATCAGGAGGGACCAGTCCCTGGAGAAGGACATCATGTTTGGTAAAGTAGAGGGTCAGCAAAAAAGAGGCAGGAGTTCGAGGAGATGGATTGGCACAATGGCTGCAACAGTGGGCTCAAAGATAACAATGATGGTGAGGATGGCACAGGAATGGGCATTGTTTTGTTCTGTGGTACATATGGTCACTATGAGTCGAAACTGACTTGAAGGCACCGAACAACTACAACATACTTTATGACATGCTTCCTCAGATAATCAGCACAAAAGAAAAAGAGAGGTAAAGATGGATTGGTGTCCATTGTAGAGATCATTTCAATTAAAAGGAGCTCACATTTAAGGAAATAATATCTCCTCTTCCGGCCTAAACTGAGGGCATGCAAAATGATGTAAAAGCCTCACATGTCCACCTGCTACCTTCTTCCTGCTTTCCTTTCTAGCCTATCTTGTCTTGTTCTGAGGGATGTGAACAGGGGGCTACAATTCCGCTCCTTTTTGGTGGGTGCCAGTAATGCTCGCTTTAATGCTACTTTTAGCAAAACAGCAGCCTCGATAGTTTCTGCATGTGCTCAGCAGCAGTTATTTCAACACAGTCTTCCAGGGCGGTCTCTAAAGCTGCCCTGTCATTCAGTCTTGGCTGTGGATTCCCTGTCAGCTGCTCACTGAGGACTCCTGCTTGTGCCCGTGGCACCAGCTGTGCAGTTCTGGCACTGGTTCTGAAGGGTGCTTTAGCCTGAATAAAATAATTCTACCAGGCTCTTTGATCTGATCGCATTTGGTCAGCTGGGAAAGGGAGCTTGCTGTCCACTTCTCTGCAGCTCCCAGTTTGGCTGCCGGCCCTCTAACGTGGTCTATTCTCCTGATGCTGTGGGTTCTAGCTTTCCTCAGCTGTCACACTGGCATTGGCCCCTGTTCTGGTGTGCTGATTTATCTCTGCTGGCCTTGGCCCCATCCCTCTGGCTTTTGTTCTCTGTAATGCTGCCGAGTCCTCTCTGCCTCCCCAGACTCCCGGTAAGCTCCCTGATTCCCCAGGAAGCCTGAGCTGTAATCACATTTCAACTGCTGCCCCTTATGGGGTACCAATTAAACTGAGATGAAAAAGAAGCAGTAGGCTCCAAGATGAAAAGCCAAAGGCAGCATTTATTCATCTCTGAGCCATGTTAGCAGGAAGAAAATGACACATACTCTGAGGTTTGGGTTCTGAATTATAGTTTGGAGGGGATGAGGAGATTTGTTTTAGAATTTGTGTTTAGAGTCAGTATGAGCTTTCATCTTTCAGTTATGAGGAATTGCTTGGAATGGCTTATGAAAGAATTGCTGAAAACCCCCCATAAACAAGTGGAAGTTAAGTACTATTGCTGCAAGTATACTAAAAACAGAAGAAAAAACAACAACTAAAGCACCAAGTACGAAAATCCTCTCCCCAACTCTCTCCAAAAAATAATGCCTCTATTTTCTGTCCTCAATAGGAGATCTTATTGCAGTATAAAATTCATTTGTCAGAGACTGAATATACTCCATAATACTTCAGCTTGGGATGACACATGCCATATGGTCTTTTGACAGTATTAAAATATCTGGTCAGCCAAAGGCCTCTGTATTGTGGCTCTGCAAAGCAAGCAGGGCAGCTGAGGGAATTAAAGATGAAGGCCTCCCAATGATTGAATTTGGAAATGGAGATCTTAACAGAGAGCAAGAAGCTTACCATTCGCTTGTTTTCTGGCTTTTCTCACTTTGGATGATTGTGTGGTATTTTGTTTTGTTTTCTTTCCATGAACCTAAGTAAAAACAGTCACGAGGAACTGCCAGTATTTACTTTTGTAAATCACTATTTGAAGTCAGTATGTGCAGGTCAGGAAGAAGGGCATACTAACGGGAAAGAAGATTCTATTTCTTTAAAAAAAAAGATGCTGCTAAACAACTGTTGGCTCAGAGAAGAATACAAAGTTACAGAATTGTTGACAAATAACAATACTGAGAACAGAAACACAGAATCTGTGGGATATAACTAAAGCTCTTACCAGGGGGAATTTTATAGCGTTAAATATCTATATCAATCAGAATAAAAAAGTAAGAATCAATGAATTAAACATTCAATTAAAAAAGCTGAAAAAATGACAATAGTTTTTAATGTGACAAAGTAAATTAAAAGAAAGCATAAAGAAAGGATTAATATGGAAAGAAACCAGAAATTAACGAGTTGAAAAACAGAAAAACAGTCAAAAGTAAAGCCAGACTATTTCTTTAATAATATCAATATTTAGAAACCATTACCGAACATAAAATAAATAAATAAGTGAAATAAGAAGAAAAGAGAGAAAAAAGAAAGGTAAAAGCATAAACAGGAAATTAGTAATGAAAAGGAATAAAAAATTAAAACAACAGTTAAAAAGTTGTACTTTGCCCAGCTCTGTGAAGATAGATTAAAAAATCTTGATACAATAGATTTTTCTAAAAATTCAACTTTTTGTGATTGACCCCACTAAAGTATAAACAGAACAATGATCATAGAAGAAATTAAAAATAAATAAATAAATAAATAAAGAGTTCGTCTATACAAAAAGCACAGGTCTAGTTGGTTTCACAGGAAGATCCTACCAAATTTTTGATGATTCAATAATCTCAAAGCATTTAAAGTATGCCAAGGCATAGAAAATTTTGCATGGCAAAACGTACCATATGTAAATATATAAATGACAAACCGGGGAAACTATTAGCAACTTGTGTCAGAGACAAAGACTTACTATTCCTAATACAAAAAAAGCATCTGAAAATAGAGGTGGGGGAGGGAGGACTATAGAGAAATGAACTAAAGATAAAAACAGATAAAATAAAAATAACTTTAAATGTCTCTAAGCTATGTGAAAGTGCTCATAATAAAAAGAATGCAAAATAAAACTGAGATACCATCTCTCTTCTACTTGATTGTCAAAAACGAGATTTTTGACAACATTCTATTTGTCAGGCTGTGAGGAAAAGAAGCACTGTTATTGCCAGTGCGGATACAAACTGGTACAACCACTCTGAAGGGATATTTAGCAATTCCTAGAGATTGTATATATTTATTTACTTTTGTACCTCACAAAAATCCTATTTCTAGGGATCTTTCCGTATATTAGAGTTCCTGGGTGGTACAACTGGTTGAGTGCTTGACTGCTAACCTAAAAGGTGATTACTTGAAGCCACCCAAAGGCACCTCAAAAGAAAGGCCTGGCTATCTGCTTCCAAAAGGTCACAATCTTGAAAACCCTATGGAATAGTTCTGCGCTACACATGTAGGGTTTCATGAGTAGCAATCAGCTCGACAGCAATGGATTTTCTCTATACTACATTGGCAAGATAGAAAAAGATGTATGCACAAGGCTACAGTTAACTGAAACACTCTTTGTAATAGCCAAAGGTGTAAATAATCCCAATATCCAGGAATAGAATGAACTATCCAACATCAACCTCATGGGGGTAACAATGCAAAAAAAACCTAAACAGGTATAAAAAGAAATGTGGAAAACTTCTATATGCTACTATGGAGTGATAATCAGGATATATTGTTAAGTGAATAAGGAAAGATGGAGAATAGTGTATAGGATATGTTACTATTTTTCTAAGAAAGGGAGCCTATATGCTTATATCTAAAAATGGAAAAGAAGTCATAAAATAAAAATATCTGGTTACCTACAGGGGGAAGGAGAGACTAGGACAGAGGGGACATGAATGGAATTTATACTTCTTTGAATATATCTTAAGTATTGGACTTTGGAAAAATGTTAATATATTATATAATATATTATATCATATTATATAATTAAAACAAAAAATTAAAGAATAAAAATGCTTTAATATGAGAAAGAAAATGAAACTAATTGTGTATCCACTTGGTCTTTTAATCACACCCAGAGGTACTGTTTTAAATGACTTTAAAACACAGTTCTTAGGCTAGATTCTTAGGCTAGGTTCTCTAGAGAAGCAAAACCAGTGAAGTATATAAATACCTATATGTATTATGTATCTGTAAATAATATATATATATAATACATATATATATTATTTACAGATACATAATACATATAGGTATTTATACATATATGTATTATACATATATGGATCAGGCTGAAGGCTCTTCGTGACTCACATGGCTGTAGAGGCTGTTGAACCCAAGGTCAGCAGGTCAGACAGCTGAGCTCTTGTTCCCAGGCTGTGGAGGCTGATGAATCGCAAGGTCAGCGGGTATGCTGCTAGTTAAAGTCCCAAGAACTGAAGGTCAGAGCAAGCAAAAGCCAAAGAGCTTTGCTAGAAAGTCTACCTATATCGGATGCAGGCCACACCCCCAAGGAAACTCCCTTTCAACTGATTGGCTACTCATAACAGATCTTATCATGGAGCTAATTACATTATTACATAGCTACCAAACTACATCATAACTGCCAAACCACTGAGAATCATGGCCCAGCCAAGTTGACACACAACCTTAACCATTACGTACAGTAATTTGTACTTAGTAGAATATATTCTTAGGACAAAAAGAAGAGGAAAATATTTTTAAATCTATTTTTAGTAATCACATTTTTGGTAGCAGTGTTGGTATTGTTATACTAAGATATTGTATGTATTGTGGGATAAAGCAAATGAGATATGTTGATGCTGTGAGATTCATGGTATGGTGGAAAGAAGGTAACCAACCAACCCACTGCCATCAAGTTGATTCCAACTCATAGCCACCCCGTAGGATTTCAAAGGCTGTAGATATTTACGGAAGCAGACTGCTACATCTTTCGCACATGGAGCTTCTGGTGGTTTCGAACTGCCAACTTTTAGGTTAGCAGTTAATTGCTTTAACTACTACATCATCAGGGCTCTGTAAAAATGATACAGGTGTAATATATATAAATTGAAAATATCAATATGAACTCATGAGTTATTTTATCTTTCTTAAAAAAATACACGTTTTCTAGATTTTGCCCACTGAAATAGTAGTACAGAACTCCCCCCCCCCACTGACCAAGATTGTATTTTGCAAATACCATTTCCCATTATCAGATATTAGGAGTTCTTGGAGAAAAAAGTGATTCCAGATGGAGTGGAGACATACAAGATAAACCTGCATCAGCTTGTTATATCAGAAATCAAGGAATAGCTTTATAGACTACAGGGGTTGCATTAAAAGGACTCAAGAATAATCTCCCAGTGACCAAAGATGGGACAATTTGAGTATCAATTTTAAGGTAATAACTGTGATGGATTGCAACACATCTTATTTGTTTAAATCTGTGAATTAATGATAGTACTAAAAACAAATCCTCATTTATTTTGGTGGCTATTATAAAACCAAGGAGCCCTGGTGGTGCAGTGGTTAAGTGCTCAGCTGCTAACCAAAAGGCGAGTGGTTTGATTCCACCAGCCCAAGATATGACAGTCGGCTCCCTTATTACAGCCTTGGAAACCCTATGGGGCAGTTCTAGTTTGTCCTATAGGGTCACTATGAGTCAGAATTGACGGCAACAGGTTTGGCTTTTTTTTTTTTTGGTTTCATTACAAAACTGGCTGACAACTTTTTAAAAATTTATAAATAAAAGAAAATAATTACTTATCTTTTCATTTTTATATGATTTATACTTCAGGGTACAAATAGTTGGTTAAATAAGTAGTTTATAAAGAAAATTTTCTCTTTATATGTAACTATTACAATTTTTTTATTACAATTAATAAATTAAGAATAAATGCTACAAATAAAATGTTGCCATTTTGCAGCCCCTGAAAATAGTCTCAGTGATAATTATCAGTAGCATATAAAATCACATAAAAAAAGGAACAGTCATTGTGAACCTCCTGGTGGGACTCCACAGTGCCAGCTGTGAAGTTGCCATGTCCCACCTCCCTCCTACCTCTTGCACAAAAATCAAACCCGAATCTGGTCAAGACGCTGGCTCTAGTTATTAACGGTTCAGCAATATAGGGACAGAGGAACATGCTGAATGTCACTATGCAGTTTCAATCAACAAAATCCAGACTGTGTGAAACTCTAGAGGAAAAATGACCTGGTTGGTTTTCTTAATAAATAAGTTACAAGGAGAAAAAAAAAAAAAAAAGAATTGGTGTGAGGAACCTCTAGATTAAATGCATCTTCCAAGACATCAATTAATTCAAATGGAGACTTTATTTAAATCATGATTCGAACAATCAAGGAATAAAAATAATTGGAAGATAATCAGGGAAATGTGGACTCTTCCAAGATATTTAATAATATAAAGGAATTTTTTGACCAGTGTAACAGTTGTAGTTATTTTAATACAGTATTTCCTTATTTTAAAACAATACTTACAGTTTTAATAATTGTTTTAAAATATACCTTATTGTTCAAGTATAATACTAGTTGGAGGAATTAAGTATGTGGTTATATATCCGAAAGAGTGCAGGAATGGAAGAAAAAATACTTTCCTTCACACTGTCCTCAATTCCTAATGGCTCTAAATGCACAATCGGTTATTTAAAGGAAGGCACTAGATCTTATATTTGTTTGGAATCTCTCCGTAGGGCCCAGCTGAAAACTGTCTACACCCTGCAAGCTCAATTAATATTTTCTATTGTCTGCCTGGTCAGAGGCCAGCAGGAGAATTGATTTCAGCAACCACTTTCAGAGAGACTACCTAAAATTCTCCTTTTTAAAGCTTGCCAGTTGAATCAAAGAGTCAACACACACACTAAGATCTGCTGGCTGTTTCTCAGTCTGCTCGCATTTCCTCTAACGTCTCTGGGATAGGCGACTATTGTTCTGTGCTAAACTCTGAAGAATAACACAGAATCCTACGAGACTTTCCCTTTATTTTGTGTGAGTATGGGAGAGGCTATGCAGCTCTCCACTTAAGATGTAGATAAGACACTGCAGGAGACCTTGGAATGAAGCATAAGCGGATTGATGAGTGGCTCTTCAGTGCATTTTAAGGTTTAACCTTGAAATCACAAAAAGAAGAGCCCTGTTTAAACCCATCATAAAGGCTTTAGGAACAGTGACAGAACTCAAACAATTATAAATTAGAAAAGACCCAGAGAAATAATCTCGTCCCACTCCCTTATTTTATAAATTAGGAAAGAGAGATTGAAAGACACTATGGTCTGTATTCATGGTCACACAGTTAATTAAGTAGCAGAGGAATCTCCGGTCTTTCAGCACTCTTTCCGTCATACCCTGACTTCATTGATGAAAACCACGGTGACAATTGTAGCTCTTCTAGAACCTTTAATACATTTCTTCTTATATGGCATATGGCTGGAGGACTCCAGCTTAGAGAAGTCCTAGTGAAGGGCTATGGCCCTCTTAGGAATTTTCCCATTTTCATTCTCTCTGCAATAAACTAGGTCTTAGAATCAACAAGCCACTAGGATTTAGAAGTGCTTTTTTTTTTCCTCCCCGCTTTGAGAGCAAAATCTCCTAAAAAACCCAGTTGTAAACTCAGGCAGGCGGTACACTTTCTGATATCACTTTTCAGACAAAATTCAAAAGGAAACCAATGCCGCGGCACCATCTCCAAAGTGTAGCCTTCGATCTAGAGCTCTACAGATGCTACCCTCTACTTGCTTAATTTTTAAAATTGTCATCCCTGATGATGAAAAGAAACAGTTTTTTAATTTGAAATGTAAAATATAAAGTATGAGTCCAGATAAAGCTATGTGATTTTGAAATGTTGGGGTAGTGTTGGAATCCAGGTTTCTTTTTTTGTTTGTTTTCAAGAGTAATCACTTCCTGAGGATACTGAAAAACCACCTCAGAAAGCCAATAGCTAAAGGCGTGGTGTAATTCATCTACCCGCAAATGTCATATAATTTAAATCGATAGCACAGTTACGAGTAGAGAAACAGGCTCTACATTATCCAGTTGTGTATGTCCAACCTCCTGTTATCACTAAATCAGATGTTAGATTTTTCCTTTTGAGGAGATTGTTGCACTAAATTGATGTGTTTTTGTGTTTCTTATGAAGAAATTCAAAGAATTAAAATGTTCCATGGATTAATGGGAAACTTAGGCTATAAAATTTCCCTTCTTTATTTCGTTAGTGTTAGTGCAGAAAATCAAAGGAGTTCATAAAGACAAATCTCATTTTTAGAATGTTCTCTACAATTTTGAACATACTAGAGAAAGAATGCTTGATATCGCAACATCAAAGCTTAAACTAGTAGAATTTATTGGATTGGTTAGAAGATGATACACCTAGTTTTTCTCTTTATAAATGGAAGGGCTTGACTGTAGCTTAATGGATTGTATAAATGTTGTCTTTATGCTTCAAGTCTGTTACTGCATCTGCATTTTATGAAAAACTCATATTTTAGGCTTAGCAAATGAAATCATTTGAATTAGATTTTGCTGAAAAGAATCTTTCCAAATTATGTTATATAAAAGGCTAAAACAGTAAAGTTCCTTCTTCAAGGTGTTCTGAATGATTAATCCCAAAGTTCTTTAGGATGAATAGCGATAAAACACTCAGAACTCTCTCAAGTGGGAGGTATGAAGTTTTTCTAAGAAAGGTATACTTCTTGCCTCAAAACAGGTCCAAGGAAAACAGCCCATCGTCTTACTGCCTGGCTGACCCATGTTCCTCAGCTGCAAAGTAAAAAACCTAAGAAATTTTCTCTTAATATTTAAATGAAATGCGTTTGACTAACACTTAACATCCCAACACACTGTAAAAATGGAAAGAAGTTTCACTAACGCTGACTGACAATTTTCCCTTGAACATTTCAGTCAGGTGAAGTAATTCCCCTTTTCTTAAAAAGAGTAAAACAAAATAAAGTTCTGTATCTCTCCTTTATTACTCTAGGCAATTTACTTGAATGCATTATTATATAATGTCCTGAAATTATATTAAATTACTTTGATACATCTTTCCTCACTTTGATTTTATTTTGTTGAGTTTTGAATATGGTTTTCATTTGACAGAGGCTTCCTGATTCTATTGTGCTGTATTCTTGACCTTGGACCCTTGTCGTACCTTGTGTCACTTCTCAGGATATGTCACTGACAGAAAGTGCCCAGCTATTGCTTTATGTACATTTCATAATTATTAGATTCTCAGTCATGACTTTTGTTGTTAAACTTAAATACATAGTCTTTTTTATTCCTCATCATTTTTTGCAGGAGCCTTCTTAGAAGAAATGCTGTATTGCTTGCTATCAGACATCCAACAACTATCTGTAACAAGGGAATGTGTAGACTGTCTTGCATTATGCTCCTCTACCTTTTGTTCATTAAAAAAATAAACTATTATTCAGCTGAGAATAAATCAGATAAGATCCCTCTGGCTCACCGCCATCATATCTGTGTCCCAACTCAAAGGAAGGAGAAAAAATAAAGTCTAAGATAAGTGGCTTTGCATTTAAGACATCATTTAAGAGATGTGGTTGCACACATCATTTCATCTTATATCTCATTAGCCTTAACTTGGTCATGTGGTCTCACCTTGGTGCAAAGGAGGCAGACAAATAACTTCTACGGAGCAAACTGTATCCCTAAAACATGTGAGGAAAGTGATTATTAAAAAGAAGATGAGGAAAAGGGAGAGATGTCTGCAATAGTGGATTTTTAGTGCAGGATTCATATACTCCAATTTATGTTTTAAAAAGTTCAGTCAAACAGCTTTGTGAAGAATGGAGTTTGGTGGAGGCAAAAGTGGAATTACGAAGACCAGTTAGAAGCCTTCCTATAGTAGTGCAGGTGGCAGATGATGGTGCTTACTTACTAAGGACTTGGCAGGAGCCGTATTAAATTTTGACTAGTAGCTGGTTGTCTTAGGCTGGCTTCTACAGAGAACAAAATCAGTAAAGAATATAAATATATAGAGAGAGAGATTTCTATCAAGGAAACAGCTAACGTGATTGTAGAGGCTGGAACATCCAAAGTCTGTGGATCAGGATAGAGGCCTCTCCCAATTCATACAGTCACAGAAGCTACCAGACCCAAGATTGGCAGTTTGGAGAGCAGGGCTCCCACTCACAGGCTGTGAAAGTTGATGAATCCCAAGATCATCAGGCAAGACTGCAAGGCTTCTCCTGATTCACGTAGCTGCAGGGGCTGGCAAAGCTAAGATCAGCAGGTCAGGACACGTGGCTCTTGCTCTCAGGCTGTGAAGATCGACAGATCCCAAGATCAACAGGTAAGCTGCTAGCTCAAGTCCCAAGAACTGGAGGTCAGACAAGAGACAGCTGCCGTATCCAGAACAAGCCAAAAGCCTTGGCAAAGTGAGCGGGAAGGAAATAGGTGGTGGAGGGCTGAGAGATGAAGGCTGAAGGGGTGGTGAGCCACCACAGGCCCCGCCCTCACTGGTACCACTGAGCAGATTCCATCTTGAGGGTGATCACATATCAAAGTTTAACAGGGAAGTGATCACAACATTATACAACTTCCAAAACACTGAGAATCATGGCCCAGCCAAGTTGACTCACAATCTTAACTATCACAATCCACCCCCTTTCAACTTGGCACCTGTATACATCTCCCCAAACCATATATAATCCCTAATTAAAGACAATTACAAAGTCATACTTGCCCCTAACATGATACAACTAACACATACACTAGCTCCATTTACGTCTTATATTTTGTAAGTGAAGAAAACAAAAATATATGATGCACACGTACAAAGTGGAAATACTCATAACAATTACAATCCTCATTTCTGCAGCTGGTCATGTGCCCTTAACTAGTATTTATAACTACCTTCCTCCACCACTCATTCCATATTCCCTTTGCCCTCAGCAAACACCTCAGCTGGTCACAGTTCTTGGCCTGATCATGCCTGAAGGGCCTGGGCCATTAGTAGTTACGTCAGAATTGGGTTGCTGTAGTTTTCCATTGACTTTAATTGCAGGGCATGGTAGTACTAAGAGACTCCTAAGAGATCTCTTGCATCCCAAACATACTTTTATCTCCATTATGTAATATCAATCTGATTTCCTCTTGGTAATCAGGATCAATCACATCAGCCAGTATGGTAACTCCCTTCTTTACCTGTTGATCCAGAGGCATAAGGAACCCAACGTGGCCAGGTGGCATTCTTAGGTTCTAGTTCAGTGGAATCAGTGATGTGTCTCCAGGTGGGAGCGTTCTTCCCTTTGAAACTAAGACCTCTAGATGTGCAGAGGTCGTGGGGACAGGAAGCAAAAATCTTGTGAGCGGGCCACTAGGGGTAATGGTGAGATTTGCCACTCCCATTTCTACCCCTTGATTCCTGGACCCATGAATCCTGGTTATGGAAGAAACAGCACCATATATTAAATGCCGGTTTAGAGTACATACAACCTCCTGGAGAACATTGCTCCAACTCTGCAAGGTATTGCCACCTAGCTGGCACCTTAATTGTGTCTTTAGGAGGCCATCCCTTTGTTCTATCAAGCCAGCTGCTTCAGGGTGATGGGAAACATGGTAAGACCAGTGAATTCCATGAATGTGGGCCCACTGCCACATTTCATTTGCTGTGAAGTGAGTGTCTTGATCAGAGGCAATGTTGTGTGGGATACCATGATGGTGGATAAGGCATTCTGTACGTCCAGAGATGGTATTTTTGGCAGAAGCATGGTGTTCAGGGAAGGCAAATCCATATTCAAAGTCAGGATGAAGCATTGCCCTTTCCATGATGGAAGTGGTCCAATGTAATCAACTTGCCACCAGGTTGCTGGCTGATCACCTTGAGGGATGGTGCCATATCAGGGACTCAGTGTTGGTCTCTGCTGCTGGAAGATTGGGCAGTCAGCAGTGGCTGTAGCCAAGGACCCCAAGGACCTCATACCACCAAGAAGGCAGTGCCGGGAGCAGAGCATGCATGTCCTTTGGATCCCAGGTCCCTGTGAAGAGAAGCTCCTAGTCTGTGAAAAGCTTGATGAGAATGCCGACGGAGAGAGAAAACCTTCCCCTGGAGCTGATGCCCTGAATTTGGACTTTTAGCCTACTTTACTGTGAAGAAATAAATTTCTCTTTGTTAAAGCCATTCACTTGTGGTATTTCTGTTATAGCAGCACTAGATGACTAAGACACTGGTGTTAATTTTCACTTAGATAGTGAAATAATGTGATGAAATTATTGTAAAACTTAGTAAAATGTAGTGTCTTATAATTATGGTTGCCTTCACATAATCATCATTTTCTGTACTTGGAGGTTAATGACATTATTAAATGTACAGTGATTTTAAAAGTAAATGAAATAATGTCTCTGGTTTAATTCTGGCCACTGAACTAACAGTTAAAATTGACTTTACACCATGACATGAGTTGGGAAATGAGATAGTAGGTGAGTTTATGTGGTAGTGCAAATGAGAGACAGTAGGGGCTTGGATGAGGGTTGTAGCAGTGTAGATGGAGAGAAGGGAAACATTCAAGCCGTATTTAGAGGTAGAACCAATAGAACTGACACATGGAATGTGAGCGGTGAGAGAAAGAGAAATCAGAGGTGGCCTTGATCAGTTTGGTGACTAAAAAAAAAAAAAAAAAATTTTTTTTTTCTGCCATTTATTGAGCTGAAAAAAATTGGTTAAGAAATGCGTTTCCAGGGAGTGGTAGGAATCAAGATTTATGTTTTGGTTGGTTGTTAGGTTTGAAATTCCAAATAAAAACAAACATAAAAGCAATTAAACATAAAGGCCTAGAGTTTAGGTGCCAGATTAGGGGGAAGAACATCTATACATTGAGTGCGAGATCATACTTCATAGATGGCCCTAGGAAATTTGAAGGATATATAAAAAAAACCAAACCAAACCCCCTGCTGTCGAGTTGATTCTGACTTACAGTGACCCTATAGGTGTAGCAGTTAAGTGCTGTGGCTGCTAGTCAAAAGGCTGGCAGTTCGAATCCACCAGGCCCTCCTTGGCAACTCTCTGCCCTATAGGGTTGCTATGAGTTGCTATGAGTTTGAAGGATGAGATGAGGCAAATAAACCCAGGAGAAATGCTGTCTTTCTTGCATGTCTAGATGTTTCATATAAGCGGAATCATACACGATTGGTCCCTTTGTGACTGACTTGTTTCACTCATGTGCTTTATTCTTGACCTTGGGCACGTATCAGACTTTGTGTCACTTGTCAAGATGGGTCACTGACAGGAAGTGGCTAGCTATTGTTTTTCATATCTTTCATAATTATTAAGTTCTCAGTTATGACTTTTTTTGTCAAATTAAAAAAAAATAGTCAAAATTTCCAGGGTATCTGTCTTACAGTGGTAAGAATGATGAAGAGTCTAAATGTGAGTGAGCTTAGTTTATCTGACGAAGTAAAACCCAACTCGTAGAAGCAGTCACAGATGAAGAGAGATACTCTCCACAAAATACTTAAATTTTTACAGTGACCCTATATAGTTAAGTGGATACAGGTATGAGTGACAAGGGATGTCCTCGACTTCCTCCTTTTTAGAATGGGCTTAAAAGATGCATAGTTCATAAACCTTGACCTTCTGTCCTTTGTATGTTCTTCATTCTTTTGCACTATGGTATCTTCTCCTCAACTCTCCAGACCTGCTCATCGAACCCTGGTAAACAGTCAAAGTTAGCTCATATTTTTACTAGGATAGGTTCAGTAGAACTTTTGAAACATATCATAATGATTGGAGGTTTCTCTCGTGCATCCTTGAACTTGAGCCTAGATGCAAAAGTTTTTAAATGAATACTCAGCTCTTTGGAACTGGCCTCTCAACAGGTAACGACAAATCTCTAGCTAGCCAACACCCAGGAGTAAAACTGGGAATGATGAAGTGTTACTTTACAATGTTTACCGCTTTGAACTTTTATTTAGTCTCCTGCAGTCTACTCCTCTATTTCCCTTCTCGCCTCCCCTTCTATCCACTTGTGTCACTTTCTAACAGTTCGTTACAAAGGGAAAGTAATAATTGGATGGTCTCTCTTATTTTTTTTTTTAATTTATTTTATTTTATTTTTTTAATAACTTTTATTAAGCTTCAAGTGAACGTTTACAAATCCAATCAGTCTGTCACATATAAGTTTACATACATCTCACTCCCTACTCCCACTTGCTCTCCCCCTCTTGAGTCAGCCCTTTCAGTCTCTCCTTTCTTGACAATTTTGCCGGCTTCCCTCTCTCTCTATCCTCCCATCCCCCCTCCAGACAAGAGTTGCCAACACAATCTCAAGTGTCCACCTGATATAATTAGCTCACTCTTCATCAGCGTCTCTCTCCCACCCGCTGACCAGGCCCTTTCATTTCTGATCAGTTGTCTTCGGGGATGGTTCCTGTCCTGTGTCAACTGAAGGTCTGGGGAGCATGGCCGCCGGGATTCCTCCAGTCTCAGTCAGACCATTAAGTTTGGTCTTTTTATGAGAATTTGGGGTCTGTATCCCACTGATCTCCTGCTCCCTCACGGGTCCTCTGCTGTGCTCCCTGTCAGGGCAGTCATCGATTGTGGCCGGGCACCAACTAGTTCTTCTGGTCTCAGGATGATGTAGGTCTCTGGTTCATGTGGCCCTTTCTGTCTCTTGGGCTCTTAGTTGTCGTATGGCCTTGGTGTTCTTCATTTTCCTTTGCTCCAGGTGGGTTGAGACCAATTGATGCATCTTAGATGGCCGCTTGTTAGCATTTAAGACCCCAGATGCCACATTTCAAAGTGGGATGTAGAATGATTTCATAATAGAATTATTTTGCCAGTTGACTTAGAAGTCCCCGCAAACCATGTTCCCCAGACCCCCGCCCTTGCTCCGCTGACCTTTGAAGCATTCATTTTATCCCGGAAACTTCTTTGCTTTTGGTCCAGTCCAATTGAGCTGACCTTCCATGTATTGAGTGTTGTCTTTCCCTTCACCTAAAGCAGTTCTTATCTACTGATTAATCAATAAAAAACCCTCTCCCACCCTCCCTCCCTCCCCCCACGTAACCACAAAAGTATGTGTTCTTCTCAGGTTTACTATTTCTCAAGATCTTATAATAGTGGTCTTGTACAATATTTGTCCTTTTGCCTCTGACTGATTTCGCTCAGCATAATGCCTTCCAGGTTCCTCCATGTTATGAAATGTTTCAGAGATTCGTCACTGTTCTTTATCGATGCGTAGTATTCCATTGTGTGAATACACCACAATTTATTTACCCATTCATCCGTTGATGGACACCTTGGTTGCTTCCAACTTTTTGCTATTGTAAACAGAGCTGCAATAAACATGGGTGTGCATATATTTGTTTGTATGAAGGCTCTTGTATCTCTAGGGTATATTCCCAGGAGTGGGATTTCTGGGTTGTATGGTAGTTCTATTTCTAACTGTTTAAGATAACGCCAGATAGATTTCCAAAGTGGTTGTACCATTTTACATTCCCACCAGCAGTGTATGAGAGTTCCAATCTCTCCGCAGCCTCTCCAACATTTATTATTTTGTGTTTTTTGGATTAATGCCAGCCTTGCTGGTGTGAGATGGAATCTCATCGTAGTTTTAATTTGCATTTCTCTAATGGCTAATGATCGAGAGCATTTTCTCATGTATCTGTTGGCTGCCTGAATATCTTCTTTAGTGAAATGTGTGTTCATAACCTTTGCCCACTTCTTGATTGGGTTGTTTGTCTTTTTGTGGTTGAGTTTTGACAGAATCATGTAGATTTTAGAGATCAGGCGCTGGTCGGAGATGTCATAGCTGAAAATTCTTTCCCAGTCTGTAGGTGGTCTTTTTACTCTTTTGGAGAAGTCTCTAGATGAGCATAGGTGTTTGATTTTTAGGAGCTCCCAGTTATCGGGTTTCTCTTCATCATTTTTGGTAATGTTTTGTATTCTGTTTATACCTTGTATTAGGGCTCCTAGGGTTGTCCCAATTTTTTCTTCCATGATCTTTATCGTTTTAGTCTTTATGTTTAGGTCTTTGATCCACTTGGAGTTAGTTTTTGTGCATGGTGTGAGGTATGGGTCCTGTTTCATTTTTTTGCAAATGGATATCCAGTTATGCCAGCACCATTTGTTAAAAAGGCTATCTTTTCCCCAGTTAATTGACACTGGTCCTTTGTCAAATATCAGCTGCTCATACGTGGATGGATCTATGTCTGGGTTCTCAATTCTCTTCCATTGGTCTATGTGTCTGTTGTTGTACCAATACCAGGCTGTTTTGACTACTGTGGCTGTATAATAGGTTCTGAAGTCAGGTAAGGTGAGGCCTCCCACTTTCTTCTTCTTTTTCAGTAGTGCTTTGCTTATCCGGAGCTTCTTTCCCTTCCATATGAAATTGGTGATTTGTTTCTCTATCCCCTTAAAATATGACATTGGAATTTGGATCGGAAGTACGTTAAATGTATAGATAGCTTTTGGTAGAGTAGACATTTTTACTATGTTAAGTCTTCCTATCCATGAGCAGGGTATGTTTTTCCACTTAAGTATGTCCTTTTGAATTTCTTGGAGTAGAGCTTTGTAGTTTTCTTTGTATAGGTCTTTTACATACTTGGTAAGATTTATTCCTAAGTATTTTATCTTCTTGGGGGCTACTGTGAATGGTATTGATTTGGTTATTTCCTCTTCGGTGTTCTTTTTGTTGATGTAGAGGAACCCAAGTGATTTTTGTATGTTTATTTTATAACCTGAGACTCTGCCAAAGTCTTCTATTAGTTTCAGTAGTTTTCTGGAGGATTCCTTAGGGTTTTCTGTGTATATAATCATGTCATCTGCAAATAGTGATAACTTGACTTCTTCCTTGCCAATCCGGATACCTTTTATTTCTTTGTCTAGCCTAATTGCCCTGGCTAAGACTTCCAACACGATGTTGAATAAGAGCGGTGATAAAGGGCATCCTTGTCTGGTTCCCGTTCTCAAGGGAAATGCTTTCAGGTTCTCTCCATTTAGAGTGATATTGGCCGTTGGCTTTGCATAGATGCCCTTTATTATGTTGAGGAATTTTCCTTCAATTCCTATTTTGGTAAGAGTTTTTATCATGAATGGGTGTTGGACTTTGTCAAATGCCTTTTCTGCATCAATTGATAAGATCATGTGGTTTTTGTCTTTTGTTTTATTTATGTGATGAATTACATTAATGGTTTTTCTGATATTAAACCAGTCTTGCATACCTGGTATAAATCCCACTTGATCAGGGTGAATTATTTTTTTGATGTGTTGTTGGATTCTATTGGCTAGAATTTTGTTGAGGATTTTTGCATCAATGTTCATGAGGGATATAGGTCTATAATTTTCTTTTTTTGTAATGTCTTTACCTGGTTTTGGTATCAGGGAGATGGTGGCTTCATAGAATGAGTTGGGTAGTATTCCGTCATTTTCTATGCTTTGGAATACCTTTAGTAGTAGTGGTGTTAACTCTTCTCTGAAAGTTTGGTAGAACTCTGCAGTGAAGCCGTCCGGGCCAGGGCTTTTTTTTGTTGGGACTTTTTTGATTACCGTTTCAATCTCTTTTTTTGTTATGGGTCTATTTAGTTGTTCTACTTCTGAATGTGTTAGTTTAGGTAGGTAGTGTTTTTCCAGGAATTCATCCATTTCTTCTAGGTTTTCAAATTTGTTAGAGTACAATTTTTCATAATAATCTGAAATGATTCTTTTAATTTCATTTGGTTCTGTTGTGATGTGGTCCTTCTCGTTTCTTATTCGGGTTATTTGTTTCCTTTCCTGTATTTCTTTAGTCAGTCTAGCCAATGGTTTATCAATTTTGTTAATTTTTTCAAAGAACCAGCTTTTGGCTTTGTTAATTCTTTCAATTGTTTTTCTGTTGTCTAATTAATTTAGTTCAGCTCTAATTTTTATCATTTGTTTTCTTCTGGTGCCTGATGGATTCTTTTGTTGCTCAGTTTCTATTTGTTCAAGTTGTAGGGACAGTTCTCTGCTTTTGGCTCTTTCTTCTTTTTGTATGTGTGCATTTATTGATATAAATTGGCCTCTGAGCACTGCTTTTGCTGTGTCCCAGAGGTTTTGATAGGAATTATTTTCATTCTCCTTGCTTTCTATGAATTTCCTTATTCCCTCCTTGATGTCTTCTATAACCCAGTCTCTTTTGAGCAGGGTATTGTTCATTTTCCAAGTATTTGATTTCTTTTCCCTAGTTTTTCTGTTATTGATCTCTAGTTTTATTGCCTTGTGGTCTGAGAAGATGCTTTGTAATATTTCGATGTTTTGGACTCTGCAAAGGTTTGTTTTATGACCTAACATGTGGTCTATTCTAGAGAATGTTCCATGTGTGCTAGAAAAAAAAGTATATTTTGCAGCAGTTGGGTGGAGAGTTCTGTATAAGTCAATGAGGTCAAGTTGGTTGATTGTTGTAATTAGATCTTCCGTGTCTCTATTGAGCTTCTTACTGGATGTCCTGTCCTTCTCCGAAAGTGGTGTGTTGAAGTCTCCTACTGTAATTGTGGAGGTATTTATCTCACTTTTCAATTCTGTTAAAATTTGATTTATGTATCTTGCAGCCCTGTCATTGGGTGCATAAATATTTAATATGGTTATGTCTTCCTGATCAATTGTCCCTTTTATCATTATATAGTGTCCTTCTTTATCCTTTGTGGTGGATTTAAGTCTAAAGTCTATTTTGTCAGAAATTAATATTGCTACTCCTCTTCTTTTTTGCTTATTGTTTGCTTGATATATTTTTTTCCATCCTTTGAGTTTTAGTTTGTTTGTGTCTCTAAGTCTAAGGTGTGTCTCTTGTAGGCAGCATATAGATGGATCGTGTTTCTTTATCCAGTCTGTGACTCTCTGTCTCTTTATTGGTGCATTTAGTCCATTTACATTCAGAGTAATTATAGATAAATAAGTTTTTAGTGCTGTCATTTTGATGCCTTTTTATGTGTGTTGTTGACAATTTCATTTTTCCACATACTTTTTTGTGCTGAGACGTTTTTCTTAGTAAATTGTGAGATCCTCATTTTCATAGTGTTTGACTTTATGTTAGTTGAGCCGTTACGTTTTTCTTGGCTTTTATCTTGAGTTATAGAGTTGTTACACCTTTTTGTGGTTAACTTATTATTTACCCCTATTTTTCTAAGTAAAAACCTAACTTGTATTGTTCTATATCGCCTTGTATCACTCTCCATATGGCAGTTCAATGCCTCCTGTATTTAGTCCCTCTTTTTGATTATTGTGATCTTTTACCTAGTGACTTCCATGATTCCCTGTTATGTGTATTTTTTTTTTTAATTAATCTTAATTTGTTTGTTTTTGTGATTTCCCTATTTGAGTTGCTATCAGGACGTTCTGTTTTGTGACCTTGTGTTGTGCTGATATCTGATATTATTGGTTCTCTGACCAAACAATATCCTTTAGTATTTCTTGTAGCTTTGGTTTGGTTTTTGCAAATTCTCTAAACTTGTGTTTGTCTGTAAATATCTTAATTTCGCCTTCATATTTCAGAGAGAGTTTTGCTGGATATATGATCCTTGGTTGGCAGTTTTTCTCCTTCAGTGTTCTGTATATGTGGTCCCATTCCCTTCTTGCCTGCATGGTTTCTGCTGAGTAGTCAGAACATATTCTTATTGATTCTCCCTTGAAGGAAACCTTTCTTTTCTCCCTGGCTGCTTTTAAAATTTTCTGTTTATCTTTGGTTTTGGTGAGTTTGATGAGAATATGTCTTGGTGTTTTTCTTTTTGGATCAATCTTAAATGGGGTTCAATGAGCATCTTGGATAGATATCCTTTCGTCTTTCATGATGTCAGGGAAGTTTTGTGTCAGGAGTTCTTCAACTATTTTCTCTGTGTTTTCTGTCCCCCCTCCCTGTTCTGGGACTCCAATCACCCACAGGTTATCCTTCTTGATAGAGTCCCACATAATTCTTAGGGTTTCTTCATTTTTTTTAATTCTTTTATCTGATTTTTTTTCAGCTATGTTGGTGTCGATTCCCTGGTCCTCCAGATGTCCCAGTCTGCATTCTAATTGCTCGAGTCTGCTCCTCTGACTTCCTAGTGCGTTGTCTAATTCTGTTATTTTATTGTTAATCTTTTGGATTTCTACATATTGTCTCTCTATGGATTCTTGCAACTTATTAATTTTTCCAGTATGTTCTTGAATAATCTTTTTGAGTTCTTCAACAGTTTTATCAGTGTGTTCCTTGGCTTTTTCTGCAGTTATCCTAATTTCATTTGTGATATCATTAAGCATTCTGTAAATTAGTTTTTTATATTCTGTATCTGATAATTCCAGGATTGTATCTTCATTTGGGAAAGATTTTGATTCTTTTGTTTGGGGGGTTGGAGAAGCTGTCATGGTCTGCTTCTTTAAGTGGTTTGATATGGATTGTTGTCTCCGAGCCATCACTGGGAAACTAGTTTTTCCAGAAAATCCACTAAAAAAAAAATGCAGTCAGATCCCTATCAGAGTTCTCCCTCTGGCTCAGGCTATTCAGATGTTAATGAACCCGCCTGGGGAGGGTGGGGGAGGGAACAGAGAGATAGGAGAGTAGCACCTCAGAATATAGCCAGAGTTGCTTGTCTTGCTTGGAATGACTATTATATCTGAGATTCCCTCGGGCGCGTCGCCTATGTGTGCTGGCTGTGTGGAGATTGCCCCCGGGGGGTCTGGCCCGCTGGAGTCACGGTCAGATCCTCTGCTTCCAGCCCCACGCCCAGCGTCAAGGCTCCGCTACTGGGACGGTGCACTCTTGACTCCAAAATCAGTCGCTGCCTCCCGGGGACTTCTCGTCCCTCCAGCCACGTGGCCGTGCCGCTCCCGAGAACCAGTTGGGCCTCCTCCCGGGGTTAGTTCAGATGGGTGGAGCAGCTCCCCGTGCTTGTGCCGTGACCGAGTGTCCCGGCTGGGACGCTGTTCTCCCCGCTCCAATACCAGTCTCTGCCTCCCGGGGACTTCTCCTACCAGCTGCGTCCCACGCCGCCCGCGCGACCCGGCTGGTCCCCTTCCCGGGGTTAGTTCAGGGGGGTGGAGCAACTCTCCGTGTTTATGCCGTACCTGTGTCCAGTCCAAATCCCTGCGGGACGGTTCCCCGGCTCGGACGCTGCTCTTTCTGCTCCAAGACCAGTCACTGCCTCCCGGGGACTTCTCCTACCGGCTGCGTCCCACGCCGCCCATGGAACCCGCTGGTCCCCCTCCCGGGGTTAGTTCAGGGGGGTGGAGCAGCTCTCTGTGCTTGTGCTGTACCTGACTGGTACGCTGGCTCCAGGCTCTGGAAACAATCGCTGCTTCCCCGTATTAGTTCGTTCTCCGTCTCTAAATCTGTGTTTGTTGTTCAGGGTTCGTAGATTGTTATGTATGTGATCGATTCACTTGTTTTTCCGTGTCTTTGTTGTAAGAGGGATCCGAGGTAGCGTCTGCCTAGTCCGCCATCTTGGCTCCGCCCTCCTCTCTTATTTTTTAACACCTTTGACTAGATGGTGACTGTAATCACTTCCAGAAAACTCAGGAAGGGCTTGCATTGTATGCCAGTAAATTGACTCTTACCTCCAGATATGTGAGAGAGGAGGTGAAGATATATATATTTTTTTCTGATTCCAAGAATTTGGAGCCCTGGTGGAAAAGTGGTTAAGAGCTTGGTTCCTAACGAAAAGATTGGCAGTTCAAAACCACCAGCAGATCCTTGAAAATCCTATGGGGGCAGTTCTACTTTGTCCTATAGGGTCGCTATGAGTCAGAATCAACTGGACAGCAATGGATTTGAGTTTGGTTTGGCCAACAGGGTGTGGTTTGCCCACACAGGTCTTTATTTTTGGTGCACCAAATCTTCTATCTGTGAAACTTTTTAATATTGCCAGAGGCCAACATGCCTTCTGTGATAGTTTTATATGTCAAGTTGGCTATGCTATAGTGTCTAGTTATTTAATTAAGTACTAATCTAGGGGTCGTTGCAAAGATACTTTGTAGATGCGGTTAACAACTATAATCAGTTGACTTTAATTAAAGGAGATTATTTTAAATAACCTGGTGGGCCTCATTAATCAGTTGAAAGGCCTTAAGAGCAAAATTAAAGTTTTTCTAAGGAAGAAAACATTCCATTAGTCCCTGCCTGAGAATTTCCAGTCTACTTCCTGCACTATGAATTTTGGACTTTCCTAACTAGCCCCCATAACTGTGTAAGCCAGATTCTTTCAATATATTTGTATATACGCATGTACATACTGGTTCTTGTTTCTGTGGTAGAATCCTGACTGATTCTATCCTGTATATCCTCTCACTTACCCCTTAAGCTCCATGTCATTTATTTAGGAATCAGTATAGGGAAACAGTCTATTCTCTCCCTGGCCACTCCATACCACCAATTCAGGCACTTGGGAGTCTTCAGACTCTGGATCACCGAAGTCAGTGTTAATGCTTTTATTAATTTTATTTTCTCTTGTCTTTAATCTCACCCCTCTACAAAAATGCACTGATAATCTTATTTTTTGTATTTTTTTTTTTTAAATTTGTTTATTGTGCTTTAGGTGAAAATTTACAAATCAAGTCAGTCTCCCATACAAAAAGCCATACACACCCCGCTGTGCACTCACAGCTGTTCTCCCCTTAACGAGACAGCACATTATTCCTCTCTCCCCTGTATTCCCCTGTCCATTCAACCAGCTCATGTCCCCCTCTTCCTTCTCGTCTCGCCACCAGACAGAATTCGCCCACAGAGTCTCAGGTGTCTACTTGAGCCACGAAGTTCACTCCTCACCAGCATCGTTGTCTATCTCATAGTCCAGGCCAATCGTGGTCTATCAAATGATCTGGGGACCATGACCTCAGGGTCCCTCCTCTCTCAGTGAGGCCATTAAGCCTGGTCTTTTTATAAGAATTTAAGATCTGCATCCCACTGTTCTGCACCATCAGGGATTCTCTGTTGTGTTCTCTGTCAGGGCAGTGATCAGTGGTAGCCAGGTACCATCTAGTTCTTTCAGTCTTAGACTGATGGAGTCTCTGCTTTATGTGGCCCTTTCTGTCCCTTGGGCTCATATTTACCTTACGTCTTTGGTGTTATTCATTATCCTTTGCTTCAGGTAGTTTGAGACCGATTTATACATCTTACATGGCTGCTTGCTAGCTTTTAAGACCCCAGACGCCTCTCACCAAAGTGGAATGGACAACGTATTCTTAATACGTTTTGTTATGCCAGTTGGACTAGATGTCCCTGAAACCATGGTCCCCAGACTCCTGGTCCCTGCTACTCTGGCCTTCAAAGCTTTTAGTTGTATTTAGGAAACTTCTTTGCTTTTGGTTTAGTCCAGTTGTACTGACTATCCCTGTGTTACATGTTGTCCTTCTCTTCACCTAAAAAAATTTTTTGTCTATCTTTTTATCTAGTTAGTGAATATCCTTTTCCTTCCCTCCCCACCCTCATTACCATCAAAGAATATTCTCTTCTGTGTTTAAACTTTATCTAGAGTTCTTATAATAGTGGTCTCATACAATATTTGTCCTTTTGCAATTGACTAACTTCACTCAGCATAATGCCTTCCAGATTCCTCCATGTTATGAAATGTTTCACAGGTTCATCATTGTTCTTAATCATTGCATACTATTCCATTGTGTGAATATACCATAATTTATTCGTCCATTCATCCATTGATGGGCACCCTGGTTGCTTCCATCTTTTTGCTATTGTAAATAGTGTAGCAATGAACGTGGGTGTGCATATATCTGTTCTTGTGAAGGCTCTTATTTCTTTATGGTATATTCCAAGAAGTGGAATTGCTGGGTCGTATGGTAGTTCTATTTCTAGCTTTTAAAGGAAGCGCCAAATTGATTTCCGAAGTGGCTGTACAATTTTACATTTCCACCAGCAGTGTAGAAGTGTTCCAGTCTCTCCACAACCTCTCCAACATTTATTATTTTGTGTTTTTTGGATGAATGCCAGCCTTGTTGGGGTCAGATGGAATCTCACTGTAGTTTTGATCTGTATTTCTGTCATAAAAAAATAAAAATTTTATTTATTTATTATTTTTTATATTTCTGTCATAGCTAATGATTATGAGCATTTCCTCAGGTATCTGTTAGCAGCCTGAATGTCTTCTTTGGTAAAATGCCTGTTCATATCCTTTGCCCATTTTTTTAGTTGGGTTATTTGTCTTTTTATTGTTAAATTTTTGCAATAGCATGTAAATTCTAGAGATCAGATGCTGATCGGAAATGTCACAGCTAAAAACTTTTTCCCAATCTGTAGGTAATCTTTTTACTCCTTTGGTGAAGTCTTTGGATGAGCATAGGTGTTTGACTCTTAGGACCTCCCAGGTATCTAATTTCTCATCTGGTGTTTGTACATTGTTAGTAATGTTTTATATACTGTTTATGCCATGTTTTAGGACTCCTAACTTTGTCCCTACTTTTCCTTCCATGATCTTTATCATTTTAGATTTTGTATTTAGGTCTGTGATCCATTTAGAGTTGGTTTTTGTGCATGGGGTGAGGTATGGGCCTTGTTTCATTTTTTTGCAGATGGATATCCAGTTATGCCAGCACCATTTGTTAAAGAGACTGTCTTTTCCCCATTTAACAGACTATGGGCCTTGGTCAAATATCAGCTGCTCATATGTGGATGGATTTATGTCTGGATTCTCAATTCTGATCCATTGGTCTATGTATCTGTTGTTGTACCAGTATAGGCTGTTTTGACTACAGTTTCTAAAATCAGATAGCATGAGACCTCCCACTTTGTTCTTCTTTTTCAGTAATGCTTTACTTATCTGGGGCCTCTTTCCCTTCCATATGAAGTTGGTGATTTGTTTCTCCATCTCATTAAAAAATGTCAGTGGTGTTTGGATTGGGATTGCATTATATCCATAGATCGCTTTTGGTGGAACAGACATTTTTACAATGTTGAGTCTTCCTATCCATGAGGAAGGTATGTTTTTTGACTTATGTAGGTCTCTTTTGGTTTCTTGCAGTAGTGTCTTATAGTTTTCTTTGTATAGGTCTCTTACTTCTTTGGTTAGATTTATTCCTAAGTGTTTTATCTTCTTAGGGGCTATTGTAAATGGCATTGACTTAGTGATTTCCTCTTTGATGTTCTCTTTGTTGGTATAGAGAATTCCATCTGAATTATGTATGTTTACCTTGTATCCTGATACTCTGCTAAACTCATCAGTTAGCTTCAATAGTTTTCTTGAGTGTTCTTTAGGTTTTTCTGTGTATAATATCATGACATCTGCAAACAGAGATACCTTTACCTCTTCTTTGCCAATTTGTGTGCCCTTTATTTCTTTATCTAGCCTAATAGCTCTGGCTAGGACCTCCAGCACAATGTTGAATAAGAGTGGTGATAAAGGGCATCCTTGTCTGGTTTCCGTTCTTATGGACAATGCTTTCAGCCTCTCTCTGTTTAGGATGATGTTGGCTTTTGGCTTTGTATAAATGCCCTTTATAATGGTGAGGAATTTTCCTTCTATTCCCATTTTGCTGAGAGTTTTTGTCATGAATCATTGTTGGACTTTCTCAAATGCCTTTTCTGCATCAATTGATAAGATCATGTGGTTCTTGTCTTTTGTTTTATTTATGTTATGGATTACATTGATTGTTTTTCTAATATTGAACCATCCCTGCATACCTGGTATGATTCCCCCTTGGTTATGGTGAGTTTTCCTTTTTTTGATACATCGTTGAATTCTGTTGGCTAGAATTTTGTTGAGGATTTTTGCAACTAAGCTCTTGAGGGATATTGCTTTGTAATTTTCCTTTTTTGTGATGACTTTACCTGGTTTTGGTATCAGGGTTATGCTGGCTTCATAGAGTGAGTTTGGGAGTATTCCATCCTTTTCTGTGCTCTTAAACGCCTTTATTTGTAGTGATGTTAACTCTTCTGTGAAAGTTTGGTGGAATTCTCCAGTGAAACCATCAGGGTAAGGGTTTTTCTTTGTTGGGAGTTTTTAAATTACTTTTTCAATCTCTTCTTTTGTTATGGGTTTATTTAGTTGTTCTATCTCTGTTTGCATTAGTTTAGATAGGTAATGTGTTTCTAGAAATTTGTCCATGTCTTCAAGTTTTTCAAATTTGTTTGAGTACAATTTTTCGTAGTATTCTGTTATGATTCTTTTAATTTCAGTTGGGTCTGTTGTGATACCATCCAGATCATTTCATATTTGGGTTATTTGGTTCATCTCCTGTTTTTCTTTTGTCAGTCTGAACAGTGGTTTATCTGTTTTGTTAATCTTCTCAAAGAACCAGATTTTGGTCTTGTTAACCCTTTCAATTGTTTTTCTGTTCTCTATTTCATTTAATCCTGCTCTAATTTTTATTATTTGCATTCTTCTGGTGCCTGAGGGTTTCTTTTGTTGTTCTCTTTCTATTTGTTCCAGTTGTAGTGATAATTCTTGGATTCTGGCCCTTTCTTCTTTTGAATGTGTGCATTTATTGATGTAAATTGGCTGATTTAGCTGTGTCCCAAGGGTTCTGATAAGAAGTGTTTTCATTCTATTCAAAGAATTTGTTTATTCTGTCCTTAATTTGTTCTACAATCCAATCGTTTTTGAGCAAAGTGTTGTTCAGTTTCCATGTGTTTGATTTCTTTTCCCTGATTTTTCTGTTATTGACTTTAGTTTTATGGCTTTATGGTTGGAGAATATGCTTTGTAATATTCAATGTTTTGGATTCTGTTAAAGCTTGCTTTATGGCCTAATATATGGTCTATTCCAGAGAATGTTCCATGTGAGTTGGAAAAGAAAATATACTTGGATGCTGTTGGGTGGAGTGTTCGTATATATTTACGAGGACAAGTTGGTTAATTGTGGCATTTAGCTCTTCTGTGTCTTCATTGAGCTTCTTTCTGGATGTTCTGTCCTTCACTGAAAGTAGTGTGTTGAAGTCTCCTACTATTATTGTGGAGTTGTCTATCTAGCTTTTCAATGTTGATAGAGTTTGTTTTATGTATCTTGAAGCCCTGTAGTTGGATGCATAAATATTTAATATGGTAATGTCCTCCTGCTATATTGCCCCTTTAATCATTATATAGTGTCCTTCCTTATCTTTTGTGGTAGATTTAAGTTTGAAGTCTGTTTTGTCAGAAATTAGTATAGCCACTCCTGCTCTTTTTTGATTGTTGTTTGCTTGATGTATTTTTTTCCATCCTTTGAGTTTTAGTTTGTTTGTGTCTTTAAGTCTAAGGTGAGTCTCTTGTAGGCAGCATATAGCCGGATTGTGTGTGTGTGTGTGTGTGTGTGTTTAATCAATTCTGTAACTCTCTGTCTCTTTATTGGTACATTTAGTCCATTTACATTCAGTGTGATTATAGACAGGTATGAGTTTAGTGCTGTCATCTTGATGTCTTTTTTGTGTGTGTTGTTGACAGTTTCATTTTACACTTATTTTTTTTGTGCTGAGTAGTTTTTCTTTGTAAATTGTATGTTCCTCTTTTTCATTGTTGTTGATTTTGTTTTTGCTGAGTCTTTATGTTTTTCTTGTATTTTATTTTGATGTGTAGGATAGTTAGTCTCTTTGTGGTTTTGTTTATATTTACCCCTATTTTTCTAAGTTTAAATGTAACTTGTATCTCCCTATATCACCTTGATTTCTTCTCTGTATTGAAGACCTTTGACTACTTTATTTAGTCCCTCTTTATTGATTTAATGCTGTCATCTTTTATGTAGTGACACTGCTGATCCTCTGTTTTTTTGTTTTACCTTGATTTATTTTTGTGATTTCTCTATCTGGTTGGTATCTGGTTGCTCTGTCTTGTCTTCTAGTGTTGGGTTGATATCTGAAATTATTGATTTTTTAACCAGAGAGTTCCCTTTAGTATTTCTTGTAGTTTTTGTTTGGTTTTTGCAAATTCCCTAAACTTCTGTTTATCTGGAAATGTTGTAATTTTGCCTTCATATTTAAGAGACAGTTTTGTTGGATGCATGATTCTTGGCTGGAAATTTTTCTCCTTCAGTGCTTTACATATGCTATCCCATTGCCTTCTTGCCCACATGGTTTCTGCTGAGAAGTCCGAGCTTAATCTTATTGAGGTGACTTTTTGCTTATCTCTGGCCACACTTAAAATTTTCTCTTTATCTTTGGTTTCGGCATGTTTGATTATAATACACCTTGGTGACTTTCTTTTGGGATCTACCTTGTATGGGGCTTGGTGAGCATCTTGGCTAGATATCCTTTCATCTTTTACAATGTCAGGGAAGTTTTCTGCCGACAAATCTTCAGCAATTCTTTCTGTATTTTCTGTTATCCCTCCCTGTTCTGGTACTCCAATCACTCATAGGTTATTCTTCTTGATAGAGTCCCACATGATTATCAGGGTTTCTTCATTTTTTTAAATTTTTTACCAGATTTTTCTTTGAATATATAGTTACCAATCATTTTATCTTCAATCTTGCTAATTCTGACTTTTATTTCCTCAATTCTGCTCTGCTTTCTTCTGAGTTGTCTAATTCTGAAATTTATTGTTAATCTTCTGAATTTCTGATTGCTGTCTCTCTATGGATTCTTGCAGCCTATTAAATTTTTCATTACGTTCTTGAATAATCTTCTTAATTCCCTCAGCTGCTTTATTTGTGTGCTCCTTGGCTTGTTCTGTGTTTTGCCTGATCTCCTTCCTGATGTCTTGAAGAGTTTTGTATATGAATCTTTTGTATTCTATGTCTGGTAATACCGCCAATACATCTTCATCCAAAAGAGTCCTTGATTCTTTGTTCTGGGAGTTTGTTGAAGCAATCATGGTCTACTTTTTTATGTGATTTGGTATTGACTATTGTCTCCGAGCCATCTATAAGTTATCGTATTAATGTATTTTATGTTTGCTCACTATGTCATGGCTTCTTGCTTTGTTTTGTTTTGATATACCCAAACAGGCTACTAGAGTGAGCTAACTTGATTATTGGAGCCTTTGAAGCACTAACGTCCTATTACCAGTAGGCTAGAGGTGTTACCAGATATATGAGCCTAGAAGTCCATTTGCTATTCTTGTATTGATTCAGCTCAGGCTTCCCGGTAGTCAGTCACCTCTCATCTACGATCTTGGAGGAACAGTGGTGATTGGTGTATGCACAGGTTTCTGGTAGCAGCAGGGAGTCACACCCTGAGGAAGACAGGGGGCTGACAACCATCCCCCGAGTGTCTGTGAAGAAGGCACATCCTTGTTCTCTAGAGTGCTCTGGTGGGTGGGCTTTGCACCTGCACCATAGGCATACAATGCTTTTAACTGTAAGGACTGGTAGGTAACACTTATCCTTGGACCCCTGTCTTTGGTGCTACGTGGCATGGGTGGAGCCTCCAGTCATCAGGCCTCTGCTGTGGGTGGGTAAGAGCCCCATTTAGTAGGCAGAGCAGTATCAAATGTCAAAAACCTGTCTTTCTACCACACAGCTGAAACAGTTACAGCCAGACCTCAGATTCGTCCTTGCAATATAACATCCAGATCGTGTCTACTGTAATGGGACCACTTGCATTAATGCAGGAGTGAAAGACAGAGTCTATGGACCACTTCTGCCTTGACTGGAGCCACTTCTGCTCTGAGTTTCCAGATTAGGGGAGTCAGCAGAGTATTTTTATCCTGTTTGTTAATGTGTTCCTTCTCCAAGGCCCAGAGAATGGCTCAGGGAGCACAGCAGAACCTATCTCAGTCCCAGGGAAATCAACTGTTAATGCAGCTGGCTGGGGCAGAGGGAGGAGGGATCAGATAGATAGGATAGAGTTCTTTCACAAAGAACAGCTATTAGATCTAAACAGTAAATTAGACAAAATCATTTATCTTGTGCCGAGAGTGGTGTTTTATCTCAGATTCCAGAGGTGTGTGTAGATTGTGTGCGCTGGCTTCGTCCTCACCACGGTCACCCTAGGGGGTCAGGCCTGCGGACCTCACTTGCCTTCTTTTGCTGGAACAGCCTTCTCCTCAAAAACTACCACCAGCCCTGCCCCACAGAAGAATAGGGGCTGAGGTGCTGCCATGGACTCAGTAACTCCTCGCTGCTTCAGCACTGTCTTTCCTTCCCTCTGTCACTCATTCTGATTTCTGAATTTTGCCTTTTATGCTCAGGGTTCCTAGCTTGTCTTATATATAATTGATTCATGTGTGTTTTGGGGTCTTTGTTGTATGAGGGGCCACCAGAAGCGTCTGACTACTCTGCCGTCTTGGCCCTGTCTCCTATATTCTTTTTAATTTAGTCCTGTTTCTATGCTGAGGAGCTAATGTATTCTTACATTTATATGTGTATGTGCTTAGGCACGCATGTGTGTGTGTGTGTGTGTGTGTGCATTTTACTCTTTGTGGGTGTGGATTACATCTTATTCTTTTGCAGGCTTTTTATTAAGTTATATATTTTATTATTCTAATTTCTGGGTTAATTTCCTGTCACATATTAGAAAATATTGAAAATATGGATACATGATAAAATAGAAAATAATCTTCCTCACAATTTAAAACCAAGATAGCCACTTGATATTTTCTTTATAAATATTTAGGCTGTTACTTTTTGGCATATGTGCTGGTCTGTGTGGGGGGGGATGATATGTAATATAAACATTCAAGAGAAAGTTGAAAGAGTGTATACTAATCTCCCCCACGTGTCTGTCAGTTTATCATACTGTGGGGGCTTGTGTGTTGCTGTGATGCTGGAAGCTATGCCACCGGTATTCAGATACCAGCAGGGTCACCCATGGAGGACAGGTTTCAGCTGAGCTTCCAGGCTAAGAAAGAATAGGAAGAAGGACCCGGCAGTCTACTTCTGAAAAGCATTAGCCAGTGAAAACCTTTTGAATAGCAGCGGAACATTGTCTGATATAGTGCTGGAAGATGAGCCCCCCAGGTTGGAAGGGACTCAAAAGATGACTGGGGAAGAGCTGCCTCCTCAAAGTAGAGTCGACCTAAATGACATGGATGGAGTAAAGCTTTCAGGACCTTCATTTGCTGATGTGGCATGACTCAAAATGAGAAGAAACTGCTGCAACCATCCATTAATAATCAGGACCTGGAATGTATGAAGTATGAATCTAGGAAAATTGGAAATCATCAAAAATGAAATGGAACACATAAACATCGATATCCTAGGCGTTAGTGAGCTGAAATGGACTAGTACTGGCCATTTTGAATCAGACAATCATATAGTCTACCATGCTGGGAATGAGAACTCAAAGGGGAATGGCGTTGCATTCATCGTCAGAAAGAACGTTTCAAGATCTATCCTGAAGCACAATGCTGTCAGTGATAGGATAATATCCATAAGCCTACAAGGAAGACCAGTTAATACGACTGTTATTCAAATTTACACAACAACCACTAGGGCCAAAGATGAAGAAATAGAAGATTTTTATCAGCTGCTGCAGTCTGAAATTGATCAAACACGCAATCAAGATGCATTGATAATTACTGGCGATTTGAATGGAAAAGTTGGAAACAAAGAAGAAGGTTCAGTAGTTGGAGAATATGGCCTTGGTGGTAGAAACTATGCCAGAGATCGAATGATAGAATTTTTCAAGACCAACAATTTTTCATTGAAAATACCTTCTTTCACCAACATAAAAGGCAACTATACACATGGACCTTGCCAGATGGAACACATGGAAATCAAATTGACTACATTTGTGGAAAGAAATGATGGAAAAGCTCAATATCATCAGTCAGAACAAGGCCAGGGGCTGAGCGTGGAACAGACCATCAATTGCTCATATGCAAGTTCAAGCTGAAACTGAAGAAAATCAGAGAAAGTCCACAAGAACCAAAATATGACCTTGAGCATATCCCACCTGAATTTAGAGACCACCTCAAGAATAGATTTGACTCATTGAACACTAGTGACTGCAGACCAGACGAGTTCTGGAATGACATCAAGGATGCCATTCATGAACAAAGCAAGAGGTCACTGAAAAGACAGGAAAGAAAAGACCAAGATGGATGTCAGAGGAGACTCTGAAACTTGCTCTTGAGCATTGAGCAGCTAAGCAAAAGGAAGAATTGATGAAGTAAAAGAACTGAAGATTTCAAAGGGCCTCTCGAGAAAACAAAATAAAGTATTATGCTGACATGTGCAAAGAGCTGGAGATGGAAAACGAAAAGGGAAGAACACGCTCGGTGTTTCTCAAGCTGAAAGAACTGAAGAAAAAATTCAAGCCTCGAGTTGCAATAGTGAAGGACTCCATGAGGAAAATATTAAATGATGCAGGAAGCATCAAAAGAAGATGGAAGGAATACACAGAGTCATTATACCAAAAGGAATTAGTCAATATTCAATCATTTCAAGAGGTGGCATATGATCAGGAACCGATGGTACTGAAGGAAGAAGTCCAAGCTGCTCTGAAGGCATTGGCAAAAAACAAGGCTCCAGGAATTGATGGAATATCAATTGAGATGTTTCAACAAACAGATGCAGCACTGGAGGTGCTCACTCATCTATGCCAAGAAATATGAAAGACAGCTTCCTGGCCAACTGATTGGAAGAGATCCATATTTATGCCTATTCCCAAGAAAGGTGATCCAACCGAATGTGGAAATTATAGACCAATATCATTAATATCACATGCAAGCAAAATTTTGCTGAAGATCATTCAAAAACGGCTGTAGCAGTATATTGACAGGGAACTGCCAGAAATTCAGGCTGGTTTCAGAAGAGGATGTGGAACCAGGGATATCATTGCTGATGTCAGATGGATCGTGGCTGAAAGCAGAGAATACCAGAAGGATGTTTACCTGTGTTTTATTGGCTATGCAAAGGCATTTGACTGTGTGGATCATAACAAACTATGGATAACACTGTGAAGAATGGGAATTCCAGAACACTTAATTGTGCTCATGAGGAACCTTTACATAGATGAAGAGGCAGTTGTTCAGACAGAACAAGGGGATACTGATTGGTT
This sequence comes from Elephas maximus indicus, assembly GCF_024166365.1. NCBI lineage: Eukaryota > Metazoa > Chordata > Mammalia > Proboscidea > Elephantidae > Elephas > Elephas maximus. The sequence continues at coordinate 44,243,200 of NC_064823.1, forward strand.
TAAAGTCAGGAAAGGTGTGCGTCAGAGTTATATTCTTTCACCATACCTATTTAATCTGTATGCTGAACAAATAATATAAGAAGCTGGACTATATGAAGAAGAATGGGGCATCAAGATTGGAGGAAGACTCATTAACAACCTGCGTTATGCAGATGACACAACCTTGTTTGCTGAAAGTGAAGAGGACTTGAAGCACTTACTAATGAAGATCAAAGACCACAGCCTTCAGTATGGATTACATCTCAACATAAAGAAAACAAGAATCCTCACAACTGGACCAATGAGCAACATCATGATAAACGGAGAAAGGATTGAAATTGTCGAGGATTTCATTTTCCTTGGATCCGCAATCAACGGCCATTGAAGCGGCAGTCAAGAAATAAAAGACGCATTGCATTGGGCAAATCTGCTGCAAAGGACCTATTCAAAGTGTTGCAGAGCAAAGATGTCACCCTGAAGACTAAGGTGCGCCTGACCCAAGCCACGGTATTTTCAATTGCATCATATGCATGTGAAAGCTGGACAATGAATAAGGAAGACCGAAGAAGAGTTGATGCCTTTGAATTGTGGTGTTTGCGAAGAATATTGAATATACTGTGGACTGCCAAAAGAAAGAATAAATCTGTCCTAGAAGAAGTACAACCAGAATGCTCCTTAGAAGCGAGGGTGGCGAGACAGTGTCTTACATACTTTGGATATGTTGACAGGAGGGATCAGTTCCTGGTTGAAGGACATCATGCTTGGCAGAGTACAGGGTCAGCAGAAAAGAGGAAGACACTCAGCGAGGTGGATTGACCCAGTGGCTGCAGCAATGAGCTCAAGCATAACAACGATTGTAAGGATGGTGCAGGACCGGGCAGTGTTTTGTTCTGTTGTGCATAGGGTCGCTATGAGTCAGAACCAACTCGACGGCACCTAACAACAACAACATGCTAGTCTGCTATTTTCAGTTACCAATATACTGCTAACAATTCCCCATGTTGTTGATTATTTTTATATATCATTTTAATGACTTTTAATATTCAACTGAATAATCAAATAATTCAATCAACTCCCTATTTTTGAGCATTTAGATTGTTTCCAATCTCCCACTATTAGAAAATGTTCTGAGTCACATCTTTGGAGCTAAATCTTTGGGTACATGAAAGCTAATTTCTTTAAGAAAATTAGATAACTTCTTAAGATCTATCCCATAGAAATTTAACTGGTAGGTCAGAGTATACAAAAGGCTAAAGCTTGGAGTTTAAAAGCTTGTGAATGACAGCCATATGGGCACTAGGCACTCTTGCATTGTATGTGATAAAAGCAGTCAATTCATTAGGAGTATCTCTGCCAGCAGGTTCACAACTAAGTTATATAGCTTTCATTCAAGCAGGTATGGAAACAGAGTTCTGGGGTACTATATTTGGTCTGCTAACCAAAAGTTAGCAGATCAAGTCCGCCTGGAGGCATCTTGGAAGAAAGCCTTGGCAATCTCTTTCCAAATAATCAGCCATTGAAAATCCTACGGAGCACAGTTCTACTGTGACACACATGGGGTCACTATGAGTCAGAATAGACTTGGTGGCAACTGATATGTGTAGTCCTGCTCTTTGCTGTGTCCTTTTCTGAAAATCTGCCTGTAATTAGAATTGATCTCTTTGAAAACATGCTCATTTATATCTTCTCACAGAGATCTTTTGAAGTCTTAGTTGCCTCCCTGGAGTCAGCAGTCATTCATCACTTTTTGCCCCACTTTTAGTAGTCATTCCTACGTTTTTGCACTTTGATTAATGCATTTCATCTTCCTTTTATGTTGGAGAGGCAAGTCCTTGATGAAAGTTGGGAAGTTGGACATCCTGGCATTCTTGAAAAAGTAGCCTGTTCTGGGTCTCATTTGCATGAATTTTTCTGTGCTGAGTGCATCTCTTCTTTCTAAGATGGGCCAAGAATGTAGGATACACATTCACTGAACTACTGAAAACCTCACTTATTGTAACAGAAGAAAAAAAAAGTCCAGCTCTTACTGCAAGGAGAATGAATAATCTTAGTGAACATTGTCAATAAAATGGAGGTCTTAAACAACGCGCTCATTATCTCTCCCCTTAAGCCCAATATGGCAAGAGGTAAGAGGCACAGTGCAGAAAATCCAAATTAACAACAGGAAAATTTCAAACTGCAAACTCAAAGTGGTTGGTTACGAGAGAATCGATTTTTTAAACATGGTGAGACAGGCAATTATCTATTGTCTATTGTACTAATATTTGCACTGACTCATTTTAGACACTTTCTCTCTTTGGAGAATATCATCTGCACAGATTGTAAGATCCAAGATAGTGATGATCTGCTGAACATATGCAGAACAGATGGTTGAAAAAATTTTCTGCCCATTCAATGGTTATATTACTTATTTCTGCCACCTTGCTGCCTATGAAACAGGGCTGTATAAAGCCAGTCTTTAGACAATCCTCCACATTGATTCATGGAAACCACTGGGCATGGCTGGTCATGGAGGGGCCCAGGGCCCAGAATCCCCAGACAATGTTGCTTAAATTTCTGGTGGAGTGTTTTTAGGCAGTGAGAAAAATAGTAAGATGATGTCATTCAGGTAATGTCCAAGTTACATTTTCAGTTTTCCTGAGGTAGTTGCTTGAGAACTCATTGGGAGTAATTGCAGTCAAAGTTCTGGAAACTTCAGTCTACAGTCTCAGCAGGTATGGAAATGAAAAGTCATAATCCTGGATAGATTTTTGGGATGCAGAGAAGCTGACAAATAAAAAAAGCAAATCCTGGAGGTAAAAGGGCTCTTGTTGACCTCAAATGTTGCCCCCTCCATCATCCCTACATTGTAACCAATGATCAAAATTTACAGTTTGGATTGTCCTGATTTCTCACTGGGGTAAATCACTAATGTTTGCATATGGATATTTCTTAATCTACTGTTTATGCCATAGACTCAGAAAAATAAGAAAACAATACTAGAGAAATAGAGTTTTCATTTCTTCAATTGACTGAGTCTTAGAATAAGCCATATTTATTTTATGTGTCCTTGCCTAGAGTTAGGCTTAATAATATCAGGATTAAAGCCCAGTGAGTTGAGAAGGTCATGTTGAAAATCTGTAGTTTCTACCACAGTTTTTTCCTGTTTCCACTTAATTGAATTTTAAGTAGGTTCATAATGAATGAACAAAACCACTGTACTATTTATGCCACTTGGTTTTAATTAGTAACTCCTGGTTTAATTTAGCAATGAAAGGGTTATTTTGAAGCCTGAGAAGAAGTGAAACAATATGCTGCTTCACTTTGTTTGTTTGGGGTTATTTCTTTTCTCTCATTCCTTCAAAATTTATTATATACTGGCTTTGCATCAGGTACTGTACTGAGGATACACATCCCTGTTTGTGGAGTTTACCTAGTATAAGATGACTTAATTGTTTAGGCCCGAATAATAAACCTTCCAGAAAAGAAAAATCTACTGGAAAAATCCCAACACTAACAGTAAACAAATATGAAAGCATATTAGACTTAGTATACATTATCTGACACAACCTGGCTTGCTGAAAGTGAAGGGGACCTGAAGCACTTACTGATGAAGATCAAAGATGGTGTAATCAGTATGGATTATACCTCAGCACAAAGAAAACAAAAATGCTTACCACTAAACCAATAAGCAACATCAATATAAATGGAGAAAAGATTGAAGCTGTCAAGAATTTCATTTTATTGGATCCATAATCAACGTCCATGGAAGCAGCAGTCAAGAAATCAAACCATGTATTACATTGTGTTGCGAAGTGTTAGAAAGCAAAGATGTCACTTTGAGGACTAAGGCTTTCCTGACCCAAGCCATGGTCTTTTCAATTGCCTCAGATGCATGTGAAAGCTGGACGATGATTAAGAAATAGTGAAGAAGAATTGATGCCTTTGAATTGTGCTGTTGGTGAAAAATATTGAATATACCATGGACTGCCAGAAGAACAAACAAATCTGTTGTGGAAGAAGTACAATCAGAATGCTCCTTAGAATTTAGGATAGCATGGCGAGACTTTGTCTCACATACTTTGGACATGTTATCTGGAGAAGGGCATCATGCTTGGTAAAATAGAGTCAACCAAAAAGAGGGAGGTCCTCAATGAGATGGATTGACACAGTGGCAGCAATAATGGGCTCAAACATAGCAACCATTTTAAAGATGGCGCAGGACTGGGCAGTGTTTCATTCTGTTGTATGTAGGGTTATTACAAGTTGGAATCCATTCAAGGGCACCTAATAGCAACAACATGCTTTGTCGGCTATATCAATTTCTGCAAATGACCATTTTTCTTGGTCAAAATGATTTTCTGCTTAGCATACTTACACCGTTAGGAATTAAATGTAAAAAAAACCAAAATATTTTAATCATTAAAATAGGTAATTTTTATATACGTACCCACTGCCGTTGAGTCGATATAACTTGTGCAAAAATGGCATAAGAGCAAAACAATATTTATGATTTTTTAGTTAAGTGGCAAGGATAGCCCAAAGATAGCAAGGATTTTGAGTGAAACTTTGCAGGGAACTCACAGGTATGAAACAAAAAGAGCCTTTTATTAAAATTTTGACCTGTGTGGCTATACTAGTTCCTCCCTTTCCCCTTTTGCCCTTTCCTTTTATCTGGAAGATGCTAGTATGGAATAAATGACATGGTGGAGTGGCTTTGCTTTTTATGCTTTCCTAAGGCTATTACTGTTTTACAGAGATTAGTTCCACTGGAAACCCCAGGTTTCCTGTTTTTATTATCCACACTTCACATGGTGGTTTAGGCTAAATTGTCCATTGCAGAGTTTGGAAAGAGGTCTGTTTAACACAGTAAATTGTATTGCTACTTCCATACCCATCTCTCATTCTGGGGCTGATCAGCTATACAGTCCCTAACATAAGAACACAGAGTTGCCTCATTTTCCGCATATTTTTGAAGTTAGCCCCTCATTAAGGTTTTACTTCAATTGTGTTTGTTTGGCCTATTTAGTGGATATCAGGAAGCAGGTAACTTGGAACGAGAGACGAGTATTGGAATGTAATTTTGCTTTCATCAAGTGGGCCTCCTTCATGGCTTGAACTCTCCATCCCCTGACCGTAGGTGCTGGAGCCTCAGTAATAAGCTCAGATTGGCTAGGGAATCTGTGGTAAGGAAACCAAACGTCTCTTCATGCAACCATTCCGTAACGTTAGCCAGATTAAGTTCCTGGCAAGCTCTTTTAAATAGAATTTCTCTCCTAGAGGATTATCAGTATATTCAACAAAGAGTACAGAGTACAAAATGGTCTATTCTAAGTGCATGATAATTCAGCTACTGAGTAGCAGGAGAAATGGTAATATGTACACAAAAAACAAAAACCAAACTAGTTGCCCTCAAGTCGATTCTGCCTTATGATGACCCCATGTGTGCTGAGTACAACTGGGCTCCATCGGGTTTTCAAGGCTGTGACCTTTCGATAGTAGATCACTGAACCTTTCTTCTGAGGCACCTGAGGGTGGGTTTGAACCAAAAACATTTCAGTTAGCAGCTGAGCTCTTAACCATTTACTCCTCCCAAACCTGTTGCCCTTGAGTAACCTGTTATGGTCGAGTTGATTCCTACTCATAGGGGACCCTATAGGACAGAGTAGAATTGCCCCATAGAGTTTCCAAGGAGCAACTAGTGGTTTTGAACTGCCAACCTTTTGGTTAGCAACCAAGCTCTTAATCATAGGGACTCTAATATGTATGCAGAGGTTTGTAATAATTGATAGAGAGGTTGTTGTTGTTGAGTTGATTTTCATCTCATAGTGATCCCATGTGACAGAGCAGAACTGCCCCATTGGGCTTTCTAGGCTATAGTCTTTACTGAAGCAGATCACCAGGTTTTTCTTCCACGGAGCCTCTGGGTGGGTTCAAATTGCCAACCTTTTTGTTAGCAGCCGAGAGCTTAATGGTTGTGGCGCAAGGGCTCCTTGATAGTGAGAAAGAACTCATGAAACATGGCAGGTCAGTAATTCCCGCATAGAATAACAAGGGGAGGAGGAGGGAGGTCAGATTTTGGAATCTTTGTGGTGAGAGTAAATGTATATTGGGCAGTGGAGGGAAAGTGACTGATTGGTACCACTCTGAGCAATAGCAGCTGCTGGCTCCATGGCCAAGGATGCAGACTAAGTTAACCGTTCTGTGCTGAGCTTGCATTCATGAATCTAACTCCCCCCAGAAAAGAACTGTCCAGGCTTCAAAGCTCCTTGAAACAATTGCTGTTGCTGCTTTTCTGTTGTTTTCACAACTGACAGTATGTCAGGAACTTGTTATGTCCATGGATAGGCACGAATTGGAAAACAAACTGAAAGTAGTTCAGATACTGTCAATTCAGATCCCCTTCCAGTCTCCAGACAGTTCAGGAACTCTAAAGGCAGCATTTGCTTGTTATGCTGACTGTAAACTGAGGCAGTTGTGTTACAGTGCTGGAGGTGTTGTTATCCTTATTTTACAAGAAACATAGGAAGTTAACGTTTATAGTAGACAGGTTTCTTAGATATGGGAAAATTCATGCCCTATTAACCCCTGTCCTTGACTACGCTGACTTCAAATATTTTTAATTCTACAAAGCTTTTTTTGCAGTTTTCATCACCTTTTGTTTTCTCTGACTGCTTCCTCCCTCTGGTATTATAACTGGATTATGGTAAGGTACCACAGAACCGACGCGAAGGGATGAGAAAAGAGAATCCTAATTGTTTTAGTATTTTGTGGGAGGATGTGACCCATCTGAATACATTTTGTTTTGGTTGGCTTTCACAGACCTCCTTTGACCCTTAGCCAACTTATTCACAATTCTGCACCTCCGTGCCCAAAGGGTTTTGTGTGTGTGTGTGTGTGTGTATGTGTATGTGTATATTGGGCGAATGTGTATGAGTGAGTATATGTTTTGTTCTTGTAATTTGTAATAGATATGTAGTATATGAGCTGTTAAGTTGTTTTATGGAAGTTCTGTGGAAATGGTAATGTATGCCATCAATTGTGACACACACAGCTGTTAATCATCAATGTTTCTGTATCCCTAAAGAAAAAAACTCAAACCAGAGAACTCACTGACTCTAATAATTTGACAATATTACAATTGGTAGGATTCTGAGGTGACTGTTTGTGACACGTGTGGATCTTCTCCATTTACTGGTTTGAGTAAGAAATCATTGAAATTATCAACAAGTGTCTCTAATGGTAGGAAACGGAACCATATCCCCATGACATAAAGAATTGAATGAGAAGATTGAAAAGAAAATGTGCTATTTAGCCTATGCTCTGAGGAATAAAATAGTACGCTGAAAGGGAAAAGGGTCAATGTTTTCCGTGAACATTACCTGGGTTATTAATATGTTCATGGTTTACATTTTTTTTAAATGCACATTTGTGACACTAAGCATCCTTCTTATCCTTAGGCTCCATCTGCACTCTGGGACCTGTGTGACAGGTAATTGGTGAGTGGGGATGGCAGAAGACAGTCCAAACTTTCCTCATATATACCCCTTTCTCCCAGGAGTATAGGCCTGGTGGCAAACCACAGAGTCTTTGTGCTTTTGTGAGATACAGTTGATGAGTAGATAAGGGAGAAGCTAGAAGAAAACACTCAGTGCTCCTCCAAGGTGTAATAGGATAGAGGTGGTGTGGACAGAATTCTGAAGAATTAACAGAGGATGTGTAGGTAGAAGAAAAGATATTCAACCATTTCTGGGATTTGCTGCTTAAGCCACAGGTTAGAAGACTGTGAGTCCTAATTTCCGCTCTCAGCTCCTGGGTCTCCTTAGTCAGTTCTTATAAAGGCCTTGTAGCGTGAGTTATTTATACTCCACTTATTCAATAATTATTTATTGGGAAATAGCGTGTGTTTCTTATTTTCTGTTATGGAAATGGCAATTTCTACTTTGGAAAGGTGGAGGGAGGGTAGACTGGCAGCAAGTAGAAAAATTGGCAAATATGGAAAAGTTAGAAATGTATCATGGTAGTAATTCTTTTCTTTAATTTTTTGGTATTTGTTGTATTGAGTTTCTCAACATAAAACATGTGAAAAAATTTTTAGTGTTTACTGGGTATATTAGTTCATACATATATCCTTATTTTAAAATAACCTGGGGAAATAATATCTAGTTGGTACACACCAGTGTGGTCATATTGGTCATAATTAAAATATTTAAATGATTACGAATAGTTGCTGCTCCAAGTTTCTGAGTAGCTCCTTGATGACCAGCTCATGCAGTCCCCCCGCTTGTATCCCCCACACCCCTCTTCGATTCAGTCATTAAATTGTTAACAGCTAGCAAACAAGGGCCTCCAGAGCTCCTGTTATAGCAGGTGGCTCTGTTTTCCTTGGTTGGTATCTATGCCATATTGTTGTTGTTTTGTGCCTCAAATCAATTCTGATTCACAGAGACACTATAGGACAGAGTAGAACGGCCCCATAGGGTTTCCAAGGCTATAAAGGTTTATGGAACCAGACTGCTACATCTTTGTCCTGCAGAGAGCTGGTGGGTTTAAACCACCAACCTTTTGGTTAGCAGCCACTGTGCCACCAGGGCTCCATCTATGCCATTGCTGTTTTTGTTGCTGGGTGCTGCTGAGTAGGTTCTGACTCTTAAGGATCTTTGTACAACAGAATGAAACACTGACTGGTCCTGCACCATCTTCACAATTGTTGCTATGTTTGAGCCCATTGTTGCAGCCAGTTGTGTCAATCTGTCTTCTTGAGGGTCTTCCTGTTTTTTGCTGAGCTTCTACTTTACCAAGCATGATGTTCTTCTCTAGGGATTGGTCCCCCTGATAACATGGCCAAAGTACATGAGATGAAGCCTCTCCAAGTATAGTATTCTGGCTATACTTCTTCCAAGACAGATTTGTTCCTCCTACTGGCAGTCCATGGTGTATTTAATATTCTTCGCCAGCTCCATAATTCAAAGACATCAATTCTTCTTAGGTATTCCTTATTCACTGTCCAGCTTTCACATGCATGTGAGGCAACTGAAAAGATGATGGCTTGGGTCAGGCATACCTTAGTCTTCAAAGTGACATTTTTGCTTTTTAACACTTTAAAGACATCTTTTGCATCAGATTTGCCCCATACAAATCTATGCCATAATACCAGTTATTAAATATTTTAACTATCATAGTTAAATGCAGTAAGAAAACACACACACACACACACACACATACACAAAACTGAGCACTAATTAGACAAGGATAAGTTTATTAAAGATCAGGGCCTTGTGCTTTAAGAGCATTTCTTTGAAGGAACTTATAGGCAGTTCCCTAGTTATGAACCAGATCTGTTCCTCAATGTGTTTTTAAGTTGGATTTGTAGGTAAGTCTGGACAGGTGCATAAGGTTCTTATTTAGCCTTACTTTAGTGCAAGAAAAGGCTCAAAGCCTTTTCCATGATTTAAAATCTGCACATGCAGCAAGTCAAGATAACTGTGATGAAGAAGTTGTTTCAAGTAGGAGTTGTTTCAGCCGTTTCAAAGTGAGGGCAAATTTACATAAAATTAAAGGGCAAGTACGAGTTGTCCATAAACAGGACTTTCATAACCCAGGGGACAGCCTGTAATACATTTTTTGTAATCATTAACTCCTCTGATAATTTTTCAGTGTCCCTTTAATACTAACTGGCTACCTGAAGCTGGACATTTCTTCACAAACCGGCTTGAAATATTTGAGCAGCAGATGTTTATAAATTCTCTGTATGTATTAGTTTCCTAGGGCTGCTCTAATTATATATCGCAAACTATATAAAACAAATAAATTTATTTTCTCACAGTTTTGGATGTTTGAAGTCTGAAATTAAGGTATTGACAGGGCCGTGCTCCCTCTGAAGGCTCTAGGGAAGACCCTCCTAACATCTGGTGGCTGCCACGATCCTTGGCATGTAGACATCACTACAGTCACTGCCTCCGTTGCCACATGTTGGTCTCCCTGTGCCTCTGTCTCTCAGTATCCCTCACCTTAGAAGGAAGACATCAGTATGTTTAGGGCCCACCCTAATCCAATATGGCTTCATGTTAACTTGATCACATCTGCAATGTCCCTTTTTCTAAATAACGGTTATTTTTCACAGGTACTGTGGGTTATGACCTAAACATACCTGTTTAGGTGACACAATTCATCCAACAACACAATACAAGGTAGTAGAAGCAAGATGTTATTATCCGTATTTTTGGGAACCTTGAGACTTGTATTGGTAGTGGGCTTTCAGATTTAGAATTCAGCATGGTGTCACCCCTAAGTTAACTGTTTTTTTTTTTTTTTTGCATTCTCAGTATAAACATGAAGGCTTTAGCAGTTGTACTGAAAAAAATGCTTCTATCACAGAGATGTTTCAGGTTACAAGTTTTCTGCCACTGATATTTTCCCATTGTCTTCTGGTAATTATAGAAAAGCATTCAATATGAAGCTTCACTAAGGTAATTTTCAGGATGAATTACTCTATATTAATGCCAAATGAACCATGCAAAATATGGTTTATGACCAACATGACATAATGATCTAATAATCATGCTATTTGGCATAAAAATTAATATCTATTTCCACAAACCCCACTTCTAGTTTATTAACCAGAGAGTATTAATTGATTCTGAAACTTTTGGCAATGATTAACATTACAAGGTTAAGAATCAAATGGACTGGGTTCCAATCCCAGCTTTCCATGTCAATGGAATGACATAATTTTTCTAAACTTCATTTCTTCATTTGCATGATGATAAGAGTTACTATTTCACAGGGTTGTTATAAGAATTGAAAAAAGGATGCATGAAAAATGCCTGTCATAATTTGTTAATTATTATATTTCCCTGAATATTATATAATAAACATTTCAGATGGATGTTTTATTTAGTTGTTTTTCTGCCAGAAAGTTTAAGGAACATTCAATTTGATTCAATGGGGTTACCACATCCCTTCACTTGAACTATTGGAGTATTTCTTTTAGAAAAATTTTCACAGGAGAATAATGCAAAAATAAATATTCCTTTAGGCATGTAGTAGTTTTATCAAAACAGAAAATTTTGTTCCATCTCTGCACCTAACCCTACTCTACTGCTTCATAGTTCATGCCTCTTTGGTCTTGTTGAAAAGTATTCATTTTATTTTTCATGAAAATATACAGCAGGTCATACACCCATTCTCTACATGTACAGATTAATGTCATTTGTTACAAGCTTCACTTCGTGTCACCATTCTCGCTATCTTTCCCCATACCGTTTAACCACCATTGACGCAGACTCACTGTCCCATAAACTGCTCACCTTTGCTATGGAGCTACTGTTGTCGATTGCTTCTTCAGGCTGAAATTTCACTGAACTTAAATAAGCGTTCTCTCTGACTTTTGCTAAGGAAGACTAGAGAGTATTTGCAGATCACTGGAGATCGTGAATGTGAAATGAGTTGGACCACCCTCAAGTCTGTCCTTCAGGCTTTAACACATCTTTTAAGACTAGATACAGAAAGAGATAGAGCCTTTGAGTGGAACAGAATGTCAAGTGTATAAAGCGAAATGGTGCCAGGGCTCAGGCGGTCTTCCAGAGAACAAACCAAACTTAGCAATTCACGACTGCAGAGGATTTTGAATGTAGTTGCCCATTTTCAAAGGCTCTATTTGGGGCTTTCTTTGGCATTATCTTTTTTCTCCACTATGGGATTAGGTTTTCTTTCCACATCAAAAATGTTTTTATATTTAAACTCCCATACCATCTGTTTATAATTCTTCAGTGATAAAACATGCTGTATTTTATGTTAATTTGATTTTCTTGTCGTTGTGTGCCATCAGGTTGATTCCAACTCATAACAACCCTATAGGACAGGCTAGAACTGTGCCATAGAGTTTCCTAGGCTATAATCTTTATGCAAGCAGATCACCAGGTCTTCTTCTGCAGAGCCGCTGGGTGGATTCACAGCCGAGCACTTTAACAATTGTGATCCTCTTTTGGTTTCATTAGGCTGTAATGTCCTTGAAGGCAGGGATTATTCCTGATCCATTTTTGAATCTATCATAGAATGTAGCATTGTGCCTTACACTGTTTCACCTGTTGATAAATCTATGTTACGCTGAAGTGAGTTGGAAATAGTATCAATGGGGTCTTTGAATTCAGCAAATGTCTAGATCCCATGGCGCGGTTTCTGGCATAGAGTAAACATTTGTCCTCAGCTTCTGTGATGTGTGTTTTGCTCTACCAGGTGAATTCAGATATCCACAAATACATTTATATAAGGGGATATGAATTTTCACATAAATACATATTTAATTAAAATTCAAGAATCTTCTGTTACCCTATGATGATATACGTTATTGAAGAAGAGGATCTTTTAAATCTTCTCCTTCCTCTAAAGTATTTAAGTGTTGGCAGAACACTACTAATAAAAGGTTATGAACACTTAATCAAATCCAAATTATTATTTTGTACTATGCACTAGGGAAAATAGAAGTCCTCTTCGATTTTTTTTTAAATCATGGAAATTATCACAATATCGTAAAAAAAAAAAAATACAAATTTTTAGTGGGTTAGGGGCCAGAAAATGTCCACATTGCTTATGTTTTGGCATCAGCACCAACCCTGATAAAGAATCAGCATCTTAGAAAAAGTGAGAAAAGGAGATGACTGCTGTCTGCATCATTCTCATCTTTAGCAGCTTTCTCATCTAATCACCCGCCTTCTTCATTACTTTGCCATCCCTAATAATTGTGGTTTCCTTGTAGGCTCCTGATTACAGTCTTTGGTTCCCAACATGGACTAAACCAATGCACAGCTCACGCAGGGGCTTTTCAGCTCCGTTTACCCCTGAGGAATCTTCCCAAGCTCTCTTGTCTTGGCTATGTCACAGAACAATATTCCTTTGGAAGAAGAGTGCTGGCTGGATCCCTGTTATCACCTAATTTCCTTTCATTTGATGAAATCTTAGATCCATCTTTCAGAGAAGAGCTAAACAGATTGAAGTTTAAGCAGAGTAACATTTATCTGTAACTAAAGTGTGTATGTGAAACTGAGCTTATCCTGTGGCATGCTGAAAGATAGTGGTTGCTTTGGTCGCTGTGTGTCTGAAAATTGTTTATCAGAAAGGGGGTGTTTGACCAAGAGAATAAGAGTCCTCTGCAATATAAACAGAGTTCTTCAGTGTTACGTCATCAAGGCAAGACTTTGGGAATGAGGAGACCTGGACTCAAGTCAGTAGTCGATATTGTCGATGTGTTGGCCATCCTGAGCCCACCTTATTACACCCACAGCTGTGAAATTGGTATACAATTTCCAGTATAGTTACTGCTTCTTACCTCACGCATATGTGTTGCCCTGTTTCTCACCTAAGGACTTCTTCTGGAACTGTGGGAGCTTTCTCGACTGCTCAGAAATGCATAGAAATAAACATTCCCAAGGACAACCCTCAACTGGTGGAGGCAGAGAAGTGGTGGACAGATTCCCTGGCCTTCCCGTCCTTTGCTGAGGTAATTCAGAGGCATGTTTCACATCCTTTCTCAGGGGGTCCCCAGCAAGACTAAGACCCAGGTGCTTATAGTAGCAACCTACTCTTTAACACAAACTTTGCTAGAATTTTTCCTTCCTTCTCTCATTTTCCTTATGTTTTCACTCATATATCCGAGGATCACCTCTCAGAGAAACTACCTGCACCCATGTTTTTGTCTCGGGATCTGATCTGAGGGGAACCCAAACTAAGGCATGGTCTTTACTATTTGCTTTTTTGTGCCTAAGTTTCTTGATATATAAAATAAGACAATTGGGCAAAATTAGTACTTTTCCTTTTTTATTTAGCTGAACAACCCTTCTTTACCAAATTAGAACTTAAACAGAACCCTACAATATAAAAAAATATATAAAAGTGATGAACATGTTTTGTAGGTGATTCAAAGCTTTTTTGTTTGCTTGTAGATCACTGAAGCATGTTTTTGGGTCCCTGTAATTCCCTGTATTACATTTCTAGTGTAACTGGATTAAATCATCTGTAAGACTTATGGTAATTCTAAAATTCTATGATGCTAAAAGACACATTGCATTGGGCAAATCTGCTGCAAAGGATCTCTTTAAAGTGTTGAAAAGCAAAGATGTCACTTTGAAGACTAAGGTGTGCCTGACCCAAGCCATGGTATTTTCAATTGCATCAATGCATGTGAAAACTGGACAATGAATAAGGAAGATGGAAGAAGAACTGACATTTTTGAATTGTGGTGTTGGTGAAGAATATTGAATATACCATGCACTGCTAAAAGAATGAAGAAATTTGTCTTGGAAGAAGTACAACCAGAATGCTCCTTGGAAGCAAGAATGGTGAGACAGTGTCTTACACACTTTGGACATGTTGTCAGGAGGGACCAGTCCCTGCAGAAGGACATCATTCTTGACAAAGTACAGGGTAAGCAGAAAAGAGGAAGACCCTCAGCGAGGTGGAGTGACACAGTAGCTGTGACAATGAGCTCAAGCATAGCAATGATTGTAGGGATGGAGAAGGACCAGGCAGCATTTCGTTCTGTTGTGCATAGGGTCGCTATGAGTCAGAACCAACTGGATGGCACCTAACAACCACAAAGGTGGATAAAGGTCCATGAGGAGCTCTCTGCCTCCCTCCTATAATGTCTACTTAATTTCCCAAACCCCAAAATCCACACAGATCCTAATTAGAATCTTTTTATCCTCTTATGATTTATATACACATCATCAAATTGTGTGTGCGTGTGTGTGTGTCACACACACACACACACACATTTTCACATTCCTAAGAGCAAGTCAGAAATATAACTTCCACGCTTGTGTTATGCCACATTTTCTCAGGAATTTTGATTACCTGCTATAGGGAAAAAAAAGTAACCCTCATTAAATTTTTTACTCTGTCATGATGACATTCAAGCTTTTTTCAGCTATTTCATTTATAAGAACAAGTTCAATAATATTGTTAATTCTAACAGAGATGAAACATTCATGTTGTTGTTGTTAGATACCATCGAGTCAGTTCCAACTCCTAACGACCCTATGTACAACAGAACGAAATGCTGCCAGGTCCTGTGCCATCCTTACAATAGTTGTTATACTTGAGTCCATTTTGCAGCCACTGTGTCAGTCCACCTCACTGAAGGTCTTCCTCTTTTTTTTTCACTGACCCTGTACTTTGCCAAGAATGATGTACTTCTCCAGGGACTGATCCCTCCTGACGTGTCCAAAGCATGTAAGACACAGTCTCACCATTCTTGCTTCCAAGGAACATTCTGGTTGTACTTCTTCCAAGACAGATTTGTTTGTTCTTTTGGCAGTCCATGGTATATTCAATATTCTTTACCAGCACCACAATTCGAAGGTGTCAATTCTTCTTCAGTCTTCCTTATTTATTGTCCAGCTTCCACATACATATGAGACAATTGAAAACATCATGGCTTGAGTCAGGTGAACCTTAGTCTCAAAGGTGACATCTTCGCTTTTAAATACTTTAAAGAGGCCTTTTGCAGCTGATTTGCCTAATGCAATGCGTCTTTTGATTTCCTGGCTGCTGCTTCCATGGATGTTGATTATGGATCTAAATAAAATGAAATCCTTGAGAACTTCAACCTTTTCTCCGTTTATCATGATTCTGGTCCAGTTGTGAGGATTTTTGATTTCTTTATGTTGAGGCGTAATCCATGCTGAAGGCTGTGGTCTTTAATCTGCATCAGTAAGTGCTTCAAGTCCTCTTCACTTTCAGCAAGCAGGGTTGTGTCATCTCCATAACGCAGGTTGTTAATGAGTCTGTAGTTTTGTTGTACTGAGGGGGCTTGAGTGTTGCTGCGATGCTAGAAGCTATGCCACCAGTGTTCAAATACCAGCAGGGTCACCCATGGCAGATCGTTTTCAGCTGAGCTTCCACACTAAGGCGGCCTAGGAAGAAGGACCTGGCAGTCTACTTCTGAAAAGAATTAGCTAGTGAAAACCTTATGATTAGGATCAAAACATACATAGAACTTATAAATATTCCAGGGGGCTTATGTGCTTTAAAACATTTTATTTTGCCCTCACAGCTTGACTCTTGGCCATTTATGATTCTCAAAAGCTGTTTTCCTTTCTGCACCAAGGTATTTTAAGTGGAGTCTTAAAATAAGGCAGTTTTTGTTTCTAGAAGTATCCATATGCCTCTTTGTTTTCTCCTTTCCCACACTTTCTGCCTAAGCTGGAATCTGAACTTTCATCAGCCTGTCTTCCCCTATTATGTTTCTTAAACTATGTTAGTACCTCCGATGTCCTTCCAGGTAGACCACTAAATCTGCAGTCATTTGTTTTCCCTGGGACTGATTCCAGCATATCTTTCACTCCACTGATCTTTCTAGGGACACTCTCTCCTCTCCTCTTAAACCCTGGAGTTTTACTAAGCTTGTAGACATAAATAGGAAAAAAATTCCTTCTTGAATTTTTATTTTCTTATTTCCATTGTTCATCACATCTTTGCCTTTGTGATTTGTGACATGGCTGTCCTTTTTGAACAGAGGACCAGATTCAAAGGAATCAATTTGGAGAAGAGATAGAACAATATCCGAATGTTCATATCAAGATAACCTATAAACAAGTTCTGTTAGGAAGGATTATTTCTCCCAGATTTTATTCTTAGTGCAGCTAGCTCGGCATTTCTTAGTGAAGTCGAATGTCAGTGGGAAACAGAATAATTCATATAACCATTTTAGCACATTCACCATGTCCCACATTTCCAGGGGAGATGATGGTTTTATGTTCCTTTTACAAGTTCTTTATTTACTCAGCAATTTTCTACAGTTTTATATCAAAACTTACAACGTTCTAGAGAACATATCCTTCCCTCTCTTAGGTCGAGTTTTTGTTGAACAATTCAGCTGCTTGCATTGCCCTTTAAATAGTTTAGATTCTGAGCTCCTGCTTTTTTTTTTTTTTTTTCCTAAGAGTTGCTACCCACTATGTGACTTCATTTAAATGTGTTCCTCATCCATACCACCCAGGTTGCAAGATGCCTGTCTTGTCTCCCACCTGACTGTAAGTTCCTACAAGGTAGGAGCTTGTCTTCCAGAGCTAAGTAGCACCTTGGGTACGTGATCGCTCCTTAATATATGCTGGCTGAATAAACTGCCAAATTACTGGAACATGTGTTTTAGGAGTTGCCTTTTGATGAGGTTTTATTAAAAACTTTCTGAATGGCTCAAGATTTTGTGATTTGGCTGTTTTTCAGAACTCTAACCAGCTATTTGTTCTTTCCAGTTCCATATATGAATTATGTATCTGAAGTTTCTCCCTACTGCGCTTGGCTTTGATGGCGTCCCAAGCTTTGAGCTTTCCTTTCTTTGTCAGATTATAATACTTTATCTCATTCTTGGTCTGGCTTTCCTACCTTGGACATTGGCGTAAAAACAAAATCGCTTTCATTTACTTTCCTTCTGTCATGTGTATCTCCATGTTCAGCCGTGGCTATCAAGTGTCTGCCCACCCCATGAGGAGATGACCAAAGGTTCTGTGAGAGATGCCAAGGTGGAGGTATACTTACCACAAACTAGCTTGTGAGGTAACACCTGTATTCCAGTGAGGGAAACAACTATTTTCTTTCCCATTTTAGTTCCAAGATCCTTCGGCAAATTAAGCCAGTATGTCTCTGCATTGTGTTTTATATTATTTCTGGGCAAGAATCACCACGTATGTGTTATCCCCTTTAGCACCAGTGCTCCTAACAGTTGACCAACATTTAGCCATAGGTATAGCTGTTGACAAATTTCATATGTTTTTTCCTCATTTTCCCTCTTCATATTTTTCCCTTTAGTAGAACTTCACTTGGCACACTTCTTTCAGGTTGTTTTTCTTCTTTATCCTTTTGCTATGACATCTATCAAAAGATGTTGCCAGCTCAATATCTTAGGATGGCATAGTCCTTGAGAGCCTCCCAAGAGTCACAAATTCAACCGTGATCTGCCTTGGAACATTAGGAATACTGAGGTAACCCGAACAAAGTTTCTGCATTTATTAATCATTTCGTTCACCGCTAAAAATGGCAATAGGATTGGATAGGACTGTTCCCTTCTTATTAACTCTATTTCTTAGATGGTGGCAGGTAACAACAGAAATAATGATTGGTTGCATCCTAACTCTGTGCCAGGAAATGCTCTATTTGTCTTTTAGTTAATCTCCATAACAACTCTATGAGTTAAGTATTAATCCCCCAATTCTTCAGAAGCCTCTGGTTGCCCTCCCTGTCTGCTTGCTAACCTGGCATTTCCTGCCCTTTTCTGCAAAAACATATCCATTTTCTGAACCTTGATACTAGGATAATTTTCCCCCTCACCTTTAAACCTTTATGTTGATTATATGTCCTATTGATTGACTAAGATCAAGAGGGAGATCATAACTAGTCATACTTTACATTTTCCCGTTCAATGGTTTTGTTGCTACCTATAAATCCAAGATGGCAGAGGAAGAAGAAATGAATGGTATGTGGAACTGTTTCTCTCCCTTGTAAGGATGCTATCCTCCTATATCTTCTATTAACCCTTGTTTTTTACACCCTCCTCTCACTCTAGCTCTAACCCCAAATCTCACATTTCTGTCACCTCCTTCCACATATACCATTCTTGGGAAGTAAGCTTTTCCCAACGTGTCTTTTCAACACAAGACTGACTATGAATTCCCTTGGTTAGCTGGTGAAGAATCTGAGGAACAGAGCAGTTAAACAACTTGCCAAGTTCATAGAAATATGCCAGAGAAATATGTGAGAGATGGGGGCTTATCCTTCTTCAGGTCTAGCTCAAATTTTACTCCCTCTATAGAATCTTCCCAGACTGGCCCTTCACTTTTTCTAAAGGCAGAGTTATTCCCTTTTGCCTCTGTTATCTCATGTCACTTTATATATTCCTCAGTACAGCATTTATCTCAGGATACAGTGACTGGAGTTTTGTTTCTCTTCCCTATTAGATCATGAGACCCTTTATGGTAAACACTGTGCCATTTATCTATGTATTTCCTGGACCTAGAAAGGCAGTTGGCATGTTGCAGATGCTGAATAAGGGTTTATTCTGTGAGTGACTGGATTAGTGCTGTATGATTGCCTGCTATTTTTATTATTGTTTCCTGAGGTACTGCTTCATATGGACCCTATTGTTTTGTGGGTGCTGATTTGAGAGGGTACTTTTATTGACTCAAAACAAATATATATATATATATATATATATATATATATATATATATATATATATATATATATATATATATATATATATACACATACACATATATGGCAATGTGGATCCCAACCACAGAAGTTTCATCACAAAGATTCCGTTTAAAACTTAAAAATCTTAGGTTAAAAACAAGCCTTATCCACTCAAGTTATGGAATCGCCTTTGTAAAAACCATGAAAAAAGTTTAAACATGAAGGTCAAATTTCAAAACAAAAGGTTCAATATTCATAGCCTGACTTTTCTCAAGGCATTGAGAATTTTGCTTACACACATACACACACACACACACACACACATTTGCTGCTTCAGGTCATTTATGTGGTTATATAAGCTTTCAATTTACATATGAAACATTGCTTTGCCAAATTGTTTACATCCATGGATTTCCGACATGATTTCAGTTTGACCTGTGGTACATTTTCCCATGTAGGCACAGAGAGAGACACACCTTTATACCAGATTTTAACTCACAAGCAGAAGTAAGTTATTAAACAAGCCAGGAGAGAAGAAAAAGAGAAATAGCTATGCTTTTAATAGAAGAAAGAAAGCAAACATTGACTTAATCAATTGATTTACTTTTAAGTAAGAGAACAGATGTTTTCTGTTAGGTCCCTGGTGAAAATTCAGTAGGCGCCAGTGATACTTTAGGACCAGTGGCTTCTGATAAAATTTGAAACGAAGGTCTGGGCTGTTCTTGCTAAATGGGCTTTTGCACAGCAGGTCTGGTCACTGTGGTGCAATTTTTCTCTTGAACTGGGATCAGCTCTCTCTTCTCTGTGCAGGCATGCTCTGTCTTTACTGCCCATTCCCCTTCGTCCTTTATCACTTGCAGTAGGAAAATAACATGGCATTTTTGCACTATTGAATTGTTTGAAAATATTACTTGTGAAGAATTTAATGCTCCCCCTATAAATGCTATTTGAGCTCCATGCTTTCCGGTACAGCAGAAACACCTATAGTTTCTTGTCTTACCTTGGTTACAGGCTCCTCACTGAGTGGTGGAGTTTGAAGAGTGGTTGAGGTGTTGGTTTTCCTGATGTTGACTTCCTAACCTGCCTTCCAGCCTTGCTACAGAAACATTAATCAGAACTCCACTTATTAAAACTTCAAAGGGCTTCCTCCAAAGGTTTCTAAGGTCCTACATTCCCCAAAATTCTAACTTTTCTTTTTCAGCTTCTTGAAAACTACTTGCAGTAATATGAGCCTTTTCCTTCTCATAAACGCTCCAATTATGTTAATGTTCTCAGAATTTCTTTGCCAAACATGATTTGTTATTACATTTTCAAGTAATACATCATCTTCTTTGTCATGATTTTTGCCCAGAGAGCCACCATCTCATCCCCCATTTGACAAACAACTGCCGGACTTTAAGGTCCTTATGATCGGGGAATGTCCTATATGATTTTATATCCCTATGCAGAGTTTTTTTTTTTTTTTTTTTTATGCAGAGTTTGGGGTGTACAGTAAATGGAGCCAGATGTCTCTCTTATAATCATTTATTGGAAATCATTTTTTAGGCCAGCTATCTCAGAACCACTTTTGGGCAGGCTATCTCAGATTATCACAAATGCTCCACTGAGGAAATCAAGATGGTCAAATAACCAAAGAAATCTCTTCCTTACTCATATTTTCGCTGATGAATTCTACTCTTAGCATCTATGTATTTTGTATGATATCCATCTGCTTATAACCAGTTTGCATAGAACAACAGCAGTGACAATATCTACAACTCTACAGCGGATATTTTTATAGAATAAACTAGTTTTAAAAACTTGTATCATGGAATTACAGGCTAACGAAGTAATATTCAACAATTCCCATTCTTTGGGAGATGGAATGATGTGATCATTTTCTGCTATACACCCAGTATAGATTGGTACACACTTGGAAGAGCATCCTGTTGCGTGAGTAAATTAAGTGAAGGAGATGATAACAAGAATAGTATTAAGACACGTGGAAACTCTTGCATGGTTCCTTCCTCAATGCAGCTGTATTGGGTCTGTTCTGGTTTTCACCCCTTAGTGTCATCCTTTATCCTGTCCCCCAAACTAAAACATCTGCAGTAGGAACAGGAGAGTGTTTCCGAAGCAGGAGCCTGAGGAATGCTTATTTGAATGGAGCTGACTTCTTACCCTCCCCAAGGGGGAGAGGTGTTGATAGTTTCCATCAGTAATGACCTCATAGGAAAGCCATGTGCATCTCAAAAGCCACCACCACAGCTGGCACTGATTCAAGGAGAAGCTGGAGCAAGAGTCGAAGTGATCCTTGAGACGGAACTACCCTGTCTCCTCTCTGGGCAATCTGTCGGCTCCAATCTGGAAGCAGATTGAGGAAAAGCATGAAAGGATTCTACGTCCTCCTTTAAAACCATATCTGCTCTCTGGAAACAGACAGCACCTAATTTCCAAACTTTAAAATATTTAATGTGCATAATTTAGAAATACTAAAATAGCTCTACTCCTTCTTAAAAAATGTACAATTACTCACTCATTAATTCATGCATGCATTCACTCATCAATCAGCCCCTGCATAAGCAGCACCTACTATGAAGTAAGCACTGTGTGAGGCAAGAGGAATACAGTGGAGAGCAAAAATGGAACAACCCCTGTCCTCCTGGAGCTTTTAGACTATGAGAGAGATGAGTCTCAACCAAATAATCACACAATTGTACAGAGATAAGTGCTATGGTGGTTGAGAATTTTGTTCTCAGAAAGCATGTAACAGAACAAATTTCACATAGTTTGGGGTCAGGGAGGGGTTGCCTGAGGTACAAAATTTGAAGAAAGAATGGAAGTTTACTGAGTGAAAACAGTGGAGGAGAAGCAGGAGGCAGCAAGGCACATTCAAGGAACTTGCCAAAGGCCAGCAAATGTAGAGATCTGAGCAAATGTGGTTCAGATGAAATTCGAAGGGCAGGTAGGGGCAGACCATGCACATACCTGTACTCTCTTTCTGTCCTCCTTTTACAACTTGGCTGTTGTTTTCAACTCTCTTCTAGTATCCATTCAAAAGACCAGGCCCAAGGAGACTGGATAAACACATGACCATGGCAGAGTCTTCGTCTCTTCCTCGGAGAGTATAAAGAACAATCCCTGAACATATAAACCTCCAAGAGCAACAGTGAAACTTTCCACAGAATGGAGCAACACTAGGCAGAGAGGGAATCTAGCCAGCTGGCTTATCACCTGTCATCCTATCACTGGGTTGGACCCTCAGGAAGAACAACTTCTCTAGAAAGGGTACTTTATACGCTATCAGGCAGGAACAGCTGCAGCCACCGTCAATTGTCCCAACTAACTTAACCAGTTGTCATCAAATTGATTCTGATGCATAGTGACCCCATGTGTATCAGAGTAGAACTGTGATCCGTAGGATTTTCAATGGCTGCTTTTTGGGAAGCAGATCACCAAGCCTTTCTTCTGAGGTGTCTCTGAGTGGACTTGAACCCCCAGCTTTTTGGTTAACAGCCAAGCAGATTAACCATTTTCACCACCCAGGAACTAAACATAGGCCCTTAACTTTTGTTAGAACTTAAGTTTCCTTTTGTGATGTTCTCAGTAGAAATGGAGACCAATTGCTCAGTCATTTTTTATTTCTTCAACTAATGAGTAGGCCCCTTTCCTTGTACATTGTTAAATGAGTATAGTTGCACATTGCTGTAAGCTATATGGCCTCCAGAATGTAGTCTTCTGATCTTAGCTTTTGCTCTTTGTTATGTATTGCATCATGTCCCTGAAAAATGTGTGTCAACCTGGCCAGGCCATGATTCTCAGTATTGTATGATTGTCCACCATTTTGTCATCCTATGTGGTTTTCCTAGGTGTTGAAAATCCTATATCTATAATGTTAATGAGACAGGATTAGAGGCAGTTATGTTAACGAGTAGGACTCAATCTACAAGATTAGGTTGTATCTTGAGTCAATTTCTATTGAGATATAAAAGAGAGAAGCGAACAGAGAGACAGGGGGACCTCATACCACCAAGAAAGCGAAGCTGGGAGCATAGCGCGTTCTTTGGACCTGGAGCTCCTGTGCTGAGAAGCTCCTAGACCAGGGGAAAATTGGTGATGAGAGCTTCTCCCAGAGCGAACAGAGAAAGAAAGCCTTCCCTTGAAGCTGGGACCCTGAATTTGGTGTTCTAGCCTTCTAGCCTGTGAGAGAATAAATTTGTTTGTTAAAGCCATCCACTTGTTGTATTCCTGTTACAGGAGCACTAAATAACTAAGACACTCTTGTTCCTCTTTAATTCTTTGTTGTCACTGCTGCCAGAATTACTTTCATAAAATGTAGAACTGTTCAAAGTCATTCAATGGTTTTTCTTCATTAACTGGAGAGTATAAATCTAATGTTCCCAGGAAGACGGTTAGTGTCCTTCATAATCTGCCTCTTCTCTATGATCATCCTCTTCCACTCTTGCACGATTTGCTTCCTGATACTATAACCTGCCATGCCCTTTCCAGCCCCAGCTTTTGCCTGCTGATTGTTTCTTCCAGGAATTCCTATCTGCTGGCAAAGATTGAGTTTCATGGTGACTTCCTTTGGGCAGCCATCTCTGTATCACAGGGCTAACTGTTTCTATCTCTACTTGTATCTTCTCAGAGTAGAAAAAAAAAATCGAAATGTGTTATAGTTACTTCTTTGTGTGTCTTTTTTTCCCACTGGATTCTGAATTCTTTCACCATGGAAGGCATATTGTTACTATTCCCAGAGTTTAATACAGGACTTTGCTCATTTTTTTTTTTTTTTTTTTGCTCAAGGCTTTTGTCCGATAAATATTTGTTTAAAAAATAAATACATAAATTAAGACAAAATGGTGCTGTTAGAGGAAAAACAAAACAAAAACCCTTTCTTAAAGTCAGAAAAAATGAGAAACTTACACTTTTTATGGAAATTCTAAAGTGGTAATGATTTATTGGGGGAACTCTAATTATGTCACTTTTTTTTTTTATTTTGATAGATGTTTGTAAATGTAAAATGTCTGCAATACATTTTTTGTAAAAATATGCCCTAAACCTTCACCCCCATCCACCTGTATGCGTGCATACCTTTTGCCATAAGACTTCGCAACTCCTTCCATCAAGAACCCCCCCCAAAAAACCCAGCGCCATAGACTCTATTTCTCCATATCTTGAATATAAGATTGTGCCTTGACTTGCTTTAACCAATAGAATGCTTTGGAAATGACTTGGTCTGAGGGTCTTTGCTGAAAGAAGTAGGTCATCTCAGGTACTTAGTATCCTGTACCGCTGAGGACTGGAGTACGACTTACCAATGAAATGTTCTGCCTTTTATCACATTATGTAATTGGAAATGATTATTTCACAGCACAAATTAAATCAGAATGCATACTGAATTGTGAATACACTAAAGAAGTTTTATAAAGATGCCACTTCTGTTAACTTCATTTGAAGTTGATTCAAATACAAAATTCTATGACTTTTTGTCAAAAAACAACTAATTTTTCAACAAATTCCAAACGACTCAGAATTTCCACACACACTGATGTTCCATAAATGGCTTTCAGTCACCAACGTTTTTTTCCCAGAGCAATGTTGAGCACATTACAGGAAGTCAAAAATAATTGTTGAACTAAGTTAAAAGCTTTCCTTTTTGTCAGAGATGAATGAATATTTGACTGATTTCTTGTTGGTTTCATGTTTTAGTGAACTCTTACATCCAAATGGCTGGAGAATGAAACTTTCTGGCTTAATTAAATAGTCTGACTAACTAAGGATTAACACTTATTTTATACATTTGTGGCTTAACCCGTTGCCGTTCAGTCAATCCCATTCATAGTGATTCTATAGGACAGAGTAGAACTGCCCCATAGGGTTTCCAAGGAGCAGCTAGTGGATTTAAACTGCAGACCTTTTGTTTAGTAGCTGAGCTCTTAACCACTGTGCCACCAGGGCCCCATTTATGGTTTACTTAATAAAATAACAAGGCTTCATTAGAAACACCAATACTAAATTAATATGGAATAGCGTTTGACATTTTCTTACTCTGAACGCCATGTTGTAGCTTTTGTTGTAGGCATCAGACTTCACTGTACAACACAGTAAGCAATATATTATTTGGGATTTCTAGGTGTCTGTTTTCCATGTGGTCATGAGTTTCCCACTAAAAGCATCACCTATAATATACCCTTACAGCTAGAAATCAATTTATGAACAATTCTGAGTTTTTCACTTGTATTTTATTGTTTTACATAGTTGTTGTTGTTAGGTGCTGTTGAGTGGGTTTCGACTCATAGCGATCCTACGTACAACAGAGTGAAACACTGCCTAGTCCTGTGCCATCTTCACAATCGTTATACTTGAGCCCATTGTTGCAGCCACTGTGTCAGTCCATCTTGTGGAAGGTCTTCCCCTTTTCACTGACCCTATACTTTACCAAGCATGATGTCCTTCTCCAGGGACTGATCCCTCCTAATAACATGTCCAAAGTATGTGAGATGAACTCTTACCATCCTTGCTTCTGGCAATGCTTCTTCCAAGTCAGGTTTATTGTTTTTTTTGGCAGTCCTTGGCATATTCAACATTCTTCGCGGATGCGATAACTCAAAGGCATCAATTCTTCTTCAGTCTTCCTTACTCAGTGTCCAGTTTTCACCTGCATAAAAGGCAACTGAAAATACCATGGCTTGGGTTTTACATAGTAAAAAAAAATAGTAGCACATGGTATTTAATTAACAAAAATGGAAGTTAACACATAATGTAGAAAGTCTATTCCTGTATTGAAAAGAACTTATTTCGTCCAGATGTGTAACAGACTACTTAAATGTTTTTTTGTTTTATCTGTACCCCCGTAGTCATATGTACCACAAATGACAAATGTCATTTTTTTGTTTTTGTTTTTTTAAGATTCATTTGGAGTTAATTTACTCTCACAGAGAATGAGTTCAAATATAATGTAGCAGAAAATCAGAAATTCAAGTCAAATTATACATAGCCAGCTTAAAACTCAGGCCAAAGAAAAAGAGATTTACATCATTACAGCACGGGTTTGCAATAAAAGCTTTTTATTGAGAAGCCATAAGATTAAGAGATAACTTGTGTTATTTTGTGCAAAACATTTAGGATAAAAAACGTGGGTGCTGTACTGATGTTAGTAGATTGAATAAGGCTTCAGGAGGCACCAGGTAAGAAAAAAAAAGGCCATTATCATTATTATGTCTGTTCTCAAGTAAGGGTAAGTCAGAGACAGCCGGAAGCTTCATTTAACCAACGAAGTGACCAAACAACTTTCAATGAACTATGTTCCAAAGATGCTTAATACCCTATATACATGTTATATATATACACATATGTATATATAAAACCACAGTGTATATATATATGTGCATATACATATATATATATATATAAAACACCCTATATACTGTGCTCCCAAACCAGAGCAGATTATTACAAAGCCAAAGGACCTTCAAGCACTCGGTTAACGGCAGTCAAGTTTAGCTGAACTAAATGGTGTATGTGACATGACCACTAAGTAGCTTTGTGTCTTGGGTAATTCCTTTAGCCTCTCTGGGGCTCTAAAATGTGACATCATTTTGATTTATAAATTTATAAATCTTCTTGGGATCCACAAATCATCAAAGTCAAAATATGGTCTTTATTTTCTTTGGGACCAAGTATTCTTTTGAGACAACAAAGGAAATAACATGTATACATGCCAGGTTGCACAGTTTTTCCATTTATTAGTATATCACCTAGCATGACCTTGAGGATAGGATGAGTCTTCAAGAAATAAAATTATTGATTATTTGATGCCTTGTGATTTCTCTTAGCATTTAAAGCGTATTATCAGGCATAGCCTCATCCATATAGAGGAGCTTATCTGGGTTTTGCTTTTTTTCAAAGGTCACACGCATGGTCTATATAATTAGAGTCAATAACTGCTGTTATGCTTGTGAACATGGCTCTTAGTGATTTTAATTAGAGCTCTTTAACAGGTTTACTAGTAAGTGCTATAATGTGAGTTTGTCTTTTTGAAAATTTTCTCAGGAAGCTCTTGATATATAATGCTGGTAACATCGTTATGATACCTCAGAAATTTGGCCAGTGCCCCTACATACTACACTACAGTAAGTAAACGGGGGATCAAATAAAGTTACAATGTTTAAGATATGAGTTATTTTCATGGATTATCTAATTTAATCTTCATAATACATCGTATGTATGATTATCCCCATTTTACATGCAAGGAAAAATTCAGAGAGGTTATCATTCATTTGCTCATTCACTCAACAACTATATATTAAATGCATACAGTAAGCCAATTATGGATTGAATTGTGTCCTCCAAAGGTATGTGATGAAAATCCTAAACCCCTGTACCTGTGGACATAATCCCATTTGGAAACAGGATTTTCTTTGTTATGTTAGTGAGGCCATTGTCAGTGTAGGATGTGTTTTAAGCCAATTACCTTTGAGATATAAAAAGAGCAGACTAGGCACAGGGAAACAAACAAACAAAAAAAACCCCAAACCCATTGCCATTGAGTTGATTCAGACTCATAGTGACCCTGCAGGGCAGAGTGGAATTGCCCCATAGAGTTCCCAAGAAGCACCCGGTGGATTCGAACTGCTGACCTCTTGGCACAGAGAAGCAAGCACGAACGGAGACTAAGATACATGCCACATGAAGACGGCTGTACAAACAGCGTGTGGGCAGCATCTGACCTCCTGTAACTTCACAGCTGGGCAGGAGAATCGAGACCAACAGCCTGAGACCGATTCCCATGAGGCGGAGGTCAGATATGCCTTCTCTTTCTCTCTCTGCCCTCTTTACCAATTCTGATACAAACCGTCCCTCCCACGGCACTTTCTACTTCTCTGCTGAGTTTGATAATTCATTGCAATAACCACACGGAGCTCACAGGCTATACTCACAGTTGTGAGGTTTATTAAGGAAGTAACAGGTTACAATTCAGGTTGAGAGATGCTCAGAATACAGTTCTTCCATCAGGACAGCCTCTTCCCAGCTGTGCTCACAGGAACACCTCTCCCTGGTCCTCAGTCTCTGCCCAAAGGCACTCAGCTTTCTTGCTGCATAGGCTGGGAAGCCCGATGCACCATCTCCTGCCAGTCTCTCCTGCTGGTCTCTCTTTCCTTGGTGGTGGGCTCTTCTCTTTTCTTTCCCACCTTGGGGGTGGCTTATTTCAAGCCCAGCAGGATGGCAAAATTAACCAATCTGTTTGGTGGGCCACAATTACCGTATCTGCACAGTCCTGCCCAATTACTTGGGTGGGAGTTACAAGACCATGGCAGGAAGGCCACACAAAAGGAATCCATTACACCACGATCACCAAGGAACCAAGGAACAAAAGCTGAAAAGAGACAAGGACCCAGAGATGACAGAGAGAGAAAACCTTCCCCTAGAGCTGGCGTCCTGAATTCAGACTTCTAGCCTCCGAAACTGTGAGAAAACAAATTTCTGTTTGTTAAATACCCATTGGGATTTCTGTTACAAGCAGCGCTAAGAAACTGAGGCAGCCAGGCACTGCTCTAGGTACTGGGGATAAAGCAGTATGGTAAAGAAGCAGGCAAGAAACAAGATCTTTGTGTCTATGGAGTTTTATTCTTTCTAGTGGTGATGGCAGGAGACAAAAACATTAAACGAGAATGAATGAATAATCGCAAACACTGTTGAGTTAGTGGAAACCCTGGTGGTGTAGTGGTTAAGTGCTATGGCTGCTAAGTAAAAAGCTGGCAGTTCAAATCCGCCAGGCACTCCTTAGAAACTCTTTGGAGAAGTTCTACTCTGTCCTATAGGGTCACTATGAGTCAGAATTGACTCAAAGGCAAAGGGTCACACAAGGCAGTGTGATAGATTGCCAGAAGGGGGACACACACCAAAGAGGGGATCAAGGAAGACCTTTCTGAGAAGGTGACATTTGAGTTGAGATATATCTTATCTAA
The DNA here is from genome assembly GCF_024166365.1 of Elephas maximus indicus. Classification (NCBI taxonomy): domain Eukaryota; kingdom Metazoa; phylum Chordata; class Mammalia; order Proboscidea; family Elephantidae; genus Elephas; species Elephas maximus. The sequence goes on from NC_064823.1 coordinate 44,272,296, forward strand.
ATGGAGTAACTAGGATTCAATGTATGACTCTCCTAGTGTTAGATTGTCTAATAATAACATTTATAGTCAACATTTTCTATGGACATTAAAACACTGAAATGTTTATTTTAATAAAAGAGAAAAATCCAAGAATTTTTTAAGTACCTGTATCCGCCTCCTCTGGAGGTTGTTATTAGGGTCAAATAAAAAAAAAATGAAAGGAATGTAAAAGTATGGAGAGTTATAAACACTAAAGCTTTATTCTTATTGTGTGTCCTTGTCGTCTGGCATAGGGCTCATGCTGAGAGAGGAAAAAAAGAAGAGGAATGAAACATGCTTGAAACCGTAATCAAAGAAATAAGGAGTTAGCCATAGATAAAATATAATAATGGTTTTTTACTTTTCTGCCCCAAAATATGAAATTCTCACAGTCAAGAGTGTGAACATTTCATTCACAAAACTGCTGTGGAAAAATGCTGGGTAGCTTCGGGCTCTCCTGCAAAGCCAGACTTGACGTCCTGTTTCATCCTGAGCTCCTTGGAGTGATAGTCTTTGACCAGTGGAGCTAATAGTTTAAACTTGGCAAGTCTGATGATTATTTGTTCAATATTTTGCTAATAAAACTTTCATTTTAACCAAAATTTGAGTCCCTGCCCGATGTTAATTGATATTTACAAAGCAATCCTGGGACACTGCAAAATCCTAAGGTCATAAAAAATGGATAAATTACATTCAATAGTTCCTGCTTTGTAAAGTGTATTTACAGTGTTCTATAGAATTGTGTCTGTGATTTTACAGCTCTGTAAAAATGGTGATTACTATAAAACCAAAAAACCAAACCCAGTGCCGTCGAGTCGATTCCGACTCATAGTGACCCTATAGGATAGAGTTGAACTGCCCCATAGAGTTTCCAAGGAGCACCTGGCAGATTCGAACTGCCAACCCTTTGGTTAGCAGCTGTAGCACTTAACCACTACGCCACCAGGGTTTCCGATAGGTCTATATAAATTCCTGTATGTCTGTATATACAGAGATTCCTGTATGTCTGTGTATGTAATGAACAAATCCGTGTTGGAAGAAATACAACCAGAATACTCCTTAGTAAGGATGGTAAGACTATGTCTCACATACTTTGGACATGTTATCAGAAGGGATCAGTCCCTGAAGAAAGACATCACGTCTGGTAAAGTAGAGGGTCGGCGAAAAAGGGGAAGACCCTCAACAAAATGGATTGACACAGTGGCTACAACAGTGGGCTCGAGCATAACAATGATGGTGAGGATGGCCCAGGGCCGGGCAGTGTTTCATTCTGTTGTGCACAGGGTTGCTATGAGTCGGAACCAACTCGATGGCACCTAACAACGACAGCAACAACATATGTCTATATGATGTCTTTTGATTACTCATAAATGTCAATTGATCAGAACAGCCTAGTCCCTAAATTTAGGTTTAACAATAGAGTTTACATCTTCACATAATGCATTTTATTTCTACTTAATTAAGGAGAATAGGAGTATTAGATGAGTCATAGCCCCATTTTATGCCATTTTACTTTTACCGAAATAAGCTTTTCTTAATTTCATTTAAAACCTTCTTTTTTATGTTGAAGTCTGTCAGAATAGCCATGAAGCCTGTCAGGTGGCCTTGAGGGATTAGCAAATTATAATTTAGTTTAAAAACTGCCATTTTAGCAGATCAGCGTTCCCCTCCTGAGGCTAAAAAAATACGCATTGACTACAGTAAGAAAAGGGATGTTTATTTGAAACTTATCCAAACCATCTGAAACCCCTAGATGGAGATCTTGAAGAAAAGGGATTTTCCACAGATTTTTACTCTTTCTCACTTTTAGGTATTCTAGGACCATAGTATCAATAGCCCATCTGGCTTTTCTGCCTTGGGGTGGAAGCAGAGCCACAAAGGGTGTCATTGAGGGGAAAGGAAAGAAAGACAGGGCAGACTGTACGGGAAATAATTTGAATTTGGCTAAAAGTTATATTCAAGAGAAAAATGCACTGAGAATTTTGTCCTTTAAATCAGATCTATTTGGAATCATTTGCAATACGTAGAGAAATTAAAATACATAAAATTTAACTTTACTTAGAAGGTGAGATAAAAACAAGCACGAATTACCCAGCTATCACCTTCATCCTTTATCCACTTGCAGTAGACCATGGTGAATATATAATATTTCACTCAGTGAGCTTATCTGGAAACGTAGCTCTAAGAGAAATGATTTCCATTAAGATAGCCGACTTTGACATTCCAGATTGCTCTCAAAGTTCAGATGAACAGAAGCTTAGTCCTTATAAGACAGGAGAAACCACTGAAGTGGGATTTTGAAGAGTAGTTTTTACACATGCTGATTTGGGACTTTACCTGTTGTCTTCAAGTCACTTCCGACTCATAGCGGCCCTACAGGGCAGAGTAGAACTGCTTCATAGGGTTTTCAGGGCTGTAATCTTTCTGGAAGCAGACTGCCACATCTTTCTCTTGAGTAGCGGCTGCTGGGTTTGAACTGCCGAAATTCAGCAGCTGAGCGCTTTAACTGCTGCACCACCAGTGCACGTTTAAGAAAGTCAAATCAGCTTTCTGGACTCATTATTTCCCTCTCTTTCACAATGCTATAATTAGAAAAAAAATTAGAGTAGTAGATAATTTATCTTTACCATTACTGCTACCACCTATGCCTTAAAATTTGTAGTCACCTGATGCATCTTTGTCTCTTTGTTCTACATTCTCTCTCTCACCCCATATTTTTTACTTACAACTGCTTGCAAGTTTGATTCCTCTGCAAGAAGCAGAAAAGAAAATTAAAATGATGAGTTCTTTCTTCCCTATTTTGTTTCAATGTACTTGAGAGTAGAGACTGTCTTTTGTTTCTTCTGTACCGTCTCATAAGGCCTAATTGCCTTTCTGCTGAGAGGCGTTTTCAGCCTGGTTTTTAACTGACTGACTAGTGTCTTCACAAGGTCCTCATGGGACATTATAAAGAGAATAAACAGATGCATAGAGAGGATCATTGAGTCTCCGTTGTTTATTTCGTGCGTGTGGTGAGCTTCTGAGGTCATATAGATCCAGGTTCTAAACCTTGGAGTAGTCTGTTGCATTATCCTCTGCCTCTTAGAATTTCCTATCAAGCTCAATAAACCATCTCTTTCAAATTTCCATCAGGAGCTGGGAGAAACGCTCATGGTAACAAAGGTGTAAATATGGCCCCATTTGACACTTAAAGCTGAAAGCATTGATGAGGACTCTTTATCTTATGAAAACCCTCTGCAGGCGTGGGTGCTTTCCCCTGGGTCACTCAAGAAGGACAGAAGTGTGATTAACTATGCCTGCCACTAGAGGTCAGTGTTGACCATTCACAGAGACAGTGAGTCCAATGCAATGGCCTCTGGACTCCTAAAGTCCAGAATTAGCATTAGAAGTTTCTTTGTGCCATTGACGAGATCAGATGGATGCTTGGGAAACATGAATTGTGTATCACCTGCAGGATCTATTAGACATAATTTGAATGTGGGTGAAGTTTATATTCAAGGATATTAAGGTTACTTTCCAATCCTACATATAAATCAACTGTTCTAGAAACTAACAAATTATTACATTTTGAAATATCTGAGTCGGCTCTAGGTTCTCCTGCTTTCTCCTCTTTTTGCATGTTATAATCAGTACCAATCTGTAGGCAGAATAGACAAATGTTGTGTGCAGGGTGGTGGTATTTGAGGTACTTTGGTAAGATGCTTTCATTTTTACAGAACTCTTTTTCCACTTTTCTGATATGAAGCTTGTTATTCAATTATTAGGCATTAATCCCTTTGAACCAAATTACTTCCCTTACATTCTTCCTGCTACAAATACTTTCTATTTGCATATCATATGGCATGTATCGTGCCTCGATTTTGAGTTCCAATAATTGACTTATTTTAAAGTGACTATACCTGAGAGGATGGCTGTGGTAGTTCAGTGGTAGACTTCTCACCTTCCATGCGGGAGACCTGGATTTGATCTCCACCCAGTGCACCTCAGTAGCAGCCACCAACCATCTGGGAGTGGAGGCCTGCGTGTTGCTATGACGCTGAACAGGTTTCAGGGGAGCTTCCAGACTACTGGACCGGGTTCCAGACTAAGATGAACTAGGAAGACAGGCCTGACAATCTTCTTCTGAAGATCATGCGGCTAAAACCCTATGGTTCATGACGTCCAACCCAACTGTGTATGTGGTAATCATGAGTTGGAGGCTTACTGGAGGGCAACCATCAACAGCAACATACCCAAGAGAGGGAATGCTGGGGGTCAGTTTTCAGCTTCTATGTACTTGACAGAGCTCATTTGGCTTTTTGATTTTATCTCCATGGCCTATTTTTTAACCTTGGCTGCATAGGCAGAAAGAACTAACTTTTTTGAATACCTACTGTGTATGAAGTATTTCTTATGTAGATTATCTCATTTAATCTTCACGACAGCTTTTGAAGGTAGAGATTGCTTGTTAACTCCATTTTATATATGAGGAGACCAAGGTTCAGAGGTTAGGTAATTTGCTCAAGATCACGCAGCTTATAGGAGGAAGGTCTGAGATTTGAATTCAGGTCTGGTTTTCTCCAAAGCCCATGTTTCTCCTTAAGTATTAAGTTGCCTTGTGTGTTGTATGCAGGGATGGATTGCTCAATAAGAAAGGTAAGCGCATGCTTAGAGTATCAACAGAACAGGGGCACAAGTTGTCCAAAGCAAAGGCTCATAGATGCCAAGCTGACAGGACACAAGAAAAAGCGAGTGCCACAGTGGAAGGGAACTGGCAGGGCACTAAATGAAATTGATACCAGCTCCAGTAAGTGAGAATACGCAGGCCAGAAATAAAGTTCACTCAGGGTCATGAGGGTGTCCACGTGCAAGGTTGATGAAGCTATGAAGCCCCGACCATTTCAACATCTTCACTGACATCTGTCTCTTATGGTCTCCTCCCTTGTAATTGAAGCTCCTTATTTTGACGGGTCTCTTGGGAATATACTATTTCTTTCTAATAAATGAGAAGTAGGGGTGGACTGTTGAGCCTAACTCCTGCTACATTCACCCAACATGCAACTGGATCCAACCTGAGTGGTTACTGGGCAAAGATGGATTATATTAATAGATAACAGCTCTTTGGTCTATTTCGAGAGAACTGTCTTGTACATCCACATCTGCTGATCCAGCAGTTCCAGCCAGGAGGGCCAGCAGTGCTCGTTGCCATGATGCATACACAAGGCTAGGCTGTTGTGCATGTCCTGGTAAACAACAAATGGGAACTCCAGTTGACGTGCCAAAGTGAGGGAACTCAAATAAGTTGACTAGAATTGAATTGCAATGAATTCAATCAAGTTACTTTTTAACTGTGTAGCATTTACGTACAGAGTTATATCCTAAGTTTTGTAAACAGTAATATTTATAACTTTGACTTTAAAGTATGTTTGGCATATATACAATCTGGCATATATTTTATATAATACTAACATGGATAATAATTTAATATAATAGTAATGTAGCAAAAGTCTAAAAATACTGGAAATATTAATATTTACCTAATACAAAAAATTTAAATTTATGTATCAAGTGAGTTTCATTTTTTATTGTCTATTGTGCAGGTCACAGTGCTTGATATTACTCTATAATCTGTATATGCTACTAAGCGAGGTACTAGGCACATGAAAAGGACACAAAATTCAATATTTATTTATCGTGCAAAATTTGCTTCTGTTTTGCAACAATGAGGGTGTTTTTAAATTCATCTCCCAAGAAAGCATCAAAGGGCATGAATATACCTGATAAAGAATGCATGAAGGTATCAAAGAAGTTTGTGCAGTCTTATCCCGAAGCCTTAAATACAAACCTTTACCAGAAGTGTGACAATTTCATTCTTACATGAGAACTAAGTTAACAGATTCAGGAAAGACAAATTTTACTCATGTAGGCATGTATGATTCCATAAAAAATACCATTGTAGTCGAGTCCATTCTGACTACCCCAAGGAAGAGCTGGTGGATTCAAACTGCTGACCTTTTGGTTAGCAGCCAAGCTCTAGAAGATACAATACAATGCGTATTTCCCAATGTTGAAATTGCTTTACATATATTCCTAACTTTACTGATCACAAACTGTACAATAGAATGCTCATTTTCATCTCTAAAGAGACTCAGAAAACCCTCAGTGTACAACAATGATTCAAAAAAGGCTCAATTTATTATCTTCAATAGGTACAGAAGTAGGTATTGTTCTGTATCTTCATTGTGAAGAAATCACTGAAGAATTTGTAAGAGCAAAGATGTTAGGGAAGAAAGATCGATCTAAAAATAAAACATGGTAATTTGCTGTAATACTTCTTTTCTAATCATTTAATTTTCTAATTTTTTTCATTTGTTCATTTATAATTGTAGCATTTATTATGAAACGAGCACCAAAACTGAAGTGTGAGCCATTTAAAGCAGAATTAGTGAAAGTCAATTTTTCATTGTGGGAGATCAACAGAATTTTTTTAAAAAAAATAATTTTTATTCTGCTTTAAGTGAAAGTTTAAAAATCAAGTCAGTCTCTCACATATAAACTTATATACACCTTACTACATACTCCCATTTACTCTCCCCCTAATGAGTCAGCCTGATCCCTCCTTCCAGTCTCTCCTTTTGTGACAATTTTGCCAGTTTCTAATTTTTTTTTTTCAACCCTCTCCACCCTCCCATCTCCCCTCCAGACAGGAGTTGCCAACACAGTCTCAAGTGTCCACCTGATACAAGTAGCTCACTCTTCATCAGCATCTCTCTCCAACCCATTGTCCAGGCCCTTCCATGTCTGATGAGTTGTCTTCAGGAATGGTTCCTATCGCGGGCCAACAGAAGGTTTGGGGACCATGACCGCCAGGATTCTTCTAGTCTCAGTCAGACCATTAAGTCTGGTCTTTTTATGAGAATTTGGGGTCTGCATCCCACTGTTCTCCTGGTCCCTCAGGGGTTCTCTGTTGTGCTCCCTGTCAGGGCAGTCATCAGTTATGGCCGGGCACCAACTAGTTCTTCTGGTCTCAGGATGATGTAAGTCTCTAGTTTATGTGGCCCTTTCTGTCTCTTGGGCTCATAATTATCTTGTGACCTTGGTATCCTTCATTCGCCTTTGATCCAGGAGGGTTGAGACCAATTGATGCATCTTAGATGGCTGCTTATTAGCATTTAAGACCCCAGACGCCACATTTCGAAGTGGGATGCAGGTGTTTACTTAATAGAATTTATTTTGCCAATTGACTTAGATGTCCCCTGAAGCCATAGTCCCCAAACCCCCGCCCCTGCTCCGCTGACCTTTGAAGCATTCATTTTATCCCGGAAACTTCTTTGCTTTTGGTCCAGTCCAGTTGAGCTGACCTTCCATGTATTGAGTGTTGTCCTTCCCTTCACCTAAAGTAGTTCTTATCTACTATCTAATCAGTAAATAACCCTCTCCCACCCTCCCTCCCTCCCTTCTCTCATAACCACAAAAGAATGTGTTCTTCTCAGTTTAAACTATTTCTCAAGATCTTATAATAGTGGTCTTATACAATATTTGTCCTTTTGCGTCTCACTAATTTCACTCAGCGTAATGCCTTCCAGGTTCCATGTTATGAAATGTTTCACAGATTCCTCACTGTTCTTTATCAATGCATAGTATTCCATTGTGTGAATATACCATAATTTATTAAACCATTCATCCATTGATGGACACCTTGGTTGCTTCCAGCTTTTTGCTATTGTAAACAGAGCTGCAATAAACATGGGTGTGCATATATCTGTTCGTGTAAAGGCTCTTATTTCTCTAGGATGTATTCCGAGGAGTGGGATTTCTGGGTTGTATGGTAGTTCTATTTCTAACTTTTCAAGAAAATGCCAGATAGATTTCCAAAGTGGTTGTACCATTTTACATTCCCACCAGCAGTGTATAAGAGTTCCAATCTCTCTTCAGCCTCTCCAACATTTATTATTTTGTGTTTTTTGGATTAATGCCAGCCTTGTTGGAGTGAGATGGAATCTCATCGTAGTTTTAATTTGCATTTCTCTAGTGGCTAATGATCGAGAGCATTTTCTCTTGTGTCTGTTAGCCGCCTGACTATCTTCTTTAGAGAAGTGCGTGTTCATATCCTTTGCCCAATTTTTAATTGGGTTGTTTGTCTTTTTGTGGTTGAGTTTTGACAGAGTCATGTAGATTTTAGAGATCAGGCGCTGGTTGGAGATGTCATAGCTGAAAATTTTTTCCCAATCCATAGGTGGTCTTTTTACTCTTTTGGTGAAGTCTTTAGATGAGCATAGGTGTTTGATTTTTAGGAGCTCCCAGTTATCTGGTTTCTCTTCGTCATTTTTGGTAATGTTTTGTATTCTGTTTATGCCTTGTATTAGGGCTCCTAAGGTTGTCCCTATTTTTTCTTCCATGATCTTTATCGTTTTAGTCTTTACGTTTAGGTCTTTGATCTACTCGGAGTTAGTTTTTGTGCATGGTGTGAGGTATGGGTCCTGTTTCATTTTTTTGCAAATGGATATCCAGTTATGCCAGCACCATTTGTTAAAAAGACTATCTTTTCCCCAATTAACTGACACTGGGCCTTTGTCAAATATCAGCTGCTCATATGTGGATGGATTTATATCTGGGTTCTCAATTCTGTTCCATTGGTCTATGTGCCTGTTGTTGTACCAGTACCAGGCTGTTTTGACTACTGTGGCTGTATAATATGTTCTGAAATCAGGTAGAGTGAGGCCTCCCACTTTCTTCTTCTTTTTCAGTAATGCTTTACTTATCCGCGGCTTCTTTCCCTTCCATATGAAGTTGGTTATTTGTTTTTCCATCACATTAAAAAATATCATTGGAATTTGGATCAGAAGTGCATTTTATATATAGATGGCTTTTGGTAGAATAGATATTTTTACTATGTTAAGTCTTCCTATCCATGAGCAAGGTATGTTTTTCCACTTATGTAGGTCCCTTTTAGTTTCTTGCACCAGTACTTTGTAGTTTTCTTTGTATAGGTCTTTTACATCTTTGGTAGGATTTGTTCCTAAGTATTATCTTCTTGGGGGCTACTGTGAATGGTATTGATTTGGTGATTTCCTCCTCGATGTTCTTTTTGTTGATGTAGAGGAATCCAAGTGATTTTTGTATGTTTATCTTGTAAACTGAAACTCTGTCGAACTCTTCTATTAGTTTCAGTAGTTTTCTGGAGGATTCCTTAGGATTTTCTGTGTATAAGATCATGTCATCTGCAAATAGAGATAATTTTACTTCTTCCTTGCCAGTCCAGATGCCCTTTATTTCTTTGTCTAGCCCAATTGCTCTGGCTAGGACCTCTAGCACAATGTTGAATAAGAGCGGTGATAAAGGGCATCCTCGTCTGGTTCCTGTTCTCAAGAGAAATGCCTCCAGGCTTTCTCCATTTAAAATGATGTTGGCTGTTGGCTTTGTATAAAAAAAAAAATTTTTTTTTTTATACAAATAAAATAGATGCCCTTTATTATGTTGAGGAATTTTCCTTCTATTCCTATTTTGCTGAGAGTTTTTATCATGAATGGGCATTGGACTTTGTCAAATGCCTTTTCTGCATCAATTGATAAGGTCATGTGGTTTTTGTCTTTTATTTATATGGTGGATTACATTAATTGTTTTTCTAATATTGAACCAACCTTGCATGAAGTATAAATCCCACTTGGTCGTGGTAGATTATTTTTTTGACATGTTGTTGAATTCTATTGGCTAGAATTTGGTTGAGGATTTTTGCATCTATGTTCATGAGGGATATAGGTCTGTAATTTTCTTTTTTTGTGGTGTCTTTACCTGGTTTTGGTATCAGGGATATGCTGGCTTCATAGAATGAGTTAGGTAGTATTCCGTCATTTTCTATGCTTTGAAATAGCTTTAGTAGTAGTGGTGTTAACTCTTCTCTGAAAGTTTGGTAGAACTCTGCAGTGAAGCCATCTGGGCTAGGGCTTTTTTGGGGGGGGGAGGGGGAGTTTTTTGATTACCTTTTCAATCTCTTTTTTTTTTTGTTATGGGTCTATTTAGTTGTTCTGATTCTGTTAGTTTAGGTAAAAAAAAATTTTTTTTTTTTTTTAACTTAGGTAGTGTGTTTCTAGGACTTCATCCATTTCTTCTAGTTTTGCAAATTTGTTAGAGTACAATTTTTCGTAATAATCTGATACGATTCTTTTAATTTCAGTTGGGTCTGTTGTGATATGGCCCGTCTCATTTCTTATTCGGGTTATTTGTTTCCTTTCCTGTATTTCTTTAGTCAGTCTGGCCAATGGTTTATCAATTTTGTTAATTCTTTCAAAGAACCAGCTTTTGGCTTTGTTAATTCTCTCAATTGTTTTTCTGTTCTCTACTTCATTTAGTTCAGCTCTAATTTTTATTATTTGTTTTCTTCTGGTACCTGATGGATTCTTTTGTTGCTTGCTTTCTATTTGTTCAAGCTGTAGAGACAGTTCTCTGATTTTGGCTCTTTCTTCTTTATGTATATGTGCATTTATCGATACACATTGACCTCTGAGCACTGCTTTTGCTGTGTCCCAGAGGTTTTGATAGAAAGTATTTTCATTCTTGTTGCCTTCTATGAATTTCTTTATTCCCTCCTTAATGTCTTCTATGACCCAGTCTTTTTTGAGCAGGGTATTGTTCAGTTTCCAGGTATTTGATTTCTTTTCCCTAATTTTTCTGTTATTGATTTCTACTTTTATGGCCTTGTGGTCTGAGAAGATGCTTTGTAATATTTCAATGTTTTGGGTTCTGCAAAGGTTTGTTTTATGGCCTAATATGTGATCTATTCTAGAGAATGTTCCATGTGCACTAGAAAAAAAAGTATACTTTGCAGCTGTTGGGTGAAGTGTTCTGTATAAGTCTATGAGGTGAAGTTGGTTGATTGTAGCAGTTAGGTCTTCCATGTCTCTATTGAGCTTCTTACTGGAAGTCCTATCCTTCTCCGAAAGTGGCGTGTTGAAGTCTCCTATTGTAATTGTGGAGGTATCTATCTCACTTTTCAGTTCTGTTAAAATTTGTTTTATGTATCTTGCAGCCCTGTCCTTGGGTGCATAAATATTTGATATGGTTATATCTTCCTGGTAAATTGTCCCTGTAATCATTATGTAGTGTCCTTCTTTATCCTTTGTGGTGGATTTAACTTTAAAGTCTGTTTAGTCAGCAATTAATATTGCCACTCCTGCCCTTTTTTGATTGAGATCAACAGAAGTTTACATTGATTGTTGAAACAACTAGGTTCACTGACTCATTTTCTTTGCTGTATAATATGTGAATTTTTTTTTTTGTAGAAAATGTGGTATGTAGTAAAAATCTTAGTATCCCATATCCACTAAATATTTTATAATCCAGTTCATCTCATTTCGCTAAAATGGCTTACACCAATTTTTTTGTTCAATTGCTAATATTACAGTCACATCTAAAAAGAAGTTACATCATGGATAGCTAACACACACACACACACACACAAAGAAAAACCAAATCCATTGTTGTCTAGTCAATTCCAACTCATAGTGACCCTAAAGGACGGAGTAGAACTGCCATTATGGTTTCCAAGGAGCACCTGGTGGATTTAACTGCAAACCTTTTGGTTAGCAGCTGTAGCTCTTGACCACTATACCACCAGGATTTCCACACATCCATATGTATACATATAATTCACACATCCTGTCGAAATGTGTGAGTAAGCAGAGGAAGGGGGCACCACAGTTTATCAGTGTTCAGGGCCCTCACATGTCTTAATCTGGCTCTGGTTGTACGTAATAGAATAGCCACCCTTCGTCCCTTTCCCTCCCATCTCCCTACCCCTGACAAGCTACCTTTGTGTCAAATACGTTCATGACACAGGCAGTCTCAGAGCACAACCCTCCTAAGAAACACTTGCTCCAGCTTATCCTCCTACACCGAGCAGAATAAGCCACACATTTTTCTAAAATTGTCCTTGACGAGATAACCACAGAATGGGCCATAGGTGACCCCAACCAGCCTCTAGGTGGAGATTTAACATCCTAATGAAAGAAAATCAACCTCTTCCTCCAACCTGGGGGATCAAAACCTTGTCTAAAGAAAATGCGTAGTCATCCTCAAGCTCTGAGCGCCTGCATGAAAGTCAATCCTGAATATTCATGATGAATTTGTATTTCTTATCTGCTCTCAGTAAAAGCCCACCTCCCCAAGCTGCCAGCGAGCAGTCTTGGAGGCAGTGGCCCCGATTTCTCCTTTCCTTGTGCAGTCAAATAAAGGCCTCTTTCTAATATCCCACCTCGGCCTCTTGTTTACAGGCTGTAACAAGTCACATGGAGCAAAACCTGGATTTTTCCTCTCACAACATTCAGGCATCGATTAAGACAGGGAGCGGGGGCCCCCCAAATCTACAAAGTAACAAGAGATGGGCCAGGGCAAAGAAACAAAGCCATTCACCAGAACAGTGGGGCAGGGTATCAGAAAATAGCCCGCAAACGTATTTAAAGTTGTCTTTCAGAGGCAGCTGGAGAAAACCAGCCCCAGGGACATGTGCTGAACATCCACCTGTGACTGCTGTGTGACCTTCCATCGGGGCAGTGAGGGACTACAGCAGCAGCCAGGGAACCGAACCTGGGGAGTGGGAGACTGTGCAGGCACGACACCCCATAATAAGTCCAGTTACAAATCCCAGAGGCCTCTGGAACAGGAGCCATCTTGGAAAGCTGCTGTACACGTACCTTAGTTAACATATCCCCACCTGTGCCTATGAATAAACATGAATCTTTTCCCACCCAAGAACTTTTAAAAACGCAGGCTAGTCTCTTGTCCTGTGAGATGGGGGTAAGCGTTGCTCTAGACCCTCCTCATCTCTGCTCGCAAGCCTCTTCAGTAAAGCTTTGCTCCTGCAGAAAATTCTGCACGCCTTACCTGTTCATTCTTGACCAGTGAGAGGCAAGAACCTTATACTTGTAACAGATGACTTCTGATGTTTGCCATACTAGTCTGCATTCTGATGAGAAAGTAGTCTGACTTGGATGCCTTCGTTACTGTAGTTTAAAGTTAACTTCCAGAGGTCTGGCATTAAGTCAGGCTTTTTGATCAGTATACTGCTGCTCTGTGTCTCCTTACATTTAATTGAAATTCTCTAAAAGCTGAAAGACCCTAATAGTAAATCTCAGCTATTTTTCTCATTCAAAATATGGATAGGGAAACTTTGGAAGGGGAAATGTTGAACAAGCGTTTTACTCTTGTCCTTGTACTCCATAGTTGATGGAAGTGTAGGTTCAGTGAAGTGGCAGTTTTACTCCATTAGGCAGTGAGCTTCTGGAGAACAGAGGCTGTGTCATTCATTTTATATCCCTGACACCTAACGTTAATTGGTTGTACTTTTAGTGAGTCAGTGACCCTCTATAGGCCAGTATGACCAAATCTGCCTTTCTAGTGTAGCTGAGAGTAGTGAGGATTATACCTGGGCTTCCTATAAGTCTTCCCAATTTTTCTTTTTTTTAAATATAAAGTCAGATTTACTGATGTATAATTTAGATACAGTAAAATTCACTGTTTTTAAGTATACAGTTTATTGAGTTTTGACAAATGTATGTAGTCATGTAACTGCCACATAATAAAAATATTGAATATTTCCATCCCAAAAAAAAGTTTCCTGTGTCCCTTTGTAGTCAATCCACTTCTTCCAAACTTATCCTCTAACACTGCTAATCTAATTCTTGAATATGGTTTTGTGCTTTCCAGAATATTCTTTAATAAAATCCTGTGGTGTGTGGTTTTTTTGGCTTCTTTCTTAAGATTCTTTCATGTTTTGCACATTATCAGTAATTTCTTTCTTTTTTTACAAATATAACATTTCATTGTACGAACATACTTTGATTTGTTTATTCATTCACCAGTTAATACACATTGGGGTAGTTTCCATTTTTTAGCTATTATGAATAAAGTTGTTATATATATTCATGTCCAGGTTTTTGTGTGGACATATAATTTTCATTTCTTTGGGCTAAATATCTGGGAGTGAGGTTCCTGGGTCATATAGTAAGTGTATATTTAACTTCATAAGAAGCTGCCAGTTTTCCAGTGGCTCCTCCATTTTGCACACCCATTAGTAGTGTATGAGAGTTCCAGTTGCTTCATATACAAGCCAACATTTGATATGCTTGGTCTTTTTAAATTTTAGTTATTCTAGGCAGTCATGAGATCTAGTTGTGGTTTTAATTTGCATGTCCCTAACAAGTGTTGATGTTCAGCATCTTTTCATGTGCATATTGTCTACTTTTTTGGTGAAGTATCTATTAAAATATTTTGCCCGTTAAAAAAAATGGATGGTTTGCTTCTTATTATTCAGTTTTAATAGTTCTGGGTATTTTGGATACAAGTCCTTTATCAGATATATGTTTTGCAAATATTTTCTCCAAATTTGTGGCCTGTCTTTTCATTTTCTTAACAGTATTTTTTGGAGGCATGGAAGTTTTAAATCTTGATGAAGTCCAATTCCTCGAGTATTTCTTTTATGGCTCCTCCTTTTTGTGTCTGACCTAAGAAATCTTCACCTAATCCATGTTCACAAAGATTTTCTCCTGTGTTTTGTTCTAGAAGTTTTATACTTTTTGGTTAATTGATAGAACTAAGGTGAATTTTTTAAAATAAGGATCAACATTCTTTTTTTATATAAATTTCTACATTTTTAGAGTAAGATGATAGTAATAGGACTTTACCCTTCCTATCACATTGTGGATTGGGATTATTTCCATCATTACCACCCATTGCCGTGGAGTCGATTCTGACTCCTAGTTATCCCATAGGACAGAGTAGAGCTGTCTCATAGGGCTTCCAAGGAGCAGCTGCTAGATTTGAACTGCTGATCATTTGGTTAGCAGCCTGAGCTCTTAACCACTGCACCACCAGGGCTCCAATCATAAACTTGAAGAAATTTAATGGCATATTGGCTTGGAAAGATATTGTTTATCTTTCTATATTTATAATTGCATCTAAACTTACATCTGTGCTTTTCTCAATCCTGAAAAGATTCAACACTTCATCATTCAGAAAAAAAAAAACAAAAAAACAAAAAAAAAAACACTAGCTGTAAGGAGAGGGTTGTGAAGAAATTTCATCCCAATATAGTTTAAATTATTCTAGAATCACTGAGATTCAGAACACACTGTGTTACAACGGGAAAGACTTTTTTAAGAAGCAACAGTAAGGTGCCAGTGAAAAATTCCTTGTTGGAGTCCTTGGATTTAAGTGCTTTCAATAGAAGAGTATAGAAAACAGACTTTCAGCAGGATGCTTGACAAGTTGACAGAATCTGTAATGCATGGTCAGATAACTTTAATACACATTGTAAAAGTAAACTGTGAGATGAAAGACAAAATATCAGAGGATTTTTAGCCATTTTTTAATAGTTACCATGGCGTTGGGGAAAATGTATTGTGGGCTAAGTACTTGCAGACAGGAAAAAAGGGTGAAAAGAAATAAGCATTTCTCTAACTAAAGGATATAATGAGGAAATCCTCTAGAGAATGTTTGTTTTATTTTACTACTAACATTTTAGTAAATTGCCTGAAATAATAAACTGCAAGTTTATGCCAAGCTATCTGGAGAAAAAGATGGAATAAGAAAGGATTCCCAGTTATGTGAATGTAAAAAATGAGCAGCTGAGGTGTAATATTCACATGAGGAAGAGATTTATTTGAAAAAAAAAAAGGAGTCAAAAATGATGGGCTTCAAAGTGTTAATTATAACCCAGGAAAGTGACCTAGGAATGATTGCAGGCTGTTTCCCAAGGCACCAGCCCAATGGCCTGCCTCATGAAGAAATCTGGAAACAAATCAGAAAACGTCATCTTATGATTGTGTAAGAACTGGAATACTCTATATTCTCCTGGTCACCACATCTCAGATGAAATAGACCTGGAAGAATCCCAGAGAACAAGAAGTAAAATGATCAAGGGGTTTCTATATGAACACTGGTTAAAGAAATTAGGATGCTTGAGGGTAGAAACATGAAAGCTAAGAGGGAATATGATCAAAGCCTTAAAATTGTCAAGTCCATGGGTAGGTGGAACACAGGCTTGTTCACAAAAATCACTAAATATAAGAATTAAGAGCCCTTGGTGCTTGACACATTGTATTTAGTATAGCTTTTTACAGTATTACTTTGTAGACGAGGCAATACATTTAGCAAGTACATTTTCTGGAATGGTGATTGAGGCTGAATGAATGGCTTCAGGGACTTAGGTTACTGACGGTTGGTAGAGCCACAGAGCAAAGGATGTTTAGGTATTATCTCTGATCTTTAAAAAGTTAAGTATATTACTTTTTTAAAAATAAAGCAGTAATATGTGCTCATTATAGGACTTGAAGCACTTACTGATGAAGATCAAAGGCTACGTCCTTCAGGATGGATTAGACCTCAACATAAAGAAAACAAAAATCCTCACCACTGGACCAATAAGTAACATCACGATAAACGGAGGAAAGATTAAAGTTGTTAAGGATTTCAATTTACTTGGATCCACAGTCAAAATGCATGGAAGCTACACTCAAGCAATCAAACAACATATTGCTTTGGGCAAATCTGCTGCAAAAGACCTCTTTAAAGTTTTAAAAAGCAAAGATGTCACTTTGAGGACTAAAGAGTGCCTGACCCAAGCCATAGTAATAGCCTCATATGAATACAAAAACTGGACAATGAACAGGGAAGACTGAAGAAGAATTGATTCCTTTGAATAATAGTGTTGCCGAAGAATATCTAATATACCATGGACTGCCAAAAAAAAAAAAAAGAAAGAAAGAAATTTAGGAAAAAATCTGTCTTAGAAGAAGTACATTCAGAATGCTTCTTAAAGCAAGGATGATGAGACTTGGTCTCATGAACTTTGGAGATGTAATCAAGAGGGACCAGTCCATGGAGTAGGACATCTTGCTTGGCATAGTAGAGGGTCAGCAAAAGACAGGAAGGCCCTCAACCAAATGGATTGATATAGTGACTACAAAGATAGGCTCAAACATAGCAATGAGGATGGAGCAGGACTGGGCAGTGTTTCGTTCTATCGTACTTAGGGTCATTATGAGTGGGAACCGACTGAATGGCACCTAACAGCAACATAGGATTTTCAAGGAGCCCTAGTGGTGCAACAGTTAAGGGCTCCGCTGCTTACTGAAATATTGACATTTCAAACCCGCCCAGGGGCTCCATGGGAGACATACCTGGCATTCTGCTTCCAAAAAGATTACAGTCAAGAAAATCCTATGGAGCAGGTATACTCTGTCATGTGGGGTTACTATGAGTTGAAAATCAACTCAATGGCACCTAACAACAACAACATAGGACTTTTAAAAATATGGATTAAAAAACAAGAAAATTACCCATACCATCACTGAGAAAATATAAAGAAATTTTAACACTTTATGCTATTTCTTCCCAAGATTTTGTTTTTGTTTGGTATATTTATATATTTTGGCCAATTCTAATTTATACAGCTATGTTCATACTATAAATGCAACTTTTTGTGGAACATTACAAAAATAATTAATTCCATGGGCATATCGTAATTCACATAATCATTTGTCCATTTCCTGGGAGAAAGCCTGGTAAGTTAAGAGCTATGGCTGCTAACCAAAGGCCTGCAGTTCAAATCCACGAGACACTCTTTGGAAACCATATGGGGAAGTTCTACTCTGACCTATAGGTTTGCCATGAGTTAGAATCGAGTTGATAGCAATGGGTTTGTTTGTTTTCTTGTCCCTGGGTGGTGGTGGATATGGTTAAGTGCTTAATTACTGCCTGAGAAGTTGATGGTTCAAACTTACAGAGAAGCACCTCCAGAGATAGGCCTGCTGATCGGCTTCTGAAAGGTCACAGCCTAGAAAACCCTGTAGGG
The DNA here is from genome assembly GCF_024166365.1 of Elephas maximus indicus. Classification (NCBI taxonomy): domain Eukaryota; kingdom Metazoa; phylum Chordata; class Mammalia; order Proboscidea; family Elephantidae; genus Elephas; species Elephas maximus. The sequence goes on from NC_064823.1 coordinate 44,290,141, forward strand.
CAGTTCTACTCTGTACACATGGGTAGTGTAGAGTCAGAACCAACTTGAAGGCAACTAGAGACAACAATATGTTGTTGCCAAACCAAGTGGAACTTTTTCTAGTGTGATATCAGGGAAAACAGTCACACTTTTCCAAAAAAAAAACACCTTTAAAGGAACGTCAAAAGCAGACCAAAAGAATTGATAAGCGAGTGATTTAGTTCATTGAGGCTTTAAAATATTTTCAATGGGTAGATATACTTTATTCCTTTTTTGAGTTTGTTATTCTTATTCCATTAGAAGCTATATCTTCTTAATATTTATGGTTACCCTAAATAAGTGCTCCTTAAATTATGTGTCTTGGAAAATTTAGGAAATGAGCTTATTGCAAGATATCTTAAAATCTATGTTTACCTAAATCATTAACTATAGACTAAATAAGTAAATACCATATGCCACATAGATTTGTAATATGATTTTTGGTTATATGTGCATGTTGCTGTGATTAGTAAAATATATATTTATTTAAAAGTAACATGGAATTTTTTTGATGTTGTTGTTATGTAGTCTCAAAAGTACAATCACTAGCCTCAGGGGAGTTTGTAATATTTTTTAATTAAAAAGAGATTTTTATGCTTATAAAGATGAGGTATAATTGCTCCATACTCACCTCTTGTGTGTGAATACCAGAGCAAACAAAATTTTACTGAAACTTTCATTGAATGCAGTCAGTATAATTGCTTCGATATGGTTCAGGGCACTTTATTTGCTCTTAAAATAGTTTATTTGAAGAACATAAAAGAGAAAAATAAATGTATCAATCCAGCAGACACTTTGGAGAAATATGAAGATGTATAATATTCAGTACCTAAGATAATTAGAATCTAATTAAACAAACCCAGTGCCATTGGGTCAATTGTGACTCATAGCGACCCTACAGGACAGAGTAGAACTGCCCATAGAGTTTCCAAGGAGCACCTGGTGGATTCGAACTGTCAGCACTTTGGTTAGCAGCCGTAGCACTTAATCAGTATACCACAAGGGTTTCCAGAATCTAATTAGAGAATAGAAATATATACAGAAATATAAGTATGATTTCTATAATAAGTGCAATAGAAATTCACAGAGAGAAAAATGAAAACTTCTTGGAAGAGGTAAGATTTGAGTTGTGCTTTAATGGATGGGTACAATTTGTGAGAAGTCTTCTATTAGGAGGGCAGAAAAAGCAAATCCATGGGGTGGTAATATCATGGCATAGCTGTGGTAACTAAAAAAACCCAATAATTTGGCTGGTGTGGGAAATTCATTTTAGGGTAGCAGAAAGTGGAGATGGAAATAGAGAGGGATGTTGGATGAAAGATATTAGATTTTATTCCCAGGTATAATGGGGTCTTTTGAAGAGTAATAGTAAAATGACACAGTGAGTATGATAGCCTTAGAGGATTAATTTAGTAATGGTATAAAAAATGGATGGAGTGAAGACAGAATGAAAGCAAGAATACCAGAAACAGTACAGAGATGAGGAAATAGGGAGACAAGAGTGTTGGCCATGCAGGTGGATACAATGTTATAGTTCGTATTTCCCAAAGCAATAAGCCTTATCCAGGAATCATTCTATTGTGGATGTGGTTTATTTTATGTACCTTCTCTGGGCAGCAGGAAAGTCACTGGGCTTTCTCATAGCATTGTCATCTTAGGGTGGTCAGACTTCTTACATGACGTCTGTCTTCCTGCAGCGTGAGTTTTCCAAGAGAACCAAGCAGAAGCCAAAAGTTCTTTTGACCTAGCTTCAAAAGACATGTAGGATCCCTTCTGTCATATTCCACTTGCCAAAAGTGAGTCACAGGTCTAGCCATGATTCAAAGAACAGTACTACACAATGGCATGTCTACTAGAAGGTATGGTTCATTGGTGATGGGGACATCTTTGGAGACTAGTTACCATAGCCTACTACCTGACCCTCAATGACTCATATCTCTCCCATGTACAGTACACTCCCTGCCTTTCTGAGGTTCTGCCACTACTTCAGGCTCAGACTTGAAGCCCATGATTGCTCCTCTAATCGTATCCAAGTGTGAATGAGGTCCTTCATATGTTCCTCAACTGTTATTCTTCTTAATCTGAAATTCTGTGACCTAAAGAGATGAGTTATATACTTCCATGCAAACAAATACAGTGGTAGAACAGGCAGAGACTAACCGCAATAGAAACTCTTGTCCAAAAGGGGAGAACAAGAAGCAATAATAATCACTGGATAATACAGTCATAAAATTCAGTCCGTGACTTATCATCAATTCGTTGAGTAAGGTCAAGTGCTGCTCCCCCAAAGTGATTATGTATCAGCCACAGACGAATAAGGGAAGTGGAACCACTCTGAAAGCTGTGGAACAAAGGGTTTATTATAAAGCATCTACACTATGCAATTGTGGAAGCTAGTGAAGAAATTTATATAAGGCTGTTGCCTGTCTTTCTGGTGAACTTACTGAAAGTCAGTAGGTCAGCTGTTGCAAAGAATGGCCGGACTTGTAGCAGAAGAGAATGAGAGCAAACTGGCATGTGTGAGGACAAACTGGACCCCTGAGGACAAACTGTCTCTCACTTCCTCCAACTTCGATGATGGGATGATTTGCAGAAGAAGCCGGTGCCTTTCCCAGGGAACTTCATAGAAACTGAAGGAGATCCTTTAGGAGCTGGAGGAGCTATTGGCCTGGCTCAAGCCCCCCCCCCCGCAAGGTAAACCAACAGATTAGCAACAGTGTTCCCAAGCTACAGTGATACAGTGTCACAGGCTTATCCTTGGAGATTTACTTCTGCTGCTTCCCCTCAGCCTTCCAAATCTAACACAAGCTTCTCTTTTGACCATTTCTACACCAGAACACTTTAAAAATAAATAAATAATGGGGGCAGTGATGGTTCAGTGGTAGAATTCTTGCTCTTCATGTGGGAGGCCAAATCGATTTCAGGCCAATTCACCTTATGTGCAGCCACCACCCATGTAGCAGGAGGCTTGATTGTTGCTATGGTGCTGAATAGGTTTCAGTGGAGCTTACAGACTAAAATGAACTAGGAAGAAAGGCCTGGTTATCTACTTCTGAAAATCAGCCAGTGAAAATCACATGGATCATGAAGGTTTGATCTGCAACCAATCACAGGACTGGGCAGCATTTTGTTCTGTTTTGCACGGGAATGCCATGAGTTGGGGCCAACTTGACAGCAGCTAACAATACCAGAATGATAAAGGGAAGGGAATTCTGGAAACCTTTCTTCCAGTTTAATTATGTCTACATTAGCACAAACCATCACAAAATTCTTCTTTCTTCCTGTAATACAAAAACACTTTATGCAGCTTCTGTGAATATCTGTGATTTGCACTCGTGGGGTGAGTTTTAGAGATGTTATTGTCTTTTGGTAAGGAAACAAAAAACTCTTCCTTGGAGATTATTTTCTTCTTTGCTTAGAGATTATTGACCTTTGGTGATTTATTTTATCTCACTAGAAACTGAGATTAAAATTTTTCTATCAATTGTTTTAACAGGTAACTAATCTGTTTCTACTTTTATATAGGTTCACATGAAAAATTTCTAAAGAACATTGCTGTTATTAGAGTTAAATTGAATATGTTTTGCTTAAAAAATGACCTGTTTTGAGGAAAAAAATTTGAGTACTGTTATACCAATCCACAAAACCTACAGGAATATTTTAACCCCTAGGTAAATTAATAACGAGTAGACTTTCATTTCTATAAGCAGATCTGAGGAAGAATTGAGCCAATGGGGAGAAAGTTCATCCTTTTGATATGACATCCCAGCAGGAGATGGACCAGGGGAGGAGCAGGCCTGACGGGAGTGGCAAGGGAATGGTTACAAGGCAAAGTGGCTACAGTTGGTATACTGCATTCTTTCTAATTGGATGTTAGTTACCCAGACATCCAACCTGACCTCTGGATTTTCACTAGCCCAGAGCCACAGCAGGGATAAGGGTTATCAAATCATGGTCCAAGAAAGGTCATTCTATAACATGTGCTGTAGGAAAAGATGACTGGGATAGAGATTGAGAAAATGTGGGGAGAGAGACTATTAGATGGTGTCGCTTCCTATTTTGTACACAAAACCTATCTCCCTTTTTTAAAAGCACCTTGAGTGCTCATTTTGGTATGTTCTAATGCCTGAGTGTAGTGGTTAAGTGCTAGGGCTGCTAGCCAAAAGATCAGCAGTTCGAATCTACCAGGCGCTCCTTGGAAACCTTATTTAGCAGTTCTACTCTGTCCTATAATAGGGTCTCTACGAGTCAGAACTGACTCGATGGCAACGGATTTGGATTTTTGGTTTTAATGTGTGAGTTAGGAGGATTGAGACTAGCTCTTCCTATGTCTTTAATTCCTTTAGCTAGCTCAGAGGTATTTGGAACAAGATTTCACTGGGAAGATTTAATACTTAATTTTGAACTGTTACTGTAAGAAAACATCCTGGATTTCAGTTGTTACTGTAGAGGAATGTTCTGGATATCAGTTGTTACTCTAAAAGAATATTCCAGACTTGAATACTAGGCAAATAAAGCTTCCTTCAAAACTGTGTTGACTTTCATTATGATATCATGGATTTTTCAAAGCACAGAAAACTTGAGAATTATTCTTGGCTCTACTAATGGCTCTTAATGATTTTTTATGATTTTTAATGATTCTGGGGCTTGGCTCCCTTATCTGTAAAGGAGGTCGAACAAAAAAGCTATTTCTGTAGAAGTAATTTCTATGAGAAGATGAGAATTAACTGAAGGAAATATGTTCCAAAGATGTGGTTCTTTCCCTTCAAGCAAAGTTGTGTTTTGCTTTTATCCAGGGTTAGGCTGGTTGAGGATCAGCATGGTCTTAGCAAGAATTGCTATACTCTTCAGCACTCTGCATTTTCCCATCATTGACCACCTCTTAAACCTGACGTCGTCAATATGCCCATCACTGCCTTGTAATCACTTTTATTTGATTCTACCTGCAGAGAAAAAGAAAAAGCGAATGGTAAAAATGGAATTATAAGATCACGTGAAGGAAAGTGATGGTTATGACATTTAAAAAGTTTAGGAAGGATTAGGAACTATTTTAATCTCCTTTTTCAAATACTTCCAAATTTATTTTCAATATGAACAATAATCATAGAATATGCTTAAAATGGATGTGTAACTGATTTATAAAGATTGTCGTAGGTGAAAATTAACCATCCTTTCTAAATGCAATTAGAGTTATTGTCCTTTTGTAAGATTTCAGAAGAGTATTCAAATTGCCAGTATGCATCAGGATGGTTTTCTGACTGGATGTTTTAAAAGGTTAATATATATAGGAAGATTACCTTAATCAGCACATAGGCCAATGCGGGGTATTTCATGAAATTTCTTTGCAATGTGAATAAACTCAAGCCAGGAAAAGCTTTGTAGATTTTGTGGGCAGAGAACACTACCCTTATAGCTCTGCCTTTAATTGGTTGAAGGTTGGCAAGGCTCACGTAGGGGAAGGAAACTGAAGCCTTGGATCTGTTATTCCATGTCCCTCTCCTTGGCATTTTCAATGATCACAAAGAAGATCTGAATCCCAAACAGAATATAAATCAGTCACCGCCATAAAGTTTCTATCGATTTCGATATGATATAGTGATATATAGGTAGCGAATTAATTTTCAGCTTCAGAGCCAGATTAAAAAGTGACCTGTAATAGTAACCATCTGGGGTGCTATGCTTCATGGAGTGCCAAATTCAATATGACAAAAAAAAATAATTTGACTAAAATATTATCAAAACAAATTGCAAACTGTGCTCTGGTGCAGTGTTCTGGTGCAGTGGTGTTAAGTAGGGTGCACAAAATCTTGCTGTAGAAAATACTATTTTATTTAAGAAAATAATGGCTATTTTACTCTCACAGGAAAAGTTCACCGTTATGCTAAGAGGATTCTAGACAGCTTAGGAGGCGTGCATCATAGGTGGAAGCCCTGTCAGGGGCCCTGAAAGCAATTTGGACAGAAGTAGGTGTGATATCAGACCACTACACTAGTCAGGCAATGGAAGCTCTCAGGAAACATTCATCGACAAGGGTCCGCATATATTTTTCTTACATTATTTTCCTCAGTTTATCAATTTGTTATTTGAAATAAATGAATGAGTAGACTTAGTTCTGGTGCTATTATATTAAAGAGTTCTACCAACCTCCTTTGCTGGGGAAGGAAAAGTATCTTCGTCTGACCCTGTTCATCTCATTTATGCAGGCTCTTCCTTAACACCCAATTTTCTGCTCACTTAGGCACACTCCTTAACCTAAAAAAAGTTTCAGATTCAAACACAAAATGCAAAGTACCAGAGGATGACAAAATTCATTTCAATTTGGCAGACACTGAAAACTGACTCTCAGCTAGGCCATAATCTTGTTCGTTTTCCCATTTTAGTTTTTTTTTTTTTTTAATTGTGCTTTAGAGAAGGGTTTACAGAGCATATTAGTTCATTAAACAATTAATACAGATATTGCTTTGTGACATTGGTTGCCAACCCCACGACATGTCAACACTCTCCCCTTCTCGACCTTGGGTTCTCCATTGCCAGTTCTCCTGTCCCTTCCTGCCTTCTCATTCTTGCCTCTGGGCTGGTGTGTCCATTAAGTCTAGTTTTGTTTTATGGGCCTGTCTAATCTTTGGCTGAAGGGTGAACCTCAGGAGTGACTTCATTACTGAGTTAAAAGGGTGTCTGGGGACCATCCTTTTGGAGTTTCTCTAGTCTCTGTCTGATCAGTAAGTCTGGACTTTTTGTGAGTTAGAATTTTGTTCTACATTTTTCTCCAGCTCTATCTGGGACCCTCTATTTTGATCCCTGTCAGAGCAGTCAGTGGTGGTAGCCGGGCACCATCTAGTTGTGCTGGGCTCAGTCTGGTGGAGGCTGTGGTAGTTGTGGTTCACATTTAAGTATTTGGCTATCTCAGGTCTCCACTATCTAATAACGAGGCACATTCTTCCCTCTCCCAGAGTAATAGAATGCTTTGTGCCAGGAATAAAAAACAAGTGAGCGTTTCTAAATGCTTAGATCCTCTTCCCTGCATTTGTTAAACCTTTCAGCTGGAATGTTCATCTGACTTCAGGCCCTAAGAGCAGTGGGCAATGCAGGGGAAGCATGCCAGCTTTGTCAGACAGGACATGCTGGCCTGATGCTCCTCATCCAGACACAGTGTGGACCCATTGAGGATCTCATTTTTCATCACCAGAACTGTAGATCAACCATTCCCACCCACAGTAAAATCACATTTGTGGCTTTGGGCCAATTCTGTGTGCCTGTGAAAATTTGTATTACTTATCTTGAAAACTGCCTAGTATCTCTCAGGGTTGAAGAACATTTTCTTTACTGGTTAAGTACTTTCTTCTTCTGGTGGTGGTGGACCTAATTCTTGCATCCAATTCTCAAATAATCAGGAGACAGTTGTATAAAAAGAGGACTTGTTTTGGAAAAGTGAAATGCAAAAAAAATGTTTTTTTTCTTTTTTTGCTCCTTATAGTTCAGTTTTACTCTTAGGTGGAACTCTAGGCCTTAAAATAAATGTGGGTGTCATGGATTGAATTGTGTTACCCAAAAATATCTGTCAACTTGGCTAGGTCATGATTCCCTTGTATGATTGTCTATCATTTTATCTTCTGATGTGATTTCTCTATATGTTGTAAATGAACAGGGTCAATTTATACTGATGAGGCCTACAAGATTAGGTAGTGTCTTAAGCCAATCTTTTTTGGGATATAAAAGAGAGAAGCGAGCAGAGGGACATGGGGACCCCATACCACCAAGAAAGCAGTGCCGGCAGAAGAGTGAGTCCTTTGGACCTGAGGTTCCTGTGCTGAGATGCTCCCAGGCCAAGGGAAGACTCATGACAAGGACCTTCCTCCAGAGCCAACAGAGAGAGAAACCCTTTCCCTGGAGCTGACATCCTGAATTTGGACTCGTAGTCTACTCGTCTGTGAAAGAATAAGCTTCTCTTTGTTAAAGTCATCCACTTGTGGTATTTCTGTTATAGCAGCACGAGATGAGTAAGACAGTGGGCTAGCAGGAGAAGAACATGTAGCAGTCAGCATTCACTGATTCTTGGTGTAATGACTAATGGAATCAGGGAATAAGAATTATGTTCAGAAAGCCATTTGAGCAGCCCTGACAATCATGAAGACTTCATGTGACTGCTTCCAAGGGGAGTAGCAGTATTATTTCTAAGCAACTCCAAGAAATCAGGGAGGTATTTGTTAAATATTTTGAGATTCAGTAGTAGCAAGTGATTACCATGTTCTAATCAGGAAGTGGGAGCCCTGGTGGCATAGTGGTTAAAGAGCTTGGCTGCTAATCAAAAAGGTCCACGGTTCAAATCAGGAAATGAAAACACCTTACAGAAAGGCCATAAGGAAAGCAGAATGGCATAGTAACCCAAGGAAGTCACACAGAAATAACCTTATCTCTATGTCTAAAATAGAACCTCCAACAAATGGGTTGCACCCATCTACTAATAGAAAGTACAGTAGTTTGAATCCTGGTGATCTGAGTCTGTAAAGAAAACCCTATGGACCTCAGCTCTGCTCTGTAATATATGTGGTTACCAAGAGTTGGAATGGATATGATAGCAACTTTTTTTTAATTTGTTTTATGGCAAAAATAAAAGGGGGTACTAACAATTGGTGGAAGCATATAATTGTACTGAATGCTCATTGGCTGGTCCTTGATCCAGATCTGGCCCCTGAGCCAGTGTTAGAGTTGCATCTGTGCACACACACATGTTGGATAATTCCAGAAATGAGCAAAAATAGATTTGGCATTAGATAATGATAAATTCAGGTCAGTAGATAATTTTCCTAAGTTGCAATTAGTTGATTTTTGTATTTTAAGCATTGTTGTGTGTATGTCAGTTAAAAAACAGTTGCCATCAAGTTGATTCCAACTCATGGTGACCCCATGTGTGTTGGAGTAGAATCGTGCTCCATAGGGTTTTCGGTGGCTGAGTTTTCAGTAGATCACCAGGCTTTTCTTCAGAGGTGTTTCTGGGTAGACTCAAACCTCCAACTTTTCTGTTAGCTGCTGAGCTCATTAACCATGTGCACTACCCAGGGTCTCCATATGTCAGATTAAAAAAAAAAAAAAAAAAAGCCAAGCCCACTGCCTTCAAGTTGATTCCGACTCATAGTGACCCTATAGGACAGAGTAGAACCACCCCATTGGGTTTCCAAGGCTGTAATCTTTATGCAAGTAGACTGCCACATCTTTCTTTGATGGAGCTGCTGGTGGGTTCAAGCTGTCGACATTTTAGTTTGCAACCAAGAGCTTAAACACTGCGCAGCCAGGGCTCCTTGTATGTCAGATGGGGACTTGGTAACTGGAAATGGAAATCAGGGTAGGGGAAGGGAAAAGTAATCTGTAAAGGCAGGTGTAACAGCAAACTTGACCTGTCTGACCTCCAGAAATATGTGCCACAGGTAGTAGAAAATGGCGGTTTTCCCTGTCCCGTAATACTGTGAAAGCTGTGAGAGCTGAAACTCAACTGGTCTACCTTGTTTTCCCATCTCACAAGTTTTTCACCAGCTTTTGCAGGTCTCACTGTATAACTATAAACTGAAATCTAAAGAAAATATTTTGCAAGAAAAGACATTTCTTATTCTATGAAAACACCTTCTGCTTGCATCATCCAAAAGATAGAATAAAATTATAAAAAATAATAGATTGAAGCTTTATATAACATCTTTCCTGATTTATATTTTAATGGAGCCAAGTGAGAAAAATCATCGCAATAGGTGAAAAGTATGAAATTGAAATTTACTTCTAAAAAAAATCAATTTATGAGAGGTTAAGAGGAGGTGGTTCCTGAGTTGATGCTTAAAGATTATGTGGATTGAATCCGGACAGGAAGGATATTTTAAGTTGAGGAAATGACTTGTGAAAACACATGGAAAAGTGAGTGAGATCCACCATTTGAGCAACAGCAAGTGGGTAGAGAAGAGTGCTGTGGGGATCTCAGAGGAAATAAGAAAGATGTGGGCAGTGGTCAGATGATAAAAACCTCTGGATGGAATGTTCTGGGTTCTTGAATTTTATCCTGAAAATGATGGGGAGTCAATTAAGCAGAAGAATGTGATCATACACTGAAATCACTTTGTTAGACCTGTAAAGGATTGGTTAAAGAGGGTCAAGTTGGAATTAGAAAGATAAGTTAAATCACTGCCATATTTTAGTTAGCAAATTACGAGGCAACAGTATTCTCCTGACAAATGCAAAAAAATATTCTTATCAAAATTTTTACCAGGTAAATAGAGGAATAGTTGATTTCTCTAACATTTTATCATATCAATATTTTGGTTTCTAATACCAGTTAATTTGGATATTGCCTATTCATAGTATGTATATGCTATACTAATTAATTTTCATGTGTGTTTTAAAAATAATTAGTAGATTTGCCAAATAGTTATTTAATATTTAAGTTCTCTTGTGATTCTGATATGTATAAAGTATTTACATTATTATTTTCTATTGAAAATTCAGCAATAGAATGTTAATAACATGTAAATCAATTGAAGATGCCTAAATATCTTAAAAATATTTTAAAAATAAATCTGTATTTTGCTTTAATTACCCCCCAAACCCCAGTTTCTAGGCTTTTGCTCTAATTGAAAAACGTAAAAATTTTCAGAATTTCAAAAGAGAACAAAAATTCAATAAAACAAATCTAACATAAGTTTGTCTTCCTTTTTCTTTCAAATCTAAGGTATAAAGTTGGTGTGATTATTTAAAAACAAGATAATATTCCAATACCACTTAATGCTATTAAATACAGCTTGACATTTAAACAAAAAGGGTTCCCTTAACAAAGTGGAATTTTTTTTTAGTTCTTGGAAGGAATAATTAAATAAGACAGTTTCGTATGTTGTAAAGGGTATTGGTTTTCTAACTGCAGTACAGTCTGTTTCTTTGAAATACATTTACATTTGAGGCAATTTATTTTGTTTATTTTTGTGAAAGGATGAATTCTAAAATTGTTTGTTATTATTTAGGTTTAAGAAAATGTCACACAAAAAGTGAAATGGTAGATTTTTATCTACATTTTTATAGACACGGTCCTTTTCTAATCAAAAATGTTTTTGAACTAAAGTCTAAATATTCATGTATTTCTAAATAAAACAGATACTTACATTACTATTTTGACAACCAATACAGGAAACAAAGGACCAAAACATTAAATTGCCTGGACAGTATATATCATTAGTCACTTTAACTGCTTGGCTCCCACATGTATTACTCCAACACTATATGAAACCACCATAATATATAAGACCAGCATATGCTTACCATATGCTTTTTTACACTTGAATCTGTTCCTTGGATTGTACACACCGTCCATAACACAGAGTGTATTTAAAATACGACAAGTGGGTCATAATGAGACATGAGTAGTTGAGTGGTAGAATTCTTGCCTTCCGTGTGGAACCCTGGTGGTGTAGTGGTTAGTAGCTATGGCTGCTAACCAAAAGGTTGACAGTTCAAGTCCTACCAGGTGCTCCTTGGGAACCCTATGGGGCAGTTCTACTTTGTCCTATAGAGTCAGAATTGATTCGATGGCAACGTTTTTTTTTTTTTAATTTGGAAGATCTGGTCTGATTTCAGTGTACCTCCACCACTCGTCTTTCAGTGGAGGCTTGGCAGTTGCTATCATGCTGACAGCTTTCAGTGGAACTTTCAGACTAAGACAGATGTGAAAGAAAGGCCTGGTGACCTACTTCCAAAAATCAGCCCTATGGAACAAAACTGTCCAAATCTCAACTGATTATGGGAATGGTGCAGGACCAGGCAGCATTTCTTTCTGCTGTGTATGGGTTCACCATGAGTCAGGGCCAACTCGATGGCAGCTAACAACAACAAATTGAGTCATAACTATAATAATTACACATACCAAGCAGAATACGAATTCTGCTATAGGGCAACAAAATATAACATCATTAGTTATAGAAGAGGAGAGATTCTTTCATCTAATGAAAACCACATTTCCTTTAAATTCTTCCTCTTATCTTTGTTTTAGTATTTTCCATTGAGACACATTGTTCTCTAAGAGGAGATTTCAGCGTAGCACTTCCCTGAATATTTCAGGGAGGTTATAAAAGACTCCAAATAGGATATGTATTAACTATATCTTTTACTTGTTCTGATACTTCATAAACACACAGACACTTCAGAAAAAAGTCAAACTGAGAATCTCAAAAAAGAGATTGTATTTATTCGAGTAGACAATATTGAACCAAATAACATAGATAAGGTTGCCACATATTTCTGTGGGCTTCATTCTTGTTTTCATGACACCAGGCTTTAAGTGGGACTATATCAAATTCATGTGGATCCAATCACCATGTAAATACTTTTGTAATTACTTCCTGGAGGTATGGCGGAGACACTGGTATTTACATGTATTATGTATACGTGTCAAAGTTTTTCCCAATTCTACCTCTTTGGGAACACAACACCACAGGCCAAATCCAACAACCGTGGATATAATTGGGATCTCTATATAGCAAAAGATCTCCAAGACCCAGCCAATGGCTTCCAAGTTTTAAACGACAGCAAAGTTCACATTTCTTCAGAAATTTTACTTGGTTGTAGGCCAACAATTTTATTAAAGATTCCACTATGGAATCTCCCTGGTGTGATGTTCAGCCTTATAGACTTAAAGCCTTGGTAGAGGAAAGGAGTGAAAGAGAGAAGTAAGAGAAAGGGAAAAAATAGAAATCAGAGAGTAAGAAAAGCAAGAAAGAGGCAAATGAAGGATGAAGATGGTGAGATGCATCACTAACAATCATTTCAAGAGCTGCCATACTAGAGCTTATCTAACCCTGGTCAAAAGGACAGCCGAAGAGAGATACTCAAACCAGAAGGAACTTACTGGCAGAAAAAAAAAAAACTGGCAGAAGGAAGCCATTAAATGTTCTGTCAGGTACAATTTGTTATTTTCAATAAAAAAAATTTATCCTTTTAGACTCTTCCTCTATTTCTTTTGTTGTTTAGTGATATTTTCTCCACCTGAGTCTGTGCATTAAAAACACAAATAACTGAGTCATGCAATGGCATCTTGCCAACATATCCTATGTAATTGTTCTTATTTTGACTGGTGAATGCATTACTTTTAAATTACAGGTCCCTCCCCTCCCCCGACTGTTAATATATTCCAGGCTCCCAGTTTTCTAATAGTGAGCTCTGTTCTGTGCCATGATCTATCCAAATATTTTGGCTTACTTGTGTTTGAATTTAATACCTTGGACATGCCATGTTCTTAATTTAGCAGGTGGTGTAATTTTTAGGGCATGGTGGGTTAGTTGCCTTAAGGCTGGTGTTTTCTAGTTGTTCTTTTTCCTCTAGGTCTTTTAATGGTTTGAAAACTTCATTATAACTAACCAATGGAGAATAGGTCCTAGTAGGCTTCTCTCTACTCTACAAAATTGCTATAAATTCTATTGTAGTCAAGAAAGTACTAATTTGGAGTGGTGAAGTAACTAAAATGGTGCTCATTCTGCATAACCCTTAACTGGGGGCCATTATTATTATTCTAATATCTCTTACTATGCTTCAAAAACTTTTATGTATCTTATATCCTTATTTTTACTGAGGCAAATAAATCAATGATCAAACAATTGTCTTGGTAAATATAGACTCAAGGATCCTCTCAAAGAGGTAGTCCACCTAGGCTACAGGGACCATGCTGAATTTTCTTTCCCAGTCCAGGCTATTTATTATTTCATGTAGTAAATTAAATCTGAGAGCAGCACACTTCTTTCCTTTAAATGTTTTGCCTGACAATGAAACATCATCTCCCACTTAGCCCATGTATCTTTTGTCTCTCCCGCTCTCTTTCTATTTCCTTCCCTCCCTCCCTCCCTGTTTTCCAAATGCTTCAACTTAATGCTAAAACTTATGAAAAAAGTTCTAATTCCTTTTATTCTTCTTTGTTTGAAATTGTTACTGTTAGGTTCCGTTTCTATTTCAATTAATTTTAATTACTACACACTAGTTTTTTTTTTTTTTTGTAGTGGTAACAGTTGCCATCTTGGAACACCTACCATGTGCCCACACACTGGTCTATATGGTTTGTATGTTAATTCTCCCTCAAACACTCTCCCTTTTTTTAATTTTTATTGTGCTTTAAATGAAAGTTTACAAATCAAGTCAGACTCTTCATATAAAAATTTATAAACACCTTGCTATATACTCCTAATTGCTCTCCCCTAAAGAGACAGCACACTCCTTCCTTCCTCTATTTCTTTTCATGTCCATTTGGCCAGCTTCTGACCCTCTCTATCCTCTCATCTCCCCTTCAGACAGGAGATGCCAACATAGTCTCATGTGTCTAGTTGATCCAAGCAGCTCTTTCTTCACCATTATCAATGTCTATCCCATAATCTAGTACAATCCCTGTCTGAAGAGTTAGCTTTAGGAATGGTTCCTGTCTTGGGTTAACAGAAGGTCTGGGGACCATGACCTCTGGCGTCATTCTAGTCTCAGTCAGACCATTAAGTCTGGTCTTTTTACGAGGATTTGGGGTCTGCATCCCATTGCTCTCCTGCTCCCTCAGGAATTCTTTGTTGTGTTCACTTCCAGGGCAGTCATCAGTTGTAGCCAGACGCCGTCTAGTTCTTTTGGTCTCAGGCTGATGTAATCTCTGGTTTATGTGGCCCTTTCTGTCTCTTGGACTCATAATTACCTTATGTCTTTGGTGTTCTTCATTCTCCCTTTCTGCAGGTGGTTTGAGACCAATTGATGCATCTAAGATGGCCACTTGCTAGTGCTTAAGACCCCAGACGCCACTCTCCAAAGTGGGAAGCAGAATGTTTTGCTTAACAGATTTTATTATGCCAGTTGACTTAGATGTCCCCTGAAACCGTGGTCCTCAAACCCCCGCCCTGCTACACTGGCCTTTGAAGTGTTCAGATTATTCAGGAAACTTCTTTGCTTTTGGTTTAGTCCAGTTGTGCTGACCTCTCCTGTACTGTGTATTGTCTTTCCCTTCACCTAAAATAGTTCTCATATACTATTTAGTTAGCAAAACCCTCTCTCCATCTTTCCCTCCTTCCCTCCCCCTTCTTGTAACCATCAAAGAATATTCTCTGCTCCGTTTAAACTATTTCTCGAGTTCTTATAATAGTGGTCTTATACAATATTTGTCCTTTTGCAACTGACTAATTGCACTCAGCATAATGCCTTCCAGATTCCTCCATGTTATGAAATGTTTCACAGATTCATCACTGTTCTTTGTTGATGTGTAATATTCCATTGTGTGAATATACCATAATTTATCCATTTATCCATTGATGGGCACTTTGGTTCCTTCCAACATTTTGCTATTGTAAACAGTGCTGCAATGAACATAGGTATGCATATATCTGTTTGTGTAAAGGCTCATTTCTCTAGATATATTCCAAGGAGTGGGACTGCTGGATCGTATGGTAGTTCTATTTCTAGTTTTCTAAGGAAGCACCAAATCAATTTCCAAAGTGGTTGTACCATCTTACATTCCCACCAGCAGTGTGTAAGGGTTCCAGTCTCTCCACAGCCTCGCCAACATTTACTATTTTGTGTTTTTTGGATTTATGCCAGCCTTTTTGGAGTGAGATGGAATCTCATTGTAGTTTTGATTTCCATTTCTCTAAGGGCTAATGATCATGAACATTTCCTCATGTGTCTGTTAGCCACCCGAATGTCTTCTTTAGTGAAGTGTCTGTTCATATCCTTTGCCCATTTTTTACCTGGGTTATTTGTCTTTTCATAGTTGAGTTTTTGCAGTATCATGTAGCTTTTAGAGATCAGGTGCTGATTGGAAATGTCATAGCTAAAAACTTTTTCCCAGTCTGTAGGTAATCTTTTTACTCTTTTGGTGAAGTCTTTGGATGAGCATAGATGTTTGATTTTCAGGAGCTCCGAGTTATCCAGCTTCTCTTTTGCATTGTTACTAATGTCTTGTATATGCCATGTGTTAGGGCTCCTAACATTGTCCCTATTTTTTCTTCCCTGATCTTTATCATTTTAGATTTTATATTTAGGTTTTTGATCCATTTTGAGTTAGTTTTTGTGCATGGTGTGAGCTATGGGTCTTGCTTCATTTTTTTGCAGATGGCTATCCAGTTATGCCAGAACCATTTGTTAAAAAGACTGTTTTTTCCCATTTAACTGACTTTGGGCCTTTGTCAAATATCAACTGCTCATATGTGGATGGATTTGTCTGGATTCTCAACTCTGTTCCACTGGTCTATGTATCTGTTGTTGTACCAATACCAGGCTGTTTTGACTACTGTGGTGGTATAATAGTTTCTAAAATCAGGTAAAGTGAGGACTCCAACTTTGTTCTTCTTTTCCAGTAATGCTTTACTTATCCGGGCCTCTTTCCCTTCCATATGAAGTTGGTGATTTGTTTCTCCATCTCATTAAAAAATGTTGTTGGAATTTGGATTGGAATTGCATTCTATCTATAGATGGCTTTTGGTAGAATAGACATTTTTACAATGTTAAGCCTTCCTATCCATGACCAAGGTATGTTTTTCCACTTATGTAGGTCTCTTTTGGTTTCTTGCAGTAGTGTTTTGTAGTTTTCTTTGTATAAGTCTTTTACATCTCTGGTAAGATTTATTCCTAAATATTTTATCTTCTTGGGGGCTACTGTAAGTAGTATTAACTTGGTGATTTCCTCTTCTATGTTCTTTTTCTTGGTGTAGAGGAATTCAACTGATTTGGGTATGTTTATCTTGTATCCTGATACTCTGCTGAACTCCTGTATTAGTTTCAATAGTTTTCTGGAGGATTCTTTAGGGTTTTCTGTATATAAAATCATGTCACCTGCAAATAGAGATATTTTTACTTCTTCCTTACCAATCTGGATGCACTTTATTTCTTTATCTAGCCTAATTGCCCTGGCTAGGACCTCTAGCACAATGTTGAATAAGAGTGGTGGTAAAGGGCATCCTTGTTGGGTTCTCGATCTCAAGAGGAATGCTTTCAGACTCCCTCCATTTGGGATGCTGTTGGCTATTGGCTTTGTATATATGCCCTTTATTATGTCGAGGAACTTTCCTTCTATTCCTATTTTGCTGAGAGCTTTTATCATGAATGGGTGTTGAACTTTGTCAAATGCCTTTTCTGCATCGATTGATAAAATCATGTGGTTCTTGTCTTTTGTTTTATTTATACGATGGATTACATTAATTGTTTTTCTAATGTTGAACCATCCCTGCATACCAGGTATGAATCCCACTTGGTCATGGTGAATTATTTTTTTGATATGTTGTTGAAATCTATTGGCTAGAATTTTGCTGAGGATCTTTACATCTAAGTTCATAAGGGATATAGGTCTGTAATTTTCTTTTTTTGCAGTGTCTTTACCTGTTTTTGGTATCAGGGAGTACACTGGCTTCATAAAATGAGTTTGGTAGTATTCCGTCCTTTTCTATGCTCTGAAATACCTTTAGTTGTAGTGGTGTTAACTTTTCTCTGAAAGTTTGGCAGAACTCTGCAGTGAAGCCACCCGAGCCAGAGGTTTTTTTTTTTGTTGGGAGTTTTTTGATTACCTTTTCAATCTCTTCTTTTGTTATGGGTCTATTTAGTTGTTCTACCTTTGTTTGTGCTAGTATAGGTAGGTAGTGTGTTTCTAGGAATTCATCCATTTCTTCTAGGTTTTCAAATTTGTGTAAAAATTTTTTTTTTTTAATTTGTTAGAGTACAATTTTTCACAGTAATCTGATATGATTCTTTTAATTTCAGTTGTGTCTGTTGTAATATCGCCCATCTCATTTCTTATTCGGGTTTTTTGCTTCCTCTCCTGTTTTTCTTTTGTCAGTTTGGCCAGTGGTTTATCAATTTTGTTAAATTTTTTCAAAGGATCACCTTTTGGTCTTGTTAACTCTTTCAATTGTTTTTCTGTTTTCTATTTCTTTTAGTTCTGCTGTAATTTTCATTATTTCCTTTCTTCTTAGTGCCTGCAGGTTTCTTTTGTTGCTCTCTTTCTATGTGTTCAAGTTGTAGAGATAATTTTTTGATTTTGACCCTTTCTTCTTTTTGTGTGTGTGTATTTATTGATATAAATTGACCTCTGAGCACTGCTTTCACTATGTCCCAAAGATTCTGATAGGAAGTGTTTTCATTCTCATTGGACTCTACGAATTTCTTCATTCCATCCTTAATGTCTTCTATAACCCAGTCTTTTTTGAGCAGGGTTTTGTTCAGTTTCCAAGTGTGTTTGGTTTCTTTTCCCTGCTTTTTCTGCTGTTGATTTCCACTTTTATGGTCTTATGGTCAGAGAAGATGCTTTGTAATATTTCAATGTTTTGGATTCTGCTAAGGCTTGCTTTATGACCTAATATGTGGTCTATTCTAGAGAATGTTCCATATGCACCAGAAAGGAAAGTATACTTGGCTGCTGTTGGGTGGAGTGTTCTCTATATGTCTATAAGGTCAAGTTGGTTGATCGTGGCATTGAGATCTTCCGTTTCTTTATTGAGCTTCTTTCTGGATGTCCTGTCCTTCACCGAAAGTGGTGTGTTGAAGTCTCCTACTATTATTGTGGAGCTGTCTATCTCACTTTTCAATGCTGTTAGAGTTTGTTTCATGTACCCTGTAGCCCTGTCTTGGGTGTATAAACATTTAATATGGTTATATCCTCCTGGTGTATTGTCCCTTTAATCAATATATAATGTCCTTCCTTATCCTTTTTGGTGGATTTAACTTTGAAGTCTATTTTGTCAGAAATTAATATTGCTACTTCTGCTCTTTTTTGATTGTTGTTTGCTTGATGTATTTTTTTCCATCCTTTGAGTTTTAATTTGTTTGTGTCTCTAAGTCTAAGGTGTGTCTCTTGTAGGCAGCATATAGATGTACCATATTTTTGTATCCATTCTGCCACTCTCTGTCTCTTTATTGGTGCATTTAGTCCATTAACATTCAGTGTAATTATGGACAAGTATGAGTTTAGTGCTGCCATTTTGATGTCTTTGTTTGTGTGTTGTTGACAGTTTCTTTATCCCACTTAATTTTTTGTGCTGAGTAGTTCATCTTTATATATTGTCGTTTCCTCCTATTTGTTGTTGATTTTGTTTCTGCTGAGTCTATTTTTTTCTTGTATTTTATTTTGATGAGTAGGATAGTTAGTCTCCTTTGTGTCTCAAAGTATATGTGAACACTTACACGGCATCTGAGACAACTCAGGCTTAGTTTGTGCAGTGATTTTCTGGGCCTTATAACCGGTAAGTGACAAGATTGGGTTTAGAACTGGGGTCAAAGAGAATTCTTCCCAGTCGAAATTGTTAAAAGTCCTTCTACCTTTCCTTTAGTTTTGAATATCCATTCTGGTGATCACCAGCATTCAAATTTGCAAGATTTTGTAAAATTAGCATCTTGAATTACTTCTTCTTTCATATCATTTTACATTATGTTGCCTGAGCATTTCTTTCTAGGCTTTCCACTTTATTTTTCCAGACTTTCAGAAAAAGAAGTGAACAAGAAAATGTTAAGATCTCTTTTGGGCATAATGGAGTCAATTTGTAGTATATTTATTGTGTGGTAGACAGAATTAT
The DNA here is from genome assembly GCF_024166365.1 of Elephas maximus indicus. Lineage (NCBI taxonomy): Eukaryota > Metazoa > Chordata > Mammalia > Proboscidea > Elephantidae > Elephas > Elephas maximus. Next base: position 44,309,694 of record NC_064823.1, read on the forward strand.
TTGTTTAAAAATTCAGTGCATACGGGGGCTTCTCTGCGGTGTCCTTCTCTAGGAGAATTATTCTTCCCACCTAAATGACATCAGTGTTGCCCATGTGACTCGCTTTAGCAAATGAAATATGAGTAGAATGGACACATACCACAACTGAGCAGAACCTTTCAGAGCCATTACATGGTGCTGCCATTGTTCTTTTTCCTCTTTCTAGACAGGAGCATTTCTCAGATTGGGGTTATTCTTTCTGCCTGGATCCTGGGGTAAAGAAAATTATGTTGCAGAGCCACAAACTAACTTAAGCCACCAATAAACCTTTGTTGGTATGAGTCACTAAGATTTGGAGGTTGTTAAGGCAACATGATATGATACAGCAAACGCTAACAACACGTATTGCATGTCAGTGGAGTCACTGATTATATACACAGCCATAACTTTTGATACATTTTACTCAGAAAATTTTAACATGAGTTTATTTCTAAATTAATTTGAATTTGTTAGACCAGATATTATGGCAACAGTGGAAGTCATTTTATTATATTGTTATTCACTAATCTTAAAAAGTATAGAGGGACATGAGCTGCTGTTTTAATAATGATGCCATGTATTTATTGTCACATTATACTTGATAAAATACTTTCAGATACAGAATCACTTTTTATTTTCACAATAATTCTGTGTAATAGGTCTTATCCTCTATTTTATGGAGAGAAAATTGCTGAGATTTAGAGACATTCAGCAGACTTTCCAAAGATTCTGTGTTAGTAAATGTGATAAACGAATAAGAAATAGATTTCTAATTCAGCCCTTCTCCCACTCTACCCTACTGTCTCACAGTATTCACCATTATGTATGACTTTTCTTGCGTGATTGGTTTTCTCTTTACTGTTTTCTATAGTCATAGTGAATTTAAGAACGCTATAGTCATAGTTAATGACAGGAACCCTGGTGGTGTAGTGGTTAAGAGCTACAGCTGCTAAGCAAAAGGTCAGCAGTTTGAATCCACCAGGCGCTCTTTGGAAACCCTATGGGGCAGTTCTACTCTGTCCTATAGGGTTGCTATGAGTTGGAATCAATTCAACTGCAGTGGGTTTGGTTGGTTTTGGTTTACAGTTAATAACAACTTTATCTTGAGGGAAATGGGAAATTTCTGGAATTACAGTCTTCTTGCTGCATGACATTCAACTGTAATAGGGTCTTAGAGGTCAGAATGAAAAGCATGGAGTGAACTATAGTCCTTATAAGCGGTGCGTAATACTATATAAAGATGCACTGGACATTTAGATATTAGGAAATACAAACATGATATTTTATCTTGGTCTGCTCTTATCCTCATCCATCTCTTCTGGACTTTGTTATGGTGACTTCAGTCACAGTGAAATTGGACAAGACAAAAATATGCATTCTGTCTGACTCCCTAGAGTTGATGTGTGTTGCTGCATTAAATAGCAAGAACGTGCCAATGGTGGTCCTAAATCTTACATGATATTAAGACAGCTACTGGTAAATCAGAGTGAGATCCTATACTACGGTTCTACAGGTACTTTGTGTGTGTGTGCGTGTGTTCTGTATTGGCTCCAATATAACAAATTACAATGAAAATTTTACCTCTTTCTCTGTCTTATTTTTTCTCTCTCAAGCTCTCTTTTGCTCTTGGTCTCTCTGTCGCCCTCTGTATATGTGTAATTATTAGTAGGTGAAGTAGGCGTAGAGGAATTCTACAATGGAGATGATAAGACCTTTCTTTTCTAGGAGTAATTTGTATGATCTACAAGTTGACGTGCTTAATAAAAGTGCATTTTTTTAAACATGTGTCTTACCTGCTACTACATAAAGTTCTCTCTCTTTCTCTGGATCTTTAGCCTAGTATTTTTTACATTTGGCTTGATTCATGTTGTTGTATGTGTATTTTATATACAAATCTATATATTATAATTGTAGAAGTTTGATGATCTGAGGCCAAAATTGTTTTAAATATGAAAAATATGTTTTTAACCAGGTTAAAAATTAAGTAAACAAATCTTCACCAAATCATTTATTTGTGACCATAGAATCTTCTCAAACTCAATACTTATTACAGGGCAGAAAGATCACAGTGGGAAAATGAGGTAAATAATGGTCAAAATGTCTTTGTTGAAGAATGTCATTTAAACCTGTACTTGATCATATGTTATGAAATAAGTTCAATGGACAAAAATTAATAAGCTGGAAAATGACAGGCTGCAAACAATTAGCATATATTATTGTCCTGTGTCCAAACATCCTGTTATTAAGTATTTCCTTTGAGTAAATAATTATCCTAATACATACTTAGAGTATCAAACTACCAGCTTACAAGGAAGGCAAAAGGCAAGGGTTTTGATGTATTGCTCAATAAGGAAAAAAAAAAAAATCATTTGCTTGGATAAAACTTCTTGTATTTTATGCAGAACTATTAAACCTAATCAAATGTGAGCCTTCTGAAAGACTGTGTCCTTTTGTGAACAAATAGCTTGGGTGGACTCTAGCCTTAGGCTTCCAAACTCTTCATTTTAGTTTAAGAAGCATGTTCGATGCACGAGGAAGTGGCTTTATCTTCAACCAGAGGAAAACATCACGTGAACTGTGATGGCACAGCATTGCCTATGGAAGGAATGACGCATGACATGCAGATGCTTACCTGCAGTACAGAAATGGGGTAGACTCAGGAAATGGGGAGAAAGGATGAAAACAAATCAAAATTTTAAAATTAGTTTTCCACTTTCTAATGATTTTTTAGCTTGCAGATATTATGGAATCCAAATAAATATACCATTCTCTTAGTTGTGCTTTTACATTCCTGGTAACAAATACTTATTTTATTATATTGAACTTTGTGGCATTGATGGTTGAGTGGTAGAATTCTCGTCTTCCAGTGTGAGAGATGTGGTTAGATCCCTGGCCAAAGCAACTCATGTGTAGTCATCACCAGTCTGTCAGTGGAGGCTTGCATGTCCTTATGATGCTGACAGGTTTCAGTGGCACTTCCAGATTAAACTGGCTAGGTGGAAAGCCCTGGTGATCTAGTTCTGAAAACCATCCAATGAAAACCTGTTGCTCACAATGGTCTGACCCGCAACAGGTCATAGAGATGTCACATAACCAGGTAACCTTTCATTCTGTTATGCATGGGGTTACGCAATATGTCGGAGGCCAACTTGACTGGACAGCAGCTAATAACGATATTGAACATTGTCTCCTTCAACTTCAAAACATGCACATTGGTTTTCCTTGTACAAAATACTACAGAATACAATTTGAATGCTTTACTTTGCTGGTGATGGAGTTAAACATATTTAAACATTCATACTTCTGAATGTGTGGAGAATCATACAAAGGTTCCACGATTGTTGTATCACATTCATTCAGTTACCCAAAAACAAAAAATGCATTTGTCCAGTTTCTGTTTTGAGTACTGGGTTGTAAGAAGAGTAAAGAGAGATATTTCCCTATGTCTAGTGATATTGACAATAGAGGGTAGGAAGGAAGTAAAAATGAAAATCTTGTCCCAACTATAAGACCACTTCTAGCATTACCTTTTCTTGATTCTTCAAGATGATGATTCATCAAGGATGACAGGTGTAACAGCAAATTTGATCTGTCTGCCCTCAAGAAACTTGCATCGCGAGTAACTGGGACAAATTTATGAGCTTGACTAATTTTCCTGTTATATTACTTTAATACTGAAACCTAAAAAAAATACTTTGCAGGGAAAGATATTTCTTATTTTCTGGCAACCTGGTTTTCTTTCACCACCCAAAAGTAGAATAAAAATTTACAAAAATAATAGAGTGAAATTTTGTAACATTTTTCCTGATTTAAATGTTACTGGAGCTTATCATTAACCCAAGTTGAGAATAAATCACCGTAAAAAATCCAAACCAAACCCACTGCCATCAAGTTGATTCTGACTCATAGCAACACTATAGGACTAAGTAGAACTGCCCCATTGAGCTTTCAAGGGGCGCCTGGAGGATTCAAACTTCTGAGCTTTTGGTTAGCAGCCCTAGCACTTAACCACTATGCCACCAGGGATGAGATGAATAATTCAAAATGGAGATTTCATTAAAAAAAAATTTATTAGACTTTATTTTTCAGAATAATTTAGAGCTACAGAAAAAATTGAGAAGAGCATGTATAGAGAGCTCCCATATACTTCTTCTCCCATTGCCCCTTTAGCTTACATTGTGTGTGATATATTTGTTACAATTCATCAGCCAGTATTGATACATTACTGTTAACTAATGTCCATAGTTGCATAAATTTCTTTCCTTTTTTACCTTATGTCTTTTGTTTGTTTGTTTGTTTCAAGGTCCCCATCTAGAACACCACATTACATTTACTTCTCTTTTTTTAGGCACCTCTTGGCCGTGACAGTTCCTCAGACTTTCCTCGTTTTTGATGTCCTTGGCAGTTTTGAGCCATAGTCCCCAGTTGTTTCGTAGGCTGTCCCTCTGCTGAGGAAACCCGGGTGGTGCAGTGGTTAAGTGCTATGGCTGCTAACCAAAAGGTTGGCGGTTTGAATCCACCAGGTGCTCCTTGGAAACTCTATGGGGCAGTTTTCCTCTGTCCTATAAGGTCACTATCAATCAGAATTGACCGACGGCAATGGTCTTGTAATTAGACTGGTGTTATGGTTTTTTGGAGGAAAACAACTGAGGTAAGTTGTCATTTTCATCACGTACTAACAACATGATCTATGACCGTTGATATTGACCTTGAGAATGAGACTGAGGTAGTGTTTGTTAGGGTTCTCCAAAAAGTGATATTATTTTTTCCCTTTCCATACTGTACTCCTTGGAAGGAAGTCACTATATGCTGCCCACACTTAAAAAAAAAAAAAACTTACTTAGAGGATGGGAATTTGTGCTCCCCCTCCTTGAAGCTGAAATATCTACATAAATTATTAGGAATTCTGTTGCATGGGAGATTTGTCTCTTCTTATTTATTTATCCAATCATTTGTTTATATCAGTATGAAGTTATGGATATTTATTTTATACTTTGGGTTATAATCTAATACTACTTTATTTCTTTTATTGCTCAGATTGTTTCAACTTTGACCACTAGGATCTCTTTCATTTAGCTCCTGTGAACCTCTGACATACACTCATCAGTATAGTTTTCTTATTTTTGACCATTTTCTTACTTTCTGGCACCACAAGATGCTCCAGGAATACCTTATATATTTTCTGTCCCAGTTGTAGAAACAGCCATTTCCTCCATGAGCCCTGGTTCCTTTCTGGTAGAATAGTATTAGTAACTAAGACCAGGGCACTATGTGTGCTCATGTGCTACTAGGGTGTCATTTTTTTGAGGCTCTCTCAGCTGTAGAGCAAGGTTATATATGTGTATATACTAACAATGTATCTATAAAATCCAGTGCTGTCAAGTTGAAAACATGCCTATAAATATTTCTATATGCTTTTTTTGTTAGGTGCCATCAAGTCGGTTCCGACTCACAGTGGCCCTATGTACAACGGAACAAAACACTGCCTGATTCTGTGCCATTCTCATAACCCTTTTTATGCTTGAGCCCATTCTTGCAGCCATTGTGTCAATCCATTTCACTAAGGGTCTTCCCTTTTTCTGCTGACCCTCTACTTTACCAAGAATGATATTCTTCTCCAGGGACTGATAAAGTACAGAGTCAGCTAAAAAAAGGAAGACCCTCAGTGGGGAAAGATGAAGTTTGGGCTTAGCTAAAATAGTGACAACTTGCTGAATACCATTAGCATTCAGTTGTCACCTTAGGAAGACATATACAAATAAGATCACATGGTAGGAGCAAGAGCTACATTCTAGGAATAAAGGTTAAGCTTAAATGTACTTGCCTTCAAAAAGCCTAAAAGCAAGCCTTTGTAAGATTAAAGTAATTTGTGAATTATTTAACTGTTTTTCAGAACAAAACTCAACACTCTTTAGAGAAAGATGATACAATCCAGGACCTCTACAAACGTAGACCATCCACAAGGTCTGATGGAAAACAAAAATCACTAGACATATAAATGAAGCAGAAAAATTGATAATCAAGGTATAAAATAGTCAATAGAAGTAGATTCAGAGTTAGTGGTTAAGGGTATCAAAATAAGTTTGACTAATATATTAAAGAAAATGGAGGAAAAATATAGAACATGATTTAAAGTGGTGGATAATTTCAATACAGATTTTGGCTCTATAAAAACAAATGGAAATTAAGAACTGCAAAATACAAATTCTGAGCTTAATCCCTTGTTGAGTGGAACAGTGGATGCAGCAGCAGATTGGATTAAATAGAAGATAGACTATATAACATCAAAGATAGGTGTCTTAGTTATCTAGTGCTGCTACAACAGAAATACCACAAGTGGATGGCTTTAACAAAGAGAAGTTTATTTCCTCACAGTAAAGTAGGCTGAAAGTCCGAATTCAGGGTGTCAGCTCCAGGGGAAGTCTTTCTCTCTCTTTTGGCCTTCTCATCAATCTTCACCCAGACTAGGAGCTTCTCCACACAGGAACCCCACGTTTAAAGGATGGGTTCTGCTCCTAGCACTGCTTTCTTGGTGGTATGAGGTCTTCCTGCCTCTCTGCTCACTTCTCTCTTTTATATTCCAAAAGAAACCTACTCAAGACACAATCCAATCCCATAGATTGAGTCTTGATTCATCAACACTACTGCCACCCATTTCCCCTCTTTAACATCATGGAGGCAGAATTTACAACACACAGGAAAATCACATCAGCTGACAAAATGGTGGCCAATCACACAATACCAGGAATTGTGTCCCAACCAGACTGATCTACACATTTTGGGGGAATGTTCAATCCATGACAGTAGGCAATACAAACTGAAGTACAAAAAGAAAAATAAATTAAAAAAAAAAAAGAAATAGAGCATGTGAGAAATGTGAGACACATTCAACAGGCCTAATATATTTAATTGATACATTTTTTTATCAGAAGATAAAAAATTAGACTGGCAAAAAAAATAAAATAAACCCATGTTGCAGTTGCTATTTTAGTAATTAATTAATAATGGAACTAGTAAAAAAAACAGAACTCTCTTGAAGGAGAATCTAAAGAACAGACAATATATAGGAAAAATAAATTTACTAGTAGATGCTAAAATGGCCTCTTCATAGGGCAGAGACAACTGCATCATCACTGGGTAAAATTTATTTGCACTTCTATGAAGACAAATCATTTGCATCACTATCAGCTTTGTACAACTTCAAAAAAAAAAAAAAAAAACCGTTGTCATCAAATTGACTCTGACTCATATTGACCCTATAGGACAGAGTACAACTGCCCCATAGGGTTTCCAAGGCTGTAACCTTTTACATAAGCAGACTGCCATATCTCTCTCCCACAGAGTGGCTGGTGGGTTCTAACCACAGACCTTTTGGTAGCAGCAGAGCGTTTACCTACTCTGCCACCAGGGCTCCTTTCCCACAATTTAGAGAATTATAAATAGCTTGGTCAAAGACAATGAAAGTTACTAACCTACAGAGACTTACACACCTGGAACGGTATGATAGAACATGCCTAGTGTTCCACAGAAAGAACTCTGACAATGATTTTTTTTTTCCATTTTCAGTCATTCACAATCTTTCCTTTTTACATATATGTAATCAGTGTTCCAGAAAGAAAGATAAAATGGCTGAGAATACATATTTATTTACTCTCTTGGGATGGCACTACTGAGTTCCCATTTTAAATCTATGATTACTTTTATTATGGAATATATCACTATGTAATAATATTATGTTACAATTAATAATGAATGAAATGTATAATAAATATACATTAGAGCTTCTACATAATTCATCTAACATACTTTGGACATGTTATCAGGAGGGATCAGTCCTTGGAGAAGGACAACATGCTTGATAAGGTAGAGGGTCAGCGAAAAAGAGGAAGATTCTCAACGAGATGGATTGACACAATGGCTGCAACAATGGGCTCAAACATAGCAATTATGGATGGCTCAGGACAGGCCAGTGTCTCGTTCCCTTGTACATGAGGTCACTGTGAATGGGAACCCACTCCACAGCATCTAACAATAAAAACAAGATAATAATCTGCTAATTACACTATGGAAAACATTGATTTGTTATAGAAATGTCTTTATTCCAAAAATAAATGGTTATTAAAATTTAGGAGTTTATGACATATTTACAAATTCTGAGATAAAACACCATATTATGATGTTATTTCTCCCATTATATTTATTTATTTTTTTCTTTTTGATTATCAGCATCAGAAAACAGAAAGCCACTAGAGAAAAAAATGAATGGAAATTACTTGGATTAGCCAGTAAATTTTGGTGAGAAGACATGGCATATCAGTTCTGAAAAAGCATTAAAGCTAGCTTCTAGATAATGTATCAGAAATCCATCACTGGATTTTTGGAGTCAGACATAAATTTACTTTCTACATCCAAGTAGAAGAAATTTAAAATAAAATAGTAAGAGAAAAATCTGTTAAGTGCATTTCTGCTGATTCAAATATTCGGCCAAAAAATTTCAGTATTGAATGGAACACTCTTGATGGAAATTGTTTAACAGATAAAATACAAATCAAAGAATTAAAATTATGTAAATTTAATGTGTAAAATTATTTTCAATAACTAAAAAAAAATTAAGTGTTATATTTCATCATATTCTCAGGTTTTAACACTTCTGAATTTGGGATGTTACTTAAAATGATTTAAAAAAATTTGCCGGAGGCGGGGCCAAGATGGCGGACTAGGTAGACGCTACCTCGGATCCCTCTTGCAACAAAGACTTGGAAAAACAAGTGAATCGATCACATATGTAACAATCTACGATCCCTGAAAAACAAACACAGATTTAGAGACGGAAAACGAACAAATACGGGGAAGCAGCAACTGTTTTCGGAGCCTGGAGCCAGCGTCCCAGTCAGGTAACCTTGGCGCTGGGCTTCTGGGCCCAGGGGAGCTGAACTCAAAAATCTTGTGACGGCACAAACAAGGGGTGCAATCCTACCCCCCTGAACTGAACCCGGGAGGGGGCACAGCCAGTCTGCGCGGGCGGCGTGGCGACACGGCTGGTGGGAGAAGTCCCCGGGAGGCAGCGACTGGTATTGGAACTGGGAGTGCAGCGTCCCAGCCGGAGAACCTTGGCGCCGAGCTTTTGACTGAGCGCTGTCATGGCGCAAGCACGGGGCACAGCCCTACTCCCCTGAACTAATCCCTGGAGCCGGGAGTGCAGTATCCCAGCAGGGGAACCTTGACACTGGGCTTTGGACTGGCAGCGGAGGATCTGACAGTGGCTTCAGCGCGCCAGACCCCCAGGGGCAATATCCACACAGCCAGCACACATAGGTGACACGCCCCTCGGGAATCTCAGATAAAATAGTCATTCCAAGCAAGACAAGCAACTTTGGCTATATTCCGAGGTGCTACTCTCCTATTTCTCTGAACTCTCCCCCGCCCTTCCCAGGTGGCTTCATTAACATTGGAATTTCCTGAGCGAAAGGGAGATCGGCTCTGGCTCCGCAGCTGCTTTAATTCCCTCCCCCCCCTTTTCTTTTTTGGTCTTTTCCTAACCCATTCTTCCGGCCTGAGAGAAAAAAAAAAGAGAAGGAACCACAAAAAACCCAGGGACCAAAAATCCATCCCTAATTGGACTAAAAACACAGAACCAGCTACAGCCAAGCATATATGATCCAAATCTCAGACTTTCATCCTTACAGGGGACAAGGTGGTGGTTATAATCCAAAGGCAGTTCTGATAGAGATCTGACTGCATTTGTTTTTAGCGGATTTTCTGGAAAAACAAGTTTCTCAGGACTGATATCTCTCCTTATTCAACAGAGTCCTAACTGACCCACAACAGGGAACTGAGGGCTGAAGCTCCCCCCAGACCACCTAGCCTCTTGCCTTAGGGGTCTAAGGAGGTTGACACCTACCAATCAGTAGAGGTACTTGCATTGGGGGCCTAAGGTACAGCTGCAGTGCCCTCCTACCAAGGTGCTATAGGAATAGAGACACACCCACCTCACTGACACTTGGGGGAAGCCTGTCAGCATCCTGCCCCCCCTGGAGGGTGAACCTCAGCTGCTAATAGAATCTGGTGCACACGACTATCACCACTACTTCTCGAGGTGGATAGGTGTTAGGGTGCAGCACACACTTGATGACCCAAAATCAGATTCTACTCAAGAATAGTGAATAGACTCAGGCATATATATCTGGCAACAGCCCAAACCAGCTGGTAATAGGTCATAAGTAAGTCAAGGGCTACAACAAACAAGACAGCACAATCTAGTAGCCCATCCATGTATACTGAAAGAAAACAAAACAAGATAAGACTCAGTGAGCAATTACAGAATAAACCACTACTATATCTTATATCTTAGTGATGGCTCGGAGACAGCAGTCGATATCAAACCACATAAAAAAGCAAACCATGACAGCTTCTACAACCCCCCAAACAAAAGAATCAAAATCTTTCCCAAATGAAGATACAATCCTAGAATTATCAGATACAGAATACAAAAAACTAATTTACAGAATGCTTCAAGACATCAGAAATGAAATAAGGCAAACTGCAGAAAAAGCCAAGGAACACACTGATAAAACAGTTGAAGAACTCAAAAAGATTATTCAAGAACATAGTGGAAAAATTAATAAGTTGCAAGAATCCATAGAGAGACAGCATGTAGAAATCCAAAAGATTAACAATAGAATTACAGAATTAGACAACACAATAGGAAGTCAGAGGAGCAGACTCGAGCAATTAGAATGCAGACTGGGACATCTGGAGGGCCAGGGAATTAACACCAACATAGCTAAAAAAAAATCAGATAAAAGAATTAAAAAAAATGAAGAAACTCTAAGAATCATGTGGGACTCTATCAAGAAGGATAACTTGCGAGTGATTGGAGTCCCAGAACAGGGAGGGAGGACAGAAAACACAGAGAAAATAGTTGAAGATCTGCTGACAGAAAACTTCCCTGACATCATGAAAGACAAAAGGATATCTATCCAAGATGCTCATCGAACCCCACTTAAGATTGATCCAAAAAGAAAAACACCAAGACATATTATTATCAAACTTGTCAAAACCAAAGATAAAGAGAAAATTTTAAAAGCAGCCAGGGAGAAAAGAAAGGTCTCCTTCAAGGGAGAATCAATAAGTTCAGACTACTCAGCAGAAACCATGCAGGCAAGAAGGCAATGGGATGACATATACAGAACACTGAAGGAGAAAAACTGCCAGCCAAGGATCATATATCCAGCAAAACTCTCTCTGAAATATGAAGGCGAAATTAAGATATTTACAGATAAACACAAGTTTAGAGAATTTGCAAAAACCAAACCAAAGCTACAAGAAATACTAAAGGATATTGTTTGGTCAGAAAACCAATAATATCAGATACCAGCACAACACAAGGTCACAAAACAGAACATCCTGATATCAACTCAAATAGGGAAATCAGAAAAACAAATTAAGATTAATTAAAAAAAAAAATGCTCATAACAGGGAACTATTGAAGTCAATATGTAAAAGATCACAATAATCAAAAAGAGGGACTAAATACAGGTGGCATAGAACTGCCATATGGAGAGTGATACAAGGTGATATAGAACAATACAAGTTAGGTTTTTACTTAGAAAAATAGGGGTAAATATTAAGGTAACCACAAAGAGGTATAACAACTCCATAACTCAAGACACAAGCCAAGAAAAATGTGACGACTCAACAAACATAAAGTCAAACACTAGGAAAATGAGGATCTCACAATTTACTAAGAAAAACATCTCAGCACAAAAAAGTATGTGGAAAAATTAAATTGTCAACAACACACATAAAAAGGCATCAAAATCACAACACTAAACACTTATTTATCTATAATTACCCTGAATGTAAATGGACTAAATGCACCAATGAAGAGACAGAGAGTCACAGACTGGATAAAGAAACACGATCCCTCTATATGCTGCCTACAAGAGACACACCTTAGACTTAGAGACACAAACAAACTAAAACTCAAAGGATGGAAAAAAATATATCAAGCAAACAATAAGCAAAAAAGAAGAGGAGTAGCAATATTAATTTCTGACAAAATAGACTTTAGACTTAAATCCACCACAAAGGATAAAGAAGGACACTACATAATGATAAAAGGGACAATTGATCAGGAAGACATAACCATATTAAATATTTATGCACCCAATGACAGGGCTGCAAGATACATAAAACAAATTTTAACAGAACTGAAAAGTGAGATAGACACCTCCACAATTATAGTAGGAGACTTCAACACACCACTTTTGGAGAAGGACAGAACATCCAGTGAGAAGCTCAATAGAGACACGGAAGACCTAATTACAACAATCAACCAACTTGACCTCATTGACTTATACAGAACTCTTCACCCAACTGCTGCAAAGTATACTTTTTTCTCTAGCGCACATGGAACATTCTCTAGAATAGACCACATATTAGGTCATAAAACAAACCTTTGCAGAGTCCAAAACATCGAAATATTACAATGCATCTTCTCAGACCACAAGGCAATAAAACTAGAGATCAATAACAGAAAAACTAGGGAAAAGAAATCAAATACTTGGAAACTGAACAATACCCTCCTGAAAAAAGACTGGGTTACAGAAGACGTCAAGGAGGGAATAAGGAAATTCATAGAATGCAACGAGAATGAAAATACTTTCTATCAAAACCTCTGGGACACAGCAAAAGCAGTGCTCAGAGGCCAATTTATATCGATAAATGCACACATACAAAAAGAAGAAAGAGCCAAAATCAGAGAACTGTCCCTACAACTTGAACAAATAGAAAGTGAGCAACAAAAGAATCCATCAGGCACCAGATGAAAACAAATAATAAAAATTAGAGCTGAACTAAATGAATTAAAATTAGAGAACAGAAAAACAATTGAAGGAATTAAAAAAGCCAAAAGCTGGTTCTTTGGAAAAATCAACAAAATTGATAAACCATTGGCTAGACTGACTAAAGAAATACAGGAAAGGAAACAAATAACCTGAATAAGAAACGAGATGGGCCACATAACAACAGACCCAACTGAAATTAAAAGAATCATATCAGATTATTATGAAAAATTATACTCTAACAAATTTGAAAACCTAGAAGAAATGGATGAATTCCTGGAAAAACACTACCTACCTAAACTAACACATTCAGAAGTAGAACAACTAAATAGACCCATAACAAAAAAAGAGATTGAAACGGTAATCAAAAAAGTCCCAACAAAAAAAAGCCCTGGCCCAGACGACTTCACGGCAGAGTTCTACCAAACTTTCAGAGAAGAGTTAACCCCACTACTACTAAAGCTATTTCAAAGCATAGAAAATGACGGAATACTACCCAACTCATTCTATGAAGCCACCATCTCCCTGATACCAAAACCAGGTAAAGACATTACAAAAAAAGAAAATTACAGACCTATATCCCTCATGAACATTGATGCAAAAATCCTCAACAAAATTCTAGCCAATAGAATTCAACAACATATCAAAAAAATAATTCACCCTGATCAAGTGGGATTTATACCAGGTATGCAAGGCTGGTTTAATATCAGAAAAACCATTAATGTAATCCATCACATAAATAAAACAAAAGACAAAAACCACATGATCTTATGAAATGATGCAGAAAAGGCACTTGACAAAGTCCAACACTCATTTATGATAAAAACTCTCACCAAAATAGGAATTGAAGGAAAATTCCTCAACATAATAAAGGGCATCTATGCAAAGCCAACAGCCAATATCACTCTAAATGGAGAGAACCTGAAAGCATTTCCCTTGAGAACGGGAACCAGACAAGGATGCCCTTTATTACCGCTGTTATTTAACATTGTGCTAGAAGTCCTAGCCAGGGCAATTAGGCTAGACAAAGAAATAAAGGGCATCCGGATTGGCAAGGAGGAAGTAAAATTATCTCTATTTGCAGATGACATGATCTTATACACAGAAAACCCTAAGGAATCCTCCAGAAAACTACTGAAACTAATAGAAGATGTGGCAGAGTCTCAGGTTATAAGATAAACATACAAAAATCACTTGGATTCCTCTACATCAACAAAAAGAGCATCGAAGAGGAAATAACCAAATCAATACCATTCACAGTAGCCCCCAAGAAGATAAAATACTTAGGAATAAATCTTACCAAGGATGTAAAAGACCTATACAAAGAAAACCAAAAAGCTCTAAAAAAAAAGCTCTACTACAAGAAATTAAAAAGGACCTACTTAAGTGGAAAAACATACCTTGCTCATGGATAGGAAGACTTAACATAGTAAAAATGTCTATTCTACCAAAAGCCATCTATACATACAATACACTTCCGATCCAAATTCCAATGTCATTTTTTAAGGTGAGAGAGAAACAAATCACCAGCTTCATATGGAAAGGAAAGAAGCCTCGGATAAGCAAAGCATTACTGAAAAAGAAGAAGAAAGTGGGAGGCCTCACTCTACCTGATTTCAGAACCTATTATACAGCCACAGTAGTCAAAACAGCCTGGTACTGGTACAACAACAGGCATAGACCACTGGAACAGAATTGAGAACCCAGATATAAATCCATCCACATATGGGCAGCTGATATTTGACAAAGGCCCAGTGTCAGTTAATTGGGGAAAAGATAGTCTTTTTAACAAATGGTGCTGGCATAACTGGATATCCATTTACAAAAAAATGAAACAGGACCCATACCTCACACCAAGCACAAAAACTAACTCCGAGTAGATCAAAGACCTAAACGTAAAGACTAAAACGATAAAGATCATGGAAGAAAGAATAGGGACAACCTTAGGAGCCCTAATACAAGGCATAAACAAAATACAAAACATTACCAAAAATGATGAAGAGAAACCCGATAACTGGGAGCTCCTAAAAATCAAACACCTATGCTCATCTAAAGACTTCACCAAAAGAGTAAAAAAGACCACCTACAGACTGGGAAAGAATTTTCAGCTATGACATCTCTGACGGCGCCTGATCTCTAAAATCTATATGATTCTGTCAAAACTCAACCACAAAAAGACAAACAACCCAATCAAGAAGTGGGCGAAGGATATGAACACACACTTCACTAAAGAAGATATTCAGGCAGCCAACAGATACATGAGAAAATGCTCTCGATCATTAGCCATTAGAGAAATGCAACTTAAAACTACAATGAGGTTCCATCTCACTCCAACAAGGCTGGCATTAATCCAAAAAACACAAAATAATAAATGTTGGAGAGGCTGAAGAGAGATTGGAACTCTTATACACTGCTGGTGGGAATGTAAAATGGTACAACCACTTTGGAAATCTATCTGGCATTATCTTAAACAGTTGGAAATAGAACTACCATACAACCCAGAAATCCCACTCCTCGGAATATACCCTAGAGAAACAAGAGCCTTCACACAAACGGATATATGCACACCCATGTTTATTGCAGCTCTGTTTACAATAGCAAAAAGCTGGAAGCAACCAAGGTGTCCATCAATGGATGAATGGCTAAATAAATTGTGGTATATTCACACAATCGAATACTACACATCGATAAAGAACAGTGACGAATCTGCAAAACATTTCATAACATGGAGGAAGCTGGAAGGCATTATGCTGAGCGAAATGAGTCAGAGGCAAAAGGACAAATATTGTATAAGACCACTATTATAAGATCTTGAGATATAGTATAAACTGAGAAGAACACATACTTTTGTGGTTACGAGGAGGGGAGGGAGGGAGGGTGGGAGAGGGTTTTTTACTGATTAATTAGCAGATAAGAACTGCTTTAGGTGAAGGGAAGGACAACACTCAATACATGGAAGGTCAGCTCAATTGGATTGGACCAAAAGCAAAGAAGTTTCCGGGATAAAATGAATGCTTCAAAGGTCAGCGGAGCAAGGGTGGGGGTTTGGGAACCATGGTTTAAGGGGACTTCTAAGTCAATTGGCAAAATAATTCTATTATGAGAACATTCTGTATCCCACTTTGAAATGTGGTGTATGGGGTCTTAAATGCTAACAAGCGGGCATCTAAGATGCATCAATTGGTCTCAACCCACCTGGAGCAAAGGAGAATGAAGAACACCAAGGTCACACGACAACTAAGAGCCCAAGAGACAGAAAGTGCCACATGAACCAGAGACCTACATCATCCTGAGACCAGAAGAACTAGTTGGTGCCCGGCCACAATCGACGACTGCCCTGACAGGGAGCACAATAGAGAACCCCTGAGGGAGCAGGAGATCAGTGGGATGCAGACCCCAAATTCTCATAAAAAGACCATACTTAATGGTCTGACTGAGACTAGAGGAATCCTGGCGGTCATGGTCCCCAAACCTTCTGTTGGCACAGGACAGGAACCATTCCCGAAGACAACTCATCAGACATGAAAGGGACTGGACAGTGGGTAGGAGAGAGATGCTGATGAAGAGTGAGCTAATTATATCAGGTGGACACTTGAGACTGTGTTGGCATCTCCTGTCTGGAGGGGGGATGGGAGGATAGAGAGAGTTGGAAGCTGGCAAAATTGTCACAAAAGGAGAGACTGGAAGGGCTAACTCATTACAGGGAGAGCAAGTGGGAGTACGGAGTAAGATGTATATAAACTTATATGTGACAGACTGACTTGATTTGTAAGCGTTCACTTGAAGCTCAATAAAAGTTAATAAAAAAAAAAGGAAAAAAAAATTTGCCATATTTTTCTTGGCACTTTATTTCTGTGGTGTCTTATGAAATAGAATCGATAATACATGGTATTACTCTATTATTTCAAAGAAAAGCCCTGATGTATGCCGTATAGAAGAGGTAACAGTTATGTTTACATATGTTAACTGTTGGGTTCAAACCGCCAACCTTTCTGTTAGCAGCTGAATGCTTAACCTCTGTGCCACCAGGTCTCCTTAATATTTTGGGAAGATTTTGTTTAGTATATGATACAGCTAGAAAAGGATTGTATACATTTGTAGTGGTTAAAAGGTTGGCTGCTTATCAGAAGGTCGCCAGTTCGAATCCACCAGCCGCTTCTTGGAAACCCTGTGGGGCAGTTCTACTCTGTCCTGTAGGGCTGCTATGAGTCAGAATAGACTCGACAACAACAGATTTGGTTTGTTGTTATTATTATTATTATTTTTTAACTGACAAATATGTAATCCTGACGAAGACAAAGCACTATGATAATGTTACAAAAAGGGTACAAAATATAATGGCTTGCAACAGAAAATCATTGGAAAATAGTCTAGGGCCATCTGTCTCTTTATTTTGTGTATTCTTTAAATTTGTTAGTAAATAATAGAGCAGAGATGTTTACACCACAAATTTAAAAAATATTATCCAGGAACTGTGACTCTACTTTCCAGCCTCAATGAAAATCTAGAGGATATTGAAAATGAATTTATTAAATATACATTTGAATCCATTATAAATTATACAATAAAATATCTGTTGTGCCACTAAAAAGTCATAGAAGTAGTATGAAATGATCTTTTAGAGTCTGTTGATTATATTAACAAAAACTGATTTTCAACACTAGCCGTGGGGGTCGTAAAAACACCCATTTTAAAAATTATTTGCTGTGACCTGATGTGGCATGTTGTTTTAAATACAATTAACTTTCTAAGCAAAATAATAACAGAAACAAAATTCAGTGTTCATAATGGCCTGGAAAGCAGTAAGAGATTAGAAAAGTCTTTGAAGAACAATGTTTACCAAAATCATACTAATGATGGTAATCAAATTGACATTGATATCCTTCATAAAATAGAAAGTCCCACAGTAAGTAAAAAAAGAAAAAAAAATCTTTTGTGCAGTCCATCAGCATTTCAAATTCAAATTGTATTTTCTTAGGCACCACAATATCATTTTTTAGATATGGTTATATTACTCTGAAAGTTTGTCATCTTTTTTTCAGTATTGTGTGTCCATATGTCTCAAAATTTATTGCGTGTAAGTATTACTGAGAGATCTTGCTAAAATGTAGGTTCTAATTCAGTATGGATTACACCATAACGTAAAGAAAACAAAATTCCTGACAAGTGGACCAATAAGCCATGTCATGATAAAAGATTTAAGTTGTCAAGGATTTCATTTTACTTGGATCCACGACCAACACCCATGGAAGCAGTAGTCAGGAAATCAAAAGACGCAGTGCTTTAGGCAAATCTGCTGCAAAAGACCTCTTTAAAGTGTCGAAAAACAATGAGGTCACCTTGAAGACTAAGGTGTGCCTGATCCAAGCCATGGTATTTTCAATTACATCATATGCATGTGAAAGCTGGACAATGAATAAAGAAGACCCAAGAAGAATTGATGCCTTTGAATTGTGGTGTTGGTAAGGATATTGAATATACCATGGACTGCCAAAAGAACAAAAAAAATCTGTCTTGGAAGAAGTATATCCAGAGTGCTCTTTAGAGGCAAGGATGGTGAGACTGCATCTTATATACTTTGGACATGTTGTCAGGAAGGGTCAGTCCCTGGAGAAAGACATCATGCTTGGCAAAGTACAGGGTTAGCAAAAAAGAGGAAGACCCTCAATGAGATGGACTGACACAGTGGCTGCAGCAATGGGCTCAAGCATAACAGGGATGGTGCAGGGCAGGGCAGTGTTTCGTTCTGTTGTACATAGGGTTGCTATGAGTCAGAACGAACTCAACGCCACCTAACAACGATGACAATAATTCAATAGATCTGAGGTGGAGCCTCTAATTCTGCATTTCTAAAAGCTGCTAGGTGGTCCTGATGCTGTTGCCTCACAAACTACACTTTGAGTAACAAGGTTTTAGATGATGCACGTAATTTGATAAATTACCCTTAATGTAAGCTGCTGCAACTATATGAAAATTTACAAATGAAACAGTCTACGAAATTTTTTTTTTTTTTTCCCTAGAACCTATTATTCTCCTAAGGTATTACAGTAGCTCATTGTCCAATGCTTTCTTTGGACACATCATCAGGAGGGCTGAATATCTGGGAAGGGCATGTTTGGTGAAGCAGAGGGTCAAGGAGGGTGTAGGAGACCCTCAGAGAGATGAATCGCCACAATCACCACAATGATAGACTTGGATGTAAGGTCACTTTGAGTCGGAATTGACTCAACAGCACTTAATCCATAACAAGGTATTGTAATACCTAAAAAAAATAGCAGTAATTAACCAGACATGTTTCTGACTACATTTTTAGCTCTCAGTACGTATTTAATTTGCTAATATCAGTGACTAGAAGATAATGAGAACATGAATTCTCAATAATATTTATGTAATTTTATATGTAAATATCAAATAAGTTTTATAGAAAACAAGATACTGATGAAACACAAAACCATTGAAACTGAAATAAGGAAGTAAGTTTCTGTGAAAGCCAATATGTATTTGATAATAAATTAATGTTTTAATTATGTGGTTTCTCATTATTATAGTTACAATTTCAGTTTTTATTATTTTATATTTAATAATTTGATTTAATTTATACAGAATATTATAATAATTCTTAAGAAATAGAATACACATTAACTTAGTATTTTTACTTGAGGAAGGTGCAACTTTTTCCATTTCATAAAAAATCGTCATATGGAGCTGTCTCTGAAAATTACTCTCTATTTCCGTTCTTCATTTGGTGTCCTTGTCTTCACTGCACAACTCTTTGGAATATGAGAATAACTTTAAAGATCAAAAGTTTTCATGTCATTCACAAATGTTTTACCCTTTTTATTGGCTGAGAAGACGTGCTATAATTGAAAAGGTACTATAAATACATTTCTACCAGTTGCAGGCTAGTTAATTCTGACTCATGGCGAACTGTGCTCCTTAGGTTTTTCAAGGCTGTGATCTTTCGGAAGTAGATTGACAGGCCTTTCTTCTGAGGTGCCTCTGGGTGGATTCGAATTGCCACTTTTTTGATTAATGGCTGAACGTTTAATCTTTTGTGCCACGCAAGGACTCTAAATAAAGTAATAAGTAAAATGAATTTGTATTTTATTAGAATACAAGTATACCAGTATATATTTGAAAGGTGGTCATGGCGATGGTGATTTGTGTCTTTCTCCATATAGTTTTATTGTTGTAAAGAACATATATAGCATAGCATTTTCCAGTTCAGCATTTTTACCTGCACAATTCTCTCCATATATTTGATATGTAACATCCGTAATGTGTAACATGCAACATATGTTTAACGTATAGATATGTTTCTCAGTGAGTCAATGAGCAAAGTTTATCATGGACAATTTGCTGTGACTCCTTCACTCACAAATTTAATAATAATAATAATTCAGCTCAACTTCACGACTTTATTTTGAAGTTTGTTTCTTGCAGTCCTGGAAATACATGATTTGATACTAAATTCCAGCCACATTGGTCAAACTACTTCAAAGTATATTACTTTCCAGTTTTTGTACATTCTAAGAGAGATTCCTGGACTCCAGCTGCTGTGATTTGCTCTGGCAGACACTAGGGCTGCTGTAGGAATCGGTGTATTACTTCCGGAATGCAGGACGCACTTTGGATCTCATTGCAGCATGCAAACAACTGGCTAAGGATCAGAGTTTTGGCTGGAGTAGATAAGTCTGGGCCCTTGGAGGGCAATTCTGATTTCAGGTATCTTAGATGTTGGAGAATTTAGACAAAATATTTTTTTTTATGCCTTAAAAACACTTAGGTTTATTCTTATATTTTCCTCACTTTTCCAATTTAATTAATTCCAAGGGAATTTTAAAAATAAAATATATTCTCAAAACAAAATATTTTCTCTTTATCACAGAAGTAACAGCTGTTTGTTAGTGGGTTTTTCAGTAGAATATATTCATAGAAAAATACATCTATGTAGATATCACGTTTTAGGAGTGCAAGTAATTCATGTGCCCTATCTTTGCTTTGAGAATAAAGAAAATGGTGTGATTTCCTTTGTCATTTACTAGCTCAGAAAAAAAAAATCTCATGGCTTCAAATCCTTGTCCAATAATCAATTTCTTCTTATACATTGGGAATAAGGTTTCCTGAGGAATAACTTTCAGGAAAATACCTTATTCTTCTAAGATCTGTTTTTCATCTAGGGATCTTCAAACAGTTTTTAGAAACCTGTGGTATGACTTCTCTTTTCAGCTCATTAATTCAACTAAATTTGTTGATCTCTGTCGGGATATCCACGAATAGGAAGAGAAATAGCCCACGTAACCTTAAGCCCTCAATGTCCTTGATAATATATTCTTGGTTTCAGTAGTAAATCTCACTCCTCCTTTAAAAACTATCATCAGTCCTTCTGTTTTACTTATTGAGTCAGGTTCTCCCAGAGAACAGCAGTTAACCACCTGAGTAGCTCTGCACAGTTCTTTCTGAAGGACTTTCTATTGCAGTTTGCTGGACTGTATCTATATGCCTGGTTGCACAATGATTCCAAAGAATGGATTTCTTTTTCTGAATAGACAAATCAGTGATGCCTTTAGCAAAGAGACAGTGTTGTAAACAACAGAAAGCTAGAAGTACCAGTTCTGGTTCTGATTCTGTTTAAGTGTAGATGCATTTTTGCAGCATAGCTTAGTGGAAAGAACTTGAGTATTAGACCTCTTTCTAGGTTACATTGGACGAGGTTTTCTTTGGGCCTCAGTTAGTTCATATGATAAAAAGGAATAACTCCTGGATTATAGGGTTACTTTGAGTGTTTATTCAGAAATGATACAGTGTTGCAATAGTAGATAGTAACTATTATATTACATACAAACATAGCCTTTAAGATGATTTATGAAACATTTTCCAGTATGCATTAACTCAGACACAACTCTATCCTTCAGGGGTCTTCCCTTTCTCTATCAAACAGCAATTTGTGTCATTACTGGTCTAAACTGTGGGGTATGTGTGTATATAAAACATATTTGCATATAAATTTCTAAGCAAAAACTGTCAAAGAAAATGAGGAAATCAAGAGTGATCTAAAGCTCGGCTTCATAAAATAGTACTTCAGAGTCTTGAGAGAAACTTCCTGAATATGTAACTTGTTCCCAGGGAGGGAAAGGATGATTGTTTAAGCCCTTATGCTTGACTTTTCTTTCAGTCTTTTCTTTCCTTGTACATGAGGTCAGGATTACCCTACATCTTCTAACCTCTAACCTGCCACTCCACTAATAAAGTATGGTGCCAGTTCTACACTGTGTCATAAATACAGAAATACCCACAGTATTTACCAGAAGTTGGTAGGTTAATACTTATTATGAAAATTATTGCACTTATAGTTTTCAAAATTTTAGGTTTTTTTTTTTTAATATACATGGAGGGAATTTTTAACCCATTTCAAACCTTTGAAGCACCTAGGTTTTTATATCCATCACTGGCTTTTGTCCAACTGTCATGTGAGGAATTTATTAATATGGCTATAATACTTCAGAGAACTGTGGAATGCACATTCTAAACAGATTTTCTAAGCTCTGTAGGGGGGAAGGGAAAGAGCAGAGATGATGGTGTGATGGAATTCTATTCTCTGCAGGAGGGAGAAAAATAATTTTCTTTATGCCACTCCTTCATGCTGAGACTCTCCACTCTGGTGCCAATGGCATCATAGCACAATATTTAATCATTGGTTCCTGGCATGGGCTTATCATAGCTTTCCAATGACTCATAAGGAATTTAATAAGAATGTTTTAAATGTATTGATGCCAATAAAAAAGGATAGACTAATGTATTTTATAAATGTATTTCTTGGGAATATCATTACCATTTTGGTAAAATAATAAAGTTATTTTATACTTTGTTGTTAATACTTTTTGGAAATATATATAGTTTTTGTTTTTGTTAAATGTATTTTGAAATATTGTTTATTATTCTCAATAGATATAATAAAACATCACTTAATATTTTTAAAGTTCTTCACGTAATGGGGAAATTGGCATCACCAGTTAAAGACATATTGGGAATAGTCTCTAATGTTTTTGATGAGAACTTGCTTCAACACTCACCCATTTAAAAACATTTCATTTATAACTTTATAACCAAATTTAAATTTATCAGAAGGGATCAATCCCTGGGATCAATCCCTAGAGAAGGATATCATGCTTGGTAAAAGAGAGGGTCAGCAAAAAAGAGGAAGACCCTGAACAAGGTAGACGGACATAGTGGCTCCAACAGTGGGCTCAAACATACCGACTATGATGAGGATGGCTCCAGGCAGTGTTTTGTTCTGTTATAGGTAGGGTCGATGGGTTGGTGATGATTTAATGGCACCGAACGACAACCAGATTTTAAAGTCTTTTTCTTAATCTATTCTCTGGACCAATAAGCAACATCATGATAACTGAGGAAAAGATTGAAGTTGTCAAGAATTTCTTTTACTTGGATCCACAATCAACACCCGTGAAAGCAGCAGTTGAGAAATCAAAAGACACATTGCACTGGGCAAATCTGCTGCAAAAGACCTCTTTAAAGTGTCCAAAAGCAAAGATGTCACCTTGAAGACTAAGGTACGCCTGATCCAAGCCATGGAGTTTTCAATCACCTCATATGTAGGTGAAAGCTGGACCGTGAATAAATAAGACCAGAGAAGAATTCACGCCTTTGAATTGTGGTGCTGGAGAAGAACATTGAATACACCATGGACGGCCAAACAAGGGAACAAATCTGTCTTGGAAGTACAGCCGAAATTCTCCTTAGAAGCAAAGATGGCAAGACTGCATCTTACATACTTTGGACATGTTGCCAGGAGGATCAGTCCCTGGAGAAGGACATCATGCTTGGTAAAGCAGAGAGGAAGACCCTCAACAAGATGGATTGACACAGTGGCTGCAACAATGGGCTTAGGCATAACAATGATTGTGAGGATGGCAGTGTTTTGTTCTGTTGTACATAAGGTCGCTATGAGTCAGAACTGACTTGATGGCACCTAACAACAACAACAACAATTTTCTTTAACCTATTTCCAGAATTTGTTGGCATTTTTCTCCTCTTTTTTATTGGGAAACATCATTCTATCCTTGACTTCTGTAATGCATCTCTTTCTAGATGTGCTGAAAACCCTGGGGGCATAGTGGTTAAGTGCTATGGCTGCTAACCAAAGGGATGGCAGTTCGAGTCCACCAGGCGCTCCTTGGGAACTCTATGGGACAGTTCTACTCTGTCCTATAGGGTTGCTATGAGTTGGAATCGACTCGACGGCACTGGGTTTTTTGGTTCTAGATGTGCTGAGTATTTACCTAGTATCTCTCATCTCTAAGAGGGTCTTTTCTACTCTTAGTTTGGGGATGCAACTCTACAACTTTTCCTAGATTTCCTAATCTGCTGCTTCCAATTAGGTTCTGCCAATGGGAGACACTAGAGAGAGATTGGAAGGTAAGAGGAGGGAGCAAAAAGACTTCCTTTCTGTTTTTCCAGTTCTTACCAGCATTGTTTCAGCAACAGCTAACTTAGTTTCAGCTTCTGGCTTCTTTTGACACTTCTAGCATCAGCTTCTATTGGTAAGCAGAAGATGCCTTCATTGAGGTTGGAGTATGTGCTGACCCATGTTACCTCACACACCAGGGCAGACTCTCCTGGGCATCTGCTGTGCCATGTCCTCTCCACAGAATTCCTGGCACATGACAGACTAGTTCTCCCCCTCCCCTCCCATGACCAGAGAATGTCTGAAAATCAGCTTCAAGGAGATTTTTCCAAAGGACCAAGTGCCAGCTCAATGGGATTCCTCTTCCGAATTTTTTGTCTTGGTATTACCATCTTTTCTCCTTGTTTTCCCAGCCCTAAGGTTGGTAGCTCTTTCCTATAGTTATTAATTAATATCTTTGTTACCTCAGCATCTTTTTCTGTCTCGCAGCTTTCTAATATCTATCAATTAATCCTTTGTATTCAGTCCAACTTTGGAAATATCTAGTGTGCTTTCTATTTTCCTTATTGGATGGATGCTCAGTTCTCTCTTTCTCTGCCATCTGTACTGGATCCTTTGCTTCTTCCACCTCGGGTTTCTTTCTTGGCATATTTAATTCTTTGTATATACTCTCTGTAACAGCAATGTGATCCATTCCCCCAGCTTCAAACATCATATCTCTACCAGTTTCATATCACCAACTGTTTACTCAGTATTTCTGCTTGGATTTCCTATCAACTCACCATAGTTAATAAGTCTCAAATTGAGCTCTCTTTTCTCATATATTGCGTCTATGCTTTGGCCTTGTGTTCTATCTTCGAACTTCTTTGTTTCCATCAGTAGTACCTCAAAAGTCTTCATCAGGAGGCTCATAATTTTGGAATTTTTAAGTCCCTCTTCCTTATTAGACCCTCATATTCAATCAGCAATGGTATCATCTGGGTTATTTTTTTAGTCTACATTTTGCAATTTTCCTTTTATTTCCCCCATCCACGACCACTACTGTAATTTATAATGTCATTAACATCCCTCTCTGAGTATTAAAATAAAGCCTATAACACTTTACCTGTTTCCACAATTATTCTCATCTATACATTGATACTAGGCTAATTTTTATAAATTCCAACATACTCTTTCCACAAAATTTCAATGATTCCATCAGGCCACATGATAGAAATCTAGTCCCAGGAGAAAGTTTGGCTTTCTTTCTCACCACTGACTTACAATTAAATCCCTGATTTGCTTTATGCCTTCCCACTTTCTAGCTTCTTATTCCATTCAGCAAAGGTCTCCTTTGTGACATCTTCCAAGAACATCCCAAACAGAACTGATTTTTCCCCATGAGGGACTTTGCATGGAAACCACATCTTTGTTTCACCTATTTGGCACTTTTCGTAAGTTGCATACAATATTATAGTAAGGAAAGGGGGAGATATATATGTGACAGATAATATAACATTGCATGGCTGGTCATGTTGTATATGTGATGAGCCTTAAAAAAAAACAGTTGCCATTGGCAAACCCATACGTGTCAGTATAGGATCATGATCCCTATAGTTTTCAATGGCTGATTTTTCAGAAGATCATCAAGTCTTTCTTCTGAGGTACCTTTGGGTGAACTTGAACCTCCAACATTTGGTTAGCAGGTGAGTGTGTTAACTGTTTGCACCACCCAGGAACTCTGTGATGACCCTTAGGATGTGTCTATCCAACGTCAGGTCAATTGACCGCGAGGCAAAAAAGTCTCTGAACTAACAATTTGTCTTGACTTTATGACACTAATAAAAAAGGTTTTTTGTGTGTTTTAGTGCTGAAGTAACTGAAATGATCATGGCTGGTGTTTTCGTAGATGTAGAATTTATTGACAAACCCTGATACTTCTTGTTTTATGGAAATGTATGCTCCATCTTTCATAATTCTAAAATTCTGGACTTGTACCAGGAGGTCTAGATTAATAAGAAAATATAACAAAAGTTGATACTGATTGTATTACTTCTTAAAGACATGCAAGCTATTTTTGATGTTTTGTCTCAGAAAATTTTCTTGCCTTCTGTCTCTCCTTTCTTCCTTCTTCCACGTATTTTGTAAAAATTTTTGCTCCTGAAAACTGAGGTTATAGCAGCATTCAATTTTATGATTAAATTTGACTCATCCGATAAATGTCACATTTTGCAAAATGTGGAGATCCTGGGTGTTCAAAGAAAATAAGTCTACGGAGAACAGTGTCTAAAGAAGTATTATGAAAAGAATACCAACAAAACAATGTGTAACTGCTTTGTCTTTCCATTCTTGAAAGGCTCTTGGTAATCCAACCCTCAGCAATGCCCAGGCAAGTTCAGGCAATAGTTATACATGGAAAGCCTCCAAAGAACAGGAAAGAAACCTAGAACTCTGTAGATTAGGAAGGAATCGTGAAAGAACATCTTAGTATTTTACTTTTAGAGAGCTATATAACTACAGTTTTTATGTAATTCATAAAAGCTAACTGAGCTGCTATTATGTTTAAGGACAATTGGTTATGAGAAGAGGTAGTGAGTCCCCATGGAAGGCAACTATGTACCCTCCCACAGTTGTCTATTTTTACAATTTAATATTTTGAAAGTCAGTATGATCTAATTATGTTGAATAACTGGATAATGAGGTTATTAATATGTGTAATTAAACACATGTCTGTTATTGTTGTTAGGCGGCATTAGGTAGGTTCTGACTCATAGTGGCCCTATGTACCACAGAACAAGATACTGCCTGGTCCTGCACCACCCTTACAATCATTGTTATGCTTGAGCCTATTGTAAGCTCTGTGTCAATCCATCTCCTTGAGGGTCTTCCTCTTTTCTGCCGACCCAGTACTTTACCAAGCATGATGTCTTTTTCCAGGGACTGATCCCTCCTGGCAACATGTCCAAAGTATGTAAGATGCAGTCTTGCCATCCTTGCTTCTAAGGAGCATTCTGGTCGTACTTCTCCTAAGACAGGTTTGTTTGTTCTTTTGGCAGTCCATGGTATATCCAATATTCTTCGCCAACACCACAATTCAAAGACATCAATTCTTCTTGGGCCTTCCTTATTCATTGTCCAGCTTTTACATGACTGTGATGAGATTGAAAATACTATGGCTTGGGTCCAGCATACCTTAGTCTTCAAGGTGACATCTTTGCTCTTCAACACTTTAAAGAGGTCTTTTGCAGCAGATTTACCCAACGCAATGTGTATTTTGATTTCTTCACTGCTGCTTCCACGGGCGTTGATTGTGGATCAAAGTAAAATGAAATCCTTGATAACTTTAATCTTTCCCCTGTTTATTATGATGTGGCTTATTGGTCCAGTTGTAAGGATTTTTGTTTTCTTTCTGTTGAGGCATAATCTAGACTGAGGGCTGTGGTCTTTGATCTTCATCAGTGTTTCACGTCTTCTTCACTTTCTGCAAGCGAGGTTGTGTTGTCATCTGTATAATGCAGGTTGTTAATGAGTTTTCCTCCAATCCTGGTGCCCCATTCTTCTTTATATAGTCCAGCTTCTCGGATTATTTGCTTAGCATACAGATTGAATAGGTGTGGTGAAAAGATACAACACTGACACACACATTTCCTAACTTTAAATCACTCGGTATCCCCTGGTTCTTCCCAAATAGCAGCACATGTCTGATAGCTAGATAATGAACCCCATGATGGTAGTGAGGCCTATATGTATATATTTTATATATATATATATATATATAACTATCCTGCTCTTTATTTTATTTGGTCTTCCATGGAAAAGGGAGAGTAAATGATAAAGGTTTCTCATTAAAATCTGTCAGATACTTGAAATTAACCCATAAGTCTCCTATTAATAGACTGAGCATATTCTTTGTTTGCTCAAACAGTCCCAGCATGGGCCTGTTGTCTTTGGAAAATGGGTAGTACCACCTCCTCCCTTTTCTCTCAAGAGTTGCCACATTGGAAATCTGGGAATCATGTGATCATCCTATGCATTGATCTTTTCTCATTTAGGCCAAATAATCCAACATATAAGCTCTTCATTTTAGGATTATCATCATTGTTTTTCTCTAAACCATCTCTACTGACAATAACCAAAAAACCCAAACCAAACCAGTTGCTGTTGAGTAAATTCTACTTATGGTGACTAGGGTTTTCAATGTTTGATTTTTTAGAAGTAGAGCACCACGCTGTTCTCAAACCTTTAACATTCCTATTAGCAGCCAAGTGCTTAACGATTTGCGCCACCTAAGGCCTTCAGTGATAATGGAGTGACAATTTTCTCCCCATAGCGGGGTAGAAACATTTCATTGCTTAAGAAGTTACATGCTTTCAAAGAAGATAGCATTAGATCCAGCTATTTGAAGACCATAATTAAGGAGTGTGGGAGCAGAATTATTTTTAGGAGTGACAGTACTTGCAGAAAGAGGGAAAGGGGGTGCCACTGAAAAGTGTAAGATAAGCAGATGACTTTTAGTTCCAGAAATCAAATACCACCTATTTCAATTCCCATCAGTGGTTCCATTAGAAATAGAATCTCTTTTCGCCTCCTGCCCTCTCCTGTCATGTTGTTACGGGCATGTACTGTTTGAACAGGTGCAGAGTCTCACCTCAGGGGTGACGAAATTGCTCTGGGAATGTTGATGCCTGTATGGAGTGCAAACTACAAAGAAACTTGATCATTTGCAAAATGATGTAGAAGCTGGGAGGGGGTTCCTCTCCATATGAGAACGAAGAGTTAAGAAAGTCTAGAGAATGTGGAATCTTAGACAGTAGGAATTTTCCTCAGTAAACCTAGTGTTGGACTTTCTCTTTTCAGTACAAATCAAGAATAAACACACACATAGAAATAGTAAATTTCAGAAAAAGAAATATTTAAGAGTACTCAAACACACAAGGAAATGGGAATATGTCATCCGCTTCCCATCCCTGCTCCCCGTCCCCCGCGCCAGCTTTCCATCCTCCTTTCCCAACCCTGCCTCTATTCCTATTGTTCTCACCTCACATTGAACACATCGTGAATGAGCAGACACCTGCAGACTTTCTGGGTTAAGAGCCCTGGAATTTGCTTTTGTAACTCATTCTCAGGCGATAGTGATGCTGCTGGACAGGGGACCTTACTTCGGGAACCATACTCTAGTCACTCAGTGTCTTACTGAAAAAAAAAAAATTTTTTTTTTTTTTTTTTTTTTTTACTGAAAGGCAGTGGAAAAAGTAGACTATGGCAAATGCAAACACCTTATTTGGGAAGAGCATATGAAAGAGAGGCCCCAGCTAAGTCAATCAGGTCCATGAAGGCTCATGATCATCCTTCCCTCCAAAATCTCTTCCCCAAGCCTGCCTCACTCTTCTGAGTTCGACACTTAAAGTCACATTCCAAAGCATTCTGAAATGAAATTTGTGCTCATTGAACTTGAATTTGTTGATTTACTAAGTAAAATACATGGATTTGAGAATGTGAGGCAAGAGTAGCTTTATAATGACAAATGTTTAAATGCGTGGTAACATAATGAGAACTATTGTGAATATAAAAAAAAAAAACCTAAAATCAAACTTTGTACGTGATGGCATGAAGGATGGTAAAGCAGTTTTGATTCTCCTCAGAATACTGCACCGATACACATAAGCAGCTTGCACTACTGAGTCAGCACGTCGCTTGAACGGTTTTGCTGCTGCTGGCTCTGAAGGTATTTAATATATTCTTTTCCTGCCTGCAGAGTTCTGCCTTTTCATTTATATTGCTTTTAATTTGCTACCTTCTAATTAATCTGTATTTCTTTTATTCTTTTTCAATCTTACTACTATCCTCAATATTCTTTACTTTAGATTTCACTAATTAACTACCTTCATTTTATTTACATTCAGTGATCTAGTGCTGATTTTTTCCATCGTCACTTTATCTCACCTTTTCTTCTCCTCCCATATCTTTTTCAGAATCTTTAACAGTATCATGGGGTATACATTTATCTTTTTTTTTTTTTTTTTAGCTAGGGTTCTTTTGGTATGTCTTTCAATAATATCCACAAAAACCTATATATACATATATATATGCATAAATTAAAAGTCAGGACCATGATAAACAGAGAAATGCCAATTCAGGGAAAATTTAGACTAAAGAAATGCATACTAGAAAGACTGAAAGAGTTACAAACATTTAATTCATAAATTTGGCTTTTGACTTTCTTGGCAGCCAAAGTAAAAGGAACTGTAAGAGTTTACAGGAATTATTACTGCAGAAGAAGACACACCAGTTTGGAAAGTTCACTAAAAAGGCCTATGTCTTAGAAGGTCTTTCTACAGGATATTCTGGATGACGTAGTGGATGGCATTTTAATGGCATTATTAAATAACTTTAGCGGTATATTTTATAAAGTGCTTTGTTTTATTTAGTTATTTTTTGACATCTAAAAAATTGAGGGAGCGCAGGTGACTCAGTGGTTAAGAGCTTGGCTGCCAACCAAAAAATCAGCAGTTTGAATCCACTAGGCGCTCCTTGGAAACCCTATGGGACACTTCTACTCTGTCCTATAGGGTTGCTATGAGTCGGAATCCACTGGATGGCAACAGGTTTGTTTTTTTTTGTTGTTTGTTTTTAGTTAAGGGCGTAATATCAAAGTACAACAAAGAAAATGCTTGTTGGAGGCTAAGAAAACATGGTTTACCCATGTAGATTTTATTGGTGTATTTTCCAGCAGAGTGGTTCGGGGGTTAAAAGCTAAGATAACCAAAGGAAACATGCATTAAAAAAAAAAAAAAAAAACCTCTGGAAATGAAAATTATTTCAAATGGATTCTGACAGAAGTTAGTTACCAAATAGTTTGAAAGTATGTTCACTGGCCAGGGATAATTCCTTGTTACGTTTAGGATAGACACTGTGTTTTAAAAATCAAACAACTGAGAAGTTGAGTTGACAACCTCTTAGGAAAATTAGATCAAAATCAACACTACTTCTTAAGTAGATGGCCACCCAATCTTCACATCAAGGAGGGCCAATAGAGTCGGCAGGTCCAAGAGTTCACTCAAGAAATAGTTTCTGAGCCTTTTTCAGCATATGAATAAATAAATTATTAAGTAACCAAATTTCATCATACAGTGTGACCAAGATGACTTAGACTGAAATATTTTCAAAGCATAAGTTACCAGCTACCCACTATGGCTAGAGGAAACAAACAAACAAAAACGGTCCCAGCATATATTCCCATGGAACGTCCGGTTTTAAGAAACCAGTTTACTTGGTGAATCTGCCAGGATGAATTACAGTTGCATGTTTAAGTAACTAAATACATTAATTATCTTGTTATATGGTATTGAATATAATCAATTACATTTGGAAAGACAACTGACTGAAATAATAATTTGATTTTAAACTAAACGATTTTAGGTAACTCAACCTGCTCATAGTGAGCAAGCAGAACTGGTTTGCCCTTGAGAATCTTTCTAGTTTGAGTCATATTGCATGTCATAAGCATATACAAGGAACCTACTATTCCCCATATCAGGGACATATTCATGCTGATCAAACAAATTATTGAAATATGCAAAAATGAAAGTGGATGGAATTAGAACACTTCATTGATTAGTGTTCTTGCCCAAAGTCCATTTGTTAAAAAGTCTGTCCAGAATAACATAGTTTTGACTTTTATTCCACCTTTATTCTGGCCCCAAATTAATGGTCAATACTGGCTAAGTGATGCCAGATAGAAAGATATTATGCTCTTCAAAATTCTTATCTGATTAGTTAGTGTGCCGTTTTTCTCAACTCTTATTCTCCCAGTAGAGCTATGGCTCCCCCAGTAGATCTGTATAGGGCACCATCATCAGGACGTCACTTAGCCAGGATGGATCATTAACTTTTGCCCAGAATAAAGGTGGAATAAAAGTCAATATAAGTATGTTATTCTGGACAGGTTTTTTTTTTAAAACAAATGGGCTTTAGGGGAGAACATGATTTGATGAAGTTTGTAACATTGGTCCTTAGCAGCATAATCTTGCCCCAAATCTATTATTTCTTATATGAAATATTAAACCAAGAAAACTCTATTTGTAGTTTTTCAAGGAGAAAGCTGGCATGGAGCTTACAAATTCATGAGTCTGTAGTTATTAAATGGTAGGAGATGGTCCATCTTCAAAACGGATGACACTGGAGTATTGTTAAGAATCAGAGCCAGGATTGCACAATCCATGAGCACTCCCTGCATCTGCACCTAAAACTAGGTGTGTGGCACTAACAAGGCTGCTAAGAGATTTGTGAAATCACTGTATAAAGGTGGGTTTACAAGCCTATTTAAGAAAAAAATTAGAATCTGCACTGATTATAGACTTCGTATGCAGAGAAATGGTTCATTTTACAGAAATTCTTTCTAGTGTTCAGGTCATTCAACCCTGAAACTGAATCCCTGTAGACACAGAAAGTGTATTGTGATCTGTTCTTATCTAAGAAATACTGTGATTTGCAAATTCTTTGCTATAGATCTTTTTCTAGTCTATGAAGTTTTTGTGTTAACAGGAACAAATAATTCCAAAGGAGTTAGAGAGTTTCAAGTGACTGTGTATAAAAAACAGGAATGCTTTGCCTTTCTTATTTTCCATTTCATTGTAGTCGTATGATAATAACCAAATGTCAATGAAGCTTCAGATACACATGAATTATACCACAAATAATTGTTCATAGAGGGAAATTAATTTCAGCTCCTTTAAGGAATATGACACAAGAAAATCCTTGCAAATAACCCTATAAATTATAGCTATTGACACTGAGGTAGGTGAACTTATTTTCAAAGCAACTACTAAAGATGGAAGAGATGAAAAATCATCCTATGTGTCTGCTGCTCAGTAGAAATACTACTAACCGGTGTCACCAGACAATTTGTATGTTAACTGTTTGTTGAGAAACTATTTTGCTCTGTAATCTTTCACCTAATTTACAATAAAAAAGGAAAAAATAGAAGTACTATTAAAGATATGAAATACATTCTCTTGAACTCCTTGGACTCCTTAATTACATTTTATACCTACTACTTTTTTTCTACTGTAATCGGCGCTCCTTGGAAACTCTATGGGGCAGTTCTACTCTGTCCTATAGGGTCCCTATGAGTCGGAATCGACTTGATGGCACTGGGACTGGGTTTAACTTATACAAAACATGTTTCTCTTTATTTTGAGACCCTTTTCCCTATGAAATTGCATGAGTAGTTAACTTATCTTAAAGAAAAGTAATATGTGCTTGGTGAGAATGAAATTTTTTTTCTGCTAATTTGAATCTGCCTCAAATGAGCCTAAAAGCAACATTAAAAGTGTGTGAATGATTGGGACTCCAAAAAAGAAAAAGGAAACAATCTTGCATCAGTGTTTTCTCTAAAGATAAGGGGGAAAAAAGCCTATTCTTCTGGTTTACTAGATCTAGAATGGGCTACACCTGTCCTGGAGGTCCCATTAGAGTTGCAAAGACCGACTAAGCTCCTTTCCCAGCCCCTTTCACAGCCTCCTCCCTAGCTCCTCAGTGAATTTTGCATGTGTAGAAAAAAATCTGTGTGATAGTCTTCTGGAAACTTGGAAAGACTCAGAAATCACCCCTTTCACTGAAGTTGCCTCTTCAGATGTATTTTTTTCCTGTCGTGTCTCTGAAGCGTAAAGTTCTTGCGTGATCTTAAATATCATTTTATTCTTCCTTCCTTGAATTGAAACCCAAGCATTTTCCAGCAAAGTAAAAATTTCATTTGGCATGTAGCCCACATATTGGGGTAGGAAAAATGACATTTCTCCTAGCATTTGCTGGCTTCTATTTTAACCATTTCTACATATCAGGGTATATAGCTCACATCGTATCATATTTATCTACGGAAATTCTATTGTTAATATCTTAAAGTACATAGGCCAATCTCCTTATATCCTACAACAGTACATTGCGCTCTTTCTCAAAGAAATGATATGGAACACTTTGAATTCAAATATGGTCATTTCTTTGCTGTATTGACAAATAAAGCTTAGCATTAAAGCCAGAGATTCTTAGTAACTTATGCCACTTTATACTGCTCAGGAAGGTCAAATAATTCTATTAACTGTCCCATATGCGCAGTGGTTAAGTGCTACGGCTGCTAACCAAAAGGTTGGCAGTTCAAATTCACCAGGCACTCCTTGGAAACTCTGTGGGGCAGTTCTACTCTGTCCTATAGGGTCGCTATGAGTCAGAATCGACTCGATGGCAGTGGGTGGGAGTGATATGCATCTCATTAGCTCATTCACATTATTTTGGCCTACATACCACATACACAATATGCATGTGGACCAGCGTTATTTTATACGAATTTCCACAGGTCAGTCATTTGGAATCAAGTAGTTTTACAAAACTACTTGCGCTATTCATCATTGAAAGCTTTTTGAAAGAGTAACTCAGTTATAAAGTCACAATCACTATCAAGGCACAGAATCATCCACTCTCCTCTGACAGGATCTCTAAAATTTAGTGGTCTTGAAATTCATCAGTAAGAGTCATAGTGTCTTTACTGTTAATAGTGTGTCAGCATACTTGGAGAAGAGAACCTCAAGGTATGTGCCAAAACTGGGTAAATATTTCCTTTGGTACAAACAGAGAATTAATTCTAAAAGGATAATGTAAAACTTAGAATAAAAAAAAAAAAATTCTAGCCAGCAATGTGGAATAATGGTAGGAGCCTGAGCTCTTACCACTATGCCACCAGGGTTTCCAAATCACCCCATGTATGCTTATGTTAAAACCTGATTCAAAGAGAGGCCTGATCTCCTGGGATGGGAGGGGTACTGGAGAATGAGTTCAGTCAAGTGGCCAGTGATTCAATCAATCATGCCTATCTAATAAAACCTCATTGAAAACTCTGGTCCCCGAAACTTGAGTGAGCTTCTTTGTTTGATAATACTTTGCATACACTGATGAGCCAGGAGTGTGACACATCTAAATTCCATTAGGAGAGACGCAGAAAATATTTGCATTGCATTTGGGACTCTCCCAGACCTTGTCATAAACATATCTTCTTTGGGCTGGTTCTAATTTGATTCCTTTTTTTCCTATAATGAAACTGTAACCTTAAGTATTTTCTGAGGTCTAGTGAGTTCTTGAACCTGAGGGAGTAGTGGAAACCTCCACTGGTATGAAGTGCAAGTGTCCTGGGTACCTCCAAACTTGTGGTTAGTGAGGGTAGTCTTGTGGACAGTCTTAAGGACTATGTCCTTAACTTGGGAAATGGGAACTAACTCCGGATAGCTAGGGAAAGAATTGAATTTCATTTGCACATAAATTGAAGAATGCTACTCGGAGGATCCTTTAGTTAATCTAGCACAGGCCATGGAGATTCATTAAATACTTTAATTAAGATAATGAAAGGACTAGATTGTGTTTTAGAAACCCTGGTAGGCAGTCTGGAGGCTGGGATGAAGAAGGAAGATATGGGGGAAATGTAAATTCAGGAAAGCAATTTGTTTTTGCCAAAGGTATCTGGATAAATAAAACAAAAGTAGTTTTTACCTAAATTAAGCACATAGTTATGGTTGGTGTAGCCTGTTTGATTGAAATGGTGTCTTCTTACTGAAGAACAGTCCAGATTGGAATAATTATTCTTTTCATCTTTTCAGATATTACATGCATGAAACAAGGAGGATGGTATTTTTTCTTATCTGTCTCCTGTCTATGGAATGGCTCATGACATTATTTATCAGAGGCTTTGAAGTCTTTGAAGGGGAATGCTATAAAGATCATAGAGTATTATTGTCCCTTTTAAACAGAAACTTTCCATATTTGACTTATTTATGTTACTTTTGAATGAGGACCTAAAAGATCCCAGCTGTTGACCCATATTTTATATAGAAGTTTTTCTTTCTGAATGGATTACAGGGTCATTTCCTGGGACCCAGTTCAGCAGAAAATGTTGTCCATCAACAAAATTTCTTGAATGTCAATATGACCATCAACTCATATAATGAAAAATCTGTTGGAAAGCTCCTGGCTCTTGGTAGTGTATAACCATGAACACACAAATTATTCTCTTAAAGTGAAAAAAAGGTGTTTCTAAAAGTGTTTTGGCTTTAGCAAGTATTTATATTGCTTTCTGTCACTGTGATTCTAGGTTGTGTGTTAACTAGACTTTCTCGAAGATGTCTACTGTTGTTCTTGGCTTTCAAATCATGTGCCATCATGGACACCTCATTCTCTGGAGCTGCTGCTAATGAGATGTGTTTCTGAAGGCTATCCTAAGTGCTTTGGCTCTTAAATGGGACAGCGCATCTCAGGCAGTTTGGTCTCTTAGAATAAGTGAAGCTTCTTTGGTTTGCTTGAAGGAGAAACTGGAGAAAATCAAGAGAGCTTGGGTCTGTTTTTAATGTGACAATGCTTTGGCTAGAGTTTCCTACTTTCCACTTTCTGACTCTCCAAAAAAAAAAAAATCTCTCCCTTCAATATTCAGTTTGAAGAAATAGTAAGAACAAAATGTTTTAAAAAACAGCCACTTTTGCTGTGCAGCAGCCCCAGAACTGTTTGTTTTGACTTTGTTGCAAGTTCTTTAAAAGCTTTAGATATGAAGGTATAGCATTTTTGCTTATTATTTACGTATACGCCATCCAGAAGTATTTCCTCAAACATTCAAGTCCAGTGTTATAAATTAAAGCATCCTGTTATAAATTAAGAATCTGAGCTTTAAACAATTTGATTTTATGTTGTAATTCAATACATTTCTACAAATATTTAACTCTTCAGAACTAACTTTGCAAAGAAATCTTTACACATATGTTCACGTATCTTTCTCTATTTAGATGTGTGAATGTGTGTGTGTGATTTAAGGTAACTTTCTAAGTAGGACGGCACTGGTTTTTTTTTTTCAAGTACATAATCAACAACCTTGAGATACACTTTCCCACACTGCAAACTCAAAGTATCCAGGAGTAAGGGGCTATTGTATAGTATTAATACTCTGCTTTTGCCACTATTTATTCACTTCTTTGCTTAGTCAATAAATATTTTTGAGCCTCCACTTCCTGCCAGGCACTATATTACATTTTAAGCAATGGTAGGTTAGGTGGCCAGTAGGGAGTACCATTGAAAAATTAGACCATTGTTTCTGAGTCTACACAGTTAACAATAAAACAAAATATACCTAAACTCAAGTTACTTTCTCTCCATCAAATTGTAAACACATAGAAAGGGGGTAACTCTATAAGTATTTGCTTTAGGGTAATGATTCAACAATAGATACTCAACGTAATTTTCATGGCAAAGTGATTATAATAGGATGAATGTACTGATAAATAAAAAGATTATTTATGCCCGAGAACCTAATGTTCTGATCATACTGATAAAAATCTCTTTGTTATTAGCAAGTCTCTCCTGCATTTTTGGCGTTTCATTATTAAAAATTCAAACATAAACAAAAGTAGAGGGAATAGCAAAATGAAATCCCTCTACCCACAGCCATGCCTTATTGTTTGAATATGACTTTTCTCCAGTTGTGTGTATGTGGGAGGGGGCATGGGTACAATACTATTTTCTTAAAAGCCTGCCTTGACTCAGTTTTGAGGACCTGGCTGGAGGCAGGTCTGTTCCTTTTTTAAGAAGCCAGTTAAGTTAATTCTACAACCTCTCTCCTTGTCAGGTTCTCACACTCCTGGACCACTTGGCACCTATGCTAATCTCCCCAGGGCCAGGTACTCAACAACTAGGGACAGTTTTTATGCCCCCTGAGCCTGTAGAACTATTCAAAATGCCCAGTCCCCAGGAAGCCCACATAACCTCGCTAACCCCACCCTGCTTGCCATACATAAACCCTCTCCTACAATTCCAGTTTGGTCTATCTTGTCCTTGGATGCAACTCCTTGTGTGGCCCTGCTTCATGGTATGCTGTGCCTCCTTGCCTCCGGGAACTGTGACTGCGATAAACGTAGTTACTTTTCATGGCCTCCCTGACTCCTTTTTCTCACACCACACATGACTTACCAACCCAAGATTTTGTTAGAGCAATAGGCGTGTAGATGTGTCTGTGTGTATCATGTAATATTCTGCTTGGTGTTCTCTGGATGGCTTCTAAGATTCAGCACCTTGAGCTGGTTGGTTCAAAGCATCTGAAAAAAATGTTTTAAATTTAGGTTGCAAATGCAACCACCCCACTGGGAATTAATCCCCCTGGTAGGTAATGACCTTCGACACTTACAGCACTACCAACAGTTGGACAACCGCCGCAAAGCACAAAGAGGAAGATGATTAGCCCAGGATTAGTGTGATTAAAGGAAACCTGTCCTGCTTGTTTCATTCCTCTGGCTGTTCATAAATGCACAAGGAAGGTAAAAGATAGCTCCCATCCTGAACAATATATCTGCCCACCATCCTACCCTCTTTCATACTAGCTGCGAGAGTATTTTAATTATATGGCTATGAAGAGAACATACCACAATTCTACACTGAGTTTTAGTTTCAGTGCAAAGTAACAGCTTGAGTTGTTTTGCTTCCTTACCTTCTTTACCTGAGCTAGCTCCTGGGCAATAAAAGCATGTGTGTGAATGACAGCTGGGCATAGGTGAGGGTACAGCCAAAGGTAGAGATCACAACTGCTATTGGCTTTCTGAATATGTCTCACAACCTTTTAGCGTACGACCTGAACAAAGTTTTTAAAACATGAAGCCAACATTCAAAATTTTGGAGATTTCACATAAATATCACACGATCTCACTAATATGAAATACCTAGAATAGGTAAATATATAAAGATCAGAGTTTAATAGTGCTTACCAGAATTGGGAAGGAGGAAGGAAAGGGGGAAATCATTGTTTAGGAAGCAGTGACTTTCAGTTTACGGTGATGGAAAATCTGGCAATGAATATTGGTGATGGTTGTATAACATGGTTGATGTCATTAGTCTCACTGAATTGTATATATGAAAAATGTTGATATGGAAAATGTTGTGTTATCTGAATTTTTACAATGATAAAATAACCTAGACTTTTCAACTTTTCTTTAAAAAATTGGAAGGCTTGGAGTTACTGTATTCACAATGGTCAAATGGTATCTATCCCTTTGCCAGGGCTGTTCTCACCAGTATAATGCAGTTCCCATCAGGCTAAGGTCATTCATCCATGTTTTCTGCTGTACCCCAAGACATCTTGAGTTTGCCAGCCCTGGTCTACTGTCATTAACAAATGCTGCACCCTCCATATAAACCAATTTGAACCAAATGAGCAGCCTCTCAGAAACAAAAACCCTGTTCATGACTTTGTAATTGCATGCAAAAATTTATAGTTTGACCAAGGTATCAAGGCACAATAGCTAAGAATTTTTAATGTGTTGATCATGAAGAGGAAGCTTCCAAACTGGTGACTCAGAACCAGGTAGATAACTTTAAAAAGCTTGGGGAATATGAAAAAGAGCTGAGAGAGTAAAACATTCCTTTTCAGAGTAGTGCTGTTGGCTCTCAGTCCCTGCTAACTCCAAACAAAGAGACAGGCTTCCATGAGGTCATGCAAAAGCTTGAAATATGCTCTTGATAGTTAACAGGCATCGCTGTGGTTACTGTTAGCTGCCATCGAGTTGGCCCCAGGCTCGTAGTGACCCCATGCACAGCTGAACTAAACGCTACAGGGTTCTGTGCCTTCTTCATTGTCGGTTGCTAATTAGACACGTTGTGATCCGTAGGATTTTCATTGGCTGATTTTTGGAAGTAGATCACCAGGCCTTACTTCCTAGTCCTTCTTAGTCTGGAAGCTCCACTGAAACCTGTTCAGCATCATAGCAACACTCAAGCCTCCACTGACAGGTGGGTGGTAGCTGTACATGAGGTGCATTGGCTGGGAATCAAACCAAAGTCTCCAGCATGGAAGGTGAAAATCCTACCACTAAACCACCACATTTTACTAAATTGATTCCATGGTTGCAACTTAGAGGGACCTGAAAACTGTTATTATCTGATTATGGCATTAGAAGCACGTGATTTCTCAAGTTCTCATCATGGTCAGGAGAATATTACTGTCACTGAATACATTTAAAAGAGACAGGGAAACACAAAAATAAAGTTACGTTTTGATTATACCAGGGATTGTGCTTGTTCCTTGTATTGAATAAAAACACCACCAGCAGCACAGCAATATAAGAATCCAGGCTCTTTGGAGAGGTTGGAATATTATCTTAGGGCTCGTAGGCCTTTTGGCTTATATATGTATAGCTCTATAATTTTGCTGATAATTTGATCATCCACTCAGAGGCCACCAGTATATTACTTTCCATTATTTTCCAAGGCTGTTGAAATGATCGTTGATTTTTTTTTTTAAGTTTTACTCTTTTTACTTCTCTCTAATCTTTCTTAAAATCTAAAATTCTATTAACATGAGGTTATTGTAATCAAAATTAACTTTCATTTTTACATTCTCAATAATTTCCCTTTATACAAAACAACCTCCAAACTAGGTATAAACAAAACAAAACAAAACAAAAAACAAACCTGTTGTCCTTGAGTCAATTCCAACTCACAGTGACCCTATAGGACAGAATAAAACTGCCCCATAGAGTTTCCAAGGAGTGCCTCATGGATTTGATCTGCTAACCTTTTGGTTAGCAGTTCTAGCACTTAACCACTATGCCACCAGGGTTTCCAAACTAGGTATAAAGAAGAACTATCTTTCTTTACAGACTCTACAAAACATTCAGTGTTTTTATTCCCATTGCCAGTGAGTTCCTGTCTGGATTTTATTGCATGCTCTAGTGCCTCATTATTTATTTGAAAATAAAAGAAATGAGTGTTTTGATATTTCCTAGAAATTTATCTAGAGTTAGAGAAAGTGAAATAAGTGAAAATGGAAGCATGCTGAAATTACTAAAATTGAAGCTGAATCACAATAATTACAAAGAAGCAAGAGAAAACCAAGTGTATTAGAGTGCCAATGATTTACAATTTGTGAAGTACATCCTAAGTGATTTCCTGTGCAGGAGAAGTCCCAAAAGGAAAAGTACAAAAATAATGTTGAGTCAGTTATGTCAAAGCAATTGATACTTAATAATCATAAAATTAACTAATTAGACGTATTTACAGGAAAGGGAGCAAAAAATAAATCATCTTATAATTCCCTGAGTATATTCATTTAGATTTAAAAATGTGAAGATGGACATGAAAAACGAGATGGGAGAAAAGAGGCTCTGGAAGAAAGGACCTGTGGGAATCCATGGAACATTCTCTGTGCATATATAGTTGTATATTTGTATGCTTGAGAAAGAGAAAAAAAAATCTATAAAATTAACTGATATTTTAAAAATCACTAATATATCCACCTTCTCTCACAACTACAAAGAAAATTTTCCAGGTTTTAATTAGTTTCTCAAATAATTAGAAACTCAAATATCATTTAATTGTTGTTGTTAGGTACCATCAAGTTGATTTTTGACTTACAGTGACGCCATGTGACAGAATAGAACAGCCCCATAAGGTTTTCTAGACTATAATCTTTATGGGAGCAAATCGCCAGGTCTTTCTCCCGAAGAGCTGCTGGGTGGGTTAGAACCACCGACTGTTCAGTTAGTAGCCAAGGGCATAACTATTGTGACATCAGGATACCTTGTTATTTAATTACTCAGGCTTTAATTTATCAATATCTCTATTAGCAGGTAAAAGTAGAAAACGCATGGCTTTAAAAATATATTCTTTGTGCCTAAGGAAAAAAGGAGAGAGATGATAAGGAGAAAAATATAAGAATGCTAACTAACTCATTAGACTGTGAGTTCTTTGGGGATATTAATAATATTTATAACTCAGACCTTAAAGAGGCAGGTGCTCAAAAAAGAAAATGACTGAAGAATGACTGACTTAATGAACTAGCAAATGAATTAATAACTCATTGTCTAAGTTCAGGACTTTTCAAAAACATACATATACATCTGGCTTTAATTCCCTCTCTGAGATTGGTTCTTCACTTCGTGGATTATTTATTTAATATTATATAGAAATTATGTATTATAAAACATATAACAAAATGGAGC
This sequence comes from Elephas maximus indicus, assembly GCF_024166365.1. Classification (NCBI taxonomy): domain Eukaryota; kingdom Metazoa; phylum Chordata; class Mammalia; order Proboscidea; family Elephantidae; genus Elephas; species Elephas maximus. The sequence continues at coordinate 44,351,975 of NC_064823.1, forward strand.
ACTGGTGTCACAGTGATTAAAAGCTACAGTGAGCTATGGCTCCGAACCAAAATATCGGCAGTTCGAATCTACCAGCCACCCCTTGGAAACCCTATGGGCAGTTCTACTTTGTCCTAGAGAGTCACCGTTATAGTGCTGCATCACAAGGATGACTTTAACAAAGAGAAGTTTATTCTCTCACAATCCAGTAGGCTAGACGCCTGAATTTAGGGCGCCGGCTCCAGGGGAAGGCTTTCTCTCTCTGTCGGGTCTGGAGGAAAGTCCTTGACATCAGTCTTCTCTTGGTCTGGGAGCATCTCAGCACAGGAACCTCAGGTCCAAAGGATGCACTCTGCTCCGAGTGTTGCTTTCTTGCTGGTATGAGGTCCCCCTGTCTCTCTGATCGCTTCACTATTTCATATCTCAAAGAGATATCTTGTTCATCTCATCAGTATAACTGTCACTAATCCATCTCATTTCATCATAGTGATAGGATTTACAACATTTAGGAAACTCACATAAAACGGTGGATGATCACACAATACTGGGACTCATGGTCCAGCTAAGCTGACAGATATTTTGAGGGAACACGATTCAATCCATGACAATATAAAATATTATATTACATATTTATTTATTGTATATTAAACCTAGATTAATGGGATCTCAGAAAGTTATTCTAATAGCTTCATTTTAGATAGGAATGACTTGGGGCTAAGAGAGGTCAAGGGAACACAACAGAGTCGGGGCCTGGAACCCAGGCTTTCTGACTTTTAGACCTGTGTTCACCTGATAAATATTTCAAAGTTAAAGACATAGATTCAAAATTTAACTTCTAGACTTGTATGGCAAGCAGTATTCAGGAATGATCTGGAAACTTGTTCCATGATGCTGAGAGTTAAAGGGGTACATTCAGATTTGATCCAAGTACGGGCAGTGAAGGCGAATGCCAGCTTTGGTGATTCTGACTTCACTTAGAGCTTCCCTTTTTGGGTAAGTGTGTTTGTCAAAGTTGGAAAGGGAGAGATTACAGGAAATAGTATTTTGAGGCCTTAAGAATTATTACAGTTAGAAAATGGGGGGTTTGACCACTGAGTCTCAGAGAGAAAATTACTCAAATACAGGCACTGTTATTAAAAATTCTTTTTGAATCTCCCATTTAAGACCCGAAAAGAAAGTTTTAACGGAAAATGGATTAACCCATAGTTTACAGTAAAAAATCAATACGCTTTTATTTAAAGTGCATGTTTTATGTAGAGTTGTTTTAAAAGACCTCTCATGTATTACCAACGCAGTAAATGTTACTGGGTATCTCTTATACAAGTCTGACTCTGAAAACTACGACTAATAAAAAACAACCCAGTGCAGTCTGTTTATCAGTTAAAATCATTCTCATAATGGCAAAAAGTACAAGGTTAATCCTACAGTAAAAATGATAGATTATAAAATATATAACAATATGGAGCACTGGTGGCACACTGGTTAAAAGCTAGGGCAACAATGACTAACAATTGCAGGATATAAATGGAAAAGTGGCATCGATGAGAATGCCATGGTTTCTACACCCTCGAAAGGGAGTCTAACTATAGTATCTCCTGCTACTTTCTTTCTTTTAGCATAACCCCACCACCCATGAATGGGAACACGGATCACTTCCTCCAAAACAATTCCATGCCATTCAGTTCAGTCACGGAGAAAACCTCTTTTAAGCAGATCCTCCACTTCCTTCCCTCTGATGTCCAGATCTCTCACACAGCATTTCTGTGCATTGTTACCTCCTCCTCAATGAGATTCTTGGGAAACACTTCAAAAAAGGCATGTTCCGGAGGTGGACAAAGCTGGTGAGGGGAGAGAAGGAAGGGAAATCAAGTCAGTGCTTGCCAAAACAATGGAAAAAAAAAAATGTGGGAGGTGGTGGTGGTGGTGTGGGGAGCAATCTTTAGTGAGCCAAGTGAAATGATACTTGAGAGAAACATTTAATTACTTCTAAAGGGAAAAATTGAGTAAGGCGATTTACTTACAGATGTGTGAAAGTACATAAGTAGGAAAGTGGTTTTAAGAGAGTAACTTGAGGTGTGGAAGGGGAGGCCTGAAGGGGCGTGGAGAGGCCTTTGATTTGCCCAAATTTTGCAAAGGCTCTGGATTTCCATTTAAACCCACTGAGACACCAGGCACTCTGAGTCAGTGCGAAAGGTGGCAGCGGGGGCTCATATGTGGCTAGATTCATTCCGACGTTAAAAACTTCCATATAAGATTTCTCTCAGTGACATATTCCCTGTAATAAAAAAATAACCATGCTAAATATGTGTAGGATAAAGGCAGATTGTTTTTAAACAGGAGGCCTTTCAAGGTTTACTGCAAGGCGTCAGCTACTCTTTGAGTTAAAATAATGTTTGACAGGTCAGTAACGGGACATAAAAGATTAAAAAAAAACAGACAATTTTGTACAAATAAAGGGGCAGAAACAGAAACATCAAAGCTCAGGAACTGCATATCTTGCGCAAAGAATTAGGATTTTCTGTTCTCTTTAAAATTTTGACATACGTTGTGTAGTGTGGTTAGAGCTATTAAGGGAATGCTGATTTCTTTCCAAGCTGTGTGCTTTTACCACTCGCATCTTCCCATGGTCACACGAAGGGTGCTTTGAAGTTTCCCATGAATAAGGGCAAGGTGCTGCCCTGCACTATGCTAAAAAAATGCTAGAGAGGATAAATGCTAGGAGAGAATGCCGATTAAGGCATTCGATACTGTAATCTGTCAAGTAAGAAGTACTTGTTCTTGACTTAAATGGCATTTTGATTTCTTAATACAGGGATTCCAAGAGTAATCTGCTGGCCTTTGTAGTCACTCCAGCTCTTTTAGGGCTAAGAACATCTCTTAGAGTTGAGGATCCTTGGAACATAGTATTGGCAGGTTGACTGTCCACTTAAAGAAGTATGTGTGGGGTACTTGCCATTGATGGATGTGAAACTCCTTATAGACCAGAAAGGAATTTTCATAACTGATACATTCTTCTGCTTGATCATTTATTGTAGTTGATTGGGTAGTTTTTCATTTACCTCCAACAAATTATCTGACAGATTTCTTGTATGGAATAAGATCAGTGCAATTACTTCTGAAACTGAATTTGAACCCTTGGTAGAAATGCTTTTGTGGAAGAATGCTTTTGAGAGCATGTTATAGCTGACAGAGACACCCTCCAGTTTTCCCATAACTATTTTCCTAAGTCTGAGTTCTGGAGCCAAGATGTCCCTTGATTGGTCAACATTGTATAATGAGAAAAACATGGATCTTAGAAATAGATACATACCCAGTCTCTTCCACTTACCAGCTGGGGGACCTTGAGAAAATCCATTAGCCCCTCTGGGCTTTGGGTTTCTCATCTGTAAGGTTGGGATGATGATAGCAATTTATGGATGTTTATCGTAGGAATTAAAAAGTGATTTATGTAAAGTTTTAACATTCAGCAGGTACCAGGACCCCGTTCTACCTTCAGCAGGAGAGCTGGTTCAAAATGCTTCCATATGGGAGTCAGAAAGAAGCACGAGATTATGAAATGGCTAACCAGTCTTTCTTTTTTTTTTTTTTATCAAAGGTTTATTTTGGTAGCTTCAAAACCTATCATCCCAAAGCTTGAATGTTGGAATCAGAACAAATGAATGAGGGGATTATGTGGACTCATTTCCCTCTATTCCTTCTTATTATCACTAACCCCTGCCCCCACCTCTGGCTTTAAAGTAAGCCTTTTGCAGGATCAGCATGAGCACATCAAGGGTCCACATAAACTCCTTAAACTCAACGAGTCCAATACTGACTTTAGGATATTTTTCTGCCATCACCAGCCACCCAAACTAAAATCTAGAATTTATCCTAGCCATCCTCTCTATGATCCTCCCGACATACAGCACACTTCTTGGTCCATTTTTGTTGTTGTGGTAGTGGTCTATTTATGGTTACCTTTAATTTTTTTTTTTTTTTCACTTTAAATTAGCCCTGATTCGGCTCCCTTCTGTCCTCCCCCTTTGATTAGCTCTCTTTGATTCTTTGCTGGATTACTGTCAGGGTTTGCTAATTGATGTCACTGCTTCTGCTCCCAGTTTCTTCCAAATACAGAAATAATTATGTCCCTTCTCTGTTTAGAACCATTAGATATCTGCCCCTAATCTTCAAAGTTAAAGTCTGAATTCCTTAGCATGGTAAATCAGACCCTTTATGATGTGGCCCTGGGCTAGCTCTTTACCCACATGTCCTGCCACACTTCCCTGGCTTCCTTCCGCACTGAGTAACTTGAGGCTTTCAGGCTCTTACTAAACTCTACCCCTTTTACATGAGGTTCCCTCCACCTGGATCTCCTTTATCCCTTTGTCCATCTGGAAAATTCCTCTTTTCATTCAAAACTCAGTTAAGACATTGCCTTCCCTGAAACATTCCCTGATTCTCATTGATCACTACTACTTGACCTTCAAAACCAGGGAAAATTCATCATTCTCTTCTCTGAACTCCCTGCATCTTGTATAGACCTCTATGATTGCACTTATTCTATTGGTGAGCTCTTTCTTGGACTGTGAACTCTTTGAACAGTGAACATGTCTGTTTATCTTTGGGATTTCACGCTGTTATATGTAAAAGACTACCAATTAAGACTGGCAGAACAACTGAACTTAGGGGTCAGAATCTGGTTACATGGATGTGGCTGCATAAGAGAGAGACGTGAATGGAACTAGGCCACATTTGCAACTTGGAAAGGAAAATAAAAGGACAAGTTCAAGATTCTTTAGGGGGTAATTTTGACATAGTAATTTTTGGAAGTCTATCAGTGGTATAAAAAGAACACTGAAGAAATAGCACATGGTGTCTTTGCTTCAAAATGCCAGTGAACTTTTAGAACTGTTGTCTATCAGTTAAGGTATGGCCTAAATTCCTGTAACAAATAGATTTCAAATTACAGTAGCTTAAATGATGATAGTGTAGTTTTCATGATTAAATGGAAGCAGTGATCAAGAAATCAAATGATTCATTTCATTGGGCAAATGTGTTGCAAAAGACCTCTTTAGAGTGTTAAAAAGCAAGATGTCATCTTGAAGACTAAGGTGCACCTCACCCAAGCTGTGGTGTTTTCAATTGCCTCACATGCATGTGAAAGCTGGACGATGAATAAGGAAGACTGAAGGAAAATTGAGCCCTTTGAATTGTGGCCTTGGCAAAGAAATTGAATATACCATGGATTGCTTAAAAAAAAAAATGAACAGGTTTGTCTCTGAAAAAGTGCAACCAGAATGCTCCTTAGAAGCAAGGATGGCGAGATTATGTCTCACACACTTTGGACATGTTATCAGGAGGGATCAGTCCCTAGAGGAGGGCATCATGCTTGGTAAAGTAGAGGGTCATCGAAAAAGAGGAAGACCCTCAAGGAGATGGATTGACACAGTGGCTGCAACAATAGGCACAAACATAGCAATGATTATGAGGATGGTGCAGGACCCAAAGTGTTTCTTTCTGTCGTACGTAGGGTTGCTATGAGTCAGAACCGACTCAATGGCACCTATCCACAGTGTATTTCTCATGATTACATGATAAACAGATTTGTAAAATATCAGAACATCAAGGAGGAGTACTTAATCTGACAGTGGGACGGACTCAGGGGGACTTTAGAAAAGAAGTGATAATTGAGTTGAACATTGAAGGATCTTTAGAATTTTGACTGGTAAAAAAACAGTCATGAAAAAGATCCTGGTGGAGGGAATAGAGTTAAAAAGACAGAATTATGGTACACTTGCAGTATCCAGAGGCATGGGGGATGAGACTGAATAGGTATGTAGGAACCACACTGAGGAAAGCCTTGAATACTAAGGTGAAGAGTCTGGATTTATGGGAAGGCTATATATGATGTCCCAAATTACAAGAAGTTTTTGATCTGAGTGGTAACATGAACCTAGCTGTAATATAGAAGGATCCCTCAGGTGGCAGTGGGTGGCCAGGAATGGTCTACTTCTAAATGGTTATATGGCATCCTGGTTAATCCTATAGTTCGTAACTCAGGAAAGAGAGTATACTGTGGGTTAAAGGTTATTATTATTTGCTACTGTTGTCATTTTGGGGTTTTACTCTTGTTGTTAATTAGACTCATGACGATCCTGTGTGTACAGAGTAGAACTTCCCCATAGGGTTTTCAAGGGTTTGGCCTTTCCCTTTCTTTCTAGATACCTCTGGGTGGGTTCGAACCACCCACATTTCAGCTAGTAGTCAACTGCTAAACCATTTGTGCCACTCAGGAACTCCTAAGTGAAAGACAGAGTTTCTAAATCTTTATAGAGAGGAGAGTTATCTTGTCTGGTATAGCATGAAAGCTAGAATGAGTGTTTTAGCATTCTTACCTCCTTCCAAACATTAGAATACCTGGGGAGAAAAAGGTCAGAAGGTCAAGTGTCTCCTTCTAGGCTTTTGGGAAGAGCAGGATATAATTATCCTTATAAAATGAGACATAGCAGGCGTTGAATAGCTCACTTTAAACACAAACAAACTTAAAATGTATAACCCTAAACTACATGCCCCCCAGTCTCTCCACAAAAAAAGATTTGGCTGTGTACTATTTCCTTGGGGGTGGGGAAAAGAATAGAGTATACATTTCTTCACACATCTAAAGCTTACTTTGAACTCATTCTTCTTACATCCCTACACACTTTTATTTGAAAGCTGCAGTGCCCACAAATCCAGGCAGATAATTTACATTTTGATGCAAACAATTTTGAACAAGCTTTCCTCTCTGTGTTTTTGGCCAAAATTTTTGGTTGGGAGGAGGAGTGAGTCATAGATACATTAAAGAGACATTTAGGTCATCAGTGATGTTACTTCAGCTTTGGCTCTATAACCACATTTCAGATTCTTGTTGATTTTATTTTAACATCCAAACCTATGTTGTATTTTATCTGGCTAAATAAATTTAGTGGCTATCACTCCTATCTTTACCTGCTGGAACAATCGGGGGTGCTATATGTTATTAACCAAAAAAGAGGTGAGGTCTATGAGTTTCCAGAAAGGTAATATCACTGTGGAGAGATCACTGTGGATTTTACACAACAGGGCTTGAAAGGAAGTTAGAAATTGGATATATGGAAGAACTGTAAAGACATTTCTGGGAGAATGAATGGGTATATGAGAAAAATCACACCTTCATTTATAAACATTTATTAAGTGGTTATTGTTGTCGTTAGATGCCATCCAGAAGGCCCCTGACTCATGGCCACTCCTTGCACAAGGGAAAGAAAAACTGCCTGGGAAGGTGTGAATTCTACAACTGAACTACCACTGCATACTAAACTGGACCTGAGTACTTAGTAGATCTTGAGGGACAATGAAAGATAAGTCAGGAAAAATAAGTAGGAAGAAGAATGTGAAGGGCCTCAGCCAGCTAAGGCATTTGTAATTTGTCTTGAAGGCAACAGTGAGTCACTCAAGAGAGCATTGTGTTCAGAAGATAAATCCAGAGTCATTGTGCAGATGATTGGACAAAGGAGAGAAAGGAAGCAGGAGAGCAGACAAGGCAGCTACTGTCATAGTCTAAACATGAGTCAAAGGCCTTAGCAGGCATTAAAAAATTAAAGGAAGGGAAAATCAAGAGGTAGAGAAGGAACAGAAGAAATTGGTGAATAGGATGGAGGAAAAAAAATTTAGAGGGTACAAATTTGCATAAATAGTAATTATTATAATATCTACCTTGGTACATTCAGGATATAGAGGTTTTCTTTTATTTTTTTCCTCCTATAAGTCCATACTGTTATGTCTAATTAGGTCTATAATATTTAGGAACAAACATGTGAAATATGGCTCTAAAACTTTATCTGAAAATTTAAGTGTGGAAAAATAATTTTTTTTCATACCACTCTATAAAAAAGAAAACAAGAAATATGCTCAAAACAATTATTTTAGGCAATTTTTCTATAAATACGAGGCAAATTTTTGTTAATTTATGTACTGGAATCAAATATTAGCTTAAAAAAAAAAAAAACCCTTTGCCGTCGAGTGGATTCTGACTCATAGCGACCCTATAGGACAGAGTAGAACTGTCCCGCAGGGTTTCCAAAGGGTGCTGGTGGATTTGAACTGCTGACCTTTTGGTTATCAGCCGAACTCTTAACCACTGCACCATCGGGGCTCCATAACATTAGCTCAAAGATTATTAAAAAAAAAAAAACTGTCAAAAAGTATATATGAATACATTTTTTGCTTGAGACTTGACTGTACAAAATTTTAGGGGAATATCCTTATCCAAAATTGCTTTTATAAGGGACGAATTAGTGTCAATAAGTCAAATATTAGGAAAAGAAAATATTCCTGTTAGGTCAAGAAGCTCAGGGTTTTCTGCTGAGCTATTTCCATCAATGGCTTACTTAAAATTAAGTGCGAAAGTCAAACCACCATCTCCATGAGAGCCACGGGTGATCTGTTCTCACCATCAGGTGAAAAACAAGGGGCTTCTGTTGCATAAAGCAAATAAACCCAAAACCCACTGCCGTCGAGTCCATTCCGATTCACGGCGACCCTATAGGACAGAGTAGAACTGCCCCATAGAGTTTCCAAGGAGCGCCTGGCAGATCCGAACTGCCGACCTTTTGGTTAGCAGCCGTTCCACTTAACCACTACACCACCAGGGTTTCCATAAAGCAAATAGGAAGAGAATTAAAGAGAAACGAAGTTGGTCAGGGGACTAAACCATGATCAGCAGCATAGCAGGGCTTGAATCAGAAAAGAGCAGGCATATAAAGAGGCCCAGCTCATTAGCAGGTTTTTAGAAGAAGGGAAAAAAACAAAAAACAAAACACCTAGCCTATTGGTCTTATAGCAGAGTGTACACACCAAATATGGTTCATGGTTCAGCCTTTATCTGAATCTGACTCACACTCTTCCCAACACAGCACCATCTCCACTTCCAGATGGCTTATAGCTTCTTGTATTTCATTTTCCTTTATAGCACTTATCAAAGTTAATAATTATACATTTGTGTGATTATGTGGCTGATGAATGGCTATCTTGCCCACTGTGCTATGAACCCAATGATGGAAGGGGTCTGTTTTGCTCACAATATCCTCAGCTTCTACGAGAGTGTCTGGCACATACTTTATTCTCAACAAGTTATCTATTAAGCAGATTAATGTCTAGCACTCTTATTCCTCCATATGTTACTTACACTTCTATGTCTAATTGGCAAACTCTATGGAATTCAACAGGATTAGGTAGTAAATACTGATGATTTTGAATCAGGGGGCCGAATGAAGAAATAAAACTGCTAATATCAGCCTTTAAAAGGTTTGTAGATTGTTCAATTTAACATCCATTTGTGAAAAGAGGTCCAGAAGGGACTGTGAAAATATACATTAATTACCTCACTTTCATGAAGGTGGCCAAATTAGTGATTTTTTTTTTTTAAGAGTAGTCATTGGACATTTAAACTGTGGTGGGAAAGCAATGCCAATTCAACAAGAGGAAATTATATCTTGCCATATCGTATATTCCCTTGAAATGAAATGCATGTATGAACATAGATAAAGGATAAACTGGAAATGTAATCTATTTTCATTTACAAGAGCATTTAACAAAACCATAAGTCAAAAGCCATTGGGAAAAAAATTGTGTCACTGTAGAACTGCAAAAAATGTTTTGTCAGGAATAGGAAATTGGCTTAGAAATAGGAAATAAAGCATAGTGATAAATGGACACTTTCTTGTTGGAAACGGTAAACAGTGAGGTTCTCAGGGATCAGTGCTGATATAACTCTTGTTCAACATTTTAACAAATGGCTTGTAAAAGGAAAAAGTCCCCTGGAATTTTCACGTTTGAAGATTACATAACTCCGTTTCAGGTAAGGAAATACGAAATGTCAAATGTTGATAAGGATAAGCTGCAGAAAGACTGCACACTGTGCGTGGGCAGAGACTCAAAAATAAAGCACTTTCTACATCTAATTATAAAATAGGTCACATAGAATGGTAAATCATGAAAAGGACCCAAAGTATATAAAATAAAGTCAGTGCATCTCTCCACTGGGACCACCCTCTAGCTCTCCCACCTTGTTCTAACACTTGAGCATCCAGGATTTCCAACATTATCAGTATTTACTACCTATTTCTGATTATTTCCATCTAGTTTTTCAATTAGACATAGAAGTGTAAATAACATATGGAGATATAAGACAGCAAGACATTAATATTTGTAAGTAGGGGACAGCATGTCAATTCTATTCCATAGAGATTACCACCGAACAGTTTCTAGGCTATTCTTCCTGAAACAGCCTGTGTTTATATGTATACTTTATACATATGCCCTTATATATTTACACACAAACGGAGAACATACTATACACCCTATTCGGAACATTTCTTATTTTGACTTAATAGAATAAATCTTAGAGATACATTTTCTCTCTGCTGATACAGGGACACTACATTATTTTTAAGGACTGCATATATACTGGTGGTCGCTAAGTGGTTCACATGGTTTGCATTCAACTACTAGCCTAAAGGAGCGCTGGTGGTGCAGTGGTTAAGAGCTATGGCGAGCTACGGCTGCTAACCGAAAAGGTCAGCAGTTCAAATCCACCAGTAGCTCCTTGGAAACTCTATGGAGCAGTTCTACTCTGTCCTATAGGGTCACTGTGAGTAGGAACTGACTCGATGGCACCTAACAACAACAACAACTAGCTTAAAGGCTGGCAGTTTTAATCCACCCAGCAGCACCGTGAGGGAAAGTTCTGGCAATCTGCTTCTATGAAGATTACAGCCAAGACAACTCTATGGAACAGCTCTAATTTGTAGCACATGGTGTTACCAGGAGTTGGAATGGAGTGTCAGCAGTGGGTTTGGTCTATATATGTGTATTGTTGTTATTATAGCCAATGTTGCAAGGACATTCTTGAATGACTATCTCTCCATATATTTGTGCATATTTCCCTAGGATAAATTCCTGGAAATGCGATTGCCCAGTCAAAAAGTAGATGAAGTTGTAGTTTGCTTCCTTTTGTCCAACTACCCTCCAAAAATGTTGCAACATTGTATATTCTCAGCAGGGGATGAGCACCTGTTTCCCCACACCACAGCCAATAGTTAAAAAACAAACAAACAAAGCCATTGCCTTTGAGTCAATTCTGACTCATAGCGACCCTAAAGGACAAAGTAGAACTGCCCCATAGAGTTTCCAGGGAGGACATGGTAGATTCAAACTGCTGACCTTTTGATTAGCAGTCAAGCCCTTAACTGATGTCCCACCAGGACTCCTAATTTATTTCAAAATATGAGTAACTCACTTTTCAAAAACCTAAATGATTTTCTGATATCCATATCAGAAAATCATTTAGGTTTTTGAAAAGTGAGTTACTCATATTTTAAAATAACTATTCAAAATATTTTTACTTTTACATTAACTTTGACACATATATTAAATGATCACTCCTCAGCAGAAGGAAGTAACTGAAGCAGACTGTAAGCTGACGAATAAGAGGGAAGAGGAGACAGTGAGAGCAGACTGCTTTGTAGAGAAGCTTGAGAAAAGGAAGCGAGAGAAACAGGGAACAGGAAGCAGGGCCAAGGCTTGAAGTCTGAAAAAATATTTTATTTGTTCAGGAATTTGAGTTATTTAGGATGGGAGCAGGCTGTCTCCTGGGGTAGTGGGTTCTAAGTCCCTGGAAATGGACAAGCTGTGTTTGAGATGACCCCTGGCCAAAGACATGGCAGAAAATACATGCGCACCAGAAAGAGGGCTCCAAACTTACCTTGTCTCAGGTTTCTGAGGGATTTGAAAATTTACGTAGGAAAATGACCCGTTACCCAGCAGCCGTGGAGCAGATTCTGACTCATGGAGACCCCATGTGTGTCAGAGTAGAACTGTGCTCCATAGGGTTTTCACTGACTGATTTTGCAGAAGCAGGTCACCAGACTTTTCTTCCAAGGTGTGCCTGAGTGGACTCAAACCTTCAACGTTTTAGTTAGCAGCCAAGTGAGTTAACTGTCTGCATCATCCAGGGCCTTTGACAAGGAAATGACTAACAGGTAAGTGGATCCATTCAACATCATATGCACTTCATGGGCCTGGAGAATCTGCTTGAATATCTCTAATTATGGGGAACTGAGTATCACAAAGTGGAAGGAGATGATCTCCAAAATTAAGACTGATTTGAAGTTTTTATCATTGATACCTTAGGAAATGTTTGCATTTAATATCTAAGTTGGGACAAAATAATATGACTGATCAAATTCCTATGTAATTGTTAATTCTAAGAGCTTAATTTTGTAGAAGAAAATGGAGAATGGACAAGTTTTAGTAGGTCACAAATGAATATTTCTTGAGAAAATCATGCAAGATCAGGAAATACTTAAAAGCAAAAGAAGCCAATAACTCCTGCAGTCATATATTACTACATATATTTGAGTTTTACACGTATCGTCCCAATGTGTTTACACAAAGATATTTCTCCATCTAGTCAAATATATCCTATGTACATTTCTTTATTTTATTTACAATTTTTCCCTTAGTGTAAGTCTTCTCATCTGGTTTTTACACAAATTAGTAAGATCCCTAGTGCAAGTACCAAACAAAATAAGAAAAGAAACACGTTTCACAAATATGGAAGTTGAAGTCTTTTTCTTTTTTCTTGTAGTTTCCTTAGGATTTTGTCAAGAGCCATGGGTGGTACATCACGATAATTTAGCTTAGAAGATAGCTATCAAGGGTGTAGCAAAATATTTTTACCCATTTATATTGAGATGCATGGTTTCAATATGGGCAATTTTTCAAATGCCTGATTAAATTCATTGGAAGTTTTGTTTGCTAAAGCACTTCACATCCTGGGAGAAGAAAACCAAGTATGCTGTTTTTCTTTGTTCTTTACCGAGCCATGCAAACTTAAAAAGTTAAACACAGATAGAAAAAAAAAAAAGGAAAAATAAAAAATCTGAATAAAAACCCTCTAATTTACCCGTTAAGTAATTTTTTTTTTTTTTTCCTACATCTTGGCAGGGACTGAATCTATATCCTTCTCTTGTCCTGGGCCCACACTGTGTGGTTCACTTCCTGTGTCATTTTCCCATTTTCTGAAATGACAGTGTTTTCAGACCACAGTAGCTTAAAAAACATTAATTCCCAGTCACTGGAAATAGCCTACATTTCACTCAAGGCAAGAAATTGTTCCTGCTTTCTGATACTTGAGCTTTATTGCTGCTGATTTAAGAAAACCCAAGCCCTGGGAGGTGAGAATAACTTTCTTTTAGAACTATTTCCTTCTTGTGTTGCTTTGCTCTGCTACTACCTCCCCCGCCCCCCAACCAGGCTGTCAGCACATTCTCTCCTTGTGCTGGTGTGTGGAAAGTAGAAAAAAGGCCTGAGTCTGCAGAGTTTATTTTAGGTAAGTTTAATCAAGTGGTGAATTTTTGTTTTTACTTTTTATATGTTAGGAAAAAGTACCTCATTTTAGAATGACAGAATTTTGGAACTGAAATTGAGTTTCAGAGATTTTCAGTTTTACTGATGATGAAACAAAGGCTCGGCCCTCTTTCCTTTTTCCCTTTACAATTTACCTCCTTTTTCTAATGAAAGGAAATAGCTTTGCACTGTACTCAAAATAAAATCCAGTTTCCTTCAGTATCCAGTATTTGGGAATGGTAGGCTGCTTAAAAGAGGGGAAAGCTTCCCAATTAAGAGCAAAGCAGATAAGATACCTTTTCCAGACTTCGTCCGAACACTGACTGGGAAGAATGTCTCTAGTACAAATGGTCTGAGTGTGTTCCACATTTCCAGCTTTCTCTCCTTCCAGGTTTAGATAAACCAGATTAACAGTCTTGAGTGTGAGTGTATGTCATGAATTGAATTATGTCCCCTCAAAAATGTGTGTATCAATTCGGCTGGGCCATGATTCCCATATTGTGTGATTTTCCTATATGTTGTGAACCCTGCCTCTATGATGTTCATGAGGGAGGATGGGCGGCAGTTGTGTTAGTAAGACAAGACTCAGTCTACAAGCTTGGATTGTGTCTTGAGGCAATCTCTTGAGATATAAAAGAGGGAAGTGAGCAGAGAGACAGGCGGACCTCATATCATCAACAAAGCTGTGCTGGGAGCAGAGCATGTCCTTTGGACCCAGGGTCCCTCTTCGCAGAAGCTCCTACTCCTGGAGAAGATTGATGAGAAGGCCGACAGAGGGAGAAAGCCTTCCCCTGGAGCTGATGCCCTGAATTTGGACTTTTAGCCTACTTTACTCTAAGGAAATAAACTTCTCTTTGTTAAAGCCATCCACTTGTGGTATTTCTGTTATAGTGGCAGTAGATGACTAACGCAGTGTATCAATCCAATAATAAGCATATCGTTAATCATAATAAACCTGATTATATTTTAGAGTGTGTAAATTCAAAACTCATGGTTTTCTACGAACTGACACAAATTACCCTCAAGAGCTCTGACTGATAAAAGTTTAGTGGATGTCCTGCCAAATACAAGAGAATCAACCTTGCCTGTTTTATACCATCCTTAGCATTGCTGTCTATCTACTCGGCTGACAAAATATTCAATACAGCGGAATATTAGGAATTATACACTGAGCATTTTTTTGCATAGTGGGTAATTTATCCATCGTTTCTTAAAACCACCTAACAATCTTATGGGATACTAATCCCCACTTACTAGATGAAGAAACAGACTCACAAGGTAAATTAATTGTCCTATGTCTTACTGTTAATAAGAGCTGAAAATTGCAGAGATATATGTTATTGTGTTTGTATTTTGTGTGGTATAGTAAATTACTTAATACGGCCCTTCTAAGCCATATTAGTCTTTGTGACTCACACGATGATTGAGTGGGATTATGCAAATAAAATCTATGAAACACTAATGAGGGAACTGGTCAGTTTTGCCATCTTGCTAGGCTTAAAATGAGCCATCCCAGAGGCAGGAGCAGAGGATCTCATCACTACCAGGAAAGAAGAGCCAGGAGTGGAGCGCCTCCTTTGGACTCAGGATCCCTGTGCTGAGAAGCTCCTGGATCCAGGAGACTGAGAGAGAGAGAGAGAGAAAACTGAGCACCTTCAGGCAGGAGGTTGCTGGAGGAGTAGGGTGCCTCTGGGCACTTGGTGGATCTAGGTTTGCTGACCCACAGAGCCAGAGCTGAGCACCTTCTGGCCGAGGCTTACTGGCAGAGTGGGGTGCCTTTGGGACTTATCTGCAGGGCTAAAAGAGCTTTTTAACATTTGCCTGAGCAGGGCAGAGGCCGAGGGTCCAGAGAGAGAGGCATGCCTACAGGCACAACTGAGAAGAAGCTCTCCTTGTCAAAGAACTGTATCCTGAACCAGAATCGTAACCTGATACTTCACTAATAAACCCCATAACTGTGAGCATGGTCTGTGAATTTTGTGTGGCCATTGCAATGAATTATCGAACTCACAGAGAAGTAGAGAGTGCCATGGGGGAGTTGGTTGCTGTCAGAATTGGTAAAGATGGCAGAGAGAAGGGGCATGTCTGACCTCCACCTCATAGCAATCAGCCTTGGGCTGTTGATTTTGATTTCCTTTTTCCTTGTGAAGTTAGAGGAGGCTGGATACCTCCACCACACCATATTTACATTGTTATACCACATATAATATTATATATATATTTCTATGTAATGTAATTATTGTTTAAAACTTTCTAACTATTGGAGACAGTTGATACAGTGGCAAAACCAGGCTTTAGAGTTAGAGAGGAGTCCCCAGGTGGTGCAAACAATTAATGACCTTGGCTGCTAACAGAAAGGTTGGATGTTCGTGTCCACCCAGATGCACCTTGAAAGAAAGGCCTGGTGATCTACTTTGTAAAAATCAGCCATTGTAAACTATATGGAGCACAGTCCTACTCTGACACATGTGGGGTTCCTATGAGTTGAAATCGACTCAATGGCAACTGGTTAGAATTATAGAGACTTAAGCTCAAATTCTTAGACAAGTTATTCAATCCTACATAATTAAGTAAAACCAACCATCTTGGGTTAGGTTCCTTAGAAGCAGAGCCTAATGCAGGAATTTGGATGGATGTGCTTTATAGAGGGTGTGCTCTTCAGGAAGAAGCAGTGAGACAATGAAGGAAACAGAATACAGAAGCAAAAGAGTTGAGAAAAGATGTGGTCACAGAAAAAGTGTAGCCTTGGCCCCTGGGCTCCAAAACATACATTTCACGGCAGTGTTTCTCTCATTGAGGCACAGGGCAGAACTTTTGTACCCCTTTATCAGTCAATCATTGGCCAATCCCATCAAAAGTTTGGCATAACCAGTTCCCAGGCAACTTCTGGCAAGTGGGCTCCTGTCAACCAAGGGCAATTGTCCTGAGAAGGTTGAGGTGTAAGCCATTAGCCCACATCACTCTCAGCAGCTGGCAGACGGGAGCCCCAGAAGGTTAAGGTTGGTTGGGTAGGGCATGGACAACATCTACTACACAAACTTTTGTTGAATGCTTGCTAGATGCCATTTGCTGTACCCTTCGTCCTAAAGGAACTCAAAATTCCATGGGAAAAAATGAGTATGACAGGGGCCAAACTAGAAGTATATTTGTGTTGTGATAGTTTTTTATATGCCTGAGGATGAGGAGACGGAGGAGGGAAGAAGAGAGAAGGAGAAGGGGTTAAGGGGCTAAAGAAGGGCTAAGTAAAACCAAATGCTACCAGTGGGTAATGCTTAGAAGTGGATGAGGTGGGGAAGGGTATTTCAAACAGAAGGAACAGAAAGAAACAAAGAAATTTTGACAAATAAGGCAATTTAGGGAAAGAGCATAGAGCTACACAGCGAGGATGATTGAACCTTGTGAGGAAACGGTGGGAGATGGGGCTGGAAAGATGAGCAAGAGACACCTCATCGAGGGTACTGTGGTTTATTCATAAGGGTGGAACTTAATGCTGAAGAAATGGGAATGTCGAAAAAATCACTGCAGGGTGACTAGTAGTCACAGGTCTATGTTTGCCACCTCCACGACAGTAAGTCCTTATATACATTTTGTTCTGTAGTTAGATTCACGGAATGCTGCCAAGTTAGCAGTTACTGTTATTGTTAGCTGCCTTCGAGTCGATTCCGACTTGTGCCAACCCCCTGTGTGCAGAGTAGAACTGTTCCATAGGAATTTCAAGTCTGTGACCTTTCCAGAGCAGACTTCCAGGCCTGTCTCCCAAGCAGCCTCTGGATGTGTTCAAACCACCAATGTTTTGGCTAGTAGTTGAGCACTTAACTGTGCCACCCAGGGACCCCAAAGTTGGCATGTACTTTTTTTCCCCTCACCTTCACTATCCAGGACAGATAGTCTCACCATACTAATATATTTAATTAAAATACATCACAGGTAACTCTGAAGTTGGTGTACAAAAAGAAAATTACGTCTTTCCACATGTCAACAAATGAGTGGTTTTGGACACACTGGCCCAAGCTTGTTGGAGTTGGATGCATGAATCTCTCTCCCAGGCTTCTCCATGCCTGTGCTCACCCTGGTGCTTTACCATAATCTTTGAGGTTCCTCTACTTCCCATTCTTTGAGCTCCATACACCACATGGCTGCTAGGCTCCTAACTTGCTAACTTTTCTTTTTCTCAAACTCATGCCTCACATCATTGATCACTCAGACTTCTTCAGGGTGGAGGCAAGCTTATTTATTTTTGCTGTGGTCACCATTGTTTTCTGTCCATTTCTATACTTTTTCCTTTTCCTGTCACAGAGTCATATCAGTTTTCCATATGGAGTCTCTGTGGTGTAGGTCCTCTGTGGACTCTGTGAAACGCCCCTGAATTCCAGCCAATGTACATGTTTTAGAAATGCTTTTCTGGAAGTAGTACAGAGGATGGGCTGGAATGGTGGGAAATAAAGGCTCACAGTCCAATGTTCAATAGGGAATGTATACAAAAAACCCATCTTAACAACAATATTTATAACAGCAAAACCTGGAAGCAATCCAAATGCCCTTTGGGGGAGCAAATGAATAATGATAGTATAGTCATACAATAGAATATTGTATAGCTGTCAAATGAATAGATTACAGTCATACACAATAACATGAATGAAATGTAACAATATAATATTAAGTATAACAAGTCAGTCCCAAAAGTTTATATATAGCATGATAACCTTTTTATAATATTAATAGCAATCAAAATAAAAGTAAATATTTTGAGAATATAAATATATGTAATAAAACCATATAAAAAGGAAGCAAGGGACTATTGAAACAGGATTCAAAATAATGGTTACCTTGGATGGAAGAAGAAGGATGGCATGGAGAAGGAATTTGATGTATATTAAAGTTCTAGCTTTTATTTTGGATAATATGTTCATAGGTGTTTATTAAATAATTAAAAATAAGTAACAAAATTGCTAAGTACATAAAAGAGTACCAATTTGTACCAATGGCAAGAGTGTGTCATGAGCCGAAGATTATGATTAAACTATCTCTGCATATCTGAGACCTAAAACAAAAATCATATATAATTATTGTGATCACTCAGGAGATAAAAGGAAATAGAAATACTGTAGTATGAGTTGTTTATAGCATTGAGATAAGTTGTATTACGTATAATGTCGTAACTACAAATTCAGCTGTGAAAAAAATAAAAAGTATTACATATCTTTATTTTCTTTAAATCAGCTGAAATTTGATTCCTGGTTTGAAGGAACTTCAACTTGAATTATCAGTGACGTTTATCTCTCCCTCTGCAACTTGCTTCCCTACGAAGGTTAAGCAAGGCTTCTTCCACAGGAGATGGGATTTGGGAGGATCCTGCCGGTCACTGGTGAATACTCCATTACCCTAGCCTAAGTGCTCCCTCAAGTTGTGATAGCTTCACTGTTTCTTAACTGATTTGAAAATGGGATGACTCTGGCAAGACTGGAAACCATCATCCGCGGGGTTAGGCCTCAGTGAGTATACAACACAGCTATTCACTCTGAGATCTTGTCACCTTGCTCAGGTCCTGGTCAGTTGTAAAATTTAGCTATTCTTGTCCTCTTCCCCCTCTGGGAATCTTATCTTTCCTTTTTTGTCCACAGTTACTCCCCTTCCTCTGGAACACCAGGTACAATCTCTTGAATACTTTTAAGCTTTTCCAAAAGATAGAAAAACTGACTTTAAGTAGCTTTTGCCTTATGGCCTGCAAATATAACTAAGGCAAGAAACCACTTAGGAGAAATAAAAAAGGAAAAAAAAAATGTAGGGTGGAGAAACAAAATTACTTTAATAAGATATCCTGCCCATACTTTAAGCACTGGTCAAGAGGCACTAAATGCCCAGTAAATATTGCTGGCCTGCGTCCACCTCAAATTATTAACAAGTAACCTGGGCGTTTGTTTTCCTGTTTGGCTCAGGAAAGATAATGCCCAAAATTTTGAAGGAGACTTCAAGTTGGCGTGGAGGAGAAACCCATTCCTGTATTTGCCTCTCCACCTATGCTCATCTTTCCACAGAGCAAAATCGTAGCCTGGGTGCTCTGGTACCCAGTGTGGTGTTGACATATAGTAGATGCTCAGTAAAAATTTCCTGACTGACAATTTCAAAATAGAAGGTGAGAAGATACCTTTTTTTTTTTTCTTAGCAAGAAGAAACTCCTATGGATGAAGGAAGAAAAACAAACCTGTGCCTGAAATTGGTTTGTGTCTTTATATGTTCAACACGTTTCCAGGCCGAAAGAAGCTGAACGTTTTCCAGTCAAAGAGATTATAGGTGGCCTTTTTTGGAGTGGGACTTGGAGTATTTTTATGTGCCTTTTAGACAGCCCACCCATTCCAACCCCCTCCCTACCACACGTATCAAAATAGGAACTGACCTCAGTGCTCTATTTTCCTTTGTTTTCCACTGATTCGTGCAAATAAGCAAAAGAAGACTTTCTTTCTCTTAGAAAAGCAGTTTAATCTAAGAAAATTCTTCTAAACAACAAACCGGGCTTTCAGGAAAAATTCTCTTTGCTTCTTAGCAGCAGTTCCGTAGAAGTAATGACTATTCATTACAAAGATCTCCTGAGTAATCAGTCTGTCCAGATGGCCCATCCTACCACTGGATGTTGTAATGACATAAAAAGAAACCATGCTTTGTGTTGGCTGACTTGAAAATGGTTCTCTGTTGTGGAGATAAATATAGAAACCTTATCAGGTTACTAATCTGCCATTTGAACGTGGCCCTCAAAGGAAAGTCATAATCATGCTTGTCATACCTATCTTCAAAGGCTGTCACAAACAAAGCTAATTAATTACAAAAGCACCTGCCCCTACCTTTATCGGCATCCCTTTATCTACTTTCCTTTGTCTTATGAAAATGATATCGACCGATTTCATCATGATGAGAGGACAGTCCTGAACAAAACAGTGATTTCTGATCCGCTTTATCATCCTTGACTCTATTTCAGGAATTTTTTTTTTCCAACTAGAAACTCAGGGCAACTAAAATCCATCTATTTATCTAGAGTCCACCATACAAGTGTTTGAATGAATAAATGAGTATGTGCTTTTGGTTGTCTCAAACTGGCTCAAAGATGTATAAAGCTATCAGGTTGTTTTTAGTCTTTTACAAGAAGTCTCCACAATTCCCCTCAATAATCTATTCTAACCAAGAGAAATTTCAACTTATTTTTAAAAAACTCTATTTTTTATCAGGTGGACACTTGAGACTGTGTTGGCATCTCCTGTCTGGAGGGGAGATAGGAGGGTAGAGAGGGTTAGAAACTGGCAAATCCATCACGAAAGGAGAGACTGGAAGGAGGGAGCGGGCTGACTCATTAGGGGGAGAGTAAGTGGGAGTATGGAGTAAGGTGTATATAAGCTTATATGTGACAGACTGACTTGATTTGTAAACTTTCACTTAAGGCACAATAAAAATTATTAAAGAAAAAAACTGTATTTTTTTTGTTTATCTAAAGATTAAAAGCAGCCGCTTACTTTCTGCTGCATAGCATTATTTACTGTCATTTAAGGATCCCTGGTAGCACAGTGGTTAAGAGCTTGGCTGTTAACAGAAAGGTCGGCAGTTTGAACCCACCAGCCACTCCACAGGAGAAAGATATGGCAGACTGCTTCCATAAAGATTACACCCTTGGAAACCCTATAAGGCAGTGCTATTCTGGCCTACAGGGTCACTATGAGTCAGATTAAAATTATTATTAAATCATTCTCCAGGCTTCTTCACTGACTATTCCCTTGCCTTTAACTTTTTTTCCTTGAACTCGGTTTGCAAACCTAGTTCTCCTCTAAACTATTTCAAGTATGCTTTGTTGCTTGCGACTATTTGTCATGGATTGAATTTGTTCCCCCCAAAAATATGTGTCACCTTGGTTAGGCCAGGATTCCCGGTATTGTGTGGTTGTCCTCCATTTTGTGATTGTCATTTCATGTGAAAGAGGCTTAGGGTGGGATTGTAACACCCTTTCTGAGGTCACATCCCTGATCCAATGCAAAGGAAGTTTCCCTGTGGTGTGGCCTTCACCACATTTTATCTTACAAGAGATAAAAGAAAAGGGAAGCAAGCAGAGAGTGGGGACCTCATACCACCAAGAAAGCAGTGCTGGGAGCAAAGCTTGTCCTTTGAACCTGGGGTCCCTGCGCAGAGAAACTCCTAGTCCAGGGGAAGATTGACGAGAAAGCAGACAGATGGAGAAAGCCTTCCCCTGGAACCGATGCCCTAAATTTGGACTTATGGCTTACTAGACTATGAGAAAGTAAATTTTTCTCTTCGTTAAAGCCATCCACTCGTGGTATTTCTGTTACAGCAGCACCAGATGACTAAGACACTATTAAACTAAATCTCAGTTTTCTATTACTCATTAACTTTAACAGTTCCAAGCATAATAGGAATATAAAATCACTGTCCCTATAAATTTCAGGATTATATATATTTAGAAATATTTGATATTAACATTTTAAAACCCATCGCTAGGTTATAAGCAAATAAGATATTTTGAATAGAAAAGATTATCTCAAAATGTAAGTATAGACATTGGATTAACTGTTGAAAACAGTTGGAGTAGATATTATTACTTCTGTTTTTGCATATTTATGCATATTTATGCATATATAATGACTGCTTCTACAATTGTGAAGTGGATTTTTCATTGGGAATACTTGGTTCTTTGTTTCTTTTTCCAATTGAAAGATCTTCAATTATTTCTTTTTCTTTAATAAATTTTATTTTGAAGAAAAATTTTAGATTTATAGAAAAATTGTGAAGATAGTAAAGAAAGTTCCCATATAGCCCTGTACCTAGTTGCCCCTTTTATTAATATCTTACATTAGTATGATGTATTTGTTACAATTAAAACCAAAAAGACCCATTGCCATTGAGTCGATTCTGACCCATAGCAACCTTATAGGACATAGTAGAGCTGCCCCATAGAGTTTCCAAGGAGTGCCTGGCAGATTTGAACTGCCAGCCCTTTGGTTAGCAATGGTAGTGCTTAGCCACCACGCCACCAGGGTTTCTTGTTACAATTAATGAACCAATATTGATATAATGTTATTAACTAAAATTAATAGTTTACTCAGATTTCCTAGTTTTTACCTAATGTCCTTTTTCTGTTCCAGGGGCCTATTCAGGACACCACATTTAGTCATGTCCCCTTAGGCTCCTCTTGGCTGTGACAATTTCTCAGACTTTCCTTATTTTTGATGACCTTCTTCATATAGTCTGGTTTTTCGGATTATTTGTTTAGTATATAGATTGAATAAGTAAGGTGAAAAGATACAACCGTGCCACATGTTGTTGTTGTTAGGTGCCATCAAGTGGGTTCCAACTCATAGTCATGTATGTACAACAGAACAGAACACTGCCTGTTCCTGCACCATCCTCATGGTCAATGTCATGCTTGAGCCCATTCTTGTAGCCACTGTGCCAGTCCATCTCCTTGAGGGCCTTCCTGTTTTTCACTGACCCTCTACTTTGCCAAGCATGATGTCCTTCTCCAGGGACTGAGCCCTCCTGATAACATGTCCAAAGTAGGTGAGACAAAATCTTGCCCTCCTTGCTTCTAAGGATACATTCTGGCTGTACTTCTCCCAAGACAGATTTGTTCTTTCTTCTGGTAGTCCATGGTATATTCAATATTCTTCACCAACACCACATTTCAAAGATGTCGATTCTTCATTGAGCTTCCTTATTCATTGTCACCATCTTTCGCATACATATGAGGCTATTGAAAACACCATGGTTTGGGCCAGGCGCACCTTAATCCTTGAAGTGATGTCTTTGCTTTTTAACACTTTAAAGAGGTCTTTTGCAATAGATTTGCCAAACAAAATGAGTTGTTTGATTTCTTGACTGCTGCTTCCATGTGTGTTGATTGTGGATCCAAGTAAAATGAAACCCTTGACAACTTCAATCTTTTCTCCGTTTATCATGATGCTGTCTATTGGTCCAACTGTGAGGATTTTTGTTTTCTTCAAATTGAGGCGTAATCCACACTCAAGCTGTAGTCTTTGATCTTCATCAGTAAGTGCTTCAAGTCCTCTTCACTCTCAGCAAGGAAGGTTGTGTCATCTGCATAACACAGGTTGTTACTGAGTCTTCCTTCAAGCCTGATGCCCCATTCTTCTTCATGTGGTCCAGTTTCTCAGATATTTTCTCAGCATATAGATTGAATATTGAATAAGTATAGTGAAAGTAAACATCCCTGATGCACACCTGTCCTGACTTTAAACCGTGCCGTATCCCCTTGTTGTGATTGAATGACTGCCTCTTGATCTATGTACAGGTTCTAATGAACACAATTAAGTGTTCTATAATTCCCATTCTTTGCAATGTTACTTTTTATGATCCACACAGTCAAATGCCTTTGCATAGTCAGTAAAACCCCGGTAAACATCTTTCTGGTATTCTCTGTTTTCAGCCAGGATCTTTCTGACATCAGCAATGATATTCCTAGTTTTACATCCTCTTCTGAATATGGCTTGAATTTCAGGCAATTCCCTGTAGATGGACTGCTTTTGAATGATGCCAGCAAAATTTTACTTGTCTGGAATATTAACGATATTGTTCAATAATTTCCACATTTGGTTGGATCACTGTCTTAAGCATCTAGTGCTGCTATAACTGAAATACCAGAAGTGGATGGCTTTAACAAAGAGAAATTTATTCTCTCACTGTCTAGTAGGCGACAAGTCCATATGTAGGCTCTGGAGGAAGATCCTTGTGATGCATCAGTCTTTCCTTGGTCTGGGAGCATCTCAGCTAAGGAACCTCAAGTCCAAAGGACACACTCTGCTCCCGGCACTGCTTTCTCGGAGGTATGAAGTTCCCAACTCTCTGCTTGTTTCCCTTTCCTTTTATCTCTTGAGAGATGAAAGGTGGTACAGTCATACCCCAGGGAAACTCCCATTACATTGGATCAGGGATGTGACCTGGTAAGGGTGTTACAATCCCACCCTAATCCTCTTTAACCTAAAATTAAAATGGCAAAATGCAGAACAACCACAGAATACTGGGAATTGTGGCCTAACCAAGTTAATACACACATTTTGGGGGGGACACAATTCAATACATGACAATCGCCTTTCATTGGAATAGGTATAAATCCTGCCACATGCCTTTTCCAATTTTGAACCACACAATACTCCTTTGTTCTGCCTCTTAATTCATGCACAAATTCTATATGGGCACAGTTAAATGTTCTGGAATTTCCATTCTTCATAATGTTATCCATAATTTGTTATGATCCACACTGTTGAATGCTTTCGTGTATCCAATAAAATGTAGGTAAACATCTTTCTGATATTCTCTGCTTTCAGCTAAGATCCATCTGACAATAGCAATGGTATCCCTTGTTCCAGGTCCTCTTCTGAGTCCAGCTTGAACATCTGGTAGTATCCTGTTAATGTATAGCTGCTGTCGTTTTGGACTTCAGCAGAATTTTGCTAGCATGGAATATTAATGATATTTTTTCTTATCTTTATTTGCTATCTATGTACCTTGGATGAGGTGACTATTCAGATTTTTGCTGATATTTTAATTGAGTAGTTTGTTTTTTTACTGTTAGGTATGAAAAGTTGTTTATCTTGGACATAAGTCCTTTGTCAGATATGTCTTTGCAAATGTAATCTCCCAGTTGATGACTTGTTTTTTCATTTTCTTAACAATGTCTTTTACATAGCAGAAGTTTTAAACTTTAATAAAATCCAATTTATCATTTTTTTTTATAGACCATGCTTTTAGTGCTGCACTAAAAATTCTCCACTAAACCAAATGTCACCTAGCTATCCCCCCTTGTTTTCTTCTAGAACTTTTATTGGTTTATATATCACATTTGTGTCTGTGATCCCTTTTGAGTTAATATCTGCCAAAGATGTAAGGTCTGTGGTTGTTGCTGTTGTTAGTTGCCATGGAGTTGATTCCATCCAACTCATGGCAATGCCATGTGTGTCAGCGTAGAACTGTTCTTTGTAGAGTTTTCAAGGCTGTGACCTTTCAGAAACTCTATGGGGCAGTTCTATTCTGTCCTATAGGGTCGCTATGAGTTGGAATCGACTCGATGGCACTGGGTTTTTTGGTGGGGGACCTTTCAGAAGTAGAGTGCCAGGCCAGTCTTCTGAGGTATCTCTGGGTGGGTTCAAACCTCCAACCTTTACAGTTAGTAGTTGAATTCTTAACCATCTTAGGTTTTTTTTTTTTTTTTGCATATGGTTGTCCAATTTTTTCCAACACCGTTTTTGAAAAGACTATCCTCTAACCACTGAATTACCTTTGCTCTTTTGCCAAGTTGACTATATTTGCACAGGTCTATTTCTGGTAATTTTTTTTAATTTTAATTATTCATTACTAGTATAAAAAACTAGTATAGAGCAAAGCAATTTACTTCTGTGTCAGTGGTCAACCTTGAATCTTGCCTCCTTGCTGTACTCACATATTAGTTGCAAGAATTTTTTGTTGATTATTTGGGATTTTCTGTATAGACTATCATGTCATCTACAAAGAAAGATAGTTTTATTTCTTCCTTTCCAATTAGTATACATTTTATTTCCTTTTCTTGTGTTATTGTACTAGCTAGGACTTTCTGGTATAATGTTGAATAGGAATGGTGAGAGGGGACATCCTTGCCTTGTTTCCAATCTTAGGGAGATAGCTTCCAATTTCTCACCATTAAGTACGGAGTTAGTTCTTTCTTTATAATTAGGTGTTTTATGCAAAAAAGTCCACTCCTTTGCCATTCATTCATTCATTTAAAAGAGTATTTATTGAGTACCTACTTTATATAAATCATTAAACATTGCATTTTAAAATTTGACCTAATTTTTAATTATCCTCTTTTAACTGGTTGTAAAGCCCAGGGTAAATTACATCATTTTCTTTACATATATATTTAGAGTTCTATCACTTACAACCTTTGCAATAGCAAACAAGTACTTAACCCATTGCCATTAAGTCGATTTCTGGCCCATAGAGACCCTAGAGGACAGAATAGAACTGCCCTATAGGGTTTCCAAGGAGCAGCTGGTGGATTTGAACCGCTGACTTTTTGGTTCGCAGCCATGTCACTTAACTACTGTGCACCACCAGGGCTCTGAACCAATACTTAGCCTCTTTGTACCTCAGTTTTTGCATCTATAAAATGGAGATAATAATCCAATTTTTTTTTTTATGTGTATCATAGTGGTGTTGTGACGTTTACATTAGTTTATTTATGTAAAAATTCAGGAGTGCCAGGCACATAGTAAACACTCAATAAATTTTAGTTATTTGCTTAGAATTTCTTTTCACAGGCTTAGTTAGAGGAATAAACAGAAATAATATCATTATCATACACCCAATGTAGTCATTGCCTTATGTCTTCATCTTTGAATCTATTCATATACATAGTTGACTTAGGACAGTTTCTGTTTCTGGGACAGAGGTTTGCATGCAGAAAATTTTTTCAAAAGTGGTGGTGGGATCAACACCATTAGGGGAATAAAGGAAGCATGGATGGCAGAGGGTGAAGTTGAACTTAAATGCAGTTACAACAGAGGCTGTAGCCATTTCTTCAGGAGCTGTAGAGCTAGAATAGTCATTTGGAGCTGCCTCAAATTGAGGCAAGGGATCCAGAACATAGACTAGTCATTGGATGAGTGCTTTTCCATGAAAGGAATGTAACATTGGGTGAGGCAATTCCATTTGACCTCTGAGGGTGTTTTCTGGGGAAGGACTCAACAGCGAGCCTTCAGTAGGCAACACTCCCATGTCCTGCGCCTAGGTCCTAAAGGGAGGATGTAGGTGGTGAGCCATAGTATTCAAAAATAGCCCTTACTTTCCTTAAATTAGGCACAGATTCTGTGTTCACTCATTGAAAATATTCATTGTACACAACTGGCTTTTATGAAACTCATTAAATTTGGAGCATTTAGAGTAAAATTACAACTTTTATTTACTACCAGTTAGTCAAATGATCTTAACAGTGTTTACAGAATTAGTTAAGATGAAGAGTTTCCAAATTGTCATTCTCTTATGAAAGTAGAGTAAGCTTTTTAAGTTTCTTGTACTATTGAGTTATTTTGAGAACTGTCTGTAATAAGAAAGTCCAGGGGTCCTTTTGTCAACCTTAAAAATAGGTTCAGAAAATTTGTCAGCCCTCTGAAGCATGCACAGTATCAGCCAGAAAAATTTTTATCAAGAGTGTCATAGTGATGAAATATCCGATGACAGTGAATATTAAGCATGGGGTGTAATAGGATACATTTTCAGTTTGATGAATATCCTTATAACCATGATCTTATGGGCCTTTCCTTAAAATCTAAATCTAATCATAAGCCCTGAGTAAGAGGGTAAAGTCTGGCTTTTTATGATAAATTCTGAATTATGTGAAAGAGGTCTGTTTTGGATCATTTACTCTGGTAAGTATAAAGTTTCCTAATCCCATTTTGATAAGCCACAGTGAATAAGCAGACATTTTATTCAAGGCATAGTTTACTACAGTAGATTTTACACATTGTCTGTACCTGTAAATACACAAACCCAGAGCTTAAGACAGTATATACAAAGCACTACCTTTAAAGAGGCTATTACTTCTGTGTTGGCCTCCTGTCTGATTCTCTTGCTTCTGCATTTAATTTTTTAGAATTTTGGCCCTTCTAGCTCTTTTTTACAAACTTTGGCTTCTCATGCTAATGGAAAAATTGTAAACCTTCCAATTCTTGTTTTTTTAAAATGTGTTCCTCCTATATAATATCTCAGAAATAACCCCATAATTCCTATCCATGATAATGCCAAATTTCTGTCCTCTGATGCTCTGGATTCCACCCTTTATTTCTAAATTCATGTTTGTTAGCTTTTTCCCCCATGGGGAGGGAGAGTGTGGTTGGTAGGAGGAAGATAGAGTTTGAAGGAATAAAAATCAGGAGTCTTGATTATCTGTCCATTAACCTTGTAGAGTTGAAAGTGCAAATTAAATTTCTAATTTATCTTGATATGCACAAGGAAACCCTGGTGGTGTAGTGGTTAAATGCTATCACTGGTAACCAAATGTTGGCGGTCTGAATCCACCAGGCATTCCTTGGAAACTATGGGCAGTTCTTTCTACTCTGTCCTATAGGGTTGGCATTGACTGGATGGTGACGGGTTGGGACAATAGATCTTTCTATTCTGATTATATTATTTTTGAATATTATAGTGAGCATTAAGTGATCAGAATTTTTTTCCTGGGTTATGATTACTTCTCATTACTGTAATGAAGTCCTGAGACTGAGTTGGGCATCCACCTAGTCTCAAATTTCTCTATGTTGCTCAACACTGAGGTTCTTCCTGGATATGTAGACAGCCAAAATTTTATTTCTGTCATGTGAACAAATGAATGAACAAGTCAAAGAACTAGAAGAACCACGTGGTTTTTATTCTGATCTTCAACTTCAGAATCAAAGTCAACATGAATTTTTATAGCCAAGGCTTACTTGTACATTTTTTAAATAATGATGAATTAAATACTAATTCTAACAATTGAGTTAACCCTATATTTGAAAAAAAATACCAGTCTGAATTTAGAAATTTGTCTTTTGATACTCCCTAGATTCCTTTCCTTTGTAATACTGAGTTTGGGTTGTTTAAAGTGTCTGAAAACGTCATCTGTCCTCTTTATAGGGAGGCAGTAACATTTCAATAATTAAGAAAACTTTTCTTATTGCCAGATTTGGAATAGCTACTACGCTATGTGGAAACCCTGGTGGCATAGCAGTTAAGTGCTATGGCTGCTAACCAAAAAGTTGGCAGTTTGAATCTACCAGGCGCTCCTTGGAAACTCTGTGGGGCAGTTCTACTCTGTCCTGTAGTGTTGCTAGGAGTCAGAATCGACTCGATGGCAATGGGTTTTTGGTTTGACTACAGTGTGTACTGTATATATTTTTTGTAATAATCATGATTTCACGCCATAATCCAAAGGAATCATCATGGATCCTCTGACGAACAGAGCTAGTCTGTTTTTCTTAGTCGCTAAAGGGAAGTACATCAAAATCAAGTGGCTTCCAGCTCCTGAACTCAAGGAAAAACTAGAAATCTCAAAAGGATGATTCTGTGCACTTTATTTTAGAAAAGAAATTAGCCTTCTTGTGAGTTTAGATGTTTAGGTAACAGCAGTTTCTAGACAGACAACATTGTGATAAATAGAATATGGAGAGTATTTTGCCAAGTATAGAACCCACTCAGAAAATGTTGGTTCAAAGTTTGGAACCGATTTCAAGCTTTTTTCCTATTTACTCTTGGCAAAGCAGTTATTACCTACTTTTCAGTAGACTTTTTTGAGAATTGTAACTGAAGAACTGAAAACTTCTTAGGCATGAAATAGCTCTGAAAAACAACATTTGTAAATTTTCGGGGGAGGCAATTGGATAAATAAATCAGAAACTAAATGAATTTTAAATGCTGTATCTGATTCAAATTTTATCTCCTCTTTTATTCTTTAATATGCTGTTGTAAAATGGGCCCTGGCCACAAGACCAAGACACTGTGATGAAGGACTTGGTGTGAGCAGACTCTCACAGGAGCAGCTTACTAGTAGAGAGTTCTGGAGGCTAATTCGAATCCAAAGGGTTGTTATCCTGTGCAGATGATGAACTTGCCACTGAAAAGGAAAAATAAAGTCATCCTTAAGATTTTTTTTTTTTTTAAGATGTAGCCAGGGGTGCTGCAGATTGAAATGTGTTCCTCCAAAAGTTGTGTTGCAATCCGAACCCTGTTTGGAAACAGGAATGTTATTTTATTATGTTAATGAGGTCATACTTGAGTAGGGTGAATCCTAAACCCAATCCCTTCTGAATGGTCTTATAAAAAGAGTAGAATAGACCCATACACAAGGGGAAGAGACCACATGAGAAACCATATACAAGTCAAGGAATGCCAAGTAATGCCTGAGGCTACCAACAAAGAACCCTCCCCTATAGCTGATGTCCTGATTTGGACTTCTAGCCTCCAAAATTATAAGAGAATAAATTTCCGCTGTTTAAGGTACCCAGTAGTCTTTTTTGTTATGGTAGTACTAAGTAACTAAGACACGAGTGGAGATGATTTTATGTGTTCAGATAGCAAAGAAAAGTAAATAAATAATGATAAATCAAGTGAAGAGGTCAGTTGTTGGAAGAAACAGAAAAAAAGTAAGATGCAGAACCAGAGCTAAGTCCACAAATAAGAAATTAAAAAAAAAATTCCTTTAATTCAAAATCTATGATATTGGGATGGATGTACATCCTTCATGGCATTACACCCATTGGAGCACATGTAATATAGCAGATGGGAGTCATGGGGACTCTTGGGTGCTTTTATGTGTGTGGGGCATAAATCCCTTTCTCTGTGTTCAAGGTACTTATAGTTGTAACCATCAAGAGGATAAAACTTGGTAGTGGAGAAGAGAGGATTTAGAATCTTCATCTCCAATTCAAAGTCCATGATCTTTAAAATCTCCTGCTAAAACAGGGCCAGCTGTTAGGATCAGAATCAAAGTTAAAGAGCATATTGATAAACCACTGATTAGAAGCCTTACCTCACTCTTACCAAGCCTTCAGAATAACAAGAAGGATCATTCTAGAGTAAAAAAAACCCAGTACGATCGAATCGATTCCAACTGATAGTGACCCTATAGGACAAGGTAGAACTGCCCCACAGAGTTTCCAAGGAGCGTAGAAGGCATCAATTAATGGTATCTTGTGATGTTCCATATTTTAAGACTTTTGTTTTTGCTAGCATCTAGTTGGAACACGGGTACTTTTTCCAATCAGAAAATCTTGTTGCTATTGTTCCTTTCAAATGTTTTCAAATATGAAAATACTTTACTATTAAAGTTCCTCACTTGTGTTTTATGATCTTTAGAGAATATCTATTCTTTTTGACTGTTCAGCATTATCCATTTCAGAAATGACCACTTTCCCATCTTATGTGATTTTGATGTGCCTGTTAATCATAAGAAAACCCTGGTGGCGTAGTGGTTAAGTGCTACAGCTGCTAACCAAAGAGTCAGCAGTCAAATCCACCAGGCGTTCCTTGGAAACTCTATGGGCCAGTTCTACGGCGCTGGGCTTGATTTGGCTTTTTTATCAATCATATTAGCACTCTTTTTTAGTGACAGGGATGGATGTGTGACCTTGGCCATTTTCTATCCTCTTATTAATGTTGATTGGTTTAAAGGCCAGCATAAAATACAAGCTAGGCTAATCAGATGATGATGAGCCAGATGCAGGATTCACAGGAAGCAAGTGACCTTTGCCTGAACATCCATATATATTGGATGCAGTCCACACCCCCAAGGAAACTCCCTTTACAACTGATCGCCTGATCACATCATGGAGGATGACTACATCAGTACATAACTGCCAATTATATCATTACATAACTGCTAGACTACATTATTACATACCTGCCTAACCACTAGGAAAACATGGCCCTGACAAGTTGACACACAACCTTAACTATCACATTCAACAAGAATGAATAAAAAGCAGGGGTCCTCCACTTTTTCTTTTATGACTTACAGTATCTCTAAAAGTGGAATCTCCTGAAAACAATCATCACTACTACTTACTGAAAAAGCTAGGAGTTTCTGGTTCTAGGAAGATTTAAATTTAGTAAAGAATTTACTAGATAGGTGAAGTTTGATGAAGGCTGAGAAGAATACAGAATATAGACATTAAAAAGAATAAAATACAAAAAATTATCAGTTATTTATTAAATACCTACTATGTGAGCAACGATTTAAGCATTACAATAATCTCATTTAATTTTCACTTCAGCTTAAATAATAATTACCCCACTTAACTGATAATCAGAAAGTTTAGCTAAGTTCTCTAACACAATGATCAATTTGTGACTAAGTTAGAATGCATCCTCATCTGACCCCCAAGCCATCCTAAATTTCTCTTTATCATCATCATTTCCACCACAGGTTTTATCACTGGCATCATCATTCACTGTCCTTTCTCACCAGGAACCACATGTCCACAACCACCATTACTACCACAGCACCACCAACATCATTACTTCAGAAGCACCCTCAGCATGACTGCCCTGATGACTGCGTCCAAAGTACTACCACCGAGGCCACTGCTGCCAATAATAGCACCAGAAAATAGCCCTTGACAAGAATGCAGTTGATAAACCACTAGAGTGTTTGTTTTACTCAGTGTAAAGGTTAGCATTCAGATGATTAATACAATCAATAAAACAAACTCCTATTGTATACAGTCATTAATTTTTCTACTTGTATCTTTGAATGTATTAGACATACTATATAATTAATTCCCTAGTATATTAATTTCATGAGAACAGAGAAAGTTTTAATTATTCTATTAACAAAATAGAGGTCTAACTATTCTCATTGTCAATTATTCATTACAGAATTGCCATTTTTTATTTTTAATGACCAGCTCTAGGCTTGATCCGGAAAACAGTGATGTCTTAGTTATCTAGTGCTGCGCTAACAGAAATATCACAAGTGGATGGTTTAAAAAAGGGAAATTTATTTCTTCACAGTAAAGCAGACTAAACGTCCAAATTGAAGTTGTCAGCTCCAGGGGAGGCTTTCTCTCTCCGTAAGGCTTTCTCATCAATCTCCCCCTGGACTAGGAGCTTCTCTGCACAGGAACGCTGGGTCCAAAGGACTCACTCTACCCCTGGTACTTTCTTGGTACTATGAGGTGCTCCTGCCTCTCTGCTCGCTTTTCTCTTTTTTTCTCAAGAGATTGCCTCAAGACAAAATCCTACCTTGTATATTGAGTCCTGCCTCACTAACACAACTGCTGCCCATCCTCCTTCATTAACATCATAGAACCAGGATTTACAACATATAGGAAAATCACACAATATGAGGAATCATGGCCCAGCCAAACTAACACACGCATTGTTTGGGGGACATAATTCAATCCATGAAAAGCAATTACCAAGGAAATGGGAGAATGACATACAATTGAGCAAGCAGTTGTAATAATATGTGTTAAGTACAAGGAGAGGGGAACTACATAAGGAAAAGGGAACACAGTTGTCCATATTGATGGGGGTAGGGTAGGAAAAAAAAAGGTCTCCTGAAAAAAATGATGTTTAAACCGAGACTAAAAAAATGAGTAAAATACTGCAAGGAAAAGGGGAAAGAAGAGTATTCTAGAGAAAACTGCATGGATGAAGGCCCAAAGGCCAGAAAGATGATGTCTTTTTCTAGAAGTTAATGCTCATTCTGGAAGATCTTGACATGAAGAGGGAAGGGCTGCAACAGAAGTGGAGGTAGATTTTGGGTCATGTAAATCATGCTAAGGAAGCTGGATTTTATCCTAAGGGCACTAGGGAGAATTTACAGCAGGTTGGAACACAATCGTGCATTAGACTGCTGCTTTCAGTGTGGAGAATGAACCATGGAGTTCAAGACTGGAGGTAGGGATTAGGATCATTTCTGATTTACAATACTACTACCAAGTGAGAAATTATCACCATCAAGAATTACCTTTCTTGACATGAGAATAATTTGATTTTATCTTTATTAAGGCAAGTAATTTTTTAAGGCAAGTAATTTATAAAGGGAGGACAATGAATAAAGAAATTGAAGAAATATTTAGGAAGTACAATCGCTAGGATTTGTGGCTGATTAAAACTGGGATGTGAAGGAGGAGAATTTAAAGGTTACACCACATTTTTTGGGTGGGCAACTATTAGCTGGTGTCATAATTCATTTTAATATGGAGGAGGGACAGGTTTTGGAGAAAAGATGATAAATTCAGGTTTTCAAATTTTTTTTTTTTTAAATAATTTCATGTTGACTGAAAAAGTTGCTATATCATCCTTGGATCCTTCATAGAAATTATAGATTCCTTTTGTTCCTTTCGTAATTCTCTCTCTCCATTTTTCACTCTCTGATCATTTGAGATTAAGTTGTAGATATCATGAATCTTTCCTCAGTCTTCATCACAATTTACTTTTTTTTTTTTTAAATTAATTTTTATTAAGCTTCAAGTGAACATTTACCATTCCAATCACTCTGTCACATGTAGGTTTACATACATCTTACTCCCTTCTCCCACTTGCTCTCCCCCTATTGAGTCAGCCCTTTCAGTCTCTCGTTTTGTGCCAATTTTGCCGTCTTCCCTCTCTCTCTATCTTCCCATCCCCCCTCCAGTCAAGAGTTGCCAACACACTCTCCAGTGTCCACCTGAGTTAATTAGCTCACTCTTCATCAGCATCTCTCTCCCCCCCACTGACCAGTCCTTTTCATGCCCGATGAGTTCTCTTCGGGGATGGTTCCTGTCTCGTGCCATCAGAAGTTCTGGGGAGCATTGTCTCTGGGATTCCTCTAGTCGCAGACATACCATTAGGTATGGTCTTTTTATGTGAATTTGGGGTCCGTATCCCATTGGTCTCCTGCTCCCTCAGGAGTTGTCTGTTGTGCTCCCTGAAAGGGCAGACATCGATTGTGGCCGGGCACCAACTAGTTCTTCTGGTCTCAGGATAATGTAGGTCTCTGGTTCATGTGGCCCTTTCTGTCCCTTGGGTTCTTAGTTGTCATGTGACCTTGGTGTTCTTCCTTTGCCTTTGCTCCAGGTGGGTTGAGACCAATTGATGTATCTTAGATGGCCGCTTGTTGGCATTTAGGACCCCAGGTGCCACAATTCAAAGTGGGATGCAGAATGTTTTCATAATAGAATTATTTTGCCCATTGACTTAGAAATCCCCTCAAACCAAGTTCCCCAGACCCCAGCCCCTGCTCCGCTGACCTTTGAAGCTTTCATTTTATCCTGGAAACCTCTTTGCTTTTAGTCCAGTCCAATTAGGCTGACCTTCCTTGTATTGAGTGTTGTCTTTCCCTTCACCCAAAGCAGTTCTTATCTACTGATTGATCAATAAAAAGCCCTCTCCCTCCCTCCCTCCCTCCCCCCTTTGTAACCACAAAAGTATGTGCTCTTCTCAGTTTTTTCTATTTCTCAAGATCTTATAATAGTGGTCTTACACAATATTTGCCCTTTTGCCTCTGACTCATTTTGCTCAGCATAATGCCTTCCAGATTCCTCCGTGTTATGAAATGTTTCAGAGATTCGTCACTGTTCTTTATCGATGCGTAGTATTCCATTGTGTGAATATACCACAATTTATTTACCCATTCATCCGTTGATGGACACCTTGGTTGCTTCCAACTTTTTGCTATTGTAAACAGAGCTGCAATAAACATGGGTGTGCATATATCTGTTTGTGTGAAGGCTCTTGTATCTCTAGGGTATATTCCGAGGAGTGGGATTTCTGGGTTGTATGGTAATTCTATTTCTAACTGTTTGAGATAATGCCAGATGGATTTCCAAAGTGGTTGTACCATTTTACATTCCCACCAGCAGTGTATGAGAGTTCCAATCTCTCGGCAGCCTTTCCAACATTTATTATTTTGTGTTTTTTGGATTAATGCCAGTGTAGTTGGTGTGAGATGGAATCTCATCGTAGTTTTAATTTGCATTTCTCTAATGGCTAATGATCGGGAGCATTTTCTCATGTATCTGTTGGCTGCCTGAATATCTTCTTTAGTGAAATGTGTGTTCATATCCTTTGCCCACTTCTTGATTGGGTTGTTTGTCTTTTTGTGGTTGAGTTTTGACAGAATCATGTAGATTTTAGAGATCAGGCGCTGGTCTGAGATGTCATAGCTGAATATTCTTTCCCAATCTGTAGGTGGTCTTTTTACTCTTTTGGTGAAGTCTTTAGATGAGCATAGGTGTTTGATTTTTAGGAGCTCCCAGTTATCTGGTTTCTCTTCATCATTTTTGGTAATGTTTTGTATTCTGTTTATGCCTGTATTAGGGCTCCTAGGGTTGTCCCTATTTTTTCTTCCATGATCTTTATCGTTTTAGTCTTTATGTTTAGGTCTTTGATCCACTTGGAGTTAGTTTTTGGGCATGGTGTGAGGTATGGGTCCTGTTTCATTTTTTTGCAAATGGATATCCAGTTATGCCAGCACCATTTGTTAAAAAGACTATCATTTCCCCAATTGACTGACACTGGTCCTTTGTCAAATATCAGCTGCTCATACGTGGATGGATTTATATCTGGGTTCTCAATTCTGTTCCATTGGTCTATGTGCCTGTTGTTGTACCAGTACCAGGCTGTTTTGACTACTGTAGCTGTATAATAGGTTCTGAAATCAGGTAGAGTGAGGCCTCCCACTTTCTTCTTCTTTTTCAGTAGTGCTTTGCTTATCCGGGGGTTCTTTCCCTTCCATATGAAATTAGTGATTTGTTTCTCTATCCCCTTAAAATATGACATTGGTATTTGGATTGGAAGTGCGTTATATGTATAGATGGCTTTTGTTAGAATAGACATTTTTACTATGTTAAGTCTTCCTATCCATGAGCAGGGTATGTTTTTCCACTTAAGTATGTCCTTTTGAATTTCTTGTAGCAGAGTTTTATAGTTTTCTTTGTATAGGTCTTTTACATCCTTGGTAAGATTTATTCCTAAGTATTTTATCTTCTTGGGGGCTACTGTGAATGGTATTGATTTGGTTATTTCCTCTTCGGTGTTCTTTTTGTTGATGTAGAGGAATCCAAGTGATTTTTGTATGTTTATTTTATATCCTGAGACTCTTCCAAACTCTTCTATTAGTTTCAGTAGTTTTCTGGAGGATTCCTTAGGGTTTTCCATGTATACGATCATGTCATCTGCAAATAGTGATAGCTTTACTTCCTCCTTGCCAATCTGGATACTCTTTATTTCTTTGTCTAGCCTAATTGCCCTGGCTAGGACTTCAAGCACGATGTTGAATAAGAGCGGTGATAAAGGGCATCCTTGTCTGGTTCCCGTTCTCAAGGGAAATGCTTTCAGGTTCTCTCCATTTAGAGTGATATTGGCTGTTGGCTTTGCATAGATGCCCTTTATTATGTTGAGGAATTTTCCTTCAATTCCTATTTTGGTAAGAGTTTTTATCATAAATGGGTGTTGAACTTTGTCAAATGCCTTTTCTGCATCTATTGATAAGATCATGTGGTTTTTATCTTTTGTTTTATTTATGTGATGGATTACATTAATGGTTTTCCTGATATTAAACCAGCCTTGCATACCTGGTATAAATCCCACTTGACCAGGGTGAATTATTTTTTTGATGTGTTGTTGTTGGATTCTATTGGCTAGAATTTTGTTGAGGATTTGTGCATCTATGTTCATGAGGGATATAGGTCTAAAATTTTCTTTTTTTGTAATGTCTTTACCTGGTTTTGGTATCAGGGAGATGGTAGCTTCATAGAATGAGTTGGGTAGTATTCCGTCTTTTTCTATGCTTTGAAATACCTTCAGTAGTAGTGGTGTTAACTCTTCTTCGAAGGTTTGGTAGAACTCTGCAGTGAAGCCGTCTGGGCCAGGACTTTTTTTTGTTGGAAGTTTTTTGATTACCGTTTCAATCTCTTTTTTTTTGTTATGGGTCTATTTAGTTGTTCTACTTCTGAATGTGTTAGTTTAGGTAGGTAGTATTTTTCCAAGAATTCATCCGTTTCTTCTAGGTTTTCAAATTTATTAGAGTACAATTTTTCGTAGTAATCTGAAATGATTCTTTTAATTTCATTTGGCTCTGTTGTGATGTGGTCCTTCTCGTTTCTTATTCGGGTTATTTGTTTCCTTTCCTGTATTTCTTTAGTCAGTCTAGCCAATGGTTTATCAATTTTGTTAATTTTTTCAAAGAACCAGCTTTTGGCTTTATTAATTCTTTCGATTGTTTTTCTGTTCTCTAATTCATTTAGTTCAGCTCTAATTTTTATGATTTGTTTTCTTCTGATGCCTGATGGGTTCTTTTGTTGCTCACTTTCTATTTGTTCAAGTTGTTGGGACAGTTCTCTGATTTTGGCTCTTTCTTCTTTTTGTATGTGTGCATTTATCGATATAAATTGGCCTCTGAGCACTGCTTTTGCTCTGTCCCAGAGGTTTTGATAGGAAGCATTTTCATTCTCGTTGCTTTCTAAGAATTTCCTTATTCCCTCCTTGATGTCTTCTATAACCCAGTCTTTTTTCAGGAGGGTATTGTTCATTTTCCAAGTATTTGATTTCTTTTCCCTAGTTTTTCTGTTATTGATTTCTAGTTTCATTGCCTTGTGGTCTGAGAAGATGCTTTGTAATATTTCGATGTTTTGGATTCTGCAAAGATTTGTTTTATGACCTAATATGTGGTCTATTCTAGAGAATGTTCCATGTGCACTAGAAAAGAAAGTATATTTTGCAGCAGTTGGGTGGAGAGTTCTGTATAAGTCAATGAGGTCAAGTTGGTTGATTGTTGTAATTAGGTCTTCCGTGTCTCTATTGAGCTTCTTACTGGATGTCCTGTCCTTCTTCGAAAGTGGTGTGTTGAAGTCTCCTACTATAATTGTGGAGGTGTCTATCTCACTTTTCAATTCTGTTAAAATTTGATTTATGTTTCTTGCATCCCTGTCATTGGGTGCGTAAATATTTAATATGGTTATGTCTTCCTGATCAATTGTCCCTTTTATCATTATATGGTGTCCTTCTTTATCCTTTGTGGTGGATTTAAGTCTAAAGTCTATTTTGTCAGAAATTAATATTGCTACTCCTCTTCTTTTTTGCTTATTATTTGCTTGATATATTTTTTTCCATCCTTTGAGTTTCAGTTTGTTTGTGTCTCTAAGTCTAAGGTGTGTCTCTTGTAGGCAGCATATAGAGGGATCGTGTTTCTTTATCCAGTCCGTGACTCTCTGTCTCTTTATTGGTGCATTTATTCCATTTACATTCAGCGTAATTATAGAAAAATAAATTTTTAGTGCTGTCATTTTGATGCCTTTTCATGTGTGTTGTTGGCCATTTCATTTTTCCACATGCTTTTTTGTGCTGAGATGTTTTTCTTAGTAGCTTGTGAGATCCTCATTTTCATAATGGTTAACTTTATGTTAGTTGAGTCTTTATG
The DNA here is from genome assembly GCF_024166365.1 of Elephas maximus indicus. NCBI lineage: Eukaryota > Metazoa > Chordata > Mammalia > Proboscidea > Elephantidae > Elephas > Elephas maximus. Next base: position 44,391,279 of record NC_064823.1, read on the forward strand.
TTTTTCTTGGCTTTTTTCTTGAGTTATGGAATTGATATTCCTTTTTGTGGTTACCTTTTTATTTACCCTTATTTTTCTAAGTAAAAACCTAACTTGTATCGTTCTATATCGCCTTGTATCACTCTCCATCTGGCAGTTCAATGCCTCCTATATTTAGTCCCTCTTTTTGATTATTGTGATCGTTTATGTATTGATTTCCATGATTTCCTGTTATGTGTATTATTTTGTTTATTTATTTATTTTTTAGAATTAATCTTAATTTGTTTGTTTTTGTGCTTTCCCTATTTGAGTTGCATTGATATCAGGACGTTCTGTTTTGTGACCTTGTATTGTGCTGGTACCTGATATTATTGGTCATCCGGCCAAACAATCTCCTTTAGCATTTCTTGCAGTCTTGGTTTAGTTTTTGCAAATTCGCTAAACTTGTGTTTATCTGTAAATATCTTAATTTCTCCTTCATATTTCAGAGAGAGTTTTGCTGGATATATGATCCTTGGCTGGCAGTTTTTCTCCTTCAGTGCTCTGTATACGTCATCCCATTCCCTTCTTGCCTGCATGGTTTCTGCTGAGTAGTCTGAACTTATTCTTATTGATGCTCCCTTGAAGGAAACCTTTCTTTTCTCCCTGGCTGCTTTTAAAATTTTCTGTTTGTCTTTGGTTTTGGCAAGTTTGATGATAATATGTCTTGGTGTTTTTCTTTTTGGATCAATCTTAAATGGGGTTCGATGAGCATCTTGGATAGATATCCTTTCTTCTTTCATGATGTCAGGGAAGTTTTCTGTCAGGAGTTCTTCAAGTATTTTCTCTGTGTTTTCTGTCCCCTCTCCCTGTTCTGGGACTGCAATCACTCGCAAGTTATCCTTCTTGATAGAGTCCCACATGATTCTTAGGGTTTCTTCATTTTTTTTAATTCTTTTATCTGATTTTTTTCCAGCTATGCTGGTGTTGATTCCCTGGTCCTCCAGAAGTCCCAGTCTACATTCTAATTGCTCGAGTCTCCTCCTCTGACTTTCTCTTGCGTTGTCTAATTCTGTAATTTTATTGTTAATCTTTTGGATTTCTACATGCTGTCTCTCTATGGATTCTTGCAACTTATTAATTTTTCCAGTATGTTCTTGAATAATCTTTTTGAGTTCTTCTACAGTTTTATCTGTGTGTTCCTTGGCTTTTTCTGCAGTTAGCCTAATTTCATTTTTGATATCTTTAAGCATTCTGTAAATTAGTTTTTTATATTCTGTACCTGATAATTCTAGGATTGTATCTTCATTTGGGAAAGATTTTGATTCTTTTGTTTGGGGGGTTGGAGAAGCTGTCATGGTCTGTTTCTTTATGTGGTTTGATATGGACTGCTGTCTCCGAGCCATCACTGGGAAACTAGTTTTTCCAGGTAATCAGCTATAAAAAAATGCAGTCAGATCCGTATCTGAATTCTCCCTCTGGCTCAGGGTATTCAGATGTTAATGGAGCCGCCTGGGGAGGGTGGGGGAGGGATCAGAGAGCTAGGAGTGTAGCACCACAGAATATAGAGCTGATCCCCACGTTCACGCTCCGCCCCCGTCCGCCAAAATCCCGGCGGGACGGCTCACCGGCTGGGACGCTACTCTCCCCGCTCCGAGAGCAGTCACTTCCTCCCAGGGACTTCTCCCTCCGGTGCGCCACACCGCGCGCGCGAACTGGGTGGGCGTCTCCTGCACGAACGGGTGGGCCCGCCCCCAGGGTCTATTCAGGGGAATATAATTGGACCCTGTGCTCATGCCCCGCCCGCGCGCGCCCAAATCCCAGTGGGACGGCTCCCCGGCTGGGACGCTGCTTTCCCCGCTCCAAGACCAGTCACTTCCTCCCAGGGACTTCTCCCTCCGGTGCGTCGCACCACTCTCACGAACTGGGTGGGCGTCACCCGCACGACCAGGTGGGCCCGCCCCCTGGGTCAATTCAGGGGAATATAACTGATGCCCGTGCTCACACCCCGCCCGCTTTCGCCCAAATCCCAGCGGGACGGCTCCCCGGCTGGGACGCTGCTCTCCCCGCTCCAAGACCAGTCACTTCCTCCCAGGGACTTCTCCCTCCGGTGCGCCGCGCCGCATGCGCGAACTGGGTGGGCGTCCCCCGCACGAACGTGTGGGCCCCGCCCCGGGGTCGCTTTAGGGAAATATAGCTGATCCCCCTGCTTGCGCCACGCCCGCTTCCCGCCAAACTCCCGGTGGGACGGCTCCCCAGCTGGGACGCTGCTCTCCCCGCTCCAAGATCAGTCACTGCCTCCTGGGTGCTTCTCTCTCTGGCGGTGCCGCTACGCTGCCCGCGCCAACCAGCTAGACTCCCTCCCGGGATGGGTTCGGGGGCTAGGGCTGGGCCCCTTGTCTGTGCCGTCTGCCCCCCTGGGCTCTGCCCCAGATTGGGCTCCAAAGGTCACCTGCCTGGTACGCTGGCTCCTAGTTCTGAAAACGGTCGCTGTCTGCCCATATTTGTTCGTTTTCCGTCTCTAAGTCTGTGTTTGTTGTTCAGAGTCCATAGATTGTTATGTGATCGATTCACTCGTTTTTCCGAGTCTTTGTTGCAAGAGGGATCCGTGGTAGCATCCACCTAGTCCGCCATCTTGGCCCTGCCTCCTCTCCACAATTTACTTTTTAAGAACAAGGATGTTCCTTTACGTAATAACTACAGGGCACTTTTCCATTTTAGGAAAAGTAACAGTAATACTTTAATGTGCCATCCATATTCCAGTTTTGTCAATTGAGCCAATAATGTCCTTTATAGCACTTTTCCTTCCCCTCCAGTACAGGATCTATTCCAGGGTCAGATATTACATTTAATTATGTGTCTTTTTATTCTTTGGTTTTGTTTCGATCAAAACAGTTCTTGGGCTTTCTTTGCCTTCTTCTTCTTTTTAAAGAATATAACGTCCTTTTTTAAATAGAAGTTTTTTCATTTGAGATTGTCTGATATTTTCTCATGATTAAATTCATGTCATGCATCCCAGGACATTACAAAATGATGTGTCCTTCTCAGGCAAATATGTTCATCTACCTCTCATAAAAAACCAAAAAAATATTCATCTAATTTTGATCACTTAGTAAAGATATTATCTCATCTGTCCATAATGTAGTTACTACGTCCTCATTTGCAACTTATATACATTTTATGAAGATATAGTTTAGGACCATATAAATAAATATCTTCTCTTCATGTAACTCACCCCCTCCACAGACACACATGATTTATCATCCATCAGTGAGTCTTGCTTGAACAAACTTTTACTATGTTGGCTGCAAAATAATAATTTTCTAAGTCCAATACTCCCTCAACATTTAACAGTTATTGTACTCTTAAAGCCCTCTTTATCTACTTATGAACATAAACTCATGGATTCTTCTTTTTCAATGGTTTATAATTCATTACCGTCTTTAATTATTTCAATGCACAAATTGTTCCAGATTTAGACACTGGAAGTACCTTCAAGCTGGCTCCTATGGATGATTTAAGTTTTGTACATGTTTAGTTTTAGTTGCCTGTAAGACATAAAAGTAGTGATGTCCAATAAACTATCGGATATATAGGTCTGTAACTCAGGAGTAGAGTTTAGGCTGAGATCAATGATTTGAGAATCATCAACTGTAGTGATAGTAGTTTAAGTCTTGAGAATAAGATTGCTAAGAGTATCTGAGTCAGAAACAGTCAAGGACATAAAACTAAGATAGCCAATATTAACTGAAACAACAATAATAATTACAATAATAACAAGTACTTAGTTTTTTAATTACAAAAGCAATATATATTTATGGTAGACATTTTTAGAAATTAAATAATGAAACTAGAAATATTTAAGATAGTTTTTACATGCCCCATAATAAATATTGAACATATTAAAAATTAGAATTCTTTGTTACTTTTTCTTCTTTACTGCTGCTTACTCTGTATTTCCAACTGAATGTTGTCTTTTAAAGTATACCTGAAAAGAATATGCCTGCAATTTTTTGTGTGTTGATCTCAGCTGAGGCTAAACTCACCTTATAACAAAGCATCCATGTTAAAATGTCCAGGCTTCAAACTAATTATCATCAGCGTCAGAGCTCACATCTAAGAGCTGAGCAAATACTCCCTCTCTGTCTGCTGAAACTTTATCTTTTACTACTCCTTGTGGTGGGCAGAACTGAGGTGCTCCACGATTCGCCGTATAACAATGTCCAAGAATAATCAGGAATGAGAGACTATATGTTTAATGGGAATTTCTCTAAATTAGGGCCACGAGAGTAGTTATTAACATTGGTGATTATAAATTTTGTGCCTGGTACATATTTTCTCATGGGAGGGAGTGTTGTGAACTAGTTATATCACATAGGATTGAGAAACTTGAAGTTAGGAGAGAGCAAACTCAGAGAACACACATGATTAAGCACGCCTGTGGAAAATGAACTGGCTCTCAGGGCAAAAGAGAATCACCAGAGCATGTGTTTTAAGTCATGAGATTATAAATACACAAAATTTTGGAGAGACAGAGTATACCTCCAAGAGGAATTCACCAAATTCTTGAGTAAATTGTCGTTCTTAAATGAGCAAATGGATGCATTGATGTGGCAGCAATAATGTTAGACAGAATCAGCCTTTCAAGTGAAACCTCCTAGAGGGTGATGGCAGGAGTTGATGATGAGTTGTCCTTGATGCTCCCTTACAACTCTAATATCACTTAAAGTGCTTCATAATACACTAGTTAGCAGAGTCTCATTCTAAGGTGTTATTTCAAGACAATGACAACATTTTCTCTACTGTAGTACTCTTGTTACATATTTTATCATAATTTTATTGACTTGATTTATTTAGTTACAACCTGTCATCGTGCTACAGTTCCAAGTAAGTTTGATATATTCTAGAAGCAACTTAATAGAATACTTACAAGCGTGAAGCTCTTCAAATAGGGGTCATTGTAATAGGAGATTACACTTGTTGAATATCCTCCACGGACCTAAAATAGTTCCAAGTGTTTGATACGTATTAAATTATTGAATCCTCAAAACAAACTTCTAAATTATGCATTATTATTATTTCCATTTTGCAAATGAGAAGATGGAGACAGATAAAAGTTACATAATTGCGCCACAGGGTTTTACACTCTGAGAGTTTTGCTGCAAATCTCACTCTCTTAAGCCTTAGGCCAATGGTTCTCACACCATCAGAGATAAATCTCTCTTTTATAATGCGTATTAAGGTTATCCACGAAGTTTTCACTAGTTGATTTTCAGAAGTAGGTTACTGGGCATTTCTTCCTAGTCTGTCATAGTCTAGAAGCTCTGCTGAAATATGTCCACCATGGATGATCCTGCTGGCATTTGAAATATGGTGGCATAGCTTCTAGCATGACAGAGGCATGCAAGCCACCACAGTACAACAAACTGACAGACTGGTGGTGGACTCAAACATACCAATGGTCATGAATTGGCAGAGAACCAGGCACTGTTTCCTTCTGTTATATATTAAGTGGCCACGAGTAGGATCTGGCTCAACTGTAACTAATGACAACATAACAAGTCTTTTACAATGGCCCCCCACCATGTAATTACCTAAAATAAACTCACAGATCATATAACCTACTGCACACATAATTAAAAAAAAATTATACTAAATATAACAGACAGGAGAGATAAAATATGTCTTTTGCAAAATAAAATGCACATCAATATTTAAAATTCTGGCCCCATCAAACAAGCAGACATAATGAAGTAGTGGGATGCATGATTTAACTTAGAATGAGTATGTCTGGATTTCAGATACTAATAAAATCAGAAGCCATTTGGAACAAGAAGCACAGGAAAATGAAAGAGAAGACTGACAGATGGTCACTAGAATAAAAATTAGTGTTAGTAGAAAGATGAACTCAACTTATTTCTGGATGATACAAGTTTACACCTCGGATAAAATTATAATCATGTGAGGATTTTGAAAGAAGTATTGGTGTTCAGCACTACCGCTAGAGGCTCTGATTCGATTTGTCTGGGGTGGAGTTCAAGAAACAGTAATTTTTATAAGTTTTCTAGGTGTTAATAATGTGCCAGGAATGAGAATCACTGTTAATGATCAGAGAGAGGGAAATAGCCTTAATCGAAGCAGAGCAAATATGCCAAGACAAATGAAAGGCTGTTAAAGTATATAAGATCCTGAAGAAGAATCCGCACTTGATTTGTTACCGTAAATTCAAAATAATTCGCTGTGTTATGGGATGGGACAGTAGAGTGGCAAAGTGTCACAGAAGATATACCTCCTATCATACGACAGACCACATGTGGAGTCTTTAGTTCTTGAAAGAGCCTTAAAGAGAACATCTTGGAGAAGCAATGCAGACAAGAAGATGGAGCAAAAGAAGAAAAAACTCGAGGCTATAGAGTCGGAATGTATCAGAGTGAATTCAAAACTTACAGACAACCAAAAACTTAATAACTTCACCTTGACATTCCACAATATAGTTCTTTTGTTATTTCCTCCAAATTATATATATTGTATATATTACTATACATGTGCATATATATGTTACTATATATGTATATTTTATATACACATACATATATCATCATAATATGAAAAAGCAAACATTTATTAATGAAATTCGGTGAAACTCCTGCAATGTTTGTTTCTCAAAATTAATATCATTTAGTTCTACACCTGTTTTAAAAAGTTTCGAATCTCTTCTGTCTCATCTTTGCCATCAGCATTCATTGCACTACTAAACTGAAACGTGGTCCAACTAAATGTTATCATAATTAATATAGCTTCTTTCCAAAGAAGTGAGGGTAGGAGAATGAAGTCAAGCTTAAGTACATAATTTAACCATCCTTTGGCCTCAGAGTCACTTTTTAACTCAATGAACTCTTCCGTAAATAGTGACGAACATGTTCCACATCTAATTTCAAGAACATTAATTGCCTAATTAATGGCTAAGTGCTTGGCTGCTAACCAAAAGGTTGATGGTTCAAGTCTACCCAGAGGCACCTTGGTGTGGAAGAGAGACCTGGTTATCTACTTCTTAAAAATCAGCTATTGAAAACCCTGTGGAGCCCAGTTTTACTCTGATACGACTGGGGTTGCCATTAGTCGAAATTGACTCATTGACAGCTGGTGGTGGTGGTAATATATTTCTATTTTTTGCATACCATGGAAATCATAGAAACTATGAAAATTCTTAGAAAATGATATTATTTACAAATCACATAAATTTGCTAAGAAAGCCGATGATAATTATCTCCACATTAATAAAATTGATCTTATTTTCCCTATAGCTTAAAAAGTATATAATTTAAACTTTCAATATATTAAAGATAGGTTATACTTCTTTGTAATATTTCAAATTTTGTTTTATAATTTTAACCAATTGAGTAAAAAAACTACAATGATATGAAACGAGTGTAAAAATGTTTTTAAACAATTTCTTTTGGTGAACCCCTTTAATTCCATATGGAAAATATAACAAACTATTCTTCAGTATCTACATAGTTTATTAAATAATTCAGTATTCACAGGATTATTCTTAATTTAATTAATAACACTGATAATAACATTCATTATTTTAGAGATTAATTGTTCTTACGTATAATGGAACCCTGATGGTGTAGTGATTAAGAGCTACGCCTGCTAACCAAAAGGTCAGCAGTTCGAATCCACCAGGTGCTCCTTGGAAACCATATGGAGCAATTCTATTCTGTCCTTTAGAGTCATATGAGAATCGACTCGAAGGCAAAGGGTTTTTTTTGTTTGTTTGTTTTTGGTTTTTATGTATAATGCAATGAGTTGTTAAAACATCTATTGCTAGTCATTTTAAGCTGGCCATATACATAAATTGCCTGTCACCCATAGCCTGGAATTCATCTACTGAACAATGTATGACATTGGGAAACTGATTTTTCCCAAAACTTAATTTTTAAGGCTTCCAAACATAACTGATTCCTTTGTATACGTTGTGAGTAATTTTGGTTTGATTCTGTTACTGATTTTTCTTCTGGTTTAGGTCACATTTTCCTGCCTTTTGAAACTCAGTAACTTTTTTTTTTTTTTTGGAAACTAGTGACTATGAGGAGCCCTGGTGGTACAGTGGTTAAGAGTTTGGCTGCTAACCAAAAGGTTGACGGTTTGAATCCACCATGTGCTCCTTGGAAACCCTATGGGGCAGTTCTACTCTGTCCCATAGGGTTGCTATGAGTCAAAATTAACTAGATGCAATGGGTTTGGTTTGGTTTTGGTTTTTGTGACTCTGTATGGTACATTGTTGGGAATCCGGATTTTCATGTCTTCCTTTAAAGAATATTTATTTTGTTTGAACAGGCAGATAAGTTACTTGCAGATAAATGCTATCCTTCCAAGCATGATGTACTTCTCCTAGGGTCGCTATGAGTCAGTATCGACTCCACGGCAATGGGTTAATATGGATAGTAATGCTTTTTTCGCGTATGGTTTTTAAATCAGCCATGGCAACACCTATCTATGTAACTAAAAAGAACACTTTTATATATGACAAGTCATGTCAAACCCCAAACTTTCCATCAATATCTGCTTTCATCTTACGCTCCACCTGAGCCACTTCAGGTATTCCAAGTACACTGTTCCTTGCTGTTTGGAAGGTCCCTTGCTCTTCATCCTCCTGAAAACTTCCCAGCCTTTATTTACCTCCTATCAAGGTATCCCTTTCTTGGATTGTGATCTTTGGCTTTACTCTCCATCACACTACCTCCTATACAAAATATCTGTGCCATATCTAATATTTTATATATAGACTTGTATTATAATGTTCTCTTATACCTTTTTTTTCTTCTTATACCTACCTCTTCTACTAACCTAAATATTTTGAGGGCAAAGATTATATCTTAATCAGCATTAGCATAGTGCTGGACTTACAGTATATGTTCAGTGAGCAACTCAAGCAAAAGGTAACTCATACAATTAAACTCAAGCAAAGGTAAATCATACAATTTCAATGGATTCATTCTTCATCCATAAAGTAAAATGAATGATCTCTAATATTCTCTTCTGCTCTAGTGATGTGTAGTTGTAATTCTATATAGCTTCTAACTACTAATCAGCTGGAGTCCCTGGGTGATACAGATAGTTAATGCACTCAACAGTTAATTGATAGGTTAGAGGTTCAAGTCTTTTCAGAGGCACCTTGGAGAAAAGACCTGGTGATCTATTTCTAAAAAAATCAACCACTGAAAACTCTGTGGAGCACAGTTCTCCTCTGACACACACAGGGTTGCCATGAGTCAAGGCTGACTCAAGGGCAGCTGATACTGGTACTAATCCACTGCTCTTGGGCATTAACAGAAAATGATTAGAAAATATATCATTAGAAAAGGGTTAGACTATGAAGGAGAAGAATAGAGAGAAAGAGGGAGACTAGAGATAAATACCTACGTATTTATACAGTTTAAAATTTGTTTTAAGTGTAAATGAGATGAGTGGAAGTTCAGAAAGGGAGAACAGGAGAGAAGTAGACAGAAAGATGGGGAAAGCATTTATATTTAGGAAGTGTGAGAATTAAGGTAAATTCATGAAAGTTTTAGGTAAGAATCGATATAGGGAGGAGAGCCAGGACAGTGTGTGAGAGAAGCCAAGGGAAGGAGCAGAGTCTCCAAGTGAAGGGCCAACATCGTAAGGGAAGCAAAACAATTTAGACAGTGAGAATTGAGCAAGGAGTATCATATTGTTTATAGACTAAAGCAATACATGTTTGTACTGGACCGTAGTGACTGGCATAAGACCTAAATGAGAGAACTGTTAACTATTTGGGGAGAACTGTTGTTGAAATAGAATGACTGAAAGGGAAAAGTAAGCTTTGTAAAACATTTAAAAATAAAATATTTATTTTAAAGAAGAAACTTTTAAAATCTTTATCCAAAGTTAAAAACAGTTTTTCATATTGGATATATCATGATTTTTCTAATTATCTACATTACTTTCTGTATTTCCTTTCTGTTTATTCAGGATAAAGCTTCAGTCCCTCTGGAGAGAAGAATGAGCCCAATAAATATTATATTACATATTTGAAAAACATATCCAATATACTTTCAGGATACAGTCGCTTGTTTTATATGTCACATTCCAAACGCTGAATTCGATGGTTTCATGGTATCACAATGAAAGTCAGGGTGGGCTTAAAAAAAAAGTGGAACTCTCGGGGTGAACATTTGCTGTTGATTACGAGAATGTGTCAGATTTGAGTGTGGGGGAGAGGAGAGGGTGAATGGTGGGTAGTTGCATGATCTATTAATAAGAAACAGTTTAATGCAGTAGATCACTAAAGCATGGCTAATTCTGAAGCCAAAACCCACACATTCTTAACTTTCCCCCCAGCTTTAGAACCAGACTTCACACACACAGTACAGGAACTAGAACACTATTCTTTGAAAGCGATACCAGTGTTTAGAGAATCTGAAATTGACCTAACAGCACAGCATATAGAAGTCACACAGGATGTTATTTTAAACCATAATGCAGAAATGTCAGTTCATTTGATATCTTTATTTGTTACATGTGGGCCTGAAGAAAGCATGTTATGTACTGTTTCGCTTTATGGATACTCTATTTCAGGGGATTTTCAACTGCCAGGGAAGTATGAGGCCTGCCAAGGAAACAGGATTTTTACTGGACAGCTTTTGAAGCATGGAGAGAAGAACTTGCAACAATTTCTCTCATATCGTAGCTCGAAACAATATATATTTAAAGTATCACTCAGGAATCATCAGCGAAGGATGTCCCACTATGTGAATGATGTAACTGCAATGGTTATGCAATTTAAACATCTAATTCATATTCCATTAACACGTTTCCTCTCCCATTGCACATACATCAATGATTGAAATACACAATTGGATCTGAAGAGAGAGTGTGGAATACCCAGAGTTAATGGCCATCATGTTTAGTTGTCCAAATATCTCATGTAAACCACATCCTACATTTTTTCTTTTTGCTTCGTTACCAGCTTTATTTGACTGCTACCACAATGTTAAATCAGGTGGTTAATTAGTGGTGTTCCACTATGTGATTGGCTGGTGTAAAAGGAATGAAATGGAATGTGAAGTTCTAAATCAATGACATGTGCTTTCATGTTCATGATAGTCTGGAGATTATACAACTTTGCTTTGTGTGTTGTTTTTAGTTGCCACCTAGTACACTTCAGCTCATGGAGACCTTATGTATAGCAGAGCAAAATGTTGTCCATGCTCCATAGGGTTTTCATTGGTTGATTTTTCAAAAGTAGATCCCCAGACCTTTCTTGCAAGGTGCCTCTGGGTAGACTAGAACCTCCAGCTTTTGGGTTAGCATTAATTGTTTGCACCACCCAGGGACTCCAAGGGTGTGGCCTCCGTCTGTATTCTACCTCTTATTAGTTAGCTTAATTATAAAAACAAACTTCTTTACTTCTAGTCTTCTAAGCTTGGGGTTACGGCATTGCTCCTATTCTGTGTCAGCTCACCCTATCTTTAAATCCTTCCTATCTTTTTCACCCCTGGTCCATTAATCTCACTTCAGTCCCTTATGTTTCACTTGGACTATTCCAACATTCAAACTTGTTTCCTTGTCTTCTTCCAAAACTTTCTACATAATGCAGCCAGACTGAACTTTTCAAGTTATTTTGGGTCAAGTTGCTCCTCTATGTAATGCTTTCAATGATATGCCTTTGTTCTTAGAATAAAGTGTAAATTCCGTAACATGGTCTGCATGATCTAGATTGCCTATGTCTTCACCCACATCTCCAATTATGCTTCACATCTTTCACTTTGCCGCTTCCAGCTACTCTGCTCTTCTCTAGTCACGCTAACAGAATTGTCTCCTTCCCACTGCAGGGGTCGTCTTTGCTCAAAACATTCTTCCACCATGCCAGTGTTTTTTTACCTGACGGTATTATCCATCTTATTCCAACTTCAGTGTCACATCATCAAGGAGGCTTTCTCGTACATTCCAAACTTTTGATAGTTACTTCCTCTTAAAATATCTTGCAATTTCTCTTTCCTCCTAAAAGTCTCCTGAAGTTTTTCATGGTACTTACATAAATTACAAATTTAATATTTAATTGTTCAAGTCTTAATATCTCAATCAAAAGCTCAGTAAAGTCTAGGACTATATCTTCTTGTTTGCTGTTGTATTTATGGCACAAAGTGACTGCTCAAATATATTTCTGAATAAATAAATGAACAAATGCTGCTGCTGTCACTAGAAATTTTAATGTTAAAAAAAAAATCCTTGGCCCAACTTTTCGGGCTCTCAAATTTCACAATTCACTGACTGAGTCACAAAATTAGTCTAAACTTTAAACTATGTAACATGCAGAGAAACTGACTAGACGTTTCAGCTATTTTGTATCAAAGTACAACAAATAAATCGCCTTCTCCCCTTCCCCACAAGGTTTTTTTTTTTTTTTTTTCTGGACAAGCTGTGATTTTACAGTTAATATGTCCCTTCAGATTACTTTGATTACATTCTCTGCAGCAGAGAATTTATCGTGTAATTTTGTGCTTCAGAGGTTGAACTTGGGCAGGCTAGTTAGTTGACTTGTTTTCCTCATTTTTAAATGTGAAGATATGTTTGCTTATCTATCTAAAGCCTTTAAAAGGATACTTGGAATATAGTGGGCACTAAGTTTTAATGATAGAAGTTATTCATGATTTTACTAATATTCAAATCAGATATAGAAGATATATTCAAAACATATATATATATACACACACACACACATACATATATATATCTCACAGTGGTTAAGAGCTCAGCTGCTCGCCAAAAGGTTGGCAATTCAAATCCACCAGCGACTCCTTGGAAATCCTATGGGGCAGTCCTACTCTGTCCTATAAGGCCACTAGGAGTCAGAATTGACTCAATGGAAATGGGTTTGGTTTGGTTTTGGTATCTTACATACATATAATTAAAAAGACAATAAAGAAGAATATTACTTGCTGCGATACTCATAATAATCCACCAAAGAGCAAACTATTCCATAGGAAGGTACCAAGAACAAAATTTGGTGTTTGATACACAGTAGGGGTATAAGGTATTTGTTGAAAGAATGAATTAACAGAGTAATTATAATACCATGGCATACCAATTCTTAGAAATAAAAGAAGATTAAAGAAGCTCCAAAATTAAAGTGTTAACTTAGCAAAATTAGGATATTTTAAAATCCTATATAAAGTGGCACATACATGCAATGGAATACTACTCAACCATAAAGAGGTATGAGGTCCTGATAACATGCTACAACATGGATAAATCTTGAAAACATTGTGCTGAGTGAAATAAGTCCGTCATGGAGGGACAAGTATTGTATGACTCCACTTACATAAAATATCTGGGATAGACAAGTATGTAGAGCCCAGAGTTTATTAGTGCTTACCAGGGATGGGTGGGAGGGAGGGAAAAAGGGTATTCACTGCTTAGGGGACACTGAAGGTGATATGAAAATCTGGGAAAAAATAAAGGTAACGGTTGAAAAACATGATAAATGTAAGTACTGTCACTGAATTGTGCATGTAAAGAATGTTGAAAAGGCAAGCATTTTGTTACATATATATTTACCACAATAAAAAAATTACATCATAAAAAACCTTATGTATCCATGTTGATTGGTAAATTTCTTTTTTGACATTTTACTTTGGATTTTCAAATGTAATTTATACATAATTAAAATAATAAGGACATTATGATGGTTAATTTTATGTGTCAACTTGGCTAGGCAATGACTCCCAATGGTTTGGCCAAACACTAGACTAGTTGCTATTCCATAATGTAATATAATGTACATTATATTACATGTAACCCACCAAGCAGCATCCCAAAGACAGCCCTGGAAACCTGCTTCCAAAAAGTCATAGGCTTGAAAACCCTATGAGGCAGTTCTACTCTGCACACATGTAATCTCCACGAGTTGGAACTGACTGGATCACAACTAACAATAACAACAACAACAATGTAATGTAATCCCTTTCCATGGTGTAATCTAATGAAGTGTGTCAATCAATCAACTGAAGGGGAGTTTCCTTAGGGTGAGGTCTACCTCCTGACTGTAAGTAGATATTTTGGAAGAACTCCTTCCTTTCACCACTGTGCATTCTTTCTGTCACCCCAACCTAGGGATCTTAAGACGCAAGCCTGCAGAAGTCTCTAGTCTGCTGCCTGGTCTACAGATTTGGGACTTGCTAGCCCCCTACAATCCTGTGAGTCAGGAGGAGTCTCCAATCTGTCGCTTGGCCTACAGATTTTGGACTCCCCAGCCCCTACAATTGCGTGAGCCAATCCCTTGAATAAATCTCTCTCTCTCTAACTTTTTACTCTTAAAAATAATTTATCTGATTGTATAAAAAGGTAATCTCATTTCATTGCCTTCTCATTTTGGTAGGCTTGAATATTTGTTGCTTTGAACTCAAGCAAACATTGTGAATATTAAAACTAGTATAAAATTTAAGATGCGTGGAAATGTTATACTGTTAATAAAGCTAATCATAAAATATCAGTGTTGATATTAAAATATCTATACATATTTTAATATCAACACTGATATATATATATGACATATATATAGATATATATGTCTCACTGGTTTTTTGTCTGTAGAAAACCCTAAGACAGAAGTTTCAATAAAAAGCAATAAGAATTACTACTAATTTTAAAAACCCTCCAATATTTCCTATTTGTGGTAAAATCCTTCTCAAACAGTTATAAATCCGAGACTATCATTTCTAACAATGGACTCTGTATAGAATATTTTTAAAATTTTGTATCATTTTTTTTACCTTTGAGGTTGAGGAAAGAGTATAAATGTCTATCTATGGCATATGTCCTAGAGGAATCTATAAACAGTAAAATGAATATGTAAGAATTACATGCAACAATTGGCATTTTAGGTCTAGCCTGTGTGGAAACACCTGAAGGCAACTCCATCTCTCCATTTCTCACAGGGAAAACTTGACTAAGTATTTATAAGTATTGCCTCCTTTAATAAAACCATTGAACATATAATAATTCAGCTTCTGCTTTCTGAAATCTTAGAAGTAATAAGCAGATGAAGAGTATGCCCTTGCTTTTGATGTGACCATGTCAGTGGTGGAACCCCAGATGCAATTTCTTTTGATGCACTGGAGTTGGGGTTCATGGGTGGTCATGGTAGGAGAAAGCACTGTGGCATGTCTGAGCCCTGGTCACAAAACCAGGGCTGCTGCAGTCGACATTCTAGATCTATCCAGTTAGGGTATAATCCAAGAGGCAACCCTACTATCCCATTTGGCTTTGCACAGGAGCAAAGGGGTTTCACATAACCAAATATAGCTCAGATGAGACATTGATATTATACAAGTCAAAAGTCATAATTATTCTTAGGTAGAGTACCCAGAGCTATACCTGGAATAGAGCCTTGGGACAGGAAAGGAAAATTGGGAATAAGTATTAGTGATGCCATTTCCTTTTTTATTCACTGCATCCCCCCTCCTCCCTCCTAGCAGAAAAACAAAACAAAAAAAAAACACCTTTTTTCTAGGTTTCTAAGATTGATATCTCAATTCATTCAAATTAAGATCATTTAGTGAGAATTGCCTTTAAAATTGTTTAGCTTTCCATCTTTTCTGCTCACAACAACATAAAAGCAGAAATTAATGACAGGAAAAGCAAGGAAAAAAATCAAATACATGGAAACTGAATAACACCCTGCTTAAAAATCACTGGGTAATAGAAGAAATCAAAGATGGAATAAAAAAAAAAATCCTAGAATCAAATGAGAGTGAAAACACATCATACCAAAACCTTTGGAACATAGAAAAGGTAGAGCTCAGAAGTCAATTCATAGCAATAGATGTGCACATCAGAAAAGAAGAAAGGGGCAAAATCAAAACGTTAGCTATACAACTGGAACAAATAGAAAGAGAACAACAAAAGAAGCCCACAGCCACCAGAAGAAAGGAAATAATAAAGATAAGAGCAGAAGGAAATGAGATAGAGAATAGAGTCAATGAAACCAAAAGCTGATTCTTTGAAATGGTCAACAAAATTGACAAACCATTGATCAAATTGATGAAAGAAAAACAGGACAGGACAAAAATAACCCAAATAAGAAATGAAATGGGAGACATTACAACAGACCCAAATGAAATAAAAAAGACTGTAACACAGTACTATGAAAAACTATACTCCAACAAATTTGAAAACCTAGAGGGAACAGACAAATTTCTAGAAACACACTACATACCTAAACTAAGACAAACTGATGATGATTATCTGAACAGACCAATAACAAGAGAAAAGGTTGAAAACGTAATTAAAAAAAAAAAAAACTCTCAACATCAAAAAAAGCCATGGCCCAGGTGGCTTCACTGGAGAATTCTACAAAACATTCAGAAAAGAGCTTGCACTAGTAGTATTTCAGAACAGAAAAGGAAGAGATACTTCCAAATTTGTTCTATGAAGCCAGCATAACCTTGATACCAAAACCAGGCAAAGACACCACACACACACACAAAAGAAAATTACAGACCAATAACTCTCATTAATATAGATGCAAAAATTCTCAACAAAATCCTAGCCAATACAATTCAACATCATATAAAAAAAAAAATAATACTCCATGACCTAGTGATATTCATACCAGATATGCAAGGGTGGTTCAACATTAGAAAATCAATCAATGTAATCCACTACATAAATAAACAAAAGAATCACACGATCATATCAGTTGATGCAGAAAAAGCATTTGGTAAACTCCAACGCCCATAAAAACTTTCAGTAAAAGAGGCATAGAAGAGAAATTCCTCAACATAATAAAGGGCATCTATGCAAAATCGACAGTCAACATCATTCTTTTTTTTTTTTTTTTTGCCTTTTTAAAAAATGTTTAATTTTTACTGAACTTTGAAGGTTTACAGAACAAACTAGTTTCTTATCAAACAGTACACATATTGTTGTGTGACATTGGTTAACAACCTCAAGACATGTCAACATTCTCCCTTCTCAACCCTGGGTTTCCTTTTATCAGTTTTCCTGTTCCCTCCTACCTTCCAGTCCCTGTCCCAGGGCTGGTGCACCCTTTTAGTCTTATTTTATTCCACGGGACTGTTCAATCTTTGGCTGAAGGGTAAACATCAAGAGTGGCCTCATTACTGAAATGAAAGGTTGTCTGGGGGCCATACTCTCAGGGTCCTTCTAGTTTTCAATGTCATTCTTAACAGAGAGAGGTTGAAAACTCCCCCGAGAAGAAGAATAAGACAAGGGTGTCCTTTATCACCACTCCTATTTAAAATTGTGCTGGAAGTCCTAGTTAGAGCAATAAGGCAAGAAAAAATATAAAGGGTATCCAAATTGGTAAGGAAGAAGTAAAACTATTCCTATTTGTGGACGATATAATACTATACATAGAGAACCCTAAGGACTCCACAAGAAAACTACTGGAACTAACAGAAAGATTCAGCAGAGTTGCACGATACAAGATAAACATACAAAACTTAGTTGGAATCTTTGTGTGTGTGTGTGTGTGTTTTTTTTTTTTTTTTTTACTGTGCTTTAAGTGAGAGTTTACAATTCAAGTCAGTTTCTCATACAAAAACTTATATGCACATTGTTATATGACCTTAGTTGCTCTCCCTATAATGTGACAGCACACTTCTCCTCCACCCTGTATTTCCTGTGTCCATTCAACCCATTCCTACCACCTCTGCCTTCTCATCTCTCCTGCAGACAGGAGCTGCCCACATAGTCTCATGTATCTACTTGAGTTAAGAAGCATACTCCTCACCAGTATCATTTGATGTCTTATAGACCAGTCTAATCTTTGTCTGAAGTGTTGGTTTTGGGAATGGTTTTAGTTTTGGGCTAACTGACAGTCAAGGCGCCATGACCTTTGGGGCCCCTCCAGTCTCAGTCAGACCATTAAGTCTGATCTTTTTACTAGAATTTGAGGTCTGCATCCAACTATTCTCCTGCACCATCAGGGATTCTCTCTTTTGTTCCCTGTCAGGGCAGTCATTGGTGGTAGCCAGGCACCACCTAGCTCTTCTGGTCTCAGGCTGATGGAGTCTCTGGTTTATGTGTCTCTTTCTTTCTCTTGGGCTCATATTTTCATTGTGTCCCTGGTGCTCTTAGTCTTCTTTGCTTCAGGTGGGTTGAGACCAATTGATGAATCTTAGATGACAGCTTGCTAGCTTTTAAGACCTCAAACGCCACTCATCAAAGTGGGAAGCAAAACTTTTTCTTAATGTACTTTGTTATGCCAATTGACTTAGATGTCCCCTGAAACCAGGATCCCCAGACCCTCACCCTGCTATTCTGTCCCTCAAAGTTTTTGGTTATACTCCGTAAACGTCTTAGCTTTTGGATTAGTTCAGTTGTGCTGACTTCCCCTGTATTGTATGTTGACCTTCCTTTCACCTAAAATAACTCTTGTCTACTATCTAATTAGTGAATACCCCCTTGCTCCCTCCCACCTTTGTAACCATCAAACAATGTTTTCTTCTGTGCTTAAACCTTTACTTGAGTGCTTATAATAGTGGTCTCAAACAATATTTGTCCTTTTTCGACTGACTAATTTCACTGAACATAATGTTTTCCAGATTTCTCCATGTTATGAGATGTTTCAGGGATTCATCATTGTTCTTTATCGTTGCACAGTATTCCATTGTGTGAACATACCATAATTTTTTTATCCATTCATCTCTTGATGGGCGCCTTGGTTGTTTCCATCTTTTTGCTATTGTAAACAGTGCTACAATAAACATGGGTGTGCATATATCTATTCATGTGAAGACTCTTCTCTAGGATATATTCCAAGGAGTGGGATTGCTGAATCATATGGTACTTCTGTTTCTAGCTTTTAAGGAAGCCCCAAATCAATTTCCAAAGTAGTTGTACCACTTTACATTCCCACCAGCCGTGTATATGTGCTCCAGTCTCTCACAACCTCTTCAGCATTTGTTATTTTGTGGTTTTTGGATTAATGCCAGCCTTGTTGCAGTGAGATGGTATCTCACTGTAGTTTTGATTTGCATTTCTGTAATGGCTAATGATGGTGAGCATTTCCTCAGCTGCCTGAATGTCTTCTTTGGTGAAGTGCCTGTTCACATCCTTTGCCCATTTTTAAATTAGGTTATTTGTCCTTTTGTTGTAGAGGTTTTGCAGTATCTTGTAGATTTTAGAGATTTGACGCTGATCAGATTTGTCATAACCAAATTTTTTTTCTAGTCTGTAGGTTGTCTATTGACTCTTTTGGTGAAGTCTGTGGATGAGCATAAGTGTTTGATTTTTTAGAAGCTCCCAGTTATCTAGTTTCTCTTCTGGTGTTTGTGCATTGTTAGTAATGTTTGTATACTGTTTATGCCATATATAAGGGCTTCTGGCATTGTCCCTATTTTTTCTTCCATGATTTTTTTATTGTTTTAGATTTTATATTTAGGTCTTTGATCCATTTTGAGTTAGCTTTTGTGTGTGTTGTGAGGTATGGGTCCTCTTTCATTTTTTTGCAGATGAATATCCAGTTATGCCAGCACCATTTTTTAAAGAGACTGTCTTTTCCCTCATTTAATGGACTTTGAGCCTTTGTCAAATATCAGCTGCTCATATGTGGATGAATTTATATCTGGATTCTCAATTCTGTTCTATTGATCTATGTATCTCTTGTTGGACTAGTACCAGACTGTTTTCACTACTGTGGCGGTATAATAGTTTCTAAAATCAGGTAGTGTGAGGCCCCCCACTTTGTTCTTCTTTTTTAGTAATGCTTTACTTATCTGGGGCCTCTTCCCTTTCTATATGAAGTTGGTGATTTGTTTCTCCAACTCATTAAAAAATGCCATTGGAATTTGGACTCGGATTGCATTGTATCTGTAGATCACTTTGGGTGGAATTGACATTTTCACAATCAATGTTAAGTCTTCCTATCCATAAGCAAGGTGTATTTTTCCAATTATGTAGGTTTCTTTTGGTTTCTTGCAATAGTGTCTTATATAAGTCTTTTACATCTCTGGTTAGATTGATTCCCAAGTATTTTATCTTCTTGGGGGCTATTTTAAATGGTATTGATTTGGTGATTTCCTCCTCAACATTCTCTTTGTTGGCATGGAGGAATCCAACTGATTTTTGTATGTTTATCCTGTATCCTTATACTTTGCTGAAATCAATTCCAGCAATTTTCTTGTGGATTCTTTGGGGGTTTCCTGTGCATAAGATCATGGCATCTGCAAATAGAGATGCTTTTACTTCTTCCTTACCAATTTGGATGCCTTTTATTTCTTTTCCTAGCCTAATTGTTCTGGCTTTGACCTCCAACACATGTTGAATAAGAGTGGTTATAAAGGGCATCCTTGTCTGGTTTCTGTTCTCAATGGGAGTGCTTTCAGACTGTCTCCATTTAGTATGATGTTGGCTGTTGATTTTGTATAAATGTCCTTTATTATGTTGAGGAATTTCCCCTCTATTCCTATATTGTTAAGAGTTTTTTTTTTATTATTATTATCATGAATGAGTGTTGGACTTTGTCAAATGCCTTTTTCTCAATCAATTGATAAGATTATGTGGTTCTTGCCTTTTGTTTTATTTACGTGGTGAATTACATGGATTGCTTTCCTAATGTTGAACCATTCCTGCATACCTGGTATGAATCCGACTTGGTCATGGTGAATTATTTTTTTGATATGTTGTTGATTTCTATTGACTAGAATTTTGTTGAGGGATTTTGCATCTAAGTTCATGAGGGATATTGGTCTGTAATTTGGATAAAGAGAACTACGAAAAGAAATCAGGAAAGCAATATCATTTATAATATCCCCTTAAAAAATCAAATACTTAGGAATAAATCTAACCAAGGATATAAAGACATATACAAAGAAAACTACAAAGACAACAAATGAAACCTACATAAATGGAAAAACATGCCATGCTCATGGATAAGTAGACTCTATTGTGCAAATGCCAAATCTACCCAAACAAATCTACAGATACAATGCTATCCTGATCCGAATACCAACAGTAGTTTTTAAAGAGATGTAAAAAGTAATCACCAACTTTATATGGAAAGGAAAGAGACCCCATACAAGTAAAGCACTATTGAAGAAAAAGAATAAATAAGAGGATTTGCACTACATGACCTCAGAAACTACTATACAGCTATGATGGTCAAAATAGCCTGGTGCTGACACAACAACAGACACACTGACCAATGGAACAGAACAGAGAAGTCGGATGTAAATCCTTCCACCCACAGTCACCTGATCTTTGACAAAGGCCCAAAGTACATTAAATGGGGAAAACACAGTCTTTTTAACAAATGGTGCTGGCAAAACTAGATGTCCATCTGTAAAAAAATTAAACAAGGCCCATACCTCACACCATACACAAAAACTAATTCAAAATAGATCAAAGACCTAAATATAAAACCAAAAACTATAAAGATCATAGAAGAAAAAACAGTGTCAATGCTAGAGGCCCTAATGCATGGCATAAATAAGATAGAAACCATAACTAACAATACACAAACACCAGAAGATAAGCTAGATAACTGGGGTCTCCTAAAAATTAAGCAGTTATGTTCATTAAATTCTTCACCAAAAGAGTAAAAAGAAAGCCTACAGACTGGGAAAAGATTTTTGGCTATGACAAATCTGAACAAAGGTCTAATTTCTAAAATTTATGGGAAAACCCAACACCTCCACAAAAAGAAGACAAATAATCCAATTAATAAATGGGCAAAAGATAAGAACAGACACTTCACCAAAGACATTCAGGTGACTAACAGACCCATCAGGAAATGCTGGCAATCACTAGCCATTAGAGAAATGCAAATGAAAGCTACAATGAGATACCATCTCACCCCAACCTTACTGGCACACACACACACAAAAAAAAAAAAAAACAGAAAATAACAAATGTTGGCAAGGCTCTGCGGAGTTTGAAACTCTTATGAACTGCCAGTAGGAATGTAAAATGCTATAATCATTTTTAGAAAATGATATGGTGCTTCCTTAAAAAGCTAGAAATAGAAATACCATGTGATCCAGCAATCCCATGCCTAGGAATATATTCTAGAGAAAGAAGAGCTGTCACAGGAACAGAAATATGTACACCCAAGTTCATTGTAGTGTTCTTCACAATAGCAAAAACATGGAAACAACCTAAATGCCCATCAACAGTTGAATGAATAAACAAACTACATACACATAATGGAATTCTACACAATAATTAAGAACAATGATGAATCTGTGGAGTATCTCACAACATGGGTGAATCTCTAGAGTATTACGTTGAGTGAAATAAGTCAATCAAAGAAAGGACAAATACTATTTGGAACCACTATTATAAAAAACTCATGAAAAGGTTTACACACAGAAAGAAACAATCTTTGATTGCTACTAGAGAAGGGAAGGGTAGGGAGGGAAAAACACTAAGTAGACAACAGACAAATGTTAACTTTAGTGAAGGGTCAGATAGTACACAAGTCTGGGGAAGTCAGCACAACTTGACCAAGGCAAGGTCATGGAAGCTACATAAACACATTGGAACTCCTTGAGGGACCAAATTACTGGGCTGAGGGCTGAGGCTGGGAACCATGGTCTTGGGGGATATCCAGCTCAGTTGGCATAACAGAGTTTATAAAGAAAATGTTCTACATCTTACTTTAGTGAGTAGTGTCTGGGGTCTAAAAGCTTGTGAACAGCTATCTAAGATACTCCACTGCTTGTACCCCATCTGGATCCAGGGAGAATGAAGAAAAGCAAAGACACAGGGAAAGATTAGTTCAAATGACTAATGGACCACAGTTATCACAGCTTCCACCAGACTGAGTTCTGCACAACTAGATGGTGCCCAGCTACCACCACTGACTGCTCTGACAGGAATCAAAATAGAGGATCCTGGACAGAGTTGGAGAAAAATGTAGAACAAAATTCTAAGTCACAAAAATGATCAGACTTACTGGTCTGAAAGAGACTGGAGAAACCTCAGTACTAGCTCAGTACTGAAGTCACTCCTGAGGTTCACCCTTCAGCCAAAAATTAGAAAGATGCATAAAACAAAATGAGACTAAATGGGCACTCCAGCACAGTGGCAAGGACAAGAAGGCAGGAGGGGACAGGAAAGCTGGTAATAGGGAACCCAAGGTCAAGAAGGGGAAACTGTTGACATGTCATGAGGTTAGCAACCAAGGTCACAGAACAATATGTGTATTAATTGTTTAATGAGAAGCCTATTTGCTCTGTAAACCTTCATCTGAAGTACAATTTTAAAAAATTGTTGAGCTTTCTTAGGAGCCATTCTGAAACTACCTCACATTAATTAATTAAAATTTCAGATTGGAAACATAAGCCTAAAGAATGTTGCAGGACTCTCAGTGTGTACCGAAGGAGATAGCTGGAGAAGGTACAAATGATGCTTGCTGGGTTTCTTCTTCTGATGGGTCTTCAAGTACCTTAGCAGTACAGCAATTTCACCAATGAGAACTGACAAGATAGTCAATGTAACTGCTACAAAAAGCGTGGGATTTGGACTCTGCCCTGCCAGCCATCCAAACCTGACTCTGCCCATGAGAATTCTATATTGCTTTAAAAAATCTAAATGAAAGTTTGAATAGCAAAACATTTAAATTGGTGGGGGAAGAGAGGCATATTTTATAAAATAATTTATTACTTTTTAAGATGTTTGACTAAAGAATCCTTATTAAAAAAAAGTCTAACACCTGTGAAATTACAAATATGGAGCTTTTTTAGTAATGGACCTACTGTCTATTTTGAGATTCTTCCTCTTGTGTGAAAATATACATCTCCTTATAAAATTAAAAATGTAAACTCCAGACAAATAATTTTCAAAATCTGATTCATGATATCCTGTAGTTTGGGCAATAACGTAAAGAGGTTCATTGAAATACAGGTGGTCTTGGAATACATGCTTTAATGCCATCGCTTTGGGGACCTAACGCTGTTGGTGAAAATGTGTGGGAGATAGCAAATAAAACTATCTTCTTTGGTTTGGGGAGTCTGGAGTTGCTTTAGGGAAACACAAGGAAGAAAGTTGTGGCAGTCTGCTTCTGTAAGGATTTACAGCCTTGGAAATTCTATGGGGCAGTTCTACTCTGTCCTATAGCGTTGCTATGAGTTGGAATCGACAGCAATGAGTTTGAGGCTTTTTTGTTTTGTTTTGTTTTTAGAGAAACAAAGACTGATTTATGATAAGTTTTTGGAGAAAAGATAGCTTGTCAAAATAAACGCATCTTTTTTCTTTTCTTGAGAGGAAGCAAGCTGTTTTACAGAGTTCTTTGTAATCCCTAAAAACAGCAGGATGAGAAACGTTTCTGTTATTCATGGCATGTTTTATTCCTACGGGTTAAACATGCAAAATCTTTGTATTTGTATAGGTGAAGCTGAAAAACCCCACACCAGGGTGGATACGGAGCCCTTTAGGTATAACCTACACCCACAGCTTATATCACTGGTATCCGGTTCCTCAGTCGACAGATGGGCCCATGGCTTAAGTCACAAGAGACTCTGATAATTCAGAAGGCAAAACACAGCGGGGAAGAGAGCAGGTTATAGGGTGACCCAACTACAGTTGCTTGTAAGTGCCTACTTTATTTCTGCGTATAAAAAAAAGGTAGAATTAACACTTCAGATTCCTAGTCATCTTGCTTCTATGCATCATTCAGGCTTTCATTCGGCCTGAAAATTTCCCCATAGCTTCTTTCCCCAATTTCCATGAAATTTAATTCTATACATTTGTGGATCTTCTGAAGTCAGGTAAATCTGAGGGTTGGAGTTCATCCTTATCTGTAAATTGAATATCATATCAATTACTTGCAGGGTTATGAGAAAGACTAAATGACAAAACGGATATAAAACACCTAATGAAATAGCTGATACACAAGAGACATTCCATAAATTATAGTGTAAAATCAAAGATACTAAGACCTGCATCTATTGCATCTATATCCTCTGAAATAGTCATCATAACAATGCTATTTTTAGCTGCTGTTGAGTTAGCCCCTGACTCACCTCAATGCCACACACAATGGATGGTTGTGATCCATAAGGCACAATGGATGGTTGTGATCCATAAGGCACAATGGATGGTTGTGATCCATAAGGCACAATGGATGGTTGTGATCCATAGCGTTCTCACTGGCTGATTTTCTGAAGCAGATTGCCAAGCCTTTGTTCCTAGTCTATCTCAGTCTGGAAACTCTGCTGAAACCTGTTTAGCATCATGGCAACACTCACGCCTCCACTGACAGGGGGGTGGTGGCTGCGCTCGAGGCTCATTGGCTGCACATTGAACTCAGGTCTTCAGCATGGAAGGTGAGAACTCTACCAGTGAACCATCGATGCCCCTCATCGTAACAACACTATCCCAACATGATCTTTCCCTTATTTTCAGTTCCTTTAAGGAGCAGTATATATGCTCATCTTCATGTAATCACACAGACAACCTGCAAAAGATTTTACCTTGAATTTATTCTGCAATTAGGTGATGATGGGTCTTTAGTTGTAAGATTACTCAAGATGAGAAATAATTCATTAGCTCCCAGTAAGTATTTTATCCTTGGAGGCTATCTTAGGCTTGCTTTAGAGAACATGTGGTAGGATGTTAAGAAATGATTCTAAAAATGAATTTTGAATTTTTAAAGGCATACAGACCATGCCCTGACCGTATTTCAAAAATGGGACAGCTCGAATAAACAATTTTCACTTTCTACTGGAAACAAATGTGCAGGATAAGTTTGTGGATGGTATTTGGCAGACTGGGATCCTTTTGGAAGGTATGGAAGAAAATAATGCTTCGTAATGATTCTAAATTCAATTTAAAATAGATTTAAAAGTCCTTCTCCTTGGTTATTATGCTTGTTTAAGTTCTGGCCCTCCTCCTCTAATTACCGTGGTTTCTGTCCCCTTGTACACCTTCATTTCTTGCCAAGGAATAAAATCAAACCCTGCTGTGATGGTCCTTTTTATTTTTCCAAACAAGCATTGTCCTTTCAGGAATACAGACAGTCAAGCAGGGCAAAGTAAGCTTCTAGTTGAACTCTTCAGCTCAGAATTCCCCTACTTTGGGAACCCTTTAGGTACACGTCTCTCTGCCACATCCCTAGAGAAGTAATTCTATATATTTTTTCATTTTCTGTGCTATCTCTGTACCTTGTGCTGTTGTTGTTGCTCTTAGGTGCCTTTGGGTCAGCTTTGACTTATAGAGAGCTTATGTACAATAGAGTAAAACTTACCTGGTCCTGCGCCATCCTCACAACCATTGCTGTATTTGAGCCTATTGTTGCAGCCACTGTGTCAATCCATCTTGCTGAGGGTCATTGTATTTTTCACTGATTTGCTACTTTACCAGGGACTGGCTCCTCCTGATAATGTTTCCAAATAAGTGAGACAAAGTCTCAACATCCTCACTTCTAAGAAGCATTCTGGCCACACTTCCGCCAAGACAGATTTGTTCATTCTTCTGGCAGTCCACGGTATATTCAAATGGCTAATTCTTCCTTGGTCTTCCTTTTTAATTGTCTAGCTTTCTAATGCATATGAGGCTTGAGTCAGGCACACCTCAGTCCTCAAAATGACATCTTTGTTTTTTAACACTTCAAAAAGTTTTTCTGCACCGGATTTGTCCAGTTTTGAGGATTTTTGTTTTCTTTATGTTGAGGTGTAACCCATACTGAAGACTGTAGCCTTTGATCTTCATCAGTAAGTGCTTTATGTTGTCTTCATTTTGGTGAGAAAGGTTGTGTCATCTGAATATGTTAATGAGTCTTCTTCCAATCCTGTTGCTACTATTTTCACGTAGTCCAGCTTCTCAGATTACTTGCTCAGCATACAGATGCACCCTGTACGTATTGTTAATCTTTTACTTCAGCACACTGTGCTCTAACTTACTGCTTTTCATGCCTGTCTCACTTCCTAGACTGAGAGATGCTTAAGGATTAAGGTTGTGTCATAAACAACTTTGTATCCTGAGCTACTGTTTGAATATATGTGTGACATTTTTTATTGAGCTGAATTGCTGACTATTATTTTAGTTAACACATTTTAATGGACCTGTCTAAATTTCCATTTTCACAAGTGATCAGTGATAACTATGTGGCTATGCCATATACATATATATATATATATATATTTTTAAGTTTCCTTAGTAATAAATTTATATTTTCCACTTTTAGAAGTTATTGGTGTTTTTGTGTTTTTTAATCTCTGGGCTCTTGGCAATGAATTATGTTTGCTTCACATGCAACTTTAAGCCCTGGGTGAAAAGTTTCCTGCCTGTTCTGCTTTCTCTGATGAATGTTTTCCTGCTGGGTGTGTATAAGTTATTGCTTTTCCTGTAATGACACATTCTGTCTGACCATACAGTGCCTCTCTCCCTAAGCTGTTATATAAATATGCTAGATTTAATTGTCCCTAAGGAACTAGCCTGATATTTAAAAGATTTATGTCCTCCTTGTGTTCCTCTGATAAATACTTTCACCAAGGAAGGCCATTCTATGAAATATTTTATACTATGTTTTTACATAATCACTTAAGTTTTCTTGAAAGATAAAGGCAAAATTACATAAATTTGTAAAGGAGTTGTTTGATCGTCCTTCCTTATTTTCAGTTTTTATACTTTAAGTTTGAGCTTTATAAATTTTCAAACGCAACTGCATTAGAATGTTGATACTACGTTTTTCCTATACTCATAAGAAAAAGAATAAGGATATATATATATAATATATAATATCCTTTATGTAAATCCTATATATAAAAAATATTAAAAGTATGACTGTATATTAATTATAAAAGTAAAATTATTTTCTATATGCAGTTAGGGCAAAAGTGGATTTCACCATATGATATTAAATTATTTCCTGAATAATAGTAAACAAGTGAGAGATATAATGTTTTAAATGTATTTAAAATTATTTAAAAGTAAAAAGGTAACATGTTAGCATTTTACTGTTAAAATGATATATTTTCAATTATTTTATAAAATAATATCTAGAGCTGAAAGGGCTTTAATGTTAACTGTCACTTTAAAGATGAGGTTAAAATGCTTGCCCAGGGTCACATACCTAGTTAGCAACAGAGTTCTCTTGACTTGCAGACTAAGGCCCTGCTATTTTTGCACAAATAAATCAGGAAGACACATTAAACCAAAACCAAACCTGTTGCCACCAAGTCGATTCTGACTCATAGAGACCCTATAGGACAGAGTAGAACTACCCCATAAGGTTTCCAAGGAGCGGCTGGTGAATTCAGACTGCAGGCCTTTTGGTTAGCAGTCTGAGCCCTTAACCACTGTTCCACCAGGGCTCCTTCATAGTGTAGGTGGGCTCAAGTAATCAATTAAAGGCCTTTAACAGCCAAATTTTTGTTTTAACAGCCAAAGGGAATTTCCCTAAGGAAACAATAAACAAACACTTTACCAGAGCTTCTGGACTCTGTACTTTTCTGTTCCCTAACCTATGGATTTTGGGCAGCAAGACTGCGGGAGTCTCCAGCCTGTCACTTGACCTACAGATTTGGGACTTGTCAGCCCCCTAGAACCACAAGAGCCAATTTTTTGAAGTAAATCAATCTATTCATGAAGTATTCGAGTTATGATGAACCACACTTAGGATGGTCTTTTTTTTTTTTTTTTGTACATCGTACCATTAGTAATATGTACATACAATGTTGCAATGCATAATTAGCTGATGTTATCATTCTCAGATATTCACTCACAAATGCTCGATTTTATAATTTACTGTTCAAAACACTGCTGAATAGATTTAGTTTTTTAAACTAAATCAGGGGCTTCAGTTGCTTTAAACCATGGATCCAAAAGCTGATTGCTTTGCTAAAATCCATAGGCAGATTTGGGAAGCAGTGAGATGTTATGAATTAAGAAAGACAAGGACTGTACAGATAGCTCTCATTAATTTTCCGGCTAGAAATACCATTCCCATTCCCAGGGATAATCCAGCAGATCCAGAACCTTCGACAAGTGGAGTTATTACCCCGACTGACAAAATGCCAGTGTCGTTTAACTCTTCTTCAACGTCAGAGTAAATTTTTAGGATTTTTTTTTTTTTAATGTATGTGTGTATAAAAATATATCTGTAAGTTTATATGTAATGTTTCCAACCCCCAAAGACTAAGTTTGGATTTATAAAAATACTGATAATAAAGGCAATAATAATGAAAAACAATTTTAAAAAAGAAGTACTTAACTTACACTGTAACTGACTTTTGATGGAATCATTGGAATGGGATCTCATTGTAAGTTTGGGACTACTCATACATATCTCACTCATTCTGCTTCTGTAGAGAAACCCTAAGACACGGGCTATATGTTTGCTGCCATATTTTTACTAATTATCAAGCAAGGCCTGCTATACATATATAGGTAGTTAAGTCTCAGTGTTGTTTCTTCATAAATAAACATTTATTTAGCACCTAAAATGGACTGGCGTGGTACTAGACACTGAAGATACCAAAGCAGATGAGACATACCCACTGCTGCCCTGGGAAGGCAGTGTTCCAATGGGAGAGTTCACCAGATAAACACTTAATCTGAACAGCAAAGCTTTTTAAATGTCTGATACAAAGTGCTTTTGAGTATGGAGGGATAATATTCTTGGAATAACCCAAGTTTAATGAGATGAAACTTTTAGAAGTATATAATTAGACTTGAACTTACAACTATGAAATAAGTCAATGGGATTCCCTTTACATAACTGGAAGACTGTTTTCCTGGAATTGCTGCTTTTACAGCCACCTCATATCTTTCCAAAAGATTTGTGCTTTATTCACTCAGGCCTACTTGCTATTTCTTAAACTCCTGCCATGTTTGTAGCTCAGTGTTTTTGCCAGTCTTTTATTGCCTGCTCATCCCTTAAACTTCAGTTTGACGTATTAGTTACCCAGTACTGCTATAACAGAAATACCACAAGTGGATGGTTTTAACAAACACATTTATTCTTTCACAGTTTAAAAGTTTTGAAGCTGGAATTCAGAGCGCTGGCTCACAGGGAAAGTCTTCTCTCTCTGTTGGCTCTGGGAGAAGGTCCCTGTCATCAATCTTCCCCTGGGTCTAGGAGTTTCTCAGCACAGGGACCCTGGATCCAAAGGGCATGCTCCACTCCTTGCCCTTCTTTCTTGGTGGTGGAAGGCCCCTCTCTCTCTCTGCTTGCTTCCCTCTGATTTTATCCCTTGTAGGGCAGTAAATATAAGTATGTAATATAACAATTTACATTAGCTCTCAAGGCTTGAAAGTAATTCTCTGGGTCCCTGTGAGTAGGAATTCAACTGGATGGCAATTGGTTTTTTTATCATCTCTTCTTAGAAGCATTTCTTGGCCCTCCAAAAGCTAAATTATTTACTCAGAGACTTGAATTGCTGTATTTTGTTGAACTAACCACTATATAAAATTCTGATATATCTACTTTGTCTTATTGTGATTTTTCATTTTGCTAACTTAAATAAGAATGACTGCTAGCATTTTTTATTGTCCTAAAAATATGTGTGATTATCTTTAGGAAGAACATATTCTCTTCCTTAGAAACTAAATCTTCATAATTTAAATAGCATCTGGGTTGTTTTTGACAGTGATTATTTGAATATTTACTTCATAGCTGAGAAATGGGAAGATCAGAGTTTACATCAAAAGTTTCTTAATTTTCTGAGTGATCGCTATAGGAGCAAGTTGGTCAGCTAATCACTCCTTCCCTAAGCAAAAGCTCTGCATAGTATTTAATTATATTTTCAATGAAAACTTGGCACAGAAAATAATATATATTTCCCAGTGAATAATAAAAGAGTCACTTAAAATTTATTTGATTTGAATGCATTAACTCAATAAATATTTATCTGCAATAAGGAAAATAGAGTTAATTAGTTCTTCACCCAAAACTAAAATATGGTTTTTAGTTGAGTCTGGGGAGCACTCAGGGTTTCTTTTACTTCAACTACAAAAAGTGCAACCTGTTAAGAAGATATTCAATCACCAGCTGTACTGGTCACCAGGACTAGCAGAATCTCATATGGCCTTTGGTCCACTTCTCCACGTAGTAATCACAGGCCATAGGAACTTATTGACCTGATTCTGGTCTGAATCCTTAAGCTGAGCACCTAAAGTTGGCTTTAGAGCTTGAGGTTTGGCTGAGATGTGACTTCGGCACCACCAGAGCAGCTGATCCTCAGCCAGCTCATTTTAGGACTACTGTCCACACACAGGGTCTCCATGAGTTGAAATCAACTTTACGGTAACTAACAACAAAAAAGCCATCCCAGTGACTTTTTTGTATTGTATTTTTAATGTATTTAAAAAGCAGAGTAGTGTAGTGTGTGCTTCAAGGAATAACTAATTTGATACTCCTTTAACCAATTTCTCAATATATTTTCTATCTTTAAACATAAGAATAATTTTATGTTTAATTTTAATTGCCAAATCAATTTACTAATAAAATAGTGTGATAATCACATTTATAACTTTGAAATACTTAAAGCAGCATAGGAACTCGAAACAGTTACAGCACGTATTGTGCATTATCTATTTTTCATTGTTCATATTACTGACCCTTCAATACGTCATTTGCCTCTTTCATCTTCTGAACTAATATTGCTTACTCAATTGTCTCATCAGTACTCTTTTTAGTAGAGATTATTTCAACATGTCACACTTCAGAAAAAAGTATCAGATCTTGGAGAGCTTGAATTTTTTGCTTTAGTTTTTTTCAAAATTGCTTTGTATATTAGGTCATAAAGATTTCCTAAAGCTAAATTACCCACTTCAATTTTGTATGGTTATAATTCCTTTGCTTTAGATAAATATTATCTATAGCAAGAGGAATATGTTTTAAATTATTTTATGATGTCTTGAAAAATTATGTCAATTTTAACATCAGAAACAATTTCAAACATTTCAGTTGATCTTAAGAGTTAGTTGATGTTTTTCCATTTCCCCCCTTTTCCCCTGAACTGTCCAGTCGAACCAACATTTCTAAACAATTATCAGAGTGAATGTGATGTCTGGTTTGTTTCTAAAATCTTTATTTAGTCCTCAAATATAATTATACCACACACCTATGAACACCATAGAGTTATACTGCTGATTTTAACCTTTATAGTAAATAATGGACAGAGTAATTTCAAACCTGTCTAATGAATCTTCTAAGATACTCATTTTTTGTTTAATTCTTTAAACTAAAAATATGTCCCTATGTCCCTTATTGGAACATAAATTATTCAATAGTAGTCTTAAAGTTAGAACCAGATGATTCCAATCATTATGATTTGTTTTTTAATGCTACCTCTTATGACTATGTTCTGTTTTGCCAGAGAGAAAAAATGCGTTATGATTCCTGTGGTAATCAGGATAGTCTTTATATTACTTTTTGCAGTAGAAATTAGTCAGCGTCTCCCTCCTAATATCCGTTTTGAAAATTACCTGTCCCCACTCAAGGCTCCTACTCTGTAAGGGAATGGTGAACCTAGGTGTATTTTCCTTATACCAGGTGACCCTGGCCCCTAAAGTGACCCAATCAGAGTCTTTCCCCAGGAATTTGGAATTCTCAAACTGAGTGAATCATCTAGCTGAGGAGAACTCATTCCCAAGAGTTGTGACTGCAGTTGACTCTAAAAAGAACCAAATCCAGTTGAAGGCCAAAATCACGGGAGAGAAGAGAACCATGAGTCAGCAAAGAAGGCAGTTTGCAGAGTGAAGAAGTGGAACGAACCATAGGCCAATGCAACAACAGGAGACAAACAGTCCCATAAAATCACGGGAGTGGTCTTGGCTCTCAGCAACCAAGTCTAGGCCCTGTATGGCTGAACTGTGCTTTTGTTTCTTCCCCTGAGACGGCTGTGAGACTGCCTGTTGTGCTCTTACAATTAAACTTCTCCCACTACCTGCTTAAATTTTCCATGCAAGCTTGAGCAAATTTTTATTCATCACAACCTAATAATCTCATAAGAGGTATATGTAAATCAAAAGAGTAAAAAAGATTCTAATTCTATAAAATTACCAGGTCCAAAGTATGTGAATAATAAGTCTTAAAAAGGACTTTTCTGACTTAATGTGTGCTTCCATAATGGAAAATCATAAGCACTTGTTTTCATATTATATCATACAAGATGATCATGTCAGATGTTTTCTAATAAATTCTCTGATATTTCCTTGTCCCCAACCAGTCCTGAACTCTACCATGTATTAAGCTTGAATTTAATGGGAAATATCTTTATTTGCTCAAGAGCTTCAGTTACAAATTTCTTCCATACATTTGTTTGCTCTTGTTGTTAGGTGCAGTTGAGTCGGTTTCAACTCACAAAAACCCTATATACAACAGAACGAAACACCGCCCGATCCTGTGCTATCCTCACAATCATTGTTAAGCTTGAGGTCTTTGTTGCAGCCACTGTGTGCATCCATCTCATTGAGGATCTTCCTCTTTTTTGCTGACCTTCTACTTTACCAAGCATGATGTCCTTCTCCAGGGACTGATCCCTCCTGATAACATGTCCAAATTATGTGAGATGAAGTCTCATCATCCTTGCTTGTAAGGAGCATTCTGGTTGTACTTCCTCCAAGACAGATTTGTTCATTTTTTTGACAAAATTCAAAAGTATCAATTCTTTGTTTGTAGGCTGGAATTTTTCTAAGTTGTGCTTTTATTTATTCTGAATTCAGAATATTTTTCCTATGTATTATGACTCTTTTGATTTTAAGTAACAGTAATTAAAATTTTCATTAGTGGTTGCTGTTGTTAGGTGCCATCAAGTCAGTTCTGATTCATAGTGACCTTACGCACAACAGAACGAAACACTGCCCAGCATTGAGCCATCCTTACAATCGTTTGGTATGCTTGAGCTAATTGTTGCAGCCACTTTGTCAATCCACCTCGTTGAGGGTCTTCCTCTTTTCTGCTGACCCTTTATTCTGCCAAGCATGATGTCTTTCTCCAGGGACTGATCCCTCCCGACAACATGTCCAAAGAATGTAAGACGCAGTCTCGCCATACTTGCTTCTAAGGAGCATTCTGGTTTTACTTCTTCCAAGACAGATTTGTTCGTTCTTTTGGCAGTCCATGGTATATTCAATATTTTTTTGCCAACACCACAATTCAAAGGCGTCAATTCTTCTTCAGTCTTCCTTATTCATTGTCCAGCTTTCACATGCATATGATGCGATTGAAAATACCATGGCTTGGGTCAGGTGCACCTTACTCTTCAAGGTGACATCTTTGCTCTTCAACACTTTAAAGAGGTCCTTTGTAGCAGATTTACCCAATGCGATGCGTCTTTTGATTTCTCGACTACTGCTTCAATGGTTGTTGATTGTGGATCCAAGTAAAATGAAATCCTTGACAACTTCAATCTTTTCTCCGTTTATCATGATGTTGCTTATTGGTCCAGTTGTGAGGATTTTTGTTTTCTTTATGTTGAGGTGCAATCGATACAGAAGGCTGTGGTCTTTGATCTTCCTTAGTAAGTGCTTCAAGTCCTCTTCACTTTCAGAAGCAAGGTTGTGTCACCTGCATAATGCAGGTTGTTAATGAGTCTCCCTCCAATCCTAATGCCCTGTTCTTCTTCATATAGTCCAGCTTCTCGGATTATTTGCTCACCATACAGATTGAATAGGTAAGGTGAAAGGATACAACCCTGAAACACACCTTCCTGACTTTAAACCAATCAGAATCCCCTTTTTCTGTTTGAACAACTGCCTCTTGATCTATGTAAAGGTTCCTCATGAGCACAATTAAGTGTTCTGGAATTCCCATTCTTAGCAATGTTATCCGTAATTTGTTATGATCCACACAGTCGAATTTACACTGTTGAATGTCTTTGCGTAGTTACTAAAACACAGGTATACATCCTTCTGGTACTGTCTGCTTTCAGCCAGGATCCATCTGACATCAGCAATGATATCCCTGGTTCCACGTACTCTTCTGAAATCGGCCTGAATTTCTGGCAGTTCCCCATCGATATACGGCAGCAGCCATTTTTGAATGATCTTCAGCAAAATTTTGCTTGCGTGTGATATTAATGATACTGTTCTATAATTTCCACATTCGGTTGGATCACCTTTCTTGGGAATAGGCATAAATATGGATCTCTTTCAGTCGGTTGGCCAGGAAGCTGTCTTCCATATTTCTTGGCATAGACGAGTGAGCACCTCCAGTGCTGCATTTGTTTGTTGAAACATCTCAATTGATATTCCATCAATTCCTGTAGCCTTGTTTTCTGTCATTGCCTTGAGAACAGCTTGGACTTCTTTCTTCAGTACCATCAGTTCCTGATCATATGCCACCTCTTGAAATGATTGAATATCGACTAATTCCTTTTGGTATAATGACCCTGTGTATTCCTTCCATCTTCTTTTGATGCTTCCTTCATCATTTAATATTTTCCCCATAGAATCCTTCACTATTGCAACTCAAGGCTTGAATTTTTCTTCAGTTCCTTCAGTGTGAGAAACTCTGAGCATGTTCTTCCCTTTGGTTTTCCATCTCCAGCTCTTTGTACATGTCATTATAATACTTTGTCTTCTTGAGATGGCCTTTGAAATCTTCTGTTCCGTTCTTTTACTTCATCAATTCTTCCTTTTGCTTTAGCTGCTCGACATTTGAAAGCAAGTTTCAGAGTCTCCTCTGACATCCATCCTGGTCTTTTCTTTCTTTCCTGTTTTTTCAATGACCTCTTGCTTTCTTCAGGTATGACGTCCTTGATGTCATTCCACAACTCGTCTGGTCTTCGGTCACTAGTGTTCAATGCATCAAATCTATTCTTCACATGGTCTCTAAATTCGGGTGGGATATACTCAAGGCCATATTTTGGCTCTTGTGGACTTGCTCTGATTTTCTTCAGTTTCAGCTTGAACTTACATATGAGCAATTCATGGTCTGTTCCACAGTCAGCCCCTGGCCTTGTTCTGACTGATGATACTGAGCTTTTCCATTGCTTCTTTCCACAGATGTAGTCAATTTGATTTCTGTGTGTTCCATCTGGCAAGGTCCATGTGTATAGTCACCATTTATATTGGTGAAAGAAGGTATTTACAATGAAGAAGTTGTTGGTCTTGCAAAATTGTATCATTCAATCTCCAGCATTGTTTCTATCACCAAGGCCATAGTTCCAACTACTGATCCTTCTTCTTTTTTTCCAACTTTCGCATTCCAATCGCCAGTAAATATCAATGCATCTTGATTGCATGTTCGATCAGTTTCAGACTGTAGCAGCTGATAAAAATTTTCTATTTCTTCCTCTTTGGCCCTAGTGGTTGGTGCATAAATTTGAATAATAGTCGTATTAACTAGTCTTCCTTGTAGGCACATGGATATTATCCTATCACTGACTGCGTCGTACTTCAGGGTAGATCTTGAAATGTTCTTTTTGACGATGAATGCAACACCATTCCTCTTCGAGTTGTCATTCCCAGCTTAGTAGACTATATGATTGTCTGATTCAAAATGGCCAATACCAGTCCATTTCAGCTCACTAAAAAAAAAAAAAAAAAAAAAAAAATGCCTAGGATATTGGTATTTATGTGTCCCATTTCATTTTTGAAGATTTCCAATTTTCCTAGATTCATACTTCATACATTCCAAAGTTCTGATTATTAATGGATGTTTGCAGCTGTTTCTTCTCATTTTGAGTCGTGCCACAACAGCAAACTAAGGTCCTGAAAACTTTACTCCATCCACGTCATTAAGGTCGGCTCTACTTTGAGGAGGCAGCTCTTCCCCAGTCATCTTTTGAGTGCCTTCCAACCTGGGGGGCTCATCTTCCAGCACTATATCAGTCAGTGTTCCCCTGCTATTCATAAGGTTTTCGCTGGCTAATGCTTTTCAGAAGTAGACTGCCGGGTCCTTCTTCCTAGTCTATCTTAGTCTGGAAGCTCAGCTGAAACCTATCCTCCATGGTAACCCTGCTGGTATCTGAATACCGCTGGCATAGCTTCCAGCATCACAGCAACATGCAAGCCCCCACAGTACAGCAAACTGACAGACATGTGAGGGAAAAAAAAAAACTTTCCGTAATGCTCATGATCATTAGCCATTAGAGAAATGCAGATCAAAACTACAACGAGATTTCATCTCACTCAACAAGGCTGGCACTAATCCAAAAAACACAAAATAATGAACGTTGGAGAGGCTGTGGAGAGAATGGAACACTTCTACACTGCCGGTGGGAATGTCAAATGGTACAACCACTTTGGAAATCGATTTGGTGCTTCCTTAAAAAGCTAGAAATAGAACTACCGTAGGATCCAGCAATCCCACTCCTCACAATATATCCTGGAGAAATAAGAGCCTTTACACGAACAGATATATGCACACCTATGTTTATTGCAGCACTGTTTACAATAGAAAAAGATGGAAGCAACCAAGGTGCCCATCAACGGATGAATGGATAAATAAATTATGGTATATTCACACAATGGAATACTACGCATTGATAAAGAACAGTGAGGAATCTGTGAAACATTTCATAACATGGAGGAACCTGGAACGCATTATGCTGCGTGAAATTAGTCAGTTGCAAAAGGACAAATATTGTATAAGACCACTATTATAAGAACTTGAGAAATAGTTTAAACTGAGAAGAACACATTCTTTTGTGGTTATGAGAGGGAGGAGAGAGGGAGGGTGGGAGAGTGGTATTCACTAATTAGATAATTATATAGTAAATAAGAACTACTTTAGGTGAAGGGAAAGACAGCACACGATACAAGGGAGGTCAGCACGACTGGACTAAACCAAAAGCAAAGAAGTTTCCTTAATAAACTGAATGCTTCGAAGGCCAATGTAGCAGGTGCAGGGGTCTGGGGATCATGATTTCAGGGGACATCTAAGTCAATTTGCATAATAAAATCTATTAAGAAAACATTCTGCATCCTGCTTTGAAGAGTGGCATCTGGGGTCTTAAATGCTAGCAAGTAGCCATCCAAGATGCATCAATTGGTCTCAACCCAACTGGATCAAAGGAGAATGAAGAACACCAAGGACACAAGGCAATTATGAACCCAAGAGACAGAAAGGGCCACATGAACCAGCGACTATATCATCCTGAGACCAGAAGAACTAGATGGTGTCCGGCTACAACCGATGACTGCCCTGAGAGGGAACACAACAGAGAACCCCTGAGGGAGCAGGAGAGCAGTGGGATGCAGACCCCAAATGCTCATAAGACCAGACTTAGTGGTCTGACTGAGACTAGAGGGACCCTGGTGGTCACGGCCCCCCGACCTTCTGTTGGCCCAGGACAAGAACCATTCCCAAAGCCAACTCTTCAGACATGGATTGGATTGGACTATGGGTTGGAGAGGGATGCTGGTGAGGCATGAGCTTCTTGGACCACGTGGACACTTGAGACTATGTTGGCATCTCCTACCTGGAGGGGAGATGAGAGGGTGGAGGGGGTTAGAAGCTGGCGAAATGGACACAAAAAGAGAGAGTGAAGGGAGAGAGCCAGCTGTCTCATTAGTAATTGGGAGTGAGTAGCAAGGCGTATATGGGTTTTTGTGTGAGAGACTGACTTGATTTGTAAACTTTCACTTATAGCACAATAAAAATATAAAACAAAACAAAAAACTTTTCTCGGCCTAAGGAAAAAGGGAAATTTTGTTGTTTCAGGTAATAAGAATCTCTAACAGTAGACTTCGGGAATGGCTCAAACTCTCATTAGTAGTTCATGTACTTTTGTCTCTTGTCTCTGTCTTCCCCCTGTAGAAGCTTCTTTCTTGAGTAGTTTTTCTCCTACATTCATCAGTTAAGGGATTTTGGCAGTAAAAGAACTTCTCATTCCCAATGTTTCCAGCAAATGTCTGACCTGATGCTAAAAATTATTCTGTTCCCGAGTAGAATGCTCTGAGTTACTAGGTTTGGGTTCTGTGTCCACTGTTGAAGTCAAAATAACAGTTAGAAAATGGGGGTCGCTGTGAAGATTCACAAAGGAAAACCAGCATGCTCCTACCATAAGGAGAAGGGCAGGTGGTACTGGGATGTCCCCTACATCGATCTGATACTTTCTTGATTTTCATCAGACTTTGCATTCCCACCTCAGCTCTTATAGTTTTGTTGCTCTTGTCA
The DNA here is from genome assembly GCF_024166365.1 of Elephas maximus indicus. NCBI lineage: Eukaryota > Metazoa > Chordata > Mammalia > Proboscidea > Elephantidae > Elephas > Elephas maximus. Next base: position 44,430,304 of record NC_064823.1, read on the forward strand.
ACGATGGGCTGTGGCGCCTACTCTTTGTCATGCACTGACAGTACATTACCCTTCCAATGGGACCTAGCAATTAAGAAACCCACTCATTTAACAATAGAGTTATGAACCAATTCCTCTTATGGGATATGTTTCAAAGAGTATTTAGAGGTTTCTTCTTTTTCCCCCAAATATTCCCTTCCACTACCTGACAGAGAAGTGCACTTTTTGGATCTTACGGGTCTTGGAGTGTTTCAGTTTTATTTCAACACAAATATTCTCTTACAGCAGTACTACCTTAAGCCACTCAGAGTTGATGCTTTTGCAGGGATTAGTTGGTGGCTAATGATAAAACAGTTCTCTGAGAGGCAGAGTCTAGGGGAGATGGAATATTGAATGGTTGTTGTTGGCATGACATCAAAGGTTTACTTGGTCTAAATTCACACTTTTACTTATGGTTATTCCTGCTTTAAACCACCTTTTAAAAGTCTTTAACCCCAGTGAAAAAGTACAGATAAGTTATAATGGATACAAGAGAAGAAGATAAAAAATGACTAAAAGATTTCTTATTCATATGAAATGTTGATGAAAGAATGAAGAGGTATCAAGTACCAAACCGCCTGGGAGACAAGATATGGTAGAGATCACATCTATATGTCAGAGGAAGATAATCTTATTGATTTTGCAAGGTTTTATGGTAGGAAAGCTCATTTTAATAGAGTGTTAACAATAACAGATGTTGAAATCATGAAAAAAATTATTAGATACAAATACAAAGCAATCATATTTTATTGAATTTAATAGTAAGAGATTTAATTAAGTCTTTTAACATTAAGTGCCTGCTTACTACATGCCAGGCGCTGATCCGGGCATTTGATATACATCAATATATAGAGCAGACTAAAATCCTCACCCTTTGGAAACCCTGCTGGCATAGTGGTTAAGTGCTACAGCTGCTAACCAAGAGGATGGCAGTTCGAATCCACCAGGTGCTCCTTGGAAACTCTATGGGACAGTTCTACTCCGTCCTATAGGGTAGCTGTGAGTCGGAATCGACTCGACGGCAGTGGGTTTGGTTTGGTCTTTTTGGTTTTATGAGCTTACATGATAGTGGAGGAGATAGACAATAACCACCATAAAAAAATAAGTAGATTATGTAGAATAATAGAAACTTATAAATACCGCAGGAAAAATAAAATATAAAGTAAGTTAATGGAGATAAGATTCGGTTTTAAGTAGAGTAGAAATGCTCGGGAAGATGGCCTTTAGGCAAAGCCTTGAAGGTGGTGAGGGAATAAGCCACACAGATGTTAGCAAGGAGAAATTTTGGGCAGAGGGACCAGCTGGTGCAAAGGTCCTAGGTAAGACTATGTCTGGAGAGCTTAGAAACAGCAAAGAGGCCTGTGTGCTGGGATGGAATGAACTTGGGGGAGAGTGGGAAGAGATGAAAGCAGAGAGGATATCATTATATATTTTATACTAAAGTGTTTTATTACAAATGAGTTCTATTTTCTGAGTTCTGAAAAGTTTACTATGCTTTTAAAAATGCTTTTGCTTTGTAAATGTGATTAGATTGACAAGGCCTGAGCTATAGTCTACTCTGGTTAGATGTTATTTTTACCTATTTTAAATTTCCTCTATTTGAAATCTCATTTTATAAATAAATAAATGTAAACTATTTTCTAAATTGGAGTTTCATGTATGCCAGAAAAGTATTCTTAAAAATGTGTATATTCATTTATTTTTTTATTTTTTGATAGGATCTAACTATGCAAAGTTGGTATATGTGACTGCATGCAGGGAAACAATGAAAAGGGCAAAGAGCCTTGCTACAGAATGTGTCTCAAAGGGGATCACTGCAAACAATCTCCCTCTAGTGTCCAAGAGGGAAAAAATGCAAACCACACTTAAGTGAAATTTGTAGGAAAGTGCTCAAGTGAAGTCAGGGGATGGAGTTCAATCTGAGCTTTGCCGCTAATGCTCTGGGCAACTGCAGGCCAGTTTCTGCTCAGACTCTGGAGTAAACAAAGACGTTCGATTTTGTGACTGTCAAGTAATTTAATAGCTGCTCAAATTTGTTATCTGAGACTAGTTAGTCTTTGTTATGCATGTTTGTCAGTTTGCAAGTGTATTTACAGAAAACCATTAATCATTTCTTTCATAAACATTTATCAATATTGAAACCTGTGGATGTAGCTATGGTATTTTGAAAACGACAACAAAAATCCGAGAAAATCAGTGTCTCTTCTCCCGGTTATTCCCTGGAATGTGCAAACAAGTAATGCGCTTGGCTGCTAACCAAAAGGTTGGTGGTTTGAGTCCACTTAGGAGTGCCTACAAAAAAAGGCCTGGCAATTGACTTCCAAAAAAAATCATCTGTTGAACACCCTATGGAGCACAGTTCTAGTCTGACACACATGGGTTTGCCATGAGTCAGAATTGACACAATGGCAAATGGTCACCAATAAATTAATAGTAAATAAATTAATAAATTTATGTTGTTGTTAGGTGCCATTGAGTTGGTTATAACTCATAGTGACCCTATGTACAACAGAACGAAACACTGCCCGGTCCTCCGCCATCATCACGATAGTTGTTATGCATAAGCCCATTGTTGCAGCCACTGTGTCAATCCATCTCATTGAGAGTCTTCTTCTTTGTTGCTGACCCTCTACTTTACCAACCATGACGTCCTTCTCCAGGAACTGATCCGTCCTGATAACATGTCCATAGTATTTGAGATGTAGTCTCGCCATCCTTGCTTCTAAGGACCGTTCTGGTTGTACTTCTTCCAAGACAGAATTGTTCTTTCTTTTGGCAGTCCAATACACTTATAACAACTAGTAAATTAATTGGTTACTATAATACATTTTGTATTTTCTGTCCTGAACACTTATTCCCAGACCTGTTCCTCTCACAAAGTAATACAGTCTAGGGTCTCTTCCCTCCGGGAACTGAGAATGCTTAGAGAATGACGATTCACTTAAATGTTAGCCTAAGTAAAAACAATTCCGAAAGTAGGCCTATAGAAAGAAACAAAATATTATATTCCAAAAACGGGACTTATGTGATTACTTATAATTTTTAGTGGTGTTCAGAGTTAATAGAATTTTTTTTGATTGATGAAATTTTAGGCCTTCTTTTATCAATTTTTTAGGTCAGTTTTGTTCTTTCCTTTAGGCCCTAAGTGCTTGCTCAGTGTTTCTTAGATATTAACTTTTTTTTTTTAACGTGCTTAAGTAATATTTGTATACAAGTATACCTTAACATTCACATAAATAAATTGAGGATATAAACTAGCTGGAAAAGTTTAAATGATATAAAAGCGTGTAGAATAAAAAGTAACAAAGTACCCTTGACCAAACTCCTTTCCCTCAGTCTCACATTTCTGCCCAAGGCAAAACCAACATTAGGATTTTGAGTTTCATACAAATGGTTTGCTGTATGTACACACACAAACATGGACTATTTTTTTCTTCATTATTCTTTTTTTTACTTAACTGTATAACATGGAGATCTTTTCATGTGATAACTATTTACCTATCTATTCATCTATCTTTTAACATTGCTTAGTAAGATTCCTCTCTTCCACCATTTGTATCTACCTCTTTCTGCTCACCTGCTTCACTCTCCCTCGCTGAAGACTAGCTTTCTTTCTTTCCTATTCACAACACAGAAAATACTGCTAATCCATTGTGAGTTTGCATCTTCTTCTATCAAGAACAAACTTAGAGTGTGATTTTTTTTGTGTTAATTTCAAGCTTCACAGGTAAGGAAAGGACTCATTGACCTTTTTGGATCAGATGTACATTCAGTTCCAACTACTGTGGCTAGGGAGGTAAGTGGTGTTGTAGGAACACAGTGGCTGGACACTTCGCTCTATAGCTACAAGAAATGTAGAGAGGCAATTCTTAGAGTAATGGTTCTTTGAGGAAGAAGTTGGGATCTGGGCAGCCTATTCAGTAAGTTCCCATTTGTAGGTACACTGCCTCTTAAAAAAATCAGTTCAGTTGTATAAGCTACTTCTCAAAGGACAACTCTAATACCGATTACATTATGTTTAACATTTTTAAAGGAATTATCTTCTTACTCAATTCTTTCTGGAACCTCATCTTTTCTTATTCCTTAGCTTCTGAACCCTCATTGCCATCATCCATTTCACACTATAAAATGTACTGCCTTAAATTAACATCTGAAACAAAGTATACTGACTCTTTTTTCTCTCAAACTAAAACAGGGCACATTGTCTGAAGTGTTACTATTCAAACAAAGGATAAACAAACAAACAAAAAAACCAAACCCGCTGCCGAGGAGTCGAGTCTGCCTCATAGTGACCCTGTAGGACAGAGTAGCACTGCCCCGTAGAGCTTCCAAGGAGCACCTGGCCAGATTTGAACTGCCAACCTCTATGCTAACAGCCATAGCACTTAACCACTACGCCACCAGGGTTTCTAAACAACAGGATAGCTTTATTGAAATTAGATGTCTCCTGGAAAAAAAAAAAAAAAAGCTAGTTCCTACCTTCTAGTGGAAAAATATGTGTGCATAGTGTCATTGAAGACATCTTGTCATTACAAAAGAGCTTAGAAGAGGCTGGGTCCTCTTGGGGCCTTTAGAACACTTATAGACCTAATGTTGCAATGTTTTCCCTTCTTTAAAGAGCTTAGTTCTTTCCCTTTATTTGTAAATTTTACAAATAATAAGTTGGTTACCTAGCATCCTTCAGATGTTACCAATGATTTTTACATATTTTTATGAACTGATGGGTCTCTTCCAATATGTTGCCATTATTTTCCTTATTGATGCTCAGTAGAAACTCTATAAGTTGGCTCCTAAATCATTTAGACCTGGTAGCTATGAGTTGGAACGGACTCGACGGCACTGGGTTTGTTTTTTTTTTATTTAAAACCAGATGCCGTTGAATTGACTCCAACTCATAGCAGCTGTACATGTGTCTGGAGTCCCTGGGTGGTACAAATGGTTAAGCATTGACTAAACAGTGGTTGGAGGTTCAAGTCTACCTATGGGTGCCTTGAAAGTCCTGGCAATCTACTTCAGAAAAATCAGCAATTGAAAACCGTATGGAACACAGTTCTACACAGTTTTTTACAATCTTGCTATATAGTGTCAAATATTTGGATTCTTGCAATGTGATAGGTGAGAAATGGTATGTTGGTGTCTTAGTCTGTGTTCTCTAGAGAAGCAAAACCAGTGAAGCATATATAAAGATACATACTGTATTTTTATGCAAATAACACAAGCTTTCTACATTTGTTTGCCAAGCACTTGCTCATCTTGAGAGGTATTTTCATAAGCACCTCTCTGCCAACTTTTTTTTTACATGCTGTTGTAAAAAAATTAGCATAGCATGTTTATGAAAATACCTTGTGGGGGCGGTGAGGGGTTGGAAAACAGAGAAGACAAGCCTCATTTGCATAAAAACAAGTGGAGAGAAATTTACAACAGATCACACAATAGTGGGGGCTGGCACATCCCAAATCCATGGGTCAGGTGACAGGCTGAAGGCCTCTGCTGACTTGTGGGGTTGTGGGAGCCATGAGTTGGTGAACACGAGATCTGCAGGTCAGACAGCAGGCCACAGACTTCTGCAGGCTTACATCCCAAGAACCAGAGGTCAGGTGACAGAAGAGTGCAGGATCGAGAGAGAACGAGCTTTGCCAGAACATCCATTTATCATATTTTTATGCAAATAATGTGTGCCTTCTACATTTGTTTGCAAATGGCACAGTCCCCCCTCAAGTTATTTTCATAAGCACGCTATGCTAAATTTTTTTTACAGCAACATGTAAGAAAAAAAATTGGCATAGTGGCACTTATGAAAATAACTTGAGGAATGAGGGTGTGGTTGACAAATGTAGAAGACTGCATTATTTGTGTAAAAATACGGTATATACTGGAGACAGCCCAAAATCACAAGGAAATTCCCCTTTCAACTGATTGGCTACTCACATCAGATCCCAAAATGGAAGATGATTACATAGTGTTTGCCAAACCACTGAGAATCAAGCGAAGTTTATGCGTAACATTAACCATCACTGTTGGTATATCAGTGTGTTAATTTGCATTTTTCTTATTATGTACAAACTTTTTTCAAATTTTAAGAGCCATTTTAATTTTTTTCTGTAATCTGTTCATACCTCTAGCCTACATTTTATATTCTAGCTGTTAGACTTTTTCTTTTCCATTTTTAGAAGTTCTTTATATATTAGGGATATTCACTGTCCCTGATAAAGGATGAGATTTTTTTTCTGTTTGTCATTTTCTTTTAACATTGTCTTTTTTCCACAAAAAATTATATTTATAAAATTAAATTTTCCAATCTTTCCCCATATTGGTCCTGGATTTTAAGTCAGAGCTAAGAGAATTTCCCTGATTATGGAGGAATTCAGTTTATATGAGAATTTACTCATTTTTCTTTTTTATCTCTTATTTGATTTTATATTATTTTACCCTTTAATATTTGAATTGTTGATCCATTTGGAATTTATCCCATCACAGTGTGAAGAAAAAATCCAGTTTTTGTTTGTTCATTTGTTTGTTTTATATATGGCTATCTAGCTGACATAGTGGTTAAGAGCTATGTCTGCTAACCAAAATGTCGGCAGTTCAAATCCACCAGATGCTCCATGGAAAACCTATGGGGCAGTTCTACTCTGTCCTATAGGGTGGTGGTTATGAATCGGAAGTGACTCAACAGCAACGAATTTTTTTTTTTTTTTTTGGTTTATCTAGTTAACTGTGTACATATGTGGTCGCTGAGAGTCAGAATAGACTCAGCAGCAACTAGTGACAACGATAATCTTGTTAAACCAGTGCTTTTTATTAAAAGTCCATCTTTCCCTTCACAGATTTGGGAAGCTGTTTCTATTATGCACTAAATTCCTATATGTAATTAAGTTTACTTCTGAGATTTCTAATGTGTCACCTTGTTGTATATGTCTATTTATGTGCTAATAACAAACTTTTTTTTGGAGGCTTTAGTTGCTGGTAGATACATCCTTACACCTCCTAATAGCACTCTTCTTTTTCAGTTTTCCTGGCTGTTCCCGTTTATATTCCCAAAAGATTGTCAATTAATTTTAAAATCAGCTTAATAAACTAACTAAGGAATAATTCACATCATAATGATGTCAAGCCTTCTGCTCCAAGAACATTGTGTATATTTCCATTTGCTTAATTCTCCTTTTGTGTCATTCAGGAGTATTACAGTTATTTTCATATGAATTTGGACTTTTCATATTATGTTTATGACTGAGAATTGTATTATTCTTTTTTGGCAATTTACATGGGGTCTTCTCTTCCATTATATGTTCTAATTTTTTTTTTTCTTACATGTGACGGCTAGTGATTATGGGATATTAAGTTTCAAAATTGCTTCTTTAGTAAATTCTGTTTTTTTTTATTTTCTAGATATATACTCACATCATCTGCAAACAGAGGTAGCTTTACCTTATCCTTTCTAATTATTACGACAATAATTCATTTCTCTTGCTTAATGATTGTTTACCTCTAACACGGTGTTCAATGGTAGAGAAGATTGTGATTATCCTGGTCTTATTTCTGACTGTTTAATTTAAATGTCAAGTGATTCCATCTTAAGCAAAGTGTGTGTGTGTGTGTGTGTGTGTGTGTGTGTATAAACCTATGTATGTGTGTATGCTGCATCACAAAAGTTTTATATATATATATAATATATACACATAAACTTGCACTTCAACATATGTATCAATATATACATGAAAACATTCCTATACTCTTATTTTATAGAGCAATTTTAACATGAATGACTTTGAATGTTGCCAAATGCTGTTTCTACACCAATGAAGATAGTCATGATTTTTCTTATTATTGCCATTAAACTGATAAAGTATATTAACGGATTTTCTAAACTTATATTTCTGAAATAAACTCCTGACTACCTAGTTTAGTCACTAGGTATTCATGGTGTACTTTGTAAAGGGGCTGTTAGATTTTGTTTACTTCTGTTTTATTTAAGACTTATTCATATTAATATTCACAGTCACAAGGAGATTGGTCTGTTATTCATTCTCCTCCCCTGCTTTTCCCTTACTTCCTCTGCCCTCCCATCCCTTCTGTACCATCCCCTCTCTTCCTCTTCTCTCCTCCCTTTCTCTCTCTGCCTCATAACACATCACTCCATATGACTATTACATAATACTGTGCCCCTCTGAAGACCGTCACGTAGTCTTAGGTCTACAGGTAATTTGCATATTTAACACCAGTCCTTATTTCAGTGCCTCCCCAATTATTGTGGTTGTCCATATCTTGTATTTTTGTCAACTTCTAAGGAAAGGATTATGTGACATTATTCTCTGATTTCTTACATTTATTATCCATTTTATGTAGCCTTTCTACATGAATATCAGTTTGATTGGATTCAAAACCCTTGTTCCACATTCTCTTTCCTTGACTATCTTAAATATGTTGCTTCATTATCTTCTGCCAGAAGATATGGCTGTTGAAAAATTCCTTATAAATGACATGGTCACCTAATGGCTATGTGAAAAAAATCTCTATTGGCCAGGGGATTTTTTTTCCAAGTTCAATAATTTAACTAGAGTGTATATATCGTAACACGATATGGTGTCACGATAGAATTTTGCAAGACCAACTACTTCTTCATTGCAACTATCTTTTTTTAACAACATAAACAGTGACTGTACACGTGAACCTCACCAGATGGAATACAGAGGAATCAAATCAACTACATCTGTGGAAAGAGATGATGGAAAAGCTCAATATCATAACTCAGAACAAGGCCAGGGGCTGGCTGCAGAACAGATCATCAAATTGCTCATATGCAGGTTCAAGTTGAAGCTGAAGAAAATTAGAACAAGTCCATGAGAGCCAAAGTAAAACCTTGAGTACATCCCACCTTAATTTAGACACTGTCTCAAGAATAGATTTGACTCATTGAAGACCAGATAATTTGTGAAATGACATCAAGGATATCATACATGAAGAAAGCAAGAGGTCATTAAAAAGATGAGAAAAAAAAGAAAAGACAAAAATGGATGTCAGAAGAGACTCTGAAACTTGATCTTGAACACCAAGTAGCTAAAATGAACAGAAGAAATGATGAAGTAAAAGAGCTGAACAGAAGATTTCAAAGGGCAGCTCCAGAATACAAAGTAAAGTATTATAATGACATGTGCAAAGAACTGAAGATAGAAAACTAAAAGGGAAGAACAAGTTCGGCATTTCTCAAACTAAAATAACTGAAGAAAAAATTCAAGCCTTGAGTTGCAAAGTGAAAGATTCTATGAAGGACCCAGGAAACATCAAAAGAAGGTGGGAACAATAGTTTGACATTCAGTTATTTCAGTAAGTAGCATATGATCAAAAATCTATGATACTGAACGAAGAGGTCCAAGCTGAAATGAAGACATTGGCAAAAAGAAAGGCTCTAGAAATTGACAGAATACCACTTGAGATGTTTTAACAAATGGATGCAGCACTGGAAGTGCTTACTCATCTATGCCAAGAAATTTGGAAGAGATCCATATTTATGCCCATAGTCAAGAAAGGTGATAAAACCTATGTGGAAATTATCAAACAATATCATTAATATCACACGCAAGTAAATTTGCTGAAGATCTTCCAAAAGCAATTGCAGCAGTACATCAACAAGGAACTGCCAGAAGTTCAAGCTGGATTCAGAAGAGGGCATGGAGCAAGAAATATCATCGCTGATGTCAGATGGATCCTGGCTGAAAGCAGAGAACGCCAGAAAGTTGTTTACCTGTATTTTACTGGGTATGCAAAGGCATTTGACCTAGTGGATCATAGCAAATTATGGATAACATTTCGAAGAATAGGAATTCCAGAACACTCAATTGCACTCATGAGGAAGCTGTACAGAAATCAAGAGACAGTCATTCGAACAGAACGAGGATATTGTGTAGTTTAAAGTCAGGAAAGGTGTGTGTCAGGGTTGTGTACTTTCACCATAATTACTCAATCTGTATGCTGAGCAAATAATCCAAGAATGGGGCATCCAGAGTGGAGGAAGACTCGTTAACAACCTGCGTTAGGCAGACGACACAAACTTCCTTGCTGAAAGTGAAGAGTACCTGAAGCTCTTACTGATGAAGATCAAAGACTACAGCCTTCAGTGTGGATTACGCCTCAACATAAAGAAAACAAAAATCCTCACAACTGTACCAACAAACAACATCATGATAAATGGAGAAAATACTGAAGTTGTCAAGGGTTTCATTTTACTTGGATCCATAATCAATACCCATGAAAGCAGCAGTCAAGAAATCAAAGGACGCCTTTTATTTGGCAAATCTGCTGCAAAAGATCTCTTTAAAGTGTTAAAAAGCAAAGATGTCACTTTAAGGACTAAGGTGAGCCTGACCCAAGTCATGGTGTTTTCAGTCACCTCATATGCATGCGGAAGCTGGTTAGTGAATAAAGAAGACTGAAGAAGAATTGATGCCTTTTGGTTATGATGTAGGCAAAGAATATTGAATATACCAAGGACTACCAAAAGAACGAACAAATTTGTCTTGGAAGAAGTACGGCTAGAATGCTCCTTAGAAGTGAGGATGGTGAGACTTTGTCTCACACACTTTGGACATGTTATCAGGAGGAACCAATCCCTGGAGAAGGACATCATGCTTAGTAGAGTAGGGGGTCAGTAAAAAAGAGGAACTCCCTCAAGGAGATGGACTGACACAGTGCTGCAGCAATGGGCTAAAGTGTAACAAGGATTTGAGGATGGCACAGGACCAGGCAGTGTTTTGTTCTGTCATACATAGGGTTGCTATGAGTAAGAACCCACTGGATGGTGCCTCACTACAACAGCAATGTTATGGTGTTGTGCATCCTGTGTTGACACGCTCATGCATAGTTTCATAACTTTATGTGTAGTTTCATGTCTTTGTTTTAGAACATTTTTCTTAAATTATTACTTTTAGTATTTGTTTTGTTCCATTATGCGAGTTTCTTATTTGGGAGCTATATAAGTACGTTCAATCTTTTTTTTCTACCCTTTGTATTTTTTTATGGTTATTGAACTTTATCTTCTAAAATTTTGTTTCGATGTTTCTGATTTTCCTCCTTTCCATCTTCTATTTCTCTAAAAGCATTATATATTGCTCTTTTGTTCTTTCTAGTTTAATCTTCATTTCAGAAAGGACTTTTCTTGTTACATTTCTTCAAATCTTCCTATTCATGAAAAATATCATTATAGCTTTTTAAATTCTGATTTATGATCTTTCATAGTTCCATTTTTTAATTTTTAATTATTAAGCTACAGTTTTTAATGTGTTTTATGATTATTGTTTTCTGACTTGCTTAAAGTGATGCTATTATAGTTCTTCTCTTTATTGTTATATTAAATTTATTCAGGACCTGACTGCAATTCTTTGTTTTGCCCATTTTTAAGTCAAGTCAGTTTTTCTCTTGTAATAGAGACAAAGCTGAGCCAGAACAGATTTTCTAGCTTTGTTGATAAATCATCTCCTTTTCTGATGATTTTATGAAGTACTTTTAAAAAGGTCTCATTTTAAAAAAAAAATTTTATTGTGCTTTAATTGAAAGTTTACAAATCAAGTCAGCCTGTCACACAAAAGCTTATATATGCTTTGCTACACACTCCCAAATACTCTCCGCCTAATGAGACTGCCCGCTCCCTCCCTCCACTCTCTCTTTTCGTGTCTATTTCGCCAGCTTCTAACCCCCCCACCCTCTCACCTCCCCTCCAGGCAGGAGATGCCAACATAGTCTCAAGTGTCCACCTGATCCAAGAAGCTCACTCCTCACCAGCATCACTCTCCACCCATTGTCCTGTCCAATCCATGTCTGAAGAGTTGGTTTGGGAGTGGTTCCTGTCTTGGGGAAACAAGAGGTCTGGGGGCCTTGCCACCAGTGTCCTTTTAGTCTCAGTCAGACCACAAAGTCTGGTCTTTTTACGAGAATTTGGGGTCTGCATCTCACTGCTCTCCTACTCCCTCAGGATTCTCTGTTGTTTTCCCTGTCAGGGCAGTCATCAGTTGTAGCCAGGCACCATCTAGCTCTTCTGGTCTTAGGCTGATGTAGTCTCTGGTTTATGTGGCTGTTTCTGTCTCTTTGGTTCATAATTGCCTTGTGTCTTTGGTTTTCTTCATTTTCCTTTGCTTCAGGTGGGTTGAGACCAATTGATGCACCTAAATGGCCGCTTGCTAGCGTTTAAGACCCCAGACACCACTCTCCAAAGTCGGGTGCAGAGTATTTTCTTAATAGATTTTATTATGCCAATTGACTTAGATGTCCCCTGAAACCATGGTCCCTAAACCTCTGCCCCTGCTATGCTGGCCTTCGAAGCATTCAGTTTATTCAGGAAACTTCTTTGCCTTTGGTTTAGTCCAGTTGTGCTGACCTCGCCTGTATTGTATGCTGTCTTTCCCATGACCTAAAATAGTTCTTATCTACTATCTAATTAGTAAATATCCCTCTTCCACCCTCCCTCTGTCCCCCCTCTCGCAACCATCAAAGAATATTTTCTTCTCTATTTAAACTACTTCTTGAGTTCTTATAATAGTGGTCTTATACAATATTTGTCCTTTTGCAACTAATTTCACTCAGCAAAATGCCTTCCAGATTCCTCCATGTTATGAGCTGTTTCACAGATTCATCACTGTTCTTTATCAATGCGTAGTATTCCCTTGTATGAATATACTGTAATTTATTTATCCATTCATCCGTCCACGGACACCTTGGTTGCTTCCATATTTTTGCTATTGTAAACAGTGCTGCAGTAAACATGGGTGTGCATATATCTGTTCGTGTAAAGCCTCTTATTTCTCTAGGATATATTCCAATTAGTGGGATTTCTGGATCGTATGGTAGTTCTATTTCTAGCTTTTTAAGGAAGCACTAAATCAATTTCCAAAGTGGTTGTACCACTATACATTCTCACCAGCAGTGTATAAGTGTTCCAGTCTCTCCATAGCCTCTCCAACATTTTCTGTTTTGTGTTTTTTTGTATTAATGCCAGTCTTGTTGCAGTGAGATGAAATCTCATTGTAGTTTTGATTTGCATTTCTCTAACGGCTAACGATCATGAGCATTTCCTTTTGTATCTGTTAGCTACCTGAATGTCTTCTTTAGTGAAGTGTCTGTTCATATCTTTTGCCCATTTTTTAATTGGGTTGTTTGTCTTCTTGTAGTTGAGTTTTTGCAGTATCATGTAGATTTTAGAGATCAAGCAGTGATAGGAAATGTCATAGCTAAAAACTTTTTCCCAGTCTGTAGGTAGTCTTTTTACTCTTTTGTTGAAGTCTTTGGATGAGCACAGGTGTTTGATTTTTAGGAACTCCCCATTATCTGGTTTCTCTTCTGCATTGTTAGTAATGTTTTGTACACTGTTCATGCCATGATCTTTATCATTTTAGATTTTATATTTAGGTCTTTGATCCATTTTGAGCTCCTTTTTGTGCATGGAGTGTGGTATGGTTCTTGTTTCATTTTTTTGCAGATGGATATCCAGTTATGCCCGCACGATTTGTAAAAAAACTCTTTTCCCCATTTAATTGATTTGGGGCCTTTGTCGAATATCAGCTGCTCATATGTGGATGGATTTATGTCTGGATCCTCCATTCAGTTCCATTGGTCTATGTATCTGTTGTTGTACCAGTACCAGGCTGTTTGGACTACTGTGGCAGTATAATAGGTTCTAAAATCAGGTAGAGTGAGGTCTCCCACTTTGTTCTTCTTTTTCAGTAATGCTTTTTTTTTTTTTTACTTATCTGGGGCCTTTTTCCCTTCCATATGAAGTCGGTGAATTGTTTCTCTATCTCATTAAGGACTGTCGTTGGAATTTGGATTGGAATTGCATTAAATCTGTAGATCGCTTTTGGTAGAATAATTTTTATAATGTTAAGTCCTCCTATCCATGTGCAAGTTATGTTTTTCTACTTATTTGGTCTCTTTTGAGTTCTTGCAGAGGTGTTTTGCAGTTTTTTTTGTATAAGTCTTTTACATCTCTGGTATGGTTTATTCCTAAGTATTTTATCTTCTTGGGGGCTATTGTAAATGGTATTCATTTGGTGATTTCCTCTTCGACGTTCTTTTTGTTGGTGTAGAGGAATCCAACTGATTTTTGTATGTTTATCTTGTATCCCGATACTCTGCTGAACTCTTCTATTATTTTCAGTAGGTTTCTTCAGGATTCCTTAGGGTTTTCTGTGTGTAAGATCATGTCATCTGCAAATAGAGATAATTTTATTTCTTCCTTGCCAGTCTGGGTGCCCTTTATTTCTTTATCTAGCCTAATTGCTCTGCCCAGGCCCTCCAGCACAATGTTGAATAAAAGGGTAATAAATGGCATCCTTGTCTGGTTCCTCATCTCAATGGGAATGCTTTCAGGCTCTCTCCACTCAGGACGGTGTTGGCTATTGGCTTTGTATAAATGCCCTTTTTTATGTTGAGGAATTTTCCTTCTATTCCTATTTTGCTGAGAGTTTTTATTATGAATTGGTGTTGAATTTTGTCAAATGCCTTTTCTGCATCAATCGATAAAATCATGTGATCTTGTCTTTTGTTCTGTTTATGTGATGGATTATGTTAATTGTTTTTCTAATGTCGAACCATCTCTGCATACCTGGTAGGAATCCCACTTGGTCATGGTGACTTATTTTTTTAATATGTTGTTGAATTCTATTGGCTAGAATATTGTTGAGGATTTTTGCATCTGAGTTCATGAGGGATATAGGACTGTAATTTTCTTTTTTTGTGATGTCTTTACCTGGTTTTGGTATCAGGGATATGCTGGTTTCATAGAATGTGTTTGGGAGTATTCCATCCTTTTCTATGCTCTGAAATACCTTTAGTAGTAGTGGTGTTAACTCTTCTCTGAAAGTTTGGTAGAACTCTGTAGTGAAGCCCTCTGGGCCAGAGCTTTTTTGGGAAGGGAGGTGGGTGTTTTTGGATTACCTTTTCAATCTCTTCTTTGGTTATGGGTCTGTTTAGTTGTTGTACCTCTGTGTTATTTTAGGTAGGTAGTGTGTTTCTAAGAATTCATCCATTTCTTCTAGGTTTTCAAAGTTGTTAGAGTACAGTTTTTCATAGTATTCTGATATGATTCTTTCAATTTCAGTTGGGTCTGTTGTAATATGGCCCAGCTCATTTCTTATTTGGGTTATTTGCTTCCCCTCCTGTTCTTCTTTTGTTAGTTTGGCCAATGGTTTATCAATTTTGTTGATTTTTTTCAATGAACCAGCCAGCTTTCAGTCTTGTTAATTCTTTCAATTGTTTTTCTGTTTTCTATTTCATTTAGTTCTGCTCTGATTTTTATTATTTGTTTTCTTCTGGTGCCTGAGGGTTTCTTTTGTTTCTCTCTTTCTATTTATTCAAGTTGTAGGGATAATTCTTTGATTTTGGCCCTTTCTTCTTTTTGTATGTGTGCATTTATTGATATAAATTGACCTCTGAGCACTGATTTCGCTGTATCCAAAAGGTTCTGATAGGAAATGTTTTCATTCTCATTGGATTCTATGAATTTCTTTATTCCATCCTTAGTATATTCTATAACCCAGTCTTTTTTGAGCAGGGTATTGTTCAGTTTCCAGGTGCTTGATTTCTTTTCCTTGCTTTTTCTGTTATTGATTTCTGCTTTTATGGCCTTATGGTCAGCAAAGGTGGTTTGTAATATTTCAATGTTTTGGATTCTGCTAAGGCTTGCTTTATGACCTAATATGTGGTCTATTCTAGAGAATGTTCCATGTGCACTAGAAAAGAAAGTATGGTTGGTTGCTGTTGGTTGGAGTGTTCTGTATATGTCTGTAAGGTTGAATTGGTTGATTGTGGCATTTAGGTATTCTGTGTCTTTATTGAACTGTTTTCTGGATGACCTATCCTTCTCCGAAAGTGGTGTTTTGAAGTCTCCTACTGTTACTGTTAGTGTGGAGCTGTCTATCTCACTTTACAATGCTGTTAGAGCTTGTTTTATATCTCTTGCAGCCCTGTTATTGGGTGTATAAATATTTAATATGGTTATACCTTCTTGCTATATTGTCCCTTTAAGCATTATATAGTGTCTTTCCTTATCCTTTATGATGAATTTAAGTTTAAAGTCTATCTTGTCAGAAATTAATATTGCCATTCCTCTTTTTGATTGTTGTTTTCTTGATATATATTTTTCTATCCTTTGATTTTTAGTTTGTTTGTGTCTCTAAGTCTAAGGTGTGTCTCTTGTAGGCAGCATATAGATGGATCGTGTTCTTTAATCCATTCTGCCACTCTCTGTCTCTTTACTGGTGCATTTATTGCATTTACATTTAGAGTAATTACGGATAGGTATGAATTTAGTGCTATCATTTTGATGTCTTTTTTGTGTGCTTTTGACAGTTTCTTTTTCCAACTTATTTTATGTGCTAAGTAGGTTATCTTTATATATTGTCCTTTCCTCATATTCGTTGTTGATTTTGTTTCTGCTGAGTCTCTATTTTTTTCTTGTATTTTATTTTGATGTGTAGGATGGTTTGTCTCCTTTGTGGTTACCTTATTATTTACCCCTATTTTTCTAAATTTAAATCTAACTTTTATTTCTTTTTTCGGCCTTGTGTTCCTCTCTATATGGAAGATCTATGACTACATTTCTTAGTGCCTATTTATTGTTTTAATGTCGTCTTTTTTTTACATAATAACATCGTCGTTACCCTGTTTTGAGTTTTTTTTTTTTTTAAAATCTTACTTTGTTTTTTTGATTTCCCTGTCTGGGTTGACTTCTGATTGCTCTGCCCAGTGTTCCATCCAGTCTTGGGTTGTTATTTGATATTATTGATTTCTAACCAAAGAACTGCCTTTAGAATTTCTTGTAGTTTTGGTTTGGTTTTTACGAATTCCCTAAACTTCTGTTTGTCTGGAAATGTCCTAATTTCACCTTCATATTTAAGAGACAGTTTTGCTGGATATATGATTCAAAAAGACCTCATATTTTTGAGATCTGTCTGCTCTGCTGGCTCCCTTTGATCTAGTCTTTTTCTTTTTTTTCCTACAGTTCATGGCCTACTCAATTTGTATTCTATTCCCAGCAGTTTCTTCTCATTGAGCAGCTTTATTCCTTGACTTAGAGTCTGTAGAATGTATTCCCTCCTGGTTTTATCTACTGTTCTTATATTGCTTTCCAATGACAATTTTAAGAAATTTTGAGATTCTACTGTTCTCCAAATCCTATTGTTTTTCCTTAGCTTCCCTGTTATGGATTAAATTGTGTCCCTCAGAAATATCTGTCAACTTGACTAGGCTGTGATTCCCAGTATTGTGTGATTGCCCACCATTTTGTCATCAGATGAGATTTTCCTATGCTTTGTAAATCCTACCTCTATGATGTTAATGAGGCAAGATTAGAGGCAGTTATGTTAATGAGGCAGGACTCAATCTACAAGATTAAATTGTGTTTTAAGCCAATCTCTTTTGAGATATAAAAGAGAGAGGCAAGCAGAGAGATGGGGGGCCTCAAACTACCATGAACGAAGCCTGGGAGCATAGCGTGTCCTTTGGACCTGGGGTCCCTGTACCAAAAACTCCTAGACCAGGAGAAGATTGATGACAAGGACCTTTCTCCAAAGCTGAGAGAGAGAGGAATCCTTTCCCTGGAGCTGGCACCCTGATTTTGGACTTCTAGCCTCCTAGACTGTGAGAAAGTAAATTTCTCATTGTAAAAGCCATCCACTTGTTGTATCTCTGTTATAGCAGCACTAGATAACTATGGCATTCCCCTTCCATAGGAACTGATATTATATGGGCCTTTATCTACGGGTGTTTTTGCCCACCTACCTTATTACCTTATCCAATTTTACTATATAGATGTTGTTTGTGTGTGTGTTTGGTTTTGCTATTTTAGTGCCTTTTTCTAGCTGTGTGTAGTACTGTGGGAGTTAAAAAACAAACAAAATCTATGCCATCATGTATTTCCAGACTTTATCTTAATCTTTTACCCAGAGGCTTTTTGACTGACTCCCCTCTCCCCCTTATGTTAGGGCTGCTTAATTTCATAGTTTACCTAAAAGTTATAGAACAAGGAGTAAGGGCAGGATGGAGTGAGTGAGAAGGGAAACAGCATACTGAAGTTGTTTTTAACAGACGCGGGACAAAATGTTGAAAACATTATTGAGGTGGTGGGTGGGACCACAGGAACTAAAAGATGGATAAGTACTGAGGACCTTGGATTTTATTGTATGTTTTCAGATAGCTAGAGAAAATCTGAGAATAAAGTGGTAGGGAGTGAGATTAAGTAGATGCTGTTAAATTCCAATGCATTCTGCACATTCATTGGAACCACATTCAGCTTTGTATATCTATCTTTGTTCTGAGTAGTTTGGAAGAATTTTTATAACGGATTTCAGTGCCTCACATACAACCTCTACATAATCTCTGAAGAAGGATGTTGGGTCCTTTAGTATAATTTAAATAAAGGAGAGCTTCAAGATTTTTTTTTTTTTTTTTAAATTGGCAATCTATGATTTGTGGAATACTGCAAACTTTTCTTAGGAGGAGTAAATGAATTCATTTGCTGGCCTTCTCTATTCAATAACTCTAGTATAGGAAAGGAATTTGTAATAATATCTAGCTTTTCATCTTTAAAGGAGCTCTGGTGGTGCAGTGGTTAAGAGCTGGTCTGCTAACTGAAAGGTGGGTGGTTGGAACCCATCAGCTGCTCTTTGGGAGAAAGATCTGACAGTCTACTTTTATAATTGTGTTTTGGCTTGGTTTCATGTTTAGCTTACCGTTGATGTGTGTTAATTACTGCCCTTTGCTGAATGAATGTGGACTTCTCTTAATCTTTCTGATTGTAACTTTTTAATACATGAGTAGGATCACTGAATTTTTCATCCATTACTAACAGTTAATGGGGATGCTTCTGTTATATTGCAATTCCCATCCCCCATATAAATGGATTTATTTAGAGGCATTACTTAGAGTGATTCTCTTAAAGACATTTTATCATTAAATGGCTTTTGAAGCAGCAAAGTTAGATGACCATGTCTGCTATATTCAGAAAGTGTTTTATCAATGAGTGACGTATACAACACAAATTAACTTATATTTAGCTTATAATTAACTTATAGTTATAATGTCTACTCCTGGTGTGCTAAAGAGAATAAAGAGTGTGGAACTGTAACAGACATGACTTTTAGTCATAAATTGCAATCATGAACTTTTTTAATGGATAACCTCCTAAAATTATGCTAACACATAGAAAAGCAGGTAAATCAGTAAACGTGAACATAATGTTAGAAGGGTCTAAAAGCGTTTTGCCTTCTCATGTAAGAAAGGTCCCAGTTTGCATATCCCTGGCTACAACGCTAGCTTCAGTGTTAAGTGGTGTTGGGGGGTAATATACAGGTGAGATTATAGAACTAAAAGGATAGTTTTCATGATTTGAATAAGTCTATTATTGCATGCTAAGGTTCTATTTATACAACACGTTTTAGTATCTAAAAGATGAATTGATGCAAGATTTAAAAATTTCATTTTCTTGTTAATTAAAATATGTGATATTAGTATTGGAGAATAAGGGAGTGTTGTGAGATATTATTTGATCTTTAGTATAAACAAATCTGCACATATATTCTTGATAAGGACAACCAAAATAGTATTGTGGGAATTTCAGAAAAAAGAAGAACGACAAAAACCTAAGCTAAATTTAAGCTTATTCCAACTCAGATTTCTTGATAATTTAAAGACTCAGTGGTTAAGTGCACGTATGTTAAACACTGATTTCATGAGCAGCGTCAATGAAATTAGATATACCCTCTGCTTTTATACATTTTTGCACTGTCTTGAATTAATTAAAGGCATCATGATCCCAAGTGACTATTAATTTACTGAGTAAATTGAACAAATCAAATTAAATAAATGGACAAATTAGGTTAGTAACAGAATAACTTGCTAATTGCTAGATCACTCTATTTTTGATTGTCGCTTCCTTTTTCTTTGATCTACAATGATTTCATTTTTGTATCATATACTCCTGTAATTTATCATTTCCATCTTTCATTAATTAGGTATATGTTTTTAAAATATAAATGACTTTATCATCTTGGCAAATAGCTTTTATTCTTTATATTCTTCTTAAGGAAAATTATATTCAGAGTCAGCCAGCTGACTTCGAGTAGAGCTCTAATTCATACACAGTGGCAAGGTGAGGGAGTTAATATCATCATCGCAGGTCCAGAAGGAAAATGGTAATAAAAACTCATTGCTGTCGAGGCAATTCTGACTCATAGTGATCTTATAGGACAGAATAGAACTGTCCCATAGGGTTTCCAAGGTGGATTCAAACTGCTGACCTTTTGGTTAGCAGCCAAACTAGTAACCACTATGCCACCAGGGGTTCCAAAACGGTAATAGGTAAGATTTAAATAATGTTTTTCAGTGGATATATAGCACATCTCTCCCACTAAATTTAAGAGCTCTGGTAGATGGCTGTATACCTTTTGTACATAAATGCTATTCTTTCCCTAAATTCTTTAATATGCACTAGGTGTATAAATCCATCGTTAGAGCAGAGTGCCTTTCTTGGTTCTCTGCTATACTGTCATTCAGTCCCCAAGGGGCTTTCCAATATGAGGCAAAGCTGCAATATAGATGCTCATCTACTAATATCTTTGGTGTTATTTGTAGTAGCTCTTTTCCAGGTGATTTATCTTGGTTCCTTCAGGGGAGTCAGTGTTGGATCCTGTTGGCGACAATGCAAAGGCACCTTCATTTTCTTCTGATGGATTCTCTCTTTCTTATATGCATTCCTCATTGTTGCCATAATTGGGCATCTGTAAGTAGAAATGGGGACCCACCACACATTCACTTTTTAAAAGCTTGAACTATTGAATACAAATATATGATAATGTGTGTAAAATGCTTAATGAGTCCAGAACATAGTAAGCATTCCGTATAATTCGGTTGCTATTATTTCTATTATTGCTATGTGGTCCATGTCAGTTACCTATACAGTTCCTTAAGCTGACTGAAATTTATCATCTTCACTTTTTCATACCCTGAACTGTGTTTGAATTTAGGCACTGTAACCCATTCTTGGAAACCCTGGTGGCATAGTGGTTAGGTGCTACAGCTGCTAACCAAAAGGTCAGCAGTTCGAGTCTACCAGGCACTCCTTGGAAACTCTACGGGGCAGTTCTGCTCTGTCCTATAGGGTCGCTATGAGTCCGAATCGACTCAATGGCAGTGGTTCTGGTTTTTGGTTAACCCATCCTTGGAATATCAGATAATAAGATTTATTTTAAAAAAAAAAATCTTCCAAAGACAAGCTAAACAAAATTTATGTTCCTTGATAACAAGCCCAACTGTGCTTCAAACACAGATTTTGAATTTCCATTTGGGAATCTATTTATTTTTTACAAATAGTTTTCTCATTATTTTTCAATCTATGCCACAATTTGTTTTCTGTGTGGAGTGATTACAGGTAAAGTTGCTCCATGTTCATTGGTCAGAGATTCAGATAACTGACCGGGAACAAACGCATTGTACCAGGACTGGATTAGCTTCCCAGACCTTCCATTTGTTAAATATTTTCTACTTCAAACTACCAAATTCATTTCTGACTGAATAAATTTCCAGATTTGAAATAGTTGCCCCATTTGAGTAATATTTGTTTTAGAAACAATCTGTAATAATAACAGGATAGAAAGAATGGAAAGAACCCTAGAAATCTAAGGAACAGAATTTGTAAACCACTGGTCTAGGTTATCTAAAAGTTTCTTGTTTAGTTGCTCATCAAGGTGAGCTTTCTTACAACTGAACCTATTTCAAGAATTAAATATTCCCTTTCATTACCAAGACTTACTTGGTATTTTAGAACTGTTTCCAAAGACGAATCTTGAAACAGCTTGCCAGAATTCAGCAGTGAAAGCAAAAGAACCACCAAGAAGGATATACAATGTATAGAACCAGCAGAAACTGCATCATAAAAGGAGAGGTTTGAGATTAAACATTTGCAGGTCGTTTCTAATTCCAATTCCACTTAAGAAGACATACATACCCAAGAATCAGTAGAAGTTTATCTGAGTGTCAGATTATGTTATGTGCATTTTTTTTTTTTTTAATTAGTTGTGCCCATTCTCTAAAGGAAGAATCTGTTTAGCAATTCTCTTTTCATTTGGGTGGCTGATACAGTATAAAGAAGACAACTGATTTGTCAAGGATCAAAAAATAAGCCATTGACTAGATAATTATGTCTCTGATTGATTTACTGTGAAATCCCTGAACTGTCTTACCTGTGCATGTTTGTCACGAGCACAGCTAGTGACTCAAATTAAGTGATGAGACCTTCTCTTATTATTGGTTCTATTGTCCATAAAATTGAGACAAAAGAGAGTTAACAATGGAAGCTAAGGCAGGGATCGAACAGGAGATGCAATTTTTTGTTACTGATTGGAAATTAGTCCTATCAAGAAACACAAAATTTTTCACAATACCAGTGCTAACATTTATATTACACATTATTTAAATGTAATTGATAGCAACACGTGGTACAGTTTTTCCCTAAGGAGGGTGAAAAATGTAAAACTTAAATATGTTAAGACCCAAAGTGTGAGTACTACAAGAATACGGAACCAGGTAGTTTGGTTTTCAATAGAGAGAAGAAACTCAATTACTATTTTTTCCAAATCCTTAACACTGATTAAGCTCAATCACATCCTGAAGGCCTTTCATGTCCATCCTATGAGTGCAAGAATATATGGGTTTTTATGTTGTTGTCACTAGTTGCCATCAGGTTGGTTCCAACTCTTGGCAACCTATGTTTAAGAGAACAAAGTGTTTCCCGGTCCTGTGTCATTCTCATGATCATTGGTATGCTTAAGTCCGTTGTTCCAACTGTTGTGTCAATTCATCTCATTAAGGGCTTCCGTTGTTTTTACTGACCCTCTACTTTATCAAGGAGCCTTGGTAGTGCAGTGGTTAACAGCTCGGCTGCCAACCAAAAGGTCAAGAGTTAGAATTCACCAGCCACTCCTTGGAAATCATATGGGGCAGTTCTGCTCTGTCTTACCGGGTCACTATGAGTCTGAATCAACTTGATGACAATGGGTTCCACTTTATCAAAAATGATGTCCTTTTCTAGTGATTGATCTTTCCTCTTGATGTGAACAAAGTATGAAAGTCAAAGTCTTGCCATCTTGTTTCTAAAAGCATTCTAAGGAATACTGAGGTTTTACAGGACTACCGAAAAGTAATCTTTTTCTCAAGTTTACCATGGCACCATACTTCTATTCTCACTAACCTGATTATCATAGTGCCATTTTTTGTTGTTGTTCAACCACAAATGTAGGAGTATTGTCTCCAGAAGCCAGTATTAAAAAAAGCATATAATTCTGAAGAAAGGGAAGACTCTTTTTTATTTATATTTTTATTACCACAATCTTTTTTATTACCACAGTCACATGAATTCAATTCAAGTTGCAAATACCCTGGAAGAAACTGAACTCTGAGACAGACAAATTTCAGTGGTGGGTGAAAATAGGGGGAAAATCACAGCCTCAACTCCTGAGAGGGGCCAGAAGCAAATTTCAGCCAGGAAAGCCCCTGACACTGGGCTGCAACCATCTCCAGGGTCAAGGTCAAGACTTACTTGCCTCTGGAACCTTCACTTAATAAACGTGCTGTAAATGTGTGAGTAACTTCTGAGTAGATTATTATAGAACATGGTCACTAACCCTGGGAGAGAGATAATGGGATGAAAAACAGTAAGAAGCAGTAATCAAGAATGAGGTGAAAGGACATACACTTAGCTTACCCCCAGGGGTTAAATGTTCAGAAGGAAACCAGGATCCAGAAACAACTCCTGAGAAGGCTGTGGCTTTTCTGTGGACCCAAAGTGGTGCTACAGCTAGAGGAGCAGAGGGAGGAGGAAATGTGTGGCCAAAAGAGGGAGTGTTCATAGATGCACTTTATTTTGGACAAAAGGGCCATATCCATGTACATAAAAACACAGCTTGTTTTTATATATTTACTTCTTAATGATGTTATTGCATTCTTTTCTATTTAAAAAACTCGATTTTTAAAATCTATCTATTTGAAGTGGGTAGTTGTAAAAATGGCGTGGCGGCAGTGTCTGACAACCTCGAACTTCACCAGGGGGAAGGAGAATTAAGATCAACTGCCCAAGGTTGATTCCTATGAGGCTGAGGTCAGATGTGCCTCCTCTTTCAGGTCACACAAAAGCAACCCATCTCACCACAGTAGTAAAGGGTGAATTTTAGGAAGCATGGCACAGTGGTGAAGAGCAGAGGCCCTGAGTTTTGGAAGCCTAGGAATGGATCATGGCTCCACCATTCTTAGCTCTCTGCCCTTGGATATGCTGCTTAACCTCTTACAAAAAGGGTCTTCTGAGAATTTAGCTTCAAAGATCAATCTAATCAATATTTTATCTGCATATTAACTTCTTTTTTTTTTTTTTTTTAAGAAAAGCTATTGCACTACCTGTAAAAGTCTTCAAAATTAGATCTTATATTGACATTTCTTAGTGGTTCAGAGCATGGCCACTAGAAAAAAAAAATCTCTAGTTTAATCTTGATTCTAACATTTAATTAGTCTGTGTGACCAGATGTAAGTTTATTTCTTTGTGCCTCATTTTCCTCAGCTGTAAAATGAAGATAATTCAATAGATACCTAAATGAATAATTTCTTTTAGAAGGATCAGCACAAAGCTGGATCCTATGAAACGGAGGTTAAATATGTTCCAAATGTCCAACTTTTCCAAACTGCTGTACCGCTCCATCATCTCTAACATCAACTATTCCTCCTCCCCTCAGGACTCTCCCTCCCGTCCTGGGGCTCTGTAGTTCACTACAATGTCTCACAGAGCTCACTAATCATCAAGGAAATGGCTCATGCAGTTGTGGAAGGTGGTAAATTCCAATCCATGGGTCAGGCACCAGGCTGGAGGCTTCTCCTGACTCACGTGGTTGCAGGGGCTAATTAATCCAAACCAGCAGGTCAGATGACAGACTGCTGGTTCACAAGGCTGTGGAAGCTGGAGAATCAGGTCAGAGAATAGGCTGCTGGCTCAAGTTCCAAGAAATGGAGGTCAAATGTGATGGGCCTGGTGCAGCATACAGAGCAAGAGAGAAAACTTTGCCAGAGCATTCATATATATATATATATATATATATATATATATATATATATATATATGTATATATATAGGATACAGACCAT
This sequence comes from Elephas maximus indicus, assembly GCF_024166365.1. Lineage (NCBI taxonomy): Eukaryota > Metazoa > Chordata > Mammalia > Proboscidea > Elephantidae > Elephas > Elephas maximus. The sequence continues at coordinate 44,455,489 of NC_064823.1, forward strand.
ACCCTCAAGGAAACTCTTCTTGCTTGAGCAAAGCAGTGCAAGGGTGTGACTTGAATAAAGGTGATAAAGGTAGTGACTGGGGTAATGGCGGTAACTTGAGTTACATCCTCTAGTAAGATGGTGGCTCAAACTACATTCCACCCTAATCCTCCCTCATTAGCATAGTGGACCGCTCACTCCCAAATGACATCATAACCACAGGCGTAGAGGCTAGAATTTACAACACATCACAAATTTCAGGCTAATTACATCAGATTACAAAACGGAAGACAATTACATCAGACCATAAAATGGAGGATGACTACATCATTACATAACTTCCAGATTACATCATTACATAACTGCCAAACCACTGAAAATCATGGCCCAATCAAATCAATATGTAGTCTTAACCATCATAGATTCCATATACCTTATCTGCATTAACAGTAAGCTGTCCAATCCTCTTGGTGGGCCACATGAATCCCATTTGCACAGCCCCACTCAATCATTGTGTGGATATCACAGACTTTGGCTACAAGGGCCACATTAAGCAATTTACTGTACCATAATACTTCATCAAGTTGTTTGAGGTTTGGACAGAATAACCCAGCTAATGCACTTATCACAGAGGCTGGCACAGCTCTCAATAAAGGTTAGCTATGATTACTTATAATACTTATAAAGTATTACTATGACATGTGCAAAGACCTGGAGATAGAAAACCAAAAGGGGAGAACACACTCAGCATTTCTCAAGCCAAAAGAACTGAAGAAAAAATTCAAGCTTTGAGTTGTGATACTAAGGGATTCTACAGGAAAAATATTAAATGATGCAGGAAACATCAAAAGAAGATGGAAGGAATACACTCAGTCACTATACCAAGAATAATTGGTCAACATTCAGCCATTTCAGGAGGTAACATATGATTAGGAACTGATGGTACTGAAGGAAGAAGTCCAAGCTGCACTGAAGGCATTGGCGAAAAAACAAGGCTCCGGGAACTGATAGAATACCAATTGAGATGTTTCAACAAACAGATACAGCACTGGAAGTGCTCACACATCTATGCCAAGAAATTTGGAAGGCAGCTACCTGGCCAACTGACTGGAAGAGATCCATATTAATGCCTATTGCCAAGAAAGGTGATCCAACCGAACGCAGAAATTATCGAAAAATATCATTAATATCACATGCAAGAAAATTTTGCTGAAGACCATTCAAAAGCAACTGCGGCAGTATATCCACAGGGAACTGCCCAAAATTCAAGCCGAATTCAGAAGAGGACGTGGAACAAGGGATATCGTTGCTGATGTCAGATGGATCCTGGCTGAAAGCAGAGAATACCAGAAAGATGTTCACCTGCGTTTTATTGACTATCCTAAGGCAACAACTGTGTGGATCATAAGAAATTTTGGACAACACTGTGGAGAATGGGAATTCCAAAATTCTTAATTGTGCTCATGAGGAATCTGTACATGGATCAAGAGGCAGCTGTTCGAATAGAACAAGCATGGTTTAAAGTCAGGAAAAGTGTGCGTCAACGTTGTTATCATTTCATCATACTTACTTAATCTGTATGCTGAGCAAATAATCTGAGAAGCTGGACTATAAGAAGAAGAACAGGGCATGGGGCTTGAAGGAAGACTCATTAAGAACCTGCATTATGCAGATGACACAACCTTGCTTGCTGAAAGTGAAGAGGACTTGAACACTTACTGATGAAGATCAAAAATCACAGCCTTCAGTATGGATTGCACCTCAACATAAAGGAAACAAAAATCCTCACAACTGGACCAATAAGCAACATCATGATAAATGGAGAGAAGATTGAGGTTGTCAAGGATTCCATTTTATTTGGATCCACAATCAACACCCAGAGAAGCAGCAATCAAGAAATCAAACAACTCATTGCATTGGGCAAATATGCTGCAAAAGACCAAATATGTCACCTTGAGGACTAAGGTGCACCTGACCCAAGCCATGGTATTTTCAATCACATCATATGCATGTGAAAGCTGGACAATGAAAAAGGAAGACTGAAGAAGAATTAATGCCTTTGAATTGTGGTGTTGGAGAAGAATATTGAATATACCATGGACTGCCAAAGGAACGAACAAACCTGTCTTGGAAGAACTAGAATGCTCCTTAGAGGCAAGGATGGTGAGACTGCATCTCACATACTTTGGACATGTTGTCAGAAGGGATCAGTCCCTGGAGAAGGACATCATGCTTGGTGAAGTACAGGGTCAGCGAAAAAGAAGAAGACCCTCAACAGTGGCTGCAACAGGAAGCTAAAGCATAGCAACAATTGTGGGGAAGCCACAGGACTGGGCAGTGTTTCATTCCGTTGTGCATAGGGTGGCTCTGAGTCAGAACTGACTTGACGGCACCTAACAACACCAACATGAATACTTAGAGTACAGATAGTTTATATACGTTATGCAAGGACACAAGCAAATATATCAAGGTACATCTTTATTATAAAAAAAAAATAGTTGAGTGTCTACCATGTTTAAGAGTATGCAAGGCCTTGCATAAAATCTAATATGAAAGATTACAAGACTTTTCCTTTACTTCATTGGCAAGGCCTTTGAAATAAATACCAGACATACAGACAATACAGAAAACAAACACAAATGTGACCTAGGACAAAAGGAAACAGTGTCTTCCAGCACCTGTGATGAGGGCCACCTTTATCACTCTCCTCAGAGGTGACTTTGGTATGCTGCATTCCTGATTCTTCTGAGACCCCTGCCATCTTCTACAGCTTCTCTCTTCTGACACCTGGCTTCTCCTCTATCTGCTGCAGGCCCAGGACTTTGAGGGCTCTAACAAGTGCTGGGGAAAATATAGCTGCTGCAGTCTACTTACTGCACACTAATTTAGCACAGAGAAGTTCTCTTTCCTTTCCAAAGCAGAATGCCTTGATACCATTTTAATGTTTTTGTAAAAATCAGGATAAAAGGTTAAAGGTTTTGGGGAAAATGTAAACAACAACAACAACAACAACAAAACCACCTTCTTGTCTTTAAGGGGCCACCGTGGGAGAGACAATGTGGAATGAGGAGAAAAGCATTAGACATATAGTTAAAAAAAAAAAAAATTTTTTTTTTTTGCGCTCCTGGGAATAGCAATCAAATGAAAAAAAAATACATTAAAAACACTTTGTAAATTGTAAAACATTATACCGCTGTTGGTTGTTAATTGCTGTCGAGTTGTCTCTGACTCATGGCGACCTCAGGTGCAACAGTGTTACCTGGTCCTGCTGTATCTTAACAATTGTTGCTTTGCTCAAATCCATTGTTGTGGCCACTAAGTACTTTGAGTGCCTTCCAACCTAGGGTCTCATCTTGGAGCACTATATCTGACAATATTCTTTTGTGATCCATAGGTTTTTTTTTTTTTTTTTTTTAGTTTTTATTAAGCTTCAAGTGAACATTTACCATTCCAATCAGTCTGTCACATGTAGGTTTACATACATCTTACTCCCTTCTCCCACTTGCTCTCCCCCTATTGAGTCAGCCCTTACAGTCTCTCGTTTCGTGCCAATTTTACCATCTTCCCTCTCTCTCTATCTTCCCATCCCCCCTCCAGTCAAGAGTTGCCAACACACTCTCCCGTGTCCACCTGATTTAATTAGCTCACTCTTCATCAGTATGTCTCTCCCCGCCACTGACCAGTCCTTTTCATGCCTGATGATTTGTCTTCGGGGATGGTTCCTGTCCTGTGCCATCAGACGTTCTGGGGAGCATTGTCTCTGGGATTCCTCTAGTCGCAATCATACCATTAGGTGTGGTCTTTTAATGAGAATTTGGGGTCTGTATCCCATTGGTCCCCTGCTCCCTCAGGAGTTGTCTGTTGTGTTCCCTGACAGGGCAGACATCGATTGTGGCCGGGCACCAACTAGTTCTTCTGGTCTCAGGATAATGTAGGTCTCTGGTTCAAGTGGCCCTTTCTGTCTCTTGGGTTCTTAGTTGTCGTGTGACCTTGGTGTTCTTCCTTTGCCTTTGCTCCAGGTGGGTTGAGACCAATTAATGTATTTTAGATGGCTGCTTGTTGGCATTTAGGACCCCAGGCGCCACAATTCAAAGTGGGATGCAGAGTGTTTTCATGATAGAATTATTTTGCCCATTGACTTAGAAGTCCCCTCAAACCAAGTTCCCCAGACCCCAGCCCCTGCTTCGCTGACCTTTGAAGCTTTCATTTTATCTCGGAAACCTCTTTACTTTTAATCCAGTCCAATTAGGCTGACCTTCCTTGTTTTGAGTGTTGTCTTTCCCTTCACCCAAAGCAGTTCCCATCTACAGACTGATCAATAAAAAGCCCTCTCCCTCCCTCCCTCACTACCCCTTTGTAACCACATAAGTATGTGTTCTTCTCCGTTTTTTCTATTTCTCAAGATCTTATAATAGTGGTCTTATACAATATTTGTCCTTTTGCAACTGACTCATTTCGCTCAGCATAATGCCTTCCAGATTCCTCCATGTTATGAAATGTTTCAGAGATTCGTCACTGTTCTTTATCGATGCGTAGTATTCCATTGTGTGAATATACCACAATTTATTTACCCATTCGTCCGTTGATGGACATCTTGGTTGCTTCCAGCTTTTTGCTATTGTAAAAAGAGCTGCAATAAACATGGGTGTGCATATATCTGTTTGTGTGAAGGCTCTTGTATCTTTAGGGTATATTCCGAGGAGTGGGATTTCTGGGTTGTACGGTAGTTCTATTTCTAACTGTTTAAGATAACGCCAGATGGATTTCCAAAGTGGTTGTACCATTTTACAATCCCACCAGCAGTGTATGAGAGTTCCAATCTCTCCACAGCCTCTCCAACATTTATTATTTTGTGTTTTTTGAATTAATGCCAGTCTAGTTGGTGTCAGATGGAATCTCATCGTAGTTTTAATTTGCATTTCTCTAATGGCTAATGATCGAGATCATTTTCTCATGTATCTGTTGGCTGCCTGAATATCTTCCTTAGTGAAATGTGTGTTCATATCCTTTGCCCACTTCTTGATTGGGTTGTTTGTCTTTTTGTGGTTAAGTTTTGACAGAGTCATGTAGATTTTAGAGATCAGGCGCTGGTCTGAGATCATAGGTTTTTTACTGACTACTCTTCAGAAGTAGAACATGAGGGCTTTTTTCCAGGCTAGTCTATTTTGGCCTGGAAATTCCACTGAAACCTGTACACCATGTATGACCTGGTTAGTATTCGAAATATTAGTGACATAGCTTCCAGCATCATAGCAAAACACAAGCCAGTACAATGTGACAAACTGACAGATGGGTGGTGGTATACTAATGGAAGATAACATTATTATTAACTGGAAGTAATTACCAAAAAAGGAAATCCTTGCCTTATCTCCTCATTTTGTTTTGTGACTTAGATCGTAAATGCTTTAAAGTGAGATTTGAGAAGAAACTATCAAATTGTACTTGAAAAGAAGAAATTAAAAAAAAAAATCATCATCATCCTGTCCTTTTCCCCCCAAGTAGAATATGAAGCTTATATCTTCAGGCTCAGGAAAAAAAAAAAAAAAACACATGAGAAAAACACATGTGTGGTTATGACAGTAATCCAAAGGATTATGTTTATTTGCAATTAGCTAATTTTGTATATGTATATCTTTTTTTTTTTATATATCTACTTGTCTACATATGGGTTATGTGTGTCTGCTTCTGACTGTTAGCTTGTATGATGCACTTATACAGAAAGAGATTTGGGTCATGAATGAAATTCATTTTTTACCTCCTTTTTTTTTTTTATCCTAGGGGATAGTTGTGTACGTTTTAGCGTTTGATTCCGTATGTGTGATTTTTTTTATATGGGAGAATGTTTGAGCAAGTGAATTTCATGTGAGCTTTGATTTTAACTGTTTTTGTAAAAGTTTGCTTTTGAAATTGCCTGATGTTGTGTTAGCCTCATACCTGGGTTCCTGAATTGTGTCAGCCTCAGAGACAACCTCTTTACCTAGGTACCCAGGGCTGAGGGATTTCTCGAGAGTAGATGCAGTGCACTTGATATCACTTTCGTATTAGCAGAACACAGGAGAATTAGGCCTGGGTATGTGGAGTGTTAGGAAACCCTGGCGGCAGAGTGGTTAAGAGCTACGGCTGCTAACCAAAAGGTCAGCAGTTCAGATCTGCCAGGCGCTCCTTGGAAACCCTACGGGGCAGTTCTACTCTGTCGTACATGGTCGCTATGAGTTAGAACCGACTTGATGGCAGTGGGTGGGTTGGTATGTGGAGTATTATTTTGCTTGGAGGTGGAGGAAGAGGGAAGAGACAGAAGCAGGCAAAAATAAATAAATAAATAAAAAGCGTCTTCAAATTTTCTTTTGCTTCATTTCAGTTTCTTCTTCTGCCTATGTTCAATATATACACCTTCAAAGTGGACACAGAAGGATTGATTGCCTCTATAATTAGCTCTGTTTCTGTCTTTTCTCTTTGGTGTAAAATGCTCTTCAGAAGAAATACTCGTCTTCTGAACCAGTAGACTCCTAATTAATTTTCTCCATTTCTCGAATGTTTTCTACTTGGCAAATCACAATGAAAGCAAAAGGTATACCCCTTTTTAAAGTCTAAATGCTGAATCCCAGTTATTTATAAGGCATTGGTCAGCTTCCTTGTCCTCCAGTGGTGGCTGGAATGCTGCCTTTCTTAGAAATTCATTCCTGGGCATATTTTTTTTGAAAAGTGATGAAAACCATTAAAATGTGAAAGTCTATTTATTCTCAGGGCATCTAAGGAAGCACAAAGCAAACCAATGGTGAGGCAACACGCCAGAGGGTTCGTCAAGTTTTATTCCCCTTTTGCTTGTTTATTTAAAAACAAAACAAACAAAAAACCTTTCAGAAAATGAAGGATTCCAGGGCAGAGAGGCTATGCAAAGCTGAAGCTGTCAGGAAGAGGCTAACTGTAAATTCACATTTTAGAACTCCACACCGTTTTAGGGAAAATTGGAGCCACTGAAGTTTTCACAACATGCTAAACGGGTGCTCCTGTATGTGCTGACATGTGCTAGCAGCGGGTGTGAAAGCTTAGGGCTCTAGGTCCAAAATTTCTAAATAGTGCACGAAAGAGGGTAGCCTGCTCCCCAGGTGTTGGCCCCCCTTGTCTAACTCCAAGTTGTAGCGAGCTGCCGGGATTTCCCAACTCCCCGACTTTGGTGCGGGAAATGGAGAAAGGCAGCAACTTCAGAACAGTCGCCGTCTCCCTGCCCCTTTCTCCGACTCCTGCCCGCAGGCAAGGAGACTATCCTGACACTGGTTTGGAAGCCTTGGCGTTTAGCGGCCAAACCTCTTCGAGCCTGGCGCTCGCCTGGGATGACTTGTCTGTCTCCTGCAGTGTATCCGCGCCTCGTCCAGCGGCTGCCACTGGCGCCCCCAAGCGACCAGCTCTCGCGCATCCCAACCCCCACTCTAAGCTGCCTTAGACCTTCGCAGAAGCAAATGGAACCTGAGGAGCCGTGGGGACTGGCAGGAGAGGCTTCCCATGAAATTCCCGAGGGCTAGGAGGCAAGAGCCAAGGAAGGCAAGACCTCAAAGGCTCCTCTGCCCCGGTTCATTTCTGTCTAGGATTTCCTCTTTCTAATGAAGGCTTTTGCCTGGCATGGTAAAGATGCCCGGCGGGGCTGTGAGGTCCAAAGCCCTGGAGCTACCCGGGGGGCAACTCCTTCCTCCGCCCACCCAGAAGAGACACAGACTTATCATGCTCTTTGAGGGGGAGGGGCGGATGTGTCTAGAAAAACCCAAACACCTCCGGAGGAGGAGAATTTGAGCATCTTTTCTCCCCTTCTCTGGTTCTCTTCCCTTCCATTCCAAAGTCCGCTGTTTTGATCCGTTGGGCACTCGTGGCACCTGCCCAGCCAGACTCATACACCCCCTGGGAGCCAAAGGCTAAAACCAAACTCGAGCACACACGGACCACGGTATCAGTGCCCAGGCTTTCACTTCTCTGAATCTTCTGTAAGGTCTTACTAGCGCTTCTCTAGAAGTCTGGGCTTGGAGATAGGTGGACAGACCCAAGAAAGTGTGGTGGTGGTCCCGATGCGCATTGACAGCTTGCCTTGCCTCATTTCCACATTCGTCCCCGGCTGTAACTAAATGTCCCTTCACCCGCTGGAACTGTTTTAGGAATCAGGATTCCCTACGTTCCTCTAGGGGACAAATCCCATAAATGTTGTGGGAACAACAGTCAGCAATGAGCATAGTGGAGCGGGATTGTGGGGAGGGGGAGAAGCAGGAGGGGGAAAGGAAGGAGCAGCAGCCAGGGAAAGGATGGGGGGGAGAGAGCGTAGGGGGGTGAGAGAAGCGTTTTCACTCTTTGTCACTCTTGAATTGGGGGCGGAGGAAAAAAGAAAACCACTGTGGGAAGCTATAAAAAGCAAGAGGGGCGGCTGAGAACAGAGGAGAGGGAGAGAGAAAGACCTCGCAGAGCGCAAGCCCGCTCCCAGGGCATCCCGGCGACCCCCGCAGCTGCTCTGTGTGAACCGGGGGACAACGCTTTGGTCCGACTGTGAGTGCGTGCGTGGGGGACCTCTGCTCGCCTTAGGCCAGGAGTGTCCGGCCTAGGGGCGGATCCTCATTCCCTATCATAGCGCCTGCTAACCTTGAAAAGGAGGACTAGTGCCCTGCAAAGGTTGAGACATAAAGTGTAGGGAAGGAAACGAAAGGAGGGAAAGGCAACTAAAGCTGAAGGAGAAAGAACTAGTGCGGATTTCCTAAGCAACTGAGAGGAGGATTGGACGGTGCAGATTCCGGCAGAACCTAGGAGGTGCGGGGCGAGGAACCACTGAAGCGGTGCGGGACGCCGGGCTGGGTCTTCTTGCACCTCGGGTCACGCCTCCTTGGCAGAGAAGGCGCCTCGCCTTTGATTGCTTCCAGTAACTGCAGAACTTCCTGCCCTGGTGGAGAAGCGGGTCTCTCTTGGGTCGCGCTTGCTCCCGGCCTGAGGCGTGGGACTCAGTTCACCCGGCCCCGGCTCTCAAAGTCAGGAGGGGTTTGGGGAACAGAGTCTGCAAGCCACGGTGCCCCGAGTGAAGGTCCCGTGTTGGGATCCTCGCTCCCTTTGCATCCACACTTCTCCGGATTTGGCGCCTCCCCGAGGACCACTCGCTGGGAGATGGCCGCGCTGATGCGGGGCAAGGACTCGTCCTGTTGCCTGCTCCTACTGGCCGCGGTGCTGATGGTGGAGAGCTCACAGCTCGGCAGCTCGCGGGCCAAACTCAACTCCATCAAGTCCTCTCTGGGCGGGGAGACGCCTGCCCAAGCGGCCAATCGATCTGCCGGCATATACCAAGGACTGGCTTTCGGCGGCAGTAAGAAGGGCAAAAACCTGGGGCAGGTAGGAAAACCCCCCAAACAAACTCTTCAGCCAGGAGAGGTAGGGACCAGTGGTCTTGAGCGCGCCTTTTGCCTTTGCGCCCAGTTGCCTTCGGAGCGCGCCCCAGGTGTGCGCACAGCTGCTGGGAAGGGGTTCCTTGAGAAGAGTCCGCACGGGTGGGGGTGGCTGGGTAACTGTGGGTCTTGAAGGGTACGGAGAAGGCGTGTTAGGGTTCTGTCTCACCTTTGTTTTGGGACATGGACATGTACCAAGATCTAGTGCTTCCCTTTGGGGAGAAATACAAGGGTTCTTCAGATTTAACGCGGTGATGCTGAAGATGAAATAAATAGTTTAACGCCTAGCAACTACTGTGTGCCAGGCCCTGCACTAAGAGTTTTACGTATATTCACTCTTTTAGTCTTAACGACTGTATGAGCTAGGCGCTGTTACTTTCCCATTTTGCAAATAAAGAAATTGAGGCACAGAGAGATTAAATGACTTGCCCAAGGCACAAAGCTAGTATAAGTGGCAGCGTGGGATTTCAATTCAGACAAGTTCTAGGCTCTTGACCATTACATTTCATGGTCCGGAGGGGAGTTTTCCCTTATCTGAGTTCTTTCCTCCCAACCATTGCTCCCTTGTAGGAAGTAAGGTCACAGACAGAAAACAACTCCAGTAGAACCGCATTTCTCACTCATGCAGAACTGTAAAAAAAAAAAGAAAAAAGGCATAGAGGAAAGAAAATGATGAAGTGACAATGACAGCGTCGTAGGCGCCGGCAACAGGGGCGCCAACGACTCAACAGGGCAGATGTTGGAGATGTTTCTTTGAGAGGGAACTTTCCTCGGGTGTCTCTGTTTCTGTCTCATACAAACACACAGAATGACAGCCAGACGCATGCAAACAGTTATACAGAGACACAACGCGCACGCTCGGCACCCCCTCTGGCAGGCGCACAGCAGCCAGAAGATGGGGCCCTGTGGGCACCAGGAACCGCGACAGCTCCCCCTCCTGCTTTGATTGTGGGTAGCCAAAAGCGAAAGCCAGTTTACCTAATAGGCATCTCGCATCTCCCTTCTCGCACAGCACAACTGTCAAGCCCCAGCGGCGGCTCACTGCTTCGCAGCCCAAAGGTTCCGCAGAGGAGCCTGCTGCCACCGCGCTCTGCGGGCTCTCTGTGTCCTCCTACCTCCCTCCCTAACTCCACCGCAGAAGGCAGGGTAAAGGTTGGCAGCGACAGCGTCAACCAGTCCTGAATGGACAGTGGAAGACTCAGGTCCGCGTTTGGCCCCCTACTGCCCTCTCACGGGGACATTTTTGTTAGTTTCATAGCTTGAGAATGCTTTCTGGGCTTTGAAATGTCAAAAATTTCAGTTACTCTCTCAAAGAAACACAAAGTCGCAATTACAGAATTTTTTTTTAAGTCTCAAGAAAAATAAGAAACTATACCTACCTACCTACTTACGTACATGCATACATACCTGACATGTGCATGTGCTAACAAATCTGCACATACCTACACTTATGTGATCGTGCATCACTCTCATCCCTTCTTCCTCTCCCCTTGGAAACACTGTAATTTTCAATAGGAATGGACCTAACATTTCTTCCAAAGTCCATCATGAGATAAAGTTTAGAAGGAAAGACTGCTCTCTATCCAAATCATAAGAACATTTAATGTTAGTAACTTCAAATTCCAAGTTATAGCTTGGGCCCTTTCAATTCTACCAGTACCAGGTGCTGTGGAGTTGGAATTGACTCATGGCAATCCCATGTGTGCCAGAGTAGAACTGTTTTCCGTGTGATCTCAGTTCATGTATATTCAGCAAGTTTCGGTAAAACACTGTTTCCGGCACACCACTGGGCTCCATCACCTGATGTCCCTCCGTAATTATCCGTCATGCCAGTATTATCACTGGTCATAGTGTTCCATGGAGTAGTTTGAGGAAAAACCCTAGGACTTAGCTTATCTGTTATGTTTTAATAATGTGTCTGGGTATACAGATGTGCCACAGTGTTACCGGAGGAAGCCCTGGTGGCATGTGACTGCTAACCAAAAGGTCAGCAACTCGAATCCACCAGCTGCTCCTTGGAAACCCTATGGAGCAGTTTTACTCTGTGCTATAGGGTCGCTATGCCTCAAAATCAGCTGGACAGCAATGGATTTTTTTTTTTGTATACAAATGTATAAAATATGCATGTTTAATTTGCTATCCCTTCAAATATCTACTTAATTGAGGTTCTTAAAGAGTTTTGCAACTTTACTTACAACTTCTTAAGTTGAGAATTTATTTTTTCTACAAATGAGTTGAGTTTCTGATTGTGATAGGATCTCCATAACTTACTAAATTACTAGTTCTATAGAAATACATTACACTAATACTTACCTATAATATAAAAAAAAAAATCGCCATTGAGCTAATTACAACTCATAGCAACCCTATAGGACACATTAGAGCTGCCCCACAGGGTTTCCAAGGCTGTACTCTTTACAGAAGCAAACTGCCCCATCTTACTCCTGAGGAGCGCCTGGTGGGTTCAAACCCGGGAACCTTTCAGTTAGCAGCCAAGCGCCACCAGGGCTCCCTCCTGTGATATCAGATTCTTCAAATTTAACGCTGGGCTTGTAAGACAATTGTTAACAGGTGATATTGGTAAGATAAAATGTTAAGCTGAACAGCAGAAAGATAGCTGGAAAATAGAATGATCATTTTTTGCATATTCTGACTTCTCGTTTGTTTAGTGGGTAATCCAAAATATGTGCTGTTATGAAGAAATACACAGAAAAATTTCCCGTCTTTGAAGAGAAATTCTTTTAAAGTTTATGAGTTTCTTTATCTTCTTTATTCCAGGAGGGATGTGGTCATCAAAATTCTTAGTGTTCTTATTTCGAATAATGGGATGGGAACTATTTAATATAATACGGATTTCTCTTCAGAAAGGAAGATATCATTTCCTTTATGGAGAAAAATTCTAGAACTGAAATGTAGCTAAGCTGAATTTTTATCCATCATAAAAGAAAAGTATGTTTGACTGAGAAGGTGGAAAGTGCCAACTGGTCAAACTAGCTAATTAGGTAACATCATCTTGGGGCCTAATAAGTTTGACTTGTCTCCTCCACACGCCTTACTCTTGACTGATAATGTTGACACCCATGTCTTTCGGGAGGACAGGAACAAGAAACTGTGAGGGTGCAACTCCAAGTAGACAGGTTAGAAACTTTGTTCTTAGTCTTATCTTTAAATGGAAATTCAAAAATCATCTATTTTATTTTTCTGATTTTCTTTAAGGATAAAGAATTAAAATAATTTTTTTTATTGCCGTTGCAGAAGAAATGATTGAACAAATGTAATAATTCATTAACAAATGAAAATGAGACCCCACGGAACCCCACGGCTTTCTCGATTTCTCCTAGCCTGGTTTCATAGGAAGGGAAACATTCTAATTTATAGAAATTCTACTTGTTCTATAGGCGCGGTGGATTTGTAAATGATTCCTTGAATTTTGGGGAAGATTTAGAGGACCCAGAGAAATAAAATGTACTGTTCTCCGGAGGTGTTAACAATTCTCATTCTTAGGTATGCTTACAAAGACGCAGCCGTGGGTTATGATGGAAACTGATATATAAAACTGAGGTGTGATGGTACTCAGATGATTGAGATAGAGCAAAAATGCTTTTGCTTGACTTAATGACATTAATGTGTTAATCTGACCTTTTGTTTGCAGCTATTGCTACTGGGTTTCAAAAGACCATTTTTTTTTTTTTTTTTAGCATAGTGGTTAAGTGCTAAGTCTGCGAACCAAAGGGTCGGCAGTTCAAATCCACCAGGTGCTCCTTGGAGACTCTACCGGGCAGTTCTACTCTGTCCTATAGGGTTGCTATGTGCCGGAATCAACTCGACAGCACTGGGTTTTTTATATATATATATGTGGAATAAATTAAGTTGCAGTACTGTTACTAAACTTCATAGATATAGTTTTCAGTTTCTAAGGTGACTGTTTCAAATAGTTTTAACTTGAAGTGATTAAAAAAAACTTCAATATTATTGCAAAAAAATGGTTGGTTTATGCTGTTGATTAACATCACCTCAAAAGTTTGAGGTATTGACTCGTAAGGACCATTTCAAAAACAAGCAAAAACTCCCCAAATTAAAAAAAATTTAGTGTGGATTGCTCATTATTTTATGTGAATGAAAAACCTTTTGGATTTTTGTTTGTAGTTGTTTCTTTTAATTTTACTTGTTTATTTGTCTTTTTGAGACAAGCAAATGAATTTAATTTGAAGGCAACACTTTAGCTTTTTGAAATATTCAAACAGTGAGCAATGGCATGGTGACAATTATATTTTAAATGTTCATAATCTTCCAGATGTGTGTTTATAAAAAGAAGCTGAAACTGGCTTAATGTGAATTCAGATTCCATGATTTTCTAATATAACTTGGACACTTGAAGGCCAGCGGCTTGGATAAAGTTATATTGTAAGAAAAGAATGCTTGAAATACGATGAAACAGAAGCTTGAGGGAGTCAGAGAGAATTAATATTTGCATACTGCATTTCCTTTAATAAAAATGCCATATCTATTTGCACGAACAAACACCCATGAAAGTGCCCGTTGAGATAAACTTTATAATCTCTTTTCTGCAGGTGGTCTACTTACTTTTGAAATTGTCCATGACTTTTTTTTTTTTCACCCAAGCACAACTTTCCCCTGACACAGAGTAAATATCTGCTATCTCCTCTGGACATCAGCTGACATGCTAAAGATAATTGGAAAAACAATTAAAATTAAATTTTCCAAAATAATTAAAAAGATTTTATAACAACTCACACTAAGGTTCGTTTTCCTTTCCTGAGAATTGACAGTTGATACAAGTGGAAAGTTACTTTGTGAATAGCAAGAAAAGTATTTTAATGATAATCTAATTATTAGCATCCGTCATTTTGTTTTTGTGCCAGACTCCAGAGAGCAAAAGGACAAGGTTGCTTAAACTCACTCCAGCTGTGACTTTGACCCTACCATGGTCTCCTTTGGTATTCCTCTTCTATACAGACTGTCGCTCCTTTTCTTTCTTCCCAGGGTGTTGCGAACCTCCTATAGTAGTTCTTCAAGCAGAGAGAGCAATGCAATGGACTGTATTCTGTTCTAGAAGAATATTGGCATGCCCTCTTCTTTTCCTTACACAATCATTTTAAATAGACATTGAAATAATCCATTAAATTTTAGAGTCCATTTATAATACTTTATATATTTACCATCTTAGACTTTGGTCTTTTATGGTCGTTTAGTTACTGGTAGAAACGTTGACCTTGACCATGAATTACCATCTTATTTCTCTGTGACTCCTTGAGTGCCCTTAAAAGTCACTTTATTTCACTATATCTCTATTCGCTTGCACTCATCTATAAAAAAGGAGGTAGCCTGCTCCTAGTTATATTTCTGATTTTTGAGATAGTTGTCTCTGCCTGATCCTATTATTGAATTATTTATAAAAATCTGAAGCAAGAAGGAAAAGTAACACTAATTAATAGATTGTTTACTTTTTTTATTGTGTAGCATTGGTTTAACATTATAAACCAAAAAACAAAACAAACCTGTTGCTGCCCAGTTAATTCCAACTCATAGCGACCCTATTTGGACAGAGTAGAACTGCCCCACAGGGTTTCCAAGAAGCTCCTGGTGGATTTGCACTGCCAACATTTTGGTTAGCAATTGTAGTTCTTAACCACTATGCCACCAGGGTTTCCTTAACTTTATATAAGAAAATCAAATATAGAATACATAACAATAATTTAGTATTACTATTAAAAATAAACAAAGGTGAATTTTCTCTTTTCTTTTTGCTTTTGCTAGGAACTGCAGCAGTAGAACGACATATATATATTTTTCAATTGTTGGCTTTGTTAGAACAGATAAAAACCATTTTTTAAAAGAGGTAAATTGATCTGAAATATGGGAGGTTTTTGTGATATGAACATCTGTTCACAGGAAGAAAAGCCACCACCCAACTATTTTAAATAATGGCTTCCAGTGAGCCTCTGGTGCTCACTTTGGGGCGCTGCCTATTTCTTTGGGTTCAAACTGGTGATGAGAAGGTCATGAATAACACCAATTTTTAATCAGAGATCCTTCAAGAAAATTCGTCACGTAAATCCTTTCCTTTGTAATAGTAAATTGAACCAGAGAAACCTTAAAGGCAGATGAGTTTCAATGTCAAATTTAAATCGTTGAATTTTTGCTCAAGTAATTTATGTATAACTAAAAATAAAATTATTATTCTAATGTTTATTCCACAACCACGGAACCTGTAGAGCAGGTGTATTTGTGGGATCTTAAAACTAGTTTAGATTTATCTGGGTGGTCCAAATAGATGTGGAAATAAAATCAGTTCAAACGCAAAAATAGTAAAATTTTTTTGCAAATTTTAGTTATCTCTGCTCCATAGTCAAATAGGTATTTTTTTTATATGCCACGTCTAGTTTAATTGGTTGATTCTATTAACATGATTTGGTAAATAGAATAGCTCAAATTTAAATATATCAAAATCATAAAGTATTTTAACTGCCTCCATCCTGTTGAAAGCAAACAAATACAACAGAGCGAGTAAGTATATTGAACGACAAAACAAGGCATGGCGATAGGCAAAGTGGTGGGTTAGTCCAAACATTTCCTAAGAGATCTAAGCTTTGCATACTATGCTTTACCATGTGGAATGAATACGTTCTTTCTTTTGGGGACTGGAAGTGGTAAGTGATCTTCAGAACACATTATTTCTCTAACCTGGCTCACAAGTAATTATGACACATATTAAATTACAGAAAAGATACCATTTAGTAATTATTCACTGTGTCAGCACTCCTCCCAATATTTGACCTGAATTAGTTTTTTTGATCCTCTTGGCAGTACTTTGAAGCAGATTCTAGTATTATCCTATTTTATAAATGACGAAACAGTAATTTCTCTGAGACACAGAGAGGTTAGAAAATTTGCACAAGTCACACAGCAAAAAGTGGAGAAAGCCAAAATCCAAACCTAAGCAATCTAATGTTAGAGCGTGCATGTTTAACTATGGGTGTGATATGCCAAGGTTATTCTGGAGTTAAGAGAGAACTTGGACTTTTCTCTTACTCTTCCTTCTTATATTTTCTAATAATATGGGTACAATCCTAGTTTTGTTAAAAATCACAATAAAAGCCAAACCCTCAATTGATGCCAACTGCTACTCTGAGCAACCTTAAGTATGTTAGCACTTCATGACTACAAAGGCAGTCCATCATCACAGTATATTATATTCATTTCTGCATCTACTTACCTCCCTTCCATGGGTACTTGCCTGTCATCAAAACACACACACACACACCTTTCTTTGTTTTACTCTTTCTCATTAAATTACAGTGTTGCCCCAGGTAAATAGGGATGTTTTGCTGTGACAAGCTTTCTTTGGCAATGACCACACACTCCCCAATGCCCATCTTGCTACATCTGAGAGCCGCCACGTGCCCACTGACAGTACCGAGGCAGAGACCTTCTCCGTGGCCTCTACAATGGTGTCAGATTGATTTGACTGGAACCCCCACACCATGATCACAAGGGAGAATTGTCTCGATTTGGAGCTTGCAATTGCTTTCACTTTGTCCTTACCTTTGAGCCCTTTCAGGATGCCTTTCAGAGAATCAAATGATCTATATTACTAGGGACCTCTGCAGTACCATGGTTTCCAAACAGTGTTCAATTTCAGGCTCACCACTGACTAGCTTAACGCCTTTGGAAAAGTCACCTAATCTCTTTGGTCTCTTTTTTTCTCCTCTGTAAGATGGGACACCAATAGTCATCTGATTGGGCAATAGTGATGATCATAGGAAATAACATATTAAAAAGCAAAGTGCTATTCAATCATTAGTTATTGTGTTGATGTCATTGCTGCTACCATGAGAGATATAAGTAAGGTCAAGCACTTGGGCACTGAATAGAAGTGGCTGCCTAGTCTTCCCCACAGAGCGGGCAGGGTTAACTAAACTAATGCGTATATTGTGCATAATGGAAACAAATGAAGTCAAGTGCACTAAGACCAGGATAACAACTGTCATGATGACAACCGTGTCAGTAGGACACATATGTTTATGTCGTCACATTTCTTCTATTGAATACTACCATTAAGAGGGAGGACAAGTCTGTCGTCTTGTAGAAAAAAAGCAAAATAGCACATAATCATATAATTAGTGAAATTATGGAAAGATTGTAGAGGAAAGAATACCCCAGACATTAAAAATATAACCACAATAAATGGAGTTGCTAACAACCAAAAAAAAAAAAATTTTTTTTACTATTAATTATTTAACCACAGGAACCAAAATAATTTAACAACATATTAGCATTTGCTGCCAATAGCATTAACTTGATAGTCTCCAAAGATAGCCGCTGCAAAGGCAAGCTTTTTGACATTTTCTGCACAGTTCCTGGGGCCCACATATCGGCTCATACTGGGAATTTGGAAAGCAGGGCTTTCAACAGGTTCATTCTGGTTCGCGCCCCTGCTGAAAATTTGCATTTCTAACAACTTCCCAGGAAGTTATGCATAAGAATCAGCAGGGGCTGTAGACTCCGATTCAGTTTATCTAGAGGTGGAAATGCAAATTCTCAGCAGGGCTTCAAACTGGTTTGTTCTGGTTCGAAACCGTATTGGAAAGTTGACAAACCTCTTGAGTCTCAGTGGCTGCAGCTGTCTCTCCTAGGACGACACGGAAATTGGATGATCATTACTTCCATCCCATTCCCTTTACTTTTCTGTTTTTTCCTTATGATTCATATTGGAAATAAGCCGTTTGCCAATAAGCGTTACTCTCCATTAATGGTCTCAAAAACTTTATCCAAATCTGAGGGCAGGGGGAAAAGCGTCATTTAAAAACAACTGAAATGACAGCTCACATTCAAAGAATGGTCTCCATTTGCTCATTCTAACATCACTTTGAAATTAGCCTCAACGGTCATTGCATTAATATGCATCTTGAAAGCCAAGTTGTTTTTTTTTTTTTCCCCAGTGAGCATCCTCTTAACTCTGCACGCAGCCTGTTATCTGTCCCTTATACCTCATTTTTCTATTTGCGTCTGTAACACTGTGCTGTTTCTCTTTCCTCTCTATTTCTCTTTATTTCCATCGCTGATTCCTTTTCAATCTTGTTCTCATAAACATGGGCATTTCCTCAGGTTCTATCCTCCACCCTCTTTTTTTTTGTCTGTTTTACTTTCTCTCCTTTATCGATTTTACTTGCTTCTTTGGATTCACTTCTCACATACGCAGATTTCCACCTTTAGCTGAATCAAACTCCTAAGTCCTATTGCCTACTCAACTCTTTTGGAAGTCATGCCAGAGACAAAAATCTTCATATAAAAATTGAAACCTTTTGCTTCTAACATAAAGCTGCCAAGAGTCAGGCAACCACAACTTTAAGATTTCTCATAGCTATTTTTTTTTTTTTTTTTTTATTAAAAAGAAGCTTGGTGAAAAATGCCTTAGCTTAGACTAGGGCAGGCCACGAGAATCAACTCTGATTACCAGACTTCTTCCCCTACTGTGGGCTGTTTCATCACTCAAAGGTGATGAAAGAAAACTGTGTAGGTTTCTATCGGGACAAGTGCTCTTTGTTTCTTTAATCCTAGTCCTACTTTCTGAATGCCTGGGGTTTAAACAGATTTCAATTTTTAAAATTTTTTTCTGTGTGATGGGCCTATTGTTAGAGACTTGTGCCTGATTAGAATGTGCAATATCTATGGTTTTATGTTCAGAAAATGTTACCTACTTACAACGTGTAATATCTTTTTTGAACATTAATATATGTTTCATTTTTATAGCTTGAACTATATACTAAAGAATTTTTTTTCTTTTCTGTGTCTTGCTATTTTATAAATGATCATTTGTTAATTTTTAGTGTGCTACTTAACATTTTCTTTCAACCTGATAAACTCTTAAAAATGCTTTACTATTTAATAACCGAATAAGGGGATTCTTCAAATGTGTGTCAAGATGGCGAGCTTTATAGAAAGGATCAAAAAAAAAAAAAAACCTTTTAACATCTAAAAGTTCCATAAACTTGTACAACAAACTACAATAGGATGGAATTAGAGCTGAGAAACACGTCAGAAATCACATAGTTTAATCTGCTCATTTTGTACGTGAGGGAACCAGACTAGGAGATATTTCATGATCTTCCCAACGTACTACAGATAGTGCCTAGGACTGAGAAATTTTTGCTGGAACTTGAATCATCTGACTCTTGATAATGAAAGCAATGCTTTCTGTTAAATCTGTTAAATCTATAATAACAAAGCTCTGTAGAAGAATTAAATTCAGATGTGTTGAGTTGATTAGAAAGCTGGTGGGAGATAAACTTTATGTAGAGCTCTTTTTCAGCTCTAAATCTGTGTCCATCAAAATGTATTGTCAAAGAAGACAATGTCGTAAACACAACTTAACAACAAATTAATGAAAGTAAGTGGCTTTGACAGTATTGTCCTTGCTTACTTTTTCAATCATGACACTGTAAAGGCACAGTTAGCAAGAAGGCTGGCTGGGAAGAGTATGTACTGGAATAGCAGGAGCACGTGAAAGAAGGGAAGAAAATAATGGTGAATTATGGGGAACACCCCAAAATCTGGGCAATACAAATTGTTAAAAGAATTGGCTGCTAACTGAAAGGTTGGAGGTTCGAGTCCATGCAGAGGTATTTCAGAAGAAAGGCCTGATGATCTACATTGCAAAATCAGCCATTGAATCCTTGACAGCACAGGAGAAAAGTGGGGCGCAGAACTCAAATCTAGCAAAAAGACCAGACTTACTGGTCTGACTGAGACTGGAGGAACCTCAGAAGACATGGCCCTGGACTCTCTGGTAACCCCGAAGCCAATTCTTCAGACAAAAGATAGGCTGGATTATAAGACGTGACGTGATACTCATGAAGAGTGGGGTTCTTAGTTCAAGTAGATGCACGAAACTAAATGGGCAGCCCCTGTCTGGAGGAGAGATGAGAAGGCAGAAAGGGACAGGAGCTGATTGAATGGACGTGGGAAATCCAGGGTAGAAAGGAAGAATGTACAGTCACATTATAGGGATAGCACCTAGGGTCACATAACAGTGTGTGTATAAACTTTTATATGAGGAACTAACTTGAGTTGTAAGCTTTCACCTAAATCACACACACACACACACACACAAAGAATGAAAAAAAAATCAGCCATCGAAACCTGTACATTAAAAAGAGCTCTACTGTGATATACTTGGGGTCACAATGGCAACTCTATGGAGAACACAGATTGCTTGACCTTTGCTAAGCACTGTCTAGGATAGAGGCCAATGGCATTAAAACTTTTCTGACAGAGACTAACAGAATGTATTTTACGTTGTGATCCAGTACACATATGCACACGCACAGTCACACATGTACACACAAACGCTCCTGAAGTCAAAGTTTGAAAAATAAATAATTTGATGACATTTTTAAATCCTTTCTTTCTATTCTGTCCTGTATTTATTATTATTATTATCTTGCTGATCATGACTCATTCCACTGATGGATTAAAATCTGTGATTTGAAAATCTTTGATGTAGCAGACTACTGCTCTTGCCCTGCAGAGGGCTCAGTGCCCTGTGCTTGGACATCAGCAGTGTTTCAGGAAGACACCACCTCAGACTCAGCCATGGAGGGGTGCTAGAGTAGAAAGATAGGCAGGTCCCCGGGGAAAGCAGCATCTGCCATCTCAGATCTCTCCTACTTTCTCCACTGCAATGACATGTTAGCTTCTGGCCTATATGTGTTTCACCTGCCTAGGGGTGTCCTTAACCTCTTTCATTCTCTCCACTTTCAGGGGAATAAGTGACCAATAGCTATGGTGCAGTTGATATTTTGGAAGCTCAAGTACGTTTAATCTGAATCTGTTATCCCACGTCAGGATTGTTTTCTCTGGGTGTGTGCCATGTATACCATCATACTTCATTCTTAACATGCTTTTGAAGATGGTTTACAATTTCTACATGGAACAACAGGTGAACCTGAAAGAGCACTGGCTATAGATTCAGGAGACTTGGTTGGCCTATTTTTTAATATGCTAGATCATAAGAAATAATACAACACCTACATTTAAGCTTTAGGTTTCTCCTTAGTAAAACAGTAGCCAGAGTAATAAGGTCTTTTCCTACCTCTTTGCAAACTAAAAAACTTTGCTAATCTTCATTAACATCATTAGGAGTTGTTTTAGGAAAAAAAAAAATTAAGGCCTTTCATCCTTAATTTATGAAGGACAGATCTGGTTTAGACAGTGAGAACGAATTCAAGAATGAGTTAATCCAGTTGGATTTTATGATTCTCGAGTCATAAAATCAGTTTCCAGTTTGACTGAGTACCCCTTTTTTAATAGGTTGAGAGACCGAAATTAGAAAGTGTTTATCATGACTATTATTTTGCTAGTGTGCTTAGGGTTATTTTTTGATTTATTCAAAAATTTCAATAAACAGTAGTAATTTTACATTTCTAGTTAAAATGTGGCTGTTTTTTATTCTTGCAGGCTACAGACAGCTCTTTGCTTTATAGAATACCTTGTCTATGACATCCATGCAGAGCTCTGTGACTTTTTTTTTCCTATCATGTCTGGCATGTGGTCTTTCATAAATACTTTGAAACATCTTGGAAAGGCACAATGAGGATCAGCAGTAATTGAGAGGAAACTACAGAAATCAGTGTTTTTAAAGCTCTGAAAGTAAACTTAAGGGTCATATTTTGGGCACATTATAGGTTATGGGGTTCAGAATGAATAAAACCCAGAGAAAATCCAGTCATAATGTCAAGTCGTAGGGGTGTGAAACCACATGAGCTGGAGTAGAGGAAGTACATTTTGTCAAATAGGAAAGAGGGTATATTACAAAAAGCTGTGGCAAATACCTTCGTGTATCGCCAAGCAAGAATTTCTCTACAAATAATATAATCACATCCATGATTGATGTTAAATGAGCAGGAACGTCAGTGATAAATATAGTGAATAAACATATGAAAATATTGGGGTATTAATTGAGGAAGGTCCCTGGGTGGCACAAATGGTTTGCACTTGTCTATAGCCTAAAGGTTGGTGGTTCAAACCCACCTAGTGGCACAACAGAAGAAAGGCCTGGTGATCTGATTGCATAAAAATTACAGCCAAGGGAACCCCATGGAGCAGTTCTACTCTGTAAAACATTGGGTCACCATGAGTTGCAATCAGCCTGATGGCAATGGGTTTTGGGTTAATTGTGCTGAGACAACTAGTATGACTCTTTTTTACGCTACAATGGTTTTTAAAAATAGGTGAATACTCCTAATTTAGCCAGCTCTGAGGATACTTTTTTTACTTCCAGTTTCCTTGCAATATGAGCAAAAGTAATGAATTTTGTAAACATGATTATTATTCTTTAACGGAATGAAGAAAACTTAATAATTATAACCTATGGAAAAATTGCAAAATTGGAGATTATACTTGCAAAAGTAAGGCAAAGGATTATAGGCTATCAATTATATGGTTAGATACTTGAGGTCTGTGTATCCACCTTTTGGGGGGCTACATCCATTTAAACATCTGACAGGCAATTGAAATTCAACATGTCTAAAACTAAATCTATTATTTATTTATCCCAAATTTGCCTTCTCTCTTATATTCCATATCAAGGTCATTAGCATCACCATCCAGTCATTAGTCCAAGACAGAGACAGCCTGGGCTTCCTGCTTTCTATCCCTCCTCCTAAACAATTATTTTCTAAACTATAAATTCTGCTTCCTTAATATTGATCCCCTTTACTGCTTCATTGTCATTCCAACTGTAATTACCTGGATTCAGACTGTCATCATTTCTCACATGACTATCACAATATTGTGATAGTTTTGTACTTTTCCAAACCACCCACCACACTACGTTTAAAGACAGCAGAGTAAAAACCTGATCAGGGCATTCTTCATGTTCATTTTCTAGAACACGAAGCTGAACTTTTCAACATAACACACAATGTCATCGATTATCTTGTCCATCTCTACTGTGTTCTTAGGGCCACACAGCTGATGAATGGCGGGGTTGAGTTTTAAAGCCGGATAATCTCGCTTGAAACTATATACTTCAGTCTGAAATTGCTGGGCATTATGACAATAATATTATGCTACTGCCTCATATAGTTAGGAGGAGGTCAGAGAAAATGGCTACAGACTTTTTATCAGTAGGTTTTAAAATTCAAATGTGGTTCAAATTCTCTGGCTTAGTCAGTCAGTGTTATAATTGCTTACTTTCTTGTTAGATGCATTTGGAGCTGTGAATTACAGTCAACAAACATTTCCCAAACACCTAGGGTATGTTGGGTCCTTGGAGAACGTAGATAAAACCTGCAAAAGCCAGAACATATGTAAGGCAGAAAACTGTCAGAGAAGGATAACTCAATTATTTTCCACTGAAACCAGTGAAAGAAAAGTAAGACTGCTTGCTATTAAAGGCATAAAACATGTGAGACCTGGAAAAACAAGGCAGTCCCATGGAGTTCTGAGTCTCACAGGTTTCACTGTATATATATCTTCTAAGGAACCAACATCCTGTATGTACACACACACACACACACACACACACACACACACTGTACTTGAAGAATCCAGTTCAAATTTTAAGGTCGAAAGAAGCTCCCAGAGGTTCTCTAGTTCATGCCTCTGTTTCCAATATGGTATTCAAGCTGGACAGCTTGACAAGTTCTCTTTCCTACAAAGATGTACAAAGAGGAACACTTACATTGCATCTCTTATCTGGCTGTCTTTAATGATGTTAAGAACGCGGACATTACTCTTTCTGCTGCACCTGAAACATAAAACAAAGCTGGATACAAATCTTGAAGGAAAAACCTTTTCTCATTAACAGAAAATGTATTCAAGTTATTTTAGTTATTCTTCACAGATTACACTGTTTCTCCTGGACAGTCAGACTGACCTGAGAAAGAAAGAGTAAGACTATTTCCGTAAACAGTGAAAAGAGGACTGAAAAACACTGGGTGTATGGCGATAATATATAGAAGTGGTGTCTGTCTTTTCTGTTCTAATAATTTTAGAATGAATTAAAGTTTGATTTTTTAAAAAAATGCCTCACTACTCCCTGAGAAGTCTGACCTTCATTTAATAATTTATACAAAGCACTAAAAAAATTAGTGGGGAGAGGCAGGCTCCCAAGGAATTAGAAGTATGATAAGAAATAACTAAGTTGCTCTTTACTGTGAGTATGAGGGAACTCAGAATAGGACGGTGGAAAGGAATGTGTTAAGTAAAAAGGACAAGGTCTTACTACAAGAAGAGTGGAGGAACGGAATGTCTGTTGAGATATATCGAAGAAAGAAATTTGATAAAGATATAAGTTTAAAATCATGGCATTGTTTTTTTCAACAAACATGCTCAACCATTTTTCCAGATTAGTCACTGCTCAAAAGTCATTTTGATATTTTCATTTAGACTTATTTGGAACTAACTTCAGAAGTAGTTTCCGTATTTGTTTAATTTAGGCAGTAATGTTATGACCATTAGCAAACATTACACATATCGATCAGCCCGCTACATTCCAAACGCTTGATTCTGAATGGCTCTTTGTTGTTTTCATAAACCAAATGCCCCACGAACGGCGAGGATGTCAAAGAAATGTGACACAGGGGTTGAAAACAATTCCAAAAATTCTGAAAAAACATCTTGAGCCATGGAAGCAGTGTCGTGGTTATAATTATAGAACTTCCAATGTTGATTGTTTTAAGGTGGAAAACCCTCATTTAGGCCTATAATAATAAAAAAAAAAAAAAAAAAAAAACACCCAAAACCACCATATTACCTTGTAATCAGGTCTTCTCCATTAGAAGAACCCGGTCAGAATTTATGTAATAGGGTTACTATCTTTCAGAGAATCATGATGTTCAGGAAGAAGTTAATGAGTGTAGGCCAGCAGCATGTTCTCCATCCCAAACCCACTCTTTTCCTGAAAAAGGAGTCAGGAACAAATCATACCCAGTGTGACTCCCAAGAGTCCAGTCTGGGGACACACATTACTTCACATGGGGCTTGTTAGGCAAAATGTGTGCACTGAGGCAAAAAAGTAAGACTCTGTCAAAAGTTATTTTTTTATTTTTTTTTTTTATTATTCCAAAGTTTATTATGGCAAAAGACTGAAACAAAGGGACTGACATTCAGTAGGGGAATGGTTCAATAGATGTAGGTACAGTCCTACCATGGGGTATTATACAGCCATTATATACACATACTAGAGCTCCACCAGCTAAAATGGAATAATTTCAATAAAAACATTAAATTGTAGACACATGCATATAATATAATCCTATTTACGTTAAAAAAAAAAGACTAAATAAAACATACACATAACTGTGTGATTCATCTTTGAATAATATGTACATAGAAAAGTGTACACTAGGTTTATGGCATCTGTCACCTAAAGGTAGGACAAAGAAAAGAAAAGAAGAAGAAGGGAAGGGAGAAGTGTAAGAAAAAAAATAATCTTGAAAAATTAAATTGTTCGTAAAAATAGTATGTTTTATATGATCTAAATTGTATAATGTGTGTGTGTACATTTGTATGCATAGAGAGATACACTAAATGAAATAATCACTAAAAGGTAAATGTGGTTTTCTCAGAGTTGGGTGATTTCAGGTCCTTTTTACTATTTTGACATAGGTTTTTGCATTGTTTGAATTTTTAGTGAATATATTTTTTAATACATAATTTACATAATATTAAAACCATTTTTCTTATGAAACAGAAAATTCAATGATTATCATCAGAAGAACATGGTCCATCTCCATGGTACACACCATTTTTTTTTTTTTTTTTTTTTTTTTTATAATAACTTTTATTAAGCTTCAAGTGAACGTTTACAAATCCAATCAGTCTGTCACATATAAGTTTACATACATCTCACTCCCTACTCCCACTTACTCTCCCCGTCTTGAGTCAGCCCTTTCAGTCTCTCCTTTCTTGACAATTTTGCCGGCTTCCCTCTCTCTCTATCCTCCCATCCCCCCTCCAGGCAAGAGTTGCCAACACAATCTCAAGTGTCCACCTGATATAATTAGCTCACTCTTCATCAGCATCTCTCTCCCACCCGCTGACCAGTCCCTTTCATTTCTGATGAGTTGTCTTCGGGGATGGTTCCTGTCCTGTGTCAGCTGAAGGTCTGGGGAGCATGGCCGCCGGGATTCCTCCAGTCTCAGTCAGACCATTAAGTTTGGTCTTGTTATGAGAATTTGGGGTCTGCATCCCACTGATCTCCTGCTCCCTCAGGGGTCCTCTGCAGAGCTCCCTGTCAGGGCAGTCATCGATTGTGGCCGGGCACCAACTAGTTCTTCTGGTCTCAGGATGATGTAGGTCTCTGGTTCATGTGGCCCTTTCTGTCTCTTGGGCTCTTAGTTGTCATGTGGGCTTGGTGTTCTTCATTTTCCTTTGCTCCAGGTGGGTTGAGACCAATTGCTGCATCTTAGATGGCTGCTTGTTAGCATTTAAGACCCCAGACGCCACATTTCGAAGTGGGATGCAGAATGATTTCATAATAGAATTATTTTGCCAATTGACTTAGAAGTCCCCGCAAACCATGTTCCCCAGACCCCCGCGCTTGCTCCGCTGACCTTTGAAGCATTCATTTTATCCCGAAACTTCTTTGCTTTTGGTCCAGTCCAATTGAGCTGACCTTCCATGTATTGAGTGTTGTCTTTCCCTTCACCTAAAGCAGTTCTTATCTACTGATTAATCAATAAAAAACCCTCTCCCACCCTCCCTCCCTCCCCCCCTCGTAACCACAAAAGTATGTGTTCTTCTCAGGTTTACTATTTCTCAAGATCTTATAATAGTGGTCTTATACAATATTTGTCCTTTTGCCTCTGACTAATTTTGCTCAGCATAATGCCTTCCAGGTTCCTCCACGTTATGAAATGTTTCAGAGATTCGTCACTGTTCTTTATCGATGCGTAGTATTCCATTGTGTGAATATACCACAATTTATTTACCCATTCATCCTTTGATGGACACCTTGGTTGCTTCCAACTTTTTGCTATTGTAAACAGAGCTGCAATAAACATGGGTGTGCATATATCTGTTTGTATGAAGGCTCTTGTATCTCTAGGGTATATTCCTAGAAGTGGGATTTCTGGGTTGTATGGTAGTTCTATTTCTAACTGTTTAAGATAACGCCAGATAGATTTCCAAAGTGGTTGTACCATTTTACATTCCCACCAGCAGTGTATGAGAGTTCCAATCTCTCCGCAGCCTCTCCAACATTTATTATTTTGTGTTTTTTGGATTAATGCCAGCCTTGCTGGTGTGAGATGGAATCTCATCGTAGTTTTAATTTGCATTTCTCTAATGGCTAATGATCGAGAGCATTTTCTCATGTATCTGTTGGCTGCCTGAATATCTTCTTTAGTGAAATGTGTGTTCATATCCTTTGCCCACTTCTTGATTGGGTTGTTTGTCTTTTTGTGGTTGAGTTTTGACAGAATCATGTAGATTTTAGAGATCAGGCGCTGGTCGGAGATGTCATAGCTGAAAATTCTTTCCCAATCTGTAGGTGGTCTTTTTACTCTTTTGGTGAAGTCTTTAGATGAGCATAGGTGTTTGATTTTTAGGAGCTCCCAGTTATCGGGTTTCTCTTCATCATTTTTGGTAATGTTTTGTATTCTGTTTATACCTTGTATTAGGGCTCCTAGGGTTGTCCCATTTTTTTCTTCCATGATCTTTATCGTTTTAGTCTTTATGTTTAGGTCTTTGATCCACTTGGAGTTAGTTTTTGTGCATGGTGTGAGGTATGGGTCCTGTTTCATTTTTTTGCAAATGGATATCCAGTTATGCCAGCACCATTTGTTAAAAAGGCTATCTTTTCCCCAGTTAATTGACACTGGTCCTTTGTCAAATATCAGCTGCTCATACGTGGATGGATCTATGTCTGGGTTCTCAATTCTGTTCCATTGGTCTATGTGTCTGTTGTTGTACCAATACCAGGCTGTTTTGACTACTGTGGCTGTATAATAGTTTCTGAAGTCAGGTAAGGTGAGGCCTCCCACTTTCTTCTTCTTTTTCAGTAGTGCTTTGCTTATCCGGGGCTTCTTTCCGTTCCATATGAAATTGGTGATTTGTTTCTCTATCCCCTTAAAATATGACATTGGAATTTGGATCGGAAGTGCGTTAAATGTATAGATGGCTTTTGGTAGAATAGACATTTTTACTATGTTAAGTCTTCCTATCCATGAGCAAGGTATGTTTTTCCACTTAAGTATGTCCTTTTGAATTTCTTGTAGTAGAGCTTTGTAGTTTTCTTTGTATAGGTCTTTTACATCCTTGGTAAGATTTATTCCTAAGTATCTTATCTTCTTGGGGGCTATTGTGAATGGTATTGATTTGGTTATTTCCTCTTCGGTGTTCTTTTTGTTGATGTAGAGGAATCCAAGTGATTTTTGTATGTTTATTTTATAACCTGAGACTCTGCCAAACTCTTCTATTAGTTTCAGTAGTTTTCTGGAGGATTCCTTAGGGTTTTCTGTGTATATAATCATGTCATCTGCAAATAGTGATAACTTTACTTCTTCCTTGCCAATCCGGATACCTTTTATTTCTTTGTCTAGCCTGATTGCCCTGGCTAAGACTTCCAACACGATGTTGAATAAGAGCGGTGATAAAGGGCATCCTTGTCTGGTTCCCGTTCTCAAGGGAAATGCTTTCAGGTTCTCTCCATTTAGAGTGATATTGGCTGTTGGCTTTGCATAGATGCCCTTTATTATGTTGAGGAATTTTCCTTCAATTCCTATTTTGGTAAGAGTTTTTATCATGAATGGGTGTTGGACTTTGTCAAATGCCTTTTCTGCATCAATTGATAAGATCATGTGGTTTTTGTCTTTTGTTTTATTTATGTGATGGATTACATTAATGGTTTTTCTGATATTAAACCAGCCTTGCATACCTGGTATAAATCCCACTTGATCAGGGTGAATTATTTTTTTGATGTGTTGTTGGATTCTATTGGCTAGAATTTTGTTGAGGATTTTTGCATCAATGTTCATGAGGGATATAGGTCTATAATTTTCTTTTTTTGTAATGTCTTTACCTGGTTTTGGTATCAGGGAGATGGTGGCTTCATAGAATGAGTTGGGTAGTATTCCGTCATTTTCTATGCTTTGGAATACCTTTAGTAGTAGTGGTGTTAACTCTTCTCTGAAAATTTGGTAGAACTCTGCAGTGAAGCCGTCCGGGCCGGGACTTTTTTTTGTTGGGAGTTTTTTGATTACCGTTTCAATCTCTTTTTTTGTTATGGGTCTATTTAGTTGTTCTACTTCTGAATGTGTTAGTTTAGGTAGGTAGTGTTTTTCCAGGAATTCATCCATTTCTTCTAGGTTTTCAAATTTGTTAGAGTACAATTTTTCATAATAATCTGAAATGATTCTTTTAATTTCATTTGGTTCTGTTGTGATGTGGTCCTTCTCATTTCTTATTCGGGTTATTTGTTTCCTTTCCTGTATTTCTTTAGTCAGTCTAGCCAATGGTTTATCAATTTTGTTAATTTTTTCAAAGAACCAGCTTTTGGCTTTGTTAATTCTTTCAATTGTTTTTCTGTTCTCTAATTCATTTAGTTCAGCTCTAATTTTTATTATTTGTTTTCTTCTGGTGCCTGATGGATTCTTTTGTTGCTCACTTTCTATTTGTTCAAGTTGTAGGGACAGTTCTCTGATTTTGGCTCTTTCTTCTTTTTGTATGTGTGCATTTATTGATATAAATTGGCCTCTGAGCACTGCTTTTGCTGTGTCCCAGAGGTTTTGATAGGAAGTATTTTCATTCTCGTTGCTTTCTATGAATTTCTTTATTCCCTCCTTGATGTCTTCTATAACCCAGTCTTTTTTCAGGAGGGTATTGTTCATTTTCCAAGTATTTGATTTCTTTTCCCTCGTTTTTCTGTTATTGATCTCTAGTTTTATTGCCTTGTGATCTGAGAAGATGCTTTGTAATATTTCGATGTTTTGGACTCTGCAAAGGTTTGTTTTATGTCCTAATATGTGGTCTATTCTAGAGAATGTTCCATGTGCGCTGGAAAAAAAAGTATATTTTGCAGCAGTTGGGTGGAGAGTTCTGTATAAGTCAATGAGGTCAAGTTGGTTGATTGTTGTAATTAGATCTTCCGTGTCTCTGTTGAGCTTCTTGCTGGATGTCCTGTCCTTCTCCGAAAGTGGTGTGTTGAAGTCTCCTACTATAATTGTGGAGGTATCTATCTCGCTTTTCAGTTCTGTTAAAATTTGATTTATGTATCTTGCAGCCCTGTCATTGGGTGCGTAAATATTTAATATGGTTATGTCTTCCTGATCAATTGTCCCTTTTATCATTATATAGTGTCCTTCTTTATCCTTTGTGGTGGATTTAAGTCTAAAGTCTATTTTGTCAGAAATTAATATTGCTACTCCTCTTCTTTTTTGCTTATTGTTTGCTTGATATACTTTTTTCCATCCTTTGAGTTTTAGTTTATTTGAGTCTCTAAGTCTAAGGTGTGTCTCTTGTAGGCAGCATATAGATGGATCGTGTTTCTTTATCCAGTCTGTGACTCTCTGTCTCTTTATTGGTGCATTTAGTCCATTTACATTCAGGGTAATTATAGATAAATAAGTTTTTAGTGCTGTCATTTTGATGCCTTTTTATGTGTGTTGTTGACAATTTCATTTTTCCACATACTTTTTTGTGCTGAGGCGTTTTTCTTAGTAAATTGTGAGATCCTCATTTTCATAGTGTTTGACTTTATGTTAGTTGAGTCGTTACGTTTTTCTTGGTTTTTGTCTTGAGTTATAGAGTTGTTATACCTTTTTGTGGTTACCTCATTATATACCCCTATTTTTCTAAGTAAAAACCTAACTTGTATTGTTCTATATCGCCTTGTATCACTCTCCATATGGCAGTTCAATGCCTCCTGTATTTAGTCCCTCTTTTTGATTATTGTGATCTTTTACCTATTGACTTCCATGATTCCCTGTTATGTGTATTTTTTTTTTTTAATTAATCTTAATTTGTTTGTTTTTGTGATTTCCCTATTTGAGTTGATATCAGGACGTTCTGTTTTGTGACCTTGTGTTGTGCTGATATCTGATATTATTGGTTCTCTGACCAAACAATATCCTTTAGTATTTCTTGTAGCTTTGGTTTGGTTTTTGCAAATTCTCTAAACTTGTGTTTGTCTGTAAATATCTTAATTTCGCCTTCATATTTCAGAGAGAGTTTTGCTGGATATATGATCCTTGGCTGGCAGTTTTTCTCCTTCAGTGTTCTGTATATGTCGTCCCATTCCCTTCTTGCCTGCATGGTTTCTGCTGAGTAGTCAGAACATATTCTTATTGATTCTCCCTTGAAGGAAACCTTTCTTTTCTCCCTGGCTGCTTTTAAAATTTTCTGTTTATCTTTGGTTTTGGTGAGTTTGATGATAATATGTCTTGGTGTTTTTCTTTTTGGATCAATCTTAAATGGGGTTCGATGAGCATCTTGGATAGATATCCTTTCGTCTTTCATGATGTCAGGGAAGTTTTCTGTCAGAAGTTCTTCAACTATTTTCTCTGTGTTTTCTGTCCCTCCTCCCTGTTCTGGGACTCCAATCACCCGCAGGTTATCCTTCTTGATAGAGTCCCACATAATTCTTAGGGTTTCTTCATTTTTTTTAATTCTTTTATCTGATTTTTTTTCAGCTATGTTGGTGTTAATTCCCTGGTCCTCCAGATGTCCCAGTCTGCATTCTAATTGCTCGAGTCTGCTCCTCTGACTTCCTATTACGTTGTCTAATTCTGTTATTTTATTGTTAATCTTTTGGATTTCTACATGTTGTCTCTCTATGGATTCTTGCAACTTATTAATTTTTCCAGTATGTTCTTGAATAATCTTTTTGAGTTCTTCAACAGTTTTATCAGTGTGTTCCTTGGCTTTTTCTGCAGATATCCTAATTTCATTTGTGATATCATTAAGCATTCTGTAAATTAGTTTTTTATATTCTGTATCTGATAATTCCAAAATTGCATCTTCATTTGGGAAAGATTTTGATTCTTTTGTTTGGGGGGTTGGAGAAGCTGTCCCGGTCTGCTTCTTTAAGTGGTTTGATATGGATTGTTGTCTCCGAGCCATCACTGGGAAACTAGTTTTTCCAGAAAATCCGCTAAAAAAAAAACTGCAGTCAGATCCCTATCAGAGTTCTCCCTTTGGCTCAGGCTATTCAGATGTTAATGAAGCCGCCTGGGAAGGGTGGGGGAGGGAACAGAGAGATAGGAGAGTAGCACCTCAGAATATAGCCAGAGTTGCTTGTCTTGCTTGGAATGACTGTTATATCTGAGATTCCCGCGGGCGCGTCGCCTATGTGTGCTGTCTGTGTGGAGATTGCCCCCGGGGGGTCTGGCCCGCTGGAGTCACGGTCAGATCCTCCGCTTCCAGCCCCACGCCCAGCGTCAAGGCTCCCCTACTGGGACGGTGCACTCTCGACTCCAAAATCAGTCGCTGCCTCCCGGGGACTTCTCGTCTCTCCAGCCGCGTGGCCGTGCCGCCCCCGTGAACTAGGTGGGCCCCCTCCCGGGGTTAGTTCAGATGGGTGGAGTAGCTCCCTGTGCTTGTGCCGCGACCGAGTGTCCTGGCTGGAACGCTGTTCTCCCCACTCCAATACCAGTCGCTGCCTCCCGGGGACTTCTCCTACCGGCTGCGTCCCACGCCGCCCGCGCGACCCGGCTGGTCCCCTTCCCGGGGTTAGTTCAGGGGGTGGAGCAACTCTCCGTGTTTATGGCGTACCTGCGTGCAGTCCTAATCCCTGCGGGACGGTTCCCCGGCTCGGATGCTGCTCTTTCTGCTCCAAGATCAGTCACTGCCTCCCGGGGACTTCTCCTACCGGCTGCGTCCCACGCCGCCCGTGGAACCAGCTGGTCCCCCTCCCGGGGTTAGTTCAAGGGGGTGGAGCAGGTCTCTGTGCTTGTGCCGTACCTGACTGGTACGCTGGCTCCAGGCTCTGGAAACAATCGCTGCTTCCCCGTATTAGTTCGTTCTCCGTCTCTAAATCTGTGTTTGTTGTTCAGGGTTCGTAGATTGTTATGTATGTGATTGATTCACTTGTTTTTCCGTGTCTTTGTTGTAAGAGGGATCCGAGGTAGCGTCTGCCTAGTCCGCCATCTTGGCTCCGCCCTCAAAAGTTATTTTTTAATGCAAACCTATCCTATTAAGATTTCAGGGAAAAGGCTGAAGTACTTAACCCAGTAAAATGTTTTTGCAATTGTTCAAATTAATACAATGCTTCCAAATGCTATTTGGAAATTCTTGTAAATTTTCTTGTTTGCCTATTGCCCTGCTGCTCTCTTCCCCACACTCTTCAGAAGGAAATGGCTTTTTAACAAGAAAAATCCTCTTAAAATTGCATTTCCATTGGTATCCTGGCCACAGTAGCTGCAACACATTGTAACTAAACTTAAACCTCTGTTAATTCTCATTGTTAAAAACATAAGTGACCAACACTTATTTCTTATGCCACAGTCATCCTAGTGATTGATTACAAACTGGATTGGACTGTGTGCTGTGAGTTTTCTCGTTAGAAAACGCAAGTTTTCAACACAGAAATGCAACTGTATTTGATGGCCTGGCACTTACAAAATTAAGTGATAAACACTAGAATTTCACCACTCCCATTTGCTTCTGTGTTCTGTGTCAAGAAGACTAATCATTTTGCTCTAAGAGAATAAACACTGATACACTAGAAAGGAGCCCATAAATAGGTAAACATTTTGAAAACAAATAAGTGAACTAAAAGTTTATTACCCAGGAGTGATTTTATTCCATTGTATTAAGATACGTCAACTATTTCCATTTATCTAAAAGGAACATCTCACATTTCATTATAATACTTTACCTTGTCTTCTCTAGCTACCCTTTCAAATGTTCTCTTCAGCACTTTTACTTCATCATTTCCTTCATTTGCTTTAGCAGCTCTACATTCAAGAACAAGTTTCAGAGTCTCTTTTGACAACCATTATGGTCTTTTCTTTCTTTCTGTTTTTTTAAATGGCCTTTTGCTTTCTTCATGTTTGATGTCCTTGATGTCATTCCACATCTGGTCTTCAGTAATTAGTGTTCAATGTGTCAAATCTATTCTTGAGATGGTTTCCAAATTTAGGCACAAAGATCTGGAGTTA
This sequence comes from Elephas maximus indicus, assembly GCF_024166365.1. NCBI lineage: Eukaryota > Metazoa > Chordata > Mammalia > Proboscidea > Elephantidae > Elephas > Elephas maximus. Next base: position 44,489,999 of record NC_064823.1, read on the forward strand.
GAAAACTAAAAAGGAAGAACATGTTTGGCATGTCTCAAGCTGAAAGAACTAAAGAAAAAATTCAAGTCTTGAGTTCCGATTCTGAAGGATTCTGTTGGTAAAATATTGAAAAACACAGGAAACATCAAAAAAAGACAGAAGAAATACATGGAGTCACTGTACCACAAAGAATTTGTTGACACTGAGACATTTCAGGAAATAGCATATGATCAAGAACGGATGGTAGCGAAGGAAGAAATCCAAAGTGCACGGAAGTCATTGGTGAGAAAAAAGGCTCCAGGAACTGATGGAATACCAATTGAAATGTTTCAACAAATGGATGCAGTACAGGAAGTGCTCACCCATCTATGCCAAGAAATTTAGAAGACAGCTACCTGGCCAACTGACTGGAAAACTCCATATTTGTGCCCGTTCCAAAGAAAGGTGATCCAACAGAATGATGGAATTATCAAACAATATTAATAATATCGAACATAAGTAAAATTTTGCTGAAGATAATTCAAAAATGGTTGCAGCAGTACATCGACAAGGGACTAGCAGAAATTCAAGTTGTATTCAGATAAAGACATGGAACACGGGATATCGTTACTGATGACAGATGGATCTTGGCTGAAAGCAGAGAATAGAGATGTTTACCTGTGTTTTGTTGACTATGCAATGCCCTTTGACTGTGTGGATCATAAAAAATTATGGATAACAATGAAAAGAATGAAAATTATAGAACACTTAATTGTGCTCATGCAGAACCTGTACATAGACCAAGAGGCAGTCATTTGAACAGAAAAAAGAGATATCTGAGTGGATTAAAATCAGGAAAGGTGTGTCAGGATTGTGTCCTTTCAGCATAGTTATTCCATCTGCATGCTGAGCAAATAATCTGAGAAGCTGGACTATATGAAGAACAGGACATCAAGGTCTGGAGGAAGACTCATTAGCAACCTGTGATATGCAGGTGATACATCCTTTTTTGTTGAAAGCTAAGAGGATTTGAAGCACTTACTGATGAAAAGCAAATACTACACAGCCTTCAGTATGGATTATACCTCAACATGAAGAAAACAAAAATTCTCACAACTGGACCAATAAGCAATATCATGATAAATGGGGAAAAGGTCGAATTTGTCAAGGATTTCATTTAACTTGGATCCACAACCAATGCCCAAAGAGGCAGCAATCAAGAAATCAAAAGATGCATTGCATTGGGCAAACCTATTGCAAAAGACCTCTTTAAAGTGTTGAAAAGCAAAGATGTCACCTTGAAGATTAAGGTGCATCTGACCCAATTCATGATGTTTTCAATTGCCTCATATGCATGTGAAAGCTGGACGATGAATAGGGAAGACTGAAGAAGAATTTATGCCTTTGAATTGTGATGTTGGTGAAGAATGTTGATTATACCATGGACTGCTAAAAGAACAAGTGCATCTGTTTTGGAAGAAGCACGGACAAGGTGCTCCTTGGAAGCAAGGATGGCAAGACTACATCTAACATACTTTGGACATAGTATCCGGAGGGATCAGTCCCTGGAGAAGGGCATCATGCTGGTAAAGTACCCAAACCCAGTACTGTCGAGACAGGGTCATCTAAAAGGAGGAGGGCCCTCCGTGAGATGGATTGACACAATGGCTGCGACAATGGGCTCAAGCATAACAACGATTGTGAGGATGGCGAAGGACTAGACAGTATTTCCTTCTGTTGTACATAGGGCCACTATGAGTTGGAACCAACTTGATGGCACCCAACAATAGCAACAACAACAACAATAAATAAGACCAATCTACTTAGATTTTGGATTAAAGCAATGTTGCTTTAATCTATTTGTTGTAAGATGTAGGCACCAAAGCCAGAGAGTATGGGTCCAAAAGCTGTCTCCTGTATGTACTAGCCAGGATATCTTGGGCAAGTTACTTTAACTTCCATTTCCCTATTTTCCTCTGCTGTAAAATGGGACGATAAAAATAATACTCTGTTTTACATGGATATTTTGAAGATTGAAGTGATATATTTAAAACACTCTTAATAGGGCCAGATACATAGTAAGCATTAAATAAATGTTAGTGCCTAAAAAACAAAAAAAAAAAAAAAAGGAAAGAAATCAAAGGACTCATTGCATTGGGCAAATCTGCTGCAAAAGACCTCTTTAAGTATTGTAAAGCAAAGATGTCACTTTGAGGACGAAAGTGCACCTGACCCAAGCCAAGATATTTTCAATGGCCTCGTATGCATGTGAAAGCTGAACTATGACTAAGGGAGACCTATGAAAAATTGGTACCTTTGAATTACGGCATTGGCAAGGAATATTGAATATGGACTGCTAAAAGAATGAACAAATCTGTCTTGGAAAAAGTACAGCTAGAATGCTCCTTAGAAGCAAGGATGGCAAGATTTTGTCTCATGTACTTTGGACACGTTATCAGGAGGGATCAGTCCCTGGAGAAGGACATCATGCTTGCTAAAGTAGAAGGTCAGTGAAAAACAGAAGGACCCTCCATGAGGTGGATTGACACAGTGGTTGTAACAATGGGCTCAAACGTAGTAACGATTGTGAGGATGGTACAGGACCAGGTAGTGTTTCGTTCTGTTGTATACAGTGTCACTATGAGTTGGAACCTAACTGATGGAACCTAACAACAACAATAAAAAGGAATCTTATGATATTGAAGAGATATTCCCATTTTTATGAAGTGAAGATTTATTCTACCGAATAAATCTTATTTATCGATGAGTTTGATATTGATCTGAACTATATGAAAAAGTGGATTATAAAAATAAGTACTTAGAGAAATAGAGATTTCTAAAAAAAATGCAGGTTTACTCAGAATAAATCATAACAAACTAACTTTATTATTTCTCCAACACGAGCATTGGTCTGGTGTCAGTCAGTATGATATTTAGCCCTCACCATCTATAGCACTCTTTTAGCCACGTAATGATCTTGTGGCTATAAATACCATCTATATGCCAATGACTGTGTTATTTATATCTCTAGACAAATCCCTTTCCTGAACTTCAGACCAATAGGTCCAAGTGCCTACTTAACATTTCTATTACTAGATATTTCATACCAAACATATTGAAATCCAATTTTTTTTCTCCTCCAAATCTGACGCATCTTAGTTTTTCCATCTCAATTGATGATAAATTAATTTTTCTAAATGCTGAACCAATAGCCTTGGATTCATCCTTAGCATTTCTTTTTCCCTCATGTCCACATTATGCCCATCAGGAAACCATATTGGCTTTATCTTCAAAATATATACTTAAATCCAAAAGGCATCCCAATAAAGGCATCCTTATAAAGGTAAAGTAGCTCATGGGAAAATCACTTAGGAATTTGAATTAGGTTGAATAGGAAATATACAGGGCAGAGCATTCTTAAGAAAATATTTTCATAAAAATATGAACATCTTTATAGTCTAGAAGCAGTTTTCTTGGTCTGTATTTAGAACACTCAAAAAGCAGTATTCTAAAATGTTCTGCATCCCACTTTGGTGAATGGTGTCTGGGGTCTTAAAGCCAGCAAGCAGTCATCTAAGATACATCAATTCGTCCCAACCACCTGGAGCAAAGGAGAATGAACACCAAAGACACGAGGAAACTGTTAGCCCAAGAGACAAAAGGGCCATATAAACCAGAGTCTCCATCAGCCTGAGACCAGAAGAACTAGATGGTGCCTGGCTACTGCCAACGACTACCCTGACAGGGAACACAACAGAGAGTCCCTGAAGTAGCAGAAGATAAGTGTGGTGCAGAACTCAAATTCTAGTAAAAACACTAGACTTAATGGTCTGACTGAGACTAGAGGAGCCCGCAAAGACATGGACCCCAGACTCTGTCAACCCAGAACTAAAACCATTCCCAAAGCCAATTCTTCAGGCAAAGATTAGGCTAGACCGGAAAATATAAAATTATACTTGTGAAAAATGTGCTTCTTAATTCAAGTAGATAGATTCACCAGACTAAATAGGCAGTTCCTGTCCAGAGGTGGGATGAGAAGGTAGAAAGGGACAGAAGCTGGTTGAATGGACACTGGAAATCTGGGGTGGAAAGGGGGAGTGTGTTGTTACATTATAGGTATTGCAACTGGTCACATAACAATGTGTGTATAAATTTTTGTTGAGAAATTAACTTGAACTGTAAACTTTCACCTAAAGGACAATTAAAAAAAAAAAAAGGAAAAAAAATTGTATTGTAGAAATCAATGAAATCATCAAGTTTGCCACTATCAAGGCAGAAAAAATGAAGTAGCTTTTGTTAACCATATCTTTAAAAAACAACAGGAACAGCAACAACTAAAAACACCCATAAATTCCTGTTCTTTGTTAGTAAGGCTGTGATTTCTCAAGTATTTGTTAGTGACTAGACAACATCATAGAGTCGCTATGAGTCGGAATCGACTCAACGGCAGTGGGCTAGACAACATCAAAACCCATATATTAGTTGTGTGTTTTTGCTACTTTCCAAGTGCTGTTTGAGTTTTCCTCTCTGTTAGGGTGTATATATACAGCTAGCAGTCCGTGCCACGTAGACTAAGAATGATTTATTAGATTTGGCATGATGCCCTCTAATTGTCTTATAGTGAGATGTGACTTGGCTCCCAAAATTCAGACTTTCACTAAATTTTACTCTAATTTGACTCCTTGGAAGACCAAGTCTCATTTGTTGTTTAGGGTTAGATGAAACGATATCACACAGAAAATGTTTGGGTATTGTTATAACACCATTTATTACAGGTCCTTATTTTTATCATGAGTATTAAATTTCTCTCCCTTAATGTACACTCATCTTATCCACACAATTTATCTCTCGGACCTATATATAGACATTTGAGAAAAATTATATTTAATTTTAGCAAGTAAAAGCACCTTCATTTGCCTAAATTTCAGATTATTATCTGATCTCATTTATAGGAGTTAATATTTGTGTCTCAAGAAAGAAGAAAAATATAAAGCTATATTAATTAACAGAAACCCTGGTGGCATAGTGGTTAAGTGCTACGGCTGCTAACCAAAGGGTCAGCAGTTTGAATCCACCAGGTGCTCCTTGGAAACTCTGTGGGGCAGTTCTACTCTGTCCTGTAGGGTCGCTCTGAGTCGGAATCAACTTGATGGCACTGGGTTTGGTTTGGTTTGGCATATTAACACTGTGGTATTGACAAACTAAGCAATGAAACAGAATAGGGAGCCTAGATATAGATTTTGAGGTGTAGATCATCGAAGGAAGGAGGGATTATTTAAAAAGTGATGGTAGAAAAATTGTGTATACATATGAAAAAAAAAGATATTGAAATACTACTTTATTGCACACGACAATCTATTCCAAAAGGATTGAGCATTTAAATGTAAAAGGAAAAAAATTAAATGTTTAGAAGAATATTTAGGAGATATCTTTCAAACCTTGGGGTAAAAAAGGATTTCTTAAGCAAGACACTAACCAGGAAAGTACAGATGGATAAATTTGACTACATTAAAAGTGAGAATACCAGCTTATCCAAAGACACACACACACAAAGTAGAAAACAATCACTAACTAGGAGATGTATGCAGCAGCATAGCCAACTCAAATCTCAGATGATTAAGAATTAGTATCCATAACATACAACAAATTCCTATAATTCAACATCGAATTAAAAAAGAAATAAACAATCCAATAAAAATGAATAAAACACATGAAGAGGCATTTGACAGCAAAGTAAAAAACATAGCCAATAAATATTTGAATAGACCCTAAATCTGATTATTAGTAGAAGTAATACAAATTAAGTTATTGACCTTCCATTTTATATCCATTAGATCACCAAATGTTAAGAAGTTTGACAATACCAAGTGTGTAAGAGCATATGCTGAACTTTAATATATTGTTCATGGGTGTGTAATTGCCACCTTATAATTCTGAACATTCTTTCACACTATGAGAGCAGTGGTGGTTCAGTGGCTGAACTCTCACCTTCCATGATGGAAATCAGGTTAGATTCCCGGCCAATGTACCTCACGCACAGCCACCGTCCATCTGGCAGTAGAGGCTTTGTGTTGCTGTGATGCTGAGCAGGCTTCAGTGGCGCTTCAATACTAGCAAGAAAGGCCTGGTGATCTACTACTCCTGAAAACCAGCCGGTGAAAACCCTGTGGATTACAACAGTCCAATCCGGAACCGATAGTGGGGATGGCACAGGACCAGGCAACACTTCAGTCTCTGTGCATGGGTCATCATGAGTTGTAGGCCAACTGGACGGCAGCCAACAACAACGACAACAGTGGCCTAGCTATCCATCTCCTAACAATATAACCCAGAGAAATGTTGGAGCATGTTAATCAAAGGATATGTACAAAAATATAGCATCTAGAGACAATTTTCTTTTAGAAAAAAAACAGCATTCATAGCTCCAAGGAAACAAACCCTTCTGCAAAACATGTCTCCAGCTTATTATTTCAGCTTCCAAGGAAACTGGGTAAAGATGAAATTACTTATAATGAGTGAGGAAAATAATGAATTCTAAAGTCTCCACAGTAAAACTAACATAAATTCTGAATTAAATTTATTTTAATCACATTTACAAAAAAAAATCACATTTTCTGAATTGTCCTACTGGGAATTATTAAATCTATTTTCTTCTTAGGTTCCTTACTAGGTGATAATTCTTAAGCTGTAGTAAAACAGATGTCACTTTGAGGACTAGGGTTTGCCTGACCTAAGCCATGGTGTTTTTTATTGCCTTATTTGCATGTGAAAGCCGGATAATGAATTAGGAAGACTAAAGAAGAATTGATGCATTTGATTCATGGAGTTGACGAAGAATACTGAATATGCCAAAGACTGCCAGAAGAAGGAACAAATTTGTGTTGGAAGAAGTACAGCCAGAATGCCCTTAGAAGCAAGAATGGCGAGACTTTGTCTCCTGTACTTTGGACATGTTATCGGGAAGGACCAATCCCTGGAAAAGGACATCATACTTGGTAAAGCAGAGGGTCCGTGAAAAAGAGAAAGACCCTCAATGAGACTGACTGACACAGTGGCTGCAACAATGGGCTAAAACCATAATAATGACTGTGAGGTGGCACAAGATCAGGCCAAGTTTCCTTCTGTTGTCCATAGGGCGGCTATGAGTAGGAACCAGCTCAACAGCACCTAACGACAACAACGGTAAAACAGGCGGAAATCTCTTAAAAATCTGTGTTTAACCTTTCCTACAAAGAGATCTTTCAGGAGTTTAGCTTTGGTTCCATTTTGCTTGTAATGAGTGAAGAGTGTGGTTAAAATGATTTTTGTTATTGAAACGGCTAGCTATACCAGTTAGCAACTTCCAGTTATAACTATGGTGTGGGAGCATTGTCATTATCTGCTATAATCTTTCAATTATTCTGTGTGAGAAAATGAGAAGTATACGTAAAGGAAGCACTTCTGCTGCAGAGCAAAATGTGATTGTCTCAAGGAAAAGCATTTGTGCAATGCCTGAGTTATAAGCTGAACTGGCTTGCTTTTTTTTTTTTTTTTCTTTTTTTAGGAACACTATTTTTTACCTAAAAAGCAACTGACAAACTATGGTTATTCAAAGTTGGATATTTAGCAGGCATTTTCTCAGAAATAAAGTGAACCCACTCCTTCAAGAAAAAATGGCTGACAATATTTGTTGCCGTAATAAAATTTGAGATTTAAGTGAAAATTAGAATTTTGGAAAACTTGTGTCCACCACCATGAGTTCAACACCATTTAATACTTAAGACTTTTCTAATGAGATGAATGCTGATATTAACAAACATGATTTTTGGTATTATATAAACAAAGGTATCAAATTTAGAAGGCCTGCAAAACTCTACGAACTAATATTTTCTAAATGATTAGCAGATGATGTTGCAAAATTATAGTGCAAGATAGACCATAGAATTTTAACATAACGGAGTATGAACAGTTCATTGATTTGATTTCAGATTCCACATTCCAACTCACCTTTATGAAACTACCATCTGTCACGTTTTGGTATAGTTATCGAAGAATAACCTTCACAATTATCTTACAAAGCTATTAAAGTACTCCTGCCCCTTCAAGCGACTTATCTGTGTGAGGCCAGACTATCTTTGTCTACTTCAACTAAAACACTATATCAGAAAAGACTGAATGCAGGAGATAAGAGAATCCAGCTGCCTTCTACTAAGTCTTAACATTTTCAAAAAAGTAAAACAATGCCATGCTTCTCACAATTTTTCTTTTGTTTTGGAAAATTAATTACTTTCCATAAAAATATGTTCCCTATATTAAAATGTAATGGGGCTGTTATTTTTAACGCTTAAATGAATAAAGGAACATATATATATTTCAGTTTTAATTTATAACTATGGATAGACACTACAAACATTAACAAAAGCTCTTTGAGGCCCTCAGTAATTTTTAAGACTCTAATGTTCTCTTGAGGCCCAACATTTTGAGAATAGCTTCCTTATGCAAATTTATTCTCTTAACCAATATTTGTAGAGAATCTCCTATGTGCTGAGTACTGTCCTAGAAGTAGGAATACAGAAAAAAAGACAAATGTCTCTGTCTTCTTTTAGAAGGGATATTTAAATTAAAGATTGGGTTTAGCTTAAATCGATAATGGTGAAAAATTAATGTGAGAGCACCAAAAGGTATATAGCAGATTAATTCAATTTTAGAAATAGGAGTAGAAGTATTATCCATGCATTTTTACTCTCTATTGCCTATTTTAAGGAGCTCTGGCAGTACACCGGTTAAAGCTCTTGGCTGCTAACTGAAAAGATGGGCAGTTGGAACTCACCAGCAGTCTGCTTCCATATGGAACAGTTCTACTCTGTCCTGTAGGGTTGCTATGAGTTGGAATCAACTCTATGCCACTGGGTTTGTTTTGGTTTGGTAATGACTTTTATATTTAGCTGCATTATTGAAGGGTTAGCTTATACGTTGCAAGAGAATCATTGGAAATCTTACATCTGTGGGTTTCAACCAAGTATCCTGACTGTAATCTAACTTAAAGCACACATTATGAGTATAGATATGTCATTACTCATGTCATCTAACTGGTGGCAAGGCATTCTACTAGAAGGTAAATCAAATCATTTAAAAGGAAAAAAAAAGTTTTTAATATATATTTTTAGTGCAAAAAGCAGTTAATCTAAGGCTATAAAATGATGGTAAATGTCACAGATGGCAAAATACTTTGGGATCCTTAGAGGAAAATCAATCCTTTTTGAAGTACAATTTGAGGAATGGAGGAACAGCCACCTGGGGCCAAATTCTTATTCTCTGTAATTCTAGGAGAATTCCCACAGAATTACAGAGACTTAGAAACTGGTTAGCAAGTACTCATTTAAAGAAAAATCTCCCTTAGCCAAGGAGCCTAAAATTGCTTTTTGGGTAACAAAATGTCTGATTCCACTTTGATACTGATTCAAGAGCATCCCTTCCAATGCTGTGTCAAAGTGAGGGCTTACATATTTTATTAAAGTGACTTACTTGAAAAATACTGCTGTCCCTTTGTCCTCCCCCAGCTGCAAGTTCCTACATGGAAACATGATGTCATAAATGTATTCTGAAATAAAATTTCATTTTTCGTTTGCCCTACCCTCTCCAGCTGCAAACCCCTACCCTGCTTTGTGCAATAATAATTAATACATATGTTTAAAATAAAACTCATAATATCCTCTCTACCCTCCCAGCTGCAGATTTCCAGCCCTTCCGTGGTTTTTCAGCTTTCTCTTGTAGAAATGTTTCATAAATATAGAAAAAAATTCAGATGCTCCAGTATCTCTTTCCAAGCCCACACTGTTGTCCCGGACTCTCAGTGGTTCCAATTCCTGCCAGTGGAGATTAGCTCGAGCCCTTTCTCAGTTGCAACATTAGTTATAAATTCCATTATTTTAATTTTATTTTTGAATTCTTCAAGCCTCAAAACATTACAAAGTGAGCATTAGCCAAGGGCATGCCCTAATTTTCTAGTATGTAAATTAAGGGGGATTTACTTTTTTCTGCTTGAAGATGATAGACATTCTATCTTTTGAACTGATGTTTTAGTAGATAGTCTATAGTTCCTTAATAATAAAGATTCCAGTATGTGAAAGCCTTTCAGTTGTTAAGAAGATACTTGGTTCTACTGTAGTGTCCCTTGATGTTCATCTTTGTTTCCATTTATTTGTCGTATTTGCAAACAGAAAATTCAGTTCCTTAGCAGTTCATGTTTTCGGTATTGTCGAGTACACCCCTGACTCATGGCGACCCCACGCACAAAGGGATTGGGCAGTTGTGACCCATAGGGTTTTCACTGGTTGATTTTCCTAAAGTAGATCATAAAGTCTTTCTTCCTGGTGCCTCTTATCTTGGATGATCTGCCGAAACTTGCTCGGCATCATAGCAATACACAACTCTCCACTGTACTTGCAGTGCTTTGGTTGGGAATTGAACAATCATTAAATATTCCTGTTGATTGTGTAATACATTGATATTTCTTTTAGACAATCCAGTTTTGAATACATTTATTAGTCATCTTTCTACATTACTCTTGAAAATTTCTGTTTAGTAAACTAGTAAATCTATATTATTAAAAAAATCTTTTTTTTAGCACCAACTTCCCTGGGCATATACTAAAAAAGAACTTGGATTTTTCATACCATGCAAAGAGAGAAGAGAGCCTCCATTACTTCTGAAAGCTTACTATTGACACAAAGGGATAGTAACCATCTATTCCAGAACCTCAAGTAAAAAGCACCAACTTAAAAATCAAAACAAATATGCCAATTATTTTTTATGAATTCAGGATTATTCTACCTATTTGGGGGAAAATATAACTAACCTAAAAAGTACTTTGATAGTTACTCTATCAAGGTATACACATCCATTTATTTAATCCATTAGCTCTGAAAATTTGAAATGAAACTCTATTTTAAAGAATGTTTGCTGGGGCCTAGGGACCATAGACTGGGGAGACATCTAGGTCAATTGGCATAAAATAGTTCATAAAGAAAATGTTCTACATCCCACCTTGGTGAGTAACATCTGGGGTCTTAAGAGCCTGCAAGTGGCCGTCTAAGGTACGTCTATTGATCCCATCCTACCTGAAGCAAAGACGAGTGAAGAAAACCAAAGACACAGGGAAAACATTAGCCCAGAGGGCTAAAGAACCACATGAACCAGAGGCTCCACCAGCCTGAGACCAACTAGATGGTGCCCGGCTACCACCAATGACAGCCCTGACAGGGTCACAACAGAGAGTCTTGGACAGAGCAGGAGAAGAGTGTAGAACAGAATTTGAATTCACGTGAAAAGACCAGACTTACTGGTCTGGCAGAGGCTGGAGGAACACCTGAAACTATGGCCCCTGGATGCTCTCCTAACCCAAACCGAAACCATTCCCAAAGCGCACATTTCAAGCACATCAGACAGGCCTATAAAACAAAAAATAACACACATGAGGAACGTGCTTCTTAGTTCAATCATATATAGGAGACCAATGGGCAGCTCCTGTCCAAAAGCAAGATGAAAAGGCAGGAAGGGACAGGAACTGGACAAATAGACACAGGGAACCCAGGGTGGAAAGAGGGAGCATGCAGTCACATTGTGGAGATTGCAACCAATGTCACAAAACAACATACGTATAAATTTTTGAATGAGAAACTAATATGAGCTATAAACTTTCATCTAAAACACAATAAAAAAGAAAACAAAGAAAGTTTGGTCTTTAAGACAAGGAAAACTTTGGAAAGTTTTCACAGCCTACCAGTGTTTGACATATTTGTCATATTAACTATCCTTATTTCCCCCTCCGAATAGACCACAATTTACAATCAAGAAATGTTAGTTTTCTTTTCAGTTAGCTCTCAAAATGCTGTACTTCCCAATCAAAATTTGAGAACAATATTTTGGCCCAAAAGTTTTTATTTAACAGGTATGTGCTTCGTCAATTTTCATCTGACTTGCTCTGTGTAAATACGAACACAAGCCATCGATTCTCAGCAGCCCGTTTACTTGTCTTTGTGATTCTTTCATCTAAGTCAAATTGGTAGGTATGCAGTGTGTGTATGTGGAGGGGAGGGGTGTTTGGTGAGCAGAAAATAAAAAGAAAAGCAGAAACCACCTGCACTCAATTCAGCCATCAAATGAATCACAGAGTATTTAACACTTGACAAAAAACACTGCGCAGTTAACATGATCTTGGAATCACTAAAGATTTCAACCAGGTTCTGGAAATTTGACCCAGACAAATAATATTGTTTAGCATAAGATTGTTTGCTGAAAATATACTTTTCCCACAACCAGGTGCTGCTAAGATTTGGAGAGAAGATCTGGGACCACGGAGAGCTGACTCCTTGGGGTTTAGTTAGGTATATAGAGAAATTGACTGCTTTGAAATTATTGTTGAGATTTTGAAATCCTTCCTTCTGAATCAGGCTTTAGTACCCTATCCACATGACCCAAATTATATGTTAAAACATGACTTTCATTAGTAATACAGAAAAAAATGCTTACTTTTAAAAAAGCATTTTAATGTGAGTACCTAAGCCATTATCTTCTAGCTCTTTATTTTTATTTCTTAGCTTATATTCCACCTCATTAGCTACCTTCTAGCTCTTTTATTACCTTCTGGCTGTTTTGCTTTTATTGCCAACATTTACTTCTAGCTCATTAGCTTTTAATATTTCAGATATCTTTGAGCTCTTTACTGTCTAGCTCTTTAGTTTTTATTTCCAAGATTTTCTAAAATGTTGGAAATAGTTTCTGAAGCCATTACTGGATTTTCCTCAGAAGGGTGCCATTTGTTTTAAATTCCTCTTGGCAGTATAATTCCACTTTTTGTATCATTAACGCTGTTTAAAACCAGGGAAACTTAGTCTTCTCTGAAGAGCTTCCTCAGTGACTTTGATATGCTGCCAGGTTTGGGAACTTCTGCTCTAAGACCAAAATGTTCGTTAGATAAGATGGGATGGCTTCTTTTTGTAATCAGCTTAGCTTCTTTTGTGGAAGAAGCTATTTCATAGAACTCTTGTGATAACTGTATGATGACAATGCTGATGTTGTTGCTAGGAGCCGTCGAGTAGATTTCAGCTCAGCAACCACAAATGACAGAGTAGAACTGCCCTACAGGGTTTTCTAGGCTGTAATCTTCACAGGCACAGATAGCCAGGTCTGTCTCTCATGGAGCCACCGTGTGGGTTGAACCACCAACCTTTCAGTTAGCAGCTGAGTGCTTAATCATTGTGCCACCAGGACTCCCTATAATCAGAATAGAGTTTATCTAATAGTGAGTGCATGAGTTCTTCAGAAACCAAAAGCAAAATAAAACAAAGCTTTCCTAATTGGTATCTTCCTACTTCAACAAATCTGTTAAAATAATCTCTTCATCTTTGATTGGAAGTTCAGAACCATGACACCAGTGGGATGCAAGGGATGCGTAAGTGAATGAGAAGACCGGTCTTTGGGCAGTGCAAAGAGTTAATGCGCTTGGCTGTGAACCAAGAGGTTGGAGATTCAAGTCTACCCAGAGGCACCTCTGAAGAAAGGTCTGATGGACCTCTTTCCAAAAAATTAACCATTGAAAACCCTATGGAGCACAGTTCTACTCTGACAAACTAGGAGTGGCCATGATTTGGATTTGACTGGATTGCAAGTCGTTAGACCCCAAATACCACCTAAGGAAGAAAGGACAGAGTGATGTTAGAGCACCATTAAAACCTCTCTATTTTGAGGAAAAATTGAGTTAAAGGCATCGAGAAGGAAGGAGCAGATCTTCGAGACCTCTTTGCTGTTCCACATATGTGTTAGCTTTCTATTGCTACTGTAACAAATTATCACAAACTTAGTGGCTTAAATAAACACAAACTTATTATCTTATAGTTGTGTAGGGCAGAAGCCTGACATAGGTTTCACTGGATAAAATCAAGTTGTTGGCACAGCTGGGTTCCTTGCTGGAGGCGCTAAGGGAGAATTGTTTCCTTGCCTTTTCCATTTTGTAAAGGCTGCCTGGATTCCTTGGTTTGTTAGCCCCTTCCTCCATCTTGAAAGCCAGCAACAAGTGGTTGAATCCTTTTCACGTTGCATTTCTCTCATCTTTCTTCCTTAGTCACATCTCCCTCTTATCATGGCCTGGAAGGGCCCTCCAATTTTAAGGTGATTGGATTGGGCCTGCCCGGATATTCCAGGACAATCTTCCCATCTCCAGGTCCTTAATCACATCCACGAAATCCGTTTTTGCGGCGGAAGGTAATATGCACAGGTTCCAGGCATTAGAATGTTGATATCTTTGGGGATCCATTACTCTTCCTACTATAACGTGTGTGACCTTTAGGGAGTTACTTTGCATGCCATATCTTGTATAATTTTATTGAATTAAAAAATTAATGAGAAAAATTAAAAAATTTCATTAGAAGGATTTTTTGGCAACTGCAGATGACTTGTGGCTAGTATGTTAATAGATTCTTTATCCGAGTTTAGCTTTAAATCACCCCAGAACATTTTTAGGAAGGCATCATTGTAAATCTTAGAATAACCTTATCGGTAGTCACCAGCACAACCAGTCTTTTCTCCAACCCTGGAATAGATTGCGAGAATTGTGATCTGGCTGAGCAGCAGATGTAGCAGCTAGCTTGTATGAAGGGATGAAAAAGGCATCTCTAAATATTTGAATCACAGTGAAATACAATATAAGAAGCACTTTGAAACTGAGGCTGAATTATGCAATAACATATTTCCATACCCAACCCCACACTCAAACGCTGGTTATATGGTCTGAAATGGAGGACTTAATTTAAACTCTTGCTCTCCCCTGCTGTGTTCTGTCTCTTTCAATCCAAATATTACCATAAATATAAACTATGTTGAACCACTTTGTTTTATCAATTCCAATTTCTGACCATTCTGCATAAGAGCTGCAATAAGTATAACAAATGGGGAATACAAATACAAAATCAAACAAACAAACAAACCCGTTGCCATCGAGTCAATTCTGACTCATAGTGACCCTATAGAACTGCCCTGTAGGGTTTCCAAGGAGCGCCTGCTGGATTCAAACTGCGAGCTTTTGGTTAGCAGCCGTAGTTCTGAACCACTACAACAGCAGGGTTTCCGATAGGGAATATTAATTCCATTCTGTTGAGGTTTTCACGCAACTAGTAATTTAGTGAGCCTCAAGACTTACAGAATTTCTAGAGCAGTGCTTTGGAAATTTTGACATGCATACAAATTCCCTGGGATCTTATTACAGTGCAGATGCCCATTCAGCAGGTCTAGAGTGGAGCCTGATATTTTGTATTTTAACCAAGTCCCAGGTGATATGATATTGCTGGTCAGAGGAGCATATTTTCAGTAAAGAGGCTTTCATGGACTTGAGCTATGAAGGCTCTCCCTTTTAATCTACCCATAATCCTTTAGTAAGTGCCATGAATTCAGTATGATTAATCATTTATGGAATGTGATTACTTGCAAGTCACTATACTAAGCATTTTAAACATGGTGTCTATTTTATCCCCATGACAATGTGAAAAATGGATATTATCCCCATTTTACAGAAAAACAAGTGACAGCTGAAAAAGAGAGTCATATGATTCGTCCAAAGTCACACAGTTTGTAAGTAGCAAAGTTGCATTCAATCACATCTACATTTCTCCAGGACCTGGACTCTTAATCACAGTGCCATGTTAACTATTTCTACAGAAGTAGACTCAGAACCCTGTGTCCAGAACACAGAATATTAGAATCAGATTGATTTTTAGTTTCTTTTACAGTATTCTTAGGCCATACAAATTTGCTTTTGACTCAACATTGGTATGGACTAGTAGTTCTCTTTTTTTTTTCCCTCCTGTTTTTTGGCAGTAGAAATCATTGAGCCAGCAAAACAGAAGCATGTGAACCCCTCCAGCATATAAACATTTTCCATTCACATTCTGAAGAGAATAAAAGAGCGCCTCCCAAAAAATCCAAACAGCAAACACTGTAAAGCCATTCCTTCATAAAAATAAAATTTCAGTGAAGAAGTCTTTCATTTGGAAATTAGGTCCAGCTTCTGCTTATGGAAAAAGCAAGTAAAAGGCAAGAAGAAGCAGCAAGGTCTCCTAACTACACAGTCACACGGTGATGTTAGAGTTCCACAATACAAAAATGTAGGCTTGAAAGACCTGGGCAATTTGTTTGCCTATCCGCACACTGTGAAAACCAAGCATTGTGAAGAAATAGTGTCTGCGGCTAGTTCAGAATAATATAATTCAGGACAGATTCCCCCCTCTCCCCCAACACATGGTTTTAAAATTGAAGATTTCCTTTCTTTGAAGGACAATGGGAAAGTCATTATGCTTCAAGTGCAACAGATTTAGTGCAGAGTAAGATTTTCATGGAATGTAACATTTCACTTACTGCTTATCTTTCATTGAGTGGGTGTTTCTCATCTGCATAGGCTCCTGGGTTTTCAGGGTTGAGATCTGTTGTATTCAAATTACGGTAATGGCAAGTCTTTGACTTTCTGTTGGACAATGGTTTTTTTCTGTTGTGAATTCTAAATGTTTATTTTTCCTAATTATTACAGAAACTGTCTTCAATGTGCCATTATATGTCTTACTTGATGGATGACTAGTAGCCTTTCATTTATTTAAGTTAAAAAGTAATTGCCCATCCATTCTTGCATACACAGAGCATATTGTCTCTTATGAGCAAGATAGTGAACTGAATGGTACGAAAAACGGCAAGCCATAGTCTCTGCCCTCTAGAACAAATAATTTGAGGTAAACCGAAACCAAACCCCTTGTCACTGAGTCGATTCCGACTCATGCCGACCCTGTAGGATAGAGGAGAACTGTCCCATAAGGTTTCCGAGGAGCCGCTTGGATTCCAACTACTGATCTTTTGGTTAGAAGCTCGAGCTCCTAACCATTGTGCCACCAGAGATCCAATCTGAGATAGGAGAGGAGAAAAATAAAAAACTGTGTTATTTTTTTACCAGGGCTTCAAACCAGTTCGTTCCGGTTTGGACCCCTGCTGAAGGTTTGCGTTTCCATCCCAGAAATCCAACCCAACCGCTGCGATCAAGTTGATTCCGACTCATAGCGACACCACAGGACAGAGTAGAACTGCCCTATAGAGTTTCCAAGGAGTGCCTGGTGGATTTGAACTGTCAACCTTTGGTTAGCAGCCATAGCTCTTAACTGCTACACCACCAGGGTTTCCACCCCAGAAATACTGAATGAGAATCTACATTTTAACAAGATCCCCAGGTGATTCTTACTTATAATAAATTTTGAGAACCTCTGTTCTACTGGAGACCCTGGTGGAGTAGTAGTTAAGAGCCATAGCTCTTAACCAAAAGATCAGCAGTTCAAAACCACCTAGGTGCTCCTTGGAAACTCTATGTGGCAGTTCTATTCTGTCCTACAGGGTCACTATGAGTCAGAGTCCACTCTACGGCAGTGGATTTTTTTTTTTTTCCTGTTCTACTAGTGGTTCTCAGAATCGATCCCTAACTAGCAACATTAGCAGAAATGCAAATTCTCAGCAGGGGTTCCAACCTACCCTGTTCTTTACTGAGCCATCTCCCAGGCTTTGGGCTAAGAGCTTTAAATATATTATTTTGTCTCAGCCTCTGAAGGTTCACACAACTAGTACTGATTTAAACCCCAGTTCTGCTGCCTCAAAAAGTATTTCCTTAATTTAGTCCTATAAGACTGAATGCCCCCACGTGTCTGTCAGTTTGTCATACTGTGGGGCCTTTTGCGTTGTTGTGATGCTGGAAGCTGTGCCACCGGTATTCAGATACCAGCAGGGTCACCCACAGATGACAGGCTTCAGCTGAGCTTCCAGGCTAAGACAGACTAGGAAGAAGGACCCAGCAGTCTACTTCTGAAAAGCATTAGCCAGTGAAAACCTTACGAGTAGCAGCGGAACATTGTCTGATATAGTGCTGGAAGATGAGCCCCCCAGGTTGGAAGGCACTCAAAAGATGACTGGGGAAGAGCTGCCTCCTCAAAGTACAGTCAACCTTAATGACGTGGGTGGAGTAAAGCTTTCAGGACCTTCATCTGCTGATGTGGCAAGACTCAAAATGAGAAGAAACATCTGCAAACATCCATTAATAATCAGAAATTCGGAATGCACGAAGTATGAACCTAGGAAAATTGGAAATCATCAAAAATGAAATGGGACACATAAATATCAATATCCTAGGCATTAGTGAGCTGAAATGGACTGGTATTGGCCATTTTGAATTGGAAAATCATATAGTCTACTATGCTGGGGATGACAACTCGAAGAGGAATGGTGTTGCATTCATTGTCAAAAAGAACATTTCAAGATCTATCTTGAAGTGCAACGCTGTCGGTGATAGGATAATATCCATATGCCTACAAGGAAGACCAGTTAATACAACTATTATTCAAATTTATGCACCAACCACTAGGGCCAAAGATGAAGAAATAGAAGATTTTTATCAGCTGCTTCAGTCTGAAATTGATCGAACATACAATCAGGATGCACTGATAATTACTGCTGATTGGAATGCAAAAGTTGGAAACAAAAAGAAGGGTCAGTAGTTGGAAAATATGGCTTTGGTGATAGAAACAATGCCAGAAATCGAATGATAGAATTTTGCAAGACCAGTGACTTCTTCATTGCAAGTGCCTTCTTTCACCAACATAAATGGTGACTATACACATGGACCTCGCCAGATGGAACACACAGAAATCAAATTGACTACATCAGTGGAAAGAGATGATGGAAAAGCTCAATATCATCAGTCAGAACAAGACCAGGGGCCGACTGTGGAACAGACCATCAATTGCTCATGTGCAAGTTCAAGCTGAAACTGAAGAAAATCAGAGCAAGTCCACGAGAGTCAAAATATGACCTTGAGTATATCCCACCTGAATTTAGAGACCATCTGAAGAATAGATTTGACACACTGAACACTAGTGACTGAAGATCAGACGAGTTGTGGGATGACATCAAGGACATCATACATGAAGAAAGCAAGAGGTCTTTGAAAAGACAGGAAACAAAGAAAAGACCAAGATGGATGTCAGAGGAGACTCTGAAACTTGCTCTCGAGCATCGAGCAGCTAAAGCAAAAGGAAGAACTGATGAAGTAAAAGAACTGCACAGAAGATTTCAAAGGGCGTCTCGAGAAGACAAAGTAAAGTATTATAATGACAGGTGCAAAGAGCTGGAGATGGAAAACCAAAAGGGAAGAACACATTCTGCACTTCTCAAGCTGAAAGAACTGAAGAAAAAATTCAAGCCTCAAGTTGCAATAGTGAAGGATTCCATGGGGAAAATATTAAACGATGCAGGAAGCATCAAAAGAAGATGGAAGAAATACACAGAGTCATTATACCAAAAAGAATTAGTCGATATTCAACCATTTCAAGAGGTGGCATATGATCAGGAACCGATGGTACTGAAGAAAGAAGTCCAAGCTGCTCTGAAGGCACTGGCAAAAAACAAGACTCCAGGAATTGATGGAATATCAACTGAGATGTTTCAACAAACAGATGCAGCGCTGGCCGTGTTCACTCGTCTATACCAAGAAATATGGAAGACAGCTTCCTGGCCAACTGACTGGAAGAGATCCATATTTATGTCTATTCCAAAGAAACGTGATCCAACCGAATGTGGAAATTATAGAACAATATCATTAATATCACACTCAAGCAAAATTTTGCTGAAGATCATTCAAAAATGGCTGCAGCAGTTTATCAACAGGGAACTGGCAGAAATTCAGGCCAGTTTCAGAAGAGGACGTGTAACCAGGGATATCATTGCTGATGTCAGATGGATCCTGGCTGAAAGCAGAGAATACCAGAAGGATGTTTACCTGTGTTTTATTGACTATGCAAAGGCATTCGACTGTGTGGATCATAACAAACTATGGATAACACTGCTAAGAATGGGAATTCCAGAACACTTAATTGTGCTCATGAGGAACCTTTGCATAGATCAAAAGGCAGTTGTTCGGACGGACAAGGGGATACTGATTGGTTTAAAGTCAAGAAAGGTGTGCGTCAGGGTTGTATTCTTTCACCATACCTATTCAATCTGTATGCCGACCAAGTAATCAGAGAAGCTGGACTATATGAAGAAGAACAGGGCATCAGGATTGGAGGAAGACTCATTAACAACCTGCGTTATGCAGATGACACCACCTTGCTTGCTGAAAGTGAAGAGGACTTGAAGCACTTACTGATGAAGATTAAAGACCACAGCCTTCAGTATGGATTACACCTCAACATAAAGAAAACAAAAATCCTCACAACTGGACCAGTGAGCAACATCATGATAAACAGAGAAAAGATTGAAGTTGTCAAGGATTTCATTTTACTTGGATCCACAATCGACAGCCGTGGAAGTAGCAGTCAAGAAATCAAAAGATGCATTGCATTGGGCAAATCTGCTGCAAAGGACCTCTTCAAAGTGTTGAAGAGCAAAGATGTCACCCTGAAGACTAAGGTACACCTGACCCAAGCCATGGTATTTTCAATCACATCATACTCATGTGAGGGCTGTACAATGAATAAGGAAGACCAAAGAAGAATTGACGCCTTTGAATTGTGGTGTTGGCGAAGAATATTGAATATACCATGGACTGCCAAAAGAACAAACAAATCTGTCTTGGAAGAAGCGTGGCCAGAATGCTCCTTAGAGGCAAGGATGGCAAGACTGCGTCTTACATACTTTGGACATGTTGTCAGGAGGGATCAGTCCCTGGAGAAGGACATCATGCTTGGCAGAGTACAGGGTCAGTGGAAAAGAGAAGACCCTCAACGAGGTGGATTGACACAGTGGCTGCAACAATGAGCTGAAGCATAACAATGATTGTGAGGATGGCGCAGGACCGGGCAGTGTTTCATTCTGTTGTGGATAGGGTCCCTATAAGTCGGAACAAACTCGACGGCACCTAACAACAACAACAAGATTGAATGTCATTATAGAAGAACTAGAAGTAGTCCCATCTTAGGACAGTGTTCCGTTCTGATGACTCTGTAGTAAATCGGTTCTGAAGGAAGTCAAATAGCTCTTTTCTATTTTTAGTTTTCATTATTATTGCCTTTATGGTCAGTGTCCTTATAAATCCGACTTTTGATCACCTGCTAGTGAACACCTGAGGATGATAACATCACGAAATTAGGTGCTGCCAAATGGTACGTAGCACATATTACTTATAATAAAAAAAAATAATAATATGTACCAAAAAATTCTGTTCTGGTAACTCGAATATGTTGTAAGTCAGGGACTACCTGTAAATTGTTTATTGAGAAAATTCTTAGAAGAGGAAAGTCTTTGGGATTACAAAGCAAAAGAAACTATGATGCTCCTTTGTATGTTGTATGGATTTGCAATGCTGGAGAGTTATAAAGTGTGTTCTCATTGGGGCTTTGTGTTTCTAAGCTGAGAGTAAGTTTTTTTTAAAACCTTTTAAAAAACTTTTCTTCTAAGCAGGGGGTATGGAGAGAAAGGAGTCCCTGGGTGGCACAAATGGCTAAGCGTTGGACTACTAACCAAAAAGTTGGTGGTTGGAACCTACCCAGAGGTGCCTTGGAAGAAAGACCTGGTGACCTGCTTCCAAAAGATCATATATCGCCTTGAAAACCCTATGGAGTGCAGTTCTACTCTGAACACATGGGGTCACCAGGAGTGGGAGTTGAGTGGACAGCAACAGGCTTGGTTTTTTGGTTTATGGAGAGAAATGGAAAGAAGTCAATCCACAGATCAGTTTTCCCATCCCAGGAATTTTAAAATCTATAATTTTAGAACCGGACAGTACAGTTCTAGCAGTTGTGAAGCTCAGAAGAACTATGTACCTTGACTTTCATGGGTTTTGATTGTAGTTAATTTTAAACTTACTAGCTGTGTGACCATGGACTAGAAGCTTAATAAAATTTCAGCTTCTTCTTCTGTAAAATGGAGATAAGTGTTGCCTGAGGATTTTATGAGACGATGTATTTAAGGAGTCTGACATCATGCCTGGCACATAATGGACCATAGAGGTTTGTTCTTTTTCTTTTGGCTTATGTGTATACACTATACCTCAAAGCGGCCTCAGTTTAGGATATTTGGTGTAGGCCCCCCTCCATAACATGGGATAGAAAACACAATAAACTGGGAAACAGCATATAACAAACAAGAAAGATACTGAATAGTTACAAAATGCTATAACAAGGATGGAGGTTTCACGGTTTAAATTGCCCTTTTGCTCCTTGAGTAGAAGCCTCCATTATGAAAAAAGTTTATGGTGTTACGAGGTAGTTTAGTGTCTAGGGTTACAAAAACAAGTTTTGCTTAGATTGAAAAATCCATAAAGATTTTGTCCAAATATTGTAAACAACATTCCTTATTCTCACTACAATAAATTCTATACTGCTGACAAGCAGAAATACTGTGATTTAATCATTAACATCATTTCCAAAGTAATTTCAGGTTTTAACACGAGTAAAAAAGCAAAAACTTATAATAAAAGCAAAAATTACCTTTATTCAAGGATTAAGCATTTAAAAATAAGAATGTATTAACTATACAGCATATCTTAAGTACAATGCAAAATTTTTATGAGTTTTTATTTTTGATTATTCTTAAAACTGTTTTAAGTATTTTGGCCTGTTAATTTTTATGTTTGTATTTTATCACTCTTTTTGCACACTTTCTTCTTCTTATCACGTTTTTTTTTTTCACATTATATATTCATTACCATATTTATTCCATTTTCATTGTGACCAGATTTTAAAACACTCACCTTCCTTTCATAGGCACAGTTCTTTTTACTATGATGATTCAAAGAGTTGAAATCTTAACCAACCAAAATTACTCCAGTTTATACTTAAAATTTATATTAATATATGTCTATAAAATAACAAAAGGTGAACTTGTAAAATGCAAAAATTTAGTGTATTTTTTTTTATAACTTTTATTAAGCTTCAAGTGAACGTTTACAAATCCAATCAGTCTGTCACATATAAGTTTACGTACATCTCACTCCCTACTCCCACTTGCTCTCCCCCTCTTGAGTCAGCCCTTTCAGTCTCTCCTTTCTTGACAATTTTGCCGGCTTCTCTCTCTCTCTATCCTCCCATCCCCCCTCCAGACAAGAGTTGCCAACACAATCTCAAGTGTCCACCTGATATAATTAGCTCACTCTCCATCAGCGTCTCTCTCCCACCCGCTGACCAGTCCCTTTCATGTCTGATGAGTTGTCTTCGGGGATGGTTCCTGTCCTGTGCCAACAGAAGGTCTGGGGAACATGGCTGCCGGGATTCCTCCAGTCTCAGTCAGACCATTAAGTTTGGTCTTTTTATGAGAATTTGGGGTCTGTATCCCACTGATCTCCTGCTCCCTCAGGGGTCCTTGCTGTGCTCCCTGTCAGGGCAGTCATTGATGGTGGCCGGGCACCAACTAGTTCTTCTGGTCTCAGGATGATGTAGGTCTCTGGTTCATGTGGCACTTTCTGTCTCTTGGGCTCTTAGTTGTCGTGTGTCCTTGGTGTTCTTCATTTTCCTTTGCTCCAGGTGGGTTGAGACCAACTGATGCATCTTAGATGGCCGCTTGTTAGCATTTAAGACCCCAGACGCCACATTTCAAAGTGGGATGCAGAATGATTTCATAATAGAATTATTTTGCCAATTGACTTAGAAGTCCCCGCAAACCATGTTCCCCAGACCCCCGCGCTTGCTCCGCTGACCTTTGAAGCATTTATTTTATCCCGGAAACTGCTTTTGGTCCAGTCCAATTGAGCTGACCTTCCATGTATTGAGTGTTGTCTTTCCCTTCACCTAAAGCATTTCTTATCTACTGATTAATCAATAAAAAACCCTCTCCCACCCTCCCTCCCGCCCCCCCTCGTAACCACAAAAGTATGTGTTCTTCTCAGGTTTACTATTTCTCAAGATTTTATAATAGTGGTCTTATACAATATTTGTCCTTTTGCCTCTGACTCATTTCGCTCAGCAAAATGCCTTCCAGGTTCCTCCATGTTATGAAATGTTTCAGAGATTCGTCACTGTTCTTTATCGATGCGTAGTATTCCATTGTGTGAATATACCACAATTTATTTACCCATTCATCCGTTGATGGCCACCTTGGTTGCTTCCAACTTTTTGCTATTGTAAACAGAGCAGCAATAAACATGGGTGTGCATATATCTGTTTGTATGAAGGCTCTTGTATCTCTAGGGTATATTGCCAGGAGTGGGATTTCTGGGTTGTATGGTAGTTCTATTTCTAACTGTTTAAGATAACGCCAGATAGATTTCCAAAGTGGTTGTACCATTTTACATTCCCACCAGCAGTGTATGAGAGTTCCAATCTCTCCGCAGCCTCTCCAACATTTATTATTTTGTGTTTTTTGGATTAATGCCAGCCTTGCTGGTGTGAGATGGAATCTCATTGTAGTTTTAATTTGCATTTCTCTAATGGCTAATGATCGAGAGCATTTTCTCATGTATCTGTTGGCTGCCTGAATATCTTCTTTAGTGAAATGTGTGTTCATATCCTTTGCCCCCTTCTTGATTGGGTTGTTTGTCTTTTTGTGGTTGAGTTTTGACAGAATCATGTAGATTTTAGAGATCAGGCGCTGGTCTGAGATGTCATAGCTGAAAATTCTTTCCCAGTCTGTAGGTGGTCTTTTTACTCTTTTGGAGAAGTCTTTAGATGAGCATAGGTGTTTGATTTTTAGGAGCTCCCAGTTATCGGGTTTCTCTTCATCATTTTTGATAATCTTTTGTATTCTGTTTATACCTTGTATTAGGGCTCCTAGGGTTGTCCCAATTTTTTCTTCCATGATCTTTATCGTTTTAGTCTTTATGTTTAGGTCTTTGATCTACTTGGAGTTAGTTTTTGTGCATGGTGTGAGGTATGGGTCCTGTTTCATTTTTTTGCAAATGGATATCCAGTTATGCCAGCACCATTTGTTAAAAAGGCTATCTTTTCCCCAATTAACTGACACTGGTCCTTTGTCAAATATCAGCTGCTCCTACGTGGATGGATCTATGTCTGGGTTCTCAATTCTGTTCCATTGGTCTATGTGCCTGTTGTTGTACCAGTACCAGGCTGTTTTGACTACTGTGGCTGTATAATAGGTTCTGAAGTCAGGTAAAGTGAGGCCTCCCACTTTCTTCTTCTTTTTCAGTAGTGCTTTGCTTATCCGGGGCTTCTTTCCCTTCTATATGAAATTGGTGATTTGTTTCTCTATCCCCTTAAAATATGACATTGGAATTTGGATCGGAAGTGCGTTAAATGTATAGATGGCTTTTGGTAGAATAGACATTTTTACTATGTTAAGTCTTCCTATCCATGAGCAGGGTATGTTTTTCCACTTAAGTATGTCCTTTTGAATTTCTTGTAGTAGAGCTTTGTAGTTTTCTTTGTATAGGTCTTTTACATCCTTGGTAAGATTTATTCCTAAGTATCTTATCTTCTTGGGGGCTACTGTGAATGGTATTGATTTGGTTGTTTCCTCTTCGGTGTTCTTTTTGTTGATGTAGAGGAATCCAAGTGATTTTTGTATGTTTATTTTATAACCTGAGACTCTGCCAAACTCTTCTATTAGTTTCAGTAGTTTTCTGGAGGATTCCTTAGGGTTTTCTGTGTATATAATCATGTCATCTGCAAATAGTGTTAACTTTACTTCTTCCTTGCCAATCCGGATACCTTTTATTTCTTTGTCTAGCCTAATTGCCCTGGCTAGGACTTCCAGCACGAAGTTGAATAAGAGCGGTGATAAAGGGCATCCTTGTCTGGTTCCCGTTCTCAAGGGAAATGCTTTCAGGTTCTCTCCATTTAGAGTGATATTGGCTGTTGGCTTTGCATAGATGCCCTTTATTATCTTGAGGAATTTTCCTTCAATTCCTATTTTGGTAAGAGTTTTTATCATAAATGGGTGTTGGACTTTGTCAAATGCCTTTTCTGCATCAATTGATAAGATCATGTGGTTTTTGTCTTTTGTTTTATTTATGTGATGGATGGATTACATTAATGGTTTTTCTGATATTAAACCAGCCTTGCATAAAAAAAAAAACTTTTTTTTTTTTTTTTATGCATACCTGGTATAAATCCCACTTGATCAGGGTGAATTATTTTTTTGATGTGTTGTTGGATTCTATTGGCTAGAATTTTGTTGAGGATTTTTGCATCAATGTTCATGAGGGATATAGGTCTATAATTGTCTTTTTTTGTAATGTCTTTACCTGGTTTTGGTATCAGGGAGAATGGTGGCTTCATAGAATGAGTTGGGTAGTATTCCGTCATTTTCTATGCTTTGGAATACCTTCAGAAGTAGTGGTGTTAACTCTTCTCTGAAAGTTTGGTAGAACTCTGCAGTGAAGCCGTCTGGGCCAGGGCTTTTTTTTGTTGGGAGTTTTTTGATTATCGTTTCAATCTCTTTTTTTGTTATGGGTCTATTTAGTTGTTCTACTTCTGAATGTGTTAGTTTAGGTAGGTAGTGTTTTTCCAGGAATTCATCCATTTCTTCTAGGTTTGCAAATTTGTTAGAGTACAATTTTTCATAATAATCTGAAATGATTCTTTTAATTTCATTTGGTTCTGTTGTGATGTGGTCCTTCTCGTTTCTTATTCGGGTTATTTGTTTCCTTTCCTGTATTTCTTTAGTCAGTCTAGCCAATGGTTTATCAATTTTGTTAATTTTTTCAAAGAACCAGCTTTTGGCTTTGTTAATTCTTTCAATTGTTTTTCTGTTCTCTAATTCATTTAGTTCAGCTCTAATTTTTATGATTTGTTTTCTTCTGGAGCCTGATGGGTTCTTTTGTTGCTCACTTTCTATTTGTTCAAGTTGTCGGGACAGTTCTCTGATTTTGGCTCTTTCTTCTTTTTGTATGTGTGCATTTATTGATATAAATTGGCCTCTGAGCACTGCTTTTGCTGTGTCCCAGAGGTTTTGATAGGAAGTATTTTCATTTTCGTTGCTTTCTATGAATTTCCTTATTCCCTCCTTGATGTCTTCTATACCCCAGTGTTTTTTCAGGAGGGTATTGTTCATTTTCCAAATATTTGATTTCTTTTCCCTAGTTTTTCTGTTATTGATCTCTAGTTTTATTGCCTTGTGGTCTGAGAAGGTGCTTTGTAATATTTCGATGTTTTGGACTCTGCAAAGGTTTGTTTTATGACCTAATATGTGGTCTATTCTAGAGAATGTTCCATGTGCACTAGAAAAAAAAGTATATTTTGCAGCAGTTGGGTGGAGAGTTCTGTATAAGTCAATGAGGTCAAGTTGGTTGATTGTTGTAAGTAGGTGTTCCGTGTCTCTGTTGAGCTTCTTACTGGATGTCCGGTCCTTCTCCGAAAGTGGTGTGTTGAAGTCTCCTACTACAATTGTGGAGGTATCTATCTCACTTTTCAATTCTGTTAAAATTTGATTTATGTATCTTGCAGCCCTGTCATTGGGTGCATATATATTTAATATGGTTATGTCTTCCTGATCAATTGTCCCTTTTATCATTATATAGTGTCCTTCTTTATCCTTTGTGGTGGATTTAAGTCTAAAGTCTATTTTGTCAGAAATTAATATTGCTACTCCTCTTCTTTTTTGCTTATTGTTTGCTTGATATACTTTTTTCCATCCTTTGTGTTTTAGTTTGTTTGTGTCTCTAAGTCTAAGGTGTGTCTCTTGTAGGCAGCATATAGATGGATCGTGTTTCTTTATCCAGTCTGTGACTCTCTGTCTCTTCATTGGTGCATTTAGTCCATTTACATTCAGGGTAATTATAGATAAATAAGTTTTTAGTGCTGTCATTCTGATGCCTTTTTATGTGTGTTGTTGACAATTTCATTTTTCCACATACTTTTTTGTGCTGAGGCGTTTTTCTTAGTAAATTGTGAGATCCTCATTTTCATAGTGTTTGACTTTATGTTAGTTGAGTCGTTACGTTTTTCTTGGCTTTTATCTTGAGTTATAGAGTTGTTATACGTTTTTGTGGTTACCTTATTATTTACCCCTATTTTTCTAAGTAAAAACCTAACTTGTATTGTTCTATATCGTCTTGTATCACTCTCCATATGGCAGTTCAATGCCTCCTGTATTTAGTCCCTCTTTTTGATTATTGTGTTCTTTTACCTATTGACTTCCATGATTCCCTGTTATGTGTATTTTTTTTTAATTAATCTTAATTTGTTTGTTTTTGTGATTTCCCTATTTGAGTTGATATCAGGACATTCTGTTTTGTGACCTTATGTTGTGCTGATATCTGATATTATTGGTTCTCTGACCAAACAATATCCTTTAGTATTTCTTGTAGCTTTGGTTTGGTTTTTGCAAATTCTCTAAACTTGTGTTTGTCTGTAAATATCTTAATTTCGCCTTCACATTTCAGAGAGAGTTTTGCTGGATATATGATCCTTGGCTGGCAGTTTTTCTCCTTCAGTGTTCTGTATATGTGGTCCCATTCCCTTCTTGCCTGCATGGTTTCTGCTGAGTAGTCTGAACTTATTCTTATTGATTCTCCCTTGAAGGAAACCTTTCTTTTCTCCCTGGCTGCTTTTAAAATTTTCTGTTTGTCTTTGGTTTTGGTGAGTTTGATGACAATATGTCTTGGCGTTTTTCTTTTTGGATCAATCTTAAATGGGGTTCGATGAGCATCTTGGATAGATATCCTTTCATCTTTCATGATGTCAGGGACGTTTTGTGTCAGGAGTTCTTCAAGTATTTTCTCTGTGTTTTCTGTCCCCCCTCCCTGTTCTGGGACTCCAATCACCCGCAGGTTATCCTTCTTGATTGAGTCCCACATAATTCTTAGGGTTTCTTCATTTTTTTAAATTCTTTTATCTGATTTTTTTTCAGCTATGTTGGTGTTGATTCCCTGGTCCTCCAGATGTCCCAGTCTGCATTCTAATTGCTCGAGTCTGCTCCTCTGACTTCCTATTGCATTGTCTAATTCTGTAATTCTATTGTTAATCTTTTGGGTTTCTACATGTTGTCTCTCTATGGATTCTTGCAACTTATTAATTTTTCCACTATGTTCTTGAATAATCTTTTTGAGTTCTTCAACAGTTTGATCGGTGTGTTCCTTGGCTTTTTCTGTAGTTATCCTAATTTCATTTGTGATATCTTTAAGCATTCTATAAATTAGTTTTTTATATTCTGTATCTGATAATTCCAGGATTGTATCTTCATTTGGGAAAGGTTTTGATTCTTTTGTTTGGAGGGTTGGAGAAGCTGTCATGGTCTGCTTCTTTAAGTGGTTTGATAATGGATTGTTGTCTCCGAGCCATCACTGGGAAACTAGTTTTTCCAGAAAATCCCCTAAAAAACAAATGCAGTCCGATCCCTATCAGAGTTCTCCCTCTGGCTCAGGCTATTCGTATGTTAATGAAGCCGCCTGGGGAGGGTGGGGGAGGGAACAGAGAGATAGGAGAGTAGCACCTCAGAATATAGCCAGAGTTGCTTGTCTTGCTTGGAATGACTATTATATCTGAGATTCCTGTGGGCGAGTCGCCTATGTGTGCTGGCTGTGTGGAGATTGCCCCCAGGGGGTCTGGCCCGCTGGAGTCATGGTCAGATCCTCTGCTTCCAGCCCCACGCCCAGCGTCAAGGCTCCCCTACTGGGACGGTGCACTCTCGACTCCAAAATCAGTCGCTGCCTCCCGGGGACTTCTCGTCCCTCCAGCCGCGTGGCCGTGCCGCCTCCGCGAACCAGTTGGGCCGCCTCCCGGGGTTAGTTCAGGTGGGTGGAGCAGCTCCCCGTGCTTGTGCCGTGACCGAGTGTCCCAGCTGGGACGCTGTTCTCCCCGCTCCAATACCAGTCGCTGCCTCCCAGGGACTTCTCCTATCGGCTGCGTCCCACGCTGCCCGCGCGACCCGGCTGGCCCCCTTCCCGGGGTTAGTTCAGGGGGGTGGAGCAGCTCTCTGTGCTTGTGCCGTACCTGACTGGTACGCTGGCTCCAGGCTCTGGAAACAATCGCTGCTTCCCCGTATTTGTTCATTCTCCATCTCTAAATCTGTGTTTGTTGTTCAGGGTTCGTAAATTGCTATGTATGTGATCAATTCACTTGTTTTTCCGTGTCTTTGTTGTAAGAGGGATCCGAGGTCGCGTCTGCCTAGTCCGCCATCTTGGCTCCGCCCCCCTAATGTATGTTTTAATTAGCTCTTTGTTTTGTTAGGTAGCCATATCCATTGTAATGAAAGTAATCAAGATTGAATTAGGAAAAAAAAGTCCTCTTTTAAAAAAAACATACAGCTACATACACAGCTATATATATATATAGACGTGTATGTTTGTGTGTTTATGTTATGTATATACATGGAGATATATATATATATATATATTTGTTTTCTTTTTTCACAGGGTGCCCATACAGAGTTACCTAGTAGGATGTAGTGTGACTGAGCTATTTGTCACAAGTTTCACAGTAATGTAAATGTCTGCTGTTCTCAATCCATTTGGTCTCTGGACCCTGTTATATTCTTAAAAATAACTGGGGAACCCAAAGAACTTTTGTTAATTTGCATTTTATTTATTAATATTTACTATATTAGAAATTAAAATGAAAACATTTAAAATATTAATTTAAAAACAATAATAAAACCACTACTTGTTAGTGTAAGTAATGAAAAAGTGATTATTTTCCAAAACAAAAAAATTAGTGAGAATAAGGAAACCCTGGTGGTGTAGTGGTTAAGTGCTACAGCTGCTAACCCAAGGGTCGGCAGTTCAAATCCGCCAGGCACTCCCTGGAAACTCTACGGGGCAGTTCTACTCTGTCCTATAGGGTCGCTATGAGTCAGAATCGACTCGACGGCACTGGGTTTTTCTGTGTTTTTTATGGCATTGTTTTCCAGTTTTGCATCTCTAGTCTGACTTAATAGAAGATGGCTGCAGTCAACCTATTTCAGTGGCACAAATTATGTAGCCTCTGGAAAACTCCATTGTACACTCAAGAGAAGGAAAGTGAAAAAGGCTAATAACATCTCAGTATTATTACGTAAAACAAATATATAGGGACCTAGCTATGGAAACCCTGGTGGCGTAGTGGTTAAGTGCTACAGCTGCTACGGCAGTTCAAACCTTCCAGGTGATCCTTGGAAACTATGGGGCACTTCTACTCTGTCCTATAGGGTTGCTATGACTTGGAGTCAACTGGACGGCAGTGGGTTTGGTTTTGGTTTGGAGCTACGGAAGATAGCACCCAGGACAATTAGTGTTAAATTGCTGAATGACTCTGATTGCTGGCAATTGAAACCGTGATGGCCAATAGAAACTTCTCACTGGCGCTCCCCTTAAGCAGTGTCCAAAGTATGCTCTCTGCACGCAGACACACACGCGTATATAAAGACTGAAAATTTGTTGGTTTGAACCACCACTCTGTGGGTGAAAGACCTGGTAATCCTGGTGATCCGCTTCCATATAGATTGTGGCTTAGAAAACCCTATGGAGCAGTTCTACTGTCACACGGGATTACTATGAGTTGAAATTGACTTAACAGCCCTTAACAACAACCACAGCAATATATATATGTATAATATATATTTTTTAAAATTAGAGCTACTTCTAGTGCATTCTTAAACATTACTGGACTATTTCTCCTCTTCTTTCTCAAAATTTTCCATTATCTTAGGCTCATCCTGTTTCTGAGCCATATATTTGTATCCAACGTATGTGTGGTGTTGTAATGAGTTTTAGTGATCTTTCCTAAAAGCTTTCCAGACTCTCACGATTCTTCATTTTAATCCTTTTGAGCTGTCACAGATGGGTGTGTAGCAGTTACTCTGTAACGTACCTCAATAATCTGAGAACGATGTTGTGTACAAGAAGCTTAGTTTATGTCAAGGTGATATCTAATGCTGCTAGAGAAGAGGTCGAAGGGCTGCAGGAAAACCTACTTTTTGAATTATTTTGATCTATAAAAAATCTTCTCTATCTCATCCATTATACCTTCCATCTCCTTCCAATGAAGGTTTCTTCCCAGACATTAAAAAGAAGGTCCTTCTGCCTCTATGCTATAAAGATATGGGAAGGATTAGTTCCTCAGTTCAGATTTTTTTTTGCCAGAATAAATGTTTCCATTTCCAAGCCGATTTTGGAATTGTTGTTGCTGTTGTTGTTAGGTGTGGATGAGTCGCTTCCGACTCACAGTGACCCTGTGTACAACAGAACAAAACACTGCTTGGTTCTGCACCATTCTCACAATCGTTGTGATACTATGGCAACCCTAGAAGACAAGCACAGAATTGTATAATCAGGAAAGTAAAGTAACTCGCCTAATAATACAAAAACTAAGCTGCAGTGTCAAGATTTTCTTGATCCCAAAGTTTGTATGCTTTACCGGAAAAAAAACAAAAAAACAAAAAAAAACAACAACTTGCTGCAGAATCAGTCTGACTGATGGCGACTCCATGTGTGTCAGAACCGTGCTCCATAGATTTTCAATAAATGATTATTTGGAAATAAGTTGTCAGGTTTTTCTTCTGTGGGCCTCTGGGTGGACTCAAAGCTCCAAACGTTCAGTTAGAAGCCAAGTGCTGTTTGCACCACCCAGTTCCTTCTGGGAATGGCCCTAATGATTTACTTTATGTGCACATTGGTTGTCAAAAACCTACGTTTTTATTTATTTATTTATTGTGCTTTAAGTGAAAGTTTCCAAATCAAGTCAGTCTCTCATACAAAAACATAGACACACTTTGCTATGTAACCCTAGCTGCTCTCCCGCTAATGTGACAGCACACTGCTCCTCTCCACCCTGTATTTCCCATGTCTGCTCAGCCGCTCCTGTCCCCTTCTGCCTTCTCATCTCGCCGCCAGACAGGAGTTGCCCAAATAGTCTCACGCGTCTACTTGAGCCCAGAAGCTCATTCCTTACCAGTATCGTTTTCTGTCTTATAGTCCAGTCCAATCCCTGTCTGAAGAGTTGGCTTCAGGAATGATTCCAGTCTTGGGCTAAAAGAGAGTCTGGGGGCTATAGACCTCTGGGATCCCTCCAGCCTCAGTGATGTACATTTTTGATGCTTCCATCACACCTCTGAAATTTTTTCACCTAGAAAAAACTTTTGGTTTACAGCCAAACATTTAACCATTGCACCACTGGGGCTCCTTTATTTTTTAATTAGCGGTGCTGAATTAAATGAGATTGATTGTACATTCCTTGCTGGTGTCTATTTCAGGAGCCTATTTTTGCCATACAAAATCACATACTTAAAAATGATCGAATTATGAGATCTTACCCATTGCGGTCGAGTTGATTCCGACTCATAGTGATCCTATAGGACAGGGTAGAACTGCCCTGTAGAGTTTCCAAGGAGCGCCTGATAGATTTGAACTGCCGAGCTTTTGGTTAGCAGCTATAGCCCTTACCCACTATGCAACCAGGGTTTCCAATTATGAAGTAGCAACATAAAATTACTTGGGATTTTACTGTCTCAATCAAATACCTCAAATGTAAATTTTCTAAAATGGTCCTCAATAGAAAGTTTTGTGTTTTCTGTAATTGGCACAAATAAACTGATTTCTCTTCCTGAACAGGATATAGGGCTTTTTTAAAAAAAAATATTTATAGCTATACAGATATGACTCATTTTATGACAAATTAATTAAACACAGATTTGAGAAGTGTTATTGTTCTTTTACAGAACTATTACCATTACATGAGGATCCACTGAAGATGTCATTGCATTTAAAATGATTATTATTATATAATATCACAGTTATATAATAATATTATTACTATTTTTAAATCACTATTTTCATTTTATTTTATTTTTTGTTTTTTAGGAAACCCTGGGGGTGTAGTAGTTAAGAGCTATGGTTGCTAACCAAAAGGTCAGCAGTTCAATCCACCAAGTGATTAAATCTTAGAAACTCCATGGGGTAGTTCTACTCTGTCCTATAGGGTTGCTATGAGTCAGAAGCGACTTGAGCCCAACAGGTTTAGGGTTTTTTTGTTTGTTTGTTTGTTTGTTTAGAAGTCCTGCTGGCATAGTGGTTAATGCACTCAGCTGCTAATGGAAAGGTTGGCGGTTTGAACCCACCAGCCTCTAGTGAGAGAAAGATATGGCGAACTGCTTCCATAAAGATTTATAGCCTTGGAAACTCAATGGGGCTGTTCTACTCTGTCCTACAGGGTGGCTATGAGTCGGAATCAACTGACTTGTTTTTGTTAGCTGCCATTGAGTTGGCCCCAACTCATGGAGACCCCATGCACAATGGAACAAAATACTGGATGGTCTTGCACCATCCCCATGATCAGTTGACCGGACTGTGTTCTGTTGTGATCCATAGGTTTTTCATTAACTGATTTTCAGAAGCAAATTGTCAGGACTTTCTTTCTAGTCTGTCTTAATCTGGAACTCGACTGGAAGCTCTGCTGAAACCTTTTCAGCATCATAGCAACACACAAGACTTCACCAACAGGTGGGTAGCGACTCCCCTTGAGGTGCATTGGCTGGAAATTGAGACTTCTCACATGGAAGACAAGAATTGTAGCACTGAACCAACAAAGCCTCATATTTTTTGACTGTTGTTGTGTGTTGTCAAGTTGATTCTGACTCATAGTGATCCTATAGGAAAGGGTTTCTAAGGCTGAAAACTTTAGGGAAGCAGGCTGCAACATCTTTCCTCCAGTGAGTAGCTGGTGAGGTGGATCTGACCAGTGTTTCAGTTAGCAGCCCAGCACTTAACAATTGTGCCACCAGGGTTCCTTTATTTTTTGACTAGCTGTACTGAATTAAATCAGATTAATTGTACATTTCTTGCTGGTGTCTCTTTCATAGATTCTTTTGGAAGAGACTTTGACTGGTTATCTTCATTCGAGTAGGGGAAAGGATGTAAATATAACTTCCTGCCTTGAGTAACCAAAATGATTAAAACAGTTTAATAGAGAAATGTGGATATACTTCGTGTTCTTCTTCCAGATGAAATTTAATACAACTAACGTGTTTGGGGGCTAGATTGAAAGCTACCATATTTTAAGACAGAAACATGGACTGGAAGAACCCAGCACATTCAGTAAGATTAGAAAAATGTGATTCATTTATTTTGTGGAAAAACAGGATGTTTTGACAACTCAGGAGAAAGGAAAAATGTTCCTTTCCTTGGATATGTCAAGCTCTTTTGCCAGTTGGTCAGCATTCTCCTGCCTCACCTACTTAAATGTTCACAAAATGGGTGTTTCATTTGCAGAATGAGCAAGGATCATCCTTGCTCCTGAACAATCCTGACAGCTTTAAGGCCGTAATTCTAGAAACAGGAGCCTGATGCTAAGCATCTGCACATGTTCTCCATCATTTCCTCCAGAAGAAAACAATAGTTGGGTAAGATTACACACTAATGGAATCCATTTTCACTAAATAGGTCCATTTAGTCAGTTGTAATTTAGTCAGTTGTAAGTTGTAGATCATAAAAGAGAAAAAGAAAAAACTAAAATGAGAAGGGTGCGATAAAAAGTTTCTGAGTAACTAATTACACATGCATGCCTAATTAGAGGCCTGAATATTATTTCAATACAACTGAAATCTTAAACATTTCTGAAAAGAAAATTCAATATTTAAGTTACCAGGAATTTTATAATGGATGTTTTGGTTTGGGGAGTTGATGTATTCCTTCTTCCTTGCCCCATTAACTTTTTCTGGGTGAGATTGTAAGGAAGTATTTTATCTGACACTGTAAAGCAAGAGATGAACTCTAAGATAATGAAGAAATATAGCTCTGGGGAGCCTGGTTATCTGATTGGCACCAGATAATCTTGTTAACACCCTAGGTGATCTCATACATTTGGGGAGGAATTGGATCCATTTGCATATTGACATAATGTGGATAACAATGATCTGTATATTCCCACAAAGAAAAAACAATGAAAACCATTGTACGGGGGAACAAATAAAATAATTGAAATATGATAATGTCTAGCAATAATTTAAGTGTTGATATGGAGAAATTCTAATAATAAACACTTATTAAGAGCCTACTACAGATCAGGTCCTGGGCTAGATGCTGAGGATACAGAAAGAACCCTTTGTTATTCTTTGTAACCGGAAGATAGAACTGAGACCAATGGACGAACATTACAGAGATTCAAACCTGAGTTTTGCATAAGGTAGAAATTCCTAAAAATCAGAGCTTTTATAAAAGCTAATGGGCTGTTTCGTGGTATAGAACACTTTAAAAGTGTTCTAAAGGCAAATGAGTGCCACTTTGCAAGGAATGCTTCCTACGTGATAGTGAAATTTTCAAAAGTTCATCTCAACTCTGCATTTTTTAAAAAAAATCATATGCTATTTCATTTTAAAATTAGGTTCAGATTAAAATTACATACTGTAAGTTAACCTTGGCCTACAGAAAAAAGGCTAAATGAGGTGTCAGAAATGTTTCAGAGAAGCAGGGAAAAAACTAGTAGGTGTATTCCTGTTACAAGGTGCCATCGACCATCCATTTACTCATTCACCACATCCCTTCTATGTGCCATGTCCTGTGCTTAGGAACTCTTTCCTGCTCCCAGCTAAGGCCCAGCCCCTGCTCCCCTGCCCTGCAGTGTAGCAAACATTTCCAAAGGGCTTACTGTGTGCTTGGTGCCTCGTGCTTGGCACTGGGGATACAAATATAGATAAAAGGACCTGTGGATTAGACACAGCACAGAGTCTGGTCTGATGTAGCCCCTTCAGCCACCTTCCTTACCCATGGTGGCTCATACTGGACACTCTATAAAAGGATTTCTGTGTTCTTGAACTTGAGCTTGCTTCCGATTCCCTTGCCTTGCTCCTTTTCCTGAGATTTCTACCCTCTCCAGCACACTACCTTGCCATTTGTTCTTCCACGTTCTTCTACCCATCGCCTATACGATTTGATATATGCATTGTCTTCCCAGCCATGACTTTGGCTCTTCTCAAAACACCTTGGATGTTAATTCTACTTGTCAGGACCTTCTGGGAAATTCTATCCTGGAGCTGCTATACTCTATCCTGGGGCTGCTCCCACTTTTACCTGATTGGGTCAGGCTTTTAGGCAGGACGCAGACCTAAACTCCATAGGCCCTCTTCTCTTATATTTTGAAGATGGTCATCCTCTGTCTCTACTCTTTAAGAAGTGAGCTGGAGAGTTTGCAGAACTCTGCCCCATTCTACTCTTGGACTTCCTTGCTAGTGTTTCTTTAATCTATACCTTTTTATGTGCGTTTATATGTATAGATCTCTGCAGAGACATTATTTTTCCTTATTTATTTCAGCTACCCCTTCTAATCTGATGCATCACATAACCATTTTAGTGTTTTCATTGCAAGCAGAAAATTTAGTTAGCTGAATTCTAGAGTTTTAATCCTAGTATTTCTCCCACTTTGCAAATCAAGGCACACAAAATGAGTGACAGTGTTGAATTTGCCTTAGGAAGGAGAAAGCCAATCTTGTGCAGCTGTTTTTCCTGGTCCTGCTCGTTTTTAGAATAGCAAAACAGGTTACCAAGGGAACTATGAAATCCTGTCTCTGTCCCACGACCCTGTAATTTTGTGCATGAGGTTAATAACCAGACATTGACCTTTCTTTGATGCCTTGGAGGGGTGGGGGTGATTGTGGTCTTCAAGATCCGTCAGCTTCAAAGTTATTATGTTTAACTTAGAGCTCTGGACTCAAAAGGACTTCATTCAAAAACCTTTCTTGGTAGTATGCTAACCTTACAATCTGCTGTCTACGAGAGGTGTTTAGTTATCGATCCTAAAAATGGGATGGATTACTGAGCTTAACACTTGAGACAAGAAATCTCTGAGTTTATACTTTTTACCTTAGAGTTGCAAGTTCTATTTCTTCCATAAATTGAATCATAAAATATTTTCTGAATGTGATCTATACAAATCATTGTATGTGGAACCATCTTTGTATCTGAGCACTTTTTCTTTCTTTTAATTTGCCATTTTAACATTTTTCACATGTTCAATTCAGTGAGACCAGTTACATCGGTCATGTCATACAACCATAACCAATAACTGTTGGCAAATTTTCCATCACCATAAACTGGAAGTCACTGCTTTCTTATGATTTCTCCCTTTCCCCTCCCTCCCACTTTCTGGTCTCTATGCATTTACCTATTCTAGGTATTTCATATTAGTGTGATCATGCTTTATTTATCCTTTCGTAATTGACTTATTTCACTCAGTATAATGTTTTCAAGATTCATTCATTGTTGTGGCATGCACCAAGACTTCATTTCTTTATGGAAGAGTGATATTCCACTGAATGTATATGCCACATTTTGCTTATCCATTGCTCTGTTGATGGACATTTTGGTTTTTTCCACTTTTTGGTTATTGCGAATAGTACTGCAATGAACCTTGGTGTACATGTGTCTGTTTGGGTCACAGCTTTCAAGTCTAGGGTATAAACCTAAGGGTGGAATTGCTGGATCATATGGTACCTCTATGTTGAAATTTTTGAGGAAGCAACAAACTATTTTGTATCTGAACACTTTTATCATCTAAGAAATTCTGTGACTCTAAAGATCCAGAATGGCAAAAATATTGTTTTCGATTTTATTCTCATTGCAAATGAGAAGACTCTGAAGTAGACTATATTTGTTTTTAAATCTCGGGAACTATTTCCGCCCCCCACCCCCCATATCACAGAATTAAGAGTTTGGGACAGATATACATGTAGATGATTAGGTAAAATTATGACGGAGAATTTTTGGGGGATTCCTCATGGAGAAGTGGTATCCTGTTCCTCAGTGAACTTATTTGGCTCTTTAGAGAAATTTGCTTTCCCTCCTACATATCAAACAAGGATGACATAAATTCATATTGCTGAATTTATTTTTTAAAAATTCTTGTAGCAAAAAGTGAATAAGCGAGAGTGTATTCCAGGACAACAACAGAACGTCCGTGGAAACTTTAATCTGAAAATGAAAAAAATTAGTGACACAAATGGGACATTGGCGAAATTTCTGAGGTAAAGTTTTAATACAAAACAGTTTAAATGTAAAAAAAAAAAAAAAAAAAAAAACTTTTCAGAGCTCTAATGAGCATATTTCCGACAATGTCTAACACTAAAAAGGAGTGAATGAAAAGGACTAATATAGCTACCATACATTTTTAATTCCTGGCTCATTAATTCTCTAAGGAGTTGTCTTAGGATATGAGACTGGGAATATTATTCAATTCAAGAAACATAGAAAAGGAACCAAATTGGATTAGAGGAAATTAATGTTTAGGTAGCAGCTATATTATTACATATAGTGAATATTGTTAGTATTAATAGTATTAGCTATAACCAAAGATGGAAACCCTGGTGGTGTTTATAACCAAAGAAACCAGATTTTTATAAATAATGTACCAGTTTTCACAAATTTTCTGTGCCAGAATGGCAGCATACTTACCTAGAAAAATGAATGAGGAAATTGAGTCCTGCCTTCGTCCTAAAGTTGTCTGAGCAGAGTTAACTGCATGTGCTCCATGTGCTGGTCAAAGGAGAGCCCTGGCAGTACTTCCTCTAGTGTCAGGTACACAGGACATTCCACTGAGGAGCAACAGGACTTCAAAGGAGACCAGCTGGGGGCCAGATGAGGCAGTGGTAGCCCTGAAGGGGTTAACATGGTAAGTTCCTTAGCCTGGGCTTCTTATTCTGCCCCGGGGTAACCTCCTATTATTTACACAAAGAAAGCCACAGAGTTGAAATCATGAAAAAAAAAAAAAAAAAAAGATCATTTCTTTCTACCTCCTGAATTTTTTTTTTTCTGCAAGAGCAGGTCCACTCAGTACAATCCACCCGTCAAAATTTTTAATTCAGAATTATTATAAACTTAAACCATGTACTTGTCCTGAGGATCATTTTGTGTATGTGGGTGTAGCTGTTCTAAAAGACTTCTTTTGGTAAGAAGGATGAATATGTCTAAGTCCTGGGCCAAAACTAAAATAGAAGTAAAAAAAAAAAAAATTTGAAGTTGAATGTGACCAAACCATCATTTGTGTCTTTGCCACTTTGGTCTTCAGAAATACCCAGCAATGCGTTGCTGTTGCGTTGCAATATCCGAAAGCTTGGCATTTGTCCTCAAGAAGCCTTGGGCAGGTTGGTAACAACCCGAAGGTAAAGCTGTAAGGGCCTCCTTGGTGAGAAGAAAGGATGGTATGTGAACTTAATAGTTGAGAGGCTGCTAAATACAGTGTCTGCCAGAAGTTTCCATGAACCACAAAATACTCTTTAAGTTCTTCAAAGCAAATTACTCCAACCACTAGATAAGGTTACAATGCATGATATTATTATGCTGCAGGCTTTTTCCCCCCTCCAATGTAATATATTTGTTTTGATTTTGGCTGGGGAAGTTCCTTTGTTGGTCAGCCACAACATTTCCACTAACTCACAGAAATTCCCCATCTCAAGACTCCTTCCTGCCAGTTTTCTCCCTGCCCAAACAGGAGAGACAACATTAGCAGTGTTGTGTAAAACATTTAAAATTAAAAAATTTTTTTCCTACACCTGCGGACCGATGAATTGAGTAACACCAGGACTATTCACAAAGTTCCTAATCAAACCCATGAGTTTGCGAACACGTATTTTAACTAAATCTTTATGCATTATACTAGAAACTGGTTCTAGGTTTTAAAAGATAAAGAAGTACCAGAGTTATTTCAGAGACACCTTTTGGATTGTGTGAGATCTAGTTTACCTGTTTTGGCTGCCCAGAGCACTGCTCACTGAAAGCTCCTACGGCTTCCACTTCAATTCTTAAAGGCCTGGTTTGCCCATTAGGCCTCATAGGAGAACAGTAAATCCGCAATATTAAGTGGTCAACTAAATATCTATTAGGTGTGAAGCAAACTGGTCCCTCACGAATACTGTGGCAAAGTTAACCCACGTGAGTAAAGTTAGCAAGTATTTTACAGTTTAAATATATTAGAAAAATGACACTATTACTGGGAAAATTGGTGTTGTTAGTTGCCATTGAGTTGATTCAGACTCATGGCAACCCCATGGGTGCAGTGTGGAACTGCTTCATAGGGTTTTCAAGGCTGTGACCTTTCAGAAGCAGATCGGCAGGCTTGTCTCCCACGGTGCCTTTGGTGGATTTGAACTGTCAACTTGTTGGCTAGTAGTTGAATGTTTAATTATTTGTACCACTCAGCGACTCCTACTGGTATCATTCTTAGTGTTGTTGTGTGCCATGGAATTGATTCCAACTCATAGCATCCTTACAGGACAGACTAGAACTGCCTCATAGGGTTTTTCTAGGCTGTAATCTTCATGAGAGCAGATCGCCAGGTCTTTTCTGATCTTTTCTCCTATAGAGCTCCTTGGTGGTTTCAAACCACCAACCTTTCAGTTAGCTGCTGAGAGCTTTAACCATTAGAAGCCTCCATTCACTGAGCATTTTACTATGTGCCAGACATAGGGCTAAGTACTGCACATACATTACCTCTTGAATTCCTTACATCAGCCCAGAAAAAATATTATTCAAATTTTATAGATTTATAAGCATAGCTCCATTAAACAATTTGCACAAGGATATATGGTCACAAGTGGAAAAAACAAGATTTAGGCACTACTACAAAAGCAGTGTCATGAACCATTAACCAATGCTACTTTACAAAAGCCTGGTTAACCAAGCTTTGGGTAGAGTGAGAACGAACACATTTCTCTGTGCTCGAACTGGTTTCTGATTCAAAGGAACCCCTAGGAAGGCCCATACTGGTTCTGTGCAGTGTCCATATGGGATCTTTACGTCTCCTGAAAAAGATCCACATTAAGCCTAAGTGTAACTCTGTCTCTTCCTCAGAGGGCACAGGGATACCTGGTGAGGTCCCAGTTAGACATCTGCATAACAACAATAGTAACAGACACAAAGAGTTTTCATCTCCTGCCAGGCACTGTTCTGAGCATTGTACACGTAATAACTCATTCAACTTTGACAACAACCCTATAAGGTAGGCCCTAACATTCTGGGGATGAGCTATGGTGTGGGGAGATTTTTCTATTTAAACAAGTGTTTGAAATACTACCTACTGTATTACCTTTTTAATAATCCACATTTCACGTTTGTCTAGTAAAGGCTCTGAGAAGCTCTGCAGTAAAGAAAAATTTAATATACACTCTTATCTCCACTAATTCCTATTAATATCTTTCAGAGCACAGATTGAGGACCACTGCTCCACACCTTCAATAATAGCCTGAATCCAGAAAAAAAAACAACAGGCAAATCCTCACTTGCCAGGAGATGAGAGGAAGGGCAACAGATGGTTAGGATACAACTCTAGCAATTCTAAACGCTGGGACTAGATGAGAAAAGCTCTATTCTAGGTGTCAGTCGGAAAGTTGTTTGCCAGTGCAGAAACAAATATAGGAAAAGCTCTGTTGTTTGCCACCTAACCAACCCAAGCATTCATCATTTATGCTATTTCTAAATGCAAGCCATTCATTTAACAATACAGTGATACCAGGACTCAGAACAGGCTAGCAATATATGTAAATATATAACTTCTGGAAACCCTGGTGGTGTAGTGGTTAAGTGCTATGTCTGCTAACCAAAAGGTCGGCAGTTCGAATCCACCAGGCGCTCCTTGGAAACTCTATGGGCCAGTTCTACTCTGTCCTATAGGGTTGCCATGAGTTGGAATCGACTCAACGGCACTGGGGCTTGGGCATATAACTTCTAATGAAAGGATAAATCTGTTCAAATAGAGAAGATAATCTTGTTATATTTACTTGTAAAAATTGCCGGTCTTTCATAGCCTGTTCATTATCTGAGAGCTCTGAGGAAAGGTTCAGCAAGTGATTTATATTCAATATCTGATCACCTTGCTGGCTTCATGGAATCATTTTTAGTGCTTAACCCTAGGATGGAAAGAAAAAGAAGTGACACAAGGGAGGTCAAGGGACAACTGGGTATTACTAATTTGGCCATTTATTTATTTATTAAGAATTTATCAGGCAATCATAATATTTAACAGTGCTCACACAAGGGAATGAAAATGCCTTTATCCTTAGAGATTATGTCCCTTGGTTGGGGAGAGGATTCACATGGCAGAATGAATCAAGGCATTAAATGTCACCGGAGTTTGGGGTATGGAGTTGGTGATGTAGGCAGAATGGTTATAAAAGTTTCAAAAAATTTGCCTTGGACTTTAATGATAAGTGACATTTGGAAAAAGACAGATGAGGAAAAGTCATATTCTGGTCTGGGTATGTGTATGTGATGTGTACATGTGAGAACGTGTGTGTGTGTGTGTGTGCGTGCACGTTGGGAGCAGGGTGTAGGACTGTCTTCTGGGGATAGCAACAACTTGGTCTGGCTGAAGGGAGGTTCTCATTTCATATGAAGACTTTAGAAATGTAGACTAATTTCAAGTTGTGGAGTTCTTTGAAAGTTGCACAAAATTTTGCACTTTTTTTCTAGTATTCAAGACAGAGTCCTTGAAGGTTAAGCAGTACCAACCCCCCCTCTCCAAAAACCAAATCCATTGCTGTCAATTCAGCCTCATAGTGATCCTATAGGACAGAGTAGAACTACCCCACAGGGCTTCTAAGTCTGTAAATCTTTATGGAAGCAGACTGCCATATCTTTCTCCCATGGAGTGGCTACTGGGCTCTAACTGCTGACCTTTTGGTTATCAGCTGAGCACTTTAACCACTGAGACATCAGGGTTCCTTCTTGGGTAATAAACTGGCATAAAAAGTGTTTTTCTTCAGAAGAATCACCTGCTGGCACTGTAGGTAATCTGGAAGGAAAGAAGAAAGGCAGAGGGCTGCATTGTAGGCAAGGGAACACAGTACCACCTGATAACCTGGATTAGTATTGCCGTGAAATGGAACTAAAAGGAAGCGCATGACTGAAGGACTACTGGATATATGGCTGA
Organism: Elephas maximus indicus; assembly: GCF_024166365.1. NCBI lineage: Eukaryota > Metazoa > Chordata > Mammalia > Proboscidea > Elephantidae > Elephas > Elephas maximus. The sequence continues at coordinate 44,533,726 of NC_064823.1, forward strand.
AGAGGAGTTCAGGAGAATGCAGGTTTACAAACCTGTGTGAGTGCCAAAATGAAGGTGTCTCTGAAATAACTCTGAATTACAATTTTATCTATGTAGCACATCATTTTGGTCAATACCGAATAATTACACTATGAATGTAAATAGACTCATTATTTCATGCCAAAAAGTAGCATTTCAAAAATTGTCTGTAATTTACAAAGGAATTTTCTTAATCCAATGGGATGGGGCGGGGGGAGGAAAGAAATATGTTCTTTCATAATCTGTGAGGTTATGTCAACTATTTTTTCCAAGTAATGTCAACCGTCAGTATATATTGGAAAGGCATTCTTCCTTTGCACAGATTCTGTATTCCCATAACTATGGAAACTTAGCTAAGCATTAAATGTATACAGATTTACCTATGAAGAAAAAGATGTAATTATTACTTATAATGCAGGGCAACCGAGGATTTCCCTCCTTGGCAGAAAACATTACTTGCATGAAGCTGATTAATCGATTGGAATCCAATTTGGAGTATATCGTTAATATTTTCTAAGATCAAGTAGTACTTACTCAACAAGAGTTTTGAGCACTATTTTATTCCTAGACCATAAGAGTACTTGGTACAAGATACAAGATGGGGCTAGAAGATGTGTTTTGAGTATCTTTACACCATATTAAACTTCAGACTTTATTCTCTAGGAATCAGGGAGCTATCAATAGTTTCGAGTCAAAAAAGATGTGATAAAATCTACTTAGAATGGATTACAGGGGAGGAATTTTGGAGGCAATAAGACAACCTAGAAAGCCATGACAATAGTCCTGGTTAAAAATGTTAAGTCCTAAAAGAGGTGCGGCACGTGAAATACAGATGAGAGACATTGCTGGGTACAAAACAAGGTTTAGATAAAGTAAAATAAATTAAGTAGTTAGTTGAACAGTAAGTATAGTCCTTGTGGTATGTAGTATTTATTAACTAATTGAGCAGTCTATATATTAATCTTAGACTAATCATGACATTTAGGGACATTCATGATATTTAACTTTTTACCTCGGGATCTTCCTTTGGCTCTTCACTTACCTGTTTGTAAAGTCTCATTTTTCTATACTCAAATATTAAAGAACGGATAACTGTTAATACACTAAAGTTCTTCACTTGTCTTTTACTCTGAATTATATGCCTATGGCTATGATTACAATCTCATATAACAAACCACTCTCTTAGGAATTTATTGATCGCATGTCCATGTGCCTACATATTTATATATATGTCTTCCCCAGTTCCCCATTCTTTTTAAATTCTTGATTTTTCTGTGCCTGTAAATAAATGGCCCAAATTCAAAGGTAGTATTTCTAGTAGAACATTTTAAATTAGTTGGTGCTCCCATTATTGGATGGTTCTGCCCATACCACTGTAAATAGTCCCTTTATTACGCTCTCCTCAAATATGAATATGCTGTCACTTTCTTTCTGGGGCCTTAACTACTGATACCACCAAGGAGGGGAAAAAAAAATCCCTATTCTCCATAATTTATTTTATTCTTTTTGAGCTAAATTACCACTTGATTTTTGGAGAGGAAAGAAATAGCCTTCTTTAGGAGGACATATTCAGTGGACACTACTAACTAGACAATATTTGACTTCTAATTATGTCTCCTAAGGCATAGTGGTTAAGTGCTACAGCTGCTAAGCATAAGGTCGGCAGTTCAAATCCGCCAGGCGCTCCTTGGAAACTTTACAGGGCAGTTCTACTCTGTCCTATAGGGTCGCTATGAGTAAGAATTGACTCGATAGCAGTGGGTTTGGGGTTAAACAATTACTAGGAATTTTATAGTGTGCTTCAGGGGAATAATCTCAAAAAATGTTTTCTGAATGGAAAGACATATTCATTTTGTTTAGTTGCTAACATATGCCAGACGCTTGTTGAACATATTTTCCAATTCAGCTCTCCCAATAATCCTGAGAGACAGGAATGCTTTGAGATGCTGTCGTTTTTCAGACCAGGAAACTGAGTCATGGAGGTGTTACTTGCTCCAGGTCCCACAACTGGTAAACCTAGGGGACAGGATCAAGCCCAGGTTCATTTGACTTTATAATCCAGGATTCTTCCAGCTCACCACACGATAAATATTTCTTACTCTGAGGCATCTTAAACAAAATTTAGGGGGAAAAGTTGTTGAGTTTACAAGATATTGATTTTAAAACTTTTCTCACAATGTGGGTGGTCTCTAACACTTCTCCCTCCTACAGCAATCACTCAGATCACATTCCATTTCTTCCTTGCCTCAGGGAGAACCACTTTGAAACAGACCTAGAAAAGACCACAGCTAATAGTACTTCCAGGAAAAGTTGCTTCCTGGTGTGGCTTGTCAGGTCAGTCGCAGGACAGGAGAACCAGAGGTTGGGTGTAGTAAATCAGGACAATTCAGGTAGGCAGAATTCTGCTGAGCCTGGCCCCAACCCCGGTTTCACCCCACACTACCGAAATCTCTCATCCCAGTGCTATGTGGACCACTAAACAGTCTTTTTTTTCCCTGATCATGACTCTGGTGAAGGCTCAAAGGCTCAGAGATATAAATTGTACCCAAATTGCAAGCTGTGTCAAGGTCCTTGACCTTTGGGTTGAAGATCTTTACAGAGATGCTTCCAATTCTTATCTTCAATTTATACATAATTAGATCCTCCTGTATTTGCTCTTGACTTACAATGTAGTTCTTCACGGGAGTTTTAAAAAGATGTTTACACACGTGTTAGCATTCGTTGCCCCGGACTTCACGTACCCTCCCTTGCTAAATGAGTGTGAAATAAAAATATTTTTAATGCAGGTAGGCACTGCACTTGAACCTGGGTTAATTCTGGAATTGTACACAGCTGTGTGACTTTAAACAATAAAAGGAGAATGACAGGAACCTCTAAGATTACTGCAAAATTTTGTACTCCTTAGTGCAAGGAGGTGGTGTAGTGGTGTAGAGCAGTGGTTAAGTGCTACAGCTGCTAACTAAAAGTTAGCAGTTCGAATCCACCAGATGCTCCTTGGAAACTCTACAGGGCAGTTCTACTCTGTTCTATACGGTTGCTATGAGTCAGAATCGACTCAACGGCAGTGGGCTTGGTTTTTTTGGTTTAGTGCAAAGAATCCTTTGGATCAGTGGGTGCATAATAAATCCTGAATAACTGTCTAGTTAAATGGAAAAAAGCAAGGGGCACTTCCCCCTGTAACCATTTTGCATTTTTGGTCTGAACTAACATTACTGTGTGACCACCTAAATGTTTTCTCATCTGAACTCTCCTGAGACTGAAAACAGAGACAATGTTCCTTAGAGTTAAAGAGTAGAGCTTGGAATCAGGCAGATCTGAGTTCATCTGTGATACATGAGTGCTGCGTGATTGTGGGCAAGTTCTTTCACCTCTCCACATCTTAATTTCCTCATCTGTAAGAAGAGGGTAACGTCACATCAGTTATGGTTCTTTAGGTACAAGCAGCAGAAATCAACTGGTAAGCAACTTAGACTAAATTTTTTAAAAATAATTTTTATTGTGCTTTAAGTGAAAGTTTACAAATCAAGTCAGTCTCTCACATAAAAACTTATATACACCTTGCTACATACTCCCAATTACTCTCCCCCTAATGAGACAGCCCACTCCCTCCCTCCACTCTCTCTTTTTGTATCCATTTCGCCAGCTTCTAACCCCCTCTACCCTTTGATCTCCCCTCCAGATAAGAGATACCAACATGGTCTCAAGTGTCCACCTGACCCAAGAAGCTCACTCCTCACCAGCATCCCTCTCCAACCCATTGTCCAGTCCAATCCATGCCTGAAGAATTCGCTTCAGGAATGGTTCCTATCCTGGGCCAGCAGAAGGTCTGGGGGCCATGACCACTGGGGTCCTTCCAGTCTCAGTCAGACCATTAAGTCTGGTCTTTTTTATGAGAATTTGGGGTCTGCATCCCACTGCTCTCCTGCTCCCTCAGGGGTTCCCTGTCAGGGCAGTCATCGGTTGTAGCCGGGCACCATCTAGTTCTTCTGGTCTCAGAATGATGTAGTCTGTGGTTCATGTGGCCCTTTCTGTCTCTTGGGCTCTTAATTACCTTGTGTCCTTGGTGTTCTTCATTCTCCTTTGATCCAGGTGGGTTGAGACTCATGGATGTATCTTAGATGGCCACTTGCTAGCGTTTAAGACTCCAGACACCGCTCTTCAAAGTGGGATGCAGAAAGTTTTCTTAATAGATTTTATTATACCAATTGACTTAGATGTCCCCTGAAACCATGGTTCCCAAATCCCTGCCCCTGCTACGCTGGTCTTCAAAGCATTCAGTTTATTCAGGAAACTTCTTTCCTTTTTGTTTACTCCAGTTGTGCTGACCTCCCCTGTATTGTGTGCTGTTTTCCCCTTCACCTAAAGTAGTTTTTATCTACTATTTAATTAGTGAATACCCCTCTCCCACCCTCCCTCCCTCCCCGCTCTCGTAATCATAAGTGTTTTCTTCTCAGTTTAAACTATTTCTCAAATTCTTATAATAGTGGTCATATACAATATTTGTCCTTTTGCAACTGACTAATTGCACTCAGCATAATGCCTTCCAGGTTTCTCCATGTTATGAAATGTTTCACAGATTCATCACTCCTTTATTGATGTGTAGTATTCCACTGTGTGAATATACCATAATTTACTTATCCATTCATCTGTTGATGGGCACCTTGATTGCTTCCATCTTTCCGCTATTGTAAACAGTGCTGCAGTAAACACGGGTGTTCATATATCTGTTCGTGTAAAGGCTCTTATTTCTCTAGGGTATATTCTGAGGAGTGGGATTGCTAGATCGTATGGTAGTTCTATTTCTAGCTTTTTAAGGAAGCACCAAATCGATTTCCAAAGTGGTTGTACCATTTTACATTCCCACCAGCAGTGTAGAAGTGTTCCAATCTCTCCACAGCCTCTCCAACATTTATTATTTTGTGTTTTTTGGAATAATGCCAGCCTTGCTGGAGTGAGATGAAATCTCATTGTAGTTTTGATTTGTATTTCTCTAATGGCTCATGATCGTGAGCATTTCCTCATATATATGTTACCTGCCTGAATGTCTTCTTTAGTGAAGTGTCTATGCATATCTTTTGCCCATTTTTTAATTGGGCTATTTGTCTTTTTGCAGTTGAGTTTTTGCAGTATCATGCAGATTTTAGAGATCAGGCGCTGATCGGAAATGTCATAGCTAAATACTTTTTTCCAGTCTTTTACTCTTTTGGAGAAGTCTTTGGATGAGCATAGGTGTTGGATTTTTAGAAGCTCCCGGTTGTCTAGTTTTTCTTCTGCATCCTTAATAATGTTTTGTATACTGTTTGTGCCATGTATTAGGGCTCCTAACGCTGTCCCTATTTTTTCTGCCCTGATCTTTATATTTTTAGATTTTACGTTTAGGTCTTTGTCCATTTTGAGTTAGTTTCTGTGCATGGAGTGAGGTATGGGTCTTGTGTCATTTTTTTGGAGATGGATATCCAGTTATGCCAGCATCATTTGTTAAAGAGACTGTCTTTTCCCCCATTTAACTGTTTTGGGGCCTTTGTCAAATATCAACTGCTCATATGTGGATGGATTTATGTCTGGATTCTCAATTCTGTTCCATTGGTCTATGTATCTGTTGTTGTACCAGTACCAGGCTGTTTTGACTACTGTGGCGGTATAATAGCTTCTAAAATCAGGTAGAGTGAGGTCTCCCACTTTGTTCTTCTTTTTCGATAATGTCTTACTTATCCAGGGCCTCTTTCCCTTCCATATGAAGTTGGTGATTTTTTTCTCCATCTCATTAAAGAATGTCGTTGGGATTTAGATCGGAATTGCATTAAATGTATAGATCGCTTTTGGTAGGATAGACATTTTTATAATGTTAAGTCTTCCTATGCATGAGCAAGGTATATTTTTCCACTCACGTAAGTTTCTTTTGGTTTCTTGCAGAAGTGTATTGTAGTTTTCTTTGTATAAGTCTTTTACATCTCTGGTAAGATTTATTCCTAAGTATTTTATCTTCTTGGGGGCTACTGTAAATGGCATTGTTTTGGTGATTTCCTCTTTGATGTTCCTTTCGTTGGTGTAGAGGAATCCAACTGATTTTCGTGTGTTTATCTTGTATCCTGATACTCTGCTGAACTTTTCTTTTAGTTTCAGTAGTTTTTTAATTACCTTTTCAATCTCTTCTTTTGTTATGGGTCTATTTAGATGTTCTACCTCTGTTTGTCTTAGTTTAGGTAAGTAGTGTGTTTCTAGGAATTCATCCATTTCTTCTAGGTTTTCAAATTTGTTAGAGTACAATTTTTCATAGTAATCTGCTATGATTCTTTTAATTTCTATTGGGTCTGTTGTAATATCACCATCTTGTTTCTTATTCGGGTTTTTTGCTTCCTCTCCTGTTTTTCTTTTGTCAGTTTCGCCAGTGGTTTATCAATTTTGTTGATTTTTTCAAAAAACCAGCTTTTGGTCTTGTTAATTCTTTCAATTGTTTTTCTGTTGTCTATTTCATTTAGTTCTGCTCTAATTTTTATTATTTGTTTTCTTCTGGTGCCTGTGGGTTTCTTTTGTTGCTCTCTTTCTATTTGTTCAAGTTGTAGGGATAATTCTTTGATTTTGGCTCTTTCTTCTTTTTGGATGTATACATTTATCGATATAAATTGGCCTCTGAACACTGCTTTTGCTGTGTCCCAAAGGTTCTGATAGGAAGTGTTTTCATTTTCATTGAATTCTATGAATTTCTTTATTCCATCCTTAATGTCTTCTATAATCCAGTCTTTTTTTTGAGCAGGATATTGTTCAGTTTCCATGTGTTTGATTTCTTTTCCCTTTTTCTGTTATTGATTTCTACTTTTATTGCCTAATGGTCAGAGAAGATGCTTTGTAATATTTCAATGTTTTGGATTCTGCTAAGACTTGCTTTATGACCTAATATGTGGTCTATTCTAGAGAACGTTCCATGTGCACTAGAAAAGAAAGTATAGTTGGTTGCTGTTGGGTGGAGTGTTCTGTATATGTCTATGAGGTCAAGTTGGTTGATTGTGATATTTAGATCTTCCGTGTCTTTATTGAGCTTCTTTCTGAATGTCCTGTCCTTCACTGAAAGTGTTGTGTTGAAGTCTCCTACTATTATTGCGGAGTTGCCTATCTCACTTTTCAATGCTGATAGAGTTTGCTTTATGTATCTTGCAGCCCTGTCATTGGGTGCATAAATATTTAATATGGTTATATCTTCTCGGTATATTGTCCCTTTAATCATTATATAGTGTCTTTCCTTATCATTTATGATGGATTTAACTTTAAAGTCTATTTTGTCAGAAATTAATATTGCCACTCCTGCTCTTTTTTGATTGTTGTTTGCTTGATATATTTTTTTCCATCCTTTGATTTTTAGTTTGTTTGTGTCTTTAAGTCTAAGGTGCGTCTCTTGTAGGCAGCATATAGACGCATCCTGTTTTTTCACCCATTCTGGCACTCTGTGTTTCTTTATTGGTGCATTTAGTCCATTTATATTCAGCATAATTTTATGGGTAGGTATGAATTTAGTGCTATCCTTTTGATGTCTTTTTTTTTGTGTGTTGTTGACAGTTTTTTTTTCCCACTTAATTTTATGTGCTGAGTAGATTATCTTTGTATATTGTCCTTTCCTCACATTTGTTGTTCTTGATTTTGTTTCTGCTGAGTATTTTTTTCTTGTATTTCATTTTGTTGAGTAGGATAGTTTGTCTCCTTTGTGGTTACCTTATTATTTACCCCTATTTTTCTGAATTTAAAACTAACTTTTATTTCTTTGTATCGCTGTATCTTCCTGTCCATATGGAAGGTGTATGATTACATTTCTTAGTCCCTCTTTATTATTTTAATGTCGTCTTCTTTTATATAATAACATCACTGTTACCCTGTTTTGAGTTTTTTTTTTTAATAATCTTGCTTTATTCTTTTTTGGATTTCCCTGTCTGGGTTGACTTCTGGTTTCTGTGCCCAGTGTTCTAGTCTTGGGTTGATATCTGATGTTATTCACTTTCTAACCAAAGAACTCCCTTTAGCATTTCTTGTAGTTTTGGTTTAGTTTTTACAAATTCCCTAAACTTGTCTTTATCTGTAAATGTCTTAATTTCACCTTCATATTTAAGAGTCAGTTTTGCTGGATATATGATTCTTGGTAGGAAATTTTTTTACTTCAATTTTTTAAATACACCATCCCATTGCCTTCTTGTCTTTTTTTTTTTTTGCCTTCTTGTCAGCATGGTTTCTGCCAAGTAGTCTGAGCTTATTCTTATTGGCTCTCCTTTGTAGGTGACTTTTCATTTATCCCTCGCTGCTCTTATATTTCTCTCTTTATCTTGGTTTTGGCAAGTTTGATTATAATATATCTTGGTGACTTTCTTTTAAGATCTACCTTTTGTGGAGTTTGATGAGCATCTTGGATAGATATCTTCTCATCTTTCACAATATCAGGGAAGTTTTCTGCCAACAAATCTTCAACAATTTTCTCTGTACTTTCTGTTATCCCTCCCTGTTCTGGTACTCCAATCACTCTTAGGTTATTTCTCTTGATAGAGTCCCACATGATTCTTAAGGTTTCTTCATTTTTAAAAATTCTTTTATCTGATTTTTCTTCAAATATATTAATGCCAAGTGATTTATCTTCGAGTTCAGAAATTCTGACTTCTACTTGCTCAATTCTACTCCTCTGACTTTCTGTTGAGTTGTCTGTTTCTGTAATTTTATTGTTAATCTTCTGAATTTCTGATTGCTGCCTGTCTATGGATTTTTCCAGCTTATTAAACTTTTCATTATGTTCCTGAATAATCTTTCTAATTTCTTCAGTTGCTTTAACTGTGTGTTCCTTGGCTCATTCTGAGTATTGCCTCATTTCCTTCCTGATGTCTTGAAGGGTTCTGTATAGTAAACTTTTGTATTCTGGCTATAGTAATTCCAGGAATGCACTTTCATCTGGAAGATCCCTGGATTCTTTGTTTTGAGAGCCTGTTAAGGTGATCATGGCCTGTTTCTTTATGTGACTTGATATTGACTGTTGTCTCTGAGCCATCTGTAAGTTATTGTATTAGTTTATGCTTGCTTACTATGTTGTAGCTTCTTGCTTTGTTTTGTTTTGATATACCCAGATGGGTTGCTTGAGTGAACTAGATTGATTATTTTCACCTTTGGAGCTCTGACCTCCTGTCCCCAGGTCGCTTGAGCTGTTTTTAGGTATACCAGTCTAGGAGTCCATTCAGTTTTCGTGTATGAATTCAGCTCAGCTTTCCAGGTAGCTGATCATCAAGTGTGTGGTACAGGCTCTGTCCTAGAGTCTTAGAGGGGCAAGAGTGCTTGGCATATATACCAGTATCTGATTGCAGCAGGGGGTCATGCTCTGAACAAGGCAGGTGGTTGAGAACCGACCCCTGAGTATCTCTGAGGAAAGCACGTCCCTGTTCCCTAGCACATGCAGGTGGGTGGGTTCTGCAGATGAACCATGGGCACACAAAGTTTTTGGTTGCAAGGACTGGAAGGTACCATTTATCCTTGGACCCCTGTCACAGGTGGTTGGGTGACCTGTGTGGAGTTACCAGTCCTTAGGTCCCTGATGTGGGTAGGTGAAGACCTTGTTTAATATGCAAAGCAATGTCAAACATCAAACACCCACCTCTCCACTGCACAGCTGAAACGGTTGGAGTCTGCCAACAAGGGCCTATTCTCCTGAAATAGGCCCACCCAGGTCCATGCAGAAGGGAAAGGTGCTCAAAGTCCACAGACCATTTATGCCTGGACAGGAGTTGCTTCTGTTCTGAGTTCCCCTGGTTAGTGGAGCTATCAAATTATCTTTTCCCCCAGTTGCAGATTTTTTCCTTCTCCAAGGCCTGGAGAATGGCTCTAGGCGCTCAACAGTGCTTATCTTAGGCCCAGGAAATTCAGCTGCTGAAGCCGGCTTGGGGATGGGGGGGGGCCACAGTAAAACATACGCAAGTACTTAGCTTTTGTCGAGAGTGCAGTTCTTCCCTGGTTCCGGAGGTGTGGGTAGGCTGCGTGCCTGGCTGCTTCTCCCTGAGGAAACTGTGGCCAAATGCTAGTACCAGTATGCTGCCACCACTGCTCCAGGAATGCTGCCTGAGGGTTCCTCACGATTCAGGTCCGGTAACTCCCCTCCACTTCTGAACGGTCTTTTCCTTCCCCTGCCCCTCAGTTCATTTTCTAAGCTTGCGTTTGAAGCTCAGCACTCCCAGCTTGTCATAAATACACTTGTTTCACTTGTTTTTTCTGGTCTTTGTTGTAAACAGGGGTCGGTGGAAGCATCTGTCTATTCTGCCATCTTGGCTCTGCCTCCCCCCATCTGGACTAAATATTTTAAAAAGGAATTTTTTGTAAGAATATGAGGTAGCTGAAAGAATCAAAGGAAGGGCGATCTAGGCCTCAGAAAGGATATGAACACTCAGAGCTCCAGATGTCTAGGAAGCAAGAACTATGGGTGTTTGTACAAGGGCAGGACGACCGGAAAGAATGAGCTCTAATCAATGTGTGTCCTGATGCCTCTCTACCCAAGATTCAAGTTTCCTAAGAAAGAGTCTGTGTAGCCCAGTTGTGGTTCTACATCTTCCCATTGGCCAGGTGAGGGGAGGAGAAGACAGGGTACCCCAACTCGTACCCCCATTAAGCTAAAGCCAATGCTGGGAGGCCTAGTACCTAAATAAAACATCAGGGTAGTGCTACCAAGGAAAGGCAGGCAGATGCTGGACAAACAAAAGAAACAGAAATGTTTTACAGATTCCTGATTTATAGAGTTCTTCAATGAAGGCACACACAGCGCCAGTGTATGTAAGTTATCAATAAAGATAATAAAAAAAAAATTGTCATTAGAAAAAAATCATAATCCAGTTTATCCTTCTCTGATAAACATGATCATGTTCTCAGAACATAATATATATTTTGTCATGTTAATGAAGATGTTTTGTTATGTTATGTTAATATATATACATGTACATACATATCACCCACCTCCATGGCAGTTTCTGTCTAACAGGGCATTGTAACAATTTACTATCTAACTAAAAAAACTAGAAGGGAATAAATGGAAAACAAACTAAACAGGAATGATGTCCCAAATAGTAACATGTAATTATTTAATTCGCAGATCTGCCCTTGCTATTTCAAACAAAAGCCAACAATAAATCCCACGCCATCTATTTTAGTTACAGTAAATCATAGTTGCACGTGGAAGTGATTTTGGCTAATTGTGGGATAAAGGATTTAATTTCACAATATGGATGAAATACACTCTTGTTGACGTTTATGCATGACAGTCTGGGAAGAATAGAGGAAGAGCTAACAGACATGTTATATCAATTTTTGAAAAGAGAGAATAATGAAGAATGTTTAAATCAAGGATTCTGATTCTTAATGACGGTACAGATAAGTTTGGAAGTCCATATTTAGAGTGTACCAATTGTTTCCAGTTAGAGAGTCTATAGATTCTTCTGATCTGGGCTCATTGAAGGGTGTGTGAGAATAAGTCACTTCAGTTATGTGTAAACAGAAAATCGAGAAAGTGTCCCTGAACCATTAGTTTATAGATGATTGTATTCTGTAGTAAACTGCTATTCCGCACTAAAATTGCAAACCTGTATTGAAATTCTGTAACTTTTTAAAGAACATTAAAGAGGAATTTATTTAGCACATGGCCTGAAATTGCTTATGGATGATCTGACAACACCAGGAAATTTAAAAGGAACTGTTGCGGATTGAATTGTGTCCCCTCAAAATATGTGTTGAAATCCTAACCCCTGAACCGATAAATATGACCCTCTTTGTAAACAAAGGCTGTTTTTGTTATGTTAATGAGGAAATACCACAGTAGGGTGGATACTAAGCCTAATCACTTCTGAGTTATAAAAAGAGCTGATGAAACACAAAGACACACACAAAGAGGAAGACAGATGACAGAGATAGAAACCACCCACTTGTGGTATTTCTGTTATGGCAGCACTAGGTAACTAAGACATAAGACTCAAAATTATTCCTTCCCATGGAAATCTTCAGTAAAAGATGAAAGATCTACACCATATGATGAGGAATCAGAGTATCATATAACTCACATGTTATTAGGAGAGACCAGTGCCTGGAGAAGGATATCATGCTTAATAAAGTAGAGGGTCGGTGAAAAAGGGGAAGACCCTCAATGAGATGGATTGACACAGTGGCTGCAACAATGGGCTCAAGCATAACTATTGTGATGATGGTGCAGGACCTGGCAGTGTTTCGTTGTGTTGGATATAGGGTTGCTATGAATCAGAACTGACTCAATGGAGGCTAACAATGACATAACTCACATCTCAAGTAAGAGAAAGTCCTATTGCTCTGATGGTGGCTATTTAATATCAAGATACAGTGCCTGTCAAAACTTTTCAGGAAATTGTGTAAACAAAATTCTAATTCTCATAAAATATGAGTAAGAAAAAATTTTAAAATTTGCTGTTTTATATTTGTGCTGTGTGCAGGATGTTGTGAATACTCAGATGAATCTGAGTGATGGCACTTTCTATTCTGGAATTATCTTGATATTTACACAGTGCTTCTGGGCTCCCATTAAAGGGAGATGTGGAGGGAGCTTGGTTGGCTGGGATCCAAATTGAGTCTTTGTCAGAGACTGGAGTTTAATCTGTATTGTTTATTTGTATATCCAAGTGTGTGTGATTTCTTTCTTTTCTTCCTTGCTTCTTTTTTCCTTGCTTCCTTTCTTCCTCCCTTCCTTCCCCCCTTTCCGCCTTTCTCCTTTCCTCTCTCTCTCCCTTTCTTACTTTTCCTTCCTTTCCTCTCTCTCTCCCTTATGTCCTTCTTTAGATTCACATACAGTTGTAATAAACAATATAGAGACATCTGGTGTACCATTTACGCAGTTTCCCCCAATTGTAACATCTTGCAAAACCATAATACAATATCACAACCAAGATGCTGACATTGGTAGCCAAGCTACTGAACATTTCCATCACCTCAAGGATGTCTCATACTATCTTATATGGCTGAACTCACTTCTCTCCTGCCCTACCCTGTCCTTTACCCCTGGCAATCACTAATGTTCCCCATTTCTTTAATTTTGTAATTTCACAAATATTACACAAATGGAATCAAACAGTATACAACCTTTTGCAACTGACTTTTTTTTATTCATCATAATTCTCTGAAGATTCATACAGGTTGTTGCATGTACCAATAATTTGTTCATTTTGTTATTTAGTAGTATTCTATGGTATGGGTGTACCAGTTTAACCATTCACCCATTGAATAATGTGAATTATTTCAGGTATTTGGCTATTAAGAATAAAGCTTTTATAAAAATTCATGTATAGGTTTTTATGTGAACACACATCTTCATTTCTCTGGGATAAATGAATACAATTGCTGGGTTATATGATAGTTACATAGAATAGGCATAAATATGGATCTCTTCCAGTCAGTTGGCCAAGAAGCTGTCTTCCATATTTCTTGACATAGACAAGTAAGCACCTCCAGCACTGCATCCATTTGTTGAAACATCTCAATTGATATTCCACCAATTCCTGGAGCCTTCCCTTTCACCAATGCCATCAGTGCAACTTGGACTTCTTCCTTCAGTACCATCTGTTCCTGATCATATGCTACCCCTTGAAATGGTTGAATATTGTCTAATTCTTTTTTGGTACAATGACTGACTGGAAGAGATCCATATTTACGCCTATTCTCAAGAAAGGTGATCCAACCAAATGTGGAAGTTAAAGAACAATGTCATTAATATCACACCCAAGCAAAATTTTGCTGAAGATCATTCAAAAGTGGTTGCAGTAGTATATCAACAGGGAATTGCCAGAAATTCAGGCCAGTTTCAGAAGAGGACATGGAACCAGGGATATCATTGCTGATGTCAGATGGACCCTGGCTGAAAGCAAAGAATACCAGAAGGATGTTTACCTGTATTTTATTAACTATGCAAAGGCATTTGACTGTGTGGATCATAACAAATTATGGATAACATTGTGAAGAACGGGAATTCCAGAACACTTAATTGTGCTCATGAGGAACCTTTACATAGATCAAGAGGCAGTTGTTTGGACAGAACAAGGGGGTACTGTGTGGTTTAAAGTCAGGAAAGGTGTGCATCAGGATTATATCCTTTCACCATACCTATTCAATCTGTATGCTGAGCAAATAATCAGAGAAGCTGGGCTATATGAAGAAGAACTGGGCACCAGGATTGGAGGAAGACTCATTATCAACTTGCGTTATGCAGATGACACAACCTTGCTTGCTGAAAGTGAAGAGGACTTGAAGCACTTACTAATGAAGATCAAAGACCACAGCCTTCAGTATGAATTACAGCTCAACAGAAAGAAAACAAAAATCCTCACAACTGGACTAATGAGCAACATCATGATAAACGGAGAAAAGATTGAAGTTGTCAAGGATTTCATTTTACTTGGATCCACAATCAACAGCCATGGAAGCACCATTCAAGAAATCAAAAGACGCATTGCATTGGGTAAATCTTCTGCAAAATACCTCTTCAAAGTGTTGAGGAGCAAAGCTGTCACCCTGAAGACTAAGGTGCACCTGACCCAAGCCATGGTATTTTCAATCACATCATATGCATGTGAAAGCTGGACAATGAATAAGGAAGACCGAAGAAGAATTGATGCCTTTGAATCGTGGTGTTGGCAAAGAATATTGAATATACCATGGACTGCCAAAAGAACAAACAAATCTGTCTTAGAAGAAGTGCAACCAGAATGCTTCTTAGAAGCAAGGATGGTGAGACTGCATCTTACATACTTTGGACATGTTGCCAGGAGGGATCAGTCCCTGGAGAGGGACATTATGCTTGGCAAGTATGGGGTCAGCGGAAAAGAGGAAGACACTCAGTGAGGTGGATTGACACAGTGGCTACAACAATGGGCTCGAGCATAACAACGATTGTAAGGATGGTGCAGGACCGGGCAGTGTTTCATCCTGTTGTGCGTAGGGTTGCTATGAGTCGGAACTGACTCGAGAGCACCTAACAACAACAACATGATAGTTACATTTTTTGTTATTTAAAAACCTGCCAAATTGTTTTCCAGAGTGGCTATAACATTTCACACACCCCTACCCCATTCTCCCCAGCAACGTGTGAATGATACGGTTTGTTTCTTTGTATCCTAACCAGCACTTGGTTTTGTCACATTTTTATTTTATTTTGGTCATTCTGATAGGTGTGTATTGGTATGTCATTGTGGTTTTTATTTTCATTCCCCTACTGACTAATGTTGCTGAACATCTTTTAATGTGCTTTTTTGCTATCTCTATATCTTCTTCAGTAAGATATCTCTTCATACCTTTTGTACATATTCTAATCAGATTATTTGTCTTTTTACTATTGGATTTTGAGAGCTCTTTACATAGTCTAGATACTAGGGCTTTGTCAGATATGTGGTTTTCTCATACAAGATTTTCATACTCTGTAGCCTGTCATTTCATCCTATTAATTGATTCTTTGACAGAGCAAAAGTTTTAATTTTGAAGAAGTCCAATTTACATATATATGTGTGTATATATATTTTTTATTTTACAGAAACTTTCTTTGGTGTCAAGTCTAAGAACTATTCACCTAACCCTAGATTCCAAAGTTTTCTTCTATGCTTTTTTTTTTTCCAAAAAGTTTTATATTTTACATTTAAGACTATGATCTATTTGGAGTTCATTTTTCTATAAGTTGTGAGACTTAGGTCGAAGTTTATGTTTTGTTTTGTTTTTTTTTGCCTGTGGATACCCAATTGTTCCAGCACAATTTACTGAAAAGACTGTCCTTAATCTATTGAATTTTTTGTTGCCCTAAAATGATACCCTCTTTTAGGTTCTCTCTCTCTCAGCTACTGTTTTGCATAACCTACCATATCTTCACTCTGCTTTAGATAGAAGAGGAGAAAGGCTGGTTTTTCAGGTTTTGACACAACCATGCTATGCTTAACATGTGGATCAAAGGCATGAAATTTTGCATGTATTTTAGTTGGAAAGCTAAGACATATGCATTAAAAAAAAAATAGCTATTGCCGTCGAGTTAATTCTGACTTACGACAACCTTATAGCACTAAGTAGAACTGCCCCATGTGGTTTCCAAGGAGCACCTGGTGGAGTTGAACTGCTGACCTTTTAGTTAGCAGCCATAGCTCTTAACTATTATGCTGCAAGGGTTTCCAAAGACATACGCATAAACACATAACTATATTAAAATAAGTGTCATGCACACAGGATGGATGATTAATAAAGGATAAATAGAAGAATCGATGAGGAGGAACAAGTCACTTTCATCTGGAATGATCATGGATGCTCATGGCAAGCATCACTGAGCAACATTATAAAAATGGGCTTACAGTAAATCTTAAAGGAGAGGAAGAATTTCAAGAAGGCAAAGATGACAGAGGAGGCTAAGGGCGGTGAAGAAGGTGATTGTAAAAGGAAGTCTCAGCATGAAGAGGGAATGAGGCTTATCTTTTCAGGGAATGATAGAAAGACTAGTTTGGTGTTATAGGTAAAAAGTGGGAGACTAAAGTAGAAAGGGAACAAATACATGGTGATGCGTTTTGAATGGTAGTGGTGAGATGGCCTATTTGTACCCAGATCTTTTACTAATACAACTTCCAAAGGAATTCGAAGACACAGGCTTGAAACAGAATTGAGGAAGGTTTTCATTTGTATAATTGCTTTTTTAAGTTGTAGTCTGAAAGGTGGATAAAATGTCAAGTTTTATAAGAAAAATATTTATTTTCCCAATTAAAGGATAGCGATACTGATTTTCAGAATGCGTCAATACAAAATCAAAATAATTTTATTGTTAATTTTTTTTTCAATTCATATTATTGGGTGGGTTTTGGGTTACTATTCCTTTATAATATTTTCAGGGCATGATTTTGCTCTGACTCCATAAATTTTTTTTGTAATGTAGACTGAGAACTTGATAATTAAATAACAGAGTCAATCAACACTTCAGTAATGTTTTTAACAGGTATATTACATGCTTCATGAGCAAAATTTTGAGCAGATTTTTTCACTCAGTTGCTTTTTCAACAGGCAGCATGTTCAAAAGTTGGAGTACGGACCTGCATTGAATACTTTTTCACGTCACTTTCCCTCTTTGAATGGGGAGATAATAATGATGCTTACTTCATATGGCTGTTGTAAGGATAAAATAAGGCCATGGAGGTGCCTTTCCAAAATATTAATAAAGCTCTGATCTAATATTATTAAAAAATAAACTCAGTGATAGTTTGGACTAGTCCTTATATAGCTTTGCATTTTTCAAGTATCTAATGTAGAAACCCTGGCGGCATAGTGGCTAAGTGCTAAGGCTGCTAACCAAAGTGTCGGCACTTTCAATCCGCCAGGTGCTCCTTGGAAACTCTTTGGAGAAGTTCTACTCTGTCCCGTAGGGTCGCTATGAGTCGGAATTGACTTGACAGCACTGGGTTTTTTTATTTTTAATGTAGAATCTGGCACATAAAAACAAAACAACAACACCAAAAAAACAGAAACAAGTTGCCTTTGAGTCAATTCTGACTCGAGGTGACCCCGTGTGTCAGAGTAGAACTGTGCTTCATGGGGTTTTCAATGGCTAATTTTTCAGAAGTAGATCACCAGGCCTTTCTTCTGAGGTGCCTCTGAGTGGATTCAAACTTCCAACATTTTGATTAGCAGTCGAGTGCATTAACCATTTGTACTACACAGTGACAGCACCTGGCGTCTACCAAAACCAAACCAATCCCGTTGCTGTTGAGTCAACTCCGACTGGCATCGAGCCTATAGGGCACTGCCCCACAGGATGGTTATTATGAGTAATAACTATTTAGGGTAGTTATTGCTGATATTGAGCATACCAACAAAATCACAGTGTATTTGTTTGCCTTAAGGTACAGAACTTATTTAATATTTTTGCTTTTGCGTAATTAATGTTCTTTAAATTCTAGTTTATAAAAAAATTAGCCTGCAGTATCGTATTTAATCCTAGCAAATCATCCAGAATAGAAAAGCAGTATAACTTTTGTTCCCTCCAGAAAAAAAATCCTTACAAAATAATTATTTGTTATAGTTCTGGAAAGAGGCATGTAGAGTAATACTAAATAAAAGTCAAATTATGTGTCTTCCACTGTCTTTACTTCCTGTTTAATCAGAGATAATACATAGTAGTCAATATATTGTTGTTGTGTGCCTTCCAGCTGATTCTGACTCATAGCGACCCTATAGGACAGTGTCAAACTGTCCTGTAGGGTTTCCTAGGCTGTAATTTTAATGGAAGGAGCCCTAGTGGCACAGTGGTTAAGTGCTCAGCTGCTAACTGAAAGGTCTGCAGTTTGTACCCACCAGCTGCTCTGCAGGAGTAAAATGTGACAATTTGCTTCCACAAAGAAAGATTACAGCCTTGGAAATCCTATGGTTAATTCTGGAACCGACTCAAGGGCAATGGATTTGATGCTTTGGTTTTAATCTTTACAGGAGCTAATTGCCAGATCCTTTCTCCCAGGAAACCACTGGTGAGTTTGAACGCCTGATCTTTCAGTTAGCAGCCAAACGCTTAACCATTGCACCAACGAGGAACCAACAGTCAAATATATAAAAGGCAAAAATGTTAAAAAGTTTTTTTGTCTTAATTTTAGGTGTAAATGTTTAAACTTTAATTTAAACCATAGGGTTTCCAAGAAGCATCTGGTGGATTTGAACTGCTGACCTTTTGGTTAGCAACACTTAACCACGGTCCCACCAGGGCTCCTGATAACATATAGATCTATGTCCATGTGTGCATATAAATCTAGACATATCTGTATATGAAAATACATAGATGTATAGATTTTATATGTAACCATATATTCTAAGTTAAAATTAATAATATTTAGCTTGTGCTAAGTTTTAAATCTCATTGATGGTGAGACAACATAAACATGTCTAGCTATATAACAATTATCTTGTTAAGATTAAAACTTTATCTGAGGGCTCTTATAATGTCCTATGTGAAAGAAGCTTCCAGGAATGTAGATTGGTGTACTAATATCAGTAAGACGTGCTTCCACATAAAGTTTTATGTGTAGGATTGTGGATGAGTAATTTCAAACTTATGACAGTAAAATGTTTAAAGTGACTAGTTTTATGAATTGCACCTTATGAATCTATTTGACCAGTTAAGAAGTTCTTGTGTGGTTAAATGTCAACATTTAATAAACAAACGCCTGGATTTTGTGATGCATGAAGAAGATAGAAATTGCATCTGGGTGCAATGCAGCAAGTTTGAGTAAGTCGGTAGTAAGGCTGGGAATAGCATAGCAACTACCATTAGATACACACTTAGAGCAGATCCCGAACACGTGCAAGCCCATGTGGTTTTGGCCATGTTCAGCAACGCTGGCCAACAGTGATGTGGGGCTCCTTCTACGATAAGTCAGGAGAATGTAATTTACCATGGAAGGGCCTATTTATGGTACATCAGAGAATACCTTGTTGGTTGTTTTTTTCCACAGTTATTAAATCTTAGTGGCAGTTAAAATCCAAGATACAGTATGACTTTGCACAAGATGACAGAGTACTTTTCATACTCTCCTGTTTTTGGAAAAAAAAAAAAAAAAGATATGAAATCGTCTGATTAGAACTCCAGGAATGGATAGAATGTGGATTTTTAGTCAGATGAATTGGCCTTCCACTCCTGGCTCCTTAGGCAAATTATTTAACCTTCATTAGCATACCTTTTATGATTTTGCAAAAGAGCTTTGTGGGGGGGTCAACGTGAGTTTTAAATGCAATAATGGTTGTGACTATACCAATGCAATGCCCAACATCCATTAGATGGCCACAGTCCCTCATCATCCCCTGCCACATCTCCTTTCCGTTTCCTGTCATAAATGGGAAAATTAAAAAAAATGTGTAAATTCTAAAATACAAAACTTTGAATGTTTTCTTATTGAAAATTGATATAAATGTATATATCAAGAATGTCATAGCTGCTCATACATTGCTTAAAAAAAGAAAGAAAAAAACCGTTGCTGTTGAGTCAGTTCTGACTCATGGTGACCCCATATGTTTCAGAGTAGAACTGTTCCTTAGGGTTTTGAATGGCTGTGATCTTTCAAAAGTAGATTGTCTATTCTTGTTGTTTTATATAAGGGAGATCACATCACATGGAAGAGGAGCCGTTGTTTGGGAAGTGGTGAGTTTCTGTTTATGGTGATGGGAAATTTGGCATTAATTAAAGGTAATGGTTGTACAACCAATCAATGTAATTGATATTCCTAAGCTGTATATCTTGAAAATGTTCATTAGAAAATGTTGTGTTATATGTATTCAAAAAAAAAAAATTGTGGCTGTTACTGCTGCTTAAAAACAAACAAACATGTTGCCATCGAGTCAATCCCAACTCAAAGCGACCTTATAGAACAGAGTAGAACTGTCTCTAGGGTTTCCAAGGAAGGGCTGGTGGATTCCAACTGCTGACCTTTTGGTTAGCAGCTGAGCTCTTAACCACTGTACCACCAAGGCTCTAATGCTGCTTATGTATAGCTAAAAAAAAAAGCAGATTGCCTGGCCTTTCTTTCAAGGCACATCTAAGTGGATTCAAGCCTCCAGGTTTTTGGTTAGTAGTTGAGCACATAACCATTTATGCCACTTGGGGTTTCCTCATATATTGGTACCTACAGTAAAAAGCTAGCTACTGGTCTAAGAACTTTATATATGTTATGATTTTCATCCTTACAGTAATAAATATTCCATGAGGTGAGTATTACTATAAGCATTTTACAGGTGCTTATAGTAATACTCATGAGCAAAGAAGTACCAATTTACTTATATCAATTTCAAAACAAAAATGGAGGATCTGCAAGAATGAGGTGCATATCTTATTCAACTTATATTTCAACAATGCTTTGTTTTACACTTAATAGGTAGTCAAGAAACATTAGTTGATTTTTTTTTCTTAAGAAATTTCATTGCTAAACTTAGAAAGATGATGATATTTTAGAGACTCTGCATCTTTGATGCAACAAATACTGACCAAGAAGATCTAGGTAGTAAAGATCCAGTCAGGTAGTAAGTGAAGAGGCAAGAGGAATTTGTGAATATCCTTGATAATTTTGTTTCTGTGAACTGATATTTTCAAGATGGGATTGGGGAAAAGAGGAGAGCAGAGAGGAGGAGAACAGAGGAGAGGATAAGAAGGAGAGGAGGACAGGAGAAAAGATACAGAGAAAGTGAGAAGAATAAGAAAGGAAAGAAGGAAGGAAGGAGGGAGGGAAGGAGGGAGATAGGAAGGAAGATGATACAATCCTCTAAATCCTTAAGTGTGAGAAATTACTAATAAATTATTCTCGAAGCGATCAGAGTGCATTTCAGAGGTTACGCTGAAAAAGGTATATAGGCAAAAAAAATGTATTATAATATTACTAGTCCAAGACCCTTACATCTCTGGACTTATTAACCAGCATCACAAATAAATAGATGTTCCTTTTCAATGGATTCAGAGTACCAAAGAAAGCAGTGTCAGGTTGCTCCATCTGGATTATTTTCAGGGGTGGAAAATAAAACAATGAGGATGCCAACTGGGCCACCCACTGCAAATGTGGGTGACCAACATGAGCCAACGGAACCTCTAATGAGTATTTACTCCAAAGGACTCTGTATGTAAACTACTTCCAGACTGATGTGGTGCCAAGCTTGGAGGATTAAGTTTGTCAATGGCTTTTGTTGATTAGCAGCCAAGGCATCTAGGAACAAAGGAGGGCTCTCCTTATTAAATATATTAAGAGTATTACTTTCAGACAAGAAGAATGCAAAGAATGGATAAAAAAACACTATAAAATAGATGGAAGGCAGTAGAAGTAACAGCAACATTCACACTCCGCGCTTAGGGTGACTTTGTAAGTTAAGCCGTTATTTTTTAGAATACTTTTAAGTATCACTTAGCATTTACATGGTCTGGCCTACATTATAAGTAGTTGTGTACATGTCTTTGGTTTTGATGACCTTGGGCACAGGGATTTCTCTGCTCTCTGTCATCAGTGTCCCATTGATCTTCTAGTCCTTTCCTTCCAGCACTAAGCATAGATGTAATCTATTTTGTAATTATTTTTGAACTGCATTGAATTATTGTTTTAAAGCTCTACCTCATAATACGGAAAGTATGAGGAAGAACGTAGCATGGGTTTCTTTTAGGTGAAACAAATTTCTAATATGAAGAAATTGCATGTCTAGAGAGAATAGCTCGATGTCACTTAGAAAGTTAATGGCAGGGCTTATCCTGACTCATGGATCCTGTATATCTCAGACTAATCAAATCTGCAAAGCAATGAAAATGACAGAGTACACATGGAAAATTACATTCTGTATACATTTATCCAGAGAAAAGGCAAATAAAGAAAACTTTTGTACACTGTGACAAAAGTCAGTGCTAGAGCAGATTTTAAGATGGCCACCCAAATGTTTACTCCAGTAAAGCAAAGCAAAACAAAACAAAACCTAGTTTGATATTTTTAAAGTTTACAACGTAACAGTAAAAGTTATTTGATTCCTTTTTTCCACTTTCAAATAGCCTTGTTGACATTTTTGGTTACTTCACCTCTTCGATCCTTCTCAATGTGATCGATTGCATTTAAAAAGAAGATTTCTTAAGGCGAATTGTCAAATGTGAATCGTGGTGATCAGCATCCCCCTCAGAATTTTAGGTGTTGATTTGCAATTTTTGAATTGCATAGTGTGGGGTAAAGATTTCTCCATTGATCAGCTCTGCCAGTATTGTCCCAGTTCTAACATTCTATGGGTTCTGTGGGGTCCTGTGCAGATACAGCAGTTCATAACCTAGACCACAACAGTAACAACAAGATTGCATTTTCACCAAAACCAGTAAGCCCTTGTTGGGTCAATCATTTTAGAGGTTCTTTTTTTTTTTTTTTTATAAGAGCAAGGGGAGCCCTAGTGGCACAGTGGTTAAGAGTTTGGCTGCTAACCAAAAGGTCAGCAGTTCAAATCCAGTAGCTGCTCCTTGGAAATCCTGTGGGGCAGTTCCACTCTGTCTACAGGATTGCTATGAGTCAGAATCGACCCTATGGCAACAGGTTTGGTTTGGTTTTGGTTTATAACAGCAAGGAGTCCCGGGGTGGTGCAAATGGTTAGGCGTTCAACTACTAACCAAAAAGTTAGTGGTTAGAATCCACGCAGAAGTACCTGGGAAGACAGGCCTGGTGATTTGCTTGCAAAAGGTCACAGTCTTGAAAACCCTATGGAGTAGTTCTACCCTGCACACATGGGGTTGCCATGTGTCAAAATGGGCTTAATGGTAACTAACAAAGACAGTGCTCTCTATGCCAAGCACTCAGCTGAGAATTTCATATACACATCTCATTGGATATTTAGAGTGATAATTACAAACCTAGATAACCATTGCTCTATCCTCGAGATGAACTATGACTGCATGCTTGCAGATATAAAAGTATTCTGAATGCTTTTTTTTTTTTTTTTCTGGATTCCATATAGTACAGAAAATGTTCTCAGTTCCTTACATTTACTAGTTCATTCAGTCCTTGTAATAGCTCTGTGAGGTAGATAACAGTATTACCCCTATTTCACAGACGTAAAAACAGGTTGAATAAATTGTCAAAGGTAGTGGATCTTAAAAGTGATACAGCTGAGTTCAAACCCCAGCCGCCTGTCTCAAGTAGTGTGCTAAGTTTGAGCCAAATTCAAAATATATGTTCTGATGAAAAGAATAACAATGGTTGGGTTTTCACAAAGTTTTATCCCATTCATAATTTCTCTAAGACTGTATATTCAGAGTCTCCTTCCTTTTCTTCCCATCCAGCTCTCTAGTGGAAACAGGAATTTCTCTACATTTTATCTATCAATTTATTCCCTGGTACACGGGGTCCAACATAATGCAGCTAGGAGGAAGGTAGGAATTATGAGCTGAGGGGGGTTCTCTGACCAATTTCAACTCCTTGGGATATTTCTGTGCTTTCAAGGGCTTCTTATCTTTCCTCTTTCTTCCTTTTAGGAGTCCCTTTCTATGACTAAAAACCAGCTGCCATGAAGTCAATTACGGCTCATGGTGATTCTGTGATTGTCAGAGTAGAACTGTGCTCCATAGGGTTTTCGATGCCTGATTTTTCAGAAGTAGATCTCCAGGTCTTTCTTCCGAGGAGCCTCTGGGTGGACTCAACCTCCAACCTTTCATTTAACAGATGAAGGTGTTAACCTCTTGCACTAACCGGGGACTCCTTCCAGTCAGTTCCACATAGTTTTTATCTCCTTGCTGTCTTTATTTCAGAAGGCACCAGAATATTTCTCACACCTGAAGCAAACACTCAGAGTAAATTTCAAAGGCTTTCAAAGGTATTATTGCCAGGGACAAAAAAGAAGAGAAGAGTAAAAGCATATCAGAGGGCAAAATGCATTCCTTTTTTTTTTTTTGTTAAACAATCCCTCCCCTCCCTTCAGCCCACCTAAAACACAGCAGTTGGTGCAAGTTATTCAGTTGGTTTTCAGAGTAAAACTCTCCTCAGGCACTTCTGGAGTGGGTATGGGGCTGAATTTCTCAGTGAAGTACTGGGAAGTATGGCAAAAGATAGGTCAGGAAAAGAAACAACAGCAATTCTGAGGCAGTGGGCCTTGAGGATGGGGTAGCTCAGGAAAATAGTAATAGACAAGGAGAAGTGGGACATCTGGGATGGACCCTGGAATATGTGAGGTAACAATGGGGAGAGGGGTCCAAAACTGGAGCCTAAAAGTTTAAGGAAAAGCAGAGTAAGGGAAACTCAGCTTTAACTCTGAATTATGATCATGAACAGCTTCTTTGAGGTAATTGACTCCTGTCATGGATTGAATTGTGTCCTAAAAAAATGGCTATCAACTTGGCTAGGCCATGATTCCCAATATTGTGTGATTGTCCACCATTTTGTCCTCTGATGTGATTTCTTTATGTATTGTAAATCCTATTGCCATGGCTATGATGTAATGAGATGTATTAGTGTCAGTTACAATGATGAGATCTACAAGATTAGATAATATCTTAAGTCAACCTCTTTTGAGATACAAAAGAGAGAAGTGAGCAGAGAAACATGGGAATCTCATACCACCAAGAAAGCAGTGCTGGGAGCAGAGCATGTCCTTTGGACCAGAGGTTCCTGCGCTGAGATGCTTCCCAGACCAAGGGAAGACTGATGCATCACAAGGATCTTCCTCCAGAGCTAACAGACACAGAAAGCCTTCCCCTAGAGCCGGGGCCATGAATTTGGACCTCTAGCCTACTGGACTGTGAGAGAATAAGCTTCTGTTTGCTAAAGCCATCCACTTGTGGTATTTCTGTTATAGCAGCACTGGATGACCAAGACAACTCTTAAGACTGAGATAATAATAATAACTAAAAAGGATAAATCGAACTCATCCTCCAGAAGGATAACACTCAACCTAATTCCAGAAAGGAAGTGGGATTTAATTTAGGTCAAATGCTAAAACTTCTCCTTGAGTTCTTTTGTTTTACTTTGGAAGTGTCCATGATTTGACTAGCTCTGCTTCTGTGAAATCCAAATTGGCAATGTGGGAAAGGGAGGATGAATGTGACCATATATTTTGAGGAAGTGTCTTTTTTATCTTCTCTTGACTAGAGGGATTGATAATATTAACTCCCTTCCTCTTAACCTGAGGGAACTACAACTGGAGCCAGCTCTTCAATTTTCTTTAAGCCCCATGTGTAACAACAACTCAGGAACCGTGCCAAAACATCTAGAGCCAAACTGCCCAGAAAGCCATATGGAAAATGAAGAATCAATTACTTCATTATACAGTCCATTTTATGCATTATGTATTTCTAGTATCTGTTGGGTACACTATGTTTCACAGCAACTTGAATTAAAGGTAATATAACATTTGCAACACATTCAAGAATATCTAAAGCATAGTCCCATTATTTAGAATGTTACTTTAAATTTCAATCTTAATCATGATCAGGACCTCTCCAGTGGAATGGATATAGCACACACTTACACATACACACAAACTCTGTAGTAAAGGGGATATATATACACACCACCAGTCACTAGTTTCTATCCAGCTGTTTCTGACTCATGGGAACCCCATGTGTGTCAAAGTTGAACTGTGCGCCATAGAGTTTCAGTGACTGATTTTTTGGAAGTAGGTCACCACGCCTTTCTTCTGAGGAGCCTCTGGGTAGACTCCAACCTCCAACCTTTTGGTTAGCAGCTGAGCACTTCAACGGTTTGCAAAACTCAGGGACTCCTATATATACAAACGCATATATACTAATATGCTGGAGAAAGGAGTGGTGTGAGAACTGGTTATATCACCTTAAGCAAGTTGCTTAATTATCCTGGGTTTATTATTGCACCATCTATAAAAATAAGGATAACAACTAAAATGAGAATAACTGAAAAACTCTGAAAAAATAGATGGGACTTTATTTGACTTAGATAGCTCTTAAGTCTCACTTTCTGAGGTCCCCTCCCTCCGCCCCCCCTCCCACCTTTTCTTCCTTCCTACCTTCCTCCCTTTCTCCCTCTTTCCCTTTCTCCCTCCCTAGCTCCCTCCCTCTCTTTCTCCCTCCCTTCCTTCCTTTCTTCTTTTAAGTAAATATTTATCAATTCTATTAAGTGCCAGGTACCAGGTTTAATAAAATTCTCAGCATAGAAGACAGTGGATCATATTGTCACTCTCCTTAAAATCCTTCTCTGACTTCCTGTTTCTTTTAGGATAAAGATCAAAATTTGGAGCATGGCTTAGCAAGTCTCATCTTACACAGTGGCCACCCTGTATTCATCCCTATGGCCCCCAAAAAACAACCCAGTGGCCATGCTGGCTTTTTTTACACCCTTCTGCCTCCTTCCACAGGAACTTCACAGGAGCCATTTTACTTTCTGTCACACTCTTTCTCTCAGAGAAACTCTCCCTTCGACTAGTTAACTCCTAGGCATTCTTCAGATCTCAGCTCATATATCACTCCTTTGGAAAAACTTTCTCTGACCCTTAATCTACATAGAGTTCTTTGCAATGTGCTTCCACAGCTTGGTGCCCCCTTTGCCCAGAGAACTTATCTAAGTTTACCGTATTTATTTATTAACATCTAGCTACCCCACTGGAGTCCCTGGGTTGTGCAAACAGTTAAAGTGCTTGGCTGTTAACCAAAAGGTTGGAGATTCAAATCCACCCAGATGCACCTTGAGAGAAAGGCCTGGTGATTTACTCCCAAAGAGTCAGCGATTTGAAAACCATATGGAGCAGACTTCTACTCTGACACACATGGGTTCACCACGAGTTGGAACTGACTTGAAGGCAACTAGTTTGGATCTATTCCATTAGCGGGTAAGCTCCATGAGAGCAACCACTGTCTTTGTTTTCTCCTAGCACCTTCCATGTTACCGGACCCATTATAAGTGTTCAAAATTGATTGCCATCAATCCTTCCTATCAGGGACTGTCAAGTTTTAGAGAAAGTAGTTCCTTTTTTAAAAGGAAAAAAAAATTAAAATATCATGTGCTCCCGTAATATACAAATGGACTATAATAATGAAGATAATTCTTTGAAGACAGCTTCTCTTCGTGACCTTCAACTTATACTCTATCACAAACCAGAAACCTATGCCTGAAAGCCTATTAGTTTGAGGGCAGCCTCCGGAGAAGTATGACTTCCAAGCTCTTCATTAAGATGTGTATTGTTTGAAGGAAGAAAGAACCCAGAGGCTTACAATATGCTCTTTCAAACATGACTATTTGCGAACAATGGTCAAGACATTTAGTTTACTTCCTACCAGATGAGATTTAAATGAGAAACACAAGTACATTCTTGGAAAAAATTATAATGGTTGAAAATTTAGAAGGGATGGAGAGTTGGCTACTAAAGTGAAAGCCCTCTGGGGAATTGCTTAGGCTGGTATTCAGCTGCAGCTTTTGTGACTGGAGTTTAAAGTATATGCTACATAAATTTTGTCTACAATGCATATTCTCACAAATTTCATTGTGTGAAAGGTACGTAAAAGTATCAACGAATTGCATGTTTTTCTTTAAATCAGCATCTGAGTCTAAAGTGAGAAACGTTTGCTGTTATTTTACAGCGAGGAAATGTTCTTCACAAGTCCAACTTTTCATTAGAGTCAGCATACAAGCTACTAGTTTTTGCAAATTATTGTGGTAAATTATTAAGCGATCATTATCATATAAGATAAGGAAGGGATCATATAATTCCAATCACCTTATTAATATAAATTAAATATCTGTGTTGTATGACAAACATCCATACTCAAGTTTATTTGAAACCGTATACTTATAGTCCTTTCCATTTTCCCAAATTATTTTTAAAACTTAAATTATATACCACTGGATTTTCCCTAGACTTCAGATACAACTAAGACCTTCTCAGAGGAGTTAATATTGTGAATTAATAACAGAAAGAATTACATAAAAGATTAAAAGCAAGTGGAATAGGCTGAATGTATTAAATCCTATTTTAGCTGTGACATTTCAGAAAGTTTTTATTGCTTTTTAATTAATTGAGGAAACCTGCATAATTTTTGGCTTTGACATTCTTGGGAAACCTATTCTTGTCAAGTTTCTAAAAATAATTCTTTTGGCTCACAAAAGGATATACTGCTGAGGTTTAAAGCAAAACGACTGATACTAGCTATTCCAAGAAGTATGAAATATTAATTATCTGGATATTAACAAAACAAGGCAAAGTACATTTCTATTTGTGTCTTCAACACAAGATTAAAAGGAACAGCAATTATGTTAACTACATTTGTGATGAAGCAATGTATGTGCTTCTTTATTTATCTACTAAGTAACAAGTTCTAGTTGTAGGTTTAATAACTACCATAATTTTAAAATGGTGATGAGTGGAAAGAGTATTTTGAAATCCAGCCAAAACTGTAATATGATATGAACTTATCTGTGATTCCTATGGTTGACAACCAAAAAAAAAAAAACCAAACCCAGTGCCATCGAATTGATTCCAACTCATACCAGCCCTATAGGACAGAGTAGAACCACCCCACAGAGTTTTCAAGGAGCGCCTGGTGGATTTGAACTGCCAACCCTTTGGTTAGTAGTTGTAGCACTTAACCACTACGCCACCACGATTTCCATTGCTGACAAAGTAACAGATAATTCTAAGTCCACTGTGATTCATTATGTACATACACAACTGACCGATCTGCAGTTAGAGGTTAGTGAAATCAAAGATGTTCAGAGACCCCTGGTTAAGAAGCAGGCTACTGTTTAATGAGAAACAAAATAATGACTTTGACCAACTGAGACTGGAACATTATTTGTGGATTCAATTTCTCAAGTTTAACCCTGATGACGAGAAAAATAATAACAAAAGCTGACACTTACAGAACTTAAAACTTAACAGAAAAAAATGAAAATGTGTTTTGAACCTGTTGAATAGTTTGTACATGTGTGGGTTGTCTTTTGCAAAATTTTTAGGGCTGAAAAATATTTAATTGTAATAATTGTGTTTTAATACTGTGCCAGACATTGTTCTAAATGCTTTACATCTGTCATATCACATCATTCTCAGAGAAACTCCATGAGGGAGAGTTCTACAAACAAGGAAATTTGGGCACAGAGAGGTGAAGTTACTTTCCCAAAGTCACACAGTTTTGTAAGTGGTGGTGCGAGTAATCAAATAGTACATGATATGAATTTTATGACCTAATTGTGCTATATCATTGACATCTGGTTTCTTTATACTTTCCTGGCTATGGCAAATGATTGCAGGAAAAAGTTAAGTAAGAATATTTTTTTCGGTACGAAAAGTTATGAAGTGTGTTTTGAATATCTGTAAATTTCCTTGTGTTTATTTTTGTCTGTTTTATTTATAAATGATTCTAACTAAATTATTAGTGTAGGAGGCACGAGAAAGAGAAAACTTTTGCTTGCAAAGAAAGACTGTGACTCTTAACCATCACCAGATTTTGTTGTTGTTGTTGTTGTTGTTGTTAGGTACCGTCGAGCCGGTTCCGACTCATAGCGACCCTATGCACAGCAGAACGAAACACTGCCCGGTCCTGAGCCATCCTTACAGTCATTGCTATGCTTGAGCTCATTGTTGCAGCCACTGTGTCAATCCACCTCGTTGAGGGTCTTCCTCTTTTCCGCTGACCCTGTACTCTGCCAAGCATGATATCCTTCCCCAGGGACTGATTCCTCCTGACAACATGTCCAAAGTATGTAAGACACAGTCTTGCCATCCTTGCTTCTAAGGAGCATTCTGGTTGTACTTCTTCCAAGACAGATTTGTTCGTTCTTTTGGCAGTCCACGGTATATTCAATATTCTTTGCCAACACCACAATTCAAAGGCGTCAATTCTTCTTCAGTCTTCCTTATTCATTGTCCAGCTTTCACATGCATATGATGTGATTGAAAATACCATGGCTTAGGTCAGGTGCACCTTAGTCTTCAAGGTGACATGTTGGCTTTTCAAAACTTTGAAGGGGTACTTTGCAGAAGATTTACCCAATGCTATGCATCTTTTCATTTCTTGACTGCTGCTTCTGTGGCTGTTGATTGTGGATCCAAGTAAAATGAAATCCTTGAAAACTTCAGTCTTTTCTCCATTTATCATGATGTTGCTCATTGGTCCAGCTGTGCGGATTTTTGTTTTCTTTATGTTGAGGTGCAATCCAAACTGAAGGCTGTGGTCTCTGATCTTCATTAGTAAGTGCTTCAAATCCTCTTCACTTTCAGCAAGCAAGGTTGTGTCATCTGCATAACGAAGGTTGTTAATGAATCTTCCTCCAATCCTGATGCTCCGTTCTTCTTCATGTACTCCAGCTTCTCGGATTATTTGCTCAGCGTACAGATTGAATAGGTGTGGTGGGTACTCCAGCTTCTCGGATTATTTGCTCAGCGTACAGATTGAATAGGTGTGGTGAAAGAATACGACACAGATGCACACCTTTCCTGACTTTAAACCAATCAGTATCCCCTTATTCTGTACAAACAACCGCCTCTTGATCTATGTAAAGGTTCCTCATGACCACAATTAAGTGTTCTGGAATTCCCAATCTTTGCAATGTTATCCATAATTTGTTATGATCCACACAGTCTAATGCCTTTGCATAGTCAATAAAACACAGGTAAACATCCTTCTGGTATTCTCTGCTTTCAGCCAGGATCCATCTGATATCAGCAATGATATCCCTGGTTCCACGTCCTCTTCTGAAACCGGGCTGAATATCTGGCAGTTTCCTGTTGATATACTGCTGCAGCCGTTTTTGAATGATCTTCAGCAAAATTTTGCTTGTATGCGATATTAACGATATTGTTCTATAATTTTCACATTCGGTTGCATCACTTTTCTTGGGAATAGGTATAAATATGGATCTCTTCCAGTCAGTTGGTCAGGAAGCTGTCTTCCATATTTCTTGGCATAGACGAGTGAGCACCTCCAGCACTGCATCTGTTTGTTGAATCATCTCAGTTGATATTCCATCAATTCCTGGAGCCTTGTTTTTTGCCAATGCCTTCAGAGTAGCTTGTACTTCTTCCTTCAGTACCATCAGTTCCTGATCATATGCCACCCCTTGAAATGGTTGAACATTGACTAATTCTTTTTGGTATAATGACTCTGTGTATTCCTTCCATCTTCTTTTGATGCTTCCTGCATTGTTTAATATTTTCCCCATGGAATCCTTCACTATTGCAACTCAGGGCTTGAATTTTTTCTTCAATTCTTTCAGCTTGAGAAATGCCTAGCATGTTCTCCCCTTTTGGTTTTCCATCTCCAGCTCTTTGTACATGTCTTTATAATACTTTACTTTGTCTTCTCGAGAGGCCCTTTGAAATCTTCTGTGCAGTTCTTTTACTTCATCAATTCTTCCTTTTGCTTTAGCTGCTCGACATTCGAGAGCAAGTTTCAGAGCCTTCTCTGACATTCACCTTGGTCTTTTCTTTGTTTCCTGTCTTTTCAATGACCTCTTGCATTCTTCATGTATGATGTCCTTGATGTCATCCCACAGCTCTTCTGGTCTTCGGTCACTAGTGTTCAATACGTCAAATCTGTTCTTCACATGGTCTCTAAATTCAGGTGGGATATATTCAAGGCCATATTTTCGTTCTCATGGACTTGCTCTGATTTTCTTCAGTTTCGGCTTGAACTTGCATATGAGCAATTGATGGTCTGTTCCACAGTTGGCCCCTGGCCTTGTTCTGACTGATGATATTGAGCTTTTCCATCATCTCTTTCCACAGATGTAGTCAATTTGATTTCTGTGTGTTCCATCTGGCAATAGTCGCCGTTTATGTTGGTGAAAGAAGGTATTTGCAATGAAGAAGTCATTGGTCTTGCAAAATTCTATCATTCGATCTCCAGCATTGTTTCTATCACCAAGGCCATGTTTTCCAACTACTGATCCTTCTTTGTTTCCAACTTTTTCATTCCAATTGCCAGTAATTATCAATGCATCCTGGTTGCGTGTTTGATCAATTTCAGACTGCAGTAGCTGATAAAAAGCTTCTATTTCTTCATCTTTGGCTCTAGTGGTTGGTGCATAAGTTTGAATAATAGTTGTATTAACCAGTCTTCCTTGTAGGCGTATGGATATTATTCCATCACTGACAGCGTTATACTTCAGGATACATCTTGAAACGTTCTTTTTGATGATGAATGCAACACCATTCCTCTTCAAGTTGTTATTACTGGCAAAGTAGGCCATATGATTGTCCGATTCAAAATGGCCAATACCAGTCCATTTCAGCTCACTAATGCCTAGGATATCAGTGTTTATGCATTCCATTTCATTTTTGACGATTTCTAATTTTCGTAGGTTCGTACTTCGTACATTCCAGGTTCTGATTATTAAAGGATGTTTGCAGATGTTTCTTCTCATTTTGAGTCGTGCCACATTAGCAGATGAAGGTCCCAAAAGCTTTACTCCATCCACGTCATTAAGGTCGACTTTACTTTGAGGAGGCAGCTCTTCCCCAGTCATCTTTTGAGTGCCTTCCAACCTGGGGGGCTCATCTTCCAGCACTATATCAGACAATGTTCCGCTGCTATTCATAAGGTTTTCACTGGCTAATGCTTTTCAGAAGTAGACTGCCAGGTCCTTCTTCCTAGTCTGTCTTAGTCTGGAAGCTCAGCTGAAACCTGTCCTCCATGGGTGACCCTGCTGGTATCTGAATACCGGTGGCATAGCTTCCAGCATCACAGCAACACACAAGCCCCCACAGTATGACAAACTGACAGACACTTTTTTTTTTTTTTAAGTACAGGCTATTGGTAGTTGGAAACTTAAGAACTTGACATCTCTTTATAAGGTGAAAATATTTTATAATGTATTATAAATTATATGGCTATGTATAGTTATATGGTTATATGGTTGTTTGGAATTCTAAGACCACTTTATTATGAAAATGGCAACATTTTAGAAGTTCTAATAAGACTAAAATTTAGGAAAATTAGCTCAGTATTAAAACATGGTTACTATAATTAAATCTTTTTCAGCTCTAAAAATTTTGCAAAAGAGACAACCCACAACACGTACCAATTATTCAAAAGAGTCAAAGCACATTTTTTTCTGTAAGTTTTAATGAGTTTAAGATTACTATTTTAGAACACAGAAATTTAGCCAACTCGTGGTTTTCCAAGAAAAGGGGCGGCGAGATGACATAGCATTCCTACGGAGGCTTAGACTAAAATTAGCATTTAATATCAGTATAAACACTATCCATTATCTAAATATTGGTTAAGCTTCTAACAAGTTTATGAATTACTTAAATGAATTACTGACTTCATTCATCAACCTGGAAAAAGAGAAAAATTCTGATAAAGAGAGAGAAAAGAAAAATTAAATCCCTGGGTGCCTCAAATATGTATGGTTGTAGTGAATGATAAAGATATAGTAAACCATGCCATTAAACTATGCTACTCAAGAAGCATGATTCTTTACTATTACTTTAAAAAAAAAAAATCCAAACCTACTGCCATCTAGTTGATTCCAACTCATAGTGACCCTACAGGACAGAGTAGAATTCCCCTACAAGACTTCCAAGGTCGTAAATCTTCATGAAGCAGACTGCCACATCTTTGTCCTTTGGAGTGGCTAGGGGTTTGAACTGCCAATCTTTTGGTTAGGAGACAAGCACTT
The DNA here is from genome assembly GCF_024166365.1 of Elephas maximus indicus. NCBI lineage: Eukaryota > Metazoa > Chordata > Mammalia > Proboscidea > Elephantidae > Elephas > Elephas maximus. The sequence goes on from NC_064823.1 coordinate 44,567,838, forward strand.
TAACCACTGTGCCTCCATCAGGGCTCCTAACTACTACAATACAGTGAATAATGGGAAAAAAGAGATTAAGAAATATGTAAGTCTGGACCTTTCATTGTTCTTTTACAGTTTAATTGATCATTACTGTTAAGACTATTCTATCCACAAGGTTTTCACTGGCTAATTCTTCTCAGAAGAAGACTACTGAGTCCTTCTTCCTATTCTGTCTTAGTCTGGAAGCTCAGCTGAAATCTGTCCACCATGGGTGACCCTGGTGGTATTTGAATACCAGTGGCATAGCTTCCAGCATCACAGCAACAAGCGAGCCCCCATAGTATGACAAACTGACAGACCTGTGGGGGAATAGATTTGATGCTTTGAACATTAAGGACCAAAGACCAGACAAGTAGAAGAATGACATCAAGGACATAATACATGAAGAAAGCAAGAGGTCATTTAAAACACAGGAAAGAAAGAAAAGGCTAAAATGGATGTCAGAAGAGACTATGAAACTTGCTCTTGAATATCGAGCAGCTAAAGCAAAGGAAGAAATGATGAAGTAAAAGAACTGAAGAGAAGATTTCAAAGGGCGGCTAGAGAAGACAAAGTAAAGTATTACAATGAGATGTGCAGAGAGCTGGAGACAGAAAACCAAAAGTGCTGAACATGCTCAGCATTTCTTAAGCTGAAAGAACTAAAGAAAAAATCAAAGCTTTGAGTTGCAACAGTGAAGGATTCTATGGGGAAAACAATAAATGATGCAAGAAGCATCAAAAGAAGATAGAAGGAATATACAGAGTCATTATACCAAACAGAATTGGTTGACGTTCAACCATTTCCAAAGGTAGCATATGATCAGGAACTGTTGATACTGAAGGAAGAAGTCCAAGCTGCACTGAAGGCATTGGCCAAAATCAAGACTCCAGGAATTGACAGAAAACCAATTAAGGTGTTTCAATAAACAGATGCAGCGCTGGAAGTGCTCACTCATCTATGCCAAGAAATATGGAAGACAGCTACCTGGCCAACTGACTGGAAGAGATCCATATTTATGCCCATTCCCAAGAAAGGTGATCCAACCGAATGTGGAAATCATTGAGCAATACCATTAATATTACAGGCAGGTAAAATTTTGCTGCAGATCATTCACAAGTGGCTGCAGCAGTGCATCAATGGAGAAATGCCAGAAACTCAGGCCAGTTTCAGAAGAGGATGTGGAACCAGGGATATCATTGCCAATGTCAGATGGATTCTGGCTGAAAGCAGAGAATACCAGAAGGTTGTTTACCTGTGTTTTATCGACTATACTAAGGCATAGAGTAAGGGAATACTGCGTGGTTTAAAGTCAGGAATGGTGTGTGTCAAGGTTGTATCCTTTCACCATACCTATTCAATCTGTATGCTGAGCAAATAATCTGAGAAGCTGGACTATACGAAAAAAAAATGGGGCATCAGGATTGGAGGAAGACTGATTAACAACCTGCTTTATGCAGATGACACAATCTTGCTTGCTGAAAGGGAAGAGGACTTGAAGCACTTACTGACGAAGGTCAAAGACTACAGCCTTCAGTATGGATTACACCTCAACATAAAGAAAACAAAAATCCTCACAACTGGATGAATAAGCAACATCGTGATAAATGGGGAAAAGGTTGAAGTTGTCAAGGATTTAATTTTACTTGGATCCACAATCAACAGCCATGGAAGCAGCAGTCAGGGGGAAATCAAGAGATGCATTGCATTGGGCAAATTTGCTGAAAAGACCTCTTTAAAGTGTTGAAAAGTAAAGATGTCACCTTGAAGACTAAGGTGCATCAGACCCTAGCCATGGTATTTTCAGTCACATCATATGCATGTGAAAGCTTGACAATGAATAAGGAAGACTAAAGAAAGACTTCGAATTGTGCTGTTGGCAAAGAATATTGAATATACCATGGACAAAAGGACGAACAAATCTGCCTTGGAGGAAGTACAACCAGAATGCTCCTTAGATGCAAGGACAGCAACACTGCATCTTACATACCTTGGACATGTTGTCAGGAGGGATCAGTCCCTGGAGAAGGACATCAAGCTTGGTAAAGTAGAAGGTCAGCGGAAAAAAGGGAGACTTTCAACGGGATGGATTGACACAGCGGGTGCAACAGTAGACTCAAGCAAAACAAAGACTGTGAGCACCGCGCGGACTGGGCAGTGTTTTCGTTCTGTGGTACATAGGGTTGCTATGAGTGGGAACCGACTCGATGGCCGCCTAGCAACAACAACAACTGTTAAGACTTATATAGATAATTTAATTACATATAACCAAAACAGGGTGAGCATTTTAAATTATGAATTATAACTAATGCAAAGGAAATTTTACTCGTTTTATAACAATTTGAACGTTAGTATGAAACACCCTGAAATTTCAGGGAGTTTATACTAGAGCTAGTTGATCAATTTGTTTAATGTGACAGAAATTCCTGTTTATAAAATAATCTTCATCAGTATTTAGACATTGAAATTTTCATTTCTATGCGAGCTAGTTTTATTGTTTTTACCTAAGTTTGAAAGCTTTGGTTCAGTTTTCATGTCAGTGAGCAAATTGTTTCATAAATTGATGACATGTTGAATAGCCACAAATTACATTTTAAAAAATTCCTTGAGCTTCATGGTGCATGAGCTTAGCTGAGTATCTATATCCCCTATTGAAGAAAAGGCAAATACGCTTCACAAGGTGCGTTTGTTGAATGAATAAATGAGTGAAAGAGGAGTGAACTTTTATTAACTTTTTCCAGTATCCTTCACTTGTGCAAACTTTTATGGTTATGGCTTTGTTCATGTTTTGGATGTCTACTTTATTCTTACCAAGTATATTTCACATATTTTTTTAAAGTTTTGAAATTCCCGTTAAAATCTCACCATTCTTTTTTTTGAATGAAGTTACTGATGAGAATTTTGCAAAGTCTGGGTCTAGGAGTCACTTAATCTGTTTATCTCTTAAAAAGAAACATTTGAAAAAAATAGACATGAAGAATATAGACTTCTCGATAATCAAAAAGATTTACATTAAAGGAAAAGGCATAATTTCCTTGCATTGACTGCCACAAGCCAACCATTTCTTAATGGCCAGGAAGACTAGTTTTCTAGAGTCATTAACTAGGAAGAACAAAATCAATCAAGAACATAAATTTATATGAGGCAATCAGCTACTCATAAAAACACATTAATATAATGAGCTTTTGTGATGTGGAAATTTAAGATATGTCATTTCTAATCCACCAGGAAAACCATCTTACATGTTTGAGATATTTTCCCACACAAGCAAATAAAATCTTTTTTAGATATCTTGTGATCATAGGCAAATACAGTAATTGGGCATATATTTTTGGTTTTCCAAAATATTACCTGCTTGATATGATGACCTATAAGATGTTTAAAAATATGTCTTATTTAATGTCATTTTTTGCATTGTCTAAATTCTTAATAATGCCCTCTTTGGCCATTTTGTTTTATTTAAGGAACTGAGAGTACATGAGGAAAACTGAATCTATTAGGCAAAGCGCAATTGGTTGAAGCGGATACCGAAAATTAGAAGCAGATGTGCTCAAGTGCATACATTTTGCACCCCTTGGTTAATTTTAGAGAATTATAACTTATTAAATGTTGCTAGGCATGCATCCATGAATTTGGACTTAGTTCACAGAGTCTACCATATTCAGTGCAGTAGGAATTTTAAATGTTTTAGTTCATATGTGTAGGGATATGGGAGGGTTAACACGAATCGAGATTAATAGCGACAGTATCACCCTTGTTTCTTGAATACAGTGTAAATCTTACAAATTATAGATAATGTAAAATCAAGGATATTCTCATAGACTTCAGGTGTACATCTATTTTTGATGGATCCTTTTAGAAAAGATAGCGATTAGTATTTATATTTGACATTGGGATAATTAGCATTTTGTTAATAAAGCTGTCAGCCAAGGTAGACCATTGTAAAACAGTCCCTTCAAAGTACCCTGTAATATCAATGATATAAATATACTTTTTAATGTACATTACCATGGCATTAATTATTTCTATCCTAGTGCATAAGAGTTGCAAAAAATAAAATAAAATAAATATGTTCTGCAATGCAGATAATTCTGAGAAAATTTTCAGATCTCTTGATTCAATAAAAGTTCAGTTAAATTTCCCAAAGAACTCTTACACTCTTAAAAAAAAATGCTTGTAGAATATAATATTATTGAATATGTGCTACATTCTCTTAATCCCTAGATTAAACAATCTTTAGAGATCAGAATTCCTGTATTCAATAGTTATTCACTTTTCCTCTTCTATGTGCCAGAAACTGTATCATGCACTTACAAACACAGATTAGTTAAACACCTTACTTGCCCTTGGGGAATCTTCTGGACCATGGTAAAAAATGGTATAATGTGATAAATGCTGCAATAAAGGTAAATGAGTTCAACAGAAGCAGGAGTGGGGAATTCTGTTTCTGGGCTGTGGTGTATGAGGGGGTCATGAAAGAGAGGGCTCCACAGAGGGGTGACATTTGCTTAAATCTTCACTGGATTACATTGTAACTTAAAGCTCTTTTTATTAATATTCTGTAGTCAATATAGTAGCTTACTACAGAGAAATGTTTTTAATTTGCCCTCTTTGTATTTCTTGATCATGGCAAACAGAACCATTTCATATATCTAGGCTCAGCTACAATTCGATCAATGTTTCCATGATACACCACATATTTGCTGATTATGGCTGGAAAAGAGTAATAATTTGACATTCCCTTTGTATTGTTGAGAGTGAAAATATTGTTGTGGTGAATTCACTGGGTGGTGTGTTGACCATGTTGGGTGTGATTTCATAGAAAGTCCACCATTGCCAAGGGACACACTGTGATGTGGTGTCTCCTTTGCCAGCCTGTAAAATCCCCAAAATGTCATTCTGTAACCTAGTAAGTGGAAACCCTGGTTGCGTAGTAGTTAAGATCTATGGCTGCTAACCAAAAGGTTGGCAGTTTGAATCTACCAAGTGCTTCTTGAAAACCCTATGGGGCAGTTCTACTCTGTCCTATAGAGTCACTATGAGCTGGAGTCAACTCAATGGCAAATTTTTTTATTTTTTTAAATCTAGTAAATGGAGCAAGCAAATAAATCTGGTTTAAGATATGTTCACATCACATTACTTTCAAAGAATTTGGCTATATAGTTACTTTACCTTCTTGACTTCAAAAGAATAGGTAGGAAAATATGGGTGGGCAAGGCATCGGTATAACATTAAGGCATCAGTATAATAGAAGGGAAAATAAAACTCCATTACATTTCCAGTAAATATTTATTTTTAAAGGTAACCAACATTAAAACGTAGTACACTATACCTTGTTCATTACTTGATTTATGAATAAAACAAATTTCCATTGAGAAGACTTGTGAATTTGCCTCACTGCTCTATTCCCCAAGGCTCTCCAATTGATGCAAAGCAGTCTTACTAATTATGAACTTGTGAGGTCACATTCACAGTGGGGAGACCTCTCCATAGTGTCAGGAAATTTTCCATTCCAGTCCGTAGGGACACGGCCTTCTGTTTAGCACTGATGGAAGTTTCCATGTACTGTGAACAGCCAAAGACCTGCTTTCCAGTGTCACATAAAAATGGATATTTCTCAAACCTGATTTAAGCTATCATTTTAAGTCATTGATGTATTAAATAATTTATTTTGTTTTGACAAAAATTTTACAGCAGCCATCCATCTTCCCTTTCTCATTTTCCTGTGATAAAATAAACTTTCAGTTGGTTCAAATGGAAAATTATATGTATAAGGAAATGAGGATAATAATATTATATCAGGAAAAATTAATGAAACAAAGAAAAACTCCAAACTTCAAAATCCATACAAACAGTCCTAGGACTTGTTGGATAATGGGTTGTCCTCTAAGTCTTTTGCTTGTGAGAATTTAACTGGCACAGTGGTGCCACTGGCTACATCTGGACCAGAAGACTGGCTTTCCATCTTGCACTTTATTTCTTTTCTAATGTTTTTTATGTAAATATATGACAATAATATTAATGCAGTTACAGCATTTTACGATACACTTTAAACAGCACATTATTTCATCTGATCTCTTAATGGTGTAGTAAATAGACCAGTAATTATCACTATCATAAACATTGTCTATTTGTGGAAACTGAGGATTGGCTGGTCATGGCAAAAGTTGGCACTTATGCCCTATCCACAGCAGGACTTTGACACCACAAGAAAACCAGATGTCAAGAGCTTAAGGTAAATTAGCTAGTACCAGAAAACACATGAGTAGATTTGAAGGTTAAAATATTTGATTTCATCATCTGAAAACAAAGGATTGCGCTAATTCTCATAGTTTTATGTTCTATGATTCTGGAATGTTAGAAGGAGACTAAAGCACTCCCCTCTGCAGGGAACACCCTGAATCTTATGGACTGTCTCACATGCACTAAGAAAAAAGAAATCTCTTAGTTGCTTCTGAGCTATGGAGGGAAGAGTAGAAAGGGTTGGAAGTCTTAAAGCTTTTCCGTTTCATCTTCAGTGTGAGGCAATTCATTTATCAAAATGAGATTGATCCTCCACGTGGTAATGGTTAGAGCATTCTCTGTCTCCCATTGTCCCTTATTAAACACTTGTTACTTTGTTCTTTTTATGTAGGGCAGAAATCACTATGAAGGTATGAACAGAGTTTACAGCAGTAGGGTATTCTAGCTGCCTCTTTGACTTTGGGCTACAAATGTGTTTCTGTCTGTTTTATTTCCAGAGAGAAAGGTGTAGGCCAATCCCCTCTTTGGAGTAGTGAATACAGTGATGGGGATAGCCTGCACTCTGTTACCCTGGTAACAGAATCTCTAAATCTTATACTAACATCTGGTGTTCTTAAACTTAACAGCTGGTTGTCTACAGAAGAAAAAATGAACAAGGAGTTGAAACACAAATGGGAATACCACAAAGTAAAAGTGGTTACCTAGGAGGAATACTAAGAAATAACTAAGCTAAAGCAGGAAATTAGATGCAACTTGTAAAAGTCAGAGAGAAATACATCAGAGATTAAAATTTACAAAAAAAATAAAAGAGAATGTTATCCCCCCAAAAAATTTAATTAAAGACTGTATATATACATTTTGAATTATTTTTTAGAAGTATATTTATCAACATATGTTGGGAAAATGAGAGAGCAAGAAATATTTTGGAGAATTCAGGATAACAAAAACAGATTGTCTTTTGGTGTCTCAACAAATCCTAACAGAAATGGCAACCCTAATTAGCAGTTCAGTTAAACTTTTTGAGAATTCATGGATAAGGGTTTGAAGATTAGAGGATGCTCAGACTTTTCCCTAAGAGTGGTTGACCAATAACTTTTAACTTATTTCTATTCATGGAATTAAACAAATTGCAATCATATTGTAAGGATTTGTAAGTTTTTATAATTTTTAAACAGGTTGTTTTCACTTTATGGACTTACTAAATATTTTTTGACATTGAAGTAACTTTTTAGTGTTTTAAATTGTAGACTTAATACATATAATGTTGGTATCAGTATTACTCTTTATGTTGAAGAGAACGAGGCCCAACTATTCACCAAAATGTTATCAGAGAAGCATGGTGAAGGCTTTTCAACTTCAAATTTTTGAGAAGCTCACTAAATTCTCAACTCCTATGGCTTAAAAACAGTGCTGCCATACTCTCATACTGGGTGATACCAAAATATCTGAAATAGAAACAGGTCCTTCCCTATAAGAAAGTTGCCCAAAGCTAAGAGGAAATTTTTTGATGGTTTAAGGAACAATCACAGAAAGAGAAATTAAACTACCAGAGTAACGAGAATGTGAGTCTTACTCTGAATTGACTTATGAGCTCAAAGCGGAAACAGTGGATAGAAATTGAGAGAGAATCTGATTTTTCCTTGATATTGGGGATAGCAGCTTAGCAATTCATTTTCCAAATGGAATGGACCCTTGAAGTCATGATTTTCTTGCCGGAGCCAAACTTGGATGGCCACATGTCAAGATGCTGAGTAAAAGATTCATGTTGAGTTAAATAACTACTAAGCTCACATTCAAATCTCATATTCTTCAGTTTTGTAGTTGTTTAGTCAGATCCACACCAAAATGCAGTTGTTTCCAAATGTGTTTTTTTTTTGAAGGATATTTAAAAAAAAATAAGAAAATAATTGACTGCATTATTTTTCATTTAATTCAAATGTTTTTCCAAACATGGACATTTCAATTATTTTTCTTAAAAGCTGTGGTTTTAGAGACTATTTTAAAACACTAAAAATTGAAAGGAATAATTGCATTCCCTGATTTCTACCACCTAGAATTGTTTTCAATGTTTTTCCATATTTGCTTAAAAAAATCTTTGATGTGGTGAAAAACAGGTGAAATTGTGCACCATAGGGTAGTAAGTAAGCACAAGCAAGGCCATGTGTACCTTACTGTGTAATCCATCCCTGGGGGTAAGCGATGAACATACACTGGTAGCATCAATTTCAGGTTAAATGTTAAATTAAGGAATAAATGAGTGTCCAAAAAGAGAAGTGTTCATGGGTAGACTTCTCTGTCAAGAAACTTACCAATGAAAGAGAGAATGAGTATATATAGGAATTTTTTTTAAAAAATAAAGGAGTTTTTAAGGGAGAGAAAAGTTGCTAGTAGTTGGGGAGAAATAAAAAAAAAAAAAAAATACAATCTCTTTCTAGCTAAATTCTCACTAGCCAAAGTCAGGAAAAACAAAATTATTCAGACTGTGAGGCAGTCTTTTATAAAAGAAAGGGATAAATAATTGAAGGAGCAAGAGTCTATACAACCTAAAAAAATACAGAGTGGCTGGGAGGAAAAAGGACCTCTTTAATGCTGAATATATAAAACTAAGCTTATACAATATATTCATTCATTCATTATCTACTATATGCCGTACATAGTTCTAGACATTGGAGATACAGTTATTAAAAACACATACACACACAATTCCTGCCTTCATGGTGCTTATATATCAGTGAGAGAAAATAGATGGTAAACAAATAAACAATTAAACAAAGCATATGGCATGTAAGATCATGAGAAAAGCTGTAAAGAACAATAAATCAGGGGAGGTGAGAAAGTGGTACAGTGGGGTGTTCGGGAAGTCTCTATACTAAGGAGACATTTGAGCAAAGAGGAGGGAATGAGCCATGTGGCTCTCTGGGAAAGAGTCTACTACGCAGAAAGAACGGCTGCTCTGAAAGCCTTAAATTTGAGGTTTTGTGTATAGGAATAATATCAAGGAGACCAGTGTGGCTGGGGCAGCGTGAGCCAAGGGGCAAGTAGTAAGAAAGAAACAGAGGACTCAGTCTTATCAAAGAGAAAGGGCTCAGGCTTTCATGCTGAGTGAGATAGAAAGCCATTGCACGGTTTTTAGAACGTGAACAGACATGTTTGGACTTCCATTTCAGTGGGCCACTATGGCTGCTGTATTGAGAACAAAATGACTTAGGAGAATGCTGGGATTGAGGGCCAAGGATGGAGGGCTTGGAGCTAAGTGGTATCAGTGCAGATAGTGAGAAGAGGTTGGACTCTAAAAACACAGGAAGCTAGAGCTGACAGTATTTGCTGACGGAATTGAAGTTAGGTGTGAAAGAGAGGAATCAAGAATGGCTCCAAGGTTTTTGGCCTGAACAACTCCCTCCATGGGTTTGCCATTTACTGAGATAGAGAAGATTGCTGTGAAAAAAGTATAGACTATCATTTGTAATAATATATAAAGATCTCCAAAGGATTATCCCTACGTCTAATAATTTTAATGGAACATGTATTTTTTTTTTTTTTTTGACTATAAAAACAAAAGGAACCAATTTGGAATTGAATTAATATATATATATATTTTAATTCAAGACACATTCTACCCTGTCCATGGGCCTCCACACCCAAGTCATTTTTCGTAAAGCACTTAACACAGAGCATGGCACATCGCAAACAATAAATACTAGTTATTACTAGAATTTTCTTCGAATGCCAAGCTATGTTAATAATGTTGATGCTTTTTTGTATTTGCCAAATGTTCTATCACTAGACGGAAACAAAGAATAAAAGGAAGTCATGTAATACTTTTTCGCTAATGCGAAACAAAAGCAGATTAATGAAAAATACCCTCTGGAAATACTTTTTTTTTTTTCACAAAGTGCAGCAAATAGCTTGTTAAAAACAAGAACAAAAACTGCTTCTTTTAAGGCTGATTTCCTTTATTCTACAGGTGGGAAAGTAGATACCTACAGAACTTAAGCCTCCGTGCCAATTGATGGCAGAGACAGGATTTGAACCTAGAACTCTGTGCCTAGAGCTACTTTGACCATAAAATGTTATCTCTCTTGTATGAGTCTAAAAGCCACTTGTCTGAAGATGCTAGGTGATTGCAAGCAACTACTTTTATATTCGCAAAAGCGATAAAGTCTCTCGTACCCATTTGTGCCCTCATTTGATGTACCGGCAGAGAATAAATAGAAGTCATAGAAGTATGACCACAGCTGTCATCTTTTTACCCAAGGTAAAAAGGAATCAAAAAAGCCACCCACCCACAGAGCAGAGATCTAGAAATGTGTGAATAATTCAAGTCACCTGGTATCACGGGTTCTGCAGGTGTTTGTAACATGCACCCTTTACTGGTAAATGGTTTCCGGGTGTTGCATTTAGTCCCAGTGTCACTGCATAAAGAAGGAAGTCTCAGACATCAAAGAAAGAAAGATTAAAGGATCCCAGCACTTTAGAAGCAAGACATTGTCAGCTCTACCATTTACTCTCTTGCAGTGCTCCTCCCTACCCAACCTCAAGCTAATGAACGGGGGGTGTACACATGGCGCTCCACAGATCTGGTGGACAGATGTTGGAATATATGTTGGCTGTCTTACAGGTTGTCGTCTGTATGCATGTATACACACACACAAAGGAAGGAGCGAAGAAAGTGGTTTTGAGTTGATGCTAAAACGTTGGCACCAACTCATGCAGAGATGCATTGTTTGGGCTCCAGGAGAGGAGGGGTGCCCCCGGCAGTGTAGTCAATGCCTATAAAAAGGACTTTTAGTGCAATTAGACTAGAATACTGGCATAAAACCTGACATGGCTAAAGAATAACCTGTACATAAAACTCTGTACACAATGAAAATTATATAGATTGCTTCACAGCCATATATTTGGAAGTGCTGCAAATAATACCCAAAAAAACTCTTTTAATGAACCCTGGTGGTACAACAGCTAAAGCGCTTGGCTGCTAAGTAAAAGTTTGGTAGTTTGAACCTACGCAGCAGCTCTGCAGAAGGAAGACCTGGCAATCTGCTCCCATAAAGATTACAGCCTATAAAACCCTAATGAGCAGTTCTACTTTGTCACATGTGATTATTATGAATCAAAATTGACTCAGAGGCACCCAACAACACGACTACATTGACCTTTGAATACTAAATGGAGTACAGTTTTAATAAAAAAAAAAAATGTGGGGCTATTGCAAGTAGTCTTAGACTGTTGAGTAAACGACTTCATTCAACAAGCATTTAATGGCTATTCTATATGCCAGGACAAGGAGTCCTGGTGGTGCAGTGGTTAAATGTTTGGCTACTAACAAAGAAGTCAGTGGTTTGAACCTACCAGCTGCTCCTTGAGAGAAAGATGTGGCAGTCTGCTTCCATAAAGATTAACCTCCTTGGAAACCCTATGGGGCAGTTCTACTCTGTCCTACAGGGTCAGCTATGAGTCAAAATCAACTCAATGTCAACAGGTTTGGTATTTGGTTTATATGTCAGGTGCTATGTGTCAGGTCCATGGTAGGAGATACCTATAGTTCTGCCCATCTGGAAGTTACAATTTATACATTTTAACAATTTCCTCTGAAAGGCTAGAAGAAGATGAAAAGCTCAGCTAGTTATGTAAAGAGATTAATCTTCATCATGGAATAAGAATCTCGTTTGCACGACAATGTTTAAGCTGATAAAGTACTACAAGTTTTCTTTTTAATATTGATCTAGCAAAAAAAAAAAAATCCATGAGGTAGAGAAAGCAGACATCTATGATAGGCCCACTTGGTTAATATATATAACAATCTATGATCGAATTATCAAATCCTTTAATTAGAATACAGGAGAATAGGCAACTGAGTATAGTGAAGTTTTCCAAGTATGGTCCCTAGACCAGCAAATTCTCAGGTCCCACTTTTGGCCAACCGGTTCAGAAACTTTGATGGAGAATTACTGCAAATCTGTGTTTTAACCAGCCTTCCAGAAGATTCTGACACAGGCTAAAGTTTGAGAACCACTGATCTGGCAAAAAATTTAGAGTTAGAAAACCTGGACTCTGTTTCTGACTCTGGCACTTACTAACTGCAGGTCACTTAAAAGTCTCTGAGTGATCTTCCTCACCTGTAAATTTGAAGTTAATAGTGCCTACCCAGCTTACCTCCCTAATCTGATGAAAGCAAGATTATTTACCAACCAGAAGATGCTATACAGATGTGAGTTTATGGGAAAGCTGTTCAGACAGTAACTGTCCTTAGCTACTTTTACAAAAAACAGAGAGATCTGTCTTTTTAATTATACTGTCGTTCAGCAAGTTTGACAAATAATGTGGCATTTTTAAGAGTGCATTTTATCTTTACAATTCCTTTCAAGTGCCTGTCACTGAGTGAAGAGTTGGAGTGGAAGAGGGAAACACTGGCTTTAGCTGATGTAGCTAGTATTGAGAGATATAATCCTACACCTCTGGGACATACATACACCCCAATATCCCAAGACCCATTAAAAAAAAAAAAAGTCAAGAAACTCCATGTACCTAGAACATTTTTACTCAGTCTGATCATAACCAAGACTTCTCATTCTCCTCCTTTGCCTACTCCAAGATAACAGAGTTCCTGTGTACTTCCTGAAGACAGGTTAATAGTGAGTATAACATCACCACCTATACTGTGACTACCCACAAAAACAACTGCTTACCTCTGCTCTATATGAGTCTCTTGAGGGCAATGACCATGTTTTAATCATCTTTACCTCCTATAACATGCCTAGAAGGACCTTGGTGATTCAGTGGTAGAATTCTTGCCTTCCAAGTAGGAGACCCAGATTCTATTCCTGGCTAATGCACCTCTTGCATGGCCAACGCATGTCTGTCATCATAGGCTTATGTGTTGCTATGATGCTGAACAGGTTTTAGTGGAGCTTCCAGACTCAGATATACCAGGAAGAAAGGTCTGGTGATCTACTTCTGAAAGTCAGACAATGAAAACCCTTTGGATCACAATGGTCCAATTCACAACCAATCATGAGAATGATGCAGGACTGGGCCGTGTTTGTTTCCGTTGGGTACAGGGTCACTGTGAGTCTGGGGCCTACTTGCTGGCAGCTAACAATAACAAAAACAAGATGCCTAAATTAGTAGGCCTTCAGTAAATAGTCTATGAATTACAATGGCTAGGAATGGGTTGTTCTTCTGATGGCTCCTGGAATAATTTGCACTTTAGAGATTTGAGGAGCAGAAGCCAGCACACTGATAGGTAATTCTAGTTAAATCAAGATTACCTTTGTATAGTGGATTGTTGACAAGGGGCTTTAACCAGCTCAGTTTGTGAAAGCTCAAAAGTGTTTTCACTCTATCGGGGGGGGGGGGGATCTTTTCAGCCTGATCCAATCTTCCTTACAGATTGCCTTTCAGTCTATCCAAGATGAAGGTGGGCGTCCCTGGGTGGTGCAAATGTACCCATGTTAAGCAAGAAGTTGGAGGTTTGAGTCCATCAAGAGGCACCTACGAAGAAACACCTTGGTGATTTACTTCTGAAAAATTTAGCCATTGAAAACCCCGTGTAGCTTAGTTCTACTCCGACACATGTAGACTTGACATTAGTTGCAATCGATTAGGAGGAACTGGTCTGGTTATGGTGAGAGTGGACTCAGGAGAAGGAGAGACTTCTGATTCCACGTTGTCAGGCCACGCTGTATGTGTAGGTTCCAAGTAATTTGAGATTATATCTGGAGCTGGTTGCTCCCTGCAGACAAGTTTGGTTGGAGTCCTGAGTATGTTGCAGAATTTTGTTTATTTTTTTAATGGAAATTTTAAACATACAAGAAGGTAGAGAGAAGAGTATGAGTGAGTCTCCATGTGCCATCCCCAAGGTTTAACAAGTTTCAACTCATGACTAATCTTGTTTCATCCACTCCTACCCACTACCCCACTTATCCCCGCTTCCCATGGAGCATTTACAAATAAATCCTAGACATCCTATTATTTTCATCCATAAACAGTTTGGTTGGTTCTTTAAGAGAAATGAACTCTTTAAAAAACACCTGTAACATTATTATCAAAACTAAAAATTAATAATAATTATTTAATATCATTAAATATACAGTAAATGGAACTCTTACATTTTTATAATTTTGAGAATTATTCATAAAAAAATGATTACAATTAAAATTTGCCTCCAGTTTCCACTACTAGTTGGCCTTTATTTGTCTCTGAAGTGACACATCGATAAAGTGCCTACACACATTGTGAAATCATTTTGTGGAAAGCACATTTGAAAAATATCTGTAGTTTCCAGGAGCCTGTTATTTGTAGGGGCTTCTGAAATATGTGCAGTTTGTGGAGAAAATCTAGCAACTGTGGCATCTGTTAACAGGAAGAGTCATTTCAGCTGGTGAGATGGTGAATTTAAGAATTCACGGCTGGGCTGAGGTTATGTGGAGAGTTATTGAACTCTAGCGAGAAATGTAAAATGCTCATCTTTACCACACCCAGGTTATGCACCCAAATTCCCAGACAATTTTTGTATTATTTTCGGCAAAGCCTATCCTCAATGAAAACCATACTGCCTGATCACTGGAAACACATTTCTGCCTTTGACTGGATATTGGTTGAGGACTCAGCACTGAGCCAGCCAGACTTCAGGCCATGGGTGTGTATTATTACTTCATCTCTGTACATCCAAACATGTTTATCGAGCAATGTAAGGATCCCACTGCAAACATTAACAGGACTGAACACATGGATGTTAAATAAAGTTCTCCCTAGAGCTCTCCAAACATATGTTGGCAGTTTGTGACAGCCAGAGTTAATTTGTTAATACTTACGAAGTTCACTGCTTTGAAGACAAAAAGCTCTATGTACAGTGGCTGTTAAATATTAATTATTATTATATAATCTGTAACTGACTGATTACTTCCTTAACTGATTTGTTCTGTGAAACTCTTTTAAAGATCAGTGATTTCTTTTTGGAAGTTTCCCCAGAAAGCAGGACTGGATTTTTTTAGCAAATTTGTTGTTATGTATTAATGTTTCTATGTAAGAAAGGCATTCTACTGTTTGTTGGATGCATCATTTGCAAGTTGTAAACAGTTCCAATGTACCATTTACAAAAGTATGGCTCCAATTCTCATTACTATGGGACGAGCAGTCTGATTTCAAGGGTGCGTTCTTGGCTTTCTCAAGCCATCCTATTTAAATCCCAGGCAGAATTTGATCAGCATGCATGAGACGATGCTGTGCTCAAGGAGGGAAGATGAAAAGCAGTGTATGACTAGATTCTTGTGCTTTTGATCTGCCCTCAGACAAGAGCCTGGCTAGGGCTGGGCTTTATAATAAATATCACTTCATTCAATGTTAATGTGGAAACAACTTGACTTGCTTGTCTGAATAAGGTTCTGGTGATCTCATTTAAACCCAGGAAATGTTATAGTCAGACTGTAATCTATCCCGTCTGATACCTGCTGTGCCCAGGTGTGGCTATTGTCTCTCCTATCCCTACAGAACAAGGGAATCCAATCACTCTAGCGTCTAGATGTGTAGTTAGACAGCACAGGATTCTTATACAGACTTAACATTTGTAAATACACAGTGACATCCCTGCCTGGACTCAAAATATGTATCAGCCGTGGGGCATAAGAAATTTGACCTAGAATGCAGGGTTCTTATATCTTGCCTATTTGCTCAGGCAATAGGCTCCTATCATCTTTCTACGAAAACTGGAGAAAGTCTTTTTTTTTTTTTTGCAAATTTTTGTAAGTTCTTGAACTTGGGAGTAGGACCTGAAAAATGTATGGATGCTTCTAAAATTCAGATGAGTGTGGGCATAATGAGGAGTGTTAGACAGGTGTGTATAAGAATCTTAGACATATTTGAAATGAATTTTATTCAAAACCTAGGAGGACTGTCCACCTTTTTGGTAAAAGTTGACATGCCGATGAGATTTAACTCATTAATCGTGGCTGGTGAGACTCTTGTTTAGGATCTTACACAAGTTAGGCATCAAATAAATGTTTCAATGGTGGCATTTCATGAAGAAAATATTTGGAAAATGAACTTCAATTATTACGTGCTGGTTGCCGTCTTCCTGTGAGTAAGGTCTATCAAGAAATGAGATTCCCTTTAGTAGTCCATCTACAGGTCATCAAGATGTTTGAAGGTGGCCATCATGAGTTACTTTCTTGCTTCTTTGCAGTAATTCCTCATAGTGGTAGAGGTCAATAAGGAACACTATCAGATATGATCTGCCAACAAGAAAAAATATTTAAAGACAAGGGCAAAGGAAAGTTAGAAAGAAATAAATATTTTGGGGTGGAGAGTGACACGGGCTCCGTCTAATCGTTACTAGCACCCATTTTCATACTGAAATATCCTAAATAATTTCCAGAAGGCAATTAGGAAAGCAAGTGAAGTACAGAATTACTGCTATGATGGCTCCTAGAGCAGCATTATTGCTATGACAAAAATAATTGATACCACTTAGAAATGAAAGAGCCTACTTTCAACTTTAAGTAATTTATATGTGGAAAATATTATCAGCAATAGAAATGAAATCTAAAGGGACCGATGATAGCTTTTATTCTGGTGGCTAAACATGAAATTCTTGTATACCAGTTGCTGGCTGGGAAATGGCTCATCAGCCTACCTCCTTTCTTCCTAGAAACATATGATGGCCTGAGCCTATAAAGTCATAGATTATAGATGGTTTATGAAGGACTTAGTTTTTTTTTTTTTTTAATTTCTTTCAAAATATCTACGGAACACCTCTTAACTTTCATGTTCTTTGTTTTTACCCTCTCCTGACAGGTTTTTATGTGAGCATTTGTGTCAATTCAGTGGTACAAATTTCTAACTATTGATGCAAAGAAACCTCATTTATTAATTTACTAGTGGGCAAAACAAATTTCAAAAATTTCCCTGAGTAACACAAACAGTTTTGCACTCAACTACTAACTTAAAGGTTGGCAGTTCAAACCCACCCAGTAGCACTATGGAAGACAGGCCTGGCAATCTGTTTCTGTAAAGACTATAGGCAAGAAAACCCTATGGAGCAGTTCTACTCTGTAGCACATGGGATCACCATGAGTTGAGATTGACTTGACCGCAATGGATTTAAATATATTCCAGCATTATGTGACCACTGGGGATAAAGAGATGAAAGATAATTCCTGTACGCAAAGAGTTTAAAGAAGACAGATAAAGGATTCAATAGAGCGTGATCTATACCATGATATAGATAAGAATGATGTGTTAGCAGAGTGCAGGTTAAAAGGGACAGCCAACTCAGCTAGAGGTGGGGAGCCAGCCCAGAAGGCTTCCCAGAAGTGAAGTCATTTGATAAAATCTCTGAATGATGAGCTGGAATTATTCTGATGATGAAGTGAGTGGAGGAAGGGTGTTCTTGGCAGAGGAAAAATGTTTGCAAATCTATAGAGTCACGAGGGAGTGGGGCTGTCTAAGGGGTATGCAAGTAGCCCTGTACAGCTGGAGTGTGTAATGCAAGTGCTGGACAGGGAGGTAGGTAGGAAACACAAGGATCATAAGCCACGCTAAGAGCAAATGTTTTTTTCTGGTCATCTTTATTGTACCATAGCTTCCTTCTCCGGTTAAAACAAACAAACCAACCAAACAGGACAGCATTTTATATAGCATTCTAAACATAGTTGTAGATACATTCCCTTGTTGAATAGAAATTTTAAAAGGGAAAGAAATTTTTTAAAGTATAGGATTATAGATTGACCCTAGCAAAGTTGTGTAAAAACTCTATTAACCATTTGGCTAATGAGCTTTGTTCTTTTTGGTTGCCTAGACATCCTATTAATGAAAACAATACTGGAGTTGTGTTGAGACAGGACCTACCTGTTCCATTCCCTGGGGACAACCTCTCCTTCTTAGCTGAACTCTACTTCTCTTTTCTACTCTTCCACCCCTGCCTCACATTTTACATCCCCATTTTTGCTGCAAAAGGTGCTGGAAAATGAGGTCAGACACAGAAGTGTTAAAGAGAGTCCAGTGCCAGTATATCTGGGGATCCTTAGCAATGAACAGGGGCCAAGAAAAGAGGCAGCAGAAATACAGAGGAGCTCGCTCTCTGGGTAGGCTGGAAAAACCAATGAGATGGAGAGAAAGTGACTTAAACCATGGGACAGGATTTCATTTTTTTTTCATCTAGTAACAAACCATCCGACCTCCGTTGTACTGTTGAGAATGTACTGGTCACTATACCAAATTAGATGACCTAGGATGTGGGTGAGTGGGGTGGGGAACCAACATCGTCATCTAATATGTTTTCTTTGGGATTACTAACACATTGAGTATGTCATCACAAGATGTACTACATTTCTGAGGCTGAGATTTGAGTACCAGGGTCATATAACCCAAAGAATCTGTCATCTAGTTCATAATTTCTGCCCTTTCCAATTCTCTGGCAAAGCATTTAAATGGAGCTTTTTTTTTTTTTTTGATAGAAGTAGATCATAAGCCAATGACTGATGTCTTTCTCTATACTATGTTGTTCAAGAGACATAAATTTTCTCTGACTTTTTGTGCTGCCCCTCCCTTCCTTCTTCCACACAATAAGAATTGATTTGGTTCATTGGGGTAGGAGGCTGAGAAATAAAACCATGTGTGAATTGAGATATTATTTTTTGGCAAAGCATTTTTATTTTAATAAATAACATGTGGTCATATTATTGTTATTATCAGAAACTAAAAAATAAAAATGCTTTTCAAGCTGGGACTTCTCAATGCAAACATCTTATAAATTTCTGAAATAAATGAGTAGCATTCACATTGTAATTTCATTTATCGAGATGTCAAGCAACTTTTCCACCAGGATTTTTTTTGCCCTATCATTATGTTAGGGATTCTGACACAGTTTCAAACTCTCTTAAACAGATTATATATATATAAAAAATCTTCGAAACCCAGAGATTATTAGACTGACAATATAGTACACTTATAAGTGTCCCTTGCATGAGTGAGGAAGGCTTGGTTTTCCCAGAGCCAGATATGCCTTATCAAGTGAACATTCCAAATAAATGAAATTGAAACACAGTCATGGAGCACCAATTCTTACCTGTTTTTCAGGTTACATAAATATAGACTTGAGATAACTATAGAAGGAATTAGGCTGGGGAAGGGAAACGAGTCAGGATGGTAACACACATGCTGATTTTATGAGATAACGTCCACTCCTTTCTCTTGTTAACAGACACACTAGCTGTTCAAAGCTCTGAAGTTTAAGTCCTGCCTCCTGTTCCAGATATAGCTTGCATCTTAGCCCTTTTTGTATCCCAGATAGTATATAATAGGATAATGACTCTAGTTCAATGCTCTTAAAAGACTTACTGTTTATTTTCTTTCAAATGGCAGGAACAGAAATAGATGGTTAAACTTAGGCCGAGTTCTGTGTTACTAGTGTGAATCATCTCCTCATCCTACTTCTTTAAATCAAAAGGTTTCTTAATCAATTGAATCTTTGGCTATTACTATCGAGGGGACCTCTTGCTCCAACTCTCTGGGTAATCATTTTGGGCTATGCATCTTCTCAAGTCATTGCCTCCAACCCCAGCACACCTGGAGGGATAAAACACAGCCTGGCTTCTTGTTTACAACTCTAAACTAAATTGGAAATGTTTTAAAATTTCACGCAAAATTCATAAAGGCTTTAAGGTAATAAGTAGAAATTAAAAGTCCTCTAATTACAGACTGAATATTGTGGATTGTATTCTGCTGTGCTTTGTTCCATCCTCCTAAACATAAAAGAATAACCTTTTAAATCATATCTGCTTCCATCAGCTGTTTCCTCAATATCAGAATAGAATGCAGTGGCTGGCCTTTTGACTTTTTAGTCTGGCCTAATTCCTGGAGGAAATGAAAGAGAATTAGACAAGATTAGAGAAGTGTTAAAGTTTACATGTTCTATACTAAACGAAACCAGCCAAGACAATGAACATTGTCTCAATTAAATAATTGTTTCAACAATATATTGTTTTCACACACACACGTGTATATACATACATACACACATATGTTTGCATATACAGTGATATATATGCATGTTGGAAAATTGTGTTGATAGTCTGATTCTGATAATAAGGTGACATTTAGGAAACAAAACAGAAAAACTTTAATCAATAATCTATAGTCTGGATACTTGCTACCTTTTGCAGGGAGTCTTGGCTCTGGGAAACCCAAGTTCTTACAAGATTTCCGAATACAAAAACCATGAAGCAGAAGTTAGTAAGCAACGAGAGATTTCACAACTCACTTTGAATTACTTCTTTTTAAAATCATATTAATTTTAATAGATAATAGATGGAACTCATACATATTATAAACTATTTAGGATTAACATGTGAATTAAATTTTCTACTTTCTTTGGTTCTCAACAACCCTGTCCATCTTCCCATGGGTGAACTCTGTTATATATTTCTTGGGTAAACTTACCAAGATAACTTTATATACACACCCCCATACCCCCACATACACATATTCATATAAAACTCATATCCTCACTTCCAAACTGACATTATAAGTGAAAAATGAGTCCTTTGAATTCAAATGTTACAGCATTTACAATTTACAAATGTTTAATCTTTGTACACAGAAATACTTACCAATTTATCTAGTCTGTAAGCAGAAAGAAGATCCTTTCTAACAGCAATTTGAAAGTATATTAAGTTGTCATACATACCTGGACATCAATTTTTGAAATTTAAATGTGTTTTTCATTGGAAAAGAGAAATCTGATGCTATACAAAGAACAGAAAATGATAAAAACACATATCATCTGTTTATCACACTTGATATAGGAAGGGAGAATATTTGTTTTGTAGAGGATACAAAAAAACTACAAGGCTGTGCATTGCCAACAAGATACAGGTGTACACCACATGAGAATATGAGACAATCCAGCCATAATCGGTGTGTTGACAGCTCTGAGTCCACACTGTATTCCTCCTGAAGTGCACTGGAATGTTTGTTATGTGTTCGACTTTACTTTTTCATATAGCTTTAGAAATCCTCAAGCCTACCCCTAAGCACAGAGGCTGAGTCTTAGGAAAGAGGATGAACCTTCATGAAAATAGTTGTTGCTGTCAGTAAGCCTCTTACTTAGATGCATGTTGTCAGGGAATTAATCTCCCACTTAGATCTATGCTTATCTAGGAGATGATATTGATTCCAGATTTCAGATAGACCAGGTATTATCTATATAATATGTACTCAGGGGCACCATTAATCTTGTATTTCCCCATCTTACCTTATCATAAAATCACTTTGACAGAACTTTTTGGAAATAGAGATTCCTGGGCCCCATCAAGTCTTACAAAATTCTAATCTCTAAGACAAGGAGACAAAGATGTCACTTTGAGGACTAAGGTGTGTCAGACCTAAGCCATGGAAACCCTGGTGGCATAATGGTTAAGTGCTATGGCTGCTAACCGAAGGGTCGTCAGTTCGAATCTGCCAGGCGTTCCCTGGAAACTCTATGGGGCAGTTCTACTCTGTCCTATAGGGTCACTATGAGTTGGAATTGACTCGATAACACTGGGTTTTGGACCTAAGCCGTGGTATTTTCAGTTGCCTCATATGCATGTGAAAGCTGAGCAATGAATAAGGAAGGCCAAAGAAGAATTGATGGCTTTGAATTGTGGTGTTGGTGAAAAATATTTAATATACTGTGGACTGCCAAAAGAACAAACAAATCTGTCTTAGAAGAAGTACAACCAGAATGCTCCTTAGAAGCAAGGACAGTGAGAATTTGCCTCATGTACTTTGGAGATGTTACCTGGAGGGACAAATCCCTGAAGAAGGACATCATGCTTCGTAGAGCAGAGGGTCAGCGAAAAAGAGCAAGACCCTCAATGAGATGGACTGACACAGTGGCTGCAACAATGGGCTCAAGCACAGCAACAATTGTGAGGATGGTGCAAGAACGGGCAGTGTTTTGTTCTGTTGTGCATAGAGTCACTATGAGTCGGAACTGACTTGATGGCACCTAGCAACAAATACAAGACAAGGAGTCTTGAATCAGTAGTTTTTAAGGAAACCCCATAGAATTTTTATGATTAGGTAAGTTGGGACACACTGCTGTAAGGTAGGAAATATATACATTTTATCAAGAAGGGAACTGAGGCTTTGTTAAGTTACTTGACTAGAGTCACATGGAGGTATAATTCAACTCCAGACATAACTCCCCAATTCTCCCTATTGTGTTAACTTTCTGAAGATCATGAAGACAGAAAAATGTCTGAGGCTATAATGATAAACTTATAGAGACAATCCCAGATTTGGAAGGAACCTTGACATTGTATAGTTTCTTCCTCTGTTTTGATTAGGACATTATACTCAACCAGTTGCAAAATTATTAACAGCTTTGTAATTACGTATGCCTTGTGAAGAGCTCCAGTCACTGGTGCAAAACTCTTTCTGAGATGCTACTTTTCGAGCATGGAGTAGGAGTGTTTCGTCCTGTATATTCCAGATGAAGAAATAGGTCAAAAACAACAAAGAGCCAGGTAAACCACATAGTTTGTATTTCTCTAGGTGCTGATACCATATGGAAAAGGTTAACTCTTCCCATTCACCCTGTCTTAGTCATCTAGTGTTGCTATAACAGAAATGCTACAAGTGATGGTTTTAACAAAGAGAAATGTATTTTCTCACAGTCTAGTAGGTTACAAGTTCAAATTTAGGGTGTCAGCTCCAGGGAAAGGCTTTCTTCCTCTGTTGATTCTGGAGGAAGGTCCCTGTCATCAATCTTTCCCTGGACTAGGATCTTCTCTGTGCAGGAATCTTGGGTCCAAAGGATGCACTGTGTTCCTGGCGCTGCCTTCTTGGTGGTATGAGGTGCCCCTGTCTCTCTGCTGGCTTCTCTCTTTCATATCTCAAAAGAGATTGGCTTAAGACACTAATCTTGTAGATCTCATTAATATAACTGCCACTAGTACATCTTGTTACATCATAGTAATAGGATTTACAACACATAGGGAAATCACAACAGATGACAAAATGGTAAACAATCATATAATACTGGGAATTATCACCTAGCCAAGTTGACACATATTTTGGGGGGACACAATTCAATCCATGACACATCCCATCATCAATCAGAGTAATGTACATGTTACAGCTGAGAATGTGGTCCATGTGCAGAATAGTGCATTCCCTAGGATCTCCTTTTTGCTTAATGACATACAGAGAACCAGGTGGAGCAGCCCAAGTTAAAGACGACTTGCCTTTATTTCATAGAATTCTGGATTCCTAGGATTTGAGTGAGGATTTCTGAATGCATTGGAAAAGTTAGTGGGGGACTGGAAGAAATTCATCATTCCTAATTTACAATCCAAATGGTATTAGTAGAAATTCCATAGGCTCTGAACTTTCAAATATCTAACCACTTTCATATTTGAATTAAATATGTGTAAAACAGACTCCAAGATTTGCCATAGGGCACAGAGCATGGATTGTTTTAAGGGAATCAATTTCCAGATCCTCAACTTCCATGTATGCTTTTTCCTAAAACTGCCTGGGAATATGCCTGTCCTTTCAGTGTGTCTTCTACCATTTTATGGGGGTGGAGGGGGGGAGGTGGTGGCAAAATGCTTACATATTCTAAATCTTAATACACTGCATTAGTCAGAAACCTTTTGGATGATAAAATGAGGTAATTTTTTAAAATATTGGTTTTAACAAAGACATTCTTAATGATTTTTTGAGACATCTTAACCCAATAAACCCAATAATGATATTAACCCAATAACCCAATAAGGATATTTTATTTTCTTGTCTTATCCTTAATTCTGTAATTCTTTAATGTGATTCTTGGTCTCCAGTTAGAATGTTCCGAATACAGAACATTGAAAATAGTGACGATTCAAAAAAACGCAAATCCATTGCTGTTGAGTAGATTCCAATTCACAGCGACCCTATATGACAGGTAGAACTGTGCCATAGGGTTTTTGAGGCTGTAATCTTTACAGAAGAAGACTGCCACATCTTTGTCCTGTGGAGAGGCTGGTGGGTTAGAATTGCCCACCTTTAGGTTAGCAGCTACTGTGCCATCAGAAAAGAGCTCCTTAAAAAAAAAAACCTTAGTACAGATTAATGGGCTATATATTTTCAAGTGTAACTGAGTGCATCTCGAGGCTGTCTTATTTTTTTCCAAGATAAAAAATCTATGGGTAAATATTCTGTGACTTATGTCAGGATCATCGGGCAATCTTCAGTAAGAGAATTAAAAGATATTTTATTGAATCACATCAAATTACTGTGAACTTCATCTTATAAGACATTTAGTATTGTATATCGTGTTGTGTGAATAAAGCAGATTTATGCTGAAAATTTTAGATGTCATGTATGTGAGACGATATATGTTTTTCAGAATTATTTTAAGAGTAACACAAGCAAAACATTTGTAGATCACTGAACTAATTGTAAGTGTCTGGAGTATAGCTGGGGCTACTCGTACTACGGCTACACGTCCAGAACATCATGGAATATCTGAACTTTTCCCCTCCAATGTAATATAACCCAAACCTCCTGGCCTTTATGGTCGCAAATCCTCAAAGAGGCACCCTAACCCTTGGAGGTAATTGTGGACAACGAAAAAGATAGGACTGCACAGCCTTTGGCCACAGTATACAACTGCACACTAGCCAGATTGAGTTATATGTTCCCACATCTTCGGCAGTTACAATTTTAGTGTTTGATTTGAAACGGCCACCATAAAGGGCAGCTTTCTTTGCATGTTCCTGGAAATATAGATCTATCGTGTGGAATGTCATGTCAAGGGAAATTTATCTTTTCTCTAAGGACCTTGAGGGAAGCCAGTCTTAGCTGGTTTCCCAGGTGTAACTGCAGTCTCTTTGAGACACCGATACAATCCAGTCCCCATCCCTTTCCTGCTACCTCCTTCCATCCACTTGTCCCAAATGTTTTTCATTCCCACAGCTGGGTCGTCGCCTGCAGGCTTTTTTCCGCCTGCCCAGCTAATGATGTTTTTCTGGCTCCAGAAAACTTCCGAGGTTGTTACAAACAGTGCTTGCGGGGACAAGGGATTGTCCCGATTAAAACAACAACAACAAAACAGGACAGTCTCGCAAGAATCCGGATGGGTGGCCATCCCACATGAACACTTTGTGATCTTTCTCTTCTTTTTTTCATCCCATCATTAAGCAGGAACAATGTCATTACTTTGAAAACTCGGGAGTTAAAATAAGGTTTTTACTTCTGGCCTAGGATTTATTTAATGATCAGTGCTGCTGAGATACCTGAAATGCTTTTTCTCATTTCCATTGTTCTGAGGGAGCTGATTGCTTCATTGATGCATCTGCATGATCTGCGTGTTCTAAGTGATGAGCAATAATTGAAAAATAAGAAACCTTGAAGGAATAGGCCTTTTCTCCCTGTGGCTTAGAGAATAATAATGATAGTGAAAAGGCTCGATTAGCTCAAATACAATGCACTAACTACATTTTATTTTACTTGGTTCACTAGAATATTAGTTAATTATCATTGGTTGCATAATGGGCTCTTATAACTCTGATTTACATTGTGTTTAAGCAGACATAAAACTTTTGTGGAGAAACAGAATGAGAAAATTTTGTTTACAGACTTGTCAATATTTTCCGCCAGTATTCTGTCTTTCCAACAGCTGCGGCAGGACATGCTGTTGGCGTTTGGAGGCTTCTAGAAATGAGAACTGGCCAGATTTATTTTTCTAATGTCTAAATCCACCACACAGGTCACAATTCAAACACCTTATCTTTGTGTGCATTAAACTGTCACTATTAAATGTTCTGGAAACCCTGATGGCATAGTGGTTAAGTGCTATGACTGTTAGCGAAAAGTTCGGCAGTTCAAATCCACCAGGTGCTCCTTGGAAACATTATGGGGCGGTTCTACTCTGTCCTACAGGGTCGCTATGAGTCGGATCTGACTCAACGGCAACGGGTTTGGTTTTTTTGGTTTATTAAATGTTCTTAGTTATGACACCTTACACTAAGGCCAGAGAGCCAGAGCACAGCTCAGAATCCCCAAGTTCTCTGCCACTGAGCACACATTAGTTAGGATTTAGCAAACCCTCATTTTGTAGAAATTACTTAACCTGCCTTAACTTCATTGGGAAAAGTTTAAATGCTGAGTCTAAATTAGCACAGAGAAGATGGACTTAAACAACGCTTTATACTAAAAAGAAATGCTCATTTCTGATAGACTTTGTTTTCAATGTGTTCATTTTTTTTTTAGTTCATGTCATGGTTGTAATGACAACTAGCATTGCTATTTGTGGAAACCATTCTATTTTTAGGTCAGGAAAGGGGTTGAACAAAATTTCTTTTTGTTTTTTGATCAGTGACAGCTCTCATACATTCATAATTTATGGCCAATCATCTGATATTAGGCGTTCCCAAATGAATTCATCTCCTGATTGTGACCAAGGCTGAGTACTGAGTGATTCTACACAAAGTTGAGTGTTCCTAGATGCTCACACAGTATGCTTCTTGATTCAGTAATGACACATTTTAGTATAATTCAGGCCTACTAAGTTCTTTCCCTGATTCTTTCACTTGATTCCCAGCCTTCCACACAAACTCTCACTGTTCCTCAGACAACAAGGAAAAGGTCTCTAGTTTCTTTAGAGTCCCTGGGTAGTGCAAACCGTTAACAAACTTAGCTGCTAACACAAAGGTTGGTGATTCAAGTCTACCCAAACGTGCCTCAGAATAAAGGCCAGGTGATCTAGTTCCCAAAAATCAGCTGTTGAAAACCCTATGCAATGCAGTTCCACTCTGACACACGTGGGATCTCCGTAGGTTGGAATTGACTCAATGGCAACTTTTTTTTTTCTAGTCTTCTTACCTAAAGTCCAAGGAAATGAAGAGTCATAAAAAAACAACCATTAATAATTTTCATAGCAATTTTAAAAAAAGTGGTCTTCTTATTCACCTGTTAAATAAGTGCCAGGAAAGCATATCATTATTATTTGTAAAATGACATCTTAGACCAAAGTACTCAAACTCCTTTTCTGTTTGTCACAAAACCATCATCAAATGAGACCAGGTAAACAAAAACTGAAGATTTTCTGTGTGCAAGTTTCTGAAAGGCACTTTGGTTAGTGTCTAAAAATCCTATCAGCCATCTATTCATTGATATAGTCATTACTTCATCAGGGTCCTCTATGACCACCCTGAGCCATGTGTCTCTCTCTCCTTCTCTCTCTTTTGCCTACTGTGATACCATTCCCAGGTACATTAAAGGGGTTAATGTAGAAAACACCCCAAGGGCAAACCGCACAGTGCTCATACTTGATTTGAAAATGCATTGTTTCAAAACACTTTACTGAACAAAAATGCTTTAGGCTGATAGCATGGTAATTGTTACCAATGGGTCATATCCACATTTCCTCATGTTCTATGTTTTTTTTTTGCTAATGGTATACCAAAAGAAGCTTTACAGCTGAGTAAAACTGTGCTGGGAGGTATGGATTTCAGAAGGTAAGACATATGGCCAAATATCATTTGCTTTTCCTGAAAGCTGCTTTTGATCAAGTTACTTAATCCCTTCTTGAATTTATTCATATATAAAGAGTGTACATTAAAACCATGAGTTCCATAAGCTTATATGAGCAGTATAACATTGTATTTCAATTACGATAAATTTATTTTTCAAATCTTCAAGAATTAATCATAATACTTATATTCTGCAATTCCATTCCAAGTCCCAGTCCACCTTATCCATTGTTGTAGTTGTTGGTTGCCACCAGTTGATTCTGATTCATGGCGATCCCATGTGTTACAGAGTAGAACTGCTCCATAGGGTTTTCTTGGCTGTCTCTTAATGGCTACAGATCACCAGGCCTTTCTTCTGTGGTATCATTGGGTGAGTTCAAACCGGCAACCTTTAAGTTAGCCATCAAGGGTGAACTGCTTGCACTAGGTATACATCCCAAGTCCAAGTTCATCTTATTCTTAAGCTCCTTTTTTTTTTGGATATATTTTTTCTCTGCCATTATCATTTCTAGTTCAAGCTAATTAAAAACGATAATGGAGCATAAGAAAATTTGTTGTTGTAAGTTGCCCTCCAGTCAATTCTGCCTCATGGTGACCCCATGTGTTGCACAGTAGAACTGTGTTCCATAGGATTCTCAAGGCTGTGGCCCTTTGGAAGCAGATCACCAACCTTACTTCTGAGATTCTTGCGGTGGGCCTGAGCCACCATGTATTTTTGGCTTATACAAATTGAGCTTCCCACTGAAAAAAACTGAATTGTGTGAATTTTACTGTGATACCATTCAAGTAACATGACTGTGGTGAATACCACTTTTTGTAATATCATCAGCATCAAA
Organism: Elephas maximus indicus; assembly: GCF_024166365.1. Classification (NCBI taxonomy): domain Eukaryota; kingdom Metazoa; phylum Chordata; class Mammalia; order Proboscidea; family Elephantidae; genus Elephas; species Elephas maximus. The sequence goes on from NC_064823.1 coordinate 44,596,429, forward strand.
TATCTTCCATGTCAATATTTTCCATTTCCTATCAGCTGAAAATGGAAAGATGATGACAGCTCCCCCAGTAGTCTGCATAAATGAACTGCTACATTTAGTAAACAGCTTGCGTTCTATCACAGGCACTAGTTTTTATGGATGGAACCAAGCGTTAGCCCAGATCCAGAATCCCCCTGAAGATTTGTTGTTTGAGCTCTAAATGGCACATGATGTTTTAAGTGGCACATGTTTATTTCCAGTGAAAGAATATGTCCTATTTTTAAGGAAGGAAAGAAACTTGTAAGACTTCAAGTATTTCTTGCAAAACAATTTGATGAAATAAATGTAAATGAATCAGTAACATGTGAATTGTATTTCAATTATGAGTTTAAATATAGAGGATAAAATGCTTGGGGGGAAGTGCTTGGTAAGGAAGGAAGTAACATTTGTTTTGTTTTCATCAGTCTTGGATTCTTGAAAAATGACCCAATACTTTGAATTTATCTTCATTCTGATTCTCTTCAGCCTAAGGATGGAGTTACAGAATATGCAAACTCATTTTATAGCTTTATCTTGCTGTTATAATGTATGCATCAAATGTGGCCACTGTGTAATCATTCAAAGGCACTTACAATTTAAACTCTGTGGTTTTTCAATGTAATTATTTTAAGGATAAGTAGTAAATTGTAACGCTGTTAAAAATATTTTTCCCCATAAAACAACATGTAAAGTTTTCAGGCTCACACATGAAAAAAAAAAAAACTTCATATTTATTTCCTCTTTCTAACTGAAGATCACCAGATCTAAATGAAAAGCATGTGGAAGCTGAGTGTGTACACAGATAAACATGCACTAGATGGGCGTGGAGAGAAAACAGAGAATGGCAGAGACAGGGAGAGGAAGACAGAGAGAAAGGGAAGAGGAATAGCCAATGCATGCAGTGTTTGGTCATCAATCCTAATTTCATAAATATAGCATTCCGATCACTATAATTATTTGAGTCCCAGAAATTTTATCTCATAGTTTTATATTCACGTCATTCATGCTTGCTTAAACATGACTGCATATCATTGTCTGATTTTTTAATCTTTCCATTAAAAAATGTATTACTCTGAAAATAGGAAAAGAAATCAACCAGAAAAAAGTCACCTAGGAGGAAAAAGGCTGGCAAATAAGTCTGGCTTACAAAATGCCTCAAAATATGAGTGACTTTGATGTGTGGTGTGACATTTTAGTTTCTCAATTCTTAGTCTCTGAGATCAAGGATATTTTAAATACTCCAATAACTTCCAAGAAACAAGGAGTGCATAATTACAGTATATATATATATTTTAATATAATATATGACGCTGCTGAAGTAGCTTTTTGAGCAAATAACGTGGTAGAGAAACACATGAACAAAACTTCTTTATAAATTGCAGGTGCAGAAGCCTGTTTTTGGTAGCTGCCATTGAGTTTTCCTCGTGTCAGCTCCATGATGGCTGGGGATTAGACTGTAGCAGACCTTTCTTCCTAATCTGTCCTAATCTGGAAGCTCCACCGAAAACTGTTCAGGATTATTGCAACACGCAACCCTCCACCACAGATGTTGGCTCCATGTGAAAGGCATTGGCTGAGAATCAAACCCAGGTCTCCAGTATGGAAGGTGAAAATTCTACCTCTGAACCACCAGCGCTATTGCAGGGGCCTATAGGAGCCTACTTTCTTGCTTCCTGAGAACATGACACTATAATTGGGGTTTAGCATCTCCCTGGCCACTCAGAACTCTGTCACTGCTTGCTGCCATGTTTGAAATGAAGGCACTATACTTTGGTTTCTTTGTGCCACAGAGTTCATTGCCTCAAACTGTCCTGAATGTGGTCCTTCTCCTTTTTCTTCAAAGGCAGGAATTGTGCAGAGTCACTCTTAAAATGTTTGTTAATGGGCTTGTTGTTGTTGGATGCCACTGAGTCAATTCCAACTCATAATGACTCCACGTGACAGAGCAGAATTGCCCCATAGAGTTTTCTTGGCTGCAATATTTAAGGAAGCAGATTGCCAGGTCTTTCTCCTGCAGAGCTGCTGGGTAGGTTCGAACAGCCAACCTTTCAGTTATCAGTCAAATGCTTAACAGTTGTGCCACCAAAACTCCTCCATTAATGGGCAGGAGACATTTTTTAGCTTCTAGCACATTCCTTTACAATGTTGTTTTATTTGACCTTTCCTTCAACCGCATTTAGCAGATGAAAAACAAGAGTAGCTAGGATCACTGTTACATTCACAGCTTAATCATTAGCAATACAACCATCACAATGGTTCCTGAGGCCCCAAAGTCACTTGGAAAGGGCTGTACTAATCAACACAAATTCGAAATCCTAACTTCAAAGTTGTGTCATGGAAAATATAAGAACAGTTTCAAGGTTTTCTTTGTCACCATCAAGAATCAATGTTTCACCAAGGACACAAGGTAATTACGAACCCAAGAGACAGAAAGGGCCACATAAACCAGAGACTACATCAGCCTGAGACCAGAAGAGCTCGACGGTGCCCAGCTACAACCGATGACTGCCCTGACAGGGAACACAACAGAGAACCCCTGAGGGAGCAGGAGAGCAATGGGATGCAGATCCCCAAATTCTTGTAAAAAGACCAGACTTAATGGTCTAACTGAGACTAGAAAGACCCCAGTGGTCATGGTCCCCAGACCTTCTGTTGGCCCAGGACAGGAACCATTCCCGCAGCCAACTCTTCAGACATGGATTGGACTGGACAATGGGCTGGAGAGGGATGCTGGTGAGGAGTGAACTTCTTGGATCAGGTGGACACTCGACACTATGTTGGCATCTCCTCCCTGGAGGGGAGATGAGAGGGTGGAGGGGGTTAGAAGCTGGCGAAATGGACACGAAAAGAGAGAGTGGAGGGAGGGAGCGGGCTGTCTCATTAGGCGGAGAGCAATTGGGAGTAGGTAACAAGGTGTATATAAGTTTTTGTGTGAGAGACTGACTTGATTTGTAAACTTTCACCTAAAGCACAATAAAAATTAAAAAAAAAAAGAATCAACGTTTATAAGGTTCTGAACTATGTAGGATCTATGTAGGATACACCAGTGTATTTCCCTTTAGAAGGGACATATTGTGTTATATTTATCATTATGACCTGCTACAGTAATTTTTCATAAGTGTTACAGGATCTAATCAACTTTGCTTTCTGTGTTGTTGTCCCATTTTATGACAGGCCTACCCTTGTAGCAGTGATAAGGAATGTGAAGTTGGGAGATACTGCCACAGTCCCCACCAAGGATCGTCAGCCTGCATGGTGTGCCGCAGGAAAAAGAAGCGCTGCCATAGAGATGGCATGTGTTGCCATGGCACCCGCTGCAATAACGGTAAAAGATCTCCCTACATATTGTTGGGCCTCTTTCTTTTCATGCTGTTTTTCTTTTTAGCTGCTGCTAAGTTGGCCTCCAGCTCATGGCAACCCCATACACAATGAAACAAAACACTACTTGAGCTGGTGCCCTCCTCTTGGTAGAATCACTTGTGATTCTTAATTGGCTGATTTTGGGAAGTTGAAATCCAGGCCTTTCTTCCTAGTCTGTTTCAGGGTGGAAGCTCTGCTGAAACCTGTTCAGCATCATAGCAACATGCAGCCCTCCTCTGATTGTTGTGCGGTGACTGCGTACGAGGTACATTGGCTGGAAATCTAATCCAGACCTCCTTTATGGAAAGAGAGAATTCTACCATTGACCCACCACCTTTCCATGTAGGCCTGTATTGTAAGCTAAGCTAACTTCTCCTTAATCAGGCCCCTGAAATGTAATAAGCCTTTCAGGACTGGCAGGGGTTGGATTATGGTTTAGGCACGTGTAAAATAACCTGGATTACCACCCGAAGCTTACCTTTCCTGGGCTTCGATCCTCTTTTGTATTTCGTGACCCTGGTGGCTCAATGGTTAAGCACTTGACAGCTAACTGAAAGGTCAACAGTTAGAAACCAACAGCCACTCCATAGGAGAAAAGACCTGGCAATCTGCTTCCATAAAGATTACAGCATAGAAAATTTTATGGGGCAGTTCTACTGTGTCATATGGGGTCACAATGAATTGGAATCAACTCAATGGCACACAATATCAACATCGTGTTGCCATGTTGAAGTGTTGCATACAAATAGTGAAATGTTTTTTGTTGCACTAAACACATAAAAAAATACATGTAGAAGAGCCAAGGAAAGAACCTGTTATGATTTAGAAATTCAATTGTGAGTGCTTCTTCCAGTTTCATACCTTAAGTTCTTAAGTTCAAGACCTCTTCTTTTGGAGACACACTTATGTGGTGATGCAGTGATTGGTTTGTTCAAAAAGAGTCACAGGGTTCTCTTCCTCAGTCTTTGCATTTGCATGCCTTCGCTAAATCTCCATGGGTTTGCAGGGAGGTATTTCAGTACTAATGAGAGCAATGAAGAATCACAGACGAAAAAGGATAAAAACGTTAACTCATCTCAGAAGATAATCAAAAACACATACTCAGTCACAGACACACACAAAATAAGCTAATATTTTTCACACACAGAAGCACACACAAATCAAGCTCGTATGTTTCCTGTGCCTGTTCCTACCTTTGGGCATAGTCCTACTGTGGACACCTTGGTCAAACAATTGCCATCAAGTCGATTCTGACTTATAATAACCCCCTGTGTGTTAGAGTAGAACTGTGCTCCATAGTTTGTTTGTTTGTTTAAGTTAATTTAGGTTTTTACCATGTCACTATTCTAATCACTTCATACACATTTACAATAACCTAGTGAAAGTGATTCTTTTTTATTCTTATTTTTGCCCAAGGCCACTTGGTCTTGGCTGAGCCAAGATTCAAATCAAAGAAACCTGGTTCTAGAGTCAAACTATGCTATTTTCAAGCTCAATAAATAAATAAGTAGATGAATAAATGAGTGAATAAATGAATAGATGAGCGAATGAATAAATAAATGGCCTCATACCTCACATCGGGAGAATACTTGGATAAGCACCACGCTTTAAAGAATTTAATAAATCTAACTGGTTACATGACTATCTCCAGGCATCTGCATTCCAGTCACTGAGAGCATCTTAACTCCACATATCCCGGCTCTGGATGGCGCTCGGCACAGAGATAGAAATCACGGTCATTACTCAAACCATGACTTGGGATGGCAGAATCTAGGAAGACCACACTCCAAGATGTCACACATAAAAGGTAGGGGTATCTGTAGCTCTTAGTTTTTTCTTTTTGTTTGTTTAAAGAAAAAAAATAATAAAACATAGGTAATTAATTCCATTGATTAAAAAAAAATCACAAAGAAGGTGCTTTAATGGCAAGATTTTAAATGAATTTATTAATTCCTATTTTTGAAGATGCTGAAGTTTCTTAGAAGCCTTAAATTGCTAGAAAAATATATCTCAGGAGAACTGCAGTACTCTGATGAACCATGCAATTGTCTCACATGGAGTTTAGAAAAAATTTTCTACACAACCATTGCTGTCCCATATCAAGTGATAAAGCATTCTGAAAAATAAATGGGAAGAGCGTCACCACATGGTTGGATCACTTAGCTTTCAAATCTTTTTCGTACCTTTGCAAATGCAGAGGCTTAGTTTTACTAAACGCCCAGATCATATAATCTCCCAAAGAATTGATTTCTGATGGGATTATATTTGGTGGTACAATGCCCTTCCTGGTATCAAATATTTGGAAAATGTAATTTCTAATAGTAAAATTTTAAAAGCATGAAGTTATTTAACCTAAGGAGTGGGACATTTTTTAAAGGACTTTTTTCCCCTATGTATTCTGTGGAGTCCAAATCTTTCAAGAGGCTTTGTGAACGAAAGCGTCCTGTGGTCATACAAGTCTGTAGTAGTGCATCCATCCATTTTGGAAATTTACAATAAACTTTGGCATATTGAAGGCTATGAGAAGTCCTGCAATGAAGAAAAAAAAATTTTTTAACATTGCATTTCTCCTGCTTATTTGACCACAGAACCATTTGCCCACACTTTCGTATCTTGCAGAGCTAGTATTCCATACAATATCTGACTCATTGCCCTGGACTACTAATAGTCTCATGAATAGTACTAAAGAGAAATTGACAAATAATTCCTCTTCAATTATCCTTTGTCTACACTTCCTGAAGTTCTGAGTCCTTTTACCCATACCTCCTATTCCAATTCCACCAAATTCACATACACTTATTACTGTGTTAGTATGCTTCTTTATGCCAGCAGATATCTGGGTAACAGTGCAGCTCCAAATTCACTTATTATTTTTATTTAATCATACTTGTAATTTTCTGATGGCAAATAAGGAAGGAATCTTATGTCAGATTGCTAGAGAGATGTGGTTAGTTACATCTGGGTTGACAGAAAACCTTTCAGACCAGAGGTTGGCGAACTATGGCCCACAAGCCCAGTCTGCTCTGCTGCTTGCTTGGTGAAAAAATGTTTTATTCTGACACCAAACCAGTTGCCTTGAGTCAATTCTGACAAATGGTGACCCAAGTGTGTCAGAGCAGAACAGTCCTTCATCGGGTTTTCAATGGCTGATTTTTTGGAAGTAGATCACCAACCATCCTTATGAGGTACCTCTGGGTGGACTTGAATCTCCGACCTTTTATTTGGCAGCTGACCTTGTTAACCATTTGCACCACCTATGGACTCCTAATGGTACACAGGCATGCCCATTCATTAAGGCATTGCCTATGGCTGCTATTGCAATATAAAAGTGGAGTTGAGAAGTTGCAACAGAGATTATATGGCCTGCAAAGTCTAAAATAGTTGCTATATGCCCTTTACAGGAAAAGCTTGACAACTCCTGCTTTATACAGACTAGAGATCAGTCCAATCATGATGCGTGGGTATTAGTTGCTGATTTAATCCATTTTTTTCCCCTTAATTAAATACCCAGATTTGTGCCTTCACATGTTTTTTTTTTTTAATAATGTGTTCTGGGCTGACCCTGGGTCTGTTGGTCCTCTGATCACTTGTCCTTTCTCTGCTGTACTATGCCCTCTATGGATTGTATTTCCCAAGCTCCCTGTCAGATGCCTACTGGCTGGGTGTGGTCCTGGTGGGAGACTGAAAGGCAGAAGGAAGGAACAAGCCAGTGTTTTCCTCCACTTTTACTTCCTCAAGTAGATTTTCTGGCAGCAACTGTGTCTCTTTGAGGATTAGGCTCCTGCCAGATAGGCCACCTGTTATGATTCCAGTCTTGGCTAGTGATTCCAGCTCCTGGGTACTAACATCACTTTCTCCCTTTGACCCTCCAAGCCTAAATATGACAGGAGCTTCCAGCTGCCACCAATCTGTGAGTTGCCGCACTCTCCTCCGGTCCTGCTGCTCTACAGCTGTTTATGAGATCAAATGTCTGCATTAAATATCCTCTGTTTTCAATACTTAGAGTTCCTGTTGTCCTTGTTGGACTCAAACTGATACATTTTCCCTGAGAATTTTAACCTTCTCCTGAACCACAGTCCAAGCCATTCATTAAACTTGATATTCAGACCAAAATAATGGAAATAATAAATTTAAGAGATTAGAGGAAGACCCAGTTGGTGTGAATCTAAGACTTTTCCATTGTAAATGGCAAAATCATGGAAAATAATATAAGTAAAACTATTTCATGTGCTTCCGATTGCAAAATGGAATTCTTCCGAGAGTGTCACGATCAATTCTCTTGTTCACCATCTCTCTAGGGCATGAAGGAGACCCCTGTCTGCGATCAACAGACTGCATTGAAGGGTTTTGCTGTGCCCGTCACTTCTGGACCAAAATCTGCAAACCAGTGCTCCATCAGGGGGAGGTCTGCACCAAACAGCGCAAGAAGGGTTCTCATGGGCTGGAAATTTTCCAGCGGTGTGACTGTGCAAAGGGCCTGTCTTGCAAAGTTTGGAAAGATGCCACTTACTCCTCCAAAGCCAGACTCCACGTGTGTCAGAAAATCTGATCACCAATGAGAAGCACAACTAGCTGACTGTGAATTTGTGTATTTAATGCATTATAGCATGGTGGAAAGTAAGGGCTGGAACTCATAAGAATAGCTAGATTGAGGTGTGTAATAAGAACACAGGTGACAGAAAGAGAGAAAAAAGAGAACTGAGTGGCTGAGAATGACTGGCAAATGCAGTGCAACCAGTGTGTTTCCATTATGCAACTTGTTTATGTAAATAATGTACACATTTGTGGAAATGGTATTGTTAAACACACACACACGCACACACACGCACACACACACACCCCCCCAAAGACCATGCGATTTTCCAACAGTTTAGGTTGTGCTGGAGGATAGATTTCCTCCAGGTTGTTGATTGCCTATAAAAATAACCTGAAAGTCATATTTCTATTCAAAGTTATAGTTTTAACAAAATATTCTTCTCCCAGTATAACTGGGCATATAATAGGCTTTAAAACAAGAAAATAGTTGGTGAACAGGAAATAAAAGCATGGAGCAGAATTAATCTGGAAGAAAGAAAAACACCTTAATTCAGAACAGTATTTCTATTGTGTTTCAAGGTTTTGGTAGACAGGTGACAAAAGCAGCTTCTATTCTCAAAATAACTTCAAAATAATGGCGAATCTTTTCTCAAGACCTATATAAAAAACTTTTTTTGTTGGCCTCAAAGTGCTTATTTACATTTTTGAAAAATTTATGTTCACCTGTAATTATTAAGAACTGACATTATAAGACAAAAACTATCCACTCAGATTCAAAAGGTTCTACATTACATCTCTCTTGATTGAATGCAGTTCTTATCCTGACTATGTTTTATTTGCCAAACTAAACCCATTAATTGTGAATACCAAAGCATATATATGTACAGAGCAGAATTTTCATAGATTGACCAAAATTTCAAGATCTCCAAAATATGGAGGAAACAAAGCAAATGGAAATTCCTTATTTTTTTAAGCTCTGGCATTCCCTACATTTTGAGTCGGAACCAACTCGATGGCACCTAACAACAATAACAACAACATTTTGATAGAATCAGCCTGGCAAATACATTTTTTTCTTTACACACTCTGCAGTGTAATAGCATAAAACTGATAATAAGGACTCGAGCTATATCTGTCTTGCACTGAAGCTCAGCAAGGAAGTGGAGAAAGCTTTGTCATGGAACCAGGTCTTGACAACATGTTGATCTTAGATCTGAAGCATAAACGGACTCTTGGAAGCCAGAAGCTGCATAATCTAGATGGAAGTTTTCTATGGGATTCACTATCACAATATTTACTATGCCGATTAGTTCAGTGTGAGGTTGCTTGCCTTTATTATCCTCGAAATATTTATTTTGCATTTTTGCAGTTCTAAAATAATCTTAATATGAGGAGGTCTCATGAAACGGACTCCCGGGTAGTGTAGTGAGATTCCATTGTGCACAGTAAGCATTTCCTTTTTCTGTACTGCCTGTCTGAGCAACAACTGCTTTATTGCCAAAGATATAGTTTCTGTCTTCTGCATCCACTGAGGTTAAAAAATATAAATGGAATAATTTGTAACATCAGTGTACCACTAATCTATAGGAATTACAGATTCTAAATTCCTTGAAACCACTTTATTACATTTTTTACTTTATTCAGTTTTAAATGTTATGTCTAGAGCATAAATGACAAGATTTTTTTATAGTTGTTACTTTTGATCTTTCTGTTTTTAATAGACCACACATCACTCTTTAATTTTCTTTTTAAAGCTCTATCTGCTATCTCAAGTTCAAGCTCTCCCAGTAGAAACTGAACCTGACCCTGAATATCTATTAAGAATTTCAGCTTGCCACATGCATTTATTAGAATGATTAAAATTTATTATTCCCCCACATGTCTGCTAAACAAACAAATAAATAAATAAGCTAATCTACTCAAGAGCTAAAATTTATGCAAACAGGTTTCTATGAGCTTAGAGACACAAAAATAGAGCGTTTCAATGAAACATTTCCTATACCGTACTTACATTTACAATCTGGTGCCTGCATTATTTCCTTTATGTTCACTCCTTCAAAAATTATTATTTGAAGTAATTTATTTACAGGAAATGTTAATGAGATGTATTTTCTTATAGAGATATTTCTTACAGAAAGCTTTGTAGCAGAATATATTTGCAGCTATTGACTTTGTAATTTAGGGGGAATGTATAATAAGATAAAATATATTAAATTCTTCTGTTCCAAAATTGAATCCAAATTTTCTTGTGTTTTGATTATGTGAAGCACTTTCATGGCATCATCATTTCTTAGAGTTCAGTCGGACTTGATCGGACTTCGCAGTCTGAATGGAAATCCTTTTGACCACATCGCCCAGAGATGACCCAAGGCAGTTTACTATTACTGAAGGCAGCTTATTTCATGGCAAGATAGCTGTAATTGTTAGGAAGGAATTTTGTCATTAAGCCAAAATGTTCCAGTTTGTGATTTCCACCCATTTATCCTCACTTTACCTTCTAGAACATCTCAGAACAAGGGCTCTATACAAACATCTTCAAGATACTAAAAGACAGCTAGTGTATTCCCCATGGTTTTCTCTCTCGGGTAAAATTTCCCATATCAGAGACTCGAACCTGCTTAGGATGCTGATTTGTTTCCCTGTGGTTCAAAGAAGCTACAGAATGTCGATGTATGGAGATAAGCCGAGTTACCTGTCCTTGAGCGACTCAAATCCACTTCCTGGGGAGGCAATCTTTGCTCTGCTCCCTCAACCCAGATATGCCAGAAGTGTTTGTCAAACAGTACTGACCAGTTATGAGAACAGTGACAACTGTTACAGCCCATGTTGTATTAGAGATGTTAATGTGCTGGAAATGTGAAACACAAATACTCTGATTTAATGGAATATGTTCAGTGCCTATATGTATGGCAGCTTAATGAAACTGAAATGGCCCCATAACTAAAAGTCACAATTGAAGATATTTCAAGCATGGCAGAAATAGTTTCCACATCATTTTAGTCAGTCACTTAAGTGTATCTTTAAATAGTTATGCACTTTCTCAAATTGAGAACATTTATGTGTCCTAGTTAAAGTGTATTTTTAGGCCATAACAGTCACACGGGGGTCTTTTTTGTTTCCCGCTGAGCTCAGTGAGATGCCCTGAAAAATGGCAAATCATCTTGTCGTCACTTCTTAGACAAAAAGTACTCTTATTGAAGAATAAAGTTTTAGGCAGGAACAAATCAATTACACTTTTTTGCTCACCGGAATTCAGACCATTTGAGAAATAAACGTAAAAAGTAAGACAGATGACAGATTACCCTTATTGCTGATAAAGTTAACATTAGAGTTGTTGTTAGCTACTTTCAAGTTGGCCCTGACTCATAGTGACCCCATGTATAATGAAAGGCTGCTCAGTCCTGGGCCATCTCCATGATCTGTTCCAGATTGGACCATTATGATCTATAGGGTTTTCATAGGCTGATTTTTAGAAGTAGATCACCAGTCCTTTCTTCTTCATCTGTTTTAGTCTGGAAACTCTGCTGAAAACTGTTCAGTGTCATAGCAATATGCAAGCCTCCACTGACGGGGGGTGGTGGCTATGAATGCGGCACATTGGCTGGGAGTGGAATCAGGTCTCCCACGTATGGCTTATACCCATGGTTAAGTGGACATCCTAACCCTAAGCATCAGAAAGTGATGAACTTTCATCCATTCACAGGCAGCACCAGACAAGCCCAAATCTTCCTTTGTAGAAGCCACCTCTATAAATTTTATAAAATCGTGGGGCAGAACAGAATGACACACTTCATTCAGGCAGTTACCTTCAAAGAAGGTGGGGTGAAGAAGGAACTGACCTGTGCATTTTTCATTCAAGAATCTCATTTGAAATTCTCCAAAACTAGACAATTCACATCACATGAGAAGAACAATTGAGGAATAGAGTGAGGCCAAGAGTTTCATGCTACTCCACATTAAAGTAAACACACAGACTGAGGAAAGTTAATTCCCCCGTATCATTCCCCGGATCTTATATTCTTAAGCCATTATACATAACCATTTGTCTAGCATGAACATAGAAGTTTTAAACAAGATCTGATCAACTATCTACTAGAGCAGGCCCTGGTGAGGTAGTTCCACAAATGCCAATGAAATCTTTCTTGTGGATCCTTTTAGCATCACTGCTGGGATTTTTTTTTTCTTCCAGAAGATTACAGAAGGAATGACAATTGTATGTTAATTAAATGAACTCCAAAACCATTCTATACTTAAAGCTGGAAAATAAGCTCCCATTTTTTTTACCCCACCAAATTACATCCAGTTATATTGTCCAAGAGGTTCTGCAGTGAGACTAAATGACACGTTGAGTATCTATTAATACACTGTACAAATGCATTTCAATAATAAAATCCCAATAATATAGAGATACCTCACATTTGAATATAAACTGTCTTCCATTTAAAACATTACCAGGGAGAAATTAAAGTACAAAAATTAAATCTTCTTGCATGTTAAGATCAAAATAATTTGAGGTCCAAAGGAAATAAAGCCTGCAACTGCTAACTTCTGCTTGCGAATAAAGAGTCTAAAGAAATCAAAGTTCAGAATTCTCAAGTTAATGGCTGAAATTTACCTATGTTATCATATATTTGCTCTTTGCCCACTGGAGCAGTTTGTGATGACTGGGTAAATGGGAATTCCTTCAGCAGCTATGGCCTGGATAGTCTCTCTCACTGGAATCGTTGCAAGTCCTATAAGACTGCAGAGGCTTTACTAGTTTGACAACAATCTCTGATACAACTCACTTTTAATGGAGTCCAATGAATTATTAAGACACACAAGACTAACCTAAAGATGACACCACATTTAGAAAACAAGCCAATTTCTAGCTCTTTGAGCAGATATCTTAGGTCAAGTGCATTTAACAGGCCTAGGACTCAGTGTTGCCAAAAACTATAGCAAAGATTCTTGGAATCTGAATATCTGAATGAAGGAAGATAGATGAATAAAAGTTTTTTTTTTTTTTTTTTTGCTTTGCTAAAAATGTTAACCAATCAAAACCAGATGTCTGGAATCCAAGACTTATGAACTGAAACACCATTAGAAAAAAATGTACCATTAAGAAGTTAGATATGGGCATCTCCTGCCTGGAGGGGAGATGAGAGGGTGGAGGGGGTTAGAAGCTGGTGAAATGGACACGAAAAGAAAGAGTGGAGGGAGAGAGCGGGCTGTCTCATTAGGGGGAGAGTAAGTGGTACTATGTAGCAAGGTATATATGGGTTTTTGTGTGAGAGACTGACTTGATTTGTAAACTTTCACTTAAAGCACAATAAAAATTATTATAAAAAAAAAGAAGTTAGATACAGCACTGTAATTTACCAACACTATGGCTGGAAACCCTGGAAACCCTGGTGGCATAGTGGTTAAGTAGGTGTTCCTTGGGAACTCTATGGAGCAGTTCTACTATGTCCTATAGGGTCACTATGAGTCGGAATCGACTCAATGGGAAAGGAAATGGGTACGGTTGGAGGAGGATTCACCTGTGTATTATCTCCTTTTAGTTGTTGTTATTGTTAGGTGCCTTCGATTTGGTCCTGACTCATAGAGACCCTATGTACAACACAATGAAACACTGCCCATTCCTGCACCATCCTTACAATTGTTGCTATGCTTGAGCCCACCGTTGTAGCTACCATGTCAGTCCTCGAGGGTCTTCCTCTTTTTCGCTGACCCTCTATTTTACCAAGCATGATGTCCTTCTCCAGGGACCGATTTCCTCCTGATAACATGTCCAAATTATGCGACACGAAGTCTCACCATCCTCCCTTCTAATAAGCATTCTTCTGGCTGTACTTCCAAGACAGATTTGCTCTTTCTTCTGGCAGTCCATGGTATATTGAGTATTCTTTTCCTACACCATAATTCAAAGGTATGAATTCTTCAGACTTCTTTATTCATTCTCCGGCTTTTGTATGCACATAAGGTGACTAAAAACACCATGGCTTGGGTCAGGCGTACCTTAGCCCTCAAAGTGACATCTTTGCTTTTTAACACTTTAAAGAGATCTTTTGCAGCAGATTTGCCCAGTGCAACGCGTCTTTTGATTTCTTGACTTCTGCTTCAATGGGTGTTGATTATGAATCCAAGTAAAATGAAATCCTTGACAACTTCAGTATTCTCTCCATTTATCATGATATTGCTTATTGGTCCAGTTATGAGGATTTTTGTTTTCTTTATGTTGAGGTGTAACCCACACTAAAGGCTTTCCTGACATTAAACCACACACTACACCTTGCTCTGTTAGAATGACTGCCTCTTGGTCTAAGTACAGGTTCCTCATGAGCCCAATTAAGCGTTCTGGAATTCTCTTTCTTCCCCATGTTTTTCATTATTTGTTATGATCCACACAGTCAAATGCTTTAACATAGTCAACAAAACACAAATAAACATCTTTTTAGTGTTCTGTACTTTCAGCCATGAGCCATCTGACATCAGCAGGGATATCCCTTGTTCCACATCCTCTTTTGAATCTGGCTTGAATTTCTGGCAGTTCCTGTCAATGTACTGCTGTAACTGCTTTTGAATGACCTTTAGCAAAATTTTACTTGTGTGTGATAATAATGAGAGTACTTATTTTATCAGTTTGGTTCTCTGATTCTACCCACTCTGCCTCATTTTAGAGTATTTGGTATTTAAAGGGTTTCTGCTGTCTTGCAAAATGTGTCAGGTTTAGAAATTCACTGTAGGATTAGCCTCACTCGGGGTTTTTCTTACGGACCTGGCATATTCAAAGTATCACCAGTACTTAACTAAGAATAGGCTCTGTCTGGTGATTTGGTTATCCCAATACTTTGCAAACTGATCCTTTTTTAAGTCTGTGCCACAGTGGTTGCTTCTACTGCTTCATGCTGTGGAAATAACTTACTCCCTCATCACTGTACTTTTTCTGGTTATAGAATCACATCAACAGGTCCCTGAACTAAGGGTACCATTGATACTTCTGAACACTTCTCTCTTAGGGTATTAAAAGACACTCCCAACTTACATTCATTCACTCAGCACATATTTACAAAGCACCTACTACGTGCCAGGCAGCTTTTTAGGCACAGCAGATAGAATCGGAGAACCAAACCAATAAAATCAATGCTCTCATTATTTTTACACTCCAGTTATTTTTGAGGGGGATAGTTAGGAGGCAGAAAACAACTAAATAACAAGTACATAAATTCTACAGGAGACAGAGATGAGCACTACAAAGAAAAATGAAACAGGGTAATGGAATAAACTAGTGCTATTTAAGAATCACTATTTTTTTTTTTTTTATGGTCTGGAAAGACAGCCGTTGGAACAGAGCAAGGGGATACTGTGCGGTTTAAGTCAGAAAAGGTGTGTGTCAGGATTGTACCCTTTCACCAAACCTATTCAATCTGTATGCTGATCAAATAATTTAAGAAGCTGGACTCTGTGAAGAAGAATGTGGCATCAGAATTGAAGGAAGGCTCATAAACAGCTTGTGTTATGCAGATGACACAATCTTGCTTGCTAAAAGTGAGGAGGACTTGAAGCACTTACTGATGAAGATCAAAGACCACAGCCTTCGATATGGATTACACCTCAACAAAGAGAAAGCAAAAATCCTCACAACTTGGACCAATAAGCAACATCATGATAAATGGCGAAAATACTGAAGTTGTCAAGGATTTTATTTTACTTGGATCCACAATCAACACCCATGGAAACCACAGTCAAGAAATCAAAAGATACATTGCATTGGGCAAATCTGTCTCAAAAGACCTCTTTAAAGTGTTGAAAAGCAAACATGTCACCTTGAGGACTAAGGTGTGACTGACCCAAGCCAAGGTGTTTTCAGTTGCCTTATACACATGCAAAAGCTGAACAATGAATAAGGAAGACGGAGGAAGAACTGACTCCTTTGAATTCTGGTGTTGGCGAAGAATACTGAATATACCATGGACTGCCGAAAGACTGAATAGATCTGTCTTGAAGAAGTACAACTAGAATGCTCCTTAGAAGCAAAAATTGCGAGACTACTTCTCACACGCTTTGGACATGTTATCAGGAGGGATCAGTCTCTGGAGAAGGACATCATGCTTGATAAAGAAGAGGGTCAGCAAAAAAAGAAGACCCTCAATGAGATGGATTGACACAGTGGCTGCAACAATGGGCTCAAGGATAACAAAGATTGTGAGGATGGTGCAGGACTGGGCAGTGTTTTGTTCTGTTATACATAGGTTCGCTATGGGTTGGATCCAACCCAATGACACCTAAGAACAACAACAACATGGTATGGAAAGACCTCTTAGAGAAGGCAAAATATGAGCAGAAACCTGTGAAGTTAAGAGTTTACAATCAAAAGATCTGAGAGAACACCATCACAGGCAGAAGAAGAGCGAGGGAAAATACTTGATAATGGCAGGAGGTGGGGGTGGGGACTGGGATGGGATAGATGAAGGGCGAGAGGTAGAAGACAAGGCCAGGGATGGAGCTCAGTCAGATTATTTAGAGTCTTATTATCCATCATAAGGACTTTGATTTTGTGAGAGTTGTACATCCAGTGGAAGCTTTTTAGCTGAGTGTAGCATGATTTGACTTATGCTTTGAAAGGCTCTCAGGGGTTTTGAGTGGAAAATAGACTATAGAGCATCCAGGCAAGAACTTCTAGTGGTTTAGATTTGTGAGGTAAGGTAGTAGTCATGAGAAATGACTGAATTTGGGGTATGTTGGAGGTAGATCTAACTGCATTTGCTGTTGAATTAGATGAGGGATGGGAGAGAAGGAAAGGAGTCTCTCCAGAGTAGTGTGAGGATCAGGAATACAGGAAATGAAATTGTTGTTAAGAGAGGTAAAATTCTTTCTTCCTGTACAGAAGAGAGATTTCTACAGAAGAAAGATTTGCCTTCTTTAGGAAGGAGTTCATTAGGACATTGCCCTTTGTTAGTTTCTCACCAGCCGTCTTGAGATTTTAAGAAAATAGTCTATGAAGGAGAGATTTCATCAAAGAAAAGCAGCAGCTTGTTGGATGTACTAAGGAAAGTGGTTGCAGACAAATGGAAGGATGAGGAGATGGCAGGAAGATATGGAAAAGGGGACAAACAGAGGCCAGGCAGGAATTGAGCAGGGGTCCACATGAGAGTATAAGAAAGAGATGTATCAACTGGAACACTGGAAATCTTAAAAGGTGATAATAAGAAGCTTAAATCTTATACAGATGTCAAAGGGTGTCAAGGAAAACTTACAGGAAGAGAATGGTTGACTCACAGCAGTAGGTTTAGTAAATTATTTTAGCAAAGAGTGTAGCTCAGGCAATGCGTCCTTTGACATTGGGCCAATGAATTGCATTAAAGGGCAATTTGTCAAAGCAAGCTATCATTCTCTCTGAGTCTTAAGTAATTGTATAGTGTAGGGTCTGGAAATTCTAAAGAAATAACAATATGCAAGTAATTGAAGTACTTTCATGAGAAATACATTTGCCATCATACTTCTCACACATACGTCATAAATACCACAGTGCACAACTTTTAAAAAATTTCCTGGGGGTCAACATTGATGCCATGGACTTGTTTTATTTGCTCCACACCTTCCCATTTCACTGCACCTGCTACACCAGTCATCATTCTGTGTTTAATAGCCAGTCAGCCTCCAGGGCCTCCTAACAGATGGAGAACATCAGGTCAGCAAGTGCATATAAAACTTTCCAAGTCCTACTTAATCTTTTCATACAAACCTTGAGATAGAGATCATTTTAACTTCCATTTCTTTTCCTACCTTGCTTCTTGCTCCCTCTAGATGTCTTCTTGTTTATTCCAGTAGCTATTTATTTGGTGCCTAATTGTATGCCATACTTAAAGATGATTTAGATAACAGTAAAACTAAGTAATGTCTTTGAGAGTCTCAGTAATGTTCTAGTTGTTTAACATGCATCCATGTGATAACATTCCAAGACCCAAATATAGTAATGCTACCATTTATGATGCTTGAGAGGAAAACAAAGCAAGATTCCCTTTTACACATTTCAAGGGATTTGGAAGGCTCTGTGGGGAGTAAACTCCCCAATACACTATGCACTTCAGTTTGAGACTGTGAAAAATAAATGTCAGTTGCGGACATATGTGGGGCACTGTGAAAGCTATTCTTAAAAGCAGTAAAGACAGCTTGAAAACAGGTAGGTTTTGTTTTTTTAATGAGTACAATGTTACTCTGTCCTAAGATTATAGGAGAGAATGAGTGTCTACTAATTAACAGGGTAAATCAGCCACAAGGAAAACCTACTCAGCATTAGTAATGCCATAGACTGAATTCATGAAAGCGATGAGAAAAAAGAAGAAAAGAACAGGCATAGGTGAGTGAAGAAAATGTCCAGGAAGCAAGGAGAATGTAAACTTTCCTTTGGGTACAACTTTTGTTTCTTGGTTTTTTTTTTTTTTTTTACACAAAATGGTAGTCTTAAAAAAAAAAAAATTTTTTTTTTTTAGGATGGGTCAAATAGAGGGAGCACTTAAAGAGAAGTATTGAATTGGTGAAAACTGACTGATTAGGGGCTAGCCCAACAGAATATTGTCCTTAATAGATAGATGGCTGCTATTCAGTTGATTCTGACTCACGGCAACCCTGTATACAACAGAACAACACGCTGCCTGGTCCTGCCTCATCCTCAAAATCACCAGCATGTTCAAGTTCATTCTTGCAGCTATTGTGTCAAGTCTTCTCACTGAGGGCCTTCCTCATGCTTCCTGGCCCTCTATTTCACCAAACACGATGTCCTCCCCCAGTAATTGATCTCTCCTGATGACCCTGATGACATATCCAAAGTAAGGAAGCCAGACAATGGGCTATTGTGACCCACAAGGTTTTCATTTGCTAATTTTCAGAATTCAGTCACCAGGCCTTTCTTCCTAGTTGGTCTTAGTCTGGAAGCTTCCCTGAAAACTGTCCACCATGGGTGACCCTGCTGGTATTTGAAATACTGGTGGCATAGCTTCCAGCGTCAGAGCAACACGCAAGCCCACACAGTACGACAAACTGACAGACACTTGGGGGAGACAATAATAGTAATGATAAAAAGCTTACATTTACACAACACTTTCTACTTTGCCTTAGAATATGTTTTGCTACATTTTAGCCCTTATAATAGGCTTGTAGTTATTTCCTCTTTTGAATGTTTACTATGGACTGGGTGTTGCCTTGGTGTTGTCTGTGTATAATCTTGTAATATTTTTTCATAGTGACCACTCTACAGCTAAGAGGATTTGAGACCATGACTTTTTGAGGTCAGACTTTACAATTTTAACCAATAGTTTATCCTGCCTCCATTGGAAAATACCGTATCTTTTAGGATTGTGGGGGATTCCGTGGCTCACCTACTGTTACAGAGCTCATTAGAATCAGGGCTGAGGCCAAAACCCATCTTTTTATAATCACAAGCATTACTCCAAGCTTTGCTAGTTACCTCCTGGAGTTATTTCCTATCTATCCCAAAACCATAGTAACAAATGGTTAAAATGGCAAAATATATGCTATATATAATTTAGCACAGTAAAAAAAAAGAAAGAAAATGATACTATATAAGAAGGGGTTTTACAAACTCTATGTGCTGTGTACATGTGAGCAATGATGATGATAGAGGTAGCAGTAAACTTTCTCTCCAGCTGCTGGGGAGTCAGTGTGAGCTGGGCAGTTTCTGCCCTTCCTTTCACAACACACATACAAGACAAAAACAAAAAAACAAATCAAACCAAAACACGGTGCTGGAATTGGGGCTAACAATAGACCCCCCAATCCCCCAGCAGATGTTCCTCTCTGTTAGTCTCTTTTCAGGGGTCAAACTTGCCCATAAGTTAGTATTTTGGACAACATTAACAACAGCAACTGAGTGGCTGGTTAAAACACTCAATGGCTTATAAAGCATATAAGTTAACACTATATAATTTGATACATGGATAATTGAAATGTAATTAAAAAGGTCAAAATTTCACAACAGAAATGAAAAGCAGGAATAGGATTTTTCAAAAAAGGATTTAGGGAGTATATGGCTGGAGTTAGTATTGGTATGGGTAACATAGTAAAGTAGAAATGGAATTTCCATCCCAACCTACCTCATATTCTGCTATGGTTACATGGTACAGAGTAGAAAATTAATTATAATTCCTTTGAAAATATTGTTATCTTTTTAAAAGACAGTTTAAGATTCCACTTGTACTCTGTTCTATGCCCTTTACCCAAACACTACCTTTAGATAACAATCATGAAATTTGAAGTAAATGTTTAAATGATCCATTGACTGCATAACTTTTTGTAAATATTCCATCATCCTGCCAGTGAAAGTGAAACGCAGACTGAACAAAATGTCTTGCCAATGTCACTGGACTGGGAGCCAGGGAAAGTGGTCATGGAGGTTTGCCCAAACCGTGACCAATATGTCTTGATTTTATACCAATGTTTTACTTCTGGGCCAAGTTCTCTTATGCATTGTTTTTAAAATCACTATATTTCTAGTTTCTTTAGCTCGTATGGCCTAGAAAGTTTATCAGCTTCTGCAGGGACAGTGATTCCTTATATCATAAACAGTGTTTTCACTGATGATGCTCATTCATTCATTTGGCTCTTTCAATACGAAAGTGAGGCTGATTCTTGAATTCAGTTTTATTTTCTTAAAAACATTGGGTTGGATGAGTAATGGTCACCAAATGTGAAAGGTACTCTTGGGAAGAAAGCAACAACTTGACGAACAAGAGTCAAGTAACAAAAGATTTTATACAGTGACTGTAATACACCAGCAAATAAGCTAGATAAATAGGATATACATATATATATTTTATATATACAAAAAAAGTTTTTTTTATATATATATGTGCTTGTAACTGATTTCTATAAAAACTCCTCAGATTGGAACTTTGATATTTTATTTCTATCAGTTTGATTTATTATAATTATTAAATGTAGTACTGTATTTGAAATCACTTTTAAAAATGGTATCTGATTGTGTTGATGGTCTGTCTTTGCCCTCCTATGCCCCAGGGGGTTGACCTATATAAACTGCTTCAGAAAACTGAATATCCAAACCTGTTGCCTTCGAGTCAATCCCAACTCATAGCAACCCTAAAGGGCAGAGTAGAATTGTCCCCAACAGTTTCCAAGGAGCAACTGGTAGATTCGAACTGCCAAACTTCTGATTAGCACCCAAGCTCTTAACCACTGCACCACCAGGGCTCTGACTTCTGAGGGCTCCCTATATCTCCTTGCTGCTTTTGGTCAAAGGGCGATACCTGATAAAAATATGACTGTAAGATCAGAGGGCTCAGACTATCTATCCTCTTGGCTCTTGCCTTGCTGGGGCATAGTTTGGCAGTGGCTGTGTTCTTCCACCAAAGGCCACAGATTCAGATAAGCACCTTTTTCTCATGTTCTCTAAAAGTGTGAGGAACATCTCTTTCAAGCCTGCTGGCTAACTTCTGCTAAATACTAGTCCTGGGTGCTTCAGTATCCCTTGTTAGTTTTTGGTAACCCTGCCAACACCATTATAAATAGTCCTTTCATCAATCTTTCCTCAGTTACCCTGTTTCTGCCACCTGTTTCCTGCCAGAACCCTGGTTGATATTTAACCTATGTATAAATGTTAATCTGCTTTCACTGTTCTCCTTCACAATCTATGAATGTCTAGAAGTACCATCATAAAACTGGTAAATTATCAAGGCCAGGGCTTCATCTGGTTCGTTTCCAAACATGTTTAGTTTTGTCTATAAAGTGCTGGCTTTTACATTGATTCAGAAGTTTTCGTATAAAAATTTGGATTTTCAAATTCCCCTAGAGGGGTAAGAAAAAATAAATTTTGAAATTAGTAAAATACTGGGTCTATACTTCTACCTACCAGTAATTGACTAGAGCTAAGATAAGGTTTGCATTCTCTAGTTCTTTTCAGTCCGCACTGCTCCCTAATGTCTTTGAGTAACAAATACCATTTTTCATTGAGCTTGTGTTTTTTTTCCTTACTGTATATTAAGAAAATAAAATTAATTGAATCACACTATTCCTCTGCTGAAAATATTTCAAAGCCTCCCATTACTCTCAGAATAGCCTTTAAGTCCAATATGACCTGATCTCTACCTACCTTCTTGACCTTGTCTCCTCTTGCCCAACTCCATCCAAGTTTATTTTCTTTCTGTTCCTTGAGCTTGCAAACTTATTTCGACCAAACTCGTTCCCTCCTTCAGTCCTTTATTCTAGCATAGTTTCCACATACACACGCTCTACATAAACCTCTTGCTTCCTCACTTCGCAGAGGTCTACCAAATGCTGCCTATTCAGAAAAGCCTTCCCTCTAGAAACTGAAGGCTTTATTATTAGAGGTGAATTTAGCATGTGTGGGTATGCCCCCAATATCTTGCTCTTTTTTCTCTCTCATCTATTTTTTTTTTTTAAACCTCCAGCATCACTACCTCCAGCCTACTCCTCAAATGAATCCATAAATTGTAGCAGCAAGTGAACTAATACTGCATGACCTCGGTATGGTCCAGATTGTGAATGCTGCTTCAGCCCTGGGATTAAGGGGTATAAGAGTTATTGTGCAGTATTAAAACCAGATGGTGTTGTTTTAATTAGAGTAATGGGGGTTCTTAATCAGGAAAAGTGCACTAACAAAGTCAGGATATATCATCATGACAATTAGAAAAATCTACAAAGAATTGCAAAGTCATTACTTTAGAATATCCGTGGAACTTTTCTGTAGACATATCTCTGTTCCATTACCATGTACTTGAAAGCCTCTTCCAAAATTCCTTCCAAAATGTTTTATTTTTTAAAGTTCTTTCATTGAAGAGGCAAAAAGGAAAAACATCTTAAAAGGCATATAAACATCGAGATTTGGTGTTCCAATTTGGTGTGCGTTTGTGCATGTGTGTGTGTTTTCTATTTGCATAAGGTGTCTTTTTTCTCAGAAATAAATAAAACAAAAGACAAATCCTCCCTTTGGAACCATTAACCACAAAAGATTCCTAAGAGAAAAGTAAAATTTAATTTGGGAGGGATGAATGGAACAATCTGGCCCCATAAGTAGTGCAATATACTTAGCTGCACTCCAATCATTCTAATAACTCACACCCACTCTTTATCCTTTTCACTTTCCTGTGTTTTAGCACTTCTATGTATGTCTCTGGAGACCTGAGCATTCTTTCCATGTTCCTGACACTTGTGTTTATACGTATTGGGGCTGATCCTCTCTCCCTTCCATTAGATTTTAAATTTATGGTGCACCAAGAACTTTATAACTCCCCACTCCACTTAGTAGCCCCACAGCTGAAGCCTTACCTTCTCCACGAACTCTCCCTTCAACCCTGCTGACCCCGGAGATCCTTTCCTTCTCCATATTCATATTGCGTGTTTTATTGCATCACACCCCCAGCTCTGTGTTGTAATAACAGTTACTGAGCACTTGTTATATGACACATATTCTTCTCTGTACTTTACATGAATTACTTTAATTCTCACAATAATTGTATGTAGTAGGTACTGTTTTTATGCCAATTCTATGGACCAGGAACCTGGAACATAGAGAGATGCAAATATTTACTCAAGTCATACAGCCTATAAATGTCAGCACCCACCCAGGTTTCTGAGTTTAGAGACATTCTTTTTAACCCATTCTCCTTGATCATGTGACACTGTCTTCCATATATGTAATGTCTGCTTTCACATTTGAATTATGTCCTATAAATTAGTCGAGTCCAGCCAAGTGTCATACTCTAATAGCCACTACAGTGCTTAGGTCTGTACTATGGGAGGCACTCAACAAACGTATCTTGGTTAATTCAGAAGCTACACTTGGAACTAAACAGTCCTTATGAGAGTCTCTATAAGTCCTATACCAGCTCACCTAACTGAATGGAGCCAAGTTTTTAAAATCCATGAGGCTTTTGCATTTCTAGTTTTGCGATCATCAGAATGTTCTAAAAATGGATTTGTGCTGTGCAATAGAAGTTATTACTTCCAGGATCTGAGAAAGAAAAACTTAGCCTGCAACAACTTTCATACACCAATACACTAATCTGACTGGAAGCAATCATTCTCTTCCAGTGTAGAATGAGGTACACTGTAACTAAGGATGCTTCACCGTAATCTCTGTTGTGGGGCGGGGGCGGGGGGGGGGGAGAGAAACTGGTACCGTGAGAGACCAGAAAATAGAACCAGCATTTACTAAGCTTCTCTCTAACTTAATGCCTAAGTTTACCCTGTACTTTGAAACACAGTTTTGAAGCAGTTTAAGGGGCCAATCACAAGAAACAAGGATATTTGAATTTCTTTCTGTGTCTTCTGCAGGAATCTTAGAATCCTGTCAAGTCAACAGACTTCAGGGTATTCAAAAACATCACGAAATCATTGGCAAAATTTCCTGTCTGCTGTTATATTTAGATGAGAAGGTTCAGGATATTCTTCAGTTTCTCAAGGGGACTTCAACTAATAAATGCATGCGATCTATGGGTCTCCTGATGATTATAATACATCCTAAATAAACTTAAAAAAGTATCCATTTCGGCCACGATCAAATGGAATAACTAATATACAATTATACAAAAGAAAATTTTTTTCAGATTTTAGTATTAAGAAAGAATAAGTAAAATTGTTCATAATTTAAAATAGCAGTTTTCAGGACCAGTTTACAGTCTTAAAATTACTGAGTGCCCGGTAAGAGCTTTTGCTTATATGAAGCTGTATCTATTAATATTTACCATACTAGAAATTAAAACAGGAAATTATAAGACATAAGCATACACAAGCACATTACATTGCTGTCCAAGTGATGACATCATCACATGCCACACAGCTTCTGGAAACCACCACCATACCCTCATAAGCGAACATGAGCAAAAAAAAGCAAATAATGCCTTAGTGCTATTATGAAAACAGTTCTCACTTCCTAGCCCCACGAAGGATCTAAGAGACCCCTAGGTGTTCTCAGATCACATTTTGAAAACCACGGCTTTAGAGAAACTAAAATCTTATAATTGGCACTCTTTCCCCATTTCATTGTGGACTTTAGAAAGATGAAACCCGAATGCAAGATTCACTTCTGGGAAATGGAATGAACCTTATGCCAGGAGGTAATGAACTACACAACCCTCACTCTACTTTAATCCCACTCCTTATTTTCTCTTTGCCTCACTCTTATTTTATATTTATTTCATTTACTATATCATGTACATATTTACAAATCCCTTAAATTCTTTTGGGGGGCAAGATAATATTTAAACAAAGAAAAAAACATAAGCACAAAATTACCATAAAATGCTGAAATGGGGACAATGCATTTTCAAAGTAGTTTATTCTAAAGCTACTAAGTGCAATGTTACAATGCTATTTTAAAAATCCATAAAGTTTTAGTGTGTTAAAAATTTTGTAATGAGGACTCAAGAGTAGAGTTGAGCTGGCAAAAGAAAGTTAGTGAACTTGAAGATACCCTGTTGCCTTGGAGTCGATTCCGACTCACCACGATGCTATAGGACAGGGTAGGAGAACTTGAAAATAAGATTATTAAAATGATCCAGTATGAGGAAAACAACAACAACAAAAAAAAAAAACAGACTCCAAAAGACCTGTGAGACATTATCAAGAAAATCAATATATACATTGCAGGAGTCCAAGAAGGAGACTAGAGAGACAGAGAAAGAGACAGAAAGAATATTTGAAGAAATAATGGCTGAAAACTTTCCAAATCTGACAAAAGACATGAATCTTCACAACCAAGGAGCTCAACAAACTTTAACTAAGATAAACCCAAAGAGATCTACACTGAAATGTATTATAAACAAACTGTTGAAGAACAAAAGAAAGAGACAATCTTTAAAGCAGCAAAATAGAAACAAATTGTTACATTCAAGGGGTCCTCAATAAAATTAAGTGCCAATTTCTCCTCAGAAACCATGAAGGTCAGAATGCAGTGAGGTGACTAATTTAAAGTGCTGAAAGAAAAGAACTGTTAGTGGAGAGTTCTGTATTCAGCAAAATTGTCCCTCAAAAACAAGGGTGAAATTAATACATTCCCAGATAAACAAAAGTGAGAGAGTTCATTACCACCAAATCTACCCTACAAAAAATACTAAAGGGAGTCTTTCAGGGTGATGAAAGGGCACTAGATAGTAAACTCAAAGTTGTATGAAGAAGTAAACATCTGCAGTAAAGGCAACGCCGTGGGTAAACATAAAGGACATTTGTACTGTAATTTTGGTTTATAACAACACATTTTATATCCCAAGTGATATAAAAAAACAAATGCCAAAAATAATTATAAATATGTGCTATTGGACACATAAACAATAATGATGTAATTTATGACAACAAAATAAAGGGAGAAGGGGAACAGAACTGTATAGGAAGAGGATTTTTGTATGTTGCTGAAGTGAAGTTGTTATCAATTTAGATTGTTATAAATTAGATGATACCCATGATGAAAATGTCTTAAAGTGTGACACAAAAAGAAATTAGAATCAAAGTGGTTCACTACCAAAAAATCACCTA
Source organism: Elephas maximus indicus (assembly GCF_024166365.1). NCBI lineage: Eukaryota > Metazoa > Chordata > Mammalia > Proboscidea > Elephantidae > Elephas > Elephas maximus. Next base: position 44,622,850 of record NC_064823.1, read on the forward strand.
AACATAAAAGAAGGCAGTATGGGAAGAAATGAGGGACAAGAAAAAAAAAAGGTATAAGATACACAGGAGACTAATAGCAAAATGGTAGAAGTTCTTCCTTACAGTACAATTACTGCTATACATGCGAGGAACTATTGTTCAGCCATAGAGAAAAATGAAGTTCTCATACATGGATGAAACTTGAAAGCAATGATCTGGATGAGGTGAAATAATTCAGACTTGGAGAACAAATAGAGTTTGATCTCAGTTAAGTATCTAGAATAGGCAAACACATAGAGACAAAAGTAGACCGGTGGTTAAGAGTGTAAGGTTGGGGGGCGGGAAGGAGTGCGGAGTTATTGTTTAAGGAAGATTGATTTTCTGTTACAACTGACAAAAAGTTTTTGAGGTGGATGTTGATGCTGGTTGCACAACGTTGTGAACGTAGTTAGCGTCACTCAATTGTACACTTTAAAATATTTAGAGTAGCAAATTTTGTGTTATATACATTTTACCACAATAAAATTAAAAAAAGAAAACTAATACAATACTGAGCTACATTAATAAAATTATGTAAAATGAGGATAATTGTGTAATGAAAACCTAGAAGGCGTTGAGATGTTTTAGTCAAATCCCATCTTTTTTCAGAGGAGGAAATTGAAGTAACAATGTTTACACTTCATTTTCCTTAATTATTAAATATGGATAAAATATTCTTAATATTCCTTGAATATAGATGATTACCTTGATACAAATTTTTTTTCTTATTTTTATTGTTAACAGTGCTAAACATTTTAAAATGCTGGCACACAAATAAGCTGTGATACCTTTTATAATTGCTGACATTAAACGTGTCTGAGAAGTGGAGCTCCTGAGTGGTGGCGGGTACGACAGAAGCAACCAGTACCTGTATCTGTGCATGGTTCATCATCGACAACTAAAACATCGTATCGTTCACGTGCAGCTGGGGGCTTTCCCTCCCTGCCAGTAGCCCATTGTTAGAGATAAATGTTTGAAAACAGGAGATCTCTCCCATGAAACCATAAATCTGTGTTTGTGGTATTGTCTAATCTCTGTTGTGGGAATTGATCTGACATCACCATCTGAAAATTATGGCTTCTTTCAACCCCAAACCAGGAACCAGACAACAATGAAAGAAGATTTCCTTTTTTTTACATACAGGCAAATGTCACAATTGTGTCTAATTCTGTCACCCATGTTGAGAGGCAAATGGACTTAGGGCTTGCTATCTCTTAATTAGAATGATCTTCCCAGAGATGTCCTGGTTTATGTGCTCACTAAGGCAACTGAACTGAGTGCTTACTTCCCTTATAACTAATCCTGGGCTGGAGAATGCAAATGTCATCGCTGTGATTTTACAAGTCATGGAAACAACCCAGAAAAGAGGATTTTTATCCAAGGGTTCAAATCAAGTCCATATTTCTAGGTCCCCAATCACTTCCCCATGTTCTTTCATCAAACATTTCCAGTGTACATCACACCTTGCTGGAAATATTCTTTAAATTCCACTTGTCAGGATGACATGATGCAAAAGTTGTACTTTATGGTAAGAAAACAATCTACCACCTACTTATTTGTTCACTCCTCCTTCAATCACTGACAATACCTTCCAAGAAAATAGTATTGCTTTACTTATCCTTTTTTTTTTTTTAAACATCTGAGCATATGTTGGAAGCAATGACATCATGTACTAACCTTCTGCTCTCAAAAAGCTTGCAACACCTTTCAGACAAGATGCTTGGAGCAAACATTAAACATACATCCTACTCCTTCCCTGCACGTGGTTAACTATCTCCACATCACAACAGAGAAGCTGACTTACAGAAGGTCACTCTGGGATCTGATGGTGCAGCTGGGAATGGAAGCCAGAAGCTCTGGCTCTCTATAAAGTGTTCCAAATGAGAAAACACTAGGCCTCTTTCTTCAGAAGAGAAAGCAAACTCTGGGAGCTGGCCAAAGATTTGGCAGAGGGGAGGAAGGGTCAGGGTATCCACAGCCCTGAGAAAGTACCCTTTCAGATACCTTCCCAGTTGTTCTAGGCAGGTATGACCTTTGCTGAGTAACTGTTCCTATTGGTGTGAAGACAGGCGTTTCCCTGCCATACTGGGCAGGAATATGGAGACAATGTTCTTATTTCACAAAACATAGTCAAAGACTAGAGAAGTGTCACTCTGTCTGGAAAATCCCAAATGCACTGCTTGATCCTATAAAACAAAGCAAAACAAATAAAACACCCATGATGTGCCTGTGTGAACATGAAGCAAGAAATAGTTTCACCTCTTCTCTTGATAAGCTGGTAAGTTTTTGTTGCTGTAAGGTGAAGTAGATATTTTGGGCAAAGAATTTAGTTGGTACTGTTAAAGCTTGAATTTTTTTTTTAAACTAGTTCAATCCCTGCTCTCATTATGTCTTCCCTATCACTTTCAATTAGAGTCTTCACCAACAGGATCTAACTCAGCATCAAAAGAGGAAATATCATTCAGTTAAAAGAAGAGCATTTTCATTTTCTGTCTATATTTCCAGCTCAAAACAGGTTCTCAATAAAGTATTTGTTGACTATAATAACAAAAATTGCTTTCAAAACTCAGGCTTGTAAAGGATGACCATTCCACAGACTCCTTTTCTGGGAAAAAAAGTACTTCTAGGGAGAAGGGAAGTAGTTTATGAGGCATGCAAAAATAATTTGATAACATATTGTTGAAAAAGTATTTTGAGATACATTGTTACTTACAACAGGCGTGGATGCTACTGTTTAATTTAATGTCCTTAAACTTGATTTCACTTTCTCATCTTGTGTAATTATTCTCCACTGGCATTACTATAATTAGTGAAGACCATGAATTCACTCTGCTAGTTTAAGTTTTGGAGCCCTTGAGTGGTGCAAACAATTACATGCTCTACTACTAGCCTAAAGGTTGGCAGTTCAAACCCACCCAGATGAGCACCTGAAGATAGGCCTGGTGAGCTGTTTCCGAAAGGTCACAGCCTTGAAAACCATATGGAGCAGTTCTACTCTGCACGCATGGAATGACTGACTAGGAGGCAGAATTGATTCAATCAATGGCAGCAATAACAATCACTGACAACATCATTTTACTATTTAGTAAGACAAGATCCAAAAGAGTCAGGATTTTTTTTCTTACATAAACGCAGCATGAGAATCAGATTTTAAAGTTACTTTTTATTCTTATTTGTGAGTCTTTTTAAACTCTTTTAAATATGATTTTAACATCTTCAACTTAAATATATATGTGTATATACATATATATATATAATAGACATATAGATGTAATCAGATATTCATCAACCAAACCAAAAACCAAACCTGTTGTCATTGAGTCAATTTCGACTCATAGCGACGCTATCGGACAAAGTAGAACTGCCCCATAGGACTTCCAGGGAGTGGCTGGTGGATTTGAACTGCCGACCTTTTGGTTAGCAGCCAAACCCTTAACTACTGTGCCACCAGGGCTCCATTCATCAACCAGTAGCCTGGGATTCAGTATATAGTGACATACCAAATTTGTATTAATGAGTGATAAACACAACATAACTACCAGGACAATAAGAAGGGGCAGGGAAGGGAGAAGAGAATCAAAGTATTTTAAAATTAGTAACCTTTCACCTGATTCACATTGGTTGGAATCCAGTATTGACCACAGGGACCGGAACTCATTCTGATGATGTGATGGTAAAAAGTTGTGAGCTCAGTGAGTCTGGTGGTCTTGGCACTATTCCCAGAGAACTAGAGTTCCCAGCACATAACTAAAGGACCGCAGTTTTGGTCCAACTGGCAGTCTTCGTTCTGTCAAAAAAGACTCAGGGTGGAAATGCACCACAGGGACATGTCTTTTCCTCCCCACTGACAGGCTTCCTTTCTGAATGAGTGGATGGTTCTCTGGTGGTCACCTTTGGAGAAGTAATGTTCAGGACCCTATTATCAGCCTGACCTGTGGGTGTAGTGAACTTTGGTTTTGAAGTCCTTCTCAAACCCTAATTCTATCTTTGGAGAACATAAAAGAGCATGAAATTTATCACTTGGAAAGATAAAATGGTTTATGTGCAGCCTTCAGACCAGAGTCCTCAAGAAGTGATAAATAAGCTGAGAAATTTTCTTCAGCAGAACTATTCCCCTGGATGTGGAGAAGAGTGAGCCACAGTCATCTTTATTAGAAATCATGCACCTGAAGGCCCCCAGACAGAGCGAGAGAACATGCACAGCCCTACTTCTTTTTAGAAATCTTTAGAATGCATTAGTGCAATAATACACCGGGGTTTAGCCCTGATTGCCCAGGCAAATTCCAGCTGCTTACCTTTGAAAAGCTAACACTTTTCATTATAAAGTGTTTTTGCACTGGCTTTCCTCTTTCTTTTAATTCATGGTATTCATCCATAGAGCCCTATGTGGTCCCTGTGGTTTCTAAAATTACTAAAGGAAGACTCTGTTCCCCAAAGTCATTGTAAATGGCTGGAGCGAGAGATTCTTGTTCATGGATAAAGCTATAAAAAAGCTATACATATATAAAACCCAAAACCAAGCCAAACCTGTTGCCAAAGAATTGATTCCAATTTATAGCGACCCTATAGGACAGAGTACAACTGCCCCACAGGGATTTCAAGTAGCAGCTAGTAGATTTGAACTGCAGACCTTTTGGTTAGTAGTTAACCACTGTGCCACCATGGCTCCTGATACACACACACATACACATACACACACACGGTGAAATAATTGTAGACTATAATTTTATCCTTCCACTGGTGTTCCAATCCAAGTGGATTATCTGCAAGTGAATGGTGTGAAGCACAGCAGTTACTTGGAGGGATTCAATCCCAGTATGAAAAGGATGCAAGCAATTATAAAATAAATTACAAAACTAGTGCTATAATAGAGAGGATAAAGATACCCCAGATCACATTTACCAACAAACAAACAGACAAGCAAAAAAAGCACACAGAGAAAGAAGGTGCGAGATGGAAATTTAGGTCAACTCCTCAAACCTCCATCTCATTTAGCCTCTTGGAATATTCTGTTCACTTCATGAACTTTGCCTTGAAACTTGCCCCTCTTTAGACTTCCACAACAACAGCCTCTTATCCAGGCTCCTATTCTGCTGCCTTTCTGATTTGAAAATTTGATGTTTTTCAGGGATCTAGATCCTCTTTTTTTCATATTCTGTAGACCCTCCTAGGGTCATCTCATTCTCTCCTTTGGCTTCAGATTCCATCCAGTTACTTGTAACTCCCAATTTGGTCAGAGCTCTTTCAAATGATAATGGAAGAAATATAAATTAAATCCAATAAAACAAGTAAACAAAAGAGAGATATTTATTGGCTCACACAACTGAAAAAATCTAGAGATAATTATATAAAGGTATTCAGTTTTATTCTACTTATATCAACAATCAGCAGCAGTCAAGAAATCAATGTGTTGTGTTGAGCAAATCTGCAAAAGACCTCTTTAAAATGTTAAAACGTGGTGCGATGGATCACTTTTGGGTGGCCTTTCTTGCCACAGACCTGTAACTCCCATCCAAGTGACTGGGTGGGACTGTGCGAATAGGGGAGTTGTGTCCCACCTAGGGTACTGGTCAGTTTTCCCATCCCACTGGGCTTGAAATGAACCATCTCAGAGGTAAAAAAGAGAGGATCCCATTGTGTCCAAGGAAGAGCAGAAAGGGGCAGAGCACGTCCTTTGGACCTGGAATCCCTGCACTGAGAATTTCCTGGAGCCAGGAGACAGAGAGGGAGACAGCACTGAATATGGCAAGAAGTGGTGGCAGAGAGGTGGCAGCAGAAGAGACCAGTAGGGGGTGACCAGCAGTAGACAGCACAGTGGGATTCCTGGCTCATGGAATGAGAAAGCTGAGTGCCTTTGGGCCAAGGCTTGCTGGCAGAGTAGGGTGCCTCTGAGCACTTTTCAGCACAGCTAAAAAGAGCTAAATAACTCTTGCCCCTGAGCAGGGCAGAGGCCAAGGTACCAGAGAGGCATGCCTGTGGCATGGCTGAAAAGAGGCTGTCCTGATGGAAAAACTGCATTCTGAGTGTCTCTGAGCCTGAAGTGTAACCTGTTACTTCCCTAATAAACCCCACAGTTGTGAGTACTGTCTGTGAGTTCTGTGTGGCCATTGCAATGAATTATAGAACCCAGCAGAGAAGTAGAGAGTGCGATGGCAGGGCCAGTTGGTGCCAAAACTGGTAAAAATGGCAGCTAGAGAAGGCATGTCTTACCTCTGCCTCATAGGCATCAGCCTCAGGCCGTTGATTCTCCTTCCCGCTTGTGAAGTTAGAGGAAATCAGGCACTGTCCCCACACCATTTTTACAAAAAGCAAATATGTCACTTTGATGACTAAAGTATGTCTCATCCAAGCCATGGTATTTTCAGTTGTCCCCTATGCATGTGAAATTTGCATAGTGAGTAAGGAAGACAGAAGAAGAATTGATGTGTTCGAACAGTCCCAAAGAATGAAAAAATCAGTCTTACGAAAAATACAACCAGAATGCTCCTTAGAAGACAAGGTGGTGAGACTTCGACTCTTCTACTCTGAACATGTCATCAGGAAAAACCAATTGTTAAACAAGGACATCATGTTTGGTACAGTAGAGGGCCAACAAAAATGAGAGAAATTCTCAATGAGACGGATTGCCACAATAACTGCAACAATAGCCTCAAACATACCAACAATCATGAAGATGATGCAGGACCAGATGACATTTTGTTCTGTTGTACATGTACAGAACATGGTAAACAACAACAACAAAAACAACAATGTATTCATTCATTAAACAACGTTTATAAAAAACTACATTTTTGTTGAGGTCCTACTACGAGTCAGGCACTATACTTAAAACGGTAGAGAGAAAAGTGAACGGAATAGACAACAATGGATGCATATAATTAGAAAATAAATTACAAAACTAATTTTATAATATATATTGGATATATCATTTTATAATATATTATTAATTATAATAAATAAATAATAAAATAGATAAAATACATAGTATGTTAGATGCTATTAAGTGATATGGAGAAAAATAACGCAGGGAAGGAAGATTGGGAGGTCTCAAATTGGGACTGGTATGTTAGACAAAATCTCACTGGGAAAGTAAGATTTGAGTCAAGATCTGAAGGAGCTGAAGGAGGGAGCCATGTGGAGAGCTGGAGCAAGAGCATTATAGGTAGAGGAAACAGCCAATGCAGATGCACTAGGTAGGGGTATGCCTAGAGAGGGTGAGACTGCAAGGAGCCCAGGCTGACTCCAGCAAAGTAAGTGAAAACAAAACCAAGCCAGTTGCCACGGAGTCAACTCTGACTCACATACCCCAAGTGTGTCAGAGTAGAACCAGGCTCAGCAGGGTTTTCAAAAGCTAGTTTTTTGGAAGTAGGCCCTAGGCCTTTCTTCTGAGCTGTCACTGGGTGGATTCAAACCACCAACATGTTGGTTAGCAGCCGAGTGTGTTAATGGTGTGTACCACACAGGTGCTACAAGGTGAGTGAAGGGCACAGTGATGGACGAAAGCAGAGAGGTCGCCAGTGGCCAGACCACCTAGGTTCTCGCAGGCTTTCGTAAGGACCTTGGCTCCTACTCTGCATGAAATCAGAAGCATTGCTGTGTTTTGAGGAGAGAGGTGTCATGATCTAACTTTATGTTTTGACAAGATTAATCTGGGCATCAGAATAAAGGCAGCAAAATTGGAATCAGAAAGACCAGTTGATAAATGTATCATCCCCAAACTCAGTGGCTTGAAACAATAAGCATTATTTATCAGTCATGTATCTTTAGCTCTTCTGGGTATATTTCTTTTTCTTGTCTCAGCTGAGCCCACCCATGCATCTATGGTTGGACATACAGTACTCTGTTGATCTTACCTCTCCTACATTTTTGAAGATTAGCTGACTGTAGGCTGGCCCAATATGGCCTCAACTGAGACAACTGGGACCTCTTCTCCCTGTTCTCTCGTCCTCTAGCAGGATAACCCAAGCTTGCTCATATGGTGGTGTGGGGTTTCAAGAGATTGTGTGGAAATATGCAAAGCCTCTTAGGATCTGTTTTAGGCATCTAGTGCTGCTATAACAGAAATACCGCAATTGGACGGCTTTAGCAAAGAGAAATTTATTTCTCACAGTAAAGTAGGCTAAAAGTCCAAATTCAAGGTGTCAGCTCCAGGGGAAGTCTTTCTCTCTCTGTTGGCTCTGAAGGAAGGTCCTTGTCCTCAATCTTCACATGGTCGAGGAGCTAAGCAGGCTTAGGGACCCTGGGTCCAAAGGACGTGCTCTGCTCTTGGTGCTGCTTTCTTGGTGGTATGAAGTCCCCAACTCTGCTTGCTTCCCTTTCCTTTTATCTCTTGAGAGATAAAAGGTGGTGAAGGGCACATCCCAGGGAAACTCCCTTTACACTGGATGAGGGAGGTGACCTGAGTAGGGGTGGTGTTACAATCCCACTCTAATCCTCTCACCATAAAGTTGCAATCACAAAATGGAGGACAACCACACAATACTGGGAATCATGTCCTAACCAAGTTGGTACACACATTTTTGGGGTGACGTAATTCAATCCATGACATTCCACCCCTTGGCTCCCCGAAAATAACATTCGTGCAACATTCAAAACATATTCATTCCATCATATCATACCAAGTCTTAACTCCAAGTCCAAAATCCAAAACTTCCCCTTCATCTGTAAAATCTAGAATACAAGTCATCTGCTTCCAAAGGTACAATGGCAGAAACGTCACAAGCTAGACATTTCCATTACAAATGGAAGAAATTGGAGGGAAAGAAGGGATAATAGACACCAAGCAAGTCAGCAGAACACATTACATTAGCCCTCAAAGCTTTGAAAATAATCCTCTGTTCTCTGAGACAAATTACACAATAACCCTGCCCTTCAGCTTCTAGGTATTGGCCACACTCTCCAGGATCTGAGCGGAGGCACCTCGGCCCTGGCTTCAGCTCTGCCTTCCAGGCCCACTGGGACAGCAACTCTGCTCCCTTGGCTTTAGGCACACGATTTTCCTAGTATGAGTGGCAACTCCACCCTTAGAAACACCAGAGGCCATGGCTCCACCCTTTGAAACCCCTGAGGTCATGGCCATACCTTTTGAGACTGAGGCAGCTCAGCTTCTTCTGTTGTCTCTTCAGCTTCTTCTTCCTGGCTTCTTGGCCTCTTGGCTCCTTGGGCATCACACTCACATCTGCCTGGCTAGGGCAAGCGTTCCAAAGTTCTGTAGCTCTACTGATAAGTGGCCCAAGGCACTCAACTCCACCAGGAAGCCTCCTGCGCACAGGCACTCAGCTCTCTGGCTCCAGCGCCGTCTCGTGCTGGTCTCCTGGTTCTGCTGTTGTTGGTTCTCAGCTGTTGCCACTTCTCTGCCACTGCAGGTTCTCTGCTGCACTGGTCCTTTGCTACCGTCACAACTCTATCCATTCATGGTTTCAAAACCGCTTCCACATTTCAGGTATCTGTTACAGCAGCACCCCACTCTCCTGGTACCAAATTCTGTCTTAGGCATAATACCACAAGTGGATGGCTTTAACAAAGAGAAATTTATTTCCTCCCAGTAAAGTAGGCTACAAGTCCAAATTCGAAGTGTCATCTCCAGGGGAAACCTTTCTTTCTCTGTTGGCTCTGAAGGAAGGTCCTTGTCCTCAATCTTCCCATGGTCGACGAATTTCTCAGGCGCAGGGACCCCAGGCCCAAAGGACATGCTCTGCTCTTGGTGCTGCTTTCTTGGTGGTATGAGGTCCTCGACTAACTTCATTGGGTTGGCTAAGTCATACGCCCACTCCTGAGCAGTTATTATGCCTCCGATTAGCCAGGCATGAGTCACGTGCTCAACCTCGGAACATGTGTGTGGGCTCAATTTGAATAACATCACTTGAGAGTAGAGCAATGGTGATTCTCCAAGACATATAGATGAGGGAGTTGGAGGATCAGAGAGAGTTACCAACCAGCTACACTGAGAAGCCAAGTATGTTCAGCCACTAAAGTGGGTGTACGCAGTGGGAGCTTGTGGAACCTCTCCTCTCTGTAGCTACCACCTCTGTGGGTTCAAGTCAAGTGTCTGGTGGTAGGCCTGAGGCCACTGTTGATCAACAAGACCAAAAGTTGGGAAGAAGATCTGGACACAGAGCAGAGAAGAATGAGGACAAGCTTGAACCACTGGACACCTCTGATTCTGTCCTTGGCTACATCTGACTACAAAGAGTTCTTCTTTATTCTTGCTTTCCAGATTGCATGCAAATATATGTATATGTATATATATATATATATATATATATAATATATATTTATTTATATTCAGTCAATTCTTTTTTTAAATCCCTTTTTTTTCTTAAGTCACATACCACACTGGGAAGAAGATTCTGAGATTCTGGGAAACAAAATTTTCTGCTTAAAAAATTTGATCAGTGCAGAAGCCAGAGGCCCTTTACTTTCCCACCCAACCTGAATCTGAGGGCAAGAAAGCAGAAAGATTAGGTATTCAGTTGCCCTGCAGAGTCAAGTGATCTGACTCAGACTGTACCCTGAGCAACTGTACTATAAAAGAATGGGTGGAAATGGGAAGAAACATAAGTATGAATGGTAAATAATCTTGAAGATCAAATAAGTTCATGGCATACGGTAGAAAGAATGAGATCTAGGTGTGATTATATTGTTCAAAAAATACAGAAGATGCTGCCAAGAAATAAAATACAAAATGTTTAAACCAAGTTTCAATTGCAGTTAGAAAATGCTAACATAATGAGTTAGAACCTTGTTTGAATCTATGGACTTGTGATGGAAACTTAATCTCTCATAGAAGGATCTCAATAGTTGTTGTTGGCTCTGATTCATAGTGACCCTATGTACAACAGAACAGAACATTGCCCAGTCCTGCGCCATGCTAACAATTATTGCCATACTTGAGGCAATCATTGCAGCCACTGTGTCAATTCATCTTGTTGAGGGTCTTCCTCTCTTTCACTGACCCTCTACTTTATCAAGCCTGATGTCCTTCTCCAGGGACTGGTCCCTCCTGATAACGTGTCCGAAGTATGTGAGATGAAGCATCACCATCCTCGCTTCTAAGGAATATTCTGGCTGTTCTTCTTCAGAGACAAATTTGTTCATTCTTCTGGCAGCCTGTGATATAGTCAATATTTTCGTGGACACCATAATTCAAAGGCATCAATTTTGCATCTTCCCTAGTTGAAACCATTAATCATCTCCTGACTCATCAACAAGGCTGGGGGTATATAATTTGCCATTTTAATTATAATTAATTTTTTCATAGATCTAAAACAACTAGAATGTGTTGAGAAATGTCATTGGAATGTGACATTCCAGAGGAGGAGTGCTTTCCTTTAATACAATGTAGACACTAGACACTAGAAAAAGCTCACCAAGCTCACCATATACGACTCTTAAAATTCTGTCTAAAGATAAAGCAAACAAAATAACAACAAAAAGCTAATTTCCAGCTTTTATGGTAAAGCGTATGCCTTACTCAATTTAATTCTTTTAAGGGAGTTAAACTCATGCAAATTATTTCCAAGCTTTCAATTTATTTCAATAGTAGTCAAGAAAATAAAATTTATAATGTGTATTGCCAAAAAATGAAGAAAATTTAGCCTTTAGGAGACTCAAAATTTTACATTACCATTTTAAAAATTCATAATTCTTTGTCTTTCAAATAATTTACCAACTGTTATGTGATGATCAGTGTGATTATATTAAGGAAGAATTTGGCTGCCTTTATGTGAGCTGCAGGCAATAAAAAAAAAAAAAAAATTCAGGTTGAAGTAGCAGCAGAGAGTGATGAAAACCATCATTCCTTAGAATCACCTTTTCCCTGGTAACCAATTTTCATCTTTGGAGAAGCCTCAATGCCAGGAATTGATTCAGGAAGAGGGACATTGAAGAAAATAAATTTTATATAGTAGTGCCTATAAGGTGGGAAGCAAAAAATAAGACTTAAAAGTTGGAATTAATGTAGTTTTTTTTCTTAAGGGTCAGTCTTAAACCTTTCTACTAAATCAAAGCTAAAAACAAAAAGAAAAAAAAAATCAACATCCCAATCAGTCACAAAAGGAAGTGAAACTTCCTATATGCCTGGGCATCTGAAACAGAGAAACTAGACGATTACGTCTTTATTGAAATACTTTAGCCTTTAATGATCTAAAAGAAAAAAAGATGTTACTGTGTAATCAAGCACCAGAATTATATTTAGGGTATTAAGTAATGTTGATCATAGTATTTTTCTGGAAGTGTTTAACGTTAGAGCCTGGGGAAATCAGACCCAAACCTTAAAAAAAAAAAAAAAAAACTCTAAATATTCATCCAGCAGAGGGCGATGGTACATACTTATAGCTCGTCTGCACGGTAGAGAAGCAGTCACAACTCTAGACTAGGTAAAGAATCTGTGGGAAGGAAAGTGTGGGGAAGTAAACACGTGAAGATAACGTAGTTGGAATTTATTATGAACATCTTCAAGGTTAGTTAATAATGAAAGAAAGGCATTTCAAACCTTCAAGGTTTATTGAGATGTTGATAGAAAGAGCCAAGAAGGGGGAAAACCAGCTTCTGAAATTCTCTAGCTTCAAACTACACAAATCAGAAGACTGATTATGCATCTATTTTACTTTTTTAGAACTTTTTCTTACTTTTTTCCTTTTTTCACTCAACACTGTCTTAAATATATAATCATATTGTTCTATGCAACAGTAAAACTAATAATATATTTGTTGGGCACTCATCTAAGATCATCACTAAAAGGTTAAGTAATTTTTGTATTAGTTTAATGCTTCTTACTGGTGAACAGTCTTTAGAGTATCACCTCCACCGTGTTCTTCTTATATATTATTGTATCACAGAGACGTGCTATTGTTTTTAGGTGTCGTCGAGTCGGTTCCGACTCATTGCAACCCAACGTACAACAGGACGAAACACTGCCTGGTCCTGCACCATCCTCACAATTGTTGTTATGCTTGAGCCTAATGTTGCAGCCACTGTGTCAATCCATCTCATTGAGGGTCTTCCTCTTTTTCACTGAGCTCCCATTTTACCAAGCATGGTGTCCTTCTCCAGGGGCTGGTCCTCCTGATAACATGTCCAAAATCTCATCGTCCTTACTTCTAGGGAGTATCCTGGCTGTACTTCCTCCAAGACAGATTTGTTGGTTCTTTTTTTTTTTTTTTTTTTGGCAGTCTATGGTATAGTCAATATTCTTCACCAACACCACAACTCAAAGGCGTCAATTCTTCTTCAGTCTTCCTTATTCATTGTCCAGCTTTTGCATGCCTGTGTCACTTTGAGGACTAAGGTGCTCCTGACCCAAGCCATGGTGTTTTCAATTATGCAGAGACATAGTTGGCCTCTAATTCTCTGCTGTGACAAACTCCACTTCAATTAATCCAGTCATATTTTTATCCAGTCCACGACTATAAAATATATTTTTAAATGTGTGATAACTTGATAAAAAAGTATCCCCCCAAAAAAGAAAAAACCCATTGCCATCAAGTCAATTCAGACTTACATCTACCCTAAAGGACAGGGTAAAACTGCCCTACAGGGTTTCCAATATTGTAAATCTTTACAAAAGCAGACTGTCACACCTTTCTCCTACGGAGCCACTGGTGGGTTCAAACCTCCAACCCTCAGGTTAGCAGCCAAGCACTTTAGCCACTGTGCCACCAGGGCACCCTGTCAAAAATTTCTCAAAACTTAATTTCACTGAGAATTGCCAACTTGTTTTTCAGAATTGCTATACCACATTACAGAAAGAATTCTTGGTTCTCCACATGCTCACTAATTAATATTTTAATATGCGCCTTTCAAAAGTATGTTTTAAGTTACATTTTGCTTATTGATAATGATTATGCCATTTCTAAATATATTTGTTAGCCACGTGGACTTCCCATTTGACCTTCTAAAATAACTAATTTTGACGTGACAAAGTCCACTCTTCGCCTAAAGGTTTTTCATTTGAGATCTTACTCAAGAACATTTTTCCTATCCTTATGTTACAAATATTTTATATTTTAACTCTTTTAATTTAATTTTAAACATTTAGGTTTTAAACCACATGAAACCAAACTTTGTATGTAGTGTAAAGCAGGGATTGGGCTGTATTTATCTTCATATGGGGAACAATTTTTTCAACACAATTTACCAAATAGTTCATTTTCTCCCAGTCATTTTGAAGCACCAACTTTATCACATGTGTCTCTTTCTAAACTCTTGATGGTGCTTTATTGGTTTAGGTTTCTGACTTCATGCTAGTTTTATTATATTTAGATATGATAGATAACATAGATGATAGACACATAGATATATGGGTAGATACATAGGTAGACACATAGAGAGATACATAGATAGATACAATGCCATCGTTGAAAAGACTGTCCTTGTTCCGTTTCATTTCCTTTGCACATTTTTTCTGAAAACAATTGACTATTTATGTGGGTCTATTTCTGAACTATTCTGTTCTATTGTTCTATATGACTATGCTTTTGCTAATACCACACTGCCTTGATTATTTTACACTTATAGGAAGTCTCCTTGGGTGGTACAAACAGTTAATGTGCTTCTGGACCTGCACGACTTAGGCCCAGCTTCTAGATAACAGTGGTTAGTACTTACAAAGCACTCACTATGGCCCTTGCTAAATTCACTTATTAATTCTTATGGTCTGCACACAGGTTCATTTGAAACATACCTAATCATGTCACTAAGGAGCCCTGGTGAAACACTGAGTAAACAAACACTAGGCTGATAACCCAAAGGTCAGCAGTTAGAACCCACCAGATGCTACTGAGAGAAAAGACCTGGCAATCTGCTCCCATAAGGATTCCTGTTGCCATCGAGTCAGTTCCAACTCATAGTGACCCTGTAGTACAGAGGAGAACTGCGCCATACTGTTTCCAAGGAGGGACTGGTGAATTCGAACTGCTGACATTTTGGTTAGCAGCCAAGCTCTTAACCACTATGCGATCAGGGCTCCATAATCATTGCAGCCTAGGAAATCTTATGGGGTAGTTTGACTCTGTCATGTAGGGTTGCTGTGAGTCAGAATCAACTCGATGGCACACAATGATGACAAATTTCATGTCACTTGAACGTAATAATTGTACTACACATTTCATTTTTTCTTGTCTTCTTGAACTGAGAGAACTTCCATTTCAGTGTTGAATAAAAGTGATGATAGTGGATAACATATCTGAAAAGAATATTATTTTGCCTTCATTTCTGAAAAATGAATGTAGAAATTTAGATTTTCATTTTTTCTTTCAATACTTTAAAGATGCTGCTTCACTGCCTTCTCATTTGCATTGTTTTGAAATCTATTCTCACTTTTGTCTTTGTTCCTCTGTACATAATGTCTTTTTTTTCTTTGATTGCCTCCAAGTTTTTTTTCTTAATTACTGGCTGTTACGATTTAATTATGGTGTAGTTTTCTTCATGTTCTCCACATCTACCCTTACAGTTCATCAATCTTCTTAGATCTGTGCATTTATATTCCCTTCACATTTTTGGAAAAAAAAATTTGGCCATTATTCTTTAACTATTTCTTCTGTTCCCCCATTTTTCTTCTGTATTTTGGTTGTTCCAACTATGATGTCCCTTGAACTTCTCCTATCGCTTGTTGATGCTCTGCTCTGTTCCATTTAGTTTAATTTCTAAGGGCTTTATTTTATTTTATTTTTTGCTTCCAAGTTCACTAATCTTTTGTTTCCTCTAGCCTACTGTTAATTACATCCAGTACATACATTATCTCGGGGCCCTGGTGGCACAGTGGTTAAGAGCTATGGCTGCTAACCAAAAGGTCAGCAGTTCAAATCCACCAGCCGCTCCTTGGAAACCCTATGTGGCAGTTCTACTCTATTCTACAGGGTCGCTATGAGTTGGAATTGACTCTATGGACAGGTTTTTTTTTTTTTTTTTTTTTAAATATATCTATTAATCTCAGGAGTTCTAAAAATTTTCACCTCTCTAAGTTCGACTTGTGTTTCTTCTATATTTACATTGCCTGTCCTTTACATGTACATGCTTTCCTCTACATACTTGAATCTATGGAGTATAGTTATAATAACTGTTTTTATGTCCTTACTTATTTGTTTACTATTTCTGTCATCTATGTCATTCTGGGCAAGTTTCTATGGATTAATATTTCTTTTCCTTGTGGGTTACATTTTCCTGTTTGGATACCACATATTAGGGATTTTACTTGGTTGGGAGTTTGATATTTTTATTGTTTAGTTGGTTGGTTTGTTAGTTTTAATATTCTTGAGTTTGGGTCTGGTACAGAGTTTAATTACTTGGAAAAATGTGATACTTTTGAGACTTGCTTTTAATCTTTGCTAGGAAGAGCCAGAGCAGTTTTTAGTCTAGGAACGATTTTGTCCCACAACTGACTCAATATCTTTCTGAGTATTTAATCTAATAATGTTCCATGTATTATGAATTTTTCTACTCTGACTGGTAGACACATCAGCTATTCCGGCCCTGTGTGAGTTCCAAGGATTCATCCATCTGCTTCTTTCAGTTGTTTCTCCCTGTCCTTAAGTACTCTCCTCACATGCACAGACTTATTGGCTGTTGTTGTTCTTGTTAGGTGCTGTCAAGTTGCTTCCGACTCACAGCGACCCTATGCACAACAGAAGGAAACACTGCCCGGTCCTGCGCCATCCTTACAATCATTGCTATGCTTGAGCTCATTGTTGCAGCCACTGTGTCAATCCACTTCGTTGAGGGTCTTCCTCTTTTCCGCTGACGCTGTACTCTGCCAAGCATGATGTCCTTCTCCAGGGACTGATCCCTCCTGACAACATGTCCAAAGAATGTAAGACGCAGTCTATCCATCCTTGCTTCTAAGGAGCATTCTGGCAAGACAGATTTGTTCGTTCTTTGGCAGTCCATGATATATTCAATATTCTTCACCAACACCACAATTCAAAGGCATCAATTCTTCTTCAGTCTTCCTTATTCATTGTCCAGCTTTCGCATGCATATGATGCGATTGAAAATACCATGGCTTGGGTCAGGCGCACGTTAGTCTTCAAGGTGACATCTTTGCTCTTCAACACTTTGAAGAGGTTCTTTGCAGCAGATTTACCCAATGCAATGCATCTTTTGATTTCTTGACTGCTGCTTCCGTGGCTGTTGATTGTGGATCCAAGTAAAATGAAATCCTTGACAACTTCAGTCTTTTCTCCGTTTATCATGATGCTGCTCATTGGTCTAGTTGTGAGGATTTTGTTTTCTTTATGTTGAGGTGCAATCCATACTGAAGGCTGTGGTCTTTGATCTTCATTAGTAAGTGCTTCAAGTCCTCTTCACTTTCGGCAAGCAAGATTGTGTCATCTGCATAACGCAGGTTGTTAATGAGTCTTCCTCCAATCCTGATGCCCCGTTCTTCTTCATATAGTCCAGCTTCTCGTATTATTTGCTCAGCACACAGGACTTATTGGTAGTCACTTGAAAAATCAGGGGGGACCATCTGCAGGTCTACTACTCTCTCTCTTTGTGCATTTTTTCTCCTGTCTGGTACTCCACCCTGTAAACTCCAGCCACCTTGTTCTCTCTGAACTCTGAAATCCATATCCCCAATTCAAGGTGACCATCAGACTCTGACTTGCCCTTTTCAGAGCCTGGAAACTTACCTCATTTGTTCCCCTTTTCTCAGTGATCACTGTCCTATTCCACCTGTTGTTCAGTGTCTGAAAACCATTATTTTATTTATTTATTCTCCATCATTTTTTAGTTGTTTAAGGTACGAGGGTAAATCTAGTCCTCATTACTCCTTTTTCAACAGAAGAAGAAAATCATCAAGTACATTCTTAAGTGAAATTGTCATTTCTTTGTTTTTACTGCTAGGTTGTTTTGGTGAAGAATACAATGCTTACTGGTACACTTTGGTGCCTTGATTCAGGCCGAGGCACCGGAAATTTTACCCAAAGTAGCTTTTAGACCATCAGAACAAAAAGCCAGCAGTGTCTATACAAAACAATGTCTTAGTAGCATGAAAATAGTTTTGATCTTACAGACTTAGAATGTGTGTTGAGGATCTCCAGTGGTTGGCAAACCGTTCCTTGAGAATGTTGGATTATATGATTGAATTTCAACATTTTTTCTTTTTAAAATATGCACATAGAGCTACAAATTTCCCTTTAAGGGTTTATTTAGCTTCATCCCAGTTTGCTGGATTATATTTTAATTAACATTTTATCCAAAATGTTTATTTCCATTGTATTATTTTCTTTGATTCATAGGTTATTCATAGGTTATTATTCATAGAACAGTATCAATTTTCAAACATTTGAGAAATTTCTAGTTTTCCTTTTCATATTGATTTCAAGATTAAATACAATATGGTTATAGTAAATAATTGATGTAATATCTATCCTTTGAAATTTATTAAGACAAGTACGTATATCCCAGAATAGTAAATGCTCTTTTTGCACATGAAAACAATGCTTATTCTGCACTTGCTGGGTGTAAAGTCTGAGAAATGTTAATTGAATCAAGTTGGTTAGTTGTGTTGTTACGATCTTAATCTTTATTAATTTTTGCTTACTTTTTCTATGACTTACTGGGAAAAGTATGTTAAAAATTGCAAGTATAATTATAGATTTATTTATTTCTCCTCTTATTTTTAACAACTTTTGCTTCATATGTTCTTAAGTGTTCTTACCCATTGCTGTGGGGTCAATTCTGACTCAGAGCGACCCTTTAGGACAGAATTGCCTCAAAAGGTTTCCAAGGAGCAGCTGGTAGATTCTAACTACCAACCTTTTGGTTAGCAGCCAATCTCTTAACCATCGTGCCACCAGAGAGTGTTATTATATACATATAAATACGTATCTTACAAATGATTTTGTTCTTTTATAATTATGAGATACATTTAATAATATTTATTGCCTTTAAGTTTATTTTCAGAGGTATTACTATAGCCACACAAACTTTTTAAAAAAAAAATCAGTTCTTACATGATATATTTTATCACCCTTTAACTTCCTTACATTTAAGTGTATTTTATTATTATTTTTATATACATAGTGTGAACATATTTGCCGTTTGGAGTGTTTAGTCTATTTTGCACTGAATGTAATTACTGATTTATGTGTGTGCCATTTTATTATATGTTTTTATTTTTGCTATCTATTCTTCATTCCTTTATTATTGCTTTCTTTCCTTATTTTGGATTAATCACGTCTCCTTTTTTTCTATTATTTTATAAGCCTCACTTCTAATATTTTATTATTCTTGAATTGGTTCCTTTACATGTGACAACACACATTCGTGACATATTACAGTCTATTTTAAAAACTTTTATTGTTATTACTTCCCAACAGAATTCAATAATCTTGAACAATTTAACTCTAATTTACCCTTCTCCGGGACTTTGTACTATTTTCATAATATATTTTTCTACGTATATTATGTACTGCCCAAGGCATTATAGTTATTTTATTTTAAACAGGTGATATCCATTTATATGTATCCAAATATTGACCTTTTCTGATGGCTTTTTATTCTTTCTTCAAATTTTATACTTCTGAGATACATTTTCTTCAACCTGAAGTGTTTCTTGTATTGCAAGTCCGATGGTAACAAATTCTCTCAACTTTAATTTGTCTGATGAAGTTATTTATTTTCCTACCATTTATGAAATTTATTTTTACTGAACATACAGTTCTAGATTGACAATCTTTACTTTTTTCCAGCATTTTTAAAATATCTTATAATTTTCTTCTAGCTTTCATAGTTTCTGTTTACAAGTCAGTCATAAATCTTATTATTACTCCTTTCAAGATAATGTACTTTTTCTTTTTTTTTTCTCGCTGTTTTTAATAATTTCCTTTGTCTTTGGTTTTCATCAGTTTTACTATTATCTGCCAAAGTGTTGTATTCTTATTTATCCTCATGAGCTTTACTGAATTTATGAGTCTACAGTTTTAAGTTTTTTATTAGCTTTGAAAACTCCAAGCCCATTATCTTTACAAATTTTGTGTTTACTCCATTTTCTCCCTCCTTTCTTTGGGACTTCAGTTATAATATCTTTGGGACTTCAGTTATAATATCTTAGACCTTTTGACTGTGCTCCTTGTAACTTCTCCACTCTGTTCATTTTTATTCATTCATTTTTGTCTCTGTGCTTTAGATTACATATTTCCTATTTATCTATCTTTGAGTTCATTAATCCTGTCTTTTGCCATGCCCATTCTTCTGTTACATTCATCCACTGATTTCTTAATTTCATTTTTCAGTTCTAAAATATAAATTCTGTTATGTTTATAGATTCCAATTCCCTATTGAAACTCTCTGCTTTTCATCTTTTTCTCTATTTTCTAGAAAATATCTATCATAGTTAAAGTATACACTAATAAGTCCAATGTCTGAATCATCTGTGGTATTTTTCTGTTATCTATTTTTCTCTGAATTTTCAGTCATATTCTTCCTCTTCTTGAGTATTGCTAATAATTTCTTTTTTATTAGATGCCGAGCATCACACATAGAAATTCGCAGAGGCCTCATATGAGAGTTACTTTTTTTCTGTCAGGCAGCTAGACTACCAGCAAAGCATTTTTATCTTGTCAAAGCTTGATTTCAAGCTTTGTTAAAACTACTCTCAGTATTTCCCCTGCTTCTAGGATGTAGCCCTTGATCTAATAGCATGGCTCTTTGTACCAAATTTCGACCCTTACTTCTAAGGTGCAGCATTTCTGAGGTTTCAACTACAATGCATTAATGTTTACAAAGGCTCATGACACTCATAAATGAGGGTGGGGCTTGAACAGTAATTTTTTCTTCTAAAATCACACAGTTACTGAAATTTCTTATCAGCTCTTTATCCTCCCATTTGTCTTTTTTTTTTTTTTTTTACTTTTTCTCAGCATATGTACATCTTAGGAGATGGACACGGATTTTCCTGGGACTAGTGAAATGAAACTGGAGTGGAAATTCAGTCTTCTAAGCATCAGTCTTGGAAACCACCTTCTGTGGAATGTGAACTTTTGAGCTGCTGGAGCTGTGTTTTTATCCTTGCAGAGAGAGCAATATGAGAGAATGACACATCCTATTGGTCCTTGAGCCCTAGCTACATCTTTCTTTCTTGAAATTTTCCTGCTTTAACTTAGCCAATAAGTTCCTGTTTTGCCTAACTGATGTCACTTACAAGCCAAAATCTTAGCTGAAAGTATCTAGACCTCCAGTTTTCAATATGGCAGCCACTAGCCACATGTGGCTATTGAACACTTGAAATGTGATTAATACAAACTGAAATGTATTGTAAGTATAAATGCAAACTGGGTTTTTAAGACTTATTATAAAAAATGAGACATATCTTATTAAATTTTTTTACAAATTACATGTGGAAATATTTTTGATATATTGATTTAAATAAAATTTATTATTAAAATTAATTCCATCTTTTTTTCACTATTAGTGTGGCTACAGAATATTTGCAATTATCTATGCAGCTTACACTACATTTTTATTAACAGTGCTGATCTAGATTATCATGTATATAGAGAGTTAAATAGAAGAGAGAGTTAAACAGAAGTGCTTAAGTCTTTAATTCTGAACAGTAAACAGTGATGAATGGTATGGTATTAGACCAAGAAATAAAATTATAATTTCCAACTTTAAGGATGGGATTTACTTCAAAATATATGCCAAGATAGTAGTAAAAAAAAAAAAAAAAAAAGATAGTACTAATGAGTGTTAATTGCAATAATTTCACTAAAATTGAGGAAATGAATTTAATGAGTTCAACTGTAAAAAAAAAAAAACTTTACTGAAAGCAAAGATGTCACTTTACAGACTAAGGTGTGCCTGACCCAAGTGGTGGTGTTTTCAATTGCCTCATATGCATATGAAAGCTGGATAATGAATAAGGATTACCAAAGACGAATTGATGCCTTTGAATTGTGCTGTTGGTGAAGAATATTGAATATCCCATGGACTTCCAGAACAGATCTGTCTGGAAAAAGTACCGTCAGAATGCTCCTTAGAAGAAAGAATGGTGAAACTTTGTCTCAGGTACTTTGGACATGTTATCAGGATGGACCAGTCCCTGGAGAATGACATCATGCTTCAGAGGGTCAGCAAAAAAGAGGAAGAGGGTCAGCAAAAAAGAGGAAGACCCTCAACGAAATGGATTGACCTGGTGGCTGCCAACAATGGGCTCAAACATAACAACAATTGTGAAGATGGCACAGGACTGGGCAGTATTTCATTCTGTTGTACATAGGATAGCTACGAGCCAGAATCTACCCGATAGCACCTTACGACAACGACTGTAAAGTGCAAACCTAAAGTCAGACAGTGAGACACCCTCCTCATTTAAAGAATACTTTCTGAAATGTCAGACTACAAAGGGTGTAATTATGGAAGCTAACAAGGAGAGAAATAAGAGTGAGTCAATTACAAGGTTTTTGCTTCTGGATGTTCTTCTGCTTCACAGCCCTCAGTGAATTTCAGCCAAAACAGCCATGGTCTAGTCCAGCTACCTATAAACCCCTATATCAGGCAGTGATCAGCTCTTGTTTGCATTGCTGGACTCTCATCCCAGGAAACTGTGAGGGAATGCATGCTTTCATGAGTTCTGTAGAGTGAACTTAGGACTACTGGCATAGCACTTATTTCTAATACCTCTAGTTATAGTTCTTATTATTGGAGAAGTCCTTTAAATTTATATACTATCATTTTTCTTCCCTTACCCCCTCCAAATTATAATATGGAAATAAGAACCTATTTAATGTCTTCTATGAGTAGCTGATCAATGGGCTTTTGAATAAGATAAACCCGGATATTAATTGAGGCTTTTTCACTTTCTAACTATGCAACCCTGAATAGGTTACCTAACCTCTCTAAAACTCATTTTCCTCTGTGGCAAAATGCTAAGGATAACTAGAACATCCAACTCAAAATGTTGTTGGAAGGAATGAAGAAAATAATCCAAGTGCTTGGCATTTACTGAATAAGTAATAAATATTATTATTCATAACATAACTAAGGAGACAAGTGAGAAAGTACTGTTAGTATCTCCAAATACCATTTTTGCTTTTTAAAAAAGGTATACATAAAAGGATATAAAAACATTTAAATCACCCAAAATACTACCATTCAAAATTCTCATTTTGATGAAAAATTTAGAGATGTAATAAACAGTCTGGAAATAAAAATTTATTTTTAAGATAAATTCTTTCCAGGATTTGTTTGTCATTACTGAAAAGTTTCATGACCTACACTGAAGTAAACTTCATCATTACAAAGGTTAGCATAAATTATAATAAATGAATCTCACAAAAAGAAGAAAACAAGAAAGTAATTACGAGATAATATACAGCTTTATCATTGATTGCCTCATCCCTTTGTGGCTTGACAACCCAACTGCAATTTACAGTCAGCACTGAATATTACAGTAAAAACTCCATTATTCTCCAGCTCTTGCACAATTTGTTTATTTCCTCGTTTATTGTTTTTTCATCACTTTAATTGTCATACTTTTATTTCTAGAAAATCCATTTTACTGAACACAATCTTCTCTGAGAATACAGATTTGAGTTAATTTGAGGCTATTTATTGAAAAGGTGGAGAGTCTACATATCATATTTGGACAAACACATCATACTCGGGAGACTAAGAATGGTATAATTTAATTGGTTTTGAAGTAAGCTGGGAAAGCTTTTCCAGATAATTTGCTGGTCCTTGTAAAAGGAATAAATCAAATCTATAATTTAATATATGGTGTTGTTTTTGTTAGGTGCCATTGAGTCAGCTCCAAATGATACCTATTTAAGTATAACAGAATGGAACATTGCCCAGTCCTGTACCATCCACAAAATCATTGCTATGTTTGAGCCCATTGTTGCGGTCACAGTGTCAATCCATCTCATTGAGGGTCTTCCTCCACGACCTTCTTATCAAGCAGGATGTCCTTCTCCAGGAATTGGTCCCTCCTGATAACATGTTCAAAATAAGTGAGATGGTCTCACCATCTCTGCTTCTAAGGAGCATTCTGGCTATACTTCCTCCAAGACAGACTTCTTTGCTTTTCTGCCAGTTCATGATATCCTTCATCAACACCATAACTCATATGCTTCAATCCTTCTTTGGTCTTCATTTTTCATTGTCCAGCTTTTGAATGCATACGAGGCAATTGAAAATACCATGGCTTGGGTCAGATGTACTTAAGTCATCAAATTGACATCTTTGCTTTTCAACACTTTAAAGAGGTCTCTTGCAGCAGATTTGCCCAATGCAATATGTCATCTGATTTCTTGACTGCTGTTTCCATGGGGATTGAAATGTTGGTCCAAGTAAAATAAAATTCTGGACAACTTCAGTATTTTCTCCATTTATCATGATGTTGCTTATCGGCCCAATCATGAGAATTTTCATTGTCTTTATGTTCAAGTGGGAAACCCTGGTGGTGTAGTGGTTAAGTGCTACGGCTGCTAACCAAGAGGTCAGCAGTTTGAATCCGCCAGGTGCTCCTTGGGAACTCTATGGGGCAGTTCTACTTTGTCCTATAGGGTCACTATGAGTCAGAATCAACTCGACGGCAGCGGGTTTGCTTTGATTTTGGTTTTATGTTCAAGTGTAATCTGTACAAAAGCTGTAGCCTTTGATCTTCATCAGTAAGTGCTTCAAGTCCTCTTCACTTTCAACAAGCAAGGTTGTGGCATCTGCATATTGCAGGATGTTAATGAGTCTTTCTCTGACCCTGATATCATGTTTTTCATATGGTAGAGCTTCTAGGATCATTTGCTTAGCATACAGATTGAATGAGTAAGGTGAAAGATATAACCATGACACATGCCTTTTCTGATTTTACACTGTGCAGTAGTTCAGTTTGAATCACTGCCTCTTGATCTATGTACAGGCTCCACATAAACACAATTAAATGTTCTGGAATTCTCATTCTTCAAAATGTTATCCATAATCTGTCATGATCCACACAGTTGAATGCCTTTGCGTAGTCAATAAAACACAGGTAAACACCTTTCTGGTATTCTCTGCTTTCAGCCAAGATACATGGGATGGCAGCAATGATGTCACTTGTTCTATATCCTTTCCTGAACCCAGCTTGAATTTCTGGCAGGTCACGTCTTTGTATGGCTGCAGCTGTTTTTGAATTGTACTGTGGTAGCTTGAGTGTTGCTATGATGCTGGAAGCTATGCCACAGGTATTTCAAATTTCATATATTATAATAATATTTGATATGATAAATGCAATAGTACAGGTGCTATAAAATGTTCTTTTACAGAACTACTGCTTTGTAAATAAAAAGCACAGATAATCCCTAGCTCTGATTCATTTTATCAATTTTAAAATTCAATCATTTTCAATATATTTTTTATATTCTCAATATACCATTTAGTTTGCAAGCCTTGTTTGCTTTGTCAATTGGCTTTGAAACATTTTGCTGGAAAAGATGAAATCTACTTTTTAAGTGTCTGTATCCTTTCTCCTATAAGTTGACCATCACAAAGTCTAGTTCTGAGTGTTATAAAAAGCAGAATAGAGTTCCAGTTTTCTCTGGCTCTGGGTATCTTTCTTTCTGCCCCAATTTTTGTCCTTTAATGCTGATACCACCTGATGTTTAGATATTCTTTTCTGGACCAGTAAAAAAACAAACCAAACCAAACTGGTTACCCTCAAGTCAATTTTGACTCAGATAGATAGGTTTGAGTAGAATTGCCTCATATTGTTTTCCAAGAGCTGCTGGTGCTGACCCTTTGGTTAGTAGCCATAGTTCTTAACCACTGTGCCTCCAGAGCTCCTCTGGACCAGTTATTTCTGGCAAATAATTGAAAATGGTTAGAGTCCATGGAATTTCTTGAATCTGTGGTTTTGGGAGGCCATTAAATTAAGTTTTTTTTTTTTTTTTTTTTTTAATATTTCTGCATTGTTTTTAGTTGCTGTTGAGTTGATTCCAGCTCATGGTAATCCCATGTGTGCAGAGTAGAACTGCTTCTTAGGATTTTCAAGACTGTGGTCTTTCAGAAGCAGTTTATCAGACCTGTCTTCAGAGATGCCTCTGGGTGGGTTCTAACTGCCACCTTTTTAGCTAATATTCAAGTGCTTAACCATTTGCGCCACCCAGGAACTCCCAGAAACTGGCAATGGTGATTCTCTTGTGAATCGTTACCAGGAGTGAAAAGCATTTATTTTTCCATGGATATTCTCTTGAGCTATTTGTTATTTACCATGAACGTGCCATTACCATTTTGGCCATTTAGCAATTACATAAAATTTGCAATGACTAAAATACGGACGTTATTAAAAATGGAGTGGTAACAGTCAAGAAGATTAAACACTTTCTTATGTTGTGTAGGTGATAAAGTCTATCACTTTGGTCAAAAATTTTGTGTGTGTGAATGGAAATTAATAGCATTCAGGAGAGACATCATTAAAAGCACATCTCAACTTAGTGTTTAATCATAGATCATGTATTTTGATAGTAAAGGATATACACTGACTACAGATATTTCAAGAATGAAGAAGCAGGAGGGGAGAAACTCCTAGACCCACCCAAAGGAAGATTGATGACAAGGAGCTTCCCCCAGAACCAAAAGAGACAGAAACCTTCCTCTGGAGCTGGCATCCTGAATTTGGACTTCTAGCCTCCCAAACCATGCATTGGACAGTTTGTCGTACTGTGGTGGCTTGTGTGTTGCTATAATACTAGAAGATATGCAAACAGTATTTCAAATACCAGCAGAGTCATCCTTGGTGAACAGGTTTCAGTGGAGCTTCCAGACTAATGCAGACTAGGAAGAAGGAACTGGCTGTCTGCTTCTGAAAAAATTGGCCATTAAAAACCTTACAAATAGCAGTGGAACATTGTTAGATACAGTGCTGAAAGATGAGTCCCTCCTGTTGAAAGGCACTCAAAATACGACTGGGGAAGAGCTGCTTCCTCAAAGTAGAGTCAACTTTAATGATGTAGATAGAGTAAAGCTTTCAGGAACTTCATTTGCTGATGTGGCACAACTCACAATGAGAAGAAACAGCTGCAAACATCCATTAAAAGTAGGAACACGGAATGTAAGAAGTATGAGTCTAGGAAAATTGGAAATCGTCAAAAATGAAAGGGAACCCATAAAGATCGATATCCTTGGCATTAGTGAGCTGAAATGGACTGGTACTGGCCATTCTGACTCACTCAGTCATGTGGTCTACTATGCCGGGAATGAAAAATTGAAGACTAATGGTGTTACATTGATCATCAAAAAGAACTTTTCAAGGTCTATTCTAAAGTACAACACTGTCACTGTCAGTGATAGGATAATATCCATATGCCCACAAGGAAGACCAGTTAATACAACCATTCAAATTTATGCATCAACCATTAATGCCAAAGCTGAAAAATTGAAGATTTTTACTAACTTCTGCAGTCTGAAATCGATCAAACATGCAATTGAGGTGCACTGATAATTACTGGTGATTGGAATCTAAGAGTTGGAAACAAAAGGAGGATTGGTAGTTGGAAAATATGGCCTTGGTGATAGAAATGATGTTGGAGATTGCATGATAGAATTTTGCAAGACCAATGACTTCTTCAGCCCAAATACCTTTTTTCACCAACATAAATGGGGACTATACACATGGACCTCATGGGATGGGAAACACAGGAATGAAATTTCCTACATCTGTGGAAAGAGACGATGGAAAAGATCAATATCATCAACGAAACAAGGCCAGGGGCCAACTGTGGAACAGACCATCAACTGCTCATATGCAAGTTCATGTTGAAGCTGAAGAAAATTAGAACAAGTCCACGAGAGCCAAAGTATGACCTTGAGTACATCCCACATGAATTTGAAGATCTCAAAAATAGATTTGACACACTGAACAATAATGAGCAAAGACCAGATGAGTTGTGGAATGACATCAAGAATATCATATGTGAAGGGAAAATGTCATTAAAAAGAGAAGAAAGAAAGAAAGAAAAGGCCAAAATGGATGTCAGAAGAGACTCCGAAACTTACTCTTGAACATAGAGTACCTAATGCAAATGGAAGAGATAATGAAGTAAAAGAGCTGAACCAAAGATTTCTAAGAGCAGCTCAAGAAGACAAAGTAAAATATTATGGTGAAATAGGCAAAGACCTGGAGTTAAAAAACCAAAATGGAAGAACATGCGTGGCATTTCTCAAGCTGAAAGCACTGAAGAAAAACTTCAAGCCTCGAGTTGCAATTTTGAAGGATTCTGTGGGCAAAGTATCAAATGATGCTGGAAGTATCAAAAGAAGGTGGAAGGAATACACAGAATCACTGTACCAAAAATAATTGGTCAATGTTCAACCATTTCAGGATGTAGAATATGATTAAGAACCAATGGTAGTGAAGGAAGAAGTCCAAGCTGCACTGAAGGGACTGGTGAAAATAAGACTCCAGGAATTGATGGAATACCAATTGAGATGTTTCAACAAATAGATGCAGTGGCGGAGGGACTCACTCACCTTTGTCAAGAAATTTGGAAGATAGCTTCCTGGCCAAGTTCCTGGAAGAGATCCATATTTGTTCCCATTCCAAAGAAAAGTGATCTAACAGAATGTGAAAATTATCATTAATATTACACACAAGTAAAATTTTGCTGAAGAACATTCAAAAGTTGTCACAGCAGTACATCAATAGTGAAATGCCAGAAGTTCAAGATGGATCCAGAAGAAGATGTGGAATGAGGGATATCATTGCTGATATCAGATGGATCTTGGCTGAAAGCAGAGAATACTAGAAAGATGTTTACCTGTATTCCACTGACTATGCAAAAGTATTTGACTATGTGGATCATAAGAATTATGGATAATATTGTGAAGAATGGGGATTCCAGAACACTTAATTGTGCTCCCACTAAACTTAGTACGTAGACCAAGAGGCAGTTATTTGAACAGAGCAAGGGGATACTGCATAGTTTAAAATCAAGAAAGGTGTGCATCAGCATTGCATCCGTTCACCATACCTATTCAATCTGTATGCTGAGCAAATAATTCAAGAAGCTGGACTTTATGAAGAATAACGTGGCATCAGGATTGATGGAAGACTCATTGACAATCTGTGATATGCAGATGATGCAACCTTGCTTGCTGAAAGTGCATTTACTGATGAAGATCTGACTATCCAGCCTTCAGTGTGGACTGCGCCTCGACTTAAAGAAAAAATTCTCACCACTGGACCAATAAGCAAGACCATGATAAATGGAGAAAAGTTTGACATTGCCAAGGATTTCATTTTACTTGGATCCACAATCAAGGCCTATGGAGGCAGCAGGCAGGAAATCAATTGTTCAGTTTTCACATGCATACAAGGCTATTGAAAATATCATGGCTTAGATCACTCACACCTTAGTTCTCAAAGTGACATCTTTGCTTTTTAACAATTTAAAGAGGTATTTTTGAGAATATTTGCATGTGAAAGCTGGACAATGAATAAGGATGACCAAAGAAGAATTAATGCCTTTGAATTATGGTGTTCACGAAGAATAGTGAATATACCATGGACTGCCAGAAGAACATACATGTCTCACATACTTTGGACATGTTATCAGGAAGACCAGTCCCTGGAGAAAGATATCATACTTGGTAAGTAAAGGGTCAGCAAAAAAGAGGAAGATTCTCAATGAGATGGATTGACACAGTGCCTGCAATAATGGACTCAAATATAACAACAATTTTGCGGATGACACAGGACCGATCAGTGTTTCATTCTGTTATACACGTGATCGTTGAATCAAAGCCGGTTCAAAGGCACCTAACAACAACAATAACAACAAATGCCTCACATAAAATGAGCAGATCTTGGTTAATATTTTATAAGAAAATTCAATACCAAACTCATGAAAGTTTCTTAAAAACCTAAACGGAAATTATTTATGTATCTTATAAGTAGACACAATTGATTAGAAAGGGCAATTTCTTCTCAGGTAATGATTCCTATGATGATCAAATTTCGTGATAACTGTTTTTTTCATTTTATTAATATATTCACGTTGAGCAAGCTTAGAAGACTTGAAAATATGTAACATTACTAGCTATAACGACAACTATGATATTGGATCTTAGATTTTTTTCAAATAGTATCAAAAGATATATGTGGCTCTTCCTCTTCTTTCTTTACCATTCTTCTTCCCATTTTTTTCCCTTCCTTTCTGTTATGGATTAAACTGTGTTTCCTCCAAAATATGTTGAAGTCCTAACCCTTCTACTCATGATTTTGACACTATTTGGAAATAGGGTCCTTGAGGATGTTATCATTTAGGTTAGCATGAGGTCACGAGTAGTAGAAAAAACAAAAACCAAATCCGATGCTGTCAAGTCGATTCTGACTCATAGTGAACCTATAGGACAGAGTAGAACTGCCATATAGGGTTTCTAAGGAGCGGCTGGTGGATTCAAACTGCAGACCCTTTGGTTAACAGTAAAGCTCTTAACCACTAATTGTACATGACTGGTGTCTTTAAAAAGAGAAAAAAAAAAGAGAAGAGACACAGAAAAGGACAGACACCTAGGAAAGAATGCCACATGGAGAGGAAGGAAGAGATTGAAGTCACGCTGCCATAATTAAAGAAAATGCCAAGGATTGTGGACCATAACCAGAAGCTAGGAGAGAGGCATAGACCAGATTCTCCCCCAGAGGCTTTAGGAGGCATAAACCCTGGTGACATTCTGATACCAGGCTTCCATCCTCCCAACCTGTGAGAAAATAGATTTCTGTTGTATTAAGCCACAAAGATTGTGGTATTTTGTTACAACAGGTCTAGGAAAATAACACACGTTTTTGCTTTTTCTTTTTTCCTTTTTCTGTCTGAATAATTCAGTTCAAAGCCTTTAGGTGGGGCTGAGCAAGGTTTGTGTCTACACTGGGAATTGGAGTGATTCGTGGTGGTCCAGGTTGAGCTGCTGATGCCCAAATAGGGTGAAAGAAATCTTCTGCAGGGAAGGGTTGCCAGGTCTGGGTGTTAAAGCCCAAGCAGGGTGAGAAGGATATTCATGCATTGAGGCAGCCTGTTAGAAGAGCTGGAAAAACTAGCAAACAACTTTACTTAATTTACATTTATAGAAAACTCCACACAACAGCTTCAGAACACATTATTTTCATGTGCACAGAGGCATCATCCAGAAAGATCATACTCAGACCATGAAACAAACATTAACACATTTAAAGAATAGGAATAATATCAAATATATTTTGGACCATAAAGACAAGATTGATTTCCTTGCCACTTCAGAAATGAGGCTTTCAGATTCTTGCTGGAGGCCACCTTCACCTTCAAAAGGCACCTACAGTTTCTTGCCTTGTAACCTTCTCCAACATGCCATTTATCTCATGGCAGATTGCTTCTTCAAACCAGCGATCTTTCGTATCTCTAGTTGGCTGGGACAAGAAGAAGTCTTATGTAATGTATATATGAACTTACATATCTAACATGCATAACATAATTATGGGAGTAACATCCTATCTCCATATAATGTAACATAATCACAGGGGTCACATCCCATCACCTTTGCGATAGTCTGTTGTTTTGAAAGAAGCAATCAGAGATCCCTCCCATATTCAAGGTGAGGGGATTATAGGAGAGTGTGAGTTTAAGAAGGTGGGGACTATTAGGGGTTACATTAGGATTTACCCACCAGCGTTTGCTCTCTAGCTGCGAACGAATTACCTTCCTTCTACATGCAAATTGATATTTTCCTGTAACATCAGCGGGATTATAAATCACTGCAAACTTTTTGGAGGGCAATTTTGTTGCACATCTATTATCTGTTTATTTCTCTTCAGGGAAATTTATATTAAGGAAATAATTAGGGATATGTGCAAATTTTTAGCTGTGATGGATGTTCACAGTTTTTTGTAATAGCAAAAATTGGGAAAAAAATTAAATTTCTATTTAGGTTGGCAAAAACATTGTATAGCCATTGGATGGAATACTACAAAGCCCCTGAAAATAATGTCACAGAAGTGTTTATATTTGCACAATCAAATGTGCAAAACATAGCAAGTGAAGAAAGTAGGTTACTATATAAAATTTATGGTATAATCTGATTTTTCTAAAATAAATACATTCATATGCATAGCTAGAAAGTTGAGAAGTATATATTCCAGAGTATTAAAAGTAATTTATTTTTGTCCTATTTTTATTATATATTTTTCTGATATTTTTAAATGTGTTTTAATTTTAAAGGGTTTATAAATAAATTTTAAGATTTTTTTTTAGTTAAAAAAGTAATTTATTAATTCAACATCTCTAATAATGTGAAAACGATACCTTCATTAAAGGATAACAAATTACAGTTAATGAGAATTATAACATTTAAATAGCCAAAAATTAATGCTGATTGACATGAATAATATTTCTAATCAGCTACTATGTACTTTCTCTTAGTTTAAATGTTCAGAAATAAGGGCTCTCCCCTCAAACACTTATTCAGTATGCAACAGCGTAGGTAAGAAACATTCATGAAACGCATTCACACCGATTTTGTATGTGGATTTTGGCATACAATTCTCATTTTCTCTGCTCTGTGCACTTAATTGCCGTTTTTCCTTTTCCTCTCACCAAATTATACCTCTTTCTACTTCTTTCTCAATTTATCCAAATTGTCTTAATGGAGCAGGAAATTCAGACCCTGAAACTTTGTTATGAAGGAAAATTACCTCCTCTTCTCTGGAGCTTCTATATTTAAAAAACTATTTTAATTTTTTCTCGAGTTTTTTCTTTTTTCGTGTACTCAAGACTCATTTCCCTTTTCCATGTCTGTGAATTTTTTAGCTTCTATTCCTTTCCCGTCAAATCATGTCTGCCTGGTGTTCCTCTGTTCCATGTTCTCAGCTGACTCTGGTACATGTTTCAATTTTAGCAGCAGATGCAAGGTTTCTAGCAATCCAGTCTGCAGAGTAATGTGAAGGACAGGATAACAACAATCATGCGAGTAACAGGCAAAATGCATTATTATTATTATTTGTTAATAGGCAATGGAGCTCTGGTGGCACAGTGGTTAAGAGCTGGGCTGCTAACCAAAAGGTCAGCAGTTCAAATCCACCAACCGCCCGTTGGGAACCCTATGGGGCAGTTCTACTCTGTCCTATAGGGTTGCTATGAGTAGGAATCGACTTGAAGGCAACAGGTTTGAGTTTTCTTGTGTGTTTATATGCAGTAGCCACACCTACCTTCTGCTTGTTTCTGAGCTGAGTGACAAGTAATACTCTCAAACCAGCTTCTTTGAAGGTATTTCTTAAGCTTCTACTTGCCTCTCAGAGTAAGAAATTTATTAGTAGTCCTAGTTAGTGGAGCTGAAAGCACTGAAGAGGGACAAAACAAAGTGGATCAATGAATGGCATAAAAAACAAAAACCCCATAGCTAAAGATAAAAAAATGTTTTCCTTCAATTTCTCCTTGAATGAATAAGGAATTCAAGGAGTAATTTATAAGACATGATATTTAGGAGAAAAGAGAAAAAAAGATAATAAAATTGGAGCATCTTTTTTTTTTTTTAGACCTTAGGAAGAATTCTGTTTAGATATAGGTCATTGGTAATAGACATAACTGGTGAACAATGGCTAGTTAATTGGTTTACTTGATCCTGTTCCTCCTTGATTCATTTCCCTATTTGTTGGCTGCAATTTTGATAAACCAGCATTTGACTTTCGGGGGTCTGCTGATGTTAAAGCTTTCTCTTCTTGAGAAAAAGTCATTCCAAACAGGCCTCCTAGCGCCATTCTATTTAATTAACTCTGTTATTTTGATCATCAGGCAAAGCTTTATTTTTCCTAGTGTGTGCGTGTATTTTTTTCCCTTCAATGAATGTAGAATAGTGTAGTGGATAGGCCCTTCAGTGTACTGCTTAGGTTTGAATCCTGGCTTGGAAGTTTACAGATTGTGACACTAAGCAAGCTAACTTAATCTCTTTGTAATTTAATGTTCTTTCTGTAAAATATGTATGCTAGTAGTACCTACTTCAAGAGTTGTTGCAAAAGTGAAATGAATTAATACATATGAAACACTTACTACATGTAGGGCGTTGTGGATTGAATTGTGTCCCCCCAAAATATGTATTGCAAATCCTAACCTCTATGCCTATGGTTATAACCTCCTTTAAGAATGGGATGTCTTTGTTATGCTAATGAGGCAGGACTAGTATAGGGTGTGTTTTGAGTCAATCTCTTACCAAATAAACAGAATAAACAAGCAGAGATGGGGAAGATAGATGCCAAGCCACATAGAGATCTCCAAGGAACCAGGAAACAGAAGCTAAAGAGACAAGGATCTTTCCCCAGAGCCAACACTGAGAGTAAGCCTTCCCTTACAGTCAGCACCCTGAGTTTGGACTTCTAACCTCTGAAACTGTGAGAAAATAAGTTTGCTTGTTAAAGTCATCCACTTGGGCATTTCTGTTACAGCAGCACTAGATAACTAAGACACAGGGCACGCCAAGCCTATTGTCGTCGAGTTGATTACGACTCATAGTGACCTTAGAGGACAGAGTAGAACCGCCCCATAGAGTTTCCAAGGAGCGCCTGGTGGATTCAAACTGCCAACCTTTTGGTTAGCAGCCATAGCTCTTAACCACTATGCCACCAGGGTTTAATAAACATCAAATAAATGATACCTATTATTATTTTAGTCTGATATTGATATTATTAAAAAAAAAAAAAAAAACTGCTGTTGAGTCAATTCTGACTCATAGTGACCCTACAGGACAGAGTAGAAATTCTCCACTTTCCAAGGCTTCAGTCTTTATGGAAACAGATTGCCACATCTCTCTCTAGTGGAGATGCTTGTGGATTTGAACCACAGACCTTTTGGTTAGCAGCCAAGCCCTTTAACCACTATACCACTGGGGCTCCTTCAATTGATATTATAGTATATACTTTTGCTGTATAATATATAATCATTTTACTTACTATTAACTTTAGATATTTGAGCTAGCTCTATTTCTCATGAGTTAATCTTTTCTAAATATCTTTCTAGTAGATACATGACGAAGCATTTAAAGAAGGCAAATTTCGATAAATTTTATAAAATTTTGATAAATTTTATAAAAAACAAAAGCCCCTTTTGGAAAATAAACTGCAGTTAAAAATCATACTTACCTTGTAGGAAATGTTTAAAAGAACACAATATGATCACTTCAGTTTACATTGCAAATAACATGCTAATCAGCAGTATAGCCATGGGGAACTACAAGAAATCCAAGCCAGGTTCAGAAAAGGACGTGGGACCAGGGATATCATTAGTGATGTCAGATGGATGTTTGCCGAAAACAGAGAATACCAGAAAGCTGTTTACCTGTGTTTTATTGACTATGCAAAAAATTAGACCGTGTAGATCATAACAATTAATGGATAACATTCCAAAGAATGGGAATTCCAGAACACTTGTGTTCATGCCGAACCTGTATGTTGTCCAAGACATAGTTATTCAAATAGAACAAGGGAATACTGCTTGATTTAAAATCAGGAAAGGTGTGCATCAAGGTTGTATACTTTTCACCATACTTATTCAGTCTGTATGCTGAGCAAACAGGCTCAGATCCTAGGCTATTTGAAGAAGAATGCAGCATCAGGATTGGAGGAAGACCCATTAATAACTTTGTTTGCTGAAAGTGAAGGAGACTTGAAGCACTTACTGATGAAGATAAAAAACTCAGCCTTCAGTATGGATTACATCTTAACATAAAGAAAACAAAAATTCTCACAACTGGACCAGTAAGCAACATCATGACAAATGGAGAATATATTGAAGTTGTCAAGGATTTCATTTTATTTGGATCCAAAATTAATGCCCATAGAAGCGGCAGTCAAGAAATCAAAGGGTGTGTTGCATTGGGCAAATCTGCTTCAAAAGACCTCTTTAAAGTGTTAAAAAGCAAAAATGTCACCTTGGGGACTAAGGTGCACCTGACCCAAGCTATGGTATTTTCAATGGTCTCATATATTTTTTACATATGGATGTAAAAGCTGGACAATGAATAAAGAAGACCAAAGAAGAATTGATGCATTTGAATTATGGTACTGACAAAGAATCTTAAACTACTGTGAACTGCCAGAAGAACAAACAAAGCTGTCTTGGAACAAGTTCAGCCAGAATGTTCCTTAGAAGTAGATTATCAGTGAAAAACAGGAAGACCCTCAAGGAGATGGATTGACGCAGTGGCTGCAACATGGGCTCAGACATAGTGATGATTGGGAGGGTGGTGCAGGGCCTGGCACTGTGTTGTTCTGTTGTGCCTGGGGCCCTATGAGTTGGAATCAACGTAACAGAACTTAACAACAACATATTGATTACATGGTGAGCCCTGGTGGCGAAATGTTTAAATGCTTGGCTGGTAACCTAAAGGTCAGCGGTTTAAACCCAGCAGCATTTCTAACCCACCAGCGGTTCTTCAGGAGAAAAGATCTGGCAATCTGCTCCCGTAAAGATTACATCATATAGACAAGTTCTACTCTGGCCTATATGGTGAGCATGAGTCAAAATTGACTCAACAGCACTCAACCACAACAACACAACGTATCGATTATGGTACCTTTTCCAAATGCCTGACCATTTTAAAAATTGACTGCAAAAAGTTTTTTATCCTGACTCACTGATTTCTTTTTAATTATTTTTTATCATGCTTTAAGTGAAAGTTTACAGATCAGGTCAGTCTCTCATACAAAAATTTACATACACCTTGCCATACACTCCTAACTGCTTTCCCTCCAATGAGACAGCACAGTTCTCTCCACTCTCTCTCCTCGTGACCATTCAGGTAGCTTCTGGCCCCCTCTGCCCTCTCATCCCCCCTCCGGACAGGAGATGTCAACATAGTCTCATGTGTCCACTTGATCCAAGAAGCTTGTTCTTCACCAGTATCATTTTCCATCCCCTAATCCCCAGTCCAATCCCTGTCTGAAGAGTTGGCTTTGGGAATGGTTCCTGTCCTGGGCTAACAGAAGGTCTGGGACTATGGCCTCCAGGGTCCCTCCAGTCCCAGTCTGACCATTAAGTCTGGTCTTTTCACAAGAATTTGGGGTCTGCATCCCACTGCTCTCCTGCTTCCTCAGGGTTTCTCTGTTGACTGACTCATTGATTTTATATCCTCTAACTTTTCATGATTGTTGTCTCATCAGAATTTAGACAAGAGAATCAGACACACTCATGAGGCTCTTACTGTGTCCCACGTATGGTTCCTGAGCCATTAACAAGGAGGGCTTTCTACAAGTTTATGCAACTTGCATTCACACAATTGCCTCACTTCTCAATCAATCTTTGCTTCTTAGACTTTGGCCTTTACCCTCATCTGGACTCCGACCTTCCATTAGTACCTACAATAGGCCCAAACCCGCTGGGTTTTATTTTCTTGGCCTGGCTTCCAGATTCATAGACTTTCTCATTGCTGGCCTGCTGCTAGCTGATCAAGGGCTCCCTGGTGGACATGGATCTAGATGCCTGTTTAACTTCTGTCCTCAGCATTTCAAAATTATTAGTCAGGATCTGGACTGGGACCAAAGAATATGAATATTTTAAGATGCACACTTACTCCCATACACTTCTCACCCGCTGCATCTGGAAGACAGATAATGACTCCCCCAGAGTCTTGCTTATCCATGCCCTATATTAATTTTAGTTATAATCCTAAGTTAATAGCTCATTCCCAGCTATTAAGTTTAGCAAAGCTCAGTGGATCTGGAGACTTCTGGCATGCTGAGTACCACAAAGTGGCTTTTGGATATGGAGAGATTTGGAATTGCAAACTGTGCCATGGAGTATTTAAAGTTTAAAGCACACCCTGAGTCTGCCCTCACATCAGTTGATTCTGCCATTTCATTCCAATAGTATAGCTCCGTGACAGTCTGGATTGGCTAAGGTAAGTGTTGCTTCAAGCCAACTTCTTGTCAGTGAGAGCTTCCATTACTAAAACCCTCTCAATCCCCAGGCATTTGTGCCTCCAGCTGCATCACTATAAACACGAGGTCTTTGTTTCTGAGGGGCTCAACTGTTAAACTCATCTGCAGGTATGCAGTACCTCATGGAAGCTCAGTCCCTAGGCAACCTTGCTGTCTTCAATTTCTCTGGTCTCAATTTCTTTCTCTCCGGGGTAAAATATCCCCAGTCTCACTAACTCCTAATTCCTAGAGATATCAGAACACAAGCTGAATCTGTAAATAGAATGAGGGTGGATAGCAATGGCTCTTCTGCCCAGAGTTGGATTGTGAGGCTGTTGGCTTCTTATTCTGCCCCTCTTTATTCTTCTCTACTCTGCAGTAGTTGTCTTTTTTTTTTTTAACTCTCATTTCCCTGCCATTCCTTTTTATCACTTCATTGCTCTATTTTACTCATTTTAACTTTTTTTTATGATTACCTAATTCTAATTCTGCCTGACATGCATTTTTCTTTTCCCTTTTTTGGGAAGACTTTCCCATAAGGCCACTTCTATTTTGTACAAACAAATAACTGTCATTCTATATTAAAATATCTGTTTTCCTTTTGATTTACGCTTCACGAATAATCCATAAACTTAAAAAAAAGGATAATTTTGTCTTTGTACTGAATATCTTAATTAACAAAAGTTTTCTCATATAACAGAAAAATATGTCACGTGATTAGTATGCATCTTAGATATACACCAGGCTCATGAGACTGTTCTATACTTCCTGTATTTCTGAAAGAATCAAATATCAAAACAAAACAGTAATAGCCCATAAATATTCAGAATTATTCTGATATTATATTTAGGCTTACCTAGAAAAATATTGCATGAGATATCAAACATATCCATCCTGGATATTATCCTGGCTGAGGTGGTATAAAATCTATTTTATTCCCTCAATTTGTCATGAAAGAAATAAGCACTTTTATAAACTACATATAAATAATTGAATTCAAGTAAAAAACAAAAATTCAGTAAGAATTTATTGGCTTTATAGCAATAAACAGGAAAAGCCCAATCTGTTTCTTGAAGTCAGTAGAAAAATTGTGGGCTGGCAAAGAAAATAACATTTTCTATCAAGTCTAAATTGCTAATCACATACCATATCTACGGTATCTTTGATAATAGGAATTTAATCACAAAATATGCTGATGTAAAATTCTATTATAAACAGATGATAAATATTACATTATGCATATTTTGCCAAAAAGAGGAAGCTTTAGAGATTATGCACCATTGAATGATCAGAATGTATGAAGTCTGAGAAACAGTAATAATCAAAGTAGAAGAGATTAAATTTCCCTTATGTACCCATGGTATTTTCAATCACCTCATCTGCACGCAAAAGCTGGACAATGAATAAGTAAGATCCAAGAAGAATTGATGCATTTGAATTATGGTGCTGGCAAAGAACATCAAATGTACCAGGGGCTGCCAGAAGAATAAACAAACCTGTCCTGGAAGAAGTTCAACCAGAATGCTCCTTAAAGAGAGGATGGCAAGACTTCGTCTCACTTCTTTAGGCATGTTATCAGGAAGCGCCAGCCCCTGGAGAAGGACATCATGCTTGGTAAAGTTGGGGGTCAACAAAAGAGAGGAAGACCCTCAACGAGATGGACTGATACAGTGGCTGCAACAAAGGGCTCAAGCATAGTAATGATTGTGAGGATGGAGCAGGACCAGTCAGTGTTTCATTCTGTTGTTCCTAGGGTCACTAGGAGTCAAAACCAATGTGATAGCACCTAACAATACCCATAGATTATGAAGCACTATTCTGATTGTATAAAGCAAACAATATCTACTGTACCTGAAAAAAAGAAAACATAATCAGATGCATGCACATATTAGACAAACATGAGGCCCTGGAAGTGTGGTGGTTAAACACTCAGCTGCTAACCAAAAGGTTGGCAGTTTGAATCCATCAGCTGTTCCATGGGAGAAAGGACCTGACAATTCGCTCCCATAAAGATTATAGCCTAGAAAGCCCTTTGGGGCAGCTCTACTCTGTCCAACAGTAAGAGTAAGAATGTATTCAAAGGCACACAACACTATGGGTAAGAATCAATTCGAAGGCATGCAACAATAACAATGACATTAGAAAAACTCCTGTTTTAATTCCATATTTGAATTGCTTTCCTTAGTGCAAAAATTAATTTTAGGGCTGGAAAAAGATATAGTCATTTTCTCCTTATATACCTTTTAATCTATTTAACAGGGCCCTCGAGAATTTTCCTGAAAAACGGTTTGTTAATATGAACGGAAAATAAGTGAACAGTTTGTCAGATACAAGTAAAAATCAAATAATATGAAAATTTTTGCAAACAGAGATAGGCATTGGAACTCTTACAAAACAAAATACACAGGATATAATATCATGTTATAATGTAGGAAGTTAAAAAGAGTGATTTGGGCTACCAGATGACATCCACATTGTTGAATGAATGAAAACGGAATGTACAGGGTGTGAAATACATTAAACTGGGGAAACATATTAAAATGTTTCTAAATTTTTCCAGGGGAACGTAAGCATTAATGTTCGTGCTGAAAGATTTTTGCTATCTAGGATTCCTGAAAGAGATTGTAAAATGGAAAAAAAAAAAAAAAAAAAAACCAGATCATTCTAAACAAAAAAGATTATTCTAATTTTTTAAAAAATATAATCTACCCAGTCTGGAAAAGACCATCATTAAACAAACAAACAAACAAACAAACAAACAAACATCATTTTCTTAGCTTGATTTTATATAAGAAGTAAAGCTCTCTGCTTATTGTCTCCTTTTTAAAAAAATATTTTGTTAGCAGCAGATGATCTCTTTAGGAAGCCTTAACTGTGATGTAACTTTTAGAACAAAGAACCTGCTATTAACAGAGATGATATTTAGCCTTGCTTGGGTTGGTGTGCTATGTTCACTCGCAAGATTTGGCGTGAGGCCAATGCCATATTCTTCTAAATGAAACCAGACAGTCATTGTAGCAACTCAGTTGTATAAAAAGCCATGAAAGAAAATATCTCCCTGCCTCCAACTGATCAATGCCATCACTCAAGCCAGAAGCATTGACAGCCATCATGTTTTTCTTTGTTAAGTGATGACCAGAATTTACATGAAAATATTTCACCACTTTTCAAAAGAACTGTGTCATATATAAAATTACAGTAAATCAATTAAAACATGGTGAAAGAAAAACCATGTGGTTTTGTGTGTTAGTTTTTGTTGAAGAATATATAATGACATCACTTAACATTTGCAAAAGGGTTTTAAGCTCTTTTGCTTCACACTCAAATACTTTATCTGTTTTCATTTCACTTATTCAACAAACATTTATTGAGCATCTGCTCTTTGACAGGGACTGGAATGGGTGTTACAGATAGAGCAGCAAACAAGGCCACAAGGTCCTTTTCTCAAAAAACTGATGGTCACATTTGGTAATCATAACAGCCTGAGGATAAAGCAACAAGTTCATTTTATAGATTAGGAAATTGAGCCTCAGAGAGGATTATGTCATTTACCAAAAGTTTACAGATTTGATAAAAGTAGAAACCAAGACTCGAAGGGAAATCTATACATTCTTTTTTACTCAACAAATCATTTGGCAGTAGCTGAAAAAGAATATGCAGTGAATATGAGGAATACTCCTGGTGGGGAACATCCAGATTGTTTTCCTAACCCTCTAGATGATGTTAGGGACTCCTCCGGCTACCCTAAAGGAGTGAAAAGGTTGAACAAGCCCTTTGTGCAGCCAGCCATGGGACTGTTCGCACTCCCCAACCTCTCCAGCTAGATCCTGGCTGCTATGGGGTCACTGAGAACCTCAGGTAGTCCATGTTTGCAGGACCCACATTGCTAGGTTCCCTCGCTGCCTTTTGGATCTTTATCCCCCAGTTCTTTTTGTTTCCATCATGACTCATTTAAAGCAAGACACGCTGTGGCATGTTTAGTGTCCCTTTCTGAGGATATCATTGTAGTCATATCAGTTTTTAAAAGGCTTTCAGTCTCCTCTAATTCATTGATCAAGTTTCCTTAGAACGCAAATCATTTTTGGCATTCACTCTGTGAATTCAGTTATTTTTCTTTTTAACATGGAGAAGTTTTGAGGGATTTCTTTCACATATGCTTTGTGGATAGATTTTAAGGGCTGAGACTGAACGAATACCGAGGGTAGCTTGAGAGTCATTTGGCAAGTCAACATTCTCTGTGGGGAAGTTAGTTTCTTCCGAAGACTTAGAAGCATTGAAACAATTACTTTAAACTCTATGGCATTTTCATTTTTTAAAATATCAAGTTCCAAAATTAAGATGAAATCCTTACAAATTTTTGATGCTGGCCTCTGGTTCCTGGTAATAGATCCCAATACCACGGTGAAGCAGAAGTTTCAGATTTGGACAAATGTGGCTGAAAATTCTATGCCTGTAGTTCTGAAAATGAAGGAATATTATGCCACATTTTCTCTGAGGAAGAGCCATGCTCCCATGAACTACTGAATTCTTGGACAAAAGCAATAGAGGAAAAAGTCTTAAGAGTCTGATTGTCAGAGAACTGCTAATGACCTCTCCAAAACTATGCCCTGAAAGTAAGTGTTCTCTCTTTGAACAACAATGAATAGAAATGTAAAACCAGTAAATGATATTTTTTCCACTTACAAAAAAGAAAAAAAAAACTTCATTTCCTAACCAATAACAATAGACATGTCTGGATAAAACTAAAAACATTAGAAAAGTTTCAGGAAAATAAAGTTAAAAAAAAAAAAAAAAAACCTGTTGCCCTAGAGTGGATTCCAACTCCTACCAACTCTATTGGACAGAGTAGAACTTCCCCATAGGGTTTCCAAGGCTGTAATCTTTACAGAAGCTGACTGACACATCTTTCTCCCTCGAAGCAGCTGGTGGGTTAAGCTGCCAAACTTTTGGTTAGTAGCCAAGTGCTTAACCACTGTACCACCAGGGCTCCATAAAGTAAAATAAACAACCAAAATATTTCCAAAACTGCTAACTACCTTTCTTAATTTTGTAATTCCTTTCCCTGCCACCACCACCTGCCCCTGCCAAGGAATTTCTGTTATTTCAAGAGGCATGGTGAAATTCTCAAAACTAATTGGATTTTAACTTAATTTTCCATAGAATATACGTTACAGAGAACATTTGAAGGTGTAGAAGGGCAATAT
Organism: Elephas maximus indicus; assembly: GCF_024166365.1. Lineage (NCBI taxonomy): Eukaryota > Metazoa > Chordata > Mammalia > Proboscidea > Elephantidae > Elephas > Elephas maximus. Next base: position 44,665,918 of record NC_064823.1, read on the forward strand.
CTAATTTGTGTTTGTTATCCCTGTACAAAGAATGGTGAATAGCATAGTGTAGGTAAGTAATAGAATTTTTCACTAGTCAACTGTTAAATAAAGGAGGAGAAGTTGAAGAAAGACAAGTTCTTAGTGCTACTGAAAGGTCATTTGGGTTTGCTTTAACTTTATAACTGTAATACAGTTCTTATTTTTTAGATACTTGCTGCTTTGTAAAGAAATACAACCTCCCTTCCTCATAGTCTTACAATACTGACTTTCTTTTATACAATCAGTTTTAGAGTTTAAATCTTTAAATTTGGAGGCTAACACTGTTCTCAATCACTTGACCATTATTCACAGCATCAAAACTAAGTGTGGTTATAATCCTGGACCCCTTTTTTCAATTTTGACATTGATCATATAATTTCAAGTCAATTTGTATAATCTATTTTTTTTTTTAATTAAATTAATTCAACCTCTGCCAAAAACTTTTAGAGAGAGATGGTCAAGTGCCTGAAAATCAGTCTTTTGGAGCTGGGCCCTCCCACATATTCTGCCTTTGAAAATACTGTAGGTGTTTTAGAATTTCTATTCTCTTGAATTATATCATCTGATCTTTAACCAACAGCCTTCTACTTACTCAGAAGTTTTTTTTTTTTTTGAAGGTAATTAAGAATGTAAGGTGTTTGCTTTCATTTGTAAAAACATCTTAGGACATATAAAGGGCATCTTAAGGACAATTAAAGATCTATATTTATCCTACTTCATGGTTTATATTTTGATATTTTTGGATTTAAAACTGTTTTTAAGCAAATGTACACATTTGCTTTAGAGATTCTTTTCTTGTTAAGGTATAATTTACATATAGTAAAATATACCTGCTTTAGGACACAGTTGTATGAGTTTTGAAAAAGGGAGACTGAAGAACTGATGCATTCAAATTGTGGCATTGGTTAAGAACACTGAATATACCGTGGGCTGCCAGGATGCTCCTTAGAAGCAAAGGTGGTGAAACTTTGTCTCTCTTACTTTGGACAGGTCATCAGGAAGAACCAAATGCTGGTGTAAGACATTGCGCTTGGTAAAATAGAGGGCCGGTGAGAAAGAGAGAAGCCCTCAATGAGATGGATTGACACAGTGGCTGCAACAATGGGCTCAAACACAGCAATAATTGTGAGAATGGTGCCAGATGGGGCAACTTTTCATTCTGTTGTACATTAGGTTGCTATGTGTCTGAGCTGACTGGACAGCACTTAACAACAATTTTAAAGTCAATCTGCCACACACTTACTTTACTCTCTTGATTCTTGTAGTTTTATGGAAAGTTTTGAAATAGGTAATGTGAGTCCCCCAACTTTGTTCTTTTTCAAAATTGTTTTGCCTATTGTTGTTGCTTTGCTTTCCATATCAAATTTAAGATTAATTTGTCTCTTTCTACAAGAAATCCTGCTAATGTTTTGACTGTAGTTGTATTATATAGATAATACAAATTATTATATATATTATTTATATTGAAGAATATAAACAATATAAATTTAGATAGAATTTATATTTTTACAACATTGCTTCTTCCAAGCCATATATATGGTGGTGGTGGTGGTGTTAGGTGACATCGAATTGGTTCCGACTCATAGTGACCATATGTACAACAAAACAAAACACTGCCCCATCCTGTGCCATCCTCACAACCGTTGCTTTGCCTGAGCCCATTGTTGCAGCCACTGTGTCAGTCCATCTCATTGAGGGTCCTCCTCTCTTTCGCTGACCCTCTACTTTACCAAGTATGATGTCCTTCTCCAGGGACTGGTGCCTCTTGATAACATGTCCAAAATACGTGAGACAAAGTCTCACCAAACTCGCTTCTAAGGGTCATTCTACTTCTCTCAAGACAGATTTGTTAGGTGTTTGCTTTTATTCATCAGTGTTTTATAGTTTTGCGTACAGATCTTCCATACATTTTGTTAAGAGTTAAATCATAAGTATTTTTTTTGGTTTTGATGCTATTTAATAGCAGGATTTTTTTTTTTTTTAACTTTCAGTCATTCATTGCTATTCCATATAAATACAATTGATTTTGTTATATTGATTTTTTTAAAACTTTGCTAACATCACTTATTAGGTCTTAAAACCCACCCAAAAACCCAGTGCTGTATTAGGTCTTATAGGGGTTTTTATGTACATTTTTTGGAGTTTCTACTAGACAAAAATTTCTTTTCACAAATAGAGGTAGTTACTTTCCTTTTTTCCAGTTTAGATGATTTTACTTATTGTTCTTACCTTATATTGGCTTGGACATCCAGTATGATACTTCATATGGATAGTGAGAGTAGACATCCTTAACTTGTTCCCAATATTAAGGGGAAAACATTCAGTTTTTTACCATTACATATGCTATTAGTTACAGGCATTTTTTAGATTTTTAAGGAGGTTGAGAAAGCTTTCCTCTTTTTTCTAGTTTGCTAAGAGTCTTTTCATATGAATGGATGGTGAGTTTTGTTGGATACCTTCTCTTCATCTGTTGGGACAACTATGTGTTTTTCCTTACCTAGTCTGTTGAAATGGTGAATTATATTGATTTTTTTTTTTTTTTTTAATGTGAATTAAGCTTGCATTTCTGGGACAAAAACTACCTGGTAATAATATATATTAGCCTTTTATATATTGCTCAATTCTATTTGCTCATATTTTATTAAGGAATTTTGTGTCTATGTTTATGATGAATCTTGACTTCTAGTTTTCTTTCTTTGCAATGTCTTTCTTTCGTTATGGTATCAGTGCTATCCTGGCCTCATAAAACAAGTTAGGAAGAGTTCGTGTAGAATTGGTGTTATTTACCCCTTAAGCAGAAACCCTGGTGGCATAGCAGTTAACTGCTATGGCTGCTAATCAAAAGGTTGGCAGTTCAAACCCACCAGGCGCTCCTTGGAAACTCTATGGGGCAGTTCTACTCCATCCTGTAGAGTCACTATGAGTTGGAATTGACTTGATGGCAATGGATTTTTACCCTTAAAGTGTTTGTCATAATTTTTAAGTGAGTCCATCTGAGCCTCAAGTTTTCTTTGTTGGATGGTTTTTAACTATAAAAATAGAGTTTTTTTTTTTTAATAGATAAAGTACTATCCAGGTTATCTTTCTTTTCTTGATTGAGCTTTCACAGTTTGTGGTGAAATGTTCATTTATCAAACTAGTTAAATTTGTAGGTAGATAGCCATTTTATTATTTTTTTATTAATACTGTTATTTTAATCCTTATAGTGTCAGTAGAATAGGTTTTAACTGATATGTTTAGACCATTTATATTTAATGTAATTATTGATAAAGTGAATTAAAATCTGTCATCTAGCTAGCTGTTTTCTATTTGATATATCCTTTTTTATTTTTTCCCCTCTTTTTCTTGAATTAATCAAGTCATTTTTATAATTCAATTTATCTTCACTATTTTCAATTTTGGGGAAACCCTAAAGTTTACAATATACATATTTCTTTAAATAAATTCAGCCTACCTTCAAATAGTAGTATCCTTGTTTTTCTTTAACATGTAGTGTAAGGACCTTAAAACACCATATCCCAATTCTTCCTTCCTATCTTTCATCTTGTTGTTGTTATTATTTTTATATGACATATGGTATAAACGCACAATACATGGATAAGAAAATAATCCACTTACCTTCATTTGTGCTATTTCCAGTGTTCTATTTTTTTTTTTTTTTTTTGGCATAGCGGTCAAGAGCTACACCTGCTAACCAAAACGTCAGTAGTTCGAATCCACCAGGTGTTCCTTGGAAACTCTATGGTGTCACTATGAGTCGGAATTGATTCAACAGTAACAGGTCTGGCTTTCTGTTTTTTTTTTTTTTTACATTTTTTTTTATGTTCATGTTTCAATCTTATAGCATATGCCTTCTGCTTGAAGAACTTATAATATTTTCTTGTAATATATCTCTGCTGGCACTGAATTTTCTCATTCTTGTTTACATGGAAAATTCTTTAACATCCTTAATTTTTCACAGACATTTTCACTGGGTACAGAATTTGGGGTTTACAGTTTTGTTTTTTTTCTCCCAGTATTTTATAGACATCACTCTATTGTCTTCTGGCTAGTATAGTTTCAGACAAAAAGTCTGTTGAGCTTTTCATCTTTGACCCTCTGTATGAAATTCATCTGATTTCTCTGACCACCTTCAAACTTTTCTTTTTATCTTTGGTTTTCAGTAATTTGAATATGTTGTGTTTGGGTGTGTGTTTTCTGTCTGATTTTATATTTTTAATGCTTGGTGTTTTATGAGTTTCTTGGATCCAAAGTTTGGTATCTTTCATGAATTTTGGAAAATTCTTCACTATATGTTTTCAATATGTTCTCTCCCTTTCTCTCTCTGTATATTCTCATTCTGGGTTTCTAATTACACACATGTTATATTATTTGGTAGTGTCCCACAACTTTTGAATACTCTACTTTGATTTTGTCATTCTTTGTTCTGTATGTGTTTCAGTTTGAGTAATTTCGATTGTCTGTCTTCAAATTCATTGTTTATAAATTTGACTTTGTCAAATCTACTTATGAATCCATCCATATTATTCTTCATCACATTTATAATTGATTCTTATTTATATTTTGCATCTCTTTGTTGAAATTTCCCATTTGCTCATTTATGGTGTTGACTTTTCCACTAGAGCTTTTAACATAAAAATCATATTTAGTTTAGATTCTCTAATTGATAGTTCCAATATCTGGGTGCTGTCTAGGCCTAGTTCTACATATGTCTTTATTTCTTAAAGGTGTTTGTTTTGCTCTTTGACTTTTTTGATTCTTCTGCATCTCATAATTTTTTGGCGAAAACTGGATAGCTTTGGTAGAACAGTAAAGACTAAAATCAATAATATGCATGCCTGAAAATGGTCATTCCTATTTGTTGTTAGGCCCTTTATGTAGAACTGAATCAATCTAGTTTGAACTTGATGCGTTTAGGGTTTGTTGGTGCTATTGTTATTCTCAGTTTACTATAGGCTTCAAATTTGTGTTTATGAGGGAGATGGCTTTCCGATGTTTTCCTCAAGCCTGCTCTACCAGAAGCTGTAGATATTTCCTTTGGACCTGGTCCTCAGACAGGAGCTCTCTGCATTCCCCTTGTTCAGATTGTTGTTACTTGTTACTCATTGGTTTCTAGTCTGGCGATCGGTGGTAGTGGTTGTACTCAGGTCCTTCTCTGTTATTCTTGTTTGGCATCTACATTAGGTGTTGTGTTCCTTGGTATTGAGGCTGAGATCTCTTCAGTGATCCTTCCCCTTCCCTAGCAATTGGATATCTTTTATGATCTGGACCCATGGCATATCCCTGCTCTTATCCACAGGGATAGAAGGATTATTCTGTTTCCTTCTCTTAGCTGCAGTGAATTTTCACTTGTGTCCTCATGTCGATGGTATTTGCTTCCTGTCTTACTGTTGTTCCATAGGGAAAATATTGGAGAAAGATATAGCAAGGTTCTATACTTTTCCTGGAAAGGCTGCTATTCTCCTTTCTCAGCAAGGATAACTAGGGAGAATTTCTCCCCTTTCTCACTCTGCACTCCACCTTTCTGATGAGCACCATGTGAAACCCATGGAAAGAAACTGGGCATGCAAATTCCCTGTGTCTATGTGCATCATCCAGCAATCTGTACTCTCAATTTTGGCCTTTACCAATTTGTTAAAACTTGATTAATTCTTCTTCCTGGCTTGTTTGGCTTCCAGTATCTGCACCAGATAAGCATGTGCTCATATTCTGCCCTTTTTGGAAGCACCTATCATTCCTTAGGGATTGAGCAAGTCAGTTCCCCTGTAATTTCAGCTCTCTGAGGAGCTCAAGAAATGTGAAAATTTTGCAGATTATCTGAGCTTTATTTATCGTTGTTGTTGTAAGGGTGGGTGCAATGTTCTTCTTGACTTTTTATATCCTAAGCAAAAGCCAGAAGCCTAAAACTTCTTTTCTCTTTTTTCCCCCTATGAAGAAAAAAAAAAACTATTATTAAATCAATGAGCTATTATTAAACCTGTTCAACTTGACTTAAGAGAATAAATGGATCTTGGCTAAAAGCAGAGAATACCAGAAAGATGTTTACTGGTTGTCATGGATTAAATTGTTTCCCCCCAAAATATCTGTCAACTTGGCTGGGTTATGATTCCCAGTATTATATGATTACCTACCATTTTGTCATCTGATGTGATTTCTCTATGTGTTATAAATCCTATCCCTATGATGTAATGAGATAGACTAGTGGCAGTTATATTGATGGTCTACAAGATTATATAGTGTTTTAAGCCAATCTCTTTTGAGATAAAAGAAGGAAGCCAGCAGAGAGACAAGGGGACCTCATACCACCAAGAAAGCAGTGCCAAGAGCATAGCGCGTCCTTTGGACATCAGATTCCTGTGCTGAGATGCTCCTTGACCAAAGGAAGACTGATAAGAAGGAACTTCCTCCAGAGCCGACAGAGAAATAAAGCCTCCCCTGGAGCAGACACACTAATTTCAGACTTGTAGCCTACTAGACTGTGAGAGAATAAATTTATCTACGCTAAAGCCATCCACTTGTGGTATTCCTGTTATAGCAGCATTATATGATCAGACAGAATTTGGCACTGAGAGAGTGTGGTGCTGCTCTAACAGATACCTAAAACGTGGAAGTGGTTTTGAAACCGTGAATGGATAAGAGACTCAGAAGGAAGTGAGAAGTGTTAACACCAGAGAAGGTGCAGATGGTAAGAAACCAGCAGCAGAGAACCGGCAGCAGCAGAACCAAGAGACGAGCTTGAGACGGTGCTGGAGCTGACCCATGTAGTTCAGTGTCTTTGGACAGGAGGCTTCCCAGCAGAGTGGGGTGCATCCAGGCACTGATTGGTGGAGCTAGGCTTGCTGACCCATGGAGCAAGAGAACTGAGTGCCTTCCGGCCTAAGTTTAGTGGCAGGGTGGGATGCTTCCAGGCACTTATCAGTGGAGCTACAGAGCTTTGAAACATTTGCCCCAGCAGGGAAAATGCACGTGTGAGGCCCGAGGACCGAGAGGCCAAGGAACCAGGAAGCAGAAGCTGAAGAGTCAAGGAACACAGGAAACTGAGCTGCCTCAGTCTAAGGAAGGTATGGCCATGACCTCTGGGGTTTCAAAGGGTGGAGCCATGGCCTCCAGTGTTTCTAAGGGTGGAATTGCCACTCAGACAGACTATGGGGGTGGTGCATCTAAAGCCAAGGGAGCAGAGCTGATGTCCTGGGGGCCTGGAAGGCAATGCTGAAGCCCAGGGCTAAGGGGCCTCCGCTCAGAATCTGGAGAGTGTGGCCAATACCTTGAGTCTGGAGAGTAGGGTCATTGTGTAAATTCTCTCAGAGAACAGAGGATTATTTGCAAAGCCTTGAGGACTAATGTAATGTGTTCTGCTGACTTGCTTGGTGCCTGTTATGCCTTCTTTCCTTCCACTTCCTCCCATTTGTAATGGAAATATCTACCTTGTGGCTGTTAAAGCATTGTCCTTTGGAAGCAGATGAGTTTTATTCTAGATTTCACAGATGAAGAAGAATTTTGGGATTGGGGACTTGAAGTTGATTTAAGACTTTTGCTATGATGCAATGGGGTGAATATGTTTTACACGTGGCAAGGGTGCACATGGATGGCCAAAGGGTGGAATGTCATGGATTGAACTGTGTCCCCTCAAAATATCTGTCACCTTGGCTGGGTCATGATTTCCAGTATTGTATGATTGTTTACTATTTTGTCATCTGATGTGATTTCCCTATGTGTTGTAAATTGTATCACTATGATGTAATGAGATAGATTAGTGGCAGTTATATTAATGGTCTACAAGATTAGATAGCGTCTTAAGCCAATCTCTTCTGAGATATAAAAAAATGAAGCCAGCAGAGAGACAAAAGTACCTCTACCACCAAGAAAGCAGTGCCAGGAGCAGAGCGTGTTGTTTGGACCTGAGGTTCCTGTGCTGAGATGCTCCTTAACCAGAGGAAGATTGATGAGAAGGAACTTCCTCCAGAGACAACAGAAAGAGAAAGCCTCCCCTGGAGAATGCACCCTGAATTTGGACTTCTAGCCTACTAGACTGTGAGAGAATAAATTTTTCCTTGTTAAAGCCATCCACTTGTGGTATTTCTGTTATAGCATCACTAGGTGACCAAGACACCTATTTTATTAACTATGGAAAAACATTCAAATGTGTGGATCTTAACAAATTATGGATAACAATGCAAAGGATGGGAATTCCAGAACACTTAGTTGTGTTCATGTGGAACCTATATATAGACCAAGAGGAGGTTGTTCAAACAGAATAAGGGGATACTGTGTGGTTTAAAATCAAGGAAGGTGCGCTTGAGCGTTGTATTTTTTCACCATAGTGAGTATGGTGAGCTAATAATCTTAGAAGCTAGACTACACGAAGAAGAATACAGCATCAAGACTGGATGAAGATTCATTAACAACCTCCAATATGCAGAAGACACAACTTTGCTTGCTGAAAGTGAAAGGGACTTGAAGCACTTACTGATGAAGATCAAAGACCCCAGCCTTCAGTATGGGTTACACCTTAACATAAAGAAAGCACAAATCCTCACAACTGGACCAATGAGCAATATCATGATAAATGGAGAAAAGATTGAAGTTGCAAGGATTTCATTTTACTTGGATCCACAATCAATGCCCATGGAAGCAGCAGTCAAGAAATCAAATGACGGTGGGCCAATCTGCTCCAAAAAATCTCTTTAAATTGTTAAAAAGCAAAGATATCACTTTGAGGACTAAAGTGAACCTGACCCAAGCCATGGTGTTTTCAATCACCTCATATGCATGCAAAAGCTGGACAATGAATAAGGAAGACTGAAGAAGAATTGATGCATTTGCATTACAGTGTAAGTGAAAAATAGTGACTATACCATGGACTGCCAGGAGAACCAAAAAATCTGTCTTGGAAGAAGCACAGCCAGAATGCTCCTTAGAAGTGAGAATGGCACGTTTCTAAAAAATACAGTAAATTTTATTTTTTTAATCCTTTTCTTATCCTACTAAATTTATATGAAAATTTTCCCATTGCCAATCTGCTTCCTTCTTCAGAACAATGTCAAAACTTAAAATTCCTTTATGTTTTTAGGTTAAAAACAGACTTCAAGACTATGTAGGGAAGTTTTTTTTTTTTTTTTTGTAAATGAAGAATGAGAGAGTTTATAAACCAAAACCCGTTGCTGTCGAGTTGATTTCAACTCATAGGAATCCTATAGGACAGAGTAGAACTGCCCTCATGGGGTTTCCAAGTCTACAAATCTTTATGGAAGCAGAAGCCACATCTTTATCCTGTGGAGCTGATGGTGGGTTCGAATTGCTGACCTTTCGGTTAGAAGCCGAGTGCTTTAACCACTGTGCCACCTTGCTATGCCCAAGGCCACAAGGCAACTAGGTATTTTCTCAACAAGGGTTAAAGTCCAGAATTCCTTGTACATGTTATCAAGAGGGACCAGTCCCTGGAGAAGAACATCATGCTTGGTAAAATAGAAGATTAACAACAAAGAAGAAGACACTCAACGAGATGGATAGACACAGTGGCTGCAATAATGGGCTCAAATATAGCAATGATTACGAGGATGGCTCAGAACTGGACAGCGTTTCATTCTGTCATACATAGAGTCATTATGAGTGGAAACACACTCAACAACACCTAACAACAGTTATTAAATCAATGGAGAGTGGGGCAGTGGACCAAACAGTCACTGACTGGAGTTCCAGAAGGCAGCATAATACCGTTTCAAATCTAACATGAACACTTTTAGATGTTCTGCCCTTGCTGGTGGTAGTGGTAAAATGTGGTTAGGGATTTGTTTATTTTTCCACAGAACCCCAAACCACTATTTATGACCATGTTCACCATCAGTGGTGGGTCTGAATTGAAGAAATACAGGGAGTTAATGCTCAATCCTGTTTGATGCTGCTAATTGCAGGTCCATCTGTAGAGGCTACCATCAAATACATTGATAAACAGGTACTATTTATAATAGGGGTAAACTGTCAGAGAAAATGACCATTAACTTCATGATTGACTATTTCTGATTTCTATTGTAAGATGCATACTGATTTCTAAAATGTGTTTTGAATAGGGAAATTATAGCTCTCTCCTTTTAGTGCTTCAGTGGAAGTGACTTGATTCTCTTGGTATAGCTGAAACAAGCAGAGCCTTTCCAAGAAACTTCAAAGGAAATAAAAAAGTGGAACAAACACAAAACATAAAGGTTTCAGCTTTTTCATAACTAGCTTTATCTCTGAGAATTACAGGCCATGTTGTTTAGTAAGTATAGCCTTGGTGCCTCCCTTTCTTCTCTCCCTTCTGTGACAGCCCTAGGTTAAACATCTACGTGACAAAAAATAAACATATTGAGGTTTTCGAAGTTCAGACCAAGAGAGGAAGTTTTACCTTTTTCACCTACACGGAATTTTTTAATTGGTTCCAATTTTGGGTGTGAGGGACTCAGCTCTTTCCTAGATTATATTATGTATATATATATTGTATTCCAAGGAAAGTTATGGAATCTTTCTGTGCTATAGTGTTGCCACTTGTTAAATAAGAATAACATTAGTAACTACTACAAATGCTGTTATGAGAATTAAATGAAATGATGCATGTAAGAATTTAGCACAGTGCCTGACATAAAACAATAAATGTTAGTTGCTTTTATCCTTATTATTATTGTTGTTATAATTAATAGTAATGAAATATACAATCATAACATTCCATGGACTATAGGGTCTCTTGATTTTTCAACACAATAATATCAGCTAATTTGAGATGATAAAGCAGCATCTTTTAGAGGTAAATGACAGCCAACCTCAGGAAAACTGAAAAAAGTAATTAGAGATATAATCAAGTTACTTAAACACAATGTTTTTACAGTTGGCATATGTTTAAGAAAAACTTTTGAGGATTTAAAGTCATTTTTACATTTAAAATAATCTGACACACTGGCAGAATGATTTTGAGCTAAAAATTGCACAGAACTTTGATTGTTGCAAACAGTGTTAGAATAATTCTAAGAAATCACTTTGGTTCATTTACTTTGGTATATTTAACTTATAATGTTTAGTTTCCTTTTTAAATCATGAGCATATTACTACTGTAAAATTATTTTGTTAGAAATCTAGCTTAAAAAAACTGAAAATGTATTAAATTTTTAAAAGCACTTTAATATGTATAAAGCAGCTTAACTAATTAAGTTTGTAATGGGAGCTGGTGATTTACTACAAGTTTCATCTGTTTGACTTAAGAGACCATTATTATTTTTTTTTAATGATGATGGTAGTTCTTATTTTACACATCTATAAATAATTTTTTTTTTTTTATAAATAGGATAACACAATTTTAAATTTGAATTTAAAGACTCATGAAAAAGAAATTTAAAATTTTAATTGGTATAAATTGATTATTATTTTAATACCCAATTAATTATAAACAGCTCTCTCTATGCGAAATGTATCTCTCAGGCATTATAAAATTTTAGCTTTTCAACTGAATTAATAAAATTTAAATAGGTTTCTTTTTTCAAAACTTATTAGAGTTTTGAGAGGTATGGGACCCCTCTGTAGTGGATGGTTTGGGCTTTTGATCCTGGCTGTAGGACCACATCTGAGGCAGACCACTGGGGGATGACCTGATGAAAAGGAATCACCTGGGGGGCAGATGCTGACTAAGCCTAAAGAGGCCTGTGGTGAATAACAGCCTGGGAAAAAGGAGGCTCACTGGAGCTTTCTGGGTGGGAGAGAGTGAACATTCTGCTCTCAAAGACAGGTAAACATGTTCCTTGGGGACACAGAAGCTCTGTCTGTGGAACCGCCTCCTCCCCCCCAACCCCATTCTTGTCTCTGTATGGACATGTCATCCTGGGGGATAAGAGATTGGAAATTTCATCAGAAGGGACTGGCACCAGTAATAGCAGAAACTCTGGACCTGGTAGAAAGTACAGATGGGAAACAGCAGCGGAGACAGAAGGCTGCATCTGCTGAACAGAGAAGTCGCAGCACAGTGGTCTGAGAGAAGTGGGTTGAGGACTGTAATGCTTTGGGCAACAACAGCAGCTACGAGCAGCCCAAGCAGAGGCAGAAAGCCCACCCGAAGCACAAGGGGACTTGTCCAAAAGTGGAAAAGAGGCCTGCCTGAGGTGAAAGAAAACCCTATTTGAGTCACAAAGGGAGCTTGTCCAAGTCGCAAATGGAGCCTGTCCTCTGAGCCTGGGTATACCCACGTATGGGTTTCCCTCAAAGAAGTTCTACTGTGACAGCTGTTGTGACTCTGGTCCAGAGCTGTCCCAAGGCTTCTGGTTGAGAGCTGAACTAGCAGCAAAGGGGGCAGAACCAACCAAAACACCTGGCAGCCCAGTGACATAAAAGTAAATACTGATTTCTGTGTATTGTTTGCTATCTCTATGCATTGTTTGCTATCTCTATGCATTGTTTGCTATCTACTTCCCATGTGCTAATGCTCTGGGAAAGTCTTGTTTGTTCCAGCTCTGATCGGATGAATGTGATATTTATGGAGGGGTTACTATTAGTGAACAACCTGTGTGTGCACCACAACAATGAATTTGTATTGTTTAAGTAACCTGTGGGTGTATACCACAAGTCTTTCATATTCCAGTGTCAAATTAGAATTTCCAAGAAGTTGCCATAGCATTCAGTGTTTACTTAGTTATTTGTCCATGGAACACATTTTAATTTGACATTCCTGTTAATATTTATTAAAAAAAAATTTGGAAACATTGAGTTTTAGAAATAAATGTAAATGAAACAAAATCCCTTATTAAGAAAGGAAAATAAGTAAGAAAAATTATCCAAATGTGCTTTTATAACAGTTACATGTAATGTAAAGTAACCTAAACTAAAAATATTAGTAAACAGATATAAAAAATAAAACAAAGAATATACATTTTATTGTATCAAATTTTATAACAGAAAGCTGTTTTAAGTACATAGTCAAATTGTTCAAAACCTAATATATATGAATATGTTTGTATATGTATCAAGGAGTCCTGGTGGTGCAATGGTTAAGTGCTTCGCTGATAATTGAAAGGCGAGGGGTTCAAACTCATCAGCCACTCCACAAGAGAAAAAGCCTGGTGATCTGCTTCTGTAAAGGGTACAGCCTAGGAAGCCCTGTGGTGGAGTTCTATTCTGTCCTAGAGGGTTGCTATGAGTCGGAATCAATTCAGTGGCACACAACAACAACAACATACACAGGTGTGTGTGTATCTTCCAATAAATTGTAAATTTATATGTACATGTAAATATCGACTCGACAGCAGTGGGTTGGTGGGTTTATGTAAATATATATCTTCCAATAAATTGATCTTTAATTTATGACCCTGTGTATCAAGAGTACTTAGTTTGATCATCCTTCTAGAAAACTAGGAAGTAATTCTGCTCACCTGTAGCCTGGAATATCCATTACACAAGGAAACAGAGAAAGTGAATGATAAAATAAATAAAGTTGATTTCATTGCTTTATATGTTATATTTTGACTCTTATAAAGAACACACATTCATCAATTTCCATGGAACCTTTAAAAATTGATTATAAACTGAAAAACCAAACCCAGTGCCATTGAGTCAATTCCGACTCATAGCAACCCTATAGGACAGGGTAGAACTGCCCCATAGAGTTTCCAAGGAGCGCCTAGAGGATTCGAACTGCCGACCCTTTGGTTAGCAGCTGTAGCACTTAACCACTACACCACCAGAGTTTCCAAAATTGATTATACTATATACCAAAAAGAATCTTCCAAATTTCCCAGAAATAGAAATTGTATAGGCTACTTTCTCCAATTTCAGTGCAATAAAATTAGAAATTAATAGCAACAGTTTAAAGAAAAACAAGCAAAAAAAGTATTTATTCACTCAAAAATTAAAAACACATTCTTAAGTAACTCTTGTATCATTAAGAAAACAAACTGCCAACTATTTAGATATTGTAACTACACAAGTAATGCGATATAGTCAAAGGGGGTGGGGTGTTGTAGCCTTAAATGCTCTTGGGATTAGCAAAGAATAAAAACAAATAATCAATACAAGAAAGCAGTAAGAAGACTAAATTCCACAAATGCCAAGCTTAAGAAATACATAAAGAAATAATGAAAATGGGATCAGAAGCTAGTAACTAGAAAACAGAAATGCAGTGTAATATCTAGTCATATTTAAAATCTGGTTCCCTGAAAAGATGAATGACATAAGCGAGGCTTTGGAATATCTAGCAGATAAAAGACAGTTGGGCATAACTACATACCTAACATTTGGGATGAGAAAAATATACCAAACATATAGATGAGATTCAATCATATGGCATACTGTGCCAGGAACGATAAATTGAAAAGGAACTCCATCGCATTCGTTGTCAAAAAGAACATTTAAGATCTATTCCAAAGTAAAACACTGTCAATGAAAGGATAATAACTAAACACCTAGGGAAGATCAGTTAACATGACTATTAGAGTATTATTCAAACTTATGCACCAACCACTGATGCCAAAGATGAAGAACCAAAGATTTTTACCAACTTCTGCAGTCTGAAATTGATTAAACATGCAATCAAGATGCGTTGATAATTACTGGTGATTGGAATGAGAAAATTAGAAACAAAGAAGGATCAGTAGCCAGAAAATATGGGCTTCATGATAGAAATGTTGCTGGATATCCTGTGACAGAATTTTGCAAGAACTACAACATTCACTGTAATTACCTTTCTTAACAACATAAATGACAACCATACACATGAATTTCACAGGATGGAATACACAGGAATCAAATTGACTACATTTGTGGAAAGAGACGACAGAGAAGCTCAACATCTAGAGTAAGAGCAAGGCCAGGGCTGACTGTGGAACACACCACCAATTGCTCACAGGCAAGTTCAACTTGAAGCTGAAGAAAATTAAAACAAGTCCACAAAAGCCAAAGTATGACCTTGAGTATATCCCACCTGAATTTAGAGACCATCTTAAGAATAGATTTTACTCATTGAACATTAATGTCTGAAGATCAGACCAGTTGTAGAATGTCATTATGTATGATGAAGATAGCAAAAGGTTGTTCAAAGACAGAAAAAAAAAAAGGCCAAAATGAATTTCAGAAGAAACTCTGAAATTTGTTTCTTGAATGTAGAATAACTAAAGCGAAAGGAACAAATGATGAAGTAAAACAGGTGAACAGAAGATTTCAAAGAGTGGTTCAAGAGGACACAATAAAGTTTTATAATGATATGTGCAAAGACCTGGAGTAGAGAAAACCAAAAAGGAAAAACCCACTCAGCGTTTCTCAAGCAGAAAGAACTGAAAAAAAAATATATATGTATGTTTTTTTCCAAGCCTCAAGTTGAAATTTTAAAGGATTCCATGGGCAAAATATTGAACAACACAGGAAGCATCAAAAGAAGATAGGGATACGCAGAGTTACTGTACCAAAAAGAAATGGTCTATGTCCAACCGTTTCGAGAGGCACCATATAATCAAGAACCAATAGCACTGAAGGAAGAAGTCTAAGTTGCATTCAAGGCACTGGTGAGAGTCAATACTTCAGGAACTGACAGAATGCTAATTGAGATGTTTCAACAAACGAATATAACACTGAAAGAGCTTACTCATCTACGTCAAGAGATTTGGAAGACAGCTACCTGGCCAAGCGACTGGAAGAGATCCATATTTGCACCCATTTCAAAGGTGATCCAACAAAATATGGAAATTACAGAACAATGTCATTAATATCACAAGCAAGTAAAATTTTGCTGAAGATAATTCAAAAGAAATTACAGCAGTGTATTGACAGGGAACTTCCAGAAATCCAAGCCAGATTCAGAAGAGGATGTGGAACAAAGGATATCATTGCTGATGTAAGATGGATCCTGGCTGAAAGCAGAGAATACCAGAAAGATGTTTACCCGTGTTTTATTGACTATGCAAAGGCATTTGACTCTGTGGATCATAACAAGTTATCGATAACGTTGCAAAGAGTGGAAATTCTAGACTATTTATTGTGCTCAAGCAGATAATGTGGTTTAAAATCAGGAAAGGTGTGTGCCAGAGCCGTACCCTATCACCATATTTATTCAGTCTGTATACTAAGCAAATCAAGAAGCTGGACAAGAACGTGGCATCAGGATCGGAGGAAGACTCATTAACAATCTACAATACGCAGATAACACAATCTTGCTTGCTGAAAGTGAAGAGGTCTTAAAGCACTTACTGATGAAGATCAAAGACTACAGCCTTCAGTATGGATTATACCTCAGCATAAAACAAAAATCCTCACCACTGGACTAATAAACACCATCATGAAAAATGGAGAAAAAATTGAAGTTATCAAGGATTTCATTTTACTTGGATCCACAATCAATTATCATGAAAGCAGCAGTCAAGAAATCAAATGACAAACTGCATTGGGTGAATCTGCTGCAAAAGACTTCTTTAAATTGTTAAAAAGCAAAGATATCACTTTGAGGATTAAGGTGTGCCTGACTCAAGCCAGGGTATTTTCAATCACCTCATTTGCATGTGAAAGCTGAACGGTACATAAAGAAGACTGAAGAAGAATTGATCCCTTTGAAATATGGTGTTGGCAAAGAATATTGAAATATAACATGGAGTGCCAGAAGAAAGAACAAATCTTATTTGGAATGAGTATAGCCAGAGTGATCTTTAGATAGAAAATGAGGATGGCAAGTCTCACATACTTTAGACATGTTATCAGGAGGGATCAGTCCGTGGAGAAGGACATCATGCTTAGTAAAGTAGAGGGTCAGCAAAAAAAACGGAAGACCCTCAATGAAATGGATTGACGCGGTGGCAGCAACAATGCACTCAAACGTAACAACTATGAGGATGGCGCAGGACCAGCAGTGTGCTGTTCTTTTGTACATAGGGTCGCTATGAGTTGGAACCAACTTGACAGCACCTAACAACAACGTATGGAGGAGATATTTTAGAAATATTTAAATATATCACTGAGCTGTAAAATTTGACACTTTCGGTTGCATTAATGTTTCCCTAGGAAATACGTGGGCAAAACTAAACCAGGAAGAAATAGTGCACCTGAATAATAAAAGAAATTCAAGATATTGTCAAGGAACTGTCATAAAATAGGCTCTGGATGAAGACCACACATGATGTCAGGGATGAATTCTTTCAAACCTAGGAGAAAGAGTTAATTTCTCTTTGTTCCTAACTATTTGCATCATAAAAATCACAGACATACTTTGTCTTTATTTTAAGAAACTGATATATATATCTTTACTTTGTCTGAAACATGGAGAGCCATTTCTATATTTGTCAGGTTTTTTTTTTTTTTTTTTTCCATTTCAGAAATAATATTCTCAGCAATCTTAGAACTAACAGTCTTTTTATTTCCTCCCTATAGGAACCTGGGTGGCACAAATGGTTTGTGATCATCTACTAACCTAAAGGTTGGCATTTCGAACCCAACCAACAGCACAGGGAAGGCAGCGCCAGCGATCTGCTTCTGTATAGATTACAGCCAAGAAAACCCTATGGAGCAGTTCTACTCGTACATGGGGTTGTCATTAGTCAGGGGCTGACTTGATGGCAGCTAACAACAACAATATAGAACCTTCAGGTTGGTACAACACCATTGCCATTTCCTCTTTTTTTTTTTGTCCAGTCCTTTCCTTGGAGTTGCTATTTCTGTGTGAATGCAAAAATAATACAGAACAGGATGGAGATAGAGACTATAGACAGAAGGAACCAGGATTCTGGCCTCCTCAAAAAGCAGCGTCTACCTGGTAAGGGAGATACCTTGGTGGCATAGTGATTAAGAGCTACGGCTGCTAACCAAAAGGTCGGCAGTTCGAACCCACCAGAAGGTCCTGGGAAACCATATGGGGCAGTTCTACTCTGTCCCATGCGTTCGCTATGAGTCGGAATTGACTCAACGGCAACGTGTTTGGTTCTTCTGGTTTTACCTGGTAATGAAAAGACCCTAGGTCTTTTATTTGTCTAGGGGCAGTTTGTGCTGGAGATACAGCGTCTTCCTATCTTTTTCAGCTCTAGAGTCAGAATCGACTCCACCACGCGGGTTTTTTTTTTTTTTTTTTTGTGGTATATGAGCCAATACCAAGATACGACAAAGGATCAAGATACATCGCCATTTTTCTGGGTCTGTCTGCCATATGGAAACACCGGTGGCATAGTCGTTATGAGCTACCACTGCTAACAAAGAGGTCGGCAGTTTGAATCCACCAGGCGCTCCTTGGAAACCCTACGGGGCAGTTCTACCCTGTCCTATAAGGTGGGTATGAGTCAGAATCCACTGGACGGCAACAGGTTTGTTTTGGTTTTATCTACCATATAGTTAATGGATACTTCAACCAAGCCCTGGCATTTGTCATCCTGCTGTTTAGAATTTTTATCCTCTTCTTTGTAATGTTATAGGTATTTTCAAGGGAATTTGAGGGATGCTGAACATAAGGCTACTAAGCAAAATTATAACATCATATATGGCTAATGCAATGCGATACTATCAGCAGGGTTTCTAGCTTCATGCTAATGATATCAAAATAAGAAATATTTCCTTCTCTCCAAACCCTGCCCACTATTATTTTTAAAGCATGTAATAATTAGCTGTTTATCTGTGGTGTATTTTTTAGATTGATGAGAAAAAAGTTACACATAATTATATTTGCGTATATTTACTCATACATTATTTAACAAATTAGGATGGGTCATAACTTAAAGCTATTCCAAGACAAATGTGTCTCCTTTCCATGCTTATTCCTCAGCACTTAACAGTAATAAAATAAATAACTATGGCTGAATGACACAGATGTTCTATATGCAACTGTCATATAATATGGAGTCCATTAAGAAAAATAACCACAGGCTAGCATTATCATATGTCTCCTATGAATGACACTAGTTAATAATCCTTTCCTTTCTCCAGAAATCCTTCATAAGAATGCATTTTTTTCAATAAATTCTCCATTTTTTCCCGATTATCTCCCAGTCTTTTAAATTGAGAATTTCCCACTCTACCACATTTCAGTGTCATTTAGTGTAATTTACCTCTTTCTCTCATGTGGTTTTCACTTGATTTCAGGATATTTAGCAGATTTTCTCTTGGGGAAGTTAAATGAATTAATTTAATTGAAACAAATGCTATGACCTTTGGAAAAACGTATGACATCTGCTATCCTTTTTGGTCAAAAGTTCTCTTTAACCATCCTCCTTTAAAAAAAAAAAAAAAAAAAACCCACTGCCATCGAGTCGATTCCAACTCTGCCCCGTAGAGTTTCCAAGGAGCACCTAGCAGATTCGAACTGCCGACCTTTTGGTTAGCAGCCATAACATTTAATTACTACACCACCAGGGTTTCCACCTTTAGCATCTGATTATTTTCTCAGTGAATGGAGAAAAGCTAAAGAAACCAAAGAATGTAATTTCTTGGCAAGTCTTGTTAATTCATTTAAATTTAAACTAAAACCACGTGGGAGTGGATCCAAGTAACATTAAGGCAAGTACACTAACCTGTAAAATAAAGGGGGAAAGTGAACATTTAAGGTATTATGGGGCCTCTTTCTCTGTCTTGTGGACCTCTGCGCAGTCTTGTACTTGGAAGCACCAAATATTTTTCCAACTTCGGTAGTTAGATCTATTGGTAATTAAAAAATAATGTTTCTGCGGTCAACTGGTATTCCAAGCATGTAGCCGATGACTATGGTGCACAAAGAAGGCAGGAGTTTTGTGGTATAGCATATTTCATGGCTTTTGATTCTTCTGTACTTAATACTATAATCTGATTTTTTTAGAGCAACATTGAAGATAACCAGGGCTGACAATCTCTTATTCTGACAAAAAGAGCTTGGTTGCATATGTTGTAAATATTTTTAGGTAGTCATGAAGAAACTAATTTCATTTATTAAGATTACTGCACATATGGTCAACAACTGGGATTCATACAGAGGATTCAACAGTGTAAAAAGCCATCAAAATAATAAAATTGGCTATTTTGGTCCTTTGGACTGCTTTGTGAATCAGAACAAGCAATTAATCATTTCTACCATTCTCATTAAGAAAAATGTGCTAAAACTGTGAACTTCTAAGACATGTGCATTGTTCCATCAGTTCCGAGCAGAGCTAAATGTTATACTTACTGTATGAAAAAGAACATTAAGCTGTTCTAAACATAGGCAGTTTTTATTTTGAGATTGCCTAGCTAACATAATGAATAAATTATTAGTGTTCTTTTTCATAACACTGAATTAATATTTGTTTTAATTTAATTTCCCTTCTAATGAACTCAGTGGGCCAGCCACATTCTCATGTCAGAATTTGAAATAATAAGAGAGATAATTGGGGATATTCAGTAAGAACACAGCTGTATAAGACAGTTTCTTTCCCTTTCTCCTCCTGAAAGTCACACACAAAAAAAAAATCAATAAAGAAAATGTACAAATTACATTTTCAGCAAAACTAGAAAACATATAATCTACAAACTCCAAAATTTACAGGAGAGCTGTCAAAACAGCTGAGATCCAGCAAAAGATACGTAGGAGAAAGTAAGAGAACCATCTCAGAGAGGATCAGTATAGTCTGAAATTTACCAACAAAATAAGAACACTTACCAGGAAAATGTTGCTATGAAGAAGATGAAAAATATGTTTTCCATCTCAGATGTAAAATGATGCAATTTCCTCTACAAGAAGGTTACAAATCAGAAGTACAAGACCTCTGGAAACAGAAGATAAGTCAACAAGATCAGTCAAAATATAAAGGGAACAGGTAGAATTCAAGAAGGAAGTAGAAGCACATGCAATCATAATAGAAGTAATTATGATATTCAAAAGAGAATGAGGAAGAACAGACACCACTGAAAACACTGTAAGAGTCACAGAGAATGGAAATGAAAAAAATTAATAAAAGCAACTGAAAATAAAAAACTACTAATGGTAGACATAGGAGCCATGCTGGCTCAGTGGTTAAGAGCTCGGCTGATAACCAAATGGTCAGCAGTTCAAATCCACTGGATGCTCCTTGGAAACCCCATAGGGGCAGTTCTACTCTGTCTAAGGGCCACTATGAGTCAAATTCAATGAGTCAAAATCAACTTGATAGCAACAGGTTTTAATGTTAGACACGGAAACAAATAAGATTGAGAGTATAAATTATGTGATTCCCTGAACAAAACACATACTTGCAGGTACCAGTATGAAAACATGACTGACATAAAAGAAGAATTTGAATTTACAAATCAAAAAGTCACACCGTGTTCCAGGGAAAATAGAGCTATGATTCTCAGTGGCTTGGCAGATATTATATAATTATCCTCCATTTAGTGATCTCATGTAAGCACGCAGTTGAAAGGGGAGTTTCCTTGGGGTGTTGCCTAGGTCCAAAATATATATAGATGCTCTGGCAAATTCCCTTTCTCGATTCTGCATCTGACTTATGATCCTCTGACTTCTGGTTCTCGAGACATGAGCCAATAGCTTGCTGCCTGACCTGCAGATTTTGGGATTCGCCAGCTCCCGCAGCCCTGTAAGCCAGCAGACTTCCACCTGACCTGCCATTTTTGGTCTCATCAGCCCCTGCAACCACATGATTCAAGAGATGCCTCCAGCCTGACACTGACCCATGGATTTGGGACTTGCCAGCCTCCACAACTACATGAGCCAGTCCTTTGCAGTAAATCTCTCTCTATATATTTATATATATGCTTCACTGTTTTTTTTTCCTTTAGAGAACTCAGCCTAAGACAATAATGATCAGAAACATCGGCAGCCCGCAAAAAGATTATCTAAGGGGAAAAGAAAATTATTCTGTGGAGAAATACGGACATTATACTAGAGCAGCACCTACAATATAAAAAAGTAAGAAATTATGATCCAAGAACTTTATATCCCACTAAGATAACTTTCAAGTAAAAAGATGACAGTTTCGAGCTTGCAAGGATATAAGAAATATTCTTCTCTGAGCAATTCTTGAGGAAAATTCTAGCCAACCAAAAATCAATCACAGAAATAAGGCAAAGGACTGAGATAAGCATTTAAAATTTAACTGTGTAACTAAGGTCTAAAAGATTAGTATGGCAGAATAGATAATAAATGTTTTATGCTATGACTCTGTCCAATAAAACAATCAACCTGTATTATGCAGATGACACAACTTTGCTTGCTGAAAGTGAAGAGGACTTGAAGCACTTACTGATAAAGACCAAAGACCACAGCTTTCAATATGGATTACACCTCAACATAAAGGAAACAAAAACCTTCACAACTGGACCAATAAGCAATATCATGATAAATGGAGAAAAGATTGAAGTTGTCAAGGATCTTATTTTACTTGATCCACAATCAATACCCACGGAAGCAGCAGTCAATAAATCAAAAGATGCATCGCATTGGGCAAATCTGCTGCAAAAGACCTCTCTAAAGTGTTGAAAAGCAAAGATTTCACCTTGAAGACTAAGGTGCACCTGTACCAAGCCATGGTATTTTCAATCGCATCATACGCATGTGAAAGCTGGACAATGAATAAGGAAGACCAGAGAAGAAGTGACACCTTTGAATTGTGGTGTTGGTGAAGAATATTGAATATACCATGGACCGCCAAAAGAATGAACAAATCTGTCTTAGAAGAAGTACAACTAGAATGCTCTTTAGAAGCAAGGATGACGACACTACGTCTTACATACTTTGGACATGTGTCAGGAGGGATCAGTCACTTGAAAAGGACATCATACTTGGTAAAATACAGGGTCAGTGGAAAAGAGAAAGGCCTTCAATGAGATGGATTCAAGCATACAACAATGGGTTCAAGCATAAGAACGACTGTAAGCATGATGTAGGACCGGGCAGTGTTTCGTTCTGTGGTATATAGGGTCACTTTGAGTGGGAACCGACTCAACGGAACGTAACACCACCAATAACACATGTTAGATCTTTGTATTTTTCTCACTTCTTTCTGTTCTTATCTCCACCTTTGTGTCTCTTAATGCTTAATTTTATATAATTTCAGCATATATAACTTTCAGTTCACTAAATATCTCTTCAGTGGTGTCTATCATGATACTCGATATATTCCTTGACTTTCTAAATTCAATAATTACATACTTTTATTTCTACATGAAACTATTTCAAGTCTTCTGGTAAAAATTCATAGCCTCTTATTCCTCCATTATACTTCAAATGCTGTCTTTTATTTTGTTAAAAATATTAGTCATATTTATTTCACATTCATATTTTTAAATCCCAACATTTTCTATCTTTGTGTGTTTATTTCTGTTGACTCTAACTGTAACTCATGGTGGGTGGTTTCTTGTGTTTTTTATTATTTTGTTTGTTTTTTGCATTTTCTTATTGCAGTGAATTATTGTTCAGTAATTTCTATATGTATAACTCAGTGACATTGATTGCATTCTTCATCCATCAGTGTCCTTTTCCAAATTATTCCACCATCATTAACGTAAACCTAACGTCCACTAAGAAAAATTCCTCCATACCCCCTCCCTTCCACTCCTGGTAACCACTAATAATCTTTAAAAAAAAAAAAAAAACAAAAAAACTTTGGATTCTATATATTTGCTTATTTCATATAAGTGAGATTACATAGTATTTGTTCTTTTGCAGTTGGCTGACTTCAGTTAGCATAATGTTTTTGAAGTTCTTTCATGTTGAGGCATGCATCAAGACTTCATTTCTCTTTATAGCTGAGTAATATCCCATTTGTATGTGTGTGTGTCTACACTACATTTTGTTTATCTATTCATCTGTTAATGGACATTTTGGTTGTTTCCACATTTTGCCTATTGTGAAAACTACTGCAATGAACACTGGTGTACAAGTTTCTGTTTGTGTTCCTGCTTTCACTTCTGGGTACATACCTAGGATTTTGATTCCTGGGTCATATGTTATGTTCTATATTCAGCTCTTTGAAGAACAGCCAAAATGTTTTCCATAGCAGCTGTACCATTTTACATTCCCACTCAGAGTGGATGAGGGTTCCAGATTCTCTACAACTCTGCCAACACCTGTTCTTTTTCTACATCTATTGAGATGATAATTTTTTTTCTTTTGTTCTATTATTGTGGTGTATTATGCTGCTGGATTTTCTAATGTTGAACCACGCTTGTGTTCCTAGGATGAATCTCACTTGATCATAGTGTATAGTCCTTTCAATGTTTTGGATTTGGTTTGATAGTATTTGGATGAGGATTTTTTGTATTTATGTTCATACAGGATATTGGCCTGTAGTTTTCTTTTCTTGTAGTGTCTTTGTAAGGCTTTGGTATCAGGATAATGTTAGTCTCATAGAATGAGTTACAAAGTATTCCTTCCTTCCTTATTTATTTATTGAAAAGTTTATTCAGGATTGTAGTCACTTCTGTAAATATTTGGCATAATTCCCCAGTGAAGCCATCTGATTAAGGACTTCTTTGTTGTTGTTGGAAAGTTTTCTTGTATTTTTTAAAAACTGTCATCTCATTTTCCTTGGAAGTTTACTTGTCACACTTCTTTGAAGACTGGATTTAAGATGCGTTTCTCTAGAGAGGATTCTAATTTGTCATGCTAGGTGCCTGAGGCTACAAGTGTCCTCCTTAACCTAGATTTTTTTTTTTTCCCTCAAGAGGGTAGAAAAAAATAATAACCCCAAGTCTTGTGAATTTGGACTTGTGGTTAGGAATTGCAAGGGAAGCCATTTTTTTGTTTGATCTAAGGGCATGGCAGGTAAGTATCCCTATCCTGTCTTCTGTAGTGATGATTTTTTTTTTTTGTCCTAGATTGCTCACTGAAGGTGCTGCCTTTTTAGGATGCTATCTTACCTGGAGGTCTTGAGACTCAAGATTTGTCTCCTGTCCTTAGGATGTGGCCTTTTAAAATGCAGGCTCTCCTCTGCTCTGGCTGAGCATATAACCCCAAGGCAAGTTTAGATTCAGTGTCCACATTGTGTTTGCAATTTTTGTAATTTCTAGCATCTGCAGAATTACTTCATTTCTCCCATTTACTCAGCCCTGTATCAATAACTATTTTTGAACTAAATTTATATGTATAATTTTTAGATATGCTGTACTGGGAGGGCTTTCTATGGGTACTGGATATACATGATTACAAGAAATAAAGAGCTTCACTATTTTTCAATTAAAAATGCAATTACAAAGAAGATATAACTATGCACATTCAAGTTGTGAATTCTAGTTTTAGTTTGGCTCTCTAATTTATAACCAAAAAAAAAAAAAATTCATCAAATGAGCCCAGGGACTGGATAATGTCATATTCCAAAACCTTTACTCCCCCAAATACGTGAAAAAATGCTACATTAATATTTTTAGGTAATAGAAAAATAAAATGGAAATAAAATGTTGATTAGGGTAAGTGATGAGTAGAGGACAGATTAGGCTTAAAATTAATATCTCAGTGCTCAACTTCAATACTACTGAATTCAGTCATTTAATATTTTCTTCCCATAATGGCTAGATTTAATAATGTGTTATATGAGTGTTTCCAAAATTTAATGCACTTAAGAGCTCAAATTGAAAACAGGGAAATGTCATCTAATATGGAGGTTTGGGAAATCCATTATTACTATGTCATTGAGGTTACTAAAAATGAAAGTTTCATTTGGATCTCTATTTGCTAATAGGAACTGATTATATAGGTCAATAGATGATTGTTTCCAAGCCTCACTCACATCTTACCACAAAAAAAAAAAAAGGTCATCTAATGCTCATATTTTCAGAAGACTCTGGATTTTCATGAGATAAAAACACTAGGACCATAATTACTGTATTGAAATGATGTATGTATGTGTGCGTGCACACGTGTGTGTGTGTGTGCACGTGTGTGTTCAGAATCAGGCTTCGAAGCTAAACAAAAATGTAAGGGACAAGGAAAGGCTGAAGAATAGCTTGGTCTTTTGCTCAATACATGCAGTTATATCTCAAGAATCAGGTTTCTTCAAGTAACTAATTTAGTATCAGAAAGAGAGGCACTAGGAAAAATCTGTCTTATTTTTAAAGGTCACAAGCCCATTTCTTCAACATTTACCCATGTTTTCTCCATTACCCCACTTTAAAATGAGTGAATTCAATCAGCATGTCTATTACAGGACACAGTTTTGGTTTCCTGAAAAATGTCAGAGGATATTCCAGAGCTCCCACAACTACAATGAACACACACCTGAAATTAAGTTGTTGGATTCCTGAAAAATAATTGTACACCAAGGACATATAGATTATCTCTAGCCAATTGGCTGAAAGTTTTGAGTTTGTTTTACTGCTGATTCATGTTTCAATATCACCTATTCTCTGTAATGTTGAGATTCTGTGGTATGGTATGACTGGCAGGCACATGGCCAATGTCTTTCTTGCCTCTGTTGCTCCTCATGCTTATATTTAACTATGTCTCTTTCTGTCTGTTCCTTCTCCCAAAAGTTCCCTCCTTTGCTCCATCGTCAGGTGCATTCCACAGGGAATGCTCACCTCTTATTTTCTCTATGTCTCCTTAACTACAGACTCAGGCTCCAAACCACAGAGATAACATGCTCTATTTCATTCCTAGACTCCAATTTTCCACTTCTATTACAGAAACTTTGTTGTTCTGTTCAAGAGGTAGATTGATCCCCTCTTAAATTTTATGTGCAATTTTTTCTCACATCATGACAAGCTTGCTTTTACAAGAACAGATATTTGCATAAATAGACGAAGAGGATACACAGCCAAACTAATTCTTAACTTAATGGAATGATGAAGACTGAATGTCATTTCCAAAAAACCAAACCCATTGCCACAAAGTCAATTCTGACCTTGTTGACCTTGTTAAGTCAATTCTAACTCAAAACGACCATATAGGACACAGTAGAACTGCCCTGTAGGGTTTCCTAGGCTGAAATATTTACAGGAGCAGATCACCAGTTCTTTTCTCTCACAAAGTGGCTGATGAGTTCCAACCACTGACCTTTTGATTAGCAGCCAAATGCTTAATTAACCATGGTGCCCCGAGGGCTCCTAATGGTGACCTTAAACCAAAACCAAACCCGTTGCTGTTCAGTTGATTCCGACTCATAGTGACCCTTTATGACAGAGTAGAACTGCCCCATAGAGTTTCCAAGGAGCATTTGGTGGATTTGAACTGCCGACCTTTTGGTTAGCAGCTATAGCTCTTAACCACTACGCCACCAGGGTTTCCCATGGTGACCTTAGCCATGTGTTAATACAGCCTGGATTGAGAAATAAGTTTTACAGTTATTATGTACTTGATACTCTGCTGGTTATTAAGAATCATATTAGATGAAATATAATTGACTTCAATGAACATTTGTATTTTCTGATTATAAATGTAACATGTGATTATGTGAAAATATGATGCTCTACAGCAGAGAAAAAATAAATAGTAAAGCACCCAAATTATACACTACTTTTCTTTCAACGAATTCAAACAATTTATACACACATTAAATTATTCATTTTCTTAATATATGAGTAACATTTTAGTTTAGAGGGTCCTCTATGTTTCCTTTATGGTAGGTGTGCATTGGCAAACACATGCCCTAGGCCTTGGCACTCCATTTTTTTTCTCCCTGCTATTTCCTCCTACTCATCTCAACAGCTACACTCATTCTGCCCTCAGAATTATCCAGTACTCACCTCTGCCCTCTAAGTCCGGGCTGGAAAACTTTTTCTGTAAAAGACAAAATAGCCAATATTTTAGACTTTGCAGACCACATAGTCTTTGTTGCAATTATCAAGCTGAACCATTGTAGCTTGAAAGCAGTCATAAACAATAAATAAATGAACAAGATGTGACTGCATTAAAAAAAAAAAAAAACTTTACAAAAACAAGCAGCAAAGATCCACTCCTATCCCAAAGGCTACTCTATTGTTTCAGATTACTGAATTCCCCCATTAAAATGTTTATGCCCTTGTTTTAAGTTTAACTTTTATTAGTATGATTGAATTAATCCTTTTAAGGTAAGAAAGAGCAAGTAGCAGCATATTTAAGAAAGTGTTTTGTAAACCAAATGTATCTTCAGGTACTGGTCAGTAGTGGAGATAGGGGAGCAAGAGGAATGTGGCTGGCTTGGTGCAGAGGGCACAAGACGTGAAGGTATTATGCAGAAAATTTATTACCTTGGATGGTTATCTCCCCTCCCCCCCCATTTCAATAGCATAGGAAGGACAAAAGATGATAGTGGCTAGGCATTTCCTCCATTTCTAGCGTTTCATTTTCGAGCAGACCTACTTCATATCCAGGGTCTGAAAATGAGGTCTTCCCTTGTTCTTTCTCTCTTTTCTTTATACCACTTTTTCCCTCCCCTTTTCCTTTTTTTTTTTCCTTTGTCCTTTCCTTTCTACCTTTCTTTCCTTCTTTCCTCCTCACTCTAAAACTATGCAATAGGATCATGCTAGATACTTTGAACAAATAAAACTATTAGAGACCTCAAGGCACTCCCCATTTAATGAATAAACCAGCTACGTAAAAACTATAATATAGTATGTAAATTACCATAGAGGGATTTATACAAAAGGAAAGCCCCCCCACAAGCCCCTCTACTGCCAGTTTACTAGCAATTTGCCAAATTAATTAAATCATTCCACAAATAATTCTTGGAAGCCCCCTAAGTGCTGGAAACAATAGCACTTATCAAATTAAATTACACATGACTTGGACCAATTAATGATGTGTTAAATAGCTCTAGAAGTATTTAGTACCTGCAATGACATTAACTCATTAGGAAATTTTAGGAATGTTACTTAAATTTTCTGCAACACTGTTAGCTTAGTGTCAAAATAGGAAGAGTGACTCTATGGCAACCTGGCTCTTAATCTTCCCAAAGCATAAATTGTATATCAGAAGCATCATTTAAGTAAAACAATAGCATGTGATATATTCATAATATGTATTAAGTAAAAATTAGAGGGGTGATGTCAAGGAAAATGGCAAAGTAGGGAGCTCAAAGAATCAGTGCCTCTACTGAAGAAATCATTAAATTGGCAAAAACTGACAGAATCAAAATTTTTGTAACTGTGCAATATAATAAAACCTTGTAGAAATAAGGGAGATGCTCAATGAAGAAAAAACCGGATAAATTTTAGAAACAAATGTGGTAGCGGCTTTGCTTGCTCACCTACCATCTCCGATTCCAAACTATGGGGGCAATGATCTGCATTCTTGGTGTGATTTGATGAGGCCAGTGAGTCAATATGAACCTTGCTCTTAAAAAATTGGTTGCACCTTTTTACCTGTCTGGCAGTTTCCTGAAGGACTATTGCAGAGGCTGACTTTTGTTTTACCTCCTCTCTTTGGACTAAAGTTGCTTTTTGGGCAGTAGCAGCATCTGTTGAAAGCATTTAAGGACATGCACTGCCTAGCTTCCTGGGACAAGGAATGGTGGATGAGGCAAATAGAAAACAGACCCAAAAACCTAAGAATAAGCAGGATGAAGAGTAAAATTCTTAAGGGAATAAGGGCTTTGAAGGGCTACCATGTATACTGGGGAAGCAAGAGTACAATACACATGTCTAGAGCAAGATGCATCCTCAGGAGAGACCAGAGGGACTATGAGGTTTCACCTTTGGCTGATCTGTGGGTTCTGAACAGACAAGAGTGAAGACCAGAAAAAGAGTTGTAAGTAGCCTGGCTAAGTTTTGAAGGAGTGCTCCAGCTCAGAGCCAATCTGTAATGACAGGGAGAGGTTTTTTGTTTTGTTTTGTTCAGTCCAGGCATTTAAGGGCAATTTTGTCAGGTCACTGACTGACTACTGAACCAAGATTAAAAGGAAAAAAAAAAAAAGGACTTCAAAAACCACACATGACAATACAAGTACAATACAGTCTTTACAAAAATAGTTCGAAAAAGTCACAAAACAAATGGATGACTAAGCCCACACAATCATCAACAGTAAACACTCAGGATAAGAGGAGAATATCATTTCCAGGGTTATATAATAATATTCAAAATGTTCAGTTTTCAACAGAAAATTACAAAGCAGACAAAGAAGCAAAAAAGTATAGCCCATTCACAGGACAAAAAGAAACTGACAGAGACCATTCCTAAGGAAGCATAGACATTGGACTTACTAGACCGACTTTAATCAATTGCCTTAAATATTCTTAAAGAGCTAAAAGAAACTATGGTCAAATAGCTAAAGAATGTCAGGATAACAATGTATGAACAAATAGACCATAACATTAAAGAGAAAGAAATTTCAAAAGAAACCAAATAGAAATTTTGAAGCTGAAAAGTACAATAGCTGAAGAGAAAAAGTCACTAGAGAGTTAAGTAGTATATTTGAGCAGGCAGAAAAAGAACTGGTGATCTTGAACATAGAACAATTAAAAGTATCCCATCCGAGTATGAGAAAGACAAAAGAATGAAGAAAAATGAACAGTCTAGTGAACTGTGTGAAGCCATTAAGCATGCCAACAATGATCACCTTAAAGGTAAATGGATTAAATTCACCAATAAAAACACAGAAACTAGCAGAATGAATTAAAAAAAAAATGACCTAACTGTATGCTGTCTATAGGAGATTTACTTTATATCTAAACACATGAAGAGTTGAAAGTGAAAAAATAAAGATATTACACGCAAATAATAACCAAAAGAGGGCTAGGATGTCTAAACTAATATCAGGCAAAATAGATTTTAAGTAAAAAATTGTTACAAGAGACCAAAATGCATTGAATATTGATAAAAGCATCAATTTATAAAGGAGATATAAATAAACTCATCAAACAACAGATCCTCAAAATATATGAAACACTGACAGAATTGAAGGGAGAAATGAACAGTTCTACAATAATAGTTGGAGGCTTCAATACACTACTTTCAATGATGGATAAGACACCTAGACATAAGATCAATAAGAGAACAGCAGACTCAAACACTACTGTAAAGCAACGAGACCAAGCTGACGTATATAGAACATATGACCGAACAACAGCAGAATACACATTTTTTTCTCAAGTGGACAAGGGACATTCTCTAGGATAGACAACATGTTGGCCACAAAACAAGTCTCAATAAATTTAAAGAGATTAGAATAATACAAAACATCTTTTCCTACCACAATGGAATAAAACTAGAGATCAATAATAGAAGGAAAACTGAAAAATCACAAATATGTAGAAATTAACACTCGTAAACAATCAATGAGTCAAAGACAGAATCAAAAAGGAAATTAGAAAATATTTTGAGATGAATGAAAACAAAAATACAACATACCAAAACTTATGTGATATAATGAAAGCAGTACTCAGAGAGACATTTACAGGTACGAATGCTTGTATTAAAAATGAGTAAATAGCTCAAATAAATAACCTAACTTTACATCTTAAGGGATTATAAGAAATATATCAAATTTAACCTAAAGAAAGAACAAAAGAAATAATATCAAAGACAAGAGCAGAAATAAGTAGAAAAAACAGAATCAAACCAAAAGTTGGTTCTTTGAAAAGATTAATAAAATTGACAAACGTTTATCTAGACTGACTAAGAAAAAAGAGAGAGGATGCAAAAAACTAAAATCGGGAATCCAAATTTATCACTACTTACTATTTACTTTACAGGAATAAAAAGAATTATAAGAGCTTTATGAATTGCATGTCACAAAATTAGATAACCTAGATGGAATGGACAAATTATTGGGCACATACATTTCGGAAACTGACTCAAGAAGAAATGCAAAATCTGAATAGGCCTATAACAAGAAAAGAGATTAAATCAGTAATCAAACACCTCCTAACAAAGAATAGTCAAGGACTAAATAGCAAGCATTAAAAAAAAGATTTAACACCAATCTTTATCAAACTCTTCCAAAAATTGAAGAGAGAATATTTCCTAACTCATTCTAGGAGACCAGCTTCATCCTGATAACAAAGCCAGATAAACATATCACTAGAAAAGAATATTACTGGTCAATATTCCTCAAGAATATAGACTCAAAAATCCTCAACAAAATACTAGCAAACTGAATCCAAGGACATGTTAAAAGAATTATACACCATGTCTAACTGGTATTTATTCCAGGAATGCAAGGGTGGTTCAATGTAAGAGTATCGATCTATGTAATACAACACTTTAATAGTACAAATTGAAAAACCACATGATCATCTCAACTGATGCACAAAAAAGCATTTGATGAAGTCCAACACACTTTCATTATGAAAACAATAAGGAAAGTAGAAATAGAAAGGAGCTTCATGAACATAATAAAGAACATTTATTAAAAATCCACATTTAGACATTTTTTAATGTGATGGAGAAACAAATCACCAACTTCATATGAAAGGGAAAGAAGCCCCGGATAAGTAAAGCATTACTGAAAAAGAAGAAGAAAGTGGGAGGCCTCACTCTACTTGATTTTAGAACCTATTATACAGCCACAGTAGTCAAAACAGCCTGGTACTGGTACAACAACAGGCATATAGACCAGTGGAACAGAATTGAGAACCCAGATATAAATCCATCCACATATGAGCAGCTGATATTTGACAAAGGCCCAGTGTCAGTTAATTGGGGAAAAGTTAGTCTTTTTAACAAACGGTGCTGGCATAACTGGATATCCTTTTGCAAAAAAATGAAAACAGGACCCATACCTCACACCATGCACAAAAACTAACTCCAAGTGGATCAAAGACCTGAACATAAAGACTAAAACGATAAAGATCATGGAAGAAAAAATAGGGACAACATTAGGAGCCCTAATACAAGGCATAAACAGGATACAAAACATTACCAAAAAGGATGAAGAGAAACCAGATAACTGGGAGCTCCTAAAAATCAAACACCTATGCTCATCTAAAGACTTCACCAAAAGAGTAAAAAGACCACCTACAGACTGGGAAAGAATTTTCAGCTATGACATCTCCGACCAGCGCCTGATCTCTAAAATCTATATGATTCTGTTAAAACTCAACCACAAAAAGACAAACAACCCAATCAAAAAGTGGGCAAAGGAAATGAACACACACTTCACTAAAGAAGATATTCAGGCAGCTAACAGATACATGAGAAAATGCTCTCGATCATTAGCCATTAGAGAAATGCAAATTAAAACTACAATGAGATTCTATCTCACTCCAACAAGGCTGGCATTAATCCAAAAAACACAAAATAATAAATGTTGGAGAGGCTGCGGAGAGATTGGAACTCTTATACACTGCTGGTGGGAATGTAAAATGGTACAACCACTTTGGAAATCTATCTGGCGTTTTCTTAAAAAGTTAGAAATAGAACTACCATACAACCCAGAAATCCCACTCCTCAGAATATACCCTAGAGAAATAAGAGCCTTTACACGAACAGATATATGCACGCCCATGTTTACTGCAGCTCTGTTTAAAGATGGAAGCAACCAAGGTGTCTGTCAATGGATGAATGGTTAAATAAATTATGGTATATTCACACAATGGACTACTATGCATTGATAAAGAACAGTGAGGAATCTGTGAAACATTTCATAACATGGAAGAACCTGGAAGGCATTATGCTGAGTGAAATTAGTCGGATGCAAAAGGACAAATATTGTATAAGACCACTATTATAAGATCTTGAGAAATAGTATAAACTGAGAAGAACACATACTTTCGTGGTTATGAGGCGGGGAGGGAGGGAAGGTGCCAGAGGGTTATTTACTGATTAGTTAGTAGGTAAGAACTACTTTAGGTGAAGGGAAGAACAATACTCAATATACGGAAGGTCAGCTCAGCTGGCTGGATTGGACCAAAAGCAAAGAAGTTTCCAAAAGCAAAGAAGTTTCCGGGATAAACTGAATGCTTCGAAGATCAGTGGAACAAGGGCGGGGGTTTGGGGACTATGGCTTAAGGGGACTTCTAAGTCAACTGGCAAAATAATTCTATTATGAAAACATTCTGCATCCCACTTTGAAGTTAGGCGTCTGGGGTCTTCAATGCTAACCAGTGGCCATCTAAGATGCATCAATTGGTCTCAACCCACCTGGATCAAAGGAGAATGAAGAATACCAAGGTTACACGATAACTATGAGCCCAAGAGACAGAAAGGGCCACATGAACCAGAGGCTTACACCATCCTGAGACCAGAAGAACTAGATGGTGCCTGGCCACAACCGATGACTGCCCTGACAGGGAGCACAACAGAGAACCCCGGAGGGAGCAGGAGATCAGTAAGATAAAAGAAAAAAATGCAGACCCCAAATTCTGATAAAAAGACCAGACTTAATGGTCTGACTGAGACTAGAAGAATCCCAGCGGTCATGGCCCCCAAACCTTCTGTTGGCCCAGGACAGGAACCATTCCCAAAGACAACTCATCAGACACGGAAGGGACTGGACAATGGGTTGGAGAGAGATGCTGATGAAGAGTGAGCTACTTGTATCAGGTGGACACTTGAGAGTGTGATGGCATCTCCTGTCTGGAGGGGAGATAGGAGGGTAGAAAGGGTTAGAAACTGACAAAACCGTCAGGAAAGGAAAGAAGGAGGGAGCGGGCCGACTCAGGGGGAGAGTAAGTGGGAGTATGGAGTAAGGTGTATATAAGCTTATATGTGACAGACTGACTTGATTTGTAAACTTTCACTTAAAGCATAAAAAAAATTATTAAAAAAAAAATCCACATTTAACATCATACTCAATGGGGAAAGACTATTTCCCCCTAAGGCCAGAAAAAAGACAAGGATTCCCACTTTCATAACTGCTATTCAACACTGTACTAGAGGTTCTAGTCAGAGAAATTAGGCAAGAAAAAGAAATACAAGGCATCCACATTTGAAAGGAAGAATTAAAATTATCTTTATTCACAGATGATATCATTTAATATACAGAAAATCTTGAAGAATCCACACAAAAACTACTAAAGCTAATAAGTGAATTCAGCATAGTTTCAGAGTCCAAAATCAACACACTAAAATCAATTTTCTTCCTATACACCAGCAATGAAGAGTCCAAAAAACCAATTAAGAAAACAATCTCATTTACAATAGCATCCAAAGAAATAAAATACCTAGGGTTAAATTTAACCGAGGAGGTGAAAGATGTGTACACTGAAAACTACAAAGCATTGTTGAACAAAATTAAATAATACCTAAATAATTGGAAAGACACCCCATGTGCACAGATTAAAAAACTTTATGCTGTTAAGATGGCAATACTGACTCACAGTAATCTGCAAATTCAATACAATCCTTATAAAAATTCTAATACCTTTATTTTTGCAGAAATGGGAAAGCTAGTCCTCAAATCCATATGGATTTGCAAAAAGCCTCAAGTAGCCAAAACAAGCTTGAAAAAGAAGAACAAAGTTGGACGACTCATATTTCTCCACTTCAAAGGATACTATAAAGCTACAGTAATCGAAATAGCCTGGTACTTGTATAAGGACAGACATACAGACCAATGGAATAGAACTGAGAGTCCAGAAATAAACCCATACACCTCTGGTCAATTGATTTTAGACAAGAGAACCAAGGCCATTCAATGGGGAAAGAATAGTCTTTTCAACAGATGGTGCCAAGACAACTGGATATCCACATGCAAAACAATAAAGTTGGATCCCCTGCCTCATATCACATTAAAAGAAAAAGTCAAGGTAAAATGGATCAGTGATTTAAACGTAAAAACTAAAACTATAAAACTCTTATAAGAGAACATAAGGGTTAATCTTCATATCCTAGGATTTAACAACAGGTTGTTAGATATGACACCAAATGCATGAGCAATGAAAGAAAAAAAAAATAAATTCAACTTCAGCAAAATTGAAAACTATCCGTTAAAGAATATTATCAAGAAAGTAAAAAAAAAAACCTAAAAAATGAAATAAAATATTTTAAAATCATGTATCTTATAAGCATCTGGTACCTAGATATATAGAGATCTCTTAGAGCTCTGCAATAAAAGGACAATCAACCTCCTTAAAAAATGGGTAAAGGACTTGAATAGACATTTCTGTATAGGAGATATACAAATAGCCAACAAACACATGCAAAAACGCACAGCACCATTAGTCATTTGGAAAACTGAAATCGAAACCACCATGAGATACCACTTCACACCCACTAGGATGACTATAAACAAATGAAACAAAAACGCAATATATTAAGTGTTGGTGAGGTTGCGAAGAAATATAGAACCCTCAATTGCTGGTTGGACTATAAAATGGTTCCACAGCTGTGAAAAAGTTTGCTGGTTCCTCAAAAAGTTAAACATGGAATTACATACGACTAAGCAATTTCACTCCCACGTTTCCCTTCCTACCGGAAAGTAGAGTATTCCTATGAACCATTTCATAGGCCAAAATGGCGCACATTGAAGAAACGATTACCATTAGTTTATGTGGACAATTTTTTTGAGTGTTCCCAGACCAAAAAAAAAAACTTACTAAGTCATGCCAAGTAATACATAAAACCTAAAATAACACTAACATATAATAAGAGCATGAATGATATGATAAATACACATCCTACATAACGTGCGCGTAGTTTCCGGGGAAGGAATTTGGCGATGCCACTCTTACTGCTGAGATGTGCGCTGCCTCTTTAATGGCCCCTGCAAAACAAACGCTGAACGCTATTTCCGTTTTTCACCTTTTTTAGTAAAAGCAAATATTAAGATTTTTTTTTTTCTGTTAGCGAAAACAAGTACCAAGGTAGGTCTTTCCTAAACGCGAAGTGGCGAAAAAATCTGGGGATACCTGTATAAGCCTAAAAGAATTGTAAACAGGTTAAAAAAAAAAAAAAAAAATTTTTTTTTTTTTACTCAAACAAGTACTTTCACATAAATGTTTACAGCAGCATAGTTAACTACAGCCAAAAGGTGGAAACAAACCAAACGTCCATCAACAGATGAATGGCCTATACATACAATGAAATTTTATTCAACTTTAAAAAGAAGCACTGATACATGCTAAAACGGGGATGAACCTCCAAAATATTATGCTAAGTGAAAGAAGCCAGACACAAAAGGTCACATATTGCATGATTCCATTTATATGAAATACCCAGAATTGATAAATCCATAGAAACAGAACGCAGATTGGTGGTTTCCAGAGTCTAATGGCAGGAAAAAATGGCTTACTGGGTATGGCGTTTCTTGCAGGTAATGAAAATATTTTGGAGCTAGATAGAAGTGGTATTTGCATAACATTGTGATTGTACTAAATACCACTGAAATGTTCAATAAAACGGTTAATTTTATGTTATGTGAATTTCACCTCAATTAAGAAAAAAAATGCATGTGTCTGTTGTGTAATTTACATTTTGAAACTTTTAATTTCATTGCTTTTCTTGGTTTTAATTTGGTGTAACTATTTTATTTAAATTTTATGTGAGAGAATAAGAAGAATCAATTTTAATTTTTTATTCTTGCTTGGTTCTTTCATAAGTACTTTTCCTATGCATTTAGATTGATTTTATTTTAATAGCAAAATTACTTCAGATAAGACATTTTCCATGAAAAAAATAATTGATTTAAATTATATACATGAGTTGAAACATTGTTTTAAATTCATCTTACTTTTTGTTGCTGATCTGATTAAAAATGTTTAATCTTCACAAAATCCTATCAGGAAACTATTATGTATGATATTTGGGATTTAAAGTATTGCCCACCAGAGGGCTCTCATTTTTCTTCTATTTTTGCTTTTTAGAAAAATGCAAATCATAGTTTAATAAATTATAGCTTAACATTATTGAGCAAATCAAACATATTTTCTGATTATATGCAGGATTACCTTGAATTGTACATTTTAAAATAAGCTTATTATTATTGTGGCAAAAATAAGACATACTTTATATATACACATATTTGTAATGTCTACATTCCTCTATAAAACTGTGAATGGAAATTTGTAGAGTGAGCTATTTTTGAACAAGAGGAAATGAAACGAAATCTGTCTTTTAAAATTCATAGAGCCCAACCTCCAAAGTAACTTAAATGTACAGTAAATTTTAGGCATTAATCTCCATCAAGAGATGGAATAAGTTTGGGAAGGGAGCTGGAATCTGTATATCAGCCTGTGGACAAATAAAAATGATATAATTTAAGTTCTATAAAGAAGTATGCCTAATCAAAATACTCTATCGTTAATTCTCAGGAGAAGAGAAGGACGGACATGTAGTATATTTTGAAGAAGTCCCTCAAAGAAGTCTCATCCTCTCCCACTTCCCACTGTTGAGAATCATTTTGCTAAGTGGAGATTTCAGAGGGAGAAACTAATTGCTACAAGAAAATTACAGAGGCAAATCAGGGAAGTTTCTTAGACTGAACAAGGATGAATAAGAGTTCATCAGACAGATAAAGAAAGCGTGGGAAGAGCAAGCCAAACAGAGGCAACAGAATTATCAAAACCACTGAGCTAAGATATTAAAAACAAAATAAAAACCCAACCCAACAAAGATAAATACACAATGTCCTTAGAAATCAAAATATGACTCAGAGTGCCTGGGGAACTGATTAGGCCATAAGACCAAAAACCAAACCTGTTGCTCTCCAGTCAATTCCGACTCACAGCGACCCTACAGGACAGCGTAGAACTGCCCCCATAGCGTTCTCAAGAAGCAGCTGGTGGATTTGAACTGCTGACCTTTTGGTTAGCAACCAAGCTCTTAAAGTGAATGATAAAAGATACAGCTGGAGAAAGAGTTTGGGATCATGTTTTGAAAAGCCTTAAATGCCTGTAAAAGAGTTTGACTTTTTTTTTTTTTTGGTAGGAAATAAAGAGCCAAAGGTAATTTTTAAGCAGGAGAGTGGCTTAAACAGATCATTAATTTAGATAGCTACTTTTGAGGGATCTGGGGGATGGATTGATAGTGTGTTGTTGTTGTTAGGTGCCATCAAGTCACTTCTGACTCATAGTGACCCTATATGCTACAAAAAGAAATGAAAAACTGCCAGGTCTTGTGCCATCCTCACAACCGTTGTTACGCTTGAGCCCATTGTTGCAGCCACTGTGTGGAGGAATTAAAAAAAATAAGAGAGAGAATCAGTTAAGGAGAGATTATAATTATTCAGTCTATGAGCACCTTAATTTGGCCTGGATCAGTGTGGATGGTAAAAAAGGAGGCAGAAAAAAGAATACTAATATCATTAAAAGTTTCACCAAGCTTCAAGGCATGCGTATTATCTTTGTTGGCTCTGAGGACCTAAGCTTGCTAGAGCTTGATGCAACTCACCCCAGGACTCTTTGAGAACTGCATTCATGGTTTTGTCAGATAAACCAGAGAAATGACCAATCCCTAACTCTACCATCCTCTCCTCAGCCAATCGAAGGATATTCTGCTTTATTTGAGGAACATTTTTTTCCCTTGACATTTGCATTAAGAGAGCTATGATGAGGTGATACCTAAAAAGGGTTGGGAAAGGATACTTTTAGGATGGAGAGTTTAGGCCATATTTCTAGGCAAAAGAGAAAGAGCTAGTAGAAATTAAGTGATAGCAGATATAACAACAACAAAAAGGTCTAATTCACAGAGCCATATCTAGGATCATAGTAACTTTTAAATTTGTTAGCCAGTATTATGTAGGATTCACTATATGCCATGCAGTACTCTAAGAATTTACATGTATTAACTTACTATAGCAGGCGCCCTGCTAGCCCAATGGTTAAGTGCATGGCTGCTAACAGAAGGTCGGTGGTTCAAACCCACCAGCCACTATGCAAGAGAAAGACGTGGCAGTCTGCTTCCATAAATATTTAAAGCCTTGGAAAATCCTGTGAGGCAATTCTACCCTGTCCTATAGGGTTGATATGAGTCAGACTCCATGGTAATGGGTTTGGTTTTAACTCATTACATCCTCACAATAATTTTATGGAGAAAGTTCTATTATTTCATCCATTGTAAAAGGAGAAAATGAGGCAATGACTGTTTAAGTAACTTGTCAAGCATACAACCAATGTTGGGGAAGCCAGGGTTTGGATACCTGCAAGGTGGATACATAGGCCATTTTCTTAAAGACTTCTGTATTCTACTTCTCCATCCAGATGGAGGCCAGATGGAAAGAGAAAGAACATGTTGGAGTAAATCGTGACCTCCATCCACCAGACCTCCAGATAAACAAGCTAAAGGTGTTTTGTGGCTCCGGTGATTCTGTGGTGTTTTTATCTAAAGGATGAGTTTGAGCAGGATTTACCTGGCCTGTCTGTGTTGTTTATTGTAACTAAAGCTGGTACCGTATGAGACACAGCTGGCAGGAGAATGGAAATCAGCCCTGTAATCTCTTTGTCCTGGAATGACTAAAGACTTACAAAAAGTAAGAAGCTGTAAACCTAGATGACTTACTCCAAGCTGACATGCACATCACACATTGTTAGTGCTTGTTTGTTACTCCCAGTGTGGGAAAACAGACAATTAGGAAGCTGCTTATGAAGGCCTAAGCCCCTCAGGAAAGGAATACTGCATGTGTGTCTGCTTCCTGCTTGTATCTTTTGAATCATTAGCAAAGTTTGGTGTTGGGTAAGACCTATGATTCATATGAGTCTGTTTCGACAATTCTACCTTTGGTGGCAATTCACTAAGAGATGAAAAGAAGACAGTGGTTGGTGTTTTGGCTTTCAACAACTAAAGTCTTACCGTAATTTCACGTATTACAGTCCTGAATTCAGTGTAACCCAAATTCATGGCCACACGCATCCCTATCATGCCCATGATTCCCAAGTTTCTTTCTATGAGTCATAGGTCCATTCAGGTCTCTGGTTTGGCAGAATGGGACTACAAATTTCATACAGATGCAAAGCTTTCATAAAAATAAAGATAAAGCTAATATTTATTGAGCAATTACTATTTCCTTATTTATCTTTGCCATTAACTTGTTTATTCTTAACAACCTTACGAGGTAGGTGCCATTATTATTACTGTTTTAGAGTTGGAAAAACTTAATAAATGTGTCCCCATTATTGTCCTCAATCTGACCAAAATTTCTTTCCCACAGAATAGTGAGGAGGGTAGCACAGGAGTGGAGAGGGGTATTAACATCTTCCCTTATAAATAATACAGGCATCTCCCTTAGGCTCTCTGTGAGTTTGATACATAAGATTCCGTTTTCTTTCTAACCATTCATGGTTCCTTTTCTGACATTCTGCCTCTACCCACTAACCTCTCCCCTTTCAATCCTCTTTGAAAATCTATCTTTCTCCCTTGACTTCAGCCCCACGGGACCCAAGAAGGTAAGGCTAGTTTTTTCCCTCCCCCTACTGCTCGTGGGGAGATAAGATACTTGCTTCCAACAGGACTTCATGGCTTCTCACATTTGGTCTCTGCCTCTCCAGTCAATTTTTGACATTGCCACGAACTATTCTCCTAAACATTAATCGACTGTCTCTCAATTAGCTAGACAGCAAAATCAAAATCCCTCAGCATGGTTTTACAATCTTGCCCCAATCCACCTTCCTTGCCTTATCATTCTGTTTTCAGTCAAGACCTAAACTCTTCCCTCATGGGTCTGTCACCTACTCTTGCCACTCAATGCTTTGCAAGTGCCTCTGTGTAAGACATGATTCCTTCTGTCTTATGTAAGTGCTAGCTGATTACATGACTTTTATAAAATTAGAAACCTCACTAGGGAGAAGACAGAATATATCTCTATACACCTAATGCATTGGGAAAAATTGCTGCAAAAGACCTCTTTAAAGTGTTAGAAAGCAAAAATGTCACATTGAGGACTAAGGTGCTCCAGACCCAAGCCTTGGTATTTTCAATTTTCTCATATGCATGCGAAAGCTGGTCAATGAGTAAGGAAGATGGAAGAAGAATTGATGCCTCTGAATTATGGTGTTGGTGAAGAATATTGAATATACCATAGAGTGCCAGAAGAATTAACACGTCTGTCTTGGAAGAATTACAGCCAGAATGCTCCTTAGAAGTGAGGATGGTGAGATTTTGTCACACATTCTTTGGACATGTTATCAGGAGGGACCAGTCCCTGGAGAGGGGCATCATGCTTGGTAAAGAAGGGTCAGCAAAACAGAACAAGACTCTCAAGAAGATGGATTGACACAGTGGCTGCAACAAAGGGCTCAAACATAGCAACAAATGTGAGGATGTCACAGGACTTGTCAGTGTTTTGTTCTGTTGTACATAGCGTTGCAATGAGTCAGAACCGACTCAATGGCACCTAATAAAAATGACAACATACACTTATACTGACTGGTATATACAGGCACTCAAAAATTAATTATTAAATTACATTATTACTTAACAAATATATATTTGGCACTTACTCTACATTAGGCCCTCTGCTTCAAGATGAAAACTAAAAAAAAATTTCTATTAAACATTTTCTCAGCAGAAGTTGACTTCTTAAGTTTTGGTGAGATGTCCTAGGGTATAAACAGTTTTTTAAGGCTCCATAGTCTTTAGTCAAGGTTTTAAAGAATGTGCTAGTTTCTCTATTGCATTCTTTAGAATTAGGTTTAGCTGAATATAATTATACCAAAATAGAGTACTTTAAATAAAGCTGCTCTCTCACATAAAATAAGTTCAGAGGTAGGCAGGTTCAATCTGGGGCAGGAACTCTGGATTTGTCAGGGACCTGTCCACCTCTATCTTTGCACACCATATCCCTCAGCTGTCATCCTGCCCCCATGGTGCTCCAGCCATTACATCTGCTTTCCTACCCGACAGGGCAAATATGAAGCTTCCAAAAGTCAGAGAAAACGATTCAATTTAGTTCCAATTGGCCAGCACATAATCACATGGTTTTAACCATGTATGGAGGGACAGAAGCTGTGGAATAAAATGTCTAAGCCTGGCACATTGCCTTCCTGAGTAAAACCAGAGATTTTTAACTAAAAGGGAAAGAAATGAATGTACATTCCATTTAGGTCTTGCTAGAGCTCCATGTAAACTTCTTCAACCAAAATAAACACATATGTAGATTTGAAATGAAGTCAGATTAAAAAATAAGCTTTTAGGTATAACTGGGCTAAACTTGAACAGTTTACATTCAAAATTACAGCTTAAGTAATCACAATATGAAGATTGGAAAAATTTTATCAATTAAAATTCAAAGTTTACTTGGCCAGTGTCCCGAATACTTATCTCTCTCCCCCACATCTATTTTCCCCTGTCACCCTCCGACAAGCTACCCTCCCACATTCTCACCCATTTTGTTTATGCCCTAAGGACTATTTTCCTAAGTACTTTTCTTCAGAACCCCCTTCCTTGGGCTATTCTACCTCTTACCACCATTGAAGTATTTAAGTATATGCCTAAAAAAAAAAAGTAACATATATTTATGCATATACCCAGGGAGGAGCCCTAGTGGTGCAGTGGTTAAGCACTAGGCTGCTAACCAAAAGGTCAGTGGTTTGAACCCACCAGCCACTCAACTGGTGGGTTCTGCTCCAGTAAAGATTACAGCCTAGGAAACCCTATGGAACAATTCTGTTCTGTCCTTTAAGGTTCACTATGAGTCTCAATCGAGCTGATGGTAACAGGTTTGGTTTTTGCCGGGCCTATCTATGCAGGCTTTAGTGGTTAAGAGTTACCCACTGAACAGCAACAGGACCAATAACTCACCTCTTTTGGGAAGGGGCTGAATCTTCCTAAAATATAACAAAGTGAGAGTTTTAGCAATGATAAAGGGAATAAAAGAATAGGAACAGAGCCTAAGCAAAAGATTACAAACTTCTGCAGTGGCAAGAGTGTTGTCTTCAGAGGAAAGGACAAGAGAAAAGTTCTAAGTGGGAAAAATAGT
Source organism: Elephas maximus indicus (assembly GCF_024166365.1). NCBI lineage: Eukaryota > Metazoa > Chordata > Mammalia > Proboscidea > Elephantidae > Elephas > Elephas maximus. Next base: position 44,709,555 of record NC_064823.1, read on the forward strand.
GACTGTCTAACTACAATCCATTTCGTTTTTATCCAGAGTGGGTACAGAAACACCAATGTTATTCTTCCTGTAAGTGTAGCCAGAAAAGTCTGATAAATGAACACTTTTAATTTTGCTATGTGGATCAATTTTAATGTTTTCCAAGAAAAATTGTTAGCTCTAGAATTTTTTTTAGAGAAGTTAAAGTCTTTGTAATTATACTGAGAGGATTTGGGAGGTTATTATCCAAAACTCTCCTCCTTCTTTGTTTTTCTAAATTTTAAAAACTTCACTAAGCATGTCCAAAATGGAAAATCAAAGTATCTCCTTCCTCTTGTCAGTAATTCTAAACCTTAAGCAACCAGCTAATTTTCTTCTTTCTTAACCTTAAAAAGTTAAAAGTTTGAGACTTTGGAGACTTTGGACTAAACATGCAGATTGAACATACGTGTTCATTTCTCCCAAAACTGCATTAAAATGACAGCAAATAAATACATATTTTAAAATATTAACCCACAAGTATGTGGAGAATAAGAAGGAAAATATCACCAAATTTGCAGTGGATTGATGGATGGTAACTGACTTGGCAGAGCATAGAAAGCTGAAATCTAAATGTCTACTGGGAGAAATATCAACAAGAAACAAGGCTCAATAATTGGGAGAAATCTGGCATCTCAGAGGATAAGGACATGAAACAAAAATGGCAGAAGAATAGATTAAAAGTCTATATAGGAGAAGTTAGATCCCAGATACCCTTTTGTGTCCTATTACAGTATCATACTCCCTGACTGCAGCAAGAAGATTTACTCCCTGGAGAAATTTTGCAAGAGAACCTCTGTGTACAGAGGCCCAAGACTGTATTTGAATGACTGTACTGAACATACAGTCCTGCCAGGACCAAGAACAGGGAAAACACTGGAGGAATTCTATGAACCGGTAGGAGAATATCAACTCTTCATTTCTGGCTTCAAGTTCAGGTTGTGGGCCTTATCCTTGAGTAGGGTTATTCATAGGAGAAACTGACTGGCTAAAGAGAAGGGACTGACATTTGTGTAACTCCTGATAAAATAGATGGATTTTGCCCTATCACCTTACATGAAACCAATCACTTGGAAAAAAACTTCCAAACATAGAGAGCTTCCACTGAACTTTATAAGGCCTCTTCTTAAATATTAAAAATAGCTAAGTTCCTCAGGCCTGTTATAAAATCTTCCACATGCAAATGAAAGAATAAATTAATCAAATAGAGGGAAAAAATTCAAAAGGATACCCAAGGAGAGAAAAAGCACAACAAAGCTCTAAAAATAATTAATATACTCATAAAAAACCAAGTCAAACCCATTGCCATCGAGTCAATTCCAACTTATAGTGACCCTATAGGACAGAGAATAACTGCCCCATAGAATTTCCAAGGACTGCCTGTTGGATTTGAACTGCTGATCTTTTAGTTAGCAGTGGTAGCTCTTAACCACTATGCCACCAGGGTTTCCAATATACTCATAAAAAAAAAAATTTGTTTTTTTGTGGGGGGGGAAATGAAGATATTGCATCATGAAAAAAAATGCAGAAAATGAACAGAGAACAATGAAAATTCTTAGAAATTAAATATGTTGTTGTTGTTAGGTGCCGCCGAGGTGGTTCCGACTCATAGCAACCCCATGCACAACAGAACCAAACCCTGCCCGGTCCTGCATCATTCTTACAATTGTTGTTATGCTTGAGCTCATTGTTGCTGCCACTGTGTCAATCTACCTCGTTGAGGGTCTTCCTCTTTTCCGCTGACCCTGTACTTTGCCAAGCCTGATGTCCTTCTCCAGGGACTGATCCCTCCTGACATCATGTCCAAAGTATGTAAGACGCAGTCTCGCCATCCTTGCTTCTAAGGAACATTCTGACTGTACTTCTTCTAAGACAGATTTGTTCGTTCTTTGGCAGTCCATGGTATATTCAATATTTTTCAAGAACACCACAATTCAAAAGCATCAATTCTTCTTCGGTCTTCCTTATTCATTGAGCTCATTGTTAAATATAAAGCTAAAATTAATGTTATATATATAACATTAATTATATATAATCATGTGCATCATATTAAATATATATATGCATATCTCACATACATAAATATACATATATATTTAAGGGTGTGACAGATTATACATGCCCACAAATTCTTTGAAATTCCTTTCATTGTAAGATAGAAAGATGGCCCTCGATGGGCAGATAGAATGCAGTCAAAGTGGCATTCTAGGACTTCTGAGGTTAAGTGTAAGAATTCCTATATCTTCCAGTGAAGTCTCTTGGAATTTGCTCTCTGGGCATCCTGCGCCACATGTAAAATGTTTGATTAACCTGATAACACTATGCTGAAGAGGCCACACGAAGGCACACTGGTTGACAGTCCCAATAAATCCATCCTCCTAGTCATCCCTCCCAAGACTCCAGACATGTAACTCAAATTATTTGGAACCATCCAGACTAGCCCATCCACAAGCTGCACATCACCAAGTGACCTTGGTTACCACCTGAACGTTGTTGGGATTCCTGGCCTACACACTCTTGTAAAATAATAAAAATGATTGTTGTAAGTCACTATACTTGGGCTAGTTTGTTAACTGGAATACATAACTGTAACAGAGTATAACTTTAAAGTAAATAAATATCCTAGAAAGCAGAACAAAAAAATAAAGAAAATCAGGAGTAGGACCAAAAAGATGAGCATCATTCCAAATGTTCACCTTGCAATAAACGAAAAACCAGTTGTCACTGAGTTGATTCCAACTTAGGGTGACCCTATGTCAGAGTATAACTGTGCTCTATACGGTTTTTCAGTGGCTGATTTTTCATAAGTAGATTGTCAGGTCTTTCTTCCCAGGTGACCCTGGGTTGACTTGAACTCCTAAACTTTTGGTTAGCAGTCAAGCACATTAACTGTTTGCGCCATCTAGGGAGTTCTTCAACATTCAACATGAGCTAGAGGAAATGGAGGGATGTAAATTATTGTGGAAAACATACAAGGAAATTTTCCTTGAACTGGAGAACATGAATTTCCAGACTTAATGGATCCAATGAGTGTCCAGCACAAGAAATACAATGGATAAACTTATTGAAGCTCACCAAGGCACAGCATAAATTTTCAGACACTAAAGATAAAAGGAAGATTCTGAGAGATTGTAGAAGAAAAAAGAAATGAGTCACATACAAAGGACTGTGCATGAGAATGGTATTAGACATCTCCACAGTGATACCAGAACACAAAAGACAAGTAACAATGTTTTCAAATTTTGTAAGGAAAATTCTTTCCCAGCTGTATCCCTTCAAGCTACCAATCAAATTAGATAGTAGAAAAAAGAAGTATGTATTTTTAGACATGCAATATCTCTGAACATTTATGTCTCATGTATCTTTTCCCAGGAAGCTAGTAGACATGGCATATCACCAAAATGATGGCATAAGTTTAGAAACAGCAATACATGGGATCCAGAAGTCATAGAAGCAAGAAAAGACAACTGTCAGGATATGGGAAAATACATGAAAGCCATGTGACTAAGCTGACGAGCAACCAGCCAAAGTGAAGTGAATGGGCAGTAGGCTGTCGTTGGGATGTCAAATGGAATTGATAGAGTAACTGACGCATATGACTACACTGAGAGGGCTTTGGCAATTCTATTGGAAAACTTAAGAATTAGTACTAGTTGCATAGAAAGTTAAACAAGCAAAACACAAGGTAACTATGAATTCCAGGAAAAGCAATTTGTAAAATAAAGAAAATGTAAAAACATTGCACAATGTAGCTCCACTAGGATCACTGCTTGCTTAATCAAAATTTTGTGAGCTTGAATGAACTTTGATACAATAAAAAAGTGTGGAATATTGGAAGATTCGTGGAGAAGTGTGTATGGGAGGGTGTGCACATGTGTGCAAGCTCTAAATTCTAATCAACTTTAAGAAGCAGAAAGTAGATAATATTAAAAAATTAAGGAATCATTTTAAGCATTTTATTTAGAATGTAGAGGCAAATAGAATAAAAAGTTAAAAGATTTCAAAGTAGGGTAAACTTTAGAGATGGAAGAATGGGTAGGGAACTGCTCTTTTCTTTTAAAACTTGTACTATTTGATTTTTTAATATATACATATGTATTAATTTAATATAAAAAATTTTAATTTTGCTTTTTTTCTCTATTACATGCCTTTCTTGAATTATATAATTTAATTCCATTTGATTCAGTTGCCAGGTACGTTCCTTGTAAAGCTGATCCATAAAGAAGATTGTTCCTATCCAGAAAATATGGATAATTTCTACTTTTACCAACCAAATTTAAAATTAAATATCCTATAGTATTGGGTATTATCAGCCATTTTATTATTTATTCCACATAACAGATGAACAATTGGTTTCTTACTCTTTAACTATGTATTTATTTGATTAAACATAATAGCCACAATTCAATAACTTGCCAGTCACAGTTCTAAGTGTTTTACATATATTAATTCAGTTAATATATGAGGTATACATATCAATTCAGATTATATCTGGCTGGGAAACAAAACCAAAAATAACAGCAGTTTATACAAAGCAGAAAATTGCTCTCACACATAACATATATATTATCTGAAGATAAGAGGACTAAGGCTAGAAAAAGGCACTACTCCAAAAAGTTTTCGAGAACCCAAGGTCATCCCAGATCTTTGCTTCGCCATGCTCAGGGTGTGGTCCTCATTCTCATGTTCAAAGATGAAAACAGACAAGTTCCAGCTCACAGAATGAAGAAAGGCATGAAGATGAAGGGAAGCAAAAGCAAGCTTGGTCTGTTTCTTAAGTAGGGCTTACTAAAGCCATTAGGTGTAACTTTCAATTTCTTTCCTTGGGTACACCTTAGTCACAATCACACACACACACACACAAAAAAACTTGCAAGTTATGTAGGAAAAATTACTGGCATCTATTCTGACAGGTTTGCGCCTAGCTAAAATTTTTCTTTCTATAAAAGAGAGGATTAAGAAATATTTGAGTACAACATTTTATCATCTCTATTTTACAAATGGAGAAGCTGAGGCATGGAGAGGTTAAGTATCTTTTTAAAGGTCATGAAGCTAGTACATAGAGAACCTGGGTTAAGAATCCAGTAGGGACTAGGTTTAAACCCAACATCTGAAAAATTACATGATTTACTGCCTTTTAACTTTTTATATGTCCATTAGTATTTGTCATTTGTAGTTCCTTTTATTGTAAAGTGTGTCAATGAGTTTTGCCTGTTTCTATATTGGAGTCTCTGTGTGAGGCAGTAGTTCAGGGGTTAGTTTCAACCAGGTTCAAAAAGCACTGGTGAACTACAGGAACTGATGACCCAGACCAACATGCTACCCACTACGTCTGTATCCACACCTCTCCCTTATCTCACACCAGTGGTCTTATGGGACGTTCCCTATGGCCAGCAGTGGAGGAAGAAGTGAAAGTTGATTCACGGATGAGTCTCTTCGATATGTGGCAGCAAGCTGAGAAAGTACTGCTGTTGCCATCCCATTCTCTACTCTCTCTGATTGCTCTGAAATCTGGTGGAGAAATGAAATAACTCCAAGGGGGCATAGCTTGGGCAGTGTGCCTGGTTATCCACTTTGTGTGGGAAAATATATACCCTGATATAGGGATAGATAGGCAACCTTCAATATGTACCCAGTGCTGGATTTCAGTTGCGATAAGTAAATAATACCAGTCCCTCAAACAACACGATTTAAATTCCAGCTACCATACCATATTAACTGTAATTGCATAAAATACAAAATTTTCTGTGTACTCCTCAGTCTACAAATCACTATGTAAATAAAGATATGCATCATGAGTGGTGGTCAATCACTTTTATTTTTGCATAAGTCTGACGGTGATTGGTCACTGTACTGTTGCTCAGTTCATGCAACAGACAGCAAAGCATGTAGTTGTGATGTCACCTCGTCCCCAAATGATAAACCCATATGACATTTTACTAAATTGGTAAGTGAAAGAGGGACTTGGTCAACAAAGATGAAAGTGTCACAAATAGATGAAAGATGATAACACTGGAAGCGAAATTGGATGTGATTAGAAACTTTGAAAATGGAGACAACAAAATAAAGATAGGATAAGACACAAAACTGTAAGGATCTTTGGTATGAACCAATTGAAAAAGTCAGATTAATATCATAAACAAGGTAAAATCACTTCAACATCTTTTACTATAAATTGCACTAGGAACAGAAAGACACTTATATTTAAAATTGAGCCTTTACTTCCACTTTGTATCGCATGTAATGTGGTAGAGACTTTTACCACACAGTGCAAATAACTTTGTAGGATTTGGTTCAAACTTAAACTGAGTTGTAGAAGGAATAGTTGACTATGGAAATGTTGATGCTGTCACCAATTGAGAGACTAGACATACACCCAGAGGAATTTAATGAAGGTCAATTTATAAACATAAATGAGGAAAGTGATTTGATGAAAAGTATGAAAATGTCCTAGAGGAAGTCACCTAATAAAAATTTTCACATTAAAGGAACTCTTGGAAACATTTTATGACATTAAAAACAAAAAGGACAAAATGTTGGAATCTGATTCAAACTTAGAAAGAAATGTGACAGTTTGCTAAGGCACAGAAAAAATGTTTGCTCCATATTATAAATTGTGGTTAAGAGCTCAGCAATAGTAAAAAAAAAAAAAAATCTTTCCCACTATTTTGCACATTAATGAGGTAGCAGGAATGGCGGCAATGGCTGTGGAGGGTCTCTTCTCTCAAGAAGGATCTCTGAGCAGCCTCTGAGGAACTGGCCGGCACTGCCCTGCCCCCTCCGCCCTCTCCTGCTGGCAGGGGAGCTGCATCCAGCTGCTGATCAGGGAGGCCTTCTCTGTGGCCACAGCTTCCAGGAGGGCACGCAGAACCCTGGGTGCCTCTTCTGGGTTCCCAGCTCCCATGTGGCTTGAGGCCCTGCAGCTCAAAATTGCTGTGAGGTGGGAAGGGAGGAAAGAAAGAGGAATCAGAGAGGGTGTTTGGAAAAAATGACATCCGAAAGTGAGCTAAACTGAGCTTGAAGCCTCTGGCTTGGTGGGGCCAGGTGCATGGTTAGGCTCCCAGCGACTTCACAGGAAACCCAGAGTCCAGGTGACTTGCCAGGCCCTGAAGGCAGAGCAGGCTCTGGGGTCCTGAATGCAGGGCTTTTAGGGGTAGAAGTGGAGCCCTGGAGGAGGCTCCTCAAGGGAAGCTCTGACTCAGCACAGGAGGAAGGTGAAGTGGTTAAGCCATGGGCTCTCTAGTCACACAGCCTGGCTTTATCCAGCTTTGTCTCCTCCAAGCCTCCTCCTCCACAGAGGAATAATCCATAACTGGACTAGTCACAGGGATGAGCACATCAGTAAATCTTAGCTGTTATTATTCCTATGATCATATTTTCTGAATAAAAAAATCAGACAAATGGATAGTCTTAAAAAAAAAATTCTCCATTTTTGCAAAATGCCTATTTTTCATAAGGACCTGATGTTTGGAACCTAACCTTGTCAATAAGTGAGGAGTGGGTGTAAAGGCCTCAGAAGACAGAGGCTCAGTTGAACTTCCTGGGTGGAGATAGCAAATATATGCTCCCAGGAGAACAAGTGTACCCCCTGGTGACATGAAAACTCTGTGTGAAGACCCCTTCCAGACCTCACCCTATGTGTTTGTATCCCTTTTTCTGCTAGGTTAAAGATATTCATTCCCCTGGAGTTGTGAGTTGTTCCTGCGGATGATCAGACCTAAGAAACAGAGAAGGTGCTGCTTGCCCCAGACCTAGCCCAAGGTGAATGGGGTAAGAGAGAAAGGGCCGCATGGGAGCAGCTGGGCTCTGGGCTAACCAGGGAAGGGAAGCTGAGATTCCCATTAAGACTCAGCTGGCATATGGAATGGGATTTGTTATCAACCACACAATTCGGCTTCAAAAATGGATGATCTCCATTTTCTTGGACTGGTTTGATACAATTGGTGCAGCAAGCAGGGTGAGCTAGAGAGAATCTCGTATAGCATAACGTCCAGCCTGCCAGCAAAGGAATTCATTGCTGATCTTTCAACACAGTAAGTAACAGCCTTAGAGGAACACAAAGCCACTTGATGTTAGCTGGAGGTGTTTTGTACCAGTTGCTGCAGCATTGATTCCAACTCATATCGACCCTATAGAACAGAGTAGAGCTGCCTCATTGGGATTCCAAGGCTATAATCTTTACGGGAGCAGACTGCCACATCTTTCTCCCAAGGAGCAGCTGGTGGGTTCAAACCTCCGACCTTTCAGTTGGCAGCTGAGCTCTTAACCACTGCTCCACCAGGACTCCTAAGTGTTTTTCCTACCTGATCTATTAGTTAGTAAAAGAGTTATGTTTAAATTATCCACTATTAACTGGTGACTTAGGAGCCCTGATGGTACAGTGGTTAAAGCACTTGACTGCTAACCAAAAGGTCAGTGGTTTGAACCCACCAGGCGCTCCATGGGAGAAAGATGTGGCAGTTCGCTTCTGTAAAGATTTACAGCCTTGGAAACCTTACAAAGGTAGTTCTACTCTGTCCAATAGAGTCGCTATGGGTTGGGGTTGACTCAATGGCAGTGGATTTGGTTTTTAGTTTTTTTATCAGGATAAGTTCCCTCTAAGTTTTTTATTTTTTAACCATTGATTGGTTTTTGATTATTAAACTATCTTTCATCTTTGAGTAAAGATCATTTAATAATGATTTGATTTACTAATATTTTTAAATACATTTTCCCATGTATGTTCATGAGGTATATTCATTTGTAATTTTTGGTTTTGATTTTCTTATGTAGCCTTTGTCTGGTTGATATCAGGTTTGATCCAGCCTCTTTCAATGAGTTGAGAAGTAGTCTGTCTTCCCTTTGTGTGTGGTTGGTTTTGTTCCTTCCTTAAATGTTTGCTAGAATTCACCAGTAATACCATTTTGGCTTGGAGCATTTTTTTGTAGGAACAATCTTAGTTATAGATTAAACTTCTATTAGTGTATATTGGTCTGTTCGCCTGTTATTTCTATTCTTGAGCCAATTTTGTTAGCCTTTCAAGGAATTTGTCTGTTTCATCTAAAGTGATCATTTTGTTGTCTAAAATTCTTGACAATACTTGTCATTTTAACGTAGGATCTTCATGATGCTCCCTCTTTCACGTCTAGTAATCTTAATTTGTATCTTCCTTCTTTTTCTTAATCAATCTAGCTGAATTATAAAAAATAAATAAATGTTTTTATAGGGTTAACATTTAATTTTTTTTATAATTCACTCTTTTTTTGTTGTTGAGAATACGCACAGTAGAACGTACACCATTCAACAATTTCTACATGTACAATTCAGTGACGTTGATTACATTATCGAGTTGTGCAACCATTCTTATCCTCTTTTTCCAAGATTTTCCTCCTCCATTAACATAAAATCACTGCCCCCAAGTCTTTTATCTAATCCTTCCACTTGTTGTTGTCAATTTGATCCTAAAGAGATAAATCTTAAAAAAACACAACACTCAAGTCAGACATTCTTTACTACTTAAAAAAAACCCAAACATATGAAAAGATGCTCAATGTCATTAGCCATTGTTGTTGATGTTCTTATGTGGCATTGAGTCAGTTCCGACTCATAGCAACCCCAGGCACAACAGAAGGAAACACTGTCATTCCCACAATTGTTGTCATGCTTGAGCCCATCATTGCACCCACTGTGTCAATCCATCTCTTTGAGGGTCTTCCTCTTTTTTTTGACCCTTTACTCTACCAAGCATAATGTCCTTTTCCAGGGACCGGTCCCTCCTGATAACACGTGCAGAGAGTATGAGACAAAGTGTCCTCATCCTTGCTTCTAAGGAGAATTCTGGCTGCACTTCTTCTGAGACAGATTTGCTTGTTCTTCTGGGAGTCCATGGTGTATTCAATATTCTTCACCAACACCATAATTCAAAGGCATCAATTCTTCTTTGGTCTTCCTTATTCATCGTCCAGCTTTCACATGCATACAAGGCGATTGAAAACACCATGGCTTGGGTCAGGTGCACCTTAGTCCTCAAAGTGACATTTTTGCTTTTTAACACTTTAAAGAGGTCTTTTGCAGTAGATTTTCCCAATACAATGCCTCTTTTGATTTCTTGACTGCTGCTTCCATGGGCATTGATTGTGGATCCAAGTAAAATGAAACCCTTGACAAATTCAATATTTTCTCCATTTATCATGATGTTGCTTATTGGTCCAGTTGTGAGGATATTGTTTTCTTGATGTTGAGGTGGAATCAATACTGAAGGCTGTGGTCTTTGATCTTCATAACTATGTGCTCCAAGTCATCTTACTTTCAACAAGCAAGGTTGAGTCATCAGCATATCTCAAGTTGTTAACGAGCCTTCCTCCAATTCTGATACTGCATTCTTTTTCATATAGTCCAGCTTCTTGAAGTATTTGCTCAGCATACAGATTGAAAAAGTATGATGAAAGGATACAATCCTGACATGCGCCTTTCCTGACTTTAAACCATGCAGTATCCCTTTGTTCAGTTTGAAAGACTACCTTTTGATCTATGTAAGGTTACTCATGAGCACAATTAAGTGATCTGGAATTTTCAGTCTTTCCAATACTATTCATAATTTGTTACGATCCACACAGTAAAAATGCCTTTTTGTAGTTAATAAAACACAGGTAAATATCTTTCTGGTATTGTCTGCTTTCAGCCAGGACCCATCTGACATCACCAATGATATCACTTGTTCCATGTCCTCTTCTGAATCTAGCTTGAGTTTCTGGCACTTCCTTATTGATGTACTGCTACAGCTGCTTTTAAGTGATCTTCAGCAAAATTTTACTTGCTTGTGATATTAATGATATTGTTCAGTAATTTCCACATTTCGTTGGATCATCTTTCTTTGGAATGGGTACAAATACTGATCTCTTCCAGTCGGTTGGCCAGGTAGCTGTCTTCGAATTTTATTGGCATCAATAAGTGAACACATTCAGCACTGCATCCACTTGTTGAAACATCTCCATTGATATTCCTTCAATTCCCAGAGCCTTGTTTTTCAAGAGTGCTTTCAGTGTAGCTTGGACCTCCTAAGTATCATCTGTTCTTGATCATATGCTACCTCCTGAAATGGTTGAATGTCGACTAGTACTTTTTGGTTCAGAGATTCTGTGTATTCTTTCAATCTTTTGATGCTTCCTGCATCATTTAGTATTTTCTCTGTAGAATCCTTCAATATTGCAACTCAAGACTTGAATTTTTTCTTCAGTTCTTCAGCTTGAGAGATGCTGAGCATGTTCTTCCTTTTTAATATTCTATCTCCTGGTCTTTGCACATTTCATTATAATAATTTACTTTGCCTTCTTAAGCCGCCCTTTCAAATCTTCTGTTCAGCTCTTTTACTCTGCATCATTACTTCCTTTCACTTCAGCTACTTTACATTCGAGAGCAAGTTTCAGAGTCTCTTTTGACACCATTTTGGTCTTTTCCTTCTTTCCTGTCTTTTAAAAGGCCTCTTGCTTTCCTCATGTATGATGTCCTTGATATCATTCTACAGCCTGTCTGGTCTTTGGTCATTACTGTTCAATGTGTCAGATCTGTTCTTGAGATGGTCTCTAAATTCGGGTAGGATATACTTAAGGTAGTACTTTGACTCTTGTCAACTTGTTCTAATTTTCTTCAACTTCAACTTGCATATGAGCAATTGATGGTCTGTTTCACAGTTGGCCTCTGGCTTTTTCTGACTGATGTTGTTGAACTCTTCCATCGTCTCTTTCCATAGATGTAGTCAATTTGATTCCTGTGTATTTTTTCTGGAGAAGTCCAAGTGTATAATTGCCGTTTATGTGTTTGAAAAGTAGTATTTGCAATGAAGAAGTGGTTGGCTTGCAAAATCCAAATATGCATTTTCCAGTATCATTTCTATCACCAAGACCATATTTTCCAACTATCAATCCTTCTTGTTTCCAGCTTTCACATTCCAATTGCCAGTAATTATCAGTACATCTTGGTTACATGTTTGATGAATTTCAGACTGCAGAAGTTGGTAAAAATCTTCGAATTCTTCATCTTTGGCCTTAGTGGCTGATGTGTAAATTTGAATAATAGTCATATTTACTGGTCTTCTTTCTAGGCATACGGATATTATGCTATCACCGACAGTGTTGTACTTCAGGATAGGTCTTGAAATGTTCTTTTTGGCAATGAAGGCGATGCCATTCCTCTTCAATTTGTCATTCCTGGCATAGTAGACCATATGATTATCTGATTCAAAATGGCTAATACCAGTCCATTTCAGCTCACCAATGCCTAGAATATCAATGTTTATGCATTTCCTTTCTTTTTTGAGGATTTCCAATTTTCCCAGGTTTGTATTTCTTGTATCCCAAGTTCCTATTATTAATGGTTGTGTGCAGTTATTTCTTCTTATTTTGAGTCATGCCACACCAGCATATTGGGAAAGTTTGACTCCATCCATGTTATTAAGGTCGACTCTACTTTGAGGAGGCAGCTCTTTCCCAGTCGTAGTTTGAGCACCTTCCAACTTGAGGGGCTCATCTTCTGGCATTATATCAATGTTCCACTGCTATCGATAAGGTTTTCACTGGCCCATTTATTCAGAAATAGACTGCTAGGATCTTTTTCCTAGTCTATCTTAGTCTGGAAGCTCAGATGAAACCTGTCCACCATGGGTGAATCTGCTGGCATTTGAATACTGATGGCATTGCTTCTAGCATTACAGCAGCAAACAAGCCACCATACTACTACAACCTGACAGACATGTGGGGGCATAAGCCATTGGAGAAATGAACGTCAAAACCACAATGAGATACCATTTCACTCCTACTATGATGATTAAGATTTAAAAAAAAAAGAAAATAATTAATGTTGATGAGGATATGGAGAAATTTAAACCCTTATCCACTGCTGGTAGGAATGCAAAATGGTATAGCCATTGCGGAAAACAGTGTGGTGGTTCCTCAGAAAACTAAAAACAGAACTACCATATTACCCAACAATTCCACTCTTAGGTATATACCCAAAAGACTTGATAGCAGAGTTTCAAACAGACACTTGTACACCAATGTTCATTGCAGCACTATTCATAACAGCTGAAAGGTAAAAACAGCCTTAATGCACATCAACGGATGAATGGATAAACAAAATGTGGTACATACACACAGTGGAATACTGCTCAGCCAGTAAGAGAGATGAAGTCTTGATACATGCTGTGGTATAAACGGAGCTTGAAGACATTACGCTGAGTAAAAAAGTCAACCACAAAAGGACAACTATTGTATAACTTCACTTACATAAAAAGACAAGAATAGGCAAATACATAGAGAAAAAAATTCTTAGTGGTTACCAGGGGCAAGAGAGAGAAATAAAGGGGTGATTAGGTTTATGGTGATGGAAAAATCTCATTGATTAAGTGTAAGTTTGGAAAGCCAATTAATGAAATTGTTATCAGTAAGTTGTACACCTGTAAAAAGTTGAATCAGCAACATTTCTGTGAAAGATGTATTTACAACAATGATATCTAAAAAAAAAAAAGAGAGAGAGTAGCTGCTGATGCTGCTTATGTATAGCTAAAGACCTCGTTGAATTTGGTTCCTTGGATTGGAGGTTTAAAGTCATCATTTCATGGGACATCTCAGTTAATTGGTCTAATAACATGTTCCGTGCTTCTATTCTACCTCTTAGTTTAGTGCCTGGGGCCTTAAAAGCTTGCACGTGGCCATGCAAGGTACAACAATTGGTCTCTATCTGCCTGGGACAACAGAGGAAGAAAGAGAGTCAGGAATAGGAAAGAGGATGTGGAATGTGTGGTTAATTGCCTCCGTGAACAACTGCCTCCTTTACCATGAGATCAGAAGAACTGGATGGTGCCTGGCTACCGTTACAAACATTTTGATCAAAGGCTCTGTGGAGGAATCCTGATCAAAAGGGAGAAAATGTAGAATAGGATTTAAAATTCTTCCGGGATCCAGATTTTTTGGAGACACAGGTTGGATGCATCCCTAAAATTATTTCTCTGAGATAATCTTTAAACCTTAAAGCAAAAATATCCCCTGTAATCTTCAGGGTAAACAACTTCATTGACAGTTGATTTTCTGTGTCGCTTGTCCATTTTCTATTTAATTGATTTCTTATCCTATAGTTTTTATCTCCTTTCTTCTACTTACATTGGTTTTAATTTGTTCTTTCTTTAGCTTCTTAAATTGGAAGTTTAGTTCATTGATATTAGATCATATGTTTTTTTCTAAGTAAGCATTTAAAGTAGAAAATTTCCCCCAGGTGTTGATTTAGCTAGAGTCTACATATTTGGACAAGTTTGATATGTTGTGTTTTCATTTTCATCCAGTTCAAAATATTTTATAATTTCCATTGCAATTTTATCTTTAATCCATAGGCTATTTAGCTATCTGTGGTTTAATTTCCAAATATTTAGTGATTTCCAGATATCTTCCTATTATTCATTTCTAATATCCTATTATTTCATTATTAATCTAAAAAAAAAAAACTAGTGCTGTCAAGTTGATTAGGACTCATAGCGACCCTATGGGACAGAGTAGAACTACCCCATAGAGTTTCCAAGGAGCGCCTGGCAGATTCAAACTGCCGACCCTTTGGTTAGCAGCCGTAGCACTTAACCACTTAGCCACCAGGGTTTCCATTATTAATCTAGCATTGTTATAATATTATATTATTAAGTATTAGAATATTTTTAATTTCTTGTCCTCATAGAACATATTCTGTATGTTCTGATCCTTTTTAATTTATTAAAACTTGTCTTATGGCTTAGCTTGTAGAATATTTGTCTCTCTCTTTTTTTTTTTATACCATGTGCACTTGGAAAAAAATGTGCTTTTTACTACAGTTGAGTGAAGTGTTCTATTAATATCAATTAGGTCATGTTGGTAGATAATTTGTTCAAGACTTCTTATCCTTATTTATTTTCTGTCCACTTGTACAAATTATTGAGAGACAAATATGAATATAATTGTAGATTTTTCTATTATTCCTTTCATATCTCCCTGTTTTTGCTTCATTCATTGTGAGATTCTGTTATTATAAGCATAAAAAAATTATAATTATAAGCATAGATATTTAGACTTGATATCCCCCCTTGTTTAATTGGTCCATTTAATATTGTGAGATGTCTTTCTTTATTCTTAGTAATATTTTTCGTTCTCAAGTCTGATAGTAATATGGTCCTTCACTTTTCTTATGGTTTGTTACCATAGTATATGTTTCCTATCTTTTTAACATGTTTCTTTAGAAGTACAGTTAGGTCTTACTTTTTTTTTTTTTTTTGCAGCTTGACAATCTGACATTTTATCAGACTGTATGCTGTTTACATTGAATATAACTACCAGTAAAATTGAGTTACAATCTAATATTTTGGTAATTTTTGTCTATTTTTCCATGTGTTCTGTTCCCTTTTTCTTCCTTTTCTAACTTCTTTGAAATTAATTGAGTATATTTTAGTATTCTATTTTATTTCTTGTATTAGCTATAGTTTCTTAAAGTTTTGATGGTTTCTCTAGGGGTTACAATATGCACTTTTAACTTCTCATAATCTGCCTTCAAATAATCTTATGCCTCTTTATATGTAATGCAAGAATCTTACATCAGTGTATTTCCATTTCCCCTTTCTTATTTCTACTACTGTTATACTTATGTTATAAACCCCAAAACCCTTTTTACTTTAAAAAGCCAATTATCTTTTCCAGAAATTAAAAAATGAGATGTAAAAAGTGTTTTGTATTTGTCCATATATGTAGCACTCCCAACATTGTTTGTTCATTTGTACAGGTCTAAGTTTCCATCAGACTACAGCCTTCAGAATGGATTATACCTCAACATCAAGAAAACAAAATCCTCACAACTCTATCAATAAGCAACATCATGATAAATGGAGAAAAGATCGAAGTCGTCAAGGATTTCATTTTACTTGGATCCACAATCAACACCCACGGAAGCAGCAGTCAAGAAATCAAATGATGCATTGCAATGGGCAAATCTGCTGTAAATAAAAAGACCTCTTCAAAGTGTTAAAAAGCAAAGATGTCACTTTGAGGACTAATGTGCTCCTAACCTAAGCCATGGTGTTTTCAATCACCTCACATGCTTTGGAAAGCTGGGCAATGAATAAGGAAGACCGAAGAATTGAAGCCTTTGAATTATGATTCTAATTATATGTTTATTAGATCACTTGGTATGATCACACTGGACATTAAGACCATGCTGAATTTACTTCTGGACTTTTCTTTCTCATTTTGGGTATTCTCAATTGCTATGTCCTCAAGTGGACTTTTCTTTATAGCACTTTTATGGATTTAATTGTGTCCCCAAAAAATATGTGTTGTAAATTTTAACCTCTATGCCTGTGGTTATAATCCCATTTAGGAATGGATCGTTATGTTAATGAGGCAAGATTAGTGCAGGTTGTATCTTGAGTCAACCTCTTTTGAGATATAAAGAGATTTAAACAAGCAAGCTGAGAAGTAGAGACAGGGAAGGTACATGCCAAATGACGTGAAGATCACCCAGGAGCAGAAACTCAGAAAAGAAAAGGACCTTCCTCCAAAACCAACAGAGATAGAAAGCCTTCACCTAGAGCCAGCACCATGAATTTGGGCTTCAGTCCTCCTAAACTGTGAAAATATAAATTTCTGTTTGTTAAAGCCATCTACTTGTGGTATTTTGGTTATAGCAGCACTAGATAACTAACACAAGTATCCAATCTGGTATTAATACCACTTAGGGAATTACCTATTTTAAATATTCTATTGTTAACTTCTAGGAATTCCATTTTATTCTTTACTTATATAGTCTATTTTTCTCATTTTGTTCATTATTTTTTCTTTAAATTCTTGAGTCTATTAAACATATTTATAAGTGTTTTCAGATTTCAACTTTTACCAACTTCTGCAGTCTGAAGTTGAGGAAACATGCTGTCAAGAAGCACTGATAATTACTGGTGATTGGAATGCAAAAGTTGAAATCAAAGAAGAAGGGTCAGTAGTTAGAAAATATGACCTTGGTGATAGAAATGATGCGGGAGATCACATCATAGAATTTTGCAAGACTAACCACTTATTCATTGGAAATATTTTTTTTTTTTAAGAACATAAATGACGTGTGGACCACACTGAATGGAATACACAGGAATCAAATCAACTACATCTGTGGAAACAGATGGTGGAAGAGCTCAATATCATAAGTCAGAACAAGGCCAGGGGCCACTGGGAATAGACCATCAATTGCTCATATACAACTTCAAGTTGAAGCTGAAGAAAATTTTTAAAAAGCCCACGAGAGCCAAAGTATGACCCTGAATATATCCCACCTAAATTTAGAGACGATATCAGGAATAGATTTGATGCATTGAACACTAATGACTGAAAGCCAGAGAGTCGTGGGATAACATCAAGGACATCGTACATAAAGGAAAAAAAAAATCGTTAAGAAGACAGAAAAGAAAAGAAAAAAAAAAAAAGAGCAAAATGAATGTCAGAAGAGACTCTGAAACTTGTTCGTGAACATAGAATAGTTAAAGCAAATGGAAGAAATGATGAAGTAAAAGGACCGACTGCAAGATTTCAAAGGGTGCCTTGAGGAAACAACGTAAAGTATTATAATGAAATGTGCAAAGACCTGGAGTTAGAAAACCAAAACGGAAAAATAAATTCAGCATTTCTCAAGCCAAAAAAACTGAAGGAAAAAAGTCAAGCCTCAAGTTGCAATACCGAAGGGTTCTATGGGCAAAAAATTGAATGATACAAGAAGCATCAAAAGATGATAGAAGGAATACACAGAGTTACTGTATCAAAAACAATTGGTTGAAGTTCCACCATTTCAGGAGGTAGCATATGATCAAGAACCAATGGTGTTGAAGAAAGAAGTCCAAGCTGTACAGAGGCATTGGCAAAAAACAAGGCTCTAGGAATTGATGGAATACCAACTAGGATAGTTCAACAAATGGATGCAATGCTGGAAGTGCTCATTCATCTATACCAAGAAATTTGGAAGATAGCTACCTGGCAAAACAAGTAGAAGAGATCCATATACGTGCTTATTCCAAAGAAAGATGATCCAAAAGAATGCAGAAATTATTGAACAAAATCATTAATATCACATGCAAGTAAAATTATGAAGATGATAATTCAAACATGGTTACAGTGCTTCATCAACAGGGAACTGCAGAAATTCAAGCCAGATTCAGAAGAGGATGTGGAACAACGGATATCATTGCTGATCTCAGATGGATCTTGGCTGAAAACAGACAGCACTAGAAAGATATTTACCTGTGTTTTATTGACTATGCAAAGGCATTCAACTGTGTGGATCGTAACAAATTGCAAAGAATGAGAATTCCGGAACACTTAATTATGCTCCTGCTGAACCTGTACATAGCCCAGGAGGCAGTCTTTAGAACAGAACAAGGGGATACTGTGTGGTTTAAAATCAAGAAAGATGTGCATTCACTATACTTATCTAATTTGAATGCCGAGAAATTATTCCAAGAAGCTGGGCTATATGAAGAAGATCATGGCATCAAGATTGGAGAAAGTGTCATTAACAACCTGCATTATGCAGATGAAACAACCTTGCTTACTGAAAGCAAAGAGGACTTGAAGCAATCACTGATGAAGATCGAAGACCACAGCCTTCAGTATGGATTACACCTCAACATCAAAAAAAAACAAAAATTCTCATAACTGGACCAAAAAGCAACAACATCATGATAAAAGGAGAAAAGTTTGAAGTTGTCAAGGATTTCATTTTACTTGGATCCACAATTAACATCGATGGAAGCAGCAGTTAAGTCAGATGTTGTATTGCATTAGGTGAAGCTGCTGCAAAAAACCTCTTTAAAGTATTGAAAAGCAAAGCCGTCACCTTGAGGACTAGGGTGCACCTTACCCAAGCCATGGTATTTTTAATCTCTTCATATGCATGCAAAAGTTAGACAATGAATAAAGAAAACCCAAGAAGAGTGATGCATTTGAATTATGGTGTTCATGAAGAATATTGAATATACCATGGACTGCCAGAAGAATGGAAACCTTGGTGGCGTAATGGTTAAGTGCTACAGGTGCTAACCAAAAGCTCAGCAATTCAAATCCACCAGGCGCTCCTTGGAAATTCTATGGGGCAGTTCCACTCTGTCCTATAGGGTCGCTATGAGTCGGAATTGACTCAGCGGCAATGAGCAATTATGGGCTAAAAGAATAAATAGATCTGTCTTAGAAGAATTATAGCCAGAACGCTCTTTAAAAGCGAGGTTGGCAAGGCTTTGTCTCAAGTATTTTTGACATGTTATCGGGAAAGACTAGTACCTGGAGAAGGAAGTCAGTCTCTGTAAAAGTAGAAGATCAGTGAAAAAACAGCAAGACCCTCAACAAGATGAATTGGCACAGTGGCTGCAACAATGAGTTCAAACATAGCAATGATTTTGATGATGGCACAGGACGGGGCAATGTCTGGTTCTATTGTACATAGGGTAGCTATGAGTTGCAATCAACTCAAAGGCATCTAGCGACAACCACAACATAAGTCTTTTAAAGGTCTTGTTGACTGTTTCCATCTTCTCAGTCATTATTTGGTCTGCTTATACTGACGGATTACTTTCCCTTGTTACAGGTCCCATTTTTCTGCTTCCGTGTATGTCTAGTAATTTTTCATTTTGTTGGGAATTTTACATTGTCAAGTGACTTTTTTTCCTTCTGAGTGTTGACTTTGTTGTGGCAGGCAGTTAAATTATTTGAGGATCAGCTTGATCCTTTTGAGTATTGTTTTTAAGTTCTTTTAGGCCATATTTAGTTTAGGTACTCTTGTCTATCTCTGCCTTACTGTTGAGGTGTGGCGCTACCAAATTCTCTATTCAGTGTCCTGGGTTATCATCAAAGGCTCTCTGCTCTGCTGATTAGATCATGAACATCTCCTACCCTATGTGATCTCTTAATAGTCTTCATTTTCTAACTCCCCTGAGTCTTCTTTGCTCAATCTGCTTAATCAACAAATATTTACTGAGAAACTATTATGTAATCGGGGCACATCAGAGAACAACAAAGAGCCCAGCTACAGGGAACTTTCTCTAGTGGGAAAAGATGGACAATAATAATGGATAAAATAAATATATAGTAAATAATAAGAAGTTAAGTGATATAGACAAAGAAATTGAGAGCAAAAATTGAGAGTGCTGGTTGTGGCATGGTGCTGATATCAGAATAAATAGGGTTCAGAATAAGATGAATCTGAGCAAAGACTTGAAGAGAATTTCTCAGACACTTTTTTGGTGGAGAAGAGCATTTCAAAGACCTTTGTTGGATCATCATTCTCTGTTCTTCACAGCATAGCTTTTTTTTCCCCCCCTCATTTTCAACTCCTTGTCTTTTTTCTTTTTTTTTAAATTGTATTCTGTAAATTTCTTAAGTCTGTCTCCCAAGTCATTATTTTAATATTTTGTACTGTTAATCCTAGTTTTTGGTGATTATATAAAATCTTCTTTTGCTGCCTTTTATTATTCAACTTATTTTAAAAAATAACTCTTCTGCATCTCTACTTTTATATCACTCCATTTTATTTTATTTAATTTCTTAAACTTTTTAAAAAATGCCCCTCTATATATTAGACTTTTTGAGAATACTAGAGTCCAAGTATAATTAATAAATAATCCTCTTGCTTTTACCGACCAGAGTCCTCGAGTAATGCAAACTGATAACATGCTTAGCTGCTAGCAAAAGGTTGGAGGCTGGAGTCCACACAGAATCACTTCAGAAGAAAGGCCTGGAAACCTACTTCTGACAAATCACTCACTTAATACCGTATGGACTCCAATAAATTTGACACCCTAAAGGAAATGGACAAATTTCTAGAAACATGCTTCCTACCTAAACTAACACAAACTCCTTAAAAAGCTAGAAATAGAAATACCATACAATCCAGCAATCCCAATCCTAGGAATATATCCTAGAGAAATAAGAGCAGTTGTATGAATAGACACATGCACACCCATATTCATTGCAGCATTATTCACAATAGCAAAAGATAGGAACAATCTAAATGCCTATCAACAGATAAATGAATAAACAAATTATGGTACACACATACAATGGAATACTATGCAACAATAAAGAACAATGATGAATCTGTGAAATATCTCACAATGCGCATGAATCTGGAGGGCATTATGCTGAGTGAAATAAGTCAATCACAAAATGACAAATATTGTATGAGACTACTATTATAAAAACTCAAGAAAAGGTTTACACACTGAAAAAAACAATCTTTGATGGTTAGAAGGAAGGGGTATGTGGGAAGGAGAAATCAGTAACTAGATAATAAACAACTGTTAACTTTGGCGAAAGGAAAGGCAATGCACAATACGGGGAAGTCAGCACAACTTGACTAAGGCAAAATCATAGAAGCCTCCTAGACACATTCAAATGCTTAGAGGGGCCAAATTACTAGGGTTGAGGGCTGGGGACCATAGTCTTGGGGTGTATGTAGGTCAATTGGCATAACGTAACTCATAAAGAAAACATTCTATATCCTACTTTGGTGAGTATTGTCTGGGGTCTTAAAAGCTTACAAGCATCCATCTAAGATACACCTACTGGTCCCATCCTGTCCAGAGCAAAGGAAAATGAAACAAACTAAAGACACAAGGAAAATATTAGTCCAAAGGACTAATGGACCACATCAGCCATAGCCTCCACCAGAACTAGATGGCACCCGGCTACCACCACCAGCCACTCTGACAGGGATTACAATAGAAGGTTATAGACAGAATGGGAGAAAAATGTAGAACAAAATTCAAATTTTCAAAAAAAGACCACACTTACTGGTCTGATAGAGTCTGGAGGAATCCTGGAGACTATGGCCACTGGACAACCTGCAAACTCTGAACTGAAGCCACTTGTGAAGTCCACCTTTCAGCCAAAGATTCTACAGGCCTATAAAACAAACAGTATCACATGAGGAACATGTCTCTTAGTTCAACCAAGTATACAAGACCAAACGGGCAACACCTGCCCAAAAGCAAACATGAGAAGGCAGAAAGGGAGAGGAAAACTGGATAAATGGACACAGGGAATCCATGGTGAAAAGGGGAAGAGTGCTGACACATTGCAGGAATTGCAACCAATGTCACAAAACAATTTGTGTATAAATTTTTGAATGAGAAACTAATTTGTGCTGTAAACTTTCACCTAAAGCACAAAAATTAAATAGAAAAAAAAAAAAAAACCCTCACAGAGCATAGTTCTTCTACTCTGACACACATGAGGTTGCCATGAGTTAGAAACCACTCCATGGCAACTGTTTTTTTTTTTTTTAACTGAACAGATTATGACAAATTGAGTGAGACAGGGAGGTGGCAGATACAGATCATAATGATATTTTATTGCTAATAGAGATGATACCGCAGAATGTTATAAATTTGCAGCAGCTAACCACTTTCTAATATTTCATCCTAGAATTAGGTTTATCCTTTCTGTCACATCACTGGCCTTCTTACATGCGGCTCTGCCTTTGTAAAAACTACAGCATTGAGTTTCAGAGCGGGTCTGGCTAATGTGGGCAGTTCTTTTCCAAAAAAAAAAAAAAAAGTATGAGGTAGGGGCATGCTCAATTTCTTTTTCCAAACTCAGTAACCAAAATCTACATCCCTTTTTACCGGTGGAGTGAGTAGAAAAAGTTGCTGTTGTTGTTGATCCTAGATGCCATCAGTAAGTTCTGACTCATAGTGACCCTAAGTACAACAGAACAGACAATGAATAAGGAAAACTGAAGAAGAGAAAAAGGAACATATTAATTATGATAGAACTCTTTCAGATGGAAATTTTGATTCTGTTGTTGTTGTTACGTGCCTATGAGCCGAGCCGGCTCTGACTCATAGTTACCCTATGTACAACAGAAAACAATGCTTCCTGGTCATGCATCATCCTCACAATTGTTGCTATGTTTGAGTCCATTGTTGCAGCCACTATGTCAATCCATCTCATTGGCAGCCTTCCTCATTTTTGCTGACCCTTTCCCTTACTAATCATGATTTCCTTCTCCAGGGACTGATTCCTCTTGATGATATGTCCAAAGTATGTGAGATAAAGCCTTGCAGTCCTTGCTTCTAAGAAACATTCTGTATGTAATTCTTCCAAGACAGACTTGTTTGTTCTTCATTCAGTCCATGGTATATTAAATATTCTTTGCCAACACCTTAACTCAAAGGCACCAATTCTTCTTCAGTCTTCTTTGTTCATTGTCCAGCTTTCACATGCATATGAGATGATTTAAAATATCATGGCTTGGGTCAGGTGCACCTTAGTCCTCAAAGTGATATCTTTGCTTTTTAACACTTTAAAGAGGTCTTTTGCAGCCGATTTGCCCAGTGCGATGCGTCTTTTGATTTCTCGACTGCAGCTTCTGAGGGTGTTGATTGTGTATCCAAGTAAAATGAAATCCTCGACAACTTCAGTTTTTTCTCTGTTTATCACGATGTTGTTTACTGGTCCAGATGTGAGTTTTTTTGTTTTCTTTATGTTGAGGTGTAATCCATATTGGAGGCTGTGGTCTTTGATCTTCATCAGTAAGTCCTTCAAGTCCTCTTTGCTTTCAGCAAGCAAGGTTGTATCATCTGCATATTGATGAGTCTTCTATGAATCCTGATGCTTCATTCTTCTTCATGTACTCCAGCTGCTAGGATTATCTGCTCAGCATACAGATTGAATAAGTATGGTGAAAGGATACAATCCTGACACACACCTTTCCTGAATTAAACCACACAGTATCCACTTGTTCTAAGGACTGCCTCTTGGTCCATGTACAAGGTCCACATGAGCACAATTAAGTGTTCTGAAATTCCCATTCTTTCCAATGCTATTTATAATTTGCCATGACCCACACAGTTAGATGCCTTTGCATAGTCAACAAAACACAGGTAAACATCTTTCTGGTATTCTCTGCTTTCAACCAAGATCTATCTGGGGTCAGCCATGATATCCCTTGCTCCATGTCCTCTTCGGTATCCAGCTTGAATTCCTGGCGGTTCTCTGTCAATGCACTGCTGCAACTGCTTTTGAATGATCTTCAGCAAAACTTTGCTTGCATGTGGTATTAATGATATTGTTCTGATAATTTCTGTTGAATCACATTTTTTTTTTTTTTTAATGGGAATAAATACGGATCTCTTTCAGTCAGTTGGCCAGGTAGCTGTCTTCCTAATTCTGTGGCATAGACAAGTGAGCACCTGCAGCACTGCATCTCAGCTGGCATTCTGTCAGTTCCTGGAGCCTTGTTTTTCACCAGTGCCTTCAGTGCAGCTTGGACTTCTTCCTTCAACAGCCATCTGTTCTTGTTGACATGCTCCCTCGTGAAATGGTTGAATGTCAACCAATTCTTTTCAGTACAGTGAATGTGTATTCCTTCCACCTTCTTTTGACACTTTCTGGATCATTCAATATTTTGTCCATAGAATCCTTCAAAATTGCAACTCGAAGCTTATTTTTTTTTTTTCCAGTTCTTTCAGCTCGAGAAACGCAGAGCATGTTCTTCCCTTTTGGTTTTCTAACTCGGGTCTTCATGCATTTCATCATATTACTTTACTTTGTCTTCCTGAGTTGTCCTTTGAAATTTGATCCTTGGGGGGAGAAAATTTCCTCCCTTTCCTTTTTCTTAATTTTTTTTTTTTTCAGAGTCCTCAATTCTAATTGGCATGTCAGGCTGAATTTCTTCTACAATAATGCATTAAAAAACAAACGAACAAACAAAAACACTGATTGGTGGTTTGAATGCAGACAGCACGACTTTGATAAAATTCAGGGTATGGTTCCTTTGTTAATGCACAGTGTATCTTTTTAGGAATTCTCTATTTCTTGAATTAGGTGAGCTAAAGTATTTTATCAACATCTGCAGGTGTAATGGTGATGGTTTGTCCATTAAAGAATTAACATTTTCACTAAACACTCAAAGACATACTCTTAAAAACTAATAAAGATGAGGAATGGAATGTGTATTTATTCTATTCTAGCCTTAAAATATCTTTCCATCAATCACAATAAAGATACCTTGAGGACTTGATCTTAACCAAGTTTTCAAACCCAACATTATCAATTATGTGACAAACTGACACCCTGTGGCTCCTAATAAAAAGCACCTAGAAGGATACATCACTTTAGTGATATTCCTGACAAAACATCCAGACCTGATTCTAGAGAGTCAGTGAAAATGAGGGAACCCCTCAGTGAGACGGACTGACACAGTAGCCACAACCATGGACTCAAATATACCAATGATAATGAAGATGGCACAGGACCAGGCAATTTTTTATGCTATCATAAAGAATTAGATCTTACTCAATGGCAACTAATAACAATATAATTATTCTTGTAGCTTTTCCATAAGTATGAAAGTAAAAACCCACTGCCGTCGAGTCAATTTCGACTCATAGCGACCCTGTAGGACAGAGTAGAACTGCCCCGTAGAGTTTCCAAGGAGCGCCTGGTGAATTTGAACTTCCGACCTCTTGGTTAGCAGTCGTAGCACTTAACCACTACACTACCACAGTTTCTATGAAAGTATAGTATAATAAAATTTACAAGGATTCACCATGAAAACTTCTTAAAGAGTTACAGGGTTGAGAATGGATGGCTTTGAAGTGACAATTGAGAACAGGTATGGTTTTTGGTTTCTCTTAACTTAAACAAGTATTCCATGAATTAAAAGATTCTGATAGTACTAAGCCAAAACCAAATTTACAGTAAAAAACAGAAGGAGCCATTACTTATTGAGTGAGTTTTTATTATATGCCAAAATGCCAGGCACTGCACTAATAATTTTACGTTTATTGTATTTATACTCCAACCATATAAAATCAGACTCTAATAGTGCCCATTGGAGCAATGAAAGGTTAAGTAATCTGCATGAAATCAAACAGCTAGTAAGTGGAAGTGTCCAGATTTGAACCCATGTCTGTATCATTCTAAAATGTATGCTGTTAAACTCTGCTTTATACTCATTTCCAAATACAGTATGTGAGTTTGAAAGACCAGTCCATTAATTACTTGAAGTTAGTGGGTTGGTTTTTTTTTTTTTTTCAAAGAGCAACACATATAGTATGTTTGTTTTTCTCTTTAGCAGAGGATCTGCTCAAGCTTGTCTAAAACATTGTGGTCTTTGGCTCACACCATCTTAATAAAACCCAGGTGTATTTAGCCAGATTATATGACACATGTTCAGGTTCATGTTTGATTTCAAATTAAGTGTCTAAATGATTTATGGTAAAGAGTTTACCTCCTTTTTTCTCATGTGGATTCTAATTCTAATCTTCGACCTGCTCTTCCAACACTTCCAGCACTTAGAGTTTTCCCACTTAAACCCCACATTGTTATTTTTATAATCACAAGAGACTTTTACCTAGCCCAGCACCTGTTACGATTTCCTTGATTTTTTTTTTCTTTTAGGAAAATAATGAACTTATATTAATGTGGCTACACTATATTTTAACAAATTCCTAGGGGGAAAGCACCACTTTCTTGGGTCCCTTAGAAGTATTTGATTACACCAGTATTTGACTTCATAACAATGGGAATCGTTTAACTAGTTTAAAATTTTAAGTGATTTGAATTTTAAATTTTGATATATTTAATATATTGAAATTACTCTGCATATTTCTCACATTTTTGAAGGAAAAGCATAAATATAAGCACAACTACATTTTAAGGATGGATACCTTTAATTCTAATATGGTTGATAAACCAGATTACATAAAATAGAAATACAGTGGAGTTTTCATCAGCAAGCTGAACAGAAACCCAAACCTATGTTAAAGTTCAAAAACACTTCATGGCTAACTCGTTTTATTCATTCTGGTCTTTCTGCAGTTCTTGATTAGTCTGACACCAGAGTCACTATTTCCACAATTGTGTAAGACAAGCTTTTGAGCTAGCTAAAATTAGGACGTGAAGTCTTCAGCCAAAGGCTGTTTTCCATTGACTTAGTTTTATTGCAGTTGCATGTACTTGAAAAATCAACAAAGAGAAAATCCTCTTTCATGAGATTTCCAGATTTTTTCCAGATAAAAATTTCAGTAAAATACATAAACACTGGCATTGTTACAACCCCAATTTGTTGAGTGTCATTTTGATTCATTATCAAACAATTTTAGATAAGGCACCAGCCGGCAGGTAAAATTGTTTTCAAAGCATAATATGGCTAGGACCATAGGTTTTGCTAGAACATTTGCCAGTGTGCTATATTATGGAAAGGGTTGGGTCCATCTGCATTAAACTTAGTTTCTTACCCCAGTAGGTTGGACAGTCATGTCTCAAAATACTTCCTGAAGATGAGCTGGCTGCCTGGCCACTAATAGGATCTCAGGTCATTGCTGGTGTTTTTGCTGTACCACACCATTTTCTGCTGTAATTAAAGTTAGACTAATCCATAACCTTGATTTTATAGATGAAAAACTGATGTTCAGATTGGTTAACTCACTTGCACACTGGCACCTTAGTAGTCAGGCTAGAAGACTACTTATTTCCTGATTTAGTAATTTTTGCTTCTGTGTTTGTTTTTTGTTTTTCTAATTTTGAAATTTTAATATATTTCTTTTCCTCTGTGGAAATGTATGGAATCTCCAAGATCATTTCTTCTTTCCCTCTTCTCAAAAAGGATGGTGCTGAAGCTTGCTAGATGGACAAGGACCATATGAACAATTAAATATCCATTCATTATGCACTTCTCCAGTCCCTGGAGAAGGATATCATGCTTGGTAAAGTAGAGGGTCAGCGAAAAAGAGGAAGGCCATCAATAAGATGAAGTGACACAGTGGCTGCAGCAATAGGTTGAAGCATAACAACAATTGTAAGGATGGTGCAGGACCGGGCAGTGTTTATTCCTGTTGTACATAAGATCACTATGAGTTGGAACCAACTCAATGGCACCTAACAACAACAGGTGCCAGGTATTGATGATCACTTTGCTCTTCTTCCCCAAGAGTTCAATCTTCCCATAGATAGTTAGGACAAGGAGGACATTCTCAGCAATAAGCCAGCTCATATACATATTGCACCGGCAGAGTGAGCCTACATCCATGCCCACTTCTGGCGTCCATCATGCAGAGAAGTTGATCCATTGGTACAAAAGACATAATCCGGGAGTACAGTTATATGGTTTATTAATTGCTCTCACATGAGCAAGGACAGCAGGCGAAGCAACTGGCCTGCAGTTGCCCAGAAGCATGTTCCAGTGAATAAGCTTGAGTAAGCCTTTCCTTTTGTGCTCACAAACCCCTCCCTCACTCCTCCACACATATTCCCTCAAGATGGAGCTAACTCCACCCTTAATTACTCTTAAGTGCTTTATGAATTACCTCATTTAATTTTTATCATGTAGTCTCTGGGTGATACAAATGGTTAAGCTCTCAATGAGTAGCTAAGATTTTTGGTTTGTACCCACCCAGACGCACCTTGGAAGACAGGCCTGACAATCTGCTTCCGAAAGGTCACAGCTTTGAAAACTGTATAGAGCAGTTTTACTCTGCATATATGGGATCTCCATGAGTCAGAATCAACAACAAATTTTTGTAATACTGGGAGGTAGCTACTATTCTCTCCATCTTACAGTAGAACAAAGCTGAGCCTTGAAGAGGTTAAATAACTTCTCGGTCTTCTCGAGTTGTAAAATCTGCAGTTCAAAACCACTGTTCCTGATGATTATGCATCATATCTTCAAATACAATTTTTAAAGTTCTAGGAATGGGAATTTAGTAATCACTTTAGGATTAAACTCCCTTACGGTAAGGATAATTTCTAGTTAAGGTATTGACTTTGAAGTATAAGGCACATAGTACTTTTTGTGGAAACCCTGGTGGGATAGTGGTTAAGTGCTACGGCTGCTAACCAAAAGGTGGGCAGTTCAAATCCACCAGGCGCCCCTTGGAAACCCTATGGGATAGTTCTACTCTGTTCTGTAGGGTCGCTATGAGTCGGAATCGACTCGACGGCAGTAGGTTTGGTTTTTGGCTTAGTACTTTTCATTTAAGACCTAGATACAAAAATATGTAAGAAATAAACTAAAATGTTTCATAAAAAGATTAAATTAGCTGTTACCTTCTAATCTAATTAAAGAGTGCATTGATGCCACAGAATAGCTAGGTCAGGTAGTAATTCAACAAGTGTTTCCTTACAGGTAACCAAAACCAAAACCAAACCTATTGATGTCAAACTGATTCCGATTCAGAGATCCTATATGACAGAGCAGAACTGCCTCATAGGGTTTCCAAGGAGCAACTGGTGGATTCCAACTGTTGACCTTTTGACTAGCAGCTGAGCTCTTAACCACTGCACCAGCAGGGCTCCTAATAATACTTAGACCCAGCCATATAGACATTTTTCCAGCTCATTTTCATTTTCATCCTAAACCAGGCTGCACATTACCATTGGGAAACTCTATAAATCTAGTGTGCTATTTGTTTATTAACTAAAATCCACTTAATTGAGGGCAAATGTGTATGTGTGCCTGTGGAGAAGTGGGAAGGAAATGAAAATACACATTTTATATTATTATTCATAACCGTATGTTATTATACTTTGTATAATTTTATATATATAGTAGTTGTGGTTGTGTAACCAGGTTTTTTTTTTTTTAGTGTAAGTAGTTGTGTAAGCAGTTTTTTTTTTTTTATATATATATTCTCCATTGCCATCAAGTTGACTCCGATTCATAGTGAACCCATAAGACGGAGTAGAACTGCCCCATAGGGTTTCCAAGGAGCAGCTGGTGGAGTTGAACAGTCAACTTTTTCGTGAGTAACTGGGCTCTTAACTACTATGCCACCAGTGCTATTAGTGGGTTTTTTTTCCACCATAATGTAAATGGGGACAGCATGGTTGAAAGTTGCTAAATTCACTGCTTCTCTTAAGCCTTTCTTTTGGCTGATAGAACTAGGTTATTTATACAATAATGGCTGCCGTAATTGTATGTTGAGGTCTTTACCCTCTATTATTACCCTTTAAAAGGGGAAGATCTGTACTAATGACAAATAGCCAATTCAAAAACACTTAGATGGCTGTAACCAGTTCATTGAGAAACTTTATGTGCTTCGGTGTTCTACCTACCAGGTCCTACACATCATCTGGATAGGTCTCAAAATCTTGTTTTAATGAAACACATTTGGAATCTGACTTTAATGGAACACATTTTTACCTTTATGTCACGCATTCTGAAATAAAGTGCAGGTTTGCTGCGCTCTGCACGGCTCATTGATAAACCACCCTTATCAGCCACCTGCACGCCTATCTCTCTCATCAATGCTTTCATTTCCTTTGGCTTATTATAAGCCACTTCACATTTCCCAAGATGAAAAGTAAGGGGAAAAGGCTTTCTCACTTTAAATTCAGGGTTTAATCTTTTAATAATAGTGTTTTATACCTCTGTGGTGTTTTCCCTCAAATGCGACCTACTTATACAGTAAGTATACCTTTTTTTCTGCTGTAGCCTTCCTTTTTTAGGCAATATAAATGATGTCGTGAAAAAGGGGTGTGTTAGAAGAGCAGCTTAGTCAGAGGGAATCACCACAGGAGTAGTCAAGAGCCCTGTGAAAGACATCAGATTACACTTAAAGAAATTAGTGAAAGATCCAGAAATGGATCCAAAATAAAGGTCTACGATCTTTTAAAGAAAAAGAATGTTGGTTTTGCAAATTGTAATAAACATACAGCCTCTCACTTATTATCACTTAGAAATATATCCTGGAATACATGAATTCCAGAGTTTTCGTATATTTTTTGCAAGCTGAGATAAGCAGGCATACACTTTAATCTCGCCCCTTTTAAATTATTTACAATACATTGAATGAAATGCTTGACTACAGACCAGATCTCATTGGCACGTGACAAGAACATTTCAATTCATCTTTCAGGCCCAGTTGATAGTAATTGTGATGGGTCACTTTCTCTTTGTGATCTATGTAAAAGACCTGTCAAAGGTATCTCTGATACGACACCACTACTTTGTAACAAGACCTTGTTAACTCAGACACCAGATACCTTACTCCACACTTTTTTATAGTATTTTCGTGTTTACAGCCACACCAGAGATAATCAAAAGCATAGATAGAAATTAATATAGAATATAGCTTTTAAAAATGCACATATTTTCTTAGGCTTTAAATATATTTTTCAAGTACATGAAGTTGAAGATGAAGGCATCAGCTTGCTTTAAGGAAGAAAAAAATCAGATGAATACTTCCACTTATACTATCAGCATGCCATATTCTAATATTAATACGAAACAAAGATGCACTTGACGTTTACTATGAAGTTGAAATAATTTGAGTTGGTTTCTTCATCTTATTATTGGTTATTGCTTCAATCTGCAGAGCAATCATTTTACATTTTAAGACTTATTTATTTACTTTGCTCTTTGGCTGTGATATCGTCTTATTATTTTCCAAACTGAAAAAGTTATATTAAACTTTCCACAATGAGGACTCTCCAAACGATTAATACAAAGCCAAATAATTTTTGAGTTTTTTTACATCTTTTACATTCTTTAACCTTTATGTAGATAGTTAATGATGACCTTTTAGCACTATCGCCATCATATTCTACTCTTTTAAACAACCCCATAGCTTGAACAATCATCTAATGCCTTCAGTGAAAGTAAAAAAAAAAAAAACTCAAAACATTTGAATGCTCACTGCTTAACATGTTAAATGAGCTAAATAATGGGAAACACATTTACAATGTACTTTAATGGTAGTCTATCCAATTTGTGATTTAAGGGGTCAAACTATTGGTTATTTTTGCATTCTTCGTAATTTAAGGAGAAGCAGACTGGGAAATATGCACTCACAGGCCTTATAAAACTGCAGCAGTTATTTTGACTAATAGACATTTATGGCCAATGTTTTGCTGGTAGAAAAACACCCTTGTAAGGCTATAAACTAGTAGGAGAGCTCACTGAACCTTGAAGTGCCCATAGCCACATCTGTGCAGACAAAGCCAAGCAAGAGATGAAGCAATAGTCTTATGCTAGCGAATGTATTATAGAGTCGCTATGAGTCGGAATCGACTCGACGGCAGTGGGTTTGGTTTTCTTTTTTAGTGAATATATGCAGTAAAATAACCCATTAACTATTCATGGCTGTTTCATGCACTCACGCATGTGTGTACGTGTTTTTACCCTGGGTTACCTAAGTCAACAACGAGATTCAATCAGTTATTTTCTATCCCCCCAAAAACCAAAAATAAAATGCGTTGTTGATAGTCAGTTCCAACTCATAGCAACCCCATGTGTTAGGGAGTAGAACTGTGCTCTGTAGGATTTTCTTGGCTATAATCTTTACAGAAGCAGATCACCAGGCCTTTCTCCTGTGGCACTCCTGGGTTGGTTCCAACTGCCAATCCTTAGGTTAGTGGTCAAGCACAACTGTGTCACCCAGAAACTTTTTCTATCCCCTGAACCCTCCCTTTATTCCACGTGTTCTCTACGGATTAATAGAACTCCTGTCTCCTCCACTTGCACCCTGCACTCCAGTTTAATAGATACAAAAACTACAGTCATTTTTTTTACTGTGCTTTAGATGAAGGTTTACAGAGCAAATTAGTTTCTTATCAAACATTTAATACACATATTGTTTTGTGACATTGATTGTCAGCTCACAACGTGTCAACACTCTCCCTTTCTCGACTTTGGGTTCTCTATTATAAACTACGATTATTTTTGCTATACTAAATGATTTCTTCAAATAGTTGTGATCACATCCAATAAAACAAATTTCTGTTTTGATAGCATTCCCGGAGAAAATTACACACAAGCAATCACAATTGATATAAATAGATTCTTAGGTGCAGACGCGTTCATGTTTGCCCAAAAACATTCACTTGCAGAGTGAAAAGGAGACAAGAAACAGAACACTAACTTTTCAATAATTGACTAAAATTTGTCATTTCCGTCCACGCTATTCACATTCTTAATCTTTCTGGGGGAAATACGTGATCTGTTAGGATCACACAAACATTTCCGACCTTTGCAAATGTTGTAATGCTTTCATTTCTTTCTTTACTAGGGAATTTTTCGGTATAATTTATTATCCCCTAGTCATGAAGAGTGAAAGTGTTCCTTTCCAGCATATTTTATATAATGTACTCCATGAAAATAATTTTAATGCCAGTCTAAACTTCAGATACAGGGATAGCTTTGAATACCGCTTGAAAAACAATATCATTTGAAGTTCTTCCTCTTCAATTTGCCAGTTTTATTAAAAAAAGAAAAAAATTTCTATGTAATTGTGAAATGATACAGTTGATGTGAATCTCTTTATTCATAATTTATTGGAGATTTTAAGAAGCCAAATATTTATAAAAGAAATAGTATGGGGATAAATGATATTTGTGAAATATATAGGGATTATACATATATATAGTTAGTTAAATGAAGCATGCTGTATTTTCAAATCCATGAAGAGTAGTAATTAAAATTGGATGAGCACTTGCTATATGCTGTTTTACATGTATTTACATTTAATCTTTACAACAGTCTGAAGGGATCGGTACTATTACTATCCTAGTTAGTAGACATGGAAGCTGAAGCACTGAGATGTGAAGTAATAATCCTAAAGTCATCAAGGTCATCAACGGTGGAGCTAGTGACACCTCACTCCTAATTAATATGCCACACTGCCTTTCAAGATATGTTGTTGTTGCCGTTAGTTGCCATAGAGTCAATTCCAACTCATAGCTACCCCATGTGTGTAGAGTAGAACTGCTCCACAGGATTTACAAGGCTGTGATCTTTGAGAAGCAGGTCACCAGACTTGTCTTTCAAGGAGCCTTTGGATGGATTCAAATTGCCAAACTTTTGGCTAGTAGTTGAGTGCTTACCTGTTTGCACCACTCAGGGACTCCTTTTCAAGATATACTTTCATCAAAATTTCTGCAACCAACTGTTATGAATAGTGTTTTTAATAGGTATAGATATTTTGAAGTGGTCAGGCATAAAAATGCATTATTAATGAATATAGGTGAATATAATAAGTGAATGTAAATGTTTTCCTTTCTGGGAATTTGGAGCACATTTCACCAAGATACTTGTGGCTAAACTTTCCTTAACTGTACTTGTAGTCAGATAAGTTTTAAAGTGTATTT
Organism: Elephas maximus indicus; assembly: GCF_024166365.1. Classification (NCBI taxonomy): domain Eukaryota; kingdom Metazoa; phylum Chordata; class Mammalia; order Proboscidea; family Elephantidae; genus Elephas; species Elephas maximus. The sequence goes on from NC_064823.1 coordinate 44,743,676, forward strand.
TATCCACTAAGCCTTGGCTTTCTCCACTTAATTTTCCTAACACCTTACTATAATTGAAGGAAATGATTTTTCAACAAGTTAGAGCTTTGGACATACACACGTTATCAATTTTACCCTCTTTTCTTTGCTCTTAAGGGAGTGCATTAATAAGCTAAATGCTGATGTTGTTTCCCCAATGGCCTGAACTCTACAAAAAACAATAAATTATTTGGCAATAATCGTCTTGTACTAACAGGGACAGAATTGATTTAATAAAAACTCAAATGAGCAAATACCTAAAAGTCACACAAAAAGAATATTTGTATATTCTGAATTTCAATACTGTAATGTGGTGTCAATGTTCTAACATTGTCTTACAAAGAATTTCATTTTGCGTTATCATATAGCATCTTCTAATATGGCTTTAAAATATGAATTACAATGATAATGCCAAATATGCTAACTTTGTTTAATCATCCCAAAGGATAGGAAGCCAAAGAAGACTTTGTTTTCTTAACTAATTTTCATTGCCCTACACTTTCCACTAATATGCATAAAACTTTAAGAATTTATTTGAGGAACTACGTACAGCATTCTAACTCAGGCAATAGGAAATAACAACGATTAAATACAGCATCAGTCCTAAGTCAGGGTTCTGCCTGCAAGCAACAGAAAACTACTCCATGGGGGAAAGAGAATTTATAAAAAGGAAATACGGTAGGTCCCAGAGTCTACCTGAAGACTAGAGAACCAGGCTAAGAAAACAGATGAATTCAAGGGCTAGCAGAAAAAATAATCTAGTCAGAAAGACTCAGGTGTCCTCACTATTTGAAAACCCCACTACTGGCCACAGATATCACAGCTGCAAATTGACCCTCAGCTTCCATTTTTCTTTCTGACACTCATTCAGGTCTCAAACGTGTGAGAAAAATGAGCAAATACCTAAAAGTTACACCTCTGTGAAGCTATCATGGATGCCTAGTTGCCTCCTTGATAAGGAGAGGTAGGGTTTCTTCTCTCCTGCTGTTTATGGGGGAAGGCTGGCAGGGATATGCCTTCCATCACTCACACCTTGGGGAGTTTCACAACAGAAGTAATATGGGTGCTAGGCTGGGGAACAGCATTTATAAACAACTGCAAAGGAGCCTTTATACAAATTATTCCAGATATTTCTTCTAACTCTACGTCGCCTCCTCGGCAATGGAATATTTATCATCTTAAGTGCAGGGAGAAGGTTCTGTGAGAAGACACTACCTTCTTTGAGAAAGCCCAACTACGACTCTCCAAATTTCCAAAAGGGAAAGCATTTTATAAGTGTTGAAAATGAGATAGATAATCAATGGCACATTAAATCAACTACATAAAATAGTGATTCTATTTGCTTTCCAAAAAAAAAAAAAAATTGCTGCCATGTCGACTCCAACTCACAGCAACCCTATAGGGCAGAATAGCTGCCCCACAGGGTTTCCAAGGAGTGCCTGGTGGATTCAAACTGCCAACCTTTTGGTTAGCAGCCACAGCACTTAACCACTAAGCCACCAGGATTTCCATCTGCTCTATACAAAACCCACTGCCGTTGAGTGGACTGTGACTCTTAGCGACCCTATAGAATGGAGTAGAACTGCCCCACAGAGCCGAAATTCTATTTGCTCTATAGTGGTGTAATACTACAATTTCCAAAACAAGATAGAAAATGAAAAAGCAAGAAATGCTATAACTACGGCATAATTCATCTGGTGACTGTATTTCAATTTTGTCTTCTCTAAAGATGGGTAGCAAACTGGAATTCTGTGGTCCAATCTCTAGATCTCTAAGGATTGACTTATTTATGTCACATAAAATGTCACATAGAATGCCATCTATTTGATTATTTGCTTATTCCCTGCTCCAAGAGGGTAAGAACTTTGCCCTTTTCGTTGAATGAATGAAGAATGAATAAATGAATGTTAATACCTGCAGACCTTACCATGCATTTCTCACTCTCCTTCAATTGTTTGGAGTCCCTGGGTAGTGAAACACTTAAGGTGCTTGGCTGCTAACTGGAAGGTTGGCAGTTTTAGTATACCCAGAGGTACCTTGGAAAAAAGGCCTGGCAATCTACTTCCAAAAACTCAACCATTGAAAGCCCTTTGGAGCACAGTTCTACTGTGATACACAAGGGTTTTCCATAAATCAGAATTAACTGTACGGCAACTGGTAGTGGTAGTAATTCAATTATTTGATACCCTGGCATGGTTCATAGTAATAGGGTATATGTAAATGAAACTATGTTATTTTTTTCTAGTAAATTATACCATTTTGTTTGGAGAAACCCAGCCCTTCCTCATTCAGAATCTTGGGACTCTGAAGGTGTATGAGGGTGGAGGTGTTGAATCAAGTTTGGCCAATCAAAGCACTGCCTTAACCTCGGCACATAATTGGCTTAGGAACGGGCATCTGATCACATGAAACCTTAGCTCTCTTTCCCAGACTTCCCTGCGTTAGCATCCTTGTTCCATGAATTCCAAATCTCTCTCTCTTTTTTTTCTTCTCATTTATTTGCACCCTTTGTTCTGTTGAAAACATCATCAAATGATTTCCTAAGAAAGAGTGAATACTAGGTAAATTTTTCTGTGGCTCTTCGATTTTCTGAAAATACATTTGTTCTACCCTTTTGCTTTTTTTTTTTTTGCTTTATTGCTAATTTAGCTGTGCATTCAATTCTTGGCTGAAAACAATTTGTCTTCAAGATTTTAAGGAATTAAGAGCTTGTCAAAAAGCTGTTGCCTTTCTGATAATCATTATTTATTATCATCAGGCTTAGATTTTTTTTTAATGATTCTTTTCACCTGTTCTGTGAATCTATTTTTACTCATTGTTTTTATTTACTACGCCCCTTTAATAAAAGACATATATCTGTCTACTCTGAGAAATTTCCATATATTATTTCTTAATATTTTTCTCTCTTCCATGTACTCAGCCCCTTTTTCTGGAACCCTACTTGTCAGAAAATAGATCTATTGGATTAATCCTCCAGGTCTCATATTTTCTCTTATTTTTAAAAATCCTTTTATGTTTTGTTTTATTTTCTAAGAACACCTTTAAATTTATATCTCAAAACTTTAAAATTTTATTTTGGCAATCAAGGTTTCAATTTTTCAGAGCTCATTCTTTCTGATTGTTGGTTTATTTTTTTGCAGATGAAATACCTTCTCTCATCTTTTTGATGTTATTAATTGCAGGAGGTGGTGAGTTTGTGTGTGTATGTGAGTGGGTGTTGATGCATATTCCCATCATTAATGTTCTTCTATATCACTTTAGGAAACCCTGGTGGCGTAGTGCTTAAGTGCTACAGCTGCTAACCAAAAGGTCGGCTGTTCAAATCCACCAGGAACTACTTGGAAACTCTATAAGATGTTTCTACTCTGTCCTATAGGGTCGCTATGAGTTGGAATTGACTCTATAGCAGTGGGGAATGGGATATCACTTTATTCTATTCTTTTGTTATTATTATTTGGTTTTTGTTTGTTTTATTTGTTCTGCTTTGGTACATGTATGTTTACTTAACTGATGGTTATGTTATTAGTGTATAATACAGTGGCAAGTAGAATAATGGCACCCCAAAGACACCCACATCCTAATCCCCAGAACCAGTGTATATATTAGGTTACATGGGTACCCATGTTAAAGTGTTCTGGTCAATGAGATACAAAAATCTTCCCATACTCTCCTTTCTCTCATACCTTTGTTCCTACCAGGAATTTGGAAATGATGACCTATGCTACAGGAGGCATTTTTCGACTGTGAGGAAAAACATCCTGATATCATTAAGCTTTCTTACCAACTAAAACTTTGTCTTAAATAAGTAAAATAAATCTTCACTTAAGCCACTGTTGTTAGGCTTTAAGTAACTTGAAGCCTAAATAGTTCCCAACTAATTCAGTTTCATTTTTCTCATCTCTTAGTTATCTGCTACCTTTAATATTTTAGCCATGATATTCTTTTATTTCCCCTTGATCAAACTATCAAAGTGATGTGACAAATTCTATTTTATCTAATGATAAGTCTAGTTTTGGCTACCCCAAAATCTGTAGCTTATAAACAGATGTGAGACTATGAATATTATGGAAGCTTCATTATGTTATTCATTATAACAGATAATAGATATATATCATTATATACGAACATTCACCTGAGAGCCCCAATCTCTGCTGGGAATACCAAATAATGGTCAGCATGGAAAAGGGCCTGCGCCATGAAACTATTATCCTATTAGATCAGTGTTAAATAATTTTATGCATACTGTTAACTTCACATGAGCATGACCAAATGAGTATAATAAGAATATATCATAGCTATAAATATTTTAACTGCATGAACTTATTACCAATCATGATCATTTATGGCCCAGTTTCATAGGAAAGATCTAATCAAGGATTTTGTTTTAAAAGTACGATAAATTGAGTTTCGCAATTCAATGTGATAACTTTTAAATTTAGTTTTATGGTTCTAGAACATCAAACACAATTTTGAAAGTGCTATATGATGACTGGAGCCCTGGTGGTTGGGATCTTGGCTGCTAACCAAAAGGTCAGCAGTTCAAATCCCCCAGCCCTTCTTGGAAACCCTATAGGGCAGTTCCATTTTGTCCTATAGGTTGGCTATAAGTTGGAATTGACTCAACAGCAACGAGTTTGTGGTTTTTTTTTTTTTTTTTTTCCTTTGGTATAAACACTAAATGAATAATCCAAAGTGAAAAATTTTTATTACAAATAAAATTACAAGCAGCCCTGCGTGGCACAAACCATTAAGTGTCCAGCTGCTAACAGAAAGGTTGGTGGTTTGAATCCACCCAGAGGTACCTAGGAAGGAAGGTCATCTACTTCCAAAAGATCACAGCCATTTGAGGGGGAGGGGTAGAAATATGAAAATTGAATGTTCTCATTATTCTGATAACCAGAGTTGACTTTAGTAAACATTTTTGTATACAGCCATTCACTCTTTTTTTCTTTTTGTTTTCTATTTTCCTTTATTTTTTAGAATCATTTTCCTTTTGCTAGTTTACTTTCAGTATATTTAAAGTAAGTATAGCAATAAATTATGAGTGGTTGATTTATAACCCTGGAAGTAAACCTGTTAAGTCATTTATTTATGTCTGAAAATATATGAGTAAAATCTCTTCCTGGCACAAGGGAAAAAAAATCAAGCAGTACAAAAAGAACAATCCTAAAAAATACCAAATATAAAAATTATTTTATTATAACACAATAGAAAGTAGATCTCTGACAGCTTTTCAGACAGATTGCGGTAGCCAATAACAAACTGCTGAAATGTAAGCACATAACACTTAGGCAATTTTTTTGGTGCCCTTTGCTTGTCAAAACCAAAAAGGAAGTCAATATTTAGAAGAAATGGCTCTTTAAACTCAGCCCTCCAATTCAACAAAAAGGGATATTTTAATAGCCACAAAAAAGCACATGCTTGGAAGAGAATTATTTTGTTTTGTTTTGTTTCCTGTTGCTTTTTGTATTTCTTTTTATTAACTTCACTTTGGCATAGTGGAATGTACTTTTGGAATTTCCCAATGAAAAAATACACTTAAGATTTGAAAGGCAAAACAATAAAGCTTCTAGAAGAAGTACAGAAGAAAATCTTCATGAGAATTTGGAGTTGATACTTTTTTTTAAAATAGGACATAAAAAAAGATTAGCCAAAAAAAGAGTGATAAATATGACGCCATTAATTTTAAGAATTTTTGTTTATTAAAAGATACCATTAAGAGAGTAAGCAGGCAGGAAGAAGTTTATGTGCAATATATGTTACCAGCCAAAGCCTTGTGTCAAGAATATAAAAAGAAAAAGAGAGGGCAAGAGGCAGGAAGGAAGGCGGGAAAAACAAACAAACAACCAAACAAATAAAAAATTAGAAAATAGACTGTCTCAGTTACCTAGAGCTACTATCACTTAAATACTACAAGCAGGTGACTGTAAAAAAACATAAATTTATTTTTCCACAGTTCAGTAGGCTAGAATTCAGGACATGGCTCCGGGAGGATATTCTTTGTCTATTTCAGCTTTTAGGAGCTGGCAATCCTTGAGGTTCCTGGGCTTACAGATGCATCTTTCATGTGTGTCTGTCGTCATACAGCTTCTTCCCCTTATGTGTGTCTCTGTGTCTATTCTGCTATCTTTATAACTCAGAAGCAATTAGGTTTAGAATCCCTACACCCTCATCACCTTATTAACATAACAAAAGAAAAACCTCTATTTCCAAAAGGGTCTTATTTATATGTGCAAGGGTTAGAATTTCAATATGTATTTTGGGAGACACAATTCACTCCACAACAGATTAAAACGGCATTTCACATAAACAGAGGCTGTTAAATGACAAATAAACATCTGGAAAAAAGTTCACTTTATTTATTTATCTGAGAAATGAACATTAAAACCACTATGAGATGCCATTATATACACGAGCAATAGTGGCTAAAAGAGAGAAAATACCAAGTGTTGGTAAGGATATGGAACAGCAGGAAATTAGACACTTTTTTCAGAATATAAATCAGTAAAATCATTTTGAAAACTTTTTTGGCACTAGCTACTATTATTAAAACAAAATATATCCTGTGACCAAAGCTTTAGTCAGTTAGCGCTGTCATAACAAAATACCATGAAGTGAGTGTCTTTAAAGAACATAAATTTATTTTCTCTCAGTTCTGGAGTCTAGAAATTTGATTTCTGGGTCTCAGCAGGGATATGCTTTCTCAGTCAGCTCTAGTGGAAGTTTATGCTTTGTCCTCTTCAACTTCTGAAGCCCCAGGGGTTTCTTGTACTCCTGGGCTGTAGAGAGAACCTTACGTGCTATCTTGCCCATGCGTGTGACTCTCTTTCTGTGTCTGTCCTTTTCTTTTATGAGTCCACTCAGAAAGGATTAGGATTAAGACCCGCCCTAATTTGGTGTGACTTAATAAAATCTGCAAAGAAGAACCCTATTTTACCAAAAAAGTTCATATGCACCATTGCAAGGGTTAGGAAGGATTATGGCATAACTTTATGTGGGATACAGCTCAATCCATAACAACCAATAATTCCCCTCCTAGGTATTAATATGGACCAACTTTGACAGCATGCGTTACTAAAAACAATTGTATATTTTGAAATATTTTTATAGCTTAGACCTTGTACATATGGTACAACTTTTGACAAAAATATAGTTTTATGCCTTTATTTTGTATCCAGCAGCAAAGCCTACAAAAAAAAAAAACCTTCGAAACATTTGTGAATGAACTAAACAAAAAAAAAAAGAAGTGCATATACCATATTTTATGCAAATAATGCATGCCTTCTATGCTTGTTTGCCAACTGCTCCCCCACCATGCACGGTATTTTCGTAAACACTGCTATGCGTTTTTTTGTTTGTTTACGTGTTAGTGTAAAAACACTGACATAGAGGAGCTTATGAAATCCAGACAAATCAAGCAAATATAGAAGGTGTGCATTATTCACATAAAATTACCATATATCTTCAAAGGCATCTATAAGAATGTTAATATCGGTACCAGTTTTAATTGTCTAAAACTGGAAGCAGTACTAATGTCTATCAAACATAAAAAAAAAAAAAGAATGGATAAATAAATTATAGCATATTCATACTTTGGAAAAAATATACTGCTATGAAAATGAACGAATTATTGTCACATGCAAATACTACATGCACTAACATAGATAAGTAAAAGAAGCTAGATGCGAACAGTACATGCTTTAGGTAGACTCCATTTTTGTAGTGCTCAAAAAAACTAATCTTGTAGTGCTCCGACAAAACTAATCTATGGTGGTAGAAGTTAGAATAATGGTTGTATGAGTTCCCTAGGGTTACCATAACAAATTATCACAAAGTAGGTGGCGTAAAACAGTATAAATTTATTCTCCTACAGATCTGGAGGCAGGAAGTCTGAAATGAAGGTGTTGGCAGGGTCATGCTCCTTCTAATGACTCAAGGGAAGAATCCTTCTTTGCCTCTTTCAGCTTTTGGTGGCCCCAGGGGTTCCTTGGCTTGTGGCAGCATAGCTCTAACATCTGAGTTCATATTCACATGGCCTTCTTCTTTGCATATCTCTGTGCCCCCCCTTTTTTTTCCATCTCCATCCCTCACCTCCTTTATAACCATCAAAGATTGTTGTGTGTCCTTTTCTATCTTTTTAAAGGACACTCTCGTAGGATTTAGGGCCCACCCTAATCCAATACAATCTCTTCTCGATCATTAGTTAATGACATGTACAAAGACTATATTTCCAAATAAGGTCACATTTACAGTTTTCTAGTGGACACTTTTTAGTGGACATGAATTTGGGGGATATGCTATTTACCCCACTACAGTCTTCTCTCTGGCCCACTGACATTAATGTCCTTCCCGTATGCAAAATATATGCACCACATCTTAACATTCCTAAAAGTCTTACCCCATTTCAACATCACTTCAATGTCCAAATCTGATTCAAATATCACCAACTCAAAAATTCCCAAATATCACCATGTAAATCTATATGTAAGGTAGGTTGAGATTCTAGATATGATCTATCCTGGGGCAAACTAGATCTGCACCTGTGGATATGTGAAACTAGAAAACAAGTTATAGGCTCCCCAAAATATAATGGTGAGACAGGCATAGGATAGATATTCCCATTCAAAAAGGGAAAAACTGGAAGGAATAAATGGGTTACGGGTCCCAAGCAAGTCTGAAACACAGTAGGGAAAATTCCATTAAGTTTCAAGGCATACGAATAATCCTCTGTGGCTTGATGCTTTGTTCTCTGGGATCACAGGTGGTGGAATAGACGGAAGAAGTCCAAGCTGTGCTGAAGGCATTGGCGAAAAACAAGTCTCCAGGAATTGACAGAATACCAGTTGAGATGTTTCAACAAAGGAATGCAATACTGGAAATGCTCGCTCATCCATGCCAAGAAATTAGGAAATTAGGAAGACAGCTACCTGGCCAACTGACTGGAAGAGATCCATGTATGTGCCCATTCCAAACAAATGCGATACAGCAGAATGTGGAAATTATTGAACAATATCATTCATATCACAAGTAAGTACAGTTTTGCTGAAGATCATTCAAGAACTGTTGCAGCAGTAAATCAACAGAGAACTGCCAGAAATTCAAGCCAGAATCAGAAAAGGATGTGGAACAAGGGATATCATTGCTAAAGTCATATGAATCTTTGCTGAAGGCAGAGAATAGCAGAAAGATGTTTACCTGTGCTTTACTGACTATGCAAAGGCATTCCACTGTGTTGATCATAACAAAATATAGATAAAATTTTAAACAATGGGAATTCCATAACATTTCATTGTGTTCATGCGTAACCGGTACATAGACCAAGAGCCAGTCATTTGAATCAAGAAAGGTGTGCATATGGTTGTATCATTTTGCCATACCTATTCAGTCTTATGCTGAGCAAATAATCTGAGCAGCTGGACTATACGAAGAAGAACACGGCATCAGGATTGGAGGAAGATTTAGTAACAACCTGTGATATGCAGATGACACAACCTTGTTTGGTGAAAGTGAAGAGGACTTGAAGCACGTACTGATGAAGATCAAAGACCGGAGCCTTCAGTATGGATTACACCTCAGCATAAAGAAAACAAAAATCCTCACAACTGGACAAATAAACAACATCATGATAAACAGCAAAAAAGATGGAAGTTAAAAAGAATTTCATTTTACCTGGACACACAATCAATGCCCACAGAAGCAGCAGTCAAGAAATCAAATGACATATTGCATTGGGCAAATCTACTGCAAAAGACCTTTTTAAAGTGTTAAAAAAAAAAAAAAAAGATGAGGACTAAGGTGTACCTGGCCTAAACCATGATATTTTCAATCACCTTACATGCATGTGAAAGCTGGACAATAAATAATGAAGACTGAAGAAGAATTGATGCCTTTGAATTATGGCATTGGTGAAGAATATTGGATCTACCTTAAACAGCCAGAAGAGTGAAAAAATCTGTGTTGGAAGAAGTATAGCCAACATGGTCCTTAGAGGCAAGGATGTCAAGGCTTCTTATGTAGGAACTATGGCAAGACTTCTTATCTAGGGACTAGTCCCTGGAGAAGGACATCACGCTTGGTAAATTAGAAGGTCAGTGAAAAAGTAGAAGACCCTCAACAAAATGTATTGAACTTAGTGGCTGCAACAATGGGCTCAAACATAGCAACGATTTTTAGGATAGCGCAGGATGGTTCAGTGTTTCATTCTGTTATACACAGGGTTGTTTTAAGTAGCAATCAACTCGACGTCATCTAACAACAACAGCAACATGATGTACAAATGAGTATGGCTTTTTATTTTTATTTTATGGACATAGCAATTCCTCCCTCAAGTGTCCTCAACTACTTTACAAAACACCCTTTTAGCTGATGGCATATATTGCCTACCAGAAGACCAGTCAGCTATTATTAGGGAGCTAATATTCTTCTAAAAATTATGTAATGCAACTGATGGGATTTTCTAATATTTTGAATTATCCACTGCTCCAGGTAAAGGCTAGTAGTTTGGTATATATACCTGACCTATCAAATAGCTCCCAGTTTAACTTCAAAAACTTTCATATCAAATAACTACTGCGTCCAAGGAAATGTCAGGTGGTAACATTTTTTTCTATTATTCATTGTAGAAAGATCTTGTGAGAATTTTGTATTTATGATCATGTTAAATATTTTCTGTGTTGCAAAGTATGCTGGTTTTCATTCTTCCCTTTTTAGCCCTTCAAAAATATTAAGAATATGAAACTGAGTTCCTTAAAATATTTGAAACACATTTCTTTCCTAATAGAATAAATTCTGGCTTTTAATGTGTTATATTGACATTTTCCATGTCTGAAATGGAACTTTCAAAATCAAAGGGCATTGGAAAGTATTGCAGTGAAACTCACTATAGGCAATATTTTAGATCCATGGAATCTATTACAACTCAGGTGACCCAATATTAATGGTACTGAAATAGGAACCAAGACTGTTTACAACTGTAAAGTAGAAAATCCTCAATGGTCTTTCTTCAGTTAAATACTTAGCTTATGAGATGATAAAGTACTCATGCCTAAATTTCAGCCATATACTCTGTACATACAGCCTTAGAAAATTAAAGAAGTTCTGCTTCCTTCCTGTATTTTATTAATTCTGCCACCTTCATTATTTTATAATTCCCAATTGTATTTCAAGGTACAAATATGAAAACCATAGGCACTTGAAAGCGATTTCTTGAATGGTCAGAAACTTTGTGGCGTGAGGATTTTGCATGTATCATAATTTACCTTCTTGAGCAAAACGGTCTGATGCACTAGCATTAAGATGCTGGTTTTCACAGACTACAACAGGTTTCTCAACTTTGGTACGTATGTAGATTTTTCTAAATACGACAAGCACCCACATTTGAAAACATGATTCATAACTTAGTTAATATTGATTAATTTGTTGTTTCTATTGATGTTTCATAATAGGTTTTAAACTACTGAAAAAAATACCAGATGAGCAAGTTCCTTTTACTGAAAACAGCTGTAAAACAGCTGTAGCACATTCAAAATTAAATATTTCAAGAATTCATGGAACATTCTAGAAGATAGGCTAAATATTTGAAATGTTGCAGAATTTATAGCACTGCAAGATCAAAGTTTTAAGATAAGAATACATTTTCTCTTTCTGGATTAGATGTATATGAAGATATTCCATAACAACATTTTCCTGGTTACGTTAATATACACATTCTGAAGTTGCTCAAAAGACCTTGCATATGGATATATTTTTTAGTTAAACTAATTAGAAAAATAAGTTTTTAAAAAATGATAATGTGCAATATAGTAGCAAGAATGGTGGGGAGATAAGCCAATGAAACTAGCAAATCAATAAAACTTTTTAAGCCTCAGTTTTCTAATTTATAAAATTAGGACTACTAATTAGGACTGCTGCCACAGTTTCCCCATAGGGTTATTATTGTGAAGGCAAACGTGTCCACATATTGTAAAAGGGCTTCATAAACTGTAAAGTGCATTAAGCATAAGATTTGAAGGCATCTATTCAATTTTTTTTTTTTTTTATTCAATTACACAAGAAAGCCTTAAGCTCATAAGGAAATAAACAGCTAGCATGACATCTTCCTTGGCAACAAAATTTTCCCCTTAGGCCTCTCCTAGCAGCTCTATTCCAGAAGACTGAGCAGAACTCTACGGGAAAGCGGGAAACCAAACTTGACCTGCTCCAAGGGTGATGAGAGGCTGCGTGGCACAGCAGGCTTTTAGAGGAAAGCCTGTGTTGGTGTCCTGGGGAAAGCAATTCCATGATCCAGGGAAATACTGAGATTCCCACATGCTCAAACCAACTGGAACTGGGAAAGCTGAAGAGAAAACTCACCTTACTTCTAGGTCTGCTTTCTCTCATGTGTTGTTGTGCCTGTTAGCACTAATATTTTCTCTCTTTAGCTCTTTTTTTCCTTCTTGTTTCCCACTTACTAAAAATGCAGACAGCTTAGCAAAACTGCAGATGTTAGCCAAAACGCTAACTTCATTTCGGACCTAGAGCCATAGTTTTTAAATTAATATTTACTTTGGCCCACATTTCATTTTGTTTATATTTTTCTCTGGCAATCTAAGTCAGACTTGAAAAGAATCATTTACAAGGCAGCATAGGGTAGTAGCCTCTAAGAATAATAAGAACAGAGTCTGACATCAGGAAAAATGAGTTATACTACGTGAAGGGCTCAGGAGCAGCCTCTTTGAATTAATTCCTAAGAGCTTCATTATAAAATGCATTGACATAGATACACATGGAAAAGTTGAAGATTTTTTTCTCCTTTTTTGGATAAACTTGATCGTTTTGACAGAGGCATATACCTTGTAAATTTATACCTACAGAGCTTGGCCTCTGAGTTCATTAAATAAAAATAGTATATGAAATTATGATATATTATTTAGGAGACTATAACAGAGTTCTTCAGAGTTTTAGAGCACCAGTTTGTTTGTTTGTATGGTACCCATTGATGGTGGGGTTTCTTAGGTGCTGTCGAGTTGATCTCTGACTCACAGCAACCCTGTATACAGCAGAACTAAACCCCGCCCGGTCCTGCGCCATCCTCACAATCGTTGTTATGCTGAAGCTCATTGTTCTAGCCACCGTATCAATCCATCTCACTGAGGGTCTTCCTCTTTTTCACTGACCCTCTGCTTTACCAAGCATGATGTCCTTCTCCAGGGACTGATCTCTCCTGATAGCACGTCCAAAGTATATGAGACATAGTTTCGCCATCCTTGGCTTCTAAGGAGCATTCTGGTTGTAGTTCATTATAGATACTCTGATTTTCAAAGCACTCTCAAGCCCGTCTATCAAAAAAACATGTAAAAAGAGATTGTGATCTCAGTATACATCCATAGCACCAAAATTACTGGACTGCTTTTTATGTTAGTTTTATATAAAAGAATTTAAAAAAAGCAGTTTTCTTGCTGTTACTCAGGCCAATTCATCTCTATTTGCTTAGAGAAATAGTTAATTTGAGCCACAGAGGTACAAAAGCCACACACTAAGCATTTTGAATGCTTAATTAAGCCTTCTAATCACAGCCTGCTATGCAGTTCCAGGCATTCTTCTTTAACTTTCCAGTTCTGAGCCTTACCTTTATGACCACCTTACCGGTTATTGCCTAGTTGATTCCGACTAATAGTGACCCCATGTGTGTCAGATTAGAATTGTGCTCCATGGGGTTTTCAATGACTGATTTTTTGAAAGTAGATTGCCAGACTTTTCTCCTGAGGTGTCTCTGGGTAGACTCGAACCTCTAACTTTTTGATTAGTAGTCAAGTGCATTAACTGTTTGTACCATCCAGGGACTCCTTGTCTGACCACAGCTTCCTCTAATGTTACCCTGCCTCTCTCCCGGTTTTCAAGGCCTTCTGGTCAATCAGTTGAGGTCTCCAGATTCACCCTTTTATTCAGCTTTGTCTGCCTGGATGCACAGCTGAGGCCCTCTACAGCAGCTCACCAACCCTTTAGCAGAGTTCTGGATCATTCCTGTGGACTATTTTCTCTTCATCTCTGCATATGCATTCATAAGAGAAAAATAAACATACAGATAAAAATGCACCAGTTGAAATCTGAATAAAGTCTGTAGCTTAATTAATAATAGCGTACCAGTGTAATTAAAGAACCATGTTATACCATAGTTCTGTAAAATGGAACATTACGGGGAGCTGGGTAAAAGGTATGTAAGAATACTTTGTACTACCTTTATAATTCTTCTACAACTCTAACATTATTTCAAAATAAAAAGTTTAAAAAATGAACCAAGGATACAATTTAAGAAATAATTTGTATCTATTTTTCCAAATATTAATGCTTTTCTTCTATTGATTTAATTAATTAATCTTTCCATATCACTAAGTTAATATTTCCTCAGGAAATTTACTCATTCTTTTTCCATAGATTATTTTGCTCATAATCCATACTAATCCTTGAGCATGTTGCTGTTAGTTGCCATCGAGTCAGTCCTGACTCATAGCGACCTAATGTACAACAGAACGAACCACTGCCTGATCCCGCACCATCCTATAATTTCTGTTATGCTTGAGCCCGCTGTTGCTGCCACTGTGCCAATTCATCTCGTTGGGGGTCTTCTTCTTTTTTGCTGACCCTCACTTTACCAAGCATGATGTCCTTCTCCAGGGACTGAGCCCTCCTGATAATATGCCCAAAGTATGTGAGATGTAGTCTCACCCTCCTGGCTTCTGAGGAGCATTTTTGGTTACTTCTTCAGAGACAGATTTATTCTTTCTTTTGGCAGTCTGTGGTATATTCAATATTCTTCACCAACACCACAATTCAAAAGTGTAAATTTTTCTTCAGTCTTCTTTATTCATTGTCTAACTTTCACATGCATATGAGGCGATTGAAAACACTATGGCTTGGTCAGGTGCACCTTAGTCTTCAAGGTGTTGTCTTTGCTTTTCAACACTTTAGAGAGGTTTTTTGCAGCAGATTTATCCGATCCTTTTTGAGCATGTCATTGTTGTTGTTAGGTGCCATCGAGTGGGTTCTGACTCATAGTGACCCTATGTACAACAGAACGAAACACTGCCCAGTTCTGTGCCATCCTCACAATCATTGTTATGCTTAAGTCCATTGTTGCAAACACTGTGTCAATCCATCTCATTGAGGGTCTCCTTTTTTTTAACTGACCCTCTACTTAACCAAGCATGATGTTCTTCTCCAGAGACTAATCCCTCCTGATAACATGTCCAAAGTACGTGAGATGTAGTGTCGCCATCCTTGCTTCTAAGGAGCGTTCTGGTTGTCTTCTTCCAAGGCAGATTTGTTTGTTCCTTGAGCATTTCTCCCCTCAGTTATTATGTTTGCATTTTTTTTTTCTTATAGATCTCCCTATTCTTGGCACACAATATAGAATTAGACTATTTGGAGTAGAAAAATTTTTTTTTTCTCCACTCTAACTCCTGTCTTCACTTGCAAAGAAATCTTTACCTCATTCCACTTACCTATTGCCTCATTCTCTTATTCTGAGAACACACATCCTTTTATCCTTTCTTTGTCTAATCAAGTCCTTTCATTCTCCTGAAACTCTTTATACAGATTTCTGTATTTCTTAGAACTCTCTTCCTAATCTTCCCATCAAATTTAATCATTCTTTCTATATATGGTAGACCAGATCTGTGTTGTCTAACAAGGTAGCCGTTAGTTGCATATAGCTATTACGTACTTGGAATGTGGCTGGTTGGAAGAGAGATGTGCTGTATGAAATACACAGCACATTTCAAAGACTTGGTATGAAAAAAGAATGTAAAATATTAATAGTTTTTATATTGATCATGTTTTGAAACAGTAATATGGGTATACTGGGTTAAATAAAGTACATTACTAAGTTAATTTCAGTTTTTTCTTTTTACTTTTTTAATGTAGCTACTACAATATTTAAAATTACAAATATGGCTTGCACTTTGTTTTAATGGAACAGTGATACTGCAGCTATTTATTTTCCTCCTTCACTTCCTAGCCATATTAAATAGGATTAGTTGTTTTCTTTCTATCTTTACTGATCTTAGTAACAGAAGGTCTAAAATCTCTTGATGGCTTCCCTACTTCTGATCTTCTTCTTCTCCTTTGTCAGCCCCTGACTCTTTTCTCACCATTGAACTGTCAGGATCAAATGTCTGGCATTCTGCACTTCAATTTCTGTATCTGCTTTCTTACAGAGGGCATTTTCTCTAAGCTTTTCTTTGTTTGCTTGCTTGCTTTGGCTTTGTTTCTTATCCCTCAGCTGTTCTTAGGTAAAGATAGTTCCCCAATCTCTGCTGTGATTTCAGTTTATTTCTCATAGGATAATCTCACATCTCTGGAGATTTCTGTAGGCCAACCCCATTACTGAATTTTATCGATGAAACCAAAATTTCAAGTGCATGCTTCTGAATGTGTTCACCTTCCTGACAAGTACTAAAGTCACCACTTGCTGTTTGCCAAGATCTTGACCTATAGGTTAGCTTCCTAAGTTATTTTTAATCCCTTTTACCAGAATCCATCTTGAAGCTCCGAGCATCTACTAGAGTTTATAAGTCTTTGCCTGGTCCATTGAGTAGATAAGAGGATATTCACTAAACGCTTTTTGAATCAATTGAATGAAACTGATCCAAATGAGTGGAAGTTTTTCTTGGTTATAGTGGTGATGGATGGTGGGGAGTATTTTTATTTAAGAAAAAAGATTTTCCTTTTCTTCCTCTTTTCCTGACTTAGTGAGGGCATTATGAACATTAACTTCTTAAAGGTTTACATATTTAGATTCTTTCTAGTCTAATTCTTCAACATATTATCAAAAAGTGAATTTGCAAACCTCATGTTTTGACCGGATTGTACCAGTCTTCACATTTTCTAATGGTAACTTTTGCATCCAAAAATTCTATAGAAAGAATTCAAGGTTCTATTATATATTTCACATACATGCCATTTAATGCTTATTATATGCCTTATCACTTCTTCTTTATCCTGTTTCTGCAATTATTCTCTTTCTCATCTCCTATTTGCTTCCTCACACTTTTAGCTACCTGATGGGTTCAAGAACTGTGCAATACAGCACAACTTGACCAAAGCAAAGTCATACAAACTTCATAGACACACCCAAATTCCCTGGGGGACCGAATTACTGGGCTGAGGGCTATAGGGACCATGGTCTCAGGGAATATCTAGCTCTGTTGGCATAATATAGTTTATAAAGAAAATGTTCTACATCGTATTTTGGTGAGTAGTGTCTGGGGTCTGAAAAGCTTGTAAGCAGTCATCTAAGAGATGTCTACTAGTCCCACACCATCTGGATCGAGGGAGAATAAAGAAAACCAAAGACATAAGGAAAGATTAGTCCAAAGAACTAATGGATCACAACAACCACAGCCTCTACCAGACTGAGTCCAGCACTAGATGGTGCCCAGCTACCACCACCGACTGCTCTGACAGGGATCATAGTAGATGGTCTTGGATAGAGCTGGAGAAAAATGTAGAACAAAATTCAAACTCACAAAAACGACCAGACTTACTGGTCTGGCAGAGACCTGAGAAACCCTGAGAGTACAGCCTCCAGGCACCCTTTTAACTTAACAGTAAGTCACTCCTGAGGTTCACCCTTCAGCCAAAGATTAGACAGGCCCATAAAACAAATAATAACACATGTAGTTCAACCATGTATACGAGACAAAATGGGCATACTAGCCCAGGGGCAAGGATGAGAAGGCAGGAGGGGGCAGGAAGCTGGATGAATGGAAATGGGGATCTCAAGGTCAAAAAGGGAAGAGTGTTGACGTGGCAGGGGTGGCAACCAACATCACAAACCAATATGCGTATTAATTATTTAATGAGAAACTTATTTGCTCTGTAAATTTTCATTAAAAGCACACACAAAAAAATAAAATTATGTGTGCAGGGTGAAAAACAAAAAGCAACTGTTCAGGGCCTGAGATTTAACTCTATTTGTTAATGTTTCCTGGATACTGGCAGAAAACCTTAGACTTCTGGGTCTAAAGACAAAGGACTTCATGACTCACAGAAGAAGCAGTTGCTAGAACTTCATTTTCATTGGCTTTAATTCTCTGTGTCCTGCAAGTCCCACAGAGGGAGGAGTGATGCTGGTGACCCTAAATGATACCTGCATACTCAATGAGTTGTAGTGTACGAGAGGAAGCCTGACTTGGGGAATTCACTGCTTTTATAGTGAGTGGAAGCAAGCCTACATTTTGTCCAGAGGGAGATATTATCTCATCTTTAAAGATTGCTGGCTGCAAAGAAAGCTGTGAGAAAAACCCTGAGTGAAGAATGGCCCCACCACTCATTTGTCAGTTTGTTGTGCTCTACATGTATTTCAAATATATGTAAGGGGGACAGGTTTCAAATGAGCTAGGAAGAAAGACCTGACAATCTACTTCTGAAAATTAGCAGTGAAAATCCTATAGATCACAGAACATTGCCCAGTACAGTGCTGGAAGATAAGCCCCCAAGGTTGGAAGGTGCTCCAAGTACACAGTGGACTGTAGCATATCAAAGATCATGAAAACAGCCATGACTGAATAATGTTTCATTCTGTTGTATATGGGGTCTCCATGAGCCAGAGCCAACTTGACAGCAACTAACAGCAGCAACAGCAAAAATGGTCAGGGCCTTACATTCTTGAGATAACCAGCAAGAATGTGCAGGGGCTGTCAGTGAACATGGCACATGGCCTTTCCCAAAAATCAACCAGATGTTATCGGATTCCCTATATGCCTGTCGTTGTAATGTCTATGTGTGATGAGACATATAAATCCAAACCAGATTGTTTTGAAAAACAAACAACTTATTTGAAGAGATACGCACACATCCAGATACAGTTGAAAAGAGATAATCAAGTGTTAAGTTCTGAGGCAAAGATAACAGTGGCACAAAAAGTTTAAGGGATATCAAATGAGCTCTCAAATTACTTTCCTTCCATATTTAATACCTGACCTAAGTAACTCTGAGCTATCTTAATCCTTAAAAAAAATTCTAATGATCTTTACTAAGTGAAACATATGCATGTAATCACCAGCCAGATCAAGAAACAGAATATGAAATATATCCTGGGAATCCTCCCCACCACTCTTTCTTGATGAGAACAGATATTTTACGCTACAGAATATTCCAATCCCCAAACTTGGTGTTGTTAGGTGTCATAGACTTGATTCCGACTCATAGCTACCCTGTGTACAACAGAACAAAACACTGCCTGGTCCTGCGCCATCCTCAAATCGTTGTTATGATTGAGCCCATAGTTGCAGCCACTGTGTCTATCCATCTCATTGAGGGTCTTCCTCTTTTTCACTAACCCTGCATGTTACCAACCATGACGTCCTTCAGAAACTGGTCCCTCCTGATAACGTGTCCAAAGTAAGTGAGATGAACTCTCGTCATTCTCACTTCTGAGGAGCACTCTGGCTGTACTTCTTCCAAGAAAGATTTATTGGTTCTTATGGCAGACCATTAGTATATTCAATATTCTTCACCAACTCCACAACTCAAACACATCAATTCTTCTTTGGTCTTGGAATATCCCTCCATTTATTAGGTCTTTTTTAAAATTTCTCTCACTAATTTTTTTTTTAATAATTTTTGTTGTGCTTTAAGTGAAAGTTTACAGATCAAGTCAGTCCCTCACACAAAAACCCATATACACCTTGCTACACACTCCCAATTACTTTCCCCCTAATGAGACAGCCTGCTCTCTCCATCCACTCACTCTATTCGTGTCCATTTCACCAGCTTCTAACCCCCTCAACCCTCTCATCTTCCCCCCAAGCAGGAGATGCCAACATAGTCTCAAGTGTCCACCTAATCCAAGAAGCTCTGTCCTCACCAGCATCCCTCTCCAACCCATTGTCCAGTGTAATCCATGTCTGAAGAGTTGGCTTTGGGAATGGTTCCTGTCCTGGGCCAACAGAAGGTCTGGAGGCCATGACCACTGGGGTCCTTCCAGTCTCAGTCAGACCATTAAGTCTGGTCTTATGAGAATTTGAGGTCTGCATCCCACTGTTCTCCTGCTCCCTCAGGGGTTCTCTGTTGTGTTCCCTGTCAGGGCAGTCATCGGTTGTAGCCAGGCACCACCTAGTTCTTCTGGTCTCAGGATGATGTAGTCTCTGGTTCATGTGGCCCTTTCTGTCTCTTGGGCTCATAATTGCCTTGTGTCCTTGGCATTCCTCACTCTCCCCCAATCTACGTTGGTTAAGACCGATCAATGCATCTTAGATAGCTGCTTGCTAGCATTTAAGACCCAAGAGGCCAATCTTCAAAGTGGGATGCAGAATGTCTTCTCAATAGATTTTATTATGCCAATTGACTTAGATGTCCCCTGAAACCATGGTCCCAGACCCCTGCCCCTGCTCTGCTGGCCTTCAAACCATTCAGTTTATTCAGGAAACTTTTTTGCTTTTGGTTTAGTCCAGTTGTGCTGACCTCCCCTGTATTGTATGCTGTGTTTCCCTTCACCTAAAGTAGTTCTTATCTACTATCTAATTAGTGAATGCCCCCTCCCACCCTCCCTCCCTCCCCACTCTCATAATCACAAAAGAATGTTTTCTTCTCCGTTTAAACTATTTCTCAAGTTCTTATAATAGTGATCTTATATAATATTGGTCCTTTTGCAACTGACTAATTGCACTCAGCATAATGCCTTCCAGGTTCCTCCATGTTATGAAATGTTTCACAGATTCCTCACTGTTCTTTATTGATGTGTAGTATTCCATTGTGTGAATATACTACAATTTATTTATCCATTCATTCGTTGATGGGCACCTTGGTTGCTTCCATCTTTTTGCTATTGTAAACAGTGCTGCAATAAACATGGGTGTGCATATATCTGTTCGTGTAAGGGCTCTTATTTCTCTAGGATATATTCCAAGGAGTAGGGTTGCTGGATCGTATGGTAGTTCTATTTCTAGCTTTTTAAGGAAGCGCCAAATCGATTTCCAAAGTGATTGTACCGTTTTACATTCCCACCAGCAGTGTTTAAGTGTTCCCATTTCTCCACAGCCTCTCCAACATTTATTATTTTGTGTTTTTTGGATTAATGCCAGCCTTGTTGGAGTGAGATGAAATCTCATTCTAGTTTTGATCTGCATTTCTCTAATGGCTACTGATCGTGAACATTTCCTTATATATCAATTAGCTACCTGAATGTCTTCTTTAGTGAAGTGTCTATTCATATCTTTTGCCCATTTTTTAATTGGGTTATTTGTCTTTTCGCAGTTGAGTTTTTGCAGTATCATGTAGATTTTTTATGTAGATTTTAGAGATGAGGTACTGCTCAGAAATGTCATAGCTAAAAACTTTTTCCCAGTCTGTAGGTAGCCGTTTTTACTCTTTTGGTGAAGTCTTTGGATGAGCATAGGTGTTTGATTTTTAGGAGCTCCCAGTTATCTAGTTTTTCTTCTACATTCCTTATAATGTTTTGTATACTGTTTATGCCTTGTATTAGGGCTCCTAACGTTGTCCCTATTTTTTCTTCCAAGGTCTTTATTGTTTTAGACTTTATGTTTAGGTCTTTGATCCATTTTGAGTTACCTTTTGTGCATGGAGTGAGGTATGGGTCTTGTTTCATTTTTTTTTTTTTTTTGCAAATGGATATCTAGTTATGCCAGCACCATTTGTTAAAAAGACTGTCTTTTCCCTGTTTAACTGTTTTCGGGCCTTTGTCAAATATCAACTGCTCATATGTGGATGGATTTATGTCTGGATTCTCAATTCTGTTCCATTGGTCTATGTATCTGTTGTTGTACCAGTACCAGGCTGTTTTGACTACTGTGGCAGTATAATAGGTTCTAAAATCAGGTGAAGTAAGGCCTCCCACTTTGTCCTTCTTTTTCAGTAACGCCTTATTTATCCGGGGCCTCTTTCCCTTCCATATGAAGTTGGTGATTTGTTTCTCCATCTCATTTAAGAATGTCCTTGGGATTTGGATTAGAATTGCATTAAATGTATAGATCGCTTTTGGTAGAAAGACATTTTTATGATGTTAAGTCTTCCTATCCACGAGCAAAAGTATGTTCTTCTACTTATGTAAGTCTCTTTTGGTTTCTTGCAGAAATGTACTGTAGTTTTCTTTGTATAAGTCTTTTACATCTATGGTAAGATTTATTCCTAAGTATTTTTCTCTTCTTGGGGCCTACTTACTGTAAATGGCATTGATTTGGTGATTTCCTCCTCGATGTTCTTTTTGTTGGTGTAGAGGAATCCAAGTGATTTTTGTATGTTTATCTTGTATCCTGATACTCTGCTGAACTCTTCTATTAGTTTCAGTAGTTTTCTGGAGGATTCCTCAGGGTTTTCTGTGTATAAGATCATGGTATCTGCGAATAGAGATACTTTTACTTCTTCCTTGCCAATCTGGATGCCCTTTATTTCTTTATCTAGCCTAATTGCTCTGGCTAGGACTTCCAGCACAATGTTGAATAAGAGTGGTGATAAAGGGCATCCTTGTCTGGTTCCCGATCTCAAGGGGAATGCTTTCAGGCTCTCTCCATTTAGAGTTCTGTTGGCTGTTGGCTTTGTATAAACGCCCTTTATTATGTTGAGGAATTTTCCTTCTATTCCTATTTTGCTGAGAGTTTTTATCATGAATGAGTGTTGAACATTGTCAAATGCCCTTTCTGCATCAATTGATAAAATCGTGTGATTCTTGTCTTTTATTTTATTTATGTGATAGATTACATTAATTATTTTTCTAATGTTGCACCATCCCTGCATACCTGGTATGAATCCCACTTGGTCATGGTGAATTATTTTTTTGATATGTTGTTGAATTCTATTGGCTAGAATTTTGTTGAGGATTTTTGTATCTACATTCTGAGGGATATAGGTCTATAATTTTCTTTTCTTGTGGTGTCTTTACCTGGTTTTGGTTTCATAGAATGAGTTTGGTAGTATTCCGTCCTTCACTATGCTCTGAAATACCTTTAGTAGTAATGGTGTTAACTCTTCTCTGAAAGTTTGGTAGAACTCTGCAGCAAAGCTGTCAGGACAAGGGCTTTTTTGGGGGGTGGGAGAGTTTTTTGATTACCTTTTCAATCTCTTCTTTTGTTATGGGTCTATTTAGTTGTTCTACCTCTGTGTTAGTTTTGGTAGGTAGTGTGTTTCTAGGAATTCATCCATTTCTTCTAGGTTTTCAAATTTGTTTAAGTATAGTTTTTCATAGTAATCTGATATGATTCTTTTAGTTTCATTTGGGTCTGTTGTAATATTGCCCATCTCATTTCTTATTTGGGTTATTTGCTTCCTCTCCTGTTTTCCTTTTGTCAGTTTGGTCAGTGGTTTTTTGATTTTGTTGATTTTTTCAAAAAAACAACTCTTAGTCTTGTTAATTCTTTTGATTGTTTTTCTGTTTTCTATTTCATTTAATTCAGCTCTAATTTTTATTATTTGTTTTCTTCTGGTGCCTGTGGGTTTGTTTTGTTGCTCTCTTTCTATTTGTTCAAGTTGTAGGGATAGTTCTTGATTTGGGCCCTTTCTTCTTTTTGGATGTGTGCATTTATTGATATAAATTGGCCTCTGAACACTGCTTTTGCTGTGTCCCAAAGGTTCTGATAGGAAGTGTTTTCATTCTCATTGGATTCTCTGAATTTCTTTATTCCATCTCCTATAATCCAATCTTTTTTGAGCAGGGTATTGTTCAGTTTCCCAGTGTTTGATTTCTTTTCCCTGCTTTTTCTGTTATTGATTTCTATTTTTATGGCCTTATGGTCAGAGAAGATGCTTTGTAAGATTTCAAAGTTTTGGATTCTTCTAAGACTTGCTTTATGACTTAATATGTAGTCTATTCTAGAGAATGTTCCATGTGCACTAGAAAAGAAAGTATAGTTGGTTGCTGTTGGATGGAGTGTTCTGTGTATGTCTGCGAGATCAAGTTGGTTAATTGTGGCATTTAGATCTTCCATGTCTTTATCGAGCTTCTTTCTGGATGTCCTGTCCTTCACCGAAAGTAGAGTGTCGAAGTCTCCTGCTATTATTGTGGAGCTGTCTATTTCACTTTTCAATGCTGATAGAGTTTGCTTTATGTACCTTGTAGCTCTGTCATGGGTTGCATAAATATTTAATATGGTTATATCTTCTTGGCGTATTGTCCCTTTAATCATTCTATAGTGTCCTTCGTTATCCTTTCTGATGGATTTAACTTTAAAGTCTATTTTGTCAAAAATTAATATTGCCACTTCTGCTCTTTTTTGATTGTTGTTTGCAAGGTTTTAGTTTGTTTGTGTCTCTAAGTCTAAGGTGTGTCTCCTGTAGGCAGCATATAGATGGATCTTGATTTTTAATACATTCTGCCATTCTCTGCCTCTTTGTTGGTGCATTTGGTCCATTTACATTCAGGGTAATTATGGATAGGTATGAATTTAGTGCTATCATTTTGATGTCTTTTTTTCTGTGTTGACAGTTTCTTTTACCCACTTGATTTTATGTGCTGAGTAGATTTTCTTTATGTATTGTCCTTTCCTCATATTTATTGTTGTTGATTTTGTTTCTGCTGAGTCTGTATTTTTCCCTTGTATTTTATTTTGGTGAGTAGGATAGTTTGTCTCCTTTGTGGTTACCTTATTATTTACCCCTATTTTTCTAAATTTAAAACTAACTTTTATTTCTTTGTATTGCCGTATCTTCTTCTCCATATGGAAGGTGTATGATTACATTTCTTAGTCCTTCTTTGTTATTTTAATGTCTTCTTTTATATACTAACATCGCTGTTACCCCGTTTTGAGCTTTTTTTTTTAATAATAATAATCTTACTTTGTTTTTTTGGATTTCCCTGTCTGGGTTGGCTTCTGGTTGCTCTGCCCAGTGTTCTAGTCTTGGGTTGATACCTGATATTATTGATTTTCAAACCAAAGAACTCCCTTTAGTATTTCTTGTAGTTTTGGTTTGGTTTTTATGAATTCCCTCAACTTGTGTTTATCTGGAAATGTCTTAATTTCACCTTCATATTTGGGAGACAGTTTTGCTGGATATAAGATTCTTGGTAGGCAAT
Organism: Elephas maximus indicus; assembly: GCF_024166365.1. NCBI lineage: Eukaryota > Metazoa > Chordata > Mammalia > Proboscidea > Elephantidae > Elephas > Elephas maximus. Next base: position 44,768,697 of record NC_064823.1, read on the forward strand.
TTTTTTCCTTCATTTTTTTAAAAATATGTCATCCCATTGCCTTCTTGCCTGCATAGTTTCTGCCGAGTACTCAGAGCTTATTCTTATTGGCTCTCCTTTGCAGGTGACTTTTCATTTATCCCTCGCTGCTCTTATAATCCTCTCCTTATCTTAGGTTTTGGCAAGTTTGATTATAATACATCTTCGTGACTTTCTTTTAAGATCTACCTTATGTGGAGTTCAATGAGCATCTTGGATAGATATCTTCTCATCTTTCGCAATATCAGGGAAGTTTTCTGCCAACAAATCTTCAACAATTCTCTTTGTATTTTCAGTTATCCCTACCTGTTCTGGTACTGCAATCACTCATAGGCTATTTCTCTTGATAGAGTCCCACATGATTCTTAAGGTTTCTGCATTTTTTTTAATTCTTTTATCTGATTTTTCTTCAAATATATTAGTGCCAAGTAATTTATCTTCGAGTTCAGCAATTCTGGCTTCTACTTGCTCAACTCTGCTCCTCTGAATTTCTATTGAGTTGTCTACTTCTGTAATTTTATTGTTAATCTTCTGAATTTCTGATTGCTGTCTATTTATGGATTTTCCCAGCTTATTAAACTTTTCATTATGTTCCTGAATAATCTTCCTAATGTATTCAGTTACTTTATCTGTGTATTCCTTGGTTTGTTCTGTGTATTGCCTCACTTCTTTCCTGATGTCTTGAAGGGTTCTGTATATTAAACTTTTGTATTCTGCATCTGGTAATTCCAGGAATGCACTTTCGTTTAGAAGATCCCTGGATTCTTTGTTTTGAGAGCCTGTTGAGGTGATCTTGGCCTGTTTCTTTATGTGACTTGATATTGACTGTTATCTCTGAGCCATCCATAAGTTATTGTATTAGTTTATTCTTGCTTACTGTGACATAGCTGCTTGCTTTGCTTTGTTTTGGTATACCCCTATGGGCTGCTTGAGTGAGCTAGCTTGATTATTTTTGCCTTTGGAGCTCTGGTGCCTGTCCCCAGCTGGCTAAAGCTGTTATCAGGTATATCAGTCTAGGAGTCCTTTCAGTTTTCTTGTATGAATTCAGCTCAGGTTTCCAGGGAGCTGATCATCAAGTGTGTGGTACAGGCTCTGTCCTACAGTCTTAGGGGGGCAGGGGTGATTGGCGTATATACCGGTCACACTCTGAACAAGGCAGGGGACTGAGAACTGACCCCCAAGTGTCTCTGAGAAAAACACATCTCTGTTTCCTAGAGTGTGCTGCTGGTGGGTGGGTTCTGCAGAGGGACCATGGGCACCAAAAATTTTTGTTTGTAATGACTGGGAGGTACCAGTTATCTTTGGACCCCTGTCACGGGTGGCTGGGTGACCTGAATGGAGCTACTGGTCCTTAGGTCCCTGATGTGGGTAGGAGAGGACCTTGTATAATAGGCAAAACAATGTCAAACATCAAGCACCTACCTCTCCACTGCACAGCTGAAATGGTTGGAGTTTGCCAACAAGGGCCTATTCTCCTGAAATAGGCCCACACAGGTCCATGAAGAAGGGAAAGTGCTCAAGGTCCACAGATGGTTTATGCCTGAATAGGATCTGCTTCTGTCCTGAGCTCCCCTTGTTAATGGAGCTAGCAAATTATCTTTTCCCCCCAGTTGCAAATTTTTTTCTTCCCCAAGGCCGGGAAGATGGCTCTAGGTGCTCACCAGGGTCTATCTCGGTCCCAGGGATTCAGCCACTGAAGCCAGCTTGGGGGTGGGCGGGGTGCTGTAAAATATATGCAAGTACTTAGCTTTTGCGGAGAGGGCCGTTCTTGTCAGATTCCAGAGGTGTGAGTAGGCTGTGTGGCTGGCTGCTTCTCCCTGAGAAAACTGAGGCTGAACGCCAGTACCAGCCCAGCGCCTCCACCTCTGCTGCTCCAGGAATGGTGCCTGAGGGGTCCCCGCGATTCAGGTCTGGTAACTCCTCTCCACTTCTGAACGGTCTCTTCCCCTACCCCGCCCCTCAATTCATTTTCTAAGTTTGCCTTTGATGCTCAGGGCTCCCAGCTTGTCACAAATATACTCGTTTCACTTGTTTTTTCGGGCTTTTGTTGTAAAGAGGGTTTGCCGGAAGCATCTGTCTATTCTGCCATCTTGGCTCTGCCTTCTCACTTATGTTTTGTAAGTTTTTGCTTAGAGGTCTTATGTATTTTTTTTATTTATAATTTATTCTTAGGGGTTTGAGTTTTTGTCAGTATTTCAAAAGCAATATATATATATATCTCATATACATAATACACTTCATTCTATAATGTATATAATATATATTTAATATGTATAATAATTTATCATTCAGGTCAAAGGAGTTACTCAATTGTAACTTTTTTTTATTTAGCCCTAGGTTACTTATAAGTATACAGAACCCACAAGGAAAGAAAATTCTAGGAGATTTCCTAGCTATTTTTTAGTTTTTGATTCCTATCTTAATTCTATCCTAAACAGAAAAATATTTCTTTAAATGTATCAATACTTTTTTAGTGGCCCAGCATAGGGCCAACTTTGGTAAATGTTCTTATGTGCATTAAGTATGAGTGTGTCATCATTAAAAAAAATGGTGGGTAGTATATTCCTTATAAGTAAATTGGGACAAAATTTCTAAATCATGTTGTTCAGATTTCTATATTACAACAGATTTTTTGTCTTCTTGTTCTATCATCTACTGAGAGAGTTGTTAAATATGGAGGTGATTGTTGAGTTTTCTCTCTTTTTAATTACATAAACTTTTTATTTTATATTTTTTGAAGCTATGTCATCAGGTAAACTCAAATTTCAAATTGCTAAATCTCTGGTGGATGGGCTTTTTATCACTAATAAATGTCACTCTTTATCATGTCAGATTCTTTAGAAGCAGAACATGAGATGAGGATTCTTATGCAAGTGGCTTATTGAGAGTCGTCTTTGGATGAACTGGTAAGGAAGAGAGAAGAAGGAATGCGGAGGAGGAGGTGTCAAATAAAGATGTAGATTTAGTTGGGGTCAAGCCAAAACCAGCTCCCATCGGTTTTTGGAAATGAATGGTGCCCAGAACCGTATTCCTTAAAAGAAGTTGGAGTTTTATATGCCCATATTTGTCAGTTATTAGCCATGGTCACCCCTGAGGAAGGGCATAGCTCCCTCAGCATCTCTGGGTGAGGTGGTCTAGCCAATTCTCCAGAGAAGGATGCAGCTATGAGCTGTTATCAGTCAACCGTCACAGGAGCTAGGGGATGGCTGCACTAGCCCTGCAAAGGGATTCATATGGAACACCTACAGTGTACAAGATAGGCTTCTCGTCCATTAATTTTTTCTTCACTGTGTACCCTGGGATATTAAATCTATCCATTGAATTTTTAAGGTCAGTTTTGCTATTTTTCAGCTAACAATTTCTATTTTTAAAATTAGATTCTAGTTATGTGATCAAATTTTCATCTTTTCAACTATTTTCTTAAAAAAACAATAATCCATTTTTAAAAAGTCTGACAACTGCAATATCTAGCTTAATGGTGGTTTCTCTCTATTGTCTCTTTTCCTCTTGATTCTGTTTCTAGGTTGTTTGGTAATCTTTTATTGAAGCTCAAATATTTTATATGAGGGTAGAGGCACTCCATAATGTTATCTTCCTCAAGAGTGAATTCATTCTATTCTCTGAAAGGCAGTTTGAAAAGAGAGAGTTTATTTCAGTTCAATCAAACACCAACCTGATTGAAGCTAGTCTGTACTGTAGTAAATCACATTATACCTTTGATTTACCTCCTAGAATATTGCTGTCCACAGTTTCCAACTGAGAGTCTTGAGTTCCTCTTTCACTTGAATGGTCCTAAATTAGAATTTTTACCTTTCCAGCATTATGTTATAGCAAAAAAAAAAAAAAAAATTAACTATGCTTTTCTGATACTTTATGCTTGACTTTTTACCCTCCCTTTCTATGGGGTTTCAAAATCAGTCAATGTGTTGAGGGAAAATGTAGTGTTGAATGTTGGGCTCACTCCAGATACCTAGTCCCTCAAGCTTTGCTGCCTTGGCAGCCTCATTTCAGTTTTCGTCTCTCCAAGACTGTGAAATTGATGAAACCTCTGCTGGCTTTTCTGTCTCTAAGCAGTTATCTGCCCAGCTTCTTGGCTTTTCTCCTGTGCCTCGAGTTGGCAAATGATAAAAGGGGAAAAATGCATAGAGAATGTTGGACTCACTTTAATACAATTCCAGAATCTCTGGGATGTAGGCTTCTTAAGTCTAGCTGCCTAAATTACTTTCTCATGCCTTAAAAAAAGAAAAAAAAAAAAAAGGTATGTACATAAATTTGGCTTTTCTAGTGATTCCCAAGATTTCTTTCATATCTTGATGGGATACTTGATCTGCTACAAGCTGTGCAATCATAACTGGAAGCAGCAGTCATCTTAAGCATTTTCAAACCTCAGTCTTAAAAAAAATTTTTTTTTAATTTCTCATTCAAAAATTTACACATATATTGTTTTGTGACATTGGTTGCAATACCCACAATGTGACAGCACACACCCCCTTTCCACCCCACGTTCCCTGTATCCATTCAACCAGTTTCTGCCCCTTCCTGACTTCTCATCTTGGTTTTGGACAGGAGCTGCCCATTTGGTCTTGTATATCTGAATGAACTAAGAAGCACGTTCCTCAGGTGTATTATTTTTTGTTTTATAGTCCTGTCTAATATTTGCTATTCAAATTCACATTAAAAAAAAAAAAAACAATCTTAATGGTCTGACAGAGACTGGAGGGAACCCCGAAACTATGGCCCCTGGTAGCTCTGTTAACCCAGAACTGAAACCATTCCTGAAGCTTACTCTTCAGACAAAGATTAAAAATAGTTTTTGATATTCATTAAAGTACTATTTTCCTGAGTACCTTCCTGGTTCGAAGCACTGATCCAGATGCTGGCAAAGTAATGAAATGAATAAGATGGAGTCTATTCCCTCAATACCAAAAAAAAAAAAAAAAATCAAACCCGTTGCTGTTGAGTTGATTCTGACTCAGAGCGAGCACCCGGTGGATTCGAACTGCCAGGCTTTTGGTTGGTAGCCGCAGCTCTCAACCACTACACCACCAGGGTTTCCATTCTCTCAATAGGATCATGTAATTTACTGGGTTCATTTGGAATTCTCAGTACACAGCTTTCCTATAAAAAATTTATTATTTCCACCTTAGCTGGCAAGGCCTTCCCCATCTACCTAAACATTTCCAACATTATTGTAGTTAATGTAGCAAAAGGACCTAGCACTGTGGAGTACTTCTACGTGCTATAAATGCTTTGTAAGCATCGCTATTTAATCTTTATTAATGTTAGGATTTATATCCTACTCTGTAGCCAAGTCTATTGAGATTAAAAATGATTAAATAGCATGTCAAAGGTCATACAAGATAAGTGGAAGAAATATTATGAAACTCAAGTCCAGCTGACTCTATTGCCTGTGTCTTTCTGTTATTAAAATTTTTTTTTTTCTTTGTGGGTTTGCTTTGGGTATCTGCAACTACAGTTTCTCAAATAGCATATATCTCACTCAATATTGTGTAAACTAGAAAGAATATTTTAACAAAAAGTCATTTTTCTTTTTCATATTAACTTCTTCTGCAGCTAATATTCGTTAGAGTTGCTGTCTGATTTCTATTTGTTTCCATTTCATCTAGTCTCTAGTCAAATCAGCCTCTATTTCTTCTGTATGGTTTTTTAATTTATATGTTACAATAGTCATAATGCATCAACATAGAATATTTCCCTATTTACCATTCCTCTTGAACTATAAATGCCTTGAGAGTAGATATTGAGCTCATATTACAGCAAACATGAAGCTTAGTTCAAACAAACTCTCCAAAAATAGTTGATAACGTAGACTCATCAAATAATATTTGTCTTCTTCAACTGAAACATCATATTCTATATTATTCTTTTGCCATGCAACCAAGAGCATTATCATTTATATGAATGCACAGAGACTTTAAGTAAGCAGTTCTCCCTAAGAATTTCTTTCTCTTATCTGGGATACTTTGTGAGGTCTTTTCTAGAAACAAACAGGTGGATGAAATTATTTCTCCAGACTCTTTTCAGACTTCCTCAGGAATCTATGCTCTAATGTCTCTCACATTAACACCTTTAACAGAGTTCCTGGTTAACAGAGAGTTAACACACTCTCTTCACACCTGGTTCCTGTCTGGACTGTGAGGGCAATTACAGGTCCCCAGCCAAAGATAATGACAAAAGTTGAACAAATATTTGTTTCTTCCATTGTTGAAATGAAATATTTTGTTTCATCTGTGAGAGTCCTTGATACTATCCCAAACTTCTTTTCACTGGAAACGTCAAAGCCACAAATAGAACCTTAGGAAATAAAATGGATACACTGCCTGCCTCTGTAGTCCATCTACAGTACGAAATTGTCAGTGTTCTCAGAAACACACTCTTAGAAAAGTGATATTACGTGGCCAATTTACAGAGGAGGCTCAGGGTATTTTTTACATCTTTATCAAGTAGGTCAGACAAGTTACCTTATATAATATATACATCTTAAAAAAAGAGAGTAGAAGCTCTATTTAATACAGACAAAGAAGTGTCACTCTTAAGGAATTACTGTAAATTTTGTTGGTTACAATACTGTTATGTGTATTGTTATGTTTTTTAAAAAGAGTCATAATTTAATAGGTATGCCTAAAGAGTGGTAGTTCAGTGGTAGAACTCTCATGTTCCATGTGGGAGACCCAGGTTCAATTCCCTCCAGATGTACCTGGTGTGCAGTCACTACCTGTCTGACAGTGGAGGCTTGTGTGTTGTACTCATGCTGAATAGGTTTCAGCAGAGCTTAGAGACTAGGAAGAAAGGCCTGATGATCTACTCTGAAAATCAGCCAATGAAAACCCTGTAGATCACAACGGTCTGATCCCCAATTGGTCATGGGGATGACACAGGACTGGGCAGCGTTTCCTTCCCGTGTGGATGAGGTTACCATGAGTTGGGGGATGACCCTATGGTACCTAACTTCAAAAACAATACGCCTAATAAGTCTTTCATTATCATTGGATTGATGGTATACCAGCCACTTGTTATGCCTCTGAACCTAAGAGGCAAGGTGTTATTCAGGTTCCAATGCGTTTAGCTTCAAGATAGGTTCCTTTTGAAATGCGTGAAGCTCAGCAGACCAGAGTTGATGCCTCACTGTTGTGTAGGTTAAGCATTCTATTAGGTCATGCTTCTTGGTTGTGTTAGTTTTGTAAACTTCTGCCTTTTTTTTCCTTTATTTTTGTGAGATAAGGCTTGCAAGCACAATTATGGCTTCCCTGTGTGATAGTTAGGGAGCTCTGATGGGTTTGTTTTGGTTTTTCTGAGTCATATTTGGAAAACCAGAGGTTCCCTATGTAACCTAATGGAAACCAAAAACCAACCCTGTTGCCCTAGAGTCGATTCCGACTCATAGTGACCCTATAGGACAGAGTAGAACTGCACCATAGGGTTTCCAAGGAGCTACTGGTAGATTTGAACTGTCGACCTTTTGGTTACCAGCTGAGTCCTTAACCTCTGTGTCACCAAAGCTCCAACCTAATGGAAAGGCACACACGATAAATTCTCTATTTAGTTCTTATTGGTATATTGTCATACCACAGATCGGTGGTGCCAGAGCATCCTGAACCTCATTGGCTTGTATTACCAGATTATATTTCTTCAAATCCATATTACCAACCAAAAATTTAAACACACTCAATTAGCAAGCATGCATACCAATACTGAAAACACACATCATTAAAAAAAGAAAAAATTTAAGGAGAAAAAAGTATAGTAATGAAAGGAATAAAGTATTTACACACAAATAATATTATTCTTGTATATGCTTTAAAATAATTGAGGACAAAACAACATACGACAGGGCCAGTAGGTGAAACAAAAAACGGTAGGGTGTTTATAATTTTTGGAGCTGAAACAGGTATTCACTGTGCTGTTTTCTTTACATGTATTTCAAATGTCCCATAATAATAAGTTTAAAAATATTTCCCCCTTCTCATAATGGAAAAAAATGTTAGTTTCATAACTAAAATTCAATATCTGACATAATATAAACCCCAAATACAACTAAAGAGCATATTTATTTATTTATTTTTCCTAAATAGTACTTATTAGCTTGCCCTGACAGAAGATCAAAGTTGCTGGCACCATAAAACATTTTGAAGGACATGAGAATTTAAGCAGTGGTTAAGAACTATGGCTGCTAACCAAAAGGTTGACAGTTTGAATCCACCAGGTGCTCCTTGAAAATCTGTGGGGCAGTTCTCCTCTGTCCTATAGGATTGCTATGAGTCAGAATTGACTTGACAGCAATAGGTTTGGTCTTTGGTTTTTATGGTAGGGTGGCTGATTTCCATGACATTGAAAGAGAATGACAAGCTTAAAACCCCAAATTACCACCTCAAGGAATGAATCAAAACTCATAAAAGCATAGGAATTCAACTGATTCTGTAGTTTAGCAATACACGATCAAACTTTTTTTTTTTTGTAGTCATAAGTCATTGATCACAAAGATAAAACTGGCTGCTTAAACGGGGAAATATAGAAGGAAGGAATGACTCATATCAACCTCCCCCACTGGCTGCCATTGCCTTAGGAAGAGTTCTTTTCACTCTTTGTAAGTTACCCTTCCTCCCTGGCTTAAACAAAAGCTATCGTTTCCTTGCCTGAGGAAGCTCCCTTGTAAGAGGTAATCAACTATTTCTCTTATGTTTTAGCCTTGTCTTTAGATCTGTAACTAGAACCAGATACCAGAATGCCCCAGGGTGTCAAATGATTAAACTTGTATAGGGAAGATTAACAAACCAAAAGAATGGCAAGAATTTGCTGATTCATACTGTCCAAAATCTGTTATTTTAGGCTTTGAGAGTATATGACCAAGGAAGGCAAAGCAAAATTTAGATTGGTATGAATTTGTCAAAATAGATATACTTACAGAAAATATACTTACAATGTGCCATGAGAAACACCTGGTATGTTCTTAAACTTTATTAGGATGCTTAATGAACCTGGACCCAGCACTGATCCTCTGTAAAAGAACCTGAGATGCCAGAAATACTTTGATATAATGTGGAGAATGAAATTTAAACACATTGAGAGGGATAAAAACTTAGTTTCGTTTTTACCATTTATGTGCATCCGACTCGTCTCCCTAACTCTGTCCTTGAAAAGGATGAAAAAGAAACTTTTTGCTAAAATGTAGAGATACATATTGATACAGGAATCATCCATATCTGTAAAAGTCACATTGTTGACTGTTCTCTGCAAGCTTAGAATGATAGTGGAGGATGTGACAAAATTGTTTTGATTCTTCTGGAATCCAGATTTCTGGGATCATGGAACTGGGGTAACACATTCTGGCCATCTGCCCTTGGGTGTCCTTTGAAACCTTGAAGAAACTGGTTCCCTGGAGTCACCTTTGGTCAGACAACAGGCTAGTAAGCCGCTCAGTGAAGAACATTTGGTCTTAGCCATTGGGTTCTTTTGGAACATTATCTATGTGCAGCCAACCTCAAGAGGCAAGAACTCCAGGGTCTGACTAGAGGCTATTTTAGAATGTATGGCATGTCCCTTGTGACTATTTCCATAACCTGCTTTGTACTTTGATGTTATCTTTTGATAAATTAACAATACCAAATAAAACCAAAACCACTGACATCGAGCCAATTCTGACTCATAGTGAGTGACCCTATATGACAGAGTAGAACTGTCCTATAGGGCTTTCAGGGAGCAGCTGGTGAATTTGAACTGTTGACCTTCTGGTTAGCAGCAGAGCTCTTAACCACTATACCACCAGGACTCCAAATTAACATAACAATTAGCTTTTTAACCCACTTTCACTATCTCCTTTTTTGGAGTGCGTTTCAGACATGTTCTCTTGATGCTACCTGATTCGAATTCAATCTACTCACAATAAATATATTCTGTTACACTAATTTTTGTTATATCTCTAAGGGACAGTTATAAGTCTGAAATCTCAGTGGAAATGAGAAAATCCTGTAGAGTCTACAACCATATTAGGGAATTACTGATACTATTAATAAAGCCAACCACATGTCTGTCAGTTTGTTGTACTGTGGTGGCTTGCATGTTGCTGTGATATTGGAAGATTTGCCATCAGTATGTCAAATATCAGCAGGGTCACCCTTTGTGGACAGGTTTCCGCTGAGTTCCCAGACTAAGATAGACTAGGAAAAAGGACCTGGCAGCCCCCTTCTGAAAAATTTGGCTAGTGAAAACCTTATGAATAGCAGTGGAACATTGTCTGATATAGTACTGGAAGGTGAGCCCCTCAAGTTGGAAAGCACTCAAAATATGACCAAGGAAGAGTTGCCTCCTCAAAGTAGAGTCAACTTTAATGGTGTGGATGGAGTCAAGCTTTCAGGACCTTCGTTTGCTGATGTGGCACCACTCAAAATGAGAAGAAAAGCTACAAACATCCATTAATAATTGGAACTTGGAATGTACAAAGAATGAGTTAAAGAAAATTGGAAGTTTTAAAAAATGAAATGGAATGCATAACCATTGATATCCTAGGCATTAGTGAGCTGAAATGAACTGGTATTAACTATTTTGAATCAAACAATCATACGGTCTACTATGCCAAGGATGACAACTTTTGAAGAGGAATGGCATTGCATTCATAGTCAAAAAGCACATTTCAATATCTATCCTGAAGTACAACGCAGTCAGTGATAAGATAAAAGCCATAAGCCTATAAGGAAAACCAATTAATATGAATACTATTCAAATTTATGAACCAATCACTAAGGCCAAAGATGAAGAAACTGAAGATTTTTACCAACTTGTGCAGTGTGAAATTAATCGAACATGTAATCAAGATGCATTGATAATTACTGATGATTAGAAAGGTTGGAAACAAAGAAGAAGGATTGGCAGCTGAAAAATACAGCTTTGGTGACAGAAAAGATGGCGGAGATCACTTGATAGATTTTTGCAAGACCAATGACTGCTTCATTGCAAATACATTTTCTCAACCACATGAACCATGACTCTACATGGGATCTAGTCAGATGGAATATACAGAATCAAATTACTACCTCTGTTAAAAGAGATGTAGAAAAGCTCAATATCATCAGTCAGAACAAGGCTAGGGGCAAACTGCAGAACAGACCATCAATTACTCATATGAAAGTTCAAGTTGAACTTGAAGAAAATTAGAACAAGTCCACTAGAACCAAAGTACAACCTTGAGTATATCCCACCTGAATTTAGAGACCGTCTCAAGAATAGATTGGATGTACTGAAGACTAACGACTGAAGACCAGATGAGTTGTGGAATGACATCAAATACATGAAGAAAGCAAGAGGTCGTTAGAAAGAAAAAAAAAAAGAAAGACCAAAATGAATGTCAGAAGAGACTCGGAAAATTGCTCTTGAACATAAAGTAGCTAAAGCAAAAAGAAGAAAAGATGAAGTAAAAGAGCTGAACATAATTTTTCAAAGGACAGCTCAAGAAGACAAACTATTAAAATGAAATATGCAAAGACCTGGAGATAGAAAAGCGAAAGGAAAGAATAAGCTCAGCACTTCTCAAGGTGAAAGAACTGAAGAAAAAATTCAAGCGTCAAGTTACAATATCGAAGGATAATGGGAAAAATACTAAATGACGCAGGAAGCATGAAAAGAATACACAGTGTCACTGTACCAAAAAGACTTGGTCGATGTTCAGACATCTCAGAAAGTAGCATATGATCATGAACCAATGGTACTGAAAGAAGAGATCCAAGCTGCACCAAGGGCATTGGTGAAAACCAAGGATCCAGGAACTGACAGAGTGTCAATTGAGATGTTTCAACAAACAAATGCAGCACTGGAAGTACTCAATGTTTTACGCCAAGAAATTTGGAAGACAGTTTCCTGGCCGACCTATTGGAAGAGATCCATATTTGTACCCATTCCAAAGAAAGGAGATCCAACAGAATGTGGAAATTATTGAACAATATCATTGATATCACACACAAGTAAAATGTTGTTGAAGATCATTCAAAAGTGGTTATAACAGTACGTCAACAATAAACTGCCAGAAATTCAAGTGGGATTCAGATGAGAACATGGAACAAGGAATATCATTGCTGATGTCAGATGGACCATGGTTGAAAGCCAAGAATACCAGAAGGATGTTTGCCTATGTTTTATTGACTATGAAAAGGCATTAGGTTTTGTGGATCATAATAAATTACAGATAACATTGCAAAGAATTGGAATTCCAGACACTTGATTGCACTCATGAGGAACCTATACTTAGGCCAAGAGGCAATCCTTCAAACAGAACAAGGGAATACTGCATGGTTTAAAGTCAGGGACGGTGTGTGTCATGATTGTCTACTTTCACCATGCATTTTTAATCTCTTTGCTGAACAAATAATCCAAGAAGCTGGACTATATGAAGAAGAAAAGTGCATCAGGATTGGAGGAAGACTCATTAACAACCTGCGTTATGCAGATGACACAACCTTGCTTGCTGAAAGTAAAGAGGACTAGAAGAACTTACTGAAAAAGATCAAAGACCACAGCCTTCAGATGGATTATACCTCAACATAAAGAAAACAAAAGTCCTCACAACTGGACCAAAAAACAACATCACAATAAACAGAGAAAAGATTGAAGTTGTCAAAGATTTCATTTTACTTGTGTCAACAATCCACACCCATGGAAGCAGCAGTCAAGAAATCAAAAGGCTCATTGCATTGGGCAAATCTGCTGCAAGAGACCTCTTTAAAGTGTTGAAAAGCTAGGATGTCACCTTGAAGACTAAGGTCTTTTCAATCTCTTCATATGCATGTGAAAGCTGGATGATGAATAAGTATGACTGAAGAAGAATTGTGGTGTTGGCAAAGAATATTGAATATACTATGGACTGCCAAAAGAAGGAACAAACCTGTCTTGGAGGAAGTACAACCAGAATGCCCCTTAGAAGTAAGGATGGAGAGACTGCACCTCACATACTTTGGACATGTTATTCGGAAGGATCAGTCCCTGGAGAAGAACATCACGCTTGGTAAAGCAAAGGGTCAGTGAAAAACAGAAAAACCCTCAAAGAGATAGATTGACACAATGGCCTGCAACAATGGGCTCAAGCATAACAAGAATTGTGAGGATGGCACAGGACCAGGCAATGTTTTGTTCTGTTGTACACAGGGTCACTATGAGTCAGAATCAACTCAATGACACCTAACAACAACAACAGCCAGAAGAATGAAAAAATCTGTCTTGGAAGAAATACAGCCAGAATGCTCATTAGGAGCAAGGATGGTGATACCTGATCTCACATAATTTGGACATGTTATCAGGAGGGATCATTCCCTGAAGAAGGATATCGTGCTTGGTAAAATAGAGGGTCATTGAAAAAGAGGAAGACCTTCAATGAGGTGGATTGACATAGTGGCTGCACCAGTGGGCTCAAATATAGGAGAAACTGTGAGGATGGCCCAGGACCAGGCAGTGTTTTGCCCTGTTGTATGTAGGGACTCTGTGAGTCAGAATTGACTTGATGGCACCTAAAACAACAACTATTAATAAAGCTAACAATGGATTTTCCCTAAAACCTGGCAATTCTGCTTCTACGCCTTTAGATAATTATGTGTACAGAGACATACTAAAAAATGTTCAGTATACTGTTGAGTATAATAGAAAAAATAATTTGGAGATTATACAAGTGCTCATCAAAAAGTAAAGATAAAGTATGGTATAAATTTTGCACAAAGGAATAGTATATGGTAGCTAAAATGAATGAAACAGAGCTACCTCTACCAGTATAGATAAATACCAAAATATAATATTAAACAAAAGAAGTATGTTACATAAGGATAAAAAAACATACTAAAAAAACCAAACCCAGTGCCGCCGAGTCGATTCCGACTCATAGCGACCCTGTACGGCAGAGTAGAGCTCCCCCATAGAGTTTCCAAAGAGCACCTGGCGGATTCGAACTGCCGACCCTTTGGTTAGCAGCCGTAGCACTTAACCACTACACCATCAGGGTTTCCAGTGATACATAGGTATGATTAATTCCTTTTAGATGAGGTTTTGAAACATGAAAAATAACCTATTTACTGTTTATCAACGGTATAGGAAACTTACAAGGAAATATATGTAGGAATTGTAAATCTCAAATTCCTCCATAGGTTTTTACCTTCTAAAAATGTAAGACATGCAGCCTATGAGGAGTCTTCCAATAACCTTTCTCACTGGAATGGTCCTAGAAAGAATCATTTCCCCAAATCCCTGGGATCCCATGCATTCCACTTGCTCCTAGTCTATTCCAGAAACTCAGATGCAATTACCCTCAGTCAATAGCCACACTTTTTGTTTGTGGTATGATGATCCACAAATGGTTATGAGAAAATATCAGATTTTAAATTAGTGGGCATTAGCGAATCCAATCTCCTGGATACTAAATCTTCCAAACTATAAAATCAAGAGTCTCAGAAATGGGTGTAACTTTTTTTTTTTTTAAAAGAATCTGTCAACAGATTTAATGATGAGAAGGACGACTCCCATTTCTACATCTTTAGTTTCCAAATCCATGGTTATAAGAAAAATAGCACCATATATATTGGTCACTAGCTGTACATATATACTGGATTCTGTATGCCAATCATGGAACTGAGTCTTTGATACGCTATTTCTTAATTCTGTAAAACCAGCTGCTTTTGGGAATTAAAAAAAAAAAAAAATTGCCTTCAAGTTGATTCCAACTTATAGAAACCCTATAGGACAGAGTAGAATTGCCCCATAGGGTTTCTAAGGAGCAGCTGTGGATTTGAACTGTCGCCCCTTTGATTAATAGCCAAATGCTTAACCTTTGCTCCATCAGGGTTCCAATTTAGGTATAGAAGTATCTAATAAAAGCTCATAGGTATTACTACAGTGTATCAGATATTCAGTAAGTCCACATAAGTTAATGTTTGCAGAGGTATAATAATCAAAAAAAAAAAATCCAAGTCCAGGATGATTATTCCAGTGATGACAAATTGCTTTTTCCAAGGTAAAAATGGTTAATAATTAACCTGTTAATAGGTACAAGATACAGAACAGTCAAGTATCACTACATACACACACAAAAAAAATACCAAACAAAAACTCTTCCATGAAGTCTTCCTTATATCCACTACTAACTCAACCCCTAAAAATGTGTTCAGAAAGCAACAAGTAGCTTCCATATCATAGTACTTACACTCTTTATTACACCCACTCCTCACTTATTGGCATGGTTAGGTTCCCACAAGCAAGTCATTATGTGAAAATCAGCATTACACAAAAATGGAGTATGACCACATCAGATCACAAAATGGAGGAGAATATCATTACATAACCGCCAAAGTACATCATTACATAATTGCCAAATTGCATCATTACATAACTGCCACATTGCATCATTAAAAAACTGCCACATTACATCATTATATACCTGCCAAACTGAGAATCATGGCTCAGCCAAGTTGACACATAACCTTACCCATTATACCCAGCACTACTCTTCTCTCACACCTCAGCATTCTTAACTGACAGACATACATTGTTGATATGCAAAATAGATAGATTTTCTACAATTGTCGTAAATGTGAAATGTCGGACAAGATAGCCCATAAGTAAGGAATAGGTGTATAACTACTTTTAAGCAGCTATTAATACATCTATACTAAGTTCTATGAGGTCTTGTCTGTCTTGTTTACAAATGAACTTCCAGTTCCTAGGATAATATTGGACATGTAGTACCTGCTCAATAAAACTATGGAACGAATGAGCTGACAGACATCAAAGAAACATATTCTAGCTCATGTGAAAATGTAACATACAAAGAAGATTATATTTGCAATGAGCAAAGGATTTTTATTATATCACCTTTAATCTTTCATCACCAAAGAATGTTATTGTTACTAGGCCTTTTGGAACTCAGATTTCGGCATAAGTCCAGCATCGTCAGGAATGGCAGCCAAACCCCAGGATTATATAGACTACAGATCATCTTGGGGAATGGTGAAAGGTCAGAAAGTTGTTGTGGGGTGGCTCTGTTCACTAGATAAGAACATGCAGTCTCAGAAGCCGCACATTGCCCACCTCTGGAGAAACCAAGACTCTGGACCCTAGTACACTCCCTCAATACCTATGAAGGCATTCTAACATCTGCATCTGCCTGAAAATTCTTAGTCACATTTCAAATCACAATGTGATACCTCTTTCTCAATAAAAAGTTTGTGGATGCAGTGCATCACAAATTGTCTCCTACTTTTTCAAGATTTTTATTTTAACCCTATTAAAGTACTCATTGCCATCTGCTGTACTCACTGTTTCTATCTGTTTCCTCAACCAAACTAACTCCTGGGAGAAATGATCACTTTTCACCCAATTACTTATTGAATGGAATGGACTTCATAGAGTCCTGAGGCTCTTGACTTTGAACAAACACAGCATTTCTTACTCTTTTGTCTGTTCTAGTAAAAAATTCCTCACCTGTGGCAATATTCACACGTGATCTATCCTGGGTCTAAAACAACCTCAAAGTTAGAATCTAGTGGCTAGCCAATGCAGAAGAAGGAAAAGGTCGAAGTGTTCAGTTTTCCTCCTTCCCTATGTCTTGAAGCAGGTCCCACTCCTATCATCACTTCTATTTAATAATGGAGGTGGTTAATAATGTGCACGGAGATAAACTGTTCATATGGGAGAGGGTTTCTGAACAGAGCATAATCCCCAAATTAGGAAACAAGGGAAATTGCTTCATATAAAAAATCATCACACTCAGGAAGCATGTTTCATAGGAAGGAAATTATTAAAGAGTATAGAGGAACTCAACTAACACCTAAATTTATTTTTGGAACCAACCATGAAAAGTAAATAAACACAAAGAGATTTTTCAGAAATTGGAAAATATTAATAACGTAGAAGAAGCCACTACAATACAAACACTGGAATATTTTCCTTTCTAAATTAATATTCAATTTTTTCATTGTTTACAAATCTCAAAGATGGAGATTTACTTAATGGATATGTTTTCCCAAGGAACATTTTGTAAAAGATAAATCCATTTCTAGTTTCTAAAGATTGAACTATTTAAGCAAAGGGAGGAAAATCATAAATTCTAAGGTCTATAATATTATAAAAGTTTATATAAAAATGGTTATGATGCATAATTAACAAAAAGCATTAATACTAAAAGGAATAAGCTTTCTACACTAAGGAACTCAAACACCTAACGCTTTAAAGTCAGCTATCCTGCCATAACTCATTCAGCGATTGCTGTACGGGAAAGGCAACCTGAATAATGAGCATGATGATAAGTTTTATATTATTGTTGTTGAAATTTTATTTTATAATTATGGGATCACTATGAACTTATTAAGGAACCCTGGTGACACAAGGTTTAAGCACTTGGCTCCTAAGTGAAAGGTTGATGGTTTGAACCCGCCAGCAGCTCCATAGTAGAAAAGACCTGGCACTCAGATCCAGTAAAGATTACAGTCTAGGAAGCCCTATGGGGAAGTTCTAATCTGTCTTATAGGGTCACTATGCGTCGGAATCAACTGGATGGCACCCAACACACACATATTAGAGGGCATTGGTGGTTCAGTGTTAGACTTCTCACCTTCCATGCAGGAAACCTGAGTTCGTTTCCTGGGCAAAGCACTTCGTGCACAGCTATCACTGATCTGTGAGGGGAGGCTTGGGTGTTGCTATGATGCTGAGCACGTTTCAGCAGAGCTCCCACATTAAGATAGGCTAGGATAAAGCAGCTTTTCCTCCTATTGTGCTCGGGTCCCCTTTTAACAGCAACATGTACTTTTTTAACAGCAACATGTACTTATTCCTTCAAGTTAAATCTCTCCATGATATATTTAGGGGTAGTAATCACAAAACAGTATGGAAGGAAGACGTTTGAAATCCTGAAATGTAGGCAGCATATCTCACTACAGTACAGCTCACCCCAGCCTTCTAAAACCAAACCTCGTTTTCAGAATACACCTACTAACACCTGATGGTTTAATTTTGGCTTATCATCACTACTGAAATGTTAGTAACAGCTAAATATAAGCACCCATCTCTTTCAAATCACTAGAGTGTCAGATCTCTTCTAAATAAATCACGCAACTATTTCACAGGTTCTAAAGGACCAAAAAAAAAAAAAAAATTTTTTTTTTTTAAGGACCAGGTGTACTTTGCTTCCTCAATCATCTGATAGCAGAAGAAACATCTGTTAGCCTTTCCAGAGAATAATTCATTGTTTTTCCTCCTTTTCATTCTTTCTAAAAGTCACGGGAGCTTGGTCACATTGAGCAGCAGGAACAGAACAGAACTTTCTGACTAATGTTTGTTTGAACCAGTCAACAAAAGGTCAATTATACAGCAGTGAAATTGACCAAGACCTGGCAGGAAAGGTTGAAATTCAGCTAATAAGTTCAACTTACATCAGCAATGGACTCATCCAACAGGTGTTTTGTTGATAAGTTGTACATACAGACACATAGTGCTATGCAAAGCTATTTTCCTTCCTCAAAGCCTAAAACTTTCAATAGGTTTTATCCTATGTACCACTTCCTCTCATCTTCTCCATTCTAAAAATAAAATAAAATGAACATGCAACACAGCTTTTGAATAATCAGCAGGTGAAGAGAATTGGTTAACCAGTTCAACACTACTTTATATCATTCATTGTGTATTTATTGAGTACCTATTATTTTTTTTTATTATGTGCCAGACACCGTTCTAGACACTAGGGGTAGTAGTGATATAAAAGACAGAACTTGCTCACATGGAGATTATATTCTAGAGAAGAGAGAGACAATAAAGAAGTAAAAAGGCAAGTACATAGCAAAATGTCAAATGACGATAAGTACTTTATGATAAGTACTTTTACAGTGATGTAGTAGAGAGAGAGTTCGCGTTATTTTATTGTTTTTATTCTAACCCATTTAATACAGTTAACTCATTTTTTGCAAGAAAAATAAAAAAGACATAAACCATGAAACAAATTAACTGGAAGCATAGCTGATCCAATGAAATTAACACACATTAATCAAATTGTCCTTCTGTTGACATGCATAGAAAACCTGATGAGAGAAAGGGGACAGACACCATCAGGTTAATTGTGTTTTAAATTTTTCAGGGAAGATAATTCTTTATTCTTTTTTATCCTCTTGGGGGAACCTTTAAATTCCTGAACTAAAGGAGTCCACCTCAAAACAAGATGCCTGTTCCATGCCACCATATTCTTTTTTCCATTCTTCCCATCTGTTTCTGAAATTCTTAGGAGTAAATACTAAAGAATATTATCATTCCCAAAGTGTCTACCTTTAGAAAAAAAAGGAACTTATGAAAACCTACAAACTTTTTTTTCCTTTTTTTTTTTAATTGGAAGTCTTTTGTCCAACATTATTTAGTGCCCTAAATATGCTAGCCCAGCTCATTTTTATTTTAGGATATGAAAAGTATGCTGATATCAATTATGTTACTTAATCACAAAATTAACACAGTAAATGTGCTTAAGAGGAAAAGTATCACTGCAACAATTTTCAAAACAGTTCTTATGACCTGGATTCTACCAGCATGGCCCATGAAAAGAGATGAGGCATTAGCATCTTGTAGCTGACAGAATTTCGGTAAAGTCATTCATTCATATAATCAATGTGTTTTTGCAAAAGTTGTGCATTTTGTGTAAGCTGAATTAAATTATAGATACAAGTATTAGAGAAACTCGCTTATAAAAATACCCTGTTGTTAGAGAAACCAAAAATGAATGAAACCTTACTGCCTATCATAAGCTTTTTAATAATGTTTTGTTTTTTCTTCTAAGAAATATTCCAATAAAGGAGATCTTGAGTCCATCTACTGTTGAGAGGGAATCTGTTTCTTTGTGATACGCAACAAAGACTGGGGCAGATGGTCATTTTTATTATTCAGGCAACTGATTACACATATGGATCTCCCATGCCTTTGCTTGTTTACTATGTCTATACACATGAGATGCCTGAATAGAGATGTAGCTCACCTTTGGCAGTCATTTCTGCTATTTATCAAAACTCTCCTGTTCTCCCCTATTCTCTGTGTGTGTTTGGGGGGAAGGGGGGTAAAGGATTTAGCCTATCATGCAGGACTAGAAAATAAACTCCCAGAAGATGAAGGCTCAGAGAGCTTCCTGGTAGGCAAAGAAATTCCTGTGCTTGATCTCTCTTGATTCTCTGAGACACGACACAGAAGCTCCACATTGGGAAGCTTCCTTGTACTCACTTATGTGTCCTTTCCTTATGAGGATTCTGATTTACACCCTTATACTACAGTAAAACTGGTAGTTGTCAGCATAATATCAACTGTGAGTTCTGTGAGTCATCCCAGCAAATTAGCAAACAAGGACAGTGCCTTTTAAATTGTAAAATCTGCCTTATCTCTGGGTGCCCAGGGTGAGAAAGTGTGTCTTGTGGGTGGCCTGTGTCAGAAATGATAGTGCTCCAAAGAATATCCACTATATATGATGTATTTATAATTAATCTACCTCCTGTGGGAATTTAGTTTTCTTTTTTAAATCATAGTATTGAATGGTATTTAATATGAATTAACATATTTTCAGGGCATTTTAATATATTGGGACTTAAAATCAGGCTTATTTATAGAAACATGAAATGATCTAGATATTTCAAAATGTTTTAAAATCACTTTCAATACATATGCTCAATGAGATTAAATTAATAATATAGCATCTCTTATTTTTACCTAATAATTGTATAACACTAAATGATGAATTGAAAAAAAAAAAAACCTGAAGAATCTGGTTTGTATAATTGAGGTGGATAAAAGTAAATAAAATGAATGAATGCCTCAAGAACTATCACTAATTTTAATTTCTTGATTCTTGTATTAAAGCTTAGCCACCAGAAAGACAATTAGTTTTTAAAAAGTATTATCTGTGAATTTTGAGAGATGGCCACATATTCTAGCCACCTTGGTGGGTTGTTTCCCCTCTTAATTGTACATCATTTTTTAAAAAAAATTATTAGCATCACATACTGAAAACATACAACTATGACTCATTGGGTAGGTGTCCTTAGTTCTTCTTTGTAAAATTACTATGTATGTCTTTTAAAGCTTTTTTTAAGTTTCATTTAGTTAATGTTAGAAATGGTGAGGTACCCATCGTGCTTAGTGTATGAATTCATTACAAGAGCCACTCTTTAAGACGCAGACTTCGCCACACTAATAGAGAACTTCTGACAGCCATCCTCATAAAGAGCACTTTGGGCAGGATCCAGATAAAGGGAACCACAGGCCTAGTTTCCCTCTTTCTTACTTTCCCTGCCCACCCCCAGTAATTTCAAGGTTCTCTTTAGAGACCTGAAAGGGAACTTCAAGATGATTTAATCTGCACATTTTGCAGAGGAAGACACCAACATTTACTGAGCTATACATTGTAGAAGGGATTATTTCACATAACCCTAAACTGAAATGGTAGGTGTAAAAATACAGGAACAGTTTATATATTCAGAAGACACTTTAATGTCACATAAAAGCTAGGAGAGGTGAGCTTTAGCAGAATCTTCTGTAGCGCCTTTCCTCTCTGCTAATAAACTACTAACTTGCTCAGTAGAAAAGCTATATTTTGTCAATTTATGTCTTTGTAATATTTTCATCAAGGTTAGTTTTAATGCCACTCTTCAAGATATTTGGACAAACGTACACTTTTCCAAGATGGCTTGTTGTACCAATTCTGTACTATGTATCTTTTCATTTGCGTAGTCTGCTTAAACATCTCTGAGAATAATTGTTGTTGTTGTTATTGTTAGGTGCCACTGACACAGTTCACACTCACAGCAACCCCATATACAACAGAACAAAACACTGCCCAGTCCTATACCTTCCTCACCATTGCTGTCACACTTGAGCCCATTGTTGCAGTCACTGTGTTAATTCATCTCATTAAAGGTCTTCTTTTTCAATGACCATCTACTGTACCAAGCCTGATGTCCTTCTCCAGGAACTGGTGCCTCCTAATAACATGTCCAAAGTGAGATAAAGTCTTGCCATCCTCATTTATTTATTTTTCCATCCTTATTTCTAAGGAACATTCTGGCTGCACTTCTTCCAACACAGATTTCTTTGTTCTTCTGGTAGTTCATGGCATATTCACTATTCTTCGCCAATTAGCTCTTCCTTATTTATTGTCCAGTTTTCTCATGCGTATAAGGCAACTGAAAATACCATGGCTTGGGTCAAACGTACCTTTGTCCTGAAAGTGACACCTTTGCTTTTTAACTGTTTAAAAAGGTCTTTTGCTGCAGATTTGCCCGATGCAGTGCATCATTTGGTTTCTTGACTGCTGCTTTCATGGGCATTGATTGTGGATCCAAGTAAAATGAGATCCTTGACAACTTCAATCTTTCCTCCATTTATTGTGATGCTGAGTATTGGTGCTGTTGTAAGGACTTTTGCTTTCTTTATGTTGAGGTGTAATCCATACTGAAGGCTGTAGTCTTTGATCTCCATCAATAAGTGCTTCAAGTCCTCTTTACTTTCAGCAAGCAAAGTTGTGTGATCAGCTTATCACAGGTCTTTGACGAGCCTTCCTCCAATCCTGATGCCTCATTCTTCTTCATATGGTCTAAGTTCTCTTATTTGCTCAGCATACAGACTGAATAAGTATGGTGAAAGAATACAACCCTGACACACACACTTTTCCTGATTTTAAACCACACAGTATCCCCTTGTTTTGTTTGAATGATTGCCTTTTAGTCTAAGTACAGGTTGCACATGAACACAATTAAGTGTCCTGGAATTCCCATTCTTCACAATATTGTCCATAATTTGTTATGATCCACACAGTTGAATGCCTTTGCATAGTCAATAAAACAGGTAAACCTCTTCCTGGTATTGTCTGCTTTCAGCCAAGATTCATCTGACATCATCAGTGATATTCCCTGTCCTTTTCTGAATCCAGCTTGAATTTCTGGCAGTTCCCTGTCAATGCACTGCTGCAACCACTTTTGAATAATCTTCAGCAAAATTTTACTTGTGTGTGATATCAATTATATTGTTCGGTAATTTCACATTCTATTGGATCACCTTTCTTTGGAAAGGGCACAAATATGGATCTTTTCCAATAGGTTGGCCAGGTATCTGTCCTCCAAATTTCTTGGCATAAACAAGTGAGCAAGTCCAGTGCTACACTCATTTTGTTGAAATATCTCAACTGGTATTCCATCAATCCCTGGAGCCTTGTTTTTTGCCAATGCCTCCAGTGCAGCTTGGACTTCTTCCTTCAGTACTATCAGTTCTTAATCATATACTACCTCCTGAAATGGTTTAACGTCGACCTATTCTTTTTGGTACAGTGACTCTGTGTAATCCTTTCATCTTCTTTTGATGCTTCCTGTGCTGTTTAATATTTTCCCCGTAGAATCCTTTAATGTTGGGCCATGAGGCTAGAATTTTCTCTTCAGTTCTTTCAGCCGGAGAAATGCCAAGTGTGTTCTTCCCTTTTAGTTTTCTAATTTTAGGTCTTTGCACATTTCATTTTAACACATTAGTACTTTACTTTGTCTTCTAAAGCCACCCTTTGAAACCTTCTGTTCAGTTCTTTCATGCCTTCATTCCTTCCTTTTGCTTTTGTTTTAGCTACTCTATGTTCAAAAGCAACTTTCAGAATCTCTTCTGACATCCATTTTGGTCTTTTCTTTCTTTCTTTCTTGTCTTTTTAAGGACCTCTTGCTTTCTTCATATATGATATCCTTGGTGTGATTCCACAACTCCTCTGGTCTTCAGTCATTAGTGTTCAATGAGCCTAATCTATTCTTGAGATGGTCTCTAAATTCAGGTGAAATATACACTCAAGGTTGTAATTTGGCCCTCACGGACTTGTTCTAATTTTCTTCAGCTTCAACTTGAACTTGAATACGAGCAATTGATGGTCTGTCTCACAGTCGGCCTCAGGCCTTATCCTGACAAATGATATTGAGCTTTTCCATCTTCTCTTTCTACAGATGTAATCAATTTTTGATTCCCGTGTACTCTATCTGGCGAGGTCCACATGTGTAGTTACCGTTTATGTCGTTGAAAAAAAGTATTTACAATTAAAAAGTCGTTGGCCTTGCAAAGTTCTATCATAAGATCTCTGGCTTCATTTCTCTCACCAAGGGCAAATTTTCCAATTACCACTCCTTCCTCTTCATTTCCAACTTTCACGTTCCGATCATCAGTAATTATCAGTGCATCTTGATTGTATGTTTGATAATTTCAGACTGCAGAGGCTGGTAAAAATCTTCCATTTCTTCATTTTTGGCCTTAGTGGTTGATGCATAAATCTGAATAATAGTCATATTATCTGGTTTTCCTTGCAGGCATGTGCATATTATTCTGTCACTGACAGCATTGTACTTCAGGATAGATCTTGAAATGTCCTTTCTGACAATGAATGCAATGTCATTCCTCTTCATGTTGTCATTCCTGGCATAGTAGATCTCATGTGTCTGATTCAAAATGGCCAATACCAATCCACTTCAGCTCATTAATACCTAGAATATTGATGTTTACGCAATGCATCATTTTGGGCATTTTCCAATTTTCCTAGATTCATACTTAGCACATTCCAAGTTTCTATTTTTAACGGATGTTTGCAGCTGTTTCTTCACATTTTGAGTCATACCTCATCAGCAAATGAAGGTCTCAAAAGCTTTCCTCCATCCACATCATCAAAGTTGACTCTACTTTGAGGAGGCAGCTCCTCCCTGGTCGTATTTTGAGTGCCTACCAACCTGAGAAGCTCATCTAGCACTACATGAACAATGTTCCACTGCTATTCATAATATTTTCACTGGCTACTTTTTTCAGAAGTAGACTGCCCGGTCTTTCTTCCTAGTCTGTCTTAGTCTGGAAGCTCAGCTTGCTGAAATCTGTTCAGCATTATAGAAACACACACTCCTCCACTGACAGATGGGTAGTGGCTTCATATGAGATGAATTAGCCTAGAATCAAACCCAGGTCTTCTTTTTTTTTTTAATAGAAGGAGATAATTCTACAACAGAATGCCTACACTCTTTAATTACCTAGATTCACTTTTCACTGGAATTCAAGGTTTTAACTTTCAGATTCTTACCTTCCAAGTGGCCCATACTTAAGAATACATTTTCATGCACTAGGATAACTGTGGCAGACTAACACTTTCTTAAGGTGATGAACACTATTGTAATACAAGCCGCGACTCTCTAAATAATCTTTTGTATTATAGATCTGGATTTTAATATAGTAGATTTTTTTTTATAGTAGTGTGCAATGATAATAAAAATTAAAAAAAGAGTAAAAAAAAAATGTAGAGAAATACCTCCACAAGCTTGTCTTTTAGAGACTCATAGTCCTTTTGATTTCCACTAAATTCACAGAAAGATCTGTAGTTAAATTTCTTAGTCATCTAGCGCTGCCATAACGGAAATACCAAAAGTGGATGGCTTTAACAAAAAGAAATTTATTTCCTCACAGTAAAGTAGACTAAAAGTCAAAATTCAAGGCTTCATCTCCAGGAGAAGGCTTCCTCTCTCTGTCGGCCCTGGAGAAAGGCCCTTGTCCTCAATTGTCCCATGGTTGAGGAGCTTCTCAGGCACAAAGACCCCTTGTCGAAAGGACGCACTCTGCTCCTGGTGCTGCTTTCTTGGTGGTATGGGGTCCCTGACTCTCTGCTTGCTTCTCTTTCCTTTTTATCTCTTGAGAGATAAAAGGTGGTACAGGCCACACACCAGGGAAACTCCCTTTACATCAAGATCAGGGGTGAGACCTGGGTGAGTATGGTGTTACAATCCCACCCTAATCCTTCTTAACATAAAATTGAAATCACAAAATGGAGGACAATCACAGAATACTAGGAATCATGGCCTAATCAAGTTGACACGTATTTTGGGGGGACACAATTCAATCCATGACAACAGACTGGGAAGAAAAATCTGATTACCTATTCCTGAAAATTAGCCAATGAAAACACATGATCACACCAGCACAATCCCATTGTATATGGGATCTCCACAAGTCGGGCCAACTTGATGGCAACTAGCAACAACAATAACAACAAGGCATATCTAGAGTTATAATAACGTAACTCAGTGGGAAAATATGATTTGATTTGCTAAAATTCCTGGTGGGGTGGTGGGGAGCAGAGAGTTCCTGAGGTGAGCAGTGGACAATATTACCTTATTTTCATGCCACCAGAAGCAGGTGTGAAGGCAGCAGGCCAGTAAAGCTAGCCAAAAGGTAAAAGGGATCTCTGCCTAACATTCTCAATCTGACATAAATAAACTGTGAGGAAACCCGTTTGTGAACTTGGCAGTATAAGTATCCCCTTTGTCACAGGGTTCCCCAGACCTGGTGCAGCCTACTAGTCTTTTCCCTGATTAGGGGTTAACTTCATGATATCCTGTCTCATTTAGCTAATTTTCAAGGCTGAGCTTTGAAACTTCTGTCAGTTGGCCTTTTATTATTTTATGGTAGATAAATTTTCATGTTCCAGAATGTATTTTCTCTGCTCAGTGGCTTTTTTGTTGTTTCATCTATACCCTATTAATTCTTTCATGGTATTAGACTTATTCTATTCAGCCTAGATTTTGAACCCTTGCCCAAAAGGAATTCTTTCATCATATTATAATTTTACTTTTTTTAGTTTATTATCATTTTCGACAGTGTCAAGATCTTTTACCTTTAAATGTGTGTTATTATTCCCTAAGTATTAGTTTAAATAACTTTGTTTCAGTGCTCGGAACATTTTAAACTGCTCATGGTGAAGACTTAACTTCCTCATGGAGTAGTAGACCCATATATTAACTGCCTTCTGGAGAGCTCTACTTAGGTATTCTCAAAGACACTTGAAATTCAAGATGTATAAGCCAGAATTCCTTGGTTCTCAATCAACTCTTAATCTCCTGTCTTCTCCTGCTGGAAACTCAAATTCCCAAAACAAGAAACTTAGGATCATCCTTGACTTCTACCTTTCCTGCACTGATGATAGTTAATCATCAAGTTTTCCAATTCTACTTCTGAAATCTCTCAAATCTATCCTTTTACCTCTAGCCCAATTGACAATAATGTTTGGTTTCTCATTATTTCTCTTCTGGACATGGATTTGAAACCTACCTTCACCACACTAGCTGTGACCTTGAATGATCTTAATCTCTCTGAACCTCATTTTCTTTATCTGTTAAATTAGAAGATACTGGATACTGCTTATGATTTTGTTTTCACTATTACTGGCACTAGAAAAAAAAATGACATGTAATAAGTAATATTTAGCAGTGGATGATGCCTAACCTACAATAAGCATTCCTTAAAGCTGTTGTAATAGGTTTTATTGGTTTATCAGAAAAAAAAAAGGAGAAACATTATTTAAGAGCCTAATATGTTTTAGCATATGACAAAGCACAGGACAAGATACAGTTCCTGTAGCTTACAGTGCAGAGGAGGAGACAGGCAAGATGTTAGAAAATTTCAATAGTCCAAGTGCACAGGTATGGGACATAGGAATACGTAGACAGATCACCTGACCAAGTCTTAAAAAATCTTGGAAAGTGACAACTAAGCTGTAAACAGAGGAATTAATAACAATTAAAAGACAGGGAAGAGTTTTCAGGAGACAGAAATGGCATGTGGCAACAAGTGAAGGCACATGAAATTTATTTGCAGATCTTCAAATTGAGTGAGATTGAAGCCCAGGAGTTATAAGACCAAACCAAACCAAGCCCAGTGCCGTCGAGTAGATTCCAACTCATAGCAACCCTGTAGGACAGGGTAGAACTGCCCCACAGAGTTTCCAAGGAGCGCCTGGTGGATTCGAACTGCCGATCCTTTGGTTAGCAGCCGTAGCAATTAACCACTGCGCCACCAGGGTTTCTGGAGTTATAAGAAGGAGTGGCAAAATTATTACTGTTGATATGACCACGTACCTTGAAAATGCTGAAGAAACAAATAAAGAACCTTCAGAAACAATAAGAATGTAATGTACAAAAAGGTAAATAATTAAAAAACACATGCATTTGTACGTGGATGTACACACAAACACACAAATACATCTATCTAGCTTCTCTATGTCCCCCCCAAAAATTAGTTAGTAATATAGCAAGTAAAAGATCCCACATATAATTGCAAAAACAAAACATAAAATATACAGTATAGGATTATAGAAAAATATGAATGATTATATGAATAACATTACAGAAATCTTGAAAAGTGAAAAGAGATTCTAGTTCATGAAAAGGAAAATTCAGTGTTATAAAGATGTCAATGCTCTCTAAATTCATTTTTAAATTTAATAGCAATGAAAATCCAGTAAGTTTTTTGTTGGTTGGTTTTAATTTTGGGAAAATGTTAGCCAGAAGATTTCTGAAAAAAGAAAGCTAAAAAAGGATTACTTTCCCAGAGACTATGAATGTTATTACAGTTGACAGACCATAAATAGAAGAAAAGAAATATTCTAGAAACTAAATATATTACATAAAATATATTAAGTGTATTTTCTATTTTGTTTATATTCAGTTCGAACAATAAAAACAGTAGCAAAAATGAATTAGTAAATACTGTGAGATATTTCTATTTATTTTGCAAAAAAAAAAAAAAAAAAGATACAAAGTTGAATGCAGTCTCACATTTTAGACCAAGTAATTCCAGAAGGAAGAAAGCAGGGCTCAATTTCAATGAGACAGGTATTTTTAGCATGGCACCAAAGAGCATAAAAAATGATTGACAAAATTGGAACACATAAAAGCTTCTTTAAAAAAAGTGAAAGCTAAACAACAAACTGAGGTTCTGCTCTTAGACACCAATTCTGAAATCGCACAATGATGAATACTTTGTGACTATTTTCTTACATGGAACAGGTTACTTGGTAGGGCATAATACTTTTGGAAATTACTTCTTAAATTCTAAAAAATTTTCTTGAATTATGATTTTTTTCTTCCCATTTCTCCTATTCACTCTTTTTGAACGTCTATGATTTTGATGTTGTATTTCCTGTACCAGTTAGATCATTTTATTTATGTATATATGTATGTCTACATATATGTCTATGTATAAAAAAAAAATACATATGTCTATATCTGTAGGAAACCCTGGTGGAGGAGTGGTTAAGTGCTACGGCTCCTAACCAAAGGGTTGGCAATTTGAATCTGCCAGGTGCTCCTTGGAAACTCTATGAGGACAGTTCTACTCTGTCCTATAGGGCCGCTATGAATCGGAATCGACTCGACGGCACTAGGTTTTTAGGTATATATATATGTATGTACATATATATTCCATCTCTTTGCCTTTTTTAAATATTTTATTGTGTTTTAGGTAAAAGTTTACATAGCATATTAGGGTCCCATTTAACAATTTTTGTACAACTTGTTCCATGACATTGATTATGTTTTTCACAATGTGTCAACATTCTCATTATTTCCATTCCTTTTTTTTTCTGTTTCCTTTAACCTAGCTTCCCTGCCTCTCCTTGCCTTTTTATCTCTGTTTTTGGATAAATGTTGACCGTTTGGTCTCGTATAGTTGATTATTTAAGAGAGCACAGTATTCACAGGTGTTACTGTTTATTTTATAAGCCAATCTATTATTTGTTGAAAGGTGATCATCAGGAGCGGCTTCAGTTCTAAGTTCAAAGGGCAATAGTCTCAGAGGTTCCTCTAGTCTCTATCAATCAATCCAGTAAGCCTGGCATTTTTTAGGATTTTGAGTTTAGTTCTACCTTTGTTCTCCATTTCCAGCCGGGACCTTCTATTGTGTCCCTGGTCAAAATGTGGGTAATGGTAGCTGGGCACCATCTAGTGTTTCTGGTCTCAGGGTAGATAAGGCCATGGTTCATGTGGGTTATTAGTCCTGTGGACTGCTGTCTTCACGTCTTTGGTTTCCTTCATTCTCATTTTTTCTAGATGAGTAGAGACCAATAGCTGTATTTTAGATAGCCATTCGCAAGCTTGTAAGACCCCAGGCCCTACTCACCAAACTAGGATACAGAACATTCATTTCATGAACTATGTTCTGCCAATTGACTGAGTTGTTCCATGAGACTATGATCCCAAGTCTTCAAACCCAGTAAACCAATTCTGTGAGGCACTTCGTTATGTCTAGGAAATATCCATAACTGTGCCTCTAGGTTGTTGTTGTTGTTAGGTGTTGTTGTTAGGAGTCGGTTCTGACTCATAGCGACCCTACGTACAACAGAATGAAACACTATCCTGTCTTGCACCATCCTCACAATTGTTGCTATGCTTAAGCCCATTGTTCCAGACACTGTGTCAATCCATCTCATCGAGGGTCTTCCTCTTTCTTGCTGATCCTCTACTTTATCCAGCATGATGTCTTTTTCTAGGGACCGATCCCTCCTGACAACATGTTCAAAGTGTGTTGAGTCTCCCCATCCTTGCTTCTAAGGACTGTTCTGGTTGTACTTCTTCCAAGACAGATCTGTTTGTTCTTTTGGCAGTCCATGGTGTATTCAATATTCTCCTCCAACACCACAATTCAAAGGCATCAATTCATCTTCAGTCATCCTTATTCATTGTCCAGCTTTCACATGCATACGAGGCAATTGAAAACACCATGGTCCCCTATGTGGTTTACTATATATATATATATATATATGAATATATATGCGGTACACATAAACATTTATATACATATGACTACTGATACACCTGTACATGCACACTCATATACTCACATTTGCCTTCCTAGGCATATAATGCATATATGTCTACCTATGTAACCACACACATTTTTTGGGGGGGGTTGTTATTGTTGCAAAACTGCATGTTACAGTATTTACTGAAATTGTCCCTTTTTCTTGCATACTTCTTAGAGTCTTCATTTATCTTGGACAAGTTGTGCAGACTTCACCCATATTGGGTACTGCCTTTCCCATCCCCACAAAAAAAAAAGTGTATTCGATCTAGAAAGTGATTCTCCCTCCTTCTCCCATCCTTGGTAACCATCAAAAAAGTTGCTTTCTGTGTGTATACCTATTCTTGACTTTCTATAAAAGTGAAACCATACAATATTTGTCCTTATGTGATTGACTTATTTCTCTTAGCATAATATCCTTCAGTGTCACTCATGTTACGTTTTGTGGACTCATCATTATTCTTTATAGTTGTGTAGTATTCCACTGTATGTATGTACCATGATTTGCCTATTCATTATCTGTTGATGGGTACTTAGGTTGCTTCCACCTGTCTTAGTTATCTCATGCTGCTATAACAGAAATACCTCAAGTAGATGGCTTTAACAAAGAGAAGTTCATTTTCTCACAGTAAAGTAGGCTAAAAGTCCAATTCAGGGTGTCAACTCCAGGGAAAGGCTTTCTTTCTCTGTCAGCTTTCTCATCAATCCTCCCCCAGACTAGGAGCTTCTCTACACAGTGGCCCTGGGTCCAAAGGACATACTCTGCTTCCAGCACTGCTTTCTTGGTGACATGAGGCCCCCCAACTCTCTGCTCACTTCTTTCTTTTATATCTCAAGAGATTCTCACCTCAAGACATAATTCAATCTCATAGTTTGAGTTCTGCCTCGCTAACACAACCGCTGCCCATCCTCCTTCATTAACATCATAGAGGCAAGCAATATCACACAATACCAGGGATCATGGCCCAGCCAAACTGATTCACACATTTTTCGGGGGGGACATAATTCAATCCATGACACCATATTTTTGCTTTTGTACTTAATGCTGCAATGAACATAGGTGTGCATATGTCTATTCATTTCACTGCTTTTATACCTCTAGGATATATGCCTAGGAGTGGGATTGCCGTATCATAAGTTTTTTCTATTTCTAGCTTTTTAAGGAAGTCCCATACTGTTTTCCATAGTGGTTGTACCATTTTACACTCCCACCAGCAATGCATAAAAGTTTCAATCTCCCCACAACCTCACCAGCATTTGTTCTTTTCTGCTTTTTTTAATCAGTACCATTTTTGCAGGGGTGAAATGGTATCTCATTGTAGTTTTGATTTGTGTCTCTCTAATGGCTAATGGTCGTGAACATATTTTCACATATTTCAAATATTTGTTGTGAATATTGGTTGCAATACGAAGGATTCTAGGAGGAAAATATTAAACAACACAAGAAGCAACAAAAGAAAATGGAAGAAATACACTGTGTCACTGTACCAAAAAGGATTGATTGAAGTTCAACCATTTCAGGCGGTAGCAAACGATCAAGAACCATTGGTACTGAAGGAATAAGTCCAAGATGCACTGAAGGTATTGGTGAAAAACAAGACTCCACGAATTGACAAATACCTGGAGTACCTGTTGAAACAGGAATTGAGATGTTTCAACAAACTGATGCAGCAGTCCTGGAAGTGCTCACTCATCTATGCCAAGAAATTTGGAAGACAGCCAGGCACCTGGCCAATCGTATTTATGTCCATTCCACAGAAAGCGATCCAACAGAATGAGGAAGTTATCAAACAGTATCATTAATATCACATGCAATTAAGCTTTTGCTGGAGATCATTCAAAAGTGGCTTCAGGGGTACGTCAACAGCAAACTGCCAAAAATTCAAACTGGATTCAGAGGAGGACGTGGAATGAGGGATATCATTGCTTATCTCAGATTGATCTTGGCTGAAAGCAGAGAATACCAGAAAGAGGTTTACCTGTGTTTTGCTGACTATGCAAAGGCATTCAAATGTGTGGATCATGACAAATTACGACAGCATTACAAAGAACGGGGATTCCAAAACACTTAGTTGTGCTCCTAAGGAACCTGTATATAAACCAAGAGGCAATCATTCAAACAGAGCAAGGGGACGTGCCTATATTCATAAGGGATGTTGGTCTGTAATTTTCTTTTTTAGTGATGTCTTTGCCTGGTTTTGGTATCACGGTTATGCTGGCTTCATAGAATGAATTAGGGAGTATTCCTTCCTTTTCTATGTTCTGGAATAGTTTGAATAGAATTGGTGTCAACTCTTCTCTGAATGTTTGGTAGAATTTTCCAGTGAAGCTGTCTGGGCCAAGGTTTTTTTTTTTGTTGTTGTTGTTGTTGTTGTTGGGAATTTTTTTTATGATATCTCCAATTGCTCCTTTTGTTATGGGTCGATTCAAAGCTTTTACTTTTATTTGTGTAAGTTTAGGTATGTAATGTGTTTCTAGAAATATGTCCATTTCTGCTAGGTTTTCAAATTTTTTAGTACAATTTTTCATAATCTGTTATGAGCCTTTTAATCTCAGCGGGTTCTGTTATAATGTCACCCATCTCATTTCTAATTTTGGTTATTTACATCTCATTTTTTTCTTTTATCAGTTTGGCCAAAATGGTTTGTCAATTTTATTGATTCATAAAAACAGCTTCTAGTCTTGTTGATTCTATTTGCTTTTCTGTTTTCTATTTCATTTATTTCTGCTCTGATTTTTATAATTTCCTTTTTCTGATGACTGTGAACTTTTTTTGCAGCTCCTTTTTTATGCGTTCTAGTTATAGGGATAAGCTCTTGATTTTGGCCTTTTCCTCTCTTTTGATGTGGGCATTTATTGCTATAAATTCCTCTCTGAGTATGGCTTTTATTGGGTCCCAAAGGTTTAGGTATGTCTGCTTTCATTCTCATTTGGTTCTAAGAATTTTTTAATTTCATGTTTAATTTTTTCTATTACCCAATAGGCTTTAAATAAGGTGTTTACTCAGTTTCCGTGTATTTTTTTCCTTGTTCTTTCTGTTATTGATTTCTAGCTTTATGGCATTATCATCAGAGATGATATTTTGTATTATTTCAATGTATTTGAATTTATTGAGGCTCACTTTGTGGCCTAATATATGGTCTATTCTGTAAAATAATCCATGTGCATTGCAGAAGAATGTGTACCGTACTGCCATTGGGTGGTATGTTTGTATATGTCTATGAGGTCTAGTTGATTGATTGCGTTATTTATATCATCTGTGTCTTTATTGAGTTTCTTTCTAGTTGTTCTGTCCATCATTGAAAATGGTGTGTTAAAGTCTCCTACTATTATTGGAAACCCTGGTGGTGTAGTGTTTAAGAGCTATGGCTACTAACCAAAAGGTCAACAGTTCAAATCCACCAGGTGCTCCTTGGAAACCCCCTGGGGCATTTCTACTCTGTCCTGTAGGGGTGCCATGAGTCAAAATTGACTCAACGGCAATGACAACGGGTACTATCATTGTAGAACTATTTCTCTTTTCAATACTGTTTGAGTTTGTTTTATGCATTTTGGAGCTCTGCTGTTAGGTGTGTAAATATTTATTATGGTTAAGGCCTCCTGGTGAACAGATCCTTTAATCACTATATAATGCCATTCTTTGTCTCTAATAATGGATTTTAACTTAAAGTCTATTTTGTCAGAGATTATTATTGCCACTGCTGCTGTCTTTTTGTTACTGCTTGCATGGTATATTTTTTCCAAACTTTGATTTTTAACCTATTTATGTCTTTGTTTTTGAAGTGTGTCTCTTATAGACAACATATTGATGGATCTTTTTCTTTTTTAATCCATTCTGCCACTCTCTTTCTCTTGACTTGTGCATTTAAACAATTTACATTAAGTGTGATTATCAGTAAGTATGAATTTACTGGTGCCATTTTGTTATGCTTTTGATTGTAGTGTGAATGTTTCTTGTTCCCCTTAATTTTCTGTATGGAGTTTTTTATGAATTTTCTTTTCGATTCCTTCATTGTTGTTGATTTTATGCTTGCTGAGTCTTTTTGATTTTCTTCTTCTTTATTTTGGTGAATAGATTTATTAATTTTCTATATAGTTACTCTGAAACTTCTCTTTCTCTTCCTAAGTTTTAAACAGTCTGCTATATCTTGATATTGCCTTGATTTCCTCTTCATATAGAAATTCTATAACTACACTATTTATTTCCCCTTTTTGTTTTGAGGTTGTCATCATTTACAGATTTACATCTCTGGTTCCCTGTTTTCCGCTTTGCAGTTTTATTTTACATTCCAGAATTATTTGTTTGGGTTAGTATCCTGGTGATGCCGTCGTGTGTCTTAATCTCATGTTGTTCTCTGATGTTACTGGTTCTTTGTTCAAAGGACTCCCTTCAATATTTCTGATACTTTGGTCTGGTTTTTACAAATTCCCTTAATTTACGTTTATCTGGAAATGCCCTAGTTTCACCATCTTATTTGAAGGACAGTTTTGCTGAATATATGATTCTTGGTTGGCAACTCTTTTCTTTCAGTGTTTTATATATGTCATCTACTGCCTTCTTGCCTGCACGGTTTCTGCAAAGTAATTGGCACTGGTGCCTCTTTGTAGGTGATATTTTATTTTTCATGAGCTGCTCTCAGAATGATTTCTTTGTCTTTGATTTTCCAAAGTTTGGTTATGAAATGTCTTGGTGACTTTCTTTTGGGATCCATCCTGTATGGGGTTCGCTGAGCTTCTCAGATGAAAGCATTCTTGTCTTTCGTAATATTAGGGAAGCTTTCTGTCAATAAGTCTTTCAAAATTCTCTGTGCTTTTTTTCTCTCCTCCTTCTGGAATTCCAATTACATGTGAATTTTTCTCCTTGATGATGTCCCACATAACTCTTAGGTGTTCTTCATTTTTCTTTATTCTTTTTTTCTGATTTTTCCTCAAACAGATCAGTATCAATGAATTTGTCCTCTATTTCACTGATTCTTTCCCCCACTGCTTCAATTCTACTTCTATGCCTTTCCATTGATTTATCTACTTTTCATATTTTATTGGCAATCTTCTGGATTTTTAATTGATGTTTTTGAATGGTTTCTAATTGTCTATTTTTTTCTTGTATTGTTCTGCTGAATTCTTCTAGGGTTTTGTCTGTGTTTTCTTTGATATCTGTGAGGATCCTATATACATGTCTTTTGAATTTCTTATCAGGTAGTTCTATTACCATTTCTTCCTCAGGAAGGTTTAATGCCCCTTTATTTTGCTCATTTGTTTGAGGTATCTTATCCTGTTTGTTCATATGATTTGTTATTGTCTGCTGCCTCCGAGGCATTAGGTATTAACTTATTTATTGGTATATTTCTTTATTGGTTATATGTATATTTGTTTTGTGCTTTTTTTTTTAAAAATTTGTATCTGGAGCTTGTTTCTTCTCTCTCTCTTCAAAATGTCTTTCTTCCTTTGTATTAGTTTAATTGTTGTTCTTTTGTGGTTCTGGTCTGTGTGTGGCTTTGGTTGTTTCTGTTGGCTGGGCATGATTTCCTCTCACAAGTGGGGGTGGTAGATCTCACCCACATGTAGGTCCTCTGCAGTTAGGCTCATACGTCTTCCCTTACTGGATTGAGTGGAGGTGGGAGAGCAGGTTCTCTCCCCGATATGAGGTGACAGATGTTGAGTAGTCAGTGTCCCTCCACACCCCTTGTAGGACAGTGGAGTCCTTCCAGGTTGGTGCTAGCAATTACTGTGTTCTCTGGAGATCAAGTCAGGACATCACTGTAACCACTGTGAGGGAGTGCTACCCAAATGGATGGGTAGGCCTGCTGTGCAGTGCAAATGCAGATGGCTTACTAGAACTGTTTAAGCGTGAGATTTGTGATGTTGCAGCCAGTCAGACATTGAATGTGGGCACTATGATCTCTTGCTTATAGTGCAAATGGCACCTGTCAGGATGTGGCTGGTATTGCTGGTGAGGTGATGTTTCTGTCCAGCCAGTCACTGTGGTGTGCATGCAGAGAGCATTCTCACCAGCCACTGGATTGGGCACTTTGTGTGCACACCACCAGTTGCTGGGTGGCCAAGGTAAGGGTGCACACGTCAGTGATTACCAGGTGGGTGGGCCAGGCTTTGGCATGGAAGCGTGTGTCATTTGTGCTTCAGGGAGAGGGTGGTGGGTAAGCCCGTGCTCATGCACACAGGT
The DNA here is from genome assembly GCF_024166365.1 of Elephas maximus indicus. NCBI lineage: Eukaryota > Metazoa > Chordata > Mammalia > Proboscidea > Elephantidae > Elephas > Elephas maximus. The sequence goes on from NC_064823.1 coordinate 44,805,526, forward strand.
TCATACTACTTGTACTTCAGGAAGGAGGTGCTGGGCATGGCCAGGCTTCTATCCTTCAGCGTGGGCCTCCTGTACCTCAGGGCAGGGTTGGCTGGAGTGGCTGGGCTTGCACACATCAGCGTGGACCTCCTACATCTCAGCTAGGGGTTGGTTGGCACTGCCAGGATTGCGCCCTTCCGTGTAGCCTCCCTTCTCCGCAAGGAGGGGTAGCATCTGTGGTTGGACTTGCCTGCATCAGCTGAGGTCTTCTACATCTCAGAGAGGGAATGGTGGGTGTGGCTGGGCTTAGAAACTCCAGTACAAGTAGTCTGCACCTCCGGGAGTGGGTGAAGGGTGTGGCTGGGCTTGTCCATCAGGGTGGACCTCCTGTACTTTCTGTTGAGTGGTGGGCGGGACTGTGCTTGCATCCATTGGCTTCCTACACCTTGGCTACATGGAATAAGCTAATGCAGATGGCAGGAGGGGTTACTGTTTGCACAGGGCCGGTTCTGGGTTGGGGGCTCTAATTTTTATTCCATGGGTTGAGTTTTCACTGGGTGGCTCACACAGGAATGGCTGGGTGCCTCCACTGACAAGTAATCCTGCACTAATACTAGCTCCCTCCCTCCCTGCACTCACCAGAGGTGCTGGAACACTCACCTGCCCCTCTGTTTCTCCCCTTACTCCTCCTCAACTGTGCACTCCCTGTCTACACTGTCTCCTCCTCTAACGCTCAGATGACTCAGTCTGTTTCGTTTGCTTCAGAAGCACGTCCCTGTAGATTCCTGATTTCAAAGCTAGACCACTCCAGTGCTTCTCCCTCCGGGGTACCTGTCCCTGGCTGTATCTTTCCCACCTTGTCATCTCTGCTACCGGCTGTGCTCTGTTTGTGGTTACTTTCCTGGGTTTCTCATTCCACGTTGTTGCTCACTGCCATCCAAAAATGACCATGGTGCTCAGTGCTGGCAGGCAGGGTGTGGTCAATCCAAGAATCTGTTTTCCTTCTGGGCTCATTGTGTCTTTCCTTCCAACCAGTTCTCATTTTCTTCAACTCTGTTTGACGTTCTGGGATTCCAGACCATTTTTTGTGTCTATTTTATCTAGTTTCTAGGGTCTTTGTTGTCACGAGGTCATTACAGTATGTGTATCTAAGGTATCGTATTGACCAGAACTTTCTCTTGTCCTTTTGTTCTCCTTTCTTCAGAAGTTCTTCATCTTTATTTTCACCTCTTCTATGAAATTTTTAAATTTTCCTATGATATTTATAATTTTTTTCATTTTTAGCATCCTGTTATTATTAACAGATGCAATATACTAACTTTTCTACCCTCACATTGTGTCTCTACCAAGTTACTTTTCTTTTTCTCTTACATGCCTTGCTCTCTGTTTTGTTAAATATCTTGTGATCCTTTCTTATCTGTTCATATTTATGAGTGTTACACTAAAAAGAAGCTATGTACATGAATGGGACTCATCAACTGTTGGCTGTAAAATAATCTACTGGGTCATTTCAATAAAAAAAACCTGACATCGTTATCCTTGGATCTTCTTATTGTGCTGTTCAGATTCCCAGAGAATACATTATAAATCTCCTTCCTAGAAAGCATAAAGCTGCTAACAAGCATTCTACGAAAACAGTATGGGAAGAAAGCTGGGAAATCTCAATACTCAGAACATGAACTTTTACTTAAATACTTCTTTAAGTTCAGTAACCTCCTCACAACTGGGAACTAGGTACCTTAATCTTTTTTTTTAAATAATTTTTATTGTGCTTTAAGTGAAAGTTACAAATCAAGTCAGTCTGTCACATATAAGCTTATATACGCCTTACTACATACTCCCATTTACTCTCCCCCTAATGAGTCAGCCCGCTCCCTTCTTCCAGTCTCTCCTTTCGTGACCATTTTGCCACTTTCTAACCCTCTCTACCCACCCATCTCCCCTCCAGACAGGAGATGCCATCACACTCTCAAGTGTCCACCTGATACAAGTAGCTCACTCTTCATCAGCATCTCTCTCCAACCCATTGTCCAGTCCCTTCCATGTCTGATGAGTAGTCTTCGGGAATGGTTCCTGTCTTGGGCCAACAGAAGGTTTGGGGACCATGACTGCCGGGATTCTTCTAGCCTCAGTCAGACCATTAAGTCTGGTCTTTTTATGAGAATTTGGGGTCTGCATCCCACTGTTCTCCTGCTCCCTCAGGGGTTCTCTGTTGTGCTCCCCGTCAGGGCAGTCATCAGTTGTGGCCGGGCACCATCTAGTTCTTCTGGTCTCAGGATGATGTAAGTCTCGAGTTCATGTGGCCCTTTCTGTCTCGGGCTCATAGTTATCATGTGACCTTGGTGTTCTTCATTCTCCTTTGATCCAGATGGGTCAAGACCAATTGATGCATCTTAGATGGCCGCTTATTAGCATTTAACACCCCAGATGCCACACTTCAAAGTGGGATGCAGAATTTTTCATAATAGAGTTTATTATGCCAATTGACTTAGAAGTCCCCTTAAGCCATAGTCCCCAACCCCCCGCCCTTGCTCCACTGATCTTCGAAGCATTCAGTTTATACCAGAAACTTCTTTGCTTTTGGTCCAGTCTAGTTGAGCTGACCTTCCGTGTATTGAGTATTGTCCTTCCCTTCACCTAAAGTAGTTCTTATCTACTAACTAGTCAGCAAATAACCCTCTCTCACCCTCCCTCCCTCCCCCGTCTCGTAACCACAAAAGAATGTGTTCTTCTCAGTTTAAACTATTTCTAAAGTTCTTATAATAGTGGTCTTATATAATATTGGTCCTTTTGCAACTGACTCATTTCACTCAGCATAATGCCTTCCAGGTTCCTCCATGTTATGAAATGTTTCACAAATTCGTCACTGTTCTTTATCGATGCATAGTATTCCATTGTGTGAATGTACCATAATTTATTTAACCATTCATCTATTGATGGACACCTTGGTTGCTTACAGCTTTTTGCTATTGTAAACAGAGCTGCAATAAACATGGGTATGCATATATCTGTTCGTGTAAAGGCTCTTATTTCTCTAGGGTACATTCCGAGGAGTGGGATATCTGGGTTGTATGGTAGTTCTATTTCTAACTGTTTAAGACAACACCAGATAGATTTCCAAAGTGGTTGCACCATTTTACATTCCCACCAGCAGTGTATGAGAGTTCCAATCTCTCCGCAGCCTCTCCAACATTTATTATTTTGTGTTTTTTGGATTAATGCCAGCCTTGTTGGAGTGAGATGGAATCTCATCGTAGTTTTAATTTGCATTTCTCTAATGGCTAATGATCGAGAGCATTTTCTCATGTATCTGTTAGCCACCTGAATATCTTCTTTAGTGAAGTGTGTGTTCATATCCTTTGCCCACTTCTTGATTGGGTTGTTTGTCTTTTTGTGGTTGAGTTTTAACAGAATCACATAGATTTTAGAGATGAGGAGCTGGTTAGAGATGCCATAGCTGAAAATTCTTTCCCAATCTGTAGGTGGTCTTTTTATTCTTTTGATGAAGTCTTTAGATGAGCATAGGTGTTTGATTTTTTAGGAGCTCCCAGTTACCTGGTTTCTCTTCGTCATTTTCAGTAATGTCTTGTATTCTGTTTATGCCTTGTATAAGGGCTCCTAATGTTGTCCCTATTTTTTTTTTCCCCGTTTTAGTCTTTATGTTTAGGTCTTTGATCCACTTGGAGTTAGTTTTTGTGCATGGTGTGAGGTATGGGTCCTGTTTCATTTTTTTGCAAATGGATATCCAGTTATGCCAGCACCATTTGTTAAAAAGACTATGTTTTCCCCAATTAGCTGACACTGGGCCTTTGTCAAATATCAGCTGCTCATATGTGGATGGATTTATATCTGGGTTCTCAATTCTGTTCCATTGGTACCTTAATCTTTTGCTGGAGATGGAGAAGGTCCTGTAGCTGCACAAAGTAGAGGAGGAAACCAGGGGATCTAACTGATTCTTTTTTTTTTTTAATTTTTATTAAGCTTCAAGTGAACATTTACCATTCCAATCAGTCTGTCACATGTAGGTTTACATACATCTTACTCCCTTCTCCCACTTGCTCTCCCCCTATTGAGTCAGCCCTTACAGTCTCTCGTTTCATGCCAATTTTACCATCTTCCCTCTCTGTCTATCTTCCCATCCCCCCTCCAGTCAAGAGTTGCCAACACACTCTCCCGTGTCCACCTGATTTAATTAGCTCACTCTTCATCAGTATCTCCCTCCCCCTCACTGACCAGTCCTTTTCATGCCTGATGATTTGTCTTCGGGGATGGTTCCTGTCCTGTGCCATCAGAAGTTCTGGGGAGCATTGTCTCTGGGATTCCTCTAGTTGCAATCATACCATTAGGTGTGGTCTTTTAATGAGAATTTGGGGTCTGCATCCCATTGGTCTCCTGCTCCCTCAGGAGTAGTCTGTTGTGTTCCCTGACAGGGCAGACATTGATTGTGGCCGGGCACCAACTAGTTCTTCTGGTCTCAGGATAATGTAGGTCTCTGGTTCAAGTGGCCCTTTCTGTCTCTTGGGTTCTTAGTTGTCGTGTGACCTTGGTGTTCTTCCTTTGCCTTTGCTCCCGGTGGGTTGAGACCGATTAATGTATTTTAGATGGCTGCTTGTTGGCATTTAGGACTCCAGGTGCCACAATTCAAAGTGGGATGCAGAGTGTTTTCATAATAGAATTGTTTTGCCCATTGACTTAGAAGTCCCCTCAAACCAAGTTCCCCAGACCCCAGCCCCTGCTTCGCTGACCTTTGAAGCTTTCATTTTATCTCGGAAACCTCTTTACTTTTAATCCTGTCCAATTAGGCTGACCTTCCTTGTTTTGAGTGTTGTCTTTCCCTTCACCCAAAGCAGTTCCCATCTACAGATTGATCAATAAAAAGCCCTCTCCCTCCCTCCCTCCCTCCCTCCCCCCTTTGTAACCACAAAAGTATGTGTTCTTTTCCGTTTTTTCTATTTCTCAAGATCTTATAATAGTGGTCTTATACAATATTTGTCCTTTTGCAACTGACTCATTTCGCTCAGCATAATGCCTTCCAGATTCCTCCATGTTATGAAATGTTTCAGAGATTCGTCACTGTCCTTTATCGATGCGTAGTATTCCATTGTGTGAATATACCACAATTTGTTTACCCATTCGTCCGTTGATGGACATCTTGGTTGCTTCCAGCTTTTTGCTATTGTAAACAGAGCTGCAATAAACATGGGTGTGCATATATCTGTTTGTGTGAAGGCTCTTGTATCTTTAGGGTATATTCCAAGGAGTGGGATTTCTGGGTTGTATGGTAGTTCTATTTCTAACTGTTTAAGATAACGCCAGATGGATTTCCAAAGTGGTTGTACCATTTTACACTCCCACCAGCAGTGTATGAGAGTTCCAGTCTCTCCGCAGCCTCTCCAGCATTTATTATTTTGTGTTTTTTGAATTAATGCCAGTCTAGTTGGTGTCAGATGGAATCTCATCGTAGTTTTAATTTGCATTTCTCTAATGGCTAATGATCGAGAGCATTTTCTCATGTATCTGTTGGCTGCCTGAATATCTTCCTTAGTGAAATGTGTGTTCATATCCTTTGCCCACTTCTTGATTGGGTTGTTTGCCTTTTTGTGGTTGAGTTTTGACAGACTCATGTAGATTTTAGAGATCAGGCGCTGGTCGGAGATGTCATAGCTGAAAATTCTTTCCCAGTCTGTAGGTGGTCTTTTTACTCTTTTGGTGAAGTCTTTAGATGAGCATAGGTGTTTGATTTTTAGGAGCTCCCAGTTATCTGGTTTCTCTTCATCATTTTTGGTAATGTTTTGTATTCTGTTTATGCCCTGTATTAGGGCTCCTAGGGTAGATCCTATTTTTTCTTCCATGATTTTTATCGTTTTAGTCTTTATGTTTAGGTCTTTGATCCACTTGGAGTTAGTTTTTGTGCATGGTGTGAGGTATGGGTCCTGTTTCATTCTTTTGCAAATGGATATCCAGGTATGCCAGCACCATTTGTTAAAAAGACTATTATTTCCCCAATTGACTGACACTGGTCCTTTGTCAAATATCAGCTGCTCATAAATGGATGGATTTATATCTGGATTCTCAATTCTGTTCCATTGGTCTATGTGCCTGTTGTTGTACCAGTACCAGGCTGTTTTGACTACTGTAGCTATATAATAGGTTCTGAAATCAGGTAGGGTGAGGCCTCCCACTTTCTTCTTCTTTTTCAGTAATGTTTTGCTTATCCGGGGTTTCTTTCCTTTCCATATGAAATTAGTGATTTGTTTCTCTATTCCCTTAAAGTATGACATTGGTATTTGGATTGGAAGTGCATTGTATGTATAAATGGCTTTTGGTAGAATAGACATTTTTACTATGTTAAGTCTTCCTATCCATGAGCAGGGTATGTTTTTCCATTTAAGTGTGTCCTTTTGAATTTCTTGTAGCAGAGTTTTATAGTTTTCTTTGTATAGGTCTTTTACATCCTTGGTAAGATTTATTCCTAAGTATTTTATCTTCTTGGGGGCTACTGTGAATGGTATTGATTTGGTTATTTCCTCTTCGGTGTTCTTTTTGTTGATGTAGAGGAATCCAAGTGATTTTTGTATGTTTATTTTATATCCTGAGACTCTTCCAAACTCTTCTATTAGTTTCAGTAGTTTTCTGGAGGATTTCTTAGGGTTTTCCATGTATACGATCATGTCGTCTGCAAATAGTGATAGCTTTACTTCCTCCTTACCAATCTAAAAAAAAAAAAAATTGTCTAGCCTAATTGCCCTGGCTAGGACTTCAAGTACGATGTTGAATAAGAGCGGTGATAAAGGGCATCCTTGTCTGGTTCCCGTTCTCAAGGGAAATGCTTTCAGGTTCTCTCCATTTAGAGTGATATTGGCCGTTGGCTTTGCACATATGCCCTTTATTATGTTGAGGAATTTTCCTTCAATTCCTATTTTGGTTAGAGTTTTTATCATAAATAGGTGTTGAACTTTGTCAAATGGCTTTTCTGCATCTATTGATAAGATCATGTGGTTTTTGTCTTTTGTTTTATTTATGTGATGGATTACATTAATGGTTTTTCTGATATTAAACCAGCCTTGCATACCTGGTATAAATCCCACTTGATCAGGGTGTATTATTTTTTTGATGTGTTGTTGGATTCTATTGGCTAGAATTTTGTTAAGGATTTTTGCATCTATGTTCATGAGGGATATAGGTCTAAAATTTTATTTTTTGGAATGTCTTTACCTGGTTTTGGTATCAGGGAGATGGTAGCTTCATAGAATGAGTTGGGTAGTATTCCGTCTTTTTCTATACTTTGAAATACCTTCAATAGTAATGGTGTTAAGTCTTCTCTGAAGGTTTGGTAGAACTCTGCAGTGAAGCCATCTGGGCCAGGACTTTTTTTTGTTGGGAGTTTTTTGATTACCGTTTCAATCTCTTTTTTTGTTATGGGTCTATTTAGTTGTTCTACTTCTGAATGTGTTAGTTTAGGTAAGTAGTATTGTTCCAAGAATTTATCCATTTCTTCTAGGTTTTCAAATTTGTTGGAGTACAATTTTATGTAGTAATCTGACATGATTCTTTTAATTTCATTTGGTTCTGTTGTGATGTGGTCCTTCTCGTTTCTTATTCGGGTTATTAGTTTCCTTTCCTGTTTTTCTTTAGTCAGTCTAGCCAATGGTTTATCAATTTTGTTAATTTTTTCAAAGAACCAGCTTTTGGCTTTGTTAATTCTTTCAATTGTTTTTCTGTTCTCTAATTCATTTAGTTCAGCTCTAATTTTTATTATTTGTTTTCTTCGGGTGCCTGATGGATTCTTTTGTTGCTCACTTTCTATTTGTTCAAGCTGTCGGGACAGTTCTCTGATTTTGGCTCTTTCTTCTTTTTGTATGTGTGCATTTATTGATATAAATTGGCCTCTGAGCACTGCTTTTGCTGTGTCCCAGAGGTTTTGATAGGAAGTATTTTCATTCTCGTTGCTTTCTAAGAATTTCCTTATTCCCTCCTTGATGTCTTCTATAACCCAGTCTTTTTTCAGGAGGGTATTGTTCATTTTCCAAGTATTTGATTTCTTTTCCCTAGTTTTTCTGTTATTGATTTCTAGCTTCATTGCCTTGTGGTCTGAGAAGATGCTTTGTAATATTCCGATGTTTTGGATTCTGCAAAGATTTGTTTTATGCCCTAATATGTGGTCTATTCTAGAGAATGTTCCATGTGCGCTAGAAAAAAAAGTATATTTTGCAGCAGTTGGGTGGAGAGTTCTGTATAAGTCAATGAGGTCAAGTTGGTTGATTGTTGTAATTAGGTCTTCCGTGTCTCTATTGAGCTTCTTACTGGATGTCCTGTCCTTCTCCGAAAGTGGTGTGTTGAAGTCTCCTACTATATATGTGGAGGTGTCTATCTCACTTTTCAATTCTGTTAAAATTTGATTTATGTATCTTGCAGCCCTGTCATTAGGTGCGTAAATATTTAATATGGTTATGTCTTCCTGATCAATTGTCCCTTTTATCATTATATAGTGTCCTTCTTTATCCTTTGTGGCGGATTTAAGTCTAAAGTCTATTTTGTCAGAAATTAATATTGCTACTCCTCTTCTTTTTTGCTTATTGTTTGCTTGATATATTTTTGTCCATCCTTTGAGTTGTAGTTTGTTTGTGTCTCTAAGCCTAAGGTGTGTCTCTTGTAGGCAGCATATAGATGGATCGTGTTTTTTTATCCAGTCCATGACTCTCTGTCTCTTTTTTGGTGCATTTAGTCCATTTACATTCAGCGTAATTATAGATAAGTAAGTTTTTAGTGCTGTCATTTTGATGCCTTTTCATGTGTGTTGTTGGCCATTTCATTTTTCCACATGCTTTTTTGTGCTGAGACGTTTTTCTTAGTAGCTTGTGAGATCCTCATTTTCATAATGTTTAACTTTGTGTTTATTGAGTCGTTACGTTTTTCTTGGCTTTTTTCTTGAGTTATGGAATTGATATTCCTTTTTGTGGTTACCTTTTTATTTACCCCTATTTTTCTAAGTAAAAACCTAACTTGTATCCTTCTATTTCCCCTTGTATCACTCTCCATCTGGCAGTTCAATGCCTCCTATATTTAGTCCCTCTTTTTGATTATTTTGATCGTTTATCTACTGATTTCCATGATTTCCTGTTGTGTGTATTATTTTGTTTATTTATTTATTTATTAGAATTAGTCTTAATTTGTTTGTTTTTGTGCTTTCCCTGTTTCAGTTGCGTTGATATCAGGACGTTCTGTTTTGTGACCTTGTATTGTGCTGGTACCTGATATTATTGGTCATCCGGCCAAACAATCTCCTTTAGCATTTCTTGCAGTCTTGGTTTAGTTTTTGCAAATTCTCTAAACTTGTGTTTATCTGTAAATATCTTAATTTCTCCTTCATATTTCGGAGAGAGTTTTGCTGGATATATGATCCTTGGTTGGCAGTTTTTCTCGTTCAGTGCTCTGTATATGTCGTCCCATTCCCTTCTTGCCTGCATGGTTTCTGCTGAGTAGTCTGAACTTATTCTTATTGATTCTCCCTTGAAGGAAATCTTTCTTTTCTCCCTGGCTGCTTTTAAATTTTTCTGTTTGTCTTTGGTTTGGGCAAGTTTGATGATGATATGTCTTGGTGTTTTTCTTTTTGGATCAATCTTAAATGGGGTTCGATGAGCATCTTGGATAGATATCCTTTCGTCTTTCATGATGTCAGGGAAGTTTTGTGTCAGGAGTTCTTCAACTATTTTCTCTGTGTTTTCTGTCCCCTCTCCCTGTTCTGGGACTCCAATCACCCGCAAGTTATCCTTCTTGATAGAGTCCCACATGATTCTTAGGGTTTCTTCATTTTTTTTAATTCTTTTATCTGATTTTTTTTTCAGCTATGTTGGTGTTGATTCCCTGGTCCTCCAGAAGTCCCAGTCTACTTTCTAATTGCTCGAGTCTGCTCCTCTGAGTTTCTATTGCGTTGTCAAATTCTGTAATTTTATTGTTAATCTTTTGGATTTCTACATGCTGTCTCTCTATGGATTCTTGCAACTTGTTAATTTTTCCACTATGTTCTTGAATAATCTTTTTGAGTTCTTCAACAGTTTTATCAGTGTGTTCCTTGGCTTTTTCTGCATTTATCCTAATTTCATTTGTGATATCTTTAAGCATTCTGTAAATTAGTTTTTTATATTCTGTATCTGATAATTCCAGGATTGTATCTTCATTTGGGAAAGATTTTGATTCTTTTGTTTGGGGGGTTGGAGAAGCTGTCATGGTCTGTTTCTTTATGTGGTTTGATATGGACTGCTGTCTCCGAGCCATCACTGGGAAACTAGATTTTCCAAGTAGTCAGCTAAAAAAAAATGCAGTCAGATCCCTATCTGAATTCTCTCTCTGGCTCCGGGTATTCGGATGTTAATGGGGTCGCCTGGGGAGGGTTGGGGAGGGATCTGAGAGCTAGGAGTGTAGCACCACAGAATATAGAGCTGAACACCACGTTCACGCTCCGCCCCCGTTCGCCAAAATCCGGGCTGGACGGGTCCCTGGCTAGGACACTGCTTTCCTTGCTCGGAAACCAGTCACTTCCTCCTGGGGACTTCCTCCGGTGCGCGGCACCGCTCGTGGGCACTGGGTGGGCGTTTCCCACACGAACGGGTGGGCCCGCCCCCAGGGTCTATTCAGGCGATTATAATTGGGTCCCGCGGTCACGCCCCGCCCGTGCACGTGCCCAAATCCCAGCGGGATGACTTCCAGGTTGAGACGCTGCTTTCCCCATTCCGGAACCTGTCACTTCCTCCCGGGGACTTCTCCTTCCGGAGCGCCACACCTCTCGCGCAAACTGGGTTGGCGTCACCTGCACGGCCAGGTGGGCCCGCCCCCTGGGTCAATTCAGGGCAATAAAAATGGACTCCGCGCTCACGCCCCGCTCGTGCACGTGCCCAAGTCCCGGCAGGACGGCACCCCCTCTGGGACGCTACTTTCTGCTCTTCGGGACCAATCACTTCCTCCCGGGGACTTCTCCTTCTGGTGTGCCACACCTCTCGCGCAAACTGGGAGGGCGTCACTCGCACGACCAGGTGGTCCCGCCCCCTGGGTCAATTCAGGGTAATAAAAATGGACCCCGCGCTCATGCCCCGCCCACGTGCGCGCGCACCCAGATCCCAGTGGAATGGCTCCCCGTCTGGGATGCTGCTTTCCCTGCTTTGAGACCAGACACTTCCGGGTATTTCTCCCTCTGGTGTGCCGCGCCACACGCGCGGACTGGGTGTGCGTCCTCCCGCACGAACGTGTGGGCCCCGCCCTGGGGTCACTTTAGGGAAATATAGTTGACCCCCCCCGCTCGCGCCCCGTCGGCTTCTCGCCTAACTCCCGGCGGGACGGCACCCCAGCTGGGACGCTGTTCTCCCCCCTCCCAGATCAGTCACTGCCTCCCGGGTGCTTCTCCCTCCGGCTGCACCCCTACGCCGCCCACACCAACCTGCTAGACTTCCTCCCGGGATGGGTTCGGGGGGGAAGGGGTGGGCCCCCTTTCTGTGCCGTCTGCCCCCCTGGGCTCTGCCCCAGATCGAGCTCCGAAGGTCACCTGCCTGGTGCGCTGGCTCCTAGTTCTGAAAACAGTCGCTGTCTGCCCGTATTTGTTCGTTTTCCGTCTCTAAGTCTGTGCTTGTTGTTCAGAGTTCGTAGATTGTTATGTATGTGATCGATTCCCTTGTTTTTCCGAGTCTTTGTTGCAAGAGGGATCCGCGGTAGCGTCCACCTAGTCCGCCATCTTGGCCCCGGATCTCTAACTGATTCTTAATCTGATTTTTAACCAACTGTGTGTGTGTGTGTGTGTGTATATATATATATATACTTTTTTTTCTTTTCTTTTCACTGCAGAGGTAACTGATAGGGCCAATTCTTGAGATATTTGGCTTCTATAGAGTAAACTGGAATGATCCGGGGCTTTCTTTACTGTATTCTTTAGATATAACTTGTTTAAGTGTAAGTCACTTACCACTCACCCATCTGCTTTCTTACTTTCAAAATATTTTCCTGATTATTTGGTGTGTGCTAGTTTTCATCACTTCACTATTATTTTAGTGTTTTAGGAGGAGGAAGGACCTAATGAGTGGTTCAACCTAACATCTTTAACAAGACTGATCCTAACACTGAACACTTGAAACACTGGATTCAGTATCCAACTATTTAGTATTTGATTATTGCTTCTTTTTCCTATTAGTCTGACTTCTTATATGAAAACATCAGAACTTCTTGCTTTATATATATATATATATTTACCTTTTATATGCATGGTTTTCTCTTTCATTATTTTCATCGTTTTCCCATTTCTCTCTGAAAATTATTAGAATTTTTTTGAGCTTTTCACAATATCAGTAATTACACTTTCTAGAATACCAATTTTACAACTTATTTGTCTCCAAGATAGATTTTACTTTTGCTATTACATATTTTTCTTCTGTTTTTCACATTTTTAGATAAGTCTTTTGTAAAGTTATCTCCACTGAAAGTAGCACTCATTTCATGGCTCTTTTAATGGTTTTTCCAAAGACACCATTTTCTCTTGTAATTTTTAGGACCACACACTCAGGCCTTCTAAAATTCTCTCAAATATACGTATATAATACATATTTATGCACCTGTGGAATACTGACAAGAAATGATTATATATTGAGCCACATGTAAAGTGTCAATAATTCAAAGTATTTTGATCATAAAATGTAACAGCCTTAGTAGTTATACAAATATGTTCTCTCAGATTCTCAAGAAACATATAATTCTCATATTAAAATGTTTGGGAAAATAGTTATTATTACAATTATGCCAAAACTTAACAAGATATTCAAAAAATGAAGCAAGGCTATCTTACTGATAAGCATACATTCTAAAATCATAAATAACTTTTTAGCAAATTGAATCCAACAGTCTATCAAAAAATAATATTATATATATATAGCCACTTTTATTTCAGAAATAGAAGATGTAATACATCCCTTATTCTCAGTGGATGAACTTACCTCTTACTTTACTGAAAAAAACAGCACTCATGCACTGTAACTACTTTGAACTTCTCTCCTTTAAAAGCTGGGCCTTTAATCCCAACTCTTCTTATTTCCTTTAGTACTTTTCCCAAAATTGCTTTCCCACCTCAATTTCCCACATCTTCAGTGAGCCTTTTCCGCTGACTTGTTCCTTTCTATCCGCAACGTCAAGCTACCTGCAATTTTCCTTCCTCTCTTCATAGAATTACAGTTTTCTGCCTTTACTTCCTTACTGTATACTTATCCTTAAACTAACTCCAAGTTTCACCACTCATCTCTAAGTTTGTTTTATTGTGGTGGCTTGTGTGTGGCTATGATGCTGAAAGCTGATATTTCAAATAACAGCAGGATCACCCATGATGAACAGGATTCTAAGGAGCTTTCAGACTAAGACATACTAGGAAGAAAGGCCTTGCAATCTACTTTCAAAAATTAGCCAATGAAAATCTATAAATCACCACAGAATATTGTCTGATATAGTGCTGGAAGATGAGCTTCCTAAATTGGAAGGCACCCAAAATACAGCGGTCACAGCAATGGACTTAGATTATCAATGATCATGAAGATGGTGCAGGACCTGGCAAGGTTTCATTCCGCTGTACATACGGTTGCCATGAGTCAGACATTTGATGACAACTAACAAACAACATCTGCAATTTGTATATTGTCCCATCCATTCTACTTCCCTTAGCATCTCCAACGTTTTTGATGTCCAAACCAATAGATTTTTCTCATACTCTGCGGTCATTGACTCATCTGAAACATTAACACTGTTGATCACTCTCCTTCACCTGTACTGACCCTGCTATTTTGAGCTTCCCTCGACCTCTCAGAATGCTGTTCTTCACGCTTCTTTGCAGCCTCCTCTTCTCTAGGCACCCCTGGAGAAGTGTGTCTGTCCTTGCCCTCTCCTAACACAATTCTTTCTTCAAAATAGGTTACAATCACTCTCTTGACTTCAAAAAAACATTACCATATGAATCTATGCTGCTATATAATTAAATAAGATCCAGAAAACACCAAGGAAGTGCCCAAGGATGAAACAGGTTGCAGGCACCTGCCTATGCCATCTCTCCCTTATACATTTCTTCTTCCTCTTCCTCCTTACATTTCGAGTCATTTTCTATTCAGTCTCTGTATCCAAAATTTCAGTTGCCTTTCAGACACACTGATAGCATTCCAGTCCCCTAAACTCAAAACATGCACTACACAAAAAATGTATCTCACTGTTCTAACCTACTTTCTCAATTTTCTCTATACAATCAGAGCCTCTGGAGCACTGAGACTGGAAGCCTCGAAATTTTCTTTACTCTTTTCGTGATATCAGCCTGTATATTTCTCATACCCACTCTCTCCTTTTGCCTGTATGTTCATGAAAGTCTCATAAATGATCTCATAGCCAATAGTTTGTCACGTCTCCAATACCTCCTTCAGGTCACTCCCAAAGTGAGTTTCCTAAATCATGAATCTGATCGGGACATCTCTCTCTTCAAAAGCCTTCCATGTCACATTGCTTAAAGAATTAAATTTGAATGATCTAACACAGTATTTAAGCCCCTTCAACTTTTGATCTCATCCTTCCTTTCCCATCTTGCCTCACAGTTACAATTTTTTATGTGTTCTATATTTTATACTGAAGTTGTACAAACCACTTACCATTGTACCATTTCCAAAGTATACCACGTATTTCCAAGCATTCGTATTTGAAACGACTCATTCTGTACTGTCATGTAGTTTCAAATGTACCCTACTTTGTCTTACATTGTAGTTAGTTTTCCCCGTTATTCTCTAAATTCTTTAAAGGCAAGTTCCATATTTTACTCATATATGTATCTACAAAGTTAGTGGACATTTACATGGTAGAAGCTCAATAAGCATATATCGATGGACAGGTGGATGGACGAATGGGTGAGTGGATGAATATAGACAGATAACATTTTCCTTTATAGATAACTTTACAAATGAGTAAAATAAGCCTAGTCTCATCAATACAGCAAGACCAATGACTTCTTCATTGCAAGTACATTTTTTCAACAATATAAAACAGTGACTCTACATGTGGATATCACCAGATAGAATACACAGGAATCAAATTGACTACATCTGTGGGAAAAGATGATGTAGAAGCATAGTATCATCAGTTAGAACAAGGCCAGGGGCTAACTATGGAACAGACTATCAGTTGCTCATATGAAAGTTCAAGTTGAAGTTGAAGAAAATTAGAACAAGTCCATGAGAGCCAATATACGACCTTGAGTATATCCCACCTGAATTTCAAGATCATCTCAAGAATAATATTGACTTATTGAATACTAATGACCAAAAACCAGATGAGTTGTTGGAATGACACAAAGGACATCAGACATGAAGAAAGCAAAAGGTCATTAAAAAGACAGGAAAGAAGGAAAAGATCAAAATGGGTGTCACAAGAGATTCTCAAACTTGCTCTTGAATATAGAGTAGGTAAAGCAAATGGAAGAAAAGATGAAATAAAAGAGATGAACAGAAGATTTCAAAGAGTGGCTCTAGAAGACAAAGCAAAGTACTATAAAGAAATGTATAAAGACCTGGAGTTAGAAAACCAAAAGGAAAGAACATGATCAGCATTTCTCAAGCTGAAAGAATTAAAGAAAAAATTCAAGCCTTGAGTTGCAGTACTGAATGATTCTGTGGGCAAAATGTTGAATGACACAGGAATCATCAAAAGAAAATGGAAGGAATACACAGAGTCACTATACCAAAAAGAATTGGTTAATGTCCAACCATTTTGGTGGGTAGCATATGATCAAGAACTGAGGGTACTGAAGGAAGAAGTCCAAGCTGCACTGAAGGCATTGGTGAAAAAAGTCTCCAGGAATTGACAGAATACCAATTAAGATATTTCAACAAATGGATGCTCTACAGATGCTCATGGGTCTATGCCAAGAAATTTGGAAGACAGCTTCCTCACCAACCTATTGGAAGAGATCCATATTTGTACCCATTTCGAAGCAAGATGATCCAACAGAATGTGGAAATTACTGAACAATATCATTAATATCATGCCCGAGTAAAATTTTACTGAAGATCACTCAAAAGCATTTGAAGTAATACATAGAAAGGGAGCTGCCAGAAATTCAAGCTGGAGTGAGAAGAGGACATGGAACTAGGGATATCATTGCTGATGTCAGATGGATCTTGGTTTAAAGAAGAGAATATTAGAAAGGTGTTTATTGATTACGCAAAGGCATTTGACTGTGTGGATCATAACAAATTATGGATAACATTGTGAAGAGTGGGAACTCCAGAATACTTAATTATCCTCATGAGGAACCTATACATAGGCCAAGAAGCAGTTGTTCAAACAGAAAAAGGAGATCCTACGTGGTTTAAAGTCAGGAAAGGCATGTGGCAGGGTTGTATCTTTTCACCATGATTATTCAACCTGTATTCCTACCAAACTCTTCAAGAAGCTGGACTATGTGAAGAAGAACATGGCATCAGGACTAGAGGAAGACTCATTAACAACCTGTGATATGCAGATGATATAACTTTGCTTGCTGAAAGCAGGGAAGAATATGAAGCACTTCTGATGAATATCAACGACTACAGTCTTCAGTATGGATTGGACCTCAACATAAAGAAAATAAAAATCCTCACAACTGGACCAATAAGCAGCATCATGATATCATGATTGAAGTTGTCAAGGATTCTAATCCACTTGAATGAACAATGAACCTCCATGGAAGCAGAGGACAAAAAATCAAACAACGTATTGCATCGGGCAAATCTTCTGGAAAAGACCTCTTTAAAAGTGTTAAAAACCAAAGATATCACTTTGAGAACTAAGGCACACCTGACCCAAGCCATGGTATTTTCAGTTGCCTCATGTGCGTACTAAATCTGGACAATGTATAAGAAAGACCCAAAGAAGAGTTGACGCATTTAAGTTATGGTGTTGGCAAAGAATATGGAATACATCAGGGACTGCCCTCAGAATGAACAAATCTGTCGTGGAAGAAATACAGCCTGAATACTCCTCAAAATTGAGAATGGCAAGACTTGGTCTCACATACTTTGGACATGTTATCGGGAGAGACCCATCCCTGGAGAAGAACATCATGCTTTGTAAAGGAGATGGTCAGCGAAAAAGAGGAAGGCCCTCAATGAAACGGATTGACACAGTGGCTGCGACAATAGGATTAAATATAGCAACCACTGTGAGAATGGCGCAAGACCATGCAGTGTTTCCTTCAGTTGTACACAGAGTCATTATGAGTGGGGATTGACTCGAGGGCACCTAACGATAACAACAAAGTCTTATCAAATTTAACAGCATGCATGTTAATCCTTTTTTTTTTTTTTTTAATGTTACACTAGAAAGAAGAGTCGTTGTTGTTCTTAGGTTCCGTCAAGTCGATTCCGACCCATAGCAACCCTATGTACCACAGAATGAAACACTGCCCAGTCCTGCACCATCCTCACAATCATTGTTATGCTTGAGCCTATTGTTGCAACCACTGTGTCAACCCATCTCATTAAGGGGCTTCCTCTTTTCCTGTGAGCCTGCACTTTATCAAGCATCATGTCCTTCTCCAGGGACTTGTCCTCCTGACAACACATCCAAACTATGTAAGACACCGTTTTGCCGTCCTTGCTTCTAAGGAACATTCTGATTGTACTTCTTCCAAGACAGATTTGTCTGTTCTTTTGGCAGTCTGTGGTACATTCAATATTCGTTGCCAACACCACAATTCAAAAGTGTCAATTTTTCTTTGGTCTTCCTTATTCACTGTCCAGCTTTTGCATGCATATGATGTGATTGAAAATACCATGGCTTGGGTCAGGCGCACCTTAGTCTTCAAGGTGACATCTTTACTTTTCAACACTTTAAAGAGGGCCTTTGCAGCAGATTTGCCCAATGCGCTATGTCTTTTGATTTCTTGACTGCTGCTTCCATGGGTGTTGATTATGGATCCAAGTAAAATGAAATCCTTGACAACTTCAATCTTTTCTCAATTTATCATGATGTTGCTTATTGGTCCAGTTGTGAGGATTTTTGTTTTTTTTATGTTGAGTTGTAATCCATACTGAAGGCTGTGACCTTTGATCTTCATCAGTAAGTGCTTCAAATTCTCTTTATTTTCAGCAAGCAAGGTTGTGTCACCTGCATAACACAGGTTGGTAATGAGTCTTCGTTCAATCCCGATGCCCCATTCTTCTTCATATAGTCCAGCTTCTTAGATTATTTGCTCGGCATACAGATTGAACAGGTATGGTGAAAGGATACAACCCTGACACACACCTTTCCTGACTTTAAACCATGTAGTATCCTCTTGTTCTGTTCGAATAACTGCCTCATGATCTATGTACAGGTTCCTCATGAGCACAATTAAGTATTCTAGAATTCCCATTTTTTTGCAAGGTCGCCCATAGATTTGTTAGGATCCACATAATCAAATGCCTTTGCATAGTCAATAAAACACAGGTAAATATTCTTCTGGTATTTTCTGTTTTCAGCCAGGATCCATTCAAAATCAGCAATGATATCCCTGGTTCCATGTCCTCCTCTGAATTCGCCCTGAATTTCTGGCAGTTCCCCATCAATATACTGCTGTAGCCACTTTTGAATGATCTTCAGCAAAATTTTGCTTGCGTGTGATATTAATGATATTGTTCAATAATCTCCACATTCCGTTGGATCACCTTCCTTGGGAATAGGCATTAATATAGATCTATTCCAGTCAGTTGGTCTGGTACCTATCTTCCAAATTTCTTGGCATAGAAGAGTGCGCACTTCCAGCACTGCTTTCGTTTGTTGAAACATCTCAACTGATATTCTGTCAGTTCCTGGAGCCCTGCTTTTTGCCAATGCCTTCAGTGCAGTTTGGACTTTTTCTTTCAGTATCGTCAGTTCCTGATCATAGGTTACCTCTTGAAATGGCTGAACGTTGACCAACTCTTTTTGGTATAATTACTGTGTATTCTTTCCATCTTCTTTTGATGCTTTCTGCCTCGTTTAATATTTTCCCCACAGAATCCTTTGCTATTGCTACTCGAGGCTTGAATTTTTTCTTCAGTTCAATCAGCTTGAGAAATGCTGAGTCTGTTCTTTCCTTTCGGTTTTCTATCTCCAGGTCTTTGCGCATGTCATTATAATACTTTGTCTTCTCAAGCTGCCCTTTGAACTATTCTGTTCAGTTCTTTTCCTTCATCATTTCTTTCTTTTTCTTTAGCTGCTCAGCATTGAAGAGCAAGTTTCAGAGTCTCTTCTGACATACATTTTGATCTTTTCTTTCTTTCCTATCTTTTTAATGACCTCTTGCATTCTTCGTGTATGATGCCCTTAATGTCATTCTACAACTCGTCTGGTCTTCTACCATTAGTGTTCAATGTGTCAAATCTACTCTTAAGATGGTCTCTAAATTCAGGTGGGATATACTCAAGGTCATACTTTGGCTCTGATCAACTTGTGCTAACTCTCTTCAGTTTCAACTTGAACTTGCATATGAGCGATTGATGATCTGTTCCACAATCGGCCTCTGGCCTTGTTGTGACTGATGATATTGAGCTTTACCTTCCTCTCTTTCCACAGATGCAGTCGATTTAATTCCTCTGTATTCCATCTGGCAAAGTCCACGTGTATAGTTGCCATTTATGTTGGTGAGAAAGGTATTTGCGACAAAGAAGTTGTTGTCTTGCAAAATTCTATCATGCAATCTCCAGCATCATTTCTATCACCAAAGTCATATTTTCCAACTACCAATCCTTCTTCTTTTCCAACTTTGACATTCCAATCACTAGTAATTATCGATGCATCTTGATTTCATGTTCAATCAATTTCAGACTGCAGAAGCTGGTTAAAATCTTCAATTTCTTCATTTTTGGCCTTAGTGGGTAGTGTGTAAATTTGAATAATAGTCATATTAACTGGTCTTTCTTGTAGGCATATGGATGTTATCCTATCATTGGCAGGGTTGTACTTCAGGATAGATTTTGAAATGTTCTTTTTGACGATGAATGGAATTCCATTCCTTTTCAAGTTATCATTCCTGGCATAGTAGACCATATGATTGTCCAATTCAAAATGGCTGATGCCAGTCCATTTCAGCTCACTAATGCCTAGGATATCAATGCATTTCATTTCATTTTTGATGATTTCCAATTTTCCTAGATTCATAGAAGACTAAGAAATGAAAAGCGACAGAAGTAATAATTTATTTTAGGAGGAAAATTATGATTTGCTTAATCCCAAACTGGGTAACGCCACCTGACATCTTCTGATAAAAGCACTTTATCAGAGACTAAGTAAACATAAAGAAGTATTCAACTAATAGGAACGTTTGCTTGGTTAGTTGGAAAGAATTTTTAAGGACGAAACTAAATAATTCTTCAGAGCCCTGGCTACAACTACACTCGAAACTGTTTTTGGTGTTGTTAGCAGTTGTAGAATCAGCCTCATGTACCATGGGATAGGACCATCGTGATCAACAGGGTTTTCACTGGCTGATTTTTCAAAAGTAGATTACTAGGACTTTTTCTTCTCCATCTTAGTCTGCAAGCTCCGCTGAAACCTGTTCAGCATCAGAACACACAAGCTTCCACTGACAAAAGGGTGGTGGCTGTGCTTGATTTGCATTGGCCAGGAGTTAAAAGTGAGCATCCCATGTGGAAGGTGAGAATTCTACCACTGAACCACCACTTCCCTCACATTAGTGGTTAAGAGCTCGGCTGCCAACCAAAAGATTGGCTGTTTAAATCCACCAGCTGATCCTTTGAAACCCTATGGGGCAGTTCTACTCTGTCCTATAGGGTCGCTATTAGTCAGAATCAACTCAATGGTAATGTTTTTTTTTTCAGCTTAGAAGCTACTAAGACCGTATTGAATGCTTTAAGCAAATCATTTACCATTACCTTTGCCTTGAACCTTTCAAACCAAATCCTGGCTGATCTGCTGATACGGTATTACACAGCCTACCAAGCCTACACTCTTCCTGTAGAAAATCAAAGGCAAAAACAAGTATCAAATAATCCCTTACATTAAAATAAATGGCTAACTAAATGATTTGAGAACCAATGAGGTCGATTCAGTGATTCTGACAGAATCCACAGGCCATATACCAGGTTTTAGGTAAAATATAAATACCTGGAAAAAAATATATAGAATTTTTTATAAGATTATATACTTAATTTGAAAATTACACTTGTTTTACCTGGTATCTCGTAGATGGGTAAAGCAAATTTTATGTGGTATTTTTTTTTTCTTGTAAAAAACATACTCTATGCTTGCGGAAAACTGTACATTTGTTTGTTTAATATACATCTATTGATCACTTTGAAAGTCCTTATACTCATGTAAGGACGGTTTTCCTTCTTTTCAAGTTTAAGCTGAACTTCAATACTGGATGAATTCAAACTGATTCTAAAGAAAATGGTGTTTGAGTTGTCAGACTCCTTGAATTGAGAACAAGGGGATAAGTTATCTTTTAATCTATTTATCTAGAGGTCAAAATCCAAATCCAGACACCTGCCACACTGCAGTTTATTACTTTGCAAGTTTATTCATCTAGAGTCAAACCGACATCCCAACCCAAACCTGGAAAGCATTAGGCCCAACGGATGTGTAGTGTGGTTTACCCACCAATCTGGCAGACCTAGAAAAATTGTTTCCCATAACACATTTTGTATGCTATAGAGATATAAGTGCCAGAATTTGTGTTGGCTCATTAAGACCTGTGGAAAAATCTACAAAGTATATTAGCCCAAAAGGCCTTTCCCTGGAAATAATATGTCAGAACAAGCACATAAATTTGGTTTGTGGTTACTCAAATTCCTATTCTTATACCAAATACACTGTCTCGATAGAACTGATAAAACAGCCACTGTGGAATTTAAATGTTTCAGACTAATAGAGGTGCCAGCACTATGCACAACTTCAAATTTTTTCCTCATTCACAAATACTATTAATAATGTTATAGTCACCAAAAGAACCAAAAGCAACATCTACCGACTAGCTTTGACACATGGCATCCCTGACATTCATTGCCACTCTTCTCCACTTATTTTGGATGTTGCTAAATATCTCAAAAAAAAAAATTTTTTTTTTTTTAAATATCTCTGTTGAAACTTTTAGAAAGTGTACCCATTTTGTTAAATAAGATACACTAGAAATAGCAGAAGTTGTAGAGAAAAGCCATTGCAACTTTCCCTGGACCCTCATATCTGATCTATTTCAAATGCCAGACAAATATGTCCTCCACATTGTGTCCTGAGTTCCATTTATTCTGCTATTATCCTAGCGAAGACTCTTGTGGAATCTTCTCTTTTTTCTTTTATCTTTCCTCCCACCATTTTTTACCTCATTCAGTTCATTTTTTGTCTCTGCTACAACAGTAATTTTATTAAATGTTTTTTGCCGATGTTGTTACTTCCTTGAAAAACACTTTTATTGGCTCACTGACTCCCTACAATAAAATTTAAATTCTCTAATCTACTCTTCAATCCTCTGAAATTAAATATCTCTAAAGTTTCCTCTTTTCCAATAATGTGTTTGCTCACTTCAAAAATTAGCCCTTGTAAACCCAGCTGCCTAAGTTTTTGGCTCTTTCATCTTCATTACCTTAAAAAGCTTTTTTCCTTTTTCTCTCTGCGTAGATAAATCCACCTTTTAAGAATCAGCTTAAATCCACTTACCTCAATCAAAATTTCCCTAAATTATAATGATGTTTCCCTCAGTTGAAATATAACAATGGCTGTATAATGTGTTTAGGAATTTTTCGTGGTGTCCTAATTCTCCT
Source organism: Elephas maximus indicus (assembly GCF_024166365.1). Taxonomy (NCBI): domain Eukaryota; kingdom Metazoa; phylum Chordata; class Mammalia; order Proboscidea; family Elephantidae; genus Elephas; species Elephas maximus. The sequence continues at coordinate 44,828,277 of NC_064823.1, forward strand.
AATATCCTCTGAAAATGCTATTTAAATCTTATCTTAGTATTTGACTTCCATGATTATTTATTTTTTGTGGTGATTCTTCTGGCTAGATTGCAAGAAATTTGGAGTCAGGGGCTTATACTTTCTGTATTTCCTCTAGCAATGCTCCTACCAGCCACTGATTTAGTTGAAAATACAGTTACTGCTCCTATGGTTCAGGAGTTTCCAATTAAAAGCAAAAGATGAACACATAATCTCTAGACAAACTCAAATCTAAAAGCATTTGCCTCAGAAATTATTTTTTATTATGGAAAATTTCAAGCATATACTAATAAAATAGCATAATGAATCTCATTGATGCATAACCCAGATTCAGCAATAATCAATGCATAGCCAGCCTAGATCCATCTTTACTCTTATCCATCTCTTTCCTCCTATATCGTTTAGAAATGAATCCCAGCTATCATATCAACATCAGCAATATTTTTAAAATGTATTAGCAATCAGATATATAATAAAGTACTATGGGTTTTTCAGTAGCTATTACTGGAACCAAGTAGGAAGGCTGCACAAAGCTAAGAGTAAATCACAGTTTGAAATGTCAACATGGTGGTAGACAAAGCTATATCAAATATTTCTCATTTCTCAAGAAAAACCCATACACAACAGCTGTCTTCTCTATAGAATAAACATCTATATGGCCTCTTCTATGAATGGATGGACAATTGACTTCCTTTTGGATTACAGCACATTTACTTAAATGTGTCTTTATCCTGGATATTAAAATATCGTTATTTAAAAAGAACATTATTTTTAAAACCATTCATCTTTCCTCATTTTCATTTCTTTGTTCTGCAAAATGCACTATAGAGGCTCTCCTAATAGCGATGACTTATACCGGTCAGGCTAGTATGTAAGAACTCAGGCTCAGGAGCTGGTCAAATGCAATTAGCTTGAGAACTTCAAGCCTCAGATTTGCTGAAGTATTATATCTACAACAAAGAAAGCAGCACAAAGACTCAGAGTAATGAAATACACAGATTTCCTTCACAACTATGGAAAAAATTTTTCGAAATACATAATTGCATTTCTTGTTATTTTGGGCCATCCTCACTAAGCTAGGTGCCATGGTAGTGTAGTGGTTAAGAGCTCAGCTGCTAATCAAAAGGTCTGCAGTTCAAATCCAACAGCCACCCTTTGGAAAACTTACAGAGCAGTTCTACTCTGTCTTATACGGTTGCCATGAGTCAGAATCGACTTAACAGCAATGGGTTGGCACTAAGAAATATACTTTATTAAGTACAGTTTCAAGACACAAATCAGAGATAGTATATGGACTACAGATTTGAGAAGATGTTTTAAAAAAGAATGTTAGGGCAATACAGTGAACTTTGCAATCTGGTGGCAGAAGATGGCTGAATTGAGGAAGAATGAGAATGTCAGATTTTGTGACAAATCGAGGCCATGCATTTTTGAGGTTTGAAAAATTTTCTTTTTATTCTTCCTATCAAGGGAATACTTTTCAAATAATGGTTTTCATAACTTCCCTTATCTGTCATTAATATCTTCCTCAGAGTTAGTGAGAAATTCACAACTTTTTGCATCCATCTGTGCGCACAGTCCTTTTCCTGTTCAAAATGATGCCATTAAAAAGAAAAAAATTCCAAGATCCAGCAGACTAACCACGTAATAGTGATTTTTTTTCTTTGTTTAATGTGCCAAGGTGGCAAGGAGTATATATAGAGAGATTTAGACAACCCATATTTGAATCCCAGTTCAGCTACAAATTGTACGACCTTGAACAAGTCACTTAACCTTTCTGAACCTCAGTTTCCACTAACATTAAATGGCAGGGCATTTGGAAGTTGTAGTATTGTTGCATAATATCAGGAATATAGATAGATAAATAAATAGACACATATATCATAAACTATAAAAAAATATATATTATACTTAATTCCATTACATAAAGTTAGAACAACTTTATTTCTAGAAAAAAAATGATTGCTATATAAATGTTGATCTTGAGAACCTAATACTAAAAACAATTAAGGAATTAAATTTCTAAATTGGCCTCTGTTCATTTAGAATTTGGATATTTATTTTGTTACACTCAAAAATAAGAACATTAAATTATTTTTATTATGATTTAGTGATTTTTCCTGTGATTTAAAGCTAGCGAGTGGCTGAGCAGGTATTCAAACCCAGGCCAAACTCCAGAGTACGTGCTCTTGACCATTACACTGTCTTTGAGAACCTCTGAACTAGATGGTCCCTTTTGGCATTAAAAATAGCACTTAAAATTTTAGCACTAAAATTCTAAGATTATATTATTAGGTAATTCAAAAAATATGTGCTCAATGATGTGCCAAACTTTGAACTATAGGTAGAAATATAAAGATAAATCAGAAGCCTTACCTACCTTTGAGGGTCATTGTACAGAAAGAGAAAACAGTTCAGAAAATAAGTGTAACAGTGATCTATAATGTCCAGACAGAAGAAGTGTTCTCACGGTGTATTGAGGAAGGCACAATTAACAAGAAAGGCACTTATTAGAAAATATGAATCTTGAAGGATTGTAATTCCCAGCTGGTTAGGGGGAGAAGTGGTGATGAGTTCAGTTGTGAAAATGTTGCTGGAAGCAAGCACAATTGGAAACATGAAAATGGAGATCAGAAACTCAAGCTATACGAGGTATAGATTAAGTGGTCAATATATTTTGGGTTGTAGTTGAAGTCAAAAGAGATAATTCACTCAGCTGCTTTGAACATGTAAGAAAAGGAAAGAGCCTAATGCATAATGCTGGGAAGACCAACATTTACAGGATGGACATAAGAAAAGGACACCCCAAGGAGACAGAGATGGGTTAATCAACAAGGAAAAAGATGACCCAGGAGATAGTCATGAGTGCCGAGTGAGGAGGATTCATCAAAAAGTAGTAGTAAAGGTTAGATGCTGCAAAGAAATCAGATAAGTTGAGAGATGAAAAAGATTCACCTTGTTTTGGAATTACAGGGTCTGAGGTTATACTCGGGGACTCACCACTCAGTTTCACAATTATCAACACATAGTCAACCTTATTTCACTTTTACCTCCACCCATCTCTTCTTCCTGTATTATTGAGAAACAAATCCCAGATAGCATATCAACATCAGATATTTTAAAATACGTTACCAACCAGACATGCACTTGGCAAGAGGACAGGCAGAGGTTGTGTATGAGGCATACTGACTGCAGCAGTTACAGAGGGAGTGGGAGCCAAGGACCCAAATGCCTTAAGCAGACTCTTCTTATGAGGAAAAGTGCAGCGCAGGGCAGGAGAGAGAAGGCAGAAGCAAGGGGATGGCACCAAGTCAAAGCGATGGGAGACTGGGATTTGTTTTGCTCTTTTTAAAAATTTTAATATAGGAAATACAAGAGCTTGTTTATGGACCATTGGAAGGAGCCAGTAGAGAGAGAGAGGTTGAAAACAGAGAAGAACTAATGCTGGTTCTAGAAGACATGACAAGGGATCAGCACAAAAGGAGTTGTGGGACTGGTTTTGAGCAGAAAAATAAAATCCAGTCTTCTGAGACTGTAGAAAAGGAAGTGACAGCAAAGGCCAATATCACTTTATTCATAGGTGTGAGGGACTAAAACAAAGGTCATCATTGATTGCCTCAGTTTTCTTCAGGAGGAAGAATAAATTCATGTTATAAGAAAGATGAGGACATGAGAGGCTAAAGGGTTTGAAAGAGTGGTGAAGTTTTAAACAGTTGCTTTGGGCAATGGAATGAGAACCTATACAGACACAAGTAAAAAGGTTGCTCAGAGTGGCTGGTGGCCCAGCTGAGAGTGACCACAGCAAACATTAATATGATTATCCTACTGTGGGTACTTAAACATAATGAAAGTTGGCCAAGTCTATATAACATGGTTCAAACCTGCGAGCTCCCTGGGAAGACAGGCCTGAAAGGTTACAGCCATAAATGCCCTGTGGAGTACAGTTACACTGTGAAGCACATGGGGTTGCCATGAGTCAGAATTGAGTCAACAGCAACTCATGTGGTTTTTACATTTTTATATAACATGTTACTCTGTAAAACTAACGTGCCATAGCAGGCTTGTCTGCCTGTCAAGCAGAAATATTTTCCACCCTAGAGAAATTGCTGTTTTTGAGTCATATGGCTCATGTACTGCTGTTCCCGATTTGCAGAAGGCAAGATTCTCCCCAATATTCCGCAAGTGTTGTCAATGGCGACCAAGAGAGCATCCATTATCCAGATGTGCCCTATAAATGTTCTGTTCTATCCCACACAATGTTTTAAAATTTGGAAAATTTCACAGAAAAATCTGGATTTTTCCTTTTTGGTTATAAAAGTCTAGAGATCTTATGGTTTATATAAATACTCTGCTTCAGGAGAAGTAAGACAGGCACACATTCTTTCGCTCACCATGAGTCCTACAATACCCTTTCTTTTTTGTCTTGATTCACTTTTTGATACTCCCTTCTGCTAGCAAGGAAATGATATTTATTAGGAAGAATATGAGTATAATGTCACAATTTCTCCTTTACTATAAAATACACATAAGACTATAGAAATAAACTTTAAATGAAGAATTTTAGGTAGTTCAGTGATAAGTGGACAAATGAATTCTGGAACTAAAAAGCATTTTTGAACCCTCTTCTGCTTATTGATAAAGCCACCTATCCCTTCCACACAGGCAAGTAGAAGGAAGTTATTAAGCTGTGAATTGTGTTTGATGTGTGAAACCTCACTTGGATAATTGAAATAGCCTCCCAGTTGTGCTCCTTGCTCAATTCCTCATTCTGTTACAATCTTTTCTCCACACAGTGATGTTGTTCACATGCAACAACAGCCATGGTGTTTTACAAATGTGGAGAGTGCAGCCCAAAGACCGCAAATAGCTTACCCACTGATACAGCTGTCGGACCTGGAACAGGAACGCTGACCTCGCTATCTCTTCCCAGTGCTCTCCATGGTCTGCCTTGTGTTTAAAGTGTTCTGTCATTTCTGAGAATGGAAAGCATCATTTCCTGCTAAATTTGTTTACAAAAGTTAGATGCTCCTTGAACTCCTTTGTAAGGGAATTTAATCCCTGCTGCTGTACACCCCATAGCCAAACATATATACATAGCTTCTCATTTATAAAAAAAAAAAAATAGTTTCCCCAAAACGAGACATATTGTACATGAATAATGTGGTCGGTCTTTTAAACAGATTATTTCTACCTCATGCATAAGGGAGCTAAATTTATCACAAATTGAAAAATTCTTTGAAACCAAGTAGCCTTGCACCAACATTTCTTATGTCTCTTGGATGCTGTTGCAATAGGATTACTTAGCCAATCTGTATCTTATTTGGAGCAAGTGTTTTAAAATCCTTTGTAAATCTGGTCAAACCCAGGTTCCACAAATCTTCCATTCCCCTCGTCTTCTGGAGGCTAATAGATTTCACACTGACCCTCAAAATCCTTCAGTGTTAATTTTAAAGGATGAGGGAGCTGGCAACACAAAAGCCTTGCGTTAGACAATTATCCATTAATAGATCATTACAATTGATATAAATAATAATTAACAGCCACTCCTCACTTATCCACATGGTTAGGTTCCAAAGACTAGGTTGTTATGTGAAAGTTGGTGTTATGCAAGAGTCAAGGCCGCCCCTGTCTTTGGCAACAGTGGCGGCCCCGGCAGATCTCGGGAGGCATGTGGGATGGCAGGCCCCCTTACCCACCATGCCTTCCCCACCACCACTGAGCTGGCAGAGGTTGGGGGGTGGTGGTGGTGGCCAGGGGTTTCCTGCCCCCTCTGAAGCAGCATGGTCCACCATCACCTAGCTGAGCTCCAGACCTCTCTGCAGACTCCCGTACATCTCCACCTCCCCTTTCTGCCAGCCTTGGATAGAGGCCTGGGCAGCAGATGGCTCCTGGACTTGCAAGCAGGTGAGGCCCAGCCACCTGGGCCTGGTGGAAGCTGCAAAAGTGGCAGAGAGGTAGCTTTGGAAGAAAAGACTTCTGAGCCCCCTGCCCAAGTCCTCTGGCCCTGGCTCCTGCTCTCCTGCTGCCTCCTCTTGGCCCATTTGCCCCCTACCTGCATGCTGCATTCCCACCCTGCGCTCTCCGCAGGCCTGGCCTGGATCCTCTGCCCTACCCAGGTAACATGATACACTGGCTGGCTGCTTAGCCTGGCTCCCTTTCACAAACCTTGCCCTTTTTCTCCTCCTCCCCTCTTGCTTGGCTCCTCATTAATGCACCAAATAGTAGGATAGTAGATTTTTTTACTATTGTCCTAAACGTGAAGTGTAGTATTAAGGGGACAGTCCGTAAGTGAGGAGTATTATAGTTATGTTCTACTTTTCAGATCACTAGGGAATTAACTGAATGATTTTCTACCATAAATAAATTCTAAATGGTTATTTATGAAAATGTAAGCATTTTGAGTAATGATTTAACAGGACTTCAATTTAGATTATGTTTAAATAAAAGATCAGTGTAATTCTCTGAAAGTTTTACTAATACCTGCAGCCATCAAATTCAAGGTCATATAATCTAAGAAGCAGCAAATAGGATCAACTCCTGATTGATCAGACCTATGGAGGACAGGGATGTGTCAGTTACTGACTTACTAAATAGCCAGTTGCACCTAATTATATGCCATGAAATATTCAAAGGGCTTTAAAATATTAAATAACCAAATCCTCACGGCAAGCCTATGAGGTGTATGCTATTATTATCTTCATCTTCCAGATGAGAAAACAGAAGTGTAGTGAGATGAAGCAACTTTCCCAGATCATACACCTAATAAGTTCCTCTCACAACTCCGCATGTAATATTATTATTTGTGTTTAGTGTCTTAGTGCTGCTGTAACAGAAATACCATAAGAGGGTAGATTTAATGAACAGAAATTTATTTTGTCACAGTTTAGGAGGCTAGAAATCCAAATTCTGGGCACCGGCTATAGGGAAAGGCTTTCTTCTTTTGTTGGCTCTGGAGGAAGGTGCTTGTCTTCTTTCAGTTTCTCTTCATTGGTTCTTTGGTGATCTTCATGTGGCAGGGAATCTATCTTCTGCCATCTGCACTTCCTTGCTTCTGCGCCTGATCTACTCTTTTTGTATCCCAAAGTGATTGGCTTAAGATACACTCCACACATATATAACCTCATTAACATAAAAAGAAAACCCTAGTCCCAAACAGGATTACATCCACAAGTATAGGGGTTAGTATTTACAACACATATATCATGGTGAAGTGTGTTGGAGTGGTTAAATGCTTGGCAGCTAACTCAAAGGCCTGTGGTTTGAACCCAGCAGCCACTCCAAGGGAGAAATCTTCTGTAAAGATTTATGGCCTTGGAAACTGTATGGGGAAGTTTTACTCTGTCCTACAGGGTTGCTATGAGAAAACCTCAAATAAGATAGGAGAAAAATGCAAGGCAGTGAAAACTCAGGATCCTGTGTTGAATGAAGGCCTGAAGCAGGAAGAAAATTTAGAATTTTATTTCAGCCTCTCAGTTTACAGAGCAGGTGTTGAGGCCAAGTATCTTGTTCGAAGCTCTACAGCTGATTAATATCACAGCCTAGAAAGGATGTCTGATAGACACTCTCACTGAGTGGCATCTTGGAATCACAGCCTGCACTGAGCACTTAGGGTAAAACCTAAATTAGGCACAGTCCGTGCCCATCGGGAGGTTACCATGAAGAGGAAAAGAACAAAGGCAATGAATTGACTAACAGTGCTTGGGGAAAACAGAGGATATTTCACAAACTAATTGACCGTACAGCAGAAATGTAAGAAAAAGAAGAGTCTCGCCAAGCAGAGAAGAGGAAAGAACATTGTGATCAAAGAGCTTAGCCCCCAAAACAAATTCGAATTCTGGAGCAACATGGTATGTTCCATGAACATTATACACAAATTAAGTCTGCTCATTCAAATACTTATTTTTATTTAACCAACATTTGTTGAGGGCCTACTATGTATGTGCTAAGTAGTGGTATTTCAAAGATAAATAGTAAAAATGCTGCTGTCCTGAAGTCTCAGGAACCTCAGAGACTAATCAGGAAAGCCAGACAAGTCATCAAATTAGACTAAGTGCTAAGACAGAAGTCTTACAGTCTATTCTGGAGCTTAAAGTCTGAGAACAGGTTGGTAAGGAAAGGCTTCAGAGTAAAACAACATTTGGTTTAAGTCTTGAAAAATGGGTAGGTGTTTGCCAGGAGTGTAGAGGAATGAGGAGAGGCATGAAAATCCAATATAAATAAACTCTTGCTGGTGAGGAAAGGACTATCTAATGTGATAAGAAAATGATGATGGTCATTATCTAGTAACTGTCTCCCGCTGACGTCTGGATGCACATCAATAAGACTCTAAAGAGAGATGTTATTAGGTGCTGTCGAGTTGGCTCTGACTTATAGTGACCTCATGTAGAGCAGAACAAAATGTTGCCCAAACCTGTACCATCTTCATGACTGTTAGTGTGTTTGAGTCCATTAGTACAGTTTTTGTGTCAGTCCATCACATTGAGGGTTTTCCTTGCCTTTGTCAACCCTCAACTTTACCAACCACGATGTCCTTTTCTAGCAACTGGTCTTTCCTGATGATAGGGCCAAAGTAAGAGAGGCAAAGTCTTGCCGTTCCTGCTTCTAAGAAACATTATGGTTGTATTAAAGACTGATTTGTTCATTCTTCTGGCAGTCCAGGATATATTCAATATTTTTTGCCAACACCACAATTTGAATGCATTGATTCTTCTTCTGTCTTCTTTTTTCATTGTCCAGCTTTCACATGTCTATAAAGTGATTGAAAAAAGCCATGGCTCAGGTCAGGTGTACTTTGGTAATCAAAGTGACATCTTTGCTTTTTACTGAAGAGAAATAAGTAACTCTAAATCTATGAACTTCAAACATAGACCATCTTCTCAAATGGCTCTAAGTCGCAGCAGACCATATGAGGTGAAAAATTCCTTTTAAAGCACTTTCCAGATGAATGAATCAGAAAATAAAATGACTTTGGCTATGGAAAATAGAAATATTTGTCTATTTTTTTCTTTTACACTACACTGTTGGAAAATCTCAAACAAGCAGTATAGTTTCCTAAACCACACAGGCCTCACCACAGACCAAGTCAGCTTTGTGCTGGTGTCCAAACACTTGGAGCCTGCCTTCATCTCTTTGGGTGGCAACTGAGAAATAATCCATGGAAAATAAGAGGAACAGATGTGGAAAGAAACAAAATCGTGACCCTTGATTTTCCATGTTGAAGTACCAGATCATCTCCCACTTCTCGCTATTTGCACAGGGAAATGGTTGGTGGTGAGGGTAACTAAGGAGAGTGTTGTGGTTCACTTGGATTAATATGTTGGCTCAAAACCAAGCAGGTTGATGACTGGATCTGTAGTCAGGGATTAGTCAGCTTTTGATGGGAATTAATTGAGTGCAGCAAAGGACACTCCTCAGCAATGTGCTTACCACCTGTTAATAGGATCTAACCAAACCTAGACATCTCCAAGTTTGCCTTAAAAACCCAATTTATTTGTCAAACACTATCTGTGGCTGAGAACAAAATGAGTCAGTCTGCACACCAATAAATGCCCTGGGGTCTCCATCATTTTTTAACAGAACATCACCCAGGTAGAAAAAGAATACCAAGAAGACATAAGCCATAAAAAATTATGATGAATGAAAGGAATAAATATTTTGAAATTTACTTCATCAAGCTAAGCAACAAGTGACTAAAACCAGCAATCTCTCTGAAGCCTCTTTAAGGAGGCCACAAATCACCCACCACTGATAAAGCACAGCTGTCGTGCCTTTGCTAGATCACATCCTAAAGACTGGACATCAACTGCTCAAAGAAAATTTTTGAAAGAGGCAAGTCCAGTGAATAGCAACCTAGACTTACCATCCATTTAAAATAGCAGATTTGCATTTTAAAAAGATAACAATGAGACTGAGAGTGTCTCATATAAATAAATAACAGCACTCAAGTCTTCTCACTCCATGGGCTTTTCATAAGAGGTCTATATTTTCAGTTCTAGAAACTGAAATACCAACAAAGTGACAATTTGCTTTTTGAGTTGTGTTTCATGTAGTTACACATGGTGAGTGATAGAGGATATCTGTGAAACACGTGAGTTCAGAAGTAAACAATCTCACCATTGTATCCTAAGGTTGGCTGCAAATGCCCTATGGACCTTAACCAATTAAGCTTGTTTAAACTGAAGAGATTAAGTTCTTGAGGATTTTTGCTTCAGATAATGTAATTTAAGATTATTTCCAAAACACTGTGGCAGAAATATACCTGAAATATGATAGCCAAAGAGAGGGAGTAGGATGGATTTTGAGGGAAAAAGTGCTAACTTCAATTAATTGAAAATGATAGGCGTCTAAATACAACACATTAGCTATTATTGCATAACAGATGATTGGCTTTTCTTTCCTCAATGATAAAAAAAGATTTTCAGTCCTCAGTGTCAAAACCCACATGGGATGTTATATCTTCTCATGTGAATAATTACTCAGTGGTCAAGAAAAGACAGATTGTGTCCACAAGTGGCTACCAGATTGAATCAGAATCAAGAGTTCCAATAGACTGTAGCCTGACTTAGAGCAGGCCATATTCTACTGCTCATTCATTCTTTTCTTCATTCTTTCTACAAATTGTTATTGAGTAGTGAACAAAACAGACAAAAATCGCTTTCATTATATCTGGTGATGAGAGACAAAAAATCAATAAAATGGAACAGAAGACAAAAAAATCAGTAAAATAGAACAAAAGCTTTCAAGTGGCCATCCAAGGCACAACAATTGGTCTCTATTCCCCTGGAGCAACAGAAGAAGAAGGAAAGTCAGGAATAGGAGAAAAATATGGAATGCATGGCTAGTAAACAACTGTTGCCTTTGCCATGAGACCAGAAGAACTAGATGGTGCCTGCATACCATTACCAAACATTTCAATCAAGGATTCTATGATGAAATCCTGATCAAAAGGGGGAAATGCAGAACAAAATTTCAAATTATCATGGACTCTAGACTTTCTGGAGCCAGGGAGGCTGGATGAACCCCTGAAACTGTTGCCCTGGGATAATCTTTAAACCTTAAACCAAAAATAACCCCCTGAAGTCTTCCTAAAGCCAAACAATAGTTTAGATTAATTAGTAAAAATTGTGTACCTTTAGCATTATGCTTTTTTGAGAACTGTCTAGATGGGATCAAATTGACAACAGCAACTCGAAAGATTAGATAGGAACCTTAGGGGGTGGTGAATTTATGGTCAAGTTTATGGGGAGTTAATGGGGAAGGAACAATTCGAAATAGGAGGGCAAGAATGGTTGGACAATTTGAAGAATGAAATCCATGTCACTGAATTATACATATAGAAACTGTTGAATTGGTGTATGTTTTTATGTGTATATTCTCAACAACAGCAAAATAAATAAAATTTTAAAAAATCAAGAAAATAAACAGTGTGTTAGACGTTAATAAATGCTAAGGACAACAATAAACCAGGGACCAGGATTAGAAAAAGTGGAGAAGGCTACAGTTTTACATTGGGAGGGCAGGTGATATCTTGTTGAGAAAGTGACATTAGAATCAAGTTTTAAAGAGGTAAGGAAGTGATCTAGGTGTAAACCTTGGAAAATAGAATTCCAGAAAAAAGAATACCAAGATCCAAAGGCCCTGAAAGGGGAGCAGGTGGTTATATTGAATATTACCAAGAGGGCAGTGTAGCTGGACTAGAGTGAGAAGGAGTAGGGTCATAGAAAAGGGAATCAGAGAGCTCTCTGAGAACCAAATTAGGAAGTGTCTTTGCTCTTTACTTGGAGTCCCTGAGTAGTGCAAACGGTTAATGCGCCTGGCTGCTAACTGAAAGGATGGAAGTTCCAGTTCGTCTGGAGTTGTCTCAGAAGAAATTCCTGGGGATCTAACTCTGAAAAATCAGTGGTTGAAAATCCTATGAAGCACAGTTCTGCTCTGACACATGTAGGGTTGCCATGAGTTGGAGTCCACTAGTTTGGTTTTGGCAACTGGTTTGGTTTTGCTTTTTTCTTATGTTAACAGAACTTTTCTTTTTTACACTAATTGTGATGGAAAACCATTGAAGGATTTTAAACAAAGTAGTAACATGACATAACTTATGTTTTATAACAGTATCTTTCAAGAAGACTGTTAGACATTCCACTGGTTGTTACAATATCCAGCTAAAAATTATTTGAATTTTAGAAATCTTTGGAGTCAATCAAAATTAGCTAAAAAACAAAATTTATTTTACTGTGAGGAGATTAAAGTCCAGTGATGGTGAACGAGTTTCTCAAGGACATGCCAATAGTTGGTGGTTGAGCCAAAGTGTTTCAACCTAGAGTAGACTGCAAGTGGAAATTGTGGATTCTAAATTAGGAAATGTACCGATTTATTTTAGAAAAGCCCCATAGGCTGAGGGATAATGAGCCCTGGTGGTGAAGTGGTTAAACAATTTGGCTGCTAACCATAAGGTCAGCAGTTCAAATTCGCCAGACACTCCTTGAAAACCCTATGGGACAGTTCTACTTTCTTCTATAGGGTTGCTATGAGCCAGAATCGACTCAGCAGCAATGGATTTGGTGTTTTTGAAATCACAACTTGGGTTTCTACTCGATCGGCTAAGTAATTTAGTGTAGTCATAGCCTAATCTTCATTCATTATTAGTTATCCCACTGAGAGTGGTACCATTTAGCTTTTTCCATGTTCCACATAATATATTATCACTTTTAGGAAAACTAGGAACTGAGGACTAGGTTAGTATGGCATAGAAAGGACCAATTTAACTATAGACTAGGTGAAGTAGACATAACCATAAGTCTGGAAAAAGCACCTTGGCTAAACAGAAAAATCTCCAGCAGGGCTAAGAGTCCTCCTTAGAGAGCTATTATCATGAGTAGCTTTTATAGACCAAGGCCTTTATCACGACCACTTTAAGTTATTCATATAGCCAAGCATCCGAATAAAACCTTCTGGTTCTTCAAAAGCTATATCATCTAAGGCAGATCTAGTTTCCATACAGAAGCATATTCTAATTGGGCTGGCCTTCACTAACAGGAGCTACATGTTATTCAAAGATGGCATCCTTCTCCTTATAGATAGGATACTTGTCTATCCCAAACTTGCTTCCTCCTATAGCCTGAATTCCAGCCACATGAAAAATTGATCAAAACTAAATTTGGACAAATTCCCAAGGAACAGGAATCTGTTTACTTTTTGTCATACCAAGACAATGTACAGTTTTAAAACTTAAAGCACTCAGGCAGTAAGCATGGCTAAAAATGAGGCCAAGAAAAATGTTAAAACCCGGGCATATTCTGAGTTAAACAAGCATTGTCAAAATCCCAAGGATATGTCAGTCTTTTGAACACTGCCACCATAACCACATCAAGCCATGCCGTAAAGGGCTTAAATGAATCAAAATATGAAATAGATGATTCTTTTGTCTTCCAGTTTACAGAGAATAGGTAGAAAAGTGGCTAGTATTCTCACAGAGGCCTCATTAATAAGACTAAATCCTTCAAAAAAATCCCTTCATAATTAGCACTGGTGCAACTCAATTACGAGAAAAAGTGTTTAAGGAAGGATAGTAAGATGGATCATAAAAGAAAGAGACTTGAGACAGGGAGGGCACCCAGGAGGCTCCTGTAGTCTTCTTAGATGTATTGTTACAAGAGAGGGAATGAGGGCATTGATTCCAAAGTCATCATAACTACTATGGAAAGATTGACCATAGGAAAGATTTCAAATGGAAAATTGATAAAACATGGTGGTTAGCTAGATCAATAGAGGAATAAATTAAAGATGACTCTAGCATTTCAAACCTAGAACAGTATAGCTCAACCACTGATGGATGTTGGTAATTAAGGGAGACTTGGATTGAGAAGAGCTGCCATTTATTATTTCCCATGGACTAGGCACTTTGCATTCATTATCTCATTTAATCCACTCAACAATCTTATTTATTCATGTCCTTACTCATCCACAAACATCTATTGTGGACCTACTGTGGACCAGGCATTATCTTGTGTAAATATTTTTAAACCCAAACATTAAACTCAAACCCATGGCCTTTGAGTCAATTCCAACTAACAGCAATCCTACAGGACAGAGTAGAACTGCCCCGAAGGGTTTCCAAGGAAAGACTGGTGAATTCTAACTACCAACCTTTTGGTTAGCAGCCAAATGCTTAATCGTTGTGCCACCAGGGCCCCATGTAAACAATATTATATCTATTTTCATAGATAAGAAAACTGAATTTCGGAGGAGTAAAGTAACTTGTCCAAAACATCATCACCAGTAAATGGCCGGGCTGGAACTCAAACCCAGGTCTGACAAATTCCTAAGTCACCGTAACTACTATATTAAACTGATATGAACTTTAGTGTTGAATATGCTGAATTCAAAAGATGACAACTGATCAAAATGAAAAATTACAATTGTGAGAGATAAAAACTGAAAGACAGAAGAGCCACAAGGCTAGTGGGCCAGCCAAATAAGAAGGGGCAGGGGCTAGTGGGGTGAAATATGCATGTTGCTTAAAAAGAGGGCACTGGCCTTGGTGAATAGTATGGTGATGTCTAAAGTTATGAAGACAAGTGCAACTGCCACTGGATTTTATGGTCTCCAGGACAAGAAAGGATTTTTTCAGAGGTGATACGGCCCCACATTTTCTCTTAAATCAAATAGAGAAATTGAAAGGGCCGGAGATGTTAAAGATATTAATGACACATTATGTTATTCAATTCGCACAGACAAGATAAACCCAGATAATACATATTTTTAATTTGAATTTATCAAACCTTTAAATCCTGCTTATAATGTCCCAGAAACTATTCCGAGTGCTATATAAAATTAACTCATTTAATCATTATAACAACAGAATGTGATAAATATTATTATCGCTGTTTTACTGATGTAGAAACTGAGACATAATGAAGTTAGGTAACTTGCCAAGGGGGGACCTGGGATTGGAATCCACACAGCCTGGCTCCAGAGTCCACCTAACCACTACACTTTGTTATGTGCCATTCTCTGAAGACTGTCCCTATTACCCCTCCTTTTCAGAACACCGCACAGGTTGATATTCTGAGAACAAAAATCTTCACAAATGGACCACTAAGTAACATCACGATAAATGGAGAAAATATTGAAGTTGTCAAGGATTTTGTTGTACTTGGATTCAAAATCAATGCCCATGGGAGTAGCAGTCAAGAAATCAAACAACATATCACATTGGGCAAATCTGCTGCAAAAGACCTCTTTAAACTGTCAAAATGCAAAGATACCACTTCAAAAACTAAGGTGTGCCTGACCCAAGCCATGGTATTTTCAGTCACCTCATGTGCATATGAAAGCTGGAAGATGAGTAAAGAAAACCAAAGAGGAATTGATGCATTAGAATTAAGGTGTTAGCGAAGAATATTTAATATACCATGGACTGCCACAAGAACAAACAAATCTGTCTTGGAAGAAGTACAGTCAGAACGCTCCTTAGAAGCAAGAATGGTGAGACATCATCTCACATACTTTGGACCTGTTATCAGGAAGGACCAGTCCCTGGAAAAGGACGTCATGCCTGGTAAAGTAGAGGGTCAATCAAAAAGAGGAAGACCCTCAGCAAGATGGATTGACACAGTGGGTGCAACAATGGGCTCAAACATAGCAACAATTGCGAGGCTGGTGCAGGCCTGGGAAGTGTTTTGTTCTGTTGTACATAGGGTTGTTATGAGCTGGGACCCTACTCAATGGCACCTAACAACAACAGCTCAGGCACCTCTGTCTTGTCCCCATAGCACTAGATCTTAAACTACACGATCTCCAAAGGATGACAAGGAGACCAATTTTTACACAGGTATAGCATATTGGCAAATGCTTTTCACAGTTGTTATCATATTTAATCTTGAAACACTCCATGATTAGCCTCATTGTACTTACTTTATAAATAGGAAACTTGGGCTTGAAGAGGTTAAGAACTCATCCCTGACCACACACCTATATCAATAAGTGCGGAACATCAAACTCAGGTGTGACTACAAAATATATGCTCATTTCTCTACACAATCCTTTTTCTGTGAAGCCTTCTGTGACTCTGCCCAGCCCCAAGTCCATCCCCACTGAACCGATTGCTCCGTTCTTGATGCTGTCATCATATTCTCCAAAGACGCATATTTACATTGACTCTGCCAACTGCCTTCTCTGTCAACTGAGAAAATGAGCAGAAAGAGTAATCTTATTTATCTTTGTATGCCTACACCTAGCACAGAGCACAAAGCAAGCATAAAATTAGTGTTTGTGGAAGGAAGGAATCAATAAAAAATCAACGGTACTGTAACATAAAATGCTTCTTCATCTGTCAATAAAAAATATGAGGTACATGAGAATGACTACCTCATAATAACTTTCTTCAGTACTTTCACAGCAGGCAGTGAAGGAAGCTTTGATGTAAACACGCTCACCATGTCTAGCACTGAAAAAAATGCGTTGTTGTGGTTTCTAGAAAAAGCAGGCTTCAGTAGACCATAAATTATTTTTAGTATATTCACCCTGCCCTCCTAGTTCATTTGGTTTAATTTTCTAGAGGACTCTGTATATTTGCTGGTGATAGAATGTTTTGTTTATGACGCTGTTGATAAGATGGGACACAATGATGATCTGAATGACACTTTAATTGTGTTGGTAAATGCACACCGACTTTGTAGGATTAACAGAAGTTACACAAACCATTTAACTTCGGTTAACTGTTCACAATGTTGTTATAAAACAAAACAGAATAAAGCAAAACATGTGATTAATTGTATCAAAGATTGACAAGGCATCACACAAGCTGAGGTGTATGTATTGGAGAACTAGACTGCATTCCCTTACTTGGCTGCCAATTCTCTTTTGGAGTCAGCGCTTGCTTCATTATTAAGAAAGACAGGATACTCCCTTCTTCAGGGGCCAAAACAAATTTAGTCCACAAGAGACTAGGACCAATGTGCCTTAACAAGGACACTGGGCTAAATTTGCCTCAGGGCAGAGCATTCCCACAAGTCCCATAAACTTTCCAAGAATCTACCATATTAGCCAAAGAAAACAGTGCTTAGAAGTTCAAGGAAAGGAAAGAAGACAAAAGAAAAAGAAAAGAATTCACATGCAACTAAACCATCTCTCCAAGTAATCCCCAGCTGCCTTAAATTGGTAGTTCTATGCAGCAAGAGCTAAGAGCAAAAGTTGTTGTAAATGTCTTGAACTTTGCATGGAAAGGTCCAGGCCAAGTCATAGAAAATATATAAAACACATGTAAATGCTGTTAATTGACAATGAGGGTATAGTCAACCTTTTGTCAGCTGTGTCAACTGCCTGTGGGACTGACTTTCAATTCCTGTTTACTTTCTTTCTCCATTGTCAATTTATTCCATCTGCAGCCCACAGACGGGAAGGAAATTTGAGGTTTACATCTTAGAGCAGTACCTCCATTTCCTAAGAGCCACTGGAGAAAACAACTTAAAAATGTGCACATGCACACATGCACATGTATGCAAACACACACACATATACACACACACCCACTGGTAATATGTTTT
This sequence comes from Elephas maximus indicus, assembly GCF_024166365.1. NCBI lineage: Eukaryota > Metazoa > Chordata > Mammalia > Proboscidea > Elephantidae > Elephas > Elephas maximus. Next base: position 44,845,838 of record NC_064823.1, read on the forward strand.
TGTTGTTGTTAGTTGCCATCAAGTCAGCTCCAACTCATGATGACTTTATATATAACAGAACACAACATTGCCTGGTCCTGGACCATCCTCAGCCATTGTGTCAATCCATTACATATTTTATTTCCACTGACTCTCCACTTTTCTGCTGCAAAAGACCCCTTTACAGTGTTAAAAAGTAAAAATGTCACTTGAGGACTAAGGTGAGTCTGACCCAAGCCATGGTATTTTCAGTTACCTCATATGCATGTGAAAGCTGGATGATGAATAAGGAAGACTGAAGAATTGATGCATTTGAATTATGGTGTTGGTGAAGAATATTGAATATACCATGATGGAGTGCCAGAAGGAACAAATTTGTCTTGGGAGAAGTATAGCCAGAATGCTCCTTGGAATTGAGGATTGTGAGACTTCATCTCACTTACTTTGGACACATTATCAGGAGGGATCAGTCCCTGCAGAAGGACATCATGCTTGATAAAGTCGAGGGTCAGTGAAAAAGAGGAAGACCCTCAGCAAGATGGATTTACACAGTGGCTGCAACAATGGGCTCAAACATAGCAATGATTATAGGATGATGCAAGAATGGGCAACATTTCTTCTGTTCTACTTAAAGTCAGTATAATTTGGAACCTAATTGTTAGCACCTAATAACAATTGGAGCCCTGGTGGTGCAGTGGTTAAGGTCCCAGCTGCTAACCAAAAGGTTGACAGTTTGAATCCACCAGCCACTCCTTGGAAATCCGATGAGGCAGTTCTACTCTTCTGTCCTATAGGGTCAGAATGAGTCGGAATCTACTCGACGGCAACAGGAGCAACAACTACTTTACCAATCATGATGTGCTTTTCTAGTCATTAGTTTCTCCTGATAAGCAGAATTAAAAAAAAAAAAGCAAAACAAAATCCTGCCATCATCACTTCTAAGGAGTATTCTGTTTGTTCTTTGGTGTTTTCGATATTCTTTGCCAACACCACAACTCAAAAACATCAATTCTCCTTCAATCTTCCGTTTACATTGTTCAGCTTTCATGTGCACGAGGCGATTAGTGACCTGAAATAAAACCTCTTGAATTGATAGATGTAATATATTAAACCATGATTTAGTGCTGTTATAATTGGTGAGCAAGGAGTTGAACTGAGAAGCAAAATGGAACAAATGTTCCGCAGGAAGAGTAATGTGATTTCATTGAAAAATGTGGGTTTGTAGAACAACAATAGACAAACTCAAATCTGCATTTTAAAGTATCTTTCAATCTTAAGTGTTTTTATAAATATTTGTGTGAATAGATAGATCCAGGGATATCAATATATAGTATAAACACATATACCCATTTGTATTAATTTACTAACTACATTTGGTAAGAAAGAAAAAAATAATTTACATAGTCAAGGCTACTCTATCATCTATTCCACTCAATAATCAGTGAACACATGTCCTGTAGTAAACACGATATCCTCGTACTTCTAGTGCAAAAATCTTGCCATGCTGCAACATGGTCCAGAACGCCAGCCAACCACTGCATCTGGTGCTCAAATGGAGACAAAGCTGTCTGCTCCAACACTGGAGGAAAATATGCCTTTGTTGGACTTAATGAGAAATGATATATCTGAACAAGTATGCATTAATAAAACCATGTTTGTTAAATAAAATGAAAATTCCAAAGATTTTCAAGGGTAATTTTGGCAATGGGCAATTTTCAACTTCAGCACTCATGTTATCACCTAATCCAGCCTTAAGTGTAATTCCATATCTTTGTCTATATCTGTTATTTTAGACTATCTATACCATTCCTCTCCTATACACACAAATTAAGGATTAATTACAATCAACAATTAATAATAGAAATTTCCAGTATTGCCAAAATCACATAACCTACAATGATGTTACTTCTTAGATGAGACTATAGCAATGGAGGTTATTTTACAAGCATTATCATCTTCTCTATGAGTGTCCTTATTCCAGAGACATCACAGAAGAAGAAACAGAGAAAAATAGGACATAGAATATGAATGAAGCAGTTTATGATCAACTAAGAAACCATTTTGCATTTAAGGGATGGCAACACAAAAATAGTGCTATTATTTGAATGATGATGAAGTTCAGGGAAGAAGTCCTTTTTTGATCCTGATAAACTGCTTCATTTTAGCTCTTTAAAGATTACAAACAATTAGATAGATAGATAGATGATAGATAGATAGATAGATAGATAGATAGATAGATAGATAGATAGATAGATAGATAGATAGATACATGATAGATACATACATGCATACATACATACATACATAGACACATAGATGATAGATAAGGTTGTATGTAAATCTTAACCAATGACTGTGCCATGATTCTCAGTGGTTGGGCAGTTATGTAATGATGTAGTTTGGTAGTTATGTAACGATGTAGTTTGGCAGTTATGTAATGACATAATTTCGCAGTAATGTAATGATGTAGTTATCCTCTGTGATGTGATCTGATGTGATCAGCTGATCAATTTTAAGGGGATATGGCCTGCATCCTATATATATATATACATATACATATATGTATATATATACAGGCATTTTGGCATTTTGGCAAAGCTTGCTTGCTTGCTCTGGATCCTGCATCTGACTCATCATCATCAGACCTCCAGTTCTTGGGTCTTGAGCCAGCTGCCTGCCATAATGCCTACTGATCTGGGGATTCATCAACCTCCACAGCATGTGAGCCAGCAGCCTGTCGCCCAACCTGCCAAATTTGCAATTTGCCAGCTTCTGCAGCTCGACTCGACAGCACTAGGTTTGGTTTGGGTTTTTTTTTTTTTGGCAGCCCTGCTGTCTGACTGGCTGATTCTGGGTTCATCAGCCCTTGCAACTACATGAGTCAGGAGAGGCCACCAGCCAGCACCTTATCCACAAACTTTAGGACTTGCCAGCCTCCACAACTGCTTGAGCCATTTCCTTGAGATAAATCTCTCTCCCTATATATACACTTCATTAGTTTTGCTTCTCTAGAAAACCCAGCCTAAGGCAGTCACTAAACATCAGTGTGTGCCAGACAATGCAAAAAAGCAGCAAGCTTGGATCACAATCTTAGCTTAAGAGGAATTAATGATGTTCTAAATAGAACCAAGAAGAACACAAGGTAATCACCACAAGAAAAATAAGTTTGTGTTTGCTAAGTCAAAGGATGAGGAAAAGGGTGGTAAAGGCAAAGCAAATGCCAAAATGTACAAACACATTGTGATGGCTTTGCTTTCCTAACAAATTGGATGGATAGAAAGGTATGTAAATAGTGGGAACCATGATCAGTTGGTTAAAGACAGAATTTTGAATAAATATTCCTATGAACATCTCAATCAGGTTTTGTTCTCTTTGGACTGACACATTTTTTTTTTTAAACATTTTATTGTGCTTTAAGTGAAAGTTTGCATAGTAAGTTAGTTTTCTCATCAATATTTCAAACATAAATTGTTCCGTGGCATTGGTTGCAATACCCACAATGTGTCAGCACTCTTCCCATTTCCTCCCCCAGCTCCCTGTTTCCATTAGCCTGGTTTCCATGCCCTTCCCTGCCTTTTCATCTTTGCTTTTGGGCAAACTCTGTCCTCTTGATCTGGTACAGTTGATTATTCTAATAATCTAATTTGATTATTCACATTCCTCATTGGTGTTATTGTTTATTTTATAGGCCAGACTATTACAGGGCTGAGAGGTGGCCTCTGGGAGTGTCTTCTGTTTCTAGTTAGAAGCTTGTCTTAGGGCAACAGTCTCTAGCAGACCAGTAAGTCTGGTCTTTTTTTAATGAATTTGAGTTTTGTTCCACATTTTCACCCTTTCTAATTGAGATTTTCTATCACGATCCTGGTCAGAATGGTCAGCAGTGGTAGCTGGGCATCATCTAGTTCTTCTGGCCTCAGTTGAGAGAAGGCTGTGGTTCATGTGGGCCATTAGTCCCTTGGACTAATTTTTTCCTTGAGTCTTCGGTTTTCTTCATTCTCTTTTGCTGCAGATGGGAAAAGACCAATAGTTGCATCATAGATGGCTGCTCATGAGCTTTTAAGACCCTGGACACTACTCACCAGACTAGGACACAGAACATAATCTTTATGTATTGTTATGCCAATTGACCTAGATGACTCCCAAGACTGTGGTCCTTAGCCTTCACTGATATACTTTAAATAAATATTTAACACTTATTTACAGAAGATGCAGAGTATTGTGTGAGGTAAAGAACACAAAGGGATCACCTTTGTAACTGCCCCAGCTTGTCCTCTAATATTTCAAGTAGTTCAGTTCAAGTCCCAAACTGTACATTCTACTAGGAAAACAGTAACCTTACAGTTAACCAGCCATCCTTCTTTAGGTGACATATGAGGGAACATATTTCATACTCCAAACATTTTATGAAAGTATTGGTGTGAACCATGTTTTTACTAATAAATGCTGTGGAAATATAATTTTATATACCTCTTTATATATTGTGTAATATTTTGGCAACTTAATTATGTCTTTACCTTTTTTCTAGTTTAGCACCTAGAGAAGTAATTCTGCTGGCCTACCCCTTCATCCAGCAATTCCAATCCCTATTCCCTACAAATGTAGAGTGGCCTTAAAAGCTCTTGAGAATGTTTCAGATTTGTAAAGGACAATAATGTCATCCATCCAAGGCAGATCTTCCCATAACTCTATTTTTATCTTGTCAGGAATTTGGAGAAAAGCTGAGAATTTGCCTCTTTTGCTGATTTCAACCAGTATAAAACAGATGACTGGGTAAACTTCAAAGTTTTAAACATGGAACTACTTAATTGAACATAATGCTGCTGCTGTTGTTGTTGTTAGTTGCCATCTGGTCAGCCCTCTACCCGTGGCAATCCCATGCACAATGAAAGAAATGCTTCCAGGTCCTCAACTATCCCCATGATGGGCTACAGATCAGACCATTGTGATCCTTAGGATTTTCATTAGCTGGTTTCTGAAGTAGATCACCAGACCTTTCTTCCTAGTCTTAGTTGGGAAGCTCTGCTGAAACAAGTGGAGCATAGTAACAACCCATAATCCACCACTGACAGATGGGCAGTGGCTGTGTGTAGGTGCGTTGGCTGGGATTCAAACCCGGGTATGCTATATGTGTGGTGAAAGTTCTACCACTGAAGCACCAATGTCTCGTTGAGCATAAAGTACTCTAGACAAAATGAAAGGAGAGCATTAAATGAGAAATGCAAACATTCTCGGTAGATTATCAAGTTCATAGTTTCCAAAGCAAGAAGACCTACTCCCCTCAGATACAGTTGTTTCATCTATTATGAAAATTATCTAATGAAAGAAGCATTTCAGCTTCCTTGGAACAACTACTGCTGCGTTCCTAATCTTTATACATAGAAATCTCTTCTTTAATATTAACAGAAGTTTCATTTTCATATACATAACCTTTTGAATAAATGAATTATTAAAATATTCTTTGGCAGTCATATTCCAGACCAAGACAATGTGTGCCATGATGATCTTATCATAACGTGGGACAGAAAATGGTTATAGAGGCCGTTGTAACAACAGCAACCTCTGTTGAAGCAGAGGCACATATTTTCTGGTAAAACGAATCAGCCCAGATATTTGTTTTAGTTCAGTCTGCCTTTTCATCTACTGTTGTCATCACAGAATTCCCAAGTGTTGGGTTTCTAGCCACAGATTCCTCCTTCAAATGAAGTAGGCCTATGCATTTGGCTACTCTTATAGAAGCTACCAATTTTATACCTCTTCATATTGAGCCTGAAATTATCCTGAAAATATTTCTATGGCCTCCTCTTGAATAGGAACTTAATCTGTAAAGAACAATGAGATTTGGGAAAGCCATTTGAGAGCATCTAAATAGTCTAAGCTAACCAAAAAATAAAACAAAATGCTGTAGACTATGGCTCTCAATGTTTGTTTCCCAAATGAACAAACTCACTAAAAGAAATTACGTCATGCAGAAATTTTGTAAAAGATATGGGAAGCAAGATCTCAAGAAAAATACACTTAATATTTGTGAAAACAATTATTCTATTTGGCAATGAAAATTAAACTTCTGATTGAAAACATAAAAAGGAACGAGGAGGTGCCAGAATGAAATTTCTGACACGCTTCTTGAATATACCCCAAATTGGATCAATGTAAAGTGCAAAAATATGTGGAGAACTTATGCAGTAACTTAATGAAGGCAAGTGCAGTACCCTGAAAGCATAGCACTTTAAAGCCAGGAAGAACTTCATAAATAAACATCCTGCCTCATTTTACCAAACAAAAAACTGAAGGCCAGTGAAATTAAGGGTCTTGCCCAGGGCTACACAGCCCAAGGAGAGAACCAAAGCAAGGTTTCTCAGGCCCCTCAGAGTGAAGTGTTGACTTCTTTCTTCCACTTAAAGTAATGATAACAGAAGATAAGTCCTATGTATACCTGTGGACCAGTCCTTCCCTGCTTTGCCTCTCTCTCTATCCAGCTCAGCTGAGTCAAACGATGTTTTTGGCCTAAGGATGAGGAGTTTCTGCCTTATGCAGAGTTGAGGCTCTAACTCAAGGCAGAAGAGTAGCAGCTACCATCTTAGATGACAATGATGAAATAGGGGAATGACGGGGTAGTTATAGAAAATATGTTGTCTTTCCTTAGCTACACAGTAATTATTGTTTTAGTTGCCACTGAGTTGGCTATGACTCATGGAGATCTTACGTATAATAGACTAAAACTTTCCCTGGTCCTGCACCATCTTCATCATCATTGGTATATTTGAGTCCATTGAGGCCCTGGTACCAATTCACCTCGTTAAAGATTTCTCTTACCTTCCCTGACCTTCCACTTTACCAAACATGATGACACATCTAAATTAAGCAAGTTGAATTCTTGGAAAACAATCTGTGATCCATAGGGGCATAATAATCATTTCAATTTAATTTATTCAAATTAATTATAGTTATTAAATGTTTAGCAACTACAGCATTATTCTGGTCTCTTAAAAAAGGAAAAATTATATACTAACATAAAAGGAAAGTGTCATACCTGAACTAATATTATGCTCTGATATCAAGCAGAGATAGTTACATGGAGGATATTTGCATATCTTTAAGGCTAACTGCTAATACTTCAGGGGTTGTCTCCTTCAATGGAAAGCAGCAAAATACATCAAAGAATTCACCATGGGCGATAGAAATGAACTCTTTCTAGTTCAACAGCCTCTCTGAGCCCCTCAGTGAGGTTATGCACACAAGTGCAGCTGCAACTGAGTAAAACTTATTGGAAGCAGTGCAGATGGGCCTCTATAAGGAGTTGTCTTTTTAGACCATAATTTCTCATACTCAGGTTGCACTGCACACAAAATATAAGAGAGACTCAGGAAGAGTAGAATCCATGCAAACTTCAGTGCCAGCGCTGAGAGACTTGTGTAAAGTAGATCCTATAAACTTGTTGCTATCGAGTCAATTCCAGCTCATGGCGACCCCACATGTGTCAGAGTAGAACTGTGCTCCACAGGGTTTTCAATGGCTGTAATCCTGCTTAAGTATATTGCCAGCTCTTTCTTCCATGGTGCCACTGGGTAGATTCAACACCCCGAATTTTGGTTAATGGGGAAATGTATTTTTCAATATTTTGTTTTATATGGTGGATATGAACTGCCAGCCTTTTGATTAGCAGCCGTAACACTTAACCACTGCTCCACCAGGGTTTCCAAAAAAAGACTATATTAATCATGATTCAACCATTTCAGGAGGCAGCAGATGACCAAGAATCGATGGTACTGAAGGAAGAAGTCCAAGCTGCACTGAAGAAAATGGAGAAAAATAAGGCTCCAGGAACTGACAGAATATCAGTTGACATGTTTCAACAAATAGATGCAACAATGAAAGTGCGTACTCTTCTATGCAAAGAAATTTAGAGACCAACCGACTGGAAGAGATCCATACTTGAGCCCATTCCAAAGAAAGGTGATCCTGCAGGATGTGGAAATTTACAAATAATATCATCAATATCATACACAAGTAAAATTTTGCTGAAGATCATTCAAAAGCAGTTGCAGCAGTACGTCAACAGGGATATGCCAGAAGTTCAAGAGAGATTCAGGAGAGGATGTGGAACAAGGGATATCATTGCTGATGTCAGATGGATCATGGCTGAAAGCAGAGAATACCAGAAAGGTGTTTCTCTGGGTTTTATTCACTATGCAAAGGCATTCAACTGTGTGGATCATAACAAATTACGGATAACACTGCAAAGGATGGGAATTTCAGAACATTTAACTGTGCTCATTAAGAACCTGTACATGAATGAAGAGGCAGTCATTTGGACAGAAAAAGTGGATAATGTGAATTTTAAATTTAGGAAAGGTGTGTGTCAGGGTTATGTCCTTTTGCCATACTTTTTCTATCTGTATGCTGAGCAAATACTTCAAGAGGCTGGACTATATGAAGAAGAGCATGGCATCAGGACTAGAGGAAGACTCATTAACAACTTGCAATATGCGGATGACACAACTTGCTGAAAGCAAAGAGGGCTTGAAGCACTTACTGCTGAAAATCAGACTACAGCCTTCAGTATGGACTGCCTCTCAACATAAAGAAAAAAAAATCCTTACAACTGGACCAATAAGCAACATCATGATAAACAGAAAAAAGATTGAAGCTATCAAGGATTTCATTTTACTTGGATCCACAATCGATATCCAGGGAAGCAGCAGCAAAGAAATCAAACAACGTATGGCATTGGGCAAATATACTGCAAAAGACCTCTTTAAAGTGTTAAAAAGCAAAGACGTGACTTTGAGGGCAAAGTGAGCCTGACCCAAGCCATGGTATTTTCAATCACCTCATATGGCTGAGAAAATTGGGCAATGAATAAGGAAGACCAATTAAGAAATGACGCCTTTAAATTATGGTTTTGACAAACAATATTGAATATACCATGGACTGCTGGAAGAATGAACAAATCCGTCTAGGAAAAAGTACAGCTAAAATATTCCTTAGAAGTGAGGATGGTGAGACTTTGTCTCACCTACTTTGGACATGTTACAAGGAGGAACCAGTTCCTGGAGAAGGGCATTATGCTTGATAAAGTAGAGGGTCAGTGAAAAAGATGAAGACCCTCAAAAAGATGGATTGACACAGTGGCTTCAACAAAGGGGTCAAGCATAACAATGATTGTGAGGATGGTGCAGGAGCAGGCAGTGTTTTGTTCTGTTGTACACAGGGTCGCTATGAGCTGAAACCAACCAGAGGGCACCTAACAACACTCATGGTCAGCAAAGCCATGAAAATTATCAAAGAAACCAGAAGCCAGTACCTTATCAAAAGTACGCTAAATGCAACTAAAATTACAGCAAAACTTTAAAATAAAGATGCAACCAACAGTTCAAACCTATTATTTTTGGCTTTTTGATTCTTAAATTTTCATTGCGGCTCATGGCACTGGCACTAACAAGAACATTATTATTTTTGTTATTTTTATTACTTATTTTATTTTTTAAGTATTATTTAAAAGAATTCTTAAAAGTATCGCAGACTATGAGCTAAATTTTTCATACTGTGCCATATTTTCTTCCTTGTCCTCTCATGTGCCTTATAGCCACATTTGTAAGCCTTCCTAAGATATTTTTGCTTCCCAGTATGCCTTGATTTTTTCAGTTGCTGGTAAAAATCTAAGAATCGGCTGTAAGAACTGACTGCTTTGTCAGTCTGAGTTATGTTAGGATTGAGTGGTATCTGAAAATTTTTTTTTTTCTGTCTAGAATTTCCCAAGCAAGAAACTCCTCCCTCTTACCTGATACAGGTACCAATCACATGGTCCTAATTTCCTCACCAGCAAGGTGGGTATGACATTCAGGTTGGCCACCCAGAATATTCCATGTCATCTGAGACAGTAATTTGTCCAGTTGTGAGAGTAAGGCCCAATAAAGTCAATCAAAGTCCTTTTGAAGTGTTTATGTAGACAGCATAGAAAAAAAATTTCTCTATTATCTTCAGTGACATTGAGCATGAAGAACCATGTCAGCTTAGAACTTCTGGAGTCCATCTCTACCACAATATGGAAACACCTGACTGAAAGTTTAGGTGATAGAGAGGAAAGTAAAGCCGAGAGATACAGAAAAAGAAACAGCCTCGTGTAACACCTTAAACATCTGCATTCAGCCATACCTGAAACTAGTGTATTGCTTGAAATGTCCAGTTACGTGAGTCAATAAATTTCCCTTTTTAGTCAAGCTATTTCGAGTTGCAATTGAGAGTCTTAATAATACAGGGCCTCAACAAAAGCATTAAGAAAAATGAAGAAATTTTTTTAATTAATAATATTAATATGCAGAGCAAGAAATGTACCCATTAAACAATTAAAATATGCAGAGCAAGAAATGTACCCGTTAAACAATTTCTGCACACTCAGTTCAGTGACATCAGTTACATTCTTCACTTTATGTCAAGAACCTCCCTATTTTTAAGTAAATTGTTTTATCACTTTTAACTTAGACTAACTGTTCTCCTAGTCTTATCTATACTGTAGATTTACTGTTGTCAATTTGGTGTCATATATAAAATCTATTATGAGAGAGCAATACTCAAGGCATACTTTCCTTACTTATTGACCTCAACTGTTGTTTAGTCTAAAGATGACTTCAGGGGATAGTTTTGGTTAAAGGTTTAAAGAATAGCTCAGGGCAATAGCTTCATGGGTTCCTCCAGTCTCTGTGGGTTCAGTAAGCCTAGAATATTTAAGAACTTGAAGTTCCAATCCATATTTTTCTCCCTTTTGATCAGGATCTATCATGACTGTGGTCAAAATGTTTGGTACTGCTAGCTGGGCACCATGCAGTTCTTCTGGTCTTGTAACAGAGGAGGCTGTAGTTCATGGATGCAATTAGTCCTGTAGTCCATCTCTTTCTCTAATTCCTTTGTCTCTTTCTGTTTCGGCTTTTGGTGAATAGAGAATAATTGTTGCATATTGGATAGCCTCTTGCAAGCTTTAAAGACCCCAGGCACTACTCACCAAATTGTGAGATAGAACAGAAACTCCAAAAATAGTATTATGCCAATTGACTGGATGGTCTTTAGAAATCATAGCCCTACACCTTTGAACCAGCAAAACTAATCCCATGAGGTGTTTGGTTGTAGGTAAGTAGTATTAGCAGCTTTAGCTTCTCTGTCTCTGACCCTCTTTTTTTTTCTCTTGTTATTGTTCCAAAATTATACATGATATACCATTTGCCAATTAGTCCTTTTTCTTATGTACAGTTTAGTAATGTCACTTAATCAAGTAGTGCAATTTTCACCCCCATTTGGTGCCACCTATCCCAAGACCAAAGCCCTGCTGGTGCAGGGGTTGAGAGCTTGGCTGCTAACCAAAAGGTCAGCATTTCGAATCCACCAGCTGCTCCTTGGAAACCCTGTGAGGTAGTTCTACTCCTGTAGCTATGAATCGAAATCTACTCAACGGCAATGGGTTTTACAGGGTTACATTCTCTTTGAATCTGGCTTGAATTTCTGGCAGTTCCCTGTGGATATACTGAATGATCTTCAGCAATATTTTCCTTGTATGTGATATTAATGATATTGATAAATAAATTCCACAATTGATTAGGTCACCTTTCTTTGCAATAAGCGTAAATATGGATCATAGGTCTCTGGTGTTACTTATTGGTCTAGTTGTGAAGATTTTTTCTTTTTTCTTTTAAGGTTTATGTCTCTAGTTAGATTTATTCCTAGGTATTTTATTCTTTTTAGGTGCTATTTTAAATAGAATTGTTTTCTTGACTTTATTTTTTTCATTTCTTCTTGCTGGTATATAAAGACCCAACTGGTTTTTGTGTGTTGATCTCTCATCCTGTAACCCTTACTGAATTTGAATAAATTAATTATTATAATTGACTTTTGAGAACCTTATAAGACCATATTTATTGTTCAACCTGTGTGTGTGTGCCACTGACTTAGTGTAAATGACAAAATTATTAGATTATGGTATCATCTGGACAAAGAAAATGTTAGCATTATTATGATTATTAAGTTGAATATTTTAGGGAAATTAGCTATATTCTTATGGAAGGGCATGTGGAGATTATTTAACAAAATTAGAGAGAAAACATCCTATAACTCAATTATTCTTTCTAATTCACTTATTTATTCAACATTTACTGTGCACTCAGTACATAAAAAAAAAATTTTTTTTTTTTTACTCAGTACATACTGCACATTATTCTAGACTCTGGAAATACAAAGTGAACAAAATTCTTGCACTCACAAAACTTACATGGTAGATGATGAGGCAGACAATAAACAGGATAAATCAGTAACATATATGTTAGGTTGTGATAACTGTTAAGGAGAAAAAATAACGCAGCAAAAAGAGATATAAAGTGTTTTGTTTTTGCAGGTGGGAAGGTGAGAGTAGTGTCATATGAAACACTAAGAAGATGTCTTTTGAGTAGAGACTCAAGAAAAGTGAGGTAGTAAGCTATGCAGAAGTCTAAGGGAAGATCACTCCAGATAGAGAGCACAGCAAGTGCAAAGTCCCTTATATGGAATTATGTCTGGCATGTTTGCTAAAATAGTACGAAGGCCAGTGATGCTTCAGTAGAATCTGAAAAGAAGAGAGTAGCAGGAGATGAAATCAGAGAGTTAATGGAAGAAAGATTATAAATGGTCATAGAGGGCATTGGAAAGACTTTGGCTTGTATTCTGAGTGAGAAGAGAAATCACTGAGAGGTTTGAAGAAGAGGAATGACTTAAACTCACTTATGTTTTAGCAGAATCACTTTGGTTGTGGAATTGACTGTAGACTGAAGGAATAAAGGGAAGAAGGAAAGAGACCAGTTAGAAGTTATGCAACAACCAGGTGAGAGACGATGGTGTCTTGGACCAAAATTTATGTATTTTGTAGGTAAAACTAGCACTTATACATCAGATATAGGGCCTGAGAGAAAGAGAGGAATAAGGATGCCTTCAATACTTTTGGCCTAAGCAACTGGAGAAACGGAGTTTCCATTCAGTCATTGAGATGGAGAAGACTATAAGAGAAGTAGGTTTGGTCAGTGTATGTGTGTCGGGGGAAGGGGAAGGAAATAAAGGAGAGATAGCGGTGGCCGTAGAGAGCACAGTTTCGGGCATGCTAAATTGGAGATACAAATGGAGATGTAAAGGATTCCCGACTGGCACAATTAAGCCCTTGACTACTGGACCAAAAGGTTGCCTGTTCGAACCCATCCAGAAGTACCTTGGAAGACAGGTCTGGTGATCTTCTTCTGAAAAGTCACACCATAAAAACCTTGCTGAGTAGTTCTTCTCTGCACACATGGGGCCACTGTGAGTTGGAGTCAATTCAATGGCAACTAACAACAACAACAATGGAGATGTAAGGGAGACTGTTGAATATCTGGATGAACCTGGGACATTTCATCAAGAAGATGAGGAAAAAGGTAGTAAAGGACATTAAGCCAACTAGTATCCAGATCTTGGTTTCTAATACCTTTCTCTAATAAAAGGAATAAAACTTCTTGAGAAATGGATGATTCTAGGATTCAGGTAGGACGTATGCAAGATGAACCCGGGACACTTTAACATGCCAGAAAGAAAGTGCTCAAAGCAAACAAACAAATCAAAAAACTCACAGTGATGGTGGTATATCAAAGGGACATTGGAGCCAATGACTTAAAGGCAGCCCAATGCCCAAAGCTGGGACAATATGAGCAGCAAAATTAATAAAGTAATAGTAGATTATTACACAAAGTATAAGATAAATATCCATGCATACATCTGATAAAATAAATGATGTATTGATAAATAAGTAAACAAGTGCATCAGAGTAGGCACATCTCCCATGCAAAATAATTTATAATAATTTATGTAGATATTCTGCCCTCAAGGAAGTGGAATGTAACTCCCCACTCCTTAAATGTGACCTGTACATAGTGACTTCCTTCCAAACAGTATGGTATGAATGGTTTAGGGAATAACTTTACAGTGTAAAATTCTGACATGCTACCTCAGCCAGGTGATCAAGGTTAACATCAACAGTGATAATCCATGTTGATATTATGTACCTTTGATATAGTGTAATGAGAATGACACAGGACCAACTACAGACATGTATCTGATATAACTCTTTCTTGTCGGAGAAATATGTTCCACTGAGCAGAGAGGAATAGAGAGCCATTTTCTTTTGGGATAAGAATCTTTTAAGCACCAAGCTATTCTAGGTGATACAAAGTCTCCCAGTACATGTTGTTGTTAGTTGCTGTTGAGTAGGCTCCAACTTATAGTGATCCCATGCACAACAGAACAAAATGTTGCCTAGTCCTGGGCCATCTTCACAACTATTGATGTGCTCAAGCCATTGCTCCAGCCACTTTTGAGTGCCTTTCAACCTAGGGAGCTCTCACTCCAGCACTATATCAGACAATTTCTGCTGTGATCCATAGGGTTTTCATAAGCTAATTTTTGGAAGTAGATGACCAAGCCCTTATTCACTGTCGTAGTCTAGTAGTAACCCTACTGGTATTTGATTTACCAGTGGCATAGCTTCTAGCATCACAGCAACATACAAGCCACTACAGTACGACAAACTGACAGAGGGGGGGTGGTCCCAGCGCATAGAAGCAGAGTAATAACCCAAGGTTAGCACTGAAGTTTTATATAAAACAACCTGGACTGCCCTATTAGAGGCAGGAGAGGCTGTTTTTTCAACAGAGATCAGAATTTCCAAAACGTCATTGGATGACCTCTGCCAGAAACCACATAACTCTCCACCCTTTTATTCTTACTTCCACCAGTTGACTGCTTTGTTTCAATTTCCAACCACCCCTGTGACACCACCATCCTGCACCCAGAATGACAGTCTCAGATTCAGGGAAGCATCATAATTCTCTGGGCCATTTAAGTGGAATAAAAATGGATGACAGCTCTTTCAGTGTTCACATCCTAAATCATGATCTTCAAGAAAACAAAGAATTGTGTCTGTATTAATTTCCTAGGGTTGCCAAAAAGAATTACCACAAACTTGGTGGCTTAAAACAACAGAAATCTATTTTCCCACAGTTCTGGAGGCTATAAGTCTCCATTCAGGTTCAGCAGGGCCACGTTCTCTATAACAGCTCTTGGGAAGATTCCTTCCTCGTGTCTTCCAGCTTCTGGTGACACCAAGCATTCCTTGGCTTGTGGCAGCATAACTCCAATGTCTACTTTAATCTTTACATGTCCATATGCAATCAGCCTCTCTATGTCCTTTCCTCTTCTTATAAGGCCATCAGTCACTGGATTTAGGGAAAACCATGCAGAGCAATTCTACTCTGTCACATGGGGTCTCTATAAGTTAGAATTGACTCAATGGCATCCAACAACAACAACTCCAGCATGACCCCATCTTTACTAATTAAACCTGTAAAGATACTATTTCTAAGTAAGGTCACATTTTGCCATTCTCGGTGGACATGAATTTTTAGGGGACAATATTCAACCAAGTGCAATGTACAAAAACATTTCCTGGGTAACTAATGCAGCAGACATTGTGCTAGGCACCAGGCGCACATCAATGAATAAGCTAAAAACACAAGGGAAGGAATGTAGGGGAGACAAAGTAATGAAGAAACAATTAGAAAGAAATATTGTGTAAAACTTGGATTGGGATATGAAGGAGAAGAAAGAGTCTAAGATAATTTCTAACTTTCTGGCTTGAGTGACAAGGTACATGTTAATACTATTCACTGATACAGGGAGAACAAAATGAGTAGATGTTTATTTATTTATTTGTTTTCCCTTTGGAGGGGGTGGAAATGGAGAGATAACGTACTTGCTTTGGTATATATAGGTGGATATAAAATTATAAAACACAAGGGAAATGAGTGGAGCTGTTAATTGCTGAATTATACCAACATAGAGCAATGAGAATGAATGAGAGCAATGCAGGAGATATTCCTCCTTCCCTTCTTCCTTGGCTACTACTGTTTTGCATAATAAGAATGTTATGACAGAGAGGGCAATCTGGAAACACTTCACTCTGTCCATAGTACTCACATTCATAAATGCAATCTACATGGTTGCCAAAAATGAAGTGGTCTTTTTCAGACCACTTTTTGTCCCAATACTGTGCATTATTTATTTTTCTCTCATATTTTCCCTCATTAATGAATACAACCTCCAGATTACAAACAAGTTCCATTCCTAAATCAGTCTTTAAGTCGAATTTGTACATAAGTCAGAACACTTAGGTACAGTTTGTATCTAATGTCAGTCAAATGTTTGTCTTAGCATATAGTATATTGTGTACCTTTCTATGCATAAAAAATGTTGTAAAGTAATACCCATTTTTTATTACCAACCATTGTATGGACCTCAAAATTTTTATATAATAGGGCTTACAGGGGTTGGTTCATGACTACGGTTGTATGTAAGTCAGACATTCCTAACCTGGGGACTGCCTGTAGAAATATCAATCCAATATTATATACCATGTGCTTTGACAAGTAAATATTTGCATTTACTAAAGGTAAATTGCCTAAATCAATTGACTCCTGATATGAGAAGATCTTCTCCTGGTACTTTTGAAGGCTCTTCTCATCACATCCCAAATTGCCAATAGTGGTTTATGACTGGACCAAACAGCAGAAAGTCAAACTGAGAAGGAGCTAGGTCAAGGGTTTAATACTATTCTTTCTGGGTAGAGAATTAATGAGTGATATTTTTCTCCAGTTTTTTATATTCTTCCATATTTCTCAAAATAGTCATAATGAGCATTCATTGTTTTAATAATCAGAAAAAAATAATTTTTAAACGAAGTCAGGCTGGAAAAAATGTCCAGATGAGCTGAACTCTGGCACACTCAATTCAAAGGGGGTTTCATGAAAATCACAGTGGATATACGCAGCTCAGAAGTACTGGATGAATGAAGAAGGCTAAAGCAGGGAACGTCATCAACTCTCAAGCGCTCTCAAGGTCCTGTTTTTGTCTTATGAAAAATGGCCTAGACCTCCCAGAAGAGCTTGTAACATACATGACCTTCAAAACAGGAACTATTCATCTAATGTTTTCTGCAGGCAGCAAAAATAAGTTTCTCCTCTGCAGAAGTAATTTTCTGGAATACAAGTTAAATTTATGACATTACATCAGTTTCATAAACCAAGAATTTTGAATCTATCTAGAAGAGACAAGCTAAGGACCACTTTCATATCTAGAGAACACTGAGGGGCAATACCAATGCCCTTTCAATGGAGAAAATATTTTTGTTTTCAAACACATGCAGTCACATTACATTATGGAAATGGAATGGCTTGATAAGAGTTATTTGGACTGGTCTGTCATGTCTTACCAGTATTGCAAAGCTAAACAAAAACGGTTGCTCTTTCCATGAGTTTTCTCAGAATTGTTAGAATAAAAATCATTGCCCTGTTATTCAAGCTTTTTTTTTTTTTTTTTTTTTTGAGACACAGCACAGCATAGCATCAGTTTTTAAGTTAAAATGAAGTATGACACTTCATTAAAAGAAAGCCATGGAAACCAAATACTGAACTTACGGCACACAACAGAGTAAGCAGCCTACAAATGGAAGAAAAATAATAAACTTTTTGCCTATATTTGCCAAAAAGAAAAGAAAAAAAGGCCAGGTGCTTATATACCACGTCTAGCATTTAATACACTATTTACACGTAACAATAGAATAAGTAAAAACATAATTTGGTGCACTGCTGAGGATTATGTAAAGCAATTCATTTCCAATCCCTCATCAGATGGCTTAATCCACCAGCATTTGCCATCACGTAATAAACCAGGACATGGTTTTGTTTTGACAATCAACACGTTCCTAGCAAGTGTCCTCAATCCCTAGGAAGATTTTATTCAAATATCAGACATGGTTGCTTAAAACTAGCAAAGAAAGCTTGGTTCTTTTTTTTTTTTTTTCCTGTAAGAAGAGACCCATGGTCAATACTGGTCAGAGGGTAAGATAGAAAATGTCTTGATTCTTTTTATTTGTGGGGAATGAATTAAAGTTAAGGGAGCATTCCATTCCTCAGACACATTTCTTCATGCTTCTCAAGTTGCATTGTGAGTCTAGTACAGTTCTCTTCACAGAAATCTCTGTAGACACACCATGTCCAGACACACATTTTCTGCCCTGCTTGTTTGTTCAGTCGCAAATTTATTCAGAGGCTTATCTGCTACTTTATTCTCTTTCCAAGATGTACACCTACTCCTCACTTATTGATGATCTTGTTATCCAACATTTCACATTTACAACAATGATAAAAAAACTATTATCCAACTACTGGGCACATTGATGACACACATCTGCCAGTAACAAACACCAAGGTACAAGGCGAGAATAATGTTGGCTGTGATAGCTAAGGTTGTGTGTCAACTTGGCTGGGTCATGAGTCTTAGCAGTTTGACAGTTACGTAATGATATAATTTGGCAGTTTTGCAATGATGTGATTGACCTTCCATTTTGGGATCGCTTGTGGTCATCCTTCATTTTCGTATAATGCCAATTTTCACATAACAACCTGGTCTTTGGAAGCTAACTGTGTTGTTAAGTTAGAAGTGGATGTACTTACAGACCTATTTAGAGTTGTTCAAGCCATGATAGGGGCAGTTAAATTTAACAAAAATGTTTGGAGAAAACTGAATGAAGAAATCATGAGAGAAAATTAGAAGATTTTTAGGAAGAGTTGCTTTAAAAAGTTGAACAGAGATTCCTTGCCAATGGTGAAGGGTGTACAACATTTTGAATCCACTAAATGCCACTGAACTGTGCAATTTAATGGTACAGTTTATGTTATACGTATTTTACAAGAAAAAAAATTAGCCTAAATTAACAGCAAAAAATTTCTTTACCACAGGTTCATAGTATTTCAGAATTATAAAAAACTTTAAATATTGTCTGAGCTGGTAACCAAAAGACTGACAGTTTGAGTCTACCCAGAGACGTTTCAGAAAAAAGGCTTGGCAATACGCTTCTGAAAAATCAGCTACTGAAAATTCTGTGGAACACAGTCCTGCTCTTATATACATGGAGTTACCATAAGTCATAAAGTCAGAACTGGCTTGATGGCAACTGGTTTTAAATGCAAGTTTCTGTTTGTTTGTTTTTATTGTGGTAAAATACGTATCACAAAAGAGTGCTGTTTCAACCACTTTAAAGTATTCAGTGACATTAATGCCATTTACCATGCTGTGCAGCCATCATCACTATTCATTTCTAAAAGTTTTTCATCACCCAGAGCAGAAACGCAATAACTCCCCATTCTCTCTTATTCCCTGGTAACCTCTGATAACCTTTGGTCTCTAAGTATTTGTCTGTTTTAGATATTTCATATAACTGTAATTATACAGTATTTGTCCTTTTGTGTCTGACTTACTTTTACTTGGTGATGTTTTCATGTTTCATCCATATCATAGCATGTATCAGACTTCACTTGTCTTCATGACTGAGTAATATTCCATTACATGTATATACCACATTTCGTTTATCCATTTATTTGTTAATGGACATTCGGGTTGTTTTCACCTTTTGGCTATTGTGCATAGTGATGCCGTAAGCATTGGTGAACATTTGCATTCATGCTTCCAATTTGGGGGGCTGTATACCATTTTTTTTAATACCTAGGTTAGGGATGGAGTCCTGGTGGGACAGTGGTTAAGAGCTCAGGCTGTTAACCGAAAGGTTGGCAGTTCAAATCCACCAACTGCTCCTTGGAAACCCTATGCGGCAGTTCCACTCTGTCCTGTAAGGTTGCTATGAGTTGAAATCAGTTCAATGGCAATGGGTTTGGTTTTTTGGTTTATACCTAGAAGTAGAATTGTTAGGTCATATGGTAACCCTATGTTTAATTTTGTGAGGAACTGCCAAACTATTTTCCAGAGTAGCTATGCTATTTTACATTCCCACCGCCAATTTCTTCATATTCTCTTCAACACTTGTTACTTTCCATTTTTCTGATGATAGACATCCTAGCAGGAATGAAGTAATATTTCATTGTGGTTTTGATTTGCATTTCCCTAACTACTAATGATGGTGAGCATATTTTGTTTATTGGTTTTTCCTATATCATCTTTGGAGAAATGTCTGGTTGAGTCTTTTGTTCATGTTTTCATTGGATTGTTTTAGGCAAGTGTTTTTTAAACTGCTAGCAGCAACCATTTTGTGGGTCATAAAATCAATTTATAAAAGACCAATGTCTTTTAATAAAATAAAGAGAAAAATATTTGAGTGCTTCACAGGTAGTAAGGATAAATATTGCTTACTAAACCAAGTGTCGGTTGTGTGTGTATGCATTTGTTTACATACTGAGTTGGGATGCAAAATGTGTTTCTCACTGTATGTTATAGTAAAAAAGTTGAAGGTATCCATTCTGGCCCAAACTTCTATCCTATGCAAACATTCCTTCCACAAAATATGTGACTCTTACATCAAGCAAGCAAAGGTAAAAGATACTGAATTTAATAGGGGTAAGTATACAAAATGCTGTAGACGTAACTAACAAAATCAGGTATAGACAAATACCAAGATTATAAAGATGTCCAATTTTTAAAGGACTCAACTGTAAAACTGTCAAACTGATGTCTAAGTATATCTATTAGCAGACAGTCTTTGTGATCTCTAATTTACAAAACAGACTCAGGATGTGACCCTGAAAACTACAGAAAGCCCCATTTCCATGCTATAGAACACAGTAAGATAGAAAGGAAAGAATTTCATTTCTATTGAACATTTAAGCAAACAAAACCTTGTAGGGATAAAGCAATTGTCATTCTGCAGAAACTATTTCTGACTAATCTGCAAGTATGTAGGAAATATTCTGGAATTATTTACAAAAGTAAAAAGATAGTGGGACAATACGATGTCACTAGAAATGATTTTTTTCTAGATTCATATGAGGTCCTTCCAAAACCATAGGGAAAAATTTCTATCTCTATAGAAATGGTAAACATAATTATTTTCCCCAGAGAACTAGCTGAAAAGAAAACAAGAGCTGGATAAAATAGGCAATTCTTTGGACAGATGTAGTTATTTTTTTCCATCAATTCTTTGGTGAAATTAAGAATAATACTAAACAAGATATCAAGAGAGAGAGAAGAGTATACTGGTAATTTCTAACTCTTTCAGATAGTGAGTAGCCAGGAAGGAGCTCATGTTGGTGCATGAATGTGTCAAACAGTCAAGAATGACATTGAAAGTGGGCAAGGTAAGGTGGTACATTTGGGGAAAATTGCTAAATTTTAGTTAAAATGATGATGGGATATAACTTCTTAGCTACGATCTCTGTGAAAACCTTGTGAGTCATTTCATTTGTTTCTCTAGAACAATCTACAGCATGGATTTTGTAGCCAAAATAACTCACTAATGATTGGATATCTTCAGTCCAGATAATGTAGACCAAACAAAAAGCATTATTTTACCCTCATGCAAAATCATGATGAATATAAAGCTAGACTATTGGATTTCAGTTCTGACCATTGTTGTTGTTGTTGTTGTTGTTAGGTGCCATCGAGTCAGTTCCAATTCATAGCGACCCTATGCACAACAGAATGAAACACTGCTTGGTCCTGCGCCATCCTTACAATTGTTATGCTTGAGCTCATTGTTGCAGCCACTGTGTCAATCCACTTCGTTGAAGGTCTTCCTCTTTTCCGCTGGCCCTGTACTCTGCCAAGCATGATGTCCTTCTCCAGGGACTGATCCCTCCTGATAACATGTCCAAAGTATGTAAGATGCAGTTTCACCATCCTTGCCTCTAAGGAGCATTCTGGCCGCACTTCTTCCAAGAAGGATTTGTTCGTTCTTTTGGCAGTTCATGGTATATTAAATATTCTTTGCCAACACCACAATTCGAAAGTGTCAACTCTTCTTTGGTCTTCCTTATTCATTGTCCAGCCTTCACATGCATATGATGTGATTGAAAATACCATGGCTTGGGTCAGGTGCACCTTAGTCTTAAGGGTGACATCTTTGCTCTTCAACACTTTGAAGAGGTCCTTTGCAGCAGATTTGCCCAATGCAATGCATCTTTTGATCTCTTGACTGCTGCTTCCATGGCTGTTGATTGTGAATCCAAGTAAAATGAAATCCTTGACAACTTCAATCTTTTCTCCGTTTATCATGATGTTGCTCACTGGTCCAGTTGTGAGGATTTTTGTTTTCTGTATGCTGAAGTGACCATAGGGATGTAAAAACATACATATAATGGAGTTTGAGAAGGTCCAAGGAGTTGGAATTAAACTAATTCAGAAGCTGGTAAATTTTATATAGAAAATTTCTAGAAATGTATCTTCGTTTCCAGTACCAGCAAATATTGAGTGTACTGTAAGGGTGAGCCTCTCCGGTGACAGTCAAGATATCACTAAATTCCTAGTGATTTGTCATAGTCCGTTAGGGCACCTCTGGCAGCAATGAGGTCATTATTCTCCAAGATTCACTTCTTTGGTGATAAGGTGCATCAACACATATGGCCCTTCTTCCTGATCTTCTGAGACTCACCAGAGTTATATGTACTCCTGGCAGAGAAAACAGGGTCCTTGTTCCTAGTCTAAATCACTCATCAATGAACACCAGATGCTTTTCTGGAAAAAGACGTGACAAATCATTGAAGGAGAAAATGCAACACACCCTCAGATGATGTTTATGTTACACACAGTGAGGGACAAATAAGAACTTGCTGAAAATTTTGACCTAAAAATTTTTGCTTCCAGGAATGCTAAAATAAAAGAGTGCAAAGCCATAGACATTTATGCAAAAGTATCTTCTTTTAAGTATTGAAAATAGTTTCTAGGTCAGCACTCAAATATTTGAAGACTTTTCTCACACACAGGAGGGTTTTACAATGGCTTAAGGAATTTTGTAGTCAAGATATTTAGACAAACTGTCCTTGAAAGCAGTAAGGAGCCACCACTTCCCTTGCTTAGAAATAACTTGGTGAGGGGAGTGGGGCGGGGGGGGGGGGGGTGGGAAGTAACATTATCACTCTCCGAGAGCTAAACTGATACAGTTTTTAAAAAGGACAAAACTTGCTATCTAAAGAAGTAACCAAAAAATGTGTAATTGAGGAAAATAGAACACAAAAAATTCCATTCAAGTGATATGGAGATTGCAAAATTGAAATGTAATTGTAACAGAGAAAGGTAAAATCAAAATTATTACTAAAAAAAACAAAAACAAAAACAAAAATTACTCCATTAAAAAAAAAAGTCTAATACATAATCTTAATTCTTAAGAAAACAAAACTATTTTACACTAGGAGGATAGCCAGCATGGAGTCTATAAAAAAAAACCACAATATGTCTATTGTTTTTCCAGTAAAATCTAATAAGCAGGGTATGCTGCATCTGGTTATGATGGAGAAATAGGAACCTGACTTACTCTTTATCTGTAAACAACTAGAAAACTAGACAAAATGTGCACACTTAAACACATGCACACACACAAATAAAATCTGTCATCAAACTTTAGAGAACAGCTAGGATCATAATTCCTAAATGAAAAGAAACAATGCGAGCCGTGCAATCATTAGCCTGGAGACATATTCTAGAGCACAGTACTGGAAGAGGAAACTGAAGCAGAGGAAAAAAGACTCACTGAATCAAGAAAGCAGAGATTGCAGTTCATGGAGGAAGGCAGAAAGAACTGAAATTTGCAGAAAAGAGTTCCAGAGAAAGAGCTCCATACATCTCCATGAGTCCCTTTGAGGCTTTGCTGAATACTAACCTATGTAAAACTATGGTGAAACCCCACAAGACTGAGAAAATTATCAACGAAAAATTGTGAGCTGAATGACTCCCAAAGCTCAGATAGGGTGGGGATGTATTTTAGCTACAACCTGCCAGAGTGAAGAGTCTTTGTTGATCACACAGGGCCATCAGTAGAAACTCAAGGAGGGCTAAGCATTAGCAGTACAGCTAAACAATCTCTAGATTAAAAGCTACTCAAGGCCTTCCTTAACAAAGTTTAAGAATAGGTGTTGGAAAAATCAAGCTTATTTTTAAGTAACTTAATTGCATGATATAACAAAGCCCAGCACTCATTAAAGAAGACAAAAAGATCTGGACACTCAATGATGTAACATCCATAATGTCCATGATCAAATCAAAAATTCTAGACACACTAAGAAGGAGAAAAATGGGACCGTTAAAGCAGGAGAAAATTAAGTCAACAGGAAGACTTAGAAAATACAGAAATTGCAAAATTAGATCAGAACTTTTAAAAAGCTATTATAAATATGATCTGCATGCTCAAAGATTTAAAGAAAAACAAAATGATGAGAGAAGATGATGACACAAAAAAGAACAAAATGGAACTTCAATAGCTTAAAAATACAATCTGAAATGACAACTTCATTGGATGAGTTTAAAAGCAGATTAGATGCTGCAGAAGAAAAGTTCAGTGAACTTGAAGATGTATCAATAGAAACTGTCAAAACAGAGGCTTGGGGGGGAAATTAAAAATAATTAAACAGAGACACAGTTACCTATGGGACAATATCAGGAAGCCTAGTATGTATGTAATAGGAGTCTCAGGATAAAAAAGGAGAAATAGTAATTAGAAAAATAATTGAAGAAATGTAGTCAATTTTTTTCAGTTTTATGAGAACTACAAATCCAGAGATACAAGAAACTCAGAAATCCGCCCCCGAACATAACTAGGTACATCATAATCAAATTATCTGAAGCCAGTTACAAAGAAAAAAAAATATTAAAAGCAGTTAGAAAAGAAAAAGTCATATTACGTACAAAGATAGCAATGACCAAAAACTTTTTAGAAACTCTAAAAGACAGAAGACAGTGAAACTGTATCTATAAAATACCTAAAAATAATGGCTATCAACCTAGGAGAGTATAGTTAGCAAAAATAACCATAAAAAAAGAAGATGAAATAAGGATTTTTCCAGTAAACAACAGCTGAGATAATTTGTTGCCAGCAGACCTGCACTATTAGACATATTAAAGGAAGTGATATCAGATGGAAACATGGATGTACATAAAGATAGGAAAAATACTGGAAATGGTATGCATGTGTCCAGTGATACAAGAATTTTACTACTTTTGAACTTGTAAAAGGTAATGAACTATTTAAAGCAAAAATAATAATAAGATACTACAGAATTTCTAAAATATGTAGAAGTAAAATGTATAAAACCAAAAGCATGTAAAATGGGGGGGAGAAATGGAAATAAAGTGTTGCAAGATTCTTGTATTATAAATCAATGGTATAATATTATATGCAATTTTCTTAAGATACATGTTGCAAATCCTAGAGAAATTTCTAAAAAATGAAACAAAGGATTAATTTGAATATTAATTAAAAAGAAAATACTCAATAATTTTGAAAGATGGCAGGAGCAGATCAGGTAAACAGAAAACACACAGCAAAATGGCAAGTTAAGCCCTGTCCTAGATCCATAATTACATTACATAAAAATGGTCTATATTCTAAATGAAAGGGAGAAATTTTCAAACTGCATAAAAAAAAGCAACATTTAAGTATATGCACTACAGAATAAATTCAGTGTACATGCAAATAGACAGGTTAAAAGTAAAAAGATGGAATTAAAATACCATGCAAACACTATCATAACAAGCTGTAGTGTCTATACATATAAAATATCAGACAAAGGAGACCTTAAGAAAAGAAATAGTACCAGGGATTAAGAAGAATATTTTATATAATGATTCAAATGCCAATTCATCAAAAAGATATCAGGCCCCTATTTAAAGAACTTCAAAATACATGTAGCAAAAACTGACAGAGCTGAAAAGGAAATACACACATTCACAAATACAGTTGTAGATTATAGAAATATAAAGAAAATCACTAAGAATAAAAAAAATTAACAACACTATCAAACAACTGTAGATAATTAACATTTTTAGAACACTCCACCCAGCAACAGTAGAATACACATTCTTTGTGGGTACACATGGACAGTCACCAGGATAGGCCATATGAGCCACAAAACAAGACTCCATAAATTTAAAAGGGGAAATTAAACAGAAATCAATAACAGAAAAATATTTGGAAAATCCTCAAATATTTGAAAGTTAAACAACAAACTTCTAAGTAACCCATGGATCAAAAGGAAATTGGAAGGGAAATTAGAGCATATTTTGAGTGGAATGAAGAAGAAAACACTACATAATGAAATTGGTGAGATTTTTTTTAATAATGGTGGTTCTTAGATGGAAATTTATATTTTAAATAGTTATATCAGCAAAGAAAGAGATAAAACAAATGATCTAAGCTTCCCCTTAAAAAAAAAAAGAACAAATTAAACTCAAAATTTGTAGAACAGAAAGAAATAATAAAGTTAAGAGGGGAAATTAATTAAAAAGAAAACAGAAAACCAGTAGAGAAGATCAACAAACCCAGAAACTACCTTTGTTTTTTCAAATACAGTAAAACCTGGGAAAGCCAGAACCTGCATAAGGTGGTAACGTGTAGGAGAAGGAAAACTCAAATACTTTCCACTAAAATAAGTGATTAAAAAAAAAAAAAAGTAGTAAATCTGCACCCCATCAAAGGTGGAAAACTTGAGAGATCTGGGAAAACATGGCAGTCTCATCAAGTCCCGGCTCTCACAGGTTTCACTGTATTAATAAAACTGATAAACTTCTAGGTAGGCAGACAAAGTACTACAGGGAGAAGATGCAAATTACTAATAGTACGAGTGCTAGTATATGAATACATATTCCATAGACATTAAAAGTTATAATAAAATATTATTATATACAACTTTATGCCAATAATTTAACAAAAAAAGTCTACGTGAAATGAACAAATTTTCCAAAAGACGCAAATTACTAAAACTAACTCAAGAAGTAGTAGATATCCCAGATAGTCCTATGTCCAGTGAAAAAAAGAAAAAAAATTGAAATTGAAAATTTTCCTGAAAAGAAATGCAGGATCATATTCCTTCACTGTTTAATTCTATCTAATATGTAAGGAAAAAAAATAATAGCAACTCTACACAAATGCTTTAAAAATGATTGAAGGAAGTCCCTATTAGCCTAATACCAAAGCCAGACAAAGATATCACAAGATCAGTATTGCTCCTGAGCCCCCGTGGTCACAATACCGAGAGAAGTCATCACATCCTTTCCGATCAGCTAGGTATATATATGAAGAAATTGGAAGCAGCTGTCAAGAAATCAAACAATGTATTGCATTAAGCAAAACCCAAAAAAAACCTGTTGCCATCAAGTCGATTCCAACTCATAGATCTACAGCAAGAGACTTCAAAGTGTTAAAAAGCAAAGATATCACTTTGAGGATGATGTGCCTGACCCAAGCGGTGGTATTTTCAGTCACCTCATATGCGTGCATAAGCTGGACAATGAAAAAGGGAAACCGAAGAAGAATTGGTGCATTTGAATTATGATGTTGGCAAAAAATATTGCCAGAAGAACGATGGCACATGACAACATAACAAAGAATCGGATGTATGTTGTTAGGTGTCATAGAGTGGGCTCATAGTGATCTTATGAATAACAGAACAAAATATTGCAGAGTCCTTTATGATTTTTAGTGTGTTTGAGTCCACTGCCTTGACTATTGGGCCAGTTCATCTTATTGAGAGTTTCCCTTGTTTTTGCTGACCCTGTGCTTTATCAAACATGATATCTTTTTCTAGCAATTGGTTTTTCCTTATGATATGTCCAAAGTAAGTGAGCTGAAGTCACATCATTCTCACTAAGAAACATTCTGGTTGTATTTCCTCTAAAGTTTATTTGTTCTTCTGGCAGTCCATGGTGTATGTGATATTCTTCACCAACTTTAAAGATGTCTTTTGTAGCAGATTTGTCCAATGCAATACATCGTTTGGTATCTTGATTGTTGCTTCCATTGTTGTTGATTGTTGATCCAAGTAGAATATAATCATTGACAACTTTAATTTCTTTCTTATTTATCACAGTATAATTTACTACACCTTGGTAGTTTTTTCTTACACAGAGGACAAGAATTGATCATACGAAATAAATATTATGATAAAATTGGCACTTGTATTTCTCATAGTAAAGTAATACAACGGCATTGTGCTAGAGACATCAGGCTCCTAAAAGTTTGGGTAGGTGTGATTTGGTTACTTGAGTCTGATATGTTAGTTGAGTAAGATTTCTGGATCTACAAAACTGGTGACCTTGCCAGGAATTGGTGTGACTTCATCTAGATGGTGCTGTCATGTGAAGCTCTTTTGAAACAGTGGTCATCAGGCCTTCCTGAATGCATACCACCTGTGCTCTCTAGCAGATATGGCAATATCCCTTAAATCTTAAGAGACTAGATTACTTATCTGAATGAACACTTATCCAGAACATCTGAGGAATAGGGGTAAAATAGTTAACTGGGGTTGTCATTCATACTATCCTTATTCCTTCATATTCATTGAATTAGTATGCAATACAGTAAACTTCACACTGTAGTTGTGTTAACTGGAAGTTTTTCAGTATTTCAAAAGCCCTTTTGGAGTATCGCAGTGCCTTAGGGCCATTTTTATGATGAGGGGTTATTAATGTTGCATTATAGAAATGAAACAATATATTGGGTTGAATTAATTCTGAAAGTAACTGTAGATTAAAGTAAATCTATAATATAGCTATGTAATAAAATATTTTGTTTGTATAAGTGTATATATGAGAGCTTGCAATTTATATTCCAGATAGAATGGAGTTTATTGAGCATGTAATTAATATGCAAATAGTTAAATAAGTTTAAAAAGATGAATTGTGAGCTGATACTTTGTTTTAAAGATCCAATTATCACATCAAATAATAGGCTTTTTCTGAGGCTACTTGGCTGACACACTCAACTTATAAAATGTTACATGTAATAGTCTCCAAAAAAAAAAAAATTCCAATCTGCATCATATCTCATCTACGTAAACTTCAGATATCTTATCGATTTATTTTTAATATTTTAATTTTTTGTTGCTTTTACTTTAGCAAATAAAATGCAAAGACACACCAAAGATACACATTTTTCCAACTGATGAATTCATATCCTGTCTTAAATCCAGATCTACAGTTTAAAGGGAGAATCAGCAGCTCAGTGTGAAATTTCAAAAACTGCCTATACTCTTATTCACGTTTTATCCTCAAGTTAAATTCATTGATATATATATTTTAATTTTACATTTACTGAGAGTATACAACGTGGCAGGCACCATACATATCGCTAGTGGTACAAAGAATAAGGTAGGATTCCTAATCTCAAGGAGCTCAAAGGAGACAAATATTTAAAGGGAGTAGACTCTGTCTTTGCTCTTTGAAAGGCTACGTACAGATTTTTTAATAATGGCAATAAACAAATTAAAAAAGATTATAGTAACTAAAGTATAGACTCAATCCTCTGTGATTTAATTCCTAATTAATACTTATTATCCATGGAAATGGTATGTACTACATCAAGATAAATGAGAAGCAGAAAGATTTATTTTATTCTCAAATTATCTTTTTGATGCAACTCATCCATGAGTATGGGGATCCTGTTTTAAAGGTTTTGTTCAATACTTAGCTTACTTGGCTAAGTAAGATTTTGGAATGTTACAATATGTCCATTTCTACCTACCATGAGTGGGAATACATCATAGGAATGAAATCTTTGCTTCCTTATTGGCATAAATACCTCAAAGCTTTGTCTTAACCACCTATGAATGACCTATCTTTTAATAAAAAATAAAGAAAAACAGTAGCAATAATAAAGCAACAGTCCACTTTATCAGCCAAGGAAAACATTTGTCCTGAAGGCAGAAAAATTAGTCTCCGTTCACATACAAAGATGTCTAAAATCAAATTCAGACCTTAATAATTGATTCAGGATGTCTCAGAACCCCATGACCAATGGTTGTCAATAATCATTGCTATAAACACCAACTCAAAAGACTAGATAGGAACCTTAAAGGACAGTGAGTTTACTTAATGAGGGAGGAACAACTTGGAAAAGGAAGGTGAGAATGGTTGCATGACTGGAAGAATGTAATTGAAGTCACTGAATTGTACGTGTAGAAATTATTAAATTAGTGTTATGTTCTGCTGTGGATATTCTCAACAACAAAAATAAAATAAATTATTTAAAAAAAATCACCGCTATAATAATAAATATCTGAAGTTGTGGTTGCACTGGAGGGGTAAGGGGAGAGGGTGAGTTTCCAAGGTGATTTGGCAAATACATGAAAAACTTGAAAAGCTAGAACTAAAGAATCCATGCAATAAATATTTCTGTATGAAAACTGAGCTGAACCATAGCAATTAAATTATCTTTTGTCTGCAAGGCATTTAAATCAATTGGTCCTTCTTTTAGAATTAGAGGGAAATATTGATCATCGAAAGGCATAAGATTCTCATACTTTTGACATAGAATTATGCCAAGAAAGTAGTCTTCAGTTTTAAAATACACGGTGGTCAAGAGGTATTTTGGGGAGGCCAGCGGTGGATCCTGAGGGTCCCTCCCCTTTTGCCACTTATGACATAACAAAGACACATTCTTAGAGCCTTCACAGAATGATGTTTTTGGGGCATTTTTGAAGGCATTTCAGGGGTGATATTTTGTGATTCTTTTACAAACAAGCGAGCAGTTTATTCTAGTTTCAATACAGTGTGATTACACAATAATAATAATAATAAAAGCTAAATATCTTCATTTCAAACCAATACGTATTTGGGTTGCTTACCCCTTTGAGAAAAAAAAAAGTCTCTGAAATTCTCTTTCTTCCTTTCCTGCTCCCTCCTCTCCACTTCTCTGCTTCTTATTCCTGGCACACCTTGCAGTGGGAATGACTTCATCCAAAATGTTTTAGTCCAAAATATAGTAGTAGTCCTCTGGGTCATTGTACTTCATAAGGAAAAGAGAAATATTTTTCCGAAAACAGTTTTCTCCAAATATTGTTGCTACTAAACCAAATTCTTTGGCATCGAGTTGATTGTAACTCCCAGCGTTTCTGTAGAACAGAATAGGACTGCCCCGATAGGGTTTCCAAGGCTGTAAATCTTTAAGGAGGCAGACTGCCACGTCTTTCTCCCGAGGAGTGGCTGGTGGGGGCAAACAGCCAACCTTTGGGTTGGTAGCCAAGTGCTTAACCACTGTACCACCAGGATCCTCGTAGCTTCGAATAATAATAAATAATATTCAATGAAAGCTTCTTTGTACCAGGCATTTTTCTAAGCATTTAACATAGAGTGATTTGTTTAATGATTAAAATAACCCCAGGTTAAGTAATTTACCCAAGTTGTAGAGACAGGGAATGAACACTGATGCTCCAAAGTCAGCAAATATGTGTTTAACAACAACACCCATTTCGAGGTCACTGTCACTTTCTTTTCCTTTCTATGCCTATGAACTGTAAACCTAATATCAACATGTGTATGGATAACTAGGATCCCCACCCAATGTGCCAGCTAAGTCAATTCAGACTCATGGCCACCTCGTGGATGTTGCAGTAGAATTATGTTCCACAGGCTTTTCAATGGCTGGGCTGATTTTTCAGAAGTAGATTGCCAGGCTTTTCTTCCAAAATGTTGCAAGGGAGACTCAACCACCAATCTTTTGGTTAGCAGCCGAGCACATTGTTTGCACCACCCAGGGACTCCACCCAATTTACAGTGGTATATATTTAAAGGCAATCAGAGAAACTTGCATTCCAGAAAAATGAATAATTTCATCTGCATGGTATCCTAAACAAAGCATTTTTGTTTATTTGTGTATGTGAGCATGTGTATGTGTGTGTGTGTGTTTTAAGCAAGGAACAGAAACCCACCCAAGCTATCTCATGTAAAAAGAGTTCATTTAGAACTAAAGCAGGCTATCTCACACACACAAGAACAGAGGGCTAGCCTGAACTGAAGTTGAGAAACTACAGGAACAAAATCTCCTTTCTTTGGTTCTCAAAAACCACATGGTCTGTCCTTTGGTGGCTCCTCATCGGATCTGGAAGGAGGCCTGGTGGCACAGTGTTTAAAGCACTTGGCTGTTAACCAAAAGAGAGGTGGTTCAAAACCAACAGGTGGTCTGAGAGAGAAAGGTGTGGCACTCGGCTTCTGTAAAGATTTATAGCATTGCATCTGGAGTTCATGTTTGTAAAATTTTAAGCCCTTCTTCAATCTGGCCCCAGCCTACTTACCAACCTAGTTGCTCTAGCTCTCTCCTGTCTCTGACTTTCCTCACGCTGTTTCTTCCATTCAGTCACAATTTCCTGTCATCCCTGTCCATTGAAGTACTATCCATACTTAGGAGTCCACCAAAACACTATCTCCCCAGAAAGTTTATCCAAATCTCCTTCGTCAGGGTTAATCCTCCCTTCTCTATCCCCCCGTATTAAAATCTACGTCTTTATACTGGTGGTCAGTCTCCAAGGGAAAGCCAGAAAAAAATATGATATGAAGAAAGTTTCTGTGCAAAGAGGACTCTAAAACTCAGGGAAAGGTCCCCATTCGCAGACTTGCACCCTAAACTGAGGCCCCTTGACACCCCTTCTTGTTCAAGAAATCAGGAAACATGTGCTCTCCACATAAAGCTTTAAACGTTTATTACCATTTTACTGGAAACTAGGAGTGCTACTTTAGCCACAACAAGCAGTAATAAGTACCTTCTCTTATTAACTCCAATACCAGTTAGGACTTTATAATGGTGAATTAATTATATTTCCAGGACTCTATGGGTTATCTCTCATTTATAAGGTTAAGACAGGGAGAAGAAAAATATCAGTAATATCTACATCTCAACTCCAATTATCGCCTTCATCCTGGATACTGCTTTGTCCAAGCCACCTTAAAAGAAGTCAACCTAGAATAAAAGAACCTCTATCAATCCCTTTAGGAAATCCCAAGATGTCAAAAAGGTTTAGAAAAGAAAAAAGATAGGATGTGGGTGCTTGTTTTTGAACTTCTGTAAGTAAGCATTTAAAGTGGAGATGGTAGCAACTTCCAAAGCAATGATGATTTTCCATGAATCTCCAAAAGACACTGAATAACTCATGTTCTTTTTTTTTTTCTTTTCGATCTATTTGTTACTTGAATAGGTATTTATAGATTATTTACCATACTCTAGGCACTATGCTAATCAGTTGCCTATTAGGGGCCATAGGCTTTACTCTAGGAGACACACTAACTTTCTGAGGAACACACAATTTGCTTTAATGTAATGTGATTAATATAATTCTTTTTTTTTTTTTTTTGATCTTCTGAATTTATTTATGAAGTTTCTGCTATGTAGAAACTGATTTTTCAATCTTTTCCTTTGGTGTTATATTTTGTGTTTTGCTCTAAAAAGATTACAAAACATTCCCCATTATCATGGACCCTTGAGCTGTGTGTTTTAGGAAACTGTCTAAAATCCTCAGTGACATATCAGTAACGAACAACATAAGAATAGTTTTACCATTCACTGTTTACCCAGCACATTATCTCTTATCTCTATAGCTACAAGACGGTGATATTTCCACCTTACAGATAATGTAATTGAGGCTTGGAGAAATTAAACCACTCTAAGGTGATTTCCAAAATTGAGTGTCATCACAATCTCCTTGTTAAAGCAGATTGTTGGGTCCCATTCCCATTGTTTCTGATTCCGTAGTTCTTGGGTGGGGTCTGAAAATTTGCATTTCTAGCAAATCCCCAGGTGAGTTGTTAATGATTTTAACAAAATATTTACAGGACGTGGAGAAGACAAAAGAGTTCCTCAGTAAAGTCAGGAGAGGTGAAATATTCTTTACAGAAGAGATAATATTTCAGCTAGACCCCCAAAGATGTTTAAGAGTTAAAAAGGCAGATGGAGATGTCTCAGGCAGGCCCGAAGGGGAAGACCCAGCAGTGCAAGCACTCGATAGACATTGTTTGGAAATTGACTAGGGAAGGGGTATGAGGGAATTTTCTGAGGTGACAGTACTATTCTATATATTCCGTCCCTTTGATATGGGAAGGCAGAAGAAAATGATGAATAAAAATGAAAAATAGAATTAAGGAACTAGGAGAGGATGTTGAGGTAATTCATACCTGATAAAATCCATGGTGCCAATCTGAGGGCCAAGTTCAAGAAAGAAATGTTTTAGGACTATTACTATAAGTATCTTCTCATTTCTAGTTTTCTCTAAACATCATTATCTGATGCACCATACAAGGAACTTTTATTTTTAAGTCTATTTCCACACCTGTTGCAACTTTCTTTCTTGATAATAACCCTCCTCACTCTTTTAATCTTCACTCGCTGTGTAGACTGGATCTCAAAAACACCCCTTGTTTGGTGGTTGGGTTATATATATATATATATACATATATATACATACATACACACACTATTAAGTTTATGGAAACCCTGGTGGCATAGTGGTTAACAGCTACAACTGCTAACCTAAAAGTTGGCATTCAAATCCACCAGGAGCTCTTTGGAAACTCTGTGGGGCAGTACTACTCTGTCCTATAGATTCACTATGAGTAGGAATCAACTCGATGGCAATGGGGTTTTTTGTTTTGTTTTGTTTTGTTTTATTAAGCTTATACTGATCTGGAAACCCTGGTGGTATAGTGGTTAAGTGCTACGGCTGCTACCCAAGAGGTCGGCAGTTCAAATCCACCAGGCTTTCCTTGGAAACTCTATGGGGCAGTTGTACTCTGTCTTGTAGGGTCGCTATGAGTCGGAATCAGCTTGACAGCAGTGGGTTTTTATACTGATATACAGTACATACGTTAATGTCCACATTTGCTTGGTTGTAGCAACTTTAAAAAAATGAATCTAATTGGTTGTGATAAATTGATGTTTATTACTGGAGACAGTTAATTTTCAAGAGCTGTCACAATCTAATACTGTGGTCTTTGTGGTTGTTTTTGGAGTGCAATATAAGCATATTGCACAATGCAAACCGAGCTGCTTGTCTTTCCTGTGCAACGAAGTATAATTCTTTGGGAAGCCGGATATCTGGTTATTAGTATATATCCATGCTCTTGTTCCATTCTCTCAAATAGTCTTTTAGTCTGACAGATGTTATGCAACTTCTCCAGAGTATAACCACATCTGGCACACAAAGAAGGTCATTGTCAATATTCCAAGGAAACCATTATGTTTGCCCCAAATACTTTCTTATAGTACTTCTTGAGACAAAGTTCAGACATTTCTTAGTCCAGAAATTGTTTCCAAGGTATTATTTCTCTGGCTGGAGCCCTGGTGGCACAGTGCTTAAGGATTCAGCTGCTAACCAAAAGGTCTGCAGTTCAAATCCATCAACCACTCCTTGGAAACCTTATGGGGCAGTTCTACTCTGTCCTGTACGGTCACTATGACTTGGAATGGGTTTGGTTTTTCTGGTTTTTATTTCTTTGGTTAAAAAAGAAGAGATTCATTGAAATTTCCAGTAATCATACCCTCTGCTTACTTGAGTAAATAAATATCGGTGTAACATTTATCAAGTTACTTAACCTCTATCTGACTTAGTTTCCTTATCTTTAAACTGAGGATAGACATCATACCCACAACATATGGTTGTTGGAAATATTAAATTCGTTATAACTGTAACATCAGTTGATATATGTAAAGCATAGATTTTATACCGAATCTCAGATTAAGATCTCCACCTTCTTCATTTTTTGAAATCTATTATTAAGAAAAAAGTTGCAGTAGATATATTTGGACCATTATCTTCTAAAATTAGAAAGATTGCTAAAGACTGTGGAGCGTTTTTATTGCACCAATCTGGGCGAGGCTTTACAAGGTTGAGAAACAACTGGAACCTGTACAGGATGTACGTTTGTTTCCATTCCGGTTTGTTGGCCTTGTGGGCATGTTGAAATTGGGGGTGGTCAAAAAAAATAGTCCCTGGAGTTTCAAATATACCAGGAAAAAGGGAAGTTTTACATAAAGCCTTGGGAACACAGTTTTGGAAGCGGAAAGTATTTATTTTGTAGATTGAGACGAGTAATGCTAAATCAGTTTACTCTGGATGTGTCTAAGAGTTCTTTCTACTTGATTTTTTTAACCTTACCAAGATTTCTTTCTTCCAGACTTATATAACATTATATGAAGTACATAATTATATCCATGGGATGATTTTGTATGACCAAAAAACAAAAAGAGAATTTTATTAAAATGCGCTCACTGTTGGAAGTGAGACCATTCTGTATGATAACTGTAATGGTAGATACATAATGTTACGCATTTGTCAAATTCAACAGATCTTCACAGCACAAAAAGTGAATCTTAAAGTATACAAAAAAAAAAAAAAATCATTTAGAAGGTCAATGGATTCCAGGAAGGGATGCTAACTGTGACAAGAGAATTTAATTGTGCAAAAAACATACAAAAAAAATCTCACTGAAGAGAATAGCTGGAAATGAGTGGAATCTGAAAGATGCAAGACAAAAGGAACTGCATATAATAATTGTACTGACATTGTTATACATGTATACTGGAGTTGAACAATTAAGTAAACGAATGGTGGGTGGTGAGATCCAGGTTTTTACTACTGGAGTGGGAGTTTATAGAGATAAATAAGGGATAGAGGTTAGAATAATCCATGCGATGATGTATTGGAGTTAGTAGCATTAGTAAGATTTCATGTCTAGCATGCTTTAGATACAGATGGTTACATATAGAAATATTTATAGGCATGCGTATATGCATGGATTAATATACACACATGTATTTATTTTCTCTGTCAGCTGAGAGAACCTAAAAGAAATGCCACCCTAGAAACAAAAAGCACACCTAGAATTCTGACCTTGGGTTCCAATTTTATTCTAAGAAGACATTCCTTAGAGAAGTGGCTTATATAAGGACCAGGACAGGAAATACACATTAGCCTGGAGCATCATATAACACCAGAAAGTAAGGAAGTGCTAAAAAAAAGAAAGAGAAATGATAGAAATGAAGGAAAGATGGGATGGAGGAAGGGAGAGAGAGCAAAAGAAAGAAAAGAGAAAAGAAGAAAACCTCATATTGATAAAGAAAGAAAGAAAAATAAAAGAATAAAACCTCATATTGATGGGGGTATGTTAAAGGGTCACAAGAGTCAAATGAAAAAGCTCCCAATGGCCAAAGCTGAAACAAAATTGAGCAAAAATAAATAAATAATCTAGTATTGGATTATTATCCAAAATATTAAATAAATACCCATGAGTCCATCTGATATAAATGATTGAATAAATAAGTAAGGAACAAGAGACAATCCTGCGCAGAAGAGTTCCAAAGAATTTATGTAGATACCCCACCCACAAGGAGAGGAACATGACTTCCCCCTCCCTAAATAAGGGCTGTGCATAGTGACTTCCTTCCAAAATGTACAGTATGGAAAGGGGGTGTGTGTAACTTTACAGTGGAGAAAACTGATCCACACTAACTCATTCAGGTAATCAAGGACATCAGCAATGATAAATCATGGTGATAGTATGCACTCTTGATGTGATGTGATAAGACTGGAACTTTTCATCCGTAGTTTTACTCTCCAAAACCCACAAGCCCAGTCTCACGGTGAGAAAAGACACCAGAAAAATTCTAATAGAAAGGCATCCTACAAAATACCTGACCAGAACTCCTAAAAAAAAAAGTAAAAATCATCAAAAACAAGATATGTCTGAGAAACTGTCACAGCTAAGATGTACCTTAGGAGACCTGACAACTAAATGTAACAAGGTATACTGGATGGGGTTCTGGAACAGGAAAAAAGGACATTAGGTGGAAACTAAGGAAGTTTGAAAAAAATATGGACTTCAGTTAATAATAATATGCCAATATTGGTTCATTAATTTTAACAAATGTACCATACTTTTTTTTTTTACCATACTAATGCAAGATGTTAATAATCATGGAAATGTGGTATGGGATATGTGGGAACTCTTGTACCATCTCCTCAAATTTTCTGTAACTCTAAAACTGTTCTAAAAAATAAAATTTATTTTAAAATACTTAGTGTTCATTGGTACCAGTGAATATGTTCAGATGCAGATTTCTTTTAAGTTTCAGATATTTCTTGTATCAGTTTAGTGGAAGTGGACTGTGCAGTGATTAAACCAGCTGACATAACTTCAAGAATTCCATAGGACAGTAGCACATTTTTAGTTACTTTACGTACTTATAGAAAATGGAGACAAGGAATATAGCTTTGGCTCACACAATGGTGTGAGAGATGTTGAGTCATGGAGCAGAAAGTAGCATCTCTAATCATCAATGTGGTATAGAAATTAAGAGCTAGAATCCCTTGATTCAAAGGAGAATTAAGTCCATCATTTTGATTCTGGTTATCAACTAGAATCTCTAACCATTGATGTCAGTTAGGTTGTTTCAACCCAGCTGTCTTCAAAACAGGAAGCCTATTATATTATAATCCAACAAGGCATTGGTTGAAGGATTTGTGAGAAGGGAAGGTATTCAAGAAATATTTAGAAGATAAATCAATTGGCTGAATGCAGGAGGTAAGTGTTAAGGATAATCCTGGCATTTTTGACTCAAAGAACTAACTGGGTGAATTATAATGCCACCAAAGAACATTGCAGGAGGAGCTAATTTAAAGTGAGTGGTTGTAGGCCAAAGACTGGATTTTTCGAGTTTGAAGTGCCTCTGGCACATTCGTGTAAATTTTCAAGTCAAATGAGGCTATAGCTCAGTGGTATGGCTACCGCAAATCTTCTCTGGTTACCCTAACCAGATGAATATTCTCCATATGGATTCCCTATAACAAACACTTCATCAGTATATGTGTTATGACACAAATTAACTCTGCTTTATAATTTAGTTCTTGCATGCTTTTCTTATATATGCCTTGTATCAGAAGTTCCCTTGATGGAACTTTGTGTCATACTTGCACACTTACCTCAAAGGGCCCAACAAGTGTCCTACACATAGAAGATGTAAAATGGCCAGGCACATAATGAGTGTTCCATGTTTATTGAATGAATGGAACTGAATAGAATATATATTAAGTAGATGCTAATTATAAATAATAAATGCATGAGTTGCAAAAGTTTTCCTACTTAGAACATTTGCTTTTGAAAATATTTACTCTTCTGCAGGATTATTCCAAAGGATTTCAGAAATCACTAGAAAAGGACATCATATTTGGTAAAGTGGATGGTCAGTAAATAGGGGGGAAACTGTCCATGAGATAAATTGACATGGTGGTTGTAAAGATGGACTCAAGCATACTAACGATGTGAGGATGGTGCCGGACCTGGTAATGTTTCCTTCTGTCGTACATGGGGTTGCTATGAGTCAGAGCATACTTGAGGACAACTAACAACAATGACAACAATATGATTATTTAACATTTTAAATAGTGTTAGAATATTCTAACAATGTTAATAATCATTACTGTTTTCCTTAAATTCATGCTAACATAAGTAGTAATCTCACAAAAAAGAAAAAAAAATAATTCAGCTGGTTGGTAAAGACTCTTTAATACTGGTACAGACGTTTTCTTTCCATCAGTTTGTATTCAAGCTGAATTCAGAAAAGGATGTGGAACAAGGAATCATCATTATTGACGTCAGATGGATCTTGGCTGAAAGCAGAGAATACCAGAAATATGTTTACCTGTGTTTTGTTGACTATATGAAGGCATTCGACTGTGTGAATCATAACAAATTATAGATAACATTGCTAATAATGGGAATTCCAGAACACTCAATTGTGCTCATGCGGAACTTGTATGTAAACCAAGGCAGTCATTCCAACAGAACTGGAGGATACTCCATGGTTTAAAATCAGGAAAGGGTGTGTCAGGGTTGCATCTTTTCACCATACTTATTCAACCTGTATGCTTAGCAAATCATCCAAGAAGCTGGATTGTATGAGGAACAACATGACATCAGTATTGGAGGAAGACTCATTAACAACATGTAATATGCAGAAGACACAACCTTGCTTGCTGGAAACAAAGAGGACTTGAAGCACTAACTGATGAAGATCAAGGACTACAGCCTTCAGTATGGGTTACACCCCAGTATAAAACATAAATCCTCACAACTAAGCCAATAAACAACATCATGATAAATGAAACTGTCAGGTTTCATTTCACTTGGATCCTCAATCAATGCCCGTGGAAGCAGCAGTCAAGAATTCAAACAACACATTGCATTGGGCAAATCTGCTGCAAAAGGTCACTTTTAAAGAGTTCCAAGGTAAAGATGTCACTTTAAGGATTAAGTTGCACCTGACATCAGCCATGGTAATTTCAATCGCCTCACACGCATGCAAAAACTGGACAATGATAAGGAAGACCAAAGAAGAATTGATGTCTTTGAATTTTGGTGTTGTTGAAGAATACTGAATATACCATGGACTGCCAGAAGGACAAACAAATCTGTCTTGGAAGAGTACAGACAGAATATTCCTTAGAAGTGAATGTGGTGAGACTTCGTCTCCCAAACTTTGGACATGTTAACAAGGCAGACTAGTCCTTGCAGAAGGACATCATTCGTGATAAAGTAGAGGGTCAGTGAAAAAGAGGAAGACCCTCAACGAGATGAAATGACACAGTAGCTGTAACAATGGGCTCAAACATAGCGACAATTGTGAAGATGACACAGAACCAGGCAGTGTTTTGTTCTGATGTTCATAGGGTCACAATGATTCGGAACCAACTAGTTGGCACCTAACAACAACAACAACATCTCTTGACATTATTGCTAGTATGTCCATTTCTCTTCTACAGTGATAATGTCACAGCAGATCATCCTATGGGACCATTTCTCAGGGAAATAAAATAATATGGTCCTGATATCAAAAGCCGTATATACAAAAGCCACTCTGCTCATGTGGGCTATTTCCTGTTAGGTGCTGTTGAGTCAGTTCTGACTCAAACCGACTCTATGTACAACAGAACAAA
The DNA here is from genome assembly GCF_024166365.1 of Elephas maximus indicus. NCBI lineage: Eukaryota > Metazoa > Chordata > Mammalia > Proboscidea > Elephantidae > Elephas > Elephas maximus. The sequence continues at coordinate 44,886,598 of NC_064823.1, forward strand.
ATACCGCCCAGTTCTGCACCATCTTCACAATCATTGTCATGCTTGAGCCCATTGTTGCAGCCAAGTGTCAATCCATCTCCACTGAATAGAGCTTAAAGAATCGTAAAAACACAGAAATTTATGAGGCCTTTTTAATCATTATTATTAAAATAACTAAACTTTGTTCTAATTTAAATGATTGTTGAAGTTCCTTGGGAAAAAAATTACATGTCTTGCAAGTTGGACTTTACAGACCACCCCTTAAAGAGAAATAAACAAACAGGATAGGGATTTAATTTGAAAATCTAGCTTAATTGATCACACATGTAGATAAACTACTACTTGGAGACACGATCATGATGCTATTATAATAACTTGCTGGTTCTGCTAGTGGTTTTCAGGCCATTATTAAGCCTTTTGAGCTCTTTGGTTCATTATTAAATACCTATGACTGAACTCATGATTTGAATAAAGTTCAATTTATACTTAAAGGACAATCCACCTCCAAGTGCGCTTCTCCTAAAGGCTAATATGTTGTGGTAGTTGTTAGGTGCCATCAAGTCAGTTCCAACTCATAGTGACCCTATGTACAACAGAACAAAACACTGCCCAGTCCTGAGCCATGCTCACAATTGTTGTTATGCCTGAACCCATTGTTGTAGCCGCTGTGACCCTGTCCTTTACCAAGCATGATGTCCTTTTCCAGAGGCTGATTCCTCCTGACAACCTGTTCAAAGTATGTAAGACGCCGTCTCGCCATCCTTGCTTCTAAGGATCATTCTGATATAGATGACCCATAATGCATTTTGTTGAAGACTAGAGGAATGAAAGAACAAAATTTGACCGAATGCTGACTTCGGAGATGGGTGACAAATAGAGTATATTGTGGCTTATCTGACACTACCACAGTTCCTTCTCCCCTACAATACCAAAAAAAAAAAAAAGTTTGCTGCCAAGTCAATTCTGACTCATGGAGATTTCATGTGTTGCAGGGTGGAATTACTCTATCGGATACTCTTGCCTGTAACCTTTATGGAAGCACATCACCGGGTGTTTCTTCCACAGTACCACTGGGTGCTTCGAACTGCCAATCATTAGATTAGTAGTCAAGCACAAATGTGTTGAATGGAAAATGGGGGTGTAATACAAATGTATAATTTTTCTCCCTTACACATCTACAGCTATTTTTCATGAAAAAAGCTTGAATTACTTTTGCCCCTCTCTAAAATGTACTGTCTTAGACATTTAGTGTTGCCAAAACTTGTGGTATTTACCACAAGTGAATGGCTTTAACAAAGAGAAATCTATTTCCTCACAGTAATGTAGGCTAAAAGTCCAAATTCAAGGTATCAGCTCCAAGGGAAGGCTTTCTCTGTCTGTCGGCTCTGGAAGAAGGTCCTTGTCCTCAGTCTTCCCATGGTCAAGGAGCTTCCCAGGCACAGGGACCCTGGCTCCAAAGGACTCACGCTGCTCCCGGTGCTGCTTTCCTGATGGTATGAGGTCCCCAACTCTCTGCTTTCTTCCCTTTCCTTTTATCTCTTGAGAGATAAAAGGTGGTGCAGACCACACCCCAGGGAAACTTCCTTTACCTTGGATCAGGGAGGTGACCTGAGTAAAGTGGTGTTACAATCCCACCCTTATCCTCTCAACATAAAATCACAATAACAAAATGGAAGACAACTACACAATACTGGGAATCATGCCCTAACCAAGCTGACACATATTTTTGAGGGGACACAACTCAATACATGACATGTACACTCACACATCTTATAATCCTACTAATCCAATTATAAATTCAGATGTAAGTCCAGTATGTTTCACTTCTTCCATGACTCCTGCATAACTTCCAGAATCCTTCAGCCCACTGTGATTTTCCTTCTTTCTGCACATATCTGTTTAACAAAATATTTATGGTATGTATACTCTCTTCTAGGCACTGTGCTAGATCCTGAAGATGCCAAAATAAAAGACCTAATTCCTGAGCTCAAAGAAAGTAGAAGAGTAGAAAAGTTAATAAAGAACATGTAGTGGAACAACTACTTTATTAGTTGGGTTCTCTAGAGGAGCAAAACCAATGAGACATAGAGAGAGAGAGAGAGAAATCTACTTCAAGGAAATGGCTTACACAATTTTGGGGACTGGTAAGTCCCAAGTCTATAGGTCAGGAGGCAAGCTGGAGACCTCTGCTGGCTGGAGAATCCAAAATCTGCAGGTCAGGCAACAAGCTGTAGACTTCTGTAGACTAATGTCCTAAAAACTGAAGGTCAGGTGATGAGAAGAGTGCAGAGTGGAGAGAAAGAGAGAGAGAGTTCTGCTAGAATGTCCACTTATATTCTGAAATCAGACCACACCGCCAGGGAAGCAGCCCTTTCTACTGGCTGGTTGATCACATCAGATCATATGGATAGTGAGTGCGTTGCTATGCACAGCATCACAGGCAGCAAACTGTTCACTACCTGGTCAAACCACTGAGAATCAGAGCCTAGCCAAAGTTGACACATAAAATTAACCATCACAATTACAATGATAGAATGTATGTTTCCTGTGTGTAGGGGAGGTGGGGTTGTGTGAGTAAAGGCGAGAGAAGATTTATTTCGGGAAGTCTTCTGAGAAGTCACAAATGAGCTGAGACAACAGTAAAAAATTTTCTCATCCAAGAAAGGTAAAAAAAAAAAAAAAAAAAGTTTTTTTTTTTTTTTACCTTTCTTATTGGGTTAGCAGTACAATTACTAATACAGAGCAGATCAAACAACATAAATATAAAACACATTTTGCTAATAATTATTAAATGCATCAATGTTTTAGAAATTAATTTCTTAAGTAGACTGTTTTTAATAATTTTATGTATCATGCTAGGACGGGACATGGTTCAGCATTCAATTACATTCCTATTCTTTGCAGTTTTATATGAAAGTCACCACAGTGACTTTGTTTCACATACTTTTGGACACATTATCGGGAGGAACCAGTCCCTGAAGAAGGACATCATGCTTGGTAAAGCAGAAAGTCAGCAAAAGAGGAAGACCCTCAAAGAGATGGTTTGACACAGTGGCTGTAACAAGGGGCTCAAACATAGCAACCATTGTGAGGCTGGTCCAGGACCAGGAAGTGTTTTGTTCTGTTGTACCTAGGGTCGCTATGAGTTGGAATTGACTCGACGGCACCTAACAACAACAGGAATCCAGTTATGAAAGCCTAAATAGGAAGATTCAAAGATATTGATCAATGTTTTGTTCCCTAAGGATTTATTTTACTATTTTCTGTAAACTAGTTCTTTACACTTGTGTATATGAAATAATGTGTAAAAAAAAATTAATAAATAATTTTTTTAAGTTAACTGGCACACCTAGTAACACCATTGTAACCAAATGAGGGTTCTTGTCCTGTCCTATTAGCCAGTAGAAATAAGATGGACTCCACAATACCAGCTGCAAGGGAAACAGAAAGTAGAAATTTATTGTTTGTGAAAACAAGGAGCAAGGTGGGTCCTAGTAGCTGAAAGACCACTCACTCCCAGCCCCAGGGGAGTGTGGAGCTTTTATGTCTTCCACTCCCCAAAGGGCGGGATTGGTGCCCAAAATCCGACACCCGGATCCCTCCCACGTCCATATTTGGAGATCCAGGTGCTGAGTCATGTAGCAAAGGAAGGGACCCTTTGCTTCTCAAATGGGCTCGATGCAGCTATGTGCCAAAGAACATCTTCCTCTCGGTGAAGTTCAGGTCCCGGGTCAAGTTCAGGTCCTGGGTCAAGTTCGAGGACACGGCTCTTTAGGTCCTACGCATGGGCCAAGATTTTGGTTTGCGCATGCCTGGGATTTCGGTGCCAAATTCAAACCGCGGTTAGAGCCCGCGATGAGGTCAGGGCTAAACCACAGTTAGAAACCTTGGCTTTGTGGGCTGCAAGGTGTGTTGGGGGGGGGGGGGGACTGCTCCACCCGGGAAGCCTCGGTGGCGATTTTACCATGAGTATCTATGTTACCATACCCAAAACCAAACCCACTGCCGTCGAGTCGATTCCGACTTGTAGCGACCCTATAGAGGTGGCCTAGTGGTTAAGTGCTAGGCAGCTAACCAAAAGGTTGGTAGTTCGAATCCACCAGACGCTCCTTGGAAACTCTATGAGGCAGTTCTACTCTGTCCTATAAGGTCGCTATGAGTATGTTACCATAAAAAAAACTGCAAATAAGAATGTTTTATTTATTCATTCATTCAATCTACAAATATTAATGAGCACCTGCCATGTGCCATTGTTGTGTTTGTGAAACTTAATAAAACAGGATGTAATGAAGGAGATCTGGTGGCAGTGGTTAAGAGCTCGTCTGATAACCAAAATGTCAGCAGTCTGAATCCACCAGCTGTTCCTTGGGAACCCCAGAAGGCAGTTCTACTCTGTCCTACAGGGCATCTGTGAATCAGAATCGACTTAATGGCAACAGGTTTGGTTTGGAAATGAAGGAGGGCAGTTGAAAGGTTATTTTAATAATCCAGGTCAAAGACAGTGATGGCTTTGACAGGGGTGGTAGCACTGAACACGATAAGTCAACAGATAACGGCAATGTTTTGGGTATACCATCAATAGGATTGTGTGACAGTTTAGGTATGAGGTGTAAAAGAAAGAAAAGTTTTAGTAAGACAGCAAGGTTTTGGTCTGAGCCACAGAAAAGATGAAGTTACAATACACTGAAAGAGGTGAGAATGTGGATAAAGTAGGTTTGATGGGAAAGGAGATCTGACATTTCTATTAGCATCCAAGTGGCACTGGATGTATAGATTTAGACTTTAAGAGAGAACTATTTAAACATCAGATACGCTGCTTAAAAAAATCTGCCAGGAAAAATACATTACTTTTGTCTGAAGTTTTCATTTGAGTTCTATTCTTATGCAGATCCATTAGTTTAACAATGCCAAAGTTGTCTTTTCACTCAGAACTCTGTCAGGGAAAAAAAAAAAAAAAAAGGTTTAAAAAATCATAAGATATATAAATTTCTAATCATTTAACCTCAGCATAAATATGTAATATTGTGCGTGTGTGTGTTTAAAAAATTACAATGCTAATATAGTTTTGTCACTGATTTCCAAATTTCCTCAAGGAAAAATGATGAAACATTAGCCCATAATAAAAAAATAATAATAATAAAAAGCTAAGGAAAATATCTCTGTCACCTTCCACTGCTGTGTAGACTCTGCTGACTTCTATTGTTATTCATAGGCTCTGAGATGAAATAAATATTTCTTTATATCATGATTTTTACTACCAATTAAAGAGATGGTTTTGGTCTCTATAATTGTTTAAGCATCAGGCTTCAAACAGTGAGTCTTCACCAATTAATTCTCTGGCTCTATTTACCTCTGGGTTTCTGGGTTTTATTTACCTCTGAGGAGCCCTCGTGGCACAGTGGTTAAGAGATTGGCTGCTAACCAAAATGTCGGCAGTTCAAATCCACCAGCTGTTCCTCTGAAACCCTATGGAGCAGTTCTTCCCTGTCCCATAGGGTCGCTATGAGCTGGAATCAACTTGACAGCATTGAGTTTGGTTTGGTTTTGGTTATTTACCTCTGATCTTAACTTCTTGTTGTTAGCTGCTCTCGAGTCGGCCCCTGACTCATGGCAACCCCATGCACACTGGAATAAAATGCTGCCCAGTCCCGTACCATCTCCATGATCCCTTGCAGATGGGACCATTGAGATCCACAGAGTTTTCACCAGCTGATTTTTGGAAGTAGATTGCCAAGTTTTTCTTCCTAGTCTGTCTTGGTCTGGAAGCACCCCTGAAACCTGTTTAGCGACATAGCAACATGTGAGCCGTCACTCAGATGAACAGTAGCTGCACAGGAGATGAATGGGTTGGGAAATGAATTTGGGTCTCCCACATGAAAGGTAAGAATTCTGCCACATAACCACCAATGCCCCCATCTGATCTTAACTAGCCCCCCCAAAAAAAGCTGTTGTCATAAAGCCAATTCAGCCTTATAGCGACCCCATGTGTTGCAGAGTAGAACTGCATTTCATAGGGTTTTCATGGCTATGACCTTACAGAAGCAGATCGCCAGGCCTTTCTTTTGAGGTGTCTCTCAGTGGGTTCAAACTGCTAATCTTTTGGTTAGTAGCCAAGTGCCACCCAGGATCTTAACTATGGGTTCTTTAGTTGGTATTTTGCCCCCACCCCACACATTCTATGCAATAGCTGTTGCAACTTTGTCTCTCAGTTTTGAGTGCCTTCTCATATTCACCGTAGGTATCTTAGTCCTGTTTCTAAATTGTGCAGCCCATTTTAATGATAATCTAGTTGTTTGCTTGTTTTTATGAAAACAGAATGGATTCCACCTGCCACAAATACTAACTGGAAAAAGTACCACCTTTTTTGCAAGTCATTGGTCCCCTTGTTGCTTCATGTGTGACATTAAAAAATATGCATTTAGGCCGAGGCGGGGCCAAGATGGCGGACTAGGTGGACGCTACCGCAGATCCCTCTTGCAACAAAGACTCGGAAAAACAAGTGAATTGATCACATACATAACAATCTACAAACTCTGAACAACAAACACAGACTTAGAGACGGAGAACGAACAAATACGGGCAGACAGCGATCATTTTCAGAACCAGGAGCCAGCGTACCAGGCAGGTGACCTTCGGAGCCCCATCTGGGGCAGAGCCCAGGGGGGCAGATGGCACAGACAAGGGGCCCAGCCCTACCCCCCGAACTCATCCCGGGAGGGAGCCTAGCTGGTTGGCGCGGGTGGCGTAGCGGCGCAGCTGGTGGGAGAAGCACCCGGGAGGCAGTGACTGATCTTGGAGCCGGGAGAGCAGCGTTCCAGCTGGGGAGCAGTCCCGCTGGGAGTTTGGCGGGAAGCGGGCGTGGCGCAAGCGTGGGGATCAGCTATATTTCCCTAAAGCGACCCTGGGGCGGGCCCAGCCGTTCCTGCGGGCGACGCCCACCCAGTCCGCGCAAGCAGTGCGGTGCACCGGAGGGAGAAGTCCCTGGGAGGAAGTGACTGGTCTCAGAGCAGGGAGAGCAGCGTCCCAGCCGGGGAGCCGTCCGGCTGGGATTTTGGCAGGAGCGGGCGGGGCGTGAGCGCGTTCCCCTGAATAGACCGCGGGGGCGGGCCCAGCTGTTCGTGAGGGCAACGCCCACCCAGTTCGCGTGAGCGGTGCGGCGCACGGGAGGGAGAAGTCCCCGGGAGGAAGTGACAGGTCTCGGAGTGGGGAGAGCAGCGTCCCAGCCGGGGAGCCGTCCAGCTGGGATTGTGGTGGGCGCGGGCGGGGTGTGAGCGCGGGGACCAGTTATATTTCCCTGAATTGACCCCGGGGGCGGGCCCAGCCGTTAGTGCGGGGACGCCCACCCAGCTCACGCGAGCTGAGCGGCCGCCGGAGGGAGAAGTCCCCGAGAGGAAGTGACTGGTCTTGGAGCGGGGAGAGCAGCGTCCCAGCCGGAGAGCCATCCCGCCGGGATTTTGGCAGGCGCGGGCGGAGCGTGAATGTGGGAATCAGCTCTATATTCTGAGGTGCTACACTCCTAGCTCTCTGATCCCTCCCCTACCCTCCCCAGGCGGCTACATTAACATCCGAATACCCTGAGCCAGAGGGAGAATTCAGATAGGGATCTCACTGCATTTTTTTTTAGCTGATTACCTGGAAAAACTAGTTTCCCAGTGATGGCTCGGAGAGAGCAGTCCATATCAAACCACATAAAGAAACAGACCGTGACAGCTTCTCCAACCCCCCAAACAAAAGAATCAAAATCTTTCCCAAATGAAGATACAATCCTGGAATTATCAGGTACAGAATATAAAAAACTAATTTACAGAATGCTTCAAGACATCACAAATGAAATTAGGATAACTGTAGAAAAAGCCAAGGAACACACTGATAAAACTGTTGAAGAACTCAAAAAGATTATTCAAGAACATAGTGGAAAAATTAATAAGTTGCAAGAATCCATAGAGAGACAACATGTAGAAATCCAAAAGATTAACAATAAAATTACAGAATTAGACAACGCGATAGAAAGTCAGAGGAGCAGCCTCGAGCAATTAGAATGTAGACTGGGACATCTGGAGGACCAGGGAATCAACACCAACATAGCTAAAAAAAAATCAGATAAAAGAATTAAAAAAAATGAAGAAACCCTAAGAATCATGTGGGACTCTATCAAGAAGGATAACTTGCAGGTGATTGGAGTCCCAGAACAGGGAGGGGGGACAGAAAACACAGAGAAAATAGTTGAAGAACTCCTGACACAAAACTTCCCTGACATCATGAAAGACGAAAGGATATCTATCCAAGATGCTCATCGAACCCCATTTAAGAGTGATCCAAAAAGAAAAACACCAAGACATATTATTATCAAACTTGCCAAAACCAAAGATAAACAGAAAATTTTAAAAGCAGCCAGGGAGAAAAGAAAGGTTTCCTTCAAGGGAGAATCAGTAAGAATAAGTTCAGACTACTCAGCAGCAACCATGCAGGCAAGAAGGGAATGGGACGACGTATACAGAGCACTGAAGGAGAAAAACTGCCAACCAAGGTTCATATATCCAGCAAAACTCTCTCTGAAATATGAAGGAGAAATTAAGATATTTACAGATAAACACAAGTTTAGAGAATTTGCAAAAACTAAACCAAGACTGCAAGAAATGCTAAAGGAGATTGTTTGGCCTGATGACCAATAATATCAGGTACCAGCACAATACAAGGTCATGAAACAGAACGTCCTGATATCAATGCAACTCAAATAGGGAAAACACAAAAACAAGCAAATTAAGATTAATTCTAAAAAATAAATAAATAAACAAAATAATACACATAACAGGGAATCATGGAAATCAATAGATAAACGATCACAATAATCAAAAAGAGGGACTAAATATAGGAGGCATTGAACTGCCAGATGGAGAGTGATACAAGGCGATATAGAACGATACAAGTTAGGTTCTTACTTAGAAAAATAGGGGTAAATAATAAGGTAACCACAAAAAGAAATATCAATTCCATAACTCAAGAAAAACGTAACGACTCAACTAACATGAAGTTAAACATTATGAAAATGAGGATCTCACAATTTACTAAGAAAAACATCTCAGCACAAAAAAGTATGTGGAAAAATGAAATGGCCAACAACACACATGAAAAGGCATCAAAATGACAGCACTAAAAACTTGTTTATCTATAATTACGCTGAATGTAAATGGACTAAATGTACCAATAAAGAGACAGAGAGTCACGGACTGGATAAAGAGACACGATCCATCTATTTGCTGCCTACGAGAGACACACCTTAGACTTAGAGACACAAACAAACTAAAACTCAAAGGATGGAAAAAAATATATCAAGAAAATAATAAGCAAAAAAGAAGAGGAGTAGCAATATTAATTTCTGACAAAATAGACTTTAGACTTAAATCCACCACAAAGGATAAAGAAGGACACTATATAATGATAAAAGGGACAATTGATCAGGAAGACATAACCATATTAGATATTTATGCACCCAATGACAGGGCTGCAAAATACATAAATCAAATTTTAACAGAATTGAAAAGTGAGATAGACACCTCCACAATTATAGTAGGAGACTTCAACACACCACTTTCGGAGAAGGACAGGACATCCAGTAAGAAGCTCAATAGAGACACGGAAGACCTACTTACAACAATCAACCAACTTGACCTCATTGACTTATACAGAACTCTCCACCCAACTGCTGCAAAGTATACTTTTTTTTCTAGCGCACATGGAACATTCTCTAGAATAGACCACATATTAGGTCATAAAACAAATCTTTGCAGAATCCAAAACATCGAAATATTACAAAGCATCTTCTCAGACCACAAGACAATGAAACTAGAAATCAATAACAGAAAAACTAGGGAAAAGAAATCAAATACTTGGAAAATGAACAATACCCTCCTGAAAAAAGACTGGGTTATAGAAGACATCAAGGAGGGAATAAGGAAATTCTTAGAAAGCAATGAGAATGAAAATACTTCCTATCAAAACCTCTGGGACACAGCAAAAACAGTGCTCAGAGGCCAATTTATATCGATAAATGCACACATACAAAAAGAAGAAAGAGCCAAAATCAGAGAACTGTCCCGACAACTTGAACAAATAGAAAGTGAGCAACAAAAGAACCCATCAGGCACCAGAAGAAAACAAATAATAAAAATTAGAGCTGAACTAAATGAATTAGAGAACAGAAAAACAATTGAAAGAATTAACAAAGCCAAAAGCTGGTTCTTTGAAAACATTAAGAAAATTGATAAACCATTGGCTAGACTGACTAAAGAAAAACAGGAAAGGAAACAAATAACCCGAATAAGAAACGAGAAGGACCACATCACAACAGAGCCAAATGAAATTAAAAGAATCATTTCAGATTACTACGAAAAATTGTACTCTAACAAATTTGAAAACCTAGAAGAAATGGATAAATTCTTGGAACAATACTACCTACCTAAACTAACACATTCAGAAGTAGAACAACTAAATAGATCCATAACAAAAAAAAGAGATTGAAACGGTAATCAAAAAACTTCCAACAAAAAAAGTCCTGGCCCAGACGGCTTCACTGCAGAGTTCTACCAAACCTTCAGAGAAGACTTAACACCACTACTACTGAAGGTATTTCAAAGCATAGAAAATGACGGAATACTACCCAACTCATTCTATGAAGCCACCATCTCCCTGATACCAAAACCAGGTAAAGACATTACAAAAAAAAGAAAATTATAGACCTATATCCCTCATGAACATAGATGCAAAAATCTTAAACAAAATTCTAGCCAATAGAACCCAACAACACATCAAAAAAATAATTCACCCTGATCAAGTGGGATTTATACCAGGTATGCAAGGCTGGTTTAATATCAGAAAAACCATTAATGTAATCCATCACATAAATAAAACAAAAGATAAAAACCACATGATCTTATCAATAGATGCAGAAAAGGCATTTGACAAAGTTCAACACCCATTTATGATAAAAACTCTTACCAAAATAGGAATTGAAGGAAAATTCCTCAACATAATAAAGGGCATCTATGCAAAGCCAACAGCCAATATCACTCTAAATGGAGAGAACCTGAAAGCATTTCCCTTGAGAACGGGAACCAGACAAGGATGCCCTTTATCACCGCTCTTATTCAACATCGTACTTGAAGTCCTAGCCAGGGCAATTAGGCTAGACAAAGAAATAAAGGGTATCGAGATTGGCAAGGAGGAAGTAAAGCTATCACTATTTGCAGATGACATGATCGTATACATGGAAAACCCTAAGGAATCCTCCAGAAAACTACTGAAACTAATAGAAGAGTTTGGAAGAGTCTCAGGTTATAAAATAAACATACAAAAATCACTTGGATTCCTCTACATCAACAAAAAGAACACCGAAGAGGAGATAACCAAATCAATACCATTCACAGTAGCCCCCAAGAAGATAAAATACTTAGGAATAAATCTTACCAAGGATGTAAAAGACCTATACAAAGAAAACTATAAAACTCTGCTACAAGAAATTCAAAAGGACACACTTAAGTGGAAAAACATACCCTGCTCATGGATAGGAAGACTTAACATAGTAAAAATGTCTATTCTACCAAAAGCCATCTATACATATAACGCACTTCCAATCCAAATACCAATGTCATATTTTAAGGGGATAGAGAAACAAATCACCAATTTCATATGGAAGGGAAAGAATCCCCGGATAAGCAAAGCATTACTGAAAAAGAAGAAGAAAGTGGGAGGCCTCACTCTACCTGATTTCAGAACCTATTATACAGCTACAGTAGTCAAAACAGCCTGGTACTGGTACAACAACAGGCACATAGACCAATGGAACAGAATTGAGAACCCAGATATAAATCCATCCACGTATGAGCAGCTGATATTTGACAAAGGACCAGTGTCAGTCAATTGGGGAAATGATAGTCTTTTTAACAAATGGTGCTGGCATAACTGGATATCCATTTGCAAAAGAATGAAACAGGACCCATACCTCACACCATGCACAAAAACTAACTCCAAATGGATCAAAGACCTAAACATAAAGACTAAAACGATAAAGATCATGGAAGAAAAAATAGGGACAACCCTAGGAGCCCTAATACAGGCATAAACAGAATACAAAACATTACCAAAAATGATGAAGACAAACCAGATAACTGGGAGCTCCTAAAAATCAAACACCTATGCTCATCTAAAGACTTCACCAAAAGAGTAAAAAGACCACCTACAGACTGGGAAAGAACATTCAGCTATGACATCTCAGACCAGCGCCTGATCTCTAAAATCTACATGATTCTGTCAAAACTCAACCACAAAAAGACTAACAACCCAATCAAGAAGTGGGCAAAGGATATGAACACACATTTCACTAAAGAAGATATTCAGGCAGCTAACAGACACATGAAAAAATGCTCCCGATCATTAGCCATTAGAGAAATGCAAATTAAAACTACGATGAGATTCCATCTCACACCAACCAGACTGGAATTAATCCAAAAAACACAAAATAATAAATGTTGGAGAGGCTGCGGAGAGATTGGAACTCTCATACACTGCTGGTGGGATTGTAAAATGGTACAACCACTTTGGAAATCCATCTGGCGTTATCTTAAACAGTTAGAAATAGAACTACCATACAACCCAGAAATCCCACTCCTAGGAATATACCCTAGAGATACAAGAGCCTTCACACAAACAGATATATGCACACCCATGTTTATTGCAGCTCTGTTTACAATAGCAAAAAGCTGGAAGCAACCAAGGTGTCCGTCAACGGACGAATGGGTAAATAAATTGTGGTATATTCACACAATGGAATACTACGCATCGATAAAGAAGAGTGACGAATCTCTGAAACATTTCATAACATGGAGGAATCTGGAAGGCATTATGCTGAGCGAAATGAGTCAGAGGCAAAAGGACAAATATTGTATAAGACCTCTATTATAAGATCTTGAGAAATAGAAAAAACGGAGAAGAACACACACTTTTGTGGTTACAAAGGGGGGAGGGAGGGAGAGGGTTTTTTATTGATCAATCAGTAGATAAGAACTGCTTTGGGTGGAGGGAAAGACAACACTCAATACAAGGAAGGTCAGTCTAATTGGACTGGACTAAAAGCAAAGAGGTTCCCGGGATAAAATGAAAGCTTCAAATGCCAGCAGAGCAGGGTCTGGGGTCTGGGGAACATGGTTTGAGGGGACTTCTAAGTCAATGGGCAAAACAATTCTATTATGAAAACATTCTGCATCCCACTTTGAAATGTGGCGTCTGGGGTCTTAAATGCCAACAAGCGGCCATCTAAGATACATCAATTGGTCTCAACCCACCTGGAGCAAAGGCAAAGGAAGAACACCAAGGTCACACAACAACTAAGAACCCAAGAGACAGAAAGGGCCACATGAACCAGAGACCTACATTATCCTGAGACCAGAAGAACTAGTTGGTGCCCAGCCACAATCGATGTCTGCCCTGTCAGGGAGCACAACAGACAACTCCTGAGGGAGCAGGAGACCAATGGGATACAGACCCCAAATTCTCATAAAAAGACCATACCTAATGGTATGACTATGACTGCGACTAGAGGAATCCTGGAGACAATGCTCCCCAGACCTTCTGATGGCACAGGACAGGAACCATCCCCGAAGACAACTCATCAGGCATGAAAAGGACTGGTCATTGGTGGGGAGAGAGATGCTGATGAAGAGTGAGCTAATTAAATCAGGTGGACACTGGAGAGTGTGTTGGCAACTCTTGACTGGAGGGGGGATGGGAAGATAGAGAGAGAGGGAAGATGGCAAAATTGGCACGAAACGAGAGACTGAAAGGGCTGACTCAATAGGGGGAGAGCAAGTGGGAGAAGGCAGTAAGATGTATATAAACTTACATGTGACAGACTGATTGGAATGGTAAATGTTCACTTGAAGCTTAATAAAAATTAATTAAAAAAATATGCATTTAGCTATAAAACTCAGAATTTTGCTACTTAATTATAATATGGCATATTTTATAAAAATTAAAACAATAATTTTGTGAAGTTACGTCAAGACTAGGGTATGATTTTTAACTTTACACATTTAGAAAATTGATTGTCAATTTACCCAGATGTCATATTCATGTTTTCAGGGCTGGAAAATTTTAAACATCAATTTCTTGTTTTACATGATAAATATGAACTCTAAAATATGACTATTATGTTATCTGTAGGAAATTTACATAGAAAGCCAAATTTTTACCAGAATATTGCTTAGTGGGTAGAGTAATGTTGATTAGAGTAGGTAAGTGAATTATTTTAATAGCTAAATGCATCAAATTATCTATCTGGGAAACAAATTACAATTAGGCAATCTTTCCTCTAGATTATACTTAAAATAAGTTGACAATTTTTTAATCTATAACTCTCCTGTTTTCTAGGGCCCATAGAGACCATCACTTATCTTGGTATACCTATCATTATTTCAGATGTATAACAGTATTCTTTCTTTATGTTAATTGTGATGAAGTCATAACCATTTATTCAACATATTTCTTAATATATACTCTGCATCAGGCACTATGTTAAGCATGAGAAATATGAAAAAAATGGCTTCAACATGCTTGCAATCTAGAGAACATGAGAGATTTATTACATAAACAGTTTTATTTCATTGTGATGCATCCAATTTGTAAATTATTCACAAAGATCAGCAATATCAAGTAGATATCCATGGCTCCATTCTAAGAATGTTTTACAGAAGCATCAAAAATTTAAATGAGATATTGAAGAATGAACAAAAATATATCATGTAGACAAATGGTAGACAAATTTCTATTAAAGTAAATGATGAGTTCACATATAAACAGTCCCAAGTAATTTGATCTTCCTAGAATACGAGTTGAAAAAGGGAAGGTGCCAAGAGATGAAGCTAAAAATAGAGGAAGGGGATTTCCTTCTTCAGCAGTATGAGGACAGAACATATACACTTAAGGATTTAAAGAAAAAATATAGACATGAAAGACATGTAGAAGATATGGGAAATAATAAAATGATTAAATAATTTAAAGTAACTTCTAGAGATGAAAATAAAGCATTCAAAAAAATTTTTTTAAATGTACTGGATGAGAGTAACAAACATTTAGACATTGAAAAAGATAAGATCACTGATCTTGGATACATAGCAATAGAAACTATCAAATCGAATAACAGAAAGAAAAAAAGACTAAAAACAAAATGAAGAGATTCTCAGTGACCTGTGGGACAATGTTAAGAAGACTATCATATGTGTAACTAGAATTGCAGAAATGTATGCATGGCAGAGAGATGAGGGACAAAAAACTATTTGAAGAAATAATAGCCGAAATTTTCCATAACAAGTAAACTCTGTGATCTCACAGATCCAAGAAGTTAAACAAAATTAATGAAGGATGAACACAAAGAAAGCCACATGAAGACACACCATACTTAAGTTATGAAAAACCAGTAATGATGAAAAAAAAAGTAAAAGTGTTGGAGAAAAAAAGACATTTTTCATACAGAAGCAACAATAAGAATGGTCACAATTTTCTCATTATAAAATGTTCAAGCCAGATGAAAATAGAAGAGTATCTTTAAAGTACTGAAAGAGTAAGTAGTAACTTTGGTGAAAGGTAAGATAGTACACGATACAGGGGGAGTCAGCACAGCCTGACCAAGGCAAAGTCATGGAAGCTTCACAGACACATCCAAACTCCCCGAGGGACCAAATTACTGGTCTAAGGGCTGGGGACCATGGTCTCAGGGGACATCTAGTTCAATCGGCATAATACAGTTTATAAAGAAAATGTTCTACATCCTACTTTGGTGAGTAGCATCTGAGGTCTTAAAAGCTTGTGAGTGGCCATCTATGATACTCCACTGGTCCTACTTTGTCTTTAGCAATGGAGAATGAAGAAAATCAAAAACACAAAGGAAAGATTAGTCCAAAGTACTAATGGACCACAAGTAACACAGCTTCAACGAGGCTGAGTCCAGCACAACAAGATGGTGCCTAGCTGCCACCACCAACTACTCTGACAGAGATCATAATACAGGGTCCCAGACAGAGCTGGAAAAAAATGTAGAACAAAATTCTAAATCACAAAAAAAAGATCTGACAAGGACTGGAGAAACCTCGAGAGTATGGCCCCCAGAGAGCCTTTTAACTCAGTATTGAAGTCACTCCTGAAGTTCACCCTTCAGCCAAAGATTACACAGGCCCACAATAATAATAATAATAAACATAGCTAAACCACATATACGAGTCTAAATGGGCACACCAGCCCAGAGGCAAGGACAGGAAGGCAAGAGACAGGAAAGCTGGACAAATGGAAATGGGGAACCCAAGGTTGAGAAGGAAAGAGTGTTGACACAATGGAGGGTTAACAATCAATGTCACAAAAATTATGTGTATTAATTGTTTAACGAAAAACTAATGTGTTCTGTAAACTTCATCTAAAGCACAATAAAAAAAAATAGCATTTAGAAAATATGTCTGAAATGCATTGTTAAACAAGAGCAGATTTCAAAATTGTAAAAAATGTAGTACTAAAAGAAATAAGTTTTACATACATAGAAATTATTTTTTGAAATAAAGGCTAATGACAAATTTTTAAGTCTTTTTTTTGCAAACAAAAATTGAAAAAAATTGTCATCAATAGCCTTGCACTCTCTATAAAAAACTCTTTAGACAAAAGTAAAACAATAAAAAATAAAAACCTGAATCTATGCAAAAGAAGGAAATCTGCTGAAAACACTAAATATTTGATAAATGTAAAAGACATGTTGTCTCATTTTTAATGTTTTAAAATATAGTGACTGTTTAAAGCAATAATAATAGTGTATTGTAGGCCTTAAAACAGACGTAGAACAAAATGTATAACATCAAAAGCACAGAGAACGGGAGAAAGTGATGGAAGTATAACATTGGAAGAAGGATATAATATTGGAAGGTACATTATAATGAGACGAAGATGAAATTTTAAAACCTACAGCAACCATGGAAAAAAGAAAGTAAATCAATATTGGAGTTAAAAACTAATATTAAAACCTCAAATCATTCAAAAGAAGGAACTAAAAGTTCAGAACAAAGAACAGATGGAATAAATAGAGAACAAATAACAAGATGGGAGATTAAACCCAATCCAACTGATAATTGCAGTAAGTGGATGATCTAAGCACTCCAGTTAAAAGACAACTATCCAGCTATATGGAATCAAATTGACAACAGCAACTCAAAAGATTAGAAAGGACACTTAGGGAGCAATCAGTGTATGTTAATGAGGGAGGAAGAACTCAGAAAAGGAGGGTAAGAATGGTGCACAACTTGAAGAGTGTAATCGATGTCACTAAGTCGTCCACATAGAAAATGTTGGATTGCTGTATGTTCTGCTGTGTATATTCTCAACAACAATAAAAATAAATTATAAAAAGAAAAACAAAAAGCTTAAACCAAAAAGAAAAAAAAAAAAAAGACAAATATCAGCAACAGTATCAAAAGCAAGTTTCAACTACATGCTTTCTCAAGAAATCTACTTTTAATATGGACTTTAATGTGCTAAAAAAAACTTGATGGAAAAATATAGATCATGTAAGCACTAATCCTAACTAAGCTGAAGTGACTATCAAACAAATTGCGCTTTAAGACAAGAAACATTAGCAGGTTAACAGAGGGACTTTCAATATGATAAAGGGGTCAGTTAATCAAGGGGACATAAAATCCCAAATGTGTTTGGGCTCAGTAAAAGAGCTTCAAAGTACATGAATCAAAAATCGATAGAAATGAAAGTAGAACTAGATAAATTCACAATGATATTTTTAAAAATTCAGCACTTGTTTCAATGATACAGTAAGCAGAAAGAAAATTAGCAAGAATATAGACAACTTGAATAACATAACCAACTCACTTGAATTAACCAAATTTCATAGAATGTTCAACCCAACAATAGCAGAATATACATTCTTCTTGGGTACACATAGAACATTTACCAGAATGGAACATGTGCTTAGCCATAAAATAATTCAATGTATTTAAAAGGATTAAAAACATATAGAGAATGTTTTCTGACCACAGTGTAGTTAAATTAAGAATCAATAACAAGAGATACCTAGAAAATTTCCAAATATTTGGAAAGTGAAATAAAAAAAGTAAAAAAATAAAAAAAAACTTCTAAACAACCCATAAATCAGAGAAGGCATTACAAAAAAAATAAGAAAATATTTTAAATAAATTTAAAATATATAATAATTTGTGAGACAAAAGCAGTGCTTAAAGAAAGTTTATAATTTTAAATGCTTACACTAGATTAGAAGAAAGGTCCAAAATACATGATCAAAACCTCAGTCTTAATAAGCTAGAAAAAAGAATAAAGTGAACAAAAATAAGTAAAATAAATAATAAAAAGTAGAAATCAATGACATAGAAAAAATAAGCAAATAGTAGA
This sequence comes from Elephas maximus indicus, assembly GCF_024166365.1. Lineage (NCBI taxonomy): Eukaryota > Metazoa > Chordata > Mammalia > Proboscidea > Elephantidae > Elephas > Elephas maximus. Next base: position 44,905,021 of record NC_064823.1, read on the forward strand.
AAAAATCAATGAAACCAGAAACTATTTTTTTTAAAGAAATGTTTAATAAGGATTAAGGGCTATTAATTAGATTGCTTATGAAAAAGACGAATGTAAAGGATGAAAGAGAAGATATCCTTCTAGATCCTACAAACATTAAAGTGTAAAAAATGGAATGTTGTGGATGACTTTATGCCAATAAATATAACAATTTAGATAAAATGGACACATTCTTGGCAAGACAAATTGTCAAAATTATTTGAAGAAAAAATATAAGAAATATAAAACCCACTGCTGTCCAGTCAATTCCAACTCATAGCGACCCTATAGGATTTCCAAGGCTGTAAATCTTTACAGAAACAGACTGCCACATCGTTCTCCTGGAGAGCAGCTGGTGGGTTTGAACAGCAGACCTTTTGGTTAGCAGCTGACCCCCTTAACCACTGCACCACCAGGGCTCTTATAAGAAATATAAGGAATATAAATTTATAATAAAACCCTTTCAATAAAGAAAACTCTATGCCCAAAAGGCTTCGTTGATGAATTACATTAAAAAAAAAAATTAAGAAAAAGAAGGAGAATACACCTACCAATTTATTTAAGAATACGAGGAAACTTACTTGATAAAGGACATCTCCTAAAAATCTATAGTTAACATACCTACTGGTGAATGAATGTTTCCTGCCCGAGACCAGGAACAGGGAAAGCCAATCTTTCTACTTATATGTAATAGTTTATTGGCAGTCTTAGTCAACAATGCATAACAATTAGTAAGAAAAAAGTCAAACCGTCTTTAATTATTGATAATATGGTTGTGTACGTAGAAGATCCTAAGAATTTTTTTTTTTAATTCTAGAACTAGTAAGTGAAATTAGTAACGGTTGCAGGATGCAAGGAGAATATACAAAAATCATGTTTATTACTATATTCTAGCAATAAACAATTGGAATTAAAATTTTTTAAGTAGCATTTAAAATAGCACACAAACACATGAAATTCACAGCAATAAATTTAAATATATAGAAAGGCAAGAGGGAGCAGGAAAGCTGGTAATAGGGAACCCAGGGTTGAGAGGGGAGAGTGTTGACATGTTGTGGGGTTGTTAACCAATGTCATAGAACAATGTGTGTACTGACTATTTGGCGAGATACTGGTTTGTTCTGTAAACCTTCATCTAAAGTACAATAAAATAAAAAAAATTAAATATATACTCATTAACCGAACTTAGAGCAGACACCCAATTAGCATAGCACACTACAGCCCAGAACTCCTGGGCTCAAGCAATCTTCCAGCCTCAGCTTCTTGAGTAGCTGGGACTATAGGCATGGGACCACTGCACCTTGCATATACATTTAATATTACAGAAAATTGTTTTGCTGAGAGAAAATAAAGCCTGATAAATGGAGAAATACACCATATTCATGATTGGAAGATTCAATATTTCGGGTGATGGAGATGCTCTGTATTTTTATTGTGGAAGTGGTTACATATGTGTGCTTTCTGAGTATATCAAAATATCGTACAGTTCATGTGCTCAGCTAGCTGTTTTTATAAATTATGTTTTCTAGTGTTTACAAAATAAAATCTATTTTTAACTAAATTAGCCTCCACAACATAGACAAATGGTTTAAAAAGTAATAATCCACTAAATATAATGCTAATAATGCTGTCACGGATTGAATTACGTCCCCCCAAAAATGCGTGTATTAACTTTCTTAGGCCATGATTCCCAGTATTCTGTGGTGTCTTCCATTTTGTGGTTGTAATTTTATGTTAAAAAGGATTAGGGCGGGACCGTAACAACTTTACCCAGGTCACGCTACTGATCCAGTGGAAAGGGAGTTTCCCTGGGGTCTGGCCTACACCACTTTTTATCTATCAAGAGATAAAAAGGAAAGAGAAGCAAGTAGAGAGTTGGGGACCTCTTACCACCAAGAAAGCGGTGCAGGGAGCAGAGCACATCCTTTGGACCCAGGGTCCCTGAGCGAAGAAGCTCCAAGTCTAGGGAAAGATTGATGAGAAGGCCGACAGAGAGAAAGACTTCCTCCTAGAGCTGACACCCTGAATTTGGACCTTTAGCCTACTTTACCGTGAGAAAATAAACATCCCTTTGTTAAAGCCATCCGCTCCTGGTATTTCTATTATAGCAGCACTAGATGACTAAGACAAATGCCAATGCAGCAATGAGGACATGGTGGAGTTGACATCTAATCAGCCACATTATAAGGTTTAAAATAAATGATGATTTAAGATTTGCCATGAAATCAAGCAAAACAAATTGAAATAACAAGCTTATTTGAAATACAGATTTATATCCACTATCACTTACATCTTGCTCAAAATTTATTTTCCTTGAGATATTAGCTAATAAGAGTGGCAAAACATTAAAAATATTTTTCATTTTATTTTTATATTCTTCTTTTCTACTTGGAAGTATGCTTTAATCTAACGGTAGGAACTGTCTAATTAGTGAAGTGTGGAAAACACTGGCATTAGCATTGGGGAGCCATTGAAAAGCTTTCAACAGAGCAGCCAGCACACGGCCTTATTTTCACTTAGGACATTGGGGATGGAATTTGTAGAAGATGAAAAAAAAAAAGAAATAAAACAGAGGCAAAAAGTTGAGTTTAGAGGCTATTGCAGTAATTGAGCTGAGAGATGAATGTTGTTAGGTGCCATCAAGTTGATTCCGACTCTTAGCAACTCCATGTGACAGAGTAGAACTGCTCCATAGGGTTTTCTTGGCTGTAATCATTAGGGCCTGCATTAAGGGAGTCGTAGTAAGGATGGATGAAGGAAAGCAGGCTGTTTTGTGAGTGAGTTAGGCCACAGAATTAGGGGATGTGATGACTGATTGGCAAGGGACAGGGTGCACACTGAGAATGAAGGTGGAAACAAGGGCCCCAGGTCCCTAGGTTTGGGAACTGAGTGTGGTATACCTCCCAAATGTGCTTCAGCGAGATGTGAAAAACTCCTTAAACTCCTTTATGGAGTACTCAGCAATACATTCTATAGATTGCTAATCTTATCTGCTTCATGTAGAATTTATTAGTTATAATTTTAAAGACATAAACTCTGGCTTTCTAATCAAGTTTGTTTAATATACGTTTATTGAATATTTTGTGAATATCTACTGTTCATCAGCTCAGTATTGAAACCTGAGAAACATACTCTACTGTGGCTCCTTTTATTAAATGACAACAGATATGTATGTTGAAAAACTATTATGTTTATATATTGTATTATATATAATTTTATATAGTTATGGATATTCTATATATAGTTATATCTGACCATTTTTCCCACTGATCAATCATTCCTTTTTATGGCCATCATACAAGAAAGCATCATACAATAAAGGACAAATATGAACAAAGTAGTTTTAAGCAGGAATTCTACACACACAAAAATTTCTGTATCATACCTTCACTGTTTTCCTTGCATTTCACAGTGCAGTCATTTTTTCCTTTGTGACTACAACTTCTCTCTGCAAGTGGAAAAAAAGCCACAATTGTTAATGATACAGTGAAATGCGAGCCTGAAAACTAGAATGCACTATAAGCCAAAACTAGTGAAAAAGTACACTACCGCTGCCAGTGAAAATGACAACCTAAACGTTTGTGTAACTAGGCAGCTGAATGAGAAAAACAGAGAAAAGAGAACAGAATAAGAGGAGAAATGAAGCAAAGGAAGAAGAGAGGTGGCATATGTCACAAAGAATAAAGACACAGGTCTTCAGTCTTCCTGAACTCTGGCGGTGACCTTGCCAAGCTATTCAAGCTCTTGTCTGAAATTATATATCATCCTGCTATGTGGGGGCAAGTGACTATATGTGCTCTGTATAATACAACAAGAAAACAAAAAGATTTTAATTATTTTTGAAAAATACCTGAAGCATGTCCTTCTGCAGGTTCATGGACCGTAGACACCCCACATGGACGTATTTAACAGAAAAGAAGAGCCCTGAGAAAGTTTTGTTGTTTTTACCCTTCTTGCCTTTTCAGTTCCTAATTGTTTTAGAATTTCTGACACAATTAGTTCGGCAAAAATAAAATGCAAAAGGAATTCCTATTGGCACTTAACCATATAAATACTATGTGAACAGGAATGATGTTTTGTTAACATTCTGCAATCTCCTGTTTTCAATTTCCTCCAGTCTTTCAGATAATAAAGCTTTGGCTGTGCCTCCGGATACAGGATAAATTAGGCAGAGTTTAAAGCCCTGTCTTGCTAATGACTCTTCTTGTAAAATATCCTAAAAATCCTTGTAATTGGTTCCTTGAGGAGCTTAAATAGAAGGGCACTCTCAGATTCACAGGTGATGAAATGTTTGACATAAGACCCAGAAATGGTGAAATTTTACCTTACCTGCCTGGTCTTACTTAGACGATTCATTCTACAATCTACAGCTGCAGGTTTGCCCAGTTTTAGTTTTCCAGCTTTTTATTGAGTTATATTCCTAATGATCCAGAAAGAGAGGACTATTGCAACTCTCCTGGAGACTATCAGTATGAGATAATAATAGATTTACAATTTTTTTTCTTAAATTCCTATTTTCTGATTTTCAATCTTCTTTAAGCTTTAGGACCGAATGTTATCCCTTATTCACATTTTCTGTTGTCTTAAAGTCGATTAAAATGTCACTCCAAAAAGATTTACATAGGTTTTCTTGATCTTACTCCAATTATGTGTCATCGTTCAATTTTTCAAATAAGCAAAACAAGAATACATTTTTTTAAAAGATTCAAACAATGCAGAATTTGACAGAGTAAAACAATGCATTCCCCTTTGGCTTATACTTAACTCCTCCTCCTTTCCCTTGGGTCAGGGGTTAATTTATATTCTTCTGGTTATATATTTTAATTTTAATTTTTCTTAATCAAGTAGATGAGAGAAAACAAAAGATTCCAGCAAAAGGTATCCCCTGACCTCCCTGTTGTTGTTAGATACCATCGAGTCAATTCCAACACCTAGTGACCCCCATAGGAAAGAATACAACTGCCCCATAGGATTTCCAAGGCTGTAATCTTAAAACAAACAAACAAAATTTTTTTTTTTAATCTGTACGGAAGTATATTGTCACATCTTTCTCCTGCGGAACAGCTGGTAGGTTTAAACAGCCGACCTTTCAGTTAGGAGCCTAGCACTTAACCATTGCTTCACCGGGGCTTCTCCTAACCTCCCCCCCACCCCGCCCCGGAAAAGAAAGAAAAAGTCAGCTACAAAAACTTAATAAGGAAAATTTTCTAAGTATTAATTCCTTCAGAGAGCTCCATTTTGCTACTGAGTATCCTATAGCAAAATGAACAATAAACTTGCAACTATCCATGCTACTAGACAAAAGGCTATAATAGAATACCAGATAAGACAAGGGCATAATTCCAAGTGCTACCATTCATCATCCTTGCAAACATGGAAAAGCCATTTAACCCCTCATGTGGAAAATGAAAGTCATCATAACCATCCACACAGAGCAGCTGAGAGGCTGTTTCATATATTAGGGATGATATCATGAGGTTCTAATTGGGGAAGCAGAAACCACGCTTAGTATTCTTAGTATGTCAAACAGAATATTTAACATAAGGAATTGTTTATACTGGAAATGCAATTGTTGAGAAGCCAAATTGGGGACAAGAAGTGACCTAGAGATTGCAACAGCAGGAAGCCATTACCACCTTGGGCTAAAGGGACAAAGGGAGGAGCAGTGATATGGCAGCCCAGGGACAGGCATCAACAAACAGACACTGGAGCCATGTAGACCCATCAGACTGGAGCTGTAAAGGAAATGTAGAAGCTGCCTAGATGCTGTGCAAGACAGAGTCAGTGGGGGGAGGGGGGGAAGGTGGCAGCAATATTCTGGTCTCTCTTTGCTACCTGCTCTCCAGTCTCCTACAGTGCCTTTATTAGCTGAATTCAACCTGAAGCCAGCTGACACAACAGTCTGGAAATTAGCTTGTAGGAATCATCCCTCACTCCACTGCAATACAGAGCAGAGCAGCAGAAGAACTAGGAATGGCTCTGCGGAAACAGCACAGGGCCTTTGCACGTGCTCTTTCCTTTGCCAGTAAGAGTTTCCATGTATCCCTTAAATCTCAGCTTAAATGTCATTCCTCTGAGAGGGCTGCCCTAACCATCCAAACTAAAGCTAGTAGCTCTCCCTACATAATAACTCTCCCCAGGTAGTGACCCTATATGACAGAGTAAAACTGCCCCATAGGGTTTCCAAGGAGTAGCTGGTAGATTCAAACTGCCCACCATTTGGTTAGCAATCATGTCACTTAATGGTGTTGCTTAATCATTGCATCACCAGGGCTCCCTCCCTACATTATCTTCCTCAAAATTCCTTATATCAGCCAATTTTTCTTCCCTTCTTAATACTTGTAACTGCTTCTAAATATATGCTGTCTTAGTCATCTAGTGCTGCTATAACAGAAATACCACAAGTGGATGGCTTTAACAAAGAGAAATTTATTTCTTCACAGTAAAGTAGGCTAAAAGTCATAATTCAGGGTGTCAGCTCCAGGGGAATGCTTTCTCTCTCTGTTGGCCTTCTCATCAATCTTCCCCAGATTAGGAGCTTCTCCACACAGGGACCCCAAGTCCAAAGGACAACTCTGCTCCCAGTGCTTCTTTCTTGGTGGTATAAGGTCCACTCTCTGCTTCCTTCACTTTCCTTTCATCTATTGCAAGATAAAAGGTGGTGCAGGCCACAACCCAGGGAAACTCCCTTTACATTGGATCAGGGATGTGACCTTAGTAAGGGTGTTAAAATCCTATCCTAATCCTCTTTAACATAAAATTACAATCACAAAATGGAGGACAACCACACAATACTGGGAATCATGGCCCAGCCAAATTGGTGCACACACTTTTGGGAGGACATAATTCAGTCCATGACATACGCTTTATCTGTTTATTTATGTGGCAAGGTCATAATATACACAGCACATATCAGAGGCACAAAACACCACACATTTATTTGTTTTAATAACACATCTTTTTGTGAAGCTTAAACTTGCCTATTGAACGTAGCTCAGTCTTTTCCAGTTTCACACTGACTGTTCGTTTTCTGTAAATATTCAATCAATTCAAAATTCAAACTCCCCATCAGGATTTTTTCCTCCTCTCTCTAAGGATTTATCCTCCCCTCTGCTTTCTAAAAGAGTGCATGTTGGTGCAGAATAAGTTTATTCCTTTCATAGTGCATGGGAAGTTTCCCCTGCCCTCTGGCCACTGCAGCATCAGCTGAGAAGCCTCTGATTCCACCTGGTAATTAATTGACTTGTCTGGGCTGGATCTACTCAGGTATGACTGGTCACCTAGCCTGAAGGCTAATGATGACCAGGGATTAGGTGTTTGATTTCAAGCCTGAAGCCCCACACTCTAGACATTCTTATCCCAACTCCAGACTCTTCTGGTCCACTTTGTCCTCTCAGCAACTTTGCTCTCCTAGCCAAAGTGGGCAGTAATGGTCAAGGGCTTTGGAGTGCTTAAGCCTCAGTGGGATGAGGTTATTCTCAGGAATCTCTTTCAGCCATCATTAAATCCATTCCTCTTGAGCCAAGGCATTTCCATTTCTGAGTTACAGGAACTTTCTTTATGTCTTTATCTGTTCATTGGCTAATTCTTCAAGATCTGGATCATAAAAAAGCCCAAATCACCCCTCTCGCTTTCCTCCTCATCATCATCCTTCTTTCTTTTTCCCTCACTTTCTCAACAAAGCCTACATTTACAAAGTATCTTCCTCCTTTGACTTAGCTGTATTTTGAAACTCACCAAGGAGCAACGAATTGATAAATAGCTAGTTTAATAATACAAATGTCTAGTTTAATAATTGTAGTAATTATGTCTGCTTTATTTGTTTTATACCTTCATATAAAGGATGTTCTTTACCTGTCCCTAAACCAATTGCCTAGCCTGTCATGGTGGCTGCTCTCTTTCCTGCACTGCTTTGAGACTATCTGGGCCCCAGGAGCCAATCATTCTTGCTTCGTTCCAACTCCTTTGAGCTCCAGCTCAAGTTCTACCAAGACACACTCCCTTCCCTGGCAAACATACACCACCAATCACAGATAGGTATGATCGTGTCTGTCTTGGTCATCTAGTGCTGCTATAACAGGAATATCACAAGTGGATGGTTTTAACAAAGAGAAGTTTATTCTCTCACAGTCCAGTAGGCTAGAAGTCCAAATTCAAGGTGCCCATTCCAGGGGAAGGCTTTCTTTCCCTGTCAGCTCTGGAGGAAAGTCCTTGTCATCAGTCTTCCCTTGGTCTGGGAACATCTCAGCGCAGAAACTTCGGGTCCAAAGGACTCACTCTGCTCCCGGCACTGCTTTCTTGGTTGTATGAGGACCCCAGGTCTCTCTGTACGCTTCTCTAATTTATATTTCAAAAAAGATTGGCTTAAGACACTATCTAATCTTGTAGATCTCATCAATATAACTGCCACTAATCCATCTCATTACATCATAGTGATAGAATTTATAACACATAGGGAAATCACATCAGATGATAAAATGGTAGACAATCATACAATGCTGGGAATCATGACCTAGCCAAGTTGACAGATATTTCTGGTGACCCAGTTTAGTCCATGACAGTGTCTTTCACCCAATAGCTTCCTTCTTTACTCCTTAAGCATTGAACTTAGTACAGAAAACTCAAGATTAAGAAAGCCAGTTTGCTGCTTAGAGACTTTGTATGCCCGAGTATCACAGATGGAAGAATCATATATGAATTCAGCCTTGTGAAAATATTGACTCTATTTTGTGGTTTCACAGCATATATCAAGAAAATGTCTGACGGCAGTTTCAAAATAAAGTTAAGTCAATAGGGGGAAAGTAGTTTACAAATCTAGCCTTTACAGAAAGAGAAGAGAGAGAGAAAAAAAGAGAGATAAAAAAGATTTGGGCTTTCCTATTATCCCAATGGTGGACAATTAACTACTTTCTATCAAAGTTCTTCTTTTTTTCTGAGTTTAACAAGAACAATTTATGTTCTCCTTTAGAGAGTACTTTGACTATCGTATCTCATAAACTATACCATTAATGTTGGAAAGAGCTCACAAGTAAGCACAAGCAAAAAATAAATACATGAATGAATAAATAAATAAGTAGAAAGAAAAAATAGATAGTGCATAAATAAATAAATAACCAAAGAAATGGCACAAATTATAAATTAAATCTATGTTTCTTACCCACAGGAAACTCTGTTCACAGTTGCTTTATATACAATTCAAACAAGTAAGAAAAACTAAAAATAATAGAGGCAAAAATTTGAAAAGCATAGCAGCCTGAAGCCATTCAGTATAAATACCAAAATAATTATTGAGAATATTATTGTATCCCATTATGACTCATTAATTGGGACTCATGATGATAATCCTGAGAGAGTTTAGAAAAAAAAAAAAAGTTTAAATGGTGTTTTTTCTCTGAAAAAGGAAGAGAAATTTAAACACATTAAAGAAAAATTAAACTGAATTTTAGTACTTTTACACAGATAAGATTCAGCTAATAACTGAAATAAATCACTTCATTCCACACCCACCTAAAATATTATGTTTCTATTCCTACTGTGTTTTTTAATGGATCACTTAGTCTTTCCCTGAGACTATGGAAGATGACTCTTGGCTTCTAACATAGAAAGAAATCATCAGCTTTTCTTTTCTCTTTTGGAAATGTATGCCTGGAAATAGATACATCTCTCCCTGCTGTTCACCCCAGTCTTTTACCAACTAGTTCAGCATGCGAAGAGTCTTTGTCTACAACTTCCAGCATTTCCCATTTTTTCCTATCTAATCTTGTCAGCCTCTGAAATAAATCAAAGAGAACTGAAACAAATATCATGAAAGCATTCCAAGATAGGAATTACGAAACAAAAATTCTTGACACTCAATTAAAAAGGTGGTCTGCTCATCATCAGCCAATTCTTGGAGAAGACAATATAATTAACTATGGTAATTTTGTCATCAACCTTTTATCTGAAAGGCAATGGGTCAGATACGGAATTATAATTCAGACACAATGTCTTTATTTAGATTAAAGAGAAACTATCCCCTTTGAATGATATAAGGATAGTTCCCAAATACAGGTCATCTCTTTATCACTTTCCTGCACAGAGCCAAGCCAGTGTGACACCGAAGAGAAACAGAACTGGGAAAGGAATCAGATATTTAGCCACAGGGCTTCTGAGAACAGTATCCGCTTACCTTAAATCTTGTGGTGCAAATTTACAACTCGGTAGGGTTAACTCATTAACAGGAATACAGAAGAGCAAAAACACTGAAACGCAGTAACACTGGCATTCATCTGTGTAATAAAAGCTTTCTTTCTAGAAATTGCTCTGTTGGGTATGGTTGGAGCCACTTACTTGCAACTTACTTTCAGAAGACATTTGAATCTCCTAGGGGATTCTCAAGCCTAGGACCAGGATTCGGCCTTGATTCTTCTTCTTCAACCTAAAAATATTAAGCCTCACCTCTTAAGTACCTCTCGAATCTGATCCTTCTCCTCTTTGCCTCCACTGTCACAATAGTCGAAGCCACCACATCTGTGGCTTAAATTTCTGAAACAGCATTTTAACTAGTCTCTTTGCATACACTTATATTAACCCACCTCTAGAATACCAAGAATGTCCCTACCTCTATCCACTGCTTTCTGCAGATAATGTAATTTAAAAAATGCAAATATAATCACATGATACCTCTGCTTAAAACTCTTCAATGGATTCTAAATACTCTTTGGATAAAGCCCAAATTCCTTAATACAACCTAACAAGACTCTTCTTAATCAGACTTATGCATACTTTTTCAACCCTGTTTTGTACCAGGGATGTTGATTAGAGATCTATACCTTGCATGCCATCCGCATAGAATATCACCTCCAAAGCTAGCACTTCAGCTGTGCCTTTAGCAGGTTGTTTCAATGCTCTATTCATTTGTCAGGCTCTAGGCAGTGCACTAGGTAATATGACTAACTGATCCTGTGGTCATGGTCCCATTCCTGCACCACCTTTGATATAAAAAGAGTGCCTCCTGATCTGATGCAATGTTATGTGGGATCCCACACCAGTGGATCAAACACTTAAGCCTTCAGGTAATGGTACTGGCTAAGACCTTGTGGACAGAAAAAGCAACCCCGTACCTGCAATACATGTCTATTCTTGTGAGAATGAACCACCGTCCGTTAGAGATAGAAGGGGCCCAGTGTAAATAGCTTGCCAAGAGTGGTGAATTTATCTCCTCGAGGAATGACGTCATATTGAGAGCTCATTACTTGCCCATGTTGCTGGAACATTAGACATGCAGCAGTGGTAGTAGATAGATGAGTCTTGGTAAGTGGGAATCCATAACATTGGGGCCCATGTGTGATCTCCACCTATGCCATCAGCACTTATGGACCCATCCTTCCTGCAATGACCAAATAATGAAAGAGAATGGCTAATGTCAAAAATGGCTGGGTCACATGGTCTACCTGGTGGTTTAGTGCCTTTTCTGTGGTGAATGTTCTCCGGTGGACATTAAAAGCCTTTTGTTACCAATTTTTTATTTTCTTTAAAAAAAAAAATTATGGCATGTGTTTTCAGTTTTGGGATGCATGCTTACTAATTAAATGTGTTTAAATTTTTGGTTGGTAATATGGATTTTGAGAAATATGATCTGGTAACACAAGCCACCGATAAGGCAAGTGGCACTGCAGTACCACTGATATGTGGCATGACAATATGCCAGTAAGAACTGAATAAAGAATGTATTGCAGGTGTCTTTCCATTAGGTTACATAGGGAATCTCTGATTTTCCAAATATGACACAGAAAAACCCAAACAAACCCATCAGGGCTCTGTAACTATCACACACGAAAGCCCTAATTATGTTTGCAAGCCTTATCTCACAGAAATAAAGAGGAAAAATGCAAAAGTTTACAAAACTAACACATTCAGGAAACATCACCTAATAGAATGCTCAACCTAGACAGTGAGACTCCAAGTCCAGCCTGCTGAGCTTTGCACATTTCAAAAGGGACACACCTTGATGCTAAATGCATTTGAACCTGCATAACATACTACCTAAGAAGTCCAGAGGCATAAAAAGTGGCTGGTATACCATTAAACTAATAGTGACTAAAGAGTTAACTACTGATATAAATATCTTTACACTTTGTGGCCACTCCCATGTTCATTCTAACTCAGGCTACCTTGTCTCCAATCTTCTAATCTTTTTCCTTTCAAACTCCTACTAGACCATTTTGCTCTGCCCATAATTTAAATATATTTTAACCAGGTGTAAGTCCTAAACTCTGCCTATTGGGAGAATCTTCAATAATCACTACTGTGATGGTTAATGCTATGTGTCAACTGTGTCAGTGGGTTTGGCAAACACTAGACTGATTGGTCTTCCATAGCATAATATAATGTAATTACTTTCAGTGCTGTTATCTGACGTGATTAGCCAATCAGTTGAAAGAGGAGTTTTCTTGAGGGTGAGGCCTGACTCCAGAATATAAAGGGATATTCTTGCAAAGCTCCCTCTCTCTCAACCCTGCACTTTTCTCGTCACCTGATCTCCTAGGACGTAAGCCTACCAGCCTGCTGCCTGACCTGCAGATTTTAGATTTGCCAGCCCCTGCAATCCCTAGAGCCAGAAGAGGTCTCCAGCCTACTACCTGGCCTAAGGATTTGGGACTTGCCAACCCCCAAAATTGCATGACCCATTTCTTTGAAGTAAATCTCTCATTATCTCTCTCTCTGTCTCTATGTGTGTATATGTGTGTGTGTGTGTGTGTGTGTGTGTGTGTGTATTTATATACCCCCCACATGTCTGTCAGTTTGTCATACTGTGGGGGCTTGTGTGTTGCTGTGATGCTGGAAGCTATGCCAATAGTATTCAGATATCAGCAGGGTCACCCATGGAGGACAGGTTTCAGCTGAGCTTCCAGACTAAGAAAGAATAGGAAGAAGGACCCGGCAGTCTACTTCTGAAAAGCATTAGCCAGTGAAAACCTTATGAGTGGCAGCGGAACACTGTCTGTTATAGTGCTGGAAGATGAGCCCCCCTAGTTGGAAGGCACTCAAAAGATGACTGGGGAAGTGCTGCCTCCTCAAAGTAGAGTCGACCTTAATGACATGGATGGAGAAAAGCTTTTGGGACCTTCATTTGCTGATGTGGCACAACTCAAAATGAGAAGAAACAGCTGCAAACATCCATTAATAATTGGAACCTGAAATGTACGAAGCATGAATCTAGGAAAATTGGAAATCATCAAAAATGAAATGGAACACATAAACATAGATATCCTAGGTATTAGTGAGCTGAAATGTACTGGTACTGGCCATTTTGAATCGGACAATCATATAGTCTACTATGCTGGGAATGACAGCTTGAAGAGGAATGGTGCTGCATTCATCGTCAAAAAGAACGTTTCAAGATCTATTCTGAAGTACAACACTGTCAGTAATAGGATAATATCCATACGCCTAAAAGGAAGACTAGTTAATACGACTATTCAAATATATGCACCAACCACTAGGGTCAAAGATGAAGAAATAGAAGATTTTTATCAGCTATTACAGTCTGAAATTGATTAAACATACAATCAAGATGCATTGAAAATTACCGGTGATTGGAATGCGAAAGTTGGAAACAAAGAAGGATCAGTAGTTGGAAAATATGGCCTTGGTGATAGAAACAATGCTGGAGATCGAATGACAGAATTCTGCAAGACCAATGACTTCTTCGTTGCGAATACCTTCTTTCACCAACATAAATGGTGACTATACACATGGACCTCGTCAGATGGAACACACAGAAATCAAATTGACTACTTCTGTGGAAAGAGACAATGGAAAAGCTCAATATCATCAGTCAGAACAAGGCCAGGGACTGAATGTGGAACAGACCATCAATTGCTCATATGCAAGTTCAAGTTGAAACTGAAGAAAATCAGAGCAAGTCCCTGAGAGCCAAAATATGACCTTAAGTATATCCCACCTGAATTTTTTGAAGAATAGGCTTGACATATTGAACACTAGTGTCTGAAGACCAGACGAGTTGTGGAATGACATCAAGGACATCATCCATGAAGAAAGCAAGAGGTCACTGAAAAGACAAGAAAGAAAGAAAAGACCAAGATGGATGTCAGAGGAGACTCTGAAACTTGCCCTTGAGCATCGAGCAGCTAAAGCAAAAGGAAGTATTGATGAAGAAAAAGAACTGAACAGAAAATTTCAAAGGGCCTCTCCAGAAGATAAAGTATTATAATGACATGTGCAAAGAGCTGGAGATGGAAAACCAAAGGGGAAGAGCACGCTAGGCGTTTCTCAAGCTGAAAGAACTGAAGAAAAAATTCAAGCCTCAAGTTGCAATAGTGAAGGATTCCATGGGGAAAATATTAAACGATGCAGGAAGCATCAAAAGAAGATGGAAGGAATACACAGAGTCATTATACCAAAAAAGAATTAGTCTATAGTCAACCATTTCAAAAGGTGGCATATGATCAGGAACCGATGGTACTGAAGGAAGAAGTCCAAGCTGTTCTGAAGGCACTGGTGAAAAACAAGCCTCCAGGAATTGATGGAATATCAATTCAGATGTTTCAACAAACAGATGCAGCCCTGGAGGTGCTCACTCGTCTATGCCAAAAAATATGAAAGACAGCTTCCTGGCCAACTGACTGGAAGAGATCCATATTTATGCCTATTCCCAGGAAAGGTGATCCAACCAAATGTGGAAATTATAGAACAATATCACATGCAAGCAAAATTTTGCTGAAGATCATTCCAAAACGGCTGCAGCAGTATATCGAGAGGGAACTGCCAGAAATTAATGTCAGTTTCAAAAGAGGACGTGGAACCAGGGATATCATTGCTGATGTCAGATGGATCGTGGCTGAAAGCAGAGAATACCAGAAGGATGTTTACCTGTGTCTTATTGACTATGCAAAGGCATTTGACTGTGTGGATCATAACAAACTATGGACAACACTGCAAAGAATGGGAATTCCCGAACACATTATTGTACTCATGAGGAACCTTTACATAGATCAAGAGGCAGTTGTTCGGACAGAACAAGGGGATACTGATTGGTTTAAAGTCAGGAAAGGTGTGCATCAAGGTTGTATTCTTTCTCCATACCTATTCAATCTGTATGCTGAGCAAATAATCTGAGAAACTGGACTATATGAAGAAGAACGGGGCATCAGGATTAGAGGAAGACTCATTAACAACCTGTGTTATGCAGATGACAGAACCTTGCTTGCTGAAAGTGAAGAGGACTTGAAGTGCTTACTAATGAAGATCAAAGACCACAGCCTCAGTATGGATTGCACCTCAACATAAACAAAACAAAAATCCTCATGACTGGACCAATGGCAACATCATGATAAATGGAGAAAAGACTGAGGTTGTCAAGGATTTCATTTTACTTGGATCCACGATCAACAGCCATGGAATCAGCAGTCAAGAAATCAAAAGGTGCATTGCATTTGCAAACCTGCTGCAAAGGACCTCTTCGAAGTGTTCAGGAGCAAAGATGTCACCTTGAAGACTAAGGTGCGCCTGACCCAAGCCATGGTATTTTCAATCGCATCATATGCATGTGAAAGCTGGACAATGAATAAGGAGGACCGAAGAAGAGTCGACGCCTTTGAATTGTGGTGCTGGTGAAGAATATTGAATATACCATGGGCTCCCAAAAGAATGAACAAATCTGTCTTGGAAGAAGTACGACCAGAACGCTCCTTAGAGGCAAGGATGGCGAGACTGCATCTTACATGCATTGGAGGTGTTGTCAGGAGGGACAGCGGAAAAGAGGAAGACCCTCAACGAGGTGGATTGACACAGTGACTGCAACAATGAGCTCAAGCATAACAACAATTGTAAGGATGGCGAAGAACAGAACCGGGCAGTGTTTCGTTCTGTTGTGCATAGGGTCGCTATGAGTCAGAACCGACCCCACAGCACCTAACAACAATAACAACAACAACATATTTATATATATTTGTCTCAATCGTTTACTCCTCTGGAGAACCCAGGCTAAGATAACTGTCTTTCAAGGCCACCTTTGAATGAGACGTATACCCACATTCATTCATTTTCACCTGTATCCGCATTTCATCATTCAATTAATGGACACCTAATATAATAATAAAATAATAATAATAAATAATAATATGTACCAATCACCTTACTATAGTTCAAGAATCAAAAAAAGATCATTCTTGCTTGCTAGTTCATAGTCTAGCGGAAATTAAAAATAAATACAACATGATAAGTGATATTAGCAGCATTAATAGCATGCTTTGAAGAAAATAGCAATACATGTTAGATATTTCAAAAACAGAAGTTACCAAGCAGTAGTAAGATGAGCCCACACACTGAACCTATAGATTGACACAACTACATTTGTAAGGAAAGTTAATGCTCGATCTGCAAATGTAATTATCTGTCGTACGGATTAAGGCCAGTGTATACTTTGGGGAAGCTGGAAAACAACCCTTAGTTAATACCATAAACGCAGCACATCATGTTCTGAAATCACATTAATTCCTCTTTTTCAAACATGTGGCTCAGGGTAGCTCTCAGGCGCCATCGTTGCCTGCCAACAATGGAATGAATTTCTACCCTGGGAAGGTAATGGGAGATAGTGCCAAAGGAGGCAAAGAGAAAAGGGGGAGAAGGGTGTGCAAAAATAAAAACGAAGTATCACTAGAACAACGTGTTCCTAAATAATACAGATGTGCATATTAGAGTTCAGAGTCTATGTGGTTTCTGGCACAACCTCTCAATACAAGCCAATTAGACAAAGGCAAATGTTCTCAGCATTGCAAAGTGATTGGTCAAGAGTCCAAAAAGGAAATCATGTCTCAAATAAGGTTTGAAATTTAAAAAAACTCAAGCTACTCCAAAAAGAAGAAAGCCAACAATGTACTCTGAAAGAAGGTGGTGCTCATCTAAAATTCTAGTATCCCTCGAGGTCCCAAGGTGGAAACAAGGGACAC
Source organism: Elephas maximus indicus (assembly GCF_024166365.1). Classification (NCBI taxonomy): domain Eukaryota; kingdom Metazoa; phylum Chordata; class Mammalia; order Proboscidea; family Elephantidae; genus Elephas; species Elephas maximus. The sequence continues at coordinate 44,921,991 of NC_064823.1, forward strand.
CAACCTAGGTGATTCTCTACAAGTCATTTGCAACAGCCACAGAATGAACCTAAACCCCCAACTAGATGATAAAAGCCTGACCATGAGAAATGTTTCCTCTCCCTTAAGCTTAGAAATGGAAACAGGAAAAGAGAAAAAAATCAGCTAACCCCTGAAATTCTAACAAAATTAGCATTGAAACATTTGGACAGCTACACGTGTATTTTTTTAAAGGTCCAAAAATTTTTAACTTAAGAAATCTGGCTATGTATATCATGGAAAAGATGGAACTGTGATATTTCCAAACCTTTCTGGATTTAATCATAAAGTGCCTCCTGTATGACTCACCCATCCTAATGATCAGGATGGAAATCAAAGCATGTTTCTGGTTGGATTAGCTTATAGTTCTTGAGTGAAAAACAACAGACAAGCCCAGAATTATTATCATGTCCGTCTTTGGCGTGACAACCATTGAATATCATCTGACAGTGAAAGGCTTTTTGTGAGAAGGAAACCTTACCCAAAAGTGAGCGAGTTCTTGCCAATGATTGCCAAAGCACTCTTTATACTGCTTACACCAAATAAACAATAATTTACAAAAAGGCACTGAGTTCCCAGACACTCATTTAAGCACCTAAAGAGAAAATATAGCTCCACATGCAGTAAGCAAATGGCATAAAATATTCCGTCTTCGAGGAATATGCCTTTGGAACTCTTAGATAAAGTCACTGTTTAAAGGCCTTTGTCACTTCATAGAATAAATCTTGCATAACAGGATTCAAGACAAATATATCTGTATGCTCTATCTATCTATCTGCACTGCACATGCAGGTAGGCTGTGCCTCAAACTTTCAGGCAGTCATAAGACTATTAGGAATAGGGCACTTACACCCACTGGCATCAACCATTCCATGGGTACTATGTTCATCAGTGATCGAGCCAGACACTCGAGACACATAGCGTTGGCAAAGTGAAAGCCATTATTATTATTTGTATAAAGCAAACAGTAAACAACAGATTCTCAAAAGGAGAATCACTTGCCCCTCCCTAAATTACTCATGCCCATCTTATGTCGCTGGGCAGGTGTGCCCGGTTCAGGTCAGATCTTAAATGCTGTCTTTATGTCACCACTGCCTCTGGCTACCACCGCACTGCTCGGGGAGCCTGCACAGCTCCTGAGGCTTCTGCTCTGTCACTGGGCCTTCTTGGCCTTTGCTGCCAGCTTCTACCATGCTACCTGAGTCTGCAGGGTTCTCTTACCACCATGCTACCCTTAGGTGCCTCTGACCCAAGCCCTGGTGTTTTCAATCACCTCATATGCATGTGAAAGCTGGACAATGAATAAGGAATGCCAAAGAAGAATTGATGCCTTCGAATTATGGTGTTGGTGAAGAATATTAAATATACCATGGACTCCCAAAAGAACAAACAAATCCGTCTTAGAAGTACAGCCAGAATGCTCCTTAAAAGCAAACATGGCAAGACTTCATCTCACTTACTTTGGGCATGTTACCAGGAGGGACCAGTCCCTGGAGAAGGACATCATGCTTGGTAAAGTAGAAGGTCAGTGAAAAAGAGGAAGACCCTCAGTGAGATGGATTGACACAGTGGGTGCAACAATGGGCTCAAGCATAACGACGACTGTGAGGATGGTGCAGAACCAAGCAGTGTTTCATTCTGTTGTACACAGGGGTCACTATGAGTATGCCCTGTGTACAACTCCTGCACAGGGCACACTCAAGCCTCTGCTCTGCATGGTCAAGTGTTAACAATTCTTTTAGCTCCACTGGCAAGCCTCCTGCCCAAAGGCACTCAGCTCTCATTCCGTGGGCTGACAAGTCTACTGCAGCCTCCTCACTCCGTCAGCTGGTAAGCCCAGTGCAGCTGTCTCTTGCTGTCTGGTCCCATCTTCAGTGTTACAACTCTTTCTTCTGGATCTAGGAGGTTCTCAGTGCAGGTTTCCTGGGTACTTGGTCCAAAAGACTCTCTCCATTCCAGACTGTTCTTATGGTAGTGAGGTTCCCCTGAACCTCTGTGAGGCTAACCTTTATATCACTAAACCCCTTGTTAATTTCATGTCATAGCCCTCTCACCAGGACGGTGAACTGACAAATCCCCTCAGTAAACCATAAGTTATTAATTTGAACAGTCCCAGCCAATCATTTTGTGAGAGTTCGAAGACCGTGGCTACGAAGACTGTATAAAAGAAATTCGTTGCACCGCAGTATCTTATACCAATATATTTAAATAAATGACTCAATATATGCTGAATACCATTAAAATTAATTTTGATGCTGTTATTTCTATGCAATATAGTGTGTCCATAAAATTCCCATTCATTATAATTGTCCATTTGATCTACCTCTTTCCTTATAGCTTAAAATCAATGTCAGGCCTAAGTATTTAATTGTAAAATGCACTCCTTTTATACAAGTTGTTTGCTGATTTTCTAAACAACTATGGACATGTTCAGATACGTTTTTTTCTTTTCTCTTGGAGGTAAGATGAGATTTACGGAATTATTCTTTTTAGCCAAAGACTTAATTCTCCCATGCCCATCCATTGCCCATTGCCATCGAATCAATTCTGACTCATGGCAACCCTATAGAACAGAGTAGAACGGCCCCATAGGGTTTCCAAGGAGTGGCTGATGGATTTGAACTGCCAGCCTTTTGGTGAGCAGCCAAGCTCTTACTTTAACCACTATGCCACCAAAGTCTTCACTAAAACAAAACAGAGCAAAAAGAAAAAAAAAAAAACTTTTTTTACAAGAGAAAACATGTTAAAACCACTGTCAAAACTAGGTTTTTAACCCAATTTTACCAAATAAAAAAATGTCTAATGGGAAATAATGGAGTTTTTTGGCCATGGACTAATTAAGCAGATTGTACTTCACCTTGTTGTGGCAGGACAAAGCATTACCATTACATAGAAATAATAACACCCCCAGGGCTTAGCCTCCACCATTGTTTGCCATGAGTACTCCTTTTCGAATTTGCATTCTGCATTTTGAAATGCCGAGCTCTTATGAGTTTTACTAGCAGAAGTATGAAAACAGGAGTATTAAAAAAAGGTTTCAAACTATCAGGTTATGAGCCCAAGCATTTGACAGTGAGTAAGCTTTTGGCCACAAGTAACAGAAACCCTATGGAAATGTAAACACTAAGAAAATTTATTGTCTCACATAACAGAAATACAGAGAAAGTTCAAGTTTCAGGAAAGATTACTTCAGCATTCCAACAATCTCATTAAAGCCCCAGGTTCTTGACATCTCTTCTTTCTTCCTCCTTGCTTTGACCTCATCCATGGGCTGTTAGATAGATGCCTGCAACAGGACCAAATGCTTAATCCAGACAAGAAAAACATCTAGACCATACTTCTGTGAATAGCGTTTAGGATTGAGGACATTTTCAGAAGGTGCATCCACAGATTTCACTTCACAGTTCGTTAGCTAAGATAGGGTCACATTTCCATTCCTGGACCAATACTAGCAGAATAATCAGTTTACCCTTAAAACAACTAGGTACACTCCTGTAGCTGAGATGGGGATATTGCCTCTTGAAGGCACACTGCTCCATATGGGAATGCTGTATACATGAATCAATCCAGGATGTATTAGGAAGACAGGAAAAGGAGAATCATGGGTAGGCAGCGAAAAACATCTATCACATTTCTAAGGCTAAAAGTTGGAGTATAGGTGGATAGAGTATTGTTGAGGGAGTGGAGACCAAGGAGTAGAAAATTCAATTATGTTGATATGATATTTCTTTTTGTAGAATAAGAATTTAAGATAAGTGGAAAAAATAAATGTCCAATAAATACAGATTAAATCAAAAGCATGCATCTTTCAATAAATATGAATCAGTACTGAAAAGTAAACAACTATGAAAATTCCAGTCTAATTTGTCAGTGTATAAATAAGGAAACTGAAGCTTAAAGGACCTAAATTGTTCATGATCATGTAAGAAACAGTGATAGGCAGATAGGCTATTCCTCCTGCCTAACATTTTATTACATTCTTCAGTAGATATCATTTCTGTCTATAGAGATATGTCATTTACGATTTTATAAAAAGAATATAAGAAAGATCATTCCAAATTGTACAAAATGCTCTATGTTTACGCTAGAAAGAGACATGAAGTACCTCTTTTCTAGCATTTCTGTATCTTATTGGAAATTAAGTTATTATTATTATTGATACCAATAATTGATCATCTACTATGTGCCCAGCATTGTGCTAGGTGCCTTATGGTTATTATCTCTATTGTTCCACCATCCCAAAGGGAATTCTTAGTATCCCCTTTTTAAAAATGAGCTGAAGGTCAGAGGCTCTAGGTTACTTTTCCGAGGTCAAGTTGGTCCTGGAGCAAAGGTTTAGACTCAGGTTTCTTTGTTTGACTCTAAATCTCTCTCTATCATATTAACATTGCCCAAAAGGTGTCTGGTTAAATGCTGACCCTGATGGATGTTTCAGGTAAAAAGGGCTCAAGGGAAAAATTGTGCTTTGTATTTCTTTGGAAATTAAAAATGCAAACTGTAATGTTAAAAAATATGGGGAATCCTACAAAAACAGAAAGTTGCCTAGTGCTGTTTAATCTGGCATCTCCTATTGTTTTAAGGTTAAATGCCTTTTTACATAACATATCCTGATTGATATTCAGGGAAGTAATGTTCAGTGGCACCCACTCTGGGTAATTCTTTACTACAGTACTTGATACTCAAAATTCATTAAAGCATGTTAATGATCAAATTATATTTGAATGATGATATTAATATGCAATTATATTTTACATAAGTAATCAGTTTTGGAGTCTCAATGTGAAATGTTTTCTTTTTTCCAATTGCTGTTCTCAAATGTTCCTTGCATTCCCAAGGAGGTACCTTTGCAACATCTTGCTGAAATTACCTCTTGTCCCTTATGATTATTTTTCACATTTAAAACTTAGTATTAAAGAGCAATAGATAAAAGCATTGAGACCAAAACTACTTCTGTAAGATCAATAGTGTTAATAAACATTTAGCCACATATTAGGAAAAAAAAGAGGTGACACTGGGTTTAGGAAAAAAAGGTGGAGGTGACAATTTATCATTACCAGGAATGAGAGAGGTGACCTAACCATAGATTATCCCAATATTAAAAGAATAATAAGGGAATATTCAACAACTTAGACGATGTGGACAAATTCCTTGAAAGATACAAACTGCCAAAGATCATTCAAGAACTAACAGATCATCTGAGCAGCCCTATCATTATTTAAAAAATTGGATTTGCAGTTAAAATTCTTTCTACAGAGAAAACTTCAGGCCATGTGGATTTCAGTGGTGAATTCTAACAGATGTTTAGGGAAGAAATGATACCAATTGTACAGAAACTATTCCAGAAAATTGAATAAGAACTTTCTAATTCCTTCCATGAGTCAGTATTACCCTGATATCAAAAGTAGGCAAAGACTTCACAATAAATGAAAACTGCAGGACAGTATTTTTCATGATCATAGAGGCAAAAATTCTAAACAAAATTTTAGCAAACTAATCTAACAATATATAAAAATCATAATACGTCATGACCAAATGGGATTTATTCTAGGAATGTAAGATGAGCTTACCTCTCAAAAATCAATCTATGTAATTCACCAGACTAGGAAATTAGAGAAGTAAAATCATTTGCTCAGTTAAATAAATGCAGAAGAAGCATTTGACAAAAAGCAGTATCTATTCCTGTTTGAAAAAAAAAAAAAAAAAACTCTCAGCATACTGACAATAGAACGGAACTTCCTCAACCTAAAAGGTACCTATGAAAAATCTTTCAGCTGTCATAACACTTACGGTGAAAGACCGAATATTTTCCTTTAAGGTTTTAAACATGGCAAGGACGTCAGCTCTCATGTCTTCTATTCATCACTGTACTGGAGGTTTTGGCTACTACAATAAGATACAAAGAAAAAAGTATAAGGAATCCGGGTTGAAAAATAAGGAATAAACAGTCTTTATTCACAGATGAAATGATTGTATAGAAAATGTGATTAAATATGGAAAATAGAACTAGTAAATAAGTTGATAAGGTTGGAGTTTATAAAATCAATCTATAAAATATACAAAAAATCAGTCATATTTCTATATAACAGAAACTATCAGAAGTTGAATTTTTAAAAAATCTTTTATGATAGCATCATAAATATGAAATATTTAGGGATATATCTGAAAAACAATGTGAAAGACCTTTACATGGAAACTACAAAACATTGCTAAGAAAGAAGAAAGCAGGTTTATAAAATGGAGAAACATATTGTGTGCATGGATTAGAAGACTCAAATGAGGTCAAGATATTAATTCTCCCCAAGTTGATATATACGCTCAGTCCTGCTAACAAAAACAACAAAACCTTAATCTTACTAATTTTTGAAACTTCACACATGATCTTGATCCAAAACTCATTTCTTCTCCTCCACCTGCATGTACTAAACCAGAAGCTTCAGTTGCACAGATAGGCGGGGTTGGGGAGAAGAAAGTTCTAGTTCCTCCAGTGCGGGGTATTATTGTTGTTACGTGCCATTGAGTTGGCTGCAACTCATAGTGACCCTAATTACAACAGAAGAAAACACTGTCCGGTCCTGTGCCATCCTTGAAATCATTGCTATGTTTGAGGCCGTTGCTGAGGCCACTGTGTCAGTCCATCTTGTTGAGGGTCTTCCTCTTTTTCATTGACTCTCTACTTTACCAACATGATGTTCTACCAACTGGTTCCTCCTGACAACATGTCCAAAGTACGTGAGATGAAGTCTCACCATCCTCGCCACCAAGGAGCAGTCTGACTGTACTTCTTCCAAGACAGATTTGTTCTTTCTTCTGGAAGTCCATGCTATAGTCAATATTCTTCACCAATACCATAATTCAAAAGCATTAATTCATCTTTGGTCTTCCTTATTCATTGTCCAGCTTTTGCATGCATATGAGGCGATTGAAAATAGCATGGCTTGGGTCAGGCCCACCTTAGTCCTCAAAGTGATATCTTTGCTTTTCAATGCTTTAAAGAGGTCTTTTGCAGTATATTTGCCCAATGCAATACATCGTTTGATTTGTGGACTCCTGCTTCCATGGGCATTGGCTGTGGATTCAAGTAAAATAAAATCCTTGACAACTTCAGTATTTTCTCTGTTTATCATGATGTTGCTTATTGGTCCAATTGTGAGAATTTTTGTTTTCTTTATGTTGAGGTGCAATCCATACTGAAGGCTGTAGTCTTTGATCACCATTAGTAAGTGCTTCAAATCTTCATCAGTAAGTGCTTCAATGTGGGGTAGTAATAAGCAATAGAGGAGACATTATCTCTTGATGTTACTTCCCTCTTGTTGGTAGTTGCAAGATGTTCCTGCCCTCATTCTGCCTGAACCTGGCTTCCTCTGATGTTGGGACCGTTATTGATATTAGAGTCTCCACAAGGCTAGTACATGTAGTTCCTGAGGCTTATCCTCACTTTCACCTAAGATTTTTCCATTATTCAAGAGACCCCCTTAGAGGAGCAGCCATGTCTCTCTTTGGCCCCATCAGCAGTAATACGTATCTCCCAACCAACTTCTCTGGGTTGGACATTCTGTCACTTTTCTCAGTGACTACCTATGTAGCATATACAAGTTGTCCAATCACTACCTTCTTGTTCCTCCAGGTGAAGTCACCTCTCAATGGACTTGTAGACACAATATCAGGAATCAATTGTCCTAAGTGTCTCCACCAGAAAAACTAAAGTATACCAAGAATCCTCAACCCCTACCCTTCCAGAGGGCCTCTTGTCTTCAGGAATCAGATGCCAGCCTCTGTTCAAATAGGCTCTAACCCCTCCTCATCTCAGAGTGGGAATGCAGGAACTGAAAAAGACTATTTGCTGTTTTCCTGGACTCCCTAAAGCTCTCCCAAAAACTTTTTCACCGTGCTTTTCTGAATCTCAGAAAGCACCTACAAAGGGAAGAGTTTTTAATCTCCCCTTGTTAAAGATAATACCAATTTCATGAGTGATCTTGGTTCTCCCTTCACTTAGCTTCAATAAGGAAGGAAGGAAAGAATGCTTTTTCCTCAAAAATACTTTACTACACAGTGGTACAGACAACTAGATAATTACTAAACCTATTTTGTAATTTTCTTGGGAACACAGCAAGTTTGTATTTCCCAGAATTGCCAACACTTGCATGTGGCCATAAAACTGAGTTCTGCCCAATGGAAAGTGGGCAAAAGTGAAGTATGTTACTTTTGTCCCTAACCTCTTAAAAGCTATAAAGTATAATTTTTAATGTCCTTTCCCAGCAGCAGGCTTTATATTAATGCCCAGGAAGAGCACAGAAGCCAGTGTTAAAGATAGCAGAGATTTCAACAGTCTGTGTCCCTGAATGAACACATAGACTCGATACCCTCATACCCCAAACTAGACCCACATTAACTGTTAAGTAAGCAAAACTAAGCTTTTACCCTTTTAAGATTCTGAAGTTTTTAGGTTTGTCTTTTATAGTAGTTAACCTATGATACCTAATACAAAAAAATGGTGTATTGCTTTAAATAAAAGTCTAAATTATGTGGCTAATTAGGCAGCAAGGAGTAAGAAAAATAATATTGGAGGCTATAATGATGGAGATTCATGTTGTGCAATGGCAAAATATTTGACAAAACCATTTCCTGCTTGGAAGGTAAACTAATGCCTTCTGAACCTGTAACTCTAGTGGCAGTGTTGGGAAGAATGAGAGTGATAACGTGTCTTGGTTTTTACCTTCTGCCTTTAACAAGATATAACAAGAGAGAAATGAGATCAAGAAAGAATTGTAAAGTCTACAAGCAGAAATGAGAAAGGAATAGAAACAATTCAAAATTTTGGAGTCTCCAAAATTTGGAAAAGCCCACTGTTTCTAGACCCGAAACAGTGAGAGGCTGATATGACCTTTGAGCAACAGAAGTCCAGTAAGATTTCACTGAACAAAGGAACTCAGCTCTGCCTTTGAGATTGAACTAAGGATAGTGCATTTTCATCCCAAACCATTTTTTTTCATATGGCCTCAAGATAGTTTTCTAATAAACAAAGACAGAAGCATGGAGGAAAGGTAGCAAAGTAATAAAGCGTATTTAAGAGTTATATTTCAGAAAGAATTTTACATGTACTTACACATAACTGACGGGAAACAAATAGCTCAAAAGCCTCCTAAGATTTTGAAGGAACTGTATTGCCAAATAAATCATAAATGCCTTTGACTGCTGTATTTTTCAAACAACCTTTGGGTGCTCATATTTGCCTGAAAATGATGTGGATTGCAAAATCTGTACAATTCCCAGTGGGCATACCCAAAAAGCCCATTTGAGATGTGGCTATGGAGGACAGTGAACAAGCAGGAAACTCCCAGAGAGCACAGCCAGGAGACTCACAGAACAATGGTCAAAGATGGTTCTCCCAGAGAGCTGAATGAGTATCTAATCAGGAAGTTACAAAGCAATACACAGAAAATCCCAGAGATTCCACAAGAAAGTCACTGGAACTAACAAGGGTTCAGGATAGTGGCAGGGTACGAGATCAACACACAAAAATCAATTTACACTAACAAGAAGAACTTCAAAAAGGAAATCAAGAAAACAATACCATTTACGATAACCTTCAAAAGGATAAAATACTTAGGAATAAATCTAACCAAGGATGAAAAAGACTTAAACAAGGAAAACTACAAAATACTACTTCAAGAAACCAAAAGATGCCTACGTAAATGAGAAAACATGCCATGCTCATGGATTGGAAGATTTAACATTGTGAAAATGCCAATACTACCCAAAGTGACCCATAGACACAATGCAATTCCAGTCCAAATCCCAATAACATTCTTTAGCAAAAAGGGAAAATTAATCTCCAACTAAATATGGAAGAGAAAGAGGCCCTAAATATTAAAGCATTATAGAAGAAGAAAAAAGTAGGAGGCCTCACATTTTCAAATCTCAGAACTTACTAAACAGCCACAGTAGTTGAAACAGGCTGGTACTGGTACAACATACACACAGACCAAAGGAACCAAATAGAAAACCTAGAAGTAAATCCATCCAGCTATGGACAGCTAATCTTCAACAAAGGGTTGAAGTCCATTCAATGGGGAAGAGATAGTCTCTTTAACAAATTGTCCTGGCAAAGCTGGATATCCATTTGCAGGAAAAATGAAACAGGATTCATACCTCACACCATACACAAAAACTAACTCAAAAAGGATCAAAGACCTAAATGCTAAGCCTAAAACTATCCTGTAAGATAACATAGGGAGAAAGCTATGAATCCTAATTTATGGCATAAACACACTATCAAGCATAATAATAATTTTAAAAAAAAGGCACAAACAACAGAAGATAAACCAGATGACCAGGACATCTTAAAAATTAAATACTTATGATCATCAAAAGACTTTACCAAAAAAGTAAAAAGAGAGCCTACAGACTGGGAAAAAAATCTTTGGCAATGGCATATCTGACCAGGTCTAATCTCTAAAATTTATAGAAAACTTCAACACCTCAAAAACAAGAAGACAAACAGTCCAATAAAAAAATGGGCAAAAATTCTGATGGGGATCACAATACAGGGTCCTGGACAGAGCTGGAGAAAAATGTAGAACAAAATTCTAACTTACAAAAAAAAAGACCAGACTTATAGGACTGACAGAGACTGGAGAAACACCAAGAGTATGGCCCCTGCACATCCTTTTAGCTCATTAATGAAGTCATTCCTGAGGTTCATCTTTCAACCAAAGATTAGACAGGCCCATAAAACAAAATGAGACTAAAGAGGCATGCTGGTCCAGGAGCAAGGACTAGAAGGCAGCAGGGGACAGGAAAGCTGGTAACAGGGAAGCCAAGGTTGAGAATGGAGACTGTTGACATGTCGTGGGGTTGGTAACCAATATCACAAAACAATATGTGTACTAACTGATTAAGGAGAAGTTAGTTTGTTCTGTAAACCTTCATCTAAAGTACAATTTAAAAAAAAAGGACAGAAAAAATGGGCAAGACACTTTACCAAAGAAGACATTCAGGTGGCTAATAAACACATGAAGAGATGCTTTTGATCATTAGCCATTAGGGAGATGCAAATCAAAACTACAATGAGATACCAACTCATCCCTGCAAAAACGGCACTGATCAAAAACAGAAAACAAATGCTGGTAAGGTAGTGAGGAGATTGGAACTCTTATGTACTGCTGGTGGGATTGTAAAATGGTACAACCAGTATGGAAAACAGTATGGCACTCCTTCAAAAAGCTAGAAATTGAAATTTCAAATGTTCCAGCCATCCCATTCCGCAGTATAAATCCTAGAGAAATAAGAGCAGTGACATGAATAGACATATGCATACCCATGTTCTTTGTAACATTATTCACAATAGCAAAAAGATGAAAACAACCTTAGTGTGTATCAACAGATGAATGGATAAACAAAATGTTGCACGTACATACAGTGGAATACTAGGCAACAATCAAGAATAATGGTGATTCTGCAAAACATTGAAACATAACATGGATGAATTTGGAGGACATTATGCTGAGGGAAATAAGTCAATCACAAAAGGACAAATATTGTATGATAACACTTTTATAAAAAATCAAGAATAGGTAGGTTTACACACAGAAACCAACTTTTTGTTGGTTACCAGGGATGGAAGGGGGAGGAAGGGAGAATCACTTACTAGACAGTGAACTAGATAGTAAGCACGTGTTAATTCTGGTGAACGTAAAGGCAATTCACAATATGGGGGAATCCAGCACAACATGACCAAGGTAAATGAAGACACTGGGAGATACACAAGAATAAAGTACAACAGTGGCAAATGCTATAACATACAATTCTGCAACAACAGTCATAGCAATCTAAAATTTCTGAGTAGTTACATAGGTATATATGTATGCTATATGGAAACCCCGATGGCATAGTTGTGAAGGGTTCAGCTGTATGTTAGTCATCTAGTGCTGCTATTACAGAAGTACCACAAGTGGACAGCTTTAACAAAGAGAAGTTTATTCTCTCAGAGTCCAGTAGGCTAGAAGTCTGAATTCAGGGCACCGGCTCCAAGGGAAGTCTTTCTCTCTCTGTTGGCTCTGGAGGAAGGTTCTTGTCATCAGTTTTGCCTTGGTCTGGGATCATCTCAGCACAGGAGCCTCAGGTCCAAAGAACTTGCTCCCGGCACTGCCCTCCTGGTAGTATGAGGTCCCCCCTCTGCTTGCTTCCCCTTCCTTTTTATCTCTTGAGAGATAAAATGTGGTGCAGGCCACAACCCAGGGAAACTCCCTTTACATTGAATCAAAGAGGTAATCTGAGCAAGAATGTTGCATCCCACCCTAATCGTTTTAACCACAGGCAGAGATTATGATTTATAAACACACAGGAAAATCACAAAATGAAGGACAACCACGCATGGCCTAACCAAGTTGACACACATTTTGGAGGGACCCAATTCAATCCATTACAGGCTGCTAACCAAAAGGTTGGCAGTTCAAATCCACCAGATGCTCCTTGAAAACCCTATGGGGCAGTTATACTCTGTCTTACAGGGCCACTATAAGTTGGAATCAACTCCACTGCAACGAGTTTGGTTTTTGGTTTGGGTTTGCTATGTACGTGTGGGAGGGCATATGGGAGTACATGTGTGTGCAATGTAGGTGTTGCTGTGGGCATTTGTATATACATATTTGTGTGTGCTGCATACATATTCATATATGTAATAGAGAATATAGGCGGCACAGTTATGGAAGCTTGCTAGGCATATCCAAACACCTAGTGGGGCTGAGTTACTGAGCTTGAAGGCTAAAGATCATAGTCTCAGGGTACACCTAGGCCAACTGGCATAAAATAGTTCATAAGGATAATGTTCTACATCTTGGTTTGGTGAGTAGTGTCTGGGGTCTTAAAAGCTTTCAAGGGGCCATCTAAGATACACCTATTGATCTCTTCCTATCTGGAGCAAAGGAGAGTGAAGGAAACCAAACACTCAAGGAAGTAATTATTTCACAGGACTAATGGCCCACACGAACCACAGCCCCCTCTAGCCTGAGACCAGAAGAATTAGGTTGTGCCCAGCTACCAATACCAACCGCTCCGACCAGGGACACAATATAAGGTCATGGTTAGAATGGGAGAAAATGTAGAGAAAACTCAAGTTGCTAAAAAAGACCAGACTTACTGGACTAGAGGAACCCACAAGACACTCCTGGAGATCACCTTTAAGCCAAATAATAGGTTGGACTATAAAATAAAAAATTACACCCGTGAGGAATGTGCTCCTTAGAACAATACACTATATGAGACCAAATGGGAAACATCCACCCAAAAGTCAAGATGGGAAGGCAAGTAGGGGCAGGGAAACTGAAAGGATGGAAACGAGGAAGACAGGACTAACAGGGAGAGTGCTGACACATTGCAGGGATAGCAACCAATGTCACAGAACAATTTGTAAATAAATTGTTGAATGAGAAACTAATTTGTTATGTAAACTTTTGCCTAAAACAAAATAAAATGTTCAAAAACAAAAACAAAAAAGAGCTTACAGAGCAGAAGACCCTAATGGTGCCTGCACTACATGAGTTCATCATTCTTATGGAGCAGGCACTGCTATGTATCTCTCATTCTTCCTCATTTGGACAGTTTATTGTGTTATCCTGTCCAGGCTCCACCATTATATACTGAGAATGGAGGAAGAAGGTGAGTAGATAACTTGTCTTTTTAGTCTACAGTTACTGGGCCATGAGAAGCTTCATCTGGACTTCATAGAAAAGACTATATCACCTGGCACAGGATCAGCCAGTGTTTCGTTCTGTTGTACATCGGGTTGCCAGGAGTCAGAACCGACTCCACAGCACCTAACAAAAACAACATCACCTGGGGATCATAAACATTGGATTCATGCAGAAACGGTGGATAAATTCCTTAAGTAAGACGTGTGAAATGGATATTTGGTGACCAGATTGTGGAAGAGACTGTTCCCTGATCACCAAACTGATTTCTTCTCTTTCTTCTTCCTATGAACATAGGTAGCCTTCATTTCCTAGATACCCTTGCGTTTAGATGTGGCCACGAGACTGAATTCTAGCAAAAGATTCCATTGTGTGGAAGTGATATATACCACTTCCAGGCTTGGCCCATAAAACTTTCTCATGTGCAATACTTCTTGTTCTCTCTGGCTGGCTGGAATGGAGATAACCCCTCCAGGACAAGGCTGGAAGCCATGTGCTAGAAATGGCAAAGTTACAAGTTGGAAAGAGTCTATCTGCTTGGAAGAGAACTATCCAACCAGGAACACCCACATTGTTCCATTACATGAGTGAAAAATAAACTCGTATTAACGCACTGAAATATGGGAGTTTGTTAGTTATAGCAGTTAGCATCACTAGGAACAAATATAACCTATGAGACTAATGATTCCCCTTTCTTTTCCCAGTTCTCTTAGTCGTTGCTGTCAGAGGGTGGTATATACTCTGTACCTCTTAACAAGCTTTGTCAGAATTTGGCTGGCTTCTACCACATATAGGCTTGCAAAGTAGGGTACTCAGCACATCTTGTCCACAGTTTGAGGACTTAACCACAATTCTTAAAAACAGTGAACTTTCCAGTCAGTATTCTTTAACATATTTTAAAAATAGATAACTTAGGGTTAAAGAGAGGCATTGGGTTCAGCCAACACCCGTCTGTCACTGGAGGTTTGCGTGCTACTATAATGCTGAGCAGTTTCTGACGGAGCTTCTAGGCTAAAACAGAGTAGGAGTAGAGGCATGGTGATCTGCTTCCAAAATTAGCTAATGAAAACCCTATAGAGAACATCAGTTGGACCTGCAACTGATCATGGGACCGGCACAGGACCAGGCAGTATTGCATTCCATTGTGAATAGGGTCACCGTGAGTTGGGGGTTGACTACTGGGCAGCTAACAACAGCAACAACAACAAAGTTAGAAAAATGGAAAATTCAAGAATTTATTCGTAATAAAAATAAACACAAATTTATTAATAATAAAAATAAATTCCAAATATGTGTTAATCAACTGGGAAATGTATTATTTAGGAGGAAATCAAGAGGCGATTAATTATTTAAAAAAAAAAAAAAACATTTCTTTCATGAAGAACCTTATCAAACTTCCTATCTTCCAAGAGTGGAATATAGCGATCCATCGCGGCCCAGCTATAGGAGCTTGAGCTTGTAAATGCGATTCTTTCCTCTCATCTTCTACTCATGCTCCTTAAGAATTAATGTAAGGGAATTAGGAATAGCAAAGCCCCAAGTTATTCATTATAAAAAGAATACATTTATTCATATGTTTGTGTAATGAACATCATACTCCTTGCCTGTTCGTTGTCTCTGAAACAAATGGCCTAAGTGTTGTGTCTTTAGACTAATATATCTGATATCTTTGTAGAAAATATAACGTAGCTCAGAGTACTTGCCTTAAATTACAGCTGGAGAATGGGATAAATAAAATACTCTGCAAGCACTAATCCGGCATCAGAGGATAGTAGGTGTTGTGTATGTTTAGGCAGTGAAGAACAGAAGCAAACATGGGGTAGCAGCTGAACACGTGAACACCAACAAGAGAGTGGAGACCTGAGGGTAGTCCACGAATAATGATCAGATATCACCAAACAAAGCCATCACAGTACACTAAACCTGAGATAGCCTTCTTTCGCTCGCCCTGGAAACCAACAGGGAGATGTCTTAACATCTAACACATTTCTCCATAGGTAGGGTGACAATATTTCTCAGTTTTTTCCTAAGATGGTCCCAGTTTATGGCAATTAAAACTGTGCTGGTTTAAATGATAAATTTTATGAACACCCTATTTATAGGCTAGGTTAAGTATATATAGTGTGAGAAGGGACAGAAGGAGGGATCCTTGGAAAACGTTAAGGAAAATTTCAATTATAACTACATTCGTCATTCCTAGAAGGATGTCTCTTCTTTTCCTTGGTTCCTCTTAAGAGTGGTTGTGGTTTTTGAGGTATCCTTGTGAATTGCTTTCCTACTATATTACCAAAGCTTAAGTGGAAAAGTCAGAGTTGGAGTTAGATTTATTTTTAATTTGCTTCTTGGCAGCTGTCACAGCATTTGATCAGTTCAGATCAAAGAAAGCCAAGAGCCTGTATAATTATGTTAGTGGTGATTTGCTATAAACCAGCAACTTTGGTTGCAGAACCAAGGGATGACAGATAGAGGACTTTGTTTTGTAAAAAGTGACTGGATAGATGAGCTTCCTTGTGTGGTCAACCTAATGATATCAGCAAAACCAAGATGGATTTATTGGGGCGTACAATGTTTCATCAGGAAGTAGTAAAATGACTTAGAAGACAGTGTGACATAAGCATATTTCTCACCTCAAGGGCAAGTCATATTTGACAATTGGGTAGGTCTGTACATTTTGGAAAATTACTGCTTACTTATATGGAACAGTTACTTATGAACCAGGAGATCAAAGGATACACATTATCTTAAATATTGTTCTTCCTCTCTTCACAAAAGCAACTTCACTTCCTTATACACCTTGCTCCTGAGGTCACTTCAAGATATTTTTAAGATCACTCTAAACTTTGCTATAATTGCCTTGAAACAGTAATCTCTAACTGACTCTAATAAAGGGGATCTGATCACAATGATTACATAAACCAAAATCATGGCCTGTAAACAGTACAAACCAAGCAAAGAGAGGAAAACAAATGTTCTTCTCTTCTAGAGGAAAACACACACTCACATGCAGACACACACACACACACACACAAGGAACTTCTTCTACAGATGGGAAAGATTATTTTAACTAAACCATTAAATGTAGAGGGGCTCCAGATAATAGCAAAATTCTATACTCTGCATGTGAGAGATTGGACCAGCAGACCTTTGGCTAAGAGAAAGTCTTGGATCTAAAAGTGATAAGGCAGCAACTCAGAAGAATGTCAGAAACACTGGGGAGAACAGAGTATCTTACAAACTAGGTTGTGTCATACTACAGGCAAGTCTACCCAGACCTATTGACTCTGGAACAAGAGGTAAAAGAGGAAAGTAATAATGTGGTCTGGACTGAAAGCTGATCAAAACCCAGTAGGTGTGGCTATTTGTATGGATAAACAACTGGGAATGACAGATCCAATAAAGAAAAGATAACAGTTTCATCTAAATAGCATGTTGTTGACATCTTATGCTCCCACAAGGAGTTAGAGAAAAAGATGTTGAACACAGTGGGATATAAAGGATGGCAAGGATTCTAGAATGAAAATTATAAATGATTCCACAGAGAAAGCAAAGCAAGAGTGCTTAAACATTATTATCTGGTAATAAAAGTTGGTGATTGGCTTGTGAGAGTCATTGTATCACACTAAATTTGCCCGTTGTCAATTTACCTTCTACCCTCCACCACACACCATAGGAAACAGAATATTTTTCACCTGACCCATAATAAAAGATAGTTTATGACTACTGATGCAGATCACAAATGAAACAATAAAATGAATAAAAGGGTGTGAAAGAAAAAATTATTCCTGGTGCTGGAATGCTGACATTGATGCCTTTGACAGTGTCTTGTTTTTAAAAAGCTACCATAAATAAATCTTAGTAAAACCCAAGAGGAAACCCAATAGCCTTGGGTCACATTAACCTGTTAACCATCTCTTCCCTAGAACAAGAGGTATCCCCAACCTTCATACAGGAATATTTACTTGAACCAGGAAGAGAAAGGAGTATTCTGCCGATTGAGCCAGAGAGAGAAATGTGATCCCTTAGGTAGGAGAAGGAGCCCCAAAGCAGCGCAAATGGTTAACGCACTAGGCTGCTAACCAAAAAGTTGGAGATTCAAGGTCACCCAGAGGTGCCTAGGAGGGAACACCTGGCAATCTACTTCTGAAAAATCAGCCATTGAAAACCTTATGGAAGCACAGCTCTTCTCTGACATGCGTGGCGATGCGATGAGTTGGAATTAATTTGATGGCAACTGGTTTCGCTTTTCTTTTTTTCTTTTTGAGATAGAAATAAAGTCAGAATTTGTAAAATTACACAACTTTGCCCACCTTTAGTTTTCCTTCACAAGCTTTTCATGCTTTTTCTTTTGGTTTGTTTATAATTTTAGACAGGCTGACACCATTAATTGAAGCTAGGTTTAGTGGCAAAATGTTGTTAGTTTAAGAATGTGAATTTTGTGCCCAGGAAACATGGCACCATAGAATGGTAGTATTACTCAGAGCCCTCCGTCATGGTGGTTGAGGCATGTCTGTGGAAATAATTTCTTCCATTGCTACCTAAAGGCTTTTCTTGTTGTTTAAGTTAGATCAATTTTCATATCTACATTCTAAGCCTTTATCAATGCCCCCAAATCCTTATTGATCTCTGATTAGATTTCCTTACTAAAAACAATCGCTTAGCTTTTCTTTTTTTTTCATTTCTTATATTACCCTGGAGTCTCTGAGTGGTGCAAACAGTTAAGGTGCTCAGCTGCTAACTGAAAGGTTGAAAGTTTGAGTCAACCCAGAGGGACCTTGAAAGAAAGGCTTGACTCTCTACTTCTGAAAAAACTACAATTAAACCAACAACACACAAACTCCAGAAGATAAGCTAGGTAACTGGGATCTCCTAAAAATTAAACTTTTATGCTCATCAAAAGACTTCACCAAAAGAGTAAAAAGAGAACGTACAGACTAGGAAAAAAAAATTGGCTTTTACAAATCAAAGGTCTAATCTCTAAAATCTAAGGGAAAATCTAACATCTCTACAACAAAAAGACAATCCAATGAAAAAAATGGGCAAAGGAACTCTACAGACACTTCACCAAAGAAGACATTAAAGCAGCCAACGGACACATGAGGAAAGGCTCGAGATCACTAACCATTAGAGAAATGCAAATGAAAACAACAATGAGATACCATCTCACCCCGGCATTACCGGCACAAATCAAATAACAAATGTTGGAGAGGCTGCAGGGAGATTAGAACTCTTATACACTGCTGGATGGGATGCATAAATGATACAGCCCTTCAGGAAGACAATATGGAGCTTCCTTAGGAAGCTAGAAATAGAAATACCACATGATCCAGCAATCTCACTCCTAGGAACATATCCTAGAGAAATAAGAGTCGTCACATGGGCAGACATATGCACACCCATGATCGCTGCAACATTGTTCACGATAGCAAAAAGATGGAAACAACCTAGATCCCCATCAACAGATGAATGGATAAACAAACTATGGTACACACACACAATGGAGTATTGCACAACGATAAGGAAAATGATAAATCTGGGAAGCATCTCACAACATGGATGAATCTGGACAGCATCATGCTAAGTGAAATAAGCCAATCACAAAAGAACAAACATTATATGAGACCACTACTGTAAAAGCTCATGAAAAGGCTTACACACAAAAAGGAACAATCTTGGATGGTAATAAGGGATGGGAGGGGATAGAAAAACATTAAATAGACAATAGATAAGTGGTGACTTTGGTGAAGGGTAAGACAGTACACGATACTGGCAAAGCCAGCACAGCTTGTACAAGGCAAGGTCATGGAAGACCCACAGACATACCTAAACTCCCTGAGGGACCAAATTGCTGGGCTGAGGGCTGTGGGGACCATGGTCTCTGGGAACATCTAGCTCAATTGGCATAACAGTGTATAAACAAAATGTTCTACATTCTGCTTTGGTGAGTAGCATCTGGGGTCTTAAAAGCTTGTGAGCAGCCATCGAAGATACTCCACTGGTCTCACCCCTTCGGGAGCAAGGAAGAATGAAGGAAATTAAAGATACAAGGGAAAAATTAGTCCAAAGGACTAATGGCCCACATTTACCACGGCCTCCATCAGATTTGCCTGGCTACCATCACTGACCGCTCTGACAGGGATCATAATAGAGGGTCCTGGGCAGAACCAGAGAAAAATGTAGAACAAAATTCTAACTCAGAAAGAAAGACCAGCCTTTCTGGCCTGACAGAACCTGGAGAAACCCTGAGAGTATGGCCCCGGACACCCTTTTGGCTCAGTAATGAAGTCACTCCTGAGGTTCGCTCTTCAGCCAAAGATCAGACAGGTCCATAAAACAAAACAAGACTAAAGGGACACAATAGTCCAGGGCCAAGGACTAGAAGGCAGGAGGGGACAGGAAAGCTGGTAATAGGGAACCCAGGGTCCAGAACGGAGAATGTTTGACATGTCATGGGGTTGTTTTCCAATGTCATAAAAGAATATGTGTACTAACTGTTTAATGAGAAACTAGTTTGTTCTGTAAACCTTCATCTAAAATACAATAAAAAGAAAAAGAAAACAAAACTACTATTGAAAACACAATGAAGCACAGTTCTGCTCTGACACACATGGGATTGCCAAGAGCCAGAGTCAACCGGACATTCACTGGTTCTGATTATCCTCATCCAGGAATGGGAAATAGATCCTGCTCACAGGACCACTGCCGTAATATAAAAGTGAGTAATTATGCAGCAGACATTTGTTGTGTACCTTCTGGATACTAGGTCATTTTTAGCACCTTTTGTTTATATGCTCTAGGAAGTAGTATATTCTTCATCATCCCATTCCTTCACACCATAACACGTAACTTCATAATATTCTGAAACATATGTTTGAGAATAAAATGAATTTGGGGTTAAACTTATGTGTGACTCTGACTTTCTGTTATATTCTTTTGTGAATATTTGCCCTTCTCACTCGTTTTCTTGGGGCTTGTTCACATGTAACCCTGAGGAGCCGCCACAGAGCATCTTGGAGGGTGAGCAGTTAGTGACCTGAAGGATTTAACGCCTCTATTTTCTCCATCTTTATGATCTTGGGAAGTTAACTAACTTGCCTGAGTCTCTAGTCCTTCATCTGTAAAAGGAAAGTGTTAATGCCCACTACATATAATTTGTATTCTTTTTAGAATAAATGAGATAATGTACATGGAGTACTTAGCTCTATGGCCAATTAAGACTTTGATAAATGTTTACTATTATTATTTTTGTATTTCATCTCTTGCTAGCCTCTGTAGTACCCATGTTGATCCTCCTGATAGCCATCTCTCAAGTTTTCTCAAACTTTGTTCAACCACTTCTAGAGTTCACAGCCAACTCCCAATCCTGTATTTTTAAGAAATTCTTACTTCTAAGCATTCCCTTGGATTCCTCTCTTTTTCTCACTTCCCACATCCAATCAAGCAGCTCCATTGACTCTACCTCCCTGTCTACTTCCGCCAAGATACGTTACTATGCCTGATGTCCAAGCTACCATTGATTCCTCCTTGCATTACTAATGCAGCCTCCAAACTGGTCTCCATGCTTCCCTTCTTAACCCTGTACAATCTCTAGTCTACACAGCAGCCAGAATGATCTTATAAACCTAAATTCTGTTCTTAAAACTTTCGTGTGGCTTCCAATCAAAACTGGAGTAAAATCAAGGCAATACTTCTTTGTTTTTATCAAATGTACCTCTCTCATTACCACTAGGCCTTTGCACCAACTGCTTCCCTGACAGCTCTTCCATATGATATGTTTATAAATGTCTGTCTTCTCTTTCAAATCTCAGCCTAAACACCAACTCTTCATAAATGCCTTCTGTGGCAACTCAATCACCATCCGTCTGTCAGTTTGTTGTACACTGGTGGTTTGCATGTTGCTATGAGGCTGAAAGCTATGCCACCAATGTTTCAAATACCAGCTGAGTCACCCAGAGCAGACAGGTTTCAGCAGAGCTTCCAGACTAAGGTGACTAAGAAGAAAGGCTTGGTAATCCATACCTGAAAATTAGCCAAAGGATCACAACAGAATTGTCTGATATAGTGCTGGAAGATGAGTCCCCTAGTTTGGAAGGCACTCAAAATACACAGCGGTCGTAACAATGGATTTGAGCATACCAGAGATCATGAAAATGGCACAGGAACAGGAAATATATTATTGTACTGTACACACAGTCACTGTGAGCGGGCTGACCCGATAGCAACTAACAACAACAACGTGGCCACCAATGTAGAGTAGCTACTCTGTTACTTCTTTGTTCAAAGAAGTTGCTGCCTCAGTATTACATATTGATGTTCAGTCTCCTCACTTCTGGTTACAAAGTGCTGTACTCTGTTCTACAATGGCTTCTAGTCTAAAGGACAAACTCAAGTGTGAGTATCCTTTGATTCCTTCTGGGACGTATTTGTCACTTGAGGTTATTTTCCACTCATAAAAACGTAATCAACAATGATGGTGATGAAAATGTTATTTTAAAAAAAAAATAACTGTTGCTTTTGAGTCAGTTCCTACTCATAGCGACCCTATAGGACAGAGTAGAACTTCCACATAGAGTTTCCAAGGAGCACCTGGTGAATTTGAACTGCCGACCTTTTGGTTAGGAGCTATAGCACTTAAGCGCTATGCCACCAGGGTTTTAAAAAAAAAAAATGCTATAATCCCTATTTATTTTTCTCAATAAATGCATTTTGACTTTCAACTGCATGCTAGGTATTCTGGATTGTGTTGGGAAGAAATAACCTTGCTCCTGCCCCACTGGGGGCCTATCACATGCCAGTCATAGTTCCTAGGACCCTTACAGTACTGGGCTGAGTAAATTGAGAAATTTTGCTCTTTTGCCAATTATATTCCAGTAAAGGAAAATAGAGTACAGTCAAACAAGCAAAAGAAATAAATAAACAAGAGAACTGTAAGGCAGAGATAAATAAATCCATGTGATAAACAGTGACTTGTACAAAACCTAATATTCATTAGCAAAGCTTCAGATAGATTGAATACAAATAAAAGAAGGGAATTCTAACGACCAGTGTTTCCTGTAGTGCCTGCGTCTACAGGTATATAGCCTAAATGTTGAGATCCAAAATTTCCTTTTTTTGGTTTTATTTGGATTTACCCTGTGATATTTCAAGTGAAAGAAATCCCTGGGTGGTGCAAACTTTTAATGCACTTGGCTGCTAACTGAAAGGCTTGAGGTTCAAGTCCACTCATATGCACCTTGGAAGAAAGGCCTGGCAATCTACTTTTGGAAAATCAGCCATTGTAAACCCTATGGAGCAATTTTACTCTGACACACTCGGGGTAGCCACAGATTAAAGGCAACTTGACAGCAATTGATCTTGTTTCATTTTTTGCTTTTTCAGTTTTGCGTTTTTACTTCAAGTGATGGATATGGCTTTCAATGGGATGGCTTGTACTAAGAAAGTTCTCAGAAACAGACATCAATAACATTGATAAATACTGTGCCTCTGACTGTAACATATCTCACAGTGTTTCCATGATCTTGATGATGCTCTCTCCAAGTGATCGCCTTCCTTAAATTCTTTCATAGAGTGGCCATTTTTTGCCATAAAATTTTCTCTCACTTTACTCATAGATTAGGCATAGTAATAGCAGCAACTGAAACGAATTTTCAACTTGGAAAGAATTTGCAGAGTTGTCTCTCAACCTCACTCAAGTTCAGGAGAATTTCGGTTCAGGTCACTTTTCATCAACCTTTGTGTTTACTTTAGGAATTCCATCATCAAGTGTAGCCCAGGGCAGAGTTAGCCACGTTGACACAGAAGAATTCAATTTTCCAAGGGGCTAGGAAAGGAAAACTCCCCATGTGTTAAAGCAGTTTCTGATCTCTAGGTGACTATTTTAAATTATGAACAGAGCAAAGTCTAATATAGGCTTTATTGACAGAAATTGCAAGGACATATTTTTCAAATTGTCCAAAAAACACGTGATATTTCCTCCCATCCTGTATTTTTAAACTCCATATCATCAGGAGCATATCATCCTAAAGAGGGAAGGAATTTCACAGTTAATCTGCCAGAAGCCAGACCATCAACCTTAGTGTGCTTGCTTCTACACATGTGAGTGCTTCAGAGTAATCACTTCCTATATATTTGAATTAAACCCAAAAGCAAACTAGTTGCCGTCGAGTTGATTCCAACTCCTAGCGACCCTGTAGGACAGAGTAGAACTGCCCCACAGGTTTTCCAAGGAGCAGCTGGTGGATTTGAACTGCTGACCTTTTGGTTAGCAGCCAAGCTGTTAGCCACTGTGCAACCAGGGCTCTGTATCAGAATTAGGAAAAATAAGTCAACTAATTAGAGTAAAATCTTATTATCTTAAATATCAATAAACTCGGCATCTTCTCACCTGTCCACAGACCCTTCCATCATACGGGACATGTGCCTTTACTCCATCTACTCCACTCCACCAAGATTTTCCTACTAGGTACATCTATCAGAATGGTCAGATCTTTTCTGTAAGTGAATTTAAATGAAAAAAGACACAATTAGTATTTTTCATGTTGTTATAAATGGGTTTGTTAGCACCTTATAAATACATCTTATTAATAACAATGACATTATTTTTTTCATCGGAATTTCTTAGTTGCTTTACATAAATAAAACAGATACAATGTGACTGAGCTGCTATGGAAGAAAGCTTTGCATTGCACAGACACCGTCACCTTAATCAATCATAAGAAGATCTCAATACCTTAATTAGGAACTAAAAGTGAACATACAGCTGCTTGGACAACACACTTGATTTGTTTGTGTAGTTTTGCACTTTATGTTTCACAGCATTGGCATATGTGTCAATTTGGACAAGATACTTAACCACTCTGTGCCTCAATATTCATATCTGCAAAATGGGGCTAATCAAAATACCTACATCATAGGATTGCTGTGAAGATTAACTAAGATAATATTTGAAACATGCTTACAAATCTGCCCAGCACATGTCATTGTTGTTGTTAGGTGCTGTCAAGGTGGTTCTGACTCTTGGCGACGCTGCATTCAACAGAACAAAATGCTGCCCGGTCCTGCACCATCCTCAAATTGTTGCTGTGTTGGGGGCTGTTATTGAAACGACTGTGTCAGTTCATCTCGTTAAAGGTCTACCTCTTTTTTACTGACCCTCTGCTTTACCAAACTTGATGCCTCTCTCCAAAGACTGGTCACTCCTGATAATGTGTCCAAAGTATGTGAGACGAAGCCTCTCCATCCTTGATTCTAAGGAGCATTCTGGCTGAACTTCTCCCAAGACAGATTTGTTCACTCACCTGGCAGTCCACAGCATATTCAATATTCTTCTCCAACACCATAATTCATGCATACAGTCAGTGCTTAATCAATGTTGACCAATATATTATAAAATATTATTATATTGTATTGTATTGTATTGTATTGTATTGTATTGTATTGTATTGTATTGTATTGTATTGTATTGTATTGTATTGTATTGTATTGTATTGTATTGTATTGTATTGTATTGTATTGTATTGTATTGTATTGTATTGTATTGTATTGTTTTGCATTGTATTGTATTGTTTTATTTTGTATTGTATTGTATTATATTATATTAAAATTATAAAAGCCCACATAATTAGGATGTGTATAAAGCAGTATGCCAATGATGGTGCTGGAGGTGACAGGAAAGGGAAGAAGTTGTGTATACCCAAATAATGGTTTTGTTCCATGTTGTTTGGATTTTTAGGTGTGTGTTAGAAGTTATAAAATTGTAATTGAAATTCCTGAAATAGAAGTTTCATGCAACTGCAAAGCTGAAATTCTACAGTTCTCAATCCCAATTTATGGCATGAAAACAATTGTTTTTACAATATGGCTTAGGACAATTCAAGAGTTCTTAGGAACAAAACTGTCCGCTAATGGCTTAATATTAAATCCAGAGTCTTATCGTATCCACGATACAGACAAGAAAACTAGGAAAAATAGAGGCAGATATTGAGAGTGATTAAAGGTTCTACACAAAAGCATTTTTGTACTAGATGGACACCTCAAAGCAGAGAATTCCTTCCACCAATGCTTTCAACACTCCTGAAAATTGCTCCCACAAAAGATTTGGTCCAAACAGTGTAGACCAAATCTAACTCTCAAAGTTTAAAGAACATAAGATGGGGGTGGAGCCAAGATGGTGGAATAGAAGGTGCTTCCAGCTAGCCCTCTTTACAACAAAGGCCCAAGAAAACAAGTGGAAAGAGTATATTTATGAAAAGCTAGGAGTCCTGAGCATCAAAGGCAAGCTTAGAAAATGAACCGAGGGGCAGGGGGAGGGAGAGATGGTTCAGAAGTGGAGAGGAGTTGCCGGACCTGAATCACTGGGAGCCCTCAGGCACCATTCCTTGGAGTGGCCGTGGCAGGATGGTACTAGCGTTCGGCCACAGTTTCCTCAGGGAGAAGCAGCCAGCCACACAGACTACTCACACCTCCATAACCAGAGAAGAACGGCGCTCTCGGCAAAGGCTAAGTACTTGTGTATGTTTTACTGCGCCCTCTCCGCCGCCAAGCCAGCTTCAGTGGCTGAATTCCCTGGGCCTGAGACAGGTCTTGTTGAGCGCCTAGAGCCATCCTCTCGGACTTGGAGAAGGAAAAAATTTGCAATTGGGGGAAAAGATAATTTGCCAGCTCCACTAACCACGGAGCTCAGGACAGAAGCGGCTCTTGTCCAGGCATAAATAGTCCGTGGATTTTGAGAACCTTTCCCCTCTGCAAGGACTTGTGTGGGCCTATTTAAGGAGAATAGGTCCTTGCTGACAGACTCCACTGTTTCAGTTGTGCGGTGGACAGTTGGTTGTTTGATGTTTGAAATTGCTTTGACTATTAAACAGGGTTCCTCACCTATCCACATCAGGGGCCTAAGGACTGTGGCTCCACTCAGGTCACCCAACCACCCAAGAGAGTGGTCCAAGGATAACTGGTATCTCCCAGTCCTTACAACCAAAAACATTGGGTGCCCATGGTCCATCTGCAGAGCCCACTCATCTGTATGCTCTAGGGAACAGGGACACGATTTCCTCAGAGACATGTGTGGGATGATTCTCAGCCCCCTGCCTTGGTCAGAGTGTGACCCTCTGCTGCAACCAGATTCTGGTACCTACACCAAACACCCCTGACCCCCTAAGACTGTAGAAAAGAGCCTGTATCACACACTTGATGATTAGCTACCTGGGCACCTCAGCTGAATTCATACAAGAAAAGTGAATGGACTCCTAGCCTGATAACAGCTCTAGCCATCTGGGGAGAGGACGTCAGAGCTCCAAAGGTGAAAATAATCAAGCTAGCTCACTCAAGCAACCCATTAGGGCATATCAAAACAAAACAAAGCAAGAAACTAGGATACAGTAAGCAAACATAAAATAAGCTAATACAATAACTTATAGATGGCTCAGAGACAAGAGTCAATATCAAGTCACATAAAGAAACAGACCACGATCACCTCAACGAGCTCTCAAAACAAAGAATCAAGGGGTCTTTACATGACAGTGCCTTCCTGAAATTACCAGAGGCCGAATACAAAACTTCAATATACAGAACACTTCAATACATCAGGAAGGAAATGAGGCAATACGCAGAACAAGCCAAGGAACACACAGATAAAGCAATTGAAGAAATTTAAAAGATTATTCAGGAACACAATGAAAAATTTAATAACCAGGAAAAATCCATAGACAGACAGCAGCAAGAAATTCAGAAGATTAAAAATAAAATTACAGTAGTAGACAACTCAGCAGAAAGTCAGAGAAGCAGAGTTGAGCAAGTGGAAGGTAGAATTACTGAACTTGAAGATAAAGCAATTGGCACTAATATATTTGAAGAAAAATCAGATAAAAGAATTAAAAAAAATGGACAAACCTTAAGAATCACATGGGACTCTATAAAGAGAAATAACCTGTGAGTGATTGGAGTGCAGAAAAGAGAGGGATAACAGAAAATACAGAGAAAATTTTTGAAGATTTGTTGGTGGAAAACTTCCCAGATACCATGAAATATGAGAAGATATCTACTCAAGATGCTTATCGAATCCCACATAAGGTAGATCTGAAAAGAAAGTCACCAAGACATATTATAATCAAACTTGCCAAAACCAAAGATAAAGAGAGAATTTTAAGAGCAGCTAGAGATAAACAAAAAGTCACCTACAAAGAAGAGCCAGTAAGAATACTGACTACGCGGCATAAACCATGAGGCAAGAAGGCAATGGGATGGCTTATTTAAAAAATTGAAGGAAAAAAATTGCCAACCAAGAATCATATATCCAGCAAAACTGTCTCTTAAATATAAAGGTGAAATTAGGACATTTCCAGATAAATAGAAGTTTAGGGAATTTGTAAAAACCAAACCAAAACTACAAGAAATACCAAAGGGAGTTCTTTGGTTAGAAAATTAATAATATCAGGTATCAACCCAAGACTAGAACACTGGGCAGAGCAATCAGAAGTCAACCCAGACAGGGAAATCAAAAAAACAAAGCAAGATAAAAAAAATGTTCAAAACAAGGTAGCAGTGATGTTATTATATAAAAGAACACAACATTAAAACAACAAAGAAGGACTAAGAAATGTAGTCATAGATCTTCCATATGGAGAGGAAGATAAGGCAACACAAAGAAATAAATGTTAGGTTTCAATTTAGAAAAATAGGGGTAAATAAATAAGACTACCGCAAAGGAGACAAACTAATCTACATATCAAAATAGAATTCAAGAAAAAACTAGAGACTCAACAGAAACAAAAGGAACAATAACAAATATGCAGAAAAGACAATATAGAAAGATATTCGACTCAGCACATAAAATTAAGTGGGAAAAAGAAACTGTCCACAACACACAAAACATCAAAATGATAGCACTAAATTCAAACCTATCCATAATTACCCTGAATGTAAATGGACTAAATGCACCAATAAAGAGACAGAGAGTGGCAGAATGGATTAAAAACAAGATCCGTCTATATGCTGCCTACAAGAAACACACCTTAGACTCAGAGACACAAACAAACTAAAACTCAAAGGATGGAAAAGAATACATCAAGCAAACAACAATCAAAAAAAGAGCAAGAGTGGCAATACTAATTTCTGACAAAATAGACTTTAAAGTTGAATCCATCATAAAAGATAAGAAAGGACACTATATAATGATTAAATGTACAATATACCAGGAAGATATAACCATACTAAATATTTATGCACCCAATGACAGGGCTGCAAGATACGTAAAACAAACTCTACCACCATTGAAAAGCAAGATAGACGGCTCCACAATAATAGTAAGAGACTTCAACACGCCACTTTCGGTGAAGGACAGGACATCCAGAAAGAAGCTCAATAAAGACACGGAAGATCTAAATGCCACAATCAACCAAACTGACCTCATAGACATATACAGAACACTCCACCCAATAGCAACCAAGTATACTTTCTTTTCAAGTGCACATGGAACATTCTCTAGAATAGACCACATATTAGGTCATAAAGCAAGCCTTAGCAGAATCCAAAACATTGAAATATTACAAAGCATCTTCTCTGACCATAAGGCCATAAAAATGGAAATCAATAACAGAAAAAGGAGCAAAAAGAAATCAAACACTTGGAAACTGAACAATACCCTGCTCAAAAAAGACTGGGTTATAGAAGACATTAAGGATGGAATAAAGAAATTCAGAGAATCCAATGAGAATGAAAACACTTCGTATCAGAAACTTTGGGACATAGCGAAAGCAGTGCTCAGAGGTCAATTTACATCAATAAATGTACACATACAAAAAGAAGAAAGGGCCCAAATCAAAGAAATATCCCTACAACTTGAAGAAATATAGCAACAAAAGAAACCTTCAGGCACCAGAAGAAAACAAATAACAAAAATTAGAACAGAACTAAATGAAACAGAAAACAGAAAAACAATAGAAAAAAACAAGGCCAAAAGCTGGTTCTTTGAAAAGATCAACAAAATTGGTAAACCACTGGCCAAACTGACAAAAGAAAAACAGGAGAGGAAGCAAAAGACCCAAATAAGAAATGAGATGGGCGATATTACAATAGACCCAACTGGAATTAAAAGAATCCTATCAGATTATTGTGAAGAATTGTACGGTAACAAATTTGAAAACCTAGAAGAAATGGATGAATTCCTAGAAACACACTACCTATCTAAACTAACACGAACAGAGGTAGAACAACTAAACTGACCCATAACAGAAGAAGAGATTGAAAAGGTAATTGAAAAACTCCCAACACAAAAAAGCCCTGGCTCGGGTGGCTTCACTGCAGAATTCCACCAAACTTTTAGAGAAAAGTTAACACCACTACTACTAAAGGTATTTCAGAGCATAGAAAAGGACGGAACACTACCAAACTCATTCAATTCACCACATCCCTGAAACCAAAACAAGGTAAAGACACCACTAAAAAAGAAAATTGCAGACCTATATACCTCATGAACTTAGATGTAAAAATCCTCAACCAAATTCCAGCCAATAGAATTCAACAACATATCAAAAAAATAATTCACCATGACCAAGTGGGGTTCATATCAGGTATGCAGGGATGGTTCAATATTAGAAAAACAATTAATGTAATCCACCGTATAAATAAAACAAAAGACAAAATATCACATGATTTTATCAATTGATGCAGAAAAGGCATTTGACAAAGTTCAACACCCATTCATGATAAAAAAAAAAGCTCTCAGCAGCAAAATAGGAATAGAAGGAAAATTTCTCAACATAATAAAGGGCATTTATACAAAGACAATAGCCAACATCATCCCAAATGGAGAGAGCCTGAAAGCATTCCCCTTGAGATGGGGAACCAGACAAGGATGCCCTTTATCACCACTCTTATTCAACATTGTGCTGGAGGTCCCAGCCAGAGCAATTAGGCTAGATAAAGAAATAAAGGGCATCCAGATTAGCAAGGACGAAGTAAATTTTCTCTGTTTACAGATGACACGATCTTAAACACAGAAAACCCTAAGGAATCCTCAAGAAAACTACTGAAACTAATAGAAGAGATAAGCAGAGGATCAGGATACAAGATAAACACACGAAAATCAGTTGGATTCCTCTACACCAACGAAAGGAACATCAAAGAGGAAATCATGAAATCAATACCATTTACAATAGTCCCCAAGAAGATAAAATACTTAGGAATAAATCTTACCAGAAACAAAAGGCTTATACAAAGAAAACTACAAAACACCTCTGAGAGAAACCAAAAGTGGAAAAATATACCTTCCTCATGGATAGGAAGACTTAACATTATAAAAACGTCTATACTACCAAAAGCCATCTGTAGATTTAATGCGACTGTGATGCAAATTCCACCAACATTCTTTAATGAGGTGGAGAAACAAATCACCATCTTCATATGGAAGGGAAAGAGGCCCCGGATAAATAAGGCATTACTGAAAGAGAAGAACAAAGTGGGAGGCCTTACTTTACCTGATTTTAGAACCTATTATACTGCCACAGTAGTCAAAACAGCCTGGTACTGGTACAACAGCAGGTACATGGACCAATGGAACAGAATTAAGAATCCAGACATAAAGCCATCCACATATGAGCAGTTGATATTTGACAAAGTCCCCAAAACAGTTAAATGGGGAAAAGACAGTCTTTTTAACAAGTGGTGCCAGAATAATGGGATATCCATCTGCAAAAAAATGAAACAAGACCCATGCCTCACTCCATGCACAAAAATGAGCTCAAAATGGATCAAAGACCTAAATATAAAATCTAAATCAATAAAGATCATGGAAGAAAAAATAGGGACAATGCTAGGAGCCCTAATACATGGCATAAACGGTATACAAAACATTGCTAACAATGCAGAAGAAAAACTAGATAACTGGGAGCTCCTAAAAATCAAACACGTATGCTCATCCAAAGACTTCACCAAAAGAGTAAAAAGATTATCTACAGATTGGGAAAAAGTTTTTAGCTATGACATTTCCAGTCAGTGCCTGTTCTCTACAATCTATACAATACTGCAGAAAGTAAACTGCGAAAAGACAAATAACCCAATTAAAAAATTGGCAAAAGATCTGAACACACACTTCACTAAAGAAGACATTCCGGTAGCTAACAGATACATGAGGAAATGCTCATGATCATTAGCCTTTACAGAAATGCAGATCAAAACTGCAGAGAGACTTCAACTCACTCCAACAAGGCTGGCATTAATCCAAAATCACAAAACAATAAATGTTGGAGAGGCTGTGGAGAGATTGGAACACTTATACACTGCTGGTGGGAATGTAAAATAGTACAACCACTTTGGAAATCGATTTGGTGCTTCCTTAAAAAGCTAGAAATAGAACTACCATAAGATGCAGCAATCCCATTCTTTGGAATATATCCTAGAGAAATAAGAGCCTTTACATGAACAGATATATGCACCCCTATGTTCTTGGTTTATATTCACTGCAGCGATGTTTAAAATAGCAAAAACACGGAAGCAACCAAGGTGCCCATGAACAGATGAATGGATAAATAAATTATGGTATAGTCACACAACGGAATACTACGCATCGATAAAGAACAGTGAGGAATCTGTGAAACATTTCATAACATGGAGGAACCTGGAAGGCATTATGTTGAGTGAAATTAGTTGCAAAAGAACAAATATTGAATAAGACCACTATTATAAGAACTTGAGAAATTGTTTAAACAGAGAAGAAAATATTCTTTCATGGTTATGAGAGGGGGGAGGGAGGGAGGGTGGGGGAGGGAGGGATGGTGGGAGAGAAGCATTCACTAATTAGATAGTAGATAGAACTACTTTAGGTGACGGGAAAGACAACACACAATACAAAGGAGTTCAGCACAACTGGACTAAACCAAAAGCAAAGAAGTTTCCCGAATAAACTGAATGGTTCAAAGGCTAGTGTAGTAGGGGTGGAGGTTTGGAAACCACGGTTTCAGGGGACATCTGAGTCAATTGGCATAATAAAATCTATTAAGAAAACATTCTGCATCCCACTTTGGAAAGTGGCGTCTGAAGTCTTAAACGCTAGCAAGCGACCATGTAAGATGCATCAACTGGTCTCAACCCACCTGGATCAAAGGAGAATGAAGAACTCCAGGGACACAAAGTAATTATGAGCTCAAGAGACAGAAATGGCCACATAAACCAGAGACTACATCAGCCTGAGACTAGAAGAACTAGATGGTGCCTGGCTAAAACCGATGACTGTCCTGACAGGGAACACAACAGAGAGCCCCTGAGAGAGCAGGAGAGCAATGGGATGCAGACCCCAAATTCTCATAAAGAGACCAGACTTAATGGTCTGACTGAGACTGGAAGGACTCTGGTGGTCATGCCCCCCAGACCTCCTGTTGGCCCAGGACAAGAGCCATTCCCAAAGCCAACTCTTCAGACAGGGATCGGACTGGACAATGGGTTGGAGAGAGATGCTGGTGAGGAGTGAACTTCTTGGATCAGGTGGACACTTGAGTCTGCGTTGGCATCTCCTCCCTGGAGGGGAGAAGCGAGAGTTGAGGGGATTAAGAAGCTGGTGAAATGGACATGAAAAGAGAAAGTGGAGAGGGAGCGGGCTGTCTCATTAGGGGGAGAGTAATCGGGAGTATGTAGCAAGGTGTATGTAAGTTTTTGTGTGAGAGACTGACTTGATTACTTGTAAACTTTCTCTTTTAAAGCACAATAAAAATTAAATAAATAAATAGAAAACATAAGACATCCAATCCCGTTAGAGTTCTTCTGACCAGGAAGGGAAAAAGAAGCAGATCAAAGGCAAATCATGTGAGTGAGCCCAGCTAGAAATCTGTTACAATACATTTCATAGTTTACTAAGTAAATGATAATGTAACGGGAAAAAATCACATGTGTAATCCTACTAGAAGCCAGCAAATTTACCCTGTTTTGGTTCTAAGTTTCCAGGTTTATGACCTCAACGCTGGCTAGTTACGTGGAAATGCAGTGGTCCTTTTAATGTATAAGATGAGTTGGGACTTAGTCTTCTATTTTCATCTTAAATGGTTACTTCTCGGGGAAATATTCCTTTAATGCCTTTATCTTAGTCACTGTTAATGCCAGATAGTCTTTCTTAGACTTCATTCTTCATCCAACCGTTAATCCAACAGACCTCACCTTGTTTATTTTTTATAGCACTATGTAAAAGTTTTTTGTTTATTTTTTCATGTATGTTTTTGCTTCATGCCTATGCTTGACTCTATGAGCACTGGTACCATATGCGATTGACTTCCTTCCATGCATCATGTATGGATCCAGTGCCTAGCACACAGCAGGCACTCAACCAATTTCCGTGGATCAAAAGAGTAGAAATAAAAGTTATGCAAGAGAAAGTTCTAGACAAGTGTCAAAATCATAATTTTGCAGACATTGTATCTTATTGTTGGGCAAAGAGATAGCAACATAAACCCATTAAGTGTCAAGGAAAACACTCATTCTTATACTTAATTACCGTAGTTTTAGTTGATTCCATCCACTCCACTTTTTAAATCCACTATTTCTAACATTTTTATTTCTTATTGTGTCTTTTGACTTCTTTTGTTTTGTTTTTTGAGGGTACCTTTTGCCTTATGTTGTTAATGTGAATTTAAAAAAAAAAAAAAAATGATAGTGGCCATGCAGTAGTTTTTGTTAAATTTATTACTGAATGAATTCCAAAAAGACATTTCCTCACTACCAATCGGGGAGGGGGGTGTCTTACTCCTTCCTTTTTCTTTCCTTTTCATATAACCAAGAATATGTTCTCCAGCAAATTAGCAAGGTGTGGAGTTGAAGTATTTGCTGAAACAAGCATTGGCTTAGTCTTATCCACAGCCAAATCTCTTTCATCAGAGTAAACTAGGCCTTCACTTGAATTCTTATTTCAGGTTAGAATGAACATTTTAATTTCTTGCACTGTAGAAAGTTCATGAAACAAAGGAAAATAACTCTAGCTGCTTGTACCCAGTTACTGAAACTGAACAAAAAGAAATATTATTTGTGGAGAAAAGAATGGACAAATAACAGCTCCCAGTTCAAGAAGTCGCCAAAGTAACTGCTTAGTGGTCTACGAAAAATTACCACAGGCCTTTCTGCAACTGGTGGTTATATAGTCACGGGGATAATGTCGTCCTTGGGCAGGTGTATCATGGAGAGTAATGCTCTGGCACTTTTTGGACTCAAGAGAGTTTTAAGAAGTCATTTTAAGCTCAGGGTATTACTTCCTGAATAACAAATTCCAAGCCATTTGCCAATATACTTTGGGAAAATTTTGCAATTGTAATTGATGAGTAAAATATGGGCAGTTGCAGCAGGTTGGGATCTTTCCCAAAATTTTTATATTCCTGTACAGAAAGAGCCCTGAGGATATCCTGTGGTAGTACTTTTACAATGCAGCACTGCTTGGGATTTGGGAGAATTGATGCTTGGTGAATTGATGCTTCAGTTATTTTTCCCCAATTCAATTTCCTCCAAATACACAGGGAAATCAGAGAATCTGGCATGCTATTCCTTTCGTGGGTGAATAATTTTTTGACATTCTAAATGAGTAATGACAAAAAAGTCTATAGTTTCATTTGACTACTTCATCACCTTGCATACAAAAGTTTTATGCAACATAAAACTCAAAATGAAATTTGATTTTAAAATTGGCAGGATCAAGAGTGTCAAGAGCTATGACTGATGCTTAAGGAGATACTTAGGGCTCAACAGAATCTATTGTCTGGTTTAACTTCCTTCATACCATTTTTCACCCTCTCAAATGATCTTGTATATTAGTTACTTACACCTTGTTTGTTTCAGTTCCACTCTCCCTTCTCCCTTGTCCCTCTTTCCCAACCAGAATATCAGCTCCAAGATCACAAGCATCTGTCCTGTTATCTGCTGTATCCTGGCTAAATATTAGGTTTTCAATCAATATTTGTTGATTAACAAATTCAGGAGAATGAAACAGCTATTGGCTGACAGCATGAAGAGAGTAACTTGACAAACTATATCATACAATAATGCCATGGTGGGTTCAACATTGTTGTCGTTGTTAGGTGCCTTTGAGTTGATTTCTACTCATAGCAATCCCACATGACAGAGTAGAACTTGTCCAATAGGATTATCTTGGCTGTAGTTTTTTTTTTTTTTTGAAAAGCACAATTTTTATTGTGTGTTTCTATCTGCAAGGTTTTATTAACTTTGATAGAGTTTGAGTATAGAAAGAGGAAACTGAACACACTATACACACAATTTATTTTAACCCTTCCATATACATATATACATGTTTCTACAAAGTGAAAAATTGATAAAGAAATTAATGTAACAGGCAACAAAATCAATGTTGAGAACAAAGATAGTAGAACAGTAAGTACATCAAAGATCCAAACAGTAAATGGCTCTATTAATACAAAAATATAAAAAATGAACTTAAATGTAGGAAAATGTCAAATATTTACAAATACGTGTAAACACACTTAAAAATTGTATAACTTGATTTTTATTAAATTACTTTTTTATCCTCAAATGTATCTTGGAATGTCTAATGATTTTCTAAAAATTAAGGGTGCAAATAAAAAATAAAATTAAAGTATAATGACATATAAGAGGTTTACTCATGTTCCTCATGTGTGTTATTGTTTGCTTTATAAACCCTGTCTAAACTGTGGCTGAAAGGTGTGAGCTTTGAGAGTGGCTTCAGTTCTGAGTTAGTAGGCTCTCCTGAGGCCATAGTTTTGGGAGTTCCTCCAGTCTCTGTCAGACCAGTAAGTCTGGTCTTTTTTTATGAATTTGAATTTTGTTCTACTTTTTTTTCCCACTGTGTCCAGAACCCTCTACTGTGATCCTTGTCAGAGTGGTCAGCTGTGGTAGTCTTTAAGAAAGCAGATTGCCAGATCTTTCTCCCAAGGAGCTGCTGGCTGAGTTTGAACAGCCAACATTTCAGTTAGCAGCCGAGTATTTAAGCATTTGTGCCTTTGGGGCTCAATAAAACCCATTGCCATTGAGTCAATTGTGACTAATAGCAACCCTTTATGACAGAGTAGAACTGCCCCATAAGGTTTCCTAGCCTGTAATCTTTACTGAAGCAGACTGCCACATCTTTCTCCCTGGTAATGTCTGGTGTGTTCAAACTACAGACCTTTGGGTTAACACCCCTGCGCTTAATCATTGTGCCACCAAGTCTCCTTATAGTGTCCCTGAAAAAGATATGCCCAAGTCCGAACCCCTAGATTCTGTGAATGTGACCTTATTTGGAAGTTGTGTCTCTACAGGTGTAATTTAGGATCTTGGGATAAAATCATTCTGGAACTAGGATGGAGCCTCCCTCAAAGTCTCCAGAAGGAACCGACTCTACTGACACTTTGATTTCTAACTCCTGTCTTCTAGAATCATGAGAGAAATAAATTGCTGTTGTTTTAAACCACCCAGCTTGTGGTAATTTGTTGAGGAAGTTTGCAAGAGCAGACTGAGATCACATTGATTTAACTTATTATTTCTTATAATGGCAGAAAAGGATGGATGGAAAGGCAGTATCTTAAGGGGCCATTCATCACTGTGTTACGCAAGGAGTCAATGTAGGAAGCTTTCACCAGTAACCTTTTTTAATAAACAATAATAAAATCATCATACAACCATGGAAGTAGCCTTTGGTTAGGTAATGAGGGAGTGAGGCAGTGTGAGGTAGTAGTGCTAGACATCTGCATTCAAAGGCCGGCTCTACCACTTACTAGCTATGTGACACTGGGCACATTATTTGACATCTTTGACTCTCCTCTGGAAAATAATGGTAAGAATAGTATCTACTTCCTAAGGTCGTTGTGGGAATTAATGCAAATAAAATACTTCTGTAGTGCCTGAAACAAGGCGCTCACTAAGTGCCTGATTATTCATAAACTTCTTAATCATGGCTTAAAAGAACAAAAAGTTATACAAATAGAGCATGTGATTAACGCTGGTTGAATACAACTTGAAGGGGTACAACAAGAAATATGTTCCCAATGTTAAAAGCTTTCCAAATTGAAAACACAGGTTTTAAAATCCTGTGGTTTAAACTCTCTTCCTCCTCCTTTCCTCTCTCATCCTCTCCCTAGCACCCCTTTCTGTGCGGAAAGAATGTTTTCACTACCCCTTGTATTCAAATCTCTACTCCAGAGTCCAAATGCTCTTGGGAAGGGGAAGGAATGGAGTGAGGGATGCGTGGAAACTCAGTCCGCATTCCCCTTCAATACTGATGTCAGAGATGAGGAGAATTCAACTTTAGAGCTTGAAGACATATTCAAAACCATCTGGATTTTGAAATTTGGGTAAAATATTTCCTTATTTTACAGATTCCCAGGGAGTTTATGGAACTTATCCAAGGTGACTAGGATCAGGGAGGGCAAAGAACTTGAGTGTCTTATTAACTGCTCTGTATTTTTGGCACTGCCTCGACCATCTATGGCTCACAGTTCTATGCTGCAACACATGGTGTTGCTGCAAGTTGGACTGACTGGTCAGCAACTGGTAATATACTTCTCTGCTAGCAGGGGTCTAGCATATAAGAACAGATAAAGGACTGAATGATTGACAAGCTAGGTAATGCCATGATCTGTGGTATTGTATTAATTCCTCATTCCAGAAAATGAATTTGGGAAAGTAAAATGTGTGACAATATAAGAAAGACTAACTTAAAATATGTAACTTTGATTATGTTATGTTGGAAAGATGAGCCTTGGGATAACTGAAAATGGATACCACATCACTGGCATCTATGTAAATAAAAAATACGATTTTATGAGCCTAGAGACACTAGGAGTAATAAATGTATTATGTTTCTTTTCTCTCTTTTCCTTGACCTGCAAGAGTTATCTCAAGGAGATATAAGTGCAGTATCATCCATTTTCAGAAATGCTAGAGCCCCTTTTTATTCCATCTGCAAGACACATGCAACCATCTCTTTTTTCTTTCAGAGGGAATCTGTCTGTGTCCATGTCCCAGAAAGTGAATTTGGGAAGTTGGAGGGAGTGGAAGGTGGTAGGGAAGTCAGCCAAAATGAGCAATTTCAACTTATTTGCTTTTTTTTGCTGTAGAATTGTGGTCTCCAAGACCCAAACAGCCCTGGCTCCCTTGCCTGCATGCAGTCTTTTCCATCCCTTTTGCCTGGCAACAACCTTGATCCCCGAGCATTGCTTACAAAGTTGTTTATCAGCAGGTGGTTAACATCTCTTGGAGGAGTTCTGTTTCTGGGCCCTCCTAAAAGATATTAAAGAAAAGGAGGAAACTTTACCACATGGAGAATAAAGCACGCTCTTCTGCTTCTTCCCACTTGAGCTGATATTTGCTTGCCTTCCTGCAAAATCGCTTTAGACGCATCACCAGTTTATAACTAAAAAAAAAAAAATCCCCTGCCATTGAGTTGATTCTGACTCATAGTTATCCTATAGGACAGAGTAGAACTGCCCCATAGGGTTTCCAAGGCTGTAAATCTTTACTGAAGCAGACTCTCACATCTTCCTCCTACAGAGCAGCTGGTGGGTTCGAAAACCGCCGCTGACCTTTTGGTTAGCAGCCGAGTACCTTAACCACTGAGCCACCAGGCATATAGTATTCTGTAAATATTGTCTTCTTACCCAAAGATGTCGAGTTTGGTGGATTAGGAAAAGATTTGGCACCTACATAGCATATAATTTTTACTTAAAATATATGAAAAGCAAACGATTCTCTCTTAATGCATTGTTCTTTATAATTTACTACATAAGGGGAAGAAGGAGTTCATTTGTGAGCCAGTGGAAGTTCTAAATCCAGATATGAGAAGTATGAGGACACTGATAGGAGAATATTCATGATGAAGCATTAGGATGTTGGAGTAAATGAACTGGAGAATTAGGATAATTTCCATTGTACCTAAAGCTACTACCTAGCACACACTGATAATAAAGGTAACCCCTTTGATTTGAAAAATGCTCTTTTTCTTCTAGATCTGAAAATATATATATATATAAAATTTAGGGGAAAATATATATAAATTATATATACATATGTGGAGCCCTGGTGGCACAGTGGTTAATAACTACGGCTGCAAATCAAAAAGTCAGCAGCTTGAATCTACCAGCTGCTCCTTGAAAACTCTATGGGGCAGTTCTACTCTATCCTATCGGGTCACTGTGAGTCAGTCGACTCAGTGGCAACGGGTTTAGTTTTGGTGCTTTTGCCGTTGAGTCGATTCCAACTCATAGCAACCCTATAGGACAGAGTAGAACTGCCTCATAGAGTTTTCAAGAAGCGTCTGGTGGATTCAAACTGCAGACCTTTGGTTAGCAGCCATAGCACTTAACCACTACTCCACCAGGTTTTCCATATATATTTTATATATTTACGTATGTATATATGTAATTTAGGGGAAAAAACTAATTGGCTCCCAAGTAACGTGCAGGTCACAAGGTCAGTAGTGTTTATCAGAAAAAAACTTTCCTCATACCTCAGTACTCCATACTTTCCCCATATTTGAATTTATTGTCCGGAAGAGACAGAAAATAAGACTTTAAAATTACTGGATTAAGTTCCCTCAGAACATTGACGCTACTTGTCAGCTATGAAACTTGTAACAGCACCAAGAAACCTTGGTATCCTATTCTTTGATCCCCATTCATCTCTTAGACCTGGGTTTTCCTTTCTTCGTGAGTATAAATATAACCAGTAGATTCCTTTAAAAACATTTTCTCCAGTGGCTGGTGAAAAGTTTCAGGTTATCGTTCAGGTTCTCCGTTAGACTTTACTTTAAACCCAGGGTGAATAGTTCTGAGTTTCTGATTAGAAGAGGGCTTCACTTTTTGACCACAGGACAGAGCTTTCTCTTAGTAAATTTCATTTGTATCTTGATCTGTTTGGCACAATGAGCTTTTCAATTTTAACATTTCCTCTAATTGTTCCTCTTTAAATGTTTGTCCTGTCATGCTACTCTGAGAGCTA
This sequence comes from Elephas maximus indicus, assembly GCF_024166365.1. Classification (NCBI taxonomy): domain Eukaryota; kingdom Metazoa; phylum Chordata; class Mammalia; order Proboscidea; family Elephantidae; genus Elephas; species Elephas maximus. The sequence continues at coordinate 44,962,625 of NC_064823.1, forward strand.
ATTTGTTCTCCGCCTATAAGATTTACTTTTTTTCCCCTCTCTCATTATTAGCAAGCCTAAAGTAAAAACTGACTAGAAACAAAGACATTATTTAAAACAAAGCCTAGACCCTATGAATAGAAAGAATAGCATTAATTACAGATTAGCTTTGTGCTGCTTTTCCCAAAGAACTGGTTTGGGGAATTTGGCATGTAGGTTAACTTCAAAATGCACCCTCTACTTCCTATAATGGTGTAACCATATTGTTTAAACTTATTATGAAAAAATATGAATTTTGAAAGTGCTATGGTTCTAATTTCCAAAAGAGGCTCTTCTCTTTAGACTGACTTTAATAGAACACTTAAGTATTTGGTTATTACGAAAAATGTTATGTAATACTGAGTCATTTTTAAAAATTCACTTTAAAATATTAATCATGTTAGAAAACATCCGTGAAAGGTAGTGCTTGTGTCTTACGTGTGTTGTATGACCTCAGGTAAATCACTTAGCATCTCAGAACCTCAGTTCTCTCATCTGTAAAAGTAGGGTTCCTTCCAACTCTAAAAGCCTATTGGGTCAGAGGGTTTCTAGAAGATGTGAAGATCCCATGACAGCAGATAGGCAAAGAAGTTATATATAAGAATCTTAAACCAGGTTTCTTTTTTAGATTCAATCCCCACAACTGTCTCCTATCATCCAAGTCAGAATAACATTCTCAGATATACTTGTGATGTTGAACAAACCTGAAAGTTAAGCTGCAGACAGCCTCTAAGACAAGCATTCTGCAGGCACTTCCACTTGCTTTGCTTTAAGTGAAGCTTTTGAATTCTAAATGCACTGAATCCTCAGAAGATAACACGACAGCAATCTGATCTGGAGATAAAAGGAGTAAAGATAGGAGAGGTGCTCAAGAAAAGCAAGTATTTCAAAACTAAACCGACTACGGGTCAGAATACATACAAAGCAATAGCAAATACAAAAAAAAGAAAAACCTGAGATGCAAAAAAAAAAAAAAAAACTACTATATAATTTGCTTCCATAAAATTAATCTATGGAATTAAACGAATTTGACCTATAGTTTAGAAGTAGAAGGAAAAAAAATATTCTTCTAGGAGGTCAAAATACCTTTCTTCCTTACCTCCGAAATTAAAAAAGTAATAAAACAAAATTACATGAATGACAGGCTTTTAAAGCCTGTATAACTGTAACATTCTGGGGAAATAATTTTATTGCAAGTGACAGGAGAAACCTTAAAAGCATTCCTACTGGTTAACGAAAGCAATTTGAGGCAGAGCTCTGCCTTAGGATCACAGCATTTGTCAGGAACTTTGCTGCTTCCTGGTTTTCGCTGTACATTTGCCAGCAATGTACTTAGCATATGACCTTTATGTGGCTGCACAGTTTCCCCAAATGCTTTCATAGCTCATAAAATGCTTAAGAAGTGTTTATAAAAATTGCTCAAAGAAACCGGGCCACATAGAACTTGAGCTTCATGGTTCTCAAGGAAATGATTTTTTCATCGTCCATGCCCTGGTAACATCTGTATTTCAGATTGCTTTGGAAGAGCAAGTAAGAAGCAGTTCTGCCCAGTGTGTACTATTTGGCCATCACTCTGAAATATGTGATGCTCCAGTTACTCTTCTCCTGAAATCAGGCACAAAAATGAATCCTCCTTCTTTCCCTAACCTCATCCTCCTTTTGTTGGTCACTTTCAGTTATCTGACTACAGTGGAAAGACATTATATCATAAATACCACAATCACATCTGCAAAAAATCCTTCTGGAATCCACTGCATGGACGGTCAAAACCAAAGTGTAGCCTTGGATCTGAAGTCCACTACTTACAAGGGCTGACCTTTAGCATTATAACTATTGGACATTTATTTCATATAGGCTGATAGGGGAGACATGGCCAGAGAAGCGTCACAAACTAGACCTCAGTTTATAGCTGTCTGGAGAATCACTGAATTAAGCAATAGCAGAACGTTGTAAGTTTCAGATTGCCTTCTCTGTTTGGTTTTGATGCTTTACACGACAGAGGGTGGCACTGACAATTTGATTTTAATTGAATGTACAATCTTTGCTCTGAAATGCTGATTTTGGACCTCTACACTTGGGTTTTAGGCTGAGCTTCATGTAATATAACTGTCAACAGTACAGGCTAATAAATACACAACATATCAGGTGTGTGTGTGTGTGAGTCTATTAATATAAGCTCTGTGGAGAAGGCTGTCACACCAACTCTAGCACAGCTGTCTCACCCTTAAAAGCCATGACACTGCCAGGGTTCTGTAACCAGAAAAATAACAAACAAACAATCTGTAGCTGTTGAATTGATTCTGATTCAAGGGGACCGCATGTATTGTAGAGTATAACTGTGCTCCCTTGGGTTTTCAATGGTGATTTTTCTAAAGTAAATCACCAGGCCTTTCTCCCAAGGCACCTCTAGGGGGACTCAAACCTCCAATCTTTCGACTAGAAGCTGAGTGTTAACTGTTTGCCCCACCCAGGGATTCCAAATGTTCCATAAGAAACTTAATATCCAGTGTTCCTTTTTCAATAATTCTTTTGATTAAAATATTATAATGTATACATTTTTCTTTAACCATTCTAGGCCAATAATTTGGGAGGAGAAAGAGAAAAAATGTGAAATCTTAAGCAGAATAATGTTACAATTTTTTGCTTCATATTTCAAAAGTTGTATGTGGATAATCACACAGACATTTATGACAGTGTACTTATGACACTCTTATATCACATTATCTAACCCAAAAGGAAGATTATAACAAAGATTACTGTCCTAGTTATTTGCTTTGAAAGAAGACATAAACCCTGTTAACACATGAAAGCTTTTTTTTTTTTTTACTTTTAAATTGATATGCTTAAAGGACTAAAAAGTTAGGGAAAGCGAAGTGCTTGAACCAAGGGTAGTACATGTCTACTTCATGCTGTATATATGAGGTTAACTGTAGGCTGTGCTGTCTATATTCAGCCATGGCTGAGTACCACTGTCTGTTGGAATGTGCCCTATGAGAAAAAAAATTCAAAATCTTTTCAAGTATGAGGTAAATTTCCAGTCCTGAGGTAGGTGCATCTAACCTGCCCCCTCTCTCCTGACTCCTCAAAACTCTGACAACTATAAGACTATAAACTTCCTTTAAAAACTTGAGAACAATGCCGGTTTTGTAACTAGAGGGATTAGATATGAAAAAGTGTAACCATGGAGGCCTATCCATACACTTAACAGAAAAAGGAAGAACAAACTCAATCTGTGACATAAGGAACATTTGATTTATGGAATATATTCTTGGTTAATTGTTCTAGCATTCAGACTTATCATAACTTGTGTACTGAGAGATTTCATTTATCTTTAAGCCATAAACAAGAAAAAAGGGGCCAAAAGTTAAGTTTTTTTCCAACTCCCCCATTCTGAAACAAGGAAGTTTTGGAAAAACACAATGCAAATCCAAACCAACTTTTTAAGGAGTTTGTCCCAGTACAACACTTGGTATTTGCTGCCTGAATGAAGACAGAGCAAATAAAGCCAAGTCTCTTCCCAGAAAGAGCCATCAGCTGGGGTCACACTCAGCTCATGTCCTGACCACTGCCTTGGCCTGCAGAAACAGGTAAAGGATGCTGATCTGGCACTGAGAGGGGACTTATACACAACACTCCTCTTCCGAGTCAGAAGACAATTCTACCAAATACAAACAATACATCTCTTGTTTTTTGAGAAAAGACTAAAACTCTGGGACGACCTTCAGTGACTACATTAGCTTGCAAAGCATTCTGAGCCTTCACAAAATGGTGCTAATGGGAATGGGGAGGAAAATAAAGAAAGGATGAGTAAAGGTCAGGTCAGTAGGGCCCCAGAAGTCTTTAGTGAGGAGCAATATACGAAGTATTAAACCAGTTGAAAGATACAGGAACTTCCAAGGGAGATGGACCCTCAACTGACCAGAGCAGTTTCCACCTTGTTTGTTGTATTGGGATATACCATCTGACTATCAGCCCTGGTTCTGGGGAAAAAAAAAAACCACCAGCTGTAGAGGAGGTTTTGGTGGGTGTAATCAGCACAGGCAAGGCAGGTCACTCTGATATGACTCTAGATGTCACTGATGTAAGGAAGTTATTCCAGAGACAAGAATTTATCAGGAATTATTTGAGATGTTGTTAGTTCAACTGAATTTGTCTTTCCATAACGGAATTTTCACGATGACAAAGTCGAGTTAGAGAGGAATAAGAAACAGTGATTAACAGCCAGCCTCAGAAACAAAACTCAACATGCAAGCTCTGTATTCTATTTGGGGTTTAGGGCAGAGCACCAATTGTACAAGGAAAACAAAAAAAAAGTATAAACCAGACCCACGTGAAGGACCATTCTGTAAATCAATTTCTATTGATTTTCTGCAGCATTGTTTCATCTTTCTGACAATTTCTTCTTCATTCTACGAGATCTTCATTACAGACAGTGTAGTTCCTAATTCTCAGAATTACCCAACATTATGTATTTGACATTTCCAGTGTATTTATTCCAGTTACTGGAGGAGAACAGTAACATTAGAAATATTAAGGCACAGCTCTTAAGCTTTTCCCCTTTATCATTGTTGTTGTTAGCTGCTGTAGAGTTGACTCTGACTCATGGTGAACTAACTTACAGATAACAACAAAACAAAGCCAGTCCTGCACCATCTCCAGGATCATTGGTATGTTTGAGTCCATTGTGGTGACAATTGTATCAATCCATCCCAATGACAGTTTCGTTTTTTGATCTAAAAAAGTATAAAGTACAACTGGACTAAACCAAAACCTAAGAAGTTTCCTGAATACAACCAAACACTTCAAGGGGCAGAGTAGCAGGGGTGGAGGTCTGAGGACCATGGTTTCAGGGGACATCTAGGTCAATTGGCATAACAAAGTTTATTAAGAAAATGTTGTGCAGCCCATTTTGGTGAATGACGTCGGGAAACTTAAAAGCTAGCAAGTGACCATTTAAGATGCATCAATTGGTCCCAACTCACCTGGAGTAAAGGAGAATGAGGAAAGCCAAAGACACAAAGAAAATATGAGCCCAAGAGACAGAAAGGGCCACATAAACCAGAGACTCCATCAGCCTGAGACCAGAAGAACTAGATGGTGCCTGGCTATCACCAATGATTGCCCTTACAGGGAACACAAGAGAGAGGCCCTGACAGAGTGGGAGAAAAGTGGGATGCAGAACTCAAATTCTAGTGAAAAGACCAGACTCAATGGTCTGACTGAGACTGGAGGTACCCCAGAAGACATGGCTCCTGGACTCTCTGTTAGCTCAAAACTAAAACCATTCCTCAAGCCAACTCTTCAGACGAAGATTAGACTGGACTATAAGACATCAAATGATACTTGTGAACAATGCGCTTCTCAGCTCAAGTAGCTACGTGAGACTAAATAGGCAGCTCCTGTCCACAGGAGAGATGAGAATACAGAAAGGGAGAGGAGCTCTTTGAATGGACATAGGAAATACAGGGTGGAAAGGAGGAATGTGCTGTCACATTTTAGGGAGAGCTACTAGGGCCACATAACAATGTATGTATAAATTTTTGCATGAGACATTAACTTGAACTATAAACTTCCACTTAAAGCACAGTAAAAAAATTTTTTTTTAAATTATAAAGCAATGTCAGTGTATGGATGATAATAACTTTAATGCTTAACCTATCCGACATGATTTCCCATTCTCCTCCTTTGTTTTCTAAGAAATATCTCCCCCATTCCACGTGTTCCTAGAGGTGCTGTCAATCACGTACCTCACTTTCCCTTGCCAAAGGTGTGTGCATATGATCGAGTTTGATCCAACAGTACAACATCCACCCTCCCTCCCCCATTATAGTTTACAGGATTAGTTTAGGCCCAGGACCTAAGCTTGACCAATCAGAGTTCTCTCAGGTATTCTTCAGGAATTCCTGGGTAGTACAAATGGTTAAGTGCTCTACTACTAGACTAAAGACTGGCTGCTTCAATCCACCCAGAGTCGCCTCAGAAAACAGGCGTGGTGATCTGCTTCTGAAAGGTCACAGCCTTGAAAATCGTGCAGAGAGTTCCACTCTGCACACATGGGGCCACCAGGAATTGGAATTGATTCAACAATAACTAACAACAACAGCAACAGCTTCTGCAGAAGACTCTTCTGTTTGAATCACAAGCTCTAACAATGTAAACCTGAGACAATATTTCTGCTGCATTATGAAAGCCTGTCCACTTAGAAGAAAGAGGCCAATACAGACATAGAACCAGTGCCAAGCAAAGCCGAGAGAGAGATCTCAAGCCATGACAACATTTGAGCCCTTGAGCTACCAGTTATAAGAGTCAATAAATATTGTTCTTTGCTTAAACTAGCTTAAATTAGGGTCTAGTCACTTACGACTGAAAGATCCCTGAGGTGTATAATGTCAAACACTATTAGCAGAAACACGGCTTACCCAAAACCTCTACAGCTTAATGATAAATGACTAATGTGTGCTGTTCACACTTGCCAGAAATTCTTGCTGCCTCATGCCAGTATTATTGCAAATGCTCAGTCAGTTGGTGAACATGTCATTAGTTATTATGATTTACAGAATGATTCCAAGGTCACTGGTTTCTTGATTTTCTGTTATTTTGAACAGGGTTCTGAATCATAGATTTTGGATTTGGGTTGCTGCTGGCCTTCCTTCTTGACTCCAAGAGGCTATACAGTAGTAGATACGACATGGTTAGATAATAAAAACAATATTCTGACAAAACTAGAGGTGAAATCTTATAGTCACACACAAGGAATATCTGTTTCTATATCTTCTACCAAAATGAGGAGAGCTTCGTTGAGTTCGGGCTCCATCTGGAAGTTGTTCTCATCTCCAAAATATAGTGAAGGTGAAACACTGGCCTATTCTTACTTGTTTTCCAATATCAAGTGCAATTATCCACTGGGGAAAAAAAATTACTAATGACCTACTATGTACCAAGCAGTGTATTATATGTTGGAGACAGCAGTTGAGTGGATAAAGTTCAGATCTTAGTGATGAAGGAAGGTGATAACACCATAAATAATTTGGAATGGTAATAAATGTTATTTTAAAAAAGTCAGGGGAGGGAATAAGGAGGTGAGGGAGTCCCTGAGGGACTGGTATTTAAGAAGACACCTGAAGGATATGTGGTGTAATGTGGAGGAGAGCAGGAAATTAGAAATTATAAAGTTTGGGGGTAGGAATGAGCTCAGCATATTTAAGGAACAACAAGAAATAGAGTGAGTAGGGGCTCATAGGCTTTGGTAAGAAGTTTGGATTTTATTTCACACGTGATGCTAAGCCATTCGATGGCTTCTAGGGGAAGGGTATCATGATTTAAGTTTTAGCAAGTTACTCTGGGGGTAAGAGGGGGGCAGCAATAGCACAAGTGGGGAATTAATAGAAACCGGTGAGGGAGTTCTTACTATAAGTCACCTAAGATCATATGTGGCTCAGATTAAGGTAGTAGCAATGGAAGTGGCAAAAAAGAAATTGGCTTTCAGATATATTTTAAAGACAGGGTTGAAATGACATGCTAACAGAGTGAATGTGCCTGAGAGAAAGACAAGAATCAAGGATGAATCTAGATTTCTAGTCTAAGCAACTGTGTCAGTGATGATGGCATTTACTGAGATGGAGAACACCAACAGGAGACTACACATCAAGGTGAACATTTGGAGAGAATTTCTGCCTTCCATTTTTGAATGGGACCTGGGAATGCAGGCAGACTCCATGGTTCCCTGTTCCCAGAATGACTAGGTGGTAGAAGTGGTTTGCAATGTCTGGGAGACTTTAGACAGGCCCACAGAGTTCCATGTATTCAAATGTGCAGTTAAACATTTTCCCTATACCCAAGAATAATATCAATATGGCACAGAAGATTGAGAGTCTTAATCCTTGATGATAGGAATAAGGGAAAACCTATCAATGGTCTGTGGCAAGAAAACTAAATCCATTCTGAAGAAAGGATATCTCAGCAGAAAAAAAAAAAAATTGGAGGGCAGAAGTCAGGACAAATCAATGATGAAGACTCAAACAAGACCTGCCATCTACCTCACCCTCATCTACCCATCCACCATCCAATGCCTGGAAATGATGTAAGCTCTAATTCCCCAGCCCACACCCACTGTGGAAACTTTAAAAAAAATCATGTAAAATGTAAATAGACTCAAGAAAAGGTTATTTTTTGACATGCAGTTGAATATGGACTTGATATAGTTCAGTTATTGAAAAAATAGAAATATTGCTTAGACGTCTAAGATTGTAAACTTGGATTTACATCTTCCATATGACTGACATGGATTTTGGAGAGCCAAGATAAAGAAAAAGCTTCAAATTATGTGAGAGCTAAGCAGAGACACATTCCTTTATATTTGACTAAACTGGTGAAATAAAAATTAAGTCACTGCCATCTCTAAGAACATACATTGAATTTAATACCATAAACATATAAAATACTTGTAGATATTTTTGGGATATTCATTCTGAAGTGAACTATGCATTCCAAAGTGAACTGTTTGGTTAACTGTATAATATTGTTGTTAGGTATCGTGGAGTCAGTTCCAAACCATAGTGACTGTATGCGCAACGGAACAAAACACTGCCCCATCCTGCCCCATCCTTACAATTTGCTATGCTTCAGCCCATTGTTGCAGCCATTTTGACAACCTATCTCGTTGAGGGTCTTCCTCTCTTTTGCTGAATCTCTACTTTACCAATCATGATGTCTTTCTCCAGGGACTGACCCCTCCTGATAAAATGTCCAAAGTATGTGAGCTGTAATCTTGCCATCCTTGCTTCTAAGGAGCATTCTGGCCGCACTTCCTCCAAGACAGATTTGTTCTTTCTTTTGGCAGTCCGTTGTATATTCAATATTCTTCACCAACACCACAATTCAAAGACGTCAATTCTTCTTTGGTCTTCCTTATTCATTGTCCAGCTTTCTCATGCATATGAGGTGATTGAAAACACCATGGCTTGGGTCAGGTGCACCTTAGTCCTCAAGGTGACATCTTTGCTTTTCAATACTTTAAAGAGGTCTTTTGCAGCACATCTGCCCAATGTAAAGCGTCTTTTGATTTCTTGACCGCTGCTTCCATGGCTGTTGATTGTAGATCTAAGTAAAATGAAATCTTTGACAACTTCAAACTTTTTTCAATTTATCACGATGTTGTTTATTGGTCCAATTGTGAGGATTTTTGTTTTATGTTGAGGTGTAATCCACACTGAAGGCTGTGGTCTTTGATCTTCATCAGTAAGTACTTCAAGTCTTCTTCACTTTCAGCAAGAAAGGTTGTGTCATCTGTATAACATAGGTTGTTAATAAGTCTTCCTCCAATCCTGGTATCCCATTCTTCTTCATATAGTCTAGCCTCTAGAAGTGTTTGCTCTCCATACAGATTGAATAGGTGTGATGAAAGGATACAACCCTGACACACACCTTTCCTAACTTTAAACCACACAGTATCCCCTTCCTCTGTTCAAACAACCACCTCTTGATCTATGTACGGCTTCCTCATGAGCACAATTAGTGTTCTAGAATTCCCATTCTTTGTAATGTTATCCATAATTTGTTATGATCTACATAGTCTAACACCCTTGTATAGTCAATAAAACACAGGTAAACATCTTTCTGATATCAGCAATGATATCCCTGGTTCCAAGTCCTCTTCTAAATCCAGCTTGAATTTCTGGCAGTTCCCTGTCGATATACTGCTGTAACAACTTTTGAATGATCTTCAGCAGAGTTTTGCTTGTATATGATATTAATAATATTGTTCAGTAATTTCACCATTCAGTTGATCACCTTTTTTGAGAATAGGCATAAATAGGGATCTCTTCCAGTCCATTGGGCTGGTAGCTGTCTTTCAAATTTCTTGGCATAGACGAGTGAGCGCTTCCAGTGCTGCATCTGTTTGTTGAAACATCTCAATTGGTATTCCATCAATTCCTGGAGCCTTGTTTTTCACCAGTGCCTTCAGTGCAGCTTGGACGTCTTCCTTCAGTATCATCAGTTCCTCATCATATGCTACCTCCTGAAATGGTTAAACATCAACAAATTCTTTTGGTATACTGACTGTGTGTATTCTCTCCATCTTCTTTTGATGCTCCTGTGTCATTTAATATTTTCCTCATAGAAGCCTTCAATATTGCAACTCGAGGCTTGAATTTTTTTTCATTTCCTTCAGTTTCAGAAATGCTGAACCTGTTCTTCCTTTTTGGTTTTCTATCTCCAGCTCTTTGCACGTGTCATTATAATACTTTACTTTGTCTTCTTGAGCTGCCCTTTGAAATATTCTCTTCAGCTCTTTCACTTCATCATTTCTTCCATCTGCTTTAGATACTTGATATTCAAGAGCAACACAGAAATCAAATCAACTATATATGTGGAAAGAGATGATGGAAAAGCCCAATATCATCAGTGAGAACAAGGCCAGGGGCTGACTGCAGAACAGACTATCAATTGCTCATATGAAAATTCAAGTTGAAAATGCAGAAAATTAGAACAAGTCAATAAGAGCCAAAGTACAACCTTGAGTATACCCCACCTGAATTTAGAGATCATCTCAAGAATAGATTTGACACATTGAACACTACAATCAAAGACTAGATGAGTCGTGGAATGACATCAAGAACATCATACAGGAAGAAAGCAAGAGGGCATTAAAAAGAGAAGAAAGAAATGAAAGACCAAAAAGGATGTCAGAAGAGACTCAAACTTGCTTGTATCATATAGTGTAACTATATAATCATAAATTCTTAATGTAGGTTTGGTTATTGCCAATGAATCCATTCTTTTTATGAGATCACAAGTTAAAAAGCCCCTTCAGAATAGATCTGGAGCAAGATGGTGGTGTAAACAGTCACACAGTCCTGTCCCCCATAAAAAAAAAGAAAGCAAAAACTGGCTGAATTAACTTTGTCAGAACACTGGAATCCAGTCAAAAGATTATAGCAACTAAGCAAATGCTGAATCAAGAAAAAGGTGATGTCAAAATGGTAGGAAAGCTTTGGTTTCCTATATGACATGCCCCAGGCCTTTCACCAGTTTGGTGCTATCTTAATACTGTGGCAGCCTGCATTCCCAGAGAGGGATTCTGGTTTCTGACTCCAGAGGAAGCAGAGCAGACTTTGTTCACAAATTACTGTGTGTGTCTATTCTAAGCTGTCTGGGCTGCCTGAAGGACTGAAGTAAAGCATTCTTCTCAGTTTGGCCTATATCAGAGCTCAGGCAAGACAGAGGGATGGAGGGCAATTTCCTAGGGTGGCAACCACCTGTAGCCACCTGGGGTTAAAAAAGTGCAATTAAGGCATAAAATAAATTCCTAATGAGTAGAGGGAGAAGCAAGGGAGACAACTTCTTTGGGAAATTTGGGCATTCAAAAGCACTGTGTACAAGGGGGAATTAAGAAAGCAACGTACACCTGTCCAGGGCAAGATACATGCTGAGAAAATACCTTAAAAAAAAAATCTCTCTTTCACTTCAGGGTGTTCCCTAGGCTCAGTACAACCCTGGGTAAGCTGTAAGGAGTGGCTCTGCACAGAGGCAATCTGCAAAGACTGGGATAGGTTTTTTGGCATTCAAAGAAATGTTTGTCAAAACACTAGCTGAGTACAAGCTCACACATAACATGGAATACTGTCTTGCAAAAATAGTTAGTGGAAGTCACTAAACAAGTGGGTTACTATAGCCTTCAACAACTAAAAAAAAAAAAAATCATGATGAAAAACCTGATTTCCAGAATGACTACATTATAATAGTTACATGTCCTGTTTTCAACAAAAAATCACAATACATACAAAGAAACAAAAGAATGGTCCCTTCAAGAAAATAAAATACAGTAATACAAACTGTCTTCCAGAGAAGTCCAGATAATGGACTTACTAAACAAACAACAACAAAAAAAGAAACAATAAAAGAGCAAAAGCCATAAAACCCTTAGAAGAAAACACAGGGGTAAATCTTCAGGACCTTGTACTTGGCAACAGATTTTTAAATAGGCTACCTAAAGCACAAACAACAACAGCAAGAAAAGATAGATAAATTGGATTTTATCAAAAGAAAAAAAATTCGTGCATCAAAGGATATTATCAAGAAAGTGAAAAAACAACAAAATAGGAGAAAATACTTGGAAATCATTTTTTTGTTTTTTGTTCTTTAAATGAAAGTTTACAAATCAAGTCAGTGTCTCATACAAAAATTTGTATACACCTTGCTATGTACTCCTAGTTGCTCTCCCCCTAATGAGACATCACACTCCTCTCCACCCTATATTCCCCATGTCCATTCAGCCAGCTCCTGTCCCCCTCTGCCTTCTCATCTCCCCTCCAGACAGGAGCTGCCCACCATGTGTCCACTTGAGCCAAGTAACTCACTCTTCACCAGTATCATTTTCTATCCCATACTCCAGTCCCATCCCTGTCTGAAGAGTTGGCTTTGAGAATGGTTCCAGTCATGGGCCAACAGACGGCCTGGGGAACATGACCTGCAGGGTTCCTCTAGTCTCAGTCAGACCATTAAATCTGGTCTTTTTATGAGAATTTGAGGTCTGCATCCCACTGCTCTCCTGCTCTATCAGGGATTCTCTGTCATGCTTCTTGTCAGAGTAGTCATCAGTTGTAGCCAGGCACCATCTAGTTCTTCTAGTCTCAGGCTGGTGTAGTCTCTGGTTCATGTGGTCCTTTCTGTCTCTTGGGCTCGTAATTACCTTGTGTCTTTGATGTTCTTCATTCTCCTTTGCTCCAGGTGGATTGAGACCAATTGATGCGTCTTAGATGGCTGCTTGCTAGTGTTTAAGACCCCAGCTGCAACTCTCCAAAGTGGGATGCTGAATGTTTCTTTTTAATAGATTTAATTATGCCAATTGACCTAGATGTAACCTGAAACCATGGTCCCCAGACTGCCGATCCTGCTACTCTACTCTTCAAAGTGTTCGGTTTATTCAGGGAACTTCTTCCCTTTTGGTTTAGTCCAGTTGTGCTGACCTCTACTGTATTGTGTGTTGTCTTTCTCTTCACCTAAAATAGTTCTTGTCTACTATCTAATTAGTGAATACCCCATCCTTCCCTCCCTCCTTCCCCACCCTCATAACCATCAGAGAATATTTCCTTCTGTGTTTAAACTATTTCTTCAGGTCTTATAATAGTGGTCTCGTAAAATATTTGTCCTTCTGCAACTGTCTAATTTCACTCAGCATAATGCCTTCCAGATTCCTCCATATTATGAATTGTTTCAAGGATTCATCATTGTTCCTTATAGAGGCATAGTATTCCATTGTGTGAATATACCATAGTTTATTTATCCATTCATCCATTGGTGGGCACCTTGGTTGCTTCCATCTTTTTGCTATGGTAAACAGTGCTGCAATCAACATGGGTGTGTGTATATCTGTCGGTGTAAAGGCTCTTATTTTTCTAGGATGTATTCCAAGGAGTAGGATTGCTGGATCATATGGTAGTTCTATTTCTAGCTTTCTAAGGAAGCTTCAAATTGATTTCCAAAGTGGTTGTACCATTTTACATTCACACTAGCAGTGTATAAGTGTTCCAGAATTTGTTATTTTATATTTTTTGACAAATGCCAGCCTTGTTGGAGTGAGATGGAATCTCATTGTAGTTTTGATTTGCATTTCTCTAATGGCTAACGATCCTGAGCATTTCCTCATGTATCTGTTAGCTCCCTGAATGTCTTCTTTAGTGAAGTGCCTGTTCATATCCTTTGCCCATTTTTTAATTGGGTTACTTGTCTTTTTGTAGTTGAGTTTTTGCAGTATCATGTAGATTTTAGAGATCAGATGCTGACCGGACATGTTATAGCTAAAAACTTTTTCCCAGTTTGTGGGTAATCTTTTTACTCTTTTGGTGAGGTCTTTGGATAAGCATAGGTGTTTGATTTTTTTTTTTTATTATTTTTAGGAGCTCACAGTTATCTTGTTTCTCTTCTGCTGTTTGTGCATTGTTAGTAATGTTTTGTATACTGTTTATGCCATTTATTAGGGCTCCCAGCACTGTCCCTATTTTTTCTTCCATGATCTTTATTGTTTTAGATTTTATATTTAGGTTTTTGATCCATTTTGAGTTTGTTTTGGTGTATGGTGTGAGGTATGGTCTTGTTGCATTTTTTTGCAGATGGGTATCTACTTATGTCAGCACAAATTTCAATTATAGTATGTCTTGGTGACTTTCTTTTGGGATCTACCTTATGTGGATTTTGATGATCGTCTTGGATAGCTATCTTCTCATCTTTTATAATATCAGGGAAGTTTTCTGCCAACAATTCTCTCTGTATTTTCTGTTATCCCTCCCTGTTCTTGTACTCCCATCACTTGTAGGTTATTTTCTTGGTACAGTCCACATGATTCTTAGACTTTCTTCAGTTTTTTTTTTTAATTCTTTTAACTGATTTTTCTTCAAATATATTGGTGCCAAATATTTATCTTCAATCTCACTAATTCTGCCTTCCATTTCCTAAATTCTGATCCTCTGACTTTCTATCGAGTTGTCTAATTCTGTACTTTGTTGTTAATCATCTATATTTCTGATTGCTGTCTCTCTGTGGGTTCTTACAACCTATTAAATTTTTTCATTATGTTCTTGAATGACCTTTTTATTTCTTCAACTGCTTTATCTGTGTGTTACTGTGCTTTTTCTGCTTTTTGCCTGATCTTGTTCCTGATTTCTTGAAGAGTTCTGTATTCTGGTAATTCCAGGAAGACACCTTCATCCAGAAGATTCCTTGATTCCTTGTTTTGAGAGCTCTTTGAAGCAATCATGGTCTGTCCAGGTAGTTGGTCATCAAGTGTGTGGTACAGTCTCTGTCCCACTGTCTTAGAGGGGCAGAGATGATTGGTGCAGTCACAGGTATCTGTTTGCAGCAAGAGGTCATGATTTGAACAAAGGTGGAGGGCGGACAACTGTCACTCAAGTGTCTGTGAGGAAATCACAACCCTGTTCTCTAGAGCACTAGGGTGGGTGGGTTCTGCAGCCAGACCGTAGGCACCCAATGCTTTTGGTTGTACGGACTGAGAGGCATCACTTATCCTTGGTCCACTGTCATGGGCGGCTAGATGACATGGGTGGAGCCACCAGTCCTCAGGCCCCTGGCATGGGTATGTGAGGACCTTGTTTAATAGACAGAATGCTGTCAAACATCAAAAACCAGCCTCTCTACTGCACAGCTGAAACAGATGAAGTCAGACCTCAGACACATACACTGTTGCACCCTGCCAACAAGGGCTTAAGCTTCTGAAATTAGCCTACACAGGTCCATGCAGGAGTGAAAAATATCCAAACTCCATGGACTGTGCCTGTACAGGAGCCGCTTCTGTCCTGAGCTCCCCAGCTTAGTGGAGCTGGCAGGTTATCTTTTCCCCAAGTTAACCTATTCCTTCTCTAAGGCCAGAATAATGGTTCAGGGCACACAGCAGAACCTATCTCTGGCCCAGGGAAATTGACAGCCACTGAAGCCAGCTTGGGGGTTGGGGAGCACAGTAAAATAAATGCAAGTACTTAGCTTTTGCTGAGAGCACTGTTATTCTCTGGTTCCAGAGGTGTGAGTAGACTGTGCAGCTCACTGTCTCTCCCCAAGGAAACCACATCCCGAATATTACCACCAACCCTGCCATGATCACTCTAGGGGATCATGCCTGAGGGGTGCTGGTTCCCACTAAGTCAGGTCCAGCAACTTCTTGCCATTTCTGAACTGCCTCTCTCTCCCGCTGCCACTTAGTCTGATTTCCCAACTTTGCCTTTGATGTTCAGGGCTCCTAGCTTGTCATATATATAATTGTTTCACTTGTTTTTTGGGGGTCTTTATTGTAAGAGAAATCACCGGAAGCATCTGATTATTCCTCCATAGGACTAGAACTCGCATTTTCTCACTGCTATGGCCCCTTCTCAAAATCATTTCTCTAATAAGGGCTTAATGTCCAGAATGCATAGAGAATTCCAACAACTCAACAACAAAAAGACAAACAAACCAATCAAAATTAGGCAAAGGACTTGAATAGAAATTTCCCCAAAGTTGATACACAAATGGCCAAAAAGCACATGAGAAGATGTTCCACATCATGAGTCATTAATCCATTGCCGTCGAGTTGATTCTGACTCGTGGTGACCCTACAGGTCAGAGTAGAACTGCCCCCACAGAGTTTCCAAGGAGCACCTGGTGGATTTGAACTGCCGACTCTTTGGTTATCAGCTGTAGCACTTAACCACTATGCCACCAGGGTTTCCTCATTAGTCATTAGGGAAATGTAAATTAAAACCACAGTGAGACACCACTTCACACACAGTAGGATGGCTATTAGCAAATGAAAAACAAACAAACGAATAGAAAAAAGCAATGTTGGTGAGGATTTGGAGAAATTGGGACCCTCACACATTGCTGGTGGGAATGCAAAATGAAGTAGCACTGTGAAAAATAATTTGACAATTCCTCAAAAAGTTAAACATAGAATTACTATATGATCCAGCAATTTCATTCCTGGGTATATGTCCCCCAAAAAATTGAAAGCAAGGACTCAAACAAATACCTATACACCAATGTCCCTTGCAGCATTATTCACAATAGCTGGAAAGTGGTCCAATATCTGGCATGTGGTCCAATATTGGGATGACACTGACTTTCCCAAGAAAGTTTCTATCTTCAGAAAATAGTTTTGGAAAAATCTAGTGTCATCTATATTAGTTTTTGAAACATATTACTTGGTGGCTTAAATAAGTTTGCTTTAGTTCTTTTAAGAAAACATTTTAAAAAAATAAGTACAGCCAACATCTTTGTTTTTGCCTGCTCCGCAACCGTTTCCTTTCTGGTTGAAATATCAATGTGATTTGCCTTTTAGGAACTATGTTTCCTCCAAATCCAATGAGTTTAGTAAATTAATAAACAATATTCCCTTTACTTTTCCCCTTCCTGCATCAACTGAGAGATAGTGACCAGGATCCTAGCTGGTTGTTCAACTCTTCCTTAGATTCCACAGACTACCCCATATATTTCCCATAAATTTATCTTTTTAAAAAATTTAAACTAGCCCAAAAAAATCTATCTGACACAGTATGTATTAATCTGAATCAACTTGGATTTATCGGCCGTTTATGAATGTTGCCATCAATGCTGCAGCATTCTTAACCATGCTGCCCATATACATTTGAATGTCTCAGTAATTCTCCTGAGTGTCAATGATTATTACCTGTCTGAATGAGGTGAGGAAATCTATGCACCAGCCTGTGGTTCATCTGGAACATAAATCTTCTGTATTGTGGTCTCTCCTAACATACAACAAACAATGTTTATATGAGAAAATGCCCTTCTCATCCTTCTTACATAGGGTGATACTATCACACTTTTAAAGGCATCTCGTTTGACCATTATAAATTTTAAATTTTGTTCAGCCAAGATACATTGTAATAATAATGTCTTACATTTTTATAACACTTCACATTGCACAAAAAAAATTTTAAATATGTTATTCAATTTACTCTGTGGGTAATGTCAGATAACTGTGAAACTGATACTTAAAATAGGTTAAGTGAATTTCCCAGTCATGGTAAATATCAGAACTAGGACTAGAACTCACGTTTTCTCATTTAAAGTAGAAAGTTGGTTCCTTTACATCATAATGGGCTCTGTCTAAAGAATCTCGTTGTAGATATTATACAAATGGTTTCCCTAATGTATCATTTAAGAAACACTCCATATTGAAGCATTGCTACATATATCTCAGATATATTGAGGCAATGATGATGGTTCAATTAAAATGCAATTGTGTTTGTGATACGTGAATTTCTGTTTGCAAACTTAAATGTCTGAAGCATGATTAAAGGTGTGAGTTAGAAGTTTTCCTTTAATAATCTCACAGGAGCATTGTTCATTTTTCTTATTTTGTTTCTCTGAGATAGAATGAATATCTTTCAGCCTGCACACCTAGGAAGTAGACTGTCTGTCACCAGTCTCACCAATGCACCTCAGAGGAACTCTCTAAGCACGGGGCTTAAGTGCTGTTATAGACAGTGTGGATAGCAGTGAGAAAAATAATTAAAAATGAAATAAAATCCCTAAATTCATGGAGCTTAATTTCTAATGAATATAAAAGAGATTCTATTACTTTCCAGTAGTGCTACAGACATTACCTGCTTTTCACCTTTCTTTTTATTAGTATCTCATGTATTTCTTTCAAAGATGTGGCATTGAACCAGCTGTTTTCACGTTGATTCCAACTCGTGGCGATCCCATGTGTTGCCAAGTAGAATTGTACCCCACATAGTTTGCAAGGCTATGACCTTTCAGAAGCAGATTTCCAGGTCTTTCTTCTGAAGTGCCTCTGGGTAGGTTTCAACCATTAGCCATTGCTTAGTAGTTGGCTGCTTAGCCATTTGCTCCACCCAAGGATTGATACAGCATTAAAAAAAAAACATGTTGCCATCGAGTAAATTCTGACTCATAGTGACCCTATAAGACAGGGTAGAACTGTTCCATAGGGTTTCCAAGGAACAGCTAATGGATTTGAACTGCTGACCTTTTGGTTAGCAGCCTGAGCTCTTAACCACTGCACCAGCAGGGCTCCAAGAGCTAATAAACTATGCATTTACTGGGGCTAAAACTATTCTGGAGCCCTGATGGCACAGTGGTTGAGAACTCAGCTGCTAACCAAAAAGTTGGCAGTTCAAATCCACCAGCCAGTCCTTGGAAACACTATGGGCAGTTCTACTCTGTCCTATAGAGTTGCTATGCTATGAGTCAGAATGGACTGAACAGCAACAGGTTTAAAACTACTTTGAATTGACCTCACCCAAATTCAAAAAAATATAACTGAGGAAAATTAAAAATACAAAATTCCAGCACTCTTTAAAGAGATGGAAAAACTAATCATTAACTTTATATGGAAAGGAAAGGGGGCCCAGATAAGTAAAGCACTATTGAAGAAGAGGAGTAAGGTAGGAAGGCTTGCACTACCTGACCTGAGAACCTACTATGCAGCTACAGTAGTCAAAACAGCCTGGTACTGGTACAACAACAGATACATTGACTCATGGAAAAGAACTGAGAACCCAGATGTAAATCCATTCACCTACCATCACCTGATCTTCAACAAGGGCCCAAAGTCCATCAAATGGGGGAAAAGGTAGTCCTTTTAACAAATAATCCTGGCCAAAGTGGATGTTCATCTGCAAAAAAAAAATGAAACAGGGCCCATACCTCACACCATACACAAAAACTAATTCAAAGTGGATCAAAGACCTAATTATAAAACCAAAAACTATAAAGATCATGGGAGAAAAATAAAGGACCAACACTAGATGCCCTAATACACAGAATTAACAGGATACAAGCCATAATTAATAACACACAAACTCCAGAAGATAAGCTAGATAACAGGGATCTTCTAAAAAGTAAACACACTTATCAGAAGACTTCACCAAGCCCATCAATGGATGAATGGATAAATTATGGTATATTCACATAATGGAATATTATGCAATAATTAAGAACACCAAAGAATCTGTGAAGCATCTCATAACATGGAGGAATCTGAATGGCATTATGCTGAGTGAAATTAGTCAGTTGCATCAATTGGTCTCAACCCACCTGGAGCAAAGGAGAATGAAGAACACCAAAGACATGTGGTAAAGACGTGCCCAGGAGACAGAAAGGACCACATAAACCAGAGATTCCATCAGCCTGAGACCAGAAGAGCTAGATGGTGCCTGGCTACAAATGATCACTGCCCTGACAGGGAACACAGCAGAGAATCACTGATGGAGCAGGAGAACAGTGGGATACAGATCTTAAATCCTCATAAAAAGACCAGGCTTCATGGCCTGACTGAAACTGGAGGGACCCTGCAGGTCATGGTCCCTGGACCCTTTGTTAGCCCAAGATTGGGCCATTCCCAAAGCCAACTCTCCAGACAAGGATTAGACTAGACTGTAACATAGATAATAAAACTGGTGAGAAGTGAACTTCTTGGCTCAAGTAGACACATGAGACTGTGTGGGCAACTCCTAACTGGAGGCAAGACGAGAAGGAAGAGGGGGACAGGAAGTGGTTGAATGGACATAGGGTATACAGGGTAGAGAGGAGGAACGTGCTGTCTCACTAGGAAGAGAGCAGCTAGGAGTACATAGCAAGGTGTGTATAACTTTTTGTATGAGAAACTGACTTGATTTGTAAACTTTCACTTAAAGGACAATAAATAAATTAATTAAAAAAAAGAAGAAACCGAGAAGCAAAAAAAAAAAAAAAAGACTTCATCAAAAGAGTAAAAAGAGAAACTACAGACTGGGAAAAAAAAATTGTCTATGACAAATCTGACAAAGGTCTAATCTCTAAAATCTACAGGAAAATCCAACATCTTTACAAAAAAAAAAAAAAAAGGCAAATAATCCAATTAAAAAATGGGCAAAGGAAATAAACAGGCACCTCAGCAAAGAAGACATTCAAGCAGCTAACAGACACATCAGGAAATGCTCGCAATCACTAGCCATTGTTGTTGTTAGGTACCATCCAGTCAGTTCGAACTCATAGCAACCCTATGCACAACAGAATGAAACCCTGCCTGGTCCTGCACCTTCCTCACAATTGTTGCTATGTTTGAGTTCATTGTTGCAGCCACCATGTCAAACCATCTCGTCAAGGCTCTTCCTCTTTTCTTGCTGACCTTTTACTTTACCAGGCATGATGCCCTTCTCCAGGGATTGATCCCTCCTGACAACATGTCCAAAGTATGTGAGACATAGTCTCATCATCCTTGCTTCTGAGGAGCATTCTGGTTTTACTTCTTCCAAGACAGATTTGTTCCTTTTTTTTTGGCAGTCCATCGTATATTCAATATTCTTCACCAACACCGAAATTCAAAGGCGTCAATTCTTCTTTGGTCTACCTTATTCATTGTCCAGCTTTTGCCTGAGTATGAGGAGACTGAAAACACCAAGGCTTGGGTCAGGCACTTAGTCCTCAAGGCAATATCCTTGCTTTTCAACACTTTAAAGAGGTTTTTTGCAGACGATTTGCCCAATGCAATGCGTCATTTGATTTCTTGACTGCTGTTTCCATCGGTGTTGATTGTGGATCTAAGTAAAATTAAATCCTTGACAACCTCAATCTTTTCTCTGTTTATCATGATGCTGCTTATTGGTCCAGTTGTGAGGATTTTTTTTTTCTTTATGTTGAGGTGTTATCCATACTGAAGTCTGTGGTCTTTGATCTTCAGTGAGTGCTTCAAGTCTTCTTCACTTTCAGCAAGCAAGGTTGTGTCATGAGTCTTCCTCCAGCCCATTCTTCTAGGATTATTTGCTCTGCATACAGATTGAATAGGTACGGTGAAAGGACACAACCATGATGCACACCTTTGCTGACTTTAAACCCCACAGTATCCCCTTGTTCTGTTCAAACAATTGCCTCTTGATCCATGTACAGATTCCTCATGAGCACAATTAAGTGTTCACATTCTCCATGATGTTATCCATAATATGTTATGATCCATACAGTCTAATGCCTTAGCATAGTCAATAAAACACAGATAAACATCTTTCTGGTATGCTCTGCTTTCAGCCAGGATCCACCTGACATCAGCAATGATACCCCTGGTTCCACATCTTCTTCTGAATCTGGATTGAATTTCTGTTAGTTCCCTGTCAATATACTGCTGTAGCCGCTTTTGAATGATCTTCAGCAAAATTTTGCTTGCGTGAGATATTAATGATATTGTTCATTAACTCCCTCATTCGGTTGGATCACCTTTCTTGGCAATAAGCATAAACGTGAATCTCTTCCAGTCCATTGGCCAGGTAGATGTCTTCCAAATTTCTTGGCATAGGTGAGTGAGCACTTCTGGTGCTGCATCTGTTTGTTGAAACATCTCAGTTGGTATTCCATCAATTTCTGGTGCCTTGTTTTTTCCGATGTCTTCAGTACAGCTTGAACTTTTTCCTTCAGTACCATCTGTTCCTGATCATATATTGCCTCCTGAAATGGTTGAATGTCGACCAGTTTTTTGTTATAGTGACCCTGTGTGTTCCTTCCATCATCTTTTGATGCTTCCTGTGTTGTTTAATATTTCCCCATAGAATCCTTCAGTATTGCAACTAGAGGCTTGAAATTTTTTCCTCAATTTTTTCAGCTTGAGAAATGCTGAGCACATTCTTCCCTTTTGGCTTTTCTATCTCCAGGTCTTTGCACATGTCATAACAATATTTTGGCTTCTCGAGCCACTCTTTTGAAATCTTCTGTTCAGCTCTTTTACTTTATCCTTTTTTCCTCTTGCTTTAATTACTCGACGTTTAAAAGCAAGTTTCAGAGTCTCTTCTGGCATCGATCTAAGTCTTTTCTTTCTCCCCTGTCTTTTTAATGACTTCTTGCTTTCTTCACGTATGATGTCCTTGATGTCATTGCACAACTTGTCTGGTCTTCGGTCATTAGTGTTCGATGTGTCAAAACTCTTCTTGAGATGGTCTGTATATCCAGGCGAGATATATTCAAAGAACATGGGTAAAAGGAAGAAGATAATTTGTAGCCACTTTTGCGATCCACCACAGTTCATTTATTTGTTGGTTGGTTGATCTATTTTCAATGGTAGGCAAGGTTAGGTATGTATCATGTGGCATATCTTACAGTCATGTTAATGTAATTACCATTAAATTTAAAAATTGAAAAACTTGCATGATGCCTTTTTAAATTATCCATTTAAATTCAGAGCTATTTGAAAAATAAATGGATACATTCAAATGTCCCTCCTTAAATTTAATAATAAAATAGGGCCATGCCATTTTCTTTTTTTTATATAAAATGAAGTATGCTTCACTTCTTCATACAATAGACTAGGCTGTTAAAAAACTTAACATTTCTTTTTTTAATTTATCCAAAATCAGTTTCTGGTTGAGAATAAATACTTTCTTAGACCTCATGTCTTTGCTTCTTCATCTTGTCTATCATAAGGATTTCATAACTGGCTTTATTTCAGGGCCATTTTTACACACACGCACAGTGTATATCACAAACCTATGACATTATTGTCACTTCAAGACCTCATACCTTTTCTTCTTGTCTGTAGGAGGAATTTCATAATTGGCTTTCTTTCAGGACCATTTGTACACACACACACACACACACAGAGTATACCACAATCATATGACATTTTCCTCACTTCAATTCAAGATGAGTAGAGAGAATGCAATACCATAAGGCAATGAAGATCTTAGGTGGTCAGCTAGATCCCTTCACTAGTCAAGTGTCCTTTCCTGTGTACTAATCCTCACTATCCATACCACTCAATAACCTCAACAAAATTATGGATGAGTAAACATCGTGAACTTTCAGGATTCCACACAAATAGGTGAAAACAAGAATGTTAAATCTATGGGCACAAATATTATATACTATTTTATTCTTCATAATCAAGAAAATTTGAAATATCTGGGTATATTTAAATATACAGATATATATGAATGCTGGCTAAATTTTCAAGAAGGGAGTTGTATTATAGGACATATAACTTGTTTTTAATAATGCCAACATAATCTGAAACCTCTCAATACCTTATACTTATTAGAAATTTAGTTCTAAAAAGTTTGACCAATGAAATACTTTTTCATAATTCACAACCTTTACCAATGGACTGGTATATTTTGAACATATACTTCCATGTGATCTATTATTCAATGACACAAACTTCTTTAAAATATTTTGACATTTGTGAGGTCTGTTTCAGCTCTATCAAACATTAACTCCACAGTTAAAACAAAATAAAAGAGGAGTATTAAACTATTTATTCAGCATAAAATGAGATGAAATTTTTCTCTGCCACATTAAAAAAATGTTTTTAAGTCCCCACCACCATACAAAAATGACACAGTGGTAGCTAATGAGCAGCTTTGTTGGCCAACAGAGGAGTCACAAAATAAATGTCTGGGAAAACACTTTGATCTCTGCGGGATGCACCCATGATGGTTCGCAAGGGATGCTTTTCTCTTTACATAGAATGAGGACTCGGGAAACTTCTCTACTCTGTTGGCTGGGTCAGACAACTGGGGAGGTTTGCTGGGAAATGAGAACTACGTAAGCATGTTGGGCTTTCTTTTTCGGCCATAACACGCAGCCATCTCCTCCCCGGCCTTCTTGATGTACTGCACTTTTCCCCCAGCAAGTTTCCAGCACCCCCCAACAAGCTTCTTGAATTATGGTCAGACATCTACACCCTGATGTTCTGTAGAGATAATAAAGAAACACTGTAATGTGCTACATTTGGACAGTCTCTCAGAGAGGCAAAACAGATGTCAAAAGAGGAGGACTATCTATCTGATGCTAAAGTGAGAGGAGAAAATTAAATTAAAAACTTCAAAATAAATCATTCACTAGGGAGTCAGTAGATGACAGAGTATGACAAGTAGAATAGTGGCTCCAGGGAGGAGGCTCAAGTCAGGCTCAAGATCCTGCTTCAGAACCAACATGCATTCAAAGTGTCGCAAGTGCCTCATTTTAAACAGCATCATATGTGGAGTCACAAAGGAATTTTGGGAGGCAGAAATTCTTATGAAACCAATCATATGACTCCACACGTCCCTTTAGAAAGGCAAGTCCAAAAGCTAGTTATGAATCTGTTATCAGCATGATTCACATACTGTGTTCCCAGACTCCAGCCTAACACCACCATCTTTGACCCCTTCCCCACATTTGTGCAGTTGTGCATTGTGGTTCTCTCTCTCTTTCTTTTACACCCTTGTTGAAATAGACATTGTTGTTATTATTATTTGCCTTTGAGTCAATTCTGACTGCTGGCGACCCATGTGTGCAGAGTAGAACTGCTCCGCAGGGTTTTCATGGCTATGACCTTCCAGGAGCAGATCACCAGGCCCTTCTTCTGAAGTGCCTCTGGGTGGGTTCAAACCACCAACCTTTCAGCTAGTGATCAAGCAGTTAACTGTTTGTGCTACCCAGGGACTCCCCTAACTATATGATAGATGGGTAGGTAGATAGATGATAGGTAGACAGGCAGACAGGCAGGTAGGTAGGCAGACAGAGAGACGGGCAGACAGATATATAGATAATAGCTAGATAGATAGATAGACAAAGAGAGAGAGAGATACGGTGGGTGATAGTTCTCTTGCTGTTTGGAGGGATTTTGTTTTTTTTTTACTCTCCCCCTTTGGACTACAGGGCAGGCTCTGGAAACAAGAAACAGTGTCTGTTCTTTGGTAAGCACACCCAAGTGCGTAATTCGTACGTCGGCTGCTGAGAAATACTTTTGCACTGACTGATTTAATGATTCAAGAACTTTAAACTTCTTTTATAAAACAGTGGAAAATGTGCATGTGCATGTACAATGAGAACCAAGTGCTTTTGAATGTTTTCAGAAGGAA
Organism: Elephas maximus indicus; assembly: GCF_024166365.1. Classification (NCBI taxonomy): domain Eukaryota; kingdom Metazoa; phylum Chordata; class Mammalia; order Proboscidea; family Elephantidae; genus Elephas; species Elephas maximus. Next base: position 44,987,980 of record NC_064823.1, read on the forward strand.
AATGCCAAAACTCTGCTTGGCAAAAACATGCGCCTTTATTTCAATGATATTTCAAGAGACCTATCAGAGGCCAAAATGTAGTATTTTAAAAAATATAGAAAAATACCCAGGATCAGCAGTTTTTTTCTGTTTTTGTAAGTCCTATGTTTTGGAACTGGAGAAATTATATTGCTGGGGCAAGATGATCACGCTGTTCTTGGTTCCATGGCATATAATTTGAAGATTTCATAGCACTGAATTACAGTAAGCCTCTGATTCAGTCAACGTTCAGAAAGCTCTGGCTGAGCAAAGAATTCATCTGGCCTAGATCAGACTGGATAAGGTCTTACCGGAGTACTGGGAAAGAATCACTGTGTTGGAGTATATGAAACTATCCAGGTCTCTAAGGAAATAAAATTCCAGGAGTGGAGGTAGTTAATCTAATTTGAGTCTCACTTACAAGGTTTTTCTCCAGAGGTAGAGAACTAGAAATGAGCTAGGTCGATAAACTATTTCTGTAGTTCCATTTAAGACTATACCTCAGCTATCCTATGCAGACAACTGCCTCTCCTTCTCAGTTTCAATCCCTTATCCTTTACTAAAATTGGAGACTTCATAATTTCCCAAGATGCCTTGCCCTAACATTGTATAACACCTACGCCAAGAAGCTCTTACTATTTGTAGCCAACCAGTTGCTGTCGAGTCAATTCTGAATCATGATGACCCATGTGTATCAGTGTATAACAGTATGCCCCTGGGTTTTCAGTGGCTGATACTTTGGAAGTAGTTCATCAGGCTTCTCTTCTGCAGTGCCTCTGGGTAGATTTGAACCACCAACCTTTCGGTTAGCAGCCTAATGAGTTAACCTTTTGCAGCACCCAGAGACTCCCTTACTATCTATAGCCTATGTAAATTTAAGCCAGTTCACTTTTAACTTCTAAAACGCAATGCATGGAAATGACTCTGAATCTACAAAAAATACTAGAATTGATTTAAGGAAGACCTAGGGTATGACTCCTTATAATTAAGAATAATTCAGTAAAACAATAAGGAAATACCTCTCAAGTACACAGGTCAAAGGAGCACAATTACTTTTTCTTGCAGTTTTAGGTCATATAGTAATTCACTTAGGCATGCTTGCCTTAAATATTGATGTAGTCTCAAGAGACGATAGGATGCCTTTCTGGAGGGCTGGAGGAAGTTAACATTTTATTGACATTACAGAGACAACATGTTGTTCATTTCCATACTTGAAAGGATGTGAAACAGTTACTTCATCTCCAAGGCCTGTTAAGAGCCCAGTAAAGTCACTGTATTGCATTAACTTGTACTTCCAGGCCTCTAGATGGTGGTTGTAAAATTGTAAGTCTTTAGATGAACACTTCACAGGGTTTGATGATGAGTGCTTTTCACAAAAGAAGCTGTGAGTCACACAGCTTTTACAAGAGTATCTGTCTCATGAAGAAAGCTTGAGATCTGGAATGAAATGTTACCTCAGCCAGAAGAGTGTTAGCAAGAATACCAAAGACAACATGTGAAACCAAGTAAGTTGCACCGTGTAAATCAAAGTTCCGCTTTGCTATTTAGAAAATGGGCTTTGACAGCACACTCTTTATTGTCCTGAGCAACAATAGAAGGGTTGCTATGAAAGTCTACAAGTTTTCATAACCCAGCATTCCTTAGCACATTTCACCAGCTCAGGGTATTCTAGTGACTTTGCTATACGATGACTGAAAATAATAGAAACTCCTTCACCTAAATACTGTTCATGTAGACATACTTAATAATATTCAAAGGCCGTATGATTCTTTATACAATGTTGAGCTGGAGCCTTAACTCAACAATGGTCATAGAATGAAGGGACATTATTTACCTGTTAGCCATGGAACTACCGACCAATTAAACAGTTTTCTATACAACATTGAACACGGGTATATTTCACGTAGGTTATGAAATTATGGTAATTTGGAAGGGGTGTTAAAACAAATATAAAAATTTCAAAAACAAGAATTTATTTCTATAACTAAATCTTTAAAATTTCGGGAATCGACTAAGCTGAAAATTGACATTTTTCCAAAGATACTTTTTTAAATATATTTGTAGTTTTTTTTTATAATTTTTATTGTGCTTTAAGTGAAAGTTTACAAATCAAGTCGGTGTCTCACACAAAAACTTATATAAACCTTGCTACATACTCCCAATTACTCTCCCCCTAATGAGACAGCCCACTTTCTCCCTCCACTCTCTTTTTCATGTCCATTTCGCCAGCTTCTAACCCCCTCAACCCTCTCATCTCCCCTCCAGGCAGGAGATGCCAACATAGTCTCAAGTGTCCACCTGATCCAAGAAGCTCAATCCTTACCAGCATCCCTCTCCAACCCATTGTCCAGTCCAGTCCATGTCTGAAGAGTTGGCTTCATGAATGGTTCCTGTTCTGGGCCAACAGAAGGTCTGGGGGCCATGACCACCAGGGTCCTTCTAGTCTCAGTCAGATCATTAAGTCTGGTCTTTTTATGAAAATTTGGGGTCTGCATCCCACTGCTCTCCTGCTCCCTCAGGGGTTCCCTGTTGTGCTCCCTGTCAGGGCAGTCACCGGCTGTAGCCGGGCACCATCTAGTTCTTCTGGTCTCAGGATGATGTAATCTCTGGTTCATGTGGCCATTTCTGTCTCCTGGGCTCGTAATTACCTTGTGTCCTTGGTGTTCTTCATTCTCCTTTAACCGGGTGGGTTGAGACCAATTGATGCATCTTAGATGGCTGCTTGTTAGCGTTTAAGACCCCAGACGCCACGCTCCAAAGTGGGATGCAGAATGTTTTCTTAATAGATATTATTATGCCAATTGACACAGATGTCCCCTTAAACCATGGTCCCAAAACCCCTGCGCCTGCAACACTGGCCTTCAAAGCGTTAAGTTTATTCAGAAAACTTCCTTGCTTTTGGTTTAGGCCAGTTGTGCTGACCTCCCCTGTATTGTGTGCTGTCTTTCCCTTCACCTAAAGTGGTTCTTATCTACTATCTAATTAGTGAATACCCCTTTCCCACCCTCCCTCCCTCCCCCCCTCATAAACACAATAGAATGTTTTCTTCTCAGTTTAAACTATTTCTCAAATTCTTATGATAGTGATCTTATACAATATTTGTCCTTTTCCAACTGGCTAAATTTCACTCAGCATAATGCCTTCCAGATTCCTCCATGTCATGAAATGTTTCACAGATTCCTCACTGTTCTTTATCAAGGCGTAGTATTCCACTGTGTGAATATACCATAATTTATTTATCCATTCATCCGTTGATGGGCAACTTGGTTGCTTCCATGTTTTCGCTACTGAAAACAGTGCTGCAAAGAACATGGGTATGCATGTATCTGTTCGTGTAAAGGCTCTTATTTCTCTAGGATATATTCTGAGGAGTGGGATTGCTGGATCATATGATAGTTCTATTTCTAGCTTTTTAAGGAAGTGTCAAATCGATTTCCAAAGTGGTTGTACCATTTTACATTACCACCAGCAGTGTATAAGTGTTCCAATCTCTCCAGAACCTCTCCAACATTTATGATTTTGTGATATTTGGATTAATGCCAGCCTTGCTGGAGTGAGATGAAATCTCATTGTAGTTTTGATCTGCATTTCTCTAATGGCTAATGATTGTGAACATTCCCTCATGTATCTGTTCGCTACCTAAATGTCTTCTTTAGTGAAGTGTCTGTTCATATCTTTTGCCCATTTCTTTAATTGGGTTAGTTGTCTTTTTGTAGTTGAGTTTTTGCAGTATCATGTAGAATTTAGAGATCAGTCGCTGATCAGAAATGTCATAGCTAAAAACTTTTTTCGAGTCTGTAGGTAGTCTTTTTGCTCTTTTGGTGAAGTCTTTGGATGAGCATAGGTGTTTGATTTTTAGGAGCTCCCAGTTATCTAGCTTTTCTTCTGCATTCTTAATAATGATTTGTGTACTGTTTATGCCATGTATTAGGGCTCCTAACGTTGTCCCTATGTTTTCTTCCAAGATCTTTATTGTTTTAGATTTTATATTTAGGTCTCTGATCCATTTTGAGCTCGTTTCTGTGCATGGAGTGAGGTGTGGGTCTTGTTTCATTTTTTGTGGATGGATATCCAGTTATGCCAGCACCATTTGTTAAAAAGACTGTCTTTTCCCCCTTTTAACTGTTTTGGGGCCTTTGTCAAATATCACCTGCTCATATGTGGATGGATTTATGTCTGGATTCTCAACTCTGTTCCCTTGGTCTATGTATCTGTTGCTGTACCAGTACCAGGCTGTTTTGACTACTGTGGCAGTATAATAGGTTCTAAAATCAGGTAGAGTAAGGCCTCCCTCTTTGTTCTTCTTTTTCAGTAATGCTTTACTTATCCGGGGCCTCTTTCCCTTCCATATGAAGTTGGTGATTTGTTTCTCCATCTCATTCAAGAATGTTGTTGGAATTTGGATCACAATTGCATTAAATCTATAGATGGCTTTTGGTAGAATAGACATTTTTATAATGTTAAGTCTTCCTATCCATGAGGAAGGTATGTTTTTCCACTTATGTAGGTCTCTTTTGGTTTCCTGCAGAAGCGTTTTATAGTTTTCTTTGTATAAGTCATTTACATTTCTGGTAAGATTTATACCTAAGTATTTTATCTTCTTGGGGGCTACTGTAAATGGCATTGATTTGGTGATTTCCTCTTCAATGTTCTTTTTGTTGGTGTAGAGGAATCCAACTGATTTTTTATGTTTATCTCGTATCCTAATACTCTGCTGAACTATTAGTTTCAGTAGATTTCTGGAAGATTCCTTAGGGTTTTCTGTGTATAAGATCATGTCATCTGCAAATAGAGGTACTTTGACTTCTTTCTTGCCAATCTGGATGCCCTTTATTTCTTTATCTAGCCTAATTGCTCTGGCTAGGACCTCCAACACAATGTTGAATAAAAGCGGTGATAAAGGGCATACTTGTCTGATTCCTGATGTCAATGGAAATGCTTCCAGGCTCTCTCCATTTAGGGTGATGTTGGTTGTTTGGTTTGTATAAATGCCCTTTATTATGTTGAGGAATTTTCCTTCTATTCCTATTTTGCTGAGAGTTTTTATCATGAATGGGCGTAGAACTTTGTGAAATGGCTTTTCTGCATCAATTGACAAAATCATGCAATTCTTGTCTTTTGTTTTATTTATGTGGTGGATTACATTAATTGTTTTTCTGACGTTGAATCATCCCTGCATAACTGGTATGAATCCCAATTGGTCATGATGAATTATTTTTTTGATATGTTGTTGAATTCTATTGGCTAGAATTCTGTTGAGGATTTTTGCAACTACATTCATGAAGGATATAGCTCTATAATTTTCTTTTCTTGTGATGTCTTTACCTGGTTTTGGCATCAGGGATATGGTGGCTTCATAGAATGAGTTTGGTAGTATTCCATCCTTTTCTATGCTCTGAAATACCTTTAGTAGTGGTGGTGTTAACTCTTCTCTGAAAGTTTGGTAGAACTCTGCAGTGAAGCTGTCTGGACCAGAGCTTTTTTTTGTTGGGAGTTTTTTGATTACCTTTTCAATCTCTTCTTTTGTTATGGGTCTATTTAGTTGTTCTACCTCTGTTTGTGATAGTTTAGGTAAGTAGTGTGTTTCTAGGAATTTATCCATTTCTTCTAGGTTTTCAAATTTGTTTAAGTATAGTTTTTCATAGTAATCTGATATGATTCTTTTAATTTCAGTTGGGTCTGTTGTAATATCGCCCATCTCACTTCTTATTTGGGTCTTTTGCTTCCTCTCCTTTTTTTCCTTTGTCAGTTTGGCCAGTGGTTTATCAATTTTGTTGATTTTTTCAAATAACTATCTTTTGGTCTTGTTAATTATTTCAATTGTTTCTCTGTTTTCTATTTCATTTAGTTCAGCTCTAATTTTTATTATTTGTTTTCTTCTGGTGCCTCTGGGTTTCTTTTGTTGCTTTCTATTTGTTCATGTTGTAGGGATAATGCTCTGATTTTGGCCCTTTCTTCTTTTTGTATGTGTGCATTTATTGATATTAATTGGCCTCTGAGCACTGCTTTTGCTGTGTCCCAAAAGTTCTGATAGGAAGTGTTTTCATTCTCATTGGATTCTCTGAATTTCTTTATTCCATCCTTAATGTCTTCTATAATCCAGTCTTTTCTGAGCAGGGTATTGTTCAGTTTCCAAGTGTTTGATTTCTTTTCCCTGCTTTTCCCGTATTGATTTCCAGTTTTATGGCCTTATGGTCAGAGAAGATGCTTTGTAAGATTTCAGAGTTTTGGATTCTGCTAAGGCTTGCTTTGTGACCTAATATGTGGTCTATTCTAGAGAACGTTCCATGTGCACTTGAAAAGAAAGTATACTTGGTTGCTGTTGGGTGGAGTGTTCTGTATATGTCTATGAGGTCAGTTTGGTTGATTGTGGCATTTAGATCTTCCGTGTCTGTATTGAGCTTCTTTCTGGACGTCCTGTCCTTCACCAAAAGTGGTGTGTTGAAGCATCCTACTATTATTGTGGAGCTGCCTATCTCACTTTTCAATGCTGATAGAGTTTGTTTTTTGTATCTTGCAGCCCTGTCATTGGGTGCATAAATATTTGATATGGTTATATCTTCTTGGTGTATTGTCCCTTTAATCATTATTTAGTGCCCTTCCTTATCCTTTATGATGGATTTCACTTTAGAGTCTATTTTGTCAGAAATTAGTATTGCCACTCTTGCTCTGTTTTGATTATTTTTTGCTTGATGTATTCTTTTCCATCCTTTGAGTTTTAGTTTGTTTGTGTCTCTGAGTCTAAGGTGTGTCTCTTGTAGGCAGCACTCTCTGTCTCTTTATTGGTGCATTTAGTCCATTTACATTCAGGGAATTATGGATAGGTATGAATTTAGTGCTATCATTTTGATGTCTTTTTTTGTGTGTTGTTGGCAGTTTCTTTTTCCCACTTAATTTTATGTGCTTGGTAGATTATCTTTATATGTTGTCCTTTCCTCATATTTGTTATTGCTGATTTTTTTCTGCTGAGTATTTTTTTCTTGTATTTTATTTTAGTGGGTAGGATAGTTTGTCTTCTTTGTGTTTACCTTATTATTTACCCCTATTTTTCCAAATTTAAACCTAACTTTTGTTTCTTTGTATCACTGTATCTTCCTCTCCATATGGAAGGTGTATGATTACATTTCTTAGTCCCTCTTTATTATTTTAATATTGTCTTCTTATATATAATAACATCGCTGTTACTCTGTTTTGAACTTTTTCTAATACATATATATAATCTTGTTTTGTTTTTTGGATTTCCCTGTCTGGGTTGACTTCTGGTTGCTCTGCCCAGTGTTCTAGTTTTGGGTTGATACCTGATATTATTGATTTTCTAACCAAAGTACTCCCTTTACTATTTCTTGTCATTTTGGTTTGGTTTTTACGAATTCCTGAAACTTGTGTTTATCTGGAAATGTCTTAATTTCACCATTATATTTTAGAGACTGTTTTGCTGGATATATGATCCTTGGCAGGCAATTTTTTTCCTTCAATTTTTAAAACATGTCATCCCATTCCCTTCTTGCCTGCATGGTTTCTGCCGAGTAGTCCGAGCTTATTCTTATCGCCTCTTCTTTGTAGGTGACTTTTCGTTTATCCCTCGCTGCTCTTATATTTCTCTCTTTATCTTTGGTTTTGGCAAGTTTGATTATAATATATCTTGGTGACTTTCTTTTAGGATCTACCTTATGTGGAGTTCGATGAGCATCTTGGATAGATATCATCGCATCTTTCACAATATCAGGGAAGTTTTCTGCCAACAAATCTTCAACAATTTTCTCTGTACTTTCTGTTATCCCTCCCTGTTCTGGTACTCCAATCACTCGTAGATTATTTCTCTTGATAGAGTCCCACATGATTCTTAAGGTTTCTGCATTTTTTTTAATTTCTTTTATCTGATTTTTCTTCAAATATATTAATGCCAAGTGATTTATCTTCGAGTTCAGAAATTCTAGCTTCTACTTGCTCAATTCTACTCCTCTGACTTTCTATTGAGTTGTCTACTACTGTAATTTTATTCTTAATCTTCTGAATTTCTGATTGCTGTCTGCCTATGGATTTTTCCAGCTTATTAAAGTTTTCATTATATTCCTGAATAATCTTTCTAATTTCTTTGATTGCTTTATCTGTGTGTTCCTTGGCTTGTTCTGTGTGTTCCTTGGCTTGTTCTGTGTATTGCCTCATTTCCTTCCTGATGTCTTGAAGGGTTCTGTATATTAAATTTTTGTATTCTGCATCTGGTAATTCCAGGAATGCACTTTCATCTAGAAGATCCCTGGATTCTTTGTTTTGAGAGCCTGTTAAGGTGATCATGGTCTGTTTCTTTATGTGACTTGATATTGACTGTTGTCTCTAAGCCTTCTATAAGTTATTGTATTATTTTATGCTTGTTTACTGTGTCGTAGCTGCTTGCTTTGTTTTATTTTAGTATACCCCTATGGGTTGCTTGAGTGAGCTAGCTTGATTATTTTCACCTTTGGAGCTCTGACGTCCTGTCCCCAGATCACTTGAGCTGTTTTTAGGTATATCAGTCTAGGAGTCCATGCAGTGTTCTTGTATGATTTCAGCTCAGGTTTCCAGGTAGCTGATCATCAAGTGTGTGGTACAGGCTCTGTCCTACAGAGTCTCAGAGGGGCAGGGGTGATTGGCATATATACTGGTATCTGACTGCAGCAGGGGAGTCATGCTCTGAACAAGGCAGGTGGCTGAGAACTGATCCCCGAGTGTCTCTGAGGAAAGCATGTCACTGTTCCCTAGAGCATGCATGTGGGTGGGTTCTGCAGACAGACCATGGGCACACAAAGTTTGGGCTGTAAGGACAGGGAGGTACCAGTTATCTTTGGACCCCTGTCACGGGTGGCTGGGTGACCTGAGTGGAGCTATCCGTCCTTAGGTCCCTGATGTGGGTAGGTGAGGACCTTGTTTAATAGGCAAAGCAATGCCAAACATCAAACACCCACCTCTCCACCGCACAGCTGAAATGGTTGGAGTCTGCCAACAAGGGCCTGTTCTCCTGAAATAGGCCCACACAGTTCCATGCAGAAGGAAAAGTTGCTCAAAGTCCATGGACAGTTTATGTCTGGACAGGAGCTGCTTCTGTCCTGAGCTCCCCCGGTTAGTGGAGCTAGCAAATTATCTTTTTCCCCAGTTGCAAAATTTTTCCTTCTCCAAGGCCGGGAGTATGGTTCTAAAGTGCTCGACAGTGCCTATCTCAGGCCCAGGGAATTCAGCCGCTGAAGCCGGCTTGGGGTGGGGGAGCGCAGTAAAATATACACAATTACTTAGCTTTTGCCAAAAGCACCATTCTCCTCAGGTTCCAGAGGTGTGAGTAGGCTGTGTGGCTGGCTGCTTCTCCTAAGAAAGTGCAGCCAAACGGTAGTACCAGCCCGCCACTGCCCGCCACTGCCCACCGCTCTGGGAATGGTGCCTGAAGCCTCCCACGATTCAAGTCCGGTAACTCCTCTCTGCTTCTGCGCGGTCTCATCCTTCCCCTGCCCCTCGGTTAATTTTCTAAGCTTGCCTTTGAAGCTCAGGGCTCCCAGCTTGTCACAAACACACTGGTTTCACTTGTTTTTTCGGGTCTTTCTTGTAAAGAGGGCTTGCCAGAAGCGTCTGTCTATTCCGCCACCTTGGGTCTACCTCCTATTTGTAGTTTTTTAAGTTTCTGAATTTTCTGAATAAGCTTCCCTGAATGCTAATATTTTTTTTAATTTATTGGGAAATTTTGACTTTATAAACGTTATATTTTTACATAATCAAATTAGGACTTAAAATATGCTAAATATAAAAAATGTATCAAAGAGTAAGTACTTTCATTGTCTTTTGGTTTGAAATTTTGTATTTTTATTTTAAATGCAAATATTTTCCACTTACTCAGCCATTATGTAATTCATTTTTAAGAAAAGAAAATCTATGTATGGGAAAATCTCTAAGAATTAAAAAAAAAAAGGACAATTTTAACACATTCAAAGAAAAGTCTTTTATCAATAATGGCAATAATAAATTGTCTATTATACTCCCTCTGTTTCTGCTTTCACATAAATCTTTTTGTTTACAACCAACCTAAAAAAAAAAAAGGACAATGAAAATTAAGTGAGTGTAAACTTTTTTTTATTAAGGAATCTAATTTAAATGTAAATCAGGAGAACACATTAGAATGTTACCCATTAAAAGTCTGACTCCAGCTGTTTAAGTCAAATTCCTGGACACCTGACATGTATTCTACAACAGAGGGTCCAGACTGACTTCTAAAATGGCAACATACGTGACAGATAATCTTCATATTTGACAGTTACTCACAGATTTCAATAAAAGTGAAAAAAAATTCTATGGAGAAGTAAATAATGCCATAGACATCATCACCATAAAGTTTCTTTACCAAGTTATAAGGATTATTAAATCCGTGAGAGTCACTTAAGAATCCAGAGTTTACGTAGCTGTTTTTTTTTAAGAAATGTACTAGGTAGTATTCAAATTATGAGTTCTTTTCCCTGAACCAAATTGAACACCATCACTTTCTTGCCTACCAAATTCTATACAATTCTGTGGTGATAATGGTCGTTAGATGCTGTCGAGCAAGTTCTGATTCATACAGACCCTAGGTACCACAGAATGAAACAATTCTAGTAAGTAATAATAACTATATTATAGTGATAACCTTCAGTCTGCTTTGATATTTTTTATTAATTCCATCAAAAACTTTTTTTTGTTTTCTATTTCCACAACATATCATTGCAATACATCTCCCATTAAATTGTAACATATATGACTCTCAGGATGATACCATGGGTGAAGAGTGCTTCTTCTTAAAAAATAAAAGTGGTTTTTAACTTAATTTGCAATACTGGTTTGCTCTCAGCATGCATGAAAGTAAACACATACCCTAAAAAGAAAAAATAAATCAGTTAATAAAAAAACATGTGCCAGAGACCACACAAAGACATACAGCTGCTTGCTAAATCATGTTTACGATAAAAAAAAAAAAGCAATCGGATTCATTTTCCAAAGCAAAAGAGTTTGTACTGAGGTGACTTTTCCCAAAGTGAAACATCTTTAGGACATTTTTCCTGATATTTGAAAACTGCAGTTGAAAAAAAGAAAAAGTCCATTTTGATGCTTCTAAACGCATCCTAATGTTTCCAACACCTTCAAAATGAACCACTCAAATTCTTAACTTCTAAAGTCAAACACCAATGACCTCTGGCAAGCAAAAAGTAAATAACTGAAGCACCTCTCTAATGACAATAGTGAATGTCACTAAAAATTTTCTTTAAGTATATTAAATCATGAAATACTAAGAGAATAAATTTATGCAATTTCAAATTTAAGATTTATGAAGAAGATAACTTCTATATAGAGATGGTGAAGCTAGGTTTTGTTATTTGAAATCAGAGTACATTATAGCATTTTCCACTCATTTTAGCTTCAGGATCCTTTGAAAAATTCAGGTCTGGATCCAGCCTCTTCTCACCTCTGAATTTTGCTATTTTGAGTTTCAAGAGCTTAGTAAATGCCTTTGACCTGTTCAAGAGCTATTTCCTGGAAGTGCCTCAATAAGCCTCAGACTTAAATTGTACGTATATCATATTCAGAAAAAGATTGAGACACAAGAATGTCTTACTTCTAATCATACCAACTCATGGCATGGTGGAGAGACTTGGTCTCTGCCCATTCCTGGATCTTGGTCTTAGAAGTCAGTACCTTATGAATATTTGAAAGGATAAGTTTGCCAAACAGATGACGGAATCTTCATCAATTTTTAGCCAGGGATCACAAAAGTGCAAAGGAGAGATTATGTGAATCTGACCAGAAAATCCTTCCCACAGTTTAAAAGGATTACCACAGAAAATAGCCAAATTTAGCACAGGGACAAAGCTTGTAACAACACTGCCATAGTTCTGAAGGGAAATAGAACACACACAATATTTTCCATTCATCTCCTCAGCATTTATCAAACCACCCCAACTCCACAGGGAAAAGTGCACTCTTTTCAATATACTTTGCTTCTCATTCTATATGTCATCTGTGACAAAGATTGTTTATATGTTCACCCAGTATTTTCTCTGCTCCTGGGTACACAAGTATACTACAAATTCTAGACTTATTAGTATATTTTTTTTTTTACCTCTGCAAAAAAGCAGTTAAGATAGGTGGGTCTTCCTTATGCTGTCTTCCCCTTAACTGCAGAAGGATGGGACCAAGTGAACTCAAAGCCGCATATGAGAGATACGAAGCATAAGAATGAGTACACCAGAATCTCTGTCCTTTTGATCTGAATTAAAGTCAACATGAGCAGAATATGGGTTTTTATTATGTTAAGCTTCTGAATTTTATCAGTGTTTGTTATAGCATTTAGCCTACCCTAATGTTTTTTTTTAATATATATATATTTTTAATTTAATAATGTTTTTTTTTAATATATATATATTTTTAATTAATAAACTAGTCCTCCCCTTTTGCCTAACTTTCTCCTTTCCCTACCACAAACAAAAATTCCAGAAACCGCCAATGTGAAGTGCAGATAAGAACTGGGTCTCTGAAAAGTGTGACGCAGAACTCAAATTCCACTAAAAAGACTAGACTTAATGGTCTGACTGAGACTGGAGGGACCCAGGAAGACGTGACCCCCAGACTGTCTGTTAGCCTAGCACTGAAACCATTCCCAAGGCCAACTCTTCAGACAAAGATTAGACTGGACTATAAGACATAAAATGATACTCATGAAGAGAGTGCTTCTTAGCTCAAGTAGATACACAAGACTAAATGGGCAGGTCTTGTCCAGAGACAGGATGTGAAGGCAGAAAGGGACAGGAGTTGCTTGAATGGATATGGGAAATTCAGGGTGGAAAGGAGGAGTGTGCTGTCACATTATAGGGAGAGCAATTAGGGCCACATAACAATATGTGTATAAATTTTTGTATGAGAACCTAACTTGAACTGTAAACTTGCACTTAAAACACATTAAAAAAAAAAAAAAAAGGACAAATAAAGGGACAAAGAAAAAAATGATAGATAAAATAAGTGGGGGAAATATTGTTATTGAACCTGAGGATGGTGGCTTAGTGGTTAAGTGCTACAGCTGCTAACCAAAGAGTTGGCAGTTCGAATCCACCAGGCACTCCTAGGAAACTCTATGGGGGCAGTTCTACTCTGTCCTATAGGGTCGCTATGAGTCGGAATCGACTCGACAGCACTGGGTTTGGTTTTTGGGTTTATATGGGGTAACAGAATACTGTTCTCTCTAATTTGTATGTTTGAAACTCTTTATGATAAAAAGTTTATAAAGTAAAATAAGTGCTAAAAAAAAAAAAAGAATTGGGTCTCTGAGCAAGATGCCGTGAAAGTATTACCCACTAAATGAAAGAAATGTTATCCAGTAGTTTCATTTGTTATTTAAATGTCTATTATTAGTCAAATACAGAATCTGTTACTGTTGAGATTCTAGAAATATACTCTGTCCACTGTGGAGGGAGTCTACCATGGTCAAGCCAGTAAGAACTTTGCAAAGTGCCTCTCAGCTGGAGTTGTTTTTTGCATCTTCGTCATTCATGGCTCATCCTATGACCATTCTAAAACCATTTCCTTCTTTGCTACTATAATTCAATTACAAGAATGGAGAGGCTCTTACAATAGGATAATGACCTTGGAGTTCCACAGAGAGGCTAACAGTATGAAACTGAGATGAGACCACTTTATATGAACTGCAGAACTATGAGTTCAAGACCACGAAAGTGTTAAATCATGTTGGACCTCTAACTTTGGTCTTGCTGAAAATTTTCATAGCTCTGTAAGACAATAAAATAGTCCACTAACCAGAAGTATGTGGAAAAAAGAAGGAAATTCAAGTATTCAAATGGAATTAGCCTTATCTTGTAGATATTGCAGAGTTTCCTACATTTAATCTTTGTGAGCAGTGGGCTACAAATCTTTGGAGGTGACAAACATAGGGAACGCATTAGAAACATAAACTTCACTGTTTGACACACTGGAATTTTCAACTATTGTTTTTATCTGGAAAAGTATAAAATAATAAACTTAGATGTTCTAAGTGTGGCCTTTGGAACTTTCTTTGTTGATGCTATCATGAGCACACATATTAAAAGTGAAATGGAAGATGAACAGTTTGTGCAGGGTAAAGAAATATTTTCCATTTTCACAATCTATGGTTTCAGGGTTCCCCCAGGGCCTTAACATGAAGTCTACTTGGTGGTCTCAACTTCAACCCCTGGAGAATGTACTCCACATCTTCACTACAGAACACCTGATTCTGCAGAATTGGACACTTATCTGCAGCCTCCACACAGAAGAAATGTAGGACTTGACATGAATGGAAATTAAATTACCTTCTACCTCCAGAGGCATGCTGTCCTCCCAGGTCAGGGTTACATTAAGGTCACATGAAGGAGCTCACATTTCAACCAATTCCTCCCTAGCTGTGAATCGACAGAAAACACGTTCTTTTGAGTTCTTGACAATCTGCTACATTTTACGTGATCTATCAAAAATAAGAACAGAAAAAGCACACCAAGTAAATGAACATAAAGGAAAAATAGCTTTGCATTATCAAACTTGGTAATTGTCTCAAAACCAGGAGTTGCCTCTAATGTGTGAGTTTCCCACGTTCTAAAATGCATAAAAATTCTGAGACAGTCATAAAAATTCAGCCTGAGTTGTCAAAGACTGAACCTTACTGTTCGATATAACCTTCATAGAAACTTAGGAGTTGCTTACTTGGTGTGTTGATTATTAATTCATAAACTTAAGTAATGCTTGAATGACTTAAGCAATTAAATCCAAAAAACAATTTTAAGACGCATCATTAAGGCCAGAGTGAAAAGATGAAATCAAAATCTGTTTAATTACAGTTCATCACTGGCATTCATTGATGCCGCTCAACGCATCATGATACTGTTGTCAGTGGTGGTGCCATCAAGTCACTTCTGACTCATGATGACCCAATACGACAGAGTAGAACTGCCCAATGGGGCTTTCTTGGCTGTAATCTTTACAGGAGCAGATTGACAGGTCTTTTCTCCCATAAAGCTGCTGCTGGTAGGTTCGAATCACCAACCTTTCAGTTAGTAGCTGAGTGCTTAACTACTGTGCCACCAGGGCTCCCTATCTTTACATTAAGCTAAAAACCCAACTGCCTTAGAGTTGATTCTGACTCATAGCGACCCTATAGAACAGCGTAGAACTGCCCCATAGGGTTTCCAAAGCTGTAAGTCCTTACACAAGCAGACTGCCACGCCTTGCTCCTGCAGAGTGGCTTGTAAGTTCCAATCACCAACATTTTGGTTAGCAGCTGAGCATTTTAACCACTGCACCACCAGGGTTCCTCATCATTACATTAGACTTACTTAAATTTTATATATTTTCAAATAGAATTCTTGCTGAAAGAAGACAATCATACCTATCCATGTCTGCTCAATTTTTTCTCAACTGAAATGTCCAGCCATTTATTGGCTGAAACAGGATAAATCTCAACCAAATTGGGAAAGTTTAAAAAAATAAAATAACAGCCCTGAGTGCAATATATTTTTTTAAGCTCATTCAGGACGCATTGCATTTCTCACACTCAAGCAAAGTTTGGAGCCCTTGATGAATTCATGTAATTATGCCTAGAAACAAGGCTGATTTAGTTCCATTTGAAGATACCCACAACTCTGAAGGCAGAAGACACATAAGTCTTCTGGATTCCTAGAAGCTACCTAGTATTCTCTTCTTCATTCTTTGGGCTGTCTAATCCAGGTCCTAGTTATTATGCAGAAGAAACTGTGTCAATAAACAAGCTTGCTTTCTCTCCTCTCTCGCAATTACAGCAATAGTAAGGGGATTCACGGTCTCCACTGAAGACCCAAATGCCTTAAACTGTGCCAACTTATGGCTACTCATTGCCTTTGCATCAATTTCAACTCATAGTGACCCTATATCTAGCAGCAGATAAATGAGATTAGGCATATGGGTTTTCAGGACCCAGCACCCTTTTGAGAAAATGAGTGTAGAGCTTAAAACCATATCGCTATCACCAAACTCTTTGGCCAAATATACGTACATTTTAAACACCTACTAAAACAAATTATCAAATTTTTGCCACAAGAATTTCATGTCTTGGGCATGCCCAGTAAATAAGCATGGATATAAAATTCTTCTCTTTCAGAATCCAATAGGGGAAAAAAAAAAAGATTTCTAAGAATACAAAGAAAGACAGAATGTTACACAAATGAAATAACAAGAGCAGTGTGAAGACAGTGGGTGATTCAGTTAACCTTTCACCTAAAACAGCCTAATTATTCTCTATTAATTCATCTTTTCATTTGACTAAAATTGAAAGTAAGTATTTTTAACCAGTAGATTCCTTTCATTCTGTTATATATATGGTCGCCCTGAGCCACAACCAACTTGATGGCAACTGAGAACAATAGTAACATAACGTACATAGGTACCACAAGACAATTTGTGTTATTTTCTGTTTTTCATACATTAATAGGATCATCCTTTTGTATTATTAGAGGATTTTCTTTTTCTAAATTCCGGCTTATTTAGAAATAATTTGTATACAATACATTTCAACTGCTTTATTATACAGTTCCATGAATTTAGTTTACCATTGCATAATCACCACCATAATCGACATATAGAATATTTTTATCACCCCAAAAAGTTCCCTCATGCCACTTTGAAGTTTGCCCTTTTCCCAGCTCCAGGCCCTAATCTGCTTTTTGTGGGACTTTAACTTAGCAGTATACCTTTGCCATTTTTCTACAGGAACAGAAAGGATCTTATAAGTCCTAGAGATTCTTTAAAATATATAGTAAAGTAGATAAACTGTGATTTACATTTCATAAGTTTATTAGAGTTTTCACAGTGTACTAGAAATGGGATTATAGAATAGATTCGTACTATATTTAAAAAAAAAGTTGCAGTCAAGTCCTGGTGAACCCATGTCTGTCAGATTTGAACTGTGCTCCATAGGGTTTTCAGTGGAAGTAGATTGTCAGGTTTTTCTTCCAAGGCACCTCTGGGTAGAGTTGAACTGTCAGCCTTTAGATTAGTAGCTGAATGCTTAACAATTTGGGCCACCCAGGGACTCCTAGTTTGCACCATAGCCCCCTTATATTCTTCTCTTTCAAAATCCACTTGTTGTTAGGTGCTGTCAAGTCAGTTCTGACTCATAGCAATCCTATGTACAACAGAATGACACACTGCCAGGTCCTACACCATTATCACAATCATTGTTATGCTTGAGCCCATTGTTGCAGCCACTGTGTGAATTCATCTTGCTGAGGATCTTCCTTTTTTTTGATGACCCTCTACTTTACCAAGCATAATATCCTTCTCCAGGGACTGGTCCTTTCTGATAATATATCCAAAGTAGGTGCTCCAAGGAGC
Organism: Elephas maximus indicus; assembly: GCF_024166365.1. Classification (NCBI taxonomy): domain Eukaryota; kingdom Metazoa; phylum Chordata; class Mammalia; order Proboscidea; family Elephantidae; genus Elephas; species Elephas maximus. Next base: position 45,005,371 of record NC_064823.1, read on the forward strand.
ATTCTGGTTGTATTTTTTCCAAGACAGATTTGTCAGTTTTTTTGGCAGTCCATGGTATGTTCAATATTCTTCACCAATATCACAATTCAAAGGCATCAATTCTTCTTTGGTCTTCCTTATTCATCCTCCGGCTTTCGTATGCATATGAGGCGATTACAAACAAATCAGTATGGACCATGCAACTTTTCTCCAAAAAGGTTACCAAGTACTAGGAAGAAATAGCAGTTTTCAATTTGCCCTCCTTTAATTAGGAAACCCTGGTGGCACAGTGGTTAAGAGTTCATCTGCTAACCAAAAGGCAAGGAGTTCAAATCCACCAGGCACTCCTTGGAAACCCTATGGGGCAGTTCTATTCTGTCTTATAGGGTTGTTATGAGTGGTAATTGAATTGACTTCAACGGTAACTTGCTGAAAAGCAAAAGGAATCATCAACAAGAATTAATGGAGATGTACAGAAAAAAGAAAAGAAACATTTAAAACACTGTAAACTAATTTGCATACTTCTTAAAACTTCATAAATAAGCTTACTATATATGATGGATTAGAAATAAACTGAAGAACTGTACAGGACCTGCCCTCCAGCTGAGTCAGAAAATACTAAGGGATCAGCCAGAAGACAAAGAACTTGGGAGATTTGGTGGAGAATTTTCATCTTGGTAGATTCTTGATGCCAGGAAATGGAAGAGAGCTTGAATAATATATTCAGCACTGCACAGCCATGACCCTCAAATATCAGACTTAATATTCTCATTTAGCATTTCACAAGAGAGCCAGTACATTTTTTTTTCCTCCAGATTAATTTTTTGGCAACTAGAACATGCCCAGAGGAATCCACAAGCTTTATTCATTTACACATGCAAAGAGAAAAAACTAATTTTATCAACTAACAAGTTAATGTATTGTAACCCAGCCAGCAGCTGGTTCTCATGGAATTGCTTTCTGTGTACTGAAATGACAAAAGCAAAATATGGTTTCCATATATGGATTGCATCTGATAGAGTATAGGATTACAGAAAATAATGCTATCTTACTAAAAGAAAATCCATTACACTTATTTTGTGTATCCAATTAAACTTGTTGGCTTAAGCAGGTGTAATCTGATGGCAGACTTATCACCTGGATGTCCCTGGAAGAGACCACAGAACTTCAGGTTCATGGGTCATCTGCAGGGCAGTATTTTGGAAGTGCATGACAGTGAAGTGCAAGATCCTGTTCTAGAGCTTATTCTTCTTAAGGTATACTTGAGAGCCAAAGATTGTGAATGTTACATTGCCAGGATATACTCTAAAGGAGGGGTGTGCTTTAATGTCACTCCCAGAGATGACAGCTAGAGTACAGCAGTCTCATAGCAGGAAGATCGTTACTAAGGGGGAGGTTGTTTCTTTCACCTAGAATGTTGGTCATCCTATTCTGTTTTTCTCTCACATTCATGCCACCACAACACCTAAGGAAGAATGATTTCATTCATTTGTTTTTAAACTAAGGGATTTGCAACTACAAGTTAAGATTTCATCAAACACCACCAAGTGGTCTAGAGTCCTAGTCCAGATTTTATAGCCAAAGAAAGAGCTACAATTGTTGAATATTACTGCCAGTGTTTTATTTGGCCTTAGGAAGACCAGCTTCCAGCCACTGAGCACAGTCAAGTAGAAAGACTTGCAAATTTCCCTCAGTCTGAACTACTTCAACAGCTCCAGCCATAAGGGTACTTACAGTAGGTGGGTTGAGGAACACAAGCTGAGTGTGTTTGCTACATGTTTTACCTGTTTCATCATTTTAGTTACCAGAGCATGGGTTAGTGATTAGAATATCTGAGAATAGAAGATACCATTTCTAAATCTGGGAACCAGATTCAATTTAATAGAAGATTTAAGAACAACAATTGCAAGACTCAAGAAGAAATTAGAACATAATATATCAACTAAAAAAATATGTAACAGACTCTAAAAAGCCACATCTGTCAAATGCTTTAATTTTAATAGGGGTTATATTATTTGCTGTTCATTGTACAAGACAAATAGCATCTAGCATTTGTAAATAAAACTATGTAAACGAAATTCATTTTGATCACTCTACACAGTTAATGCTCTCAATAGCCCTGTGAATTAGGTAGTAATGTTCTTGTTTTATATGACAAAATTGAATCCCGGAGAGCTTCAGAGATCCATCCTAAAATAAACAGTGTTCAAGTGAGGGACCTGAAGCTAGAACCCAGGTCTTGTGTCTTTCAGTCCAGGGACATTCTACTATGCCACAGCTGTCTCCTATGTCACTTAGTCCCCAAATGAAAATGTGGTGAAGGTCACAGGGGGTAGATTAAGGAGAAAGTTGAAACTCATAAACCCTAATAGCTTATAAACTAGTAATTTAAAAATGGCTGTCTAAGACCTGGAAGCCACTAATGAATTGATTTATTAATTCTGGACTCCCTTTATCTTGCCTGAAATCCCCCAGGTTAAATTATGCAGAATGTCCCAGAACCTGAAATAGGATCTTTCTTAATCAGTAGGAACTAGAAGATAGGAATGAGAAAGGAGACATTGCCAGTTGTGGAGACAGGAGGTCTCAGGAAATTTGTTAGACCCTGGAGATCATCTGGTTCCTGGTATTAAAATCATTCAAAAAAAAAAAAAAATTAAACCTTTTAGAAGAAAATCATTTACATATTTATTGAAGATATTTAGACTGATTACTAATTTGAATTACCATTAATTAAATCAAACCTTAGGCATGAGTTCAAGGTTAGAGGAAAATTAGATTGGTATCCCAAAACAAAATAAAACAAGAAAACAAACAAAAAGACAGTTAAATCAAATGACATTTTGTAACTCTAATAATTATTTGTCCGTCATCAAAAAAAAGGATTTTTGGTATTCTGTTTATTGAACATAATAGAGTGTTTGAGAATATTTAAGATGTTGCTGGGAAAGTGGGTTAGGTCAGGATATTTACATAATTTAGTGAGAGAGTTTGTTAATTTGTTATCAGACCATGAAAATTCCTTTGCTATCAATGTTTGTGTTTCCTACTTCTCAATTTCGTCAGGTTGATAAAATAAAATGTTGTCTTAGGATGGTACTGATCTGCTCTTAAAATGTCTATATAATTTCAGCAAATAAGGAAACTCGTATTAATTAATTTGTCTATAATGTCTATTTGAGCACAAATATATACATATACATATATACATATATATATGAAGTTAGAATTTTCACAGGTATGCTAAAGATGGGTCTTTGAAAGGTTGACTATATTTTTAAAAATATGAGATAAAAACATTTTTGCAAAATTTAACATGATACATGTACTGATTCCAAGATTTTCATTGGAAAGATAACTTTATAACTGAAGTGACTCTATTTCCTTCTTCCTTTCAAAATTGTCATGGCAACTGTTTAAGTCTGCTTGTGATGGACTCTATAATGTTGTTGACTGGCTTATTCCAGTGCTTAATGTGACATTAAAATACCTGGGGATGGACTAAAAATAACAAGGCAGTGTAATTAAGCTTAACAGACCAGGCTCGATAGACGTTTTCCTTCTTCCCAAGGTTCCACGGTTGCCACCACACCATGGGGCCCTGAGTTTAATAGATGAGCAAATATAGATATGTATATTTTTTTTTTTTTTTTATGAAAACCATATATATCATTGTCAATATCTTTATTCACACAAATCTAAGTATCCTGGAGACTGGATCATCTCTTTCACTTATCTATCCCCAAATCATCTAGAGGAGTTTTCTATTCTGAATTGGCAATAAAATAACCATTTGTTGAATTTGGTCAGTTCATTCTGGTGTTTTATACTTGATTTCAATAACACAAGATCTCAGCCCAAGGTGCAGGGCACTCAGCCATCTTCAGGGTCATTGGATTATGATACTTATTACATGTAATCCCAAATGCTGAAGCCCCTTCCGACACTCAATTTTTTGGAAACATAGCCTTTTGGTGAGAGTAAGTCTGCTTGATGGATAGTCCTGAACAGGAGTTATGTGATCTCTGGCCTTTGTGTGATAGAAAGCATTTTTTGGAGAAACACCATCTCAAATAATTCATCATGAAACAGTATTTCAATTTATCTGTTGTGGCTCCAGTCTTCCTGCACCACTATAAATGTGTTTCAGATAATGTTAGTCCCAGTTCAGATGAAATTCTGCATTTGGCAATTCACCCATCACTTGCCGGCTGGAACAAGGCCTTCTTGAGCTAATACACACGTTTAAAATCCAAGCCCAGATACAGGACGCGCTATTTACTGAACACAAATCGGATCGTGTGTGTGAAAGCAGCAGATGTGGAAATGCTGCTACAGCCAGATCCACGTGGCAGGCCAGACTGGATTCAGAGGGCCCGCTGTGGCCAGGCGGTTCTGAGAGATCCAGGGGCAATCTGGCCATACCTGTACCACCAATTGCTGCTAAAGATATCGTTTTCAGTGTCAAAGTGGGAGCTGTGTTTTGTTTGTGTTTCTGTTTCTTTTAAATAAACATATTGCTCACCAAACAGCCATCTTCTCACAATGTTTATGCAGGTGAGAACCAGTAGGAGAAAGATCTTGGTGAGTTAGGAAATGGAAAACCACCTATTGTCACTTGAATCATTTTTTGGCTTGTCGAAGATTTCATTTCTGCTTTGGCGGTGGCTTCAAGACCTTGAAGAAGCCAAACTGTGGATGTACAAGTTATTTGATTACTTAAAATACGGATTCTTAAATCACTCACTGCCTCTAGGTTTCAAATAAAAAAAAAATAGTAAACAATCTGTTTGCAATAGTAACAGGCATAAAAGTTTCCTGCTCCCTTCCCCCCACCCCCCACCCCCCACCCCCCAACTAAATGGATAGTGATACTAGAACTGCTGTGTTTACTTTGCACCTGAATTCCACTGTGGTGAGTATTTGGGAGATTCATATTCCAAGACATGGATCCAAATGGCATTCTGGCAGATGACAAAGAATACAAATGTAGTTCATTTTTATATTAATTTATAGGCAGCCATGTCCCAAGCCCCTTGGGCATCCTAGCAGAATTAGGAAAAAGAAAAATAAGTACAAATACATCCAAGAACAACATATTCAAATAAAACCAAGATCAGGAGCTCAAAGTAAATAGTGTTATAATGAATATCACAAACTACAAAAGAAAAACAAAGTCTTAAGTTACTCAGACCCCTTGAGGCTGAAGATGTGATTAACCAATTAACAGTTGCAAAGCATTTCAGAGCTATAAAGCTTCTTATCAGTGAGAATGTTATTAGATTGGAAAAGTGATTCACAAGAAGATGCCATTCCCAGCCAAATCCGATTGCAACCAGTGGGAATAATAGGTCTGCAAGCTTCTCCCAGGGACTGAGGCAGGAAGATCCATTATTAGATTTATTTCACACATGCTTCAAAAGAGACAAAAATCATAGATCTCTTCTACAAAGGAAGTTGAATAATTGTATCCTTAATATCAAGACTACTGGTTTTCAATGGTGGAAATTAAGAGAAAAATATATTAAATAAATAGAATAAATAAATCTTTTAAAAACTATCAAGGAGTATAAATATGTCATTTAATTATTTTATTGATTTACCTGAGAGTTCCATTGCTGTTGAGTTGATTCCAACTCAGTGACCCTATAGGACAGAGTAGAACTGATCCATAAAGTTTCCAAGACTGTAATCTTTACAGCAGCAGACCATCAGCTTCTGGGTTCGAACTGCCAACCTTTCTGTTATCATCCAGCACTTAACCACTGCACACCAGGGCTCCTTTACCTGAGAATAGAGGTATAAAGTTTTTTTTTTCCCTAGGATTAGCACAAAGGATAAAATTATCTTAATCTCAGAATGTGTCCACATGGAGTTTTTGATTCTAACCCAATTCATGGTGTTAACTGATATTCGGATTTAAATATTTGAGTTCCCTTTACATGAAGGGGGTCCCTAGGTAGTGTAAATGGTTAACATGCTCAACTGCTAATCCAAAGGTTGTAGGTTTGAGTCGTACCAGAGGCACCTGGAAATCTACTTTGGAAAAATCAGCCATTCAAAACCCTGTGGAGCAAAGTTCTACTCCAACACACATATGGTCCCCATGAGCTGGCATTGATTTGATAGCCACTGGCTTTATATGCAGTAAAAGAAAACAAGGAAACTCCAGCAAATAAATTGTTTAATGTTTTTGACGTGTGGTTTCTTACTGAAAATAGTTGATTCAGTTTCCTCATAATTCAGGGCTCTAAAGCTGTTTTTAAAGCTAGCACAGTATGGAGAGTAGCTTAGAAATCAGAACAGGATTTAGAGTGAAACTCAGAAGTTGGTACTGCCCTCTGCTTCATGGCAAAGAGATCTTCCTGAGGCAGATCTTATGGTAATGCTAAGGTTACTTCCACTGTCAAGTTGCTGAGACCTTTGTCCAGGCACAACTGCCAATCCAGTGCTACCCTGAGGAAAACATAGCACATTCGTTTTAACAAGTTTTGCTTTCTTTCAATGACTAGAATTTGAATGTGAAAATGAGAGAGAAATAAAACTCAAAGTTTGGCATTGACAAATTTGATCAAGATTGTGACATTGGGATCTCCACTAACAGTGAAAAATGTTTTCAGGCTTTTGTTCACATCTGAACTTGATTTTAACTGTTATGTAAGTGTATTTGTAGATAAATTGCATAGTCTAGTATATTAGTTCTCACACTTTTTTTTTTTTAAGCACAGGTCTATGTACATGTTTGCTTTTTAATGAAATCTTAAGCAAAATGTCAAAATTTTATCTCCAAAACATGTGAAAAGAGACCCAATCTTATGGGAGCAGGACCAGGGTCCTTTGCGTTCTGGTTTGGCCTCCTCCTTCTCATATCTTATCTGAATTGTTTGTTTACTTATCTCAGTTCTCCACATTATTATTAGCTCCATGAAAGCAGAAAATACGTCTGTCTTTTTCCTTCTTATATTCTGAGTATCGTGCGCAATGCCTGGCCATAAATTTAATAAATTTTAAAGGAAAAAGGAAGGGAAGGATGAAGAAAGGGAGAATAACCAGAAACTTAGAACTTAAATGAACACGTGGAAGCAGCACCATACACTACATATGTAATATTTGTGTTTCTGTTAGTGTCAGTATTTGTGTTTTACTATGTGTTTTACTATGGGTGTAGTGGTTAAGTGCTACGGCTGCTAACCAAAAGGTCGACAGTTCGAATCCTCCAGGCGCTTCTTGGAAACTCTATAGGGCAGTTCTACTCTGTCCTACAGGGTCGCTATGAGTCGGAATCAACTCAATGGCAGTGGGTTTTTGGTTTCATGGACAGTGAGAAGTTGTAAATTGGATACAAGATAAAAGGCAAGTAGGAAGAAAGGTTCACAAAGGTGTTCCCATAGTGCCTTGCATATTTGTCTATTTCAACATTCATCATATTTTACTCCAATGTCTGTTAACATATTTGTCTCACCCCACAAGACTGTATGTACCTCAAAGGTGATAACTACTTCTTATTCAAATTTGTTTCCTTCCTTCTTAGCACAGTAGATGCTTAATAAATACATGCTGAATTCTCTTTTTTTCTGCTTACAGAAGGTTTTGTGGCAAAAGATTACACTTAATTACAAAGTATTCATCAAAACTACATCATCGTATATTTCAATTTTTATGTATAGGAAAGCATGACTAGTGAATTTGTCATTTAATAGTAGAAAATGTGTTTATCTTTTGTTCACTATAATAACTTGTTAATTTGAATAGTATCCATTAGGTCTTTCAAAAATGCTTGCTGAAAAATTATTTGTAATTGAGGAAAATTAATGGTCAGTCATGAAAATGATTTTATATATATATATATATATATATATATATATATATATATACCTGATGGAAAAATTATATATCTACTTAGAGTGATGTTATGAAGGCCATTTAGAAATAGACAAAATAGTTAAGATATGTTTATTTTTAAAAAGTACACCCTATTGTGTAATTATCCAATATGTATATGGCTTTGGCAATATCATAGTTCAACTGATTGCTGGCTTATCTATAGAATGACAAGCACAGCCCCTTTTGCAGTGATATAAATTTATTCACTGATTAAAATCAATTTTATTTTGGAAGTAGTTAAGTTCAGTTAATCAAGTTATTTTAACTTCTGACTTATATAAACACTTATTTCTTCTTAGTATGGATTAAATAACATTTGCTTATTTATTCCGAGAGTCTAAAAGGGAAGGAAATCAACAGTTTTAAACATTCTATATGACAAAAAGTAAATAAAAAAGAGAACCTGAAGTACTTACTGACGAAGAAAAAAGACTACAGCTTTCAGTATGGATTACAGTTCAACATAAAGAAAACTAAAATCCTCACAACTGGACCAATAAGCAACATCATGATAAATGGAGAAAAGATTGAAGTTGTCAAGAATCTCATTTTACTTGCATCCACAGTCAACATCCATGGAAGCAGCAGTCAAGAAATCAAATGATGCATTACATTGGGCAAATCTGCTGCAAAAGACCTCTTTAAAGTGTTAAAAAGCAAAGATGTCACTTTGAGAACTAAGGTGCACCTGACCCAAGCCATGGACTTTCAATCACGTTACATGTATTTGAAAGCTGGACAATGAATAAGGAAGACCAAAGACGAATTGGTGCCTTTGAATTACGGTGTTGGTGAAGAATATTGAATATACCATGGACTGCCAGAAGAACAAACAAATCTATCTTGAAAGAAGTACAGCCAAAATGCTCCTTAGAAGTGAGGATGGCGAGACTTGGTCTCACATACTTTGGACATGTTATCAGGAGGGACCAGTGCCTGGAGAAGGACATCATGCTTGGCAAAGTAGAAGGTCAGGGAAAAAGAGGAAGACCCTCAACAAGATGGATTGACACAGTGGCTGCAACAATGGGCTCAAACATAGCAACAACTGTGAGGATGGAGCAGGACTGGGCAGTGTTTCGTTCCAAGGTACATAGAGTCACTATGAGTTGGAACCAACTCGACTGCACCTAAGAGGAACATATGGCAAATATTTTGTTGGTTTTTTTTTTTACAGCATTTTATCACATCTGTTTTCTCTTTCTCATTGATGTGTGACAGGAGAACATTGAGCCAAGTCACCACCCCAAAGTGCCTCAGGAAACCTACCTCCTCAACCTTTAAAATCCGTCCCTCGTCACCAGCATGCATACCCCCATCTGTTTGTCAGTGACTTGGGGTGACTTAGAAATCAAACCCATTACATTTTAGAATTGGAATAACACACAAAATTGAGAAGGATTCCTACCTCCTTTGAAGACAGAACTGAAACCCAAAATGATTTTGACAAACTGAAAGAACAGCAAGTACTTGGCAGAAAGTCAGTCAAGAGAGAAAAACAAATATATGACATGAATTCAGAATGAGGAAGAATAGGTTTGCCACAAAGGCTGAGAGATGCCATTGTGAATCATTAACTGAACATGAGTCAGCAGCACACTGCTATTATTTTAAAAACCAGCAAGATAGAGGAATGCACTAACAAGAACATAACATGCAAGAGCCATGAAGTAATTGTCCCACTGGACATCGGTCAGACACTTATTAGAGTACTAGATTCAGTTTGAGGCCCAGAAACTAGAGAAGAATAAGGAAACTTAGAGAGGAACAAGAAAAAAAGCAATAGGAAAGCTTCGAAGTTCAAATAAAAGGGTCTATGGAAATTGGAATTCATAGAGAAGAGGCTTCAAAAGAGTGACTTTTCTGAATGTTCGTATAGTTGTCTGATTTTCCCGTAAGTTTTGCACTTACCTAGGAGATTTTCCAATCCTCTCTGGGCCCTTTGTAGTCACTTAATAACAATGGATTCAAACAGTTTTTAAGTTGCCAATGATAGGAAGAGACAGAAATATTAGATGCTAACTAACTCTTTTTTAACTAACTCTGTATCAGTTTGTTAATAAACACATTGCATAACCATCCGCAGAACATCTATTCCTGGTACCTCAAACTTAACAAAATATTTTCCTTCTGTCCAAATCTATTTATTTTCTTACATCCCCTTATCTTATTTAATGGTATCACTATGCATCTAGTCACCCAAGACCAATAAGAAGCCATCTTGGTCTTCTCCCTCCTCCTTAGTAACCATACCCAATTTATTATGAAGTTCTATTGATTCTACCCCCACAGTGTTTCCTGAATCTACTCCCTCCTCTCCATTACTCCTGCTTTTATCTTCATCCAGAACCTAATCATCTCTTAGTTGGACTATCTCCATAAATCCCTAACTGAATGTCTAACACTGGTCTTTCTCTACTCAAGTTCCTTCTTTGACATTATCATCCTAATACCTGATTATAACTCTCCTCTGTTTGAAGACTTCATTTAGCTCTATGCTTCCTAAGACATAAAATTAAAGCTTTGAAGCATGGCATACAACACCCTTCATGTCCCCATCCTACCTGTTTGGCTCAATCTCTTTGCAACCCTATATTCCTTCCACAGTGAAACTCCTTGACATTTCCCCACTATGCTATACCCTTTTATGTTTCCATGATTTTACAATAATTTTTTGCTCTGCCTGAAATGTCCCCACCTCCTTTTCTATCTCCTGAATTCCTATGGATTGGCATTTTTTCAAAACTCATGTCAGATGTTACATCTCCCCAAAAATAATCATAACTTCCTTGCCTAAAATCTAGATTAAATAACTATAAAATCCTTGTCTAAAATCTAGATGAGATTTCTTGCCTATGTGCACCCTTGTGCTTCTTTCCTTTATAGCACTTATCATATCAGGTTATAGTATCTGTCAGGCTACTGACTCTCTAGTCAAGCTGTGAGCCCCTTAGAAACAAAAAATATATCATTTACTATCATTACATCTGCTATTCTCAGTGTCTGACACAAACTGGCAGTCAACGGATGCCAAATGAACAAATGAATGCCCACTAGACTATAGATGCCTTAAGTTAACGTGTCATGTCTATCAACCTTTGTGTATTTATTAAGTGAAACTTGAGAGAATAAACAATTTAGTATCAACCAATTACCTAACTTGTAATTGTTTAACTCTCTTGTAAGTTTCTATTTATAAGCTGCCTTAAAAAAAATCATTATTAGTGTAGAGGTTGGGTTCTTAATAAGCTACAACCCAGGAGCATGATTTAATTTTCATTGGCTTTCACCTGCATCCCAAGACCTTAGCCTGGGAAAACTGTCATCAATTTAATCACATCTGTGGAGCTGGCAAAAAAAAAAAAAAAAAAGCTATGCAAAAATAACTAGCCACATAAAATCTATGTGGCATTTTCCTTACCAAAAAAAAGGATCAGTTCTAGATAAACATTGGCAGGAGTTGCAGATCCATCTGCCAGCTAACCCAAAGAAATTTTCTTTTAAACTCCCATCTGCAGAAAAATACATTATCCCTAAATTTGCTCACAGACATCCAAAAACACCTCTATCAACAACTAGCCAATAACGAGAAAATATATCAAAACTACAGAACAATATAGAAATCAGTCCACTCAAAAAAATCAAGAATAAAAAATACTTTCCATGCACACCACTTTAGTTTTGCAGTACACATTCCAACAACAAAATAAATAAAACTGAAAAAAGAATAGAGGTAAAGTCACAGGTTTTAAATTCTCAGAAAGAAAAGCTCTTTAATGAAATACATTGTTTACAGAAATGATATCTATTTACTTATATATTGGTTTAATGTTCAATTTGCTGAAAATTCTGAAATATTAAATGGAATAATCATGTGTATAACAGCATGGTGTATTGTAAACTTGGTTATCTTCTGAGTAAATACTAAGTGACAAATTAAATTTATTTTAAAATGAGCCTCATACATCTATCTCCAACTTTAGAAATACAATCCAGTACAGTCGCTCTCGAGGTGATTCCAAGTTATGGAGAACCTATGTGTGCTCCATAGGGTTTTCAGTGAGATAACCTATGCTAACTAGGTCCTTACCAAAACCAAACCCACTGCCTTCGAGTTGATTCTGACTCATAGTGACCCTATAGGACACAGTATCACTGCTTCATAGGTTTTCCAAGGAGAGGTAGGTCCTTAACTCATTGCCATCGAATCGATTCCGACGCATAGCCACCTATAGAACAGAGTAGAACTGTCCCATAGAGTTTCCAAGGAGCACCTGGTAGATTCAAACTGCCTTATATATCCTTAAAAAAAAAAAAAATTCAGTTTCCTTTCTGTCACATGTCTTTTTTTGAAGATAAGAAAATAAACATTCTGGGACAAATAAAGCTTTGCGCTTACTAGATAAAACACTACGGTTTTAAACATAGTTTAAATTATATTTAATGTTGTTTCCAGTTTTAGCCATTGCTCCAAGTGTTCTTTATTGTGGCTAATTGAGGTATAATTTACTTACAACGAAATGTACAGATCAAAATTCTGTGAGTTTTGAGGAATACATATACCTATTAGCATACACCCCAAGCAAGATTCTAAAAAAATCTTACCTCACTCCAAGACAGTTTCATCATGCTCTTTCTCAGCCAGTCCCATGGGCAACCATTGTTCTGATTTTATAGATTAGTTTTGCCTATTTTTGAGCTTCACATAAATATATACACTTTTGTGCCTAGATTATTTTACTCAATAACATTTTCCAGATATATTAACATTGTTGGCCTGTTTATTCATTTGTTGTTGTTATTGTTCATTCATTACGTCAGTTGTGAAATTCTGGGGAGAAGCAGCAGGGCCTGAGGGTCTGAATATTACATGCAACTCACAGAGTTAGGGAAGGGCCAGTGTCCCCCTTCCTGACTCCCTTGTCTTAAATACAAAGACTTTCATGCTCAGGTGCCACTGACAGAAGCTGTGGGGAAGGACCTCAGAGGAGCAGGCAGAGGTGGCAGGGACAAGGATGGCAATCTAAGTGGCTACAGACATTGGCTTATTAATGAGAACCCTGAAGCTGGAAAAGCTCACTAAATGCCTACGGCTAGTTTTAGAAGGGGCTCAAATTCCTGGGGAGCAAAACTGACATCAAAAGAGAGGAAATTCGTGCATTAAAATTAAGGTGACCTCATTTATACTCACAGGTTAGAGATACCTGGAGTTTTCAGGATGCTTACAAAAACAAACAAACAGAAAAACCCAAACATGCTGCCGTGGAGCTGATTCCGACTCAGTGACCCTGTAGAGATCCTATAGGACAGAGTAGAAGTGCCCCATGAGGTTTCCAAGGCTGTAAGTCCTTATGGAAGCTGACTGCCACATCTTCTCCCACAGAGCTGCTGGTGGGTTCAAACCACCAACCTTTTGATTAGCAGCCAAGCACTTAATCACTGTGTCACCAGGGCTCCTTGTTATACTTTTAAGTAGTTGTAAGCTTTGAAAGTTACATCCACGTATGCAGTTACTTACCTACAATCAGATGCACACTACCTTTTTTTTTTTCCTGAAAACACCTTCTCTGACTGTCAGCTCTCCTTTATTTTTCACAGGCAGAGATGCCCACACATCCATAATCCCCTTCCTATTTCCCCTCTTACATAGTTTTCCTGGTCTGTTTGCCTAAGAAAACTACATTTGCCCTCCCTCCTCCATTCTTTGTTTTATTTATTGAACAACAACAAAAATAAATGTTTATTTAGTGCAGATGAGTTACACTTTCTGTAATATAAGTTACCCTCTGCCTGCAGAGAGATTCATATCTTTCAAGGGAAGTAAGATGTTACACAAATCATTAGAAAAAAGAAAAAAATACAATCAATAGATTAAAGAGATATCTAGTATACAGGCATTCAGAAGGAGACAATGAGTAAAAACAACAATAATAATCTAACTTTTTTGAAGCACTTAATATAGGACAATTGCTATTCTAAATGCCTTACATTATGTCATTTAATCATCACAGTAACCTGCCGAGATCACTATTATTCTTGTCCCCCATTTTATAGACACACACACTGAGGCATAGAGAGCTTAAGGAATACTTGCAAGGCCACACAGCTGGGAACTGTCAGAGCAGAAGAATATAACAATAGGCGTTCATTACGCAAAACAAAGGAAAACCCATACACTTTGAAGTCAAATTAGGTACAATAAACAGTCAGTCCTATTTACCACGAAAAAAATATGCTGAAAATATTCAAAAGTATCCTTGCACTTTACATTTTTCACAAACCAAATTTTCTATTACAACTGTGCACCATTAAATGCATTTTCTCATTCAATTTTATTTTTCCATACTTTCATCATTACTTTTACAATGGAATTGTTTTTAGTCATTCTCTTTATAAATCAGAAGTATTCCAAACTCTGGGTAAAACTCTTTGATGGGCCAGCCTGGAAATCTAACAAGCAGATGTAAAAAATCAACTTACCAATGTCCCTATAAATTGAGAATCTCTGAAACCAATATAGATGTGTGTTGATCACTGAGTGCTGGGCACTGGGTTGGGTACTTGGAGGGTACAAAGAGGAATTTAACAACCATGCCGACTACTAAGAGTTTCATTTCTGGTATAGATACAGCCCTCTAAGAGTTTCTAGTATATGAGAGGAAATAAGACAAGTGAATACATAATTAAAACTCAAAATAAATGTGCTAAATGCCATTAAAGAGAAACAGAGAAACTGTGTCAATTTAGAGACATTCTGCATTGGCTATCAGAAATCAGTGAAGACCTTGAATTCATTGGGACCATCTTCCTACACACTTCAGTGACAATTGGGCATCATCATTCAACTCTCCCCACTGTTAAGTGATTGACCCTGATTGCAGTTAAGCAACAAAAAAGAGGAAGCATCTTTCAAAAGGAGCCCTGATGGCACAATGAATAGATCAGCTGCCAACCAAAATGTCAGCATTTCAATACACTTCCGGCTCCTTGGAAACCCTATGGGGCAGTTCTACTCTGTCCTATAGGGTTCCTATGAGTTGGAGTCTACTCGGTGGTAACGAGTTTTTTTTATCCTTCAAAAACAAAACAAAAAAACTATCGGAAGAACTAGGAGACCACAAACACATGGAGAAATTGTAACACTATTCAGCAACTCAGTGAAGACTTCCTCCCAATTGGGGTAAAAAGCAGTTGAAGGGGTAAGTATCCAGTTCCTCCTTGCCTCCCATTCCTTCCCCACCCAGCATATACCAAAACTAAAACCAAACAAACAAAAAATGTTGCCATCAACTCAAAGCAACGACCCTACAGGACAGAGTAGAACTGTCCCATATGGTTTCCAAGGAGCAGCTAGTGGATTTGAACGGCCGACCTTTTCATTGGCAGCCCAACACTTAACGACTGCGCCACCAGGCCCCTGCCCCCACCCCCGCCCCCGCCCCCCACCTCCCACCATATACCCATAGCCATAAGTGCACATACCCACAATACTTACACTTCACATAACATCATATTACTGACTGAACAATATTTTGTGAGTATCTTCCTTTATCTTTGGAAATAAGAGATGCACATATTAAAGGCACATTTCCGTACAATTTATTTCTAAAATTGGAATCTGAAATAAAGTTATCGATGCATAATAACAGGATTTTAAAAGAGCACATCTTAAAAATTATATTGTGAAGGCGGGGCCGAGATGGCGGACTAGGTGGACGCTACCGCGGATCCCTCTTGCAACAAAGACACGGAAAAACAAGTGAATCGATCACATACATAACAATCTACAAACCCTGAACAACAAACACAGATTTAGAGACGGAAAACGAACAAATACGGGGAGGCGGCGATTGTTTTCAGAGCCTGGAGCCAGCGTACCAGTCAGCGGATTTTCTGGAAAAACTAGTTTCCCAGTGATGGCTTGGAGACAGCAGTCCATATCAAACCACTTAAAGAAGCAGACCATGACAGCTTCTCCAACCCCCCAAACAAAAGAATCAAAATCTTTCCCAAATGAAGATACAATCCTGGAATTATCAGGTACAGAATATAAAAAACTAATTTACAGAATGCTTCAAGACATCACAAACGAAATAAGGCAAACTGCAGAAAAAGCCAAGGAACACACTGATAAAACTGTTGAAGAACTCAGAAAGATTATTCAAGAACATAGTGGAAAAATTAATAAGTTGCAAGAATCCATAGAGAGACAGCATGTAGAAATCCAAAAGATTAACAATAAAATTACAGAATTAGACAACGCAATAGGAAGTCAGAGGAGCAGACTCGAGCAATTAGAATGCAGACTGGGACATCTGGAGGTCCAGGGAATCAACACCAACATAGCTGAAAAAAAATCGGATAAAAGAATTTAAAAAAATGAAGAAACCCTAAGAATCATGTGGGACTCTATCAAGAAGGATAACTTGCGGGTGATTTGGAGTCCCAGAACAGGGAGGGGGGACAGAAAACACAGAGAAAATAGTTGAAGAAATCCTGACACAAAACTTCCCTGACATCATGAAAGATGAAAGGATATCTATCCAAGATGCTCATCGAACCCCATTTAAGATTGATCCAAAAAGAAAAACACCAAGACATATTATCATCAAACTCGCCAAAACCAAAGATAAAGAGAAAAATTTAAAAGAAGCCAGGGAGAAAAGAAAGGTTTCCTTCAAGGGAGAATCAATAAGAATAAGTTCAGACTTTTTACTCAGCAGAAACCATGCAGGCAAGAAGGGAATGGGACGACATATACAGAGCACTGAAGGAGAAAAACTGCCAGCCAAGGATCATATATCCAGCAAAACTCTCTCTGAAATATGAAGGCGAAATTAAGATATTTACAGATAAACACAAGTTTAGAGAATTTGCAAAAACCAAACCAAAGCTACAAGAAATACTAAAGGATATTGTTTGGTCAGAAAACCAATAATATCAGATACCAGCACAATACAAGGTCACAAAACAGAACGTCCTGATATCGACTCAAATAGGGAAATCACAAAAACAAACAAATTAAGATTAATTTTTTTAAATAAATAATAATACACATAACAGGGAATCACGGAAGTCAATAGTTAAAAGATCACAGTAATCAAAAAGAGGGACTAAATACAGGAGGCATTGAACTGCCGGATGGAGAGTGATACAAGGCGATATAGAATGATACAAGTTAGGTTTTTACTTAGTAAAATAGGGGTAAAGAATAACGTAACCACAAAAAGGTATAACAACTCCATAACTCAAGATAAAAGCCAAGAAAAACGTAACGACTCAAGTAACATAAAGTCAAACACTATGAAAATGAGGATCTCACAATTTACTAAGAAAAACGTCTCAACACAAAAAAGTATGTGGAAAAACGAAATTGCCAACAACACACACGAAAAGGCATCAAAATGACAGCACTAAAAACTTATTTATCTATAATTACGCTGAATGTAAATGGACTAAATGCACCAATAAAGAGACAGAGAGTCACGGACTGGATAAAGAAACACGAGCCATCTATATGCTGCCTACAAGAGACACACCTTAGACTTAGAGACACAAACAAACTAAAACTCAAAGGATGGAAAAAAATATATCAAGCGAACAATAAGCAAAAAAGAACTGGAGTAGCAATATTAATTTCTGACAAAACACACTTTAGACTTAAATCCACCACAAAGGATAAAGAAGGACACTATATAATGATAAAAGGAACAATTGATCAGGAAGACATAACCATATTAGATATTTATGCACCCAATGACAGGGCTGCAAGATACATAAATCAAATTTTAACAGAATTGAAAAGTGAGATAGACACCTCCACAATTATAGTAGGAGACTTCAACACACCACTTTCGGAGAAGGACAGGACATCCAGTAAGAAGCTCAATAGAGACACGGAAGACCTAGTTACAACAATCAACCAACTTGACCTCATTGACTAATACAGAACTCTCCACCCAACTGCTGCAAAGTATACGTTTTTTTCTAGCGCACATGGAACATTCTCTAAAATAGACCACATATTAGGTCATAAAACAAACCTTTGCAGAATCCAAAACATCGAAATATTACAAAGCATCTTCTCAGACCACAAGGCAATAAAACTAGAAATCAATAACAGAAAAACTAGGGAAAAGAAACCAAATACTTGGAAACTGAACAATACCCTCCTGAAAAAAGACTGGGTTATAGAAGACATCAAGGAGGGAATAAGGAAATTCTTAGAAAGCAACGAGAATGAAAATACTTCCTATCAAAACCTCTGGGACACAGCAAAAGCAGTGCTCGGAGGCCAATTTATATTGATAAATGCACACATACAAAAAGAAGAAAGAGCCAAAATCAGAGAACTGTCCCGACAACTTGAACAAATAGAAAGTGAGCAACAAAAGAACCCATCAGGCACCAGAAGAAAACAAATAATAAAAATTAGAGCTGAACTAAATGAATTAGAGAACAGAAGAACAATTGAAAGAATTCACAAAGCCAAAAGCTGGTTCTTTGAAAAAATCAACAAAATTGATAAACCATTGGCTAGACTGACTAAAGAAATACAGGAAAGGAAACAAATAACCCGAATAAGAAACGAGAAGGACCACATCACAACAGAGCCAAATGAAATTAAAAGAATCATTTCAGATTACTACGAAAAATTGTACTCTAACAAATTTGAAAACCTAGAAGAAATGGATGAATTCTTGGAAAAACACTACCTACCTAAACTAACACATTCAGAAGTAGAACAACTAAATAGACCC
Source organism: Elephas maximus indicus (assembly GCF_024166365.1). Taxonomy (NCBI): domain Eukaryota; kingdom Metazoa; phylum Chordata; class Mammalia; order Proboscidea; family Elephantidae; genus Elephas; species Elephas maximus. The sequence goes on from NC_064823.1 coordinate 45,023,994, forward strand.
ATAACAAAAAAAGAGATTGAAACGGTAATCAAAAAACTCCCAACAAAAAAAAAGCCCTGGCCCGGACGGCTTCACTGCAGAGTTCTACCAAACTTTCAGAGAAGACTTAACACCACTACTACTGAAGGTATTTCAAAGCACAGAAAATGACGGAATACTACCCAACTCATTCTATGAAGCCACCATCTCCCTGATACCAAAACCAGGTAAAGACATTACAAAAAAAGAAAATTATAGACCTATATCCCTCATGAACATAGATGCAAAAATCCTCAACAAAATTCTAGCCAATAGAATCCAATAACACATCAAAAAAATAATTCACCATGATCAAGTGGGATTTATACCAGGTATGCAAGGCTGGCTTAATATCAGAAAAACCATTAATGTAATCCATCACGTAAATAAAACAAAAGATAAAAACCACATGATCTTGTCAATTGATGCGGAAAAGGCGTTTGACAAAGTCCAACACCCATTTATGACAAAAACTCTTACCAAAATAGGAATTGAAGGAAAATTCCTCAACATAATAAAGGGCATCTATGCAAAGCCAACAGCCAATATCACTCTAAATGGAGAGAACTTGAAAGCATTTCCCTTGAGAACGGGAACCAGACAAGGATGCCCTTTATCACCGCTCTTATTCAACATCGTACTTGAAGTCCTAGCCAGGGCAATTAGGCTAGACAAAGAAATAAAGGGTATCCAGATTGGCAAGGAGGAAGTAAAGTTATCACTATTTGCAGATGACATGACCTTATACACAGAAAACCCTAAGGAATCCTCCAGAAAACTACTGAAACTAATAGAAGAGTCTGGCAGAGTCTCAGGTTATAAAATAAACATACAAAAATCACTTGGATTCCTCTACATCAACAAAAATAACATCGAAGAGGAAAAAACCAAATCAATACCATTCACAGTAGCCCCCAAGAAGATAAAATACTTAGGAATAAATCTTACCAAGGATGTAAAAGACCTACACAAAGAAAACTACAAAGCTCTAGTACAAGAAATTCAAAAGGACATACTTAAGTGGAAAAACATACCTTGCTCATGGATAGGAAGACTTAACATAGTAAAAATGTCTATTCTACCAAAAGCCATCTATACATAAAATGCACTTCTGATCCAAATTCCAATGTCATATTTTAAGGGGATAGAGAAACAAATCACCAATTTCCTATAGAAGGGAAAGAAGCCCCGGATAAGCAAAGCATTACTGAAAAAGAAGAAGAAAGTGGGAGGCCTCACTCTACCTGATTTCAGAACCTATTATACCGCCACAGTAGTCAAAACAGCCTGCTACTGGTACAACAACAGGCACATAGACCAGTGGAACAGAATTGAGAACCCAGATATAAATCCATCCACATACGAGCAGCTGATATTTGACAAAGGACCAGTGTCAGTTAATTGGGGAAAAGATAGTCTTTTTAACAAATGGTGCTGGCATAACTGGATATCCATTTGCAAAAGAATGAAACAGGACCCATACCTCACACCATGCACAAAAACTAACTCCAAGTGGATCAAAGACCTAAACATAAAGACTAAAACGATAAAGATCATGGAAGAAAAAATAGGGACAACCCTAGGAGCCCTAATACAGGGCATAAACAGAATACAAAACATTACCAAAAATGATGAAGACAAACCAGATAACTGGGAGCTCCTAAAAATCAAACACCTATGCTCATCTAAAGACTTCACCAAAAGAGTAAAAAGACCACCTACAGACTGGGAAAGAATTTTCAGCTATGACATCTCAGACCAGCGCCTGATCTCTAAAATCTACATGATTCTGTCAAAACTCAACCACAAAAAGACAAACAACCCAATCAAGAAGTGGGGAAAGGATATGAACACACATTTCACTAAAGAAGATATTCAGGCAGCCAACAGATACAGGAGAAAATGCTCTCGATCATTAGCCACTAGAGAAATGCAAATTAAAACTACGATGAGATTCCATCTCACACCAACAAGGCTGGCATTAATTCAAAAAACACAAAATAATAAATGTTGGAGAGGCTGTGGAGAGATTGGAACTCTTATACACTGCTGGTGGGAATGTAAAATGGTACAACCACTTTGGAAATCTATCTGGCGTTATCTCAAACAGTTAGAAATAGAACTACCATACAACCCAGAAATCCCACTCCTCGGAATATACCCTAGAGATACAAGAGCCTTCACACAACAGATATATGCACACCCATGTTTATTGCAGCTCTGTTTACAATAGCAAAAAGCTGGAAGCAACCAAGGTATCCGTCAACGGATGAATGGGTAAATAAATTGTGGTATATTCACACAATGGAATACTACGCATCGATAAAGAACAGTGACGAATCTGTGAAACATTTCATAACATGGAGGAACCTGGAAGGCATTATGCTGAGCGAAGTGAGTCAGAGGCAAAAGGACAAATATTGTATAAGACCACTATTATAAGATCTTGAGAAATAGTAAAAACTGAGAACACATACTTTTGTGGTTACGAAGGGGGGAGGGAGGGAGGGAGGGAAGGAGAGGGTTTTTTATTGATTAATCAGTAGATAAGAACCGCTTTGGGTGAAGGGAAAGACAACATTCAATACATGGAAGGTCAGCTCAATTGGACTGGACCAAAAGCAAAGGAGTTTCCGGGATAAAATGAATGCTTCAAAGGTCAGCGGAGCAGGGCCGGGGGTCTGGGGAACATGGTTTGAGGGGACTTCTAAGTCAGTTGGCAAAATAATTCTAGTATGAAAACATTCTGCATCCCACTTCGAAATGTGGCGTCTAGGGTCTTAAACGCTAACAAGCGGCCATCTAAGATGCATCAATTGGTCTCAACCCACCTGGAGCAAAGGAAAATGAAGAACATCAAGGTCACACGACAACTAAGAGCCCAAGAGACAGAAAGGGCCACATGAACCAGAGACCTACATCATCCTGAGACCAGAAGAACTAGTTGGTGCCCGGCCACAATCGATGTCTGCCCTGTCAGGGAGCACAACAGAGAACTCCTGAGGGAGCTGGAGATCAGTGGGATGCAGACCCCAAATTCTCATAAAAAGACCATACTTAATGGTCTGACTGATACTAGAGGAATCCCGGCGGCCATGCTCCCCAGACCTTCTGTTGGCACAGGACAGGAACCATCCCCGAAGACAACTCATCAGACATGAAAGGGACTGGTCAGCGGGTGGGAGAGAGATGCTGATGAAGAGTGAGCTAATTATATCAGGTGGTCACTTGAGAGTGTGTTGGCAACTCTTGTCTGGAGGGGGTTTGGGAGAATAGAGAGAGAGAGAAGCTGGCAAAATTGTCACAAAAGGAGAGACTGAAAGGGCTGACTCATTAGGGGGAGAGCAAGTGGGAGTACGGAGTAAGAAGTATGTAAACTTATATGTGACAGACTGATTGGATTTGTAAATGTTCACTTGAAGCTTAATAAAAGTTAATTAAAAAAAAAAGAATTATATTGTATCATAAATAAATTTCCATATAGAAAGATTTTTGATTTGACCCCAATAGATTTTAAAGATTCCCCCCAATTAACTATTTATAAAAAAAAAAAGAAAACCATTGCCATCCAGTAGATTTCCAACTCATAGCGACCCTATAGGACAGAGTAGAATGCCCCATAGGGTTTCCAAGGCTGTAAGTCTTTGTAGAAGCAGACTGCCACATCTTTCTCCTGCAGAGCTGCTGGTGGGCTCCATCTGCTGATCTTTTGGTGGGGGGCGATGGGGTGGGGGGCATGTTAGCAGCAAATGCTTTAACCACTGAGCACCAGGGCTCCTTAACTATGAGAGAGAGTGATTTCTGCCTCCTATTGCGAATAAAAAAGCCGTTATATTAAGCTAAGAAATCCTTTTCTAACGTCTGCTTCTACTTATGTCATAGGAGGTAATTTTTTTCTCTTGATTGTTAGGTTAAGCATCACGAAACACTGAAGCTCTGAAGCAATCCTTAGGAGATAACACAGGTATTATAAAAACTTTGCAATTTAGAAGTTTAATTAATTTTATCAGGATCTCATCTTAAAATAAGAATTAACAGTAGAGCTAACAACCACCCTCCACCAAAGCCAGCATATTTAAGTTACTTAAGTATTAGCATTAGTTACAGTTGTGTGAGCTCCAATAAGAAAGTTACTATCCGCTTCCAAATTAAATCGCTCAGATTAGCTTTCCAATTACAACAAGCTGTATCTGCTAAAAAAAAAAAAAAAAATTTTTTTTTTGTATCTGCTATTTTGACCAAGCATGTCATAACTTTAGAGGCTGTAATAAGTTTTATACAATTTCTAACGAAGTTTTCCCCCAGTTTTGAGAGCAATGAAAACTTTTCCTTCTATGTTAATTTATCATTTTTCAAAGCAAATTTTATTTTGAAAATGTCTTGGGGTACATGTAAGTTTCTGTAAAAAAATTATTCTAAGTAATGTGGGGAATGAAGCATTTTTAATGCAGCATTTCAGAGAAGGAACTGTGATAGCCACGTGGAACGAGGCACACGGAAAAAGCTTTGCTCTTGATTTATTGGGTGACAATTTTTTGTTGGATTCTGAATTCAGTACATTGATTTCTCTCTTTTGTTATTTAAATCTTAGTAAATTCTTCCTAGATGGAACTCCTTAACACTCAAACTGGTTGCAATCATGAGGCAAATGGTACTTGGCTACCATTACAGAGACAGTTATTTCCAGAAAGTATTTTAATAAGAATTGAAAAATAACCTTTAAGTGCAATCCAGTTATACTAGTGGGACTCAGAGGAGATTCCATGGTAATTTGTCCCTAGGGTATAAAGGAGATGCATTAATTAGGAAATGCCACTATCAGTAGTTCATGTTCCCCTTGAGATATCTCCCTAGCTTTTTCAAATACGGGATTTGATTTATGATGACACTACATAACTAAAACAGAACTTATTTGTGTGATTAATGATTTACTAAATTATAACTACCCAGGATTTCTCAAAATGGTCTCTAAAGTAGCAAAACTATAAACAAAGCATACATACCAATCCTTCTTTGTGAGAACTAGATCGGGAATATTTTTTCACTATCCTTTAAAAATGTAAAAAAATTAAAAATATAAAACTGTCTTTCTTTGGCAAGCCCCAGAACTACTTTTCCCAGGTTTTATTTTTGTTTGTTGAACTGTAACATACATGCATATTTTAAAATGCATAAATCTTAAGTGTACAGCTTGACAAATTTTAATATAGTGATCACACCTTTGTAATCACCATTCAGGTCAAACAAAATACACAACATTACCACCAGTACTCAATGCGTATGCTGAGCATATAATCCAAGAAGCTGGGCTATATGAGGAAGAACTGAGCATCAGGATTGGAGGAAGACTCATTGACAACCTGCGTTATGCAGGTGACCCAACCTTGCTTGCTGAAAGTGAAGAGGACTTGAAGCACTTCCTGATGAAAATCAAAGGCTTCAGTATGGATTACACCTCAACATAAAGAAAACAAAAATCCTCACAACTGGACCAATGAGCAACATCATGATAAACAGAGGAAAGATTGAAGTCATCAAGGATTTCATTTTACTTGGATCCACAATCAACACCCATGGAAGCAGCAGTCAAGAAATCAAATGACACACTGCAGTGGGCAAATCTGCTGCAAAAGATCCCCTTAAAGTGTTAAAAAGCAAAGATGCCTCTTTGAAGACTAAGGTGTGCCTGACCCAAGCCATGGTATTTTCAATCACCTCATGTGCATGTGAAAGCTGGACAATGAAAAAGGAAGACAGAAGAAGAATTAATGCCTTTGAGTTGTGGTGTTGGAGAAGAATATTGAATATACCGTGGACTGCCAAAAGAATGAACAAATCTGTCTTGGAAGAAGTGCCGCCAGAATGCTCCTTAGAGGCAAGGATGGCGAGACTGCATCTCACATACTTTGGACATGCTGTCAGGAGGCATCAGTCTCTAGAGAAAGACATCATGCTTGGCAAAGTAGAGGGTCAGCAAAAAAGAGGAAGACCCTTGAGGAGATGGCTGCAACAATGGGTTCAAGCCTACCAACGATTATGGGGATGGCACAGGAACGGGCGGTGTTTCATTCTGTTGCACACAGGATCACTATGAGTCCAAACTGACTCGACAGCACCTAACAGCAACAACCACCTCTACCAGTTGCCGTAGAGTTGATTTCGACTCATGGCTATACCCATATGAGTCAGAGTACAACTGTGCCCCTTAGGGTTTTCAGTGGCTGGTTTTTATTCCCTGGAAATAGATTCCTAGGCTTTTATTCCTAGGAACTTCTGGGTAGATTTGAACTTCCAAACTTTTGGTTAGTAGCCAAGCAACAGTAACCATTTATACTACTCACAACTCCATAACCGTACCAGCACCCCCAAATCACACTCACCTTATACCCCAGTCATTACCACCACTGCTCATGCCCACTAAAGTAGCCACTATTGTGAATTCTATTATAATAGATTATTTTTGCCTCTTTTGGAAATTTAAATAATTTGAATCATACAGTACATAATCTTTTGTCTCTGGATTTTTTTTGCACAACAGTGTTTATGAGATTTATCCATATTTAACTTGTCCAGAAATTCATAATTATATTCCACTGTATACACCTTCTCCTCATTTAATGACTATCTCGTTATCTGACATTCTGCATTTACGACAATTGTAAAAAATCTACTACCCAACCATTTTGTGCATTAACAACATACATTTGGCAGTAACGAATGCTAAGGTGTGAGACAAGAGTAATGCTGACTTTGATGGTTAAGGTTATGTGTCAGCTTGTCTGGGCCATGATTCTCAGTGGTTTGGCAGGTATGTAATGATGTAATTTGGCAGTTATGTGGCAATGTAATCATCCTCAATTTTGTGATCTGATGTGATCATCCTCCATTTTTGCATAACACTGATTTTACATAGTGATCTGGTCTTTGGAATCTAACCATGTCAATAAGTGAGGAGAGGGTGTAATTATACCATAGCTTATTTATCAATTTCTAATTTTGATGGACATTTGAGTTGTTTCTGGTACTGGACCAATCTGAATCATGCTGTCATAAATCTTTTTGTCTGTTTAGTGCAAATATGTATTTACTGGTGTTAAATATATATGTAGAAGTAGAATTACTGGGTCATAATAAGTTCATCTTTAATAAATGTTGCCAGATTTTTTTCCACATACTAAAGCAGTGTATGAAATTTCCAGATGCTCCATATTATTGCCAACACTTGAAATACTCTTCTTTTTTAAAACCTTCACCATCCTGATGAGCATATAGTGGTATCTCACAATGGTTTTTATTTTCATTTCTCTGATAAATAATGATGTTGACCACCTTTTCACAAACATATTTTATATATGGATTTTTTTTGTGAGATGTCTATTCATATTTTATGCTTATTTTTTAAGTTAAATGGTCTGTCTTTTTCTTACTGATTTGTAGAAGAATTCATACACTGGCAGTCCCTGGGTTATGATCATCCAACTTACATACAACCTGTAGTTATGAACCAATCCCCATTAAGCCTATTATATTAATAATTTGAGGTGCATACAAGGGCTTGTAATAACAAACACTACTTTGCAAAGTGCATTGAAACATTATTATTATTACTGTATATGTTAGGTACTCCATATACTATATACCAAGACAAACATTTAACTAAGCGATATTAGATATGAACCGTATCTAACTGTTCCAGCTTATGCATGGATTCAACTTAAAGACAGATTTAGGAATGGAACTTGTTGGTAATCCAGGGACTGCCTGCACATGAAGGAAATGAGTCTTTTGTCATATGTGTATTGCCTATATCTTCTCCATTCTATGACTTGTTTTTATGTTCTTAACGGTGTCTTTTGATGAACAAAGGTTGGTAATTTTGATGAAGTTCAGTTTATAGCTTTTTCCTTCACTATTACTACTGTTTTATATTCTGTTTAAGAAGTCCTTGCCCACCCCAAAGTCATAATAATAATATCCTATATTAGCTACTAGATACTCTGTTGTTTTACCTTTCATATATTAAAAAAAAAAAAAAATTTTTTTTTTTATATTGATGTATGCTGTGAGGTACATGGTTAAGGTTCATTTTTTTGTGAATATTCAATTAATCCAGAACCATTTGTTTAGGGAGAAAAAAACCTCTCTCAAACACATTGCAGTGAGTACTTTTGTTGCACAGAAAGTGTATAGTATATGTTGGTCTGTTTCTATACTCTCTGTTTCGTTGATCTATGGACTGAGAAAAGAACAAACCAATCTGTCTTGGAAGAAATACAACCAGAATGCTCCTTAGAAGGGAGAATGGCAAGACTTTGTCCCATTTGCTTTGCACTTGTTATCAGGAGGGACCAGTCCCTGGAGAAATACATCATGCTTGGTAGAGAGTCGGCAAAAAGAGGAAGACCTTCAATGAGATGGATTAACACAATGGCTATAACAATGGGCTCAAACATATCAACTATTGTGAGTAGGGTGTCGGTCTGGGCAAGGTTTCCTTCTGTTATCCAGGAGGTCACTATAAGTCAAAACTGATTCAACAACATCTAACAACAACATATGTTTATTATTGTTCTATTACTACACTGCCTTAATTGCCATGGCCACTTTTTTTCTCCTTGGACCAGTGAAACAGACACAAAATCTAGGCCACATCTTTGTTTTGGGGTCTATTCCCTACACCAAGATTTGACAAGTATTTCAGGAGGGAAATATAGAATTTACCTCAATGCAGTGAGACCTTGGTAGCTCAAGTTTTGGTCACCTCAGTTGCTTTCTGATGTCTTCAAACTACTGCTTTGTTTTGTTTGTTTTTCTAGAGTCCACATTTGTCCTCTGCAAGAGGTTTAGCTTGATTCTAGCTATTCCGTCATTGCTGACAGGCAGCTTGTGACTATTTCAATATGTTTTCATCCACTATACCTCGAGAGAAAAGGGGAAGTTTGTTTGTTTAATTTTAAGATGCATCTTAAAAAAATAGAAAAATTTTGTATTAAGCTGAATATTAAATTAAACATATTAATGTGTATTTTCCACTATGCTGTTCACAACTTCAATTGTGTTTCAGGCTTAATCTAATAATAATTACATATCTAACTCTTCTTTCTAATCTTACTTAAGTATTTTCAATTATCTTAGTTTTTTGCTAGCCTTTTCCTTAATTATGGGTCCCTTTTAACCAGAAAAACCAAACCCCTTGCCATCGAGTCAATTCCGACTCACAGTGACCCTATAGGACAGAGCAGAACTGCCCCATAGGGTTTCCAAGAAGCAGCTAGTATAATCAAATTGCCGGCCTTCTGGTTAGCAGCCAAGCTCTTAACCACCACTCCTCCAGGACTCCTATGGGTCCTTAAGTAGTGCAAGTGGTCAAGGCACTTGCTGCAAACCAAAAGGTTGGTGATTTGAGTTCACTCAGAACCTCCTAGGAAGAAAAGCCTGACACTCTACTTACAAAAGATCATAGCCATTGAAAACCCTAGAGAACACAGTTCCACTTTTACACACATGGGGTCGCCATGAGTAGGAATCAACTCCATGGCAACTATTTTTTTGGTTTTTACTTAGTTATAGAAAGGTAATTCAAATCTCTGCTTTCAACACATTATTTTGCTTATATTTCTTTCATATTAATATTACTTTTAAAAATGATCTCTGGTTAGTGTGCTTCATTTTGATTTCTTACTTTCAGAAGGATTATCAACAACATTTATGGAGAAAAACTGATGCACAGAGAATAGCTTGCATAAGGTCCATGTTCAGTTAAGAAAAGAAAAAACTACTATAGTTCATGCCCTACATATTTAGTTTGTCTCATTATAGTTTAAATTTTATGCCATTTGACAGCATTTCTCTAATAGTAGCCAGTCCAAAAAAAAAAAAAAAAAAATCTTTCTTCACTGTGTTTCTGTTATTTAATCTCCTTGAAAGGAGAGAATTTTGCCTGTTTTTCTAAATGATATATTGCTCAGTGCCTGCAACAAAATAGGGGCTCATAAGTGTTTGCTGAAGGAGTGAGTTATTGTCCTTTCAATTGCTAGTTCCAGTCATGTCCTCATCCAATATTAACTACTTCCATGTAATATCTACTGGACACTTAGAACATGACAGAAACTTTAAATTACTTTACTACATTTAATCCTCAGGAAAAAAACTTTGAAATAAGTGTTAGCATCCTCATTTTAATAGATAAGCAACTGGGATGATTGAGAGTTTATAGGAATTGCCTAAGAGCATACAGGTATTAAAGAGCCCTGGTGGTGCAACCTTTAAGCACTCAAAAGTTTGGTGGTTCAAGCCCACCAAGTGGCTCCACGCAAGACAGACCTGGCAATCTGCTTCTGTAAAGATTATAGCCTAGAAAACCCTGAGGCAGTTCTACTCTGTCACATGGAGTCACTAGGAGCCTAAAATCTACTCAACGACATCTAGCAACAACATCATACAGCTAATAAATAGCGCAGACAGGATTTTAATTCAGTGAAACCTACTGGTGTCCTTTTTTGAGATTCAAATAAAATTGATTGAATCTCCCTCTAATAAGCAAGGATCCCTGCATACCTCTATATCTAGTGTGATGGGTAAGATTATGTGTCAACTTGGCTGGGCCATGATTCTCAGTGTTTATGTGTGATCACTCCCATGATGGAATCTGCTGTCAGTAGCCAATCAGTTGAAGGGGGGGTTTCCTTGGGAGTGTGGCCAGTATCCGAATATAAGCAGACATTCTCGCTTTTTTGCTTGCCCTGGATTCTGCAGCCATCTCCTATTCTTCTGACCTCTGGTTCTCGGGACTTGAATCAGCAGCTTATGTGCCAATCTTGGGATTCGTGGATCTTTGCAGCCTGTGAGCAGGAGCCCTGCTCTCCAACCTGCCAATCTTTGGTTCACCAGCCCCTGTGGCTACATGAATCAAGAGAAGCCTCTATCCTGATCTGCAGACTTGGGACGTTCCAGCCTCTACAATCGTGTGAGCTGTTTCCTAGAAGAAAAACCAGTAGAGCGTGTATATACATATATATGTATATATGTATTTTTTTATTGATATAAATATATATATACGCTCTACTGGTTTTGCCTCTCTAGAGAACCCAGCTTAAGACATCTGGAGACATAAGTTAATACAGGAGATAGTAACTTATGTTTTTCCAAGTAATATCCAACTCTGGTTTAGTTCAACAGATATATGATCCTGGAGTCTACAGATGGTGTTCCTATTACCCACTAGGAACAAAGCCCTCTTAAAAACATTTTTTTTCCTAAAATTTAATTGACAAAGGCATATGTGTGGCCAGTGTCAGTGAAAATTCAGAGTAACGGCAAAACAGTTCATATCATAGCTCTTCACAGCACGTAACATCATACATATTAAACTTCTCTATTCTTATAAAGTTTTAGAGGCCTTTTCCTCAACATGGACTCCAACTTTCCACTACTTTACTCAGCCTCTTCTCTTTCTCTTCTCTATCATTTTTGCCATGCTCCAACCACTAAATTCCTGTTTGTTTGTATGCTTATTTGTTTGTGGTTTTATGAGGAGTGCCTAGATATTTATTTCTTATGTCTAGCCACTATGGAAGTCGGAGGAAGAATTGACACATTTGAACTGTGGTGTTGGCGAAGAATTTAATGAATATACCATGGGCTGCCAGACAAACAAAAAAATCAGTCTTAGAAGAAATACAACCAGGATGCTCCTTAAAAGTGAAGTTGGTAAGACTTCAACTCACTTACCTGAACACATAGTCAGAATCGCTGGAAAAAGACACAATGATAGGTAAAGTAGAGGGTCAGTGAAAATGCAGAAAACCCTCAGTGGGATGTATTGAAACAACAGTCAAAACAACAGACTCAAAAATACCGATGATCATGAAGATGGCACAAGAGCAATGTTTCATTCTTTAATACATAAGGTCTCCATGAGTTGGAGTCTACTCAATGGCAGCTAACCAGAACAGCCACCAATTCCCTAAGGATCTCACTATCCACATCTCTTCAAGTTAAGATAGTTCTCTTCCTAAGAAGAATTCTGGAGTTACCTATTAAGATTTCATTAGTGTGTTTGTCTGTGTGATATTTATTTTTAATAGTTACATTAGGTCATCAGGAACTCCATATTCATTGCCCTTATAATCATAATGTATTTCTAATTTCTTGGATTGTTTTACTGATATCTGCTTCTACTGTAGGAAATTTTAACATTTTGGAGTTGAGGGTTATGTTTTCTCAAATGTAATGGTGTTTATTTTCCATTGAATATTGGGGGAAATTCTCATCTCACTCTACGTATTAGTTTAATTGAAATGCTTCTCTCTCAATTTTGGTAAACAAGTACAGGATTTCCAGGTACAATCATCACTACTTCTGAAAGTCCTTCCAAGGGAATTTTTTTTCAAATGTCACCATATCTCCTAGTATTTCTATGGTTTGAAAATTTGGTCTATCAATCTCCTATCAGAATAACCTATCAAAACATGTACCCTGTCTTGAACCACAGACTTTACAATAGAAGTTTCCAATAGTAAATCTAAGAAAAAGTACATACCTATAAATGGTCATGACAAATAGCTGTAATAAGTTAAGCCACATACATGTTTTTCCATTAGGTTGATAGTGTTTATTTTGAAATTATCTTGTAAATCCTGTTATTTTTGTGTTGCAATTTCTGTAAGACGGATGTGACATTTTTAGCCAAAGAACTCTAATATGAATCTTTTGAAAGAAAATGTGAGTCTCTACGTTAACTTTCTTACTCTTTGTATAAATGTTCATATCTCCAATCTTTTATTATGAATTTAAATTTTCATTTACATTTTCTCTAAGTTGATGTTTCAGATTTTTTTTTTTTTCTTTTGCTAGCTGAGCCTCTACCAAGGCTACCCCAGGGGGCTAGTGGTTAGGGCTGTGTCCCTTGCCTGCCCCACCTCAGCAAGCCGCCATCAGCCCCGCCACTTGGCACCTGGGCTCAAGGCTGTGGAGCCCAACGCCAGTTCCAGAAGCAGTTGCTGCTTCAGGGCGCAGCTTTTCACTCCCCTGTCACTCAGGTCAACTCTTTAGATCTGTGTTTGATGGTCAGCGTTCATAGATTGTCACGTATGTGATCGATTCACTTGTTTTTCTGAGTCTTTGTTGCAAGAGGGATTCGAGGTAGCTTCTACCTAGTCAGCCATCTTGGCCCCACCTCCTCATTAGCTTTCTTTTTTTTTTTTTAAATTTTTATTAAGCTTCAAGTGAACATTTACCATTCCAATCAGTCTGTCACATGTAGGTTTACATACATCTTACTCCCTTCTCCCACTTGCTCTCCCCCTATTGAGTCAGCCCTTACAGTCTCTCGTTTCGTGCCAATTTTACCTTCTTCCCTCTCTCTCTATCTTCCCATCCCCCCTCCAGTCAAGAGTTGCCAACACACTCTCCCGTGTCCACCTGATTTAATTAGCTCACTCTTCATCAGTATCTCTCTCCCCCCCACTGACCAGTCCTTCTCATGCCTGATGATTTGTCTTCGGGGATGGTTCCTGTCCTGTGCCATCAGAAGTTCTGGGGAGCATTGTCTCTGGGATTCCTCTAGTCGCAATCATACCATTAGGTGTGGTCTTTTAATGAGAATTTGGGGTCTGCATCCCATTGGTCTCCTGCTCCCTCAGGAGTTGTCTGTTGTGTTCCCTGACAGGGCAGACATCGATTGTGGCCGGGCACCAACTAGTTCTTCTGGTCTCAGGATATTGTAGGTCTCTGGTTCAAGTGGCCCTTTCTGTCTCTTGGGTTCTTAGTTGTCGTGTGACCTTGGTGTTCTTCCTTTGCCTTTGCTCCCGGTGGGTTGAGACCAATTAATGTATTTTAGATGGCTGCTTGTTGGCATTTAGGACCCCAGGTGCCACAATTCAAAGTGGGATGCAGAGTGTTTTCATAATAGAATTGTTTTGCCCATTGATTTAGAAGTCCTCTCAAACCAAGTTCCCCAGACCCCAGCCCCTGCTTCGCTATCCTTTGAAGCTTTCGTTTTATCTCGGAAACCTCTTTACTTTTAATCCTGTCCAATTAGGCTGACCTTCCTTGTTTTGAGTGTTGTCTTTCCCTTCACCCAAAGCACTTCCCATCTACAGATTGATCAATAAAAAGCCCTCTCCCTCCCTCCCTCCCTCCCTCCGCCCTTTGTAACCACAAAAGTATGTGTTCTTTTCCGTTTTTTCTATTTCTCAACATCTTATAATAGTGGTCTTATACAATATTTGTCCTTTTGCAACTGACTCATTTCGCTCAGCATAATGCCTTCCAGATTCCTCCATGTTATGAAATGTTTCAGAGATTCGTCACTGTTCTTTATCGATGCGTAGTATTCCATTGTGTGAATATACCACAATTTATTTACCCATTCGTCCGTTGATGGACATCTTGGTTGCTTCCAGCTTTTTGCTATTGTAAACAGAGCTGCAATAAACATGGGTGTGCATATATCTGTTTGTGTGAAGGGTCTTGTATTTTTAGGGTATATTCCGAGGAGTGGGATTTCTGGGTTGTATGGTAGTTCTATTTCTAACTGTTTAAGATAACGCCAGATGGATTTCCAAAGTGGTGGTACCATTTTACAATCCCACCAGCAGTGTATGAGAGTTCCAGTCTCTCCGCAGCCTCTCCAACATTTATTATTTTGTGTTTTTTGAATTAATGCCAGTCTAGTTGGTGTGAGATGGAATCTCATCGTAGTTTTAATTTGCATTTCTCTAATGACTAATGATCGAGAGCATTTTCTCATGTATCTGTTGGCTGCCTGAATATCTTCCTTAGTGAAATGTGTGTTCATATCCTTTGCCCACTTCTTGATTGGGTTGTTTGTCTTTTTGTGGTTGAGTTTTGACAGAATCATGTAGATTTTAGAGATCAGGCGCTGGTCTGAGATGTCATAGCTGAATATTCTTTCCCAGTCTGTAGGTGGTCTTTTTACTCTTTTGGTGAAGTCTTTAGATGAGCATAGGTGTTTGATTTTTAGGAGCTCCCAGTTATCTGGTTTCTCTTCATCGTTTTTGGTGATGTTTTGTATTCTGTTTATGCCCTGTATTAGGGCTCCTAGGGTAGATCCTATTTTTTCTTCCATGATTTTTATCGTTTTAGTCTTTATGTTTAGGTCTTTGATCCACTTGGAGTTAGTTTTTGTGCATGGTGTGAGGTATGGGTCCTGTTTCATTCTTTTGCAAATGGATATCCAGGTATGCCAGCACCATTTGTTAAAAAGACTATTATTTCCCCAATTGACTGACACTGGTCCTTTGTCAAATATCAGCTGCTCATAAATGGATGGATTTATATCTGGATTCTCAATTCTGTTCCATTGGTCTATGTGCCTGTTGTTGTACCAGTACCAGGCTGTTTTGACTACTGTAGCTATATAATAGGTTCTGAAATCAGGTAGGGTGAGGCCTCCCACTTTCTTCTTCTTTTTCAGTAATGTTTTGCTTATCCGGGGGTTCTTTCCTTTCCATATGAAATTAGTGATTTGTTTCTCTATTCCCTTAAAGTATGACATTGGTATTTGGATTGGAAGTGCGTTGTATGTATAAATGGCTTTTGGTAGAATAGACATTTTTACTATGTTAAGTCTTCCTATCCATGAGCAGGGTATGTTTTTCCATTTAAGTGTGTCCTTTTGAATTTCTTGTAGCAGAGTTTTATAGTTTTCTTTGTATAGGTCTTTTACATCTTTGGTAAGATTTATTCCTAAGTATTTTATCTTCTTGGGGGCTACTGTGAATGGTATTGATTTGGTTATTTCCTCTTCGGTGTTCTTTTTGTTGATGTAGAGGAATCCAAGTGATTTTTGTATGTTTATTTTATATCCTGAGACTCTTCCAAACTCTTCTATTAGTTTCAGTAGTTTTCTGGAGGATTTCTTAGGGTTTTCCATGTATACGATCATGTCATCTGCAAATAGTGATAGCTTTACTTCCTCCTTACCAATCTGGATACCCTTTATTTCTTTGTCTAGCCTAATTGCCCTGGCTAGGACTTCAAGTACGATGTTGAATAAGAGCGGTGATAAAGGGCATCCTTGTCTGGTTCCCGTTCTCAAGGGAAATGCTTTCAGGTTCTCTCCATTTAGAGTGATACTGGCCGTTGGCTTTGCATATATGCCCTTTATTATGTTGAGGAATTTTCCTTCAATTCCTATTTTGGTGAGAGTTTTTATCATAAATGGGTGTTGGACTTTGTCAAATGCCTTTTCTGCATCAATTGATAAGATCATGTGGTTTTTGTCTTTTGTTTTATTTATGTGATGGATTACATTAATGGTTTTTCTGATATTAAACCAGCCTTGCATACCTGGTATAAATCCCACTTGATCAGGGTGAATTATTTTTTTGATGTGTTATTGGATTCTATTGGCTAGAATTTTATTAAGGATTTTTGCATCTATGTTCATGAGGGATATAGGTCTAAAATTTTCTTTTTTTGTAATGTCTTTACCTGGTTTTGGTATCAGGGAGATGGTAGCTTCATAGAATGAGTTGGGTAGTATTCCGTCTTTTTCTATACTTTGAAATACCTTCAATAGTAATGGTGTTAAGTCTTCTCTGAAGGTTTGGTAGAACTCTGCAGTGAAGCCATCTGGGCCAAGACTTTTTTTTGTTGGGAGTTTTTTGATTACCGTTTCAATCTCTTTTTTTGCTATGGGTCTATTTAGTTGTTCTACTTCTGAATGTGTTAGTTTAGGTAAGTAGTATTGTTCCAAGAATTTATCCATTTCTTCTAGGTTTTCAAATTTGTTAGAGTACAATTTTATGTAGTATTCTGATATGATTCTTTTGATTTCATTTGGTTCTGTTGTGATGTGGTCCTTCTCGTTTCTTATTCGGGTTATTTGTTTCCTTTCCTGTTTTTCTTTAGTCAGTCTAGCCAATGGTTTATCAATTTTGTTAATTTTTTCAAAGAACCAGCTTTTGGCTTTGTGAATTCTTTCAATTGTTTTTCTGTTCTCTAATTCATTTAGTTCAGCTCTAATTTTTATTATTTGTTTTCTTCGGGTACCTGATGGATTCTTTTGTTGCTCACTTTCTATTTGCTCAAGTTGTCGGGACAGTTCTCTGATTTTGGCTCTTTCTTCTTTTTGTATGTGTGCATTTATCGATATAAATTGGCCTCCGAGCACTGCTTTTGCTGTGTCCCAGAGGTTTTGATAGGAAGTATTTTCATTCTCGTTGCTTTCTAAGAATTTCCTTATTCTCTCCTTGATGTCTTCTATAACCCAGTCTTTTTTCAGGAGGGTATTGTTCATTTTCCAAGTATTTGATTTCTTTTCCCTAGTTTTTCTGTTATTGATTTCTAGCTTCATTGCCTTGTGGTCTGAGAAGATGCTTTGTAATATTTCGATGTTTTGGATTCTGGAAAGATTTGTTTTATGCCCTAATATGTGGTCTATTCTAGAGAATGTTCCATGTGCGCTAGAAAAAAAAGTATATTTTGCAGCAGTTGGGTGGAGAGTTCTGTATAAGTCAATGAGGTCAAGTTGGTTGATTGTTGTAAGTAGGTCTTCCGTGTCTCTATTGAGCTTCTTACTGGATGTCCTGTCCTTCTCCGAAAGTGGTGTGTTGAAGTCTCCTACTATATATGTGGAGTTGTCTATCTCACTTTTCAATTCTGTTAAAATTTGATTTATGTATCTTGCAGCCCTGTCATTAGGTGCGTAAATATTTAATATGGTTATGTCTTCCTGATCAATTGTCCCTTTTATCATTATATAGTGTCCTTCTTTATCCTTTGTGGTGGATTTAAGTCTAAAGTCTATTTTGTCAGAAATTAATATTGCTACTCCTCTTCTTTTTTGCTTATTGTTTGCTTGATATATTTTTTTCCATCCTTTGAGTTTTAGTTTGTTTGTGTCTCTAAGTCTAAGGTGTGTCTCTTGTAGGCAGCATATAGATGGATCGTGTTTTTTTATCCAGTCCGTGACTCTCTGTCTCTTTATTGGTGCATTTAGTCCATTTACATTCAACGTAATTATAGATAAGTAAGTTTTTAGTGCTGTCATTTTGATGCCTTTTCATGTGTGTTGTTGGCCATTTCATTTTTCCACATGCTTTTTTGTGCTGAGACGTTTTTCTTAGCAGCTTGTGAGATCCTCATTTTCATAATGTTTAACTTTGTGTTTATTGAGTCGTTACATTTTTCTTGGCTTTTTTCTTGAGTTATGGAATTGATATTCCTTTTTGTGGTTACCTTTTTATTTACCCCTATTTTTCTAAGTAAAAACCTAACTTGTATCCTTCTATTTCGCCTTGTATCACTCTCCGTCTGGCAGTTCAATGCCTCCTATATTTAGTCCCTCTTTTTGATTATTTTGATCGTTTATCTATTGATTTCCATGATTTCCTGTTATGTGTATTATTTTGTTTATTTATTTATTTTTTAGAATTAGTCTTAATTTGTTTGTTTTTGTGCTTTCCCTGTTTGAGTTGCGTTGATATCAGGACGTTCTGTTTTGTGACCTTGTATTGTGCTGGTACCTGATATTATTGGTCATCCGGCCAAACAATCTCCTTTAGCATTTCTTGCAGTCTTGGTTTAGTTTTTGCAAATTCTCTAAACTTGTGTTTATCTGTAAATATCTTAATTTCGCCTTCATATTTCAGAGAGAGTTTTGCTGGATATATGATCCTTGGTTGGCAGTTTTTCTCGTTTAGTGCTCTGTATATGTCGTCCCATTCCCTTCTTGCCTGCATGGTTTCTGCTGAGTAGTCTGAACTTATTCTTATTGATTCTCCCTTGAAGGAAACCTTTCTTTTCTCCCTGGCTGCTTTTAAAATTTTCTGTTTGTCTTTGATTTTGGCAAGTTTGATGATGATATGTCTTGGTGTTTTTCTTTTCTGATCAATCTTAAATGGGGTTCGATGAGCATCTTGGATAGATATCCTTTCTTCTTTCATGATGTCAGGGAAGTTTTGTGTCAGGAGTTCTTCAACTATTTTCTCTGTGTTTTCTGTCCCCCCTCCCTGTTCTGGGACTCCAATTACTCGCAAGTTATCCTTCTTGATAGAGTCCCACATGATTCTTAGGGTTTCTTCATTTTTTTTAATTCTTTTATCCGATTTTTTTTTCAGCTATGTTGGTGTTGTTTCCCTGGTCCTCCAGAAGTCCCAGTCTACATTCTAATTGCTCGAGTCTGCTCCTCTGACTTTCTATTGCGTTGTCAAATTCTGTAATTTTATTGTTAATCTTTTGGATTTCTACATGCTGTCTCTCTATGGATTCTTGCAACTTGTTAATTTTTCCACTATGTTCTTGAATAATCTTTTTGAGTTCTTCAACAGTTTTATCAGTGTGTTCCTTGGCTTTTTCTGCATTTATCCTAATTTCATTTGTGATATCTTTAAGCATTCTGTAAATTAGTTTTTTATATTCTGTATCTGATAATTCCAGGATTGTATCTTCATTTGGGAAAGATTTTGATTCTTTTGTTTGGGGGGTTGGAGAAGCTGTCATGGTCTGTTTCTTTATGTGGTTTGATATGGACTGCTGTCTCCGAGCCATCACTGGGAAACTAGATTTTCCAAGTAGTCAGCTAAAAAAAATGCAGTCAGATCCCTATCTGAATTCTCTCTCTGGCTCCGGGTATTCGGATGTTAATGGGGTCGCCTGGGGAGGGTGGGGGAGGGATCTGAGAGCTAGGAGTGTAGCACCACAGAATATAGAGCTGAACACCACGTTCACGCTCCGCCCCCGTTCGCCAAAATCCGGGCTGGACGGGTCCCTGGCTAGGACACTGCTTTCCTTGCTCGGAAACCAGTCACTTCCTCCTGGGGACTTCCTCCAGTGCGCGGCACCGCTCGTGGGCACTGGGTGGGCGTTTCCCGCACGAACGGGTGGGCCCGCCCCCAGGGTCTATTCAGGCGATTATAATTAGGTCCCGCGGTCACGCCCCGCCTGTGCGTGTGCCCAAATCCCAGCGGGATGACTTCCGGGTTGAGACACTGCTTTCCCTGTTCGGGAACCAGTCACTTCCTCCCCGGGACTTCTCCTCCCGGAGCGCCACACCTCTCGCGCGAACTGGGTTGGCGTCACCTCCACGGCCAGGTGGGCCCGCCCCCTGGGTCAATTCAGGGCAATAAAAATGGACTCCGCGCTCACGCACCGCTCGTGGGCGCGCCCAAGCCCTGGCAAGACGGCACCCTGTCTGGGACGCTACTTTCTGCGCTTCGGGACCAATCAGTTCCTCCCGGGGACTTCTTCTGGTGTGCCACACCTCTCGTGCAAACTGGGAGGGCGTCACTCGCACGACCAGGTGGTCCCGCCCCCTGGGTCAATTCAGGGTAATAAAAATGGACCCCGCGCTCATGCCCCGCCCGCGCGCGCGCGCGTGCCCAGATCCCAGCGGAATGGCTCCCCGTCTGGGATGCTGCTTTCCCTGTTTTGAGACCAGACACTTCCGGGGATTTCTCCCTCTGGTGTGCCGTGCCACACGCGCGGACTGGGTGTGCGTCCTCCCGCACGAATGTGTGGGCCCCGCCCTGGGGTTACTTTAGGGAAATATAGTTGACCCCCCCCGCTCGCGCCCCGTCGGCTTCTCGCCTAACTCCCGGCGGGATGGCACCCCAGCTGGGACGCTGTTCTCCCCCCTCCCAGATCAGTCACTGCCTCCCGGGTGCTTCTCCCTCCGGCTGCGCCCCTACGCCGCCCGCGCCAACCTGCTAGGCTTCCTCCCGGGATGGGTTCGGGGGGGAAGGGGTGGGCCCCCTTTCTGTGCCGTCTGCCCCCCTGGGCTCTGCCCCAGATCGAGCTCCGAAGGTCACCTGCCTGGTGCGCTGGCTCCTAGTTCTGAAAACAGTCGCTGTCTGCCCGTATTTGTTCATTTTCCGTCTCTAAGTCTGTGCTTGTTGTTCAGAGTTCGTAGATTGTTATGTATGTGATCGATTCCCTTGTTTTTCCGAGTCTTTGTTGCAAGAGGGATCCGCGGTAGCGTCCACCTAGTCCGCCATCTTGGCCCCCCACTCTTCAGATTTTTTACTGATTTACATTTTCTTTTGTAAATGTTTGCTTCCACCCTACCCCAACTGAGTTCCTTCTCAATATACACTACCAGCAGAAAGGTTGGTGGTTTGCACCCAACTACAGGTACCTTGAAAGACAGGACTAGAGATGTGCTTCCGAAAGGTCACAGCCTTGAAAACCCCATGGAACAGTTTTAATCTGCACACATGGGGTTGCTATGAGTCAGAATTGACTGGACAGCAACAAACAACAACCACTTGTCATGTAGAAATCACCTCAGTGGTGAAACTGGCAATGAGGTTTCCAAATAATTCTGTCTTACCAGAAATGTTAATTGTCCCTTAAAATTCAGTTTGGTCCTGCCCTCCCCTACTATTTCTTTTCAATTCTTTCTTACTAGGCTTGCATCTAGGCTGGGAGCCCATGAACATGATTTCAAATGCTTAGACTATTGAAAAAGATACTTAAAATTATTTTACAAACATATTCTTACAGAAAATTAATAAGAAGGTGGCTATAAAGTGATGTGGACTAAGAAGGAAGTGACTAAATATGCTTCTGTCTGCCCTCAGACTGACAGATAAGCGACGCCTCAGCTTTTTATTTCTTTCTCCTTCTTCACTGATATTCTCCCCCCCTGCCCCGCCCCCCCCAAAAAACATTGTCTTGGAGTGGAGTCGATTCCAACTCTACCCTATAGGACAGAGTAGACTTGCCCCACAGTGTTTCTAAAAAGCAGCTGGTGGATTCGAACTGCCTTAAAGAATTCATTTCTCTGTACTTTCATCAAAAATTCCATATCTCCTTCCTCATTTGTTGCTTCTCTCATACTGCAAATTTGAGCAAGAGCTAATCAACTTAGATAAAAGTTTTGCTTTAGTTTGTTGTTGTTGCTGTTAAAAGTAAATAAGTCAGACTTCTGGTTTGGGCCATATTGAAGAAATAGTGACTGAATTTATTCTACTGCCCAAAGCAACTTTAAAAAAGAAGAGGAAAAGCATGAAACAACGGTTATTAAGAAACTAGATATCAGGCAAAAAAGATGAGCAATCCCTGAGAGATGGGAATGAAATGAAGCAAGCCCCAATTACCCCAGTTTACTACCTGAAGAGAGTTTCTAGGCTGAAGTGCAATGAGGAGAAACTCAGGTACAACTGGTAGATCTCAGCTAGAACTAGGAGTTCAGGGAGTCCAAGGCCGCTACGTTGGCATGGCAGAAGATGAGACAGGAAATAGTTATATAGTGACCAAACTCTGCAGATAGAGTGTTCAACTGAATAGTGATGTGTATTCATCTTGTGTTCTGCAACTTTGCTAAACTCAGTCATTAATGAATCATGCAACAACTTGGATGAGCTGCTACATAGTTGTGTTGAGTGAAAGAAAGAAGACAAAGGAGATTGCCTTTCATGATTCCATTCATATCAAATTCTAAAACATGCAAACTTCTCTGTAGTGATGGGCATCAGATTGGTGAGTGCCTGCAGATAAGGGTATAGTGAAAAAGAGCAGGAGGGAGAATATTACAAAGGGGCACAAAAAACTGTTGGGAGTGATAGATATCTTCATTATCATAATTGCAGGGATGTTTTTTGTGGGTTTATACATAAACGCTTCACTGCTAACTGAAAGGTCAGTGGTTTGAACCCACCAGATGCTTAATGGGAGGAGGATGTGGAAATCTGCTTCCATAAAGATTACAGGCTTGGAAACCCTATAGGGCAGCTCTATTCTGTTCTATAAGATCGCTATGAGTTGGAATTGACTCAATGGCAATGGAACACTTTAAGTAGGGGACATTGGTGGTTCAGGGGTAGAATTCTCCACTTCCATTTGGGAGGCCCAGGTTTGATTCCGGACCAGGGTACCTCATGTGCAGCCACCACCCATCTGTCATAGAGGCTTGCAGTGTGCTATGATGCTGCACAGGTTTCAGTGGAGCTTCCAGACTAAGGTGGACTAGAAAAAAAGGTAGGAAGATTTACTTCCAAAAACTAGCCAACGAAAACCCTTTGGATCACAATGGTCTAATCTGCAAACAATCACAGAGATGAGGTTGGACTTGGGAGCATTTCCTTCTCTTGTGCTTGCAGTGCCATAATTTACTGGATGGCAGCTATCAGAAACAATCAAAAAAGAAACCTTGTAAGCCGGAGTAGAGCTGCTCCATAGGGTTTCCAAGGAGGGACTGGTGGTTTCAAACTGCTAATTTTTTGGTTAGCAGCTGAGCCCTAACCACTGCACCACCAGAACTCCTCAATAACAACATCACAATTTAAATATATATGATGTATGGCATGTCAATTATATCTCAATAAAACTGTTAACATTTCTTTAAAAAATATGGATACTTTAAAATATTCTTTAAATTTCCTAGTTTTAAAGATCTTTTTTTTTAAAAAAAAAAAAAAAAACTACATGGAAAAGGAAACATCATATATATCAGCATCAAGAATAAAAGGAACAAGAATATATGTCTGGCGAGCCCAAGTATAGGATCAACTTAAATTTAATGCTTCAATGTTTTGAACTTAAATAAAATCTCAGGTCTGGCAAGATAAAATCTTGTTAACGCAAACCCAAAACCAAACCAAATCCAGTGCCATCAAGTCGATTCCGACTCATAGCAACCCTATAGGACAGAGTAGAACTGCCCCATAGAGTTGCCAAGGAGCACCTGGAGGATTCGAACTGCTGACCCTTTGGTTAGCAGCTGTAGCACTTAACCGCTACGTCACCAGGGTTTCCATTAACACAGACATCATAAAAGCTTTTTAAACTTTTGATACATAGAGTATTTCTCACAAAAGTATATTTTGATAATTAAATATAGAAATTCAAGAAAATATAGGGGTTCTATTTTTCTTAATATACACTTGGGTTTTAAAAGGGAAACATGAACCTGAATATTTTTATGGAACATTTCCTGGATACACAATATTTGACTGTCCAAAATACAAAGTTATGCCAAATGTGACTATCTTTATTCAGTTCAGCAAATGTAACATTGTGGAAATAAAATATTTCCACTAACCCCTTTGAATAAAAAATAGAACATTAAAAAATAAATAGGAGATAAGATTTCCAATTATAATTGGAAAATTTTTTAACCTTAAGTTATTCTCTTGGCTGGTATTTCTTTTATCTTCAATTAAACAAACATTTAGGTTTTCAAACTTCTCTTTGGTACGGTAAGGGACCAAATGAACCACATCCTTCCCGTCACGTCATAGACCTACCTAATTCTTTCACTACTGTGTGTATCTGCACACTGTCAGAAAATAAACATTCAATGTAATGTATATTGCAATCTTGGCAGTGACCATGAGTGGAGGGATGCAAAACAACTAGATAATTTTGCTTAACTATTTACGTTTACTAGTTTGTGACTGAGGTCCATTGTGGCACATAATTTGATCCGATAATGATTCATACCACACCCATGAGCTAGACAGTCCAAGTGATTGACTTGTCTCCAGTCTCCCCTAGTACATACAGTCATACAGGCAATTAAAGAAACCAAAAGGTAGTAGGGAGAGATTTAAATTTTGATTCAGAGGATCTGGATTTGTGGATTTCAGTCCTCCCACCTGAAAAATAGAAATGATAAACACCAATGTCATGGCTCATTGTACATGTTTAACGAGGCAATGTGCACGCAAAGTAAGCTATAAAGTAAGCTATAAAGCACTTTACACGCACATATATTGTCTGTCTATAAGGGGGAAAGAGAAGAATGTGAGCGCCTATTTTGGTGTTTTCTAAATTCCTTCAGCTAGTAGGGTCATGAATCATTGCTTACTTCTTATTTAGAATCGTTCTTTTCCCCTTCAAAAACTGCCTTGAAGGCCTAAGATGAATAGTTTTTTTTTTTTCTTTTGTTTATAATTTTTATTGTGCTTTAAGTGAAAGTTTACAAATCAAGTCAGTCCCTCACACAAAAACCCATATACACCCTGCTACACACTCCCAGTTACTCTCCCCCTAATGAGACAGCCCGCTCTCTCCCTCCACTCTCTCTTTTCGTGTCTATTTCACCAGCTTCTAACCCCCTCTACCCTCTCATCTCCCCTCCAGGCAGGAGATGCCAACATAGTCTCAAGTGTTCACCTGATCCAAGAAGCTCACTCCTCACCAGCATCCCTCTCCAACCCTTTGTCCAGTCCAATTCATGTCTGAAGAGTTGGCTTCGGGAATGGTTCCTGTCCTGGGCCAACAGAAGGCCTGGGGGCCATGACCACCGGGGTTCCTCCAGTCTCAGTCAGACCAACAAGTCTGGTCTTATGAGAATTTGGGGTCTGCATGCCCCTGCTCTCCTGCTCCTTCAGGGGTTCTCTGTTGTGTTCCCTATCAGGGCAGTCATCAGCTGTAGCCAGGCGCCATCTAATTCTTCTGGTCCCTGGCTGATGTAGTCTCTGGTTCATGTGGCCCTTTCTGTCTCTTGGGCTCTTGATTGCCTTGTGTCCTTGGTGTTCTTCATTCTCCTTTGATCCAGGTGGGTTGAGACCAATTGATGCATCTTAGATGGCTGCTTGCTAGCGTTTAAGACCCCAGAAGCCACTCTTCAAAGTGGGATGCAGAATGTTTTCTTAATAGATTTTATTATGCCAATTGACTTAGATGTCCCCTAAAACCACGGTCCCCAGGCCCCTGCCCTTGCTACGCTGGCCTTCGAAGCATTCAGTTTATTCAGGAAACTTCTTTGCTTTTGGTTTAGTCCAATTGTGCTGACCTCGCCTGTATTGTGTGCTGTCTTTCCTTCACCTAAAGTAGTTCTTATCTTTTTTTTTATCTAATTAGTGAATACGCCTCTCCCACCCTCCCTCCCTCCCCCCTCTCATAACCGCAAAAGAATGTTTTCTTCTCCATTCAAACTATTTCTCAAGTTCTTATAATAGTGGTCTTACACAATATTTGTCTTTTTGCAACTGACTAATTTCACTCAACGTAATGCCTTCCAGGTTTCTCCATGTTATGAAATGTTTCACAGATTCCTCACTGTTCTTTATCGATGTATAGTATTCCATTGTGTGAATATACCATAATTTATTTATCCACTCATTCTTTGATGGGCACCTTGGTTGCTTCCATCTTTTTGCTATTGTAAACAGTGCTGCAATAAACATGGGTGTGCATATATCTGTTTGTGTAAAGGCTCTTATTTCTCTAGGATATATTCCAAGGAGTGGGATTGCTGGATCGTATGATAGTTCTATTTCTAGCTTTTTAAGGAAGCGCCAAATCGATTTCCAAAATGGTTGTACCATTTGACATTCCCACCAGCAGTGTATAAAGTGTTCCAATCTCTCCACAGCCTCTCCAACATTTATTATTTTGTGTTTTTTGGATTAATGCCAGCCTTGTTGGAGTGAGAGGAAATCTCATTGTAGTTTTGATCTGCATTTCTCTAATGGCTAATGATCGTGAACATGTCCTCATATATCTGTTAGCTACCTGAATGTCTTCTTTGGTGAAGTGTCTATTCATATCTTTTGCCCATTTTTTAATCGGGTTATTTGTCTTTTTGTAGTTGAGTTTTTGCAGTATCATGTAGATTTTAGAGATCAGGTGCTGATCGGAAATGTCATAGCTAAAAATTTTTCCCAGTCTGTAGGTAGTCTTTTTACTCTTTTGGTGAAGTCTTTGGATGAACATAGGTGTTTGATTTTTAGGAGCTCCCAGTTATCTAGTTTTTCTTCTACATTCTTTATAATGTTTTGTATACTGTTTATGCCATGTATTAGGGCTCCTAGCATTGTCCCTATTTTTTCTTCCATGATTTTTATCATTTTAGATTTTATATTTAGGTCTTTGATCCATTTTGAGCTCATTTTTGTGCATGGAGTGAGGCATGGGTCTTATTTCATTTTTTTGCAGATGGTTATCCAGTTATGCCAGCATCATTTGTTAAAAAGACTGTCTTTTCCCCATTTAACTGTTTTGGGGACTTTGTCAAATATCATCTGCTCATATGTGGATGGCTTTATGTCTGGATTCTTAATTCTGTTCCATTGGTCCATGTACCTGCTGTTGTACCAGTACCAGGCTGTTTTGACTACTGTGGCAGTATAATAGGTTCTAAAATCAGGTAAAGTAAGGCCTCCCACTTTGTTCTTCTCTTTCAGTAATGCCTTATTTATCCGGGGCCTCTTTCCCTTCCATATGAAGTTGGTGATTTGTTTCTCCATCTCACTAAAGAATGCCCTTGGGATGTGGATCGGAATTGCATGAAATGTATAGATTGCTTTTGGTAGAATAGACATTTTTATAATGTTAAGTCTTCCTATCCACGAGCAAGGTATGTTCTTCCACTTATGTAAGTCTCTTTTGGTTTCTTGCAGAAGTGTACTGTAGTTTTCTTTGTATAAGTCTTTTACATCTCTGGTAAGATTTATCCCTAAGTATTTTATAAGATGAATAGTTTTTCTTCTCTACATCCATTCAAATTTGAAGAGATAGTCAACTTTTTAAACTGGAAAATAAATGCTTACCTTCAAATTACAGACTCAATATTCTGTTATATTACTGTCAGGATGACTTATGACAGCATTACTCCATGTATTTTCATGTATTTTGTTAAGTTGCATAACCGACAGGAATGATGTTATGTTGACATGATTCTGTGAAAGACAGGGTGACCAGATTAAAGCTGCATCATCCAGTTATGCTGGTAGTAGTCACTCCATGAAATAAATCACTGATGGTGTGGCATAACTGTCACTTGAAATATTAAACATTCTGATTTTTTTTTCCCATTTGAAACTAAAAGGCCATTTGTTCCACCTTTTAGTCTCTCATACATTTATTTCCCCACCAATTTTGTCGTTAGGATAGCAACGGCTTTCACCCAGACTATAAGACATGTCAACACAAATATAAAGTTTTCTACAAATAGCATCCAGTAGTTAATCGCATGCTGGATCCAAAAATCTCTATTCTGTATATCTGAAATAGACTAAAGGTGGTTTATTAACAGGACCCAGCTCGCCAGCAAGATCATGGAAAGTTCCAGGGAAAGATTGATGTACTGTTTACTTAACATCATTCCCTAATTTTCAATTGCATAAGGGAAGGGGAAAGGGTTAGGAAAAGAGACAAGAGAGTGCTGTTTTGTCAGGGACAGAGAACTATAAAATAATGAGGAATGAAATATCCTGAAACTGCTTTAACATCATTCACATTTTTAACTCCATTTAATGTTTTTAAGATTTTGTTTGAATTTAACGTATTTCTAAGGTTTTTTTTTTTTTTCTTTGTAAGGTATATTTAGGAAACCAACGAGAAAGGAAAAATGGAGTAATTTCTCTGATGTTGTATTAAATGTGTAAGTACAGGGAGATATGGTGACATAGGTGTCACGACACAATTTGGATATGACAGCATGACATCCATTCTGGTTTTCCATGAATATATTCTAAAGTCAAAGTATCCATGGAGCGCCTTGTGTGCTATGGCTTATGCAGTCAACTTGAACCACCATGGATCAGGGTTGATTCCTTTCTCTCTGGCTAAGCCACACATAATTCTTTTGTTGTTGTTGTTGTTAGGTGCTGTTAAATCACTTCCAACTCATAGCAATCCTATGTGCAACAGAACAAAACACTGCCTGGTCCCACACCCTCCTCACATTCATTGCTATGCTTGAGCCCATTTTTTGCAGCCACTGTGTCAATACATCTCCTTAAAGTTCTCCATCTTTTTCTCTGATCCTCTGACTTACCAAGCATGGGATCCTTCTCTGGGGACTGGTCCCTCCTGATAACACGTCTAAAGTGTGTGGGAAGTCTTACCATCCTCACTTCTAAGGAGCATTCTGGCTGTACTTCCTCCAAGACAGATTTGTTGGTTCTTTTGGCAGTCCATGGTATAGTCAATATTCTTCACCAACCCCACAATTCAAAGGCACCAGTTCTTTTTCAGTCTTCCTTATTCATTGTCCAACTTTTGAATGCATGTGAGGCAATTGAAAATACCATGGCTTGGGTCAGTCACACCTTTGTCCTCAAAGTGACATCTTTGCTTTTTAACACTTTAAAGAGGTCTTTTGCAATGGATAGTCCTATTTTTAGGAGGTATGAAATTAATTCTTTCTCCTGTAACATTTGAAGTTTTCCCTCTAAATGAATTAACTTCACAGGGAAAAAAATAAATAAATAAATCATTGATGCTGTGACTTTGAATAGAAGTTGAATAATTTGAGAATGCTGATATGTATATTTTAATACCCTGCTTTGGTATCAATGAGCATAAAGGGAGTAGCAGACTATAGGATACCACTTGCCTTTTCTCACTTCATTCAGTTTTAGCATCTTCTTTCACCTGTTACATTCTGTCATTTAATAGTCACATCCAAATAATTAAATTCGTTAATTAAAAAAAATTCTGAGAAAAATTTATAGAATTCTCTTACGATGAAAAAGTGAAAAAAATAAATTTGTTTTTAGCTGTTTTTATTTTAAGCATACTGTGTATGTGTTAAGAATGCAATTCCATTGTTGAATATTTGTAAACATTGGTAATAATAATGCTATTCAGTGGGCCAACAAGTAAAATCAGAAAAGGATAATAAACTGTTTTAAACTATGTTTAAAATGATAACAACAGGAAAAAACGGAATAAATAAAGCAAAAAAAAAAAAAAAAAACAGTTGTTGAGTCAATTCTGACTCATGATGGCCCCTTGTATGGAACAGTGGAACCATGCTCCACATAAATTTCATGACCGTGATCTTTTGGAATCAGATCCCCAGGTCTTGCTTCTGAGAAGTGTCTAGGTAGGTGCAAACTGCCAACTTTGGCTAGTAGATGAGCGCTTACCGCTTGTGCCACCCAGGGAGCCTTATATAAAACAACAGATTGGTTAATTCACTCAACAAGAATTTTTTGGTCATTTCACTACGTACCAAGATAAGATATAGTAAATTAATGAGCAGGAACCAATTCTATGATACTGTCTTCCAAAGCATATTGGGTAAACATCATTTTTTCTATCACTGGGGAGTTGTTCTAATACTCAACAGAGATCTTGGGCAAGTTATTTATCTTCTTTAAGTCTTAGTTTCCTTATCTAACCTGGAGGTGGTAATAATACTACCTGTCTTATGTATTGTTGTAATAACTACATAAGTAATACACATAAGACAGTTAGGAAAGTGGCAAAGAGTAAGTATACAAAAATCATATTAAAACAAAACCCAGCAAGTGTATTGTATTATCTACAGGTTGTAAATAGGGGACCTAGTTAAAAAAAAAAAAAAAAAAAAAAAAAAAACTCTACATAAGCTCAGAACTTTAATATATTAGAATAGAATCTATATAATTTTTCCTTTAAGTTCTAGATACACAGTAAGACTTCTTTCTAGGTCTGCAGTCATTTTCTGTACTTTTGTCCTGGCCATTGTGACTTCTCTGCGTGTTCCAGTTATGCTGAACCTGAATACAGACTCTGTTAGAGTGAATCTCCCTCATCCCTTACTTCTGCACTTTGCCAATATAATGCTATTACTTAATGTAGTTTCTAAATAATAAATTAAAGAAAATAAAACCCTCTGTACTTTTCTCCTGGCCATTGTGACTTCTCTGCATGTTCCAGTTATGCTGAACCTGAATACAGGCTCTGTTAGACTGAATCTCCCTCATCCCTTATTTCTGCACTTTGCCAATATAATGCTGTTACTTAATGTAGTTTCCAAATACTAAATTAAAGAAAATAAAATCCATGGTCATATTCCAGATGAAGAACAGAGCATAACTCAAAAACGCCTATTTGCCAGATATTGGTCCCGGAAAAACTAATTCTTTACGCTGGAATCCCTTTGCTTTACAAATAGTCTACACCCATCAGTAAAGCTGCCAGAGCTCTGCATTTGAACCTGTAAATTGTTGAAAAAAGAGGTCTGCTCTTTACCTATTTATAAACTATAGGCAATGATGTGTTGGAGCTGGTGGGCATCAAATGGTACCAGAGATGGTGAGAACTGGTTGTGTGCATCTCTTCCTACTTGCATGTTCAGTGACATTTGGTAGCTTTAAATCAACCAGGTCACTGGTTCTTTAAGAACAGTGGCTAGGAATTCTTACTTCTACCAATAAACCACCCATCCATTTGCCCATCTTACTATCATTCATCATCCGTCCTCTCACTCATTCATCTATACAACTACTCATCTTTACATTCATCATCCATCCATCCATTCAAGTGCCCATATATACATCATCTTGTACAGCTACATCTACAAGATGGTAGCTTGAAATTATGCCATGGATACTGGCAAATACTGAAATTCTTTGCTTTTTGTTTTTCTGGAAAGATAGTTGTTAAACATTTACCGGCACACCACTGACGATAACCTAGTAACTATTCCTTTCCTCTGAACTGAGGGGCAGAATTTTTTTTTTTTTTTGGAGGAAGGGAGGAGGATGGATACAAATTTCACTCCATAAATCCTAGTGTGAAATAAAAGAATAAATTAATAGTTTTTCTATAACTGAATTTCTCTTTTGAGTCTCATTTTTCCAAGTTCTGGAAACTTAATCAGTCTTCATCACCCTTTCCCTGCAGTTACACTTAAGGTCTAGCCCACAATACCACACTGAGGATTAGAGGGGTCATATAGATGACCACTGCTTGTATCAAATACCCAGAATGGCACCTCAGCGGGTGAGGTATACTCACCCACATTTGTTTTCCATCATTGATTTACTCAGTTACTGCTGGTTAACTTTGTCACATGGAAACATTCTACTATTTCCATCCAGCTTTTAGCCTCAGGAAATTCTGTGAAGGTAGCTCAGAATAATCTGCCCAAACACACTCCACAGAATTTCTGCCCTACCAGGCTATACCTGAGATGGTTTGGGGAATATGGGCACACAGACCCTTCTGCTTTCCATACTCTAATTCATATGAAATTTTCTTGCACGTTTCCCCTCCTCCTGGCCTATAGCAGAAATCATTCTATGGAACCTGCCAGTATAAAGTTATTTTATTTCCCCAGTTCCCCATCTCCCCACTCCTGTACTACCGAATGTTTTTCAATCTAGAAAAAAAAAAGAGGACTTTCTTTTACAACATCATAGACTTTGTATTTCTTGAGTCCTCTTAGCACTAGCACCTGCAATTTTGCAATTCAAAGCTTAAGGCTGAGAAACATAAAAGGCTTTTGTTTCTGCTTTTCTGTTCCATGTTTCTCACCTGAGAAAATACTGCTGATTCTATGGGGGAAATGCTAAAAGGTGGAGATAAAAATATGCAAGCACACTTGATAGAACTTCAAACATCCCACCATACATGCTTTAACATAGGTTTTTTAAGAAAAAGGCAGAAGCCTCTTTTAAAACAATACATGGCTTATGCTTTACAGGTGCTTGTACAATCAAGTGAGAGATTACGTACAGAGAAAACAAGTGGAGTGCTAAGAATTAGATCCAGGAACATTGGGTGTAATATGTGATCTGACACCTGTATCACTGGGGGGTAGTTAAGGAGACAAGAATAGCTGCTTGCATTAGAAAGCAGAGCAAAAAAAAAAAAAAACAAGTGAATTCTTTTTGCTTTATGTATTCCACATGTAATCTCCTTACTTGATTCTCAGAGTCCCTTGAAAATTAGAGTGAGAACATTGTCTCATGGTGCACGTAAAAGTTAAATGTTTTCTACTTTCCATTTAAAAAGTTGGCACTGGAGAATTAGATTAAAATCTAATTAAGAATGTGAGATATCACAAAAGTTCATTAAATGCTAAAATTCAGCAAAGTCTTTGTGTGGTTAAAAAAATGTGTGATTAGAGCATCTTAAATTTTATCCCTTCCTAATAACCTTTTTCTGAAGAATGTGAACAACTGATAATCAGATTTACAATTTTTTGGTACCCTTTTCTAAGCTTTCTCAATTATTCACAGCTTCTCCTAACTTCCATAACCCCATAAGAGGCTAATGAATCATTATGAGTGCAAACTCAATATAAGTTATTTCATTTCCCAAAGAGAAAAAGATAATGTCATACAGAACATTCTAAACGAAAGGACTGATCCTAATCCCATACTATTCCAAAAGGAAGGGTTCTTTCAAGTACATCTGTTAATCTTTCTCACAAAGACAAATTTTTCATGAGTTGGCCAAGGAAGGACAGATAATATAACATGGAAATCCCCTGTATGATTATAGTACTTCCCTGGAGTGTGCTTAATGTTAAGTTATGACTTTGCACCTTCAACAAACACTATTGGGAAGAAATTCTTCTAGACACTCTTTCCCTTTTTAATGTAAGTTCATAAATTAAGACAATATATTCCAAGAAAAATTATGGGGCAATATGTATACTTAAATTTAAATTACTTAAATTAACCCCTAGGTTCCCATTGACTTCAA
Source organism: Elephas maximus indicus (assembly GCF_024166365.1). Classification (NCBI taxonomy): domain Eukaryota; kingdom Metazoa; phylum Chordata; class Mammalia; order Proboscidea; family Elephantidae; genus Elephas; species Elephas maximus. The sequence goes on from NC_064823.1 coordinate 45,057,357, forward strand.
AATGGTAAAAGGGTAAATAATGAGTAGAACAAGAGTTGTAAAATCAGAGAAACCATTCTATGCAACCCCCTCTTAAAATGCTACTGCGTAAAACCGCAAGAACCCAAATGACCATTCATAAGACATCAAAGAAATATACATGTATTGCGTGTATATATATCTATATACATGTATACAGATATGTATGTAGATATAAATATGCATATAAATATAACTAAATATATACATGGAGCCCTGGTGGTGCAGTGGTTAAGAGCTTGCCTACTAACCAACAGGTCAGCAATTTGAATCCACCAGCTGTTCCTTGGTAACCTTTTGGGGCAGTTCTACTCTATCCTATAGGGTTGCTATGAGTCAGAACTGACTTGACCCTACCTAACAACAACAACAAATACATATGCATATAGAGAGATGCAATATGGATATATTTGTAGATAAATAAAAGTACTTGAACTAGGTTATACCACTGTGATACATAATACCTATTTTCACTTAGTGCATATAGTTCTCTACATCATATCAAAAGGGGTACCTTTATCTGAGATTAAGTTGTATTAAAATAACATGTAGTATAATATCGAGTGACTCCTCATCAGGGGAGAACTCTAGAACATTCTTTATTTTTTGCTTTGGAGATAATACCAAAACAACAACAAAAAGATAACAGATAATTCTGTAAATACCATTGTTATCAAGTCACCTTGGAAGAAATAGTTCTATGGCAAATAGCAACACCATGTTGGCTACACACTGAATCTTGAATAACACAGGGGTCCGAGCATCAGCTATAGTAACTAGACATATTAGTCCAACTCTGTAGCTCTTAGCAAAAACTCTAAAATGACAGAGAGCAGCATTAAGTTCAAGCAGAGTGTTATCCAGAACATAACTATGTTTGCCCCATAAATAATTTCTCCATGAGTCTTCATAGGTAAGATTTTATTTTGTCACATATTATCAACACTTATAACCCAAAACCAAACCTGTTGCCACTGAGTCGATTCCGACTCACAGAGACCTGATAGGACAGCATAGAACTGACTCATAAGGTTTCCAAGGAGCAGTTGATGGATTCAAACTGTTGACCTTTGGGTTAGCAGCTGAGCTCTTAACCACTGTGCTGCCAGGCTCCACCAACACTTATAAGCTACTTAAAATCCTTTCTGGAACATAATACCCTATTTGTCCTATTTAAACAGAGTGACTGGTGAAAGAGAATAATATGTGCTTTTGAAAGCAAATAAACCTGGCTTTCAACCCCAACGTGTTCACTTAATAGCTGAGTAAATTCAGACATATTACATAAAACTTTTGGGGTATCAGTTTCCTCATCTGTAAAGTCGAGATAAAATGATCTACACTCTAAGCTTGTTGCATTTATATAAAATATATATGTGAGTAACTAACAGTAACCAGCTCAAACACTGATTAAAATGGCTAAACACTGGCTCTCTACTGTTGAACATAAAATGACATGTTGAGAAAACAAGAAAAACACAAATTTTACTGATCATTTAATTCTAAAAATCTCCTTTAGAGTATCTGTCCTAGCCCAGGTTGATTAGAAAATAGAGCCTGAAGCAAAGTTTGAGTAACTACTTTTTATTGAGCATTGCCTTAACTTCCTATTGTTGGCTTTGAAGCAGACAAGGTCTTCAAACATCAGAAACACCTATGTAGAGATGTCGTGGAGTGATCTGACTCATACGATGGCAGATGATTTTGAACATCAGAATCAGATGTTATCTTCTAGTCTGTTGTCAAGACTGGAATCACCAGCTCTGGGCAATAGATCACAGTGCTGCATAAATGGTAACAAAATGTTGTGGCTCATCTTGAACTCTAAAGATGTTTTGGGTGAGTAGAAATTGGAAACATTAGCCCTAGAGGCATGCTGAGGAATTTCTTGATTCCTCCAAAAATAGCAAAGTCTCATTCTCATCCTGTACCTAGTTCCAAGATGCTGCCCAGAAGCCTTCTGACATCGTGTGGCTCAGCACGAAAAATAAGGATATGCAATGTACTTGATGGGACTTTGAAGTCAATCATTGCTTGATTTTTCTAGAATGTGTCATGTGGGTGATGCTAATGCCTTAGAATGTATTTTCCAGTAGAGGATGGAGGTAGTAAATAATAGCAACACTTTGAGAAAGGAAGGAAAACAGAATAGTCTGTTTTAATATTTGTTCTGGGTAGTTTAGTTTTCTTAAGAACCTACTCTACAGAGATAAACGTAAAAAAGTTAGAATGGAAGTTCCAATTCCACATTTCTCTTTTGCTTCCCACCCAAATATTTGATTCATTCAAATGTTACAGGTCCCATAAATTTTCATACAAGTTTATTTATTCCTTTTTGTAGAATAATTATTTAAATATTTGGTAAAATATTATAAATGTTAATTTATGAAGCTCAATAAAAGTTAATAAAATTAAAAAAAAATGTTAATTTAATGGTATCTATTGACCATGCCTTCACCACTAACCAGCTGTGGGACTGTCAGCAAATTACCTAATCTCCCTGTTTCCTCAGTTTCCTCATCTATAAAATAGAGATAACAGTTATTTTGATAATCCATAGAGATAATTGTGGAGTACTTAGAAAAGTGCTGGATATTTGTCAAGTGCACAACCAAAGTTAGTTATTGACTTTAGTAGTAGTTGTTGTGTGCTGTTGAGTCGATTCTGACTCATAGCGACCTTCTGTGATAGAGTAGAACTGCCGCATAGGGTTTCTTAGGCTGTAATCTTTATGAGAGCAGATTGCCAGGACTTTTCTCTCACAGAGCCACTGGTGAGGCTCCAACCACTGACTTTTCAGTTTGCAGCTAAGCACTTAACCATTGCCCCACCAGGGCTCCTTTTTAGTAGTAGTAGCATAGAAGTCCTGGTGGAGCAGTGTTTAAGTGTTCAGCTGCTAAACAAAATACCCGCAGTTGGAATCTACCAGCCACTTCTCGAAAGAAAGATGTGGTAGTCTGCTTCCATAAGGATTTCAACCTTGGAAATCCTATGGGGGCAGTTCTACTCTGTTTGGTTTTTTAAAGTCATTTCTTGACTTTGAAGTATTATCAACTGTCTCCATATTTTGAAAGATAAAAACATACAAATTCCTCCCACCTTCCCTCTCTCAGTTCCTTTCTTACAATTTTATTTTATATAAATATAATACATAGTATATAACTTTCAAGGTTTGCAACATTGATATTTTAATCTTAAACTATAATTCCTCCATTTAAAAACAAAATGTACATTCTATAGTCAAATGAACTCAAGCTTTTCATGACTTTTGTGTTCTTTTTGTTGTTGTTATTTAGAGTTTTGTTATAAACTACAGCTTCACTAAGTCTGAGTCATTTATATTCATTCTTCTCTTGGTTGCCTGGATTTTATCATCAAGTAAATTTTTTAAGACGAGCTCAAATGTGCTATATTCTTTATGCCTTCCTGAGATGTTTGTCTCTTCCCTTTATCTTCAAAAGACAACTTGGCTCGGTATAAAATTATGGGGACTGGTTCACATTTTCCCTTCATAGCTTTTATAGTCATTGCTCAGCTGTCCTCTGGCACTGAGCTTGGCACTAGTCCAACCATGACTTCCCATTTAACCCTGGTTCCCTGGACTTCATCACTGATTTTTTTTTTTCTCTAAGAATATTTCTGAGTTCTCTATTTCTTGATTTTTCCTGTTTAAGAATATCTGCCATTCACTTATACACTTCATGACAACTTGGCTGTGTATAATATTCTTTAGACATACTTTCTTTTCCACAGCACTGTGTTAATGTTACCTTATTGTCTTTCATATTGACTCTTGCTGTGGAGAAATTGAAACCCAATTATTAAGCGATGTGGGTGTGTGTGTGTGTAATGTGTGTCAGAATAACTACAGAATTATTTCTTTACCCTCAAAACTATATGATATAGAGAAAGCAAAACTCAGAATACCAATTAAAGCCTAAGTCACTGAAGTACTCACAGGCAGAGAGTTGGATCTGGGAAACAATAAGTATGCCACATAAGTACTAGTGTTCTATATCCCAGGTCCGAGTTTCTATTAACTCCCATTTGATCTATCACTGGAACAATCTAATAATTTCTTGCCACTCAATATTGGCTCAGTTGCCATAACAACTTGGTTGTATATAATATCCTTTTGACATACTTTCTTTTCACACACTGTGTTAATGTTACTTTATTATCTTTTGGTATTGACGATGTGGAAGCTTTCAGGATGGTATATCATGACAGCCATGTATGTCTGAAACTGGAAATGGTGGATGCAGAGGAAAGGCCTCTGAAGCTAATCGGTCACAGGCTCAAACACAATCAAGTTTTGCAAAGAATTCTCTTGTTATAAGGGCAAGATTTTGGTCCACTAGAGGCACTGGTTATGGGTGCCACAGAGGATAGTTTCAAAGCTAATTCTTTCCATGAAACCTCACCTTACCCAGAGGTTTTAGTTTAAGTACAATTGCAATAACCCAGTGATTTGTGCAATGTGTTTAAAGACACCTGTTTGACTACATATGAGCAGATACTTGGTCTCTCTTCAACCTTTCCCTGTACAACACCATACTCGCCTCTCCTTCTCCCCCAACAAAAGGTACCTTTTTATCTTTTAAATAAATTGTTTCAGTAGAATGACATTATTTTCACTTGCAAGCTCTGAATTGCTTGGCAAATTGTTAAACCACTTCCTGAACTCAGATTATCTGATAGTATGTCTTTCTTAGACATTCGTTCCTACTAATATGAAGCAACACTTTCCAAAGTTTTGAAGTAGTCATTTACTTGTGATGGCAAAAAGAAATCTCTTTGTGAAATGAGTCATATCACACATTCACATCACAGTTTAAAAAAATACCTCCTGAGAGGCTCCATAGGCAGATGCACCATGGCGATACTCTATAGCAAAGACCCGAAACGCTAAGTATAACAGATTTAAACATTAATCCGGGAACCCCAAGCATCAAATGAAGGGATAAAGAAATAGATCAAACATAAAACATCAAATGGAAGAAGAAACTGATGATAAAAAAGAGAACCAGGTGAGATACAGAGTGGAAGACCCGGCCAACTAACACAGCACAGCCTCGCCATCTTGGAACACAGCCAGAAACCAGTCACAAAGGGAGTACAGGAAGGCAATTTCACAGAGCTCCAACAGGAGACAGAGAACCTGCCCCATACACCACCTCCCCTCACCCCCGAAGCCGGATCCTGTCATGCCGCTGAGGCTAGAGAGCCACCAGTCTGCTGCCACCCCAGGTCCAAGTCAGCCCACCCACCGTCCTGCCATTTTTTTCTTCTTTCTATTTATTTTCTTTCTTTTCTTTCTGCCTTCCATTTAGCCCCATAAGGCACCCCGCCTCCCTTCCCACCAGCCCTTGGATCCAGCCCTCCCCCATTTGCCAGCCCCCACCATGCAGATAGTTTTATTAGTTTTTAATTTATTTTCTTCCTTCCTTTTCTTTTTCCTTCACACCTAGCCCCGTAAGCCACCTTCCCCCTTCCCGCTGCACCCCACCATAATGCAGTGACTAGAGAGCCACAGTGCACTGGCCCATTGCTGCCTCAGGTCCACCCCACCCCCACACACAGCCCCCATCATGCCACCAATTTTTTTCCTTTCTTTTTTTTTTTTTTTCTTTTATTCTTCTTTCTCCCTCCAGCATAGCCCATTACTTCACCTCCCCTCCATTCCCACCAGTCCTTGGGTATGCCCTGACCCCACAGGCCAGACCCCACCATACCTCCATTTCCTTTTTCATTCTTCTTTCTTCCTTTTTCTTTCTCTCACCCACCTAGCCTTGTATGCCATAACCCCTTCCTGCTGACCCCAGCTGTGCCACTGTGGCTAGAGCATCCTCAGTGCTCAGGTCTGCCGCTGCAACAGGCCCACTCCAACCCTTCCTTCCTACCACCTGACCAGCTGCTGAACAGTGGGAAGTGAACCTGTACCACTCCCCATCTGACACTCACACATATCTGGCCAGGGGCTGTGAATGTTCCCACACTGCCGGACCAATATCAGGAGGCAGACAGCACCCAATCTGCCCTCAGCCACCTTGCCTGATGAGTGAATAGTGAAGTGGGCTCACCCTTCCTGCTGCTGCCCTGTCTGCCAAGACAAGGTGGTAAGAGTTAGGGTGCCCACAGAAGAGCAAGCAGCAAAACAAGCCTGGCCCGCCCACCCTGACATAGCAAAACAAACAAAAAAGAAAAAAACAAAGAAACATATCAATAAATGAAGAAAAAATGCCTTAATGTCTCTGAGACAGCAGACAATACCAAAAAATATAAAGAAGTAGGGCAAGATGGCTCCACCAAGTGATCAAAATAAAGAATCAGATGACATTCCAGTAGAAGAAAAGGTAGTGGAACTACTTGATATGGAATTCAAAAGACTAATATTAGTCAGCACTGGGTGAATATTATAGGACTTTACAAGAGATTTGAAAGAGACCAAGGAAAATACAGACAACACCAAGGAAAGAAGGGGCAGAGATGGCACACAAGGCCAGGTAGAAGAGGAAGGAAAGGAAGGAAGGGATAGAGATAGAAAAAATGAAGAGGTAAAAAAAAAGCAACAACAAAGAAGGAAAAAATATGGCACAAGAAAAACCAGCCAATGGAGGCTGCCCAGACCCGGGGACCCCCTGCACCCGTGGCTCACTAGCCAAACTGTGTAACACTACCAGTTGAGGCAGCTCATGGGGCTAGGTGGGCTGGAGAAAGGAAAGAAATGAAGAGAGGGAGAGAGAGACAAGAAACCAAAAAAGAAAAGAAAAAAAGTGCTGAGGGAGCCTGCCAGCAAGGGTGGTACAGACTCGGAGAGACCATGCACTAGTGGCTCTCTAGCAGAGTGGTGTGGCACAACCCACCAAGAAGGGGCAGGGCTGTCACTCTGGACAAGGTGGGCAGGAGAAAGGAAAGAAGGAAGAGAGAGAGACAGAGAAGAAACCAGAAAAAAATAATACTAATAATAAAATAAAAAATGGTGCTGAGGGAGCCTGCTGGCAAGGGCAGTACAGACCCAGGGCAGCCACATGCCGGTGGCTGTCTAGCCAAGCAGTGTGGCACAGCCAGTTAAGAAGGGGAGGGGACAGCACATGGGGCTAACTGTGCAGGAGAAAGGAAAGGAAGGAAGGGAGAGAGAGAGAAGCAAGGAAAAAAGTAAAAAAAATAGTGCTGGAGGGACCAATTGGTGGGAGCAGGGCAGACCCAGGCTGCAGTGAGCTGGTGTCTCTCCGGCCAAGCTACTGTGGCCTACTGGAAAGCAGTGGAGACCATGTACAGGGAAGAAGAGTGGGGGTGGAAAAGCATGTATTCCTGGTTACTGGGTGCCCTGTCTCCTGATGGGAGCTCTATGAAGTTGCCTTCCCACAATCTATTTGTAGTCCTTGGTGGCTGAGGCCCAAGATGGCAAATCTGTGCAGCATTAGCTGTTAGGGACCTCAACTCCATTGCTCTCCTCATTCTCTGTTCTCTGTCAGTTTCTATTCCATTCAGTGCTTGATCAAGTTCTTTATTCCTTCATTTGATGCTTAGGGTTCCAGGATTGACATTTGTATCTATTTTTCTTAGTTTTTCGAGTCTTTGCTGTAGAGGGATGGCATGGTGCTTCTGTCTATAGCACCATGTTGGCTCCACCTCCTAAAATGAGTTTTATAGTCATATTATGATAGCGCACAACATAAACACATCATTAATATGCTTTAAAAGGTTTATATAAGATGATTTTTCTGGGAAGATGGGTCATAACATTCATATGATCCTCAAGGAAGTTTGTGACCTAGAAAATATTCTTAAAATACTGCCTCGAAGTAATGCCTACTTGATTTTTAAAATAGCATGCAACTGAAATGTCAAAGTATGTAACGTGCAGCAGCTTTTTGTTGTTGTTTGTTTTTTTTTTAGAATTATTCGTCTTATCAGGGTCACTCTAATGAGATCCAAATTTAAGGAATGACCCAAAATTCTTAATTATCATTTACCAATATATACCCATGTGAGGCTATGTAAATATCATTCTATTTATAGTCTATATAATTCATTATTAAGGGTGTTTGAATTTCAGAGAGTTGTCAAAGTTTCCAAAATAAACAAGGTAAGTCAACAATATATATTTTGGTTAATTGGGGATAATTCACATTCTCCTGCTGTTTACTAGAAAAGACAGCATAGAAAGCAGCAGCTTAAATAAACTGGATTTATAATATTGTGTATTTTATTAAAGTCTTATTGTTCCTTTCTTTAAGTTTTGTATGTATCCTCTAAGCTAATTGAGACATTTTCTTTCTATTTCACCTTCAGATTTATAGTCAAATTTTCCTCCACTTTTTATTCCAATGAAAAAATATTAGTCTAGAATTCATAGAATGTCATTTTGAGCACAGAAAGAAGAATCAGATGTTAATAAAAAAATTATTCTACAAACAATAATATTATGTTTATGACTATACATGAATCTAAAAAAGAATTGGATAATAGTTACTATTCACACTAAATATAATGAATTCAGGGCCAAATATCATGTTTAATTTTGTCAAATCATGCTACAGAATATTGTGATGAACTGAGAAAAATGCTACAATGCTTGCAAGGCATACTTTGCAGGAGCAGGTTCAACTCAATATAATAAAACATGACAGGGGCTTAAATAGGAAGCTTGTTTCTCTCTTATGTAAAAGAAATTCAGAGTTAGGCAATCCATGGCTAGTAGATTGACTTTACGAAAGAATTAAGACGCCTTCCGATCTTTTCCCTTTACCTTTCCTAGGATGAAGCCCTAGTCCTCACATTTCAAGGATGATGGTTCTACTGATTCAGAAGACCACATAAGGAGACCATGAAAAAGTGCATCTCTACTCCCTTTAAAGACACTTCCCACTTACTCACACATCACAGAACAAAACACTTCTCGGTCCTGCACCATCCTCACAAATCATTGCTAAGTTTGAGCCCATTTTTGCAGCCACTGTGTCAATCTACCTGCTTGAGGGTATTCCTCCTTTTTGCTGACACTCTACCAAGCATAATGTACCTCTCCAGGGACTGGTACCTCCTGATAACATGCCCAAAGTATTAAAACATGAGACAAAGTCTAACTACCCTCACTTCTATGGAGCATTCTGGCTGTATGTCTTCCAAGGCAGATTTGTTCGTTCTTTTTGCAATCCATGGTATAGTCAATATTCTTTGCCAACACCATAATTCAAAGATGTCAATTCTACTTTGGTCTTCCTTATTCCTTGTCCAGCTTTTGTGTGCATATTGATGCGATTGAAAATACCATGGCTTGGATCAGGTACACCTTGGTCCTCAGGGTGACAGCTTTGTTTTTTAACACTTTAAAGAGGTCTTCTGCAGCAGATTTGTTCAATGAAATATGTTTTTTGATTTCTTGACTGCTGCTTTCATGGGTGTTGATTGTGGATCCAAGTAAAATGAAATCCTTGACAAATTCAATCTTTTCTCCTTTTATCATGATATTGCTTATCGGTCCAGTTGTGAGGATTTTTGTTTTCTTTATGTTGAGATGTAATGCATACTGAAGGCTGTAGTCTTTGATCTTCATCAGTAAGTGCTTCAAGTTCTATTCACTTTTAGCAAGCAATGTTGTGTCATCTGCATATAGCAGGTTGTTAATGAGTCTTCCTCCAATCCTGATGCCCCATTATTCTTCATATAATTCAGCTTCTCAGATTATTTGCTCAGCATACAGATTGAATAAGTATGGTGAAAGGTTAGAGAACTTAAAATTGGGAGATTATCCTGTATTATCCAATAGGACCAATCTAATCACATGAGCCTTTAAAAGCAGAAAATGCTCTCCCAGATGGACGCAAAAAAGAGCTACAGCACGAGGGGAATTCAGGGAGATTGCAAGCATGAAAAAGACTTAACACAGCACACTGTTGATAGTTTTGAGATGTAGGTGCTGCTCAAGAACCAAAAAGATGCCTCTAGGAGCTAAGGGCAACCCAGAGCCAATAGACAAGAAGAATGCAGAATCCTCAGTCCTACAACTGCAAGGAACTAGATTCTGCAAACAACCTGCATAAGCTTGGAAGCTGATTCTTTCCCGAGCCTTCTGATAAGAAGCCAGCTGGTTACCACCTTGATTTTGGCTTTATAAAACCCAAGGCAGGGAAACCGATCTAGGCTTCTGACCTACAGAACAGTGAGCTAATAAATTTGTTGCTAAATTTGTGGTAATTTGTTACAGCAGCAAAACCAATACACCAGGTCAGGATCTATGGTCTTCCTTCTATATGCATGGATCCCTAGTGGCACAGTGGTTGAGAGTTTGGCTGCTAACCCCACTTCGGAGAGTGCCATCTGGGGTCTTAAACTCTAGTAAGCGGCCATCTAAGAAGCATCAATTGGTCTCAACCCACCTGGAGGAAAGAAGGACGAAGAACACCAAAGATACAAGGTAATTATGAGCCCAAGAGACAGAAAGGGCCACATAAACCAGAGACTACATCAGCCAGAGACCAGAATAACTAGATGGTGCCTGGCTACAACCAATGACTGCCCTGACAAGGAACACAACAGAGAACCCCTGAGGGAGCCAGGCAGCGGTGGGATGCAGACCTCAAATTCTCCTAAAAAGACCAGACTTAATGGTCTGACTGAGACTAGAAGGGCCCCAGAGGTCATGGTCCATGGACCTTCAGTTAGCCCAAGACAGGAACCATTCCCAAAGCCAACTCTTCAGACAGGGATTGAACTGGACTATGGGATAGAAAATGATACTAGTAAGGAGTGAGCTTCTTGGATCAAGTAGACACATGAGACTATGTGGACAGCTCCTGTCTGGAGAGGAGATGAGAGGGCAGAGGGGATTAGAAATTGACCAAATGGACATGAAAATAGAGAGTGGAGGGAAGGAGTGTGCTGCCTCATTATAAGGAGAGCAACTAGGAGTATACAGCAATGCGTATATAAATTTTTGTAAGAGAGTGACTTGATTTGTAAACTTTCACTTAAACCACAATAAAAATTAAAAAAAAAAAAAAAAGAGTTTGGCTGCTCACCAGCCACTCCTTCCTTGGAAACCCTATGGAGCAGTTCTACTCTGTCCTATAGGGTTGTTATGAGTTGGAATCTACTTGACTGCAATGGGTTTTCTATATGCATGGTATGTAGAGCTGAAAATTCTGGGTCAATTTATTTGAAAAAAAAGGGGAAAATGTGTCGTTTGAGGTTTGAATTAATGAATAAAGGAAAGAATGAAGCGGGCTTGCTGTTTTTAACATTAAATAGAAGCAAAACTATACAGCTAAATATAGCTCTCAAAGTTTAGAACTTTTTAGGAAACAAAATTCTTTACTTCAAATTTCACCACTGAATATGCTGTACCTTTAAGATTGAATAAAAGGTATTTTAGTTTTCTAGCACTGCTATAGCAGAAATACCACAAATGGGTGGCTTTAACAAACAGAAATTTATTTTCTCACAGTTTAGGAGGCTACAAATCTGAATTAGGATGCCAGTTCTAGGGGAAAGCTTTCTCTCTGTTGGTTCTGGAGGAAAGTCTTCACCTCTTTAGCTTCTGCTCCCTAGTTCCTTGGAGATCTCCATGAGTCTTGTAATCTATCTTACCCCATCTCTGCTCACTTGCTTGATCTCAGTGGTTAAGAGCTTGGCTGCTAACCAAAAAGTAGGCAGTTCTAATCTACCAGCCACTCATTGGAAACAGTCCTACTCTGTCCTATAGGGTTGCTATGAGATGGAATCGGCTAGACAGTAAGGTATTATATACACACACATACATACATATATATCTCAAAAGGGATTGATTTAACACACACACTACACTAATCTTGTGTCATTAACACAACAAAGACTACCCATTCTAAAATGGGATTATAACCACAGGCATAGAGGATAGGATTTACAACACGTATTTGGCGGGGAGGGAAACCCTGGTGGTGTAGTGGTTAAGTGCTACAGCTACTAACCAAAGGGTCTGCAGTTCGAATCCTCCAGGCACTCCTTGGAAACTCTATGGGGCAGTTCTACTCTGTCCTATAGGGTCGCTATGAGTCGGAATCGACTCGACGGCACTGGGTGTGGTTTTTTGGTTATTTTGGGGGGACACAATTCAACCCATGACACAGGATAGTACAATCGAAACTCTCTTATCTCTCACATACGAGACTGGCAATTGGTCAGTTAATTTTTATTAAAGTCAGGTACATTGAGAACACATAAATAAACATACACACCTTAAATACGGAGCCCCAGTGGCATGGGGTAAGAGCTATGGCTGCAAACCAAAAGGCTAGCAGTTCAAATCTACCAGCTGCTCCTTGGAAGCCCTATGGGGCAGTTCTCCCTCATCCTTCAAGGTCACTATGAGTCAGAATCAACTCGACAACAAAGAGTTTGGTTTTTCCTTAAATATTCTATTTTAGCTTAAAACACAAATGTACATTCATTGGCCAGTCTTTTATGTAGACTCTGGGCCTTTCTTTGAGAGTAAAAATGACATTTTTCTTGCACTTCTCATAAAATTTCCAGTTTGAGTTTCTTTAAAATAGAAGAAAAAAATTAGAGAAATTTACAATGCAATTTGAGTGAATAATCCTTCCAAAGTTTTTTCTTCCTCATTGTTTTTTCATCATCTCTTCCACACTTAATTCATCGCCATTTCTTTTGTCTACATGTCTTTATGCTTTTCAAAGTGTTCAAAATTAGTTTTCTTAGACCTACAGCTATTACTCATTTTGTATTCATGTTTTACTGGTTTATATTATTATCTTATTAAACTGTGTAATCAGAACAATAAGCAGTATTTGCATGAGCAGGTTTGGTTTTTGATAAACAAGAAATAAATGAGTGGGTGCAAAGTATGCATGCTTTTTGAACATTCTGGGTGCAGTACATGTAAGTCAATATATTTGCAGAAGGAATAGAAAGCAAGCCTTAGTTTGGTGAATTAGCTAAAAGGAGTGGGAAAAGAGGATTAACAAATTTTCACTATCAGCTACAGAACAGCTAATGAAGAAAAACAAAGCAAAACACTAAACTGTCTCTACCTAAAAGCTCAATCTCTGGTTTCATTGAGATCTTTGAGCTTTACCTACCTCAAGCATATAGAACCATCAATCAGTCTTTCTCTGATTCAGAGAAATGTTGGCCTGATAAAAAATGAATTTGTACCTTTTCCCTGTTCCTTTGTAATTCCTAAGAGTCAACTAGAGTTTCTCAGACCAAAGGGTGAGATGGGAAATAACAAGGATGTAAGACTCATTTTTCTCAAAATGAAGTGGGGAGGGACTCAGAGCAAGGATGGGGAAGAAGAAGGGAGGAGTATCAGATCCTATTTGATAAACTTTTTCATCTTGTGAAATGGTGACTTTAATGGAAATTTCTGGGAAAGAAAAACAAACATGATTTTCTAGTAAAATAATAAAAAATTTATTTTCACTAATTAAACCTTTTCTACCAAAGAATTTCAATTATGTCCTAACCTCCTAAACTGCTTTCACATTTTAAAACAATTTGTAGTTTTCATTTAAGGAAGATTTCTTCCCAACACCCAGACTTGAGGCTCTCTCATTGGATTAGTTGAACAGTTTTAATTTTTCTGATTTAGTTTATAAAAGTATTAATAACAAAATCACAACACTGAAAGAAATTTGTAAAGAAAAAAATAATATGACTCTTACTGGTCCAAGAAAACTGTTTTACTTTTAAACTTCTCTTCCAAGGTTTTGTCTACACACATGCATAGTTTTGACATAATTGTAAGCACACTGTACACTTTTATTATATTTTTTTTCGTTTAACATTATACAATAAACATACGTCTATTTTGTTAAATCACTTTCACAATTACCATTTGGAGAATTCCTTTCCAAACTAACATATGCTGCTTGTTAGGAATAAAATTCTCTGTACTATTGCCTTCATTGTCTTACTGTGGCATATAGGTGACTGATCCTTAGTCGTATACAGGCAGTAACTACATGGTTAAGAGCTTAGGCTTTAGAATCAGAAAGATTTTTCTTTGAGTGCAGGCTCTGCCACTTAGCAGCTAATGCAATGAATTAGAAAAAATGCAATGACTGAGTAAAAGCATGCATATAAAGCTCTTAGCACAGTGCTTTACACATAAAACCAAAGCCAAACCAGTTGCCATCGAGTCGATTCCAACTTATGAGAGCCTCGTTGTTTCAGTGTAGAACTGGGCTCCATTAGGTTTTCAATGGATGTGATCTTTTGGAAGTAGATTTCCAGGCCTTTCTTCCAAGGCACTTGTGGTTGGATTCAAACCACCAACCTTTGAGTTAGTAGCCAAATGCTTAACCTTTGGCACCTTACACATAGTAAGTATTTAACAAATGGTAACTTATTGTGAGATAACTGATATCTGTCCTCTTTAACTCTTATACTCCCTTCAGTTCCCACACATAAAGTATTTCATAATTTAAAAATAAAAATTGAGATGTGGGGTGAAGACCCAAATAAAACCCCACTTTTTTCGTAAGTCATTCCGAATCCCGTTTGGACTTGATGACATATCCCTGCTGTTTGCCCCACTCATTTGCCCATCCCCTGGGATTTCTATTGTCATTTAAATCTTCATCTAAACATGTTCTATCTTCTCAGATAACCTGTAAGCTACCTAACACTAGGTAATATTGTACTCTTTGTGACCTCAACAGAGGAAGATATGATTGCTTTCAGTTTGCTACATTTCCAAAGCAGTGTCTTCTGTTCACAGTATTTCCACTTTGTCCTAGCTGCCAGCAGTGGTTCCAATTTTGCTCATCCTCATGGGTTTTATAGTTTTTTCTCATTTTCCTTGGCCTAGCTTTACACATCTTTTAAATTAACTGTAAGAACATTTGAATTTAGAAAGAAGAGATCGTGGTGGAAGAAAATGGAGCTTTGGGTGGAGGATAGAGTATTTCAAATGCTGAGATGGATAAATAAATTTAAAACCTTTGTTTAATCTTGTTTTCCATTGTGTTTATTTACCTTACAAATCCTTTACTGGAGGAGTCTTAAACACACATATTTGAAAAGAGAGGCTTTTTAAACATATGTCCAGGCATTAACCAAATCTATGCAATAAGCTATAGCCCAGGAATCTGCCAATTTTGCTAGGTTTGGCATGTTTCAAAACTAATTTTTATGATAGAGTCCAATGGAATCACAAACTTCGGTGTATTTGACAGGGTCTTCACTCAAATCCAACACAAATCAACTTCTGCAGATACAAAGATTGAAAGAAACCCATTTTGACAATCACAGCAAAGTCAAATGAAATACAGGTGGAATAGCTGCTCTGTACACTCATATCTGCAACTTGAAAGTACCATTTGTCATATGTTAATATTGGCAATGGTTTCAGTTAGCCACATTTTATTCTACTGCTGCCAAATCAAAAGTCATTACTTTTTAATTTGCTGGGTCCTTAACCACTACTCAAGGAATAAAGGCACAGAATATAAAATCACGAGTGTTTAGCAGGGCTAGTGTGAAATCTCAGCATCATTTTAAACCTAATTACGCTTGAGTTATACGTGCTTCCTAAGCTGGTGAAAGCTACATTTGTGGTATTCAGAGTTGGCTTAAGGCAAAATAATATTTGATTAAAATTGAATTTGTACATCTCAGCCTCATAAACTTATGCCATGGTAAACAACAGACCAAAGAATTAAGTCTATTCATGCTTTTCAGGGAAAAGCATAGGAGATACTCAATTTTCTTGGTCCCATGGGGCATTATTAAGGAAGGATGTGTCATGCTGGTCATATCATACTCAAAGCCTCCACTCTTGGGAGCCATTTCATTTCTTCTGATTAAGAATAATCATAGGTTCAATCAACAACCAAGAGTACTTATAAACTAGGGAGAGATTGATCATAAAAGAGAAATTTAAAAAAAAAGCTATAAAGAGCCTAAACTTTCTTTCCACTCTTCATGAACCAGTATAATTAAGTTGTTTGGAGCAGTGCCTGGTTAAAATTCTCTTCTTCCATCTCTCCTTGTTGAACCCTGCTGTCTTAGGCTGGATTCTCCAGATAATCAAAACCAGTGAAGAGACAGGTTTACCGCAAGGAAATGGCTGAAGCAATTATAGAAGCTGTCTAGTCCCAATCCATAGGTCAGGCATCAGGCTGAAAGCTTCTCCTGGCTCATGCAGCTCTGGGAGATTGCAAACCCAAGATCAGAAGATCAGATGGCAGGCCATTGGCTCACAGACTGCAGAGGCCAGTGAATTCCAAGATCAGCAGGTAAACTGCTAGCTCAAGTCCCAAGAACCAAAGGTCAGATAATGACAAGGTGGATGCAGGATCCAGACAGCGAGCCTTGCTGGAACATTCATTTATACACTGAGATAGGCTATGCCCCCAAGGAAAATCCCTTCAACAGATCGGCTGCTCACAGCAGAACTCATCATGGAGTTGATTACGTCATTACACACCTGCCAAATTACATCATTAGATACCTACCAAACCACTGAGAATCATGGTCCAGCTAAGTGGACACACAACCTTAACTATCACACCTAAATCACCCCTTGCTTACAATATAAACTTCGGTCATCTCTTCTGTAAATCTTTTCCTGGTAATCCTCACTGCAGTAGATCTCAGTATTTCATGGCCCTCCCATAAGGGTCACAATTGCTATGGTCTTCCAGGTAAGGTCTTTCTCCCCCATTAAGTTTCCATTCTTAGAGAAAGACATGTCAGAGAACTCAATCTGTTATCTTTAGTACCCCCACCATGGTGCCTAACATAATACCACCCATACTGGAGGGAAAAAGAAATTGAATCCATTTCTCTCCCCTATGGATCTCTCCTAGTCACAATCAGTAGATGGCAACAGTGCCGCCTTTAGCAGAGGTAAAGCATTGTAGCAACATTCTGGATGTTGCTCATTAATGAAATCACTCCTGAATTTCCCTCTTTCTCCTTCTTTCACAGCTGAGCCATCAATTCATAAACGTTAATTCATAACAGTGTACATGCCAGCAATTTATGAGTCTCACTGGTTTGCAATTCTCTGTGTAATTATCTGAAAAATGGAGGTGGAAATATTGAAATTTAATAATTCCCATCCCCCTTCCCATTAACACAACACTTTCGAAACACAACATAATTGCTATTAACATAATAGATCACATGCACGTAATGAGTAAAGCATGCTCTTGGGTGGAGAGAAAAGTATATCTTCCATTCCCCCTGTTTCTATCTGGGGAAGCTTCAGCTAGAGAGAAATCCTTCAGCCTTTCTCTCCACTTCTTACTTATCCCTCTCTATTATTTTTTTATGGGGGGATAGGGGTCCTAGTGGCACAACGGTTAAGAGCTACGTTGTGCTAGACTCCTAACCGAAAGACTGGCAGTTCAAATCCACCAGCCACTCCTTGGAAACCCTATGGAGCAGTCCTACTCTGTCGTACAGAATCACTATTGTTCTGATGGGGGAATGTAGAAGACACTGAACAAGCTGAATCCACCATTTCCTTTCTCTCTTTTTGGGGGGGCCTTCTATCCACTGGGCATGGGCATTCAGGAGTGTGCTCTGTGCCACGTGGTAAACATCCTATTCTTCAAGGGAAGTCAGCAGTTACCTGGTTCTGCTTATCCACTGTTAAGTAAGTTTGTCTAGAAGTGGTGAAGTGTTAAGAAGGCAGTTGTGGTTTCATATCTATGTCATGATCTTCACATCAGCCTTTTATTAGTAATAAACCTGGCATTTTCATCTCCATCTATCTGACTCCTTAGTCTATCCTTATGCGGGGGAGGGGACCGGAGGGAAACTCAGTTATTGTGGAATTACAGAGACCGCATATGTGTCAGAGTGGAAAGATGCTCCAGAGGGTTTTCAAGACTGTGACCTTTCAGAAGCAGATTGCCAGGCCTTGCTTCTGAGGCACCTCGGGGTGAGTTTGAACCACCAATCTTTCAGTTAATAGTCAAGCACTTATCCATTTGTGCTTCCCAGGGGTTCCTTATAAAGGGAAAGGAATGAACAGATGTTTTATTTAGGGCCCCCTGAAACTCCAATAAACGGTATTCCACACTACCTTATATTTTAAAGCTCAATTTAAAAATAAAAATATTTAATCTCATGGGTTCTTATTTCATGCCTAAGAATTTTCTGTTGTTTTACAGCCAACATTTGAACTAATGTGCCTAAAATTTCTTACTTTCAATCATTAAATGCCCCATCAATGCCGATATTAAATAATATTAAAAAATACATAATCCCCCAAAGACTACTATCTTTTTTTGCATATAATTGGCATCAAAATCAGTGGACCTAAGCAACTACAGTTTTTACAACAAAATGATTTAATGTCATTCTATTGGCCCCCGGGGATATTTTCATTCTTTCTAAAAGTGGTTTGACATGTTTTCAACATTTGGTTAATCAACTGAAACAAAGCGCATAATTTTACCTCACCACGTAAAATGCTCAAAAGCATTTTGCTTTCTTGACTAGCCAACTCTTAGAGCTTTGTATAAGCCCTGTTTCTTGACAAGACCTTGAGCAATTATTTATTTCAAAACCCTGGGTGAATAGGCATTTAATAGTCTCAAAATAAACCTTGATATTTTCCGTTATTAATCAGTTACAGCTTTTGGGAAATTTGAGAAGTTTTAATGGAATGGGCCAATTATGTGTACATTTATATCCCAAAGCCACAAATTCTTCCTCTTTTATCACAAAATTTGCATAATCCTTAACCAATTTCAAGTTGAGATTTAAGCATAATATCATTTCTAGACTCTTCTTCACCCTTTCCCCAAAATCTTTAAAGAGCAGGAAAATTAATAAACGAAGATATTAGTTAACAGAATTTTCATTTATGCCAATGTTCTTCCTTTTCAACTTGGTTCTTTCCTGGTTTTTTATTTTGTTTTTGAATTTCATATGCATAAAGTTGGATGTATCACAATCTATTGTTCCTGACAAATTCTCATAATTAGTGTATCCATCATTTTTTATTTGGTTATTTTAGTACTACTTTTTATAATGTGATGTTTTACCAACAAATCCACTACTCACAACAAATCTAGGGTTTTGACAATAATGTATTTAACCATATGTTCTCCCTACACCAACCCACTCAAACTCTGCCTTTCCCCACCCCCCCATTATCTTGAATCATATCTTCATTACTTCATTGACTTCATTCCATCTGTATATAGTCATAAAAAGTACTAGCTCTGATTTTCTAGTCAAAGAAATTTTAGTTCCCATTTTAGAATATATGATGCTGTTTAGTACCATGAGCCATCTTATTTACCATTTCTGATACTCAAGACTCCCTGTCCACCAAACTATCATTACAGAAACTCAATCTAATTTGTATTTCTTCATGACTACTCAGGAAAATAATATTACTCCATACTATCCCCTCTTGATTATAATCCTACCCCCAACACTATCATCATCTGTTTTATTGTTCACATTTTCTAAGAAGTTTCAGTGTTTAGGTCAGTTCTTTCTTATCCATTTTTATAAAACCATTGAGCCTGGCAGTATGTCATCTCTCTATTTCCTGGTATATATTCCTACGTGCTTTGCACAATATAGATAAATATTAAGTGATGGTAGTGCTGGTTATTTAAATCTTCAAAAATCAGAGAAAGAGAGAGAAGAAACTTGTGTCTATTAGCACAGTAGCTGTGAACTAGGTAAAGCAGAAAGCATATCAGTAATGCTTAACATGATTGCCAGAAAATTATAGTCATCAAATTCAACAAATATGTATTGAGTGCCAACTTGTGGCAGGCACAGTTCTAGATGCTTGGGCAACATCAGTGAACAAAACAGACAAAAACCCCTGTCTTCAAGAAGATTATATGCTATTGGGGGCAAAAAAAATTATATCATTTAAAGTAATTGAAGTAGTATGTGAGAAGATGATAAATGCTATGGGGAAAAAAATATACAAAGCAGAACAGGATAAGGCGGGTAGGGTAAGCTAGAGATAGGGGACATGGGCAAAGTATTAAATAAAGGAGTCAGGGAAGGCTTCATTGAGAAAATGCAATTTGGGAAAGATATGAAGAAGATTAGGGGGTTTTCTAAGCATATTTCTGTTAAAAGAGCATTTTAGATAAAAGGAATATCCAAATCATGGGTGCCAGGTGGGAGAATACCTAGAAAATGTGAGGAAAAGTAAGGAGTCTACTGTGACTGCAGGAGGCTGAACAAGGGAGAGAGTAGTAGGAGAGGAAGATGAAGCAGAAATGGGAGGTCCCAGGCTTATATCTATTGCATGGATTTCAGCTTCTCCCTTGAGTGAAATAGGAAGCTATCTCAAGGGTTTTAGCACAGGAGTGTCACAACATGTTTCAAGTCTTGAGACGCTCGCAACAATTGATTTTTGAGAATGGCATCTAAGGGGACAAGAATAGAAAAAGAGAGACCTGACTAGGGATTCTAGTGACTCAATGGAGGTGGCGATAAGTGTATAGATTCTGGGTATATTTGAAACTGGAGCCAACAAAATTTCTTGAAGGATTGAATGTAGGATATGAAAGAACAGATGTAGCCCAAAATGGAAGGATGACTGAAATAGGATTGGGAACAATGAGGAAGATCACGCTGAGTTTTGGATATGTTGAGTCTGAGATGTATTAGACATCCAAGTGGAGATATTGAGTATTTGAGTCTGAAAGACAGATGTGGTTTAGAGGTATGAATATGGGAGTAATTATCTTTTAGATTATACTTAAGGCAATGAGACCAGAGGACATCACAAAGACAGTGAATGTAGATAAAGAAGAGGAAAAAGAGAAAAGAACCTAATAGCCCCAAATTAAGAAGAATAAGAGGACCCAGGCATAAAGACTGAGCAGAAGCAATGAGCAAGACTGAGGAAAACTAAAACACTGTGGTAACCAAGTCTGGAAACCATGGAAAGAAATTTTATTAAGGAAGATGGAATGATCAAATGTGTCAAATGCTGTAAACAGGTCAAGTAAAATGAAGATTGAGACATAACCATTGAATTAGCTTCATGGAGGTCACTGGTGACCTTAAGAGGAGCAGTTTTTGTATTGATGAAGGAGAATTGGACTGGGGGGGGTACATAAAATTCTTTTGCTCCAAAGGATAGCTAAGAAATTGAGTTTTAGGTAGACTGAAAAATGGGGTCAGGAGAAATAATTTTTAAGATAAAAAAAATACATGCTTATATATTCATGAAAACAAACTGGTAGAAAGGGAAAATTTGATGATGAGGGAAGGGAAGGGAATGTTATTCGAGCAATGTCCTTGTGTAGGCTAGGAAACATTTGGCGAGGATCTAAAGCACAGGTAGGGAAATTCTAGATTGGAACAGGATAGTTCATCTCTGGTACTAAGTGAGAAGACAGAATCTGCAGATGCAGAAGCAAATAGTTGATAGTTGTACTAGTGGAAGCCTGTGGTTGTTCTCTTCTAATTGCCTCAATTTTCTCAATGAAGTAGAAAACAAAATTCTTGGATGACAGGAAGGATGGGGAGGGGAGGTTGTAGTCTGAGGAAATGGGAGAAGGTATGACTTAGTTGCCTAGAAGAGGTAAAAGAGAAAGAATCAGAAACATATATTGTGATTGCCTTTTAACATTGATGACTCACTTGAGGTTCTTGGTCATGATTTAAAGTGAGACTATTCAGTATGCCACCAGGTGCTCCTTGGAAACCCTATGGGGTAGTTCTTCTGTGGCCTATAGGGTCGCTATGAGTTGGAATCGACTTGATGGCAACAGTTTTTATGATTTAGTCAGTATGGTGGCGTGTTTTCCTTGATTCATATTCAGTTGCCAGGGAATGAAGTAGGCTTAGAACTAAATTATTCAGAGTTGTGGCTTTGCCAAGATGAATATACAGAAGAAAAGAGCAAGGGAGTCAAGGATAAATGAAAGGAAGTGTTACAATGATTATTCTTGGACTTCAAACTGGTAAGGAAGAGAGTAAGTACATGATTGGAGTAAGGGATAGTATAGAGATGGTGGGATCAATGATCGTATGTTCTGGTGAAAGAGAAGGGTCATTGTACTCAAGGGTACTGTTGTCGTTAGGTGCTGTTGTGATGAGTCAGTTCCTATTCACAGCAACCCAATGCACAACAGAACGCAACACTGCCCTGTCCTGTGCAATCCTCACAACTGTCGCTATGTTTGAGTCCATTGTTGCAACTGCTGTGTCAATCCATCTCTTTGAGGGTCTTCCTCTTTTTCTCTGACCCTCTATTATATCAAGCATGATGTCTTTCTCCAGGGACTGGCCTCCCTGATAACATGTCCAAAGTACATAAGACAAAGTCTCTCCATTCTCACTTCTAAGGAGCATTCTGACTGCACTTCTTCCAAAATAGATTCAGTCATTGGGATGATGAAGGAGTTGCTAATAGTGGTGATAACAAAGGTTAGGAATATGACCATGAGAAATGAATAACTGGGGTAGGGTGGAGGATAGCTTCAGAGGAGAGGACTTTAAGGATCTAACAGGACAGGGTTTTGGAATGATTCTCTACCCTAATGAATTATACACTAATATTGATAAGAGTGACTGTAAACCAGGAGTTAAAACTGATGAGAAATGAGAATCACCCAGAATCTGTAGGTGATAGTGACAATGAAGGATAGAGAATTATACAGTTTGAAAATGTAAGAGTCAAAGTTGGGGGGTCTTAGAGGGGAAAGCGAGAATAACCTGAAAATAAGAAAGAGGAAACCTACTCCATTTCCAGGTCCACTAATTTAAGGCCATGGGCAAAAAAAAACAGTTGCTGTCAACATGATTCTGACTCATAGTGACCCCATGTATGTCAGAGTAGAACTGCACTCCAAAGAGTTTTCAATGGCTAATTTTTGCAACTAGATCATCAGACCATTTTTCCAAGGCACCACGGGGTAGACTTGAGTCACCAACTTTTCCATTAGCAGCCCAGCACCTTAACAGTTTGCACCACCCAGGGACTCTGGGTAAGAAAATAGACCCCATTTAAGAGGGTTGCAGGGACGGCAATGTCCTAATGAGAGAACTAGCTTTCTAGTACAGTAAGAAGGAAAAGGAAACATTCGGAGCATAGGTGAAGGATACAGGGGATTTTGCTGGTAATGGACCTAAATTGCCAGAACGCAATAGGATGGAAAGGTTTTAGGGGTTAAGGTATAGGAGGAGCACAGAAAAGAATGGTAATGTACAGAATTTCTACGGGAATAAACGTGTGTCTTCCAGTTTTTCCATCACAACTCATACAAGCATAGACACTCCACTCTATATTTAGTGCTTAACAGTTGATTGCCCAGAGCATAGATTATCCAAGATTTTTCATTTCACTGCTCACTCTAATCGCTCAAGAAATGGTAATGGAAAGGAAGTGGAAATAAGACTCAAAATCCATATTAACTTAAAAATGTTCAGGACATCATCGGATTAAAAGATAAAGTGGGGTAATAAGAACAAGTTATTTACAAAAAACAGTTAAGAATTACCTGAGGATTTCACTTGTTTATGCTATTCATGTTTTCTACTGCCATGGCATTTTTAAGTTTCATGTCTGAGTATAATTCCTTGGATGTGCAACTGAAAATTATAGTTTTAAAAAGAGCAACTGATTAGGAGGAAGCCTGGGATCTTTGGCACAGCTGAAAGAGGAGGATTTCAGTTCTAAGTTAAAAAACACAGATGTGTCCACAATGACAGAGTTTATAATAATGAAGCACGTTTCTTCTCATGAAAATAAAGGATTGTTTGCAAGCACAAATTTAAAATAGCTAAAGCCCCTGTTACATGAAGCATTGACTAAAAACTTGCTGGTCCAATGAAATACTACACGGATCATAAAAGACATAAAATGATTTCCAATGTTTTTCTGGTGAAAAAAGCTGCTTATAATAACATGTCTAGTATGATAAAAAAAAAAAAACATAAAATTAGGGAGTCAGATGACACTCCTAGAAAAAGTATTCATCAGAATCTAAATGGCCACCTCACAGAGGTGAAAGTTCAAGTGATTTATTCTCTGTAATTTTTATATTTCTTGGATCTTCTCCAATATTATCATTTTAATCAGGAAAAATATAATAATGCCACTATTATCATAAATAATAAAAAACAGTAAAGAATATAACAAGTTTATGACATTATTGTGTAATGTTAATGTATAGTTCCACCTACCACAGAACACAGCCTTAAAATGCTAAGTTATAACTTCAGTTCTATCACTGACTTGATTTATAGCTTCAAGCAAATAATAGAGTCATTTGTGTGACTATTGTCTCATTTCAAATAAGATAATAAAAAGTGATTACACCAGGGTGGGGTGGATTAACTGATCAGTGCTTGAAAGCAACTTTGGAAAAGTGATGTCAACAATTTTGAAATTTTTTTTTTTTTAATTTGCAGATAAAAGTCTCTTTTTTTCCCAAAAAACGAATCCAGAAACTTTCAGCTCCAAAAGCCAAACTCTGTTCTGTTACGTGTGGGCAATTAGTTGCACGTGCCTAATCGAGGGCAGAATCTGGCCCATAAAATTTGGAACAATCTGGATATTTTTTAAATCTGGAACAAATTAAAATCTGTTTGATAAATAAATTATGATGTGACCCAATTCAAATGGGCTTTGATGTGTTCAAGAAATAGTATTCTCACTTATGTGAGAAAACAGAAATAATTTTATTTAACCCAATCTAAAGCAGATAATTCTTGAGAAGGAGAGAGAAGAGAATATCACCACTGTCCTTTCCCCAGGGTCACTCTCTGGTCCTAACGCATCAAGTCTATAGAAAGTGTGTTTGTATGTCATTACTTTAATGAATGCCTCATACAACGAAAGAAAAAGAAGAAAGGAGAGAATAGAGTAGAAGACAGAAGAGGAAAGAGAGGAGAGGAGAGAAGAGTTACGTACGTGAATAAACCTAAGCCCTCCTGAGAATTCATACTTGAGACTTCCACAGGCGTCTGCTATACTTTTAGTATCCACAAGTCCCCTATCCTGTGCTTCCTACCTACTACAGAGTGACCCATTCTACAAATGGACTTTTCCCAAAGTCATCTTGTCAAGTATAAAATCAGCCCAAGTAAAGTGAATTTTCTTTTCAGCTTTTGTTTCTATTTCAATTTTGTTTAGCATGGCATCTAAACAGGGTCACCAAAGTTTTGCTTCTAACAATTTCTAAAGCCACTTTCAATTTTTCATTTCTTAAAAGTAAATTGAAAAATAAAAAAAGTAAACTGAGTTCCATACCTAGATCTTTATCTTGTTCTAAACAATTTATTTTAATGTCTCATTTTTAAATTCAGATGTACACTTTTTTATCCTTGTCATGTCACTGAGTTAAGGGTCAGCACAGAGAAATAACAAAAACCACAGCTCCCCTCCCCACCTCTGCCTTCAAAAAAAAAGGGTTAGCTGTGCAGTGTTCGTATTGTTCATTCTTCTGGCCGTGTGTGCTCAGCTATTTATCACCCCACAAAGCATGATCTGTTTCTCCTTTATGGTCCTTTCAACACACACAAAAAAATTGGCATCTCTTCTCCCTGCCCCTCAAGAGAGTCATCTGGATTATAACCACACCACCCATGGGATTAAACCACTTGTAAAGAAGTGGAGTTCTTTTCATTTAGTTCTTGAAACTCTAAAAACAACCTTAAGCTATCCTCCTAAAAACATTAAAAGGAACATTTTTGTGTGCTCTTCAGTCATCTTTACAAGTTATTGTGAAAGGATAAAAGCGGCTTGTTTGCATCCTATGCAAACATTATTTCGAAATAGCCTTGCCTACCGCCATAGATACGGTTGTAAAATCAGAAGAGAAAGGCCAAGTTCTTTCTAAATGGCCTTTACTTTTTTACTCTACACACAAAAGGCAAGGTTTTTTGCAATTAAATATTAATAGGACTTCTGTCCACTGCTAAAATAATCAAAATTAACCTAACTGGTCAGAGAGAGACCCTGATATTGCCCATCTCCTGCACCCAGTAAATCACAAAGTCTGTATTTCAGCTTGACTTTGTCAAGAGACTCGTCTATTTTGTCAGTTTTTAAAAATTGTTTTGCACTGCTCGGTCTAGAAATGTCTAGTAAACTCAGCAGGCATTTTACCCTTTTTGAAGCTAACCTATGTTTGGGGGTTATTTTAAATCCTAAGGATTTTAAAAAGCAAAACACCAATAAAAGAATTAGCATGGAAACATTCTAGCTTGCATGTTGAAGCTTCTTCACATGTGTATCATACACGCTCCATCCTAGGGGTTGAAGCAGACAAGCATTTGGTTAGGTACATCTTGGGGAAATTTAAATTTTAAAAGTGTGCAAGAATTTGTAGTTTATAAATTAATTGTACTTTTGAAATATTAACTTTCATAAACACACTGATTGCGAGTCTTGAATAGGGTATAAAATCAATAAATACATCATAAATTAAAGAATTCATGAACTGTTTGAGAGAATAAATTGAGTGCATGAATGTGTCCTGGCATAGCAATTTTCTAATCACAACACCCCACCATTCCAGGCTTTCTGATGTGATTTTATAACCAATTGTGCTCCTTGTAAAGAGCCCTGGTGCTACAAAGGTTAAGTACTCAGCTGTTAACAGAAAGGTCTGAGGTTTGAACCCCCCAGCTGCTCCACGTGATCTGCTTTTGTAAAGATGACAGCCTTGGAAACCCTACTCTGTCCTATATGGTCACTATGAGCCAGAAAGGACTCTATGGCAATGGTTTTTTTGTTTGCTTTGTTTTGTTTTGGTGTTCTTATAATACCATAAATGTAAAGATTTATTTACTATAAATACATTCCTGATTGTTTTTTAATTCCAAATAAATTTTGTCTGAGAGGAAAAAAAATTAAATTCTCTACAATACTCAATATGATCAATACAGGGATTCAGTGATTCATAGATTAAATCACTACAGAAATTTCCCAAGGAAGTTCTGAGTGTTCACCTGGCCCTGACATACAGGCACTCCCCAGCATCCTGTCATCGGCTCCCCTCTTGGCTCACATTGCACACATTCTCCTGATGACCTCACCCATTCCCAGTTTTACTCTCACCCTTACACAGATGACTCCCAAGTCTGTGTCTCTTCCTGAACACCCAAACCCACATCGTCAACAGCCTGCTGGATTTCTCTGAGATTTGCAGGCACCTCAAATGGAAACCATCTCCTCCTAAAAAGCTGATTATCACATAAAGGTTCAGAGCATGGTCTTGAGACTCAGACTGATCTGAATTCCAACCCAAATTTCCACACTGCTGGTGGGTGACCTTGGACATGTTACTCAAACTCTCTGAGCCTTGAGGTAATTAATTCATGCACTTATTCATTAGAATAAAACCTGCCCCTCTCATGGAATCATTGTGAAGATTAAATGAGATAAATTAAAAAGCCTTTACATAGCATGTGTCTATAAATTAGATTGCCACAAATCTAAAGGGAAGAAAGAAGGAAAGATGGGACAGGAGGAAGAAAGAAAGGGGAAAAAGGAAAGAAAAGAAATGGGAGAAAAAGGAAAGAAGGTAAAAACATTATACAAACACACACATATATATGTATGTGTATATATGTGTGGGGCTAAGAGCTCGGCTGTTAACCAGAAGTTCCACAGTTCAAATCCACCAGCCACTCCTTGGAAACCCTATATGGCAGTTCTTCTGTCCTATAGGGTTGCTATGAGTCAGAATCAACTTGACAGCAATGGGTTGGTTTTGTTTGGTTTGGTTTAGTTTGGTTATATAATATATACACACACACATATATATATTCTTTATTTTGATTAACGAAAATATTCTCCCATTCCTACAGCTGAAAAATCTGTCAAAATCTGCATCTCTCTCTCTTTCTCAACTTTCACATTTTCTCGATTCTACCTCTAAAATACATCCCTAATACACATCCTCCTTTCCATGTTAACTGCTTTAGTTCAGACTTTGATTACTTCTTCAGGTAGCCTCCAAAACTGATTTAATTTTCTCCTGTGTTTCTCACCTGGTACCATTTACCATTATCCTTATCCCTGTCCCCAGGTTTTTCTTTACATTTCTCAAATTTTTTAAGTCTTTTTACCATCTCAGCAGATCAGTCAAAACCTTCTGTAGATACTTCTTGCATATGATATCAGCAAACTAATATTTGTTCCCACCCTATTCCATGCAGTATTTTTTTCCATTAAAGCCGTAAAAAGCATCCTAAGCTCTTTCCATAAAAGACTTGTCATCACCAGACTTACTGGTCTGACAGAGACTAGAGAAACCTCGAGAGTATGGCCCCAGAACACCCTTTTAACTCAGTATTGAAGTCACTCCTGAGGTTCACACTTCATCCAAAGATTAGACAGGCCCGTAAAACAAAACGAGACTACATGGGCACACCAACCCAGAGGCAAGGATGAGAAAGCAGGAAGGGACAGGAAAGCTGGTAATGGGGAACCCAAGGTGGAGAAGCAGAGGGTATTGACACCTCATGGGGTTGGCTACCAAAGTCACAAAATGGTATGTATATTAATTGTTTAATGAGAAATTAATTTGCTCTGACAACCTTCATCTAAAGCTCAATTTAAAAAAAAAAAAAAGACTTGTCACCATTCACAAACACGAGCTGCATTTACTCACACTGTCCCTGCATCTGGAATACAGCCTTCTTCATATTCACCTACCACTCCATCCACTGCTGTGATATGAGAATGATAATCCCAACTCTGCCTTCCCCTCCCTGCGCTGAAATGACTGAGAATACACACAGTGATAAGTCAAACAAACACTTGGTCAAACAGACATCAAGACATTGTCAAAATATTAGTTTTTTCATTGGTATCCTCAATTTAGTGTTCATGCAGCAAACACATCTTAAGCACCTTATGTGGTCCAGGATCTGTGAAAAGAATGGCAGTACAGTGACAAACACCAAATGGATAGCCCCCGCCTATGTGGGGCAGTCTAGAGGATTTCCATCAAAACCAAAATTTGTTCATGATACTGATTTCATTTTCTCTATCATTAAAAATTTTAGGTAGTTTGCTATGTGTATCTGACCTTGGGCATGGATTTCAAGAGTCAATTCCATGGAGTGTAGACGTTTGATTTTGGGTGCTAGTGAAAGAGCTTTGCTGGATCGTTCTGCTGCTCCTACGGTTGCACCTGGGGATGGTACAGTGGTGGTTCAGTAGTAGAATTGGCATTTTCTGTGCTGGAGATCCAGGTTCTACTTCTGGCCAATGTACCTCATGGGCAGCCACCACCTAACTGTCAGTGGAGGCTTGAATGTTGCTATAATGCTGAACAGGTTTCAGCAGCACTTCCAGGCTAAGACAGACTAGGAAGAAAGTCTGGGCAATCTACTTCCAAAAATCAGCCTATGAAAACCCTATGGATCACAATGGTCTGATCCGCAAACGATAATGGGGATGGTGTAGGATCAGGAAGCATTTCCATCCATTGTGCATAAGGTCCCTATGAGTTGAGGGCCAACGGGACTGCAGCTAACAACAATATTGAAGAATGCAGCTTGATCTGTGATCTTTTTTACCATGTTCTCTCAAAATCTACAAATCAGGGCTATTCCTCCAAAGGAGAGTTTAGCCCTGCAGATCAGAAACACCCAGAATCTCTCCCATACCCATCCAGCCACCAGAGCTGGGCCCCCAGAGCTGTGGGCCTTCAGATATGGCTCTGGAAGGCAGGTCATGGGCCCAGAGCCCTGAACCAGGGACATTTACCCTATACAGAAGCCTAGAAGAGAATGCACACTGCTTCAAAACAAGCACATCTCAAAGCATGTGGTTGGGGGAGGAGGTACACTTAGACGTAGGCCAAGCTTGTGTAATGACCTATTTCTCAATTTCACCAATCAATTACATCAGTCTTCTTGGAGGTGGAACTTGATGATCTCAAGGGTAGGTAAGCAAATAGAAGAAAGAATGGAAGCTTCACTTTTCCTTATTTATGGAAGGGTCAAAGTTTCTATTTCTTGAGTCCAAGCAGTTACACAGGAAGAAGGGGAATATGATCATTCCTACGTCCAACCTTTCAAAATTTAACTTCAAAAACTTCCGCTGAAATAAAAGACACATTGTCCTTTTGGGAACAAGTAAATAAAGTTATAGCTAAACATAAAAAATGTATAAAGACATGAATACTGAAATGACAGAATGAAGCAAAGAAGAGAAAAATGTTTCTGAAGTTGGGGAAAAGAAAAAACATACTGGAACTGAGTTTTTTAAATTATTAAAGCTAAGTGGCAAAAATAAATAAATAAATCAATAAATATGAGAGTTCGCATATTTTTAAATATATTCGAATTCCTTTTTCTCTGTGATGGGTAACACCGTAAGGGAGATTTGTGTGTTATTAGTTGCATCTTTTGAATTTCCTGAAATGAAAACTAAAGATGGCTTGAAATGAATAAAAAGATTTTTGGCTTTTTCCCGGCATACTATAAATGTGGGATTATAAAATTCTGTTTGGTTTTATTGCTGACAGTTCTATAGTGTCATGATATAATTGTGGTTGAGAAAGAACTTAAATAGGTATCTGAAAAGAGGTACTTCAGTTTTTCTTACAAGTGGAAAAAATATAAATCTGTATATATATATACATATGGAAACTGTGGTGGCGTAGTGGTTAAGAGCTACTGCTGCTAAACAAAAGGTCAGCAGTTCGAATCCACCAAGTGCTCCTTGGAAACCCTATGGGGCAGTTCTAGTCTGTCTTAAAGGGTCGCTATGAGTCAGAATCGACTCAATGACAATGGCTTTGGTCTTTTTTTTTTATATACATATATCCTTAGGGCTTTTCTCATGTTCATTTCTTAGTGTAAAGGTAATTTTTTTTTTTTTTAAGTATGGAAAGATTCCATACAACGTTTGTGATTTATCTGAATATATTTGTAAAAGCATGCTATTTACATTATAAATAAATTCAATGTTTTTTTTTTAACTCGAATAAGTCCAAACTATTTTTTTAAAAGAGAACTTTGAACTTGACACACTTTAAAAGCACTTTTGATATATTGGAGGGAAAATAAAGCTAGAATTATAAATAGCCAAGCTGAAAGAACTTCAAAGTTATTTTGAAATTACTTCAAATATTGAATTTTTCACTAAACCTGTAGTGAAACTCAAGGGAAATGGAGTTCTCCAAATTCCTAGAGTAGAGGATATACAAAAAAAAAAAAAATTACAAGAATCCTCATATTAAGTCATTAAGACAAAACAAATGAATTTCATTTATTCCTTATTAAAAAGGTATTTATTTGTTATCTATCATCTGTCAAGCATACTTTTAGAGTCCTAGTCACAGAAGTGATCAGAAGGATGAAAATTCCAGCTCTGATGAAGCTTACATTTTTGCAGGGAAGACAGGTTATAAGTAAGATAAATAAGTAAAATAATATTATTCGGTGCTAAGAAGACTATACTCCAGGGAAGGAGTATATTGTGGGAGAGGGGGCAGATAATCACTGTACTAGAAGTGTTTATTTTTTTCAAAGGTTAGTCCAAGGCTATAGTGGTCTTGGTCCCAGAAGAAAAGGGTTTATCTCAGGTTAGCAGATAGTGAAAAGTCCTTGAGTCTTACCTGTTCAACTGTTAGGCACCCCCCCCCTCCCCCCGCCTCAAAGGAATACTGATTAGGCTTAGAAGGAAGATGAGAGTTAAGTAAGGCACCACTAGGTACAGTTTTGGGGGAAAACAGATAAGTTGCCCATTTTATAAATGAACAAGCAGAGCCCACAGTGTTTAAAACAGATTCACCAAGGTTAGTTAGTGGCAGAATAAGTTCTAAAAAGTGCTATTCGAAGTGTGGTCCTCTGCCCAGAGCTATTTCATAAAATTTGTTTGACCAGTTCTCAGCAACGTAAGTATAGAAATTAAGAAAAAGCACTTAGAAACTTTTATAACAATTTGATGAGAAATCTTATAACTATTTTTCTAGTAATACAAAATTGGGGCTTATAATTTTGTTTTGTCTTTACCTTTCATTTTTCTACTAATTAGTTTTTATTATATTTTATAGAATAATTAATCTGAGGAAGTTTGAAAATTTACAAAACGAGCTGGTTCTTCTCCATGGATAGCTTGAGAAACACTGCAGTAAAATACTGATGCCTTGACTAAAAGTGAACCCAAATCAACCACAATTATTGAAGCAGAACAAAGTAGGAGGCCTCACACTTCCTGTTACCCAAACTTACTATACCCAGAAAAAAAAAATACAGCCACGGTAATCAAAACAGCCTGATACTGGTGCAAGGACAGACACACAGACAATGGAATAGAATTGATAATCCAGAGGTAAATCCATACATCTGCAGAAAACTGATCTTTGACAAAGGGTCAAAGCCCATTCGATGGGAAAGAAACAGTCTCTTTAACAAATGGTGCTGGGAAAACTGGATATCCATTTGCAGAAAAATGAAACAGGACCCATACCTCAGACCACACACAAAAACTATCTCAAAATGGATCAAAGATCTAAACGTTAAAGCTAAAAGCATAAAGTTCCTGAAAGATAACTTAGGGACAAAACTAAGGGACTTAACTTTTGGTATAAATAGTCTATCAAACACAACTACAAATTCATGAACAACAGAAGACAAATGAGATAACTTGGACCTCTTAAAAATTAAATACTTATGCCCATTTAAAGACTTTACCAAAAGAGTAAAAAGAGATTCTACAGACTGGGAAAAAAATCTTTGGCAATGACGTATCTGACAAAGGTCTAATCTCTAAAATATATAGAAAACTTCAACAACTCAACAACAAAAAAAATACAGTCCAATAAAAATAATAATGGGCAAAGGTTATGAACAGATACTTCAGCAAAGAAGACATCACCAAAGCAGCTAACAGACACATGAAAAGATACTAGAGATCATTAGTCACTAAAGAGATGCAAATCAAAACTACAGTGAGATACCATCTCACCCCTGCAAAAATGACACTGATCAAAAAAACAGAAAACAACAGAAGCTGGTGAGGTTGTGGGGAGATTGAAACTCTTACACGCTGCTGTGGGGTTGTAAAATGGCACAACCACTATGGAAAATAGTATGACACTTCCTCAAAAAGCTAGAAATCAAATACCTTATGATCTAGCAATCCCACTCCTAGGTATACGTCTTACACATATAAGAGCAGAGACACGAACAGAGATATGAACCCCTATGTTTACCAGAGCATTGCTTACAATAGCAAAGAGATGGAAACAACCTAAGTGCCCATCAACAGATGAGTGGATAAACAAATTGTGGTACATACTACAATGGAATACTAGACAACTATAAAGAATAATGATGAGTTTGTGAAACACCTTACAACATGGATGAATTGTAGGACATTATGCTGAATGAAATAAATCAATCACAAAAGGACAAATATTGTATGGTCTCACTTTTACAAAAGTCAACAATAGGCATACACATAGAAAGCAACATTCTTTGATGATTATCAGGGGTGGAAGGGGTACGGAGGGGAAATCACTTTCTAGATAGTAAAAAAAAAAAAAAAAGATAGTAGACACTTATTATTTTTGATGATGGGAAAGGCAATATCCAATATGAACAAGTCTGCACAACTTGATCAAGGTAAATGAAGACAGTAAGATGAACTCGAGAACAGGGAACAATTTTGCAGTAAAAGTAGCAACAACCCAAAAATATGTGTGTGGCTACATAGGTAGATATGTGCTCATTTATAGGTGTATCTGTAGGTATATGTGTTTACATGTTTGTGTGTGCAGCATATGTGTTCATATATATATAATAAAGCACATGGTGGCACAGTTACAGACACTTCTTAGACATATGCAAACACCTAAGCAGATTAGTTTACTATGTTAAAAGGCTTAGGGCCATAGTCTTATGGGACAACTCAGTGAACTGGCATAGCATAGTTCATGAAGATTTTGTTCTACATCCTAGTTCAGTGAATATCATCTGAGTCTTAAAAGCTTATGAGTGGTCATCTGAGATACAATTTTTGGTCTCTACTTGTCTGAAGCAAAAGAGAATGAAGGAGCCCAAAGATTTAGAGAAGAAACTAGTCTACAAGACTAACATCCCACATGAACCATGGCCTTATCTAACCTGAGACCAGAAGAACTAGATGGTGCCTGGCTACCATTACCTGCTGTTATGGCTAGGGACACAATTGGAGGTCCCAGATAGAATGGGAGAAAATGTAGAATAAACCTCGAAATTCCTGAAAATGACCAGAATTACTGGACTAATAGAGACTAGAGGAACCCCCCCAGAGTATCACCCCAAGATATCCTTTGAACTGGGAACTGAAGCCCATCCCGCAGGCCACCTTTCAGCCAAATAATAGATTGGCTTATAAAATAAACAATATCACCTTGTGATTACTGTGCTCTCTTAAATAATCAACTATATGAGACCAAACAGTCAACATTTACACTAAAGCAAAAATGAGAAGGTAAGGAGGGGCAGGGAAGCTAGATTAATGGTAACAGAACAAACAGAATAGAAATAATGAGGATACTGACACATTGTGAAAAATATAACCAATATCACGGAACGACTTGTATAAAAATTATTAAATGGGAACCCAATTCGCTTTGTAAACTTTCACCTAAAACACAATAAAATATTATTTTAAAAAAAGAAAACCTTATGGAGTGGAGCAACTCAGAAAAGGAGGGTGAGAATGGTTGCACAACTCAAAGAATGTAATCAACGTCCCTGAATTGTACATGTAGACACTGCTGAATTGGCGTATGTTTTGCTGTGTATATTCCCAACAACAACAAAAATAAAATAAACTACAAAATCAATCACAAATCATCACTGTGCCTATTACATGCCAGCACAATGTTTGGTGCTGCAGATTCAACAGTGAACAAAATAGAAATGTTCTTTGCCCTCATGGAGCTTACAATAGAGTGAGACGATATACAAGTAAACAAGCAGCATGTGCAAAGACTTTGGGGATAAAAGAGTCCCAAGTTTGCCATTAAAATTCACTTCCTTGATTGTTGGACATAAAACAAATTCTTAGATCAAGTGTCCATTCAGTACCACTAACACAGACTCACATATGGTAACAATAGTTGGGGACACATTTGTTACGCATGGTAATTTTGTATCTCTTTTTGAGAGGGACCCTAGTCCAAGCCTATCTGTTGGCCTGTAGGAACTGCAAGCTGAGGAACAAGATTAGGGCATTTGTTCTTGAAAACTGCCTTCAAACAATCTCGTCTATATTGAGTGTATTCTAAGAAGATGTGAAAGGGATACTCCATCTGTGAATCCCAAATCATGATCCCTACCCTTCAGTTTTAGATGGCCCAAGAAGTTATTCTTGCATTTTCATCAGCCTTATGACTTATTAGGAGTCCCTGGGTAGTGTAAACAGTTAACATGCTCAGATGCTAACCTAAAGGTTGGAGATTTGAGTCCACCCACATGTGCCTTGGAAGAAAGACCTGGTGACCTTCTGAAAAATCAGCTGTTGAAATCTTATGGAACACAGTTTTACTCTGACACACATGGGGTTGTTGAGTCAAAATCGATGCCACAGCAATGTTTCACCTGGTTTATGACTTATTACAGTTTTAAATATCTTTTGTTTAAATCTTGAGTTTATAATTTTCCTGTATTGAATGATACAGTTGCTAATTAGAATGAATAAATTCTTTAAGAGGTATACTAAAAAAAAAATGGTTTCAGAGTCTGGGAATCTACCTTAGGTTTACGAAGAGGTTAAGCCTGTGATGATGGTATTTATCTTTTTGTTTTTTTCTTTTTAATCAGTAGTTTGCATACATGAAAATGATAAAAAATCTGAAATAAAGGAGATAAGGAAGAGGTGTGTAAGACATCTGGAGAGATTCTGAGTTAACCATCCGTTGGTCTCTGTTCGTTTGGTGACGGAGACTAAAATTGATCCCAGTGGTAAAAATCAGTGCTAGTGGGTACCATCCAGAAAAATAGCAGAGCTGTTTAAAGAGGACTTTAAATTGAAATCTGATAGGTAGAGAGAGGAAAAAAAATTAAAAATCTTAAATGGAATGGCTAGACAATAGGTAGTGAAGGGTGCCTCAGTATTTCTCATAGCAAGAAAGATAGTCAGGAATAACACTTTTGGCTCAGCTCTTTGTATCACCATGGGTAATGGAAAAAGCAAATGGACTTGATATGATAACAAGCAGAGCTCATTGATTCTACCAAGACCCTCTAGTCATCTGATGGATATTCATTCTAATGCAAGAAGAAGATCTGATAAATTTGCAACTTGCATTGGAAATTTTACTTCTCAAAAGTTGATGAAGTAATGAGCAAA
The DNA here is from genome assembly GCF_024166365.1 of Elephas maximus indicus. Lineage (NCBI taxonomy): Eukaryota > Metazoa > Chordata > Mammalia > Proboscidea > Elephantidae > Elephas > Elephas maximus. The sequence goes on from NC_064823.1 coordinate 45,093,643, forward strand.
AATTCTAACCCACAGGACCTGATTGCTTGTAAAGGGAAATCACAACTATAAACATTTCACTTTTCAGCTCCAAAACCTTCAAAGACCAAAAGCTGTTGGCTGAATAAAGTACTAATAGCAAGAAACTTCTGCAGTTTGGCTCAAGCTTCCTTTTCAGGCTTAGATCCCACTATTCACTTACAAGAAAAGGGATGGGAAAGGTAAAGAAGAGCACTTATCTAAGGACATACTATAAGCCAAGCACAGTGTTATGTTATTCCATTTTATCCTCACAGCCCTTACATCATAGAATTATTGTAAGGGTTGAATAAGGTAAGGAATTTAAAGTGTTGAAAGTTTTTTGTACAGGTATTTGAATTAATATAATTAATGTGCTTACAGGAGTACCTGGTTCATAACAAGGCCTCAGTTAATGTAATCATTTCTTATTATTGGCTAAGGAGAGCATAGGAAAAGAAGACCAAAATCTCTTGTTGTTCTTGTTGTTAGGTGCTGTTGAGTCGGTTCTGACTCATAGCGACCCAATGCACAACAGAACGGAACACTGCCTGGTCCTGCGCCATCCTCACAATGGTTGTTATGCTGGAGCTCATTGTTACACCCACTGTGTCAATCCACCTCGTTGAGGGTCTTCCTCTTTTCCGCTCACCCTGTACTCTGCCAAGCATGATGTCCTTCTCCAAGGACTGATCCCTCCTGACAACATGTCCAAAGTATGTAAGACGCAGTCTCGCCATCCTTGCTTCTAGGAAGCATTCTGGTTGTACTTCTTCCAAGACAGATTTGTTCGTTCTTTTGGCAGTCCATGGTATATTCAATATTCTTCACCAACACCACAATTCAAAGGCATCAACTCTTCTTCAGTCTTCCTTATTCATTGTCCAGCTTTCACATGCATATGATGCGACTGAAAATACCATAGCTTGGGTCAGGCGCACCTTGGTCTTCAAGGTGACATCTTTGTCCTTCAACACTTTGAAGAGGTCCTTTGCAGCAGATTTGCCCAATGCAATGCATCTTTTGATTTCTTGACTGCTACTTCCATGGCTGTTGATTGTGGATCCAAGTAAAATGAAATCCTTGACAACTTCAATCTTTTCTCCGTTTATCATGATGTTACTCACTGATCCAGTTGTGAGGATTTTTGTTTTCTTTATGTTGAGGTGCAATCCATACTGAAGGCTGTGGTCTTTGATCTTCATTAGTAAGTGCTTCAAGTCCTCTTCACTTTCAGCAAGCAAGGTTGTGTCATCTGCATAACGCAGGTTGTTAATGAGTCTTCCTCCAATCCTGATGCCCCATTCTTCTTCATATAGTCCATCTTCTCAGATTATTTGTTCAGCATACAGATTAAATAGGTATGGTGAAAGAATACAACCTTGATGCACACCTTTCCTGACTTTAAACCAATCAGTATCCCCTTGTTCTGTCCGAACAACTGCTTCTTGATCTATGTAAAGGTTCCTCATGAACACAATTAAGTGTTCTGGAATTCCCATTCTTCGCAGTGTTATCCATAGTTTGTTATGATCCACACAGTCGAATGCCTTTGCATAGTCAATAAAACACAGGTAAAGATCCTTCTGGTATTCTCTGCTTTCAGCCAGAATCCATCTGGCATCAACAATGATATGCCTGGTTCCATGTCCTCTTCTGAAACCAGCCTGAAATTTCTGCCAGCTCCCTGTCGATATACTGCTGCAGCCATTTTTGAATGATCTTCAGCAGAATTTTGCTTGCGTGTGATATTAATGGTATTGTTCTATAATGTCCAAATTCGGTTGGATCACCTTTCTTGGGAATAGGCATAAATATGGATCTCTTCCAGTCAGTTGGCCAGGAAGCTGTCTTCCATATTTCTTGGCATAGACGAGTGAGCACCTCCAGCGTCGCATCTGTTTGTTGAAACATCTCAATTGATATTCTATCAATTCCTGGAGCCTTGTTTTTCGCCAATGCCTTCAGAGTAGCTTGGGCTTCTTCCTTCAGTACTATCGGTTCCTGATCATATGCCGCCTCTTGAAATGGTTGAATATCAACTAATTCTTTTTGGTATAATGACTCTGTGTATTCCTTCCATCTTCTTTTGATGTTTCCTGCATCATTTAATATTTTCCCCATGGAATCCTTCACTATTGCAACTTGAGGCTTGAATTTTTTCTTCAGTTCTTTCAGCTTGAGAAACAGTGAGCGTGTTCTTCCCTTTTGGTTTTCCATCTCCAGCTCTTTGCACATGTCGTTATAATACTTTACTTTTTCTTCTCAAGAGGGCCTTTGAAATCTTCTGTTCAGTTCTTTTACTTCATCAATTCTTCCTTTTGCTTTAGCTGCTTGATGCTCAAGAACAAGTTTCAGAGTCTCCTCTGACATCCATCTTGGTCTTTTCTCTCTTTTCTGTCTTTTCAGTGACCTCTTGCTTTCTTCATGGATGACATCCTTGATGTCATTCCACAACTCGTCTGGTCTGTGGTCACTAGTGTTCAGTGCTTCAAATCTGTTCTTCAGATGATCTCTAAATTCAGGTGGGATATACTCAAGGTCATATTTTGTCTCTCGTGGCCTTGCTCTGATTTTCTTCAGTTTCAGCTTAAACTTGCATATGAGCAATTGATGGTCTGTTCCACAGTCGGCCTCTGGCCTTGTTCTGACTGATGATATTGAGCTTTTCCATCGTCTCTTTCCACAGATGTAGTCAGTTTGATTTCTGTGTGTTCCATCTGGCGAGGTCCATGTGTATAAAGAAAATATATAGTTGCCGTTTAAGTTGGTGAAAGAAGGTATTTGCAATGAAGAAGTCATTGGTTTTGCAAATGCTATCATTCGATCTCTGGCATGGTTTCTATCACCAAGGCCATATTTTCCAACTACTGATCCTTCTTCTTTGTTTCCAACTTTTGCATTCCAATCGTCAGTAATTACCAATGCATCTTGATTGCATGTTCGATCAATTTCAGACTGAAGCAGCTGATAAAAATCTTCTATTTCTTTATCTTTGGCCCTAGTGGTTGGTGTATAAATTTGAATAATAGTCGTATTAACTGGTCTTTCTTGTAGGCGTATGGATATTATCCTATCACTGACAGCGTTGTATTTCAGGATAGATCTTGAAACATTCTTTCTGATGATGAATGCAACACCATTCCTCTTCGAGTTGTCATTCCCAGCATAGTAGACTATATGATTGTCCAATTCCAAATGGCCAATACCAGTCCATTTCAGCTCTCTAATGCCTAGGATATAGATGTTTATGCGTTCCATTTCATTTTTGATGATTTGCGATTTTCCTAGATTCATACTTTGTACATTCCATGTTCCAATTATTAATGGATGTTTGCAGCTATTTCTTCTCGTTTTAAGTCATGCCGCACCAGCAAATGAAGGTCCTGAAAGCTCTACTCCATCCGCATCATTAAGGTCAACTCCACTTTGAGGAGGCAGCTCTTTCCCAGTCATCTTTTGAGTGCCTTCCAACCTGGGGGGCTCATCTTCCAGCACTATATCAAAGTTCCGCTGCTATTCATAAGGTTTTCACTGGCTAATGCTTTTCAGAAGTAGACTGCTGGGTCCTTCTTCCTAGTCTGTCTTAGTCTGGAAGCTCAGCTGAAACCTGTCCTACATGGGTGATCCTGCTGGTATCTGAATACTGTTGGCATAGCTTCCAGCATCACAGCAACACACAAGCCCCCACAGTACAACAAACTGACAGACATGTGGGAGAAAAGAGAAGACCAAAATCTCTTAGGATAGAAAAATGATGCTCCTGAATATTGAGTTACTTTCCCCAAAGTGATAGCAGTGCTAGGATTTTAGGTGACTCCAGTCCTTTTTCCTCTCATTATACAGAACTTTTTCTGCTGACACTCTACTCTTTGCCTAAACTGGACTCTTTGATATTCCCCAAAATGTATCACAAGCTTCTTACCTTTGCTCATGCTTTTGACCTCTTGTATAATGTCCCTAGGTCCCTCATTGGCACAAATGGTTTGCAGCCCATTACTAACCTAACGTTTGGTAGTTCAAAAGCACTCAGTAGCAAGAAAGGCCTGGTGATCTACTACTGTAAAGATCGTTGTTGTTGTGTGCCATTGAGTCAATTCTGAATCATAGTGACTCAATAGGACAGAGTGGAACTCTTGGATAAACAGAGAAAAAATTACAGTTGTCAAGGATTTCATTTTACTTGGATCCACAATCAACACCCATGGAAACAGCAGTCAAGAAATCAAACGACGTATTGCATCAGGCAAATCTGCTGCAAAAGACGTCTCTAAAGTGTTAAAAAGCGAAGATGTCACTTTGAGGTCTAAGGTGTGCCTGACCCAAGCCATGGTATTGTCAATCACCTCATATGCTTAGGAAAGCTGGACAATGAATAAGGAATACCAAAGAAGAATTGACGCATTTGAATTATGCTGTTGGTGAAGAATATTGGATATACCATGAACTGCCAGAAGAATGAACAAATTTGTCTTGGAAGAAGTACAGCCAGAATGCTTCTTTGAAACGAAAATGACAAGACTTTGTCTCACTTACTTTGGACATTTTATTAGGTAACAGTCCCTTGAGAAAGACATCATGTTTGGTAAAGCGGAGGGTTGGCAAAAAAAAAAAAGGAAAGCCCTCAATGAGATGGATTGACACAGTGGGTGCAACAATGGGCTCAAGCCTCGCAACGATTGAGAGGATGGTGCAGGGTACATAGTGTTGCTATGAGTCGAAACCAACTCAGGGCACCTAACAACAACAACATTATTAATTCAGGAATGCTCAGGGGAAGGGGAAAGCCACACCCACAGTTGCTTCTGCCACCATCCAATTTAGAGTTGCCTCCCCTATTTGACTGGAGGAGAGCTAGTCTTACAAGTGTTCTCTCCTTCTCTGAGTAGAATCCCCGACACTTTATATTCAGTTTCCTCCACATTTATTGAAACAGAATGCTATCGAACTTCGATGTTAAAAAAAAAAATACTTCTTTAAAAGCCTAATTGACTGTCTCTAAAAAAAAAAAAAAAAAAAAAAAACAATGTTTTTTTTTTTTTAGAGACAGTCAATTAGGCTTTTAAAGAAGTAGTGCTTTTTAGTCACAATCTTACATGCCCCATAGGGCTTCCAAGGAGCGCCTGGTGGATTTCATCTGTCAATGTTTTGGTTAACAGCCTGAGCTCTTAACCACTGTCCTATCTTAAATATTATGCTTAGTAATATAAAAATCAATATTAAGAATTCCCAATCAGGCTTTAATATATTCTGTAAACTAAGAATAAAAAGTGGTACTCACAATTCATAATCTTTGCTGGAAAATTTTTTAACCACTATATTCAGTTATAATTCACATACCATAAAATTTACCCATTTTAAGTGTACAACCCAAAGATTTTTTATTAAATGTATAGTTTTGCAATCATCACCATAATTCAATTTTAGAACATTTCTTTTGACCCCAAAAGTTCCCTCATGCACATTTACCATCAATCCCCACTCTCACAACCAGTCCCAGGCAACCACTAACTGCTTTCTGCCTCCAAAGATTTGATTTTTCTGAACATTTTATATAAATGCAATCATACAACATGTACCCTTTTATGTCTGGCTTTTTCACTTAGTGTAATGTTTTTGAGGTTCATCCGCATTGTAGTATGTATCAGTAGTGTATTACTTTTGGTTGCTAAGTAGTGTTATATTGACTGGATTTACCATATTTTGTTTATTCATTTACCAATTAATGAGCATTCGGACTGTTTCCAGTTTGGGGCTATTGTGAACAATTTTAGCTGTTCTACCCATCCTTTCAGTGGTAATCATATGCTACCCTGTAAAAGACTTTGCCAAAAACTGGTTGTTGGGTTTGTACGAACAGGGTGGTATAGTACAAATATTGTGAGCTTTGACACCAAAATGAGTTCAACTTACCCTTACTTCTCTCTTTTCCAAGCTTGTCTGAACTTAAAGAATAACCTCAGATTTGCTGGGTTGTCGTAGAGGTTAATGATATTCTGAATATTACGAGTCTAGAATGGTATTTGACACAGCCAGTGTTCAACGAATGTGAATTCCCACATCACTGCCCTCTAGTCTCACATCCTTCTCTGTAATAAACTTGGAGTCTCTTATCAGCACCCCCACATGCTTAGCCAAAGCTTCCTGTATTCACATGAACTCTTTTACTGAAATTTGGAGTAAAATAAAAGTAACTTCATTTTTTTAAAAATGTTTTAGGGATGACATTTTCTTTCCATTATTCTTTCCTAAACCTACTGCCATCAAGTTGATTTCAACTCATGGTGATTCTATATGACAAAGTAGAACTAACCCATAGGGTTTCCAAGGTTGTAAGTCTTTATAGAAGCTGACTTCCACATATTTCTCCCACTGAAGTGGTTTATCTGTTCAAACCTCCAAGTGCTGAACCATTGCACCACCAGGGCTCCTTTACTCTTTCCTGCTGGCCTATAAAATAAGAGCTTCTGTTCACTCAGGAGAGTTGGTTAGGGGCATCTATATTTTCTTCTAGATCTCATTTGTTCCTTTCCATAGGAGGAGAAGTTATTTATTTGACACATTGAAGAGTCTGATATTCACTGAGCCATACTTCTCCAGTGGTCAAGGTTAACATGGTAAGTCAGTGCACACAGGTAGCCTCCTTCTTTTGCTCCTGATCTTGGACTTCCTGGTTGAACATGGTGAGACATTGCTGGTTGGGAAAGTAACTACTCAGGAGACCTCATCTTTTAGCTAAATTCAAATAACACTTTCATTACCATTGGTATAAATAGTATGCCAGCCATTTTTTATGCCTCTGGACCTCAGAGGTAAGGCATTATTCCAGTTGTAATGTGCTTAGTGTCAAGGTGGGCCCTTTTTGAAATGTGTGAAGCTCAGCAGACTAGAGTTCGATCTTCATTGTCTTGTAGGTTGGGCATTCTGTTAGGTGATGCTTCCTGAATGAGTTTTGTAAATGTTTACCCTTTTTACCTTTGTTTCCTTTATTTCTGTGAGATAAGGCTTGCAAGCATAATTACGGCTTTCTTGCGTGATAGCTAAGGAGCCTTATGGGTTTGTTTCGGTTTTTCTGTGCTATATTTGGAAAACCAAAGATTCCCTGTGTAATCTAATGGAAAGGCATCCGCAAGAAATTACTGACCTAGCTCCCATTGGTATATTGTCATACCACAGAGCAGTAGCAGGAGAGTGCCACTCACCTCATTGGTGGCTTGTATTACCAGATAATATTTCTCAAAATCCATATTATCAGCTAAAAATTTAAACACATTTAATTAATAAGCATGCATTCCAATACAGAAAACACATGCCATCAAAAAAAAAAAAAAAATTAAGGAGAAAACTATAGTAATGAAAGGGTTAGGAAAAAAGTTATTAGGAAACTATATTCAAACTGCATTTACCAATCTAGCTTTACGATCATTAAAGCTGACATTGCAATTTTCTCTGACTCCTGGTGCCTAGTTCTCAATCAGCTGCCATTTTGACAGAGTAAGGATGTGATCCATTTCCTCAAACTTAAAATATAGAAGCTGTTTTCTCTTCCAGAAAGTCAGAGCTGGAAATATACTTAGGCAGACCCCTTCCATGCGTGGAAGCTCTTCTTAGGACTAACCACCCAGTAACGTAATATTATCATCCTATCACTTAACACAAGTTTTACAATTCCTCTTCGGTATCCCAAAGAATTTGTTAGCTTTCTTTCTCTGAAGTAACAAATTACAGTCTGAGCCTGCCTCGTATTCCACATCAATCACTGTTCAGTCCCTGGAATTGCTAAATGGTTGACTCAGCTGGGTAGTTTTAGCTATCCAATCATTTAGGGTGTTAAAACAATTGAAGTGGTCTGTCTACTTAGACTTAAAATGCCTGACATAAACCATGATGAAGACTAAAACAACAAATTTAACTGGAAAACAAGCAAAATTGTGGAATCTTTTAGATGTGTCCACATGTGTGTACAGACATACAAGCAGTGTCTCTCAGGTTTTCTTTTTCTCTCCTTTCTTCCCTCCCTGCCCTCACCTCTCTTCCCACCCACCCCCTCTTCTTCTCCTCCTTCTTCTTTCTTATTCTCCTTCTCTTTCTATGCTTCACATTTTGTTTCTTTCTATCTCCCTCCTTTGCTCTGTCTCCCTACGAGGGTTAGAAAATATTCACAATGGAAAATATGCATTTTTTATTAACATTGCTTCTTTCTCATTTCACCTAACATAACCTTAGACAGACAAAAAAAAAAAGTTTTACTTGTTTTCTTGAGGGTTGAGATGAGTCAGTGAGTTAGTTTATCCTTCTTAAAAAGAAAATATTTGATCTTGGTAGAAGGAGTTGAGATACAAGGGATATTCCAGAGAGTACAGCAGGCCCCTTTATTACTCACATAGATCAAATCCCCTGTGGCCCTTAATACAATCTAAATCTTTGGAACAGCTATGTGGAGGTTGCCCTGTTTATTTACAATCCAACGCTATTCTCTTGGCAGCCAGCCTTATTCTCTGCCTCTATTCACTTCTGAGTGCTTTTGGCCACGGATGTTTGGCTGGGGTCCCTCTGAGAGTGGATAAATCACTAACTCTGTGAAGATCCAATTCCCAAGAATGACCACTGAAGTAAGATAAAAGCCTAACAATTAGGAAGTAGCAGGAGACACATTAACCTTTTAGCAGAGAAAGGTCATCTCCTTTGGGGCTACATTAGCCTCTGATATCATGCTGTCATCCTTTAAAACTGGGAAAATTAAAGCTGCAAATGCCTTTCTGTCCTCCTCTGAAATTCCTTCATGTGGACATTGCATCAGCATAGATGACACAGCTGAGCTATCCCAAGAGGAGCAATGCATTGTCAATGACACAGTAACAAGTGTCAGGTAAGCATCTCTCTAAAACTGAGATTATTAGCCATCATTCGAGGTTATAAAATCCTCATTTGAAGACAATTCTCAAAGATTCAGCTTTTAAGATTTTGGTTCATTAAAGCATTTTACTCTCAGTTTTACTGAACATAACTTTATTCAAGACACAACAGAGCCCTGTCCAAAATGAAATGAGGGAGACATAATATTCTCTCTAATACATATAAAGGAAAGAGCACAAAAAAATCTTAATTCAAACACTGAAAGATTTGGAAAGCACTTTCTATTACACAACACATTACTCAGTACATCAAATGTGTTTTTGTAAAACATGGAACTATTTAATCATAAGCTCATTAGTGCATTGCAAATTGATTTTATTTCAGTTCCATTTGATTTTTTTAAAAATAAATTGACTATTGTCCTGTTGTCAAGGCTCACGGTAAGACGCCATATGGTTTGAATATTTCATTCTGGACTTTACTTAGACCTGAAAAAGTAAATAGGGCCTGAGAGATGGGGAAAATTTTGTAGTAGTTTATTAGATTTGGACATTTCATTTTAACGTGTATGGATAGCAATCTATCAAGTATAGGAACTCATGCTCAGTGGTATAGGAATTCACACACAATGTTGACAGAATAGCTTAATATGGAAATTTTAACAGGAAAAAAAAAAAAAAACATCGTGGAGTTGATTCCCACTCATAGCCACCCTATAGGACAGAGTAGAACTGCCCAATAGGGTTTCCAAGACTCCTTTTTATCAGTTTTTAATATAGAAAATTCCAGAGAATAAAATAACAAACATCCATGTATCCACCACATGGGATTAACAAATGTCAGCAGTTGGACATGTTTACTCCACATCTGTCGATGTCTTTTTGGTTTTTTTGTTTGTTTGTTTTAATTGGGAAATAAAACATTACCGGTTATATTAGTTTCCTAGGGCTGTTGTAACAGAACCACAAACTGGGTGGTTTATAAGAAAAGAAACGTATTGCCTCACATTTCTGGAGGTTAGTAGTCTGAATTCTGGGTGTTGACAGGGCCATGTTCTCTCCAAAGGCTCTGAAGTTTCCTTTGTCTTTCTTTGTCTCTCTCAGCTTCTAAGCCCAAGCATTCCTTGGTGTGCAGCTACAGGGTAAGCCTGTGGTCACATGGCCGACTTCGCTCTGTCTGCCTCTCTGTGTCCTTGTAAGTAAGCGGGTACCCACTACATTCACTCAGATTGGCTTATGACCCGCTGCACTCTGGTATGATCTCATGCTAACTCTTGCTAACTAATAACATCTCTGAAGATCCTATTTCTAAACAAGGACAATTCAATCCATAACACCAATAAATTTTAAATCTTTGATAATCTTACCTTCCCCTCCCTCCATTCCCACAAGAAACCGCTATCTTATACTTGGTGTAAATTGTTCCTGTACCTGTTCTTATTCCTTCTCTGGGTGGCACAAACAGTTTGCAGTCAACTGCTAATCTGAAGATTGGTGGTTCAAACCCACCCAGTGGCTCTGCTGGAGAATGGCTTAGCAATCTGCTTCTGTAAAGACTGCGGCCAAGAAAATCCTGTGGAGTAGTTCTGTTCTGTAACATGGGTCACCATAAATCAGGGGCGGGCTCGACAACAGCTAACAACAGCATAGAGATAGATAAAAGGTCCAATGTAGAGGACTATTTTATCATAGTGTATATGTACTTCTTGCTTTTTACTCATTAGATATTTTTTGTCTATTAATTTTCGTACATATAGGTATAGCTTCTGCCTTCTAATTGTGATTTATTACATAAATACTGTATAATATGTGTATACACTAATATTGATGTGCGTTTAGATTGTTGCCAGTCTTCACTATTAAAACCAATGTTCCTTATAAATGTCGCCTTGTGCACACATGCCAAGATTGTCTGTAGAATATATACCACTTATACCATGAAGTAGAATCATTAGCTTGTCAGAGGTATACACTTTTAATTGTACAATTTTCAAATTGCTTTCCAAAATTTATACTCCTACCAGCTGTGTATGAGAGTTTCTAAGTCCTCACTTGATTTCAAACATTTAGAATTTTCAAGTTTTAAAATCATTTCTAATGTATTGGGTATGAAATTGTATTTCATTATTGTTTTAACTTGCATTTTATTCATTACTAAAGAGGATGATACCTTTCCAAAGTCTACTAGCCATATGAGTTCCTTCTTTCCAAAATTATGTCTTCGTATCCTTTGCTAATTTTTATGGGGTAGAGAAGGAGTTTATATGGAGAATTGGCTGGCACTCTGAACCAAAATGGCAGTTATCAGTTGTTATAGATAAGTTCAATATGCCCAGATGCATCTGTTAAATTTTAATATCCTTTTTTTTATATTTTTAGACTAAATGTAATTAAATGTTTTGTAAATTTGTTTAACATTACCTGTGCTTCAAATACCCACCCCCCAAAAAAAAAAAAATCCATCGCCATCAAGTCGATTCCACCTCCTAATGACCCTATTGGACAGAGAACTGCCCTATAGGTTTTCCAAGGAGCTGCTGGTGGATTCGAACTGTCAACCTTTTAGTTAGCAGCCAAATGTTTTACCACTGCATCACCGGGGCTCTAGACCAAGAGGCCATATAAAGATTGCTGTACCACCCAGAAAAAGGACGTTCAAATTCCCTCTTTGTCCCTCAAGGTTGACAGTTGACTTCTCTGACTCTTTTAACTACATATGTTTGTCGGTCCTCAGACATGAGTAAAAAAAAGGCTCTTTCAGATATGCAGTATCCTTTCCAAATCTTCTAATGATAACTCTGTAGCCATAGCCTTAAAGCAAGACAAACCCTTTATTTGCTCACATTAACATGCTTGTGAACTTGATCATTTGCATTCAACCCAACAAAAGTGGCAGGTACCCATCCACTACAACCGTTCTCTTTTTTTAATTGAATTGTCTTTTCCCTATTGATTTGTAAGATTTCTATATGTTCTAGATATTAATACTTTGTTCTGTATGTCACAAACATCTCTCATTCTTGCTTATTACATCTTTTGTCATACAGAAATCTATAATTTAGATATAGTTAAATGGATCAACATATCCCTTTATGATTTCTTTTTTTTAATTTTTTTTGATGTGTTGTTTAAGAATTCTTCTCTATCCCAGGGCAGTGAAGATATACTTTATAGTCTTCCAAAACCTGTGAAGTCTTTAATCAAATGGAATTAAATGTGTGCATATGGTGTGAGATAGGGATCTATTTTTTTGCATTTGGATATGTGGTTGTTCCAACGCCATTTATTATATTTTACCATTTTGTAATGATACTTCTCTCATTAACTTAAATCCCAAACAGGTTAAGGTTTGTTATTTTGTTTTCTCTTTTGTCCTTTTGATGTATTTACCCTTTACTGAGATAACAACATACTCCCTAGTATATAAATAAGTCTTGATAACTAGTATGGAGAGTGTCATCTTTCTCCTCCTTGTTATTCCTCTTCAGAATGAACCCAGCTCTTTTGGGACTTATACCCTTCCATATGAATTTTAGAATCAAGTTCTCAAATCCCATAAAAAAATCCTATTGAAATTTTCGTTGGAATCACATTGACTTTATAAACAAATTTGTGTAAGTTTAATATTTTCATATATAAACATAGGGTATATTTCCATTTAATCAAGTCTCATTTTATGTGTTTCAAAACTATTTTATAGTTTTACCCATGTAAAACATATTCCTTTCCTATTTATTCCTAGGTCTTATATGTTTTATTATACTGGAAATTTTTTTTTTAATTTCTGTTACATTTGCAAAATGTTTGTAGCTGTGATATAGAAAATTTTGAAATTTATATGTAAATCTTTTCTCCATCACCTCAGGTAAGCTGTCTTATTATTTCTCATGATTTTCTTTAGATTTTCTTGGATATTTTTGTGAAAATTATATAGTCTGAAAATTACAATTTTCTCTTTTTCCTTTTAATGTATGCATGGATCTCTTATTTTTTTTCCTTCTCTTATCGCAATTACTAAAATAACCAAAGCTACATGACTATTCTCAGTGATAGCAATGATTTTGATGAAGACATATCATATTTTTCATTCCTAGTTTACTAATAGTTTTTATTATCAGAAGATAGTGAACTTTATTGTATGCTTTTCTTTTATTTAATGAGCTGCTGGTGTGTTTTTGTAACCTTTTATCTATTATTGTGCTTTATGCATGAATGTATTTTCTATTGTTGAACTATTAACCCATCCTAGACTTAGCATGAGATTCAATTTGGTAACCAATTCTCTAACAAGACTGACCCAGAGAAAGAGATAAAATACTGGAATTTTGCATTTACATTTATAAATGAGATTAGTCTTTTGATTTTTATTGTACTTTCCTTATAAAGTTTAGATGTCAAGGTTATCAAGCTATATTTTATGAGGCTTATATTATCAAGCTTCATTTCTAATGGGTTAGGTGAGTTTCCCCCCTTCTATTCTCTCAAAACTTTTCATAAAATTAAAATTATCTGTAAGTTAAAAGTTTGCAAAAATGATCTGGTAAAACTTTCTGGGCTTGGTGCCTTTATGGGAAGAGGGTAGGTGGGTGTAAGTTGTGATTATTAATTAAATTAAATGTTTTGGTGGTTATTGGTCTATTCAGGTTTATTATTTTTTCTTGAATAAATTTTGGCAACTTACATTTCTTTTAAATAATCCAATTTATCTGAATTTAGGCATAAAATTTATTATAATCTCTGTGTCTTGCAAGTAAAAAACATTATATTTATTGTTTCGTCCCTTCTTTTCACGCCGAATATTTGTTTTTCTTTCTCTGTTTTTCACTTGATCGTTTCTTCCAGAAGTTTATTTTATTAGTGTTTTTTTTTTTTTCCTTTGAGCTAGTTTTTACGGAAGTTTCTGCTCTTACCTTTATTATTCCTGTTTTATATTTTTGGATTCAAACTGTTTCCTTTTACTAGGTTCTGTATTTGAAAACTTATCACATTAATTTGTAATTTTCTCATTTTACTATACACATAAATTCATTTCTGAGTACTACTAAACTATACTGTTTTACACATTTCCCTAAGAATTGCATTACCTACACCTCATAAGCTTTGATTTATAATGTTCTTTTTCATAATTTTTAACCAATCAATTATTTGGAAGTGTATTTTTATTTCCTAAATATATGGGAGTTTGGGGGTTTTTTTGTTGGTTTGTTGGTTGGTTTGCAATTCAAATTAATTTTAAGTGATCCCTTTTTATGAAAAACGCAAGAACTCATATTAAATGTGTCTATAGTGTCATGTTGGCGCCACCCAACTCTTCTTACTAACTTTTAAGTGAAGAATATATATTATCTTCCAAGCTTACATTAAAAAACTAAAGTGCTAGGAGGCTGTTAGAGTCCCACAGTTCAAAGTCCCATGGAGAGTCAGAGGTGGAGTTTTCTAACTAATCTTGTTTGATCTTCCATAAAATGCAGATGGAGATCTTACACCTCAGTGATATTGAAGATTGGCTTAAATCATGTTTACTAATGATACGTATTATCATTTCCTCAGAAAGAGGTTAAGCTAACAAGCTCTTCATTTTTATGGACATAATTAGATTCCTCTGTAGCAACATAGAACTTCAGTTTGGGAATTTGTAGAAATCCAAAGAGATACAGTCCTAAATAAAGTCGGTTAGAATTTTATCTCCCTTAAATTTTACAGTCTTCTCAGCTGAAGCTTGATTTTGCTTCCACACATTTTGTGGGTTCATCTTTTAAAACAGTGGCTTTTAAACTGTGTTATAGGGCACACTAGACAGGTAATGTAGGTGCCCTGGGGGCTACCTCAAGGTATAGGTCAAAAGGGGACCCAGCTGCTGGAGCTCCAGGCCCCCACTCCTTTTCTTTTCATCCAGAGCAGCTCTGCCTTTACCTATGACAGATACTGGGCTGAGGAATAAGATTACATTAAAGAAATGGTTCTAAATACAGTGTTGTAGACCATCTATCTAATCGGCTAAAATATCTGCTTATCTGAGATAAGCATATGTCTTTCAATAGACTACAATCTGATGTCAAATGTAAAAGATTCACTTCTCTGAAAGCAAACTGTTTCTCAGACAACACAGGATAAGGATTATGCGCTGCTACACTTCTTTATTTGATGACTTACGTAGAGTTTATTGCTTTGAGAGCTAGACTGGAAACATGCTCTATAAATTCCCCAGAGTGCCCTAAAGAACCGGTGTAATTCATCCTGAGCTTTTAGTTACTTCTGACATCTTCAATTTACCTGGCTTTGGTCCTGATACTTAATATGTGGTTCTATTTCTGGCTGACGCAAATAATATATAAACACTCATAAACACACACAAATTGTTTTAAAGCCATTTTAGGTCTGTGAATGAGATCAACAAAAGCAGTATATTTGTTGCATCCTGCCTTTAGATACTCTTGTTGTGCCATATATTAAACCATAAGTATTTAGCATTAATCTAAGGTAAATGTTCAGAGCCAAGCCTCTTTTTGGTAATGGTGCCAAGGTCAGAATTGAACAGGAGCTAAGGACATAGGGTCCAAAGTTTGACCTTCACTCTTCCACTTAATAGTTGTGAGACCCTGGGCAACCAACTTCCCTGTACCTCAAAGACAATAAAGGATCAAATGAGAAAATACGTGTAAACAAAAGGAAGAGCATTTGTCATATGCTTGGCACATACTAAGTGTCTTAGTCATCTAGTACTGCAGTATCAGAAATACCACAAGTGAATGGCTTTAACAAAGAGAAATTTATTTCCTCACAGTAAAGTAGGCTAAAAGTCCAAATTCAATGTGTCAGCTCCAGAGGAAGTCTTTCTCTCTCTCTGTCAGCTCTGGAAGAAGGTCCTTGTCCTCGGTCTTCCCATGGTCAAGGAGACTCTCAGGCACAGAGACCACGGGCCCAAAGGATGCGCTCGCTCCTGATGATGTTTTCTTGATGGTATGAGTTCTCCAACTCTCTGCTTGTTTCTCTTTCCTTTTATCTCTTGAGAGATAAAAGGTGGTACAGGCCACACCCCAGGGAAACCCCCTTTACTGGTAAGGGTGGTGTTACATCCCACCCTAATCCTCTTTAACATAAAATTACAATGACAAAATGGAGGACAACCACAGAATACTGGGAATCATGGCCTAACCAAGTTGATACACACATTTGGGGGGAGGGGGACATAATTCAATCCATGACACTAAGCATCCTATCAAAGTTAATTTATGGTACACAAGACTATTGTGGGTCGAATCGTGCACTCCCAAAACATATGTTGAGGTTTTAACCCTCAATATTTGTGAATGTGACCTTATTTGGGAATAGAGTTTTTATGCAGAGATCGTTAAAATGACGTCATATTGGATTAGGGTGGGCCCTAATCCAATGGCTGGTGTCTTTGTAAGAAGAGACACAGAGACAGACACACAGGGAGAGCACCATGTAATGACAGGGTCAGAGATTGGAGTGATGCACCTACAAGCCAAGAAAGGCCAAGAGTTGCTGGCAATGCTAGAAGCTACAAAAAAACATGGAACAGATTCTCCTGTAGGGGCTTCAGGCAGAGCACAGTCCTGCCAACACCTGGATTTTGGACTTCTAGCCTCCAGAACTGTGAGAGAATAAATTTTGAGTTGTTTTAAACCGTATGGTTTGTGGTAATTTGTTACAGCAGCCCTAGCAAACTAATACAGTGACTAATGTTATGAACTATGTTATATCAGACTTTTAATTTCTCTAGTTTTACCTTTGCCAAGAACGGAGCATGGTTTGACCTAAAATGTAACTGAATCTGCACAATTATGAGTCATATATTTCAGACACAAACAACCTAGATTATCCAATTAACATCAGAATTTTTAACTTCAGAAGTGTTAATGAGTAACCATTAAAATTTCAGTATTTTGAACAAGCTTTTCTTAATCTTTGTTTTTTTTTTTAATTTCATAAAGCTGTCTTTTGCTGTTTTCTGGGATTGGACCTCCTCATTTAGCACGTACTCGTCTTCAAACATAAGCAACATTTAAACCTCACCTTTTGTCATCCTTTTTTTTTTTTTTTCTGTATCTCATATTCAAAGCAAAAAAAAAAATCTAAAATAATAAGCGTGGCGTTTGGCTCTGATCAACCAGATATCATTTAGCAGAGTACGGACTTGTTCTGACTAGGCATCTTCTATATTCTTATCCTTCCTTCAGTTCTGGGACTGTTGATTCCCTGCCTGTCTCATTACCATCTGGCACCCCTGCCACCTAAGAAAAATTGTTCTTCCTCTTCTGACAAGTGCCAGGAAAGAGTCTGTAAGCCACATGGAAGGGCTAGGGAGGAAGGAGAGAGGAACATTTGCTGTTGCTGTTAAATAATGATCAGAATAAGGTGTATATGAATTACTTCTGGGGTTGGACTATTCCAGAAGAAAACAGAATACTGCGTTTTAACACAAATAACGAGCACCTTCTACCTTTGTTTGCCAACCGCACCCACCCCTTTGAAGTATTTTCAGAAGCACTGCTATGCCAATTTTCCTCTACATGTTGCTGTTAAAAAAAAAAAAAAAAACATATTGTGCTTCTGAAAATACTTCACAGAGAGAGGGCATTATTGGCAAACAAAGGTAGAAGGTAAGTGTTATTTGCATAAAAATGATATTTACCAAGTGATATAGGAGATCGTTTGAGTTATATACCATTTGATGGTTTTAAAATGCTTTTGGGGAAAGTGCAACTTCCAAAGTAAAGGCAGCAAGGCCAGAGTGCTTGGAGAATTTGTTTGGGCTACGACATGCCTGCTTTGCTGTCACTATTGGCTTTGATAACTAGCTGCCCCATTATGAATCTAACTTAATTTCACATTTAGATAAGGATTTCTGGGCCCTACCCATTACCCTCTGCAGCATGTATGTACATAAGGTCCCCTCTCTAAGCATTGCTTCTGGATCTCAGATAAAGATTGATAGATTATTGTGTGTTCCTACACCCAACTGAATTCATCTTCCCCAAGTCCTGTTAAAACAGGGTGTACTTTTATCTTTTTACATAAAAAAGATCAGGGAAGTTTATACCAATAAGTATATCATTTGCGGAAGAGCTGGCTTCTTGAAAATTTAATTTTTCTTTCAAGTAAAATTTAATGATAATAATACCTAGCATGTATAGTTACATTGGGAGTCCCAGGGTAGTGCAAACGGTTAATAAGCCCAGTTGCTACTGAAAGGTTGGAGGTTTCGGTCCATTCAGAGGCATCTCAGAAGAAAGGCCTAGTGATCTACTTTCAAAAACTCAGCCACTGCAAACCCTAGGGAGGACAGTTCTACTCTGACACACGTGGAGTCACCATGAGCCAGAGTCCATTCAACAGCAACTGGTTTATAGTCACATTACACCTGTTGTCTTAGCATAATTATTAACGATGTCCCTTTTCATCTTCAAATGTGTCTCAGTATGGGAAAATTAGGTAGTCATCCTATTTTTACAGCACTTACTAGGTGTTCTATGTGATTTACATATATGGACTCAATTCTCACAGCATCTCAATAAGGTAGGTTTACAGAAGGTAAAACCAAGGCACACGGTGGTTAAGTAAATTCCCCAAGACCAAACAGAAATGCATAGAGCAATCTGGCTGCATCCATTTACAGTCTTAACCTCTATACTATTTTATATTCCATGAAGTTTCATATTTGTTTTCCTTTTTCCCCTTACGTGTACTTTGAAATGCTTCCGTGGTCATGAAGACAAATGTTGAGCATTCCCTAGAATTTATTTATACCCAAATTTATCTCCCAAATACTTGAATGCCCAGGGGTATTTTGGTCCAAATCCTCCAGGACTGGCCATTTCAGTAAGGGCTCTGGTGGATGGAAGAGAAGGCAGAAAGAAGAAGACAGGTCCAAGCACTGTCATCAGAGAGGAAGCCAAACATCTCTTCTCCATAGAGTCATGGTGTAGAAAATGGGTGATGGAATGAGAGAAGAGGGTGAGTTGATATTTGGAATTTAGAAATGACGGAATTACACAATAAAAGAAACATATATTTTCATGTCTGTGTGAAGATTATGATAGTTGAACTAGGAGAGCATTCACTGCAAGAAGATACCTTATAAAAGTGATTTTTTTTAAATAGAGAAAGAGCTCAACTCCCACTCCTAGCACTGGAAGCCAAGGCTATATTTTTCAACATCTGCCAAGATCCACCCAAATGTGTCAGATCTGAGCTCTTCAGTCACTTAAACCTGCTGTGGAGAGACAGATTCACATCCAGGGATTGTGTTAGCAGGAGTTTCCAGTTTCTTTAAACTCAGTCCAAGATGGGGATGGCTGCTTTTCCGTTTCACTGAAATTCTTATCTTAGCCATTCCAGCTCACATTTCCAGACAGCTGGAATAGACAAAAGTCCAAAAGGGGGTGGGGTCCTCCATTTTTCACCAAGTTATACTTTCCTAAGTCACAATATGTGGTTGGGGATTCAAAGTGTTCCCAGTTAATATCAGGAAAATCTTAATAATTATGTCTTAAATTTTTTAGACATAATTTATTCAGGTGAAGGACCTAGTTTTACCCTAAGTAAGGTGGACTTTAGCCTTGGCTCTGAGGAAATAACCCTTGGAATAATTGGGAGCCTAGGTCTGGGACTTCCAGGCAACACCTGAGGATTTGTGCCAGGGAAAGGGGGCTGGCCAGACCAGAAATGACTCAACTGGAAGGCTGATACTAACTAGCCTCAGGAGGCATGATTTAGCCTATAAAGCAGGACTGGCTGATAAAAGCCTGGAACACTAAAGTCTTAGAGAGTTTGCTGGTCAGCAAAGGAAGAGTGTGACATGCCTTCTCTGAGACACCCAAACCCAGAAAATCCAGTGCCCTCGAGTCGATTCCGACTTATAGGGACCCTATTGATGGAGTAGAACTGCCCCATAGAGTTTCCAAGGAGCGCCTGGCAGATTCGAACTGCCGACACGGCAGCTGCATATTGGGAACCTTCCCAGAACTCAACTCGCTCATGCATCTTCTTCTTACGACGACACTGATTTATATCCTTTTAATGTAATAAAACTGGTAGTCATAAATATAATGTCTTCCATGAGTTCTGTGAGTGAATTACAAACCCAAGAATGATGTTCTTTTAACTGTATTGTCTGACCTAGCCCCTGGTGACTGTGACAGAGAGAAACGGGGGGAGAGAGAGAGAGAGTGCCCTGTGGGTGGCGTGTATCAGAAATGCTGTAGAAGTGGGAAAATGAGGATATGATTGATCTCCGCCTTCTGGGAATTCGCTTTATGCTGATTCTCATTCACAAAGCTATCAGCATAGGTATATACAGCTTTTCAATTTCATTTTAAACAATTGTGTTTCTCTGTGTTTTTTAATTAATATTTTTGTGTCCGATGTCTTTTCTTTCTTGCTATACTGACTAAAATTAGTAATAATTCGCAAGTATATGGTACTTTACTCAGAATTCGAACTTGTTTCCAAGCTTTTGACTTCATATTATCTGCTAAACATAATTTTCCATAGGTGAATATTTTTCATAGGTGAAAATAACTTAAAGAAATCAAATTATTTTCTGTATATAACCATGAGTTTATGACTGGGACAAACCAGAATTATCCTCTTTCTATACCCAATGTTCCTCCAGTAAATTACATAGTTTTTCTGAAAAGTATCTCAAATATGAGCAATTAAAACTGATTTAAACTAGTTAGAGTGAAAAATAATCAAGGAAGCAGATTGTAATTTTTTTCTTCACATACAAACTGTAAATAATAAGAATAATAGCCCCTAGATTAATGCTGTTCACTAGAACTTTCTACAATGATGGAATTGTTCTATAACCTGCATTGTCCTATACAGTTGCCACCAGTCACATGTGGCTATTGAGCACTTGAAATGTGGCTAGTGTGACTGAGGAAATGCTTAATCTTACTTAATTTTAGTTATTTTTAATTAAAATAGCCACATGATGTTAATAGCTACATATTGGGCAGTACAGTCCATATATTACAAAACTTGCTTCATTTAAGCAAAGTACATTGAAATTCTTAGATTAAATAGATTCTGAAACACCAGAGCTACCTTGGACTTTCTTGAGGGTCAACTCAATCCCATAATATGGTCCACTATAACATGAAAAATAATTTTAGAGTGATGACACTCCACTTATCCACTATAACTTACATAGGAACATTAATTAGATGAAGCATAGGTAAGAGTCATACTCTCAGGCTTTCTCCAGTCTCTTTCAGGCCAGTAAGTCTGGTCTTTTTTCGTGAGTTAGAATTTTGTTCTACGTTTTTCTCTAGCTCTGTTTTAGGACGCTCTATTGTGATCCTTATTAAATGGGTTAACTTATTAAAGCAGTCAGTGGTACAGTCAGGCACCATCTAGTTGTGCTGGACTCAGTCTGCTAGAGGCTGTGGTAGTTGTGGTCCATTAGTCCTTTGAACTAATTTTTCCCTTGCATCTTTGATTTCCTTCATTCTCCCTTGCTCCCAGTTGGGTGAGACCAGTGGCATATCTTAGATGGCAAAGGTCTCAATTTTAGATCTAGATTTTTGGACAGAGATAGTATTTTTTTAGTGTTACAAAGCCAGACTATGACTATTAAAAGTTAAAATTCCAAATAATTATACCACAAACAATAGCTTCACAGAAATCTCAGTCATGTTAGAAGTTTCCCTCTTGAAGAAGATCCCTTTAGTTATAGAAGAAGAGGAACGAGAAGTACCTACTTGATGAATGACAATCATTGGTCATGGTTTTCAATTAGATGGAGTTAATCTAGCGAAAGTCTGGAAATAAAGGGAATTCTGTCTCTTCCTACACCTTACTTCTGGCAAATTGCAAGACAACAGTCCTGGGTACATCTTCTCTCTACATTCAACTTCATCTTAGGTGGGTGGTTTCAAAGTTAAGATTAAAAGGGAGAGGGCAGGAAATATTATCAAGGCAATTTCAATAGCAGAGATAAGCTACCTCTTCCAATATCTAAAAGTGACATTTTGATCTCCATCTCTCTGGCTCCTGCATCTATCTCTCAATTGTTGCCAAACTCAGGCAGGAAAGAGAAATGCCACTTGTTGGAATGCTCAAACAGCAGCATTACCATAAACAAGCACATCTTAATATACTTTCTAACAAGTATAACACATTCTGAATATTTGATTTATTTCTTAATCGGCTCCTCATTTTTTAAAAAGTTAACTGAAATATATTTTACAAAACTGGATAAAAATATATCAAGAAAGAAATTGTGGCAAAGAGAAAATAAACTCAGGAAATAACATTGAATAAGGGGCAAAGGATGAAGTCAAGAATATATGCTCTAAAGACCTGAGCAGAGGTGGACGAAGACAGAATTTGGCTCTGAGTTTCCTCGGCAGCCAATGTTCTAATTCCCTTGTCCACTGAATTATAACCTCTTGGAAATGTTACTGCCTTAAAGTTAACCCATATTCTACAGATAGCACTGAATGCTTATCAAAAAGAGACAATATTAAAACCAAATAATCTCTTTAGTCAGAGAGCAGAAGTTCTTTAACCTTGGTCTCCAGTAGTAAATTAAGAAAATTAGTATCATTAAAATCTCTATGCAGTTTTTTCTACTTTCCTGCTTTATTTTTAATAATGACTGTATTAAATATGTCAAAAAATAACAACTCAGAACACCACTGATAGACTGCTATGCAGGTTTAGACAGTTTACAAATGGGCAACATATCATCATCAAGTGAATCGGTGTTCCGATTAATTAAGATTTTCAAGGTACTTGTATATAATTTCATCAGAAACTATGAATAGTTTTTTTGATTAATTAAGATTTTCAGAGTACATTCATCAGGAACTTTGAGCAAAAAATGGTTGATGATGATGTCAGAATACATAAATCTCATAAGAGAGCAGTATGTGCTCAAACAATTTCAAAGCTTAAATAGAAACTTTACTAAGACAGTCACAACTTCAGTGAGCCATGATTGCAACACCTCTGGAATCTTGGACCCAGGACATAGTCATTAATCTCTGGTTGTTTTCTGAAAGAATAAATTTCAAATGTTTCAGTAAGCCTGATCACCTAAACACAATTATGTGAAACTAGACAAGCTACCTCAAAAGGCGTAGCTATAGGCATTAAAAATTATGTACATATATAATATATATATATATATTTATGTGTGTGTGTGTGTCTTAGGCTGGGTTCTCTAGAGAAGCAAAATCAGTGAATCATATATATATATATGATAGAGATTTATAAATATATATTTAAATATAAATCACAGACTTATATCAAGGAAATGGCTCACACAGTTGTAGAGGCTTGAAAGTCCCAAGCCCATGGGTCGGGCTAGAGACTTCTCATGACTCATCTAGCTGGAGGTGTTAGTAAGCCCAAGATCAGCAGGTCTGACAACAGGCCTCTGGCTCACAGTCTGCAGGTTGACAAATCCCAAGATCAGCCAGTAAACTGCTAGCTCAAGTCCCAAGAACTGGAGGTTGGATAAGGAGACAGCTGTGGTATCCAGAGCAAGCTATACTCCACAATCTTTGCCAGAAAATCCACATATATTGGATGCAGGCCACACCTCCAAGGAAACTCCCTGTCAACTGATTTACTGCTCATAACAGATCTCATCATGGAGGTGATTACATCAGTACATAACTGCTAAACCACTGAGAATCATGGCTCAGCCAAGTTGACACACAACCTTAACACACAGTCCATCCCTTGTCAATTTGGCACCCATACACATTTCCCTAAACCATACACAATCTCTAAATAAAGACAATTATAAAAGCATACTCACACCTAACATGATACAGCTAATGTGCATACAATCAAAAATGCCTGTTTACATCTTGTATCTTATAAGTGAAGAAAATAAAAATATTTGTTCCACACACACAAGGAAGAAATACTTGTAACAATTACATTACTTGTTTCTGCAACTGGTCACATGGTTGTAAGTGGTATTTAGAACTACCTTCTTCCACCACCCATTACATATTCCCTTTGCCATCAGCAAGCACCTCAGCTGGTCATGGTTCTTTGCCTGGTGAGGTGAAGCAAACCTTCATTCCTGAAGGGTCTGGGCCATTAGTAATCATGTTGGAATTGGGTTGCTGTAGTTTTCCATTGACTTTAATCACAGACGTGGTAGTACGAAGAGACATCTAAAGGGTCCTCCTGTATTCCAAACGTACTCTCTCTCCTTTATCTCCATTATGTAATGTCAATCCTATTTCCTCTTGGTAATTAGGATCAATCACACCAGCCAAGACAGTAACTCCCTTCATTGTTGATCCAGAGGCATGAGGAGCCCCAAGTGGCTGGTGGCATTCTTAACTTTCAGTTCAATGGAATCTGTGTTGTCCCCTGGTGGAAGCATTACTGCCTTTGGAACTAATATCCCCAGGGCATTAGGGTTGAAGGGACACTATGGGTTACTAAGACACCACCAGACCCCTGGAAACTTCAGTGAGATGGAAGTCACCTGAATTTTTGTCAGATTAATTTTCCACACTCTAGCGCCCAAATGTTTTACCAATAAGTTCAGAGTCATTGACACTTCCTCCTTGTTAGGTCAGATCAGCATAATGTAATCAATGTAAGGGACGAGTGTGATGTCTTGTGGAAGGGGAAGGCAATCGCAGTCCCTGTGGACTAGATTATGACATAGGGCTGGAGAGTTGATATACTATGAGTTAGGACACTGAAAGTGTATTGCTATCCTTGACAGCTGAAGGCAAACTTCTGGTGGTCCTTCAAAACAAGTAGGTGAAAAAAGGCACTAGTCCGATTAACAGCTGCATACCACATACAAGAAGATGTAATAATTTTCTCAAGCAATGAAACCACATTTGGTACAGCAGCTGCAACTGGAGTCATTACCTGGTTTTCTGTAATCCACTGTCATTCTTCATAAACCATCTGTTTTTTGCACAGGCCAAATAGGTGAGTTGAATGGGGATGTGGTGGGAATCATCACCCCTGCATTCTTCAAGTCCTTGATGGTGGCTGTAATCTCTGCATTCACCCCAGGAATGCAGTATTGCTTTTGGTTTATTATTTTCCTAGGCAGGGGCAATTCTAATGGCTTCCACTTGACTTTTCCTACTGTAATAGCCCTTACTTCTCTTTTCAGGGATCCAATATGAGGGTTCTGCCTGTTGCTGAGCATATTTATCCCAATCATGCATTCTGGAACTTGGGAAATCACTAAGGACTGTTTCAAGGACCTACTGGATACACTGTGAGCCAAATCTGAGCAAAGACTCCATTAATAACCTGACCTCCATATGCCCCCACTCTGACTGGTGGGTCCCAGTGACATTTTGGGTGTCCTGCGATTAGTGTCAGTATCCAGTAATCCCCAAAAAGTCTGATTATTTCCTGTTCCCCAAAGAAGAGCTACTCTTTGTAAAAGACTGTAGATCCCTTTGGGGAAAGCTGGGAGAAAAGATTAACAGTATAAATTTTTGACAGTGTAGAGGGGTCCTTCCTCAAGGGGACCCAGCCTCCCCTTCATTCAAGAGGTTCTGGATCTGTAAAGTTGCTCAAGTCTGGGGATTGATTGAGGGGCCATGACTCTCTATTCTGGCAATTCTAGTTAGACTGTCATTCACTTGACCTGTAATCCTGCTTGTTCAGATCAAGTAAATATTTAATAGATTTCACATCTATTTCACTCCTAGGGGCACTATGACAAAGTAGCCAATGTTGTAAGTCCATACAAGTCAGATTATTATGACTATTGCTTTGACTCTGCTCTGTATTACAGTAACCACGCTCACCTAGTTTTTGTCAATTAAGTGCCACCATTTGTCCCCTACCACCACAGGATCCATTCTGCCCCATTACAATTAGGTGTCTTAATTCAGTTAGGGCAGTTCCCACTGTCAAATCTAACTTACATAAAATGGAAATCACAGCAGTCTTCAAGGATTCTGGGGCTCCCTTTATAAATTTATTCCCCACAGTTCTGGTAAAAGGTGTGTCCTCTGGGCACTCCACACTTGGGTCTGTGGGTCTAACCTGATAGATCCACTCTAACAGGTTCTTTTACTGTATAACAATGCAGGTCTGACACTTCAACTTGTTTGAGTGGGCTACTGCATAATCCATACTTCAGCAAACCAACCAAATAAACTATTAGATCCTTTCTTAACCTCTCAAGCTGACACATTGAAAGAATAATCTGTGCTTAGTGGGCCCGTATCAGTAAGCTCAGACTGACCCAACTTTATGTTCCTTACACCATTATTCCACACCCTTGATAGCCATTCTCACATATATTCCCCAGGTGTCTGTTGATATTAGAAAATTCAAGCAGTTCTTAGGGAGTGTAGCATACCTCCTCTGCTGTCAGGCTTTGTACTTCACCTTTTGGGGCTCGCTGGGACTTGAGTCTAATTATGGGTCTACAGGCAAAAATGGGTAGTGGGGATATGTTCTGAGAGCATTCAGCAAAGTCTTGCAAGTCATCTGCCTCAGATGATGCCTTAGCTGAATCCCCAGGCAATGACTCAAACATCTGCCCGGAGGATGACTCAGGCAAAGGCTCTTCAGACACAACTGGGTTAATTTCATCACATGGGGATGGAAGGGCTAATGGTTTTTCTGGGGAGGGTAGCTTAGCAGACAAACATGGAGTAATCTCTTCAGATGGGAGTGAGAGGCCTGGTTTTGTTGGCAGGAGTGATTCAACCAAATTTAGGGGCTCAGTGTCCCCAGCTTCCTGATAGTCTTAGTCATCAAGTGCTGCTATAACAGAAATACCACAAGTGGATGGCTTTAACAAACAGAAATTTATTCTCTCACAGTCTAGGAGGCTAGAAGTCCAAATTCAGGGTGCCAGCTCCAAGGGAAGGTTTTCTCTCTCTCTCTGCTTCAGAGGAAGGTCCTTGTCATCAATCTTCCCTTGTTGAGGAGCTTGTCAGCAGAGGAACCCTGGATCAAAAGAATGTGCTATTCTCTTGACTCATCTTTCTCAGTGATATGAGGTCCACATATCTCTCTGCTGGTTTCTCTCTTTTATATCTCAAAAGAGATTGACTTAAGACACAACCTAATGTTGTAGATTGAGTCTTGCCTCATTGATATAACTGCTACTCATGAGTACTACTGAAACTAATAGAAGAGTTCAGCAGAGTATCAGGATAAAAAGTAAACCTAAAAAATTAGTTGTATTCCTCTACACTAACAAAAAGAACATCAAAGAGGAAATCAGCAAATCAATACCATTTACAGTAGCCCCCAAGAAGATTAAGTACTTAGGAATAAATCTTACCAGAGACATAAAGGACCTATACAAAGAAAACTACAAGACACTACTGCAAGAAACCAAAGAAGACCTACATAAGTGGAAAAAACATACCTTGCTCATGGATAGGAAGACTCAACATTGTAAAAATGTCTATTCTACCAAAAGCAATCTATAGATACAGGGCAATTCTGATCCAAATTCCAACGGCATTTTTTAATGAGATGGAGAAACAAATCACCAACTTCATATGGAAGGGAAAGAGGCCCCAGAAAAGTAAATTATTAATGAAAAAGAAGAACAAAATGGGAGGCCTCACTCTACCTCATTTTAGAAACTATTATACCACCACAGTAGTCAAAACAGCCTGGTACTGGTACAACCACAGATATATAGACCAATGGAACAGAATTGAGAATCCAGTCATAAGTCTATCCACATATGAGCTGCTGATATTTGACAAAGGCCCAAAGTCAGTTAAATGGGGAATAGACTGTCTCTTTAACAAATGGCGCTGGCATAACTGGATATCCATCTGCAAAAAAATGAAACAAGACCCATACCTCACACCATGCACAAAAACTAACTGAAAAAGGACAAAAGAACTAAATATAAAATCTAAAATGATAAAGATCATGGAAGAAAAAATAGAGATTATGCTAGGAGCCCTAATACATGGCATAAACAGTATACAAAACATTATAAAGAATGTAGAAGAAAAACTAGATAACTGGGAGCCCCTAAAAATCAAACACCTATGCTCATTCAAAGACTTCACCAAAAGAGTAAAAAGATTACCTACAGACTGGGAAAAAGGTTTTAGCTATGACGTTTCCGATCAGCATCTGATTTCTAAAATCTACATGATACTGCAAAAACTCAACTACAAAAAGACAAATAACCCAATTAAAAAATGGGCAAAGGCACTTCAACTAAGAAGACATTCAGGGACCTAACAGATACATGAGGAAATGCTCACAATCATTAGCCATTAGAGAAATGCAAATCAAAACTATACAATGAGATTCCATCACACTCCATCAAGGCTGGCATTAATCCAAATAACACAAAATAATAAATGTTGGAGAGGTTGTGGAGAGATTGGAACACTTATACACTGCTGGTGGCAATGTAAAATAGTACAACCACTTTGGAAATCGATTTGGCACTTCCTTAAAAAGCTAGAAATAGAACTACCATACAACCCAGCAATCCCACTCCTTGGAATATATCCTAGAGAAATAAGAGCCTTTACACAAACAGATATATGCACACCCATGTTTATTGCAGCCCTGTTTACAATAGCAAAAAGAGGGAAGCAACCAAGGTGTCCATCAACGGATGAATGGATAAATAAATTATGGTATATTCACACAAGGAATACTATATATCAATAAAGAACAATGATGAATCCGTGAAACATTTCATAACATGGAGGAATCTGGAAGGGATTATGCTGAGTGAAATTAGTCAGTTGCAAAAGGACAAATATTAATAAGACCACTGTTATAAGAACTCGAGAAATAGTTTAAACAGAGAAGAAAATATTCTTTGATAGTTACGAGAGTGGGGGGGCATTCATTAATTAGATTGTAGACAAGAACTATTTTAGGTGAAGGGAAAGACGGCACACAATACAGGAGAGGTCAGCACAACTGGACTAAACCAAGAGCAATTTCCTGAATAAACTGAATGCTTCAAAGACCAGCGCAGCAGGGGCTGGGGTTTAGGGGCCATGGTTTCAGGAGACATTTAGGTCAATTGCATACTAAAATCTATTAAGAAAACATTCTGCATCCCACTTTGGAGAGTGGATCTGGGGTCTTAAATGCTAGCAAGTGGCCATCTAAGATTATTAATTGATCTCAACCCACCTGGAGCAAAGGAAATGAAAAACACCAAAGACACAAGGTAATCATGAGCCCAAGAGGCAGAAAGGGCCACATAAACCAGAGACTACATCAGCCAGAGACCAGAATAACTAGATGGTGCCCATCTACAACTGATGACTACCCTGACAGGGAACAAAACAGAAAACCCCTGAGGGAGCAAGAGAGCAGTGGGATGCAGACCCCAAATTCTCATGAGAAGACCAGACTTAATGGTCTGAGACTAGAAGGACCCCAGAGGTCATGATCCCCAGACTTTCTGTTAGCCCAAGGCAGGAACCATTTCCAAACCCAACTCTTCAGACAGGAATTGGACTGGACTATGTGATTTTTATATGTGATACCGGTGAGCAGTAAGCTTCTTGGATCAAATAGACACATGAGACTATGTGGACAGCTCCCTTCTGGAGGGGAGATGTGAGGTCAGAAGGGGT
The DNA here is from genome assembly GCF_024166365.1 of Elephas maximus indicus. Taxonomy (NCBI): domain Eukaryota; kingdom Metazoa; phylum Chordata; class Mammalia; order Proboscidea; family Elephantidae; genus Elephas; species Elephas maximus. The sequence goes on from NC_064823.1 coordinate 45,123,077, forward strand.
CAAAAGTTGGCTGAATGGACACGAAAACAGAGAGCGGAGAGGAGTGTGCTGTCTCATTAGGGGGAGAGCAACTAGGAGTGTACAGCAATGTGTATATAAATTTTTGTATGAGAGACTAAGTTGATTTATAAACTTTCACTTAAAGCACAATAAAAATTATATATATATATATATAACCCACCAGTGCCATCAAGTCAATTCTGACTCATAGCAACTCTATAGGCCAGAGTAGAACTGCCCCATAGAGTTTCCAAGGAGCGCCTGGCGGATTCGAACTGCCAACCCTTTGGTTAATATATATATATACACACACACCCATATAAAACTGCTACTAACCCCACCTCATTAACATCATAGAGGTAGGATTTACAACATATAGGAAAACCACATCAGATAACAAAGTTGTGGACAATCCCACAATAATGGACCAGCCAAGTTGACACACATTTTTGGGGGACACAGTTCAATCCATAACACTGATTATCTGCTCACAGGTTTCAGGATCCTATTTCTTCTCAATCAATGCCCTCACTTTAACTTCAAACATCATTTTAGATTGGGTTATAATTGGCATTGTAATTCAACCACTGTTATAATAAGACTCTGGGTTTGGTTTCTGGCAATATCAGCTCTGTTACTACAAGAAATAAGACCTGAGCTCATCCCTTTCTTTCACCACTTTGTCTAGTGAAAGTAGGACTAGCCAGCCAGGTTGCTTATACTTCTCATTCTGACAAAATCATAGAAAGGTATCAAACATGCGGTCACCCAGGGCCTCACATCTCACCAACACCTGATCTGTGGGTGGTGATATTTTGCATATTTCTATTGCCGCCTCATGGATTAGGAGTGGCCTTTTTACTACTAGCAGCAGAGTTAACAACATCTTTAAGGCTAACCAGACTTAAAAGCCAATTTAGAAAAATCATCCTCGCAATTCTGATTCTCTAGAATGGCTTTCAGTACCGAATGTCTTAGGCCGGGTTTTCCAAGTCCGTGGGTCAAGCTGGAGGCTTCTCCTGACTCACTTAACTGCAAGGGCTGGGGAACCTAAGATCGGCAGGTCAGACAACAGGCCTCTAGCTCAGAGGCTATGGAGGCCAACCAATCCCAAGATCAGCAGGTAAGACAGCAGGCTGATGCTCAGAGGCTGCAGAGGTTGATGAATCCCAGGATAGGCAGGTAAGCTGCTAGCTCAGGTCCCAAGAACTGGAGGTCAGAGGAGGACCCAGCTGTGATATTCAGAGCAAGAAAAAGCCCATGAGCTTTTCCAGAACATCTATATATATTGGATGCAGACCACACCTCCAAGGAAAATCCCTTTCAACTGATTGGCAGTTCATAGCAGATCTCATCATGGAAGTGACTGCATCATTACCTGTCAAACCACATCACAACTGTCAAACCACTGAGAATCATTGCCCAGCCAAGTTGACATACAACTTTAACCTTCACTATATACAAACATATATATATATATATATATATATATACATAGTATATGATTATACAACACATAAGTTTCTAACATTTAATAAGATAACCTTTAGTGTAATGGGTAAGATACCTGTTTTTTCTCATAAAGCAAAACTTATAATTTTATTTCATAAATGCCAGAGCAAATTAGATTGGTATAATCCTCATTTTGAACCAAAACAGTTTTTATTCAAGAAAACTCAATTCTAATAGGATAAATTCTACTTATCATTATCTATGCATAAATGTTATTTAAAGCATCAAATAATACTTCTTAGTAGAAAACTGCTGTTTCTTGAGGTTTCCTTTTTAATTAAAAATATGTAAATGGGATAATGTGCTGTTAAAAATATTTCCAAGAAAACAGCTTAATCCAGTTTTGATGTAAACATTTGCTTGCCAATTCCATGGCAATTATTGTAAATAAAGCCTGGCCAAGAATGGGAAATTCTAATCCTTTGCGATTTGCCTGTTGACATATATGTATTGGTATAGAATCCCTTGATATTCTATAATGACTATTCCTAAATTTATAATATTTTTATAATTCTTTGAATTCATTATCCATACACAGAATTACACATAATTCATTTAGCTACTTTCCCAGGAAATGCAAAGATTTCCAAGGGATTTGAAGAGAATAGGGAAAATAGCTCAGTTAAGAGGAGGAGAAAAACCTTCTGAAAATCACCATAGCTGAACTGAGGAGCTAAAAATGGAAAAAGAGAAACCATGAACTGGAATAACAGTGAGTTTATTTAATGCAGTAGATGCAATCACCATAAAGAGAAATAAGAAAACCAAATAAGGCCCATTCCCATCTCCATTTATAATTAACTCAGTACACTCTTGGCAGTTTAAAGTTGATCATTTACAAAGCTTTTTCTACTTGAGCTTCCCTCTCCTAGTTTTCTTCTTACCTCTTAGAATTCATTTATTCCTCCACAAATATTTATTAAGCATCTATTTCTAGACACTATTTTAAAGGTTGAGAATATTACAGTAGACCAAAAAAGACAATGTTCTCTTTCTAGTCAGGGAAAGACAAAAAAAACAAAATAATAAATAGATAATATGGTTTCTGGTATTGATGAAAGTGGTTTTCAAAGATGAAGCAGGGTAAGAGGGTACCCTTTTAGATTGCATGATCCGCAAAGGCCACCCTGAGAAAATGTCCTTTGAGCAGAAGCTGGCGTGAAGTAAGGAAGCAAGTCTTACAGATATCCGAGGGAAATAAAACTTTCAAAAGTGGAAAGAGCAAGTTCCAAGACCCTATGTCAGGAACATATTTGGCCTGTTCTAGGATCAGAGAAGCTTATGTGGCTGGACGAGAATGCTTGATGGAAAGAGTTGAAGGGAATAAGATTGGAGAAGTGGCCAGAAGCCAGATCAGGTAGAAAGTTGTAAGCCAGAGTAAAAACTTGGAATTTCATTCTAAGTGCCAAGGGATGCTTCACAATGTTGTCCATAATTTGTTATGATCCACACACAGTCGGATCAGAAGATGAGTGATGTAATTTTCACTGTTTTTTCAAAGGGTCACTCTGACAGCATAGGGAAGAACAGACTGAAGGAAGGGAAGAATTAATTTTTCTAACAACTACAAGTAAAGGCCAAATCCCTAACTCGGCTTAATAGGGCTATATGAAGTATAGCTCCAGCTTATGCTTTTAATATCTTCTCCTACCCTCCCTACAGATACCCTACAGGATTTACTAGCTACAAACAGCTCTTCCCAAGTAAAAAAATACTCTCGTGCTTAAACTTTTTTTTTTTTCTCTAACGACATTGAAAGAAAATACGCTAGCTCCCCTGTTCCTGTTGTTGTTAGGTGCTCTTGAGTCCATTCCAACTCATAGCAACCCTACATACAACAGAACAAAACACTGCCGAGTCCTGCACCATCCTCACAACTGCTGTTATTCTTAAGCCCATGGTTGCAGCCAGTGTGTTAGTCCATGTTATTGAAGGTCTTCCTTTTTTATGTCCTTCTCCAGGGACTGATCCCTCTTGACAACATATCCAAAGTATGTGAGACATAGCCTCACCATTCTTGCTTCTGAGAAGCATTCTGGTTGTACTGCTTCCAAGACAGATTTGTTCATTCTTTTGGCAGTCCATGGAATATTCAATATTCTTCTCCAACAGCACAAATTAAAGGCATCTGTTCTTCAATCTTCTTTATTCATTGTACAGTGTTCACATGCATAGAAGGCGACTGAAAATTCCTTGGCTTGGGCCAGGCACATCTTAGTCTTCAAGGTGACATCTCTGCTTTTCAAAACTTTAAGGAGGCCTTTTGCAGCAGATATGCCCAATGCAATGTGTCTTTTGATTTCTTGACTCTTGCTTCTGTGGGTGTTGATTGTGGATCCAAGTAAAATGAAATCCTTGACAACTTCAATCTTTTTCCCATTTATCGTGTTGTTGCTTATTGGTCCAGTTGTGAGAATATTTGTTTTCTTTATGTTGAAGTGTAATCCATACTGAAGGCTCTAGTCTTTGATCTTCATCAGTAAGTGCCTTCAGGTTCTCTTCACTTTCAGCAAGCATGGCTGTGTCATCTCCATAACACAGATTGTTAATAAGTCTTCCTCCAATCCTGATGCTGCGTTCTTCTTCATATAGTCCAGTTTCTCGGATTATTTGCTCAGCATACACATTGAATAGGTATGGTGAAAGGATAGAACCCTGACACACACCTTTCCTGAGTTTAAACTATGCAGTATCCCCTCATTCTGTTCAAACGATCTATGTACAGGTTACTCAGGAGCACAATTAAGTTAATAAAACACAGGTAAACATATTTCTGGTTTATGTTTATTCTGGTATATGTTTATTCTCTGCTTTTTTTCAGCCAGGATCCATCTGACATCAGCAATGATATCCCTGGTTCCACATTCTCTTCTGAATCCAGCTTGAATTTCCCTGTCAATATACTGCTGCAGCTGCTTTTGAATGATCTTCAGCAAAATTTCACTTGCATGTGGTATTAATGATATTGTTTGATAATTTCCACTTTTGAAGGAATCACCTTTCTTGGGAAGAGGCATAAATATAGATCTCTTACAGTCGGTTGGCCAGGTAGCTGTCTTGCAAATTTCTTGGCGTAGATGAGTGAGTACTTCCAGCACTGCATCTGTTTGTTGCAACATCTCCAGTTGGTATTCCGTCAGTTCCTGAAGCCTTGTTTTTCGTCAATGCCTTCAGCACAACTTGAACTTCTTCCTTCAGTACCATTGGTTCCTGCTCATATGGTACCTCCTGAAATGCTTGAATGTCGACCCGTTCTTTTGGTATACTGACTGTGTGTATTCCTTCTATCTTCTTTCTGATACTTTCTGCATCATTTAATATTTTCCCCACAGAATCTTTCAATATTGCAACTCAAGGCTTGAATTTTTTCTTCAGTTCTTTCAGCTTGACAAGCGCAGAGCATGTTCTTCCATTTTGGTTTTCCATTTCCAGGTCTTTGCACATGTCATTATGATACTTTGACTTCTCTAGCCACCCTTTGAAATCTTTTGTTCAACTCTTTTACTTCATCATTTATTCATTTCGCTTTAGCTACTCAACTTTCAAGAGCAATTTTCAGAGTCTCATCTGACATCCATTTTGGTCTTCTCTTTCTTTCCTGTCTTTTTAATGACCTCTTGCGTTCTTCGTGGGTGATGTCCTTGATGTCATTCCACAACTCTTCTGGTCTTTGGTCATCAGTGTTCAGTGCATCAAATCTGTTCTTTAAATGGTCTCTAAATTCAGGTGAGATATACTCAAGGTTGTACTTTGGCTCTCATTGTCTTTTTCTAATTTTCTTCAGTTTCAACTTGAACTTCCATATGAGCAATTGATGGTCTGTCCACAGTCTGCCCCAGCCTTGTTCTAACTGATGATATTGAGCTTTACCATTGTGTCTTCCCACAAATGTATTCTGTATGATTCCTGTGTATTCCATCTGGCGAGGTCCACGTGTATAGACACCATTTGTGTTGATGAAAAAAGGTGTGTGCAATGAAGAAGTAGTTGATCTTGCAAAATTCTATCATGTGATCTCTGGCATTGTTTCTATCACCAAGGCCATATTTTCTAACTACCAATCCTTTTTCCTTGTTTCCAACTTTTGCATTACAATCTCCAGTAATTATCAATGCATCCTGACTGCATGTTCAATCAATTTCAGACTGCAGAAGCTGGTAAAAATCTTCAATTTCCTCATCTTTGGCCTTAGTGGTTGGTGTATAAATTTGAATAATAATCATATTAACTGGTCTTCCTTGTAGCTGTATGGATATTATCCTATCCCTGACATCGTTGTACTTCAAGACAGATCTTGAAATATTCTCTTTGATGATGAATGCAACACCATTCATCTTCAAGTTGTCTTTGCCGGCGTAGTAGATTATATGATTGTCCAATTCAAAATGACCACTGCCAGTCCATTTCAGCTCACTAATGCCTAGGATATCAGTGTTTATGTGTTCCATTTCCTTTTTGACGACTTCTAATTTTCGTAGATTCATAGTTCTTACATTCCACTTTCCAAATATTAATGGGTGTTTGTAACTATTTCTCCTCATTTTGAGTTGTGCCACATCAGCAAATGAAGGTCCTGAAGCCTTGACTTTATCTCCATCATTAAGGTCAACTCTACTTTGAGGAGGCAGCTCTTCCCCATAAGTCTTTTGAGTGCCTTCCAACCTGAAGGGCTCATCTCCCGGCACTATATCAAACAATGTGCCACTGATACTCATAAGAGTTTCACTGGCTAAATCTTTTGGTCTCTCTTAGTCTAGAAGCTCAGCTGAAACCTATCCACCGTGGGTGACACTCCTGGTATTTGAATACTGGTGGCATAGCTTCCAGCATTACAGCAACACACAAGCCCCCGTAGTACAACAAATTGACACACACATGGGGGCTAGCTCCCTTGGTTGCATCAAATTCAGATGCTTCAATTTTGGCATTGGGAGAAAAATCTGGGCTTTAGGAGCTAGACCTTATCACCTGAGATTAATCTTTCTAGAGATTAATCTTTCATTGCCAGTCTCAGTGCTGGTCTCAAAGGAATAAGAATAAGAGGGAAAATGCTGGGAGTAGGTAAGCATGGCAGGAATGATTGGTTTACATAAATGTCAGCTTGATAACTCACAAAAAAAGACCAGACTTACTGGCCTGAGGGAGACTGGAGAAACCCTGAAAGTATGGCCCCCAGACACATTTTTAGCTCAGTAATAAGGTCACTCCTGAGGTTCACCCTTTAGCCAAAGGTTAGATGGACCCATAAAACTAAACAAGATTAAAGGGAACACCAGCCCAGGGACAAGGACTAGAAGGCAGGAGGGGACAGGAATGCTGGTAATAGGGAACCCAAGGTCAAGAAGGGAAAGTATTGACATGTTGTGGGGTTGTTAATCAATGTCACAAAATAACATATGCACTAACTGTTTAATGAGAAACTAGTTTGTTCTGTAAACCTGCATCTAAAATGCAATAAAAAAAATTTACTTTTGGTAGGAGTAGATCTGACCATATGAATCATAGATTGTTTATATTTTTCATCTTAATGAAAAAATATTATAAAATTATATGTGTAGATAAGTTTTTTTCTATAATAACATTGTAAGAAAATACACAGGCTCCCTTGATTATATCAGTGTCTGACTTATGATGGGTTCCATTTTGACGACTCTGTACCTCTTTTTATTTCACTTGTCATAACCTGATATATGGTAGCATTCTGAGCAGTAAATCATAGCATTGAACATCTGCAGGTGAACACTGGAGAATGATAACATCTACAAATTACCCACTGCAACATTGTATGTAGTATACATTACCAAAGATAATATGTACCAAAATAAAAAAAAAGACTGTGCTAAGTGCAGTTCGTCTTAACTTAAATATGTCTTAAGTCAGTGACTACATATATATATAATATTATATTATATAATATATATATAACAAAAAAAGAAAACAGAATCCATCGCTGTCAAGTTGATTTCAACCCACAGCAACCCTGTAGGGCACAACAGAACTGCCCCGTAGGGTTTCCAAGGAGTGGTTGGTGGATTCAAACTGCCAGATTTTTGGCTAGCAGCCGAGCTCTTAATCACTATGCCACCAGGGCTATAAATATATATACCCATTTTACCATTGAGTCGATTCCAACTCATGGTGACCCCAAATGTGTCAGAATAGAACTGTACTCCATAGGGTTTTTAATGGCTGATTTTTCAGAAATATGGAGCCAGACCTTTCTTCTGAGACATTTCTGGGTGGACTTGAACCTTCAACTTTTCAGTTAAGCGCTGAGTACATTAACCATTTGCACCAGCCAGGGAGATACACACACACACATTCAAATGTATGTGTGTGTGTGTGTGTGTGTATATATATATATATATATACACACATATATATATCTTCCACTAAACTATGGACTCTCACAAGGAGAAGATTCTTTCTTGCTTATGTTTTCTATTCCCAGTTCAAAAAGTGATTGTCAAATGTACATATGATTTCAAGAGGCAATTTGGAAGTCAGACGAGAGTGAAATTTCCTTCATAAAAATTTTTCCAGAGGTAGGCCTCTCATATTCTGTCTTGCAGCTTCCGTCACACATCAGATTAGCTTCACCGAATCTCATGGCTGACTTTACAGGATGTACCCCATGGAACAGCACATGGATGTACACAGCTGAATGGACAAACCAGACTCTTCTCACCACCCTTTCTCGACCTGTGGTAATGGTGTACTTTCTCCTTTGTCTACATTTTCCTTCCACATATCTTAAAATAATTGGACCATAGGATGAATTAATCACTTTCCAAATTTCCTGTTCTTAAAAATAAAATGTATGGTTTTAATTAGAACAAAAAAGAAATTTTTTTATTCTTTCAAAAGTTGAATATGACTTGAGAATCCCTTGTGATCAAATCCTTTAAGCAAAAAAGTTATTTCTTAAGGGCTTGCATTCTGTACCCTCTGAATCAAGTTAGAATCAATAGGTAGTGTGTGTGTGTGTGTGTGTGTGTGTGTGTGTGTTTTAAAACCTCTGGAATTATTCTTCTAAAAATGAAATGCTGTAAGAGTCTTACCAAGATCGCGGGTAGGGATTTTAGATGTTCACACCAGATTTGTAAATGAGATTCAACCTGGAGTTTTATTTATTTAAATCCCTATTAAGATGTAAAAAGGAAAAAAAAAATTTTTTTTTTCTACATTAAACTTTAGAAAATGTGGCGATGTTTTTGCTAGAAATGTAACATTATGAAAATATCAAGGTCAACTGAGTGAGAGAAATCTGATTACCAACTCTAAATATACCTCTAATCTTAAATATAACCTAACCTATTACCCTTGAGTCAATTCCCACTCCTGGCAACCCATGTGTTAGAAAGTAGAACTGCTCCATAGGTTTTTCTTGGCTGTAATCTTTATGGAACCAGATTGCCAGGCCTTTCTTTGGCTGAGTGAGTTCAGGCCACCAAACTTTAGGTTCCTAGCTGAGCACAAATGATTTGCATCCCTCAGGGAGCTAACCTTAAATATACAAACCTCAAATCTACCCCAATTCTTATATATAAAAAAAAAAAAAAATTTTATATCAACCCCAAATCTACCAGTTATTAGCTGTTGGCCATGAGCAATTTATTTAAATTATTTGAGCTTCTATTCCTTCATCAGAAACCCTGGCGGCGTAGTGGTTAAGTGCTATGGCTGCTAACCAAAGGGTTGGCAGTTGGAATCTGCCAGGCGCTCCTTGGAAACTCTGTGGGGCAGTTCTACTCTGTCCTATAGGGTCGCTATGAGTCAGAATCTACTTGAAGGGACTGGGTTTTTTTTTTTATTGTTGTTGTTGTTATTCCTTCATCAATAAAATGGATTTCTTGACAGAGACCTCACAGTGTTATTATGAAAACTAAATGCTATTAGGTATACAAAGCGTGTAGCCCAGTGCCTAGCACAATAAAAACCCAAATCCAAACCCTTTGCTGTCGAGTCAATTCCAATTCAAAGCCACCCTAGCATGATAGATGCATATGAAATTTTCTTTTCTTTTTCTTGTTATTCTCCTGAAATACTAAATTTTAAATTAAAATTTTACTAAAACTCATGCACTAACGATAAAATTTCCCTAAAAGAAAATGATTAACAGAAATAAACTTGGTCAACGGCTGACTCTGGAAAAATTAATTATTTGCCATTTTTCTAACCCTGGTGGCACAGTGGTTAAGAGCTATGGCTGCTAACCAAAAGGTCAGCAGTTTGAATCCACCAGATGCTCCTTGGAAACTCTATGGGGCAATTCTACTCTGTCCTATAGGGTAACTATGAGTCAGAATTGACTCGATGGCACTGGGTTTTCTGTTTGGTTGGTCTTGACATGAAATGGCTGACATAATGCCATACGGCCAATACTAAATTTTTACTACTGATCTTTAAAAAACAACTGACAGAATATGTTAGCTTACATATAAAGAGCAAAGAAACAACTGGCTTTTCAAAGGAACTATCATGCATCCAATCCATATTTTAAAAGCCTGTAGAATTTGAATTTGCATTTTATTTTATGGCAGAAAACAAAGTCAAATAAAATCAGTAGGCACTCTCTTTTTGAGCCAAAAAGTACCGTCCCTTGTCTTATTACATTGTAGCAAAAGCTTATTAACTTTTCAGGCCCTTGAATAGAGTGTGTTTTACCAATACTGACCTCAAAAATAATGTTGCTAAAAAAAAAAAAAAACAACAAACCCACTGCGGTTGAGTTGAGCGTTGATTCTGACTCATAGCAACCCTATAGAACAGGGTAGAGCTGCCCCCTACAGTTTCCAAGGAGTGCCCGGCATATTCGAACTGCCACCCTTTTGGTTAGCAGCCTTACCACTTAACCACTATGCCACCAAGATTTCCAACCTGTTGCAGTGTGCACTTTTGTACTTAACTCACTATGACAGATCTAGAGTGTGTGCGTGCACGTGTGTGTGTACAGCTGTAGAGAAATTTTATGGTTTTCTTGACCTTATTTTGGCAATTTGAAAAGAAAACTGGTGGGATTTCAAGTTGTTATTCCAGGGAACTTAACGTGTGCCGAAGCTAATATTTGGACTTCTAAGCCATTCCCTCCAGCAGTTAAAATATGTTCAGAGAATCTTGATATTTTTATGGTAAGATGGATTTTTAAGAAAAAAAAAAGAAGAGAGATAACATTTTAACTAAGAAAATAGTTACTGTTCTTTATTTTTAATTATGAAATGTTTTGAAACTATCTTGAAAATCAAGTATACATCCTGGTTTGTTGTTTTTTTTTTTTACAAAGAGTTATACACCCTCATTCTGTCAGAGAAATTACAGTTCTCTTTAGGAAATATGCCCATTATCTTTAAAAAGTGTTTTTTTAAATTGCACTCTCAGAGCTCATTAATTAGGTCCCACTCTCTGGTATGAAATTCTGTATTTATTTTCTAGTAGTAATATAGCCTCTCTTTCCCTGCTTTTGTAATTACAGCAAAAATGAAATATGCACAAAACCAGGATTCTGTCATTATCCTCAAATTGTTCCTAGAAATTCATTACAAATATCTGTCTTTCATTTTATATGTGCTTAATGGATCTGAATCACAAGAGAATAGAGGGTACACAACAGAGAACACACACACACAAATCCTTCAAAAAATATTTACAAACCCACTACCATGCAACCATCCTAATTGCAGCTCCCCTCTAATTCTTCCTGCAGTCCAATTCTCATTTAATTTCACATTAGAACTTGTTTCAAACCCAGATTTAAACATCTGGGCTCTAAACTAGTTGTTCTAGTACCAACTGGCTACATTCAAGTGCTCCAGAAAGTGCTTTCAAAAAAAAAAAAAAAGTGCATTCAAGTGCTCCAGAAAGCTAACGTTTTTTGTTTGTTTGTTTGTTTCTGCAGTTCAAAGGAAACAAACAACAACAAAAGCCAGAAAGTGAAACAAACAAAAATACAACTGAAAACAAATAAAATGTTCTCCGTGTTTGTTTTTCCTCAGATACTTTTTTACATACCTTTGGAGCCTACTATTTATCCAGTGTGATATCGCCACCATACTGGTCTCCTTAGCAGTTTCTATAACAAGCTATGCTTTCTCTTATATGCCTTTCTTTTCACATTGTATTCCCTTTGCCTAAAATACCCCCTTCTCCTTCCTTGTCTTCCCACACCCTCTTGTTCTAGCAAAATGTTTTCCATACTTCCAGTGACAAAATAGATGATGTTTAATCCTGACCTCCTTTTCTGACCATGCATTTCATCAGCACAAGCCTGGTTTAGACATCCCTCTTAGGTGATTCCATTGTACCAGGTGGATACATCTATTCCAGCATGATCCATCTGGAATGCCACTACCTGCTCACTATTGTTTCCAATAGGTGATGAGCAATTCAAGGAAAAAACTGAAGCATAGTCCTCCTGGTGTCCTCAAGAGCTAGCATTCATCAGCAGTGTGACATAATGATCACTCAGGACATGTTTGTGGAATGACATGAATAAGTGCTAAGGGATGACAAAACAACTGAAGAAGCTGTGATAATTATTAAAGAAAAAGCTGGAAAGAACTGATCTTGCCAGTTCAACAGTTTCACCCCCCACCCCCAAGGATGCCTGTGATTGAGGTTTTTATATGCATACAAATTATATAATCATTTCTCTCTTAGAAAAAAGAAAGGTTCAAATTTAATTATAAAACAGAATTTTCTGAAATTCAACAGCAGGAACAAGTTTTGAAAACCACTACCCCCATCCATTTCTTTTCCTCCGTCATCAGCTCTGTCTTGGAGTACGTATCTTTCCAACTCGAGCTGTTTCTGTACCTTTCAACCTATGAAAACTGGCAGAAACAATAAGACACTTTTAACCATGACACTCTTACCTTTTTATCCTCAGCCTCAACTGTAGTCTTTAGAAATAACAGGCTTCCTGTGGTATAACTAGGTATCGGAATCACACAAGGTCATCATTATACACAAGTATTATGCTATCCTGTGTTCTCTACTCCTCCAAAGAAGAAATTCCAAATATCTTTCCACATGTTAAGGATCCTTAAACGAAAGGTAGCAGTGTGTGTTATTGTTGTTTTTCCCTTTGAGAGAAGTTTATTTAAAACATGATTCTCTTTAATCATTTTGAAAAAGACTTTCACTTGGCTGCTAACCAAAAGGCTGGCCTTTGAGTCTACCCAGAGGCACCTCAGAAGAAAGGCCTGGTGATTTATTTCTGAAAAATCAGCCATTGAAAACTGACACATAAGGGGTCACCATGAGTCAGAACTGACTGCACAGCAACTGGTGGTGCTCATTAATTGACATTGTAAAAGCTAACCAAAGGGTCGGCAGTTCGAATCTGCCAGGCACTCCTTGGAAACTCTATGGGGCAGGTCTAATCTGTCCTGTAGGGTCGCTATGAGTCAGAATCGACTGAACAGCACTGAGTTTGGTTTTTTTTTTTTTTTTTACCCATATCACTTATTTCACACACATGAGAATTCTGACCTGGAGCGTATATAGCCATTAAGATGCCTGAGAGGGTCGAGGAAAATATGTCAGGAATGAGAATGGGCATGGTGTTGATAATGATAGTCATAGTGGCGGTAGTGGTGCCAGTGGTGATAGTGGTGGTGGTTGTGGTGATGGTGATGGAAGTGATAATACTAATGATGGTGGTAGTGGTGATTGTCGTGATGGTAATGGTAGTGATAACATGAATGGTGATAGTGGTGATCGTGACAGTGATGGTAGTGACAATACAAATGGCGGTGGTGGTGATCGTTGTGATTGTAATGGCAGTGATAATAGTAATAGTGGTGGTGACGGTGGTGATTGTTGTGACGGTGATGGTAGTGATAATAGTAATAATGGTGGTGGTGGTGGTGATTGTTGTGACGGTGATGGTAGTGCTAATAGTAATAGTGGTGGTGACGGTGGTGATTGTTGTGACGGTGGTGGTAGTGATAATAGTAATAATGGTGGTGGTGGTGGTGATTGTTGTGACACTCATGGTAGTGATAATAGTAATAGTGGTGGTGGCGGTGGTGATTGTTGTGACGGTGATGGTAGTGATAATAGTAATAGTGGTGGTGGTGGTCGTAGTACTGGTGCCCTTTCTGTGTACTATTTTAGAGACTCAGCAGAACACTAAGAAGAGTGGCTTTTGATGAAGCCCTTGAAAACTTTTCTGCATGAAATCTGAGAGAAACTGAATCCTCAAGAAATACTAAGAAAAAGAAAAAAAAAAAATGCTTCCATTTAGTCTCAGGTACTATGATGGCCAGAAGGTATCTCAGGTCCTTTAAAAGCATTTCTTTCTAAATGCCAGCTGGCATCTGCCCTCATCCCCAACCCCCAAACCGCACATGAAAATCTCACTTTCATTCACCTCTTGCACTATTTATGTATAGGACTCAAAACACTCTTAGTTTCTTCTAAAAAGCCTCTCCTGATTCCCCTCCTCCCCACGTATTTCCTTGGGCTTCCCACTCCCTAAGCATTTATCACAGTTTTTGACTGTTTACTTATCAATAAAAAAAAGATCCTTGAAGCCAGATGAAAGCTCTGCTTTTTATCTTGGTACTTCTAATATCTAACACAGTGCATGAAGTAATTGTGGAATAGCTGCAAGAAAAAAAGAATGAATCTCTGTGTAAGATGATGGGCTTCTTTGAAGGAAAGGATCACATCTTCTTTTTAGTAGTGTTCTCTTGGTCCATCTCACAGTGTTTTCTACACAGTGGGTACTTCCAGGGCAGTACAAGATGAATAATACAAGATGAATCTTGCCCACAAAAGACTTTGGGGAAGAACCAGAGTACCTTACTGAACAGTGACCTGGACCAGGAAAAATCATACCAGACATCTTACTTCATGGTAACATCAATTGAAACCCATTAACTAATACAAAAACAACCCCATTAATCATCATTTAGGCTTCCCTGCATACAGACACATTGTTCTCCTTACGCATAGCATTATATGATACAGTATATAAACACCTGTGCCTCACTATTGTGCATGAACCTCTGTCTGGGTGACTCTGTGCTTTGCTGTCCTTTGCCGGATTTCTAGCAATGAACTCTGTATGTAAGTTCTCTAGTAAAGCCTTGTCTGATAAACCTGGCTTTGCTGTCTCAGTTTTTGGAATCCAACTCGTGCCCCTTGGAGCCACCCCTGTCACTGGTCCAGTGGGGTGTAACAGGAGGTTAGTAATAATCGAGGAAAAATAAATTCAAAAGATAGCTTTAATATTTGTTTGATTCACAAAACGACACTGAGATATGCAGAGACATTATTATCCCAATGTCACTTCCATTCCTAAGATTCGATGGTGCTATGATTCTTGTGATGTAACATTCATAGCTGAGAAAGAATACTGATACCCAAAGTCATCTTACATCAATTCGTACATTATTTCAAAGTCCGCACCTTGTTACCACCTTTCTAGTGCTCTCTTCACAAAATCATATTAATTTATATCTCTTTTCTTTCTTTTTTTAATGGATCTTTTCTTTAGCAGGAGTCCTGGTGGTACAGTGGTTAAGGGTTCAGCTACTAACCAAAAGGTCTGCAATTCATATCTACCAGCCGCTCCTTGGAAACCCTGTGGAGCAGGTCTACTCTGTCCTATTGGGTCACTATGAGTTGGAATGGACTCAACTGCAATGGGTTTAACAGGTTTTTCTTTATACAACATTAAGGACTTAATAGAACAATCTTCCTTCAATAGAAGTAATAATAGTTAAAATATTTCTGTTTTTAGACCCCACCTCCTCTCCAGTTTAGGCAGTCACTATGGAAAACAATACCTGTAAAGATATGGAAAGAAATGATTTTGTCCAGATGGTAACCTTTGGCAGTTGTCAACACATTCACATGGCCAGAGTTTTAGGCCAAATCAACTCCATCACACTTTTGCTTAGTGATGGGCTGAAAACAAAAATATGGTCAATTCCCGGTGCCATTATAGCTTCTTTGATGTAGATTCCCATCCATTAGGGACATAGTACTGGGACCAGAGATCAAAACAACTTGCCTTTATTATCCTTTGCTAGTTCTCTTTGACATTGTTTGCTCAAAGGAAAGAAGGTGAATGATTTCCAAACTTGAGTTCAGCTCTCCTGAGACACTGTGTTTTGTGAGTCTACTTTGTCCAATAGCGTTCTTAGGATCTCCTGGTCCCAAAGCAAAACTCTAAAAGCCATTCCTTCTAGGAGAACCAGTACAGCCAACAGCCAAGAGTCAACCTTGATGAATAAAATTTTAATAAATGCTAGAAAACCAGGAAATTGCAGGCTCTTGGCTCTTGTGATTTTTATCATACCGAGTTTCCCTACAGAGAGCTGAAGAAGAGCCAGCAACGTGTCATCCTACCCATCAGAGAGCGTCCCACAAAAAGTCAGTGTTGAAGAGACATTTTCCTGTCAGGTACTACTACTGTATATCAAATGTATCCACCTTTTGCAAAAAAGGATTAAATTCATTTGAAAACAAAAAGAAATAGCTGTAGCAACACTGGCAGAGAACAAGGTGTATAAACTGGCCCAAGGGTACTCCTAATCTACCATAAGGAAAACATCTGACAAAGAAAAATGTGTGCTGGCAACTCATTTGATTGTAATTTCAATGACAAATTGAAACCATACTTCTGTGGGACTAGGCTTCCCTCATTCACCACAAGGAACTTTCCGTTAACAAATATGGACTATGTTAGTATTCCCCACACTTCTACTTTCAGAAGGTTGCTTGCCCGTAAGTATACATTGTGAGATTTAGATACATTGAGATGGAAGAACCCTCCTCAGTATGGTTTTCAATAAGTTAATGAGGACTAAAGTGGTTGCAATGGTGGTAAGAAGTGGACATATGTCTTGCAGATGCAATATTAATTAGAGGAATAAATAAGTCCAAAGGGCTTCCCTTCCTGAGAGACAATTAGACTCTCTCGGTAGTACTCAAAAAAGAGTCAGAGTTTATTCATTATAGTTTAACAATGCAGAATGGAGAGAAGACACTTTAATATATTTTCCCCATGAGGTATGTGTCTTTATTTTTGTCACACACAGGAGACTGGTATAAGGAAAATGGTCATGTTTATGGTTTGCAAAAGGACAAATGTTTAGTAAGGAAAAGCAATGCTGAACCCAAGGGGTCCTTCACAGTATGCGTTTGCACAGAATATCAGAACTGTTTACAGCGTGTAAATATCCCAGAGAGTCAGTCAAAACAGTGATAATTAATGTGTTTAAAGATTAATGAGCTCAAGACCAGTATATGGACAATACAGCTGACAGCGTAGCAAATGTAAGGGCTGGAAGAGGAATTATTTTGTCTATGTTTTCATTTATATTTAACCAGGACTGCTGCCTATTTTGCATTATGGGTCCTTATTTGCCTCTTTGACAAGACTCTAGCCATCCACAGAAACACAAAGATATTAGCCTCCTGTGACCAGGCATTTCATAGCCACATAGAAAATTCGATCCTTAGGACAGACAAAGGATTCTCTGCTCCAGCAAAGTTACTTCACTACAGAAAGTATTTGGGAATGTTTGCAAGAGAAACACACATCTGGTGGGTGAGGAAAAATGCACCTGAAGATTAATCCCTTATGAAAGAGTCTCGGCCAAAGACTCTCCTATAGAATGTGTGATGAAATACACTTTCCCTAGGGAGCTCCAATTATGTAGAAAAAATGCCTAATGGTGTCCTGCCATGTCTGCTTTTTACATGGATTCCCAGAGGGCAGAAGCCACATCTTTTAAATATTGACTCTATTATTTGGCACGTGACTGATGCTCAGTTAATAGAGTCAAATAAAATACCGTTTAAATAAACTCTGCTTTCATACGGTTCAAGTGAAAGCATTTAAATTCAGAAGCCAAGAGTTTTTTTCAGTAGAAAAATCAGTAAGACTTGTTACCACCAAAGAAAACACAGCTAGCCCTTTAGATACTACATTAAGACTAAATCCAGGCGATGGTGAGGTGGCCCTGGAGTAAGGGCAGTGGCAGTGCGTGGGGGTGCAGCTGTGGTGGCTGTGGTGGGTACAGGACTGATGAAAAGCTACTAAAATTCCTGTGGCAGCTAAGCAGAATTTCATAAGAGCATAATGGATGGAGAGGAAAAAACTTATGGTGGTTGTGAGGGTCCTGATGCCATGTATGTCAAATTGATATCTTCTGATGGTCATGAATGTATTGTAAAAAGAGAACATGCGCTAACATCAGGAACAGTAGTGACCCACGTCAGTTTGCTGAGAGTGAAACCAACGCGGTCACTTTTAGAGAGATCCTTGCACATGGGCTATCAAAAGCATGCATGTATTTTGCCTCATAAGGTTCGCTACATTAACAGCTCCTCTGAGATTCCCGAATTCCTAGTTGCACCTGAAATGGCACTGGAACTGCTGATGGCTATGAACTTCTTAGATTGTTAAATTAAATAAATTATAATAGCCTGTTTAAAAAAAAAAAAAGACTAAGTCCTAGCCTGATTAGCCTTTATGCACCTCTTCTGTTGCTTTAATGGGTAGACTAACGGCTTCATATGATCATTTTATTTCCAAAGAAGTTAAATTACTTTGAGTGTGAGCACTAGGAAGAATCTCTCCAATATTCCAGCAACTCTTTAACTGCATAACATCTTGTTTATCTATAGTGGAAACAAGGAATAATTCATCATACCTCTCTGAATGTATAGAGGTAAAAGTGATGCATGGTCCCAAAGATCCCATACATATCTGTCTATCTCAGTTCATTTTATTTAGGAGCTGTTTTTCAAAGCTGTTCTCCCAAGTCTTTCTTGATCACAGAAAGCAGGACACAAGCCTTGGGAGGAGGCAGCTTATATTATAAATAGGCTAAGGGAGAAAGGAGCCCTGGTGTCAAAGCGGTTAAGAGCTTGGCTGCTAACCAAAAAGGTTGGTGGTTCAAATCTATCAGATGCTATCTGGAAATGCTATAGGGCAGTTCTATTCTGTCCTATAGGATCACTCTGACTCACAATCAACTTGACAGCAACATGCTGGCTTTTTGTTTGTTTGCTTGGTAAGAGAGTATCTTTCCTCTGCGAATAGCCATTACAGGTCTACCGGATCATGATGTTTTGGGGGGTGTGATGGCTAACATTGTGTGTCAATTTGGCTGGGCCATAATTCTCAGTGGTTTGGCAGTTGTGTAATGATATATTTTGGCAGTTATGTAATGATGCAGTTATCCCCTATTTTGTAATAAAATGAAATCACCTCCATGAATTGATTTGATGTGATCAGCCAATCAGTTGTAAAGGGAGTTTCCTCAGGGGTGTGGCTTGCATCCAATGTATATGGACATTCTGGCAAAGCTCACTGGCTTTTACTAGCTCTGGATCCTGCATCTGGCTAATCATCATCTGACTTCCAGTTCTTGGGACTTGAGCCAACAGCCTGCCATCTTACAAGCTGATCTGGGGTTTGTCAGTCTCCACAGGATGCAAGCCATCAGCCTGCCATCTGCCAATCTTGGGTTTGTCAGCCCTTGCAGCTACGTGAGTCAGGAGAAGCCTCCAGCCTGACACCTCACCCATGGACTTGGGTTTGTCAGCCTCTACAACTGCATGAGCTATTTCCTTGAGATAAATTTCTCTCTCTCTGTATGTATATATATATATATACAGACATATGTATATGTACATACACATACATACATATATGTATAGAGACAGAATGCAGCCTAAGACAGGGAGCAAATGGAATCATTGACTTTGGGTAACTGAAACTAAGAGAAAAGGGTTGTTTTACAAAATTTCTGCCTTTCCAATGAACCAAAAGGCAACCAAAGAAGTGGAAATAACCAGAAACACACAGAACATGTAGTTTCAAAATGTGGGCCCTGGATCTGCAGCATCCCCATCACTGGGGAACCAGATTGAAATAAACATTTTTGAGCCTGCTCCCCCAGATCTACTGATTTAGAAATTCTAGGGGTGGAGCCAAGAAACCTGTGGTTGACTGAGCCCTCCAGGCATTTCTGAAGCCTGCTAAAATTTAAGAATCACAACTGTAGACTAAATGAGCCCTCGTGGTACAACGGTTAAGCACTCAGCTGATAACTGTAAGGTTGGAAGTTCGTGCCCAACCAGCAGCCCCAAAGGAGAAAGACCTGGCAATCTGCTCCCCTAAGGATTACAGCTTAGAAAACCCTATGGGAAAGGTCTACTCTGTCACATGTGATCGCTATGAGTGGAAATCGACTCCACAGCACCTAACACCAACTATAGACTAAGGACAAGTGCAGAAAAGGGGTAACTGGGGAAAAAAAGATGCATGCCAGAGGAAGAAGACTTGAGAAAATGGCATAGAAAAGCATGGAATGGTAGTAAATTGACTAATAGAATAATATCTTAAAATTATGATCCTTAAATATGTATCTAACTTATTCTGTAAAACAATGCCCGTATTGTATTATATACTGTTTAAATTTCTACTTGAATATCAACTCTTATCTTCTGGGATGGTTTACAAGCAATTCAATTAAATGACAAAGAGATAAATAACTTTGAAGGTTATTTTCCCATCTTAGTCTATGGGTTCATAAATACAATTAAAAAAAAAAAATATTCCCCAGCTCTATATAATTTGATTACTAATCAAAAGGTCAGCAGTTCAGTTCCACCAGCTGCTCTTTGGGGACTGTATGGGGCAGCTCTACTCTGTCCTACAGGGTCGCTATGAGTCGGAATCGACTCGAAGGCAACCACATATAATTTGATAATAAGTCATTTTTTTTTAAAAGAACCCGAAAACATAAAATGGTTGGTGAGGGATCAGGCATTTAAGAGACAACATGCTAGAAAAAAATATTTTTTTTCATAATTTTAATATCTTCAGTGTTCAATTAGAAGATTAAGTCCTATCCTGTTTCTTCCTACTGTGTGACTTGGAATAAGTCACTTAATCTTTATGATACTCACATGCTTTTTTTTTTAATATAATTTACTTTATTTTTGTTAAGAGTATACACAGCAAAAAAACAGCAAAGCATACACCAATTCAACGATTTCTACATGTACAATTTAGTGGTATTTATAATGTTCTTTGAGTTGTGTAACCGTTCTTGCTCTTCTTTTCCAAGTTATTCCTCCCCAATTAACATAAGCTCACTGACCTAAGTTTCCTATCTAGTTTTTCAAGTTGTTTTTATCAGTTTGATCCCATATAGATATATCTTAAAAGAGCACAATGCTCAAGGTAGACCTTCTTTACTAGTTAACCTAAACTATCACTTGGTTTTAAGAAGATTCAGGGAACATTTTGGTTTAAGGTTTGAAGATAATCTCAGGGCAATAGTTTCAGGGGTTCATCCAGCTCCGTGGCTCCAGAAAGACTGGATTCCATGAGAATTTGAAATTCCATTCTGCATTTTCCCCTTTTTGATTAGGATTATTCTACAGAATCTTTGATCAAAATGTTCGGTAATGGTAGCCAGGCACCATCCAGTTCTATTCTCCTAGCAAAGGGGCAGTTGTTCATGGAGGCGATTCCATTTCTTCCTTCTGTTCCTGACTCTCCTTCTTCCTCTGTTGCTCCAGGCAAATAGATACCAATTGTTGCACACTGGATGGCCGCTTGTAAGCTTTTAAGACCCAAGGCACTACACAACAAACTAGGAGGTAGAACAGAAGCGCTAAATGTGATATTAAGCCAATTAACTGTGATTCTCCATGAAAGCATGACCCTAAACTTCCAAATCAAGGAACCAACTCCCATGAGGTGTTCGGTTGTACATAAGAAGGCCCAGCAGCTACTTTTCTTTTTTTCATCATTGTTGTAAATATGTATATATCAAAACACTGCCAATTCAACTTTTTATAGGTGTGCGATTCAGCTGTGCAACTCTACCCTTAATATGATTTTTCCATCACCATAAACCAAAATTCAGTACTCCATAAGCAATAACCCCCCCACGCACACTTTCCCCATCCCTCCCGCCCCTGATAACCAATAATAAATTTTGGTCTTTATACTTTTTTCTGTTCTTGTCATTTTATATAAATGAGGTCATACAATATTTGTCCTTTTGTGATTGACTTATTTTACTCAGTATAATGTCTTCAAGCTCCATTCATATTGTGATATCTCTTACTGGTTGAGTAGTAGTCTGTTGTAAATTTCCTTGTTTTTAATATGCATGTAACCGTACCTTTCTCACAAGATTGTGAGTTTAGATAAAATAATGTATGAAAAAGCCTTGGTAAAGTTTAGTTCTTGTGCAATATAAACAGGCATAAAAAAAATAGCTTTTGAAAAATCTGGAAATTTTATATGACTTATCATTTGGGCCCTGAGAACCATTATCATAAGAATTTCTGATGTGTATATTGCTAAGATATTCCCTGAGGTATTTTTAAACTAATGTTTTATCAGCAAATTAAAATATGTAGCTCTTTCTGTTTAATAGAGTGACTAACTTGGTTTCTACTGAACTATCTTAATAAGCCATTTTTCTTCCATTTAAAAGTTTATTGCATTGAAACTGCCATTTAATAAAAGGAGTCAAGAATGACCCTGGTAAGCATTATTTTGGCTAGTGCTAATGTAGGGAGCAATTGTAAAGGAAACCCTTGGCCTTCTATGTTCACTTAGCAATTTTATATCCCCAAATAGAGGTGCTCAAAGAGCTGTTTTGCAATATCTCTGTCTTTCCAATATGCCAAAAGGCCACGATGATGTAGCTTTGGGGAAAAGGAGACATTTTGGGAGCTGTAAACTGAACAGCAGCCTAAATGTTCAGGTGACCTGGAGCCACAAACAGATCACTATACACAGATTTGCCAAATAAGAGCAAAGGCCTTAAGATGCAAACACAGCTGAGAAATGAGTTGATCTGATGAACTTTCGTATGACTCATGGTCAGAATACAATGAAATTCAAGAAGACCTGAGAGATTCATTGAGACCCTATTAAACCTTTACCACTCTTTACTCCCCAGAGAATCTAATTATCTGAAAAATGCCACATGTCATCTGGCTCATTCAACCTTTCAATGCTAACCCAACTCCGAGGAGGAACACTGCCCCCTGCCCCATTTTGCTGGTGGCAATATTTGATGAAATGCCTTATTCTGGGGGGAATCTACTGGGGAGGGTAATTCTCCTCAAATAACCTAATATGCTTCAGAAATCCTGGCTTTGTAGTGTATGCTGTTGAATTTTACAGGGAAAAAGAATTGTTACTTTGGGAGAAAATCCAAAATAAAGAGAGTTGGGAAATACGACTTGCTTTACTCTGCAGGGACAAAGAGTGGAGCCTCACATTTGCTGAGAGTGTACTTTCTTCCGTAGTTACATATGGTTTACATCTGTTAATCTCTTGAGCACCCTATATCTTCAGCTGCATTGCTTATTGAATTTTCTATTAGTTTTAATTATATAAGAAAAATGCCCTTCCAAAATGGCACCTTTTGAGTTGTGAATCCTGCTGTCTTCACTAAATAGTCACTGTTTTAGATAATGGGAAACTCCTGAGAAGACTGCTAACAACTCACTCCATTCATTTCATTCAACGAATATTTATTGTGCATCTATTAGGCTAGATGTTGGAACCTTTTTCATCTTCTCTGTAATTCTCACTGTTTATTAAGCAGTCAGTTTGTGCATAGGTATTCATTTGACCAATACTTGGAAATTTTGAAAAAGGTCATTAATTTCTATTAAAATATGTTACTATTATTTATATACTCTAAGTGGATATAGGAGCCCCTGGATGGCACAAGTGGTTAAGTGCTGATCTGCTAACCAAAAGATTGGTGGTTCAAACCTACCCAGAGGCACCTCAGACTTAGGCCTGGTGATCTGCTTCCAAAAGTTCACAGCCTTGAAAAACCTATGGAGTCAGTTCTGCTCCTCACACTTGAGGTCACTATGAGTCAGAACTGACTAGATGGCAACTAACAACAACAACCAGGTGGAAATAGCACAGGGTGAAGAGTAACAAACTTAGATTCTGGTCACAGTTCTGTCACCAAATTGTTATGTGATATTAGACAAGTCTCTTAGCCTCTGTGGCCTGAGTGTCCTCCTGAGTAAAGTAAGGAGTTGGATTGGAAAACCACTAAGGTCCTTTTGGGGCAGTGGTGGTTCAGTGGTAGAATTCTCACCTGCCATGCAGGAGACCCAGTCCTTTTCCCAGCCAGTGCGCCTCACGCACAGCTGCCACCCACCTGTGGCTGGCTTGCAAGTTGCTATGATGCTGAACAGGTTTTAGTGAAGCGTCCTGGCTAAGATGGACTAGGGAGAAAGTTCTGGCAATCTACTTCAGAAAGTCAGCCTATGAAAACCCTAAGGATCACAATGGTTCCATCCACAGAGGAACATGGGAATGGCTCAAGATCGGGCAGCGTTTCATTTCATTGTAGAAGGGGTCTCCATTAGTCGGGGTCCACTAGATGGGAGCTAACAACAACAACAGCAAAGTCTTTTTTGGTTCTAAGACTTGTGAGCTCCTCAGAAAACATCGCATCATCACCGTGCAATCTGAAATTTCTGTCTTCAACAGCAGTTATGCTCCTGACAATTCCTAGGCGACATTTTGATTTCAGCATTTGCTGAGTGCGTGGCACAGATCACTTGAGGGTGGACTCTATAGCTGTAGATTCAGAAATTATCTTCATCATAAACTGTGACAACTTCCTCCTCCATGTTCAGTGTCAACTCAATTTCTCACCTGAAGGTTAACTGTTCTGTGGTCTGACTGTCAGCTACATGCATTCTGGTCAAACCTCTGATGGCTGGCTCCAGCTGTCAGCCGTGGAGCCGGTTAGAAAAGATTTGGACCCTGGAAATTTACTTTGGGGCTTTCAGATCCCGAGGGATGTATCAAATATTATGTGGATCAAGCACTAAGCCCTTCTCAGCATAGTCAGGTTTCCACTGTAATTGTGGTGCTATAAACTGGATAGTAGCTGCCTCAGTGCTCTGTACCTCAGTCTAGAGGGTCAGAGGGGCCCAGGGGGAGCAGACCTGTGAGGCCCTCCTAAACATAGAGTTCGTAGCGGCCCCACCCCCACCCAGGCAGTGCACAGCTGCTCACAGCCTGCCTAACAGGCCTGAATCCTTTCCTGACACAGACTTCAGTCAGCTACTCTCGGATTGGTGGAGCCAGAGGGAACTAGAGATGGGGACAGAAGGTGAGAGAGAGAGAGAAGAGGGAGTTTTCATGTCGTGTGTCCTCAAGGGGTTATCATCTGAATGAGTCTGAGAGTTCTTTCAGTGCATTGCACAGACTCATCGTGTTTTTCAGGGTGAGAGAAATGATCTCAAAATGCTTAAAAATGATGCCTGCAGTATCATTGAAATAAGGTCTGTTATTTGGTCAAGCCACTGGAAAGCCAGTCTCCTCCTTCCCATCTTTCAAAAACTCCTTCCAAATCCCTGCATCCCAGGACTCTTTTCCCATCTCTCAGCCTTCCTTCCCCAACCCCTCCCCCCACCTCTCATCTTACTTCTGACTCAGAGCGTGTCTGTCTGTCTGTCCTCATGTCTATGGGTGCTTTTGTCTTTGTGTCTCTCTCTATGGCTCTGTGTGTGTGTCCAAGTGAATTTCTTTGCCTTTCTCTGTCCCTTTGTCTCTGACTTTCTTTCAGGCTCTCTAGCTCTGTGACTGCATGTGTTTCTCTTTCTGTGTCTCACTCTTTCTTCCTTCCTGTGACCCCCCCCAAAACATGTGTCAATTTGGCTAGGCCATGATTCCCAGTATTGTATGATTACCCTCCATTTTGTGACATGTTGTAAATCCTAGCCTTTGCTTGTGGCTAATGAGGCAGGATTAGGGAATGTTAATGAGGATTAGGTTATGTTTGTTATGTTAATGAGGCAGGATTAGAGTGGGATGTAACACCCTTATTCAGGTCACAGCCCTGATCTTGTGTAAGGGGAGTTTCCCTGGGGTGTGGTCTGTATCACCTTTATTTTGTTGTTGTTGTTGTTGTTAGGTGCCCTCCAGTCCGTTCTGACGCAGAGAGACCCTATGCACAACAGAACGAAACACTGCCCGGTCCTGCACCATCCTTACAATTGTTGTTATGCTTGAGCTTATTGTTGCAGCCACTGTGTCAATATAGCTTGTTGAGGGTCTTCCTCTTTTCTGCTGTCCCTGTACTCTGCCAAGCATGATGTCCTTCTCCAGGGTCTGATTTCTCCTGACAACATGTCCAAAGTATGTAAGATGCAGTCTTGCCATCCTTGCTTCTAAGGAGCATTCTGGTTGTACTCCTTCTAAGACAGATTTGTTCATTCTTTTGGCAGTCCACGGTATATTCAATATTCTTCACCAGCACCACAATTCAAAGGCGTCAACTCTTCTTTGGTCTTCCTTATTCATTGTCCAGCTTGCACATGCATATGATGCAATTGAAAATACCATGGCTTGGGCCAGGCGCACCTTAGTCTTCAGGGTGACATCTTTGCTCTTCAACACTTTAAAGAGGTCCTTTGCAGCAGATTTGCCCAATGCAAAACACTGTCTTTTATGCATCTTTTGATTTCTTGACTGCTACTTCCATGGCTGTTGATTGTGGATCCAAGTAAAATGAAATCCTTGACAACTTCAATCTTCTCTCCGTTTATCATGATGCTGCTCATAGGTCCAGTTGTGAGGATTTTTGTTTTCTTTATGTTGAGGTGTAATCCACACTGAAGGCTGTGGTCTTTGATCTTCATTAGTAAGTACTTCAAGTCCTCTTCACTTTCAACAAGGAAGGTCGTGTCATCTGCATAATGCAGGCTGTTAATGAGTCTTCCTCCAATCTTGATGCCCCATTCTTCTTCATATAGTCCATCTTCTCAGATTATTTGTTCAGCATACAGATTAAATAGGTATGGTGAAAGAATACAACCCTGATGCACACCTTTCCTGGCTTTAAACCAATTAGTATCCCCTTGTTCTGTCTGAACAACTGCCTCTTGATCTATGTAAAGGTTCCTCATGAGCACAATTAAGTGTTCTGGAATTCCCATTCTTCGCAGTGTTATCCATAGTTTGTTATGATCCACACAATCAAATGCCTTTGCATAATCAATAAAACACAGGCAAACATCCTTCTGGTATCCTCTGCTTTCAGCCAGGATCCATCTGACATCAGCAATGATATGCCTGGCTCCACGTCCTCTTCTGAAGCCGGCCTGAATTTCTGGCAGTTCCCTGTCGATATACTGCTACAGCGGTTTTTGAATGATCTTCAGCAGAATTTTGCTTGCGTGTGATATTAATGATATTGTTCTATAATTTCCACATTCGGTTGGATCACCTTTCTTGGGAATAGGCATAAATATGGATTTCTTCCAGTCAGTTGGCCAGGAAGCTGTCTTCCATATTTCTTGGCACAGACGAATGAGCACCTCCAGCGTTGTATCTGTTTGTTGAAACATCTCAATTGACATTCTGTCAGTTCCTGGAGCCTTGTTTTTTGCCAATGCCTTCAGAACAGCTTGGACTTCTTCCTTCAGTACCATTGGTTCCTGATCATATGCCACCTCTTGAAATGGTTGAATATCGACTAATTCTTTATATTACAAAAGAAAAAAGGAGAGAGAAGCAAGCAGAGAGAGAGGGATCTACTACAAACAAAAAATAAGAGCCAGGAGTGAAGCATGTCCTTTGGATTTGGAGTCCCTGTTCTGAGAACTTCCTAAACCCAGGGGAAGATTGATGCCAAGACCTATGGAGATCTCCAAGGAATGCCAGGCCCACAGATGCTGAAAAGACAGGAGGACCTTACCTGAGAGCCAACAGAGAAAGTCTTCCCCTAGTCCCAGCACCCTGATTTCAGGCTTCTATCCTCCCAAACTGTGAGAGAATAAATTTGTTTGCTAAAACCATCCACTTGAGGTATTCCTGTTATAGCAGCACTAGATAACTAAGACACTGCCTTTCCTCCAACTCATTCCTGATCAAGTAGAAAAAAACAAATTTAATGCTATTAACACATTGCCATTGAATCAATTCTGATTCGTGGTGACTCCATGTGTTTCAGAGTAGAATTATGCTCCTTAGGGTTTTCAAATGGCTGTAATCTTACAGTAGCCAATCTCCAGGTCTTTTTTCTGCAGCGACACCGAGTGGACTTGAACTGTCAACCTTTTAGTTGGTAGCTGAGAGCAAACCATTTGCACCACCCAGGGACTTTTGATGCTGCTAAAAACACATTAAAAACAAACAAACAAATCTATTGAGTACGAGTCTATTCCAACTCATAGTGACCCTATAGGACAGAGTAGAACTGCCCCTTAGGGTTTCCAAGGAGCAGCTGGTGAATTTGAACTGCTGACATTTTAGCTAGCAGCTAAGCTCTTAACCACTGTACCACCAGGGTTCTGAAAACACATTAAAAAAAAACAAACCTGTTGCCATCGAGTCTATCCCGATTTATAGTGACCCTGTAGGACAGAGAAGAACTGCCCCATAGGGTTTCCAAGGAGTGCCTGGTGGATTTGAACTGCCAACCTTTTGGGTAGCAGCTGTAGCTCTTAACCACTATGGCCACCAGGGTTTCCGAAAACACAGTAGCCACTAATATTTCTACTGATCCTGCTCTCAAAATTTACAATATCAATACAAATGCACATTGAAAAGGATAATTAGGTAGAATCACTTTTTTCTAGATGTCTCCCCATAAAAAAAGATGAAGGCAGATTTGGAAATTATTTTCTCAAACTTAAAAATTTGCAATCAGGAAAACTCAAATGACAGCCACCAGAATAATATCCATAACCCCAGGGATTTCAAATCAGGCCAAAGGCCCCTAGGACACTGTTGGGGATGCTCAGCCCAGGGAGCCAACATATAGGGCAGAGCTTCTACCCACTCACCTCCCAGGGCCTTCACTGTTTACAGGGGCTGGTGCCCATCTCTGCTCTAGACCCTTCCAGAGGGTGTCATTACCGAGGTAACAGAATGGATTCATGGAAATGGCACGTGCTGGAATTAAAAGACCTGAATTCATAGTTCTCACTTTGCCTCTTACAATGTGACATTGAAATGATCACTTAATTTGTTCGCTTCGGTTTTCTTTCTGTATGAAATGGAGACAACACTAACCTGACTCACAAGAGTTTCGAGGTTGTTGGGACAGTGAAATGAGATAATGCCTTGTGAAAGAGTTTTTTGCTTGGTCTCTTTGGATTTTTTTTTTTTTAACTCTGAGGTGCTTGATAAACATAAATTTAGAGCAGTGGTTCTCAACCAGGGTGAATATGCCTTGTCAATACTGTCAAGGTTGAGAAACCCTGTTTTAGAGTGGTAAACTTTTTAGAGTAGTTTTATTTGCTTGTTATTGTATCATCACATTATTCTCATTATCTTATTGTTTCTAACATGTCCTTTTCTATAAACGTGTTTTATATATTTTATTTGTTTAGTAGAATTTTGAAGATACTTCATGCCCTAAGCTGGGGAAGTTGGCCACCTTCTGCCCATTGACCATCTAACCCATAATATTCATGGCTTCGATGAACCCTTAGGCAATAAGTATGACCTTTATATGTTGTTATACAAAGACTCTACCAAAATTTCTCCCCACGATGCACTAATTACAAGTACAGTGACAAAATAGCTAAGTTTATCAATTCAGTTATTTGCAAAATCGGTTATCTAATATTGGTCAATTAGCTGTGCTAAGCCCTGGGGAGACATTTATGAAACAAATTCACACATGGTCTCTGCCATCAGGGAATTTACCATCAGAGAAGACAGAAATTTAAAAAAAAAAAAAAAAAGGTATATAATTACAAACAATAATAAGCACAATAAATGAAAAGAAATAGATTCTAAGAGTCTCTTACCCTCTTGCTCTCCAGCTCTGGCTCTGGCTCTCACTCTGTTTCTCTCTCAATTCCAAAAACCACTTCCTCTCGTCAGGCTTAGGGTTGGTGTTGGTCACAAATGCCTGTTTATTTACTACCCCAGGCTACCACACCATTCTTTTGGTTTACTGTATGCTGCCCATACCTTTGTAAACAGTGTTTTTGGAAAAAAAAAAAACTCCTCAAATGATTAAATGTGCCATCTGTTACCTGTATAACTCCAACATACTATTCACATCCACCCTGTGGTGCCTCACAAGAAAGGCCTATCTTTTTCTGAAAGTTCATAGCCACTGGAAACCCATGGAGCACAGTTCTACCCTGAGACACATCGAGTAGGAATTGACTTGATAGCAAGTGGTTTTAATAGTGGACAAGAAGGTGGCACTGTCCATCGTTAAACAACTTCCGTCGTTAGCTGGTCACACACACGAAAGTTGCAGTGTACAAAGCAATTCTTCAGATTTGAGTTATATCTTTCAACTTGGGGATGATGTTATCCCCCAAGGCACATTAGACAATATCTGGAGATATTTTTGGTTGTCACAGTTGGGGGAGGGCGCTACTGGTGTCTAATGTGTAGAAGCCAGAGAAGCTACTAAGTATCCTATAATGTGCAGGACAGCCCCCCACAACAAAGAATTAGCTGCCCCAAAATGTCAGGAGTGCCAAGCTTGAGAAACTCTTCATTAGCACATATCCTATTTATGTTTACTTACATCTTGTCTTTTGAGATGGAGGAATGTGTTTGAAGAGTGATGAGAAATAACTCAATAAGCAGCATGAAAATATTTGTCTATTTCAGAATGATAAAGTTCTTTTAAGAATCACTCTGACAATTTAGAAAAAGTAAAATTATATTTTCCTGTTAGCCAGTGATACATGGTCCCTCTCATGCAAAAATCCATTTTCATGTCAATGCACATTTAGACTCTTTAATCTGGAAGTTAATTTGCAAATGTCTAGCACAAAGCAGTTTCCTTTTGGGTGCTCTGTTCCCTCTATGATATCTGCTTGTTTCTGTTAAACTTATAACTCAGACATGTGTTTCGGTGCTTGTACCTCGTCTCCTCTTTTTCCTGTCTCTACTCTCTTCACCCCTCCCCATGACTGGTTTTACTAAGTTTTGGAAACTTGTAGATTTTTAAAAAGATCAATCTGCCAAAATTCTAAAACATTTTAAGGAAACCATAGCTAACAGAAAACATGTCGGTAACTCTTTTTTTTTTTCTTTTTCTCTCCAGCTACTCCATAGGCTGATGCTAAGTCTAAAAATTCTACTGTTACTAAACCTGAATAATTTGGGTTAACACCTCCTCTTTCCAATCAGTATTTTAAACCACTTTGCCACACTCATTCTCGCCTTTCTGGTCAGAATCACTTGCTGATAATGCTGGTTCACCACAGACTTCTTGATAAATTTAAATTTCCTCATTTATCTCTTTGGTACCATTTTTATAGGGACTCATATGAGTTCTGTCTTAGAGGAAAGAAGGCCTGGTTTTACAAATGTTGTTGATGAACTGGGTGCTAGTGAAAAATGATGGGTTACTTAAAATCAGTTCTGTCACTGGTTTGTTGTATAACTTTGGGAAATCTGATTCATCTCTCAGGGGAATTATTTGTTTTCTCATTTGCAAATAGAGATGATACAAGTGTCCAAAATAGATATGTAGCCAACAATTTGTAAAAACTGATTTCAGGACCCTGATCACACCTTCTGTGCAAGTTGATATAGTTCATCTTCATCTCAGACCTTACCTTAAGGATGAAGACCAGAAACATGAAAGGCAGCCTGTAGACTCAGCAGTCATAATGGAATACAGTTATATGTAGGAAAAAGGAAATAGTCTACCTCACCCAACCAGGAAGTTTGAAATATTGGCTTTTGAGCTATTTGAGTAACTTCAAATGTCTCAACTCTGAGAAGACTGCTATCCCTTTTTGTCACATCATCACGTTGTCAAATGCCAAAGGAAATGACAAGGAAAAACCTGTTTCTTTTTTAAGAAAGGAATTAAAAGGCCCAGGTGAGGACTTGAGCACAACATTTTTTGAATGAATATGACAGATTTGGAAACACAAATGCCACCCTCAATGCTAATGACGCTATTTTAACAATCACTGGAGTGTTCGCACTGCTACAGGAGAGACACTAAGACTTCAGATATGTAAAAGTCTGCTCAGTGTCAAAATAACACGAAATGTTTAAAAAATTAGAACAAAAAAATAGTTCAGTAAATTGTGTTTGCTTTGTGAATTTAACTGACAGATTGTTGATCCTCAAAATATGCAGTGATGACTGTAGTTCATAAAATCAAAAACACTGTCAACTGTAAGACAAACGGTTATTTTAAATACAACTAAGAAAAAAAGACAATTAATTGTAAGGTCGTTATTTTATGTACAAGTATGAAAGAAAAATTAGTGTGAATTTAATTATGACATCCTTTTGCCATCAAGTTAATTCCAAGCCATAGCTACCCTACAGGACAGAGCAGAACTGCCCATGGGGCTTCCATGGCTGTAATCTTTACCAAAGCAGACTCTCCCAGCGTTCTCCCACGGAGCAGCTGGTGGGGTTGAACCATCGGCCTTTGGGTTAGCAGCTGAGTGTTTAACTACTGTGTTGCCAGGGTTCCTTAATTATGACACAATGCTTTCTAATTACTTTGAGTGTTAAGAATCATCTCAACTTCAGATGTGTTAAAATGTGAAATGTGGGCATCTTAGAGTGGATGAAATACAGTACGCTTATTTTTTTCTTTTGTGTTGTATTGCATAAAACTATGTTGAGAAAATGTTTGGGTTTTTTTTTTCCCCTTCCTCTTCCATCCCTTCATGTGAAGCCTGAAATATTCTGACCCTTGGAAAACAAAAGAGGAAATTTAATAATGTTCTTCAAGGTAGAAGAGATTTAAAAAAAAAAAAATTCTGTCATCATCGTCTTGAGAATTTTTTTCTTAGTCTGAGATCAAGAAGCTTTTCACTCCTGGCATATTAATAGATCACCTTGCAAGACTATTTTTGGTAGGGTGCCTATTGCTGAGCAGATTGCTTGATATTGTACTATTTAGCCAATTGTTTGCGATTTTAAGTATTAAGATTTACCACATAAACTTATCGCAAGGAAGAGAAAGTATAAGAAAACAACTGGAAAGATTTACCGTAGCTGACGTTTGATTAGACAGCTCACAAAGATGGATTATTTCAACCAATAGACAAAATAAAGCATTTAAAATGACCAACTATCTGGTGCCACAGATAACGGGTAGACTATAAGAATTGAATCCACATTTTTTTTTTTTATAGCTCCATGTACTCACATCTCTCTCCAGTTTGACTTCAGGAACCACCTCTCCTACCAAACTACTGATGTGAAGATTATTGTATTAGTTAAGGCGGGTTCTACTGTAACAAATAAACCCAACATTCCAGTGGTTGAACTTAATGAAAATCTATCTCTTGCTTATGCTGCAATCTAAAATTGGTGGTCCTGGCCAAAAGCCCTCCTAGATCTTTCTCTCTCAGAGACTCCTCAGGGACCCAGGACACTTTTAACATTTCTCAGAGCCCTGTCCATTCATCTTGAGAATGGGGGACTGGAATGGAATATCGTAGGTGGGAAAGTTCCACTGGACAGGACTTAGTCACAAGGCCATAGCCAACTGCAAGGGAAGCTGAGGAATGAAATACAGCTGTATGCCTGGGAGGAAACGGGAAACAATGAGACAGTTTCTGCCACAATTACTATGTTTATATTACAGGAAGAATTACTTCAAGAGAGTTCATCAAACACTCCTTAAAACACTCATTTCTTGGCATCTGTGATACCATATTCTATTGGTTCTCCTCCTATCTCAGTGCTCACAATGGCTTAGTCTTTACTGATTCTTTCTCCTCTGCCCAACAGGCAAATGTTGCTGTGACCCACAACTCAGTTGCAGATCTTATTATCTTTTGTACTTTCTTCCTAGGTAATATCATTTAATCCTATAGCACCACATATAAATCATTCACTGAAAATTAAATTTCTGGGCCTAACCTCTCTATGTAGGGGCTCTGGTGGTGCAAGGGTTAAGCATTTGGCTGCTAAGCAAAAGATCGGCAGCTCAAATCCACCAGAAACTCTATGGGGCAGTTCTACTGTCCTATAGGGTGGCTATGAGTTAGAATTGACTCGACAGCAATGGTTTTGGTTTTTTTTTTTTTTTGGAACCTCTCTACTATTCTCCAGATTTATTACACATTCAGCTTCACACTTAACATATAAAAATCTAATAGGTATGCTGCATGGTACTCGTCCTGAGTAACCACCTTGTGCAGGTAAGATTTTGTATCCTTGGTTAATTGAATAATTCAGGAATTTAATCAAACTTGTGTGTGCATGTGCATGTGTGTGATTTATTTCTGTTCATAACTTATCAGAAAGACTATAGCACCCATCAAAAAATATAATGGTAATAGAATCAAAGAAAATTAAAATTATAAGAAGACTATTCAAAAAAAATTTTTTTTGTTAGAAAATATCAGAATACAGAAGAGCTAAAAATAGCCAAGTGAGCTAGAGATGAGGTATATGGTATTAATAAGGATCATAACAACAACATAGATCACATTTAGCATATCACTTCAGAATATTGATGTCACAAAGTGCTACATAAAAAAGGAGTTTGGGAATCAAATATGCTTAGAAATACTACTTAAGAAAGACTGCTCTTGAAGGCCCATCTACCAATTCAAGACCCTAAAGATAGTTGTTTGAGAAATGCTGTGTAATTGGATGGATGGGTGGGTGGGTGCGTGGATCGATGCATGCGTGCATGCATAGCTTGTTGCCAAACTGCCGTAACTATTATTTAAAGTGATCAAAGTAGTGCTCTATGGGTCTGTATAACTATACTTTTGTCTTATCATAACTTTTTAAAAGTTGTTATTTTTGTTTCATGAGTGTAAAAATCATCATTACCTGCAGTTTCCATCTGCATGCAACCTATTTGTATTTGATCTTCTAAAACTAATGGAAAATTGTTGGAAGAGGATTCTGGCATCGGGTTGAATTTTAAAGTGATCCTCCCATCTTTAAGCAAATCGTGTAACTTAATGTCTCTTCTTCCTCAATAACCCTGCCCTACTCTTTCTCCAAAAGTCTATGTCATACGTGAGGAGGGATACAGTTCTTTCCAGCTTTAAGCTCTATGATATTACAATAACTACAATATGTTGAAGTAAAATGGGTTAAGGATTATGTATATAATAATAACAAGGTTTCTTCTTGTGAATTGGATATGGAAAAGCACAGGGTTGCCTTAAGATTATTTAAATAAGAACTATGTTAAGAGAATGTCCTTGGCCATAATTATCTTGTACCTTATAGAGATTTTAAAAAATATTTCACTAAGTATTATGTAACATTACATTGATACAACTTTTCTTAGAAAATATTTAGCATACATGGGAACCTCCCTGTATCAATTTCATATTGTCACTGCAACAAACTACTATAAATTTCGTAGCTTAAAATGACAGAAATTTATTTTCTTTCAACTCTGGAGGCCATAAGTCCAAAATGAATCTTAAACGACAACACCAAACCCATTGCCATTGAGTCGACTCCAACTCATAGCTACCCTATAGGACAGAATAGAACTGCCCCATAGGATTTTCAAAGAGCGGCTGGTGGATTCAAATTGCCAACCTTTTGGTTAGCAGCTGAGCTCTTAACCACTGCACCACAAGGTATTAGCAGGACCATGCTCACTCCAGAGGCTCAAGGAGAGAATCTGTTCCTTTGCCTTTTTCAGCATCTAGAGCTGCATTCCTTGCATTCCTTGACACATGGCACCTTCCTCCATCTCCAAAGCCAGAGGAGTAGCATCTTCTCTCTCTCACTTTGCTTCACTCTGCTTCTGTCACTTAGCCTTCTATTCTATGTCAAATCTGCCTATGTTCCCCTCTTATAAGGACACTAATGTTTGTATTTAGATAATTTGGGGTAATCTGTCAATCTCAAAATCCTTAATTTAGTCATATCTGTAGTCTCTTTTGGCATATAAAATAACATTCACAGGTTCCATGGATTAGGAGGTAGAGAATTTTGGGGGCCATTTTCCAGCCTACCACAGTCTTTCTCCCCCTCCCACAAAGATTCACATCTATCCCCTTCTCCCCAACTGAAAGGAAATGTGTTTCTTGTATTTTATTCTGTTTCTACCTTTGAAGAAGAATGTTTTTCTACTTAACTTATCTTTCTGGAACAGCCAAGTTAAGCTATCTAGAAAAGTACTCTGAGCCCCAGAGTCTGGCTTAGCTTAGTGCATAAACATATGCAAGGCAGCAAGCCAGCTGGAGGGAAAAGTTTTGCCAGCTAACCAAGACTATTTAATGTTTTACCACGGAAAATATGAGCCACTGACACAGATATCCACAATCTAGTGTCTACTTATCACAGACCTACTTTTCATCCTTAGGAATGGTCTATTCATAATGCTGTAAAGTTGTTTTTCCATGATCAGTCTAAGCCTCTTTAGAGGAGGCTTGCTAATCTGATTGAATTAAAATTCTATTCAGACTTGAGTTTTATGTGCCAATATTATTGTTCAAAAGTAGTGTTTCTGTACATCAATGCTCATTGCAGCACTTTTCACAATAGTCAAAATGCGGAAAAAAACAAAATGTCCATCAACATATTAATGGATAACAAAATGTGGTATATACATACAATGGAATGCTGCTCATAAAAAAAAAAAAAATTTTTTTTTTTTTTGAGGAGAAATGACAACAGGGATGAACCCTGAAAACATGCTAAGAGAAATAAGTCAGTCTCAAAAGGGCAAACACTGTATAATCTCACATATATGAAATAAACAAATATATAAAAACAACAACAGCAACAACAGTCAGTTCCAACTCGTGGAAACCCCATGTGTGCAAAGTAAAACTACTCCATAGGGTATTCAAGGCTGTGACCTTTCAGAAGCAGATCTCCAGGGTTTTCTTCCGAGTCACCTCTGGGCTGGATCAAACAACCAGCCTTTCAGGTAGTAATCGAGTGCTTAATCATTTGTGTCACCCAGTAACTCCTAGCCAATAAAAAAATATATATAAATAAATAGAAACCAAAAACTATTAGTGTTTACCAGGGATGGGAGGGAGGGAGAAAGTGGAAGATTTGGCTTAGGGGCACTGAGTTGATGTAAATGATGGGGAAATAATTTGTAAAGGGCAGTAAGAATGGTTGCACAACTTGAAGAATGTAATCAATGTCATTGAGTTACATATGTAGAAATTGGTGTATACTTTGTTGTGTATTTTTTCACCAGAACTAAAGAAAAAAAAGAGGGAGGAGAAGGTCAAGGAATGAGCATGAAATTTCAGAATATTCCTTTCTTCTTTATATTCATGATATGGCCTAGATCATCAAGAAAAGATTAAATATATATGTTATTTTAAAAAAAAGACAGAGGAGGTGGGGCCAAGATGGTGGATTAGACAGACACTTCAGGTGAGCTCTCTTACAACATAGACCCGAAAAAACAAGTGAAACCAGTATACTTATGAAAAGCTAGGAGCCCTGACCATCAAAGCCAAGTTAGAAAATGGACTGAGTGGCAGGGGGAGGAAGAGACAGTTCAGAAGCAGGGAAGAATTACAGACCTGAATGGTTGGGAACCCTCAGGCACCATTCCCAGAAGCAGCTCCTGTGGGCTGGTACCAGCATTCAGCCACAGTTTCTTCAGGGAAAAGCACCCAGCCGCACAGCCTACTCACACCTCCAGAACCAGAGAAGAATGGTGTTCTCTGCAAAAGCTAAGTATTCGAGTATATTTTACCACAGTCCCCCCCCCCGCCCCCGCAACCCCAAGCCAGCTTCAGTGGCTGTTGATTCCCTGGGCCTGAGATAGGCCTTATTGAGTGCCTAGAGCCATGCTCCCAGCCTCATACAACACTTTGCCTCCCAAGTGTCTGTTAGGAAAGCATGTCCCTGTTCACTAGAGAACACAGATGGGTGGGTTCTATTGATGGACCATGGACACCTAATGCTTTTGGTTGTAAGGACTGGGAGGTACCAGTTATCCTTGGACCCCAGTCATGGGTGGCTGGGTAACCTGAGTGGAGCCACCAGTCCTTAGGCCCCTGATGTGGGTAGGTGAGGACCTCGTTTAATAGGCAAAGCAGTTTCAAACATCAAACACCCACCTCTCCACTGTACATCTGAAACAGTTGTAGTCTTCCAGCAAAGGCCTACTCTCCTGAAATAGGCCCACACAGGTCCATGAAGGGGGGAAAGGAATTCAAAGTCCACAGACCATTTATGCCTGGACAGGAGCTGCTTCTGTCCTGAGCTCTCCAGATTAGTGGATCTGGCAGATTATCTTTTCCCACATTTGTGAATTTATTCCTTCTCCAAGGCTGGGAGAATGGCTCAGAACATGCAGCAGGACCTATCTCAGGCCCACGGAAATCAACACCCACTGAAGCCATCTGGGGGGTGGGGGGGGTAAAATACACACAAGTACTTAGCTTTTGCCAAGAGTGCCGTTCTTCTCTGGTTCCAGAGGTATGAGTAGGTGTGTGGCTGGCTGTTTCTCCCTGAAGAAACTGCGGCCAAACACTACCACCAGCCCACTGCAGTAGCTCCCGGGGATGGTGCCTGAAGACTCCCGGCTATTCAAGTCCAGCATCTTCTCTCTGCTTCTGAACCGTCTCTCCTCCCCCGGCTGCTCAGTCCATTATCTAACTTTGCCTATGATGTTCAGGGCTCCTGGCTTGTCATAATCATTCCACTTGTATTTTCGGGTCTTTGTTGTAAGAGGGTTCACCGGAAGTGTCTGACTACTCTGCCATCTTGGCCCCGCCTCCACTTTTTAACACTTTAAAGACATCTTTTGCAGCAAATATGCCCAATGCAATATGTCATTTGATTTCCTAACTGCTGCTTTCATGGGCATTGATTGTGGATCCAAGTAAAATGAAATCTTTGACAGCATCGGTGTTTTCTCCATTTATCATGATGTTGCTTATTGGTCCAGTTATGAAGATTTTTATTTTCTTTATGTTGAAGTGTAAGCCATACTGAAGGCTGAAGTCTTTGATCTTCATCAGTAAGTGCTTCAAGTCGTCTTCACTTTCACAGGCAAGGTTGCATTATCAGCATATCACAGGTTGTTTATAAGTGTTCCACCAATCCTGAAACCCCATTCTCCTTCACATAGTGTCACAGAAACCTGTTCAACATCATAGCAACATTCAAGCCTACACTGACAGACAGGTGGTGGCTGTGCATAGGTGTACTGGCCAGGAACCAAACCTGGGCCTCCCACATGGAAGGTGGTAATTCTACCACTGAACCACCACAGCCCTGTCTCTGTGAGTTATACCACCACCCAAATCCCAGAAATCATTTTCAAAACATTAAAATCAATCACATTTATACAGCTAGTTCAATTCTTGGGGATTCCAAAAATAATTAAATGATTTGCGCAAAAACCTCTAATATTTTAAAAGTCGATATTTCATAACTATGTAGCAGTCGTATCAGTGTTTATTTTTATAATAATAAAATAAACACATGTGCGTTGTGGAAAACGGAAAATATTTTAGAGACTGATGTCCAGTTTCATAGGATACACCACAGTCGCACATTAGTATTATTTCAAGAGAAATTTTTTTAAAAGAAAGAAAGAAAAAGACAAGTGAAAAAGGAAAGAACCCAAGACAGACCTTAATTTGAAATCAAGAAAATGCAGGTACCAATTCACTTTCAGGATTGGGTTGATGAATTGCCTAAATACCTTGCCACTACGACTTACCTCTATTGTATTTGTGATTAAACTCAGAGCCACATGTATTGAGAAAGAATTTACTAAACCTGTGAAAACAATGTACCTCCCTTTAGTTTGCCACAGTAATCCTGAAATCTTAAGATTTCATGTATTAATCAGTACTTAATTCTTTTATAATCTACCATGAAGAAAAAAGAATTTTTTAATAACCTGTATTGCAGGGAAAAACAATCTACTCCTTTTTTTAAAAGGGGAAGAAAAGCCATTAACTGAGTTTCA
Source organism: Elephas maximus indicus (assembly GCF_024166365.1). Lineage (NCBI taxonomy): Eukaryota > Metazoa > Chordata > Mammalia > Proboscidea > Elephantidae > Elephas > Elephas maximus. Next base: position 45,162,478 of record NC_064823.1, read on the forward strand.
TGAATTCACGTGCTGTCTATTTTAGTCTGGTTTCAGAACACTTTCAAAAGTAGGCCTTATTTTATTTCTTTAATGAATTCCTTCTCTCAAAGCACACTATTAAAATTAATAAGAGAAATACAATATAACCTTCAATGAGAGTTTATATACTGCATTCCTTACAAAAGCTGCTTCTTTTCTTTTTAAATTAGCCAAGCTTTATGTAGAGTCTTTGGAACTGACCTTCTAGAACTGCAATACTATTAGCCCTCAAACACATGTTTCCGATTTTGTGTATCTGAGATAACATTTCTTACAATATTGGGGAAATGAAACTGCTTTGTACCTTAGATGAAAAAATATCTGAGTACCACTTAAAATATTATTGAAATCACTAAGGATGTTACCCATTGGAGGTACAGAAAACTATAGGCTTTATCTCACTCTCTTAATTCACTATTTTCATTTTTTTAGGAGTCCTATTTGAAAAAATGGAGCCCTCGTGGTGTAACAGTTAAGAGCTCAGCTGCTAACCAAACGGCCGGCAGTTCAAGTCCACTAGCTTCTCCTTGGAAACCCTATAGGGCAGCTCTATTCTGTCCAATATGGTTGCTATGAGTCAGAACTGACTTGGTGGCAAAGGATTTATTTGTTTTATTTGAAAAAATAAAAATAGAACTCACAACTTTGACATCTAAAATGTACAGTGTAAACATGGTAAAAACAGCCATCTCAATTTCCCATTCCAGTGAAATTTTATGTTTATGTGTAATAACTTTCTTCTATGGAGCTTAAATAATTTTGTGTACACTAGTTAGTGAATCTTTTCAACATTCTTACGAAATAGTCAGGAAATTTGTTTGGGTCAAGGCATAAATGAAAATAAATTCATGCTTTATTAATTAGCATAGAAAAGGAAATTTAATTAATTGTTACCCAGAAACTGTTAATTAGCTATTCTTCATCTCTATTGTGAACCAAAACAAGAGAAAATTGGTTTAAAGTGTTCTTAAATTATAACAGGGTTGATATAAGATCACAATATGAAAGACTTTTCCAACGGTGAAAGTTAAAATGAGAGACTCTATTAGGTGGCTCAGCCTATAACACCCACATTATTAGTGGTACCCCAGATGACAGAGAAAGGTCAGGATCCTGAAGCAGCAGAAGACACTCAATGACCTTCTGCTATGCCACCTCTTTGCATCACAGAACCTTCAGGCACTTGTACTTCAATTGTTCTCCCACCACAATCCCAAACCTCAGGGAAACATTTCTCCTGTACCAACGGGTTAATCTGGACAGGCTACAGAGCTCCATGATACAACAGTGTCTTTTTTAGCTATCATTCTCATTCTGGAAAAGGGTAAACAAAGATAGATTTTAGGTGTCATTTTTACACAGTTGATACCAAGAGGAAATTAATTAATATTCAGTTCAAACTATTTCAAACTCATGAAGCTCCGTATCAATGAAAATTATATAGAGGCAGTTTTTGAATCAATTTAAGAAAAAAGAGGGCTGTTACAAATAGTCCTCTCTTAAGGATATTGTCAAAGTGATTATGGACTGAAGGGGTGGTCCAGCTGTTTCCCTAAGGTCTTTATGACCCCACACACAAAATGTGTAACATATTTATTGTCTCTCTTACACTCAGTAAGCAACTCTGGCTCTGAACTCCAGAGAATTTACTCATTCTTTTGATTAATCCCTCTACATGGTTTCCCAAAATATGTTACCATTTGCATAAGTGGTTTAGAATGCTATGCTTTAGCATTGCCTTCATCAAAACATGACCTCATTGATTTAATACAATCCACGGGGGAAAATTTGTTGATCTAACACTGCCCTGCCAATATCTCAAAGAGTATGAAAGAAAACCAGCCTATAAAATTTTTCAAAGTTTTGAGCCTCAATCGTAGTAATTCTACATTTTGTGGCTGTTGGTCATTCACAGATATCATCACAAATGGCAGGTATTTTCAATTTTATTAAATTCTCTGGCTTAATTCAAATGATTATTCTCTTCAGGATTTTACACATATTTTTTAAATATATGATTTGGTGTCCACATTTTAATTAAAACTTCCTCCAGAAATAATACCTTGCCTTATTTTCCACACATTAAAGTTTGGCCCAATTGAAATTTTATAAGATTTTGAGAAGGCAGTCCTTCCAACAAGCCAGGCAGCCATGGTTTTCTCCATTCCTTTTCCCGATGGCATCTTTAGGGCTCAGAAAAAAACACGCACATTAGCCCCCTGACTCCTGATGTTTGTTAGCAGGTTTAAAAAGATACAGTTCTTGGCTAAACAGCCCCTCCCCTCCTCGAGAAGTCAGGAGGGCATGATACAGTAGGATGTTAGTTAACAAAGTTAAAAAGATAATTAGTCACATTGGCTGGGGGTATAAAATAAACAGGAGAGGAAGTTTTCTTTGAATCCTCAGCTATGGTGCTAGTAGGGCACACATAACATTAAGCTTACATCCCCACCTAAGTGGACCTACCTGGCCAAGGGGTGACCTGCAAAAGGTAGTCTCCTATTGTGTCCTCAGCCACGATGCTAGGTAGAGGGCTTGTATGGAAGAGTTCCAATGGGACAATTTCCAGAAGCTAGGAAAGATGGTGTGTTATGTAACTGTCCTGTTTAAGTCTTTCACCCATGACACAAAGTGGGGTGTGTATGAAAAAGCCATCATCTCTGCCTGGACAGCTTTTGAGCCAGAGGGACTGCTCATCTGTTGTATATTGTCCACTTCTTACTATAAATAATGAATGCTACCTCCCATATGCTAACATGTGTTCAGGCTCTGATATGAAGAATATAATATTGATGGAGCAATTAGTTATTAGTTCTTTTTTTCTAATGGCCTCTTGGATATCTAGAAATTGGGGATGACCCAAGAATACACTGCAGATTTGCCATGTTGTACCTAAGAGAGGGTCTGACGGCGCTGACACTCAAAGACACCGAAATTTTATTCAGTTTGTTGATTTATTCATTTCCTGTAAAGAATAAGAGATTCATACCTCTTATTTGCAAAACTAATCCACAAATATTCCACTATAACAGAAGATCCAAGGCAATATAAACATCATTATTCTGATCCTATAATACTTATTAGTTACCACAGAAATTTTTTAATTATTTGATGATTTTAAGTACCTCTACAAATTCATATCCTTTTAACAAGCTATGCCTAAAAGGAAAACCACTAATTAATGCTCTTCAGGCATTCTGAGCATTCCTTTTTTTAACACCTTACAGTCATACTTGGATGTTTTTGTTCTACCATGAAAAAGAAGGTATTTTCCTTACAAAAGAATTTCTCAAATATTTTTACAAACTTAGAATACTTCAATATATACTTTGGTTTACAAAGTGTTGACTTATTCTATATTTAGTTCCAATAAAGAACATAAGCAACATAATATTTTAAAGAAATTGATTAGGACATTAAAAATACATTTATTTGAAAATACAATTGATTTTCAAAATTAGTCAATGAAGTACTTATTAGTTTAAGTGCATGCTGCACATGGTTATCCAGATATATGCATCAATCAGGATATCTACTCCTACACCAAAATTCAAGTGCATTTCTTCTACGTGACAAGAATTCTGTGATTTACAGGCAATAGGAAACTAATGTTGAATACTGAGAATGCTGTCTTCTTTTAAGTGTGTTCAAATTCATTTAATTACCCACTTTGCCCAAGATCTCTCTCCTGAAAAGGAATGTCAAAGGATAATATGTGAAGTTTAAGATAAATAGAGCCAGAAATGGAGATCTATATATTCGGATTTTTGTACTTAAAAATATTTCCAATCGAAGCTAATCTCAATTGATCTGATAGCCTGTTTGAGATAACACAGAACGACTAACTCATTTTGTTCTGATTATCTTTCTAGAACAAAAATATCTAAATAATTGTTCAAATATCTGCAATGACCAGAACAAAGCCAAACTCCTTGTCACGGTTTATAAGGCCCATCATATTCTGGCCCCAACCTACCACCTCAGCCTCCTCCCGCCCCCACTCAATTTTCTCTAACCAACACAACCTGAGTTTCTACCTTCTGGTGGCTCCCTAATCCTATTGCTCTCCTTGGTACCTGTATCCTTCGTTAAGCTTTGCTTCAACCTGGGAAGTCCTTCCAATATCCTTCTCACCAAGTGAATTCTTTTATATTCTAAAATGTTCTCTCAGCAGTGAAGCTTTCTCTCACCTCTTCCATCTTATTCACAGGCAGAATTAGCCACTTCCTTCTCTATGATTCCACAATTCTTTATAAATACCTCCATTATGTTATATGAACTATAATATATATTAGATTATGTACTCTTTACAATATATCTACCATATCATATATATTACATATTATATATCATTATATATCATATCATTTGTGAGGGCGCCCTGGTGGCCCAGCGGTTAAGCACTCAGCTGCTGATAGGCTTGTTCAAACCCACTAGCCACCCTCCAGGAGAAAGATGTGGCAGTCTGCTTCCAAAAAGATTACAAAGCCTTAGAAACCATATGGGAAGGTTCTACTCTGTCCTATAGCCTTGCTATGAGTTGAGTTGGCATCAACTCGATGGCCATGGGTTTGGTTTGGCTTTGGTATTATATCATGTATTTTTTTGTGTGTATTTGTGAGCCCCTTAATTAAGAACGCCATGAGAACATACAATAGTTATTTACATATTTTTCATTTCCCATAGGCCCACTGTTTATTATTCTTTTTTTTTTCAAGTAAATAAAACTGTCTAATTTTCTAACTACCTTCTTTCAAATATATTCTTCATTAATACACAGTGCCTGGTAAAATGCCTAGTACTTGGAAGTACTTGGTAAATGTTTGCTGAATAAATTTTATTTTCCTATGATGGCTTGACCACTGTGAATAATGTGGTTAAAAGTGTTCCCTTTTTATGGCTTATGATTTGTTTAAAGTGAATTTTGGTCATATGTGTAGAACTTCAATTGAATAGCTGGGTTAAGAATGCAGCACAGTGTACCTATATTCAGAAATTGCTCTGTACCTTATTATCCCCCATAAAGGGAGGACCAGCCAACCCAGTATTGGTTTGGGGCATAAATAAATCCAAGTCATCATTGAAGTATAAAAACTGTTTATAATTATAACTGGAAAATACCCATTTTATTGTTATTTTTGTGAGGAAAAACAAAAATACAGAAACAATGGTTTTAAACTATTATAATCTAGCCTGATTTTATCAAAATATTGCCTTGATTTTCTTCTAACAAAAGCCTGAAGTGCTCAAAAAGTTATGAAGTCATGTTAAAAGACAGGAGCTCCCAATGGCCAAAGTTGGAACAATTTGAGCAACAATGTAAATAATAATAGCATTAGATTATAATCCATACCAATTGTTTTAGTTATTTAGTGCTGCTATAACAGAAATACCACAAGTGATGGCTTTAAAAAACAGAAATTTAATCTCTCACAGTCTAGGAAGCTAGATGTCCAAATTCAGGGTGCCAGCTACAGGGGAAGACTTTTTCTCTCTGTCAGCTCTGGAAGAAAGCCCTTGTCATCAATCTTCCCCTGGTCTAGGAGCTTCTCAGCATGGGGACCCTGGGTCCAGAGGACACGGTCAGCTCCTGGCTATTCTTTCTTGGTGGTATGAGGTCCTGTTCTCACTTCTTTCTTTTATATCTCAAAATAGATTGACTCAAGATACTACCTAATCCTGTAGATTTTGTCCTGCCTCATTAACATAACTGCCTGTAATCCTGCCTCATTAACATCATAGAGATTAGGATTTCCTACACATAGGAAAATTACATCAGATCACAAAATCAAGGCTAGCCACACAATACTAGGAATCATGCCCTAGCCAAGGTGACACATATTTTGGGGGGACACAATTCAATCTATAACACCAATTTAATAAACAATTGTTCAAAAATTAACAGGGCAAACGTAACAGCTATTCCTTATGGAAAATCACTATTAAGCAAGCATCACAGTAATAATTGTTAAAAGCAAGACCATAAATGAATGCTAAAATCAATGTGCAAAATATGATGAGAATCAGGATATTTGACTAGTCTTCAAGCATCTCCCATGATACTTATTAATTCCAAGGGTGAAAAGAGTAGTAACTTTACATTGGCAAAACCTGGCAGCTACGAGCTTTAGCAAGTGATCATAGTTAACATCAAACAGTAAGAAGATATACTGACATCAGGTACCACATGCTATGATGCAATGAGAGGGTACAATGTCACTTCTGTGGTTTTCTTGCTCAAAATTAATAATCTCAATATAATATTGAGAAAAGATCAGACAAACCTAAATGGAGTGACATTCTGCAAAATAACTGACCAGTCATCTTAAAAAGTGTCAACGTCACAAAAGAAAAAGAAGACTGTGGGACTGTCACAGTTTTGAAGAGACTAAGGAAACGTAACAATTAAATGAAGTATGGGATCCTACATTGGTTCTGGACCAGAAAAGAGACATCACTGGAACATGTGGAAAAATAAAAAATAAGGTCTTTCTAAACATTCACATATATATTAACAATATTGTTAATAGTATCACATCAATGTTCATGTTCTAGTTTAGATAACTGTGCTGTGGTTATGTAAAATGTTAACATTAGAGGAAGCTGAGTGAAGGGTATACAGGAATTCTCTGTACTATTTGTGCAGCTTTTCTGTAAATCTAAAATTATTTCATACAAAAAAAATGTTTGTCAATGTTTTAGAAAGAGAAATCTTTTTTTTTTTAATTCCTTCCTCAGAGTCAACCTATTTTATGAAGTTCTTCCTTATCACCTTAGCCAAAACTGAATTGTAAAGTCTAGAGCCAAAGTGTTTAAACTTGAATCCCAAACCCACAATATCCTATCTATATAACTTTGGACAAGTTACTTTACCTCTCAATGCTTCAATTTTCTCAAGTGTAAAATGGGAGTAACAATAGAAACTGATTTATAGGGTTGTTTTAAGGATTAAATGATTTATCCTGGGTAAGCACCTAAAAGGTTGTACTCCACAGGATGTACTACTTGAGTGTTATTATTACATCTACGTGGTTACTATCAACCTACATGGTCCTCTTTATGCATTGCTTTGCATTGCAATTCTCAAAATTTAAGTCCAATCTTGTATTATGATAAAGATAAAGATTGCAAGACTGGGTTTTACAGGCAATCTACTACTTTCATACATAATTCAGATCTGTAAATATCAGAAGTGAACGGTTAGAATGTTAAACACTGATTTACATGTTTTATGGAACTAGTTTACCTCTTGATACAACAAATTCCAAATTCATATTTGAACGATCTTTTGAAAATGTCAATGAATAATGAAGGAAAGTGTGAGTTTTTTAAAAGTTGAATATATGAAAGAAAAGCTCTCGTGTTCTCAACTTTATCCTCCCCACACTCACACACAGTGCCTTGGGCTGGACCTATCAAATAATAGGCATCAAAAACATTTAGTTAAATGTAAGAATGAATGAATAAATGAATTGATATTAAATAATGTTTTACCATTAACAAATGTGTGTACCACCATAACTTGATGCCACTGTTCAAAGTCTTAAGAGGCTAAAGCTGATATTATTACTGCATTTTTATTTTAGAAGTGTATCTTCTTTGGCTACATTCTCTAGAGAAGCAAAACCAGTGAAGTGAATAGACAGAGAGAGAGAGATTTATCTCAAGGAAATGGTTCATGCAGTTGTAGAGGCTGGCAAGCCCAAAACCCAAGGTCAGACACCAGGCTAGAGACTTCTCCTGACTCATGAAGCTGCGGAACTGATGAATCCAAGATCAGCAGGTAAGATGGCAGACTTCTGGTTCAAGTGCCTAGACCTGGAGGTCAGGTGATGATGAGCCAAATTCAGGATTTGGAGTGAGCAAAAGCCAGTGAGCTTCAAGAGAACATCCATATATATTGGATGCAGGCCACACCCCCGAGGAAACTCCCCTTACAACTGATTGGCTGATCACATCATGGAGGTGACTGCATTATATCACAAAATGGAGGATAACTAGATCATTACACAAGTGCCAGATTACATCATTACATAACTGTCAAACCACTGAGAATCATGACCTAGCCAAGCTGACACACAACCTTAACCATGACATATATTTACTTTTATTTAACTCCATTACATCATAAAAGAGCAAACTGTGTCTTGTTCTATTTTAAAGGATAAGTTAGAGTTTGTGAGGACTTCCAGCCTACACGGCACCATAGACAGAAGCACTATGCCCTCCCTTCACAGCAAAGACCCAAAAAACTAAGTAAAACAGAGTTAAACATCATTCCTAGAACCCGAAGTGTCAAAGAAGAGATAAAGAACTCAGCCAAACACGGAATGGAGTAAGAAACTGACAGAGGACAAAGAGCGAGGAGAGATACATGTAGAGGGAATTTATCAGCTAGAGCAGCACAAATTCACCATCTTGGACTCCTGTTGGGTATCAGCGGACATGGACCACAGGAAAGCAGCTTCACGGAGCTCCCAGCAAGAAACAGAACACCTGGTCACCAGCGATACATGCTTTCCGACCTCCCATCCTCTCCCCACTGCTCTAACTCCAAGCTTCCTGGCTGGCTGCCACAGCTCCACTGACGGGAAGGGCACTGTCCATGCTGCTTGGATTTGCCTCACCCACGCGGGACTGGGAGTACAGGAAAGCAGCTAACGAAGGCCCCATCAGGAGACAGAACTCAGTAACAAATGATATACGTTTTCCTAACCCCCACCCTTCTTCCCCTCCCCCTTTGGCCTCCTCTGCTTCCCGCTAGCCACAGTCTCTTGGCCAGGTGGGAACGGCTTCCACCCTGGGCCGCTTGGATTCACTCCACCCACAATGGCCAGGTGCCTGAGATGATGTTTCTTCTTTCTATCTCTTTTGGTTTCTTCCATGCATCCCACGACCTCCCCCTCCTTTCTCTAGAACATCTGGCTCCATGTGCCAGCTATGCTTCTTCCTGAAAGGCTGTAAAGCCCCTCTGGACTGGGGAGCCATTCCCCGCGCCTGCGACACCGTGCTGGTGGGATCCCTGGGGCTTTTCTTTCTTTTTTTTTTGCTTGTTTTGTTTTGCTTTGCTCTGTTTTGTTTTGTTTGTTTGTTTTCTTTCTCTTTTCCCACTTCGGAGCCCCTTCTAGCCAGGCTGCACTGCACGGCTTAGGAGCCACTCCTCCAATCTGCAAAGTCATGGAAGTGGGATCCCTAGGGACATTTCCTTTTTCTTTCTCTTTCTTTCTTTCTCTCTCTCCCTCGCTCCCTCCCTCCTTCCTTTCTTTTTTCACTTTCCTTTCTTTCTTCTCTCTTTTTCCCCTTCTATCTTTCTTCATTTCTCAGTTCTCACCTGTCTATACTTACCTTCTTTTTCTGTCTCCTGAATACCTGGTACTGCATGACATCTATACCCCCTCTAGCCAGGCTATACTGTACAGCCTGGAAGCCACTTCGTCAGTCTTCCTGGCAGCACCAGTGGGACTGCTGGGGGCTTTTCTTTCTTTCTTTTTTTTTTCCTAAATTTTTGTCTAGTTATTTTTTCTTTCTTTTTACCTTTTTCTTTTTTTTTTCCTTTCTGCTTTTCTCCATTTCTTGGTTTCTCATCTATCCACGTCACCAGAAAGCTCCCTTAGCACTTTTTTTTCTCTTCTTTCTTTTTTTTATTTACTTGTTTGTTTTTGGCTTCCATTTCTCTCTCCTCTTTCCCATACCCATATTAGCTCCACACATCACAACCTTCTCCCCCTTTCCTGCCTACCTGCACCATGTGCTGCACACCAAACCCCAGAGCAGCACAAGCACGGCCTACCAGAACACGTCCAGCACTGATTCCTGGCCCACCCTGTTGGCCCTAGTATGTGCCACAAACAACCCTTCCCATGGCTTGGGTCAGGCGCACCTTCAGCTGGGCCTGTCCTACTGTACCATAGCTGAGTAACTGGACCAGCCCATTGGACAAGGAGGTGAAAAGTACTGCAACTACAGACAAGCAAACAACAAAGAACACACAACTGGCCACCTCAGACATAACCAAATAAAACAAAAAACCAGGACAAAATGAACAAATCTACAATGAAGAAATGAGGCCTGAAGACAACAAACAACAATATCAAAACATAAAAAAAAGGACAGAATGGTTCAAGTAGGCATCCAAAATAAAACATCAGATGACTTTCTAGTAGAAGAACAGGCACTAGAACTACCTGACAGATATTTCAAATCTCTAATATTCAGAGCTATCCAAGAGTTGAAGCAAAAAGCAGACAAAAATGAGGTAAAAATAGAAAAATTTATGGAAGACGCAGACAAATTAATGGAAAATGCAGACAAAAAAACAGAATAATTCAGGAAAATAATACAGAAACAAAAAGCCAAAATAAATTAACAACTGGAAATCATACAAAAACAACAATTACAAATCAAAAAGATAACAAGATTTCAGAAATGGACAATGTCACAGAAGGTCTGAGGAGCAGGTTTGAAGTGATGGAAGACAGGATCAGCAAAACTGAAGACAAACACTTGGACACAACTCTGAGGAAAAATTAGAAAAAAAGAATGAAGAAAAATGAGGAAACCCTGAGAATTATGTGGGATACAATCAAAAGCAAACATTTACAAGTGATAGGAGTTCCAGAACAGAGAGAGAAAACAGAAAACACAGAGAGGATTATTGAAGAATTGCTGACAGAAAACTTCCCTAATATCGTGAATGATGACAAACTGACCATCCATATAGGATAGGCCCCAAAAGAAAAACATCAAGCCATATCATAATCACACTCACTAAAACCAAAGGGGGAAAATGAAAAATCCTGAGACCAGCTCAAGAAAACAGAAGTCACATACAGAGGAGAAACAATAAAACTAAGCTCTGATTTTTTGGCAGAAACCATGCAGGCAAGAATACAATAGGATGATACATAAAAACTTGAAAGAAAGAAATTGCTAAGCATGAATAATACATCCTGCAAAACTTTTGTTTGAATATGATGGTGAAATTAGGACATTTTCAGATAAACATAAATTAAGCGCTATGTAAAAACCAAACAAAACTTACAAGAATTATTAAAGGGAGTCCTTTTGTCTGAGAACAAACAACATCAGACCACAGCCTGAATCTAGGATGCAAGATTGTACCAGCGAGGAGCCAACATAGGAAATGAACTCTCAAGGACTATCCAAAACCAAAAGAATCGCAGCAGGGAACCAGAGAGGTTAACCTGTAAATGATAACAACGTCAGAACAATAAAAGAGGATATAAACAGTGTAGGTATAGAACTTCGAATGGAGAGGAAGGCACGGACATACCAGGTAACAATAGACTGGTTCAAAACTAGGAAGATAAGGGTAAATTTCAAGGTAACCACAAAGAAAGTTAACAAACATACTCATCAAAATAAAGAAGAAAAACATAAAGTCTCAAAAAAAAACCTACAAAAACAAAGAGATGAAAAAGAAATACAAATGAAAGGAATTCAGCACAGGAGAGTAAGAGGAACAAAGAAAACGCTGTTGTTGTTGTTGTCGTTGTAGGTGCCCTCAAGCCAGTTCCGACTCATAGCGACCCTATGCACAACAGAACAAAACACTGCCCAGTCCTGAGCCATCCTTACAATCCTTGATATGCTAGAGCTCATTTTTGTAGCCACTGTCTCAATCCACCTCGTTGAGGGTCTTCCTCTTTTCCGCTCACCCTGTACTCTGCCAAGCATGATGTCCTTCTCCAGGGACTGATCCTTCCTGACAACATGTCCAAAGTATGTAAGATGCAGTCTCGCCATCCTTGCTTCTAAAAAGCATTCTGGCCGCACTTCTTCCAAGGCAGATTTGTTCGTTCTTTTGGCAATCCATGGTATATTCAATATCCTTCGCCAACATCACAATTCAAAGGAGTCAACTCTTCTTTGGTCTTCCTTATTCATTGTCCAGCTTTCACATGCATATGATGCAATTGAAAATACCATGGCTTGGGTCAGGCACACCTTAGTCTTCAAGGTGACATCTTTGCCCTTCAACATTTTGAAGAGGTCCTTTTGCAGCAGATTTACCCAATGCAATGCATCTTTTGATTTCTTGACTGCTACTTCCATGGCTGTTGATTGTGGATCCAAGTAAAATGAAATCCTTGACAACTTCAGTCTTTTCTCCGTTTTTCATGATGTTGCTCATTGGTCCAGTTGTGAGGATTTTTGTTTTCTTTGTGTTGAGGTGTAGTCCATATTGAAGGCTGTGGTCTTTGATCTTCATTAGGTAGTGCATCAAGTCCTCTTCACTTTCAGCAAGCAAGGTTGTGTCATCTGCATAACACAGGGTTGTTAATGAGTCTTCCTCCAATCCTGATGTGATGTTCTTCTTCATATAGTCCAGCTTCTTGGATTATCTGTTCAGCATACAGATTAAATAGGTATGGTGAAAGAATACAACCCTGACGCACACCTTTCCTGAATTTAAACCAATCAGTATCCCCTTGTTCTATTCGAACAGCTGCCTCTTGATCTATGTAAAGGTTCCTCATGAGCACAATCAAGTATTCTGGAATTCCCATTCTTCACAATGTTATATAGTTTGGTCTATAGTTTGTTATGATCCACAGAGTCAAATGCCTTTGCATAGTCAATAAAACACAGGTAAACCTCCTTTTGGTATTCTCTGCTTTCTGTCAGGATCCATCTGACATCAACAATGATATCGCTGGTTCCACGTCCTCTTCTGAAACCGGCCGGAATTTATGGCAGTTCCCTGTTGATACACTGCTGCAGGCATTTTTGAATGATCTTCAGCAAAATTTTGCTTACGTGTGATATTAATGATATTGTTCTATAATTTCACATTCTCGGATCACCTTTCTTGGGAATAGGCATAAATATGGATCTCTTCCAGTCAATTGGCCAGGAAGCTGTCTTCCATATTTCTTGGCATAAACGAGTGAGCACCTCCAGCGCTGCATCTGTTTGTTGAAACATCTCAATTGATATTCCATCAATTCCTGGAGCCTTCTTTTTCACTAATGCCTTCAGAGCAGCTTGGACTACTTCCTTAAGTACCATCAGTTCCTGATCATATGCCACCTCTTGAAATGGTTGAATATCAACTAATTCTTTTTGGTGTAATTACTCTGTGTATTCCTTCCATCTTCTTTCGATGCTTCCTGCATTGTTTAATATTTTCCCCATAGAATCCTTCAGTATTGCAAATCGAGGCTTGAATTTTTTCTTCAGTTCTTTCAGTTTAAGAAACACCGAGCATGTTCTTCCCCTTTGGTTTTCCATCTCCAGCTCTTTGCACATGTCATTATAATACTTTGTCTTCTTGAGACACCCTTCGAAATCTTCTGTTCAGTTCTTTTACCTCATCAATTCTTCCTTTTGCTTTAGCTGCTCAACGCTCAAGAGCAAGTTTCAGAGTCTCCTCTTACATCCATCTTGGTCTTTTCTTTCTTTTCTGTCTTTTCAGTGACCTCTTGCTTTCTTCATGGATGATGTCCTTGATGTCATTCCACAACTCGTCTCATCTTCAGTCACTAGTGTTCAATGCATAAAATCTATTCTTAGGATGGTCTCTAAATTCAGGTGGGATATACTCAAGGTCATATTTTGGGTCTCATGGACTTGCTCTGATTTTCTTCAGTTTCAGCTTGAACTTGCATAGGAGCAATTGACGACCTGTTCCACAGTCGGTCCCTGGCCTTGTTCTGACTGATGGTATTGAGCTTTTCCATTGTCTCTTTCCACAGATGTAGTCAATTTGATTTCTGTGTGTTCTGTCTGGTGAGGTCCATGTGTATAGTCGCCGTTTGTGTTGGTGAAAGAAGGTATTTGCAATGAAGAAGTCATTGGTCTTGCAAAATTCTATCATTCGATCTCTGGCACTGTTTCTATCACCAAGACCATATTTTTCAACTACTGATCCTTCTTCTTTGTTTTCAACTTTTGCATTCCAATCGCCAGTAATTATCAATGCATCTTGATTGCATGTTTGATCAATTTCAGAGTGCAGCAGCTGATAAAAATCTTCTATTTCTTCATCTTTGGCCCTAGTGGTTGGTGCATAAATTTGAATAATATTCGTATTAACTGGTCTTCCTTGTAGGCATACGGATATTATCCTATCTCTGACAGTGTTGTACTTCAGGATAGATCTTGAAATATTCTTTTTGATGATGAATGCAACACCATTTCTCTTTGAGTTGTCATTCCCAGCATAGTAGACTATATGATTGTCCAATTCAAAATGGCCAATACCAGTCCATTTCAGCTCACTAATGCCAAGGATGTTGATGTTTATGTGTTCCATTTCGTTTTTGACGATTTCCAATTTTCTTAGACTCGTACTTCACACATTCCAGGTTCCAATGATTAATGGATGTTTGCAGCTGTTTCTTCTCAATTTGAGTCATGCTACATCAGCAAATGAAGGTCCGAAAAGCTTTACTCCATCCACGTCATTAAGGTCGACTCTGCTTTGAGGAGGCAGCTCTTCCCAAGTCATCTTTTGAGGGCCTTCCAACCTGGGGGGCTTATCCTGCAGCGCTATATCAGACAATGTCCCACTGCTGTTCATAAGGTTTTCACTGGCTAATGCTTTTCAGAAGTAGACTGCCGGGTCCTTCTTCCCCATCTGTCTTAGTCTGGAAGCTCAGCTGAAACCTGTCCTCCATGGGTGACCCTGCTGGTATCTGAATACTGGTGGCAAAGCTTCCAGCATCAGAGGAACACACAAGCCCCCACATTTTGACAAACTGACAGACACATGAGGGAGTCTCCAAGGAGTGGCTGGTAAATTCAAACTGCCAAACTTTTAGTTAGCAGCCGAGCTCTTAACCGCTGCACCACCAGGGCTCCCTAGCTTGTGTAAGAGAGGTTAAATAAAATTTTCTACACAAACAATAATTACATTTTGTTGTTGTTTTTGGCTGCCATCGAGTTGATTCTAACTCATAATAACCATATGTAACAGGATAAAACTACCCCATAGGGTTTTCTAGGTTGTAATCTTTACGGAGATGATATCTAGGTCTTTCTTCCATGAAGCTGCTGGGTGGGTTTGAACTGCCAACCTTTGAGTTAGCAGTTGAGCACTTAACCGTTGTGCCACTATTGTTGTTGTGTGTTGTAGAGTTGATTCCGACTCACAGTGACCCTATAGAACCGGGTAGAACTGCCCCATACGGTTTCCAAAGCTGTAATCTTTACAGAAGCAGATGGCCACATCTTTCTCCCTAGGAGCAGTTTGTGGGTTCAAACCTCCTACCTTTCAACCTTTTCATTAGCAGTCTAACGCTTAGCCATTGGGCCACTAGGGATCCTGTTGTTCCACCAGTGTCTTTAATTACACACTAAGTTCTGTGAAATAAAATATGTTCCAAAACTAAAAATGTGCCTGACTTACCTAAAAGATCATATATGCCAATGGCCTTTTTGTTTTGTTTTTTTTAATAATTGAGATGATTTAAGGGCACAGGCCTTATTCATAATCTCCCCTCCTTACACTAGATCCTCCACACACATGAGTTCGTAGTACAGGTCTTCACATACTTTTTAATGTTACTTTTTATTTCAGATAATGAAATCTCAATAACAAAGTTGCTTGAACCGCTTTCCCTTCTTCATCATATTCAAGAAAAATGTCTTACAAAGTTATGTCCCTGAAAATATTTTGAAGAAAAAATATCTTTATGTGGGAAGAGTTAAAAGAGACTGTTTATTGAGTATAATATACTGATGTATATAAGGAATATTATTTGAACCAATTGGCTAACAGTATATTAAATTATCAAAACCAACCAAACCTCTTGCCATCGAGTTAATTCTGACTCATAGAGACCCTATAGGACAGAGTAGAACTGCCTCATAGAGTTTCCGAGGAGCGCCTCATACTTTCAAACTGCCGACTTTTTGGTTAGCAGCCAAAGGCTTAACCACTGTACCACCAGGCCCCCAACAGTATATTATATACATTTTTTAATTTAAAAGATTTCCCTCAGGATTTTGAACATCAACAATTCTTCTAAGAGGCTTTCTATGATTAATTAGCCTCCTAATTTAAGCATAAATAAAACTTAAACCACAATAAAGCATATATCATGTTACATTTTATATGAGGGTATGGGAAAAGGGAAGCTAAAGAGTGATGTAAAATAACTTAGAATGATTGTATTTGCGGTTAAAAGTTATACTTTATACTAAGCAAAATACAAATTAGCAATCTTATTAGCTTTTATTCCCATTAGGCCAAACATGAAGAAATTTAAAAAAAAATGCAATCACATGTAAGTAATCTTTTTGTGTGTGGCGTTTGGAATTTGGATGTGCAATTTTCTTCGGGTCTGAACCCAATCAAGAAAATACTGTATGAACTAAAACAAAGACTCAAATTTTAAATATCTATCTTTTCTGTCAATTTTCCCAACTGATTTCATTTCCTCACCTTACAAAAAAAAAAAAAAAATGCGAACTTACACAGAAAATTGATTTCTAGTACTTCAGCATATGTTTTGCCTTTGCATGTATACATTATTCAGCAAAATTCTAACATAGACTCAAAGTAAGACCATTTGCACAGCAAAATTTTTGTGGGAACAGCCATTAAAATAAAGAAAGGTGGGAGGGCATTTCAGGTCTTCTTTGTCTTTCTCTATATATTTTCCAGTATCCAAATGATTTTACAGAAAACAGTCACCACTCAGAACAGTTTCCTTTTCAGCAGGAAAATTAATGACTACACAGAAATCTACCATATTCTCTCTGAGAAATTTTATCCTTGTGGGTTATGCAATTCTTGGTTTGGGCTTCTTGAATTTCTAACTAGAAATGTTCTTTCTGTAAATGATATAAGTTTATCAGAACAGCATAAAGTTACTCATTGCCTGCTCTCTACGGAGAAAAGAAGAAACGATCTTTCCAATGAAGACGAGAGTGATAATGAAAATCGTACGTGAAGTAATCAAATCCATGGCAGTGCATTTTCTAGTGAAACAATTTTATTAAGTTAAAACTTTATCATGAACTGTCAGGGCCATTATTTAGCACATAACAGAATTTAGTCTTGGAAGATTGTCTAGATACACTTTGGGTAATAAAATACCTGAGCTTTGCACAGAGTTCAATCTCAATATAGACCTAATGGTTTTAGTCAATCACAGGGGGAAAAAAAAAAAAAAACACTTATACAGTGCCTACTATATTGTAAGATGCTATACTTTTTCTTTGCTGGAAAAGAACACCGTGTGTGGTAGGGGGTCAGCAAAAACAAGAAAAACCCTCAGTGAGATGAATTGACACAAGAGCCACAGCAATGGGCTGACATATATCAAAGATCATAAAGATGGCACAGGAGTGGGCACCGTTTCATTCCATTATATATAAGGTTGCCACGAATCAGAGCTGAATTGACAGCAACAACCACAATACTTTCTCTGGCTTCAAGGAGCTCAGGTTCTGAGAGACAGCTGCACAGAAAATCCAACAGCAGTAACTTTGAGAGGTGTATGCCCAGGGTTCAATGGAAACATATTGGCTGCACACTTAACCTGAATTGGAATAAGGAGGAAATGTGGGAGAAAACTATTCCCAGCCTAGGTACTAGAAGGACAAGTGGAATTTTGCCAAACAGAGAAGAAAAAAAGATTTCTAGATTGAGGCAAGAAGCATGGACAGATTTGAGAGCTAGAAGATAAAATAGCACCTGCTGATCAAATGTGGGGAATGAGGAAGCGGAAGGCTAGATAAAGAAAAACAAATCAATTTAGTTTCCCATATTTGTGTAACTCTATTTGCACATACTATCTCCCACGAAAAATATTAGGTTGGCCCTAAGGAGAATACCAAAATGAATAATGTCATTGTCCTTAAAAAGCTTCAAGTCTAGTTAGTGTGGGTGCTGGGTGAGGAAGTTTAGGGAGACTTTCTAAAAGCAAGTGCAGTGGAATGTTACAGGTGATGTGGTAAATTCTTAGAGTCGGTATGCAAAAGGAGAAGAGACCAAGTCTGTCTGAGGATAAAGACTAACAGAGTTGTTGATTCAAATTATTGATCCCTCTCTCTTCCCACAGCTTTTAAAAATCACAGCACTCCCTGGTAACCCCAGAGTCACTGCTTAAACAATACTCCAGGTACCCACAGCCATTTAGATAAATTATCTGGATTCACCAGCTTGAAGATCTTAGGCTTAGAAGGAAAGGAAGAGATTTTGTTATGAGAGTTAAATGTCTGAAAACAAGTAGGCTGAATCTCTGAGATAATGGGCTCAGCTAACACTCATTCTCTGTCCCCTACTAGATAGAGGGGCTTTGGAGGAAGGAACAGAGAGGTGAAGAAGACCTTGAAATGGAAGGGCTGGCTGCCTTGGCCCATTCCAGCCCCTGAACAATCTGGTCTCTAGAAAGGAATCGCGAAGGGCTCCATGGCTCACACATATCTTTGATCCTACAGTAAAGACCAGGAATGGGGTAAATTTGAAAGAGAGAGAGATTTTGTAAATAAGAGAAAAGGGCAACAGGAAAAGGTTTATGCCACCTAGGTGAAGATAAAGAAGAAAGTAAATTACAGTGTTCTTTTTATGAATGGCAGCAGGGTCCAGTGGGACCTTATGGGGAAGGAAGCCAGTCTTCCTTGTTCCTCAATATAAAACAATCTCACTATTGCACTGGAAAGAGAATGGAATGCTCATCAAATATATTAAAAATAGATTTACTTATTAAAAATACAGCAATGTTTGCCAAAAGCAGATGGAAAACAGAAATTCAAAACAAGGTGAGGTCATTTACAAAATCCCAGCCATACCACTAACTCCCAGCAGCTGACAGATCTCCTACATTGGCGTAGTGCTGATAGGAGGTAGATCTGAATGAGAGAAAAAGAGACCAAACCACGGAGAGGGGAGAAAAGCCCAAAACATGGTTTATAGGTTCATTACCTTCCATCATTTTCCAATATGAAGAGGGACATCTCCCTTTCCCCTTCTATTTAATAGGCACTGCTCTCAAGTTAGAGTCAGTGAATTTTTAGTTATGTCCTTGTGGGAATCAGGATTTCTTCATATATGTAGTCTAGATACATGCTTATTAATCTTATGCACTGCGATTTATTACAGTTAAAACCAGCCAAACTCTTGTAATTTCTGAGCCTGAGTTTGGATGCACTCTTTTTCTCTAGTATTAGAACTGAAATTCTAGATTTTGAAATAACCTTAAACTAGCTATCTATCCCATCTCCCTCAATTTTCCTACTGGGGAAAATCAAATCCATAAAAGTCAGGTGATTTGTCTTAGTTTACACAGCATGTTAGTAGAAACACCAGGGCTAGAATCCAGGACTTCTGGCTTCTGTTATACTATAAAATTGATCAAAATGAACATCATGGCTTTAAATAATTAATTCAAGAACAAGGCTTAGAATGCTAGCTAGTGGGTATTCTAACAGTGCTTAGTCATTACTGCACTGTAATAAGATGTCTTAAGTGCTGATGTAACTAAAATAGCAGGAATGATATGCGTATGCAAACATTAATCACAACGGAAATTATTTTAGGGCACCATACAAGACTTTATTTTTTTTAAAGTCTTTACAACTACTGCCATAATGAAGACTTAATCTACTTATAACCAAGAATGGGGGCTGGGGAGCAAAGCAAAAATTTTCCCACCTATTTCTGGAAGAATCCAAAAAAGCTGGTGGGATTGGCAGAAGTTGTAAAGGAAAGATTAAATTAAAAGAAAAGCAGCCCTAGTTACTTTAATCACTGACATGATGGAAATTTTTTTGACAATCACATCAATTTGCACGTTAAGTCACTATTCAATTATCCAAATTTGAAACAGAAAATACTGTTTTCTTCCACAGTGGGACTTAAAATTAAGATATTACAAATTATGGCAATGTTGACTGTAATCAGTTACTCTTAGTTTCTTTTCTTTTTAATGAGTTCTTCAAATTAGTACATACAAAACATGATTTCCAGAAAGACAGATGTGGATGGGTCTAGAAGCAGATAGAATGATTCTTTTTCTCAAAAGAAAGAAGTACTGTGCTGTTTAAAGTTAGAGATAATAACTAAAATTATTTTAGATACTAAAATCCACACTGCTTTTAGAGAAAAGTGCATTTCCAAAAAGAAATAAAATTGATGGATGTATACCCAATGCCTAGAGGCAATGGATTAGAAGTTTAATGGAGTGGCAGGTCTTAGGATTCTATCAGTTCCTTGGGTGGTATAAACGGTTTGCTCTTAGCTACTAACTGAAATGTTATAGTGTGAATCCATCCAGTGGTGCCATGAAAGAAAGCCCTGGCAACCTACTTCCATAAGATTACAGCCACTGAAAACCCTATGGAGTGCAGTTCTACTTTGAAACACATGGGAGTTGGGATTGACTCCACAGCAATGGGTTTGTTTGTTTTTAGGGAGCTTGTCAGCTCCCTGGAAACCCTGGTGGCTCAGTGGTTAAGAGGTATAGCTGCCAACCAAAAGGTCGGCAGTTCGAATCCATCAGGTGCTCCTTGGAAATTCCACGGGGCAATTCTATTCTGTCCTGTAGGGTCGCTATAAGTCAGAATCAACTCGACAGAAATGGGTTTGGTTTTGGTTTATCAGCTCCCTGGTGGCATGGTGGTTAAGAGCTTTAGCTGCTAACCAAAATGTCAGCAGTTTAAATCCACCAGGCACTCCTTGGAAACCCTATAGGGCAGTTCTACTCTGTCCTATAGGGTTGCTATGATTCTGAATTGACTCAAGGGCAACAGGTTTTATCAACCCTAAGGATTCTAAGAATTCTCCGCAGAAACAAGGATGGCGAGACTGCGTCTTACATATTTTGGAAATGTTGTCAGGAGAGATCAGTCCCTGGAGAAGGATATCATGCTTGGTAGAGTACATGGTCAGTGGAAAAGAGGAAGACCCTCAACGATATGGATTGACACAGTGGCTGCAACAATGAGCTCGAGCATGACAACAATTGTGAGCATGGCGCAGGACCAAGCAGTGTTTCCTTCTGTGGTAGGTAGGGTCCCTATGAGTCAGAACCTACTGGACAGCACCTAAAAACAGCAACAACAATCAGCCCTGGTAACAGTGGTTAAAGCGATTGACTGCTTAACCAAAAGGTCAGTGGTTCAAAACCACCAGCGACTCTGCAGGAGAAAGATGTGGCAGTCAGCTTCGTAGAGATTTACAGCTTTGGAAACCCTGTTCGGTTGCTATGAGTTGGAATGTATTTGACCACAGTGGGTTTGGTACCAGTCTTAGAAGAAATAAAATAGGAATGTTCTTTAAAAGTGAGGATGGAGAAACTTCATCTAGCTTACTTTGGACATGGCCTTAGTAAAGACCAATCCCTAGAAAATGACATCATGTTTGGTGAAGTAGAGCCTCAGTGAAAATGAGGGAAGGCCCTCAGTGAGATGGATTGACACTATAGCTACACAGTGAGCTCAAACATATCACAGATCATTCAGGTGGCACAGGACTGGGCAATGTTTCATTCCGTTATAAGTAAAATTGTCATGAGTAGGAATTAACTCTACAGAAACTAACAGCAGCAGACAACCTAGTTCAACTCTTCCAGTGGCACTCTGACATCTGTTCTGCATTGTCAATCTCAATATCACTAAATGTCTCAGCTTCTTCCTTTGGCAGATGGAAACTTCCCGTAGACATCTCGGTTTTTCACAGAGTGAATGATTAAAGAATCTTAGGAAGAATTCCATTGAAAAGGTTATGAAATGTTTAACTTCTACCCCATAGTTTTCAGTGTCTTGAGGACAAGGTAATCTAAATCAACAGTTCAGCTCATGGGTCAGGGTAAAGTGAAGAGAAGGAGTATTTAGTATGAATGGAATATAGCATAGGCTTCAGTCCTTTGCTGTTTTTTCTCTACATTTTCACTGAGAGAACTTATCTCCTTGGATTACCAATGTAATATTGCGGTTAAGAACATAGTACAGGATTGAAACTCTGGCTCTTTCAATTGCTAGTCATGTGACACTTGATAAGTTGCTTATCCAGACATACAAAAAATAAGATAAGAACAACTAAATTAACTACAAATGGTCTCAGTTTTATTCATTTATGAAAAATGTGTGAAAAGATGTTGAGTATAATTCTTTGCACTATGCTTGAGGTGCTGAGAACTAAAGCTGATGGTAAAAAGGAGGAGAAACTGATTGTTGATGATGTCACTGAGCTGCTGAACCCGCCCTGGACAGGTGACGTCCAAATTTCTTCAGATGTAGGATAATTAAATGCCTTCAGTTGTAAGCCACTTAAGTTGAGTTTTTGTTGTTGTTATTTGCATCCTTTAATGCAACATTTCAGTGAATCAGATTAGACTTTGTCGATCTGTTATTTTACCAGTATGAAAGCCCAAAGAAAGCATCTAACACCACTATCTAACACTATTTACCTTATGAATAATGGAATATTTGCTATAGTTTCTTTCCGTCCAGATCCGCAGTTCGTTCTATTCCATCTCTCTCTGTTTTGCCAAAAAGCTGACCTTTATCAACTCCGTCAAGGGACTTCCACTTTGTTTCAGTCGATGGGAGCCACTAGCAAGAGAGCAAAGGGTGGAAGGAGAGTGAGGTCAAGGTACTTACTCCCCTTGCTCTCTCCCTACAAATCATTGTGTGTTGGGCTCTTCTTCCTCCCTACCCTGAAAGTCATAGTTCCTGTCAGGTAGCCCCTACCCTGAATTCTAATGTCCACTTCCTTCTCTAACCACTCTTATTAGCCCAGGGTACCATACCATCCTGTGTTGGTTTCTCTTATCTCTGCCACACCTTTATAATAGTTCCTCTGTTGATTCCCTTCAGTTACTCCATTTATGTAGGCTATCTTTTCTTCCTTGGGCTCTGTCTTAACGAAGTAGAAAGAGCGTGGAGTTTTACATATAAGCCAGAGGTACACTTGTAAACTAACAAAATAAACCTCGGCAAGTTACTTAGGAGTGGTGAACTTTTATAAGTGGGACAATAATATCTACTCCAAAGGGTTATTGTGAGGATGAAACATATTTTAACAGTGACTGGCACATAATAGATGCTAGTGAATGCAAGTTTCTTTTCCAGCCTCTCCCCACCAATTCTTTCCTGGAATTACTGAATAAGAACCAGTTGATTCCAAAGGCATTAATTTTATATATAAGATCTAAGACCTACCTCTTAAGATGGGAAATAAAAATATGGCTGAAATACATCTGCCTTCTCTTCACTAATATTATTCCTAGGTATTGTTGAATCAATTTTGACTCATAGCAACTTCGTGTGATGGAGTAGAACTGCCCCTGGGGCTGTCTACACTATAATCTTTAAAGTAGCAGATTGCCAGGTTTTTCTACCTCGGAGCTGCTAGGTGAGTTTGAACCGCCAGCCTTTCAGTTAGCAGCCAAGCCCTTAACTGTCTCACTACCAGGGTTCCTTCTCTTCACCATGACCATTGCAAATGTCATTAACTGATTGCAGAATCTTTTCTTACTGAGCTCTGATATGACCTCAGAATCCTTAAAAAAAAGAAAAGAAAAGAGAGAAGCCCTCTGAGAAGTCATCTTCAGCTTTCCCCTTCCTTGGAGATTTTTTTTTTCCTAATCATTCCAGGGTCATGAAAATCCCAAATTAGACTGTGAGTTGCTTAAAGTAACAGAGAAAAGTCCACATTTCTAGAATTATCTCCAACATCCTACAGAATCTGAGCTTCAGAGGACATTTTCTGAGTGGCTGAACAATGCATTGTACATTCTGCTCTTGGTATCATCATTTTACCATCTTGGGAGTCACCTGAAATAAGTAAATAAATTAGCCAACTAATGAACAAAATGAGGAGCCTGAGAAGTTCTTTCTCACAAATAGAAGGTTAAATAATCTATTTACATCTCTAGATAATAGGATTTGAGGTGGAGAAGACAGAGTGGAAGATGGTACAAGCAGTCCCCAGATTACGAATGAGTTCTGTTCCTAAATCTGTCTTCAAGTAGAATTTGTACATAAGTTGGAGCAATTAAGTATGGTTCATATCTAATGTCAGTTAGTCAAATGTTTGTCTTAGTGTAGAGCATACAGTGTACCTTTCTATATGTAAAAAACATTACAGAAACACTTCCAGAGGCACTAAAACATCTTTAACATAATAATACAGTAACAATAACAATGTTTGATGTGGATAGCAAAGTGGCTCCCATTTGTTATCACAAACCATTGTATATACCTCAATTTTTTAATATAATAGGCTTTACAGGGGTTCTGGAAAACCCTGGTGTTGTAGTGGTTAAGTGCTATGGCTGCTAACCAAAAGGTTGGCAGTTCAAATCCACCAGGCGCTCCTTGGAAACCCTGTGGGGCAGTTCTACTTTGTCTTACAGGGTCGCTAGGAGTCCAAATCGACTCGACAGCAAGGGGTTACAGGGGTTGATTTGTAACTATGTGTTGTATGTAAATAGAACGTTTGTAACCCTGGGACAGCCTGTAGAGTTAATCTCCATTACATTATAAAATGGATTTCCTGTGTTTATTGCATAGGTTTTGATGCCGTTTTTTAGGGACTGATTAGCTAGTTGGTAGTACTAATTCAGAGAAATTTTTCTAGTTGCAGCATTTGTGTTAAAATAGAAATGCAACACATCCTTTTGTTAAAAAAAACTGTGATATGAAATATTGCTACATAATGTTCAGTCTACTCATTACATTACTCCTTATAATAAACAAGTAATGTAACCATAAGATCAAAGCAAACTTTAAAAAGGAAATAAAACTGCAAAAAGATATTTTTGTGGAGATAATAATTAGAAATTAAAATTTTGATGTATCATATAAAACTGCAAAAGCATATCTCCTAGCTTGTAACTGAAAAAGTAATCTAAATGACTAACATGTTTGCCAGTCGACATCTGTATCATCTATCTCTCTATCTCTCTGTCTGAGTGTGTGTGTATATATGTATGTATATTTACCTTTGAAGAACATTTCCAAATATGGTATATGAGAGATATACACAGCATATCCACAGGAATATTTTATATCAGTGGTTAAGCATTTGGCTGTTACCAAAAGGTTGGCAGTTCTAATCCACCAGTCACTCCTTGGAAACACTATGGAGCAGTTTTACTCTGTCCTATAGGGTCGCTATGAGTTGGAACTGACAGCAATGGATTATATGTATCTGTATCTGTACTTTACACAGACATACTGCATGTGAACACATAAAAAAAAAAAAAACATGGCATACACATATCATATCTATACATCCCTGTTTACCCAACAGACATATGTGTAGGTAACATAAAACCAAAAACCAAACCCATTGTCGTCAAGGCAATTCTGACCCATAGTGACCCTATAGGGCAGAGTAGAACTGCCCCATAGGGCTTCCAAGGAGCGACTGGTGGATTCGAACTGCTGATCTTTTGGTTAACAGCCAAGCTCTTGACCACTGTGCCACCAGAACTCCAAGAATTTTATGTAAATTGTCCAAAGTTCTAGAGCTCATAAGCAGCCGAATTAGCACTCAAATAATGCTTAAGAGATTGGCTACTAACTAAAAGGCTGGCAGTTCGAATCCACCGTGGAAACCCTATGGGGCAGTTCTACTCTGTTCTATAGGGTCGCTGTGAGTTGAAATCAACTCAAAGTCATCAGGTAAGGTATTCCAAAATCAATGCTCTTAAAAACTACATAATACTCTTTTCTTGTATGCACCATTTCTGATAATATTCTTGAAAGAAAAATCAATATCAATGGTTGCATGTAGTAAAAAGAAAGTTAAAAATACCATTGTTTAAGGTAATGAAGGCCCATGATGACTATATCTGAGAACACAATGAAAAAGAACTAACAGTAAAGTAGAAGGAAAAATGAAGTATGGAAATGGATGTTTAATATTAATAATGTCATTTGTAATTAATAATCTAATTTGTAATTTAGTTATGTTTAAATAAATATATTTCTATGTATAACAAACATTTATCAAGCTAGGTGTTATGTTCAAGAATAAGAATATAAAGATGCATGACACCGCAACTCTGCCTTCCAAGAAGTTAAAGTCAAACAGAGATGCAGATGTATAAATAACTAGCGTAAGACTGTCTGAAGAAAATGATAAAAATCTCACCAAGTATAGTGGGGGCACACTAAAAAGAAAGTTGTCACTTCTACCAAGACATTCTGGAGAGGGCTGTGAGAAAGGCAAGAAAAGCTTCATGAAGGAGGTACGTAGAGTTGAATACTGAATTGGATAAGAAAAATAAGTGATATCTATGTTTCATAAGCTCATCTATTTTTAAAATAACAATTTTATTGAGTTATAATTCACATACTATTAAATTCACCCTTTCATGTGCTAGAATTCAGTGATTTTTAGTGTAGTCAAGGAGTTGTGCAATGATCACCACTGTCTAATTTCAGAACATTTTCATCACCCCCCCAAAAATTCCATACCTATCAGTAGTCATTCCCCATTTCCTCACTCCCCACCAGTTCCCAAAACTACTAATCAACTTTCTGCTTCCATGAATTTTTCTATTCTGGGCATTTCATATAAATGGAATTATACAATATGTACTCTATTATGACTGACTTCTTTCACTTAGAATAATGTTTTCAAGGTTTGTTCATGTTGTAGCATGTATGCCACATTTCATTTATCTATTAATCGGTTAATGAACATTTAGGTTGTTTTCACTTTTTGGCTATTACAAATAACATTGCTGTAAATATCCACATACAAGTATTTGTGTGGACACATGCTTTCATTTCTCTTGGTTGTATAGCTAGAAGTATAATTGCTGGGTTATATACTAACTCTATTTTAATATTTTGAGAAACTGCCAAACTGTTTTCCAAAGTGGCTGTCCATCAGTAATGTAGGAGACTTCCAATTACTCCACATCCTTATTAATACTTGTTATTATCTGTCTTTTTTTTTTTTAAGCCATATTAATGGGTATGAAGTGGCATACTACTGTGGTTTTAATTCACATTTCCTTGATGGCTAGTGATGTTGAGCATCTTTTCGTGTGCTTAACCCACTGCTGTCAAGTTGATTCCGACCCATAGTGACCCTATAGGACAGAGTAGAGCTGCACCATAGAGTTTTCAAGGAGCGCCTGGCAGATTTGAACTGCCTACCTCTTGATTAGCAGCCATAGCACTTAACCACTACGCCACCGGGGTTTCGTGTGCTTACTGGCCACTTATATATCATTTTTTTGGAATAATGTGTTTTCAAATCCTTTTCCCATTTTTTTCTAACTTGAGCTATTTGTCTTTTGTTGCTGAGTTGCAAGAGTTCTTTACATATCGTGGACTCAAGTCTGTTATCAGATACATGATTTATGAACACTTTTATAAATATTTTGTAACTGTCTCATTCTGTGAGTTGTCAGTTTCTTGATGGTATCTTTGGATGCAAAAGGTTTTTAATTTTGGTGATGTCCAATCTATTTTTTTCTTTGTCACTTTTGCCATATCTAAGAAACCATTGCCTAACCCAAAGTCACAAAGATTTACTCTTAAGTTTTCTTCTAAGTGTGTAGTTTTAGCTCCTTTATTTAGGTCTATGATCCATTTTGAGTTGATTTCTGTATATGGTGTGAAGTCAGGGTCCAGCTTCATTTTTTTACATGAGACTATCCATTTGTTCCAGAACCACTGGTTGATAAGGCTATTCTTTCTCTATTGAATTGTTTCGTAACACTTGTCAAAAAAAATTTTTTTTTTACCATAAACATATGGGTTTATTTCTGAACCCTCAATTTTATTCCATTTATCTATATGTCCATCCTTGTGTCATAAATGTTTTTTAAGCCTTGGAAGGTGAGTGGGTATTCGTCAGCCAGACAAGGGCTCAGGTGTGGTAGGGATGGGTGCAGAGGTGCTCCAGACAGACACAGCAGCATGAGTAGATACATGCGGGAAGAACACCATGACCACACTGAGAAAGTACAAGGAGTGGGCTTTGACTAAGGCATTAACAACTGTAGGGTACAGCAGGGGATAGAGAGAGAGGTAAGAACTAGGACTAAGGAGTTTGACCTTTATGCTATAAAAATGTAGACCTTGTGAAGACTTTTAAGCACGTTTAAGCATCATCATATGTGATTCTAGAAAGGCCCCTGTGAAAGCAACGTGAAGAATGAACTGGGAGGACATGAGAGTGAAGGCAAGAAGGGCCATTTCAGCAATTATCTTGTTATGTCTAAGCAGGTGATCAGAAGAGACTGAAGTAAGGCAGTATTAGTGGGGCTGGAGAAGAGAAATAGATGTATTTGACAGGTGTTTCAGATGAAAAATCAATGAGATTTGTTCATCATTTGGATGAGTTAAGTTGACAGAAAGAGTAAATTATGTGTGACCTCAGGTTTCTACCAAATAGTGCTTACTCATCAACTTAGAAACACAAGAAGAAGTCTGGGTTTGAGTAAAACATAATCATTTCTATTTGAGACATGTTGAATATTTTCGAGTACTTTTTATGTACCAAGCGCTATACTAGTTGTTTTACATTTTGTATTTAATTTACATGCATTATATCACTAGCCTGTTTTGATCACCTCCTATTTATTCCATTTATGAGGGATGGGTCTCCCACCCTAAGTAGTGCAAAATAATCAAACACACAACATCCAACACCAGATAGATGAACTCAAACAGAATCTTATTGCTCAAATATACAGCCTGAGAAGAGGATATGACACATCATGCAGGGCCTCGTGTGGGTTGTACTCAGGAACAGAGGGAACAACCAGGGGCTGTGGGAGGCAGACTTTTTAGTAACAAGAGGATGAGGTGACCTCTGGTTCCTACAAGAGGGTGTGATTGGCTTGCTTAAATAATTTCATGGGCTGACAGGTATAGAACCAGGTAAGATACAGCTGGTCTGACTGATGGGGAACAAGCTGAGTGGGAGGGAAGTCTTTCTCACTGGGTAGGGAGTATATCTGGTAAGAACAGGGGAACTCATAATTAAACCTTTGTGGCTCTGTGAGGCTCAAAGGTGTCAAGGGAGCATATAAAATTTTAGGCCTTATAATTCACAGCCCTATAATGTTTTATTGACTCCATTTTACAGAAGAGGAAAATAGGTCTGATCGAGATGCAAAACTCATCCATGTTATATAGTTAGGTAGTTGTTGTTGTTAGGTGCCATCGAGTCAGTTCCAACTCACAGCGACCCTATATACAACAGAACGAAACATTGCCCAGTTCTGTGCCATTGTCACAATCATTGTTATGCTTGAGCCTATTGTTGCAGCCACTGTGTCAAGCCACCTCATTGAGGGTCTTCCTCTTTTTCATTTACCCTCTTCTCCACCAAACATGATGTCCTTCTCCAGGGACTGGTCCCTCATGATAACATGTCCAAAACATGTGCTTGCTTCTAAGGAGCACTCTTGTTGTACTTCTTTCAAGACAGATTTGTTCGTTCTTTTGGCAATCCATGATATATTCAATATTCTTCGTCAACACCACAATTCAAAGCCATCAATTCTTCTTCGTTCTGCCTTATTCATTGTCCAGCTTTTGCGTGCATTTGAGGCAATTGAATACACCATGGCATGGGTCAGGCGCACCTTGATCTTCAAAGTGACATCTTGGCTTTATAACAGTTTAAAGGTCTTTTGCAGCAGATTTGCCCAATGCGATGTGTCATTTGATTTCTTGACTACTGCTTTCATGGGTGTTGATTGTGGATCCAAGTATAATGAAATCTTTGACAACTTCAATCTTTTCTCCACTTATTATTCTGTTGCTTTTTGGTCCAGTTGTGCAGATTTTTGTTTTCTTAATGTTGAGGTGTAATCCATCCTGAAGGTTGTAGTCTTTGATCTTCATCAGCAAGTGCTTCAAGTCCACTTCACTTTCAGCGAGCAAGTTTGAGTCATCTGCTTATGGCAGATTGTTAATGAGTCTTCCTCCAATCCCGATGACACATCCTTCTTCATACAGCCCAGTTTCTTGGATTATTTCCTCAGTGTACAGATTGAATAAGAATGGTGAAAGGATACAACCCTGACACACATTTTTCATGACTTTAAACCACATAGTATCCCTTGTTCTGTTAGAATGACTGTCTCTTGTTCCATGGACAGGTTCCTCATGAGCACAATTAAGTATTCTGGATTTCCCATTCTTTGCAATGTTATCCATAATTTGTTTATGAGCCATACAGTCACAGAGCATAAATTTAAACTCAAATCTATAATTTTAAGTAACTATACTTATTTACTTTAACTTTTATAACTGTACTTCATCTCAGAAGAAATAAACTATGCATAAAATAAAAACAAGAAATCTAATCCAATCTTTATTACCTTCATTCCTCTGGGCCATAATTAATTACTTTTAATTTTCACCACTGTCCCACTTGTAAAGATATTACCAAATACTCAAGTTGGAATGGGGCGCAGATTGGAAGAGAACAGCATGTTAATAATGTAGGTACTACTCAGGGAATCCTGCCTATTATAAATACATATTCAAATTCAACTGATATTTATTAGACATTTACTGTAGTGAGGCAGGAGCCCTGGTGGCACAGTGGTTAAGAGCTTGGCTGCTAGCCAAAAGGTCAGCAGTTCGAATCTACCAGCCACTCCCTGGAAAGCTTACGGTGCAGTTTTAGTCTGTCCTCTAGGGTCACTATGAGTTAGAATTGACTCGACGGCAACAGGTTTGGTTTTGGGTTTACAGTGAGGCAGAACACATTTATGTGATATCTGTCTTAACCCTTACAACAACCCTCTAAAATAGACCTTTTTTTGTTTTGATAGAAATAGCCTAGGCTCAGAAACTTTCATTATTTTAATTCAGCTCTTTCTACTTTATTTTGTTTCTAAATATTATGCCTTTTCATTCAGGTATTCACTTAGTAATCATTTATTTGGGTGACAATAACTGTTCTTTAAGGTGCTAATAAAGAAATAAGGCAATTGAGGCATCTGATTTTATAACAGTGATCTTGAGTTTAGATGTGTCCAGATTCCAAAAGGGTTTTACATTTGAGTCTTTGCATTGTGAAATACACTTGAGATACAGAGAAATATATCAATGAATCTTGTAGCACTCAAATTGCAATATAATTATTTTATCAAACCTCCCATTTCTGGAAAACAAATGATGTACCCATCACAGAGTAATCACTCAATAATATGTTTTGAATTTACTATTTAGCTATCTTTGTGCTCAACTTGAATAAGCTTCAGATCTTCTTTAATATCCCTGGTGCTGGCACAAATTATAATGAACATATTCGAATGATGTTTCACTTTTTAAAATAAAGTTCTTTTAAAAATAATTGTTTTATTTTAAATAAGTTATCATTTATGCATCTTTAATGCAAGAAAAAACACATAGAAGAAAAACTATGTATTTTTATAATATGTGCTGTAAATACCATTCATGATACCATCACCAGGTGATGATGCCATCAATGTATTTACTTAGGATAACATCTTGTCTAAATATTATCCTTTGCCCTATAATTATAATGTAAATTTAAGAACACCATAGAATTTAGAAATTGCTTTTAAAAAGTATCTGGTTTAGCTCTTAAAAACAGTCTTTAAACCCAGGATTGAAAATAAAAACAGTATCACATAAAGGACCACCAGGGGGAACACAAGGTTGTTTTGCCACTTATATATGCAGTCTATTTCTTGCCATTTCTTTTGGCAAATTAAGCTTGTTATTGGAATATATAAACACAATCTTTATTCCATTTTGTAATATCCTGTATACCTTCCCAAATTGGCCAGAAGACTAAATTCAACTCTTCCACCACACCTCAGCTTATAACAATATGTTTCAGATGAGTGTCTGTCTCCAAATACCATGGGTCTACAGTTTGTTTTTTAGCCCAGCAATTTTACAGCAATATTGTAAAGCAATGACTTCAGTTGTATATAATCATGCTTGGCACAGATAGTGGCTCTTATCCAGAGCTATTTAATTTCACCTTTTAGGAATTATGTAAATATCATATGTCTCTTTTCTAAATTTACTACTACAGTGTTACATTACTGACCTCATTTCTCAAAGACCACACAATGTATCGACCTTAGCATTTGTCTTTTTTGCACTTAGCTCATGTGGTGAGCACCTGAAAGCCATTCCTAAAACTTACCGCCCACTGTTTTGCCTGCTCTGCCCCTGACTTTTAAATCACACTTGTTAATTTCTGTGGAGACTTGGCTGACAAGCAGGATGTGATGCACTGTGTGGGGCCATGATCACAGAGGTACAACATCAGGTCAGTGTAAGATTTTAACTACATGGTTATTTATGATGGTCACTGGGTGTGACCAGAATTAAGTAGAACATAAGCAAAAACCTTTTGCAAAACATTGTATTTATATCACTTTTGTAGTATAAAAAATAAGCACATGGTGTCTGTAGTCAGGCAGACCTCTGCTGCCTCCACCTTGGAAGGATTCTTTTCCTGAGCCTTGGTTTCCTCATCTGGAAAATGACAATAATTGTGTCTACAACACAGACTTGTTATGTGGATTATACAAAAAAATTCACGTAAAGCACTTAGTACATGCCTGCCTTACAGAAATTGCCCCATAAAGTTGAGTTGTTGTTGTTGTTGTTATGACTATTGTTGTTGTTGTTTTTGCTTGGTTAGTTTTAGGGTCTTTGTGATTACAATAGTCTGGGTCCACAAGACTGGGCCCTAAACAGAAGCAAGTACATTACTGCCAAACTTCAACTGACTTTGGACAACTTTAACTCTTTCTTTAGAAAATCCATCGTTCCTTGGTTTTATGTAAAATAATTACTATTTCCCAGAACTGGGTGGCACAAATGGGGAAGCACTCAGCTCAAATCCAGCCAGAAGAGCCCCAGAAGAAAGACCTGGTGGACTACTTCAAAAAAATCTACTTCCTTTGAAAACCCTGTGGATCACAGTTCTGCTCTGAAACACATGGGGTCATCATAAATTGGAATTGATTTGGTGGCAACTAGTTACTAGTTAGAATATTTGGGGGAAAAGAGGCACAAAAATAAAGTACCTTTATGCATATAATGACAAACTGCATTCTCCATGTCCCTTTGTCTTCTTCCAGTGTGCCTTCTCTCCTTCTGTACACTTAGGCATGAAACCCTATTGCTCTGGCCAAGTGCTGCAGCTGAAAGGAGAACAGTAACTGGTTGAGCAGATGTGTCAACAACTACACGCTAGGAAAAAAAGATGTAACCCCAGGCTTGCCACTTACCTCTGAATAACCTCTCTGTACCTGAGTATCCTTTACCAAAACCAAACTTGCTGCTGTTGATTCCTTTCAGACTCATAGCCACCCTACAAGACAGAGTAGAACTGCCCTATAGGGTTTCTAAGCAGCTGGTGGATTCAAACTTCTGAACTTTTGGTTGGCAGCCTAACCCTTAACCATTACCCAGGTATCCTTTAACATGGGGCTAATACTATCTACCTCAGAGGATTGTGTGAGTTGATATACTAAAGTCTCTAGAGCTGTGCCTGACCCATAATAAGTGCTACGTAAGTATTAGCTTTCTATCACAGCACGTTGGACTCATACATAACGTTACACACACATACACACAAACACGAAACTGACATTTCCTTTTCTGCATCATGCTAATTGCCTTTCTTTCTACAGTGCATTGTTAGAGAATCTGTGTTGCATAGAAATCTACAAGGGATGAGACCCATTTAATTGTCCTACTCTCACTATCTTAGTCTCTCCTCAGTACTGTTAAGAATTTGGAAAACCCAAATTCGTGTTTTAGGCCACAAAAGAAGATTTAGTGCTCAGCTGTTGTTGTTTTATCTTCTAGTGCTAAATAAATGTGCGCCATATAGTAAAGCTTTGCCATCCAATATTTTATCCTTTGAAAACACTCAAGACCTGAATCTTAGGCTAGTAACTATAACAATCATGTAGTTGATACGCTTTGAAAGGAGCCTGATAAAATTGTCACATTGTATCTGATTTTTTTACGTATCTTAGCCTATGATTACAGTCCATTACTGAGCAAGAAACACACAAAAACACACACACACACATACACACATCCCTAACCTCAATATGGGATGAAAACATAGTAAGGGAGCTAAAGAACTTTCTGACCTGTCTACAGTGAATTGACAACCTCTTTCGTTGGTCCCAGTGTCTCAGCCATTTTGGTATCAACTAATTTTGGTGACAGTATCTGGAAACTTAACTCCATATCATAGGCTTTTTAGGAGAGAACCACAAAAAATATATATACTTTCTTGGAAAATAAAGACTAGGTCTCTTAGAAAGGTTATAGATTTGTTAGATAAGTTACAGTTTTTATTATATAGAGTCTATCCTTCTTACTCTGGAGTGCCTGGGTGGTGCAAATGGTTAAATGCTCAACTATTAACCAAAAGGTTGGTAGCTTGAATCCACCCAGAGGTGCCTCAGAAGACAGGCCTGGTGATCTGCTTCCAAAAGACCACAGCCTTGAAAACCTTATGGAGCACAGTTCTACTTGGCAACACATGAGGTCATCATGAGTTGGAATCAACTTGATGGCAACTGGTTTGGTTTTATTCTTCTTCCACCACCCGTCAGTCTGTCATACTGTGGTGGTCTGCATGTTGCTACGATGCTGGCAGCTATGCCACCAATATTTCAAATACCAGCAGGATCACCCATGGTGGACAGTCTTTAGCAGAGCTTCAAGACTAAAGCAGACTAGGAAGAAAGGCCTGGTGATCTAATTACAAAAATTAACTAATCAAAACCTTATGGATCACCACAGAACTTTGTCTGACTCTCTTGCTTTGGACACATCATTAAAAGAAATCAATCGCTGGAGGAGGACATTCTTTGGTGAAGTAGATGGTAGTAAGCAAGGGGGATGGTGACCCTCAGTGAGATGGATTAGCACAATAGCCACAGCAATGGACTTGCACATGCCGGCCTTTGTGAGGATGATGCAGGACTGGGCAACATTTCGTTCTTTTGTACATAAGATTGCCATAGTCAGTAGACTTGACACCTCCTATCTGTTTGTCTGCTTCCCTGCCTATCTATCTATCTGTTCTTCTTGATTTGAGATTTTCAAAATTCTTTAAAAAAAAAAAAGTCTTGCCCATAAAAAGGGATATTTCTGATATTCATGACCGTAACTTTATTTCTAACTACCACGTCCATGGCATTTCTGATGCTTTGCTGATGATAAGAGAAGTATCCAGTGTTTCTCAGGATATTACTAGAAGAATTTACAACGCGTAAGTGTTTGAAATTTACCTATGTATCTGAGATAACTAGAACCTTTAATAAGTTGAAGCCAGTGTGTCTAGTCTCAGAGACTGAAAAGTTAATAGATTTATTGATGAATATGAGCCCCTGAACCTATGTGCATTTGGCTAATAAAATATTTTTGTTTTTATTGAGTATATGTTATTTCCTAGGTAATAAAAATAAAACATATAAAAGCTTTGGCATATAAAATTATTTTATGTGAATATATTTTCAATGGCATTGTACATTATACTATATCTTATTTCTCTAGAATTAATAACAAAGATCTTTTATTAAAGAGGACATAAATCATTGTAATGGATCTTCAAAATAAGGCTTGAGAGCTTTGGGATTATTTGACAAATTTGGAGATTCGAATTAAGCAACTTTGTTTTGCTGAAATTTTTCGTCAATATTTAATTTTCCTTTAGCAAGTATATTATAGATTTCCTTTAGTAAGTATAGTATTCCTTTAGTAAGTATAAACCAAAACCAAACAAAACCCTTTGCCACAGAGTTGACTCCAACTCACTGTGACCGTATAGGATGGAGTAGAACTGCCCCATAGGGTTTCCAAGGAGCAACTGGTGGATTCAAACTACCGACCTTTTTTGTCAACAACAATAGCTTTAACCATTGAGCCACCAGGGATTGGTCAACTGATTTTTTCTCTTGCTTTTAAAGTTGTACCTATTTTTTCAATGATGACCTATATTTGTATGATAACTCAGTACACTATAACTGTGAATGATAACATGAGTATTACTCTTAGTTTTCAACCCAATTGGATTAGGGTTGATGGCTTATATCCTAGAAACACATGGTTATAAATTTAGTTTACGTTCGTGAAAATCCATTTCAAAGTGTAAATATACCAAAGCTAACTGCACACATACACACAAACAGTAAGTACATAAAGCCAAAACAAGTACAAAAAGTCACCACAGAACAAGAAAGAGGATCTAATGCCAGAAATGGAGGTGATTGCATATTAGAAACTCAAATATATATGGGTAAAACACATATGTGCTTACAATACTATAAATTACCACTATTGACACAAGAAGAGTAACTTACTAGGGCAGAAACATTAAAAATTAACTGACAAGCAAAGCTGCCAGGCTTAGCTTCCAGGGATATATAGTTGCCAAGGTATCTAAGTTATTGCAGAACACTGCAAAGAAAGAAATTTTCCTTATTCATTTTAAGAGGTTAGCATATTCCTGATCTGAAAACCTGACAAATATAGGATAAAAATAGAAAACTATAAAGCAATCTCACTATTAATAAAAAATTCAGTAAATTTTAGAAAATGAGATAGTACAGCAAAAGAATGCTATATCCTGATTGTGCAATTCCCAGCAGTAACTTTTGCCTCCACACAGTTTGTATCCTAAACATACTCCCATCATTAAGGGCTCTCATTACACTAATGATTTTGAAACAAGGAGGGTAAATACTGGGAGGATGGCTTAGCCTGAGAAGTACTGCACCTACTCAGTCAATCCCCAAGAGGACCCACTATCCCCTGGGCCCCAAGAAATAAAGGTGTAAAAGTGATACTACACTTGTTATGTTTAAAATCTGAAAAAAAAAACAAACTGAGACTTGAGAGGGAAAACAAACAAGCAATAACAACAACAAAACCAAACAAAAAAACAACATCTCAAATATTGCTACATGGGGCTGAGACTGGTAGAATCTTTAAAATACAAAACCCACGCAGTTTGGACTGAAGACTTCTATTCTTGTAAAATACCCTGTCCAGACATGAGCATTCTTCCTTGCTCCAAGAACCTTCAAACTGAATTCAAATTAGGACCCTCTGTGTCCAAAACTAAAACTGCTATTAAAACTGCTTACTAGTATTCTCTAACAATTTTTGAAAGGTGTGATCTGATGCCTTATTCCACGACAAGCTCACACTTAGTCAATCAAGTCACTATCAATCTCAGCCAGCTTGTCATTGTTCCCCTCAACTTGGTGCAGTGTTGCCAAAGGTTAAAGTTACTTTGTTGTTATAAACACATATTTTGGTTATTACCCTCAGAGTCTTCTTTATTATGAATTGAAGTATCATAAGAGCAAGGGGTACACAATTCAAATCAATGAAAATTGGAATTTGTCAAAAACTGAGAGTACCTTGAAATCAATTTACTGTTGTTCTTAGGTGCCGTCCAGTCTGTTCCGACTCATACCGACGCTATGCACAACAGAACGAAACGCTGCCCGGTCCTGTGCCATCCGTACAATCATTGTTATGCTTGAGCTGATTGTTGCAGCCACTGGGTCAATCCACCTCGTTGAGGGTCTTCCGCTTGTCTGCTGACCCTGTATTCTGCCAAGCATGATATCCTTCTTCAGGGACTGATCCTTCCTGACAACATGTCCAAAGTATGTAAGACACAGTCTCGCCATCCTTGCCTCTAAGGTTGTACTTCTTCCAAGACAGATTTGTTCGTTCTTTTGGCAGTCCGTGGTATATTCAATATTCTTCACCAGCACCACAATTCAAAGGCGTCAGCTCTTCTTCGGTCTTCCTTATTCATTGTCCAGCTTTCACATGCATATGATGTGATTGAAAATACCATGGCTTGGGTCAGGTGCACCTTAGTCTTCAGGGTGACATCTCTGCCCTTCAACGCTTTGAAGGGGTCCTTTGCAGCAGATTTGCCCAATGCAGTGCATCTTTTGATTTCTTGACTGCTACTTCCATGGCTATTGATTGTGGATCCAAGTAAAATGAAATCCTTGACTTCAGTCTTCTCCATTTATCATGATGTTGCTCACTGATCCAGTTGTGAGGATTTTTGTTTTCTTTATGTTGAGGTGTAATCCATACTGAACGCTGTGGTCTTTGATCTTCATTAATTAGTGGTTCAAGTCCTCTTCACTTTCAGCGAGCAAGGTTGTGTCACCTGCATTACGCAGGTTGTTAATGAGTCTTCCTCCAATCCTGATGCGATGTTCTTCTTCATTTAGTCCAGCTTCTCATATTATTTGTTCAGCATACAGATTAAATAGGTATGGTGAAAGAATACAACCCTGATGCACACCTTTCATGACTTTAAACCAATCAGTATCCCCTTGTTCTGTCCGAACAACTGCCTCTTGATCTATGTAAAGGTTCCTCATGAGCACAATTAAGTGTTCTGGAATTCCCATTCTTCACAGTGTTATCCATACTTTGTTATGATCCACACAGTCGAATGTCTTTGCATAGTCAGTAAAACACAGGTTAACATCCTTCTGGTATTCTCTGCTTTCAGCCAGGATCCATCTGACATCAACAATGATATCCCTGGTTCCACGTCCTCTTCTGAAACTGGCCTGAATTTCTGCCAGTTCCCTGTCAATTTACTGCTGCAGGAGTTTTTGAATGATCTTCAGCAGAATTTTGCTTGCGTGTGATATTAACGATATTGTTCTATAATTTCCACATTTGGTTGGATCATCTTTCTTGGGAATAGGCATAAATATGGATCTCTTCCAGTCAGTTAGCCAGGAAGCTGTCTTCCATATTTCTTGGCATAGACGAGTGAGCACCTCCAGCGCTGCATCTGTTTGTTGAAACATCTCAATTGATATTCCATCAATTCCTGGAGCCTTGTTTTTCGCCAATGCCTTCAGAGCAGCTTGGACTTCTTCCTTCAGTACCATCAGTTCCTGATCATATGCCACCTCTTGAAATGGTTGAATATCGACTAATTCTTTTTGGTATAACGACTCTCTGTATTCCTTCCATCTTCTTTTGATGCTTCCTGCATCATTTAATATTTTCCCCATGGAATCCTTCACTATTGCAACTCAGAGCTTGAATTTTCTCTTCAGTTCTTTCAGCTTGAGAAACGCCGAGCGTGTTCTTCCCTTTTGGTTTTCCATCTCCAGCTCTTTGCACATGTCATTATAATACTTTACTTTGTCTTCTCTAGAGGCCCTTTGAAATCTTCTGTTCGGTTCTTTTACTTCATCAATTTTTCCTTTTGCTTTAGCTGCTCAACACTCAAGAACAAGTTTCAGAGTCTCCTCTGACATCCATCTTGGTCTTTTCTTTCTTTCCAGTCTTTTCAGTGACCTCTTGCTTTCTTCATGGATGACATCCTTGATGTCATTCCACCACTCGTCTGGTGTTCTGTCACTAGTGTTCAATGCATCAAATCTATTCTTCAGATGGTCTCTAAATTCATGTGGGATATACTCAAGGTCATATTTTGGGTCTCATGGACTTGCTCTGATTTTCTTCAGTTTCAGCTTGAACTTGCATATGAGCAATTGATGGTCTGTTCCACCGTCAGTCCCTGGCCTTGTTCCGACTGATGATATTGAACTTTTCCATTGTCTCTTTCCACAGATGTAGTCAATTTGATTTCTGTGTGTTCCATCTGGTGAGGTCCATGTGTATAGTTGCTGTTTATGTTGGTGAAAGAAGGTATTTGCAAGGAAGTCATTGGTCTTGCAAAATTCTATCATTCGATCTCTGGTATTGCTTCTGTCACCAAGACCATATTTTCCAACAACTGATCCTTCTTCTTTGTTTCCAACTTTTGTATTCTAATCGCCAGTAATTGCCAATGCATTTTGATTGCATGTTCAATCAATTTCAGGCTGCAGCAGCTGATAAAAAATCTTCTATTTCTTCCTCTTTGGCCCTAGTGGTTGGTACGTAAATTTGAATAATATTCGTATTAACTGGTCTTCCTTGTAGTCATATGGATATTATCCTATCACTGACAGCGTTGTACTTCAGGATAGATCTTGAAATGTTCTTTTTGACGATGAATGCAACACCATTCCTCTTCGAGTTATCATTCCCAGCATAGTAGGCTATATGATTGTCCAATTCAAAATGGCCAATACCAGTCCATTTCAGCTCACTAATGCCTAGGATATGAATGTGCGTTCCATTTCATTTTTGATAATTTCTAATTTTCCTAGACTCATACTTCGTACATTCCATGTTCTGATTATTAATGGATGTTTGCAGCTGTTTCCTCTCATTTTGAGTTGTGCCACGTCAGCAAACGAAGGTCCCAAAAGCTTTACTCCATCCACATCATTAAGGTCGACTCGCTTTGAGGAGGCAGCTCTCCCCCAGTTATCTTTTGAGTGCCTTCCAACCTGGGGGGCTCATCTTCCAGCACTATATCAGACAATGTTCTGCTGCCCTTCATAAGGTTTTCACTGGCTAATTCATTTCAGAAGTAGACTGCCGGGTCCTTGTTCCTAGTCTGTCTTAGTCTGGAAACTCAGCTGAAACCTGTCCTCCATGGGTAACCCTGCTGGTATCTGAATACTGTTGGCATAGCTTCCAGCATCACAGCAACACACAAGCCCCCACAGTATGACAAACTGACAGACACGTGGGGGAATCAAATTACTAGAAGTCAAAAACTATATCAAAACTTAATTTTACTGAGTATAGAGATAAAATTTCGCCAAGTTTAGAGGCATAAATTATACATATAATGCACACACAGATCTATCTACCTATATATATGTATATGTTGTTATTAGGTGCTGATGAGTCAGTTCTGACTCAGAGCCACCCTATGTACAACAGAATGAAACACTGCCCAGTCCTGTGCCATCCTCACAATTGTTGCTAGGTTTGACCCCACTTTTGCACCCACAGTGACAATCCATCTCGTTGAGGGTCTTCCTCTTTTTCCCTGACCCTCTACTTTCCCAAGCATGATGTCCTTCTCCATGGATTGGTCCCACCTGATAACATGTCCAAGTATGGAGATGAAGTCTCACCATCCTCGCTTCTAAGGAGCATTCTGTACTTCTTCCAAGACAGATTTGTTCATTCTTCTGGCAGTCCATGGTATATTTAATATTCTTCGTCAACACCATAATTCAAATGCATCAATTCTTTACTATGATTTAAAGGTACTCTCACAGTTTTTGACAAATTCTAGTTTGTATTGGTTTGAATTGTGTGCCCCTTGTTCTTATTCATAATAAAGAATTGATACCTTTGAATTATGGTGTTGGCAAAACCAAACCTGTTGCTGTGGCGTCAATTCTAACTCATAGTGACCCTATAGGACAGAGTAGAACTGCCCCATAAAGTTTCCAAGTCTCAGCTGGTGGATCTGAACCACAGACCTTTTGGTTGGCAGCCAAACTTTTAAACCACTGTGCCACCAGGGTGTTGACAAGGTGTGTATATATATATATATATATGTAAAAATATATATATAATTGTTACTCATGTCAGCTGGACACTCTTATCCCATAATATCTCATAATGCCCTCCCAAAGATTTCTGCAAGTTCGTGGGACTGGTCTCCATCCGGAGCCCCAGTGGTGCAGTGGTTAAGAGCTCGGGTACTAACCAAAAGGCTGTCAGTTCCAATCCACCCGCCACTCCTCAGAAACCATATGGGGCAGTTCTACTCTGTCCTGTAGGTCGCTATGAGTTGGAACTGACTTGAAAACAACACTTTTTTTTTTTTTAAGTGTCCTTCTAGCTTCAACTTCCTATCCTGAATTACTCCAGTTCAAACATCAGCTCACGATCTCCAGCTTGTGTGGTTCCTGTTGTTGTTTTTAAGTGCCATCAAGTCAGTTCCAACTCATAGCAACCCTATCCACAACAGAATGAAACACTGACTGGTCCTTCTCTATCCTCGGAACGTGTGGTTCCTATCTTGTGCTAATTCACAGATGGACCTCAGCCCTTTCCCTTAATTTCTGTCAAATAAAATTGTGAAAACTACCGAAAGCCAACGAACAGGAAAAAAAAAAAAAAAAAAAAAGCTACCTTCACACACGGTGACTATGAATATGACAGACTATGCATCAAAGCTATGCAAAGAACTTAAAATAGAACATTAGCTTTTTGTGCTCTGTAATAGTCCCTCAACCATTCCCACAAGTGGGAGATCCGGATTCTTGCCATGTTACGGTTCTTCCTCAATCTATATCTCTCCTCCTTTCTCTCCTCATCCCCTCCCTCCCTCCCTCCTTCTGTACCCTCATCTGTGTTTTCTTTGCAGCTTGTCATATATCCTCAGCAGTAGAGCTATCACTTTTTGGGAGTTTGGCCCCTGTTCTCAGAATTCCCTTTCTCACGTCGAATTGCTATTCAAACTGTTTTCTTAAATAAAATTCCCACCTTAAGAGAAGTTCTGGAGTCAACCTTATTCCTCCTACATTATATTTAGCCAAGTCAGTGAAAGTGCGAAGGTAATTTTTCAATTTTTTTCACCCTAATTTAAAAAAATTAACCATCATTCAATATCATCTATAACAACAAATTACCATTCTATAGGACTTCTAAGTTAATTCAGATCTAAAACCTTCTTTAAGTGGTTAGAAATTATTTTAAAATTTTGCAGTCTAATTGAACTTAAAATAAGTCCAATGGACTTATTCATTGGACTTAGTTCAGAGCATATGAACTCTGAAGCTTATTTTTCAGTCAACTGTCATATTCAGCAGATGACTTAAACAATGATTACAAAGTGGAGGGTTTCAGAACGCTAAGAACCTCCTACACTTGCCTTCAAGTGTATATACAAGTATACACCAAATGCTATCAAGGAACACAGAAAGGAAGGCTTGGCTTTGCCCCACTCAGTATGTGTTGTTGTAGGTTACCTAGATAAAGAATGCCAGTTTATGGCTTGAGGAAGGAAATGAAAATACATTCTGGTGCACAATCACTTCTTAGAAACAGGCTGTTACTGCCACCTGGGGGAGGTTCTTTCTGCAACATTCAAGAAACTCAAACGTGCTTGTCGGATGAACGAATCCGGTTCACGTTTCCCTTGTCATTTCCACACAGGAAGAAGACTTTTTAACTCTGTCCATGAAATCATAAAGCATTCCAGATGACTCCAAGTTCCCTTCACACAGAAAATATGTACTTCTCAGGCTTTTTGAGGGGTACGGGATACAGTAGACCAGAAGATACCAGACTAAGGTTTCTGCATCTTACACGCTGAGAAAGTGTTTTGGAAAGTATGGATTATATACTACCATGTGGAAAAAAATCAAATATAAGCTTTCAGAAGCAGAATGAAACCCAAATTTTTTAAATAAAAGTTATTTGGCCTCAATTTGGAGTTAATTATAGCTTTTTCTCCTAAATATGCTCTCATTAATTGATGTGGAAACTGTGATGAAACAAACATGTTAGGGATTTAATCAGTTAAGATAATCCATTTCAATTGTACAAGAATAACCAAAATAGTCTTCTTAGATTTTTTTTTCTTTATGAACTAAATATTGTTTTGAAATCAATATGTAATTATTTAACATATATTACTTAACTGTTTTTTGAAACTTTTCATGAAATTGAGATATGGTGCTCATCAATTAGAATGAAAAAATTGTGACCATTGCTAAAGAATGCCTAGTTTCTATTTAATGCTTACCAATCCTGCATCTTTTATGCTATCAACCAATGGTTACTTTTTAGTAAGGCCCCATACGAAAGAGTTTAATCCTGGAAAGAGAAGTCTTAGGAAGTACCTATAGAAATTACAAGTCTATCAGGTGACATAAAAGAGTCAATGCTGATTAGAGACAGTCATTTATAAAAAGAATGTCTGGTTATAGATTAACTAAATA
This sequence comes from Elephas maximus indicus, assembly GCF_024166365.1. Taxonomy (NCBI): domain Eukaryota; kingdom Metazoa; phylum Chordata; class Mammalia; order Proboscidea; family Elephantidae; genus Elephas; species Elephas maximus. The sequence goes on from NC_064823.1 coordinate 45,206,289, forward strand.
AAATAACATATTGTATCAGTCCCAGAGTGGTACAGTAACACTCTCAGGTTAAAGTTCGTACCGAGGAACAACGGCACCAACTTGAGGGAAGTCTTTGTAGAGAACGCATTTTTTTGAGACTGGAAAAGGTATGTGATATAAACAAATGAGTTGGGATTGAATGCTCATATTTCAAAAATACCAACAGTCTGATTCTAGAGTAAAAAGGAATCAATAAATTACCACTTTAATGCAGCTGACACAGCTGAAAGAACTGGGTGAGCTGGAGCCAACTTGGAAGATATTTTTATGTAGGTGAGTGAGTTTCCTTCAAAGTGATCGTGGTAGGGTCTGGGGAGGTTGAAATGAGAAGTGTTACAGGACTAGGGAGGTCTGAGGTACATAAAACTAGATAATGGTAGAATTACAGGTTATAAGCAAAACTAATAACTATACTAAATTAAAATGTCTTATTTCTAAACACACAGCTTGAGCATGTTTGGTAATTGGACAGTAGCCACGCCTCGTCAATCTAATAAAAATGATTTATAGCCTTACAACACTATAAGGGGTTTATGCTCTGTACAAAAGGTTAACTACCCTTTATAGGTGGTAGAAACAGAATAGACTCTCCCAAGATTCTACTAGCTCCTAACTGAGCTGAAAATGTATTGGGCTTTATTTTCTTTATTGAAGAGTCGGCACTTTATAATGATGGGCCATGGAGATTATTTATTAATTATTTCATAATAGAAATTACAAGTAGTTTTCATTTTTGTGATAATGTTGCCTGGTTGTTAAAAAAATAATAATAATAAAAGAAAAAAACTTTAGTAAATAGAAACAGAAGGCTTCTTTAACATAATTCATGTTTCATAGAAGAGAAGCATTCAGGAAGTTGGAAAAGATGATTTTTTGCAGATGCCACTTACGTATTAAGGGGGTGAAGTGAGTACATCGTTAAAAAAGTAAGAAGTGCTGTTTCTTCCACTGTTTCTACTTCTCTTTCAAAAGCGAATAATTTTCAAATACTGCTGCTAACTATGTCCCTGAGCTCAGGAACCTCAACACCCATTCCTAAACCAAACTCATCTACCACATGGATGAGTTAACATAGTCCTCCTAAAAAAGGTTTACGTTATTCTCATGTTTCTCTGAAAAATAATTCATTTTTTATTTTTCTCACTTTCCTTCAATTACTGCTTCTTCCTTCCCCCTTCTGAATCTGTATGTGACTTTTCTCTTCCCTCTCAGTATGAACTACTAATATCATTTCAGTATTCCCCTCTGTCAATGGCGTATTTCCACCCCTCCATAATTTGGTCACCATGAATGAATGAGGTAAAGGCAAATCAAAGAGTAATGCTGAGAGTGCACCAGGCTAGGTAGGAAGCTGCCACTGGATGAATATAGAAGCCTAACTATTCATGTTATACCTTTGTTTACCACAGCCATGACAGACTCCAACAAGGTGATCATCAACTTGGCCCTCTTTGGTGTGACTCAAAGTGGAAAAAGTTCTGCTGGAAACATTCTGCTGGGAAGCAATGACTTCCACAGTAGCTTTGCTCCATGTTCCGTGACTAAAGGTTGTAGCCTGGGCCGCAGCTGTCACCTCCACAGCTTCATGCGCCGAAGGGGTCATGAGATAACCCTGCAGGTCAGGGTGCTGGACACTCCAGGCTATCCACACAGCCACCTGAGCAAGAAACATGTGAAAAAGGAGATCAAGAAGGCCCTGGCACATCACTTTGGGCAAGATGGTCTCCACCTTGCACTGCTGGTGCAGAGAGCAGACATGCCTTTCTGTGGACAGGAAGCATCTTCCCCAATCCGTATGATCCAGGTAATTCAAAGAGGCAAATTCACTAATGCCAGTATTCATATTTGCTGGACATTATCCTGACAGTTGTTAGTTTCTGTCAGGTCAGCTCTGACTCATGTCGACCTTACGTATAACAGCAAAACTTTGCCCTGTCCTGTACCATCTTCATGGTAGTTGATATGTTTGATTGAGTCTAACTGTAGCTATTGTGTTACTATATCTCACTGAGGGTTTCGCTCATTCACGGTGACCCTCTAGTTTACCAAACATGATGTCCTTTGCTAGCAATTGGTCTTTTCTGATGACATGTCCGAAGTAAGCAAGCCAAAGTTTTCTTAAAAGAATAAAGCACACAGTGCTGGTCACATTGAAATAGTAAAAATTACATGCTTTTCCCACCGATAGTCATTGTTACAATTTCCCTTAGGGGAATCAGTCAGTCATTTTACAACTGGGTCATATGAAAAAAAAAAATAGAAATGCAAAACTTCAGCAGTTCCCTAAGTCTCAAACCTTTGAGAACTGAAAACCTGAATATGTTTGTAAAGTGTGGTCCCCAGACAATCTGTATCAGAGTCATCTGGGGTGCTTGTTAAAAATACAGAGTCATTCAATACCTACTGAAACAGAATCCCTGGAATCCTGAGTATCTGTATTTTAATAAACTTTCCACATGATTCTTAAGGATGGTCAAGTTTCAGAACTACTGCCTAATGTACTGACTTGCATCTGTTCAATGTCATGGTGAAATCTCTTATAGTTCACCAACAAACTGGTGTTCATTCACTGACTCAGTTGTTGAACGCTGTGCATTGAGCACCTGCACAGAGCTCAATGACTGGTGAATAAGACATGGGCTCTCCCTTCAAAAAGCTTACAGTCTACAAGAGACAAATTGATAACAAACAAGAGTAAGACAATGCATTAAGTACTAAAATAGTATAATGTGAGAGGCTTCACTAAGACAGCACAGTTAAACATTCAGGAGAGATCTACGCTTTCCTCATAGGAAAGAAACAGAGGCAAGCACAGCCTCATCATCTGTAGGGTCAGTAACTCCTCCATTCTAGGCATGAGAAGCCTACAGCAAACTCAGAATGAAAAAAAAAGTATGACACCTTTGCCTAGGGCTCTACCGTTTTTGTTTGTTCCTTTGTTACAAGTTGCTAAGTTGAATATTTATTCAGTCAGTTTATGAGAGAAGCTGAATGGAGGAGAAATGCCCCGGGTATGGCCAGAGCTAGGAAATAGAATAATAAATCCGTGTGTGTGCACATGCACGCACGTGTGTGTGTGTGTGATTTGTTATTGTTGCTGGTTGCTATTGATTTGGGTCCCTTTCGTGGCAACCCCATGTATGACAGAACTAAACATTGCCCAGTAGTGTGCCATCTTCACTCTCACTGGTATGCTCGAGTCCGTTGTTGTGACCACTGTGTATTTTGAGTGCCTTTTTTTTTTTTCAACCTAGGTGGCTCATCTTCTAACATTATATTGGGCACTATTCTGTTGTGATCCATTGTGTTTTCACTGGCTAACTTTTTAAAGTAGATCACCAGGCCTTTCTAGTCTGTCTTAGTCTGTCCACCATGGGTGACCCTCCTGGTATTTGAAATACCAGTGGCATAGCTTCCAGCATTATAGCAACACACAAGCCATCACAGTACGACAAGCTGACTGATGGGTAGTGGATATATATATGTGGACATGTTATCAGGGGGAGAGGGACCAGTTCCTGGAGAAAACATCATGCTATGGTGGCCAGAAAAGAGGAAGACCCTCAACAAGATGGATTGACACAGTGGCTGGAACAATGGGCTCAAACATAGCAATGAATATGAGGATGGCTCAGGACAGGGCAGAGTTTCATTCTGTTGTACATAGGGTCACTATGAGTTGAAACTGACTTGACAGCAACCCAAAACAACATGTAGACTATGACCAAAAATTTCTGGAAGCTGCTCATTGTTTTCAGTCTCTTGATTCTCTAGCCTGGGCCACTCAAGTTTAATTGTAGGACTTCAGTGATATTACCTAGCTGCCTCACTGAGACATTGAGCTCAGAAAACCCATGTCTGTTAGAAGCTCCAGAGATAAACTGTATGGAAAATAAGGAGCGCATTTTTCATTCAAGTAGAATTTGTATATGTGCTACTCTTCTTTTGGTCTAATCTCAGACCATGCTGATGTAGGACCTGTTACATCCGGAAAGAGAATATACTTTGTTTTAGAGAAAGGATTTTTTCCTTTTAACTAGTAATGGCATAAGATTTTTCTTAAAAGAAAGACACACATTTTGTTTTTCAGTAATTGTGCATGTTTCTAAAAATGAAAAAAAAAAAAGCCATATGTGTAATTACAAGAAACTAGCGGAAAAAATTAGGGTGACAAGAGTATAAAAAATAATCCTCATTATCCAACTCCTGAAAAATCAAGGACATTCTGTACAAATCAAAGAAACGAGAAGATGATTGCAATTAAGAAACAATGTGGAATCTAAAAAAGCCCATAAACCGTTCCTAAGCTATTAAAGTCTGCATTTCAAAAAATATTTCTGTAGAAATCAAATGGAGGGAAACCTATCTCTATTACATAAGTGTACAGTTTTAAAAGTTTTTTTTTAATTCATTTAAAACTGCTGTTCAGTAAACATTTAGCTTTATTATGCTGTGGGCGTGTGCCATCGAGTTGATTCCAGCTCATAGCGACCCCATAGGACAGAGCAGAACTGCTCCCTAGGTTTCCCAGGCTGTGATCTTTAGGAAGTAGAGTGCCACAGCTTTCTACTTTGGAGTGGCTGGTGGGTTGGCACTGCTGACCTTTTGGTTTTCATCTGAGTGCTTTAACCATTGTGCAACCAGGGCTCCTTAGCTTTGTTATAAATGGATAAAATTCAGTAAATGCAAACAGTTATTTTTCAAAAGCTAAACTGACTCTCTTCCTATGTCCCCACTTTTTTCTCTATGATGGTTCTATGCTGAGTCAAAAAGAAAATTCTAAGAGACTTTTATTTTTAAAATAAATTTTTCCAGTTTTAGGATATAGAACAATATTGTAACTCCCTAATATATATATATATTTTTTTTAGATATAAGTGAATCTGATTCATACATGTCTCTGGTCTTTTTAAACAGTATCTGGTATACAGCCTTTCCCTCTTACAGCTGCCTTCCTTAATTCAATGTCCAATTCAGGAGTTGATGACAGAGAGGAGATGGGCTAAAACAAAGCTCAGATCCAGAATAATTTTCCAGAATAAAAAACTTCTCCTTCCCAGGAGAACTCAGTAGCCAAGTCTTAGTAATCCTCAGGGGCACCCACAAGCTCTGGAGGCACAGCAGGCCTCTTCTGGGCTTTCACCGTTGCTTTTGGTAAAAGGTCATCTAAGCACAAGCTGACTGTTTCTGACCTTCTTCCTGAAGGTGTCTCCGAAGCTGGTGGTAGCCATCTGGATGTGCTAGCAGATCGGCAGCAGCTGCATAACATCTGAATATTCAACAGCACCAGCAGCTGTTAGGAAGGATCAAGTAGCCCTTAAGGTTTTCTGGTTCCACACACACTACGAATTTCTTTTTCTTCGTGACTGAAGCTAAGTGGCAAATGGACCATCTGCCTTGCCCATTTTCCTTTCTCCTTTTCTGGGTCATCCATGCCTGCCACGGAAGGAGTCTGCAAGACTGATGCCAGGGAATTCCTGCACCTCTCTATTGTCTTTTTCAATGTCTTTCCCAGCTTGTGCTCTAATATTTTGCAGAGGGGTTACAGCCTGCTAGCTGTCATGATTGAAATATTTCTCCCAAATGATCCCTTTTTCTTTATCTATGTTAGGCCATCATTCATTACAGCAAAGTGATGGCGACATCAATGAGTCCTCTGCCCTAAACTGGGAAACAAAGGGAATGATTCATCTGAATTTTATCTGAATTGTCATTTGAATATTTTTTTAAAAAATCTAATATTAGTAAAGTCACCTTAGGGAAGAACTGACAGGCATCCAAGCAGCTCTAGGGTTGAACCCAGGAACTGACTAAAGTCCACATCCTTTCTGCTATCATAGTATCACATTTATTATGGTGTATAAGCAGGCTTCAAGCATGTATTTTTGTTTCCTAATCAACAACTCAACTGTTGATGTTGTGGGTGGGTTCGTGTACAAAAGGCTCAGAGAGACCAATGCGGGGCCTGAGAACACTAAATAACACAAACAGACTTAGTTATTAGATAGAACCTAGATGAAAACGAACCTTGCTGCTTTCTAGCTATATGACTATAAACAAATCACTGCAATTTACTTGGCTTCAGTTTCTCACTTGTAAAATGAGGATACTTTTACCTATGTGAAAGAGTTCTAAGGGTTATATTTAATAAAGTACCTGGCATTGTGCCTGACTTAGTGGGTTCACAGAACCTGATGAATAATTACTACTATCATTGTTGTCTTATTGCTATTGTTACTACCCAGATTGTGATGAGTAGTCATTCAAATGAACTACAAGATATGTGCAAAATATTATAAAGGTTAAGGGCATGGCTTCCGGAGTAAGCTATACCTGTGTTCAACTTCTTGCTTAACTACTCATTTGCTTTGTGACCTTGGGAAAGTTAATTAATTTCTCTAATCCTCAGTCTCTTCATTGGTAAATTGTGAATGATAATAGTGTCTATTTTACTGGGTTTACTGGTGATTGCCATATTGACAGAACAGTACATTGCTTAACCCAGACTCTGGTGGATGGTAAATCTTAGCTAAGCTCATTATTTTATTGGTAATATTTGTCATACCTTAAAAATAGGACATATTATTTGTATAAATAGCCTTTTTGGGCTTATCTCGATAGACTTCAGAAGAAAGTACAAGTGAAATCAAACATAAACCCCCCAAAAAACCAAACCCACTGCCATCGAGTCAATTTCAACTAATAGCGACCATATAGGACACAGTAGAACTGCCCCACAGAGTTTCCAAGGAGCACCTAAAGGATTTGAACTGCTGCCCTCTTGGTTAGCAGCTAGTACTTAACCACTATGCCACCAGGGTTTCATGGCCCTAATTTAGAACTATATGTAACTCCCTTAAAATTTTAGAAAACTGTGGGAAAAAATTCACTGGCTTAGTAAGGTTAAACTGAGAAGCCCCCAATTCAATGGAGAGTACATGAACCTGAGAGCTGAGGAACTCTGTTATAAGCCTGGGCCTGCCAACAATCAACTATGTGGCTTTGGTGAAGCTGTTTAACGTCACAAGGCCTCAATAGCCTCATCTGTAAAATGAGGCAATTTGAACAGACGATCTCTAAATTCCCTACCATCTGAGTATTCTCTGAACCCAAATATACATTCTCATCTAACAAGGTCTTATCATTCGGCTTTGGCTCTCTGAGAAGGAAAATGTGGCGTTTTAAGTGGGATGAGGGTAAGGGAATAGCATAAAACATAAAGAATGGCCCTTATTGTCCTCCTGTTCCATGATTTTTTTTTTTCTCAGTTGATGTAATAGTTGGCTTTTTTAAAAAAGTTTCCCCCTAAAAGTCCAGATGCTATGATTTCATCAACCACAAACAAATGGGGCAGGGCTGGTGAGGTCCTGGGAAAATGAACATAATTCCTGGAAAATAAAGTTTATACTCTTAGTTGTCCCAAAAGGACTAGACGAACTCATACCCATTAGCACTCTGAAACCTAACAATTCATGATTGATTGTAAACTCTCCATCTCACTTAGTACTGCATTTAAATTATTAACATCAGATAACCTACATTAACTTTATCTTGCTCTTGGATTTTTATGTGAGGTATCAATCAACTTTCTCTGGGTCCATAGAGAACATGTTTGGCCACTAACATGATGACTATACACCAAGTGACACTACTTGCAAATATTCCACTATTTTCTGGCCAAAAATCAATCTAAAGATTATAAGCTAAATCAAGCACTCTTTTCTCTTTTTGGCAGAAATTCAAAAGTGCAATTTCTCTCAGTTTAGGATATGAGCATCCTTTCATAAATAATTATCAACATGCAAAAACTTCCCAGTGACTGAACACATGGACTCATAAGTGGTGTAGAGCTTACAAATCTATTATCCTTAGGTTCTTTACCTCATTTTCCCTGAATGAGATTATGGTTTAAAGTAAAGAAACTATCTGGGGGTGACAAAGCAGGAACCTGTTAATGTTGAAGTGTACAAAACTAGAAACTAAAGGAACACTGTGAAAGTTACACCATTTAATACAAACAAGGACTAACCTAAAAAGAGAAGAACTATATGAATTCTATACTATCAAAGAATTCTGATTTTTTCAACTCGGGAAAGGATCATTGTGCCAAACAGTTTATTAACATGTATTTTTATTAGGGCAATCTTTAAAAAAATATTTCATGAAAATTATGGTCCAAGCATCAACCAATGCCCAGTGGATAGGTCTGAGATATGACTCAAGGGACTAAGGACAGTAGTATTAACTTGCCCTGGTGGCACAGTGGTTAAGAGCTCAGGCTACTAACCAAAAGGTTGGCAGTTTGAATCTACCAACCACTCTTTGGAAACCCTATGGGGCAGTTCTACTCTGTCCTATAGAGTTGCTGTGAGTCTGACTCATCGACAACAGGTTTGCCTTTATGTAAGCATTTTATTATTATGACAGTCAGTATGGCCACACCAGTGTTAACTGGGTGGATTTTAGGTCTGGCTCTAAATTTGAGAAACCTCCAGAGATCAGAGTGATCAAGGATCAAATGCAATAGTTTTACTTATACAGAAAATCTCATTAGCATATAATCCTCAATAAGACTCACTCACTCTCTTTACTTAGTATTTTATGTCTTTAAAAAAAAAACCAGAACCAATGTCATCGAATTGATTTTGACTCATGACAACCCTATGTGTGTCAGAGTAGAACTGGGTTTCACAGGATTCTCAATGGCTGATTTTTCAGAAGTAGATCACCAGGATGTTCTTCTGAGGCAACTCTGAGTGAACTAGAACCTCCAGTCTTTAGGTTAGCAGCTGAGCCTATTAATCATTTGCACCACTCAGGGACGCCCTTTATGTCTTTAAACCAAAAAACCAAACCTGTTGCCATTGAGTCAATTCTAACTCATAGAGACCCTATAGGACAGAGTAGAACTGCCCCATAGGGTTTCCAAGGAGCAGCTGGTGGATTCAAACTGGCAACTTTTTGGTTAGCAGCCATAGCTCTTAACTACTGCGCCACCAGGGCTCCCCCTTTTTAACTTTTACACATTTTTCAAGAATCAGCTCAAGACACCATCACATGCTAGAAACATTTCCTGACCCCTCTCTTTTACTCTCCCTTGCCAGCCCACCTACAACTGGGCTAAATATCTGCCTCTACAGTGCCAATCATATTTTCTGTATCACTTGGAGTGACAACAAATCGAAAGTATTTCTTTTCTGCATGTCCCTCTTCCTCATCTCTAACTTTGGTAAGTAGACAGAATATCCATTAGATATAAGCAAGAAATTTATCTATCTTGTTCCCCACTGTGTCCTTAAAACTCATTGCCATTGAGTCGATTCTGACTCATAGCGACCCTATTGGTCAGAGTAGAACTGCTGCATAGAATTTCCAAGGAGCACCTGGTGGATTTGAACGGCCAAACTTTTTTGGTTAGCAGCCATAGCACTTAGCCACTATACCACCAGGGTTTCCATTGTGTCCTTTTAGGGTCTAGAAAATACATGGAACAAATTAGACTCACAATAAATATTTGCTGAAGGAATGAACTACCTGGAGTTTCAAAAATTCAGATTCCCAGGCATTATCCCTAGAGATTCTGATGCATTTTTGGCAAGCATCCCAGGTAATTGTTGTTCAAATGGTCCAGAGACTAGATATGATATATGTTGTTGTTTGGGGTCATAGAGTCGTTTCTGACTCATAGAGACCCTATGTACAACAGAAGGAAATATTGCCCAGTTCTTTGCAATCTTCATGATCGTTGTTATGCTTGAGCCCATTGTTGCAGCCACAGTGTCAATCCATCTCCTTGAGGGTCTTCCTCTTTTTCTGTGATCTTCTACTTTACCCAGCATGATGTCTTTCTCCAGGGACTGGTCCCTCCTAATAACATGTCCAAACTATGTGAGACGTAGTCTCTCCATCCTTGCTTCTAAGGAGCATTCTGGTTGTACTTCTTCCAAGACAGATTTTTCATTCTTTGGGAGTCCATGGTATATTCAGTATTCTTCTCCAACACCACAACTCAAAGGCGTCAATTCTGCAGTCTTCTTATTCATTGTTTAGCTTTCGCATGCATACGACACAATTGAAAACACCATGGCTTGGGTCAGGCGCACTTTACTCTTCAAGGTGATATCTTTGTTTTTTAACACTTTAAAGAGGTCTTTTGCACCAGATTTGTCCAATGCAGTCATGGGATTTCTTGACTGCTGCTTCCTGGGGGTTGATTGTGGATCCAAGTAAAATGATATCCTTGACGACGTCAATCTTTTCTCCATTTATCATGATGTTGCTTATTGGTCCAGTTGTTAGAATTTTTGTTTATATCGAGCAGTTCTTTATGTTGAGATGTCACCCATACTGAAGGCTGCAGTCTTTGATATATGTAGCACTTTATTATTTTTTAACCATTATTCATTTATTTTAGGACCCTTTGATTCTTCCTCAATCAAATATTCTGCCCGATATATTGATAATATGACAAGCTCTGAAGAGGTCTGCTAATTTTGCTATGTCACCATTAGCAAAAATGGCATGTTGACATTATCGATATACTTAGGCCAAGTTGTGTTAGAGTTATGTGAATTAATTTGTGTTTTACGGGCATTCAAGAATACACCAATTAAAATAACTCTTTGAATAATTCTCTTGAAAGTTTAGAATCTTTCTGCTACAACAAATAACTAGTTTCTTATGTACTCATCTGAAAACTTCAATTCAAATTTTCTTGAAGCAGGCAACTTTTAGGAGAACTAGAAATATGCATACTTGGATCCACAATCAACACCCATGGAAGCAAGAGTCAAGAAGTCAAATGATGCATTGCACTGGGAAAATCTGTTGCAAAAGACCTCTTTAAAGTGTTAAAAAATCAAAGATGTTACCTTGAAGACTAGGGTGCACCTGACCCAGGCCATGGTGTTTGCAATCACCTCATATGCACGCAAAAGTTGGACGATGAGTAAGGAAGACTGAAGAAGAATTGACACCTTCAAATTGTGGTATTGGCGAAGAATATTGAATATAACACGGACTGCTAAAAGATCGAACAAATCTGTCTTGGAAGAAGTACAACCAGAATGCTCCTTAAAAGCAAGGATGGGAAAACTACTTTTCACATACTCTGGGCATGTTATCAGGAGGGACCAGTTCCTAGAGAAAGACATAATGCTTGGTAGAGAGTCAGTGAAAAAGAGGAAGACCCTCAAGGAGATGGATCGACACAGTGGCTGCAACAATGGGCTCAAGCATAACAACAATCGAGAGGATTGCATAGGACTGAGCAGTGTTTCATTCTGTTGTACACAGGATCACTATGAGTCAGAACCAACTCGGCGACACCTAACAACAACAGAATTATACAATTATGCTATGCTGTGGATAGACAAATTTTGAACAAGTACTAGGAAAAAAATTTGGACCAATGCCTTGAAAGTGTCCCTCTGAATACAAAATAGAAAGTGCAGACTACAGGCACACTAACGATAATGAACTACAGAACAAAGGAAAGCTTTAGAGGAAAGAAAAATTTTGCATTCCATAGATTAACTAAACTTCTTCAAAGCTAAGCCTTCAAAAAATAAATAAAGCCCTAAACCTTCTATTTGCAATGATAATGAAGTTCTAAATTCTAAATTAATCAAACAGAAATTTATGGACAGTTTACAATGTGCTAGAAGCTTTGATCAATATGGAAACTTACGTTTCTTCAAGGAGCTCACATCAAGTTGTACAGATAGCTGTACAAATAAATGACTCTGATCAAAAGCAGACTGTTTCAGGAGCTGTAATTCATAATCATGGCCTCAAGATGTTTCTCATTTAAAATATTTTGTCCCACAGTTGTCATGAGTATTTTCATACTAGACTTACATATCCTTCCTTACTCCCTTCCTCCCTTCCTCCCGTCCTTCCGTCCTTCCCTTCTCTTTCCTTCCTTTACCCTTCCTTTCTTCCTTTGCTTCTTTCTTTTATTTCCTTCTCTTCCCTGATCTCCCCTTATCCTTTCTTCCTTCCTCCCTCCCTCCTTCCTTCACTCCCTTCTTTCCTTCCTCTCCTTCTTCTCACTTTTTCAGTTATTCAATATAATAAATACAGTTCTATATTTTCCCAGACTGTCTTTAATTTTTTTTTCAAGATTTTTTTAAAACAATCCAAAAAAAAAAAAAAAAAATCTGTTGCCATCAAGTCGATTCCAATTCATAGTGACCCTACAGGACAGAGTAGAACTGCCCCATATGGTTTCCAAGGAGCATCTGGTAGATTCAAACTGTAGCCATAGCTCTTAATCATTATACCACCAGGGTTTCCTTTTTAAACCAGTTTATACTAATACACGTACCTTAGCCATCTAGTGTTGCTGTAACAGAAATACCACAAGCAGATGGCTTTAACAAATATAAGTTTATTCTCTCACAATCTAGTAGGCTAGAAGTCCAAATTCAGGGTGTCAGCTCCAGGGGAGGGCTTTCTCTTTTGGCTCTGGAGAAAGGTCCTTGCCTTCAATCTTCCCCTGAACTAGGTGCTTCTCTGCACAGGAACCCTGGCTCCAATACATGCTCTGTTCCTGGTGCTGCTTTCTTGGTGATATGAAGTCTCCACTCTCTGCTCACTTCCTTTTCCTTTTATCTCTTGAGAGATAAAATGTGGCACAGGCCATGCCCCAGGGAAACTCCCTATACCCTGGATCAGGGATGTGACCTGGTAAGGGCCTTACATCCCACTCTAATCCTCTTTAACACAATCAAATCTTGCCCCATTAACCAGAGGCAGAGATTAGTATTTGTAACACATAGGAAAATTACATCAATCACAAAATGGAGGACAACCACAAAATACTGGGAATCATGGCTTAACCAAGTTGACACATACTTTGGGGGGACACAATACAATCCATGACAACGTGTGACTCAACCTCTATGTGTGTTTCCTATACCGTAATGTGCTAACAAAGTGTCTGACACATAGTAAGCACTCCCCAAATGTTAGTTGTTCTTTCTTTTTTCTCTTCTCTGATTATCCCAGGCATTTTACATTTTTCTGGCTGTTATAAACTGGTAGGAACTTTGGAAATATTTTAGTAATGGGAGTGTTTGGAATGGCAGAAATGTTATTTGCTGTCACATTATCATGATTTCATATACTTTTTAAAATATTCAAAAATGTTAAATGGTTATTTCTAGATGCCTTTCATATTCTGTGAAAATTTGTCACATGCTGTTACTTTTGTATCAGTGTATTTTCACTAATCAAATAAGAATTTATTACATAATCATCTTCCACATATTACCAAACAACAGCCCTCATTAGAAGAAATCATCTGATAAATTGTATTTGATTCTAGGCATGTGAACTGAGAATAAAAAAAAAAACACAGTAGTATTTTGTAGTAGTGCCAGATCACCAAAGGTATTTTGATCTTAGCTTTCCTATTGTTTGTAGGCCAATTAATAGATTATAATCATGGCATTTAGTGATGATGAATATCCCAACATTCCTACCAAAAAATAAAAAAGAGATCACATATCCCTTGGTCAAGATCCTTTGGATTAAAGAAATTAAGTGGTTCTAATGAATTCAAGGTAACAAAAACCAAACCTGTTGCCATAGAGTCGATTCTGACTCATGGTGACCCTATAGGACAGAGTAGAACTGCCCTATAGGGTTTCCAAGTAGTGGCTGGTGAGTTTGAACTGTCAACCTTTTGATTAGTAGCCAGGCTCTAAGTCACAAAGCCACCAGAGCTCCTCAAGTTAACAGGCAAGTATTTTATAATTGATTACAGAAAATTATAAATGTAATTTTGTCATATGCAGCATTGTTAATTTTGAGGTAAGGTATGCACCAATTATAACAGCAAAATAAAATGGAGATCTAAAATCTTTTTTTCAGAAGCCCACCCACCTCCCTGCATTTGGTTGCAATAGTCAGATCCTTGACCCATCTTCACTTTATGTATGTTGACACAAAATTGGACCATATTGACTCCTTTGCTTATTTTTGAGGAATGCATTCCAAGGCAAATAGCCACTGAACTTCTTCTCTCTTTCAGAAACTTCTGGGACATGCTTGGAGGAATTATACTGCCATTCTTTTCACCCATGCAGAAAAAATAGAAGAATGTGGGCTCTGTGAAGAATCATACATCCAGAAGGCCCCTGATACACTGTTAACCCTAGTAAATTCTATTCATCACAGATGTGTTTTCCAGTATAAAAAAGGAAGCTCGCTTAATGAACAAAGAATACCAATCTTAGAAAGAATTATGGAATTCATAAAAGAAAATCGTTACCAAGGTCTTACCTTTAAATAAAATTTAGGTGAAAGGAAAGAAAGTATTGGGTTTTGGAGTCAGAAATCTGGTTTCAAAAACTGTCTGTCCTAGCATGGATGTGTACAGTCAGAACTCCCACACACTGTTGATGAGACTATGTTAGAAAAACCACTTTGGAAAACTGTTTGGCCATTATCTACTAATGCAAACCTGATGACAGAGCAATTCCATCCCTAGGTGTATCTCTGGCAGAAATGTGTACATTTGTGCACTAAAAGACATGTAAAAAATGTTCATGGCAGGACAAATATTGTATGAGACCACAACTGTAAAAACTCATGAAAAGGTTTACACACAAAAAGAAAGAATCTTTGATGGTTACAAGGGAGGGGAGGGGTAGGGATGAAAAAAACACTAGACAATAGATAACCTTGGCGAAGGGTGAGACAGTACACAATACCGAGGAAGCCAGCACAACTTGTACAAGCCAAGGTCGTGGAAGCTCCATAGACACATCCAAACTCCCTGAAAGACCGAATTGCTGGGCTGAGGGCTGTACGGACCATGGCCTCCGGGAACATCTAGGTCAATTGTCATAACATAGTTTATAAAGAAAATGTTCTACATTCTACTTTGCTGAATAGTGTGTGTGTTCTTAAAAGCCTATGAGCAGCCATCTAAGATACTCCACTGGTCTCATCCCTTCGGAAGCAAGGGAGAATGAAGAAAACTAAAGATACAAAGGAAAGATTAGTTCAAAAGACTAATGGGCCACATCTACCACGGCCTCCGCCAGATGAGTCCAGTACAACTAGATGGTGCCCAGCTACCACCACTCACTGCTCTGACAGGGATCACAATAGAGGGTCCCTGAAAGAGCTGCAGAAAAGTGTAGAATAAAATTCTAACTTGAGAAAAAAGACCACACTTAATGGCCTGATAGAGACTGGAGAAACCCTGAGACTATGGCCCCTGCACACCCTTTTAGGTCAGTAATGAAGTCATTACTGAGGTTGACCCTTCAGCCAAAGATTAGGCCCATAAAACAAAATGAGACTAAACTGGCACAGCAGCCGAGGGGCAAGGACTAGAAAGCAGGAGGGGACAGGAAAGCTGGTAATAGGGAACCCATGGTGGAGAAGGGAGAGTGTTGACATGTCGTGGGGTTGTTAACCAATGTCATAAAACAATATGTGTACTGTTTCATGAGAAATTAGTTTGTTCTATAAACCTTCGCCTAAAGCACAATTAAAAGAAAAAAAGTTAAAAAAAACAAAAAGAATTCATGGCAGTACATGATAGCTACAACCCGAAGCTATCCAAATATCCATCAACAAGAATGGATAAGTAACTGTGGTAGATTCACACAATGGAATATTATAGAGTAATGAGAATTAGCAAACTACAACTACATGCAACAATATAAATGAATTGCCCAAACAAAATGTTGAAAGAAAAAAGCCAGACACAAAACAATGTATACTTGTAATTATTCTGCATGTTCAAATGATTACACACACAGTACGTATGTACATGTAAACACATATAGGACTGTTTGTCTTTTTTAAAAAACTTTTTCATATTACATACTCTACAGCATCTTGGGGTTTTTTTCCCTCCATTTAATACTACTTCATATCAATCCCTCCAACTCTAAAACACAGCTCAGGTTCATTCTTTTTAAAGGTCGCATAACATTCCCTGTTGCATACGTAATAATCTCTGTGACGACTGCTCTATAGAGAACATTCCACTTCTCTGAAACTCAGAGTAATGCTCCAGCAACTCTTCATGTACACGTATTTTTACATAATACTGACTTTTTGCTTTAAGTTATATTTCCAGGAATGGGATTTTTGAATTGAAGCATATATACATTTTAGTTTTAATTTTTTTATATCTTACCTGGTTTCTTTCCACGAATGTTGTAACAAATTTTATTTTCCACAACAATGTGATACTCTTTTCCTGTATCCCTAACCAGCAATAGGTGTTATTGCCTTCAACACCTATTGCTAATACCAGTTTGATAAATGTAAAATCAAATTTCATTGTTACATTAATTTGAATTTCTTAGAGTACTACTAAATTTGATCACCTTTCTATAAGCATCTTGGTCATTTAGGTTTGCTCTTCTATGAATTACCTCTTCACATTCTTTGCTTTTTTTTTTTTTTTGTCATTTTCTGTTGGATTATTTCCTGCTTTGCAAATTGGAAGAACTCTATGTATATTATAGATATTAGCCCTCTGGCTTTGGGGTTGCAATATTTTTTCCAAATATATTATTTGCCCCTTAACTTTGTGGAGCCCTAGTGGTACAGTGGTTAAGAGTTCGGCTGCTAAACAAAAGGCTGGCAGCTCAAATCCACCAGCCGCAGCTTGGAAACTCTATGGGGCAGTTCTACTCAGTCCTAAAGGGTCGCTATGAGTCAGAATCAACTTGATGGCAATGGATTTGGTTTGGGCTCTTTTTTTTTTTTAACTTTGTTTTTATGGTAAGTTTTACCAAACTTAATTTGTGAACTTTCCTATAGTCAGATATTTCTATGTATACGGCATAAGATAAGGTTTCAGATTTATTTTCTTTTAGATAGGTAACCAGCTGTATACACTCTATTAAATAACTCAGTCTTTTCCTACTGAAGTGGTAGATTTGTTGTTAGTTGTCATCAAATTGGCTCCAACTCACCGCAACTCCATGTACAAATAAAATGAAATGTTTCCCTGTTCCGTGTCATATTCATGATCACTGGTGTGCTTGAGTCCATTGTGGTGGCCACTGTGCATCTTGAGTGCTTTCCAACTTAGAGGGCTCATCTTTTAATGGTAAGAGTAAGAAATAATTCTCCAACAGCCCTTCACATCATTCGAGAGAAAAAGAACAAGGCAAGAGAATATGAGGTATTTAGAACTCATGTTCTGACAGTGTCCACAAGCTGGTGTAATACTATTTTGAGAAATTGGACTAGTTTAGCAGATATGTTTCGAAAAATACATGGTGGTCATGATGATTTTTTAGTTAGCCTATCAACAGAGTCCCACAGGTTTATGAATGTGGACATAGCCTTGGTCATAGGACTGGAGTTGAAATACTCTTTCTTTGTGACACAAATTAATAATGGACTGTGACCCGAGGAATTAAGCTTCAGTACTCTGGTGGTGTAGCAGTTAAGTGCTATGGCTGCTAACCAAAAAGTCAGCAGTTTGAATTCATCAGACACTCCTCGAAAACTCTGCGGGGCAGTTCTACTCTGTCCTGTAGGGTCACTATGAGTTGGAATCGACTCGATAGCACCATTTCTTTTTTAGGGGACCCTATTTTTTATTATGGCTATAATGATGAGTGTCTTAGTTATTCAGTGCTGCAATAATAGAAAATTCTACAAGTGGATGACTTTAGCAAACAGGAATTTATTCTCTCAGAGTTTAGAAGTCTAGAAGTCTGAATTTGGGGTGCCAGCTTTAGAGGAAGACTTTCTCTCTCTGTTTGCTCTGGGAGAAGTTCCTTGTCATGAACCTTCCCCTGGGTCTAGGAATTTCTCAGCACAGGGACCCTGGGTTCAAAGAATGTGCTCTACTTCCAGATCTTCTTTCTTGGTAGTAGGAGGTCCCTCTCTATCTGCTCATTTCTTTCTCTTTTTATATCTTGTAAGATAAAAGGAGATGCAGATCACACCCCAGTGAAACTCCCCTTACACTGGATCAGGGCTGTGACCCAAGTAAGGGTGTTGTATCACACCCTAATCCTCACTAACATGACCTAATCCTGTCTCATTAACATAGCGGACTGCTCACCGCCAAATGAGACCATAACCATAGGCATAGAGGCTAGGATTTACAAAACATCACAAAATGGAGGATAATCAAATCACAAAATGCAGGACAACTACACAATACTGGGAATCTGGCCTAGCCAAGTTGACACATATTTTGAGGGGACACAATGCAATCCACGACAATGAACATATCATCGTTGCTAACTTATTAAGAATTTATACTCTTCCGGGAAAATATATACTTAGAACTCTTTGAAAAATCTCTTTCACAAGCATCGAATTTTTTTTGTCCTATATATCCTGTTTTAAGAGAAATTGTTATCCTTTCATACGAAAACTGAAAGTTATGGAAAAAATTATGTTGCCAAGATTATTTTCTTTTGCTAATGTTATTGAGAATGACTTTTAGTTTGCATTTTTCATTAATCTTTTTCAAAGAGAAACTTAGTTGTGGTGTTGATTTTGGATGGCTCCTGCACTGTTCTTTCCAAATTCCCCAGGTGTGAAAAGTTGAGTGGGTTTTAAATTAACAAGTATCAGCCAAATACATAATCTTGGGGCTGAATAGTAAAGTGGATGTACGTATCAAGAGGATTTTCTACTGGGATGTATGATATTCTAATGAGGAAATTACAAAAACAAATACAAAATTTTGTCAGAGCAGGCTTGATATGAAGGCTTATCACATGAATGCCGTTGAAGAAATGATCAGATATTAATAATTGCTATTTGAACCATTCTGTAGGCGTCATGTAGCAATGGAAAGGCATGAACAGTGGTTATCCCCTTCACCAAAAGAGATCATTCCTTCTTCTTGCAATTATTGAGCCCTGGGCTTATTTCTGCTGCTGTTGCTAAGGACGATAACCTGCCAGACAGGAAATGATGTTGATTAGGACATAAAATAACACTTAGACACATTTTTTACTCAAATATCTAGACAACTGGGAATAGTGTGTATTATGAGGGGGGTGGGAATTAGGAAGAGGAAGAAAAAAGGGAATACAAAATGGTGAAAAAATACAATACACAATAATTAATTCACACTCTGAAATTCCAGATGGCTCATTTTCAAACCAACAATTATTTCATTGTTCTGGGTCCTTCGTCCAAATATTTTTTGGAATTATTCTCTTATGAATTATCACTGCCAAGATTTATCCAAAGGAAAAACCGTAGCTATAAAAAGTGCAATAAGCAAGAATGTGTAAGTCACTAAATCATTCCCAAGTTGGTATCTTAACAAGATGCAGTTTTGCACAGAGGTGTATTAGCCATCAGCGATTACTCAACTTTTCATTATTATTGCCAAATTTGGAATTATCATACAAGTGTACTAAAATAAGATGCATCTATAAGAGTTGCCCCGTAAATTATCTATCTTTCGATCCATCTGTCATCTATCAATCTCTCTCTCTCTGTCCATCTGCTTGTGTGTCTGTCTGTCCATCTATCCGTCAGTCTTTCTGTCCACCTGCCCACCTACCTGCCTGTCTGCCTGCCCACCTACCCAGAAGTTAATGACCTCTCTTAAGTTGGCTTTTGGGATGGGCTGTCCTCAACAACAATGCACTAATCAAAGAATAAAAGCAAGATGGTTCTTTCAAAAAGGCAACTGCTGTCAAGTGCAGAAGCCTGGTGTTGCCAAGAGAACTCTTCCTACAAACTCCCACAACAAAATGAAAAAAAAAAATTGATAAATTCTCTTTGTAACCATTCCAAAGGAGCATTTGATGATCTCATCTCTCCCTTCAGAGACTCTTAAATTCTCCACTGAAGGAGCTAGACTAATCTTCTTAGATGAACTACTAGAGCTTAAATTGTTTGTCACTATTTTTCCCTACAATTTAAACAAAAGCTAAACTTTTCACTTAAATAAAAGAAACTGCATGACCATTTAACTAGGAAGTATGTTGCAATGAAAAAGAGCATAAGATTAATAAGAGCTGGAAGATCTAGGTTTCAACTAATTATACATTAGCACAGGCATTTATTTAACTTTTCTATTGATTCTTTGGGGTTAAATGATTGGTCTATCTCATAGGGAGTTAAGAAATGGATTAGACGTGAGAAAGCACTTTGTAAACTACAAATAAAAAAAAAAAAAAACCTGTTGCCTTTAGTTGATTCTGACTCATAGCAACCTTATAGGACAGAGTAGAACTGTCCCATAGGGATTCCAAGGCTGCAATCTTTATGGAAGCCGACTGCGGCATTTTTCTCCTGCGGAGCAGCCAGTGGGTTCGAACCGCTGACCTTTCCACCAAACACTTAACCACTGAGCCACCAGGGCACTTTTTGCAACCTGCAGAGCACTAAATATCCTAAAAATTCTGTAAAAAATCCATGACAGTAGACAGAGGCTACTAATGTATCTTACCTCCCTACTTTTGATGAAGGACATAGTTCATTCCTTAACTAAAATTTTGGAGAGTACATATTCTCCACAAGGCAGCAATTTGCAATGTCATTGTCAGTTGAGTTACACTAACTTGCCTCCCCTAGTTCTTGATTTTATTTTGTATCTTTGTGATAAAGTTTTAGTCTTCACACTATTGCATTGTACTTAGAACCAAGACTTGTGTCACAATTTATGTAGCTAAATTACACAGCTAATGTTGCGTGCTTCTGACATGTTTATATTTTTTAAAGGTACAAAATGTCATTTCCCTTTAAGGCAAGTTGAGGAGGGATATTCATTCCCCTTTAATACACACGTTATGAGCAATGGTGAGGCACTCCCCTACCACCAAGAGCCTGAAAATACAGTTGTTTCTATTGATTTTAAAGCAAATCAAAATACATTAGGAAGAGAGGCATTAACCTCCTAGTCTAAGAGTCGGAAAGCTCTCTGAAGCCTTATCGATGATATTAAACCACTGAGCGGCGTGAATGAACAGTACCAGCCAGCACCTAAAAACGGATTTCAGTAGGCGGAGGAAGGCGGAGTTTCAGTAATGAAGAGCTCTAGGGGGGAAGAGAAAGACATCACTTCCGGTATAGAGGGACAGCCAGGTCTGCTCAGAGATAGGGCCAAAGCCTGCGTGAAATATTCCTTAAGACACTCACTGCATAGTTCTTATACATCAAGTAATTCTCTAAATAAGAATTCACCTGCTTAGGAGATGTGATACCAGTAAAGTGGTGACAGGGATGGCTCCCTATCAAAAACTGATAAAAAAAAAAAAAAACCTGATATCAACATA
Source organism: Elephas maximus indicus (assembly GCF_024166365.1). Classification (NCBI taxonomy): domain Eukaryota; kingdom Metazoa; phylum Chordata; class Mammalia; order Proboscidea; family Elephantidae; genus Elephas; species Elephas maximus. The sequence goes on from NC_064823.1 coordinate 45,227,555, forward strand.
ATATATGTTAGTTAACATTGATTATATTGATTATATTCCAGGCACTGTTTTAAGATTCTACAGGTATTGACTTATAAAATCTTCACAATTCTATGAGGTAAAAAAAAATTATTCCTATTTTACAGAAGAGGGAAGTAAGGAACTATAAGAAGCTAAACTGTTGCCGAAGGTCACCTAGCATTAAACTGCAGAGCCTGGAATAAAACTTTGGCAATCTGGCTTCAAAACCAATACTACAAAGCTCCATGGAGTCCTCAGCATCGCTGAGTCACCTGCAGATGCAGGTTTCTGGACCTGCAGAGCTGTAGCCCAGACTCTGAGACCTAGTTAAATACACGAATATTGTTCTACAAGGTCCCTTATTAGCTACCATACCCTTTCCCTTGCTGAAATGCTTCTTAATAAACTTCTATCAGTTACTTTAAAATTTTTTAAATAGTCTAAAGGTGGTTTACATATTAAAATGACAACAAACTATCCATTTAATGGGTATTTAAAATTCTTTGTAAAAGCAAAGACAGGAAAAAAAATTCCAATTTTACATTAAAATCATTATGTCCTGAAATGATTCACTTCAAAAGAATAAACTTGGAATTCGTAAATACAAGAAAAGCTGATAGCCCCAACACTCACTGTTAAGTAGTGGGCCAATCTTGCATGAGAAAGTATCTTGGGAGATTTTTGTTTTGGTTTAGTTTGTAGTATGTGACTAGATGTCAAGAGGTGAATGTTCATCACTTATCAGGAGGCACCAGCTATTTAGCCTGTGATCAAACACCGCCTCCTATTATTGAAAAACTTCAATAGGAGAATACCAGCCAGAAGCCAAAGGGCTATGTCCAGATTGTTTACAATGCAATTTTAGTGATTACATGAGAGCTCTCCCATGCCAGAAATACAAACTTAATTAAGCTTTGTGTGAAAATGACAGAATAAGGACTGAATTGATAACCTGACTGCTGACGCTTTTCATGTAATTTGAAAAATTGCTCCTTATTGACTCCCTTCTTCTTTCGTTCTTTAGCACCAAGGTTCTAGGGGAATTATGGAGGAAAGCATGGTCATTTGGTAAAATTGGCAAGGTATGATATAATGCCCAAGAAATAGAAGAGGTACGGGAGCTTCTTCGCAATGTACTCGTTTGTTGCAAAATTTCATAAATAGCAGCCACTAATTAGTCTACTCAAAATGCTATGTAATTAGCTTTAACAAATGAGGAAATTTTTTATTTCTATGTTCATTGTATGGTATAATCATTAATTTAGGCTTCACTATTAAAACTTTGGGAAACCCTGGTGACGTAGTGGTTAAGAGCTAGGGCTGCTAACCAAAAGGTCGGCAGTTCTAATCCACTAGGCGCTCCCTGGAAACTCTACGGGGCAGTTCTACTCTACTCTGTCCTATAGGATCACTATAAGTCGGAATCAACTCGACAGCAGTGGGTTTTTGGTTTTATTAAAACTTTACATAATACGATCTGGGCTAGAATATTTCCATATTTAATTGGAAAAATGACTATAGGGACTATTTTAACTATGTAAAAGAAGTTTAAATAGCCCTTAAATTATGTCAGAATTTAAAGTAAAATTTAAAAAATAATATAATTGGGAACAGTTAGAAAATGGATTAAGAAAAGACCTTGTCATAGAAAGTCTTTTTTATTAATTTTATTTTATCATTGTTGAGAATATACACAGCAAAACAAAACAAATTAAACCTTTTCTACAAGTACAATTCTGTGACATTGATTACATTTGTAGAGTTGTGCAATCATTTACACCCTCCTTTTCTGAATTATTCTTCCGCTATTAACATAAATTCACTGCCCTGTATGGTTCCAATCTAAACTTTTTTCTTCTCTTTTATTGTGCTTTAGGTGAAAGTTTACAACTCAAGTTAATTTCCCATACAAAAACTTATACACATATTGTTATGTGACACTAGTTGCAATCCCTATAACGTGACAGCACACTCCCCCTTTCCACTCCGGGCTTCTTGTGTCCATCCAACTAGCTCCTGTCCCTTCCTGCCTTTTCATCCTTTTCCAGACATGAGCCACCCTTTTGCTGTCTGTGTATCTGCTTGAACTCAGGAGCACTCTCTTCACGAGTATTATTTTATGTTTTATAGCCCAGTCTAATCTTTGAACAGAGGGCTTATGGAACGGTTTTAATTCTGGGTTAACCAGGCATCCGGGGGCCATGGCTTTGAGGGCTCCTCAAGTCTCAGTCAGACCATTAAGCCTGGTCTTTTTATGTGAATTTGAGTTCTGCACCACACTTTTCTCCTGCTACATCAGGGACTCTCTGTTGTGTTCCCTGTCAGGGCTGTCATTTGTGGTAGCTAAGCACCATCTAGTCCCTCTGGCCTCAGGCTGATGGAATCTCTGGTTTATGTGGCCCCTTTGCCTCTTTGGTTAATATTTTCCTTGTGTCTTTGGTGTTCTTCATTCTCCTAGGCTCCAAGTGGGTTGGGACCAATTGATACATCTTAGAAGACCAATCACAAGCTTGTATGATGCCAGACACCACTCACCAAAGTGAGATGCAGAACATTTTCTTAATAACCTTTGTTATGCCAACTGACCTAGATGTAACCCGAAAACCATTTTTCCCAGAACCCAGCCTCTGCTACTCTGTCCTTCAAAGTGTTTGGTTGTGTTCAGGAAACTTCTTAGCTTTTGATTTAGTCTTGCTCTGCTGACTTGCCCTGTACTGTATGTTGTCCTTCCCTTCGCCTAAGATGATTCTTATCTACTATCTAGTTAGTGCTTTCCTCTCTCCCTCCCTCCCACCCTTGTAACCGTCAAAGAATGTTTTCTTCTGTATTTAAACCTTTTCTTGAGCTCTTATAATAGTGGTTTCATACAATATTGGTCCTTTTGTGACTGACTAATTTCACTCAACATAATGCCTTCCGGATTCACTCATGTTAGGGGATGTTTCACAAATTTACCGTTGTTCTTTATCTTTGTGTAGTATTCCATTGTGTGTTGTTGTTGTTAGATGCCGTTGAGTCTATCCACAACAGAACGACACTATCCACAACAGAACGAAACACTGCCTGGTCCTGTACCGTCCTTACAATTGTTGTTATGCTCGACCCCATTGTTGAAGCCACTGTGTCAATCTACTCCGTTGAGGGTCGTCCTCTTTTCTGCTGAACCTGTACTTTGCCAAGCACATGACCTTCTACAGAAACTGATCCCTCTGACAACATGTCCAAAGTATGTAAGATGCAGTCTCACCATCCTTGCTTCTAAGGGGCACTCTGGTTGTACTTCTTCCAAGACAGATTTATTCGTTCTTCTGGCAGTCCATGGTATGTTCAATATTCTTCACCAACACCACAATTCAAAGGCATCAATTCTTCTTCAGTCTTCCTTATTCATTGTCCAGCTTTCACATACATATGATGCAATTGAAAATACCATGGCTTGGGTCAAGTGCACCTTACTCTTCAAGGTGATATCTTTGGTCTTCAACACTTTAAAAAGGTCCTTTGCAGCAGGTTTACCCAATGCAATGGGTCTTTTGATTTCTTGACTGCTGCTTCCATGGCTGTTGATTGTGGATCCAAGTAAAATGAAATCCTTAACAACTTCAGTCTTTTCTCCATTTATCATGATGTTGCTCACTGGTCCAGTTGTGAGGATTTTTGTTTTCTTTATGTTGAGATGTAATCCATACTGAAGGCTGTGTGGTCTTTGATCTTCATTAGTAAGTGCTTCAAGTCCTCTTCACTTTCAGCAAGCAAGGTTGTGTCATCTGCATAACGCAGGTTGTTAATGAGTCTACTTCCAATCCTGATGCCCCGTTCTTCTTCATATAGTCCAACTTCTCGGATTATTTGCTCAGCATACAGATCAAATAGGTATGGTGAAAGAACACAGCCCTGATACACACCTTTCCTGACTTTAAACCAATCAATATCCCCTTGTTCTGTCCAAACAACTGCCTCTTGATCTATGTAAAGGTTCCTCATGAGCACAATCAAGTGTTCTGGAATTCCCATTCTTCTCATTGTTATCCACAATTTGTTATGATCCACACAGTCGAATGTCTTTGCATAGTCAATAAAACACAGGTAAACATCCTTCTGGTATTCTCTGCTTTCAGCCAGAATCCATCTGACATCAGCAATGATATGCCTGGTTCCATGTCCCCTTCTGAAACCAGCCTGAATATCTGGCAGTTCCCTGTCAATATGCTGTTGCAGCCATTTTTGAATGATCTTCAGTAAAATTTTGCTTGCGTGTGATATTAATGATATTGTTCTATAATTTCCACATTTGGTTAGATCACCTTTCTTGGGAATAGGCATAAATATGGATCTCTTCCAATCAGTTGGCCAGGAAGCTGTCTTCCATATTGCTTGGATAGAGGAGTGAGCACCTCCAGGACTGCATCCGTTTATTGAAACATCTCAATTGATATTCCGTCAATTCCTGTAGCCTTGTTTTTTGCGAATGCCTTCAGAGCAGCTTGGACTTCTTCCTTCAGTACCATCAGTTCTTGACCATATGCTACCTCTTGAAATGGTTTAACATCGACTAATTCTTTTTGGTATAATGGCTCTGTGTATTCCTTCCATCTTCTTTTGATGCTTCCTGTGTCATTTGATATTTTCCCCATAGAATCCTTTGCTATTGCAACTCAAGGTTTGAATTTTTTCTTCAGTTCGTTCAGCTTGAGAAACACCGAGCGTGTTCTTCCCGTTTGGTTTTCTATTTCCAGATCTTTGGACATGTCATTGTAATACTTTACTTTGTCTTCTCAAGCCGCCCTTTGAAATCTTCTGTTCAGTTCTTTTACTTCACCAATTCTTCCTTTTGCTTTAGCTGCTCAACACTCAAGAGCAAGTTTCAGAGTCTCCTCCGACATCCATCTTGGTCTTTTCTTTCTTTCCTGTCTTTTCAGTGACGTCTTGCTTTCTTCATGGATGATGTCCTTGATGTCATTCCACAACTCGTCTGGTGTTCTGTCACTAGTGTTCAATGCATCAAATCTATTCTTCAGATGGTCTCTATATTCAGGTGAGATATACTGAAGGTCATATTTTGGCTCTCGTGGACTTGCTCTGATTTTCTTCAGTTTCAGCTTGAACTTACATATGAGCAATTGACGGTCTGCTCCACAGTTGGTCCCTGGCCTTGTTCTGACTGATGATACTGAGCTTTTCCATCCTCTTCACAGATGTAGTCAATTTGATTTCTGTGTGTTCTATCTGGTGAGGTCCATGTGTATGGTCACCGTTTATGTTGGTGAAAGAAGGTATTTGCAATGAAGAAGTCGCTGGTCTTGCAAAATTGTACCATTCGATCTCCAGCATTGTTTCTATCACCAAGGCCATATTTTCCAACTACTGATCCTTCTTCTTTGTTTCCAACTTTCACATTAAAATCACCAGTAATTATCAATACATCTTGATTACATATTCGATCAATTTCAAACTGCAGCAGCTAATAAAAATCTTCTATTTCTTTATCTTTGGCCCCAGTGATTGGTGCATATATTTGAATAGTAGTTGTATTAACTGGTCTTCCTTGTAGGCATATGGATATTATCCTATCACTGAGAGCATTGTACTTCAGGATAGATCTTGAACTGTTCTTTTTGAGGATGAATGCAACACCATTCCTCTTCAAGTTGTCATTCCCAGCATAGTGGAATTTGATTGTCCGATTCAAAATGGCCAATACCAGTCCATTTCAGTTCACTAATGTCTAGGATACCTATGTTTATGTGTTCCATTTCATTTTTTTATGATTTCTAATTTTCCTAGATTCATACTTCATACATTCCAGGTTCCAATTATTAATGGATGTTTGTAGCTGTTTCTTCTCATTTTGTCTTGTGACTATGCCATAATTTGTTCATCCATTCCTCTGTTGATGGGCACCTAAGCTGTTTCTGTCTTTTTGCTATTATAGTGCTGCAATGAACATGCGTGTGCATATGTCTATTCATTTGGTGGCTCTTATTTTTCTAGGATATATTCCAAGGAGTGGGGTTGCTGGATCCTGTGATAGTTCTATTTCTAACTTTTTAAGGAAGTGCCAAATCAGTTTCCAAAATGGTTGTACCATTTTACATTCCCACCAGCAGTACAGAAGTGTTCCAGGTTCTCCACAACCTCGCCAACGTTTATTATTTTGTGTTTTTTGGAGTAATGCTAGTCTTATTGGGGTGAGATGGCATCTCATTGCAGTTTTGGTGTGCATTTCTTTAATGGCTAATGATTGTGAGCATTTCACGTATCTGCTAGCTGCCTGAATATCTTTTGGTGAAGCGTCTGTTCAAATCCTTTGCCCATTTTTTAATTAGGTTGTCTTTTTGTTGTTGAGGTGTTGCAGTATCTTGTAGATTTTAGAGATTAAACCCTTACCGAGTATGTCATAGCCAAAAATTTTTTCCCAGTCTGTAGGTTGTCTTTTTACTCTTTTGGTGAGGTCTTCGGATGAGCTTAAGTGTTTGATTTTTAGGAGCTCCCAGTTACCTAGTTTCTCTTCTGGTGTTTGTACATTGTTAGTTATGATTTGTATTCTGTTTATGCCATGTACTAGGGTTCCAAACTTTGTCCCTATTTTTTCTTCCATTTTCTTTATTGTTTTAGATTTTACATTTAGGTCTTTGATCCATTTTGAGTTAGTTTTTGTGCATGGTCTGAGGTATGGGTCTTTTCTCATTTTTTTTTTTTTTTTTGCAGATGCATATCCAGTTATGCCAGCACCATATGTTAAAGACACTGTCTTTTCCCATTTAATGAACTTGGAGCCTTTGTCAAATATCAGCTGCTAATAGGTGGATGAATTTACGTCTGGATTCTCAATTCTGTTTCACTGGTCTATGTATCTGTTATTGTACCAGTACTAGGCTGTTGTGACTACTGTGGTGGTATAATAGTTTCTAAAATAAGGTAGTGTGAGGCCTCCTACTTCGTTCTTCTTCAGTAATTCTTTCCTTATCTGGGGCCTCTTCCCTTTCCATACGAAGTTGGTGATTTGTTTCTCAGTTTCGTTAAAAAAATTGGATTGGGATTGTATTGTATCAGATCGTTTTTGGTAGAATTGGCATTTTCACAATGTTGAATCTTCCTATCCATGAGCATGGTATGTTTTTCTACTTATGTAGGTGTCTTTTGGTTTCTTGCAGTAGTGTCTTGTAGTTTTCTTTGTATAGGTTTTTTACATCTCTGGGTCGATTTATTCGTAAGTGTTTTATCTTCTTGGGGGCTATTATAAATGGTATTGATTTGGTGATTTCCCCTTCGATGTTCTCTTTGTTGGTGTAGAGGAATCCAACTGATTTCTGTATGTTTACCTTGTATCCTGATATTCTGCTGAACTCTTCTATTAGTTCCAGTAGTTTTCTTATGGATTCTTTGGGGTTTTCTGTGTATAAGATCATATATCATCTACAAATAGGAATACTTTTACTTCTTCCTTACAAATTTGGATGCCCTTTATTTCTTTTTCTTGCCTTATTGCTCTGGCTAGGATCTCCAGCACAATGTTGAATAAGAGTCTGATTCCTGTTCTCAAGGGGGATGACTTCAGACTCTCTTCATTAAGGATGATTTTTTTTTTTTTTTTGACCATTGGCTCTATATAAATGGGCTTTATCATGTCGAGGAATTTCCCATCTATTCCTATTTTACTGAGAATTTTTATCATGAATGGGTGTTGGACTATGTCAAATGCCTTTTTGGCATCAATTGATAAGATCATGTGGTTCTTCTCTTTTGTTTTATTTATGTGATGGATTACTTTGATTGTTTTTCTAATGTCAAACCATCTCTGCATACCTGGTATGAATCCCAATTTGTCGCGGTGAATTTTTTTTTGATATGTTGTTGAATTCTATTGGCTAGAATTTTGTTGAGGATTTTTCATCTATGTTCATAAGAGATATTGGTTTGCAATTTTTTTTTTGTGTGTGTGGTGTCTTTGGTTTTGGTATCAGGGTTATGCTGGCTTCATAGAATGAGTTCAGTAGTATTCAGTCCTTTTCTATGCTCTGAAGTAACTTCAGTAGTACTGGTGTTAAGTCTTCTCTAAAAGTTTGGTAGAATTCTCCAGTGAAGCTGTCAGGGCCAGGGCTTTTTGTTGTTATTGTTGTAGTAATTTTTTAAATTACCTCCTCAAGCTCTTCTTTTGTTATAAGTGTATTTACTTTTTCTACCTTTTTTTTGTGTTAGTTTACGTGGGTAGTACATTCATAGAAATTTGTCCACTTCCTCTAGGTTTTTTAATTTTGGGGGGTACAATTTTTCATAGTATTCTGTTATGATTCTTTTAATTTCAGTCGGGTCTGTTGTGATATGGCCCATCTTATTTCTTATTCAGGTTATTTGTTTACTGTCCTTTCTTTTGTCAGTTTGGCCGATGGTTTATTGATTTTGTTGATTTTTTTCAAAGAACCAGCTTTTTGATCTTGTTAACTCTTTCAATTGATTTTCTATTCTCTATTTCATTTATTTCTGCTCTTCTTTTTATTTTTTCCTTCCTTCTGGTGCCTGAGGGCTTCTTTTCCTTCTCTCTTTCTGTTTGTTCTAGTGTTAGTGTTTTGATTTTGGCTTTCTTCTTTTTGGATTTGTGCATTTATTGCTATGAATTGACCTCTGTGCCCTGCTTTTGCTGCATCCCTAAGGTTCTGGTATGATGTGTTTTCATTCACATTTGATTCTATGAAAATCTTTATTCTGTCCTTGATTTCTTCTATAACCCAGTAGTTTTTGAGCGAGGTGTTGTTCAGTTTCCATGTACTTAATTTCTTTCCTTGCTTTTTCTGTTATGGATTTATACTTTTATGGCTTTATGGTCAGGAAAGATGTTTTGTAATATTTCAATGTTTTGGATTCTGTTAAGACTTGTTTTCTGGCCCAATATGTGGTCTATCCTGGGGAATGTCCCATGTGTGTTGGAAAAGAAAGTATACTTGGCTGCTGTTGGGTGGAGTGTTCTGTATATATCTATGAGATCAAGTTGGCTGACTGTGGCATTTAGATCTTGCATGTCTATACTGAATTTCATTCTAGATGTTCTGTCCTTCACCAAAAATGGTGTGTTGAAGTCTCCTACTACTACTGTGGTGCTGTCTCTTTCCCTTTTCAATGTTATTAGAGTTTGTTTTATGTATTTTGGAGCTCTGTCATTGGGTGCATAAATATTTATTATGGTTATGTCCTCCTGGCGTATTGACTGATCGTTATATGGTGTCCTTCCTAATCCTTTGTGGTGGATTTTGCTTTAAAGTCTCTTTTGTCAGATACTAATATTGCCACTGCTGCTTTTTTTTTTTTAACTGTTGTTTGCTTGACAGTTTTCCCATCTTTTGAGTTTTAGTTTGTGTCTTTTGAGTCTAAGGTGTGTCTCTTGTGGGCAGCATATAGACAGATTGTGTTTTTTTAATCCATTCTGCCTCTCTCCTTATTGGTGCACCTAGTCCTTTTACATTCAGTGTAATTAATGATTGGTATGAGTTTGGTGATGTCATTTTTTTTTTTTTTTGTGGCGTTGACAGTTTCTTTGCTCCATTTAATTTTCTGTGCTGAGTGATTTTTCTTTATTTTCTTTTCGTCTTTTTCATTGTTGCTGATTTCATATTTGCTGAGTATGTTTTTCTTTTTTATTTTGGTGTGTAGGTTTGTTGGTTTCCTTTGTGGTTACCTTAAAATTTGCCCTATTTTTCTAAATTTAAACCACTCTTTTATTTCTTGATATCGTCTTAACTTCCTCTTCATATGAAAGTTCTATGATTACACTATTTAGTCCCTGTTTTTTGTTTTAATGTTGTCATCTTTTACATATTGCCATCTCTGTTTCTATATTTTCAGTGTTTTAGCTTTGCCATATTTTTGTGACCTATCTGGGTTGATATCTGGTTGTTCTACTCTGTGTTCTAGTCTTAGGTTGTCATCTGATATTATTGATTCTTTATCTGGAGTATTCCCTTTAGTATTGTAATTTTGGTTTGGTTTTTACAACTTAACTTCTATTTGTCTGGAAATGTCCTAATTTTGCCTTCATAATTGAGAGACAGTTTTGCTGGATATATAATCCTTGGTTGGCAATTTTTTTTTCCCTCAAGGCTTTATATATGTCATCCTATTGCCTTCTTGCCTGCATGGTTTCTGCTGAGTAGTTAGAGCTTAGTCTTTATCGACTCTTCTTTGTAGGTGCTTTTTGTTTATCTCTAGCCACTCCTAAAATTCTTTACCTTTGGTTTTGGTAAATTTGATTATGTCTTGGTGGCTCTCTTTAGGGATCTACCCTGTGTGGGGTTTGACGAGCTTCTTGGGTAGATATCTTCTCGTCTTTCACAATATCATGAAGTTTTCTGCCAGCAAGTCTTCAACAATTCTCTCTGTATTTCTCTTATCACCACTGTTATGGTACTCCAATCACTCACAGGTTATTCCTCTTGGTAGAGTTCCACATAATTCTAAGGGTTTCTTCATTTTTTAAAATTCTTTATCTGATTTTTCCTCAAATAAATTGGTGTCAAGTGCTTTATTTTCAGTCTCACTAATTCTGATTGTCATTACCTCAATTCTGCTCCCATGAGTTTCTATTATCTAATTCTGAAATTTTATTGTTAATCTTTTGGATTACTACTTGCTGTCTATCTATGGATTCTAGCACCCTGTTAAATTTGTAATTTTTCTCTTGTATAGCTTTCCTAAATTCCTCTATTGCTTGTCTTTGTGTTACTTGGCTTGGTCTGTGTTTTGCCTGATCCTCCTGATCTCTTGAAGAGCTGTGTAAATTAATCTTTTCAATTCTACCTCTGCTAATTCCAGGGTCTTCTCTTCCTCTGGGAAGTTCCCTGGTTCTTTGTTTTGATTGCTTGCTGGAGCCATCATGGTCTGCCTCTTTATGTGATTTGATATTGACTGCTGCCTCTGAGCCATCAATAAGTTAATATATTTATTTATTGTATGTTTACTTACTGTGTCCTAGCTTCTTGTTTTGTTTTGATATGCCCAAATAGGCTAGGTGTGTGAGCTATTTTGATTATTGGCATCTTTGAAGCTCTCACACCCTGCTGTCAGAGCTGCTATTAGGTATGCGAGCCCAGGAGTCCATTTGTTTTCTTGTGTGGATTCAGCTTATGTGTTCAGGTCATTGGTCATCAAGTGTATGGAACAGGTTCTCACCTATAGTCCTAGCCGGCCAGGGCTACATAGGAGTGATTGGAGCAGGCACATTGTCTGGCTGCAGTGGGGGGGTTATGTGCTGAGCAAGGTAGGGGGCAGATGACTGCTCCTGAGTGCCTAGGTGGAAGGTGTGACCCTGTCCCTGGTCAAAATATTCAGTAATGGTAGCCAGGCACCATCCAGTTCTGGTCTCATGGCAAAGGAGGCAGTTTTTCACAGAGGCAATCAGACACACATTCCACATCCTTCTCCCATTCCTTACTCTCCTTCTTGCTCTGCTGCTCCAGGCAAATAGAGACCAACTGTTGTGACATGGATGATTGCTTGCAAGCTTTTAAGACCCCAGGCACTATGCAACAAGCTAAAACCAAAAAACCAAATCCATTGCCATTGAGTTGATTCTGACTAATGAACTAGGAGGTGAAGTAGCACTAAACATTTTATTAGGCCAATTAACTGGAATGTCCCATGAAATCATGACCCTAAACTTTCAGATCAAGGAACCAAACCCCAGTGAGGTTTTTGGTTGTACATAAGCAGCCTCAGCAGGTTTTCCTTAAAATCATCGTTGGAAATAAAATTATCACACAACTTTTGCCAATTCAACTTTTTTACAGGTGTACAACTTATTGACAGCAATTACAATGACTGTGCAACTGCACCCTTAATCAATGAGATTTTTCCATCACCATTAAATCCTCTTTACCCCCTTCTTGCACCCCTGGTAACCACTAAGAAACTTTGGTCTGTACACAATCGCCTTTTCTTGTCTTTTTATATGAGTGGTCATACAATATTTGTCCCTTTTGTGACTGACTTTTCAGTCAGCATGTCTTCAAGCTCCATCCACATTGTAGCATGTATCAAGACTTCTGCAGATTAGTATTCCACTGTATGTATGTACATGCATTTAGATTAGTTCCACTTTTTGACTACCATGAATAGTGCCGCAATGAACATTGGTGTACTAGTGTCTGAGTCTCTGCTTTCAAGTCTTTTTGGTATGTCCTAGCAGTGGAATTGCTGGGTCATATGGTTGTTAGTCCTAATGTTAGTTTTTTGAGGAACTGCCATGCTGTTTTCCACAATGGCTGTGCCATTTTGCATTCCCACCAGCAATGGATAAAAAAAATCCAACTTTCCCATATCCTCACCAACATTTGTTATTTTTTAATTTTAGCCATCCTAGTGGGAATGAAACGGTATCACATTGTGGTTTTGATTCGCATTTAATGGCTAAGGATGTTGAACATCTTTCATGTGTTTGGTGGCCATCTGAATTTCCTCTTTGGTGAAATGTCTATTCAAGTACTTTACCTATTTTATGATTGGGTTGTCTTTTTGTTGTTCAGTTGTTGAAGTTTTACATATATTTTGGTTATGAGGTTCTTATTGGATATGTTGTTTCTGAAGATATTCTCCCAGTTGGTAACTTGTCTTTTAACTTTTTCTGGTAAAGTCTTTTGAAAAACAATTTTTTTTAATTTTTATGAGGCCCCATTTGTGTTTTGCTGTCTAAGCTTTTGTTGTATTTGATAATCCATTGTTAAAAGCTAGGCCTAACAGCATTGCCCTGCATTTTCTTCTAAGAATTTTATGGTTTTAATTTTCACGATTAGGTCTTTAATCCATTTTGAATTTGTTTTTGTGTATGGTGTGAGGCATGGATCCTGACAGAAAATCTTTATTCCCCAACAGCTTACCATATCTTGAATACAAAATAACTTTTGAAATTGATTTCATGTTCAGTTATCAACAGATACTAATGATGCTCTGTTAGTATTCATCTTTTTCAGGAAGAAGATAAAACTTCTACAATGTTACCTTGTCTGATTATACCTTTTAAAAATCTGCATGCAGGATTATTTACAGGTTTTTTTTTTTTTTTTTTTAAGTCTTCTGATTGGATCTCTAGACAACTACAAGTGCTAGAATGGCTTTTGCTTAAAAAAAAAAAAAATCTATACCCTTGCCTCTGGATGGATTTCTCTCTTTGTAGCCCAAATCACCTCTCATCGGCTCTAGGCTGGTCATCGATGCTCATAATCCCTAGATTTATTTTCACGGTTTCTACAATATCTGTAAGATGAATGAGAACAGGTGTTTGACACCTTAATATAAATGTAAATGTTTTGGGTTGTAATTTCTTTTAATATATTGACAGTATGAGGGAATACAAAGAAGCAAAATATGTCAACCTTAAATGCCCTTCTAAAAAAAAAAGGTAGTAAACTATAAATAATCTTTTATTAATTTATTGTCGCAGAGTCGAATTCCGACTCATAGTGACCCTATAGGGCGGGGTAGAACTGCCCCACTGGGTTTCAAAAGCTGTAAATCTTTATGGAAGCAAACTGCTACATCTTTCGTCTATTGAGTGGCTGCTGGGTTTGAACCACCAACCTTTCAGTTAGCCTGCAAGCTTTTATTGCTGTTGTTGTTAGGTGCTGTCGAGTTGGTTCCAACTCATAGCAACCCTGAAGAACAGAGTAGAACTGTCCCATAGAGTTTTCAAGCAGCTGCTGGTGGATTTGAACTGCAGACCTTTTGGTTAGCAGTCAGAGCTCTTAACCACTGCTCCATCAGGGCTCCAAACCAAACCTGTGGCTATAGAGTCAATTCCAACCCATAGCGATCCTACAGGACAGAGCAGAACTGCCCCATAAGGTTTCCAAGGAGTGGCTGGTGGATTTGAACTGCCAGTCTTTTGGTTAGCAGACAAAGTACCCGAAAATCTTTATAAGGAAATTAGAATTTTTAAAAATAGACTGCTTTTATGAACAATGTATTGGAATGTGTTTATTCTTCTGAGTTAGTTAAAATTTAGCTACTAAATATTTTGCTAAATGGAAGGAAAATGCTCAACACACAGTTGAAAATTTCATTTTTACGAAAAATTTGCCATAAGTATTATAAGTCAAGGCTAAGGTACTTTGGCAGCAATAGCAAAAAATGTTAAAATGCCATGTTTCCTAGCTTTTATGATATTTGGCTCTCTAGAACAAATACTTGATTATTTTGAACATTATTAAAATATGACTAATTAAAAAGTCTGCCAAAATTCCAACTTGTCATTTTTGAAGAGCAGAGGACATCTGTAATATAGGTATATAATATACTAAAATTCCAAGGGCTTGAAATTTCATGTGTCATATGCTCACAAATAAGGGACTAAATGTTAACCTAGTTCAAGTTATATAAAGAAAAAAGAACCTACTAACCAACATAACATCTCCTCCAAAAATAAATTATCAGAAAACATAGGCCACTTCCTCACTATATTATAAATGATTAAATATATATATATATATATATATGTATATATAAAGGTATGTTTTCTCATTCAATTTAAAACAATATATAAGAGGTAAAAGATATATAATACCCAAGCCTAGAAGAGAAATAACACAGAAATGAGTCAGTCATATTTTGAGTTATATGTGACAAATATATTCTTTTTAATTGTTATTAAAATTTTCTCCAATGAAATTCAGTAACTGAATCATTTTATTTTATCTGATTCCACTGTTGCTCATAGTTTGAGCCCTGCACACTCCCTTCCCTTTCACCTCAAAGGGGGCTCCTTTGTATGTAGCCACACACTCAGCATTAGTGTAAAGATCAGGCTGGATTTGCTCCCAAATCTTCTTCTTAGGATTCAGCTCCTTGTCAGGCTCTCCTGTTGGAGGAAAGAAAAAAAAAATTACATTGCTAATATTCAAAAATACTTTAAAAATTCTCCACAGAGGTTTTTAATGGATTATCTTGGTAGCAATCCCAAACATTAGACCTGATAAAAATTTTAACATTTACTTTATTTTTATGGTGTCGGCAGTTTATATTCTTGAATAGTAAAATAAAATGAAATAGTTACTGCCATTTCCTTAAGAATGTTAAAAACATTAACTTTTTAACCTTCTAATACATACTTTTGCAGGTAACACAGCTCAAAAATTAATTCCCCAAATTATTAAGAAAAAAAAATAAGGTACTCATTTTATCACATTTGAAAGAATTGTGAAGTAAAAAAATAAGTACATTTTGATGTGCTATATTTTTACACCTGGCAGAAGCAGCCTATGCTTTATTCTATGATTCACTATGCAAAACGAATGACTAGATTGCTCTAGTGCTTAAAGATTTCTTATTAATACTGGAAAATGGCTTAAATGCTGGTGTTACCTAGTTAAATACAATAACTACTTTGGTTTCATTCCATGGCCACTTGTTCTTAAGAGGGAAAGAGACAGCAAGAGTGGCAAGGAGACTAGGACTAGCATTTGCCAAACAATGAGAATGTATGTTGTTGCATACAAATCATGCAACAATCTTGATACTAATTTTAAATATAAAGAATAAACTGGGGCTCAGAGAAGACAAGTAAATTACTCAAGGTCAAAGCTGCTCACAAGCAGAGCTTGAATTTGACACCAAAGCCCATGTTCTACAACTGTAACACCTTGCCTCCCAAGAAATTATGCTTTAGAAAAGAACCAAATAACCCTCTTCCATGTGGTAATACTCCTGACCTCTCAATCTATAGTACTGCACACTGTATATGTTATAGAAGACAAATAAGCAGTAGAATATACCTGGTCTACACCAAAAGGCTAATAATACCAAACAATCTCTCTGCTCAATAACAGGGAAGTAGATAATAAAGTTAAATATAAAACAAAGTTAATAGCTGGGGATGTTCAACAACATTTGGGATGAAGACTCAATTCAAGGAACAATGAAGAAAAATAATGTATCTCTTAAGAGTCAGACTTTAAATGGGAAATCATTTTCCTGGAGGTAATCAAAAGAATATTACTAAAATATAATTCAGCAATTATACAACCATAAACCATCTAGGTCTTTTGTCTTTTTTTTCAATGACTCCCAAGTTGAAATCTCTTAGAAATACTTAAAACTTTTAAACATTATCAGAGCTACTTATGTTCTATATTCTGCTTATATCTTTTTATTTAAAATGGTGTTTATTCTCCACTCATACATATATAGGACATAGTAACATTTCGCTCAGTTATACACAGGGTTGCTCTGAGTTGGAAGCAATCTGACAGCACCTAACAACAACAACATACATATATGGGAATAACAACACTGGGTGCAATGGTTGGCCGTGGCGGTTTTTTTTCTTATTAGCTCTTCAGAGACCACGGAACTGGCAAAAACAAACAAAACTGCCCTATAATATGCAGGTTTTCAAAAATGAGAGGATAGTTAATTGAATGGTATATCTATAAGTATAAAAGCATGGAATGAAACCAAAACCCAAAGACTGACTAGTATAAAAGACAAGTATTAATTTTATCCTCTTAGAAGTATTTGGGAGGACAATAGAAAAACTCTAATTAATAAACAAAAGAGAAACAGAATCACTAATAAATAAAGCGTAATGTAGAGTCATTTGGATTTACAACAAGATTTTTACTTTTTATTTCTAAACGTTCCCTGGTCTCTAAGCATAATCCTACTTTCTGTCTACAGATCACACAGGCAAATGAGTCTTCCAGAATGCTGGAAAGCTAGAGTCAAAGATACTGTTCAGGAAGGCCTGATTTGTGCCCTGCCCCCCACCCCACCCCGTCCCATCTTTTCTCCTTTCCATGTCTAATAAGGACCATACTGACAATGAATTAGTTCAAGAAGCAAGGGTTCCCAGATTCTTATAAATGTTTTTTATTAAGAGCACAGATTGTGTGGGTAAATCCCTGCTGAGTGTTGACATAAGCTACAAGTACGAAAAGGTTGTAGTACAGCACAAAATCAAGTTTCTCACATTGGGGAAGATATTGCCTAGTGTAGGAAATAATATTCATAACAACAGAAGATATTGTTAGTATATGCTGGTCACTGCAGTAAGTGCTTTACATATATTTACTCATTTAATCCCTTCAATACCCCATATAAAAAAAAACCAAAAAATACCCCATATAAATACTATTAATTACCCTCAATTTACAGATAAGAAAATTGAGGCAACAAAGGTTATAGCTAAGAACTTAAATATCAGGCAGTTTGTTAAGTGTTTCAAAGTTAAACCTCATAAAACCGATATGGGACAGGTACCCTTTTGATAGATCAAAAAGCTGAGGCTCAGAAATGTTCCCAGGTCGCCCAGCACTTGTGGAACCGGGGTCTGAAATGATTTTAAACTTTCTTCATAAGACTGTAATAATTTTCAAAAAGCAAAGCTTTGAACTAAAATTATACTAGAAACAAAAAAGAATAACCTCCAAAGCTTTACCGTTACTATTAGCACACCAGCGAACCCTGTGAATCATTAAATGAGACAAGGATCATGAAAGTGCTTGGACACATGTTTATTATTAATACTAATGCCAGGAAGACCGGCACTTTCATTACTTTAAGTTAAAGAGATACTATTCCCAATTCTGTAAATTACAATAACTATATGGAAAAAGAGGAAACTCTGGTGGCGTAGTGGTTAAGTGCTACGGCTATTAACCAAAGGGTTGGCAGTTCAAATCCGCCAGGCACTCCTTGGAAACTCTGTGGGGCAGTTCTACTCTGTTCTATAGGGTCGCTATGAGTCGGAATCGACTCGATGACACTGGATTTGGTTTTTTATGTGGAAAAAGGTTACTTTGCAAAGAATTAAAATTATCTTGAAAACAGATGAGTTACCACTACTTTGGAAGATTTTTAGACAAACAAAATTTTGAGATTAAAATTAAAGTCTGTCACATTATGAGCATTGTACGTAAATCACAGAGTCAAAAAGGGCTCAGATGCAGCAATAACATTTTTGTTTACTCAAAATCTTTCTCAACAATATACCTTTTGGTATGGTATAAAAGTTAGTTTGAGATGAGACTTTAAATCACCTCCTATGAAGAACATATCTAATATTTTGAAGAATCTTTTTTATGAACTATATTTTCCAGAGCAGTTGTCAACATTCCTGTCGTACCCTTTTTCTTTTCCTGAATTTTTTTTTGACATGGCTATCCAAAGGGGTAAGTGCTGATAACAACAAAAGTTTCTAAAACTAGAAACTGCAGAGCCTCTGAAATTACTAAACATGTGCCAATACTCACCATTTGGAAATAGTTAACCATATTGTAAGAGAACTAATCACTCCAAGATTATTTTTAGGCTAACACATTCTAAATAAAAAACACAAAGGGAGTATGAAATAGTTCAGAGAGAACAAAGTCCAGAGAAAAACTGTAAAAAGGTGTGATCGCTTTTTCAGCATTTAAAACCTACAAAAAGCAATAAATATCAACTCCTGAGTGCTAGGTATTCACCAGTCTAAATGAAGAACCAGAAACTTCATTTTAATTAGGCCTTCCTTTTGCATAAAATGCTCGTTGATCACCAACTTCCCTGTCACATCTGGTATGGCTGTAATAAGCCCAGCACTGACTCAGTTATTTTATGTTTGAGTAACTAGTCCTTGAACTGTAACAGCTGTTACATTTTAGTTTTTGTACTACAGCTGACAACTTTGCAGATAAGAGGTCAATTAATTTTACAAAGCTATTCAATAGACAAAAGTGGTTTGGTGGTTTGGCAGGAACAATCTTGGTAATAATGAAGGAAAATACTCAGGTCTAGTCTCAAATCACAGTGACCTAATGTGACTGAGTAGATCTGTCCCATAGGGTTTCCTAGGCTGAAAGCTTTCTTTATGGGCACAGACTGCCAGGTATTTTCTCCCATGGAGCGGCTGGTGGGTTTGAACTACTGACCTTTTGGTTAGTAGCTGAGCACTTAACCACTCAATGGCACACAACAACATTCTCAAATATAACAATTTCTTTGTTTTCCTTAGTATTTTATTAGTAAGTTTCTATTTATTCACCGACCATTTATTGAGCCCCTACACTAATAAGCCAGGCATTATTTTAGGACCTAGGAATACGGTAGTGAATACAAAAAAGAAGAAAAATCTCTGGCTACATTTCAGTGTGGGAAGACAATATATAACATATATTCTATTATACGGTGATAAGTGCTTTGGAGGAAAACAAACCAAAGAAGATGACATTTAAAAGATCTGAATAGACTTAGGGAGTAAGCCAGATAGCCATCTGGGGGAAAAGTCAGCAGCAGCTCAGTTGCAGTGAGCAAGGAATAGAGTTGGAGGACAAAAGCTTAGTGAGATGACGGGAGGCCAGATCCTGTAGGCTTGTACGCCATTGTAAAGGCTCTGCATGAAATGCAAAGCTTTTGAATAGTTTTGAGCACATGAGTAATATAATCTGACCTATATTTTAAAAGCATTACTCTGGCTGCTGGAGTATAATAGATTGAAGCGGGAAAGGCCAAAAGCAAGGAGATCAGTTAGGAGGCTTTTGCAATTACCAGTTCAAAGATATTAGTGTCAAAACCAGGGTGGTAGTGGTAGAGATGGTAAGAACGATTTCAGATATGTTCAGAAGGTAGAACAAATAATGTTTTCAGAAGGAGAAGATATAGGTACGAGAAAAATAAAAAGTAGTTAAGCATGACTCATATGCATGTGAAAAGTTGGACAATGAAAACGGAAGACAGACGAAGAATTGATGCATGTGAACTGTGGTGTTGGCGAAGAATATTGAATATACTGTGGATTGCCAGAAGAATGAACAAATCCATTTTAGAATAAATATAACCAGAATTTTTTTTTTAGAGGAGAGGATGGCAAGACTTCCTTCACTTACTTTGGACATGTCGTCAGGAAAGACCAATCTCTAGAAAAAGACATCATGATTGGTGAAGTAGAGGGTCAGTGAAAAGGAGGGAAATTCTCAATGAGATGGATTGACACAATAGCCAAAGCGATGGACTCAAACACAGCAGTGGTCATAAAAATGGCACAGGACCAGGTAACATTTCATTCTGTTAGACATAAGCTCACTATGAGTTGGAGCCAACGTAACAAGCACGATTTCAAAAGTTTTGTCCTAAGTACCTGGGAGACTAGAGCTGCCATCAATGGAATTGGAAACACTCTAAAGAAAAGGAATTCTAAGGGGAATACCGGGACATGTCAGCAGAGAAATTCTGTAGGCAGCTGAATAAATGACTAGATAAAATCACCTAAGGAATGAACATGAAAAGAAAAAGAGAGGAGGCCGAGAACTAAAGCCATAGGCACTTCAATGTTAAGAGGTCATGAAGATGAAGAAGAATCATTAAAGGAGATGAGAAGGGCAGCCAATGAATTAGAAGAATCCTAAGGGGGGTGTGATACCAGAAGCCAAGTTATCTAAAAAGAGGACTGAGAACTAGCCATGGATTTAGCTACAGGGAGGTTACTGGTGATCTTGACCAGTTTAGGTGAAATGGTGGGGGAAAGAAACCTGGCTGAAACAGGTTTTAAGGAAACAGAAGGATCATCAATCAAATACAAATTTTTTTTTTAAAGGAATAAATGGACCCAAAAGTTAAACACTCTTGCATATTATATACCCTTTGTGATTAGCTCTTAATTTTCATTATTAAAAATGTCAATATCAGTAGGAATAAATGTGATCTTGGAAGTTAAAAAATTTGAATGCAAATTTTCATTTATTATTAGACAATGAATAGCACATTCTCATAAAAAAAAACTGTCATTGCCTTTGTTTCCTAGCTGTAACATTGTTTTCAAACTATTTTTGCTTGGTGCTTTAGGGAACAGTCATCATATTTAAACAGTAAAATTTATAGGTTCACACATTTAAAACTTAATGTGGGGGGGGGGAGGATTTTATGCACTGTCATAAAAATATCTGGTACCTTCTAAGCTCTATGCAAGTTTTTGGCTTTGCAGTTGGTGAAAATAGCTGTTAAGTGCAAAAGCCTTTTCAAGGCCAATGGTTAAGTACTCAGCTGCTAACCAAAAGATCAGTGGATTGAACCCAACAGCCATTCCATGGGAGAAAAGACCAGGCGATCTGCTCCTGTAAAGACTACAGCCTGGGAAACCTTATGGGGCAGTTCTACTCTGTCCTACCGGATAGCTATGAGTCAGAATCAACTTGTCGGCACACAACAACAACGAATGATCCCAGCACCTAAAGCCATGCATCAGGTTTCTTTGAGAAATAATTCAGACTGGGATTTTCCCAAAACTCAATTTTATCAAAAAAGGTTCTTAAAGCACATACCATTATGGTTGACAAGCTACTGAGGGCTCAACATATATACATGCATTCAAAGTCATGGACACTTGGGAAAAAAAACCCATGTTTTAGATTAGTCTACTTTTGATTAAGAGGGATAGATGAGTTTCAAGGAATCAACCCATGCTCTCATATATATTTTCTATCTTATTACACCAATGTTAAAATTTTTCATATTCTAATATTCTATTAAATACAGTCAATATACCAGAAACCAAACCCATTGCTGTCCAGTTGATTCTGACTCATAGTGACTCTAAAGGACAGAGTAGAATGGCTCCATAGGGTTTCCAGGCTGCAATCTTTACGGAAGGAGCCCTGGTGACACAGTGGTTAAGCACTCAGCTGCTAACCAAGAGGTCAGTGGTTCAAACCCACCAGCTGCTCTGTGGGAAAGATGTGGCAAAGTCTGCTTCCATAAAGATTACAGTCTTGGAAACCCTATGGGGCGGTTCTACTGTATGCTATAGTTCTACAGGGTCCCTATGAGTCGGAAACCACTTGAACAACAGACTAATCTTTAAAAATATGCCTACATAATCTCATCAGCCTCACTTTCCCATTAAAACGCCACTGTTTCTATAAATATGCCTCCAAATCAGTTCTGACTTTTGAACTTAATTCTACTTGTTAATCCAATTTATTTTTGCCTTTCCCATTACTCCAGTCAAATAAACATCCTTTAAACAAATGCAGTCTTTTGTTGTTCTTATGAGGTCCTCCCCCTTTTATGAAAGAAATATTTATTCTACATCTGTCAAGCATCCTTTCTTTTCTTCTTCAAAGACCTATTTAAAGAAGCTTTCTCACGCATTATGAAGCTTCATGTGTCTCAGGAGCATTTCTACCGGAGAATACAAACGTGAAATGAAACTTCCTTTTAAATTATTAAAATAAATGTGAATTTCAATTCAAAGATTTCTCCTCTATATCCTAAAATCAACTAAAACCATTTGCAAGTATATTATTAAATGGGTATAGAGAATTATGCATCTTTCCCCCATGTATGAATTTTCATCTCTGTGCCTTTCTGTGCTGCCTTCTGAGGTAATCTGCAACTTAAATGATCTTGTAGTACAATTGGTTTGTTCTCTGCACATGTCACCATTTTCTGCTATGCAGGTATTAGCATTATTATCTTACTTGGGGCAGACTCAGCTATTCATGTCATGTCTGCATTCTCGGGTAGGAGAGTGGTTTGATGCATGTGTTCAAAATGTGCCATCTTAAGCCAATCTTACTAATCATTAATAGTGATTTAATGTAAACCCTTGTGATTCATATATGGGATTGGTTTTAACCTTAAATATTAAGCACTGCTTTGATAACAATGATTTCCAAACTATTTGAAATAATTGCTAATAAATACTCACCAGGGAAAGCATCAAAAGTGATTCTGTCTCCAGGAACAGACCCATTAGGAGGAGCCAAGATTTCAATCTTCTCTGGTGAACTAGCACACATCAACATTGCCTGAGACAGCACTCCCCTCATCCTTGCAGGTTTCAGGTTACAAAGTAAAATCACCATCCGATTTTGCATCTGTGTGAAACATAAACTGGTGATTAACGATGCACGGAGATTTAAAATAATCTTAACTAGCATACATTAAAGTACACCTAATGTTAAATATCAAACGTTCAAATGTTCTTTTGTGGATTTATGTCTGTGTTCTATATATTGTTGTTTTGAAGTCTTACTTAAACATGAAAACAAACTAGACAAATTTCTAAACTGACAATACATTATGGATGAAAGAGTAAAGGAACATTTTAGGTACAAACTATTGAACGGGAAACTAATTTGCTCTGTAAACTTTGACCTAAAGCACAATAAAAATAAAATAAAAAAAAGACCACAGGCCTCAGAGTTAAGCATTTATTGAGAGAATATATTAAAAAAAATAACCAAGTGAAAGTGACTTGGTTTTGAATTTCAGCTGCCATTCCCTGGCAATGGCAATGCATAAAGTTGGCTTCCTTACAAAGTGAAGGAAATAATTTTGAACTTAAAGGGCTGTCAGAAGGATTAAATCATAACAAGTATCTAAAGCATTTAGCCAAGTGTTAACACTAACTAAAATAAATGCACAACCACTTTCCCTATGAATTTAGTATAAAAATTCTAGTTATTTACTAATACTATGCAAGAGTCATTTTCTAATTTAGAAACTGCATATTCACCATTTAACAATTCAAACATTATGCACACTGATTTATATTTAGGGCTATTTCAGTAATTTACTATAAAAAGTGGATAGAAATTTCTTTAATTTTCAAAGGTTGAAACGTCTTGACTATTTTTCTCCAACTAGCAAAAATAAGGAATATAGTTCTTTAAATTCTTTCAACAGCTTTAATATAAAGTAACAGCAGAGAACTACCACTGCTGGGGGGAAAAAGACATTCTAGATAAAAGATGCTTTTATAAATAAATGTTACATGGAAATTGACTAAAAAAAAAAAAAAAAGGCCTAAGACATTCAAAAGGCCTCCTTTTAGGGGTCTTAAAAATATTCCTCTTCAAATACAAATAACTTGAAATGCTACATATATGAAAACTTAAAAAAAGAGCTTACAGTAAATATGAGTAAGAAAAACAACCGGGTTAGCTAGATGTAATCCTAAAACGGCCTTTTCCTTAGAAAAATACACAAAGCTACAAAATTTGGTACTAAATTTGGAGGCTGAGTGCCCCTACTGTACAGAATACTTTATTAGTACTATCTTGATGGGTTAGATGCCAGTATTAACAGCTTTTCTTACGGCTCTGTAGTACAGCTTCTGGAACAGAAGACTCAGGCAACTTATGAGAACAGAAAAGGTGTTGCTGTTTGTTGTTGTCAGGTACCATTGAGTTGAAAGGTAAAGCCCTAATAAGGAGGGAGTTTTTCAATTTGAGCTTGCTCAAGATAAGTAGTTCTTTCTTCCAGGGTTCCTTTGGAACCTAACTTCAAAAGGAGTTATGAAGGAATCCTGGTCCCATGCCAAATGAATGTTTAAAAGAAAAGCATACACGTATACCAAGTCTATTTTCTTTTATAAGGAGCCCTGGTAGTACAACGGTCAAGCGATCCAAAAGGCTGGCAGTTCCAACACACCCTGCTGTTCCATGGGAGAGAGACCTGGTTATCTCCTTCCTTAAAGATTATAGCTAAGAAAACCCTATGGAGCAGGTCTACTGTCCTATGGGGTTGCTATGAGGTGTAATCGCCTCAGTAGCACCCAACAACATCACCTCTTTTGTAAGTAAGGAAAAATTAGATAATCTCAATTCCATCTTTCAACAGAGGAGCCAGACTGATTCTGTTGAAATGTGAGGCAGACCATATTACTCCTTTGCTTAAAAATCATCCAAGAGTTTTCCATTCACCCAGAATAAAGTCAGTCTTTACAATGATCTGTAAGAGACTATATCATTTGGCACCTTATCTCTGAGTTTGCCTCCTGTGACTGTCTTTATTCTTCTCTAGGCACATTAGCCTCCCCGTGTTCCTTGAACATACCAGGCATACATCTGCCTCAGGGCCATTGTACTTGCTGTTCCTGCTGCCTGACATGCTCGGCTCCCAGTCAGACACATGACTGGCATTCTTCATTGTCTTAGATTTTCACTTACATGTCACTTTATCTATGAGGCCTTTGCTGGCCATTTTATGTAAAATGGCAACATCTCCCTGGTCTTAACATCTCTTAGATTTTCCCTGCTTATTTTTCTCTTGGCACTTATTACTATTTAACATACTATATATTTACTTATATACTGACAATTTTCTGATGCCCCCATAGAAATGTAAGCTTCATAAAGGCAGATTTTTTTTTTGTTTTGCTTTGTTTTAATTCACTTCTGTATCCACTGTGTCTAAGGAGCTCTAGTGGAGCTAGTTAAGCACTCGATTGGGAACTGAAAGGCTGGCAGTTAGAATCTACCAGCCACTCCTTGGGAGAAATGACCTGGCAATCAGCTTCTGTAAAGAATACAGCCTAGGAAATCCTAAGGGACACTTAGTTCTACTCTGTCCTATAGGATTACTATGAGTCAGAATCAACTGGATGGCATACAACAACATCTGTGTCTAGGATAGTGCCTGGTACACTGCAGGTGCCCCTAAGTATCTGCATGCAGTAAGAATGAATGAATATACGAATTTGTTCAAATTCACAAAGCCAGAGCTGACAATAAACAGAAGGGCAGAGTCCTCTTAATGTTGATGCCCAAATTCTTTTCAATATGCAGTATCTACAAAACACTGTGAGGGAGAAAAAAATTGGTAGGTGATTCAAACTAATATAAAAGACATCTAGAAAGGGCAAACTAAAACCATTATTGTCATTGATTCTTCTCACTGTCATTAAAAATATATATATATTTTTTAATGTTTTTTTACTTTTTATGATCAGGAATGGATGGTACTGAAGGAAGAAGTCCAAGCCGCTCTGAAGGCACTGGCGAAAAACAAGGTTCCAGGAATTGATGGAATATCAATCGAGATGTTTCAACAAACAGATGCAGCGCTGGAGGTACTCACTCGACTATGCCAAGAAATATGGAAGACAGCTTCCTGGCCAACTGACTGGAAGAGATCCGTATTTATGCCTATTCCCAGGAAAGGTGATCCAACCAAATGTGGAAATTATAAAACAATATCATTAATATCAAATGCAAGCAAAATTTTACTGAAGATCATTCAAAAACAGCTGCAGCAGCATATCGACAGGCAACTGCCGATTTTAGAAGACGATGTGGAACCAGGGATATGACTGCTGATATCAGATGGATCCTGGCTGAAAGCAGAGAATACCAGAAGGATGTTTACCTGCATTTTATTGACTATGCAAAGGCATTAGACTGTATGGATCATAACAAATTATGGATAACATTGTGAAGAATGGGAATTCCAGAACACTTAATTGTGCTCATGAGGAACCTTTACACAGCTCAAGAGGCAGTTGTTCGGATAGAACAAGGGGATACTGATTGGAAGACTCATTAACAACCTGCATTATGCACATGACACAACCTTGCTTGCTGAAAGTGAAGAGGACCTGAGTTGACACCTTTGAATTGTGGTGTTTGGGAAGAATACTGAATATACCACAGACTGCCAAAAGAACGAACAAATCTGTCTTAGAAGCAGTACAACCAGAATGCTCCTTAGAAGCAAGGATGCAGAGACTGTGTCTTGTATATTTTGGACATGTTTTCAGGAAGGATCAGTCCCTGGAGAAGGACATCATACTTGGCAAAGTACAGAGTCAGCGGAAAAGAGGAAGACTCAACTAGGTTGGATTGACACAGTTGCTGCAACAATGAGCTCAAGCATAACGATTTTAAAGATGGTGCAGAACGGGCAGTGTTTTGGTCTGTTGTACGGAAAGTTGCTATGAGTCAGGACCAACTCGACAGCACCTAACAACAACAACAACAAAAATACTTTCTAAAACCATTTAATTCTTCAAGAAAGTAAATGCAGAACTCAAAAATAAAGGAAGAGTAAGGAAGAAAGTTATGTTGAGGTTGGCTCTTGAAAGCTTACAAAGAAAAAAACAACATCATGGAGTATCAATCTGGTTTTAAAGCAGTTATCATGAAAGGTCAAAATAATATGCCATCACCACTTTTTGCATATCCTAAATACCCAGCTCTTTTTCTACTATGAAAATGATTAAATTTTGAATAGGGAGTAATATAAACTGTAGCCATGATTTGTCTTCTAATACTGTTCCGTAAAATCACCTTTGTAGCGCTATACCATCTAAAGAGAAGAAAAGCTGGGATTTTAAACTCTGACCTCTTTCTCACTACCAGCTTCTTTCATGAAACATCAATTAAATAAACAAAAGAGAAGGAAAGAAAAGCCAACATATAACAAATTTAATGCCAAAAATCAGCTTCACTATCCTAAATTTCATTTATGAATGATACTACTACTTATACAGATCTGTTTATAGTATTACATGAAATAGCATTCGTTAAAAAAAAAAAAAAATCACAGTTTAAGGTATAAAGTACTTCAAAAACAAAAGCCTTAGTTATCAGTAGTATCATCATTATCCTTTCATCATAGAATTTAAGTATTCCTTGATTTTTTAATCACTGCTATATAAATCCAGAGAGCACTAATAGAAAAGGGAAGTTTTATTTGTATGTAACTCGAGTATATGCGTACTTAAGGAAAAAAAGGAGAGAGGATCATGGAGGTCAAATTGGCAATTTTAATGTTTTTTTTTTAAATTATTCATTAAAAACTGGATGTTTTACCTTGTGTTGCTACTTAATACAGGTTTCTCCAACTATCCGAAAGTAAAGCACACCTGTGAAACCTTTTGTAAACTGAAATGGCATAAAGCGAAGCAGCAAACACCATTAATTTAAATGGGAAAATTTTTTCAGCAGTCCCAGACCCAAAAAATAACCTACCAAATCATACCAAATAACACATAAAACATAAAATAACACTAAAATAAAGTGTTCGTACTCACAGTTCAAAGCTGTGGCAGCTTAATGCTGAGAAGCTGAGTATAGTGCCTCACTTGCTGAAAAACAAACGCTAAATGCAAGTTTTGCTTTTCACCTTTTTTCCTAAAAGTGAAAATCCTCTTAGGATTTCTTTCAGCAAGCAAAAACAGACACTAATGTAGGTCTTTCGTAAAAGCAAACTTTCAAAAATAAAGGGATACATGTAGTTTAAAATATATATGTGTTTGAGTATAGAAATTATATATAGAAGCTGTAGTGTATGTGTGTATATTTAAACTATTTACAAACTACAGTGTATATACATATACAGCCACATACATACATATATATAAAGTATACACACACACACGCAAACCTGTTCCTGTCAAGTCAATTCCGACCCATAGTGATCCCATGGGGCACAGGAGAACTGCCCCATAGGGTTTCCAAGGAACAACTGGTGGATTTGAACTGCTGCACTTTTGGTTAGCAGCTGAGCTCTATAACCACTGAGCCACCAGTGCTCCTTACATATATACATATTACATATACGTACATAGTTTCTCTCGCACTCTGTATATAAAATGTGTGTATGTGTGTGTGTATGTGTTTCTGAAGAAGCCCTGGTGGCACAGTGGCTAACGTGCTCGACTGCTAATTGAAAGGTCCGTTGTTTGAACCCACCAGCCATTCCATGGGAGAAAAATGTGGCAGTCTGCTTCCATAGAGATTTAAAGCCTTAGAAACCCTACAGGGAAGTTCTATTCTATCCTACAGGTAATGGGATCTCTCTCTCTCTCTATATATACACACACATATATATACATAAACACGTATATATAAAATATATATATGCATATATACATATAAAAAACCCAACATTGCCATCTAGGTGATTCTGACTGATAGCGACCCTATAGGACAGAGAAGAACTGTCCCATAGGGTTTCCAAGGAGTGGCTGGTGGATTCCAAGTGCTGACCTTTAGCAGTCTGAGCTCTTAACTGTGCCACTAGGGATCCATATATGTATACATATTACATATGTGTACATATGTATAGATACAGTTTCCCAAACAAAAAACAAAACTAAAGCATTTAAAAAAGAGAAAAAAATGATACATCTTTTCTTCCTTTTATCCTCTTAATTTACACATCTTTCATAGTTTTTAGTGGTTTGATTCCTCCTTTTTGTAGAATTCACTGCATTGAATCTAATTCAACTAATTAATATTGGCTCATGAGTCAGAAGATGGCGCTAGGTTTCATGTCTTATGTTCACTTGATACAAAATTAAAATGAAAAAAACAAGTAAAAACTGGTGGAAAGTGACATGTATGCAGAAGTAATTTTATTTTTTAATATATTTGGTTGTTGTTGAGAATATACACAGCAAAACATATACCAATTCAACTATTTCTACACGTATAACTCAGTGACACTGATTACATTCTTTGAGTTGTACAAGCATTCTCACCCTCCTTTTCTGAGTTGTTCCTCCATCACTAACTCACTACTCCCTAATGTTCCAATCTAATCTTTCGAGTTGCTGCATATAGATAGTTCCTAAAAGAGCATAATGCTCAAGGTAGACATTTTTTGCTAGTTAAGCAAAAGTATTTAAATAAGATTTGTGTTTTAGGTGAAAGTTTACACAGCAAAATAGGTTCCCCTTTAACAATTTTTATACAAATTGTTTGGTGCCATTGGTTACAATTTTTATATTGCATCGGCATTTTTGTTATGCCCATTCTTTTTGTTCTGTTCCCATTGATCTAGCTTCCCTTCCCCTCTTTACCTTCTCACCTTTGCTTTTGGGTAAATGTCGACCGTTTAGTCTCATATATTTCATTGTTGAAGGGAACACATTTCTCATGGGTAACGTGTTTATTT
The DNA here is from genome assembly GCF_024166365.1 of Elephas maximus indicus. NCBI lineage: Eukaryota > Metazoa > Chordata > Mammalia > Proboscidea > Elephantidae > Elephas > Elephas maximus. The sequence continues at coordinate 45,257,192 of NC_064823.1, forward strand.
TATAAGCCAATCTATTATCTGGCTGGAAAGTGACCTACAGAAAATAGCTTTGATTCCATGTTCAAATGCTGCCTTACAGTAATAGTTCTCAGGGGTTCATCTAGTCTCTACTGGTCCAGTAGGTCTGCCCTTTTTCAGGAATTTGAGTTTTGTTCTACATTTTTCTTGTCTTCTAACTGGGACCTTCTATTGTTTCCCTGGTCAGAAAGGTCAGTAGTGGTAGCCAGGCACCATCCAGTTCTTCAGTCTCAGGTTAGAAGAGGCTGTGATTCATGTGTGCTATTAGTCCTACGGATTAGTTTCTTCTTTGAGTCTTTGATTTATTCTTGTCATGGATTGAATTGTGTCCTCCCAAAAATATGTGTCAACTTGGTTGGGCCATGACTCCCAGTATTGTGTGGTTGTCCTCCATCTTGTGATTGTAATTTTCCATTGAAAGGATTAGGGTGGGACTGTTATACCACCTTTACTTAGGTCACCTCCCTGATTCAAGGTAAAGGGAGCTTCCCTGGGGTGTGGCCTGTACCACCTTTTATCTCTCAAGAGATGAAAGGGAAACAAGCAGAGAGTTGGGAACCTCATACCACCAAGAAAGCAGCACCAGGAGCAAAAGCTCTTTGACCAGGGAAAGATTGAGGACAAGGACCTTCCTCCAAAGCGGACAGAGACAGAAAGGCTTCCCCCCCGGAGGTGACGCCTTGAATTTGGACTTTTAGCCTACTTTACTGTGAGGAAATAAAACTTCTCTTTGTTAAAGCCATTCACTTGTGGTATTTCTGTTATGGCAGCACTAGATAACAAACAATTCTCTTTTGCTCCATATGAGTACAGACCAATGCCAATAGTTGTATCTTAGATGGCTGCTTGCAAGCTTTTAAGACCCTCGACACTACTCACTAAACTACGATGTGGAACATTACCTTCATGAACAATGTTATGCCAATTGACTAAGTTGTCCCCCAAGTATTGCCTGGTTTTAAGAAGATTTCAGAGGATATTTTTGATTAAAGGTTTAAAGATTATCTCAGAGCAATAGTTTCAGAGGTTTATTTAGCCCCTTTGGCTCCATAAGGAGATTTGAAATTCTGTTCATTTTCTACATTTTGATCAGAATTCTGCTATAGAATCTCTGATCAAAATTTTCAGTGTAATGGCACCTATAGTTTGTGCATTTTTGTGCATATATATTACACTTCGTTGGTTTACAAGGAATGAAAAACATAAAGCAGAATGAGCATGAAGAAAGACTGTTAATAAAAACCCCAAATTGAGCCCAAATTGACAGACTCATCTGAGCCATGGGAAATTTCAGAAAGTCACTGACCATGTAGAATGGAAATTATCCAAATTAGATAAACAGGAAGAAAGGAGACATGGTGGAGACACAGTGGTCATAAAATTGCATAAACCCTTTTTGTGACAAAACATTTGTTAACCATGAATTCATTTAAAATTTACCCACTGCAAAGAATTTAACTTTAATTTCCCTTGCTTCCTGAGAGAGAACTGTAAAACTTCAGAGTTTCCAGAGCAGTTGAGGTGCCTTATTGTTTTTAAACCTACACCTTTTAAAGACTACACCTGAGGGTTTGTGCAAATGAATAAAGGGCTGGCCAGGCCACAGAGACCACCTAGTTACCTGACGTCAGCTGATCTCAGAAAGAGGGGTATGATGCAATCGATCACGTTAAGATCAACCAATGGTTAATTTTCTACTCTATTTCTTTTCCATTCTTCCTTAAAACCTCATTGTAACTAGCCTATGGGGACCCTCCTGTTTTCCTTCTGTACTGGAGAGGCATACCTGTATGCATAAAGATTAATGGCTCAAATAAACCTTTTGATATTAAAAAAAAAATTTTTTTTCAGTAATGGTAGCTGGGCACTATCCAGTTCTCATCTCATGGCAAAGGAGGCAATTAGCCACAAATTCCACATCTTCCTCCCATTCCTGGCTCTCCTTCCCCTGTTGCTCCAGGCAAATAGAGACCAATTGTCATGCCTTGGATGGCTGCTTGCAAATTTCTAAGACCCCAGGCACTACAAAACAAACTAGAAAGTAAGAAGAGAAGCACTAAACAAGTTACTAGGCCAATTAACTGGGATGTTCCAAGAAATCATGACCCTAAACCTCCAAACTAAGGAACCAAATCCCATGAGGTTTTTGGTTATACATAAGCAGCCTCAACAGCTAATCCTTTTTGTTGTTGTTGTAAATATATATCATACACTTTTGCAAGTTCACCTTTTTGTAGGTGTACACATTACCTGTTCTAGAGGAACATGATTCACCAGGCCACTGACAACTGTTCTTGGGGCTGTTTCTCCAACATCTACTTCTTCTACATACAAAGAATCTGCATCAGGATGTTTTTTGGCAGTCATGATACAACCAATTCGAAGATCTAGACGGGAAACGTCTATTGGCTTAGAGTCAGCACTTCCTGCTACTGACTGCTGTTGTTTTTTCTCTTTCTTCTCTCCTAAAAAATATTTATGTATAGGTAAACATAATAAAGCAACAGTATGGGTTGAGCAAATGGTTATGTGCTGGACTGCTAAGTGAAAGGCTGGCAGTTCAAACCACACAGAAGCACTTCAAAAGATAGGCCTGGTAATCTGCTTCCAAAATGTCACTGCCTTGAAAACCCTACGAAGCAGTTCTACTCCGCACACACAGGGTCACCATGAATCGGAATCAACTGAAGGGCAACTAACAACCACACTACAAAAAAACGATGGTATCCATATTTACGAGCTAAAAAAAAAAGTTTACCTCCAACCTTCACTTAAATAATAGTAACAAAGAAAGTATTATTCAAGTCATAACATCTTGAGCCCTATTTTAACTATTTCTCTGTTGAATAACTGTCTATACCTCTAGCTAAAGACACAGAACACAGGCTGACAAATTATGACTCATGGGCCAAATGCAGCCTATTGTCAGCTTTTGTAATTAAAGTTTTATTCTAACACTCAACCATGCTCTTTGTTTACATACTGTCTATGACTGCTTTCACACTATGGCAGAGTTGAGTAGTTGTAACAGAGAACTGATGGCTAGTAAACTCTAACATATCTACAATATGGCCCTTTATAGAAAACATTTGTCTGAAACATCCTTTAAAATCTTTTACTGTGATTCTTCAGAGGGTGAAGAATCCTTGATTTAGAAAGAACACCATTATCACTAGGCAACTGAAGGAATGAACTACAGTGAAGTACAATTCTACTGATTAAATGTTTCCCTTATCAGTTATATACACAAATATGTACACAGTAAATTTATCTATTTCTTAGTATTTCCCTGAAGCAATTCATTTGTAGGACCGTAGGTCTGTCCACAGCAACTATTTGAGGGGAGAATATTTTACTTTATTTTTAATAATCCTATTTTTATTTATATGCTGACAATGTAACTTTTTTTAATTGTGGTGAAAATATACACATCAAAACATTTACCAGTACAACAACTTTCACATTTACAATTCAATGACACTGATTATATTCTTCAAGTAGTGCAACCACTACTGTTATCTTTCACCAAATTATTCTACCACCATTCACATAAACATAATGCTCCCTAAGCAAAGACCTCCCCTTTTCCTCTCCCTCCCCACACCCTGGTAATCACTAATATTTTTTGGTTTCTATATATTTGCTTATTTCATATAAATGTGATCACACAGTATTTGTCCTTCTGCGACTTATTTCGTTCAGCATAATGCTTTTAAGGATCATCACTGTTGTGGAATCAGGACTTCATTTCTCTTTATGGATAAGTAATATTCCATTGTATGCACACACCACACTTTGTTCATCCATTTATCTGCTGATGGACACTTCAAATGTTTCCACATTTTGGCTACCATGAAAAGTGCTGCAGTAGACGTTGACCTACAGGTTTCTCTTTGTGTTCTGTAACTCTTATTAACATGATTACTTTAGCCACTCAGTCAAAATGCCTCCTGTCACAGAGCAGAAAGCAAAGAGGGTTCACAGTCCTAAGTTTACATTTGACTTCTCTGGAAGAAAAGAACTTAGACTCAAAACAAAAACATTTTTTACCAAAATTTTTTAAACCAATTTACCAATCTGTAGGGCAGAGATAAGCTACTGTAGCTTGGAAACATTCCTTTTCATCTGTATCTTTGTTTAATATTTGAACAAATATGTACTGAGTGCTACACATTGGCATTGAGTCGATTCTAACTCTTAGCAGCCTTAAAGGATGGAGTAGAACTGCCCCACTGAGTTTCCAAAGAGTAGCTGGTGGATTTGAACTTTTGGTTAGCAGCCAAGTTCTCAACCACTGCACTACCAGGACTCCCACTGAGTGCGAAGGCATTGAAAATAAAAAGGATGAGTGGCCCACACTGTCAAGGCAGTCAAACTCCCTTTTAAGGAAGATAGACATGTATATAATGAATATGTGGTAACCATTACATACACAAAGAAATATAGAAGCACAGAGAATAATTTTGCATGAAGCAGGAAAGGAGGAGTCTGTGTAACAGACATTCACAATTTATAGAAATGTTGTTTACAAAAGAGTAGGTACAGTTAGTTTAAAATATGGGACAAGGTTTAATCTCAGTAGTAAATAAAAAAAAGATGCCATTTTCTATCTAACAAATTAGCAAAATTCTTTTCATGTGCAAAAATTCAAATGACACAGAAATACGTATACATACACACACATATATATAATTTCTTATATATAAACTATACATAAGATTACTATAAGAAAACACAGTAAAAACTTAATAGGAGTAATCTTTGAGTAACAAACTATACATTTACTTTAAACTATTACAGTACAAACAATATATCTGTACCTCAACTTTAATCTATTCCTTAGGCATTTGAAACACCTTAATCAAGAATCTGGAGCCCCAGAGGTGTAGTGGTTAAGAGACTGGATGCTAAATAAAAGGTCAGCCGTTCAAATCTACCACCTACTCCTTGGAAACCCTATAGGGCATTCTACTCTGTCCTACAGGGTTGTTCTGAGTCAGAATGGACTCGATGGCAATGGGTTTGGTTTGTTTTAGGTAATCAAGAATCTATATTCCAGAGGTAAACACAAATGTTAAAATCTACATAAAGAGCTTTGTTAATTGCCATAAGGAATTTTAGAAATAATGCTTTACTGGCAAAATGAATGATGCTCAAGATATGTGGTGGTATAGAAAGACAGTATGAACGCCACGGTCCACGCATAAACAGAATTTTAGCATATGGCAATCCTAGCCGCCAAACACCTATGAAACCGTCCTCCACACCTGAGCTGTCCAATTAGGCAACCACTAATTACACGTAATGGTTAAGTGTAATGGTTAAGTGTTACGGCTGCTAGCCAAAGGGTCAGCAGTTCGAATCTGCCAGGCACTTCTTGGAAACTCTATGGGGCAATTCCACTCTGTCCTATAGGGTCACTATGAGTCTCAGCCGATGGCAGTGGGTTTTTGGTTTTAATTACATGCGGCTATTTAAATTAAAATGATTAAAACTAAGTCAAAAGTTCATTCTTTAGTGACACTAGCCACGTTTCAAATGCTCAACAGCCACAGAGGCTATGGGCTAACAGTATTAGATAACGCAGATAGAAAACATCAGTATCATAACAAAAAATTCCATTTGAGAGCTGTTCTAGACCTAGAGATCCATCTTGGTCTTATGTGCTTCCTCCCCCCTGCCCCCAAAACACACACTTGAAGGAGGACCTTGTTGCCTCATCTGACTTGAAGGCTGACTAATCCTAGTAGTCAGAATGAAAGTGCTTTCTCCTTTCAGAACAGAAAATACGAGCTTCACCAAATTTACAAGAACAGGCTGTGTGACTGTGTCTACTTAATAAATATTTATAAAGTGGGAGAATTTAGTCTGATTTGCTTTCATTGTAACCATAAAACTTAGTGTGAAGCTGTGTGGGAGAGGATGTGCAGCCTCCACCTACTTCTAACTGACAGAGCTTACTGATATTTATACCAGAAGGAACTGACAAGTGCTAGCTGCCAAATTGGCTTAGGTTAGATCACAAATGCCTCAACCATTTTATATTTTCCCCCAAATTTTAAATGTGTTTAAGTCTTATGACAGGTATGCAAAAAGAATTATAAAACCACTTTTGGGGCATATATGAGGAAATGCAGTTAGTAAGAAGTGGGAAACAGATTCATGGCTAAGGTAAAAAGCGAGACCAATTTATGATTAAAAAAAGTGGCTTTAGCAAGTTAAAGGATAAATTGGAAAGATGAGGCTGTAACATTAATTCAGATGAAAGATCATGAGAACTTGAACTAAGACAGCACCTCATGAAATGGCAGAGCAGCGCTGGGCTCTAGATATGTTCTCATGATAGGAATTATAGGATACAGTGGCCAAGTAGATGTGAACATTGAGGGAGGAAAGCAGGTTAAGAATGACTGCAAGATTTCTAGTGTGGTTGCCTAAGTAGACGGTGATACTCTTTTCTAAATTTCAGCTCTTATGGGTTCCTGAAACCTTAACACCCCTGTGCTTAGTTCAGACATTCTGCTTTGTCTAGAATGTCCTTTTCCTGTCTTCACAATCTGGTCCTAGGTTAAGTTTCTACCCTTGCCTTCTTGGACACCACCTCCCAAATATACAGCAAAGTTCATTCATACCAAACTATGTATGGATCCTTGCACCTAACCTCTATTTTCTATGTTTTTACTTATGTTGGTCCCTAGAATGCCCACACTCTTACCCTGTCTACCTCGTCAGCATTCATACATTTTCTAGGATCTAGCTTCTATGTTCCAATATCATGTTGCTCCTAATTTTATTCTAGACATCACAGCTTTGTATTAGAGTTAGTGACATGCCTGTCTATTTTTTCTTTTCAGCTTTTCTAAGGAAAGAATTGGTTTCAAATTGTTCCTCAATGCCTAACACAAGATCTGGCATAAATATAATTCAAATGTTTGCTGAAAGAAGATTATATGAAAATTTCCAGCTTGAAGCCTCTGAAAATGATGTAGTATTTTGCTGAACATTGGATAATGATTTCTGAAGTTTAAAATACTGGGAGGTGGGCTTGAGTCAGAGATTCCTAAGTTTCTTCAGTCTGAAGCAATTTATGCAGGAGACATGACAAAGGTGGTGGATTTTAAAATTATACCTACTTCAGTTTGGACCCTCTTGGTTTAAGACCAGAATTTACCACATAAATCGCCATATTAAACCAAAATACAAAGATATGATGACTAGAATAAAATTAGGAGCACTATGATATTGGAACACAGAAGCTAGGTCCTAAAAAAAATGTGTGAATACTGACTCAGTAGGGTAAAAGAGTTGACATTTTAGGCAGAAGGACCAACCAAGGTTTCCTCTATTTAAATATATTTGCTTTTCATTTAGAAATTGTGATAACTAACTATACTTCCAGTTAAAACATCAATTAAAAAAAAAAAAGCAAGCACAACTTTTTCAATTAGCCCTGTAGCTTAATTCAGCCCCATTATAGGCCATCTAAGAACTTGTAAAATATTAAACTTTCTCCACTTAATCTCTTACTATGAAATTCTACAACTGTCCTACCTATGAAAACCCAAAAATGACTTCTCTATTGTAATATGGAGAATTATGCTGTTTCCTGTAACATCCAAGTAAGGACTTTAACAAATCTTAAAAACTCTTATTTTGATATTCATTTCTACCTCCAGTTCCTTCACATTTAAACTGAAAAAATTACCTATAATGTCATAAAATAAAACAGTTCATTTAAAATTGATCCCAATTATACAATTTTTAAATAATATTTGTGGCATTAAACATGGTCCTCAACAGTCACCACCTCCTGGTAGCCATAGCCCTCTCTCCTCGAGTGTGTGTGGGCTGTACCTAGCGAATCTCTTCAAAAGGATAAGGCCAAGTGATGGGATGTCACTTCCAAGATTAGGTTACAAAAAGATTCTGACTTCTATCTCCATTATTCTCGTTTTGCTTTCTCTTTTGGAGCCCTCTTTCAGGGGGAAGCAAGCTACCATGTTATCAGTAGCTCTATGGAGAGGCCTATGTGACAAAAAAACTAGTGTCTCTAGTCAACTGCCAGCAAATGCCTGGCCAACAGCCACGGAAGCCAGCTTAGATGAAGAATTCTCCCCAGTGATGCTTTGAGATGACTGCTGTCCCGGCTAACACTTGGACTTCAGCCTTGTGAGAGACCTTGAGCCCAGGGCATTTAACTAGAGCTGCATCAAATTTCTGAACACACACAAACTGTGAGATATAGGGATACAACCTATTTACCATACTCTGAGTCATTATGATTTACGTCTTATTTAAAATTTGTATATGGGAGTTGAATCCTCAGGACCTAGCACATAAAACAAATTAACCAAAAAAAAAAAACCTGTTGCCATCAAGACGATTCCGACTCATGACAACCTCGTTTCAGAGTAGAACTGTGCTTCACTGTGATTTCAATGGCTGTAATCTTACGGAAAGGAGCCCTGGTGATGCAGTGGTTAAGTGCTCGGCTGCTAACAGAAAGGCTGGTGGTTCGAACCCACAAAGCAGCTCCGTGGAAGAAAGACCTGGAGATTTGCTTCCATAAAGACTGCAGTCTAGGAAACCTTATGGAGCAGTTCTACTCTGTCACATGGGGTTGCTATGCATTGAAAATAGACTCAATGGCACTTAACAACAACAATCTTATGGAAATAGACTGTCAGGTCTTTCTTCTACAGTGCCAGTGGGTGAAACTGAACTGCCCACTCTTTGGTTTTTAGCCGAGAGCTAACTGTTTGTGGCACCCAGACACCTTATCCAGCACCTAGAGAACAATAAAACATTTAATGAATGAAAGTTCAAATTCAGCATGCATTGAGAGTTAAGATTTCCTGTTTACCACTGAAACTTATTAACGATTTGTCAACAAACCTATATGATTCAAGAATATCTGTAAGACAAAGATTATGGACCTCAAGTGCATTTGCTAATATTTCTTTTCATAACCAGGTAATTCTTTACACATTAATGTAATATTTTGTTTGGTTTGTCTTATTAGGATATAAATACAGAAATTAACTAAACTGTAGATTATATGAAAAATCGCAACTAGAGGCCTCTGAGAACAATGTAGTATTTTTGTCAAAATTGGATTGTTTTCCAGAGCGTAAGCACTGAGACGGACTTGAAAGAAGTTATCTCCTAACGTATACAGTCTGTGGCAGATTTAAGCAGTACATAGGCAGAGGGTACTCCAGTTCCATATGCTCAGGGAAAAGCTGTGATGTACAGTCACATTGCAGCCCTGATGCTGCCGTGGTTAAGAGCTATGGCGAGCTACAGCTGCCAACCAAAAAGTCAGCAGTTTGAATCCATCAGCTGCTCCTTGGAAACCCTATGGGGCAGTTCTACTCTGTCCTATATGGTCGTTATGAGTCAGAATTGACTTGATGGTGATGGGTTTTTTTTTTTTTTTGGTATAGTTAGATTAGCAAAACTCAATAAAATTTGTGTAACTCGATGTTAGAATCATGAGGTATAGGTCATCCATTCTACCTACAAATACCCTAAGAATGATCATTCAGAAACTGCTTTGTCCTGGTGATACTAAAAAAGATTAAAAAAATCTCTTGTTCTCCTTCTCTTCCAGCCTCAGACTCTTGCCTTATCTTAACTCCCTAGCACTGTCAATCCCTGAGGCTACCGGATAAAAGATTAGATGAGAACAATCAGGATGATTCTTAGTGTCCTCACCACCGCCCTCCGTTTCTACATTCAGCTATAACACCTTTCCGTTTTATCCTGCTGAGGACTCTTTCCCATAAGCCACTCAAGAAAATTCTGGGTCCACAATCCAGCTAGTAGGAAATCTGAAGGAGCCGTTCCTGACATCACTACGATAGATGTGCTCCTGCTAATCCAACTTAAAACTTCCCCCATAAAGTGTAACTACAGTGATTAAAAGGTTTTTTTTTTTTATAGTGTTTAGGAAACCCTGGTACCATAGTGGTTTAGTACTACGGCTGCTAACGAAAGGGTTGGTAGTTCGAATCTGCCAGGCTCTCCCTGGAAACTCTATGGGGCAGTTCTACTCTGTCCTATAGGGTCGCTATGAGTCAGAATGAACTTGAAGGTACTGGGTTTGGTATTTTTTTTTTTTTTTTATAGTATTTAATTACAAGAGTTCTAGAGTTTAAGTCTGACCTAGATTTGAACCCTGGCTCTACTACTTACTAAGGAGCTATCTTGGACAAGTTCCTACAACTCATTAAGACTCAGGTTCCTTATTGGTAAAATAGGGACAAACACCTACCCTCAGAGAAGGTATGTATGAAGATTAAATACAAAAAGCCCTTAGTATAGTGCCTGACATAAAGTAGGTATTCAACTACATAGTTTGTATGTGGGTTAAGTGGTCTTTAGTGGACAAGCCTAGCCAAAAGACCATCATTCATAATAATGAAATGTATGCCATGAAGTTCCAAATAAAAAGCTTTAGGAATACAACTAGCTCAAAAGTGGAGGACTCTCAATATATTTGGGGGATAAAGTACTCATAAAAGTTTGAGCTTTCTTTTTGATACCTTAATTATAATCCAAAATGTTGACACTATCTGACAAACCCAGACAAGAGTCAACTACACTTAAAAGTTAAAATACCTTTCTTCTCAGTTTTCTCTTTTGCCTTTTCTTCTCCTCCTCCTCTGTTTATCTGTTCTTTGGCACCAGAAGACATGCTTGTTATTGGTGCAGACTGTATCATATTTTCAGAACATGTAGAATTAGCCTGCAGCTGAGTACCAGATGGGACTGGTATTTGTTTTACTGAAAAATAAAATATCATTTATATTAAACCAACAAATAAAAGTACAGACAAGTAAATCAGACATATGAACCCTTTTGAAAAGAAAAACTCACTGCATATATCAAGTCTCTATTATCTGACACTGCAGAAAGGCTGCCATGATATTACATGTATTTTGACCATTACTGAGGTAACAACGAATGCATGATTCCCATTTAATCACTAATCCCTGATATCGTTGTCATTAGTTGCAGTCAAGTCGATTTAAACTGAGAAATTTCAGATTAACAATAATGCTTCATAATGAATTAATTCATCTAATCCTCATCATTATTCTAAGGGGTAGGTTCTATTCATGCCCCCATTTTACAGATGATAAATCCAAGCTATACAAAGGTTAAGAAGTTGGTCCATCAAACAGTGAGTGGGGAGATAAGTATTTTCACCTGGGCAGTCCCTATCCGGAAACTACACTCTCATGGTTTTGCAACATAGGATGTTTTTCTATCAGGTTTTCTTTTATATCGAATAATCAACTGTGAAGGCATTTTTATATTAGGTAGATTAGGTCGAGATGATTTCAATTTATGGCAACCTTATATACATTATATACAACAGAACAAAATGCCGTCCCGTCCTGCATCAGTCTCATGATAGCTGGCATGTTTGTGTCCATCACTGTGCCTGTCCATCACTGTGACAACCCCTCATCCTCACTGTCCCTCCACCTCACCAAACATGATGTCTTCGTACAGCAACTGATACCTCCCAATGATACACCCAAAATGAGCTAGTCGAACAATGTTCTGTTGTGATCCATAAAGTTTTCATTGGCTAATTTTCAGAAGTAAATTGCTGGGCCTTTCTTCCTAGTCTGTCTTAGTTTGGACGCTCTGCTGGAACCTATCCACCATGGGTAGCCCTACTGGTATTTGATATACTGGTGGCATAGCTTTCTTCCAGCATCATAGCAACATGCAAGCCACTACAGAGCAACAGACTGAGAGACAGGTGGTAGGTTTTTGTATTAGTAATTTCTTTATCAGAATTAGATCCCTGGACGTTGCAAATGGTTTGCGCTTGACTAGTAATCTAAAGGTTGGTGGTTAAAACCCACCCAGCCATGCCACAGAAGGCCTGGCGAGAGGCTTCTGTAAAGATTACAGCTAAGAAAACCCTATGGAGCAGTTCTGTAACATATACTGTTGCTGTGAGTTGGAACTGACTTAAAGGCAATGCGTTTAGTTTTTTATTTTTGTATATTAGAATTAAAGAAGAGAGAGCATTACTTGTCCGTTATCCTATTTCAAAAAATAACTTTTTAAAGAAGCAATGGACATTCCTTCAACGATGTCTTAAAATATAAAAAACATTCTCATAGCCTAGCGAACATGGAAAAACACATCCCTCATGAGGGATTTTGATGCTGCTTAGATTGTGGCCAATATTTGGAACATTTTTGTGAAGTCTTCTTTAAGTTCCCTGGAGGCCAGGCATTCTCAAAGTTCTAATTTGCTTCTTATAATAATGTGAAATTCTATCTACCTCTATTTTATGGTTCACCATTAGACAGAATTGGCCATTTTAATTCAAACTATTGATTTGTTTTGGCATCTAATGAATAAAATTAGAGTTTAAAAGTTTAATATTTACAGAGACAATCTTTTAGAATTAGGAGAGGTGCAAAGAGTTTTATACTGTATTTTAACTGTTTGTTTAATTCTATATCTGTATTCTAAATCTCCTAGTCTCGGAAAGCATCAACTAGACTCCAATTTTTCTACTATCAAATAATATTCTAATATTGGTATTTCTTTTATTTTTATTTGGCTAACTAAGAATAGAGTTCATACTATGACATTCAAAATAATTCAACAACAGAATGATGGTCAAAGGAAGTAGTAAGAGAGGCTTGTCCTATACTTGGGCCTCCTTAGCCTACCTAGGAAGGATTTTCTACATCACAATCAAACATCTTTCCATGTAGTACTTTGATACTGTTACAGAACTATTATCAATAAATTAGCTGAAATGATAATTATCTGCTTACTTGGATAACTTAAAACTTCTATGACTTTGGGTAAATTATATCTCTAAGTTTTAGTTTCCTCAGTCATAAAACAAGGATATTAATAGACGTATGTTGCTGAGGATAAAATAAATACATAGAAAGCAACTGGCACAGTACCTGGAATACAGTAAGCTTTAGTAAATGTTAATATTACTGTGGTTAACCTTTCAAAAGAACAATGATAATTAAGCTCAAGTACAGCACAAATATTAAAAAGCATAGGTTTTTGAACTCCAGCATGACCCCATTTTGTGTGACCTCAGGAAATGTTACTGGCCTTTTCTAAGTCTCTCTTTTGTCAAGGAGGAGGAACCCACAGCAGGATTACTCTGAGGAAAAAATAAGAAACTAGGTATAATACCTAACTTAATAAACTTTCGATAAGTGATACAATTATTAAAATCCTAACAATGAATAATTTTTAATCACCTCCATTTAGAATTTCAGCCTGGATTAGCTCTTGTTTCAGTTCTTCAATTTCTTTCTTCAGTTTAGCATTTTCAACTCGAAGTTTCTTCTCCTCTCTCAAAGTGGTCTGTAAAACTAGGGCCAACAAATCCAGTTAAATATAGTTGCGTTTTTTAGTTTCTTATGAATACTGCTTGAAAAGAACACAGCCAGCAGGGAAACACTAGTAATCAAATGTTTAGCCAGTTCCTTTAATTTTTTTTATAACAGCATAATGTTTAAAAAAGAAAGAAAAAGCAAAGGAGAGTATCAGTGAAATGATAATACATCAGAAGAGGTTTTGTTTCATGCATCATTTTCTGAACTTCAATAAAACCAAAAAGACCCGTGGCCGCTGAGCTGATTCTGACTTATAGCGAACCTACAGGACAGAGGAGAACCGCCCCATAGGGTTTCCAAGGAGTGGCTGGTAGATTCGAACTACTGATCTTTTCATTAGCAGTTACGCTCTTAATTACTGCATCACCAGGGCTCTGAACTTTATAAAGATGCTTACTAAAATTAAACTGGCACCTTTTCATTATTGTAGCTATAATAAAAGGCAATGGTAAATACCTTAAGAACCTGGCACGAAAGTGAAATAAACTATAAAAAAGAATAATTATGTTAAATTACCAAAAAAAAAAAAAGTTTGAGACCTAATGACATCAAATAGCAAAGAAGTATTCTCATTTTTTTTTTTTTTGGTCAGTCATTTCTTTTTAGAAGAAGTGGGATAATCTCTTATTCCTAATGTCTCAAATGTTGAGTTAGTAACAGATTCAATGAGTGAAATAACTTCAAATACTTGCTCTAGATAGAATGTGTGCTAAGGGTGAACAACTGGATTTACAAAAATATATCAGAGTAACAATGATTCAAAGTGAGGTTGGTATTGCTCCCTAGGTGGGATTTTGAACATCTGTAGAACAGTTTTCTTTTTTATTGTGGTAGAATATGTATAACAAAACATTTTCTTTTTGACCACTTTTATAGGTGCAATTCAGTGATATTAATTACATTCACTATCTAGGGACACTATGAGACAGAATCGACTCGATGGCAATGGGTTTGGTTTTGGTTATGTTATGCAATGATCGCTTTCCATTCCAAAACCTTTTACATGCCCCTTAACACATTCAGAAACCTGGCAGCCCAGTGGTTAAGAGTTTGGCTGCTTATCAAAAGGTAGGCAGTCCAAATCCACCAGCTGCTCTTTGGAAACCTTATGGGGCACTTCTACTCTGTCCTATAGGGTCACTATGAGCTGGAATCAACTCTATAGCAATGAGTTTGTTTTTTTTGGTAACAGACATTCAGTACTTTTTCGGTGATAACTTCCCATTTCCCCTCATATCCCTGGTAACCAGTAATAAACGTCTGTCTCTATGCATATGACTATTCTAGATATTCTATATAAGTAGGATCATACAATAATTTTTGTTTCTGATTTATTTCACTCAACAATGTTTTCACAGTTCATCTATGCTGTAGAATGTTTCAGAGCTTCATTTCTTTTTATGGCTGAATAATATTCCATTGCATGTATATAACACGTTTTGTTTATCAATTCATTTGTTGATGGATCCCTGGGTGGTTTCCAACTTTAAGGAACTGTGAATAGTATTACAGAGAATATTGGATTACAAGTATCTGTTTGATTATCTGCTTTCAAGTCTATTGAGTACATACTTAGAAGTGGAATTGCTGGGTCATATGATAATTCTATGTTTAACTCTTTCAGAAACCACCAAACTATCTTCCACATCAACTGCACCATTTTACAATCTCATCACCAATGGATGACGGTTCTAATTTCTCAACATGCTTGCCAACACTTATTTTCTATTTTTCTGGTAACAGCCATCCTAGTGGGTGTAAAGTGCTAGGTATCTCACTGCAGATTTGATTTGCATTTTCCTAATGACTAATGAGAGCCCTGGTGACACGGTGGTTAAGAGCTCAGCTGCTAACCAAAAGTTGGCAGTATGAATTCACTAGCCACTCCTTGGAAACCCTATGGGGTGGCTCTACTCTGTTCTACAGGGTTGCTATGAGTCAGAATTGAGTAGACAATAATGGGTTTTTTTTTGGTTTTAATGACTAATGACATTGAGCACCTTCTCATGCGCTTATTGGTTACTTGTATATCTTTTTTGGTGAAATTTCTATTCAAGTCCTTTACCTAGCTTTTAATTTTTTGCCTTTTTGTTGTTGAGTTCTAAGAGTTCTTTGTATACTCTGGATATTAAACCCTTGTCAGAAATATGGTTCCCAAATATTTTCTCCCATTCTATAGGT
This sequence comes from Elephas maximus indicus, assembly GCF_024166365.1. NCBI lineage: Eukaryota > Metazoa > Chordata > Mammalia > Proboscidea > Elephantidae > Elephas > Elephas maximus. The sequence goes on from NC_064823.1 coordinate 45,272,797, forward strand.
TGTCTTTTCACTTAAAGTTGGTAAGGTCCGTTGGCGCGCAAGAGTTTTTAATTCTGATGATGATTAACTTATCTACTTGGTCTTTTGCTGCGTGTACTTTTGGTGTCGTTTCTAATGGGTCATCCCAAAGCATTACACCTATGCTTTGTACCAAGATTTTATGGTTGTGGTTCTCACATTTAGGTTACTAATCCATTTTGAGTTAATTTTCATATATGGCATGACATAGGAGTCCAACTTCATTTTTCTTTACATGTGGAGATCCAGCACCATTTATTGAAGAGACTACCCATTGGATGGACTTAGCAACCTTGTCGAGATCAATTGACTAGAGATGTATGGGTTTATTTCTGGATTCTCAAATCTATTGGTTTTTAATATCTATTCTTATACCAGTATTGGTTTTGATTATTGTAGCTTTACAGTATTTTTTGAAATTATGAAATGTGAGTCCTCCTACATTGCTGTTCTTTTTCAAGATTGCTTTGGCTCTTAGGGGTCCCTTACAATTTCATATAAATTTGGTGACTGGATTTTCCATTGCTGTAAAGAAGGCTGTTGCAATTTTGATAAGGATTGAGTTAAATCAATAGATAACTTTGGGTAGGGTAGCACTGACATCTTAATGTTAAGTCTTACGTCCATGAACACAGGATCTATTTATTTAGGTCTTATTTAATTTCTTTCAGTAAAGTTTTGTAATTTCCAGTGTACATGTCTTTTACCTCCCTGGTTAAATTTACTCCTAAATATTTTATTCTTTTAGATGCCAGTATAAATGGCACTGTTTTCTTCATTCCCTTTTCAAATTGCTTATTCCTGGTGTATGGAAACCCAACCAATTTTTAGCATGTTGACCTTGTACCCTGCTACTTAGCTGAATTAATTAGCTCTAGTTTTTTAGTAGCTTTCTTGTGGAACCTTTGGAATTTTCTATTTATACAATCACACTATTTACAAATATACTTTCACTTCTTCCTTTCCTACTTGGATACATTTTATTTTTCTTGGCTAATTGCTCTGGCTAGAAGTTCTAGTTCAGTATTGAATAGCAATGATGAAAGTGGGCATCCTAGCTTTGTTCCTGATCTTAAGGGGAAAGCGCTCTGCTTTTCTCCGTTGAGCATGACATTAGCTGTGGATTTTTCATAAATGTCTTTTATCATGTTGAGGAATTTCCTTTCTAGTCGTTGTCTGTTGTTTGTTTTCTTATAATGAAAGAAATTATTTTGTTAAATGTCTTTTCTACTTTGATGGAGATAATCACATAGCTCTTTTCCTTTATTCTATTAATGTGGCATATTACATTAACTGATTTCCTGATGTTGAACTTGCATTCCTGGGATAAATCCCACTTGGTCATTGGTGTACAATACTATTAATATGCTGTTGGATTCGGTTTGCTAGGATTTTGTTGAGGATTTTTAGATTCACATTTATAAAAGATAGTAGTCTGTCATTTTCTTTTCTTAAGGTATCTTTGGCTTTGTTATCAGGGTAATGCTGGCCTCATAGAAGTGCTCCCCCTGTTGTATTTTCTTGGAAAAGTTTAAGGAGGATTTGCCCAGTGATTAAGCATTCAGCTGCTAACCAAAAGTATGGCAGTTCGAATCCACCAGCCACTCCTTGGAATCCCTATAGAGCAGTTCTGCTCTGTCCTATACAGTCACTGTTAGTTGGAATCAACTGGACAGCAACAGGGTTTTGGTTTGCTGTCACTTATTCTTTAAATGTTTGATAAAATTCCCTAGTACAGCCATCTGATCCAAAACTTTTTTTGTAGGGAAGTTTTTGATTATTGATTCAATCTCTTGTTAAGGGCCTACTGATACTTTCTATCTCTTGAGTCAATTCAGGTGTTTCTAAGAATTTGTCTATTACATCAACAAGATCTAATTTGTTTGTGTACAATTACATCCATAGTATTCTTTTATGGTCCTTTTCATTTCTGTACGTTCGATTGTAATATTCCTACTTTCCTTTCTTATTTTAGATATTTACATCTCTTTTTGTCAATCTAGCTAAAGGTTTGCCAATGTTACTGATATCTTCAAAGAACCAGTTTCCGGTTCCCTTGATTCTACTGTTCTATTCTCTAATTCATTTATTTCTGCTCTGAGTTTTGGTATTTTGTTCCTTCTTCTAGTTTTGGGCTGAGTTTGCTGTTTTTTCTAGTTCTTCAAGTTGTAAAGTTACCGATTTCTTTCTTCTTTTTTAATGTAGGTATCTAAACTCATTTGTCAATTCAATTCTGACTCATAGCAACCCCACAGAACAGAGTAGAACAGCCTCAGACGGTTTGCAAGGCTGTAAATCTTTATGGAAGCAGACTGCCACATCTTTCTCCTGCAGAGTGACTGGTAGGTTTGAAGTACAAACCTTTCTTAGCAGCTGAGTGTTTAGGCACTGTGCCACCAGGGCTCCCTGTATATAGGTATCTACAGCAAAAAATTTCTGAGTACTATTTTCATTGCATCCCTTAGATTTTGGTATTCTGTGCTTTCATTTTCATTTGCCTCGAAATATTTTTATTTCTCTCTTGATTTCTTCCTTGCCCCATTGGGTGTTTACACATACTTGTGTATCTTCCAGTTATCCTTGTCATTAACTTTAAGTTTCATTCTATTATGGTAGGAGAAGACACTTTGTATGACTTGAATCTTTTTAAATTTACTGAGAATCTTTTTGCGACCTAAAATACAGTCTTTACTGAAGAATGATCCATTTGCACTGTAAAAGAACGTATATTGTGCTACTGTTGGGTGGAATGTTTTACGTACGTGAGACCTCGTTAAGAGTTGTTCAAAATCTCCTTATGGATCTTCTTTCTAAATATCTCTTCATTATTGAAGGTGGTATATTGAAGTCTCCAACGATTGCTATAGAGAACAGTCAACTTTCATTGAATTTTTATTTCAGTTATTATATTTTTCAGCAACAGTAATTCTATTTGGTACCTTTTATACTATCCTCGTGGTGTAGTGGTTAAGTGCTACGGCTATTAATCAAAGGGTTGGCAGTTTGAACCCGCCAGGCGCTCCTTGGAAACCCGATGGGGCAGTTCTACTATGTCCTATAGGGTCGCTATGAGTCGGAATCGACTTGACCGCACTGGGTTTGGTTTTTTTTTTTTTTTGGTATTTCTTTACTATTATTCTTGCTTTGTTCAGATATCATTTTCCTGATTTCCTTTATTTCTTTGTCTGTGCTTTCTTAGTTCCATGAGCATGTTTAATACTTTGAGCATGTTTTAAGGTCTTCTTTTCACTATGAGTCAGAATCGACTCGATGGCACTGGGTTTGGTTTGTTTGTTTTTGTTCATTTCACTATCTGGGCTTCCATAGAGACAATTTCTCTCCCTTTGTCTTTTCTTTTTAATGGGCCATCATTTCCAGTTTCTTTGTATGCCTTATGATTTTTTGTTGAATCCAGGGCACTAGAATATTAGAATGTGTTAGCTCTGAGTATGCATATGGCTTTTTAAATTTCCCTCTAAACACAGTGCTTTCAAAGCACTAATTTTTGCAGCACTAATTTTTACAAGAAACTCAGGATGTCTTTGGTTGCTGCTCTGTCCTCACCCTGTGTAAGCTCCTATTCAGGCTTGACTAAGGCTTCAGTCCTTCAAGGACCTCCCAAACAGATCAGAAAAGACCCACAGATCAATCCAAAGACAGAGATCAGTTCCGTCACTGAGAGTGTGAACTATGCAGCTGCTGCAGCAGCAGCCAAGGCCACTGTGTTGGCTGGGGGTGGGGCAAAAACATTAGAAAATAAAAATTTTCCTACTAGTCACAAGTCATCTTTTTCTTGTTCCAGCTAGTGGTTAGTTGTTGCAATACCCTGACACCTTTCATATTTCTTATAGAATTGAGATTATAGACTTCTAGTTGTTTTTCTTGGTGCTTGTGTGGAAGGGTCAAGGTCTTAGAAATATTCACGTTGCCATCTTCGCAGAAGTCCCGTGAAGTAGGAATTTTTAATTCACAAAATTTACGTAAGTATCCTCACAACAATGCAGCTTTCAAAATGTTATACCATGATGTATCTCTATGTGGCACAAAATAAAAAATATCCTAAGGCAACTCCAACCCAGATTTAGCCCTGTGGAAGCCACTATATATCGTCCTGGAGGCCCTGAGGACCAAAGGCCTGTGGGGGTGTTTTCGGTTGCTACAAAGAATGAGAATCACCACAGGTATTTTACTGGGCACAGGCCAGGAATACCAGATACACTGCAATGGGCTGGACGTTCCTGTATAATGAAGAACTCTCCTGCATCCTGCAGAACTTTCCAGTGATGCATTGTACATCCGTATAGGTGAAAATCCTGTTAATAATTATTTGAGTCTAGATCTTAAATATTTTTTAACATATAAACACAAAATATTTTTAAGCATTTTTTATTATACTATGAATTTGCTAAAAATCACGTACCATGTTAAAATCGAGGGAAGATCATACTTTGTATTCCTTAGAGCTTTATATAAACAATCATTCATCACTCTGAGTAAATCAAATATGTCATTAAAAGATGTTTCTGGTATCTAAGTTGCCTACAGATATGCAGATTGAATACACACCTGTATCAGCTGGCATCATACCAGTCACTTTCTTGGTGACCCTATGCATATATGATTGAGGTAGCATATGACTCTCTCCTTATGTCTGACAGTACTGTCCTGCCTAAGTATTTATTGAAATACATATTTTTATTAATAATATTATTCATTTATAATTTTCTAATTTATATTGTTTTTAACTTATGAATTACTTTATTTTATTTCTTCTTTTATTACATATACAGTTAATACCACATAGTAACTCTCTTGAAATTATATGCATCGATAGGTTATTTTATTTAAGAAATATTTTCTTTACAGGATACTAAAAAGTACTTTACAAAATAGTTATTATAAAATGAGGACAATGGGACGAAAAGCACTATGATAGAATGCCAAGGAATAATGATAAAGGTGAAGAATAAACATGGAGCAGCACAAAAAAGTTCTTTTTATTTAATAAGCATAATTGAAATGTTACTAAAGTTAGTAGAAAATGACCACCCATATGAGAATTTAGTTTATAACATACATTGTACCACACAGAAACACTGATTATCTCTAATCTCTTCATCTTACTAATGATAAACCATACGTACATTAAAAAAAATTAAATGACTTGTTCAAAATCACAAAGGTCTTCAGTCAAAGACCTAGACATAAATATCTTGAATGTTAATTAGGTGACGTTAGTAGGCACAGATTCTTCAAAAATTGTTTACCAAATGCTGCTTTTCATTATAAATATATTTTTCTAACATTAATTCTCATTATCGTTAACGACAACTTATTTGAGCTAGACTTTTCACAAAATGAAGATATTTGAGGTAGATTCTCATGACTCTCTAATGTTATTAATATTAAGATAAAGAAAAATATTAAGAATTTTAATAAAAATAAGAAGAAAAAAGTCTTGGAAACAATGTAAAAATTAAATAATTACAATGGTATTTTAAAACAAAAAATTTATAAGACATTCAGGTAGCTAACAGATACATGAGGAAATGCTCATGATTATTAGCCATTAAACCAAAAAAAAAACCTAAACCCATTGCCGTCGAGTAGATTCTGACTCATAGCGACCCTACAGGACAGAATAGAACTGCCCCGTAGAGTTTCCAAGGAGTACCTGGTGGATTCAAACTGCCAATGTTTTGGTTGGCAGCCGTAGCCCTCAACCACTATGTCACCAAATGCAAATCAAAACTACAGTGAGATTCCATCTCACTTCAACACGGCTGGCATTAATCCAAAAAATACAAAATAAAAAATGTTGGAGAGGTTGTGAAGAGACTGGAACACTTCTACACTGCCACTGCTGGTGGCAATGTAAAATGCTACAACCACTTTGGAAATTGATTTGGTGCTTCCCTAAAAAGCTAGAAGTAGAACTACCATATGATCCCGCCATCCCACTCCTTGGAATATATACTAGAGAAATAAGAGCCCTTACGCGAACAGATATATGCACACCCATGTTTACTCCAGCACTGTTTACAACAGGAAAAAGATGGAAGCAACCAAGGTGCCCATCAACGGATGAATGGATAAATAAATTATGGTACATTCACAAAACGGAATACTATGCATCGATAAAGAAAAATGATGAACCTGTGAAACATTTCATAACATGAAGGAATCAGGAAGACATTATGCTGAGTGAAATTAGTTGAAAAAGGACAAATATTGTATGAGACCACTGTTATAAGAGCTCAAGAAATAGTTTAAACAGAGAAGAAATCATTCTTTGATGGTTACAAAAGTGGAGAAGTAGAGGAGTATTCACTAATTAGACAGTAAGAACTATTTTAGGTGAAGGGAAAGACAATACACAATACAGGAGAGGTCAGAATAACTGGGCGAAACCAAAAGCAAAGAAGCTTCCTAAATAAATCGAACACTTTGAAGGCCAGAGTAGCAGGGGCAGGGGTTTTAGGACCATGGTTTCAGGGGACATCTAAGTCAATGTGCATAATAAAATCTATTAAGAAAACATTCTTCATCCCATTTTGGAGAGTGGCTTCTGGGGTCTCAAACGCTATGAAGCAGCCATCTAAGATTCATCAATTGGTCTCAACCCACCTGGAGCAAAGAAGAATGAAGAACACCAAAGACACAAGGTAATTATGAGCCCAAGAGACAGAAAGGGCCACATAAACCAGGGACTACACCAGCCTGAGACCAAAAGAACCAGATGGTACCTGGCTACAACCGATGACTGCCCTGACAGAGAACACAACAGAGAACCCCTGAGGGAGCAGAGGAGCAGTGGAATGCAGACCTCAAATTCCCTTAAAAAGAGCACACTTAATGTCTGACTGAGATTAGAAGGACCCCGGAGGTCATGGTCCCTAGATGGTCTGTTAGTCCAAGACAGGAACCATTCCCAAAGCCAACGGTTCAGACAGGAATTGGATTTTTTTTTATGGGATAGAAAATGATACTGGTGAGGAGTGAGCTTCCTGGATCAAATAGACACATGAGACTATGTGGGCTGCTCCAGTCTGGAGGGAAGATGAGAGGGCAGAGGGGGTCAGAAGCTGGCTGAACGGACATGAAAATAGAGACTGGAGAAAACGAGTGTGCTGTCTCATTAGGGGGAAGGCAACTAGGAGTATACAGCAGTGTGTATATAAATTTTTGTATGAGAGACTAACTTGATTTGTAAACTTTCACTTACAGCACAATAAAAATTAAAAAAAAATTTATAAAGGGAAAAGTATTTGGAGAGTAAATGTAGAATTTTTGAAAGCCATTTGCAGTCTTTAAGTAGGAAAGAAAAGCATTTATTTCTATTAGTGATAACAAAGAGCTTGGAATATTCATTCCAGCATTAACATTGGGAATTGAGAAAACTGAGTATTAAGAAATTAAATAGACAAAAATCAAAACCAGCTTAAGTCTTAACAGTAGAAATTCAGCCTTGGTATTTCTGTATATAAAAGAGCAATTTCTAGGTAAAACTTAGAGAAATATTTCCATGTAAAAATCATCTCAGAAAATGCCTTATTACAGAATCATATGAAAATATGTACATTCTCCTCTATACAGATTTAGAAGATATATTCAACCTCATTTTTATTTCATCTAATTTTCTTCATTTCTAAAGTCTAATTCCATACCGATTTATTTTAAACTTTATAACGTTCCTTTAGAAGTCTTAAACAGATCTGTTTTTACTCTTTTGATATATAGGTTCCAATTTATCTCCTTAGAAAGTTTTAAATTTTCTTACTTGCTTTCTCCTTGAGAAGAGCAACTTGCTGCTTGAGATACTCAATGATTTGATCTGCCTCTGCCCCCTTCTGTTCCAGTCTCTTCAGAACAGTGTCACTGGTTGCCATTTTTGCCAAGAAACGGCAGAAAATCCTAAATTAAAAAATAAAAGTGATAAATTATATTATGGAAGGAATAAACTTACCATACAATACATTGTGAAAAAGCAGTCTAAAAGGAAAAATATTTTCTACTGTAACAGAGCAATATGTCAGAAAAGCACTTTTCCTATGAAAAGCAGCAAACCACACAAAAGGCAGAAATGTGTTAAGTGGACAAATTTCTGCACGTGTTTGAAAGGGGGAAACTACATTCTTGCTAAATGCAGAAATGATGCTATTTAATCACAGCTTAGGTTGGAAAATTTCAAAGAAAGCTTCGAAATATTGCAAAATACTAAGACGCACGAGCAATAAGGGAAAATAATAATAATCATCATCTGAATTAAGTTACAATTTGAGTATTACACCTGTGCTCCAAAGAAAAGAGTTACTGAATTGCTTATTTATATGGTATTTTGTATACTGGATAATTCTGTTTTCTTAGTTATGTACAATTTTCAGGAGGAACATGTGAATTAGGAAAAACAAATAATAAAAGAAAACAAAAAGATCAACATTTAGGAAAATACCCACATTAATTGTATGACCTCTCAGAAATAACGTCGGTATATACTGTATCTCTATAAAAGAAAATTTTACTAGAATTTTAACTTTATAATAAATTCATAGTTTTTTTTAAATCCTTGAGAAAAATACATATTGGGAAATATTCTGAGATTGATCTATCAAGTAGGAAGTGCCAAATATTAAAACAAATAATCACGACAAAAGAGAGCATTTATCACTAATAATAGTAAGAACTGCTCTGTTGACACGGTTTAATATTAATTTATAATTCACAATTCAAAGTATAACAACATACACATCGCTGAAATAATTCTGATTTTATAGAAATGAAATAGCACATAATAAGCAGCAAAATTTTTTGAACAGAGAGAAAAATTGACTTATGGACAATAGAGGAGATTTTTAACAACTTCAAATTATTATACAATATTTAGCCCATATAAAAATACTCGAAAACGTTTACCGTTTTTTTTATTAAAAGAAAGCCAATCCTGAAAACATTCACGCTAAAAGTGACAATACATGTGATATAGAAACAATGCCAGGTTTAAAAACAAAACAAGGCAATAAAAACAGAGTTGCTAGTAATGAAGAAAATCTAAGTAGGAGTTAGTCCTAAAAAGCTAGAGTAAACTACTCATTTTTCACATGGACTATTACTTTACCAATTTAGAAAAATGAAGCCAAAAAAAAAAAAAGGTACAAAAATTCAAAATGAAGTAACCATCTTCACAGTTCTGACAAGTTCCCTCTTACCAAGTGAGCTCACAGAATACTCTGTTGTTTCTCAAATGGTTGCAAAACTAGAATTTTATAGAAAAAAAATAAGACGTACCAAGCAAGCTAAAGTAAAAAAGCTTTTGTTCTTTTGAACTTTTACTCTCCCAAATTACAGCATTCTTTTTAGTTTAACACCTTTCTATTTCGGGCTAAGATAATAGTGAAATATAGTCAATAGGTGAGACAGAGCTATCGCAAACAAAAAGCACAACCAGTATTTAATTTGGCAGAATCTTTAACTTTTATTTCCCCAGCAAAGAAAAAAGTAGATGAATAAAATGAGCATGAAATTGGTGATACACTTTAGAAAAATAGTTTGAAATTATCTTACTCAAACTTCAAAATTTGCACAAAACATTTTTAAAAAAAGTAAACTAGTATCTTAGTTATGAAACAACAGATTTAAATGCAAAATAGTTTCCATAAATTAGCCAACAGGTCCAGAAAGTCACCTCACAAATACCAACCAAGGCGCTGAAGAAATAATACACGAAACCCAAGCCCTTACTCACATACAAAAGAGCTGCAAAATCTTCTGAGACTAAGAGTAATCTGCGAGAGACAAATTCTAGCCTACAAGAAAAAAGACAAAGTATAACTTTACTGAGTTGATAAATATATTAACTACCTGCGATGTATAGTTACAAAACTGAGTTAAATATGACTTTTGCTATATACACTGACGAACAGACATATGCTTATGAAGAGAGAATGGCATGTTTTAAAATACAGAAGCACAAATGAGCAAAAGCTTTAAGATACGAACACAACTACTAAAAGGAAACAATGTAATAAAGGGAAGTGATAAAACTTTGAAAGAAAGTGATAGAAAATATGAGATAAAATAAAAATAATCCTCTAAATCACTGTACCAAAAGGTGTTAAAAGGTTAAGGATTATAACATGAAAAAACCTGCCACAACAGTTTTTTTTTTTTTTTTTCTGACACCAAAACACAACATCTAGTCAAGCTATGTAATAATTTCAGTTTGGCAGGAGATGACTTACTAAATTTAACTGGAACATTTTTTGAATCAAGCTATAAAAAAGTTTTTTGTTTTTTTTTTAAATATATTCACTAAAAAACATCCTACCTATAGACAAAAGGAGGTAATGGACTTTCAGACTAAGTCAAATATATATACCTGCCTCTACTCAAATATAAAAATGCATATAAAACACAGTCCATCTTTTAGATAATTGTTATGCTTTAATTTAAAATACTGCAGGATGTTACATATATCTATATATTTTATATACTGTCTCAGTTATTTCACTCAAACATTCACATATAAAATTATTACGGATGACAGTACATGTCATCTCAAATTTCCTGATGAATAATAATGATACCTAGTGTTTACTTTGTGTTTATTATTTGCCAGGTCTCTTCTAACCACTTTACAGATATTAACTTATGAGATATGTACTATTATCATCCCCTGTTTCAGACATACCGAAACTTATTACAAAACGGATAAAAAGAGCATGGACTTGGAAATCAGAGAGACCTCCAGTCCAATCCTATCCTATGCCACTTAACAGCTGTGTAACTTTGTTACTCAACTTCTCTGAGTCTCAGTTTTCTCATTTGTGAAATGGAGATAATTTAACATATCACATAGGGTTTGAGGTGGGGCAAAATAAGATACCAGGTGTAATGTTTAACAAGATTTTTGGCACATAGTAGATTAATGGAAGTTAACTCTTACTATACCAGGCTCTGAGCTAAATTTCATACTATGAAAAAAGTATAGATATAATCCTCACCTTCAGGAAGATCTCAGTATAGTGTGTTACCTAATGCTATGATATTTTCTAGGTCCTTAAGTATGATTTTTATACCTTCTTAAGGAATAGAGACACAGCAAATAATAAACATACAACTTAAAAAGACTGATACTGAAAATGTACTCAGAAAATTTGGTTAAGCTGCACATTAATTTGCCAGTGGTACAATCCATGGGAGTGATAAATATTAATATGTTTACATTATTAACTCTGAATTTTATGTTGGTAACAGTGTGCAAAATATATGTAAGGACTCCTGTCCTTGGAAGTACAATAAGACAACAAACAGTCAACTAGATTATATTTGCAGACTTTTCCCTACCAATAGACATTGCATTCATAACCGTGAAAACTGTAAAAATAACAGACTTGAGATTAAGGAAATGGTACAAATGGAATGAACACACAGAGGAACTAAATGGAATAAAGCAAATTTCAGTTTGAAGGCCCTTGAAGGTCTTCTAAGGATTCGTGTAATAGCTCTCAGCTCTAGTGCAGACGGCAAGGCAATCCAGAACGTGCCATTTACACCAGTTTGCCAAAGGCACCCAAATGGACAAGAATACCAAGAGAAAAATTGTTTTATGAGAATGATGTAAACTGTTCTGGTATAAGGGAAGACGGAAAAGAACAAAAATTCACTGAACCACAAACTTAACTAAAAACATCGAAATCTGGGAAAGCTCTGCATTATAATTTCTTTCAAAGTTTGCATTTCATTCTCAATACAACAGTTTTCATAAGTCATACAATGATGATACATATCATATAGTGATGAATCAGGTTATTTTTAACTATTTTAACTGCCCTAAGATCAACAATAATACCATTACAGAGGAAGCCTCATTAAAAGAGACGGGGAGAAACACCTCCCGCTAGGACGGTCATTTCTCTTGAAATAATCAAGTGTTCTTGGCCAAATAATAGGAATGATCATAAAATGCACCAGCTGTTAACCAATGTCTACTAAATACTATTCGTGATGCCAATATTAAAAATTTGTCTTGTGAGATCCAAAGATATTTTGGACTGCCTTCTAGTCAGCTCGATGTGCTGATAAAACGTTTCTCGAATGCTGAGAGCCGTTTGTTGTTTTTAGAATACCATGGGTTATGAATAGTCAGAGAGGAAGATGGATCACAAAATATATCCATGTGTTATTTTGTTCAGTATCTAATACATACTGCTTTGACATCTTCTAAAGGAGTTTAAAATATATATAAGTACTGTCAGTTATAAAGACAGATTTGAGAGTTTAGAAATTAGTTTAAGTTTTAATGGCAAAAATGTCACACTGCGAATATAAATTTAAAAACTCAACATTGGTTCTAAGTATAATGTCCTTAAACTTTATTTGGAGAATAAACACATAGAACTTTAATAACGTGAATTGGATTTAAAAGACAAAATCAACAACTACAAAGCTCACTTGCAAGCTTACTGAATAATAATCAAGTCACATAACTCACTTTTTCCTGAAATTCTTTAATTGAATCAGTTCTATGTATGATCAGAGATACTACCTCCAAAGAATAAAATTTCTAAAGTCCAATAAAATATCAAATTTTAAACAAACTACCTCATGTACCTTATCCTTGAGGCACAAGTGGGTGCACATGTATAAACATATGGGACGGAAAAGGCATATGTACAGGCAAGTGGCCAAAACATGAGTGTGAGAAAAGGTAGAAGGGCGGGAGACTCATCCTATTGGGGAATGAATGCTAACCTAGAGGTACAATAAGATAATAAGTATCTTTAATTTGTTTGAAATATTTCAAAAACATGAATGGAAATCATTCTTTTATCTGAATTTACTTTTGGTCTTTTTTTTAAGCTGTCACTGTATCACTTAAGTGTAGTACTTCACAAAAATCATTAATTCAATAAATTGTTGTCAAGCATCTAATATTACATGTCAGGCTCTGTTGCAGACACTGTAAATTCAATATATAAGAAAGTGTCTCACTCAAAAGGGATTTATAACCTAGTGGAGGAAGGAGGAGAATGTAATTACACGTATTATAAAGCTACAGCAGCACTTAAGAGGGGTAACTTAATTGAGATTGGGAGATCATGGGAAGTTTCTGAGAGAGGAGACATCAAACTTAAGTCTCAGGGACAAGTAAAAACCAGGCAGGAAAAAGGGGAGGGGGAGGGAGGGTAAAGGGAAGCAAAAGAATAAAGAAAGCATTCTAAGTACGAACAGGACTATATTAGAATCTTGGAGGTGAAAGAGAGCGGGCAGGATGTGTTCTATAAATATAGGGAGAGAAGAGGGAATGGATGGAAGAGCACAGGGTCGAGTTCAACAGTGAAACACTGAAGGGTTTTAAGCAGAAAAAAGATGACTAAGTACAATATGGAAAAGAGGGTTGAGGCAGGGCAGAAAAGTCAAAGTAAACTGAGTTCTCAAGAAGTTGTTTTCGAAATAAGCAGTGAGATGCTTGTGGAAAACTAGCTGAAGCTAGCACTGCTTTTCACTAAGATAAGGGAACATGAAGCAGATTCAGAGAAGAAACACAATAAGTTTGGAAGTATTTCATTTGAAACACCTATAATAATTGGCAATTCTAATCACTCTAAGCATCAAAAAATTCAAGAATGAATTAACTCTTACTTAACAAATGTAGCTTATATATTCTTTCAAAATATGAGTTCCAGGTAGGAATTAAAATACACAGAAGTTTTGAGACACAAGTTCTGGAGCCACTAATAAAACAGAACTCCTTCATTAAACCACTATGACAAGAAGCTACTTAGCTAATCTAAAAAGCTAACAGCAAACTGATATATCACATTTTTTAAATCAGATGTCCTACGTAGGATACTAGTAGCAAGCATTACCATAATCATTTTTATCTTCTAATTTTTTTATTCCTTCTAGTCTCATGATTTCCTTTCTGCCATTTCATTTTAGCTTTTTAGTAATTCTTCCAATTATACCTTTAATATTGTAAACAGAGTAATCCTATTAATTATAATATCACACATTTTTGAGCACTTTTACATATGCTACACACTAGACTAAATGCTTCATGTGTATTATCTCATTTAATCCTCACAACTCTGAGTCACTGTGGTATATTATTAAGCTCATTTTAAAATAGAAAAAAATTGAGGATAACTGACAAAGTAACTTGCCCTGGGTGAAACAGTTAAATGTGGTTCTCTGCCCTACTCCATTGTTCACATTCTTAACCATGAATACGCTGATTCCAATATTCATGGACCCCAAGCTTAACTAATTCACCCACTGGCTTTAAAATATAAACCTATTAAAAAAATTATTAAAAGGTAACTGAAGTTAGCTTTAAAATGTATACTACTTTTTTTTTTAACTTTCTCACACATTTTGTAAAAAGGATGAAAAATCTAATCAGAAATTTACCTGGCCAATCCTATCTTAAAATAAAGATAAACAAAAACAACTCATTCTAGTGTTTGTTGACTAAATGCCACTTAAATTTTTAAAAAATATATAGAATGCATTATGCCAATGTTTTCCAGTAATATGCAGATGATGATCACTACCACTGACAGAAGTGCACAAGGCTTAAAACAAAGTATTCACAGGAAACAAGCCTTGGTTGAATCACATTCTTAACAAGCTATGTGACTTTGGTAAAATTACTGAACTTCTCTATCCTTCATTTTCTTAATTTATAAAATGGGGGATACTTTCAGCTCCTTAGAAACCCTATGGGCAATTTTAATTGACTTGATGGCAATGGGTTTTTTTTTGTTGTTGTTGTTGCTGTTCTTTCCTTGGTACCTCTTTTCGTCTTCTAGAGCTCCTTTTTCTTGTTCCGTCCCTTTCATGTTGATACTCATTAGGGTTTCATTCTAAACTCCAGTTTCTTCTAAGGATTGAAAACTGTCACCCTGCACCCTGCAGACCAGGAATGCTTTTGTATTCCAGGGAATAGTGTTTGAAATAACTCAATCTGAATGCCTTTAAGTAAGACATATACAGAGTTCACCACTCCCAACTGTCTGCCATTTATCTTACCTGCCAGGTCCCTGAGACTAATTAAGTTCCTGAGACAGCTTTACCTACAGCTGATTTTGTACCATGTGCTGGGTCTATAGCAAAGAACAAAAATAAACACGATCTCTGCACTCTCTCAGCTTTCAGACCAGTGAGAAAAGCAGACAGTAACTGGGGGAGATTTTTAAAAAGTGAAGTTTCGACGAGGGTGCCAGTGCTAGTTAGTAGCAACATTGCTTAAAGTTCAGACAAATCTACCATTTAAACAAGTGCTCAATCCACTACTGTGTGCCAAATGCTCCAATATGATTTTTAATTTTACATCGAGTACAAACTGAATTTCAATTGGAGGCTTTAACATATATTCACAATTCTAGAAACAAGAAAAAAAATTCTAAACGGTAATTATAAACAGATCGCACAATATCAGTAAATGAAATGATCTCCTGAATATGGTCATTAAGAAAAATTCAAACTTCAAAGAAACTGTAAGAAAAAACTAGTTAATACCCCACAAAAACACAGCATGAAAAAATTTATTTGCCTCAAGGAAGGTTAAGAAACATGAAGCTAGAAACCTCAGAATGTCTGCAAACTAGTTAACCTCCAAGTTATCTGTGATAGTTTTCTTTCAAAAAGTACTACCTTTTTTACTACCTTCTGCAGGTAGGAATTTTAAAACTATTGAAATACTATTTGGTCGATTTTCCACTCAAATATGTATTAATTAAATTATGATGATTTCAGGAGATACATTTTGGGTTAGAAAAGTCTAACCATTATATGAAAACACAGCAGTTGTGGTGCTTTGCTTTTAATGGTTCCTGTAGAATTTTTTGGTAACTACTTGTTAATTATCTCACTTTCTAGTTTGCTAACTTTTCTCCTACTAAGTAAACACCTGAAAGATACATTGGAGATTTTGACACCAAAGTGCTAAGTATTTCTTAAAACAAAGTGCTAAATATTTCTTAAAATTTCAACTTAGAAATCGCCCTAGTTTTAGACAATTTACTTGATTTAAAGCAGTAATTCTACTTTGAGTGCTATGGTGGTGGGAGGGGAAGAAAAATGCCTTTAATACATTATATAGTCACTAAAATTAGAAAACTTTGTTCTTACTATCTTTAGGGGAACACTACCTCTTTCCAATGCTATAAACACTCCAGGGAAAGAGACTTATACGGCTGGATAGGTTAAGTGAAATTTAAAAAGTTGTGTCTCTTCAGAGCTATTAATATGCAAAAACGCATCCTGTTTCATGATTATCCGAGATGATAATGATAGTAACAAAAATACCAAGAAATCAAACCCGCTGCCATCAAGTAGACTGACTCATGGCGAACCCATGTAGAACTGCTCCATAAGACTTTCTCGCCTGTAATCTTAGTAAAAATAGATCACCAGGCCTTTCTTCTATGGCACCGAGGGGTGGGTTTAAATCGCCAACCTTTAGGTTTGTAGCTGAGTGAAACCGTTTGCGCCACCATGTTGTTGTTCCGTGTCCTGGTGTCAATTCCAACTCACAGTGCCGTTTAGGACAGAGTAGAACCGCACCATACGGATTCCTAGGCTGTAATCTTTAGGAGAGCAGATCACCACAGCAGACCATCAGGTCTCTTCTCCCCAGAGCTGCTGGTGGGTTTGAACCTCCCACCTTTCAGAGACACACTTTAACCACTGCACCATGATGGGCGTTTAACAAGCATCTGGAGATGAATGTATTCCAGTCTCTCCCCCCGCCCCCATCCGAGGCCTTCGATACACTCATTCACATGAAAGTAAACATGTTTGCGAACGTATATTTGCCCCAAGCACCCCAGCCCTTGGATCCCGCATTCCGTTTCTTAAACTTGGCTCCTTCAGGAGGTCCCAAGCTCTTCCTACTTCCTCATGCCCAGATTGGTCCTGAGCCAAGCGGATTTCCCACTAGCACGCGTAGGCCATGTTCTTTCTCCCAGAGGCGAGTAAGGGAACAGAAACACCTACGGTCGCAACCCACCTCCCCTAGACCGTCACAGTCGTCACTCACGTGAGGCGGTGGCCGGTGGGACCCAGATAGCCTCGGGCCAGCGTAGCTGGTACACCTTCCGTCACGCTATAGCAATGAGAAAGGACCCAATGGGGTGTCCCCACTAAATGCCTGAGCGATGCACAAATTAAACCCCAAGTTCTGTTGCCCCTTCTTTTGCATAGTTTTGTATACCAACCAAATCACGATCCTCGCCTCCCAGTCCCTCACTCAACACCGCCCTTGCACTTCCTCCTCGGCCGCTACATTTTGTCGTCGGATCAGGCAAGGGATTGTGCACCGGAAGTCGGGGACTTTCCTTCGGGCTGCGTCGCGGAGGCTGTGAAGTCAAAGGACCGGTCCGGCTGGGTCTGCGGGAGGGGCGGAGGAGGGAAGAGGCTGGGAACTGTCAGTGGCGGGGCCGGGACGTGTGCTTCCGGCCAGGTTCTGAGCTGGGAGCTTTAGGTGGTTAAGCTCGCAGGCAAAGCGCAACCTCGGAGCTCCCAGCGCTCCAGGAATGGTCTGTTTTGTAGAAGCTCATTAAGTGCAGGGACTAGTGCACTAAGGCGCAGCTGCAACGCCAGCCACAGCGGCAGTGTAGAGGTCCTCTATAGAAGCTTCATCCCCCTTGTCCGTGTGCCTGCCTGCGCCCCCAGACTCAGAGGCAGGTACTCGGGTAACCTAGTTTTTTGTGTCTTCGTGGGTGGGGCTGGTGGGAGGTAGAATTACGTCAGGTGCAGCGAATGGCCCTGGATGACCATAGTGAAAACTATAGAGGAGCTGCGGAGCTTCTTGCTGCTAGTTACTGTCTTCATTTCTAGCTACAGCTGCCCGCTACCTTATCACACATTTACCTTAATCCTCTGGGTACTTTGAAAGTAACCACTGCACTACTGCTTAAAAGGAAGAATAAAAGAAGAGGTTAGACAATATGGAATCTAACCTCCATTGTTCACCACAGATGCGAACTCTTGCTTTGGTCCCTTTCTTGTTGTCAGGGTTTAGTCAGTTGTCGAAGTTTAACATCCCCCTGTGCAATGGGAGGAAGTGAAAAAGTGGAAGGAAGTCACTTTAGGATTGTCAGTGGTTTCTTTCTAAGGCCTTCTGTTCCTGTTTCTGTTTAGGACAAAAGTCAACTTTTTGAGGGAAGATTATATAAAATAGATGAACGACTGGTATCGTTTTTCAGTTAAATGTGTAAACTGTTTTATTCATGCTGAAATCAATATCATTTGCCCCCCCCCTTTTTTTTTTTTTTTACTTTTTTTCCCCATTTGAGGCATTAGACTTCAAATTCTTTAGGGCAGAAATTTTGTCTTGTTCGCTATTATTGGCCTAGCAGCTGGAAAAGTAAACAAGAAAGCCGACTTATAAACCAGTTACCCAATTCATGGAGGCCCCACACGTGTAGAGTAGAACTGTGCTCTGTAGTTCTCACTATGGATTTACTGGCTTCTCAAAAGTATATCGCCAGATGTATGTTCCATGGTGATTCTGGGTGGATGAAACCTCCAGCCTTTCGGTTAGCAGCCTAGTGGGTTAACCTGTATGTTGTTGGATGAATTAATTTGCAAACCCAACTACTTACTTTGATGGTTATTCTCAACCTATCCTCTCTCCTCAGCTGTCATCCCACCCTTCCATTTACTATCTTCCATTCACCAAGTAAGTAAATGTGTGTGTGTGTGTGTGTGTGTGTGTGTGTGTGTGTATTTTTTGGTGAGCCCTTGTATGTACACCCATCTAAGAGAGAATTGAAGCAGACCACTGAACTGTTCTATGCTAATGTAGTGCTTTATCTCTTCAAATTCTTTGCATCTTATTTATCTGGTTCTTTCTGTTTTTAGTTTTTCGAAAAGGTGTATAATTGAAAATTGAATCGTATACTATGGTAGGATTGCATAATAAAATATAACAGTCTCATCTTTCCTATATTGAGTCCTGTTCTTCAAAGATAACCACTTTTAACCTTTTTTTTCTAATTTTAGATATTTACGTTGAGTAATAAGTTAAACTGCTAATTTTTTTTTCCACTGATTTATGACATCTGCTTCCAGAAAGTCATAGCCTTGAAAACCCTAAGGAGCAGTTATACTCTGCGTACATGGGGTCTTCATGAGTCAGAATAGACTCCACAGCAACTAAAAACAACACGATAGCTCACACCACACACAGCCTCTGTAAACAGTATATGTAAACTCTACTTCTTTTCACATCAAGTTTTGAAAATATATTTTGGCCCCTTATGTGATAGAAACTCACTAATGCCTTGAATATCTATCTTCAAACGTTCCATTTCGTTTTTGACTACTGTCCACTTTCCTTGATTTATACTTCCTGCATTCCATGTTCCAGTTATTAATGGATGTTTGCAACAGTTTCTTCTCATTTTGAGTCATGTACATTGGCAAATGCAGGTGCCGGAAGCTTTACCCCATTCATATCATTAAGGTTGACTCTACATTAAGGAGGCAGCTTTTCTCCGGTCGTATTTTGAGTGCTTTCCAACCTGAGGGCTCGTCTTCTGGCATTATATCAGACAATGGTCCACTGCTATCCATAAGATTTCCCCTGGCCAGTTTTTTCAGAAGTAAATCACCAGGTCCTTCTTCTCAGTCTGTCTTAAGACTCTGGAAGTTCTGCTGAAACCTGTCCACCCTGAGTGACCCTGCTGGTGTTTGAAATACTGGTGGCATAGCTTCTAGCATCACAGCAACCCCCCAGCCATTACAGTAGGACAAACTGACAGATGAGTAGTGGAGTGCATTAGTGAGCTGAAATGGACTGCTGTTGACCATAATGAATCAGGTAATCATATGGTCTACCATGTTGGGAATAACACATTGAAGAGGAATGGTGTCACATTTGTCGTCAAAAAGATTTCGAGATCTGTACTGAAATACAATGGTGTCAGTGATAGAATAATATCCATATGCCTACAAGGAAGACCAGTTAATATGAGTATTCAAATTTATGCACCAACCACTAATGCCAAAGATGAAGAAATTGAAGATTTTTCCTAACTTCAGCAGTCTGAAATTAATCATACATGCAGTCAAGGTGCATTGATAATTACTGGTGATTCGAATGCAAAAGGTGGAAACAAAGAAGAAGTATTGGTGGTTGGGAAACGGGCCTTGGTGATAGAAACAATGTGGGAAATTGCATGATAGAATTTTGCAAGATCAATGACTTAAGCACTGGAAATCCTTTTTTTCAACAACATAAACGGTGGCAATACTCATGAACCTCACCAAATGGAATACCCAGGAATCGAATTGACTATATCTCTGGCAATCAATGTCATCAGTCAACTAATGGCCAACTGTGTTACAGAACATCAGTTGCTCATATGCAGGTTCAAGTTGAAGCTGAAAAAAATTAAAACATGTCTGAAAGAGCCAAAGTACAACCTTGAGTATATCCCACTTGAAGTTAGAGGCCATCTCAAGAATAGACTGATGCATTGAATACTAATGACTGAAGACCAGACAAGTTGTGGAGTAACATCAATGACGTTATACGTGAGGAAAGCAAACGGTCATTAAAAAAAACAGAAAAGAAAAAAAAAGACCAAAATGGTATAAGAAGAGACTCTAAACTTTCTCTTGAACATAGAGTAGCTAAAATGAATGGAAGAAATGAAGTAAAAGGGTTGAAGAGAAAATTTCAAAAGGCAGCTCAACAAGACAAATTAAAGTATTATAGTGAAATGTGCAAAGGCCTGGATTTAGAAAACCAAAAGGGCAGAATCTGAGAGAACTGAAGAAAAAAATTCAAGACTTGAGTTGCAATAGTGAAGGACCGTATGGACAAAAAATTGAATGATCCAGGAAGCATCAAAAGAAGATGAAAGGAATACGCTGAGTCACTGTACCAAAAAGAATTTGTCAACGTTCAACCATTTTGAGAGGCAGCATATGATCAAGAACCACTAGTACTGAAGGAAGAAGGCCAAGCTGCACTGAAGGCATTGGTGAAAAACAAGTCTCCAGGAATTGACATAATACTGGTTGAGATGTTTCAACAAACAAATGCAGCGCTGAAAGTGCTCACTCATCTGTGCCAAGAAATTTGAAAGACAGCTCCCTGGCCAACCGACTGAAGAGATCGATATTCATGCCCATTCCAAAGAAAGATGATCCAACTGAATGCAGAAATTTATCGGACAGTACCATTAATATCACATACAACTAAAATTATGCTAAAAAAAAGAAGATGGAAAATGGTTGCAATAGTACATCAACGGGGAACTGCCAGAAATTCAAGCCAGATTCAGAAGAGGACTTGGAACAAAGGATATCATGGCTGAAAGCAGAGAATACCAGAAAGACCATACAAATGCATTTGACTCTGTGGATCATAACAAATTATGGATAACATTACAAAGAATGGGAATTCCAGAATACTTAATTGTGCTCCTTCAGAATGTGTACACAGACTGAGAAGTGGTTGCTCAAAGAGAACAGGGCTTTTGAAAGGTTCACAGTGGTTTAGGAACAGTTCAATAATTGCCAGCATAAAAGAGGGCAGCATATGCATTGCATAGTAACCAGATCTGTTGCAGGTGCGATTTTGACCTGAGTGGGAAACAAACAGCAGTGCTCTGCTCAAAGATGGATGCCGACCATGCGTCTTTGAATGTGTGTTGCTCTCTACAGTCCTGCCAGTAAACCAGTCTCCTGCATGGGTACAGAAAGTTTCAGGAGCCTGATGTAGGATACTGGATTATTTGCTCAGCATACAGATTGAATAAGTATGGTGAAATGATACAGCCCTGACACACACCTTTCCTGATTTTAAACTACGCAGTATCCTTTTGTTGTGTTCCAGGGCTTCAAACTGGTTCAGAGAAGCTGGGATACATGAAGAAGAACAGAGTATCAGGATTGGAGGAAGACTAATGAACAATGAAGAAATCTGTCTTGGAAGAAGTACAGCCAGAATGGTCCTTAGAAACAAGGGTGACAAGATTTATTCTCACATACTTTGCACCTGTTATTGGGAAATACCAGTCCCTGGAGAAGGACACCATGCTTAGCAAAGTAGAGGGTCATTGAAAAAGAGGAAGACCCTCAACAAGATTGATTGACACAGTGGCCGCAACAGTGAGTTCAAGTCTAACAAGATTGTGAGGATTGCACAGAACCAGTGTTTCCTTCTGTTTGTTGTACGTAGTGTCACTATGAGTCAGAACGAACTAGACTGATGGCACCTAACAACAACAATGAAGTGTCTGTAGTTATAATCTCATTTGTAAATGGGTAGTCTTTGTTATGCTAATGAGGAAGAGATTCTTTAAAATGTGTTTTGAGTCAGTCTTTGTTGAGATGTGAAAGAGATTAAACAAGCAAATGAAGGAAGCAGAGATGGGGAGAGAGATGTGATGCCACATGAAAATCACCAAGAAGGCAAAGAATAGAAGCTGAAGAGAAGGACCTTGCACCAGAATCGACAGAGAGAGAAAGCCTTCCCCTAGAGCTGGTGCTCTGAATTAGGACATCTAGCCTCCTGAAGTGTGAGAAAATAAATTTGTGCTAGTTAAACCACCCACTCATAGTATTTCTGTTATAGCAACATCAGATAACTGAGACATTGTATTTCTTATATAATGTATGGCTTTGTATATATTTTTCAATTTAGAACCAAGAAGTATGCTATGATACATTTCCTTTCCTATGTTTTACTTGCATGATCGCTGTGCCACACTAAGGAAAATATAATATCAAGGTCAAATGGATTCTTCTTTTTCTCTCTCAAATGAAAAAAAAAAAAATGCCATAGTTGTGTTTGTTTTATTTTTTAGAACAAATGGTTATATAGTTTTTAACTCTCCTTACTTTCATGCTCGTGTTTCTCCTTTCTTCTTGGGAAAGTGTATGCTTTTTAAACCAGGCCTTCTCATTATTTGCATAGCTTAGACTCCACCCTTCTGTTTCTCCTTTTGAAGGAATTTCTTTGGAGTCCAGTGATTTCTATTCAATCAGAACAGATTGCTTCCTAAGCCTATTGTATAGCCTCTCTCCTGTATTTATATTCATTGAAATCTTGGGTAAGTGTCATTATTTCTTGAACCCAATATCTACTGTTATTTGGTTTTCTCCTCTGTTCTGCTAAAGTCCATCATAAAATAAAAATGTTCACAAAATATATGTGGATGGTGATTTTATTTTTTAATGTTTGTATGGCTGTAAGTTATTGTTTTGCTTTTATGATTGATCATTTGGTTGGGTATACTATCAAAATCATGTTCCTTCAAATCTTGGACGTTTTCATGATCTTCTAACTTCCATTGTTGCTGATGAGACATCTAATGCGTTTTAATTTATTGGTAGCTGAACTACTTCTTTTCCCTCTGAAATGTTTAAGGTTGTCTAGTAATGCTTGATGCTTTGAATATGTGTGGTGACATGCCTTGGTATGAGCTCATTCACCTTCAAATGAACTCATTCAACAGAGTTAGTATAGGTGGGTACCTCAGAGTATTTCTTTTTGCTTATCCTCCTTGAAATTATCTTTTTAATTTTAAGGTATATATTGCTCTGGGGAATTTTCTTCTATTTCATAATTTCTTCTCCTTTATTTCGTATGTTCCTGTTCTCTCTCTCTTATAAGTCCTGGAAGGTAGATGTTTGTTTCTTGACTTGACCCACTACGTTTATTATCTTTTCTCATATGGATCATAACTTAAGACTATTTTTAACTTGAAAAGAAACTATTAAATAGTTTATCAAAATTCTTGTGCCATTTTATATTCTTACCAGTCATATATTAGAGCTCCAGTTCCACATTTTCCTCCTTACTTGGTATTGCTTGCCTTTTTAATTTTAGCTATTCTGTTAGGTATGAAATGGTAGATAATTGTGGCTTTAATTTACATTGTCGTGATGTTTAGTAATATTGAGTAATTTTTCATATACTTATTTTCCATTTGTATACCTTCTTTTGTGAAAATGTATACTCAAGAGTTTTGCTTATTTACATGTTGGTTTCTATGTCTTTTGTTATTGAGATGTAGGAGTGCTTTATATATTCTGGATATAAGTCTTTTATCACACACACACGTAGACACATACATGTACACACACATTATAAAAATGCCAGATACGTGTGTGTGTGTGTGTATCTACATATACACACACACACAACAACCAACCTGTTGCCGTTGAGTCAATTCTGACTCATAGCAACCCTACAGGACGGGGTAGAACTGCCACATAGGGTTTCCAAGGAGCATGTGGTGAATTCAAACTGCCGGCCCTTTGGTTAGCAGACGTAGCTTTTAACCACTACCCCACCAGGGTTTCCATATATATGTACATAGTGCCATGTATATATACATACACGCATATATATTAGTTCCAGTCTTTCCTTGCATTTTCATTTTCATAAGGGTATCTTTTGATGTGGAGATGTTTTTAATTTTGAAGAAGCTATCAAATTTGTCTTTTATGGTTCATGCTTTTTGTATCCAGCTCAAGAAATCTTTGCCAAAACTAAGATTGCAAAGATATTTTCTTATGTTTTCTTTAGAAGATTTGTAGTTTTGGCTTTTACATTTAGGCCTATGATCCATCTCAAATTAATTTTTATGGAAGGTATTCATCAAGATATCCACATGAAGGTTCATGTTTTTAACACGTGAATATCTTGTTGGTCTATCACCATTTGTTAAAAAGATTTTCCTTTCCAATTGAATTCCTTCGTCTTTGTTGAAAATTAATTTATTATATTTTTTTATTTTAAATTATAAAATATATGGTGTATAGCACACACACGTGTGTGTACATATATGTATATATATATATAGATGGATATAGATATATGGTATTGAAATTATGAATCATAACAATACTATGAACACTAATTACCTAACACTTAAAAAAAAAAAAAAAAGAACTAGTATATTAGCCTAGATTTTTGAAGCTTCTTGTGGGTTTTCCTCTAATATCACCCTTGCTCTTCATCCAGTGATAACCATATCCTGAGTTTTTCTTTCTTTTTTTTTTATTAGTCTCTTCCTTTGATGGCACAGCAGTTAACAGTTTGGCTGCTAACCAAAAAGTCGGCAGTTCGAATCCACTAGGCGCTCCTTGGAAACCCTATGGAACAATTCTGCTCTGTCCTATAGGGTGGCTATGAGTCAGAGTCGAGTCAACAGCAACGGGTTTTTGAGTTTTTGAGTCTCACCATATATGTAAGTATTCCTGAACCATTTCTTATTTAGTTTTGCTTTTTTTCTAGATTTATGAAAATGTTGTGTTTTGTGTGATTTGTTTTTCACTTAGTGTTATATTTCTGTAATTCACCCATGCTATTCACTTGCTTTTCATCCTGTATAATCTCCCACTGGGTGAATATAGCAAGGCTTATTCAATCTTTCACCTGTCATTGGACATTTATGTTGTTTCCAGTTTGTAGATGCTAGGAACAGTGCTGCTCTGATCTTTCTTGTATGCATCTCCTATTTACATGAATCAGAGTTTTGGCAGGAGTGGAACAGCAAAATAGTGCCAAACTTTCTTCCAAAGTGATTGCACCAATTTATATTCCCACTTAGAGTGAGAGCTCATATTTCTCCATAGCCTCACCAACATTATACGTTATCAGATTTATTAATTTTTATCAGTCTTGTGGCTGTAAATTTTCAGGTGGCTTTAATGAGTGGTTCCTTGATTACTAATGAGATTGTTTATCCTCTCATGTGTTTATTGTTCATTCCCCTTACTCTTTTGTGAAATACGCTTTTCTATGATCTTGTGCTTTTATATAACGAGTGCAGTATCTTCTCAAATCTCTGTAAGTATATTAGTTATTACTTTTTTTATTTTCAGAAATTATTTTGGTTGCCTCCAAGGCTGGATATTTTTGGTTAATTTTATTCTTTGCCTTTTTTGCAGTAGTCTTTACTCAACTCCGTGATGATTCCTGGACCATTCATTACTTAAGAGTTAAGGAAGGCTGTCTGGGGGTTTTGTGTATATGCACAAGGCTTGTTGATTGGCTCGCTTTGTTTGAGAATGGCTGGGTGGAGAACCACATATTACATCAGGGTCTTAGAAATTACAGAAGTAAGAGGCATTTACTTTTGGCCTCAGTGCTCTTATCAGCTACTATAATTCTCCTCTGACAGTTTGTTCAATTACATTAGGGAATGTTTTTTGTTGTTTTTTTTTTTATTATTTATTTTTGCTTACAGGGTAAACACCTGGCAACTGTTGAGGGACTGGTGGCAGAGTTATCCTATTTTTCAAGCCTTCGCATCATCCTGATTTTAAGCCCTCTTCTGATGCTGTTCCTGACTTGTCTGAGTTTGAAGCCTCTAAATCTAAAGAAGTCAAAGACACCTCTTGAGTATTATAAGCTGTAGCTTTCTTCTTTCTGACTTTTATGACAATTCTCTTCTATATGTATTTTGCTTTTCAGCAGCTCATAGTCCTCTACCTTGTTATGAGTTCATACATTTTCAAAATTCCTTTTATATATATGTGTATATATATATGAAAAAGGAAACCCTGGTGGCTTAGTGGTTAAGTGCTACAGCTGCTAACCAAGAGGTCGGCAGTTCAGATCCACCAGGTGCTCCTTGGAAACTCTGTGGGGCAGTTCTACTCTGTCCTATAGGGTCGCTATGAGTCGGAATCAACTTGACAGCAGGGGGTTTTATATATAAAAAAAGAAATTTATATAAATATATATATAACCCAGACCCAGTGCTGTCGGGTCAATTCAACTCATAGCGACCCTATAGGACAGAGCAGAACTGCCCCATATATATGTGTATACATATGTATATATATATGTATGTATGAAAACCCTGGTGGCGTAGTGGTTAAGTGCTACGGCTGTTAACCAAGAGGTCGGCAGTTTGAATCTGCCAGGCGCTCTTTGGAAGCTGTATGGTGCAGTTCTACTCTGTCCTATAGGGTCGATAAGAGTCGGAATTGACTTGACAGTTTGGGTTTTTTTGGTATATGTATATATATGTGTATTTAATAAGGTTTCCGGACAGACGTGACAAAAATGGTCTATCTTGGACTGGAATTTGAGCATTTTTATTTTAAAAGCTGAGAAGGGAAGGAGGCAGTACTTGACTAACAGAATGTCTTTTTTAATGAGATACCTGGGTGAGAGAGAAATTTTGTGTCAGGGGACCTTTTTCGTTGTTGCCTTGATGTGATTCAAATTGATTTGGAGCAAGTTTCTTAATTTCTGTGCTTTCCCATTACACAACTCTGGAGGCACCATTTACTCTGAAGTCAATGCAAATAGGACCCCTCAGGTTCTACACATGGAACATCTGTCTATAAACCAGAGGCAGTAACAATCTATCAGGATTGTCGAAGGAGATAAAGATGGTCGCTTAGGTAACAGCACCTAGCACAAAAACAGAAATTCGTTAGTTGTTCCGTTAACATTATACAGACTTGTGTTGCCAGGTTTCGTTTTACTAGCATTAGTCAAAACCCAAAAACCAAACCCATTGGCGTCGAGTAGATTCCGACTCATAGCAACTTGATTATTTAGTTTCTGGTTGGTATATTTCCTCTTTCCTGACTTTCCTCACTCTTTGAGAAGGAAAGGTTGTTGATGGTCTGTGGGTTATTCAAGTTTTAGGTAAAGAGAAGAGCCTTATTATTATTGAAGATGTTATTATTGTTTAGGTGGAAGTTTACAGAGCAAATTAGTTTCCCATTCAAAAATTTATACACGGCTTGTTTTATGGCATTGGTTGCAAACCCCTGAAGGTGTTAGCACTCTTCCACCTTCCTTCCTGTGTTTGCTTGTCCATTCGTCCAGCTTTCCTGCCCCTACCATCCTTCTGAACTTTGCTTTTGGGCAAATGCTACCCTTTAAGTCTCATATAGTTGATTGTTCTGAGATGTACGTTCCTCATTGCTATTGTTCATTTTATAGTCCTGTTGTATGGCTATAATATGGTCTCCGGGAGTGATTTCAGTTCTGAGTTTGAAGGGTGTCTAAGGGCCAGTCTTGGCGGTTCACACCAATCTACCAGACCACTAAGTCTGGTCTTTTTTATGAGTTTGAATTTTGTTCTACATTTTTCTCCCACTCTGTCCATGACCTAATAGTGTGGTCCCTGTCAAAGAGTTCAGTAGTACTAGCTGGGCCCCGTCTAGTTCTTCTGGCCTCAGGCTGGTGGTGGGCATGGACTAATTATTTCCTTGAGTCTTTGGTTTTCTTCACTCTTTGCTCTGGACGGATGTGACCAATTGTTGTATCTTAGATGGGCACTTGAAAGCTTTTAAGACCCCAGTCTCTACTCATCAAGGTAGGATGTAGAACATTGTCTATATGGATTATGACATACCAATTGACCTAGATGTCCCCCAAGACTATGGTCTCCAGTCCTCAAGCCCAGTATCTCAGCCCGGGAGGTGTATGGTATAGCTAAGAAGTTTTTGTGACTGTGTCCCCTGTGTGCACAATCCATACATGGGTATGTTTGTGGCATGTACACATGTATATGTACATGGGTGTATTTTCATATGCACTCCTTCCCCTGTTCAGCTTACATATCTACCTGTGTATCCACCTGTATGTTACTGTTCGTCATTACTGTTGTTGCAGGATTGTATATGTATTATATTTACTATTGTTGCCATTTTACTTTTGCGTAGCTTTCAATGTCTTCCTTCACCTTGGTTATGTTGTGCTGACTTCCCCCATATAGTGTATTTTCTCTCCCTTCACCAAAATTTGTGTGTGCCTACTATCTAGTTAGTAGTTTTTCCTCCTATACCCTCCCCCTCCGCGCATCCCTGTAACCATCAAAGAATGTTTCTGTCTGTGTGAAAACCTTTTCTTAACTGCTTATAATAGTGGTCCCATACAATGTTTGTCCTTCTGCGATTGGCTTACTTCATTCAGCATAATGTCCCCCAGGTTCATCTATGTTGTGAGATGTTTCACAGATTTGTTGTTACTCTTTAACATTGCGATGTATTCCATTGTGTGTATGTACCACAGTTTGTTTATCCATTCATTCATTGTTGTGCACTTAGGCCGTTTCCATCTTTTTGCTATTGTAAATAATGCCGCAGTGAACAAGGTTGTGAATATGTCTATTCATGTCAGGGCTTTTATTTCTCTAGGATATATACCTAGGATCATATGGTGTTTTTATTCCTAGGATCATATGGTGTTTTTATTTCTAGGATCATATGGTGTTTTTATTCCTAGATTTTTAAGGAAACGCCATATCATTTTCCACAGTGATTGTACCATTTTACATTCCCACCAACAATGTACGAGAGCTCCGATCTCCCTACAGCCTCTCTGGCATCTGTCGTTTTCTGTTTTTTTTGATCAGTGCCATTCTTACCAGTGTGGGATGGTATCTCATTATAGTTTTGATTTGCATCTCTCAAATGGCTAATGATTGCGAGTATCTCTTCATGTATTTGTTGGCTGCCTGGATGTCTTCTTTGGTGACGTGTCCATTCATGTCCTTTGCCCATTTTTTAACTGGATTGTTTGTGTTTTTGTTGTTGAATTGTTGGAGATGTCTATAAATTTGAGAGATTAGACCCCTTGTCAGATATGTTGCAGCCAAAAATTTTTTCCCAGTCTGTGAGTTTCATTTTACTTTTCTGGAAAAGTCTTTCGATGAATGTAAGTATTTGATTTTCATGATGTCCCAATCGTCTAGTTTATATTCTGTTGTTTGCACTTTTTTAGTTATGTTTCATGGTCTGTTTATGCTGTGAATTAGGGCTCCTAGATTTGCCCTTATTTTTTCTTCTGTGATCTTTATGGTTTTAGGTTTTACATTTAGGTCTTTCGTCTGTCACGTGTTAGATTTTGTGTATGGTGTGAGATATGGATCCAGTTTCATTTTTATGCAAATGGATATCCAGTTTTGCCAGCACCATTTGTTAACAAGGCTATCTCTTTCCTATTTAATGATCTTTGGCCCTTTGTCAAAGATCAGCTGACCATAGGTGGATGGATTTATTTCTGGGTTCCCAATTCTGTTCCATTGGTCTATGTGCCTATTCTTGTACTAGTACCAGGCTGTTTTGACTACCGTGGCTATATTAGAAGCTCTGAGATTGGGAGTGTGAGCCCTCCTACTTTGTTGTTGTTCTTCTTCAGGAGTGCTTTACTTATTCAGGGCCTCTTTCCTTTACATATAAAGTTGATGATAGTTTTTTCCATCTTTAAAGAATGTTGTTGGACACACAGTACAGGAGAGGTCAGCACAACTGGACTAAACCAAAAGCAAAAAAGTTTCCTGAATAAACTGAACACTTCAAAGGCCAGCATAGCAGGGTCAGGGGTTTGGGGACCATGGTTTCAGGGGACATCTAGGTCAATTGGCATGAGAAAATCTATTAAGAAAACATTCTGCACCCCATTTTGGAGGGTGGCGTCTGGGGTTTTAAACTCTAGCAAGTGGCCATCTAAGATGCATCAATTGGTCTCAACCCACATGGAGCAAAGAAGAATGAAGAATGCCAAAGACACAAGGTAAGCATGAGCCCAAGAGTCAGAATAGGCCACATAAATCAGAGACTACATCAGCCTGAGACCAGAAGAACTAGATGGTACCTGGCTACAACCTATGACTGCCATGACAGAGAACAGAACAGGGAATCCCTGAAAGAGCAGGAGAGCAGTGGGATGCAGACCTCAAATTCTTGTGAGAAGACCAAAGTTAATGATCTGACTGAGACTAGAAGGATCCTGGAGGTCATGGTACCCA
Organism: Elephas maximus indicus; assembly: GCF_024166365.1. NCBI lineage: Eukaryota > Metazoa > Chordata > Mammalia > Proboscidea > Elephantidae > Elephas > Elephas maximus. The sequence goes on from NC_064823.1 coordinate 45,303,567, forward strand.
GACCCTCTGTTAGCCCAAGACAGGAACCATTCCCAAAGCCAACCCTTCAGACGGGGATTGGACTGGACTATAAGACAGAAAATGATACTGGTGAGGAGTGAGCTTCTTGGATCAAGTAGAAACATGAAACTATATGTGCAGCTCCTGTTTGGAGGGGAGATGTGAAGGCCGAGGGGGAAAGAAGGTAGATGAATGGACGTGGATATACAGGATGGAGAGAAGCAGTGTGCTGTGTCATTATGGGGAGAGCAAATAGGAGTATATAGCAAGGTGTGTATAAGGTTTTGTATGAGAGACAGACTTGATTTGTAAACTTTCACTTAAAGCACAATAAAAAAAAAAGAATGTTGTTGGAATTTGGATCATGATTGTATTATATCTGTAGATGGTTTTGGGTAGTACTGGCATTTTCACAATGTTCAGTTTTCCTATCCATGAGCATGGTATGTTTTTCCATTTACCTAGGTTTCTTTTGGTTTCTTGCAGTACTGTTTTGTAGTTTTCTTTATTTAAGTTTTTTACATCACTAGTTAGGTTTATTCCGAAGTATTTTATGTTCTGGGAGGGTATGGTAAATGGTATTGTTTTCCTGATTTCCATTTCAGAGTTCTCTTGATTAATGTAGAGGAATCTGACTGATTTTTGTTTTTTAATTTGTACCCCATCACTTTGCTAAATTCTTCTATTAGATCCAGTAGTTTTCTTGTAAAGTCTCTGGGATTTTCTGTGTATAGTATTATGTCATCTGCAAATAGGAATAGTTTTACTTCTTCCTTACCAATTTGGATACCTTTTATTTCCGTATTTCCCCTTTTTGCTCTAGTTAGGACTTCTAATACAGTATTGAATAAAAATGGTGATAAAGGGCATCCTTTTCTATTTCCCATTCTCAAGGGGAATGCTTTCAGTCTCTCTCCATTGAGAATAATGTTGGCTGTTGATTTTATATATATGTCCTTAATTATGTTTAGGAATTTCCCTTCTATTTCTATTTTGCTGAGAATTTTTGTCATGAATGGGTTTGGACTTTATCAGATGCCTTTTCTGCATCAATTGTGATTCTTTCCTTTGTTTATGTGATGATTTACAGTGATTGATTTTCTAATGTTGATCCATCCTTGCCTACCTCATATGAATCACACTTGGTCATGGTGTATTATTATTTTTTTTGATATGCTGTTGAATTCTGTTGGCTAAGATTTTGTTGAGAATTTTTGTGTCTATATTCACGAGGGATATTGGTCTATAGGTTTCTTTTTTCGTGTTATCTTTCCCTGGCTTTGGTATCAAGGTTATGCTGGCTTTATAGAATGAGTTTGGGAATATCCCTTACTTTTCTATGTTCTGGAATAGTTTGAGTAGGATTGGTGTCAACTCTTCTCTGAATGTTTGGTAGAATTCTCCGGCAAAGCCATCTGGGCCAGGACTTTTTTGTTGTTTGGAGTTTCTTTATGAGCACTTCAATTTCTTCTTTTGTTATGGGTCTGTTTAAATTTTCTGTTTGAGTTTGTGGTAGCTTAGGTAGCTAGTGTTTCTAGAACTTTGCCCATTTCTTCAGGTTTTTCAAATTTGTTGGAGTACAGTTTTTCGTAGTATTCTTTTATCCTTTTTAATCTCAGTTATTTCTGTTGTAATGTAGCTCATCTCATTTGTTATTTTGGTTATTTGCATCTTCTCATTCTTTTCTTTTGTTAGTTTGGCCAGTGGTTTGTCTGTTTCGTTGATCCTCTCAAAGAACCAACTTCTAGTCTTGTTGATTCTTTCTATTGTTTTTCTGCTTTTACTTCTGTTCTGATCTTTGTTATTTCCTTTTTTTCTGGTGCCTGTGGGCTTCTTTTGCTGCTCCTTTTCTATTTGTTCAAGTTGTAGGGTTAAGCTATTGATTTTGACACTTTCTTTTTTGATGTGTGTTTGTACTGTTATGGATTCTCCTTTGAGCATTGCTTTTGCTGTGTCTCACAGGTTTTGCTATGTTGTTTTCATTCTTATTTGATTCTAGGACTTTTTTTAATTTCATTTTTAATTTCTTCTATTATCCCGTGGTTTTTCAATAAGAGGTTATTCAGTTTCTATGTATTTGATTTTTTTCCCCAGTTCTTCCTGTTATTGATTTCAAGTTTTATAGAGTTGTGGTCAGAGAAGATGCTTTGTATTATTTTGATGTTTTTGAATTTATTGTGGCTCGCTTTGTGGCCTCAAATATGGTCTGTTGTGGAGAATGATCCATGTACATTGGAGAAGAATGTGTACTGTGCTGCTGTTGGTTGGGAGAGGAGCCTTACTGATAGGAATGTGTAATAACAGACTTCTGAAACTCTTAAAGCTTTTAGGGTTTCATTGAACATGAAATGTTATATCATTTTCTTTTTATGCCATTAAACAAAACCTTGATATTGATTTAGAGCTTCAATATAAATTTATATTTGTGTTTTTTTTTTTCCATTTTGATATTATCTTAGAATTTTTTAAGTTTGGCATTTTTTACTGTGTTCAAATTGTTATGTTATTCCAAGCTGTATATTAATAAATCATGTTTAAGGTGAGAAAACACTGCCTTAGTGTTTGGTAGATTGATCATAAAGTTCTTTCTCTTTTTCTTTTCCCCCAGATAATTCTAGACAATTTACGACTCTGAAAATGTTCCCCTTGGAGGATGCTGAAATGGGTGCTTTTACCTTCTTTGCCTCAGCCCTGCCACATGATGTTTGTGGAAGCAATGGGCTTCCTCTCACACCAAATTCCATTAAAATTTTGGGGCGCTTTCAAATCCTCAAGACCATTACCCATCCCAGACTGTGCCAGTATGTGGATATTTCTAGGGGAAAACATGGTGAGTTTTTTTGTTTGTTTTTCCCCTATTTTATGTTCTCTGCTCTGTTATCCTGATTAAGTTATAAATACAGCAAAAATATAAAGAAGTCTGTACATACACACACTCACATACATGCTGTGTTTCTCTCTACTTTCTCATTTACTTGCAAACCTGCCAGGTAAAATCCAAACTTCTCACATGCAAAATCCTGCATGATCTAGTCTTTGCTGGCCTCTCTAGGTGTATTTCTTCATGTTTCTACTGCTTTAACCATCCACTGCAGCCAAGCTGAGTCACTTGCAGCTTTCCTGACTGCGCCATGACTTGTCAAATATCCTTGCCTTGTACTTTGGTATTTTCTTCCTGGGACCAAACTATACCCTACTCCTACTCTTTTTCTAGTAAGCTTGTAATTTCCATCCAAATCTCAGCTTACATGTCACTTTCTGTGGAAGTTTTGCTATAACCTGAGCTAAGTTTGATAGAAGGCTTTATAACTTTTATCATATTTTATTATTGTTTCTATTTAATTTGTCAGAAATTCAAGGTTCTTGAGGGAAAGGACTAAGTGACTTTTACCTCTAATCTCAGAGCCAGTACTGCCTTGGCACGTAGAAGACACTCAATAAACATTTGTTGAGTGAATGTATGATTGAATAAGTGAATGACTACATTTGAGGAATTAATATTGCACAGATCTGAGAATCAGTATTTTAATTTTCTCTTTTTCAGGAAACTACCTATCTCTAAGCATATTTCTTAACCTTCGATAAGCAGGAAATGGAAGTTCTAATGTGAGAAACCTTACATATCATTTGGAATGTATTTATGATTGAAAATAATAATTTGGGCTAACTTTCTTTTCTAAAGAAAAGGAAGTCACTAGAATTTTTTTTTTTCTTTATTTGCAGTTGCTTTAGTCTTTTCAGACAAGATTCCATTTAGAGAACAGAAGTAGAAAAGTTTAACCATACTGGTTAAAAGGTTAATATTTTCCAGAAAGATGTTTACTGCCTTTTCAGTAGTATAATCAGACTCATTTCATACCCCACTGAAGACGCTTATGGTGGCAATACTTTAATCATTTAAAAATTATTTTTGGAAGTTTTATTTCAGGCTGAGGTTCCATTTCTTAAAATTATTTAAAATGTATTTCAGGAAAATATATGTGAATTTTCTAAAATAAATATAATTCGGAGACATGAAAGCTACACCACAGGTAAAGAGGAATCCTATATAATTATTAATTATCAACTTTTTTCCCTATGAAAATGACAATTTATGTGTTTCAACCTAAAATTAAACATGCTTAAAAAAGGCAGACTGTATTTTATTTATTGTTTTGATGAAAAATATGTTAGATTATACTTTTAAGTAGTTGATTATTTCTCTTAAAATATTCTGAGAATTGTTTTTTCTTACTTTTAGTTAAAAGAAAATTTTGTAATTATTATGGCTAACATTTGTTGAGTGCTTATGTGTCAGCAGTAATCAAATGCTTATAAATTTTAGTTATCTTAATCCTCATAACATTACTATGAGGTAGGAACTATTATTAATCTTATTTTACAGATAAGAAAATTGAAGCACAAAGCAATTAAGTAACTCTTTTGATATTTTTTGAAAGATTTTAAAAGCTGCCATAAGTTCATAACAATGTAAATATGGTATCATTCTGCCAATCAGAGCTATTCAATGCCTTGGCCCTAACACTTTATCACATACATAGATGCTGTCAGGAGACTTAATGAGAGACATGTGAAAGAGGGTTGTAGAAAAGAGGTAATTCACCATCAGATGATGAAAATACTTGATTTTTCATACACACAAACACGGATGGATAGATAGGTATAAAGATGTATACATTATTCTAATGGAATATCTTTTACCGTCCAAGGTTGCCTTTGATTGATCCATTCAGCAAATGTTAGTAAATGTTTATCAAGTTTGGCCTAACCTTTCAAGGGAGAACGTGGGTGGGGCCATATTGAGACCTTAAGAGCCTCTCTCTGCAGTGACCAAACTTGGGAAGCAGAGCTGATAGAAAACTGGATTCGATGCAAAAGTTATAAAGACAGTGGTGAGTTGCATATCTCTTTAGGAACCAATCTTTCTTGTCAACTGTGACATTTGTTACATTGTCCCTTGACATTCATAACCCTAGTCAATGGAACTATGATACTTTAACAGACTCTTGCCTGATACTATAGATCTCCTTATGCTGCCAGATATACAAAGATGAATAAGACAGGATCCCAGTTCCTAAGTAAGCTCCAGAAATAGTAGAAGAGAAAAAATACTAACGTGATTATAATAGAGCAATAGTTGCTATAATAGATGATGTACAATGTGCTGTGTATGAGTGTACAAAGGAATGTTAAATCTGCATGGAAGAGTGTTTATATTAACCCAGCTCCTGTATAAACATTTTCATGGGGTAAGGGACTTTTGAACACAGAGGGTATCTCTGCTGTCTGTGATGTTTTATTTACTTACATTTATTCATTTTAATAGCGGTAGTGGCCTAAAAGAATTCACGGGTTTTCAAAAGATGTACTGACCTTTATTGTTGACATATTCGTAAGAAATAGAATCTTAATACATTATTAATTAATCATTCTTGTTCTTTTAAAAGAAATTTACACTTCTTAATTAATTCTAATCTTTCTTTATTCCACAAAAAAAAATTTGAGGCAAGTCATAGGCAAACATATAGTTATGGTATAAATAGTACATGAAGGAACAATGTATTAATTAATATATAATTACTATTATATTAATTGTATCACAAAGTTAGAATAAGATATAAGGTTAGTGATATTAACTAATATATAGTTTCTTCAGGTGGACTATAAAATTTATAAACTGTAGGTCAAGGCAAAGAAGGAAATCTAACTGCTTCAAATTAATTTCATAATGAGGCAGTGTATTAAGAAATTAATTGCTAGGTATTTACCTAAATATGGGATAATGGTTAGTTGTAAACTTTATCATAAGATCTGTTGTCCACGTAAGTGTGAGACAGTAGTATAGAAACTTCTTTGGCATAAAGCTCTGAGATATTGGGCAAGTGTTGTTACGGGCAGTGCTTTCAACACCTCTGGTTTAGTTTGCTTTATTGTTCTTTTCTGTGTTGATCTCTGAACTGTGAAGAGTCTGTAGCCTCTTATCCCAGGTTTTTTGTGGGTAACCATCCAAGAACACTAAATTCAACTGTTTAAAATAACTTTTCTTAACCCAGCTATAGAGGCCTACAAATGGGCTTCAGGAGGCCTGTGAACTCCTTGAAATCGTATATAAAAGTGTGTGTGTATGTACATGCATGTACATGTACTTTCTGGATAAAGAGTCAGTAGTTTTCGTGAGATTCTCAAAAAGGATTTCTAATGCAAAGAAAGAATTTAAAAGCTCTGGTATAGAGTATCTAGGGATGTGGAGAGAACCTACCTTCTTTACTTAAAGGCAAACTTGAAAAGATACAATGTGGGCCTATAGACCTTCCAAAGTTGATTTGATCTGTACCTAGCAGTGTACCATATCACATGTTTACCAGTCGGGAGACCCACAGTCAGGGCCACTGTATAGGATCTTGCAGTTTTCATACTGTGCAAAAATTTAAGGCTAATGAAGTAAGTGGGAGCTGAAATCGGATTCTCATTATCTATTCTGTGGGGAAGGGGTGCTTTTTCTAATTTGCTAAAAGACGTCATGAAGACTAGTGGTAACTACACCCACAATAGTCCGTGGATAACCTGAAAAAATAAATAAATAAAAGGAAACTCATTGCTGTCATGTCTATTCCAACTCATAACACCCCTATAGGACAGGGTAGAACTGCCCCGTATGGTTTCCAAGGCTGTAATCTTTACAGAAGGAGACTGCCACAGCTTTCTCCCATGGAGTGGCTAATGGGTTTGAATCGCTGACCTTTTGGTTAGCAGCCTAACAATTAATCACTGCGTCACCAGGGCTCCTTTAGTCTGTGCATAGCTTCAGCCATTTGCCAAAAGCTCAGAAAGGAACTTTTGGCAAATTTGGCTGTTGTTTAAAAAAGAAAAAACTTTTTGTTAACTTTTTATTTTTATTTGTTAAATGTTTCCCATGACATTGACTAGATGTCTAAAAATTATAGGGATCTTTTTAGGCTTTTTACATCACCAAACAATTGAGAGGTATTGCCAATCTCTGCATGCCCGAGCCCCCAGTCTAGTTACAGAGTCTAGAGTTTCCAGTTGTAGGTTTGGCCCATTTCCAAAACCACCTAAGAAAAGCTTGACAGTAAGATCATCATCATCTGTGGCTGGTGGCCGTAGTTAGTCTTGCTGTTTTAAGTTGGTAATTTTGGAGTAGGCTGTCTTCCTAACTCTTGCCACGTTTACTTAGTTCTTAGGTTTCTTCATTCTTATTTCCTAAAGTGCCCTTTGTTTCTTCTCACTATGTCTAGAAGCTTATTTGAAACTTCGCCTGATATAACCATGCTCTTTCTTCTGGCCGGTTTTTTGTAGGCCTTCTTTAGTTTGGATAATTGATTCTAATCAGCTCCTACTTTTCTTCCTCTAAATGGGCCCCTGTAAACACTGAACTGGGAACACTATTGCTAACCCTGCATATGAACCTGTTTTTTTAGTTATCAGTGTCAGATAGGAACTGATCCCCTTAGACACTATTGATCACTGTTCTTTGAAGCCAGCTCAAAGTTAGTGCCCTTAACCGTGACCACCAAATTTCTGGTCACCCTGCTTGCCCTGCTCCTGAGATCTCCAAAACACTTCCACTGAAGTAACATAGGTCATGGGTATATATAAAATTAATTTAATTTTGGTTGCCTGGAATGAAAGCATCAATAATTTTCAAAAGGTTAGAGAATTTGATTATCTTGTTTATATTGGCAATGCTTAGTCTCCTGAAAAGTTGTGTGCATAAGAAGTAAATAACAGAATCAGGGTAAGTGTTTATCTAAAGGTCTTTTATTCCAAAGTGTTCCAGTCATTTCAGTTGCATCCAGTTTGAAAAATCTGAAAAGATTCTACTCAGCAGTCACCTTAGTGAAGAGTACATATTCGTCAATGATGTAACACCATATGGCTTCAGTTTGATGGGCTCCCCTTTATTGTCTCCTCAGAGAATTTTGATTTTCATTACTTTTTTCCCATTTTTATTCTGTTCTTTTGCACATATCTCACATCTTGCCATTGTTATCTTTTTTCCTTCTTTCCCACTTTCCACTTGGAGGTGTGTGTGACATGTGGTCTGTTTTAGTAACAAGTTTTCACATGTTAGGTTAGCTCAAGAGTCAGGCTTTCACTGTTTTCTATAGATCATTCAAACTGTTTCAAGATGATTGTATTTTCTTTCTAACTTGGGAGGATATGAGGATTCAGTGGCAATGGGCTTAAGTTTGGTTTTAAGTGAAGATGAAGAATTTAATCCCAGGAACAGTGGGTATTTTATTAGAATATGAGAACTTGGTTTACTGAAAGTTGAGGAAAATATCTTTCTTTTATATCTTTAAATCTCAGCAGCACTTAGAAGCAGAATGAGGATTTTAAGTGGCAATGCATCTCATTTTATTTGGTATTGACTATTCAGAAAGGTGATTGTTAATGAAATTAATAACAAAATTCTTTTAACTAGTAGCTGTAAAATTCAAATACAGAATAATAACGTTTTTAAAGGGCTAAGATAATCAGTTCTGTATCTCTAGTTGCATATAGTTGCATACCTAAGTATCTGTATCAGTCAAGATTCCACCAGAGAAAGAGAACCCATAGGGTATATATAGATTTAAAAGATTAATTGCTAGGAATTTGCTCATATGATTGTAGGAACTGTCCAGACTAGTCCAAAATCTGTAGGATAGGTCCCCAGGAAGGACAAGCTGGACACTTAGGCAGGACCTGAAGCTGCCATCCATGGGCAAAATTTCTTCAGGAAATCCTCAGTTCTGCTCTTGAGGCCTTCAGTAATTGAAATTGGCCCACACAAATTATCTACGATAACTTTCTTACTTAAAATAAACTGGCTATAGACTTTAATCACATTTACAAATGCCTTCACAGCAACACCTAGATTAGTGTTTGAATAACTGAGAACTAAAAAAAAAAAATTTTTTTTTTTTTTTTTATAGCCTAGCTGGAAATCCTGGTGGCATAGTGGTTAAGGGCTACGGCTGCTAACCAAAAGATCAGCAGTTCAAATCTACCAGGCACTCCTTGGAGACCCTATGGGGCAGTTCTGCTCTGTCCTATAGGGTCGCTGTGAGTCAGAATCGACTCAATGGCAATGCAAAAAAATAGCCTAGCTAGGGAGTCCTGGTGATGCAGTGGTTAAAAGCTATAGCTGCTAACCAAAAGCAGTTTGAATCCACCATCCACTCCTGGGAAACCTTACTGGGACAGTTTACACTGTCCTGTAGGGTTGCTATGAGTCAGAACTGACTCCATAGCAATGAGTTTGGTTTTTTTTGTCTTTTTGTAGCCTAGCTAAGTTAATACATAAAACTATGAGTGTTCTAGTACCGATATTGTTTTTTAAGCACAGAATTTTCCTTTGTCATTTTTACTCTATAAATATTTATTTAAAAACTATATTTTTAAAAGATGATGAGCTTATCTCAAGTTTTACTGTGGATAACAAAAGAACGATGCAGTAACAATATCCTAAATAACCTTCCTGTTATATTAAGGCATTTATAATTCACCTCTTTTTTCCTCTAGGTTTTAAAAAAAAATAACAACTTAAAAGTATTTCTTTTAGACTCTCCCCTTATTCACTTCTTTATAGTCTTTCTTGCTTAATTTTGTACTGTCTTCAGTTTCTGAGAATTGACTTAAAACATGTGGTTCAGGCTAGACACACTACATAATACCTGACATTCATCAAATCTTTGTTAGAAGGAACGTTATTTCATGATTCCTGTATGTTCTGCTATTTAGAGTTCATCTTGGTGTCACATTTGGTTTTTATAAATAATACCACTGTACTGTTGATTTGTATTTGGCACATTGTGATTCCCAAATATTTTTTATCATACTTTATTCTATGAAACTATGTTGTTTTTATAACAGAAGTTATTTTCTAACAATGGTCCACAGTATTAGGATGAAGACTCTTTAATGAGTCTTACCCCTGAGAGAAACTTTAATATTCTGCCAAGGATTATGGTTCTGCAGAATTAAAATAATGCTTAAAAGTTCCACAGAATCTCAAAGCTTAAGCAAGCACTGGTTTATGATATTTTGAGGGTGTTTCCAGAAGTCTGACAGATTTTAATCTAGTGCCAAACACTTTGGAAATCTCTCATAGATGTGGAGGCTTATGAGTATCCAATTTAAAATTAGTAATGAAACATGCGCATTTTAATAAATTCTGATGTTTTTGTTATATATTAAAACTGATGCTACTCAGGTATTATTATTGTCTACACAGGACAGAGCTCTGTTTATATAATGACTGTCACCATATGAGACTCTTTTTCATTTCTAATGACCACACGATGCCTTTGGTCAAGTTAATTCATTTAACAGGTATTTTTATATTAGATTTCTGTGTGTTCTAGGGTCGCTGTGAGTTAGAATCGACTTGATGGCATTGGTTTTTTTTTTGGGGGGGGTGGTTAGTATGTTCTAGGTGCCATTTAGATACTGGTGATAGAATTTTGAGCAAGACCAACATCATTCTTGCTGTCATGAAACATATTATTTAGTCAAGAAGGAAGACATTAAATAAAAATATATGTAAAGCTTAGGGTTGAAATAGGTGCTACAAAAAAAAAAAACACAATGTGTAATGAGTATATTATAGGAAGAGCAATTTTATTTTGAGGGGCCATAAAAGTATTTCTTGAGGAAGCCACGTTTAACTGAAGCCTGAAGAGTGAAGAAGAATAGCAAACAACTCAGATAGCGTTTGCTACGTCCCAGTACTATTCTCAGATCTTATTATGTATTAGCTTATTTCAGCCTCACAATAGGAGATAGCTGCTGTTCTCCTCATTTTACAGAAAAGGAAATTGCAGCATAGAGAAGTTAACAGATTTACCTGAGATCACATAGCTAATGTGTAGTAAAACTGGGATTTGAGCTCAGACAGAGTAGTCTGTGCTACATGGTGGGAGTTAACTGGGAGATGAGAATGGGGAAGATCAGGTACCAGGATCCCGTGAGCTAGTGTCCTAAGGCAGGAAGGGACAGAAAGGGCTGGTTTGGTTGGAACTTGATGAACTAGAGATAAAAGTGAAAAAAAAAAAAAGATAAAGCAGAACAGGAAGTTACATATTCAGACCTTTTTATTATTATTTTTTAATCACTCAGACTTTAGCAAAAAAAAATATGTTAGAGGGGTATAAAAGTTAGTGGTGAGCATGAGAAGACCAGTGAAGAGATTATTGCAGTAATCCAGCAAGAGATGTTGCTAGCAATGGAGAAATCTGTACATGTTTTGGAAACATCTGAGAAGTAGAAAAGCAGACTTTTTGTTTGTTTGAATTTGAAAAAGGAAGAAGGGGAAATAGCAGTCCAAGGATTATTCCTAAATTTCTAGCTGGGCGATTAGTAGTACCGTTTACTGAAATAATACTAATGGGTGCAGGTTTGAAGAGTAGACGGTAAGTTCAGTTTTGGTTGTGTTGAGTTTGAGGTGACTTTTATATTAAAGTAGGAAGTTAGCTAGAAAGGCATGCAGTTCTGAAGAAAGGTCTAGGCTTGAGATAAAATTTTAGAGTCTAACCTTAAGAAAACCCAGTATCAAAGGTAGAAGAACTGGAAGCATAGGTAGAAGTGTCAGTCAGCAGAGGAGAATGAGGAAAGGGAGCCTGATAGATGCAAGAAAAGCTGAGAAGATGTGGTAAGATGCAAGGCAAAGGAGCGCAGCTTCCCAATTTAGTTTTCTGGTATTCAGCATTATCTGTTTTTTCCCTCTGGAACTCCACAATTATACTGAATTGCTTGGAAATCAACTTTGCATGCCCTTTTCTTTTTAGAGTTGAAGAACTAGACTTTTTACGTCACAATTTTCTTTCCTTTTATTTCTCAGTAAGTGTTCTTTCAAATTTAAAGTTTTTATTTAGACCACTTGGAATCTTGCCTCTGAAACTGATAGCTTTCATTTATAGCATTTTTTATTTTTGTGTTTCTGATCGTTGTTGATAATACCACCACCTTAAACAGTTTCAATTTCACACCTCATGTGACTGCCCCTACACCAATGTTCTTCATCTCTGCTCCCACATGCAAGACCATACCTTGATCCATTCATTACTGAGAGCTGTTCATATACCTGATCTCCTACTCTAAACTTCCTTTTTCCTTCTTTTACTATCTCACTGTTCTACCCTTGAAACTTTTCATTTTTGTAAAACCTCCTCTTTGCAGTTGTCACTGTTTCTAATCTTCTTGCACCTTTATTTCTTCATCTTGTTTCAGTTTGTCATCTGTATTTTATGCTAACCTTCTTTGTCTGTCCTAGAACCCATTTTGCATAGGTGCTTGCTGGCACCGCAATTAATCTGTCCTGAAATAACTCCTAGTAAACCCAGTTATTCTATTCTCTTGCTCCTCTTATATTCATTCATTTAACAAAAAAAATATTGATCTGATACTGTGTAAACATTGTGCTAGTCATAGAGATAACTGAGGGCCAGCCCTCAGAACTGTATAATCCCATTCTTAGATAGTTGCTCTGTTAGAAAATTTAAATTACATCATAATATTAGTTGTGTCTACTGCAATTTTATATTATTTAATTTCAGTAGGCCCCACGTTGTTGCAAACAATCCCAAATGAATGTTTGGTTCTTTCTCCAGAGCCATTATTCAGAACATTTTTGCATTTCTCAAGTTTCTAAACTCAATTTCAAAGACCTTGTATTTGAACAAGATCGTCTAGGCAAATATGTCCCTAACTCTTCAATCCCCCTTCTCTCCAAAATTTCCTTACGTCATCATCTAATCTTTTCTGAGTCTGTGTCAGAAGAAGAATCACTTCTTTTTTCTCAGGGTGAACTTTTCCATCTGTTTTTTTCTGATGCACATGGGGGAAACTCCAGAGAAAAACACAAAATGGAAAAGGACTGTTCTTTAATGTATTGTTTTATTAGACACATTGCCTTAGTTATCTAGTGCTGCTATAACAGAAATACCACAAGTGGATGGCTTTAACAAACAGAAATTTATTCTCTCAGCTTAGGAGGCTAGAAGCCTGAATTCAGGGCACCAGATCCAGGGAAAGGCTTTCTTTCTCTGTTGGCTCTGGGGAAAGTTCCTTGTCATCATTCTTCCCCTGGACTAGTAACTTCTCAGTGCAGAAGCTCCAGGTCCAAAGGGTGTGCTATGCTCCCAGCTCCTCTTTCTCTGTGGTAGGAGGTCCCTCTCCTGCTCACTTCTCTCTCCTTTTATCTCTTGTAAGGTAAACAGTGATGCAGGCCACACCCCAGGGGAGCTCCCCATACATCATATCAGGGCTTTGACCTAAGTAAAGGTGTTGTATCCAACCCTAATCCTCTTTAATATAACCTAACTTTGTCTCATTAACCACAGGCAGATATTAGGATTTACAACACATAGGACAATTACATCAGATCACGAAATGGAAGACAACTATAGAATACTGGAAATCATGGCCTAGCCAAGCTGACACATATTTTGGGGGGACACAATTCAATCCATGTCACATGTATCCTATTATTCTATATATTTGATAATTATGAAATTAATAGAGTCTGAGAAGCTTTTTTTAAATATTTTTATTTTGTACTATATGTTAATATCTTCAGTGGGATATATTATTTTGTTATTAAAATACTGTGTTAATAAAATATAAAGTATATTTGTTTTATTTTACTCAGAGAGACTGGTGGTGGTGGCTGAACACTGTGAACAGAGTTTGGAAGACTTGCTTCGAGAAAGGAAACCCGTGAGGTACTGTGTAATATTAGGACGATTAAATGAAAAGCAGAAATTGGCAAGCAAAAGGCATTTTAACTAGAAACTGCAGCGTTTTGGTTTCTTCTGTTAATTGTTTAATGATAAAATCCAGGTGCAAATTTTCATTTTAAGACATTTAGTTCACAAGCCTCACAGAAATTTAACATGAACATTGTTCAATATTCAGCTTATATATATGCAGGTATTCTCCAAAGTACTTGACAAAAAATTCCCTAAAGAGGATATATAGGAAAGTTTGAAATTTTCTTAGTACTAAGCATTTCAGTAGCTGAGATTATTTTCCTGAACACAGCACATAGTAAGTTCTCACAGGATACTGGTATTCCTAGGGAAACAGTGAACTCATGAAATAAAGACAATGTTGGGGAGTATTGAGAAATAATAATCATGGAGGATTGAATAGAATTTAATGATACAAATATTAAATTCAGTTATTTCAGTGTCTGAATAAATTTCCTTTCTACCTCTTGTCAAGAAGAGTATGCGTTCTAAATTTTATTATAAATATACTATTATATGAACTTCATAGATTTTCTGAAATTATCTTAAAGTTCATCCAAAATCTTTCTTTAATGAATAAAGGAAGTTGCATTAAACCAATCAGAAGTGCTAGCCGGGACTATTTATAGGGTTGTAAATATCTATTGGAGCTTAAAGAAATATTCTCATTTTTTAGAACTCTTCAATCACTGCCACATTCTACGTGAAAATAAATCTTTTCCAAAGGAAGAAAAAGAATGTTTATTTTACTAAGTGGTGTTTATTTGATAGAAGCAAAACAAAGAGATTGAATTAAGGTACTTTTCTTGCTACTTTAAATGATTTGGTTCTTAAGTGATCTTTGGAATGAGAAGATGCAGATATCAAGTATACCATAGCCTTACTTGCCTCTTTAAAAAGTCCAGTCTGATCATAGGTCATAAAAATGACTTTTTTATATATTTAGAAATAGCTTAACCTTACTTTGTGTGTATGTTTTTGTACTTGTAGTTTTTGCATGTCACCAGCCTTTGATTTTGTTTGCTTTTTTTCTTAAAGAATGTACTACCCTTGCTCACCAGTATAAATCTGTACTTTTATTTATAGACCACTGCTGCTAAAAGCAATTCTCTGTGAAAGCTAGGTGAAATTAAAATTGAAAACCAGTTGTAGCCACATCTTTATCTAGGAAAAGAAAAAAAATCACTTTATTTTAGCTGAGTGCAGTACAATGAACTGCTTTTATATGGCCTTTCTAGCCATGGTATTGTAACTCCCACAAAATGATTGACTGAGACTATGGAAATTAATGACTTATGATTCACCAAGGAAATTGGTCAGTTTACTATACAAATTAAGTAACTTATGGTCTACCGAGGAAATCGGTCAATTCGTGGCCCTGGTGGGAGGGCCATGCCTTGAAATTGACAACGCGTTTCTGTACATAAAGGCCGTTCCCCCAGAGTTTGTGGGGGTACCTTACTACCGTCAAGAAGAATCTGAAGAGGAGTGTGACCTTTGGACCAAGGACTGAGGGTCCCAGCACTGAGAAACCTCCTAGACCCAGAAGAGAGCTACACTGAAGACAGTGAGAAATGGCAGCAAGCACAGCAGAACCCTGCAGCAGAGAAACAGTGGTAACTCAGTGGGAACCAGGAGACCAGTGAGAGGCGGCTGCAGTGGGTTTGCTGACCCACAGAGCGCTACAGAGCTGACTGTCTTTCGAAGGAGGCTTGCTGGTACAATGGTGTGCCTCTGGGCACTTGGCAACAGAGCTAAGAGAGAGCTGTCACACTTGCCAGTGCAGGACAGAGTCCAGAACATGCCCTATGCTGGTGTTGCCTTGGAGGATCCTGTGCAGGGTCTTCTTACAGCAGGGTAGAGCTGGATGCTTCTGAGCAGGAGGCTTGCCAGCGGAACTAAAAGAGCTGTTAACACTTGCTGGTGCAGCAATTTTACTAGGTACCAATAAACCCAGACCAAACCCATTGCCATCAAGTCAATTCTGACTCATAGCAACCCTACAGGACAGAGTAGAACTGCTCCATAGAGTTTCTAAGGAGCGCCTGGTGGATTGAACTGCTGACCTTTTGGTTAGCAGCCATAGCTATTAACCACTGCACCACCCACTAGGTACAGGGCCTACTTAAATTTTACACTCTTGGCACCTCACTTGCCTCAGCCTAGTCCCAACCCTGCCTAGCTATTTAACCAAGAGAAAAGAAAAACACATATTCACCAGAAGGTTTGTACAAGAATGTTCCTAAAAACATTATTCATAGTAGCTCCAAACTGGGAAGAACGCAAATGTCCATCGACAGGAGAATGGATAAATAAATCATGATATATTTATGAGCAATAAAAAATAATGATCTCCTGATACATGCCAACACTTGGATGAATCTTAAAAATATTATGCTGAACAAAAGGTGCCAAACACAAAGTATTACATCCTTTCCTTTGTGTGAAGTTCTAAAACAATTAAAATTCATTTATGGGTATAGAAATAAATATAGTGATTGAACCTGGTTGTGGGAAGAGAGTAGTACAGGTACTGATTCAAATGACCATGCGGGAAGTTTTTGGGGTGATGGAAATTTGCTACATCTTAATCAGTATATTATTTAATCAGGGTATCAAGAGAGAAAGGAAAACAAGGTGAAAACTGCAATGCCTTTTATGATCTGGTCTCAGAAGCCACACACCATCATTTCTCCAATGTTATTTGTTACACAGCTCAATCCTATTCAGTCCGGAGAATTCTACAAAAGAATGTGAATCCCAGGAGTCAAGGGTCATTGGGGGCCATTTTGGAAGCTGGCTACCACAGAAGCCATAAAGATCATGCAAGTATTTAAAAAAAAAAAAAGGATTTAAACGCTAAAACAACATTGAACACTACCTGAAAATTAATTAACATGCTTAAAATTATTCCATATTCATTTAGGATACTTGAAGGCAGAGTATTAAAGGAATGTCTGAAGTACCAAAGCTAGAATAAGATCTCCATCAGCATCGCTATGCTAGAGCAGGGATGTTGCTCATGATTTTGTGCTCCCAGCACTTCCAGAGGCCTGTATAAGTCACACTGCAGTAATCCTCTGGTCGTTAGGGTGGTGACTGTAGAATGTTCCTTCTGATCTGCCATATTTTACCTCCCTACCCATTTATATCCTTCCTTTGCTTGTCAAGAAAAACCGATGCAGAAAAGCAGATTTCTATTTTCATCATTTTACCTTAACTCCGTTCTTTTTTTTTTGTTTTCACTTGTACTGTATAAGAATACAATCAGATATTGCTTTGCCAATAGGATTAAATCCATTAGGTCATGAAAAGTTTTACTTCTCTGGGCTTCTCATCCTTTATCCTTATTTTAGAGATGATGAATCTCATAGCAGTGAGCATCTAAAGAAACCACTTTTCTGTGTTTGTTTTCATGAAGATATAATGTTATAGATGGAAGCATATTCTCGGATAAACATGGATGAGATTAAATGCAAAATTTACTTGATCATTTATGCCATTTACATTTTATAAGTCTTTTTCATTTACTTAAAAATAGAACATATAGTAGCTTTTACAGAACTTTGTAATTTTTTTCAAGTGAAATATATTTCAATATTTTTATAAAGTACTAATTTTTTAACCATTCTGACAATAGACTAAAATTCAATATTTTCCTTGTACATTTTAGAATATAAAATTCAGCACTTACTGCCCTTGAGTAGAAATTATTCTGAAAGGTTCAGTTCCAACTTGTTATCTGATCCATCCATCTAAATTGGCTTTGTTGAAAACTATTTGACTTTTCCACGTATTTGGATTACACTAATCTCTAATAACAAAGCCAGTTTCATGTGCGGAGTTAACGCTGCAATTTTAATTAATTCTGTAACCTGTATATGGAAATTGAGAAGATGTTCTTATGGCTTATAAATCAGTTCTTTCCCCTACAGCCAAAAAATAAGCATCCTGCACCTGTAAGAAAGCCTGATACAAAGTCAACAGGAAATCTTCTATTTAGATGGGGTTGCAACTTGAGACCCATGATTTTTACTTGTCCATCTGTCTGTAACTGTTGCAAAACTGTAAGCTGCCAGTTGTCTGATAGTTATTTACAGTTGATTTTCCAAACTTAAATGCCATTTAAAGTATATTGTCTTGAATTATATTTTGAAGAAAATTTTAAGTCCTTTGTGAAATTGGTAGGGTGGAGAGTAAGGGAATGAAAACTAGAAACTTAAAGAGAAACCTGTGTTGATTTACTCACTAAGATTTTTTTGTAAGAAATTTAATATTGTTTACCTATGTAATGTACTAAAACATTAAGTAGTAATTTGCATTACAACTACATTATAACTTAAGACAGTTTCACATTTCCCTAGAAAATTAAGCATTCTCTCTCTTTATATTTTTAATGACCATAAACATCTTTTGAGAATTCATGTTATCCAACCGGGTAATAATTTTGTGCTATGATCTGGAGAAATTATCAAGTTACTCTTTTATAAAGTAATGTTATCTGTTCAGAGAGTTTGCTAGTGTGGTTTAAAGGACGGTAGCACCTACCATTTTCTTTAGAGCCCATTCAGGCTTGAGTATAAGGGATTAATCCTGAGAGAGATCCGCAGTCTTTCCAGTGGCTTTTATATGTTACCTGTGCCAGAACTCAAGCTTGCCAGTATTTCTCTTCAGTTTCAGTTAAGTGATCACAATTATTTGTTGGAAACACAGAGGAATGGAATTCAATTAAACACCTGTAAATGTTAGGCTTCAAGAAAGAGAGAACAGGGTTTTTGGAAGATTTTGTTTGAAGTTGTCTCATATTTGGTGCCTGTGAATCTACTTAATTGCTACACTAAAGCTAGATTCAAGATAGTGGAAACTAGAGAAATTTAGATCTTGACTTTTCTCTGAAATATTTTTCAGAGAATGCTAAAAAGGAGATACAGCTTCATCATTCCTAGTAAAGCCAGCCTGAGGAAATGGTTTGCCTTTTAAGTCTAGGTGTTATGTGGAAAGTATTTCCCTTCTGTGTTAGTATTATTCAGAGCTTCTACTTTCGCTTAATACGTAAAAGCGCTTGCAAGTGTAGCTCATGGACAGATATACGACAGAGTTTTGGCACTTGCAATAGTTTTTTCATTGTTCTTAAATTTGCAAGTGAAGGCGGGTTGGGCAGTGCAGGCATGTTTCTTTAATAAAATGTAATTTGTCGTATGTTTTTAGGGTCATGGTTTGAAAACTTACCAGAGAACCATCAGCATTGCAGAGGTTATACATGGAGACTCTGATAGGAAGCAGATTATGTCTGTAGCTGTTTGCTACCTTGATGGAAAACATGATCTGACTGACTTGGATGAGTAAATTTTATTTGTCTCTATTTAAAGTTTGCCTACTCAGTGAATTAGATACCCCAAAAGAATTTTGGACACACTCTAGAATGTGGTCCAGATATAGATATTGAGGCACAAGTCACAGTCATCTGAAACAGAGAGTAGTCTTTATTTTAGGATATAAGGTGATGGGGGAAGCTGAGGCATTTATGCATTTTTGCTTTTAAGGGCCCTAGTTTCAAAATCCGTTTGAAACTATAACAGTGTAGTAAAAAAATGGAGTCGTATGTACCTGATCTGTACTTTTCTTCCTGTTTTACCTGTTTTTTATTTTTTAAAGAAGGAAAGAGATACCAAAATGTGCTCTCTGCTTAGGCTTGCAATCCTGCAGTTATCTTTTGCTTTCTCGCTTTCTTGTATCCTATATTCCTATATCAAGTACTGTTAATATAACCTTGGTGATGTTTCTTGTCGCAGCTGTCTTCTGCATTCTTTAGTTCAGGCCTTCACTAACAAACAACTTGCAGTATTCTCCTAAATGGCCTCCCTACCTTGAGTCTTTCCATACTCGACAGTGCTACTTTCTGCTGCTGTGTTAATATTAAAGTTCAGTCCATTCCCTGCTCAGAAACATTTGTTGGCTCTCCATTTTTTTCTCTGAATAAAATGCAGTTTACAGGTATAAGATCTGACTCCAATCTCATTCTCTATACTATTTCTAAATAGGCCAAGTAGTTTTACTATTACCATTATAAAGTTGAGGAGATTTAGTGCCAGAGAATTGAAATACACTGTGGAGAGTGAGCTGTGTCTTTTTTGCCAAATGGTGTGTCTCCAATATTTAACACAATGTGTAGCACTTCTTCCAGTAATGCTGTTTCTTCTGTCTCCCTCTTTACCCTTCATCTCAACCAAACCATAAATGCTATTTTCCTTCTCCAAAATCCTTTAATACATTGTATCTCTCTAATATTAAGTTACCTTTCCCTTTCTAGCTTGTATTTGTTTACATGTAATTATACAATTAAGAAATGTATGGTTTAGCTTCCCTAATCATAAATGTTTTGACACAGGTGCTATAATTTATTTGTTTTTCTATTTCTTAAAGTTATTAGCATAAGGATTTACATAATGTTAATCTGTTGGTAAATGAACTATCGAGTGAACTAATTATACTTTCAGTCTAATCATGCAGTTTTAATTGTGCTTTTTTGACTATTATTTTCCTTTTAATCACATGTTAAAATTTTATTTTCCAAACAACTTTGAGTGAAACCAAACCTGTTGCCGTCGAGTCAATTTCAACTCAGAGACCCTATAGTACAGAGTAGAACTGCCTCATAAGGTTTCCGAAGGAGCAGCTGGTAGATTTGAACTGTCAGCCTTTTGGTTGGCAGCCTAGCTCTTAACCACTGAGCAACCAAGGCTCTGTTAGAATGCAAATATTGTTAATTTGTTTATAATTTTCTTGGAAATGCTTTTTTTTTAATTAATTTTTATTAAGCTTCAAGTGAACATTTACCATTCCAATCAGTCTGTCACATGTAGGTTTACATACATCTTACTCCCTTCTCCCACTTGCTCTCCCCCTATTGAGTCAGCCCTTTCAGCCTCTCGTTTCGTGCCAATTTTTTTAAGATTAAATAATTTTCACCATTACATGAAACAAATTGTTGATTGATTAAAAACATATCATGGCTTATTTATTTATTTATTTTTAACAGACAGTAACCAATGTGTGTAAAAGGAGCCCTGGTGCTCAATGGTTAAGCACTTGGCTGCTAACTGAAAGTTTAGCGGTTCAAACCTACCAGCAGGAGAAAGACATGGTGGTCTGCTTCCATAAAGATTTATACCCTTGGAAACCCCGTGAGGCACTTCTGCTCTGTCCTATATAGGTTTGCTATAAGGTTGCTATGAGTCAGAATAGACTCAGCGGCAACAGTTTTATTTTTTTGATGTTTAATGTGTGTTGAGTTATGGTATTGGCAAAGAATATTGACTATACCGTGGCCTGCCAGAAGAACAAACAAATCTGTCTTGGAAGAAGTACAGCAGGAATGCTCCTTAGATACGAGGATAGCAAGACTTCGTCTCGTGTACTTTCGACATGTTATCAGGAGGGACCAATCCTGAGAGAAGGACATAATGCTTGGTAAAGTAGAGGGTCAGCGAAAAAGAGGAGGACCTTCAATGAGATGGATTGAAACAGTGGCTGCAACAATGGGCTCAGATATAGCAAAGATTGTGAGGATGATGCAGGACCGGGCGGTGTTTGGTTCTGTTGTACATACGGTGGTCACTATGAGTTGTAACTGACTTGATGGCACCTAACAACAACAATAATGTGTGTACATTCATAATAATGTTTTCATGTCAGGTGATCTGAATTTTCAAGATAATGTTTATTAACAAGGAATATTTATGGGTGTATGTTGATTTAATAATCTAAATATTTATTTTGAGAATCTAAACATCTACTAGATATCTTATTTAAACATCTAGTTTCTTATTAATTATGGATAACACAGAGGTGTATTGTTGACCTTCTCTGCTAGAGTCACCTTGAAAATATGAAACTATAGCTAATTATAGCTATAATTCACCCTGGGGAGTTTTTTTTTTTTTTTTTTTAATTCAAATGTAACTGGGCCTTCAAATCCTTCCTGTAATTTACATACATTTATTATGAATTATTTGAAATGCTAACACTGTTATTTGTAACTAAAATTTAATTTGCTTACTTAATTAGAGATCATATTCTGATACCTTTATGGCAATCTATTCTCCTTCCCCCTCTCACTCACCACCTTCATGGCTTACCGTTTTTTTTACTTCCATATGCAGTTATTTATAACTGTTCTTTTTGTTGTTAGGTGTTGCCAAGTTGATTTTCAATCCAAGTAGAATGAAATTGTTGACACTTCATTTTTTTTCTTCATTTATCATGATGCTGTTTATTGTTCCTGTTGTGAAGATTTTTGCTTTCTACACATTTATGTGTAATCCATACTGAAGGCTGTAGTCTTAGATCTTCTTCATATAGTCTGGCTTTGTGGATTATTTGTTGAGCCTACAGATTGCAAAAATATCCTCAAAGGATTCAACCCAGCCACACACTTTTCCAATTTTAAACCATACAGCATCTCCTAGTTCTTTTCCAATGTTACCCTATATAAAAAAAAAAAAAAAAAAAAAAAAACTTGCCGAATCAATGTTTCTTCATCGATATACAATAACTTACTGATTGGGTAAATATTCTTACTAGAACCTTTAGTAATACCACCTCTTTCGTATTCACCTATGTAATTTTTTTTTCTAGTCATCTAACTCGTTACCAGTACCAGTTGCCATTGAGTCAGTTCTAACTCATGGTGGCCTGTGTGTGTCAGAGTAGAAACATGCTCCTTATTGAGGACAGAGAACTATTTCAGTGTCCATATACAAAAAGGATGGCCAGGGCAAGCCTAAATTTGTTCATGTAGATTGTAACTGCTCTTATCTGTTACAGACAACTTTTTCTAGTAAAATAACTTCAATTGAAAATTTGACTGAAAGATTACGTGCACCGTCTTTAGAGAGTGAAAACAAGAGTAATGGCTAGATTGAGAAAGGAGAGAGGACTGTGTTTGAGATGAGGCATATATGTAACAGAGGTTATAAATGTATTTGAGCCCAGGCAGAGAATTTAAATGAGTGAATTGTACTGAGCTAGATCTGGGTTAAATGGGATGTACCACGTTCAAACGACACATTGCATTGGGCAAATCTGCTGCAAAAGCCCTCTTTAAAGTGTTGAAAAGCAAAGATGTCACTTTGAGAACTAAGGTGCACCTGATTCAAGCCACGGTGTTTGCAATGGCTTCATATGCATGCGAAAGCTGGACGACGAATAAGGAAGACCTAAGAAGAATTGATGCCTTTGAATTATGGTGTTGGTAAAGAGTATTGAATATACCATGAACTACTAGAAGAACACACAAATCTGTCTTGGAAGAAGTATAGCCAGAATGCTCCTTGGAACTGAGAATGGCAAGCTTTGTTTCACATACTTTGGACGTATCAGGAGGGACCTGTCCCTGGAGAAGGACATCATGCTTGGTAAGATGGTCATCGAAAAAGAGGAAGACCTTCAATGAGGTGGGTTGCCACAGTGGCTGCAACAATGGGCTCAAACAGAGCAATGATTGTGAAAATGGTGCAGGACTGGGCAGTGTTTCCTTCTGTTGTACATAGGGTTGCTATGCATTGGGAATGACTCAACAGTACCTAACAAGAGGTACGTTTAAAGGGAGCAGCTGTTACTCAGCTGCAGCCAGTTGTTGCTAAGTAAGAATGTGGCCTAGTGTTATCCAATCTTTAAATCTTCAAAAGCACTCAGAATCTGGGTTCTTATGTGAAATCTGAAAATTTCTAAATTTTATGGAGTAATTAAAAGGTTCTAAAACACCACAACCCAGTCAAAACAGAATATATAATATACTAACTTTGGCCAATGGGCAGTCAATTTGCAATATCTGATATAAGAAGTTGTTATTGATATATGAAGGTAAAATTTCACCTATGCGTTGTCTTAGTTGAATGGATGGAGTCATCGTGGCAAATAATAAAAAATATTGGGTATTTAACTTTTTAGAACCACTCATTTGAATACATTGGAAAGAGAAGGTGAAATGTCTGTGTTTCCTAATTTTACCAGTGAGGTGAGAAACTATATACTTTTTTAAGTATGATGGGATGATAACAGTTTCCTGTACTGGGAATTATTTTCACTTATAATAATTTGTATTTAAGAAATTATCTGTGTATAGCCTCAGGGGTTAGCTGTCCCAGTGATTTTTTTTTTTTTCCAGTTACAATTTGCTTTACCTGTTGTCCTAGAGTCAAATCTCACTCATGGCAACCCCATAGGATTTCCAAGGCTTGTAATCTTAATGGAAGCAGAGTGCCACATCTTTCTACCTCGGAGCATCTGGTGGGTTTGAACTGCTGACCTTTCAGTCAGCAGGTGAGTGCTTAACTACTGCACCACCAGGGCTCCCTCCTTTTTGCTTTAAAAAAAAAATTCTTTCAGTTAATGAGTAAGCCTCAGTGAACTAACTATGGTAGAAATTTTTGCTTAGGAGTTGCATTTTCAATTTTATTTTGTAGTATCATCTATGTCCAGAAAAGGCAAAACAAGGAAGAAATAGTAAAGTTTATCAGTATAATTTCCTATCACGAAATCTTTGAAAAGCAGAAAGCTCTGAGCTGATGAATTGTAAGATGTAAAAATATAAAAGAGCTACAGTTGAATAAGCTGTTGTTAGGTGCCATTGAGTTGGTTCTGACTCATAGTGGCCTATGTACAACAGAACGAAACACTGCCTGGTGCTGCGCCATTCTCGGAGTCATTGTTACACTTGAGCCCATTGTTGAGGGTATTCCTCTTTTTCATTGACCCTCTACTTTACCAAGCGTGATGTTCTTCTCCAGGGACTGATCCCTCCCGATAACATGTGCAAAGTACGTGAGATGTAGTCTCGCCATCCTTGCTTCTAAGGAACATTCTGGTTGTACTTCTTCCAAGGCAGATTTGTTCATTCTTTTGGCAGTCCATGGTATATTCTATATTCTTTGCCAATACAATTTAAAGGCATCAATTCTTCTTTGATCTCCATTATTCATTTTCCAGCTTTTGCATGCATATGAGATGATTGAAAACGCCATGGCTTGGGTCAGGTGCACCTGAGTCTTCAAGGTGACATCTTTGCTTTTTAACACTTTAAAGAGCTCTTTTGCAGCAGATTTGCCCAACACAATGCGTCTTTTGACTTCTTGACTACTGCTTCCATGGTTGTTGATTGTGGATCCAAGTAAAATGAAGTCCTTGACAACTTCACTCTTTTCTCCGTTTATCATGATGTTACTTATTGATCCAGTTGTGAGGATTTTTGTTTTCTTTATGTTGAGGTGTAATCCATACTGAAGGCTGTGGTCTCTGATCTTCATCAGTAAGTGCTTCAAGTCCTCTTCACTTTCAGCAAGTAAGGTTGTGTCATCTACATAAAACATGTTGTTAATGAGTCTTCCTCCAAACTTGATACCCCGTTCTTCATATAGTCCAGCATCTCGGATTGTTTGCTCAGCATAATTGAATAGGTATGGTGAGAGGATACAACCTTGATGCACAACTTCCTGACTTTAAGTCATTCAGTATCCCCTTGTTCTGTTTGAATGACTGCCTCTTGATCTATGTACAGGTTCCTCATGGGCACAATGAAGCGTTCTGGAATTCCCGTTCTTCGCAGTGCTATCCATAATTTGTTGTGATCCACACACTCGAATGTGTTTGCATAGTCAGTAAAGCCCAGGTAAACATCTTTCTGGTATTCTTCACTTTCAGCCAAGAGGCATCTGACATCAGCAGTGATATCCCTGGTTCCATATCCTTTGCTGAATCCAGCTCGAATTTCTGGCAGTTCCCTGTCAATATACTGCTGCAGCTGCTTTTGAATGATCTTTAGCAAAATTTTGCTTGCATGTGATATTAATGATATTGTTCTATAATTACTGCATTCAATTGGATCACCTTTCTTGGGAATAGGCATAAATATGGATCTCTTCCAGTCAGTTGGCCAGGTAGCTGTCTTCCAAATTTCTTGGCATAGACGAGAGAGCACTTCAGTGCTGCATCCATTTGTTGAAACATCTCAGTTGGTATTATGTCAATTCCTGGAGCCTTGTTTTTGGCCAGTGCCTCACTGCAGATTGAATTTCTTCCTTCGGCACCATCAATTCCCGATCACATGTTACCTCCTGAAATGTTTGAACGTCGACCAATTCTTTTTAGTATAGTGACTGTGTGTATTCCTTCCATCTTCTTTTGATGCTTCCTGTGTTGTTTAATATTTACCCTGTAAAATACTTCAGTATTGCAACTCAGGACTTGAATTTTTTCTTCAGTTCTTTCAGCTTGAGAAATGCCAAGGGTGTTCTTCCCGTTTGGGTTTCTATCTCCAGGTCTCTGCATATGTCATTATAATACTTTACTTTGTGTTCTAGAGCCGCCCTTTGAAATCTTCAGTTCAGCTCTTTTACTTCATCATTTTTTCCTTTCACTTCGGCTACTTGATGTTCAAGAGCAAGTTAGAGAGTTTTTTCTGACATCTATTTTGGTCTTTTGTTTCTTGTCTTTTTAATGACCTCTTGCTTTCTTCATGTATGATATCCTTGATATCATTCCACAACTTGTCTGTGTTTGGTCATTGTTGTTCAATGCATCAAATATATTCTTGAGGTGGTCTCTAAATTCAAATGGGATATACTCATGGTCATACTTTGGGTCTTGTGGACTTCTTCTAATTTTCTTCAGTTTCAGCTTGAACTCGCATATGAACAATTGATATTCTGTTCCATAGTTGGCCCCAGACCTCGTTCTAACTGATGATATTGAGCTTTTTCTTCATCTTTTTCCACAGATGTAGTCGATTTGATTCCTGTGTATTCCATCTGGCAAGGTCCACGTGTATAGTCTCCATTTATGTATTGGATAAGTACTTGGAGTTAAACTACAAGAGGCTCAGAGACTTTTTAGTGTTTTGTTTTTGTCCCTTTTGTTGTTAGCTATACTTCTTTGCTTTTTAGTAATTATGTTAGGAATTACAATATGTATCCCTAATTTCTTACAGTCTTACATGCATTAATATTATGCCAATTTACATATAATAAAGGAACATTATAACAGTGCATTTCTATTTAGTACTGTTCTCTCATCTTAGTATATTGTCATTTATTTTAAATTTTTCGTTTATTTTTACGTGTATTATAAATCTCACAATACATCGTTACCATTTTTTGCTTTAAGTAATACCTTTAGAGACATTGAGAAATGCAGGGAAATTTTTTGTTAACTGTGTATTTACCATTTCCTGAACTCTTCCTTCATTTTGATCCAAGTTTCCATCTGGTATCATTTTCCTTCAGGCTGAAGAATTTCCTTTAAAATTCTTCTAGTGCACGTCTGATGGTGACAAATCCTCACAGCTTTTATCCTCTGAAAATGTCTTTATTTCATCTTAATTTTTCCCCTTTAAGTTAGCATTTTATTATAAATTTTTAAACACATTGAAGTTGAAAGAATTGTACGATGAATACCCATATCTAGATTCTCCAGTTAACATTTTTCTAACTTTTGCTTTATTACTATCTATCCATCTTTCTACCCAGTTGTGAAATCATTGTGTTTTATTGATAGATTTCACAGTGAATTGCAGATGTGAGTGCACTTCATCCTTAAATATTTCAACATGCATGTCGTTAACTAAAATTCATTCTCTGTTTATGTTTTACTTTTAGGTAAAATTTACATACAGTGAAGTACAAAATACTTTAAGTGTACCCATTCAGTGAATTTTGATAAACATATACACCTGTGTAATTCAGATGCCTATCAAGACTGGATCGCCACCATCATCGTAGAAATTTCCCTCCTGCCCCTTGCAACTAAATCCCCAATCTTGCATTGCCAGAGGCAACCACGTTTCTGATTTTTTTTTTTTTAACTTTAGTTTTGGTTATTTCAGCACTTTATATAATTGAAATCATGCAATAGATACCTTTTTTCCATAAAGCTTCTTTCATTCAGCCTTATGTTTGTGAGATTCATCCATGCACTTTCATATATTAGGACTTACTCCTTTTTATTGCTAAATTATATTCTATTTTATGAATATACCACAGTTCATGTAGCAATTTTTTGTTGATGAATTCCTGAGTTGTTTTCAGGTTTTTGCCTCTCATGACTAAAACTGCTATGAATGTTCTTGTAAGTCTTTTTTTTTTGGAGGGGGGAGGTATGTGTTTTCATTTCTCTTGGGTAAATACATAGGAGTAGAATTGAAAGGTTATAGGATAGATGTATGATTAATATTTTAAGAAACCGCCCAGAGCTTTTTTCCTAAGTGTACCTTTTTACAGTTCCACAATGTATAAGAGTTCTGGTCTCTCCACATCCTGGGCAAGATGTTGAATATTTTTCATGTGCTTGTTGGACATTCATATCATGACATTCCTATTCAAATTCTTGCCCCTTTTTTTAAAAGTGGATTGTTGGTCTTTTTATTATGATTTGTAGGAATTCGTCTTGTATATTCTCCATTCATACACTGTTAGATCTTTTTACAAATATTTTCTGCCAGCCTGACTTGCCTATTTATTCTTGTAAAGGTGTATCTTGATGAGCAGAAGTTATTATTTATGATGAATTCTAATATATCAAATTTTTCTTTTATGGTTATTGCTTTTTGTTCTCTGCCTAAGTAACCGTTGCCTGCTACCAAGGATGAAGATATTACCATATGTTTTCTTCTGGAAACATAGTTTTAAATTTTATGTTGGGTCTGTGATCCATCTCATATTTGTACGTGGTATGCTGGTTCAGTCTATGCCACATGAATATCCTTCTAGCACCAACTGATAAAAATACTTTCCACTTTGGATTGCTTTGGTAACTTTTTTGAAAATAAAATTAACTGGTAAGTATAGGTATGTTTCTGGGCCGTTTTGTTTCATTTATCTATCCATTTATCTTTATACGAGACCATGCTGTTTTAATTAGTATCATTTTAGAGTAAGTCTTGAAGTCGGGAAGTATAGGTCCTCCAACTTTGTTTTTCTTTTTCAAGATTGCTTTAACTGTCCATGGTTCTTTTTCACATAAATTTTAGTAAGCTTCTCAGTTTCTAAAAATATCTGTTGATGTATGTTTGGGGTTGTATTGTATCTGTGAATCAATTTAGGGTGAACAGACATCTTAACAATATTGAGTCTTCCAGTAGATATACATAGTATTGCTCTCCTGATTTTTAGATATTCTTTAATTTCTCTTGGCAATATTTTATACTTTAAGATGTAGAATTTATGCTCTTTTGTTTATTTCTAAGTATTTTATGTTCTGATACTATTATAGATAAAATTATGTTTTTTAATTTGTTCGCCAGTTGTTTGTTGATGTTGTAGTTGTTGGGTGCCATCTAGTCGATTTCAACTTATAGCGACCATATAGGACAGAGTAGAATTGCCCCGTATGGTTTCCAAGGAACAGCTGGTGGATTTGAATTGCTGACCTTTTGGTTAGCAGCCAACCTCTTAATCACTGTCCCACTGAATATAAAAATACAAGTGATTTTCTTTTTTTTTTTTTTTCTTTTTAGTATCAGCCTTGTTTCCTGTATCCTTGCTAAATTTGCTTATTCAAATAGTTTTGTAGCTTCCTTAGGATTTTCTACATAAGCAGTCATATCATCATTGAATGCAAATATGTTTAAACTTTTTCAAATAAATCTTTGTAATTTATATTTCTTTTTCTCGACCTGTTGTACTGGCTGGGACCTCCAGTTCAGTGCTGAATATATGTATTGAATGGTCTTCTTAACATTATTTCAGATCTTTGAGGCTTATATTCAATATTTGACCATTATGTAAGATACTAGCTGTATGGTTTTTGTAGATGGCCTTTATTAGGTTGAGTAAATGCTCTTATATTTCTGATTGGCTGAGATACTTTTAAATCACGAATGAGTTTAAATTTGCGAAATGCTTTTTTCAGTATCTACTGAGATTATGATATGATTTTTCTCCTTTATTTAAATGGTAAATTACCTTGGTTGATTTTTGAATTTTAAAATTTGAGATATAATTCATATGCCATAA
The DNA here is from genome assembly GCF_024166365.1 of Elephas maximus indicus. Classification (NCBI taxonomy): domain Eukaryota; kingdom Metazoa; phylum Chordata; class Mammalia; order Proboscidea; family Elephantidae; genus Elephas; species Elephas maximus. Next base: position 45,333,328 of record NC_064823.1, read on the forward strand.
AATTCACCCTTTTATATTGTAAAATTTAGAAATTTTTAGTATTTTCACAAGATGGTACAACTGTCACCACTATATAACTCCAGAACATTTTCATCACCTCTCAAAAAATTCTAATACTCAATAGCAGTCCCTTACTCCCTCCTTCTCCTTAGTCCCTGACAACCTCTAATCTGCTTTCTGTTTCTACATCTTTGCCTATCTCGGACATTTTGTATAAATGGAATCATACAATGTATGGCCTCTTATGTCTGTCTTCTTTCACTTAACATAATATTTTCAAGGTTCATCCATGTTGTACCATGTATCAGGGCTTGATTTCTTTTAATGGATGAATACCATCCCCCAAACCAAAACCAAACCCATTACTGTTGAGTCGATTCTGATCCATAGCAACCCTATAGGACAGAGTAGAACTGCTGCCTAGGGTTTCCAAGGGGTAGCTGGTGGATTTGAACTGCCGGCCTTTTGGTTAGCAGCTGAGCTCTTAAATGCTGTGCCACCAGAACTCTGTACCATGATGAGTTTATCCATTTATCTGTTGATGGGCATTTGTGTTATTTCTACCTTTTGGTTGCTATGAATAATGCTGCTGTGAAGACTCCTGTACAAATTTTTATGTCAATATATATTTTCTCTTGTTGATATACTTAGGAGTGGAATAGGTTATATGGTAACTCTATGGTTAACTTTCCAGATTACTGCCAAATTGTTTTTCCTAGCAGCTACACGTTTTAACATCCCCTCCAGCAATATATGAGGGTTTAAATTTCTCCACAATCTTACCAGTGTTTGTTATGGTTATTCTTTTGATTATAGCTATCCTAGTTGATGTGAAGTGGTATCTAATTGTGATTTTCCCTAATCAGCTTATGATGCTGAGCATCTTTTCATGTGCTTATTGAACATTAGTGTATTTTCTTTGGAGAAATATCTATTCAAGTTATTTGCCTATTTTTTAATAGGGTTATTTATCTTTCTATTTCTAGGCTGTATGATTTTTTAAAGTGTAAACTACCTTGGGATAAACCAAACTTACTCGTAGTTGTTTATTCTTTTTATGTATTGTGGGATTCAATCTGCTGATGGTTTGCTAAGAATTTTTGCATCTATGTTCATGAGGTATATTGGCCTGTAATTTTATTCTTATTTTATTTTCTTGTAATATTTTTATTAAGTCTTGGTATGACAGTTATGCTGACCTAATAAAACAAGTTGGGAAGTAGTTCCTCCTTTTCTGTATTGTAAAGGAGTAGTCTGCTGGGCAGTCAGACCAGACAAGGATTTTATAACAGTTATTATAAATACATTTTAGGAAAATATGTATATGATGATTGAATAGAGGGTAAACTTAGCAGAGGAAATAGTATTAGAAAAGACAGAGATGGAAATTCTAGAACTAAAAAATTTAATAATTAGAAGAAAAACTTCACTAACTGTGCTTTTCAACAGATTGGGTACTATCAAAGAAATGATCACTGAGCATGAAGAGAGGTCAAAGTGAATCATAGAAGGAATAAAAAAAAAAAAAAGGTGAAAAATAAAAAAACGTAGCCATCTAACTGAGCTGGAAAGGTAGAAACTAGAGTTTGGGGCTCCTAAGGCCACCGGCATTTTCCAGGAAAGGCATCGGAAATGAAGAAGCAGCATGAGGAAGTCTAGAAATCCTATTAAGATTTTGGTAAAATCCTAAGGTATCTTTGTGGAGGCTAGATGTAGAATTCATTTATTCACTAATTTGCTCATTTCTCAATTCTTAATCTCTGAGTCAGTTCTAAGAATAAAATAGCGTTAAGTTGTTAGAATTTGTTGCTCATTTAACAATGAATCACACAAACTGCCCAGCATCTAACTTTTTTATTAAGTATATCTATTAGGTTAAGTTTTCTTGGAAGATCATATGGTTCAGTGACATAGAAAAATGATAATATAATATAGTCTTTGAATAATACTAAGGCCTAGAGCAGAATCATCAATTCATAGCCTCTAGAACTTAAATGTTAAATTGTTTTAGGTAGAACAAATTTTCATAAATCACCAAACTGAGGGCTTGGGTTGCCCAAGGGGTGAATTCAAAATTGCTATCTAATGAGAAAGTTGGAAAAGTAATATAGCCATTATTTCTGGAAATGATAAAAGGCCTTTTGTGTTTTGATCAAAGAGAGATACTTTTGACTTAAATGAGGATATCTTACCCTCTCTCTGCATAAATGTCTGTAACCATAATTGTTGGCATAGTCAGAACTTTGCTCAGAGAGCAAGGCTTGATCTGATTAGTTGCTTAAACAAGTACTTGATTTCAGCCCCAGAACTGAAATCAAGTACTCCTGGACTGCAGATGACACAACCTTGCTTGCTAAAAGTGAAAAGGATTTTAAGCACTTACTGATGAAGATAAAAGACTACAGCTTTCAGCATAGATTATACCTCAACATAAAGAAAACAGAAATCCTCACAAGTGGGCCAATAAGCAACATCATGATAAATGGAAAAAATACTGAGGTTGTCAAGGATTTCAATTTACTTGGATCCACAATTAACACACATAGAAGTAGCAGTCCAGAAATCAAATGATATATTGCACTGGGCACATCTGCTGCAAAAGGCCTCTTTAAAGTGCTAAAAAGCAAAGATCTCACCTTGACTAAGGTGCATATGACCAAGCCATGGTATTTCCAGTCGCCTCATGTGCATGTGAAAGCTGAACAATGAAAAAGGAAGACCAAAGAAGAATTGATGACTTTCAATTATGGTGTTGGGGAAGAATATTGAATATACCATGGACTGCCAGAGGAACGAACAAATCTCTCTTGGAAGAAGTATAGCCAGAATGCTCCTTAGAAGCAAGGATGGCTAGACTTTGTCTCACGTACTTTGACCACGTTATCAGGAGAGACCAGTCCTTGAAGAAGGACATCGTGCTTGGCAAATAGAGGGTCAGTGAAAAAGAGGAAGACCTCCAACAAGATGGATTGGCACAGTGGCTGTAATAGTGGGCTCAAACATAGCAATGATTGTGAGTGTGGCACAAGACTGGTCAGTGTTTTGTTGCATTGTACATAGGGTTGCTGTGAGTCGGAACCTACTTGGTGACACCTAACAATAACAATAATAGTTTGGCTTATCAGTGATTATTGTTTATGGTATCAAAAGCAGATGACAGGTACTGACTGACTTTTTGTTAATCAAGGCAATGGTCAGTGGTACGGTAATTATACCTGCAACTTTTCCTCTTACAAGATGCTAGCCTTGGAAAGCTATATCTATAATTAATTGATTGTGATAAATATTTTAGGTGCTCTACTTCTGAATGAGCTCTCTCTACTTTTTAAAAATAGAGTGTACTATACATTCAGTATATACCAAAGGAATGGTATGTTGTTGTTGGTAGGTAGTGTCAAGTCAGTTGTGACACAGAGCGATGATATAAAAGTGGTTAAATAAATTAAAGAGGTTAGTACCAATTTTAAGAGCTTAGAGACATTCTTTAGTTGGTGCATTCTTAAATTTAAAACATATATCATTCATATAAGCAGAGAGGATAGAGAAAAAGAAAGGACACAAAATTTTATTAAATATGCACTGTGTTCCAGTTACTTTGCTTTTCATAGGTATCTTTAAAGTTACTGGACCTGGCTGGTAAGTGTGCTAAGGTCTATCAAGTGTTGAATGTCTTCTAAAGCCGGGAGCTATGACCACAGTGTGGCATAAACAGGAAACTGCCTGTAATAGGCTTCTCACTGTATCCTTTCTTCAACCAACAGTATTCTAGTGTCTGTCCTTATAATAGGTGCTTTTCAAAAAGCAGGAGCCCTGGTGGTACAGTGGTTAAAAGCTCGACTGCTAGCCAAAATGTTGGCAGTTTGAATCCACCAGCAGCTCCTTGGAAACCCTTCGTGGCAGTTCTACTCTGTCCTGTAGGGTGCTATGAGTCGGAATCTACTCCAAGTCAACAGGTTTGGTTTGGAGTTCATTCAAGAAGCATGCATTTTTTTTTTTTTTTTAAAGAATATTTAGCTTCCTTAAATTTCTGAGTTTGAGCAACAGTACTCTAGAATCTGTGATAGGTGCTGTTCAAGAAGCACAAAGTTTTTTTTTTTTTTTTAAGAAAAATAGCTGCTTTAATTTTCCAAGTTCATTAATTTTCAGACTATCTTGCTGACTTTGTGGGGATTTTTTTGTTTCCTGGCATCTTTATCAAACTAGAAGCCAGAGAATCTGGCCTTTTCGCTTTGGCAGAGGAAGAAACGAACACAACAGATTTTATCACCACCAACATCTATTGGTACACTTATAGCAGAGTGGGTTCTCTTGTAAGATAATTGGACTGGGAATTTTAAAACTGCTGACTACAAAAAAATACATATGGGGTTCATAAGTTCTTATTCCAGCTTCCTGATATGACTATCCCAGTTATTTATGCAAATACAAGCAATTGCATGATTTTAAATTAGAAATTATTTTCTCATTCTGAATCATCCAGTGTGTAAATGGGCCTCGAAGGGAAAGAATTACATAAAAATGATGATGATGGAAATTTTTGTGCATTTCCCTTGTACCAGGCATTGTCCTAAGTACTCTACAGTAATTATTTTATTTCTTTCTTAGAAGAGTACTATGATGTAGATTGCTACTATTACCTCTACTTTATGTATGAGAAAACTTAGGCTCCTGTACATAATTTTTCCAAGGTCACACAACTAAGGCACAAGAGGTCCAGATTCTCCCCTAATGTTGGCAAAATAGTCACATTAACTCTAACTTCATATCATCTCAGGTTATAGCCTGCCAGAAAGGTACAAGCCATTTTATTGGTTGCTCAGGTTAAGTCCTGAGATTTACTCAGTTAGAACAGTTTAGGAACAGTCACTGTGGCCAAGGGGTAAGGCACTGACAAAGGTTTGAGTCACTTTTCCATTCTTAAGGGCAGAACCCATAGGGGAGAAGTAGAACCTGAAATGAAATCTGAGTTATCACTGGGAGAAGGGCACATGGATACCGAGGAAGAAAAGAGGAAAACAATGTGTCTACTACATTTTACAGATAGGGTAACTGAGGTTTAGCGCAATTACCACTACCTGTCACCATGGTGTAGCTAGAGCTCAAACCCTCTATTTTGTCTTCAGCATCCTTAAGTACTGAGAGGCAGTATAGTATAGTAGTTAACAGCATGCCCTTTAAGACCAGCCTGTTTGAATTACAACTCTGCCATTTACATATTAGCTTGGGTAAGTTATTTAACTCTTCTGCGCTTCCTTTTTTTCACTTTACAGAATAGTGGAGAGAATTAATAATAACAACAATAACAAAAAAAACTCGTTACCATTGAGTTGATTCCGATCATAGTGACCCTATGGGACAGTAGAACTGCCGCAGAGTTTCCAAGGAGCACCTGGTGTATTCAGACTGCCAACCTTTTGGTTAGCAGCTGTAGCTGTTTACCCCTGTGCCACCAGGGTTTCCAGAGTTAATAATAGAGGTAAATTATTTGTAAAAATACTTCATATAGTATGTACTATCTAAGTGTTGCCTATTACTAGTCATAGTGATAATAGTGTTATTATTATAACTAGTATAAATTACGACAAACCACACTTAGGACCATCTTTTTTTTTGCATCTCTTACAGTTAGTAATATGTACCACATACAGTGTTGCAGTGCCTACTTTGCTGATGTTATTTATCATTCTCGGCTGTTCACTGGCAGATGTTCAATCTTATGATTCATAAAGATACTGATAATAAAAGGCAATTATAATGAAAACTAAAAAAAGTGAGGTACAGTATTCAATTTATGTCAAGACCGGCTAATGATGGACTTGTTGCAAAGGAACCCTATCCTAAGTCAAGGACTAACTGTGTCTAACTGCACTTTTCTATTCATATGTTAGTATTTATTTAATTCTTAAGACATTTTGTTATTTTTTGGTATCATTTGTCTTTGGTGATAGACCACCACCAAAAAAAGAAATCATGTGTGTTTGTTTTATTACAGCATTTTCCTGTACAGCATTTGACACTGTCAGATGTAAATAAGCGGTTCAAAATGATGATGATGACTGGACATTCCTAAATCTGCCCCATATATCTGAGGCGAAAGCAAGATTCTAAATTTCATGATTTAATGTACTGTCTTACTTGTTTATGGTCATGAATTTTTATTTATTCACCCGTCATAAAGGTTCTCACACTTCTTCAGGTGGCCGAGAACTTAGAAAGCAATGTGTTCTTTGTAGAGCAATATGTAATACAGATTAATACAATTTAAGAACAGTTGAAAAATATTTGAACTAAATTAGATACCATCTTTAAGGATTCTGGGTTAAATACATAAGTAGCCCCCCGCATTGAGCAATTTAAAAGAAATTACATGGGAGAACCTAAAATTGAGAGCCCATAATCATTAATATATTAATTTTCTATAAATTCATAAAAGATAAGTGCATTTCAATTTGTAAGAAACAGTATTCTGGGGTCCTCATGGTGTTCAGTGGGTAAAAGCTCTTTCTTACCCTCTTGTGTAACTTGCTGGAGTGCATATGATCTTCCTTGCTTTACAGCATTAAAACCTGAAACTTTAATTCAGGGATAGGAGAAATAGAACTGACTCATCAAGGTGATCTGGATTAGGAAAAAGGAGCCATCTATGTAGATTAGCAAAGCTCACTAGAGCTCTGCCTTAGGCTTGGGGACAAAGTCTCAGCTGTTGAAGTATTATTTTGCCTTGATTTCCTTCTCTAATTTTTTTATGCTTGTATTATAGAAACTGTACAGGATAAAGAGTAGAAGTAGCAAAGAATAAAATTTGTATTTTTGTATCAAAATAAGATCACAACTAAATAAGGCTATCCCAACTTCTGATAAATAGAATGGGCACCATAAATAGAGGATTTTCATCAACCATTTTTTTTTTAATAATTTGCTTAAAACAGATCAACACGTTGTTTAAACATTGGTTTCAATTCGACAAACTTTTTTTTTCTACTATGCTGTCTTCCAAACACTGTAGTAAAAATGAATAAAATATAGGCCCTCTCCTATTCGTTGTTTGTTGCGATGGCTTGAGGGTAAGGTGACAAACTGCCTAAGAAATCCAAAATGTTGGTCCACTTAAAAATAATTTTGAATGGTCTCAAATCAAAATTCTGAACAGTAATAGAAATTTGTTATTTATTATATATATATGTATTATTCAGCAATAAATACGTTTAAATTTAATTAAAACAACAACAATAAAATATTGGCTAGTGGAAACCCTGGTGCCATAGTGGTTAAGAACTACGGCAGCTAACCAAAAGGTCTGCAGTTCAAATCCAACAGACGCTCCTTGGAAACTCTGTGGGGCAGTTCTGCTCTGTCCTATAGGGTTGCTATAAGTTGGAATCGACTCGATAGCAACAGGTTTTTTTTTTTTTTTTTTTTTTAAAAAGGTAGTTAACAGTTAGGGTACAGATCTGATCAAACATGTACCATCACATAGGTTATGTCATAGAGAAGAGTTACAGTCTTTTGTAGTGCCAGATGCTGCCAGGTTATGGGAAGTGGTACTCACTACCCGGTGTGTTTTCACTGCCAGTGTCAGTGACTATGGTGGAAGAATTATTTTTAGAGTGTCTGTGCCAGGATAGTAAAGCTGCTTGGGAAAAGAAAACATTGGTAGGCCAGAAATACCTAGCTTACCTTGGAATTCTGCTTACCAAATGGTGATTTTATTCTTACATAGAAATAGAAAACTGTTCAGATTTTATTGAGTCAGGGGAATAGTGGTAAGAGCCTAACATGCAATCTTTGTTAATTTATGAAATATAAATATAATGCAGCAAAATATTATTATATAGTATTTATAAAAAAAGAAAATCCCAGGCTGTTTGGAAGAGACTTGGACATTTTATTTTGCTTTGAAGATAATTAGTTTTCTGTGCAAGGCCAGTAGCTCATGGATCCCCATTTAGCCCCTGTTTGGTGTTGTATTTCCCACTTTATAAATTTGCAAACTGAGGCAGGGTGAAGTGGGAATACTCTCCAAGCAGAACAAATCAGTGATAGAGTCTCCTGGCTTCATGTCTGAATCTCAAACCTCTAGACTGTTTTCCATATGTATTTTGATCTTATCAAATTTAATTTTTTGCTGAGATAGGAAAGTTATCTAGTATTCAGATTGGAGAGTTAATTTCCCAATTTACTATATCCCATTGAGAATTAGCTACGTTCCAGACTTACAGCTTTCAAGTTTTGTTAGTTTGGAGTGAAAGCTCAATTGTGAAATATGCTCGGTCTCACAATTTAGAGACTGATGGTCTGATTTTTCTTAGACTTACTACAAATAATCTTTAGATAGCAGTTAAGCAGTGGAACTTCCATTTCAAAACATCTGAATTTGAGACAAATGAACTCTTAAATTTTTTATAGGTGGGTGTCATTTCAGGTTAACACATGTGTGCCCAATAGTGAAATGAGTTGTTTGCTTTTTTCGAATCCAGAAACTTCAGAGGTTTTTTTCCTTAAAAAAAAAAAAAAAAGGGTTGTTCTGTTAAATACTGTGATATTTTTAACAAAATGTCAGAATTTAGTAACTGATAAGTGGTACATTACGAGCCTCAAAAATATCAGCTCATCACTGAAAACACCTCCTCTCCAAATTCTGGAATTATAAATCACTGAATTACTAGTCATTATTAACTATTTTTTCTCCTCTCTTAAATCACACCAGAGCTAACTATATTTCATTTGTGTTTTCTTTCTGTTAACATTTTACCTCAGGCTGATGCCAAGTAAGGAAAACTGTAGACCAAAAGGAAAATTGCTGAGGGAGAGATCAGGTTTTATAAGGTGAAAGAACATCTTGAACTCATAGAATCCAGAACTGTGTTTCCTCCCTTGGTTTTCTGACAGTATGGGTGTTTTGGCTTGTGGAGTGGCCCTTAGAAATATCATGGGTCATGGATCTGAGGAAATAGCATGTGTGGTTTTAGTTACCACCTATATATGAATGTCTTCCAAAGATACCTCAGCAACCCTGACCTCTCAGTCTCTTTCCTGGCCTCTGTTTCTAATCTGAATAATATCTCTCCTTGGAAGCATTGCAGAAACCTAATAGAACCGATGCTTTGAAGCTGATAGGAATCTCTCTTCAATAACTTGGTCTAATTTACAGTTTTAGGCAGATATTAACAAAATTATCATATGACCTGCTGTGCCCTGGTTCATTCCTGTATCTTTCAGGAAATAAGGAGAGATGAGTACTCTCTGTGGCTGGCCAGTGCATGTACTTGAGCTGTTTATGGTAAAATGAACACTGTTGATCCATTACTGTTTTGACATACTTTCTTCAGCTATTATTTTATTGGCGGTAAAGAATTTAATCTAGTTATCTACACCCTCTTGCGTCATCCTGTGATATTTCATGCATTTATTGAAAACGTATCCTTTGATGCGTACTTATTGAACATCTACTTTACGGGCACTATAATAGGCATAAGGGAGTTAAATTTAAATAAGCTAAGACTTAACCTTTAGGTACAGTGGTAGAGACAAACCTATGCAGAAATAATTAACCTAAATTATTAAACCCTGCAAGTATATACTGTCAAAGTACAGGAAAGGGGATGTATTTATGCCAGGGTATAGAACAGAAGAAATTTTGAAGAAACTCATACAGGTAAGTGACCTTGAGTGAGATTTATGAGTTCACCAGATGGACAAGGATGAAAAGCTATTAAGGATCCTGGCCAAAGAAATAAAAAAATGTTGATATCTATATATAGATATCAACTTTTTTGTAAATATGTATATGTATATGGTTAAGAGCCCAGGCTGCTAACCAAGAGGTCAGCAGTTCGAATCCACCAGCTGCTCCTTGGTAACCTTATGGGGCAGTTCTACTCTGTCCTAAAGGGTTGCTATGAATTGGAATCTACTCAATGGCGGTGGGTTTTATATATGTGTATATATATATATACACACACACATAAAAAAAATACATATAAAAAAGTATGTATATATATATATATCTGACAGAACACATGATCTAGAATAAATAGAGAAAGAAGGGTGTCAAGAAGGGACTAATTGAGAGAACAGAGGAGGCTCAGAGAGAATGGGAGTTCTCAGATTTTGATGAAATTAAAGAGCAGAACCTCAGAAATGAGGAACAGAGATATATAGGAGATGTAGTTGAAAATCTGGAGGTTGAAAGTAAAAGTATCATAGGTTGAGCAGTGTTTCATTGTAACAGACTATCTGTGTTTGGAGATTTTGGCAGGGGTGAAACCAAAATATGTGGGTGTGAATATGTGAAGCCAACCGATCCATATAGGTATTAAACCTGTAATCTTGGCCTCATTACTTTTATGTTTTAACTAAAAAAAAAAAAAAAACCACTGCCATCAAGTTGATTCTAACTCATAGCAACCCCATAGTGTTTCCAAGGCTGTAAAACCTCTAAGGAAGCAGATGCCACATCTTTCTCCTGCAAATCCTCTGCTGGTTTACCAGTTAATTACTTTAACCACTGCACCACCAGGGTTCCTTATGTTTTAACTAGCTAAGTTAAAAACCTACAGATTGTTCAGGGACAATTGAATCAGAAACCCACAGTATAAATTTCTTTGAATTACATATGAAAAAGACTAAACAGACTATATTTGGGATTGTACTAATATACAATCCCAAATATAGTCTGTTTAGTCTTTTTCAATTTTTTTTTTTTTTACTAATATACCATGTACTGGCTAATATTATTTGAAAACTCATTAAGTCACATTCAAAATCCAGATACAATCAAGTTGATTCATGCCTAGAAATGATAAACAATAGTTTTTTGTTGGTGGTGGTGGTAGTGGGTTTTTTTTTTTTTTTTTTTCCTCTTTTGGTTTTTATCTTTCTGAAAATCTATGAGTTTTGTAGGTCTATTTTGGTCTCATCAGTGCAACAATTTTTTTTTTTTAATTTTCCTCTGAACACAGAGAGAAAGGCTCTCTGCGGCCTTAACTACTTTTATTTAAATTATCTTTTATAAATTTGTCTGTCCAACTATATTTTAGGCTTCTTGAATGTGGAGATTGATTCTTCTTTTTAGTATCCAGGGGGACTAATGCAATAACAAGCGCATAGTAGCCATTCAATTAATATGTTCGAGTATAAATGAATGTATCTTAAAATTTCATCTTGTCTTATAAATATCAGTCATATTATTTTAGAAGGGATTGTTATGCTCATTAAACTCTTCAGAGTATTGGGAACAATTGTAACAGTGTAAATGCTACTGCCTAAGTCTCTCAAGTAACAATGAAAAGTGAAAATTTCAAAAAGAGGAGAATATTTTCTGACTTGAAGTCTAATTTATACTTTCTAGGTTGGTGGTGTGTTTCTCTATAAACAAAATTCTGACTTGGGAATTGTGTAGGATAAAGTCCTATTGTTCTGTGTGAACATCTGGTCCAAATCCCATTCTCTTAATCCTAAATCTTTTCTAGTCCATGTATAACTAAACTGTAACACAGGGCCATTATTGAACATATGACTTTTATTTTTACTTTGCTTTTGCATTATAATTTCCTTAGCCACTTCAAAATTAAAAAGAAATAAAGAAAGAAAAAATTTCATGACCTAAGATCTTAGCAGCATTAAAGAACACAGCTTTAAAGACAAACAAGGAAACAAAATCCCACAAATACTGGTTCTTCCTTCTCCTCATTACAGAACATAGCGTTGTCTTTTTCTTCTTTTGTACCTTATACTTTAAAACAAATTTTAAAGTTAAAACTCAAGAGTTCAACAGGGCAAAAAAGCAAATATTGTTTACTATCTGATTTAAACAGAAGAGTGCTGAGTCTATTAACTAATTCACATGTGGTCTGAAGTAATAGGTTAGAAGGACTGTGTCGTGAACTTCAACTTTATGTTTAAACTATTAAAAATGATTTGGATTCATATGCTCATCAGTTAATATTTAACATGAATGTGGTTTTGGCATACAAATATTTTCCTATTATATCCTACAATCAGAGTGCAAAAGTACAGTACAGAGCAGAATATACAGTCTTCTTTGTTCAGCTGCTTCAGAGCTGGCTTAATGGAAAAGTCATTTTGAAGGTTTAATTTCACGAGAAAGACCTCTGTACTGAAGTGGTGTGCGGCTGAGGTCCTCTAGTGCCACAACTGTATATGGCAACAGCTTTTAAGAATTTGTGAAATGTGCGTGTGAGATAGAGAAAGAGTGAAAGAGAGAGAACAGGGACAATAGAGCTTACTTTAAAGTTGACTTATAAAGCCAAATAAGCTCAAAAAAAACTAGCTCTTTGTGTTTTATTTGTTAAAAAAAATCCCAAGGAAAGTTTTTATTTTTAAAGGGCAAGGGGTTGGGTGTACTCTGTCATGTGTATGTATTTATCAATGTAATTTTAAATGTTAAAAACTTAAGGATCCTTCTAACTATAATTACTGATAGTATACAAATGAAAATTTGTTAAATGTTTAGACTCTTACCTTTACACAGTTGGTTTATTTTTTGAGATGCTTGTGAAAGCTGATTCAACTCTATTTATTCCACGTTGTTCCTCTCTCACACATATCCTGCTTGCTCAGGATTGACTGACATGACACTTTTAATACGGGAGAAATTATTTGCTAAAGAAGCATAGTTTGCAAAGCAGATTAAATAGAATTCTTTATAAATAATAATCTTTCATTTTTTTACATAATTCATGGGAAATATCAGATTATTGCTTCATTTAAAAACATGACTGCCAACCAAGACTGCCAGACTGCCAGACTTTTGAGGAAAAAAAAAAAAAATCGATTGAGAGAAAGAGAAATGCCAAGAAGAAAAAACAAAACAGCACAACCCTCACTACAGAGGAAATGAAGATGACTCTTTTGTTTTCTGAAGTAAAAGAATTCTAATAACTATCCTCTGAGAGACTGAAAAGAATAACTTATCCATAACCAAAGAACAAGAGCTATTGAAAAGTAACAACTAGAGAACAGAAGAGCTCCTGGAAATTAAGTAATGGAATAGGATAGGGCTAGAGGCCATGCTCATAAGAAGTATAACGGAAAATTCATATGGAGAATACTGTATTTTTATGCAAATAACATGCACCTTCTATGTTTATTTGCCAACTGACCCCCCCATGAGGTATTTTCATAAGTGTGCTATGCTAATTTTTTTACAGCAACATGTAAAATAAAAAATTGGCTTAATGGCGCTTATGAAAATACCTCATGAGGGAAGGGTGCAATTGGCAAACAAATGTAGAAGGTATGCATTATTTGTGTAAAAATATGGTAGATCCAATTTACATCTCTCAACTAAGAAATTCAAATAAAAGATACAGTGAAGGGGAGAAAATAACCAAGAGATAACAGAAATCAACTTTCCTTAGTGTTAATGGAACATGTGAGTCTTCCAAGTAAAAAGAACACCTAATGTTGACTTTTTTTTTTTTTAATGTTGACTACCACCACCTGCCTGTGAGTTTGTTATACTGTGGTGGCTTGTGTGTTGATATGATGCTGAAAGCTATGGCACTGGTATTTCAAATGCCAGCAGCCTCACTCATGGTAGATAGGTTTCAGTGGAGATTCCAGACTAAGACAGACTAGGAAAGACCTAGCACTCTACTTCCAAGAATTAGCTGATGAAAACCCTATGGATCACAACAGAATATTATCTGGTATAGGCTGGAAGATGAGCCCCCTAAATTGGAAGACACTCAGAATACACAGTGGCCACACAGTGGATGTGAAGATGATACAGGATTGGGCAACGTTTTGGTCTGTTGTACATGGGGGTCGCCATTAGTTGGAGCTGTTTTTTTTTTTTTTTAACAACAATGTTGACTAGCAAAAATACACAACAGTCCATAAGCTAGATTTATTGGGGTGAACTTTAAGAGATCTAAGGATACAATAAAAAAGACTCCTAAAAGCTTCTGGAGAGGAATAGCAGGGTATCTACAGCAAAATCAGAATCAGATTGATACTAGATTTCTCACCATTGATACAAAACACTAGAGGACAATGGAGTAATTTTTTCCAAGTTGAAGGGAAAGAGTAAACATTTTAAGACAAACCATACTTTAGAATGTTTCCTAGTCATGCTTCCCTTATGAAAAAATTTTTCAAAGAAATGTTCCAGCTAAATAAAAAAGAATAATATGAGGTATAAGAACTGATGGTAACTGATGATAATCTTCACAAATTGAATTTTAATTACAAAATTATAGTGTCCGTTAAGTCCTAATGGCTGAGACATTATCTCTTGAGAATTATGCTTAGTTCTGCAGTGAATGTTTAGTAATCGTAGTACGGCAGTGTGCCAATGACTGCTCATCTCTCTCAGAGTAAAAGCCAAAGGCCTTACAATGATCAAAATGGTCTCACATGCTTCAGCTCTTTGCTGCTTCTCTGACTTCACCTCCTACTACTTTCCACACTACTCTACCGCATGCACAGTGTTCTTGAACTTTATCAAACCATTGAGCATTCTCCCAGCTCACAACTTGCTGTGGCCTCTACCTGGCCCATTTTCTGGACAACTGCCTGTTTTTCTCACTCTAGGTTTCTGCTCGAGTGTTATCTTCTTAGTGACGTCTTCCCTGGCTGTATTATGTATAAAATTGCAATTAGCTGCCCAAAACTCTCTTTTCTCTTCCCTACTTTATTTTTCTCCTAAGAACTTGATCACTATATGTTATGTTATTTTTTTACTTAAGTATTTGTTTAATCTCTAGGAAAGGAACACAGCTTTCTTTTATACCATTTTAAAATTTGATAATGTAAAAGTAATATACTAATGAAAATCAGGGATTGGGAAAGGAAAATGGGAAAGTCATAAAAGCATGCTAATTGTATCATCTTGCATAATGAAGAGTTAATTATATTAAATAAGTATCTAACCACCAGAAAAATTGAAACAGAGACTTCTTAAGGTGGTTACCTCTGGGAAGTTAGACTAGGGTGAAAGGGAAAGGAAGATTTTAGCTTTTCATCTATGGTTTTGATTTTGGGGAGGAGGCTATGTTGCAGGTATTCTAATATTTATTTTATATGACTCACTATTTTTTTCTAATTTAGGTTTATGTAGGTATAATTTAAATACATTGAAATTTAAATTTACTCTTTTAGTGTAGAGCTCTATGAGTTTGACTGTTGTGTAACCATAACAAAAATCAGTTATAGAACAGCTCCATCACTCCTTAAAATTTCAATGTACTCCTTTGCAGTCAGTCCCTCCCTCAAGCCCACAGCAGTCACTGATCTGTTGTTCTATTCTTTTACTTTCAACCTACGTCTTTTATATACTGTGGGTTCTTGTAGACTGAGTATAGTTGAGTCTTAATGCTTACCCAGTCTTAAAGTCCTTGTATTTTAACGGGTAAGTTTAGACCACTTACATTTAATATAGTTATTGATACATCTGGATTAAAATCTAATACCTGTTTTCTATTCCTTTTGGTTTTTGTTCTTATTTTTCCTTTTATTTTGCCTACTTTTAGATTGAGTATAGCTTTGTCAATCAGCTCGACAGTAACAGGTTATAGTTTTATGATTCCATTTTATCTTACAAGTCAGAATCAAATCAATGGCAATGGGTTTTGGGATTGGCTTGTTACTTATACCTCTTTAAAAAATTACTTTTGGTGACTACAGATACTAATTTTTAAAAATCTAATTTAAAATTACAAATAGAAATGATATCTGTATCAAAATGTTAATATTGGTGGTTTTTAGGGGCTGTGCTTGAATGAGTCTCCCCTTTTTTTGTGTATATTATTCCCAATTTCTTACATGAATGATTTTTTATTAAAAATATTAGAAAGGGGAGGAGAGAGAGATAGGGATGGAAATAGAAAAAGAATATGGTCATCTGTGTGGAGGACGGCTTAGGGAGGATATGATAAGAATTAAAGAGAAGTATTTGATAAACTGATAAATCATAAGTTACTGTTGGTTGATTGATTTGTGGATTGATGTGAAAGTCAGCTCATGTCTGTATACTATAAAATATATCATAGCTCTTTCTCGGGGCTTAGATATATATTTTTTAATGTTGAAATTTTGTTTTATTTACTTTTTGTTCAACTCTAGCATTTATAACTCAAATATTTTAATTTTATGGGGGGCTAAAAGGAGATAGCTTTAATTCTCTAGACTCATACTTTTCTTTTAACTATGCTTTATGTGAAAGTTTACGAATCAAGTCATTCACTCATACAAAAACTTATACACACCTTGCTATGTACCCCTAGCTGCTCACCCCCTAATGTGACAGCATACTCCTCCTCTCCACCCTGTATTCCCGTGTCCACTCAACCAGGTCCTGTCCTTCTCGGCCTTCTCATCTTGCCTCCAGACAACAGTTGAGGGGCTTAGATATTTTGTCTTAACCAGAATAGTTGGCTTTTCTTGACTTAGTTCTACCATTTATATTCACAACTTGTAGAAGGTCAGTTATACCCTCTGTAAATAATGCAGGTCCCTGAATGGTATAAATGGTTTGCACTCACCTACTAACCTAAAGGGTGGCAGTTCAAACCCAGCCAGTGGCACCGTGGAAGAAAGGCCTGACAATCTGCTTCCGTAAAGATTACAGCCAAGAAAACCCTATGGAGCAATTCTAATGTGTAACACGTGCAGTCACCATGAATCAGAGCCGACTCCATGGCAACTGGTTGGTTTTTGTTTGTTTGTTTTTTAGTAAATAATACATATCACCAAAGTTAAAGTCCCATCCTGGAAAGAACAAATGCTGCTATTAAAGTAGCCCTTAGGAAACTTAAGACCTTTGTCAGATCAATTCTATTATAATCAGAAATTCCAAAATATGTTCAAATAGATATTTTCTAAAAAGTATAGATTCTATTTTCTGAGATTGAAATAAGAGCAACGAAAATAAAACTCTTAATTTTATCACTTGTCCTCATTTCAGTCCTTAAAACAGGTTCCATATCTGCTTTATAACTCACCTGTGACTTTTTGTGTTCTTTGTAGCTATTCGAAGGTTTTGTGCATAGCATTTGAGGTACTTCAGGGCTTGCAGTATATGAACAAACATGGTATAGTACACCGTGCACTGGCTCCTCATAATATTCTTTTGGACCGAAAGGTAAGTGTCAAATAATATAATAAATTAATATTGGTTTATTATTTGAGGTTGGATACTGAAATCAGGCCTGCTCCATTAATTAAAGGGATCAGACAATGAGAATATGTTTTAAGAATCTTTATAATGAAAAGACTGTGAAAGTGGTATCATTGTGGTTGTTAGAAAAACATAAGAATCTTAAAGTATATAAATCCATATGCCTTTCACATAGATTATTCTTTTTTTTTTTCTCAAGTCCATTTTCTAAATTTCATGTTTTATTTTTTCCTCACATTCTTTTTTTCTAAAAGATATTCTTTGTGGCTTCCCAAGCCTCACTCTTTTTTTTTTTTAATTGTCCTTTACAGCTCAAGTTAGTTTCTCATAGAAAAATTTATACACACATTGCTGTCCTTAAAGTGTGACAGCACACTCCTGTTTCCACCTTGGAATTCCCATGTCCATTCAACCAGCTCCTATCCCTTTCTGTCTTCTCATCTCTCCTCTGGACAGGAGCTGCCCATGTAGTCTCATATATCTACTTGAACTAAGAAGTACACTCTTCACAAGTATCATTTTGTGTCTTATAGTCCAGTCTAATCTTTGTCTGAAGAATTGGCTTCAGTAATGGTTTTAGTTCTGGGTTAACAGAGAGTCTAGGGGCTACATCTTCTGGTCTCATCTTAGACCGTTAAATCTGATCTTTTTAAGTGTAATTGAGTTCTGCACTCCACTTTTTTCCTGCTCCTTAAGGGTCTCTCCCTTGTATTCACTGTCAGGGTGGTCATTGGTAGTAACTGGGCGCCATCTAATTATTCTGGTCTCAGACCTAAGCCTCATTTTGACTGTGCTTTTATTTTAAGTAAGCTTCTCAGACTAATTAGGTAGAATATTATTCTTACAAACTTAACTACACTGTGTTTTCCCTTCTTCTTCTTCTTCCCTCTTTCCTTTCTCATTTATCTTCTTTATTCATAAGCTGTTAAAACCTAGCTTCCTTTTATATTGGAGTGCTGCTTCTTTACTTGGAAATCTTATGGGGGATTAATAAGAAGCTAAGCAACCCTTTTAAGAGAATTGTGGAATATTTTCAGGAACAACTGTAGTTTCATTCCTGTTGATAAGCATATAAAAAGTTTTTGGTAATTTATTTCTTGAATTTTTCTTCTGTATCAGTAGGATTATTCATTTTCTCTGATTCTTTTCCAGACTTCCAATACAGCTACCCTATGGTATTAAAAACCACAAAAGAGAAAATGACACTTATTAATTTCAGATTTATGTCAATAGAGCGTCATTACTATAACTAATCTAAATTGTTTTAAAATATAAATCTTCTATAATGCTGGAAAATAAAGTTCCTGGGAAGAAAACAAACCAATTTTAAAATCAACTTAATTTTTTAAATCCATAAACATCTAAAAAGGGAAAAACTTAAGAGACTTATTTATGTTTGCCCTGTATTAAGAACCTCACACTTAGGATAATTATGTTATTCTCAAACAATACTAAAAATTGTTAGAAATCTAGGAGATTCATCAAAATCCTAATGGTTTTTGAATCAGTCTTTTCAAGTTAAGAACTCCTAAGTCAAGGTTAAATTCTTATATTAGGAATGAAGCAACTTCTTGAAAAAAAATTCTTTTGTAGAAATTATCACAAAACATTCTAACCAAGGATTCAAGAAAAATGAGGACTTCCTGATTTAGCCAAAAGCCTTGGATAGTATAAACAGCCAAATTTTTAAGAAAGTATGATTTGTTATTTTGAGATATATACACGTACACCACAGATGTATATACATACATACATACAAACTTGTGTATATATGGAGTCTTGGTGACACAGTTCTTAAGCGCTCAGCTGCTAACCAGAAGGTCAGAAGTTCAAACCCACCTGCAGCTCCATGGGAGAAAAGACCTGAGATCTGTTCCCGTAAATATTACAGCCTAGGAAACCTTTTGGGGCAGTTCTACTCTGTCCTATAGATAGGGTTACTATGAGTAGGGGTCAACTCAACAGTACACAACAACAACACATGCACACATACATACTGAGTATATAGCAAAATTTAAACACTGACAGTTTGTGATAAAATTATGGTAAACTAAAATATAATCTCTTAATGTTTATTAATGGTTTTCTTAGGAAATATATAATAATGATTTTTGTTTCCAGTAATATTAAGACATTTTATATTGCTTTTTCTCCTTCACTATTATAGGGGCATATTAAATTGGCTAAATTTGGACTTTATCACATGACAGCTCATGGTGATGATGTTGATTTCCCAATAGGGTAAGAATATGTTTTCTTTTATTCTAAGTTCTATCTCTAACTTTGTAATCTTTGATGGTGTGTATATTTTTGCTAGTTATTAATAAAATATTGCTTTTTGATTCTAAAAATAGCTTTTCTTATTAATACATTTTAATTTCCCGTGTATATTTTTGAAAGAGTACCAGTGAGTTTTTTCCAGCATCCTAGAGACCTCTGATGTAGATACTTCATTGAGTTGGCAGACAGGCTAATAAATCATTGATCATTTTTGCTTTTTAATGCTTACTAATTAATTTTATTTCAGTCGGAGTTAGATATGTTTGAGGTAAGTTCATAAGATTCTCACATAATGACAATGTGTGTGCATCAAGAGACAGAAAAACCTCTCTCACATTATTTTCAGTTTAAAGTTTTTTAAGTTTAATTGTCTATTCTCTAAAACCAAATGGTATATTAAGACTCTAGTTGAGTTATAGTAGATATCAGAAGTAATGGGGTAAATTCTGTAGCTGTAAAACTGTATTTAAGTTTGGAGGGGTTTGTTTGATCACTTCTGATAATGGAATTCCAGATGTATGTTGGTTTCCTAGAAAAGGACGGAAGTTTATTTCATCCTGTACCAAAATAGGTGCTTTGAAATAGATTTTTGTATTACATTTGTTGTGTGATTATTTTTTAAACGTTTTAATAATGTAGTTTTTTTGGTGTGTGTTTCATTTTTACATAATTTTATATGTATACCAAAAAAAGAAAAGAACATTGCCATCAAGTCAATTATGACTAATAGTGACCCTAAAGGACAGAGTCAAACTGCCCCATAGAGTTTCCAAGTAGCACCTGGTGGATTTGAAGTGCCAACCTTTTTAGTTAGCAGCCATAGCTCTTAACCACTACACCATCAGTGTTTATAATATGTATACACATTATAGAAATAGTACAAAGAATTCCTCTATAACCTTCTCTTAGATTCCCTAACGTTAACTTTTCACTGCATTTGCTTTATCTGTCTTCTTTTTTTTCCTGTGACTGTGCATGTGTGTTTAAATATAATTTTTTTTCTGAATCTTATAAAATAATCATGTGTGATTGCCCTTTATCCCTAAATACTTCAAATTGTATTTTCTAAAATAAGAAATTTTCTTACATAACCATAGTACAGTTATCAAAACCAGGAAATTAACACTGGTAGAATACTATTATCTAATCTAGGGACCGTACTCATAATTTTTCAATTGTTCTCTGGTTCATTTTAATAGTATATATTGCTCTTTGGGCTTTCTAAAAATCAGTTCTATGGGTTTGGTTTAGGTCACAGCATTACTGAGAATTGTGGTATGGAGTTGTGGAATTTTTCTTGAAGCAGAAGGTTGCTTAAAAACTTATTAAGATATAAACAAACCAAAAAAAAAAAAAAAGGCTCATTTATAAATTATCCTTCCATCTTTATAACTTAGATTATAGATTTCTTATGTAAAATTTTCATTAGCTAAGGCATAACTGATAATCTTAAATTATAATAAATCATTTAGCCATTCCTTCTTTTCGGAATACGTTTATTGAACACCCCCTTTTCTAGGTTCTAGATATACAAAGCAAACCCTGGTAGCATAGTAGTTAAGAAGTACGGCTGCTAACCAAAAGTTCGGCAGTTCGAATCCACCAGGCACTCCTTGGAAACCATATGGGGCAGTTCTACTCTGTCCTGTAGGGTCGCTATGAGTCGGAATTGACTCGACGGCAACGGGTTTGGTTTTTTTTTTGGTTTAGATATACAAAATGAACGAGATAGATTCCTGTCTTAAGAAAGTCATTGTATAATGGGAAAATTTTGCTTTTATGTCCTACTTAATAAGGTGCATATATTCATTATCTTATAGTTTTGCATATCAAAAACTTGTACTTATAAGCAACAGTTCTTTTCACAAGCATAAAGCAATATTTTATAAAGTTAGTTGCAGTTTCCTATTTTTTTTTAATTCTCTTTTGAATGTAATAAGTTCATAGTAAAGCTCTAGCACCTTTGTCATGTGATAATTGCCTTTTGAAGTGGCTGCTGCTGCTTCCTTTTGTCTAAATCAGTTTGTTTAAAAGACAACTCTAAAAACGTAATGCAAATAAGAATTACATATATTTAACCACAATTGGAAAAGAATTACTGTATGTTTTCAACTTACTTCAGGGTTCTTCAGGTTTTAGTGTTGAATAGAAGAAAGAAGGTGATTTTTCTTAAAACACATCAAGCAGCCTGAAGAAGTACACTTAAATATTAAAATGCTTAGATAGAGTTGGTCTTGTTTTATCATTTGATCTGGCTTGCTTTGAAGTCTTGGACCCAAAGGGTCCACCAGAAAGTATCAAAGAGCAAAATGTGGAACATTAGCCAGGAAAAATAAAGTGATCAAACAGCTAAGGCATGAAAGAAAATATTTACACCAGAAGAATTTTGCAGTTGATTCAAAAGATAAATATTAAGGAACAACAATGTAAAGTGATAACATCTGTTTCAAACTGGACATTCATTTCAATTGGCTAGTGGCTTAATACCTTGTTAAAACATCAAACAGATGCTAAAAGCCCCTTATATTTACCTCACCAGTCATACAGCAAGTTCTAGTAATTGTCTTTGAGTGTTAAATTACTGTACTAAAAAAGATAGCCTGTTGAAAAGAGATTATCTACTTAAAGAATGATTTTAGGGCTTATTGTTTTTATTAATTTCTGTCATTGATTAAAAGGGAAAATAGAATTTTGGAACAAGAACTCCCTCTGTGCTTGTAGAAATGACCAGCCAGAATTTTTGATAGAATAATTTACCGATGATGTTGCTTGAGTTTTTACTAACCATACGATCGCTTTTAGTTTAAATGTGCTGGAAATACGTATTAAAAATTAACAATTTGCCTCCTAGATATATCATGGTGATGATAACGATAAACTATAATACTGCGTTTATGCCACATTTTCCATTTTCATAAAGTATCTTTATGTATTCACTACCATTTATAACAGTTATGTAAGGTAGTCATTATTCCTTATTTTGAAGATGAAGAAATCCAGATCACATATTTAATATGTAATAGGATTGGATTAGAACACAGGTATTAAAATATCAAGTCCAGTGCTTTTTCCAGTAGATTCCAGCTGTATCCAGAGATTGCACACGTTCATTAAAAAGAAGAGCAATATGCCCTTCTTAGGGTAAGTAAAATGACATAATATAAATTTGTACATGAGAGAAGTACATGAGCAAATTAAAAGAAGATATTGATATCACCATCATCATTATATTAAAATGACAAAGGAATAAAAAAATTAATTCATTCATATGACTTTAAATTTGTGTTCTCTGGCTTAATTGACTTGTATTTCACATGTAAATCTGAAGCACTGGCAATCATTGTGTAAGGACATGGCTTTAGAAAAAAGAGAGGAAGAGAAATAGAATTAATATTTGAGTGCCTACTTTATGTAGATGTTAATTGCATTTTGATTGTAGTCATTATTAGATGATGTCATAGGGACTATCTCCTAATTATTAAATTGTTTTATATCACTAAAAAATAAATGAAAAAAGGGTAGTCTACATATGTAATAAGTAGGGCAGAATTCCACTAATTTTTTTTCATTTTTCTTCAGAAGCTATTTTTGTTTGTTTGTTTCTTTTCTAGGCAGTGGGATTCAGATTTTGCAAATTACCAGTAAATCTGGTTCTTATGTACTGTCCGATTTTTAAATTGTTGTCTTTTAGGCAGGCCTGACAGGCATTTTTGATAGCAAATTCTCTTTTTTTTTTCTTTTTAATAAAAATATACTGAGCATATCTTATGTTTTGGTCTCATTGGCAGTTGCTGAGGAGTTATAAAAATTAATAAGATAACCAGCGTCCTGACGGTGATTTTCTGTTGTTTTTTAGACAGGAGGTTAAGTGTTTGTGTATTAAATACTATACAGTATATAAAGTATATAAAATATATCATATATCATGCATAGTATATTACATAAAATATAGAACAGGTAAAATGAGTACTTTATAGTCATTAGAGCACCATAGGAAGGGTACAGATAAAATACGATGAAGATTCACTGAGAAGAGAGTATATTTCCATCTGAGCAGATGAATTAAGATTTAATGAAACTCATCCAATGAATTTATCAGAAAATTAAAGTTAGAAGTTCATCATATCTTATAGAATATGCTCTTTATAAATACTCTGTCTTTTCTATTACTAAATAAATCTGTTTACATTTATGAGTTTAGGAGACAGCAGATATTAGAAGAGTTTTTGTCTGGTTGGGAAATTTTTTATGTAATAGTATGCTTCTCCTTATATTTACCATTGAATTCCCTACTGTGAATTTCCCTGTGATAGACACAAATATTTATATATACACTGGAATTAACCTATATCAAATTCTCATAAGGTCTGTAACCTAAATTTAGTAAGGTACTAAAAGAAGAGGAGGTTAAAAAAAAAAATTAACCTAAACAGGAGAAAACTCAAATATACATAATAAGATACGGCAATAGTAAAATAACTAGAGAATCAGAGAACTTTTAGTGACTCTATTAAGACTATTTTGCTTAACCCAATGCAAATTGGAGAACGAGGATGAAATGTATGATTTGGGAGGAAACTATAAGTTACCAAAACTCACCGCCAAAGAGAACATTTATATCTAAATAGACCAGTTATAGAAGTGTAGAAAAAGTTTCTTCTCCTCAGAAAAACGCCTCAACCAGGCTTTTGTAGACAAATTCTACCAAAGCTGTAATGAATAGCTAAGTATGTTGCTATTTTAATTAGAATGATACACACTTCATAATTTTTTTTTAATGGGATGCTTCTGATTTTTTTTTTTAATAAACTAGTGTAACACGAATCCTAAGACCTGCCAAAGAGCCACATAAAATGTATAAGGACAAATGTCATTTATGATATTAATGTAAAACATAAATAGAATATTTTTAAATCAAAGCCAGAAGCTTTGTCTGTCATCAGATAGAGACATAAATCTCAGCCCGAAAGTTCATAGATTAAAAACAAGGATATTTATTAATACCACTATTGTTGAAGAATGTGTTGTTGGTAGTAATAAATGCAGTTAGACAGGGAAAATAAATAAGATGTATTTAAATATTGAAAAGGAGGAGGTAAAATTATAATTTTTTAAGGTAGCTACTGGGAACAAAAAAAAGGTTGATTAAACATTAGAAAATCAATTAATGTAATTAAAATACTTAGTAATTAAAAGGAAAAGACTCCTGTACTTTTTGTAATAGATGCAGAAAAGTTGTTTTAAAAATTTCAAATTTATTCATGATTAAGACTGAAAAAGATTATTTAAAACACACACACAACAGCAACAATATAATGGTGACAGGTTAAAAACATTCCTTAGGATTAGGACCAAAGCTAGATGTCATCTAGTCACCTATTACCACTTTTTTTTTTTTTTGAATGTTGGACAAGAGGTTCTGCCAGCACATATGAGGAGGCAAAAAGAACTAAAAGATATAAGAATGGAAAAGAAGAAAACTTGTAATTCACAGATAATTGGATTGTCTACAAAGAAAACCTAAAAGAATACGCTTCAAATTATTAGAATTAGTAAAAGTTCAGCAAGGTTGCTAGTTAAAAAAGTTAATACACAAAAATAATTTACAAAACCAAGAAAAAATATGAAATATCTAAGAATAATCAAGTCAATATTTGTAGAAAAAATTAATCATTTTCAAAAGAAATTATAGAAGACCTATTTAGGGAGATATACCTCACTCATATATTGGAAGACTCAATATTGGAAAGATGCCAGTTCTCTCCATCCTGGGTCTGGGTTTGATTTATTTTTAATAAAATGTCCAACCCTGTGTATGTATCTGCATGTGAAAGAGTGAGAACTTGACAAAATTGTTCTAAAATTAACTTCTAGGACAAACATCTAAGAACAGCATAGAAACCCCTGAGGAAAAACTAAAAAGTGTGTGTGTTTTGGGAGGATTTGCTTTATCAGTCATCAGTAATTATTTATATAAATAAAGTTATAGATTTGAAATAGTGTAATGGTATAAGATTGGGCAAATTTACCAATGGAACTGAATAGGGAGCAAAGAAGCAAGCCTATATGTACATGGAGATTTGATTTCTCGTAGACCTGGCAGACTAGTGGAAAGCGCTCACTACATGATAGCTATGTAGGAAAAAAAAAGAATAAAATTTTACTTTTATCTCACGTTATATAAAAAATTGACTCTAGATGGCTTAAGAAACTTAAATATGAAAGGATAAAGTATTAAACTTTTAGGAAATAAGGCAGGTGATTATTGTTTTAACAAGATACAAAATCATTTATTATAAGGGGAGACATTAATTTGATTGAATTAAGGTTAACAGCTTCTAACTCATAAATAGAATGAAAAGACAAGCCACAAAATGGTAGAAGATATTTTTAACTCATAATTACTGAAAAAAAAAAAATCCAAATTACAAAGAACTCCTAGAGATAAATGAGAAAAAAAGCAACAACTGAGCAGAAAATAGTTATCAGAACAGACTTGATCTGCTTGCAAGGTTGGCCCTTGGCTTGAACCTGGGAGCTTGTACTTCGGAACTGTTGCCATCGTTCCGTAACTGATAAAGGTAGCTTACTGTGCCTGTTTGTGTAAACTATGTGTTTTATGCTTCCGTTTTAGGGGTGTTGAATTTTGGTACATGCTAGGCAGAGGGGGAAACCCTGGTGGTGTAGTGGTTAAGTACTACGGCTGCTAACCAAAGGGTTGGTGGTTTGAATCTGCCAGGCACTCCTTAGAAACTCTATGGGGCAGTTCTACTCTGTCTATAGGGTCGCTATGAGTCAGAATCAACTCGACAGCACTGGGTTCGGGTTTGGGTTTAGGCAGAGAATGCCAACATGACTAGCCCCCAGTGAAAACCTTGGACCCTGAATCTTTAATGGGCTTTCCTAGGTTGGAATATCATACAGCTTACATGTTGCTACATTTTCATTGCTGGTGAAAAATACATGCCATATGACCCAGAGGGGAGAGAGAGTATCATAAAGAAGCTTGCATATAGCTTCCTCCAGACCCTGCCTCTATCTTTTCCCCTTGTAATCTACCTAATGATCTTTTAGTGCTACTTCTAAGAATTTATCTATCAGCTAGACATACATTTGTGGGGAATGGAATATTTACAATATGTTTATTTCAACAGTTTGTAATAGTTAAAGAATGGACCTTCCAAAACATCATCAGAGTTTGATCACATATATTAAATGCATGTGTACAATGAAATTCTTTGTAGTTTTCAAAGGAATGAGGCAACTCTTATTTATCTTTTTAGAATGAACTCTAAAGTATAGTATTAGGTGGGAAACAAAGGAATAGAGTAGTGTGTACAGTATGCTATCATGTGGGACAGTGGTGGTAGTTGGATAAATAGGATATAGATACATAAACATACACACATACACATATACATATTGGGGGTGAGGAGGGAGGAATATCTTAGGAAGGACACACAAATAATCAATGTTTTCAAAAAATGGAAACATTGATTATTGCCCGATTGGTCAACTGGGTGACCAGCATACAGAGATTGAACTTACTTTTCAATTTATATATTTGAAATCTATATATTTTTTTTACTTTTGTACTACTCAAAAGAATACTCTTTTAAAAGATAAAATGGACTTTAAATAATAGTTCAGTATAAAGAGTAAATGGACAGTTGTTATAAAAGTCTGTATTACAATGGTTAGTTTAGAATTCTTCCTAGCAACAGTTGCTTATTTAATTGCATGGAACTTTTATATAGATCTGACCACACCAACAGTAAAAATATACTACTACTTCTTTCCCCCTTTGCAGTATATAGTACTTATCCATTATTTTAATACATCATTATAGGTATCCATCATACTTGGCACCCGAGGTAATTGCACAAGGAATTTTCAAAGCCACTGATCATATGCCAAGTGAAAAACCATTACCTTCTGGTCCCAAATCAGATGTATGGTCTCTTGGAATCATTTTATTTGAGCTTTGTATGGTATGTATAAAGAAAAGTTAAAATAATATAATTGTGTTTATTGGAATGAGCCCTTTGGAAAGGCAAGTTATTTGGTAATGAGTTTTTACTTTACAGATTGATTAGATGTGAGGAGAAAAAGCTTAATTTTTGATTTGACTTTTTAAAAAAAAACCTTTTGTTGACAATTTGCATTATTATTTTTGGTATCTCTAGAAATATTTAACTGCTTATACTTTTTAATGCATGACACGTTCTCTGTGTTATTCTTTCTTCCTTAAATATACTCTCCTTTGTGATCTCCAAAAGGCTGGCAGTTCAGATTCACCAGGTGTTGCCTGGAAACTCTGTGGGGCAGTTCTACTCTGTCCTATAGGGTTGCTATGAAGTCAGAATCTACTCAACAGCAGTGCTCCACACTTCTCAACACCTGGTTTTCAAAGTTGCTCCCTTTATCACCAATTCTAGCAGAGGGAAAGGGAAGGAATGAGTTCAGGACAACTGTCTTAAGTAGATGATCTAAAAGTTCCAAGTGTCAACTGTGTACTTTTCATTGGTGATAATCTACTCATGTGGCTACATCTACATACAAGGGAGGCTAGGAAAAGTAGTCTTCAGCTGGACACCTAAATATTGAAGAAGAAAATGAGAATAGATCTGGGGGGACAACTAATAGTCTGTTAGGTCCTCTGTACTCTCACCTGTCTACCCTGCCTCCAAATACCTATGGTAGGTGTCCTTTTGCCTCTGTTCTCCTTTTTCTATATAGCAGATGTCACATTTGTCTACTTTACTTGGACCATGATGTCTTTCTGGGTAGAAATTTTGATTATTCATCTTTGAGCTAATGTACCTAGTCTAATTCTAGTATAATAGGTACTTAAAAAATATTTATTGAAATGAATATTTTTTGTCTTCCAAAGAATTCTCAAAGTATTTTGAAAATATTAACTCAGTGATCTCTAGCATATTTACGAATTAGGTTGACATTATTTTTTTCATTTTGTATATTTAAGAACTAATTCAACAGTACAGTTTGTAAAACATGAGAGTTAAGAGACAAACTTCTATAGTGAAGAGATTTGGCCTTGAATATTGCTGCTACAAAGTATAGCTGTGTTACCGCAGATAACAAACCTAACTTTTCAAGCCCAGATGCCCCTTCTATGAGTTGTAATAGTGTCTATATTTAAAATTGTTTGAAAAAATTAAACAAAATAATATTTATAAAGTACATAGTACAGGGTCTGGCATAGGAAATATTCGCTAAATGTTATGTTTTATCATTACTAATAGTAAAATAGGAATTAATTTTTAACAACATGATAATTTATACACTGGCACTGCTTTTTATAAGGGAAATGCCAGATTTTCTGATTCCTTGCTATCCTTTGTCCAGATCATCCTATTTTTTATTAGTATAGAGTAATACTAAATTTCATTTTTGTTTAAAATCACAGCTTAAATGAAAAATTATATCGGAATGTGAATGTGAAGTGTATATAAAACCTAAGTGTAAATAAGAAGTCTACAAATTTTCTTGTTTATTTATTACCATCATCTATATCTAAACTGTTTACTAATGATGTGGGTACATTTTATATGAGTAATTTAATGTGTATATGCAGTCATGCCAAATTTTATAAGGGATAAAATATAATTAAGGCACAGTGCCAAAGAGCTTATAATTTAAATTCAAATTCATGAACTTCTAAGGTAAATACAGAGAGTTGTGTGAATTCAAGAAAAGAATGATTAATTCCATCATAAGAGTTTCATGGCATTTTAAGTGGTACTCAAAATTTGAACAGTCCAGTTTAAGGATGGCAGACTGAACATGACCTTAAATCTTTTTCTACTTCACAAAACCCTTGGATATGATATACAGTATTAAGAAATAAATAAATAACACTAACAACTAACAAAGGGATCTTTTGGCTTATTAGAAAGTCTAAGTAAATAAATAAGAAACTATAGATAAGATGGAAGGAATACACAGAGTCACTATCCCAAAAAGAATTGGTCAGTGTTCAACCATCTCAGAAGGTAGCATATGATCAGGAACCGTTAGTACTGAAGGAAGAAGTCCAAGGTGCACTGAAGGCATTGGTGAAAAACAAGGCTCCAGGAATTGACCGGATACCAATCGAGATGTTTCAACAGACAGATGCAACATGGGAAGTGCTCACTCATCTATGCCAAGAAATTTGGAAGACAGCTACGTGGGCAACCAACTGGAAGAGATCCATATTTATGCCTATTCCCAAGAAAGGTGATTCAACTGAATGCAGAAATTATAGAACAATATCATTAATATCACATGCAAGCAAAGTTTTGCTGAAGATCATTAAAAAGGGACTGCGGCAGTATATCAACAGGAAACTGCTAGAAATTCAAGCTGGATTCAGAAGAGGATGTTGAACCAGGGATATTCATTGCTGATGTCAGATGGATCCTGGCTGAGTGGAGAGACAACCAAAAAGATATTTGCCTGTGTTTTATTGACTATGCTAAGGCATTTGGCTGTGTGAATCATAACAAATTATGGATAGTATTGCGAAGAATGGGAATCCCAGAACATTTAATTGTGCTCGTGAGGAATCTGTGCATGGATAAAACAGAACAAGGGTATACTGCATGGCTTAAAGTCAGGAAAGGTGTGTGTCAAGGTTGTATCCTTTCACTATACCTATTCATCCTGTATGCTAAGCAAATAAGCCAAGAAGCTGGACTCTATGAAGAACAGGGCATCAGGATTGGAGGAAGACTCATTAACAGCCTGCGTTATACAGATGACACAGCCTTCCTTGCTGAAAGTGAGGAGGACTTGAAGCACTTGCTGATGAAGATCAAAGACCACAGCCTTCAGTATGGATTACACCTCAACATAAAACAAAAACCCTGACAGATGAACCAATAAGCAACATTATGATAAACAGAGAAAAGATTGAGGTTTTCAAGGATTTCATTTTACTTAGATCCACCATCATCAACACCCACGAAAGCAGCAATCAAGAAATTAAAAGACGCATTGCATTGGACAGATCTGCTGCAAAAGACCTCTTTAAAGTGTTGACAAGCAAAGATGTCACCTTGAGGACTAAGGTACACCTGACCCAAGCTATGGTGTTTTCAGTCACCTCATTTGCATGTGAAAGCTGGGTGATGAATAAGGAGGATCTAAGAAGAATTGACGACTTTGAATTGTGATATTGGCAAAGAGTATTGAATGTACCATGGACTGCCAAAAGAATGAACAAATGTCTCTTGAAAGAAGTACAACCAGAATGCTCCTTAGAGGCAAGGATGGTGAGACTGCCTCTCACATACTTTGGACATGTTATCAGGAGGGATCAGTCCCTGGAGAAGAACGTTATGCTTGGTAAAGTAGAGGGTCATCGAAAAAGCAAGACCTCAACGAGATGGATTGACATAGTGGCTGCAACAGTGGGCTCAAGCACAGCAACAATTGTGAGGATGGCACAGGACTGACTGGGCAGTGTCTCGTTCTGTTGTGCATAGGGCAGCTATGAGTTGGAATCGACTTGATGGCACCTAACAA
This sequence comes from Elephas maximus indicus, assembly GCF_024166365.1. Taxonomy (NCBI): domain Eukaryota; kingdom Metazoa; phylum Chordata; class Mammalia; order Proboscidea; family Elephantidae; genus Elephas; species Elephas maximus. The sequence goes on from NC_064823.1 coordinate 45,364,283, forward strand.
CAACAAAGCTAAGATCATTTTGCTAGAAATCCCTTGCCATATCACTAAAAATTAAGTACCAGCCACTCTGCTGCCCAGAAGTTTCCAAGTCCAAAACTTGTGTAGAAAGTAGGAGAATTCTGTACCAAAGGACAAGTATATGTCTAAGAAACACCAAACATTTAAGTATGACTGCTACAGTAAAAAAAAAGAAACCAACAGAAAACTGTACATCTGAGAAATAGTGTTTAAAGCCCACTTATATGACTTTAAAATAAATATACCTGTTCTTTAGAAAAAAGAAAAAACCAAACCTCTTGCTGTCTGGTCGATTCTAACTGATAGCGACCATATAGGACAGAGTAGAACTGCCCCATAGGGTTTCTAAGGAGCAGCTGGTAGATTCAAACTGCTGACCTTTTGCTAAGCAGCTGAGCTCTTAACCATTGTGGCACCAGGAATAAAACCCAAACCCAGTGCTGTCGAGTCTATTCTGACTCATAGCGACCCTGTAGGACAGAGTAGAACTGTCCCATAGAGTTTCCAAGGAGCACCTGGTGGATTCGAACCGCAGACCCTTTGGTTAGCAGCTGTAGCACTTAACCACTACGTCACTAGGGTTTCCTCAAGGAATAAAGGAAACAGTTTTATTCATGAAATAATTATAGAGGCTATGGAACAAGAGCAGTTACTGAGAAGAACAACTAGGGGAGGTTTTCAGAAAAAAAAAATGTAATTTTTGAAATAAAGAGCTTAATAGATCATTGCAAACTAGGCATAGCTGAAAGTGGAAGATGAAGTTGGGTAATTCTCCCAGAACATGACAAAAAAAGATAAAGAAATTGAAAATATAAAATAAATTTTAAAAGGCAAGGGAGATAGATCTAGACTTTTTAACATCTGTTGTATAGAGAGTAAAGCAAATACAGAACAAGTAGGATTTGAGGAATAATAGCAAAATAGTTCTCAGAGCTGAAGAAATGCATAAGTGCTCAATTTGAAAGAACACACTAATTACCATGTAAGGTGAATGAAAAAATTGCAAACATGCAAACAAAAATACCCAATAATCCTTTAAGAGATAACCAATAATGAAATAATGGGTAGTAATTATTGAGAACTTACCAATAAGAAGGCAAATCACTTTACATGTTATCTCAATCAGCGTTCACACCATTCTTATAAACTTTTATCTAATTATTCTACAGATTGGGAAATTGTGACACAGATATGCTAAACAGCGTGTAAGTTATGTAATAAATTGTTAAGACATATTCTCACCCATCAATTCACATCCAAAGCTGTATTCTCAAACACAATGCTAAGCTGCATCTACTAAGCAAGCTCTTATGTCTTTATCAATATTACAGAAAAACACCTTAAAACCTGCCAAATAGAAAAGACATACTACCTGCAGAGGATGAGAATTAGATTGACATTAACTCAGCAGTGTGAATTCAGGAAAACTGGAACAATGCCGTCAAAGTGTAAAGGGAAAGTAATTTTGAAATTTGAATTCCTTAACTCATGAATTAATATTCAGGAGTTAGAGTGAAGAATATATAGAGTTTTGATAGATATAAAGAATGATTACTAGTAGGCTCTTGGCTACTAACCGAAAGGTTGGAGGTTCAAATCCACCCAACAGCACCACGAAAGAAAGGCCTGGCAATCTACTGCCCAAAAATCAGCCCTTGAAAACCCTATACAGTTCTACTCTGACACATGTGAAGTTGACTCGATGGCAACTGGTTTCTGGTTAGAGGGAATAACATGAGTCAAAGTACATAGACCAGAACAGGCAGGCTATGTTCAGTGTATTGCAAGCAATCAGATTTAACTTTATCATGGAAGTGTGTGCGTGTGTGCGCACACACATGCACATACGCGTGCATGCTTATCTTAGGGTAGATAAATACTAGGAAATGAGACTGAAAAGATATACTGGAGCAATATCCCAGGAGACTTTGAGTTCTAGGTTGAGACATTTTTATTTAGTTATACAGGCAGTCCTGACTTTCAATGGGGTTCCTTGTAAGTTGGTTCTAAGTCAAATTTTTTTTTCATTTTCATTGTTATTGCCTTTTATTATCAGTATCTTTATAAATCAGATCTTTCAACATTTGTGAGAGAACACCTTAGAATGATAACAAGTTACAGACTGCAACATTGTATGTAGTACATGTTACTGAAGAGAAGATGTACCAAAAAAAAAAAAAAACTGAGGGTTTTAAGTGTAGTTCATTTTAACTCGAATACATTGCAAGCAGGGACTACCCATACAGAGTTTGGGAAACCACTGAAAATATTTTAACTAGATATTAATGAAATCACACTTGCATTTTTGGAAGAATAATATGTTAGTAATGTAAAAGATTGAGAACACAGAGGAAGGCAATCTTTTTTAAAAATGATCTTTCCATCTGTAGTCTAATATCATTAGTCTTTAAGAAAGTCCTTTCCTCTCTTTATTTTTAAACAATTTCAAAGAGTCTGTCTACATAAAGACCAAGCTATCTTCTTAAACCTTCTCCTTCTAAATATTTAAAGGGTCATATAAATTTATGGTGGTGCAGTGGTTAAGAGTTCGGTCACTAACCAAAAGGTCAGCAGTTCAAATCTACCAGCCACTCCTTGGAAACCCTATATTATAATAATGCACATCATATATGTAGCATTTTCTATGTGCCAAAAATGTTAAGTTTTTTTTTCTCTGTTACATAAATGTATGTTCCTGTCGTTAGGTATCGTGGAGCCAGTTCCAACTCATAATGACCATCTGTACAACAAGAAAACACTGCCTGGTCCTGTGACATTCTCACAAATGCTGCTGTGTTTGAACCCATGGTTGCAACCACTGTCTCAGTTCTTCTCATTTAGGGTCTTCTTCTTTTTCTCTGATCCTCTACTTTACTAAGCATGATGTCCTTTTTCAGGGATTAGTCCCTCCTGATAACATGTCCAAAGCCATCCTTGCTTCTAAGAAGCATTCTGGCTATACATCTAAGAAAGATTTATTCATTCTTCTTGCAGTCCATGGTATGTTCAGTATTCTTCACCAACACCATAATTCAAATGCATCAATTCTTGTTTGCGCTTTCTTTTTCATTATCTATCTTTCAAATGCATATGAGGTGATTGAAAATACCATGGCTTGGGTCAGGTGCACTTTAGTCCTCAAAGTGACATTTATGCTTTCTAATACTTTAAAAAGGCCTTTTGCAGCAGATTTGTCTGATACAATATGTCGTTTGATTTCTTGGCTGCTACTTCCACGGGCATTGATTGTGGATCCAAGTAAAATCAAATCGTTGACAACATCAGCTTTTTTCTGTTTATCGCAGTGTTGCTTATTAGTCCAGTTGTGAGGATTTTTGTTTTATGTTTAAGTGTAATCCATACTACAGGCTGTGGTCTTTAATCTTCATCAGTAAGTGCTTCAAGTCCTCTTTGCTTTTAGCAAGCAAGATCATGACATCTGCACATTGCTGGTTGTTAATGAGTCTTCCACCAATTCTGATGACCCATTCTTCTTCATATAGTCCAGTGTCTCAAATTATTTGCTCAGCATACAGATTGAATAAGTATAGTGATGCACACCTTTCCTGATTTTAAACCATGTAGTATCCCCTTCTTCTTTTGGAACGACTCTGCATGTACAGGTTCTGCATGAGCACAATTAAGTGTTCTGGAATTCCCGTTCTTAGAAATGTTATCCATAATTCCTTATGATCCACACAGTCGAATGCCTTTGCATAGTCAATAAAACACAGGTAAACATCTTTCTGGTACTCTCTCCTTTTAGCTAAGATTCATCTGACATCGGCATCTGAGATCAGAATGCTGACATTGCTTCTCTCTACAGCCTTCACTGAATCCAGTTTGTATTTCTGGTAGTTCCCTGTTACGTACTGTTGTAACCATTTTTTGAATACCTTCACCAGACTTTTACTTGTGTGTGATATTAATGATATTTTTCAATAATTTCCACATTCTGTTAAATCAGCTTTCTTTGGAATGGGCACAAATATGAATCTCATCCAGTCAGTTGGCCAGGTAGCTGAATTCCAAATTTCTTGGCATATGTAAGTGAGCGTTTCCAGCATTACATCCATTTGTTGAAACATCTCACTTGGTATTCTGTCAGTTCCTGGAGCCATTTTCGCCAATGCCTTCAGTGCACCTTGGACTTCTGCTTTCAGTACCATAAGTTCTTGATTATAGACTACCCCCTGAAATGGTTGAGTGTCGACCAATTCTTTTTGGTACAGTGACCCTGTGTATTCCTTTCATATTTTTTTTTTAAATAATTTTTACTGTGCTTTTTTTTTTTAAGTGAAAGTTTACAAATCAAGTCAGTCTTTCACACAAAAACCCATTTACACCTTGCTACACACTCCCAATTACTCTCCCCCTAATGAGACAGCCCGCTCTCTCCCTCCACTCTCTCTTTTCGTGTCCATTTTGCCAGCTTCTAAACCCCTCCACCATCTCATCTCCCCTCCAGGCAGGAGATGCCAACATAATCTCAAGTGTCCACCTGATCCAAGAAGCTTAATCCTCACCAGCATCCCTCCCCAACCCATTGTCCAGTCTAATCCATGTCTGAAGAGTTGGCTTTGGGAATGGTTCCTGTCCTGGGCCAACAGAAGGTCTGGGGGCCATGACCACCGGGGTCCTTCCAGTCTCAGTCAGATCATTAAGTCTGGTCTTATGAGAATTTGGGGTCTGCATCCCACTGTTCTCCTGCTCCCTCAGGGGTTGTCTGTTGTGTTCCCTGTCAGGGCAGTCATCGGTTGTAGCCAGGCACCATCTACTTCTTCTGGTCTCAGGATAATGTAGTCTCTGGTTCATGTGGCCCTTTCTGTCTCTTAGGCTCGTAATTGCCTTGTTTCCTTGGTGTTCGTCATTCTCCTTTGATCCAGGTGGGTTGAGACCAATTGATGCCTCTCAGATGGCTGCTTGCTAGGATTTAAGACCCCAGACGCCACTCTTCAAAGTGGGATGCAGAATGTGTTCTTAATAGATTTTATTATGCCAATTGACGTAGATGCCCCCTGAAACCATAGTCCCCAGACCCCTGCCCCTGCTACGCTGACCTTCGAAGTATTCAGTTTATTCAGGAAACTTCTTTGCTTTTGGTTTAGTCCAATTGTGCTGAGCTCCCCTGTATTGTGTGCTGTCTTTCCCTTCACCTAAAGTAGTTCCTATCTACTATCTAATTAGTGAATGTCCCTCTCCCACCCTTCCTCCCTCTCTCCCTCCCCCCTCTTGTAACCACAAAAGTGTGTTTTCTTCTCAGTTTAAACTATTTCTCAAGTTCTTATAATAGTGGTCTTATGCGATATTTGTCCTTTTGCAACTGAATAATTTCACTCAGCATAATGCCTTCCAGGTTCCTCCATGTTATAAAATGTTTCACAAATTCCTCACTGTTCTTTATCAATGCGTAGTATTACATTGTGTGAATATAACATAATTAATTTATCCATTCATCCATTGATGGGCATCTTGGTTACTTCCCTCTTTTTGCTATTGTAAACAGTGCTGCAATAAACGTGGGAGTGCATATATCTGTTCGTGTAAAGGCTCTTATTTCTCTAGGATATATTCCCAAGTAGTGGGATTGCTGGATCGTATGGTAGTTCTATTTCTAGCTTTTTAAGTAAGTGCCAAATTGATTTCCAAAGTGGTTGTCCCATTTGACATTCCCTCGAGCAGTGTAGAAGTGTTCCACTCTCTCCACAGCCTCTCCAACATTTATTATTTTGTGTTTTTTGGATTAATGCCGGCCTTGTTGGAGTGAGATGAAATCTCGTAGTTTTGATCTGCATTTCTCTAATGGCTTATGATCGTGAGCATTTCCTCATATATCTGTTAGCTACCTGAATGTCTTCTTCAGGGAATTGTCTATTCATCTCTTGCCCATTTTTTAATGGGGTTATTTGTCTTTTTGCAGTTGAGTTTTTGCAGTATCACGTAGATTTTAGAGATCTGGCACTGATCAGAAGTGTGGCAGCTAAAAACTTTTTCCCGGTCTGTAGTCTTTTTTCTCTTTTGATGAAGCCTTTGGATGAGCATAGGTGTTTGATTTTTCAGAGCTCCCAGTTATCTAGTTTTTCTTTTACATTCTTTATAATGTTTTGTATACTGTTTATGCCATGTATTAGGGCTCCTAACATCCCTATGTTTTCTTCCATGATCTTTATCGTTTTAGATTTTATATTTAGGTCTTTGATCCATTTGAGTTAGTTTTTGTGCGTGGAGTGAGGTATGGGTCTTGTTTCATTTTTTTGCAGGTGGATATCCAGTTATGCCAGCAGCGTTTGTTAAAACGACTGTCTTTTCCCCATTTAACTGTTTTGGGGCCTTTAAAAAACGGATTTATGTCTGGATTCTCAATTCTGTTCCATTGGTCCATGTATCTGTTGTTGTACCAGTACCAGGCTGATTTGACTACTATGGCGGTATAATAGGTTCTAAAATCAGGTAAAATAAGGCGTCCCACTTTGTTCTTCTTTTTCAGTAATGCCTTATTTATGTGGGGCCTCTTTCCCTTCCATATGAAGTTGGTGATTTGTTTCTCCATCTCGTTAAAGAATGTCATTGGGATTTGGATCAGAATTCCATTAAATGTAGAGATCGCTTTTGGTAGAATAGACATTTTTATAATGTTAAGTCTTCCTATCCATGAGCAAGGTATGTTCTTCCACTTATGTAAGTCTCTTCTGGTTTCTTTTTGAAGCGTACTGTAGTTTTCTTTGTATAAGTCTTTTCCATCTCTGGTAAGATTTATTCCTAAGTATTTTATTTTCTTGGGGGCTACTGTAAATGGCATTGATTTGGTGATTTCCTCTTCAATGTTCTTTTTGTTGGTGTAGAGGAATCCAACTGATTTTTGTATGTCTTTCTTCTATCCCAATACTCTGCTGAACTCTTCTATTAGTTTCACTAGTTTTCTGGAGGATTCCTTAGGGTTTTCTGTGTATAAGATCATGTCATCTGCAAATAGAGATACTTTGACTTCTTCCTTGCCAATCTGGATGCCCTTTATTTCTTTATCTAGCCTAATTGCTCTGGCTAGGACTTTCAGCACATAAGGGTGGTGATAAAGGGCATCCTTGTCTGGTTCCCGATCTCAGTGGGAATGTTTTCAGGCTGTCCGCATTTAGAGTGATGTTGGCTGTTGGCTTTGTATAAATGCCCTTTATTATGTTGAGGAATTTTCCTTCTATTCCTATTTTGCTGAGAGTTTTTATCATGAATGAGTGTTGAACTTTGTCAAATCCCTTTTCTGCATCAATTGATAAAATTGTGTGATTCTTTTGTTTTATTTATATGGTGGATTACATTAATTGTTTTCCTAATGTTGAACCATTCCTGCGTACCTGGTATGAATCCCACTTGGTCATGGTGAATTATTTTTTTGATATGTTGTTGAATTCTACTGGCTAGAATTTTGTTGAGGATTTTTGCATCTACATTCATGAGGGATATTTTTTATAATTTTCTCTTCTCGTGCTGTCTTTACCTATTTGTTATCAGGGATATGGTGGCCTCATAGAATGAGTCTGGTAGTATTCCATCCTTTTCTATGCTCTGAAATACTTTTAGTAGTAGTGGTGTTAACTCTTCTCTGAAAGTTTGGTAAAACACCATCTGGACCAGGGCTTTTTTTGTTGGGAGTTTTTTGATTACCTTTTCAATCTCTTCTTTTGTTATGGGTCTATTTAGTTGTTCTACCTCCATTTGTGTTAGTTTAGGTAGGTAGTGTGTTTCTAGGAATTCATCCATTTCTTCTAGGTTTTCAAATTTGTTTGAGTACAGTTTTTCATAGTAATCTGACATGATTCTTTTAATTTCATTTGGGTCTGTTGTAATATTGCCACTGTAAATTCTTATTCGGTTATTTGCTTTCCTGTCCTGTTTTTCTTTTGTCAGTTTGGTCAGTGGTTTGTCAGTTTTTTTTATTTTTTTCAAAAAACCAACTTTTGGTCTTGTTAATTCTTTCAATTGTTTTTGTTTTCTGTTTCATTTAGTTCAGCTCTAATTTTTATTATTTGTTTTCTTCTGGTGCCTGTGGGTTTCTTTTGTTGCTCTCTTTCTGTTTGTTCAAGTTGTGGGGATAATTCTTTGGTTTTGGCCCTTTCTTCTTTTTAGATGTGTGCAATTATTGATATAAATTGGCCTCTGAGCACCGCTTTTGCTGTGTTCCAAAGGTTCTGATAGGAAGTGTTTTCATTCTCATTAGATTCTCTGAATTTCTTTATTCCATCCTTAATGTATTCTGCAATCCTGTCTTTTTTGAGCAGGGTATTGTTCAGTTTCCAAGTGTTTGATTTCTTTTCCCTGCTTTTCCTATTATTAATTTCCACTTTTATGGCCTTATGGTCAGAGAAGATGCTTTGTAATATTTTAATGTTTTGGATTCTGCTAAGACTTGCTTTATGACCTAATATGTGGTCTATTCTAGAGAATGTTCCATGCATACTAGAAAAGAAAGTATACTTGGTTGCTGTTGGATGGAGTGTTCTGTATATGTCTACGAGGTTAAGTTGGTTGATTGTGGCATTTAGATCTTCCGTGTCTTTATTGAGCTTCTTTGTGGATGCCCTGTCCTTCACTGAAAGTGGTGCGTTGAAGTCTCCTACTAATATTGTGGAGCTGTCTATCTCATTTTTCAATGCTGATAGAGTTTGTTTTATGTATCTTGCAGCTCTGTCATTGGGTGCATAAATATTTAATATGGTTATATCTTCTTGGTGTATTGTCCCTCTAATCATTATATAGCATCCTTCCTTATCCTTTATGGTGGATTTAACTTTAAAGTCTATTTTGTCAGAAATTAATATTGCCACTCCTGCTCTTTTTTGATTGTTGTTTGCTTAATATATTTTTTTCCATCCTTTGAGTTTTAGTTTCTTTGTGTCTCTAAATCTAAAGTGTGTCTCTTGTAGGCAGCATATAGATGGATCTTGTTTTTTATCCATTCTGCCACTCTCTGTCTCTTTATTGGTGCCTTTTTTTTTTTTTTAGTACATTTACATTCAGTGTAATTATGGATAGGTATGAATTTAGCGCTGTCATTTTGATGTTTTTGTTGTGTGTTGACAGTTTCTTTTTCCCACTTGATTTTATGTGCTGAGTAGATTTTCTTTATATATTGTCCTTTCCTCATATTTGTTGTTGTTGATTCTGTTTCTGCTGAGCCTGTATTTTCCCTTGTATTGTATTTTGATGAGTAGGATAGTTTGTCTCCTTTTTGGTTACCTTATTACTTACCCCTATTTTTCTAAATTTGAAACTAGCTTTTATTTCTTTGTATCTCCATATCTTCCTCTCCATATGGAAGGTATATGATTACATTTCTTAGTCCCTCTTTATTATTTTGATGTTATCTTCTTTTATATTACAACATCACTGTTACCCTGTTTTGGGCTTTTTTTTATTATTATCTTCCTTTGTTTTTTTTTTGGATTTCCCTGTCTGGGTTGACTTCTGGTTGCTCTGCCCAGTGTTCTAGTCTTGGGTCGATACCTGATATTGATTTTCTAACTAAAGAACTCCCTTAGTGTTGGTTTGGTTTTTACAAATTCCCTCAACTTGTGTTTATCTGGAAATGTCTTAATTTCACCTACATATTTAAGAGACAGTTTTGCTGGATATATGATTCTTGGCAGGCAATTTTTTTCCTTCAATTTTTTAAATATGTCATCCCATTGCCTTCTTGCCTGCATGGTTTCTGCCGAGTAGTCTGAGCTTATTCTTATTGGCTCTTCTTTGTAGGTGACTTTTTGTTTCTTCCTTGCTGCTGTTACAATTCTCTCTTTATCTTTGGTTTTGGCAAGCCTGATTATAATATGTCTTGGTGACTTTCTTTTAAGATCTACCTTATGTGGAGTTCGATGAGCATCTTGGATAGATATCTTCTCATCTTTCACAATATCAGGGAAGTTTTCTGCCAACAAATCTTCAACAATTTTCTCTGTGTTTTCTGTTATCCCTCCCTGTTCTGGTACTCTAATCACTCATAGGTTATTTCTCTTGATAGAGTCCCACATGATTCTTAAGGGTTCTTCATTTTTTTTTAATTCTTTTATCTGATTTGTCCTCAAATATATTAGTGCCACGTGGTTTATCTTCGAGTTCAGAAATTCTAGCTTCTACTTGCTCAACTCTGCTCCTCTGACTTTCTATTGAGTTGTCTAATTCTGTAATTTTATTGTTAATGTTCTGAATTTCTGATTGCTGTCTGTGGATTTTTCCAGCTCATTAAACTTTTCATTATGTTCCTGAATGATCTTTCTAATTTCTTCAGTTTCTTTATCTGTGTGTTCCTTGGCTTGTTCTTCATATTGCCTTATTTCCTTCCTGATGTCTTGAAGGGTTCTGTATATTAAACTTTTGTATTCTGCCTCTGGTAATTCCAGGAATGTAATCTGAAAGATCCCTGGGTTCTTTGTTTTGACAGCCTGTTGAGGTGATCATGGTCTGTTTCTTTATGTGACTTGGTATTGACTGTTGTCTCTGAGCCATCTATAAGTTATTGTATTAGGTTATGCTTGCTTACTGTGTCATCGCTGTTTGCTTTGTTTTGTTTTGGTATACCCCTATGGGTTGCTTGAGTGAGCTAGCTTGATTATTTTTGCCTTTGGAGCTCTGGTGTCCTGTCTCCAGCTGGCTAGAGCTATTATCAGGTACATCAGTCTAGGAGTCCATTCAGTTTTCTTGTATGAATTCAACTCAGGCTTCCAGGTAGCTGATCATCAAGTGTGTGGTGCAGGCTCTGTCCTACAGTCTCAGAGGAGCAGGGGTGATTGGCATATATAACGGTATCTGATAGCAGCAGGGGGTCACGCTCTGAACGAGGCAGGGGGCTGAGAACCGACCCCCAAGTGTCTCTGAGGAAAACGCATCTCTGTTCCCTAGAGTGTGCTGGTGGGTGGGTTCTACAGATGGACCATGGGCACCCAAAGTTTTTGGTTTTAAGGACTGGGCCGTACCAGTTATCTTTGCATCCCTGTCGCGGTTGGCTGGGTGACCTGAGTGGAGCTACCAGTCCTTAGGTTCCTGATGTGGGTAGGTGAGGACCTTGTTTAATAGGCAAAGCAACGTCAAACATCAAACACCCACCTCTCCACCGCATGGCTGAAACTGTTGGAGTTTGCCAACAAGGACCTATTCTCCTAAAATAGGCCCACACAGTTCCATGCAGAAAGGAAAGGTGCTCAAGGTCCACAGACGTCTTATGCCTGGACAGAAGCCACTTCTGTCCTGAGCTCCCGCATTTAATGGAGCTAGCAAATTATCTTTTCCCCCCAGTTGCAAATTTTTTCGTTCCCCAAGGCCGGAAGGATGTCTCTAAGTGCTCACCAGGATCTATCTCAGGCCCAGGGATTCAGCTGCTGAAGCCAGCTTGGGGGTTGGGGGGCACGGTAAAATATATACAAGTACTTAGCTTTTGCCGAGAGCGCTGTTCTCCTCAGGATTAGGAGGTGTGAGTAGGCTGTGTGGCTGGCTGCTTCTCCCTGAGGAAACTGCGGCTGAACACTAGTACCAGCCTACTGCCGCTGCTGCCGCTGCTCCGGAATGGTGTCTGAGGGCTCCCCGCGATTCAGATTCTGTAACTCCTCTCCACTTCTGAACGGTCTCTCCCCGGCCCCCCGCCCCTCAGTTCGTTGTCTAAGCTTGCCTTTGGTGCTCAGGGCTCCCAGCTTGTCAGAGAAATACTCGTTCCACTTGTTTTTCGGGTCTTTGTTGTAAAGAGGAGTTGCCAGAAGCATCTGTCTATTCCGCCATCTTGGCTCCGCCCCCCTCCTTCCATATTATTTTGATGCTTCCTATATGGGTCATTATGAGTTGGAATCGTCTTGAAAGCAACGGGTTTTAGTATTGTTCAATATGTTGCTCATAGAATCCTTCGGTGTTTCAACTCGAGGCTCCAATTTTTTCTTCATGTTCTTTCAGCTTGGGAAATGCCGAGTGTGTTCTTCCCTTTTGGTTTTCTAACTTGAGGTCTTTGAACATTTCATTATAACACTTTTCTTTGTCTTCTCAAGCCACCTTTTGAAATGTTCTGTTCAGCCCTTTTACTTCATCATTTTTTCCATTCACTTTAGCCACTTTATGTTCAAGAGCAAGTTTCAGAGTCTCTTCTAGCATCCATTTTGGTCTTTTCTTTGTTTCCTCTCTTTGTAATGACCTTTTGCTGTCTTCGTGTGTGACATCCTTGATGTTACCCCACAATTTGTCTGATCTTCCTCAGTTGTATTTTGAGTGCCTTCCAACCTGAGGGACTCATCTCCCAGAACTATATCAGGCAATGTTCTGCTGCTATTCAAAATGTTTTCACTAGCCAGTTTTTCTCAAAGTAGATTGCCAGAGCCTTCTTCATAGTCTTAGTTTTGAAGCTCTGCTGGAATCTGTCCACCATAGGTGACCCTGCTCGTATTTGAAATAGCTTACATAGCTCCCAGCACTACCACAATACACAAGCCACCACAGTACGTACTGTTGATATTCCAGTTTTACAGATGAGAAAAGTGAGGCTTAAGGTGTTAAGCAATTGCCCAAGTTTTGTGACTGTAACTGTTCAATGAGGTACAGTGTGTCAAAATTGGCATACAATAATTGCTCAACACATGTTTGTAGAAGGTATAAGTGTTTAACTCCAGATTCCATGGCAAGGAGTCTCCTGGGAAGCAATTAAAATGTGTGCCTTAAAGCAAATAAATATGCCATGTGCTATTGTAGCACAGGAGATGGCTGTGTAAGTCACTGTGGAAAGAGGAAGAAGTGTTATGAAGGTTTCTCAATGGAGATAACAGACTCTCTGAATCATGATATATGTGTAAGAATGTGTTGGGAAGATTAAATGTTAAGTGAGTCTTTATCAGGACATCTCGTGGTCTCTTAATCAAATAAAATTCCTAGTGGCCTGGAATCTCATCTCCTATACATCCAGATATTTCTGAGTCTGAAAAGTGAACAATGCTTGAGATCAAACTAGAACTTGACAATCCTTAGACATATAAAATGTTTGACTATTAAATAGTATAAAACATTTATTTAATGTTATCATTTCACCAATAATTTTTTTGTTTGTGAAGGTGACTTTAAAAGTCCAGTAAAAACCTCTGCAAGAATTGTTTTCAGCTATGAAAAATTTAAAAAAGACCTCATTGGGGGAAAAAAGCAAGATAAAAATAGTAAGAATTTATTTTCTCTTTTATGTAGGGGAGAAAATTATTTCAGAGCTTGGATATTTCTGAAAGACTAAAATTTTTGCTTACATTGGGTAAGTGTCATAAAATGATGTATTATCATATGATCTTTCAACTATAATTATAAGTTTTACATTGAGGATATGTTTGGAAATAGTGAATACCCCCAAATGTCTTTACTTTCTTCAAGTTTCTAATGATCACTGGTAGGTAAGCGTTAACAGGACAGCCTGCTGAAATATTATAGTAGACCTTTATTTATTCTTTGTGGAATTTTAAGCTAGATGGAAATAATCTTAACTTTATGATCTAGCCAAGTAAAAAACTTGTGAAATCAAATTATAAGAAAATAAAATTTTTCTCTCTAGCAGGCTGTCTCTGTTGTAGGCTGTCTTTCTATTTGATGAAGTATATATGAATAAGGACTCAGGAAAAATAATTATTTTTTTCATAAGAAGCTTGTATCATTTTGCTTGTAAATTAGATCCAAGCACTTATTATTCAATTTAATGAAAATTTGTGTAACCTACTTTAGTGTAAAATAAATTAAGCATGTGTGTTAATAAAGGGGAAAAACACAGATAGAGCACTTATATAAAAGAGGAACAGGTTGGTATCCAGGTTAAGAGGATTTACAAATAAGAATATATATAGAATAGTAATGATAAATATTAAATAATATTCAATTACAAATAAACTGTTACCACATTTAATTTTAAGGATTGATAATATAGCTATTAGGGATTCTTGGAGATTACTATAAAGTGATCTTATGCTTCACATCCCTAGAGAAATTCTCCAGATTATATATAGTAAAAATAAATTAATCTAGTAATCATGAAAAAACCTTTTAAAAAATAAAATACACATAGAAAAAGAGAAACTTTACTTTCCTTGAATCACTGCTTTATCTCACTATGTAAGCTCCTATCTTTCAGAATATCTGATTCAATTAATATTTAGTGTTTGAGGTCTTTATTAAAATACTGTAGTAGAAAGTTAATGAAGTTAAAAGTTTTTAATATTCCAAGTTGCATTATGCCATTAAAAAAAAAATCAATGTTCAGTTCCAAATTAGTCTGATAGATTAGAAAAGAAACATTAATTTATATAGTTTTTCTTTTTACAGACTGCGTAGATGATACTGTGATAGTTCTGGCTGAAGAGCATGGTTGTCTGGACATTATAAAGGTTTGTCAGTCTGTTAAGGAAAATTTTGTATACTTGGGATCCAATAGCAAGCTGTTTTAAAGCTATATTATTTCTGCTTAGGTATTTGCTTTTTCAGAGAGAAACTAATGTAAATATTTATTAAGTTCAAATAAAGGGGCTTTTTTAAAAAATCAAAACTTCCTAGAGTAGAAGAGAATTGTGTAAAATGTATTTTAAAAATGGATTATCTTAAATAATTCCTTTCTCTTTTTATTTATCAGGAACTGCCTGAAAATGTGATAAATCTTTTGAAGAAGTGCCTCACCTTCCACCCTTCTAAAAGGTTGATAATATTAACAGTTTGTAATTACATTGAGATGCTTATCACATATGTAGTAGTTTTTATTATATATATTTTTTATTTATATTGGATTAAATAAAATAATTATGTATGTAGTAGCACATAACTGACATCGGTTTCACAACTATTAGTTGTAATTTTGAGGTTTTAATTTTATGTTAATAACAACAGAAAAAATAAAGTTAAACCATGGTCAGAAAATTGGTACATAACAAAAAGAAGTTACCATATTTTTATGCAATATTACATGCACATTATATGTTTTTTTGCCCACTGCATAACCCCCTCACACATTATTTTCCTAGGCTCACTATAGTGTTATATATGTGGGCACGTTTTGCAAAAAAAAAATAGTAATCGTTTTTTTTTTCCTTGCCTCTAAATAGAAAATCTATTAAATTGTGGAATGTAGATATTCCTAAATAAAAATGATAATACAAGAGAAATGAGAACAATGGTGAGATAAGCTAACAATTATTGATAATATAAAAGGATTTCTTGGAAGTATTATTAATTTACTTTCATCACGATGTCACTGTTGATCATACAGGTGTCCCAAAACTGCTTAGATACGTAATGTTTGCAAGTAGTACATTCAAGTAGACATCTAGACTCCTCTAAGGAGATCTTGATTATTTTCTATATTAATGAGGTATTTAATACATTTAACTCTCCTTAAATGTATGCCATTATTCTAGGAAGTTTTTAATGACTTTCATTTATGCTGTCTATTTTAAATACGTTTCTCAAGGCCAACCGCAGGTGAATTAATGCAGGACAAGGTGTTCAGTGAAGTGTCACCTTTATATACACCCTTTATGAAACCTGCTGGTCTGTTTTCATCTTCTCTGAGATGTGCTGATTTAACTCTACCTGAGGATATCAGTCAGCTGTGTAAAGGTAATGATAAATAGAAAATAGGCAATTATGTGAACATTGTTTTTAAAAGAAGTACCCTTCTACTTTAAGTTTTCAATTTATCAAGAGATAATTCTGAAAGTGCTTAAAATATTACTGAGCTACCATATTAAGCCTTTAAAGTTAAATTACCTTGGAACAAGAACTTTAAATATTAAGTGTAAGGAAATGGCACAAAAAGAAAATAAGTTTATTTATAAAAACCAGAGCCCTATTTTCATGTCAATTCTTGGTGATAAAAATCAGAAGTTCTAATTCCCAATGGAATTTCCATTACAGTTTATTTCTTCATCAACATATATGATATCCCAGGTAATTTATTATAAATGAAGTCTAAAAATCACATCAGTTATGGGAAACCCCATCCATTATGATCTGCATGTTTAAGAAAATAACAATTTTTTGGTATGTAAAGATTACAACTCTCAGAATGTGTGTGTGTGTATGTGTGAGTGTGTGTGTGTTAGTGACACTAGTAAATTACTTATACTGAGAAGTTTTCATAATATAAGTCATGACAAAGAATATTTACTGAGCATTTACTAAAAAATATTTATTGAGCTCCTACTATGAGCCGTACATTGTATCTTCTAGTAGATTTATACTAAATGAGGAGGCTGACAGTCGTTCAATCACTATTCTGGATGGAGGTCAATACTTCTAAAAACACGTTGCCGTTGAGTTGATTCCGACTCATAGTGACCCTATGGGACAGAGTAGAACTGCCCTATAGAGTTTCCAAGTAGTGCCTGGTGGATTCGAACTGCCAACCTTTTGGTTAGCAGCTGTGGCTCTTAACCACTACACCACCAGAGTTTCCTCTTTTAGTGGGTTATTATTTACAGCCAGAAGCTTTCAAATCCTTTTAACAAATGAATCAGAATCTGTTAGTCATGACTTGTTCTTTGACTTCTTTAGGTACTTATGCATGTAAGCATTGGCAAGCTGGTAAAAAATAAATAACTGGCTGTCTAGGAAAATGGAGCCCTTATTTGAGGCATTTGCTCATATCTGTGGTGTAAATATTCCCACTGTGGTTCATTTTAAGCTACCGACAGGAACTGACTGAATGCGGAGTTGAAAAGAGATGTGCACATACCACGATACAGATTTTTACCATACAGATAAAATAGACATAACTTCAGGAGCATAGATAATGGTAAAATGTAGTAGTAAAATAATTGTTAATTGATGAGTTTTTAGTATTTTTACCTTTATTTTAAAATAATAATTTATGTATGTTCATATAATTTAATTTTTAATAATGACTGTCCCTAACAGCTGGCTTGAAAAATTCCTGAAATTTTTACAATGGCCCTTATGGTCAGTGCCACCTCGAGCACTTCACGGCATGTAGGTCATCATTCAATTCAGCCAGGTTACAGGATCAGCTAGAGAGAATATATTTATTTTGATTTTTGACTAAGCCTTCCCTTATTTAGTTATTGAAATTGATATTTGCTTATAGTCATTATTACCTATTAATAAGAGATAAGGTGCTTGAATTTCAAAAGTATAAGTGGATTATAGTCATTCTTAGTCAAAATTCTTAGTCTAGAATTAGTTTATTCAGAATGGCTTCAGTCAAAAGTGGTACTTTTAGAAATGCTTCATGAAACCAAACCAAACCAAACCCGTTGCCATCGAGTCAGTTACAACTCATAGTACCCTGTAAGACAGAGTAGAACCGCCCCATAAAGTTTCCAAGGAGCAGCTGATGGATTTGAACTGTGAACCTTTTGTTTAGTAGCTGAGCTCTTAACCACAATACCACCAGGGCTGCTTAATGAAACCACCAAGTATTTATTGAATTTCTATTTTGTATGCTCGGGGAATACCAAAGAAACTACCCCTGCTCTGAAGACATTTAAAAATGTATTAAATATTTAGTTGACAAGCTAAAAGAATATAAGTAGTTTTGGCTCTGTTGCATATCCCAGGCCAGTCATTTAGTGCTACCTAATTAATGCTCTCATTCATCTAAGCAGAGTATCTGAACTTAAGGCATAACATTTTTGGAAACTCACAATGCTGCTTTACATCAACCTACATAATTCTGTTTGAAATATTTTGAAATTTGTGCTTAAAGAAGTTGCTTTCATCCTTTTCAATAAAATAGTAATTGCTTTGGGTGAGTCTAGCAATGTGTTGCTGCTAGAACTATATGATGTTTTGAGTCAGCCTTAAAGTTAAAAGAAAACATCACCTGTGTCCTTCCTTTTTGACTAATATAGCCAACTGTATCTCAAAAAAAAGTTAAACAATGTGAATAAAGAAAAATTATTTAATTTAAAACTAAATATGTATCTGTATCACTAGAATGTTGTTTTCGTTAGCTGTCTTCTAGTCAGCCACCAACTCATGATGACGCCATGCACAAAAGAACAAAGTGCTGCCCATCCTGCATCATCCCCATGATTGGTTGCTGATCAGACCATTTGTGATCTGTAGGGTTTTCAATGTCTCGTTTTTGGAAGTAGGTTGTCAGGCCTTTTTTCCCAATGTCTACGTCTAAAAGCTCTGCCGAAACTTGTTTTGCGTCTTGGCAGCACACAAGCCTCCAATGACAGGTGGGTGGTAGCTGTGCATGAATCAAACCTGGGTCTCCTGCATGGAAGGAGAATTTTATCACTCTACCACCACTGTGCCTACAACATTATATATCAAATTTTAAAGGGGGGTTGTTTTTATGTGTGGTACATTTTAAGTACATTTTTGTTCATTATATAAACAAAGTATTGTTCATTTCATTTTTTTGAGGAACATATAATTTTATTATTTTCCTGGCTCTTAGCACTTAACAAATATTAACTCATATTATTTTTATCACCCATTTCATAGAATTTAAAACTATGACATTTTAAAAAGGAATCATGTCAAGTCCAAAATCACTTATCTGCAATTTAGAAAAGCAAAAACCTAAAAAATCTAGAGTTGTTTTTGTTTCATTTTCCCTGGACTTTGAACATAAAACCTAGTAACAAGTTATTTGAATTTAATTGACATCAACTGCTGGGATAGTGGTTTTTTTCCCCTATGTTCTAGTATAGTAAATGCATGTTAAACCCAATGGAAAACATATAGTTCCTCTATTTGTGTTAATAGTTTTGCATTTTTACATAAAGAAATATCTTATTCCTCTTTATCTCAAAGTGAATATACATTCACTTTTTTTGTATATATATATCTACATCTCACTTTCTGTGCAGTTTGTAGTATGAATATTCTACGGGGAACCTTGCTATGTTCTTCAGTTTTTCTTTTTCCTATTCTTACCTATTGGTTTTTAATTAAAAACAGCAAGTGTGATAACTATCAATCTTTTTAATTTGCTATTCATAGATATCAACAGTGATTATCTGGCAGAAAGATCTATTGAAGAAGTTTATTACCTTTGGTGTTTGGCTGGAGGTGACTTGGAGAAAGAGCTTATCAACAAGGAAATCATTCGATCCAAACCACCTATCTGTACACTCCCTAAGTAAGGAAAGAAAGTTATCTTGGAAATGAGAGAAGAATCTGATAATAGTATTAAAAAGTAAACTTTGGCATTTTCTTGTGTAGATATTCTAACTAAGTGATTATGGAAGCAATTAGAAGTCAGCTCCATGTGTACTTGGTCAGAATTTCTAATTACAGAGTTCCCTTATAATTTATTATTTTTTAATAAATAGCTTGCTTTTTGCTTAATGTTCTATTTAAACTAAAGTTATTATTATGGAGCATCTTGCAATAATTGTATAACAGGTGAAAAGTGAACAAGTCTGAGAAAAAAAACCAAACCCACTGCTGTCGAGTCGATTCCGACTCATAGCGACCCTACAGGACAGAGTAGAACTACCTCATAGAGTTTCCAGGGAGTGCCTGGTGGATTCGAACTGCTGACCTCTTGGTTAGCAGCCATAGCACTTAACCACTGCGCCACCAGGGTTTACACAAGTCTGATAGGACAGTAATATTTGAGAGACTTAACAAACTAGTGTTCCTAATGTAAACAGTTATTTCCTATTTTTAAATATATTTGTGAATGTAAATGGACTATGTGGCCTCATTGTATGTTGTAGAGTTCACTACTGTGCTAAGTCACTATTGAGAGGAAATTTGCAGAACTACAGAAGAGGATATCATGCTATAAATCAAATTGGAAGTTGAAAAGCTGTACAGTCCCAAGGGCCAAAGTTAATACTATACCATGGCGCTATATATTTATTTTTTGCTGTTTATGTTTATTCATAAAGATATCAACCTGAATTTCTTACGCTTTCATCAATGCTTTAAATTTTAGTTTTAGATTTTAGGACTTAGATTTGATCATTGTAGGCAACTACTGAAATCATCTCATTTTTTTTTTTCTTTGCATGTTAAATTTTTAGGTTAAATATTTGGATATGCTGCCACCTTTTTTCTGCTTAAACTGATTTTTAAATATTAATTTCAGTCATACTGCTCACACATTGAGCTAAACAGAAAATCAGGAAATAAGATGATGAAAATTCCAAGAGGAAATTGTTTGAAAGATATATAGATTCTCAAAAGTAATTCTCTGAAATTTTAAATATATTTCCTGTATTTGTCATTCAGTATCTTTTTCCTGAGAGGTTACCACCCGTTGTTTTCTCTCTCTTCTTCCCTTTATCATTTTCACCCATATAAACTTTCTAAGCAGCACATTTCAATAGAGTCAGTAGAGTAATTTTAGCATTGAACTTCCATGAGCAAAAAATAGTAAATTAGATTTTTTTATTCATAAAACGCTTCAGAGTTATATACTGTATTCATACCAAGTCTAGAGGTACATAGAAATAAGACTTGTTTGGAGAAATCTCAAGCAGCAGTTACATGTTTTATTACCATTCAGTCTGAAAATTATTTTTTCTTTGATTAAGGGATTGATAGCAGAATCAGTTTTATTTTGTAGAAGAAACAAAATAGATTTTGTGTGGCCATTAAAATAATTATTTTTTAATCTCTTTTTAGTTTCCTCTTTGAAGATGGTGAGACCTTTGGGCAAGATCGAGATAGAAGCTCACTTTTAGATGATACTACTGTAACATTGTCATTATGCCAGCTAAGAAATGTAAGAATGGTATTTTGCCAAATTTCGGATCTTTTTTTTTTAATTAAAATTTTGCATATATAGATGAAGCCTTGTATTCGTGAGAGTTTCTTTATTATCTATACCCAGTGGGATTGCTGGAAAATAGTATCTGTATATCTTCAACTTTAGTAGATATTATTTGATTGTTCATCAAAGTGGTTTTTATCAGTTTATCTTTTCACCTTCATGGAATAAGGGTCCTCATTTCTCCCCATACTTGTTAACATTTGGCATTATGAAATTAAAAAAAAAAAAGAAATGGGTATGGAATGGCATTTCACGGTAATGCTAATTTTCAATTTCCTCATTATAGTGCATTTGTGAGCCTTTTCACATTTTTTGGCCATTTGCCTGGCTCTTTTATAAATTGCTAGTTTATGTCTTTTGCCAATTTTTCTATTGAATATTTTCCAGATATTGACCCTTTGTTGGCTTTATATGATGTAAATGTCTTCTAATCTGTGACTTTCCTTTAACTTTTTGATGGTATCTTTAAGTGAATTTAATTTTATCAGTGTTTTCCTTTATAGCCGAACATATCCATGATTTTGCTCATTGTCAATTCATTAACATTAGTCCAAGGTTATAAATACATTTTTCTTTTTTATTATTATTATTTTCTTCTAAAAGATTTAAGGAATTTTTTTTCATATTTAGTTCATTAATTCACCTGAAATTTGTTTTTGAGTAAAATGTGAGGTAGCTATCTGATATCATAGTTCATTCATAAAAAATAATCACTTGTCTCAGCACCATTTATTCAATAGTTTACTCTTTGCTTTTTTTGATATATAATGCCAACTCTTTCATATATGAATGAATATGATCTAGGCAGTCTCTTCTGATCTGTTGAACCTGTTTGTTAACCTTAACCAGTACCACAGTGCCTTGATATATAGTTTCATATGAGGTCTTGGGCATCCTATATAAAATAGCAACTGCACACCTACCCTATCCCTTATACTCTTTATCGTCTTTACCTTTTTTTTTCCCCACCTGTATTGTACTTTTCTTCATCTGACATACTATTTTGTTTTCTTGTTCGTTCGTATTACGTATCTTCTTCCCACTAGAATGCAAGTTCCATGAGGGCTAGAATTATGTCTGTTTCATTCATTGATGCATCCCACAATGCTTGCAACAGTGTCTGATACATGGTAACCCGTACTGTTGCCATCAAGTTGTTTCCAACTCATAGGAACCCTATAGGACTTATAGAACTGCCCCATAGGGTTTCCAAGGCTGTAATCTTTACAGAAGCAGACTGCTACATCTTTCTCCTGTGGAGTGGCTGGTGGGTTTGAACTGCCCACCTTTTGGTTAGTTAGCAGCTGAGAGTTTTAACTACTGTGCCACCAGGGCTCCTTGATATGTAGTAACGGTCTCCATGAATGATAACTAAATCAACGTAGGAAGTTCTCTTTAATACTCCTTCTTTTATCTCAGACCTTACTAGTTTCTGTATTTCTCTTCTTGCTGAAATATATCTTAGAGACTTTATTATACACACACACTACTAAACTGGATAAACTGCTGTTTGTTTGGAACTGTATGTTTTTTACTTAATTCTGAAAGACTGTTTCATTAGCTTAGCATTTAGAAATTCTAGGTTGCCAGTTATATTCTCTCAGCAGTTTGGTGGTATTATTTCATTGTTTTATGGGTTCTGTTGTTATGGAGAAGCCAGCTTAATTCTAATTGTTGTTTTTTAAATATTTTAATTTCAATTCCTTTTAAGAGCTTCTCTTTGTGTTTTATGTTCTGTATTTTAACTGCAATGAATCAAAGTTTTTTTTATGCTTTTATGCTCTCTTTTTTATGCTTCTAGAGATGTATCTTCATTCAATTATTTGTGTTTGCTACAAATTCTGAGAAATTTTTGTACAGGAATTCCAATTAGATGTTTGTTAGAAATCCTCACTCTCTCCTCTGTCTCTTAATCACTATTTTGTAATTTTTATTTCTCTGTGCTACCTTCTGTGTAATTCCTTTATATCTATCTTCTAGTTTGCTAACCTCTCTTCACAGGTGTGTACATTAGTTTTTTTACCCTTCTGTTGAGTTTTCAATTTTAATAATAAAATTTTTATGTCTAGAAGTTGTATTTGATTTTTTTAAAAAATCTTCCTTACCATTTGTTAAAATATTTTTCTGCTACCAAAACTTTTTCTTAAATGTATTAAGCATGCTTATTTTGGGTTCTATATCCAAAAGTACGACGGCACTGGGTTTTGTTTTGTTCTGTTTTTAATCCAAAAGTTATAGAACCCAAAAAAAGAATTTTGGGTTCTTAAACTTTTGGATATAGAACCAAAAAAATCTCTGGAAATTTTCTTTTTTTTATTTTGGTAAAAATATGCACAACAAAACACTTGCCAGTTCAACAGTTTCTACATGTATAATTCAGTGATGTTGATTACATTCTTCTTGTGCAATCATTATCGCTATTCTTTTCCAAATTATTCTACCACCACTAACATAAACTCAGTGACCCCTAAGCAAAACCTCCCTCTTTTCCTTTCTCTCCCACTCCTGGTCAAAAAATTAGCCACCAATAATCTTTGGTTTCTATATATTTGCTTATTTCATGTAGGCAAGGTCATACAGTATTTGTCCTTTTGCAGCTGACTTATTTTACTCAGCATAATATTTTTCAAGGTTCATCCATGTTGTGGTATATATCAGGACTTCATTTTTCTTTATGGCTGAGTAGTAGTCTATTGTATGTATGTACCACATTTTGTTTATTCATCGATCTGTCGTTAAACATTTTGGCTATTGTGAAATTGCTGCAATGAGTATTGGTATACAGATTTCTATGTGTGTTCCTGCTTTCATTTCTTGTGGGTATATACCTACAATTGGAAGAGTTGGGTCATAGGGTAGTTCTGTGTTCAACTTTTTGCGGAACCACTAAATTGCCTTCCACAGCAGCTGTGCCATTTTACATACCCACCAGCAGTAGATGAGGGTTCCGTTTTCTCCATGACCCTGTGACACCTGTTGTTTTCCCCTTGTTTGTTTTTTGATCATTGTTATTCCAATAAGGGTGAGGTGATATCTCATTATGGTTTTGATTTGTATCTTCCTAAGGCGGGAATGGCTAATGACATTGAGCATCTTTTCATGTGTTTGTTGGCTGTTTGAATGTCCTCTTTGGAGAAATGTCTGTTCAAATCCTTTGCCCATTTTTCGATTGCGTGGTTTGTATTTTTGTCGTAGAGGTTTTTTTTTTATATATGTATTTTAGATATTTTACTCTTATCTGATATATAGCTCCCAAACATTTTCTCCCAATCCATAGGTTGTCTTTTCCCTTTTTTGATATTTCTGGACTCTCAATTCTATTCCATTAATATGGATGTATATCCCATTGATACAGATATCTATACTATTGATATAAAAAAAAAATTGATATAGATACCTATAAAACAGTACCAGACTGTTTTAATTATTATAGTTTTATAATATGTTTTAAAATCAGGAAGTGTGAGTCCTCCTACTTTATTCTTTTTCTTGAAGATTGCTTTAGCTAGTTAGGGTCACTTGTCCCTTCATATAAATTTGAGAATTGGCTTTTCCATTTCAGCAAAGAAGGCTATTGGAACTTAGATGACGATTGCACTGAATTTATAGATTGCTTTGGGTAGTATTGACATCTTTGCTTTGTTAAGCCTTCCAATCCATAAACATGAAGTGTCCTTCCAATTATTTAGGTCTTCTTCAATTTCTTCTATTAATCTTTAATAGTTTTCTGTATACAAGTCTTTTACCCTCCTGGTAAAATTTTTTCCTGTGTACTTAATTTTTTTTGGATGCTATTTTAAATGCTAATGTTTCCTTAATTCCCTTTTCTATTTGCTCTTTACTATATATAGGAAACCTGACTGATTTTTGTGTGTTAACCTTGTATCCTGCCTCTTTGCTGAATTTATTTCTTACAGTAGCTTTCTTGTGTAATCTTTGGGTTTTCTATGGATAGGATCATGTTGTCTGTGAAAAGGAATAGTTTTACTTTTCTGTTCCCCATTTGGATACCTGTTATTTTTTTTCTAGCCTAAGTGCTTTGAATGGGACTTCCAGTATAATGCTGAGTAGCAATGGTGAGAGTAGACAGCCATGTCTTATGGCTGATCTTAATGAGAAAGCCCTGCCTTTCTCCATTCAGCATGGTGTTAGCTGAGGGTTTTTCATAAGTACTCTTTATTATATTGAGTAATTTCCCTTCTGTTGCTCTCTTGTTGAGTGTTTTTATCATGAAAGGGTGTTGAATTTTATCTAATGTCTTTTCTGCATTGAGATGATTTTTTTTTTTTTTTACCTTGGTTCCATTAATGTAGTGTAATATGTCGATTGATTTTCTAATGTGGAACCACCCTTGCATTTGTGGAACAAAACCCGTTTGATCATGGTGTGTAATGTTTAAAGTGTTTTTAGATTTAGTTTGCTGGTATTTTTTTTTTTTTTGAGGATTTTTATATTTATATTTGTAAGGGATATTGGTCTATAGTTTTCTTTTTTTGTGGTATCTTTGTCTTTGGCAATCAGTCTTGTTTGTTATTTTCCCTGTTTCTTGTTCATGGTGACTTGTTTCCTTTTGTGTTTTGTAGTTTTAGTTTATTTCTCTTAATTTCATATATTTATAACTGAGAATTTTTTCAGGACTGGATTTAGGGTAAAAAAAATAAAAACATTCTGCCAAGTGCCTGGTTCCAGTAACTGCGGTGACAATGCAAATAGTGTAAATTCAGGCCCCAAACCCATGTTAGGTCTAGCCAGTGACCACAGGTTTCTCAGACAGGCTTTTTATTTTAACAATTCATAAAGAAGGCTAAAATAGGTAATTTCTCTTGTTGTCAACCTCTGGGCTAGGGCACCCCCTTTCCCTGCCCCAGTTGTTTCTTTATCTGGTCTTAGCAGGGTCTTCTCCAGTCTGGTTGCTTGTTATATACAGGCCCAAGACTTTGTCTCACTATGCTATAAAACTTCAGGGTACAGGCATTAGTATATTTTAGTGCTAGCTCATCTCCTTTCTCAGTAGGCCCAGATTTGTTTCTGATATCACTGAATTTACCTTAATTTTTTTGGCTTAACCAGTCATTTAATATTTTATGTATTATATATTAGGAGGTTATTAGAACCTCTTGTTTGCTATAATGCCTGGAACCGAAAATTAAAATATGTAATTATTACTACTCGATACAATGAATTTATATTCTCTTTGAAAAGATTATGTACAGTAGACAAAATAAATAGCAGTACAAGGCAGAAAACAATAAACTGCATCTGAAATATATGGTTTCAACTGATTTGGTTTTACTCTTTATTTTAATTTAAATGAAATCCAAGTTCCTAAGCTGGGTTTCAATTTTACTGCCTTAATTCCCTCACATCAAATTTTGAAATGTAAATACTTTTTTCCTATCATTATTTAGAAAAAATGTTATTATTTTCCTTTTTTAAATAATATGTTGTTGTTGTGTGCCATCAAGTTGGTTTCAACTCATAGCAACACTATAGGAAGAGTAGAACTGCCTGTTAGAGATCCTAGGCAGCTCACCAGGTCTTTTCTCCCACATAGCAGCTGGTGAGTTTGAATTGCCAACGTTTTGTCTAGGAGCTGGGTGCTTAACCTGTTGCCGTCAAATTGATTTGACTCATAGTGACCCTATAGGACGGAGTAGAACTGCCTCAGGGTTTCCAAGGGGCACCTGGTAGATTCGAGCTGCCAACTTTTTGGTTAGTAGCAGTAGCTCTTAACCGCTACACCACCAAGGTTTCCATGGCTCTTTAAATAATATAGGAGCCAAATAATAATTTTACCTTATAATTTTCTAAGTATTTTTACCCTATGCTTAACCTTAATATTCTAAATTTTTAATTGGAAAAAAAACAGAAAAGATACTTGTAATTATGACATTCAGGACAGTAAAACCTAAATTCTTAAAAAAAAAAAAAAATGCATGTATTAATAATTCGGTAAAATTTGGAAAAACCTTGTTTCCCTACTAAAAATTTTAGTTTATGAAATAAATACACAAAGGTTTAAAGGTAAAGTAGAATAAGTGCATAGCATAGCACTTCAACTTTTAGAAAAAAAATCAGGTGTAAACCCAGTGTTTGCCAAATTCTCAGTGTTAGGTAAAAGATTTTTCTTTGGCTTCTAAAATTCTGGGAACAACTCACACGGGTGAGTGCAGAGTGACTCTAATCAAGAGAGAATCAGTGCAGGCTACACATAGCACGTGAACCTCTGTCAGCCCCCAGAAAAGCAGATGCTCTGCCTTCAAGTTGGAAGTTGAACTAAAGAGCAGAGCACCGCAGGCCGATGGCATTAATTTTAATCACCCTGCTCAGGATGTGTCTATCATTTTATTCTACTGCCTGCCCTCTTAAGTTTTAGAAGAATACCTACAAATCTGGCTGTAGTCAACGTTATTATTGGGAGCAACAGTCATTATGACTTTGTGAGGAAAATAATTAACAGAGCTGAATTTTGTTAGTAGACTTGTCAACTATTTAAATCATAAATATTCAAACTATGTATGTGAGAAATTCTTCTGAATTCTTTTTAACTACCACCTTACTTTTGTCTTAGTTTGTATTAATGTCAAAGCAAATGTAAGTCTAACTTGGATTTTAAATTAAGGCATATGTATAAAAGTACCTTTTTACTTATATTTTCCTTTGTATAACTTAAATATATTTTATTCATTTATTTAATTTTATAATGTTAGTAATTCTGAACTCTGGAAAAATATCGTAATAGGTCTCTAACATTTATCGGAGATACTGGAGGGGGGAAAAACAAAAAGCAAAGCTATACTTTACAGCTGAACCTTATTCAGTAGAGGCATGGTACACTTCCCCACTTAAGACAGATAATTTAGGTTCTATTTTATACTGTTCTCAGTACCTTTGTAAATTCATAATTTCCACATTATTTTGCCTTTGAGGTACAGTTTAGTGTTGCTGCTTCAGATACTCAGGCATAAATATTTTCTCTTTAAATTCACAGAGATTAAAAGATGTTGGTGGGGAAGCATTTTACCCATTACTTGAAGATGAGTGAGTATACATAGTTTCGTAGTTTCCTTTTACACTTATACTGCTTTTCAGTTTATATTAGATTGATAAGAAATCTGTACATATTCTTTGAAGAGTGTTTCCTAAGTAGAACATAAAAACCTAATTTTAGATACTGTTCTGGTTTTGTTAAAATTTTATACTTTATGTCAACTCTTCTGCTTTTGCTTCTCTTTTACAGCCAGTCTAATTTACCTCATTCAAACAGCAATAATGAATTGTCTGCAGCTGCCACTCTCCCTTTAATCATTCGAGAGAGGGACACAGAGTACCAGCTGAACAGAATTATTCTCTTTGACAGGCTGCTAAAGGTAGAGATTCTACAAAAGCATTACCAAAGGCCATGTACAATCCTTTTTTTTTATTTCATCATTAATTCTTAGGGGATCTTGATATCATGAGAGCACTGTTTCTAATGACCTGTTTTTCTTGATTAACCTTAATTGTAAAAATGATATGTGCTAATATAAATAAAATTTAAAAATAAAAATAAGGTGTGGGAATATATTTACAAGATGGTGATAGAGAAGGAATATTTAAAAATCAATAAGACAAAATACCAATAGGACATAATAGAAATAAAATTGGTCAGCAAATCAGTTAAAAATGTCATCTTCACTAGGAATGGAAAAAAAAAAGAAATTGGATTTTTTTGCATGCCAATAAGAAATGTGCACAAATGTAAAATGAGATTGAAATTCTCATTCTGCTGGAATAAGCGTAAATTGATTGAAACAATCTGTATAGCAATTTAAAAGTACATATTAAGAGCCTTAACAACACCCATACCCTTTGTCTTAGTAATGGTCTCCTAGAAATCTCTTCTAAAGGAGTTATTCAAAGCGTGGACAAATTTATATACCAAAAACCAAACCAAACCCAGAGCTGTTGAGTCGATTCCGACTCATAGAGATGCTATAGGACAGAGTAGAACTGCCCCATAGAGTTTCCAAGGAGCGCCTGGTGGATTTGAACTGCCGACCCTGTGGTTAGCAACCGTAGCACTTAACCACTACACCACCAGGGTTTCCATATTATATACAAGGATATATTATTGTTGTTGTTAGGTGCTGTTGAGTTGATTTTGACTCAGCAATCCCATGTGACAGGGCACAGCTACCCCACAGGGTTTCCTAGGCTGTTATCATTATGGGAG
This sequence comes from Elephas maximus indicus, assembly GCF_024166365.1. Lineage (NCBI taxonomy): Eukaryota > Metazoa > Chordata > Mammalia > Proboscidea > Elephantidae > Elephas > Elephas maximus. The sequence goes on from NC_064823.1 coordinate 45,393,256, forward strand.
CAGACCACCAAGTCTTTCTCCCATGGAGCCACTGGGTGAGTTCAAACTGCCAGCCTTTCCATTAGTAGCCAAATGCTTTACCATTGTGCCACCAGGGATCACAATCCTCCATATGACTTACTCATAATTCCCCCAGAGCACAAAATAGAAGGGAATGATGGAAAAGAAATAGAATCAGCTCCTATCTTTAATTGTAGTATTTTTAGGAAACCATTCCACTACTTATTTATAGGTATTAATAACACAGACACAGTAATTTCAAATACTTAGAAATTTATTACAGGTGACCATCAACTTTATGTGTGTTCAGAACTGTCTAGCCTAAAAGATGACACTTGATAATTTGAGGTACTTTTTCATTTATTTTCTTCATACTTTTTTTTTTTTATATTTATATAGGCTTATCCATATAAAAAAAATCAAATCTGGAAAGAAGCAAGAGTTGACATTCCTCCTCTTATGAGAGGTTTAACCTGGGCTGCTCTTCTAGGAGTTGAGGTAAGAAAGAAAATTGTAGGTGAGTCAGCTGATTGAAGCAGATCATTAGTGCTAAGACAGTATGAAGATGAATAAAGAAAATTGTAGGTAAGTCAGCTGATTGACGCAGATCATTAGTGCTAAGACAGTATGAAGATGAATAGTGCTTTCCTGATGCTTAGTTTTCAAGATGTTAAAAAAAAAACTATGTACTAAAATACGAACACTAATAATATTTACAATTTTAAGCAAAAGCTATGGAAGAATAGAGTAAGGTAGGATGGGATGGATGGGAAGAGATGGAATGGAATGGAATAGAATAGAGTAGAAAAATATCATTGAAAATTTGTTAGATTTATGCTGTTTAATATCTCCTTAATGGCACTCAGAAAAATATTTTGATTATTTTAAAATCAGAAAATATTTTAAGAATATATATCAGTTACAATTATATAGTCCTGCTTATAAAGTATGCTCATTTAGGAATATGAGTGCCTATTTATAAGTGGTTCTAAATCTGGAAGAACTTCAATTTCTGTCCTGTCAAAATCACTAACATAATTTTCTAAAATATTTTTAATGCTTTTTAACTCTTTGTTGGAGGAATTTCCTTTCTTCATTTCTGATTCCCTTGATGAGAGTCTACAAAGATCTTTGAGTTTGGTTGTTTACAAGAATGCCTATTGTTGTAGAACCACATAGTGCTAAAATTCAAGAGGACTTCTGAGGTCAGGTTGTCCAGATCTCTAATAGATGTCCCAGAGAAGGTGATAGAGCTATTTAATGTCAGAATTTATACTTCAAATCCCTGGCTCTTTCTGTACCATGACAGTAAAATAAACTAAGGGTAATAAGAATTATTTCATGATTGGTCCAATAGAACATGACCAAAATTTGCAGTGGTTTAAAGTGATATATCCCTCCTGTAACACTGTAACTGAAAAATGTAAATGACCACTTCAGTCCCTTAATGATTCTGTATCTGCCTGTTATTCCGTTTCTTAATTTATCCCTGGGCTTCTCTTTCCTGGTGCTGAAGTACCATCTGTTTAAAGAGTTGCATTTTATTTTCGCTTTTATTACAAACTTTAATAGGAAAATTTCTTCTGGGATGACACTCCTCTCAAAAAATAAAAACAATGTTTTTATTTCTTTATGACAGTTACTATGTATGAGATAACAATGAATAGAGAACCACAAGGCTGTGTTGTGTTGTGGAGTGGGAGGCTGACTAAACATACGCATAAGCTAACTGACTTATTGCAACACACTTGCCTTCTGGTGTATATAGGTCAAATGTCTACCTCAGCTGAATGGCAAATTGTCACCTATCACAGACCTTCATTACAGATAGTCAAAGATGTAGAGAATTTCTGTAAAAGAATCTTGAGTTTGAATGTGCTTATCTGTAATTGGGTAGATTTTCAAATATACATGTGTATAAGAATTAAAAATTTTTTTTAATAACTTATTAAGAATTCTGATGAATTAATATACCTTCTGTTATTTTTTGCAGGGGGCTATTCATGCCAAGTATGATGCAATTGATAAAGACACTCCAATTCCTACAGATAGACAAGTAAGATTTAGATTTTCTTAAGCAATCTAAGATAATTCTGCCAAATTTTTTAAATTATAGAAATACATGAGATTTTCTTCATTTAATTTGAATATTCAGCAGTTGTCATATACATGTGGTGATAGGGTGAGAATAGCTCTTATGCTTATAAATTAGTGAGTTAGGACTGTTCCTTAAAGAAGTTTAGACCAAGTAACATTTTTTAATAATTATAATTCTTCATATGAAGAATTTGCCCTATATTTAGACTAGTTGTAAAGGAAGATATTATTTAAAACTATATTAATACATACCTTTTTTTAAAGACTAGAATGGTCTGTTTGTCCTGTTTAAGTATATGTAAGACTTCTCTGGTGTTTTCAGAGAATTAATATAAACTTCAAAAACTGTAGGCACCAGGCTTATGAAGGTGATCTGTTCTGAGATTCCTATTATAATGTCTCCTTTTTTTCCTTATCTTGAGCTTTTTAAGAGATCACTCTGTTGTAGTTTCACCATATTATTTTGGTACTTTACAGATTGAAGTAGACATTCCTCGTTGTCATCAATATGATGAACTGTTATCGTCACCAGAAGGTCATGCAAAATTCAGGCGTGTATTGAAAGCCTGGGTAGTATCCCATCCTGATCTTGTGTATTGGCAAGGTAACTTTTTTTTTTCCCCTGCTTATTAAGACTCCTGTAATTAAGAAAATGTTGCATGACTGTCGATTTTAAAAATTAAAATATCAAACATCTTTGGCTTTGAGAAAAAGTCAGCACTAAAAAAAAAGCTATGATTAATTTTTTTTAATAGGGGTTTATATGAGAACTTTTTTAAAAAAATACTTTGAATATCTAGCAGATGGATGTAATTTAAATGCATGTTATTTAAAATGGGGCATCTTACCATCACATTGATTAGGAAAGTGTAAAGACTGGTGCTGTTGTAATCTTTGTAGATAATTTTTTCAACACTTAAGGATATAATAAAATAATTTTATGCATAAATAATTTTTGATTATTTGAGATTCTTGACATTTAATGATTTACCAATCTATGCTTATCATGATTATTAGAAGTTTAGAGAATAGGATATCATCCAAAACTGTTCATTTTATTATCTCTTTTTTTATTTATTAGTATCTTTTAATGCTCATATCTTTGAAATTTGCTTTTGCCATTATAATTTTTGTGGTTACTAATAAATTCATGAATGAGAAACTTATTCTATCCAGCCCTATTTTTAAGTATGTTGTTCTGAATAGTAGTTCTTATATTTAAGTTCTCTGTTGATTTCTTACTGGCTGTACTTAAAATGAAGTTATTATTTTTACTAAATCTGTCCATTTTAGAAGAGTTCTATATCTTCCTAATAATTATATGTACTTTCTCTCAATATAACGACATACGAGCAGGATTATTATTAATAAAAGAAATAAGCCATATATTTGTATTTCACTTCATAACTTTTTGAAGTTTTTTTTTTTTTCATAATCCCAAAGAAACGTATAGGGCAAATCTGCATCCCCTAAATATGAAAACTTGCTTGGAGATGTTAAAATGATTGCCAAGACCACACAGTTAGGGTCAGAGATGAAACAACTGTATCGCAGGCCTTCTGACATTTTTATATTTCTCTATTATTATGCTCCTCTCTTCACTCAGCAATATTGATAATAATAAGAGTTAATATGTATTGGGCAGTTATTAAGTGCCAAACACAATCACTTGCTGATCAGAGTAACTCATAAGGCAATACACTTCTGGGTGGATAATACTTACAGTGCTCAGTCTACATAGAGGTAATACAGAGACCTGAGTAAGGTATATATCTACAATTCTACTGAAATATATTCATTGAACACCTTTCTCCCTATCCCCCACCACCAGGTCTTGACTCACTTTGTGCTCCATTCCTATATTTAAATTTTAATAATGAAGGTAAGCCTCTTTTCATTTAAATAATCATTCTCTATATTATTCTGTATATTTAATCAAACATGAGTGGTTCTTTATTTAACATTCTTGCACTCTCCACAGTAGGTACCACAAATTTCTGTGAAATAATCTCTCAGATTTATTTTAAAGAATTTTAAGAATTAATTCATTATTGAAGTTCTTCAATTATGACCAAGAAGTGACTAGAAATTTTGGAAGAAACTGGCTAATTATTCTAAATGCATTCACCAACCCCTTTAATGACCATTTTTATGAAACTTTAGAGAAAATTCTGACTTCTGAAGAAATTATTAGATTTTAGGCTAAGTATACTTTCTAAAGAATTTGTAAAGAAATGAATATTGGCTGCCTTTTCCCTTTTTTTTTCCCTTATTCTTGTATCTCCAAAGCCTACCATATCAAATGCCACCTCCTTAATGAAGGCTTTTTTTTTTTTTTTTTTTCTGATCCCAAACAACACTTTACATTTCAGGAAATCTTGTATCTGTCTTGTATTATGGTTATTTATATACTAATATGTTAACTCTTTTTTGGTTGCCAGCTTTGTTATAACAGGTTTTTTTATTCTCCTCTACTATAATGCCTTTTTTATAGAAGACTCTTCAATAAATATTTGTTAAATTGAATTGACTCAAGTCCCATATCCCTAATGCTATCACATATAGAGCATGTTACCATGTAGAGCTCAAATCCCAAGAAGCCTCAATTCCAGAATCACCATCTTTTCAAATTCTTATGCATATCATTAGAATTTGCATACACTTGTAGAACTGGGTGGAGACAGTATAACCCTAGAGAAACGAAATTCACTATTTGAATGGTTTTAAAAATGCACTGTTCTCTGATATTATGACTCATTAACCTAGACTAAAATTGTTGCTATAGTTAGGCATAGCCCATTATCATAAGTATTGATCCTAGAATAGTAAGAAATCTATGTTTGAAGCTGTAATTGATGACTAGCATTACTAAATCTATAGTTTTCACACTCTTTTGTTTGTATCAACAGTAATTAAGAATCATGAGGTTTGTGTAACTCATTAATAATGATCATGTTTAGAGGTGAAAATATTTTATAAAGTTCAGGTAATAAAGGCTTTTATTATTGTGAAGTATAATGAGTGCCATGGTAGTTTGAAATTGAAAAGTTCCTAGAGTAGTTATTTTTTTTTCGTGCATAATATTTCCTGTTTTAAAAGGTAGAGACTTTTTTTCCTTATTTTTGTTTTTCCAGCACTTATTATCATAATTGTTACTTAACAGTAGACTCCAGGAATATGTACTAAGTGAAGTAGATGGCTGCTAGGCATTTACACCTTTAACTAATTTGTTATCTGCCTTTGTTTTATTCTGTCTTAGCCTTGGCATATGCGTGTATGTCTGCTTTTATTCCCAAATACCTATATAATTTCTTCTTGAAAGACAATTCACATGTGATACAAGGTAAGCAAATGTCTTTCCTTGCCTTTTATAGGGAAAGCACTTGTATTGAAGGTAACCAGAAAAAAATTAAATTTATGGTTTTGACCCAATAAAATATGGCGATTATCTGTCACTAAAATCCATGCAGATCGTAAAGGTTAGTCTTTCCCCCAAGTACACAAAAATGACAATATTTTTCTAATGAATGTTTATTATCTGAACTTAAAACAACCAAACCCGTTGCCGTCCAGTTGATTCCGACTCATAGCAACCCTATAGGACAAAGTAGAACTGCCCCACAGGGTTTCCAAGGAGCACCTAATGGATTAGAACTGGCAGCCTTTTGGTTAGCAGCTGTAGCTCTTAACCACTACACCACCAGGTTTTCCTACCGGAACTTAGTTCTGTTCAGATGCAGGCATTATACTCTACGAAAAGGAAAAGAGACTGCCGTTTGCTTCTCTCACAATTAAAATAGCCCATAAAAAGCTTTACTGTCCTAGCCAGAGCCATTAGGCTAGACAAAGAAATGAAGGGCATCTGGATTGTCAAGGGAGAAGTAAAATTATCTCTATTTGCAGATGACATGATCTTATACACAGAAAACCCTAAGGAACCCTCCAGAAAACTACTGAAAATAATAGAGTTCAGCAGAGTCTCAGGTTACAAGATAAACATACAAAAATCACTTGGATTCCTCTACATCAACAAAAAGAACATCGAAGAGGAAATAACCAAATCAATACCATTCACAGTAGCCCCCAAGAAGATAAAATACTTAGGAATAAATCTTACCAAAGATGTAAAAGACCTATACAAAAAAAACTACAAAGTACTAGTGCAAGAAACTAAAAGGGACCTACTTAAGTGGAAAAACATACCTTGCTCGTGGATAGGAAGACTTAACATAGTAAAAATGTCTATTCTACCAAAAGCCATCTATACATACAATGCACTTCCAATCCAAATTCCAATGACATTTTTTAATGTGATGGAGAAACAAATCACCAACTTCATATGGAAGGGAAAGAAGCCCCGGATAAGTAAAGCATTACTGAAAAAGGAGAAGAAAGTGGGAGGCCTCACTCTACCTGATTTTAGAACCTATTATACAGCCACAGTAGTCAAAACAGCCTGGTACTGGTACAACAACAGGCACATAAACCCATGGAACAGAATTGAGAACCCAGATATAAATCCATCCACATATGAGCAACTGATATTTGACAAAGGCCCATTGTCAGTTAATTGGGGAAAAGATAGTCTTTTTAACAAATGGTGCTGGCATAACTGGATATCCATTTGCAAAAAAATGAAACAGGACCCATACATCACACCATGCACAAAAATTAACTCCAAGTGGATCAAAGACCTAAACATAAAGACTAAAACGATAAAGATCATGGAAGAAAAAATAGGGACAACCTTAGGAGCCCTAATACAAGGCATAAACAGAATACAAAACATTACTAAAAATGACGAAGAGAAACCAGATAACTGGGAGCTCCTAAAAATCCAACACCTATGCTCATCTAAAGACTTCACCAAAAGAGTAAAGAGACCACCTACAGATTGGGAAAAAATTTTCAGCTATGACATCTCCGACCAGTGCCTGATCTCTAAAATCTATATGATGCTGTTAAAACTCAACCACAAAAAGACAAACAACCCAAGCAAAAAGTGAGCAAAGGATATGAACACGCACTTCACGAAAGAAGATATTCAGGCAGCTAACAGATACATGAGACAATGCTCTCGATCATTAGCCGTTAGAGAAATGCAAATGAAAACTACAATGAGATTCCATCTCACTCCAACAAGGCTGGCATTAATCCAGAAAATACAAAATAATAAATGTTGGAGAGGCTATGGAGAGATTGGAACTCTTATACACTGCTGGTGGGAATGTAAAATGGTACAACCGCTTTGGAAATCCATCTGGCGTTTTCTTAAAAAGTTAGAAAAAAAAACTACTGTACAACCCAGAAATCCCACTCCTTGGAATAGGAGAAATAAGAGCCTTTACAGGAACAGATAATATGCACACCCATGTTTATTACAGCACTGTTTACAATAGCAAAAAGCTGGAAGCAACCAAGGTGTCCATCAACGGATGAATGGTTAAATAAGCTATGGTATATTCACACAATGGAATATTACCCATCGATAAAGAACAGTGACAAATCTGTGATACATTTCATAACATGGAGGAACCTGGAAGGCATTATGCTGAGTGAAATTAATCAGATGCAAAAGGACAAATATTGTATAAGACCACTGTTACAAGATCTTGAGAAATAGTACAAACTGAGAAGAACACATTGTTTTGTGGGTATGAGAGGGGGGAGGGAGGGAGGGTGGGAGAGGGTTATTTACTGATTAGATAGTAGATAAGAACTACTTTAGGTGAAGGGAAGGACAACACTCAATACAGGGAAGGTCAGCTCAACTGGACTGGACCAAAAGCAAAGAAGTTTCCGGGATAAACTGAATGTTTCAAAGGTCAGCAGAGCAAGGGCAGGGGTTTGGGGACTATGGCTTCAGGGGACATCTAAGTCAATTGGCAAAATAAATTCTATTAAGAAAACATTCTGCATCCTACTTTGAAATGTGGCGTCTGGGGTCGTAAATGCTAACAAGAGGCCATCTAAGATGCATCAATGAGTCTCAACCCATCTGGGTCAAAGGAGAATGAAGAACGCCAAGATCACATGATAACTATGAGCCGAAGAGACAGAAAGGGCCACATGAACTAGAGACTTACATCATCCTGAGACCAGAAGAACTAGATGGTGCCCGGCCACAACCGATGACTGCCCTGACTTGGAGCACAACAGAGAACCCCTGAGGGAGCAGGAGAACAGTGAGATGCAGACCCCAAATTCTCATAAAAAGACCAGACTTAATGGTCTGACTGAGACTAGAAGAATCCTAGCGGTCATGGTCCCCAAACCTTCCATTGGCCCAGGACAGGAACCATTCCTGAAGACAACTCATCAGACGTGGAAGGGACTGGACAATGGGTTGGAGAGAGATGCTGATGAAGAGTGAGCTACTTGTATCAGGTGGACACTTGAGACTGTGTTGGTATCTCCTGTCTGGAGGGGAGATGGGAGGGCAGAGAGGGTTAGAAATTGGCAAAACGGTCACGAAAGGAGAGACTGGAAGGAGGGAGTGGGCTGACTCATTAGGGGGATAGTAAATGGGAGTATGTAGTAAGGTGTATATAAGTTTATATGTGACAGACTGACTTGATTTGTAAACTTTCACTTAAAGCACAATAAAAATTATTAAAAAAAAAGTTTTACTGTGAGCAAGCCTACTGTGAATTAGTAAAAAGTTTAAATATATTTTAAGTGTAAGTGAAATATTAAAAAAGTTCTTATTCATCTCCAGTGTCATCACTATGTGGGTACAGGGGTGGGAACAGCACCCCATGACATTGTCAGAGGGGTGATACCAAAATGACCCTAGGGTCTCCAGCAGCTGGCATCACTAGGGTTGGTGTCATCTGTCACCCAGTAACTCGTCACCCCCCCCCTTTACTTGCCAGAATGCAGGTGGCTGGGCCATGGTACCCGCCACTGTGCAGAGAAGAGGGTCCCTACCTTGGCCAGTGGAAGAGGGAAAGAACTGCAGAGAGACGTGGGAGACAGGGCACTGAGCTGTGTGTGACTAGGGAAGATTTCCCTGCTGTCCCTGCCCGTGGAGGGGGGAGGTGACACCTTTAGTTACTGCACTGGGTGACACCAACCCTAGTGACACCACTGTTCATCCCAATCCCCATGCTTTTTTCTCATCCAAAATATCCTCCCTCTTTCTTCACCATATCTAAATATAACCCTGCCTTAAGAATCCAAGTCATAGCAAAATCCATTTATGAATTCTTTCAGGACTATTTCAGCCTTTTTAAAATTTCTAATAGAATATTCTGAACTCCTTTTTGGAGGTAATGTAGCACAGAACTTAACAGTATGTACCTTTAGATCAGACAAACCTTACTTAAAATTTAAGCTTCACTACTTGTAATCTTGAACAAATTATTTAGTGCTCTACTTATTTTACTCGTTTGTAAAATAAATATTGTTGTAAAGATTAAATGTAATAAAATATGTAAATTGCCTGCCAAAGAGAAACAAGGGATAAATGCTATTTTTAATTGTTATTATTATTTTTTTTTTTACTAGTGTCATCATTATCATGGCATTACTTATTGTCTTCTGTCTTATCTTTACAAAATTCCAGATGTCTTAAGGACAAGGAATTTTCTTATACTTTTGTATTTCTTTTGTGACACACTACAAAGCTGGTCACACAGTCTCCCCTTTTATCGTTTTTATGACATTTTCACATACTCCCTTGATTTAGAGTTTTTATTTATACGTATTTTTCACATTCATACTGCTAAATTTTGAACAAATAGAAGCTGGTGCTGTGTTTTATTTATATTTGTATCATCGTTTTAAGTACCCCATTTGAATAGATGAAATAGGAAAACTAGAAGCTGTGCTTGAATTACCAAAATTCTCATTAAGTGGGATACCAATTAATATTTTCACTAACTTAGTAGTGAGTATAATCTTAGAAAGTCAGAGGTCAATATGATGGGAATATAATTAGAAAGTAAAATGTAAATTAAAAAAGAAACTGAAAATAAAGGAAGTAAGAGAATATAGATAAATGGCATAGCACATAAAAGCATTTTTTCCAACATCTTCTACATTGAATATAGAGAAAAATAATTAAAACTTTTTTTTCAAGTTGAGGTATGTGATTATTCATGTATCTTTTTTGTGTCTACAATGTAGATGTTCTAGAAATTAAAATAATGATTCAGTGCCACTCAATTAGTTTTATAATATAAACTCTATTGACTTATATTTGCATTTTGAAATGTTTTCTTTTGAAATGGATATGTGTATATTTATAAATGAGAAAGAAAAACGCATAGTAGAAAGAATAATGTTCAATCTGTGATGTACAGAAAAATTACATTCTGAATATTTCATAACTATTTATTTTGAGAAACCTTTAAATAAATCATAAATCCTTAACCTAATTTACCCGTATACATATACTTGCATTGCAAGTAAACACTTGAATGCATATAATTATCCTACATACCATTCATAGTAATGATAAGACATGTTTCTTCTCTTACTAGGAATTATTCTTTAAAAATGAACATGATAGAGCAACATCTAGCCACTGAATATTTATAATTAAAAATAATTTCAGAAAGATTTGGAAGATGAACAGAATAGGGTGAAAGGTTTGTATATTTTAAATGTTAACAGATAGTGTCATATTACTTTGCAAAAAAGTTGTAATGATTCACATTCCTAGTACCCAATTCTGTACACATTCCTGTGATGTGAACTTGTCTAAAGTTGGGATTAATATGAGAATGTCTTTTTGAAGGACACAACTTTTTACTTTCAATTTTTATCAAAGAGAAGTGCGCCTTATAGGACAACAGTTGCCTTTTACTTGTAGGTTAATTTAGTAAGGCCATCCAACTAGAAGGGCCATGCAGTGCCATCCTCAGTGATGTCCTGTTAGGGTGTACCTTACTGATAGGGATATGTCTCGTCCTTATTCATAGTTTCCTTTAAATTTTACCCTTATCAATGAGAAGATGTTATAGAATTGGCAGTTTATTCTCTAAACTTCTAGTGACGCCAAAATGACTGGACTTAATACATCTTGGATAATACCAGTAGATTTCATAGGTCTTGCAATGTAGGTAATAATCTGTCAGTGACCAAAGGCAAACTGAAAAGATTGAAGGTAGAAAATAACCTGGTTGCCATTTATGTAGTACAAAAGGTGGTTCCTTAATCCTAATTTAAATATGTCAGCAACGTAGTGCTGTTATTTTTAAAGCTTATGTAAAACTGCAATATTGACTGAACATTCACACATATTGGTTGGTTCTTTGAAAAAAGCAATAAAGTAGACAAAACTTTAGCTAGGCTGACAAAAAAAGAAGATGCAAATAATCAAAATAGGAAATGAAAGTGCAGATATTACAACTGACTCAGTAGAAATAAAAAGGAACATAAGAGAATACTATGAAACAACTGTATGCGAAAACACTTGATGACTTAGGTGAAGTGGACAAATTTCCACAAACACACAATCTAACTAAATGCACTCAAGAAGAAATAGAAAATCTCAAGAGACTCAAAACAAGTGTAAAGAATGAATCAGTAATCAGAAACCTCCCAGCAACAAAAAATCCTGGATCAGATGGCTTCACTGGGGAATTCTACCAACGATTTAAAGAATTAACACCAATCCTGCTCAAGCTCTTGCAAAACATAGAGGAGGAAGGAACACTTCCTAGCTCATTCTGCATTACCCTAATACCAAAGCCAGACATAGACATCACAAGAAAAGAAAACTACAGAGTGATATTTCTTATGAATAATACAAAAATTCTCAACAGAATACTAGGAAAAGGAATTCCACCGCATATTGAAAGAACTATCCATGACAAAGAGAGATTTATTCCAGGAATGCAAGGGTGGTTCAACAGTAGAAAATCAATCAGTGTAATCCTCCTCATTACTAGAATAAAGGAGAAGAACCATATCATCCTTTCAACCTGCATAAAAGACATTTGATAAAATTCAACACCCTCTCGATAAAAATACTTAACAAGTTAAGTATAAAAGGGAAATTCTTCAGTATGATTAAGGGCATTTATGAAAAACAAACAGCTGACATTATACTCATTGGAGAAAAATTGAGAGCTTTCCCCTTAATATTGTGAACAAGACAAGGATGCTTGCTTTCACCACTGCTGTTTAATATTGTACTAGAAGTCCTAGCCAGAGTATTAAGGTGGTAAAAAGAAATAAAAGTTATCTAAATCAGGAAGGAAGAAGTAAAGCTATCCTTATTTGCAGATGACATGCTCCTTTATTTAGAAAATCCCAAAGAATCCAGAAGAAAGCTTCTAGAGTTAACAGAGGAATTCAGCAAAGTTGCAGGGTACCATGTCAACACACAAAAATTAGTTGGACTTATATACACCAGCAGTGAGCAATCTGAAAAGGAAATTAATAATTGCATTTACAGTAGTATCTTAAAGAACAAAATACCTAGGTATAAACTTAATAATATGAAAGACTTATGCAATGAAAATTATAAAACACTGCTGAAAGAGATTAAAAGCAAAAACCTGTTGCCATTGAGTAGCTTCTGACTCATAGCAACCCTATAGTAGAACTGCCCCATAGGGTTTTCAAGGCTGGTGTGTTCAAACCTCCAACCTTTTGGTTGGCAACCAAACACTTAACTGCTGTGCCACCGGGCTGCTTGGAAGAGATTAAAGAAGACCTAAATCAATGGAAAGGCATTTCGTGTTTGTGGACTGGAGGACTTAACATCATTAGGGTGGCAATACTACCCAAAACAATCAATAGATTTAACACAATCCTGATAAAAATTCCAACAGCCTTCTTTGCAGAAATGGAAAAAGCTAGTCCTCAAATTGATATGAAATGGCAGAGGGCCCCCAAATAGCCAGAGCAATTTTAAAGAAGAACAACGTAAGATGATTTATACTTTCTGATTTCAAAATATATTATACAGCTGCAGTAATCAAAACAGTCTGGCAATGGTATAATAATATACACACAGACCAATGAAATAGAGTTGAAAGTCCAGAAATAAACCCACATATCTGTAGTTGATTGATTTTTGAGAAGGTTACTAAGTCTGAAATGTCTCTTTAATAAATGGTTCTGGGACAACTGTATATCCATATGCAAAACATGAAGTTGGACTCATACCTCATATCATACTAAAAAATGAACTCAAAAATGGATCAAGGACCTGAATGTAAGAAGTAAAACTCCTAGAAGAAAACACAGGACAGGGTTTTGGAGCCTAGTTTTTAACAGTGAATTTTTAGATTTGACATCAAAAGCACAAGCAACAAAAGATAAAATATATTAGACTTCATCAAAACTAAAAACTTTTGTTCAACAAAGGACTTTACTAACAAAGTGAAGGAACAACCTACAGACTGGGAGAAAATCTGGTGAAACCATATATTAGATAACGATTTAGTATCCAGAATATATAAAGAATTCCTACAACTTGACAACGGAAAGACAACCCAACCAAAAAAATGGACAAAAGACCTAATAGACAAAGCAGATATACAAATCGCTCAAAAGCAGATGAAAATATTCGTAACATCATTAGCTGTTCAAAAACCAAAACGAAACCTATTGCCGTCGAGTTGTTCCTAACTCATAGCGACCCTATAGGACAGAGTAGAACTGCCCCATAGAGTTTCCAAGGAGCACCTGGCAGATTCGAACTGCCGACCTCTTGGTTAGCAGCCGTAGCTTTTAACCAGTATGCCACCATTAGCAGTTAGCTGGAGATGCAAATCAAAACTACAATGAGAAACCACTCCATTCCTACCAGGATGACTAAGATTAAAAAAAAGAAAAGGAAAACAGCAAATGTTGGCAAAGATGAGAAGAACTCAGAACCCTTAGCCATTGCTGGTAGGAATGTAAAATGGTACAGCCACTGTGGAAAACAGTTTGGCGGTACCTCACAGAGTTAAAGATAGAATTATCATATGACGCAGCAATTCCACACCTTAAGTATATACCCAAGACACTTGAAAGAAGCAATGTAAACGGACAAGTGTACACCAATTTTCATTGCAGCACTATCTACAGTAATCAAATGATGGAAATGACCTAAATGTCCAAGGACAATTGAATGGATAAACAAATTGTAGTCCATAAATAAAATAGAATATAGTACTCAGCCATAAAGAGAAATGAAGTCCCAAATATGTTACAGCAAGGATGAACCTTGAAAACATTATGCTGAGTGAAATAAGTCAGTCACAAAGGATAAATATTATATGATTTCACTTATATGAAATATATAGAATAGGCAAAAGTATAGAGATCAAAGTTTTATTAATGGTTACCAGGGGCAGGAGGGAGTCCTGGTGGCACAGTGGTTAAGCATTTGGCTGGAAACCCTCTGGGGCAGTTCTACTCTGTCTTATAGGGTCAGTATCAGTCGGTATCAACTCTATGGAAACAGGTTTGGTTTTTTGGTTAGGAACAGGAGGGAGGAGGAAAAGGCGAGTCATTGTTTATGAAGCAGTAAATTTCTGTTTATGTTGATAGGAAATTTGGAAATAGTCATTGGTGATGAATGTATAACATTATTAATGTAATCGTATCACTGAATTGTACACATGCAAAATGAAAAATGTTGAATTGGCAAATGTTATATGTGTATCTTTACAACAATATGAAAAGGACTTATAAAATGAACTGTATAGAGTATGTATTAGATGGCTATGTTGGCCTGGCTAGATGACCAACTCTCAGAGGGCCAAATTAGATAGCTTCTATTAAGTTTTTTTTTTTTAAGTTATTTTCTATTTTTATTCTGTATAGATTCTTATTTCAAAATACAGATAGCATTTACCTAAAAAGAATCTTAGTTTTCCTTATATATTTTATCAAGAAACAAGAGACAATGATTTTAAATCAGTTTTTAACTTTTATATTGACCACACATGTTATATCTGTCTATCATCTATCTATCTATCTATCTATCTATCTATCTATCTATCTATCTATCTATCTATCTATCTATCTATCTATCTATCTATCTATCTATCTATCTATCTATCTATCTATCTATCTATCTATCTATCTATCATCTATCTATCTATCTATCTATCATCTATCTATCATCTATCTATCTATCTATCATCTATCTATCTAATCTATCTATATAAAAGCATAGTTTCAATTAATTTTGTCTTTGAATAAGTAATTTCTGTATACTGACACTGTGCCAGACACTGCTTAACTCATTGGGGCTCTTAAGATGAATAAAATTCAATCCCTTCCCAAGATGCTTCAGAGACTGGTAAGATAAATAAATGTGAAAATAACTAATTGTAAGGCAATGAGATAAATGTACAAATTACTATCTTATCACGGAGAAAGAAGTGTGTTTTTTGTTTTGGTTTGGTTTTGGTTTTTTTGTTTGTTTTGTTTCATTGGCAAAGCAAAGAGTTGGCATGCCTGGAAAGGCTTCGTAAAGGAAGGCTCACTTGTTGATGAATTTGAAGTTTTGCTTGATGGAAAGGGAGAAAGACATAGAATAAAGAACAGTAAAGAGGACTGCAGTAAAAAAAAATACAAGGTGGATGGATGGAACTGCCAGTAGTCAAACCTGGTACATGAGGTAGGAAAGGGAAGAGAGGAAAGCTAAAAAAGGAGCTGAAATAGTACACTGATTGTAGGTTACTAAGGTTCAACGCAGGAACAATGGTTTACTTTTCTCCAAATGGCCATTTTATGCTTGGAATTAGAAATACTCAATTCTCATTTTATTTTTTTCTTTTTTTGTTTTGTAGTCGTTCTAAACTTCAAAGTAGCATTTGATTGGCATAAATATCACATGCATACTTTTTTCCCCAGCAAATTTTAGAAAAATCTCATATCATATGAAACTAATTAATCCATAAGCTAATTGTAAAATTACATATTCATTTAGGATTTCGTTGTCTCTATAGAGATTTTAACTTTCTATATTCAACACCAACTTGAATTGCTCTTTGGAAAAAAGCATCTGTTTTTATAGTTATATGTTAGTAGAACTTGAAAATTTTTCTTTTTAAAGTTTTTCCTAAAATATGGTATTCATATACTCGTAAGAATCTGAAATGGTTTGCCTCATACAGATGAGTAGAAAAATATCTACTTAATCAAGATACCCTATTATTATTATTTTTACTCTGCTCCTATTATAACCTGCAGACATTTTTGAAAGATAATAAATTTAATTCCTTTCTTGCCTAAATGAAAATTCATTATCAATTTTTTGCACTATCAAATTATCCCTAGCAGCACTGTTGTTGGGTTGATAAAGAATCACCAACAGAGGAACTTCAAAAAATAATGTACTGACTAAACTGCTCAGATGTGGTCTTTTAGCTTATCTAAGTTTTTTTTTTTTTTTTTAAGATTACTAACTCATAGCGACCTATAGGGTCGCTGTGAGTCGGAATCGACTTGACAGCAGCAGGTTTGGTTTTTGGTTTTGGTGAGATTACTAAAATTCAGAATCTCAAAGTATCAATTGAATTGAAAAAGATGGAGGGATTTGAGAGGGATATATTGATTAGAGTTTCAGAGATATTGAAAACAGGCATAACTTGTAGGGCAGGCATACCTTAGGCTTTTGAAGAAAGGGATGGCAGCTTCAATCTAGTGGAGAGAGAGGCAGCCATTTAATTATTAAGAATGAGAACCCAACAATATTTTAATGTCATTTTGCACTTAAGAAAGGAGCAACCCAGCAAACTGGCCTATAAGACATTGTAAACTATTCCTTGAAGTCCCTCTACTGTGTATTTTTGGCCCAAACAGTCATTCTATTGTGCATTTTTGGAATTTTGGCACAACGTTAAACATGTACTGTTTTATCCTACCAATTCATATTCACGCTTCAACTACTGGGAGATTATCGTTGCTACAAGTTTTTTTACAAGTAGAAATGAAAAGGCAAAGGGAAATACCGTATAAATTTGGGAAATAAAATCAGGTGAAAATTTCCCCAATTTTCTGTTTACTTGTGTGTGTTGTTCTTAATCCTTTGAGGGCAAGGGGGCGGTATCTTGTTCACTGTGATGCCCCTAGCACTTAATGGCGTGCCACACATAGGCTAGGGTGATTATACAACCAAGTCAGAATCCTTTTGAGAGTTAAAAGAAGCATTAACCGCAGCGGACAATGGGTCTGCAGACGCAAACTGGAACTCTTTCAGACCAAGTAGGATACATGCTAACATTACACATAGAGATTCAGTAGGTCTTTGAGGGGAGGGAGGAAGAAAGACAGACATACAAAGTCTGAAATCCAGTTGTCAAATGTGGGGCTATAAAAATAAATCTCCTTTCCATCAAACAACAACAAAGAGAGCTAAAGAGAGATTATATGCAGTTTCACCCTAAGGGTATCATGTATTTACAAAAGCAGTGCATTGCATATTTCCAGTTTAATGCATATTTTTGACTTTCATGATAGGATATTGGGAGAGAAGGAATATACGAGCGTATAGCCTTGGCATTTTTAAGAATGCCTCACACCATGTGACTGAGATTTCTCCTGAGACAGAAAATGTGTGACTGAGATTTTTCCTGAAAAAGAAAATATTTAAGTGAATTTGCTTGCAGATTTTTCACAGAAGTGTAGGGTATGCGAGTAAAAAAGAAAATGACTTACCTTTCTGTTTTCTTTCTCTTCTTTTGTGTCTTCCATCCCATTTACATGTAAACGTTGGTGCTCATTCTTGTGGCTTTAGTCAGTAAAACAAATCTTAAAGCTGACAGACTTTATAATGTGCGATAACCTAATTTGGTATCATTTGGAATAAAAAAAAAAATTTTTTTTTTTTGAGTGCTATGAGTCAAAATGTCACCAAATAGTTTGGATTGGGCACATTCTTACTTGACAGGAGATTTGTGACTCTGCGTATTTATCTGTACTTAACATCTTCAGAATAAACTAGCAGCATGATGGAAAATAGTTACAGAATTGAGGATGCTATTTCTGACTTGTGAGCAGAGGAAACAATTTGCTTTAAATCTGTCATCCATCATTCTTCATCTCTTTCTTGCTAAAGCTAAGAGTGAAAGCTGAAAGGCTGATCGGAAAGGAAAAAAAAAAAACAAAAAACCAGTGTTACTGATACATGGGATGTTCTGAAATTACATCTCTCGATCTGTTTTATGATTTTTTTTAGATAAACAAATGGCATGTTTATAAACACCTGTATGAAAATATGATAGTGTCTGTATGAAATCCTTACATTTAATTATTCGGGGTTTCATTAAAAGATACATAATAAAAAAAGCTGTGAGGAGTGAGTGGAAGGAAACAGGGCTAGTCATTTTCATTTTGTATCTTACTGCAAAAAAAAAAAAAAATGAAGATATGACCCATCATTAAAATTAAGAAAATTTATATTAGACGTGGTTTTGTGCTATGGTATAATATGCTCTACTTGAAGCTTAAGGGAAAAATATCCCAAATACCTTGATTTTTGTTAAAGAATAGCACTTACCTTTATATAGGCTACCCATAGGTTAGAAAACTACTATTTCCTGGTTTATGTTAAGACTCTAGATGCATAACTTAATCGTCTAGTATAAACCATATTTAGAGTCTTTTGTGAACATCTTAAAGTCCCCTTACAAATGATCGGTAGCCTCCATGGAATCCTTTGTTTTATTCTGACCACTGGCCTCTTTTTCTGTACAAAAAAACCAAACCCAGTGCTGTCGAGTCGATTCCGACTCATAGCGACCCTATAGGACAGAGTAGAACTGCCCCGTAGAGTTTCCAAGGAGTGCCTGGTGGATTTGAACTGCCGACCCTTGGGTTAGCAGCTGTAGCACTTAACCACTACCCCACCAGGGTTTTTCTATAGTTTCCCTTAAATTCTTTCAGGTTTATTTACAAATGAAAAGATATATACATTTTGATTTTTGTTTTGTTTTGTTTTAATTTACTCTCTGAGACTTTTAAATACTTTTTTTGTTGTTTGTTTAGTTTTAGAATAACTTGGACTATGACAAAGTGCTGATTTCATCAGTTCTATCATATTCTTCCTTAAATAAGTTGTATGGGCCATTTTCGGTTCTTTCAGTTTGAGAAATGCCAAGCGTGTTCTTCCCTTTTGGTTTTCTAACTCCAGGTCTTCGCACAGTTAAGATTTTACCTTGTCTTCTCAAGCCGCCCTTTAAAATCTTTTAGTTCATCATTTCTTCCATTTGCTTTAACTGCTCTATGTTCAAGAGCAAGTTTCAGAGTCTCTCTGACATCCATTTTGGTCTTTTCTTTCTTTCCTGTCTTTTTAATTACCTTTTTTCTTTCTTCATGTATGACGTCCTTGATGTCATCCCACAGTTCCTCTGGTTTTCAGTCATAAACGTTCAGTGAACCAAAACTATTCTTGAGATGGTCTCTAAATTCAGGTGGAATATACTCAAGGTGGTATTTTGGCTTTCGTAAACTACTTTTCTTCAGCTTCAACTTGAACTTGCATATGAGCAATTGATGGTCTATTCAAGACTTGATTTGCAATATTGAAGGATTCTGTGGGAAAAATATTGAACAAAGCAAGAAGCATCTGAAGAAGATGGAAGAAATAGAGTCACTGTACCAAAAAGAATTGGTCGACATTCAGCCATTTCAGGAGGTAGGATATAATTAAGAACCAGTGGTACTAAAGGATGAAATTCAAGTGACACTGAAGGCATTGGCAAAAAACAAGGCTCCAGGAATTGACAGAATATCAGTTGAGATGTTTCAACAAATGGATGCAACACTGGAAGCACTCACTTGTTTATGCCAAGAAATGTGGAAGACAGCTACTTGGCAAACCGACTGGAAGAGATCCATATTTGTGTCCATTCCAAAGAAAGGGGATCCAACAGAATGTGGAAATTATCAAATAATATCATTAATATCACACCCAAGTAAAATTTTGCTGAAGGTAATTCAAAAAATAGTTGCAGCAGTACATTGACAGGGAACTATCAGAAATTCAACCCAGATTTAGAAGAGGTCTTGGAACCAGGGATATCACTGCTAATGTCAGACAGATCTTCGCTGAAAGCAGAGATTACCAGAAATATGTTTACCTGTGTTTTATTAACTATGGATCATAACAAACTATGGATAACATTGTGAAGAACGAGAAGTTCAGAACACTTAGTTGTGCTCATTCAGAACCTGTACACAGACCAAGAGGCATGCACTCATTCTAACAGAACAAGGGGATACTGTGTGATTTAAAGTCAGGATTGTATCCTTTCACCGTACTTACTCAATCTGTATGCTGAGCAAATAATCCAAAAAGCTGGACTGTGTGAAGAAGAATGCAGCATCAGGATTGAAGAAAGACTCATAAACAACCTACAATATGCAGCTGACACAACCTTTCTCACAGAAAGTGAAGAGGACTTGAAGCACCTACTGAAGAAGATCAAAGACTACAACCTTCAGTATGGATTACACCTCAACATAAAGAAGCAAAAATCCTCACAAGTGGACCAATAAGCAACATCGTGATAAACAGAGAAAAGATTGAAGTTGTCAAGGATTTCATTTTACTTGGATCCATAATCAGTGCCCGTGGAAGCAGCAGTCAAGAAATCAAATGATGTATTGCTTTGGGCACATCTGCTGCAAAGGACCTCTTTGAAGCGTTAAAAAGTAAAGATGTCAGTTTGAGGACTAAGGTGCCCCAACCCAAGCCGTGGTGTTTTCAGTTGCCTGCCTAATATGCGTGCAAAAGCTGGATGGTGAGTAAGGAAGACTGAAGAATAATTGACCCCTTTGAATTATGGTGTTGGCAAAGAATATTAAATATATCATGGACTGCCAAAAGAAGGAACAAATATGTCTTGGAAGAAGTACAGCCAGAATACTCATTAGAAGTGAGCATGGTTAGAATTCATCTAACATACTTTGGACGTGTTATCAAGAGGTACCAGTCCCTGAAGAAGGACATCATGCTTGGTAAGGTAGAGGGACAGCCAAAGAGAGGACGACCCTCGACAAGATGGATTGACACAATGGCTGTCATTGTGAGCTTAAGCATAGCAATGATTATGAGGATGGTGCAGGACTGGGCAGTGTTTCGTTCTTTACGTTGGATCATTACGAGTCGGAACCAACTCGAGGGCACCTAACAACAACAACGATATATCAGTCCATACTATATCACATTATAAGCCTGTTCTGAGCAACCAGAACTTATGCCAGCCTTATAAATTATATTTACACGTGTGACGCATTGTATGATTTATAAAATGTACATATGTATATATTTGTGTATATATGTGTGTATGTGTATATGTATGTTTATATAAAATACACATACACAGCTATAGGAAGAAATCATTTCAACTCTAAAAGCATGCAGTTATAACACATATATAAATCCAGTCATCAGTGTTTGGCAAAGTACAAGGAAACTGTTTTCATGATGGATTAGGTTTCATCAGCTCCTTAATTAGCCATGTAATCCCACATAACAGATACCTGTTATCAGTCTGGCTCAAATAAGAACCATCTTTAATAAAACTGGACCAGAGTTGTGGAGAACTGCCTGAAGCACAAATTTCTGTATAAAATGAGCTGTACTTTTTAGACGTTAGTAACTATATGCTTTTATCAACGTATTGTTGAATGCTTGTGATTACTGATGTTACATACCTTTGGCTTTTGGGTAAATTGAGACTATGAACTATTACCCAATTTTCGGGTAAATTAGGACTCACTAATAGAGAAAAAATAAGGAAATAAATCAAGGAAAAGTTAAACCCAGAAGATCCCTGAGGCATTCAGATATGTCCTAGTTCTTTACTTTGCTCTGTCACTGCTGAAGCTGGTGTGAGTAGTACCTTTTTTGGTCTGAAAGGAAAAAGTGAGACAATGGATAGAATGAAGTAGGACACAAGATTAAGAAATGGTATTGAGTATCCATTCTGTATCCAACTCCATGGTTAAAAGTTCAGTAGATATGGACTTCAGTTTTGTCATTGTGATATGGAATATAGCACCTCCTTTTCCTTTCTTTTTGGCCTTGATGCTCCTCTTTATAAAATTATGTAACATTGTTTATAGATAAATCATTATAAAATACACTTTGGTGATTAGGAGCAAAGGTTTAAGTGAAGGAAATAGGGGAAAGTCATTATTTCAAGGATTTAGTAATATTTCTTGAAAGATTAAAAAATTAAATACTAAAAAATGTAAGGCAGATATTATTCTTAGAGGTCTTTTGCAGCAAATATTGGTTTGAAAAATTGATCTGTTACTTTATTGAAAGAGGGAATTGAAGTTATTAAGGGAAAATTTTATTACATTGTTATCATTTCAATCACAAAAAGAAAAAAAATTGTTCAGCTCTTTGAAATATGTATTAACTTTGTTTTATTAGTAAAAATAAAAATGGTTACTTACCCTTGAGTAGATTGTTACCACAATCTCATTTAGATAAGTACATAGTGAATAAATTGGCAAGAATAGTAACTTGTTGAAAGAATGGCTAATATAAGGTGTTCTACACATTCCACACTGAACCCTATTAATTAGAATAGAATTAGAATCAGCAACAGAAATTTTTAATTGCCTACTGTGTGCCTACTTTCTGATTAACATGATGTTCATTCTTACTCCTGATATGCCCAATGCAGAGCATTAGATGGAAATAAATTAGAACTGAACAGATGCCTATATGTGTATATATAGATATTAAAAAAAAAAAACTGATACATTATTCTTTGTGACTGTGTTGTTCTTTAAGTATCTGTTACACTTTCTAAGCATGCAATAAATGCAAGAACATTTAATATCATTAGAGAAAATATGTTTGCAGAAATCAAAAAGAAAACATTGTTATAAACGTGTAATTTGTGAGTCAAGAAATGAACTGATAGCTCTAAAGGTAGAAGTCATGCCATAGCTTTTTGGTATGCTTGTTTAATAAATTGCTGTAAGTGGTTAAAGTAGTAACAAAGCAGAAAATTATTTATTGAAACATGTTTTCTTCATGAAGAAATTAAGGCCATTCAAGATGTAAATAAAACTATAATTTATGTGAAGTCAATGTCTTTATTTGAGGTAATTATAAAAATGATGATGCTCTTAAACTTTGTTATCATTTCAGAGTATCTAACTGTGTTCTCTCAGATGATTGCATTCCATGACCCAGAGCTGAGTAATCATCTCAATGAGATTGGCTTTATTCCAGATGTAAGTACTTGGTGCATTAACAGAACATAAGGTAAAAAATAAATAAAGCACAAAAAGGCAGCATAAAAAAAAAGTGTTTTTAAAATATGGTTTTCATAAGAAATCCATATCTGAACAAATTATTGCTATAAATTATAGCTTTCTGTTATGGAGTTTACATGGTTATTTTCTATATTCTCACTTTAAGTAAAAGAAAAGTATCTTATTTTTCTTAATGTACTTGAGACTCTCAGGTCGTTTTTGAAATGCCAGTTACTTAAGAGGGTAGAGGAGGATGGTGAAATGAGCGAATGCTCACATTTCCTCCCCCAGCAAATAACCCACTGAACAACAAATAAAAATAAGCAGAGACTGAGATCTCAGAACTCCAGATGGCAGCTGAGGTGTTGGAGAGTTGGAATGTGTCCCTAAGCAGAGTAGATAAGGAGGGGGGATGGCACAGAAGCTGGGACAACTTACCCACTAACATCTGAAGCACTTGTTCATCACAGCCATTTTGGGGCAGGGCTGGGCAACACCCTAAAGAGGGAACAAAGAAAGGGAGCTCATTTCTGAGAAAGCGTAGCCTGACTTTTTAAGGAAGCACAGATTGGCCATGGGAGTTCACGGGCCATGCAGTTGGGAGGGGCCAAAGGGGGACTGTGGTGCTGCAAGAGAGTGCTGTTGAATCTCACTAAGCCCTGAGACAGATGGGCACTAGGACTGGGAAGAATTGTAAGAGCAGTAGGGCAAGGTGAATACTTCAGACAGATGAACAATGCAGAATGAAATGGCTGCCCCCTGCCAACAGCAGGACACTGTGGGAGACCCTGTGCAGGGGCACCCATGAGGGAAAGATGTAGAGACCCCCCACCCTCACCACAGGAAAGTCAAGCCTCACATTTTACGTCAGTGTCTGCGACTAGATAAACCACCTGCCCCACAAATACACTGAATTCCAGAAATCAAGCATCCAGAACATCTGAAATAACACTGAAAAAAAGACCTAAAGGTAAGAGTGCCCTCTAGTGATTTGCAGGAGAAGATACCAGGCCCACTGCTGCTGGGTCAATTCTAACTCACAGAGATCCCATGAGGCAGAGTGGAGCTGCCCCTTGGGGTTTCCAGGGCTGTGAGTCTTTGAGGAGGCAGGCTGCCTCATCTTTCTCTCATGGAGCAGCTGGTGGGTGCAGGCCCTGGTCTTTTGGGTGGCAGGCAGGCATTTAACTCTGTGCCACCAGGGTGGCCAATCAGAAATTTTCCCACAATAGCCAGAATATAAAGTTTAAATTAAAAAGATAACAAATGGCCCAAGTTCAATGAAAAATAGTAAAACACACAAAATCACAAGAGAAGGACTAGTAAAAAGCAAAACATGAAGAGGAAATTTCCCCTATGGAAGCTAGACTAATGGAATGAGTTAGAAATTTTCAGACTATGGTTCTAAACATGCTAAAAAAAAAAAAAAAACAAACCCATTGTCATCAAGTCGATTCCAACTCATAGCAACCCTACAGGACAGAGTAGAACTGCCCCACATAATTTCCCAGGAGCTCCTGGTATATTCAAACTGCCGACCCTTTGCTTAGCAACTGTAGCGCTTAACCAGTACGCCACCAGGGTTTCCAAATGTGTTTAAAGAAAGCAAAAAGCACACAGAAACCAAACTAGTAGAGACAGAGAAACAAATGGAGGAACAAATTGAGAGACTCAACAAGGAGTTTGAAAGAAAACTACTAGAACTGAAGACTAAAGTAACTGAATTAGAAAAAGCAAGAGAAACATTCGACAATAGAGTTGAACAAACAGAAGATAGAATAAACAAACTAGAAGACAAAATAACTGAACTTAAGACTCTAGAAAAAAGTACAAGAGAGGAGAACAAACCCAAATGGAAATATGTAATTCAATTAAGCAATCTAACATTAGAATTATTGTAATCCTAGAGCACCATGACTACAATAAAGCCATAGAAACAATTTTCCAAGAGATAATCAGAATTTCCCAGACCTAAACAGAGAACTAAGCCTGCAAATACAGGAAGCTACACAAACCCCAATTAGAAAAAACACAAGAAGATCAACTTCACGCTATATACTAATAAAATTCTTGAAAACAAAAGACGAGGGAATTCTGAAAGCCACAAGAGAAAAATGCAATATAACATACCAAGGGCCTTTCATAAGAATCAGTGCAGATTTCTTCCCAGAATCCATAGAGGCCAGAAGACACGGAGGGACATATATAAAATACTGCATGAAAACAGTCGCTAATTAAGAAGTCTTTACCCAGCAAAGTTGTCATCCAAAAATGAGGGGAAAATCAAGACATTCACAAACATACAGAAGCTCTGGGAATTTGCTTCAGACCAGACCAGCTTTGCAAGTATTACATAAGGGAGCACTCCAAACAGAAACACAAGAGCATTAAATAAACACTCCTATCTATACATATGAAAAAAATAAAAAATGATAGAGAGATCTCCAACAAATACAACACGGGCAATCATAAGAACTAAGTATATGATATTTTTAGGGAATGAACTCAATAATTAAATCCTGTAAACAATACAGCATTGAGTTTGTATGAAATAAGTACAAAGTAAACTTATCGAATATCAGTTGTATATTGTTAATGGAGACTCATCATCAAAAACGTGGGAAGAGGGAGCATATCAGGAATATATTTATTATGTAAGGTTCTATGTTAACTGTTGATCATATATTAAACATTGTTGCAACTGTAAGCTGTTTAATATATGTGGTAAAGAATAAGAAATCACTGAGAAAAAACATTCAGCAGAAGGAAGAAAGGAAAAAGCATCATCACAAGAAAGCAGCCAAATACAAACAAAAAATCAGAATAAAAAAATGATACAAAGTAAGGGAGACACTTAGTTTTCAGTAATAATCTTAAATGTAAATAGTCTAAATGCCCCATGCAAAAGCCGGAGAGTGGCAGAATAGATTTAAAAAAAGATCCATCCTTTTGCTGTCTGCAAGAAATACACCTTAGAGATAAGGATGCAGACTGAAAATAAAAGGATGGGGAAAAATGTTCTATGCAACCAGTAAACAAAAAACAGCAGAGGTGGCCATACTGATATCAGATAAAATAGACTTTAAATCAAAGTCTATTACAAGAGATAAAGAAGGACATTACATGATAATAAAAGGGTCAGTCCATCAAGAAGATATTACAGTTGTAAGTATATACGCTCCTAAAGGCAATGCTTCAAAATACATGAAACAAATACTAATACAAAAGGAAAAATAGACAATTCCACAATAATAGTAGGGGACTTCAACACACCACTTTCAATTACAGACAGAACATCTGAAAAGAAGATCACTAAGGACACTGAGACCTTAAATAAAACCATAAGCCAATTGGACCTAACGGACATATATAGGACACCCAGCATCAGAACAATACACATACTTCTCCAGTGCACATGGATCACTTTCCAGAATAGACCATATGCTAGGACACAAAACAAATCTCAGCAAATTTAAAAAGATTGAAATCGTATAAAGCATCTTTGACTATAATGGTATGAAGCTAGAAATCAACAGGAAAATTAAGGAAAAGAAAAAAAAAAACAACGTGGAAATGAAATAATACATTTTGAAAATACTATTGGGTCATAGAAAAAACCAAAAGTGAAATTTAAAAAATTCCTAGAATCAAATGAAAACACAGCATGTCAAAACTTTTGGAACTCAGCAAAAGCAGTACTCAGAAGAAATTCATAGCAGTAAATGATTACATTAAAAAAGAAGAAAGATCCAAAATCATTAACTTAAACTGACAACTTGAGCAAATAGAAAAGTAAACACAAAAGAAGCCAAAAGCTACCAGAAAAGAAAATAATGAGCAGAAATAAAATAGAAAGAATTATAAAACCAGAAGTTGGTTCTTTGAAATGATCAATAAAATAGACAAACCCTTGACTAGATTGACCAAAGAAAAACACCAGAAGAATCAAATAACCAAATTAAGAAATGAAATTGGAGACATTACAACCAATCCAACAGAGATAACAAAGTTCATAACAGATTACTTTGAAAAGTTATGCTCCTACAAATTTGAAAACCTAGATGAAATGGGCAAATTCCTAGAAACATATTACCTACCCAAACTAACACAAACAGGGGTAGAATATTTAAACTGACCCATTACAAAAGAGACTGAAGATGTCATTCAAAAAAAAAAAAAAAAAAACTGCAAACAAAAAGGCCCAGGACCAGATGGCTACACTGGAGAATTCTACCAAACATTCAGAGAAGAGTTGACACCCATCCTACTCATTCTTTCCAAAAAACAGATGAGGAAGGAACATTACTGAACTCTTTCCATGAAACTGGCATTATCCTGATACCTAAACCAGGCAAAGACACCACAAAAAAAAAAAAAACTACAGCTTAATATGCCCTATGAACATAGATGCAAAAATCGTCAACAAAATTCTAGCCAACAGACTTCAGCAACATTTTTTTAAAAATCGTACACCATGATCAAGTGGGATTCATACCAGGATTACAAGGGTCTTTCAACATTAAAAAATCAATCAATGTAATCCACCATATAAATAAAGGAAAAGAATCATATCCTATCGATTGATGTGGAAAATCATTTGATAAAATTCAATACCCTTTCCTGATAAAAACTCTGAGCAAAATAGGGATAGAAGGGAAATTTCTCAAAATACTTAAGGGCATATGTGCAAAACTAACAGCCAACGTTATACTCAACACAGAAAGGCTGAAAGACTTCCCTTTGAGAATGGGAATGAGACAAGGATGCTCTTTCTCAGCATTATTACCGCTCTTTCTCAGCATCATACTGTAAGCCCTAGCCAGAGCAGTAATACAAGAAAGAGAAGTAAAAGGTATCCAAATTGGAAAGGAAGAAGTAAAACTACCTCTGTTTGCAGATGACACGATCCTATACATATACCCTGTTGTTGTCCAGTGGATTCCGACTCATAGTGACCCTACAGGACAGAGTAGAACTGTCCCATAGGGCTTCCAGGGAGTACCTGGTGGATTCAAACTCCCAACCTTTTGGTTAGCAGCCTGAGATCTTAACCGCTGCACCACCAGGGCTCTGATCCTATACATAGAAGACCCTAAAGATTCCATAAGAAAACTTCTGGAAATAATTGAAGAACTTAGCAACATTGCAAGGTACAAGATAAACACACCTACATCAGTTGGATTCCTCTGTACTAGCAAAGAGTACTCCGAAAAAGAAATCAAGAAAACAATACCATTTACAATATCCCCAAATCGATAAAATACCTAGGAATTAACCTAACCAGGGAGATAAAAGGTTTGTACAAGAGACTAAAAAAGACCTACAAAAATGGAAAGACATCCCATGCTTATGAATTGGAAGACTTAATGTAGTGAACCTGCACATGTCTGTCAGTTTGTTGTACTGTGGTGGCTTGTGTGTTGCTGTGATGTTGGAAGCTGTGCTACCAGCAGTGTCACCCATGGCTGGCAGTTTTTGGCTGAGCTTCCAGACTAAGACAGACTAGGAGGAAGGACCTGGTGATCTACTTCTGAAAAGAATTAGTCAGTGAAAACCTTATGAATAGCTGCAGAGCATTGTCTGGTATAGTTTTGGAAGATGAGCCCCTCAAGTTGGAAAGCACTATTGACACAGTGGCTGCAACAAATGACTCAAGCATAACAACAATTGTGAGGATGGTGCAGGACCAGGCAGTGTTTCTTTCTGTTGTATATAGGGTCACTATGAGTTGGAACCGGCTCAATGGCACCTAACAACAACAACAAATATAGTGAAAATGTCAGTTCTACCTAAAACAATCTACAGATACAATGCAACATTGATACAACTCCCAATGACAGTCTTTACTGAAATGGAAAAACTAATGACCAACTTCATGTAGAAAGGAAAGAAACCACCAATAGCCAAAACAACATTCCCCAATACCAAAATATACTATACAGCCACTCTAATCAAAACAGCCTGGCAGTGGCTCTTCCATAGACACATAGACCAGTGGAATAAAATTAAGAGCTCAGAATTAAACCCAGCCACCTACAGAAAACTAATTTTTGACTAGGGGTCAAAGTTCATTCAGTGGGACAGAAACAGTCTCTTTAATAAATGGTGCTGGCAAAACTGGATATCCACCTGCAGAAAAAACAAACAGGACCCATACCTCACACCACACCCAAAAGAAAAGATCCTCAGAATGGATCAAAGACCTGTTAACCTAAAACTATAAAATTGCTGAGAGAAAACTATGGTACCTAATCTTTTGGAAAAATAGAATAACAAACATAGCAACAAATATACAAATCAAAGAAGACAAAATAGATAAATAGGACCTCATAAAAATTTAAAACTTGCGCTCATCAAAAGACTTTATTAAAAGAGTAAATAGACAACCTACAGACTGGGAAAAAAATCTTTGGAAATGACTTATCTGATAAGGATCTAATCTCTAAAATCTGTAGAAAAAAGCAAAAACAGAACAACAAAAAGACAAGCCAATCACAAAATGAGCAAAGGACCTAAACAGAACCTTTCCCAAAGAGGACATCCAAGCAGGCAACAAGTGTGATTATTAGTCATTCAAAAAAAAAAAAAAAACCATTAGAGAGATGCAAATCAAAACTTCTATGAGATATCATCTTACCCCAGCTAAAATGGCACTGATAAAAAAAAACTTAATAAAGGACAGCAATAAACATTGCCAAGGTTGTGGAGAGTTGGGAACCCTTACCCGTTGCTGATGGGATTGTAAAATGGTACAACCACCATGGAAAATGGTATGGCACTTTCTCAAAAAACTAGAAATAGAGCTACCGTATGATCCAGCTGTCCCACTCCTAGATATATACCCTAGAGACCTAAAAATAATGACACGAACAGACATATGACACCTATGTTCATTGCTGCTTTATTCACAATAGCAAATAAATGGAAACAACCAAAGTGCCCATCAATGGATGAATGGATAAGCAAATTTGGTACATAAATGCAATGGAATACTATACAACCATAAAGAACAATGATGAATCTGCAAAATACAACATGAATGGACCTGGAAAATGTAATGCTAAGTAAAATAAGTCAAGCATATAAAAATAAATATTGTATGACCATTCTTTTATAAGAAGGTGTATGTATTTATGTATAGAGAGAGAGCAAGACGTCAGTGTTCATTGGTGGTTATGAAGGAGAGGAGAAGGGAAGAGGAAAGTATGTTTTTAGATTGTACAGACTTGTTATTTCTGGTGATGGGAAAATTGATGCCAAATGTGGATATAGTGAGCACAGCACAACCAAGGTAAAAACAAGTGTTTGAGCACATATGGATGGGTATAGGCTTATTGTTATATGGGTAGGTACAGTTGTATACGTAGGTGAGAACAGATAGAAGTATCATACCCCAAAAAATCAAACCCATTACTGTTGAGTTCAATGGATTCTGACTTGTAGAGACCGTATAGGGCAGAGTAGAACTACCCCATACAGTTTCCAAGGAGTGCCAGGTGGATTTGAACTGCTGACCTTTTGGTTAGCAGCCGTAGCTCTTAACCACTATGCCACCTGTAAATAACAAATATGTGGGTACAGGCATATATATTCGTTGAAGACATAAATACAAATACTCATCAGACAACCAAATACCTTGCAAGATTGGTTTTCCGGGTTTGAAAACTTAGAATCATAGTCTCATGGGACAACTCTGTCATTTGGCATAACATAGTTCACAAAAATCATATTCTCCATCCTACTAGCTCCTGGGGTCTTAAAAGCTTTTGAGCGGCCATTAAGATACAGCTGGTCTTTACTTGCCAGGAGCAAAACACTAAGAGGGTAACCAAGAGCTCAGAGAAGAAACACGTCTACACGAGCCATGATCTCATCTACTGTCAGCCCAGAACTAGATGGTGCCAGATTAGAACCACTGACCATTCTGACAGGAGTCACCACAGATGGTCCCAGACAGAATGGGAGAAAAATGTGCAGCAGAACTCAAATTCTTAAAATAATTTAAAAAAAAAAAAAAGACAAATTGGAAGAGTAGAGGACTCCCTGCGACTATCACCCTGAGACACACTTTAAACCTAGAACCAAACCTTTCCCCTGAGATCACCCTTTAGTGAAATAGTGGAGTGCCACACAAAATAAAGGACATTTCCAGTAAGATCGGTGCTCTACTTAAAAATCACCTGTATGAGCCCAAACGATCCACAGTTACTCAAAAGCAAAGATGAGAAAATAAGGGGGAAAGGAAACTACAGTACTGGGAATGGAACACAACACAAAGAGAATGTTGACGTGATAAATGTAAATAATGTCACTGAACAATTTGTGTAGAAATTGTTAAATGGGAATTTAACTTGCTGTGTAAACTTTCACCAAAAACTCAATAATTTTTTTTAAGTCAGTTAATTAAACTTTGTTGTGAAGGGTTTAAGGAACCCTGGTAGTGCAGTGGTTAATATCTGGGCTGCTAAGTGAAAAGTTGGCAGTTAAAGCCCACCAGCCACTCTGCCAGAGAAAAGACCTGGCGATCTGCCTAGGAAAACCTATAAGACAGCTCTGCTCTGTCCTATACAGTCACTGGGAGTTGGAATCAACTCAACGGCAAGAAGTTTTGGGTTTGTGAAGGTTTTTCACTTGGATTTTATGATATTCACACCCGTTTTTGAAGAAATAGAAAATTTGAACCTAGTGAATTATTAAGTAGCTTCTGTATTTTGCCACGGAGCCCTGGTGGGACGATAGTTAAGAGCCATGGCAAGCTACAGCTGCTAACCAAAAGGTCGGCAGTTAAAATCCACCAGCCAGTCCTTGGAAACCCTATGGCGCCGTTCTACTCTGTCCTAGGGGATTGCTATGAGTCAGAATCAATTCAATGGCAACTTTTTTTTTTTTTTACGTTTTGCTTGATATATCACCTTGGATGCTTTGCCAGATATTGACTTACTTCATTAGCTTCTCAGTAGTTCACATCAAGCTAAAAGCCAAAGTTGAAGTTTAAATGTTAGCTGGGGTGTGGTTCAGCCTCTTAGGCATTTGTTGGCATGTGACATGGAGTCAAGCCTCTTTTTAAAAAGGCACTTGGAGTAGAGTGTCATAGAAGGTTTCTGTAGACCTCAAAAAAAATGTTTTTAGAGATAAAAAAAAAAGAGATAGAGATCTCTATATTCCATCTTAACCTTCTTTTTCTCCGTATCATGCCTTTCCTCTTAAAGAATATATTCAGAGACCAGTATATTGACAACCCAGGTTAAGAGTGAAAAACATTTATATTAACATATATTTAATGCACTCAAAGTGTTTCTGATAATACTAATAGCATAAATATATGTAGAGTGCTTTGAAGTTTAAAAATACTTTCATAAATATTTCATTTGATTCTTAAAACAAATCTGTAAGGTGTGTAAAGCAGGTGTTTTTATTATTTAACATAGAAATTTGGTCTTTGGCAAAGTAACAAAGCTAGTCACAAAACTAAAATTTTAGCCTGCATCATTTAACCTCTCCTTTCTTCCCCACAGCCTGGTATATCTTCCATTGTTAGAATAAGGACTAAAATTGAGACCTTATTCCTAATTCAAGGAGTACTGTTGGCACAGTAGTTAAGCCCACCATTCGCTGTGTAGGAGAAAGAGGTGGCGACCTGCTTTGGTAAAGATTTACAATCTTAGAAATCCTATGGGGCAAGTCTGCTGTGTCCTACAGGGTTGCTATGAGCTGGAATCTACTTGACAGCAATGGGTTTGATTTGGTTTGGTATTCCTAGTTCCTTGATGTTTGTATTGCACTGCAGCACAAACTGTGTTGTAGTCATGAGGCCTAATGTTACTATCCTTAATATTTACGATGCCATTTCCGTCTAGGCTTAGGGAGAAACACCTGTCATTTAAGTACAAAATTTATTAAATGAGGCTTCCAAAACAAATACAGTTTACAAAACTACAGAAACAAAACAAAGACAAGCCCTATAATTATGCATAAAGAGGGAAAACACTTGTAAAAACATTAACTAGTATACATATTAAGTATTCATTCTTATATAATCCCAACTTTCTTGCCTCATGTTATAGGTATAATATTAAATTAAATCTTATGGCTAAAGTTGAAATTGTTGCAGAGCTGATTGTACAATTGATAGTAGTGTACTTTTGAGGAAAAAAATATACTAATAACTAAGATGCAGACTAGAAGAAGGGATATTTATTTTCAAAAAGTTGCCTTGTAAGCACCTAATTATGTTGTGCTCAGGACTGAACAGAAAACTGCATTGATTAAGTCAATGTTATAGGTTGACAGAAAACATTTGAGTAGACAGATAGGTGTGGAATTATAAAGACAACCTGATAAAATCCTTAATTATATTCATGAACATAGACGGTATTAAGAAAGGAATCACAGAAAGAAAATAATTTATCTTTGCTTTAATTAAGCAGAAAATTGAACTATGAATATGATGTAAGAAGCAGTAGTAAGTAAAAAACATTGTTAAAAAATAATAATGTCAACTCAAATACTGTGTGCCAAGCAGTGTTCCACACTCTTTAAGGATAATCACTCATCTCATTCTAGTGTTTATAAATTTAATTAAATAAGAACTGTTAAATATTTACGTATAAAACCAATTTCATAAGAGCTAATAACGAAGTGGAGTTAGAATTTTAGATTATAATAAAATGAAAGGTAAGAGTCAATGGGAAATCAGTTTAAAAGTGTTCTAACGTGTTTAAATTATTTGAAGGAAATAGAAATAGGTAAATATGCTTGTTGTATTTAGGCATTAAATCAGTGATTTGACCTTACTATACTTACATGTTAATAAGTTAGCCTGTTATTGTTCCATGGATAGTGGAAAAAAAATAAGACTCGTGGTCAGAGACAAAGGACTTTATCACTTACAGCACAGCAGGCATCATAAGCATCAACCTATTTGTGTTAGTTCCCCTTTCCCCCAAGTCTCATGGAGACAGCACCTAAGGCCCAGATGATACCTGCATCTGCAGTAGATTGCAGGATAGGAGAGGAATCCCGAGTTTAAGAGATTTGAATTTTCTTGTTTACCTTCCCTTTGCTCTGAAGGGAGAGATATGTTTTCTTCCAAGGCTATAAGTAAATTTGTCCTTTACTCCAGAGAGTTTATCTGTATCTTCCAAGGCTGTTCTTTTTTGTTTGTTTGTTTGTTTTTTAATACAAATATATTTAAAAAGATAGTCCAGAACAAAGAATATCCACTGCCCCTGCTCACAAGAAATGTGAAAGTACAGGAGACCCATGGAGAATTGTTCTCCAACTGATGAACAACGGAAGTTGAATTGTAGAAACTGAATGTATAACTTCTAAACTAGTAGACAGTAGCTGGGAAGGTGGGGAGAGAACAAAGAAAAGTCAATAAATTCTGTAAAGGCAGAAAAGCAGAACACAGAAAGAATGTAAGCTGTTTAAATTGGCTGTTAAAAGATATTTTCAGATTATATATATATTTTTAAATCTACCTACATGCTGTTTATGAGATAAGCATAAAAATTTAATGATTGTCAAAAAAAGAGATAAAAAGTATACATCAGTCAAATATTAACGAAAAGAAAATTAATGCCATAATATTAATATAAACTGGTGAAACAGAACCAAATACTGACCCACCTCTGTATGGAATTTGGTGTATGACAGAGATGACTTTATAAATCAATTAGAAAAGAAAGGACTATTGAATAACTGATCCCAAGGTCCTGATACAACTGGGTAACTATATGGAGATATTTGGGAATCAAAGCCCTACCTCATATCATACATTTAAAAAAAAAAAAAAAAATTCTACATTGACTAGAAGACCTAAATTGGAATGTCAAATTTATAATTTCAGTCTAGGAAGGAATTCTTACAGAAGTTTTGTTGCTGTTGTTGTTGCCATCAAATCAGTTCC
This sequence comes from Elephas maximus indicus, assembly GCF_024166365.1. Classification (NCBI taxonomy): domain Eukaryota; kingdom Metazoa; phylum Chordata; class Mammalia; order Proboscidea; family Elephantidae; genus Elephas; species Elephas maximus. The sequence goes on from NC_064823.1 coordinate 45,428,444, forward strand.
GACTTCCTGTGACCCCACGTACAACAGAATGAAACACTGCCCAGTCCTGTGCCATCTTCATGATCCATAGTATGCTTGAGTCTATTAGCCACTGTGTATTTTGAGAGCCTTCCAGCCTAGAGAGCTCATCTTCCAGCACTGTATCGGGCAGTATTGAATTGCAATCCATAGAATTTCCATGGGCTGATTTTCCAAAGTAGATTGCCAGGCTTTTCTTCTTAGTCTGGAAGCTCCACTGAAACCTGTCTATTATGGGTGACCCTGCTGATATTTGAAATACCAGCGGTTGTGCGTTCAGCATCATAGCAATACACAAGCCATCAGAGTACAATAAACTGACAGGTGGTGGGTAGAAGTTACAGAAAGTACAAAACATAAATTTAAAAAGAAAGAATTGAATAGTAGTACAAAGGGGCCTCCACTGTACTGATAATATATTGTTTTCTTTTTTTTTTTTTTTTTGAGATAAATGCGGAAAAATGTTAGTTAATTCTGGGTGGAAGGCACATTGATGTTGGTTAAATGTGCTACACGGATTAAGTGAATGATTCAATATTTCAGTAATTTTGCAACAATGTCTTTATCCTATTAAACCTTCCCTTTTTTTTTAGAACTCCTCCCTGAAATTACTGGGGCGCTTTCATATAACTTCTTATAAAAACTCTTTAGTAATATTATTATGACAGTAATAATGATTTATATATGTAGTGTGTGTAGTTTTGTGGGAGATTCAGAAGTCATGTGAGGTGAGCACAATTCCACGTGGGATTGGAATGTCCAGCAATGGCAAACACTCAGCATCCCTGGCCCTGGCCACGGATTGTGAATATTAATCCCCTTATGATTGTGAGAATAAAATGCCTCTACACATATTTTCAAAACTCCTTCTAGTGATGGTACTCTCACATTGAGAATCTTAGAGAAAACAAAGAGAAATGAGGGGAAAGAGAGTGTTGCTTAATCTGTAGAAAATGCCCTTGTCTACAGCTATCGTCTTGTCACAGAGAGTAGACAAAGGAAAGCTATTTAGGAAAGAAAGCTAAAATATTAATAGAAATTTTGTTTTTGAAATTTATTGTCCCTTCTTGTTATTTGTTTGGTTTCGTTTTGTTTGCCTGTTTCTAAAGCCTGCCAATAATATAAACAATTTTAAGATGTTATTTTGAAATGTCATCTTATAAAAATATTTGATGTTTTTAATATATATTGTTGACAGCAAATAGTAGTGGGAGGGATCTGATAAAATGGAGAATTTTTCTAATATTTTTCTGACTATTAACCATCATGTATATTTCAGTTACATTTCATTAGTTTGTGTGTGCTTTGTTTTTCTGTGTGTTTTTTAATTACTGTTTTCAATGTTCTACCTTCAAAATAAGTGTTTAAGCAACTTGTCTGCCTCTAGTACAGGCTAGGATTCATCAAGGTGAAGGGTAGGCACTTTAGTAATGAGATGCCAAACTGAGTTTCCTGCTAAAGAACTAATCTTTTCAAAATAAGCACTCATTAATCTTTCATCATTGAAATGAGGCTCCCATTGCAGAGAAGATTGTGATTTGTGGCTCCTTTCCATTTGCTGTGGGTCATAGATCTCTGAATACTGAACACTGCTGAAGCTTGAATAGTTAGAAATATCATGCATGATGTGATGCTTGGATTATATATGTCATAATGGTTATGCGATTTACATATAAGTAAGGGATAATGTGCTTAGTAGGAGCCCTGGTGGCGCAGTGATTAAAATTGAGGCCAGAGTAATTTTTATCATTTTTGTCTTGGTGTGTGTTCCTGTTTCTAAAAATATACAGCTCTTTTAAATGAGAGTAGTAAAGAAGACCTCCTCATTCTTAAGGAAACTTTTCCTGCATTACTATGAGTAGCATTCAATTTCCAAATTATGTTAAAGTTGTCCTGTGGCCCTTGAGAGAAATGATAAGAACTGCATCTCAGTATTATACATGACTTCTGAACCTGCTGTTGCAGCTGAGGAGAACGCTAACAAATCCAGTGATAAGCAAGAGATACTGGCAAAACCGTTGTCCTTTAACTGCAGTCTGAAAGGAAACATGCTACTGATAATTTTCTCCTTCCTTAAAAATTATCACTAGCATTTACAAAAGTCATATTCAGCACGAGTTTGTACTAACAGAAAATGTAAAAGGACTGATCGGAAATTATTTATTCATTTTTCATTTGTTTGTGACCTTCATATTATTGTTGTCACACAAAGAGATTTTTTTATTTTAATTTGAAGAGGTAATTACTGACACTAAACTTTTCAGATTTTATCAACATGTGGTTACAGGAAAAATTAGGAAAGTCCAGCTTATTTAGAATCTTCTGTAATATGAGTCCCCACCAACTGTTCTGTCCATCTGCAGAATACTAGGGTGGTCTTGTCTGGCTATTGCCCTGGTGTGCCTGACACTAGTCCTAACTCCATCTAGTGTTCTTAGATCTTTTAAGGCCCTTAAATACAAATGGCTTATTGAGCTGTTTCTCACAATAGAGCTTGATTACCTTTCAGAAAAGGCGCAGAATTTAGAAACCAAATGGCCTGTTAATTCCACTGGGAATGATAAAGTTATATTTTGATAACTTCTTGCTAAAAACACACAGACACACATTATGAATCCAGCAAGTTTCCCGACTTGGTAAATTCACTTGAATCCTCCCACTATATATCCAATCTAATGTATCGTTATACTGATTGAGAGACATGTGAAAAGAAATACAGCATAATATAGCAGTTCTCAAAATTTTTGGTCTCAGAGACCCTTTACACTCTTAAAAGCTGTTTAGGGCCCCAGAGATTTTTTGTTTATATGGATTATGTCAGTATTTACTGATACATTTTAAAAATATGTATTAATTCATTTAGAAATAACAGTAGCAGATCTATTGCATGTTAACCAAAAATAACATTTTTATGAAAAATAACTATTTCAAAACAAAAAATGAGAAGAGTGATATTGTCTTTCATTTTGTAATAGCTTAATAGATGGAAGCTGGATTTTCATATCTGTTTCTGCATTCAGTCTGTTACAATATATTGTTTTGTTGAAGTATATGAAAAAAATCTGACTTAAAATGATGTATGCTATGCAAAAAGCATTTTGAACTAAGCGGTAGTTTCTTAAAGGTTAGGTCAATGTGCAATCTAAATCGTATCAATGAACTTTTGTACTCTATTACAATTAAAATCCATCAGTCTATCAACCTACCTTATACTCTACGTAGCCCTAAGAGGACCATAGTTGGTAAAATAAGCGAGAGGATAGTAAGAGGAAGATAGACAAAATAAAGGATCTTGTGGAAGAATTTGGAGAGTAGAAGAAGAAAGATTTTTATGTAGAAATATTTGAAATTTGGGGAACTCAAAGTAACTGAGATGGGATTGAGGAGCACTGATCGTAAGAGCCAGTAAAACCTTAGTCATCGTAGCTTATGCCTTGCCTCAAAAGCGTCAACTTCAACCTGTAAAAGTAGCACCTACAGTTCATAGTGCGTAGGATTCTCACTTTTATACCTTCCGTTCTTCATTTTATTTCAACAAAACATGTATGGCTCATGAGGTTACCTCACTTTGAATTGTTAAAAACATTTTTTTTATTATAGGAGCTTCAGGATATTTATTAAGTATGGTAATTGTAACTCCTGTAGTTGTGCCTGATATATGTCATATGCCCTACCAGATGATTTAGATCTGTTAACTAGTCTTCACAACAACCCTAAAGGTCCAAAGAGACGTGTAACTTTACCAAATCACAAACTCCAGATCTTCGAAGTTTTCAGAAATTATAGGATGGCCGTACTGTTTTCAAAATCTTTTACTTGAATGGTTAGATGTACATTTCCACAATGAAGACAACCATGGCAAGGAATCAAAGTAATGGTCACTATATGTATTTTACAGAGTAGTCTTCTAGTAGTTTAATTGTAAAAATAATTCTAACTTGAGGTAAATAGAAAATATAGTATGCTCATAAGAAGATGGATTAAGGAATCTATTAGAAGGGGCTCCTATATATTTATTGATATATGTATCAATATGTGGAAATCCTGGTGGTATACTGGTTAAGTTCTGTGGCTGCTAACCAAGGGTCAGCAGTTCGAATCCACCAGGTGCTCCTTGGAAACTCTTTGGGGTAGTTCTACTCTGTCCTGTAGGGTCGCTATGAGTCAGAATCGACTCGGCGGCACTGGGTTTGGTTTTGGTATCAATATGTTTGTAAATAAAAAGCCCATTTGATAAAAATCATTTGACAGACCATAAATGTAAAGTGGGATTCATTGACAGTTTATATTATGACACATATGTCCTTTTTCAGGTGTTTTTTAATTAATTTATTTTTTTACATTTGCAAATTTTTAAACCATAGTATTTTGCTCTTCAAAATCAACTTAATGGGCCCCACTATTTAATATAAAGGATTTTCTAAATAAGTTAACCAAAAAAGATTAACTAATTTTGTCAATGTTGAAACTTCGCAAGAAAGTATTGAATCTTGCTTTTTCTGTTCCATGATTCCTTGTTTAATCTATCCCTTCTCTTTGTTTTTCCTGTTGATAGTTATAAACATGACATTACTAGACCATGTGAAAAGACATCGTAAAATTCTAAATATTACTGTTTTTTCTTGAGATTGCTAGGGGGCAGTATTTACTTAGCTGACTCTTAACAGACTAAAGGTCAAATCGAGTGTACATGATTTCATGATCTGGACAAAACAGTTAAAGAATATATGATTTCTTTTCATTGGATTTCTGTTTCCAACTTTAAATCAGGAAATAGCTAATAATATCTGTAACTTAACGCAACTAATTTTATATATTTTTATACTTTAATCACATATTTTATTTTAATTACTGTTTTTAAAAACTAAAACCTGGCTTAGAGTCAAAATTACTTCATTTTGCTGTCTTTTTCGTATATCGGATAGTATTATGAAATATTATCAATATTATGAACAGTTATTTAGGATTAAAATATCAATTAAGATTTTAAAAGGGAAAAACATAGAAAGAATAAACAACAGGCATTCCAAACTATGTTGCCTATTTATTTACCTGATCTTAATTTAGTTGGAAAGAGGTGACTAGTGCTTATAAGCACCTGCTGTGTGCCATTGAGTCGATTCTGACTCAGAACGGCCCTATACGACAGAATAGAATTGTCCCCTAAGGTTTCCTAGGCTGTAATCTTTATGAGGATAGATCACCAGGTCTTCTCCACTGTGGAGCCTCTGGTATGTTCAAATGCTGCCCTTTTCTGTTAGCAGCCAAGCAGTTAACTATTGCACCACCAGAGCTCCTTTTATGAGCACCTAGGAGTTTTCCTGTATTATGTTAAGGAATTTTATTCAACTTTAGTCAATCATTACTTTTCATGTATTCTTAGAATATACTTCTGTTTCACTTATTTTTAATAGCATTTTTTCATAATGGTTATCAAAATATAGGCATATAACAAAATCTCATTTAGCGTTCTTTTAATACTTCGCACTATTTAATATGAAGCATTTTCTAAATAAGCTAAACATAGAAGATTGATTTTGTCATTATTTCATATTTGTGGAAACTTCACGAGAAAGTATTGAATCTCGCTTTATCTGTTTCATGACTCTTTGTATCTATTTAGTCTATCCTTTCAGTTATTTTTGTTGTTTATTTCACTCATCCTTTCAGCAAATATTTGAGTACCTACTATGTGCCAGGCATTTTTCTAGGCCTTCGATACATCAAGTGAAAAAAAAGAAAAGACAAAATCACTGCCCTGACTGAGTTTGCATTCTAGTAGAGGATAGACAACAAAGAAGATAAATAATACTGTGTGATATGTTGGAAACCCTGGTGGCATAGTGGTTAAGAGCTATGGCTGCTAACCAAAAGGTCAGCAGTTTGAATCCACCAGGTGCTCCTTGGAAACTGTAAGGGGCAATTTTACTCTGTCCTGTAGGGTCGCTAGAAGTTGGAATTGTCTTGATAGCAACAGGTTTGGGTTATGTGATATGATAGCTCATGATAGGTTTTAAAGAGAAAACAAAGGAAAGCAGGAATGAAGGTGTTAAATGCTCAGGTGGAGAAATTAAATTTTTACATAGGATTCAGGGAAAGCCTCACGAAAAGGTTACTTTTGAGTAAACATCTTAAGGAAATTAGGGAAAGAGGATTCCAAACAGAAGCAACAGCAAGTGCCTGGCCATGAGGTTGAAGAATGATGAGGATGTTGAAGGAATAGCCAGGAAGCAAATGTGACTGAAGCACAGTGACTGAGGAACTGAGGTTAAAGAGGTAACGGAAAGCCAGATTACAGAGTCTTATGAGGCAAAATCAATTCAATGGCACCTACCAACAACAAGTAGATCAAAGGACATGGGCTTTTATTTTCAGTTGTGGAAAGCCAGTGGATGCTTTTGAGCAGAGGAGTGACATGATCTGACCTAAACACTTGAACAAGATCACTTTGGCTGCTGTGCTGGAAGAAACCCAGGGAAGGGCAAGAATAGACTCTAGAAGACCAATCATGGAACTATTCCAATAATCTAGGCAAGAAGTGATGGTGTCTTGAATCAGGATATTAGCAGAGAGGTTGGTGAGAACTTTTCATATTCTGGGTATACTTTGAAAGTAGAGCCAGCAGGACTGCATGTGGCAATGTAGAGAGCGTGTGAGAAAGAGAGGAATGAAAAATGACTAGAATTTTTGACCTGATCAATTGAAAGGCTGGAGTTGCTCTTAATTGAGATTCGGAGGACTATACCTGGAGGCACAGGTTTTGGTGGAAGTCTTAGGAACTGTTTGGTACATATTATGTATATCTGTTAGACATACAGGTGGAGATGTCAAGTAGGCAGTTGGACATACGAGTTTGGAATTCAGAGAGATCTGAGATGGAGATATAAATGTGGAAGTTCTCACATTATGTGCTTGGAGAAAAAGAGGAAAGATCCAAGGGCTGAACTAAGGGCACTTCAATAATTAAAAGTCAGGGAGATGAAGAGGAACCAACAAAAGAGATAAAGAAAGAGCAGTCAGAAAGGTAAGAAAACTAGATAAGTGTGTTGTCTCGAAAGCCAAGTGGGAGGCAATGTATTTTGAGGAGGTATGAAAGTATACCTACTCCTCACGTATCAAGTGTTTTGTTATCCAACATTTTGCATTTACGGCAGTAGTAAAAAATCCACTATCTGACTATTTTGTGCATTAACAATGTACATCTGGCAGTAACCCTTTTATGATCAGTGGGACATCACACCCCACCTACATTTTCCATCTCGAGTCCAGAGGGACATATGTGTCCCGTGTAATATTTTATGGTCTGATGTGGTCATCTTCCATTTTCACATAGTGTTGATTTTTGCATGACAACTTGATCTTTTAAATCTAACCATGTCCATAAGTGAGGAACGCTGTTGGTTGATAAAGAATGATTGCAATGGCCTGAGAATTGGTGATTAAATTAAAAAACATGGAAATCATTGATGACAAAGGGAAGAGCAGTTTTAATGGTGATGTGGAGGTAAAAACCTGATTGGAGTGGATCAAGAGAATATTTCATGAACAGCTACCACTCTTACTGAACTTTTACAAGCTCCTTAACAGGCTGGAACTATGCTTTCTTCACTACTATATCCTATCACTTAACACAGTCTTGGCATGTGTTAGAGAGGCAGTAAATATTTATTGAATTAATGAATAAACACGTACACTAACATTTACCCCAAGAATATTATCATCTTTCTGCAGAGAAGATGGTAGAAACGATCATAAGCTCTTTTATCTTTGCTGCCATTACCCTATGCTAGAAACTTTATTATAGTACTTAACTGTAAAGCGCCATAAGCATCTGTTCATGTCTGACTCGTCCGCTATAGTGGGAAACCTGGTGTCTGGCACAAAGCGTTTCATGCTGAGTGAATGAATGAATGAAAGCATGAGTAAAATGAAAGAATTACAAACATTCCTTTAGTTAATTACAATACAAATACAATGATACAGTAATTATAATGTAATTTATAATTACTATAAAATTGTATGTAATTCAATTATAATATCTGATATGATGTGATACAAAACATAGTGGGATAGGTATAATAAGAAAAATCCAAAAAACTTAGTAGAAGAAACTATATTTGAGGCAGGCTTTGAAAAAAACTTAAAGAGCTTTGATTAAGGGATATAGTGGGAAAAGAACATTCAAAGAAGAAAAGACAAAAGCACATTAATAGAAAAGCAGTGTGTGTGTGTGCAGATCACTGTAAATTTTCTATCTTGACTGTAGTAGAATATGTGTAGGGAGACACATAGAAATGTAACCTAATGCCTTATTTCTTATGTCGATATTAGTAATAGTAATAAAACTACCTTAAGTTTGCATAGCATGCTACTGTTTTCGAAGTACTTTGACTTATGTGATTTTATCCTTATAGTATCTCTGTGACATAGTTAAGACAGATGCTAATTTCCCTTTTTCAGAAGCAAAGAATTTGGAATTCATAGATGTTAACTGACTTGCCCAAGGCACAGTATCAGTAATTGGCAGAGCTGAGACTCAAATGCAGATTTTTTGACTCCAGGTGCTTGGCTTCTTTCACTAATTCACAATAGCCTTAAAATGCTTAAGAAGTTTATACTTAATTTGCTTTGCAATTTGGAAAACCATTGACATGTTAAAGCAGGGAAATGATGTCATCATAGTTACATTTCTAGAAAGATCAATTTGGCTAAAGAAAAGATTAGAACAGATTGAAATTGAAAGCTGGGAGAACAACTATGGAACATTTTTAATAGTCTATGCAAGAAGGAATGAAAACCAAAACAAGGCTGTTTAGTATAAATGAATAAAATAAGAAAGACGAGAAGAAATGTTGTAGAAATAACATCTATAGGCCTTGATAGGAAATGTCTTTAAATTAGAAGATTTTTGAGCCTGAGTGACAGGAATAATGCTTATGGTCGCAAGAAGGGGTAATTTAGGAGTGACCATGTTAGTTTTAAATACGTTGAATTGGAGATGTTAGTGAGACATCCAAGGAGACCTGGTGGTACAGTGGTTAAGTGCTTGGCTGCTAACTGAAAGGTCGGGAGTTCAAACCCACTCAGTGACTCTGCAAGAGAAAGGTGTGGCAGCCTGCTTCCATCAAGATTACAGCCTGGGAAACCCTATGGGGCCATTCTGTTCTGTCCTGTAGGGTCACTATGAGTTGGAATCCACTCAACAGCAATGGGTTTGGTTTTGGGAGTGAGGCATCTATATGGCAATATCTGATAGACTATTAAAAATATAATCTTGGATCTCAGAAGAGATTCTACAAGCATTTGTTAAGTATCAACTATTGGTTTCATTGATTTTTTTCTATAATTTTTCTGTTTTCTATTTCATTGATGTCTACTGTTGTCTTTATTATTTCCTTTCTTTTTACTTTTGCTTTTATTTGCCCTTATTCTATTTTCTCAATAGAAGCTGAGATCATTGATATGAGATATTTCTTCTTTTCTAAGTATTTAGTACTCTAAATATCAATTTTTCTCCAGGTACTGCTTTAGCTATGTCCTAAAATTTTTGATGTGTTGTAATTTTTATTTTCATTCAGGTCAAAATACTTTCTAAATTCTTTATTTCTTCTTTGACTCATGGGTAATGTTAGAAGTATATTGTTTAGTTTTTAAATAATTGGGGATTTTCCAGATGTCTTACTAAATTCTGATTAGTTTATGATCATAGAATATACTTTATATGATATGAATCCTTTTTAATTATTGACACTATGTTCCAGAATATGTTCTTTCTTGGTAAATGTGTCTTTTAAAATAATGTGTATTCTGTGATTGAATGGACCGTTTCATAACTATCAGTTAGGTCAGGTTGGTTGATAGTGTTGTTTAAGCCTGTATCCTTATTGATTTTTTTTCTGCTTATTCTATTTTGAGGAAGAGGTATTAAAATATCCAACGATTATTGTGGTTTTCTTTATTTCATCTTTCAATTCTATTCATTTTTGCTTCGCAGGAATATTATTAGGTACATAAACATTTAGGATTAATATGTCCTCTTGATGAGCTGAACTGTTTATCATTATGAAATGACTTTATTTATCCCTGGATCCCTGGTGATTCAGTGACTAAGAGATTGGCTGCTGACCCAAAGGTCGGCAGTTTGAATCCACCAGCCTCTCCTTGGAAACCCTGTGGGGCAATTCTACTCTGTCCTGTAGGGTTGCAATGAGTCAGAGTTGACTCAGCAGCAATGAGTTTTATCCCTAGTAATATCTTTGCACTGAAACCTATTTTGCCTATTAACATAGCCACTCCAGCTTTCTTTCGATTTGTGTTAGCATGTTTATCTTTTCAGTTCTTTAATGTTTTCCCTATGTACATCTTTATATTTTAAGTGAGTTTCTCGTAGGCAGCATATAGTAGTTGTTCCTTGTTTTTTAACCAATCTGACAATCTCTGTCTTTTAATTGTGTTTACTTGACATTGTTATTACTGATATGGTTAGTTTTAAATCTACCATCTTGATATTTTTGTTCTGTATTTCCTATCAGTTCTTTGTTTTTTTGTTTTTGTTTTTGTCCTTTTTCTCTGCAAACCCTTTGGAACACAGTTCTACTCTGACACATACGGATTTACCATAAGTTGGAATTACTTTATGGCAGTTTTTTGGGCTTTTTTCCCCCTTTAGATTGAGGGTTTTTTTGTTTTTTCTCTATGATTCTTTTTTATTGTCTTTGTTGGTATATTAGCTATAACTCTTTGTTGTGTTTTCTTAGTGGTTTCTTTATAATTTATACAGTGTTCCTCCACCAGGGACAATTTTGCCTCCCAGAAGACATTTAGCAATATCTGGAGACATTTTGTTACAACTTGGGGAGTGCTACTGTCATCTAGAAGGTAGAGACCAGGGACACTACAAAGCATCCTACAATGTAAAGGACAGCTCCCCACAACAAAGAATTATCCAACTCAAAATGTCAGTAGTGCTGAGATTAAGAAACTCTGGTTTATACTGTATTCTTTAGCTTATCAAAGTCTACTTTTAAGTAATATTATTCACATTTCACATTTAGCATACTGTCTTTTTCTGGAAATAATGCTCATCTTCTATGTATGTTTGCCAACCACTCCCCCTCCCTGAGGGATTTTTGTAAGTGTGCTATGCTAATTTTTTTTGCAGCAACAAGTAGAAAAAATTGGCCTAGCAGGCTTCTGAAAATACCTCACAGAGGGAGGGAGTGGTTAGCAAACAGACATAGAAGGCTCATGTTATTTGCATAAAAACATGGTAAGTAGTTTACAAAACTATACTTCCATTTCCCTCTCTTAGCGTTTTTCAGAAGACTTGATGTCACAGTGGTTAAGTAATCTGCTGCTAACCAAATGGCTGACAGTTTGAACCCACCGGAGGCTCCCTGGGAGAAAACACCTGACCATCTGCTTCCATAAAGATTTCAGCTTAGGAAACTTTATAGGGCAGTTCTACTCTGTCCTATAGGGCTATGAGTCTAAATGGACTCGACAGCACACAAAAACTGCATTTGTTTTATTTTTGTCCTACATTTTGCTCCTACATGTAAGCCCCACAATAAATTATTATTTTTGCTTTAAAGAGTCAATTATTTTTAAAGAAGTGTTTTTTAAAAAATGATGTCTATTATGTATTTACACTTTCTTGGTTTCTTCATTCCTCTCTGTACATGCAGATTTCCACCTGGCACCATTTTTCTTCTGCCTGGAGGAATTCCTTCAACATTTCTTGTAATGCAGGATTGCTGGTGATGAATTCTTTAACTTCTGTGTGTCTGAAGGAATCTTTATTTTTGTTTTAAAAAATTATTTTGGTTGTGTACACAATTCTAGACTTTTTTTTTCTCTTAGTACTTAAAAATGTTACTCCACTCTTTTTGATATGCACTATTTTCCACAAGAAAGCTGCTGTTATTCTTCTCTCATAGAATGTGTTTTTTTCCTCTGGCTACAGTTAGTATTTTCCCTTTTCCACAAGTTTTGAGAAACTTGAATATGATATGCCTTGATGTATGTAGTTTTCCTCACAGTTTTTGTGCTTGGGATTCTTGAGATTCATGTAGTTTTAGTCAAAATTGGAAAATGTTTAGCCATGATTTCTTCAGATATTTTTTCTGTCCCCTTTCAAGCTCCTCTATTTTATGGTTTCCAATTACACCACTTGAAATTGTCCCACAGTTCACTGATACTGTTCTCCCCCGGCTCTTTTTGTTTTAGATATTTTCTATTGCTGTTTTAAGTTCACTAATCTTTTCTTCTGTTATGTCTAATCCATTGTTAGTCCCAAACAGTGTATTTTTTGCCTCAAACATTGTACTTTTCATCTCTATAAATTTGATTTTGGTCTTTTTCTATATCTGCTTTTGTCTCTACTTGACATGTTCAATCATTCCTTAGCTTCTTAAACATATGGAATATAGTATAATAAGTGTTTTAATGTCCTTGTCTACTGTTACGAATATTTGTATCACTTCTGTGTTGGTTTTGATTGATTGATTTTTCTCCCCAATATAGATAATTTCTTTCTTTTACTTTCATTGCTGGCAATTTTTTATTGGATTCCATTCATTGCGAAGTTTAACTGTTGTATGCTGTGTACATTTATATTCCTGTAAATATTCTTGACCTTTATGTGGGGATGTAGTTAAATTGCTTGGAAATAGTTTGATAGTTTCAAGGTTTACTTAAAGGTTTATTAAATGGGAACCAAAACATTAGCCCATTTCTATCGAATTGATTCTAACTCATAGCAGCTGTACAGGATAGAGTAGAACTGCCCTATAGGGTTTCCAAGGCTGTAATCTTTACGGATACAGATTGCCACATCTTTCTCCTGTGGAGCGGCTAGTTGGTTCAAACCACCAACCTTTCAGTTAGCAGTTGAGCACTTAACCACTGCACTACCAGGGCTCCTTAAGTGGGACCAGAGAAGTATAATTTTGGGGCATGATTTTGCCCTATTAGTAAAGCAGCACCCTTCTGAGTACCCTACCCAGTGCCTTATTTATTACAGGCTTGTTCTGTTTTGTTTTGTTTCTGAATACCGGGAGGATGAACTATTCCTGGCATTGTGTAAGCCCTAGTAATTTTTCTTTCCAATCCCTTCAGGTGTATGTGTGTGTGTTTATTTCTTTATTTTCTTCTCTAGCCTTGTGTAGTTTCCTCAGACGTATGTGTTCTTCAGTGCTCAGCAAAGATTCAATGGGAATCCTCTGCAGCTCTCTGGAGCTTTCTCTTAGTATAGCTCTTTTCCTCTCCAGTGCTGTACCAGCTAATTCTAGCCACTTTGGCCTCCCCAGACTCCCAGCTCAGTCTCCTCAGCTCAGGGTGGCTATCGTACTCTAGCTGGGACTGTCCTCTCGTGTGCTGAGTCCTAGAAACTTTTTTCACACTTTAAACTGGGTGATTGTTTTCTTTCTCTCAGGCATTACTGTCTGCACTGTTTTCAGGTCTAAAATCTGCACATTGTTTCATATATTCCATCTGATTTTTATAGGCATTTCAGGTGGGAGGGTAAATCCTATCCCTGTTACTTTATCTTTGTCAGAAGTAAAATTTCTCCATAGAGACTGATGAAGTTAATAATTACAGAAATTAGTATGGAAAAGGAGACGGTGACATAGTTGTTGAAGAAATTCTGAAAAGATTTCTGAAGACAAATAATTGGCTTTGAGCCAAATGTAGAGAATGATATAATTGATGTTATGTCCTTAAAAGAAAGAAAAGATTAATCGTAGTGATGAAACGAATCTCTGCTGGCTTATTTTTAAACTTAAGTTAGGCTAAAGAGTTCATATTTTATGTTTTCTACAACCCATAGTCTTCATAGTGAAAACACATACCTTTCTATTCTCACTTTTCACACTTATAATGTCACTAGGAAGAACTGTCTATATGTCAGCATATATAAATGATGATTATAGAGAGCATTGGACTTTATTTCACATTCAGTACTTAGATTTTTTTAATGAACTATATGTTTATGCTTATATAGCTCTTGACTGGCATTTTGATAACATACTTCGTTGTGCACAATGCAAACACAAAATTCATAATTGATAGGTGCTGAGAGACTATTTAAGCCGTATAGGTGGAACAAAGTTCTTCATTTAATAGTAAACTGTATTAACTCAAAAGTACCATAAAATTGGTGCTTTTTCATATCTTTCTATAAATTACTGTTGATTTTTGACACTTGCTACTAACAAAGGAGATTTTACATTATTTTTAGAAATTAAGAATGATTTTTCACTTTCAGAATCTCAAAATTAATTGAAAGTATGTATGAATATGTGCACACTCGCACACACACACACACATTTCCCAGACAGTAAACTTAAGAAAATAAAATTGTCATTGAGCTAGAGAACCAAATGATTCTACTCATAGATCTTAAACTACTTTTCGTCTACTATAAAGTCTCCTGTTAACTGAGAAAGTTATACCAGAAAGGATAATGCTTTGTAACACCTTTTTGTGATACATTTTTAAACATTTTGTGAGGCATTTTGAAACGTTTTTCAAATGCCTCATCAATCTCAAAAATACTCAACAATAGTACCTCAACATTGATGAGAACCTTTTTTTTTTTTTTTTAATAAAACCTGAAAAGTACACCCTTGATATTAACATGTTGGTATTGCATTTTGATTAGCCATGATCTTGAGTGTTGCTGTAAAGGAAATAAAGACATTCTGTGGAATAAACCCTAGCACAAGAGTTTTCTATAACATTTATAATGTAGGTAGATATCATTATATAATACAGTATTTGTGGTAGTAACTATAATTATCTATTTTTTTTTTTTTATTAATGGAGTGGAACAGAAAGTTGAACTTTTTTGTTCACCATTCAGTTTACTGGTAATCATTCTAATTATCTTTTTTTATTTCCCCTTTATCCATCCCCTCTGTTCCTTTCTTTTTCCACTCATAGCTTTATGCCATCCCTTGGTTTCTCACCATGTTTACCCGTAAGTATCATTTTCCTTCCCTTTCGATATTATGTTAGCAAAAAGACAGCTCCATTCTGCCCCAGTAGATTATATTTACAATAATACTCAGCAGACTTGATAAGCATCTTTGTGTAATTCTAACATATAAAAAAAATTTTGGGTAAAAAAGAATTTCAATTATTCTGACCTCTGAAAATCAAAAAGAGAATTCTTTAGGATGAAAACCTGTATGTCATGACATTCATATAATCTCTGCTTTCCATTGAAAAAGAAATTAATATTTGGTATAGTATTTACATGAAGTTTTGGAGGGTAGCTTTTCCAGCAAATGAGGCTTAATTTTTAGAGATTCTCCCAGAACTAATTCTGTTGTCATTTTCTAAAGTAGGATTTCCCTAGAAATTAAGCAGATTTTTGTGAACATGTAATACTTTATTCAGTACAAATATCAATATAGCTATAGTAGACGTCGTTGCTTAAATATGTACACATGGTACATGAAATATAATATTTGAAGTAGATCTGTATGGATTGGCCTTGAAAGATATCTACAGTAGTATATCATTAGATGAAAAAAAAAGTTGGAAAAAATAGAAAATTATCAATAGAATTTTTTGGTAGCAATCTAATAAAGCAGCTATTTAGACTGTATAGTGAAAATGTAGTAATAGTGGGCCTAAAGCAATACTAAAGTTCATCTAGGAAAGTAAATTTATGAGAATAAAGTAACCTGGAAAATTTGGGGGAGAAATATAATGAATGGAGCAACTATGCCAAGATTGATAATGAAGTTAGAAATGTCATCTATTTGGCCAGTCTGATTACCTATTCTTTAAGATGCCTTAGGAAGCAATGAATTTCTACAAAGACAAATAAACATTTTATAAAACAGAATGGTATTATTTGTTCTTCAGTTACAGTTTTTACCATCAGGTAATAGCCATGTGTCTAGTAAAACATGGTGTTTCTGTTCTAATTTTTATTTGTTTTTTTTTAATTTTTATTAGTTAATTTTGTCATTTTACAGATGTATTTCCACTACACAAAATTTTTCACCTCTGGGACACCTTACTACTTGGGAATTCTTCTTTCCCATTCTGTATTGGAGTAGCAATTCTTCAACAGCTGCGGGACCGGCTTTTGGCTAATGGCTTTAATGAGTGCATTCTTCTCTTCTCCGATTTACCAGGTATAGTTCTAAATAAATGGAATCATTAAATGAAATTTGACTGTAAAGTAAAGAGACAATCTTTAAAGCCTTTGCAAAAGATAATGACCCAACACTCCAGAATCTCTTCTACTTTGACCTTATCATCCCTCTCTGTATTCTCTCTTCTGCATATTGCCTCTTCAACTGGTCCAGCATTGTAGATACAAAACTGCGTCATACTAGTTTATTGCAGTTTAGTTTCATCTTACAGGGAAAGTGATGCCACCCAAAGGGTAAAAGAGCACAGAAAAGAATGCCTGGGGGCAGTCACATACTTGCCTTCTTTAGCATTTTGCTTAGGTAGGCCTGTTTATCTTCAGCTTATGAAGGCCTCTGGGAAGGTGTTGGAGAATCTGTGGACTACTGACCAAAAGGTTGGTGGTTCAAACCACTCAGAGACACCTCAGAAGTGAGGCCTGGCAATCCGCTTCTGAAAAGCTACAGCCTTGAAAACCCTATGGAGCAAGTCTACTCTGCACACTTGGGGTCACCATGAGTCGGACGGAGTCAGCTAGCAACAACAACAAATGGTTATACGAAACTGTAACTGCAATGAAACTTTCCTCCTTCCTGGCTATAGCTGCTTGCTAACAATTTGACAGGCTGAGTTAAAGAAATACCATCCTCTTAGGAGAACAAATCACACTCCAGGGAAATTCTGCATCATGCAATGCAGGATGGTAAATTAAGCTAGACAGGGTATCACAGGTCAGGAGTTGGTAGATTTAGGAGTTGAACACTGAAGTGTAGGAATATGGATAACAAGTGTAGTCTAAGGTTTGATGCTGTAGTTAAAAAGATAACGTGGTTACCTCGGATGTAACAAAATCTGTGGAAGAATAAAAAACTATGCATTTTTACAGAAACAATGTTTTTTAGGTTTAAAAACTGTGCTTTGTTCACATTATTTTGTTGGCTCTATCCCTTCTGTTGATTCTATTGCTGTTCCCCATATTTTCAGACAGGCATAAGTGACTGCTAATGGTAAACACATGTAAAGTTATCCAAAAGATGTATTTGCCTGAATACAAAGAACAGAAGAAAAGTACTTTAAGATTACATATTTATTAAGTACTCTCAAGAAGAATGAGAGGTCTGCTTCCTAACCTGGTTCTTATATTTAGTGGATCATCTGCACCTGATACTGCACCAACTCTCTGTAGTTAAAAATCATTTTTGGGAAAATAATAACAAAAATTGTCTTGGACTTAAAATTTCTTGTTCCTCTTCCCCTACCCCCAAAATTAAAAGTATCACTATCAGCTTTCTAACTAATCAAACTGAGAATTAAAATAAGTAATTTTTATATGAGCAAATAGTAGTTTATTTCTTATTTCTTTCTGGGAGATTCTTTATGAAAATTAAGCTACCTTTCTTTTGTCCTAGTTTCACACAATAAGAAGACTGTCTGTAACCTACAGATGTTTTCCTATTATTCCCAGCTTGTCAAAGTGAACGGAGGATGATTGATTAGGATTAAAGGAATTTTTCCAGTCACTTCTAAAAATTCTTAGGAATGCCGATTGTGCATTTGCAAGTCAACAAATTTAATCCCTTTCCAGTTTCATACAACATTTGAGTGCTCCAATTAAGCACTGGTGAAGAAATCTGTTTTCATATTGTATAAGTGGATTGGTAGTAGCTCTGCTGTCCATTAAACAAATGTATTATTTCTGAAATCACAAGGCAAGACTATATGTTTGTTAAAACTATTTAAAAAGGTAAACTGTATTTACTTTTGAAAATAGTATGCCTTTAATTGATATGAATTGCTTTGATCCTTAGTGCCATTATCCTGGCTCTTCATCTATTTGGTCACTAAATATTCCCATTGGAGAAGAAAAAAGTTTATAAGAAAAACATGACTCTCTTCTTCTTCTTTTTTTTAATTGTACTTGAGATGAAGGTTTACAGAACAAACTAGCTTCTTATTAAACAGTTAGTACATACATTGTTTTATGACATTGGTTAACAACCCCATGACATGTCAACACTTTCCCTTCTCAACCTTGGGTTCCCCGTTACCAGCTTTCCTGTCCCCTCCTGCCTTCTAGTCCTTGCCCCTGGGCTAGTGTGCCTCTTTTGTCTTACTTTGTTTTGTGGGCCTGTCAATCTTTGGCCTGAGGGTGAACCTCAGAACTGACTTCATTACTGAGCTAAAAGGGTTTCTGGGGGCCATACTTTCAGGGTTTCTCCAGTCTCTGTCAGGCCAGTAAGTCTGACCTTTTTTGTGTGTTAGAAGCTTGTTTTACGTTTTTCTCCAGCTCTGTCCAAGACCCTCTGTTGTGATCCCTGCCAGAGCAGTTAGTGGTGGTAGCCAGGCACCATCTAGTTGTACTGAACTCAGTCTCCTGGAGGCTGTGGTAGTTGTGGTCCATTAGTCCTTTGGATTAATCTTTCCCTTGTGTCTTTAGTTTTCTTCATTCTCCCTTACTCCTGAAGGGGTGAGACCAGTGGATTATCTTAGATGGCTGCTCATAGGCTTTTAAGACACCAGATACTACTCACCAAAGTAGAATGTAGAACATTTTCTTTATAAACTATGTTATGCCAATTGACCTAGATGTTCCTTGAGACCATGGTCCCCACAGCCCTCAGCCTAGCAATTCAGTCCCCCAGGGTGTTTGAGTGTGTCTATGGAGCTTCCATGACCTTGCCTTGTACAAGTTGTGCTGGATTCCCCAGTATTGTGTATTGTCTTACCCTCACCAAAGTTACCACTTATCTCTTCTCTATTTAGTGTTTTTCCATTCCCACTCCTCCCCTCGTTACCATCAAAGATTGTTTCTTTTTGTGTGTAAACATTTTCGTGAGTTTTTATAGTAGTGGTCTCATGCAATATTTGTTCTTTTTGATTGACTTATTTCACTCAACATAATGCCATCCACATTCAACCATGTTGTGAGATTCCTTGCAGATTCGTTATTGTTCTCTATCATTGTGTAGTACTCCATTGTGTGTATGTACCATACTTCGTTTCTCCATTCATCTATTCATGGGCATCTAGGTTATTTCCATCTTTTTGCTATTGTGAACAATGCTGCAGTGAACATGGGTGTCCATATGTCTATTCTTGTGATGGCTCTTATTTCTCTAGGATATGTTCCTAGGAACGGGATTACTGGATCATATGGTATTTCTATTTCTAGCTTTCTAAGGAAGTGCCATATCATTTTCCAAAATGGTTGTACCATTTGCATTCCCGTCAGCAGTGCATAAAAGTTCCTATCTCTCGGCAACCTCGCCAACATTTGTTATTTTCTGTTTTTTTGATTCTTGCCATTAATGCAGGGGTGAGATGGTATCTCATTGTGGCTTTTATTTGCATTTCTCTGATGGTTAGTGATTGCGAGTATTTCCTGATGTGTCTATCAGCTATTTGAATGTCTTCTTTGGTGAAGAGTCTGTTCATTTCCTTTGCCCATTTTTTAATTGGATTATCTGTCTTTTTATTGTAGAGGTGTTGGATTTTCTTATAGCTTTTAGAAATTAAACCTTTGTCAGATTTGCAATAGCCAAAATTTTTTCCCAGTCTGTAGGTTCTCTTTTTAGTCTTTGGTGAGCATATATGTTTAATTTTTAGAAGATCCCAGTTATCTAGTTTATCTTCTGGAGTTTGTGTTTTGTTAGTTGTGGTTCGTATCCTGCTAATGCCATGTATTAGGGCCTCTAGCATTGATCCTATTTTTTCTTCTAAGATCTTTATAGTTTTTGGTTTTATATTTAGGTCTTTGATCCATTTTGAATTAGTTTTTGTGTGTGGTGTGAAGTATGGGTCCTGCTTCATTTTTTGCAGCTGGAAAAAATCCAGTTTTACCAGGACTACAAAGACTGTCTTTTCCCCATGTGATGGACTTTGGTCCCTTGTCAAAGATCAGGTGACTGTAGGTGGATGGATTTACATCTGGATTCTCAATTCTGTTCCATTGGTCAATGTGTCTGTCATTGTACCAGTACCAGGCTATTTTGACTACTATAGCTGTACAGAAGGTTCTGATGTGAGGTAGTGTGAGTCCTCTCCTACTTTATTTTTCTTCTCCAATAGTGCTTTACTTATCTGGGGCCCTTTCCCTTTCCATATAAAGTTAACGATTAGTTTTGTCATCTCTTTAAAGAATGTTGTTGGTATTTGGATTGGGATTGCATTGTATTTGTAAATTGCTTTGGGTAGAATTGGTTTTCCACAATGTTGAGTCTGCTTATCCGTGAGCATTGTAATTTTTCCATTTATGTAGGTTTTATTTGGTTTCTTGCAGTAATGTTTTGTATTTTTCTTTGTATGGATCTTTTACATCCCTGGTTAGATTTATTCCTAAGTATTTTTTTTTTAAGAGCTATTATAAATAGTATTGTTTTCCTGATTTCCTTTTCACCGTTCTCTTTATTTGTGTATAGGAATTCAACTGATTTTTGTATGTTTATCTTGTATTCTGCTACCGTGCAGAATCTTTCTATTAATTCTGGTAGTTTTCTTGTAGAGTCTTTTAGACTTTCTATGTATAGTAACTACTACGCCACCAGAGTTTCCATCATATCATCCGTAAATTGGGTCAGTTTTACTTCTTCATTACCAATTTGGATGCCCTATATTTCTTTTTGTTGCCTTATTGCTCTAGCTCGGACTTCCAGCACAATGTTAAGTAAGAGTAGTCATAAAGGACATCCTTGTCATGTTGCTATTCTCAAGGAGAATAGAAAAACATGACTTTTTTGTTTTAAAACAAAAAGAGTTCAAATGCAAACTGTACCTTTAGTTACACCTGTGTTTCATTTTGTTTTGTTTCTAATCAAAATACATCTATCTGAGATATCTTTTTTTCATCATTCTGACTCCTGCTCTCCCAGGTGTGCTTAATAGCTGACATACTCTGCTTTGGAACTGGGAAGAGGTCAGGAACCAAGTCTTAAAAAGTGAATCCAAGGTATACACCCCAAAGCCTTGAAAGCAGGCACTCGAACAGACACTTTCTAAGCAGATTGGCAAAGTCAATATTCAAGAAATCAATTGACAAATAACATAATGGAAATACACCCAGTTGGTAATCTTGTGAACAGGATGAGTTCGCTTTTTTCTTTTTTTTAAATAATCCTTCCAGATCTTTCTACAGAGAGAGACCCAATAGCCTAGTTGTTAAGAACATGGAATGTGGAGCCATATCATGTGAATTCAGATTCCAGCTCTGCCACTTAGAGCTGTGTGACCTTAGGGAAATGACTTAGCCTCTTTGTATCTATTTCTTTATCTCTGATTATATGAGAATAATAATAGTACCTACCTCATAAGTTTGTTGTGTTTATAAATAACTTAGTATAACTAAAGAACTTAGAGCAGTGCTTGGCAAAGAGCATGTGCTATATTAGTGATTATTATTAATATAATGACTACAATTATATTTTTTTCACTTTTTCCCTTGTATCATGACTGCTTTCCTATTGGTACTATAAATGCAATAATCAGCCCATTTGTTTCATCCTATAAACTTTTTAAGTAAGTATCAATCATATTTACTTGTTAGCAAAAGCTAATAAGGAATTGCCTAAGAAGGGAAGTAAACTTTCAGTGGTAAGTGTATGTTATGACCAGAAAGAGTACCTCTTTTCATTACTGAGAAACAGCATAGTATAGTGAACAGAGTGCACAGATTCTGGAGTCAGACTGATGTGGGTTTGAGTCCTGGCTCCACCACTCAATAGTTGTGTGAATTGGGAAACATTCGGTGTAGAGCTGCTGCGGGAAGAGCATGGTCTGTAGAATGAGATAGGCGTGAGTTTACATCCCAGCTCTGGCAAGTAATAGCTACGTGAACTTGGGCAAGTTATTTAATTCCACTGGAAAGAGAGTACTATACATTATGGATGCTTCAGTAAAATTTAAGATAATGATCTCTGCCTTAGTGTTGTTGTAAACACTGAAAATAAAATACATAATGCACCTGGCACAGGGTAGGTGTGACTATTTTTTTAAAGAAAATGCAGCATCTAATATTGAGTGAACATTCAATCTATATTAGTCCGTCTCCTTTCTACCTCCTTTCTGTCACTTTGTACTAATCCTTTAATTCTGGAGGAGAGAACTCTCAGTATAAAAGCATAATTATTCCTGCCAAAAATTTTTCCCAACTTTTATTGCTTTGTAGTAGATGATGTAGTGTGATGTTTCATTCCAAGGAAATACAAGTGGTGCTAGAAAATTTTGCTGGAAGTTTTTGATATGTCATGGTATGTGTGCCATTTATAGTACTAGAGGAAATACCTATGAGAGCAGTGTATTAGGCATTGCTCATATGCCCTAAAAACAGAGGATGAGTATTTTGAAAGACATACTGGGTTTTTCATAGCACCATCTAATGCTGAATTTGGGCCACTGATGTTAAGAGAGCAGTTTCCATGGTTACCACCATTTAAACCAATTACAGCTTGAGGTTTGTCAACCTTCATTCTGTTCTATCTCTCTGACATCATCCTGCTATAGTGTCTATTTTCCTGATTTATTTTGAGAACACATCTGAGCAATTTTCAAGATGAATATGATACTTGAATAAAATCAAAAAAGTTATAATTTTTATGTGAATTGGTAACATTTTAAATGCTTTTTTAAAATTTTATTGATGCATTTCCTTTTCATGCATTTAAAAATTAATTCAACATAGTGATATCATCCTATATGGTTGAAATAAACCTTAGAATTCATATCTTTGGATCCCTAAGCATCTTCAAAGACAGGACTATTTAAAGATAAAAAAGGTAAGAAGTTTTTCTTAGAGAACCTGTGGAAAAGAATCAAAAACTCTATATGGAAGAACCATTAACTTGTTCTCCGAGATAAAAATAGTGATTTTAACATTAAGAGATGTGTGTGTATGTGTGTACAATAGTTTATTTATATATATAAATGTATATATATGTAAACTATTTTAGAAGGAAATACTGACTATACTAAAGCAACTTTGGCAAATGACAAATTTCAAATCCTGTTTGCAGGAAAAAATTAGTGTTTGACTGAAAGATCATAGTTTTACTATAGAAGCTTAATTTAAAGGAAATTTGTAAATAAATGAAAAACATTGTATTTCATTACTACCAAGCTACTTTACAATAGAATTTAGTTGGTACTGAAACAAAATGAGTTGTCATAAAAACTAAGAAATAGATAAAAGTACTAAAATATGCAAACTCTTTAAATTTATAGCTTATTGTCGTGCCTATCTGCAAGTTTGAACTGGGCAACTGTTGAGGATGAGAGGGTGAAGGTGGAGATTCAATTCTATTTATGAAATTCTGTATATTTTGAGGTAATTTGGATGATCCCTAGGTGGGGTAGGGAGGCAGAAGGGCAGTACATGTTATTCTTCATTATGAGCTGTCATGGACCTGAAGCACGTTTTTGGCAAAACCCAGACACAAACTATTTTCCTTCTTTGTATTTATGTCAGAGAGTAATATAGCTGCTCCCTAGCTTATACATATGTCTGAAATCAATTAAATCTTTACATTGATGTGGTCCAAGATTTGCCTTATACAGCAGGTCATTATAGTATGAGAGTCATATTATAAGTAAGGTTGCCAAATAAAATCACGACACCCCATTAAACTTGAATTTCAGATAAATGAAAAATGTTCAGATAGTAGCAGAAGACTTTTTTGTGTGTGTGTGCTTTAAGTGAAAGTTTACAAACCAGGTCAGACTATCATAAAAAAAAAATTATAAACACCTTGCTATATACTCTTAATTGCTCTCCCCCTGATGAGACAGCACACTCCTTCCCTCCACTCTCTCTTTTCCTGTCCATTTGGCCAGCTTCTGACCCCTCTACCCTCTCATCTCTCCTTCAGACAGGAAATGCCAACATGATCTTATATGTCTACCTGATCCAAGAAGCTCATTCTTGATGGGTATCATTGTCTATCCCGTAGTCCAGTCCAATCCCTGTCTGAAGAGTTGGCTTTGGGAATGGGTTTCTACCTTGGGCTAACGGAAGGTCTGAGGACCATGACCTCCAGGGTCATTCTGGTCTCAGCCAGACCATTAAGTCTGGTTTTTTTTCAAGAATTTGGGGTCTGCATCCTGCTGCTCTGCTGCTCCCTCGGGGGTTCTCTGTTTTGTTCCCTATCAGGACAGTCATCAGCTGTAGCCGGGCACCATCTAGTTCTTCCGCAGTCAGGCTAACGTAGCCTCTGCTTTATCTGGGCCTTTCTGCCTCTTGGACTCATAATTACCTTGTGTCTTCGGTGTTCTCCATTCTCCTTTGCTCCAGGTGGATTGAGACAAATTGATGCATCTTAGATGGCCGCTTGCCAGTGTTTAAGACCCCAGACGCCACTCTCCAAAGTGGGATGCAGAATGTTTTCTTAATAGATTTTATTATGCCAGTTGACTTAGATGTCCCCTGAAAGCATGGTCCCCAAACCTCCACCCCTGCTATGCTGGCCTTTGAAGCATTCAGTTTATTCAGGAAACATCTTTGCTTTTGGTTTAGTCCAGTTGTGCTGACTTCTCCTGTATTGTGTTTTATCTTTCTCTTCACCTAAAATAGTTCTTATCTACTATCTAATTAGTGAAAACCCCTTTCCCTTTCTCCCTCTCTCCCCCTCTTGTAAGCATCACAGAATATTCTCTTCTCTGTTTAAACTGTCTTGAGTTCTTATAATAGTGGTCTTATACAGTTTTAGTCCTTTTGCAGCTGACTAATTTAACTCAGCATGACTTCTAGATTCCTCCATGTTATGAAACGTTTCACAGATTCATCATTGTTCTTTATTGATGCATAATATTCCATTGTGTGCATATACCATAGTTTATATATCCATTCATCCATTGATGGGCAGCTTGGTTGCTTCCATCTTTTTGGTATTGTAAACAGTGCTGCAGTGAACATGGGTGTGCATATATCTGTTCGTGTAAAGGCTCTTATTTCTCCAGGATATATTCTAAGGAGTGGGATTGCTGGATCGTATGGTAGTTCTATTTCAAGTTTTTTAAGGAAGCCCCAAATCGATTTCCAAAGTGGTTGTACCATTTGACATTCCCACCAGCAGTGTATAAGTGTTCCAATTCTCCACAGCCTCTCCAACATTTATCCTTTTGTGTTTTTTGGATTAATTCCAGCCTTGTTGGAGTAAGATAGAATCTCATTGTAGTTTAGATTTGCAAGCCTCAAATGGCTAATGATTGTGAGCATTTTTCTCACGTATCTGTTAGCTACCGCAGTGTCTTCTTTAGTGAAGGGCCTGATCATATTCTGTGCCCATTTTTTAATCGGATTATTTGTCTTTTTGTAGTTGAGGTTTTGCAGTATCATGTAGATTTTAGAGATCAGACGCTGATCAGAAATGTCGTAGCTAAAAACTTTTTCCCAGTCTGTAGATAATCTTTTTACTCTTTTGATGAAGTCTCTGGATGCGCATAGGTGTTTCATTTTTAGGAGCTCCCAGTTATCTGGTTTCTCTTCTGCATTGTTAGTAATGTTTTGTATACCGTTTATGCCATGTATTAGGGCTCCTAGCTTTGTCACTATTCTTTCTTCCATGATCTTTATCATTTTAAATTTTATATTTAGGTCTTTGATCCATTTTAAGTTAGTTTTCCTGCATGGTGTGAGGTATGGGTCTTGCTTCTTTTTTATGCAGATGGATATCCAGTTATGGCAGCACCATTTGTTGAAAAGACTGTCTTTTCCCCATGTAACTGACTTTGAGCCTTTTTCAAATATCAGCAGCTCATATGTGAATGGAGTGATGTCTGGATTCTCAATTCTGTTCCGATCGTCTATCTGTTGTTGTACCAGTAACAGGCTGTTTTGACTACTCTGGCTGTATAAATAGGTTCTAAAATCAGGTAGAGTAAGGCCTCTCAACTTTCTTCTTTTTCAGTAATGCTTTACTTATCCGGGGCCTCTTTCCCTTCCATATGAAGTTGGTGATTTGTTTCTCCATGTCTTTAAAAAATGTCGTTGGAATTTGGATGGGAATTGCATTGTATCTATAGATGGCTTTTGGTAGAACAGACATTTTTACAATGTTAAGTCTTCCTATCCATGAGCAAGGTATGTTTTTCCACTTATATAGGTCTCTTTTGGTTTCTTGCAGTACTGTCTTGTAGTTCTCTTTGTACAGGTTTTTTACCTCTCAGTAAGATTTATTCCTAAGTATTTTATCTTCTTGGGGGCTACTGTAAATGGTATTGAGTTGGTGATTTCCTCCTTGATTTCTTTTTTGCTGCTATAGAGGAATCCAACTGATTTTTGTGTGTTTATGTTGTATCCTGATCCTCTGCTGAACTCTTCTATTAGTTTCAGTAGTTTTCTTGAGGATTCTTTAGGGTTTTCTATGTGTAACATCATGTCCTTTGTAAATAGAGGTACTTTTACTTCTTCCTTACCAATCTGGATGCCTTTATTTCTTTATCTAGCCTAACTGCTCTCTGGCTAGGACCTCCAGCACAGTGTTGAATAAGAGTCATGAGAAAGGGCATCCTTTTCTGGTTCCTGATCTCAAGAGGAATGCTTTTTTTAGACTCTCTCTTTTTAGGATGATGTTGACTATTGGCATTGTGTAAATGCCCTTTATTATGTTGAGGAATTTTCCTTCTATTCCTATTTTGCTGAGAGTTTTTATCATGAATGGTTGTTGAACTTTGTCAAATGCCTTTTCTGCATCAATTGATAGACTCATGTGGTTCTTGTCTTTTGTTTTATTTATATGATGGATTACATTAATTGGTTTCCTAATGTTGAACCCTCCCCGCATATGTGATATGAATCCCACTTGGTCATGGTGAATTATCTTTTTGATATGTTGTTGAATTCTATCGGCTAGAGTTTTGTTGAAGATTTTTGCATCTAAGTTCATAAGGGATATAGGTCTGTAATTTTCTTTTTTTGTGGTGTCTTTACCTGGTTTTGGTATCAGGGATATGGTGGCTTCATAGAATGAGTTTGGTAGTATTCTGTCCTTTTTTATGTTCTGAAATACCTTCAGTAGTGTGTTAATTCTTCTCTGAAAGTTTGGTTGAAGTCTGCAGTGAAGCCGTCCAGGCCAGGGCTTTTTTTGTTGGGAGTTTTTTGATTACCTTTTCAATCTCTTCTGTTGTTATTGGTCTATTTAGTTGTTCTTCCTCTGTGTTAGTTTAGGTAGGTAGTGTGTTTCTAGGAATTCATTTCTTCTAGGTTTTCAAATTTGTTAGAGTACAGTTTTTCGTAGTAATCTGATATGATTCTTTTAATTTCAGTTGGGTCTGTTGTGATATCGCCCATCTCATTTCTTATTTGGTTTATTTGCTTCCTCTCCTGTTTTTCTTTTGTCAGTTTGGTCAATGGTTTATCAATTTTGTTGATTTTTTTCAAAGAACCAGCTTTTGGTCTTGTTAATTCTTTCAGTTGTTTTTCTGTTTTCTATTTCATTTAGTTCTGTTCTAATTTTTATTATTTCCTTTCTTCCAGTGCCTGAAGGTTTCATTTGTTGCTCTCTTTTCTATTTGTTCAAGTTGTGGGGATAATTCTTTGATTTTGGCACTTTGCTCTTTTTTGGATGTGTGCACTTATTGGTATAAATTGACCTCTGAGCATTGCTTTCATTGTGTCCCAAAGGTTCTGATAGGAAGTGTTTTCATTCTCATTGGATTCTATGAATGTCTTTATTCCATCCTTCATGTCTTCTATAATCTGTTCTTTTTTAAGCAGAGTATTGTTCAGTTTCTAAGTGTTTGATTTCTTTTTCCTGCTTTTTTCTGTTATTGATTTCTACTTTTAAGGCCTTATGGTGGTATAGTGGTTAAGTGCTATGCCTGCTAACCAAAGAGTGGGCAGTTCGAATCCACTAGGTGCTCGTTGGAAACTTTATGGGACAGTTCTACTCTGCTCTATAGGGTCGCTATGAGTAGGAATCAACTAGACAACACTGGGTTTGGTTTTGGTTTTGGTTTGGTTTATGGTCAGAGAAGATGCTTTGTAATATTTCAGTGTTTTAGATTCTGCCAAGGCTTGGTTTATGACCTAATATATTCTAGAGAATGTTCTGTGTGCATTTGGCTGCTGTTGAGTGGAGTGTTCTGTGTATGTTTATAAGGCCAAGGTGGTTGATTGTGGCATTTAGATCTTCCGTGTCTTTACTGAGCTTCTTTGTGGATGTCCTGTCCTTCACCGAATGTGGTGTGTTGAAGCCTCCAACTCTAACTGTGGTGGTGTCTATCTTACTTTTCAATGCTCTTAGAGTTTGTTTTATGTATCTTGCAGCCCTGTCACTGGATGCATAAATATTTAATGTGGTTATATCCTCCTGGTATATTGTCCCTTTAATCGTTATGTAGTATCCTTCCTTATCCTTTGTGGTGGATTTAACTTTAAAGTCTATTTTTTCAGAAATTAATATTGCCACTTCTGCTCTTTTTTGATTGTTGTTTGCTTGATATATTTTTTTTCCATCCTTTGAGTTTTAGTTTGTTTGTGTCTCTCAGTCTAAGGTGTGTCTCCTGTAGGCAGCATATAGACAGATCATGTTTTTTAACCATTCTGCCACTCCCTGTCTCTTTATCAGTGCATTTAGTCCATTAACATTCAGTGTAATTATGGATAGGTATGAATTTCGTGCTGTCATTTTGATGTCTTTTTTTGTGTGTTGTTAACAGTTTCTTTTTCCCACTTAAGTTTTTGTGTTGAGTAGTTTATCTTTATATATTGTCTTTTCCTCTTTTTTGTTGTTGTTGATTTCGTTTCTGCTGAATCTCTTTTTTTTTTTTCTTGTATTTTATTTTGATGAGTAGGATAGTCTCCTTTCTGGCTACCTAAGTATTTACCCCTATTTTTCTAAGTTTAAACCTAACTTTTATTTCTTTATATTGTCTGGTCTTCCTCTCCATATGAAAGATCTGTGGCTACATTTCTTAGTCCCTCTTTATTATTTTAATGTTGTCTTTTTTTACATAATGACATCACTGTTTCCCTGTTTTGAGCATTTTTTTATCTTGATTTGTTTTTGTAATTTCCCCATCTGGGTTAACATCTGATTGCTCTGTCCAGTGTTCTAGTCTTGGGGTGATACCTGATATTATTGATTTTCTAACCAAAGAACTCCCTTTAGTATTTCTTGTAGTTTTGGTTGGTTTGTATGAATTCCCTAAACTTCTGTGTATCTGGAAATGTCTTAATTTCACCTTCATATGTGAGAGAGAGTTTTGGTGGATATATGAATCTTCGCTGGCAGTTTTTTCTTTCAGTGCTTTATATAAGTTATCGCGTTGCCTTCTTGCCTGCACGGTTTCTGCCGAGTAGTCCAAGCTTATTCTCATTGAATGTCTTTTGTAGGTGGCTTTTTTTCATTTATCCCTAGCGGCTCTTAAAATTTTCTATTTAGATTTGGTTTTGGCAAGTTTGATTATAATATGTCTTGGTGACTTTCTTTTAAAATCTACCTTATGTGGAATTCGATGAGCATCTTGGATTGATATCTTCTCATTTTTCATGATATCAGGGAAGTTTTCTGCCAAGAAATCCTCAACAATTCTCTATGTATTTTCTGTTATCCCTCCCTGTTCTGGTACTCCAGTCACTCATAGGTTATTTTTCTTGATAGAGTCCCACATGATTCTTAAGGTTTCTTCATTTTTTTTAATTCTTTTATCTGATTTTTCTTCAGATATATTAGTGCCAAGTGCTTTATCTTCAAGGTCACCAATTCTGCCTTCCACTCGATTCTACTCCTCTATTGAGTTGTCTAATTCTGTAATTTTATTGTTAATCTCCTCAATTTCTGGTTTTTGTCTCTGTATGGATTCTTACAACTTATTAAACTTATGTTCTTGAATACTCTTTTTAATTTCTTCAACTTTTTTATCTGTGTATTCCTTGGCTTGTTCTGCATATTGCCTAATCTCCTTCCTGATGTCTTTAAGAGTTCTGTATATTAATCTTTTGAATTCTGCACCTGGTAATTCCAGGAAGGCACCTTCATCCAGAAGATCTTTTGATTCTCTGTTTTTAGAGCTTGTTGAAGTGATCATGGTGTGTTTATTGATGTGGTTTGATATTGAATGTTGTCTCTGAGCCATCTATAAGTTATTGTATTAGTTTATTTTATGGTTGCTTACTGTATCCTAGTTTCTTGCTTTGTTTTTTTTTTTTTTTGATATTCCCAAATGGGTAGCTTGAGTGAGCTAGCTTGATTATTTTCACCTTTAGAGCTCTGATGTCCTGTCACCAAATGGCTAGAGCTGTTATCAGGTATATGATGAGCTTATGAGTCCATTCAGTTTTCTTTTATGGATTCAGCTCAAGTGTCCAGGTAGCTGATCTTCAAGTGTGTGGTACAGGCTCTGTTCTACAGTCTTAGAGGGGCAGGAGTGTTTGGCATAGGTACCGGTATCTGTTAGGCAGGAGCCTGAGAACCATCCCCCCGAATGTCTCTGAGGAAAGCGCATCCCTGTTCCCTAGAGCGTATGGGTGGGTGGGTTCTGCAGATGAACCATGGGCACCCAGTGCTTTTGGTTGTAAGGACTGGGGGACTGGGAGGTACCAGTTATCCTCGGACCCCTGTCATGGGTGGCTGGGTGACTTGAGTGGAGCCACCAGTCTTTATGCCCCTGGTGTGGGTAGGTTAGGACCCTGTTGAATAGGCAAAGCGATGTCAAATATCAAACACCCACCTCTCCGCCACACAGCTTAAACAGTTGCAGTCTGCCAGCAAAGGCCTGTTCTTCTCAAATCAGCCCACACATGTCCATGCAGGAGGGAAAGGTATTCAAAGTCCACGGACCATTTATGCCTGGACAAGAGCCACTTCTGCCCTGAGCTTCCCAGGTTAGTGGAGCTGGCAAATTATCTTTTCCCCCTGTTGTGAATTTATTCCTTCTCCAAGTCCAGGAGCATACCTCAGGGTACTCAAATGGGCCTATCTCAGGCCCAGGGAAATCAACAGCCACTGAAGCTGGCCTGGAGCCAGGGGCTCAGTAAAATGTATGCAAATACTTAACTTTTGCTGAGAGTGCCATTCTTCTCTGGTTCCAGAGGTGTGAGTAGGCTGTGCGGCTGGCTGCTTCTCCCTGAAGAAACTGCAGTGTAGTGTTACCACCAACCTTCCACAGCCGCTCCTGGGAGTGGTGCCTGAGGGATCTAGCAATTCAGGTCAAGCAACTCCTCTCCGCTTCTGAACAGTCTCTCTCTCCCCCTACCACTCAGTCTGTTTTCTAACTTTGCCTTTGATGTTCAGGGTTCCTAGCTTGTCATAAATATAATCGTTTCACTTCATTTTTTGGGTCTTTGTTGTAAGAGGGATCGCCAGAAGGCTATAGCAGAGACTGTTTAACTTCTCTTTTTGACTTAACTTCGGTCAAATTAGTAGTGTATTTCATCCACAGGGATAGAATGAGTTCCTAACACCACAACTAAACCTTTTAGTCTCCTGAGAATAATCTCTCTAGCAAATTGCAAACAGTTGATTTCTGAGTGTTTCTGTGTGATAGTATGAGTACATACACATAGTTTATGGCATCTGTAACTTTCAGAATGGGAGTGCATGAATGGCAAAAAACCCACTGTCTTCGAGTCATTTCTGACTCTTAGCTACCCTATAGGACAGAGCAGATCTGCGCAATAGAATTTCCAAGGAGCAGCTAGTGAATTCAAACCTCCAACCTTTTGGTTAGTAGCTGTAGTTCTTAACCACTGTGCCATCAGGGCTCCTGTTGAATGATTGGCAAGCACCACAAAATAATTCAGATTCATACACCTTGTCTTAGTTATCTAGTGTCATTATAACAGAAATAACACAAGTAGATGGCTTCAATACACAGAAATTTATTTTCTCACAGTTTAAAACCCATTGCTGTCGTGTCTACAAGTCCAAATTCAAAGCACCGACCATAGGGGAACACTTTTTCTGTCTGTCAGCTCTGGAGAAAGGTCCTTGTCTCTTCAGCTTTTGTTTCCTGGTTCCTTGGAGATCTCTGTGTGTCTTACCCAGTGCTGTCGAATCGATTCCGACTCATGTGTCTTAGTATCTGTCTTATCCCATCTCTGCTCTGCTCCCTTGTTTAATCTCTTTTATATCTCAAAAGAGATACACCCTACCCTAATTCTACCTCATTAACATAACAAAGACAACCCATTCCCAAATGGGATTGTAACCACAGGTATATAGGTTAGAATATACAAACACATTTTGGGGGGGATATAATTCAATCCATAACACACCTTTATACTAGATGTTTCCTGAATACATTACCCAGCATAAATATTGTTAAGTAGTCATGTTTGTCAGGTTTGGAGTAACCTTTCAGTAATCAAATAACTGTAGGTGGTATTTAGTACTCATTCATTAATTACTATTATCCCAATATTACTGCCTGGTAGGAATAAACCTCAATAAAATAAATCTTCATCTGCCACTTAAGTAGATGAACAGGAGTGACATTTTCAACATATTTTCAGAGTGGTTTAGCTTGTCTGTGTTCTGTACCTCCCTCTTCTTTACATTGCCACCTATTCTTGAAATGTTAGTTGCCATGGAGTTGGTTCTGACTTATGGTAACCTTACACATAACAGAACCAGATGTTGCCTGGTCCTGGGCTGTTTTCTTGATTGTTGGTGTTTTTTGAGTCATTTTTTGCAGCTGTTGTATCACTCAACTTCATTGAAGGTTTCCCTTGTTTCATTGGCCCTCTGTTTTCCCAAACATGATGTCATTTTCTAGCAATTGGTCTTTCCTGATGATGCATCAAAAGCAAACAGTCAAAGTTTCACCACCCTTGCTTCTAAGGAATATTCTGGTTGTATTTCTTCTAAAACTGATTTGCCTGTTCCTCTTGCAGTCCGTAGTATATTCAGTATCTTTGCCAACACCACAATTCGAATGCATCAACTCTTCTTCTG
Source organism: Elephas maximus indicus (assembly GCF_024166365.1). Classification (NCBI taxonomy): domain Eukaryota; kingdom Metazoa; phylum Chordata; class Mammalia; order Proboscidea; family Elephantidae; genus Elephas; species Elephas maximus. Next base: position 45,461,497 of record NC_064823.1, read on the forward strand.
TCTTCCTTTTTCACTATCCAGATTTCACATGCATATAAGGTGGTGATTGAGAAGACCATGGCATAAGCCAGGCACACCTTACTCATCTTTGTTTTTGAAAACCTGCAATAAGCCTTTTGCAGCAAATTTGCCCAATGCAGTATGTTGTCTGAGTTTTTGGCTGCTGTTTACATGCACATTGGTAGTTGATCCAAGTAGAAGGAAATTGTTGACAACTTCAATTTCTTTTCCGTTTATCATGATGTTTACCAGTCCAGTTGTAAGGATTTTTGTTTTCTTCACATTCGGGTGTAGTCCATACTGAAAACTATATATAGTTTTTGACCTTCCTCAGTAAGTGCTTTAGGATACCATCATTTTCAGCAAGCCGAGTTGTGTCATCTAAATATCACAAGTTGTTAATGAGTCTTCATCCAGTCCTGATGCTGTATTCTTCTACATCTAGTTCAGTTTCTCAGATTTTTTGTTCAGCATGCAGATTGAATAAGTAAGATGAAAGAGTACAACTCTGCCTTTTCCAATTTTGATTCTACATGGTATCCCCTTGTTCTGTTTGAATGACTGCTTCCTGATTCATGTACAGATTCCGCATGAGCACAATTATGGATTCTGGAATCACCATTCTTCACAATGTTATCCATAATTTATGATCCACACAGTTGAATGCCTTCATACATTCAAAAAAACACAGATAAGCATCTTTCTGGTATTCTCTGCTTTTGGCCAAGATCCATCTGACAAGAGCAATGATAGCCCACGTTCCATATCCTCTTCTAATCCAGTTTGAGCCTTTTTTTTAATTATCTCCATAAGAATGTATGATATTAATGATATTGTTCAATAATTTCCACATTCCTGAGTTAAGTATAAACCTGAAATAAGCTTAGATGTTATAAGAACGTATAAATTTGAAGTCTGATGATCACTTTAACTGATAATGTATGAGTAATATTATCCTTTTCATTTTGTAGCAAGATATACAATGAATTGCAAATATAATAAAGTCATTTTTGCATTTAAAAGTTCTGCATATGTTTATATTGAATTACTTTTTTCTGTACGTATTTGGATAAATAGTAGAAAAGTGTGATGAACTCTGAATTTATTTTTCACTTTTATCACCTTAGATAATGTATAGGTTGAGAGGATTTATTATCTTAAAACATTAGGCTTTGAATTTCATAATTTAATTGAAGTAAAACCAATTATTTTGGTTAGAGTTATAATACAATTTTAAAGTTTTAGCTAAAGCAAATTTTTATATTAATCTGAAGAAGCAGAAATATTCTTTATGAAATACTTATCCAGCAAAAGAAAACCTATCAGTGCTGTGATGGGTCCACACCACCATCAGTGAAAAGACAGTGGGATGCCTTTTTTTTTTCCTTATTCAGTATTTATAAATCAAATATGCTACCAAATAAACTTAGGTTCAACAGAACCGTTAGCTCCATTCATATCCTAAGTTTCAAAAGTATTTTAGAGATTTTTAACTGTATAAATGAGAAGCTAACTAGATTCAGTTTCTTGCTTTCTTTTAGGAGTAAATATAAATTAAAAGTTTAAATTATCATAATCTTTATGTGTAATCTAATTTTAATAATGACTCAATTTTTTTTTAAACCTGAGCCAAATATAACTGATTATGGCCAGTAGGCTACTAATTTGTGAGAAAACAATAGAAGTTGTTAACAGGAGACTACCAATTCTGGGGGAATTAGAGAACCTTCCCTAAGGAAATAATATTAAGGTAATACGAAATCAACTAAGTGACATTGTCGAGAGAGTAGGAAGAGTGGAGAGTAAGTTGAGGGAGCAGAGAACATTCTAGACAGATGAGAGAAAATACTCAAGAGCCTAAAAAAACAACTCCAGGAAGTCCTGAATGACTGGAGCATTGAAAGCAAAAGGGAAAGTGGCTGCAAAAGGTAGACAAAGAATGATCATGCAGAATTGTGCAGGCCACATTAGGGGTATTATAAAAATACTTTTGTAGAGGTATGATATTTCTTTTCAATGTTTTTAAAAGAATGAAAAGTATCATTGAATGAAAATAACATCAGTTACTAAAATATGAGTGCTATATTGCTATTTGTAGAATATTCCTGGCCTCTGTATATTCCCTTCATGGAGCTCCATGCACGGGCAAAGCAAAAGGTTCTTAACATAATTGCTCCTAATAGTTATACATCCTTCTTTTTTTCTGGCTTGTAGCCACATATAGAGTGGGGAGCTGTCTTGGTAAAAGAGTAGAGCAACTTTAAGCACACAATTGCTCAGTGAAGATTTTTATTGTCAAGCCTGTAAAATTGATGCCATTATACCTGAAGTTGAGAATCCATTAATCATTCACATTTTCTGCTGTAGCTACGTGATGTTCACGCATGTCTATTTCTAAATGCATCTTTATGAAATTACAAAAGGATGATCATAATGGAAATTAAATATGGTCATTTTAGTTATGTCCCTTCTCCACCCCCACCCCACCCATATAAATTACATATTAATATTAATGTCTAGATGGCATATTAAATTTTTCTGAGTTTAAAATTGGTTAAGGATAAATGAGGAAGTAGCTAATTTGTTTTTATTAACATGGTTGTATAGTCACCAAAATAAAAGCTCCATAAAAATTTATTTGCAGAATCTCATTAGATTATGTTAGTCTTCTTTGGGAGGAAAATACTGCATTATTTTATGGAAAGGGGGAAATTTGAAAACAGATGTTAGAATACATGACTTCTGAGCTGAAATAAATGTTTGTGAAAAACACAATGCCAGTAGAATAGCTGATGAAGACCCAAGTTGTGAAATGATTCTAGGAAGCTGGAAGAATTCTTTTAACACTGACCTAGTTGTTGCTCTTGAAGCATACCACTAATTTTTAATATGGAATTAGCTTATAAGGTTAAAAGAAAGATTTGGTGTGTGCTGGGAACTGTAGTGAAAAATAAGGTCGGGGTGATTTGAATTTTCTGTTTACCTTGAAAATGGAGAATAGAATACTAATACATCTTAAACCTGGTTCCAAGTTTTCAAGAATTTAATAGTAAGGCCCTTCTATATAGAGGAGCTGCTTGTTTAATAATTAATAAGAGTTTCTACTCAGAATTTTTTTGAGCAGTCCAAAATTTATCTTATAGTTTAGATCAGTGATAGTAAACATATTTTGCTTCAAGTTACCAATGATAGAATTTGTTTATATTTGTTTTACTACTAAGCATGTAAGGTGATTTAAAGAGCATTTTCACTTTTGAAATACATTAAAAGTATTCAACTTCAAAAACCTTTGAAACAGAAACTGTGCTTAAAATTTTTCTACATATATTGCTGATGGCTAGTGCAAGTAAGAATATAAGGATTAAAATATAACATATTTACAAATTACATTTAGCATGTGTTGTTATATATGTGACTTGTATTTTAATTATTTAGTAATGCTCATGGGTCCCATATCTTCTCTTTCCTCTATCTAGCCCCATACCCTTATACATTTATTATAAAAATGAAAGTAACCTAATGAACTGCCTGTCTTAAATTGTGATCTTCAACATAATGGAAAATAACTTTTTCCCGTATGTCCCTTCTGAGTGTTCATAAGTGGGCTGAGTCAAACAGAATAAATAAAAAATTAGCAGCCTAGATTGGAGAAAAGAAAAAGATTAATATGCCAAGGTGCTTATATAGTAGTTATTCCAAATTATGTATCGTAGAAAGAATGCCTAGAATTTTGTTAAAAGAAATTAATTACTTTGAAAAATTCAAAGCATTTCAATCTATGAATACAAATATCTATCAATTATAGGAAAAATGCTTACTGAACTTGAACACAGGTTCTAGATGCCACAAAAATCAAAGACTCCTGTTTTGTTTCTGATTCATCATTAAGTCAAAAGAAAGAGAGAAAATGATGGCTGCAACTGACCTGTACTAAATCTTTGGAGCTACTGTATTGTTCTTTTTCTGAGGTATACTGTGTACCATTATCAACACCAGCTGCTGTGCATCACTAATATCTACCCACTCAGCTGCTAAATGATAGACAATTATGTTAAGAATGGAAAACAGTTTGTGTCCACATACCAGTAATTTTTATTGCATTCCCTGTTTATTTCTCACTTCACTGTAAACATTCAATAGCAGAGATGATAGATGCTTAACAAAATATGCCAGTAATTGCATAAGCATATCCTGGATTTGAAACGCTGGATGAGTTAAAGAGCCCAGTAACATATTGTACCATCCTCTCCCTCTTAGACTGCATAGTCGAGACTGCGTTTCTAAAATACAGTTATTCATTCATCCAACAAATATTTATTGACTTCCTACTATGAGTCTATGTATGCATATATAAGTGTGTGTGTGTGTGTGTATATATATATATATGTATAATTTAGTCTTATGGCTGGTTTGGTGCCGTGGTGGTGCAGTGGTTAAGAGCAATGGCTGCTTACCAAAAGTTCGGCAGTTCAAATCCACCAGCTGCTCTTTGGAAACTGGGGGGGGTAGTTCTGCTCTGTTCTGTAGGGTCACTATGAGTCAGGATCAACTCAATGGCAACATTTTTTTTGTTTTTTAATGGCTGGTTTATCATATCTTTGTACTGGCCGACACTTTTAACGTGGGTTATTTTAATTACATGTGATATTACCTCCTTATTCCGGTAAGTCACTTGACTAGTTGTGCATTAGTTTTCTAATCTATACGGTGGGAGAGTTCCACTTCCCTCTCAGAATTGCCCTGTATAATTAATAGGATTTGGAATCCAGTGGGACAGTAAATGTGTGGATAGATTCTGATAACTGAGGTGGTAGGGAAAACAAGGATGGGTAGATGGGTGTGGCACTAGGAAAAATAGTGAGTTAAGTTTTAGATATATGCTTAAGGTGCTTATAGGGAACCTAGATTGAGAAGCAGAGGCACTGTTAGAGATTTTTAAGTTTAAAAAGTTGAAGATTCATCTAGTGGTAGTGTGTAAGGATAGACTTGAGGCAGAAGAAAATAAAGACAGGATTGCAGATATAATATTCTATAATCCATATATGAGCATATGAAAACATAGTTTAAAGCTGTCTTAGAGAAGAAAGAAGAAGCAATTTCAACTTTAATTCTTTCAAAGGAAGAATTAAAGGGATTTAGTGAATAGACAAGTTAGATAAGATTTTTTGAAAACTGGGTTACCAGGATGGTAGTAGTATCATGAATTGAAATGAGAAATCGTGAATGAAAACATATTTTAGAATGAGGATGATGAGTTTCATTTTAGATGAATTACAGGTAGGTGACAGTGGGAAATCCAATTATAAATGTAATAAATTCTGAGCTGGAATTCAGAAGTCTACGCACTGGTTCTGTTGCTCCGTGTGAGAAAGTTAATCTCATTACGGCCTCTGGTTTCTTAAATGTAAAATGAGATTGTAATAATAAATCTACCAGTATTACTGGGTTGTTGTGAGAATCAAGTTGAATTATATGTATGATGGTTACCATATATTCTACAGTACTATTGCAGCGTAGTATATTTTGATTATTAGGGAAGAAATGTTGATTTAGGGTTTAACACTGTAGAAATGTTCCATGAAGTTGAAAACCACAATGATTTCTTAGAAAGGATGGGTATGTTCAAAGCAGAGCACAGACCAAGTACTGAGCTTTATGAGCTACTATCTCATATTAGAGGTGAAAGTAGGAAGATGAGCTTACAGAAGAAGAGAAGGAGATTTCGGGGTATGACTACGATATTAAGGTATACTAAAGTGAAGTCAAAAATTATTATCGAGATTTTTTTTTTTAATGTAACAGTATTTAAACCACCGCATGCCATAAAAACTGATCATTTTCTTTTCCAGGATATGGTGGATTTCATACAACACTCCACCTGATGCCTTCTTTAATTTTAGACACTCCAGCCTTCCTCAGAGGTTCTGTTGCGTGTAACTCCGAGTGCTGGGTTTAGTTTTACTTTTTGGTTTTGAGGAATGAAGCCCTATTCAAGATAGCTCAAGTAAAAAGAATTTTTTAAATGTTTGTGCAGTAAACTAAAACGGAAAAAGACTTAAGGGCCAAGATGGCTCTAGAGAACTGCTTCTTATATTGATCATAAGCTGCATGATCTTTTTACTTTTTATGACAACTCTGCTTCTTATGGAAACCCTGGTGACACACTGGTTAAGAGGTACAGCTACTAACCAAAAGGTCCACAGTTCAAATCCACCACGTGCTCCTTGGAAACCATATGGGGCAGTTCCACGGTGTCCTGTAGGGTCGCTATGAGTTGGAATCGACTCGGCAGCAGTGGGTTTGGTTTTCTACTTCTTGTATTTTTTCATGTGCATGAGTTATCTTTCCTTTTCTCTATGATATGATGTGTTCAGCTTATTCAGGTTTATTGTTCCCTCATATCTATAACCCTTACTTTCACCTCATACTTTTTCTGGAGACATCTTTTCAGCCAATGCTGACCTTACCCAGAAAGAACTATGTGATTGACCAAAGTCATTTATCATAGTTTTTGTTTTTGTAAGTTAATTAAAGTTTTGTTTTGTTTTATTTTTTCTTCACTCAGGGAACCTGTCTTAGATTTCCTTGGTATGTACCAGATCTCCTAACATGGGCCTTTTGCCTAATAGGCCAGAGAACCTAAACCGATTTTAATGTATTATGTTGGTTAAGCCTATAAGCATTGTAGAAGATCTTAGTCTCTAAATTGTTAAACCAGTATTTTGTTTTTAATTTAAATTATTTAGCCTGAAAAATGAAAGGCTGATGTGTAATATTTTATTTCTAAACTTATTTTAATTATTATTAATTATTTAAAATCTGCTGTACAACACAATAAAGGGAACAGCATAATTTGAGGTATTTCTGGTACTTTCAATTCTTCTCCATATAAATAGCAGTACAGGTAATTTCTCAAGTTAGTTGTTTTATGTTCAAATTCAGTTATATTTGTCTGTTTTCTAGTTGTTTTACGAATTTTAATAACAATATTTCCTCATGTATGTTTTTTATAGGCTAACATTAAAATTTGTTTGGTCAGCAATGTGGTATACCAGAAAGAACATGTGCTCTGGAGTCAAATTCTCTTCATTTGAATCCCAGGTCCCTCAGGTGACCTAACTGGTCCTCAGTTTCGTATTTTAAAGCTACAATAACCACTACAGTGTTTGTTGGCTCAGAGGAACAGAGTGGGGAGCCCAGAAGTGGACCTGTGTGTTGCCAACTGATTTTCAACCAAGTGAAAAGCAACTCAGTGGAGAAAGGATAGTCTTTTCAATAGCTATTTCTGAAAAGTATTGGATCTCTGTATGAAAAAAAATGAACTTTGATCCAAAACTCACATAATATGTACAAATTTACTTCAAATGGATCTAAAACTATAAAATGTCTAGAGGAAAACATAGGAGGATTTTTCTTTTTTACCTTAGATTAGGCAAAGATTTCTTAGATATGACACCTAAAGCATGGTTTGTAAAAGAAAAAAAATTAGAAGTGGTAGGAGGAAGGGGTTATAAAAAAGCATGAGGAAGCTTTTAGGGATGATTCAGTTGTGGTAAAGGTCAAAATTTGTCCAACTGTACATTTCAAGTTAGTGCAGTTTATTGTATGTCAGTTATACCTCCTTAAAGTGGTTTTAAACAAAAAGGAGGGGGTGGGGAGATGTTAAGCAGTGTTTTTACAGCTCAACAGGTCAAAGTTAAAGACAGGGAAAAAATAATAGTATATGCACTGGATTTGGAGTTGTTCCCTATAAATAATCTAGCAGTGCTTTTAGAAACAGCAGTACCTAAAAATATACGTTATTGGGTGAAGGCCCTTTAATAACGTTCTTGTGAAAAAAATAAAAATATAGGATTATTTTATTTGGAGGCCCTTTTGTTTCAGAGTAGTATTTCATTATAATACTGACCAAAAAAAACCAGACCCACTGCCATTGAATCGATTCCAAAGTATAGTGACCCTATAAACAGAACAGAACTGCCTCATAAGGTTTCCAAGGCTCTAATCTTTACAGAGCAGATGGCCACATCTTTTTCCCGCAGAGCAGCTGGTAGATTCGAACCATCAAACTTCTGGTTAGTAGCTGAACACTTTAACTATTGCACCACCAGGGCACCTTCATTATATAAATTTACCATAATTTGATTGTTCACAGTTTATTGTGGACATTTAAGTTGTTTTCACCTTTTTACTTCTAGGAATAAAACTGCTATGAACATTGTAGAACAGAGATGCAGTTTCTGAGTCATAGGATAGGGGTGTGTTCAACTTAACAGGAAATTTAAAAACAGTTTTTTGAAGTGATTATATCATTTTACACTTTTACCAGCAGTGTATGAGAGTTTCTTTTGTTTTTGTTCCACATCTTCATTAGCATTTAGTATTATATTGCATTGTAGGAATGTTTTTTTCCTAGATACAAGTTCTTTGGTAGATGTAAGTATGATAATCATTTTCCTTTTCTATGATTAGCCTTTTTATTTTCTTAAATATATTTTAATTCTAATGAAGTTTAATTTATTAGGGTTTTTTTTTTTTTTTTCCTTCCTTAATGGATATAAAGGACAAAAGGGGAGACCCATTTCCTTTTTTGTCAACATTTAGAGGCCACCTACGTGCCTTGCTGAGATATATTAGCATCATTAAGATACTCTCCTATGTTTTCTTCTAGAGGCTTTATAGTTTTAATTTTTATGTTTTGGTCTATGATGTAATTCAATTCGCTGTGTGGTAGGAATCTGAAGTTGAGGTTCGTTTATTGTCCCATACGTTTGTCCAGTTGTTTCAGCTCCACTTCTTGAAAAGCATTTCTTTTCCCCCATTGAACTGTATAGCTTTGAGTTTTTGTCAGAAATCAATAGACCATAGAGGTCTGGGTCTATTTCTGATCTCTTTTCTCTTGCATTGATTTACCTATCTATCCTGGCAATACCACATTACCTTTAATTAATGTTGCTTTATAGTAAATCTTGAAATCAGGCCACCACACTTTCCTAATATTTTGTTAAGGATTTTTATCTCTATATCCATGAGAGATACTGGTTTTTAATTTTCTTATGATATCATTCTCAAATTTTGGTATCAGCGTTATACTGGCTTAAGACAAGTTGAGAATTGTTTCCTATTTTTCTATTGTCTGAATGAATTTGTGTAATATTGTTATAATTTATTCTGTAAATATGTGCTAATTTTGCCAATGAGACCACCTGGAACTGGAGCTTTCTTGGTGTAATTTTTTTTAGTTAAGAATTTAATTTCTTTAATTGATACAAATTGTCTGTTTCTCCTAGTGCCAATGTTGGTAAACTGTGTTTTTCAAGGAATTTGTTTATTTGATCTTTATTTTCAGATTTATAGGCATAAAGTTGTTAATATTACCTTGCCACAGTGGGTTTTATATTTTTAATATCTGAAGCATCTTTAGTGATATCCCCTCTTTTGTTCCTGATAGGTAATTTGTTCTCCTTTTTTTTTTTTTTTTTTAATCTTCATCATTCTTGCTAAGGTTTATCAATGTCATTAGTATTTTCTTAGTAAATGTTCCACATGTACATTAAAATAAAGCTTATTTTCAAGTTTTTTAAGGTCCCATTTCTGTTGCTGTCCTTTCGATTCTGACTCATAGAGACCCTATAGGACAGAGTAGAACTTTTCCACAGGGTTTCCAAGGCTGTAATCTTCGTGGAAGCTGACTGCCACATCTTTCTCCCACGGACCAGGTGGTAGGCTTAACTGCCACCCTTTTGGTTAGCAGCCAAGTGTTTAACCACTGTGCCACCAAGGCTCCTCTTTTTCAAGGTAGTTCTCTGTAAATGTCAAATAGGTCAACAGTAATATTGTTCAGTTCTTTTTTTATCTTTACTGGGTTTTCTTCCTCTTCTATAAATTACTAAGGAATATTAAAATCTCCAAGTATTATTGTGGATTTGTCTGTTTTACCCTTAATACTATCAGTTTTTTGCTTCTGTATTTTGAAGCTCTCTTATGAAGTGCATATATATGTAGGATTGTTATGTTATCTTGATGGATTGAAACTTTTATCATTATGAAATATGCCTCTTTACCTCAGTAATATTCTTTGCCTTGGAGTCTGCTTTGTCTGATAGTAATGTAACCACATGACCTTTCTTATGCTTAATCTTCTGTCATTTTTGCTTTCAATTTCTCTGTGAGTTTGTGTTTAAAATGTGTCCATTTTAGATAGCATATAGTTTATCCAGTCTAGTGTTTTCTGCCTTTTCAATAGTCTTTACTCCATTTACCTTTGATATAATTATTCTTATGCCTGGTTTCATTTTCTAGCTATCTCATTTGTTTTCTATTCTTCTTCCTTTTCTGACTTCTTTGGGTTTAATCCAGTATTTTTAACATTTCATCTTAATGTCATTATTGACTTTTAATTTTAACTTTTGTATTCTTTTTTGGTCATTGCTCTAGGGAATATAATTTGCATCCTTATCACAGTATCCGTAGAGTTTATAATTGTTCAACTTTATGAAAAATATAAGAGTTTCATTAAATTTATGATTCTGTTTACCTTCCATACTTTGTGGTACTGATGATCTATATTTTCCATCTGTATTTTTAACAAACTCCACAATATAATGATGTTATATTTGGTTTAAATTATTTGTTGTCTTTTTAAACATATTATGAGAACAAAAAGGTAGTCTTTTATATTTACCATCATCGATTTCTGTATGTACATTTGTTTCCTCTTTATTTTTGGTTTTAGCAATTTGACTGTCTTATGCCTCAGTATCGTTCTGTTTGTATTTTCCACTACAGAGAATGTATATTCCCATTCTAGTATTTCAGTTTACTTCTTTTTTATTGTTTTCATTTATCTGCTGAGATTTCCTGTCTGTCCATTCACTTTGACTATTTTTTTTTTTCCATTAAGTCTATAAGTATATGCGTAACAGTTACTTTAAAGTCGTTGTCTACTAATTCTATATATGGGTAATCCTAGGGTCTCTTTTTTTGACTTCTGTTTCTCTTGATGAGTCACTTTTTTTTTTTTACTTTGTGTATCTATTTTTTTTTTTTTTTTTTTTTTGCATGGTACACATTGATAAAGGTGCATTATAAGACATCTAGATTTTGTCATCTTCCTTTAAAGGATGTTGAGGGTTTTTTTTTTTAATTTGTTTTGTTTTATTAGACAGTTAAATCACCAGTGGATCCTTTTAGTCATTGTAGAGTTGCCTTTATTTTTTATTAAGGTGAGTCTGTGTTGATTTGGTCCGAGAAGATGGCTTATCTGGATCCCTAACTCAATACTCCAGGTGCTTAAGGTGGACTCTCACTCTAAGTGGGCCCAAATTCTAACATTTCGCAGCATTTATTCATCTTTATTACCCCACAGCACCTAATACCATACCTTGAATACACTGGGAACTTACATTTAGTTCAATTCATTTAAATAAACAGTAGGGTGGCACATGGTGTGGTCATATTTACATGGAAAAATATTATTTAAATCTAAACTTAAGTTTGAAAATCTTTAACTCTTATGATAAGCCTCACTTCAAAAGCTAGATTGTGAATAAAAAATCTGACAAATGTAGATAATCTCCAGTAATAACAACTTTGTCACTTTTAGAGTTTACAAAGCTTTTTAAATTTTATATACACATCACAACTATGTTAAGTAGATATTATTTCCATTTTACTCTTGAAATAACTGAGGCTCATAGAGGTTGTAGGTTACTCAATATCATATAAATTAGTAAGTGACATTTGGAGTCCAAATCCAGTACTTTTCAGTATACCAGGAAACATGCCATTTACAAAAATAGGTTTTATAGGTCAAAAACTGCTCCATATCAGCAGTTTCAAATGGTTCCATCTACTGCCTTCAGAAGTTCAGTTCTGCTTGCTAGGAAGCTTGTTTTTAACTACAATAATCATGATACCTGTTCATAGATAAAATACTGTTCTTTTTTTAATTTTTTATTTTCTTTCCACATGTGATAGGTCTTTCTCAGTGACCATCAAGTAAAAACTTAACTTTTTGGGAAATTTAACTCAATTTAAATATAAAACATTATCCCTTGAACTTACTTTCTCTTGTTTAAGCAAGTCATTTTTTATGGTTGTGGTTTGAATATACAAAATTATTCATTGCCTATCCTTAGTTCTTCTCCTGGTTAATTATTCACTACTTGTCTCACAGAGAAAATCCTGAGCTTATTATCTTGACCCAAAGATTGCATGGAACAATAATTATATTGTTGTGAAGAACAGATGAGAAACTTTGGTGGGGAAGGAAATATTCCAGTCAGATTGCCTAATATGTTTATTAACTGTCCTGTGTAAACCAAGGTATTCCAAAGTGGTTTCTGTGGCCCCAAGTAAATTATTAATTACTTCTTGGAAATCCAGTTTTCATTTTATATCCAGTAAAATATAAGTAAACCACAGATTACTATTTTATTGATAGGTTCTTCGGTAATGGAGTTTTTTTTGAAAGAGGATTGTTGTAACCTGCTGTCAAGTCAGTTATGACTTACAGTGACCCTATGTACAACAGAAAGAAACACCACCCAGTCCATCGCCACTGTATCAATCCATCTCATTGAGGGTCATCCTCTTTTTCGCTGACCCTCTACTTTATCTAGCATTATGTCCTTCTCCAGGGACTAGTACGTCATGATAACGTGTCCAAAGAAAATGAGACAAAGTCTCACCATCCATGCTTCTAAGGAGCATTCTGGCAGTACTTCTTCCAAACAGATTTGGTATTCTTCTGGTAGTCCATGGTATATTCAATATTCTTCACCAATACCATAATTCAAAGGCATCAGTTCTTCTTTGGTCTTCCTTATTCATTGTCCAGCTTTCTCATGCATTTGAGATGATAGAAAATACCATGTCTTGGGTCAGGTCCACCTTAGTCCTCAAAGTGACATCTTTAGCACTTTAAAGAAACCTTTTGCAGCAGATTTGCCTAATGCAATACATCTTTTGATTTCTTGACTGCTGCTTTCATAGGCTTTGATTGTGGATCTAAGTAAAATGAAATCATGACAACTTCAATATTTTCTCCATTTATCATAATATTGCTTATTGGTCCAGTTGTGAGGATTTTGTTTCCTTTATGTTGAGGTGTAAACCCTACTGAAGGGTGTAATATTTAATCTTCATCAGTAAGTGCTTCAAGTCCTCTTCTCTTTCATCAAGGAAGGTTGTATCACATTGCAGGTTGTTAATGAGTCTTCTTCCAATCCTGATGCTGCATTTTTCTTCATATTGTCTGACTTTACAGATTATTTGCTAAGCATACTGACTGAGTAAATATGGTGAAAGGATACAGCCCTGATACACACATTTCTTGATCTTAAACCACGCAGTATCCCCTTATTCTGTTCGAATGACTGCTTTGTGGCCTATGTACAGGTCTGCATGAGCACAGTTAAACGCTCTGGAATTCCCATTCATCACAATGTTATCTATAACTTGTTATGATCTATGCAGTCAAATGCCTTTGCATAGTAAATAAAACACAGGTAAACATCTTTCTAGTATTCCCTGCTTTCAGCCAAGATCCAGCTGACATCAGCAATGATATCTCTCATTCCATGTCCTCTTCTGAGTCCAGCATGGGTTTCTGACAGTTCCCTGTTGATGTATTGCTGCAACCGTTTTTGAACTATCTTCAGCAGAATTTTATGTGCATGTGATATTAACAATATTGTTTGATAATTTCTGCATTCTGTTGGATCACTTTTCTTTGGAATGGGCACAAATATGGATCTCTTTCTGTCAGTTGACCAGGTAGCTGTCTTCCAAATTTCTTGCATGAGCAAGTGAGTGCTTCCAGCATTGCATCTGTTTGTTGGAACATCTCAAAATTTATATTCCATCAATTCCTGTTTTTCACCGGTGCCTTCAGTGCAGCTCAGACTTCTTCCTTTAATACCATCAGTTCTTGATCACATGCTACCTCCTAAAAGGGTGACTGTCAACCAATTCTTTTTGGCACAGTGACTCTGTGTATACCTTCGATCTTCTTTTGATGCCTTCTGTGTCGTTCAATATTTTGTCCTTAGAATCCCTCAATGTTGCAACACAAGGCTTGAATTTTTTCTTCAGTCTTTCAGCTTGAAAAAGGCTGAGCATGTTCTTACCTTTCAGTTTTGTAACTCCAGGTCTTTGTACATTTCAGTAAGACTTGACTTTGTCTTTTCATACCATCCTCTGAAATCTTCTGTTCAGTTCCTTGACTTAATCATTTCTTCCATTTGCTTAGCTACTTTACATTCAAGAGCAAGTTTCAGAGTCTCTTCTGACATCCAATTTGGTCTTTTACTTCTTTTCTGTCTTGTTAATGATTCTTTGCTTTTGTCATGTATGTTCTTCTTGATGTCATCCCACAACTCATCTGGTCTTCGGTCATTAGTGTTCAGTGGGCCAAATCTATTCTTGAAAGGACCTGTAAATTCAGGTGGGATATACTCAAGATAGTACTTTGGCTCTTGTGGACTTTTCTAGTTTTTTTCAACTTCTACTTGAACTTACTTATGAGCTGACTGATGATATTGAGCTTCTCTAGCTTCTCTTTCTACAGATGTAGTTGATTTGATTCCTGTGTATTCCATCCAGTGAGGTCCGTATGTATAGACATTTGTTGAAAAAAGGTATTTTCAATGAATAAGTCATTGCTCATGCAAAATTCTGTCATGCAATCTCTGGCATCATTTCTATCACCAAAGCTCTATTTGCTTTGTTTCAAGGTTACTGGCTTCCCTGGTATTAAAAAAATAAATCTTCCATGTAATCTAGTCTATGGGGTCTTAGTGGTGCGGAGATTAAGCACTTGGCTCCTAACCAAAAGGTTGGCAGTTCAAATCCACCAGTAGCTCTGAGGAACAAAGATGAGGCAGTCTGCTTCCATAAAATTTACAGCCTTGGAAATGGGGCATTTGTACTTCGTCCTGTAGGGCCTCTGTGAGTCAGAATCAACTCAACAGCAATGGGTTTATTCTTTCCCCATCAAATAGTCTTGGCCCTCTTGTCAAAAATCAACTGGCAACAACAGAATAAGAAAATTAACTAATGTAATATACTGCATGAATAGAATGAATGGAAAAAGGAGAAAACACACATTATCATCCCAGTTGAAGCAGAAAGGGCATTTGATAAAATCCAGTACTCTTTCATGATATGGTTTATTTCTGGACTCTCAATTCTAATCCATTGTTCTATATGTCTAGCTTTATGCTAATATTGTACTGTTTTGATTATTATAGCTTTATAGTAAGTTCTGAAATCCAGAAACCTGAGTCCTTCAACTTTTTTTTTTTTTTTAATATTGTTTTGGCTTTGAGGTATCCATTGCAATTTCGTATGAATTTCCCATTTCTACAAAAAAGGCTACTGGAGTTTTAATAGGAATTGTGTTGAATCTGTAGATTCCTTTGGGTATGGTTGCCATCTTAACAATGTTAGGTCTTCCAGTCAATTAAAATGGGGTGCCTTTCATTTATTTAGTTCCTCTTTAATTTTTTTCAGCAATGTTTTCAAGTTTTCAGTATGTTTTTCTTTCACCTTCTTAGTTAAATTTATTCCCAGGTATTTTATTCTTTTGTATGCTGTCGTAAATGAAATCATTTTCTTAATTTCCTTTTCAGATTGTTTATTCCTGAAACGCAACTGATATTTGTGTGCTGATCTTGTACCATGCAACTTTGCTGAATTCATTGATTAACCTATTAGCTTTCTAGTGTTCTCTTCAGGGTTTTCGACATGTAGAATCACGTCACCTGTGACTAGAGACAGTTTTACTTCATTTACAACTTGGATGTCTTTTGTGTTTCTTTCTTGTCTAATTGCTCTGGCTGGAACTCTGGCTAGTACAGTATTAAATATTAAAGCTTTCAGTGTGTCACCATTGATTGAGATCCTAGCTGTGGGCTTTTCATAAATGCCCTCCATCATGTTGAGGGAATTCCCTTTATCTCTGTTTCTTTGTCTTAGTTTTAATCTCTTTGTGTTTATCCTACTTGGAGTTCATTGAGTTTGTTGGATGTGTAGATTCATGTGTTTTATCATATTTAGAAAGTTTTCAGCCATTTTGAGGGGTTACAAAAGGACCTTCAAATACCCAGCATAATGAAGTAGTATACACTTGGATATGTCATTGTGAAAATGATATCAGTTAGAAATACATAAAACTTCTCAGCCAAGCACAATGGTGTACTGCCTTTCATAACTCTAAAGGAAAAAATTTCAACCCTAGAAATCTATACCTATTCAAAATATCAGTCAGGAGAAGAATAAAGATATTAAAAGATATGGAAAGTTTCTAAATGGTTTGCCTCCTAAAAACCCTTTTTTAGGAGATATGATCCACCAAATGATGAAATAAATCAGAGTAAATAATGTTTTACCCAAAACATTAAGAATCAAATATAGCAGAAAGCCAAAGCGAATTGGATGATGGTAAAGAGAGGTCCCGGGACACAGTTAATAGGCATTAAAGCAAGAGAACAGAGGGAATCAGGAGGGATTCCTCCTCCACCTGTCCTTCCCCGGAAACCGTGGTGCCATAGTGGTTAAGAGCTATGGCTGCTAACCAAAAGGCTGGAGGTTTGAATTCACCAGGTATTCCCTGGAAACCATATGGGGCAGTTCTACTCTGTCCTATAGGGTCACTATGAGTCAGAATTGACTCAACAGCAATGGGTTTGGTTTCTTTTTTTTTTTATCCTCCCCCAAATGAAAACATGAAATGTGTTTTATCATCTTGAAAATAGTTTGTTAGTTCTATGAAGATATGTTAGTAATGGATAAGAATGAAGAATCCAAGATTTAGAGAAACTATTTTGCTCAGAGTCACAAAATACCTCATGGAGTTTGGATTCAAACCTGGGAAAGCCGAATCCAGGATACATGCAATATATAAATAACTATAAGTTGGAAAAGAGTGGTGTCATAGGCTGAGAGATTACTTTTTTAGTATAATTGCGTCTTTTAACTTACAGTATATGAAGTACTCTTGCCTAATATTTTGTTTATGATAAAGCACTTTGAAAGGATTTTGAGATGGAAAGGGGACATGTGTCAAGTTGAAGAAGACTAGGATATCTGCCAGTACTAACAGGGTAGAATCAGGATGGACACCAGTAAATCCTCTAGAATCACTGTAAACCTTTTCTGGTATTAGTAGGGTGTTTTGGAAGCAAATATAAATGACCGTTCCATGGCAAGTTATTTAAGGGCTGAACTACAACCTCTAACCTGGATCATTGACTTGACTTGAAGTGCAGGTGACAGATGTGTCACACTGGAGATGTAAAATCTGTGGTTCGAAATTCTTACCCTTTGGGGATTGAGCCGTGTTAAGAGATACTTTTTGTTGTTGTTGTTTAAATAGATGACTGGTGATTTTCTCCCTTTAGCTGTCAAATTTTTATTTTAACTATTTGCGTGGAAGTTTCTAGAATGAATTGTGTATAGCTCTTCCTTCTGAAACAGAATAGAAGAACCTGTCTTAAATTTTAATAGATAATTTTTCTTCCATTTGGTGTTTGTGTTTTTCTCTTTCTGGAATATCCAATTGATAGTGTTATAGAGCTTTTTTAAAGATACATTTCACTATACTATTACTCAGATAAATAGAACCTTGTCTCAAAACTCTGTTTTTATAGATTTTATGATAGAAATATCATGTGGTGTGATGAAATCTGACCTTTGTGTAGCCATAGAAGTAACCAGCTGTGATATTGGCAAACATCACTAATAACAAATAAAGGAATGCTTAATTGAGTAACTAAGCCTTCCAGACCTGCTGATCATATCTAAATGAATTGGGAAATAACAAAAGATGCATTATAACCATTCAGCAACTGCAAGAATTCTGCCTGAGACAACACAGAATACTATGTCGCTTAGCTTCTTTGAGTCTTAGTTTCTTCAACAGAAATGGTAATTATAATACCTATCTTCAAAAGTCACTGTAAGAATTAAGTGGACTAAGTGAAAATATACAAGGCCTGTCATATAGTAGGCACTCACTAAGTATCAGTTTTCCTTCTCTTCTCCAAGGGTTCTCTACCTCATCAAAGTTGTTAACTCTAAATACATAACTCTTACCGTTTCAACCACAGAGTCTACTTAAAATCCTGTTTACTTTCTCCTCTTACATATAACCCCCTCACTTCAAGAAGAAAAATAGAGAACTACTTCCGTGTAATTTAAAACATCTATTATATTTTTTTATCCATTTCTTGTCTGAGCCAACATACTTTGACTTTGCAGAGGAAATGAGAATATCTGCTAATTGTTAATTTGGGAATATAAAAAGGGAAAAGCTAGTCAGTGCTAAACACCTTCATCCCTCATCCCTTCAATGTTTTTGAACTTCTGCTGTCTTGGTGTGATCTCTCCACTTTCCCTATGCCAACTACCCGTAGAGGAATATTGGCCTCCTTAGAGAGCTACTGGAGCTTTGTTGGCACAGTGGTTAACAGTTCAAATCCACCAGCAGTTCCTTGAAAACTCTAAAGGGCAATTCTATGTCCTATAGGATTGCTATGAGTCAGAATCGATTCAAGGGTAACGGGTTTGTTTTTCTTTCTTTTTAAAGAGCTACTATCCCATTAAAAGATTAAAAAAAAAAATACCATCCCATTAAAAGATAAAAAAAAGATACAAACATTAAATTGGGGTTGTGTTGTATTCCTGTGTATATTGCCTCTGCACCAAAGGTGTTTAAATTGCATACCTGTGAAAGAAAAGGAAATTTTCTGTGAAACTGTTTTGCTTTGCTTTTTCATTTTAATCAAGTATATTTAATCTCTTTCCATATAAAACCTCACTTAAAGTTTTCTACACCTCACTCAAGGAATTATAAGAAAAAAGGAGAATACTGAATTGAGTTTTATTAATTTTGCCCTGATTATTTTATAAATTCTTTAGTAAAGAGAAATGAAACATTCAGTACATTTATTGGAAGTAGAAATAATGTGAATTAACGTCTGAATCTTTTGCTTGCTGATTTTCAAGTTCTAGTACCCCTTACCTCTATTTCATTTTCAAAAAGTGAAAATATAATCAGAGTAGATTCTTAAATAAGGAGACATTTTGTATTCTATGATGTTTGAATAATGATGTACTGAAATACACATACACACAAACACATCATATATATATATATACACATATACATATATATACACGGAAACCCTGGTCATATAGTGGTTAAGTGCTATGGCTGCTAACCAAAGGGTGGGCAGTTCCAATCCACCAGGCGCTCCTTGGAAACTCTATGGGGCAGTTCTGTTCTGTCCTATAGGGTCGCTATGGGTCGAAATC
Source organism: Elephas maximus indicus (assembly GCF_024166365.1). Classification (NCBI taxonomy): domain Eukaryota; kingdom Metazoa; phylum Chordata; class Mammalia; order Proboscidea; family Elephantidae; genus Elephas; species Elephas maximus. Next base: position 45,480,817 of record NC_064823.1, read on the forward strand.
GACTCGACAGCACTGGGTTTGGTTTTTTTTGGGTATATACACATAAAAACCAAAACCCGTGGCCGTTGAGTCGATTACAGCTCATAGCAACAAAGACAGAGTAGAAGTGCCCCATAGGGTTTCTAAGAAGCAGCTGATGAATTCAAGCTGCCAACCTCTTGGTTGCAGCTGAGCTCTTAACCGCTGCACCACAGGATAGATGATAATATCAAGTAAGACACACACATACAAACATACGCATGTATATGTACACATATGCAGTAATAATACCAAACATCCCGTCATTCTAATCAGAAATATGATGATTAAAATCTTCGTTACTTTTTTTACTGACAACACTTCTAATTAGTTATTATCTTAATCATATAGTTTTTAGATATATGCATTTGGGAAAGATTGTGTTTTTTACATAAAGATAGCAAGCCTAATTCTATACATATGCTCTTTTTTTTTTAATTTCCCGTCTAGAAATTGACATTGAACGCTGTGTACGAGAATCAATCAACCTGTTTTGTTGGACTCCTAAAAGTGCTACTTACAGACAGCACGCACAACCTGCAAAGCCAACTCCTGATAGTGGAGTCAGGAGTTCAGCATCTTATTTCTCTACTGAGTGTCCAGAGCCTCCAAAGACAGATCTGGTATGTATGATTTGGTTTACAAACTATAAAAGAAGATGGATGTTAAATTTAATATACTTGAGTGTCATTATAGAAACCCTGGTGGTGTAGCTGTTAAGTGCTACAGCTGCTAATCAAAAGGTCAGCAGTTTGAATCTACTAGGCACTCCTTGGAAAATCTGTTGGGCAGCTCTGTTCTGTCCTATAGGGCCTCTATAAGTTGGAATCGACTTGATGGCAACAGGTTTGGTTTGGTTTGGTTTGTTGGTTTTAGTGTCATTATTATTACTTAATAATATTATTTTAAACATAGCCATTTCCAGCATATGTTTGTATTCATGCAAGTATTTCAGAAAACCTTTACGTTAATTTGGTTATATAATTAGGGAGATTTTTTTTTTTTTTTTTTACATATTTGTCCAAGTAGCAAGTCTCTCCTTTACTTACTTATTGGTTTTTTTGTTAATAGAGTAGGAATGTGCACTTAATTTTGTTGGTTGACAAAAGAAATAGCATTTTACAAAACCATGCAGTTCAGATTTTATAACATTGTTATTCTTACTAAATACAATACCTTTATACATGTAGTCAACCAAACTTTCAGTTATAATACTTTGCATATTTCATACTTTCCAGTATTATCACAAAATCTTAATGGTTTCCCTGAAATTGGATTCAATTAATATATAGGGGTTTTGAGATACCCTAGTAAATTTAGTAAGATATATTTTAACTTTAAAAAAGAAATATTCTAATGATAGTAAAATATGTTCAAAATTCATTTAATATGTGTGAATTTTAAACAATAGATTTTTACAGTTAGGTTTTTTATAGTAGTTCACAATTTTTTACCCTTGGCACTTATTGTGCATTTTTATGTTTCAAAATATCTAAGTACATACATGTTTTCATATTTTCACATCACTAGCAAATTATATTTATTAAAGACAAATATAAATCTGCTTATGACTAAATACAAAGCAATTTTAACAATTCCATTCTGTGCCTCCAGAAATATAGATGATAAAGAGAAAACATGAATATGAATGTATATGTGAAAGATCCTAAGACGTTTCTAAAACATGTTGACAGATAAGACAAGCAAGAGTACCTATGCTAGTAAATAAATATTTGAATTACAGTTGTCTAAAAGTTGAATAGGCTTCCCAGGTATGTTCTCAAACATTAGGACTATTACACCTGAAATATCATTACCATGTAATGGATTTTGGTGCAACAACTCTACTTGAAACTTTGAAATTAGAACAATTTGAAATAAAAACTTTTTTCATTGCTTTCTTCTTTGAAATATTTTAATTTTCTCCTCTTCATGGCAGAAAAACATGAATTCCCATCTTCATTGGAAAGATACTGTGTGGCTGTTGAGAAGTTTTTAAGTAATTATAATTAATGAGAAGGGAAGGTGAATAAGCATAGAAATTAGTAAGACAAAGAACAGTTGGGAGTGTGAAAAACAGATTGAAAATAATGGGATATGAGAATTAATAATTATTGAATACTTGGTGTATACCTAAAAATATACTAGAATTTTTAATATAACTGTGTTATTTAATCCTTTCAAGAACCTCTAAGGAAGGTATGATTATCCCTAATTTATAATGTGTGCATGAAACTGAAACTCAGAAAGGGACTAATAAGTTAAACAGCTAGTGAATAATAAAACAAAAATTGAAAACCAGATCTTTATGGCATCACAGTATGTGCCCTGTTTTTTTTAATTGAGATATATATTTACATACCATGAATTTCATCCTTGTAAAGTATAAAATTCAGTGCCTTTTAATATATCTACCAGGTTGTAAACCTTCACCACTAATTCCAGAATATTTTCATCACCCCCCAAAGAAACTCCATATCCCTTAGAAGTCACTCCCCATTACCCTCTCCCTCTAACCTCTTGCAAACACTGGTCTTATTTATGTCTTAATTTACTTGTACTAGACATTAGACATTTTATATAAATGGAATCAAACAATATGTTGCCTTTTGTTACTGGCTTCTTTCCCTTAGCATAATGTTTTCAAGGTCTATCAGTGTTGTAGCATGTATCAGTACTTCATTCCTTTTTATGGCTGAATAATACTCCATTGTATGAATATACTACATTTTATTTATCCATTCATCAGTAATGCACATTTGGGTTGTTTTGATTTTTTTTAGCTGTTATGAATAATACTGCTATGAATATTTGTATCAAAATTTTTATATGGATGTACATTTTCATTTCTTTTGGATATATGCCTAAGAATAGAATTGCTTGATCATATAGTAACTCTATGTTTAACATTTTGAGGAACTGCTAAACTGTTTCACAAAGGGCTGCATCATTTCCTAGTCCTACCAGCAATGTATGAAGATTTCAATTTCTCCACATTCTCTCCACTTGTTATTGTCTTTTTTATTGTAGCTATCTGGTGGTATCTCATTGTGGTTTTGGTTAGCATTTACCTAATGATGTTGCACATCTTTTCATGTGTTTATTGACCATTTGTATATCTTCACTGGATAACTGTGTATTCAAATAATTTGCCTGTTTTTCAATTATTTGCCTGTTCTTGTTGAGCTGTAAGATTTCTTTATATGTTCTGGATATAGGTCCCTTATCAAGTGTCTGATCTGTAAATGTTTTCTCCAATTCTATGCATTGTCTTTTTACTTTCTTAATAGTGTCCTTTGAAGTAAAAGTTTAAAATTTTGATGAGGTGCAATTTACAAGTTGTTTCTCTTTTGCTATTTTTAAGACTCTTTCTTTGTCTTTTGATGGTTTATGACATGTCTAAATGTGGATCTCTTTGAGTTTATTCCACTTGGAGTTAATTGAACTTCTTGGATGTGTAGATTAATGCTTTTCATCAAATTTTGTAAGTTTTTGGCCATTATTTCTTCAAATATATTTTCTGCTCTGTCTCTCTTCCTGGAACTCCCATTATGTATATACTGGTATGGCTGATAGTGTCCCAGAGGAATCTGAGATGTTGTTCATTTTTGTTCATTTTTCTTTCTGCTCCACAGAGTAGATCATTTCAATTGACCTATTTTTAAACTTACTGATTCTTTCTTCTGCCAGCACACATCTGCTGTTGAGCACCTCTAGTGAATTTTTCATTTCCATTATCATACTATTAAACCCCAGAATTTCTGTTTGATTCTTTTTAACATTTCTTAACTCTTTATTGGAAACCCGGGTGGTGTAGTGGTTAAGAATTATGGCTAATAACCAAAAGTTCAGCAGTTCAAATCCACCAGGCACTCCTTGGAAACTCTATGGGGCAGTTCTACTCTGTCCTATAGGGCTGGAATCGACTCAACAGCAGTGGGTTTTGGTTTTTGTGGTAACTTTAGTGATGTTCTCTATTTGATAAGACACTATTCTCATACTTTCTTTTAGTGATTTTAAGTATTGCATTTTTTAGCTCTAAAACATATTTAAAGCAGCTGATTTACAATCTTTAGTAACATCTCATAATTAAAAAAAAAAAGCTGGACATTTTAAATATAATATGGCAACTCTGGAAATCAGTTTCCACCTCCCTCCAAAGTATTTTTGTTGCTGTGTGTTGTGGCTATAGTTGCTGTTGATGATATTTGGTTGTTTAGTCACTTTTTGAATTAATCCTGTATACTCTGTATTCTTTATCATGTGTGACCACTAAGTCTCTACTCCATTAGCTTAACTGTTGGCTAATGACTGGACAGAGATCTCCTTAAACATCTTGACCCAATAAGTCTCCCAGCCTTTGTCAGGAGATTCTCTGTGTTGGGGCACTCCTTCAACACTGGGATAAAAAGGTAGTTAAAAATGCTGCCTTCACCTTCACTTTCTGCTTGCATAGATCCTCAAGGGCAGCCAAAGATGAGAGCCTAGGGCCTTGACAGGTCTTTTCTGGGCATGTGCATATTCCCACATATGTATGCATGACCTTCTAAATTCCCCAAATTATGTTGGAACTTTTCAAAGCCTCCTATGGATATCTCATTCCTAGCTTTTTCGTTTAATATTTTTTGTCAGCTTCTTGTTTACCCCAGTGGTTTTCACAGCCTTAGGCAGCTGTGACATTAAACAATCATTGCTAATTGCTTTCAACAAATGCCTCTGGGGAAAAGGCTGTTTGAGAGCTTAGAGTCAGGTCAAATAAAGACAGGCCCTGGAAGTAAAGGTTTCCAGGGAACTGGTAGAGAGGTCAAATAATCACAATTCTCTGAAACGGTGCATTAAAAAAAAAAAAAAAAAGAAACCTGTGTCCGTCAAGTCAATTCTAAGTCATAGCAACCCTACAGGAGAAAGTAGAATTGCCCCATAGAGTTTCCAAGGAGTGCCCGGTGGATTCGAACTGCCGACCTTTTGGTTAGCAGCCGTAGCACTTAACCACTATGCCACATTAGGGGAATCCAAACTCATTCTACCCCCTCTAGTGGCTGCCAGGCTGCTGGTGTTCACGGTGATTGGGGGGCTGTTGATTTTCAAGGTGTCTGTAGAACCGAGGAGAAAGAAATGGGAATAGTATAAGATAAAACACCACAAAGCTCACTGTTTTTGAGATCCCTTCTACCATTTTTGAGTATGCACTCCTCAGATTGTTGCAAAACTTTGTTTAATTTCCAGAGTTCTGAAAAGGTTGATTTTGATCATTTTTGCCAGTGTTCTCATTGTTTTTTATGGAGGAGCAACTTTTTTGGAAGTCCTTATTCCACCATTCCTTCTGATACTGCTTGCTCACTGTGCTCTCAATCCACTACATTTTAACTCTTGAGTGAAGCAAAAAGGTTGAGAGGTGGTTGATTTAAAAAAGAAAGGTGTATTAAAAGTGTATGAGATATGAGACTTTAATTTCATGATAAAGCAAAATTGGACAAAGAAAAGTTGTTGCTTATTTTAAATATAAGTAATGGTTTTGAAACCTTTCCCTTACACCCTAGTCAGAAATTAAATTGTTGGCTTAAAAGTTTAATAATTGGAATGTCATTAAGCCCAAAATCCCTTTATATATTTATTATGATAAGTCACTCAGTGCTAGGTCTATTTGCTAATGCTTTGTGATACAAAACAAACTTTTTGGGGTACTTTAAATTGTGCATACTATCTCCATCAACAACAATACTAAACATGGAGGGGGAGAAACATACTACTACATTATTTACATGACATGTTGTTATAAGAAAAATATTCAAAATTTTAGTTCACTTTTTTAGTATTTATTTTATTCCTTTTGATGAAATATTTCAGTCATAAAGGGACATATGAGCACTAACATAACAAAAACCAATTCATTAATTTATTCAACAATATGTTTGAATAAATACTTTAAAACAGACACTGCTGTAGGTTCTAGAGATATAGCCTTAAAAAAAAAAAAAAAAGAACACCTGCTCTTATAGAATTTGCATTCAGTTAGGGGTCTACAGACAAACCACCACCCATCTGTCAGTTGGTCTTACTGTGGTGGCGTCGGTGTTGCTATGATGCTGGAAGCTATGCCACTGGTAAATACCAGCAAGGTCACCCATTGTGGACAGGTTTTTGCAGAGTTTGCAGACTAGGAAGACGGGCCTGGTGATCTACTTCTAAAAATTAGCCAATGAAAACTTTATGGATCACAAAAGAACATTTTTTGAGTCACTTGCTTTGAACATGTCATCAGGAGGAATTAATTGCTGGAGGAGGACGTATGTTTGGTGAAGCAGAGGGCTAATGAGGGCAAGAGACTGGGCAGCATTTTGTTTTGTTGTACATAAGGTCGCCATGAGTTGGGATCAACTTGACAGCTATCCATCTACAGACAATAAACATAAAAGAAAACATTTAGCGTGTTTGTTGGTGATAAGTGCCAGTGAGGAAAATAAAGAAGAATAAGGGAGATAAAGAATACTGAGGAGGAGGAGATGGGAAAACAGGATGAAGGTTGCTGTTTTATATGACAGGGTTAGAGAAGGTCTCACTGAAAAGGTGACTTTTAAAAAAGAGAATCTAAAGGAAGTGAGAGAGTGAGTTACATAGATTTCTTAAAAAAAAAAAGTTCCAAGCAATGCGTAGCAAGTGCACAGGCCCAGAGGTGGTAGCATGCTTTATGTGTGAGGGAAACAGTAAAGAGACTGTGTATAGAGTGGAATGAGTGAGGAGGAGAGTAGAAGGAGATGAAGTTACAGGGGTGTCAGTGGTCAGATCTTGTATGGCTTAAAAGCCTTCTTATAGACTTTGACTTGATACCAAGTGAGTTGAGTAGCCACTGGAAGATTGTGAGGAGAGTAGTGACATGATCTGACTTACACCTAAAAGGATTACTCTGGCTGCTACATGGGACATAGTATAAGATCAAAAGCAGGAAAACCAAGCTATGGTGGCTTAGACCCAAATAGTAGCAATGCAAGTGATGAGAACATGACACTGTTCATGGTTAAATACAAAGCAAATTTTAACAATTGTAGTCTCTGCCTCCAGAAATATAGATGATAAAGAGGAAAGCAGAACCAACAGATTTTGCTGAGGGATTGATTAAATGTGAGAAATCAAAGATGAATCCAGTTTCAACCTGGGTTAGAATGGTTTTTATTTACTGAAATGTGGAAGACTGCAGTAGGGGTAGGTTTGAAAGTAGAAATCAATTTTGGACATGTGATTTTAACATTCTTGCTAAGATGTCCATATGAAGAATAAATAACATTATTTTGTGCACAAAATCTATTATGCGATTATATTTTCTATTGACTACTAATGTATAGTGGGATTATTATTTACTTTAAACTAGTTTTATAGTTAGCAAACTTGTATCATTCCCTTTTAGATTGATACTTCACAGATTCTCTTGAGTTTTTTTTTTTTTTTTTTTTTAATGTAGCCAATTCAGTCAACCATATATATAAGTAAATGTGTCTCTTCCTTTCAGAAGAGTTACAACTCTTCTGGTTTCTTTCTTTGTTTTTTGTCATTTTCTTATTGCGCTGGGCAGGGCCTCCAGTGTAAAGTGAAATAGAAATGGTGATAATGGATAGATCTGCTTGTTCTTGAATTTAATGAAAATGCTTCTAATTTCACCTTTAAGTTTTATGTCTATGATACATACTCTTTATCAAGATAACAAATTTCCTTCTAATTTTATATTTCTAGGTGTTCATCATTATTGTGCATTGAATTTTATCAAATGTTTACTGTATTGAGGTAATCTTAAGTCTAATAATGTGTTATATCTGATATCGTTTCATCCTTACATTCCTGAGATAAACATTACATGATCACTACAAAAGGAAACACTGACTATATTCAGTTCATTTCTTCTTGAGTCAATTTTCATAAGTTCATGTTTTTCTGGAAAATTATTCATTTAATAAACATGCTTATGTTTATCACAAATCTTTTGAAGGTATCTATTTTGTCTAAGTTTTTATCTTCATAGTTTTTTTACAAAAAAATTAATTTTTTCTACTGTATCTGAAATTTTAACTGATTTTTCTATCCTAATATTTATTTGAAGGCCCCTTGGTTCAAATTCAAGTATTAGTATAGTAGAAAGTATATAGGTACAAAAGAAATGATGTATACATATGTCCTGTAAAAGCATATTCATTAAATTCTGATAATCACAGTTGAGATTCATATACTATATGTTCTTATATTCTTACATCTGATTCTATAACAGAAAAAGACTTTCTAAATTGAAAGATAAACTTAACTGTATTAGTAAAATGGAAGCTTGAAAAGAGCTATGAGAAGAAAAATCAGTTTAATTTTAATTTATGCATGTATCTTTTAATATTTATTCCCTGAAGCAGATTGTTGTAGGGGAAAAGCCATGCGCTTCTTCAAGTCTGTTAGACAGACTTGATTTCAAATTCTCGCTTTACCTTTTTTGGTTGTATAATCATGAATAATCCACATAACCTCTCTGAATCCTTATTACCCATTCCACTCACTGCAGTTGAGTCAATTCTGACTCATAGCGACCCTAGAGGACAGAGTAGAACCACCCGGCAGTGGGTTGAATCCTTATTACCTTATAATAATTATAATAATACCTAATGGGTTTGTTTTAAGAATGATGAAAGCCTTATCTACAATACCTTGTAGATAATAAACCAGAAAACCAAACTTACTGCCATCAAGTTGATTCCGACTCATAATGATCCTATAGGACAGAGTAGAACTGCCCCATAGAGTTTCCAAGAACTGGCTGATGGATTTGAGCTACTGGCCTTTTGGTTAGTATCCAAGCTCTTAACCACTGCACCACCAGGGCTCACTGTAGCTAATAGGTACTCAGTGCTGATAACCATTATTACATGTTTAGTAATTAAAGATTAAAAGTTTCAACTTTGAAAATTTAGATACAAATTATTGTATCTAAAAAATTTGTACAAAAGAAGTGCTGTTCTGGTATTCTTGTATTTCTTCTCAGCCATGGAGCCCTGGTGGTACAGTGGTTAAAAGCTGTAGCTGCTAACCAAAAGGTCGGCAATTCGTATACACCAGCCGCTCCTTGCAAACCAAATGGGTCAGTTTTACTCTGCCCTATGAGTAACTATGAGTCTGAATCACCTCAACAGCAACGAGGTTTTTTTTTTTTTTTTTTTTATATTAACTTTAGGTCCCTGTATTGCGCAAATGGTTTGCACTCGACTACTCTGCAAAAAGACCTCTTTAAAGTGTTAAAAAGCAAAGATGTCACTTTGACGTCTAAGGTGTGCCTGACCCAAGCCATGGTGTTTACAGTCGCCTCATATGTATGCAAAAACTGGAAATGAATGAGGAAGACTGAAGAAGAATTGATGCCTTTGAACATGACAATGGTGAAGAATATTGAATATACCATGGGCTGCCAGAAGAATGAACAAATCTGTCTTGGAGGAAGTACATTCAGAATGCTCCACAGAAGCAAGGATGACAAGGCTTCATCTCATGTACTTTGGTTGTGTTATCAGAAGGGACCAGTCCCTGAAGAAGGACATCATGCTTGGTAAAGTAGAGGGTCAGAGAAAAAGGGAAGCAAGATGAATTGACACAATGGCTGCAACAATGTGCTCAAGCATAGCAACAATTGTGAAGATGGAGCAGGAGCAGACACTGTTTTGTTCTGTTGTATCTATGGTCGCTATGAGCCAGAACCAACTCTAGGACATCTAGCAACAACAACAACTAACCTAAAGGTTAGGAGTCCAAACCCACCCAGTGGTGCCATGGAAGAAAACCTTGACGATCTGCGTTCATAAAGATTACAGCTGTGAAAACCTTATGGAGCAGTTCTACCCTGTAACACATGGGGTCACCATAAGTCAGAATCAACTGGTTAGCAATGGATTTGATTTGATGTTAGCTTTATTATTATTTACCAGGAAACCCTGGTGGCGTACTGATTAAGAGCTACAGCTCCTAACCAAGAGGTCGGCAATTTGAATCTACCAGGCACTTCTTGGAAACCCTATGAGGCAGTTCTACTTTGTCCTGTAGGGTCACAATGAGTCAGACTGGACTGGAGGGCAATGGGTTTTTGGGTTATCGTTATTTATGTCTAGAAACCACTACAAATAGCAAAAACAGTGCACAGTAGGGTCTGGCTCTCCAAAGAAGGAATCTTTCTGGCAGTTTTACCTCAGTAATTGCAGTTTAAGATTTCACTTTGACCTTTACTTCTTATTTTTAATACTATTTTGATCCCAAAACTACTAAAGAATTTCCAAAAGAATTTCTTCATCTAGTGCCAATGTCTCTCCCATCTACTTTTCACTTAAGTAGCTTAGACACTGCTTGTGAATTCCAACCACAGCTCATTAATTCAAGAAAAATATAAGTATGAGGTACGTAATTTTGATGAATAGAATGAAAATGGATCTTTAAAAATTTCATGTATTTTGGAAAAAGATTGTGGTCAACACTGGATTTGTTCAATCTATTTCTTTGTTGGATCTTGATTGCCATATTAACTTACTGGTGACAGATATAACTTAGCTGCCTACAAACTGTGGATAAACAAGAATTATTGTTAAATTCTTTGTGATAACCTGTTTGTGCACACATATACTATTCAGAGATTTTATTAAATAAATAAAATTTTATTTTACCTATGTAATGTTAACTGTTAACTGCTTACATGCAGTATTGTCATAAAGAAAGCATAAACCTATAACCCGTTGCCGTTGAGTCGATTCTGACTCCTAGCAACCCTATAGGACAGAATAGGACTGCCTCATAGAGTTTAAAGAAAGCATAGCACACATTAAATTATCTTCAGTTTACAAGATATGCTTTAAGCATGGATTAAATATGAATTTATTATTGTTATTAGCTGACGTCCAGTTGCCTCCAACTCAGTGGTGACCACATGTACAACAGAAGGAAATGTCATGTGTCATACTCATGACACCAGCATGTTATGGCTGTTGTGCCAGTCCATCTCAAGGAGGGTCTCCCACACCCTCTGCTTCACTATTAGTGATGTCCTCCTCTGGCGATTAATTCCTCCTGATGACATGTACAAAGAAATTGAATGAGACAGCGTTCTGTGGTGATCCATAAGGTTTTCATTGGCTAATTTTGGGAAGTAGATCACCAGGCCTTTCTTCCTAGCCTGTCTTAGTCTGGAGGTTCCACTGAAGCCTGTCCACCATGGTGACCTTGCTGGGATTTGAAATACCAGTGGCATAGCTTCCAGTATCATAACAACACTCAAGCCACCACAGTACAACAAACTGACAGACAGGTGGTAGAAAAAAAATTAATATAGATAAAGTCTTTAAAATGTATTTTATACTTCAAGTCAAATGTAAATGCCAGTGTAACAAAGCTTCATCTCAATAAAACCATTTTTTTTTTTTAATAGTTTCAACAACTTAATAAGCTCACACCACAGTTATTTTAGTTTTCAGGAGCTCTTATACATTATTTTAAACCCACTGTCATTGGTTTGATTCAAACTCATAGCAACCCCATAGGGCTTCCAAGGCTATAAATCTTTATTGAAGCAAACTGCCAAATCTTTCTCCCATGGAGTGGCAGGTAGGTTTGAACCACCAACCTTTTAGTTAGCAGCGGATCACTTAACCACTGTACCACAAGGGCTCCCATATTCTTTCTGACCCTAAGCAAAACTCTAAAGTAATTTTATCCCTTTTTTAGAGTTGAGAAAACTCAGATTACTTCATGCAATTTAACTTGTAAATTACCATTTATCAATAGTGTAAACATTGTGCTTACCCTCTTGTTCACTGAAATGCATATATTAATATATAGTCACCCTACTCTACACTCATAACTTTTCATTTTTGTAATTTTCTTCTCTTTCTCTGGTATATATGTTTAGTCACCCAGTCACCTACATAATCCAAAAAAAAGCTAGTTGACCTCAAGTCGATTCCGACTCATGGTGAAATTGAAGTGTTTGTATGATAAGGTAGAAGGAAAAGCACAGTTACGTGACTACTTTTTTCTAACAAGTTATATTGAGAGTAGAATATAAACCTAAAGGATAACTAAACACTGCCTGCTGAAAGTATTCAGAGTGGTAGATGAATTGAGAACAGTTTAACTTTACATATCTAGTATTTATGTTCTAACACCATTGTGATTATGTTTCTAATACCATTATTATCAAATTATCTCTGCATAAGTAACATGGAAATTAGGAACAATTACAGTAAGCCCAATTTTAATGAGAATTGTGAGCCCAGGTAGCTAAATGTAAGGATAAAATTTGTCAGCCCTATATAGAAGGTAAGTAAAATAAAGCAGTGTGATAGAAAAGTGAACTAAAATTTTGAATATTCTTCATATAACAACATTTTGTGTAAATAATGTAGTCATATATTTTTCCCCTCCATTCTTAGTATTCTCATATATAGAGATAATATATACAATTTAAAAGTAAAAAATTTGTTATATATCACAAAGCTTTAGCAAATGGACTCAGCAATGGCAAACTTATAGAAAACAATTAAAATCTTCTGAAATATTTTTCTATAATAGTGTATAATATATCCAAGCCCCTTCTTCAAAATTCAAAAAAAAAAAACTAGCCTAAGAAAATAAGGGGTAGTTGGATTTGTGTATAGGATATCAAAAGAACTTGGCGTACTTGATTAAAACATAAATTTTTCTCCTGTAGTCCAAGTTGAGAGAAGGTTCAAGTCAAACAAATCCCTGGACAGAAATTCTAAGGAATGCATTAAGAATTCTAAGCATTCTAAAACACTAAATAGACAATAGATAAGTGGTAACTTTGGTAAGATAAGACAGTACACAATACTGGGGAATCCAGCACAACTTGTATAAGGCAAGGTCATGGAAGGTCCACAGACACATCCTTATTCCCTGCAGGACTGAATTACTGGACTGAGGGTCTCAGGGAGTATCTAGCTCAGTTGGGATAACATATTTTATAAAGAAAATGTTCTACATTCTACGTCGGTGAGTAGCATCTGGGGTCTTAAAAGCTTGTGAGCGGCCTTCTAAGATACTCCACTAGCCTCACCCCATCTGGAGCAAGGGAGACTGAAAAAAATCAAGGACACAAGGGAAAGATTATCCAAAGGACTATTGGACCACAGCTACCACAGCCTCCACCAGACTGAGTCCAGCACAGCTAGAGCTACCACCACTGACTGCTCTAACAGGGATCACAATAGAGGGTCCTGGACAGAGCTGGAAGAAAATGTGGAACAAAATTCTAACTCCCAAAAAATACCAGACTTACTGGCCTGACAGAGATTGGAGAAACCCCAAGAGTATGACTCCTGAACACCCTTTTAGCTCAGTAATGAAGTCACTCCTGAGGTTCACCCTTCAGCCAAAGATTAGACAGGCCCATAAAACAAAGCTAAAGGGGCATACCAACCAAGGGGCAAGAACTAGAAGGCAGGAAAGGTCAGGATAGCTGGTAATAGGGAACCCAAGGTCAAGAAAGGAGAATGTTGACATGTCTTGGGGTTGGTAATCAATGTCACAAAACAGTATGGGTAGTAATTGTTTAATGAGAAGCTAGTTTGTTCTATAAACCTTAATCTGAAGTATAATAATTTAAAAAAAAAAAATTCTAAGCATTCTGTCAAAAAGTTATCTTTAAAAATTAGACTCCTGTAACAATATCAGTTAGCCACTTGTAGAGTATTTATATATAAAATACTCTGTAATGTCACATAATAAATTTTAAATTTTAAAACTAAATCAGGCCAAATAGCATAAAATTATTTTTTACATAATTTTCACATTTTAAATGATAACATGAACATACAAGAATTATACATATATGATATTGACATTTATACTAATGGGAGAAAACCATTAATTATGCAAATAAACATATAATCTAAATATAATCTAAAAGTAATTTAAATGGGGCTTGAGATTCTATCTTATATATTCTTTATACACATGTCTATTAATAAAATATATATGGTGTTCAGGGAATTTACTTTTTCAGTGGTGAAAAGTAAGCACTGTTTAATATTTGATTCAAGAGGAAAGAAAGAACTGATTCAACTTCTCTAAGGAATCTTTTATTTATTTTCTTTTACTGTATACTCAAGGTACTGCAGAATTCTTAATCATCTGAAGGAGAATTCAGGAAGTAATTCAGAAATTTTTCATTGTGAACCTCTTTGATTTATACAAAGTTTGCCTACTCTCAAATCTTACATGAAGGCAGCTGATGTTATGCATGGAAAGCAATAGGAGGAAATGAAATGTCAGCAAAAGCCAGATCTTAAATGTAAGAGGGAAAGCTTAAAAGTCCAGAGAACAAAATTGGCTAGTGATAAGGTAAAGTTTCTATATCCTCCTAAGTAAACAGGATAAAATGGCTAACATCCATCCTTGACCAACAAGTTAGTAGATCATGTTTAAGATAACTCTGGTTCTCAACATTTTGTTTTCTTCTCTATACAGATGGCAACTGTCTTCCCTAATGAACTGTTGCTGGTTAGACATGGTTAAGAATTCTTAATTATATTAGATAAATAGACTGCTAGATTGAGAATAGATGGGTCAGTGACATTTGTTACCAAGTTGAAAATTAGCTTAGACCATGAGGAAATTGGAGTGGGGAAAGGAATGGAAAATCAGACACTCCAAGAAAACATTTAAGGTTTGAAAAAAAAAATCCAGCATTAGATTAGTAATTTTATATTTTGCGGAGAAATCTTGTAATATAAACTATGAAAGATTATCTCAACAATTTTCTTCACTTATAGAGATACACAGTACATATAGTGATTCTTAGTTGGTAACATTTATCTCTCTCCACCAAATCTCCCTAGGGCATATGGATAACCTGTGTAATTATCAGTATCCTTTTGCCAACCCCTTTTTTCTGTCTTTTCCCCACTCTACATTTTAAAAGAGCAGACTCCACTCTTTGGTTGTGCTTTGGCCTTTATTTTGTTTCAGCATGTCCATACTTGGAGATACACACCAAAGTGAGATTGAAGCACAGTTGAGCCAAGCTAAGGGGTTTTTCTTTTCCTCATTCTGAAAACATATACCAAGGTTGTGCTGTGTTCTTTTTTGAAGCATGCCCACCTATATTCAAATAGATGTTTAAACATGGAGTAGAACTACTGGAAGGTTCATGGGCTATAAAACCAACACTTTTATCTTCTGATTTGGAGAAGGGTAGGAAATTCTTAGAATTCTTCAAGTGAGATACCTGGCAGTGCCTTATCACCACCACTGAATTGTTGATGAATTTATTTTAAAATTAATTAATTTAAAAACTCAAAAACAAAAGCCTGCTGTTGATTCAACTACAACATTTGTTTGTAAAAAGTAGCAGAATTGCATGCGCAGTTCAACTCTGTCTTAATTATCTAGTGCTGCTATAACAGAAATACCACAAGTGGATGGCTTTAAAAAAGTTTATTGCTTTGTAGTTTAGAAGGCTAGAAGTCTGAACACAGGGAAGGCTTTCTCTGTTGGTTCTAGGGGAACGTCTTTATCATCCATCTTCCATGGTCTAGGAGCTCCTCAGCCCAGGGACTGCATGTGCAAAGGAGTCACCCTGCTCCTGGCACTACTTTCTTGGTGGTACAAGCTCCCTCTCCTCTCTGCTTCTCTCTTTTATATCTCAAAAGTGATTGATTCAAGATACAACCTAATCCTGTAGATTGCACCCTGCCTTCTTAACATAACTGCCTCTAATCCTGCCTCATTAACATCATAGAGGAATTACAACATATAGGATGAATACATCAGATCACAAAATGGTAGACAGCCACACAGTACTGTGAATCATGGCCTAGCCAAACTGGCACACATTTTTGGAGGACACAATCCAATCCATAACAAACTCCAAGGAAGGCAGAGAAACATACTAAAGAAAAAGTGTGCCAGAGACATTGGGCCTTTTGAATCCAGTAGAACTATAGTGGTAGTGGGTGTCTGTGTATTTTCCAGAGGCCATTATTATCAATAAGCGTGGCTGTTTTCTGTATGACTGCATATCCTGTTCCATCAAATTTGGACTATTTTAGAGAGAACATAGTACTATAACAGTGAAAGCTATTACTTTATGTTTTTACTGTTGTCTTCCATTCTTACTTTTAGATTCAAAAGAGTCTGAAATCATGTAGCAGTTTACCTATGGAGCACAACTAAAGTATTTAAGGAAATTGAAAAAGTTAAACTAATAATAAAAATGAAAATGAAGGAATTAAATAACTCTGGAATTTAGAAAACTAATCAATAAAACTAAGGAAATCAGAAGGAAGAAAATTAAGGTCAAAGCAGAAATTGACATACTAAAAAAAAAAAACCAGTATGACTTCCGTGGTAGAATTCTTGCTTTCCACGTGGGACACCTGAGTTTAACTCTAGGCCAGTGTATCTCATGTGTAGCCACCACCCGTCTGTCAGTGGAGGCTTGCATGTTGCTATGATGCTGAACTTGTTTCAGTGGCACTTCCAGACTAACACAGACTAGGAAGAAAGGCCTGGCAATCTACTTCCGAAAATCAGCCAGTGAAGACCCTATGAATCACAGTGGTCTGATCCTCAACTGATAGTGGAGATGGCTCAGGACTGAGTAATATTTCATTCCATTGTGCACAGTGTCACCATGAGTTGGGGGCCAACTAGATATCAGCTAACAACAAGATGTTTAGAAGACTATGCTACTGCTTCTTCAACACAGTGCTAGCTAGTTTCAATATGGACATAACAAACATTAATACCAGCAATAAATATAACTTCCTGACTCCTGACCATAAGAAAATTTCAAGATACCTAAATATATTAACTGTGAGAGATTCTTTATAACCTAGTGCTATAGAAGGTCAGATAAGGGAAGATCATTGCAGTCTGAAGTCAGTAAGATTTGGTAAAGAAGACTGACGTTTATTATCTACTACCATTAGATGATAAACTCATGCTTTGGGATCTGTTCTTAGATATCTCTGTATTTCTCTTATCATCTACCTTGCACATCATAGATACATATTTATTGATCTTATCAAGTCATTTTATTTGAATTAGCCTTTGAAAGATACATTGGGTTTATGTAACTAAAGAAGAACAAGAATTCCTTTTTTTGTTACCACAAACAATGTCAAAATCACCCTAATATAGGATAAATGGAAAATAAAAATATTGCATACTCAACTAATTTTGTTTTATTTATTATTTCCAACACATACTGTACTTTGGTAAAGAACTCTTCACTTTAATAGGCCACATTCCCTTTGCTAATGAGAGTTCTTTGCAACACTATGGAGTTCCACTACTAATGTATTCCTGTGGTAGGCACAGGGCCTAAGATTCTAATACACAGCTCTGACTTTGTGTGGCTATTACGTACTGAAAGAGTGAAAGAAGCTGGGAGGTCGCAATTTGTAGTAAAATTCAAGAAGTTCTTTAGATGCACAGGCTTGAAATTATTTTAAATTTACTCAGTATAGTTATTCTAACCATAAATTTAATCATCTTTTGTTTTGAATATATAGTCTAAGCCTACCAGAATTTTTTTCTCCTTGTTAGTGATATCGTTATATCATATGTGTAAATTATATTCAATTTTTGTTACATTTCATTTAAATGATGAGTTTAGCACAGTCAAAAATATATTCCACTCTATAAAGCAAATACCGTGGGGGAGAAATATATGCCTTTGTTCTTATAAAATGAAGCTCCTTGAGTTGCTAAAGGAAAGTGGGGGGAAAGGATCAGAAGAAGGAGTAAAGCCAGTAAGGTATATCCTTAAACTCTATGAACTTGTTTTAATTAGTTTTTTTGTATTTTTTTAGTTCGGTGTTTTAATTAATTGTGAGCCTTTGCACTGGTAAGAATGTTGTTAGTAAAAGCTCTGAGACTTTAGCAAGAAATACTTTGGTGGGCTGAGAGGACAATAACTACACCAACGGCGTTTCTTTTTTTTAATTTTTATTATGCCAATCAAGCCAATCTTTCACAAAAACTTATATACACCCTGCTGCATACTCCCAATTGCTCTCCCCCTAGTGAGACAGCCCACTCGCTCCCTCCACCCTTTCTTTTTGTGTCCATTTCGCCAGCTTCTAATCTCCTCTATCCATTCATCTCCCCTCCAGGGAGGAAATGCCAGCATAGTCTCAAGTGTCCACGTGATCCAAGAAGCTCACTCCTCACCAGCATCCCTCTCCAACCCATTGTCCAGTCCAATCCCTGTCTGAAGAGTTGTCTTTGGGAATGGTTCCTGTCCTGGGCCAACAGAAAGTCTGGGGGCCATGACCACTGGGGTCCTTCTAGTCTCGGTCAGACCATTAAGTCTGGTCTTTTTACGAGAATTTGGGGTCTGCATCCCACTGCATTCCTGCTTCATCAGGGGTTCTCTGTTGTGTTCCCTGTCAGGGCAGTCATCGGTTGTAGCTGGGCACCATCTAGCTCTTCTGTTCTCAGGCTGATGTAGTCTCTGCTTTATGTGGCCCTTTCTGTCTCTTGGGCTCGTAATTACCTTGTGTCCTTAGTATTCTTCATTCTCCTTTGATCCAGGTGGGTTGAGACCAATCGATGCATCTTAGATGGCCGCTTGCTAGCGTTTACAACCCCAGGGGCCACTCTCCAAAGTAGGATACAGAATGTTTTCTTAATAGATTTTATTATGCCAGTTGACTTAGACGTCCCCTGAAACCATGGTCCCCAAACCCCTGCCCCTGCTACTCTGGCCTTCGAAGCATTCAGTTTATTCAGGAAACTTCTTTGCTTTTGGTTTAGTCCAATTGTGCTGACCTCGCCTGTATTGTATGTTGTCTTTCCCGTCACCTAAAGTAGTTCTTATCTACTATCTAATTAGCAGACACCCCCTCCCACCCTTCCTTCCTCCCTCCCCCCTCTCGTAACCATCAAAGAATATTTTCTTCTCTATTTAAACTATGTCTCGAGTACTTATAATAGTGGTCTTATATAATATTTGTCCTTTTGCAACTGAGTAATTTCACTCAGCATAATGCCTTCCAGATTCCTCCATGTTATGAAATGTTTCCCAGATTCATCATTGTTCTGTTTCGATGCGTAGTATTCCATTGTGTGACTATACCATAATTTGCTTATCCATTCATCCGTTGATGGGCACCTTGGTTGCTTCCATCTTTTTTTCCATCAATGCTGCAATGAACATGGGTGTGCATATATCTGTTCGTGTAAAGGCTCTTATTACTCTAGGAAATATTCCAAGGAGTGGGATTGCTGAATCATATGGTAGTTCTATTTCTAGCTTTTTAAGGAAGCGCCAAATCGATTTCCAAAGTGGTTGTACCATTTTACATTCCCACCAGCATTGTAGAAGTGTTCCAGTCTCTCCACAGCCTCTCCAGCATTTATTGTTTTGTGTTTTTTGGATTAATGCCAGCCTTGTTGGAGTGAGATGAAATCTCATTGTAGTTTTGATCTGCATTTCTCTAATGGGTAATGATCGTGAGCATTTCCTCATGTATCTGTTAGCTACCTGAATGTCTTCTTTAGCGAAATGCCTGTTCATATCTTTTGCCCATTTTTTTTTTTTTTTAATGTGGAACCATCCCTGCATAAAAAAAAAAAAAATCCCGGCATACCTAGTATGAATCCCACTTGGTCATGATGAATTATTTTTTTGATATGTTGTTGAATTCTATTGGCCAGAATTTTGTTGAGGATTTTTGCATCCTAGTTCATGAGGGATACAGGTCTGTAATTTTCTTTTTTAGTGGTGTCCTTACCTGGTTTTGGTGTCAGAGGTGTGGTGGCTTCATAGAATGAGTTTAGAAGTATTCCATCCTTTTCTGTGTTCTGAAATACCTTTAGTAAAAGTGGTGTTAACTCTCTCTGGAAGTTTGGTAGAACTCTGCAGTGAAGCCATCCAGACCAGGGTTTTTTTTTGTTGGGAGTTTTTTGAATATCTTTTCAATCTCTTCTTTTGTTATGGGCCTATTTAGTTGTTCTACCTCTGTTTGTGTTAGTTTAGGTAGGTAGTGTGTTTCTAGGAATTTGTCCATATCTTCTGGGTTTTCAAATTTGTTGGAGTACAGTTTTTCATAGTAATCTGATACAATTCTTTTAATTTCAGTTGAGTCTACCTACAGGGTTTCTTGAAGCTTGTGTGGAATGTTAGAAAGGGAACCTTGATATCAGTCATCCCTGAGCAGAGCTGATCCTCAGAGGGAGAATATCTCTAAGTTATATCAGGTTTTCATTTCAGTTAGTCAGAGAGAATCCCAGCAAGTTGAATAGAGCTAATGAGAATTTGTTTCTGAAGTTAAAGGAAGACAACAGTTGACACTGAGTAGTGTGTTAGAATCTGGTGCTCCTTTCAGAGATTGGCTGGGTTAAAATTATATGGAAAAGCTCTATCTATTTTTTTTATTAATATCAGATTAAGGAAAATGATGTATTAAAAGGTAGAATTTTACTATTTTCTGAAATCCATGCTATTTGTTATTATTTAGGTTATTCTTTATTAATAATATAACTTTTCTTTATGTATAATTTCTTCTGATTATAATTTATGGTAGCCTGTAGTTTTAATCTGTTTACCACGATCATGAGGTCACAGATTATTCAATTCTTACGCAGTTAGCTATTCACCCCAAAGGCTGCCTTAAAATTCCTGAACAAATTAATAAATACTTAATAAATTCATAAATACTTAATGAGAAATATCCTCACATCCTTACAAACACAATAAGTGATTGTAAGAATATCACAAAATAGTCTGTTATATGTAGACATATGGAGACTGGCACCATTCTACAGCTGTTTTTATTTGTATGACTAAATGATTCTTTTTTGTGTGTGTATATATATATATACACACAGCACCACCCCCCCACACACACTCACAGAATATATGTTTCTTACCTTTAAAACAGGACTTAGCATTACACATTTTTTTTTTTTTTTTGGTACTATCACGTGAGACACTGAAGTGATTAAATGTATTTTTGAAACACAGGAGTACTGCCTTTCCCTTGAATTAGGATGATTTTAATGGTGTCCTTAAAAAAAGAAAAAGCCGACTCGAAGGCACCGGGTACCGGGAGCAGCAAGATATGTTTACGTACTTACAAACCTTTTCTTTTCAAAAATTGAGAAGGAATTGTTTTCTTGAAGCCAGTTTCCCTTGACATTTAAGAATATTTTTTCATTAATATTAGAGTTTGTCATGTAAGAGCTTTTATTGCCTAGCCGAATATTTATGCAGTCTACGAGTCTGGACATTATGGTACTTTGATTACCTATAAAATGTAAGTTCATTGCTCCTAGAAGTAGAAATTAGTAAAGTGAAGCCTTTTTGATAGATATTTATCTTACATTTATTTTTTTTTTCCCCTGCTATATTCTTACAGTTGTAGAAAAGTTTACTGCCTTTGTAAAGCTCTGGCAGTGAGTCCTAGACTCCTTTACCTCCAGCACAGACTTCTGGTATATTAGTTATACTCTGTTGTCACCTATCCTTTCACTTTTCTTCCTGTTTTAAAGAAAGACATCTCATTTCCAATTTTTCAGATCCTTTTTTCCATAAATGTTATTCATCTTCCTTCCTTATGCCTTTTCCAGAATCAGTATTTACCAGCGGTTCTTTCCTTGTGGCTTACAACTATACATATTTTTTTGACTTATAAAAAGTCCAAAACTCTTATATAAAATTTACTCCACCCACAAGATGTTTTTCTATCCCACCACAGTCAAACATCTTGAAATAGTTTGTATTTAAATCCTTTAATTACTTTCTACCCATTTAGTTCACAACTTTTCCAATTTTCCTTTTGCTTTCCAGGAGAACAGGAAACTCTTCTTTTAGAGGTTGCCAGTGAAATACCAAGACACTAATCCAATGAACTTCGTGTCATTTTTTTATCTTTCCCATCCTCTGAGGAAATTCATAATAGTGATCACCCCCTTATTCTTGGAAATTTTCTTCTCCCTTTGTTTTATGTTACTTATTCTCTCAGTTCTACTTCTCCCTTTTATTACACCTCTGATCTCTTCCTTCCTTCATGTCCCCAACTTGGGTTAGTTTCTTTCTCTAGACATGTGTGTCCATTGCTTTAGCTGTCACAGATAACATTATAAAATTCAACTCCATCCTCAACCTTTTTCTTCAGTTCTAAACCCACAAATCTGTGTGCTATTCAATTTGATTGTGTCTTAAACTCAAAACTGCAGTTGCTAAGCTTATCTTTTCTCCAGGTATAAGTTAAGAGTTTTCAGAATGTGAAGAAAAGATATATGCTCGAATGTTCTGAGAAAACAAAAATCCTCACAACTGGACCAATAAATAACATCATGATAAAGGAAAAAAAAAAATTGAAGTTAGTCAAGTATTTCATTTTACTTGGATGTGTAATGAACAGCTATGGGAGCAGCAATCAGGAGATCAAACTATGTATTGCACTGGACAAGTCTGCTGCAAAAGACCTCTTTAAAATGTTAAAAGGCAAAGATGTCACTTTAAGGACTATGATGTGCCTGACATAAGCCATGATATTTTCAATTACCTCATATGTATGAGAAAGCTGGACAATGAATAAGGAAGACCAAGGAAGAACTGATGCCTTTGAATTATGGTGTTGATGAAGAATTTTGAATATACCATGGACTGCCTGAAGAAGGGACAGATCTGTCTTGGAAGAAGTACAGCCAGAATGCTCCTTAGAAGCAAGGATGGTGAGATGTCTCACGCACTTTGGACATGTTATCAGGAGGGACCAGTCCCTGGAGAAGGACATCATGCTTGGTAAAGTAGAGGGTCAGTGAAAAAGAGGAAGACCCTCAATGAGATGGATTGACACAGTGGCTGCAACAATGGGGTGAAATATAGCAATGGTTGTGAGGATGGTGCAAGACCGGGCAGTGTTTCATTCTGTTTTACATAGGGTTGCTATGAATCGGAACCAACTCCATGGCACCTAACAACAACAACAACAAACCTCAGTTAATCAGGGTTTATTCTGATGATACTCTGAGAATTAAGGGAGATATTAAATAGTCTCAGCAGCTAGACAGCCAGAATTTTGGAAACCAGAGCGTTGTTCATGGTACTGTAGTAGCTCTAGTTATCCCGTGACAGCTTTGGTGACTGGACAGACACTCTAACAGCTGTCCTTTCAGAAACTGGTGTTTACTGCTGCCTATATGATGTTTCAGCAGCTCACATTCTCTGATTCTACTGCTCTTATGCTGCCAATCAAGTCACTTCCTCCCCATACTTTTATGGCTTCTATTTTTTGCCATCTCTCTATAAGTAACTCTACTTCTGCTGACTCTTAGGACTAATGACTCTCTCCATTTATCTTTCATTCATATTCCGGAAAAGAGTTGTAAGAGTTGTTATCTCCATTCCTTATGCCTATCTTATTCTTACACTCACTTCACTTTGTATTCTACCTTCTCCACTACTCTGAAATGCTCTGGTGAAAATTGCAAATGACTGATTTCAGTCCTGATCTCACTTGATCTTTTAGCAGTCTTCAGAAGAGTTAACTGTTTACTCTTTACAAACATTATTTTCCCTAGGTCTCAAACAGCATTTCTTCTTGTTTTCCTCTGGCCTCTGTTTACTTCACTCAATATCTTTCTCTCCCTTCACTTGCCCTTCCATGTCATTAAATGTAGCAGTTCTTTAGGGTTCTGTGAGGGTCTTCTTCATTTTTCACACAAGGCAAATATTGGTTAATCTTATATACTTGTATTATACAGTTACAGTGACTTCCAATTATTAGCTCAGATTTCTCTTCTCAGATCTAGGAGACTCATATTTAATGCCTACTCAACTTTCCACTTGGATGTTTCACAGGCAACTCTAATTCAGTATGTCCAAAGCTGAATTTATTATCTTTTTCCCTTAAAGTTGCTCCTCCCTCAGCATTCTCTCAGTAACCACCATGACCATTCCCCCATTTGTCCAACCAGAATCTTGGTTTTATCCTTGATTTCTGTCTCACCTTCCAAATTCAATCATAATTCCCTGTTCGTTAATCTGTCTGCTCTCCATTTCTGCTGTTATCATCTCAGTCAAGTTCGCCATGATCCCTTGCCTGCTGTCCTACAACACTTTCCTGACTGGTCTCCATGCATCCATTCTTGTTGCTTTCCAAACTGTTCCTCTAACTTCAGCTAACAATCATTTTTAACCAAATTCTTATCAAGACTCTTTACATTACCATTGTAATAAAATTAAAAATTCTTAGTTTAGCCTATAAGGCCCTGCATAATCTTCCCCTTGCCTACCTTGCCATCCTCTTCTGTCAGTATTCTTCCTCATGATATCCTGTATGTTAGCATAGAACTAGATTTCTCTCAGTTTTAGAAATACCTCATACGTGCTTCTGCCTTTGGAAAAAAAAAAAAAAAAAGTTGCCTTGAGTTGGTTCCATGTGTTTCAGTGTAGGATTGCATATAGAGTTTTCAATGGCTGTAACCTTTTGGAAGTAGATCACCAGGTCTTTCATTCGAGGCACCTCTGGGTAGATTTGAACCATCAACCCTTTGGTTAGTAGCCAAGTGCTTAACTCTTTGCACCACCCAACTGCCTTTAGGCCTCTGTATATGTTTTTGTTATTAAACTTTAAATTCTTGAAGAGTAACAACTGTATCTTATTCATTTTTATATTCCCCTTACTTAGCACAGTGCCTGACACATAGTAGCCTCTTAAAAACTAACATACTTTTGAAAATAAAATAACATACTTTCTTCCCTGCTAGTTTATGGATTAAAAAAAAAAAAAAAAAGTTGCCGTCGAGTCAATGTCGAGTCAATTCCAACTCATAGCAACCCTATAGGACAGAATAGAACTGCCCCATAGGGCTTCCAAGGTGTATTTGAACTCTTAACCACTAGGCCACCAGGGTTTCTGGTTTATGGATACATTGAGGAAAAAAACATTCTTATCTTTGGATTTCCAGGGACTAATAAAGTGCCTGAAAAAATAGTGTGGTCTTGATATATATTTACTTACTTGAAATGATTACTACAAATAAGGCCATACTAGTTAACCCTCAGCTGAACAAAGCATTCTCTTAATCACCCCCCCGCCAAAAAAAGCCACTGCCATTGAGTCGATTCCAACTCAGAGCGACCCTATAGACAGAGTAGAACTGTCCCATAGGGTTTCCAAGGAGGTAAATCTTTATGGGAGGAGACTGCCGCATCTTTCTCCCACAGGGCAGCTGGTGGGTTCCAACCATTGACTTTTTGGTTCGCAACCAAGTGCTTTAACCGCTGTGCCACCAGGACTCTTATAATTAATTGCCGATCCTTATTAATCAGGAATATTTACTACTACTTGTCTTAATTTTGGAGCCCTGGTGCCACAATGGTTAAGCGTTGGGCTGGTAACCAAAAAGTCAGCAGTTCGAATCCACCACCCACTCCTTAGAAACCATGGGGCAGTTCCACTCTGTCCTATAGGGTCACTATGAGTCACAATTGATGATGGCAAATAGGTTTGGTTATTTGTTTTGTTTTTTGTCTTGGTTTCTTTGGGCTACCATAACAAAATACTACAAAGCAGATGACTTATAAGAACAGAAATTTATTATCCTCATAATTCTGAAGGATTGAAGTCTGAAAAAAAGTTTTCAAAATTTTCTATACTTGTTGGAAATGCATATTCTAGGCTCCCCATAGACCCCAAATCTATTAAATCAATCTCTGATGGTTGGCTCCTAGAATTTTATGTTTTTACTGAGGTCTCTGGGAGAGTCTTATGTTCCTCAGTGTTTGAGAACAACTCCTTTAAGAAAAGTTTAAATTCTTAACGAGACATGTGCATACTGTTTTCTCATGAGTCGTATCTTTGCAGTTAAGCCCAAGTATCTATCCATCGGGAGGGAAAAAAACCTCAATGATAACACATTCATATTTATGGTTAAAGGGTTATTTTTTGCATTGATTCTTTTTGTATTTTTATACTAGTCTACTTGTTTTATAGTTATTTATGTCTAACCTTATTCCCCAAGTTAATTTGCCTTTCATGAACAAAAACCACAACTTCTTTCACTAATCAGCAATCTCAACGTGCTCACTCCCTGAGTCTCTCTCGTCTTTACTGCCAAGGGACGGCCCTCTTATAAATCTCCCTCTCAATGGTTCCCCCCTCTTCTTCTTCTTTTGTAAGAGCAGTCTACAACACTGGAATTTCAAAGGTCATTCCTGAGGAAATAAATTAGAGTGAGAAATTCAAGACTCAAAAATTTTATGTTCCCTACTAACACTTTATAAAGTTTTCTGTCTTGAAATCAGTAAAAGGTAACACTGTTAAATCAACTTAGAATGTATGCAATGATCCAAGTAGTAATTGCAGGGTCTTCATATGACTATGGGTGAATTTGAATATAAACACAGTTGTCATGTAGCATGGAAGCTGTCTTGCCTCCTGAAAACTTAAACATATGAACAATTTTACTTCAAGAGATGAAATGGAAAGAGGCAAGAGAAATGTTAGTGGGGGTTTAAGGAAAAATCAAGAGAAAAAAAAATTTTTTTTAATCTGTTATTTTCTCATCATTTTAAGGGAATTTTAACTATAGTTTACTCATTCAGCAGATATTTATTGAGTACCTACTACATGCCAGTTGATGATAATTTATAAAGGGGTTCACAATTACAAAGAAGTTTTCACAGTTTTCATTTCATAGCAATGTTGACTGCATCTTTTCTAAGTACCTTGTCAACTGAGGAAACCCTGGTGGTGTAGTGGTGAAGAGTTACGTCTGCTAACCAGAAGGTTGGCAGTTCCGATCCCCCAGGTGCTCCTTGGAAACCCTATAGGGCAGTTCTACTCTGTCCTATAGGGTCACCGACTCTACGGCAGTGGGTTTGGCTTTGGCTTGATTTTGCTAGTTGAGGATGCATGAGGGCAGGTGACTGGGAACACACCCTTCATTCACATAAAGGGTAGGAAGATCAGTGATTTCTTCCCTGCCTTCCCCCATTATAACTATGCTGTTTGTTTTCCACTTTCAAATGTTATTTAAAACAGAGCTCCTAAAGTCCAGGGTTAGCAAGATTTCTATCATTTTATATAAACTTCCTTTCCCACAATATATCAGTTCCAAATTTTGGTTGTAATTTAACTCAACAAACCAGAAAACTGTTTTGGAAGTTGGAAATTAATGCCTCAGAAGGGGCAAAAAAAAACATGTATTAGATTGTTTGGAAAGGTAAATGGAATGAAAAGCTATCTCAAATATTTTCTTGAATGAAGCAGAATATAAATAAATAAATGTAACAAAATAACTTAAGATTAGGTCTCTATTTCCAGGTCAAGGAACTCTGAATTAGTGATGTATATTTGTCAGTGGTAGGTGGCAGAATGGTTAAGCACTCAGCTGCTAACTGAAAGGTCGGTAGTTCAAGCCCACCAATCTCTCTGCAGGAGAAAAAACCTGGCAATCTGCTCCTGTAAAGATTACAGCCTAGGAAACCCTGTGGGGCAGTTCTACTCTGTCACATTGAGTTACTATGTGTCAGATTCAGCTCTGGCACACAACAACATCTATTTCTCTGTGACACTTCATATTTTTCTCATTTTTAAAATCTAATTATGGTTTCTACTACAGCAGTCTGAAGCTTGGAAAATTTACATGCTAACTTGTCACTAAATTTTTAAATATTTACTATTATTCTTTTCTGTGCAATTGTCTTCGGGAAATCGGAATTTGTAGTTGCATATTGAAGATGTTTTCTTAACAATCTTTTGAGTTTTCTTAGGGTAAGTCATCAAATTATTAAAATGCCTCTTTCTGAGTGTAGAGATTTCAGTCTACCCAACTATCTCCTGAATGGAGTCCTGCCTTGTAAGTGTAGAAATTGAAATAAGGGGCAAAAAGTGCCTAGAGCCATCTTAGAATTAAGTAATGACAGAATGAGCACAAGGAGACTTCTGCTGTATACGGTACTGAAGAAGTGTGTGTGTGTGTGTGTCTGGGGAACGGAGAGGAAAAGAAAGAGATGTTTTGAAGTTGTGGGTAGGGGAGTGTTAGGGTTAAAGTTCTTGATTGGAAACACAAAAGAGAAAATAAATAAATTATTGTTACATTTGGTAAAAATAACATGATAAAATAGGGTGGGATACCCTGTTTAAGATTGATCCAAGCTAGCAGATTAAATGATCTGAGACCACATATATCCCTATAGACATCAGGCTGATGTTTTGACACAACATTAACATATCCAAGTTGCAAGTTGCAAGGAAGGCTAGGCTGGTGACAGTTTTTATTCCTTTACAGCTTGATATAACAGTATTGATATGAGACAGCTCTAGTAACAATGTTTTTTCCACCAGAAGTTTATAGAATATGTTTTCTTCATAAAGAGTGATGGGCAGAGATAGCATAATTCCAACTAGCTAATGAATATCTGGAGTCCTGCACTGAGATCTTCCTTATACAACCTCTAAGTTCCAGGGACCTCATTTCATGTATCACTGACATTCCTTGACATTTAAAGAGAAATAGATTCTGGCAAAATTCTACAGAAAGATTAGTGACAGCAGCCACCACAGTTGTTACATACAGGATTCTGAGTCTAATGATGTTCACAGTTCCCGTGTATAAAAGTCCTACTTATTCCTGCTCTTCTTCCATGATATCCTATAACATATGCAAAATAAATAAAAAGCCATGTGTATGAGATTCAAGAATTCTAAATAGACCTACTACTAAAAATTCAATTGTTGACCTGCTTTGTACCTGTGCTGGCACAGAACGTAACAAAGAAGGATGTGTAATGAAAAAAGAAAAGGCAACTTTTGTCTGCAGCATTCTCACACCTGCTAGAGAATAGTTGCTAAAGGTTAATCGTTTGTTTCCCAAACCCAAAGTGAGCAATTTAGAAGACCAGCTAAGCTAACATTATTCCAAGATGCATCTGTCTGAGTCACAGATTGTTGCTCAGCAATCCTACAGAAATCAAGTAAAATAAACACAAGTCCTGACAGACTTCATTTACTTAATAGATTTTAAACTTTTATATAAAATTTTGTATTAAATGTATACTGCTGGAATTGGTTTAAGATTTAAAGTATGTTTTCTTGCGTAAAGTAAGTACTTTCCTATGATGCTAAATATCCCTTTTTGATAAACTGGATTCCTCTATGTATTTGTGTCAACTTGTGTGTCCTTTTTTCAAGTTACATTTATCTGTTTCTGTTTATTTCTTTCCTGCTATCAAAAAGTTATTAAAATTATCATTATGATTATGCCATCACTTAGCACTGTTTCTGTATGAATTGTGGAATTGGCTTGTCTTTTTCCTCCTGCTCCTGAAAAAAAAAAATCATTTTGGTATTTATATTGTGATTAAATTAAATTTAGAAATAAATAGGAAAAAATAACATTTAATACTGATTTTTCCCCCCCAAAACAGTGTTTGTCTTTCTATTTGAAGTTCCTTTGTAGCATTTTTAAGTTTTCTTCCATATTTCTTGTTAGGATTGTTGTTGTGTACTGTCAAGCTGAGTCTAACTCATATTTTAACCTTTTGTTGCTATTTATTGGGATTTTTATCTTACCGTTTTTTCTCATTGGTATGCGGAAAGATTGTAAATTTTATAAGCAGTTTGGTGTAGTGATTAAAAACACATAAGTAGCCTCATGTGTTTGAATCCCAACCCTGCCTTATCAGCTGTGTGACCTTGAGCAGTCACTTGATCATTCTGTGCCTATTTCCTTCTCCTAAAAATGGAGATAATAATATATACTTCATAGGGTAGTGGAAGGATTAAATGAAAATTAATTAATATACATAGCAACTGCTGGCACAAATTAAGCTCTATGTAAGCTTTCACTATTATAAGTCTTTGCTATCATCAGTCATCATCATCATCATTTGTCAGCTATAGATAGTCCCCAACTTGTGATAGAGTTCAATCCTGATGACTCTGTTGTAAGTCAGCTCTGGCATAAGTCAAATACTTCATTTTTTGTTTGTTTTTGTTATTATCAGTATCTGCAAACATTACATATAAACTTACAAATGTATTTTAACACATAAAAAATACACAAATCATAAAAATTTACTCTGGTAATGGAAAAGAGTTGGACAAAGTTGGTTTTTGGTCAGTCACGGTAATAACTCCCTCTGTGGAAGGGTTTGGATTGTTCAGATTACGCCTGGGGATGGGGGTGGTGTTTCTAGTCAGAAAATTAGAGTTCTCTGTATGGTCCTTTTCTTTTTTTTTCTTCATATATTTCATGGTAACACTTCACTGCTTCCCAAATCTTTCTATTGATTTAAGCAAAGCAATCAGCATTTGGGTCCAGCTTTCTATCCCTTACGACTCTTGACACTGACACCAACTTCACTGTAGGCCAGGCCGTGGTCTGCTATATGGCAGTGTTTTGAACAGTAAATCATAAAATTGAACATCTGCAAGTGAACATATGAAAATGATAACACCAACAAATTATGCACTGCAACATTGTATGTAGAACATATTACTAACTATAAAATGTACCAAAAAACAGTCTTAAGTACAGTTTGTCATAACATGAATAGGTTGTAAGTCGGGGACTACCTGTACGTTATTGTTCTGTCTTGTTATTTGTAATAGTTATTAAGTGAACTCAGATTGTCCTGCTACATATCGTCTGCAAATTATAATTTTGCCTCCTTTCCAATTTATACCTCTTATATCTTTCTGTTATTTAAATGTTTTACCTATTTCCCAGAACAATGGTAAATAACAGTGGTAATGGTGGACATCTTTATCTTACTCTTAGATTTAATGGAAGTGTTTATAGTGTTTCACTATCTTTTGGCTTGAGAGATAAATTGTAACATTTTAATAAAGTATCATGCTTTCTGATTTCCTAAGAGTTTTACAAATGCCCTTTAGCATGTAGTTCCAATATCTAGTAGGAAGTAAAGATAAGCCATGATTATTGATTACCAAGCTTTGTCTTTCTATTGTGTTTCAGTTGTCTCTGGCCAGCTTTAAACCTAGCCCTGTCCCCATCTCCCTTTATGTAAACGGTATCAGTCCTATCACAAACTGACAAACTTTTAGTTTAAATCAGTTTACAGTTCCTGATAACCACTGAGTGGAATTATTGCAAAAATCCATAGGATGGGCAAGCCTGTGATTTTTTTATAGGGAGTTAGACAAAAAATTGGGTAGACTTCAGGGGCACTGAAACCTTACTGAAAATTGGGGCAGCCAAAGTTAAAGAATAAGTTTCTGTTAAAATTTAAAACACCGAGAAATTCTTTGTATCCTAATTGGTTGAAAAGAAGATAATTATTTCTAGTACTAGTTAATAAGTAATTTAAAATTACCTTTTTTGAGGAACTGGTACCAGCTGTGGCTTTATGTACACATTTGTCATTTGTTGGTTGATGCTAAATTACATGTGGTATTATAGCTATCATTTGTAGTATTTTACCATTTCAATTAAAGTAGTCCCATGTGTTTTAACTAGCAAATTTATCATCATATTTTGAAATAGAATAGCTATTCTAATTTATTTCTAGAAATACAGTCACGCACCACATAACGTCCTTTCAGGCAACATCAAACCAAGTCTGACCACGTATACGTCCATGGTCAAACACCAGTGTAAACAGAGCTAGTCAAACATGTAAAAGCCTGAGAAGTAAGAATGATAGGTGGAGATTCATGATTTTTTTTTTCAGATATGCACTTTCAAATGCTGCTGAAATGTCAAGTAATATGAAAAAAAAAAAAGTATCTTCCATGTACTAACATGGTGCCCATGCACATCTTGGCATTTGCTGTTTTCTAGTCTCTCTTTTACTGTGTAAATGACCCCTGAGAAGATGAAGAGTTGGGATTTAGAGAATAGGTGAAGAAACGCCTAAGGCAGGAGGAATCGCATCTCTTTAAGTGTAACTGGAGGAAACTTATGCAGTTGTTGATTTCATGGCTTCTGTTTACTCCGAGAAGTGTAAGAAAGTTGCAAATGGAACATTTGAGGGGAGTAAAGGTTTGAAATTTCCTTTGAGAAATTTGCAGCAGCAAAAGGCAAAGAAGAAGTATCAGTTTGGAAGTGAAACAAAAGGTTATTAAACAACACAAAGGTGGAAAATCATTGAATGGTATTGCCTGAGATTCAGACATGGTCTTAGAACGTCCAAATCACATAATGTCCTATTTCACAGAACATATTGTGAATGTTAAGCGATGCATGACTGTACTTGTAAATATATTCAAGTGACTCTAGCAGTGTGGCTGGAGATGCCAAAGCATACTTTTTTTAAAATCATTTTGTTTTCAAACAGAGTCTGTAACTGTTGAAAGATATCAGTACATTTTATACCCACCATAACATTTTAAAGATTAATTGACTTCAAGAAATATTGCTAGTAATCCTTTATCAAACATTTTCTTTCGTGTCTTAGATTACTTTTTCATTGCATTTTAAGCTATATTATGCCAATAGTGTGATATAAAACGTTTATTTTTTAATTTAATTTTAGAATATATCTAAATTAAATATTGTAGTAATTTATCTGTTGCATTAAACCAAAAAACCAAACCCATTGCTGTCAAGCCAGTTCCAGCTCATAGCGGCCCTATAGGACAGAGTAGAATTGCTCTGTAGGGTTTCCAAGGAGCAGCTGGTGGATTCAAACTGCCAACGTTTTGGTTAACAGCTCTTAACCACTGTGCCACCAGAGCTCCATCTATTGCCTTATAACTGGTAATTTTAAAAGGTAATTGCAGATTTTTGTATCTAAAATAAATTTTTAGATTTTTTTAATAAAAATTTAATGTTTGTTCATGTCCAATTTGTGTTTCAGAGTCTAAAACTGTAGTGAGATCATAAGTGAATTGACAAATTAGTTCAACCTGAAAGAATTTTATTTTCTGTGAGAAAATATGGAAAAATGGCATCTTAGTTATCTAGTGCTGCTATAACAGAAACACCACAGTTTAGGAGGCTAGAAGTCTGAATTCAGGCGCCGGCGCCTGTGGAAGGCTCTCTTTTTGTCTGCTCTGGGAGAAGGCTCTTATCTCTTTTCAGCTTCTATTCCTAGGTTCCTTGGTGATCATGTAGCATCCCCTCAGTTTGTGCTTACCTGCTTGCTTAATCTGCTCTTTTATGTCTCAAAAGACATTAATTTAAAACACATCCTACACTAATACTGCCTCATTAACATAACAGAGAAAACCTGTTCTCTAATGGGATTGAAACCACAGGTATATTGCTCTCAAGTCCATTCCCACTGATAGCAACCCTACAGGACAGAGTAGAAATGCCCTATAGAATTTCCAAGGAGCGCCTGATAGATTCCAACTGCTGACCTTTGATTAGCAGCCGTAGCTGCTATCTTTTCACCATTTTTATTCAATCTGTGAGTTGAGAAATAATCCAAGAAACTGGACTATATGAAGAAGAACGTGGCATCAAGATTAGAATAAGACTTATTAACAATCTGCAATATGCAGATGACACAATCTTCCTTACTGAAAGGAAGGAGAACTTGAAGCACTTACTGATGAAGTTCAAAGACTATAGACCTCAGTATGGATTACACCTCAACATAAAACAAAAATCCTCACAACAGGACCCATAAGCAGCATCATGATAAACTGAGAAAAGATTAAAATTGTCAAGGATTATATTTTGGATCCACAACCAACACCCGTGGAAGCAGCAGTCGAGAAATCAAAAGATGTATTGAATTGGGCAAACCTGCTACAAAAGGTCTCTTTAAAGTGTTGAAAAGCAAAGATGTCACCTTGAAGACTAAGATGCACCTGACTCAAGCCATGGTGTTTTCAATCGCCTGACATGCATGGGAATGCTGGATAATGAATAAGGAAGACCAAAGAAGAATTGACGCCTTGGAATTATTGTGTTGGTGAAAAATATTAACTATACCGTGGACTGCCAAAAGAACAAACAAACCTGTCTTGGAAGTAGTACAGCCATAATATTCCCTAGAAGCAAGGTTGGCGAGACTTTGTCTCCTAGACTTTGGATGTGTTATCACAAGGGATCAGTCCCTGGAGAAGGACATCATGCTTGGTAAAGTAGAGGGTTGGTGAAAAAGAGGAAGACACTCAACGAAATGGATTGACACAATGCCTGCAACTATGGGCTGAAACATAGCAACCACTGTAAGGATGGTGCCTGACTGGGCAGTATTTCATTCCGTTTTATGTACTTAGACTAATTTAAATTGTGTGAATATTTCCCAGCCACTTATCTTTGAAATTCAAAAGTTTTCATTGATCTAAATTTATGTAAACATCTCATGCTTTATAAACCATAAATACTTTACTAAACCTCACACTTAGAATCATTCTTGAATCTCTTTAGAACCTTCTCGATGCCCTTAAGTATTAAATACAGGTGATTAACCTTTGTCCCAAAAGGAAAACAAGAGTTTTAGCACCTGTTGCCAGTTGAAAACCAATCACAAGTAAGGTCATAGAATTCTAAAGCTAGAAAAAACAGGATATCATCTAGTTCTGCGCCTTCACTTTACACATCAGAAATCTAAGGCCGAGAGAGATGAAGTGTCTCCAAAGTGATATTGTGTGTCAAAGGGAAAATTACAGAAATTTAGCTTACACACAATTTTGCAGGAGCACATCTGTGAAAATTTAGCGTAAAATCCCTAATCACGGAAAAAAATAATTTTTTCTCTACTCTTCTTTGTGTTTCATATTCATGCACATTATCTCTCTTCTATTTGAGGAAAAAAATATTCTCTCTAGTGTGAGAACTGTATTATGCAGCTCCCAGAGCGTGACGGTTTTATTTCAAACTCCATTTCCGATGCTATATTTCTAAATCTTCCGTCCTATTTCCTCTAAATATAAGAGAAGGAAACGAAAACACCAAAATGCCACTAAAACAACTTATTCTTTAAATATATGAATAAAAATATCTATTTTGTAAATAGATAAAGTTTTTTAAGGTAGCTTTCCTTTGTTTAAATTCCTTTGAGAATGATGGTTAATGGCTGCCTGTGCCATTTGCAAAAACTCGTTCCTTTAAGTTGGTGTTGCCTTCCCAGCCAAAATGTGACCTCTCTGAGGTTGAGATAGTATTTTCTCTCTCTCAAAATGGCTAACTCAGGATAGTTCATTCAATATTTGTTAATTGATTCAAAACTTATTGTATTAAGACTTTTTTACCATGAAATTCAAGCTGCTTGATTTGGGATCAGTTTTCTAATAGCAAAGCAACAACTCATATAAATGTCTGCAGTCAAACAAACATTTTTACAACTCTTGTACTAAACAATCCTCACAGTAACTCTGTGAGATAAATAGGGCAAGCAATATTATTATTACTTTACAGCTTAGGAAATTAAGATATGAAAAGGTAGGTCCCTCTACCCCCTCTCCCAAGACTGCTGTCTCTCACTACTTCTTATCAGCTCAGATTAATAAATCTTCTGCCTAAGCAGACAATCTACTACAAAACAGAATGTTACTCGTCCCTTCTTACAGGTATGATAGTCTTGGGCAATCCCCTCATTTGCCTTGTGAGGGGGAATTTGAGTGGCCAGAAACACTCACTATTCTATGGGATGGGAAGGGAGGTACGTCTTACCTCAAACACTGTACTCTCCACAAAGTTAATCTTCCCATCTCTAAAACTTCTTATATAGGCTGAGAGGAAAGGGAATGTTGAGGTGATAGTTGGAAGTAGTAGGGTCATTTCTGTTTTCGATTAGGCTAGGAGAGATGTTTGACTTCCTTCATTGGTGGCTTCTGTTTTTGGTAGCGTATTAGAGCCTCTTTGTCTCAATTTAGGAAACCCTGGTGGCGTAGCAGTTAAGTGCCAGGCGCTCCTTGGAAACTCTGTGGGGCAGTTCTACTCTGTCTAGGGTCGCTATGAGTCGGAGTCGACTCGACAGCAGCGGGTTTGGTTTGGTTTTTTTTTTTTGGTCTCAACTTAGGGACAACAGGAAATGTCTCCTCAGCTTCCTGTTACACATGCATTCATTTTTAGCCCTATGGGCAGAACCCTATTATACCTGCTATTAAAAAACCAAACCTGTTGCTGTCGACTTGGTTCCAACTCATAGAGACCGTGCTATAGGAGACACGGAAGAAATATAAGGAATTTAAGTTGTGGATATACCTATCTTCCTGTGATCATTGGCATATTTGTATTGATCCTATCATTCTCTCTCCCAGAGGCATCACATGTTACACAGAAAAGTCTTTGAGTTTTGCTTATACAAGTTGTCCTCAAGAAAAAGAGTACTTTCATTGTGTTAAAACATACATTATTTAATACATGCCCCCTGAAAGAGCCCTGATAACAAGTATTTATTCACTTGGCTGCTAACCAAAAGTTGTTGACTATGTGAACCCACCAGCCACTCCACAGGAGAAAGATGTGACAGTCTGCTTCTGTTACGGTTACAGCCTTGGAAACCCTGTGTTTTCTTATTGTTAGGTGCTGTTGAGTCTGATTAGTACTACCATTAGTCAGGTTTTCCTTGTTACTTGGAATATTCCCTCCATTACTTCCCTTGCTATTTAGCAAAAGGTTAAATGACGGAAGTATTTTCTAGCTAGAAGCTTCAGTGCATCCGCGGGGAAGAAAGACTGGATATCTTCCTACCTTCATCCTTGTGCTATGCCAAGAACAAGATAAGTCAGGTCTCTAAAGTCCTTGTGGCGTTGTTGTTAGGTGCCCTTAAGTTGATTCTAACTTACAGCAACCCTATGTACAACAGAACGCAACACTGCCTGGTCCTGTGCCATATTCTCAATTGTTATGCTTGAGCCACTGTGTCAGTTCATTTCGTTGAGGGTCTTCGTATTTTTTGCTGACCCTGTACTTTAACAAGCATGATGCCCTTCTCCAGGGACTTGTCCCTCCTAATAACATGTCCAAAGTATGTAAGATATAGTCTTGCCTTCCTTGCTTCTAAGGAGCATTCTGACTGTACTTCTTCCAAGACAGATTTGTTCATTCTTCTGGCAGTCCATGGTGTAGTCAATATTCTTCACCAACACCATAATTCAAAGGCATCAGTTCTTCTTTGGTCTTCCTTATTCATTGTCCTGCTTTTGCATGCATAGGAGGCAACTGAAAATACCATAGCTTGGGTCAGGTGCACCTTAGTCTTCAAAGTGACATCTTTGCTTTGTAACACTTGAAAGAGACCTTATGCAGCAGATTGGCCTAATGCAATACATCTTTTGATTTCTTGACTGCTGCTTCAACAGGCATTGATTCGGGGTCCAAGTAAAATGAAACCCTTGACAACTTTAATCTTTTCTCCGTTTATCTCCATGATGTTGCTTATTGGTCCAGTTGCGAGGATTTTTGTTTTCTTAATGTAAAGGTGTAATCCACACTGAAGGTTACAGCCTTTGAACTTCATCAGTAAGTGCATCAAGTCTTCCAGGATTTTAGCAAGCAAGGTAGTGTCATCTGCATATCTCAGGTTGTTAATGAGTCTTCCTCCAATCCTGATGCCTCATTCTTCTTCGTATAGTCCAGCTTCTCAAATTCTTTGCTTAGCATTCAAATTGAGTAAATACGGTGAAAGGATACAACCCTGACACACATCTTTCCTGATTTTAAACCTTTCGGTATCTCCTTGTTCTGTTCTAATGACTGCCTCTTGGTCTATATACAGGTTCCTTATGGGCACAATTAAAATTCTCACAGTGTTATCCATAATTTGTTATGTCCGCACAGTGAAGTGTATTTGCATAGTCAATAAAACACAGATAGACATCTTTCTGGTATTCTCCGCTTTCAGCCAAGACCTGTCTGACATCAGCAATAATATCCTTCATTCTTCTCCTCTTCTGTAGCCAGCTTGAATTTCTGACAATTCCCTGTCAATGTGTTGCACAACTGTTTTTGAATCACCTTCAGTATAATTTTACTTGCGTGTGATATTAATGATATTTTTCAATAATTTCCACATTTCATTGGATCACCTTTCTTTGGAATAGGCACATATATGGATCTTTTCCAGCCAGTTGGCCAGATAGCTGTCTTCCAAATTTCTTGGCCTAGACGAGTGAGTGCTTTAAGCATTGCATCCATTTGTTGAAACATCTCAATTGGTATTTCATCAATTCCTAGAGCCTTGTTTTTCGCCAATGCCTTCAGTGCAGTTGGACTTCTTCGTTCAGCACCGTTGGTTCTTGATCATATGCTACCTCCTGAGATGGTTGAATGTCGATCAGTTCTTTTTAGTACAGTGACTCTATGTATTCCTTCCATCTTCTTTTGATTCTTCCTGTGTCATTCACTTTTTGCCCATAGAATTCTTCAATATTGCAACTGGAGGTTTGAATTTTTTCTTCAGTTCTTTCAGCTTAAGAAATGCCAAGCATGTTCTTCCCTTTTGGTTTTCTAACTCCAGGTCTTTGCAAATTTCATTGTAATAATTTACTTTGTCTTCTTGAGTCACCCTTTGAAATCTTCTGTACATCTCTCTTCATTATTTCTTCTGTATGCTTTAGCTATTCTATATTCAAGAGCAAGTTTCAGAGTTTCTTCTGATATCCGTTTTGTTTTTTTGTTTGTTTTTCCTGACTTTTTAATGACCTTTTGCTTTCTTCATGTATGGTGTCCTTGATGTTATCCCACAACTCATCTGATCATTGGTCGTTAGTGTTCAATGTGAGATGATTTCTAAATTCAGGTAGGATATATTCACGGTTGTACTTTGGCTCTCGTGAAATTGTTTTAATTTTCTTCAGTTTTTTATGAAACTAATGGAAACCCGTGGGGCAGTTCTACTCTGACCTATAGGGTCACCTTGAGTCAGAATCAACTTGATGGCAGTAGATCTGGTGTTATTTATTCTCTGCCTCATAAACATGCCTGGGTTTGATTGTCATACTTTCTTGCTTATATATCTGCCTTTCTTTTAAAATATTACCTTTGGTATTCCACTTGGTTGTAATTATTCAGTGAAATTTAAATCTTTTAAAAAAGTTATTGTTTATTCTCAAAATTCAGATAGGTGTCTATACATAGTGTATACAACGTATACCATTATGTGTTGCCTTATTTTAACTGTTCTTGAATTATGAAGTAGGTATTTAATAAATAAAACTTTGCTATGACAGCAAAAATACTTTAAACTAACTCAAAGAACCGGTACTATAGACATTCTGAGGTCATCCTGACTTTGAATAAAACCTTCAAGAAACTATCCAATCTATCATATATATCTCTGAAAGAAGCACTATTGGCCTCATTTATACCCAGTTACTGTAAATATATTTTTGAAGCCTTAATTTCCAAAAAGCCTTAGAAGCTGAATTTTTATATTCAAATATTTTATTTCTCTCTCTGTTCTCTGTCTCCCTCACACACACACAAAATAGCATATATATGAAAACTGCTTCCTTTTGTAAGGAAGAGCATTCGTTACTTTGTTTTTAACTTTCTAATATACGTTATAAGTATGATCACAATTAAGTTGTTTCTGAATGCAGGATCAAAATGTATTATTCTTAAAGGAAACTAAATTGTTGATAATAAAAATATCAGCCATTTAGGCAATTATCTAAGTAATTTTCACTATATTATGTTAAACTAGGAAAAATATTTCTTACAGTTATTTAGTGATGATAATGTAATTTACATTTTTGTTGGAAAAGTATATTAAATAGTCTTTCATGTAGTAAACAGGCCTTTTTCTCTGGGTTCTTCATGCATTTTATGAGGAGAGATGAATAAACAACAGTTTATTCAAATATTTCTTAATAAAAAGGCAGAATAGTCTTTACCAACGAAACATTCTACTGACGTCAGACATTTTTATTTAATTGTCTTTTTATTATGTTTGTTTGCCTCCATTCCAACCATGAATATGTGAAATCATCCCCCACCTGTTGACCTTTTTATCATTTTATGTGAATTTAATAATAATATTGATTTTATTAATTTTCTTTATCTAACATCTCTACATGCTTTACAATGCCAGATCTGATGACATTCATCTGCTTATGGTGAATATGGTCATGAGTTATCATTTGTAAGGCCTTTTTATATTGCATTTAATATTTTGATAAGAATTGTCTTCAGAAGGATTAGATTTATAGTTATGGAATGTTTAAGAAGGTTACGTAATATTGCTGGTTGAAGACGAATTTCATGTTTTTATATATTTTTTAGCTTACGTTTAATGAAGAAAGCTAGGAAAATTCAGAAAAAAAAGCTTTAATAGGGAAAGGTCAAATTAATTCCATTAAGTCAAAAATAACCACTTTTACAGTTTCAATTTTTCATATATATATAAATACATATGTATGTGTGTGTGTATATATATATATATCACCAAAATAGTATTATAATGAATTTATGATTTTACAGGATTTTTCCCCTATATAGGCCTATATTTTTCAAATCTATTAATATAGCATTGTACATAGTATTATAGTATTATTTTTAAATATTTCTAAATGCTTATATTCTTTCTCTTTTATCTATAATTAAAAATAAAGAAAAGGAATGTAAGAACATGTTTATATTTCTCATTTTTTATCACACACACTCCATAGAAAGACTTTCTGCCTTTATTGGTTTTCCACAAAATATCAACTTATATTTGTCTATTTTTTCCTTCATTAATTATTATTACTAAATTATTTTGTATGCTTTCCCAAGGATAGTTTGTTTTTGTTTTTTTTAACCTTCTTTATATTTTCCTAACACCTTTCAAATAATTAAAGTACTTTTTGCAAGGTTTATGTAGTAGCAAATCATCTTCAGTTGTTAAATTGAAGAAAATAAAGATGATTGTAAAAAATTGTTGAGACAAATGTAGATTTCAGTGGCTTTTATTAATCATCAGAGTACCCAGAGGTAGAGGAAATCTGATGATTTGCCTTCCCTAAATTTGTCTGATAATATAGACTTAAGAAGAGATACTGCTTTGTAGATTTAGTTAATATTTTTTTAATTCACTCATCCACTTATCAAATAGCTACTGGGTTGCTTTGTGCTGGACTTTGTGCTAGTTTTTAGAGATACAACTATGAAAAGGTATGGAACCTGCATTCAGGAAGATTGTAGATCAAGTGGAAAAAGTCAGCCTATCACAAATACAATAATTACTGTGATGGGGTTATGTACATGTTGTTTGGGGAATATATACATATCCCACAACAAAAAAGTAGAGGATTTGAAAATATTATTACGTTTATTTAAATTCAAGAAATGTTTTAATATTTTCTATGTGTCAGATAACTTAGTTCTGGGGAAGACATAGGTGTAAAAGTCATTTTTCTCATCCTTGAGGAGCCTTCAGTCTAGTGGGAAAGGAATAATCCCATTGTAATAAAGATTGTACCAGATACATGTGGGAGTACAGAAGAGAAACTGACCAAGTATTTTCAGAAGTTAACAAGAAGGGCTTTTCTTCACAACGGAACTAATGTTAAGGCTAAGACTTGAAAAGTGAGTAGGGATTTAATAGATGGACAAGGTATTATATTTTAAGTAGAGGGAACAACATGTGCAAAGGCACAGTGGCATGCAAAGGCATGTCTTAGTTTTCTAGTGCTGCTGTAACAGAAATAACACAAGTAGATAGCTTTAACAAACAAAAATTTATTATCTCACAATCTAGGAGGCTAGAAGACCAAATTCAGGGTACTAGCCCCAGGGGAAGGCTTTCTCTCTCTGTCGGTTCTGGGAGAAGGACCTTGTCATCAATCTTCCTCTGGCCTAGGAGCTTCTTGGTGCAGAACCCTGGGTCCAAAGGACGTGCTCCACTCCTGGTGCTTTTTCTTGGTGGCAAGAGGGCCCTCTCCTCTCTGCTCACTTCTCTTTTGTGTCTCAAAAGAGATTGACTCAAGATGCAACCTAATCCTGTAGGTTGAGTCCTGCCTCATTAACATCATAGAGGTTAGGATTTACAGCACACAGGATAATCACATCAGATCACAAAATGGTGGACAACCACACAATATTCGGAATCATGGCTTAGTCAAGTTAACACACATTTTGGGGGACACAATTCAATCCATAACAAGGCAAGTTATCTGCTAATGACAAAGCATAAGGTACAAGGTGGTGACAGGTGAGAAAACAGGAAATGAGAATATTGTGAATATTTTTTCAGACCTTGCTATGTTTCACACACCATTGTAATGGATTTCACACACTATTGTAAATATTGTATAAAAACCTTATTGCCTTCAAGTCGATTCTGACTCATAACAACCCTATAGGACAGAGTAGAACTGCCTGATAGGGTTTCCAAGGAACAGCTGGTGGATTCGAACTGACAACCTTTTGGTTAGCAGCCATAGCTCACCGTAGCTCTTAATCACTGCACCACCAGGGCTCCAAATACTATATATATATATATATTTATTTATTTATTTATTTATTTATATGGAAACCCTGGTGGCATAGTGGTTAAGTCAGCAGTTCAAATCCACCAGGCTCTCCTTGGAAACTATGGGGCAGTTCTACCCTGTCCTATAGGGTCTCTATGAGTCGGAATCAACTTGACGGCACTGGGTATGTGTTTATATATATATATATATATATATATATATATATATATATATATAATTTTTTTTTTTAATCCTTGCAATAACCCAGTAGAGTTCAGGTAACTCTTCTTTATAGTTATTTAGGAGCTTTGGTTGTTGGTCCCATTTTATAGATAAAGAAAAGTAGGCAGAGAAGTTAAATACTGATAAGTGATGTAGCCAAGATTTGAATCCAGGTCATCTGACTCCAAGGCCTCTGGTCCTCTGTCTTTTATAGGCCGGAATCAATTCATGAAGTGTTTTATATGCATTAGTATGGATTTAGTTTTACTCTATCAACGTCTAAAAGTCATTGAGGTGCTTTTAATTATAAGAGTTACATGATGATGTTTTTACTTTGATTTTTAACTCAAGTAGCATTTCGAAGATAAAGTACAAGGATGAAGAGGGGAAGCAGGGAAGAATGGGAATAGAGAGACAAGCAGTTTCTATAGCCCATGTAAAAGCTGATGAAGCCCTGAGAAAGGGCAGTAAATCAGGGAACAGATTCAAGAGATACTTTGGTGGAACTTTGGGATATGTTGGATGCATATGGGGAAGTAAGGAACAAAGAAGAATCTAGGATGATTTCCAGATTTCTGTCTTGGATAACTAGGTTGATGTTAGTACCAGAATCCATGACAGAAAATATGAGAAGAGTATCCTGGCCACCACCTATGTATTCTCATAGCTAAAATATCTTTATAGTTATTTAGGAGCTTTGGTTTCTGGTTAGATATAAAATAAGCGTATATAGGCATATTCTCATTAAAAGTCTGCCATTTCAGTATCATAAAAATGTCATTCTCTCATAACTTAATGGACACAGCAAAATGCCTGTCTCATTATCAGGTTTTGATTTTGCTTGTCTGGTTATAGGGTCGCTATGAGTCGGAGTTGACTCGACAGCACTGGGTTTGGTTTTGGGGTTTTTTTGGTTGGATTTATCACTAATACATCCAGATAGCCATTTCAGAGGGCCCACACTACCTCAAAGATTATTTTTGTTAGTAGTGCTGCTAAGTAAATTCTGACTCTAAGTTGGCAATAGAATATGAATTAAAAAAAAAAAAAGAGTTCTGAGACAAATTGGTTTCTGATTTTTGGACATCCTTAGCTTAAGAATGGATTGTATATCCAGACTCTTGGACAGAAATGATAAATTAATAGGAATTTCCAGAGTTGTTCTATAGAAATCCTAAATTCTTGTCCATTCTCCATAAATAAAGAAGTTCCAAGAATTTGAAAACCCAGTCACACAAGAAAAATGCCAATGTCTATGATACTAAATAAGACAGAAGTTGTACAGAGCAGGTTTTATTTTAGGCCACTAAATGCAGATTATACAATGAGTAGTAAAACAGCTTGTAAAACTATCCAATAAAAGAAAAACTAGACTTTGTATTTTTAATATTACAAGTATTTTCTTCATAACACAAATTAATATCATTTTTCCCAAACTTAATTTACTATTTGCAGAAGAAATTGCATGCACCATATTAAAGTTCTTTACTGAAACACACTCAAAAAGTTTGAAATATTGTATTTGTCACTGATTCCTCTCCATTTTTTTTCTATTTCATGTGGAAATGCTCTTTCCATTGAAAAATTCTTCATATGTGATACATTTGATTAGAACCAATGCCAAGGTTAAATCTTTCTTTAAAACAGTCAGTTCTTCATAGAGAACACTTTGGACAAATCCTCTTTTTCATCAGCCAGCGCACTCCTTTCACTAACATATAACCTCAGTTTGAAATGCCACATCCTTACAGTCTTCATTAAATGACTAAAAGCAGAACTAGGGTAATCAGAACTTCTTTTATCTTCATAAATTTACAACTTCATGTGAAGGCTGGGATAAATACCTATAGAGATTGCAATCTAATGAAAAAGGAGATGGAAGCATTGATTGTGTTGCTTGCTGGTTTTAAAGCTCTTTAAATCTTTCTGAACCACTTTTAATTTCACAATGTTTAAGTAGCTTTAATTGCTAATATTAAAATATTAAAAATTCTAATGCCTATTTTTTATTATGAGCCATAACTCGCAAAGCCTAGTGATTTCCATTTCTATTTAAAAGTTAATGGACTGAGAAGAACAAGTGCTCTACCAATAAAGAATGTAGGGCAGAGTCAGGGAAACCCAAGGAATGAGAGCTGACATCAAACCGTAATTGAAAAAAAAATTTTTTTTTCCTGCCTAGAAATTCTAAATTAAAAGTCGACAATGGAATTGAGAAAAGGAGTAAATGAGATAATAGTTAGATTCAATTTTGAAAACTTATTAACAATATAAACAAATTT
This sequence comes from Elephas maximus indicus, assembly GCF_024166365.1. Taxonomy (NCBI): domain Eukaryota; kingdom Metazoa; phylum Chordata; class Mammalia; order Proboscidea; family Elephantidae; genus Elephas; species Elephas maximus. The sequence goes on from NC_064823.1 coordinate 45,525,647, forward strand.
TTCTTTTGAATCCTGATATTTTTAATCAAGTGAATATTGGAAGTTCTTAAATTTTCAAATTATGTCCAATAAATTTTTAAAGAAATGTCTACTGCTCAATAGTCGAAGTCAACTGTAAGGCAACTGGTTTAGTGCTCAATAAATTTTTGTTGAATTGAGTTGTATTACATCGCCTTTTATGGAGAGAGGGATCCTTCTCCCTGCTAAATAACCCAGAGAATAATTACAAATAGCTCTCAATCTAAATTAGTGTATTGATTTGATATTCTGGAGCCTGATTTTACCTCTTTCACGAAATATGATAGCAATTTGATTTACTATCTAAGAAAGCACCATGATGCTCTTTATTCATCTCTTAGAATCTAATTTCCGCTCACCCATCCATATATAACATAAAGTGTGTTGAAACCAAACCCATTGCCCTTGAGTCGATTCCGACTTGTAGCAACCCTGTTGGACAGAGTAGAACTGCCCTGTAGGGTTTCCAAGGCTGTAAATCTTCATAGAAGCAGACTGCCACATCTTTCTCCCATGGAGTGGCTGGTGGATTCGAACCGCTGACCTTTCAGTTAGCAGCAGAGCGCTTTAAGCACTGTGCCAATAGGGATCCTCTATCTAAATTATGTTATAAAAGTCCAATACATATATTACAACCAGTTTCCTTAATTAATATGTATATCGACTTACAAAGGGAGCCCTGGTGGTACAGCGGTTCAACATTCAGCTGCTAACCAAAAGGTCATCAGTCCGAATCCACCAGCCACTCTTTGGAAACCCAGCGGGGCACTTCTACTCTGTCCTATAGAGTTGCTATGAGTTGGAATCAACTGCAATGGATTTTATTGAGTTACTGTGCAATTTCTCATATTTCTCAATTTGACTCCTAAAATGAGATCTGGTTTTCTTTTTTCCTTCCTTTTCTCCCATATGCTGTATTGATTGGTATCAAGAGTCTAAAGATATTCTATACTGACTATAGTTTGTCTCTCTTCAGTAATCTCAGTATTCGTGCTTTTCTGTTATGTTTTTCAGTCAAGGGAATCCATTTCATTAAATGACCTAAAGTCAGAAGTTTCACCCCGGATTTCAGCAGAGGACCTGATTGACTTGTGTGAGCTCACAGTGACAGGCCATTTCAAAACACCCACCAAGAAAACAAAGTCTGGTAAACCAAAGCTCCTGGTGGTTGACATCCGGAGTAGTGAAGAGTATCCTTTACGCATGCTGTTTTAAAAGGACAGTACTAACTTATTTATATTGTTTCCTTTTCCATTTAAAGGATATGTGGTAAAAAATAGTGGGCATTGCTGGGATTCCTAGGAGTTTAAATAGCTAAATGACTCTCAACCTGGATGCCAGAATAGATTTTCATGAGGCTTCTTTTCATAAGATAACATTACATACCAGAGACCTTAAAATGTTTTCTAAACAACACTGGAATATTGGGATATTATCTTGGTATTTGTATTTCATTGGTGTATATTGCTGTTCTTGAAGGCATTTGAATCTTTCCTGCTATAGATAGAAATGTTGGCAAAGATGAAGAGTAAATATATTCCTGATCTACCTCATAGCCAGATCTCAATATTGAACATTTGCTATGGAGAACACGTTAAAGTATTTTTTCACTAAGATTTTTATTGTTCAGCTGACTATACTTTCAGTGATTTTGTTTGGCATTAACGTATGAATAGTTACAAAATAGTATCAGTTCAACCTTTCTCCTTGTTTTCATTATCTGTCAGATTCTTATAAAACATGCCTTGATTCTTTTATACTCTAGAATCTAGCTAAATGGATTTCAAACTTTTTTTTAAGAGAGCAGCCCCCTTTTTAAATAAAATTTTTCTTTAGCCAATGTATAAAATCAAATGAAGAATTTTATTATGATTAATTTCTTTCATAAGTTTACATTTATAGCATCACTATCGTTGTTGCTAGTTGCTGTCGTGACAATCCTATGTGCATTGGAACAAAACGCTGCCGAGTCCTGTGCCATCTCCATAATTGGTTGTAGATCGGACCATTGTAATCCGTAGGGTTTTCATTGACTGATTTTCAGGTAGATTGCCAGGCCTTTCTTCCTAGTCTGTCATAGTCTGACAGCTCTGCTAATACCTGTTTAGCATCATAGTAACGTACAAGCCTCCAGTGACAGACAGGTGCTAGCTGCTTATGAGATGCATTGTCTGGGAACAAAACCCAGTTCTCCCATATGGAAGGTGAGATGAGACCTGCCACTGAACCCGCACTGCCCCCAAGTACTAACATAAAAGCTTTCAATTAGGGTTAGTAGGTTGATGGCTTTTTATATACTAATATTGCCATGTAGTAAATTTTCATGTACATATTTTTACTGTCCTTTTTGGAAATATAATTTTAAAATTCAAACCATACATTTACAGAACTCGTAAAACAATCCATGGAGTCTTAAGATGCTAAGAATACAATTTGAGATCCGACCATTTCAAATGTTATATCCCCATCTGGAGAGAGTCTCAATGTCTCTGGTTGTTAGGACTTCAGGTATACTGGAAGTTCCTTAGCAGGGTGGGTGAGTGGACTCCCAAAAGAAGCAGTAATTCCAGTTGACTTGTCATGGACCTCTAGAAGTTTATCTGATCTGTTATTTCAAGGGTTTAAAATACTTTTAGGGTTTTTACCTTTTTAGTTTATGCTTCTTTTGATTGAGTTTTGATCATAGTCATTCTGTCATAAAACCATCAGAAATACTGATTTCTGTGTCCTATTTTGATTTTAAAGACTTACTAAAATAACTAAAATAGTTTATGTACACATGCCACTCCTCTGATGTTTATTTTCAGATAATTTAATTATTTGAAATTTTAAAAACACACACAAAATGAGAGTATCATTTAATCCAAGGTTTTCCAAGCCTCATAAAATCCAAAACCAAATCCATTGCCATTAAGTCGATTCCAACTCATGGTGACCCTATGGGACAGATTAGAGCTGACCCCTAGGTTTCCGAGGCTGTAATCTTTATGGAATCAGACTGCCACAACTTTCTCCTATGGACGGGCTGGTAGGTTCGAACCACCAACCTTTCATTTAGCAGCTGAGCACTTTAACTACTGCACCACCAGGGCCCCTTTCCAAACTTCGAAGTCTGATTTTCATTGATACTCTATTTCCTACAGGGTGAATACAAACAGAACAGCAGAAATTAAACCAGCTAGCCTGAACATTGTTCCCTGATGAGTATGGGTGAGTCACTAGAAGTAGGAGTGACTCTATGTCATCCTACAGTACTTAGTCCAGAGTTAAAGCTAGGCAGAGACCTGGCATGTTTGTTTTACTAAAATTATAGGTTAGAGGGAGTGAAGCAACATTTTTTCATATCATTTTAGTGTGAGGGTTGGTCCAAGGGAATGAAGAGAGGAAAATGAAGTCACCCCTCTTTTATACCCTTCCTAAAGGGCCTAACTTGTAAAAAAATTTTAAATCCCTTTGAAATCTTGCCTTAACCAAGATATTGTTAAAGTTATGCTCTTGACATAAGACTTTTTACTATCCTGTTGAAAATGCAAATGTACTTGGCAACAATAATATACTATGCCTTACCAGTTATTTGGAAACCCTGGTGGCATAGCGGTTAAGTGCTATGGCTGCTAACCAAGAGGTCGACAGTTCAAATCCACCAGGCTGTCCTTGGAAACTCTATGGGGCAGTTCTACTCTGTCCTATAGGGTTGCTATGCGTCGGAATCGACTCAACAGCAGTGGGTTTGGTTTAGTTTTTTACCAATTATTTTAGAACAAGGGACACTCAGATTTAAGTAAATCAACTTCTAATAATGCTATCATTGAGCCCTTACGTTATTCCAAGCATGCTGCTATTCCTATGATGTAGACACAGTTACTCTCTGTATTTTACTGATGACGAAGTTGGGAAATGTTAAGTAACTTCCCTCAGGCTGTAACTAGCAACTGGTAGAGCCAAGCTCATGCTCCTAAGCCTTATGCTATTTGGCAGGTCTATGGTAGTGGTATATTTGGTCTCTGCCTAGGGCTTTTAATAATAAACACTACTGAGACAAATAAATTAACATAAATTAAGGACTGAATAAGACATATTATTGATTCCTCGAATTCTATGTACTCATTCAGATGTTATACACATTCTTTCAAATCTTACAAATTCAGCTGTTAACCTTCAGTTCCCGTATGCATTGGAGACCTAACCCCAAATACCACCTGAACAAATCTACCTGTGGTTGTCTTTCCTTTTTTTTTTGTATCTTAACACACACCTACAGAATCAAGAAAAGTAAACTATTTTAAATTCTGGAAAGCAACTTTGAAGACATGTTAGAAAGTTCCTTTCCTATTGTAATAGCTTAGTTTATGTGACTTAAGTCATTCAAAATTCTGTTTTTTCCCCCCTTTTTTCCCTGGAACTACTAAGATGGTGATATTTTAAAACTTAAATGAAAACCTATTAAAAATCTCTCTCTTCAATTTATTATCCTCATAATATTTTTAAGTAATCATCTTTTCGAGTAACTCTTTATTCTTACTAAGGTAAATCTCTGTAATTAAACTCTAGGATTTATTGGACTTTGCCAATCTCTTTGCTCAGAAATGACTAAACAATACTAATGCATTCTTGAAATAATTTATTTCTCCCTTGCAACAAAATTTAGTCCTATGCAGTAGGGGAAATAAGAAACTCTGTATCACTTTCTCCTTCTCCAAAAAATTTAAGTTCTTATTGAAACATTGCTTATAATATTTTCCAATTCATTTGTAATGTCCCTGTATCTTTTTTATCCTCTATTTTGCTTTTTATAGATCACTTAATTGGGACAACTTTGGTTGACATAGCTCTTGTATCTCCCTACAAGTGAAAATTTTATTTTCCTAAATTATGCCTTCAGGAGCTTAAATGTCTAAGATTAGGCTTCGTTCCATCTTTTTTACCTCTCTCTGTAGATAACTTAATGGTCGTTTATAAAAGGGAAGGAGAGTGTCTTACCTATAGGAAAGTAAACTGTTGTCTACTGACAATTTAAGGAACAGCCTTATGATCTCCCAGAACCCTCCCATGTCTGATGCCTGAAATTCTGCTGTTAAAGTTTCAGACCATTAGACTGAAACATGATGTTTATATTCCCAGTTGACATATAAATACCCCACAAGGTTTAATGTTTGACTTCACTGTCAGTTATTGTGATTATAGTGAGAGAAAGTACACTAGAGGACCAGTGCTCTGAGGGAGCATGAACTTTATGCTAACTTCACAATAAAAACATAATCACAGAACTTTACAATAAGAAGGAGCCCTAGAGATGATCTAGTCTAACCCCTTAGTATTAGAGCTAAAGACTCAAGGACACTACATAGCGTGTTCAAGTTTTTGTTGAAATCATGTCTTAATTTTGTTTGTTTTTAATAAGAAACAAGAAATATTACTCAGAGTAAAAGTTCAAGTCAGAGATGTTTGTTCTTCAATATACTGCAGACATTTCGTAGCAAATAATAATTCCAGTGATTAAGAGGCAATCGATAATATTTCTCATGTGGTGGCATAAATTTCATATGTAATGTTAATAGCTTCAAAGGTAATATACTAGCTAAACTGTTGTTTTCTTCATTATTTCTAAATATTTAGGATTTTTAATTTCCTGGAGTTTATATTGAGTGGTCTTAGCCATGTAAATTCATTCCAACTTATGTTATCTGTAGACACAAATACTTTGAAGAAATATTATTCTCATTTGCGTGAAGTAACGGCTGGATTTTTGCAGTTTTATTTGTAAACTCTTGCCTTTTGCTTTTTTAAACATCACATGTTAAAGGACAGACAACCTCGGACATAAATTTTTTAATTTTTAAATTTGAAAACACATAAACTCTCATTTTTATTATTTTGCCATGTTTTTCATCTTCAGTGAATACTAGTATTGTCCTTGTCTCTGTGTCATGAGGAATTAGTTTCCTAGACCTTCTTCAAAGTAATATAGAGATACTTGTAGTCAGAGCAGGATAAATAATGATAAACAGGCTTATTAAGATTTTGTCATCCCATTCAGGCCTAGGGGCATACCACCTGAAATAAAATTTCTACCATATCTGAATGAACCTTGTATAATGTGCTAGTACATGGCAGTCACTACTGAGGAATTTCTCCACTGTCTGGATTGGTCTTAGTTGCAAGAGATACATTAGCTGTTGAAGAGCTCCTATTTGCTCTGAGACCCAGCTCCTAGGGTGCCATACAGGCTTATTCAATCAGCAAGTCATTCAACCTGCTGGAGGATCTGCTTTGCCAGGCAATGAGGATACAGAGTTAAAGTCATGGTCTTGTGGCTGAGACATATATGTTAAATAGATAATTACAATACAGTGTGAAATGATCTATGTCTGAGGCATACCCAGAATGCCATGGGAATATAAAGAATGGACACCTAAACGAGGTGATGCCTGAGGTAGATTTTGAAAGACAAGTTGGATTTAGACCGGCAAAGAAGAAAGGAGAGGGAGGACGTTTCAAACTGAAGAAAACACTTCATGGAGCACAGAGAGGTGTGAAAGGGAAACACATTCAGGGAATTATAAGTGTTCTGGGTTAGCATGGCTAGAATACATGAGAGGTGAGAAATAAGACTAAAATAGGCAAAGGCAGCTTCATGGAGAATGTTGCATAACATGTTGAGAAGGTTGGGATTTACTACAAAGGCAGTGGGAAAGCCTTAAAGAATTTTAATCAGGTAAGTGGCATGCTCAGATTTGCATGTTCGAGAGATTACTTTGATGCAGTGTGGAGGGTGGTTGGGGGTGATGGTGGCAGGCAAGACTGGAGGGATGGAATTACCCAGATATTTGATACACATAAACATTCCTTCTTATAAGCAGTTTTGAAGAGCGATGTCTCTATCTTTTCTCTAAAATAAACTAGTTCTACTGAGCCACTTGGGTCAGTACCTTTGCTAGAGAAAATCCAGAGAAATTACTTTTTCTGCTGCTTCTTCCCCTTTTCTTAAAGTGTGTGCTGGCAAAGGGGAACTCTATATCATGATGCTTACAAGCATTGGTAGATAGATATGTAAGCTGTCTTTTAGACACTGTATTAAGCATTGTAAGAGATTCAGATATAAAAAAAAGTGTAAAATCTCAATGGAGGCATAAGACCTGTACATTATTATGTTTTATGCATGAAAAAATTGCTGTCATGAGAGATATACAGATAATGTGGGAAGGGAAGGTTTCATGGAGGAAACCCCTGAAGAATGCATAATACTTGAACACTCAGAAATATGGAGGAAAAAACTCTTTAGGCAGAAAACTACGGGAGTTGGACACCTAAGAACATATCCTAGAGACCATGTGTGGTTGTTATGCTGGAATTGAAATAGATCATCTTCATGAGAGCTAAACTAAGAAACTTGGGCTTCATCCTTCAGGCAGCCAGGGAAAGTTTTCAGCAGGGCTGTGATAGTCAGATCATTGTTTTAAATTTTTTAATCTGACAATATTGTAATTAAAATGCATTTCCAAGGAAAGAGAACAGACTTGGAGAAAAAAGAAAGCTAAGATCAAGATAGGTAGTGTCGGAAATGGGGAAGTGTTAATGGGAATGGAGGTAGGAGGATGAGATTTATTAGAACACTAAAATGTAGTATGTTGTAACTGATGAGATATCAAAAATGAGGTATTAGACTAGATGATTTGGAGAATGGTGATATCAGCCCAAGAAAGCAGCAGATATGGCAAGGAAATGATGATATATAAAAATATGATTTTTTATCAGTTAATGCTATTCAGTTACATTATATATGAGGAAACTATGGGCTTAGTTCCATATTTCCTTTTGGTTATTGACATACTAAAGGTATATCCTTTAGTTTGAGCTCAAAGATATACAACATTAATTATAATTAATATAGCAAACAAACAAGTCAACATAAAAGTATATATACCTTAATAAGCATTCTGGTGAAATACTGGTATGCTTTGTCTTTAGAGGTATGAAGTGTCATACCTAGCAAAGATACTGTACTCTTTTAGGACTTACAAAAATGTGAGATTATTTCTATGCTGAATTTTGAACAAATATTTAAAAGGAATTTTGAAATAAATCTTTTTTTGTAAAGTCAAGAATATTTTTTGAAATGTGATTATTTGCCCATCTATCTCATTTGTAAAACTGCGGGTTGTTTTTTTTTTTTTTTTTGTAATCTGTTTGAGTACAAAGTGAAATATATGTACTTGTAGTATTGCAATGTAGTTGACTTATTTATGAGTACAGGGAAGTTTTCCTATCTTAGAAACCTAGAAGATAATACATACCACTCTACCTGTTAGCTGTTTTGATAATCCAACTCTTTTGTTAAAAGAACCTTACAATACTTTTTCTGAACTGTTTCTACTCTGGACCATCAGATTTTGATTAATGTGAAACTTTATTTTTTCTATAAGCCCTCATTTGGTGCTTTTTGTTAATGTCTGCCTTATGGAGTGTTGAACCAGGAAGGGTTACAACTTACTGCAAAACTGGATAAGATGTATAGCAGAAGATCACCAGGTGCCAAAGAAAAATCTTATGGTAACTGGAGTATATCACGGAGCACAGTCAGAATAGTCAACAGCTCTAATCATATACCTGGCCAAGTGACTGCAGCAATAACTAGGTACTTTTATGCTTTTATGTTACATTATTCCATAGTAGAGATTCCATTGTAATTACTGCCAACATCTTTGATTATGTGTTTGATCTTATAATTCCTTCAAGTATATTGTCAAAAATCCTAATATTGAAAATGTCTTAAAAGCACTGGAAGGTTAAAAATTAGTGCTTATGGGTGCCATTGCCACTTTTATCAATACCAAAGTGAAATTTTTGGTGGGCATTGTTAGAATTACACTATCAGGATGTATATATGATTGGGGCAGAGTTACAACATAAATACTTTGGCCTCTGATGCCTGAATAGTCTGTAAACTAGGTATTTTGAAGCTGTCTCTTTTTTAATTCCTGGTTTTTAAGATAGCATAGTGTCTGGCAATTCAGCACTATACTTAGTATAGAACCTCTTCAAGTGTAGATCATGTTTACCCCATAATTGTGTTTATGCTGACAACCAATGACTTTTTTAAATGCAAAAGGTGAATATAGAGAATTCAGATGTTTTGATTCAGAAGTCAGAATACAGGGAAAGCAATGAAACTACAGTCATAATCCTAAAATATGTATGGTTACATGTTCATCTGCAACAGTACTGTAGTATACAGAGCCTGTATATACCTGTTCTTCACTGCCGTACAATGAAGTAAAACGGAAGTCCTCAGGGCATGAAAAAAGTGCTTATCTCATCTCATGCTCTTTCATTTTGCTCTCTTTGCCAGATTTGGCCAAGGGTTGATCACAGTTGACTTCGATCACTCAGAGTCACCATATGTCAGAAAATTGTCTTCTGTTTCACTCTTCAGTTATCATTCTGTCTCAGTCATACAAAATATACTGAAATGTGTACTTTGCTCATTTTTCAAATACTTAATATTTTATTATGATTATGAAAGACTCAAAAAGTGAAACAAGTATTCAACTACCTACCTCTTCTGTATAATGTGACAGCCTCTCAGATTTTTATAGATTACCTAAACAAGTTCTACTTCATTTTATGATGGCTGAATCACATGAGAGTTGGTATTGTAAGCAGTTAAATAATGACCAAGGAAACAAGATCCTTAACTGAAACTGTCTGTGTTGTCTAACCTATTTAAACAATAGTTTACAATAGTACATTACAAATGTACTATTAGGCCAACCTCGTTCTTCCTTTACCGGGCCAGTAGTGCATGCAGCTAAGGAGAGAAGATTCGGAAGTTTGACCACCCTGCCTACAAGCATTCATTTGTACCCAATCTTGCAGAGGCTAGAAGTTTTATGGCAATAGTGTTCTTGGAAGAACGTTCTTGGATGAGTGTTTTTGGATGTTTTCCAGGATTTTTTGGTTGAATAAGAATAGAGGAAATATAGTATCAAAATTGCCAAAAATAGGTTTGAAATGGTTTTGTACTGGGGTAGAACTTTGCTCTTCCCAAAAAGATTCTGCCACCAAAATATTTTGTCAAGCATTCTAACATTTAAACTGGAATTTTTTTTAATATCAATCTACAAAGCACAACCACCAGAAATTCTAAGATGATGATAAGTTTATGACATACTTCTAGTGACTAAAAGGCAGTTTAAAATTTTCTTTAAAAGCACGTAGTAAATAGGCGATACTAAACCCATAAAATCATCCAGATACTTAACTATGATTTTAGATGAAGGCATTGGATATTTGGATAGAGATGGGTACTTTTTTGAAACCAAAAATTCACATTATTTAACTTGTAAAGTAAACAATTTTACTTCTAAAGTCGGCACTTCTAATTTTCTAATCATATGTGGTTGGACATATTGTGCTCAGCAGGCACTAAAATGTGGCTTTATAGTGTAACACAGTCTAAGGATTATCTTTAAGTTTTTTATTTCTGGTTTTCAAATGAAAGAATCTGATTGGCTCAGCGTGCATCAGCTATTCATCTTTACTTCCCCCTTCACCACTCTCCAGTCAGCCAGGGTTGTAGCAGGGCTGTGTGATGCCAATATGACAGCCTAGGTGCCCCCCTTCATCAGGGGCCGTGATTAGAGGCCCTTCCAAAGCAGAAAGTGGGGTCTCGGTAGGCAACCCAAACATGTCTGCTATAGCATATGATGATTAAGATAGATTCATATTGCTGTTGATACTGCAAAGCACTAACCCATTGCCATCAAGTCGATTCCAACTCATAGTGACCCTATGGGACAGAGTAGAACTGTCCAATGGAGTTTCCAAGGAGCACCTGGTGGATTTAAACTGCCAGTGTTTTGGTTAGCAGCTATAGCACTTAACCACTATGCCACCAGGGTTTCCACAAAAGCACTAGAAAGAAAAAACGATAACAGTTGATAAGGGCTGTTTGGTGAACACGGAAACTCTCTCTGGCAACTGATTCAGACCTGACAGATGTAGATACATTTGCTAAGAATATTTGGGTTGTTATGTTCCTAGTTTGTGGTACCAAAAATTTTCATCTTGCTTTGATGAAAATAAAAGTACTATCAGAGTAATTATGTGCTGAGGGCAGAGTCATTATTGTTCACAAAAATTGCCGCTGAGAATATTGAGTAACTGTGAATGTTTGAGAAACTAGTGCCAATGACACCCGAAGGTGATCTCCCCACAATGATAAATTCTGTACCCATTCTAGAAGACACTATAACTATACACTGTCCACTAGAATGCTAACGTTGATATTATCTTCTTTCATTTTTCAGAAGTTTTTTATAGACACTGACTAGGAAATTTTAAATGTAAAATCTGTGCTCATTCTCCACTATAAGTCTTTAGAGTAGAACCCTCAAAGTTCTTCTTTTGCCATTAATGACAGAGTATAAGAGAGACAGTCGGGCAGACAGAGAGAGAGAAGTAGGACTCTAAAAGAAGGTGAGCTTACAAACTCTGGGGCAACTGAAAAACTACCAAGCCACTAATTATAATTTTCCCCCTTACGTAGTTGGTGACTGATGAGTTTTTAGGAAAGAGTATTAGTTGCATGTGCCATAACCTTTTTTTTTTTTAATAATTTTTTTATTGTGCTTTAAGTGAAAGTTTACAAATCAAGTCAGTCTGTCACATATAAGCTTATATACATATATAAGCTCTCCCCCAGACTCAGCCCGCTCCCTCCTTCCAGTCTCTCCTTTCATGACGGTTTTGCCAGTTTCTAACCCTCTCTACCCTCCTATCTCCCCTCCAGACAGGAGATGCCATCACAGTCTCAAATGTCTACCTGATACAAGTAGTTCACTCTTCATCAGCATCTCTCTCCAACCCACTGTCCAGTCCCTTCCATGTCTGATGAGTTGTCTTCGGGAATGGTTCCTGTCCTGGGCCAACAGAAGGTTTGGGGACCATGACTGCCGGGATTCTTCTAGTCGCAGTCAGACCATTAAGTTTGGTCTTTTTATGAGAATTTGGGGTCTGCATCCCACTGTTCTCCTGCTCCCTCAGGGGTTCTCTGTTGTGCTCCCTGTCAGGGCAGTCATCGGTTGTGGCCGGGCACCATCTAGTTTTTCTGGTCTCAGGATGATGTAAGTCTCTAGTTCATGTAGCCCTTTCTGTCTCTTGGGCTCATAGTTATCGTGTGACCTTGGTATTCTTCATTCTCCTTTGATCCAGGTGGGTTGAGACCAATTGATGCATCTTAGATGGCTGCTTGTTAGCATTTAAGACCCCAGACGCCACACTGCAAAGTGGGATGCAGAATGTTTTCATAATAGAATTATTTTGCCAATTGACTTAGAAGTCCCCTTAAGCCATAGTCCCCAAACCCCTGCCCTTGCTCTGCTGACCTTCGAAGCATTCAGTTTATCCCGGAAACCTCTTTGCTTTTGGTCCAGTCCAGTTGAGCTGACCTTCCGTGTATTGAGTATTGTTCTTCCCTTCACCTAAAGTAGTTCTTATCTACTAACAAATCAGTAAATAACCCTCTCCCACCCTCCCTCCCTCCCCACCTCGTAACCACAAAAGTATGTGTTCTTCTCAGTTTATACTATTTCTCAAGATCTTATAATAGTGGTCTTATACAATATTTGTCCTTTTGCCTCTGACTTATTTCGCTCAGCATAATGCCTTCCAGGTTCCTCCACGTTATGAAATGTTTCACAGATTCGTCACTGTTCTTCATCGATGCGTAGTATTCCATTGTGTGAATATACCATAATTTATTTCATCATTCATCCGTTGATGGACACCTTGGTTGCTTCCAGCTTTTTGCTATTGTAAACAGAGCTGCAATAAATGTGGGTGTGCATATATCTGTTCCTGTAAAGGCTCTTATTTCTCTAGGGTATATCCTGAGGAGTGGGATTTCTGGGTTGTATGGTAGTTCTATTTCTAACTTTTTAAGAAAACGCCAGATAGATTTCCAAAGTGGTTGTACCATTTTACATTCCTACCAGCAGTGTGTAAGAGTTCCAATCTCTCCACAGCCTCTCCAACATTTATTATTTTGTGTTTTTTGGATTAATGCCAGCCTTGTTGGAGTGAGATGGAATCTCATTGTAGTTTTAATTTGCATTTCTCTAATGGCTAATGATTGAGAGCATTTTCTCATGTATCTGTTAGCTGCCTGAATATCTTCTTTCGTGAAGTGCATGTTCATATCCTTTGCTCACTTTTTGATTGGGTTGTTTGTCTTTTTGTGGTTGAGTTTTAACAGAATCATATAAATTTTAGAGATCAGGCGCTGGTCGGAGATGTCATAGCTGAAAATTTTTTCCCAATCTGTAGGTGGTCTTTTTACTCTTTTGGTGAAGTCTTTAGATGAGCATAGGTGTTTGATTTTTAGGAGCTCCCAGTTACCTGGTTTCTGTTTGTCATTTTCGGTAATGTTTTGTATTCTGTTTATGCCTTGTATTAGTGCTCCTAACATTGTCCCTATTTTTTCTTCCATGATCTTTATCGTTTTAGTCTTTATGTATAGGTCCTTGATCTACTTGGAGTTGGTTTTTGTGCATGGTGTGAGGTATGGGTCCTGTTTCATTTTTTTGCAAATGGATATCCAGTTATGCCAGCACCATTTGTTAAAAAGACTATCTTTTCCCCAATGAACTGACACTGGGCCTTTGTCAAATATCAGCTGCTCATATGTGGATGGATTTATATCTGGGTTCTCAATTCTTTTCCATGGGTTTATGTGCCTGTTGTTGTACCAGTACCAGGCTGTTTTGACTACTGTGGCTGTATAATATGTTCTAAAATCAGGTAGAGTAAGGCCTCCCACTTTGTTCTTCTGTTTCAGTAATGCTTTACTAATCCGGGGCTTCTTTCCCTTCCATATGAAGTTGGTGATTTGTTTCTCCATCACATTAAAAAATGTCATTGAAATTTGGATCGGAAGTGCATTGTATATATAGATGGCTTTTGGTAGAATAGACTTTTTTACTATAGTTGCATGCGCCATAACCTTTTAAAACTATGACTTTTCCATTTTTTAAAGAGTGTATCTAAAGTGGGAGTTTGAGAAAAAAATGCCTCTATTGAACATACAAACATCCCTTCGCGGTCATCATCATGATTGTTAAGGAAGGGATGTTGCCTAAATTTCTTATAACCCACTCTTCATCCACTCCCCTGCTAGCTTTTCCCCATATTCTTATCAAAGTGCAAATCTAATATGTTACCTCTCTCCTTAAAACACTTTTTTGATTTCCCTTGTTCTTAAAGACCAGTATCATGAACATGATCTACAAGGCTCTGCATGGTCTGAGCTCTGCGTCCATTTCCAGGCTTATCTCATCCCATGCTCCTTTTTGCTCTCTAAATTCCACTGACACTGGCGTGCCTTCATTTCTAATTGATCATGTTACTTCCTTCTACAGGCCTAACTCTTCTGCCTGAAATGTTTATCCCTTTCACCATCCTACCCCCTCCATTCCATCCCTCTGTCTGATTAACTATTATTAAGTCTTCAAATTTTAACTCAGCCATTACTTTCTCAGGGGAATCTTCCCTGTCCTCCTCAAATTGATACATCTGATCAAAGAATCATATACCTCTCTTTCAGAGCAGTGTTCACTGTTCTTATTTTATGTTTACTTTTTGAGGAATAATTTCATTAATGAATGGTATGTAAGAATGTCTTCCTCTCTGAATGATCTTTTATTTCCAAATTTGTGTTCTCATTCTTTTAATTGTACATTTTAATTACTTTCTGGGGCATTTTTTTTCTTTAAAATCTTGTGATATTTCCAATTATTATTTTAAGCTAATAACACCAAACCTGTTGCCGTCCAGTAAATTCTGACTCACGGCAATTTTTGGTCAGTTACAAAGTAGAACTGCTCCAAGGGGTTTTCTTGGCTGTAATCTTTAAGGAAGCAAATTGCCAGGCCTTTGTTCCTTTAGATTAATAGTTGACCACAAACTTCTTGCCGCACCCAGGGACCAGTGTTGTTGTTGTTGCTGTTGTTAGGTGCCGTCAAGTTGATTCTGGCTCATAGCGACCCTATGTGCAACAGAATGAAACACTGCCCGGTCCTGCGCCATCCTTACAATCGTTATGTTGGAGCCTGTTGTCGGAGTCACTGTGTCAGTCTACCTCATTGAGGGTCTTCCTCTTTTCTGCTCACCCTATATTTTACCAAGCATGATACCCTTCTCCAGGGCCTGATCCCTCCTGACAACATGTCCAAAGTATGTAAGACGCAGTCTCGATATCCTTGCTTCTAGGGAGCATGCTGGTTGTACTTCTTCCAAGATTTGTTTATTCTTTTGGCAGTCCATGGCATATTCAATATTCTTCACCAACACCACAACTCAAAGGTGTCAATTCTTCTTTGGTCTTCCTTATTCGTTGTCCAGCTTTCACACGCGTATGATGTGATTGAAAATACCATGGCTTGGGTCAGGCGCACCTTAGTCTTCAAGGTGACATCTTTGTTTTTCAACACTTCAAAGAGGTCCTTTGCAGCAGATTTACCCAATGCAATGCAATGATTTCTTGACTGCTGTTTCCATGGGTGTTTATTGTGGATCCAAGTAAAATGAAATCCTTGACAACTTCAATCTTTTCTTTGTTTATCATGATGTTGCTTTCTGGTCCAGTTGTGAGGATTTTTATTTTCTTTATTGGGGTGCAATCCATACTGAAGGCTGTGGTCTTTGATCTTCATTAGTAAGTGCTTCAAGCCCTCTTCACTTTCAGCAAGCATGGTTGTGTCACCTGCATGACGTGGGTTGTTAACGAGTCTTCCTCCAATCCTGATGCCCCGTTCTTCTTCATATAGTCCAGCTTCTCAGGTTATTCGTTCAGCATACAGATTGAATACATATGGTAAAAGGATACAACCCTGATGCACACCTTTCCTGACTTTAAACCACTCAGTGTCCCCTTGTTCTGTCCAAACAACTGCCTCTTGATCTATGTACAGGTTCCTCAGGAGCACAATTAAGTGTTCTGGAATTCCCATTCTTCACAATGTTATCCATAATTTCTTATGATCCACACAGTTGAATGCCTTTGCCTAGTCAGTAAAACACAGGTACACATCCTTCTGGTATTCTCTGCTTTCAGCCAGGATCCATCTGACATCAGCAATGATATCCCTGGTTCCACGTCCTCTTCTGAATCCAGTCTGAATTTCTGGCAGTTCCCTGTCGATATACTGCTGCAGCAGCTTTTGAATGATCTTCAGCAAAATTTTGCTTGCATGTGATATTAATGATATTGTTCTATAATTTCCACATTTGGTTGGGTCATCTTTCTTGGGAATAGGCATAAATATGGATCTCTTCCAATCAGTTGGCCAGGAAGCTGTCTTCCATATTTCTTGGCATAGATGAGTGAGCACTTCCAGCGCTGCATCCATTTGTTGAAACATCTCAGTAGATATTCCATCAGTTCCTGGACCCTTGTTTTTCACCAATGCCTTCAGAGCAGCTTGGACTTCTTCCTTCAGTACCATCGCTTCCTGATCATATACTACCTCTTGAAATGGTTGAACGTTGACTAATTCTTTTTGGTATAATGATTCTGTGTATTCCTTCCATCTTCTTTTGATGCTTCCTGCGTCGTTTAGTATTTTCACCATAGAATCCTTCACTATTGCAACTCAAGGCTTGAATTTGTTCTTCAGTTCTTTTAGCTTGAGAAACCCTGAGTGTGTTCTTCCCTTTTGGTTTTCTATCTCCAGCTTTTTGCACATGTCATTATAATACTTTGTCTTCTTGAGCCGCCCTTTCACATCTTCTGTTCAGTTCTTTTACTTCATCATTTATTCCTTTTGCTTTAGCTGCTCGACGTTCGAGAGCAAGTTTTCGAGTCTCTTCTGATGTCTGTCTTGGACCAGTAGATGCCTTTAATTCCTAAATTAAAAGTAGTCAATGAGACCATCAGAACCCTTTTAAAATGCAGTGCAATTAAATATCTCCCCTTCAGAGAATGTAAACCTGAAAAGAATGAAAATGTCAGCTAAGTTTACTTGAGAAATAAACCTACAAACAGAAGTATTTTCAACCAGTGCTAATGACCTCTAACAATTCTGTGTAGAGTCCTACGTACCACTTTCCCAAAATGGATAGGCTTTTGCAGTATCAGGTTAGACTTGAGAATATCCACTTGTCTGTATTACTTTTGGAGCCCAGTGGCACAGTGGTTAAGAGCTACAGCTGCTAACCAAAAGATTGGCAGTTTCAATCTACCAGTTGCTCTTTGGAAACCCTATGGGGCAGTTCTGTTCTGTCCTGTAGGGTCACTATGAGTCAGAATTGACCCAATAGCAACTGGCTTGGTTTTGGTTTTGGTATTACTTTTAGAGATTTAAAATAATAGTAGTAGTAGTAATGAACTAAAAAGTGTGATTATTGCACAGCCCATGTGAATACCATTGACTTGCTGATCTTTCACAGTTCCTTATTTAATCAGAGAGGTCTTCTGTACGTCTTTGGTTTTCTTTTACCTTTCGCTCCATTTCCACATTTTTCCCACTTGGAGGTGCCTCACTTTATTTAGATAAAATACTTATGAGCTTGAGCATGGAAGATGTTCAGCAGTACCATCATCTGGGAATCAATTACGTCATATTTTTACACTGGAAAAAAAAATATTAGCATAGTGCGCTTATGAAAATACCTGGCAGGGGGACAGTGCGGTTGCCAACAAACTTAAAAGATGCACATTATTTGCATAAAAATACAGTACCTCTGTTTGTTTCTCTCATGCACTCAAGTCTGCACACAAAGAAATGTTTTCCTTAAACTTTGCTTCTCAGTTTTGTTCGTGGCCACATTTCAGGCAGCTTTAATATTCCATTTAGCGCTGCATTCACGGCAGAAGGAGAGCTTACCCAGGGCCCTTGCACTACTGTACTCCAGAGCTTCAAAGGGAAGGTCATTGTCATCGTGGGGCATGTGGCAAAGCACACAGCAGAGGTAAGTGTATGCTAAAATGTCATAAGCACATTTGATGAGTTATTGTCTACTGTCTAGGTTGTCTAGTGGTATATTTCATCAGGAGTTGTTCACAAATGAAATGACCTTTAAAGATCTGTCTACCCTTATATAAAAAAATTTGTCTTTCTCCCAGTAAAATTATTCAAGTTTTTTTTTTCCTTAGTTCAGTATCAGGAGCCAGAGTAGATTTAGAAAAATCCAAATGATAACCTACATGGTTTTTTGTTTGTTTGCTGTCTAACTGCTTTTTGATATTGCTGTTCGCTGTCTAACTGCTTTTTGAAATTGCTAAGAAGCGGCTTGAATTCCCTCCAGAGAAAAACAGCGGGGCTTGAGGAGGCCCTAAAAGCTGGCAATGATGGAATCTGTTGGGTTTCAGGGGTTCTTTACCGATGGAGAATTCAGGAAGAATATCAGCTTTCAGATATTAGTAGATAACTTTGTGGGTAAGAATCAACATGAATCCAGTCCCCAAAGTGTGGCGATTGATCCAATCCCCACTTTCCCACTTCATCATTCCTGACACCAGCTGCCCACATGACATCCAGAGCTAAGGCAGGTCTCACAAGTTAAAAGGACACTGTCCTTCAGAGTTCCAAACAGACAGACACTAGCAGCAAGTTTGAGAGTGAACATGACACCCTCACTTTCACCTGCTGGTTTCCCCTTCTCTCTTGGGTTCAATAGTTCTGTGGAATGGCTCACAAAAGTCACAGAGAGTACAGTACTTACAATTATAGATTTATTATAGCAAACAGCTATGAATCAGGATCATCATAAGGAAGAGAAGCACAGGCAAGGTCTGTGAGGGTTTCCAGTGTGAAGCTTCTGCATTCCAAAGAGGACACATCACCCACCCTTTGCCAACCAGGAAGTTCTCGGAGCCTTCTCGTTCCAGGCTTTTATTGGCAGTACTGCCTGATAGGCTAAACAGTGCCTCCTGTGGCTAATTGATATTGGCCTCCCAGATGAGTCTTTTCTGATCAGGTCAGCCCCATTCACCAGCACAAATCCTCAGATGTGGCCTGAAAGTCCCAGACCAGTGCACCCTAAGTACTCCAAGGGCTATTTCTCCAGAACCAGGGACAAAGGCCACCTTACTTAGATATGTACCCTCAAGATATGTAGTATATGAAAGAAAATAGCTTCCCTCCTCCTTGGCTATGTTTTGAACAAATTGAAAAATAAAACAAAGACTATCATATTGGAATAAAAAAATGCCACCTTTATATTTTATAAAAGCCAAGATGGAGGATATAGCTTAGTGTGACAGCCAAATGGACTTATTAACACATCACCCAAAATTAGGCAGAGAACCTATCTAGATGTAGTCAACATTGAACTGGAAGAGTCCCTTCATCTCAAGGGATGGATGTATCTGCTCCTGGGAGAATAACAGAAGTAGCTTGCTCCCTGAGGTAGCTTGTTCCCAAGAGGAAGAAGGGCAGGACAGAGCCTTCTCAAATTTGCCAATCAAACAAATCACTGTACCTCTCAGGGACAGAGAGAATAAAGAGACAGAAAGGTCAGTAATATACTTAGAAAAATTTCTTCCAATGTAAGTCAAGAGTAGAGATAAAATATCTACCGCTAATATGCACATTCCTTTGTGTCTATATAAAGTGACCAATCCAGCCATATCGTCACTGAAAATGTAGTCAGATGAGAACTCTAAGACTTTTGGTCACAGGTCATTTTAAGCATTTAACAACCCTTGTCTGAGAAATACAGTGTTAATGGTAGCATTGACTTTTTTTTTTTATTAACTTTTATTGAGCTTCAAGTGGACGTCTACACATCAAGTCAGTCTTTCACATATAAGTTTGTGTACATCTTACTCCCATTTGCTGTCCCCCTAATGAGTCAGCCCTTCCAGTCTCTCCTTCCGTGACAATTTTGCCAGCTTCCAACTCTCTCTATCCTCCCATCCCCCCTCCAGACAGGAGATGCCAACACAGTCTCAAGTGTCCACCTGATATAATTAGCTCACTCTTCTTCAGCATCTCTCTCCTACCCACTGTCCAGTCCCTTTCATGTCTGATGGGTTGTCTTCAGGAATGGTTCCTGTCCTGTGCCAGCAGAAGGTTTGGGGACCATGCCTGCCGGGATTCCTCTAGTCACAGTCAGACCATTAAGTATGGTATTTTTGTGAGAATTTGGGGTCTGCATCATACTGATCTCCTGCTCCCTCAGGGGTTCTCTATTGTGCTCCCTGTCAGGGCAGTCATCGATTGTGGCCGGGCACCAACTAGTTCTTCTGGTCTCAGGATAATGTAGGTCTCTGGTTCATGTGGCCCTTTCTATCTCTTGGGCTCTTAGTTGTCGTGTGACCTTGGTGTTCTTCATTCTAATGGTAGCATTGACTTTTGATGCTAAATGAAGGTCAACCTTGATAAAGATTAACTGGCCTTCCTAAAGATGTATCCTGTGTGGATATTAGTTATAAGTCATAAATCACTCACCTCTCATATATTCACACCCAGCATCTGACAAGAAACAATACAAATACACCTATTTCAGAGAAAGTATAGTAAATGGGAACATTATAAAACTGAAGTCGTAATACCTATATTATTTTATGTAAGTTGTTAAATTATTATTATTTTACTACTACTGCTATACTGCTGTTGCTACATTGATTTGTATTTCCATGTCATTCCAAAGAAAAATGTCAGTTTTTTATTACAATGCATATGAATACATTCATCTTACAGAGAACACTGTTGAAAATCACATATTTCTGGGTTCCAAGTAACACACGCCTTAGGAAGAAATACTTTTTTCATATATTCTCTCATTTCATTCTTAATAACAGTTCTATGAGGAAGGCATTATTCTACACATTTTACATGAGAAAAACTTAGACTCAGAGTTTATATAATTTTCCTGTGTCAGAGCCAGGATTGAAACATCTCACTTTACAGGCCATACCCTTAGCTCAGTGAGCTCTTAAGGCTTTGAGCCTGAATGTTGCTATTTGTCCCTTTTTTTAAATAGGCTTATTGTGACTTTTCACAGCTTACAGTAGTTCTTCCCAGTGTATGAAATTACACTTACAAGACCTGAAATTAACTTTTATATTTTAAGTGGTAACAAGTTTAGGGCTATTTTCATAAAGCTTTCACCATCTGAAAGCTCTTATCTAATATGTAGACCCTGTATGACTTAATCTTAAATATGCAAAATGTTTTCAAACACTCTAGTCAGTATACCAATCTCCAGATTTAAGTTTATTCTAATTTTGCCATGAGGATCAAAATGTATATAAGTCAATAAGTAACGCATTTATTTCATTAAACAATCAATCAAAAAATATTTGTCATCTATTGGTGCATGACACTGTGAAATGCTATAGTCTATTAGGGTATCAATAAATTTAAAAGTTTGACATGCTAGAGAAATCTGGAAGCATGACAGTTCAGATAAGTAATAACAGTATATGATAAGAACAGTAATAAATAAAGAGCCATTCATATTCAGAATAATTTAGTCAATGCCATGCCTATCAGAAACCAAATACTATTGTGAACAATTCCCTCTTTATTATACCCTTCATGGTTATACCTGTAAGCAACAATGACCAAGCAAATTATATAAGCTCAGCCATTAATGCTTCAATCTAATATCAGGAAATCATTTTTGAGAAACAGTTTTCGATATGTGTTTAGAGATGTGTCTTTAATAATTTTTCTCATCATAGGATACAGAGAGTTTTAGATATTGATTTGCTTGTACTGTTGCGTTATCTTTTTGCCTGCTGTACAGATCTGTATGGCCTTACTAATGCTTCCCCCCACCACCACCACGAAGTTGAAAGCATCTCAATTTAAAGCATATTTATTGAAACTCTGTTGTGTTACCTGTGCTTATGCTGGCTATCTTCTGTTTACCCCACCCCCCCCACCCCATATTCAGTCTCCACCCTTCTTCTCAGCCCCAAGAGGCTAATTTCCATGTCTTCTGGCTTCCAGTCATTCAGCCAGTGGGGAACTCTGATAGGCTAGGGGAGGGAAGGAGGTCAGAGTATTTATCTCCCTGGCTCCCTTCCTGAAAAATTGTGTTCCTCTACTGAAGGTTAGGAGCCCTGGTAGCGTGGTGGTTAAGAGCTTGGCTACTAACCAAAAGGGTCACAGTTCAAACCTGCCAGCCACTCCTTGGAAATCCTATAGGGCAGCTCTGCTCTGTCACATAGGGTCATTATGAGTCGGAATCCACTTGACAGCAATGGTTTTGTTTTTTTTGTTTGTTTGTTTGTTTCACTGAAGGCTAACACTTCTCTTCAAGTTGCCTTCTCTATGCAACTCTCACTTTCTAGCCCCTGGTCCCTGTTGCTCTAAAGATGGCAACAGCTCTGCTTCTGCTAGTCGTAGGTTACTGCTCTGTTCTGGTGGTTCTCGTACATCCTACCCACACCTCTGTCATTAATCTCTTTATAGGTAAATCCCCCTCAATTTATCTTTAGGGCATGTTAGTCAGCCTCTCTTCTGTTTCTTACTAGCTGTGTTAACTTGGACAAATTAACTTCTCAAATCACCACTTCTTCATTTATGATATGGGAGTGAGAATAATACCTACCTCAAAGCATTGTTGTAAAGATTTTAGATCAGGCATATAAAGTTTAGTGCAGAGTCTGATACTAATAAGCACTGACTTAAGAATCCACCAGCCACTCCTTCGAAACCCTACAGAGCAATTCTACTCTGTCATGTAGGGTCCCTATGAGTAGGGATCAACTCGATGGCAACAGGTTTGATAACTTCAGCTATTTATTTTATTTCCCAGTATTATTATTTGCATATATGTGAACTTAATAAGTACTATTTGATAATGACAGTATAAAAGCTCTAGAGTTTGATGTGTTCAGGCTGCCCCAGTTCATCTGAGCCCTCCAATTTTTAGTCAGACGGTAGTGGAGAAGTTTTCCTGAGAGATGTTCTAATCAGGTCTCTTCTTTTTCCTCTGTGGTGTAAAAAATTCCAGTGATTTCCAAGCAAGTAGCAGCTTTTCTTCTAGATTGAAATCAGTATACTGCAGCTGGCAGCTGGCAGAGTCCTATTTTGAAAAGATTAAGAAAGCCATAGTTGAATGCTGTGAAAAGAAAGCAGGGGTGCCAGTTACAAATTATCATTGCAAATGTTTACAGTTTTCATGTTGCATCCATATTTGGACTTGGAGATTTTTTGTTTGCAAAACAGTAGGCACCGATTGTAATTTTTCTAGCTTTACGTCCTCTGTTAACTGACTAGTTAAAGAGCTAGTCTGAAAATCCAACAAATGAAAATGTTAATTGAAATAGAGTATAATTCAGTCAAATAACAGGGCTTTCAATGTTGAATTTAACAAGTAGCAAAATATCATTGAATAACTCCAAGAAAGAGTAAATGAATCACTTGTCTAGTATATGACAGTATTAAAATCACCCATTTGACATACAAATTAGGACTGGAGTATCTTTTTTTAATATAAATATGAAGAAATTACAGCACAATGACTAACTGTATTAAATATATTGTCTAAAATCACATAGAAGAAGACAGATCTGAGGAATTCTACTTATTCATGTGCCCAAATAATATAATTGGAAGATATATGATACCATTTTAATTATGTATCCATTAACTATTTACTATAATTACAATAGATTAGCAGTTTATGGCTCTAAGATGGTTTCTTTGCATTTATCCCTTCATAAGCCTTTTATATTTGGCTTAGCTTCCACGTTAAATACATCAGAAATCCTTCAGAATGTGCTATTTCTTGTCTAGGTAAAACATTACTTTTCTCTAGAATAGGGCAAAGAAGATGAACTACAAAGATCTTGGTTTTATTAGGATTTCACATAGAGGCTTCTCTGGACCAGGATTGAGTCCTGCTAAATGTCACTTGTCAGTTAGTCTTTAGTTCGCCTTACCCTAAAGGTTAAAGAAAGCAGTGAGATATGGCATAATCAATCGTATCCAGATATGCTGCAAACAAAGTTATATTAGCATTAAGGAAAATCAGAATTAGATATCCTCACATGAGTTAAATGGAGTCCTAAGTCACCGAAATGTATACTGTCGCTCCAAGGGTGGACCAAAGTTTGTGCTGATCCCTGTGCTATGTGATTGAATGTACTTTGACAAGCCAAAGAAAGATACACTACCTCTAATGGTAGGGTTTAAGGGAATAGGAAAACCTTTGTATCGAAGCAGGTGCAAAATCAGCTCAGGCCTTAATGGCGCCACATTTTAAATGAAAAACATGGCAAGGTCTCACTCTTGTCTTCTTGCAGAGATAATCATCTTTTTAAAACTCACATGGGAAACTGCATCTTTGGATGCTAAACTGGAATTAGATTCCCTGGGCATAGAGGGAAGACATGACAGTATGATATATTCGGAAAGCCTCATGAAAGGTACCTCTTGCAAAGCTGAAATGTGCTGAGTTAATCCCACAGTGCAAATGTATGAGTCTAGGAATTAAGACAATAACTATTTGGATAAATAGAGGGAGGTTGTTCCCCTGACTCATGATGACCCCACGCACAACAAAATGTTGCCTTGTCCTGAGCCATGTGCATAATGGGCTGCAGATTAGACCATTGTGACCCACGGGGTTTTCATAGGCTGATTTTTAGAAGTAGATCACCAGGCCTTTCTTTTTCAGCATCATAACAATGTGCAAACCTCTACTGACAGACAGGTGGTAACTACACATGTGGTGCATTGGCTGGGGCTTGAACCTGGTTCTCCCACATGGAAGGCAAGAATTCTATTACTAAACCACCAATGCCTCACCGAGCTGGCCTACCATTCATTAAAAAAAAAAAAAAAAAACAGTTTCTGTTGAGTTGATTCCAACTCATTGTGATCCCATGCGTGTCACCAGTAGAGCTGTGCTCCACAGGATTTTCAGTGGCTGATTTTTCAGAATTGGATCACCAGGCCTTCCTTCCGAGATGCTTCTGGGTGGACTCAAACTGCCAGCATTTCAGTTAGAAACTGAAAGGACCCAGTGCCCTTAGCAGATGGGCCTGACAGCTGTGAGTCCTGTTGCCGAGTCCCTGCATCACGATGCTGCCTTGTCAGTATCTCCCAAAATTTTGCCACATATCCTAAAGGAAATTGGTGATACCCCCATGATCAAAATCAACAAGATCGGAAAGAACTTTGGTTGGAAGTACCCTTTTGGCCCAGTATGAGTTCTTTAATGTGGGTGGAAGTGTGAAGGACCGGATGAGCATGGAGATGATCGAGGATGCTGAGTGAACCAGGATACTGGGGGTACCATCTGAAACCCAAGGATACCATCGTTGATCCAATACCTGGGAACACAGGGTTCAGATTGGCACTGGCTGCTATCATGAAGTACTATTGCCTCATCATCATGATGCTGGATAAGATGAACATGGAGAGGTGTATGTCCTGTGGGACCAATTGTGAGGATGCCCACCAACACCAGGGTCAGCAACCCCAAGTTGCATGTGGCGGAGGTGGTGTGGATACTGAAGGATAAAATTCCTAATCCTCACATATTAGAGCAGTATTGCAATGCCAGCAACCCCCAGCTTACTAGACACCACTACTAAGGAGATACTACAGCAGTATGATGGGAAATTGGACATGCTGCTGGCTTCAGGGGACATGGGCGGCACCATCATGGGCATTGCCAAAAATCTCAAGGAGAAGTGTGCTGGGTGCAGAACCACTGAGATGGATCCCAAGGGGCTCATTGTTGCAGAACCAGGAAGGCTCCATCAGACAGAGCAGATGACCTGTGAAGTAGAGGGATTGACTGTGACATCATCCTCATGGTGCTGGACAGGATGCTGGTGGGCAAGTGGTTCAGAAGCA
This sequence comes from Elephas maximus indicus, assembly GCF_024166365.1. Lineage (NCBI taxonomy): Eukaryota > Metazoa > Chordata > Mammalia > Proboscidea > Elephantidae > Elephas > Elephas maximus. The sequence goes on from NC_064823.1 coordinate 45,551,488, forward strand.
ACGACAAGGAGTCCTTACCCTTTCCCCCATGGCGAATGACCAGGAGGGGCTACTGTGTGGTGGTAATGCGAGCATCACCATGTCCATCACTGTGAACGGCCGCCAGGAGCTGCAGGGGGGCCTGCGCTGCATCATCATTTTGTTCAGCTCTGTGAGGAGCTACATTTCCAAGTTCCTGAGCACCAGGTGGGTACTATCAAAGGGTTTCATGGAGAAGGAACATTGTGGTTGAAGAAGCCATGGTGGTAGCAACTCAGAGTTCAGGAAATGAGTCTGCCGGCCTTGCTGACAGTGCTGCCAAAGGTCACCTGTGAACACACTACTGAGATCCTTTGAGAGAAGGGCTCTGACCAGGCATCTGTAGTCAGTGAGTTGGGGGTAGTCCTGGGGATCACTCTTGGGAACATGCTGCAGTCCCTGCTCACCAGAAGGTTCAGCCTTAAGAATCAAGTCCACAAAGTTATTTACAAGCAGTTCAAACAGATCATTCCGACATCCCCACTGGGCAAGCTGTCGTACATCCTGGAGGTGGACCACTTTGGTCTGGTGATCCGCAAGCAGATCCAGTACCATTGCGACAAAGTCCAGAAGAGGCAGATAGTGTTTAGGGTCATCACCACCATCAACTTGTTGAACTTTCCAGCTGCTTGGATGCAGGACCAGAAAACGAACTAAACTCAGGAAATGCCTTAGACTCCAGGGCTTTTGGAGCAGCAGCAGAATTCTGATTTCTCATATTCTTCTTACATGGGATCCATTCTCTGTTGCTTTCATAAACACTATACAGACACATTTGATTTCTAACTGTCTGACGCTGGGTGCTGCTTTATCAAGGATAGGTAACAAGGAGCATGTAGACCGGATGCTTAGTTCAGGGGCCAGCATAAATGTTATAGCTTTTCTCTTGTTAACATTTGCTACCTAAATGAACCTCTTTCATAGATGAAATGTGCTTTTCTTTAACATTCTCTTAAAACGTTTTTTAACAAGGAAATCTTAGTAAAGGGAATTTGTAGAGGCAGGTAAACACATGCTGATTGGGGCAAGACAAACCGAAAGCAGAACAAAGAGCCTTTTCCAGAGAAGATTCCAGAGCGGGGAACAGCAGAAAGGGGATTCAGGAAGCATGGACTGGTTCATTGTCCTTTCTCACAGGCAGTGTTGTAGGCCTGGGACCAGGTTGTTTCAAGTAGATTGAGTTTTGACCCTCATTCAGCCTAGTGCTGCAATTTGTATTTCCTTCCCACTCTCACACAGAGTTTTCCATGTTTGCTCTTTCTCAATGAGGTGCTAAGTTGCATCAAAGTAACAGCCACAACAGTAACTCCTTGCATATCTCTCCACCCTCAAAACACTGCCTTGAAGAATACCACTGCCCATAAACTCCTCTGATGCCACGCTTGACAACTTTTTCGTAGGAACTTTTTGTCCACTTTGTCCTTAAAGCAAATGATTCCTGTCAATTGTTGCATAAAGCACTTTCTCTTTTTAAGCAAAGATACTGGCTTTCCTCTACTTTACACATTCAAATTTCAGTGCCATTGTGGGTGTTGGAATTAGGACCTTCTTAACCATTAACCCATTGCCGACAAGTTGATTCTAACTCATAGGGACCCCATAGGATGGAGTAGAACTGCCCATGGAGTTTCCAAGGAGCGGCTAGTGAATTTGAACTGCCGACCTTTTGATTAACAGCCATAGTTCTTAACCACTGCACCACCAGGGCTCCAGAACCTTCTCATAAGTGCTTATTTTGCATTGGTTACTTTATTATTATTTTAAAGATTCCCATTGTCACCTCTGTGTCTTCCTTGGCATCCCTTCACTAAAAAATGGTGGTCTGTAGCAGCTAGCACCACTGGCCCCTTACTGATTCCTTCCAGTAAACACTAATATAAAGCACAGGTCTGCAAACTGTATCTGTAAAGGCCGGGTAGTAAATGTTTTAAGCCTTGCAGGCCATGCAGTCTCTGTCACAACTACTCAGCTCTCCCAGTGTAGTGAGAAGGCAGCTATAGATAATACATAAACGAGTGGAGCTGTGTTCTAAAGACACTGAACACTGAAATTTTATTTTCGAGCCCCCAAATTTAAACTATGTCATGAAATATCATTTTGATGTGTGTGTGTATGTGTATATGTGCTTTAACCATTTAAAAGTTCAAAAAGTATTCTTAGCTCACGGGCTGTACATAAACAGGCCGTGTCCTGGTTTTGTCCCATGAGCCGTAATTTGCCGACCCCTGATCTTGAGTCTTAGCCACAGTAGGTGGTGCATCTCCTGAGTGTAAGGCCACCTGCTGTGTCCCCAGGAGCCACAGGCTGGGCAGCATTTCTGAGGGTCTGAATCTGGGTCCCATGAGCACAGTCAGGTCAAGCACTCCTGACGCTGTGTTGTGGGCGGCTGGGAGTAGATAAAAACGAACAGTTCAGCAGTAATAAAAAGGAATGTACCATCTCTTTAGCCAAAGAACACAGCTCGTTGTGGATAAAAATTTCTGAGAACCGCAGCAGAAGGAAGGGAACCATGGAATAACTTTCTGGAAAGCATAGGAATAGGAGAGGGTAAAGGAGGTTCATGGGATGACTGGCGTCATGGAAAATCACAACAGTCTTCTCTTTGTAATGAATTTAATGCTCAAATTCTAACAATTTTTTTCTCTCAGCACAGTCTTGCCTTAATTGATAAAATTCTCCCTTGGCCATTTACTTTGTGGTGGACCACCTGCCCTCCATTGATAGTTCCGAGGTCACTGAGAGTCACTCTTGCAGGGGCAGAAGCCTCCAAGTTTAGGTCATGCTGACAGGGATTTTTTAATTTAGTGTTTTCTTTGAATGTCCTCCTTCTTGTTTCAAAGGGATAGGCAGGGGATAAATTACCACAAACACAAGTAAATGGAATTAACATGAGGGAGGGTGCCAAAACAATGGTAGAATATGATGTGACTGCGTGAATGAGCCCACTTTGCTTCTCTCTTTTAATTGCTGTTAATGAAAGTAAACAAGAAATGAAAGAAAATCAAATACACCTTGAGAATAAATAAGAAAAGCAATGTAGTTGTTGATTATAGTAAAGGAGACCTTAAAATGCCTCATTTCTAACTTCCAGGAAAAAACTACCAAGTCATCATCTGAGTCTGATGATCACTGGCACTTATATTCATGACCTCACAAAAGATGAAAGTTATCCTGTGTCAATATGTGTTATTCTACACACCCACCCTGGCCTCCACAGCCCACCATTTAATTACTTCTTACCACAGGAATGTGTGTGGCTGAATCAGAAACTAACCATAGTTGCCCCCCTGCTTGACCTACAGAGTTTGGAACTTGGCTGTGATTCATTACAGGCCAGTGTTTTGATACTGAGTTTTTATTATATACATTCTTTTCAGTGCATAGTACACTTTGTGTAATGTGACCAGTGGCTTAGATACCATGTTGGTTTACTGTTCCTAGTTGTCTAGTGTAAACAGAGGTTGATAAATGATTGTTGCTGAAATTCAGGTCCCAAATAAATATCACAGACCAAAGGAAAATGTACCGCAAGCCTCATTATGGTTCCTGATACGTGATAGTGTAGATGATGGAATTTTATCTAAAGAAACTTATCCTCCAATATGACAGTACACATTTTTTATTAGAATAAGAGCTGTTTTCAAGCAAAGTTTTCTGTCACATTTGAAAGTGTTTCTTCTTATTATTTTTAATGTTAGCTTTTCAGAAAATTTCCACATAGCCATTCCTGGGAGGACTTGTTTGAAAGTACAAACTATTGTTAGACACTAGTTTATAACTATTGGAAGATCCCAGTTGCCATTTTCACAAATATAAGGCCACTACCATTTATTTAGAAATTACATCAGTTAGTATGAAAGAAAACTGCTTAACCTGAAGTTCGTAGATGAGTTTTAGAAATTGAATTTGTTTGTTCAATTCCTTCAATTTAGGAATTTCTGTGACATGTAAAATGTTATACACGCATGCCGTTTTTTTTGAGAGAAAAGATCCATGGCTTTCATCTGATTGCTAAATGGGTATGTGGCCCAGTAAACATTAAGAGTAACTGGTATAAATCACTGCTACCTCATAAACAGACCCACCTTACATCCCATTTGGGGCCAAGTCTGCTTGAAATTTGTATCTATATAATTTCAAGTGTTAAAAATGAAAGAGGGAAAAGAAGGAAACTAGCTTGTACTAAGTACCTGTGATGAATCAAGCACTTATACATATGATAATCTAATTTAATCCCCTCAAAAGGCCTTTATGTGTGTTATTATTGCACATTTAACAGGTGAAGAAACAAAAGCCAAAAAAGTTAAGTTACAAGTATCAGATTCCTGATTCAAATTCAGGACTGCTAACTACAGAGTTCCTACACTTTTCTCTATACCACCAGCCTATTTGATTGAAATAGTGAATTCTCTCACCTTCTTCTTTACTAGTGACAACAAATATATGAAAAATAATCTTTTGGCTTATCATCCTGTTAAATAGGCCTAATATTCTCTGCATCCCCAGCACCCAGCTGTCTTCACTCAAGTCACTAATATCTCACGCCTGACATACTACAAGAGCCTCCCCACTGTCCCTGCCTGCAATCTCCCTTCCTGCACGTCTACTCTACAACTAAAGTGAGTTTTTAGAAATGTAAATCTGAATCTGATCATTGCCAAAATGCCTCTGTCTTCCCATTGCCTTCAAGATGAAATTCACACTCTTAATAATGGCTTAAAGGCCCTTCATGATCCAAACTCTGCTTAGCTTTCCAAGCTCATCGCTCACTACTATTCCTCTCACCATCTTAGATTCCAGCCATAATTAACTAGATGTAGTTCCTTTTATGGGGGCATTGGTAGTATGAGTCGAAATCAACTAGGTGGCGACCGGTTTGGTTTGGGTTTTGTTTGGTGGTTCAGTGGTAGAATTCTTGCCTTCCGTGCAGGAGACTGGAGATCAATTCCCAGCCGATGCACCTCATCTGCAGCCACCACCCATTTGTCAGTGGAAGCTTGCGTTTTGCTTTGATGCTGAACAGGTTTCAGCAGAGCTCACAGACTAAGATGGACTAGGAAGAAAAGCCTGGCAATCTACTTATGAAAAATCAGCCAATGAAAAGCCTATGGATCACAATGATCCGATTTGCAAACTGTCATGCCAATGGCAGAGGACAGGTTTTGTTATGCATGGGATCACCATGAGTCAGGGATGATCTGATAGCAGCTAATAATAAATTCCTTATTTAACTGTCTTTTCGTTCCTCTGTTTGGAGCATTCTTTCAACTTCTCTTCACCTGGGTAAATTTGTTCTGAAAGGCTAAGTTTATATAGCATTTTTTTCATGGAACTTTTCCTTAACCTTTTAAGTTTGAATCTAACTATGCCTCCCAAGAGCTCATAGAAAACTTTGTACTTACTCTTATAGTGGCATTGTGGCTACTACCATATATATAGAGTTTCTGTATGAGTTAGATAAAATCCATCCTTTTCTGAGGGGCAGACAGCACTATCTGAGGACACAAAGCTTGGAAAGGAGAGAATGAGTTACATTTTATCCTCCAGTCATCCCCTTTCCCAGGTTCCCTCATGCAGCGCACAACTTGCACAACCATTGAGGATGACTTTGGCCTTGTATTTAATCACCTCTTCACTTATCCGTACCCCCAACTGAACTCCATACACACTGAGAACAGGGATATGTTGTGTTCATTGTTGTATCCATGCTCTGATCACCAAAACCAAAAAAATCAAACCTGTTGCTGTCAAGGCAATTCCAACTTATAGCGACCCTATACAATGCAGTAGAATTGTCCCATAGGGTTTCCAAGCAGCGGCAGGTGGATTCAAACTGCCACCCTTTTGGTTAGCAGCTGAGTGTTTAACCACGGAGCCACCAGGGCTCTAAAAGAAAGAACTCAATAAATAGTTGATGGTTGAATTAATATTCTCTAAATTAATGAATGAGCACATGAAAAATAATAATTTGCAGCAGACCATACACTGGCACAGATGGGTATAAGAGGAAGGAAAGAAAAAAAATACTAATTTCAAGTACTAGTTTAATTCAAGACTGCAAACAGTGAGTGCCTGCATGATGGAACTTATCATGAGGAAACAGAGATGAGAAGGACACCATCCCTGGCCTCATAAAACATACTTTAAATCTTTTTGGGAAGATGACACATTTATACAACTATTAAAATTCAGAATAGAATGTGGAATGTACCATATGAGATTTGTAATTAGAGCTCTAGGAAATCACAGAGAGGGAAGAAATTTCTTGTTAGTTAAGCGAGGGATTCCGAAAGTTTCATGGTGATGGTGATAATAGACATAGGCCTTAAATTATTGGTAGGTTTCAGTAATGCAAGTGTAGGGGGGAAGGGCAAAAGTTAGGAGGGGGCATTCAAGGCAAAGAAAACAGCACAGGCTGGCTGGAAGGCACAAGGCTTCTTTGAAGAGCATCTTTACTGAAGATAAGGCTGGAAAGGTAGGTGGAGTATCAGGTTGTAGAGGGCCTTGAACTCTATGCTAAGGAGTTTACATTGGAGCAGTGGGGTTTCTAAGAAAAAAAGTGATGCCCTCAGCTGTATTTAAGAAAAGTAATTTGGAAAATGACCTTTTTATTTGTGTTAAGCTTTGCCAAAGCTGCCTTCTCTCTCTTTTGCCATTGATCCCAATGAAATAGAAATTTTAAATCAAGAAACAGACCAGTTGAAGCCTTCCTTTCCCTATATTCCCAATCTATCTCAGTGCCAGGTTCTTCCCTGTTGACCCTCTCCCTCAAGCTTGGAATCTTCCAGTAACTAAATAGCTGTTAGATCCCAGAGTTCACTTGCCTGGGGGGAGTAGACAACAGAGGGATTTGCCTGAGACTTAGAGCCAAAGCTCTGCAATTATTCAAAAGGAGATTGGAGAAATGGCCCCACTCTTTTTATTATGTGATTCAAAGTGCCGGTAACATCCAGTCACAATCTTTTCTTACCTTATTGGGGGTGTTAAGGGATGACTGTCTCATCAATCTTTAATTTAAATATAAATAATGTATTTATTTATATAAAGGACAATCAACTCTAAGTCTAGAAAGAATTTCTTTTGTCTTTCTCAAATTGCAAAAAGACTTTAGAGTTACTACTGTGATCAAAAAGAAAATTTCTTTTTTTTTAATTTATTTTGTTTTTGTTGTTGTTTAAGATATACATAGCAGAACATACACCAATTCAACTGTTGCTACATGTGTAATTCAGTGACAATGATTGCATTCTTTGGGTTCTGCAACCATTCTCACCCTCCTTTTCTGAATTGTTCCTCCTATATTAACATGAACTCACTGCCTCCCAAGGTTCCTATCTAATCTTTTGAGTGGCTGTTTTCACTTTGATCCTATAGAGACAGCTCTTTAAAAATAAATAAATAAACTTAACGCTTAAGGCAGACATTTTTTACTAGTTAAGCTACACTACTGTTTGATTTTTAGATTTCAGGGAATATTTTTGGTTTAAGGTTTAAAGATTACATCAGGGCAGTAGTTTCAGGGTTTCATCCAGCCTCTATGGCTCCAGAAACTCCGTAGTCCATGAGTATTTGAAATTCTGTTCTGTGTTTTTCCCATTTTGATCATAGATCTATAGAATCTCATAAAAATGTTCAGCATGAGTAGCCAGGCAACATCTAGTTCTTTTGGTCTCATGGCCAATGAGGCAGTTGTTCATGGAGGCAGTTAGCCACACATTCTGTATTTCCTCCTATTCCTGACTCTTCCTCTTCCTCTGTTGCTCCAGGCTAATACAGACTAATTGCCTTGCCTACCATGGCTGCTTACAAGCTTTTAAGACCCCAGGCACTACACAGTGAATAAGAAGGTAGAGCACAAGCACTTAACACATTATTAGGCCAGTTATCTGGGGTGTAGCATGAAAACGTGACCCTAAATCTCCAAACCAAGGAACCAAATCCCATGAGGTATTGGTTGTACATAAACAGCTTCAGCATCTACTCTTGTTGTTTTGTAAACGTATCTATCATACAACTTTGCCAACTCAGCTTTTTACAGGTGTACAGCTTACTGACAGAAATTACAATAATCAACTGTACAACCCTACCCTTAATTAATATGATTTTTCCATCACCATTAACCCTCCCTTTCCCCCTCCCTCCTACTCCTGGTAACCACTGATAAGCTTCGGTCTCTATACATATGCCTTTTCTTGTCTTTTTATGTAAGTGAGGTCGTACAATATTTGTCCTTTTGTGATTGACCCATTTCACTCAGAATAATGTCATTGAAGTTCACGTGTGTGGTAGCATGTGTCAGGACTTCATTTCTCTCTATGGCAAGTAGTATTCCATTGTACATATATGCCACATGTTTATCCATTCATCGGTTGATGGGCATTTAGGTTGTTTCCACCTTTTGGCTCTTGTGTGTAGTGCTGCAGTGAGCACTGGTATACAAGTCTCTGTTTGAGTCTCTGCTTTCAAGTTTGGGGGCATATACCTAGAAGTGGAATTTCTGGGTCATATGGTAGTCCTATTTTAGTCTTTTAAGGAACCACCACAATGTTTTTCACAATGCCGTAACATTTTGCATTCCCACCAGCAGTGGATAAGGGTTCCAGTTTTCTCATATCCTCTCCAACATTTGTTATTTTCTGATTTGTTTTTTAATCTTATCAGTTAAATGGTATCTTATTGTGGTTTTGATTTGTAGCTCTCTGACAGAGCTCTGGTGGCACATTCGTTAAGAGCTTGGCTGCTAACCAAAAGGTCAGCAGTTTGAATCCACCAACCAGGCCTTGGAAACCCTATGGGACAGTTCTACTGTATTCTACAGGTTCTCTGTGAGTCAAAATCAACTCAACAGCAATGGGTTTTCATGGCCCATGGGAGTTCTGGTGGTTTAGTGGTTTAAGTGCTCTGTTGCTAACCAAAAGGTTGGCAGTTCTAACCAACTAGCCGCTCCACTGGAGAAAGATGTGGCAGTCTAGTTCCATAAAGACTTACAGCCTTGGAAACCCTATGAGACAGTCCTACTTATCCTGTAGGGTTGCTATAGGTTGGAATATACTCAACAGCAATGGGTTTTGGGTTTTCATGGCTAATGATGTTGATCATCTTTTCATATGTTTGGTGATCATTTGAATATCCTCTTTGGTAAAAGGTCTGTTCAAGTCCTTGCCTATTCTGTGATTGGGTTAATTGTCTTTTTGTTGTTAAGTTGTTACAGTTTTATATGTATTTTTGTTATTACATTCTTATTGGATATATGGTTTCCAAAGATAATCTCCCAGTTGGTAGCTTGTCTTTTCACTTTTTTTGGCCAAAAAGAAACTTTTGGTAGGGCTTTAGATACTACACATTGTCCTTACTGACTATAGGTAAGCAAGCTATTTCTTGGAAGGGATACACAGATCTTGACTTACTTTGCCATAGAACGGGAAATAGACATAGAAAGGAAAACCCTCCACACAACAGTGGAGGAGTCCCTGAGGATCTTCCATAACACTACCATTTTAGATAGCAGACCACTGGGTAAAACAGCAATGGGGAAACTGGAAGCATGGAGTCCATTTAGGAGCTAACCCAAGAGTCATTGCAGTATAAAATGGAGTAGGATCAGTGGAATGGAAAGGAAAGAATGGATCTAAGTCAAATCACAGACAGAATTGAAACAGCTTTGTGCCTAATTGAATGTGGAGCCAAAGGAGATTTAAAAAAAAAAAAAAAAATCAGATGTGATAATAAAGTTTCCAGGTCTGGTTTTTGGGAGGTCACTGATGCCATTAACAGAGACAGGGAAGAGAAGAAGAAAGTTTGGAGGGAGTGTGGTGAATGATGGACATGTTGAGTTTAAAGTGCTAATGTGGTACCAGTGTAAAAATGTCAGTGGAGCATTTAGATATTGCAGACTAGAATTCTAGATAGAGTTAAAACTAGATACATAGCTATGGTATTCTACCACTTATGAAATAAATGCTTAGTATTTAATAGTAGAGAAAAAAGATGTAGGTTGCTTCTTTCCTATAATTAAATTTAAAAGCCTATAAATGCATTATTCCAGAAAAGAAAACAAATTACAAGTGGTTGCCTCAACAACAGATTGTCATTAAAAAAAAGTTAAAAAATAAATATAACATATTTATTCTAAGAAACTGGAAAAATCCATTGTCTTCATTACAAGCTATCTTAACAAATGAGAAAATTTTTCTTTAGTACAAGTCACTGGTAGAGGAGATAAACAAAAGAAACAAGATCAAGGGAAAATGGAAGAGAAAGGAAAGGAATACACCATTTTGAAATGTAAGAGAAAAAAAAATCTGTTACTGGGAATTCTCTTCCTTTACACCACATAAGATTTTGCTAGAATTACGTATAAGAGATTAAAATAAAGAGGCAAAGGAAGAGAATTTTATAATTGCTCATGAACATATTAATTTACCTTTTTTTCACATACCTCTTAAGTGGCCCACATTACAACTGAAAAATGTCAAGTTAAAAAAAAAAAAAAAACATTGAAAGAAGAGAACTTAGAAGTAAGCATGAAGCCTAAGAGTAGAAACTACTAAAACTAAACATCCTCTTAAGATGTTTGTATCTACTTCAGTTCCTGAACTATGAAAATGAACTTGCTCCTCTGACCACTCTGTAGACTTCTACATTAAAATTATCACACAAGGGTTTACTATTTCTGTCTTTATAAACATCATCATCTATACTTTTAAAAGACATCTTTTTATTAAAATGCAGCTTACTTCTATCAGTTCATACAATAGTTGAGTGAAGACCTTATTAGTGAAGGGTAAAAGAAAACAGCATGTGACTTTTACCAGAGCCAATTAGACAGTTTACTTACTATTCCCCTAAAGTTATTTCTACCTATTCCAATGAGGTAAGACAGCTTAGCCAGTGCATATCATAGTGCCTTAAACACAGTAGATGCTCAAAAAGTATTTGCTGAATAAATGAATCAGTTATTCAGCAGGTATTGGAGTAAATGCTATATTCTAGGCACTGTTCTGGGCACTGGAGAAGCATTAGTAAGTAAAGCAAAATCGCTATTTGCATGGAGTTTACAATATATTGGGAGTTGTTAGTTGCCTAAAGTCAGCTCAGACTCACGACGATGTCTTGGGATAGAGAGACAGCTGTATACTATATCGTGGTAAATGCTAAAAAGAAAAATAAAGTAGGGTGAGAGAAAGGAGTGCTGGTATTTATTCTTTTAATAGGGTAGTGAGGGAAGCCCTTATTCTGAGTGAGATGGAAAGCCACTAGAAGGTGTGGAACAAACAGTTTTTTATGGACTGCCAAAAGAATGAACAAATCTGTCTTGGAAGAAGTGCAACCAGAATGCTCCTTAGAAGCAAGAATGGCGAGACTACATCTCATATACTTTGGACATGTTGTCAGGAAGGATCAGTCCCTGAAGAAGGATGCCATGCTTGGTAGAGTGTCAGCATAAAAGAAGACTCTCAATGAGATGAATTGACACAATGGCTACAACAATGGGCTTAAGCATACCAACGGTTACGAGGGTGGTGCAGGACCAGGCAGTGTTTTTTTCTATGGTACATAGGATCACTATGAGTTGGAACCGACTCGATGGCATCTAACAACAACAAGAAGTGATGGTGGCTTGGATGAAGAGATGAGATTAGAGAGGTTGTTGGTGGGGAAGGATCCATGGGTGGTACAAATGATTAATGCACTAGACTGCATCTGTCTGTAGGGGTGGCATAGCCACAGCTGCCCTGGGAAGTGGGGATCATGTAGGACCTTATGGACAGTAGTAAAGGCTTTAGATTTTATTCTGAATTAAATGAGAGGCTATTAAAGTGCTTTGAGAAGAGAAGTTATATGATCTGACATATTTTAATAGGATCACCCTTGCTGTTGTGTGATGAATAAACCATAGGGGCAAGGACAGAAACAGGGGAGATTAGTTAGAAAATTGCTGCAATAATTTAAGTAAGAAATCACATTGTCTTGCCCTAGAATGGTAGTGGTAGAAGTGGTGAGATGTTACCCGATTCTGAATATGTTTTAAAAGTTAGAAACTACATGATCCATTGATAGAGAAAAAAAAGAAACCAAATATATTTCCAGGTTTATTGCTTAAACAACTGGAAGAGTCGAGTTGCCATTTCCTGAGATGAGGAAGGCTTCAGGAGTGAGGTTAGGAGTGGAGTTAGGAGTGGAGGCAGGGTAAGAATCAAGTGCTCTCCTTTGAAGATGTTAAGTTTGAGAAGGCTATTAGACATCTAAGTAGAGATGTCGACAAAACAGATGTATAAGTCTAAAGTTCAGTAAAGACTCTAAAGATATAAACTTTGAGTCCTCAGTATATAGATGGGACTTAAAGCCCTGGGACTAAATAAAACCACCTGAGGGATGAATATAGATAGAGAAGAGGTCAGTAAACAGGAGCCACGGAATAGCAGTCAGGATGAGACTGGAGGGAACAGCTAGTGAGCTAGGAGAAGAAACAAGAGTGATTGGTGTATTCGTTACCTAGGGCTGCCAGAACAAAGTACCAAAAACTGGGTGGCTTAAAACAAAAAATTTATTCTCTCACATTTCTGGAAGCCAGAGTCCAAATTCACTATGTCCGCAGGGCCATGCTCTCTCCAAAGGCTCTAGGGGCAGATCCTTACTTATCTCTTTTGGCTTTTGGAAGGCCCAGGAATTCCTTGGCTTTTGGCAGCGTAACTCCCACTCAAATCTCTGCCTCCATTGTCACATAGCCTTCTCCTGTGTCTCTCTGTGTCTTTTCTCCTCCTTTTATGAGGACACCAGTCATACCGGATTGGGGCTGGTCTTATTCCAGTATGATGATATATTAACTAATTACATCTGCAAAACTACTATTTCCAAGTAAGATCACATTTTCAGGTACCAAAACATCTTTTTGGGGGACACAATTCAATTTGTAACAGAAGAAAACCAAGAGAGATTGGTGTCCTGAAGGCTGATGCAATAAATTTTTAAAAGAGAAGGGCATGATCAAATGTGTTAGATGATGCCAATGGATCAAATCTAATTGGGATTGAGTCTTAAAAATTTAATTTGGCACTGTGACAGTGTGGAAATTATAAGAGTATGTATCAGGGAGTGATACAGATAAAAGTTTGATTGGTGTGGATCTGAGACAGAATGAGCTTCCTTCAAGGAAATAAAAAGAGATTTGGAGAACAAAAGACATCCACCAGTCACAATGTGTGGACCTGGTTTGGATTCTGATTCAAATAAACAGACTACAAAAAAAAAAAAAATCCTATGACATTTATGAGCTAATTGGAAATTTGAACACTTTTTGAACATTTACTGGATATTTAATTGTATTAAGGAATTATTTTTAATTTTCTAGGTGTGAAAACCTTATAATGGTTGTATTTTGTAAAGTCTTTTTATTTCAGAGATACATATTTATGTATGACATGATATAATATCTGAGACTTACATCAAAACAATACAAAGGTGAGAGAAGTGGATGGGAAGAATAAATGAAATAAGATTGGCTATGAGTTACAGTTGTTGAAGCTGGGTATTGGGTACATAGAAGTTCATTATACCATTCTTGTATGTTTTTATATATATTTTAACATTTTCTTCATAAAAAGATAGAGAATAGGAAGAGTTGAAACAACTATAGGCAACAGAAAATTAAAACAAGAAAGCACATTGATTTAGAACATGGTATTTATATAATCCCCTCATTTAATACAAACCATAAAAATGTTTTCTTTTTTTAACACATCTGTACACTATCAAATTTCCTAATCCAAAAGATTGGTTTCAAGAAGAATAGAAACAACTTGGTTAAAAGTCTTGCGGGCAAGACTAAAGTACACCAAATTATGGATTCTGAATATCCCAGACACCATTTAGAGTAATTACCCTTAAAATAAACATAGATCCAAAAGCCTCTATCATGTAATGGATGTTCTTACAAACACTTCGCTTTTTTATTCTTATTGTAAAATTATCCATTTTCCAGTATACAACATGCTAAACTAATACTCTAGAATTACCTGTTCTGCATCTTACTTGTCACAAGTGTCTGTGATGGGGTGTCAAACGATTACTGACCCTGTCTTCACCTTCTTGGCCTTGCCCTACTGCTGGTTTCACTTCTATCAGTGAAATTAATGGAGTAGGCAACCACTGTTTCAGAGATGTCATTACTATGACCAGTTTCCCACTTTGTTATTGTTACGCACCATCCAGTTTTGACTCATAGTGACCCTATGTACAACAGAACAAAACACTGCCCGATCTTGCCCCATCCTCATAATCTTTGCTACATTTGAGCCTGTTGTTGCAGCCAGTGCATCAGTCCATCTCCTTGAGGGTCTTCCTCTTTTTCCCTGACCCTCTACCAAGCATGATGTCCTCCTCTGGGGCTGGTCTCTCCTAATAACATGTCCAATGTATGTGAGATGAAGTCTTGCCATCCTCACTTCTAAGGAGCATTCTGGCTGTACTTCTTCCAAGACAGATTTGTTCGTTCTCCTGGCAGTCCATGGTATATTCAGTATTCTTTGCCAACACCATAATTCAAAAGCATCACTTCTTCTCAGTCTTCCTTATTCATTGCCCAGCTTTTGTTTGCATATGAGGCAACTGAAAATACCATGGCTTGGGTCAGGAGCATCTTAGTCCTAAAAGTGGCATCTTTGCTTTTTAACACTTTAAAAAGACCTTTTGCAGCAGATTTGCCCAATGCAATACAGCATTTGATTTCTTGTCTGATGCTTCCATGGGCATTGATCATGGATCCAAGTTAAATGAAATACTTGATAACTTCAGTATTTTCCCCATTTATCATGATGTTGCTTATTGGCCAGTTGTGAGGATTTTTGTTTTCTTTATGTTGAGGTGTAATCCGTAGTGAAGGCCGTGGTCTTTGATCTTCATCAGTAAATGCTTCAAATCCTCTTCACTTTCAGCAAGCAAGGTTGTGTCATCTGCTTATTGCAGGTTGTTAATGAGTCTTCCTCCAATCCTGATGCCATGTTCTTCTTCATATAGTCCAATTTATCAGATTATTTCCCCAGGTTATAGACTGAAAATGTATGGTGAAAAGATACAACTGACACACACCTTTTTTGATTTTAAACCATGCAGTATCCCCTTGTTCTGTTTGAACAACTGCCTCTTGGTCTATGTACAGGTCTGCATGAGCACAATTCAGTGTTCTGGAATTCCCATTCTTCCCAGTGTTATCTGTAATTTGTTAATGATCTGCCCAGCTGAATGCATTTGCATAGTCAATAAAACACAGGTAAATATCTCTCTGTTATTCTCTGCTTTCAGCCAGGATCTATCTGACATCAGCATTGCTATCCCTCTTTGCACTGCCTCTTCTGAAGCCAGCTCGCATTTCTAGCTGTTCCCTGTCAATATACTGCTGCAGCTGTTTTTGCATTATCTTCACAAAATTTTACTCACGTGTGATATTAATGATATTGTTTGATAATTTCTGCATTGTATTGGATTACCTTTCTTTGGAATGGCCCCAAATATGGATCTCTTCCAGTTGGTTGGCCAGGTGACTGTCTTCCAAAATTTCATGGCATAGAAAGTGCTTCCAGTGTTACAACTGTTTATTGAGACATCTCAATTGGCATTCCACCAGTTCCTGGGGCCTTGTTTTTCTCCAAAGCCTTCAGTGCAGCTTGGACTTCTTCCTTCAGTACCCATCAGTTCTTGATGATATGCTGCCTCCTGAAATGGTTGAACATTTCTTTTTGATACAGTGACTCATGTGTTCCTGCCATCTTCATTTGCTGTTTCCTGCATCATTCAATTTTTTGACCATAGAATCCTTGAATACTGCAACTCAATGCTTGAGTTTTTTTCTTCAGTTCTTTTAGCTTGAGAAATGCCAAGTGTGTTCTTCCCTTTTGGTTTTCTAACTCCAGGTCTTTGCCTATTTTATTATAATACATTGTCTTCAGGAGTCACCCTCTGAAATCTTCAGTTCAGCTCCTTTACTTCACCATTTCTTCCATTTCACACCTTATGTAATAGTATTTAAAAATGTTTAATGAATTAAATATAAAAAATCTGAACGTAGGAAACAGAGCAATACAGCAATGACTGAAACAAAAATAACATTTCAAAATTAGACTTGAATGGAGGGAAGAGATCAGTGGACTAGATGATTTGAATTATGGTGTTGGTGAAGAACATTGAATATATCATGCACTGCGAGGAGAATGAACAAACCTGTCTTGGAAGAAGTATAGCCAGAATGCCCCTTAGAAGTGCGGATATCAAGACTTCATCTCACATACTTTGGACATGTTATCAGGATTGATCTGTCCCTGGGGACGGACATCATGGTAAAGTATAGGGTCAGCGAAAAAGAGGAAGATCCTCAATGAGATGGATTGTCACAGTGGCTGCAACAATGGGCTCAAACATGCCAACAATTGTGAGGGTGGTGCAGGGCTGGGCAGTGTTTTGTTCTGTTGTACATAGGGTCACCATAAGTCAGAACTGACTTAGCGGGACCTAACAACAATAATCTCTTTCCTAATCCTTTTCACAACTCATGTTTTTCATTGGGAGATCAATGTGATGGGAAGTTCAACTGCTAAAGACCTTTATGAATGACTCCCAGAAATCTCTGAAATAATCAGGATAAGACAACACTTCAATTATATTTAACCTAAGGCCACACTGTACTTTAGATGGAGAAATTACCCCATACTCTATTTCTCATCTCAAATACTTATCTGAGTTGTTTAGCCAAACTCTTAAAAATAGATACATAATTTGCATGAAGTATCAGCCTAACCGCAACCTCTCAGTGCCAGAAATAATAAATGTGTGCCATGTATTCTGCACTTCAGAGAGTCAAGAGGATACATAAGACTAACACAGCATCAGCACCCACAACCATAAAATCAAGATGAAAGTACTACCGCTATTTATTGTAAGATAATTGCCAGTTCCTTAATCAATACCATCCCCAACCAAAAGTGAAATTTCCCTACCCTAAATTTAGCATTATCTAGGAGGGGAAAGGAGCCCTGATGGTGCAGTGGTTAAGAGCTCGGGTATTAACCAAAAAGTTGGCAGTTCAAATCCACCAGCTGCTCCTTGGACAGCCCCTGGGGCAGTTCTTCTCTGCCCTATGGAAACACTGTGAGTCAGAATCAACTGGACAGCAGTAGGTTTTTTTGGTTTTAGGAGGGGAAAGAAATGGACAGATGAAACAGAAGAGAGAAAACGATTTTTTCACTTCAACTTCACCAGAGTGCCACTCAATCCATGCGAACTTCATCCAGTATGAATTTAAAACTCAAAATGCCAAAATTTCACATGGAGAAACTAATTGCTTTGCCATGTGCTCTTCCACCAAATCTTGCAGAAGCCCAAACGTGTCTTAGCTTCCTTCTGTTTCCATCAGTTCTTCCCAAACCTATGTCCTAGGGGGCCAAGTGAAAAACAGCGTGACCCTGTTCTTTGCTTCTCTCCAACCTTACTTATCCTCAGCTTTTTAATTCCTTGCCTTTTGTTAACCTGCATTTCTCTGTGGCAGCTCAAAAATCCCTTTACTCATTCTCTCACTGCAGCAGAACTTGACTTCCTCTGGGCAAACATACCAATCTCTTAGCTCAAGCTAAGATGCAAGATAAAGAGAAAAAACAGGATGGAAAGGCACCCAGAACAGTCGGGCACATTCAGACAGTGCTTTTTTCAGGTGGGCCTACCCATGCCCTAGAAATGAATACCAGCACAAGATCATACTAACCAGAGGAATGATAAAAATGTAAGAGCACACGGGAGTACTACCAACAGGAAATGTAGCTGCCTCTGCAGTTTGAGGTGATTCTAGCAAATGCCAGGTCCTGCCAGCTACACATGGGATGTCACCCTATATGTCTCGGCTGGTTGTGCAGTTTGAAGAACGCTATTCTCTCCACATAGAATTTGGTTTTACAAATCCCAGCCCTACAAACAGCAGTCTCTTCTGGTGCAAAGTGACTTGCTGTCCACACAGAACTATACCTATAAGAATTGCAGTTTAGGCACCAGACAAACCTGACTTGCACATGAATCCTGTTACCTAGTAAGATGGTTCTCAATGCTGGTAACACATTAGAATTACCTGGGAGTTAAAGGGGATGAGGGGATTTTTAAAACTGATACCAGAGCTTCATCCCAAGAAATTCAAATTATTATTGGTCTAGAGTAGGCCTGGAGCCTTGGTGGCATAGTGGTTAAGAGCTTGGCTGCTAACCAAAAGTTTGGCAGTTCGAATCCACCAGTCAACACTTTGGAAACCACGTGGGGCACTTCCACTCTGTCCTGTAGAATTGCTGTGAGTTGGAATCAACTCGACGGCAACAGGGTTTTTTTGTTTTTGTTTTTGGTAGAGTAGACCTGGGTATCACCATTTTCTGAAAAGTACCCAGATGAATCTGATGACTTCATAACCACTGGTCCCATAGGATATCCTGTCAGTTACACTAAGACTATTGCTCAGTAAGTCAAAATTTGTGATTTCCATTTGAAGTCAGGCCTCTCCCAGTGCAGGAGCTATAGTCTCTACACTGGGCTATTATTTCCCAAAATCCAGTCCCTTTTTTGTTTACTCGCTCAGGCTGCCAGAGCTTTCCCAGACAGAGCATGAAAGATGGAAGAACCTCTGAAATTTGCTTGCCTGATACTCCCCTGCCTCACCCCAGATCTTCTCCATGTGTCATGTGGCTTTTTTCACACAGTGGAAAACCACCCCAGCACATTCACACCCCTTATTTTCCTTCTCAACCTGTTGAGCTATATCCACAGAGTACGGTACTGATTAGTGTAGCTATTGTGGCCATCACATTTGGGCTCCCATTCCCTTGAGATGTCGATAATGAAAGGAAAACAAAACAGCTTCCCCAGCCCTTGTTGAATTCAGAAGTGCTCTGAACTTCTACTTTTGCAATAGGCACACTACATGATATAAGTTGGTCATGATGATCTCCTCCACTGAATTGTAAGTGCCACAAAAACTGGAACAGTGCTTAGTACTTAGTAGGTGTGCTCAGTAAAATGTTTGATTGATAAATGAATGACCAAACAAATTAACAATAATGGAGAAGAAAAGGAGTAGTTTCCATGGTAGGAGTGGAACAGAGGTAGTCATGCTTCAATGTTAGGACCGATAGTTAACATGGATAATTAGAACCACAACCAGAGGAATGAATGAATCTGAGGATCAGAGGAGCAGAACTTACAATCTCACCCAAAACCTCAACAATTGCTCTTTTTCGGTGCTTAAGCACAGCCTTGCTTCTTTTCAAGGCACAGAAACATTTGCCATCTCCTTATACTCCTTTTCTTCTTTTCCTTTTAGACCTCCCACGTAGCAGAGACCTGATTGTTATAAAGTGCCCTGTTCTGCCTGCTTAGCTTTTACCATTTTCCAGCTCAGCAGCAGCCTAGTTGTTATGCCCCTTCTTACAATAACAGTGGGAACTCTTCCCAGCTCTACAGCATAGTTTAAGAGAAAAAAAAAAAAAAAAGTAAGAGAGATTCGTTAAATGTACAATAAGTCCTTCCCTACTCATTTTCTGACTTCCACGATGTTTAGAAAGTACTGAAAGCTAAGACTGCTTATCCAGAAGCCCTTTATCTTAAAATTACCTTAGAATTCTAAGCCTAAATAGTAATTGCAATGCTGGATACAGGAGAACAGAGCCAGGATGCGTCAGTCATCACCTGGTACTAAGAACTGCGCTGCCTGCACATGATTCAGGGCAGATGGATCTGGTACCTCAGCTCTTAAGGACTGGAGTTCAAAAAGAAAGAAGTGAGAAGAAAGAGATGAAGACTAACTCACATTTTCGCTCTAGCTCACTTGACACTTTTTGAAATAGAGGTTCACTATTTCTTTTGAACATTAATTACTATTAAGGATTCCCATCTGGTGACTCTAAAAGTGTATAGAGTTTGTAACATCATCAGCCCTTTGAGTCTCTGTTAAGGAACACTGCAGAGCATGATGGAGAAGAGAGGTGGGGCCAGCAGTATTGACATCTACTTTGTGAGTTGTTTTGAAGACTAATAAGATCCCAGTTTCCAGCAACATCTTTTCCACCTACTGACTGGCACCTTTATCCTTTTAGCTGAAGATAGTGCTTCCCAAAATATTGTCTGTGGATTACCTGTGTCAAAATTTCTACATGTATTTGTTTTAAAAAATGTAGATTTCTAAACCCCAGGTTAATAAAGCAGAATCCCTGAAGGTAAGACCTTGAACTTATCCTCACCAAACCACTCAGCTGATTTCTTTTGAATCCTGCAGTCTATATAGCTGGTGTGATATTTTGCTAACTATTAAGGTTCAAATACTCCCAACAACATTGTGAGCAGCTATTAGTCATTGTTCTTAAGGAATCTGAGAGCAGGTTTTGATTGAGCGAATAATTGTAAAGAACTAAAGGGCACAAATATCCACTACAAAGAGGAAGGAATAGAGGTAGAATGGCCAATGAGCCAAAGAAAAACATCTTTAATTCATAATTTTGCCCCAAAACATAATTTAGTTTTGGCAACTAAACAATGCCAAATGACTAGAGTTTAGTTCAGTCCAGAAAACACATACTGAGCCTCTATCACATACCAGGCACTAGGAATCAAAAGTAATGGAACAGGGTCACTGTCCTAGAGAAGTTTAGAGTTTAGGAGAGGAAGAAGGCTCTTAAGTGGGTAATTGAAATATATGTGGTAAGGCCAAAAATAGAAATTCACACAGGAAACTTTGGGGGCTGCAAAGAAGGACCCCTCACCCAGGCTTAAAGTGTCAAGGACATCTCCTAGAGAAAATGAGCAGGAGAATAAGTAGAAATTCGGCAGGTGAAGGTGCTGGTGTTGAGGAGGAGCTCGGGGGCGCCGGGGGTAGGAACTGGAGGGAAATGGAACAAACATGTTCCTAACTGAGGGCAGCCTGTACAAAGGCCCAGATCATGAGGCAGTACTATACATCAGAGGACTGACCAGCAGTTCAGGGCTGCTTTATCATAAAGAGCAAGATATGGGGAATGGTAATCCATGCCAAGTCAGGAAGATATTTGTATGTCTTGATGACTTTTTCAGAGTCCTGTTGTGCTCGGCATCTAAAAATCTTCCTGGATCAATCCTTTAAAATTTATTCCAAGTTTATGGTCTCAAACTGTTAATTGTGGTTGCTCCAAAAACGTAACCAGTTTATGGGCCCTCTCTAGGACATGGTGCCTGGAATTACAGTAACTAATAAGTTGACAGTAATATCAAAAGTTGTTCAATATAGATTTGAGAATGTTTTGACTATCACTGGAAGGAAACATAAAAATTAGTAACATTAGTGACTTCTGGAGGAGTCTGGAGAGCAAGGTGGGAAGAATTACTTCACACTATTACCCCTTTATACTATGAATTTTTTACCAAGTGTATATATTGCCTGTTCAAAAGTATAAAAGAGAATTAAGGTACACATTGATTCCATAGCTTAAAGAAGTTGTTTTTCAACTTATGAGTTATTTAATTTATATTTTAAAATACAAATTAATGATGCATCAATACAACAGTGACAGCAATAGTAACATTGAAGTAGTTTTGTCTTTTACAGCCTGAGGAAAAATAGGGATTGGGGAGATTTTTTGTATATCCTCTATAACTTTGGCCCTTTATTTTTTCCCAGTTTGCAGCTCATCTTGTGAAGATGAAATATCCAAGAATCTGTATCCTAGATGGTGGCATTAATAAGCTGAAGCCAACAGGCCTCCTCACCGTCCCATCTCCTCAAATATGAAGAACCAAGAGTATGACTGTCGAAAGGATAAAAGGGCCTGAGCACCCAGCAGCACCACTCTTCACAGCCATGCCACTCTAAGACAGGACAAGACATCCAGATTGTTGCATTTCAGTAAAGCTTTCCTGTGAGACATTTATATTTTAACTCTTGTGACCCAAATGTTCAGCTATCCAGGCAACAAACTTGACTGTACATGTATTGCTGAAAGAATTTTCTTAGCAGTGAAATCCGATCATGTATTTTTACCACACTGCCACACAAAGCCAGAGGAATTCAACTGACAGGGTAGATTTAACATTATCAAGAAATCCCAGTTGCACTGAAAAAACTGCCCTCCATTGCACTGAACAGACAGTCCTAACAAAGGTATTGTTTAGAATTAGAGAGTGAATGTGGGCTGGGATCATCTTCTTTCCGTGATAATGTAAAGTAAAAAGCTATTCACAGTACATTCCTGATTAATAAATGCTATATTTGGTAACTATCTTTGGGCTTAGACAAGGGGTGTGTGTGTGTATGTGTGTGTGTGTGTGTGTGTGTGTGTTTAGAGGAAAGAGTTATGCCCATTGCAGAAAGTTAGGTAATAGGTTACCTCCAGAAAAAATGAACATCAGAAACCATTTATATTAGACAGAATATTTGTTCAGCTCCTGTAGCAGAGAAACCCAAAATAAGAGTGGCTTAAACAAACTAGAAATGTATTTCTCTCTCACATAAAAGTCTGCATAGTCAATCTAGGATCTAGGCCTAGTATATTGGTTTCATAACCATTAAGAAATTGGGTATCTTGTTGCTTCATCACACTCAATACGTGGCTTCCAACTCATGGATAAAGATGGCTGCTCAGTTCCCACCATCTCATCTACAAACTAGAATGAGGGAAGGTGGAAGGGGTAAAAGAAAAGAAAGGAAAAGTATAAGGAAGAAAAAAGCAAGGAAGGAAGAAGAGAAGGAGAGGGCATCCTCCTTCCCTTTAAAGGCACAAACCAGTAGTTCCACACAGTACTTCTGCTTGCACACAGAATTTAGGCATGTGGCCACATCTAGCTAGCTGCAAGGAACACTAAGAATGTAATCTTTGGCTTGGTGGCCCCGTACGCAGCTAACAGCCCTGTGACCATATGAGAAGCAGAGAATACATATTAAGAAACAGCTAGCAGCCTCTGCTACATCGTTCTCAAAATGAAGTACTCTACCCACTGAATTGACACCACTAAGACACGTCACCATTTTGTTTCACAAAAAATGAAAAAATGCAGACAAATAAAATGTGACATACCATAAATTATACAGTGCATGTCCATTTCAGAAATGTGAAAAAAATATGCATCTTAAAATTATTGAAAAACAGTATATATTTTTTACTATATTCAATTTGCTCTAACTAAAAAGCATTCATTCATCTTTAATTTGTATTCCTCTTCAGTCTAGGACTACCTAAGCAGACATTTCAATGAAAAGCCTCAACTTTCTGGGCCATGGTTTTGTTGTTTTTATTGCTGTCATTTGTTTTGTTTTGTTGCATCTATTTTTTTATTGAGATATATCTCACATACTGTACCATAAAATTCACCCTTTTAAAGTGTACAATTCAATGGTTTTTACTATATTCACAAATTTTTGCAACCCTCACTATGATTCCAGAACAGTTTCATAACCCAAGAAAGAAACTCTGTACCTATTAGCAGCCATTCCCCATTACCTATCCCAAGGTCTTTCTTTGATTTAATTTTTGTATATGGTGTGAGATAGGTGTTCAACTTCATTCTTTTGCATGTGAATATCCAGTTGTTCCAGGAGCCATGTTGCTTTATCTGAATTATTCAAATAAATTATATTCAACAAATATGCTTTAAATAACCTACAATGAACAAAAACACTCATATAACTAAAGGTTTTATCATTCTGTGACTCGTACACAATATACAAAGAAAAAATGTGAGAATTAATGAGAAAATAAAATTTTACCAAGATTTCTCTAGTATCATTTTTGGGCCATTATCTGCACTAATTTGGGAAATATTTACTCCTCCTGCCCTGTCAATTACTATTTTTTTCTTCAGTCTTTGGTTACTTACCTAACTCCATAGTCAGAATGCAGCCCTGAAGGCCATTTTGAAAAGAGTAGTTCTGAGTCTTAACTGCTTACTGCCGACAGAAGAGGAGAGTGATAGAGGGGAGGGGGTTTAATTGAAAGAGGGGATGAAGACATGAGTGTTGTGAGGAGAGCTGTATGGGAAGGTAATTGTAGGCAACCTCTAAACTGTTTTGCATTTGATCTTTCTCAAAACTTAATACCTTTAGGCTTATTTTTTAAAAATGGACATTTTTAAGACATGCAAATTATAAGCAATATTTAATATTCTCAACAGTAAAATAAGAGCACATCATCACTGCCACGTTTATATGCAGTGCATGGTATTCCATGGCAGATGACCTCGACAACGTTAATCTCAACAACTATTTGCTGAATAAATAATCATGATTTATAGAGGTACTTTTAACATATTAGTACTGTGTGTTTCTGACATCAGCAATCTGTTCCCTCTATTTGGAATGCCTTACTATCACCACCAACCAGCCCCATACACACATACACACACACACACACATTCATTCATTTTTCATAATCCAGCCCCAGTTGCATCTCCTCCAGCACATCTCTGACTTTCCCGTGCTTCAATAAGTGTCTCAAATCTATCAAAGCATTCCATTCATACTGCTATTAGACATATCGCTTTGCAATTATCTCTTCACTTCTAGGTCCAGTATTAAAATATGTTACTTTAAGGTCAGGGGCCATAAGTTATTCCACTCGTCTTTAGCAACTCAATACATTGGAGGTGCTCAGTAAATGTAAAATCAAATGGAAACTCTAGCTGCAGGTACCTTCAGCATCTTTTTTAGGATCTGTATGAATGGAGAAAAAATTAAAACAGGCTATGGTAAGTTTTTGCAAGGGCCAAGGTTTATCTGGTATCAATGGTGCATAAATAAATTAGAATCTCAATTCACTGGGTGAAGAAAGAATCTCTAAAGTTCCATCCAGCTCTAAAATTTTATAATTCTAGAAGTTGGAACAGATGACTTCCTATAACATGTAATCTAAGCTAGTTATATCCCCCCTCCAAAATATGGAAGTGCTTGATTAAAAAATATATATAAAAAGTGTCTAATACTTAACCAAGGTTCAGATAAAGGAACAGAAATCCCTTGATGTCAGAAATGAAGAGGAACTGAACGTCACAGCTACCTGGCAATCAGATATCGATATAAGCCCTAGGAACTGGGATTTTAATAGGCACACAAGAATAGAAGACATACCATTGGTCTTCTGGGTAGGGAGTTGGAATTAAACTACTTTGAAAAGTGGCATTCTCAAAAACTTTGCTTCATGAAATGACTAAAAGTAACTTCCTAAATCAGGGGAAGCCACAGAGGAAATGGCCATCAAACTGGCATTTCAAGTGACAAAAAACAAATCTCCTGTTGTAGATATATGGAGGTTTCAGTGGACAGCTGAATAAGTCCCCAAATTAGAACAGGATTTAGGGGGTGTGTTCATCTGACTATTTAAAAATGAAGCAATGAATTATACAAAACTTTTAGAAAGCATCGATTGTGCCAGATCATTGTTCTACTCCTCTGTTTTCCTCCCTAAATAATTGCACACCCCCAAAAAGTACTTCTTTGGAGATTAATATCAAAATTATACGTAATAGAACAAAGGCAAAGAACCACATGCTTGTCTCAGTCTGCACAGAAAAGGTATTTGACAAAATCTAACACCTTTTCATGAAAAAACATTCACTGAAGCTAGGAATAGAAGGGAAATTTCTCAATATGATAAAGGGTATTTATGAAAAACCCACATGTAGCATCATACTCAAAGGAGAAATACTGAGAGCTTTCCCCTTAAGACCAGGAACAAGACAGGAATGCTTGCTCTCAACACTGTTACTCAGTATTGTACTGGAGTTCCTAACCTGAGTAATTAGACAAGGAAAAGAAATAAAAGGTATCCAAATCTGGGAAGACATAAAACTATTCCTTTTCACACATAACATGATCCTACATATAAAAAAAAAAAAAAATTTTTTTATATGGAAGATCATAAATAATTCATACACACCAAAAAAAAAAAAAAAAGCTAAAAATGAATTCAGCAAAATGGCTGAATACAAGGTCAACATACAAAAATCATTTGGGTTTTTATACATCAGCAATCTGAAAAGAAGATTAAGAAAACAACCCATTTACAATAGCCTATAAAAGAATAAAATACCTGGGAATGAATTTAACCAGGAAGGTGAAAGATTTGCATTCTGAAAAACTATAAAACATTACTGAAAGAAATTATGGAAGACCTCAATAAATGGAAGGACATTCCACGTTCATAAATTGGAAGCCTTAATACTGTTAATATGTCAATAGTACCCAAAGCAATCTAGAGATTCAATACAATTCTCATTAAAATTCCAACAGCCTTCTTCACAGAAATGGAAAAGCCAGTCCTCAAAGTTATATGGAACTGCAAGGGGACCCAAAAAGCCAAAGCAAAGAAGAACAAGGTGGGAGAACTCATAGTTCCTGATTTCAAAATGTATTATAAAGCTACAGTTCAAAACAATGTGGTACTGGTATGAGGATAGACATATAGCCCAATGGAATATAACTGAGTGTCTAGAAATAAAACCATATGTCTATGGTCAGTTGATTCTCTACAAGAATGCTAAGTCCATTCAATGGGCACAGCATATACTATATATATATATATATATATATATATATGTATATAGTGCTGGCACAACTGAATTCCACATACAAAAGAATGAACCTGGACCCATAACTCATACCATATACAGAAATTAAAGTGGATCGAGGACCTAAATGTAAAAACTTAAACCATAACTCTTATAAGAAACCATTAGGGTATTGCTTCAAGATCTAATTTTTGACAGTGGATTCTTAAATATAACACAAAAACCATGAGCAACAACAGATAAAACTGATAAATTGGACTTCATCAAAATTAAGAACTTGTGTGCATCAAATGACTTCATCAACAAAGTGAAGAGACAACCTAAAGAATGGGAGAAAACTTTTGGAAGCCCTATATCAAATAATGGCTTAATATTCAGATTATATAAAGAACTCTGACAACTCAACAACAAAAAGACAATCCAATCAAAAAATGGGCAAAGGACTTGAATAGACATTTCACCAAAGAAGATATAGGAATAACCAACAAGCACGTGAAAAGATGCTCAACATCATTAGTCATTAGGAAAATGAAAATCAAAACCACAATGAGATACCACTTCACTCCCACTAAGATGGCTGTAATAAGAAAAACAGAAAACAATTGTTGGTGAGAATTTTGAGAAATTAGAATACTCACCCATTGCTAGTGGGGTTGCAAAATGGTGCAGTCTGTGAAAAACAGTTTGGTGGTTCCTCAAAAAGTTAAATCCAGCAATTTCACCCCTAGGTATATACCCAAAAGAATTGAAAGCAGGAATGCAAACAGATACTTGCACAAAAATGTTCATTGCAGCACTATACACACTAGCCGAAAGGTGAAAATAACCTAAATATCCATCAACAGATGAACAGATAAATAAAATGTGCTATGTACATATGATGGAATATTACTCAGCCATAAAGAAAAACGAAGTTCTGATACATACTACAACATGCGTGAACCTTGAAAACATTATGCTGAGTAAAGTAAGTCAGTCACAAAAGGACAAATATTATTGTATGACCCCACTTGCATGAAATATGTGGAATAGACAAATATATAAGGACCTAAGCTTATTAGCAGTTACCAGGAGTGGGGGTGGGGGGGGCGGAGGGAAGGAAGCTATCACGTAGGGGGCACTGAGTGTCTGTTAAGAGTAATGCAGCAAATTGGAAATGGATAGTGGTAATGATTGTCCAACATGATGAACATAATTAATGTTAATAAATTGTATATGTAAAAAATATTGAGATGGTAATTTTTTATTTGATATATATATACACACTCACCACAATAAAAAAATTAACTAAAAAAATTCTCAGCTCAATAATGATGGAGGTTTGCATAAGAAAGCTAGCTTCCTCTGCACTAGTTCTACAAAGAGCACAAATAAACTATTTTACAAGGTAAAAAAAAAAGTTCAAATGACAAATGTTTTGTTATATATATCTCCACAATAAAAAGAAGAAAGAATGCTACAGCTTCTCAAAGAGATTTAATGCAGTAGTTGTATACAATGAAATTCACTAAAAAGAAAAGTTGGTGGATACTTCATTCTACCATGAGTTGGAATTGACATCACAGCAACAAATGGCAGCAACAATTGCATTGTTATACACCAGGCTCTACGTATACCTGTAACTAACCAAATAATGGAGTATTTTTTTTTTGTAGGTGATGTTCTTTTTTTTTTTTTAATTTTTATTGTGCTTTAAGTGAAAGTTTACAAGTCAGTCTCTCATACAAAAATTTGTATACACCTTGCTGTATAATCCTAATTGCTCTCCCCCTAATGAGACAGCACACTCCTTCCCTACACTCTATTTTCGCACCCATTCGGCCAGCTTCTGACCCCATCTGCTCTCTCATCTCCCCTCCAGACAGGAGATGCCAACATAGTCTCATGTGTCTACTTGATCCAAGAAGGTCATTCTTCCCCAGTATCATTTTCTACCCCATAGTCCAGTCCAATCCCTATCTGAAGAGTTGGCTTTGGGGATGGTTCCTGTCTTGGGCTAACAGAAGGTCTGGGGACCATGACTTCTGGGTTCCTTCTAGTCTGAGTCAGACCATTAAGTCTGGTCTTTTTACGAGAATTTGGGGTCTGCATCCCACTGATCTCCTGCTCTCTCAGGGGTTCTCTGTTGTGTTCCCTGTTGGGGAAGTCATCGATTGCAGCCAGGCACCATCTAGTTTTTCTGGTCTCAGGCTGATGTAGTCTCTGGTTTATGTGGTCCTTTCTGTCTGTTGGGCTCATAATTACCTTATGTCTTTGGTGTTTTTCATTCTCCTTTGCTCCAGGTGGGTTGAGACCCATTAATGCATCTTAGATGGCTGCTTGCTAGCATTTAAGACCCCTGAAGCCACTCATAATGGAGTATTCTTGATAAATATTTATGAAGTTAAAGAATGCAAACAAAAGTATAATATTTATGATAGATTTTTGTATGGCTATTCAGTCTGAAGAACTAAGACCCTTCACAACTACCAACTTAGATTTTATATGAAAAAAATAGTGGAGAAGTTACAAACTTTAATAATGGTCTGGCAGATACCACTTAACAGTACATGCAATTGCTTACACTCAGCCTTTAGGTTTTGTAATCAAGTTTTATCTCATATAATGTTAGAAATAGTACATGTAAATAACCTATAAAAAAAATTAGCCATTTTTTTATAACTTGCATGTATTTATATCATTTCTGAGTAATTTTCTGGTTCTTAATGTCTAATGAAAGATGCTTGTCGCATGAAGACTAAACTTGAATCTTGGCAAAGTCAGTGTTCTGTAGATAGATTGTGATATTTATAGCTTCTGCTGTGTCTTTCAGGCCTAATATCTCCTCTTATCCATTTCAAAGGGCCTATTTTTAGTTTACATTGTCTGCAACATTTCAAAAATACTGTTCTAATGCTATGAGTCGGAATCAACTCAACGGCAACAAGTCTTGTTTTTTGGTTTAATGCTACTGTGACCAATAAACCCTGCAGGGTTGGGTATCAAAGCACTGTGTTATCAACATTCCCGGATATTATATATCAGTGCTCTGAGCTTAATACTAATCTTGGGGCAATAACAAATGCATTTAAAGCATTAGATCATATTGTAAGTATTGCTTCCCGCCACACTAAAAGATTCAACTTTTAGAAATATTACTATCTTTATATACATATGTGGCTTTCTAAAAGACAGTACATAGTCTATCATTCATTTTAAAGAATGTAATAATCTGACTATTAGTTAAAGCAAAAAAGCCTGGTCTTTAACTACTAGTTAAACATTAAAGCCTGAACTTGTTACTAGATTGTCTATCCATGCAAAAGAAGTTTAATTTTCTAACTAACCCTGAAAACCTCTTTTCGTTTCAACTATTATTAGTTCTTTTCCCAAATCTATTACCATACTTTTCAGGCCTGTAGCATAGAATAATTTCATAATTCAGGTTCAGTCATATGCTAGCACTAGTTCCTATGGCTTGGGAGAGCTGAATATGTCCACCTCTTATCAGCTCCGTATTCAATGATCTCACATTGATAGCTTAAAATTGGCCATGGAAATTGGCAAACATCACAAATCAGGGCTCACTTTATTTCTTTTTATCTATCTACTTATCTATTTACAGGGCGGCACCAACAATAATATTTACCACCACACCACAGATTGTAACCACTCCAGGGTCCATCTCATTAATCTATAGATTACAAATCATGAAGGTAAAAGAAATTTTAAATGTCATTTAATCCAAACTGATTGTTTTTAAAAATGATAAGTGATAGGATTTTGGAAAGATCAATCCCATCATTTATCACAGGATTTTGGAAAGATCATCCAAAATTGCTGTCATAAGCTGCCATCAAATCAGCCCTTAATGACCCTATATTGAGTCAATGGTAGTGAATGTGTGGTATGGCTCATGGTGACCCCATGCACAGCAGAACAAAACTCTATCGGGTCTTGTGCCATCCCCGTGATCAGTTGGGGACTGGACCATTGTGATCGATTCATAGGGTTTTCACTGACTGATTTTTGTAAGTAGATCGCCAGGCCTTTCTTTTTGATCTGGAAGCACCCCTGAAACCTGTTCAGTATTGTAAGCCACCACTGACAGATGGGTGCTGGCTGGAACCCAGGTCTCTCCTATGGAAAGTGAGAATTCTACCACTGAATCACCACTTCCCCCAATCCAAAACTACAATTCTGCTTTCCTGATTCCTAACCCATTTCTCTGTCTACCACATACAAATAGGGAAGATAAAAGACAGTAATTTCAATCCGTTACACATTTGGAAATCCTGGTGGCATTTTGGTTAAGAGCTACGGCTGCTAACCAATAGGTTAGCAGTTCAAATCCATCAGCGCATTGACTCAATGGCAATGGGTTTGGGTTTGGGTTTTATTACACATTTATTGCAAGCCAACGCTGGACCAGGTCACGTGTTACCTGTGTGGGGTCCAAAATGAAGTACTACGATGTTGACTAAATTGACTGCTGACTCTCTAATGTGGATGTGCCACTTAACTATCATTATTATTTTCTTTTCATTTGCTTTCTTAGAGGATGTTACTCTACTCTCACCGCCCACCCTATTCACACGTTTGAAAGAAAAAGAATCCTAAAAAGAAAAAGGCAGTTGAGTATTCCAGTCTGTGCAGAGAATCATTGTTCTCAGGTGCTCTTGCTAATTATGAAGTTACCTCTTCACCTCTAAGACAACAGTGCCCAGAAAAATATCCCTGGTAGAGAACCATATTATCTCTGTCTACAGGTCTGCAGTAAAATCTTTGATACAGAGCTAAAGTTGGTCTTTAACCTTTCTTTTCTATATCTAGCTCAGGCTCAGAGAATTGTAAATATCTGTGTATCAGCCTTCCAGTCATGTGTGGAAAGCTGAGAAGGGGAATTACAGGGAATGGGAGGGTCTTCTTCGGTCTATTAACTGTGAGAGAAAATACGTAGAAGTCATTTGCTAGCTTAAAAAAAAATTATTTGTATGCTCTGAGGTAAAGTATTCCGATAATTTATAACTTCTTAGATAGCATATACTTATCTTTTCTAAAATTATCTTTCAGATCATTAATAATCCCCTGCACCATGCATTCATCACCATTGGCTCCATATAGGGTCATTAAGGATTTAAAAGGTATGTGAGGAATATGACTGCTGGACTGAGGCCAAATGGCACAGAGGGTAGTTCCCACAGCGATACAAAACTGAGAAGGGATGTTTTATTTTTTTAATAGATAATGAGGATTAAAAAGTCTCTGCACTCACACATGATACTTAATTACACATGGCGATAGAAGATGACAGGATAAAACCTCTGACTAAACGTAGTGCCATTATTCTGAGCCCATTCCCTGTTTACAAAGGTCTCAGTAGGTTCTCATCCCCAAAGTGTTCTCCTTCTCTGCCCCTCACCTGCCTTCGCATACTGTGTTCTCAGAGGCCTTCCTGAGATTTGCCTTGGAATGAAGGCCTATCCTGAGCAACTGATGTAAACAGGCTGAATCCATTTCCAGAAATTTAACCAATTACCTCTGTGCTGCAAAAAAGAAAAAAAAAAAAAGTTATCACAAAATATTGATTCAGAGTTAGGAGGTTAGTTTGGGTTATTTTCCAAATGAGTCTGATAGAGGATGACCAGTGTTAAAATGTTTTCAACCCTACATCGGACTACTACAACTCCATGAGTATGAAATCCCCCTAAGTTGTAGTTCTTTTATGTTTAATTTGAAACAAGACTTCTCTTTTTTTCATGGTGACATGACTTATACTTAATGCCACATAGTCATTTTGACTTCTGCCATGATTTGGTGCCTGTCACAGATTGAATTATGTCTCCACAAAAATGTGTATAACAATTTGGTTAGGCCATGATTCCCAGTATTGTGTGGTTGTCCTCCATTTTGTGATTGTAATTTTATGTTGAGAGGATTAGGGTGGGGCTGTAACACCACCCTCACTCAGGTCACCTCTTTGATCCAAGTAAAGGGAGTTTCCCTGGGGGGGAGTGGGGGAGGCCTGCACTGCTTTTTCTCTCTCAAGAGATAAAAGAAAAGGGAAGCAAGCAGAGAGTTGGGGACCTCATACCACCAAGAAAGCAGCCACAGGGGCAGAGAGCTTCCTTTGGACCTGGGGTGCCTGCGCCTGAGGAGCTCCTTAACCATGGGAAGATTGAAGACAAGGACCTTCCTCCAGAGCTGACAGAGAGAAAAGCCTTCCCCTGGAGCTAATGCCCTGAATTTGGACTTGTAACCTATTAGACTATAAGAAAATAAATTTCTTTTTGTTAAAGCCATCCACTTGTGATATTTCTGTTATGGCAGCACTAGATGACTAAGACAGTGCCTAAAAAAGGCACAAGAGGAGTAGTTTCCTGGTAACAAGGTACAATACCTCTTCCGCTTTCTACATTTAATTGGCTAACGAGAACCCTAAGCATAATTAGGTCTAAATAGCAGCCCAGGTAATACAGAAGGGCTAGTTCAGATTTTAGAAATAAATATGCCTACAGATATTTATCATTATTTTAAAAAGACAAAAAGTAAATTGAAGCTTCTATCATGGCTGCTGGTTAATATTTTTAAAAACCCATTGGACGTGAAATGTATTGATTGAACATTGAAGTCCATATCCCAAAATAAGTTTAATTCATAAATCATACATATTTTGGAGCCCTGATGGCATAGTGGTTAAAAACTCAGGCTGCTAACCAAAAGGTAGGCGGTTCAAATCCACCAGCCACTCCTTGGAAACTCTATGGGGCAGTTCTACTTTGTCACGTAGGGTTGCTATGAGTTGGAATTGATCCAATGGCACACAACAACAACAACAATATATTTTTAAAGTATGTATGTATAAGTAAGGAGCCCTGGCGATGCAGTGGTTAAAGGGCTCGGCTGCTAACTGAGAGGTCAGCGGTTTGAACCCACCAGCCTCTCTGCAGTAAAAAGATGAGGCAGCCTGCTTCCATAAAGGTTACATACAGCCTTGGAAACCCTATGGAGTAGTTCTACTTTGTCTTATAAGGTCCCTATAAGACGGAGCTGACTTGATGGCAGTGGGTTTGGTTTTGGTATGTATAAATGAATAAGAAAGTAAAAAGTAAATGACTTTGTTAAATAATTTAAACATGAACCCACTCATCTCAAGATAACTTTTGGAAATGCCATTTTAACATGGATCCTAAGCTGCAATGCAACATCTTTCAATGGTGACTTATGTAACTTAAGTAAAGCAAGAAATTATATACTTGTACAGAAACCAATCCATAAGATGACAACAGCTTAGGCAGAATTTGCATAACTGACTGTATTGACTGCCCTACAAACAATTGCATGGCATTCTGAAATGAATTTAAAATTGCCCATTTTGATTAAGTGAAGTAATATTAAAATTCATATTAAAGTTCATTATTGTCAGCCAAATTAATTCTATTTAAATCAAAAAATAAAAACTAATGTGGAAATTAATCGTTGCAATTATTTAGCACTTTTAATTAGATTGTCTTGCCCAGGACATTTACTGAACCTTTAAAAAACTATGAATAGGCATTTATTGTAAAGTCTAGTTGAAATTTTATGAGTGCATTATTGGGTGTGTACTTTCGTATTTACCAATGTGATCGTTTTTAGGGTCTGAACAAAATGCTAAATATCTAGTACCGGTCAGTCATATAACAATAACCAAGTGAAAACATTCATTGTAAAAAGGTCCCACTGGCAACTCCAAAGGCTGTCATTCCAAACATATCCCCTCTACGTGGCATATCTTGGCTCCAAGTCATGATGTTTTTATTTCTTCCTAAGAGCCACATGAGTGACTCAGCTATCTTCAGGGCAGTGAAACCTTAACTCCTCCGGGATTCGTTTCCCCTCAAATGGCATGTGTATTTGTTGTTTACCAAGGTCTCAGAAAGCTGGAATGAGGAAGAACTTTGGGCTGGGGTTTCAAGTCGGCTGGCACTTGTTTAGGGCTCAGGTTTGAGACAGGGGTTGAACTTTTTCAAAGATTTTTTTCATTTCACAATACTAACTACCCTTAAGCCCACCAGAATCATGGTAAATCCCACTTCGTGCAGCATTATGTAGGAAGCTCAAGCCTCCACTGTGGTATCAATAATTTCAGAGCAGTTTCTTCAGACTTTCAGAATCAGAATTTTACCTCCAGACACCATGAGAATGTGAAATATGCTTCACAGTCCCAAAACCATGATTTTAAGAGTAAATTATCATCCAAAGACCACACTGGGGAAAACAATGAATGTTTCAGAACAACGAGAGAGAAGGACAAGTTAGAGATCTCCTCTCCATTAAGAAACCAGTAATCAGAGGGAGCACGCAGGGAGAGGAAGTGACAAGACTCAGAGAACCGGCTTATCCTCCTGGCTTCTCCACTGTTGCTCTCAGTGTGTCCCAGGCAATTCCCATGGTTCTTTAAGGCTCTGGTTCCTCACACATAAAACAAGGGATAATATCGCTTACCCAGCCTGTCTCCCACAATTATACTGAAGCTCACGGACAAGTATTTTGTAAATGGAAAAGCATTATTCAAAGGTACTGTGTTTATAGGAGCCCCAGTGGGGCAGTGGAAACCTTGGTGGTGTAGTGGTTAAGTGCTACGGCTGCTAACCAAAGGGTTGGCAGTTCGAATCCACCAGGTGCTCTTTGGAAACTCTATGGGGCAGTTCTACTCTGTCCTACAGGATCACTATGAGTCAGAATCGATTCAACAGCAATGGGTTTGTTTTGGTTTTGGTTAATATGTTTATAATTTCCTGTAAAATTATCAAGCCAAAATTTTGATCAATCACATTGTTTTTAAAGAAGAAATTTTGACACAGGTAACTACTCTTACAATCCATACATCTGACCCTGTTAGGCTACATAAACAAAAGGGAAGACTTCATGGGCAGTGGATACACTACACACTTGCTACTGTTTGAGAGCAGTAAAAGCAACCATTTACTCATAAATTCCATCAAATATTCTTTCAGAATTCTGTTTGTTTTATATGCCACCCTTCCCTAACCCAGTTTTACCAACTTAAAAACACACCCTTTTAACAATAATCTAAATTAATTCTCCCTTGATAAAATCTGGCAGTTTCAGCTGTGCCAGTAAACATCCACACCTAGATGGCAGAGATTAACTTTGTTTCAAACCCACTCTTTCCTTCAGTTTTATCTCCCTTTTCCCTCGAAGCTCTCCTCTGGACTTCAAAGCAGCTTTGTGGTTTGCCTTGCAGAAAATCAATGCTTGGGAGATGAAAAGCAGCTCTTGTTTGTCTCCGCAGGCTGAAGGTCACTCTGCTCAGCAGCATCTATGTGAGATCTGCAGCCATTTTTCTTTGCGTGGAGGAGAAGTTAATCGATTAGGACACACGGAAACCATTATAAGGAGAGAGTGGTGCCTGTTTTAAGGGGGAAGAATCATATCAAAACACAAATATATTAATAATAATCAGGAGAGTGATGAAGTATTGGTATTTGGGGTATAAATTTAGAGTGTTATTGAATATGATGCTGATACTTTAAAAAACTATGACTAGGAGCCCTGGTGGCACAATGGTTAAGCTCTTGGTCACTAACCAAAAGGTCAGCAGTTTGAACCCATCAACCACTCCATGGGAGAAAAGACCTGGTGATCTGCTCCTTTAAAGATTACAGCCTGGAAAACCCTATGAGGCAGTTCTACTCTGTCCTACAGGGTCACTATGAGTCAGAATGTACTCCATGGCACACAACACAACAGACTTGTTACAGCGTATAAAACTATATACCTGTTGCCATCAAGTCAATTGTGACTCACAGTGACCCTGTAGGACAAAGCAGAACTGCCCCGTAGGGTTTCCAAGGAATGGCTGGTAGATTCCAACGCAAACCTTTTTGGTTAGCAGCCAAGCTCTTAAGCACTAGGCAACCAGGGCTCCATAAAACTATACAGTTCATTACAATTCTCTAGTGGGTACCTAAGAAGTTATTTGAATTCAGAAGGTCTAAGGACTATGGCCAAGAAAGCACATTAATAAATGAGCTTGAGTGGATACCTTATTCTACACAGATTAGCAAAGCATCATTTCCCTACTGCACTTAATGACCAGACTATTGACCTTGCTCACCCAGATTGGATATCAGTCTCCTTTCTGACAGTGATGACACACTCTAACCCAACCCCATCACAGGCATTGGTTAGCTCTCAATGTTCTTATACCCAAAGGTCATTTCTCCATCCAGTATTGGGGAAGGAGGCCCAAAAAGCACATAAATTCCCCAAAGCCCACATGTCAAAAGGGCATTTTCCTGGGGTCCCGTAGCATATGGCTCGTGCTTCTGTGTTAACACTTACCTTGTTCCACTTCTGATGTAGCTAGGGATTTATGTCAGGCAGTAAGTTTTGGTAATATTTTATGGTCTTAAAACCAGGGACCAAAAATCACTGCCAATCACTCTTTCTCCACCCAGTATGTAAGTGAAATTTACACAGGAGGGGCAACAGCACGTGGACAAAATACCACATCATTATTCACTGATTC
The DNA here is from genome assembly GCF_024166365.1 of Elephas maximus indicus. NCBI lineage: Eukaryota > Metazoa > Chordata > Mammalia > Proboscidea > Elephantidae > Elephas > Elephas maximus. The sequence goes on from NC_064823.1 coordinate 45,588,566, forward strand.
AGTAACCACTAAACCTCAATTCAAAGTTTATGTAAATCCATAAAGCCTGTATGTATTAAAGCCCACAGTTTAGGCTTAAGGCCTGTGGGAATCTTCTCTGCTTCGTGTCAGAATCTAAATCTTGGGATCCTATTTTCTGCTTTATCATACAGTGTAAGGACTAAAATAAAAGATCAGATAAGTGTGGATATAGAGAGATAAGAATAACAACAAAAAAAGATGGAACCACTTTTCTACCACTTGAAGTGGAAGAGATAGAAGAGAAAATTTTTCAAAACAGAGTAGTCCTGCCAATCGGTAACTGTGGCCCAAAAAATTGTTCTGGAATCGTACCAATCAGATTAACATTTCCTCATTTTGTGGGAAGAGACAAGAAAGGGTTGGGAAGAAGATCAGGCGAAGTGTGAGAGTGGGTCCTATTCCCTATGTAAATGACTATTCCACCTTCCTGGGTTTCTTTGAGGGTAAGATCAGCAACATTTTCATTTTGGTATTTTCCATAGAAACTAACACACTGTCAGCACAAAAGTGGGCCTTCAATGAGTGTTATTCAGTAAATAAAGGAAGAAAAACGTTTTTCAGAACAAAAAATGTACCAATCGACAACGATTGACTAAGTACCAGATTTGTGCCTGTGGCCTGTAATATGGAGCAGGTGACACTAAAGAAGTACCACATGGACCCTAATTTTAAGGGCTGACATATACAAAGGAATTAGGAAGGAGAACAAAAAATGAAATTGTGTGGCAACAGCTACAAATGTATTGAGTGCTCAGCAAGGGCTGGGCCTGGTACTTACTTCCCCATGAGCCTGGGCCCTAATGGGACCGCTTCACAAGATGTCAGCCTTCAGAGCTGTGCACTCAGAGGCTTTACCACTTACTGGATGTGTGACCTTGGGCAAGCTGTTTTGCCTCCCTCAGCCTCAGTTTCTTTATCTGTTAAATGAGATTAATTAATGCCTTTTTTGAAGGCTTGTTATGAAGAGTAAAGAAAAAAAAAGGGGGGGAGGGGGGTTATAAAGCAAACAGGACCTAGCACATAAAAAAGCACATAAAAATAGAGGTAGCTATTTTTACACTTTTTATTATTAACCTACCAGAGGAGAGCTTTTCATCTTATTATGAGTTCACCCTAAAAGCATAGTAAATCTCTTAATTTCTCCATGCCTGTGGTCTTTTTCCAACCATTACGTGGGAATTAACAAGCCAAGCCAAAAAAGTGCTAAGGCTTGCTGTGGGCATGATGAAGAGCCAGAGAGGAAGAAGTAGATAGGGCCTTCATTTAAAAGCTTTTTCTTTTTTCTTTTCTTTTAAGGCTTGAAGGGAACCTTGTAATCTTGCAAAGAAAAAAATAAAATTACTTGTGATGGGTTGAAGCTCACAAATCTGTATCTCCAGCTGGAGTCATCATCTCAGGAGTTCTGACCTGCGTGCCCAGGGCACTGATGGGCCCAGCTGCCCAAATCAGGAACCTGGGCCTTATTTTTGTGCTCCCACTTCTCCACTCCCCAGCCCAGTCCATCACCAAGACATGCTCATCCTAACTCCCCCAGAGCCTTCAGATTTATTCCGTTCTTGGTATTTCCACCAAAAACCAAAGCCAATGGAGGTTTAGAGTCATGGTACCATGGGATATTCCAATCAATTGACCTAATAACATATTTACTGCTTCTGTTCTACCTTGTAGATCGTTGTGCAGTACCTGAGATTCCAAAAGCCGGCAAGCAGCCATCCAAGGCACAATAACCAGTCTCTGTTCACCCAGAACAACAGAGTAAGAAGGAATAGGAAGAGGATGGAATATGTGGCTAATTGCCTCTGTGAACAACTGCCTCCTTTGCCGTAAGACCAGAAGAACTGGATTGTGCTCAGTCACCATCACTGAACATTTTGATCAAAGATTCCACAGAAGAATCCTGATCAAAAGGGGGAAATGCAGAATAGAATTTCAAATTCTAATGGACTTCAGACTTTCTGGAGCCATGGCGGGTAGCTGAACCCCTGAAAATATTGCCCTGAGATAATCTTTGAACCTTGAACCAAAAATAATCCCTGAATTCTTCTTAAAATTCAACAATAGTCCAGTTTACCTAGTAAAAAAAAGGTCTGCCTTGAGCATATCCATTTGAACATATCCTTTTGAGTGTTAAATATTGACAAGCTGGGTGCTATGAAATTCCATGCAAACTTCCTCTAGCTGATCTTTCGGAAAATGGAGCCTGTACATAGACCAAGAGGCCATTGTTTGAACAGAACAAGTGAATAATACGTGGCTTAAAATCAGGAAAGGTGTGCACCAGGGTTGTGTCCTTTCACCATATCCATTCAGTCTGTATGCTTAAAGAAAAATCTGAGAAGCTGGACTATATGCAGAAGAACACAGCATCAGGATTGGAGGAAAACTCATTAACAACCTGCAATATGCAGATGACACAATCTTGCTTGCTGAAAGCTAAGAGGACTTGAAGCACTTACTGATGAAGACCAAAGATCACAGCCTTCAGTATGGATTGCACCTCAACATAAAGAAAACAAAAATCCTCACAAGTGGACCAGTAAGCAACATCATAATAAACAAAGAAAAGATTGAAGTTATCAAGTACTTCATTTTACTTTGATCCACAATCAACGCCCACGGAAGCAGAAGTCAAAAAATCAAAGGAGGCATTGCATTGGGCAAATCTGCCAAAAAAGACCTCTTTAAAGTGTTAAAAAGTGAAAATGTCACTTTGAGGACTAAAACACACCTGGCCCAACCCATGGTATTTTCAATCACCTCATAAGCACACGAAAGCTGAACAATGAATAAGGAAGGCTGAAGAACAATTGATGCCTTTGAATTATGGTGTTGGCCAAGAATACTTTATATAGCGTAGACTACCAGAAGAATGAACAAGTCTCTCTTCCAGGTGCCTCTTGGAAGCGAGGATGGCAAGATTTTGTCTCATGTACTTTGGAGATGTTATCAGGAGGGACCAGTCCCTGGAGAAGGGCATCATGCTTGCTTGGTAAGGTAGAGGGTCAGCAAAAAAGAGGAGAAGGGTTGATGCGGTAGCTGCAATAATGGGCTCAAACACAGCAACGATTGTGGGAATGGCACAGGACTGGGCAATGTTTTACTCTGTTGTACACAGGGTTGCTATGAGTCAGAACCAACTGGACAGCACCTAACAATAACAACATCCACCAGACATCCCAAGGGAGGCCTGTCAGGCATTTGTCTACTAGAAGAAAGACATTGCAGTGGTCAGTTGTTTCTGCTGCTAACCCACTCAACGCTTAGAGACAATCTACTGTGAGGAGCAGAGCAATTTTGCCTCTAAACTGCCCCATACCCCCAACCTCTTAATTTTCAATGATCTGATTGTGAGCTAGTTGTATGGAGCAGCAAGCTGAAATTTCCTATTAGCCTTGAGCTGTTGCCAGCATGTTCTCTTACCCTGTCTAAAAGTATCTTTTGTCCTTAACATGCATCCACTTCCTGAAAGCACAGCAAATTCATTCTGCTGCAGGTGGTGACAGCACGTCTTCCCAGGCACTTCAGTGGGGGAATTTTGGCTTGATGCAGAATTAGTACATAATTCTGGTGCTGCGGAGCACAGAAGTGCCAGGATAAATCCTTCCTCTGCTGCTTAATTATTCATACTAGTAATAAGTTAGTTATTTTAACGCCCAAGGAGTCATGGACTCAGGTGACAGAGAAGGGATTTTTATTTCACAACAGCATAGCACCCTTTCTGTGTGTGTTCTAGAAGCAATGTAATGGCCTTTCTTAAGAAAACATTAACAATTCTTTACAGCACATTTTCTACTGGGACTTTTAATTTTAAAAACGATCTTATTACAAACACTTATAGTGAATAAAATTGAAGTTAAAACTTAGCAGGAAAATTATTTATCTTATATGGTGAAAAAGATTTATTTTTTATTATGGTTGCTCTGTATCCTTTCCTTGATCACACAGGAACTCTGCTTCCCTGAGAATATTTTTAGATGTGTTTACATGCATTTGGAATGGCTAGAAGAGGAACGGTTGCACACTTTGCAGTAGGTTGCTCTAACGTGGTGTGCAACACGGTGTAATGGTCAAAGCACATATGCTTTAGAGTCAGGCTGATTTAGATGGGAACTTTGGTGTTTCCAATTCCTGGCTGTGCGACCTGGGACATTTAATTTAACTTTTCTGACCCTCAATTTCCGTATCTGTAAAACTGTTTTAATAACTGTATGTGTGTCACAGGATTATTTCCAGGATAAATGAAATAGTGTATGTCAAGCACTTGCCAGAGTGCCTGGCACACAAAAGACTCAATAAATGTAGTAAGGCTGACTCGACAGCAATGGGTCGGGTTTTTTAATACAATTAATATTATATGACCACACGTGCCATGCTAGCGTGTGGTTTTTCTAAATTCTTCTGCCATTGAAATGCACACAGTGATGAAACTAGGCAAGCCAGATGCATTGCTTGACTAGTAGAGATAGCTTAAGGAGCCCTGGTGGCACAGTGTTTAAAGCACTCAGCTGCTAGCCAAAAAGTGAGCAATTTGAACACACCAGCTGCTCCACAGGAGAAAGATGTGGCAGTCTGCTTCCATAAAGATTTATAGACTTGGAAACCCTGTGGGGCAGTTCTACTTTGTCCTATAGGGTTGCTATGGATCAGAATTGACCGGGCTGCAGTAGGTATAGCTTCCTTCATTCATAGTGTGTACATGCCAGGGACCCACCCAAAGGGAATACAAGAGAATGGAGACGGTGCCAGCCATGCCCTTGAGGGATCAGAGAATGGCCAAAAGGTGGTGAGTCAAAGTGTAGGGATGGAAAATTTGGCAATGGATATTGGTGATGGTTGCACAACATGATTGATGTTATTGGTGTCAATGAATTGTACATGTGAAAAATGTTAAATTGGCAAATGATGTGCTGTCTATTTTTCCAATAATAAAAATAAATAAATAACCTTAAAAAGGTGGTTGGGGGGAGGCAGCAAGAATGCAGAAAGCATGCCTGGGTTTGCTGGGGTGGTTGGAAATCTCCTTCTGTTGAGACCTAACAAAGAGGATAAATAAAAGGAAAGTAACTTACAATAAAATATTATGTATTTCACCTTGTACAGGTTGGACCATGTCCCCCCTGCAGACATAAAGAAGTTGTCGGGTGCTTGCACCCACATATAATGAATAAGTTTGGATTTAGGAGAAGTGGAAAGATACTTAAAGAATGTCAGGTAAGATCCTCAGAAAGCATGTGACGTGGAAAGCTGTGGACTGTCCCACACATTATAGAACACCTGGCATTCCTGTCCATTAAGTGCCAGGAGGACCTCCCAATCATTATGACAACCAAAAATGCCCCCACAAATTTTCAACATGGGGACAGTCCTGTTAAGGACTTCTGGTCTGAGTGGGTTAGGAACATCTGGGCTCTCTCCTTGGCACAGAGACCCCCCAGAGGTTGACAGCATCCCCTGTGCTCACTGCCTCAGCAGCCTGAGGTAGAGAATCAGCCTGCCTGTCCTATATGTCTCCTGGTTTTCTCTCTTCCTGCTACAGCAGCCATAGTGAAGTCTTTCTCAATTAGGAATGCCAGATTTAGCAAATAAAAATATGGGATGCCCAATTAAATTCAAATTTCAGATAAACTGTGAATGAATAATTTTTTAGTTTAAGTATGTCCAAAATATTACATGGGACATACATATACTAGAAAATCATTTGTTGTTTTCTTGAAATTCAAATTTAACCGTATTCTTTCTGGCAAATGTACTCTCAATGTACATTGCTTTTCTCAGGATATTACCAAAAAACCAAAATCTATTGCCACTGAGTTAATTCTGACTCCGAGTAACCCTACAGGACAGAGTAGAACTGCCCCATGAGGTTTCCAAGGCTGTAATCTTTACAGAAACAAGACTGCCACATCTTTCTCCCTTGAAGCAGCTGATGGGTTTGAACCACAGATCTTTAGGTTAGCAGGTAAGCACTTTAACAATTGCACCACCAGGGCTCCTTCAGGATAACAGGCAAACTTATTCTAGGAGGCACTGCTCTAGTCAAGAGACTTTAAGAGCTGTGTACATAATACAGCATGTCCCAAAGTGGGTTCCATGGAATACCACTTCCACAAAATGCTCCGCAGGGAAAAAAGAATCTGCCTACCATAACTCCTCTTAGAGATTTGTAATGCATGTCTCCTCCTAACGTTTAAGGAGGTCTTACCATAAAAATTTCTATTTAATATTTGACCTAGTATTATTTCTCAAACTTATTTTACCTAGAACCTGCTAACTTGCCTGACGCTGGTGGTCTGTGGAACACTCTGTAGGAGGCTAGCGTGAAGCAGCTCTAAGGCTGAAGCCTTTATTGATCCCAGGTGGCCGCACTCCGTGTGTGTCATTACTCTGATTCTCGGTGCCTTAGTTTCTTATCTGTAGAGTAAGAGAGTTGAATGAGGTTAACTGGAAAGTCCCTGGAGTGTTTGAAATCTAGGAGAGACAGCTTTCACGCACTATCTCTCCCCAGAGTTCTGGTCTGTCCCATTTTTGCCAAGAGTCAACTAAAGAAAAACTCAAAACTTGGAACAGATCAAAGGTTCAAACCTCCCACTGTGCATGAGCTGTCTCCAGTAGCCTGCCTTCTCCGACCTATTTTCAGCTTTGACCTATCTCCATCCCAGCAGATCCCGCAGTGATGATCTCTATAATTCCATGGGAAAGATATGGGAAGCCCAATAATAATAGCAATAATTCAATAGCCTCGCAGATGCTTCCCCTGTAGAATGACAGAGGATAAATATATGAGATCAAAAGAATGTTCATCTGTGGCAAAACACCTTTAGCATATTTATAGGAATCTCCAACTTGTAGCACATTGAATTCCGGTTGGCGGGTAAGTTAATTTTTGTCTCAAAACACATTTTTCACAAAAGTGTTCTACGTGGGTTAGACTCCCAGGAAGACCCCTTCTTCAAAGCCTGTTTAATCCATGATGAAATGATCATTCAAATGGTATTCTTCAAAGGTGGAATACGGTTCTTTTCTCCTCCATTTCCTTTCCCTGGCTACACAGCCCACCTTGTCTGATCGTCCACCAGAACTCCCACCCATCAGTAGTTTTACTTGTCTACCAAGGAAAGAAAATTTGTTATCCACCAAACACGATGGGAAAATTGGAAATCGTCAAAAATGAAATGGAACGCATAAACATCGATATCCTAGGCATTAGTGAGCTGAAATGGACTGGTATTGGCCATTTTGAATCAGACAATCATATAGTCTACTATGCTGGGAATGACAACTCGAAGAGGAATGGTGTTGCATTCATTGTCAAAAAGAACATTTCAAGATCTATTCTGAAGTACAACACTGTCAGTGATAGGATAATATCCATGAGCCTACAAGGAAGACCAGTTAATACGACTATTATTCAAATTTATGCACCAACCGCTAGGGCCAAAGATGAAGAAATAGAAGATTTTTATCAGCTGCTGCAGTCTGAAATTGATCGAACATGCAATCGAGATGCATTGATAATTACTGATGACTGGAATGCGAAAGTTGGAAACAAAGAAGAAAGATCACTAGTTGGAAAATATGGCCTTGGTGATAGAAACAATGCTGGAGATTGAATGATAGAATTTTGCAAGACCAACGACTCCTTCATTGCAAATACCTTCTTTCATCAACATAAACGGCGACTATAGACATGGACCTTGCCAGATGGAACACACAGAAATCAAATTGACTACATCTGTGGAAAGAGACAATGGAAAAGCTCAATATCATCAGTCAGAACAAGGCCAGGGGCTGACTGTGGAACAGACCATCAATTGCTCCTATGCAAGTTCGAGCTGAGACTGAAGAAAATCAGAGCAAGTCCGTGAGACCCAAAATATGACCTTGAATATATCCCACCTGAATTTAGAGACCATCTCAAAAATAGATTTGACGCATTGAACACTAGTGACCAAAGACCAGGCGAGTTGTGGAATGACATCAAGGACATCATCCATGAAGAAAGCAAGAGGTCACTGAAAAGACTGGAAAGAAAGAAAAGACCAAGGTGGATGTCAGAGGAGACTCTGAAACTTGCTCTTGAGCATCGAGCAGCTAAAGCAAAAGGAAGAATTGATGAAGTAAAAGAACTGAACAGAAGATTTCAAAGGGCCTCTCGAGAAAACAAAGTAAAGTATTATAATGACATGTGCAAAGAGCTAGAGATGGAAAGCCAAAAGGGAAGAACACGCTCGGCGTTTTGCAAGCTGAAAGAACTGAAGAAAAAATTCAAGCCTCGAGTTGCAATAGTGAAGGATTCCATGGGGAAAATATTAAATGATGCAGGAAGCATCAAAAGAAGATGGAAGGAATACAGAGAGTCATTATACCAAAAAGAGTTAGTCGATATTCAACCATTTCAAGAGGTGGCATATGATCAGGAACTGATGGTACTGAAGGAAGAAGTCCAAGCTGCTCTGAAGGCATTGGCGAAAAACAAGGCTCCAGGAATTGATGGAATATCAACTGAGATATTTCAACAAACAGATGCAGCACTGCAGGTACTCACTCGTCTATGCCAAGAAATATGGAAGACAGCTTCCTGGCCAACTGATTGGAAGAGATCCATATTTATGCCTATTCCCAAGAAAGGTGATTCAACTAAATGTGGAAATTATAGAAGAATATCATTAATATCACATGCAAGCAAAATTCCGCTGAAGATCATTCAAAAATGGCTGCAGCAGTTTATCGACAGGGAACTGCCAGAAATTCAGGCTGGTTTCAGAGGAGGACATGGAACCAGGGATATCATTGCTGATGTCAGATGGATCCTAGCTGAAAGCAGAAAATACCAGAAGGATGTTTACCTGTGTTTTACTGACTATGCAAAGACATTTGGCTGTGTGGATCATAACAAACTGTGGATAACACTGTGAAGAATGAGAATTCCAGAACACTTAATTGTGCTCATGAGGAACCTTTACATAGATCAAGAGGCAGTTGTTCGGACGGAACAAGGGGATACTAATTGGTTTAAAGTCAAGAAAGGTGTGCGTGAGGGTTGTATTCTTTCACCATACCTATTCAATATGTATGCTGAGCAAATAATACAAGAAGCTGGACTATATGAAGAAAAACAGGGAGTCAGGATTGGAGGAAGACTCATTAACAACCTGCGTTATGCAGATGACAGAACCTTGCTTGCTGAAAGTGAAGAGGACTTGAAGCACTTCCTAATGAAGATCAAAGACCACAGCCTTCAGTATGGATTAGGCCTCAACATAAAGAAAACAAAAATCCTCACAACTGGACCAATGAGCAACATCATGATAAATGGAGAAAAGATTGAAGTTGTCAAGGGTTTCATTTTACTTGGATCCACAATCAACAGCCATGGAAGCAGCAGTCAAGAAATCAAAAGACACACTGCATTGAGTAAATCTGCTGCAAAGGACCTCTTCAAAGTGTTGAAGAACAAAGATGTCACCCTGAAGACTAAGGTGCGCCTGACCCAAGCCACGGTATTTTCAATCGCGTCATATGCATGTGAAAACTGGACAATGAATAAGGAAGACTAAAGAACTGACGTCTTTGAATTGTGGTGCTGGTGAAGAATTTTGAATATACCATGGACTGCCAAAAGAACGAATAAATCTGTCTTGGAGGAAGTACAACAAGAGTGCTCCTTAGAGGCAAGGATGGCAAGACTGTGTCTTACATACTTTGGACATGTTGTCAGGAGGGATCAGTCCCTGGAGAAGGACATCATGCTTGGCAGAGTACAGGGTCAGCGGAAAAGAGGAAGACCCTCAAGGAGGTGGATTGACGCAGTGGCTACAGTGATGGACTCAAGCATAACGATTGTAGGGATGGCGCAGGACCAGGCAGTGTTTCGTTCTGTTGTGCACAGGGTCACTATGAGTCAGAACCGACTCGATGGCACCTAACAACAACACCACCACAATGGGTTCTGCAGTCAGAGGGAGAAGGCCACACAAATCATTCTTTAGATATGTATCACACGAATGGAGCCCCAGCCCTGCCTCCCCCACTAGAATGGTGCTGGTTGACAATGCATATGTAAAGGAGAAACAAGTTTCAAATTCCTAAGTCAAAGTCTGTGTTGCCTGAATGCAAGGAAGACATGTCTTCTTTATAAACAAAACATGGGGGGTCATTGTTTTTTCATATTCAGGATGGTAATGGGAGTGGCAGCTTGAACCTAAATCAGGCCCTCTGCTAAGATCAACACAGGTCTGGGCATGTTTGTGCAGTTGGTGGGTAGAGACTCCCAGGCAACTGACGGAACAGGAGACCTGGGGCAGCTGGTCTAGAACAGGAGTTCTCCAAGTGCGTTCTCAAAGCATGTGAAAGCTGTCTCCCCTAGATTTCATACATTCCAGAGACCTTCCAGTTAATCTCATTCAACTCCCCTATTCTAAAGATGAGAAACTCCGGCATGCCTTGAGAACAAAGTGTTGTCCTCAGGGTTGTTCTGAAAACATCGGCATCACCCGGAAACTTGGAGAGCTGTGAATTCTTAAGCCCCATCCCGGATTTACTAAATCAGAAGGTCTGGGGTGACACCCAGTAATCTGTGTTTTAACGGATGCATCATGTGATTCTGATGCACGTTGAAGTGTGAGAACCAGTAGTCTAGAATATTGGTCCTTCTGCCTGGCCTCCTGAATTCTGATCTGCACTGCATTAAGGGAGGAGGACACAGGCAGAAGACAAATGATACATTAGGACAAGTTTGTACATGATCCGGCAGCACGATCATGGCTGCCTAGGAGGCAAAAATGACAGAATGTGGAGACACTGTGTTCAGGCTGGTGAGAATGCCTGAAAGTGCAGCAGTTCCAGTTCCAAATTTCCCTGAAGTTTGCTTATTTGGGGCAGTGGAAGAAGGCAACACCTTCGGCATGGCTATCTGGACTGTCAAGAAGGCCGCTGGAGCCATGCAGACATCAGGAGAGGTACAGCCAGCCTCAGGTGGCTTCCTGATCCCCAAAAAGAAATGTCTTAGTCATCTAGTGCTACCGTACCAGAAATACCACAAGTGGATGGCTTTAACAAAGATAAATTTACTTTCTCACAGTCTAGTAGGTTACAAGTCCAAATTTAGGGTGTCGGCTCCAGGCAAGTCTTTCTCTGTCAGCTCTAGAGGAAGGTCCTTGTCCTCAATCTTCCTCTGGCCGAGAAGCTTCTCAGGTGCAGGAACCCCGTGTCCAAAGGACGCACGGTGCTTCTGGTGCTGCTTTCTTGGTGGTATGAGGTCCCCCAACTCTCTGCTAGTTTCCCTTTCCTTTTATCTCTTAAGGGATAAAAGGTGGTGAAGGCCACACCCCAGGGAAACTCCCTTTACCTTGGATCAGAGAGGTGACCTAGGTAAGGGTGGTGTTAAAAACCCACCCTAAAACCTCTTGAAACACAGGTAGAGGTTACGATTTATAACACATAGGAAAATAACAACATGGAGGACAACTGCACATGGACTATCCAAACTGATACATTTTGGGGGGGACATAATTCAATCCATGACAGGAGCCCTGAACAGAAGAGTATAGAAGGGCTGTTCCCGAGGTCATGTGAGGCCCCACCGGGCAGTCTCGGAAACTGGGTAAGCCTGTGAGTGCAGTTAAAGTTCTGGTCCACACAGCTGTGGAAAAAAACCTGTGATGTTTAATGCGATCCTATTAGTCTGGGAGGCCTGGGGAACTTGAGTTACACAAGGAATAGAAATTCTTCTGTAGCGTGTAGACAGCTTTGAGGTCTTTGCCTCTCTCTGGTGACTCTGTGGTGTAAACACCAGACAAAAAAATATCTTGGCCTTGATTTAAAAGAGGGTCCATACCCCTCTCCCTAAAACTCTCCTCTCCACTCCTCCCCTGTCCTCTCCCCCCCCCGCCCCCCCTGCCCCCCCGCCAACACACACATGGGTTTGCAAAGCACTTTTTTTTGCAATAGCTAATTACTGAGGGCTTCCTGGCTGACAATGAAAGCCTGCTTGCCTGCGTATCTATCAAATCCATAGCTTCCCCTATCAACTTCAGCCCCAGTACAATAAATAAGCCATTCAAAGGTTTCTGGAAGCCTGGGTCCCAGCAATGTCTCCTCAGATATAGTAGTTTGGCAATTTGGGGTCTCTCTGTGCTCTCATGAAAAGTCTATCAAATTTTGAACCGCTTTTCCTGTGGCTGAATCATTCCTCCTCCTTTGAAGATCTTAATTTCTGAAACATTGACTTCTGCCTTTTTTTCCTACTTGTTTACTCTGTTGTAACTTGAAGGCTCTGAAGCCCAAGTCATGGAAATTGCTAATTGCACCCTCGAGCTTCATTGAACAAAAGAGCTGGTGATTGCTTCATGAGGGCTGCCAGGAAATGCAGGGCCTGTGTCTTTGGCTGGGCAAGGCTGAAGCCCACGCTAAACTTCTGCTCCTCTTGTGGAGCTGCTTCCTTCTAAGAATGTCAGCTCAACGCTCATGTTGTCACTTTTTAAATTGCTGAGTATCTGAGCATTTAGTTCTCTAGAAAGTTTTTCTAGGAAATTAACTTTTGGGGGATATCATGTGTTATATTAATACACCCCAGAGACCACAGCCTCTAGAGAAAATCTCAAGGCATTAGTGAGCACTCATTCCTAGCGAGTGTACAACTTCTCCCAGGGCCTCAAAAGATCAGACCCACTGAGACAAGGATACTAAAGTTCTTGTCAATGGCTCAATCCCCATGACTTCTTGTCTGCTGTGGCCTTATGCCATTGTGTCTTGTAATACAAGCCTCATCTTGCCTCCTGTCTTTCCTTGCCAACTCTCAGCTGAATTTCCAACACCAGATAGCAGGAAAATCTAAGAACACAAATATTTTCCAGTGCCAGGACCCATTTAGAGTCCTGTCCCCATAGCTTTCAGCCACAGGACCCACCTCATTCCAGGGAGCCCTTTCTCACTGCCTCCCCGCCAGAGAACTCAAACCAAAATATCTCCTTCCAGTCATCTTCCTTTTAGTTATTTCAGTGAGGAGGGCCTTAATCCTAGAAAAGTGACTCAATGAAATGGAGGCAGAGGGAGAGATTTGGTGAGCTTTGATATCACAAACTCCACAGTGAACTCCTAAAGACCAAGACTTGACAGTAACCCACAAAGGCTACCTGGACAGATGCAGCCTTAGCCACATGTGATGGAGGCTCCACAGGGCCCATAGCCTAGCATGGAGCTGGCAAAGCATGTGTGCTGTCCAGGTCCTTTTATGTCAGGACAGACTGCTTTCGTTCTGCCAGGGAAATAAATCTCTAAACTGGGATCAGATGTCTCTTGTCAAGGCCAAAATACAAAGTGGGTAACAATGGCTTCTTTGGTGTTCTGGAAAGGAAAGGCTTTTGGCATGGCTCAGCTATCTCCCTTTGTAAGGGACGTTTCTCCATCTCCCCGTGTCCCCTTCCTTCCTCCCCTTGTACTGTATGATAAACAAGCCACACAGTATCATCCATTTCACCTTGAATGAGCTCTCTTATCCCCTCGTATCGATGTCACTGACATTTGATTCTGAGGTATTACGATAGGTGATAAACAACTTTACCTTTTATAGAGGTCCCAAGAAGAAAGGGTAGTAAGAATAAGCAGGCTCATTGTTGACAAGGTCTGCAGGTGCCTCCCAGAAAGGTGACCTACTCACCAGAATACCTTTGCTTCCTTTCAAATGCCGTTGCTAATCTGTCTGACACAGTGATAGAGGTGAGGGGAGGGGTATCTCAGTGTCTGAGAGATTTTATTTAAACTGCCTAAAGTGGTGCCCCTATGTTGAAAGGTTTTGTGGCCTAATGTCGCAAGTGGTAATATTAAGTAATGGCTGGGTTTCCTTTCCATGTTGCTCTTCATATCAATCTTAATCATAGTTTGCTTACCCGTGATCTCATATAACCCGGTGGTGAGATATACAACATCCTGTGTTTTCAGACTAATAATGGAACTGGTTATCAATTAATGGATATTTCCAGTTACAGCTCCCCTGGCCACATTTTGGGGAAACCAGTCTAGACCTTTCCCCGGGACAGAAAGCTTGATCTTGTAAATAAAGAACTTAGCCCTGACCCTAGAAGATGCCATAATTCCTACCCCTTAAAACAACTGTTTAACTGGAAGGCCTTGTAGGGCCATAGGAAGGATGAGGGCTTCAGAGTTAGGTCTGGATTTGATTCCCAGCTCTACAACTCACTGACTCTGTGACCTTGGGCACATCACTTAACCTCTTTGAAACCCATTTTCCCCATCTATAAAAATAGAGCCAATGATATCCATATTGTGAGGATTTAAAAAATCTAATTTAGGTTAAATACCAGACACTCTCTCATGAACCATTGCACTTCTTAGACCTTTAGTCTATTCTATTATGTACTCCCTCCTATTTTAAATTCAGTTTTGTCAATATCCCTGGGTAGAGCAAACGATTTGCTCTTGGTTACTAACCTAAGGTTGGTGGTTTAAACTCACCCAGTGGCACTGTGTAAGAAAGGCCTGCCATTCTGCTTCCATAAAGATTACAGCCAAGAAAATCTGATGGAGTAGTTCTACTCAGTAACACATGACATCAAACAAGTGAAACAACTATGTGCTAATAGCAAAAAAATGGAAACAACCTAAGTGGCCATCAACAGATGAATGGATAAACAAACTATGGTACATACACACAATGGAATACTACACAGCAATGAATCCGTGAAACATCTCATAACATGGATGAATCTGGAAGGCATTATGCTGAATGAAATAAGTCAATTACAAAAGAACAAATGTTTTGTGAGATCACTGTTATAAAAACTTAAGAAAAGGTTTACACACAGGAAAAAAATCTTTGATGGTTAAGAGGGAGGGGAGGAGTGGGGAGCAGGAATCACTAACTGGATAGTAGACAAATGTTAACTTTGGTGAAGGGAAAGACAACATACAGTATAAGGGAAGTCAGCACAACTTGTCCAAGGCAAATTCAGAGAAGCTTTCTAGACACATCCAAACACTTGAGGGACTGAATTACTAGGACTGAGGGCTGAGGACCGTAGTCTTGGGGAACATCTAGGTCAATGGGCATAGCATAATTCATAAAGAAAATGTTCTACATCCTATTTTGGTGATTAGCATCTGGAATCTTAAAAGCTTGCAAGCAGCCACCTAAAATATGTCTACTGGTACCATCTAGTCCAGAGCAACCAAACCAACCAAACCTGTTGCCATCGAGTTGATTCTGACTCATAGTGACCCTATAGGACAGAGGATAACTACCTATAGGGTTTCCAAAGAGTGGCTGGTAGATTTGAACTGCCAGCTTTTGGGTAGCACTTAACCACTGTGTCACCAGTGCTTCGTCCAGAGCAAAGAAGAATTAAAAAAACCAAGACACAAGGAAAATATTAGTCCAAAGGACTAGTGGACCCCATGAACCACAGCCTCCACCAGCCTGAGCCGAAAAGAACTAGATGGTGCCTGGCTACCACCACCTAACACTCTGACAGAGATCACAATACAGGGTTCTGGACAGAGCAGAGGGGAAAATGTAGAACAAAATTCAAATTCACAAGAAAAGATGAGACTTCCTCGTCTGACTGAGACTGAAGGAACTCCTAAGATTATGATCCCCAGACACCCTGCTAACTCAGAACTAAAGTCACTCTCAAAGTCCACCTTTCAGCCAAAGATTAGACAGGCTTATAAAACAAAAAATAACACATGTGAGGAATGTGCTTCTTAGTTCAATCAAGTATATGGACAAAATGGGCAACACTTGCCCAAAAGCAAAGACAAGAAGGCGGAAAGGATGAATGGGCATGGGGAACCTGGGGTGGGAAGGTGAACAGCGCTGACACACTGTGGGGATGGCAATCAATAGCACAAAACAATTTGTGTATAAATTTTTAAATGAGACTCTGATTTGTGCTGTAAACTTTCACCAGAAGCACAATAAATTTAAAAGCAAAACAAAAGAACAATGGGCTTAAAAAAATTCTCCATAAAACCCCTCAGGACAAAAAAGAAGGAGGTTTAGATCACCTGTTGTCCTTATTGTTTTATGCTGTTGAGTAGATTTCAACTCACAGCAACCCTATATGACAGAGTAAACTGCCCCATAGGGTTTCCTGAGCTGAAATCTTTACTGGAGCAGATCACAAGGTCTTTTCGCCCACGGAGCGGCTTTGGGTTTGCAGCCAACCATTTAGCCCCTGTGCCATCAGGGCCACTTTAAGTCACCAATTTCTTCCAAATTGAAGTGATAGTTTTATGTTCTTGCATCTTCTATGAGCTGACTTCTGAATATATATTTCCAATCCAGAACTCTTCTCTAAGTGCCAATCTCAGTATATCCAATGGCCTCTTTGACATCTTCAACTGAGAGTCTAATTAGCATCAGAAACTTAAATATTCAAAAAAGAAACTTCCAATTTCCTTCCTTAAACTTGCTCCTCCAACATTCTTCCCCATCTCATTTGATAACAATCTCATCCCTCCATTGCTCAGACCTAAAATCTTGGATTTGTTCTGGACAGCTTCTCTTTCTCACACACCTCATGTCCAATCCGTCAGGAAGTCTTGTTGGCTCTACCTTTAAAATATTTCGGAATCTAACCACTTTTCACTTCCTTCACTACCGTCATCGTAATTTAAGCCGCCATTATCTCCTCACTGGATTATTGCAATAATCTCCTAACAAATCTTCCCGCTTCCATATTCTACCACCTATTCTGAACACCGCAGACAAAGGAATCCTTTTAAAGTCTGAGTCAGATCATGGTGCTCTTCTATCCATCTCACTCACAGTAAAGGCTGAAGTCCTTGCAAACAGCTCTCAGTGTCCTATTTGATCTGCCCCCCTTCAACCCACCACCAAAAAAAAAAACCCACTGCCGTTGAGTTGATTGCAACTCATAGCGACCCTAGAGGTGGCGTACTGGTTAAGTGCTACGGCTGCTAACCAAAAGGTCGGCAGTTCTAATCCACCAAGCACTCCTTGGAAACTCTACAGGGCAGTTCTACTCTGTCCTCTAGGGTCGCTATCACTCAACCCCCCACAGAATGACTAGTTCTGCCCCAGCTGGCACTAGCCTCCTAGCAATTTCTCAAAACTCATCAGCATATTCCCATCTCAGGGACTTTGTTCCATCGGCTTGAAATATCTTCATCAGATACCCGCATGCCTTACTCCCTCACTTCCTTCAGATCTTTACTCAAATATCGCCTTCTCAATCATGTCTTCCTTGTCACTCTGTTTAAAATTGTAACCCTATTCCAATCCACAGAATCCTCTCTACAGCCCTTCCTTATTTAATTTTTCTCCTATAGCTTTCCTCATTATTTTGTGACATACTATGTATTTGACTTATTAATTTTGTTTATTATCTGTCTCCCTCTATTACAACGTTAGTTCCATGAGGGCCAGAGTGTTTTGTTCGATCTTACATTCCAATAACATTTTACGTGTCAGTGAACAATAAAAAAAAGTTAACAAATGAATTGCTGAATGAAATCCCCAGAATTTCTTCCTTTGTCACTCCATACCACCTTTTACTTGTTCCATTCTATACATCTTTACCAGACTTTTGATTCTGGCCAAAATGACAACAGGGATCTAATATACTCTCACAGATTGCCATGAGTCAGATTAAACTCAATGGCAACTGGTTTAATATGACTTCATACCTCAAACAACTAAGACACTGGACAGAATATACGAAATAATGGCTTTCAGGGGTTGGTCAACAGACAATGCAGGAAAACAATCAGTGAGAAAAAGGAAACAGTTTCTCTTCTGTCTACAATTACCCTGGAGACGGTTTCTAGGGCAATTATAGAGTGAATTGTAACTGGAAGGAGAAACATAAAGATGTAAGGAAGACAGGAAACAGTCGCAACTCACACACTGCCTGCTTTCAGGAAGACCACAACATCATTAATAATAGAGTAGAAACTGAAGAACTGTCATGGAGAACAAAATTACCATTATGGAGAGAATATAGCGCTAGGCCCCTGGCCATGGACATCGGTAGGTAGCTCTCTTTAATTCTCTGCTGTTTACTGCTCTTTATTTTATTACATTACTAATTCTCAGTCTCAGGTCCACACTACCCAAGAGAGAGGCTCTAACTGGGTAATACAAGTTTCCATCTTGCATGAGTCAGGGCCCAATGGGAAAAACGCAACTCATGCCATGCGTTGTTGTTGTTATTAGTTGCCATTGAGGCAGCTTTGACTTATGGCAACCCTATGTACAACAGAATGAAACATTGCCTGGTTCTGTGCCATCTTCATGATTATTGGCATGTTCAAGTCCATCGTTGTGGCTATGGTATCAATCCATCCTACCGAGGGCCTCTCTTGCCTTCAACAACCATCTGCTTTACGAAACATGATGTCCTTTTCCAGTGATTGGTCTTTCCTGATGACATGACCAAAGTAAGTGAGCCAAAGTCTTGCCATCCTTGTTTCTAAGGACAATTTTGGTTATATTTCTTCTAAGACTGATTTGTTCATTCTTCTTTTGGTTAAACAGCCAACTTCTAGTTTAGACTTTTCATAAATTTGTAAATCTCACTTTATTTAGATTTGCATTAAATTTTGGCAATTTTTAAAATGGGAAGATAAAGGCTTTCCTCCTCTAGGACATGTTCTTGATTAATAGCTCCAGAAAAAAAGTTTCACTGATTTGGTCCTTTAACTGAACAGAAAGTACTTTTAAACCTCTAGTGTGAAATATTACTTGCTTTGGGTTCACCCAAGTCTTTTATCTTTCTCCTCCACTATAATATAACCCAAGAATATAGTATATTCAATGTTCTTCTCCCAACATCACAATTCAAATGCATCAATTCTTCTGTCTCCCTTTTTCATTGTTCAGCTTTCACATGCATATAAAGCGATTCGAAAAGGCCATGACGTGGGTCAGGAAAGCCTTAGTCAACAAAGTGACATCTTTGCTTTTTTAATCCTTAAGAGATCTTTGCAGCAGATTTTCCCAAAGCAATATGTCATTCGATTTCTTGGCTGTTGCTTCCATGGACATTGATTGTTGATCCAAATACAATGAAATTGTTGATAACTTCACTTTTCTCTCAGTTATAATTATGGGGATTTAGTTACAATCCTATTGGAAGACCTAAAAAAGGCACTAAGGCAATCCATAGAGCCATTATCCCCCATAGAACTGCAGAAATCGAAAGGAGCAAGTAGTTGAGCCCAGGTTGACCAGAAAATGTAATTTGTAAGAGTCAGTCTTATGTGATCCAGGGCAGAGAATGAGGAAGACAGGAAATGGATCTGAGAACAAACACAAACAGGCAAAATGACCAGGCGAGGTGCCTTTATTGGACAGAATCCTTACAGTGATGAGCACAGAAATGGCTGTCTTTGGATCACAGGCCTATTTCCAGTCTCTTGTTGAAGGGATTTGAAGATCATGGTTTGATGCTAGGAATTTCCATATACAAAGTAACCCCAGATGTGGAAATAAGGCTACCTTTTTTTTTTTTTTTGGTTAAATTCCTGCCTTGCCTCTTTTTTTAAGGAATTACATTGGAATTTATAGAAAGTTTTGTTTTTTGGTTTTGTTTTGTTTCTTTTAAGGAAAAGGTATTCAGCAAGCTCACTATTAGAATTTTATTTTTCATCATGGCTTGCCATGGTAGTGGTCATCATGGCAATTATAGCTCAATTGCTTCCTCTTAGTTCCATGCCTAAAGCAAAGTATACAGGTTTTGATTTTGTGCCTCAGTGTTGCCAAGAGAGGGAGACTGGTGGAATTATGACCTTACCATCCTGCATGATGCTACCACAGTCACTTGGCATCTGATACACCTTCAGTCCCTTTTTTAGAGTGATTTTATGATATGACGGCTGCAGCTCTCAGAACTTTGTCTTGTAGCTAGGCATTTGTATGGAAAGGCTGGGTTGCTTCCCCTGTGTTGGTCTGACAAGATGTTTATCCTGTAATCATCCTGACAAAATCTCCTTTTTTCTCTTGGACAGCTTTTGGTTAAACAGCCAACTTTTAGTTTAGACTTTTCATAAATTTGTAAATCTCATTTGATTTAGATTTGCATTAAATTTTGGCAGTTTTTAAAATGGGAAGACAAGAGCTTTCTTCCTCTAGGATATGTTCTTGATTAATAGCTCCAGAAAGAGTTTCATTGATTTGGTCCTTTAACTGACAGAAAGTAATTTTAAACCTCTAGTGTGAAATATTACTTGCTTTGGGTTCACGAAAGTCTTTTTTCTTTCTCTTCCTCTATAACATAAATTCCCTAAGGACAGGGATATTGTTCTATTCATGACCATATCCCAAATATTTAGAATAATTCTGGCACATAGTGAGTTCTCATATTTGTTGACTGGATTAGATGATTAGTAACCTAAGCCCTCCATCATTTAACTTAAAGATATAAACCCCATACAGTGACTGAGACATGAGCACCAAAAAATACAATATGGGACCTGGTAACCTCTTCAAGAGGATGGCTTAGATTTGTTTGTTTTGTTTGATTCCTAGTAAGTGTCTAAACTGATGTGAGTGTATAGTGCCTTCCAACACAGAGGGCTCATCTTTCAGCACTGTACTGGACAACATTTCATTGTGATCCATAGAGCTTTCATTGGCTGATTTTCAGAAGTAAATTGCCAAGCCTTTCTTCCTAGTCTATCTTAGTCTGGAAGCTATGCTGAAACCTCTCCTCCACAGATGACCTTGCTGGTATTTGAAATACCAATAGCATGGCTTCCAGCATCAATCATAGCAACATGCAAGCCACCACAATATGACAAACTGACAGATGGGTGGCAGGCAGCTGTCCCTAGGCCAGCAAAAATGAATCACAGGTACACATTTACCCAACTGGCCATAGGGTCCCTGCAGAACACATGGATCCACTTAGTCAGAACAGAGAAATGGAAGACTCCACGCACAAACAGAAGTTGTCAAATAAAACTGCTTATCCTGTCAAGTGACCTGCCTGATCAGACACTGAATAATCATAGTCTCATTTTACCTGAATACGGGCCCTGACACAAGCTCCCATGTGGCCCAGCCCAGAAGCCTGGAATAGGATCTTATATGAAAGAGTTCTTTTTGGCCTCAAATACCCAAACTCAAGCTGAAGAGAGTGAACTTTACAACATGAACACCGAAACCATTTTTGGAATTACTGGGCATAGAGACCAAAGCTGACTTTTTACTCACAGACACTTCTGCTCAGTTGCAGGGGAAATTCTAATTCCCTAGGCCTAGAGATGTTTGATATGTAGCTGCAGACAGACTAGAACTTCTTTTTAGGCAGTCGCCCTATCTGCCTCTGGGAAGTATCTGAAATACTCCAGTTTTTCCAAAAGTACTGATTCATGTGACACAGCTACTCAAACAGCCAGAATTTCCACCTCTTCTAGAAAGCAAAGTCCAACTGAACATTACAGAGACTCCAGCTGTGATAACACGGAGTCGCAGTTCAGTTCTGTAGAGACCCAGACATGTGCGAAACTCCATGCAGCTCCCCAGCTTCTAAAAGTTGAATCCACACAGGGAATGACTTTTAAGATTTCTTCTAAATTTAAAAGAGAACAGACATGACAGTATTATCTATACTGAATGTAGATGGTTATGCAGTTGGCTTCAATTCTTTGCCTTTTGTACTTGTAACACAACATTTGCATATAAATTTGAGTTTATTATAAAGTGTAAAATGTTGATCTCTCTCTGTCTCTGTCTCTCTCTGTATATATATGTAAAAGCTATTCTTTGGCCTAAGTTTCCAAATGGAACGATTCTGTTATCTAATGACCTGTCCCTGAAAATTTCTATCTACTTAGAGTAAGTAACGAAGCCATGAGATCCTTAAGGAAAGCAATAAAAATTCAGGTTAGTATGGCTCAAGGCAGCCAAGTTAAGGCTCATTTACTTCAGTTTTTTTTTTTTTTTTTTTTAAGTGTACCTTGAAATATAGAAGAGAATGAAAAGCTCAAGGCATAGCTCAGACTTTATTCCTAATCAGCCCAAGCAGAAACATGGCCCACCAGGTAGCCCTCCCCAGGGGTTCCTGGTTAATGTTTCTAAGTTTCTCTAGAAATCAGTACCCTCATTTCAGAAACACACCAGCCTTCTAGTCTGTGCCAGATTGCACCAGTTAGTTTGTTCACAAACAAGAGGTTATCAGAGAGGAAAAATCTTCCCTCTGGCACTCTAGCATGCTTTTCCAAGAGTTAGAGCCAGCTTATCTGATGTATCCTCAAAGAAGCACTTTCTAGTTATAGCTAAACCAGTTGTGGCCAAAGGTCCTGGATTTAGAGATAAATTAGGCACTTAACAGAAGCTGTTTGGGAAAAGTTTTCTCACTGGAAGTACATTAGAGAATGATTTTATTAATGATTTGCTCTGCAGGCCACTGTTCAGAGGGTCACAGAATTTTTTATTTTAACATTATTTTGTGAAATATAACACACGTACAAAAAAGTGAGTAAAACATAAATGTGCAGTTAACAAATAACTATAAAACAAACACCCATCTAACACCTCCCAGGTCAAGTAATAGAACATTTCTAGACTCCAGAATCTTCCAGTGAGTACCTTTCCAATCATACTTTCCAAACGTCCTTCTTCCTCACTATCCTGACTTTCCTTTATAGTTTCACCACCCACGCATGCATCCTTAAAATGATAATTTAGCTTGAGTTAGTTGTGAACTTTATAGAAATGCAATCACACTATAAGATTTATCTTGAACTTGTTTCTTTTGTGTATCATATTTATAAAATCCACATTGTTGCCTATAACTGTAATAATGCATTTTTATCATCATTACATTGTCTTTCTTTGTAGGAATATCCATTCTAATTTCAGTAGACATTTGAGTTGATTCCAGCACTGAGCAATTATGAACAATGCTGCTATAGACATCCTTGTACATGCATTCTGGGCCACGTGTGCATGTGTTTCCCTTGGGCGTGACATTCTCTGGGAGGGGAGCTGCTGGGATACACATAGGATACACATCTTCACCTCTACCAAATAACTACACCCACTTTTCCAAAGTGTTTGTGCCAATTCACACTTCCACCAGCACTGGATGAAAGGCCCATTGCTCTACATCTTTGCCAATAATATTTTATAAGACTGAGATTTTAGATTTGATTTTTCTAAAAGACTCTAACTTTTAATGATTCAAGATCATGAAGCTTAGTATGATATCCTCAGCGTATACACTCTGCACAGTCTAGCAGAGCAAGCAACTCCATTAATACCGTTGCCCCTTCCGTACAAGTGTCTAAGTGACCCAGCAGTGAGTTTCACGTGATGTGGTTCCAAGCTCCCTCACGGCCCAGGTACTGTGTATGTGCTTCGCTTTCTCCACATCTCTCTTAAGATGTTGTTCCCAGAATTGAACATCATCTTCCCTTAATGATCCAGTGAATGGGGAGAATCAGGTTTGAGGGGAATTATTCAGGATTATCATAAAGATGCAGGTTACTTGGCAGATTGTTTGCCAAGAAAGTGACCTTTGTCTGCAATGTCAATGTATTGTGAAATTCTAAGTTTTGTCTTTCTTTCTGATGGACTGAAAAGCTATAGGACTGCTGGTGAAGGGAGCTATGCATGTGTTTTGTAAGCTCAGAAGCCCATCACCTTTCATTGCCTTCACTTACTAAAGCAGTGCCCTATCTGCCCCTTACCAACACTGAAGAATGGGGGGATGGCATCCTTTCTACTGCTGCATCAAAGAGGTCACTCAGAGGAAAGTGATGATTCTTTAAAATATCATATATAAAACACTGCTGGTGAGACTCAGGAAACCTCTTGAGAGTTAATGGAGACCATTCATTCTGAAGCTGGACAAGCAAATAGAAAAATTCAAATACATTTCCAATGTTCTGAAGAAAGTGTTGCTATGATGCTGAACAGGTTTCAGTGAAGTGTACAGACTAAGACAAGGAATAAATGCCTGGTGATCTACTGAAAATCAGCCAGTGAAAACCATATGGATCACAACAGTCTGATCCTCAGAGCCAATTTGACAACAGCTAACAACAACAATTGGGCACACACAAATTGCTGGGCACTGGATTAAGCAATTTATGTACATTGTCTTATTTAACCTTCCCAACAACCTGGTGTCTGAAATGCTCTTCCCATGCTCCATTTTCCCATGCCTGTTTCACCCTGGATCACTTTTATATGTTGGTTAGTGGTCACCTTACAAGTTTCTTCCTCCTTATTGATTGAATTATGTCTCCCTAAATCAATTTGGCTAGGCCATGATTCCTAGTATTGTGTGATTGTCCATTATTTTGTCATCTGATGTGATTTTCCTATGTGCTGTAAATCCCACCTCCATGATGTTAATGAGGCAGGACTCAATCTACAAGGTTAGGTTGTATCTTGAGTCAATCTCTTTTGAGAAGCGAGCAGAGAGACAGAGGGACTTCATACCACCAAAAATGAAGAACCAGGATTCCTTTCCATAAAGATTACAAAGCCCCTATGGGGCTCTTCTGCTCTGTCACATGGGGTCACTATGAGTCGAAATTGACTTGATGGTACTTAACAACAACAACCCAACCACCAAAGGCAAGAACTGGGAAACATTCTTATCCCTGCTTCCTTTTCCCATCTCCCTTACCCCCTCTAGGATCCCACTTGTTTATGTCTTTCTAGGAGAGCAGCTCCTAGGTTGTGTCTTAAGCCAATCTCTTTTGAGATACAAAAGAGAAAACTGAGCAGAGAGACATGGGGACCTCATACCACCAAGAAACAAGAGCCAGGAGAATATCGCATCCTTTAGACCCAGGGTCCCTGTGCTGAGAAGCTCCTAGACCAGGGGAAGATTGATGATAAGGGCCTTCCCTCAGAGCTGACAGAGAGAGAAAACTTTCCCCTGGAGCTGGCACCCTGAATTCGAACTTCTAGCTTCCTAAACTCTGAGAGAATAAATTTCTCTTTGTTAAAGCCATCCACTTGTGGTATTTCTGTTATAGCAACGCTAGATAACTAAGACACACCCCAAGCTGAGTTGAATCTAATTCCTATGCATTTTCATTGTTGTTGTTGCTGGGTTCCGTAAAGTAGATGCTGACTCATAGCGACCACATGTGACACAGTAGATCTTCCACAGAGGATTTTCTAGGCTGTAATCTTTACAAGAGCAAGTCACTAGGTCTTTTCTTCTGCTGAGGTTCTGGCTGGGTTCAAACTGCCAACCTTTAGCTTAGCAGCCGAGAGCTTAATTGTTGGGTCACCAGGGCTCCTTTCAGCATTTTCATTAAACCCTGTAATTCCTCCACCTTAGAACTGAAAACACCATATTGTAATCTTCTCTTTTGTCTCTGTTTTTCCATCAGATTGTAATTTCCAAAGCAATGGAGACTATATTTATCTGTTTAACTCAGCATTATCTCAAAGTGTGGTTAGTTCAGAATGAGATCCAAAAATATATGTTGAATAAATGAATGATTAACCTCATTTTATAGAAAAAGGTGGAAACTAAGACCAGAAGAGGTTAAGTAACTTGTCCAAGACTTGTCCAGGACCACGTATCCTGGTCACCTTAACTCCCAAGCCTGTGTTCCTAACCGAACAGCACCATGCTTCCTAATTCTTACCTTCTCTAAATGTAATGTGCTAGGGACAGTGCTGGGTGTTTTACACACCCTGTCTCTCTTAATCCCTACACTTACTCTGTGAAATAGGTCTCCTACACACTCATTTCAGAAATGAGGAAACTGAGGCTCAGCGATTTTAATACTTGCCTAAGATTTCATCTCACAGCCATTCAGTCCAGAGCGAGGAGTTGAGCTTTTTAGGCTGACCACAGACCCACCCTACTCCAGCTTCCTTCTCTGGAAACACCAGTTTCACAGGATCTTGGAGCCCTGGTGGCACAGTGGTTAAGCTTTTGGCTGCTAACCAAAAGGTCAGCAGTTCAAATCTACCAGTTGCTTCTTGGAAACCGTATGGGGTAATTCGACTCTGTCCTATAGGGTCACTCTGAGTCAGAATCTACTCAATAGCAACGGGTTTAATTTTTTTTTGTTTTGGCTTTTGAAAAGGAGACTAGTATGAATGGAGTAGAGAATGTGCTTTGGAGTTGTAACTACAATTACTCTCATTTTTTTTCTTTTCATTTGCTAATAACTCTTGGATCAAATACATCAACTTAGCAATTGCATGTGTTATGTAATATCAAATATGAAACATGAATGGAGCCACTGTGAGTGGTTCAGATAGGGCTGTGGAGTCAGACTACCTGCATTCAAACACCCAAACCCATTCCTCCATGGTAATGTAACCTGGACAGCTTTGTAAACCTCCTGAGCTTTCTTTCCGCTTTTCCAAGGAGGGATGACAATAGTATGTAAACCCTGGAGTTGTGCGATGATTAAATGAAGCAATGCACACAAAGCCCTAACACAGCACCTGGCACATAAGTGGGTACCCACTAACTCATTAAATTTTAGTGGATTCATTAGGATGCTTTTGTTGCCAGTAACAGAAAACTTTGATTTGACTAGTTTAAATAACAATAGAATGTATTATGTCAAATAAGAAGATCAAAGGTCAATCAGCTCCAGAGATAATTAATTCAGGGTTAATTCTTCAAGAACTCAGTGGCTAATTTCCCATTTCAGCCTCCATCTTGACCCCTTCCCAGTTCATCACTTCCTCACCGAGTTTAACTTTCCCCTGCCATCCTCTGCGACTGGGAGTTCTTCGGTGGTGCAAATGGCTAAGTGCTTGGCTGATAACTGAAAGGCTGAAGTTCCAGTTCACCCAGAGGCACCAGGGAAGAATGGTCCAGCAATCTACTTCTGAAAAGGCAGCCATTTCAAACCCTTTGAAGCACAGGTCTATTCTGATGCACATGAGATCACCATGAGTCAAAGTCAACTCAGTGGCAACTGGTTTGGTTCTTGGTTTATACTGTGACAGTAGTTCTGGATGTAAGTCCGGGAATTAACTCTACCAGAAGACACCCAAAAATTTTTTTAAATACGCTAATGTCATTAACACTGTAACATTAAACTCAGACCAGTTGCTGAAATATTTGCAAGTCCCTATGAATTCATCCTTGTATTTATCCATTTATCCATCACTCCACTTCACACCTGCCTAATGGCTCCATGGGAGAAAGACTTGGAGATCTGCTCTCATAAAGATTACCCCAAACCAAAACCCAAACCCATTGCCATTGAGTCAATTCTGACTCATAGCTACCCTACAGGATGGAGTAGAACTACCCCATAGGGTTGCCAAGACTATAATCTTTATAGAAGCAGACTGCCACATCTTTCTCCCACAAGTGACTGGTGGGTTGGAACTGCCAACCTTTTGGTTAGAGGCTGAGTGCTTTAACCACTGCATCACCAAAGTTCCTTTTCATAAAGATTACAACTTAGAAAATCCTATGGGGCAGTTCTACTCTGTCACGTGCAGTCGCTATAAGGTGAAATTCACTTGATGGCACCTAACAACAACAACCCAATTACCAAGGGCAAGAACTAGGAAACATCTTATTGTTTCTCCTGCTTCCTTTTTCCATCTCCTTTACCCGCTCTAGGATCCCACTTATTTTTGCTTCCCAGGCCCCACCTGGGAAGTTCTGTCCTCCGAGGAGAGCAGCTTCTGCTATGTGGTTCAAATGTGAATTTCCTAAAAGATCCTGTTCAAGGCTTTTCAAGATGGGAGCCTCTTAGTGTGAGCCTCTAAGCCACAGGGATGTGAGAATGGGAATTATTGGCACTAATCCAGGAACCACGACTTTTCAAATAGCTATCATCGAAAGGAATGATAATGGTAGAAATTCTAGACAAGTCAGTTGTTTAAAAATTTTAGGACAGATAAACTCTTAGTTTTTTTCTGTAGAACTTTTCTTTTTCTTGATTTTTTTGAATTTTTGCTTTGATTTTTAACTCTTATTTCAAAAACAAAATCTCAATATAGAAAATTTGAAAATACAGAAAAACAAAAATAGGTAAACGTAAAAACATCCATAATTTCATATTACTAATAATCCTTTGCACCACCCATCTGTCAGTTTGTCATCTGTGGTGGCCTGTGTTGCTGTGATGTTGGAAGCTATGCCACCAGTATTTCATAAACCAGCAGGCTCACCCATGGTGGACAGTCCTCAGTGGAGCTTCCAGAGTAAGACAGAGTAGGAAGAAAGGCTTGGAGACCTACTTCTGAAAATTAGCCAATGAAAGTCCTACATGTAATAAAAGAATATTGCCTGATACATTGCTGGAAGATCCATCACCAGGTTGGAAGTCACTCAAAGTATGACTGAGGGAGAGATGCCTTCTTACAGTCGCATAGATCTTAATGATGCAGGTGAAGTAAAGCCTTTGGGACCCCCATTTGCTGACGTGGCACAGCTCAAAATAAGAAGTAACAGCTGCAAATATCCATTAGTAACTGGAATGTGGAATGTACAAAGTATGAATTAAGGAAAATTGGAAGTCATTAAAAAAAGAAACGGAATGCTTGAAGATGGATATCTTAGGCATTAGTGAGCTGGAATGGAATGGTATTGGGCATTTTGAATCTGACAGTCATGTG
Source organism: Elephas maximus indicus (assembly GCF_024166365.1). NCBI lineage: Eukaryota > Metazoa > Chordata > Mammalia > Proboscidea > Elephantidae > Elephas > Elephas maximus. Next base: position 45,617,145 of record NC_064823.1, read on the forward strand.
GTCTACTAAGCTGGGAACTACAACATTCACTGTTAAAATGAACATTTCAAGATCTGTCCTGAATTACAACTTGGTCAGTGATAGGTTAATATCCATATGCCTACAAAGAAGACGAATTAATAAGACTATTCAAATTTATGCAGCAACCAATGAGCACTAAAGATGAAGATATTGAAGATTTTTATGACTTTCTGCAGTCTAAAATTGATTGAATATGAAATCAAAATGCATTGATAATTAGTGGTGATTGGAAAGCAAAAGTTGGAAATAAAAAAAGAAGGATCAGTAGTACTTAGAATATATGGCACTGGTGATAGAAACGATGCTGGAGATTGTATGACTGAATTCTGCAAGACTAATGACTTAGTCATCAGAAATACTTTTTTTTCCAACAACAATCAACAACCATGGTCTCACCCCTTTGGGTGCAAGGAAGAATGAAGAAAACTAAACATACAAGGAAAAGATTAGTTCAAAGTACTAATGGACCACATCTACCAAGGTCTCCACCAGACTGCGTCGAGAACAATGAGACGGTGCCTGGCTATCACCACTGACTGCTCTGATAGGGATCATAATAGAGAGTCCTGGACAGAGCTGGGGAAAAATGTAGAACAAAATTCTAACTCAAAAAGGAAGACCAGTCTTGCTGGCCTGATAGATACTGCAGAAACCCTGAGAGTATGGCCCCTGGACACCCTTTCGGCTCAGTAATGAGGTCGCTCCTGAGGTTCACCCTACAGCCAAAGGCTGAACAGGTCCGTGGAACAAAACAAGACTAAAGGGGTGCACTAGCCCTGCGGCAGGAACTGGAAGGCAGGAAGGAACAGGAAAGCTGGTAATAGGAAACCCAGGGTTGAGAAAGGAAAGAGTTGACAAGTCGTGGGGTTGTTAACCAATGTCATAGAACAATGTGTATACTAACTGTCTGACGAAAAACTAGTTTGTTCTGTAAACCTTCATCTAAGGTACAATTAAAAAAACAAAACAATCAACAACCGTATACTTGAACCTCACCTGATGGATTACACAGGAATCAATTTGGCTCTATCTGTGGAAAGAGATGAAGGAAAAGCTCAATATCATGAGGTAAGTCAAAGGCAAATTGTGAAACACCATCAGTTGCTCATGTGCAATTTAAAATTGAAGCTGAAGAAAATCAAACAAATCCATGAGAGCCAAATATAACCTTGAATACATCCTGCCTGAATTTAAAGACCAATTCAACAATAGATTTGATATACCAAATACTAATGACCTGAAGAGTTGTGGGATGACATCGAGGACATAATACATGAAGAAAGTAAAAGATCATTAAAAAGACAGGGAGGAAGAAAAAGACCAAAATGGATGTTAGAAAAGACTCTAAAACTTGCTGTTAAGGGCAGAGTAGCTAACACAAATGGAAGAAAGGATGAAGTAAAGAGATGAATAGAAGATTTCAAAGCATGGTTCGAGAAGACAAGGGAAATTATTATAATTGAAATGTGCAAAAATATGGAATTAGAATACTAAAGTGGAAGAATATGATCATCATTTCTCAATCTAAAAGAACTGAAGAGAAAATTCAAAGCCCAGGTCACATTACTGAAGGATTCTACAGGCAAAAAGGTGAATGTACTCACTCAGGAAGCGTCAAAAGAAGATAGAAGGAATACATCAGGTCGCTGTACCAAAAAGTATTGGCTGATGTTCAGTGATTTTGGAGGTAGCACATGACCAAGAACCGCTGGTACTAAAGGAAGAATTTCAAGCTGCACTGAATACATCTGTGAAAAATAAGGTTCCAGGAATTGACAGAATACTAACTGAGATGCTTCAACAAATGGATGCAATGCTGGAAGCTACCTGGATAACATACTGGAAGACATCTATATTCATGCCCATTCCAAAAAACAAACAGAATGCAGAAATTATCAAACAATATCATATTCTAGTTTATACTCAACAAAATTAAAAAAATTAAAAAAACCACATGCTAGCAAAATTTTTGGTGAATGTAATTAAAAAATTGCTGCAGCCATACATGGACAGGGAAATGCCGGAAGTTCAAGCTGGATTCAGAAAAGGATGTAGAACAGGGGATACCATTGCTGATGTCAAATGGATTTTGGCCAAAGCAGAGAACACCACAAAGGTGTTCACCTGTATTTTATAGACTATGTGAAGGCATTTGACTGTGTGAATCATAAATTATGGATAACATTGGGAAGAATGGGAATTCCAGAATACTTAATTGTATTCATGCAGAACCTATACATGGATTAAGAGACAGTCATTCAAACAGAACAAGAAGATGCTGCATAGTTTAAAACTGGAAAAGATGTGCAACAGGGTTGTATATTTTCACCTTACTTACTCAATCTGTATGCTGAACAAATAATCTGTGAAGCTGGACTATATCAAGAAGAACTGAAGGAAGACTCATTAACAATTTGAGAAGTGCAGCGGACACAGCCTTGTTTGCTGAAAATGAAAATGGCTTAAAGCGCTTATTGATGAAGGTAAAAGACTACAGCCTTCTATGTGGATTATGCCTGCATATGAAGAAACGAAAATCCTCACAACTGTACTGATAAACAACATCATGATAAATAGAAAAGAAATTGAAGTTGTCAATGATTTCATTCTATTTGGATCAACAATCAATGTCCACAGAAGAAGCAGACAAGAAAACAAATGACATATTACATTAGGCAAATCTGCTGAAAAGGTTTCTTTAAAGTTTTAAAAAAGCAAGACCTTACTTTGATGACTAAAATGTGCCTGACCCAAGCCATGATCGTTTCAGTCACTTGATATGCATATGAAAGCTGAATGATAAAAAAAGAAAGAAGAAAAACTGATGCGTTTGAATAGTGGTGCCAAGGGGAATACTGAATATACCATAAACTGCCAAAAGAACAAACAAATCAGTCTTAGAAGAAATAAAACAGAATGTTTCTTAGAAGTGAGGAAGCGAGAATGGTGAAATTTCAACTCATTTACTATGGACACATCGTCAGAAAAGACCAATACCTAGAAAAGGGCATCATGTTTGGTAAAGTTGAGGGTCAGGGATAATGAAGGACACCCTCAATGAGATAGATTGACAAAACATCCAAAACAATGGACTCAAACATACCAATGATCATGAAGATGGCATAGGACCAGATAACATTTTGATGTTATATGTAAAGTTGCCATGAACTGGAGCTGCCTGGACGGTAACTAACAACAATAATACTTTGGTATATATATATCAATTTTCTTTTCTATGCAAATATTTTTTTATTTTCAAACAAAGAGTCTTACCATATACAATTTGGCAACTGCTTTTCTAACTATGCAATGTAGCATGAATGTCTTTTTAGGTTAATATTTTGTTATTTTTGCTGTTAGTTGCCATCAAGTTGGCTCTGACTCATGGCAACCTTATGTATAACAGAAGAAAATATTGCCTGGTCCTGTGCCATCTTCATGACCATTGGTATGTTTGAGTCCATATGTTTGTATAGTTCCTCAGAATACATTTTAATAGCTTCAGAGTAATTCTTTGAAGGAACATTCTGTAATGTATTTCAGAAATCCCCAGTTGTTGGACAACGTTTTGTCATTACAAATGTCTTAGTACATGCTTAGGCAGGTACACTCTTGGGTGTGTTCTTAAATCTCATTATATAAGTGGGTACTTACACTTAAAGTTGTATGACTTTAAATAAGGAATTTCTTTTCTGTGACATTTGTTTTATTCATCTTAAAATGGAAATGATGACTATCAGGGTCCTAAAAATGAGGTCAATGATGGAAAAAAATATAGAGCATTTTAGAAATGAAGTTGGTATTATTATGATTACTCCCAAATACAGTTAAGTTAGTATATAAGTTAAGATAATGACTTTTGAGGAGCTCAGTAACCTTGTGTTAATCTTTAGAAATCATTGTGGAGGACAGCCCAAGAAGGCGGCTTAATCACACACGCGGTGCCATCCCGCTACAGCAAAGAACCCAGAAACCAAGTGAAATAGACACAGATGAAATTTGGGAACACAGAACAGCAAACGGAAGGATGAAGAATTAGATTGAACAATGAAGGGAAGGAAAAACTGAATGAAAACAGTGAATAAGAAGACTTACAGACTGTAGGTGCCATGCCAGCTGGCCTGGTGCAGTGTGACCATCTTGAGACAGAGAGAACAGCATTCCCAGGTGAGAAGCACAGGAAGGCAACTTCACAGAACCCCCAGTGAGAGCCAGAGATACTGTGAAGACAAACTCGGAGGGAATCAAAGTGAGCAGAACATGAACTAGTTCCAAAAGAGAAAGTGCAAAAAGGTTGGTGAGAGCGCTAAGGATCCAGGCAACCGTACACCAGGGAGGGAACCAGGAACTAAGGACAGAACTACGTACTACCAAAGGTCCTTGATTATTTCTGTGGGTGGCACTGGCGGAGTGGGGGATCTTTGGAGTGGCAGCTAGAGATCCCCCATCCAACCGGACTCTGGACCGCTCTCCCTGCTCGCATTTGGTCAGGGCCAGTTCCTGATCGCCAGCTGCACTCTGCCGGGAATGCCCGCCAGAGACTGAAGGAACATGCCCACTCCCCAACTCCCAATGACCAGCAGTGTGCCCCATCTACCACCCCTCTCCCCCCACCCACCAACCTGGTGATGCACGGCCTTCACTCCCGTGCCATCAGACCTGTGACTGTAGGCTCACCCCCACCTCGCCCATCCCCATGCCATCCTGTCCACATGGCAACTGGTGGTGAGAGTTCCCATGCCACCTGGTGACTGGTGACCTGTGCAGCCTCTCCCTGACCACCTGGCAGCTAACTGGTGCTGCACACACATAGCACCCAACACAAAAATTAGAATGCACCCTATATGCACGCCCCAGTGACTGGCCAGACAAGCACATCATTTCATCAGCAGCGCCAGTCACGTACTGACAGTTGCCATCTATACCTCTGCCAAAGGTCAAGTAGGAGAACCTAGTCCCGGCATCCAATATCCCGGCTGCAACATCACACATCTCACACCGAAACATCCTAGTACTGATTCAATGACATAGACCAATGGAATAGAATTGAGAACCAAACAGTTCCTGCAGGCCTTCTGCACTAGCAGTGAAATCCCTTGATATCTCACCACCTACTAAGATATCAATTCATACACACACAGTGGGTCTGCCCTGTCCATTTGGGTAACACTCCCTCAAAGCAGATATGGAGATATTCTGCCCTGACCTCCAGAGAATGCAATAACTGCTAGCACCGATCTAGAAGAACCCCCAAGAAAGGAATACTTTCTAATTCATTCATGAAGCCAGCATAACTCTAATACCAAAGTCAGACAAAGATGCTACTAAAGAAGAAAATTACAGACCAATATCCCTCATGAATATAGATGCAAAAATCCTCAACTAAATTCTAGCAAACAGAATTCAATAGCATATCAAAAAAATAATACATTATCATCACATGGGATTAATACCAGGGTTGCAAGGATGTTTCTACATTTGAAAATCAATCTATGCAATTCACCATATGAATAAAGCAAAGAAAAAGAAACATGTGACCACCTCAATTGATGTAGAAAAGGCATTTGATAAAATCCAACACCTTTTCTGATAAAAACTTTTAGCAAAATAGGAATAGAAGAGAAATTCCTAAACATAATTAAGAGAATTTATGCAAAACCAACAGCCAACATTATTCTTAACAAAGAAAGATTGAGAGCATTCCCCTTGGGAACGGGAATGAGACAAGGATGCCCTTTATCACACTTTAATATTGTCCTGGAAGTCATAGCTAGAGCAATAAGACAAGAAAGGGAAATAAAGAGTATCCAAATTGAAAAAAGAAGAAGTGAAACTATCCTGATTCATAGATGACATGATCCTATACATAGAAAAGCCCAGAGACTCCACAAGAAATTACTGAACTAATAGAAGAATTCAGCAAAGTGGCAGGGTACAAGATCAAAACACAAAAATCATTTCGGTTCCTCTGCACTAATAAGGAGGACCCTGAAAAAGAAATCAAGAAAACAATACCATTTACAATAACCCCCAAAAGGATAAAATACTAAGGAGTAAACCTAACCAAGGATGTAAAAGACTTACACAAGGAAAATTATAAAACTCTACTGCAAGACTAAAAGAGATCTACATAAATGGAAAAACATTCCATGTTCATGGATTAGAAAACTTAATATTGTGAAGGTGTCAGTCCTACAGATATACAATGCAATCTCGATCCAAATCTCGACAACATTCTTTAATGAAATGGGAAAACTAATCTCCAACTTTGCATGGAAAGGAAGGAGGCCCCAAACAGCTAAAGCAATATTGAAGAAGAACAAAGTAGGAGGCCTCACACTTCTTGCTCTCAAGACTTATTATACAGCCACAGTAATCAAAACATTCTGGTACTGATTCAATGACAGACACATAGTCCAATGAAATAAAATTGAGGACCCAGAAGTGAACCCGTCCATCTATGAGCAGCTGATCTTCAACAAAGGTCAAAGTCCATTCAATAGGGGAAGAAAGAGTCTCTTTAACGAAGAGTGCTGGCAAAACTGGATATTTATATGCAGTAAAATGATTGAGGATCCATGCCTCACACCATGCAGAAAAACTAACCCAAAATGAATCGAAGACCTAAATGTTACAGCTAAAACTATAAAGTTCCTGGAAGATAACATAGGGTCAAAACTAGTGGACATAATTTTCTCCGCAAATAGCCTATCGAACAAAACTAAAAATGCACCAACGACAGAAGATAAATTAGATAACTGTGACCTTCTAAAAATTAAATACCTATGCTTATCAAAAAAGACTTTACCAAGAGATAAAAAGAGAATCACAGACTGAGAAAAAACCTTCGACAATGACATATCTGATGAGGGTCTAATCCCTGTATAGAAAATTTCAACAACTCAGCAACAAAAAGACAAACAATCCAATCAAAAAATGGGCAAAGGACGTGAACAAATACTTCACAAAAGAGAACATTCAGGCAGACAACAAATACATGAAAAGATGCTTGCATTCATTAGCCATTACCAAAAACCCAAAGCAAACCAGTTGCTGTCAAGTCAATTCTGACTCATACTGTCATAGGAGAGAGTAGAACTGGCCCAGAGGGTTTCCAAGGAGCAGCTGGTAGATTTGAGCTGCTGAACTTTTAGTTAGCACCCAAGCTTTTTAATCGCTATGCACCAGGGCTCTTCATTAACCATTAGAGAAATGCAAACCAAAACTACAATGAGATACCGTCTCACCCCTGCAAAAATGGCAATGATCAAAAAAAAAAAAAAAAAAAACAGGAAGCAACAAATGCTGGCAAGGTTGTACGGGGATTGGAGCTCTTGTACACTGCTGGTGGGATTGTAAAATGGTACAACTATGGAAAACAACAAGACACTTCCTCAGAAAGCTAGAAATAGAAATACCTTATGATCTAGCAATCCCACTCCTAAGTATATATCTAGAGATGTAAGAGCAGGGACATGAATAGACAATGCACAGCTATGTTCATTGCAGCATTATTAACAATAGCAAAAAGATGTAAACAACCTAAGTGCCCATCAATGGATGAATGAATAAACAAGTTACGGTACACACATACAATGGAATACTATGCAACTGTAAAGAATAACAAGGAATCTGCAAAACATCTCACGACATGGATGAATCTGGAGGACATTATGTGAAATAAGTCAATTACAAAAATATTATATATTGTATGGCCCCACTATTATAAAAAGTTGAGAATAGATATACACACAGAAAGGAAAGTTCTTTGAGAGTTACTAGAGATGGGAAGGAGAGGGAGGAGAATCACTTTCTAGAGAGTATATACTTGTTACTTTTGGTGAAAGGACAGGCAGTCCCAAATATGGGTGAAGTCAGCTTAACTTGACCAAGGTAAATAAAGACACTAAGAAGTACACAATGAAAAAAAAGAAAAGATTATGCGTGGCATTTCATTTTATCTGGGTGAGTGGGTATGCTGTATTTTGAAAGCATCTTACGAATTTGGTCTCTCCCCAGTCTTCCTAGTGTTTTGGATCTAATTTTAGGGTCCCAGGTTATGCTTAGAGACCAGGCTCATGGCTGTCATTTTTTCCCTCAGAAATCCCAATGTGTAAGTCAGCTTGGGCAACCTTAACTAATATTTAACCTCGGAGTACAAACCATATGTCATTGTCAGAGGCTAGATGGGTTGACCTGGAATGTAAAAGTTTATTTATTTACTAGCCCCCTAATGTATGGGGTTATGTTACCCGTCGTGATGGTGTTGTCTTGCCATGCAGGAAGTGTGCACACTCTTTGAGGCCGAGGCTCAAGTCAGGGCTATAATATTTCGACCCCAGCGACCCGTGATTTTCCACGGTAGCAGAAAAGTTTTAAAGACACAGCAAGCGGCAAGTGACCCAGGTGACTGAGCAGAAGCTAAGGCAGGGCAAATTCAGGTTTTCTCAGCTTTCAACATTAGATTTTTGTCTTCTTGCCCCATGCTTTCCTATTCCCCACCACATACACACACACACAGATGCACGTGCCAAATCCTCCTGTTCAAGGATCATCTCCAGTACTTCATCTTTCCTAAACCTTCCCTGGCTTTTCCATCTTCTCAGATATCTCTCTCCTCTAAATTCTTTTAGCACTTAGTCTATGCCATACACATTGGCACTTAATTGTGAACTGTTATATCGGTTACTATTTCATTTATATTAGACTTGTCTCTGAAAGAGATAAGCTTTCTGAGGTGAGGGTCCTGAATACTTCTACCTCCACCCTTAGCCAAAAGAAAGCACAGGGTTAGTGCTCAATTAATTCTCTGGATAATTAATTCTCTGGATAGATAGATTCAAACAGGATTGGCCCTTCCCTTCCTGCTTAAATGTCATCCAACCAACATTTACTGGTGTCCCATCATGCACCAAGCTCCAGGTAAAAAAGCCCTTCATAAATGAGGGCAAGTCCAAGTACTTCGGAGTCCTTTGGTAAAAACACCATTGAATATGCAAAATGCTAATCATGTACAGGGCACATCTAAGTAATGTTAAAATACTTAGAGAAGTTTCTGGCATGCTTGCCCCTCCTCCATTATTTAGTGCTGCTCTTCCACAGAGGGAATGTGAGATAGAAATATGATCTCCCAAAGATATTGTTGGAGGGCTCTAGCATTAGTATCCATGGTAGCATGATTAGCCCTACCTACAGAGAGGTTGTTTTGTGACAGAATCCAAGAAGCCTCCATTAACAGATAGGTGGGGGCTGCCCATTCGGCACATTGGCCAAGAATTGAACCCTGATCTCCCTTACAGAAGGTGAGAATTCAACCACTTAACCACCAGTGCCCCCTGCCACATATTAGGCTTTCCTAATTGATAAATAAAAAGCCCTCGTGGTGCAATGGTTAAAGTGATAGACTGCTAACCAACAGGTCAGTGGTTCAAAACCATCAGTGGCTCCAAAGGAGAAAGATTTGGCAATCTGCTTCTGTAGAGATTTACAGTCTTAGAAACCCTGTGAGGTTGCTATGAGTCATAATCGACTTGATTGCAATGGATTTGGGTTTTTTTTGTTTGTTTGTTTTCATTTTTAAATGAAAGAGTAGATTTGCATCTTGAATTGCAACATCAGAGATTTATAACAGAAAAAAAAAAACTAACAGATTACCATTTTACTAACTCTGGAAAATAACTCTCTTATTTTACAAAAAAAAAAAAACCTCTGGCCCAGAGAAGTTATGTGATCTACTCAAGGTGACACAGATGTGTTTTAGGCATTAGAATGACAGCCCTTTATGAAGAAAACTATAAAGGCTTTTGTATCCATCAGTGATAGGCACTACAAAAATGCATTGCTCAGTAAAATAGTTATATGTCAAGACTCCATCACAGTAACAAGCTCTAAGCATTCAATTCCTTTAGATGTGTAGAAAATCCTAATTAATTAACAATTTCTCAAGGAATTCTTTTAATAAGACAATTGCCTGTAGGGTAAAGAATCCACTAAATAAAAAAAAAAAAATTCACTTACGGCTTTCTCTGAATGGTCCCAATAGTATATGCTGTAAGACCGAAAATCATTTCTTTTTAGGGCAACACAATGCAGCTCACAAATCTCACTTTAATTGCATGGTCTCTCCCTGCAGCGTCAAAATGCATGGGAAAACTGTATATATCCTCAGCCTTGTCCTGGCAGCTTAGTGTCCCAAGTCTGGCTATGAAAACCATTTTGTGTGTCCAGGAGTATTATAGGAGCAACACTGGCATAGGCTGATTTCACAGCTGCTTTGGGCTATGAGTATTTTTATTTCTCAAAAGTGTGTCCCAGTTATTTATTCAAAACATATTTATTCACCACTTAGTAGGGGCAAGCACAGTGTTAACAGATATGCAAAAATCACAGACAAATACAAATCCTACACCACTGGAAGTTGCTTCTTCAATACACATGGAAGCATCGTTCCTTAAGGACATGGCTCTGTTGTACGAGGGACAGGGAAGTTGGTTTAGACGGCAAACGAACTCATTTGCTAAAAGCTCAAGAGATAATTCCGGCTTTGAGTGAAGCCCGACCCAGTGGCTCAGCCATATCTCCAAGAACCTAGGTTCTCTCTGTCCTCATCTCTGTTTTCCACAGGGTCAACTTTATCCACAAGGCTCCAGTGGTATTTGGGCTGCTTCAGACTTCCCTTGTGGTCCCAAGTGGCTGCCACCACTATGAGACCGACCGGTCATCCTCACACCACACTCTTCCCATAAAATTGATGTCAACAATTTCACAGCATACCCGGATCTATTTTCCAACACTTCTCCACTACTACGGAGAGAAAATACTTCTCTATAGAAAACCTGGAGCCATGGTGGCACAGTGGTGAAGAGCTTGGCTGTTAACCAAAAGGTCACCAGTTTGAATCCTCCAGTAGCCCTTTGGAAACACTATGAGGCAGTTCTATTCTGTCCTATAAGGTTGCTATGAGTCGGAATCGACTCTGTGACGACAGATGTGTTTTGTTTTGGTTATAGCAAACCTAAATCTTTTTCGCTAGAATGTCCTTCTTAGATGTGAAGCCATTGGCACAGAATAGTGTACACATGGCAGACACCTCAGTAAATATTTGCTGAGTACATAAACAAAGAATATGACTTTAGAGAAGACATTTACTCCAGAAGGAAACAAAAGGCTTCTGAAGTGATAATCATTGTCTTCTTTCTTCTTGAATCCTTCTTTTGAAGCCAATTTTAGGAGAGTCTGTGTCTTAATTTTTATTTATTTATTTAGCAATAATTAGGAGGTCTGCTTGTTTTGGAGAGCTCAAGTGAGGAGCCCTCACTTGGACCAGTCACCAGAGCAAGCGGAATACTATGATTGGCTGGGTTCTGTGTTACATGCCCATCCCTGAACCACTTACTATTAATGGAAGAAAGAATTGTACTGATCAGCTTAAGCAAGTCAGGGCTACTCTGGAGCTAGAGTGGGGTCAATTCCATCCAAAGCACTTGTGAGAGAGCGGAGAAAGGGTTTTGCTGGCCTTAGATGGTGCAAATGGGTAATGAGCTCAGCTGCTAACCAAAAGGTTGGAGGTTCAAGTTCACTCAGATCTACTTCTAAAAAAAATCAGCCATTAAGAAGAACCCTAAGGAGAACAGCTCTACTCTGACACACATGGGGTTACCATGAATTGGAATCAACTCAATGGCAACTTGTTTTTCTGTTGTCTAGAGAAGGGGAAATGGAAAGTAGGGAAGTAACCAACAAATGTTCCTTTGCCCACTCCTACCCTCAACAAATACTTAAGAGTAAACTCAGAGTATTTTACATCTCAGGATGAGATAAGTGAAGATGCTTCTGACCAGGCACTATTTGTGGTACCTTAGACCACGTGGTGCAGACAACCAGCCACATTAGCCCTAGTGAAGGTCTTCATTCATGAGAGGGTTGCTTCAGCAATTAATTTTGCAGGATGGCAGTCGTACCACAAAAGATGTATTTCATCCTAAATGAAGTGATACAGGCTAGAAACTCAAAAGGAAGCTAGAGTCAGAGCCATCTGAAGAAAATCAGACTTCAGGGCTATTGCCAGTGCTAGTCCCTGGGTGGTGCCAACGGTTAATGCTCTCGGCTGCTAACCAAAAGGGTGGAGGTTTGAGTCTACTCAGAGACTTAGAGAAGAAAGGCCTAGAGTTCTACTTCTAGAAAAACCAGCCATTGAAAACCCCAGGGAGCACAGTTGTACCCTGACACACATGGGGCTGCCGTGGGTGGGAACTGACTCAACACCAACTGGATTAACTAGTTGCCAGAGTCTGAACTCCATTAATCTATGTCCCACACCACCTACATCAGCAGTTACTTCTTCAACACACAATAATAACTGATGTTCATAATGTTGACCCTAAGGTATGTTAGGAAATGGTGAAATAATGTTCAGGACATCTCAGGGAGGGTAGCAGCATGACAAATGGAAAGAATCTTGAAATAGAAGTTTCTAGTCCATTGTATGCCACTAATTAACTACAGACAATGTAACATATGAGCTCTGGGGTCACGTTGTCTGGATTCAAATTCCGGTGTCACAGGTTACTGTATGACTTTGGGTAAGTTATTTAACCTCTCTGATGCCACATTTTCTCATCTATAAAATAGGAAACATAATAATCTTTATTGTTAGTGTGTGATATTGCTGCATCTCAGTTTCCTCTCATGTAAACAAATGAACAAATGTTTTACATAGCAGCTATTAATTGGTAGATCTGAGAGAGTTGTTGCTATACCTGTGGAATGAAAAATATTCAGAAGTGGACGTAGTTTACTGAAGCTTAGGCCATGGGAAAAATAGGGAGATGAACCTAAACTTTCTAATCCCCAGTGCAAGTGATCCCACTCCTCTGGTGTTCTTGGGAGAATGAGTTGTATCATAAGGATTTGCTTTGGCTGGACGTGATCCCGGGTGGGCAGGAGGAAACCAATGGTATCTCTTTATTATTGTCTGAAGATTTTCTGCTTCTCTAGTAGCCATTATGGCTACTTGAAGGATGTGAAAGTCAGAACCTTCAGCCTCTGCGTGGAGCAAAACCTTTTCTTAAGAAATTTTTTCTAACAATGACCATGAGAATTCTGTTTCCCTTTAAGAAGGTTCTTGTCCACACCTAAGGGCACACCTATACATTTGAAAGAATCCAACAGCAGTGTAGCCAGTGTTGAAGAATGCCAGGTTTGGGTTTGAAATCTGGTTCCATCCTCCCTATGTGACTTCAGACAGCTCGTTCAAAGTTTCTGAACATTAGTTTCCTCATCTGTAGAACAAGGTGTGGGTAATAATAGCTTTCAGGATGGTTGTGGGGTAAGTTTGATGAAAAATACTTGGCTCCATTCCTGTCACTAAGTCAGAGGTAGCCTTATATGTTGAAGTCTTGAGAAAGCAAGCTATTCAAGCAAAGATATATTGGACACTGGGTTTATTTCAAATTGTCCTTCAGTACTTTGGTTAATCCCTCAAGAGAAAATAACATGTGGAATCATTGCTGTCTTTTGGAATTTGGGCTCTGAAAAGTATAATACCAGTTAAATCAGTTACTTGCAAGTTGACTCTACTCATGGCAACCGCATGTGTGTCAGAGTAGAACTGTGCTCCAGAGGGCTTTCGATGGTTGATTTATCAGAAGTAGATTACCAGGCCTTTCTTCCAAGGTGCCTCTGGGTGGACTCAAACCCTCAACCCTTTGGTTAGCAACCGAGCCGGTTAACCATTGCACCCCCCAGGACTCCTCTGAAAACTCTAATAGCTTTTTATATATGAAATGAATTTGAACTGAAAAATATTTACTGTTGTTGATGTTGTTTTAAAAATACTAGCTTGTCAAGGTGCTCCAGGTATTGTTTTGAAATACAGCTGATGGGTTTGTGGTCAACAGGACATACATGCTAATGGTAAACATAGTTCAAGGATCCAATCTCAAAGATTCTAAGAGGAGAGAATATCAGGGATGGCATTTTAATGCCCATCCATCTGCCCCCGCTCCACCTCACCCACTCGACATTGCCTCTGATCGTTGTTTGCTTTAAAATAGCATTGCTTCTACACAGGTGAAACTGATTAGAACAGCAGTGACTGTAAATAGCACTAGTACAATAAATAGTGAAACAGCACATGGTTTATTGGGAAGAGTGTGAACTTCAGAGCCCAACTGCCACTTGCTAATTCATATGACTTTGGGTAACTTGTTTAACCTCTCTCAGCCTCAGTTTCCTCATCTATAGAATGGTCATAATAATATTTCTTTAGAAGTTTATTGTGAAGTTTAAATAAAACAATATATATTAGTGGCTAGGCCCATAGTGGGCACTCAATAAACAGTTATTATTATTTTTGTGTGCATTTTCATTTTCTAAATTTTCCCTCAGGTTCTTTGCAAGTGTTGGGTGCACTTGCTTTGTCCATGTATTACCTTTCTTAGAGTCACACAACACAAGAAAAATGTCTAACTCACTTCTAACACTTTGTCTTGTCCTATTGGTTAATTAATGACTTCAGTTAGTTTGGATGCCAAAGGTTTATACTCTTTAGTCATCTGAGCCCTATTATCCCAGGTAAGGTTTGAATTCCCCATGCCTTTTGACTCAGAAGTATTCTAGGATTCTCTTGCTTCAAAGGTGATCAGTCATGGTCTCATAACCACTAGCCAGTGGTGTCTTTGACCTAGATTTGTTTCCTAGAATTCATTACCATACAGTGTGTCACACAATGTCATTTTGAACTTACATTGCTTCCTTCCTCAGAGAATCCCTACATCCTTTGCTAGGCTGATCTATGGTTGAGATACAGCCTAACATGCCCATCTACCTTGCTTCCCAAACCAACTATACTGTAAAAACTAGGAATTAAAACCCAAACATTGCTCTTTTTTCATTGTATGTTGATCCTGCTATTCTTAAAATAGCAGACCTGTTCTATAGATAGTATATGTGTTCCACGGATCAGAGCATAAGTGCTACTCATTCAAAGATCTAAGTGTTCAGGGTCAGAAACTGGTATGTGTGTGTGCCTATATATATATATATATACACATACATATATATATACACACACATATACATATATATGTAAACCCTGGTGGCACAGTGGTTAAGAGTTACGGCTGCTAAGCAAAAGGTCGGCAGTTCAAATCCACCAGGTGTTCCTTGGAAACCCTATGGGGCATTTCTGTTCTGTCCTATAGGATCGCTATGAGTCGGAATCGACTGGACAGCAAAGAGTTTGGTTTGGTTTTATATATGTATGCATGTATAATAAATATGGAGCCCTGGTAGCACAGTGGTTAGGAGCTCAGCTGCTAACCAAAAGGTTGGCAAGTCAAATTCACCAGCCACTCCTTGGAAACCCTATGGGACAGTTCTACTCTGTCCTATAGAGTTGCTATGAGTTGGAATTGACCCGATAGCAATGGCTTTGTTTGTTTGTTTTTTTAAATAATAAATATATTCACATTATACAGTAGCACTAGTAATAACAATAGTAATACTACGAATAATGCTGTTAATAACAATTTCCTCTTTATTGATTTCCTCTTAAGACCAGGTGCTGCATTAAGTGCTATAAAATATTATACTATTCCAAGTAATCTGTACAGAAACTCTGCAAAGGAAATACTGTAACTCTTATTTTAAGATAAGGAAACTGAGTCAGATCAGATGAATAATTCACCTGAGGTAGCGCAGTTGGTTTTAGGCAGAGCTGGGCATTACTGGGTTGTGAAAAAAGCCTGTGACAAAGATGATCGTGAAGAACCTCTTGGACCCATGAGCCAGGAGGGCCTGGGCAGCAGGACTTCGATGAGACACCACCAGGCTGAAGTGAACAAGCGCATAGTGCGTGCCAAAGGGAGCAGGACCCCAACAGCAACTTCTCCCCTGAGCTGCTGACCCTCCCCGAGGCAAGCACACACCTACAGAAGGGAGCGGGCCACAGAGAGAGTTGGAAATGTGAGTTCTGTGGAGCTGCAGCCACTGCTCTGGTGACATTGTCCTGGTGACAGGGCCCATGATTCCATCATTGCTCTGGGTAGTTGTGGAGGCCTCACTGAAGCACTCCGAGACAGAAAGTCCATTTCTTATGGTCCCAGAGCATATCCATTCAATAAACTTACTCCCTGCACCAAAAAGGGAAAAATAAAGACTCACCTTTCTTTTCCCCATCCACCCAGGGAGCATATCTTTGCTGAGCCAAAGAAACCACCAATGCTAAGAGGAGGTCGGAGCTGGCCTTATTTTGATGTATACTTTGGGTGCAGCAGGGCGTTTTAGATTCTGTGTAGATGCACAGTTCCATGCGTCATGCCATCAGGCACGCCACTTTCTACTCATACAGAACTTCATTCCCTTCTCTTTAGTGGGGCCATTGAGATCCAGTTCAGAAATAAGATCACCTCACTGATGTCTGAGTTACCTTATGCTTCTTAATTTGGGGTATGAAAATTTTTGAGCAGATTTTTGCTCCTGCCTCACATACGCTGGAAAGCACCTCATAGAAGATGTGCGTCAGTGCTGATTCCCTCAGGGCCCATAACCGGCTATTCTTTTCTGTCAGTATGACTCACTGAGGATGTCTACATTTTGATTCTCCCTTGCTCTGAACCCTGAGCGCACATCAGGCATGTTTTTAGCAGGTTTCTCAGGCCTGGCTTCCTGCCCAGAGTCTCCACTGAAGCTTTGACCTAAAAAAAAAAAAAAAAAATTTAAGCTCCTGTAATATGGCTGGCAGCAGGAAAAACTAAACTTGGCGTGGTGGTCCACATTTCAAGTGCCCTCATTTCACAGGACATCCGGCTTTTTGTCTGCCTTCCTGACCAGGCCACTTGAAGTTGTTCACAAGCTCTGCTGCCCACAAAATTCACACTCCTTTCCCTCAGGTCTCCCCCCTGTGAGGGAAAGAGAGCAGCAGAGCCAGGCTTATAGCATTTTATTTGTATTTGAGGATGTTAATTAATGGCACCCGTCTCTCCTCTAAATGAGGAGCAAACTGGAAAAGATAGAGACCAAAACTCTAGCTCTATCACTAGCATCAGCTTGAACCTGAAACTAAAATGGCTTCCTACTCATTTACCCAAGAAATGTTCTTAGTCAGAGCAGTTGGAATATTACTTCACTGTCTTCCCCCTTCCAGGGACAAGGTCTGCCCTGGGGGCTTTATGAAATGGAGAAAAAACATATGAAGACTGAAGGGAGACTGACAGAGACAGAAGGGAAGTCCTGTTAGACCCACCTAACATGGGAGCCTGATCAGGATTCTGATCTGACATGTTGTCATCTCACCAATCGCTCCTCCTAAGGATAGAGGGAAGGGGGAGAGAGAGAATGCAGTAACTTCCTTGATACCTCAGAGAAGACAGGAGTTCCTATTTGTGGGCTGGCGAGAACCCAGGGAGAGGGGAAATAGCAATCACCTCCCGACCACACTCTGAACCTCCACACCTGCTCACATAAAAGAGTTGCACGAACAAGAAAGAAAACTCTGTGGTCGATTGAAAAGGAGGAGGAAGAGAAAAGAGGCAAAAGAAAAAAAAGTATAAGACCGGAAGGAAATATTAGAAACCTGTAACATAGAAAAAAAGGAATAATTCAGGGTTCCAAGTGTCTATTATGTTGAAGACAATTCTTTCATTACTGAAACATCACACACCGTGACCAAAATACACTAAGACTGTAGAGGAAGGAGTAAAAGAGAAGCATGGTGTACATTCTCAAGTAATAAATTGCATACTAAAAAATATACCTTCCATGAGCTTTGCCGAGGCTAGAATATTTATTTAAATGACTGGGCTTTTTATTAAATCAGTTAAAAGCCTCATGGAACATGACCTGAGATAATATCTTCATTATTCTATTAGTTCAGGATTTTAAATGATTGAAAATAACCGGATTAACCCGTTCTTCAATGTGGCACTTATCATCATTTTTGGGAATCCTTGAAGTTCAGAAATGGCATTGCCAGGTCAAAGGGGAATCTTACACCTGGGATAGAATAGCCAGTGACTTCATATCAGGAGCTGCCAACCACTCCCATTAATGGGAGGATTTCCTTTGTGCCCAAGGAAATCATGGATTTTCTATTCTAGGGAATGAGAGGTTGGGAATTCAGCCAGTACTTAACTGTGGCAGTCTATCCTAGTAGGCCTCCACCCAAAAAAAAAAAAGAAACCAAACCCATTGCCATCTAGTCGATTCCAACTCATAGCAACCCTATAGGACAGAGTAAAACTGCCCTATAGGGTTTCCAAGGTGTGCCTGGTGGCAGACCTTTTGGTTAGCAGCCGAGCTCTTAACCACGCCAGGCCTCCACAGGAGTGTTTTATTAAGGCCACACAAACTTTAGAGCAAAAGAGAACTTGTTTAGGACAGCTGGCTAATCTTGGATTATTCGAGTTGGAACCAACTTGAAAAGATAATAGACGTGGTGAGAATAGCACTGCACATTTGACAGAATTCCCATTAATGTTATTTTAAAATACCTAGAGACTTAACAGTTTTATAAAAATAGCTTGGTATTCTTTGCATACAAGTGTGACCCATTAACGGAGAAATTTATGGCAGCTCATTTCCTCAGTGATCTCACAGAAGATGAATAGGGACACATTTGATTTGGAAAATAAAAGCTAGCACATCAAAGTGGAAACAATATTTTGCAACGTTTTCCTCTCAGAATTATCACTGCCCTTTGAAAATTTGTTGTACATAGAGGGACTTTCTTATGATTTTAAAGCTAGAAAAAAATTCAAGGTTTTTTGACTCCCACTAAGGAACCTCAAACGAAATCACATTTAAGCATTTTTTTTTTTTTTTTTTTAAGGGCAGTAAGGAAACCCTGCTGGCGTAGTTTGGCTGCCAACCAAAGGGTCAGCAGTTCGAATCCACCTGGCACTCCTTGGAAACCAGATGGGGCAGTTCTAATCTATCCTGTAGGGTCTCTATGAGTCATAGTTGACTTGATGGCAACGGGTTTTTTTTTTTTTTTTTAAGGGCAATAGAGGGGCACTAACGGTTCAATGGTAGAATTCTCACCTTCCATGCAGGAGACCCAGGTTCAATTTCCAGCCAATGCACCTCATACCCAGGCGCCATCAGTCTGTCACCGGAGGCTTGTATGTTGCTATGATGGGGAACAGATTTTAGCAAAACTCCCAGACAAAGACAGACTAGGAAAGAAGACCTAGCAATTCACTTACGAAAATCAGCCAATGAAAACCAATCTGCAACCCACAGTGATGGCTCAGGATGGGGCAGTGTTTCGTTCCGTTGTACATGGGGAGCCGTAAGTCGGGGCAAACTCGACAGCAGCTAACAACAACAAGAGCAGTACCGAGAATACTCTGTGCATTACAAATCAGATGTATTTGAATGGAAATTTGGTGATTAGTGTATATGATTGCATGATTGTGTTATATAAGATTGCAGCATCCATCTTACTGAGGTTTCTCTCTCTTTGCTGGTTTTGAGGAAGCAAGTGGTCATGTTGGGGAACCTATGTGGCAAGAAACTATGATGGTCTCAAAGAGTTGAGAGTGGCCTCCAGCCTTGATTCAGCAAGAAAATGAGGCCCTCAGTCTTACAGATGCAAGAAACTGAATTCCACCAACTAGCAGCTTGGAAGCAGATCCTTCCACAGTTGAGATTCAGATAAAGCTGCAGCCCTGGCCCCCTTCCTGATTGTAGTCTGTAAGTCTCTGAGCAGA
Organism: Elephas maximus indicus; assembly: GCF_024166365.1. Lineage (NCBI taxonomy): Eukaryota > Metazoa > Chordata > Mammalia > Proboscidea > Elephantidae > Elephas > Elephas maximus. Next base: position 45,636,878 of record NC_064823.1, read on the forward strand.
GAACCCAACTAGACCATATCTAGACCCCTGACACACAGAAACTATGAGATAATAAATTTGTGCTGTTTTATGCCACTAAGTTTGTGGAGCAATAGAAAATGAACACAACCTGTCTCCTACAGTGGAATGACTGTCAGACATTGGTGTCAGAGGACATTTTTAAGGAATTCGATGAAGGAGCCAAATGAACAGATGACAGTGTGAGTGACTATAACTAAAATCACATTTAGAATAATATTCAAGTGTCTAACTCAAGCCAGGAGCCAGGACCTACTCACCACATGTTTTTGTTGTTAGGAACTGTTAAGTCAATTTTGTCTCATAGTGACCTTACGTAACAGAGTAGAACTGACCCCAAAATGTTTTCTAGGATGTAATTTTTATGGAAGGATTCCTTGTGGCACAGTAGTTAAGCACTTGGCTGCTAGCCAAAAGGTCGGCTGTTCACACCTACCAGTCACTCCTCAGGAGACAGATGTGGCAGTCTGTTCCCGTAAAGATTATAGCCTTGGAACCACTATGGGGCAGTTCTACTCTGTCCTAAAGGGTTACTAGCAGTTGGAATCAACTCAATGGCAATGGGTTTAATGTTTATGGGAGCAGATTGTCGGATCTTTCTCCCACAGAGCCGCTGGGTGAGTTCAAACCACCAGCCTTTCTTTTAGCAGCCAAGTGCTTAATCGTTGCACCACCAGGGCTCCTTATTCACCACATGGACTCTAGGAAGGTTGACCATTTGGAAGGTTCTCATTCTTCTGCAGCAATGCGTTCTCGTAAATACACAACTATCTACTCCCTAAAAGACCAGAACAAGAGACATCTTTGTGATATGATCACATCAAGCTCTGAAATGGCATTGGAAAAGCTTCATTTCCCACAGAGTTTTTATTAGACCAAGAAGATACCTTTAAAAATTAACCACAATGCAAATGCAGAAACAGTAGGTACATCCTTTTCATTCCTTAAAACAAAGAACAGACTTCTTAAAAACGGAGGCTCAAAGGTCATTATTTTTCTTCTTCGTTCTTAGTAACATAATGTTTAAGGAATTAAAAAGAGAAAACTGCTTAAAGCAAATTCTCTTAACCCTATTTCATTTTTGCCTTTTGAGCACTGCTTCTCCGGGTTTGGAAACCCTGGTGACGCAGTGGTTAAGAGCTATGGCTGCTAACCAAAAGGTCAGCAGTTTGAATCCACCAGGCACTCCTTGGAAACTCTATGGGGTAATTCTACTCAGTACTGTATAGGGTCGCTATGGGTCGGAATCGACTCCAGGGCAACGGGTTTGGTTTTCGGTTTTTTCCCCCAGGTTAATGGTGTTACTTCCCAGAGTCAGCGGTCCTTTGGAGCAATCCAATGCAGCTGAAAATGGCTCTGAACAGTGCCGCCCATGACAATGAGAAAGACAGACAGAGAGATCTAGAAGCCCCCAGAGACTCCAAATTCAAATTACTCTGCTGGAGAACTGATAGCCCAGATTTTCTCCTAACCTGAAGGTAGATATATTACAAAGCTTGATTGCATTCAATTTCCAAGTGGGATCCGGGACTTTTGATTTGTAAAGAAGCATCTGCTTTGCTTAGGCAAGATCAAACTGTAATATGAGGGAGAATTGGAGTGAACTGACCAGGGTGCATCAAAAGTGCTAACAGAAGTTGGAACGAGGACACCGAGGTCTTTGGAAGAGTCTCATACTGTTTAAGCACTGTTTGGAAAATCAAAGTAGAAACTTTAGCTCTAGGATGGGAAATAGTTCTGGTTTCAATGCTAGCTCAAACTGATTAGGAAGGACTGCCATAAGTGTGGTCTAGAGAAAGAGGCTGAGATGAAGCTGCTAGGAAAGGGCTCTGTGATGGAAGAGTGATGGGCTTAGGAAGTGGAAGGAACATGAGCCACAGCTGCGGTGGTGCCACAGAGAACCACAGAGAAGGCTCGCCAGGCCCAGAGAGGCCCCACCTCACTGCAAGGGAAGAAACTCCTCTCCCAAAGGATTCTAATGTCCGCTGAAAAAAAACCCTTGTTTCGCTCTACAAAAACTGCCGCAGCTAAAAATCAACACCTTTCCAAGCAGAATAAAGCCAGGTTTATTTTATTTTACATATTGCCCAGAAGATCCTGGACTCTTGCTCTTCTGTGAGGAATGCTCTCAGTGGTTAATCCTAGCAAACATAATTTTCACTAATATCCAGCAGTTAAAGTCTCTTTTGGAATAAAATGCTGTTTTAAAGAGAGCCAAGTGTGGAAAATACCAGACTGTGTTTTGCCTATCAGGAGGGCCCCACACTCATTTTGAGATACAACTGAAAGTTATTTTTTGAATGTTGGTGACAGAGTGGCACTGATCAGAACACTGATCTTCCATCTTCAAAATGACTCACTGGCATTTTGCCTTCTTGGTAAGCTTCCAGAATGAAGCCAAAAATGAAGGCACAAAGGCACCTAACCTTTGACTTTGGCCTCACTGTCATTATGCTTTAATCAAAAACGTAAAGGAATGACACACTGAGCTCAAGCACAGTCTAAGCAAACCTAAAAGCTTTCACTGCGGCCCCTTGCTAGTTGATTCCAATTCAGATGGTCCACTGAGCCGCTGGGAGGGAGCGGCAAACTTTGTCTCCCTTTTTTATGTTGTTTTTAAATGAAATGTTTTAGGAACTAAGAAGAAAGTTTCCTGTTGGCCTGCTTCACCAGTAAATAGAAAACTACTAGCTGCTCAGGTATGGCTTTTCTGGGAATCTATCCTGCTGCTCTACATCCCAGGCCTCCAGGGAATGGTTCCACGGTTCACTAGAGCAAGTGAAGGAAAGGACAGAGGCCGGCAATTACACACGGATTGTGAATCATTTCCTGCAGCATAATTAGGCTTCTGGAATTTTTACAGGGTCTGTCTACAGAGGCTGTTCAAAGTCCCAGAGAAACAATGCTTACCATGCTCATGGATTACCCTTCAAAAGGATATTCGGCAAACATTAAAATAAGGCAGTATAGGGGCACGTTCGCCTTCAGGGACGTTTGTGCATTAAGCATTAAGCATGAGCCTTTTCCTGTAGGTTCCCATAGGATTTCATCACCAGTTGCTGTTGAGTCGATTCAACTCATGGCGACTCCATGTGTTGAGAGTAGAACTGTCCTCCGTTGGGTTTTCAGTGGTCGATTTTTTGGAAGTAGATTGCCAGCCTTTCTTTCAAGGCACCGTGGGTGGATGTGAACCTCCAACCTTTTGGTTAGCAGCCGAGCTCATTAACTGTTGACACCACCCAGGGACTCCTCGGATAGCATAGGTATGTTGCTGTGTGTGCTCAAATAAAAAGCCTGAGAAGATATGTATACCAAGGTGTTAATGGCTATTTTCAGGTTAAGGTATAATGAGTTTTCCTTCCTTTCTTTCTTCTTGGATTTTCCTAGTTTTCTCCTTTATGCACCTATTACTTTTATGTGTTTGCAAAAACACTTGCTGGGTTCCCTGGGCACAACTAAGTGGGTATTTAGACCATGAAACCTCTTCCTACTCCTGATCTTGCCCTACAGCCCTCCGGGTGCCTATGACTTGCCACGCTGGCTCTGAGGTAGACAAGGAATTTTTAAGAACAAGACCCCAAGTTGAGTCCTAGCACTGATACCTACTATTCAAGTGACCTTTGGACATTTGGTTAATTTAATGAGCCTGTTTCCTTGCCTATTAATGAAGAACCTAATACTACCTAAACTCAAGCACTGCAGTGAGGTGGCAAATGAGTATCATACTATCAATCTAATGAGATCAAATGAGTATTTAATTGAAAAATATTTGCCAGCTGTATGATAACTGTTAGCTCTTATCATAATTCCCTTTCTGTAGCACTGTCCACACAGGAACAGGAAGAGTAGAGAGGACCCAAGGCCAGTGTGTCAAGATTACTCCTTACAACTGGGTGAGGGCATATGGAGTGTAATCATGCTTTTTGACAGAAATGCTTGGTGCTCAATTTAATTGATGCCATTTTAGTCAAATTAACATTGAACTACTCAGGATTATATAATAATTAAAATATATTCTTAATTATATTATATTTTAGTTATAACTAGTACTGAGCCAAGCAGGCTATCAAGTTAGACAAGTTTAACCAAAACACCCAGTTATACAAGAGTAGGAGATAGACAAAACAAAACAAAAAAATCAAACCTGTTGCTGTTGAATCGACTCCGACTCATAGCAACCCTATAGGACAGAGTAGAACTGCCCCACAGAGTTTCCAAGGAGCGCCTGGTAGATTTGAACTGCCGACCTTTTTTTGGTTAGCAGCCGTAACTCTTAGCTACTATGCTACCAGGGTTTCCAAAGATAGACAAAAGGGCTCCTAATTTGGGATGCATAGACCCCAAAATGTGACCCATGAGCTTGGTTGGGAAAAAAGGCAACATCTTTATTTTAATAACCTCCAACTAAAATTAATCATTTCTTTCCATTTTGAATGTAGGCAAGAAATCACAGTAGAATTAATATTAGTAACAGAACCTATAATTTTGTCATCTTTAGAAACTACAGATATTTTCATATCACATTACAGTTACTGCAGATATCTTGAAATATTTAGGTTCTTTTTTTTTTTTTTAATATTATGGTAGTTAATAGACCTGCTGCTTAATCTTGTTACTTAATGGTTTAATAACAGAGCACATACATTATTATAAAAATTAGGTTTCTTAAAGATTTTGATAACTATAATTCAATATAAGTTGTTTCCATTATATTACTATATATTTTGTCTTATGCATTTCAAAGCATTATTTTGAAAAGAGGACCCTAAAACTTCATCAGGTTGACAAAGGGGGTTCACGGGATGTGTGTGCACATGCACACAGACACATAACAGTTAAGAATCCATAGAGGGTCCTTAGGCCTGTTATTTAAGCATGCACCTTCTTGTTTTTGGTAAAAATGTTGGGCGTCTGGCAAGTTTATCTATGCCTTGGTCAAATTTGGTTCACAGGCCACTTTCCAGGTACTTTGGCCTTAATGATTCCAATTTGAAATATACTAACTGAAGCCAACATCTATCTCACTGATTTGCTATTACTTTTGGGTCTTTGGAGGAAAAACAAAACTCATTGTTAGAAATAGGTAGGTAAACGTGTTAATTTCTACATCCAAGAGATCTATCCATCCATCCATCCATCCATCCACCCGCCCATCCTTCTATCAAATCTTCAGAGTATACACTTTGTGCCAACTAGTGTGATCTAGGAAAAAAAAAAAAAATTCAAACCCATTGCTGGAGAGTCGGTTTGATTCATGGTGATCCCATGTGTTTCAGAGTAGAACTGTACTCCATAGGGTTTTCAATGACTGTAATCTTAGGAAAGTAGATTGCTACGGTGTTTCTTCCAGCGCCTCTGGGTGGATCTGAATTGCCAACCTTTTAGTTAGTAGTCCATTACAAACTGTGCCAGTGATGTGAAGAGGTTCATAAAGCAGCCCCTCCCAGAAGACCCACCACCAGAAGACACCATCACTGTGGCCCCCCACTTGCCAGAGACAAAATGGTGTCTAGATGTAACCTGGGACTAGAAGGGGAAGATACTGGGGTAAAAGTTGGAGGAGTACAGATATTAGGACTGTTTTAAGAACTACTAGCTGTGAAACATGAAGAAAGTGGCATACGAACAGAAGGAACAGTTTATGAAATGTACTGAGACATAGCCAAATGTGGTCACTGGCTACAGTGTGTGGGAATTATACCACAGGGTCAAAGCAGCACATTAAAGTCAGATTGGCATTCTCTAAAAACCCCAGAACCGCTCTGTGTGAAATTGGTCTTGTGCCTAGGGTTAGACAGAACACAGCCATGTTAATAAAAATAGCGATCCAGAATCATTCTTTTGACAGTGAACTGTTGACCCCAAGGAAGAATATCTGCATAAATGTACAAGCTTCACTGCAAAAGGAAAAATACATAAATGCATCTTGTTTATTATTACTCAAATCTTTGTTCTCTGCTTTCTTACAGGGCAGGCATAGATAAGTTCTTTTGTGATGTTGTTGTTGCCCCTGACTCAGGGTGACCCCATGACAATGGAAAGAAATGCTGCTTAGTCCTGCACCATCCTCATGATTGGTTGTGGATTGAACTGTTGTGATCCTTAGGGTTTTCACTGACTGATTTTTGGAAGTAGATTGCCAGGCCTTTTTTCCTAATACTAGAAGCTAGTTCACAAAAGGCCTGAAGACATGTGCAACAAGAGGTAAGAAGTACAGTGTCTAATCTACTTGAGCACACAGACGAATGCTAAAAGCTTTGTGAATTTTATTTTTTAAGAAAAGTGGAGAACCACTCAAAATTTACCAAATGTTAACATTTCGCCTCGTTTACGTTTTCTTTCTATATATATACATAGAAGCTCTGATGGCACAGTAGTTAATAGCTCGCCTGCTAAACAAAATGTTAGCAGTTCAAATCTACTAGCCTCTCCTTGGAAACACTAAGAGGCAGTTCTACTCCGTTCTATAGTGTCATTATGAGTCGGAATCGACTTGATGGCAATAGCTTTGGTTTGGTTTATACATACATATACTGTTGTTGTTGAACCTTTGAAAAGGAAGTTGTGATTTTTACTTTTCACAGGTCTTTCTCCACTATCGCAGATATCTGAAATTTGCTTCTCAAAAGGTGAAAAACATTTTGAAGTTTTCAGTAGCATTTCAGTCCTCTAACTTTTCAAACAGCTGGTAGAAGATCACTTTGTAATTGTGTATTGGGTTCCAAGATCAGCCCTACTTCTTAATGGTAGTATGTCCTTTAGCAAGTCATTTAGTCATTCTCAAACTCAGGTTACTCATCTGTTGCAGGAGCCAATTATACCTACCTCCGCATACTGCAGTGCAGATTAAATAAAATACTGCAGAAAACTCTTTTTAAACTGTAAATTTTCTGTGTATATACAAATATTATTCACAGTACCAATGAAGTAACATTGGTTCACCAGTGGCTGTCAAGTTGATTCCAACTCATGGCAATCCCATGTGTGTCAAAGTAGAGCTATGCTCTAGTAGAACTAGGCTGTGACCTTTTGGAAACAGATGGCCAAAACTTTCTTCTGAGGATCCTCTGGGTGGATTCGAACAGCCAACCTTAAACTTAGTAGCTGAGCACTTAACTATTTGTCACCCAGGGACTAACACTGATTCAGGTTCTCCTAATTACAAATTGGCCCTAATACTACGTGCAACCGCATACCTTTAGATATCTGGTGGTACCTACAACAGGACTGGTATTTAGTAGGCAGGAAGGCAGGGAGCTTCTGTGTGTGTCTCTGATCCAGAATTGCCATCTTTAAAGCAGGGTTCTCAAACTTCAGAGCATCAGAATCACCTGAGGGCTTGGTAAAACACAGACTGCCGGGTCCTACCCCAGAATTCCTGATTCAGTAGGTCTGGGCTGGGCCTTAGGATCTGCATTTCTAACAAGTTCCCTAGTGATGATACTGCTGGTTCCAGGACCACACTTTGAGAACCCAATGCTCTAACGCTCATATGGGGGGATCTGTTTCATAGATGCTCATATGTGGGAGAAAGCTAAGCTCTATACTCTACAGGGGTACTTTGCAAACCTAATGGGCATACAAATTACCCAGGGAATCTTGCTAAAATGTGTATTTGGAGTGAACAGAACTGAAGTGGAGCCCACAGTTCTGCATTTCCCAAAGCTCACGGGTTATGCTTGTACTGCTGGTCTACTGATCATACTTTGACTAACTAGGGTGAAGAGTACATCTCACAACAATTCATTTGCTTCCTATTAAAACAGAAAAGGCTGTTCCCTATTTATAACTAAACATTCCAAGCTTCTTGCTCTCAACCACTTGTCTGCTTTCAGATAACATGAACAGTGAGTTTAACTCTGCAGGAACCAAGTTTTTCTTTTTTTTTTCTTTTTAATCTTATTTAAAGATAAAAGTATTTGCAAAAGTTCATGCAATACAAAAAGATAACTGAAAAACTTCTGCTGTGCATATCTGGCTTTCGCCTGCCAAAGACACAGATTTTATGAGAAGGGACAGAGCAGTATATTGTCCCATCACTTCAAATGCTTTATGAATGAAATCATCATGGAAGAACTCACTCTCCTAACTTCAAATAAAAGAGGCCATCCCAGACATTTTACATTTTTTATTACTGTGGGAGGGGCGGGGGAGAAAAGAACTATTTCATACGCAGAACTATTAGAACTTGCTAATGATTTGAATAAATAGGGGGTTAAAAAAAAGTGACAGATTTCAATGATGAATGGCATTAATAAGATAATAATTTCATTCACAGGAGGGAATTGGGAAGGGTTGGTAGGCTTGAGGAAAGAGACAGTGGTAAGATTAATACTTCACATTTGAATTTGGTAAGTATGGAGTCTCAGGGATCTTTCCAGTAAATAGTTGGAAACATGGGAGTGTGGTTCACGGAAGCCAAGGGAGAAGAGGATTTCAAGAAAGTGGGTGTAGTCACCCCTGCCAAGTGCTGCTGATATAATGATCTATGTTGATTGAGCGTGGGAACCATATGCAAAATAATAAGCAGCCTTCAAAAAGAGCAGTTTTGGTAGAATAGGGATGTTAAAATGCAGAGTTAAGAAGTGAGACAGTAATGGTCGTAAGATATTGTAGTATTTGTTCTTTCTAGTTGTTCTTTCTAGATATTAGGTGGAAAACAAAGATTAAATAGCAAGGAAACTAAAACAATCTTAAACTAATGAGCATTAGAATCATTTGGAATCTTGTTTTAACACAGATTTCTGTGCCCCACTCCCAGTGTTTCTGATTCTGTAGGTAGACGTGGAGCCCAAGAATTTCTTATACATTCTCAGTGCTGATGCAGCTACTTTTGGCACTGTTGACATTTGAGTCAGATAATTTGTTTTGGGGGGTGCTCTTCTGTGCATTACAGAATGTTTAGCAATGTACCTGACCTCTACCCACTAGATGCCAATAGCACATGCCCAGGTGTGACAACCAAAAGTGTTTCTAGGCATCATCAAATATCCCCTGTGGGTCAAAATTGCCCCCCAGTTGAGAATCGTTGATTTAGATAATTCAGTTAATCAGAAAGAGACAGTCTGCAAGTAGATCCAGAACACCAGTAGAGGGGCTTGGTCTGGAAAATAAGGTTTGTGCACCACAGTGGAGCAATGGGACAGAGCCTACCAAGTAGGTAATACTAGTTGTAAATTTGATGCTTGGAAATGAAATTATCAGGTTATGAGTGAGGGCTTTACTTTCAGCTTTTAAAGTGCTAACCACCAAAAATCAAGTTGGAACTAACATCCAGTGTAATTCCAGGTTGCTTCTTGGTTTCTGCATCCTGGAGCCCTGAGGTTTTCTAGTAAATTATCCCCAACTGGTGAATGCCTCTTTGTCTTTTAAGATGTAGGCCTCCTGGATCATTGCCTCACTTATATTTAAGTGTTCTCAGTTGTGAGTTCTTTATTCTGAAGGCCCTTCGATTTGTTAGACAAAACAATATTCTGCATCAGGAGGGCAAGTCTCAATATTCCATGACCAAAAAAGTTTTTCCAAAGAAAAAAATACAGCGGAGCTTAGTGAGTTTTTGTGAATGGAGATCTTGCAACCACAGACCTTTAGGTCTTTGAACAGCACATGTTTATGGAAATAAAGGCCCTAATCCTCCTCTGTGTATTAAAATCAAGGCTGTGTCACTTAAATTCGGGGTCCAGGGCAAGCAGCATTTGCAACACCTAGGAGCAGGTTAGAAATGCAGAATCTCAAGACCACTCCTCCTCCCCCCTGCCCTGATCTACTGAGTCAGAAGCTGCCCAAGCGATTCATGTCAACATTAAAGTTTGAAAACCAGTGAGTTAAGGTTCAGTCCCTGGGTGGTGCAAATGTGCTCGGTTGATAACTAAAAGGTTGAAGGTTCAAGTCCACCCAGAGGCATCTGGGAAGAAACGCCCAGAGACCTACTTCTGAAAAATTAGCCATTGAAAACCCTATGGAGCTCAGTTCTACTCGGACATACCTGGGGTTGCCATGAGTCAGAGTCAACTAGAAGGGAACTGGTTTGATTTTTAAGGCCCTGAACTCACCATGGCTCTCAGGGCTCTCAAGGCATCACATACTACTGTTCAAAATAGAGCTTTGGCATTGAATTGTATGACTTTAATAAATGTCCATCTTCCTCTCTAGATTGACACCCTACAAGGGCAAATCTGTTATACCCCAAGCCATGCACGTAGCTGTCATTAGGTGCCATTGCACTGATTTAGACTCATAGCGACCCCATGTGACAGCACAGAATGGCCCCATGGGGTTTCTAGGCTGTGATCTTTAAGGAAGCAGGTCACCAGGTCTTTCTCCTGAAGAACAGCTGGGTGGGTTTGAACCACCAACCTTTCAGTTAGCAGCCAAGTGCTAACTGCACCACTGGGGTTCTTTATGAACATAGTAGAAGCCTCGGTGGTGCAGTGGTTAAAGCACTTGGGTGCTAACTATAAGGTCAGAAGTTTGAACTCACCATCTACTCTGTGGGAGAAAGATGTGGAAGCCTGCTTCGTAAAGACTTACAGCCTTGGAAACCTTATAGGGTCACTATACCAAAAAAAAAACCCAGTGCCGTCAATTCCGACTCATAGCGACCCTATAGGACAGGGTAGGACTGCCCCACAGAGTTTCCAAGGAGCACCTGGCAGATTCGAACTGCCGACCCTTTGGTTATCAGCTGTAGCACTTAACCACTATGCCACCAGGGTTTCCATAGTAGGCATTAATTTGACAGCCGTGGGTTTTGAAGTGCTCTAAAATCCATTAAACAAGTTAATGAACTGGACCCTGGAATCTCATACTTGGCTGTTGCCTCCACCAATCTCAAATGGGTTTCAGAAGAAGTTTAAATTCTTAATAAACATCACTCAGAAAACCTGAATGTTCTTAGGTCTCAGAGATGATTATGAAGAATCTTTGAGAAAAGGAAACATGCAATTTTTTCTTTATCTTAAGCATGAAATATGTATTCATCCCAGATGAGTCTCCTACTCACTGAGGGTGCTCTGAATATTGGAAAGAAAGCACCCTTTGAGCATATTCTCTAAAATTTTTCAGGCTTAATTTTAATCTTGCATGGTTTCATTACTTTTATTTCTTTAAGTAGTTCTTTGCCCCATCAGGAAAAGTTATTGGAGTATAAGTAAAATGTCACAAATGAACGAAATCAGCCTTAGTAAAGACTTATTTTTCACCCACAGTTCATATTTATTCATGTGTTTACTGATAGCTTATCTTGTCTTTCCATAAAAAGGATTTAGGCAAATATTTACAACTAAATGGTACACGGGCATACCTCGTTTTATTATGATTCACTTTATTGCACTTTGCAGATAATGCATTTTTTACAAATTGAAGGTTTTTGGCAACCCTGCATTGAGCAAATCTATTGGTGCCATTTTTCCAAGAGCACGCATTCACCTTGTGTCTGTGTGTCACTTTTTGGTAATTCTCATAGTATTTCAAACTTTTTCATTATTGTTACATATGTTATGGTGATCTGTGATGAGTGATCTTTGTGTTACTATTATAATTGTTTTGGGGTGCCATGAACCATGCCCATATAACATGGCGAACTTAATCAACAAATGTTGTATATGTTCTGACTGCTCTACCAACTGGCCATTCCTCCGTCCCTCTCCTTCTCCTTGGGCCTACCTATTCCCTGAGACACAACAATATTGAAATTAGACCAATTAATAACCCTACAATGGCCTCTAAGCATTCAAGTAAAAGGAAGAGTTGCACACCTCTCACTTTAAATCAAAAGCTAGAAATGATTAAGCTTAGTAAAGAAGGCATGACGAAAGCCAAGACAGGCCAAAAGCTAGGACTCTCGTGCCAGTTAGCCCGGTTGTGAATGCAAAGGAAAAGTTCTTGAAGGAAATTAAAAGTGCTACTCCAGTGAACACATGAATGATACTGCTGATATGGAGAAAGTTTTAGTGGTCTGGATAGAATATCAAACCAGCCACAACATTCCCTTAAGCCAAAGCTTAATCCAGACCAAGGCCCTAACTCTCTTGAATTCTACAAAGGCTGAGAGAGGGGAGGAAGCAGCAGAAGAAAAGTTTAAAACTAGCAGAGTTTGGTTCATGAAGTTGAAGGAAAGACATAACATGAAGTGCAAGGTGAAGCAGCAAGAAGCTGCAACAAGTTATCCAGAGGATCTAGCTAAGATAATTGATGAAAGTGGCTACACTAAACAAAAGATTTTTAACGTACATGGAACAGCCTTATGTTGGAAGAAAATGCCATCTAGGACTTTCATAGCTAGAGAGGAGAAGTCAATGCCTGGCTTCAAAGCTTCAAAGGAGAGGCTGGCTCTCTTGTTAGGGGCTAACACAGCTGGTGATTTTAAGTTGAAGTTAATGCTCATTTACCATTCCAAAAATGCTAGGGTCCTTAAGAATTGTGCTAAATCTACCCTGTCTATATTATATAAACGGAACAACAAAGCCTGGATCACAGCACATCTGTTTACAACATGGTTTACTGAATATTTTAAGCCCACTGCTGAGACCTACTGCTCAGAAAAAAAGATACCTTTCCAAATATTATTGCTCATTGATAACGCACCTGGTCACCCAAGAGCTCTGATGGAGAAGTACAGGGAGATTGTTGTTTTCATGGCTGCTAACACAACATCATTCTTCCGCCCATGGATCAAGAAGTAATTTCAACTTTCAAGTCTTATTATTTAAGAAATACATTTCATAAGACTATAGCTGCCATAGGTAGTGATTCCTCAGAAGGATCTGGGCAAAGTAAATTGAAAACCTTCTAGAAAGGATTCACCATTCTAGATGCCATTAAGAACATTCATGATTCACGGGAGGAGGTCAAAATATCAACATTAATGGGAGTTTGGAAGAAGTTGATTCCAGCCTTCATGGATGACTTTGAGGGGTTCAAGATTTCAGTAGAAGAAGAAACTACAAATGTGGTGGAAATGGCAGGAGAACTAGAAGTGGAGCCTGAAGATATAACTGAATTGCTGCAATCTCATGATAAAACTTTACCAGATGAGGAGTTGCTTCTTATGGATGAGCAAAGAAAGTGGTCTCTTGAGATGGAATCTACTCCTGGTGGAGATGCTGTGAACATTGTTGAAATGACAACAAAGGATTTAGAATATTACATAAACTTAGTTAATAAAGCAGCAACAGGGTTTGAGAGGATTGACTCCAATTTTGAAAGAAGTTCTACTGTGGGTAAAATGCTATCAAACAGCCCTGCATCTTTCATGAAAGGAAGAGTCAATTGCTGCAGCAAATTTCATTGTCTTATTTCATGAAATTTCCACAGCCATCCCAAACTTCAGCAACCACCACCCTGATCAGTCAGCATCAACACTGAGGCAAGATCCTCCACCAGGAAAGATGATGACTTGCTGAAAGCTCGGAGGATAGTTAGCATTTTTTAGCAATAAAGTAATTTTAATTAAGGTATGTACATTGTTTTTATAGGCATAATGCTACTGCACACTTAATAGGCTACTGTACAGTGTAAACATAACCTTTATATGCACCGGGAAACCAAAAAGATTGTGACTTACTTCATTGCATTATCTGCTTTTTTGTGGTAATCTGGAACTGAACTCGCAGTATCTCTGAGGTATGCCTGTATAACAAAACATAAAGCAACCTGCTAACTAAGACATGGCTTACAGTGATCTTCTGACCTCTTTCCCTGTGAATGCTCATGAAAAAATGACTCATATTTTATCATCTAGAAAGCATAATAATATAGTCTTCAGTCTTCCAAGCTGTAAAGGGCATTCTACAATAGATGGCTTTTGTGGAAAACATCAATGAACTATCCCAATCCTCTTCTCCCGATCACAAAAAATAAAACTCAAAACAAGAAGAAATGGACAACCAGTATTATTAACAGTGTTTTTAATTTACAAAGAGTTATTTTTATTTGGCCGTTTTGGAAAACCACTAACATTTTTCACTTTATAAAACATTAAATAATAAACAAGATGTTATACAGTACTTTGGATAACTTCTTCCATCATCTTAGTGCAATGTAATATTGGCACCTAAAAGTGAAATTTTCAATTATTTCCCCTTTCTTCTTCAGCTGTGCAGTTACATGACCAAAAAGGAAATTAATCATTAAAACATGGATCTAAGGCCATATTTTCTGGCCTCTACTCAAAGGCTCAATGATTTATATTTCCCCTCTAAACTCCCCCGCCCCAAGTTAAATTATGAAAGACATTCTATTGTATATTGTTCACACATGCACACACACATACACACAAATTTTTTTTGTGGGAATTAGGAGATTTCAATTAACAAGAGAAACTGAATTACACTGATTAGGTGAAGGAAAGTCCTGGGCCTAGCATTTTTTTCAGTAGCCAAATTAATTTCTCACATACAAAGCAGAGAAAATACTCCAGAAAAGAACTGTGTCCCTTGACAAGGTCTCTTTGAAAAACAAAAACATCATCCATGGAGCAAGTTAAAGGTTTAATTAAACCTTTACTGGGGCGGGGGCTGCCAGCACATTAGGACATTATTGAGATACTAAAATATTCATGATAGTCTCTTTTGGAATAAATAGTTTTCTTTCTTTTTTTCTTTTTGTTCTAATATTGCTAGGCATGCCATAAAGGGAGAGACATTTCAGTGAGTTCACCATTTGGTGGGCTCTTCCCCTTTCACCCCTCTCTATGACTTACCATAAGGGTGCCTATGGGGAAATGCCTAAATTACATTGTGGCCTAGTCCAAATTACTTTGTTCTTAAGATTTTCATTGAATTACTATTCAATTAACTATTAGGATCAAAATACTTTGAGGTAAGAACATCTTTAACCATCTTAAATAAATTTGTATCTCATTTTTAAGAAGCCTCAAAAAAAAAAAAAATACCACAAAATTCACACTCTTTTTCTAAAGGATTCTACTTTAACAACTGTCCCTGCCAGGAAATGCTCCCTCATACTCCAGCCTAAGCCTGTTTCCTCTTGTTCTATTCTTGGTGCATATGGAGAACAGCTGGTCACCATCCTCTCTGTCCCAACCCTTCATATACTTGAAAACCATCAATGGTTTGCCCCTCAGTCTTCTCTTCTCCAGGCTGAATAATCCCAGTGCCTTTAATTTTTCATCATAGATCTTTTTTTCCAACCCTTTAATCATCTTTGTGATTCCTGGCAAAAACAGCAGAAAATATTTTGATTACTTGAGCAGAAATGAAAAAAAAAAAAAAAAACTTCAGGAGTAAGTTGCCTTTTAAAAGTCATACATATATTTTAAATAAAGGTAAAATATGAAGAGAGGAAATATAGTTGAAGGTTCATGGACCTTAGAACTCTAATCTTATCCCGCTCCGATAATGTGTGTGAATCTCATTCCAACATCCACTACTTCAAAGCACAGGACTGACTTCTTTTCCCATCCTGACATGATAGCACATAAGTTATGAACTAGATCTGCCTAAATTTATACTGAAAAAAATGAGCATGAAAAACTGTTCCCTCACCATGCTTCCATAAAACAAAACAGAATCACTTCGATAAAACAACCAGAATTTTCACAAAGGTTCTTAAATATTAACAGAGAGTGCCATGTAATTATGGTAAAAGCTGTTGTTTTGAAATTATAACTTGAAACACGGAGGGGTATATGTGTTAACAATGGTTTCTTGTCTACCTGAATGGTTTGTAAAAATCAAACTCAAAACCATTAAAAAACATATATATATATATATAAATATCACTCCACTATCACAACCTGACACTTCTTCCAATTTTCTCTTGCTGCCAATGTAAGATCATGAAACTAGTTGGCATTTCACCACGTATTTTTTAACTGAAGAGATCACCAGCTGCCTTTTACTTTGCAACTAGAGTCTGTAAATATTAGAAACACGTAAATACTTAATACCAATAGCACATTTACACAAAACACAATACTACTAACAAGGGATTCCATGCCTGTTCTACATAATTGTCTTTAAAATAAAAATACAGATAACAAGGTAAGAATAAATGCACCTTGGTATGTTACACACCCTTCTCTTATAAAGTAAATGGCGGTAAAAGTCAGAGTTCAGGTCCAAGCCAGAACTTACTTAAATGAAGAGGATAAACCAAGCACAGTGTGTATCATAAGGAGAGTCAATACTACACACGGTACAACACTGAACAGATAATGGGATGGCCATTTGCACATAAGATTTCTTTTGAAAACTTCTCCCATAATTTGCTATAAAGAGCACCTTATAACCAGGATGAAGAGTTGTGTGGGTCACACATGCAGAAGGCCTTCCTAAAAGTGACACGGGATGGAAGGTAACACCGAATGATGGCTGGGATGTGTTTACGAGTGCCCCTTCTATTTCAAGGAGGGTTTCACTGTTCATTGGGATTGCACAAAAACGGCCAGCAAGATGTGGGTCACCAACCAGGCTTTCTCCTGACCCACTAACCCACTCTTCTCCTAGGCCTGATAAAAGAGAGGAGAGGAGAGGACATGAGGGCTGGAAAAAGAAGAGAGAGCAACATAGGAGTTCATTGCTAGTTCTGGAGTTGCTAGCGTTCTTCAGAGCAGTGGCCTTTTTTCAAGCTCACATCATCCAATCCAATCTCCCCAGTGTGACCACGCCTTTTTTCACCTTTGAAGATGACCTAGGGAGAGAATGCATACACCAGTCAAGCATCCTCTCTGTCCCTTTCCGATGCTCACTCATTTAGCAAGCCTTCTTTATAACAGCTGAATATTAAACTTCTTTAACAGAAGAAAAGACTGAAGCATGGCAACTGGTGTCATCTAAAAAAGAAAGGCTTTCCTTTGGTAGGAACTTAAATCACCAGTAATCTGTCAGCGCACATTACTCAGAATCAGTTACTGTTTAAAAAGACACTCTATAGGCTCCTTCAATTTAAGAAGGGTTATGAAGCAGATACTTTTGTCAAAGATTACCCAGGTTAGAAGTCAGAAGAGTGTGCTGGAATATAAAAGTACAGAAATTAAGAGCCAAAGCTCTGGAAGACCATAATCATGCAGCCTATTTTAGATGTTTCTGAGTTCCCTCTTTGCGTTAATATAGCTTTGTTTCCTAAAATTGGAAAAGAAAAAATCAAACTCCATAATCCAATCACAGTCTTATTTTTACCTATGTAAAGAGCAAAAACTTTCACTATTCTTGTACTTTATCTTCTATAGAGCATCCCTGGTTCTTTAAAACAAGAGAAACTTGTCAGTGCTATGACTTGAAACAATTGATTATCTTGCTTTATTTCTCCAAGTAATACAAATATTATGCAAAAATTTAGGAAAAAATATCAAAGAGTAAAACAAAACCCAAATACTACTGTTATAGAGTGTATTAACGGAGTCTATCTTCTTTCTAAAATAGTTTCTATGAACTAATCTTATAAGCATAAATGTAGACTCTTCTAACAGCAAAAGTTGTATAAACATCAACATAAAGAAGACCCTTTCTGCAAATACAATCATGATCTTGGTGGGGTATTATAGACCATTTCTCCTGCTCCTTGATTACTTAGAATAAAATTTATATAGTCAATCAAGGCTTTTCCCACACCCTGTCCTGAGTAGAATAGTGTTTCCAAGGGTATTGTTCTCGGTTTCCACCCAAGGCTGCTTAACTATGATCTTTGGAGGCAGAGGAAAAGAAAACTGAGCTTTAAACGAACAATTCAAAAGAGAAAAATAAAACTCTCCTAGGGTAATTCATGATAGTAAAAGTTTGAAATTGAAGGAATTGAAGGAGAAGGAAAAGCAGGTACGGTTAAGCTCATCACCGCCACCCTTTGAAATATCTGATTTACTTATTTATTTTTTACTCATTCTATTCCTGTTTTTTTTTTTTAAAGAACAACATTAAGAAAAAGGAGGCCTTGCCAGGGTGGGGGTGGTAGTACTCACTGATTGCAATGAAGAAGCAGAAAAGAATTACAGAAAGTGACAATGAATGAAGTCATAAGACCCAGGAAAAGAAAAAAAAAAAAAAACCTTTGTCTGAATTTGAATTAATGAAGAGACAAACCCATTGCTGTTGAGTCAACTCCAACTCATAGTGACCCTATAGGACAGAATAGAACTGCCCCATAGAGTTTCCAAGGAGCACCTGGTGGATTCAAACTGCCAACCTTTTCGTTAGCAGCCATAGCTCTCAACCACTATGCCACCAGGGTTTCTATGAAGAGACAAGGCTTCTTCAAATTCAGACCCCAGAGCTCTCCTATTAAAGGAAAACTGCCAGGCTCTGCCTCCTTTGCGGTTCTACTTACGCTCTTGACGTCAGCCCCTCGCAAGGTGATCTGGGTTTGCCTCCAGCCATGGCCACCATTTCTTCCCCATAGGGCTGCTCCATGGGCACCGTGTTTTCTCACAAACACCTGGAGTGTGCCGGAGTGCAGCCCAGTCACCTTGTGCCTGAACGACAGGCACAGGTCCCCTGAATGCATGAGGTGGCCGAGAGGTAGTACCAAGCGAGCAGCTTTTCCCCCTGGGCCTTTGGCAGCTGAGACTGTCAGATATTGTCCACCTGGAATGGGAAAAGCAGGGCTGTGTGTGTACATGCCGACATCCCTTTCTAGCACAAACAGCATGGACAGAAGTTTAACTTTTTTGTTTTAAGAAGCTGCAGACTTGATAGCCATTTGTAAATAAATCTAGATTTTGAAAGGTGCAAAATATGCCTTATTTTTATGCATGTCTAAAATTCTATGGTTTAGTGTTTACAGCAAACACTCTTATTTTACTTACAGAAGGTAGAAGTTACGCTGAAAAAAAAAAAAAAAAAACTAGTGCCATCGAGTCGTTTCTTCTAAGGACACATAATAACTAGTAATCCAAAAAAAAAAATTTTTTCTTTTTCTTTTTTTTTTTTTAAGTGATGACTATTTCCAATGGAATACGGTCATATACATGGGCATATACACACATATGCACACTTGCCACCTCCTGAGTCTCACCAATTTACAGTTGTGTTGTCCAAGACGGCTGGATGGTTTGCTATAACTGACTCTACGTTGCTAGGAAGGATTTTCTATGGAGAAAGCTAACCTCAGGGCAATGAAGCAGATGATTATTTATTCCCTCCTTCTTCCGCCTTTTTATTATTTTTTTGGAAATTTTGAAAAAGAGACCCTTAAAAAAAAAAGTGTCGATTTCCTATACTTCTCACACTGGTGTAACCTAACCTAGGCATACGCAGAGGTGTTCTGGGCTTAACGAAAATTCCTCCACAACCTCCTGGAGCTGCAACTTTGTTTGAAGGTTAAGTAGTTTAAAACATCTTTATATTAAAACAAATTCATAACATTATATATATATGTATAAAAAACTCAAAACTCATTGTCATTGATATATATATATACATATATACACATATATACATATATACACATACATATACATATATATATATAAAACCCGTTGCCTTCAAGTCAATTCGACTCATAGGCCAGGGTAGAACTGCCTTATAGGGTTTCCAAGGAGCGCCTGGTGGATTTGAACTGCCGACCTTTAGGT
The DNA here is from genome assembly GCF_024166365.1 of Elephas maximus indicus. Classification (NCBI taxonomy): domain Eukaryota; kingdom Metazoa; phylum Chordata; class Mammalia; order Proboscidea; family Elephantidae; genus Elephas; species Elephas maximus. The sequence goes on from NC_064823.1 coordinate 45,656,424, forward strand.
TAGCAGCTCCACTATGCCACCAGGGTTTCCATATATATATATATTCCACTTATAGATAAATGAACAGAAAATATCAATAAAAATTTTCACTCTGGACAGGCCACTCTGATGATGTCCTCAGATCCCTAGGGCTAAAAAGTTTGTTTCCCTCTGTTGTTAGGGAAACTGTAACAATAATAATAAAGTTTAAGCAGCAGCAAAGTCCGGGATACTGCTTCTCAAGAAGGAGAAAGCTGCAAGTAGTATTTTGAAACTCAACCCATGGGCAAATGACAGTGAAGTCACTCCCTTCAGGCTGTTTTAGAGCAGTCAATCTGAAAAGCACACTATGTGTTTCAACATTGATTTGTCCGTTAAGAAAAATGTGATTGGGAAGCTGAACACGTGTGTCGATGCTGGTAGGAACCCCTCTTATGTTTCAGTTAAAAGACAAACTATTATCTCTTTCTTATGCTTAATTTGTATAAGACAACATTATAACATTTGGGATGCCTTCCTACTTTTAAGCATCTTCTCCTCTACCAAGACTCCACTGAGCTCCCAAAAGATCTAACAGGTGACTTTCGTGTCCTTCTTACGTGCCAGGCTCCGTGCTAAATGCTCTACGTGGATCAATGGGTGGCTGGTGCCTTTACAATTTTCCATGGCCTTTGATGTCAACAGTATTGTTACACCTCTTTTGCTTTGGGAAGTTAAGTCACCTAAGGTATCACCCAGCCAGTGGGTGGCAGAATAACAATTTGCGTTTCAAATGGCTTGACCCTACTCATCACGTCCTATGCTGGTTTACATGTTTCTCTTCTTCAGGAGACTGTGAACTCCTTGAAGTTAGAATCAACTTTTCCCCAAAGTTACCCTGTTATACTGCCTGGCATATGGTAGGGGTTTAAGGCTATTTCTTGAATAAATGAGTGATGTTCTACGAACACAGCAAAAACTGCAGAGAAACAGGTCCTTGACTCATGTACTTGAACAAAAACACCACACACACAGACACATAGACATACACACACACACAATTTCCTACCCTTGTTCCCCGCCCCTCTGAATTAATTAAACCAATATTTAGGACCAAAACATTTACACAGACTTTAAATGTCTCCCCATAAGTCAGCTTTTGAATCGCTTCAAGTATTTTAGTTAAGACTGAGATATAAGGCTATTACACTTAACCTGAAATTTTTAAAAAACAAGGATTATCTTAACTCCCTGTGGAATGTACATGAATATTATTCTGCCAGACAGTGTCTGCTAACAAGACAAGCTAACAAACCAAGGCAGCCAAATAAAAGTTTCAAATAATCCTTTTGCACAGATAATATAAAACATGAGATAAACGAGGCTACAATTTTCCTCTGTGGAGCTGCTCTGTGAGCACTCAGTGTGTGTGTTTTAACATGAATTCTTTCACCATGTAATAAAAGGAATGCCACAAAGTTGGAACAGTAGCAAAGGGATAAACAGATCAAGCACCCCTAAACAAGCTACCTATTAAAACAAAATTTGCTTCTGATTCTAAAATACTTATTTAAAAAATAAAATTATTTTAAATATTTTAACTGTTTCAGTTCAAAGCATCATAATAACTAAATAATCCTTTGTTTTTTTGTAAATGATAAGACCAAAAACCAAACCCTTTGTCATCAAGTCAATTCTGACTTCCTGCAACCCTAAAGAACAGAGTTAGAACTGCCCCGTAGGGCTTCCAAGGCTGTAATCTTTACAGAAGCAGACTGCCACATTTTTCTCCTGTGGAGCGGCTGGTGGGTTTGAACTGGCAAACTTTCAGTAAGCAGCCAAGCACTGCAAAATCTGACCGGAAATTTAAGTGATAAAATTTTAATGTATATATTTTTAATATTTTACTGGTTTGTAACTTTTTCAAGTTACAAAGAAAATAATATAACGTCGGCTTCTTTAACCTGTTAGCTGTATATTCAAGGATCCTGTGGGGGATTACGCAGTTATTTTCTTTATATTTTATTGCCTAGCTAAAAAACAAACCCAGGTAGAACTAAGATCATTATTGTTTGCTGGTATTTATGCTTCGAATGCAAATAGCTTAATATTTTCCAAAAAAGAAGTAATATATACCAATTGCAAAAAAGAAATAAAATAGAAAAGCATAAATAAAATTTAAATAAACCATAATCTCAAACTCTAGTGAAAACTGCTGTTAACATTTTGACTTCTGAACTTTTTACTATGTAAATACAGGTACACAAGTGCATATGAATATATATATAGAGAGAGAGAGAGAGAAAAGGAATACTGTATTTGCAGTATATTTTTCATTCTCTCTCTCTATATATACATATATCATAGCCATTTTTCTATGTCAGTAAATAAGATGTTTTTCATAGCTGCAAGTATGCCATTAATAATTCAGTTTTCTACTGAAGAACATTTGTCTTCAAGTTTTCACTATTAAAAAGGATGAAAAATACCATAAAACAGAAAGACAAGCAAAAATTTTAAAAATTACTTACAACAAACAAAAAAGGTCTTTCTTTTTTACATTAAAAAAGAGCTCTTAAAAATAAATAATAAAAATCTAAGACATCACAGAAAAAGTAATTCTAAAATACATGAAAAATGTTAAAATTTTCACAATAAAATGAAACTTAAAATTAAAATGAAATGCGTTTTTCACCTATCAGCTTGGCAAGAATTAAAAAAAATTTTTTTTATAATATCTGTTTTGGGGATGTCACTCAAATATTTTAGGTCTGAGTATAAACTGCTACAATCCTTACGAAGGGTAATTTAGTAATAGCTATCAAAATGCAAAATGCAAATTCCCTTTGACCCACTAATTCCACATCTAGAAATTTTTCCTAGAGATACATTCAAACATACATGAGATGATATATGTACATGGTTATTCACTGCAGCACAGTCTGCAATAACAAAGCCTAGAAACAGCTTAAATGTTCTTCTTTGGAGGGATGGTTAAATACACTGTGCTGTATCTAATATGTAATGGAGTAATGGTTATCCATGAATAAGAATGAGAGTGCTCTGTAGGTACTGATATCAGACAATTTTCAACAACAATGGCTAATACTATCTTACTGGTAACTCTGGGCCAGGCACTACTTTAAGGGCTTTATGTATGTTAAGTAGGTACTGTTGATTACCCACATTTAAGTAACTTTCCCAAAGTCAAAGCTACTAAGTGCCAAAGCTGGGTTTCAGTCCAGGCAGTTCAGCTTCAAAGTCCATGTTCTTCATATTAACTCTTAAGATAATATCACTAAGTAACAAAAGCAAGGTACAGAAGAAGATACCATTGTGTGGACAAAAGGAGTACCACCTCGTGGAAAAGATAACCAAGAAACTGGCTGCAATCGGGGAGGGGAAAGGGGCCAGAGACAAGAATGAGCTTTTTGTTGTTGTTGTTAATTTATTTTCCTTTTATAAGTATTTCAAAATAATGCTTTCAATGCTGCAATAGACCTACTTGTATGTACACATTTACTTGTTTTACATTTAAGTAAATTCCTTGTAATTATCAGTAGCACAGTGCTGAGTCAGTTGCCTTTAATTTTTGATCCCTGGGATCAGGGCTATAGAAAAAGGGCCCCAGGACCAGCACTGAGATCTATGGGAAAAGGGTGTATCTTGGGGCCACACCCTCATGTTGCCAGCATGACACCACACCTGTCAGCAGCACAATTTTCTGTTCCTTAGAAGAAGGTATTAATTTTGGTATTGCCCAATTACGTCTAAGACTGATTATGCTAAACAAAACCGAATGAACACCACAAAGGGCAGTTAGCAAATGCACTTATTTTGCAGCTGTTTCTCAAGGTTTTCAGTTTACTTAATTGCAGATTTTCCTGGAGCTATTAGCATATAACAATATTTGCAAATCTGGATCCTGAAAAAGAAATGCACTATTAAAATCAGTCATATCTGTGAAAATCACAACAGATGTTCCTTTATAAACAGTATAATTTAGATAGAAACAAGTAAACAACTAGCTTGGTGATTAGGATAATACACAGGAATAATTTTTTAAATTGCTTATATTCTTCTCTGGCTTTAGCGTGTGATACACACACACACACACCACACACACACAAACACCCCACCTGAACTTCCTAGAGGAAAAATAACCATGAAAATGTAAGTTGTATTCATATTGTTCCATCAGTTTATGGTTAGAATCTCCCATCATATTCTAAAGAGCCAGTCTACAATTCCATCCTGAAATGATTTTGCCATGCACGCCTAAACACTTCTTCTAACTCTCTGCCATCTTTCAGTCTTCCCATCCATTTTTCCAAGCTAGAACCTACTCATGGTCTCCTTCACATTTCCTGGGGAATTCCATTCTGAATCAGAGGCTCTCAGAGCTGATATACAAGGTTTTCTAATCCAATTCACTTCCAGTGCCCAAACCCCTTTGACAATATCTTTCCAAGTATCAGCCAGTCAAAGATCAAATGTCTCCAGCCACAGAAAGCTCACACTTCCATGTCAGCCTGGTCTGTTTCTAGATAGTTCTAACTATTGGAAAATTCTTTCTGAGAGTGAATCAAAATGGACCTCCTTGTAGCTGGATCCTACTTCTCATCCCATGTGGTCATAGAGAAAACTCTAAACCATGGTCAAAGGACAGCCCTTCAATTATCTGAAAAGCAGCTCTGCTCTGCTATCTCTTCTCTGGGCTAAACATCTCAGTTCTTTGTCTGCTTTTCATAGGCCTCAAGATACCTTTCCAACTAGGTCATCCTCCTCTGAGTGACCTACAATTATCTCTACACTTCACAGACAGGAAAGAGCCCTCCAAAATGGTTTAACCAACCTGAAATGAGTGGGGCTTATCCCTTCCTCATTCTGGAAAAAAAACCATATTTCTATGAAAATAACTTTTTTGGCAGTGATGTCAGAGTGTTACTCAAATTGATTTCATTATCTACTAAAAGTCTGAAGTCGTTCACACTTCAATGCGAAGCCACACTTTCCCCCTCCCAAAGCTGTGTAATTGGTTTCTAGACCACGAGCGGTACACCTTGTACTCATTATCATTATATTTCACCCTGTTAAATGAGACCCATGGACCTAATCTTTTGGATCCTCGTTCTGTCAGTACACACAGTCATTTTCCCCTCTGGCTTTGAATCATCCACAGTTGTTTAGTAAACACGTTTTCAACGTCTTCATCTAAGCTGTTGGTAAAAACTGGGAGCAACACTGTAATACCATCTCCTGGGGCCAGAGCCAATCATCAGGAGTTATCCAGTAACCCAAATAGCCACCAGTGCCTCTCAATTTGTGCTGTACTATCGCAGCCTACTGACTATAACAAAGCTTATTTGTCTACCATTTAAATTGCCAACCCACTTATCATTTTTTTTTTTTTTCCATCAGAGCACAAGGGGGAATTTGGGTCACAAGAAATTTAAACATTTACAAATATGATGAATAATAAAAAATGTTGAAATGTACTAAAGTGGTTCTAAAACACAGTGTTGAAAGTCTAAAAATCAAGTATTCTACATAGACTGCCTACACAGAAGTGCAATGAATTCTTCTAATTTTAGCATGAATTACTCTCTTTACCGTACCCTACTTGAGAGAGTTATTCATTACAGCCATGAACTTTATTCATCATTCCTCACACATGACTGCCAACGATCTTTCCATCTGTAGCAAACGTCTCCAGGTCAGTGGTCCATCAAATCCAGTGGCCTGTAATCTGCTAATCAGATCATGCATTCTACTACAAGAACCTGAGGCAAGACTGTAGCAGTGAAAAATCCAGGATGTTCTGGGCACCGAACTGCCTAGGAGGCCACATGGGCGGTAAAGAAAGGCCGGGACATGAAGTCAGAAGACCAGAGTTTGACACTAAATTCCACTACTCCCTAGCTCTGTGGCCTTAGGAAATTTAAACCACTTCTCTGGGCTTTAGTATTTCCTTTGTGAAATAAAGACAACGTTACCTGCTTCATGGGGTAAGAAGACTAAATAAAACTAATAAGATGATGAATAAGCCAAGACTGTAGTAAGTACTTTAGGTTCCTGGGTGGCACAAACTGTTTGTGCACGACTACTAAACAAAAAGTTGGCAGTCCGAACCTACCCAGTGGGATCCTGCCAGAAAGAGCCTGGCTATCTGCTTCGGTAAAGATTAACCCATTGCTGTCGAGTCAATTCCCACACATAACGACTGTGGACAGAATAGAACTGTCCCATAGGTTTCCAAGACCGTAATCTTTACGGAAGCAGACTGCCACATCTTTCTCCTGCATCTGTAAAGATTACAGGCAAGAAAGCCCTATGGAGCAGTTCTACTCTGTAGCACGTGGAGTTGCCATGGGTCAGAACTGACTGGACAGCAAAGGGCTTGCGTTTTTTGTTCGTTTGTTTATAACCAAAGCCCAAAGCAAACCCACTGCCATAGAGTCGATTCCAACTCCTAGCTACCCTATAGGGCAGAGCTGAACTGCCCCGTGGAGCCCTGGTGGCACAGTGGTTAAGAGTTTGGCTGCTAACCAAAAGGTCAGCAGTTTGAGTCTACCAGCTGCTCCTTGGAAATCCTATGGGGCAGTTCTACTCTGTCCTATAGGTCGCTGTGAGTCAGAACCAACCCGAAGGCAATGAGTATGGGTTTGGGTAGAACTGCCCCATAGGGCTTCCAAGGCTGTAAATCTTTACAGAAGCACCACATCATTCTCCTGCAGAGCAGCTGTTGGGTTCAAACCTCCGACCTTCTGGTTAGCAGCTGAGCACTTTAACCACTGTGCCACCAGGGCTCCTTTGTTTGTTTGTTTATAGTAAGCATTAAATAAATGAATGTTAGTTTCTCTCTTATTCACATATATCTGTGACATTAATGCTAACGTTGTTCTGCTCAGAGTTAACCTTAAATGAGTGAGAAGGTGAACATAAGAATGAGAGTGAGAATGCAAGATAGGGCCTTATGTGTGTGTTTGGGGTGGGGGGGCATTAAACGGTATTTTATTTTATAGCTAAAAAACTCTAAAAGGCCTACTGAATCTATGAAATATTCTTTTTTAAAAAAAAATGTTTACCTCAAATTTCCTTTTTAGATATCTTGGCTATATTTTAATCTTATGGGCTTTAATAGATTTTTAGATTAAATTTTTAATACCTTTCTACTCAGGGAGCCTGTTAGAAATGCAGACTCCCAGGCCCCAAGCCAGACCTACTGTGTCAAAATCTGCATTTTAATAAGGTTCCCAGGTCAACTGTATACACAATGACATTTGAAAAAAAGCTGTTTTTTGGGGGGGGGGTTTGCTCTCTCAAGTTAAAGTCTGTGTGGTTTGTGCTCTCTCTATATACCAGGTACAGTACTTAAGCACTAGGCTTTTAGAATAAATTAAGTAACATGCTTAAAGGTTTTTCTTCACGTCTTCCGTCTTTCATTTTTAGGTCTAGAATCATGAGTATAATAAGGAAATAAAGAAACCAAACAAACTCCTCCCCCTTTCATTCAGTTGGCCTCACCCATCAAGGATTTAATTACTGAGGGGAGGAAGAAAACCAACAACAATATGTAGTTTTGCTTCCTGAAACAAGAAGACAAAACATCTTTTAAGAACTGAAACTTTAAATTGATAGGGACTGTGCAATTTAAAAGTCTGTTTTAAAAGTCCAAGGGACTATATCTGAAGCCACTTTTCTAACAATCTTTCTCTAATTTTTCTAGTATTCAGGTAAGACTGAAATTTTTTTCATAGAGAGATTTCCCGTCTCAAAGAAATTTCTACTGTTTCCTTCTGCTAACTCTCAAATATTCAAAGGAGTGGGTGGAGATACATATAATTGAGAAAATAACCAAGAACCACTGGTAGCACAGTGGTTAAGAGCTTCGTTGCTAACCAAAAGGTCAGCAGTTTGAATTCACCAGGTGCTCCTCGGAAACCCTATGGGGCAGTTCTACTCTCCCTACAGAGTCGCTATGAGTTGGAATCGACTCGATGGCAACGGGTTACTATGGCTGATGTACCACTCTATTACTCCTGTTATCCCTGGGAGGGGACCACTACAGTCGCTTGAAAACCACATGCTGCAGTGTGTCTAAATGTTTTATTTACCAAACCTTTCGGGAGAAATTAGCTGGCCTTTTAATTAACTACCCATCTTCCGATAATATAATCCTAATTGATAGCCAACAAATTTAGCTCACTAAAAGAATATGGACTTTAAAATGCTGTATATGATCTTTTTTTTTTCACCCTCTTTGTTAAGTAAACACGGAGATGTGTTACAATATACCTGACTGGCAGAACTAGGGACTTCAGAGAAGGTCAAGCTGAAATGTGTACCAGGGAGAGTTAGATTTAATGGTTTTACCTGCTGCGTCCCTGATTGGTTCCCAGTGCAAGTCATTGTCTTTTTCTCTGATCCATCCGCAAAGCCCATGGTCAAAATTACAACTGTGTATCAGAACACCTACAAGGAAATGACCAGAAAGATGAGTAAATCACAAGCCCAACAAATACCAATAGAAATGAATTTGGGAACAAGAGGTATCTGTACACGTGTCCTCCCTGCCCATGTTCTACTATCCCATCAGAATGCCCCTCCATGAGATCAGAGGGAAGTTACAGGAACCCTTTCCCAGCACACTGTGCTTGCATGCTCAGCTGCAAAAATAGAACATGCAAGTGCTGCCAAACTGTGACCTTGTTACATCGTCACTTATACATGGTGATGGCCTCACAGGTCAGGGGCTGCTTGAATATATTTTCAAAAAAGAAGAGAGTGATGATTCAGAATTATTTTTACTCACCTGAGTTAACTACAGGGGAAACCAATGTCCTGTTTAAAAAAAAAGATGTAGAATTTTCCCAGATGTAACCAATCTACAACTTAAAACCTATTCTTATGAAACAGAGGGAAACACTTACAATACAATGAGACTAAAAATATAAGTGTCTACCTGGATCATCCTTTGCTTCATCATCTGCACTGACTCCTCTTTCTATTTCAAAAATTTCAAACAAGTCATTTGAAGGCTGCCGTGGAACTGCAAGAGAGATTTTTTTTTTTTTCAATGAGGTATTGATAAGGAAGCATTACCTTTAACAAAGGACAGAGGAAAAAGGCCTAAGCATTTTGCTCCTCTGAAAGAATCCAAAATATTTAATTATGTTTCATATGAAGATTTATGAAGTTTTCTCTGCAGTGATTTATACCTTAACACTTAAAAAAAAAAAAAAAACTTTTTTTTTTTTTTTATAACACTTAAAAAAAAAAAACACTTACCTGGGTACAATTTTAAAAAAATGATTTTTAAAAGTTCCTAAAATTCAACATCAAACTACATAAAAAGTCTTCATCTGAAAAACACATTTTAAAGGAGCTACTAATTTCTAACAAAAAATTCATCTCTATGAAATTCTGAAGTTCATCTCTAAAATTCATCTCTGGAAAAGATGCATCGTTATGAATTCTCAATGAAAGCTGTTTTAACTGAAAATATCTACAATTACAATGAACAGTTTGGTTGTTTAACAACAAAATTGACTCCCCACAATTGAACCCTGTACATTGTTACACTCTAATATATATTTCTTATCATATAAGCAGGTTCCATGGCTCCTTTAAGATCAAATCCAAACTTTTTAACAGCATTCACCATCCACCCCGTGAAAATACACAACACTATCCAAACATGCCATTCATTTTCATATCTCTCTCCCCCATCCCCCAGTTTGGAATGCTCTCGTTCCCACTAATTTACAAGCCAAACTTCCCTTCTTCACTCAATGCCCCGTGCAAATATCATTGCCTCTGAGAAAACCTGGATGCTCCAGACAGAATTAAATTCTTCCCCCTTGTACTTCAACAGTGCGTGTTTGCATACTTCTATTACACTCTTTCATAAAGAATTGCAGCTATTTACACACATATATGTCTGTCCCTCTGCTAGTCTCTGAGGTCCTGGAGGGGATCAATCATGTCTCATACATGTGGCCTTTCCAGGGCTTGACCTGGTCACAGGCATGCAACAGGTGTTTACTGAATGAATACAAAGATCTTATCAGAAACTTAAGTGGTCTGTCAACCCTATTCCTCAAATAAGTGGAACAGAGTTTAAGAATCCACTTTTAAAAAATAATTCATTTATTTATTCATTCAGTCGATGTGTATTTGATTGCCAACCACATGCCAAACACTGTGTTAAGCCCTAGGATGAATGGGGTGAACAAGATCAACAAGGACCTGCCCCTCAAAAAGCTGACATTCTAATGGCAGAGGCAGACATTAAACAAGTAGATAAGTATTATAGTTCTAAATTGTGATAAAGCTTAGGAAGGAAAAACAAACAAAAACAGATGATGTCATGGAAAATAACTGGGTTGGAAAGAAAGTAGGTGTGGGAATATTGGTGGGGTTAAAGGGAATACTCCGGCAAATGCCAGAGAAGACTCCCTTCTCTTTGCCAGAACTTAATTTAATTAGTTCTATTTTTATAAGACAGGGATTAAAAGATGAACTTAGAACACTAAGAAGCAGATATCATTCAAAAGAGTTCTTTTTCAGCAATATTCCTATTACTTTTGATAAAGATTTCTTTTTAAGTAACAACCCCATAACGTTTAGCATACTGTTTCTGAAGTCTTTTCCTTTGTGTTTCAAAAGTCCAAACGGTGGACTCCTCACTTCTTGCACTCACATTTACCCAACTTGAGAGGGATGGCAGAATGGAAGCTAGTCCATAGACAATCTCCAGGGACCGCTGGTGCCCTGGTGGTGAGACAATAAGCCTCCCTCTCTCATATCTCAAATGACTAACAGCAACGACAGCCCATTCAGCTTTTCTTTTCTCATTTGGAGCTCTGAGAAACCAAAAAAAAAAAAAACCAAACCCAGTGCTGTTGAGTCGATTCCAACTCACAGAGACCCTATAGGACAGAGTAGAACTGCCCCTGGGGGTTGCCATATTCTTTACTAGAAATATTACAAAGTTGCAGGCAAGCATGGTTCATTTCTCTTGACACAAAGAAAATTATAAAAACTCTATGAAACAATCCATGCTTTTCTTCTCTTCCCTTCTCGTAATTAAAACAAATTATCTACAGAATGGAATCACTCATACCTTGCAGTACCATATTCTACGGGAGTGTTTTATAAAGGGAAACAAGAAGGTCCTCTCTGAGGACTACCATTTAAACTGAGACTTGGAGAACATGGTGAGCAAAAAATGATGCATTGAGGTGAAGAAAGATGGAGCGTTTCAAGCAGCAAGTACAAAGAAAGTGCTCAAATGTTTATAAACGAGGATGGACTTCACAGTGGCTGGAAGGCACTGAGAAATGGAGTGAGTAACATGGGATGTGGTTTTAGAGAAAGGAAGGGTCTAGGTTACACATTTGGAGAATGGCAAACAAAGTGATTGGTCATCTAATAACCCGCAAGCCTCAGATGGTTGAGGCACTTGAAGCTAATGATCATAAAATATACGTATCTACAATTCGTTGACAAAAATGTCAAGGGAATTTAGAGACCTGAAGTGCTTAGCAACTATTAGCTCTTACAATTTATGTGCTCTACTTTGTAATCTTGTCAAATTACTTAACTACTTCTCCTCCCTCACCCATACCAGAATAGACCACTCAGAGCATCCCACTGAAGTGTCGAGAAAAGGCACACTACCCTGGTATATTATTCGGTTTATGCAAAAATACTAATTGAAATAAGCAGTGGACAAAATCATCCATGTAGTGTGATCTCAACTGTTTACAAAACAAACAAAAAACTGAGCTAGAAAAAGTATAAAAAGAAATATACCAATATGCTGACAGTGGTAGTCTCTGAGTACTGGAAATGAAACTGATGTTTTCTCATTCACTGGTTTGTTTTGTCTTTTGTATTCTATTTTTTAAAGATTGTCTATAGTAAGAATTTCTATGATGAAAAAAACCTGCCTAAAAATTACCTAAAAAGGAAAAGAGCTTTCTGTCAAAGCACATATACTTATCCCTAACCCACAGTTACTTATTTGTATGTTGATTGCTCAAAGAGAACACTGAATAGAGTCTTGACAAACCCACTTCCATACAGCTGACTGAGTGACCCTATAGGACAGAGTGGAAACCCTTGTGGCTTAGTAGTTAAGTGCTACAGCTGCTAGCCAAAAGGTCGGCAGTTCAAATCCTTAGAAACTGTGGGGCAGTTATACTCTGTTCTATAGGGTCGCTATGAGTCTGAACCAACTCAGTGGCAATGGGGCTGGTTTTTTGGGTATAGGATAGAGTAGGACTGCCCCATAAGGCTTCCGAGGAGCACCTGTTGGATTCGAACTGCCGACCTGTAGGTTAGCAGCCATAGATCTTAATCACTATGCCACCAGAGCTTCCAGAGGTGAAGGGAGACACTTAATAATTTCCCTGAGTAATAAGTCCTGTAAGGAAAAGTAGAAGAGTAGTTGAAGCACTCACCTGCTAACCGAAAGGTCAGCAGTTTGAACCCACCAGCCGCTCCACAGGAGAAAGAAGTGGCACTCTGCTTCTGTAAAGATTTACAGCCTTAAAAAGCCTATGAGGCAGTTCTACTCTGTCCTACAGGGTCTCTCTGAGACTCAGTGGCAGTGAGTTTTTTGTTTAGAGGTTGCTATCTAAGCATGAGGGTTACAGGAGGGGGAGTAGCTAAGCTAACTTGGGGAAGACGGCTGTGATAAAAACCTCTGACATGAAGGATGAGTTACTGTGAGCTGGGGCCCTAGAGAATGAAAGAGCGTGGATCAAATACATCAGTACAACTGGAGAGCCTATGGAGGAAAAAAAAAAAAAGAAAGAGCGTGGATCAAATACATCAGTACAACTGGAGAGCCTATGGAGGAAGGGCAGGGTAAATGAAGAAACCACCAAATGAAACTGGAGATGTAGGCAGACTGTGCAGGGCCTTTTTAAGCTCTGTAGATACTTTAGACTCTATCCTGGTGGAAACTGGAAGGCTCTGAAGGATTTTAACAGAGGGGTGCAAGATCAGGATTGCATGTTATAATCACCCTTCAGTCTGTAGTGGGAAGAATGAACAGGAAGGGGGTGGGAGTGGGAGTCAGAGGCCAGTTCCGACCAAAATTAACATAAACTAGAGAATGTTCATACACTCTTTAAAAGACTTGTTTCCTAAAAAATTTCCTTCCATGGGTCAATGTTTTAACCACCAAAATGTATTTCTCACCCATTGCTTTGTACAATCTTCTGCATAAACTGAAAGTAAAGGAGATATACTGTCACAGTTACTGAAGCAAAAAGACAACGGGATAAAAATGTGGTTGGATTGGGGTGAGGGACACTGTATTCTTTCGTAATGACTACAAAGCCCTGGAACCAGGAGGAAGAATCAGTCACACAAATAAGCAGAAAACTTCTTTAAGAAACCCTGGCCCAGAACTTACTATGACACACATGTATCCCAGCAATGTGATGATATTAATATACAACCTGTACTCATAAATTTTTTGGTTTTTTGTACTCATAAATGAGGTTTCCCAAATAATCAACTGTATTTGTAACCAAAATGCATTCAGAGTAAGCACAGAGATGTAAATATTATCATACATACCTCCCCCTCTGCCAGACTTCTTGCAAAGAGTAACTACAACAAAATGTAAGCACTGTTTATTAAAGGTAGGTTTGCAAGTTCAGTTTTTGTCCTACAATGGCTCCCATGACATTGCCCAGGCCAGTTCTGGCATCTGTTGTCAGACAAAAGACTAAAGATAACAGTATCTTAAATTCTATGCTTAGGGGCTTAGTTCACTGAAGAAAATGGTACATAACTTTCCCAATATTTTGAAGGCTCTTTCTGGTGGCAGAATCTAGAGGTTTTCAGAGACTAGAGCCTGGAGAGTGGAGATGATGACAGAGCTTTATGAGTCCTCTCCTCTCTCTGTGTCTCTAACTTTCACTCTCACTGTCAATCTCCAGATGTAGAACATATGCATTACAGCTTTACATGACCACAGAGAAAAAAGGAAAAAGATTAGAACTGAGCTTCTGCAATTTCCTTACCCACATTAGAGAAGATTCTTAGTCATCTATTGATGACTAGCAAAAAAAAAAAAAAAAAGGTGGGGGGGGGGTTGGGCTCCACAGAAACAATCGCTTGTTTTCTAAAGCCTTCATCCCATAGAAAGAATCAACAAAGTTCAAAAAGACAACTTTGGGCTGAGAGTAAAGAGCAGAAATGGGGGGAAAAAAAGAAAAATACCTGGTAAAAGTTGAAGCAACAGACACAGCTACTCGGTAATGAAATGAATTTTTCTGACATGTCTAACTCTCTTTTTTTGTATTCCTTTAATAAAGTTTTAGAACAGCTCTGAAGCACTGTCTGGAGCAATCCTAGGATAACAGAATATCTCAAAGGTGGTCCTTTTCTAAACATGATCATACAAATCATAACATAACCTCTGCAGATGAGGAGAACACTTGACAGTTCTGCTCTCTTTCCCTCCTCTAAGCCAAAGAAAACTGTGAAGATTAGGCTCTATCAGAACAAGTCCTGCAGAACAGAATGCACAGGCGAAGAAGACTCTCCAATAGGTTGCTTGGATTGAGTGCAGCACACACACCTTCTGGGGTGGAGATGAAGCCCACCAGCTGTAGGGGACAGATGTCAATAGGCTCAGGCCAAAAAATAATCTATTTAAATGAAGAAATACAACTTTTATTTCTGATATTCGTCAGATCCATTACATAATGTTTCCATCTACATTCACCTCTGAAAAGACTGCTGCCACTCAGCACAGCAAGGGACCTGATGTGACGCTGTCTCTATTTTAGCATCCCAACGGTTCAAGTGGGTAGTATAAACACCTTAGCAAAACATGTATTCCAATCATTTAGGAATAAATAAAGGATATACAAAATAACTAGATTCCTATTTTCATTTTCTTAGCTCATGTAACAGCTCTCACTTGCAAATCAATTTGTTTCAAAAGGATCTGATTGGCAAAAAAATAAAAAACTCAAACCGTAATAAAAAGCATCAGAAAAATATAAACTCAGAACTATAGCACAAAATAGAGCTGCCTTTTTCTAAAGGTTAAGTAGGCAATGCTATTACCATACAATTGAATTCAACAATAGTAGTATAATAGCTAGTATGTATTGAGTCCTTATGATGCACCAAGCACTATGGTAAGTTTTGCATGCAGTCTTTCATCTCATTCTCACGGTCCGCAATGAGGTAGAGAATATTAGTATCCCCTACTTACAGATGAGAAAACAAAAGCGAAGGAAACGTAATAACATGCCCCAAATCATAGAGTGCTATGAGCACTGTCCTTTTAACATAGCTCTATAATATTGTTATTTTCAAAACAAATGTTCATATAATATTTTAAAAATTTAATTTCTGACTTGGGTCACATTTCACCAAGAACTCAAGTTGTACTTTCTGGAGAAAAAATTTTTTTTTCTTTTACCAGCCACCATACAATCCAATTAAAATATAAATCAAAAATCTTGAAAGTGTTCAGAATTCATCTCACCAGATCCTGACCTGTAAGCAGTGATAACTCGCGCCTTCAAAACACGAGCAGAAATTTAATCTTCAGGGAGATGTCAGGCATCTTCTCAGGGCCTCTCCAGGCCCTACTGTTTACTAGAAAGCAAACTAGTTTGAGGACCTTTTCACCCCTCAGCAGAAACAATCTTTTAACTCATCACCACACAGTATCAGAAAGAGACCACAATCTTTCCATGGCTGAGAACAATGTGACCACACCAGTCACAGACTCTATAAAATCTGCAGAAGGGTAACGGGATAAAACGGCATGCAGCAATCAGCAAGGAAACAATTTTCTTCCTACTGCTTGGGACTTGAAATTTCAACACATTCTCACGTTCTATAATGATATGGGGACTCAAGACAGCCCCTGATACATATTACATTATATTCTATAATCGTGATCCTGTAATGCCTTTCCTTTTTTCATTATAGGAGTCAGGTGGACACATGCCTAGGCAAAACTGCTACATTTTAAACAATCTAAAATAAAAATAAGAAACCCATTGCCATCAAGTCAGTTTCAACTCATGGCACCCCTACAGGACAGAGTAGAGCCGCCCCATAGGGTTTCCAAGGAGCGGCTGGTGGATTTGAACTACTGACCATTTGGTTAGCAGCCAAGTTCTTAACCACTGAGGCAGCCAAGTTCTTAACCACTGAGGCCACCAGGCCTCCTTAAACAGTCTACATCTGGCTAACTCTGACTCCACCCAAGACACAGTTCTGCTGGGTTGGGGTTGTCCATTATGGTTTAGAGAGCCCTGCTACTCAAAACGTGGTCTGCAGAGCAGCAGCGTTACCCGGGAGCTTGTTGGAAGTGTAGAACCTCAGGCTCCACCTCAAACCTAATGAATCACGGTCTGCGTTTTACCAAGAGTCCATGTGATTTATGTGCACAATAAAGACTGAGAAATACTTCTCTAGAAAGTTGGATTTAGTAAATGTGCTGCATAAATTAGGAATCTACATCTTAAATAAGGACCCAGGTGATTCTGGTTCAAATGAGCTTCTGGCAACATTTTGAAAAGTAAAATTTGCTTTCTGGCCCAAGTGATACATTCCTCGAAGTAACCTGACTATCCCAGCTAAACCTGCACATACTTGACACAGTTGTTAAGAATATTTTGAGAGATTAAAAATAGAAGTTAATAAAACCTTTAATAAATTTTTAAAAATCAATGTTTTCAATAAAATTAACACAATTAAGAACTGGAATCTCCTCAGGTACTTTTTCAAAATACACAACTCCCTCTCCTGGTGGGGAGGGTGGGATTTCATTACCACTGCCTCCTCCTTCTAAGGAATTACTGTTACCAATGACAGCAGTGACTGAAAGATTAAAAGTCACTGCACAAGGATATCAAAAAGACAGTGAAAATCACCCCAAATATCAAAAACTGGATACATCCATGATTACTGTTTAAGCCTTTTTTTTCCAGACTTGTATATACACATAGACATATGTATACAAGGATTTTATACCTAATCGGAGTGATATGCAATAGATGGTTTTGTGTCTTTTTCTTAACACTTTCATAACATGAGTATTTTTCAAAAAAACATTATTAGTAATCGCATAATACCTCATTGTATTACATGAGTGGAATGTATATCCCCCCCAACTTCCTTTACTTTTGTGCCTGCGTAAAGTTTCTTTTCTTTTCTTTGCTCCGGGGGCAGCTCCTACCTGCTCTGACATCATGCTTAGGTAAAGACTTTTATCTTTGGTGCTTGGACCCTAACTTTTCAGCAATCCCCTCTGGCATCTGTACAGACATCCCACCACTTACATCTGTGTTTCTTCTCTAAGGTTACCCAGCATCTTTCTGGCCTCCCCTACAGCTCACACCCCCTCACCAGAGTATTCCTAGAGTCCAAGACCAAACTATTAGTCTCAGAAACCACGCAAATGAGCTAACCAGAAAGGACTGCTGGGCCTTGTGCATAGTGTGTCTCACTCTTCTGTCCATCTTAGCCTGAAGTTTGTTATACTTAATTCATATCCCACTGAACTGTAATTCCATGATTACTTCTCTTTGGGAAATGATGCATATTCATGCCTCTTCTAGGGATTTGCGATGGCCATTAGCACGTTATTGAGAAGTTCTGCAGTTAACAAACCTGTTTAAGTTGGCTACTCCTAGGATTTCTCAAAGGTATTTGACTTCAGAACCTTTTTAAGCAAATAATCGCATAATATCGCAGAAAACTAATGTTCTCTTTAGGAAGTACTGGTCTGCCACATTAGCGAAAGAGCAAGAATTTCATGCTATATTAGGGAACTTCAGTGTTGCCTGAATAATACCTATAAGGCTAGCCCTGCAAATATATCTGTTACTATTTCTATTCATAACAACCTAAGAAATCTAGAAACCCAAAGTTATTGCTGTTGTCACCTGCTGTCAAGTTGGCCCTCAACCCATGGGAACCCTATGCACAACTGAACAAAATGCTGCCAGGTCCTGTGCCACCCCCACGATCAACTGTGAATCAAACCATTGTGATCCACAGGGTTTTCACTGGCTGATTTTTGGAAGTAGTTCACCAAGCCTTTCTTCCTAGTCCAACTTAGTCTGGAAGCTCCGCTGAAACCTGTTCAGCACAATAATAACACTCAAACCTCCACTGACAGAGTAAGTTATTAACAAAAAAAAGGACTTAATATTTTCACATCATATATGAAATATTATTTCCTTAATCATATACTATTTAAATCTTCCCTCATCATGATTTATATCTTGGGCACATAAAATATGAGGTCTGGAAACAATGATCAATTGTGTCCATTACCCCTTGAGGACCTGACAATATGAAAGATGTGTAAACCATAGTTTCATGAATTTAGACTAAATATAAGAAACAACACCCCAATAGTGGGATGGGTTACTGGTGCTAACACTGGAGGTGGTGAGAAGCTCCCTTTGGGTATAATTTGAAGGTAGGGCTAACGAGAGTTCCTTACAGATTGGATGTTGATTATGAAAATAGGAATCTAAGATGTCTCCAAGTTCTTTGGCCTTAGCAACTGGTAGGATGGAGGTGCCATCAGCTGGGGTGGGGAAGGCTGCAGGTACAATATATTTGGGGGGAAGACCTGGAACAATTTCGGATATGCTGAATTTCAGACATCTATGTTCATCCAACTGAAGAGGTTAAACAGGTAGGTGATCTATGAGTCTAGAGTTTGGGGAGATGACTCGGCTGGAGATGTATCTAGTATTTTTTCTTCTTTGATTTTCTTTTAGGATATCTCTATAATCTTTTCTCAGAGGGACAACATACACCTATCAGTTATAAGTTAAAATCTGTTTAACAACCTCTTCCATCTAAAACAAACAAACAAAAAACCTCTTTCAAATGTAAGAAGACAACTGAAGTATGAATGGGGCCATGTGGACTGCCCAACAGTGGCCATAATTAGCATCACCTGAAAATTCGTGACAGGAGGGCCACCACATTCCATTCTCACACATGTGGAGAATAAGGATGGTTTAAGAAGCTGTTATGCCAGAAGTGCAGAAAATATTCAATGAAGAAATGGTGTTGAGCTAAAGTAGTACGAAGGTTCTTTTCTGTTTTCAGAGTAAATAGACACCAGTTATCTGCCCTGAACTGAGAACACCTCCTTTATTCAGAGTACATGCTATAATCACAAGGCAGCAGGTTAAGTAAGAAGTGCCCAAAATATTCTCATATGTGCTAAACTTAACCAGCAGCTAGCTACAGCTGCAGATGAAATGAGAGTAGATGTTATTTTTTTGGCAGGAGTCTTGATGGCAGCAATGCTATCTGTGGCGGGCAAAAGCCCTGGCAGAGGATCAAGGTAATCCTTTCCCAGGGTGTGTCTTTAAGATCACACTTTTATAATGGGTGTTTCAAACATTACTGAAACTCCATACTTCCCGTTTTACCCTGCTATATTCTATTGGTGAACTTCAATATTATTTTTAATTCATATCTATGTTGGTATGGAGAGGAGTAATGAGAACAGAGTCTTTTTAAAAAAGAAAACATTAAAAGGAAGACTCAAAAAAGTTTTGATATCTATGTGATAATTAGTGTCTTTTTACATTAAATAGCCAATTTTTGAAGACACTATTTTAAGACAACAGAATAATGTAAATACCAGGTTTACTTAAGCTTCCATGAATAAAACCTCATGGTATGATCACAGAGATGGAAAAAGTAAAACAGGGAGAGAGAGAGAGAGCAAAGACTAAGAGAGAGAGAGGGTGGAGAACTTTACAAAAACATGCTTTTCAAACAGACACACACATATTAAATGTATATTTTAAGAGCTACCATCTAAGTCCTCTAAAATTATATTTATTGTCAAAATATATACAACTACATCTCATCTCTCCTTAAAGGGACAATAACCTAGGGAAAAACATCTGAAAGTCACTTACAAGTAAACAGAAGTTTTCATTTCCTCTCTATTAAGAAAAGAGAAATTTTAGCGTTCTTTCACCTGGTAAAAAATTACAAAGTTATTTCACGTAAAAGAAACCAAGTTTAGTTCTCTCATGGGGGACTGAGGAAAAAAAAATAGGTACTGAAGAAAGGAGAAGAGATAGGAGGAATGAATGGGAAGATAGCTAAGGATGAGAAAAGTGAAACTTGTCACATGGATAACGAAGTACAAGGAACACAAATGTTACAAAAAAGCAAATTTTAGTTTAGAATAAAACTTTCTTTCTTCTAAACTTGATTTTCTTCCTATATCTCCACTGGTGACACCACCCTTTACCCAGTTACCATTAAAATCTGGAAGTCCTTACTCTAAATCTAGCTCCAGCCTAGATCTAAATACCAGTTTACAACAAATAAAGGGCTAAGCTGTGCAATGTCTCTCATCTCTCTTTGCCTTGAACCACCAGTTAATTGGCAGTTTATTGCATATACTCTGCTGCTTTTTATTTCTGTGCCTTTTAACTATAATGCCCCATGTTTGCAACTCCTTTAGCCAAGCAAATCATCGTTTTACTCAGACAGCCCTCACTGTCTACACCCTGTCCAAAGATTGATTAGGTACCTCTTCTCTCTGCTCCCATAATGTCCTAGACAAACCTCTTGCACTGTACCTAACACAGCACCACAGTTATCTTATGGGTGACTGTCTTTCCCACCAGACCCTGTCCTTACCTGTTTTATCTTTATAAACTCAGTGCCTAATACAGGGTCTGGCACTCTTGTTGTTAGTTCTGTTGAGTCAATTTCAGCTCATGGTAACCTCACGGATGCAGAGTAGAACTGCTCTACACGGTTTCAACACTGTGACATTTGGGAAGCAGATGGCCAAGTCTGTCTTCCAAGGCACCTCTGGGTGGGTCTGAACCACCAACCATTCAGACAGTAGTCAGTGCTTAACACATTGTGCTAATTAAAATGTTCACTGATTGAATGAGTTTTTCCAGTAAATCTGAATATGTTATGAGAATTCCCATACTGGATAGGAGCTGTGATCTATATATAACTTCATAATATTCTTTCCATTTCTACACACATTTGTTCCTTTTTGCCAAATGACTGACTCTTTGTAAAGCTCTTTATAACACTTATCTTTAGAGATATATGACTTTATACTTCGCACAGATAATTCTTTTTATGAGTTTGTTATTCAAGGCATAACCTGTGGCTGAAACGCCATCATAAAGGGCTTATTAGAAGGGTCCTAATATTTAAATGACTTACTGAACACATCTCCTCTGGGTTTCTGAGGTTCTGTCTGTATCCTGTTGTCAACTGTAATCCCCCTTGGAGATGTACTGGTGACTGGTGTGATTGTTGTCAGTCTGGTGGTTGGCCTTTTTGGTGGTGTTGGAGGTGGAGGTGTTCTGAACTCTGTTGATGGTGGAAGGGGTAGGGGTAGGGTAGGCTGTGGTGTTGGCTTTGGTGTAGCTCTTGTTGTTGGCTTAGAAGTGGGCCTGTAGGTAATGACGGGAGGAATATATGGTGTCTTCAGTGGCCATTTAGTACTTCTGACTTCAGGAATCCAATTACTGTGTCCTCCATCACCCTTGAGAACAGTACCATTTCCCTTTGGTACATGAATTGGACCTGAAGGTTCAATCATGACTTTTGGAATATCTGAAAGAGTCAAAAGATTTAAATTAATGTTTTTGCTGCCTAGAAAATTAAAACGTCAAACTAAAAAACACCCCAAAAAATTCCATGCCAACTAGGCTCCTTTTCACTTTTAGAATATTCTGCTACTGTAAGCCAGAATGTTTTCCAAATAACAAAAACATGTCAATGTGTATTTTATAGATATGTATACATAAAAAAAAAAAAAATTTTTTTTTTTTTATATATATAGGTATATATATACACATACACAGACATATATATACATATATACGGGATACATTCATACATAAATGTGTATATGTGTGTATATACACATATATATATACACACATTCATACACACCCACATATATTCATCCATTAGAGGTATGCAAAATATACACTGGTGTTTATGTAATGAATCTGTATTATTTGAAAAACAAAAAGTTTTAAATATTTATAAAGTGGAAATCTACATCAGAAAGTAGGAAAAGAAGGGGTTTATTTGGGCGATGAATATGATGACCTGAAAATAGTTTCAAATATCAATCAACAATGATTTTTAAAATGCACGGTGGGACAGAGACTTTGTAAGTTTTGTTGTTGTTGTTGTGTTTTAACATAAGAGATATATATATAGAGAGAGAGTCTATGTTAAGTATCCCTATGCTATCTGTATATTATAAAATCATGCTTAGAATTGTCTGGACTAATTTTGTTCTCATTTGCACTTTATATAAATTCAACTCATGCAAAAACATTTGATTAAAGTTCTACATATTATTTTATAGTCTGTTGTCCTTCACCCTCACTAATTTATACAATAAAAAAAAAAAAGCTTTTAAAAAAGACATTTTCAGAGGTCACCAAGATCATCTGTGGAATCTTTCCTCAAAATCTTTACCAAAAAGAATCAATATTTAATCTGCCTGGAATGATATACTCCAGACCAAGAATGATTGCATGACCCTTCAAAAATCTTTTAATCCCCATGGGTCTATGCCCTATGATTTTCAGTAAATATTTTACTCAGGAGATTTTAAACATTGTCTATTGCCACATGAAAATGCATGCTTCATTTTGGCCTTTGGTTTATATGTTTTTTCACATTTATCTACTAACATAGCTGCTACTCCAAATATAGTTTATAGTAATTTAAAAAGCAAAACAGTTTTGAAAGCAGAGAAAATAAATATGAGAATGATTTTCTTCATAGTTCAGCTGGGCAGAGGAACAAAAAATGTAGACTATATTCAGATTAACCTAATGCCAATGACAAACTAATATTTATTTCTTATTTAAACAAAATCAAATTCTCAGGAAGGGCTCTATTATTCCTTCCTAGCTAAAGAAAAGCTATGGAGAGGTTTTCATCAAGGAAATTGGAATGCCTTTAAGATTAGAATGTACTACTCAATTTTTACTTTTTAAAAATACCTGAGCAAGTGATTTATTGTTTAAGGAAAGCACAGACTAATATCACTAACTATGAACCTTTGATAAATAACCTTGTTTCTCATCTTTGATAAATAACCTTGTTTCTCATCTTCCCTCACAATGGCCTTTGTGTAATCCTGTATTTCCTGCTGGGATTTAGACCTTGCAGAGAAGTATTACTCACAGAGGCAAGTCAGTCCATCACCCTGGTATCCATCTTTACATTTACACTTGTAGGATCCGTGTACGTTATAACATCGAGCAAAACTGCTGCACTGATGTTGACCAAGGGAGCATTCATCTATATCTGCACCAGAAAGCAGGAAAAGAAGGGATTTATTTGGGAGATGAATATGATGACCTGAAAATAGTTTCAAAACTCAATTTTTCATTTTTATTTTTGCAATGTGAAGGCCCATGTAACTGTTTGTTTAATTTAAAGCCAATACTCTCCCCAACCACTGACATCCCAGCCAACACCACAGTTAAGGCACCACAGGGGGCATTATAGAAAGGAACAACACAGGGTAATTATTGAGTTTTATTACCATGACATTGGTATTTGCCTCCAATGTACATGAGGTCGAAGCCTTTATGACACTTGCAGATGTAGCTCCCAAAAGTGTTGACACACTGCCTGAATCTAGGGCAGGAGGCTCTTCCAGTAACACATTCATCAATATCTAGAAATATAAGTCAGTTACATCTTAGGAAGAGCAGTGGCATGTTCAGATGGACTGAACTGTCAAACAAGTAACTGAACTATCTGCACACAGTTGTCTGGCACATAGTAAGCTCATCATAAATGTTATCCAGATGGTTGCCTCCCTGCCTCCACACACAACTTAAGTTCCACATTTTCAAAATTCAACTCACCCTCTGTTCTTCTTCTCTTGCACCCTGTCATACTATACCTGTATCCACCTAGTTGGCTTAACTATAAACACGAGTCACTCTTGCCAACGCTCTTTTTCTTAACTTTCAAATCACCAAGTCTAGTTAATTCTACCTCAGAAAAATTATTTGAATACAACTACTCTTCTCTTTATTCACTACCACTACCCTGGTCCAGGCCTCCATCTCCGGGGATAGACTATTACAAGAACCTCTAAACTGGCCTCTTTGCTGTCAGTCTTACCTCTCCGAAGTATTCCCTAACCCACTATAAAAATGATTTTGTTAAAACAGAAGACTGGGTAATCATGACCATGCTTAAATGGTTTCGACTTGCTTTATGAATTAAATCCATATTCCTCACCATGCCCTTGAAGGCCCTGCAATGTGGCCCCTATCTACCTCACCCCTTTTCTTTAAGCCATTGCCCCTCATATTCACACTCTGCCTCCAGCCATGTTGGCGTCCTTTAAAAATCCCAAAAAAGCCAAGTTCTCTCTCACTGCAGTGCCCTGTTTGACTGGTCTTCACACAGCTTATCCTCTAGGTCTTACTTCAGGGATTTCCCTGACAACTGTTTTCTAAAGTAGACCTTTCCTGTTTTTCTCTTAGTGCCTCATGTTAACCTTTAAAACAATTTGCAATGTGATCGGGTATTTGTTTCTTTTCTGTCTCCTCCATTAGAATATGTGCCTTGCGAGGATCAAACTCTTGTCTGCTTTTTCTATCGCTGTATATACCTCACCAAGAACAGTGTCTGGAATGTAGACAGTACTCAATAAATATCTGTCAAATGACCAAATACCTCCATTTACTGAGAGCTTACTACATGCTAGGCAGTGTGCTACACTCTTTGCACATATGATCTCATTCAAACCTCACAATAGTTCCTGCCATGTGGCATTACTTCCATTTTAAAGATGAAAAGACCCAAGCTCAGAGAAAGGAGGTCTCTTGCATAAGATTAAAACTTATTGCCATTGAGTCGATTCCAACTCACAGAAACTCTACAGGACATACTAGAACTGCCCCATAGGGCTTCCTAGGCTATAATTTTTATGGAAGCAGAATGCAACATCTCTCTCCCACCGAGTGGCTAGTGGGTTCAAACTGCTGACCTTTGGGCTAGCAGTAGAGTGCTTTAACCGCTGTGCTACAAGGGCTTCTTTGCCTAAGATTCTGTATCTGTTAAACAGTAGACCAGGTCTGAAACCAAAGCCCATACTCTTAACCACTGTCTTCCTAACTAACTTGGTGGGGGGTGGGGGGGATGGGATCTAATCCTATAGCACAACACATATAACCTAGCCCTATCTATGTGTTCAGCTTCATCACTCACTTCTCCCCTTTGCCCCTTACATTCCATATAGACTGAGTTCTCCATGGTTCCCTAAACATTGTTCTCCCTTGAACTTTAGCATCTTTGCACATGTGGTTCCCTCTGCCTGAAGCTTTTTCCTGTCTGTCATCCTTAGGGAAACAGGTTTCCACGGCCCATTAACAGACAGAAGTCCTCTTCTGAAACATCATGATCTTCTAAAGGATAGCTAATGAACTGATGTAATTGCCTTTTTTCCTTATTCCCATCACCATTCACTTTCTTCCTTTATCTAAGAGTGGCTGCTGATGGAAATGTTGATTTTACAACTCACCAACACAAGTCCTTCCATCAGGAGCCAGTTGTAGGCCAGGAGACGGGCACTGGCACCGAATCTGTCCTTTGACAACATCGCAGCCATACTGACAGTTGGCCATGGAGCATGTCAGGGCACCTGGAAACAGAGTGTCTGGCTGACTCAGAGGGGTAGGGAACAGACTCTGCAACTGAAATAACTATGTTCTTCAATTTTCCAGAAATCACTGACACTGAATCAACAATGAAGACAAACAGGCCTCATATATACAACATTCTAAAGAGAGTCAAAAAATAGAGGAGGAAGACAGAAGAACGCTGCCAGGGATGATTAAAAAGAAGTGTACCAGCTTTGCTATTCTCTGGGGGACACCTTTAATATTGGTGAAGAATTAAAAGAAAAATTTAAAACCTTATCCAGCACAGATTATCTGGAAATTTTTCCAGTGGTCAAGGAAAGTTGAGAATTGAGGTATTTTTCCAGTTTATTCAAGCTGAATGCTGCTCCTAACTAAAACATCCAAATAATGTCTCAACTTCCCATTAAATTTCTCCAGAGGACAGGGGGAGATTTCCCATAGAGTTGCACAATGTTAGAAGATTCTAGCATCACTGCCACACTTAGTTCATGCAGTGCTTAATAAGAGTAGCCAAACTTTTGCTGTTTTAAAATGCAATTGTTAACTGATAATTTAGTGACAATAAAAATCAAGTTGCCGATGATGAGATATCATATAACCACAACCTCAATTCAATGTTCAGCCTGCAGAGAACTTTAGGGCACTGTTCATCTTATAAACACGCTCAAATGATAGTAGGAGACATCAAAGATACACATAAAATCTACTTTTCTTGTAATATAGGTGTTTATTTTTTCATGTAAAGTAGGTATTTTTTTCAGAAAAGAGAAATAATTTAATCTTTAGACCATTATAAAGAAAGGTAAAAATGGAAGCAGTATTTATGAATGATTTACAAGCATTCAACACGTCTGATGGATTTTCTACAGCAAATAGAGTGTGCATCCTTATGAGTAGCACAATATTCCCCAAAGAGTCGCTAAGGCTCTTTTTCTATCTGGAATAATTACTCAAAGTCCAGGTAAAAGACAGGGAAAATTATGTTGAGAGAGACATTAAGAAATACACTTAGTCTTGTAATTCTTGTTCTAGACACCATTTCCAAATCGATTTAACATT
This sequence comes from Elephas maximus indicus, assembly GCF_024166365.1. Classification (NCBI taxonomy): domain Eukaryota; kingdom Metazoa; phylum Chordata; class Mammalia; order Proboscidea; family Elephantidae; genus Elephas; species Elephas maximus. The sequence goes on from NC_064823.1 coordinate 45,683,162, forward strand.
GGTACCCAAGGTAAACGAATGCTATGCATCTAAAATGGACATCTCTTATTTTGATTTTCATTTCTTCAGGCATGCATATAAACACATGTACACTTCCTGTTTAGGAGGCCTGGAAGGCCACTTTCACAAAGGCAGGTTACAGAGCACGGCATGAAATCAAGCCCAAAGCACTTGTAAAACAGTTGAGATTCTTGACATACTTGAGCAAGACCCATCCGGCATGAGCATATATCCGTTGAGACAGTAGCACTTGTAGCTGCCGTAAGTGTTCATACACCTGTGCTTACAGGGCCGCGGCTTCAGGCCACACTCGTTTAGATCTGAAAACAATGGGGGTTGAAGCGGAAAAATCACAAAACCTCAGCACTATTGTAAAACATTCAAAATGCTTCTCTGTATTGAAGAATAAATGAGAAAAGTGGGTTAAGCTACAGCAAAATGTGAGTTATGTAAGAGATAGATCCTGTTCAAGCAATCTTAATTTGAATATTGGTTATACTAGAGGTGACCAAGAGTTTTCTATCCTTTGTGATCTAAAGCCTTATAACAATGAGAAGGTCTTCTGAATTTCTGGGCCTTAAATTTTGTGGTGCACATGATCTCTGTCCAGACAGGATGGCTAGGAGGATCCTCCCCACCGGCCAGTGCCTACCTTGTCATCCCTAGAAAGAGCAGAATGCTAATCTCCTCATGGGTGTTGCTGTTGTTATGTGCCATCAGGTCAATTTTTGACTCATAGCAGCTCTATGTGACAGAATAGAACTGACCCCATAGGATTTTCTAGGCCTGGTGGTACTGTGGCTAAGCACTTGGTTGCTAACTGAAAGGTCGGTGATTCCAACCCACCAGCCCTCCACTGGAGAAAGATGTGTCAGTCTGCTTCAGTAAGAATCACAGCCTTAGAAACCCTAAGGGGTGGGTCTACTTTGTCCTATAAGGTCACTATGAGTTGAAATCAACTGGATGGCAACAGGTACTCTTTACAGGCACAGAACTCCAGGTTTTTCTTCAAGGAGCCACTGGGTGAGTTTGAACCTCCAACCTTTCAGTTAGTACCAAAGCACTTAACTATTGTGCCACCAGGGATCCTTAAATCATTTCTCTGACAACATCCTCAAAATATCTAGATTACTTCTAGATTCACTCTTGGCAATGTGATCTTACTCTTTCAATTTCTTCCTTTCTCTGTTTAAAGGCGATATCACATGAGCCTATTTTACTTTACAGAAAGTACACAGATTTTAAAGCATTAGAGTGTTTTGACCTTCCCAAAGGAAAGCTTTATTTTCAGAGAGTAAAAGCTACCTAAAATATAGTCACCATTATCGTGGTCTTTCTTGTTCAATCCTGTAGACTCTGCACAGATCTCAGATTAAAAGAAGCAAGCTTCAGTTTCTTACTTTAGTAATGCATTCAAATTACAAATGAACTAAAAAAAAAAACAAACCCCTCCTAGGTATTATCATTCATTCAGCAGTTAAGGAGAACATATGGAAATACTAATGGCCAATACATAATAGTCTATGATTATGCATTTTAGGTTTACTGGTTTAAATATCAATGTTAAATGAATTAGTGGACTCCCCATTGTGAAAAATTTTCAATCCATGTGGAGCACTGCCTCAAGTGAATATAAAACTCCTAATGACAAATAAACACTGAAATAGTAGTGCTCAAAATACAGACTTCATTAAAAAGAAATGTGACCACATATTTATTTTGTCTAGAACCACCTGATTACCATAATTGTTTAATTTATCTGTATCATTGAACTAGAAATGCAGATTATAAAAAATCTATTTACAAAGTTGTTTTCAAATCTAATCAAATCTAAATCTGATCTCATTTATTAAAAATCTATATATTTCACTTAACTAACCAAACCCATTGCTGTCGAGTCGATTCCGACTCATAGCGACCCTATAGGACCAAGTAGAACTGCCCCATATGGTTTCCAAGGAGCGCCTAGGTGGATTTGAACTGCCGACCTTTTGGTTAGCAGCTGTAGCTCTTAACCACTATGCCACCAGGGTTTCCTTTACTAAACTAGCAGGTTATATTTTCAAATCACCAGAAAATTATTGCATCTAAAATTGTTTCATATTCTACTGACTTTCTACCTTGAATTTTTTTTTTTCCTACCCATACCATAACTGTAAGCAGATCCCTAGCTGGGTGCAGCCTAGATGGTGAAATGAATGAACCAAGATACCTGTGTTATCTCTGATGCTTCTCAATTCTCTACTTTATTGTCTCTTGTTCAGTCAACACCAAAATCACATTAAAAAACATTTCAGAAGAAATTTTCCTCATAGAAGGTACTTTGTAGATTACACTATCAACAAAAATTTGATTTCTTCCTTTATTAATTCAAGTAAAAAAATTTTAATCAAGGAAGAAAGACTGAGAAATTCTATCACCTTCCCATATTCTTCTACCTTGTATTTCAATACTTATTAAAAATTAGAGACAAAAAATCCTTTCTCACTTTTTAGGAGGAGTTAATCATCATTTCTAATACATCACACCTGGTTTTGATAAAGCTCCGAATTGTATAATAGCAAATAGTAGTTAAATCTGTGTACATTGTTAGAGAAAGGCTTTGTGTTTTAAATATTTTTCTGCACTAAACAAAAACAAAGCTATAGAGTAAGACTGAGTTCTACATCTCAAGGGAGGGAAAGTGATGGATATAAAATATGTGTCCATAAAGGACCCTAATGATTATTTTTAAAGAACCACAAAAACTTCGTGGGTTCCTAACGATACACAGAAAATGGTCAGAAGCTTATAGCTCCAGGCAGCTCATAAACAAAAGATATGAATGCTGATGGAAATCTCATCAGATACCATATCCATGGACTGGAGCAGAAGCCCAGTTGAGGCAGCTCTTCCACAATCTGGCTCCAGACTTGGAATATAGGGCCCCTTAGGATGAAAAAAAATAATAATAATTTTTTTTTTTTTTTGGATTGCTTAGAGTATCTTCATGATCCATACTGGGGCTGCTAGTGGTCTTAGAGACTTGCTTCAACCCAAATTTTTCCTTACCTTCCCATGAAAAAAAGCACTTTGGGGTGAAGGGTTATGATATTGAAAAAGAAAAAAAAAAAAAGATAAGCTGTCATTATTCCTCAAAAAACTGGGAATCACTCTGAAATAATCTGGAAAGGGAAGTAAACATGTAACGTTCAATGGGTAAATGTAGAGACATTTTGTTGGCAAAATGTTCTTCTCTTTATTATTAAAATGGCACCTAAGTATTAAAATGCACTGAAAGCAATTTGGGGGAACTGTACACCCACAACTGTTGATGGGCTGGATGATACTCCTTGACAGCTGGCTAGTGTCAATCTCCCCTAGGCTGCCATCATTTCCCCATCTGTCACAGGCTTGAGTCCCCTACAAACTTCACAACGACCGTTACAAAGACTGCTGCAGAAATTATGAAATAGGAGGCACAGTCATCCCTTATTATCAATACTTACCAAATATCGGACTTTTGCTACAACAGGGAGCTTTAAAAAATGAAAAGCATGTGGTGTCACAGTAAGCCTCTTTTTCTTCAATACTATTCAGAATTTCTACTCTATTCTTATTATATTTTATTTTCTTATTGACCTAATGCCTTATGAAATGGCGTTAATATGTACTGCTTCCAATAACTCTACATTCCTTATCACAATCTCTTGGCGTACAGATCTATTAACACTTGTGTTATCATATTAAGTCAGAAATTCAAAAATGATATTTCCAAATTATAGTAAAATGCTCCCATACTAATAAGCAGAACAATATTAGGAACATGAAAACTCTCTTGATGACACTGTCTCACATAAATCCTAAAAGCTGATAAGAGAACCTAGGAAAGAATAATTTATTTTGAGGTTTTTTTTTTTTTTTTAAAGTTTACTCTTTCTTTGGAAGCTTATAAGGAAAATTAATTATAAGGAAATAACAAATAATTATAAAGAAAATCTGTAATGAAAAGATATTTAGTGACATCTATCATGTTCCTCTCTTATTACTCCAAAGACAACACTCTCCAATTAAACCATTTACACTCAAATGCTATAATTATGTAACACAGTGCTTAAAGAGCAGGTATTACAGTGAGGAGTCCATTTAAGCAGCTTGGTGGATTTGGGAGCTTGGGGGGGGGGGCAGGGAGGAGTTGGTGGAGAGAAGAGAGCTAGTCCAGAACATAAACGCAAGCTGCATAGCATTCTTATTACATTTCAGGAAAAAAAAGAATCAGAAATTTTATTAACATGCAGATTACTGAAAATTAGCTGGAAAAATCTTGAAGAGATTAATTGAATAAAAAAACCTAATGAATTTGTAAGGAAAATAATCTTTCATTCATTTTAACGCATTTGGACTTTTTTTCCCTTTGAGGCTTATACTACGCAATGATTCAGAAATCTAAGCTTTTAAATTTTATCTGACTAAAGTGGAAGGCAGAGACAAACAGCAGTCAATATGCCAACTGTCATTATTTCTATTCTTTAAGTTATCAATGACTCGGAAACTAATTTCATTGTCCTCATCCCTTGTGTAGAAAATACATAAATGCATCAAGTTCTGTATCAGTAGAGAGGCAGTAGTTAATAATTTAAGCTATTTTAATTCAGTCATTCTAAGTTCCTAAATCTATAAGTGTGTGAGAGATACACTCGCTTAGAAGAATTATAAAATAATACTACCACCTTACTTTTCTATAAAACTTTCCAGCATCATGCAGAAATTATTTTTGGAGTTCTGATCTTCACACCAACCCTGCATTCAAGTAAGGCAGGCATTACTCTCTCCCTACTGGTATAGATTTGATTCCTAAAACCCAAATGCCTTAAATGGCTTACTCACAATTCTGAAGCTAATTAAAGGCCGTACTGGTATCAGAAATTGGGCTTTCTAGTATTACAAAACGTACACCAAATGAAAGAAGCAGATGTAGGCTTGGTTTCTAGGTAGTGTAAACTCTACACCCCAAATAGATGATGGTGGGAAAAGAAGACTTGAACACTTCTAAAATCTGCTTGGTAAAAGCCATCAAAATCCCAATCTCCATTGCTTTGGAATTCCTGACTTCTGCTACATATGAAAACAAAGTTATTTTGCATGTCTGATTTTTAAAATACACGAGAACCCTAGAAAAGAAGAGGAAGAGCAATGATGCTGACGCATTGAAAGAACAGTGGAGGCTTCCAGGCTTTAAAGAGCACAGAGAATCAGCACCAGGTGGCAATCCCTGCTGCTTATTTCACATGCGTAGGCTGCTGAAGACTGGGCGCTCCTGGGGCTAGTCTTCACACGTGTGCAAGAAGGGACATAACTGCAGGAAGCCGTGCAGGTGGAAGGAGCAGACCACCTGTGACAATGCACGCTCACCCCTTGAAGGTAAACTTGTGGCTTGATGATCCGAGGGTTGGAAAAGAGGCTGTTCACTGCCTTGGTCAAGAGGAGTTGGGTAGAATTGTTCATCTTCACACCAGGAAGAAGGTAACAAGAGTCAACTTTGAACTGATGTCATTTATAGCCCTAAAAATCCTTATAAGTATATATTAAACAATTACAGAAAGTTGTTGGAATTTAAAAAGAATGCATTTAGATGATTTACAAAAAAACACTTGCCAGTTCTTTTGTTCTTTCATTTTTTTTAATTTTTATTTTAATTTTCCTAAAATCTATCACTGACATCTTTCTACCTAAGAAGACACACACACAAGTTCACAATTCATTATCTGCATACCAATTTTAAAAAGACTTGAGGGAAAAAAAAGCCATGATGATTTTAAAAAGTAGGATTTTAGTCATCAATTAGAAGGAGAAGACTCAGTTAAAAAAAGATTAAACAAACATTGGTTACAATCAATCTGTTCTGTTTAGAGACCTTGAGGCCTTAATGGACTAACTTATGACTTTTCCTATATTATTATATTGCACAATAATACAATTGTCCAATAGTTTGTAATACTCCAAAATTATGGACAAATTTATGATTTGCTTAGAGGTCTTATATAAATAAATAGCATGATGGATCATCAAGAGTTTCAGTCAAATATAAGAACTTATGCTACATTTAGGTGGCACTTAATCAGAACATACGTAAGAAGTTTTGTGCTAAAAATATTACCCGTTGCCATTATTAGCTTACCAAAATCCTGTAAGATGGGTGAGAATCAAAGTCGAGAGACAATAAAGAAATCACATCCTGTTTCAAGGCTATTATATTATTAGTGGTCCATTAAACTTCCAAATGAAATGAACATTGGTTTCTGGGGTTGAAACTACACATCGTTCAAAAACCCAGGCTGTCGGCAACAACCTTAATATTAGGGTTAGAGTATTTAGACTGTTGTGATTAGAAAGCCATCAACTTTCAGCTTTAATAAAAAAAAAACTAAAAAAATAGTTTTGTTTTTTTTTTTTTTAGTCCACCAAAATTTGCTAGTTCTGTGCTACAGGACACCAATTCTTTTACTGGGATAAGGAATTCAATATATGAAACATAAACCATGTGAAAACATCAGTAATTAATCGAGACTGGTAAATTACTTTTTCTCAAATTTACAAAGCATGCTGTGAATTCAAAAGAATGATTCTTTCACTCCCAAAAACATGCAATAATATGATATTTTACATGCTCAAGATCACTCCCCATTGGAAAAGCTATATAATAATATTCTTTTTTTTAGCTGGCGGGGAAGGGGATTTGTATAGATACAGAGAATTACAGAAGGGAAAAATATCCATGAATAAAATTACTGGAGAAATTAAGGGGGGAGGGAAATAAATGATCAAGGAAAATCTAGCCAGAGTTTCTATTAGAATTTTGAGTACGGTGAAACGTACCATGTGCCTCATAAAGCATGGTAATGATCAGTTCCTGCCTGTGGTTTTATATCTGATCTAAATAAACAAACAAAAATCCCAAACCCGTTGCCGTCGAGTCTGTTCTGACTCATAGCATCCCTATAAGACAGAGTACAACTGTCCTCATGGGGTTTCCAAGGCTATAAATATTTACGGAAGCAGACTGCCACGGCTTTCTCCCGAGGAGCGGCTGGTGGGTTTGAACCACAGACCTTTTGGTTAAGAGCTGAACCCTTAACCACTGGGCCCTCAGAGTTCCACGGCTGAACTAGGTGTAGAAAATCCAGAAAAAGACTCCGAGGGAAGAGCAACAGCACCAACAGCGATCACCAACAGCAGACTCACACAAAGCTTGTGACAAGGCTGTTAAATTAAGCCAGTTCCAAAATGCAACTTGCCCTGCTATTCTGGCTGCTCCCCAGACAGCTCTAAAAGCTCTCCTTAAGTGCCTGTCATTTACTCAAGCTGTTAACTCCACCAAGCATGTTTCCAGGGGGTTATTTCTTAGAGCACCTAACTCACAACAAAGTTCTCAGCAAATACTGGCTTATACCAAAACCTACTTTTAATCAAAAGCTAATTTCCAATTCTGTGAAATTATTTCAAATTTACCCCTTCTTGACATTTCTCACCTAGAGAAAAAATGAACCAGTTTAATTTCCCATATCTCTGGGGCATTTTTTTTCTGGGGCACGTTTTCCACTTTATTAAAATTTGTGGGCAAGGGTTAAAAAAAAAAGTCAAAGTTAATTTATTTAGCAGATACGACTTGCTCTAATGACTTTATGGGGGCACTAAGCAAGTCCCTGGGTAGCAAAAACAGTTACATGCTGGGCTATGAACTGAAAGGTTGGCAGTTCAAATTCACCCAGAGGTGCCTTGAAAGAAAGACCTGGAAATCTGCTTCTGAAAGATCACAGGCATTGAAAACCCTATGGAACACAGTTCTACTCTGAAATGCATGGGGTTGTCATGAGTCAGAATTGACTAGAGAGCAACTGGTTAGTTAGTTAAGTAGTTCTCACACACAGGTCACTCACAGCAGTCTCTCTCAATCTGACAGGGCTTTTGTGGAGAATTAAGAAACTGTCTAAGGTGCTGGACCAGACAACTCCATGGAACCCTCTCGCGTTCCTATGCGTGTCAAGACCAAGAACTATTATATGAAATGTCATCTGTTTAACCAATATTTAATATGCACTTATGTGCAAATCACTTCAATAATAGGCTCTTCAAAAAAAACCAAAACCAAACCTGTTGCTGTTGAGTCGATTCCCACTCAGAGTGACCCTATAGGACAGAGTAGAACTGCCCCATAGTGTTTCCAAGGAGCGGCTGGTGGATTCGAATTGCCAACCTTTTGGTTAGCAGCCAAGCTCTTAACCGTTAAGTGACCAGGGCTTCTTCAAAATAAAAATAAAAATAAACCCAGTGCCATCGAGTCAATTTCGACTCATAGTCAACCCTATAGGACAGAGTAGAACTGCATCATAACTTCCAAGGAGCGCCTGGTGATTGAAACTCCTTACATCTTGGTTAGCAGCTGTTTAGCGGTTAACTGCTATGCCACCAGGGTTTCCAAGGCTTCTTCAGGAACCCAGAAATCAGAGAGATACCACAAGGGGCTCCTGCTCTTCGAGAGCACAAACCTTTATCCATCAGGAGCCTTTTTTGTCAGGAGGGAAAAGAGATGATCTAAAACAGGTATGTTTGTCCTAAGCTTGAGTTTTATTTTCAACATTGGCCTTGATATTACATTTTCCGTGTTAGCACTAGGTTTGCAAGTGTAAAAACCTGTTTTGCTACCGATGAAATCCTCTTCCCTCTAAGGAATATGGTTTTGGAAAGCAATGTTTTAACTTAATATATTCTAATTTTTTCTTTAGAGAAAGAGTTATATGTTACAGACAAAAGCTTACGGGAAGCTGGTTTTCTGAAAATAAGAGATAACTAGTGACAGATCCTCATTTCAACAATAGCTTTACTGTCTTTGAAGCATATTCAAGTTAAGGTACCTCATGCAAATAAATTTAAATGAATTTTTCTACAGTCTCAAAAACAGTTTCTTTTTATCAGACCTCTTTATATAATTTTCTGGCAACAGGACAAACAAGTTTTGTGGTGCTGATAAATTAATGAAACCTCTGATGGTTTGTTTTCACCACTTTACAAAAAGAAGTATACTGGGACTCTAATACGAACATTGATAACTCAATAGCCAAGACCTAACATGTTGCCACTGTGAACTCAGGCTGGGGAATGGAAATCAAACGGATTTTTAAAAGAGTAAATTGAGATCATAAGAATATCATCTTTTCAAAAAGATTGCCCAGGTGTATTTGGTAAAAGAAAAACCAATGTTAAAACAGAAAATTTAGAAAAGAATCATTAGAAAAATTAGTTATATATCAAGTAGCAGATAAAACAAGAACCCACTTTAAAATAACAGCTCGTCCTATCATGGAACACCTCACATTTTACTAGAATGGATTTCATCTGATAGTTCAGGAAAAAATATACATACTTTCAAACATTGTATTCTGGATTGTGCTGAAAACTATGTTTATAAATCACATGACATACCTCAAGGAGTATCCTGGAATAGGGGGAAAAAAAAAACAAACTTTTTTTTTTTTATGTAGGGGAAACCCTGGTGGTGTAGTGGTTAAGTGCTATGGCTGCTAACCAAAAGGTTGGCAGTTCAAATCCACCAGGTGCTCCTTGGAAACTCTATGGGGCAATTCTATTCTGTCCTATAGGGTCGCTATGAGTTGGAACCAACTTGATGGCAACGAGTTTTTTTTTTTATGACAAGAATTTCAACAATATCATTTCTGTATCATGGGATATTTAGGCCCCACAGCAGGGTTTCAAATATCAAATGACAGGAGAAATTAATCTTAAAAATAAGTAAAAATTGACTCTCTTCTATTTTTCTACCTAAATTTGACCCCAACCAGAAACCAAACCCACTGCCGTGGAGTACATTCTGACTCATAGTGACCCTATTGGACAGAGGAGAACTGCCCCATAGGGTTTCCAAGGAGTGGCCGGTGGATTCAAACTGTCGACCTTTTGGTTAGCAGCTGAGCTCTCAACCACCGTGCCACGAGGGCTCAGCTTTCTTTTATTTCTGGCTTTTTAAGTCCTAATGGTAGAAATTTGGGGGCTGAAATTAGTTAAGAAGACCAAAACCAAACCCATTGCCGCCGAGTTGATTCCAACTCATAGTGACCCTATAGGACAAAGTAGAACTGCCCCATGGGGTTTCCAAGGAGTACCTGGTGGAATCAAACTGCTGGCCTTTTGGTTAGCAACTGAACTCTTACCCACTACGCCACCAGAGTTTCCAGTTAAGAGGACAGCTTTGTTGAACTTGTTAGCATGAGCCAGACAATCACATTTCCAATTATATTTTCTTCTTCTACAATTAATATGGTAGAAAAAATGTGGATTTTTTAAAACAATACTCTAAGTTGACATCCTACCTCTTTTACCAACTAATTCTGTGAATTTGGTAGGGGCACTTCAAATCTCTAAGCTTTAGTATCTTCAAATGAAAAATGGAATAATAATGTTATTAAATGTAACTTAATTATAATAAATAACATGCTACCTCCTAAAGTAAGGATGAAAGCAGTTAATATACGAAAAATACCTGGGACATAATGAGTATTAAATAAATGTTTGCTTTTATAAGAAACCGATGCCAGTTAAATATGATTTACTGAATGAATTGTTTTATTTCTCAAAGGAACATTTCAAACTGGTCAGCTATTGAAGGGAGATTTAATAATAGAACCAAAGTTTTCAGGGTTTGAAGGAACCTCAAAATTTCAAGTCAAACCTCTGCCTGCCTTCTGTTATTAAGGGGGTTTTACCTAAGTAGTAACCGAGGTTCAAAGAGGTTAACAATTTGCCCAAGTCTACCCAACTGGTTCATGGAAGAACAAGGCGTGCCCAAAGTTACCTCTCCTGGTGCAGAACTTCTCTTCAAAATACATTTTAATCTGTTTCAGAGATTAAGAATAAGAATAAGCTGACATTTTCTTTGGTGAAGGGTAAGACAGTATATAATACTGGGGAAACCAGCACAACTCATACAAGGTAAGGTATGGAAGCTCCATAGACACATCCAAACTCCCTGAGGGACCGAATTACTGGGCTGAGGGCTGTGGGGACTATGCTATCAGGGAACATCTAGCTCAACTGGCATAACATATTTTTTTAAAGAAAATGTTCTACACTCTACTTTGCTGAGTAGTCTGGGGTCTTTAAAGCCTGTGAGCAGCCATCCAAGATGATCCACTGGTCTCACCCCTTCGGGAACAAGGGAATAGGGAAACTAAAGACACAAGGAAAGATTAGTCCAAAGGACTAATGGACCACAACTACCATGGCCTCCACCAGACTGAGTTCAGTACAACTAGATGGTGTCTGGCTACCACCACTCACTGCTCTGACAGGGATCATAAATAGAGGGTCCTGGACAAGGCTGGAGAAAAATGTAGAACAAAATTCTAACTCACAAAAAATAGACCAGACTTACTGGCCTGACAGAGACTGGAGAAATCCCAAGAGTACGGCCCCCAGACACCCTTTTAGCTCAGCAATGAAGTCAGTCCTGAGGTTCACCCTTCACCCAAAGCTTAAACAGGTCCGTAAAACAAAACGAGACTAAAGGGGCACATTAGCCCAGGGGCAAGGGCTAGAAAGCACAAGGGGACAGGAAAGCTAGTAAAAGGGAACCCAAGATCGAGAAGGGCGAGCGAGTATTGACTTGCCATGGGGTTGTTAACCAATATCACAAAACAATATGTGTACTAATTGTTTAGTAAGAAGTTAGTTTGTTCTGTAAACCTTCATTTAAAGTGCAAAAAAAGTGACATTTTTATTTACATTATTTATTATCCTCTGCTGAAAATAATTTACAAATATTTACTGTTATATTTTTATCTATTAACAAAATGACAGCTCACATATTTGAGAAAAAATAGCTATAGAGAATGGTTTGGGATGAGAATTTAAAGTTTTTTAGATTTGGCAGGAATAGAGGTAGTTTATGAGTGTGTATTTCTGTCAGACTGTTCTCCTACCTTGATTGCAGGTTTTTCCAGCATATCCAGGGTAACACTTGCACTTGTTTGGTCCAACACATTCACCGTGTTTGCACTGTGGTTGACACACAGCTGTGAAAAAAGGACATCTCACATTATTTCTATGTTGGCATCACATCAACAACATAGCATCTCTGTCATGTACTAAAAAAAAAAAAAAAAGAAAAATTTTGATAAAAAAAGAAAAACAGAAGAAATAACTTACAACAAAGTAGCAAAAATATATAAAATCATTGTTCCTGTAGTGGTAAGCACTGTGTAAACTACATGTTTATGTATGTATGTATATGGGCGTGCAAGTGTATGTGTGTATCACTTGGGCCTGGAAAATTTGCTAAAATTGAGGACAACATTCAATAGTAAAAATAAAAAATACATACATACATATATATATACATATATATTTTATACATATATAAAACTATGCATAAACATAACTGATGTTAGTCAAAAGTTATAATTTTATAATTTCTTGTCATAATTTCATTCTCTCAAATACACTTCAAAAAGTAGTTCTTATTCCAATGATTTTGGATATGTATGAATCCAGATATATTTCAAGTTAAATTATAAAATAAATATTTTATTGGAAACGGTATTACTAAGTATGAAGCAAGACAAAATGAAATAAAAACTAAACCTTGACACTTTTTGGAACGTCAGTTTAAGAATACTTCTATCATCTTGATCATCCTTAACTCCAAGGTGCAACACAATTGCTCATCAATCTATAATGGCTTTTCTATAGTCTATTACAGCAAATACAAAGTACAAAGCTCTCAGTTTGACATTACTATTCTCCATCAACTAAGTTCTTCTTCCCTGAAGACCTCAAAATTATTTAAAGCATCTCTCAGTCTTTTCACAGGTCTTCCCATCCTGCAAAAATAGCAGTTGGAATTCATTCCCTTTACTTTATACCAGTGGTATAAAACACTCTATACCAGATTATTAAAACAGGTATGTTTATCCTGTTTTAACAACTAACTGGGTGTGCTTTTGCTCCCCAGGGGACATCTGACAATATCTGCAGATATATTGGTTATTGCAACTTGGGAAGGGGTGCTACTGGCAGCATCTAGTGGGTAGAGGCCAGGGATGCTGTTAAACATCCTAAAATGCTCTCACTGCCACCCCCACAACAATAAATTATCCAGCCTATTTTTTTTTTTATTTAAAATCTCAGGATGCCAAGATTGATAAATCTTGCTCTATTGCAAGTGTGTGCAAAGTACTATGTCATGTACTATGAGAGATGAAAAGGAGTTATATAGCACGGTCACTGGTCTCAAAGAGTTTATAATTTAGATGAAGAGAAAAAACCACCACATTTTTAATTCAAGTCAACATTTATTTATGAGCAAAATAGATGACACACATGATATATGTGAAGGAATTGTCAAAAGAGAAAATCCATATGGATTTGCACAGAAAGTCTTGTAGAAAAGGGCTGAGTTGGATCTTAAAACATGAGTACACAGAGAAGACAGAACAACATTGTGGTGCCATGGATCACTTTCATGTGGCCTCTCTAGCCATGATCTTGTAACTTCTACCCAAGTAATTGGGTGAGACTGTCCAGATATGGTAATTGGGGCCCACCAAAGGGATTAATCAGTTTTTCCATCTTGCTGGGCTTGAGGTAAGCCATCCCAGAGATGAGAAAGAGAGAATACCACCACCACCAAGCAAGAACAATCAGGAGCCTGCACATCCTTTGGACCTGGGATCCCTGTGCTGAGAATCTTCTGGACCCAGGAGATGGAGAGCAAGCGGTAGCCCTGAAGACACTGAGAAGCGGTGGCAGGAGAGGCCTGGCAGCAGGAGATGGCACGGTGGGCTTCCCAGCTCACAGAGGTTGAAAGCTAAGTACCTTTGGGCAGAGGCCTAGGGCCAGAGAGAGGTGTGCCTGCAAGCATAGCTGAAAAGAGGCTGTCTCGATGGAGGAACTGTATCCTGAGTGTTCCTGAGCCTTAATTGTAACTATTAACTTCCCTAATAAACCCTATAATCATGAGTATTGTCTGTGAGTTCTGTGTGGCCATTGCAATGAATTATCAAACCCAGGAGAGAAGTAGACAGTGCTGTGGGAGGGATGGCTGGTGTCAGAATTGGTAAAAATGGCAGAGAGAGGAGGCATGTCTGACCCCCACCTCATAGGAATCAACCTTAGGCTGTTGATTTTGATTCTCTCTCCCTCTTGTGACGTTAGAGATCAGACACTGCCCCCATCCCATTTTTTACAGTTGGCGTCAGAAGTGGGATTCTTTGCAATGGCTCCAGACTCATGAAAGCATAAGACTTTGTAAGAGAAGAATGAAGGAGCTTGGGAAATGAAACTTTTGATTCTTGGATGGTTGCTTTGGTTGTCCTTGCCTGTAATGGCTGAAGGGAGGGTATGCTGCAGCTGAAGGGAGAAAAGCCCCATCTGGAGTGGCCTGGGGCAAAAAAACAAGCTAGATAAGCAGGATGATTGATAGGGACCCAGGATGTTCTGGTTCCATTCAGAGGCCCAAGGCTGTATACATATGAATGGGAAGATAGTTAAGGCGTGGAACTAGAACGTTTTAAAAGATGCAACTGGAATGTTTTAAAAGGGTTACGTGTTTATCTAAATATAATATGGATATTGAATGTTTCTCTCACCTAGTACTCTAAAGGAGATCTATATGGTAGAAAGGAATATTGGGTATTAAAGATTACAGGGAGTGTGTAACTCCATGCCTTCAGCCAATACTGGACTGGATATGCTAAAAGGGGAACTAGAATTTGCCCAAGGGAAACACAGGCTGTCTGAATGCAGTAGCCCTATATGGGGAGGGGGTTTAGGTTGAAAACCTGAGTCCCACCACGATTTGCATTTGAAAAGGTTATGCAGAACCTCCCGAACTGGAGACAAGACCTTCAGAAGGAAAAAAAAAAGGGACTGTTTCACTCTCTGACTTTCAAGCAAGCAGTTTGCTGTCAGATGCTTGAGGCAGGAAAAGTCAGAGCCCATCAAAAGGAACCAACCCCCTTACAGGACTGGAAATTGAAGGGAGCCGGGGAGCAGACAACTTGGTCTACTTGCTGTGGTGGCCACCTGGGTCCATGCAATGACTGGAGGTGAGGGAAGTGCAGCAATGAAGAGACTGGCTGAGTTTGGACATGTTCCAACAACGTCAACAATGACATCGAGTTTTGATGCCCTTGACACTTGTTCATTCCCACATTAGCTCTTGCTGTTCTCCAGTCAGGGATGTGATCCCCATTTCCTCTCCGACAATTCTCAAACATTGTTTCCTTCAAAACGTTAACACTCCAGTGAAACATGTGCATGCTACTCTTGTTTTCTATGTGTTCTCACTGACTCTCAGTAGCCCTTGCCTCACCTGGTATTCCACGAGTCTGATTTGCCAATTTTACTTTCTAGGCCTTTCTTGCTTGTTTGCTTGTCACCCTAAACTGGATCCTGCCCTCCTTCTGGTCCTTACTGCTGCCCAGTAGGTTTTAGGAGGAGCAGAGAGTAAATGGTAGAGAAATGTACTTGGAAAACATTTGAAGTCTGATTTTAGACATGTCATCTAATTCAAAGAGAAGTAATATTGTGCAGGTCTGCAAAAAGAAATTAACTATTCAGGAGGGGCTTACAATATTACTCTTCAATCGATTATATATCTGATAGATGGTTTATATGAAGTTTTAAAAACAGGGCCTAGAAACAACTCTTTATAACTCCAGGCCCTAAAAACAAATAAAATTTTTAAGTGTTTAAAAAAAAAAAAGATGTTCTATAAATCTTACTGTAAAATCGGAATACACCCTAAATGAATCAAGCATTGCTGAGACACCCAGAGTGCTGTATTTAAAAAGAAAAAGCGAACACCTAAAATAATTAAATCCAAGTCAAATCATTTAACACCCCATCCCAAGAATTTTTAGACTTTGAAAATATCTCTTAAAAATAAAAATAAAGTAACTGGGAAAATACCACTTAAAAACATGAAAAAACTTATTTAGGAGAAGCACATTATGAAACAATTAAACTTCAGGCTCCCAGTCTGTACTGCCATTTGAACCCCCTGACCAAATTAATGATCATTCATTTATAGTGCTTTTAGGTGCTTTACAGAACAAAAGTTTTTATTGTCCCCCTTCTCTTTGTTGTTTGTTCTCAGTGGAGTGCCTAATCTTGGGCACATCAAATGTACACATACCAAGAGGTCAAGACTGTTAATGTTTCTTACATGTTTATGGAGTCAGTATTTTAAAACAAACTGCTATTTGCACTCTGAAAATCAACTAAAGTAACCAACCACACTTAGATCAGCCAACAGCTATTAAACGTGATAGAGTTTTTATAATCTTTTTTTTTTTTTCTTATTGTTACAAAAAAGAAAACCCTTTGGAAAATGCTGAACGACAACAGCACTTTGTTGTATGATTTTCCTGGCATTACGTCTGGAATTGAATTCAACAACATGTACTGAACATTTGGTATATACAAAGTACTATACCAGGCAAATCTGGTAGGATGAGAGAGTCACAGAGGATATGAAAAATTAATTGTGAAACTATATCAGCCCAATCATGATAAGGGCTATGAGGGAGAGATAAAGAAAGGGGGGAGAGTGTGTAATAACTGACCGCAGGTCCCAGAAAGGCCTCATGTATGAACTGTGATCTGAGGAACGCCCTAGAGGTAAGAGGCAGAGACAATGAGGGTGGGAGACAAAAGCCTTTCAGAAATGAGCAAAAATGGGGTGGGGGGGGTGACAAAAGAATGAGTGTGCTAGTGTGTTATTGGGGCTTCTGTGTAAAGTGCTCATAACAACAATTGAGACTGAGAGAAAGGCCAGGACCAGATCATAAAAGGCCAGTAGAAACTGCTGGATACTTAGGCATTTTTGTTTCCCTTCTTTACAAAACAATTTTTTTTTTTAAGTGGAGAATGAGTTAGCAATGGAAAACTACTTTTTCTACCCTCTCTGGTAGACACAGGTCTCATGTGACTAAATTTTGGCCGATGGTATGTAAGCAGAATATACTCGGTTGAACAGTGTCCTCCAAAAATTCATGTCCACCCAGGAGCTGTAAATGTGACCTTATTTGGAAATAGTCTCTTTGTAGATGTAATCACGCTAAGATGAGGTCATACTGAATTAGGGTGGGCCCTAAATCCACTATGACTGGTGTCCTTATAGAAAGAGGGAAATGTGAACACAGAGACACAGACACGCAGGCACACAGGGGAGAAGGTCATGTGAAGATGGAAGCAGAGTATGAAAGGATGCATCTATGACCAAGGAAGGTGAAGGACTGCCAGCAGCCACCAGAAGCTAGAAGGGGCAAGGAAGGGTTTTTCCCTTAAGCCTTTGAAGGAAGATGGCCCTGCTGACACTTTGATTTTGAACTTCTAGTACCCAGAACAGTGAAACAACAAACTTCTGTTGTTTTGAGCCACCCAGTTTGTGATACATTGTTGTAGCAGCCTTGGAAACTAATATACAGAAGTTTCTGGGTGAAGTTTTTCGATTGCTACTTAAAAAGGAGGCCTTCGTATGTCTTCTGATCTGGAATGTGCAAGTAATGGCTGAAGCTTCAGTAGCCACTTTATGAGCAAGAAGTGATTTGAAAATGGAAGGAGGGTGGAGCAAAAAGTCACAATATTAATACTAAACTGCCATCCTAGCAATTTAGCACTGTTCTTAGTGTCATTACTACTTGCAGCCAAACATAATTACTAGCTGACTGCCCTTGAAGTGGAATCTGGACTTTAGTCTGTGTTTAATATCAAAGTGATATTGCTGAAAGGTTTTCTTAGATAGAAGCATTATGAGTAGATTCTAACATAGAAATACAGCTTGTCAAAGTTATTTTATATCTACCATATAGTCATGGGAGTATATAAAGAACTTCACTTCTACATCTAAGAAATTTCTTGGAATCAGTAAATGCTTTAAATGCAGCCCTGGGTATGGTAAAAATTAAATGCATTATCATCATTAAGTCATTCAGCATCAGTAACCCATACAAGAAAGCACACGCCTACACTGAGACAAGAGAAACATGATTTCCAGCTTTCTTGTAAGTTGGTCCACCTTCTGGTAGCCCATTCCACTGTAATGTGAGCTCTCAGAGGCCGGCACAAACCAGCCTTTACAACCTCCATTACTCTGTGGATAGTTGGTCAGCAAACAAATGGGTAAGTGGTCTGTTTTCAGAGATCCAGTTCACATCGGTCGTCTAAAAACAGAAGAAATAGATGATGCACGTGCTGTAGAGGAACAAGGCACCTAATGGTGCTACAGGTTAATCAGAAAGAGCAGAATTGCCTCTTTGACCTTCATGCAGAAGAAAGAAAAGAAGTTTGCGCCTTTCTTGATGATTCAATATCCTCTGTATCCACAGTTTGGCATTTCAGTAAATAAAAGCCAGTGAGGGTCACAACTTGTAAACGAATGACAGATTTTTTTAATAAAATGGTTGCCAGAATTAAGCCCAAAGGGGTAATTCACGCCCACAAAATTTGCCCTCTAACATTCCCGCAGCATAACATCCCAAAATGTCCTTAAAGTAACCTCTAAGTCGTCGTTTTAACTAGAAAAAAGGAACAAGTCTCAACTAGCAAGTATAAAGCACTTTAGTGTCATACATCTGAACCTCTTCTGTATGCCTGCAATCTAAAATTTTATTTTTAAAAGTTGTAACTGATGGAGCAGTGGTTCTGAGAGCTGGACAATGTTTTCTGAGTGAGTTATCAAAGGAGTTGGGGAAAATTAGTTCTCTATAATGCCTCTTATGTAAGCTAATCACAATGAGAGTCAAGTGCCAACATTTAAAAAATAAAGATAAGTTCAGATGCCCAAGCAGACTGTGGCTCTAGAATGTGAAAAGGAAAAAACCAACCCAGCCTCAGGTGTTGTTAATAACTTGAGAAAGATTTTCTTAATGCAAATAAGATTGTGTTTGGAGCCCTAAGAATCACGTGTAATTTTTGCTACCTACATCGTGTTGTAGGTATGTCTGGTTATTCTGACATGGCACCACTAAAAGGGAGACAAAAGCCTTCTCCTCCAGGGTGTGTGGCTTAGAAACAAAGAGACATTGAAGCAGATAAAGGCAGGGCAGAAGAATGAATGCATAGATACAAAATTGGGAAATTTCAGAGAGCTTTCAGTACAAGTAGAGAGCTTCACAGAACTCAGGTATTATGGACCACCTCATTTGAAGAGAACAGGAGAATATAACAAGAAATATCACCATGATGATTGTTTTTTTCAAAGAACATTTGGCCTTGGAAGAAGGAAAGTTGCTGAAAGAATAATGAAACAACTCACTCTGTATTAATGAGACCTGGAAGGAACATAGGTAGAATTTCATAAGTCTTCACTGGAAAGTACCTGGAGTCATTGCATATCACAAGTAGAACAAAACTTAGAGGAAAGAATTTTAATGTCCAAGATCTCCAACTTTCATAATACCCTGGATTCTAGTTGTCAGATAGAAAGGAATTATCCTATGTTCAAATCTAAATTCCTGTAGCAGTAAAAAACAAAATAAAAGTGTCTCTCTGATTGTCATCACTATAAAATACTACCTATTAAATGCTCTCATGAATACAGAACTCAAAACCATTTCATATGACTGACGAGATTTACTCTCACAATACCCATATAAGGCAGGCGAGCGGCAGGAATTATCCCTGATTTTACCAGCAGACAAGAGAAAGCAAAGAAGGTTAAGTGACTTGACCAATTCAATGAAAATTTCTTATCCAAGTCCCATGCTCAATCCTCTAGTTCCTCAGCTTGTCAGAAAAAGACCAGAAAAACCAGTGTTTTGAGTAGATTTGGGAGGGAGAGAGTGAGATTATAGTAAAACACTAAACAGGAAAGGACGGGAGGAGTATGGAATGTCAACAGTGATTAAAGGCATGAAGGTATTTAAATTACATTTTCAATAAGAAAAAGCTGCAATTAAGAACACAATCTATAATTGAAAAAAATCAAAGTAACCTTGCCAAAACGTTTTAAAATAAATCTCTTTGTTGCCTGTTCTGTACGAAGGCCAGATTATGAACCATTAATGAACTATAGGATTGTTGTCTCTTCTGAGGTATTGCTACATCGAGGAGTTATTATTTTGCTTCAGGGCTCACATTTTATCTGATATTATTGTCATTAAGAACTTACCTCACCATAAAGTAAAGCCAAATACTGTCAGTCAATCAATTGGTAATTTACAGCATAAAGTTAAAATAAATAACGGTTTCTGGTCCGTAGAGTGTCTGACAATAATTTACTGTGTTTTTGTCTTTGGGAGGATCAGACTCAGATAAATTCTCAAGTATCTATTTTATCTGTCATTACTTAACTATTAATTCCTGAAGTAGTGCAAGGAAAACAAGCAATTGCATTTGCATCTGTGCATCTCAAGCCAACTATTATTTATCACAATTAAGCACAATACCTTTCCACTTAAAACAAACCTTCCTCTGAACAGTTTTGTCATTTATCATTTACTTGCAATTTGAACTTTCTGTTTTCATTGCAATACAAAAGTGGAATTTAGATTAATTGACTGATAAGTATTACTATTTATTTGGAAGTGCAAAGTAATGTTTATTTCTAAAGTAGGATAACAGTAGCAAAGAGCATACCTAGTCCCAGATCTTTGTTTATAAATACCATTCCCCAATGAGAAGAGTCAGGGCCGGGGCAAGGAGGCTGGAGTATTTTGCCTTGGCAAAAAACAAGGAGATAGGCAAAGAATGATGGGAACATGTGAAAAAGACATAGGAGCTGACATGGAGGAGCTCCCACTGGCGAAATCTGGGGCAATTTGAGCATCAAGAAGAAGAATAATAGCAATTGATAAAAATGAATTTAAAAAATCAGTGGGTCCAAAGTGATTGAGGAACGGAGGGGCAGAGCTTGTTTTTAAGAAGAATGCCAACTAACATGTAGAAGGAATAATAGAATTTGAAAAGCAGCATTTTGCAACCATCACTGAAACATTTGGTTTGAGCAAAGATTATCCATAAACGTTAAAACTTTCACTGGGTGAAACTTTGTTGGAAAACTGGATATTCAAGCAATCTCAATGTACCACCTCACAGATTACTTACAAATTACAAAGAGAAGAAGGTGTGTCTTCAGTAGAAAAACCTATTGGATTTATCCAAGTCACCAAATTTAGCGTCACCAATCATGGAACAAACTGACATTACGTGTAATGGGAATACTGTAATGTACCATCGCGTGAAATTCTTGCAAAAAAAGGCTGAACCTGAATCTAATGAGGAGGAACCCACAGATAAATTAAGACTATGGGACATTCTACCAAGCAACTGGCCTAGACTCTTCAAAAATGTCACTCTCCAGAAGCAAAAAAAAAAATTAGAATTTATTCTACATTAAAGAGAAGACCAAAGAGATATGTCAACTAAATTCAATATCTACTGTTAATTGGATCTATGTCAAAAAGAAAAAAACTACAAAACCCATTTTGGGACAACGGGGTAAATTTAAATATGGACTGTTTACTATACAAAGCTATTGTAACAATGTTAATTTTATGCAGTTTGTAAATAAATGTCCTGTTCTTAGGAGATATATGAAGTACTCAGACATAAAGTGCCATTATATCTGCAACTTTCTTGCAAATAGTTCAGTAAAGTGTATGTGTATATATATACACACACACACACACCAGTGTATGTGTGTGTGTGTATATATATGTGTCGATTCCGACTCATAGCGACCCTATAGGACAGAATAGAACTTAGAGTTTCCATAGAGTTTCCAAGGAGGGCCTGGTGGATTCAAACTGCCAACCTTTTGGTTAGCAGCCATAGCTCTTAACCACTATGCCACCAGGGCTTCCACATATATACACGTGTGTGTGTATATATATATATATATACACACACACACGCACACAAAGAAAGCAAATGTGTAAAATGTTAACAATTGTAGATTTGTAGATAAAGAGTATGTGGACATATTCTCTTCCTATTCTTTCAACTCTTCTGTGGATTTGAAAATTTAAAAAACAGGAAAAATTTATAAACTCAAATGAGTATGCATACCTTGACAACCATTATTATTTAACGTGTGAGCAGTTGTTTACTTATCAAAACACTTCAGACAAGGGGGTGAGAGCACAAATACTGGGGTTAGAGCCCCAGCTCCACCACTTAGGAAATGTGTGGTCTATGCACATTACCCAGCTGCTCTGTGCTCTCAAATGGAAATCATAGGTTGAACCCTAAGAAGTTGCCAACATTGCCATTTTTTACTTAAAAAATGGTAAATCCACATGGTTCATACCTACCTGTAGGGATACTAGGAGGATTAAATGAGAAAATCCAAATAAAGCACTTAGAACTGTGCCCATCTCATAGTAAGAACTCAATAAAATGCTGGTGGTGATGAGGGTTATAAGGATGGCAGAGGAGAAGCCTCAGTGTCCAAGGCACTCTACTAACAACTGGGGATAAAAAGATGAACAAGAGACCAAGTCCTCATCCTCTAGTAGGTAAGTCTAATAAGGAGAGACAGAAGTAAGCAAAGAGGTTTTAATAACAGATGTATGTAAAGGATACAGAAGACGACGTGATCAATTACATAGGTTCAGAAGAGTTAGAAAAAGCTTTAGAGAGGAAGCAGTGCTAACAAAATATCTTCCAAAAAAAAAGAAAATTTACAAGTCACCTGATTTTAAAATGTAAGAATTCATCAGGAGACAATGGAACACATTACAGAGTTTCCTTTAGTTGAAGATTATCACATTTGTTTTAGCTGAAGATATGTTGCTCTAACTTTGAGCAGGCTTAGTCAGCAACCATCACAAAAGGCCAAAAAAATCAATGTAACCATCATCACCTCTTTCAGCACCCCAAATCCCTATGTTTTAAGGAGTCCTTTTTTTAATTTATAATGAGTTGAGCCATGAATAAGGGAGAAGGTTAAACAATATAATGAACATAATTGATCCCAGAACTGTGCATGTGAGCCCAAATCAAACCAAACCCACTGTTGTTGAGGTGATTACGACTCATAGCAACCTTACAGGACAGAGTAGAACTGCCCCGTAGGGTTTCCTAGGCTGAAATTTTTACAGAAGCAGACTGCAGCAAAACAGTTGGTGGGTTCGAACCACTGACCTCTCGGTCAGCAGCCAAGCGCTTTAACCACTGCGCCACCAGGGCTCCTCAATACATGTTCAGATTGTTGAAATGTCAAATGTTTTGTTACATATATATTTACCACAATTAAAAAAAAAAAAGGAATCAACTTTATGCCTGTGCATAGACATATGATGAGGCATTTGTCTGCTTGGCCTTCTGGCTCTTTTTTTAAAGGAAAACATTAATTATTCCAAATTTATCTGATGGAGAGCTTTATACAAAATTTTGGAAACAACCTAAACGTTCATCAATTTTAAAAAAAACCCAGTACCATCGAGTTGATTCCGACTCATAGTGACCCTATAGTACAGAATAGAACTGCCCAACAGAGTTTCCAAGGAGCGCCTGGTGGATTCAAACTGCCAACCTCTTGGTTAGCAGTCATAGCACTTAACCACTACGCCACCAGGGTTTCCGTTCATCAATAAGGGATTGGTTAAATAAGAGATGGCACAATGGTCTTCCTGCCTTCAGTATTGTGACACTTGAATCCAGGCCTGAACTGCCATTGGAGGGATCATGCAAACCCACTCATTCATTGGCTCCCCAACATGTTTAGTTAGATCATCACACTAGTTCAAACTCCTGATACACCATTCAGCACCACATTTCATGATTTGCCTCTTGCCTATTTCACAAACCTTATCTCCAATCATTCCCACAAACGAACCAGAAAATAACACACTCTCTAATACCTCCCCACTACTACATGGAATGCCACTCTTCCCCTTGTCAGCTGGACTCATATCTAGACATGCTTCAATACTCAGCTTAAACTTTACCATCTCCAAGACTGCCTTTAGCCCCTTTTACTGAGTTTGTGGTCTTCCCCAGTGCATGCCTCCGTCATAAATTATAGATATGTTCATATTACTTATATACATACATCACACTATATAGTCATAGATATTTTTCTTATCTAGCTCCCCCACTGCACTGTTAGCTCTTTAAATACACAGTTCCTGCTTTGAAATAGCTTACAGTCTCCTGGCAAAGACAGACATGACAGGTGTACAAGGTACAAAGGAATACAGAAGGAATTTCTCCGCAGGGAGGTGGGAGTAGGAAAGATGTCAGGAAAGGCTTTGAAGAGAAAGTGTGAGCTGAATCTAAAAGGCTGGAACTCACCACGGGGATGGGTGAGGGCTTTTCCTTGAAATGAGCAACATAAGCAAAGCCAAAAAGGTATGAAGCAGCAGAGGGTATTTAGAAATGCAATGACAGCCCACTGTAACTAAGCCTGTACTAAAACAAACAAACAAAATAGTTTTTCAAAGATAAGAGAGTTGCCAAGTCTAAAGAGCCTTGTACTCAAAAAACTGGAACTGTATCCCCAGTTGCAAACCATCAATGGATTTTAAGTAGGAGATGACACAATCAGATGACATTTTGTTTTCATGCATGTAAGTCGATTTCTTTTTAGAACCTCAATCAAGAGTGAAGATCTAAGATAAGTAATCAGGTTGTAAGACAGGCAAATAAATTAAGTGCATTCATTTCATTAGTAAATTGTCTTTCCTGAAGTGCCTGGTCCTCACACATTCAGAAGTGTACTGAACTGAACTGGAATAAGCATTGCAAAGCTATTATACTGGATATAATGATGTATAAGACAGCTCCCTCCTTCAAGACACTAACAGTCCAGCAGAACAAATGATACAGGTTCACTGATAACCACAATATAGGGTAAAATGGATAGACTCCCTGCAAGTGTTAACAATTAAATGTACAGAAGGGAGAGAAGAATTCCTGCTAAAAAAAACTCAGGAAGGTCTAGGCAGAAAGTGGCATTTGAGCTGGGGCTTGAGTCAGGGCTGAGTTTCAACGTGTTGAGCTAGGAGGAAATTCAAATTTAAAAAAGTAAGTGTGATCATTCAGTCCCAACAATGAGTTGCTTTCAGTAGAATATTTGCTTAGAATTAGAACTGAAAATGACATAAAACAGGGGAAAAAGTCAGCCAAATGGGGAAAAAGATAAAGTTTATATTGGATAGTTTTTTTCAGCCCTTGATATAAATGCATGTTGAATTATTCATTTCTTTCAATCATAGACCAACATGGTAACCTGGAATTTTTTTCAAGAATTTAAAATGATTAGATAACCTTGCAGCACACTTGCAACGTTCTACCTATCCCACATTTTTCTTATACTGTTTCAAGTGGATCCTCCATAGAGGTGGTAGTCAGGACAATGATCAGTGCTGACTGAAGTTGATGAAAGGGAAGGAAGGTTTGAGTGGGAGGGTGGTGGTGAGATCATCAGATCATAGCCTGTGCCCTGCTTAGATCTCACCCCTGAGCTGCAGATTCCAGAATACAAGCACAAATCAAACATCTCCACTTGAAAGTCTCACAAGCACTTTAAACATACATGCCGAAAAGGAGTCATTATCTACACCCTCTCCTGTGTTCTCTGGCTCACTGAGTAACATACCAGACACCTGGGAGTCATCACTGATTCCTCCATCTTTCTCACTCCCCACGATCATCACCACCACCACAGGCACCACTTGGTTGAATGAACCAGTTACTGAAATATGTGCACTGAAAGTATTTTGTCATTTGATCCTCCTTAAAGCCCTATGAGATAAGATGTTTATCTACATTTTACAAAAAAAAGGAAACTAAAGCTCAGGTTAGGTAAGTTTGTCTAAAACACAGCTCACTACAGCAGCCAGGTGTAAACGTCTGCCAAGCCCATGCTCCCCACCACTGCCCTACACTATATGCTGGTCCAGCCTTTCCTTTTTAGTATCTTTCAATTCCTGTTCTCTCTGTTCCACAATTACTTTAAAAAAAAAAAAAAAAGCCTAATTTCCCACCAGATTTTACTGTAACAGTCTCTAGTCCTGAGCCTCAAATGTCTATTCTCCATACCGCCAATGATTAAAATGTTCAAAAACTGGCCCCAGAACCTTTAATGCCTCTAAGTCCCAGGCATTCAGCTCTGGAGGAAATGAGTTCCCTGGTGAAATGGAGCATGCTAAGCAGCTCCAGGCCACCTATTCCTTGCAGCACTGCAGAGTTACTGATTGTTCAAGAAAAGACTGAAATTGCAAACAATTTATAAAAATGTTAGAACACTCTGTGAGCAAAACCATATTCACCTGTAAACTACATCTGACCCATCAGGACCGGATTATAAACTCTTTAAATACATTGTTGGTGGTGGTGGTGGTGTGGGGTGCCATGGAGTCAGTTCCAGCTCACAGCGGCCCTATGGGACAGAGTAGAACTACCCACAGGGTTTTTCTTGGCTGTAATCTTTAAGGAAGCAGGTCACCAGGTCTTTCTCCAGTGGAGCCTCTAATGGGTTTAAATCACCAACCTTTTGGTTAGCAGCCCAGAGCTAACATAATACAATGAAATACGATGCATTGTATTATGTAATTTGATTGTGTAATTTTCCTGCTTCAAATATTTACAATGGTCCTCCGTAATTTTCAGATAAAAGCTGACCTATTTATTTCATGTAACATCAAAGGCCTTCCATGAGTCAGTCCATTCCTACTTCTCCCACCACACCTCTCTTGAGAGGCCCTTCAAACATATACCCCACTGCTGAACTGAGGCTCTTGCGTTTCCCAGAATGTGCCCCTTCGCTCTCACTTCTGAGGTTTTAATTCTCTTTTCTGTCTTCCCAGGCTGCCTTCACTTGATTTACTTATCCCTCAGGATTTGGCTGGACCATCATGACTCCATCGCTCTTGGTCTGGGATATGTCACTCTCAGATATGCTGCCCCAGTGTCCTATACCGAAACACACTTGTATGAAAACACACCTCATCACCACCGTCATGATCTGTGGGCCTTAAACACTGACAGTGATACTAATGCCCAGAGCTTCATCTTATTGTGATGATATCCACAGCGCTAGGTCCAGGACCAGGCAGATAATAACGCTCAATAAATATTGGTCAAATGAATGAATCAACTGGTAACCACTGCATGCATGGAGTCTTCCCTTATTCTCCCCAGCAGGAAACAGTTCTTCCCCTAACTCCCTCAATTCTTTTGCCCTAACTTTTTCATATCTTAGATTCATGAAAGGAATAACAGCCAACTATCTTATCAAATTGAGCTCTTTGCCAGCAAGGGTCCATGTTTTAGTAATTCTTGTATCTCTCCCAGAAGTTAACTTAGCTCCTTATCCCTAGTTGTAAGCTCTCAAATGTCTGTTAAATAAATCACAAACTAAAAACAAACAAATCCTTTGCCATTGAGCGAATTTCAACCCTACAGGACACAGCAGAACTGCCGCACAGGGTGTCCAAGGAGCAGCTGGTGGATTTGAACTGCCGACCTTTTGGTTAGCAGCCCAGCTCTTAACCATTGTACCACCAGGGCTCCAAATAAATCATAGTAGCTCTAAATGCTGAAGTTCTACAATTCAGTTCTATTTCCTTCCAATTCCTTTTCCACCTGCAAACACTGCTGAGCAAACAAAACTGTAATCCACTCTGAGTTTCACAGAGGAATATTACTTATTAGTGAAGTCGAGGCAGAATGGTTCAGAAACACAGAGAGGGATCCAGTGGAAATTTTATTTCAGAAATATATAATTTGAGAACTTTTCTACTTTCAATTGCTTATTTGCAGAGGATATATTTCCATGGATACATTTATTAAATGCTATAATAATTTTTTAATTTTTTTATACTATCTATACTATATATTCTATGATAGACTCTAGTGAAACACTGCTCAGAGTTCTCCATTTGCATTCTATTATATTATCACACATTAACAACAAGAAGTTTTTATCAAGAACTGTTCTGCACAGGGCACTCTAGTTCAGGCCAGCAACGATCTTGCAAAGTAGGTTCAAGGATTAGGAAACTGTAGCTCAGAAATGTTAAATAAAATGTTTAATATCTCATAGCTGATAGGTCACAGGAACAGGTCCCGAATCCAGGTGTGCTGGTGACAATGCGCACATTCTGTTCGTTCCTTGGTGTTGCCTCCATGACCTCAGCCACACCTCTGCTAGTCAGTCTTCTATCTGCTCATAATTATAAGATACCTGTGCTTTGATTTTATAAGTCTGCCTGAACAAAGGAATTCCTTAACTTCTATTTCCAGCACAATATATGTTGTTTCCAAATGTTTTTACTAAAATCCTACCATAAAAAGATTTTCTATGACATGAGATAGTATCTTCCATCAGTCAGTTTTAAACTACATTGGCTTTTTGGCATAAATTCCACAAAACATTAGAATATCACGTATTTCACCCAAAATTTCCATGAACATTTTATGCACCAAAGTGATGGCATGAATACCCAAAGGTGCTATTATAACATCTTGTATATCTTACCCAATAAAAGTATTTCTTACCTGAATTGTTCCACGGAGAATTAATGAATATGAGATACAATTCCCTCAGGTTAATCATAGTCTGGTGTTAGTAATTTCATTTGGTGGATTTTGTTTTTTATGTTTGCTTCTTTAAGTAATAAACATATAAACTGTCCTTTAGATTAGGGTAGAGGTCAATTTATTAGAATCATAAAACAGGAGAAAGAAATCATAAACTGAAAGGGAAAAGTTTACTGTAATAACTAAATTAAAACTGACTTAGTATAATTATGAAGAGAATAAGCAAATGTTTAAGGAATATAGTTTCCGCCTCCCCCCCAAAAAAGCAACTGAAAAACATAACAAATGTTAAGTTTTATTTAATGCTTTCAAAGTTATTATTGAGAAGTTATGCCTTTCCAGACATAGATTAGCCAAAATTATTTCAAGAAATATGTTCATCTAACCTTTGAGCTGGCACCTTATCCTGGCTATTCTCTGCCTTAAGACGTAGAAAGCTGCAAAACAAATGTCCAAAAAAAGAAATTCCAGATCTTTTCTCTGTAACCAGGCTGGACTTGGGTATTTATCAACTTGTTACATTCCCGGAGACTTACACACATTCAACTTTCAGTGCTTTTCTGAAACAAAAAAAAAATCTAGGACATGTTTAAAATAGTAATATTTTAGTCACCATTTTGTTATTAAAAAACATTTTGTAACAAAAATATTAACCAATAATTGAAGTTATGCTATTCTTCTGTAATCCAAATTCTAAATTAAAATACTCCAGACCTTTTGTGACACTGCACCTTCCAATCCAATTTTTCACTTTCAGAATATTAACTTTTGGTTCCTAGAGACAGTATCCTTTTATTTAAATTAGTGTTGGACAAAACATCTGAAAAAAAAAATGTAAAACTTTAAATCCATTAGTTAGCAAGGCTGGTAATTTTTAGATTGATACGTCTTTACTTACCTGTTTCTGACAGGCTGTATGTTCTTTTTTTCTCCGATTTTGGGGAGGAAATATTAAGGGTTTTTTGGTTTTTGTTTTACCTTCCCTTCCGTGGCATTTTCTTCTTGCATGGCTGCTTTGGTTGTCAATAGCAACAAGAATTACCGTGAAAGCTCAGCCATTTCATTTGAAGATACATAAATAACCCAGTTTGATGAAAGTAATGGAAAGAAACTTGAAACATTACTGATAATGGTCAGTGTTCAGACCAGCCTAGAGGTTCTAGAGATAAGAGAAATGATGATTTTATTACTTCTCTTCCGGATTAAAGCCTTTCCTCTTTAAAATTTACACTTTAAATTTTGATGTGTATATCTGCTCCTATAATTTAAAGTTAATCAAATGAGGCCTTTTGGGGGTAATAGCAGAAGAAAAAAGAAAAGTTCTTAGTCCAATTTGATTCAATCAAAGCAATAATTTGAATTAGTGATCCAGAATGATTGCTCTGTATTTTTACAGGCGTACATTATATCTGCTTGTCACGTTAGTTAGATTTATAACAAATTAGTGTTTTGTTTTGTTGTTGTTAATTTTAAAAGAACTCACCATGTCTTGATGTAGACACATTTCTTAAAATAGGATAATGGAATATATCAGGTACAATCTAAGCAAAAAGCTGAAAATAAATCAAAGCATAAGTAACAAATTACATTCTGGATCACATATTAAGAAAAATTATGACTATGGTTATGCATGAGAAGGAAAAATATAAAAGGATACCATTTCTTTAGTGTTCCTTAATAGCCAATTTTGAATAATTTAACAGGAGAAATATTTGAAATGCTTTTAACCCAAAGGTAACACAACTCAACAAAGAATAGCAAACATCATTATTTTCTAACTAGCTGTATTAGTGCCCAAGCAGCCAAGCAGTTCTGTATAGTTTGTTTTCTTCTTATAATATCTCAAACATGGGTCACATTTTTTGCACTAAATGTAATATAGCCTTAAATTTTATCATCTCAACATGTATACCTCTTAAATAAAACCTCTAGCATAAAATTTTAGCCAATAACCCACACCAAGTGAAATTTGCATTTTCAAAACTATACAAAACTGCATTTTAAATGAAAGCAAGGTTAAACCTGGAAGCGATGATTTCCAAGAAGTTTCTGGGGCCTATTTGCCATTGACGCGTGAAGAAACTTTCATAGGCAACCATTGCAATTGCTGTGAAAGTTACCAAAGATAAATGCCCTACATGCATCTTTTGTGGAATATAAACCCCACTAAAATCTCACATACTTTGGACATGTTATCAGGAGGGATCTGTCCCTGGAGAAAGACATCATGCTTGGTAAAGTAGAGGGTCAATGAAAAAGGGGAAGACCCTCAACAAGATGGTCTGACACTGTGGCTGAAACAATGGACTCAAGCATAACAATGATTGCGAAGACGGCACAGGAGCAGGCAGTGTTTCATTCTGTTGTACACAGGGTTGCTGTGAGTCGGAACCAACTCAATGGCACCTAACAACAACAAAGTAGAAAGCACTAAAATAGGACTCATTAGCAGCACGTAGTATAGAAACGTATCTCTTTTTCTCTTGATAATCTATTTCTCTACCACCATTGTAAGGTGGTCATGGGAGTAAATGCATAAGCATACAACGCTGCCAGCAAAGTCACTCAGTTATAGCTTACAACTCCAGAGCCTTCTCCTGCGACCTGTCCAAGAATCACTACTTCAGTTCATCTAAGAATTCCCAGTGATGTTATGTGCTTTATTAGATGTAGTGAAAAATAATAAGCACTCAGATGATTCTGATGAAATTGTGGCTCATACAAACCAGAGAAACTAAACTATCTGGGGATTACTTTTTTCTCTCGTGTTAAGCACAGATTTATGGATCTGAAGCCAATTCTGGGCTTTAAACAGTGCTAAAGAAAATGAAAGTTAAGAAATCTCAAGGAACTGCACCTCTTACCCAAAAGTACCCCTATCTTCTAGTGCAGAGTTTAATTTACTATAAAGGACTATAAAATGTCTGAATGTTGAACCAAGCAAAATCTTTGAAAAGGAAATAATAAAATTCTATAGACTAAGACAGCTTTTGCAGTTACAATACCAAGCCTGGAGTCACACAGCCTCGTGAGCAGACAGCACAGCATGACACATGCGCCTCCTTACAGGTAACAAATGCCAGGTACATGCAGGAAAGAAAAAGGTCCTCCCTAACACTGTCCTTCTATCTTCCAACCCTAACCTTCAGTAACAACTCTAGAAACTCTCCATACCTCAACCTTCAATTTTATACTATATTTCTCATTGCCAGAAGAGTTTGTATTATCCTGGCAAAGTCTCTTCACAGACAACTATGCAACTCTGCACATTTATAATGCTAACATCCAGGACAAGGGACCTTATGAAGGACATTTTGAGCAAGAATGTGGCTGATCTCTACTTTCAGTACATTACCTTCTAAGTATTGAAGCTGTAGAAGGGCCCTTCAGATCTCAACACAAGGTCAGGGAACAGACCATTTAGCAAATCTGCAAATTATTTCTTAATAATTTTATAATTTTCCCAAGAAGTAATTGTTTCAAAAAAACTCTTCCACCTTAATTAAGAAATGAAAATATACATTGGAATGTTTTAATTCTTGGCCTTACATAGACACTAATGTACAACGAATCTTTTACTTCAACAATGATTTTAAAACTCAATCCAGGGGACAAAGTACCCTGAAATCATCAATCTCTATGTGAAACACCATGATACTTAATTGTAATCACAAACTTGGGACAATTTAAGCAGTAGAAACTATTACCATAGTAAATGTATAAAAATATAAAATCAATTATGAACACCCATGTACATTTTTTTAAAAAGCTGAACAAGTAAGCATGTGGTTTGTGCTTTTCTATTAATTATCAATGGTTCTGTCATTTGTTGGCATGTAAACAATTGGCAAGTAATTACCAAGTGTCTACTATATGCTCACACTAAAACAAAACAGGAGGCACCAAAAACTTTGGAAAAATATTTTGGGTGGAAAGGAGTTTATAATTGGAAAGTCTATCATTGAGTTAATTACTGTGAATTTAGCAACAACACCTTTGACTATTTGAGGACCTTCCATAGAAATTAAGTTTAAGGACTATGATTTATACAAACAAGGCCAAAGGTTATTGTGAAACAATATTCTTTTGGAAAAGTAAGCACAAATTCAGGGATTTCTAATTATTTCTTCCTTCTGTGTACATTAGCACAAATTTAAACTGTGGTGGACATATTTTGTAAAATTTCGTAAAGTATCAATATTTCAAAAGGCAGTCCTAACCTCGTGATCTGATGATGTTATAATAGGAAAAGAATGTCAGTTCTAGAGAGGTTATGTCATTTACTTACCAGTTAACTAGTAACCAGTTGCCATTGAGTTGATTCCAACTCATGGCGACCTCATATTGTGCAGAGTAGAACTGCTCCCTAGGGTTCTCAAGGCTGTGACCTTTTGGAAGCTGATCACCAGGCTCTCTTCCAAGGAGCCTCTGGGTGGGTTTGAACCACCAACCTTTTGGTTAATAGCCAAACACTTAACTGTTTGCAGCAACCAGGGGCTTCTACATTAATCTACAGAATGGTTAGAGATACTGACCAAATGAAAGGTTTAGTTTTAATATTTACTTCAATCTTGTTATCCACATGGAAATTGCCTATGGCAAATCCTTAGTCTTGAATTGGCTCTCCTCTGGTATCTAACAACTACCAAGGTGGTCTCCAGATTTAGGAAATGTATGAGTTAATGTTTTTTTTCTTTATGAGTTAATGTATGGCAGAAAATGAGGGCTTCTGAATAAAACATAATTAGGAAAAACCCATTTCTTCTCCAAAACCAAATACTACATTCCAAAGCTAAGAAACCTTTTGTGATTATGCATACCTCTTTGCCCTTCCATTTTATCAAACCAAATTAAAACTAAAATTCTTGACAGCATCCACAAAATAATATTCAATGAACACACAGATGCCTGTCAATATTATACCACATATCTTATTCCTTTATCATAGCTGGGCTGTTACATACTCCCTTTACTGACTTTATTAGGAATTTTATTAAGAATTCCATTATGACCATCATTAACTGTTTAATTAGTAGAAAATGTGATGAAATCAGAAAGTGTAAAAAGAATCTTTAGTACATCAGAATGGAAAACTTCTATATTTGATTATTACTTAATTGAACTCTATACCTCGTAAAGATCTTTTTTTTCTTTTTTTTAGTAACTCAGTATACATTTTGCACATAATTTGCCCTGGCAGGTTCATAAGGATGCACTATCACATTAGGCCTATGCCACTAGTACTTTTTTTTTTATGTATAATTTTTTTTTATTAACTTTTATTGAGCTTCACGTGAACGTTTACAAATCAAGTCAGACTGTCACATATAAGTTTACATACATCTTACTCCATACTCCCACTTGCTCTCTCCCTAATGAGTCAGCCCTTCCAGTCTCTCCTTTCATGACAATTTTGCCAGCTTCCCACTCTCTCTATCCTCCCATCCCCCCTCCAGACAGGAGATGCCAACACAGTCTCAAGTGTCCACCTGACATAATTAGCTCACTCTTCATCAGCATCTCTCTCCTACCCACTGTCCAGTCCCTTTCATGTCTGATGAGTTGTCTTCGGGGATGGTTCCTGTCCTGTGCCAACAGAAGGTTTGGGGACCATGACCGCTGGGATTCCTCTAGTCTCAGTCAGACCATTAAGTATGGTCTTTTTATGAGAATTTGGGGTCTGCATCCCACTGATCTCCTGCTCCCTCAGGGGTTCTCTGTTGTGCTCCCTGTCAGGGCCACTAGTATTTTTATATAGCTATAGTCAGTGATTAAAATAACTCTGAAAGTTTTTAAGGCCAAAATTTCTTTGGGGACTGATCATTTATTGCTTCCCAGGAAAAGTGAAGATCTTGGCCCTGGTAATGCTAGCCCCTCAGCTCCCTCTAACTTGGTCTGTGGTGGCAAATCAGAGGTTAGAGTCTTGGTTTGTACTAGTCTCTGGGGAAAGGCACTCAAAGCCTCTCTCTCTGCTTCTCCCAAAGAGAAAGAGCACATACTGGATTGGTGCATGAGTAAAACCATCTTTTCTAAGGTGGATTCGACTCTTAAGAGAGTTTCCTCGGGCACAGGTATATCAAAGGTTCAGGTTCCACTGTTCCTCGGGCCTCAGGAATACGTGTCAAGCCTTCCTCATACCCCAATGACAAGAAGCAAGACTTAAGTTTGGGTACTGGATGGTGAAATGGAAAAGTGCTTCCCACAGACTCTACTTTCAGTCTATTCAGGCCTAAGGGGCTGAGGATAAAGCAGCAGTCCATGGGATTCAGCTGAACAAATATAACAATTAGGGGTCACTCTGGCTCCTTTGGAGCCCTGGAAGCACAGTGGTTAAGGTCTTGGATGCTAACCAAAGGTTCAGCAGTTTGTACCCAGCAGCCGCTCCCTGGAAACTCTATAGAGCAGTTCTAGTCCATCCTATAGGGTCACTATGAATCATAATCGACTTGATGGCAATGGGGTTTAGTTCGTTTTCTGGCTCCTTTGTACACCTGTAACAATCAGAAGCTTTGGGAAAATGAGCGCTGGTCAAGGGAAGGATTCTGGTACTCCTGGGTTTACTGTGTCAACATAAGTAGGATAAATGATGGTGGAAGCAGTGCAGTATGCTTGTGCCTTTCCTTCTTATCCCAAGGCATATGTGCAGAAAAATGTATAAATACGTAGCAAAACAGGGATGAGTTTACATATTGAAAACCAATTAATGCAAAGATAGTAACTTAGTATAAAACTGATACCAAACATTCTCCCACTGGTTTCTTTGCAGAATTCTCTTACACCGGGGCATAGAGGGCACCTATCTGCACTGCCTTCACAATGCCACTGGAAACCACCTCCATCGATTGATGACTGATCTTTAAAACATAAGGACTGGCCTTTAGTCAATGGAGCCCTGGTGGTGCAGTGGTTAAGAGCTATGGCTGTAAACCAAAAGGTCAGCAGTTTGAATCCACCAGCTACTCCTTTGAAACCCTCTGGGGCAGTTCTGCTCTGTCCTATAGGGTCGCTATGAGTTGGAATCAACTTGATGGCGATGAGTTTGTTCTTTTTAGTCAATAATACAGCAAATTTCAGGACTTCATTAAAGATTATAACTTTGAACTGCCTTGTCTAACTTGGAATTGTTCATTCAAAGCCCAAACCACATAGCTAAACCTAACTGAATCAACAGAAAATATTTAGGTAATATTTGTTAAGCTGCATACAGAACAGCTTTCCAGGGACCGCACTTTACAGCAAGGGTCTCACATTATGTTGAAGGATCTCCTATGAAACAGCTTTACCAAATCTACCGCTTCCTTTACAATTGAAACATTGCTGAGGGCCCTTCTGTTCTACCATTCACTCTCACTATATGAAGGACCATAAAAGTTTTCTTTCAGAACTACACGCAGGAAAATCCTTTATTTCCCCCAAATAACTGGTGCTTTTTTTCCTAACAAACAACATTAATTATACGAGCAATAACATTTCCCTTTTTCCTGCGGTTACCAGAAACCAAGAGTCAAATTTGTAAAACATTTTTAGGATTCCACGGCTCACACATCTGCCAATTAATAATCGCCTTCCCAATCCCTTCTAGCCCATGTTAACTCGATTTTTTTACTTTATTGCATTCATTCCTAGAAGCCAGCTCAAATCCTTCCCCAAACAAAGCAGGGCACAAATAGACAAAAATAAAATCAATTCTATGGATCTTTGAAAGTGTCTTCTAAAGAATCAAAAATAGAAAGTGACCAGAAAGAGACTTCTACTCAGATATTAGTCATGATTTATTCCTCTTTGAAGCCTGGTGGTGCAGTGGTTAAGAGCTTGGCGGCTAACCAAAAGGTCGGCAGTTCCAATCCACCAGCTGCTCCTTGGAAACCCTATGGGGCAGTTCTACTCTGTTCTATAGAGTCACTAATAGAAAAAAATAATAAAATTTAAAAAATCCTATTGATCTTTTAAAGTGTCTTCTAAAGAATCAAAAATTTTTTGGGTTCTGGTCTAAAGAATCAAAAATAGAAAGTGACCAGACAGAGATTTCCACTCAGATATTAGTCACTATTTACCCTTCTTTAAAGTACATATTTTACATAAGGCAGTTTATAACAATAAAATGGGAACTCTTCAATTATTATACTAATATAGAGACAGCTTCTCCCTACAATTCCTCCACACCTAAACGTTTATAACAGTGATGACAAATACACAAAGATTCATTGCACTGTTTTTTGCAAAAACAACATATTGGAAAAAACTCTAAATATCAATGAACGGGGGTTATTTACGTTGCATCCAAACAATGGCATACTGTGCACAATTTCAAAAAATGAGTCAGGTTTCATATACTAAGGACAGTTTTCAAAATGTAGTATTTTATGACAGAAAAATATAGAATAGTTTATACTTCATGCTATTATTTGTACAAAAAAGGTAATATTTTTGGAAATGCTTAGAAATCTCTGTAACAGTGGTTGCTTGTTGGAGATTAGAACTCAGTGACTGGGAAACAGGGACATTACAAAGACTTATCTTCGTGTGTGTGTATGTGTATAATTAAGTATGTAATTGAAATAAGAATGAGAATGGAATAACTAACGAAAAATATATATATATTTTTACTACACTTTTTGAAAGTGTTTTGTTACGAGATTGTTTTAATATTTCCCACAAATCTTTTTATGGTAACAGATATGACCAAAATTCTAATTCAGATCTCCAAATTCTTACATACTCCTTTCTAACAGACCATGGGTCTAGTAAAAAAGCGAACAGTTTATATACACACACGCACATACACTATACGTATATGTGTCTAACCAAAAAAACCCATTGCCGTCAAGTTGATTCTGACTTAGAGTAGAACTGTCCCACAGGGTTTCCAAGGAGCTGCTGGTGGATCCAAACTGCCAACCTTTTGGTTAGGAGCCAAATGCTTAACCACTGTGTCACGAGGGCTCCAAGATGTGTTTATTTTTTTATAAAAAAATTTTTTATATATATACAGGAAACCCTGGTGGCGTAGTGGTTAAGTGCTATGGCTGCTAACCAAGAGGTCGGCAGTTTGAATCCTCCAGGCGCTCCTTGGAAACTCTACCGGGCAGTTCTGCTCTGTCCTATAGGGTCGCTATGAGTCGGAATCAACTCAACGGCAGTGGGTTTTTATATACATACATATATATATACACACACACACATACATATAATAATGGTTAAACTAAATAAAAAATTAATAAATTAAGCAACTCCTGAAAGAAATTGTGAGTATTTCTTGGAACCCACATCCATAAAAAGTAGACACTGATAGGCAGGGAGCTAGGTAGAGTATTAGAGACCCCATCGAAATGGACAAATCTCACCCTACCTTTATCAACCAGTTGCTTCTGGTCCAGGAGGAAAGCAGTAAAAGATGGGGTTAGAGAGACCTTCACTTACTCATCAGAGAATTCTCTTGGGAAAGAGTAGGGATCAGAGCACTTTAGAACCAAGCAAACTCATCGGATTCTGCATATGGGGTTGCAGATCATTTAATCAGCAGTACAATCCAGTTTTTCCCATTACCTACTTACCATCCAGTAAAAAACAATTGGCCACTTGATTAAAATTACAAATGTCATCTGACCATTTCTAAAACTTTATCCTACAGAAATATGAGAACACATGTATCACGGATTGACTCATGTCCTCCAAAATTATGTGTCAACTTGGTTAGGCCATGATTCCCAGTATTGTGTGGTTGTCTTCCATTTTGTGATTGACATAATTTTCCTAAATGTTGTAAATCCTCATCTCTGCCTATGGTTAATGAGGCAAGATTAGACTATGTTAAAGAGGATTAGGGTGGGATATAATACCCTTGCTCAGGTCACATCCCTGATCCAACCTAAAGGGAGTTTCCCTGGGGTGTGGCTTGCACCACCTTTTATCTTGCAAGAGATAAAAGGAAAGGGAAGCAAGCAGAGAGTTGGGGACCTCATACCACCAAGAAAACAGTACCAGGAGCAGAGCGCATCTTTGGGCCAGGGGTTTCTGTGCAGAGAAGCTCCTAGTCTGGGGAGAGATTTATGACAAGGACCTTCCTCCAGAGCCAACAGAGACAGAACACCTTCCCCTGGAGCTAGCACCCTGAATTTGGAATTCTAGCTCACTAGACTGTGAGAAATAAACTTCTGTTTGTTAAAGCCATCCACTTGTGGTATTTCTGTTAAAGCAGCACTAGATTACTAAGTCAACATGCAAAACAAAACTATGCTCAAGGCTATTTATTTTGGAATCTCGTGATTTAGCTCAAGATTAAAATCAACATAAATTCTATCAGTAGGGGACTGGTTAATAAGTTATTTTGATGGAATACTATAAATCCATGAAAAAGTGAGATGGCTCACAATCAACCAACTTGGCTTCATAGACGTGTACCGAATACTCCACCAACAGCAACAGTTCCCTTCCAGAACAGACCATGTTTTAGGCTACAAAGTAACTGCTTAATAAAATCTAAAACATCAAAATAATACAAAGCATTCTCTCTGATCACAATGCCATAAAAGTGGAAATCAGTAACAGGAGGAGCAAGGGAAAAAAATTAAATACATGGAAACTGAATAACACCTTGCTAAGAACTCAGACACTAACTAAAAGGTGTTAACTAAAAGGTCGGCAGTTTGAATCTACCAGCTGCTCCTTGGAAACCCTATGGGCACTTCTACTCTGTCCTATCGGGTCACTAGGAGTTGAAATCGACTCCACAGCAATGGGTTTGGGTTTTTTTGGTTTTAAAAACAACTAGGTAATAGAAGAAGTCAAAGACAGAATAAAAAAATTCCTAGAATCAAATGAGAGTGAAAACACATCATACCAAAACCTTCGGGACACAGCAAAAGCAGTGCTCAGAGGGCAATTTATAATAATAAACACACACTTCTAAAAAGAAAAACAGGCCAAAATCAAAACATTAGCCCTACAACTCGAACAAATAGAAAGAGAACAGCAAAAGAAGCCCACAGGCAGCAGAAGAAAGGAAATGAACATTAGAGGAAAAATTAATGAACTAGAGAAGAGAAAAAAACAATAGAAAGAATCAACAGACCAAAAGTTGGTTCTTTGAAAAGACCAACAAAATTGCCAAACCATTGGCCAAACAGACAAAAGAAAAGTGAGGAGGCTCTTCATGTACTGATGGTATAGAAATATCGTTAAGAAAGCAAAAAGCAAGATGTAGAACAGTGTGTACGGTGCCCTCCCATTTGTAGAAAACTGGTGGGGGAAGAAGATACACAGGAATTTGGCCATAAGTACGTAAAATATTTTTGGAAGGTATCCAAGAGGACTGATAATACACGTTGACTCTGAGAAAGGTAACTGGGCAGCTGAGGGAATGAACGTATTATCTATTACAAAAGAAACAAATATTTTAAAAGACCGATGGGGGAAAACCCACAGAAAATTGATGAGGAAGGGGCAAAAGTGCCTGTGCAGGGTGGAAGTGGGGGTAGCGAGGGTCGGACCGTCAGAACCTTCCCTCCTTCCCTTTCACCTGCCCCACGATGAGCATCCAGTCCCTGCGGTGTATCCTCCCTCCTTCACTCACTGAAGGATACAGAGTGGAATCACCCAGCACCACAGGGTTATCAACCTGAAGGCATGCAGTTGATTCATCTGAGTCAAAATGAATATAACATGGACTTTACAATAAAAAGCACTAAACAAAAATGTTGGATAATATGTCCGCTATAGCAGGAGAAAAAACAAGCCTACATTTTATGAAAGCTTATCAAAAAATTTCCAAGTAGCAAATGCAGTGTTGTTTCTGAGGCCAAGCACCTCACTGGTGTCAATGTGTATGTGCGTGCTTTAAAGCAGCAAATCACCGAGGCAGGAGTCTGAGGGCACATCTAGCAGTGAACTTGCAGAGACCAGAGCGCTGCTTCTCTTCGCTTGGTCTCACCTCCCAGCTTGAGAGGTGCTAGGATTTCTAATCCGTAAAGGTTAAGACCTGCCTGGATTAACTTTATGAGGGGATCTTAGGAAATTAGTAGATCTTAATAGTATTATATAAAGATCAGTTCTAATGGCGAAAAAGATTGAAAGAACTCTAATTTCTTTGGAACTTAACTTTGAAGAGTCCACAAATTCAATGACTACTTGTTTCAAAAGGTCAGACTTCTTCAACACTGATTTTTAGTTTGAAGTCTGTATTCCAAGACCACTTGAAGTTACCCAAAGTACATGGTGTTCTTAAATAGCCTTTTCAAGGAAAGTGGTGGTTGAATAAGCTTATGCAAAAAACTTCACTTCTTAAGAAGGATTTGGGGATTCAGGATTAGCACTGAAAGTGAACTATAAGATTTTCCACTGCCTTCCTTTTATTCCTATCCCCCACAAAAGAAGCAAATTCTGCATCTCACCCCAATATTAGGGGAGAAAGCTGATAAACATTAAGACAGTAACGCAAGCCCAACTCTATTAAGCTGGCCCCGGAAATCTGGAAAGCACAATGCCCTTCAGACTGCCAGACACTCCTGGGGTCCAAACGATTGTACAGGTATTAAAAAGTTGCTTTATGTATAAAATCTTAATTTATGTTCAATAAAGGTTATCACTAAAGGTTGTGGACTACAAATGGACGGGCATTCACAGGAATAACCTCTCTGTTGGGAGGACCACTGTGTTTGGCCTTCAGGCCAGATTCCAATCTTTTTCATTTCTCTTGGATATTTTAAAGAAAGTATTCAAAACCTACAAGGCTGAAATGGGGCTTTCTGAAACCAGATACAAGCAAGAAATGAAACACTAAATTTAGGCATTTCATTTACTAAATACCAAAATTATCTGCTTAAGCTAACAGTCTTTGCAGTCGAAAGGCAGAAAAAATTAACTTAATTATCTGCTCATTATACTTTCCAGTGGTCCACAATCATTAGCTGGTGGTATACATTATCCAACTAAAATTTCTTTTATTTTATCTTATTTAACAACTCTAAAATACTTCAGAGTGAACAGTTATTTCTTGGTTACCATGTTGCTTTTTTGATTTATATTGCACTAACCTATGAGATTACCTTAAGTAGATAATAGAAAATGTTCACTTTACATGGCATTTGTTCAGCTGTAGCCTTTACTAACTTCAGGCCGGAGGGAGAAGGAAATGAGGTCAGAACTAACAAAGCAAAGTCCAATCACTGGTGCAGGTTTTATATCCTTCCAGTATCTCCATCCGAAACATGGCAAAACATCTACGTTTTGCCTGGTCTTAAGGATAAATGATACAAAACCACCCCAATTCACATAATTTCCTTTAGAAACCACAAATTGCTCACTGACAGCCAAAACACTCAGAAACTGAATAGCTTTGTTGAAACCTGAGCTAGTTGAATTTTGAATTTTTCTTCACAGCTCCATAAAGTGTTTTCAACAGACACACTGTCATAAGCCACATATAGAG
This sequence comes from Elephas maximus indicus, assembly GCF_024166365.1. Taxonomy (NCBI): domain Eukaryota; kingdom Metazoa; phylum Chordata; class Mammalia; order Proboscidea; family Elephantidae; genus Elephas; species Elephas maximus. The sequence goes on from NC_064823.1 coordinate 45,725,133, forward strand.
CCAAATCTCCAGGTAAACAGAGACAATAGCTAGATCTAGATATGCTTTCCTATCTTAAGGAAGTTCTCAGATGGAATTTAAAACTGGAATGTACTTTAGAAATTGGCTTGAAAAAAAAAAAATTGCAGCTGAGAAACGTTACAGAACTAAAACCAAAAAAATAACCAAACTCGTTGCTGTCAACTCGATTTTGACTCATAGTGACCCTACAGGACAGGGTACAGCTGCCTTCTAGGGCTTCCAAGGCTTTAAATTTTTATAGAGGCAGACTGCCATATCTTTCTCCTACAGAGTACCTGGTGGGCTCAAACCACCAACCTTTTGGTGGCAGCTGAGCGCTTAACCACTGTGCCTCCAGGGCTCCTGTTAGCTGTTAGAGAACTAATCAGGTGCAAAAGTCAGGATTTGAACCCAAGTCTCCCCAAGTTGTCTAGTGCTCTTTGTTAAGAATTGTTTCCATAGCATACACAGCTTTTAAAAATAAAACATACAAACCCTGAAAAATCTTAATTACAGAGGTCTCCACTTGGTTGGAGTAGAGAAATTGTTAATATACCTAAAATGAAATGTGCATTGAGATGATGGAAAACTTAAGGAATAAAATAAGGACAGAGCAAGAAACACAAATATTTTGTGCTGACCCGTGAGTGATTAAGGGATTGTGTGCTATGAATGTACACAACGTAACCATTAGTGTAGGACCAAATTAAGCAAATTCCACCTTACAATAAAGAGCCACACCAATAGTCAATAAAGGTAAAGCCCGAGACAGATGATCAGATCCTGAATTTTCAGTATGCCAGAAATTTGTTTATGAGTCAAGAATGCAAAGCAAAGACTAGAAAGAAGCCAAGGGTTATGACCTACAACAGAACTATGAAAACACAACCTGCCTATTTCTGGAATAGGTCATGCAGGACAGGAATGTTGGGATAGAGGGGTGGTGTGGGCAGGAAGCAGAAGAAGAACTCCTATGCCTGTTTGGGTAGCATCTCTGGTCCTTCCTTCCTCAGTCCCAGATGGGAGGATGGGAAGTCTCCTGGCTGAATGTGGCTTTGAGCCTAGACAGAGTGAGCCAGAAGGGAAGTTTAGCAACTCTAGCACCCTGCCATGTTAGTCAGCCTCTCCCCACAAGCCCCTGAAAAGGCAAGTAGCAAGTGAAAATGAAATGCAGTACGCTATGTAGCGACACGTATATTTGACTCACAGAATAGAGCCAAAACGTCTACAAATGCTCAACCAAATGAAACAGACACTCACCAAAGGGTCGCTGCACTAGGGTGTGAGGTCTGATAGATAATATAATAAAGGTACCACTTTTCCCATCTACACACACACCTCAGGGATAAATCAGGAGGTTCTGTGTATAGGTGGGAATACGTCCCTTCTGTTTTGCTGTGCTGACTAAAAGGAAAATTCCGTTGTGAATTATTCAGAAAAATGAAGAGCGGAGCACCTTTGATAAGGAAGGGAGAATGTTTCTCTGGAGAAAGAGCTCTGAGATTACCTAAGGGTCAGAAAGGAAAAAACATCTTTTACATCAAATTTCCTAGAAGCGCTCTGGAATTTTTATAGGTAATCCATGACTAGATTTACTTGCTCAAGAATAATAATGCAAGTTCATAAAGGCAAAGAATTTAATTTCATAAAGGCTTTCTGTAGAAAATAATCAAGTTTTCAGAGATATTCCATGTGTCCTCAAAGCTTGTCTTAGTGCTGTTCTGAGCTGACCTTTCACCCCCACATTCCTCTACCTGTTTACATCAAAACAAAGGCAGGCAGAACTCTGAACTGACAAAAGACATTTGGACCATCTGAGATTCTGGAAAAAATGAAAACACACAGAAGGACATGTCCATCTTTAACTTATTTTTACAACCTTGCCATCTTTAATATTACTGGTAAAGAACCATCTGGCCCTTTTCAACGTAAAGGGATTTTATTTTCATTGCAACACAGAGCACCTTGGAACCATTTTTAATTTTGGCAATATAAATGCAAAAATTTATACACAGCATGCCTAATGAACAAAGAATCTGATGGGCAGGGGGTGTGTGCCAACCCACAACAGTTTTAGTTGCAGTATTTTTTTATATTTCTTTAATTTTACCAGATACATGTACATAGTATTTTCTCTGAATAGTTATAAGCGCTTTAAAAATAGTAACTCATTTAAGCCTCGTATTGATAGATGAGGTATGTACTACCTTATGTCCATTCTAGAATGAGAAAAATGAAGCACAGAAAGGCTAAGCGACTTGCCCAAAGTCACACAGATAATGAGAGGTGAAACTGGAATTTAAACCCATAGGGAAACCCTGGTATCATAGTGGTTAAGTGCTAAGGCTGCTAACCAAAAGGTCGGCAGTTCGAATCCGCCAGGTGCTCCTTGGAAACTCTAAGGGGCAGTTCTACTCTGTCCTATAGGGTCGCTATGAGTCGGAATCGACTCGACGGCAGTGGGTTTTGGGTTTATAGGGTCGCTAGGAGTCAGAATTGACTTGATGGCACTGGGTTTGGTTTTTGGTTTTTAGTCCTGCTCCAGAATCCATGTTCCCCTCCATTATACTGTCTCTCAAACCTTCATGCTTTCAAAGCACTGTGATTTGTGCAGTATCATCTTACATGTTTTTATAACATTTTCATCTCAAAAATTAATTCATGTCATGTGGCAGTTTCCTCAGATTCATGACGATTAACAGGAAGGAAAAGGAAAATACTATCAAATACTATATGTAACCACATTGCATTCTTTTGGAAACAAGATTAAGGTATATAAAACAATAAAATAATGTCCCATATCTTCTAAGAAAGGTACTGTGCAGAAAGAGAAGTACTAGAAAATAGCTTGGAGGTTTAAATTTTGTAATGCCACTGTAACTATGAAAGGTCTTTTTGCTCACTCAAATTCAGAACAGCCAAGCTAGTTCATAGTAGAGAAAACTTAATTACATAGTAAAGAGAAACAGAACAGCTCTTAGAGGCTCTTCCTGGGGAATTCCACAGTTGGTAAACCTCTAAGAATCCAAAGCGTTTTCTCTTGAAATTCATTAGCACATATGGCAGAGTGTACATACACTCCTACATCTCTCCTGATTGCCTGCACTCTGCCTGCCTTCTCGGAAGGTGCACTCCACTGCTGCTCCAGGCATGCTGCCACCGCCGCCCTGTCCTGGGCGGAGCTCAGGGACTGTGTGCACCCCACAGCACTTCAACACTCACTACGGAGGTGTCCTACTAATTAAGACAGCCAAGAAGGAGGAAGCTATCTCCATTCTTGCAAAGAAACTACTCATTTTTTATTCAAGAGGGATGTGTGTTGGGGTGTGTGTGTGTGTGTGTGTGTTCATGTGTCCAAGAGAATGGTCCTGTCTTCACCCTGTGGTTATCAGGAGTCTAATGTCCCTTTAAATTCCACACCTGCAATCTCTGGCTGCGTAAATACTCTGACATTCTGGTATAACTGGCAGCACACTAAATTCCAGCTGGCACCTTTCTTCTTTTTGGCCACCTGCCCTTAAATACAACGTGAAGTAGGGTAACCAGTGGTAGCATGGTGACTTGCCTGTCTCCCTCCAATAAGATTCAGTGGCCAACCTGCCAAGGGTCGAGGTCTGTGGCTTGCATATAGCAAGTAGACAAGCATTAGACACTTCACTTTTCCATCCCCAACTCAGAAAAGTCAACCTGTGACCGTCCCTCTCCCTCCTTCACAAAATTAAGGACAGTTATCATGTGTATTTCTTAAAGGTTAAGATAGTTGAGGGAATTCCTAACTCCCCTGAACTTGAATTTACCTGGCTCCTCACACTGCTAACACATGTCTAAGGAAGGTTCTTCCCTGTTACCTCCAGCCTTTTAAACTACCCTTCTCTATTCCTCTAAGCCCCTTCCTCATTGGGGTAATAGAGCATACATCCCAATGTGGAATGAACATTAGTTCCCATCATCTCACCAGGCATGCCAACATAATACTCTGAAGATGTCCTGGGAATGTATTTGGTTGTTTGGGGATGCGGGGGAGGGGGAGGCAGGAGGGCAAGTAGGGATAAAATTGGAGCTCCATATAAAATGCTAGAAAAAGTTTCCCAAACTCTTGTGATGAGGCTATGAATTTTATCATTAAAATATGCATTTGCGATCCTGGCAAAGGTAAAATCATTTTTCTGACTTGGCACCTATTACATGATGTTGATTACTTATAGAACTTAAGAATGATGTTTTTTTCAGGGATTTATTTGATTATCCTAGGTGGTCCATTTAGAGCAGTCAACGCAACCTCACTTCAAAAGCTGACTTACAAATGGGCCACTTCTCACTACAGCTATGGTAAGGATCTTGTAAGTGCCATGCAGCTCGGAATTTATTTAGTGTAAATACAGTCTAGACTCATTATCTTACCTCCATCTCAGAGCCTAGAGCAAAGAAAGAAATGAGCCTGTTGAAGAAACAGGAGATGGAGACACTGGGTGCAAAAGCTAAAATGAGCATCCTAGGTGGCTGTCTGAGAACAACAAAGCTGCACCTGAATGCAGGCAGCTCTGTATATAAGGAGCAGAATAAGGAGTCAGGGACTATGCCTGAAATCTCCCTCACATGCCAGACCCATACAGCCAACCCATGCTCAGTAACAAGCCCTCTGGTGTGCAGAGTGAAGCCATGAATGACTGGGGAAAGCCCCACCTCGCAAGTGGCTGGAGGCCTCGGGGATGATACTCACGCTGACACCGTCCCCAGGATTGGTGAGCCCAACCCCAGCAGCAGTCAATCCTTCCTCCATAACGGCACAGGCCAATGGACGACACTACCTGCCTGGGCCACCTACCAAACAAAAAGATCCAAAATAAATAAAGACACTATTGAAGTTAAATATAAATTTCTTTTTTGTTATTTTAGAATTTTTTAAAACCACATGCAATAATTTCCTACTAACTCCTTCATGCCAGCAGAAATTTAGGGATCGAGCACCCTCACTGAAATAGTTCTGTTATGATATAATTCCAAATCTCAGACAGTTAAATACACATACATATCTTAATGCATAAGGGGGGAGAGATTTTTTTCTTAAATGTAAATAGCACCAGTTAAATCAAGAATTCTCAGGGCTGCTACTCACAGGGTGGTTTCTGAAGCTTGAAATAAAACAGATTCCTCAAAGATAGGCACCTGTTAGGGGAGGGGAAGGGCACTTTTGAGTGACTGATCTAAACTGACAAGTGTTAAATAATGCAGGACATGTCAGTGAAGAAAATAATTCATTTCTGTCACATATAAAGGGTGAAAGGGGAAGGGGCATAAGAAGGGATCAAATGAAACAGAATTCTTTTGGAGACATGACTCTGGGAGAAAAAGTTCCCAGGGGAAAAAAAAAAAAGAGTACCAGAAAAGGAAATCTAAATCAAACCAAGGACAGTTTAAGGTGCACCTGACATCTCAAGTGTCTTTGTGGTTTGAAACTTTCCTGCATCAATAATTCATAATGTTTTCCTCTCTTATGTAAATAAGGAGCCCTGGTGGTGCAGAGGTTAAGAGCTTGGCTGCTAACCAAAAGGTGGCAGTTAGAATCTACCAGTTGCTCCTTGGAAAGCTTGTGAAGCAGTTCTACCCTGTACTATGGAGTCTCGGTGAGTTGGAATGGAGTAGATGGCAGCAGCTTTTAATGTAAGTAAAGACTAAAGAAAGTGCTCCGTTCCAGGACACTGATTCATCCACCAGATTCCACTCCTGACACCTTATTTGGTAAATTGTTTCCTTGTTTAGATTCACACCTAAATGACATTTTGGGAGAGTGCAGGGGACTGACATTTCAGCTGAGTGTTTTAAATACCTTTTTAAAGCTGTACTAAAATCGTGTGCATAATCAGCTGATGTATTTCTTGTTGGAAATGTGGGAGCAAGAAATGCAAAACACATCCATGTGTGCCTAGGCAAACAATTGTTTTAAAAAATCAAAATTAAAAAAGTCTTGCCTCCGGCCCATAGCCACCTTTTCTTAAACTCTCCTTATCTTTTCAACTGCCCTTTCTTTTACCTCTCTACTAAGCCCCTAGGCTCAAAAAGAACATAATAACCCGGAACCTCCTATATCCTCCAGCCGCGTGGTAAACAAGCAGCTGTGCTTTTGCATCTCAGCGCTCCACTGGTTCCCCTCCTGGTACAAGAAAGCCAATCTATCGTGGAATTGATTCGTTCCAAGACTGCAGGTTAAACAGGTGCGGCATCTTTCTTTGGGACTGCGCAGAAAGATTCATGGCGGGGCAGAAGGGGGAGTCGCTGAAGGAGTGTGACTGGGTGGCCCTGTGACCCAGGTTAACCCCACCCCCACGTCCACCCCACCCCCGACTGCGCCTCGGTTTCTGCGCTAGCAGCAGCGACCGGCGCCCCGGGGCAGTCGGGTCTGTAATTGCGTGGAGTGGGGTAACCCAGTACAGCCTCCCGACGGACATACACACACACACACACTCACGCACACACACACACTCACACACACGCCCGAGCGGATCCGGCGGCGGGTGGAGAGGGCGCCGCGCGCCGCCGCCAGAGGAACGGCTGAGTGACAGCGGAGACGGAGCCCGGGGTTGTTGGAACCTGTCAGAGCACGCAGCAGTCAGGCTGCCCGAGGTCTCAGGAGCAGTGTGCGGGCGCACTCACACTCACACTCACACACGTAGCGCTCCCCCCACCTTGGTCCTTATTTTAAGTCCTCCTCCCTCAAAAATAAAAATAAAAAAAATGGGGAGGCAAACAGGTCCCCGCTCGTAGCCCAGTCGCTTCACACCCCTAAGTGTGACCAGCCCTGACAGCTACAAGCCGAGGTTTCGCCCCAGTAAATGGAAGTTTTCCCCACTGAAGAGCCGTCTAAATAGTATTCTGGGCAAGGGATGTCCCGCGCGTCGCCTTCGCTTAGGGTGCTGAAGCTCAGAGTCGCGATCCCGGCCTCCAATATCACTTGTCCCCCAGCCTAATTCCCGAGCCGGGAGCCGAAGTGGCCGCTCGCCCCTCTGCTGAGCCGCCCTCCGGAAGCCGCGCGGAGCCGCGACAGGGTTCTCGGATTCACAGGGAGAACGCAGCCGCTCAGAGAGGCTCGACGGCTCTCCTATCCGTGGCCCAACTTCTGGGCAGGGGAGTCGCCTCTTTCACCCTGTAACCCCCGGGAGAGGTGACCCCAGAGCACGGAGCGTGAACCCCGCACTCGCAGGAGGAGAGGGCGCCCCGGGTCCAACTCACCTCCCGTCGAACTCGGCGGCCGCCTGCAGGTAGAGCGAGGACGCGAGCACCAGCGCCAGGAGAAAATCCATGCTTGGCGGCGAGTCCTGGAGGCAGAGCAGCCGAGCGCAGAGAACAGGTTGTGTGTACTGGGCGCGGGATTGAGGCGCGCTCGCCTCCTCAGCTCCGCTTTCCCGCGGCGCCTGCGAGCTGCGCTCCCCGGAAACCCCCTGTCGTTGCCGCCGCCACAGCTGCCACTCCCGAGGAGAGCGGCGCGGCGAGCAGCCGGAGCAGGTCTGCGGCGCGGCGGCGGGAGCCCCCTCCGGCTCCTTTCCCGCGAGGGGAGGCGCTGCAGGGGGAGCCGCGCTGCCCAAGGGGAGGGGCGCGGGAGTGGGGGCGCGCGTGCGCCCGACTCGCCGCCCTCCCAGCTCGGGCTAGGGGTGAGGGCGCTCGGCCTCTCCCAGGGGCCTGCGGGGCGGGAAACTCGGGGCGGGGGCGCTGCGGGAAGGCAACGTCTTTTGGGGGCTAGCCAAGCGGGACGAGCCCCAGGCTGGGAGAAGAGTTGCAAGCCGGTCCCAGGAGATGGAAAGCAGGGTGCTGAGCAAGAAAGGGTGAGCCGGGAAGGAAGGGAGCCCGGGGCGTAGGTGCGCGCTCTGCAGGTTCCGCCCGAACAGGTGGTAACCACAGGGGCTAGCCATAGATTCTGCCGCAAGGCGGAGAAGACCAAGACGGGAGAAGTTTATGGGGCTGGAGCTGAGCTGTGTCTGCCTTCAGTGAAACCACAGCACGACTTGGACAAATTAGCAAAGGCAAACTCCGGGAGTTGCTTCTCCCACAGAGTTGGCAAAGACATAATTTTTATTTTGTAACCAACCGAAAGAGATGTTTGGCTCGCCAGTCGGGTGCTGAAGAAGAAACGTGGAGACTGTTTCTATCTCTGCCAGCTCAACTCTGAGCACATTGAAAGAATAGCAGTGGCAGCCCCTCCAGCGGCACGTGCCTGCCAGAGAGGGAGGCTGTTACTGCTTGGCAGTGCTGTGGTTCCTGATGTTGTGGAGGAGATCATTTAGACACTATTTTAAGCGGTCGTTGCTTTATTGTTGCAAAGTAAAAAGTATTGTGCTAAAGAACTATGTTCATATGAAAACACACAATCGTTGTCCTAAAATACACGTTAAAGCATTTATCAGGTCAAGTCACCCGTCTTCTCAAACCCTACTTCAAATAGCCCCCTGTGCCTCTATCAGCTGTCTTGCCTACCACTGGACCTAATCTATTCTCTTCCTCCAGTCCATGGCGTCCTCGCCCTTTCTGGCACACTCCAGGCATGCCCTGTCTTGGGGCCATTGACTGGCTGTTACCTCTGCCTGCACCCAGGTTATCTGCATGGCTCACATCCTCCCTTTTTTTAGTCTTTGCTCAAATATCACCTCTTTGATGAGACCAGCTCTGATCCCTATTCTGCTCTGTCTTTTCTCCATACCACTCATCTTCTAGCTTGCTACATAATTTGCTTATTTCTTGTTTCTTTTCTGTTAGAATGCCAGCTCTACAAGGGCAGGTATCTTTAGTGCCTAAAATAGTGTCTGCCACATAGTGGGTACTCATAAATGTTTGTGGAATGAATTTGTTACATGAAAACTTTTTCATTCTTTCTTTTTGAGTTTTCTACAACTTCACGTTTTTAATGGAAAGTTTTGTGGCAGGATGACTTCACTCTCCTGATTTCTCAGGGTGTATAAAAAGAGTCATTTTCTGCAACAAAAGAAAAAATAATGGTTTCAGCTTAAATGACTCTTTGATTTCCAAGTTGTGTTCTGTTAGCAAAACAAGTTTCTATTTTAACCTCGGGAAACATCCATGCCAATTTAGGCTTGGGACATTATTTTAGGCAAACAGCTTGGTGTCATCCATTTCAGATCCTTCTAATGAAGTCCAAAAATGTGGTTATCAAAATATTTTTTCTGCAGAAAATCAAATTTTGTCAGCGTAATGTAGGCTTCGTTCCAGGCTCCAGCCGCTACTCCTTAGCCATTTTCTTTGCTTATTTCTTCCTGGTTTGAATTTGCATATAAGCCCTACCAGAGCAATGGGTGTGTGGGGAGAAAAGGCTAACCTACAGGCTGAAAAACTGGAAATGGAAAAAAGGAATAGTGGCAGGTGAAAATGGGATGGTGTCTGGAGCAAAGTGTAATGTCCCATCTGCATGCCCTCTTAGTTATCCAGGGCTGCTATAATAAAAATACAAGTGGATGGGTTTAATAAACAGAAGTTTGTTAAACAGAGTGTAGGAGGCTAGAAGTACACATTCAGGACACCAGCTCCAGGGGAAGGCTTTCTCTCTCTGTCAGATCTGGAGGGAGGTCCTTTTCATTGATCTTACCCTGGTCGAGGAGCCTCTCTATGCAGGAACCCCGGGCCCAAAGGATGCGCTTTGCTCCCTGCACTGCTTTCTTGGTGGTATGAGGTCCCCATGTCTCTCTGCTTGCTTCTCTGTTTCATATTTTAAAAGAGATTGACTGAAGACACAACCAAATCTTGTAGATTGAGTTCTGCCTCATTAACATAATTGCCTCTAATCCTACCTCATTAACATCATAGAGGTAGGATTTACAACGCATAGGAAAATCACATCAGATGACAAAATGGTGGACAATCGCACAATACTGGGAATCATGGCGTAGCCAAGTTGACACACATTTTGGGGGGACAAAATTCAATCCATGACACTCTTGTATTTTAGTTTTTCTATATCTTGTCTTTGGGTTAGAAAACATTCTATTCTTTCTCTTCTTCAATTGGACAGTCCCACTTACCAGCTTAGCTAACATTACCCAGGAAGCAAGTCTTCTTTGCTTTGTTGCTTCGTTGACACTCATGTCATATATGCTCCCCTAGTGTAGCTTTGCCCCCAGGCATCTGTTAATTTGTTGTACTGTGGGGGCTTGTGTGTTGCTGTGATGCTGGAAGCTATGCCACCAGTATACAAATACCAGCAGGGTCACCCATGGCGGACAGGTTTCAGTTGAGCTTCCAGAACAAGGTAGAATAGGAAGAAGGACCCAACAGTCTACTTCTGAATAGATTTAGCCAGTGAAAACCTTATGACTAGCAGCAGAACAGCGTCTGATATAGTGCCAAAACAAGAACCCCTCAGGTCGGAAGGCACTCAAAATACAACTGAGGAAGAGCTGCCTCCTCAAAGTAGAGTCGGCCTTAATGACATGGATGGAGTCAAACTTTCAGCTCTTTCATTTGCTGACGTGGCATAATTCAAAATGAGAAGAAACAGCTGCAAACATCCATTAATAATTGGAATGTGGAATGTACAAAGTATGAACCTAGGAAAATTGGAAATTGTCAAAAATGAAATGGAGTGCATAAAGATCAATATCCTAGGCATTAACCAAAAAAAGTGCAGTGCCATTAAGTCAACCCTGACTCATAGCAACCATATAGGACAGAGGAGAACTGCCCCATAGAGTTTTCCAAGGAGTATCTGGCGGATTTGAGCTGCCGATCCTTTGGTTAGCAGCCATAGCACTTAACCACTACGCCACCAGGGTTTCCCAATCCTAGGTATTAGTAAGCTGAGAGGGACTAGTATTTGTCATTTTGAATCAGACAATCATATGGTCTACTATGCAGGGAACAACAACTTGAAGAGGAATGCCATTGCATTCATCGTCAGAAAGAACGTTTCAACATCTATCCTGAAGTGCAACATTGTCAGTGATAGGATTATATTCATACACCTACATGGAAGACCAGTTAATACAACTATTAGTCAAATTTACCCACCAAACACTAAGGCCAAAAATGAAGAAATTGAAGATTTATACCAACTTCTGCAGTCTGAAGTTGATCAAACATGCAATCAGGTTGCACTGATAATTATTGGTGACTGGAATGCAAAAGTTGGAAACAAAGAAGAGGGATCAGTAGTTGGAAAATATGGCTTTAGTGATAGAAACGATGCCAGAGATCGCATGATAGAATTCTGTAAGACCAATGAATACTTCATTGCAAATACCTTTTTCACCATCATAAACTGTGACTGATACACCTGTACCTCACCAGATGGAATATGCAGGAATCAAATTGACTACATCTGTGGAAAGAGACGATGGAAAAGCTCAATATCATGTCAGAACAAGTCCAGGGGACGACTGCGGATCAGATCATCAATTATTCATATGTAGGTTCAAGTTGAAACTGAAGAAAATTAAAACAAGTCCATAAGAGCCAAAGTATGATCTTGAGTATATCCCACCTGAATTTAGAGACCATCTTAAGAATAGATTTGATGAATTGAACATTAATGACCAAAGACCACACTAGTTGTGGAATGACATCAAGGACATCATACATGGAGAAACCAAGAGGTCATTGAAAAGACAGGAGAGAAAGAAAGAAAAGACCTAAATGGATGTCAGAAGAGACTCTGAAACTTGCTCTTGAACATTAAGTAGCTAAAGCAAAAGGAAAAATGATGACGTAAAAAAGCTGAACAAAAGATTGCTCAAGAAGGCAAAATAAAGTATTATGATGATATATGCAAAGACTTGAAGATAGAAAACCAAAAGGGAAGAACATGCTCAGGACTTCTCAAGCTGAAAGAACTGAAGAAAAAATTCAAGCCTCAAGTTGCAATATTGAAGGATTCTATTGGGAGAATTTTAAATGACTCAGGAAATATCAAAAAAGATGGAGGGAATACACAGAGTTGTTACACCAAAAAGAATTGATAGACGTTCAACCATTTCAGGAGGTAACATATCATCAAGAACTGATGGTACTGAAGAAGTCCAAGCTGCACTGAAGGCACTGGTGAAAAACAAGGCTCTGGGAATTGACGGAATACCGGTTGAGATATTTCAACAGACAGATGCAGTACTGGAGGTGCTTACTTGTCTATGCCAAGAAATTTGGAAGACAGCTACCTGGCCAACCAACTGGAAGAGATCCATGTTTATGCCTTTTCCCAAGAAAGGTGATCCAACAGAACACAGAAATTGTCGAACAATATCATTAATATCATACCCAAGCAAAATTTTGCTAAAGATCATTCAAAAGTGGCTGCAGCAGTATATCGACAGGGAACTGCCAGAAATTCAAGCTGGATTTAGAAAAGGACATGGAACCAGAGATGTCATTCCTGATGTCAGATGGATCCTGGCTGAAAGCAAAGAATACCAGAAAGATGTTTACCTGTGTTTTATTGACTATGCTAAGGCATTCGACTGTGTGAATCATATCAAATTATGGATAACATTGCAGAAAATGGAATCTGAAACACTTAATTGTGCTCATGGGGCATCTGTGCATGAATCAAGAGGCAGTCATTCGAACAGAACAAGGGGATACCACATATTTGAAAGTCAGGAAAGGTGTGCCTCAGGGTTGTACCCTTTCACCATACCTATTCAGTTTGTATGTTGAGCAAATAATCCAAGAAACTGGACTATATGAAAAAGAACGGGGCATCAGGATTGAAGAAAGACTCATTAACAACCTGTGTTATGCAGATGACACACCTTGCTTGCTGAAAGTGAAGAGGACTTGAAGCACTTATTGATGAAGATCAAAGACCACAGCCTTCAGTATGGATTACGCCTCAACATAAAGAAAACAAAAATCCTCACAACTGGACCAATAAGCAATATCATGAAAAACGGAGAAAAGATTGAGGTTGTCAAGGATTTCATTTTACTTGGATCCACAATCAACAGCCATGGAAGCAGCAGTCAGGAAATCAAAAGATGCATTGTATTGGGCAAATTGGCTGCAAAAGACCTCTTTAGAATATTGAAAAACAAAGATGTCACCTTTAGGACTAAGTGGGCCTGACCTAAGGCATGGTGTTTTCAGTCACCTCTTATGCATGTAAAAGCTGGACAATGAATAAGGAAGACCAAAGAAGAATTGATGATTTTGAATTGTGCTGTTGGCAAAGAATATTGAATATACCATGGACTGCCCAAAGAACAAACAAGTCAGTCTTGGAAGAAGTGCAGCCAGGATGCTGCTTAGAAACAAGGATGGCGAGACTGCGTCTTACATACTTTGGACATATTATCAGCAGGGATCAGTCCCTGGAGCAGGACATCACCCTTGGTAAAAGAGAGGGTTGGCGAAAAAGAGGATGACCTTCAACGAGATGGATTCACGCAGTGGCTACAGCAATGGGCTCAAGCACAGCAACAGTTGTGAGGATGGCGCAGGACCAGGCAGTTTCCTTCTATTGTGCATGGGATCACTATGAGTCGAAACTGACTTGACAGTACCTGACAAGAACAACAGTGTAGCTTTGGAGTCCTGGTGGCACAGTGGTTAAGAACTTGGCTGCTAACCGAAAGGTCAGTGGTTTGAATCCACCAGCCACTCCGTGGAAACCTTATGGGGCAGTTCTACAGTGTCGTATAGAGTAGCTATGAGTCAGAATCGACTCAATGGTTTTTTTTGTTTGTTTTAAATTTTGGTGGTGTAGCGGTTAACCGTTCGGCTGCTAACCATTGATGGTTCAAATCTACCCAGTGGCTGTATAGGAAAAAGACTTGATCTGCTCCTGTAAAAACTACAGCCTGGAAAATCCTATGGGAGCCGTTCTCCTCCATCATGTGGGGTCACGATGAATTGAAATCAACTTCACAGCACCTAACAGCAACAGCACAGTGTAGCTTTTAAAGGAGTCCTGGTGCACAATGCTTAAGCACTTAGCTGCTAACCAAAACGTTGGCAGTTCTAAGCCACCAGCTGCTCTGTTGGAGAAGAGACCTGGTGATCTGCTCCCGTAAAGACTACAGCCTAGGAAACCCTAAGGGGAAGTTCTACACTGTCACATTGGGTCACTATGAGTCAGAGTGAGTCGGAATCAACTCGATGGCACTCAACAACAACAGTGTAGCTTTTAATACATAATGTTTTAATTGCCTACATCACTCCGTGTTCCCATGAAACACCAGTCTGAGAAGAGGACACCAGCAGTACCTACCTTGTCCCCAGCACAATACCCAGCATAGGCTTAAATTCAGTAAATCGTGATCGGGTTGGATTCGATTGGGGTCTGCCTAGTGAATTTTAACTTCTGTCTTGAGTAAGCTGTAACTAATTCTATCCGACTTTGTTGAACCATAAACTGAGAAGACTCAAAAGACTTTCCAAAGGTCTTACTGGTTGTTGTGCTACAGATGTGACCACCAGTGATCATTCCAAAAAAAAGGTAGAGCTCCCATGGAAGTGATATTTCACTATCTCAGTCTGAAAAACAAACAGGTAAGACCAGATCAAAGCAGTTTGCTTTTAGCAATATCTGTATTTTTCCAATAGAACATATTTCAGGTTAGGTTCGTACCAGGCAATGCCGCCTTACAAGCAGTAACCTCAGTTTTTTCGCACACAAATAAAATTATCTATCTTCGATCACAACGTGATAGAGATAAATAACAAAAGAGAACCAAACACACATAACTTCAGACACTTAGTATTAAAAAGCTCTTAACGATGTAGCCATTTTTTCTCAGCATATATTTACTGAGAGCCTACAATGGCTTGGCCATTTCTGTTGTTGTTGTTACTGTTGTTAGTTGCTCTCAGGCCACCTCTGACTCAGGGCAACCCAGTGTAGAACATAACTAAACATTCCCAGGTCCTGCGCCATCTTCATGATCCTTGGCATATTTGAGTCTCCACAAACTGAGAGACGGATGATGGCCATTTCTAGGTACTGGAAATTCAGCTTGGAACAAGACAAAAGTCCTGCTCTGAAAGAGTTTACCTTCTCATGAGGGAGCAAGACAGTAATGGCTATGAAGAAATGTAGGGGAGGATAAGATGATAGAAAATGAGGAGGTGTGATTTTAGAAGGAATGGATTAGGCACCTCTGGGGAGGTGATATTTGAGCAGAGCTTGAATTAAGTGAGGGAAAGAGTTACATGAGAGTCTGGGGTAGGAACAGTGTACAAACAGAGGGCAGAGCAAGATCTGTGTTCTCATCAAGTTCCTGATATAACTTCTCATAGTCAGTGTCATTTAAATTGTTACACAAGCTATTGCTTCCGGTAATCTATATACAGCGGTGGCACAGGAATAGAAAACAAAACAAAACATTACCATCAAGTAGATTCTGACGCATAGTGACCCTACGGAGTAAAACTTCCCCATAGGATTTCCAAGGCTGTAATATTTATGGAAGCAGACTCCTGCATCTTTCTCCTGTGAAATAACTGGTGGGTTCAAACCACAGACCACGGAATTGACGGAATACCAATTGGGATGTTTCAACAAATGGATGCAGCACTGGAAGTACTCACTCGTCTATGCCAAGAAATTTGAAAGACAGCTATGTGGCCAGCCAAATGGAGGAGGTCTGTATTTATGCCCATTCCCAAGAAAGATGATCCCACCAATTGTGAAAATTATCTAGCAATATCATTAATATCACACACAAATAATATACTGCTGAAGATCATTCACAAGTGGCTGCAGCAGTACATCAACAGGAAACTGCCAGAAATTCAAGCTGGATTCAGAAGAGGACGTGGAACCAGGGATATCATCGCTGATGTCAGATGGATCCTGGCTGAAAGCAGAGAATACCAGAAGGATGTTTACCTGTGTTTTACTGACTATGCAATGGCATTCAGCTGCGTGGATCATATCAAATTATGGATAACATTGCAAATGGGAGTTCCAGAACACTTAATTATGCTCATGAAGAACCTGTACATTGATCATGTGGCAGTCGTTGGAACAGAATGAGGGGATACTGCATGGTTTAAAGTCAGGAAAGGTGTGCATCAAGGTTGTATCTTTTCACCATACCTATTCAATCTGTATGTTGAGCAGATAATCCAAGAAACTAGACTATATGAAGAAGAGCAGGGCATCAGGATTGGAGGAAGACTCATTAACAACCTGCAATATGCAGATGACACAACCTCGCTTGCTGAAAGTAAGGAGGACTTGAAGTATTTTCTGATGAAGATCAAAGACTACAGCCTTCAGTATGGATTACACTTCAACATAAAGAAAACAAAAATCCTTCCGACTGGATCAAAAAGCAACATCCTGCTAGAGAAAAGATTGAAGTTGTCAAGGATTTCGTTTTACTTGGATCTATAACTAACGCCCATG
The DNA here is from genome assembly GCF_024166365.1 of Elephas maximus indicus. Taxonomy (NCBI): domain Eukaryota; kingdom Metazoa; phylum Chordata; class Mammalia; order Proboscidea; family Elephantidae; genus Elephas; species Elephas maximus. The sequence goes on from NC_064823.1 coordinate 45,741,475, forward strand.
GAAGCAGCAGTCAGTAAACAAAATGATGCATTGCATTGGGCAAATCTGCTACAAAAGACCGCCTTAAAGTGTTAAAGAGCAAAGATGTCACCTTGAAGACTCAGGTGCTCCTGACCCAAGCCATGATGTTTTCAATCGCCTCCTGTGCATGTGAAAGCTAGACAATGAAAAAGGAAGACTGAAGAATTGACACCTTTGAATTGTGGTGTTGGAGAAGAATATTGAATATACCACGGACTGCCAAAAGATGAACAAATCTGTCTTGGAGGAAGTACAGCCAGAATGTTCTTTAGAAGCAAGGATGGTGAGACCACGTCCTTGGAGAAGGACATCATGCTTGGTAAAGTAGAGGGTCAGTGAAAGAGAGGAAGATTGTCAGTGAGATGTATTGACACAGTGGCTGTAACAAGGGCTCAAGCATAACAATAATTGTGAAGATGGCTCAAGACCAGGCAGTGTTTAGTTCTGTTTTACATAGGGTCGCTATGAGTAGGAACCAACTTGACAGCACCTAAAAACAATTTTGGCTTAAAGTTTAAAGATTATCTCAGGGCAATAATTTCAGGAGTTCATTCAGCCTTCATGGCTCCAGAAAGTTTGGGGCCCATGATAATTTCTAATTCTGATCTGCATTTCCCCCCTTTTGGCTAGTATTCCTCAGTAGAATCCTTGATCAAAACGTTCAGTAGTCATAGCCGGGCAGTATCCAGTTCTCCTGGTCTCACGGCACACCCTGAGCAGAGAAAAGCATGGAGTTACAGCTAACATCAGCACTTGTCTGTAACCTTGGAATTATGGGCACACATGCACAACTAATGCCAATCTAGTGATGTGAGAAATCGTTGTTCAAACAGAGGAGAGAGAGAATGCTTCCAGTTGGTGAGGAGGGAGTAGGGTGGGGAGCACTCATCCATGCAGAAGCTTGTCCAAGGGCAGTGGCAGTGCAGGCAGAGGCCTAGCAGACCACAGCGTACTTCCTTTCATGCTTACAGAAACCAGTGTGGGTCTCCAGCTCATGTGCTTTGGTTAGTCCAGCACCTTCCGTCCTTCCCCAGACTTTGTATGGCTTTCTGTTTCTTTTTTATTATTATTATTACCACTGTCAGTCTACCCTACAGCCTGTTTTCCCTCTGTGACCTGGCTTCCATCTTTACTCTCAACCTATGGCTGCTGTTCCCTGCTTGCATCTCTGTGGCCTCTGATGTGGCTTCCCATAATCTCTCTTTGGAGGATCAGTAGAAACACAGGGTTAGTGGGCGTTCAAGAAGGGGATGCTAAAACCATTCAGTGCTTTTTCTTCTCAACAAATATTGTTACAACAGAAACAAAATAATTACAGATTGCGATACCAACCCATTGCCGTTGGTAAATTCTGACTCATAGCAACTGCATATGACAGAGTAGAACTGCGCCAAAAGATTTTCAAGGCTGTAATCTTTTTTCATGTGTGTATGTGTTTTAGATGAAAGTTTATAATGCAAATTAGTTTTTCATTCATAAATTTTGTACACAAATTGTTTTGTGACATTAGTTGCAATCCCCACAATGTGTCAGCACTCTCCCATTTCCTTTTCCACCCTGGGTTTTCAGTGTCCATTCATCTACTTTTCTGTCCCTTCCTGTCTTCTGTGTTTGCCATTGGGCAAGTGTTGCCCATTTGGTCTCGTATACTTGTCTGAACTAAGAAGCACATTACTCATGTGTGTTATTGTCTGTTTTATATGCCTGTCTAATCTTTGGCTGAAAGGTGGACTTCGAGAGTAGTTTCAGTTCTGAGATAGCAGGGTGTCTGGCAGTCATAATCTCAGGGATTCCTCCAGTCACTGTCTTACCAGTAAGTCTGGTCTTTTTTTGGTAGATTTGGATTTTACTCTACATTTTTCTCCCTCTCTGCCCTGTACCCTCTATTGTGATCTCTGTCAGAGTGGTCAGTGGTGGTAGCCAGGAGCCACCTAGTTCTTCTAGGCTCAGGCTGGTAGAGGCTGTGGTTCATGTTGTCCATTAGTCCTTTGGACTAATATATTCCTTGTGTCTGTGGTTTTCTTCACTCTCCTGTACTTCAAATGTAGCCAGTAGATGTATCTTATATGGCCACTTACAAGCAGCCCCAGATGCTACTCGCAAAGTAGGAAGTAGAACATTTTCTTTATGAACTATGTTATGCCAATTGACATAGTTGTCTTCTGAGACCACGGTCCCCAGCCCTCAGCCCCAGGAATTCAGTCCCTCAAGGTGTTTGGGTGTGCCTAGGAAGCTTCTATGACTTTGCCTTGGTCAAGTTGTGCTGACTTCCCCTATATTGTGTGTCGTCTCTCTCTTCACCAGAGTTAACACTTGTCTACTATCTAGTTAGTGATTTCCCCTCCCCACCCCTCTCCTCCCTTTTAACATCAAAGATTGATTTTTTTCTGTGTGTAAACCTTTTCTTGGATTTGTATAATAGTGGTCTCATACAATATTTGTCCTTTTGTGATTAACTTATTTTACTCAGTATGATGCCCTCCAGATTCATCCATGTTGTGAGATGTTTCCCAGATTCATCACAGTTTTTTTTTTATTATTGCATAATATTCCATTGTATGTATGTACCATAATTTGTTTATCTATTCACTTGTTGTTGGGCACTTATGTTGTTTCCATCTGACTGCTATTGTGAATAATGCTGCAATGAGCATGGACGTGCATATGTCTATTTGTGTGATGACTCTTATTTCTCTAGGATACATTGCTAGGAGTGGGATTGCTGGATTGTATGGTATTTCTATTTCCAGCTTTTTAAGTGGGACCATATTGTTTTCCATAGTGGTTGTATCATTTTATATTCCTGCTGGCAGTGCATAAGAGTTCCAATCTCCCTGCAACCTCTCCAACATTTGTTATTTTCTGGGTTTTTTTTTTTTTTGTGCAGCAGTGTTGGGGTGAGATGGTATCATTCTAGATTTGATTTGCATTTCTCTAATGGCCAATGATTGTGAGCATTTCCTCATGTGTCTGTTAGCTACCTGTATGTCTTCTATGGTGAGATGTCTCTTCATATCCTTTGCCAGTTTTTTAATTGGGCTGTCTTTTTGTCCTTAAGGTGTTGAAGTATTCCATAGATTTTAGAGATTGGACCCTTGTCGGATATATGTAGCCAAAAAGAAAATTTTTTCCCGCAGTCTGTAGCTTCTCTTTTTACTCTTGTGGTGGTCTTTTGATGAGCATTAAGTGTTTAATTTTTAGGAGCTCCCAGTTATCTGCTTTATCTTCTGGTGATTGTGCATTGTTAGTTATGGTTTCTATGGTATTTATGCCATGTATTAGGGCCCTAGTGTTGTCCCTTGTTTTTATTCCATGATCTTTATCATTTTAGGTTTTATATTTAGGTCTTTGATCCATTTTGAGTTATTTTTTGTGTATGGTGTGAGGTATGGGTCTTGTTTCATTTTTTTTCAGATAGACATTCAGTTTTGCCAGCACTATTTGTTAAAAGACTGTCTTTTACCCATTTAATGAATTTTGGTCCTTTGTCAAAGATCATCTGACCATAGGTAGATGGATTTACATCTAGGTTCCCGATTCTGTTCCATTAGTCTATGTGTCTGTCATTTTACCAGTGCCAGGCTGTTTTGACTACTGTGGTTGTATAGTAGGTTCTAAGATCAGGTAGTGTGAGGCCTCCTACTTTATTCTTTTTCTTCAGTAATGCTTTGCTGATCTGGGTCCTCTTTCCTTTCCATATAAAGTTGGTGATTAGTTTTTCCATCTTGTTATAGGATGCTGTTTGTATTTGGATTGGATTGCATTATATCTGTAGATAACTTTGGGTGGGATTGACATTTTTACCATGTTGACTCGTCCTGTCCATGAGCATGGTATGTTTTTCCATTTATGTAGGTCTCTTTTGGTTCCTTGCAACAGTGTTTTGTAGTTTTCTTTGTATAGGTCTTTTACAAGATTCTGGTTAGATTCTATTATCAATGTTATAGTTTTCCTTATATCCTTTTTGAAGTTCTTTTTCTCGGTGTATAGGAATCCAACTGATTTTTGTTTGTTGACCTTGTATCCTGCTACTCTGCTGAATCTTTCTATTAGTCCCAGTAGTATTCCTGTGGAATCTTTTGGATTCTCTATATGTGAGATCATATTGTCTGCAAATAGGAATAATTTTACTTCCTTTCCAATCTAGATACCATTTATTTATTTCTTTACTTATTTATTTATGTATTTATTTTTCTTGCCTTATTGCTCTAGCTAGGATTTCCAGCCCAATGTTAAATAGGAGTGGTGATATAGGATATCCTTGTCATGTTCCTATTCTCAGGGGGAATGCTTTCAGCCTCTCTCTGTTGAGAATGATGTTGGCTGTTGGTTTTGTACAGTTGCCCTTTATTATATTCAGTTTTTATCAGGAATGGGTGTTGGACTTTGTCAAATAAATGCCTTCTCTGTGTCAATTGAGATGATCGTGTGATTCTTTTCTTTTGTTATATTAACGTGGTGGATTATGTTGATTGATTTTCTAACATTGAACCATCCTTGCATACTTGGTATGAATTCCACTTGGTTGTGGTGTATTATTTTTCTGATATAATGCTGAATTCTTTTGGCTAGAATTTTGTTGAGAATTTTTGCATCTATTTTCATGAGAAATATTGGCGTGTTATTTTCTTTCTTTTTGTGGTGTCTTTGCCAGGCTTTGGTATCAGGGTTATGCTGAGTTCACAGAATGAATTCAGGAGTATTCTTTCCTTTTCTATGCTCTGAAATAATTTGAGTAGTGCTGGTGTGAGCTCTTCTCTGAAAATTTGGTAGAATTCTCCTGCGAAGCCATCCAAACCTTCCATCTTCTTTTGATGTTTCCTGCATCATTTGATTTTTAACCATAGAACCCCAAAAACAAAACCCATTGCCATCAAGTCGGCTCTGGCTCATAGTGATCCTATCAGAGTAGAACTGCCCCACAGGGTTTCCAAAGAGTAGCTGGTGGATTCAAACTGCTGACCTTTTGGTTAGAATTCAACCATTGTGCCGCCAGGGCTCCTTTTTGACCATAAAACTGAAAATCAAACCTGCTGCCATCGAGTCAATTCTGACTTATAGTGACCTTATAGGACAGAGGAGAACTGCCCCATAGGGTTTCCAAGGAGTTCCTGGCAGATTCAAACTGCTGACCTTTTTGGTTAGCAGCTGTAGCTCTTAACCACTACACCACCATAGAATCCTTCAATTATTGCAACTCAAGGCTTGAATGTTTTCTTCAGTTCTTTCAGCTTGAGAAATGCCAAGCATGTTCTTCCCTTTTGGTTTTCTAACTCTAGATCTTTGCATATTTAATTATAATACTTTACTTTGTCTTCTTGAACTGCCGTTTCAAATCTTCTGTTCAGCTCTTTTACTTCATCATTTCTTCCTTTCACTTTAGCTACTTTACATTCAAGAGCAAGTTTCAGAATCTCTTCCAACATCCATTTTGGTCTCTTTCTTTCCTGTCTTTTTAATGACCTCTTACTTTCTTCATGTGTGATATTCTTTTTTTTGAACTTTAGATGAAGGTTTAAAGAACAAACTAGTTTCTCATCAAACAGTTAGTACACATATTGTTGTATGACATTGATTAACAACCCCACAACATGTCAACACTCTCCTGTCTCAACCCTGGGTTCCCTATTGCCAGCTTTCCTGTTCCCTCCTACTTTCCAGTCCCCGCCCCAGGACTGGTACACCCCTTTAGTCTTGTTTTGTTCCATGGGCCTGTTCAATCTTCGGCTGAAGGGTGAACCTCAGGAGTGACCTCATTACCAAGCTGAAAGGGTGTCTGGGGTCCCTACTCTCAGGTTTTCTCCAGTCTCTGTCAGGCCAGGAAGTCTGGTCTTTCTTTTAGAGTTAGAATTTTGTTCTACTTTTTTTTCCAGCTCTGTCTGGGACCCTCTATCCTGATCCCTGTCAGAGTAGTCAGTGGCGGTAGCCAGGCACCATTTCATTGTACTGGACTAAGTCTGGTGGAGGCCATGGTAGATGTGGGCCATTAGTCCTTTGGACTAATCTTTCTCTTGTGTCTTTAGTTTTCTTCATTATTCCTTGCGCCCGAAGGGGTGAGACAAGTGGGGTGTCCTAGATGGCCACTCACAGGCTTTTAAGACTCGAGACGCTACTCACCAAAGTAGAATGTAGGACATTTTCTTTATAAACTCTGTTATGCCAGTTAAGCCAGATGTTCCCTGAGACCATGGTCCCCACAGCCCTCAGCCCAGCAATTCAGTCCCTCAGGGCGTTTGAGTGTATCTATGGAGCTACCATGGCCCTGCCTTGTACAGGCTCTGCTGGCTTCCCCAGTATTGTGTACTGTCTTACCCTTCACCAAAATTACCACTTATCTATGTCTATTAAGTATTTTTCCATCCCCACCCCTCCACCCTTGTAAACATGTATGATATTCTTGATGTCATTCCACAACTTGCCTGCTTTTTTGTCATTAGTGTTCAATGCATCATATCTATTATTGACATGGTCTCTACATTCAGGTGGGATATACTCAAGGTCATACTTTGGCTTTCATAGACTTGTTTCAATTTTCTTCAGCTTCAACTTGAACTTGCATATAAGCAATTGATGGTCTGTTCCATAGTCAGCCCTTAGTCTAGTTCTGGCTAATAACATTGAGCTTCTCCGTTGTCTTTTTTCTAAGATACAGTCAATTTGATTCCATCTGGTGAGATCCACCTGTATAGTTGCCATTTATGTTACTGAAAAAAGATATTTCCAATGAATAAGTCCTTGGTCTTGCAAAATTCTATCATGCAATCTCTAGCATCCTTTCTATCACCAAAGTCATATCTTCCAAATATGGATCCTTCTTCAATTCCAACTTTTGCTTTCCAATCAACTGTAATTATCAATGCATCTTGATTTCACAGTTGATCAATTTCAGACTGCAGAAGTTGGTAAAAAATCTTCAATTTCTTCATCTTTGGCATTAGCGGTCAGTGCATAAATTTGAATAATAGTTGTACTAATGGTCTTCCTTGTAGGCATATGGATATTATTTTATCACTGACAGCATTGTACTCCAGGATAGATCTTGAAATGTTCATTTTGACAATGAATGTGATGCCATTCCTCTTCAATTTGTTGTTCCTGACATAGTAGGTCATATGAATGCATGATTCAAAATGGCCAATATCAGCCCATTTCAGCCCACTAATGCCTGGGTTATCTATCTGTATACATTCCATTTCATTTTTGACAACTTCTAATTTTCCTAGTTCATACTCCTTGCATTCCACATTCCAGTTATTAATGGATATTTGCAGGTGTTTTTTCTCATTTTGAGTCATGCTCCATCAGCAAATGAAGGTCTGGAAAGCTTTACTCCATGTCATTAATGTCGACTTCACGTTGAGGAGGTAGCTCTTCTTCAGTCATATTTTGAGTGCCTTCCAACCTGAGGTGCTCATCTTCAGACAGTATTCCACTGCTGTTTATAAGGCTTTCATTGGCTAATTTTTTTAGAAGTAGACTGCTAGGTCCTTCTTCCTAGTCTGTCAGTTTGTCATACTGTGCTGGCTTGCGTGTTGCTGATACTGGAAACTATGCCACCAGTACTGCAAATACTAGCAGGGTCACTCATGGTGAACAGGTTTCAGCAGAGCTTCCAGATCAAGACAGACTAGGAAGAAGAAGCTGGAGGAACTTCCTGTCCATTAAACTTCCATAGCTGCATCTGAAGTGACTATTGGAGCATATGACCTTATTGGAGGCTGTACATTTTTCCCAAACCTTTTTTTACAGTGCAAATTTGGAAAGCCTGAGAGCTGTTTTAAGTAGCTAATGGAAACAGACATTTTCAGGACAGGTTCATGGTTTATGTGGCAACAAAATTTCTTGAAAACCGTAGTAGGCTTCTGATCTAATTGCTTCCAATTAGCTCCATGTGCAGTTAACCACAACCAAAGTCTTCTCTAGTCCTAGTCTTAAGCCTGCGTTATTTCTTTGCCTCCTTGTGTCTATACCTCTCTCTCTCATTTTAATAGGGCCATGTCAAGGCTAGCTGAAATACAGGTTTCTTTGGGAAGGCAACACCCTTACTCTGATCTTTGCCACAAGGCAAACATTGTTATTAGTGTTCGATGCATCAAATCTATTATCGATAGATTATTATTATTATATTATTATTATAGGAGGCCAACATTTATTAACATATGTCTTTCCTTTTCTACTTGCAAAATGGTGTAAGTCATCTCACTGGGTTTCCAGCCTACACTTTGTGGCTATAGTTCTACCCAGGACTTTCAATCAGTTCATTCCGGTTTGATCTCCTGCTGAGAATTTGCCTTTCCACCCCAGATATACTGAATCAGAATTTACATTTTTAACAAGATTCCCAGGTGATTATTATGTATAAATAAGAATCACTGGGAATCTATAAGAATCCCATGGTGGAAATGTAAATTCTCAGCACGGGGTTGAACTAAAATTAAGAAGTCTTTACTCTGTCTTCCTCCCTGTCACTCTGACTGCATGCTTGCCTAGCCACACAAAAAATGCGAGTTTTTTTTTTTTTTTTAAGATAACATCCCTTCTGGAAGTTAGTTGAGCTGAAACTTCTATGTTAGTTAAGATAAAAGGCTAAAAATGCTATAACAAAGAGATCCAAAAGTGTAATGACTTTTACAAGATAAAATGTATTTCTTCATTATGTTACGGTCTGAGGTGAAGATATCAGGTTGGTGGGCCCCTTTGTCTCATGCAGCCATTCAGGTCCCAGGCTGACAAGAACTCTGCCTCATTCACCAAAAAAAACAAACCCACTGCTGTCAGTCAATTCCAACTCATGGCAGCCTTATAGGACAGAGTCGAGCTGACCCACAGGGCTTCCAAGGCTGTAAATCTTCATGGAAGCAGACTGCCATAACTTTCTTCTGTGGAGTAGCTGGTGGGTTTGAATCACCAACCTTTCAGTTAGCAGCCAAGTGCTTAACCACTGCACCACCAGGGCTCCTTTGCCTCATTCAAGCCCACTCTAATAGTTCATTCTAGCCAGTAGGAAAAAGGAGAGTGTGGAAGAGGCATACCTGTTCTCAAAAGGACTGTGGCCAGGAAATAGTACCTATCACTTCCACTCGTATTTACTGTAGAGAACAAGGTCAAATGACCACACCTAATTGCAAGGGAGGCTGGAAAATATAGTCTCGTTATATGTCCAGCCTTCTTTTTATCACTGTGGAGAGCAGATTAGTGAGAAGCTCTTATGGATTGAATCGTGTCCCTCAGAAAGATATGTTGAAGTCCTAACCCCTGTGACTGTGACTGGAAATAGGGACTTCCTTTGAAGGTGTTATCAGTTAAGTTTACATGAAGTCATACCAGTGTAGGGTGGGTCCTTATTCCTTCTTAGTGGTGTTTTGTGAAAGAGGAGAACAGACATGGAGAGTTAGACAGGGGGAAGATGACATATGAAGATACAGTAAAACCTTAGAAAGCTGGAACCTGTGTAAGGTGGAAACCTGTCAGAGAAGGAAACCTCGAATATTTTCCACTAAAACAAGCGATAGAAAACTGCTAAAACTATACCCTGTCAATGGTAGAAAACTTGTGAGGCCTGGAAAAACAAGGCAGTTTTCCAGGCTTCACTGTATATCCACAACTCGAGGAATGCCAAGAAATGCCTAAGACTACCAGACACTGAAAGAGACAAGGAAGGATTATCCCCTATAGCTGACAGAGAGCAGAGCCCTACTGATGCCCTGAATTCAAACTCCTACCTCCAGAACTGTGAGACAATAAATTTCTATTCTTTAAAGCCACCCACCTTGTGCTGTTTTATTACACAGCCCTTGGAAACTCAGATAGCAACTAAGAGTCTCTACTACCAACATATTGGAAACCCTGGTGGCACAGTGGTTAAGAGCTACGGCTGCTAACCGAAAGGTTGGAAGTTTGACCCACCAGGCACTCCTTGGAAACTGTATGTGGCAGTTCTACTCTCTCATATAGGGTTGCTATGAGTTGGAATTGACTCAACAACGAGTATACGATGTCTATAAGACATATGAGGAGCGGTCAAATAGGCAATAAGATGTAAAAATCTTGAGCTCAGAGGAGAGGTCTGATAGTCATAAGTAGTATTTAAAGCCCTCGGATTGGAAGAGAGTGAGCTACACTAGGGGATGCATAACATAATGTTGGAGTGGCAGAAAGAAGCGTAGATAAGAGGACTAAGGACTGAACCCTCTTACTCCAAAATTTAAGCCTGAGCAGGGAAGGAGACCAAGGAAATGAGCTTGAAGAGATGGGGATGTAATAGGAAAACCAGGAGAGGATAAATTAGATGAGGATTAAGATGTTATCATCAGATTTGACAGGAAAGAGATAATTGATGATTTTGATAACAGCAGTTTTAGTAGAATGGTGAGAACAAAAGATTCCAGAGAGAAAGGGAATCACTGTACAAGCAAAATACCTTGGGAGGTGAGTGGAGATTGGATTCAGTGTTCAAGTCAAACTCAAAAGTTATATATAAAAACTAAAATTGCTGAATACCTGAAGACTAATTATAAAAACAATATATGTAGCAACCTACAGGATATGGTCACAGCTAAGCTCAAAAGATAATTCATAACCTAATATTTCTATATTACTAAATAAAAGATAGACATAATATATGACTTAAGCATTCAACATGAGGAATTAGAAAAGTAAACCCAAAGTAAACTAAGAATGCACAAAGAAAGAATCAAGCAAAGTAAAAATAGAAGTTAATTAGAAAACAAATAGCAACAGAATTTGTAAATACCTGTAAGAGCTGATTCTTGAGGGGGAAAAACTATTTCAATAGTTTACCTAACAACATAGAAAGCAATCGAATAACTATCCAAATATAGAAATAAAAAGGAAGAACATAATTCAGACACAGAAGAAATGCAAATGAGTTTAGAATATAAAAAAAAAATCTCAAGGGGGAAATAGAAAACCTAACCTAACAAATACCATTGAAATAAAATGAGGTAGTTGTCAAAGAACTACCCTTGTGACTCTTCATAGAAGTAGATAATTCCAGTATTACTTAAACTCTTCTAAAATATAAAATGGAATGCTTGCAAATTATTTCTAAGAAGTCATTGATATCTAAACCTGGAAAAGATAGCCTTTTCACATGTGCACAAACACACACATGTATACACAGCTCATATCAGATATGACTGTCAGTGCAAAAGCCCTAAATAAATATCAGCATGTATAATCTAGGAATATATGAAAAGGATATTTCATTACAATCAAGTTATTGGAAAACCCCTATATGTATAAAAGGGTTATTACAAAACACTTTTCCCTCTGAATGAAAATTTGACCTTATGTTAACTTTATAGCTCTTTTACCCTGGCAACCTGATAAGGTGGTATGTAAAGTATGTTGCTGGTAAAAATGACCCGCTGATTGGTAATCTGCATTTGATCAAAGAGAACCAAATATGCCTGATGGCAAACCATAGTGTTGAACCTACCTGAGTGCAGTTACTCTTATAACTAGGCATATCCCTTGCAGAGATCTTGGGTACCGTGCTTCTGTGACTAATATAAGAGATATTGCCTCCTGACAGACATGAGGCTGTTAAGCCAGGGTAGTTTCACACCTGTGTTATGCGTTTCTCATCTTGCACCTGAGCTGTACTGCTGTGTTGGAATTTCCATAAAGAGGATCTCTTTATGCTGTGCCGGCAAGCTGTGGTCCCTGTCCTATGTTCTCCTAAGTAAATAGATGTGAAATGTAGCCATGATAGTCTTATGAGTCAGAATATTTATTTAAACCTAAGAACTCCTGAGGGTGTTGCAGATCCTATTATCAGCACTATTGATTCCCGATTAAAAAAAAAAATTAATAAGATTGGGATGGATGGATAATTTTAACACAATAAATATATCTGTATCAAACTCAAAGCCAGAATAATGTGCAGTGGTGAAACACTGGAAGAATCTCACTAACAGGCAGAATAAGGTAAGCATGCTCATATCACTTCTTTTATAATATTCTGGAAGTATTATTTGATGTGATTAGATGGGAAAAAAATATATGAATTTTGAAAGCAAGGGGTGAAGTTCTCATTACTTGTAGATAATATGATTTTGTAGTAGACTAGCTGAGGTAATTGAAATTTATTGGAAAAATAAGAGTACTTAATGAGATAGTTAATTATAGAAGTTGGTAATTTAAATATATATGAACACACTTATATTAAACAGTTAATTATGTAATAAAAAAAGCAACTTAAAAGATTTATCTTCAAAATTTTATTCTGGTTTCTCTTTATAAACTGAAGGCATCAGTCTTCTGGTCTAATATAGCACACATGAGAGACAAACTGGCTTCAGGCACAAGTATTATAGTGATGACACCCATTCGTCTTCAAATAATTCTGCCAAGACAATGGAGAGCCTTATTTGATAGGCCTTTGATTCCATTTTAATATCACTGGAAGAATTGAAATAGGCTGTTAATGGCTGAACAACAAATCAGAAAGTAGTTTCAAGAGTTATAAAATAGAGTTATGGTTTAGTCTCCCATCCTTCAGCCCTTTTTAAATTGTATCTTAATGATCTGATGCCAATTTTAAAGAAATTTTGATTTATGTTTTTATATATACATATAAAAGAAGTAAGATCCTTCTATGCTGACAATAAATTTTTAGTTTCGCATAACCAGAAGTGATAATGCTAGCTAGCTTCTATAGTACATAGCCCCCAATATCTTTGGCTTAATATAAAAAAATTCTCTCATTAGTGCAAAGTTTGATGCAAGTTGGACAGCTGTCCTAAACGACCTCCTTCAAACGGCTACTTAGGGATCTGGGCTGCTTCTATCTTGTGGCTCTGTCTTCCTGGAGTTCTCATGTAGCTGCCTGGACAAGGGAGAGTGAGAGCATGGGCAATCATACATGAGAATTTGTGGCCAGGCCTGGAAGTGGGGCATTCCACTGGTCACCACCTAGTCACATGGTCCCAATTAAACTGCAAGGGAAATTGGAAAATGTATTTTTTCCGGGTTCCAAGGAACAAAATGAAAACGATTCATTGAATACATACCATTGTCTTTGCCATGCCCCCAAGAAGCAAGTGAACCTAGTATTGACTATTGCCAGAAAGAAGGCTTACCATTAATTACGACATCACTAAATAAATCATGGGGCCCTGGTGGTGAAGTGGTTAAAAGCCTAGCTGCTAACAAAAAGGTTGGCAGTCTGAATCCACCAGCTGCTCCTTGGAAACCCTAAGGGGCAGTTCTGCTCTGTCCTATAGGGTTGCCATGAGTTGGAATCGACTCAATGGCAATGGGTTTGGTTTTATTTTTTAAATAAATCATTGTCTGAAAATTAGTCTAGTCGAAATTCATTTGGTTTTATCATATTGGGAGTCCAAATACTTCAGAATTTCTAATATCTAACTCACCCAATTAGATTAGGTAAATTGCAGAAAGTACCTAACCCAGCACGTGGCACATGTAAGAACCCACCCAGTGCTGTCGAGTCGATTCCGACTCATAGCAAATATTGCCTCAACCAGAGTGGACTTTTATTTACTGGGAATTAAATGCTTCTCTACTAAGGTTTTTCTATGACTAAGGCAGGCAACTGGAAACACTTGCCATGAGCATTTTCCATGCCTAAACCACTCACACAAGCTGTTCCATGAATCTAATATCAATTGAACTTTCATCAAAGTAGTTAAACAAATTAAAAAAAAAACAAACCCATTGCTATCAAGCTGATCCTTTAGGACGTAGTAGAACTGCCCTCACAGGGTTTCCAAGGCTGTAAATCTTTACAAAAGCAGACTGCCACATCTTTCCCCCACAGAGCTGGTAGTGGGTTTGAAACACCAACCATTTGGTTAGCAGCCATGCGCTTAACCACTGTACCACCAGGGCTCCTTAGCAAATTTCAAGTTGCCTAAAATACCGTTGCATCCCACTGCCAATTGGGGGAAACACTTGTTAAGCTTTTCAACCTTCATAATAAATTGTCAGCTTACTGTCTGGTTTCCAAAACATGAATCAGTTCCCAAACAATACAGAAGACCAGTCCTTCAGGCCAAACTTTAGTGCTTACAAAAAACTTTATTGAAATAAATAGTATATATGAGAGCAAGTCTAGGTAGGAGGTATGTATCTAATTTTCCGGCTTCCCCAAATATTAACTTTGGATCAAGCTAGTCTCTTGGAACTTATCTTAGAACCTGGAAGACTCTTCTCTCACTGAGTTGGATTTTCAGCTTTTCTGAGTTTGTTACAAGAAATATTCAAATGAGACCTTCGACTGCACTTCCTGAAAGACTGTTGTGGACATCATCTGATGTCTCTATCTCAATCCCGTAAAGTGACTGGTTTCTTACAGAATTAGGACCAAGAAAAAATATTGTCTCTTCTGAGAAAATGTTATGTCTTCTATTCTCTGATGACGAAGTACTGTATCAAGTTTCTCTTTTAAAAGTGGCTTTAGCAAGCTCAGAGTTAAATCTATCACAGAGTTACAGTAACTTTTATGGTGGGTTAGCATGTGGGCTCTTTTCATACTTGCCCTAGTCTTGATTTTCTGTTTTATTACTTTTACTTTATATTGTTATTTCTTGAGGTGTTCTCCAAGCCCATTTTGGAAAGAATCAGGACTAAAATAAATCCAATAAATAAAAAGATAATCCTTCAACTATTAACATTTAGGATTGACCTCAAAGCTGCAGCTTGGTTGTTTGTTTTGTTGTGTTTAGTATTTCCCATTGTCATGGATTGAATTATGTCCCCCCCCAAAATGTGTGTATCAATTTTGCTGGGCCATGATTTCCCATATTGTGTGGTTGTCCTCCATTTCGTGATTGTAATTTGATGTTAAAGAGGATTAGGCTGGAATCACCCTTACCCAGGTCACATTCCTGATCCAATGTAAAAAGAGTTTCCCTGGGGTGTGACCTACACCACCTTTTATCTCTCAAGAGGTAAAAGGAAAGAGAAGCAAGTAGAGAGTAGGGGACCTCGCACCACCAAGAAAGCAGCACTTGCGTCCTTTGGACCTGGAGCAGAGTGCATCCTTTGGACCTGGGGCCTCTGCGCCTGAGAAGCTCCTTGACTGGGGGAAGAATGATGACAAGGAATCTTCCTCCAGAGCCAACAGAGAGAGAAAGCCTTCCCCTGGAGCTAACACCCAGAATTTGGATTTATAACCTGCTAGGCTGTGAGAGAATAAATTTCTCTTTGTTAAAGCCATCCACTTGTGGTATTTCTGTTATAGCAGCACTAGATCGACTCGACGGTACTGGGTTTGGTTTTATAGATAACTAAGACATCCATCAAAGTTTTTTCCCCCCCTGCTTCAGTGTTAGAAAAACTGAGTTCTGTTCTCCAAAAAATCTTTGAATGTCTGGTTGTACCATCTTTCCTCCATATAGATAGTTCACAATCTTTATAAGTATTCATTTTTGCCCCCTCTGTTCAAATGCTAAAATTTGTCTCCCATAGACTAAATGGTCTTTCTCTAAGAAAGATGCAAAATACAATTCTGACTCTTTGTTGGGAAGCTCTTTATGCATAATTGAAACCAGTTAAGACTATTTTTACTTGCTCTGCACCAGGTAGGAAAAAAAAAACTAAACACCATTCTATATTGTCTTTTAAATGAGCAAGGCATTAGGGCAACAAGTTTTTTTTGTTTGTTTGTTTTTGGTTCGATGAATTTTATACGTATAGTCTTTAAAACTGACCATAAGTCTTTAAAACTGACCATAAGTATAAAATTCATCGAACCAAAAACAAACAAACAAAAAAAACTTGTTGCCGTTGAGTCTATTCCGACTCATAGTGACCCTGTTCATTGAACAGTTGAGAGGATATTGGTAGATTGATGTTTATAATTATAGGGTGTCTTCAACTCTGGGAAATGTGCGTATTAACTGCAATTAATCTGCAAAACAATCACATTTAAGAAGTAAAATCATTTTAGAAGCATGATCCTATTTCTCTAAAAGCACGTTTGGGATTTCAGCTTGATTTTGAAGAGCTTTGCATGACGAAAAATTACTGCAGGATAGCACTAAGGGTCAGTCAGACTTGGAATTTCCTCTTACTCTGAGAAGCACTTGTTGTTGTTGTTGTTAGGTGTTGTCAAGTCAGTTTGACTCACTGCAACCCTATGTACAACAGGAAAAAACACTGCCCGGTCCTAGGCCATCCCCACAATCGTTGTTATGCTTGAGCCCATTGTTGCAGCCGCTGTGTCAATCCGTCTCATTGAAGGTCTTCCTCTTTTTCGCTTACCCTTTACTTTACCAGGCATGATGTCCTTCTCCAAGGACTGATCCCTTCTCATAACGTGTCTGAAGTTTGTGAGACATAGTCTCGCCATCCTTGCTTCTAAGGAGCATTCTGGCTGTATTTCTTCTAAGACAGATTTGTTCATTCTTTTAGCAATCCGTGGTATATTCAATATTCTCCTCCAACACCGTAATTCAAAGGCGGAAATTCTTCTTTGGCCTTCCTCATTCATTGTCCAGCTTTCCCATGCATATAAGGTGACTGAAAACGTCGTGGCTTGAGTCAGGAACACCTTAGTCTTCAAGGTGACATTTTTGCTTTTTAACACTTTAAAGAGGTCTTTTGCAGCAGATTTGCCCAATGCAATGCATCATTTGATTTCTTGACTGCTGCTTCCATGGGCGTGGATTGTAGAGCCAAGAAAAATGAAATCCTTGACTTCAATCGTGTCTCCGTTTATCGTGATGTTACTTACTGGTCCAATTGTGAGAATTTTTGTTTTCTTTATGTTGAGGAGTAATCCATACTGAAGGCTGTAGTCTTTAATCTTCATCAGTAAGTGCTTCAAGTCCTCTTCACTTTCAGCAAGCAAGGTTGTGTCATCTGCATAACGCAGGTTCTTTGTGAGTCTTCCTCCAATCCTGGTGCCCAGTTCTTCTTCATATAGTCCAGCTTCTTGAATTATTTGCTTAGCATACAGACTGAATAAGTATGGTAAAAGGATACAACCCTGACACACCCCTTTCCTGATTTTAAACCACACAGTATCCCCTTGTTCTCTTCTAAGGACTGCCTCTTGGTCCATGTACAGGTTCCTCATGAGCACAATTAGGTGTTCTGTGATTTCCATTCTTCAAAATGTTATCCATAATTTATTATGATCAACACAGTCAAATGCCTTTGCATAGTCAGTAAAACACAGGTAAACATCTTTCTGGTATTCTCTGCTTTCAGCCAGGATTCATCTGACATTAGCAATGATATCCCTCTTTCCATGTACTTTTCTGAATCTGGCTTGAATTTCTGGCAGTCAATGTAATGCTGCAGCCCCCCCCCCTTTTTTTTTATTATCTGCTTTATTTTAATGTTCAAATGCATTGCTAGAACCAGTTTGGCAAATTAATTTTAATATATAGACACAAAACAGCAAATATAGATTCACATCATTTATAAGAAATGATTCAAATAACATCGTAAATTTTTTTTTACAAATAAAACTCAATCAACAAAATACTTATCAAGTCACAGCAATTGTATATACCACACTTCCGTTGTCAAGAGTTCATTCATCAGTTCTGAAGCTGTCACTTGACTGACACAGATTATTATCATCCTGAGGCTGATAAATTAAAATTAAACAAAGAGGTTGCCAAAATACAGCCACTTTTGAATGATCTTTAGCAAAATTTTACTTGCATGTGATATTAATGATATTGTTCAATAATTTCCACATTCTGTTGGATCACCTTTCCTGGGAATAGGCATAAATATGGATCTCTTCCAGTCAATTAGCCAGGTAACTTCCAAATTTCTTGTCATAGACGAGTGAGCACTTCCAGTGCTGCATCCATTTGTTGAAACATGGCAATTGGTGTTCCATCAGTTCCTGGAGCCTTGTTTTTCGACAGTCCCTCAGTGCAGCTTGGACTTCTTCCTTTGGTACAATCGGTTCCTGATAATATGTTACCTCCTGAAATGGTTGAACATCAGTCGATTCTTTTTGGTATACTGACTTTGTGTATTCCTTCCATCCTTTTTTGATGCTTCTTGAGTTGTTTAATATTTTCCTATAGAATCCTTCAATATTGCAACTTGAGGCTTGAATGCTTTCTTCAGTTCTTTCAGCTTGAGAAATGCCAAGCGACTTCTTCCCTTTTGGTTTTCTTACTCCTGGTCTTTGCACATGTCATTATAATACTTTACTGTATCTTCTCCAGCCATCCTTTGAAATCTTCTGTTCAGCTCTTTTACTTCATCACTTCTTCCCTTCATTTCAGCTACTTGATGTTGAAAAACAAATTTCAGAGTCTCTTGTGACATCCATTTTGGTCTTTTCTTTCTTTCCTGGCTTTTTAATGGCCTTTTGCTTTCTTCATGTATGGTATCCTTGATGTCATTCCACAACTCACCTGGTCTTTGGTCATTAGTGTTCAATGAATCAAATCTATTCTTAAGATGGTCTCTAAATTCAGGTGGGGTATACTTAAGGACATACTTTGGCTTTTATGGACTTGTTCTCATTTTCTTCAGCTTAAGCTTGAACTTGCGTATGAGCAATTGGTGGTCTGTTCCATAGTTGGCCCCTGGCTTTGTTCTGACTGATGATACTGAGCTTTTCCTTTGTCTTTTTCCACAGATTAGTCCATTTGATTCCTGTGTATTCCATCTGGTGAGGTCCACATGTATAGTCACCATATATGTTGCTGGAAAAAGGTATTTGCAATGAAGTCATTGGTCTTGCAAACTTCTATTATGTGATCGCTGGCATTGTTTCTATCACCAAGGCCATATTTTCCAACTACTGATCCTTTTTCTTTGTTTCCAACTTTCGCATTCCAATCACCAGTAATTATCAATGCATCCTGATTGCATGTTTGATCAATTTCAGACAGCAGAAATTGGTAAAAATCTTCATCTTTGGCCTCAGTGACTGGTGCATAAATTTGAATAATAGTCGTATTAACTCCTATTCCTTGTAGGCATGTGGATATTATCCTATCAGTGACAGTGTTGTACTTCAGATAGATCTTGAAATGTTCTTTTTGGCAATGAATGCAATGCCAATTTGTCATTCCTGGCATGGCAGACCATATAATTGTCCAATTCAAAATGGACATTCAAAATGTTCAACTCACTAATGCCTAGAGTATTGATGTTTATGCATTCCCTTTCATTTTTGATGATTTTCAATTTTTCTAGATTCTTATATTGTATGTTCCACATTCCAATTATTAATGACTGTTTGCAGGTGTTTCTTCTCATTTTGAGTTGTTCCACCTCAGCAAATGAAGGTGTCAAAAGCTTGACTCCATTCTCATCATTAAAGTTGACTCTACTCTGGAGGCAGGTCTTCCCCAGTCATATTTTGAGTGCCTTCCAACCTGAGGGGCTCATCTTTTGGCACTATATCAGACAATGTTCCGCTGCTGTTCATAAGATTTTCACTGGCTAATTCTTTTCAGAAGTAGACTGCCAGGTCCTTCTTCCTAGTCTGTCTCAGTCTGGAAGCTCCGCTGAAGTCTGTCTGCCATGGGTGACCCTGCTGGTATTTGAATACTGGTGTCATAGCTTCCAGCATCACAGCAAAACCAAGCCCCCACAGTATGACAAACTGACACATGGGGCCAATGAGCCCTAGCTTTGGCTAACTAGTCAGCCTCTCTGAGCCTCAGGCTCATCTTCTATCATATAGGAATACTAACATGTATCTTGCAGGGTTATTCTGAAAATATGAGGGAATATGTGATACTATTATTACAGTGCCTGATAGATACATTCAATAAATAGTACCTAAATTCCAACTCTATGGCAGTGGGTGGTTTTTAACAAAAAATAAGTTTAACATAGAAGATATAACTCCAGTATTTATGATCCAGATCAAAGTCCATACTCTGGCTTATCTAAATTTAATGCCTTGGAGCGTCTGTTCCTTTGTCTCGTTCTTCAGCATCTGAGAGAGAGAGAGAGGAATGCTGCACTATTTCTGCATTCTTATGAGCATGTCTTTCTTTGCCACAGGGATTTTCTGTCTCTTACTGTAATAGAAGCAAAGACTCTTATCTTTCAACAGCAGGTATGAATTGCTGCCTGTAGACTTAAGTTTTAGGATGCTTCCAGAGAGGGAAGGAGTCACCTGGACTAGAGAAATAAAGAGTTTATTATTTTTAATCAAGCCAAGATGAAAATCACACATACCAGTTCAGAAAAGGGAAAAGCAGGGACTGGCTGGATTTGATATCCAGGTTCAATTTCTAGAAACAGTGCCAAATATTCCTTGCCAGGCAAAAGGTGTTCTCTCATCTCATGTCAGTCCTTGGTGCAATCAGCTCAATTTTCTTTACAGTCTAGAAGAAAGCTTTTTTTTTTTTCCAATAATTAACAGATTTCTACCGCGTAACTGTTATATGTGTTATACTAGATTAAATCGAAATCCGATCTATTCTTTAAAGCTGAGATTGAAGCTGGCTTCATCCCTGTAGTCATTTAATTTGGTTTAGTTTCCTAAAACACAAAAAAACAAACGAATAAAGCACAACAGGTTTTGTGCCCAGGCTGTTGCCTTGTTTTATGGTAGTGAGGCTTTTTTTACTCATTAAGTGCCCTTGGTATTGAGTTTCTGTTTTGGGTGATGAAAAAATTTTAGAAATAGTGATGATGGTTGTACAACAGCATGAATGCAACTGACGTCAGTGAATCATACACTTGAAAATGATTAAGAAGGCAAATTTTGTTACACATATATTACCACAGTAAAATAATAATTTTTTAAAAGTGGCCCTAAGAAGGGCCAAAGAACAGAGTAAAGTCCACCCAAACACTTTTGTAACATACTGGAAAGCTGAAGGGGTCAATACAACAGATTCCTTTAGGTGTTGATGATGTGATTTATAACATGAAGAATATGTTGGCCCTACCATCTGTGATAATGTTTTGGATCTCCTTAGGGATATTCCCAACTTTTCCGATTGACCTATCCATGCCATTAAATGCCTTTTTTTTTTTTCCCTGATAAAAGTTTGTTTGGCAGGCCACTTAGAACTCTATCACATATTTTTTGTAGAAATCTGCATGCTGCTTGAGATCTGAAGCATAAGATTAGCAGTGGTAAAACAAAAACGTAGTCCAGAATTCGGCTTCTAGCACTGGTGAACTAGATGTTTTGAACCAATTTTCCCTTTTAAAACAGCTAGAAAATCTATCTGGTGGTAAGAAAATGGGATTGTGAGGCTCAGATTCAGGTATGGAGCACACAGAAACCCAAAGAAGTAAGCCTGATACTGTACTGCTTGCTTTTCCCCTTCAAGCGACTGCCAATTCAAAAAGTGGAATCTGAGAGGCAGAATCCTGAGCAGAGTTTCCAACAGACTCATGGGTCTGGGGGAAGAAAATTTAGAGTTGAAAACTTGTCAAGAAGGCTGGATCCTGGTACACTCACCAGGTGTTCATCTGGAATCTGAAGGGACATACCCTAGGAGTAAGAGTAAAGCGCATCTAGACTAGACTTCTCAAAGACCAGAGCCTGACTGATAAGTTGCCTGCCGGAAGTAAAATGAGCCCTCTCTGGAGGAAGATAACATGATCCATGGCCTCAAATTATCTCTGAATGTATTATACCCATGTCTGGCATACAATCAAAAATTATCAAGCATATAAAAAGTTGAGATTGAAAGGAAAACAGAAGACAATAGAAACAGACTAACAGGAGATGTAGCCGTTGGAATTATCCAGCATAGAGTTTAAAATAATTATGACTAATATGTTCAATAAATTAAAAGGCAAGATTGAGAATTTTGGCAGAGAATAGGAAATCAAAATAAAACTTCAAAAATCCTAGAACTGAAAAAATGTTGTTTTTAGCTGCCATCAAGTCAGCTCCTGACTCAGCGACCCCATGCACAATGGAATCAAGCCACTGTGATCCATAAGGTTTCCACTGGCTGATTTTTGGAAATAGATTGCTAGGCCTTTTTTGGTAGTCTGTCTTAGTCTGGAAGCTCCATGGAAACCTGTTCAGCATCATAGCAACATGCAAGCCTCCACTGACAGAAAGGGGGTAGCTGTGTTTGTGGTATGTTGCCTGGGATTCTAACCCGGGTGTCCCGCATGGAAGGTGAGAATTCTACCACTAAACCACGACTGCCTCCTTAGAAATGAAAAAATGCAATAACTGAAATTAAGAATTCAATGAATGGGTTTAATAAGAGATTACACACAGTTGAATAAGAATCAGATAAAAGAAAATATCTAGTTTGAATCACAGAGAGGCAAACATATGAAAAATATAGAAAAGCATATAAGAGGCATATGAAATAAGTGAAAAAGTCAATATATATGCTCTTGAAATCCTACAAAGACAGAAAAAGCAGGAAAGAGAGAAAGGGGCAGAATAAAGGCATGAATAGATAATGACTGAGAATTTTCTAAAATTATTGAAATATTAAGCCATGGGTTTAAGAAGCACTGTAAATACCAAGCAGGATGTGTATAACGAAAGCCATACCTTGACAATGCTGCTGAAACCAAGGACAAAATCTTAAAAGCAGGCAAAAGAAAAACAGACTTCCTCTCCTTGGGTGGTGATTTAAGAAGACAGCTTTGTGTGGGCGCGTGTGTAGAACATGGGCAAGTGAACTTAGGTTTGCCGTACTTGGTGTTTCTATCAGTTGCCAACTCTGGGCAAATTGAAGCAGCTTTCCCCATTTTTCAAATCCTTATATCATTTATTCAATGGTTATAAATATTTATTTAGCACTTAAAGCCTGCTATGCATTTTATATATAACTAATTTTGAGTGCTTATAATGCACTTCTATTATAATTATTAACATTATCACCAATTTTAGGTAAGCAGACCAAGACTTGAAGAAGTTAAATAATTTGCCTAAGGTTGCAAACCTAATAAGATGTGATTCACACCCATATCTGCTGGACTTCATGGCCCTTGCTTGTAACCCATCATTTATGTCATCCAGTGGAAATGGTGAATTCCTGACTGGAGGATTATGACTCAAGATTGCTCAATTAATAATAGTAACAACAACCCTAACAACATCAACTGATGTTATTGAGTACTTACAATACATCAGGATTCATTTACTTCTCAAGAGTCCTCCTGTGAGGTATGTACCAGTATTATCCCATTTTACATACTAAAACACTGCAGCACAGAGAGGTTAAGGAATTTGCAAGGTCACACAGCTATTAATGGTACAGCGGAAATACAAAACTAGGCAGCTTGACCTGAGGTTGTGTGCTTTTAGCCAGGGCTCTTCCTAGACTATTGCTGATTAATAAGAGAGGTAGAGGTAGAGAGAGTAGTCTGTGTCCACTTTGACAAGGTTGGAAACATCCTAATTGCGACTGTTAAAACAGGACACATGTTGATTGTGGCAGACCACTCAATTTAATGCTAGGAAAAGATAAATGGTCATAGAGGAAACTTTGAATTATTTCTTTTGGCTATAGGGACAGTCTTTAGACTGGGCAGCAGCCCAGCCACATGTATTTTCCCTGCAAGGTGAATGCCTAACACATTTATTTAGCATAATTATTTGTGTCAAATATTTTTTATTCTCCTATATTTTAAAGGAAAAATTTTTGTTCCTCTAAATTTGTTCCACTCTTATCCTTTAAGTTGCAGGGTAAATGATCTGGATAAAAACCAAAAAAACCTAACCGATTGCCATGGAGTCGATTCCAAATCATAGCGACCCTATAGGACAGAGTAGAACTGCTCCATAGGGTTTCCAAGGAGTGGCTGGTGGATTCGAACTGCCGACCCTTTGGTTTGCAGCCGAGCTCTTAGCCGCTATGCCACCAGGGCTTAAAAATAGTCCTTTGCAAGTTAAAGATGGACAAGAATGCTAAAGCTGCCAGAGCTTGTTTCACAATGTTTGGAAGGAGAAGACCATTGTGAAAAGAATATGCTTCCTGCATGAGGGACAATGTTGAAATGTTAACAAATACAAGAAGAAGGAAAAATCATTCAACGCCTACCTCTTCTCCATCAAGGAAAATGAAGCAGCTTCACATTGAAAAGAGTAGGGCAAATGTAAAGTGAGTCATAAATTTAACAACTCACTCTCTATAAAGGAACTGAATTACAGGATATTATGATCTGAATTTTGCTAAGGCCTTATATATCTCATCCATACTGTAATTAACATTTTAAGTTTTAAATGTAAGTAGTCTCAGATGAATGAACACAAATCTTGGATGAAAGTATTTCAAAGAAAATGTCATTATGAACTACACCATTGCTGGGAATGGAGTTAAACATGTAGAATTTCTAAAAGAATATGGTTTCACTTAGCCTAAGGGCTCATTTGGTTGCAAAAAAAATTGAAACTCAGTCTGGCTGCTTCAGGTAAAAGAAGATTTATTAGAGAACAACTCATCGTGGAATTCAAGGGAGGCAGGACAGCCAAGCCCTATGGAGTATTAGACATGGACACTGAAAAGCCTTCAGGAAACTAAAGCAGCTATTCTCTAGGGCTGCACATTCTCTCACCATGTTTTCCTGTTCCCCGTGACTTTTTTAACTTCACCCTGAAGCCTGGCCCTCTCTTTGCTTGCTTCTCATATACATGGCCCTCAGCGGCGGTCCTAGTCTCTGATTGTGTAGAACCTTTCAGCCCTAGCGATCACCACCAGCTGGCTCCCAGCCTGTGTCTCTTATTTCAAATTCTCAAGAGAAAAATAATCAGACTGGTCTGGTTCATGGACTAGGTGTCCATCTTTTTTTTTTTTTTTAACCAGGGTGAGTTTATTTTATGCGGTATAAGCATGAGAAGAGCAGCCCACTGCTGGTGTTCTAGAGGTAAGAAGGAGAGGGAAATGTTCTCAATCAAGAGAACTGGGAAGAAGCCATTATGTGTCTCCAATCACTATGATCTGGACCTAGTGCTTCAGAGTCATGGAATCCTCATACATCTTAAATAATTACTGAGGATAAGTTTAATTATTTGGACAGATTTGGGGGAAAGCCATTTGAATGGAAAAATAGTCTCTCTCTCTCTCTCAAATACACAAATTTTTCTCCACCAAGTGGGGTAAGCTCATAAATTACTCTTCACCGATGAAGCGAATTTTAAAATTGAAATTAAAAACTTTTAGCAACGCATTTGAACATTAAAGGAAGATTATTAGGACAAATACCAGTGAAGTTGTATATCTAAGATCAATGCAGTGTGATACATTAGGTAAAAAGTATTCATTTCATGTCGTGTATAATTATCATCATATTATTTTAAAGCAAAATGCCTCTTTATGGGCCTGTAACTTGATTGAGACAATGCAAAAAATTTCAGGGGAGTCAGCAGAATGGTATTTTGCATTTTTCATCTGACAGTTTCACCTCACTGATTGGAGTCAGCTTCTAAATTAGAGCAGGGCCCCAAGCAAGTGGTTCCTGGAGAGACAGCTTCTGGTGCCAC
Source organism: Elephas maximus indicus (assembly GCF_024166365.1). Lineage (NCBI taxonomy): Eukaryota > Metazoa > Chordata > Mammalia > Proboscidea > Elephantidae > Elephas > Elephas maximus. The sequence goes on from NC_064823.1 coordinate 45,766,901, forward strand.
CACCTCCCTCAAATAGGATCAAAGCTCAGAGCCAAACCCTGGCCCTGCCCAGCACAGCTGTGGTAAAGTGGGAACCAGACAGAGGGGGTGTTAAGGAGGAGTAGGAGGTGTGGTCAGTTGGCTTGACTTCACCTTCCGTGGCCATGCTTTCAGGATCAGAATTCATGTCTGGCAGCAGAACAGTTTAGTAATAAAATAGCATTCTCAAATTTTAATAAAATATTGAATCTGTTTTATTAGTAGTTATTTTTCGATGAAAATATGTGACAATCTTTTAAATATTAAAATGTTTATATCTTTTTTTTTAAAAAAAAGGAATGGTTGTTTCATCCTATTCAAGCAAAATCATCTATGTGACTATATATAGTTACGTGTATTCTTGGAGGTTTTGTAACTTGGAATGCTTGATTTTTTTTTTTTTTTCAGTTTTTCAGGTATAATTAAAAATAATTTTAATTTTAGTCTGTTATTTTGATTTTATACTTTGTGTTTGAAGCATGCATCTTTGATTTTTTTCTTTTGAAATTCAGTTTCACTATCACTATATTAGGGCCCTGGTAGCACAGGGGTTAAACTTTTAGCTGCTAACCAAAAGGTCAGTGGTTCGAACCCAGCAGCCCCTCCTTGGAAACCCTATGGGGTAGTTCTGCTCTGTCTTACAGGGTCACTATGTGTCAAAATTGACTAGATGGCAATGCGTTTGGGTTTTGGACACTTAACACTTGTCATAAACTTATTACTTGGCCTTTATTTCCCCAGGGGGAAAAGAAGTTGGATAACTAAGCAGAATTTTTCAGTTGCTTTTTCCAGGAAAAACAGCAACCTTGTTAGGTCACTGTGATCCCTGGTTTTCAGATGAATAACCCTAGATCTAAAGAGGTTAAGTAGCTTACCCAAGGTCACACAGCTGGTATGGCACAGGACTGAGCAGTGTTTCATTCTGTTGTACATAGGGTTGCTATGAGTCGGCACCGACTGGATGGTACCTAACAACAACAGTTAGAAAACAGTACGCGAAACTGAAAAAGAAGTGAGGTAGTCAAGAACTTTTACCAAGAAAAACTCAACAGATCTTGGCAGTGGATCAGGTGCAGGATATAAGATTATGAATAAACGAAGTAAATGTGTTGTCAATTTGTAGGACTGTTATTACACACAGAGGTTAACAAGAATGGCAATATTAAGATTGGTTGAAGAATAGAGAGGAAGTTTATAAAGCTAAGATTTTATATTCATTAATAGAAAAAAAATATTGTAAAGAAGCCAATTGCTTCCTGGCTCTTTAATAAGTTCGATACTATTCTAATAGAAATATCATGGGGTGCTTTTTGGGATATTATTTCCTAGCCATCATTTTTGGCCATGGTCTAGTTCTCTTGATCCTGATTCTTCACACATGATAGCTGTAATATTAACTATTGTTGACTGGGACAGGGATGCCAGCTTTTTGTGATGCAATACTTTGTAATTTTTCCATGCAGTAGTGTCAGAGTACTGACTTCTGTTCAACTCCTGGACCTACAAAGGGGGACAAGACACCTGAGACAGGAGTGCTCTGAAGAGTAGCAGGAAGGCAGTATGGATTGTCCGGCAAACCTAGTTCCCAGAAGTCCCACGAGCACATTTCAAATGAGGATTATAACCTTTCTCCTGGGCCAGAATGCTCTTTGGAAGCGAGGATGGTGAGACTTTGTCTCACGTACCTTGGTCATGTTGTCAGGAGGGACCAGTCCCTGGAAAAGGACATCATGCTTGGTAAAGTGGAGGGTCAGTGAAAAAGAGGAAGACCCTCAATGAGATGGACTGACACAATGGCTGCAACAATGGGCTCAAGTATATCAACGATCATGAGGATGGTGCAGGACCAGACAGCATTTCGTTTTGTTATCGCTATGAGTTGGAACCAACTCAACTGTACCTAACAAAAACGACAAGAACATGGGCCAGTAGTTGTTAAATTGGTGTTGGAGTTGATTGAATTAGTACAAAGATAAAGCTCTTTTCTTGGAGAAACCCTGGTGAACACTTTAGTTGATGTTCCCTAACTCTTTGGCCCTCCTTTCTCCCAGTAAATATACCTACCTGATATAAATATCTACTGACTCATCTCAGCCTATTAGTTCAGAAAGAAACTCTGGAGCCTGCAGTAATCACTGTAAATCACAATAAAATCCCAGTTACTGTTGAGGTGATTCCTACTCACGGTGACCCCATGTGTTTCAGAGTAGAACTACATTCCATAGGATTTTCAATGGTTGTGACCTTTCAAAAGTAGATTGTGAAGGCTTTCTTCTGAGGCACCTCTGGGTGGATTCAAACTGCCAACCTTTTGGTTAGTAGCTGTGAGCTTAACCATTTGCACTACCCAGGCTCTCCATCCAAACCAAACTGAACCAAACCTATTGCCATGGAGTCAATTCCAACTCATGGCAATCCCCTGTGTTACAGAGTAAAACTGTGCTCCACATGGATTTTTGGCTGTAAACTTTACAAAAGCAGATTGCCAGGTTTTCTTCCACAGTACCACTGGGTAGGTTTGACCCATCAACCTTTAGGTTAGGTTTACTAACCTAAACTTTAGGTTAGTAGCAAATCAATTGTGCCACCCAAGATAAGTCTTAGGACTCCAGGGCCACATTAAAAATGTTGTTGGTGTTGTTGTTAGGTGCTGTTGAGTCGGTTCTGACTCATAGCAACCCCATGTGCCACAGAATGAAACACTGCCCGGTCCTGTACCATCCTTACAATTCTTGTCATGCTTGAGCCCATTGTTGCAGCCACTGTGTCAATCCATCTTGTTGAGAGTCTTCCTCTTTTCCACTGACCCTGTACTTTACCAAGCATGATGTCTTTCTCCAGGGATTGATCCCTCCTGACAACATGTCCAAAGTGTATAAGACACAGTCTCGCCATCCTTGCTTCTAAGGAGCACTCTGGTTGCACTTCCTCCAAGACAGATTTGTTCGTTCTTTTGGCAGTCCATGGTATATTCAATATTCTTCACCAACACCATAATTCAAAGGCATCAATTCTTCATCAATCTTCCTTATTCATTGTCCAGCTTTAACATGCATATGATGTGATTGAAAATACCATGACTTGGTTCAGGTGCACCTTAGTCTTCAAGGTGACATCTTTGCTTTTCAACACTTTAAAGAGTTCCTGTGCAGCAGATTTGCCCAATGCAATGCGTCTTCTGATTTGTTGACAGCAGTCAAGAAATCAAAAGCATTAAAAATATTCCCTACAAATTCCTGCTAGCGAAATTCATCTTACACTCAGTTATTTGGGAAATACACAAATGCTTTTGTACAGCTTGGAAAGAAGAAACATTTTGATGTTTAAACTCATAATTATCTTAACTGTACAAATATTCCAAATGATGGCGTATACATATATTGGTGCAAAGAGTGCCTGGATATAAATTGTGGGCTAAGGAGTTATGATACTATTTAAAACAGTGTGACTTTCACTTTTTCCCAAATTAACATGTCAGTCATTCAGAAATTCAATTTTTAAAAAATTTAAATAATTGTCTTATAATTTTAAAAGTATTTCCAGTACTTGGCAAACCAAGTTAAAGCAGCACAAAAAGAAAAAAGATCTAAAATTTAAAGTAAGTCTTCTTTCTCTCTCCCTAAACTATCGGTTCCACCCCCAGAAGTAACTATATCAGTTATGAATACTTTTGGCTGCAAGTAACAAAAACCCATACCAATAGTGCCTATTGTTAATTTACTTGAAGTTCAGGGCTAGGCAGTCTCAGAGTTGGATCTGTAGCTTGTGACAGAATCAAGAACCCACACTTCATTCACAGTGTGCCAGCAATACCCTACCTCATTGTCACAAGGTGGCTGTCACAGCTCCAGGCAGCACATTTTCAAATGAAAGCTTCCTAAGCAGGAAAGAAAGCAAAAAGAGCTTTCTCTTCATATATATCTCTGTTTTCTGAGGTAGAAAATCCTCCCCAGAAGCCCTAAACAAACTCCCTTTTATCTCTCATTTCTTAGGTGAAGACTGAATTACTTGCCTATCCCTAGATCCATCATTGGCTGTAATTGGTTAAGGCCAATCATAACTCACCCCCTGGGGCCAGGTACCTAGCTGTCTGAACAAAATCAGTGTTCTGTTAGCATGGAAGAAGGGGAATGGCTATTGGCTAGGCAATCACCAGTGATTGCCACAATAAAAAATATTAACTATATCTTACTATCTGCCTAGGAATTTCCTATATGCTTAAGTAAATATATGTACCATATGTATATATACATATATATGTTTATATATATGTATGTACACACAAATATTCACACATGATCTTTACCTAAACATCTTATTTTTTGCATAAATTAAGTACTGTATGCATAATGCCTCATTCTATGACTAGCACGTATAGCTGCTGTTGGGTCCTCTCCAAATCATGGTGACTATATCTACCACGGAACAAAATGCTGCCTGGTTCTGCATTATTCTCACAACTGCCTGCATGTTCAAGTCCATCATTGTGGGTATTGTGCCAATCCACCTCACTGAGGGTCTCCCTTGCCCTCACTGGTACACAACATGATGTTGTCCTCCAATGATTGATCCCTCCTATTGATGTATCCAAAACAGGCGAATTGGACAATATTCTGTTGTGATGCATAGGGTTTCATTGGCTACTTTTTGGAAGTAGATTGCCAGGCCTTTCTTCCTAGTCTGCCTTAACCTGGAAGCTCCATTAAAACCTGTCCACCATGAATGACCTTGCTGGTATTTGAAATACTGGTGGCACGGCTTCCAACATCACAGTAACATGCAAGTCACCACGTATGACAAACTGACAGATGGGTGGTGATGACTAGCACATAGCAAGTGCTTTATCAATCCTTATTACTATTATTATTTTATCATTATCACTACTTATAGTCTTTGAGACAATATACACCATTTTTTAAAAAATGATCATTTTCTAGCAGATACTAAATTTTACTTTAAACAGTTCTTTTAAAAAATTATGCAACACTTATTTTTTTGCCATTGAACACTTTTGAAGATATGAGCTGCGCAGCTCCTTTACACAGATATAAGAATTACTGTGGTCAGCAGTAAATTCCATTTAAACATAGTGAAATAATTTTGCAAGTAACTGCTAGGTAACTAAATGTTTGCTTTCAGATGACTATCTAGACACAAATATTTTCTAATCATGTTACAATGCAGGCAGAAGTAAAATGTTAGGTACTAAACATTTTTGGTGTATTTGCACAAAATATCATGTTAACCAGTGAATTTTAAATTATTGATAGGCTTTTGGAGGAAAAAAAAAACTTCACTATTGGCCAACTGATTGGAAGAGATCCATATTCATGCTTATTCCCAAGAAAGGTGATCCAACTGAATGTGGAAATTATAGGACAATATTAAAAAAAAAAAAAAAAAATTTTTTTTTTTATCATTAATATCACACGCAAGCAAAATTTTGCTGAAGATCCTTCAAAAACGACTGCAGCAGTATATTGGCAGGGAACTGCTAGAAATTCAGGCCTGTTTCAGAAGAGGACATGGAACCAGGGATATCACTGCTGATGTCAGATGGATCCTGGCTGAAAGCAAAGAGTACCAGAAGGATGTTTACCTGTGTTTTATTGATTATGCAAAGGCATTCAACTGTGTGGATCATAACAAACTATAGATAACACTGTGAAGAATGGGAATTCCAGAACACTTAATTGTGCTCATGAGGAACCTTTACATAGATCAAGAGGCAGTTGTTTGGACAGAACAAGGGGATACTGATTGGTTTAAAGTCAGGAAAGGTGTGCGTCAGGGTTGTATTCTTTCACCATACCTATTTAATCTGTATGCTGAACAGATAATATGAGAAGTTGGACTATATGAAGAAGAATGGGGCATCAGGATTGGAGGAAGACTCATTAACAACCTGCATTATGCAGATGACACAACCTTCATTGCTGAAAGTGAAGAGGACTTGAAGCACTTACTAATGAAGAGCAAAGACCACAGCCTTCAGTATGGATTACACCTCAACATAAAGAAAACAAAAATCCTCACAACTGGACCAATGAGCAACATCAGGATAAACGGAGAAAAGATTGAAGTTGTCAAGGATATCATTTTACTTGGATCCACAATCAACAGCCATGGAAGCAGCAGTCAAGAAATCAAAAGATGCATTGCATTGGGTAAATCTGCTGCAAAGGGCCTCTTCAAAGTGTTGAAGGGCAAAGATGTCACCCTGAAGACTAAGGTGCGCCTGACCCAAGCCATGGTATTTTCAATCACATCATGTGCATGCGAAAGCTGGACAATGAATAAGGAAGACCAAAGAAGAGTTGACGCCTTTGAATTGTGGTGTTGGTGAAGAATATTGAATATACCATGGACTGCCAAAAGAATGAACAAATCTGTCTTAGAAGAAGTGGGGCCAGAATGCTCCTTAGAGACAAGCATGGCGAGACTGCATCTTACATACTTTGGACATGTTGTCAGGAGGGATCAGTCTCTGGAGAAGGACATCATGCTTGGCAGAGTACAGAGTCAGTGGAAAAAAGGAAGACCCTCAACGAGGTGTATTGACACAGTGGCTGCAACAATGAGCTCAAGCATAACAACGATTATAAGCATGGCTCAGGACTGGGCAGTGTTTCGTTCTGTTGTGCATAGGGTCGCTATGAGTCAGAACCGACTTGACAGCACCTAACAACAACTATTTGCCTAACTTATACTACAAAGAGTAGATGAGAGATGTTTGAGAAATTCTTATGGAAGAGAAGGATACTTCATGTAAATAAACACAGTTTCCTTTATGTATAGTATCTTTGTTATCTAGTGCTGCTATAACAGAAATACCACAAGTGGATGGCTTAACAAACAGGTTTATTCTCTCAGAGTCTAGTAGTCTAGATGTGCAAATTCAGGGTGTCAGCTCTAGGGGAAGGTTTTCTCTCTCTGTTGGCTCTGGAGGAAGGTCTCTGTCGCTAATCTTCCCTTGGACTACAAGCTTTTCAGCACAGGGACCCTGGGTCCAAAGGACATGTTCTGCCCCTTACACTACTTTATTTGTGGTACGAGGTCCCCTGTCTCTCTGCTCGCTTCCCTTTTATATTTCAAAAAAGACATTGATTTAAGACACAACCCAATCTCGTAGATTGAGTCCTACCTCATTAATATAACTGCTTCTAATCTGCCTCATTAACATCATAGACAGGATTTACAACACATAGAAAAATCACATCAGATGACAAAATGGTGGACAATCACACAGTACTGGGAATCATGGCCTAGCGAAGTTGACACACATTTTTGGGGGGACACAATTCAACCCATGACATTCTACCCTTTGATACCCAAAAATTCATGTCCTTGCCACATGTAAAACATATTCACCCCATCATATTATCCATAACATCTGTTTGGGCAACATCTGACCACATATGTCTGTGGTCCCACAAGGTTATAATAGAGTTCAGAAATCCCTATGGGAGAATGAAATGTAGAGGACATAACCAGAAGTAGTGAATGCAACAGCTTTTCGGATGCAATATGTGTATCTCATGTGTCTTGTATACGAAGTGATTGCACTGCCAGGCATATAATGGCAGAGTACATATATAACCTATAATATACATGTCTTGATAGTCATATACTTACAGATAAAAAGTTTACTGTATAACAGTGTATGCTTCAACTTGTAGGCAGCGGCATCCAATCTCCTGTAATTGTGCGTCTCTTGAGTGTTGTGGTGTTATCTCTATGTTTAATTTTCTTTTGAAAATATTACTATGAAGTGCATCATGGCTCCTAAATGCAGCAAAACAGTGCTGGTGAGAGCAGCAGCAAGAGACAAAGGAGAAGTATCAATGTGGAAGTGAAACAAAAGGTATCCCCTATTGCTTCGCTAAATATATAATATGGTATTCCCACAACATCCAAATCACAGAACATCCTATAGATATAGTCCCATCCTTCTTAGAACTTGTGGAAGGACTGAGACATCAAACCCAGGCATCTGTATTTTTAACCCTTTCAAAACCCAATTATTTTCTGGTTTGAATTTTTTGTTGATACCATGTTTTCGTTAATGGAAGCACACTGAATCATTAAGTGTTGTTGAATTTTTGGTAGGTAGTATGGATTTCTCCCCCTCCAACAATCCTACCCTCTGAGTCCGTAGAGACATGCATTGTTCCACTAATTCTACCCCAGGTACCCTCTAGAGCTCAGAGGACATACTGTGTCCCAAAGAAAATTTTCCAAAATTTCTCTTTCTCCTACCAAAAATGCACACACTTCATACAACCTGTGGAAACAGTAATTTGTGGCACACAGCTGTTTGTTTGGTTGGTTTCAAAGTCATAAAAGGCCCTGACTTTCAGCAGTATGCACTGTCAGTGGGAAACCAGGTTCCTAATGAACCTGAGAGGTGGAAAAAGTGGATGGGCAACCATATATTCCAACAGTTATGAAAAGGTTTTAAAATGCTCTCTGGGCAGTTCTTATAACTGGGCAGATCAGAGAAGCAATGGAATACACTAAGTGGAAACCAGAGATATTTCTAAGAACTGTTAAACTCAGCTTTACACTCAGGAAATTTTTCTATTTTTCACTGAAGTTTAAAAAATATTCACAGCCTGCTTTTTTAAAAATACACACATATATATATCTGTAGGGTAATGCTATTAAGCTATATGCATCCCCTCCCTAATGGAGTCAGCTTTGCTCTTCCCTGAAGCATGCTGGGGATGAACTCAGGATGGACTCAGGCTAAGGTACAAGGCCGGGAGTGGCATAGCTAGGCCAGTGGCCAAGGCTGAAGAATGCCTTAGCAACAGGAAGGAAAACATCTGGGCCTGGACGTCAAGTCCCTGGGAACACTGACTGCCCAAAGATGTGGGAGAAAAACGATGAGCCTTGGTCCCAGCTGGAATGGTAGGTAAGCTTGGGTCCCTTGCTAGGTGGATGCGGAAAACACTCCAGCCGGCCGCCACTGGAGAGCAGCTGCTTGCCCGTGTCAGTGTTACCCTGAACATATGAATCTGGAAAGGGCTATGTGTCAGTTCTTCGGATTATCTGCCAGGACGCACAGCGAGGGTCTTCCCTTGCTGGGGCTGTCCCCCGACAATAGCCTATATTGGAACATAAATGTTAACAAAGAAGAAAGCATACATTTAACAGATACAGTTGCAGTATACTAATATTGAGTGAGGTTTTGACAAATTAACATCGCTGGTTGATATATTAACTATAGATATCAAAAAGTACAAGTTAAAAGAAAATCATGTTTGGATTGGAAACTTTGAGAGAGAAAGTTCAGATTGCTAATGCAAATAAATGAGTTATTTATTTTGAGTTCTATTATTTACTTTGTTTTGCTCTTTAACAAATTTTAAAACCTCACCTACTTTAATATACCACCATTTAAAACACAATGAAGCAGTTTATGACCTATGAATGCTAAGATTTACAAATAGACATTTTGTGCTTGCTGGGGTTATAAGCCTCTATTTTCCTTTAAACAATAACAGATTGAGAACTTAGGAGTATAAAGTAAAGAATCTCTGCTTCCATGCCACCAAATTATAAACACAAATAAGAAAGACAACTTGACCTACTTTCAGGAAGTGTAACTCTAGAAGACCACAAGGATAAATATTAACAAAAGGGCCATGATGAGTAAACTCTTAATTGTTCAATTTGTAAATTAGGCTCTTTCTCACAAGTTTCATCTCCATCAACACCTACATTCTAATATGGCCAATAAGAAAAGTAAAGGCAAAATTCAAAGCAGCCCGTGTCTATTTATTTTTAGCCTCCCTGCATTAAGCAGCATTCCAGTAGGTAAAACTTAAATGTCAGATGGTTCAAATGAAGAGACTTGAAGGAAGGGACCACAAACAAGATTGTAGGCTGGGTGAGGGAATGAGTAAAGGATGGTGAGATGCTAAGAGACTAGCAAAGATGGAAAGCAGGTAAACAGCCTTGTGTTTAAAGTCATGAGAGGAAGAAAGTGTAGCCCAGTGAAGATTGGAACCATGGAGGAAAGGCCCCTCAGATAGGAGTTGTAGTCATTACGGGATACAAAGCTCCAGAGAGACTTTCACTGAAGCAGGGAAATCTGCCTTCTGATTTTCCACAGATACCTCCCCAGGTATCAAGTTTCCTAGGGGCAGGAGGAGGGCAGAAAATGATTAGAGGGTATGTGAACAATGTAAGGATAACTAGCGAACTAGTTACCACCCAGTCAACTCTTACTCATGGTGACCTCATGTGTGTCAGAATAGAACTGTGCTCCACAGGGTTTTCAATGACTAATTTCCTTGGAAGTAGATTGGCTGGCCTTTCTTCTGAGGTGTCTTTGAGTGGACTTGAACTACCAACCTTTCTGTTAGCAGCCAAGCATATTAACAGATTGCACTGCCCAGGGACTCCTTAGCAGACTCTCTTAAAAGACAATTTGTAGTGGACATTTAAAACTATTCTCCAGTATTCATACACAGAGTATTACTTTTGTGAATTAATGACAATTTTCACATGTAAATTCTAATTTTGGTTGCAAACAAGTTTTTATTCTCTATGTTTTTTACCAAATTCCAGCTACAAGAATTACATGCTTTTTGATAAAATCCATTAAGAAAACATTCTGCATCCCACTTTGGTGGGTGGCATCTGGGGTTTAAACATTAGCAAGCAGCCATCTAAGATGTATCAATTGGTCTCAACCCACCCAGAGCAAAGGAGAATGAAGAACACCAAAGATACAAGGTAATCATGTGCTCAAGAGACAGAAAGAGCCACATAAATCAGAGACTACATCAGCCTGCCACCAGAAGAACTAGATGGTGCCCGGTACAACTGATGACTGTCCTGACAGGGAACAGAACAGAGAACTCCTGAAGGAGCAGGAGAGCAGTGGGATGCAGGCCTCAAGTTCTCATAAAAGACCAGACTTAATGGTCTGACAGAGACTAGAGGGACCCCAGAGGTCATGGTCCCCAGACCTTCTGTTAGCCCAAGACAGGAACCATTCCCAAAGCCAACTCTTCAGACAGGGATTGGGCTGGACTATAGAATAGAAAATGATACTGGTGAGGAGTGAGCTTATTGACTCAAATGGACACATGAGACTATGTGGGCAGCTCCTGTCTAGAGAGGAGAAGAGAACGCAGAGGGGGACAGAAGCTGGCTGAATGGACACGGGGAATACAGGGTAGACAGAAGGAGTGTGCTGTCTCATTAGAGGGAGAGCAACTAGGAGTACATAGCAAGATGTATACAAATTTTTGTATGAGAGAATGACTTGATTTGCAAACTTGCACTTAAAGCACACACACAAAAAAGAATTACATGCTTTTATGATACGTCTCCCTCTAATTAGTTATCGTATTATTAGTATTAAATCGTAAGCAAGAAGAGAAACCTACTACAAAAAAGATATGTTGGATTAGCTGTAAATTGCTCTCTCGTTTAGTCTGTATAATCCAGAATTTGACTTTGGTGATTAAAAGAATAGGATTAATGAGCCATTCAACTTTACGTGTACAGTCCCTCTTATTATGGGGAGTTGGCTGTGTGGTTACAGAACCTCTGTCATTAGCCTGGGTGTGGGCCTGAGTCAACACTAGCACAAAAGCTTATCTTTCCTAAAGCTTGGGAAATTGAAGATGCCAAGGTCCATTTTATAAATTCACCAAGAAAAAGAGCAATCATTGTTAATGCAGCTGAAAACCTGAATGAATAATTGGCTTTGAGATGCCACAAGATGAAGACAACAGCAGCTCAAATGTCATCGCTGAGAGGAGGACAACCAGTATTAGTCTTGCTGTCATTCATGTGATTTCACAAAAGATTACCCAGGAGTGCTGTTGCCCACTTCAAGAAGCACAAATGCCGTTGCCAAGACCTTGCGTTCTTCAAGAGCAGTGATACATAAAGACCAAAGGCAATTTGATCCAGAATGATAGACTGAGCATCATGTAAATGATTTGTACACCCAGAAAGCAGTACAGCATGCCATTCCCAAGGGGGAAAAAAAAAAAACCTTGAAAAACATACCACTGGAACAGTAGTATGATGAAGAAATCTACTAGTTACTAGTTTTCAAAGAATGATTTAATAGTTTAGTGATTTTATAGTTGAAAAGCTAAATTTTCCAGTTTTTATTTGTTTCTCTTGGGCAAAGTCAGCAAAGCTATGGGGCAGCAGATGAGCAGTTGAAAAGCCCATCCAATTCTATTTTATTTGCAAGTTACAAATTAAGGGAAAGGTTGGCCATTTGTGTATTTGCAATTACTTTCCAGTAACCTATGTAAAACTTGATGGCAGTGGGTTATGTAAACTTTATTATTATTAATACTATTAATATTTAATAATAATTTTAGCACTGACCATAGATACAAAGGTTGGGTAGCTTGGAAAATAAGAGACTATTTATTGAAATCAAGTGCAAAATATGCACTCTCTAGTGGGTTCCTCCTTTGCCTCTACCATCCCTGATGCATGATAAAATCTTCATTAAGTCTAAGTCAACAAATTAACTAATTTGTTTTGCCTCTTTTAATTTGCTTCAGCCTATCTATTCCGAGCCACAAGTAGCAAGATCTCTGGAAACACCAGTTCCTGCCCCTTGTGAGACAGTCTGCATCTGCTGTGTCATGAGGTGGCCAAATATTACTTGATTCTAAGTTTTTAGTGAGTACATAGGATATGCCAGTTTTCTACTTTCTGGCTTTCTTGAGACTTAATGAATTAATGAATGAAAAAGTTTTCTGTAAAGGACCAGATAGTACATATTTTAAGCTTTGGGGCCCTGTCTCTATTACAAATACAATTTCACTCTGCTTTTCAATAGAAAATATGTAAACAAATGAGCATGGCTGTGTTCCAATAAAACTTTATTTGCAAAAACAGCCTATGGGCTGACTTGTCTAAATGTAGATTAATTGAATTAATTCCCCCAAGAGAATTAATTGGATTGCAGTAGTAATAACTGGGAAACTCATTTTTTTTTTAAATTGTATAAAAAAAAAATTTTTTATTTTAGATGAAGGTTCACAGAACAAACTAGCTTCTCATTAAACAGCTAGTACATGTATTGTTTTATGATACTGGTTAGCAATTCCACGACATGTCAACACTCTCCCTTCTTGACCCTGGGCTCCCTATTACCAATTTTCCTGTCCCCTCCTGCCTTCTAGTCCCTGCCCCAGTGCTGGTGTACTCCTTTAGTCTCATTTTATTTTATGGGCCTGTCTAATCTTTGGCTGAAAGGTGAACCTCAGGAGTGACTTCATTATTAAAAGGCTGTCCAGGGGCCATACTCTTGGAGTTTCTCCAGTCTCTGACAGGCCAGCAAGTCTGGTCTCTTTTTGTGAGTTAGAATTTTGTTCTACATTTTTCTCCAGCTTTGTCCGGGACCCTCTATTGTGATCATTGTCAGAGCAGACAGTGGTGGTAGTCGGGCACCATCTAGTTGTACTGGACTCTGTCTGGTGAAGACCATTTTAGTTGTGGTCCATCAGTCCTTTGGACTAATTTTCCCTTGTGTCTTTAGTTTTCTTCATTCTCCCTTGCTCCTGAAGGGGTGAGACCAGTGGAGTATCTTAGATGGCTGCTCACAGGCTTTTAAGACCCCAGATACTACTCACCAAAGTAGAATATGGAGCATTTTCTTTATAAACTATGCTATGCTGTTGAGCTAGATGTTCCCTAAGACCATGGTCCCCACAGCCCTCAGCCCAGTAATTTGGTCCCTCAGGGAGTTTAGATATGTCTATGGAGCTTCCATGACCTTGCCTTGTACAAGTTGTGCTAGCTAACTGGGAAACTCTTTAATATGCACCCACCCGCCCACCCACACACCCACACACACCCACACACACACACACACACACACACACACACACACAGCTCTAGAAATCTACTTCTTCTGCCTGGAATGGCTATGATGGGACAATTAACTCCTGTCATGGTCCTCCTCTCCCTTCACATTTGATAATAATCATTTAATTTGCCATCTAATGGCACCTGACAGTCTTGTTTCAATAGTTTTGGGACAATATCAGACCCGCCTGTAAGTATCTCTTACTGGTGATATCTGTTTATAGAACAATTTATGTCTCTGGACATAGGTGTTAACAGTGTTAAGTATACATATCTCTGTATCTACATTCTACCATATCTTCTTATGGACAATATGTGTCTTTAAGGAGCCTGTTCAAGGTTCCACTCTGTTGTGTATTTTTTATTACTATTTTTCTAAGATTTGTTCCTGAAAATCATGCTTGATTTTCACAGTAAAAGCCCCCAAAACTATTGCAATGTGAGTATACATTCTATACGGCAAATGTGTGTACATTTACAAATCATCAAAAGAAAAAGCCTGCAATCACCTTGCTGATAGTTGTCAGCAGGTCTTCAGGAAGAATAAGCACTGTCAGGCTAACCTGATCTATTTGGATAAAAGTCTCCAGGTAGATTTAACAAAAAAAAAAAAGAAAGAGAGAAGGTTCTCATTTATCTTGGTTCTAGGGAGGTTAGGTGATTTAGTTGTATGAGGCAATACATTCAGAAGACACGGTATAGACAACATAACTATTAGGTGAGAACAAACATTGCTAGAGGGTCAAAAAATAATGAGGTGATTCTCAAAGTCATTTAGAAGCCTAGAATTTTTTTTTTTTTTAAGTTTTCATCAACAGCTTTGATAAAGAAATAAAGAAGTCAACTTGGACAATGTCTTAGAAAAATGAATTCAAGAAGAAGTAAAAAATCTGAATACACCAATAACAATCAAATAAATAAAATAATTAGTTTAAAATCTAACTCCTATTCTTCCTTCCCCAAATATACTAGATGGTTTCACAGCTTAGTGAATCAAGCATTCAAGAAAGATAATCCTTAGCTTATAAAAGCAGTTCCAGAGAAAAGAAAAAAAAAGTTTTCAAATCAGTTAATTGGGCTAGAATAACTTTGATACCCACCAAACTAGGATAGCATAAGAAAGTCCTACCACATTGACAAAGGTGATAAAATTAAAAATAAAATACTAGTAACTGAAAAAAATCTTCAGCAATTTAAGTTTTCCCTGGAATTAGAAAAACAATTTCACATTAGAAAATATAGTAAAGGAATTTGCCCCGTTAAAATACTAAAAAAGAAAAAATGACTACTTCAATGAAATAGAAAAAGTATTTATTAAAATGATCAATTTATTCACGATAAAATTGGAATTGAAGGGAATTGCCTTGTTCATGTATACTATGTACAAGAAAAAGAAGATGGAACGTCGTTAAAGTGTTAATTCTTCCCCCAATTAGTCACTAAATTCCGTGCAACTTAAGTAAAAATTTCTAAAGGCTTTTTCATGGAACATGACAAACAGATGGTACATTTTAGATGAAAGAGCAAAAAGCCAGTAATAGCCAAGAACATTTTAAAGAAAAACAAGGCTGGGCTTCTCCCTGCCAGGCATTAAGACTTAGAGAGTTTTAGGTAATTAAGAGAGTAATTGAGATTAATTATTCTGTTCAGATCACTTATTTCTGTAACATATCCAAGATTGCAGCCAAGAAGGAGGTAGAAATTGGGCAAGGTTTGGAAGACAGCCTTAGAAATTTTGACTTGGAAATAAGACTCGAAAAGTAAAATTAGGACTGTTGGATAAGTCTGATGATAATTCTAATGATGCTATACAAACAATAGGAGCCCTGGTGGTGCAATGGTTAAGTGCTCAACTGCTAACAGAAAGGTCAGTGGTTTGAACCCACCAGCCCCTTCTTGGGAGAAAAGACCTGGCAATCTGCTCCCATAAAAATTTATAGCCTAGGAAACTCTGTGGGGCAGCTCTGCTCTGTCATATAGGGTCGCTATGAGTCAGAACCAACTTGAGGGCACCTAACAACAACATGAGTCGGAATCAACTTGATGGTACAGACCAACAGCAGCAACCAAAGAAACCAGAGTTTAGAAGTAATGCTTTTGAAGTATATTTCAAGTTTAATACAAACAAAAGTTAGTTCATAGGTGGTTTCCCTTTTGATTGACATGTGCACCTGAGATGGACTTTAAATGTAGCATGAGGAATTTGACTAAATAGAAGAATTTGCTTGAGGTGAGATATGACCCTAAAAATTTTCTGAGAGAGATGATAAAATATTTTGCTCTGGATGTCTTGAAAAATCAGATTGACTAAGTTTAATTTACTAAAGGTGTTGAAATTTATAATTTAGCTACATAAACTATTTCTGGTTGTATAATTCTAGACACAATCAGAAGATGCTGTCTTATGGTAACATTGAGGAGAAAACTGAGATGTATTATTTCATACGCCTTGTTTCCTCTTTTCCCACCATCCCTTTCACTTCCCCAAATACACACACAGATGCTTTTCCAGAGCGACTGCCCACTCTTAATTTAGTAAAAGACGTGTTTCCAACTAGTCAGCTCAAAGAGTATCAACACATCATCACTCTGCATTGCTGCAGTACCGAACTCAGAGTATAATAAAGGAAGAGCAGCATCTATATACCCAGGTATGCCCTTAGGTATTTTTAGTCTCATAAAAAGTAAATTATGCAATAGTTTATAAAGGATCTAATAGTAATAGATAGGTTTGCATCAAAGAAATAAATTAGATGATTATTTGCAGATTTGCAGTGAAGTAAATTTTGATTATGTATAAAGTTCACCCTTTATCATATTATATAGTCAACTCCTAATTGATTATATGGGAACACTGGTGGCATAGTGGTTAAGTGCTACAGCTGCTAACAAAAAGGTCTGCAGTTCGAATCCACCAGGTGCTCCTTGGAAATTCTATGGGGGCAGTAATACCCTGTCCTATAGGGTTGCTGTGAGTTGGAATCGACTCGACGGCAATGGGTAATGGGGGTAATTGATTATATATGTAAGCCATGGTTTTAACTATTTATGGTAATTTTTACTCCTAGGGCCGGGTATCCTTGCTTACTCGAGAAGTTTTAGCTTACTTTTTCTAACTGCTGAGAAATTCCCAAGAAATAAAATTGTTCCTAACAAAATATATGCTGCATTTCAATTTATATTAAATGATCTATTATTCTGAGATAATTGAGCTCGCCGTTCTATGCAAAGGAGAAAACACCACATAGAAAAATAGTCTGTGGGAATCCTAGGCTTTGCATATTCTCACCCTCTGACTGAAATGCAGGCGGATGGCTGAGAAATGATCTGTGACTGAGCCCATTCATCAGATGTGTGAAGAGCAGGCTTCTCTCTTCTCTTTGAAGATGCTCCAACGTGTTGCCATCAAGCTGATTCTGACTCATAGCGACCCCGTAGGACAGACATTTGCTGACCTTTTGGAAGTGCCATAGCGTTTCCAAGGTTGTAATCTTTATAAAAGCAGATTGACGCATCTTTCTCCCATGGAGCAGCTAGTGGGTTGGAACCGCCAACCTTTCAGTTAGCAGTCTAGAGCTTAAGGACTGCACCACCAGGGCTCCTTGAAGATGTGCTAGTGACAGAGAAATGGCATCTTCCTACAGATTGCACATTCCATGGTTTTATTTCCTTGATGGTCGTTATTTCCTTGACGGTCGTTCAGTATCACAGAGTCAGCACCTCGGTTGAGCCAGGCTCTATGCTAGGGTAAGCTTACAGTGTAAACATCAAACTAACATTTGTTGTGCACCTTCTCTGCTTTAACTGAAGCTCATGCTCTTTTGCCTTTTTCTCCATGAACAGGGAAAATAATTTACCGGCAACTTTTCATAAAAACTATTCAGATGACACAAGGCAGAAGCTGTCATTCCTTAGTCTTCTGTAGCACTGGATTTGTTTAAAATATATTTTAAGAACATTAAACAAAATAAAAACAATACAAACCAAAACACAAAATCCCACATACCTTATGCCTGTTTTTGTGCTTATAGAGGGGAAAAAAATCTCATACATATATATATTTTCCCCCACATAGAAAAAATTATTAATTCAATAAATATATAAGTTTCTACTATATGCCTGACACTGGGCTAAATACTGAAAGTGTAACAGTGGTTAAAATAGAACTCTTGAAGTTTAAATTCTGCTCAGGAAGACATAATAAACAAGATACATACTGTGCTTACATATGGTAGGGAGATAGAGAGTAACTGGGAGAGGCCAAAATATGCAACCATATGAATAATTTCAAAAATAGAAATCCAAACAAGAGAGCATTTTTTGCCCATTAAATTGGCCAAGATTTAAAAAAAAAAAAAAAAAAGGATAATGCCTGTGTTGGTTCAGGTTCCAGGGAAATAAAAACTTTTATACTCTTACATTCCCAGTAGGAGTGTAAACTGGTACCTTCTTGAAGGAGTATTTAGTAGGTAGGCCAAGTATTTTAATACATGAGGCAGAATTTGCAAATTTGAAACTCCATTTCATAAGTTTCTTCAAACTTTTATAATGATGAAAAAACAACTCCTTTGAGTGTATTTCTGGAAAATTCCTTTCTGAAGATAAATGTGAAAAATCTACAAAGCAGACATGCCCTCCCACTCTTTGATGAACCCAGTAGAATGCCCTACAGCAAGCCAGCAGTGATGGCTTTTATTTATGTTCTCCACCTCCTTCCGTCTTTTGACCTTCTTCCCCTTCTCCTCAAACTACATTGCTGGTGGTACATTATTGTTTGCAATTATCCACCTGCCACCCCTCCTACCACCTATTAAACTCAGGATGGGCATGTAACTTGCAAAAGAGTTGAAGGAAATGATGTGTCTCACTTCTGAGCAGAATCTTTAAAAGCTAGTTGGTAGTTTGCCATGCCTATTTTCTGTCTGCCATAAGACCAGCTGTGTTCCAGATAGACTACTCCATCAGCCTGGGATGTGGTGTGAAGATAATGTGAAGTAGTCATAGCTCACTTGTGTAGTGTGAGTGAAAAATAAATCAATCTTGTGTGTGAGGTTTTGCTACCATAGCATATGCTAGCCAACCCTGGTAGGATTGCTAAAAGCCTGCATTAGAATATCAGCTCTGCCACTTACTAGCTGAGATCAAATCCAGATCTGCTCTTACTGTGTAACCCTGGCCTTATAGTTGTTAGGTGCCGTCGAGCTGGTTCTACCTCATAGCAACCCTATGTACAACAAAACGAAACACCACTGGTCCTGCGATACCCTCACAATCATTACTATGCTTGAGCCCATCATTGCAGCAGCCGCTCTGTCATTCCATTTCCTTGAGGATCTTCCTCTCTTTTGCTAACCCCCTACCAAACATGATGTCCTTCTCCAGGGACTAGTCCCTCCTGATAACATGTCTAAAGCACCTGAGATGAAGTCTTGCCATCCCCACTTCTGAGGAGCATTCTGGCTGTACTTTCTCCAAGACAGATTTGTTTGTTCCTCCGGTAGTCCATGGTATATTCCGTATTCTTTGCCAGCACCACAATTCAGATACATCAATTCTTCTTTGGTCTTCTTTACTCATTGTCCAGCCTTCACATATATATCAGGTGATTGAAAACACCATGGCTTGGGTCAGGCACACCTTAGTCTTTCAAAGTAGCATCTTTGCTTTTTAAAACTTCAAAGAGGTCTTTTGCAGCAGATTGGCCCAATGCAGTACGTGGTTTGATTTCTTGACTGTTGCATCCATGGGTGTTGATTGTGGATCCAAGTAAAATGAAATTCTTGGCAACTTCAGTCTTTTCTCTGTTTATCATGATGTTGCTTATTGCTCCATTTGCGAGAATTTTCATTTTCTTTATGTTGAGGAGTAATCCATACTGGAGGCTGTAGACTATGATCTTCATCAGTAAGTGCTTCAAGCCCTCTTCACTTTCAGCCAGCAAGGTTGTGTCATCTGCAGGTTGTTAATGAGTCTTCTTCCAATCCTGATACCACATTCTTCTTCGTATAATCCAGCTTCTCAGGTTATTTGCTCAGCATACAGATTAAGTATGATTAAAGGATACAACCCTGACCCACACCTTTATTGACTTTAAACCACACAATATCCCCTTGTTCTGTTCAAATGAGTGCCTCTTGATCTATATACAGGCTCCTCATGAGCACAATTTAGTGTTCTGGAATTCCCATCCCTCGCAATGTTATCCATAATTTGTTATGATCCACACAGTCAAATGCTTTGTGTAGCCAATATAACACAGGTAAACATCTTTCTGGTATTCTCTGCCTTCAGCCAAGATCCATCTGACATCAGCAATGGTATCCACTGTTTCACATCCTCTTCTGAATCTGGCTTGAATTTCTGGAAGTTCCCTATCAATGTACTGCTACAACCTCTTTTGAATTATCTTTAGCAATATTTTACTTGAGTGTGACATTAATGATATTATTCAATAATTTTCACATTCTGTTGGATCATCTTTCTTTGGAATGGGTACAAATGTGCATCTCTTCCTGTCAGTTGGCCAGGTAAATGTCTTCCAAATTTCTTGGCATAAACGAGTGCACACCTCCAGCACTGCATCCATTTGTTGAAACATCTCAACTGGTATTCTATCAATTCCTGAAGCCTTGTTTTTCACCAATGCCTTCAGCAGGTCAGATTTTGTCCTTGAATACCATCAGTTTTTGATCATATGCTACCTCCTGAAATGGTTGAACATCAACCAATTCTTTTTGGTACAGTGACTGGATATTCCTTCCATCTTCCTTTGATGGCTCCTGCATCATTCAGTATTTTGCCCATAGAATCCTTCAATATTGTAACTCAAGGCTTGAATTTTTTCTTCAGTTCTTTCAGCTTGAGAAATGCCGAGCGTGTTCTTCCCTTTTGGTTTTATAACTTCAAGTCTTTGCGCATTGGCCTTAGTTTCCATAAAATGGGATCACTAATGTATCTAGTTCTTAGGTCATTTTGAGGATTAAATAACTTAAAAGATTAAACAAGTAATTATTTGTAAAGGACTTAGATCCCACAACAAAACCTCTGAAAGCCAGAACCTGTATAAGGCAGAAACCTGTCAGAGGAAAACTCAAATATTTTCCACTAACCCAAGCAATAGAAAAATAGTAAGACTGCACCCTATCAAAGGTGGAAAATTTGTGAGACCTAGAAAAACAAGTCAGTCCTGTTGAGTCCTGGCTATCACGGTTTCACTGCACTACATTAGTGTTAAGTATTATATGAATGTCAGTAGAAAAACAAGTTTCAGTATGCAGAAGTTCTATTACTGACAACTTCTCTTGAACCATAGAGTCAGCAATGCCTGTAGCCAGAATCTTTAGGGTGAGACTAAATGTTTAATTACTGTTATTCACATAATTGTTTTTCCATGCATACCCTGAAATGTTTTGATAACTGATATGACTAAAATTTGTCTCCCTAGATAAGAGAAAGTAGTTTAGCCATTAATAATTACACCTCTGCTTTTCTGAGCCAGGCTGAAAAGTCAATGAAAGATGAGCTCTGATTTCTAATGTTACAACCTTAGGGGAGACAGACAGTGAGGAACAGCTTTGCTTTTGATGGACAAGTGTGGGGGTGAGACCAGGTCACTTGCTGGGATTACTGTTATTTCCACAGTGTTCCTGCTCCCTGAGTCCAACCCCTTTTATTTGTGATGACTGGGAAGGAGTCTTGGCAGGGATTTACACAGAAAAGTCATGATCCACGAGCAATCATTAACACATATGACTAGCCACAGCCATCCACAGCTGGAGAATACTGTGCCTAGAACAGGGTATGAGAACAGTGGGGAGTGTTCCTTTTTTATTGTCCACATTCATCATATAGATTTGGGTGGGTTTGTGTGCCTTGAGTCAACTGGGAAGGGCTGAGAAGATCCCCCGGACAGTGGAAATTTTGTAACAGGTATCTAAATCCAAGGAGACTAGGAAAGGCTGCCCTCAAGAAGTCAAGTCTAAGACAAGAGCAGAAAGATGAATGAAATTAAGCTAGTGGGAGGGATAAGAGAAGGTTATTCTAGGTAGTGGGAACAGCATCTGAAAAGCTTAATAGCATTAAAAAAACCATCAAATAAAGAAGAAAAAAAACCTCTACACTCAAAATGAAAAAATATTGTTGAGAGTAATTAAAGAAGATCTAAGTAAGTGGAATGAGGTATTGGTGCTTAAGTGGCAGAATTCTCACCCAGCCACCTCATGTACAGGTACGATGATGCTGAATACATTTCAGTAGAGTTTCCAGACTAAGACAGACTAGGAAGAAAGGTCTGTTGATCTACTTCTGAAAATCAGCCAATGAAAACTTTATGGATCACATAGAGTGATCTGATATGCAAACAATCATAGCAAAGGCAGAGAACCCGGTAGTGTTTAGTTCTGTTGAGCTTAGGGTCACCATGAGTTGGGGGTGGACTCAACAGCAGTTAACAACAATAAAAGAAATAGAAAGATACATCATGTTCATGAATTTTAAGACTCAATATCGTTAAAGATTCATTTTTCCACAATTGATCTAGCAGGCCTTTTTTTTTCCCCCAGGAAAGTCGATTTCACTTATGCGCATTAACCATTTGCACTGCCCAAGGATTCCAAGAAATTGACAAGGCAATTCTAAAATTTACATGGAAATACGATGGATTTAAAATAGGCAAAACAATTTAGAAAATGAAACTGAAGGACTTAAGATATCTGATTTCAAGATTTACTATAAAGCTACAGTGATCTAAACAAATGGATTTATGGAAGAGACTAATACAGAGAGAAGCCCTGGTGGCGCAGTTGTTAAGAGCTCAGTTGCTAACCAAAAGGTCAGCAGTTCAAATCTACCAGCCACTCCTTGGAAACCCTATTCTACTCTGTCCTATAGGGTCACTATGAGTTGGAATTAACTCAAGGGCACCTAACAACAACAATCTACAAAGTCCAGAAATGGACCTCCACATACACATCAATTAATTTTCACCAAGGCAATTTAATGAAGAGAGGAAAGGTTTTTAAACAAATGATGCTGGAACAACTGAATATTCCTTGAAACTCACCTACTTCTTTCTATATGTGACTATTGATTTGAGATGATCATAGACCTAAATGTAAAAGCTAACCCAGTACAGTTTCTACAAAAAACAAAACACCACACACACACACACACACACACACACACACACACACACACATGAGAAATTTTCATAACCTTAGGGCAGGCACAGGTTTATTAGAGAGGGTACAAAAAGTATTAAGTATAAAAGAAAAAAATGTTACATTGGACTTTGTCAAAATTAAAATATTCTTTATGAAAATGAGTTATTCACATCCACTAGAATGGCTAAAATAAAAAAAGGCTGACAATATCAAATGTTGGTGAGGGTGTACAGAACTGGAATTTTCATTCACTGCTGGTGGGAGTACAAAATGGTACAACCACTTTGGAAAACTGTTTGGCAATTGACATTTATTTACCCTGTGACTCAGCAAGTCTACTACTAGGCTTTTATCCAAGAGAAATGAAAGCATATGTCCACAAAGTGAGTTGTATGAAAATGTTCATAGGCGTAATTCATAATAACCCCAAAATGGAAACACTGCAAAAAAACACTAATAGAAGAATGGATAAATACATTTTGATACATTTATGTAATGGGATACTATTTAGGAATAAGAAACAAACTATTAATACAACAACGTGGATGCATCTCAAAAAAACACTATGTTAAGCAAAAGAAACTAGACACGAAAGACAACATACTAAATTACTCCACTGATCTGAAGCACAAAAATAGCCAAAACTAATGTAGGGTGATAGAAATCCGAGAGTGGTTGCATCTGGGGTGGGGAGGGTAATGAGGGAACTTTCTGGGCTGATGGAAATGTCCTGTATCTTACTTTGGTTGGAGGTCTCATGAGTGTATACAGTTGTCAAAACTTCTCAAACTGAACACCTAAAATCTATTATTTTATTGCATGTAAATTATAACCCAATTTAAAAAAGAAAGCCCAAGATAAGAGTATGCGGTTTTTATGGACGCAAATGATGAAAATACTCAGGGTTGATAGCTAATTCTTCTCTTAAGTTTTATCCCAGAAAAACAAGGCTTCTTCAATTATTCTTGTATTTTAACCCACAATGATGAAAGAGTTATTTATGACCAATCAAAGTCCTTTCTCCTCATAGTATGTGTTGTACTGGGGATGAAAACATCAAAATCCATGAAATAAATCTTATCTCCAATGGAGCAACCTAAGACATGTAAAAGTTAATTAGCAGCATCTGACAAAGGAAATGCCGTCTGTCTTTAAAAACCTTGACTAGTAAAAAAAAGGAAGAATTTAGGTATGGAAAACTACCCAAATAAGTTTCCATACTCTGTATTCTTCTCACTCTCAATTTATAATCAATAAGTTTTACCAAAAGAAAAAAAAAAAAACACTAAGTAAGAAAATATGGTTGATATCTGAAAAACAAATTCTGTGACCACTCATTATATTATGACATAAAGAATGCATTAATTCTTTAATTTTTCTCTTTTGGAGGATTTACTTCCATAGGCAAACGTGTCTCTTGAAACTCATATTTCTGGAAAAATCTAGGCCAGGGTCTTGAAAATAATGGATACTCAATAATTATTAATAGAATTGAATTAAATAATCTATGTATTTACTGATTAATTACAATTTACATCCAAGTTACATGTTCCCATAATGAGAAATTTATTAAAATTATTTTATAATCTCTTCATATAAAATGTTTGGACCAATAAAGATC
This sequence comes from Elephas maximus indicus, assembly GCF_024166365.1. Taxonomy (NCBI): domain Eukaryota; kingdom Metazoa; phylum Chordata; class Mammalia; order Proboscidea; family Elephantidae; genus Elephas; species Elephas maximus. The sequence continues at coordinate 45,791,564 of NC_064823.1, forward strand.
TTATTCAGTAACTTACAGGAAAAATATTTTTAAAATGTATTAGATGATATATAAGTCCAACTAACCCCAGCTCAGAAATAACCATACTGTAATTACCTGACTAGACTATTTTAAAAATATAGAAATGGTACAATTGTTAAAAATACAAAATACAAACCAAAAAACCCCACTGAGTCTAGTTTCGGATCCCATGTGAATATCCAAATAATTATAAAGTACCATGTGATCATTGTTGTGAATTAAACATCACATCTGCAAGATCAGAAAAGCCTGTGAGCCAAGAAAGACATTGTTATTCCAGTGATGGAACTTCCACTAGTGAGAATTATTCTGCTGGCAGCTGAGAGCTCAGGGGATTCTCACTATGAAAACCAGGAGTCCTTTAATTACACGTTCTAAGAGCACTTGTGATGCTCTTTGCAGGTAGCCTTTCTTCCAAGATTTTCCTGCTGCTTTCTTTCCTGGCTAACGCTGTTTCCTAGATACGCCAGGAACCTCCTGAATGCCACTTGGTTTCCATCATGAAGGCCGGTGGCAAGACATCAAATGTGCATATCTCATTCTAAATGGGGACTCCCACGATCATGTTATTTTTGGGAGAGCAGCTCTCTGGCTCCATGGACATCACTTGGACGGAGTAACCACGTTCTTCTGCAGCTCTTGCTCGATCCAGATCCACTAGGCACATGCACTGTTTTCCTGAAACGCAGTAAAATTGTATCATTAGACTACTCACTAACTGCTCAGTTTGAGGGATTCTGGACGGTGACAGAATCCCCTCATACTGTGGAGACTGCTGTTTTCCCCAAAGTCCTGTTTAGTCCCGTTCACTTTAGTTCTTGATCAATATGGAGTAAAGGAAATTACAAGCACCTGACATTTCACAGATTTGTCTCAGCTGATTATTTAAAGATTGTTAGCCTTTTAAAATGTATTGATGAACAAATCTTAAATACAAACCACAGATTCTATTTCCCATTTTGGTTAAAAATCCACTTCAAGTTCTTTTCTCTGTATTTCCTATGAAAATATTTAATCTGTAATACCATGGGAAAATAATATCTACTTTTAAAAATATTTAAAGTAACATGCTGACAAAGCAGAATCTGAACTACATGTTACATTTTCCATCAGAAGTTTTTTAGGACAATGAAGAAATAAAAAAAGGAAAATCTTTGAATAAAGCCTCATTTGTGTTCTGCTTGTTTCAGGTGGATACGTGTTTAAACCTGCTACTGTGAAGTTGATTCCAACTCATAGTGACCCTATAGCAACCCTATAGAACAAAATTGAACTGTCTCATAGAGTTTCCAAGGGGTGCCTGGTGGATTTGAACTGCTGACTTTTTGGTTAGCAGCTGTGCTCTTAACCACTATGCCAGGAGGGTTTCTGATGTGTTTGGTGTGCTCTTAATTTTCAGAGCCCCTGCACTCCTATGGTACTCCATTTTCTTTCCAGTCTCTGGACAACAAAAGAGGAAACCTGACTGGCAAGTAAAGCAGTTAATTTGTTTTCCTTTGGCAAACACCTACTTCTATTTCAAAAGTAACTCGGGGAAAAATGATTTGGGGCTGAATATATTCAAAGCCATGGTTTACTTTTACACGTTTGATTGCTTTAAATTCAATACATAAACTTCTTCATCCTTTTAGGAAAAATGTTACTGACTATGCAGAACTTCGTTCTATAGTTTTCTCAATAGTTATAATAATGCCTAATCATTATTTTTAAATAACTTATCTCGATGACAACGGAAACTGCCAACTACTAAACTGCTAACCTCCAGAAGTGAAGACAGGAAAAACTGAAGTAGCAAAGTTCTCCTGTGGAGACAGGATCCTCACAGGAAAACGGCCAGGGTGAAATTAACACGTAAGAATTGACAAAAAGAGGCTCAGATTTAAAAAGTTCATTTTGGACATTTTCCTCAAAAAGATCCATGCCAAAAAGATGCATGCTATTAGAAATAATATAAAGAGAGATGTGCAGAATTCCATTTAGTTCAAATCACCTCCTTTTCATCAACAAACAGCTGTACGGCTGACATTCTTTCCCTTAAAATACTGCCCTTCCTTTAAGACATCTGTAAAACATTTCTCACATCTACTTTCCAATTTAAAAGGAAGCAATCTCTGTCAGAATGGGATGCTCAACATTCCTCCAGTACACACCCTGGGCTTACACTGCAGCTCATTTACCCTGGCTTTGAGCCCAGTCAATTTTTCCTTTTCCATGACGTAGAAGAATCTCATATTTTCACATGTTGAAGAAGTGTCTTTATAGCTGAAATTCAGTTGTTGGTAGCCTACGTTTTGGAGCCTGGGAAGCTTCCTAAAAATGGTCACAGAGTATAGGAATGGTCCGTGCAAAGTATAGACATGGATATTTGCTGGATTCTATGACTCATTCCTCCACCTGTCTCTGCCAGTGATCATGCCAAACGCTCCTCCTCAACTCCAGCACCATCTTTTCCAGCCACTCCCTTCTGGCTTGATGCCTAAAACCCACAACAACCCACGCACACACCCATCCACCATACTAATTACGCCCTCATTGAGTCTAGTGGAGTTGTATCAAATGTACATTTGACTAATTCAAAGTGTTAAGATGGAAAGGGGAGAAGAAAGGGTGAAAGAGAGTCAAAGAGAAAGGGAGCCTGCATGAAGGAGAGAGCAAGCGACTCGATGGCACCTAACGACAATTATGCCTCTAAATGAGATTTTTTAAATTAATTACTTAATTAACTTGAAATGCTTCTGTGTGTCTTCTAACTTAGGGTGATGTTTAATATTATAAATGTCAAATAAATTGGTTTATGATTGATAATATCCAAGTATATCTTTGAGAAAGAAAATGTTATCCTTGTTTACACATTTTTTAATGCATTAATTTTAAGAGGCACAGTTGACTTTTCCATCTTTATTATTTTCTTTTGTGGCTTTGGATAGATCCGTCAGTTTGTCCAGAAAAATAAGAAAGACATTTAACATTATGATCCTATTCAATATATAAACATTGAAAAATGTATTTAAAAATATTAATATTTACCAAAATGGGATAAAATGTTGTTAAGGCTTCAAAGCTCTTTTCAATATGGATTAAATTTTCTGGGAGAAACAAACTTTAGTTTCTTGTTGATAAATGAACCAGTTTTCCCCAAATAGAGTCATTCCTAGACTCATTCCTAGGCATATTGTACATAATCCACTCAGCAGCTGCTCTGCGAAAATACATACCTATTAGCCTGCGCTGGGGGGGCAGCTGGGCAGCTGTCTGATCTGCAAATCTGCACAGAATCATGTGTTCCTAGAAGAAAAAGCAATAGAATCTGGGCTTATTTTAATCTTCTACATCAAAGTTGTTTTAAAAAAAAAAGCCTACCTTGATTTTCTGGAATACTCTGCTGTTTAAATGAATAAAGTGCTACAAAAACAGTACTTTTATAAGAGGCAAACTTTCAGATAATGGTACCGGATATATTTTTTCCCTTCAAGTGCACTGCTTTTCAGAGGTAGGTCTTAAGACCAGAGGGATGAAGATCCGCAGGGTCACTTCTGACCAGTTGCTTTCAGCCAAAATATGACCCCAGGGCTATATTTTGTGATTATAATAAGTGAAATGAAAAGATCTAAAAGTCACCTATATTTTTCCTTTAACAAGATTTGTTTGAATCTCAGGAACATGGCTCTGAGAAAACACTCTCGGTAGCTTTTCATGCTACTAGAGGAAAAGGAAGAACTGCAGATGAATACTGTAGGTGGCCCCTGTAGCTCCTAGCATACCAGCAGAGTGCTGGCTTTTCCTCTCTCTTCCCTCCAATCAGCCTTTAGAGGAGAGGATCCTAGGCTCTGTGTGTCTCTCCTTCCAAAGGGCTGCAGGTGGTATATCTATTTCTGCTTTAAGACAAATCATCGAGAGGACCCAAGGACTGCTGTTTCTGCTTAACAATTTTAGAAAAGATTGTATTAATGGAAAAAAAAAAAAAAGTCCTTAGACGGACAAGAAGCTAATGAATTTGCACAGTGCTCTTAAATCTCCAAGTAGGCAAAGGTGAGCAACTAGGCAGAGAACTGAAAGAAAGCAATCCTCCCATGACAACTATTCATTCAGATCAGCTACTGTTTCTGAGTGTGTCAAAATGTTCTCACCTGCCAGCTGAACACAGGCTGAACCTAGATTCATCATTTGTCCCCATAGTCTTCTGTACATTAAATTTCAGGCTTCTATTTGTTAATATGATGATATTGTGCTTTTTCATCATCTCTTTCCACAGATGTAGTCAATTTGATTTCTGTGTGTTCCATCTGGCAAGGTCCATGTGTATAGTTGCTGTTTATGTTAGTGAAAGAAGGTATTTGCAATGAAGAAGTCGTTGGTCTTGCAAAATTCTATCATTCGATCTCCAGCATTGTTTCTATCACCAAGGCCATATTTTCCAAATACTGATCCTTCTTCTTTGTTTCCAACTTTCCCATTTCAATTGCCAGTAATTATCAGTGCATCTTGATTGCATGTTCGATCAATTTCAGACTGCAGCAACTGATAAAAATTTTCTATTTCTTCACCTTTGGCCCTAGTGTTTGGTGCGTAAATTTGAATAATAGTCGTATTAACTGGTCTTCCTTGTAGGTGTATGGATATTATCCTATCACTGACAGCGTTGTACTTCAGGATAGATCTTGAAACGTTCTTTTTGATGATGAATGCAACACCATTCCTCCTCGAGTTGTCATTCCCAGCATAATAGACTATATGATTGTCCGATTCAGAATGGCCAATACCAGTCCATTTCAGCTCACTAATGCCTAGGATATCAATGTTATTGCATTCCATTTCATTTTTGACCATTTCTAAGTTTTTCTAGATTCATATCTTGTACATTCCAGGTTCCAATATTAATGGATGCTTGCAGCTGTTTATTCTAATTTTGAGTAGTGCCACACCAGCAAATGAAGGTCCTGGAAGCTTTATTCCATCCATGTCATTAAGGTCGACTGTACTTTGAGGAGGCAGCTCTTCTCCAGTCATCTTTTGAGTGCCTTCTAACCTGGGGGGCTCATCTTCCAGCACTGTATCAGACAATGTTCCACTGAAATTCATAAAGTTTTCACTGGCTAATGCTTTTCAGAAGTAGACTGCCAGGTCCTTCTTCCTAGTCTGTCTTAGTCTGGAAGCTCAGCTGAAACCTGTCCTCCATGGGTGACCTTGCTGGTATCTGAATACCGGTGGCATAGCTTCCAGCATCACAGCAACACACAAGGCCCCACAGTACGACAAACTGACAGACACGTTGGGGGAAAAGCACAATATCATCAGTCAGAACAAGGCCACGGGCTGACTGTGGAACAGACCATCAATAGCTCATATGCAAGTTCAAGCTGACACTGAAGAAAATCAGAGCAAGTCCACAAGAGCCAAAATATGACCTCAAGTATATCCCCCCTGAATTTAGAGAGCATCTCAAGAATAGATTTGATGCATTGAACACTAGTGACCGAAGACCAGACGAGTTGTGGAATGACATCAAGGGCATCATCCATGAAGAAAGCAAGAGGTCACTGAAAAGACAGGAAAGAAAGAAAAGACCAAGGTGGATGTCAGAGGAGACTCTAAAACTTGCCCTTGAGCGTCGAGCAGCTACAGCAAAAAGAAGAATTCATGAAGTAAAAGAACTGAACAGATTTCAAAGGGCGTCTCGAGAAGACAAAGTAAAGTATTATAATGACATGTGCAAAGAGCTAGAGATGGAAAACCAAAAGGGAAGAACACGCTCGGCATTTCTTAAACTGAAAGAACTGAAGATAAAATTCAAGCCTCGAGTTGCAATAGTGAAGGATTCCACCGAGAAAATATTAAACGACGCAGGAAGTATCAAAAGAAGATGGAAGGAATACACAGAGTCATTATACCAAAAAGAATCGGTCGATATTCAACCATTTCAAGAGGTGGCATATGATCAGGAACTGATGGTACTGAAGGAAGAAGTCCAAGCTGTTCTGAAGGCATTGGTGAAAAACAAGGCTCCAGGAATTGATGGAATATCAATTGAGATGTTTCAACAAACAGATGCAGCACTGGAGGTGCTCACTCGTCTATGTCAAGAAATATGGAAGACAGCTTCCTGGCCAACTGACTGGAAGAGATCCATATCTATGCCTATCCCCAAGAAAGGTGATCCAACTGAATGTGGAAATTATAGAACAATATCATTAATATCACATGGAAGCAAAACTCTGCTGAAGATCATTCAAAAACGGCTGTAGCAGTATATCGACAGGGAACTGCCAGAAATTCAGGCCAGTTTCAGAAGAGGACATGGAACCAGGGATACCATTGCTGATGTCAGATGGATCCTGGCAGAAAGCGGAGAATACCAGAAGGATGTTTACCTGTGTTTTATTGACTATGCAAAGGCATTCGACTGTGTGGGTCATAACAAACTATGGATAAAATTGAGAAGAATGGGAATTCCAGAACACTTAATTGTGCTCATGAGGAACCTTTACATAGATCAAGAGGCAGTTGTTTGGACAGAACAAGGGGATACTGATTGGTTTAAAGTCAGGAAAGGTGTGCGTCAGGGTTGTATTCTTTCACCATACCTATCGGAATTGACTCGATGCCACTGGGATTTAATCTGTATGCTGAACAAATAATATGAGAAACTGGACTATATGAAGAAGAATGGGGCATCAGGATTGGAGGAAGGCTCATTAATAACCTGCATTATGCAGATGACACAACCTTGCTTGCTGAAAGTGAAGAGGACTTGAAGCACTTCCTAATGAAGATCAAAGACCACAGCCTTTAGTATGGATTACACCTCAACATAAAGAAAACAAAAATGCTCACAACTGGACCAATGAGCAACATCAGGATAAACGGAGAAAAGATTGAAGTTGTCAAGGATTTCATTTTACTTGGATCCACAATCAACAGCCATGGAAGCAGCAGTCAAGAAATCAAAAGATGCATTGCATTGGGTAAATCTGCTGCAAAGGGCCTCTTCAAAGTGTTGAAGAGCAAAGATGTCACCCTGAAGACTAAGGTGTGCCTGACCCAAGCCATGGTGTTTTCAATCACATCATATGCATGCGAAAGCTGGACAATGAATAAGGAAGACCGAAGAAGAGTTGACGCCTTTGAATTGTGGTGTTGGCGAAGAATATTGAATATACCATGGACTGCCAAAAGAACGAACAAATCTGTCTTGGAAGAAGTGTGGCTAGAATGCTCCTTAGAGGCAAGGATGGTGAGACTGCATCTTACACACTTTGGCCACGTTGTCAGGAGGGATCAGTCCCTGGAGAAGGACATCATGCTTGGCAGAGTACAGGGTCAGCAGAAAAGAGGAAGACCCTCAACGAGGTGGACTGATACAGTGGCTGCAACAATGAGCTCAAGCATAACAACGATTGTAAGGATGGTGCAGGATCGGGCAGTGTTTCGTTCTGTTGTGCATAGGGTCACTCTGAGTCAGAACCGACTTGACGGCACTTAACAACAACATCAACATTTTGTTAATAAGGTAATTGAAGTCATTGTGACAATGCTGGTTGGTTTTAAAGGGACGTCTCTGTCTTAACCTTATGTATTTTAGAAAAAACACTTTAAAGCTCACTACAAAGTTTAGTGGTAATGGGTAGGACCCTAATAAAATAGTTCAAAGGAATAAGTGTTTTTAAGCTTACACAATGTAGCTGGCAACAACTAGGCACAAAGTGGCCAAAGAAGAATACAGAATTATATGATTTGAAGGACAGGCAAGAAAAACCATGCCCTTTGTCCTCATGGTGTTTGTAAATTAAGATTCACTTTATATAAAGGTAACGTTGAGGGGATCATGATATCACATAAGGTTCATTTCTCTTGTACTGATAAGTCTGGCCATATTTTATCGGAGTTATTTGTGTGTGTTTTCCCTAGTAGAAGTTCTGAAAGGGCAGAGAAAATAGTAGGTACTCAGTAAAGGATTGCTGGCTAAATTGAACTGTGGAGAAACACACTTCCAAAGTGACTCTCAAGGTATTTGGCACTAAGTCCACTTAGTTCTGCTTACCACCATATCCATCTTGGTTCATTTAAGAAATGCTAAGATAGCACCTTGCCACAGTATCCAAGAAGCCAGAACTTCTCTATAAAGCATATACACGTGAGGCCCCTAAAAGGGCTGGTGGCCAAGCAGCTTTGGCGGGGGAGGGTGTAAACATGATGAACCAGAGTGTAGGGGAGTTTCTGCTCTCTGGAAGAGCCTGGCGCTCCATCTCTTTTTACTTTTCATTCTTTTCCAGCCAGTAATGAGACTACATCTCCTACAGTGGCTCCCTATCCCCTCCCACCACCTACATGTTTTCTGTACTCTCAGAGCTTGCTTTATTTAGCATCTGTCTAGTTTTTTTTCCTCCTTTCTCCCAGTTCATTTCCCCCCATTGGCAAAGTCTTGTGATACAGAGGTGAGTTATTTTGAAATTCTATGAAAATAGTTCCCAAGGTACTGTTTTCCAAAAAACTTTATTGTTCCTTAGGATATGCAAACTTTTTTTTTTTGTCTTTTTTATGGCCACAGATGGCCTCTGCTTTTTTTTTTTTTATTAACCTTTATTGAGGTTCAAGTGAACGTTTACAAATCAAGTCAGACTGTCACATATAAGTTTATATAGGATATGCAAACTTTTAAGCTAGTAGGAAAAGGCAAGAAACTGTCTGGTTCTAGATGAAAGCATAAACTCTAAAGTTTCCCTTCTCTTCATAGATGTCTGTGTGTACTTGCATAGGGAAGGGAGTGAATGGGAAGCAAGATGGGAGACAGAGTTGGAGGTGGGCTTTTAAAAGTTATAAAGTAGAGGTGAAGGAGTGATAGGTGTCAAGATGGTAGATATGAACATTTTTAGGCCACTGTACCTCACCATAAGGAGCCTTGGTGACACAGTGGTTAAAACGATCGACTGCTACCAGAAATGTCAGTGGTTCGAAACCACCAGCTGCTCCACAGTAGAAAGATGTGGAGTCTGCTTCTGCAGAGATTCACAGCCTTGGAAACCCTATAGGGTTGCTATGAGTCAGAATCAAGTCGACAGCAGTGGGTTTTGGGTTTGGGTACATCACCATGTCACTCCTGGATGAAGACCTGTTGCCGTCAAGTCGATTCCGACTCATAGCAACCCTACAGGACAGAGTAGAAGTGCCCCACAGAGTTTCCAAGGAGCACTTGATGGATTCGAAAACAGCCGACATTTTGGTTAGCAGCCATAGCTCTTAACCACTACGCCACCAGGGTTTCCACTGGATGAAGAAGAAGGCAAAATCCCTAAAAGGGAAGGGGTGGTATATAAAATGAGACTACGTTGTTTTAGCGAGTCCGTGCAAGAAGTGGGATTAATGGAACTAAGAATCCCAATTAATTCATCAACTATTAATGGAATTATTTATGTATTTATCTCAAATGCTTTTTCTTAATATTTCTTATTTCTTAAATTGCATTATGTCAGGTTATTAGTCAATTAATTAGGTAGTGGTGATGTTGAGAAAGCTGGAAATTGTTTTGCTCAGATTGGTGATTCAAAACTATATAACGTTCTGCCTACTGTTGGGACACAGCTTTCCATGGGCCTCTTGTGTTTCTTTATGTCTGGTGAGTAGAGGCACTAGCTGCCTTTGTTCCAGGCCAGGGGTCAGCAAAGTATAACCGATAGGCCAAATCTGGGCTATGATACGTTTTTGTATGGCTCATGAGTTAAGAATGGTTTTTACATTTTTAAAGGGTTATAAAGCGACAACAAAAACAACAATGATGACAGTAACAATGTAGAAGAATATGCAACAGGCAATGCCTAAAATATTTACTATCTGGCCTTTTATAGAAATGTTTGCACATGTTCCACATGATCTTTTAAAGGATATTTATATAGTGAGATTGGAAGACACGGGTAGTTTCTTCCTTCAGAGCAAAGGGCAGGCATGCTCACTGCCCATTATAAAAGATCCAGGTCCCCTAAACTCAGCGTTCCTTTCCTGTAATGAAAGTCACTCTGTGTGTAGGTGTTACCTGGTCCTTTGTGTGTGTGTGTGTTTTAACTGTACTTTAAAAATGAAGGTTTACAGAGCAGATTAGTTTCTCATTAAACAATTAATACACATATTGTTTTGTGACATTGGTTGCCAACCATATGGCATGTTAACACTCTCCCCTTCTCGACTCTGGATTCCCCATTTCCATTCATCCAGCTTTCCTGTCCCCTCCTGCCTTCTCGTCCTTGCGCCTGGGCTAGTGTGCACATTTAGTCTCCTTTTGTTTTATGGGCATATCTAATCTTTGGCTGAAGTGTGAACCTCAGGAATGACTTCAGTACTGAGTTAAAAGGGTATCCAGGGGCCATACTCTTGGAGTTTCTTCAGTCTCTGTCAGACCAGTAAGTCTGGTCTTTTTTTGTGAGTTAGAATTTTGTTCTACATTTTTTTCCAGCTCTGTCCAAGACCCTGTATTGTGATCCCTGTCAGAGCAGTCAGTGGTAAAAGCCAGACACCATCTAGGTTTGCTGAACTCAGTCTGGTGGAGGTAGTGGTAGCTGTGGTCCATTAATCCTTTGGACTAATCTTTCTCTTGTGTCTTTGGTTTTCTTCATTCTCCATTACTCCAGACGGGAGTAGTAGGACCACTGGAGTATTTTTAGATGACCGCTCACAAGCTCACAAGCTTTTAAGACCCCAGACACTACTCACCAAAGTAAGATGTAGAACACTTTCTTTATAAACTATGTTATGCAAATTGAACTAGATGACCCCCAAGACCATGGTCCCTAGCCCTCAGCCCAGTAATTCAGTCCCTCAGACAGTTTAGATGTGCCTACGAAACTTACATGACCTTGCCTTGGTCAAGTTGTGCTGACTTCCCCAGTATTGTGTACTGTCTCATCCTTCACCAAAATTACCACTTATCTATTATCTAGTTAGTGTTTTTTCCCTCCCCACCCACTCCTCCCTAGTAACCATCAAAGATTGTTTCTTTCTATATATAAACTTTTCATGAGTTTTTATAATAGTGGTTTCATACAGTATTTACCCTTTTGTGATTCACTTATTTCATACTGCCCTCCAGGTTCATCCATATTATGAGATGTTTCACAGATTCATCATTGTTCTTTATTGTTGCGTAGTTAACTTGTTATCTTGAAGCAGGATAAAATCACAGATCCTTGATAATTCTATTTGAAGACTTAACCTGAATTTTTTTTTTGAGCCATACTAGTTGCTATTGAGTAATTCAAATATAACTATAAATTATATACTCCACTCAAAATGAAAGGGAAAAATATAAAGAAGGGATAAAAAGTATATTAGCAGGTTAGGAAGACATCTAGATCTTTACGATCTTTACGATACCTTGTATGATAGAGCTTCTTTGAATTGTTCACTGAAATAGAAAAGAAAAAGGAATTAGGCACCATTTTAAACATCAAATATTAAGAGTAGAAACAATCTTGAAAAAACTAAACTATAAACAAAAGAGTGTCTTTTATTTGAATAATCAGTGTCTTAGGTAGGCATTCAATTTCACCTTTTTGGAAAATTAAACTTTGAGGTGTTCTGAATGAAACCATAACAGCAAGGACACGTGACAAAGGAAGCCCGCGTTTTGATGCAGTGCTCAATCACCATATCTGTTGCCACTCCACAAGCATGCAACGCCACCTGGAAAACAAAAACAGGCCTTAGAACTAAGTTTTTTCTTAACTAACAGTGTTATCTACTTTCATGCTATCTTTTCGACTTCTTGTGAGAACTGAGCCTCAAGGGATTTCAAGTTACCAGAATAATATTTTATAATAGTTTTAATATTTCTCATTTGGATGTACCAAAGAACAACTTAGCTATTCTTACTAAGGAAATTAAGCAAGGTTGAATGATTATAAATGAAACATTGAAAATGAACCATAAAATTTATTCAATGGGGAATTTAATGAGATCTTAAATGTGGAAAATTGAATATCTACACATGTCTAAACCAGTGCTCTTGCTGATTATGAACTTAGTTCCGTTGTAGCATTGTGGCAAAAACACTAGATGCAAAAATAGCTAGTACTATGCTAACTGCTGGGAATACAAAGATAAAAAATACGGTTCTTTTTCTACACTCCGTCAACAAGAACGACTGAATGCAAAGTATTTAATATATTCACTCTCTCAACTCAGTGTGGAAACGGTATAGGTTTAACAGCTCCCTCAGTTCTGGCTATTTTTATGTGTTTACCACAGTAACTCACTGGTAGGCACCACAGGGAATATTGTTGTTAGGTGCCGTGGAGTTGATCCCAACTCATGTGACCCCATGGAGGGAATATAAGGAGGAATAAAACACTACACAGGAGCCCTGGTGATACAGTGGTTAAGTGCTCAGCTGCTGACTGAAAGGCGGCAGTTTGAACCCACCAGGCCACCAGCCAGTCCACGGAAGATGTGGCAGTCTGCTTCCAGAAAGAATACACTCTCGGAAACCATAGGGGCAGTTCTACTTTGTCCTATAGGGTCGCTATGAGTTGGAATCGACTGGACAACAACTTTTTTTTTTAATACTACAATGTAATAATGCACAAGCAGTAGACAACTGTAATACAAGACAGAATCTATTAAATGCCATTAAAAATAGTAAAAACAGTTCAAAACATCAAAGGAGAGAGTTGGTATTCAGATACGGAGAAATCAAGAAGGATCTCCTGGAAGAGATGGCACTGAAGAAGGGCTTTGTAGGGTAGAAAGCATTCCCAAGGGCAAAGAAGGAACAAACACAGGCAGAAAAGCAGATGGCATTTTCATACCAGAAAAAAAAAAAAAAAAGAAATGATACTAATAATAACATAAAATTCAATATTACTGAGTAAGGCACTGTGCTAACTACTTTCCGTATGTATCTACTTGTTTAATATTCACAATCAGCGAGGAAGTAGCTACAATTTTGAGATGAGGAAATTGAGGCACAGAGAAGTTAAGTAACTTGTCCAAAGTAAGGACCCCAGCTCAGACTGTTTGGGGCCTCTGTCCTAAATGACTACTCTCTCTCATTTTACTTATCTCACAAGTCCTACTACCTTCTGGAATTACAGCATCACAGGGAACTAGCATGTATCTAGTATCTGCTAGATGTCAATGTCTCTACAAGGACTGCCTGTTTCTTAATTTAATCATTGGATTCACTTTTTTTAAAAAAAATTGTTTAATAGCTCTTATTATCTCCATTTTGCAATAACATTTCCAAGGTCACCTAGCTATTAAGCATTCCAGATGGATTCTTTATCCAAGTCTGACTCCAAAGCTTACATGATTTCCATCATATCATGCCATGCCCTGCCTGAGTGGCATTTTTGGAGCTAGAAGGAACCTTAGAAACCATTTTTTTAATGAAGAATTTTGGTTATCACTCTTAAGTCTGCCACTGACTTATTACAAAAAGAAATGGATTATGTACTAGTCACACGTTAAGGAAGAGAAAAAAGGAAGAAAACGGCAAAGATAAATTTATCTTTTTTTTTCTTGAACCATTCCTACCCACAGTAAATTGTGTACAATCTAATTTCTAATTACATTTCAAGCATCTGACCCAGAGAGTTTGCTAATATAATATATATAGGACAAAATTTTCTCATCTAGGTGAAAATAGATCCTGGCATTTGGAGAAAGAGCATCAAAACATAAACTATGAGTATCTAATGAAGGCTAATGTGTTGGGGGGAAAACACATTATTTAATCCATTGTTTAGCTGACATCATAGCAAACAAATGTTTCACAGACTGATCCAAAAATTTCAGAATTATGGTTCTCAAATAATTAGTTTCTTATTATTTACTCCTCTCTCTGTATACACAGTGAGTTACAATAAAAGAAAAAAAAATTGAAGTGTTAATTGTAAACTTACCTATTGGCCAAGGTAATGCACATTCTAAAATAAATTTAAATATTTTTTGATCCAGATATATGCTGCAGAATTTACACACTATAAATTAAAGGTCTTTGCCTTATGTTTTCTCACTTCAATTCATTTATACATCAAAAAATTTCTAAGTACAATACTTATCCTTTCATGTAAGCCAGTGAAATAAAAGTGAACAGCCAAGAAACCCGAACCCACATATCTTTGCTATAAAGCAAGTAGTAAATAAGTGAAATTCATCATCCCTCCCTCTCATGTTTTACAAGTGGCTGCTTTTAAGGCAAAATCTAGACAAATTTATAGATCTTTTCACTTAGAGAAAACATATCTTGAAAGATAGCAAGCTTTTGCTTTATTCATACCCCAAAAGCTTGTGCTAGATTTATGACTCTAATAGGCTTCCTGTTCCTTTTTTTCTTTTGAGATTCATTTAACATTTATTGAGTCTTTTCTTAGCCCAAACTATGAACATAGCTACTGCTATTCCCTTTTTCACAAATGAAGAATCTGAGATTGAGAAAGGCAAAGCGGCTGGTCCAAGGTCACAAGCAGTGGAGCCAAGATTTAAACTCAAAGAAGCCCGGGTTGCACAGTGGTTAAGAGCTTGGCTGCTAATGAAAAGGTCGGCAGTTTGAATCCACCAGCCACTACGTGGAAACCCTATGGGGCAATTCTACTCTGTCCTATAGGGTCCCTATGAGTTGGAATTGACGCCATGTGTTTCCTTTCGTTTGTGGACTCATTTAGTCCTTCCTTTTGATGTGAGGGTTGAATACCGAGTGACTGACTGGATTATAGTCCAGCTCTCGTGTTAACTTGCTAGTAACTCCTCCCATCTCTTGGAACCTCGGCTTCTTTGTCTGTACAAGGAGAAGGCTGAATTGAGTGATCTCTAAACTTGCCCTAGACCAATTGTTCTCTGTGCTTTTGCTTCTCAAGGAAGGATTCTTAACCATAAATATCCTAGACAGAAGTAGGCATGGTCTCAACTGTGCATGCATGTTCCCCTCTTTAAAAATGTTCATGCAATAATATTATAGGTAATAGGCTTTAAAATTCAAGTAATGCTAAAAGACATACAATTATAAGAAGTGTCTCTTGTTCTGTATACAACCCCTCCACCGCTGAAAGAAAATTCAGCTACCCAGAGCCTAATGCCTTTCAACTCAGGTTTTCTTTCCTGAAATCCATCTGTTTTCCTATATATTAAGCATATATTGCTACTGTGTATTAGTCAGTATAAAATGTCAACATTGTTGTCTTCCTACCACAGGAGATTAGGATTTTTTTTTTCCTTTTCCTGTCCTCATGTTGTCATCTCAATCTTTAGTTGAGTGTTCATGTAATGTTTTCACTATTATAGCTTAGTATAATATCATTCACTGCTAAGTGACCTGTATATATATATATTTATATATTTAACTTCTATGCCTTTCCTTACTCAAAAGCCTTGTAAAATGCTTTATAATACGATTTGCCACTCTGAAAATTGTCAAAAAACTGGTCAGTCCATTTTTCCTTTCCTGAGGCTTTCTGTCTGACCTCGTACTACAAAATGGACTCAATGCTTTCTAGGTCTGCTGCCCAGCTCTTGTCCTGAGACTTCCCTTTGCCATCGGACTAACAGTTGTCTTTACCTCTCGCTTGTTTTAAACAAAACAAACAAACAAAAAAACGCCAAACCTGTTGCCCTTGAGTCGTTTCTGACTCATAGCCACCCTATAGGACAGAGTAGAACTGCCCCCATAGAGTTTCCAAAGGAGTACCTGGTGGATTCGAGCTGCCAACCTTTTGGTTAGCAACTGTGATTCTTAACCACTATGCCACCAGGGTTTTCCTCGCTTGTATTAGGTACGGCTTATTTCTTTTTCTTGTTCTCTTGTTTTAGTGCATCAACTTTTAGTAGTTTCCTGAAAAACAGTGCATGCAACGTACATATTTTTGAGAACTTGAATTCTGAAAACTTTATTTTATCTTCATATTTGATTGCCGAATTGGTTAGTTACAGGATTTTAGGTTGGAAATTTTCCTTTAGAATTCGAAGGTATTACTTCACTGTCTTAGCCTAGCTTTCTAGTTACTGTTGGGACGTGTGATGGCATTTTGATTCCAAATTTTCAAATTCTTTATATAGGATATGCCCCCCTCCACCACACACAACTCTTCTGAAACTTTTCATCCTTGGTATTCTGAAATTTGACAACAATGTGCTTATATGCCTTAGTTTAGGTCATTTGTCAAGTGGGATTTTTCAACCAAGAAAAACATATCATTCGTTATTGACACATTTTCTGATGTTATTTCTTTTATACTTCTTCCCCACCATTACCTGTTTATTTCTTTCTACTATGCCTATTAATTGAGGTATTGGACTTCCTGGACTGAGTCTCTAATTAAAAAAAAAAACAAAAAAACAATTACTTCTTTCCTGTTTTCATTTCTTTGTTTTTGTTTTTCCTGTTGTTTTGGATGATGTTCTACACTTCATCTTTCAAATTTTCTATTTTGGCTAACATATCTTTTTTAATTTCCAAGAGGTTCTTTCTTGTTCTCTTTTTTCATTTTTCATTCTATCCTTGTTTTATTAATGCAACATCTTCTCTGATCTTTCCCTGAATAAGATCTTTTGTCATGTTTGTTGCTTGGTCTCTATCTTCCATCTTTGAATAAACATGACTTCAGTTTATTGGGAGTCTTGCATGTTTTGTGTTCCTTGGCTGTCAATTCATAGTCAAGAGTGAATCACTAAAAATTGATTGGAAGTTCTGAATGAAAGGATAAAGCTTAAAGATTGGTGGGTTTCATTAGTGATGGGGTGATCAGGTAGCCAGCTAGATTAAAAAAAAAATTTTTTTTTTAAGTTACATATGTAGTGCCTGTACTTCTTTCTCTGGTGACGGTTCTGTTTCTGCAGAAGAGGCTCTTTTAATTCCTTTGATTGGGGAAATCAGCCTGGTTTCTGAGGTTCTGTAATTAGGGGTCACCAGGGGTATGGGAGAGATGAATCATTCAGTATGCAGACTGAGCCCCTTGTTTACATTATGCACATCGCCCGCGCCCTACGCTGTGCTTGGTATTCTCATACTTGGAGCTTCTCTGGTTTCATTTCTTCACAGATTAAACTTCCAGTCTCTTGCAGGAGTGGGAGAATAATTTAATTGTCTACAAAAGACAGGGGTGGAAATATGGATCTCGAAGTATGTCTACTCCTGACTCATCAACTTGGTTAGGTTCCAAAGACCAGGTCGCTATGTGAAAATCAGTGTTATTAGAAAATGGAGGATGACTGCATTGGATCACAAAGTGGAAGATGACTACTTCATTACATAACTGCCAAACCATTGAGAATCATGGCCCAGCTAAGATGACACATATCCTAACCATCACAGCCAGTGTTATGCTTGCCTTGCACCTCAGTGTTCGTTACTGCCACAGGTATGTAATTAATGTGCAAAATAGTCCAGTAGTAGATTTTTTATGCTTGTCATGAATATGAAATGTCAGATGATAAGACAGTTGATAAGTGAGGAGTAGGTGTAATATTTTTAAATAAACGTGACTTCAGCTCCTCCTTATCACCAACTAGACATTTCTGGTTGTCCTGAATTCCTGAACTTTTCTGGAATTCAGTGGAAGCAAAGTGACTTGATTCCCGAGAGCCCTCTTCCTATCTGTGTTGGTTAAGGTTGTATGTCACTTAGCTGGACCATGATCTCAGTGGTTTGGCAGTCGTATGATGTTGTGATCACTTCCATGATGAAATTTGATATGATGTGATCACTTCCATTATGGGATCTGCTGTGACTAGCCAGTCAGTTGATAGGGAGTTTCCTTGGGTGTGTGGTCTGCACTGAATAAAAGTGGACATTCTGGCAAGGATTGTGGGCTTTTGCTCCCTCTGGATACTGCAGTTGGCTCCTATTCATCTGAGCTCCAGATCTTGGGACTTGAGCTAGCAGCTTACCTGCAGTCTTGCCTGCCTATCTTGGGATTCATCCATCTTTGCAGCCTGTGAGCAAGAGCCCTGCTCTCTAACCTGCTGATCTTAAGTTTGCCAGCCCCTGAAGTACATGAATCAGGATAAGCCTCTATGCTGACCCACTGACTTGGGACACTTCAGTCTCTACAACCACGCCAGCCATTTCCTTAATACAAATCTTGTTATAAATCTCTCTCTGTATGTATTTATACACTTTCCTGATTTTGCTTCTCTAGAGAGCCCAACCTAAGACACTACCCCATTCCCTCAAGCATTTAAGTTTGATCTTCCTCTTCTCTACTAAATAATTTATCATTTTCCCACCCCACCCTTCCCCCATCATCCTATCTTCATATATTGTGGCACAAATTACAGAAATTTTTTTCACTTATTTATTTATCATTGAACTTTATATGAAGGTTTACAGTACAAACTAGTTCTCATCAAAAGTTAGTACATGCATTGTTGTATGACATTGGTTAACAACCCCATGACATGTCAACAGTCCCCTTCTCAACCTTGGGTTCCCTATTACCAGCTTTCCTGTTCCCTCCTACCTTCCAGTCCCCACTCCAGGGCTGGTGTGCCTCTTTAGTCTTGTTTTGTTCCATGGGCGTGTTCAATCTTTGGCTGAAGGTGGACCTCAGGAGTGGCCTCATTACCAAGCTGAAAGGGTGTCCGGGGGCCATACTCTCAGGGCTTCTCCAGTCTCTGTCAGGGCAAGTGTGGTCTTTCTTTTTGGGCTAGAATTTTGTTCTACATTTTTGTCCAGCTCTATCTGCGACCCTCTATTGTGATACCTGTCAGAGCAGTCATTGGTGGTAGCCAGGGACCATCTAGTCATACGAGACTCAGTCTGGTGGAGACCATGGTAGATGTGGTCCATTAGGTCTTTGGACTAATCCTTCCCTTGTGTCTTTAGTTTTCTTCATTCTTCCTTGCTCCCAAAGGGATGAGACCATTGGAGTAGATGGCCGCTCACAGGCTTTTAAGACCACAGACGCTACTCACCAAAGTAGAATATAGAACATTTTCTTTACAAACTCTATTATGCTAATTGAGCTAGATGTTCCTTGAGACCATGGTCTCCACAGCCCTCAGCCCAGGAATTTGGTCCCTCAGGGAATCTGGATGTGCCTATCGGGTGGAGCTACCATGGCCCTTCCTTGTACAGGTTGTGCTGGCTTCCCCAGTATTTTGCACTGTCTTACCCTTCACCAAAGTTACCGCTTATCGATTGTCTATGTTTTTCCATCCCCAACCCCTCTCCTCCCTTGTAACCATCAAAGATTGTTTCTTTTTGTATGTAAACTTTTCCTGAGTTTTTATAGTAGTGGTCCCATTCAATATTTGTCTTTTTGTGATTGCCTTACTTCACTTAGCATAGTGTCCTCCAGATGCATCCAGATTCATCGTTGTTCTTTAGCGTTGCATAGTACTTCATTGTGTGCATGTACCACAGTTTGTTTATCCATTCATCTGTTGATGGGCATCTAGGCTGTTTCCATCTTTTTTGGGAACAATGCTGCAATGAACATGGATGTGCATATGTCTATTTGCGAGACAACTCTTATTTCTCTAGAATATATTCCTAAGAGTGGGATTGCTGGATCATATGCTATTTCTATTTCTAGCTTTCTAAGGAAGTGCCATATCATTTTCCAAAATGGTTGTACCATTTTGCATTCCCACCAGCAGTGCGTAAGGGTTCTGATCTCCCTACAGCCTCTCCAGCATTTGTTATTTTCTGTTTTATTGATTCGTGCCAGTAATGCCAGGGTGAGATGGTATCTCATTGTGGTTTTGATTTGCATTTCTCTGATGGCTAGACAGCATGAGCATTTCCTCATGTGTTTGTTGGTCAAGTTACAGAATCTTAAACATAGTTTTATCAAATAGCAACTATGATTTTCTGTTTCTGTTCTTGTTATTTGGGGGACAATGTTTCTTGGAGGCAAGAGGGTTGAAGGATCTCTGTCTACCATCTTCACCTTAGAAAGTCTCAATTCTTCCTTAACAATGATTTTTTTTAAGATCATTTGTAAAATATATCATTCTGCAAGTTTATCTTTGAAAACAAGAATTACATATATTACTCATCAAAACTGTTACTGGATTAAATTCTATAATTGCATATGCATATTTCAATTTGAGGGAGCCCTTTTGGAACGGTGGTTAAGTGCTTGGTTGCTAACCAAAAAGTTCGTGGTTCAAACCCACCAGCCACTCTGCAGGAGAAAGATGTGGCAGTCTGCTACCATAAAGATTTACAGCCTTGGAAAACTTATGGGGCAGTTCTACTCTGTCTTATAGGGTCTCTATGAGTTGGAATTGACTCGACGGCAAGGGCTTTGGTTTTAGTTTTTTTATTCCAATTCACACTAAGATATATAACTAGAAATAAGCATATAATTTAACACTCAACAATGATAAATAATAATCATATTAAAAATTATAAGTAAAAGAGTAAAAAGTAAGTACAGATAATTTTAAAATAAATCTACTGATATTGGATACATATTAACAAGTAAAAAAATATTCATAACACTTGAAAATTAATACCCTATCATCTGGTTGAGATGACTGTATGTTATTGTTGGAATTATCCAAATAAAACACTTAGGGGGGAGGGGTAGGTTGTTTAGCCTTGACCTAGTTTTTATTTTTTTAATAGAAAGTGTGTATTTTTCCATAGTGATGGTTCTTTTTGTAATATTGTTCAAGAACAAGGTTTCCATAATATTGTTTGACAGCATGGCTATTAATTGTTGTTGTAGGTACTGTCAACAGAATGGTTAGGCTCTGTGTACAACAGAATGAAATACTGCCCAGTCCTCCACCATCCTCACTATTGTTGCTATGATTGAGCCCGTGGTTGCAGCCACTGTCTTTATCCATCTTGCTGAGGGTCTTCCTCTTTTTTACTGACCCTCTACTTTACCAAGCATGATATCTATTTTCATGGACTGGTCCCTCTTGATAACATGACCAAGGTACGTGAGTTGAATTCTCGCCATCCTTGCTTCTAAGGAACATTCTGGCTTTACTTCTTCCAAGACAGGTTTGATTGTTCTTCTGGCAGTTCATGGTATATTCAATATTCTTCACCAACACCATAATTCAAATGCATTAATTCTTCTCTGGTCTTCCTTATTCATTATCCAGCTTTTACAAGCACACGAGGTGATTGAAAATATAAGGTTTGGGTCAGGCGCACCTTAGTCCTCGAAGTGACATCTTTGCTTTTTAATATTTTAAAGAGGTCTTTTGCAGCAGATTGGCCCAATGCAATACGTCACTTGATTTCTTGACTGCTGCTTCCATGGGTGTTGACTGTGGATCCAAGCAAAATGAAGTCCTTGACAACTTCAATCTTTTCTCCATTTATCCTATTGTTCCTTATTGGTCCAGTTTTGAGGATTTTGTTTTCTTTATGTTGAAATGCAATTCATACTGAAGACTGTGGTCTTTGATCTTCATCGCTAAGTGCTTTATGTCCTCTGCTTTCAGCAAGCAAGGTTTGTACTCTCTGCATATTGCAAGTTGTTAATGACTCTTCCTGCAATCCGGATGCCATGTTCTTCTTCATTTGCATTGTAAATTAGGTTTTAAAAAGCTTAATATCATAAAGTAAATTTTTACAGTAATGACGATTACTTATTTTAAACCAGACATGAAGGCAATAATAGATTTCTTTAAATAAAAGTTCTAAAAAATAATATATATTCATGATCTTTTGTAAATTGCCCCCCATTTTTTTTCCAGTTGCCATTGAGTTGATTCTGACTCATGGTGACCCCTTGTGTTTCACAGTAGAATTATGTTCCATAATGTTTTCAAAGACTGTGATCTTTCAAAGGGAGCTTCCGGGTAGTACAAACATTTTGCACTCAACTACTAACTGAAAGGCTTGCGGTTAAAACCCACCCAGTGATACTAAGAAAGAAAAGCCTGGTGACCCACTTCCATAAATATTACAGCCAGTTCTATTCTGTAATACATGGGGTAGCCATGAGCCAGAATTGACTCAATGGCAATAGGTTTTGATTTTTGAACTTTTCTGTTGAAGTAGATTGCCAGGTCTTTCTTCCAAAGTGCATCTGGCTGGATTTGAACCATCAAACTTTCAGTCTGTAACCAAACACTTACCCATCTTTGCCACCCAGGAACAGTAATCAATACATACTAAATTTGGGGTCATACAGGTGTATATATTGAAGTATGAAAAAAAAAAAAAAAGGAACTTCTTGGATGTTTCTTGCTTTTGAGAACACATTTATATCTTCCTCACTCCATTAATAGTCATTATAACCAAAATCAGAATAAGTCAGTCAAAAGCCATTTTTATAATAATGAAATACTTGTTTTGAAAGATATTAACACGATTTGATATTTATATGTTCAGAGTTGTTTTAGATACTTTCTAGTAATCCTTAGGCCCCTATTAACCTATCTTTGCTAAAGAAGCTTATATATACGTATAATTTTATAAACATAAATATTAAACATATATCATTATTTCTTCTGTCTTTATTCTTTATATTTTACAAACATAAAAGATTACATGCTAACTGTAGAAAATTTTGAAAATACTAAGAAAATAAAGAAAAAATAATGTTCATAATCACAGCATGGAGGGAGTCACCTTCAAAAAATATTAGCATTACTTCCTCCCATCCTTTTTTTTTTTCCAATAACTTTTATTAAGCTTCAAGTGAACGTTTACAAATCCAATCAGTCTGTCACATATAAGTTTACATACATCTCACTCCCTACTCCTACTTGCTCTCCCCCTCTTGAGTCAGCCCTTCCAGTCTCTCCTTTCTTGACAATTTTGCCGGCTTCCCTCTCTCTCTATCCTCCCATTCCCCCTCCAGACAAGAGTTGCCAACACAATCTCAAGTGTCCACCTGATATAATTAGCTCACTCTTCATCAGCGTCTCTCTCCCACCCGCTGACCAGTCCCTTTCATGTCTGATGAGTTGTCTTCGGGGAAGGTTCCTGTCCTGTGCCAACAGAAGGTGTGAGGACCATGGCCGCCGGGATTCCTCTAGTCTCAGTCAGACCATTAAGTTTGGTCTTTTTATGAGAATTTGGGGTCTGCATCCCACTGATCTCCTGCTCCCTCAGGGGTTCTCTGCTGTGCTCCCTGTGAGGGCAGTCATCGATTGTGGCCGGGCACCAACTAGTTCTTCTGGTCTCAGGATGATGTAGGTCTCTGGTTCATGTGGCCCTTTCTGTCTCTTGGGCTCTTAGTTGTCGTGTGGCCTTGGTGTTCTTCATTTTCCTTTGCTCCAGGTGGGTTGAGACCAATTGATGCATCTTAGATGGCCACTTGTTAGCATTTAAGACCCCAGACGCCACATTTCAAAGTGGGATGCAGAATGATTTCATAATAGAATTATTTTGCCAATCCCCGCAAACCATGTTCCCCAGACCCCCGCCATTGCTCCGCTGACCTTTGAAGCATTCATTTTATCCCGGAAACTTCTCTGCTTTTGGTCCAGTCCAATTGAGCTGACCTTCCATGTATTGAGTGTTGTCTTTCCCTTCACTTAAAGCAGTTCTTATCTACTGATTAATCAATAAAAAAACCCTCTCCCACCCTCCCTCCCTCCCCGCCTCGTAACCACAAAAGTATGTGTTCTTCTCAGTTTTTACTATTTCTCAAGATCTTATAATAGTGGTCTTATACAATATTTGTCCTTTTGCCTCTGACTCATTTCGCTCAGCATAATGCCTTCCAGGTTCCTCCATGTTATGAAATGTTTCACAGATTCGTCACTGTTCTTTATCGATGCGTAGTATTCCATTGTGTGAATATACCACAATTTATTTACCCATTCATCCGTAGATGGACACTTTGGTTGCTTCCGGCTTTTTGCTATTGTAAACAGAGCTGCAATAAACATGGGTGTGCATATATCTGTTTGTGTGAAGGCTCTTGTTTCTCTCGGGTATATTCCGAGGAGTGGGATTTCTGGGTTGTATGGTAGTTCTATTTCTGTTTAAGATAACGCCAGATAGATTTCCAAAGTGGTTGTACCATTTTACATTCCCACCGGCAGTGTATGAGAGTTCCAATCTCTCCACAGCCTCTCCAACATTTATTATTTTGTGTTTTTTGGATTAATGCCAGCCTTGCTGGTGTGAGATGGAATCTCATCGTAGTTTTAATTTGCATTTCTCTAATGGCTAATGATCGAGAGCATTTTCTCATGTGTCTGTTGGCTGCCTGAATATCTTCTTTAGCGAAGTGTGTGTTCATCTTCTTTGCCCACTTGTTGATTGGGTTGTTTGTCTTTTTGTGGTTGAGTTTTGACAGAATCATGTAGATTTTAGAGATCAGGCGCTGGTCGGAGATGTCATAGCTGAAAATTCTTTCCCAGTCTGTAGGTGGTCTTTTTACTCTTTTGGAGAAGTCTTTAGATGAGCATAGGTGTTTGATTTTTAGGAGCTCCCAGTTATTGGGTTTCTCTTCGTCATTTTTGGTAATGTTTTGTATTCTGTTTATGCCTTGTATTAGGGCTCCTAGAGTTGACCCTATTTTTTCTTCCATGATCTTTATCGTTTTAGTATTTATGTTTAGGTCTTTGATCCACTTGGAGTTAGTTTTTGTGCATGGTGTGAGGTACGGGTCCTGTTTCATTTTTTTGCAAATGGATATCCAGTTGTGCCAGCACCATTTGTTAAAAAGACTGTCTTTTCCCCAGTTAACTGACACTGGTCCTTTGTCAAATATCAGCTGCTCATACGTGGATGGATCTATGTCTGGGTTCTCAATTCTGTTCCATTGGTCTATGTGCCTGTTGTTGTACCAGTACCAGGCGTTTTGACTACTGTGGCTGTGTAATAGGTTCTGAGGTCAGGTAAAGTGAGGCCTCCCACTTTCTTCTTCTTTTTCAGTAGTGCTTTGCTTATCCGGGGCTTCTTTCCCTTCCATATGAAATTGGTGATTTGTTTCTCTATCCCCTTAAAATACGACATTCGAATTTGGATCGGAAGTGCGTTAAATGTATAGATGGCTTTTGGTAGAATAGACATTTTTACTATGTTAAGTCTTCCTATCCATGAGCAAGGTATGTTTTTCCACTTAAGTAGGTCCTTTTGAATTTCTTGTAGTAGAGCTTTGTAGTTTTCTTTGTACAGGTCTTTTACATCCTTGGTAAGATTTATTCCTAAGTATCTTATCTTCTTGGGGGCTACTGTGAATGGTATTGATTTGGTTATTTCCTCGTCGGTGTTCTTTTTGTTGATGTAGAGGAATCCAAGTGATTTTTGTATGTTTATTTTATAACCTGAGACTCTGCCAAACTCTTCTATTAGTTTCAGTAGTTTTCTGGAGGATTCCTTAGGGTTTTCTGTGTATATAATCATGTCATCTGCAAATAGTGATAACTTTACTTCTTCCTTGCCAATCCGGATACCTTTTATTTCTTTGTCTAGCCTAATTGCCCTGGCTAGGACTTCTAGCAGGATGTTGAATAAGAGCGGTGATAAAGGGCATCCTTGTCTGGTTCCCGTTCTCAAGGGAAATGCTTTCAGGTTCTCTCCATTCAGAGTGATATTGGCTGTTGGCTTTGCATAGATGCCCTTTATTATATTGAGGAATTTTCCTTCAATTCCTATTTTGGTAAGAGTTTTTATCATAAATGGGTGTTGGACTTTGTCAAATGCCTTTTCTGCATCAATTGATCAGATCATGTGGTTTTTGTCTTTTGTTTTATTTATGTGGTGGATTACATTAATGGTTTTTCTGATATTAAACCAGCCTTGCATACCTGGTATAAATCCCACTTGATCAGGGTGAATTATTTTTTTGATGTGTTGTTGGATTCTATTGGCTAGAATTTTGTTGAGGATTTTTGCATCAATGTTCATGAGGGATATAGGTCTATAATTTTCTTTTTTTGTAATGTCTTTACCTGGTTTTGGTATCAGGGAGATGGTGGCTTCATAGAATGAGTTGGGTAGTATTCCGTCATTTTCTATCCTTTGAAATACCTTCAGAAGTAGTGGTGTTAACTCTTCTCTGAAAGTTTGGTAGAACTCTGCAGTGAAGCCGTCCGGGCCAGGGCTTTTTTTTGTTGGGAGTTTTTTGATTACCGTTTCAATCTCTTTTTTTGTTATGGGTCTATTTCGTTGTTCTACTTCTGAATGTGTTAGTTTAGGTAGGTAGTGTTTTTCCAGGAATTCATCCATTTCTTCTAGGTTTGCAAATTTGTTAGAGTACAATTTTTCATAATAATCTGAAATGATTCTTTTAATTTTATTTGGTTCTGTTGTGATGTGGTCCTTCTCGTTTCTTATTCGGGTTATTTGTTTCCTTTCCTGTATTTCTTTAGTCAGTCTAGCCAATGGTTTATCAATTTTGTTAATTTTTTCGAAGAACCAGCTTTTGGCTTTGTTAATTCTTTCAATTGTTTTTCTGTTCTCTAATTCATTTAGTTCAGCTCTAATTTTTATTATTTGTTTTCTTCTGGTGCCTGATGGGTTCTTTTGTTGCTCACTTTCTATTTGTTCAAGTTGTCGGGACAGTTCTCTGATTTTGGCTCTTTCTTCTTTTTGTCAGTGTGCATTTATCGATATAAATTGGCCTCTGAGCACTGCTTTTGCTGTGTCCCAGAGGTTTTGATAGGAAGTATTTTCATTCTCGTTGCTTTCTATGAATTTCCTTATTCCCTCCTTGATGTCTTCTATAACCCAGTCTTTTTTCAGGAGGGTATTGTTCATTTTCCAAGTATTTGATTTCTTTTCCCTAGTTTTTCTGTTATTGATCTCTAGTTTTATCGCCTTGTGGTCTGAGAAGATGCTTTGTAATATTTCGATGTTTTGGATTCTGCAAAGGTTTGTTTTATGACCTAATATGTGGTCTATTCTAGAGAATGTTCCATGTGCGCTAGAAAAAAAAGTATATTTTGCAGCAGTTGGGTGGAGAGTTCTGTATAAGTCAATGAGGTCAAGTTGGTTGATTGTTGTAATTAGATCTTCCGTGTCTCTGTTGAGCTTCTTACTGGATGTCCTGTCCTTCTCAGAAAGTGGTGTGTTGAAGTCTCCTACTATAATTGTGGAGGTATCTATCTCGCTTTTCAATTCTGTTAAAATTTGATTTATGTATCTTGCAGCCCTGTCATTGGGTGCATAAATATTTAATATGGTTATGTCTTCCTGATCAATTGTCCCTTTTATCATTATATAGTGTCCTTCTTTATCCTTTGTGGTGGATTTAAGACTAAAGTCTATTTTGTCAGAAATTAATATTGCTACTCCTCTTCTTTTTTGCTTTTTGTTTGCTTGATATACTTTTTTCCATCCTTTGAGTTTTAGTTTGTTTGTGTGTCTAAGTCTAAGGTGTGTCTCTTGTAGGCAGCATATAGATGGATCGTGTTTCTTTATCCAGTCTGTGACTCTCTGTCTCTTTATTGGTGCATTTAGTCCATTTACATTCAGCGTAACTATAGATAAATAAGTTTTTAGTGCTGTCATTTTGATGCCTTTTTATGTGTGTTGTTGACAATTTCATTTTTCCGCATACTTTTTTGTGCTGAGACGTTTTTCTTAGTAAATTGTGAGATCCTCATTTTCATAGTGTTTGACTTTATGTTATTTGAGTCGTTACGTTTTTCTTGGCTTTTATCTTGAGTTATAGAGTTGTTATACCTCTTTGTGGTTACCTTATCATTTACCCCTATTTTTCTAAGTAAAAACCTAACTTGTATTGTTCTATATCGCCTTGTATCACTCTCCATATGGCAGTTCAATGCCTCCTGTATTTAGTCCCTCTTTTTGATTATTGTGATCTTTTACCTGTTGACTTCCATGATTCCCTGTTATGTGTATTTTTTTTTTAATTAATCTTAATTTGTTTGTTTTTGTGATTTCCCTATTTGAGTTGATATCAGGACGTTCTGTTTTGTGACCTTGTGTTGTGCTGATATCTGATATTATTGGTTCTCTGACCAAACAATATCCTTTAGTATTTCTTGTAGCTTTGGTTTGGTTTTTGCAAATTCTCTAAACTTGTGTTTGTCTGTAAATATCTTAATTTCGCCTTCATATTTCAGAGAGAGTTTTGCTGGGTATATGATCCTTGGCTGGCAGTTTTTCTCCTTCAGTGTTCTGTATATGTTGTCCCATTCCCTTCTTGCCTGCATGGTTTCTGCTGAGTAGTCTGAACTTATTCTTATTGATTCTCCCTTGAAGGAGACCTTTTTTTCTCCCTGGCTGCTTTTAAAATTTTCTGTTTATCTTTGGTTTTGGTGAGTTTGATGATAATATGTCTTGATGTTTTTCTTTTCGGATCAGTCTTAAATGGGGTTCGATGAGCATCTTGGATAGATATCCTTTCGTCTTTCATGATGTCAGGGAAGTTTTCTGTCAGGAGTTCTTTAACTATTTTCTCTGTGTTTTCTGTCCCCCCTCCCTGTTCTGGGACTCCAATCACCCGCAGGTTATCCTTCTTGATAGAGTCCCACATAATTCTTAGGGTTTCTTCATTTTTTTTAATTCTTTTATCTGATTTTTTTTTAGCTATGTTGGTGTTGATTCCCTGGTCCTCCAGATGTCCCAGTCTGCATTCTAATTGCTCGAGTCTGCTCCTCTGACTTCCCATTGCGTTGTCTAATTTTGTAATTTTATTGTTAATCTTTTGGATTTCTACATGTTGTCTCTCTATGGATTCTTGTAACTTATTAATTTTTCCACTATGTTCTTGAATAATCTTTTTGAGTTCTTCAACAGTTTTATCGGTGTGTTCCTTGGCTTTTTCTGCAGTTTGCCTTATTTCGTTTGTGATGTCTTGAAGCATTCTGTAAATTAGTTTTTTATATTCTGTATCTGATAATTCCAGGATTGTATCTTCATTTGGGAAAGATTTTGATTCTTTTGTTTGGGGGGTTGGAGATGCTGTCATGGTCTGCTTCTTTAAGTGGTTTGATATGGATTGTTGTCTCCGAGCCATCACTGGGAAACTAGTTTTTCCAGAAAATCCGCTAAAAAAAAAATGCAGTCAGACCCCTATCAGAGTTCTCCTGCTGGCTTAGGCTATTCAGATGTTAATGAAGCCGCCTGGGGAGGGTGGGGGAGGGAACAGAGAGATAGGAGAGTAGCACCTCAGAATATAGCCAGAGTTGCTTGTCTTGCTTGGAATGACTATTATATCTGAGATTCCCGCGGGCGCGTCGCCTATGTGTGCTGGCTGTGTGGAGATTGCCCGGGGGGTCTGGCCCGCTGGAGTCACGGTCAGATCCTCCGCTTCCAGCCCCACGCCCAGCATCAAGGCTCCCCTACTGGGACGGTGCTCTCTCGACTCCAAAATCAGTCGCTGCCTCCCGGGGACTTCTCGTCCCTCCAGCCGCGTGGCCGTGCCGCCCCCGCGAACCAGGTGGGCCCCCTCCCGGGGTTAGTTCAGATGGGTGGAGCAGCTCCCCGTGCTTGTGCCGTGACCGAGTGTCCCGGCTGGGACGCTGTTCTCCCCACTCCAATACCAGTCGCTGCCTCCTGGGGACTTCTCCTATCGGCTGCGTCCCACGCCGCCTGCGCAACCCGGCTGGGCCCCTTCCCGGGGATAGTTCAGGGGGGTGGAGCAGCTCTCCGTGTTTATGCCGTACCTGTGTCCAGTCCAAATCCCGGCGAGATGGTTCCCCGGCTGGGACGCTGCTCTTCCTGCTCCAAGACCAGTCACTGCCTCCCGGGGACTTCTCCTACCGGCTGCGTCCCACGCTGCCCGCGGAACCGGCTGGTCTCCCTCCCGGGGTTAGTTCGGGGGGTGGAGCAGCTCTCTGTGCTTGTGCCATACCTGACTGGTACGCTGGCTCCAGGCTCTGGAAACAATTGCTGCTTCCCCGTATTAGTTTGTTCTCTGTCTCTAAATCTGTGTTTGTTGTTCAGGGTTCGTGGATTGTTATGTATGTGATCGATTCACTTGTTTTTCCGTGTCTTTGTTGTAAGAGGGATCCGAGGTAGCGTCTGCCAAGTCCGCCATCTTGGCTCCGCCCCCCCATCCTTTTTAATGCAGTGTTTACATGGTTGAGAGCACACACACTGCACAGAGTAAGAGGCCCGATTTACCAAGTGCTTCCTAAGTGCCAAGCAACCTGCTAAGTGCTTCACATATATTATAACATCATAATAATTCTATAACCAAGTATTTTATGCCCATTTTACAGATAAAAAAAACTTAGCATTAGAGTTTAACAAGTTGCCCAAGGCCATACAGCTAGTAAATGGCCAAGCTCAAACTTTAATACGAGGTTGCAAAATGTTAAAATCCATGTTCTTAACCCTTATACTATACAATTTTGTACACCGACTTCTTTGTTTACCACTAATTTTTTCATGTTAATAATCACTGCAGAATTTATATAAGTTTTTCCCCAACTCACTGAAGCCAATGAGTAATAATATTTTAAAAATCTTTGCAGAAGATGGTGGACTAGGGAGATGCTACCTCGGATCCCTCTTGCAAAAAAGACTCGGAAAAACAAGTGAATCGATCAAGTACATAACAATCTACGAACCCTGAACAACAAACACAGATTAAGAGACGGAAAACGAACAAATACGGGGAAGCAGCTATTGTTTTCAGAGCCTGGAGCCAGCGTCCCAGTCAGGTAACCTTTGGTGCCCGATTTAGGGCAGAGCCCAGGGGAGCTGACGGCGCAAACAAGGGGCCCAGCCCTACCCCCTGAACTCACCCCGGGAGGGGGCCCAGCTGGTTCGCGCGGGCGGCGTGATGACGCAGCCAGTGGGAGAAGTCCCCGGGAGGCAGTGACTGGTCTTGGAGCTGGGAGAGCAGCGTCCCAGCCGGGGAACCGTCCCGCCGGGGTTTTGACTGGGCGCTGGCACAGCACAAGCACGGAGAGCTGCTCCACTCCCCTGAACTAACCCTGGGAGGGGGCCCAGCCGGTCCGCGAGGGCAGCGCGGCGAGGGCTGGTGGGACAAGAAGTCCCCGGGAGGCAGCGACTGATTTTGGAGCCGGGAGTAAAGCGTCCCAGCAGGGGAACCTTCACGCTAGGATTTAGACTGGCAGCGGGTGCCTTCAGAAGGCCAGACCCCCGGGGCAATCTCCACACAGCCAGCACACATAGGCGACACGTCCCGTGGGAGTCTCAGATATAATAGTCATTCCAAGCAAGACAAGCAACTCTGGCTATATTCTGAGGTGCTACTCTCCTATCTCTCTGATCCCTCCCCCACCCTTCCCAGGCGGCTTCATTAACATTGGAATTGCCTGAGCCAAAGGCAGAACGTCTCTGCGGCGGCTTTGCTTCCCCCCCTTTTTTTTTTCTTTTGGTCTTTTCCTAACCCACTCTTCCAGCCTGAGAGAAGGAACAAAAAAAAAAAAAAAAAAAAAAAAACCAGGGACCAAAAATCCACCCCTAATTGGACTAAAAACACAGAACCAGCTACAGCCAAGCGTATATAATCCAAATCTCAGACTTTCATCCTTACAGGGAACAAGGTGGCGGTTATAACCAACCCAAAGGCAATTCTGATAGGGATCTGACTGCATTTTTTTTTTAGCGGATTTTCTGGAAAACCTAGTTTCCCAGTGATGACTCGGAGACAGCAGTCCATATCAAACCACATAAAGAAGCTGACCTTGACAGCTTCTACAACCCCCCAAACAAAAGAATCAAAATCTTTCCCAAATGAAGATACAATCCTGGAATTATCAGATACAGAATATAAAAAACTAATTTACAGAATGCTTCAAGACATCACAAACGAAATAAGGCAAACTGCAGAAAAAGCCAAAGAACACACTGATAAAACAGTTGAAGAACTCAAAAAGATTATTCAAGAACATAGTGGAAAAATTAATAAGTTGCAAGAATCCATAGAGAGACAACATGTAGAAATCCAAAAGATTAACAATAAAATTACAAAATTAGACAATGCAATAGGAAGTCAGAGGAGCAGACTCGAGCAATTAGAATGCAGACTGGCACATCTGGAGGACCAGGGAATTAACACCAACATAGCTGAAAAAAAATCAGATAAAAGAATTTTAAAAAATGAAGAAACCCTAAGAATCATGTGGGACTCTATCAAGAAGGATAACTTGCATGTGATTGGAGTCCCAGAACAGGGAAGGAGGACAGAAAACACAGAGAAAATAGTTGAAGAACTCCTGACAGAAAACTTCCCTGACATCACAAAAGACGAAAGAATATCTATCCAAGATGCTCATCGAACCCCATTTAAGATTGATCCCAAAACAAAAACACCAAGACATATTATCATCAAACTTGCCAAAACCAAAGATAAAGAGAAAATTTTAAAAGCAGCCAGGGAGAAAAGAAAGGTCTCCTTCAAGGGAGAATCAATAAGTTCAGCCTACTCAGCAGAAACGATGCAGGCAAGAAGGGAATGGGACGACATATATAGAGCACTGAAGGAGAAAAACTGCCAGCCAAGGATCACATATCCAGCAAAACTCTCTCTGAAATATGAAGGCGAAATTAAGATATTTACAGATAAACACAAGTTTAGAGAATTTGCAAAAACCAAACCAAAGCTACAAGAAATACTAAAGGATATTGTTTGGTCAGAACACCAATAATATCAGATACCAGCACAACACAAGGTCACAAAACAGAACGTCCTGACATCGACTCAAATAGGGAAATAACAAAAACAAATTAAGATTAATTAAAAAAAAAATACTTATAACAGGGACTCACGGAAGTCAATATGTTAAAAATCACAATAATCAAAAAGAGGGACTAAATACAGGAGGCACTGAACTGCCATATGGAGAGTGATACAAGGCGATATAGAACAATACAAGTTAGGTTTTTACTTAGAAAAATAGGGGTAAATGATAAGGTAACCACAAAGAGGTATAACAACTCCATAACTCAAGATAAAAGCCAAGAAAAATGGAACGACTCAACAAACATAAAGTCAAACACTACGAAAATGAGGATCTCACAATTTAATAAGAAAAACGTCTCAGCACAAAAAAGTATGTGGAAAAATGAAATTGTCAACAACACACAAAGAAAGGCATCAAAATGACAACACTAAACACTTATTTATCTATAGTTACGCTGAATGTAAATGGACTAAATGCACCAATAAAGCGACAGAGAGTCTCGGACTGGATAAAGAAACACGATCCATCTATATGCTGCCTACAAGAGACACACCTTAGACTTAGAGACACAAACAAACTAAAACTCAAAGGATGGAAAAAAATATATCAAGCAAACAATAAGCAAAAAAGAAGAGGAGTAGCAATATTAATTTCTGACAAAATAGACTTTAGACTTAAATCCACCACAAAGGATAAAGAAGGACACTACATAATGATAAAAGGGACAATTGATCAGGAAGACATAACCATATTAAATATTTATGCACCCAATGACAGGGCTGCAAGATACATAAATCAAATTTTAACAGAATTGAAAAGTGAGATAGACACCTCCACAATTATAGTAGGAGACTTCAACACACCACTTTCTGAGAAGGACAGGACATCCAGTAAGAAGCTCAATAGAGACACGGAAGATCTAATTACAACAATCAACCAACTTGACCTCATTGACTTATACAGAACTCTCCACCCAACTGCTGCAAAATATACTTTTTTTTCTAGCGCACATGGAACATTCTCTAGAATAGACCACATATTAGGTCATAAAACAAACCTTTGCAGAATCCAAAACATCGAAATATTACAAAGCATCTTCTCAGACCACAAGGCAATAAAACTAGAGATCAATAACAGAAAAACTAGGGAAAAGAAATCAAATACTTGGAAAATGAACAATACCCTCCTGAAAAAAGACTGGGTTATAGAAGACATCAAGGAGGGAATAAGGAAATTCATAGAAAGCAACGAGAATGAAAATACTTCCTATCAAAACCTCTGGGACACAGCAAAAGCAGTGCTCAGAGGCCAATTTATATCGATAAATGCACACATACAAAAAGAAGAAAGAGCCAAAATCAGAGAACTGTCCCGACAACTTGAACAAATAGAAAGTGAGCAACAAAAGAATCCATCAGGCACCAGAAGAAAACAAATAATAAAAATTAGAGCTGAACTAAATGAATTAGAGAACAGAAAAACAATTGAAAGAATTAACAAAGCCAAAAGCTGGTTCTTCGAAAAAATTAACAAAATTGATAAACCATTGGCTAGACTGACTAAAGAAATACAGGAAAGGAAACAAATAACCCGAATAAGAAACGAGAAGGACCACATCACAACAGAACCAACTGAAATTAAAAGAATCATATCAGATTATTATGAAAAATTGTACTCTAACAAATTTGCAAACCTAGAAGAAATGGATGAATTCCTGGAAAAACACTACCTACCTAAACTAACACATTCAGAAGTAGAACAACTAAATAGACCCATAACAAAAAAAGAGATTGAAAAGGTAATCAAAAAACTCCCAACAAAAAAAAGCCCTGGCCCGGATGGCTTCACTGCAGAGTTCTACCAAACACTCAGAGAAGAGTTAACACCACTACTACTGAAGGTATTTCAAAGCATAGAAAATGACGGAATACTACCCAACTCATTCTATGAAGCCACCATCTCCCTGATACCAAAACCAGGTAAAGACATTACAAAAAAAGAAAATTACAGACCTATATCCCTCATGAACATAGATGCAAAAATCCTCAACAAAATTCTAGCCAATAGAATTCAAGAACATATCAAAAAAATAATTCACCACGATCAAGTGGGATTTATACCAGGTATGCAAGGCTGGTTTAATATCAGAAAAACCATTAATGTAATCCATCACATAAATAAAACAAAAGACAAAAACCACATGATCTTATCAATTGATGCAGAAAAGGCATTTGACAAAGTCCAACACCCATTTATGATAAAAACTCTCACCAAAATAGGAACTGAAGGAAAATTCCTCAACATAATAAAGGGCATCTATGCAAAGCCAACAGCCAATATCACTCTAAATGGAGAGAACCTGAAAGCATTTCCCTTGAGAACGGGAACCAGACAAGGATGCCCTTTATCACCGCTCTTATTCAACATCCTGCTAGAAGTCCTAGCCAGGGCAGTTAGGCTAGACAAAGAAATAAAAGGCATCCGGATTGGCAAGGAGGAAGTAAAATTATCTCTATTTGTAGATGACATGATCTTATACACAGAAAACCCTAAGGAATCCTCCAGAAAACTACTGAAACTAATAGAAGAGTTTGGCAGAATTTGTTTCTCAGGTTAAAAATAAACATACAAAAATCACTTGGATTCCTCTACATGAACAAAAAGAACACCAAAGAGGAAATAACCAAATCAATACCATTCACAGTAGCCCCCAAGAAGATAAGATACTTAGGAATAAATCTTACCAAGGATGTAAAAGACCTATACAAAGAAAACTATAAAGCTCTACTACAAGAAATTCAAAAGGACCTACTTAAGTGGAAAAACATACCTTGCTCATGGATAGGAAGACTTAACATAGTAAAAATGTCTATTCTACCAAAAGCCATCTATACATTTAACGCACTTCCGATCCAAATTCGAATGTCGTATTTTAAGGGGATAGAGAAACAAATCACCAATTTCATATGGAAGGGAAAGAAGCCCCGGATAAGCAAAGCACTACTGAAAAAGAAGAAGAAAGTGGGAGGCCTCACTTTACCTGACCTCAGAACCTATTACACAGCCACAGTAGTCAAAACGCCTGGTACTGGTACAACAACAGGCACATAGACCAATGGAACAGAATTGAGAACCCAGACATAGATCCATCCACGTATGAGCAGCTGATATTTGACAAAGGACCAGTGTCAGTTAACTGGGGAAAAGACAGTCTTTTTAACAAATGGTGCTGGCACAACTGGATATCCATTTGCAAAAAAATGAAACAGGACCCGTACCTCACACCATGCACAAAAACTAACTCCAAGTGGATCAAAGACCTAAACATAAATACTAAAACGATAAAGATCATGGAAGAAAAAATAGGGTCAACTCTAGGAGCCCTAATACAAGGCATAAACAGAATACAAAACATTACCAAAAATGACGAAGAGAAACCCAATAACTGGGAGCTCCTAAAAATCAAACACCTATGCTCATCTAAAGACTTCTCCAAAAGAGTAAAAAGACCACCTACAGACTGGGAAAGAATTTTCAGCTATGACATCTCCGACCAGCGCCTGATCTCTAAAATCTACATGATTCTGTCAAAACTCAACCACAAAAAGACAAACAACCCAATCAACAAGTGGGCAAAGAAGATGAACACACACTTCGCTAAAGAAGATATTCAGGCAGCCAACAGACACATGAGAAAATGCTCTCGATCATTAGCCATTAGAGAAATGCAAATTAAAACTACGATGAGATTCCATCTCACACCAGCAAGGCTGGCATTAATCCAAAAAACACAAAATAATAAATGTTGGAGAGGCTGCGGAGAGATTGGAACTCTCATACACTGCCGGTGGGAATGTAAAATGGTACAACCACTTTGGAAATCTATCTGGCGTTATCTTAAACAGAAATAGAACTACCATACAACCCAGAAATCCCACTCCTCGGAATATACCCGAGAGAAACAAGAGCCTTCACACAAACAGATATATGCACACCCATGTTTATTGCAGCTCTGTTTACAATAGCAAAAAGCTGGAAGCAACCAAAGTGTCCATCTACGGATGAATGGGTAAATAAATTGTGGTATGTTCACACAATGGAAT
Organism: Elephas maximus indicus; assembly: GCF_024166365.1. Taxonomy (NCBI): domain Eukaryota; kingdom Metazoa; phylum Chordata; class Mammalia; order Proboscidea; family Elephantidae; genus Elephas; species Elephas maximus. Next base: position 45,828,172 of record NC_064823.1, read on the forward strand.
ACTACGCATCGATAAAGAACAGTGACGAATCTGTGAAACATTTCATAACATGGAGGAACCTGGAAGGCATTATGCTGAGCGAAATTAGTCAGAGGCAAAAGGACAAATATTGTATAAGACCACTATTATAAGATCTTGAGAAATAGTAAAAACTGAGAAGAACACATACTTTTGTGGTTACGAGGGGGGGAGGGAGGGAGGGAGAGGTTTTTTTATTGATTAATTAGTAGATAAGGACTGTTTTAGGTGAAGGGAAAGACAACACTCAATACATGGAAGGTCATCTCAATTGGACTGGACCAAAAGCAGAGAAGTTTCCAGGATAAAATGAATGCTTCAAAGGTCAGCGGAGCAAGGGCGGGGGTTTGGGGACCATGGTTTAAGGGGACTTCGAAGTCAATCGGCAAAATAATTCTATTATGAAAACATTCTGCATCCCACTTTGAAATGTGGCGTCTGGGGTCTTAAATGCTAACAAGCGGCCATCTAAGATGCATCAATTGGTCTCAACCCACCTGGAGCAAAGGAGAATGAAGAACACCAAGGTCACACGACAACTAAGAGCCCAAGAGACAGAAAGGGCCACATGAACCAGAGACCTACATCATCCTGAGACCAGAAGAACTAGTTGGTGCCCAGCCACAATCGATGACTGCCCTGACAGGGAGCACAACAGAGAACCCCTGAGGGAGCAGGAGATCAGTGGGATGCAGACCCCAAATTCTCATAAAAAGACCATACTTAATGGTCTGACTGAGTCTAGAGGAATCCCGGCGGCCATGGTCCCCAGACCTTCTGTTGGCACAGGACAGGAACCATCCCCGAAGACAACTCATCAGACATGAAAGGGACTGGACAGTGGGTGGGAGAGAGATGCTGATGAAGAGTGAGCTAATTATATCAGGTGGACACTTGAGATTGTGTTGGCATCTCCTGTCTGGAGCGGGGATGGGAGGATAGAGAGAGTGGGAAGCTGGCAAAATTGTCACGGAAGGAGAGCCTGGAAGGGCTGACTCATTAGGGGGAGAGCAAGTGGGAGTACGGAGTACGATGTATGTAAACTTATATGTGACAGACTGACTTGATTTGTAAACGTTCACTTGAAGCTCAATAAAAGTTAATAAAAAAAAAATCTTTGCAAATTTCAAGGGCAAGAATTGAAAATAATTGTTGTTCAAATTATATTTCTTTAATTACTAGAGACTTTGAATGCTTTTATATGCTTATTGGTCATTCGTATTTCTAAAGAAATGTATTTCTCAAATTAAAAAAACCCAGAAAAATAAGCAGAATGTAAATCAGAAACTGCAAAATGTCTTTTTGAAGCAAATACAGTATTATGTCATTGATGCTGGTTATACAGAGGAGCTACAGTAGGAGAGGGTGTTGGAACACCTTGGTGAAAAGTCTGAAGATATTTAGATTTGTTCCCTTTGGTATTATTTCAGACCAGCTAGGTTAAAAGAATTAATAAATCTACTCACTTTACAGAAACCCTTGGGCGTACTGGTTAAGTGCTACCGTTGCTAACCAAAGAGTCAGCAGTTCAAATCTGCCAGGCACTCCTTGGAAACTCTATAGGGCAGTTCTACTCTCTCCTATAGGGTCGCTATGAGTCGGAATCAACTCGACGGCACTGGGTTTGGTTTTTTTTTTTTTTTGGTATTCACTTTTGTCTGATATAGGTTTTGTATCAATGGAGGAAAGACTAATAATATTTCAATTCTGATAAGTAATTTGTCTAAAGTTCCTAAAGAAACTTGGTTCTAAGAATTTAAAATTCTCTCCTTAAAATCTTGTTTAGATCATTAATTTTTATAGCTAAAGAAAAATTGTTAAAGTGAAAAGCGTTTACTAAGCAAAGATAAATGCTGACAAACCCTTGTTTGAAATACAACAAAATCATGGATTAATGCAGTTTTAATGCATTTCCAATACTTGGTTATTCTGATTTCCTCTCTAGTCACATATTTTCACTGGAATCTGTTTAATAAAGGAGTTACGGGCACTGATTCATTTAGTGTGATTTATCTAGTGATAATACCTTAATTACCCTTCTAGGCAAATTATTTTCTTGAGACTGAATCTAATTTTGGTTAACGCTGTATGTAATTTTAGTTCATTTTCTATATATTTGACAAAGGTAATTATAAGAAAAATATTTTTAAAAATATGGATATATTAATATGAAATGTAGAGAAAATATCACTTCCAGAAGACATCAACATATTTAGTTGGTGTTAGTGAATTATGACCTTGGAAGTTGTAAGAATACTCCACAGTGATTCAGCATCTGTAAGACATGGAAGGGCAAACAGATGCATGGCTAATAGGCTGAGAATTTTGTGTTTTGAGAGGTGAGTAAACGGACAACAATATCTTGCTACCTTAAACATTTTGCCTGGTATACTGGTAACATGGGGACTGGATTAATGGCTTGTTATGTGGGAGAAGATCTAGCCTTTACCTTAACATTTACATAAAATTAAAACTGCACATAGGTATATTTTTAATGTGAATTTTCTAGATCATATGTCTGTATTTTTTCTGAATTTCCTTATCAACAGTTCCTTTCTCTTTGCATAGGCTTGGCTTGAGATAACCAATCCACATCATGCCTACAAAGGAAACAAATTGCCTCTTTTAAGGCTATAAAAATACCAATAAAATTTAAAAAATTGCAGCAGTCAATATTTAAGGATTAAACGAACTTCAAAAGACAAAGGAAACCCTGGTGGTGTAATAGTTAAGTGCTACGGCTGCTAACCAAAGGGTTGGCAGTTGGAATCCGCCAGGCGCTCCTTGGAAACTCTATGGGGCAGTTCTACTCTGTCCTATAGGGTCGCTATGAGTCAGAATCGACTCGACGGCACTGGGTTTGTTTTGGTTTTTGGTTTTTTATAAGACAAAAAAATCAGAAGTATTATAAAAGATCTGAGCTTCTCAAGCTGAACAAAAGGTTGTTTGATAAGCCAATGCTTATATGAACATATATAGTTGGCGATGCAAATTAATACAACTTTCCTGGACAGAGATTTGGCAAATGTATCTATCAAAAGCCATAAATAATGCCTGTGACCCAGTAATTCAACTTTTAAATATATCACCTATGGAAATAAGAAACACAGATAAAGACTAACGCATAAGACACCCATCAAAATCATAATTACATTATAACAAGGAAAAAAAAGAAACATGATTAATGAATAGGGAAAAGATTTATGATAATGTTCAGTGAAGGCAGCATCTATCTAGTATGATTTCAGTGATATTAACATATGTGTAAATATGTATTTGTATGTGTGAATAAACACATAATGACCAAACAGTATTTATCTCTGATTCCTTCTTTATATTATTATGTATTTTTCTATACTGAGCATACATTCGTATCAAAATCAGGAGAGAAAATTATTTAAAACAAAAACAAGGAACAGCAGCAGCAGTAACCCCTTAGTGAAACTCATATTCCACAAAATAGCATAGAATCTTGGGTTTAAATGGGCTGGCAGAATTACACACGTTAGCCTTTTTAGGAATATCAGACAATAATGATTTGATCTAAAGGGTTTATAAATACGATCGATAGTCTTTTTGTCTCTTGGAAATTAAAAATACATGTAGTATCAAATCTCAGCTAAAGAAAATATCATGTAAAGGCAACTCATTATTTAGAGGTTACTAAAAAGCGATTTTTTTATTATCCTGTTTGTTTTTCTTTGTTTTCTAAAAATGCAGAATAAACCAAGGCAAGTCATCTTCATTAGAATTAATCCCTTCAATTATTAACTATTTTGTAAGCACTTGCTATGTGCCAAACATTATTCAAAGCACTGGAGATTTGCAGGGAAGAAAATAAAGTTCTTATCTGAGAGGAACAATGGCATCTCTATTGTGTAACAATGAAGTGTTATGAATAAATTAATATTCATTAAAATGTTATATTTTATAAATACTAGAAAAAAATAGGTTTCTTTGTTTAGCAAAGAATATAAAAAATACCCCCTTTATTTACTCGAAAGCATATACTTTTTCAGTTGAAATCATTTCAGTACTTACCCCAATATTAAACATCCCTGTAAAATACTCCATATTTGCTTGAATGAACCAAATGTTGCTTAAACCTAGTTCATCACTTCTCTTCTTAGCACGAACTAAAGATAATTCCTTGTTTTCTATTAACGTAACCTAGATATCATCCAGAAAACAATAGCATATTCAGTGACATAATTCAGACATTAGGGCAAAGTATTATTAAACCAAAAAACCAAACTCACTGCCATGGAGTCGATTCCAATTCATAGCAACCCTACAGGACAGAGTAAAACTGCCCCATATAGTTTCCAAGGCTATCAATCTTTACGGAAGCAGACTGCCACATCTATCTCCCACAGAGCGGCTTGCAAGTTCAAACCACCGATCTTTCGGGTAGCAGCTACGTGCTTTACCTGTGCCACCAGGTCTCTTGAAGTATTATTACTGTATTTCATATATTGAATAATATAGGAAATATTATGTTGATACCCTATCCTGGGCCCAGGAATATGTCAGATAATGACGTACAAAAACGAACAAGATTCCTGAACACTTGAGGCTCATAATATAGTGATATATAAGTAAAACAGGCAATTGTAACACAGTGTGATAAAAGTTACAATAAAAGGCATATAATGTGTAATGGGAGTGCCCAGGCCTGAGGAGTAAAGAAGCTTTTCACAGGTAGGTAACATATTAATTGAGTCCTGAAAAAACGAATAGAAATTAGCTGGGCAAATGAAGCAGTATTTCAGGCAGAGGGAGAAGTATGTATTAAGGACCAAAGTGAGGAAGAGAATGGTGTGTGTGAAGAAGTGAGAAAATTGGTATAGCTGGGACATGTGTGTAGTGGGGATGGGGTGTGGAGGGTGGAAATGAGGCTGGAGAGGCCAACGGGAGCCAGATCATGTGTGGTAATGCAGAGTAAAGATTGGTGGGGGCAAGGTAGAAAGGAGGGAAACCAGTTAGGAGCCTCTAACAGTAATCCTGAGAACACAGGAGAGGATTATTGGTTTGGAAGGAGAACAGTGGGTAGAGTTTTGTCACTTTCATCGTTATCATTCCTAGTTCTACAATTATTCTGTCCTTATGCTTGTCTTTGTGGAAAATTCAAATGTTCTTTTGTGTAAAAATCCTGTCAGAGTAATAATTGGTGGGAAAGGCTTTCCAGCCTTTCTTCTAGTCAAGACATCCCTTTTCCAGCTTCAGCCTCTCTAAACGTCCAGAGAACTGTTAGGAAGGGAGAAAGAACACTAGATCCTTGACTCTACTCCAGGGTTCTACTTTATGAGGTCTCTTCCTCTTACTCCAATCATGAAATCGTTGCTTTCCTTAATAACGAAACAGGCACCTGTCTGTTTCTCAAAGAATAATGACCCCACTCCCTTCACTGCGTTCTATCTCATTCAATTTATGAGTTCTTCCACATTTTTTCCACTATAATAAGTATGTAATTAGTTCCTACCTACAGACCTCCCAAGCAAAGAATATGACTGAGTAGAATTTGTATTAAAAAAAAAAAAAAAAGATGACCCCAAGTTTCAGACTTTGTGTTAAAAGATAAACACCGGAGGAATTGATTTAATATGGCAGAAGACTAATAATAGTACAGACTTCTAAGACACTATAGCAATGATTGAATAAATTATGGTACATTTACTCAAAAACATGATGTAGTTACTAAAAAATGATATTTAAAAATAGTGGCAATAGAGAAGAGCTTTATATACATATTGAGAGAAAACAGGGGACTAAAATCATGTTAGTATTTTTAGAATCTGTGACAATGTGCAACCACATGGACAATGACTTAATGGGAACATTGCAGAGAAAAGCATTTAATAGGTCAGTGTGGTAAATTGTGGGTTTGTTTATTTTTTTCTTTAAATTTTTTTATTGTTACAATTCTGATGCAATGAATAAAAATTAGCATACTAAAGAAATAAAATAAAAATTGCTCAGAAGGTGTTAGGAGCCAGTATTTCCGGTATAAAACTGTGCTAAAAATTTGGCTAGTTTCATTATAATGATTTTATTTAACGATGGAATAGTTATTTCTTTTAAAACTATTTTAAAATAAAATCTTTTTAAGAATTAAAATTGTACTTTGATTCTACTTTACTTTTTTTTCCCTTAAGATTCTGAATCTTAGAAGTATACTTCAAAGAAAAAAGAAAAAGCCTGAGCCACATATTTGACCTGGGTGGATGATTATAAACTCAAAGAACAGGGCATAAGCCAGACTTGGCTAAATGAATTCTGTAGTTTTCCAGTGTTTCCTTTTATCTACTATTCAGACGTTACCTGGCATGATGGCAGCATGTGAGCAAGCACAATTCCAACATGGCCCTGGAAAAGTTAAAAGAAAGGAGCAAGTTACCTTCACTCCCTATGGGTTTTGCTCATTCTGAGACAACAATCTTGCCAAAGAAAAACACAACCTTTAATGTAATAAAGTACATAATCTTGGAAAGACTGAAAAGGACAAAAGGAGAGATATAATACCCCGCCACTGCAGAAATCCACAATTCTGTCACCAGGTCTGGCTTGATTTTTCACCATATAGACAAGGTTGTTTAGCTGCTGCTGCTTCCTCAGTGCTCGATCACTGGACATTTTACCTGGGAGTGACAAGAGAGGAAGAAAATGAAACGTTATGAGGAACCAAGAAGACACGTTTAGAATTGACTACCAGCATACAGGAGGAGGGGTGAATACCTATGTGAAAGAATGGATGACAAAGCCCACATAATGGAATATGAGAGGCTGGAACCCTGAGATGAACTCTGTTTCTGCGTATTTTACTTTTATTCCTATCCAAATTTTCTTTCAATAGCCATTGAAAACAGATCTGTGAAAAATGTCTTCTTATGAGTTGAAACAATAAGTGAAACATTAAGTTTAGAGTCATAAACAATGTTAAATGTTCAAGAAATATTTGCCAAATGAATAAAAAATAACAGTAATATTTCATCCCTGTAGCCCATTCAGAGATACATTGTGAAGTTTACCTAATTTTAGCACATTCCTTAAATCTACTTGGAGAAAAGAGATCTATAATAAATAAAAATACTTTTATTATTTAACTGGCATATCCTTGAACTCTTAATTCTTCCAGTTAGGAAACATAGAAGCCTTGGAACACAGGTGTCACCCTGTCTGAAATACATCAGTGGTTACTGTCTTTAGGGAGAAATTGGATTTCCCTTTTCTGCTTTGAAGCTTCCTTTCCTCAGAGTCAGACACAGAAATTTAGTGCAATTAGAGATTAAAGATAGGGCACTTCCAAGTATGAAATGCCTGGGGCCTAGCAGCATGAAAACATCTTAACTTTCCTGTCAATAACCGCTAGTCTAATCCACAAAAATACCTTCAGAAGGAGGAAGTTGCTTGTTTTTACATATTTCAAATGTGCTTTTAACAAAAGTCAGATGAAGAAAATGTAAGAGGGCTGATTTCAGTAATAGAGATAAGGGGGAAAAAACATAGATAATCCTTTTGGTTCGATCAAAAATTATTTAAAGACACTAAGGTTTCCCTACTCCATTTTCATAGAAAAATAGTGTGGATTTTTTCCTTCCCTTTTCTGTTTTTCTTTTCTAACTTATGTTATTAAACTGAAATTAAAACAACTTTGGAAAAATTTATATTGTAGGAAAAAATAGAAAATGTGGACAAAAAAGATCTACAGGAGAAAAAAATCTATAATCTCATAATTTGGAGGTATCATTTCTGTATATATGAACTTCCAGGCAATAGTCATATCCATACATTGATAATTTTCTAGCCAGCATATAAAGCATGTATTATAAATATATTTCCATGTCAGTGCATTTATTTCTATACTTTTAAGTTGTAATGGCAATATAGTACTCCATTGACCATATGTACCATAATTTATTTAATCAGTTCCCTATTGTTGGACATGTATGTAGGTTTTTCTTCCTTTTTTCTGCTATTAATAATGATGTAATCATCATCGTACAGCTGCATCTTTGTGTATGTTGTTAACTGTTTAGCATAGCCTAATGTGAATCTCAACTAGGAACGGCATTTATATACACAGTCGAGTGACTTTATCTGTGAAGACAGACTTATGTAGCTTTTAAAGGAATTACGTTCATTGCTCTCTAATAATATAATTGTAAAATTTTAAACACAGAGAAAGTGATAGACATTGTAATTCCACCCTTCTTGGATAACCATTCCTAAGAGGCTAGGATTTTTTTTTACAGATTTTTAATCATATATAAACTTCCATTCATATATTTTCTCATAAATGAGATCATGCTATATATATATGTATATATATTTACACACACAGATATATACACATATACATCATTTTTATGGCAACACATATAGATCTACCATTTCTAACAGGATTTGATGGTTTAGCTATGCCATCAAATTGACAAATCATTTAAAAGATCTTGAGGTTGTTTCTAGTTTGTCCTCTTATAAATGATGCAAAATTAACACTTTTGTACATATGTCTGAGCACTTGCCTGTTTTTTTTTAAGAATAAATTACTAGGTGTAGAATTGTTAGAGTCAAGAGTATGTTTATGTGAAATGTTGATACATGCTGCTAGCTGTTATCTGCTTAAATTCGTATAATCCAAATGATGATCCCAGTCTTCAAACCCACTAAAAGTGTATGGCCATTCCCTAGCCCCCGTGACAATAACATTTTTTCCCAACATCTTATGACAATGTACAAACATATAGCTAAGCTGAAATAATCTCAGAGTGAATGCCTCTATAACCTCTAACCAGCTAACCAGTTGCCCTCAAGTTGATCTCAACTCATGGTGACCTCATGTGTGTCAGCGTAGAGCTGAGCCCCGTACGATTTTCAGTGGTTGACTTTTCGAAAGTAGATCATCAGGTCTTTCTTAAGAGATGCGTCTGGGTGAACTTGAATGTCCAGTCTTTCAATTAGCAACTGAGGGCATTGAACATTTGCACCACCCAGGGACTCCAAACCTCTACCTAGATTCTACCATTCACAATTCACTGTACTTTATTTATTATACATCTACCCATCTATCCATCCCTTTATCCATCTTATATTTCTGAAAGCAATGCAAATTTGATTTGGAGGAGGAAGAATAGGAATAAGGAAGAGGAGGAGGAGGAAAAGAAAAGTCGGAGGGCACAAAAGCACTTCTGAGTCCTTTTGGAGCTCTGGAATCATAAATTCTTCTGTAAAATTTAGGGCATTCAGCTGGAGCCACCAAGAGGCAAGGAATAGGCACAGGCATTTCTGTCTTTGCTGTTTGTAGAGTTCTGACAGTTCTCAGCCACGGCATTTTCATGAGGGTCAAAGAATTATCTCTTTGCTATGAACAAAGAGATAGAAAAATAAAATGTATTAAATGGAATATCTTTTAGCAAGTTCTGCACCGTATTTCTATTAGAAATTTAGAATTACCTAACTTTTTCCTATCTGTTTCAAAAGCAAATGTTCATGAAGCTCGGTTTTTCTTGCTAGGACTGCTCGAGTGAAGGCTGAAGGCAAAGAGGTACTTCTCAGGGTTGTGTTTAAGTAGAGAGACTATTAAGCTGCACATAATATTCACAGAGGCTGAGCTAAAAATATGCCAGCAAGACGCCCAGATGCTTTATGGAAAAGTAGTCTCTATTAAAACATTCCCTCTCCCCATTCCAGTTTTATAAACATTATGAAACCCCTGGAAACATGAACCAAATCTCAAATACTTGAGAAAGTGGTATTTTGGGATATGGTACTAATTTAAAAATCAAATCCTACTTTCTATTTTACCCAGTATCCTTGTGCCTGAGATACCATGTACAAGCATAAAATTACAACCTAGTTTTAGTTTGACTAAAAATGGTGATTCTTGAGGTGTCGTCATGGAAAAAGAAACCCAAGGATTCAATGTTTTTATACAAATGATCTCATTTGTTCTGTGATGTCAATCTCCCATAATGGAGTTTTTTCTTTGTTTTTAATTCTAGTTAGGAGGAACCCGATTATTTAGACAACATTAATGTTGGTTGTATTAACTCCCACACCCCACCACCGCCACCAAAAAAAAAAAAGTACAAGGGTACAGGAACAAATTTTTAAGCTAAGGAAGAGCCCTGTTGCAACACCAGCACTTTTGGTAGGTCCAAACCATCTGATCAGGCAAAAAAAAAAAAAAAAAACCTATGGAAAATGTGTACATGTGCAGCCAGGACAGGGACTCCCTATTGAGGAATTTATGCCTTAGATTAGGCTGCTCTTCATTTCTTGTTTCTTAGCCTGAAGCAATAAATTATTTTGCATGTTATAACTTACTTGTGAAAGGAAAATGTTCGGGTGCTTGGATACATATCAGATTTCTTTACTAAAGATTCTTTTGTTGTTTTGCTTTTCAAGCATTTCTTTGTGATATAACATACCTATCAAGCTCTGTGAATTTTTAAAAATATAATTAGATATGTAGACAAAGAAAAAGGTTAAAACTAATGGTTTTAGGGATTTTTAGAAATAGCGTTTTGGTGTGATAAGCTATAAAATCAAGAGAGCAAAACCATATTTCTTCAACAAAGATATATGTAGTGTGTACTACTCTTCTGAAGAAGGTGCACGATAATTAAATAGAGAAGTTGGCACTGATAGGACCTTTGGCAGGTGAGGGGGAAGGTGGGAACCACAAATCTTAATGCTTCCAGAGGCCTGATTAACAGCATTAAGAAAGAACAAGTTGATGAATGGCCACTTACTATGCTTTACAGGGGAGTGGCCAGTGAAGCCTGGGTTTCACTCCCACGATAGCTATGGTTTTCATGCTTGGAACAGTTATTAAAGCACCACAATGGGCTCAAACATACCAATGATCATGAAGATGGCACAGGACTGAGCAACACTTTCATTCTTTTATAAATAAGGTCTCCATGAATCAGAGCTGACTCAATGGCACCTAACAACAACAACAACATGGCCAGTACTTGTCTACTTGCTGAGGACCAAACCAAAACCAAACCTGTTGCCGTCAAGTTGATTCCAACTCATAGCAATTCTATAGACAGCGTAGAACTGCCCCATAGGATTTCGAAGGAGTGGCTGGTGGATTCGAGCTGCCATATCCTTCTTTAGTGGTTAAGAGCAGCTGAGCTCTTAACCACTAAAGAAGGATATGACATAATCTCTGTCCTTAAGGATCTATGATGGTATCTAAAAAGTTGTGTATCTACACACACACACGTAGATCACAATAATTGGGATAAAAAATATATGAAGTGTTAATTATGTGAAAAGGTACGTGCACTGACATTAAAGGCCTAACTGCCTGAGACGTAAGAGAAGGCTTCATGGAGACTTGGGGCATTCAGCTGAGTCTTAAGAAGTCACAGAAACTTGTCAGATAGAATAGCCTGGAAAAGGCATACCATGAATTATATGGCATATTTAAGAAAAATCTTCAATTAGCTCACTTGGGCTTCAAACAAGAGCTCAGCAGAGAAATGGGAGAACACAAGATGGGCCAAAAATAAAGGAAAACCAAGATGGAAAAGGGGATTGCTTGTTACCCTGCCTCTCTGTGCGCCGGGGAAAGCACGGCCTTGCTTTAATATTTAAAATGCCTAGAGTGTCTTAGAGACAAGTTTTATTCTGAATAAATATGACTGTCACCTTTACATTATTACATACTAAGGATGTCCTTTTATAAATGCTAGTCTGCATCATTTTTATCCTGTATAGACTATATCCTCAACTTAGATAGGATTATCCATCCAAAAATTCTCTGAGACATTCAACCTCAACTGATACTAGTTGACATTAAGTGATTTAATTAATAAAATGAAATGGATTCGATTGAACTAATTGAATCATTTTGAGCCCTGGTGTTCTACATTAAGAAATCCCCTGGACTCCTTATTGAATTCTCTCTCTCCCTCTCACTCTCCTTCCCAGGTTCCTCTTCCCCTGGTATACTCCTTAAATGCTATGTCCACCAGGTTCTGTCTTGGAGCCATAGCTCATCACAGCATACTTTACCTGGGTATGCTGCTAAAGTCTCTTCCAAATCTACCTGTTAAAATGTTTCTCCTTTGCTCAAAACTCCCTTAAAATCTCCCTCCTGCCTTAAAAACAAAATCTTGACTTTTTGGCAAGAAAACAAGGCCTTTAATAATCTGGACCCTGGTTGTTCGCCAGTCTCACCTTCTGCGACTCTCTTAAACATACCCTTTGCTCCAGCCCCTCTGAACAACTGACAGTCCCCTGACCTTGCCATGCTTCATGAGCCTGTATCTTTCTTTGATCTGCTCCCTTTGCTTGAAAACTATTTCATTGATTGAGGCCCTCAAAACCACATCATTTTTTCTCACTCCAGTCTGATTCAGAACATATATTACTTTATAATTAAAAAAAAAAAGACAAAGGAGAAAAAAGTTATTTTTTAAACTCATTGTCACAACCCCGAAGAACTAATCTTTCATATTATAAAGCCCATTACTGTTAACCAGCGAAAAAAAAAAAAAATCTTATAAAATGATACCTAAGCACAATTCATTGTAATAAATCCTGAAAGAGACCTATTAGCTGAAATTGCTTCAGTCTCCTTGAAATAGATGATTTTTCCTGGAGCTACATAAACATGGGCCCAATTAAATGGACAGAGTATTAGAACACAGATAGGCACATAATAGATGCAAAATATAAAGTTTAATGAATGAATTTTCTCTGCATTTATAACTTAAACTGTGTTTTAAGGCAGTATGCCAATTATTTGCAGGCACAATGTATGAAAACAAGTTAGATACCAATGATATGCCTGTATCTGTTGAAATACTAAAAAGAAGTCAACTATGAAACAGTGTTTTAAGTAGGGATGGAGACGTTTCTGAAAAATTTTGTGAGGGAACGATAAAGCAGTCATTTGTATGAAACTAAGAGGCAATATAAAGTTTACATTTTAGGTTAGGGCAACTTTCTTTTATATTATGGGGAGGACTTATTAGAAATATTAACATTCAGTATACTTCTTTCAATTTTATATTTGTTAAAGCCAGATAGAGGGTAGCATCACTAATCTTCCTAGCCATGCTGACCTCAGAGTGGCAATGTTCTTGCAACATCTATACTAATCACCTGATGCCTCGCCTGCCCATTCGCCCTCCACTCACACAACACACAGTCCAGTCTATGAAATCAACAACAGTGTAACGATGTTTCAGTCTGGCAGATCTGTTATATGCTATTAGAACATGCGATAATTATGAACTGAAAAGATCATAGAATTCAGTGGAAAATCAAGATATTAGTACAGGCTAATTTATTCCTACCTAAATTGAACAATAATGAACTCATAAATATCTTTCTCAAACAACCATTCAATCAGTGAGCCAACCAACCAACTTGGCCTACGTGCAACTGTTTTAGAAGATGTTAGGAACATAAAGATATATAACACTTGGTTTCTGCCCTTGATGAACTTATACCTTGTTTTAATTAGCATAAAACATATTTGAGGTTGGAAATGTATTTTACTAACCACAGTGTACAAGTTATTTTATAATAAAACTTTAACAACCACGTTGTTGTTGTTGTTAGGTGCCATCGAGTCGGTTCCGACTCATAGCGACCCGATGCACAACAGAAACAAAACACTGCCTGGTCCTGCGCCATCCTTACAATCGTTGTTACGCTTGAGCTCATTGTTGCAGCCACTGTGTCAATTCACCTCCTTGAGGGTCTTCCTCTTTTCCGCTGACCCTGTACTCTGCCAAGCATGATGTCCTTCTCCAGGGACTGATCCCTCCTGACAACACATCCGAAGTATGTAAGATGCAGCCTCGCCATCCTTGCCTCTAAGGAGCATTCTGACTGTACTTCTTCTACGACAGATTTGTTTGTTCTTTTGGCAGTCCATGGTATATTAACAACCATAACTTAAGAAAATCCAAATATCTTTTTATCAAGCTTCTAAAAGACTGATAATACCTTCCGTTTAAATGATGCTTTGCAATTTATTAAGCATTTGCATATTTGATGTATCATTTAATCCTCAACACTCTGTCAGGTTGTCAGGGTGGATGGCATTTTACAAATAGTACACTGAGCCCTAACAAGGTTAAATCACTTGCTCAAAGACACACAACTGGTAAATGGTGAAGCTGGGATGGAAACTAGGTTCAGGTTCAGTCTTCTTTCCTGTATGTTCTGTTATTTCTTAAACAGACAACTTTGATTAATTGTGATTTCAGAATTTCAGTGCTGGTATCTTTTTTGTGTGTGAGAGGTCAAGGAAACTAGGTGTTTTCTGGCAAAGAAATGTATGATTTCCCTAGTAATTATGTCTGAGGGAAAAAAAAGTTTAATTCTACACAATCAGTCATTAATGCATTTTATTTTAGTTTTCTCTCTAAATAAAATTTCTAAGACCTGGCTTACTAGTAAAAACAATCAATTTAAGTTCTGAACTTGGGAATTTTGGAATATATCACTAAGGCATTATCTAGAGGTCCCATAAGTCACTCTGTTTAATGAACTGACCTTTGGGTGTCACCCTTTCCAGAAAGAGGCTATTTTTCCACCGTGGAACTAAAACAACCTTTTTGATTTCATAGAAAAGTGACATGGAGGAGGCCGAGCAATCAATTTGTTACAAAATTGGATAATCCAGGAGGAAAGAAATAAAAATAGATTGGAAAGATCTTTCATGTTACAGTACTATAGGTGTTCACTAAAAATAGCATGCACCTTCACCTTTCCATATGCAATGCTAGAGCATCTTTTTTAAAAAACCGGCAACTAAAAAATCTTTTAGGCAAAATGCTGGATTGAGGGGCAAAGGTTGAAGAAAATATAGTCACATTATTTACCAAATCAAAGCTTTTGTTTATAGCATGGCTTCGATATAGTGAATAATGAAAATTTTAAAACCTTCTAATTCTTGCTACTTTTTTCCTGAAGATGAGTAAAACATTTTGACATCAGAATACCAGAACCCAAGGGTTAATTGAACACGTGTATTTTCATTTTGTTTAAAAATGGTTTATACCACACAAAGTAAACATGACTTTGCTCTGGTATTTTGGTATTTTAAAAAAAAAAAGTTCACAAAATCTTCCAGGTTGCCCATAAGATCAATCTGAAAGTCTTTTAGAAAAAAAGCTAACTCTAGAAAATATTTAAGTATCTTTTTCTTTTCCCTCTTTTTCACAGGCTTAAGTTAGCAACAATATTGTATTTTAATAGTTTCATTAACTGATATGGTTGAAACTGACTAGGTGAATAGTGTAGATGATATTAGGCAGTCAGGGAAAGCCTCATTGAGCAGGTAATCTTTAAACTGATACCTCAACAGCAAGAAGCTAGCCATGAGAAGACAAGAGACAAAGCATTCCATACAGAAGGAACTGTTGATGCAAAAGTCATTAGGTGAAAAGGAACTAGCAGTGTTTGAGGAACATGACTGTAATTGTTAATATTTATCCTCATCACTTGTTGTTATTCCAGCTCATTGGTGACTCCATGTGTGTAGAGTACAACTGCTCCATAGGGTTTTCAAGGCTGTGCCCTTTTGGAAGCAGATTGCCGGGTCTGTCTTCTGAGCGCCTCTGGGTGGATTCAAACCATCAACCTTTCAGCTATTGTAGAGCACTTAACTGTTTGTGCCACCCAAGTCATTGAAAAGATATTCTTATTTGCTGGTATCAGCACTACTAAATGATTACTTGTACTAAGCACATATGTTTTTATTTCAGTCCTTTTCATAACAGCTCAGCGATGTCGGTGTTCTTACCCCATTGTCAGATAAATAAACTGAAGCAAACAAACAAAAGAATGAGGTAACTTGCCTTGTTCACAGAGTTACTACATGGTGGAGCCAGAATTTGAATCCTGACAGTCTCACTCCAAGGCCTGTGCTCTTATCTATCTTCCCATGAATTTTCAAAAATTTCTTTTATCACAAATCCTTATCGGGAAACCATTTTTTAAAAGGGCTCGAGTACATGTAATACTATCAATTTGTCTATTAAATAAAGTTTACTATCTTTTAAAGAAAAGAATACAAAGAGTTTTTATTTACCCTAGTAGGCACTATGCTGCCTTCAAGGTCCCTGGGTGGCACAAAAGGTTTATGCTCAACTACTAACCTAAAGGTTGGCAGTTGGAACCTACCCGATGATACTGTGGAAGAAAGGCCTGGCAATCTAACTGCATAAAGATTACAGCCAAGAAAATCTTCTGAAGCAGTTCTACTCTGTTACACATGGAGTTGCCTTGACTCAGAACTGACTCGACGGCAACAGGTTTATTTTGGTTTTGGATGGTATACCTAGTGTGTTTCATCTGTATTTCTGACACCAGAGAAATTTTCAGCATTATTGAAAAATCGTCCTTCTGTATTTTGATAATATTTAATTCCAAACTCAAAATCAGCATGACAGACATGCTAAAGTCTATTTTCCAGGGAAATGTCACACAGTGGAAGTGCTGGAGTTGAAGTATGTCTATAAAGCATATGTCATTGTTTTGATTTAGTTAGAAAAATAAAAAAGCTAATCGGGACATATAGTCGTGGTGGATATACATCCAGGACAATCGCTCCTTCTGGCTGGGGCCAAAGTTCAATAAATACTAATACTTCTATGTCATCACATCTAAATTTAGACTTTTAAATTCAGATGTACCTGTCAATAGCTGGTTAAAAACTTAGAGTGCGGTCATGCACAAGCAGACAAATGTAAACCATCCAACCAACCAACCAACCAAACAAACAAAATAATCACAACACTCTTGACATTTACTTATTAACGGAATATTTCTAGATTCAAATGATCATTAAATAGAATTTTCAGAAACACAGAACAGAAGTACTTAGAAGTAAATTAACTGCAAGAAACAAACTGAGGATGGGTAAATTTTTTGCACCAGAGAGGTGTATCTAAATTCTGTTTATCTCTCTCAGCTCTCTCATAGTTTAAAATACCACATCTACTCCAGTGACACCCAAATCTATAGTTCAGCTAACACCACTCTCTGGAACTCAGGATCAGATCTCGGTCAGATTGTCCACTTGCATCCTGAATATATTTGCCTCAAACCAAACATGTCCATAAACTGAATTCATTTATCTTCCATCATGAAACTTGTTTCTTTTCTGGTATCTACTTGCTAATGGTACCATCATTATTCATCATCATTTTCTCCAACAAAAGGCATATATATTCTTACTTCATACTCTTATTATTTCTCACTTTTACTACTACAACAGCTCACTAATTGACATTCTGTCCTATATTCTCATCTGCTCATGTCCATCCTTTCAAAATTCAAATGTGCTCATACTACTTTCTTTTTTAAGTCTTCAATGGCTCCCCACTGCTGATAGGATAGATTTTTAACACTGAGACTTCATTGTCTCATTCAGCTCATTTCCTGCCACACTTTTGCTCCCACACACTCACTATCCTCTGGTTACATGGAACTATCAGTTATTCTCCCAACACATCTTGTTCCATCACCTTTATAAGGTCTTAAACATGGTAATTCTTTTGATGTGAGTACCACTAACCCAGAAATTCCAAATTGTTTACGGAACACTAATCCCTGAAGATATTAAGGGATATCGATAGAAAATAAAAAGTGGGTTCCACCATTGGGTAGCTTTGGAAAATTCATATATTAACCCATTTCTAGAGAATTACAATGTCCATTAGTATAGTAAAGCCTCTACAGAGTCTTATAGTATAGAAACTGGTTTGATTTAGATTAACACAGTGTTTCCCAAAATTACATGATGCCTGAATGCTTTTCTATTTAATTCTCTTTAGGAACTATTTCAGCAACTCTGTTTAGGAAAAACTTTTTTATCCTACCTCTTTGCCTAAACATGCCTATTCATCCTTCAAAATCCAGATCCAATGAACACAGTGAGTCAACAAAGACACTGACAAGAGTCTTTAGACTACAAGCCCTTCCATCTCAGGGCAACTGTATTTTCCAGAGACTTCCAGAAGTTACTTAACACACAAAACCCAGTCCCTTGGTACCAAACCAAAACCCACTGCCATCGAGTCGATTCCAACTCACAGAGACCCTATAGGACAGAGTAGAACTGCCCAATAGAGTTTCCAAGGAGCACCTGGCAGATTTGAACTGCTGACTTCTTGGTTAGCAGCCGTAGCACTTAACCACTATGCCACCAGGGTTTCCATAGTCGGGCTCAAGTCACTGAATCAGCAATATAAAGGGATAAAAGGTGTCAAAAATATTTTTTTTTCTTGAAATTGAGAATTTTAAAAGCTGTATTTAGAAGCTCAAAGACTTTGGGTATTATGTTTCTTTGAATATTAATTCAGAAAACAAAATGACACTTTAATGTAAACTTTTTGCAGTATTCTGAGAACAGAGTCATAAGTTGTGTTCCTTACAGTTAAAGCTGATACATTGTTTAATCATATACTGAAACAGCTAATTGCTTATGAGAACTCTTGAAGATAACGCAAGAGTTAACATTTCTGGATACCCAGTGAAATATGCAATATAAATATGTAAATACTCTCCTTACTTAGGTGGACAAGGAACAGCCCTAAAATGTATCATCCGATGTTGGAGACACAGACACGGTAGCATGAGAGCATTTATAAGTAACAACCACTCATCCACAAAACCACAAAACACGCACGCACAGGGATTTCTTCTCTCTTTAAAACAAGGATGTATACCTCGGTCACTTCCAAGAACTGCTTATGTATATTCCCTCTCATTATTTAAATACACAGAAAAACAAAACATATAGAACAAAAAATACCAGAGAGACAATGGTTAGCTAGAGTTTACTCTAGTTTTATAAAATAGGTGATTACTTCTACTTTCAAGCTAATAAAAAGAGTCCAGAATTTTTTCCCTTCATTAGCTAATAGAAAACAGACTTGGGGTCCCTGGGTAGTGCAACAGTTAAGCACTTAACTACTAGCCAAAAGGTTGGCAGGTAGAACCCACCCAGCAGTGCTTCAGAAGACAGGCCTGGCAATCTGCTTCTGTAAGGTCACAGCCTTGAAAACGCTATGGGGCAGTTCTCCTCCGTATGCGCGGGGTCGCCATGAGTTGGAATCAACTCTACGGCAACTAACAACAGCAGACTTCCTAGGGGATTATGTAGGACATTAAAACAAATAAAAACAGTTGTCCTAATGTATTTTAGAATTCATAAATGATTTAGTAAAAGATCATGTGTTTCATTTATAATAAAAGAAACAACACTAGCTTACCATATGAGAATTGTATCCAAACACTAAAAAAGACATACTAGGAATCCATTAATTTATATAACCTATAAACAAAAACACAACTCCTTTGCAAAAATACACTTTGAAAAATCGTAAACAATGTTTCAAGAGGAGAGAAGAATAGTTATAAAATTAAGACTTTCACTGGAGCTGGGGAAAAAAAAGATTTCGTTTTCCATCATTAATAGAAGAGTGGAAGGAATTCAACAGTCGATTCAATGAATACTTATTAGGTACCTTTTGTTTTTATATGTACCACGCACTGTGTAAGGACTGGGGATACAGTAGTCTTTGCTGCCACGGAGCACGTGTTATTTGGGGGTAGACAGGTGATATACACAAACATAAACACTATCAGGGTCTAAGAAGAAAAATAAAAAGAGAAGGGAACAAAGAGTAAGGGAGAGGAGACTTATTTTTAGATAGGATGATCCAAAAGGGCCTCTCTGATAAGGTGGCATTTGAGATTTGAATAAAGTAAGGGAATGAGGTATATGGATTATTTGGGAGAAGAGTTTTCAAGATAAAGGAAATAACAAGTACAGTTATTGAGTAGGAAACTGGCAAAAGAGAAGATCAAAAAAGTAGCCAGGGGCAGAGTTTTAACACGGGCTTTACAATCTAAGGAAGAACTTTGGTTTTATTTTGAATTTGATCGGTTTTCTGACATTATTTGATTTACATTTTAGGAGGATCTTTATAGGTAAGCAAGGGTAGAAGCAGGGAGTCCAACTAGAACACCACTGCCTTAGTCAAGGCCAGACATGATGGTTGCTTGGACTAACATTGTAGCAATGGAGGTGATGAGACATGATTGGGTGTGGTACATATTTAAAAAATAGAGCTGACAGAATT
This sequence comes from Elephas maximus indicus, assembly GCF_024166365.1. NCBI lineage: Eukaryota > Metazoa > Chordata > Mammalia > Proboscidea > Elephantidae > Elephas > Elephas maximus. Next base: position 45,848,319 of record NC_064823.1, read on the forward strand.
TGGTAACGGATTGGATGTGGGGAGTAAATGAAAGAGAGGAATCAAGGGTGACTTCAGAGTTTTTTGCTTGAGCAATTAGAAGAATTGAACTGCTATATATTGAGATACAGTAGAGGTCTGAAGATAAAGCTCTGAGATTTTTCAATGTTTTTGGAAGCTGAAGAACTAGCAAAGGAGACTGACATGGAATCATTCTACTTATTTCCAAGAGGCCAAGTAAAGAAGGTATTTCAAGGAGAAGAGAATGATTACCTTTGTCAAATACAGATGATACATGAAGTAAAATAAGGACTGAGACTTGTCTGTTAGATTTAGTAAACAGAAGTCACTGGTGACCTTGACACCAGCAGTCGTGTTGAAATGGTAGAGCAGAAGCCTCACCTAACTAATACACACAGAAGGCATACTGGAAATAGAAATCACCACCTTATAATGACCACAGTAATAATTGATTTAGGTAAGAATCATTGATGAGTGCCAAAACAAGACAGTCTCAAAGTAGTTCCCCAGAGATTACTTATTATTCCATAGGGAAACCAATGTCTTTACAATAGAGAAATCTGACAAAGTCTTAAATAATCAAACTTAACACTAATAAGGCACCAAACTGATATCACGTGCCCCCTGGTGTGATGCACTCAGAGGGATACACCATCAGCTATGTAGTATTATTGCCAAAAATATTTAGGAGTCATTCTATCGTAGTTTTGCCAAGTTTGTTTTTGTGGTTAGTTGCCGTCAAGTTGATTCCGACTCATGGCAACCCCATGTGTTACAGAAAAGAACTGCTCCATAGGGTTTTCTTGGCTGTGATCTTAATGGAAGCAGATCACCAGGCCTTTTCTTCAGTGGTACCACTGAGTGGGTTGAACTACCAAACTTTGGGATAGCAATCAGCACCACCTAGGGATCTGCCGATAATTTAGCCTTTGTCTAATAGAGAAAACCATTAGATAAATCTAAATTGAGGGCATTCTGCAAAATAACTGGCTTAGATTCTTAAAAAATATCCATGTCATAAAAGACAAAAAAATTTAAAAGGTCAAAAACTGTTCTAGATTAAAGTAGACTGTCGTGGATTGAATCGTGTCCCTCAACAAGATATTTTGAAGTCCTGACTCCTGTACCTGTGAATATGACTTTGAAGAAACAGGGCATTTTCCTCACAGATGTTATCAGTTAAGTTAAATGAAATCATACCAGAGGAAGATGGGTCCTAACTCTAATCCTTTCTGAGCAGTATATAAAACAGGAGAACAGACATGGAAATAGAATCACACACAGGGGGAAGACAGACACCATGATGGAGGCAGGTGCATCTATAAGAGGAATGCCAAGGATTGACAGCAACCAGGAGAGGGGCATGGAACAGGTCCTCTCTCAAAGCTTTCAGAGGAGTCGACATGACTAATAACCTAATTTGGACTTCTAGCCTCTATAACCATGAGAAAATAAATTTCTGTTCTTGAAACTACCCATCTTGTAGCATTTTGTTATGGTCGTCCTAGGAAACTAAGAGACTAAAGAAATATCTAATGTTGTTGCTGCTGTTAGGTGCCGTCAAGTTGGTTTTGACTCACAGTGATGCTACAGGACAGAGTAGAACTGCCCCATATGGTTTCTAAGGAGTGGCTGGTGGACTTGAATTGCTGACCTTTTGGTTAGCAGCCAAGCTCCTAAGCACTATGCCACCAGGGCTTTGTAATACTGGCAATGCATAATCCTTGATTGTATACTGAATATGAACAGAGAAAGTGACAGTGCTATTGGACAATTGGGTAATTTGAATATGAGCAACATATCAATGGCACTGGGTGGGGATTAGGTAATACTACTGTATTTGTGTTAAATTTCCAGTGTGTGATCATCGGTCTCCGGTTATATAGGAAAATGTCCTTAGGAGATAGATGCTTAAGTGTTTTGGGGGTGATGAGTCACAATGTCCACGAATAACTCTCAAATGGTTCAGGAAAAATGTATGTGTGTTGGATAAAGAGATAAAGCAAGTAAAACAAAATAGTAACAACTCTTAAATCTAGATGAAGGCCTACATATAGGTATCCATTGCACTGTTTTCGCAACTTTTTTTTTTTTTTATAGGTTTGTAACTTTTAACAGAGGATTGGAAGAGGAGAAGATCAAAGTATAGACTTTTGAGTTTTTTTTAAAGGGGATCAAATAAATGGGATGTTAGCTGTAGGGCTAAGTGGGATAAGAGAGGATTTTCTTTTTTTTTTTTTTAATGGAAGATACTTTAGCATTTTTGCTAGCCAATGGGCATGATCCAGGAGTAAAACTATTGACAGCATGAGTGGATAGGGTACAGTGCACAAATGAAATGCATGGGCTTAGATGGGAATATGACAGAAGGGCTATGGTGTATGTGGGGCAATGAATCACTTTTATATTGCCTTGCTAGCCATAATCTTGTAGCTCCCAAAAAATGATTGTCTGAGCCACGGCCTTGCAAACGATTGGTCAATTTACTATGCAATAAAGCAAACCTATTGCCATCAAATCAATTCCAACTCATAGTGACCCTATAGAACAAAGCAGAACTGCCCCCATAGAGTTTCCAAAGCTGTAAATCTTTACAGAAGCAGACTGCCACATCTTTCTCCCACAGAGCAGTTGGTAGGTTCAAATGGCCGACCTTTTGGTTAGCAGTCCAGCACTTAATCACTGTGCCACCAGGGCTCCCTTTACTATGCAAATAGTGGTTTGAAAATCCACCGAATAGGATTGAGCCCACTGCAGTCCAGCTAGGGAATTGGTCTGTTTTGTCATCCTGCTTACATAAGGGCTAATCCCAAGGAGATTTGAGGATCCTCTTGCCATCAAGAAGAGTCTGGAGAAAAGTATGTCCTTTGGACTCGGGGTCCCTGCACTGAGAACCTCCTAGACTCACCCTGAAGAGAGGTGGCTGTGGTGGGTTTGCTGGACCACAGATAGAAGGTTGAGCACCTTTGGGCAGCAGGCTTGCCAGGAGAGGTGAGTGCCAATGGGCAAGCCCAGTGGAAATGGAAGAGCTAACGTTTGTTCAAGCAAGGGAGAGGTCTCAGTGTGCCCTGTGCAGGAGTTGCACACTTTGCCACCTTGGGCAGCATGGCAGGAGCTACATGGGCTCTCAGGCAGTGCAGGCCTTGGTAGCATGGTGGTAGCCAGAGGCAGAGGTGACATGAAGACAGCAACTGACCTGAATCACAGCACGCCTGCCCAGTGATTTAAGAATAAATAGACATGCGTAATTTGGGGAAGGGTAAGCAGTTCCCTTTTGAGAATCTGTTGTTATTGTTTACTGCAATTAACCAGTAATCCACCAGGGCTCCTTTTTGAGAATCTGTTGTTACTGTTTACTGTTTGCTTTCTGTAAGTAATAATAATGGCTTTCACTTTGCCAACACTGTGTAACCATCACGTGTGTCTGGCTTGATCACAGATTAACGGAGCACCCATGGAATGGCTGATCAGTGGGTGTACAACTTAGCAGTCTTACAGTTGCCTGGATGTTTGATGCACAGCCTGTGTGCATGTGCAATGCAGAGAGACAGGCCCTCACAGTGTATGAATCTAGAAACAGATATGTTGGCACATGTGATAGTTAATATTATGTGTCAACTTGGCTAGGGTATGATTCTCAGTGGTTTGGCAAACAGTGTAATCATCTTCCATTTTGTGATCTGATGTGAGCAGCCAATCAGTTAGAAGGGGAATTTCCTTGGGGGTGGGGCCTGCATCCAGTATATAAATCGATGTTCTAGAAAAGCTCACTTTCTCAACTCTGCAATCTTCTGGTTCTCAGGACGTAAGCCAAAAGAAGCCTCCAGACTGTTGCTTGACCTGCAGATTTTGGGTTTGCCAACTCCTGGGATTCCACAAGTAGCAGAGGCATCCAGCCTGCTATCTGACCTGCAGATTTTGGGTTCATCAGACCCTATAACCACATGAGCCAGCAGAGGTCTTCAGCCTGTCACCTGACCCTACAACTGCATGAGCCATTTTCTCACAATTGCCTGAACCATTTTGTTTAAGTAAATTTCTCTTTATATATATCTATATATGCTTCACTGGTTTTGCCTCCTAGAGAACCCAGACTAAGACAGCACATTTGGTGGTAGGAGCATGTATAAGATTTTTTCTGGTTGTTTCTATTTTTTTCTCTGTGAATTAAGAGTGAAGAAGAAGAAGTATTTAGAGTTTAAAGAGAGACGAGATGATGTGAAATGGTTACCTATACTGAGCTGACTTTGAAAATCTTGTATAAGGATTAATAGATAGCATTAGTACCCCTTCCCTTAAAGAAAGACCTATATAATTATAAAGATGTAAGAAACCCTAAAACTCATTTATTTAATCTAGTCATTTTATAGGCAAAGAAATAGAGACTTGGATTTCCTTTTATAATTATTATGTTGAGAGTATAGAAAAGCAAGTAATTGTGGATATAATGAACATGGTTAACTGGCTAAATCTAACAATAGTACTAAGGATATAAAACCATTTATTGGAAAGTTCCTACATGACAATACTATGCTAGGTACTTTGTATACACTATCTCCTATATTAAAAACTACCTATATAATATATCCATCACCTGTCTGTCAGTTTGTCATACTGTGGTGGCTTGCGTGTTGCTATGATGCTGGAAGCTATGCTAGTGGTATTTCAAATATCCGCAAGGTCACGCATGGTGGGCAGGTTTCAGTGGAGCTTGCAGACTAAACAGACTTGGAGTAAAAGCCTGGCGACCTACTTTGGAAAATTAGTAATGAAAACCCTATGAATCACAGAATATTGCCTGATACACCGCTGGAAGAACAGCCCCCTAGGATGGAAGGCACTCAAAATACACAATGGCTGCAACAATGGATTCGAGGATACCAACAATTGTGAATATGACAAAGCACCAGGCGATGTTTTGTTCTGTTGTACATAGAGTCACCAAGAGTTGGAACCAACTCAATGGCAACTAACGACAACAACATATAAAATATAAAAGGTATGCATTTCAACCTCCATTTTCTACATGAATAAAAGAGGCTCAAAATATCTTCCCCAAAACCACATAGCTATTTTTACAAATTGGTGGAAGTTACATTTCTACTGAAGTTTTCACAGTTTGTCTTATTTTAGGGGATTCTAGGTAAGACAGTGAACTCTTCTATCTTATCCGTCTATAAGCCAGCTGTGATTGAGGCGGTTTTGACTCATGGGTGACCTCATGTGTTGTAGAGCAAGACACTAAGGGAAAAGGAGAGATGAATGAAGAAGGGACACCTGAAAAGACTGAGGTAGAGAGGAATGCAAAATCACCGTGTGTCTTCATTGATTGAATATACAGATGAAGCAAGCCGGCCTCAATGCTGATTGATATCCAAAAATTCATAGTAGATACAATGGGAACATTTCTAAGAAAACAAGTTTTCATAAATATATGAACAATAGGGCTTACATACTGGGAGGCAGCAAAGAAGGGGGAGGAGGGGATGCTGAATTAACTGAGAATTTATAAATTCTCACATAACAAGGGGAAGCTTAAAGAAGTAAAACTTTCATTGCTTCACTTTACTGCAGCAGTGCCAGTCTTTTAATCCCTCCCTGACCCATTTTTATTCAGCACTGAAAAGAGTACATTGTTTGATTTGAGTATTAGCTTTTAAGGAGATTAGTTTCCAGGAAAAGTACAGCATTTTGCATAGAAAGAGGAACCCTCAAACATGGCATCAGAGTGTACCCTGTTCCCAAGCCACCTGTTAAAGGCAATGAAAAACAAAACAGAATCCAATATTTTATCTATTCCTCCAAATTACAGATAAAATTAAAAGTCATTTTGAAGGGAAAAAAATACTTCTCAAGGAAAAACAGTTGAATATCTTTCAAAACATGTATGAGCCTTCTACAGTTTTAACAAAAGGAAAGCTGAATCATCTTATTCATAAGCAAGAAATGAAAATTAATAGATTTTTCTCCTTAATCATGGTTGTCAATCTGCATTAGATTATTAATTATGGATTATAATGCAATTAAAATCCACACAATGGGGAAATACATAAACCTTTCTAAATCTTCATATAATTTAATTTTTCTTAGACGTTTGGCTTGACCTTAACCTTTCAGAAATATTTTTACATATATTTCATGTGGGTACAGATTAGTTTTTCTCAGTCCTATCATTTTTAACACTACTCCCGATAACAAATATTTGGAATATCCCACTTAAAACCAAAAATCATTCAATTATTCTGAAATAAAATCCAAGCTATGCAACCTAAATAAAAATAACCACTTAACTATAATATAAAGGAAAAATTAAATGTATGTCTTACAATAATATTGCAATATGTAATAGCTCAGTCACACTAGGGGACATAAACTGCCCCCACAAATTTCTTAAAACACCCTCAGAACTTAACACTAAATACGAGAACATGCAAGGTCTCTGAATTAGGTGACAGTCACTCTAGCATTTAATGCAAAGCTTTATTATGGAATTTTGCTCTTCACCAACCCAAAGCATCATCAAATTTAGGAGACATGTTTTCACAGAGCATGTCATAATTTAGGGGATTTGACTTCTATTTTGAACAATTTCGTCTTACAAAAACATCTGTGTATACTGGTACACAACACTCCAATACAAAATTTTCTTTAGATAAATAAATAAGTGAATATTGTTTTGTACGAGCTTCCTGATATAACTATCTGGTTGTTTTTAAGTTTCATTTGTAATAATAACAATAAATAATCATTTACCTGAGATCTTTGGCAAATTTCTCAAAACTAATAAAGTTTCTAGGTAACTGAAACATACCCCTCTTAAAAACCAACATTTTTTTTCATTATTAAATATTTCATAAGGGAAATGTAATGATAATGATGATAAAATGAACACTGGGGCACTCAATACCCAGCTTAAGAAATAGAACATTACAACACCTCTGAAGTTTCATGTGTATTTCCCTACTAACCTACACCTCCCTTGCCTCTCCTTGCCCTGAGATAAGCACTATCCTGAATTTTGTGTTTACCATTCTATCAGCTTTCATTTTAGCTTTACCACACAGATATGCATCCCCAATAATATATTGTTTAGCTTTAAATATTTCTAAACTTCAGCTAAATGGAATTATATTGTATACATTTTTCTGCAACTTGTTTTTTTCACTCAACATTGTGTTTATAAGATTCTTCCACGTTGATACATGAAGTTATACTTTATTTTCATTACTCTAAGTATGGAATGCACTATACCCTGTACTCTAGTGTACAGCTATAATTTACCCATTCTCCTACTGACAAGTCATTTGGGATGTCTCAATTTTTTTTTTTACCATTACAAATGACCCAAGACATTTTTTACATTTTAATGTACAATTCTAATAATTCTTTCAGAGGTTATAGGAATGTATATATTAATTTTTATCAGACTTAGTAAAACTAGTCTGCTTTTTATGGTTTTTCTATCTCCTCCCTCACTATCAAGCTATTGCCAAGAAGCTTCTTGCTGCTATTAATGCTTATTCCAACACTCTCCATTCTCATTTTCTGTCTTATAGACCTGGAGGCCATGCAATTAAATTTAAGAATAATGTTTCCCATATGAAAAAATAGATTTTGACTGGAAGACCAAATGGGAGTTTCTCTGGAACAAGCTGGGGGTGGGGGAGGGGTAGGAGTGGGGGATGTGTGCTACCATGTGTAGTAGAATAATATTATGGAAGGAACAAAGGTTTTGGTATTTCCTAGCTATCTGACCTTGTCAATTTACCAAATCTTTTGAGTACCTGCTTTCTCATCTGTAAAATGTAAATGACAAAATGATTCGATAATACTATTATGAAAAATAAATAGCATAATCACAGCTAAATCATTGGCCTTCAGTAAATGCAGGTTGCTTCATCTTCGCCTCCACCCCACTTTGTTGTTGTTAGCTATCATTGAGTTGCCCTTGCCTCATGGTGACCCCATGTGTGATGGTCAACGTTATGTGTCGGCTTACCTAGGTTCTGATTTTCAGTGGTTTGGCAGACACTGGGCTGATCACTCTTCCATAATGTAATATAATGTAATCACCTCCATGATGTGATCAGCCAATCAGTTGAAGGAGCAGTTTCCTTAGGGGTGTAGTCTGCTTCCAGTATATAAATGGGTTCCAAAAAGGCTTTCTTTCTCTCTCTCAACCGTGCACTCTTCTTGTCACCTGACCTTTGGTTCTTGGGACATAAGCCTGCAGATGTCTTCAGCCTGCCACTTTACCTGCAGATTTTGGACTCACCAGCCCTCATAACCCTGTGAGCAAGCAGAGGCCTCCAGCCTGTCACCTTACCTGCAGATTTTGGGTTCATCAGCCCCTACAACCACCTTAGCCAGCAGAGGTCTTCAATCTGCTGCCTGACCCACAGATTTGGGACTTGTCAGCTCCCACAATTGTATGAACCATTTCTTCACAATTGTGTCAGCCATTTCCTTGAAGTAAATCTCTCTATTTATATATATGCATCACTGGTTTTGCTTGAGAACTCAGACTAAGACGCCATGCAAAATGGAATAAATCATTACCAGGTCCTGTGCCATCCCCATGATTGGCTGGGCATTGGCTTATTCTAATCCATAGGGTTTTTGTTGGCTGATTTTCAGAAGCAGATTGCGAGGTCTTTCTTCCTAGAGTGTTTTAGTCTGGATGCTCTGCTGAAATCTGTTCAGCATCATAGTAACATGCAAGCCTCCACTGATAGATGGGTGGTGCTTACTAATGACGTGTATTAGCCAGGCCTCCAGCATGGAAGATGAAAATTCTACCACTGAACAGGCAATGCCTTATTCACTTAAAAAAAAAAAACCCAAACCTATTGTCAATCAATTCTGACTCATAGAGACCCTACAGGACAGAGTAGAACTGCCCCCACAGGGTTTCCAAGGCTCTAATTGATTGCCATGTGTTTCTCCCACAGAGTGGCTGGTGGGTTCAAACTGCTGACCTTTTGGTTAGCAGCCGAATGCTTAACCACTGTGCCATCAGGCCTCCTCACTTAACTTTGTTGCTGTTGTTAGGTGCTGTCGGGTCAGTTCCAACTCATAGCAACCCCATGTTCAACAGCACAAAACATTGTCCAGTTTGAGCTCATTGTTGCACCCACTGTGCCAATCCATGTTGTTGAGGGTCTTCCTATTTTTCACTTAACTTTGCTAAAGTATCACTTAACTTTAGAGGGTGGGATTTGCCCAACCACTTCAAGAGGCCAAATGCCTTCTTGGCCTACCTCCCGGTTCACAGATGTGTTCCACATAGTTTCAGACATATGCTTTTCATAGAGGTGATATCTTATTATAGCTGCAAAATCACAGAAAGCATCTCATTATAAATGTTAAGAAGCAGAATTGTTACCGCAGAAAAACTGGATTATAGCTTAATAAAACTTTTAGATGCAAAGAAGAGAAGAGAAAAAAAAAAAGAGTTCAAGAGAAGATAGCTATGAGGAATGTGGTGAAGAGACAATGGATAACCAGTGTTCCTGAAAAGAAGACTAGAACAAATGAAGTGAGAGTTTTATTCAAAGACATATTAACACTTGAAGGAAACTTCCACAGACAGAAAGCAAAGAGTTGCCGTTTAGTCGATTCTGATTCATGGCAACCCGAAAGTAAAACTGCGCTCCACAGGATTTTCAATGGCTGATTTTTCAGAATTAGATTGCCAGGCCTTTCTTCCAAGACACCTTTGAGTGGACTTGAACCTCCAACCTTTCAGTTAGCATCTGAGCACATTAACTGTTGGTACCACCCAGTGACGCTAGAAAACAGGCATGGATTATAATTGAAAGAACTCACCTGCTATAGCAAAATTAACAAAAAAAAGATTAAGTATACTGAGAAAAAAAATTGAACGTAAATACAATACTGTAAGTATCAAAGCAGGAAGGTAGGAAAACAGATTATCTACATATATAGAAAAAAAAATCAGGTTGGCCTCAGATTTCTTTTCAGAATTACATGCCACATAATGGAGTAATATTTAAAGAGTTCTGACAGAAGAAGAATGTAGCTTAAGAATCGTTTACACAGTTACATTCACCTGTGAAGACAATAGAATCACCTTCTGTAATATGCGACTGTTGAGGGAGTATACTCACCCTCTGAGAAAACAAATAAGCTAAACAAACAATACCATGATATGCCAGATTCCTGTCTAAATTATTTTTATATATTATTTCATTTCATCCTCATCTCCATTTTATACCATAAATTATGGAATTTGTGATATAAAATGGAGGATAAATTATACTCCTCATTATCCTCATGTCTGGAGCCCTAGTGGCATAGTGGTTAAGAGCTCATCTGATAACCAAAAGGTCAGCAGTTCGAATCCACCAGCTGCTCCTTGGAAACCCTATTGGGCAGTTCTACTCTTTCCCACAGGGTTTCTATGAGTTGGGATCGACTTGACAGCAACAGAGTTTTTTATTTTTATTTTTTGGTATCCTTGTGTCACAAGTGGGGACATACCTCATTATCCTCATTTTACAATTGAAAAAATAGTTAGCACAGAAAAATTAATTCACTTGCCCAAATTTGCATAGGTGTAAGTAGAAAAGTGAAGGGCCAAAAACCAGGTCTGTCAGGCTCCAAAAATGTGGCTTCGTAAGCACCCATGGAAATGTCTCTTAGATGAGAAAATTATTAAAAAAAGAAGATAGAAAATAGAAATTATTACAACAAAATGACAGGTGGATTTTATGTAATCTTGGTGTGGATAGTCTTTCTAAATCTCTCATCAAAATCAAAAGCTTGCTCCATGAACAACTGCCATGAGACCAGAAGAACTGGATGGTGCCCAGCTACCATTACTGAATGTTTGGATCGAAGATTCTATAGAAGAATCCTGATCAAAAGGGAAAACATGCATAACAGAATTTCAAATTCTCATGGAATCCATACTTTCTGGATCCATGGAGGCTGGATGAACCCCTGAAACTATTGCCCTGAGATAATCTTTAAACCTTAAACCAAAAATATCCCCTGATGTCTTCTTAAAATCAAACAGTTTCGCTTAACTAATAAAGAAGGTCTACATTGAGTATTATGCTCTTTTAAGATCTATCTATATGGGATCGAACTGACAACTGACAACAGCAACTCTAAAGATTAGATAGTAACTTTAGGGGGCAGTGAGTTTATGTTAATGCAGGAGGAGGGACAATTCAGAAAAGAAGGGTTACAATGATTATACAATTCAAAGAATGTAATCAGTATCACTGAATCATACATGTAGAAACAACACAAAAACAAAAAATTATTAAAAGAAAATGAAAGAAAGAGCTACATGTATCAGCGTGGATAAATCTAAAAAAATACAACATTTACTATAAAATGCACGTTGTGGAAGAATGTGTAGAGTATGCTGCCACATATTTACAAATAAGAAAAGTCTTATCTGTTGTTTATTTGTAGATACTGATGTATATTATAAAAGTATAAAAATATCCATGGAGGTGATACCTACAATTTCAGGACAGTGTATGTATCATCTCTGTGCATATGAGAAAGGAAAGAGAGAAATGAACTAGGAAATGGTGCTTTAACTGTATTTTTTAATTTTTATTTCTTAAAAAAAGACGTGAAGCAAAAATGAGAAAATATTATGATACTTTGAAGCAAGGAAGAAAGGTGGTAGGTGTATGTGTATTCATTATATTGTATCCTTTTTTGTATATTTCAAATATTTTAAAATAAAAATATTAGACGAAAGTGGGAAAAAAAGCAAAAGCTCCCTTTTAATTTTACTCTCCCCGTTTTTCTTTTTGTTAAAAAAAGGGGGAAAATTATAAGCTCGGTATAGCAAAAGAGTGAATTAAACAATATATTGAGGAACTTCATACAGAAGTCATATTATTCATAACAGCTATTTACGCATCTCATAATTCAAATTTATAATATTAGATCAGAGTTTTAACTGTAAGTCATTTTGTTTTATCATTGTATTACTTTAAAGGAATTTGTAAGAAGATAAAAAAGGTGCAAATGATTAAGTACTCCACTGGTAAGCAAAGTTTGGTGGTTAGAACCCACTTAGCGGCTCTGTGGGAGAAAGACTTGGTAACCTGCTTCCAAAAAAACTGTAGCCAAGAAAACCCATATTTCACATGGGCCACTGTGAGTTAAAATCGACTTGATGGCACTTAACAGTAACACCCCTTAATTCTACAACCTTAACATAATTTATCTAACAAGAACTGCATCTCATTCATCTTGATATCTCCAAGGTATAGAACAGAATGAAAAAATGAAATATTAGGCAACTATTATCTGTCAACCACAACTGACATAATTTTTGAATATTACATTTCATATTCATCCTAGTGGTACTTTTCATTGCATATCCTAGTTTAAAAATAATTTTTAAAATAAATGTTTTCATAGAAGTGCAATGCATAAACTTTGTATTTGATGTTTCTGTAATAAATGATTAAACATTTAACTTAAAAAGGTCTTTCGACAAAACTTCCAAAATATTTTTTGTGTCATGTGATTTTATAAAATTCATTTTCCTTTGTAAGAATAATACCAGTATTCCTCACTTTTTCTACATGTCCATAACCAGAAAAATATTCAAACCTAGGATTCTTCAAGCCTAGAAAAGGCCTCAAGAAATCAAGACATTTGTTCTTATGACATCAAGAATATCTGCCTAAGTGGTATTTGTTAATTCTTATATAAACACAGAAAAAAGAGATTTTACAAACTTCTACAAACTCATTTCAATGGCTAATCCCTCTTGCTTCCAATTTAAATGTATTCAATAAACATGTATTTTATTTCTACCATGGTCAGGCAGTGTGCTAAGTCCCAGTAGTCACAAAGATGAATATGACAGTTGTTATTTTTAGGGATCTGAAAGTGTAAGGAAAGAAGCTGTCATATAAACAGACCTTTATAATACAGTGGCTAAAACAGAGCTGTGCAGTGAGCATTGTGAAAGCACACGACAAGGACCCTCCTCTGGGTATTTTCATGTTGGAGCGGGGCGTGTAGAAAAGGATGGGAGGAGAGGAGGGAGATGAGCGAATAACTCCTGAAGGTTATTAAACCTGAGCAAGTTATAGCTAGACAGAGAAGTGGTAGTAGACAGAGAGAAGAGATGGAGAATTTGAGAAATATAAAGAAAGTAGAATGGATAAACGAAAGTGAGGGAGAGGGAAGAACTAAAGATGATTCCCATGTTCCTGATTTGGTGAATTAAGATGAGATGTTAACACTGTACTCTTCAGAGAGGAGAAGGACGATTTTGAGAGTAAGCACAGAGTACAGGAACGAAATTTGAAGTCTGGGGACAGGAAAGCTTTGGGCGTGTTGAATTTTTGGTACAATGGGACCACCAGCTAGAGAGACTAAAACAGTCTTGGAAATACAGGTGTGGAGCTCAGGAAATAAATGAATTTGGGAATTATCAGCATACATATGGTAGTTGAAGCCATGGGAGTAGATGAAGTGGCCCAGGGAGAATGCGAGATTTAGAAAAGAAGAGAGCCAAAGATTGGACCTTAGGGAATAGCTGTATTTAAAGAACAGGAAGAGGAAGAGAAGCCACTGAAGATGATTAAGGTAAAGTCAAAACCAGGTTGAACTACAGCATTTTGTGCTGCAGAGAGTTTCACTAAGTTAAGGATTGAAAGGTGTTCAATGGATTTCACAGAGGGGAGGTCCCCCTACAGAGGTGACTCTAGGTAACTAAGTTTCAGTAGAGTGATGCAGAAAGCAGCCACATTGTAGAGAAAGTAAGCCCCACTTTCAAGGAGTTAAGCTTTGAGCCAAGGGTATTAGTTGAGGAGAGACGTGGGAGAGAAGAGGTTTGTTGGTAAAGACGCTCAGAAGATGATAGGGATGGGATCATAAGTTTATGTGGTAGATTAGCCTGGGAGAGGAGAGATACTTTCCTTTTGAGATAGGAATTGCAGCAAGTTGAGAGTTCTTATTTTCAACATGTTAATCTCAGGTCCTGCACTCCTAGCAAACTTTCTTTAGAATTTCATTTCTTTCTAAATTACAGTACTCTAATGCACTATCCTTATCTGATATTTATCCCAATTATTTATTTACACATTCCAAAAAGAAAAAAAAATGCATAGAAGAGGGTAGAAAAGTAAAAGGTAAGATAAAAATTGAAGAGTGGGAAAGAATATGAGTTAGGCTCTCTAATTACCTAACATAATAAATGTGAGTACTAAACTCATATTGTACTTTGTAAGAATAAAATTGATGTCTCACTTTTAACTCATGTCTATACCTGGAAAATATTCAAATTTAAGATTTTTAAAGCATAAAAAGGTTCTCCCCAAATCACAAGTCTTTGTATAAGGATTGATAAATAGGTCTCTGGTATCTTGAAATGTGTTGATGTCTATGAACTGATAATGACAAACTAGGTCTCCTTCTCTACATACCTCCAATACATGCATATCCACACACACACACACACACACACACACACACACACACACACACACACACACATCCTGTTATGGATTGAATTGTGGTCTCTCAAAATACTTGTTGGAATTCTACAGGTATACCTGTAGATGTAATCCAGTTTAGGAATGGGGTTTTCTTTGTTATGTTAATAAGGTCACATCAGCATAGGGTGTGTCCTAAATATAATCACTTCTTAGTTATAAGGAGGAGTATAGACACAGAGACAAGAGAGCACAAACCACGGAAGATAGATACCACCTGAAGATCAATAAGGAACTGAGGATCAGAAGTTGAAAGAGACAGGAATCTTCCTCCTGAGCTGACAGTCTTCATCTGAATTTGGACTTCTAGCCTCCTAAACTGTAAGAACATAAATTTCTGTTCTTTAAAATCACCCACTTGTGATAATTATGTTACAGTAGCACCAGGAAACTAAGACAGACACATGCACATGTGCACGCACATACCCACATCATCTTCTCTTCTTGCTCTCTTGCCACTCCTTCCCCACCCCTTCTCCATACCCAAATTTGAGTCAGTCTTTTTTAAGAGCAGGAGAAAGGAACACTCAGCACAATGGGCTGTGGGAACTTCCTGGAAGTCCACTCACTACTGGGACAACAAACAGTAACACAACTATACATGGAAGTGACTATAAACCACATAAATATAGCCCCTAAATCCAAATTAACTATACCTCACTCAACTTCCCCTTAGCGAAATCCTAAATATTCCCATGTACAACCCTGTACCTTTTTATAAGCTGGCAAATATATTTTTAAAAAAAATCTTGAATTAACAGTGTGTGGGGCAATCACTACAAATCTGTTGCTTTCTGGCACAAGGGCCCCCGATCTGTGACCTTTCACCAGAAGTAAAAAACAAAAATGGGTGATGGGGAGCAAGAAAATGTGATCTAGCAAAATTCTGCCAAAGTGAAAACTAAATCAAATAAGAAAACATGTTGAACCAAAGAAAAATGCGTTGTTGTTGTTAGGTGCCATTGAGTTGGTTCCGACTCATAGTGACCCTTTGCACAACAGAAGGAAACACTGCCCGGTCCTGAGCCATCCCCATAATCCTTGTTATACTTCAGCTCATTGTTGCAGCCACTGTGTCAAACCATCTCCTTAAGGGTCTTACTCTTTTTCACTGACCCTCTATCCTACCAAGCATGATGGCCTTCTCCAGGAACTGATCCCTCCTGATAACATGCCCAAAACATGTGAGACGTAGTCTTGCCATCCTTCCATCTGAGGAGCACTCTGGCTGTACTTCTTCCAAGATAGATTTCTTCATTCTTTTGGCAGTCCATGGTATATTCAATACTCTTCACCAACACCATAATTCAAAGGTGTCAATTCTTCTTTTGTCTTCCTTATTTACTGTCCAGCTTTTCCATGCACATGAAAAAAAAAAAAAATGAGGCAACTGAGAATACCATGGCTTGGGTCAGGTGCACCTTAGTCCTTAAAGTGACATCTTTGCCTTTTGACACTTTAAAGAGGTCTTTTGCCCAGATTTTCCCAATGCAATATTACTTTTGATTTCTTGACTGTTGCTTCCATGGGCATTGATTATGGATACAAGTAAAATGAGTTACTTGACAATTTCAATCTTTTCTCCATTTATCATGATGTTCCTTGTTGGTCCAATTCCGAGGATTTTTGTTTTCTTTATGTTGAGTTGTAATCCATACTGAATGAAGGCTGTGGTCTTCGATCTTCATCATTTGGCCAGGTAGCTGTCTTCCATTTTTCTTGGCATAGATGAGTATGCACCTCCAGCACTGCATCCATTTGTGGAAACATCTCAATTGGTATTCTGTCAGTTCCAGGAGCCTTGTTTTTCGTCAATATCTTCAGTACAGCTTGGACCTCTTCCTTCAGTACCATCAGTTCTTGATCATATGCTATTTCCTGAAATGCCTGAATGTCAACCAATTCTTTTTGATACAGTGACTCTGTACAGTCTATCTTCTTTTGATGCATCATGTGTAATTCAGCATTTTGCCCGTAGAATCCTTCAATACTGCAACTCAAGGCCTGAATTTTTTTCTTCAGTTCTCTCAGCTTCAGAAATGCTGGTCATGTTCTTCCCTTTTGGTTTTCTATCTCCAGGTCTTTAGATATGTTATTATAATACTGTACTTTGTCTTCTTGAGCTGCCCTTTGAAATCTTCTGCTCAGCTCTTTTACTTCATCGTTTCTTCTATTTGCTTTAGCTACTCAAGCAAGTTTCAGTCTCTTCTGATATCCATTTTGGTCTTCTCTTTCTTTACTGCATTTTTTTTTCTTTTTTTAACTTTTATTGAACTTCAAGTGAATGTTTACAAATCAAGTCAGACTGTCACATATAAGGTTATATACACCTTACTCCATACTCCCACTTGCTCTCCCCCTAATGAGTCAGCCCTTCCAGTCTCACCTTTCGTGACAATTTTGCCAGCTTCCCACTCTCTCTATCCTCCCATCCCCCCTCCAGACAGGAGATGCCAACAGAGTCTCAAGTGTCCACCTGATACAAATAGCTCACTCTTCATCAGCATCTCTCTCCTACCCACTGTCCAGTCCCTTCCATGTCTGATGAGTTGTCTTTGGGAATGGTTCCTCTCCTGGGCCAACAGAAGGTTCGGGTAACATGACTGCCAGGATTCCTGTAGTCTCAGTCAGACCATTAAGTATGGTCTTTTTGTGACAATTTGGGGTCTGCATCCCACTGATCTCCTGCTCCCTCAGGGGTTCTCTGTTGTGCTCCCTGTCAGGGCAGTCATTGGTTGTGGCCGGGCACCAACTAGTTCTTCTGGTCTCAGGATGATGTAGGTCTCTGGTTCATGCGGTCCTTTCTGTCTCTTGGGCTCATAGTTATCATGTGACCTTGGTGTTCTTCATTCTCTTTTGATCCAGGTGGGTTGAGACCAATTGATGCATCTTAGATGGCTGCTTGTTAGCATTTAAGACCCCAGACGCCACATTTCAAAGTGGGATGCAGAATGTTTTCAAAATAGAATTATTTTGCCAATTGACATAGAAGTCCCCTTAAACCATGGTCCCCAAACCCCCGCCCTTGCTCCACTGACCTTTGAAGCATTCGGTTTATCCCGGAAACTTCTTTGCTTTTGGTCCAGTCCAGTTGAGCTGACCTTCCATGTATTGAGTATTGTCCTTCCCTTCACCTAAAGTAGTTCTTATCTACTAACTAATCAGTGAAAAACCCTCTCCCACCCTCCCTCCCTCCCCCCCTCGTAACCACAAAAGTATGTGTTCTTCTCAGTTTTTACTATTTCTCAAGATCTTATAATAGTGGTCTTATACAATATTTGTCCTTTTGCCTCTGACTAATTTCACTCAGCATAATGCCTTCCAGGTTCCTCCATGTTATGAAATGTTTCACAGATTCGTCACCGTTCTTTATCGATGCGTAGTATTCCATTGTATGAACATACCACAATTTATTTATCCATTCATCCGTTGATGGACACCTTGGTTGCTTCCAGCTTTTTGCTCTTGTAAACAGAGCTCCAATAAACATGGGTGTGCATATATCTGTGTGAAGGCTCTTATTTCTCTAGGGTATATTCCAAGGAGTAGGCTTTCTGGGTTGTATGGTAGTTCTATTTCTAACTTTTTAAGATAACGCCAGATAGATTTCCAAAGTGGTTGTATCATTTTACATTCCCACCAGCAGTGTATAAGAGTTCCAATCTCTCCGCAGCCTCTCCAACATTTATTATTTTGTGTTTTTTGGATTAATACCAGCCTTGCTGGAGTGAGATGGAATCTCATCATTGTTTTAATTTGCATTTCTCTAATGGCTAATGATCGAGAGCATTTTCTCAGGTATCTGTTAGCTGCCTGAATATCTTCTTCAGTGAAGTGCGTGTTCATATCCTTTGCCCACTTCTTGATTGGGTTGTTTGTCTTTTTGTGGTTGAGTTTTGACAGAATCATATAGATTTTAGAGATCAGGTGCTGGTCGGAGATGTCATAGCTGAAAATTCTTTCCCAGTCTGTAGGTGGTCTTTTTACTCTTTTGGTGAAGTCTTTAGATGAGCATAGGTGTTTGATTTTTAGGAGCTCCTAGTTACTGGGGTTCTCTTCGTCATTTTTGGTAATGTTTTGTATTCTGTTTATGCCTTGTATTAGGGCTCCTAGAGTTGACCCTATTTTTTCTTCCATGATCTTTATCGTTTTAGTATTTATGTTTAGGTCTTTGATCCACTTGGAGTTAGTTTTTGTGCATGGTGTGAGGTATGGGTCCTTTTTCATTTTTTTGCAAATGGATATCCAGTTATGCCAGCACCATTTGTTAAAAAGACTATCTTTTCCCCAGTTAACTGACACTGGTCCTTTGTCAAATATCAGCTGCTCATACGTGGATGGATTTATATCTGGGTTCTCAATTCTGTTCCATTGGTCTATGTGTCTGTTGTTGTACCAGTACCAGGCTGTTTTGACTACTGTGGCTGTATAATAGCTTCTGAAATCAGGTAGAGTGAGGCCTCCCACTTTCTTCTTCTTTTTCAGTAATGCTTTGCTTATCCGAGGCTTCTTTCCCTTCCATATGAAGTTGGTGATTTGTTTCTCCATCACATTAAAAAATGACACTGGAATTTGGATCGGAAGTGCATTGTATGTATAGGTGGCTTTTGGTAGAATAGACATTTTTACTATGTTAAGTCTTCCTATCCATGAGCAAGGTATGTTTTTCCACTTAAGTAGGTCCTTTTTAGTATCTTGTAGTAGTACTTTGTAGTTTTCTTTGTATACGTCTTTTACATCTTTGGTAAGATTTATTCCTACGTATTTTATCTTCTTGGGGGCTACTGTGAATGGTATTGATTTGGTGATTTCCTCTTCGATGTTCTTTTTGTTGATGTAGAGGAATCCAAGTGATTTTTGTATGTTTATCTTATAACCTGAGACTCTGCCAAACTCTTCTATTAGTTTCAGTAGTTTTCTGGAGGATTCCTTAGGGTTTTCTGTGTATAAGATCATGTCATCTGCAAATAGAGATAATTTTACTTCCTCCTTGCCAATCCGGATGCCCTTTATTTCTTTGTCTAGGCTAATTGCTCTGGCTAAGACCTCTAGCACAATGTTGAATAAGAGCGGTGATAAAGGGCATCCTTGTCTGGTTCCCGTTCTTAAGGGAAATGCTTTCAGGCTCTCTCCATTTAGAGTGATGTTGGCTGTTAGACGCCCTTTATTATGTTGAGGAATTTTCCTTCAATTCCTATTTTGGTGAGAGTTTTTATCATACATGGGTGTTGGACTTTGTCAAATGCCTTTTCTGCATCAATTGATAAGATCATGTGGTTTTTGTCTTTTGTTTTATTTATATGGTGGATTACATTAATGGTTTTTCTAACATTAAACCAGCCTTGCATACCTGGTATAAATCCCACTTGGTCATGGTGGATTATTTTTTTGATATGTTGTTGAATTCTATTGGCTAGAATTTTGTTGAGGATTTTTGCATCTATGTTCATGAGGGATATAGGTCTGTAATTTTCTTTTTTTGTGATGTCTTTACCTGGTTTTGGTATCAGGGAAATGGTGGCTTCATAGAATGAGTTAGGTAGTATTCCCTCATTTTCTATGCTTTGAAATACCTTTAGTAGTAGTGGTGTTAACTCTTCTCTGAAAGTTTGGTAGAACTCTGCAGTGAAGCCATCCGGGCCAGGGCTTTTTTCTGTTGGGAGTTTTTCGATTACTGTTTCAATCTCTTTTTTTGTTATGAGTCTGTTTAGTTGTTCTACTTCTGATTGTGTTAGTTTAGGTAGGTAGTGTTTTTCCAGGAATTCATCTATTTCTTCTAGGTTTGCAAATTTGTTAGAGTACAATTTTTCGTAATAATCTGATATGATTCTTTTAATTTCAGTTGGGTCTGTTGTGATGTGGCCCATCTCGTTTCTTATTTGGGTTATTTGTTTCCTTTCCTGTATTTCTTTAGTCAGTCTAGCCAATGGTTTATCAATTTTGTTAATTTTTTCAAAGAACCAGCTTTTGGCTTTGTTAATTCTTTCAATTGTTTTTCTGTTCTCTAATTCATTTCGTTCAGCTCTAATTTTTATTATTTGTTTTCTTCTGGTGCCTGATGGATTCTTTTGTTGCTCACTTTCTATTTGTTCAAGTTGTAGGGACAGTTCTCTGATTTTGGCTCTTTCTTCTTTTTGTATGTGTGCATTTATTGATATAAATTGGCCTCTGAGTACTGCTTTTGCCGTGTCCCAGAGGTTTTGATAGAAAGTATTCTCATTCTCGTTGCATTCTATGAATTTCCTTATTCCCTCCTTAATGTCTTCTATAACCCAGTCTTTTTTCAGGAGGGCATTGTTCAGTTTCCAAGTATTTGATTTCTTTTCCTTAATTTTTCTGTTATTGATTTCCACTTTTATGGCCTTGTGGTCTGAGAAGATGCTTTGTAATATTTCAATGTTTTGGATTCTGCAAAGGTTTGTTTTATGACCTAATATGTGGTCTATTCTAGAGAATGTTCCATGTGCGCTAGAAAAAAAAGTATACTTTGCAGCAGTTGGGTGGAGAGTTCTGTATAAGTCAATGAGGTCAAGTTGGTTGATGGTTGTAATTAGGTCTTCCGTGTCTCTATTGAGCTTCTTACTGGATGTCCTGTCCTTCTCAGAAAGTGGTGTGTTGAAGTCTCCTACTATAATTGTGGAGGTGTCTATCTCACTTTTCAGTTCTGTTAAAATTTGATTTATGTATCTTGCAGCCCTGTCATTGGGTGCATAAATATTTAATATGGTTATATCTTCCCGGTCAATTGTCCCTTTTATCATTATGTAGTGTCCTTCTTTATCCTTTGTGGTGGATTTAACTTTAAAGTGTATTTTGTCAGAAATTAATATTGCTACTCCTGCTCTTTTTTGCTTATTGTTTGCTCGATATATTTTTGTCCGTCCTTTGAGTTTTTGTTTGTTTGTGTGTCTAAGTCTAAGGGGTGTCTCTTGTAGGCAGCATATAGACGGATCGTGTTTCTTTTTCCAGTCTGAGACTCCCTGTCTCCTTATTGGTGCATTTAGTCCATTTACATTCAGTGTAATTATAGATAAGTATGTGTTTAGTGTTGTCATTTTGATGCCTTTTTATGTGTGTTGTTGACTATTTCATTTTTCCACTCACTTTTTTGTGCTGAGACGTTTTTCTTTGTAAATTGTGTGTTCCTCATTTTCATAGTATTTGACTTTATGTTTGCTGAGTCATTATGTTTTTCTTGGTTTTTATTTTGAGTTATGGAGTTGTTATACCTCTTTGCAGTTACCTTAATATCTACCCCTATTTTTCTAAGTAAAAATCTAACTTGTATTGTCCTATATCGCCTTGTATCCCTCTCCATATGGCAGTTCTATGCCACCTGTATTTAGTCCCTCTTTTTGATTATTGTGATCTTTTACATATTGATTTC
Organism: Elephas maximus indicus; assembly: GCF_024166365.1. Lineage (NCBI taxonomy): Eukaryota > Metazoa > Chordata > Mammalia > Proboscidea > Elephantidae > Elephas > Elephas maximus. The sequence goes on from NC_064823.1 coordinate 45,870,213, forward strand.
AATGATTCCCTGTTAAGAGCATTTTTTTTTTTAAATTAATCTTAATTTGTTTTTGTGATTTCCCTATTTGAGTTGATATCAGGATGTTCTGTTCTGTGACCTTGTGTTGTGCTGGTATCTGATATTATTGGTTTTCTGCCCAAACAATATCCTTTAGTATTTCTTGTAGCTTTGGTTTGGTTTTTGCAAATTCTTCAAGCTTGTGTTTATCTGTAAATATCTTAATTTCGCCTTCTATTTCAGAGAGAGTTTTGCTGGATATATGATCCTTGGCTGGCAGTTTTTCTCCTTCAGTGCTCTGTATATGTCATCCCATTGCCTTCTTGCCTGAATGGTTTCTGCTGAGTAGTCTGAACTTATTCTTATTGATTCTCCCTTGTAGGAGACCTTTCTTTTCTCCCTGGCTGCTTTTAAAATTTTCTGTTTATCTTTGGTTTTGGCAAGTTTGATGATAATATGTCTTGGTGTTTTTCTTTTTGGATCAATCTTAAATGGGGTTCGATGAGCATCTTGGATAGACATCCTTTCGTCTTTCATGATGTCAGGGAAGTTTTCTGTCAGCAGATCTTCAACTATTCTCTCTGTGTTTTCTGTCCTCCCTCCCTGTTCTGGGACTCCAATCACCCGCAGGTTATCCTTCTTGATAGAGTCCCACATGATTCTTAGGGTTTCTTCATTTTTTTTAATTCTTTTAACTGATTTTTTTTCAGCTATATTGGTGTTAATTCCCTGGTCCTCCAGATGTCCCAGTCTGCATTCTAATTGCTCGAGTCTGCTCCTCTGACTTCCTATTGCGTTGTCTAATTCTGTGATTTTATTGTTAATCTTTTGGATTTCTGAAGCTGTCTCTCTATGGATTCTTGCAACTTACTAATTTTTTCCCTATGTTCTTGAATACTCTTTTTGAGTTCTTCAACTGCTTTATCAGTGTGTTCCTTGGCTTTTTCTACAGATTGCCTTATTTCATTTCTGAGGTCATCCCTGATGTCTTGAAGCATTCTGTAAATTAGTTTTTTATATTCTGTATCTGATAATTCCAGGATTGTATCTTCATTTTGGAAAGAGATTTTGATTCTTTAGTTTGGGGGGTTGTAGAAGCAGTCATGGTCTGCTTCTTTATGTGGTTTGATATCGACTGCTGTCTCCGAGCCATCACTAAGATATTGTAGTGATTTATTCTATATTTGCTCACTGAGTCTTATCTTGTTTTGTTTTCTTTCAATATACGTGGATGGGCTACTAGATTGTGCTGTCTTGATTGCTGTAGCCTTTAACTTACTTATGACCTATTACCAGCTGGTTTGGGCTGTTACCAGATATATATGCCTGAGTCCATTCACTATTCTTGAGTAGAATCTGATTTTGGGTCATTAAGTGTGTGATGCACACTGTCACCTATCCACCTTGAGAAGTAGTGGTGATAGATGTGTGCACCAGATTCTAGTAGCAGCTGGGGTTCACACTCTAGTGGCGGCAGGATGCTGATAGGCTTCCCCCAAGTGTCAGTGAGGTAGGTGTGTCTCTATTCCTAAAGCACCTTGGTGGGTGGGCTCTGCAGCTGTACCTTAGGCCCCCAGTGCGAGTACCTCTACAGATTGGTAGATGTCCCCCTCCTTAGACCCCTAAGACAGGAGGATAGGTGGTCTGGGGGGAGCTTCAGCCCTCAGTTCCCTGTTGTGGGTCAGTGAGGGCTCTGTTGAATACGCAGAGATATCAGACCTGGGAAACTTGTCTTTCCAGTAAATCCGCTAAAACAAATGCAGTCAGATCCCTATCAGAAATGCCTTTGCATTATAATAGCCACCTTGTTCCCTGTAGGGATGAAAGCCCGAGACTGTGGATCATATATGCTTGGCTGGAGTTGGTTCTGTTTTTAGTCCAATTAGGGAAGGATTTTTGGTCCCTGGGTTTTCTGTGGTTGCTTCTCTCAGGCCAGAAGAATGGGTTAGGAAAAGACCAAAAAAAAAAAAAAAAAGGAAAAGAAAAACCGGGGAGTTCTCCCTCTGGCTCAGGAAATTCCAATGTTAACAAAGCCTCCTGGGAAGGGGAGGGGAGGGTTCAGAAAAACAGGAGAGAGTAGCACCCCGGAATATAGACAAAGTTACTTATCTTGCTTGGGATGACTGTTTTATCTGAGATTCCCGAGGGGCGCGTTGCCTGTGTGCGCTGGCTGGGTAGAGATTGCTCCCGAGAGTCAGGCCCGCGTCCCATGCTTGCGCTGTCTCAGAAGCCGCGGTCAGTTTCTCCGCTGCCAATCCAAAGCCCAGCGTCAAGGTTCCCCAGCTGGGACGCTGTACTCCTGGCTCCAAAAACAGTCGCTGTCTCCCGGTGACTTCTCCTCCCACCAGCTGAGTTGCCACGCCATCCGTGCGGACCGGCTGGGCCCCCCCAGGTCAGTTCAGGGGGCTGGGGCTGCGCCCCGTGTTTGCATTGTCACAGGATGTGGAGCTCAGCTCCCCTGCACCCAGTCCAAAGCCGGGCGCCAAGGTTCCCTGGCTGGGGCTCTGCATTCCTGGCTCCAAAACCAGTCGCTGCCTCCCGGGGACTTCTCCTCAAGCCAGCCACGTCCCACGCTGCCCGTGCGGACCTGCTGGGCCCCCTCCCGAGGTCAGTTCGGGGGGGTAGGGCTGCAACCCGTGTTTGCACCGTCACAGGATGTCGTGCTCAGCTCCCCTGCACGCAGTCCAAAGACCCGCGCCAAGGTTTCCCGGCTGGGACGCTGCACTCCCGGCTCCAAAACCAGTCGCTGCCTCCTGGCGACTTCTCCTCCCACCAGCCGCATCGCCGCGCTGCCCGCGTGGACCGGCTGGGCCCCCTCCCGAGGTCAGTTCAGGGGGGTAGGGCTGTACCCCGTGTTTGCGCCGTCACAGGATGCTGTGCTCAGCTCCTCTGTGCCCAGTCCAAAGCCCGGCGCCAAGGTTTCCTAACTGGGACGCTGGCTCCAGGCTCCGAAAAGAGTCACTGCTTCCCTGTAGTTGTTTGTTCTTGGTCTCTGTCACTCAGGTCAACTCTTTAAATCTGTGTTTGTTGGTCAGGGTTCGTAGATTGTCATGTATGTGACCGATTTACTTGTTTTTCCGAGTCTTTGTTGCAAGAGGGATCTGAGGTACCGTCTACCTAGTAAGCCATCTTGGCCCCCTCCCCCTCTTTACTGCATTTTTAATGACCTCTTGCTTTCTTTATGGATGATGTCCTTAATATCATTCCACAACTTGTCTGGTCTTTAGTCATTTGCATTCAACGCGTCAGATTTATTCTTAGGATGGCCTCTAAATTCAGGTGGGATATACTCAAGGTCATACTTTGGCTCTCGTGGACTTCTTCTAATTTTCTTCAGCTTTGACTTGAACTTGCATATGAGCAATTGATGGTCTATTCCACAGCTGGCTCCTAGGCTCGTTCTCACTGATGATATTAAGCTTTTCCATCAACTCTTTCCACAGAGGAACTCTGGTGGAGTAGCAGTTAATAGCTAGTCTGCTAACCAAAAGGTCGGCAGTTCGAATCTGCCAGCTGCTCCTTGGAAACCCTATGGGACAGTTCTACTCTGTCCTATAGGTTCACTATGAATCAGAATTTACTCGACAGCAAGGGGTGAAGGTAACTTTCCACAGATGTAGGCGATTTGATTCCTGTGTATTCCATCCGGTGAGGTCCACGTCTATAGTCGCCATTTATGTTGTTGAAAAAAGGTATTTGCAATGAAGAAGTCGTTGGCCTTACAAAATTCTATCATGTGATCTCTGTCATTGTTTCTATCACCAAGGCCATATTTTCGAACTACCGATTCTTTTTCTTTGTTTCCAACTCTTGCATTTCAGTCACCATTAACTACCAATGCATCTTGATTGCATATTTGATCAATTTCAGACTCCAGAAGTTGGTGAAAGTCTTCAGTTTCTTCATCTTTGGCCTTAGTGGTTGGTGCATAAATTTGAATAATAGTCGTATTAACTGGTCTTCCTTGTAAGCTACTGGAGATTATCCTATCACTGACAGTGTTGTATTTCAGGATAGATCTTGAAATTTTTGTTTGACAATGAATGCAATGCCATTCCTCTTCAAACTGTCACTCATGTCTTAGTAGACCATACGATTGTGTGATTCAAAATGGTCAGTACCCATCCATTTTAGCTCACAAATGCCTAGGATATCAATGTTTATGCATTCCATTTCATTTTTGACTATTTCCAATTTTCCTAGATTCATACTTTGTACATTCCATGTCCCAGTTATTAATGGATCTTTGCAGCTGTTTCTTCTCATTTTGAGTCATGCCACATCAGCAAATTAAGGTCCTGAAAGCTTGACTCCATCCTCATCATTAAGAAAACTCTCCTTTAAGGAGGCAGCTCTTTTACGGTCATATTTTGAGTGCCTTCCAACCTGAAAAAAATGAGCCTGTGAAAATGTTATGAATAGCAGCAGAACATTGTCTGATATAGTGCTGGAAAACGAGCCACTCAAGTTGGAGGGCACTCAAAATATGATGACAAAGAAAAAAATAGATGACTTGAAAAAGAGCAAATATCATAAATGTTATATTTGGCTACCAAGAGATATAGATGCGCCACCAAAAGCGTTGCCATCGAGCCAATTCTGGCTCATAGCGATGCTATAGGACAGGGTAGAACTGTCCCATAGATTTTCCAAGGAGCACCTGGTGGATTTGAATTGCCGATCTTTTGGTTAGCAGCCATAGCATTTAACCACTACGCCACCAGGGTTTTCATATAGATGCTCGGAATTTAAAAAAAAAAAAAAAGAACACTAAAATAGAGCTAAAATAAAATAAAATGATAAGGGGGAAAATCTGTACAATCTGTACAATATTTCAGGTAAAAAGCTAACAAAAAGAAACAGGAGCAGCAATATTAATATTAGCTAAAGGAAAACTAATTAAATACCACACTAATAAAAGGTCAACCATACTGAGATAGAGCAGCTGTAGATTTTTATGTGCAGTATAATAAAGTATCAAAATATTTAAAACAAATAATGTTAGGGAAAAAAGGAAGATCGACAACCCATTATCAAAGGGGGAAGCCTTAATACCCATTTCACAATTCAATCAACAAAACCTTAGTAAGAGGACTTAGCATTTAAATAACTAACAAGGTTAACCGTCTATAAATGTTTATATGTATGTGTACACACAGGAGCAACTGGATGGAGCTGAGGAGGGAACTACTTTCCTAACTAAGGGTACATGGGGCAGACTTCCTACTCAGCTCCAGCCAATTGTTGCCAATGGGATCTAGGCCCAATGTTTACAGGTGTTTCAAAAGGATCTGAAGCATTTTATTATGAATACCCATACATACACACATAAAAACTTTGTGTCTGGGATAGACAGAATACACATTTTTAAATGCCCATGAACATTTACAAAATTGATTATGCATTAGATCAGAGATTCTGACCACAATGTAATAAAAACTGTGGCAATAAAAATGGTCATAAAACCATCTCAACAATAAAACCAAGGCGTACGAAACACCTGACAATTTAAAACACTCCCTATATAACTCTTGGATAAAAGTATTCATCAAAACTGAAATTATACACTATTAAGAAATGAGTAACAATGAGAACACTACATACTAATACTTATGATATACGGCCAAAGCAAGTCTCAGAAAAAGTTTAGAACTTTTATTAAAAATGTATTCATTGGACTATGCAACCATTAAGACCAAGGATGGATCTGTGAAACATCTCATAACATGGAGGAACCTGGAAGGCATTATGCTGAGTGAAAGGACAAATACTGCATGAAGCCACTATAAGAGCTCTAGAAAAAGTTTAAACACAGAAGAAAAAATTCTTTGATGGTTCCAAGGGTGGAGAGGAAGGGTGAGGGGTATTCACTACTTAGATAGTAGACTAGAACTATTTTAGGTGAAGGTAAAGACCGCACACAATACAGGAGAGGTCAGCACAACTGGACTAAACCAAAAGCAAAGACGTTCCCTGAATGGAACAGAACACTTCGAAGACCACAGTAGCAGGGACAGGGGTTTGGGGTCCATAGTTTCAGGAGACATATAGGTCAACTGGCATAACAAAATGTATTAAGAAAACATTCTGCATCCCACTTTGGTGAGAGGCGTCTGGAGTCTTAAACACTAGCAAGCCACCATCTAAGATGCATCAATTGGTCTCAACCCACCCGGAGCAAAGGAGAATGAAGAACACCAAAGACATATGGTAAAGATGAGCCCAAGAGACTGAAAAGGCCACATAAACCAGAGGCTACATCAGCATGAGACCAGAAGAACTAGGTGGTGCCCAGCTACCACCGATCACTGCCCTGACAGGGAATACAACAGAGAATCCCTGATGGAGCAGGAGAAGAGTGGGATGTAGGCCTCCAATTCTCATAAAAAGACCAGGCTTAACTGTCTGACTGAGACTAGAGGGACCCTGGAGGTCATGGTCCCTGGACCCTTTGTTAGCCCAAGACTGGAACCATTCCCAAAGCCAACTCTTCAGACAGGGATTGGACTGGACTATAAGATAGATAATGATACTGATGAGGAGTGAGCTTCTTGGCTGAAGTAGACACATGAGACCATGTGGGCAACTGCTGTCTGGAGGCGAAATGAGAAGTCAGAGGGGGACAGGAGCTGGCTGAATGGACACGGGGTATACAGGGAGGAGAGGAGGAATGTGCTGTCTCATTAGGGGGAGAGCAGCTAGGAGTACTTAGCAAGGTGTGTGTAACTTTTTGTATGAGAAACTGGTTGATTTGTAAACTTTCACTTAAAGTACAATAAATAAATAAATAAAATGCATTCATTAGAAAACAAGATAGATAAAAAATAACTTAGGCATTCAATCCAAGAAACCAAGTAAACAACAAACACAATATATAAGGAAGAAAATAGTAAAATAAAAGCTGGAAAAAGCAAACATTGTAAAAAAAAAAAAAAAAAAAGAAAAATCCAAACCTTAGAGATGTGAAAATTTCAATAAATATCCTTTCTATATGAAAATATTTTCAAGTGAGGATATGTTTAACAACAAAAGGCATTCTATATATAACAGAGTTATTAAACATTTGGGCAATTCAGAAAAAAAAAAAACACAAACTAAAGATATTAAGAGGTGTTTTCAAAGTTATATTTCAAGAACATCAATAAGAAACTATTATTATAACGATTAATAGGGATTAAAATACTTTCTCAGATGTTAATTTTCTGTATATTTCCCAAATCTGCAGGGTGTAAACAAACAAATCTTTTCTGGACATAGAGGGAAAAGCAGCTCATTTCTTTTCAGCCCAAATTAACCTACAAATACTTGCAGAGGAACATAACATATGTTTTGAAATCTTGCATAGTAGAGCTAATCCTATTAATTTCCAAAATATCAGCAGTACGTGTTTTCAGGATTCAAGGTTCACAACGTTATAATTTCATGAGCACACCCTGCCTAGCAAGCCCTTAATCCAACTTCAAAAAGAGCACAGCAGAGCTGTCAGGGTGGGCTTTGTGCCATGCTTACATAATTTACACAGATAAAAAATACTCTGAAACCCGTTAATCCCTTTTACTGGCTAGGGGAAAAGAGACTTAGATTTTGACTAGAGTGAGTGGGAGGAGGAGGAGGACGGAGAAGCAGATTATGTAGTGGGCTGAGATTTGACATAGAAGCTGCACACTATGACTGCATCTCTTAATAATGTATATCAATATATAAGCATGGTATTAGAAAGAATAAAATTAATATGAAATAGAAGTTGAATTTTAGCCCAAGGCAAAATTTATTTGTAATTTCATTCAGTTAACACCAAAATAGGCCATGAGTTGGCATGAACTTTGTGGGGTTTTCTCCTCCTTCCCGCTGTTCCTTCCTTACTTTTCCTTCTAACATGTATGTTCCTATTCAATAAGACAGATACTGTTGCTGATGATTGAGCTTTACAGCTTTGGTGGGAGTAAAACACCAACAAATAAACCAACAATTAAAATATATTGTACTTAGTATTATGACAAGGAGCCATGATGGCACGATGGTTAAAGCTTTCGCCTGCTAATTGAAAGGTCAGTGGCTAGAACCCACCTGTGTTTTCACGGAAAAAAGATCTGGCAATCTGCTCCTGTAAAGCTTACAGCCTAGGAAACTCTATGGGGCAGTTCTACTCTGTCCTATAGGGTCGCTCTGAGTTAAACTGACTAGATGGCATGCAACAAGTACTGTGACAAAGGAAATCCCTACAACATAGGGAGCTCCGAGGGGAATCAACACCTAAAGATATGGTGAAGGGGGAGGAGGAATGTTTTGGGTAGTGGAACAGAAAGAAAACACTCCTGGTCCTGCGCCATCCTCACAATTGCTGCTACACTTGAGCCTACTATTGCAGCCACTATGTCAACCCATGTTGTTGAGGGTCTTCCTCTTTTTTGCTGACCCTCTACCAAGCATGATGTCCTTCACCAGGGTATGATCCCTCCTCATAATATGTCCAGTGTATGTGAGATGTAGTCTTGCCATCCTTGCTTCTAAGGAGCATTTTTGTTGTACTTCTTCCAAGACAGATTTATTCGTTCTTTTGGCAGTCCATGGTATATTCGATATTCTTTGCCAACACCACAATTCAAACACGTCGATTCTTCTTCAGTCGTATTCACTGTCCAGTTTTCGCATACATGTGATGTGACTGAAAATACCATGGCTTGGGTCAGGCACACCTTAGTCTTCAAGGTGACATCCTTGCTTTTCAGCACTTTAAAGAGATCCTTTGCAGCAGATTTGCCCAATGCAATATATTGTTTAATTTCTTGACTGCTGCTTCCATGGGTGTTGATTGTGGATCCAAGCAAAATGAAATCCTTGACAATCTCAATCTTTTCTTCGTTTATCATGATGTTGCTTATTGGTTCAATTGTGAAGATTTTTGTTTTCTTTATGTGGAGGTATAATCCATACTGAAGGCTGTGTGGTCTTTGATTTTCATCAGTAAGTGCTTCAACTCCTCTTCACTTTCAGCAAGCAAGTTGTGTCATCTGCATAATGCAGGTTGTTAATGAGTCTTCCTCCAACGCTGGTGCCCTGTTCTTCTTCATATAGTCCAGCTTCTTGGATTATTTGCTCTGCATACAGATTCAATAGATACGGTGAAAGGATACAACCCTGATGCACACCTTTCCTGACTTTAAACCACACAGTATCCCTTGTTCTGTCCAAAAGACTGCCTCTCGATCTATGTACAGATACCTCATGAGCACAATTAAGTGTTCTGGAATTCCTATTCCTTAAAAAACTATCCATAATTCGTTATGATCCACACACTTGAATGCCTTTGCACAGTCAATAAGACACAGGTAAACATCTTCCTGGTATTCTCTGCTTTCAGCCAGGATCTGTCTGACATCAACAATGATATCCCCGGTTCCACATCCTCTTCTAAATCTGGCTTGAATTTGTGGCAGTTCCCTGTTGATATACTGCTGCAGCCTCTTTTGAATGATCTTCAGCAAAATTTTGCTTGCATGTAATATTAATGATATTGTTCGATAATTTCCACATTTGGTTGGATCACTTTACTTGGGAATAGGCATAAATATGATCACTTCCAGTTGATTGGCCAGGTAGCTGTCTTCCAAATTTCTTGGCATAGATGAGTTGGCACTTCCAGTGCTGCATCCATTTCTTTAAACACCTCAGTTGGTATTCTGCCAATTCGTGGAGCCTTGTTTTTTGCCAGTGCCTTCAGTGCAGCTTGGACTTTTCTTTCAGTACCATCAGTTCCTGTTCATATGTTACCTCCTGAAATTGTTGAATGTTGACTAATTCTTATTGGTATAGTGACTCTGTGTATTTCTTGCATCTTTTTTTGATGCTTCCAGCGTCGTTTAGTGTTTTCCCTGTAGAATCCTTCAGTATTGCAATTTGAGGCTTGAATTTTTTCTTCAGTTCTTTCAGCTTGAGAAATGCAGAGTGTGTTCTTCCCTACTGGATTTCTAACTGGAGGTCTTTGCACATGTCATCATAATACTTTACTTTGTCTTCTCAAGCCACCCTTTGAAATCTTCTGTTCAGCTCTTTTACTTCATCATTCTTTTGATTTAGCTACTCAACATTCAAGAGCAAGTTTCAGAGTCTCTTGTGACGTCCATTTTGGTCTTTTCTTTCTCTCCTCTCTTTTTAATGACCTCTTGCTTTCTGCATGTATGATGTCCTTGATGTCATTCCACAACTCGTCCAGTCTTTGGTCATTAGCGTTCAATGTGTCAAATCTATTCTTGAGATGGTCTCTAAATTCAGGTCGGATATACAAGGTCTAACTTTGGCTCTCGGGGACTTGTTCTAATTTTCTTCTACTTCATTTTGAACTTGCATATGAGTAATTGATGGTCTGATCTGCAGTTGGCCCCCTGGCCTTGTTCTAACTGATGATATTGAGCTTCTCCGTCATCTCTTGCCTCAGATGTAGTCAACTTGACTCCTGTGTATTTCATCTGGTGAGGTCCATGTGTATAGTTGCCGTTAATGTTCGTGAGAAAAGGTATTTGCAATGAAGAAATCATTGGTCTTGCAAAATTCAATCATGCCATCTCCAGTATTGTTTCTGTCACCAAGGCCATATTTTCCAACTATGGATCCTTCTTTGTTTCCAACTTTTGCATTTCAATCACCAGTAATTATCAGTGCACCCTGACTGCATGTTCCATCAATTTCAGACTGCAGAAGTTGGTGAAAATCTTTAATTTCTTCATCTTTGGCCTTAGTGTTCGGTGCATAAACTTGAATAGTAGTCACATTAACTGGTCTTCCTTATAGATGAATGGATATTATCCTATCACTGACAGCATTGTACTTTAGCATAAATCTTGAAATGTTCTTTTTGACCATGAATGCAACATCATTTCTCTTCAAGTTGTCATTCCCAGCATAATAAACCATATGATGCCCCATTCAAAATAAGCAATACCAATCCATTTCAGCTCACTAATGCCTAGGATATCCATCTTTATGCATTCCATTTCATTTTTGACAAGCAATAAGGTAGTGGCAGAAGACAAAGAGGAATGGATTTGAGAGAGAGCTGAAAAAACAAATAACAACAAAAAAACATACATAGGACTTAGTGATTAATTAGACAGGCATTGAGTGTGAGAGGGATGAGAAATCAAGTAAAAGTTACTATTTATCTTTGTTGTTGCTAGGAGCCTTAGAGTCGATTTTTATTTCGATTCATAGCAACCCCATGTGATAGAGTCGAACGGCCTCATCAGGTTCTCTAGGCTGTGATTTTTACAGGAGCAAATCTCCAGGTCGTTCTCTCCAAGAACAGCAGGATGGGTCCCAAACATCAACCTTTGGTTAGCAGCGAGTGCTTAACCATTGCATTTCAGGGCTTCCTAGTATTTACCTAGCACTCATTATGTGCTAACCAGAAAACACTCAAATATGTTGCCTTCGAGTTGATTCTGACTCACAGTGACCCTATAGGACAGAGCAGAACTGCCCCATAGGGTTTCTAAGGAGCAGCTGGTAGATTCAAACTGCCAATCTTTTGTTTAGCAGCCGAGCTCTTAACCACTGCGCCATCAGTGCTCCATTATGTGTTAAGAACTTAATTTTTTAATGTGCTTTATGGCATGTCATCCTCATAGGAAATTTTATGAGATAGCTATGATTATTTGTCCCATTTTTCAGGTAAGAAAATATATATTTGAATGACTGCAACACATAAAAATAAAAAGACTAGAAGAAGTGATACAGAAATAATATTGGCTGTTTGATTTAGCTATTTTCTCTTTTCACAAAGATTCTTGCGGTGCTATTCTATCACTTTTATAATTTTAAAATAAAATCTGAACTACGTTTTAAAAGAAAATATTTCCATTGGGAATACAAAATAGCAGCTAAGCATGATATGAAGGAGCCCTCGTGGCAAGTAGTTAAGCACTAGGCTGCTAACGAAAAGGTTGACAGTTTGAACCCACCAGCCACTCCATGGAATAACGATGTGGCAGTCTGTTTGCATAAAGATTACAGCCTTGGAAGCCCTATGGGGCTGTTCTACTCTGTCCTATAGGGTAGGTATGAGTCGGAATCTACTCCTCAGCAAGAAGGTAAGAGTAATTTGTGAGTTGATTCAAGAAGATCTTAGGCAATACCTTCCTAAATGTTTTTATCATGTATCTACTAGTAACTGAAAGGTTGATGGTTCGAACCATCCAGAAGTTCCAGGAGAGAAAGACCAGTTCTAATCTGTCACGTGAGTAGTAAATGTACTCAATGGCACCTAAGAACAACGACACCAGTTTTACAACATAAGAAATTAGTCCCGGAGGGCTGTGGGGACCATGGTCTCAGGGGACATCTAGCTCAACTGGCATAACATAGTTTATAAAGAAAATGTTCTACATTCTACTTTGGTGAGTAGCGTCTGAGGTCTTAAAAGCTTGTGAGCGGCCATCTAAGATACTCCTCTGGTCTCACCCCTTTGGAGCAAGGAAGAATGAGAAAAACTAAAGACACAAGGAAAAGATTACTTCAAAGGACTAATCAACCACAACCTCCACCAGACTGAGTCCAGTACAACTAGATGGTGCCCGGCTACCACCACTGACTGCTCTGACAGGAATCACAACAGAGGATCGCAGATAGAGCTGGGAAAGAATGTAGAAAAAATTCAAACTCCCCCCCCCCACCCGCCCCAAAATAGACCAGACTTACTGGTCTGACAGAGACTGGAGAAATCCAGAGAGTATGGCCTCTGGACACCTTTTTAGCTCAATAATGAAGTCACTTGTGAGGTTCACCCTTCAGCCACAGATTAGACAAGCCCATAAAACAAAACAAGACTAAAGGGGCACAACAGCCTAGGGGCAAGAATTAGAAGGCAGGAGCAGACAGGAAAGCTGATAATAGGGAACCAAAGATGTAAACCTTTATCTAATGTACAATAAAAAAAAAGAAAGAAAAGAAATTAGTCCCCTCATGAGAATTTTCTCACCTGGACGTAGGGTCACATCTGGTTTAAATCAGTGATTCCTTGTGCAATTTAATTCCATCTCCGTGTTACCTGTGATTTTGTCCATCTTCTATTTTATTCCATTTTATCCAAAATTAAACATCAAGATAAAAGACTACACAGAAATAGTTTTATAAAACTTACTTAGTAGCTAGGAGAACATCTTCATATAGAGCTGATAGGATTTTGACCTTGCTCCCTATCAAGAAATAAGGGATTATCAAAAAAGTTAAACTAGACATTCTCGGCAATAGAATGTTGTAGAGAATCTGAAGTAAGATTCTAACTTGAAACCATGCAGTGGCATAATTAGCTCTGCAACTGATAACCAACAACCACAATAAAATTTTTGCTGAGAGAAATTGATAACTTTGTTTCCTTCTTGATTTAAGAAAAAAATTAGAAATCTTTAAACATATACAAAAGTAGAGAGAATAGTATAATGAAATTCTATATTACTTATCTAGTGCTCCCCTCCTCTGTTGTCTAGTGACCTTACAGGACAAAGTAGAACCGTCCCATAGGGTTTCCAAGGAGCGTCTGGTGGATTCAAACTGCCGACCTTTTGGTTAGCTGCCGTAGCTCTTAACCACTACACCACCAGGGTTTCAAATCTAGTGCTAGCGGACATTAAATCGCAAGTGGGCAACTTGTTGTTATAGATTAGGGATGACTGTGTGATTTCATCTTCTGTTTCAACTCCAATTAATTGGTGGTGACTGATTAGAGGAGTGTTAAGAATTAGATAACAATTGCAAAGCCTAGCATATAGTAAGCATTTAATACATGTCAGTTAGTATTACTCTCATGTTTTATTAAAAAAAATTCATCATTAAACTTGACTACTTTAACAAATCTTAAGCTTATATACATATAATACACTTATACATATATATTAAGACTACAGATTTTATTCCAACATTGATCTTAACATTATAAAGCTTTATGTTATGAAAGCTGAAGGATTTTCTTGTTCATAAAAATGAGCTCTTGGAGTTTCAGAATAACTATTTTATCTTTGCATGTAAAATCAACTACCGGGCCAAGTTTCATTTTAACTAGAATAATGTAGAGGGAATTTAAGAAGATGATTTCTAAATTCCTTCTACCAGTAAAGAGCCACAAGTCTATAAAATACTCCTATCTTATGTAGATCATTTTACAAGAGAATTAAAGGGATTTTATGGGTCATCTAGCCCAGTCTCATTTCCAAGGCAGGGAAACCCCACACAACACGATAATAATACCTTACATTTAACACTACAGTTTTAAAATTAAAATTAACTGATGCTTGCCTAGTCTGCTATAGTTTATAAGATATTATCTTGTTTGATATTCCTAATAGTCCTGAGAATAGCATTATTATGTCTATATTACAAATGTGAAACTGAGCCTAAAAGAGATTAAGTGCCTAGCCTGAAATCACACAGAAAGTATGTGGAAAGTAATGTCAGTTCTCAAATTCTTCTGGACCCATAATCTAGTTACTGTGCACAATATAGCTGCAGCTTTTAAATAATCATTACAACAGTCCTGGGAAGAAACCAAGGTACAAAAACCATGCTCCATTTTTACAAATGAGAAAAATTATGCAAGTTTAAAGCCTTGCCCAAGGTTAAGGCACCAACGAGCAGCAGAGTTGGTGCAGGACACAGATTTTCTGTCTCCTACTACATTCTTACTACCACACCAATAGTACTTAAATATTTTAATTATGGGGGTTCTTCTTTTCCTAGCAAAAATATATTATTACTTAACTATTTGAAAAAGTTAATGCTATTTCATTGCCTTGACTCAGTACAGTTGAATTTTTTAAATAGTAACTATTGTTGCTGTTGTTAGGTGCCATCAAGTCTGTTCTAACTCATAGCAAAACAATGTACAACAGAATGGAAGACTGCCCGGTCCTGTGCCATCCTCACACTCGTTGCTATGTTTAAGCCCATTGTTGCAGCCACTGCGTCAATTCATCTTGTTGAGGGTCTGCCTCTTTTTTGCTGACCCTCTACTTTACCAAGCATGATGTCCTTCTCCAGGGCTTGGTCCCTCCTGATAACATGTCCAAAGTACATAAGACAAAGTCTCAATGTCCTAGTTTCTAAAAAGCATTCTGGCTGTACTTCTTCCAAGACAGAGTTGATCATTCTTCTGGCAGATCATGGTCTATTCAATATTCTTCCCCAGCACCATAATTCAAATGCATCAATTCTTCTTCCATCTTCTTTATTCATTGTCCAGCTTTTGCATGCATATGAGGAGACTGAAAATACCATGGCTTGGGTCAGGTGCACCTTAGTCCTCAAAGTGACATCTTTGCTTTTTAACACTTTAAAGAGGTCTTTTGCAGCAGATTTGTCCAATGCAATGTGTCACTTCATTTCTTGACTGCTGCTTTCATGGGCATTGATTGTGGATCCGAGTAAAATGAAATCCTTTACAACTTCAGTCTTTTCTCTGTTTATCATGATGTTGCTTATTGGTCCAGTTTTGAAGATTTTTGTTTTCTTTATGTTGAGGTGTAATCCATACTGAAGGCTGTAGTCTTTGATCTTCATCAGTAAGTGCTTCAAGTCTTCTTCATATTCAGCAATCATCTCTATACTCAAATTTGATAATTCACGTGAAGTTAAACAATTCCTTGAAAGACACAATCTTCCAAAACCCACTCAGGAGAAATAGATAATAAGCCTATACCTAGTAAGTAAATTGATGCAACAATTAATAGCCTTCCAAAACAGAAAGCACCGTGACCAGATGGTTTCACTGGTTAGTTCTACCAAACATTTAAAGAACAAATGATAGCATTTCTCTACAATCTCTTCAGAAAATACTTCCCAACTCATTCTATGAGGCCAGCGTTGCCCTAAGATCAAAACCAGACAACAACATTACTAGGAAGGGAAGTTACAGACCAATATCTCTCATGTTTTTAAATTTTTAGTTGCTTATTTCTGGTACAGAGAAAAGCAATTGGCTTTTGTGTATTAACCTTGTATCTGCAACCTTGCTTTAACATTTATTAGTTCCAGGAGCTTTTACTGTTCATTCTTTGGGACTTTCTACATAGATAAGCATACCATCTGCAAATAAAGACAGTTTTATTTCTTCCTTCCCGATCTGTATACATTTGATTTCCTTTTCTTGTCTTATTGCATTAGCTAGGACTTCTAGTATGATGTTGATTAGGAGTGGTGAGAGAGAACATCCTTATCTTGTTTCCATTCTCAAGGGGACAGCATTTAGTAGGTGAATGGATAAACTGTCCTACATCCATACAATGGTATACTATCAGCAATAAAAATAAATGAGCTATCAAGCTACATAAAGACATGGAGGAACCTTAAATGCATATTGCTAAGTAAAAGAAGCCAGTCTGAAAAGCTGCATACTCTATGATTCCAACTACATGATATTCTGGGAAAGGCAAAACTATATAGACAGTAAATAGGTTAGTGGTTGTCAGGGGTTGGGGATGGGGGAGGATGAATATGTGGCACAGAGGGCATTTTAAGGGCAGTGAAACTATTCTGTATGAAACTAATGGTGGATACATGACGTTATACATTTGTTAAACTCACAAAGTGTGCATCTTAGTCTAGAAGCTCTACTGAAACATGTTCAGCTTCTTAGCAATATGCAAGCCTCTGCTGACAGACAGATGGTGGCTGCATATGAAGCGTATTGGCTGGGAATAAAACCTGGTCTCCTGCGTGAAAGGCAAGAATTCTACCACTGAACCACCACTGCCCCTAATATAAAAATACATCTCCAATAATATTAAAAAAATAGAAATTTACAAGGGCATTCACGAAGTGATAATTCTTATAAGAAAAGAATATATTGTCAATTGAAAAAAATAAAGCATGGAAAACGATGTGTGTATACACATATACATATATATGTAATTTACCTTTATATTTATGTATTTTGCCATATTTTTGGGAAAAGAGGAGAATAAAAAATACACAAATTTGCTTAATTTGCAAAAATAAGCACAGAGACCAAAAACTAATGACATTGGCTACCTACAGAGAAATGACTAGAAACTGGGTAGAAGGGCTGAGTGGGAAATGACATTTCTTCAAGTATTCATATTTGTATAATTTTGGTTTTTGGAACTCTCTTGATGTTTCACATAATAAAAAATTAAAATCAACAAGAATTAGGAGGGAAAACCCTAAAATGGCATAAAAGCAGGGTCCTGATTATATTTCAAATGAGTACTATAACCACTGAGAGGGTGCGTGGAAATAAAACTAATCAAAGTAATTCCTACATGTAGCATTAGACTATACACCACTATATATTAAAAAACAAAAAAGACATAAACAAATCTCTGTGTGTGTTGGGTGCCATCGAATTGGTTCTGACTCATGGCAACCCTATGTACAACAGAATGAAACACTGCCTGGTCCTATGCCATCCTCACAATCATTGTTCTGCTTGAGCACATTGTTGCAGCCACTGGGTCAATCCACCTTGTTGAGGGTCTTCCTCTTTTTTGCTGACCCTACACTTTACCAAGCAGGATGTTTTTTAAAAGAGCTTTATTGAGATATAATTCACGTACCATACAATTCATACTTTTAATATGTTTTTAGTGTATTCACAGAGCTGAATGAATGGTTTTTAGTATACTCACAGGGTTGTGCAACCATGACCATGAACAACGTTAGAACATTTTCATCACCTCAAAAAGAAACCCTTTAGCATTCATTCCCCATTTCTACCCCAACTTCCCCAAGCCCTACACAACCACTAATTTGCTTTCTGTCTCTAAAGATTTGCCTATTTTGGACATTTCATATAACTGAAATCGTACAATATGTGGTCTTTTCTGTCTGGCTTCTTCCATTTATGTTTTCAAGGTTCATCCATGTTGCAGCATGTATCAGTACTTTATTCCTTTTTACGGCCAAAAAACATTCCATCATACAAATTTACCGCATATTGTTTATCCATTCAGCAGTTGTTAAGAGATTTGTTTCCCTTTTTTGGCTATTATGAATAATGCTGCTATGAATATTCATGTACAAGTTTTAGATGTATGTTTTCATTTCTCTCGGGTATATACCTAATAATAGGAATTCCTGGGTCAAATGATAACTTTATGTTTAAGTTTTTAAGAAACTTCCAGACCATTTTCCAAAGTGGTTGTACTATTTTACATTCCCATCAGCAGTGTATGAGGGTTCCAATTTCTCCACACCCTCACTAACATGTACTGTTATCTTTTTTATAGTAGTCATCCTGTGGAGGTGAAGTGGTATCCCATTGTTGTTTTGTTTGTATTTCCCTAATGGCTAATGATGTTGAGTATGTTTTCAAGTGCTTATTGGCCATCCACACATCTTCTTTGGAGAAATGTCTATTCAGATCTTTTGCCCATTTTTTAATTGAGTTATTTGTTTTTTGGTTTTTAATTGAGATAATAGTTCTTTATACATTCTAGATGCAAGCCATTTATCGGATAGGTTATTTGCAAAAATTCTCTCCCATTCTGTGGGTTGTCTGTCCACCTTAATGGTGTCCTTTACGCACACAAGTTTTTTATTTGGATGATGCTCAATTTACCTTTTGTTGTCATGCTTTTGGTGTCACATCTAAGAATCCATTGCCTAATCCAAGGTCACAAAAATTTACACCTATGTTTTCTTCTAAGAGTTTTATAGTTTTACCTCTTATTTTTACCTCTTTGATCCATTTTGAGTTAATTTTTGTACATGGTGTGAGGTAGAAGTTATTTTATTCTTTTTGATAGTATTGCAAGGGGAATTGTTTTCTTAATGTCATTCTTGGATTGTTTGTTGCTGGTGTACACAAATAAAACTGACTTCTGATATTAATCTGCGACCTTGCTGAACTCGTTCATTAGCTGTAATAAACTAAAAGTTTTCTAGTAGATTCCTTAGGATTCTGCATAAGGTTATGCCATTTGCATGTAGAGATTGTTTTTACTTCTTCCTTTCTAATCTGAATGCTGTTTGTTTTTTTTCTTGCCTAATTATCCTCACAAGAGCAGATATCTCTGTTTCTAGTCTTAGGGAGAAATCAGTGTTTCACCATTGGCTCAGTTTTCTAGTGCTGCCATAATAAAAATATGACAGAGTAGGTGTCTTTAAAGAAAAGAAATTTTTTGTCTCACAGTTCTGGAAGACAGAAGTCCAAATCAGAGAGTAAGCTCTGTCCATTCCTTCTGAGGGCTTTGAGAGAGGATCTGTTCCACGCCTACCTTCTAGTTTCTGGCAGCTGCCAGCAATCCTTGGCATTCCTTTGTTGCCTGTAGACGGTGTCTACATGGTTTCTCCCAGCTGTGTGTGTGACTCTGTTTCTGTGCTGCTTTTCCCTTTTTTAAAACATGACTCAGAAGGAATTGGAGTTTCTGGGTAGTACAGATGGTTGTTAACTGAAAGGTTAGGGGTTTGAGTCCACCCAGAGGTGTCTCAGAAGAAAGGCCTGGTGATCCACTTCTGAAAAATCAGCCATTGAAAACCCTATGGAGCACAGCTCTACTCTGACACACACGGGGTCACTGTGAGTTGGAATCGTCTTCAGAGCAACTTAACTGATAAAATCAGCAAAGAAAATCTATTTCCCCGAACAAGGTCACATACACAGGTACAGAGGTTACGACTTCACCATATGTTTTTGGCGGACAGAATTCAACCCATAATAGTAGATAACATTTTTTTTACTAATTTTGCAACTTTCTGTAAGTTTGAAATTATAGTTAAAAATTTAGGGGTATACATGTCAACAACAACCACAGAAAAAGGAAAAAAAAAAAGAATTTTATGAAGAATGTATCAGAAAACGTAGTTTCATAAAATGTATATCTTGCTAAAGCAACAAGAAGCTACTTTGTTTGTAAAACCAAAAGAGTCTTAGTAGCAGAGTGAGGTTAAAAAAATAAAAAACAAACACTGCCCCCGACATATTCATTTCAGAAAGCTGTTTGTTCTAAAAGAAAAGAAAGAAAAAGTTCAATTTCCTGAATATGTAATCTAGTATTATCCACACCAGGTGCAATATCCAATCTTATCCAAATAAATCAGTCCAAACTTATACCTCTAAAAGCAAGAAGGGTTAAAATTCGAACAAATTGTCCATCACAAACATAGGGAAAGAATGTAGAGTGCTCTGTACAAATGGGATGAGCTTAAGCTCTGGCACAGATGCTATTTAACATCGAGATAACTTTGACATTTGAGAAGAAATTACTTGAGGTTAGGCCAAATTGGTACAGATATATATATCTGTATAAAAAATATCTATACACATATAAAATACACATAAGAGACACAGTAGTTCTTTTCATATAACTTAAAATGAAAAATTTGAAATAAACTTTTTGTATATTTTTTAAGCCAAAAGACCAGATATGATTTTTAAGAATTCTGAAGATACCATCATTCTTATTTATTATGAAGCTATGAGGGACTTTTTTTAAACTCTCCCCTTTTTATTTCTATTTCTCTATTCCTTGTAGTCTCCTCTTCATTCTTTGTCTCTCAACAACCCTGTTTGTGCAGGCTAACCATAAGCATTGCTTAGTTTTGCCAGCGGGACTCAGAGCTACAAAGGGGCTGACCTTACACAAGGCATGTCAAGAAATGGCACATTCATTCTGACAGAGCATTTAAATGAAGCAAAACATCTTCTAAACTATCTCACAGAAAAACAATCCCTGCCGGGAAAGTCTCCAGGCTTCAGAATGTAAACTGCCCCTGTCTGAGATACTAAGCACCTTAGAGAACAACACTACGGCAATCCCTGACATCTGTGGGAAAGGTTCATTTTGACTTACAGCTGCTTCACTCAAATCTATATTACCCTCACCAAAAGAGAAATATAAATCGTTTAAGAACAGAGTTACAAATGACAAAAAAAATCTGAAAATCTAAATTTCATCTTTAACAATCTTACCAAAAACAAATTAGAGTTTTAGTTCTTCCCTTCAAAATATTATTTTGACTTTTCCCTTCTTGTTCTATTGTGCTCCCAAAGAATGCTAATAGATGCACAAACACACTTAGATTTCAACAGAAAGGAAAATTAAATTCAAGAAGTTGAAAGAAAAGCAAAAAGTTGTGATAACATAAAATACCAGGTAATGTTAACATTTCTATTCTGCTCTCTATGTTTATTCAGCAAAAATATCAAAGTATTGAGTAAGAGGAGAAAGTAAACCTAGGCACCGCACAAGTTAATTTGTGTATTATTTTACTTAATGATGTGAGGTAGATATTATGATTCTTTGAGCTGAGAAATTTTTTTTTAAATAATTTTTATTGTGCTTTAAGTGAAAGTTTACAAATCAAGTCAGTCTCTCACATATAAACTTATATACACCTTACTACATACTCCCATTTACTCTCCCCCTAATGAGTCAGCCCGGTCCGTCCTTCTAGTCTCTCCTCTCGTGACTGTTTTGCCAGTTTCTAACCCCCTCTACCCTCCCATCTCCCCTCCAGACAGGAGACACCAACACAGTTTCAAGTGTCCACCTGATACAAGTAGCTCACTCTTCATCAGCATCTTTCTCCAACCCATTGTCCAGTCCCTTCCATGTCTGATGAGTTGTCTTCAGGAATGGTTCCTGTCCTGGGCCAACAGGAGGTTTGGGGACCATGACCACCCGGATTCCTCTAGTCTCAGTCAGACCATTAAGTCTGGTCTTTTTATGAGAATTTGGGGTCTGCATCCCACTATTCTCCTGCTTCCTCAGGGGTTCTCTGTTGTCCTCCCTGTCAGGGCAGTCATGGGTTGTGGCCAGGCACCGTCTAGTTCTTCTGGTCTCAGGATGATGTAAGTCTCTAGTTCATGTGGCCTTTTCTGTCTCTTGGGCTCATAGTTATCGTGTGACCTTGGTGTTCTTCATTTTCCTTTGATCCAGGTGGGTTGAGACCAATTGATGCATCTTAGCTGGTCGCTTGTTAGCATTTAAGACCCCAGACGCCACACTTCAAAGTGGGATGCAGAATGTTTTCTTAATAGAAGTTATTTTGCCAATTGACTTAGAAGTCCCCTTAATGAGCTGAGAAATTTAAGACTCAGAAAGATTAGGTAATTTGCCTGAGATTATGCAGCTAGGAAATGGCTTTAAATTCAGGCCTGTTTGAAAAAAAAAGTTTGTACTTATGCATCTCTCTACTGCCTTCTTGGAATTATTCCACTAATACTGCAGCAACATAAAAATACTTTTTGAACTATCAAATAAATCAGGAGGAAAAGAATTCCAGAAAAAAACAAACTTTAACTTGAATTTTAAGCATATACTATGTAGTGTAATTTCAGGCCCTTTGCCAAATTAATCTATATTTAATTTGACTAATGAGTCAGTTTCATAAATCAAGTAAAAAAGTTAATCCTTATTGAAAAAGAATGCTCAGATTAGAGTTAACTGTGAATAACTAACAGACTAATACAAAGTGTGAGTGAGGGCGAAAACAGTAGAACGCCTTCTGCCCTGACATCAGTCATACCTCCCTCAGTGAAAGATAACCAACCAGTTGCCGTGGAGTAGACCCCATAAGTTCCCTCAAAACGACACATTTAACTATGTCATCCATTCATTCTCTGTCCAATCAGTTTTTGTATGGCTCAAATACCTCGTTGCCCGCTGGAACAGGACATAGCAAAATTTCCTAGACGCTTTCTCCTAGCAATCTGGTTGTTAGCCAGATACAGTAGCACACATGCTAGCTTAGCCAGGAAAATTTTTTCAGAGTGTCATGAAGAGGCCAAAGGGAAACCAGTGGGCCAATCAATAAACAAGGCAGTTGAATATTGTGAGACAACTCTTCCCCAGCCTGGAAAGCTCAGATCAAATTCCCTGAAGGGCCCATCAGTTTCACACTTCATCATCTAGAGCAGGTTGCTGTTAATAAGCCATGGGCCACTGATGTGGTGAGGACATCAACTTTGAAACACCCCTTGATCTGTCCGTCATGGGAAATGGTAGAAACACATTTCTTGCTACTCTTTTTAAACAAGGTTGATTACTCAGTATTATTAACATGTATTTGTTGGCAAGGAAGAATATGGAACATGTAATTAGATTCAACATCCGTACAGCAGGTTTTGTAATCAGACAGTTCTTTTTTCTCTCTAGAAGGGAAAATAAACTGAAAAAGATTAGGTTTAAAGTCTGACTATTACGTTTACCCATATAAAGAGCACTGCTGACTTAAAATTAATTCTGATCCTACAGAAAGTATCTTCCCTTGCTTGTCTTTGAAAAGCTAACCAATTCTAAGTGAACATTAATAGGAAATGCCTGAATTCTTTCCCTGTCAGCAGCCCCCAATTTCTGCTGCAAAATTTGGTAAAAACGCATCTCGTAAACCAATTACTCAGTTCAAGAGTTCATTTCAGAGAAAGCGGAAACATTTTGCTTTGTTTTTAACAGGTTATATTTCTTACATACTCCAAGGAAGATGCTTTCATTAAAAAATGCAGATTCCACAACACCAACGAATTTCTTTTGAACTCCTTAAGAAATACTCATTTTATCAAGAACACTTCTCTTTGCCCCCTCCCATCTTCTCTCCTTATATCAGGCGCACGTCTGGGTGAATGAGCTATTAAAAGAAGATGTTAGAACTTACACTTATTTTTCAGACATTTTATGTTTCCTGTTTTGTGGTATGTTTTATAATATATATGACACATTAATAGGCTATACACATATGTACAGTCAAGAAATCAAATGATGCATTGCATTGGACAAATCTGCTGTAAAAGACCTCTTTAAAGTATTCAAAAACAAAGATGTCACTTTAAGTACTAAGGTGTGCCTGACCCAAGTCATGGTGTTTTTAATCCCTCATATGCGTGTGAAAGCTGGGCAATGAATAAGGAAGACCAAAGAATTGATGCCTTTTGAATTTATGGTTCTGGCAAAGAATATTGAATATACCATGGACTGCCAGAAGAACAAACACATCTGTCTTGGAGGAAGTACAGCTAGAATCCTCATTAGAAGCAAGGATGGAGAGACTGTGTCCTACATACTTTGGACCTGTTACCAGGAGGGATTGATCCCTGGAGAAGGACATCATGCTTGGTAAAGTAGAGGGTCATCAAAAAAGAGAAAGATCCTCAGCAAGATGGATTGACAGTGGCTGTAATAATGTGATCAAGCATAACAACAATTGAGAGGATGGCTCAGGACTGGGCAGTGTTGTCTTCTGTTGATAGGGTTGCTATGAGTCACAACCAACTCGATGACACCTAACAACAACATGTATGTAATTTATAAATAAATATATTGGACGTGTGGAAACCCTGGTGGTATAGTGGTTAAGTGCTATGGCTGCCAACCAAAAGGCTGGCAGTTCGAATTCACCAGGTGCTCCTTGGAAATTCTATGGGGCAGTTCTACTCAGTCCTATAGGGTCACTATGAGTTGGAATCGACTCGACAGCAACAGGTTTTTTTTTTTTTTTTTTTTTTTTATTAGACATGTATCTTCCATGAAGTCCTGGTGGCATAATGGTTAAGAGCTGGGCTGCTAAACAAAAGGTTGGCAGTTCAAATCCACCAGCTGCTTCTTGGAAACCCTATGGGGCAGTTCTACTCTGTTTTATAGGCTTGCTATGAGTCCGTGTTGAGGAATGGGGGAGGGGAGGGTCTCTCCCATATTTTTTACATATAGAGATGTATGATTTAAAAAGTTTAGTGCAAGTCAGGAATCGATAGTTAAAACTGGTATAACCTAGGAATTCTAAGTTGATTTAATTAACTTTGATGTTGGCCTATGCTCACATTTGTTGCATAATTTGAAGAACAATTAGGAATTTCTGCAGCCTAAGAATATCTTCCAATACTACTTAAAATTCTAACATCCAATTTTAAGTTCCCTAAAGTCATTTCCAAGCATCCTCTTTTAAAGTGCAAATGGTCCTAGAAAAATTGTGGCATATTCCCAAAACGTGTCGCAAGGTGATGGGCAAAAACCAGTAACAAAACTTTCTTGGCCAAACGAGTTTGGGAAATGCTAGATTAAGCAAAGACAGCAATTTTTTTCCAGATACATACCACTACAGATTTCTCAGGGGCCATAAAATAGTAATATTTTGAAGGTAACTGGTTTATTGAAGTAACTGGGCAAGGTAGGATACAAGCAGAAAACAAGTTTACTGTTTCTCATGATTGTCCCATGAAAATCCACACTTTAGACCCATTCTCCCCAAGATGAAATATCATGGTGATTGCATAGCGATAAGTAAATTATCTCTTTCTCAGGCATTAAATATCCTGGTTCACTGTAATATCCAAACTCTCATCCAATATAAACAGCTCAGACCCATCCCAGAAAGAGAAACTTGCAAAGGAAAGGGATTAGTTTCATCTCTATTCCCAACTCTTTTTCCCACTCACTAGCTGCTTTTGGTCTTTAAGGAATAGGGCACAGGATGGTAAGAAAAAGAAAAGGTCTTACTTGACTGTTGGTAGAGTCTCAATCTGGCATCAGGGCCCTGTAATATATGGCAGATGAAAAAACTGCTGACTTTCTCTTATGGCACATTTGTAGGTTTCTCTCTTTTTTTGCTACACCACACCAATTTAGCTAGAGTCTCACTCACTGATGGATTTTTTTCTAGCAGTAGTGAAGCACCAGGCCTCATTTCCCTCTCTAAGCAGTTCTCCTAAAGCTCACTTCCTGCCCCTTTTGTTCAAACAGCACATTGATAACACTCTCTAAACTAATGATTCTCAACCCTGGCTATATATTAGAATCATCTGGCAAAAACTTTTAAGAAATAACAATGCCCAGTTCTCACCTCCAGAGAGTCTGAGTCTATTGAACTAGGGTAGGTTCTAGGCACTGGCATGATTTAAAAGCTTGCCAGGTGATTGCTAATGCGTAGTCAAGGTTGTGAACCACTGGTTTAAAACCACTCTTCTGAAGACATTCTCACTACTTGACTCTGTATCCTCCTAATGCACTCTTTTATATTGGTCTTGGCCTTAGGGGCCTCTGCTGATATCCTGAGAAGGCTGGGTAATTTAACATCCTATACATGAATTTCTAAGGAGTTAAAATATGCATCATTTTCCATGTTTACATACCACGGAATAATTTTTTTTTTCCAAAGAACATATTCCAGGACAATTGCTTTGACGAACAACTTTGAAAAATCCTGTATTACTGTGACTAAGTGTATTAAGTCGTTTTGTAAACTTATGAGTGAGAACGTTATGGTGGATTAGGGTTTGGAGAGGTAGTAGAAGAAGTAGAAAATTACTTTTTCTCTTCCTTACAGAATAGCAAAGAAGATGGCAGATTACACACTTTATACAAATATGAACAGGTTTCCTACAAAAGTTGATAAAAATTTATTGAAAGTACATGGTGGCTTAGTTTTAAATTAAATACATAATAAACGACAATAAATATATTTTTAAAAAGGTGCTGAATAAAATTTTGTTCAATGTAATGATGTTACTAAAATATCTGAATAATCCTTTACATTTTAGAAAGTGTTTTCACATTTATTATTTCAACAGAGCCTCGGAAAAAGTCTGATAAATAAATATTATCTCTATATTATGGATTGAATTGTGTCCCCCCAAAATTTGTGTCAACCTGGCTAGGCCAGACTCCCAGTATTTTGTGATTGTCCACCATTTTGTCATCTGATGTGATTTTTCTATGTTGTAAATCCTACCTCTATGATGTTAATGAGGCAGGATTAGAGGCATTTATGTTAATAAACCAGGACTCAATCTACAAGATTAGGTTGTGTCTTTAGTCGATCTCTTTTGAGATATAAAAGAGAGAAGCAAACAGAGAGACGGGGGACCTCATACCACCAAGAAACAAGACCCAGGAGAACAGTGCATCCTTTGGACCCAGGGTGCCTGCACTGAGAAGATCCTACACCTGGGAAGGTTGATGACAAGGACCTTCCTCCAGAGCCAACAGAGAAAGAAAGCCTTCCCCTGGAGCTGGCACCCTGAATTCAATTTCTAGCCTCCTAGACTGTGAGAGAATAAATTTCTCTTTGCTAAAGCTATCTACTTGTGGTATTTCTGTTACAGCAGCACTAGATAAGCAATACATTCTATTTTTTAAAAAAGAAAAGAAATGGGCTAGGGAGTAGAGAGGGATATGACCTATATTTTTTCTATGCCACATTATGTGACGTATTGATCTAGAATTATCTGTAAACTAATGGATAGTGGAGGGTTGCAAAATAACATGTTAGTCATACCTGTAAATAGTCAATTGCCTTCAATCAGAGTTTATTAAGAGGATTGTGATGGTTAATATTATGCATCAACTGGGCTGGGCTATGATTCTCAAGTGTTTTGACGGACACTGTGTAATTACCTTCTATTTTGTGATCTGATGTGAGCAGCCAATCAGTTAAAAAGGGAGTTTCCTTGAGGATGGGATCTGCCTCCAGTATATAAATGGATGTTCTGGCAAAGCTCATTCTCTTTCTCGATCCTGTACTGTTCTTGTTGCCTAACCTCTGGTTCGTGGGACTTAAGCCTGCAGAATCTGGACTGCCACATGACCCACAGATTTTGGGTTCATTAGCCCCCGTAACCACATTAGCCAGTAGAGGTCTTCAGCCCGTTGCCTGACCCACAGATTTAGAAGTTGCCAGCCCCACAATTGCATGAGCCATTTCCTTGAAGTAAATATCTCCCTTTCTGTATTTATATACACTTTACTGGTTTTGCTCATCTAGAGAACCCTGGTGAGGACAATGATCACGACAAAAAAAAAAAAGCATCACAGTTTTGCCTTTCCTAAAAGTAAATTATTTAGTTCCACAGTACTTAAGTTTAAACCGGTGAAGAAAACGCTAGCAAATTTTATTGATAATAGAGCTTCAAGTAAAAAAGTAAGCACCAGTTACTACAAAGCCAGCTGGCTAAAACTGAATTTTGTACCAATTTCTCTATCAATGAACATGGATATTCATATACTGTCTCTCTCTGTATATAAAATAACATAATATCTCAGCTGTATCACCAGTGCTTAGTAAATATCTATGGAATTATGGCCTATTCTTTTTTTCATAAACTGTAACAAGCTTAATCTTAGATTCCAGGTTATTATTATTTTTCTGTATGAATGAAACGAACACATTTCTAAATTATGCAGGTCACCTTAAAGTATGGGATACCATCTAAGATAAGAATTATTACAGGAAAAATAATGCCCTAATTAAGACTTTGATGATCAATTTCTACAAATATATTGTTTTCCACAAACTATTCAAACCCTTTGTAAGAGCAATATTACCAGTTTTGTCTCAGATTTGAGTTCAGATTTTTCACCATTTCAAGTGATGTCCGGATACTATAAAGCAAAACAGCTCCATTTCACAATGACTGTAGTAGAGAGCTACACTTCCACAAACAGATGCTTAGAAATATTTTCAGAAAGCAGCATGTTTATGTTGATGCTAAAGGAAACTCGAACATTGGGATTAAAACATATCTTTCTTTCTTTCTTCTTGGGCAATATTAGAACTGTTAACACTTGTGTTTATAAAAGAAAATCATTAACATTTTATTTTCAAAATTGATACCATTCAATAAAATATTATGATTATGCTCTCTAAAACTGAGTATTTTCTACTCTTCTTGCAAATAGTTACCCAAAGAGGTCATTAGAAGAAGACTAAAATGTCTTAAATCCATTTATAAGGTAAACTTAAAGTAAACTCCTAGAAAATCTGGTATAGATTTGATAAGGATAGTGATGAATTAAGTGTCTTGGAAGAATAAATAATACCTCTCACAAAGGTAACTGTGAAGAGAGAAACAAGATTGTATTATATACATAATATATTGTAAATTATAGTTTTCTTTCACTTATATAAGAAAAAAACAAATGAAGGCTCCACCATGGTATTAGAAGCATGAAAATAAATAATTCATATCCATTTAAAAAGTCGTTAAATAAAACCCGACTGGCAAAGATTAGATAAGCATTGAGGACTGTTCATTATTACTAAGTACTTACTTCGCATAAGAATAATGTATTTTATGTTTTTTTACAGAATAAAAAATATTTCTTATATTACTTGCAGGTTTTATCCTTTTGGCTGGCCAAAATTGCTTACTTTGGGTCCCCGACTAGTCTGCATTTCCTGACCTTCCATACTACCTTCCCATCAGAAATGTCTGTTTCAGTTACGGCTCATGTCATCAGAGAATGTGTGAGGCAATGAGATAAAAATTAACCTGGAATGTTAAAAATCTCCCAGGTCCCACACAAATACACCTAATTTCGATAAAAGTGCAAAGGCAACTCATTAGAGGAAAGATAGTCTATTCAATAAATGGTGTTAAAGCAACTGGATATCCACAGGCAAAAAAAAAAAAAGTGAACTTTGATCTAAGCCTTACATTTTATACAAAAATTAACCAAAACAGATTATGGATTTAAATATAAAGCTTTAGAAGAAAATGTAGGTGAAAAGTTTTGGGACCTAGAGTCCAAAACCCACTGCCATCGAGTCGATTCCAACTCTTAGCAACCCTATAGGACAGAGTAGAACTGCCGCATAGAGTTTCCAAGGAGCGCCTGGTGGATTTGAACTGCCGACCTATTGGTTAGCAGCCGTAGCACTTAACCACTATGCTACCAGCGTTTCCAGACCTAGAGTCAGGCAAAGAAAAAACAAGCTACGGACTGGAGTAAAATATTTGTGAACCACAAATCCAACAAAGGATTTGTATTTAGAATGTATACAGAACTCTTAAAACTCAACAGTAAAAAACAAACAATCTAATTAGAAAATGAGCAAAACACATGAACAGACATTTTACAGAAAAGGATATACAGATGGCAAACAAGCACATAAAAGATGTTCATCAGCCATCATGAAAATGCAAATTAAAGCCACAAGGAGATATCAGTGCACACCTATCAGAATGGCTAAAGTAAAACAGTGATAATACCAAATGCTGGAGAGGATGCAGAGAAACTGGATCATTCATACACTACAGATAGGAATATAAAACGGAACAGCCATTGTGGAAACTAGGTTGGTTGTTGTTAGGTGCCGTAGAGTAGGGTTCCAGTCATAGCGGCCCTACATACAACAGAACAAAACACTGCTTGCTCCTGCATCATCCCTCACATTGCTATGCCTGAGCCCATTGTTGCAGCCACTGCGGCAATCCATGTTTGAGGCCTTTCTTCTTTTTCACTGACCTTCTACTTTACCAGGGATGATGTCCTTCTCCAGGGACTAGTCCCTCCTCAAAACATGTCCAAAGTAAGTGAGACAAAGTCTCACTATCCTCACATCTAAGGAGCATCCTGGCTGTACTTCTTCCAAGACAAATTTGTTCATTTTTTTGGCAGCCTATGGTATATTCAGAAACCCTGGTGATGTAGTGGTTAAGTGCTATGGCTGCTAACCAAAAGGTTTGGCAGTTCAAAGCCACCAGGCACTCCTTGGAAACCCTATGGGGCAGTTCTACTCTGTCCTATACAGTTGCTATGAGTCAGAATCGACTCAACAGCAACAGTTTTTTTCTTTTTTTTAATGGTATATTCAGTATTCTTTATCAACGCCACAATTCAAAGGCATCAATTCTTCTTCAGTCTGCCCTAATCCATAAAATGTAACATGCAGTTAGCACAAGACCCAGCAATTGCACTTTTGGGCATTTATCCCAGAGAAATGAAAGCATATTCACACAAAAAACCTGTACCTGAATGTCCATAGTAATTGTATTCATAATAGCCAAAAATTGGAAACACCCAAATATCTTTCAATGGATGAATGATTAGACAAATTCTGGTACATCCATGCAATGGAATACTAATCAGTAAAAATAAAAATAAATAAATAAATAAATAAAAAGGATGGACTATTAATACATGGAACAACATGGATGGATCTCCAGGGAATTATACTGTGAGAAAAAAAGCCGGTCTGGAAAGGTCCTATACTGTATGATTCCATTTATAAATCATTCTTGAAATGACAAAATTGTAAAAATGGTTGTCAGGGATGAAGACGGGGGAAGTGAGTTTGGCTATAAAAGGGCAAATGGAGGGCTCTATGTGCTGTTGGCACTGTTCTGTATCTTGACTGTATTAATATCAATATCTTGGTTTTGATATTGTACTATAGCTTTGCAAGATGTTACCATTCGGGGAAACTGGGAAAAGGGTCTGTGGATTTTTCTGTATCATTTCATACAACTGCATGTGAATTTAAGTGATCTCAAAATAAAAAAGTTTAATTAAAAAAAAACTTTTCTCAGAATTGACTTGATGGCAACTGGTTGGTTATATGTTAGAGATACATACTAAAATACTTAAGGGTGAAATTATTTGATGTCTGGAATTTAAAATACTCAATGGGTGAGATAAAACAAGATCAGCAAAACACTCAATTGTGAAGCTGGGTGATGAGTGCATAGGGGTTCATTATCTAGTCTCTTTACCTTGGTGTATGTTTGAAATTTTCCACACTAAACTTTTAAAACAAAGAGCAATGATAGTAATAACAAATGTTAGTAAAAAAAAAGAAGACATGAGGTTTCTCTTCCTGTTCACAATCATGGGGACTCACAGGGGTCCAGACTACTAGTTAAACTGTCTCCAGCCCACCTCCACAGGTTATGCTTGTACCTTTTCTTCCTAGAAGACTTCCCTTCCTGCTTAGCTCTTTGGTTTAAATCCTGCATATTCTTCTTGCCCATCCCAAAGGCTACCTATAGCAGACAGCTGTTGTATTAGTTTACTGAGCATTCACTCCCTCTTCTTCAGGTAACAATAAACTTATTTTCTTTTGGACAAGAAAATGGACAAGTGACTCAGGTTTGACAAACACCACATTGCTCTGGCCACTGTGACTGCAACATTCAGGAATGGGCACATCATCCAAGTTGGACCAATTAGCCAAAGGGCATTAACCCCCAGAATTTAGCTGCAAGTATTAGAAAAGAGGCATTTTCTCTTCATGGGGTTGCTAAGTCAGAAGACTGAAACCCTGGAGCTGCTGGTCGTCTAACAATAAGACCCTGCCTAAGAGGGAAGCCAAAATAAGAAAGACATAGACCCTGATGATATTTGTTGTTGTTGTTAGTCACCATTGAGTCACCTTCGACTCATGGAAAACTTATATATAACAGAATGAAATGTTGCCTGGTCCTGCTCCATCTCTATAATCTCTGATATGTTCAAGATCATTGTTGAGCCTATTGTGTCAATCCATCTCATTGAGGGTTTTCCTCGTTTTCAGTGATCCTCTACTTTACCAAATGCATGATTATATTAGAGCCCTGGAATTTAGCCACACCTGAAATTCACGTCCCCTCAAACTTCCAGTGTAGGAATTAATAAAACACACATGAGAGAAACAGAGAGGACACATTCTCTTTAGAGTCAAGAACATGAAGACAAAGGTGCCTGCTGTCACCACTTCTATTCAATATTGAATTGGAGGTTCTGTCAATTTCAACAAAGAAAAAAAAATTATAAAAGATAAAAAAACCTATAAATCTGTATAATGAAAGTGATAGCTTTCAGTACAATATTATAAGTTCATTAAAGTGAAGTACCTCATTCTTTTGAATTGCCTATATGCTGCCCATACTTGCTTAATGTCAGTGAATAGGAGTTAATACAATGTGGGACAGATAGGGTTAGCTATGCTGGTGGAACAAAAGAGGTTTTAAAAGATTACCATCTAGAAGTTGGGTAAACAGGAACCACACCCTGTCAACAGGAGATAAGATTGAAACAATCCATGAATTACTATCTCCTTTTTAGTGTTTTTCTAGTCCCTGCCTCCTTTATAGGCTCTGCATGCGCAGAAGAACTGTGACTGCTGTTTAACCTTCCTTAGCCCTCCGAGGATGGAGATGTAGTGCCAAAGATCAGTGTGCTTGCGCTATATCCCGTAATAAGTGATCCCAAGGGCTGCCGAGAGGACTCCGTCTTGAATATCTGTGGGTTCCATCTCGGATTCCAGATGCGCCTGCATTGTAATCAGCATGCACTGTCATTCTGAAAAGTACCCATCCCTTGAAAGAAGCCCACTAAATATTCATTACGCTATTGTCTCCACCAAACCCATATAAGCTCTAGCCTTGTTTCCCTTTTCGAGTCAGTCTTTGGGAGAGGCTTAGTACTCCACAGACTCCTCTTGCTTGACTCAAGCAAAACAAAGCTTGCTAAAAATAAAATTTGTCTTTCTCATGTATTCTTACTCTGGAAAAGACAAGGACCCTTTGTGTCAGATTGGCAGTTGGTAACACGAGGAAGAGTATTTTTAAGAGACAATTTGTTCAGGTCCCTTCGAAACATCAGAGCAACCATTAGATAAACTATACTATGTCCTGAGTACAACAGGGGATAAAATGTAAATTCCATTCATCATTTCCTTTATCTTGGTGGAAATATACACACCAATAGAACAACTTTCACGTTTGCAATTCAATGACATTACATTTTCTTATGTTGTGCCACCATTATCACTATTCTTTTCCAAAATATTCCAGCACCATTAACAAAAACTCAATGTCCCTAAATACAAACTCCCCCTTCCCTCCTCCCTCCTATGCCTGGCAGTCATTAATAATCTTTGATTTCTACAGAGGGTATTTACTTTTAATTGAACTAAAATATAAATGTACTCCAACTGTGCATTTAATTACAGATTTAATGAAGACATGAAGCACACATGAAATCCTGACTCTTATCCTACACCTCTACATAGTAACAATTTTTTTTTTCCATTTCTGGGTAAAATAGAATGTTATAAAGTATGTTTATTATTAATATTTTTAAAATATCTCAAACAAAAAATAATAAAACAATCATCTAAAAGTCCATGACAGTGACAGAGAAATCAACACTGCAGTCACCAGAATACCACTTTTATATTTCTGGCTTGAGGAAAAAAAGTAGGTTTACAGCAAGCTCTTTGTTTATATCTGTCAAAACCAAAAACAAAAATCTTAACATACCACTCTGTTTCATATCAAACTCATGTTATCGTTTACAACCATAGGTATTACTTAGTAAAGGAAGTCTCTACATTTACCCTCATTTGACAATAAATGTACTTGACAAACTGCAATAATTTGACAAAGTACATGGCAGAGAAAGTATTATTCCATAATTAATGTTTTACTGATAGGCTAAAAAATGAAAAACATGAAGTAAAAATAAATAAAAGAATTGAGAAATACAAATTTCTAACAATTCTAAAGAATTTTAATACTGTATTTTTTAAACTAAAATTCATGTTTTAGAAAAATCTTTCTATGTTGTCCTGTTGACATGATGTACTGAGAAAAAACCGCATCATTTCTGTGATATTCCTGCTCAAAGTGCATAACCTAAATCTAATCATTAAAAAACATCAGACAAATTCAAATGGAGGGACAAAGTAACTGGTCCATGTTTTTAAAAAAAGTGTCAAGGTTAGGAAAGACAAACTGAGAAAGTGTTCTAGTTTAAAGGAGAGCTAGAAATTGCAACAATTGGGTGAAATTTGAGAAACCCTGGTGGCATAGTGGTTAAGAGCTACAGCTGCTAACCAAAAGGTCAGCCGTTCGAATCCACCAGATGCTCCTTGGAAACCCTATGGGGCAGTTCTCCTCTGTCCTATAGGGTCACTATGAATCGGAATCAACTTGATGGCAATGGGTTTGGGTGCAATTCATAATCCGAGGTTTTTCTGTTGCTATAAAGGACATTATTGGGACGACTGGAGAAATCTGAATAAGGTCTGTGGATTACATAATAGTATTGTATGATGTTGATTTCCAATTTTTGGTAACTGTATTGTGATTATTTAAGAAAATTTTCTCATTTTTACTTGTTTTTAGGAAACAACTCTTAAGGATTAGGGGTGAATGATGGGCAGCATGTCTGCAACTCTCTCCAACAGTTCAGAAAGAAAGAGAAAGAAGGATAAAGCAAGTGTGGTAAAATGCTAATACTGAGGAATACGGGTGAAGGCCATGTGAGAATTCTTTGTACTGTTATGTAACTTTTCTGTAAGTCTGGAAATTGTGTCATTTCTTAAAGTAAAAAGACAATATAACAAAAAAATCCTAGCTGTATTGTTACAGAAAATGCTATAATTCGAGACACATGTTTAACTAAAATAAATGACCTTGAACTTTCTATAAAATATCTCTCTTGATTGTTTTCTAGAGTCAAGCAATTGCAGCTGTTGTAAGCTGTCACTTAAATGGTTTTCTCTCAAATGTAGGTATACCAATGGGGAACAATGGCATGATAATCCCTAATAGCTGATAATTTGAAAACCATTTACAAAGCATTATCTCACTAATTCAAACAGGAAGAAAAATAGCTGGAACAAACAATATTTTAAAATGCTATTTTGTTACTCTATAATACGTATTACAAAAAAAAAATTTAAATGTCATTCAGAGGTCTTCAGCCTAGTGTGAAAGAATATGTATGTGTGTGTGTATGGGTATATATACATATATATGTATACACATATGCATATATGTGCGCATATGTATATATGTTTACATTTGTGTATCTATATATAGTCATGCGTCACTCAATGCCCATAATACATTCTCTGAAATCGGACGTTATGCAAATCGGAAGTTGCGCAAACACCATATTATGTACCGGCAGTCTCCGAGTTACGCGCCCAGCCCCACCCACTGTTCTGCCTGGCAGAGGAGCAGGAGCAGCACCCAGAGCCCCATCCAGGGATACAGGAGGCCGGGCTTGCTGGGTGTGTGGCTGTAGGCTGGGGGGCGGGAAGGGGGTAGTTGACCCAGCAGCTGCCAGATTAGGGCTGGGCACACATCGGGGCACAGGGTGGGGAGCGAACAGGGAGCTCGTAGAGGTGGCCCTGGGGACCAGGCAGGGAGTGGGTGTGTGAGTACCAGGAGCGCAGCTGGTAGCGGGGACCCTGGCTACCACCGCCCTGTTGGTGAGGGTGCTCCCTGATCATGTGCAGCCGCTGCCCCCGCCCCTCAGCCGAAAGCCAGTGAGCACCAAGGCCCATTAGTGAGTGTCCTGGCCAGCTCCTACAGCAACGGTAGAGGAGGTGCAGCAGGCGCTGCCCTGCACCTAGAATGAGTGGCTGCTTGGCTGCTGGGCGGGTGAATGAAGCCAGGAGGAGGAGAAGAAGGAAGAGGAGGCACTTTGGGGATTGGGATGTGCTCAGAAACCCTGCTGTTCTTTCATTCGGGGCTTTTGGGTCTTTAAAACCGTTAGGGGAAAATTTTTTAAAAGGGGAGGCTACTTTCCCTTAAAAAAACAAAAACCTTATGGGACCACAGTGGGACATTGCCCAAATGGACGTTATGCAGGTGGTTAACTGTATATTTAACAACCCATATATAGACTATGTGAAATAACACACACACATAAAGACATACACACACACATACTCATATATACATATATACATGAGTTTCTGTTACTTAACAGTCTATATACAGGCTGTTAAAATAACAGCTAATATTTACTAAATTCTTACTACACCAATACTTTAAATGCATTTATTATCTAAAACAATCCAATTAAGTAGGTTCTAATGTAAAGGTTAGCTAGCCTTGCTCTCTGAAATTGTATGTTATTCTTTTGGCTTCAAATACCTTGTTTTGCTCATTTCTGCCTGTCCAAATCATGCCTCAGATGTGAAAGTTCAAATGCCAGCTATAATCACCTCTTCCCCAATCCCACAATCAGAATTAATTACTCCTTCTGAGCTTCCATAAGCCTTTGTTCAACAGTATTCATGAAAACTTTTTCTAAAAATGTTATAAACACTGCCATGGATTGAATTGTGTCCCCCTAAAATATGTGTCAACTTGGTTAGGCCATGATTCCTAGTATTGTGTGGTTGTCCTCCATTTTGTGACTCTAATTTTATGTTAAAGAGAATTAGAGTGGGATTGTTAACACCCTTACTAAGGTCACATCTCTGATCCAATGTAAAGGGACTTTCCCTGGAGTGTGGCCTGCACCAAATTTTATCTTACAGGAGATAAAAGGGAAGGGAAGCAAGCAGAGAGTAGGGACCTCATATCACTAAGAAAGCAGTGCCAGGAGAAGTGCTGGTGCTTTGGACCTGGGGTTCCTGTGCGGAGAAGCTCCAGTCCAGGTGAAGATTGGTGACAGGGACCTTCCTCCAGAGCGGTCAGAGAGAGAAAGGCTTCTCCTGGAGCTGACGCCCTGAATTTGGACTGTGAGAAAATAAATTTCTCTTTGTTAAAACCATCCACTTGTGGTATTTCTGTTATAGCAGCACTAGAGGACTAAGACAAACACCAGTTATATTCAAGACAGTAAGTTATTTGAAGAAGTAGAAAGGATTATTAATATAATTTTAATAATATAATAAAATAATAGTGTTATGAATAATAATAATCATGGGTTGAATTTATTGGGCACATGCCAGGCAGAGTAATGAGTACTTTACAAACTATCTCATTTATTCCTTACTACAAGTGGACAACCCTATAACAAAAACCGAAACCTGTGGCTGTTGAGTCAATTTAAAGAAGTCATTATTAACATTCCCATTTTGCAGATGAGGAAACTGAGGCTTAGAGAAAAAAAGTAACATGTCTAAGCTGCCATAACTAGTAAATGGCAGATTATCTGACTCTAAATAAATTGTAGCACAGATGAAAGAGAGAAGGAAAAGATCAAAATAAGCCTTCTAGATAACATCTAAATTGAGTATTGAAAGGTAAGTGGACATGTAGTAACAGGGGAAAGCCATTCCAGATTGGCAGTGTAGTGAGGGCTTGAGAATGTTTGGGATGTACATAGGAAACAGAAACTAGTTAAAATCGCAACGTCCATATTCTGCATAAGGGAAATTAATATTAAAAAGGTAAGCATATGTATCCACGCAGAAGGTTAAATACAGAATTACAGAACTTGAATGTCCCCACTCATCTGAGATGCATAAATTCTGAATCAATTCACTATTCTTAACTCTAAGAACTGTACCAGACACAAATGTATCAATAAATTTTTGTTGAACAAACAGAACTTATTTAGTAGGCTTTTAATAAATGATAAACTACAATAATCCCTTTGCATGAAGAAAGCTACTGTTAACATTTTAGTCTTTTCCATTTGAAAAGGGTTTAGAACAGAGGTTTGATACGATCAGTTATACATTAATGAGGATTAATCTGGTAACAACCTTAGGGTCGACTGCAGGGAGGTTGGGAATGGAGACTGGGAAACAATTACAAAGTACTAAGGCTCCCCAAATCATACTCTAGCACAGTAGAGATGGAAGATCCCATATAGATCATCCAAAATAAGATGTATACAAGATCCAAGATAAGATAAATAAAACCATAATCTTTAAGAATATAAGTAACAGATGGTTAATTTTTGTCAAGCAAGTAATTCTCCGAAAGTTACTATGCAGAGAAACTCTAAAATAGAATATAAACCCATTGCCGTTGCATCGATTCCAACTCATAGCGACCCTATAGGACAGAGTAGAACTGCCCCATATGGTTTCCAAGGAGCAGCTGGTGGATTCAAACTGCTGACATTTTGGTTAGCAGCCAAGCTCTTAACCACTATACCACCAAGGCTCCAAAATAGAATATATTCAGCATAAAGGCTAAATAAAAGAATAGCAGGAATAAATAGAACAAAGAAAGAACATCTATACATTAAAAAAAAAAAAAAATACGTATGCTGAACTTCGAAGACCTGAGCTCCATGTTCAACTCAATTTGCCACTCTGACATTAAGTCAAAATGGACTTTTAAGCAAGCTTTTCTACCAGCAACCTGTGTTATACCCTGTAAAAAATATAGATAATGGGCATTATGGATTAAACTGTGTTCTCCAAAAGTTGTGTTGAAGTCCTAACCCCTGTACCTGTAAATATGATCCTGCTTGGAAATAGAGATTTTCTTTTGTAATGTTACTGAAGTCATACCAGAGTAGGGTGGGTCCTAAACCTAATAACTTCTGAATGGTGTCTTATAAAAAAGAGCAAAGAGCAGAATATACACAGAGACACACTCAAGGGAAGACAGACATCATGTGAGGACCCAACTATCAGTAAAGGAAGACCAAGGATTGCTGGCAAACAACAGAAACAGAAGGAATCAACATAGTGAAGATCCTGATTTGGACTTTTAGCATCCAAAACTGTGATAAAACATGTTTCTATGCCTTAAAGCCACCCACAATGAATAGAAACAAACAATAGGTATCTCTTTTCTGATTTTAAAAGTTACACGTGCCAATGGTGGAAAATTAGGAAAACCAATACTATGACAAATTAGATAATCAATTACAAAAGCTGCCAGCCAAAGATGTTGTTGTCATTGTTGTTAGGTGCCGTCAAGTCAGTTCCAACTCATAGCCACCCCATATAAAACGGAATGAAACACTGCCTGGTCCTACGCCATCTTCACAACCATTATGCTTGAGCCTAATTGTTGCAGCCACTGTCTCAATCCATCTCTTTGAGAGTCTTCCTCTTTTTCGATGACCCTCTACTTTATCAAGCATGATGTCCTTCTCCAGGGACTGATCCCTCCTGATAACAAGTCCAAAGCATGTAAGACAAAGATAGTTATTCTTAAAAATTGGTAACAATTCTGGGGATTCTAGGGAGATAAAACAGCAATTGCCAGAGCACAGAGGCAAGAAACAATGTGGGAACATCCTGCATCTGAAAATAGCAACTGGGGAGGTAAATATGGGGGAAGACAGAAGGTGGTGGAAGAGGCTGCAACAGATCATTAGCCACATTTTCCAATTATGAATTCATAAAATGTGGTCATCAAGGGCGTTGTAATTATGTAGTGTTGCTATGACAGAAATACTGCAAGTGAATGGGTTCAACAAACAGAAGTTTATTCTCTCATAATCTAGCAGGCTAGAAGTCTGAATTCAGGGCATCAGCTCCAGGGGAAGGCTTTCTGTCTCTGTCAGCTCTGAATGAAGGTCCTTGTCATCAGTCTTCTCCTGGACTCGGACCCTTTCAGTACAGGAACCCATGGTACAAAGGACACTCTCTACTCCTGGCACTACTTTCTTGGTGGTATGAAGTCCCTCTGTCTCTCTGCTTGCTTCTCTCTTTTATATCTCAAGAGATTGACTAAAGACACAACCTAATCTTGTAGATTGAGTCCTGCCTCATTAACATAACTGCCTGTAATCCTGCTTCATTAACATCAAAGAGGTAAGATTTATCACACGTAGGAAAATCCCATCAGATGACAAAATGGTGGACAATCACACAATACTGGGAATTGCATCCTAGCTGAATTGATACACATTTTGGGGGGACACAATTCAATCCATAACAAACGGTATGTTAATTCTACCCATGCATCAGCATCACTGGCTTCATCATCATCATACCACCATTAGTTCATGTAGACCATTGCTCTGTGGACCTAGGCTTTCGATGGCTCTCTGTCCACTTAGCAAGGAAAGGAGATGTAACAATTGAATATACACACATATATATACACATATCTATCATTTTTGAAAATAATTTCATTATTTTGCTAATTAAACAGAAAAGATTGACCAGGAAATCTTGTTTAATAATATTTAAAGAACAGGGGAAAAAAAAAAATTTTTTTTTTTTTTTAAAGAACAGATTTTTAAATTAGTTGATATAAATCCTCATCATGTATCTTTG
The DNA here is from genome assembly GCF_024166365.1 of Elephas maximus indicus. Lineage (NCBI taxonomy): Eukaryota > Metazoa > Chordata > Mammalia > Proboscidea > Elephantidae > Elephas > Elephas maximus. The sequence goes on from NC_064823.1 coordinate 45,910,851, forward strand.
ATGCCATTGTTAGGTGCCATTGAGTTGGTTCTGACTCATAGTGATACCATGTACAATACAACAAAACACTGCCAGGTCTTGCACCACCCTCCCAATTGTTGTTATGCTTGGGCCCATTGTTGCAGCCACTGTGTCTATCCATCTCATTAAAGGCCTTCCTCTTTTTCACTGACCTGTTACCAAGCATGATGTCCTTCTCCAGGGATTGTTCCCTCCTGATAACATGTCTAAAGTATATGAGATGAAGTGTCACCATCCTTGCTTCTAATGAGCATTGTGGCTGTACTTCTTCCAAGACAGGTTTGCTTATTTTTCTGGCAGACCATGGTGTATCCAATATTCTTCACTAATACCATAATTTAAAGGCATCAATTCTTCTTCTGTCTTCTTTAGTCCTTGTCCAGCTTTCACATGCATATGAGGTAACTGAAAACACCATATTGGATCAGCCGCACCTTAATCCTTAAAGTTACATCTTTGCTTTTCAACACTTTGAAAGATCTCTTGCAACAGATTTGCCCAATGCAATGTGTCATTTGATTTCTTGACTGCTGCTTCCATGAGTGTTGATTGTGGATCCAAGTAAAATGAAATCCTTGGCAACTTCAATATTTTCTCCATTTATTATGGTGTTGCTTATTGGTCCAGTTGTGAAGATTTTTTTTTTCTTTATGTTAAGGTATAATCCATATGGCTATAGTCTTTGATCTTCATTAATAACTGCTTCATATGTGTTTAGTCAACATAAAATAATCTCATTTAAACTAAAATGTTTTAGAAAATAAGTATATTCTTAAACCTTATATTTTTGTTCTGTACTTATTTTTTTTTTTTTTTTTTTTTTTTATAATAACTTTTATTAAGCTTCAAGTGAACGTTTACAAATCCAATCAGTCTGTCACATATAAGTTTACATACATCTCACTCCCTACTCCCACTTACTCTCCCCGTCTTGAGTCAGCCCTTTCAGTCTCTCCTTTCTTGACAATTTTGCCGGCTTCCCTCTCTCTCTATCCTCCCATCCCCCCTCCAGACAAGAGTTGCCAACACAATCTCAAGTGTACACCTGATATAATTAGCTCACTCTTCATCAGCGTCTCTCTCCCACCCGCTGACCAGTCCCTTTCATGTCTGATGAGTTGTCTTCAGGGATGGTTCCTGTCCTGTATCAACAGAAGGTCTGGAGAGCATGACCGCCGGGATTCCTCCAGTCTCAGTCAGACCATTAAGTTTGGTCTTCTTATGAGAATTTGGGGTCTGCATCCCACTGCTCTCCTGCTCCCTCAGGGGTCCTCTGCTGAGCTCCCTGTCAGGGCAGTCATCGATTGTGGCCGGGCACCAACTAGTTCTTCTGGTCTCAGGATGATGTAGGTCTCTGGTTCATGTGGCCCTTTCTGTCTCTTGGGCTCTTAGTTGTCATGTGGGCTTGGTGTTCTTCATTTTCCTTTGCTCCAGGTGGGTTGAGACCAATTGCTGCATCTTAGATGGCTGCTTGTTAGCATTTAAGACCCCAGACGCCACATTTCAAAGTGGGATGCAGAATGATTTCATAATAGAATTATTTTGCCAATTGACTTAGAAGTCCCCGCAAACCATGTTCCCCAGACCCCCGCGCTTGCTCCGCTGAGCTTTGAAGCATTCATTTTATCCCGGAAACTTCTTTGCTTTTGGTCCAGTCCAATTGAGCTGACCTTCCATGTATTGAGTGTTGTCTTTCCCTTCACCTAAAGCAGTTCTTATCTACTGATTAATCAATAAAAAAACCCTCTCCCACCCTCCCTCCCTCCCCCCCTCGTAACCACAAAAGTATGTGTTCTTCTCAGGTTTACTATTTCTCAAGATCTTATAATAGTGGTCTTATACAGTATTTGTCCTTTTGCCTCTGACTCATTTCGCTCAGCATAATGCCTTCCAGGTTCCTCCATGTTATGAAATGTTTCAGAGATTCGTCACTGTTCTTTATCGATGCGTAGTATTCCATTGTGTGAATATACCACAATTTATTTACCCATTCATCCGTTGATGGACACCTTGGTTGCTTCCAACTTTTTGCTATTGTAAACAGAGCTGCAATAAACATGGGTGTGCATATATCTGTTTGTATGAAGGCTCTTGTATCTCTAGGGTATATTCCCAGGAGTGGGATTTCTGGGTTGTATGGTAGTTCTATTTCTAACTGTTTAAGATAACGCCAGATAGATTTCCAAAGTGGTTGTACCATTTTACATTCCCACCAGCAGTGTATGAGAGTTCCAATCTCTCCGCAGCCTCTCCAACATTTATTATTTTGTGTTTTTTGGATTAATGCCAGCCTTGCTGGTGTGAGATGGAATCTCATCGTAGTTTTAATTTGCATTTCTCTAATGGCTAATGATCGAGAGCATTTTCTCATGTATCTGTTGGCTGCCTGAATATCTTCTTTAGAGAAATGTGTGTTCATATCCTTTGCCCACTTCTTGATTGGGTTGTTTGTCTTTTTGTGGTTGAGTTTTGACAGAATCATGTAGATTTTAGAGATCAGGCGCTGGTCGGAGATGTCATAGCTGAAAATTCTTTCCCAATCTGTAGGTGGTCTTTTTACTCTTTTGGTGAAGTCTTTAGATGAGCATAGGTGTTTGATTTTTAGGAGCTCCCAGTTATCGGGTTTCTCTTCATCATTTTTGGTAATGTTTTGTATTCTGTTTATACCTTGTATTAGGGCTCCTAGGGTTGTCCCAATTTTTTCTTCCATGATCTTTATCGTTTTAGTCTTTATGTTTAGGTCTTTGATCCACTTGGAGTTAGTTTTTGTGCATGGTGTGAGGTATGGGTCCTGTTTCATTTTTTTGCAAATGGATATCCAGTTATGCCAGCACCATTTGTTAAAAAGGCTGTCTTTTCCCCAGTTAATTGACACTGGTCCTTTGTCAAATATCAGCTGCTCATACGTGGATGGATCTATGTCTGGGTTCTCAATTCTGTTCCATTGGTCTATGTGTCTGTTGTTGTACCAATACCAGGCTGTTTTGACTACTGTGGCTGTATAATAGGTTCTGAAGTCAGGTAAGGTGAGGCCTCCCACTTTCTTCTTCTTTTTCAGTAGTGCTTTGCTTATCCGGGGCTTCTTTCCCTTCCATATGAAATTGGTGATTTGTTTCTCTATCCCCTTAAAATATGACATTGGAATTTGGATCGGAAGTGCGTTAAATGTATAGATGGCTTTTGGTAGAATAGACATTTTTACTATGTTAAGTCTTCCTATCCATGAGCAAGGTATGTTTTTCCACTTAAGTATGTCCTTTTGAATTTCTTGTAGTAGAGCTTTGTAGTTTTCTTTGTATAGGTCTTTTACATCCTTGGTAAGATTTATTCCTAAGTATCTTATCTTCTTGGGGGCTACCGTGAATGGTATTGATTTGGTTATTTCCTCTTCGGTGTTCTTTTTGTTGATGTAGAGGAATCCAAGTGATTTTTGTATGTTTATTTTATAACCTGAGACTCTGCCAAACTCTTCTATTAGTTTCAGTAGTTTTCTGGAGGATTCCTTAGGGTTTTCTGTGTATATAATCATGTCATCTGCAAATAGTGATAACTTTACTTCTTCCTTGCCAATCCGGATACCTTTTATTTCTTTGTCTAGCCTGATTGCCCTGGCTAAGACTTCCAACACGATGTTGAATAAGAGCGGTGATAAAGGGCATCCTTGTCTGGTTCCCGTTCTCAAGGGAAATGCTTTCAGGTTCTCTCCATTTAGAGTGATATTGGCTGTTGGCTTTGCATAGATGCCCTTTATTATGTTGAGGAATTTTCCTTCAATTCCTATTTTGGTAAGAGTTTTTATCATAAATGGGTGTTGGACTTTGTCAAATGCCTTTTCTGCATCAATTGATAAGATCATGTGGTTTTTGTCTTTTGTTTTATTTATGTGATGGATTACATTAATGGTTTTTCTGATATTAAACCAGCCTTGCATACCTGGTATAAATCCCACTTGATCAGGGTGAATTATTTTTTTGATGTGTTGTTGGATTCTATTGGCTAGAATTTTGTTGAGGATTTTTGCATCAATGTTCATGAGGGATATAGGTCTATAATTTTCTTTTTTTGTAATGTCTTTACCTGGTTTTGGTATCAGGGAGATGGTGGCTTCATAGAATGAGTTGGGTAGTATTCCGTCATTTTCTATGCTTTGGAATACCTTTAGTAGTAGTGGTGTTAACTCTTCTCTGAAAATTTGGTAGAACTCTGCAGTGAAGCCGTCCGGGCCAGGACTTTTTTTTGTTGGGAGTTTTTTGATTACCGTTTCAATCTCTTTTTTTGTTATGGGTCTATTTAGTTGTTCTGCTTCTGAATGTGTTAGTTTAGGTAGGTAGTGTTTTTCAAGGAATTCATCCATTTCTTCTAGGTTTTCAAATTTGTTAGAGTACAATTTTTCATAATAATCTGAAATGATTCTTTTAATTTCATTTGGTTCTGTTGTGATGTGGTCCTTCTCATTTCTTATTCGGGTTATTTGTTTCCTTTCCTGTATTTCTTTAGTCAGTCTAGCCAATGGTTTATCAATTTTGTTAATTTTTTCAAAGAACCAGCTTTTGGCTTTGTTAATTCTTTCAATTGTTTTTCTGTTCTCTAATTCATTTAGTTCAGCTCTAATTTTTATTATTTGTTTTCTTCTGGTGCCTGATGGATTCTTTTGTTGCTCACTTTCTATTTGTTCAAGTTGTAGGGACAGTTCTCTGATTTTGGCTCTTTCTTCTTTTTGTATGTGTGCATTTATTGATATAAATTGACCTCTGAGCACTGCTTTTGCTGTGTCCCAGAGGTTTTGATAGGAAGTATTTTCATTCTCGTTGCTTTCTATGAATTTCCTTATTCCCTCCTTGATGTCTTCTATAACCCAGTCTTTTTTCAGGAGGGTATTGTTCATTTTCCAAGTATTTGATTTCTTTTCCCTCGTTCTTCTGTTATTGATCTCTAGTTTTATTGCCTTGTGGTCTGAGAAGATGCTTTGTAATATTTCGATGTTTTGGACTCTGCAAAGGTTTGTTTTATGACCTAATATGTGGTCTATTCTAGAGAATGTTCCATGTGCGCTAGAAAAAAAAGTATATTTTGCAGCAGTTGGGTGGAGAGTTCTGTATAAGTCAATGAGGTCAAGTTGGTTGATTGTTGTAATTAGATCTTCCGTGTCTCTGTTGAGCTTCTTACTGGATGTCCTGTCCTTCTCCGAAAGGGGTGTGTTGAAGTCTCCTACTATAATTGTGGAGGTATCTATCTCGCTTTTCAGTTCTGTTAAAATTTGATTTATATATCTTGCAGCCCTGTCATTGGGTGCGTAAATATTTAATATGGTTATGTCTTCCTGATCAATTGTCCCTTTTATCATTATATAGTGTCCTTCTTTATCCTTTGTGGTGGATTTAAGTCTAAAGTCTATTTTGTCAGAAATTAATATTGCTACTCCTCTTCTTTTTTGCTTATTGTTTGCTTGATATACTTTTTTCCATCCTTTGAGTTTTAGTTTGTTTGTGTCTCTAAGTCTAAGGTGTGTCTCTTGTAGGCAGCATATAGATGGATCGTGTTTCTTTATCCAGTCTGTGACTCTCTGTCTCTTTATTGGTGCATTTAGTCCATTTACATTCAGGGTAATTATAGATAAATAAGTTTTTAGTGCTGTCATTTTGATGCCTTTTTATGTGTGTTGTTGACAATTTCATTTTTCCACATACTTTTTTGTGCTGAGGCGTTTTTCTTAGTAAATTGTGAGATCCTCACTTTCATAGTGTTTGACTTTATGTTAGTTGAGTCGTTTCGTTTTTCTTGGTTTTTGTCTTGAGTTATAGAGTTGTTATACCTTTTTGTGGTTACCTCATTATATACCCCTATTTTTCTAAGTAAAAACCTAACTTGTATTGTTCTATATCGCCTTGTATCACTCTCCATATGGAAGTTCAATGCCTCCTGTATTTAGTCCCTCTTTTTGATTATTGTGATCTTTTACCTATTGACTTCCATGATTCCCTGTTATGTGTATTTTTTTTTTAATTAATCTTAATTTGTTTGTTTTTGTGATTTCCCTATTTGAGTTGATATCAGGACGTTCTGTTTTGTGACCTTGTGTTGTGCTGATATCTGATATTATTGGTTCTCTGACCAAACAATATCCTTTAGTATTTCTTGTAGCTTTGGTTTGGTTTTTGCAAATTCTCTAAACTTGTGTTTGTCTGTAAATATCTTAATTTCGCCTTCATATTTCAGAGAGAGTTTTGCTGGATATATGATCCTTGGTTGGCAGTTTTTCTCCTTCAGTGTTCTGTATATGTCGTCCCATTCCCTTCTTGCCTGCATGGTTTCTGCTGAGTAGTCAGAACATATTCTTATTGATTCTCCCTTGAAGGAAACCTTTCTTTTCTCCCTGGCTGCTTTTAAAATTTTCTGTTTATCTTTGGTTTTGGTGAGTTTGATGATAATATGTCTTGGTGTTTTTCTTTTTGGATCAATCTTAAATGGGGTTCGATGAGCATCTTGGATAGATATCCTTTCGTCTTTCATGATGTCAGGGAAGTTTTCTGTCAGAAGTTCTTCAACTATTTTCTCTGTGTTTTCTGTCCCCCCTCCCTGTTCTGGGACTCCAATCACCCGCAGGTTATCCTTCTTGATAGAGTCCCACATAATTCTTAGGGTTTCTTCATTTTTTTTAATTCTTTTATCTGATTTTTTTTCAGCTATGTTGGTGTTGATTCCCTGGTCCTCCAGATGTCCCAGTCTGCATTCTAATTGCTCGAGTCTGCTCCTCTGACTTCCTAGTGTGTTGTCTAATTCTGTTATTTTATTGTTAATCTTTTGGATTTCTACATGTTGTCTCTCTATGGATTCTTGCAACTTATTAATTTTTCCAGTATGTTCTTGAATAATCTTTTTGAGTTCTTCAACAGTTTTATCAGTGTGTTCCTTGGCTTTTTCTGCAGATATCCTAATTTCATTTGTGATATCATTAAGCATTCTGTAAATTAGTTTTTTATATTCTGTATCTGATAATTCCAAAATTGTATCTTCATTTGGGAAAGATTTTGATTCTTTTGTTTGGGGAGTTGGAGAAGCTGTCACGGTCTGCTTCTTTAAGTGGTTTGATATGGATTGTTGTCTCCGAGCCATCACTGGGAAACTAGTTTTTCCAGAAAATCCGCTAAAAAAAAACTGCAGTCAGATCCCTATCAGAGTTCTCCCTCTGGCTCAGGCTATTCAGATGTTAATGAAGCCGCCTGGGGAGGGTGGGGGAGGGAACAGAGAGATAGGAGAGTAGCACCTCAGAATATAGCCAGAGTTGCTTGTCTTGCTTGGAATGACTATTATATCTGAGATTCCCGCGGGCGCGTCGCCTATGTGTGCTGTCTGTGTGGAGATTGCCCCCAGGGGGTCTGGCCCGCTGGAGTCACGGTCAGATCCTCCGCTTCCAGCCCCACGCCCAGCGTCAAGGCTCCCCTACTGGGACGGTGCACTCTCGACTCCAAAATCAGTCGCTGCCTCCCAGGGACTTCTCGTCCCTCCAGCCGCGTGGCCGTGCTGCCCCCGTGAACCAGGTGGGCCCCCTCCCGGGGTTAGTTCAGATTGGTGGAGTAGCTCCCCGTGCTTGTGCCGCGACCGAGTGTCCCGGCTGGAACGCTGTTCTCCCCGCTCCAATACCAGTCGCTGCCTCCCGGGGACTTCTCCTACCGGCTGCGTCCCACGCCGCCCGCGCGACCCGGATGGTCACCTTCCCGGGGTTAGTTCAGGGGGTGGAGCAACTCTCCGTGTTTATGGCGTACCTGCGTGCAGTCCAAATCCCTGTGGGACGGTTCCCCGGCTCGGATGCTGCTCTTTCTGCTCCAAGATCAGTCACTGCCTCCCTGGGACTTCTCCTAACGGCTGCGTCCCACGCCGCCCGTGGAACCGGCTAGTCCCCCTCCCGGGGTTAGTTCAGGGGGGTGGAGCAGGTCTCTGTGCTTGTGCCGTACCTGACTGGTATGCTGGCTCCAGGCTCTGGAAACAATCGCTGCTTCCCCGTATTAGTTCGTTCTCCGTCTCTAAATCTGTGTTTGTTGTTCAGGGTTCGTAGATTGTTATGTATGTGATCGATTCACTTGTTTTTCCGTGTCTTTGTTGTAAGAGGGATCCGAGGTAGCGTCTGCCTAGTCCGCCATCTTGGCTCCGCCTCTCGTTCTGTACTTATTTTATGTGCCACTGCTATTCACAACGTTTTCACTGGCTAATGCTTTTCAGAAGTAGACTGCCGGATCCTTCTTCCCACTCTTGTCTTAATCTGGAAGCTCAGCTGAAACCTGTCCTCCTCCATGGATAACTCTGCTGGTATCTGAATACTGGTGGGATAGCTTCCAGCATCACAGCAACATGCAAGGCCCCACAGTACAACAAAGTGACAGACACATGAGTGTTGCTTGCTGAAAGCGAAGAGGACTTGAAGCACTTACTAATGAAGATCAAAGACCACGGCCTTCAGTATGGATTGCACCTCAACGTAAAGAAACCAAAGATCCTCACAGCTCGACCAATGAGCAACATCATGATAAATGGAGAAAAGACTGAAGTTGTCAAGGATTTCATTTTACTTGGATCCACAATCAACAGCCATGGAAGCAGCAGTCAAGAAATCAAAAGATGCATTGCATTGGCTAAATCTGCTGAAAAGGACCTCTTTAAAGTGTTGAAGAGCAAAGATGTCACCTTTTAGACTAAGGTGCACCTGACCCAAGCCACGGTATTTTCAATCGCATTATATGCATGTGAAAGTTGGACAATGAATAAGGAAGACCAAAGAAGAGTTGACGCCTTTGAATTGTGGTGTCGGCGAAGAATATTGAATATACCATGGACTGCCAAAAGAACGAAAAAATCTGTCTTAGAAGTACAACCAAAATGCTCCTCAGAAGCAAGGATGGTGAGACTGCGTATTACATACTTTGGACATGTTTTCAGTAGGGATTAGTCCCTGGAGGACATCATGCTTTGCAGAGTACAGGGTCAGCGGAAAAGAGGAAGACCCTCAACGAGGTGGATTAACACAATGGCTGCAACAACGAGCTCAAGCATAATAATGATTGTAAGGATGGTGCAGGCCCGGGCAGTGTTTTGTTCTGTTGTGCATCGGGTCGCTATGAGTCGGAACTAACCTGACGGCACCTAACAACAACAACAACTTATTTTATAGACAAGATTATATAAAAAAACGATATAAATCCTTAATAATTTGTCAAGGTAAGTATCGATTACAAATACCACTTTATGGCAGCCAGTGGTAGGAAATAAATCTTAACCATGTTAACATATGAAGTAAAAATGAGCATATCTTAGCCAGCCATATTATGTATCTTATGAATGCTTACGAGACAACTATAGTGAATTTAAGTTACAGTATGCTGTCTAGTGCTTTTAAAGGAAAGCAATGAAAGCATTCACAGGGAGACCAATTAAGCTTTTTATCATTGTAAGCCTCAAATATAAGAAAGATTTTTTCTTTTAAAACTCTTAATTTTCACCCCTATAGAATGCTAAGAACCTATATTCCAAATCAATGTAAAGCAATAACCCATCTCATTTATGAAAATATGTACATACAGATTTAAGCAGATAAAAACTATTATTCTATTTCCTGTCACAACACAAAGCTTTTTCCCATTTGTGAAAAAATATATTTTATGTTAAAAGAAAAAAACAAAGAGCTACTTAAGTCTCTCATGAAAAAAGAAAAGGAAAACTTTGATCATTCTACCTTAGAAATATATTCAAGTTGTTGAAAACAATATAAGATCAAACTTCAAGAAGCTAACTGCTTGGTTTTTGAAAGGGTGATTTTTTCGGTTCTAAGGGTACTGCTAAAATAATCAAAACTCAAAGAAATTAAAATATAAGGCTTATTCTGAGTACTCAGTATACATATAGGAGATCATATGATTCAAAAATAAAAAAGCTAATGACTCAAGGTAGGCAAGTTACAATGAAGCTTATAAAGAGGAGGAAGAATAGAAGGTCAACCATTGGCTAATCTTTTTTGTTTTTTTGAATTTTTATTGTGCTTTAAGTGAAAGTTTACAAACCAAGTCAGTCTCTCATACAAAAACGTATATACACCTTGCTATATATATTTATTTATTTATTTATTTATTTATTTATATACTCCTAGTTGCTCTCCCTGTAATGAGACAGCACACTCCTACTCTCCACTCTCTATTTTCCTGTCCATTTGGCCAGCTTCTGAGCCCCTCTGCTCTCTCATCATTGGCTAATCTTAACATGACTGATTGAACCCTGCTCTGCCCTTTTACTGAGATCAATTGATATCATGTCACAAGGTGGTCTCTGTTCTGGCTGCTAAAAATCTGGCATTCCACCCACAGGCAGCCATGAGACCCATTAAAGTTTAAATTAAGTAAGCCTTGAGTCCTTTTCGTTAAATCACATAGTAACAGTTTTGTTATTTACTGCGTTCTTGGAGCTGGAAAGAAACAAGGCAACTTTGGATGGAAAAAACAGGCCAGCGACGCTGTAGGCAAGATCATTTTGGGTCAGACATTTTTTTAAGGTTCATGGGTAAGAAAAAAAAACCCTTAAAATCGAAGTAAGATGTTTGTTATTAACTTTTTTCTCTGACATTACTGAGAAGAAAAAGACAAAGGAGGTTGTTATTGTGAATTGCCAGAGGAACTAGTCAGACTATATGGTTTAGGAAGCAGTCTTCAGAGGGTCTTTCAGGATGGTTCATTTTAGTCCACATCCTAAACTAGATGGTCATAGGAGGGGTACAGGACTTGTACCTTCTGTTTTTTTTTTTTTCATTTTGAGAGTCTATGTTATATTGTTTTCTGGCTTCTTCACAGTTTCAGCAAACTTGATAGAAGAATATGCAGAATGTAAATAAATTATTTACAGAAGAGAAGAAGCCCCTTGTCAATAAACTTACTTTTCTTATATTTTCATTGAGTAGATGTGCCAGAACTCATTTAACCGTTTCCCTGTTGTTGAGCATTGAGGTTGCTTTTGACCATGTCCATGAATATGCCTTTTCTCCTATATTGGTTTGCTTGTTGTTTTAAAAGTTATATACCCAGAAGATGGATTACCATGCCAAAAGCATGAACAGATTTATGTATCTTGTTATTTATTATCAGACTTTTTTTTCTATAGCATACCAATTTATCAGTATCAAGGCATGATAAACCAATTTTACTGACTTTTGTCTACACTGCGAAAGTGTCATTAAAAAATCTTGTTGCATAATTGAATCGGTGAATAATGGTACCTGGCTTTTTGATTACTAAGATGTTGATTATATTTTTCACATGTTTATTGACAAGGGGCATGAATATGATGTGCAACAGTGAATCATTAAGTGGGCATCATGGATAAAATGAGATTAATCAAATAAAAAAACACATGAGTCTTAATATCTGTGCCAGTCATTTGCTTACTTGATCTTAGAGCTATCCCCTGCCCCTCTTGGCTCTCCTCTGTAACCAGGGAATTATATTTCTCTGTCTTCCCTGCTCTCTGGCTTTCAGTAGTTTTGAACAATAAGTGACACTGGCAGAAGACTTGATGGTAGAAGTAAGGCAGGGCTAGAGCCATAGACCTACTTTTTTCTTAGCCTCAAGACAGCTCCTCACCCAGCTCATTTCCTGGAGTTGTCTTATTTTCTTCCTCAGAACCTCCTTGAAGAGAAATAGCCACAGGCTGGCCAAAACCAACTAAAACAGGTCCTGCCTCCATCCTCGCACTCCAGATGACCTTTAGCTCATTAACTGCCTTATGGATGTTAAATTCTCTGCCCGTGGGTGGAGAACTGACATGCTAATGAACAAAAATGCCTAAGTTCCTCCTGCATGGGGAATTGAACTCAGGTCCTAGAAAATGCTTACTCATTCTGTAACACTCTACGCTGGTGTGCACGCTACCTTGTGTTTTGTAACTGATGTTGCCTATGTAAACCAGCCTCAACCAGCTGCCTGTGAGCAGTCTTGGAAGGCACTTAGCCCTTACTGTCTCCTTGCTTGGCCAACCAATAAAGTTGCCTTTTGTTCTCCTCAACTCGGTCTTTGTCTTTTTGGCCCTGATGGAGTTGTGCTGAGTAGAACCCAGTGTTCCCGGCAACGGAAGGAGAGGGAAAGCCAGGGTGTTTCTCCTCTCCTGTTTCTGTAGTGTCTCCAACAGCAGCTTTGGGTTATCCAGACACTCCCATTCTCCATGGTTCCAGCTTTTGCTAGGTGGCCCCAACTCCTGGGTTCCAGTAACACTGCCTCCTCTCAACAGCTTCCTGCTATTGCCCTTTTCTACGATGAATCACTATCCCCCACTGGGCTTCTCATTCTTTTATCACCCATGTAATTAATACCAGTTGCTGGGGGGTCAATTTTGACTTGTGGCAACCCCATCTGTGTCACAGCAGAACTGCATTCCATAGAGTTTTCAATGGCTGTGATCTTTTAGAAGTAAATCACCAGACCTTTCTTCCAAGGGGTGTCTGAGTGGATTAAAACCAAACTTTCAGTTAGTAGCCGAGTGCTAAACGAATGATTTCTGTTTTTTAAAAGGGCTCTGACTAATATAGTATCTCCAATTAATGTAAAAGGGACAAAGATAGCTGATGGCAATCAATACACTGAGATACTTGTTAAATGGCTTATATCACTATGTATTTGCACCTAATCCTCATGGGACTCTGGCTTTTAAGAAGGTCAATCCCAACCATATAGCTATCTCAGGGAAAATGTAACTAGAGTAACCTCTTAGTGAAGAGTTATACTTTCTAGGGAGTTTTCTTCTAGTTATTCAGTCATTGAGAGTAGTCAACACTGCATAACAAAACTTTCTGCTTAAAATAAAACACATAATTACATTCTAAGGAAATTCATTGGAATGGACCAGCAGTAATATTGACACCTTCTGAGATAATACTGGTCAAACAAGAGTTTTTGCCTCTTAATCAAACAGTTTTTCAAATACAGTGGGTCATAATTTAGTGTGTCATGACCATGAAAGTAAGCAAGAGAATAGAATATAAGAATGGAAAAGAACAGAAAATATCAGGGTGCCTTGCTTATAAGATGGTAGGATTTATAACAAACTCTTGTTTCAGCTATACAGCACATGTGTTTGTGTGATTGCGGGTACACGTGAACTGGGTTGTAATGGACAATCTGTTTCTATAAGTTGATGGAGGTCAAAAAATTTTGCAAGCCATCACCTTTCCTAAACATAAAAGATATGAAGTGATTACATAATGCCTCAAAGTTTTCTCTCAGCAGGGGAAGTTAAAGAAAAATATCTTCCTTGGCTGTATAACTCACATTTGTTGACTACTACAAACAAGAGAACATGATTAGTAGAACCTGGCAGATCACCTATAATCACTGATGTTAATTATCCCACATCTTTCTCTAAATCTCTTATAGCCATTAACCAATGAACAAATTATTACACAGTTTAAAATAAGCGTTGTCAACTAGAGAGATGCACAATAGTATAATTTAGCAGTTGTAAAAAAATTTTTTTTTATAAGACTACATTTAGCATATTTGAGTTGGATGTATAATAACAACATGATGATATACTTTAAAGACGTCATTTAATTTTTGATGTGTTTCTTTTCCACTAGTTAATACAGTTTTCACATATATAAGTAAATACATTATTGGATTACTGATCAATATGATATAATTTAGAGGCATATTGTTAAATTTTCCATGTGACTTCCTGTTCTAGACTTTGTTTTTATTATTGTCCCCTTCCTCTTTAATTTTTGTTTATCACCTCTAGAAAAAAATGTTTAAGTGGTAAGATATTAAAGAATGTATATAAGATAGAATACAAATAAATCCAAACAATGACTCTGAAACTATAAATATGTGGAGTCTTTTTTGACCAATAATGATTCTAAGATGATTTCATAAGGGGCCCCTAGAAGTGATGGGCCACAACTACCTCTGGAGAAAAAAAATTGAATTATTACTAAACATGTATTTTTGACTCAGTAAGAATTAAAAACAATATAAACACCTTAGAATGGTTTGAACCAGGGAAAAAATGTGGGCAGAAAACTCAAAAGAGTGCAACTTTGATTCAAAATCTAAGCGCTTGGCTGTTAACTGAAAGTCAGCGGTTTGAATCCACACGCAGCTCTGTGAAAGAAAAGATCTGGTAATCTGCTCCATTAAAGATTACAGCCTAGGAAACCCTATGGGGCAGTTCTACTCTGTCACATGGGGTTATAAATCCACATCAACTCAATGGCACACAAGAACAACATAACTCTCTGATACAACTCAAGATGTAATGATTCCAATTTTAGATTTTTAAAAATGTCAGAATAACTGTTATCTTTATCATTACTCTTTTAGTACTTTTGTTATGAAATCTCTTATTTGCAAACACAGAAGGGCAGCATAGTGTAACTGGCTAAGGTAATCTGGCTTAAGAGGCCATGCTTTTAAAGTCTCAGCCTGGCTTCAAATCTCAGCTCTACGTTTTACTAGCTGTGGGACCTTGTGCAAATTATCTAATTTTCCTCTACCCCAGTTTCTTCATCTGCAGAATGAGGATAATAATATTACATACAACATTGTGTTTGTTATGAGAATTATTGTTGTTTGTTGCTATCTAGTCGGCTCCAACTTGTGGTGACTTACACATAACAAAATGAAATATTACCCGGCCCTGTACTACCCTTACTATTAGTATGTTTCAAACCATTGTTGCAGCCTGGTGTCAATCCGTATCATGAGGGTTTCCCTCATTGTCACTGACCCTCTATTTTACCAACCGTGACGTCCTTTTCTAGCAATTAGTCTTTCCTGATGATGTGTCCAAAGTAAGCAAGCTGAAGTCTCACCATCATTGCTTCTAAGGAGCATTCCAGTTTTATTTCTTTTGAGACTGATTTGCTCATTCTTCTGGCAGTCCACAGTATATTTAATATTCTTCACCAATGCCACAATTTGAAAGCATCAATTTTTCTTCTGTCTTCCTTTTTCACTGTCCAGCTTGAGTTAACATTAAGACAGTGCCTCATACATATTAAGCACTTTATAAATGTAAAAAGAAAAAAAAAGATATATACAAATGCTAAGAAGAAAAACGCTAAACAGTAAAATTCTCAAGGATAATTATTCTCTTTTTCACTTACTTGCTTCATCCTTATAGAGATGTCTTTCATAGTGGATTAACAATGAAGGGCTTCATAAAGGACGTAGATTTTTAGCAGGAATCTTAATATGCTCTGCACTCTTAAATCCTCATTTGCTTATGTGAAAAAATTTCCAAGTTGAGGAGACTTTTACAGTAAAAGTAGAAATTGTGACAGGTTGGTTATGGTACCAAAACATTTTTACATTGGTTCACGTGTTTGTCGTTCCATTACATAAATGAGGGAGATAGCGTGCTAGGTATTCAGCAGACACAATTACTGTCAAACTCATTTATCTTTAGGATATATTTTTCTAATGAGATAGATTATGCCTGTCTGAGATGAGCTAAATCTGTTCTTCACTGAAGGCAGGAGGATTAATAAATTGACCTTCCAAAATCTAAAATTATTTTTCACTTGGAAGCCTCTAGGAAAGAGTGAAATGGAAGCCATTCCCCAATAGTTATTATACGTATGAATATAAATATTCAGGCAAATTCAAACTACCATCTCTGAAATAAAGGCAATTTAAAACTGAGAATCAGTCCTAAAAAGTTCATATGGGTCTGTAAGTAGAAAAAGCAAAAGAGTTCTAAAATGTCAATTTCACACTGCCCTAAGCATATTGTACCAAACATAACTAAACTGCCACTTGGAAAAATACCAACACCCGCTACTACAGTCCTTGAAGTGATAGGTCAGACATATTAGCCAGATCAGGTACAAAACTTCATTCATGTGGACCTACCCACAGAGGAGTCATTTTCCATCCACTTCATCATTTATCATTTTAAAATCAGATCTGTTAATTGACCCAGAACAAGCCACTATCTCCAAGTGAACTGTAGCTTGAGTTAGTATAAGTAAATGCTAAAAATTATCCTTAAAAAAAAAAAATAGTAGGGAGCACCCAAGTGAATTAGAATATATTCACCTAGGATTTCAGGCCGGTGGCCAAAATATATAACCTATTGCTGTGACCTGCCAATCATATGCTACCTTCAGTCAGGTGCCCACCACAGTGCTGACAGTCCCAATCCGAATCATTTATTAAAAAAAAAATCATTTATTAGCTAATAAAAATTATGCAGGCGAGGACGATTTTCCATATGAGTAGTTTATTTGGGAAAACACTTGAAATCTGGCTTCAGGGACTGAAGACACAGACACTTCGTATCTGACAACAAAGGAAAAGAATGTGTTGCTGTCTTACTCAGATCCCCTTGGGGACAAGGAGGGTTGGGGATCCCACCACTACCCAATCCCTCCCCGACATGGGTAAATGAAGGTTGTCAACTGTGCAAGTAAAGAGCAGCTCTAGAAATAGAAATTTCAAATTCAAGCATATTTAATTGAGGGTGACAAATCACACACATGCACACACACACACACACAGACACGCACGCACATGCGTATGCCACATACACATGCAAAGGTGACTTAGATTTAAGGCACACGAAGAAGATAATGAACCCTTAACACAAATAACAAGTGAAATTCTCTCCACATGTGTGCTTTTGGTCCAGGTTCTCTTCATAGTGTATCTCTAAATTACCTAACTCCAGAAGCAAATGTTAACTGCACTGAAATGCCAGGTTTTTATTATATCATTAACAAAATAGTAGTCAAGGAGGAGTCAGTAAAAAACATTGTAGCTCTTAAGCAAAGACAACAGGCAGAGTCAAATAAATGTTTGAAGAATCAAGAAGTAAGAATACTGCTTTAAATTTGATAAATACAGTACATTTAGTAATTTGAATCAAACTTTCTCTCAAGGAAAGATGAACTGTTTCACTATTTTAATAGATAAGCCACTGGTCTCTGGTATGCAAACTCTTTAGAGTATGGACTTACTAATGCTCATAAGACTGGATATTTTAAAAGATTGTATCATTACTGTTGCCTCTGTTCTCTCCAGAAAGTTTATTTTTACAACACAACACGTGAAAGCGTAACGGGATATACGAAATTGTTAATTGTTACCCACCCTTATGAAGAGTTTTGAAACCATGGAAAATGATTTTGAAATCAAAAGAAAAACAACAAAAAATAATAACATGTAAAAAGTGGTCTTCATAATTTTAAAAAATATGCTAATCTATGACACTAAATACCTTCAGTGAGCTGGTTCCAGCTTAGGAGTCCATTTATAGCAGCATCATAAACTTTCAGATATTTACTGGAAAAGCCCTTTTCATACTCATTCTCTCTACCTTTGTGGATACTGTTCTCTCTCACTAGAGTACATTCTCGTTTCTGTTAACCTAAGTTTAGTTAACTTTCTTACAAGACCAAATTTAAGAACTGCCTGATTTGCTTCCAACTTTTCCCAACCAAGGCCTCAATCTTCCTAGTTCCTGGCCTTTCACAATACGTACTTGCTTCAGTCTTTTCAACTCAGTAATCCCTCAACAACCATGGTAATTATGTTCTTCAAATGTAATGTGGTTGGCAAAACCTAGCTGGCAAAGTCAAAATCTCATAGAAAATAGAGGATTAAGAAAAAAGAATTCTTTTAAATATGTTTTCCTTAAAAAGAAAAGTTCTAGAAGGCATCTATTCCAAAACAATATGGATTTATTGGAGTTAACCTGTTCACATGGCCTTCCCAATAGGAAACCTTGCTGCTGACGCAGATTCTCCCATAAATTTAATACTAAAGAGATACAGATCTCTTGTCCTCAAAACAGGGTTCCATCCCCTGCTGAGAATTTACATTTCCACCCCAGATATATTGAATCACAATCTACATTTTAACAAGCTCCCCAGATGATCGTTTTGTATCCATAAGAATCGCCTTAGGTTCTTAGAATCACCTGGGGGTCTTGTTAAAATGTAGATTCTGATTCAGTATATCTGGGGTGGAAATGCAAATTCTCAGCAGGGGGTCAAACAGAAAAGAACTGGTTCGAAGCCTTGCCTGACTTAAAATTTACTATATTTTGTACTCGATTCCTCCCTTGTTTCATTTTTTTCTGCAAATCTTAGCAAAATGCTTGTGCTACCAACTGACCGAATTGCTAGGTTGCATAATGATTAGATTTCTGGGCTAGTCTTCTATATATTGTTGGAGAACACACAGGTTTCCTGTCTCAACACTGCTTCACGGATCCAAAGAGATGGCCTACTGAGGAGGACATGGTAATAATTGTCACGTTCTGTTATTTGGCGACACAATTATAAGACTGGGTTATCTCAAAACATTGGTATGTATACTGTATTTTGTTATTCCATTAAAAAACATGAGTCCCAAATGTAACAATTTTAAAAAGCCCATTTTGTTCTGATTCATACAGATGTTTGCAAATATTCTGTTATTTTGAGTATTGTTTTCAGTATATTTTTAATGACAAAAATGATTCAGTGACATTGTGGGCAGTAATACTTATTCAATGGCTTAAAATACAGCCAAAATTAATCATTGTTAGTCAAGAACTACATTACTATTGAAGAAAATTTTTACTGCTAAGGTAACTATTTTTGATTTGTTCCAAAATTATTTTTTTGTAGTCTAAGTCTTTTGTTACACCATCAGAACATTCCAATATTTCTGCAGTTTCATTGGGATATGTTTACATGCGGATACACTCGAGAAACTGCTGCAACATCCTAGGTAAGGAGGAGCTCCTAGGACTAGTAAAGGCGTAAGAGCTAGTGTGAGGGGCACTTCAGGGTTTATTGCATTGTTCTCTCTACATTTGTGTATGTTCCAAATCATCCATAATAAATTAAAAACAAAACAAAAAACTGGAAATATGCTATTGCCAAACAAAGGGGGAGAAAATGTCTTCCAACATTTAATAACAAAAACAAAGTGCACTTTTCCAAGAAAACTGCTGATAAAAGGCCCGGGTTCGAATGTCCGCTTCTCCACTTTCTAGCTGTATACCTCCAGGCATTTTACTGGATTTCTCTGTGCCCTCCTTTCCTCATTTGTAAAACTGAGATAATAGAACCTTTAATGTTTGGAAATTAAATGAGTCTATTTATTTGTAAAGTGCTTGTAAGAGTCCCTGCACATAGCAAGCCCCATGTAAAATGTTTGTTAAATGAATGAGAAATACTTCACACTCCTTTGCCCATCACTTCACAGACTTCTCGATTTGGAAATTAAGCTTTTAAAAAAGGCAGTTAAGAGGAGGAAAAAAAAAAAAAAGCCAAGAAATGTTACAAAAAAACTTTTAGAGATCTTCAAAAAGTTTGAGGCTCTTAATAAATAATTTTATAAAAATAAAATGATAAAAGCATTATAATCTTTTTTTCTGATTTTTTTTTTCATTTCAAAAAAGAACTCATTATAGGTCTTTTAGAGCAAATAACAAACTAATTAAAGAGTTAAATAATTGCCCAATTTCAAGTTTTTACTTTAATCTTTTGAGTTTTTTTAAAAACCTAAATTACACAGCTTAATTCCTTATAGCAAATCACACCAAAATGGGATATTTAGCCTCCTCACTTCCTATCTTGTCAGCTTTCTTCTCATCTGTGGTCTAGGCTGATGCAGAAACCCAGCCAAAATAATGTGATTTTTAACACATAACAAAACCTTAAATTTATTCAGCATTGTTTCTCTGACTCACTAAAAATTTTAATATACAGAAATCACCTTTTAAATACAGTTTTATCTATTGCCATTACTCATAATCTCCATTAGGTAGACTTTAACATAGTTTGATTAATCATTCTAATTTTCCCTAATTCACAAATGGAATTTAATAAAAAGAAAATTGACTTACCTTCTGGAATACTAAAGAGCAGATCCTAGTCCTGGAACGACTAGCAAAAAAAAACCCTTTGGTTTTGACCTTTTACTTTTAAAAGTACTTTATTCTAATTGGGCTTTAAAAAATTTCTCTGAACTTTTACTGTAGCCCTAAGCATAAAGGGATGACAATGATGATGAAGATGATGACATTTACTATTTATTGAACTTTTATTTGTGTCATATATTCTATACTTTGTACATTACTTTGGTTGAACTTCACAATCCTATAAAATAGAAATAGCTACATTTGATTCATACGAAAACCCAGGCTAAGAGAGATTAAGTAACCTGCCCATGGTCCCTTGACTAGTATTTAAAACCCAGATTTGTCTAACTCTCTTACGCCCCTAACTAGTATGCCCTCTCCCATTTCCCTCAAGTGGCCTATCCTTTCATAGACTTCTTGCTTTGGAGAAAACTTGACAGCTGTCAAGTCTCTAAGAGTAACTGCATTCATTTTAAACCGACACCCTCTCTCAAAATGGCTGTGAGAAATATGGCACTTGTAACACCTGTGTGGAGTAGCATAAACATATGGGATGGAAATGGAGTAGGATAAGAGCTAAGCTATGTGCTTTTCCTATCAACTTTTGCTCCTGACTTTTAAAAATCAGGTCTTAGAGATAATTCTTCTATTTAATCTGTTTTTTCCACTGAGGACTCTGTGGTCAGATTCAGTATTATATTTTACAACTTCAATTGTCTTTCATACTATTCCCCCTTTCAACGAATTCATTATTCATTCCACTATTCATTAAATGCCTGTCTTCTTTGTGCTGGTCACTCAGCCAGGCACAGTTTTATAAACATGAGTACCAGGTTCAGGCCTGGAGCTCAGTCCAGTGGAGAAGACAGCAACTGTTAAGAGAATCTCATTTTTTATTATAACTAAACACAACTACTAACATTTAACCCTTCAGGAGTAAGAAACAACTGGACCAGGTGGCCTCGACTGTCACCTTGAGCCTCACCTTTCAAGTGGGGTTCACTTGAATTACCACTACCACTGTCATGCTGCCTCCTAGAGGTATGTTATTCTCCTTCAATAATAAGAAATTATTGGGTTCCTACCCTTGTGACATGGCACTAGTTTGTTTTTTTTTTTACCCTTGTGACATAGCGGTTAAGAGCTACATCTGCTAAGCAAAAGGTGGGCAGTTCGAATCCACCACGTGCTCCTTGGAAACCCTATGAGACAGTTCTACTCCATCCTCTACGATTGCTATGAGTTTGGAATCAACTCGATGGCAACAGGTTTAGTTTTTTGGTAGTAGCACAATGGAAACAGGATGGCATTTTAAAAAGACTTTGCTAAATAGTAATGTAGAACAAATAGGAAATTAATAAGATACAACAAACATAACACGCAGTTTTAAAACCTCAGATTTCTGATCCTACCATTGTTGAGTTCTAGAGCTCACAGTTTCTATGCTATTATTTAGCCTATATGAGATGGTCACACTCTAAAGACCTCAACAGAAACTGCCCGTTCCTGATACATTTTTCAGTATACAAGATAGGAGCAAACACAAAACCTGTGGGATTTCTCAGCTTTAAGAAAAACATGTTTTTATCTGAAATAAAAAAGGCAAATAATGTTCTAAGAAAAAATACCTTTAGCAAGTAATAGACATAAGGTCAATACATTTATTAAAGAACTCATTCAAGTTCACAAGTTGGTACAGCTGACATGAAACTAAATAAATGCAAATATTCAACCTTGCTAAAATAATACAAAGTAAAACAATGAGTTATCCTGATTAGCCTGTAAAAATTACCAAAAAACTTGATGCAGTAATGCCAGTGAAGGTAGCATGAAACAGGTGCTCTTATAGATTGCTGATGGTGAAAGAAACTAGTAAATCCATTTTGGAAACTGATGTAGCAATATGAATCATGTGCAACAAAAATATTCATATCCTTTGAGCCTATCATCTCACTTCTGAGAAATTAATTCAAAATATAGAAAAAGCTATGTGTAAGATGCTTTCATTGTCGTGTTATCTGTAATATTGATAAACTGAGGGTAATTATTCAACTGCACGTGATTAAGCAAAATAAATCTACATGGTAAAGCATTATGGAGTCATTAAACATGGCAGTTATATTAGGGATGATTGTATTACATTTAAATGTTTTAACTTTTCAAAAGAAAATATAAATATTATAATTATATATTATAATTAATTATAACAGCTGAATTCCTTAGTATAGCTTGGCATTTAATGACAAGTTCTATCACACTGCCTAAGAAACGGTTTGAAGGGAAATGTCTAAAAACCTAATAAAAGTATTTATAAAGCTGGAATATATTTTGGCTAATTACAGCCAAATGCCTTTGAAAAGAAGAAAATGTTGTACTTATATTAAAATAGTCTGTTTTTGACTAGACTTTTTATGTTCTACAGGCATTCAAACCTATTAAGAGCCTCTCTCTGATAGAAAATCAAGGATAAGTATCTCCTTGTGAAAATGGTTGGGCACAACGCAGATATTTACAATTAAATATAACAATCACAGAGCCAGCAGAAAAGCTCAGCTGATATTAATCATTTCTACTCCGTGGTACAGAGATATAAAAGACCTTAGCAATCACCTACATTTTGTAGACGGTAGTTTTGGTTTAGGAATTTACTTATTATTGCTAGCAACACAAGGTATATAAGAAAGAAGGAAGAAACCTGGAATGCTAGGAGATCATTCGTGTGAGAAAAGCACAGAATTTGCTGTTCACAGGCACGATCTTTAATTTCAGATCAAAGTTGCCAGGATGTGAGCAGAGCTAGAACCTCCATGATCTCCCATCCTCACCTCTGTGTGCACTCAACAAGTGGGAATTTACTTGGTATAATATGACCAGACATTATTAACAGAATAGTGAACACAATATGTAAGAAAATGGTTTAAAGCGTTACAGGGTACCAGGTTCCAACAACAAAGGATAGAATTCATCTGGGAATGTGCTGCTTTTACTTTTCACCAAAAGAGTTCAAATTTTTTAAGCCTCTTAAGCAAAGACTGCAATCGTTAAGAGTGTTATTAAGATTCTTCTTCCCCAACAATGTAGGATTTAAGAAAAACCACCTTAAACATCAGGTTTCTATGACAGGTATGGTCACTGAAAGCAATTTTCAGAGAATCATAGTATGGATTGAAAGGAGTCGCATAGGAAGAACCAAAAAATGCCCTCTAATATGGGCAACCCTCCACCCTAGTGTTAATAAATTTGAAATGTTATTAATTTTATTAAGACACTAGCAATACAAATCTGTGTGATTTATATTCTGTAAAAGGTGACTATGGAATAATTATGACGCATAAAGGATACAGAGCTAGAGTTCTGAACTTGTAGCTGATTACTAGACAGTATGTCTTGATTGTACGTTGCATAATGCATGCTACTTAACCTCTCCATGAGCCTCATATTTCCTCCTTCTAGATGATCTCCAATGTCTCTCCTGGCTCTGAATTTCCATAATTATTATGCCAGATATCTTCAGTTTGCCCTTCAAAATTCAGCCTGCTCTGCCCTGGAGGTAGACCTGCACAGGCTTTATCAACAGACTTCCTTTTCCTCTGACACCTGGATGGGCTGGTCAATGAGAAGACGCAGCAGATTAGGTGAAAAGGTGAGGTCAGGGCATTTATTCTTCTGGATCTCATCCCTATCCATTGCTTAGGGCTGGTTCTGTCTTTTGCTTGAGTGTTACTACTCCATTCAATTTGCTCTGCGTGTGATTTTTTTTCCTCCATTCTTTTCCCTCTCCATGTCCAATCACTTGAAGTGCAAGCAGCACCTTCTCCTACTAAACCCAGGTGCCTGCACTATCCCTTTCTACTTCTCAACAACCTGCCCACAACTTTGTAATTAATCTCTTTGTATATAAATCCTCCTCAAATGACCCCAACTTGAACGTGCCATCTATTTGAAAATCTGACTGACACAATCACTTTTTAAAGATTTTGTTCAAAAGCCTAATTCAGAATCTAGTATTTCATGAGGAGTAGCTGTGTAAAGTGTGAATACTGTTTATTAATGTGATTTACGTTTCACTTAAAAGAAACGTATCAAAAATACTTATTTTGTAAACAAAGAAAATTGTATAAAAGCATCTTTTCAGTCAGATCATAGTTCGATTAATCTAGCAATGACCCGATTTTACAGTAAACCATCTAGATTAGACGAAAGCAGGTAGGCATGACTGGAAAGCAATTTTCTTTAATACTGCCTTTGGCAGCTGGGTTTTCTCTCCTTTGCTTGTCTTGCTGGGAGTGGGGGCGTGGGGTGGGGAGTGTGAATATGTGCTTAAAAGCATGACAGTTATTTAGTCAATAAAGTTGTTTAGAAAGGGGGAGGGCGGAGCTTGACCCTATATACCTCCAAAAAACCCTAAAAATAGTTTTTAATGTCTAGTTTGTTAGATGTGCACACTGCCACAAACATAATTTTGTTTTCTCACTCCAATAGACAAGTCAGAGTAAAACCATCACATAAAATAATTTGTTTTTAACATAAGGAGTTGCCCTGGAAATTAAAGAATGTACTCAACTTTTATAACATGTTTGCTATGTGATCATATGCAAAATTCCATGGTATTGGAAAACATTCAAGTTTGCATTTACATAGTTACGTGTGCTGAATAAAATCAACTTTCAAATGTAATCACTGGTTTCAACATAACTAATTTAATAATTTTCCATAAACAGTATAAAATTCACATCTAGAAACACTATGCTATTGATTACTAATACTGTATACTTATGCCATTTAAATAATGATGGTTCTATTTATGACTACATTTTTGCCTTGTGGTTAAGGATAATATTTTTTCCTTCTTTAGATGATTCAAACTTGGACAACTATATTGCTTCTGTACCTGCCAGCTATTGTAATTGCCTAGCTATTAGGGAAATTTCCTTGCTTCAGGTATCTCTCCATTGTGAGTTAGGCCTAATTAAATAAAAATAATGAATGGGTTTAGGTGCTGAGAGGAGCTGGTTCAAAGTACATAATAAAATAGTTCATTGTGTAGTCAAGCTGATTTTAATTAAAACTGTCTGGAATAGCACAGAGAATGCCAATTTAAAACCAAATGGATAATATTAATTAGCAGAAAAACAAGGACCCACATCATTAGTTTTCTCCCCATCTCCTAAATGTAATTGTAAACATTTAGGATTTAAAAAAAAATAATTCTTGAAAGTTTAGAAATATCAAAGAGTTTTCAAAATATAAACATTAAATTATTTACTATGAGATATGTTAAAAAAAAAAAAAAAAAAGCCTAGAAAGGTTTTAAATCCACGATCTAAATTATTGAGGAAATACCTCTTTGCAAATGTGCAAAATGCAATTAATGTAGAGCTAGTTTTGCTTTTTTTTTTTTTTTTTAGTTTTGCATTAATTATAAACAGAAATTGTCTTTTAGGACTTTCAGAGCAGTTATATATAGTTTGCAAATAACTCTCTGCAAATATTTTGGGTTGCTTGTTCCTTTGTCTTCTTAGCAAAGGATGTTGAAGGCTGGGAATAAATACTTATTGCAGGTATCTTTGCTTTAGAGCAAAGTTTCTTCACTCTTCTCCATGGAACCTGGATAATACAGAACAGTAAGTTTTGCTCTCCTTAAAATGAGTGCTTACTAATAATTCAGCCATTAATAATTAATATAAAGTATTTTCCAATCTTCATTCATAGTTGCCTCAATCTGAAACATTAAAGCCTATTATTAGGGTACTTAGTATCTATGATAATTAGAAAAACTCATAATGTGGAAAAACTTAGGCTAAAAAAAATTCTTAGGAAAGGTCTTATCTTGAAGTGGGTACATTATCTCCAGCCTAAACTAAGAATTTGAGTGCTGCTGGAAACATACCAAGAAACCAAACCCATTGCCATCCAGTCGATTCCAACTCATAGTGACCCTATAGGATGGAGTAGAACTGCCCCATAGAGTTTCCAAGGAGCACCTGATAGATTTGAACTGTCAACCTTTTGGTTAGCAGCCATACTATAGCTCTTAACCACTACACCACCAGGGTTTCCACTGGAAACAGCAGGACTGAAATAGTGCTCCATATCCATTCACAAAAAGGTCATGCTGAATTAAAATGGCCCCACTCCAACATTAACTGAAGGGGATTAGAACTTTTGATTAGTGCCCTTAAAAACAAAAAAACAACAACAAAAAAACTTTTTGAATACTTGTTCAAAAGCAAATATTCATTACTTACATAAATAACATTTCAATCTTTTGAAGCAATGGCAATGTGATCTCTGAAACATACTATGGAGACTATGTTAATGTTAAAAAAAAAAAAAAAAAAAGAGCCCTGGGGGCTCAGTGGTTTAAAGTGTTCTGCCGCTAACCAAAAGGTCAGCTGTTCGAACCTAGCAGTCACTCTGCAGGAGAAAGATGTGACAATCTGCTTCTGTAAAGATTACAGCTTTGGAAACCCTATGGGGCAGTCCTACTCTGTCTTGTAGGGTAGCTGTGAGTCAGAATTGACTCAACAGCAATGGGTTTGGTTTTTTTTTTAATGTTAAATATGCCCAATGTAACTTTGCAATACTCACTGTTGGTACGAATAATTTCAAGTTTCTTAATCAGTAAATTCACAATATTCTTAAAACCAACCATAGTAATTTTCAAACTCTCCTTGGTGGAGCCAGGAATAGGCTGAAATCTCCCTGATTCTTCAGTACTCTTCAGTACAGTATACACAAACAAAAAAGTCAAAATAATGTTTATACTCGACATATAATGTAATTAAAGGAACTCAGACAAATTTGTATAATCACATAGATATTTCCTCATGTCAAATATTTTTACTTTGTTTTAAAAAGCAATACTCAGGAGATGCTATTTAATCCACTCTAGATACTGGCCATTAAAACCCTTCTGGGTAATCAGTCATCATGGTCTCTGCTTGCAAAGTATTTAAAAACATGGTCTATAAATAGGGTTCCTGAAGTCTAAGCCTAGAGGATAGAACAAAGCATAACATAATACTCGGAAGAATTACAGTAAATCTAACTGCAAGAGAAAAAATGACTTTTAACGTTCTTTTTTTAATCACATGCCACAATTAAGTACACTTAAAAATAAATAAATAAATAAAGCATTTCATTCTCTTAAGAAGTCAATCTGGTTTCATGGCTTAAAAACAGAAAAAGAAAAACAGATACAAAACCCAGCCAGCCAAATGCTATGTGGGTTTAAGGTATCAAAGCTATAAGCCCGTTTCACCAGCTCAATCCTAGCTAATGAACTGCTATCTCTCTGTAGATACTGGCCTTGTGCTTAATTTTGTTAAAGCCTTCGAAGTAATAAAACTTGAATTTAATCTTGCTATTCTTTTTCAAGAAACCCTGGTGGCATAGTGGTTAAGCGCTATGGCTGCTAACCGAAGGGTCAGCAGATCGAATCCACCAGGCACTCCTTGGAAACTCTACGGGGCAGTTCTACCCTGTCCTATAGGGTCACTATGAGTCAGAATCAACTTGACGGCACTGGGTTTGTTTGGTTTTTTTTTTTTTTGGATTCTTTTTTAGGTCTTGTTTATAGCAAAGTGGTTTCAGGAGAGTTAGCTAACAGTACAATGTTATACAACAGTGTGCTTTCCACACCTGAGCTGAATCTAAGGTTCAGAACAAACTCATTCATTCAACAACTTTGGCAGTCAAAATAGTCCCAGTTTTCAGGAGTTTCAATAAGTAAATGTACAGTTGAAACTGGGTACTACTAAGATTCCAGGATGTTATGTTCACATGAACCTAATATCCATGATAACATCCTCAAGAAAGCAGGTTTCTGGTGGGGAGATTCTAGTACAAACTATCAAACAGAATTAATAACTGAGCTAGACTATATCAGTCACCACTCTGAAGCAATACTGATATAAAGAAACTCAAATCATGCTATGTCATTTTGACTTTTTCCATTTCTCTGAAAGCCTGAGAATAGCAACCTATGAAATGGCCTGTCTGTCCAAGGTGAAAGTCAATGAATAACTTATGATCATCTATATATATTAGCATGGAATTGCTGTTCATTAAGGAGGAAATACATTATAATGTCTTTGTAGCTTTTGCCTTGTATCAAACAAGTGTTTTAGTTATGGATTTAAATGTAAAATGTACAAGTGACCTCCAGAAGTTTCTGGCTAACGATTTTTAAAAAGGTAACATGGGAAATGTTTCAATATTCTCTTTATTCACCTTATTTCCTTGATCTTTTCCAGTATTTCTGCTTAAATTATTTCCTTACTTTTTATTCTGAAATAATTATAGACTCATAGGAAGTTGCAAAAATAGTACATAGAGAATGGATAAACAAATTGTGGAACATACAGCACAACTATAAAGATTAATGATGAGTCCACGAAAACTTCTTATAACACGGATGTATCTGGAGAACATTATTGGAATGATGTAAGTCAATCACAAAAAGACAAATATTGTATGGTCTCATTTTTATAAAAAGTCAAGAATAGGTATATACACAGAAAGCAACGTTCTTCAATGATTACCAAGGATGGGATGTGAACGGAGGGAGAATCACTTTCTAGATAGTAACCATTTGTCATCTTTGGGGATAGGAAAGGTAATACTCAATATGGCTGAAGTCTGAACAACTTGACCAAGGTAAATAAAGACAAGAAGTATGTAAGGATAAGGGACAATTTTGGTAAATGCTATAACATACAATTTTGCAACAATGGTAACAGCAACCAAAAATTGTGTGTGTGTGGTTACACAGGTAGTTATGTAAGTTTATACGTGTACAGAAAGGCATATTTGGGTACGTGTGTGCATGTATAGGTGAATCTGTAGGCATACATATTATGTTTGTATGTGCTGCATACATACTCATATATATAATGAAGCACATAGGAGACACAGGAGACTTCCTAGACATATCCAAACACCTTGCAGGATTGGGTTACTGGGTTGAAAGGCTTAAGACCATAGTCTTGTAGGACAATTCGACCAACTGGCATAACATAGATCATAACGATAATGTTTTATATCCTAGTTTGGTGAGTAGCATCTGGGGTCTTAAGAGCTTGAGAGTAACCATGTAAGACAACTATTGGTCTCTACTCATCAGGAACGAAAGACAATGAAAGAAACCAAAGACTTAAAGAAAGAGTTTAGTCCATAGGAAAAATAACCCACTCAAACCATGCATGCCTCATCTAGCCGGAGACCAGAAGAACTAGATGGTGCCCAGATATCACTACTGACCTTTCTGACCAAGGACACAATAGAAGGTCCCAGGTAAAATGGGGGAAAAATGTAGAACAAACTTCAAATTCTTAAAAAAAAAAACCCAGACTTACTGGATTGATAGAGACTAGAGGAACCCCTGAGACTATCGCCCTAAGATACCCTATGAACTTAGAACTGAAGCCATTCCTATGGTCAACTTTCATCCAAATAATAGACTGGCTTAAAAATTAAACAATACTGCCTATGAGTACTGTGCTGCCTTACATAATCAACTATATGAGACCAAATGGTCAACATTTACCCTAAAGCAAAGATGAGATGGTAAAGAGGGGCAGGGAACATAGATTAATGGAAACAAACAGAACGTAAATAATGAGAATGCTGACACACTGTAAAAAATCTAACTAATGTCATGGAACAATTTGTATAAAAATTGTTAAATGGGAACTTAACTTACTGTGTAAATTTTCACCTAAAACACAATAAAATATTATTTAAAAAAAAATAGTACATACAGTCCTGTGAACTCTTCACCCAGTTTTCCCCAAAGGTGACGTCTTATAACTGTGGTACAATATCAAAACCAGGAAATTGATGTTGGTAACATACCGTTAACTACAGAGCTTACTCTATTTCACTAGTTTTTACATGCAGTTATTTGCATGTATGTATATAGTTTTATGCAGTTTCATCCTATGTATAAATTAATATAACCACCTTATCACCACAAACCAACTCTTTTATAGTTGTACCTGTCACCCTCAGCCTTGTTCCTCGCCAACCACTGATCTATTCTTCATCTCTCTAGCTTTGTCATCTCAAGAATGCTATATAAATGGAATGATATAGTATATGCAATCATTTGAGACTGACTTTTTCCATTAAGCATAGTGCTCTTAAGATCCACAAAAGTTGTTGCATGTATCATTCCTTTTTATTGCCAAGTAGTATTCTACTCGGGATTGGAGGAAGACTCATTAGCAACCTATGACATGCAGGTGACACAATACTGCTTCCTGAAAGTGAAGAGGATTTGAAGCACTTACTGATGAAAATCAAAGACTACTGCCTTCAGTATAGATTACACTTCAACATAAAGAAAACAAAAATCCTCGCAACTGGACCAATAAGCAACATCATGATAAATGGAGAAAAGATTGAAGTTGTCAAGGATTTCATTTTACTTGGATCTGCAATCAATGCCCATGGAAGCAGTAGTCAAGAAATCAAATGACACATTACATTGCGCAAATCTGCTGCCAAAGACCTCCTTAAAGTATTAAAAAGCAAAGATGTGACTTTGAGGACTAAAGTGCACCTGACCAAAGCCATGGTATTTTCAATCATCTCAAATGCACGTGAAAGCTGGACAATGAATAAGGAAGACCAAAGAAGAATTGATACCTTTGAATGATGGTGTTGGAGAAGAATGTTGAATATACCATGCACTGCCAGAAGAATGAACAAGTCTGTCTTAGAAGAAGTACAGCCAGAATGTTCCTTAGAAGCGAGGATGGCAAGACTTCATCTCACTTACTTTGGACATGTTATTGGGAGGGATCAGTCCCTGAAGAAGGGCATCATACTTGGTAAAGTGGAGGGTCAGGGAAAAAGAGGAAGACCTTCGATGGTATGGATTGACACAATGACTGCAACAATGGGCTCAGGTATAACAATGATTGTGAGGATGGTGCAGGACTGGGCAGTGTATTGTTCTGTTGTACATAGGGCTGCTGTGAGTTGGACCCGACTTAATGGCATCTAACAACAATGACAATGGTACTCCACTGTATGGATGTACCAGAATTTGTTTAATCAAGGGCATTTGGGTTGTTTCCAACTTTTGGTTATTGAGAATAAAGTTGCTATGAACATTTAGGTAGAGGTTTTTATGAGAATATAAGCTGTCATTTCACTGGTACACATGCTCAAGAGTTCAGTTACTGAGTCTTGGGCTACTTGTGTGGTTAGTTTTTTAAGAAACTGATAAACTATTTTATGGAATGGCTATACCATTTTATATTCCTACTAGCAATATATGCATAATTCAGTTTTTCCATATTTTCACTAGCATTGAGTGTTACTTTTTTTAGTGTTCTAATAGGTGTGTAAAACCCACTGCCTTCAAGTAAATTCCTACTCATAGTGACCCTATATGACAGAGTAGAACTGCCCCATAAGGTTTCCAAGAAGCAGCCAGTGAATTTCAACTACAGACCTCTCGGTTGGCAGCCAAGCTCTAAACCACAGTACCACCACGGCTCCAACAGGTCTGTAGTGATATCTTATTATGGTTTTAATTTACATTTCACTAATGACAAATGATATTGAACATCCTCTGATGAGCCTACTTGACTTCCGTATTTCCTTCCTAAAATGTCTTTTGACCATTTTTCTAATTGGAGCGTCTGTTTTTTTACTGTTGAGTTTTAGAGTTCTTCATATATCCCAGATAGAAGTCTTTTGTTGATATGTGGTTTGCAATTTTTTTTTCTTCCAGTCTGTGGCTTGCTTATTCATTCTCTTAACACAGTCTTTGGTACTGCAAAAGTTTTAAATGCTGATGAAGTCCAATTTATCAAGTTTTTCATTAATGAATCTTGCTTTTGGTGTCATGTGTAAGAATTTTTTGCCTACCAAAACGGTCACTATGAGTCAGAACTGACTCAATAGAATACAATAACAACAACAGGTCCCAAAGATTTTCATCTATTATTTTCTTCTAAAGTTTTATAGTTTCACATTTAAATTCAAAATCCATCTTGAGTTCTTTTATATAAGGTGAGGAGTATACGAAAACATTCATTTTTTTTTCCTTATGGGTGTCTAGTTGATAGAACAACATTTGTTGAAAACACTGTCCTTCGTACATTTTGTACTTTTGTCAAAACAGTAAGGTGTATCTGTGTGGGTCTATTTCTAGGTTTTCTATTGATATACTTACCTCTCCAATTACTGTAGCTATAGGCTAAGTTCAAACATTGGATAGAATGATTTTTTTTCCAACTTTATTCTTCTTTTTCGAGTTGCCTTAGCTATTCTAGGTCTTCTGCCTTTCCACACAAACTTTAGAATAAGCTTGTCTATATCTACAGAGTAAACCCTGGTGGCGTAGTGGTTAAGTGCTATGGCTGCTAACCAAATGGGCGGCAGTTTTAATCCGCCAGGTGCTCCTTGGAAACTCTATAGGGCAGTTCTACTCTATCCTGTAGGGTTGTTATGAGTCAGAATCAACTCGATGGCACTGGGTTTGGTTTTGCTTTTTTTTGATATCTACAAAAACATGTTGTTGGGATTTTGATAGAAATTGTGACAAACATAAATTTGGGAAGAATTTGATTAAGTTATTTAAAAGGTTCAAATAAGAAAAAAAAGAATTATATAAAATATACAATAACAATAAAAGAAGATAAAACTAAAAAGTAAAGATACCTTTCTACTAGCTCTATACCTCCTTACATTACCTTCCTTCCAAATAAAGATTGTAATACGGTGCATTACTTTTTTATAATTAAAAATTCACCTAAGTTACTCATTAAAACCTAATGTACAAGTGTTCTTACCAGTCCTACCTCTCTACAGTACCGAGCATAATTAATCAGTGTCCTATGAAGGACTAACATTTTTATGGAAGAAATATGTTTTAATAATTGGAGGGATTTTAATCAGTAAGATTTTATCCATCTCTCTGCCAGTCTCACTTTCTTCTACTATAATTCTAGCTGACTTCTCCAGCTTTCTACTAGAAAAGGGGATGAATTTAGCACAGAGCTCAGCTGTTAACCAAAAGATCAGCAATTCAAATCTACCAGCCGCTCCTTGGAAAGCCTTGGGGCAGTTCTACTCCATCTTATAGGGTCCCTATGAGTTGGAATTCGGGTTTGGTTTGAGTTTTTTGACTGCATATCATATATATGTATGTATATACACAAACACACATATATATCATATATATACACACACACATAGCTCCCTATTTCTACATCTTTATATATTGGTGTGTTGGCACTGAATTAAAAGGGTACCACTAACCAAATAACAGAGCCCTGGTGGTGGTTAAGACCTTGGCTGCAAACCAAAAGGTTGGCAGTTCAAATCAACCAGCCGATCCTTGGAAACCCTATGGGGCAGTTCTACTCTGTCCTATAGGGTCACTACGAGTCAGAATCGACACGACAGCACACAACAACAATAAGCAAATAACAAATTTGTTCTTTGAAACCCCATTTAATATAAATTCTGCCTGTGTATATATACATGGAACCATGGTGGCGAAATAGTTAAGTGCTTTGCTGCTTTCTGAAAGGTTGGCAGTTCAAACCGATCTAGCAGCCCTGTGGAAGAAAGACCTGGCAATCTGCTTCTGTAAAGATTACAGCCTATAAAACCCTGTGGGGCAGTTCTACTCTGTCACATGGGGTTGCTAGGAATCAGAATCAACTCAACAGTACCTAACAACTATATATAATATATATATATACATATATATAGCATGTATGTACAGGTAGTCTTTGAGTTATGGCAAACCACACTTAGGACTGTCATTTTTGTTTTTGTTTTGTACATCCTATCTTTAGTAATATATACTACATATAATGTTACAGCACATAATTTGCTGATGTTAGTTACCATTTTCAGATGTTCACTCCTAAATGTTCAATGTTATGATTTATTGTTCAAAACACTGCTGTATAACAGGCTATGACATGGTCTACAATGAAGTCAGTGTCAGTGTCAGGAGTCATAAGGAACAGAAAGCTGGGCAATGTGGGTCAGCTTTAACAATATACAACAACTAAACTGCACCTGTGTCCAATAGCTATTACTTGATAATACCCCAGGCCATCCTCCTCACGTAGATGATCTAAGTCAAGATGTGAAAGTGATGTATCTGCCTCCCAACACGTCAGCTGTGATTCAGCCTATGGATCAAAGTGCAATCGCCTCCTTCAAGGCATACTACCTATGGACTACGTTCGTCTAAGCAATAGCTGTTACAGATGGAGGTGCCGTAATACTTCACAATTTCTGGAAGAATTATATTATTCTGTGTATCTGGAACATTGCATCTTCCTATGAAGACGTTATGGGAGAATGCATGCAGGGGATATGGAAAAAATTGCTGAGTTATGTGAACATGCTCCAAGCATTTGATCAGGATAATATGATGGAAGTGATTGATCCATATGGTAAGAATGCTAAATTTGAAACTTGATATCACTCATGTGGAACACCTCATAGATCATGAAGAAGGGGAACTGACAGGTCAGTACTTAATGGTGTTTAAAGAGGAAAGAAATAATGAAAGAGAAAGAAATAATGAGGAAGAGTAAGACGTTGTCAAAAAATTTTACAGTGAAAGGATAAGGTGAAGTTTTTCTCTAAACTAAATCAGGGACTTCAGTTGCTAGAAAACATGGACCCAAATGCTGATTGTTTTGCTGAAGTTAATAGGCAGATTTGGGAAGCAGTGAGATATTACCTTGAAATACACGAATTAAAAAAAAAAAAAGGCCATACAAACAATTCTCACTAATTTTCTGACTAAAGTGCCATCCTCATTTCCAAGGATAATCCAAATGATCCAGAACCTTCCATAAGTGGAGTTATTACCGCAATTGACAAAGTACCAACGTCATCTAACTCTTCTTCATCGTTGGAGTACATTTTTATGATTTGTGTATTTTTGTCTGTATATAGGTATTAAAATATATCCGTAAGTGGAAAAAATAACCGTTGACTTTATATCGAAAGAGAAGAGCCCTGGATAAGTAAAGCACTATTGAAGAAGAAGAATAAAGTAAGAGAACTCACATTACTTGACCTCAGAACCTACTATACAGCTATGGTAATCAAAACAGCCTGGTACTGGTACAACAACAGATACATTGACCAATGCAACAGAATTGAGAACCCAAATGTAAATCCATTCACCTGTGGTCACCTGATCTTTGATAAGGGCCCAAAGTCCAACAAACGGGGAAAAGACAGCCTTTTTAACAAATGGGTGCTGGCAAAACTGGATATCCATCTGCAAAAAAATGAAACAGAACCCATACCTCACACCATGCACAAAAACTAATTCGAAATGGATCAAAGTCCTAAATATAAAACCAAAAACTATAAAAATCATAGAAAACAAAACAGAATCAATGCTAGAGGCCCTAATACATGACATTAACAGGATACAAACCATAATTAACAACACAAAAACTCCAGAAGATAGGCTAGATAACTTGGATCTTCTAAAATTTAAACACTTATGCCCATCAAAAGACTTCACCAAAAGGGTAAAGAGAGAACCTACAGACTGGGGAAAATTTTTTGGCTATGACAAATCCAATAAAGGTTTAATTTCTAAAATCTACAGGAAAATCCAACACATATACAAAACAAAGACAAATAATCCAATTAAAAAATGAACAAAGGAAATGAACGGACACCTCACCAAAGAAGACAATGAAGTGGTTAAGAGACACAGGAGGAAATGCTCTCAATCAGTAGCCATTAAAGAAATGCAAATCAAAACCACAATGAGATACCATCTCACCTAGACATTATTGGCATGAATGAAAAAAACAGAAAATAACAAATGTTGGAGAGGGTGCGCGAAGACTGGAACTCTATTGCACTGCTGATGGGAACTCAAAATGATGCAACCGTTTTGGAAAATGATATGGCACTTCCTTAGAAAGCTAGAAATAGAAGTACCACGTGATCCAGCAATCCCCCTCCTAGCAACATATGCTAGAGAAATAAGAGCTGTCACACGAATAGACAAATAGACACCCATTTTCACCATAGCATTGTTTGCAATAGCAAAAAGACGGAAACAACCTAGACACCCATCAACAGATAAATGGATAAACAAACTATTGTACATACACACAATGGAATACTACACAACAATAAAGAATAATGATGACTCTGGGAAGGATCTCACAACATGGATGAATCTGGAGGACATTATGCTGAGTGAAGTAAGTCAAAAACAAAAAAACAAATATTTACGAGGTCACTACTATAAAAAACTCATGAAAAGGTTTATACACAAAGAGAAACAATCTTTGATGGTTATGATGGAGGGGAGGGGTGGGGATGGGAAAACACTAAATATATTAGATAAGTGGTTACTGTGATAAGACAGTATACAATACTGGGGAAGCCAGCACAACCTGTACAAGGCAAGGTCATGAAAGCTCCATAGACACATCCTAACTCCCTGAGGGACGGAATTGCCGGGCTGAGGGCTGTGGGGACCATGGTCTCAGGGAACATCTAGCTCAACTGACGTAATATAGTTTATAAAGAAAATGTTCTACATTCTACTTTGGTGAGTAGCATCTGGGATCTTAAAGCCTGTGAGCAGCCATCTAAGATAATCCACTGGTCTCACCCCATCTGGAGCAAGGGAGAATGAAGAAAACTGAAGACACAAGGGAAAGATTAGCCCAGAGGACTAATGGACCACAACTATCACAGCCTCCACCAGACTGAGTCCAGCATAACTAGATGGTGCCCGGCTCCCACCACCAACTGCTCTGACAGGGATCACAATAGAGGGTCCCAGACAGAGCTGGAGAAAAATGTAGAACAAAATTTTAAACTCACACACACAAAAAAGATCAGGCTTACTGGTTTGACAGAGACTGGAGAAACCCCAAGAATATGGCCCCTGGACACTTTGTATCTCAGTAATGAAGTCACTCCTGAGGTTCACCCTTCAGCCAAAGATTAGACAGGCCCATAAAAGAAAAAGAGACTAACTGGGCACACCACCCCAGGGGCAAGGACAAGAAGGCAGGAGGGGACAGGAAAGCTGGTAATAGGGAATCCAAAGTTGAGAAAGAGAGAGTGTTGACTCATCACCGGGTTGGCAACCAATGTCACAAAACAATATGTGTACTAATCGTTTAATGAGAAACCAGTCTGTTCTGTAAAACTTCATCTAAAGTACAACTGAAAAATAAAAAAGAATAAACCAGGGTTAGTGAAAATGAAATTTTTGAGCTCCCCTCTTGTCCTAAAAAAAAAAATATATATATATATATCTGTAAGTTTATAGTAATGTTTCCAACCCCCAAAGTCAAATAAAGATCAAATTTATAAAGGTAGTGATAATAAAAGGCAATAATAATGAAAACTAAAAAAAAAAAAAATGAGGTATTCGACTTAAGTCAGAACTGATTTATGATAGAGTCCTCAGAATGGAATCCCATTGTAAGCCAGGACTACCTGTATATATATCTATATCTATCTGTCCATAAGTATATATACACACATATAGATATATATAGTCTTTAAGAGGCATTTAGCGTTGTATTATAACGCAGTTTAAATAAAAAGTTGTATTAGTTTTGGTATTGTATCCAAATGCTTGTTAAGAACTTCACTCCAGACAGAAGAAAAAACTGTTATAAATTTGTGGAGTTCTAAGTCAAATATGGTCATGTTTTGAATTTCATAGCTAAGTATAACTTAGAGAAATGAAAAACGTTTATGTTAGGGATATTTTTCCCACAACAGTGGAAAAAAAAAAAAAAACCTTTGATCTCATTCTTTTGGTGTGCTTTTAGTATTTTAAATGCCAAAAAGTTCAAAATGTAACAGTCTTATAATATAAAGTTACTCAGTATCATAAAAAAATTTTGGAGAATATATCTTTGCATTGTCTCATTCCAGGATATTTTAAAAGTAAAAAATCAGGTATGCAAATTTTGAATCTTCTCTAGATTGGTGAAACAAGAAACTAAGACTAGTATTTACAAGAAGAAAAAATGTACATACTTTGAGTTATTTTTATATCAAAATACTTCTAAATTTGCTAGTATAATTGGCCTAAATAGAAGTTTTCATAGTTACCAAATGTCTCAGAGGTATGCACAAGTTTTTATATCTGATACATCCAAAAAAACCAAACCTAGTGCCGTCTAGTTGATTCCAACTCATAGCGACCCTACGGGACAGAGTAGAACTGCCCCATAAAGTTTCCAAGGAGCGCCTGGCAGATTAGAACTGCCGACCCTTTGGTTCACAGATGTAGCACTTAACCACTATGCCACCAGGGTATCCATCTGATATATACTCCATGTTAAAAACAGAAAAAAGAATTTTTTAAATTGTAAAGAAAAATTTGGAAACCTTTAATGTTATTCATTTTATTTTGGTGGCAAAGTTTGAAATCAAAGCAGCTAATGCACGTATTACACCAGGTGCCTAGGGTAATAGTGCACAAAGCGTGGTCTCCAAAACAGCAGAAGCCGTATCACCTGGATATGTGTTAGATATACAAATTTAGACATGTATGAGAAACTCCGGGGAACGGCCCAGCAATCTGTGTTTTAAGAACTCTACCAAAAGCGATTCTGATGGTTGCTGTAGCTTGAAAATCAATGGCTAGTCTCAAGTGTGAAAACCAATAACTTAGGGCAATGCTTAGAAAACGCAGAACAAACTTTTTTGTTTTGCTTTGTTTTGGGCTTCCCTAAAGAGGACACTGAAGTTTCTGAGTGGTGCTAACAGTCAATGTGCTTGGCTGCTAACTGAAAACTTGACAGTTCAAGTCCCCCTAGAGGCACCTCAGAAGAAAGGCCTGGCAATCTACTTCTATGAAAACCCTATGGAGCACAGTTCTACTCTGACACACATGGGGTCATCATAAGTCAGAATCTACTCCATGGCAAATGGTTTAAGAGGTCACTACTGATATTTTAGGTGAGATAATTCTTTGCTATGGGGAACTTTTTACATCTCTGATCTTCTGGCACTAATATGAATAAATAGTGTTCCTACAGATTCACCATGCTCCCTAGGGTTGTCAAGTAAAGACCTGAGTAAGAATGACTGATAGGGAGCAAGCCTCCCTTTAGCCCTTTCATTTTCCACTTTGGGCCCAAGCCTTGCCAAAGACCTTTATCACACTCTTCCCTTGCTTACCTAAAACACATCTGCTGGAAGAAGAAAGAAGGAGCTCTCCTGATGGTTTGTAGAAGCACACAACAAAGGGATGAGAATGAGGGCAGAGACTGCATTGAGGGCAATTTTTACTAATTATACTACATGTCACTATCTTATTTTATACTTTTTTCTTAAAGTCAAGGATCAATTCATTCACTTCAACTCCAAATATTTTATAGAAAACAAGTGGGAAAAAACTCTGAATATTTACATAAGTGATTCTCATTGGGGTAAGTTTTAAATTTAAAATCTTATTCATCTATAATTGGTGATAAAAGCTTGATAAAAAGAAATACCTTGCTACTAAGAGAAGACAACCCATTAGAAAAATTAAAAAATTACATATTCCCTTCAAACCATAAGTCCAATAAGTGACCTACATAGAAGGAGCTAGAATATACCAATTGATAATATTTGTAAGACTTCATACATGTCTACCCCAAGCAAATGAAATCTACTGGATTTTAAAGCCCACTACAAAAGAGAGTCCTTACTATCTCCTTCTAGTAAAATTCTCCCGTTACAATTTTTTCTTTTATCTCAGTTGATAAGTATATACTCTAAACTGGGTGGCAGGGGAGGTCCAGTGAGAATGAGGGTATGGTGATTGTCATGGATTGAATTATGTCCCCCCAAAAATGTGTGTATTAGTTTTGCTGGGCCATGATTTCTGGTATTGTGTGATTTTCCTATATGTTGTAAATCCTGCCCCTATGATGTTAATGCGGGAGGATGGGCAGCAGTTCTGTTAGTGAGGCAGGACTCAATCTACAAGATTGGATTGTTTCTTGAGGTAATCTCTTGAGATATAAAAGAAAAAAGCAAGCAGAGAGACAGGGGATCTCTTACTACAAAGAAAGCAATGCTGGGAGCAAAGTGTGTCCTTTGGACCTGGGGTCCCTGTGTGAAGAAGCTCCTAGTCTGGAGGAAAACTGATGAGAAGGCCGACAGAGAGAGAAAGCCATCCCCTGGCACTGACGCCCTAAATTTGGACTTTTAGCCTACTTTACTGTGAGAAAATAAACCTCTCTTTGTTAAAGCCATCCACTTGTGGTATTTCTGTTATAGCAGCACTAGATGGCTAAGACAGTGATGTTTAAGGTTTTTATGCACAACCTCCATATCACTTTCCCTAGGAGAGGGTGCTCTCATGTAGCTCAAAAGCAAAAACAAAGACTCCGGTATACCCAACTGAGCCATACTTCTAAGACGGCGGAACTTTAAATAAAAGAATAAAAGAGATGATAGCAACACCTAAGCAAACTATCTTCTTGGCTCTTTTACCTTCTCTAAGATCCATGCTTCTGATTCTCCTTCCTCCTAAATGGTTGACATGGTTATTCTGGGTTAGAAGAAACTCCTAATTTAGGGGCTCTTCTTCCACTCAAGAGCTACTGGAGAAAACAGAAGGCTGCAGAAAAATGACATATGAAATGAGTCAATTAGGCTAGTTCTTTTACAGAACTTAAAGCAAAAGGCTCTATCCATATCCGTCTTCATAATCACAGGGAAAAAATTCACAGGGCAAGAATAGAGTGTGCTTCTGGACTTAACAAAAGCAGTCCCCAGGCTCAAATACTGTTTATCCTAATTCTTCAGAATAGGGAACCAGACAGATATTTGAGGCTAAATAGTAATTGAGAGTATGCAATTGCCTGGATGCTCTCAGTGCAGAAGGCTGTTACAGCCAAATCTCTATCAGAGGACATGACTAATATAAGTTAAAACTTTTATTCCTGACTTAATATAATTCATTTTGCATGGAAACATCTGATCACAATTACCTGCATGAGAACTTAAACATTAACATTATAGTAGAGATACCTGGCAGACACCACCTTAACCAAATGATTTAAGTTGAAATGACTGGGAGCGACTTGACATAATGTGCCTCCTGATAGGGTGCACTGAGAAGGATGCAACATCACTTCTGTGATATTCCTGCCAAAAATGCACACCTTGAATCTAACCACGAGGAAACAGATAAATCCAAATTAAGAGACATTATTTTTTTTATATTTAAAAACAATAAAAATTGACCCGAGCTCTTCAAAAATGTTTAAAAGACAAAGCAAGTTGAGAAACTGTTTTGCATTATAGGAGACCAAAGGGACATGACAAATGTACTATGATCCAATGGACTGTAGATTAGATAATAATATGTCATGAATTCAATACTTTGTTTTGATAATTATACCATGGGTATGTAAGAGCATGTCCTTGTTCTCAGGAAATACAGTCATGCATTGCTTAACGTTCACAATACCTCCTGTGAAAAAGGACATTATGTGATTTGGACATTGTGCCAACACCCGGGTCTGTGGGCTGCAGAGCTCCAGACACACGGCCTGGGCAGCTTCTGCTGCAGATGCCTCAAGTGAACCTTGGCAGGGTCCCGCAGGGCATATGGCCCC
The DNA here is from genome assembly GCF_024166365.1 of Elephas maximus indicus. Lineage (NCBI taxonomy): Eukaryota > Metazoa > Chordata > Mammalia > Proboscidea > Elephantidae > Elephas > Elephas maximus. The sequence continues at coordinate 45,952,373 of NC_064823.1, forward strand.
ACAGCTCAGTTAGGTCACGATGGGGAGGCCCCAAGCGTGGGCCAGGCCAAGCCCCTGGATGCCTGCTGACCTTGGGCCCTCGGGAGCAGGATCAGGTGACCACTCCTCCCAGAGGCAGGGGTGCCTGTTCCCGCAAGTAGGGGGCGGCAGGTAGGTAGATAGGCTCTCTGTCCAATTAGACGGTAGGCATCCCCTGGAGGGCATGTGCGGGACCACTGAAATAGATGCTGTCAGATGTTGCCCAAGGGGACTTTATGCAGCATGTGACTGTAGTTAAATATATAGGAATAAAGGGGCAGGATGTCTGCAACATACTTCCAAATGGTCCAGAAAAAAATGTACTAAGAGTAACAATAATACCAATGATATATACTAAATCCTCAGTTCTCTTTTCTTCAAACAAAATAATCTCAATTATTTTAGCCATTTAAATCTACATGAGATAAAAAGAAAAAATTCAAAGAGTTACCTGAGTTAAGCAGAGATTTGGGGAATTAAAACAGAATCTGTAGGTTCAATTCAACTTAATAAAATAGCATTGAATACCTATTTGCTGGAATCTTATACTCAAAGAGTTCATAGTCTACTGGAGAAGGAAAACATGCACATAAACAATTACAGTATAATAGAGGCTTAATAGAAGTAAAAAAAAAAAAAAACACAAGAAAGTACTAAAAGAATGTTGAGAGGAAGTGATTAATTCCGACATCTACAATATTAGCTAATATTTAACATTTACAATTTACTAGCCACTGTACTAAGCACTTTGTATATTAATTCATTGAATATACCAACAATCCCATAAGGTAAGTACTATTAATATCCCTATTCTACAGATAAGGCAAGTGAGGCACAGAGAAGTATCTGAGGATAGATTATCTAGGTGGTAAGTAGCACAGCCAGGCTTCAAACTGTCAGGTTCCCTCCAGAACCCATGTCAAAGGCTGAAAGGAGGAAGTAGTATTTGAATTGATCCTTAAAAGGTGAATATAATTTCAATAGACAAGGGAAGTGGAAAGAACAAGATTCAAGGCTGGAGGGAAAATAAAAGTAAAGGCATTGAGATAGTAAATATAGGTTGAATAAGGCAAACAGGAAAATTCAGGGGATGGTATACAAGATATAAGGAGAGAAACGGAGAAGAGCAAGAGTAGGGGGCTAGGATAGGCTTAAAAGAACATATTAGACCCCATCACGAGGAATAAGACAATCTTTGCTAACAAAGAGGATAATTCTCATAACACTGATGTAACTCAGTGTTGATCCAGTATAAGAGTCAGTCTTTGAGACATCCAAAGGAACCAAGTACCAATAAAATCTTATTATGATTCACTTTCTCCTAAACGACAGTGCCAGAGACAAATCCTGAGAACATTTTCATAGTTACCTCCCCTACCTGTGGGTAATAATTTCATTTCACAAAGATTCTATCCCCATGCAATGTTGAAATTTGCTAGAACTGAAAACGGCAAATCCAAATGCCACAATTCCACCTTAGTTTAACAAAAATGACAAATCTTTTAGGAAATATTAAATGGAATATGAGTAAACCATAGCTCTGCTGTTACAGTTCCTTCTTTGCCATCATAAATATTTATGAAAACAAGTTGATCCAATATATTCCATGAACTCTGATAGATATGCACTTCTAACTAGTAAAACGACCAGGCATAAACGCTTAATGTCAGATCTCCTTGAGCTGATAGCAGTTTGTAACTGATTATTCATATTAATAAGGAAAATATCATTTTAGTGCCATAGTAAATTAATTATGGATAAAACAAAACATGTGATATTTAGAAAACTGTTTTCATGTCTTGATAAATATAAATATTAATGAAAATCTGATTTTTTTATAGATTTAACATGTTCAAAATCTATATTATAACCAAAGTGTATACAACCAAAATCCAATTGCAAGTACTACAAAAGCAAATATTTAAATTTTTCAAAATGTCAGAAAATATTTAACATTAAAACACTAAGAAATTTATTAGTAGCTATTTTTGCTTATAATTAATAAAAGACCAAAAAATGAATTTCACCTTAGAAAATATCATTAGAGCAGAGATCTAAAGGGACTCACATAATCTCCTTCCATTTTGGAAGAAATCCAAACCAGTTAACAGAAAGGCAGTTTGAGATTCTCAATTTACTATGTTTGAGTTCTTTTTCCCACCCCTAAAGTTGTTCTTGCTGTTGGTAGGTGCCATGGAGTAGGCTCTATCTCATAGCGACCTTATGTATGATAAAATAAAACATTGCCCGATACTGCACCATCCTCAATCATTGCTATGTTTGAGCCTATTGTTGCACCCACTGTGTCAGTCCATCTCATTGAGGGTCTCTTTTTAGCTGACCCTCTATTTTACCAAGCGGAATGTCTTTCTCCAGTGATTGGTCCCTCCTGATGACATGTCCAACGTAAGCAAAACAAAGTCTCGCCATCCTTGATTCTAAGCGGCATTCTGACTGTCTTTACTCTAAGACTGGTTTGTTTGTTCTTCTGGCAGTCCAGGCATATTCAATATTTTTCGCCAACACCACAATTTAAATGCATTAATTCTTCTTCTGTCTTTCTCATTCATTGTCCAGCTTTCGCGTGCATAAGAGGCAACTGAAAATACCATGGCTTGGGTCAGGCACACCTTAGTCATCAGACTGACATCTTTGCTTTTCAACACTTTAAAGGGATCTTTTGCAAGAGATTTGCCCAATGCAATACATTGTTCGATTTCTTGACTGCTGTTTCCTTGGGCATTGATAGTCGATCCAAGAAGAATGAAATCCTCGACAACTTCGATATCATCACCATTTATTATGATGTTGTGAAGTGGTCCAGTTGTAAGGGTTATCATTTTCTTTATGTGCAGGTATAATCCATACCGAAGGCTGTGGTCTTTTACTTTCCCCAATAAGTGCTTCAAGTTGTCTTTCCTTTTGGCTAGCAAGGTTGTGTCATCTGCATATCTCAGGTTGTTAATGAGTTTTCCTCCAATCCTGATGCCATGTTTTTCTTCATATAGTCTGGCTTCTTAGATTATATGCTCAACATACAGATTGAATAAATAAGGTGAAAGAATATAGTCTTGCTACACTCATTTTCCAATTTTAAACCATGTAGTATCCCCTTAGTCTGTTTGAACAACTGCCTCTTAATCCATGAACAGGTTCTACATAAGCACAATTAAGTGTTCTGAAATTCCCATGCTTTGCGATGTTAACAATAATTTATAATGATCCATACAGTGGAATGTCTTCGTGTAGTTGATAGAACACAAGTATATCTGGTGTTCCCTGCTTTCGGCCAAGATCCATCTGACATCAGCGAAGATATTCCTTGTTCCACGTCCTCTTCTGAATTTGGCTTGAATTCTGGACAGTTCCTTACGGGTATACTGCTGCAGCCATTTTTAAATTATTTTCAACCAATTTTAATAGCAACCCCTAAAGTTAGCTTCCTTTTTATCACCTTCCTCTTATTATTATGAATGAAATAGCATGCCATCGTCAAAAAGAGTGATCTATAATCACTATTTCCACAACATATGCTTAGAGTAGAAATATAAACATTTTTATATGATATATTTAATAATTTCATTTATAAAAACTACATAAATATGTTTGTGGGAATACAAATAGTACAGTCTAGAAGCATATTTAACAATAGTAGTCTCTATATGATGGTATTTTGGATGATTTTTTACTTCCTTGAGCTTTTTGGTATCGTCTGAAATTTTTTATGCACATATGTATTATCTCTATAATTAGGGAAAAGATATTTTCATAAAAGAAAAGCTAGAATGTCTTAATTATAGTCTTCCCTTAAATATTTTTATATTACTTACTATTAAAATTTGAAATTCTTAACCCTTGTTTGTAAAATAATAGGTAGGAAGGTCTCCTTTTCCTTTTACGTTTACATTCTGGAATTTAGTCATTTTTTATGTTAAAAAAGGAGTGATAACTTTCAACTCCAAGGTCAATTAGGATCTGAGATATCTATGAGAACCTAACACTGTGCCTCCAGCCTTAGGAAAATATAAGAAAGACAGAAGGAAGAGAACTTGGTAAGAAAAGGAAGGGAGGAGAGGAACATTAATTGGGTATGCATTATGTACCAGAAACTGTTCTAGAAATAAAGACGTGTAGGAAGTTTAAGTGCTGAATAAGCTATTCCCTACTAAGAGCGCAGCTGTCAACCAAAGGTCAGCAGTTTGAATTCACCAGCCGCTCCTTGGAAACCCTGTGGGGCGGCTCTATTCTGTCCTATAAGGTCACTATGAGTAGGAATCAACTCGAAGGCAATGGGTTTGGGTTTTGGTTTGTATCATGTATGCTTACAATCAAGCTGTTTGTACAAAGCCATGAGATTATGATTTATCATTTTATCTCTTTACAACGGGCAATGTGAAGGCAGAAGCAACCAGTCTAAGCTTTTCCTGTAATTCAAGATGATATCTTTCTCCTAATTGTACCCTGATCTTATCCAATATCACTAAAATCATAGCCAAATTTTAAAAAGCAATATGTTTAAAGACAGTATGACATGAAGAATTGGGACTATAGCTTCTATAGTCATTCTGTCATTTTCCTATCCAAAAAGAAAGGACTACATGAAACAGAGAAAGATGTAATGAATAATTTTCTCATTCCTGTAGATATATTAATCAGTCTTGTAATTTATGGAAAATTTTAAATTTCTCTGTCCTTCAGCTTTCTGCTAAATTCTTCTATCACACTCATAATGTCCTGTAATTCTAAAACTAATGTTGTTAGTTACCATTGAGTCAACTCCACTGCCGATGAGTCAGCTCCAACTCGTGATGAACTTACGTATAACATAACATAATGTTACCCGCTCCTTCATAATCATTGGTTTGTCTGAGTCCACTATTTTAGCTATTATATCAATCCATCTTATTGAGGGTTTTCCTCATTTTCACTGATACTCTACTTCGAAATAATGTCATATCAAAAATAATGTCCTTTTTCTAACGATTGGTCTTTCCTGATGACATATCCAAAGTGAGTGAGCTGTAGTCTCGCCATCCTCACTTCTAAGGAGTGCTGTGATTGTATTTCTTCTAAAACTGATTTGTTCATTCTTTTGGCAGTCTACGGTATATTCAATATTCTTCACCAACACCACAATTAGAATGAATCAATTCTTTTGTCTTCCTTTTTCATTATCCAGCTCTTGCATGCAGATGAGACAACTGAAAAGACTATGTCTTGAGTCAGATACACCTTAGTCATCAAAGTGACATCTTTGTTTTTTAAAACTTTGAAGAGGTCTTTTGCCGCAGATTTGCCCAAGGCAAAATGCCATTTGATTTCTTGACTGCGCTTCCGTGGGAATTGATTTTGATCTAAGCATCATCAAGTAGTTGACAGCTATTAGCAGTTCCTATTTGTTGAGTAGATGCTAAGTGCCAGGTACCGCAATATTTTCTTCACTTGTTTCTGTTAGTTCCATTAAGTCCACTTCAACTCATAGCAACCCAGTGTGACAGAGAACCGCCGCATAGGGTGTTCTAGGCTGTAATCTTTACAGGAGTATATTGCCAGGTCTTTTTCCCACAGACCCACTGGGTGGGTTGCAACCACCAACCTTTTGTTTAGTAGCCCATCGCTTAACCATTGAGCCACGAGTGCTCTTTTTTCTTTACAAACATGCCCTCTAATCTTTACAAGACTGGAAGAGAGATATGGCAGAGGTACAAGCTGCCCTGTTAATATTCCTGTTCCTTGTCCGTATTTTAGATTTATTACTAGCAAATTGGCCATCGCAATATTTCTACTTGGATGACTAACCCCAACTTAACTTTTCCTAAACTGAGCCAATCTTCCATCTCAAACCTGCTGTACCTAGTCCTCCCATTTTAGTTAATGATAATTCTATCCTTTTTGCAGCTGCTCAGCCAAAAAAACTTGGAGTAAGCCTTGACATTCTCCTTTCTCTTAAATCCCACATAGAATCAATCCATTAGAAAATCCTGCTGACCCTACTATCAAAATATATACAGAATCTACCATTTCTCACCTCCTCTACTGTTAACATTCTATTCCAAATCATTATCATCTCTCACCATGATATAACAGCCTTCTAAGTGGTCTTCTTCTTTTTAATCTAGCCCTCCTTCAGGCTATTCTGAACACAGCAGTCAGAGTGGTCCAGCAATTCAGATTATATTACTCCTCTGCTCAAAATGACCCTCTGTTATGGATTGAATTATGTCCCCCCAAAACATCTGTCAACTTGGCTTGCCCATGATTCTCTTGTATGATTGTCTACCATTTTACCTTCTGATGTGATTTTCCTATATGTTATGAATACTATTACTAAGATGTAATAAAATGGATTGGCAGCAGTTATACTGATGAGGTCTACAAGATTAGGTAGTGTCTTAAGCCAATCTCTTTTAAGATATAAAAGAGAGAAGTGAGCAAAGAGACACAGGAACCTCAAATCACCAAGAAAGCAGTGCTGGGAGCAAAGCCCATCATTTGGACCTGACGTTCCTGAGGTGAGATGCTCCCAGACCAAGGGAAGACTGACAACAAGGACCTTCCTCCAGAGCCGGCAGAGAGAGAAAGACTTCCCTTGGAGCTGATGCCCTGAATTTGGACTTGTAGCCTATTAGACAGTGAGAGAATAAATTTCTCTTTGTTTAAGCCATCTATTTGTGGTATTTCTGTTACAGCAGCACTAGATGACTAAGACACCCTCCAACAACTCATTCCTTTCAGAGAAATGATCAAAGTCATTATACTAGCCTTATATATGATCTGTGTCTCTGACTTCCTTTTCTACTACCCTCCCCCCTTCATTGCTCCATTCCAGTCATAGTAAACTCCTTGCTATTCCTTGAATAATCCAAATAACATACCCCACTGTAGATCTTTGTACATATTTTCTTTATACCTGGTTCGGTTCTCCAACTTAGCCTCATGGCTCTATATTCCTAACTTCTATCACAATATTGCTCAGTTTTCACCTCTCAGTGAAGGTAACTTTGATGATTCCACTCCACCTAAATTACAATCCACCCACCACCAGTGCCCTCAATCCTGCCCCATTTTTCCTCCAAAACACTTATCAGTTACAACATTCAGTATCTACTTAGTTATTATGTTTACTGTTTGTCTCCCCCTGCCAAAAAAGTGCTAAGCACACAAAAATGGGCAGTATTTGAGGAAATAAGAAAAAGGTATAAGATACACACAAAAACAAATAGCAAAATGGCAGAAGTAATTAACTTCTTTAGCAGTAATTAAATATGAATGGATTGAACTTGGAAACCCTGGTGGCGTAGTGGTTAAGAGCTATGTCTGCTAACCAAAGGGTCGGCAGTTTGAATCCACCAAGCGCTCCTTGGAAACTCTATGGGGCAGTTCTACTCTGTCCTATTGGGTCACTATGAGTCGGAATCGACTTGACGGCACTGGGTTTTGTTTCGTTTTTTTTGGATTGAACTCTCCAATCAAAAGGCACAGATAGGCAGAATGGATAGGAAAACATGACCCAACTATATGCTGTCTACAAGAGACCCATTTTAAATCAAAAGATGCAAGTAGGTGGAAAGTGAAAGGATGGAAAAAAAAAATTCCTTTAAAATAGAAACCAAGACAGCATATAATAATATCAGACAACATAGTCTTTAAATCAAAAATTGTTATAAAAGATAAGGATATTCAATAATAATAAAAGGATCAATTCAACAAAAAGAGATGATTATAAATATATTTGCACCTAATTGCAGAACCCCAAAATATATGAAGCAAACCTGACAGAACTGAAGGGAAAAAAAGACAGTTTTCTACAATAATAATTGGGGACTTTAAAACACCGACTTTCAATAATGGATAGAATATCTGGACAGAAGATAAACAAGGAAATAGAGGACCCAAATGACACTACAAACCAACCAGACCTAACAAACATTTATTGAACACTTAACCCAACAACAGCAGTACATACATTTTTCTCCAGTGCACAAAGATCATTCTCTAGAATAGACCATATGTTAGGTCACAAAACAAGCCTCAATAAATTTAAAAAGAGTACAACCATACAAAGTATCCTCTCCAACCATAGTCAAATGAAACTAGAAATTAATAACAGAAAGAAAACTGGAAATTTAATAAAAGTGAAAAATAAACACAATACTACTAAACAACAAATGAAACAAAGAAAAAATCACAAGGAAATGAGAAAATAGAGACAAATGAGGATGAAAGTACAACTTGCCAACACCTATGCGATATGGCAAAGATGGTGCTCAGAGGGAAATTTATAGCTGTACACACCAACATTAAAAAAGCAGAAAGACCTTAAATCAATAGCTTAACCTTACACTTTTAGAAATTAGAAAAGAGGAAAAAAAAATACCATAGCAACCAGAAGGAAGGAAATAATAAAAATTAGGGCAGCGATAAATGAAATACAGAATACAAAACCAATAGAGAGAACAAAACCAAAAACTGGTTCTTTGAAAAGATCAACAAAATTGACAAACCTTTACTTACACTGACAAAGAAAAAAAGAAAGAAGACACATGTAACTAAATCAGAAATAAAAGTGGCAACATTACTATCAAACATACAGAAATAAAAAAAAAATTAAGAGAATACTATGAACAATTGTACGCTAGATGAAATGGATAAATTCCTAGATACATACAAATTACCTGAATTGACTCAAGAAGAAACAGATAATCTCAGCAGACCTATAACAAGGGAAGAGATTGAATCAGTAATTAAAAACCTCCCAACAAAGAAATGTCTGGGACGAGATTGCTTCAATGGCGAATTCTACCACATTATTCATTCATCTAGCACTCCATGGTATATTTAATATTCTTCACCAACACCATAATTCAAATGCATTCATTGTTCAGCTTTTGCATGTATGAGGCAATTGCAGATACCATGGCTTGGGTCAGGTGCACCTTAGTCCTCAAAAAAACTAAAAGAGAAGAATGCAAACGGCATTTCTCAAGCTGAAAGAACTTGAGAAATTGAAGAAAAAAATTCAAGCCTGAAGTTGCAATAGTGAAGGATTCTATGGGATTCTTTTTAATGATGCAGGAAGCATCAAGAGAAGATGGAAGGAAAACACAGAGTCACTGCACCAAAAAGAATTGGTCAACACTCAAACATTTCGGGAGGTAGCATATGATCAAAAACCGATGATACTGAAGGAAGAAGTTCAAGCTGTGCTGAAGGCATTAGTGAAAAAAAGGGCTTTAAGAATTGACAGAATACCAGCAGAGATATATCAACAAATGGATGCAATATGGAAGCACTAACTCATCTATATCAAGAAATCTGGAAGACAGCTATCTGGCCAAGAAGTAAAATTTTGCTGAAGATAATTCAAAAACAGTTGCAGCAGTACATTGACAGGAGAATTGCCAGGAATTCAAGCCAGATTCAGAAGAGGATGTGGAATGAGGATTATCATTGCTGATGTCAGATGGATCTTGTTTGAAAGCAAAGAATACCAGAAAGATGTTTACCTGTGTTTCATTGACTATGCAAGGCATTCAATTGTGTGGATCATAACAAATTGTGGATAACACATTGTGAAGATAATGGGAATTTCAGAAAACTTAATTCTGCTCATGTGGAATCTGTACATAGATTAAGAGGCAGTCATTCAAACAGCAAAAGGGGTTACTGAGGGTTTAAAATCAGGAAAAGTGTGCTTCAGGGTTGTATCCTTTCACCATACTTATTCAAAGCTGAGCAAACAACATGAAAATCTGGACTACATGACGAGGAATGCAGTGTCCGGATTGGAGGGTGACTCATTAACAATTTGCGATATGCAGATGACACAACCTTGCTTGCTGAAAGTGAAGAAGACTTGAAGCACTCACTCATGGAGATCAAAGATCACAGCCTTCAGTACGAATTACACCTCAACATAAAGAAAATAAAAATCCTCACAACTGGACCAATAAGCAACATCATGATAAACAGAGGAAGTATTGATGTTGGGAAGAATTTCATTTTACTTGGATCCACAATCAACACCCATGGAAGTAGCAGTCAAGAAATCAAACAACGTATTGCTTTGGGCAAATCTGCTGCAAAAGTTCTCTTCATAGTGTTAAAAAGCAAAGATGTCACCTTGAGGTTCGATATAAGAAAATCAAACAATGTAATACATCACATTAATAGAATGAAGGAGGGGGGACAAAAAACAAAAACATGATCATCTCATTGATGCAGAAAAGGCATTTCAAAAAATCTAACAGTCTTTCATGATCAAAGTATTCAGTAAACTGGGATCCACATGGTAAAGGGCATTTGTGAAAAACCCACAGCAAGCACCATACTCAATGGTAAGGGACCTTCCCCCTAAAATCAGTAATAAGACAAGGATGCTTGCGTTTTACCACTGCTATTCAACATTGTACTGAGCAATTAGACAAGTGTGATGATTAAGGTTGTGTGTCAACTTGGCTGGGCTGTGATTTTCAGTGGTTTGGCAGTTATGATATAGTTTGGCAGTTATATGATGCTGTCATCACTTCTATGATGAGATTTGATCTAATGTGATCACCTTCATGATGGGATCTGCTGGAAGTAACCAATTAGTTGAAAAAGAGCTTCCTTGGGGATGTGGCCTGCATCAAATATAAGTGGACTTTCTGGCAAAAGCTTACAGGCTTTTGCTCACTCTGGATCCTGCCACTGGCTTCTGTTCAACTGACCCCTGGTTCTTAGTATTTGAGCTAGCAGCTTACCTGCTGTCTTGCCTGCTGATCTTGGGATTCGTCAATCTTCTCAGCCTATGAGCAAGAGCCCTGCTGTCAGACCTGTCAATCTTGGATTTGCCAGCCCCTGTGGGTACGTGAATCAGGAGAAAACTCTACCCTGACCCACGGACTTGGGACGTTCCAGCCACTACAACCACATGAGCCATTTCCTTGATATAAATCTCTCTCTATATATATTTATACACTTTACTGGTTTTACTTCTCAAGAGAACCCACCCTAAGACAGCAAGAAAAAAGAAATAAAAAGCATCCAAATTGGAAAAGAAGAAGTAAAACTATCTCTATTTGCAGATGACAACACTATACATAGAAAATAACAAACAATCCATGAGAAAGCCACTAGAGCTAATAAATGAACTCGGAAAAGTTGTAGGATATAAGGCCACCACGTGAAATCAGTTGTGAACAATCTGAAAAGGAAATTAAGAAAATCATTCCTTTTACAATAGCATCTAAAAGAACAAAATACCTAGGAATAAATTTAACCAAAAAGGTGAAAAACCTTTACACTAAAAACTATAGAACACTGCTGAAAAAAATTAAAGAATTAAGTAAATGGAAAGACATCCTGTGTTCATGGATTGGAACATTTAATATTGTTAAGATATCGATTCTACTCAGAGTGATTTACAGAGCCTATATAATTCCTATTAAAATTCCCACAGCCTTTTTGCAGAAATGGAAAAGTCAATCCTCATATTCTTATGTAATTGCAAGGGACCCTGAATAGCCAAAACAATCTTGAAAAAACAAAAAAGAAGTAGCAGAACTCACATTGCCTGATTTCAAAATGCATTACAAAGCTACAGTAATCAAAACAGTTTGGTACCGGTATAAGAACAGACATATAGATCAAAGGAATAGAATTGAGAATCTAGAAACAAACTTATACATCTATGGCAAATTGATTCTTGATAAGAGTGTTTGTGGTGCAGTAAATTGCTTTAATATGGTCCTCTCATGGTGTTGTAAATTCCACAAAATGATTGGGTGGGGCTGTGTAAATGAAGTGCTTGTGGCCCACCAAGGGGATGGAACAGTTTTGCTAATGCAAGTAAGGTGCATGGAACCCTTGTGGGAGGTGAGGCCATGCAAATAAGGTTCATGAAACTCTTGCAGGGGATTGGTCAATTTTGCCATACTTCTAGCTTAAAAACAGCCAATCCCAGAGGTTGGAGAGGGACCTCATTACCATCAAGAACAGCCAGGAGCAGAACCTATCCCTTGGACCCAGAGTCCCTGAGCTGAGAACCACCTAGACGCAGGAGACAGAGATAGAGCTATAACACTGAAGATGGCCTGAGACAGCAGTGGCACATGACCAGCAGTGTAAGCTTGCCAACCTAGAGAGCAAAAGAGCTGAGCACCTTTGGGTAGGAGGCTTGCTGGTGGAGTGGGGCGCCTTTGAGCACTTGACAAGAGGTAGGCTTGCTGACTCAAAAAGTGAGAGAGCTAAGCGCCTTCGGGCAGGATGCTTGCTGATGGAATTTGGAGCCTCTGGGAACTCTGTAACACTTACCCAAGCAGGGCAGATGCCAGGCCGAGAGCCAAGGGCCAAAAGAGAGACAGCCAAGAATAAGCTGTCCTGATTGAAGAACTGTATCCAGAGCTGTTCATGTTACTTCCAAGTTGACCCTAGTCCTGAATTGTAACCTGTTATTTCCCTAATACATTTTATAATTGTAAGTATTGTCTGTGAGTTCTGTGTGGCCATTGCAACAAATTATCCAACCCAGCACAGAAGTAGAGAGTGCCATGGAAGAGACGGCTAGTAAAAAATTGGTTAAAAAAAAAAAAAAAAATTGGAGAGTAGAGGTATATCTGACCTCCATCTAATGGGAAGCAACCTTGGGCTAATGCTGATCTTGATTACCCTGTCCCCCTCGTAAAGTTAGATGAGGAGGTCTGATGTCGCCATGCCATTTTTACAATATCGAATCTATCCAATGGGAAAAAATAGTGTCTTTAAGCAAATGGTCTTGGGACAACTGTATCTCCACATGCAAAATTTGAACCCATACTTCACACCATGTACAAAAATTAATTCAAAGTAGATCAATGACTTAAACATAAGAGCTAAAATCCTAAAACTCTTAGAAGACATCATAGGGTTAAAGCTTCAGGAACCTTCTTTTAGGCAATGGTTTCTTAGGTATCACACCAAAAACATGAATAACAACAACAACAACAAATAAACTGGACTTCATCTAAATTTAAAACTGTTGTGCATCAAGGGACATTAGCAAGAAAGTAAAAGACAACCAGCAGAACAGGAGAAAATATTTGGAAACCATATATTAGATAGAGATTTAATACCCAGAATATATAAAGAATTCTTAAAATTCAACAACAAAAAGACTAACAATCCTGTTAAAATATGGGCAAAGAACTTGAATAGATATTTCTCCAAAGAAAATACACAAATGGCCAATAAACCCATGAAAAGGTGCTCAATTTTATTAGCCATTAGGGAAATGTAAATCAAAAACACAGTTATCCTTTCACATATACCAGAATGGCTATTATTAGAAAACTGGAAAATAACAAGTGTTGGCAGCTATGTGAAGAAATTGGAACCCTTAATCATTGCTGGTGGGAATGTAAAATAGTACAGAAACTATGGAAAAATGTTTGGCAGTTCCTTAAAAAGTTAAACATAAAATTACCATATGACCCAGCAGTTCCACTCTTAGGTATAAACCCAAAAGAACTGAAAGCAGAGACTCAAACAGACACATGTACATCAATATTCATCGCAGCATTATTCACAATAGCCAAAAGGTAAAAACAACCCAAATGTCCATCAACAGATGAATGGATAAACAAAATGTATTCAGTCACAAGAGATATAAGTTCTGATACATGCCACTACATGGATGAACCTTGAAAACATCGTGCTTAGTGAAATAATTCAGACACAAAAAAACAAATATTATATGATTCCATTTATGTGCAATATCTAAAAGAGGGAAATACATCAAGAAGAAAGATTAGTGGTTACCAGGGACTGGGGGAACAGAGAATGAGGAGTTAGGAAAAAAAAATCATATTTTAAAATATGCTTAGCATAGCTAAAAAAAAAAAGTGACTCCCAGATTTTTGGTCTGAGTTTCTAGGTGAATGGTAATGTCATTTGTAAAAAGGGGAAGACTGTGCAACAGAATCCCCAAGAGAAGAATAAATAATGAGCAAACCAGATATCATGCGTCTTCTGATGCGATGTAATACAAACATATGGATTATTCATGAAGTATTTGTGCAAACCTGTTTAGCCCAAATCTAATCATGTCTTTTAATTCGACACCCAGCAGCTCCATGAGAGTAAAGATGTGGTGATCTGCTCCCATGAAGATTACAGCCTAGGAAACCCTATGGGGCAATTCTACTCTGTCACATGAGATCATTATGGGTTGCAACCTACCCAATGGCACACAACAACAACAACTGGGAATAGAGGAACAAGTTAGATGACACTAAGAGAACATAAATAGACAAACCCAAAATATCTACTTTCTATCAGGTAACTAAGGTGGGTACAGTTTAGAATACAAATGACTGAAGAAATATAAAGGATCCTTGACTGGATCTAGGGGGAAAAAAAAGTTATAAAAGACATTTTCAGCACAATTCAGAACATTGACTATATACTGAGTATTAGATTATACTAAAGAATTACTGCTTATTTAGTAGGAGAATGCCATTATTTTTTAGATGTACCTAAAAGAATTAAGGGTGACACATCCTGATGTCTTTGAACTGATTTGGCCAAAATAAAAGTATGTGTGTGTTTATATAGAAAATATGGCAAAATATTACCTATTAAATCTAGTGGTAGGTATGCAAGCATTCATTGTACTATTTTTATGTTTGTTTGAAAATTTTCATGATAAAGAAGTTGAAAGGAAAAGATGCCTCCTTTATATTTCTACTCCTTCAATTACTTTCTCCCCAAAATAAAAATCCCACTAATCTTTACTGTAGGTCACTCTTATAAAAGCAGGAACTTTTGCTAAATGCTCAGAGCCTAGTACAGCATCTGGTGCCTAGTAGGCTCTCAGTAAAACATTCACTAAATCAATTAATTAATTGATGAGGCTCTAGGACACAAATTAGACCACATTTTCTAATAGGAAATGTTGCTCCCTGTATGTTTTAAGAAAATCAGTACAGTATATTGGTGTAACTTGGGTTTCTATTCCTTCTGTGAACAGCATGATGAGATCTAAGGTTTTGGGGGAAGAGATATCTAGCAGTGACTACTTCAGCCTAACACTTAACATGTTGGAGAATGCCGATGAGCCACATATTCTACCCTAGTTTGGCCCAATTCTCTATGTTACAGCCTGTAGCCTACACCCAGCTAACTATAAAGCAGGTCTTTATTTTCCTTTCCCGTTGTTCCTTGTATACGTATCTCATTCAGGAAGCTCATGGAGAAGATTGCATCAGACAGAACTGAAGTATTAAGTATTACAATCTTAATGCCATCAAATAAAACACCAATCTCCAAATTACTTCTAATAATTAAAAATTATTTTCTTGGTTGGCAGAATAGAACTGATAGGTGTGATATAGGCAATATTAGGAAGTATCACAGAAGAGAATATGAAAAAAGAAGGTAAATTATTTCAAAGAACATTCAAAAATTACATCTAAAATAGTATTTAAAATTCCATAAGCATCTTTTAAATGTCTAATTGGGTTTTTGAGGGTAAGAAAAATCCATAGGGCTTTAAAAAAATGAAGGAACTGAAAATCAATATAAAATCAATATAATAATCTGAACTGACACCACGGCTGCCCTAAAGATACTTGCTAATACAGACCTAGACTTTAACAGCAGGGAAAAGTAGAGACGCTAGTCCTTCATCCCTGGCATGGTAGAGAGAACAAATCACTACATGAAACCTTAATGTTAGAAAAGCTATGCATATTCTCTATGAAGAGAAGCATTAAAAAATAGCTACCACCCCTCAGCAAAGAAAGATGATAAGGTAACTCATTTGTATAAAACTCATCTCCAGATGGAAAAGGTTGAAGAAATCTCAAGCTCAAAAGCTAATGGTAAGTGGTATTTAAGTTCTCACACCTTGAGATCCCTGGCATAAGCAAATATAAATTCTTTCTGTACTAATTTACCCATAACCAGGCCTCTCAGGATTCCCACAGATTTAGATAATCCAAAAAATGAATTCACTATCTAAAATTACAAAACTCTTAAGGAAAAAAACACTGGGAGTGAAAATCAGCAGAAACAACAAACAGCAGAATTAGACCTCTATGATCATCAGCTATGAGGAACAAGTACAAAATACAAAATAACTACACATGAATATTATAAAAAGAGAAAATTGAAATGTAAACAAGGGAAAATATTATCAAAAATAAGCAAACTAAATATAATTTGTAGAAATGAAAAATATTATTTAACTAAAAACCTAACTTTAAAAGATATTTTTAAAACAATTGTTTAAACAATTGGGAAAAAATTGATTATGGACTGGATATTAGATGATCCAGAAACTTTTGTTAATCTTCTGAGATGTGACAATGGCATTATGATTATGTAAGAAGATTTAATAATTTTTAGATGTATATATTAAAGGATGACATGCAGTCTGGGATTTTCTTTAAAAAGCTTCAGCAAAGTAAAAACAAAAAAGGAGTAGATGAAACAAATGTAGCAAAATGTGGAAAATATTAAATCTGAGTAATGTGTAGGTATGAACTTTTTCATAATAAAAAGAAAACTCAATGAATAGTATACACAGAATATTAGCCATTGCCAAAGTAAGAATTAGAGAATTGAAAGGCCGATCTGAAGAGAATATCCAGATTGTGAGTAAAATGTGAAGGGAAAAAAAAAACTCACCTTCCTTTGGGCTCACAGCTGCAGGAAGATTATTCCAATCAAGGGTCCAGGTAGGACATGGGTGAGGAGAAAACATCACTTCAATGCCTTTTTTCTAGAAAAGGAAACAGGCCCTTTCCAAATCAATATATTAATAAAACCCTGTTACGTCTAGAAGGCCAAATTTCTACTAGAAAAGACGAGCATAAATAGTAACAATCATCAGGAATTCCCCCCAAATAATTAGTAACATAAGAGACTTAACATCTTTGGAATTTTTTGACAACATCGTTACATTCTTATTATTTTTCTACTGAGATAATAAAAAGTAACATTTTTTTTCTATTTTTTATTATTTTCTGGTAGTACAGAGAAGCAACAAGCTACTCAGAAATATATTGGGTCACCTGAGGATAAAAATGTTATCAAAAGCAATTCACACAGAGATCATCATAAACTGAGTCTGCATATGTCTATCAAGGGCTGGCTTTCCATATGTGAAAACTGCCATAGCCCAGGAGCTATATTTACAGTACAAAAAGCCCCCACACTTCAACACATACCCAAAAACATCACCCATACCTGTCTTCTACAAGTAGCTATAATGTCTCTAGAAAAAGAATTCTTCTAGTTTAACCAGATGGTTCCCAGTGTTTTCAAGAATGAGGACCCTTTTTAATATATCAAAAAATTCTCAAGCTCCTTCCTCATGTTAGAACTTGTGCATTTATTATTTCATCTATAGACAACGTAATGGTATATATGTGAATTCACAAACCCTTTCCAGTAACACTGTGGGTCCACAGCCCATAGGATAGCTATCCACAGTTCAGGTATTTTTATCTCCAAGAAAACTCTATTGAAATGAGAAAATCCCTGCGAATCAACCATTAACTCTTTTATATCAGTTAGTTCCTGGGATTACTTTCCTTTATAAAAACTTGCTGAATCCAGGCCCCGAAAGAAATGGTACAAAGATTAGTTTGTTGGGCCTAGAAGTATGACTATGGGTCTAGAGGTGGAGAGAACTGACTTGCTTCCAGAAAGAGAAACACATCTGTTATTTTGGGGTTATCACCTAACACTTCTTTATCTCCCCTACTCTATCCTAGCCATGTTGACCTTCTTGCTACTCGTCATTTCACCAAACTCATTCCTACCTCAGGGTTTTTTTTTTTTTAATACACCTTTATTTGAGAAACAATTTATATACCATAAAATTTACCTTTTTAAAGTATATAATTCAGTAGCTTTTAGTATGTTCACAAAGTTAGCCAATTAGCACCACTATCTAATTTTAGGATATTTTCATTACTTCCCCCGCAAAACCCCATAAGTAATAGCAGTCACTCCCCATTCTACCCATCCCCCTCTGCCCTAGGCAACTATTAATTTACTTTCTCTCTATATAGATTTGCTTAAGGTCTTTTTACCAGCTGGATCCTCTGCCTACAACAGTCTCCCTCCAAATCTTCAATAAATTCAGGTTATCTGCTCAATGTCATCACCTCCTTAGATAACCCTTCCTGACCACTCTATCTAAAAAGGCCCCCGAACCCCATCATCTTCATCCCCCTATGCCACATTATTTTTTTGACAGCATGTATCATCACCTAATGTGTTATACATTTGTTTGTTTTGTTTTGCTTTTTCCTTTGTCTCCCTCACAGATGTAAGCACCATAAAGGGTAGGTTTATTGTTCAATTTGTTCTTCATATATCCCACACTCAAAGCAATATCTAATGTTTAGTAGACACAAGTAAATTGTTTTGACTGACTGAATGAACAAATAAACACCTCTGAAGAATAAGGGAGATTTTGTTGGCAAGGTTGTGCCAAACAAAACAGAAGGAAAAAAAAAATGAGATGTGAATGGTCCTACGAAAAACTTAACTATTTCACACTTCTGCTTCGTACCAATTTCACGTATCCTCATGTAATTAGCACAAAATATTGTGATACAATACAAAGAAATATAAGAAATTTATATAATGTAATAATTTGGTATGTATTTATTGTCTTTCAAAATACTAGTTAATAGAGAACTTTATTAGTAATGAGCAAAACAATGCCCTGGGTTAAAAAAGAAAATCGTTGGATCTAATATATTCTACCAAGTTAGAATTAAAATAAAAATCGAAAGTTTAACTTTTCAAATTTGAGCCTTCATTTTTGTTTACATGTGGATGTATTGTCACAGTCTTCTTTTACACATAACCATAAGATTTAAAAGATCAGGGAAGAAAAAAACTTACAGGATGCTTAACACACTCCCCTAATATATACAGATGGAGAAATTGAGATCCTTTGGTTAATTGATTTATTCAAGCTCATAACGTTAGCTTAGCTACAAAGCTGGGACAAGAACCCAAGTCCCCTGGTCTCTTTGTAGTCTTTTCACTATACCAAATGAAAAGTCTTATTATTTTCTAAAAATTCCTGTGGAGGCCACGAAGTTGTGCCTCTCAAATCTGGGACTAAGGAGAAAACATTAACTGACTTAAGGTCTTAACTATTACATCCAAAATCCCCCACCACTTTCTCATCATAACCATACTTCTCCTGGGCACGTTTCCCAGTGAATGAGGTGGCAGGGATACTAGAGCAGGCCCATTACTAGGAGACAAATGACAGCTTTGACTTGAGGACTCCCCACAGGCCTTGAGGAAACTCTCTTGAAATTGTACTGCAGGTTGGAACTTTTCCTACCCAACCTTTCTTCCTTTCCTCTCTCCTCCACAAAGATTAGATCTGCACTGAAGTCTGATGGCTTTCCCAGCCTCCTCTAGCTCCCTCCCCATTTTCCACCGAAACTTGGAGGAGCTGTTCTCAAAACCTTTGTGGAGTAGAGACTGTGATGCAGAGGGTGGCTGCTATGATAAAGTACCTGTCAGATCTTCAACCACAGGAAGCCTAATTGACCAATGGCCTCAGTTGCTGGGCTCTGAAATCCACCACCACATTCAAGCTGAGGCCACACATGGGTTGTTCCCAAGCTAATGACTGAGAATGACAGGGAAACTAAGGCAGACCCATTCCTGAGAAAGACAGAGCTCCTCTGATAAGTAATAAGTAATTTGGGAAGGATTCCTCATTGGCCTTGCTAAAGCTTTCTTATAACAGCTCTGCAGTCTAAAACCCAGCCTTCTTTCCTTACCTCTCTCATACACAGGGATTTAAATCTGCATCATGGTCTAAAGGTTCCCCCAGCACTCTCTAGCTACCTCCGCACTTTCCGTCCTAAGTGTTTTCCTCAATAAACCTCTTGCGTGTCTACCTCATCTTGAAGTCTGCTTTTTGGAGGGCCTGAACTAATTTAATACAAACCAACACAACCAAAGCCATTGCTGTTCAGTCAATTTCTGATTCATAGTGACCCTATGGGACAGAGTAGAACTGCCTCATAGGGTTTCCAAGGCTGTAATCTTTATGGGAGCCGACGGCCACATCTTTCTCCTGCGGAGCGACTGGTGGGTTCAAACAGTTAGCAGCTGAGCACTTAACCACTGTGCCACCAGGACTCCTTTGAACTAACACATTACTTGTAAATTAGAAAGTCAGGATTTCCTTTATATTTTCTATATTATTACACAGGGCTTATTTTTACAATTACTTACTTTTTCTGAATTTAATTTTTATTTATCCCATTTTGTTTATATATATATTTTTAAATGTATAAAATAAAAACATCTTTCTTAATGTCATTTTATCACCCTTTCATTCAGCTGGAAGCATACATAGAAATCTGAACTACCAGTTTTTTCTTTCAAGGCTATACACTAGTATGAATTAAAAGGACACATTTTGGGTTTGTTGGAATTTTAAAAATTAGCACTTTAATACTAAGCAGTTTACTCTTCTGTTAATTATTTATTTAAAAACATTCAGTATGTGAATCAGAGATCCCTGGGCAGCAAAACCACCTGATCAAGGCAGACCACACTCTGGAAATGGCCTTGATATCTTCTAAAATAAACTCTATAGTAATGTTTCATTGTTTTATCAATAGACTTTACCAGAGCTTAGCTGAAGAAGAAAGGGGCTGGTGTCATGACTAAAGTCTTCTTGTACTTTTCTAAATCAGCAAGTTTTCTGTCATCTTTAGGACTCAAATATGTCCCAACCGAAGTAGGGAAATATAATTAATATTTTTCCAGTGTAACTGAAATAAATAGCTCAAATTACTTAATTTTCCACTCCAGGTAAACAGTCAACTAGTCTCTAAGGAAGACAATTTGTAGATTGTTTTGAATGGTAGGGAAAATAAAGCTTACTGGTAAAAACTTCTACAATTAGTACTATTAGAAACAAATTATGCCTCAAACAGGGAAAAGTCAGTCATACACATTCTTATTATATATATATATAATATACTATAGATATATAACAAAAGCATTAAAATCAAAGAATAAAGTAAAATCTAAATTTGAAGTATTCCAAAATCCTAAATATAGGTAAAACCTTGGAAATTAAATCGACTTATTCATTATCATATATCTTTAACTTCAAATTATCATCTTGAAATAGAAAAGACTGAGTCAAAATTTTCCAACAGGTGAAAACATTACTCTTGACCAGGTATGATACTACCTTGGTCAATGTCCTGAATATTTTTAAAAAAATTTATTTAAAAAAAAAACAAACAACTTTTCAGAAGCATATATTGTGATTTCATTCTCAAGATACATAATACTATAAATATCCAACTTACTATGCTTCACATGAATGAAAAAGACTAGCAGAAATAGTTAGTAAAAAGTGATTAAGATAGCAAAAAATAAAATTGAAAACATAAATAATGTCAAAATATGACTAAAAGTTGCGGTAGAATTCTCACCAACATTATCATATGGACTTTTTTTTTTTTAAGTTTAATAATTCAATTACCATTAACTTGGTCATAGTTGGTCTTGGTCCTCCTATAAACGAAGGATCATTTTGCTCCTCTGCACCCAAGACCTCACTTGGATGCTGCTCATTTGAGGTCGTCAGCAACTCTGGTAGTTCAAGAAATTGGATTCCACACTTAGAAGCTGTTGTTTTTACTTTGGGCACTTCCTGAACCCTATGGTACCAAGATGCCAGCAATGGAAATTCTACCAGCTTTTCAGAATGTCTCTTGCATATAATTACCTAGGCGGGAAAAGAGCAAAACACATTATATGTTGTTTGTTTATAACTGTACTGAAGCATGCTTTACATGGCATAAACTACACTCATTTCTAATCAATGAGTTTTAGTAAATTTATACAGTTGTGCAACCACTAGCAGGTCCAGTTTTAAAACACTTCCATTGCCCCAAATAGTTCCCTTGTACTCACTTGTAGTCAATCTCTGTTCCAATGGCCAGATGCAGGCAACAACTGATATGCTTTCTGTCTCTATAATTTTGCCTTTTTTAGACTTTGACATAAATGGAGTCATATAATATGCATATATATTTTTTTAACATAGCATTTTGTTTTGGGGGTTCATCCACGTAGTTGCACTTATCAGTATTGGTAAGTTCCTTTGTATTGATGAGTAGTAGTCCATTGTGTGGGTATATCATATTTTGTTTATCCATTCATCAGTTAATAGACTTTTGAATTATTTCCAGCTTTTGGCTATTATAATTCTGTACATATTCATGTACAAGTCTTTATGTGGAAATGCTTTCATTTCTTATGAATGGATACCTAAGAGTCAAGTCACTAGGTTGTATGGTAGGTATATATTTAACTTTTTAAGAAACCACCAAACTTTTCCCGTGGCTGTATCATTTTAGGAGTCCTGGTGGTACAGCAGTTAACAGCTACAGCTGCTAACCAAAAGGTCAGCAGTTCGAATCCACCAGTAGATCCTTGGAAACCCTATGGGGCAGTTCTACTCTGTCCTATAGGGTCACTATGAATCAAAATCGACTTGACAGCAATGAGTTTGGTTTTTTCGGGTACAATTTTATATTCCTACTAGCAAGGTACGAAGGTTCCAGTTTCTCTACATCCTTCTCAGCACTTGGTATGGTCAGTCTTTTTTATTTTAGCCATTCTAGTGGGTGTGCAGAAGAATCTCATTGTGATTTTAATTTGCATTTCCCTATAACTAATGATGTTGAGCATCTTTTCATGTGCTTATTTGCCATTCATATAATTTCTCTGAGGTATTATCATTCATTTCACAACATAAAAATTGGGGCAAGTCTTGCATCTGGGGTTAATATCATTTCCATTACTGTACATGAATTAATGTATGAGTTCACCAAAACACTCTGAGTTAGAAATTTGAAGTGTAAAAGAATTTTCAGGATAACCTTTATCACAGCTCTTACTCAACATTGTGCTAGAGGTCCTAGTCAGAGCAATTAGGCTAGACAAAGAAATAAAGGACATCTAAATTGGCAAGGAAAAAGTAAAATTATCTCCATTTGCAAATGACACGATCTTATACACAGAAAACCCTAAGGAATCCTCAAGAAAACTACTGAAACTAATGGAAGAGTTTGGCAGAGTCTCAGGTTACAAGATAAACATACAAAAATCACTTGGATTCCTCTACATCAACAAAAAGAACATCGAAGAGGAAATCACCAAATCAATGTCATTCACAGTAGCCCCCAAGAAGATCAAATACTTAGGAATAAATCTTACCAAAGATGTAAAAGACGTATACAAAGAAAACTACAAAGTACTAGTGCAAGAAACTAAAAGGGACCTACATAAGTGGAAAAACATACCTTGCTCATGGATAGGAAGACTTAACATGGTAAAAATGTCTATTCTACCAAAAGCCATCTATACATACAATGCACTTCTGATCCAAATTCCAGCGACATTTTTTAATGTGATGGAGAAACAAATCACCAACTTCATATGGAAGGGAAAGAAGTCCCGGATAAGTAAAGCATTACTGAAAAAGGAGAAGAAAGTGGGAGGCCTCACTCTACCTGATTTTAGAATGTATCATACAGCCACAGTAGTCAAAACAGCCTGGTACTGGTACAACAACAGGCACATAGACCAATGGAACAGAATTGAGAACCCAGATATAAATCCATCCACATATGAGCAGCTGATATTTGACAAAGGCCCAGTGTCTGTTAACTGGGGAAAAGGTAGTCTTTTTAACAAATGGTGCTGGCATAACTGGATATCCATTTGCAAAAGAATGAAACAGGACCCATACCTCACACCATGCACAAAAACTAACTCCAAGTGGATCAAAGACCTAAGTATAAAGACTAAAACGATAAAGATCATGGAAGAAAAAATAGGGACGTTAGGAGCCCTAATACAAGGCATAAACAGAATACAAAACATTAAAAATGACAAAGAGAAACCAGATATCTGGGAGCTCCTAAAAATCAAACACCTATGCTCATCTAAAGACTTCACCAAAAGAGTAAAAAGACCACCTACAGATTGGGAAAAAATTTTCAGCTATGACATCTCCAACCAGCACCTGATCTCTAAAATCTATATGATGCTGTTAAAACTCAACCACAAAAAGACAAACAACCCGATTAAAAATTGGGCAAAGGATATGAACACGAACTTCACTGAAGAAGATATTCAGGCGGCTAACAGATACATGAGAAAATGCTCTCAATCATTAGCCATTACAGAAATGCAAATTAAAACTACGATGAGATTCCATCTCACTCCAACAAGGCTGGCATTAATCCAAAAAACACAAAATAATAAATGTTGGAGAGGCTGTGGAGAGATTGGAACTCTTAGACACTGCTGGTGGGAATGTAAAATGGTACAACCACTTTGGAAATTTATCTGGTGTTTCCTTAAAAAGTTAGAAATAGAACTACCATACAACCCAGAAATCCCACTCCTCGGAATATATCCTAGAGAAATAAGAGCCTTTACACGAACAGATATATGCACACCCGTGTTCATTGCAGCACTGTTTACAATAGCAAAAAGCTGGAAGCAACCAAGGTGTCCATCAACGGATGAATGGATAAAGAAATTATGGTATATTCACACAATGGAATACTACACATCGATAAAGAACAGTGATGAATCTGTGAAACATTTCATAACATGGAGGAACCTGGAAGGCATTATGCTGAGTGAAATTTGTCAGATGCAAAAGGACAAATATTGTATAAGATCACTATTAATAAGATCTTGAGAAATAGTTTAAACTGAGAACACATTCTTTTGTGGTTACGAGAGGGGAGAGGGAGGGTGGGTGGGAGAGGGTTATTTACTGATTAGATAGTAGATAGGAACTACTTTAAGTGAAGGGAAGGACAACATTCAGTACAAGAAAGGTCAGCTCAACTGTACTGGACCAAAAGCAAAGAAGTTTCCTGAATAAACTGAATGCTTTGAAGGTCAGCAAAGCAAGGGCAGGGGTTTGGGGACTACGGCTGCAGGGGACATCTGAGTCAATTGGCAAAATAAATTCTATTAAGAAAACATTCTGCATCCCACATTGAAGTGTGGCGTCTGGGGTCGTAAATGCTAACAAGCGGCCATCTAAGATGCATCAATTGGTCTCAACTCACCTGGATCAAAGGAGAATGAAGAACACCAAGGTCACAAGGTAATCATGAGCCCAAGAGACAGAAAGGGCCACATGAACTAGAGACTTAGATCATCCTGAGACCAGGAGAACTAGATGGTGCCTGGCCACAACCGATGACTGCTCTGACAGGGAGCACAACAGAGAACCCCCGAGGGAGCAGGAGAACAGTGGGATGCAGACCTCAAATTCTCATAAAAAGACCAGACTTAATGGTCTGACTGAGACTAGAAGAATCCCGGTGGTCATGGTCCCCAAACCTTCTGTTGCCCCAGGACAGGAACCATTCCCGAAGACAACTCATCAGACATGGATTGTACTGGACAATGGGTTGGAGAGAGATGCTGATGAGGAGTGAGCTACTTGTATCAGGTGGACACTTTGAGAGTATGTTGGTATCTCCTCTCTAGAGGGGAGATGGGAGGGTGGGGGGGGTTAGAAACTGGCAAAACGGTCACGAAATGAGAGACTGGAAGGAGGGAGTGAGTTGACTCATTTAGGGGGAGCGTAAGTGGGAGTATGTAGTAAGGTATATATAAGTTTATATGTGAGAGGCTGACTTGATTTGTAAACTTTCACTTAAAGCACAATAAAAATTATTGAAAAAAAGAATTTTCAATACACTTGATTTGTAATAATATTTCTTAATTTTTGTAACAATTTTGAATAATTTTTGAGACAGTATAATGAAGAAAACAAAATTGATCCATAATACAGCTATATATCTGACTTCTGATATAATCAAACTATATAAAAACAAAAAGAATACATTCCCAATATTGGTGAAAAATTCAAAATATATAAAAAGCTAAAATAGAGAAGAAAAATCTCCAGCCACCACCCCTACCTCTCTCAGGGGTAAAGAAAGTTAACAGTTGCTATTATGTTTAAGGAAAAAAAAAAAAAAGAAAATTGTGCATATACTTTATTTTTATTTATACAAACAGGAACATAAAAATACATACCATTTTACACTTCTGATTTTTTTCACTTACTAATATATCTTAAAGATCCTTCCATATTAGCAATATATTAATCTACCAAATTCTTTTTTACCTTTGATTTGGAAATATCACACAAGTGATAAGCATACAGTTTAATTTTCATACACACATGCACACACACATACACACAAACACACTTAAATACAACCACTATCAAGATAAAAAATAGAATATAACCAGCATTCTGGAAGCTTCCTTCATGTCCCCTGAGTCACCACAGCTTCCCCCAAGAAACCACTAAATGGAATCATACAGCTGCTAACAAAAGGTCAGCAGTTCCAATCCACCAACTGCTCTCGGAAACCCTATGGAGCAGTTCTACTCTATCCTATAGGGTCGCTATGAGTCAGAGCTGACTCAAAGACCATGGTATTGTGTGTGTGTGTGTGTGTGTGTGTGTGTGTGTGTGTGTGTGTGTGTGTGTGATTAATGTTGACCACATCTTCATGTTTATTGAATATTTAGATATTTTCTTCTGTATAGTTTTTGTTTATGTCATTTCTCCATTTTTCAATTTGGCTTTTTTTTTTTTATTACAGCTCTTTTATTTTGGACATGAATTTTCACATATACTTACTGTATCTTCTCCCACCGTGTGGTTTGTCTTTTCACGCTCTTAATGGCATCTCCTATTCAACAGAAGCTCTTATTTTAAATGAATTTCACTTTATCCTTTCTTTTATGATAACTGTTTTATCTGCACTGTTTAAGAAACCTATTGCCACTTTAATGTCATGAAGATTTTCTTTCCCCTCTAATATATTCTAGAAGCTTTATTGTTTTACCTTTCACATTTAGATCAACAATCTATCTGGATTTGCTTTTTGTATATGATATTAGGTAAAGGTAAAGTTTAATTTGTATAAATAAAAATATTCAATAGATCCACACTATTTATGGAAAAAAAATCACCCTATCCCCATCCCACTCTTTATCTGTAGTATGCTTTTGTTATAAAGTAGGTGACCTGAAAAAGATGTCCATTTCTGCACTTTCTATTCTCTTCTGTTGGTCTACAAAACTGTCTTTTGGGCATTATCACACTCTCTTAATTAAAGCAGGTCTTGCTATCAAGAACTCCAACCTTCTTCTTCAATATTGCTTTGGCTATTCTGGTTCCTTTACATGACTACATAAATTTTAGAATTAGCTTGTCAATTTCAACAAATGCAAACACACATGCACACAAAACATGCTGATTTGATTTGGATTAAATTTAAACTATAACTAATTTGGGAAAGAATTGACATCTTAACAATAATTAAATTTTCCAGTAAAAGAACATGGTATAACTCATCGATTTAGGATTTCTTTAATTTCTCTCAATAATGCTTCATAGTTTTCACCATGTGTTATTTTTAGGTGACCTTATGTATAACAGGGAGCCCTGGTGGCACACTGCTTAAGAGCTTGGCTGCTAACCAAAAGGTTGGCCATTCGATTCTACCAGCTGCTGCTCCTTGGAAATCCCATGGGGCAGTTCTACCCTGTCCTATAGGGTCTCTATGAGTCGGAATTGATACAACGGCAATGAGTTAGATATAACAGAATGAAATGTTGACTGGTTCTGTGCCATCTTCATGATCATTGGTGGTTTCAGTCCATTGTTGTAGCTATTCTATCAAAAGATATCACTGAGAATTTACCTCATTTTTGCTAACCCTCTACTTTACCAACTGTGATGTCCTTTTCTAAAAATTGGTCTTTCCTGATGACATGTTCATATGAGACTAAGCAGGCCAAAGTCTCACAATCTTTACTTCTTAGGGGCTTTCTGATTGTATTTCTTCTGATTTGTTCATTCTTCAGGCAGTCCACAATATTGAATATATAAAAAATATATTCAATATCCTTCACCAACACGACAATTTGAATGCATCAACTCTTCTTCAATCTTGCTTTTTTATTGTCCATTTTTCCCATACGAAGTGACTGAAAAGACCATAACTTGGGCCAAGTCCACCTTAGTCATCAACTGACATCTTGGTTTTTTTTAAACTTTAAAGAGGTCTTTTGCAGCAGATTTGTACAATGCAACACATCATTTGATTTCTTGACTGGTGCTTTGATAGATATTGATTATTGATCCAAAGTACAATAAAATCATTAACAAATTCAATTTTTTCTCCATTTATCATGATCTTGTTTATCAGTCCAGTTGTGAGGATTTTCATGTTCTACACATTTAGCTGTAATCCATACTGAAAGCTGTAGTCTTTGACCTTCATCAAAAATACTTCAAGTCACCTTTGTTTTTGGCAAGCAAGGTTGTGTCATCTGCATATCACAGGTTGTTAACGTCTTCCTCCAATCCTGATATCCTGTTCATTTTCATATAGTCCAGCTTCTCAGATTATTTATTCAGCATACAGATTGAATAAGTAAGGTGAAAGGATACCATCCTGTCACACACGCTTTCTGATTTTAAACCATGCAGCATCCCCTTGTGTTTTCAAATGACTGTCTCTTGATCCATGTACAAGTTCTGCACGAACACAACTAAGGGTTCTAGAATTGCCATTTATCAAATTGTTATCTATAATTTGTTATGATCCACACAGTTGAATGCCTTCATATAGTCGATAAGATACAGATAAACATCTTTCTGTTATCCTCTGCTTTCAGCCAAGATCCATCAGCAATGATATCCCTATCCTCGTCTGAAATGCGCTTGAACTTCTGGCAGTTCCCTGTAGAGGGGCAGCTACAGTCATTTTTTCATTACCTTCAGCAAAATTTTGTTAGCATGTGATATGAATGATACTGTTCAATAATTTCTGCATTCTGTTTGATCATCTTTCTCTGAATGGGCACAAATATGGATCTCTTATAGCCGGTTGGCCAAATAGCTGTCTTCCATATTTCCTGACATAGATGAGTAATAGGTTCCAGTGTTGCTTCTGTTTGTTGAAGCATCTCAACTGGTTTTTCGTCAATTTCTTTAGGCTTGTTTTTCACCAATGCCTTAGTGCAGTTTGAACTTCTTCCTCCAGTACCAGAGTTCTCAATCATATGCTACCTCCTGAAATGGTTGCACATCAACCATTCCTTTTAGGACAGCATCTCTGTTTATTTCTTCCATCTTGTTTTGAAGGTTCCTGTGTCATTCAGTTTTTTGCCTATAGAATCTTTCAGTAATTCAACTTATGGCTTGAACTGTTTTCCTTCAATCCTTTCACCTTGAGAAATGCCAATCATATTCTTCTTTTTTTGTCTTCTAACTCCAGATATCCATACATTTCATCATAATACTTTACCCTGTCTTCTCGAGCCACCCTTTGAAATCGTCTGTTCAGTTCTCTCACTTTATCATTTCTTCAAATCTCTTTAGGAACTCTGCACTCAAGAGCAAGTTTCAGAATCTCTTCTGACAGCCATTTTGGTCTTTTCTTTCTTTCCTGTGTTTTTAATGACCTTTGACTTTCTTCATGTACGGTGTCCTTGATGTCATACCACAGCTCTTCTGGTCTTTGGTCATTAGAGTTCACTGGGTCAAATCTATTCTTGAAATGGTCTTTAAATTTAGGTGGGATGTTTTCAAGGTTGTACTTTGATTTTTGTGGACTTGCTTTGATTTTTTTCAGTTTTAGCTTGAACTTTCATACAAACAATTCATGGTATTTCCTGCAGTCAGACGCTGGCTTTCTGTTGACTGATGATATTGAGCTTCTCCACTGTCTCTTTTCACAGATGTAGTTTATTTGATTCCTGTATAACCCCTCCAGCAAAGATGTGTTGTTGAAAAATAGGATTTACAATGAATAAGTCATTGGTCTTGCAGAATTTTATCACATGATTTCCGGCATCATCCCTATTCAGCACCATCGTATTTTCCAACTACTGATCATTCTTGTTTGTTTCCAACTTTCACCTTCTAATCACCAGTAATTATTAATGCATCTTGATTCAGTCAACTTCAGACTGCAGCAAATCTTCAGTCTCTTCATCTTTGGCCTTTTGTGGTTAGTACAGAAATTTGGTAATAGACTAATTAACTGGTCTTCCTTGTAGGCATATGGATATTAACCTAACACTGACACATTATATTGTACATATTTTGTTAGATTTATTCTGAACTACTTGATTTTTAAAATGTTATCATAAATGGAATATTAAATGTTTCATTTTTCTAATTTTTCAATGCTCACACATACAAACAAAACTAATTACTATTTAATATTGATGTTATATGCAATATCTTCCTAAATTGGCTTATGAATTTGTGGATTCTTTTGGATTTTCTATGTACACAGTAAATTCATCTGTAAATAATGACAGTTTTAATTCTTTCCTTCTAATCTCTATACCATTTTTTTTTTCTTTTTGCCATATTGTCCTGGCTTGGACAATGGTGAATAGAATTGATAATGATGGATATACTTGCTGTTCCTGCTTTTAAATGGAACACACTCATTATTACTCCATTAAGTATGATGTTTCCTGGTACTTTGAAGGTGTCGTTCCATTGTTTTCTGGCTTCCGAGGTTATATTGCAGTCAGCCATCACTCTTTTTGATGGCAAAATCTTGCTTCTTTTAAGATTTGTTGTCTTCGTTCTTTCCAGCAGTTTGGCTACAATGGGACTAGGTATAGCTTTCTTTGTATTTATCCTACTTGCTGTTAGCTGAGCTGCTTGAATCTGTACACTGATGTCTTTCACTATTTTTGAAATGTTCTTAGCCACAATCTCTTCAAATACTATTTCTGCCTCATTCACTTTTTCCACTTCTTCTAGTACTCAAATTACTCTTACATTCAACATTTTAATTCAGTCCCACATGCATCTTATGATCTATTGTTTTTTCCATTCCTTTTTTTTTTTCCTCTATTCAACTTGGACATTTTCTACTCATCTGTCTTCAAGTTCACTAATTTTGTCTTCTTCTGTCCCAGTCTTGTGTTAAATTCATAAATGTGTTCTTAATTTTAGATTTTGTATTTTCAGGTCAATATTGTCCACTTGATTTTTCTTAAAGATTACAATTCCTCATTCTTTCATTTATTTGGTCCTTTCTCTCAATTTTCACTAATGTTTTAATCATAGTCATTTTAAAGTCCTTATCTTTTTTATCTATTACTAACTCCAGTAACTGGACCATCTCTGAATCTCCTGAGTATCAGTCACATTTTGCTACCTCGCTATCAAATAATTTTATTTATTGCATACCAAACATTGTGTTTAAGGAATCTTAGATGCTCCATGTAATAATCCACCAGACAGCTCTTCTCTATCTAGGACTTTATTTCTTCTAGTCCTCATTGCTTCCACAGGCTGTCCAATGTTTTTAAAAATAGAATTTAAAAAAAAAAAAAAACAAATTTATCCATTTTTTTTTTTTCTGCTTATTTCATCAAGTATGTTGGTCTGCAAAAAAACCTGCTCCTTCCCACCCAGAGATAGTCCTCTATCACTTCCTGCATTTGTGGCTTGAGGACTTTCACTGGCTTCTGAAAATATTGGTTCTGTTCTATTTTTTATTTCCTCTCTGTGATTCAAATTACATTGTTAGGCCTTTTCACTGTAATCCAAATAAAACTTTTGCACTGTTTTCTGTATTTTCTGTGCTTTTCTTCCTTACATGCTACACTCTAGGAATTTTCTATTGACCTTCTTCTAGTTCACTAATTCTCTGTTAGCTATGTCCAGTTTGCAAATACCCAATCTATTGAAAGCCTCATTTTTGCTATAGCTTATTTCATTTGATAATTTTCATTTTTATTGTTAAATTATAGATTTTAGCTACCTGGTAACATTCTTCGTTGTCATCTATTTTGATCTTATCAATCACACTTATATTAAAGTCTGGGTCTTGTATCTCCAAAATCTGAGTTTCCTGTGGGACCATCGCTATTGTTTATTTTTTCTCTTGGCCCTCTTTCTTGGTATACCTGACATTAATATTGTATGTATATGAAAAATTATAGAGGCTTTTGATGGGGTTCTTTTCCCTCCACAAAGGTTCACCTTACTTTCTGGCAAGCAGCCGGAATAAGGGAAGTTTACCTCATCCATCTGGGATATGCTTTCCTAAAGCTGGCTTTTAGCCTAGGATTCTGTTTACCTGTTTTACTTCCACTTATATGGTAAGCCTCCATAGGTCCCTAATGAAACCTGGGATAATTACCAGAGACCCTCTTCAGTGAAAGGTCCTGAACTTCATTTCTTATCTTCCAATCCATGAGACAGGTGATAACACTGCTCTGCTTTTCAACTGCTTTTACTTAACTTTGTAGCCTTTTTCCCTGAGCAGCTAATATTCAGCAAATACACAGAGGTGAAACCACTCACTTCTCTATGTCTCCCTTCTCTGAGGGATCTTGGCCTCTCAAGTCATGGTTATCAATTTTTACCAAAAAGGCCATTATTTATCTTCCAAGTCCCATGTAATTGCCAGAAGCTCTGCTGACTTCTTTGTCTCTTAGAAGCTGCTATTTTGCTGTCACTCAGAACTAGACTGACTTCAAGGAGTTATCTTTCTGTTTAGAATCTTGGCCCCTCAAATCAGCTATTATAAATCAGCTATTGTCCAATGCCATAGAACAGTTTTATTTTTGTATTTTATCCTATTTTTTCCCTTGTTTTTGGTAAGAGTGTAGATGTGCAACAAGCCATTCCAAAACAAGTTCATTCTTTTTAATTAAAAAAATAGTATTCTATTATATGGGTATGCCGAAATTTATTATGCCATTATATAAACGGACCTGTCGCTGCCAAGTCGATTCCAACTCATAGCTTCCCTATAGGACAGAGTAGAACTGCTCCATAGAGTTTCCAAGGAGCACCTGGTACATTTGAACTGCCAACCTTTTGGGTAGCAGCCGTAGCACCTAACCACTATGCCACCAGGGTTTTCTTACCATTATATCGATATGCCAAAATTTATTTAGTCTATACATTGCATAGAAACATTTAGCTTAATTCCAAAATTTTCTATTAAAATAATTCTAACAAATAGCCTTGGACATGAATCTCTGTGCATATCTGAGTATATATGTAGAATAAATTCCCAGCACTGTAACTGACGACGTAAACAAAATGTGTTTTTGAAATGATGATAGAGTTTATAAAAGAGTCGTGCAAAGATTTTGCAATAGTATGTCCAAAAAATTATAAAATCTTACTTGAGGATATAAAAGACCTAAATAAATACAGAACTATATGTATCCTTGTATGAAAGATCTGATACGGCAAAGATGTCTGAGTTCCCCAAAATAGTTTACAAATTCAGTTAAATACCAATAAAAACACCAGATGATTTTTATTTGTGAAATCCGATAAGCATAGGAAGAGCCAATTTCTTTTTAAAGAAAGCCAAAATACAGGAATTTGCTCTATCAGAATTTCAGCTATACTATAAACCCACTGCCATCAAGTCGACTCCAACTCATAGCAACCCAACAGTGGCCTTACAGGCTAGAGTAGATTTGCCCCATAGGGTTTCCAAGGCTGTAGATCTTTACGGAAGCAAATTGCAATATCTTTTTCCCATGGAGAGGCTGGTGGATTTAAACCATCGAACTTTTGGTTAGCAGCCTAGAGCTTAACCACTGCCGCAAGAGCTCCTATAAGCTACTATAATTAAAAAGAGTGTATATTAAAGCAGGAATAGAAAACGCACCAACAGATTAATGAACCAGAACAACTGTACATACGAAAAATTAATGATAAACACTGTTTTTCACACAGGAGGGAAAAAAAGAAAAAGATGACCTATTTAATAAGTTGTATTCAAACCCACCAGCTGTTCCGTGGGAGAAAAGACCTGGTGATCTGCTACCATAAAGATTTACAGCCTAAGAAAACATACAGGGCAGTCCTACTGTGTCCTATAGCGTCACTATGAGTCAGAATTGACTCGACAGCACACAACAACAACAATTGGTACAATAACTTATCCATCTCACAAACAGATAAACAAAAACCCCTAAGGTATAATACCATCTGCAAGACCAGTTAAAGACTAGAAGAAAACATATATAAAAGTTAACAGATTAACATCAATAATATACGACAACTCTCACAAATCAATAAGGAAAAGATAAACAAATTTGTAGAAAAATAGTTAAATGAATGGGAAAATCATATGAGAAATACAGCTAGCTAATAAACACATAAAAAGATGCTTAACATCACAGTAATATGGATGGCACTGGGTTTGGTTTGATTTATTTGGAATATGGACAATACACATTGAAAGAACAATAAGAAATTTTTTTGCATATCTGACAAAAACAAAGACAATGAAAAAAATGCATGTTGGAAATCGGTCAGGGAAGTAAGCACATTCATATTTTATTGGTAGGTTTGCATTTTGGAAGACAACATGGCAGTATATAAAAAATTTTAAAATCCATATCATTTGACATAAGTAATCCACTTCTGGTAATTTATCTAAAAAAAATATGCAAATTGATCCAAAGATATGTGCACAAGGATGCTAAATGTAGCATTGCTTACAGCAGTATAAAATGACAATTTAAATCTTCATCAATAGGATATCTCCCTACTATGTAATTAATACCACTATTAATATACTCATACGCAAACACTGCTAAGACATAGTGATAAGGGCAAAAGCAACTTGAAAGGTAATACACATAATATGATCCCACTTAAAACAAAAAGCCAAACCCAGTGACATTGAGTCGATTCCAACTCATAGCAACCCTATAGGACAGAGTAGAACTGCCGCATAGAGTTTCCAAGGAGCACCTGGTGGATTCGAACCGCCTTTCCTTTGGTTAGCAGCTGCAGCACTTAACCACTACACCACCAGGGTTTCCCTGATCCCACTTATGTAAGTTTAAATATACGTGTGTGTATGTATACACATTTATACACAAGAAGTTCACTTACATGACTTATTTAACTAAATGAAGCTTTCCAATACTTTTATATATACACTGACTCATACCCAAAGCACATTATTTAATAACAATACTAGCAGACTACTTTCTACTATAGCCATACACTTCTCCTACCAGGATGCAATTTCCATTTGTTCCCAAATATATTTCTGTGGATTGTACTTATTATATTAAATAATTTGTAATCCAATGGTACACAAGTGAAAAAGAAAGTTGTGATTTCTATGAAATAAAAATAGAATGCTTTTGGGGAAAAAAAGAACATTAAATATAAGGATGTAACAGAAGAAGGCAGGTGAAATTATAAAAATATTATGTATTCAGATTACTTCATAAGTATCTTTAATTTCTGTACTTTTACTGAAATGGAAAAATCAAAGAATATGCATTATGGTATCAGCATGCTCATATTCGAAGTAAGTCTTAGACCTAAATCCAGAAAAAATGCTGAATAAATACACAATTTTATGTTTTGGGTTAAAATTTAACACTTAAAGTAGGCAGGTATCATTTTTATGTTCTCTCTTTTAAATGATTGATCAACTCTGGTCACAATTGCAATACATAAGAGGGTGTCTAATGTGTACACTTGCCTTAAAAAAATAAAAAGACTGAATAAAGTCAGTGAATTGTATCAATGTAAATTGCCTGGTTGTGATATTGTACTATGGTTTTATGCATGATGGTCCACTGGGAAAAACTGGGTGACAGGTACATAGGATCTCTCTGTATTATTTCTTATGATTGCATGTGCATGTGGAATTACAAATATCTCAGCATAAATTAAAAAAAAAAAAAGAAGCATACACATCCATAAGGCTACCTCTAGGAAAGAAGCCCTGGTGGCGTAGTAGTTAAGTGCTATGGCTGCTAACTAAAGGGTTGGCAGTTCAAATCCACCAGGTGCTTCTTGGAAACTCTATGGAGCAGTTCTACTCTGTCCTATAGGGTCACTATGAGTCGGAATCGACTCGACAGCAATGGGTTTTTAATGGATCTCAAGGAAAGGGAATGGAAGAGAGAAAGGGAGGACTTTCAATTTCTACGCTATAGAGGGGTTTCGATTTCTGTTCAGGATGTGGAAAGTTGGAAAGAAGATCACTTCCACCCTAAAAAGGAGAGAAAAAATGAATAAATTACACAGTCAACAAAGTCATAACTCCATCAGAGAGGAGTCAATCAAGTAACCTGAATTCCAAAGAATGCCAAGGCCCTCCAAGACTGGACACACATATTGGTTCATATGTAGTAGAGCAAGGAAAGAAAACACTGATGCCATACAAGTGGGTAAGAAGAAATCAGCAAAAATTTTAAAGAATTATTAAAATCAAGTGTAGATTAACATGTTAGTCTGTAATACCTGACAGCCCCAAACATAAGAGGAGTTCCCATTAACTTGCAAACTCTTTTCCACAAGCCTCCAGAAAGTAGTCACAAGAAGATGGGGTCAGAACTACTGTAAATACTCATGAAAAGGTTTACACACAAAAAACAACAATCTTTGATGGTTACAAGGGAGGGGAGGGGTGGGGATAGAAAAACACTTAATAGACAATAGATAAGTGGGAATTTTGGGGAAGCCAGCACAACCTGTACAAGGCAAGGTCATGGAAGCTCCATAAACACATACAAATTCCCTGAGGGACCGAATTGCTGGGCTGAGGGTTGAGGGGACCATGGTCTCAGGTAACATCTAGCTCGAATGGCATAATATACTTTATAAAGAATACATTCTACATTCTACTTTGGTGAGTGGCATATGGGGTCTTAAAAGCCTGTGAGTGGCCATCTAGGATACTCCACTGGTCTCACCCCTTCAGAAGCAAGGAAGAATGAAGAAAACTAAAGACACAAGGGAAATATTAGTCTAAAGGACTAATGGACCACATCTACCACGGCCTCCACCAGACTGAGTCCAGTACAGTGGTGCACAGCTACCACCACTGACTGCTCTGACAGGGATCACAACAGAGGGTCCCAGACAGAGCTGGAGAAAAATGTAGAACAAAATTCTATTTCAAAAAGAAAGGCCAGGCTTGCTGGCCTGACAGAGATTGGAGAAACTCTGACAGTATGGCCCCCGGACACCCTTTCAACTCAGTAATGAGGCCACTCCTGAGGCTCACCCTTCAGCCAAAGATTGAACAGGCTCATGGAACAAAACAACACTAAAGGGGCCCACCAGCCCTGGGGCAGGGACTGGAAGGTAGGAGGGAACAGGACAGCTGGTAATAGGGAACCCAGGGTTGAGAAGGAAGAGTGTTGACATGTCATGGGGTTGTTAACCAATGTCATACAACAATGTGTGTACTACCTGTTTGTTGAGAAACTAGTTTGTTCTGTAAACCCTCATCTAAAGTACAATTTTAAAAAAAAAGAAGATGGGATCAGGAGACCTGGGTGGTACAGGCCTTTAGGAGGTGATCTGTGGCTGCAAAAGGAAAAGCACCAAGCACAGCCCGTTTCACTGTGCTCTCTGTCCTATGAAGCCACTGGGGGAAGGACAGCAAACAGTGTAGCCACCAGGACACAGGAAAATTCCCATCAAGGCTGGTGGAAGAGTTGAAGTAAAAGCTCTACACCACAGGTAGAGGGACAAGATCTTCTGGGCCCAGTATTTCTATACCAATATAAAGCAGAAGTCTCCTACTTCTTGGGGCAGAAAAACAAAGGTAAGAGAATTCATTGCCCAAAGACCTATGCTACAAGTAATTTTAAAGGATGTTCACCAGGCAAAAGGAGTATGATGGAAACAGGAATCAAGACAATGAAATGAAGAGCAGTAGAAATGGTAAAAATAAAGGTAAATATTTTTCTTATTTTTAATTATTTCAAAAGATAATTGTCTAAAGCAAAAAGAATAACCACGTTAAATGTACAACAAGAATATCCCAAAGGATCAGAGGAAAGAATTGTAAATATATGGTCCCTACACTATGAGTGAAGTTGTATAATACTATTTGAAGGTAAGCTGTGATAAAGTTAAAAATGTAAATTGAAAACCTTGAGCAAAGACTAAAATAATGTTAAAAGGTATAACTAACAAGCCAATAGTGGGATAAATATTAATAATAATAAATACTCAATCCAAAAGATGAAAGAAAAAAGAGGAGAGAAAACAAAGAACAAATAGAAAAAGATCTAGTAAGATGACAGATTTCAACCCAGACATATCAATAATTAAATGAAAATGGGATATATACTCCAATTAAAAGGCAGAGAGCATCAGATTGGATTAAAAAGCAAGATCCAACTTTTCAGTATGCTATTGTCCAGAAAACCCACTTTAAATATAAAGAAAGTATAAAATAAAGTTCAAAAAATATGGGCAAAAAATATATCATGAAAACACTAATCAAAAAAAAAAAGTTGGAATAGCTATCTCAATACCATGTAAAGCACACTTCAAAGAACAACGATGAATCTGTGAAGCATCTCATAACATGAATGCATCTGGAGGACATAATGCTGAGTGAAATAAGTCAATCACAAAAGGACAAATATTGTATGAGACTACTACTGTAAAAATTCATGAAAAGTTTTACATACAAAAAGCAACAATCTTTGATGGTTACAAGGAAGGGAAGGGGTGGGGATGGAAAAACACTTAATAGACAACTGGAAATTTTGGTGAAGGGTAAAAACAAACAAACAAACAAACAAACAAAAAACCCAAACCCACTGCCGTCGAGTCCATTCTGACTCATTGCGACCCTATAGGACAGAGTAGGTGAAGGGCAAGACAGTACAAAATACTGGGGAAGCCAGCACAACCTGTAAGAGGCAAGGCCATGGTAGCTCCATAGATACATCCAAACTCCCTAAGGGACCAAATTGCTGGCCTGAGGGTTGTGGGGACCATGGTCTCAGGGAATATCTAGCTCAATTGGCATAATATACTTTATAAAGAATATGTTCTACCTTCTACTTTGGTGAGTAGTGTCTGGGGTCTTTAAAGCCTGTTAGCAGCCATCTAGGATACTCCACTGGTCTCATCCCTTTGGAAGCAAGGAAGAATGAAGAAAACTAAAGACACAAGGGAAAGATTGGTCCAAAGGACTAATGGACCACAACTACCACGGCCTCCACCAGACTGAGTCCAGTACAACTAGATGCTGTCCAGCTACAATCACTGACTGCTCTGACAGGGATCACAACAGAGGGTCCCGGACAGAGCTGGAGAAAAATGTAGAACAAAATTCTATTTCAAAAAGAAAGGCCAGGCTTGCTGGCCTGACAGAGATTGGAGAAACTCTGACAGTATGGCCCCCGGACACCCTTTCAACTCAGTAATGAGGCCACTCCTGAGGCTCACCCTTTAGCCAAAGATTGAACAGGCCCATGGAACAAAACAAGACTAAAGGGGTACACTAGCCCTAGTGCAGAGGCTGGAAGGTAGGAGGGAACAGGAAAGCTGGTAATAGGGAACCCAGAGTTGAGAAGGAGAGTATTGACATGTTGTGGGGTTGTTAACCAATGGCATATAACAATGTGTGTACTAACTGATGAGAAACTTGTTTGTTCTGTAAACCTTAAGCTAAAGTTCAGTAAAAAAATAATAATAATAAAGTACATTTCAGAAAAGGAAATATTACCAAACATAAAGAGAAACATTACATAATCGCAAAGGGTTAATCTAAAGAGAAGACACACAATCCTAAATGTGCATGTACCTAACACCAGTTCTTCAAAACACATGAAGCAAAAACTACCAACATTGAAAGAAACATAAATTGACAGTTAGAGTTGGTGACTTCAATGCTCTACTCTCAGAACAAGCATAGAAAATCAATAAGAACATAGACCCGAACAGGACAACTAACAAACTTAACCTAAATGACATTTATAGAACACTTAACATAATAACAGAATGAACATTTTTTCCAAATGCACATTGAACATTCATCAAGACAGATCACATTCTGGGACATAAAATGAAGTTCAACAAATTTAAAAGAACTGAAACCATAACATATATATATATTCTCTGATCACAATAAAATTAAACCAGAAATTCAGTACAGAAACATGTATCAAAAATTCCAAAGTATTTGAAAAGTAAACAACTTATCTCAACATAACACATGGATCAAAGAGGAAGTCAAAAGAGAAATTAGAAAATATTTTTAACTGAATGAAAATGAAAACATAACATATCAAAATGTGGGAGAAGTAGATAAAGCATCGCTTGAGAAAATTTTATGCCATCAAGTGCTTACATTAGGAAAAAAAGTTTTGAATCAGTTATCTAAGAGTCCACTTTAAGAAATTAAAAATAAAGGAACAAATTGATTACAAAATAAACAGAAGAAAGAAATAATAAGGAGACAACAGCAATAAAATTGAAAACAAAAGCAATGAAAAAGCAAACATCAACATGAATCTTACAACCATTAAAAAAATAAAAAGGGAATGTTATGAACAAGTTAATTACAGTATGTTTGATAACTTACATGAAATAGACATACTCCTTTAAAGACACAAATTACCAAACCTCATTCAAGAATAGATAACCTGAATATTCTTATATCTTTAAAAAAATATTGAATGCCTAGTTTAGAACCTTCAAACAAAGAAAACCCCATGCCCAGATGGCTTTACTGGAAAATTCTACCACATTTTAAGAAGTAAAACCATTTATAAACAAATCTCAAACAATACAGGAGGCAGGAACAATTCTCAACTTACTTATGAGGCCAACTGTACAGCAATGCCAAACCAAAGACTTCACAAGAACACTACAGACCAATGTCCATAATGAACATAGACATAAAAATTCTCAATGAAATATTAATGAGTCAAACTCAGCAATATATAAAAAGGATCATATATCATGACCAAGGAATGGAAGGCTGGTTCCACATTCAAAAATCAATCAATGTAACTCATTAGATCAACAAACTAAAAAAGAAAAACGATACAATCATCTTAATAAATTTAAAAAATTTTTGACAAAATTTAATATGCATTTGCGAGAAAGATCTTCAGCAAACCAGGATTAGAAGAAAATAGAATTAGAAACTTCTCCTAACTGGTAATGGGCATTTATTAAAAACCGTCATCCAATATCATACTTAATGGTGAATGGTTGAATGCTTTCCTCCTAAAATTGGGAACAAGGCAAGGATGCCCCCTCTCTCCACTCATATTCATTGTTGTAATTGAAATCCTAGTCCAATAAGACAAGAAAACAAAATAAAAGGCATACATATTGAGAAGAAAGAAATAAACCTGTCTTTACTCACAGACAACATGATTGTTTATGAGGAGAATCTCAAATAATGTGCAAAAAACAGCTATTAGAACTAAAAAATGTGTGTTAGAGATCACAGAATACAAAGTCTTTACAAAATCAATTGTATTTCTCTGTATTCTATATATTAGCAGAGCCCTGGCAGAGCAGAGGTTAAGAGCTATGGCTGCTAACCAAAAGGTCAGCAGATCAAATCCACCAGCCACTCCTTGGAAACCCTATGGGGCGGCTCTACTCTGACCTATAAGGTCGCCATGAGTAGAAATCGACTCAACAGCAACACGTTTGGTTTTTTTGGCTTTATATACTAGTAACGAACATTTGGAAACTGAATTTCTTTTTAAAGTACCATTTAATAGCATCAGAAACACAAAATACTTAGGGATAAGCCTAATGAAATATGTGCAAAATGTACATACTGAAAATTACAAAACATTAATGGGAGAAGTCAAAAAAGACTTAAATAAATGGAGAGTAATAGTGTGTTTATGGATTGAAAGACACAGTATTGCTAAAATCAATTCTCCCCAAATTCATGTACAGATTCAATGTAATCCCAATCAAAATTCTAAGTTGATTTTTTGGTAAAAATTAATAAGCTGATTCTAAAAAATATACATACAAAAGCTAAGGACCTAGGCTAGCCAGAACAACTGTAAAAGAGAAGAACAAAGTTTAAAGACTCATTACCTGATTTCAAGACTTACTAAAAAGCTACAGTAACCAAGACAGTATGATATTGGCAAAAGATAGCCATGTCGATCAATGGAACAGAATTAAGAATCCAGAAATAGAACCACACATATATGGCAAAATTATGTTTGATAAATGTGTAACAGATGGTTGAGAAACAATTGGCGCATCCATATAAGACACAAGCACTCCCCCCTAAAAGATCTCCAAGAACTTCAATCCATGTACAAAAGTATTTATGCATTACTTACAGATTTCAAGAGAAACATATTTCTAAAATTGAAACTCTATTTAAATAAGACTGACAAAGGATTGATACTCTGCAAATGATAAGAGGTCCAGAATGTATCTGTAGATTACTAGTACAATAATAATGTAGAACATATAATACACATACACCAGAATATCCATATATATATGTAAAAGATTACAAATCAATTAAGACCAAAAATCAAGTCTTAAACTCAGAATGCATTCACATACCAACTAACCTATAAATCAAAAAAACTAAATTAATGGAAAAGGCAAACTCTGGATAGAAAAGGGGCAAAAAATATGAAAAGATAATTCAAAGAAGAACCAATATAAATGACAGTATTTTAAAAGTCCATAAATGCTTCAATTGAAAATCATTTGGGAAACTTTACACCTTATATTAAATTGTCTATCATCTTTCATTTCATTCTTAATTAACTTTCCTCAAATCTGGAATCCTTTAATCTCTAATTCATTGCCAAGAACCCATTCCACTGTTCCTGGCCCTCTTACATTTCATAAGTTCTCAACACACTAAATAATAGTAAATGGACATAGCTATATATAACACCTATTCTTAAATATTAGTTAAAAAATTAATGAAGAATTAAGATATACTGAAGAGTTGAATTCTTCAAAACAAACTACATACCATTTTAAAATTTTCATCACTTGAGTCTTGTTATAGTTAGGTGCCTTCGAGTTGATACCAAATCATAGCAACCCATGTACAACAGAACGAAACACTGCCCAGTCCTGTGCCATCCACAGGATTGTTGCTATATTTGAGCCCATTGTTACAGCCATTGTGTCAATCTACTTCTTTGAGAGTCTCTCTCTTTTTTTGCTTACCCTCTACTTTACCAAGAATGCAGAAATTATGGAACAATATCCTCAATATCACACATAAGTAAAATTTTACTGAAGGTCATTCAAAAGCATTTCCAGCAGTACATTTAAAGGAACTGCCATAAATTCAAGATGAATTCAGAAGGGGACGTGGAACAAAGGATATCAATGCTAATGTCACACAGATCATGACTGAAAGCAGAGAATACCAGAAAGACATTTAACCTGTGTTTCATTGACTATGCAAAGGCATTCGACTGTGTGGATCATAACAAATTATAAATAACACTTCAAAGAATGGGAATTCAACAACACTTAATTTTACCCATGAGCAACCTGTACTTAGACCAAGAGGCTGTCATTCGGAAAGAATCAGTGGGACACTGTGTGGTTTAAAGTTGAGAAAGGTGTTCCTTAAGTTCACCCTTCAGCCAAAGATTAGACAGGCCCACAAAACAAAACAAGACTAAAGGGGCACACCAGCCCAGGGGCAAAGATGAGAAGGCAGGAGGAGACAGGAAAGCTGGCAATAGGGTACCCAAGGTCTAGAAGGGAAAGTGTTGACATGTTGTGGGGTTGGTAACCAGTGTCACAAAACAATATGCGTACTAATTGTTTAATAAGAACCTAGTTTGTTCTGTAAACCTTCATCTAAAGTACAATAATAATAATTTTAAAAAAAGGAAAGAATAAAGTTAAGAAAGGTGTGCATCAGGGTTGTATCCTTTCACAATACATTTATTCTATCAGTACACTGAGCAAAAAGTCCAAGGAGCTGGACTATATAAAGAAGAACATGGCATCAGGATTAGAGGAAGACTCATTAACAACCTGCAATATGCAGATGACACAACCTTGCTTCCTGAAAGTGAAGAGGACTTGAAGCACTTACTGATGAAGATCAAAGATCACAGCCTTCAGTATGGATTACACCTTAACATAAAGAAAGCAAAAATCCTCACATCTGGACCAATAAACAACATTATGATAAACAGAGCAAAGATAGAAGTTGTAACAGATTTCATTTTACTTGGATCCACAATCAATGTCCATGGAAGCAGCAGCCGAGAAATCAAAGAACTCACTGCATTGGGCAAATCTGCTGCAAAAGACCTCTTTAAGGTTTTAAAAACAAAGATGTCACTTTAAGGACTAAGGTGCACCTGACCCAAGCCATGGTATTTTCAATCACCTCATATGCATGTGAAAGCTGGACAATGAATAAGGAAGACCACAGAAAAATAGATGCCTTTAAATTACGGTGTTGGTGAAGAATACTGAATATGCTATAGAATGCCAGAAGAATGAGCAAATCTGTCTTGGAAGAAGTACAGTTAGAGTGCTCATTAAAAGCAAAGTTGGGGAGGCGGGGCCGAGATGGCAGACTAGGTAGACACTACCTCGGATCTCTCTTGCAACAAAGACTCGGAAAAACAAGTGAATTGATCAAGTACATAACAATCTACGGACCCTGAACAACAAACACAGATTAAGAGACGGAAAACGAACAAATACGGGGAAGCAGCGATTGTTTTCGGAGCCTGGAGCCAGCGTCCCAGTCAGGTAACCTTTGGCGCCCGATTTAGGGCAGAGCCCAGGGGAGCTGACGGAGCAAACAAGGGGCCCAGCCCTACCCCCCGAACTCACCCCAGGAGGGGGCCCAGTCGGTTTTCT
The DNA here is from genome assembly GCF_024166365.1 of Elephas maximus indicus. Lineage (NCBI taxonomy): Eukaryota > Metazoa > Chordata > Mammalia > Proboscidea > Elephantidae > Elephas > Elephas maximus. The sequence continues at coordinate 45,997,137 of NC_064823.1, forward strand.
AGGGCGGTGTGGCGACGCAGCCAGTGGGAGAAGTCCCAGGGAGGCAGTGACCGGTCTTTGAGCTGGGAGAGCAGCGTCCCAGCTGGGGAACCGTCCCGCCGGGATTTTGACTGGGCGCTGGCATGGCACAAGCACGGAGAGCTGCTCCACTCCCCTGAACTAACCCCGGGAGGGGGCCCAGCCGGTTCGCAGAGGTGGCGCGGGGACTTGGCTGGCGGGACGAGAAGTCCCCGGGAGGCAGCGACTGATTTTGGAGCCAGGAGTAAAGCGTCCCAGCAGGGGAACCTGCTAGGATTTAGACTGGCAGTGGGTGGCTTCAGAGGGCCAGACCCCCGGGGGCAATCTCCACACAGCCAGCACACATAGGCGACACGCCCCCCGGGAATTTCAGACATAATAGTCATTCCAAGCAAGACAAGCAACTCCGGCTATGTTCTGAGGTGCTACTCTCCTATCTCTCTGATCCCTCCCCCACCCTTCCCAGGCGGCTTCATTAACATTGGAATTGCCTGAGCCAGAGGGAGAACGGCTCCCGGCTCCTCGGCGGCTTTGCTTTCCCCCCCGCTTTTTTTTTTTCTTTTGGTCTTTTCCTAACCCACTCTTTCGGCCTGAGAGATGGAACAAAAAAAAAAAAACCCAGGGACCAAAAATCCACCCCTAATTGGACTAAAAACACAGAACCAGCTACAGCCAAGCATATATGATCCAAATCTCAGACTTTCGTCCTTCCAGGGAACAAGGTGGCGGTTATAATCCAAAGGCAATTCTGATAGGGATCTGACTGCATTTGTTTTTAGTGGATTTTCTGGAAAAACTAGTTTCCCAGTGATGGCTCGGAGACAACAGTCCATATCAAACCACATAAAGAAGCAGACCATGACAGCTTCTCCAACCCCCCAAACAAAAGAATCAAAATCTTTCCCAAATGAAAATACAATCCTGGAATTATCAGATACAGAATACAAAAAACTAATTTACAGAATGCTTCAAGACATCAGAAACGAAATAAGGCAAACTACAGAAAAAGCCAAGGAACACACTGATAAAACAGTTGAAGAACTCAAAAAGATTATTCAAGAACATAGTGGAAAAATTAATAAGTTGCAAGAATCCATAGAGAGACAGCATGTAGAAATCCAAAAGATTAACAATAAAATTACAGAATTAGACAATGCAATAGGAAGTCAGAGGAACAGACTCGAGCAATTAGAATGCAGACTGGGACATCTGGACGACCAGGGAATTAACACCAACATAGCTGAAAAAAAATCAGATAAAAGAATTAAAAAAAATGAAGAAACCCTAAGAATCATGTAGGACTCTATCAAGAAGGATAACTTGCGTGTGATTGGAGTCCCAGAACAGGGAGGGGGGACAGAAAACACAGAGAAAATAGTTGAAGAACTCCTGACAGAAAACTTCCCTGACATCATGAAAGACAAAAGGATATCTATCCAAGATGCTCATCGAACCCCATTTAAGATTGATCCCAAAAGAAAAACACCAAGACATATTATCATCAAACTCGCCCAAACCAAAGATAAACAGAAAATTTTAAAAGCAGCCAGGGAGAAAAGAAAGGTCTCCTTCAAGGGAGAATCAATAAGAATAAGTTCAGACTACTCAGCAGAAACCATGTAGGCAAGAAGGGAATGGGACGACATATACAGAGCACTGAAGGAGAAAAACTGCCAGCCAAGGATCATATATCCAGCAAAACTCTCTCTGAAATATGAAGGTGAAATTAAGATATTTACAGATAAACACAAGTTTAGAGAATTTGCAAAAACCAAACCAAAGCTACAAGAAATACTAAAGGATATTGTTTGGGCAGAAAACCAATAATATCAGATACCAGCAAAACACAAGGTCACAAAACAAAACATCCTGATATCAACTCAAATAGGGAAATCACAAAAACAAATTAAGATTAATTAAAAAAATAAATATTCATAACAGGGAATCACGGAAGTCAATATGTAAAAGATCACAATAATCAAAAAGAGGAACTAAATACAGGAGGCATAGAACTGCCATATGGAGAGTAATACAAGGCGATATAGAACAATACAAGTTAGGTTTTTACTTAGAAAAATAAGGGTAAATATTAAGGTAACCACAAAGAGGTATAATAACTCCATAACTCAAGATAAAAGCCAAGAAAAACGGAACGACTCAACAAACATAAAGTCAAACACTACGAAAATGAGGATCTCACAATTTAATAAAAACGTCTCAGCACAAAAAAGTATGTGGAAAAATGAAATTGTCAACAATGCACATAAAAAGGCATCAAAATGACAACACTGAACACTTATTTATCTATAATTACACTGAATGTAAATGGACTAAATGCACCAATTAAGAGACAGAGAGTCTCGGACTGGATAAAGAAACACGATCCGTCTATTTGCTGCCTACAAGAGACACACCTTAGACTTAGAGACACAAACAAACTAAAACTCAAAGGATGGAAAAAAATATATCGAGCAAACAATAAGCAAAAAAGAAGAGGAGTAGCAATATTAATTTCTGACAAAATAGACTTTGGACTTAAATCCACCACAAAGGATAAAGAAGGACACTACATAATGATAAAAGGAACAATTGATCAGGAAGACATAACCATATTAAATATTTATGCACCCAATGGCAGGGCTGCAAGATACATAAATCAAATTTTAACAGAATTGAAAAGTGAGATAGACACCTCCACAATTATAGTAGGAGACTTCAACACACCACTTTCGGAGAAGGACAGGACATCCAGTAAGAAGCTCAATAGAGACACGGAAGATCTAATTACAACAATCAACCAACTTGACCTCATTGACTTATACAGAACTCTCCACCCAACGGCTGCAAAGTATACTTTTTTTTCTAGCGCACATGGAACATTCTCTAGAATAGACCACATATTAGGTCATAAAACAAACCTTTGCAGAATCCAAAACATCGAAATATTACAAAGCATCTTCTCAGACCACAAGGCAATAAAACTAGAAATCAATAACAGAAAAACTAGGGAAAAGAAATCAAATACTTGGAAACTGAACAATACCCTCCTGAAAAAAGACTGGGTTATAGAAGACATCAAGGAGGGAATAAGGAAATTCATAGAATGCAACGAGAATGAAAATACTTTCTATCAAAACCTCTGGGACACAGCAAAAGCAGTGCTCAGAGGCCAATTTATATCGATAAATGCACACATACAAAAAGAAGAAAGAGCCAAAATCAGAGAACTGTCCCTACAACTTGAACAAATAGAAAGTGAGCAACAAAAGAATCCATCAGGCACCAGAAGAAAACAAATAATAAAAATTAGAGCTGAACTAAATGAATTAGAGAACAGAAAAACAATTGAAAGAATTAACAAAGCCAAAAGCTGGTTCTTCGAAAAAATTAACAAAATTGATAAACCATTGGCTAGACTGACTAAAGAAATACAGGAAAGGAAACAAATAACCCGAATAAGAAACGAGAAGGACCACATCACAACACAACCAACTGAAATTAAAAGAATCATATCAGATTATTATGAAAAATTGTACTCTAACAAATTTGCAAACCTAGAAGAAATGGATGAATTCCTGGAAAAACACTACCTACCTAAACTAACACATTCAGAAGTAGAACAACTAAATAGACCCATAACAAAAAAAGAGATTGAAACGGTAATCAAAAAACTCCCAACAAAAAAAAGCCCTGGCCCGGATGGCTTCACTGCAGAGTTCTACCAAACTTTCAGAGAAGAGTTAACCCCACTACTACTGAAGGTATTTCAAAGCATAGAAAATGACGGAATACTACCCAACTCATTCTATGAAGCCACCATCTCCCTGATACCAAAACCAGGTAAAGACATTACAAAAAAAGAAAATTACAGACCTATATCCCTCATGAACATAGATGCAAAAATCCTCAACAAAATTCTAGCCAATACAATTCAACAACATATCAAAAAATAATTCACCACGATCAAGTGGGATTTATACCAGGTATGCAAGGCTGGTTTAATATCAGAAAAACCATTAATGTAATCAACCACATAAATAAAACAAAAGACAAAAACCACATGATCTTATCAACTGATGCAGAAAAGGCATTTGACAAAGTCCAACACCCATTTATGATAAAAACTCTCACCAAAATAGGAATTGAAGGAAAATTCCTCAATATAATAAAGGGCATCTATGCAAAGCCAACAGCCAATATCACTCTAAATGGAGAGAACCTGAAAGCATTTCCCTTGAGAACGGGAACCAGACAAGGATGCCCTTTATCATCGCTCTTATTCAACATCGTGCTAGAAGTCCTAGCCAGGGCAATTAGGCTAGACAAAGAAATAAAAGGCATCCGGATTGGTAAGTAGGAAGTAAAATTATCCCTATTTGCAGATGACATGATCTTATACACAGAAAACCCTAAGAAATCCTCCAGAAACTACTGAAACTAATAGAAGAGTTTGGCAGAGTCTCGGGTTATAAAATAAACATACAAAAATCACTTGGATTCCTCTACATCAACAAAAAGAACACCGAAGAGGAAATAACCAAATCAATACCATTCACAGTAGCCCCCAAGAAGATAAAATACTTAGGAATAAATCTTATCAAGGATGTAAAAGACCTATACAAAGAAAACTACAAAGCTCTACTACAAGAAATTAAAAAGGACATAATAAAGTGGAAAAACATACCTTGCTCATGAATAGGAAGACTTAACATAGTAAAAAAGTCTATTCTACCAAAAGCCATCTATACATATAACGCACTTCCGATCCAAATTCCAGTGTCATTTTTTAAGGTGATAGAGAAACAAATCACCAATTTCACATGGAAGGGAAAGAAGCCTCGGATAAGCAAAGCATTACTGAAAAAGAAGAAGAAAGTGGGAGGCCTCACTCTACCTGATTTCAGAACCTATTATACAGCCACAGTAGTCAAAACAGCCTGGTACTGGTACAACAACAGGCACATAGACCAATGGAACAGAATTGAGAACCCAGATATAAATCCATCCACGTATGAAAAAAAGTATGAGCAGCTGATATTTGACAAAGGCCCAGTGTCAGTTAATTGGGGAAAAGATAGTCTTTTTAACAAATGGTGCTGGCATAACTGGATATCCATTTGCAAAAAAATGAAACAGGACCCATACCTCACACCATGCACAAAAACTAACTCCAAGTGGATCAAAGACCTAAACATAAAGACTAAAACGATAAAGATCATGGAAGAAAAAATAGGGACAACTCTAGGAGCCCTAATACAAGGCATAAACAGAATACAAAACATTACCAAAAATGACAAAGAGAAACCCGATAACTGGGAGCTCCTAAAAATCAAACACCTATGCTCATCTAAAGACTGCACCAAAAGAGTAAAAAGACCACCTACAGACTGGGAAAGAATTTTCAGCTATGACATCTCCGACCAGCGCCTGATCTCTAAAATCTACATGATTCTGTCAAAACTCAACCACAAAAAGACAAACAACCCAATCAAGAAGTGGGCAAAGGATATGAACACACACTTCACTGAAGAAGATATTCAGGCAGCTAACAGATACATGAGAACATGCTCTCGATCATTAGCCATTAGAGAAATGCAAATTAAAACTACGATGAGATTCCATCTCACTCCAACAAGGCTGGCATTAATCCAAAAAACACAAAACAATAAATGTTGGAGAGGCTGCGGAGAGATTGGAACTCTTATACACTGCTGGTGAGAATGTAAAATGGTACAACCACTTTGGAAATCCATCTGGTGTTTCCTTAAAAAGTTAGAAATAGAACTACCATACAACCCAGAAATCCCACTCCTCGGAATACACCTGAGAGAAACAAGAGCCTTTACACAAATAGATATATGCACACCCATGTTTATTGCAGCTGTTTACAATAGCAAAAAGCTGGAAGCAACCAAGGTGTCCATCAACGGATGAATGGGTAAATAAATTGTGGTATATTCACACAATGGAATACTACACATCGATAAAGAACAGTGATGAATCTGTGAAACATTTCATAACATGGAGGAACCTGGAAGGCATTATGCTGAGCGAAATTAGTCAGAGGCAAAGGACAAATATTGTATAAGACCACTATTATAAGATCTTGAGAAATAGTAAAAACTGAGAAGAACACATACTTTTGTGGTTACGAGGGGGGAGGGAGGGAGGGAGGGGTTTTTTATTGATTAATTAGTAGATAAGAACTGCTTTAGGTGAAGGGAAAGACAACACTCAATACACGGAAGGTCAGCTCAATTGGACTGGACCAAAAGCAAAGAAGTTTCCGGGATAAACTGAATGCTTCAAAGGTCAGCGGAGCAAGGGCGGGGGTTTGGGGACCATGGTTTAAGGGGACTTCTAAGTCAATTGGCAAAATAATTCTATTATGAAAACATTCTGCATCCCACTTTGCAATGTGGCGTCTGGGGTCTTAAATGCTAACAAGCGGCCATCTAAGATGCATCAATTGGTCTCAACTCACCTGGATCAAAGGAGAATGAAGAACACCAAGGTCACACGACAACTAAGAGCCCGAGAGACAGAAAGGGCCACATGAACCATAGACCTACATCATCCTGAGACCAGAAGAACTAGTTGGTGCCCGGCCACAATCGATGACTGCCCTGACAGGGAGCACAACAGAGAACCCCTGAGGGAGCAGGAGATCACTGGGATGCAGACCCCAAATTCTCATAAAAAGACCGTACTTAATGGTCTGACTGAGACTAGAGGAATCCCGGTGGCCATGGTCCCCAGACCTTCTGTTGGCACAGGACAGGAACCATCCCCAAAGACAACTCATCAGACATGAAAGGGACTGGACAGTGGGTGGGAGAGAGATGGTGATGAAGAGTGAGCTCATTATATCAGGTGGACACGGGATTGTGTTGGCATCTCCTGTCTGGAGGGGGGATGGGAGGATAGAGAGAGTGGGAAGCTGGCAAAATTGTCACGAAAGGAGAGACTGGAAGGGCCGACTCATTAGGGGGAGAGCAAGTGGGAGTACGGAGTAAGGTGTATGTAAACTTATATGCGACAGACTGACTTGATTTGTAAACGTTCACTTGAAACTCAATAAAAGTTAATTAAAAAAAAAAAAGCAAAGTTGGCAAGACTTTGTCTCACATACTTTGACATGTTATCAGGAGGGATTATTCTCTGAAGAAGGACATAACGCTTGGTAAACTAGAGGGTCAGTGAAAAAGAGGAAGACCCTCAATGAGATGGATCGACAAAATGGCTGCAACAATGGGCTCAAGCATAACAACAACTGTGAGGATGGCGCAGGACAGGGCAGTGTTTCACTCTGTTGTACAGAGGGCTACTATGAGTCAGAACTGACACAATGGCACCTAACAACAACTACTATACCAAGCATGATGTCCTTCCCCAAGGACTGGTCCTCCCTGATAGCGTGTCCAAAGTAGGTGCTAAGTAGTCTCACCATTCTTTGTTCTAAGGAGCATTCTGGCTATACTTCTTCCAACGAAGATTTGTTCATCTTCTGGCAGTCCATGGTATATTCAATATTCTTCACCAACACCATAATTCAAATGCATCAGTTCTACTTCAGTCTTCCTTATTCATCGTCCATTTTTTCCTTATTGTACTTTAGACGAAGGTTTACAGAACTAGTTTCTCCTTAAACAGTTAGTACACATATTGTTTTATGACATTGGTTAACAACCCCACAACATGTCAACACTCTCCTTTTTCTACCTTGGGTTCCCTATTACCAACTTTGCTGTCCCGTCCTGCCTTCTAGTCCTTGTCCCTGGGCAAGTGTGCCCCTTTAGTCTCATTTTGTTGTCTAATCTTTGGCTGAAGGGTGAACCTCAAGAGTGGCTTCATTACTAAGCTAAAGAGTGTCTGGGGGCCATGCTCTTGGGGTTTTGCCAGTCTCTGTCAGACCAGTAAGTCTGGTCTTTTTTTTGTGAGTTAGAATTTTGTTCTATATTTTTCTCCAGCTCTGTCCGGGACCCTCTATTGTGATCCCTGTCAGAGCAGTTAGTGGTGGTATGCAGGCACCATCTAGTTGTACTGGATTCAGTCTGGTGGATGTCGTGACAGTTGTCGTTTCATTAATTCTTTGGACTAATCATTCCCTTGTGTCTTTAGTTTTCTTCATTCTCTGTTGCTTCCAAAAGGGTGAGACCAATGGAGCATATTAGATGGCTGCTCACAGGCTTTTAAGACCCCAGAAGTTACTCACCAAAGTAGAAAGTACAGTATTTTCTTTATAAACTCTGCTATGCCAATTGAGCTAGATGTTCCTCGATTCCATGGTCCCCACAGACCTCAGGGCAGTAATTCAGTCTCTCAGGGAGTTTGGATTATCTATGGAGCTTCCATGACCTTGTCGTGGTCACGGTTTAGCTTTTGCATGCATATGAGGCAATTGCAAATACCATGGCTTGGATCAGGTGCACCTTAGTCCTCAAAGTGACTTCTTTGTTTTTTAACACTTTAAAGAGATCTTTTGCAGCAGATATGCCTAATGCAGTGAGTCCTTTGCTTTCCGGACTGATGCTTTCATGCGTGTTGATTGTGGATCCAAGTAAAGTGAAATCCTTGACAACCTCGATCTTTTCTCTGTTTATCATGATGCTTATTGGTCCAGTTGTGAGGATTTTTTTTTTCTTTTATGTTGAGGTGTAGTCCATACTGAAGGCTTTGATCTTCATTAGCAAGTGCTTCAAGTCCTCTGCACTTTCAGTAAGCAAGGTTATGTCATCTGCATATCACAGGTAGTTTATGACTGTAATACATATGCCTCTGAAATAATCTGCAAGGCTGCTTTAGCAGTTGCTACTTATCTTTTCTATTTTTTAAAAAATGATATACTTTTGCCAATGCAGCTATAGATTTCTCATCAGTTTGGATTACCTACCAATCGATGGCACTGGGTTTTTTTAATACTAATCCTAAATATTTGTGATCTTTCAATTTGACTCACATCCTCTCAAGGAAACTATAACTCTTCCATTTAGAAATATTAGATACGAAGCTGTTGTTGTTGTTAGGTGCCATTGAGTTGGTTCTGACTCATAGTGTGACGGTTAAGATTGTGTGTTAACTTGACTGGGCCATGATTCTCAGTGTTTTGGCAGTTGTGTCACGTGTGATCACTTCCCTGTTGAGATTTGATATGTGATCACCCCCATGATGGGATCTGCAGTTAGTAGCCAATCAGTTGAAAGGGAGTTTCCTTGGGTGTATGGCCTGCATCCAAACATAAGCCAACGTTCTGGCTTTGCCTGCACTGGATCTTGCAGCTGGCTCCTGTTCATCAGACCTCCGATTCTTGGAACTTGAGCTAGCAGCTTACCTGAGGTCTTGCTTACCAACCTTGGGATTTCTTGATCTTCACAGCCTGTGAGCAAGAGCCTGCTCTCTGACCTGTCAGTCTTTGGCGTGCCAGCCCCTGCAGCTACGTGAATCAGGAGAAACTTTGTGGTCTTGCCTGCCGATCTTGGATTTCCTGGATCTTCACCAGCCTGTCAACAAGAGCCCTGCTCTCCGACCTGCTGATCTTGGGTATGCCAGCCCCTGCAGCTACATGAATCAAGAGAAGCCTCTATCCTGATTCATGGACTTGGGACATTCCAGCCTGTACAACCACGTGAGCCATTTCCTTGATATAAATCTCTTTCTATATATATTTATATCCTTTACTGGCTTTGCTTCTCTAGAGAATCCAGCCTAAGACACATAGCAATGCTACCTAAGTACAACAGAACGGAACAGTGCCCAGCCCTGTGCTAACCTCTCTATCATTGTTATGCTTGAGCCCATTGTAGCAGCCACTGTTTCAATCCATCTCAGTCTCCTCTTTTTCACTGACCCTCTACTTTACCAAGCATGATGTCCTTCTCCGGGAACTGGTCCCTTCTGATAACATGTCCAAAGTACATGAGACAAAGACTCGCCATTTTTGCTTCTAAGGAGCATTCTTGCTGAACTTCTTCTAAGACAGGTTTGTTCATCCTTCCGGCAGTCCGTGGTATATTCAATATTCTTCACCAACACCATAAAAACAAAAACCAAACCCAGTGCCGTCGAGTCGATTCCAACTCATAGTGACCCTATAGGACAGAGTAGAACCACCCCATAGAGTTTCCAAGGAGCGCCTGGTGGATTTGAACTGCCGACCCTTTGGTTCGCAGCCGTAGCACGTAACCACTACACCACCAGGGTTTCCTCACCAACACCATAATTCATATCAATTCTTCCATCTTCCTTATTCATTGTCCAGCTTTCACATCCTTATAAGGCGATTGTAAATACCATGGCTTGGGTCAGGCACACCTTAGCCTTCAAAGTGACATCGTTGCTTTTTAATACTTTAAAGAGGTCTTTTGCAGCAGATTTGCCCAATACAATGTGTCCTTCAATTTCCTGACTGCTGTTTCCATCATTGATTTACAATGAATAGGTCATTGATCTTGCAAAATTCTATCATGCAATCTCTTGTGTCCTTTCTATCACCAAGGCCATATTTTCCAACTACTCATTCTTCCTCTATGTTTACGACCGGTGCATTTCAATCATCAGTAATTATCCAAACATGCATCTTGATTGCATGTTTGATCAAATTTAGACTGCAAAAGTTATTTGATATGTACATAGTTTCAATTTCGAGACTCCTTGTAGTATATACCACTGATGTATTTTGCAGAGTTCTTAATGTAAATTTTGTAGCTCGCTTAAATGTGAATTACATGGAAATGGAGGGGTTGCACTCTTATTAGTAATCTAAAGTTCTTTTCTTTTTTTTTTTTTTGAGAGAAGCTATCTTTCTTGAATGGATTGAACTATTACACAGAAGCAAACCAATAGTACTTTAACATAATGTAGGAAGCACCTTTCAGTTTCATATTAAAAAAGAAGGAAAAGATGGTTTATGAGGTTCAAAGAAAAGTTCACTAAATTGAGATAGTAAAAAGATAAAAATATAGATATTCAAAATCAAAAAAATAACTAGGACTATTCTGAGGATATTTTTATAAAGCAGCACTCAAAGTAAGACTTTCTATACAAATTAGAAAAATGTGAACTCGTTACCCCTGACGTAAATTAGAATCTTTTCGTTTTCTTAGTCAGATGCTTTCTCCCTAGCACTACCTTGCTTCTTTGAGAGGCACTGAATGTTGTTTCCATAGAAACAGTTATAATGTTATAATGTCACAGACTATGACTTATGATTATGTACAGACAGATAAGTAAAAAGGTCAATAGAATATCTCTACAAATTTATGAGGGGCCTTTTGTGTCTGTGTGCATATGTGTGTATGTGTATACATATTTCTATTATATTTAGAACAGGGTCTGCTACATAAAAAAAACACTACAAAAGTGTTTGATAAATAATAAAACAAACATAACAAAATCCTTGGTTGAGAGTCAGCAACGTTTGCTGGTTCAAGAAGAGGTCGGGGTTGAAAATATAGACTTGAGAGCCACTGGCATATGGCTACTACTCAAAGCCATGGTCCTGGATGGGATTACATGTGTGGACTGAGAGGAGATGGGGCCCAGTCCAGATTTATGGGCATTCCAAAATTTAAGGTCAAGCAGAGGAGGAGGAGGCAGCAAACTAAGTTAAAAAGAATGCTGATGTGATCTGAAGAAAACAGGAAAACTTTCAAAGAAGCTAACAGAAGAAAGGAGTGTTCAAGACGGACATGGTTGACTGTGCTCAAGTTAAATGAGGCAAGAATGGAAAAGTGACTTTGGGATTTGGCAAAATAGAGGTCACTGGTAATCTTAACAAACTTAGTCACAGTGGGGTATAGGTATAATATGAATTAAAAATAGAATGTGAAGTAAAAAAGTATAGACAGACTATAGATATCTCAAGATGTTTTCTTATGAAGGGGAGTAAAGACATGGCACAGTAGCTGGAAGGAGATGTAGGGTTGACAGGATTTTATTATTTTAATACTGGGGATACTAGGACATGTCTACATACTGCTGGAAAAACCTAGTAGAGAAGGAGAAATTGAAATGCAGGAAGGGGAGGGATAACTGGGAGAGCAAAGTCCTTGAAAAAGCATGAGGGGATGAGATCCAGAACACAAGTACAAATATCGGGATTTATGTTTAATTCTCTTTGAATACTCCAAGCACCTAAACTACTGACTTGTAAATAATATTCACTCTATTGAGTGGATGAACAAATGATCAAGGAATCATTTATTACCTTTAAAGAATAATCCCCTAAATTAGAGTTTTTTCAAACTGCTGGTTATGATCCATTAGAAGATTGAAAAATCAACATAGTGGCTTTTTAAAAAATGAAATGAAATAAAAAAATGTCAGAGTACATAGCATGGAGTAAGGTGGGTGATTTTGCAAGTAGTTATAAGTATATCTGTGTGTGTATGTAGGAAGGAGCCCAAGTGGTACAAGAGTTAAGTGCTCAGCTGCTAACAGAAAGGTCGGTGGTTCAAACTCACCCAGCAGCTCTGCAGAGAAACCTTTGGTGATCTGCTCCCATAAAGATTACAGCCTAGAAAACCCTATGGTACAGTTCTACCCTGTCACATGGGGTCGCTATAACTAGAAAAATCGACTGGATGGCACCTAACACATATATGTGTTATTAATATGACAGAAAGATGCATGTTAGTATTTGTATACTCTATCATCTTGTAAAATATATTCTTTACTGAGAGTTAGAGCATCCAAGTTTGAAAAGCATTGTCCTAAATGGTACTCTGGGAACCAAAAAATTTATAATTATCCTCAAAGTTCTTAGTTGCATGAAAATAGATTAAGTGCTAAGGGAATTGAGTTTATGACATGATAAATTAATCAATCAATTCAGAAATGTCATCATTTCCTCATCTTTCCTTTACTCTCCACAGTATTGATTTATTCTTATTTGTTAGATGAATAGGGCATCTTTCTTTCCTTTTGAAAATAAGTTGTGATTAAATGACAATGATTCATGTTTAAAAGAAATTGAGGAATTTTAGTCTGCATGACAGGTCACCCCATTTAATCAACACGCCAGGCAGCTCTACTAATACCCAGACAGCTCAGGAGGTAATAAACCACACTCATTACACTCAAGAAAATATATTTAAAGAAGGAGCTAATGAAAAATGTGTGAGATGAAAATTAAATTTGTTCCTAAGAAATAATGGAAAAAAAAAAAGTTACCTGTCTCATAAGATAAAGCAATTATAAACAACAGAGATCTTTAAGGATAAGAAAATAAGAGGATTTATTTTTAAAACAATAGTAAGAAATAATTGCTACCAGAAACACAAAATGAAATCTAGTAGCTTAGTTGTTAAGAGGAGAAAAATCTGTCTGAATAAAGAGAGAAGCAAGATGTTATATATATCCATCCAAACTATCTTCATCTCTTTCCAATGACTTAATATAGAACGTATTTTGTGCTTATTTACTGCATTTTCTTAGACATGTCTAGTCTCTATAATACATATAATAACCAACAAATGTTTAGGTAGGCAGTGTAAAACAAAAAACCCAGTGCTTCAGGGTAAAATAGCATAAACAACCTATTTAAATGGCAATAGAATTTCAGTTCTTAATTTATATGAAATGTACTTATTTGGTTAAAACTGAAAACTTTTAAGGCCTGATGCATAGAAAAGATACGGAAAATACAAATTAACCACTAAGTAAGTAGAATAAGTATTTTTTTTCAAGATGCCAGCCAATAGTGAGATATCTATTTTTATGTCAAATAGGATGCTGAAAGATATTTAGTATAGGTATTTTTGCTCAAAAATCAATTTCTTCAAAAGAAGAATGATGTTACTTCAGCTGATAAAGATGTCTCATACTTTAAGGGAATGTAATTCAAAATATTAGAAGTGAAAATATAGAAAATGAAATCATAAGTATTCAAAAACAGAAAGATTCTATAAAATGGCAACTTCTCTGTCTTAAAACAAGAATAGAATAATCTTTTAATTAGTTCTACCAAAGTTTATGGGTTTACTAGCAGCAATTGAAAAAATACTAAATTTCCTGGTATCAAGGAGCAGCAGGATTTTGCCCTAGTACAGCTATTCATTACTACCTTTCCCATATGCATACTCTACTAGCTACTAGAAGATTCTAGCAAATGAATTAGAAGGCGAAAAACTTAAGAAGTGTGCGTTTTAATTTATGAGGAAGTGCTGGGCCATCAGGTGTTAACTTTGCAAACCAATATCCATCGAAGCGGAAGAGAAGGTTGGAGCAGGTGTATACACAACATCTCAGCCATTCTACTTGCTATTGTTCTGCTCCATTCTATTTAGCATAACTGGGTGTTTTCCCAGAAACCTGGTGACACAGTGGATAAGAGCTATGGCTACTATCCAAAAGGTCAGCAGTTTGAATCCACCAGGCGCTCCTTGGAAACTGTATGGGGGCAGTTCTACTCTGTCCCATAGTGTTGCTTTGAGTCAGAATCGACTCGATGGCAACTGGTTTGGTTTGGTTTAGGTGTTTTCCCTAGCCCTTGTAATTCTGACCTCTGGTAGTCCAAACCTTGGCTTAGTAAAATAGATTCTGTTCTTTTATGTCAATAGATTTATTTCTGTAGCTAAATATCCTGATTCCAGGTCCAACACTGTGTTTCTGATCCAAACTAGTAATTTGACCTTGATTTGTGACTATGAACTTGATCTTGATTTTGATCATTTGTACTGTCACTTTAATCAGCCCAATTTGTGGTAATGCAAGCATAAAGGCTTGGCATCAAAATCAATATATAAACTAAAAAGACTGTTTCATTACTCAAAATGACTTAAAGGAGTAAAATAAATATAAAATAAACAAGAACAAGACTTTGGCAAAGAAACATGAATTCCTGAAAAAGAAAATGTGCAGATTCAGGAAAAATACAAAAACACAAGAAAAATATTTTGAGAATTACTTTAAATATTAAATGTCAAAAGAGAAAAACTTAATCAGGGAATACATGTAATAGAAGAGGCTGAGTGTACAAGTTTTCTGTAAACTGAGGTGAAAAAAAAGTTCCTCACTAGTTCTTTTTTTTATCTTTAGAAGGAGATGCTGTTGTTGTTGTTAGGTGCTGTCGAGTCGGTTCTGACTCATAGCGACCCTATGCACAACAGAACAAAACACTGCCCGGTCCTGCGCCATCTTCACAAGAGTTGTTATGCTTGAGCTCAATGTTGAAGCCACTGTGTCAATCCACCTCATTGAGGGTCTTCCTCTTTTCTGCTGACCCTGTACTCTGCCAAGCATGATGTCCTTCTCCAGGGACTGATCCCTCCTGATAACATGTCCAAAGTATGTAAGACACAGTTTTGCCATCCTTGCCTCTAAGGAGCACTCTGGCTGCACTTCTTCTGAGACAGATTTGTTCGTTCTTTTGGCACTCCATGGTAAATTCAATATTCTTCGCCAACACCACAAATCAAAAGCGTCAACTCTTCTTCGGTCTTCCTTATTCATTGTCCGGCTTTCACATGCATATGATGTGATTGAAAATACCGTGGCTTGGGTCAGGCGCACCTTAGTCTTCAGGGTGACATCTTTGCTCTTCAACACTTTGAAGAGGTCCTTTGCAGCAGATTTACCCAATGCAATGCATCTTTTGATTTCTTGACTGCTGTTTCCATGGCTGTTGATTGTGGATCCAAGTAAAATGAAATCCTTGACAACTTCAATCTTTTCTCCGTTTATCATGATGTTGCTCATTGGTCCAGTTGTGAGGATTTTTGTTTTCTTTATGTTGAGGTGCAATCCATACTGAAGGCTGTGGTCTTTGATCTTCATTAGTAAGTGCTTCAAGTCCTCTTCACTTTCAGCACGCAAGGTTGTGTCATCTGCATAACGCAGGTTGTTAATGAGTCTTCTTCCAATCCTGATGCCCTGTTCTTCTTCCTATAGTCCAGCTTCTCGTACTATTTGCTCAGCATACAGGTTAAATAGGTATGGTGAAAGAATACAACCCTGACGCACACCTTTCCTGACTTTAAACCAATCAGTATCCCCTTGTTCTGTCCAAACAACTGCCTCTTGATCTATACAAAGGTTCCTCATGAGCACAATTAAGTGTTCTGGAATTCCCATTCTTCGCAGTGTTATCCATAGTTTGTTATGATCCACACAGTCGAATGCCTTTGCAGAGTCAATAAAACACAGGTAAACATCCTTCTGGTATTCTCTGCTTTCAGCCAGGATCCATCTGACATCAGCAATGGTATCCCTGGTTCCACGTCCTCTTCTGAAACGGGCCTGAATTTCTGGCAGTTCCCTATCGATATACTGCTGCAGCCATTTTTGAATGATCTTCAGCAGAATTTTGCTTGCGTGTGATATTAATGATATTGTTCTATAATTTCCACATTCGGTTGAATCACCTTTCTTGGGAATAGGCATAGATATGGATCTCTTCCAGTCAGTTGGCCAGAAAGTTGTCTTCCATATTTCTTGGCATTAGATAAGTTAGCACTTCCAGCATTGCATCTGTTTGTTGAAACATCTCAATTGATATTCCATCAATTCCTAGAGCCTTGTTTTTCTTCAATGCCTTCAGAGCAGCTTGGGCTTCCTCCTTCAGTACCATCAGTTCCTGATCATATGCCACCTCTTGAAATGGTTGAATATTGACTAATTCTTTTTGGTATAATGACTTTGTGTATTCCTCCCATCTTCTTTTGATGCTTCTTGCGTCATTTAGTATTTTCCCCATGGAATCCTTCACTACTGGAACTCGAGGCTTGAATTTTTTCTTCAGTTCCTTCAGCTTGAGAAACGCCGAGCCTGTTCTTCCCTTTTAGTTTTCCATCTCCAGCTCTTTGCACATGTCATTATAATACATTACTTTGTCCTCTCAAGAGGCCCTTTGAAATCTTCTGTTCAGTTCTTTTACTTCATCAATTCTTCCTTTTGCTCTAGCTGCTTGATGCTCAAGAGCAAGTTTCAGAGTCTCCTCTGACATCCATCTTGGTCTTTTCTTTCTTTCTTGTCTTTCCGGTGACCTCTTGCTTTCTTCATGGATGATGTCCTTGATGTCATTCCACAACTCGTCTGGTCTTTGGTCACTAGTGTTCAATGCATCAAATCTGTTCTTCAGATGGTCTCTAAATTCAGATGGGGTATACTCAAGGGCATATTTTGGCTCTCGTGGCCTTGCTCTGATTTTCTTCAGTTTCAGCTTGATCTTGCATATGAGCAATTGATGGTCTGTTCCACAGTCGGCCCCTGGCCTTGTTCTGACTGATGATATTGAGCTTTTCCATTGTCTCTTTCCACAGATGTAGTCAATTTGATTTCTGTGTGTTCCATCTGGTGAGTTCCATGTGTATGTTGGTGAAAGAAGGTATTTGCAATGAAGAAGTCATTGGTCTTGCAAAATTCTATCATTCGATCTCCAGCATTGTTTCTATCACCAAGCCCATATTTTCCAACGACTGATCCTTCTTCTTTGTTTCCAACTTTTGCATTTCAATCACCAGTAATTATCAATGCATCTTGATTGCATGTTCAATCAATTTCAGGCTGCAGCAGCCGATAAAAATCTTCTATTTCTTCATCTTTGGCACAAGTGTTTGGTGGATAAATTTGAATAATAATTGTATTAACTGGTCTTCCTTGTAGGCGTATGGATATTATCCTATCACTGACAGTGTTGTACTTCAGGATAGATCTTGAAACGTTCTTTTTGACGATGAATACACCATTCCTCTTCGAGTTTTCATTCCCAGCATAGTAGACCATATGATTGTCCAATTCAGAATGGCCACTACCAGTCCATTTCAGCTTACTAATGCCTAGGATATCGATGTTTATGCATTCCATTTCATTTTTGACGATTTCCAATTTTCCTAGATTCATACTTCATACATTCCAGGTTCCAATTATTAACGGATGTTTGCAGCTGTTTCTTCTCATTTTGAGCCGTGCAACATCAGCAAATGAAGGTCCCGAAAGCTTTACTTCATCCACTTCATTAAGGTCAACTCTACTTTGAGGAGGCAGCTCTTCCCCAGTCATCTTTTGAGTGCCTTCCAACCTGGGGGGCTCATCTTCCAGCACTATATCAGACAATTTTGCTCTGCTATTTGTAAGGTTTTCACTGGCTAATGCTTTTCAGAAGCAGACTGCTGGGTCCTTCTTCCTAGTCTGTCTTAGTCTGGGAGCTCAGCTGAAACCTGTCCTCCATGGGTGACCCTGCTGGTATCTGAGTACCAGTGGCATAGCTTCCAGCATCACAGCAACACAAAGCCTCCACAGTACGACAAACTGACAGACACGTGGGGGTAGAAGGAGATAAAACTAGAAGGAGATACATGGTTATTTTTATATTTCCTATCTGACTTGGGGGTGGGGGTTCTCAATAGGAATACTTTGGCCTCACTTGACACTAACCTAGTAAATCGTATTTAAACTTAGGTAAAATCAAATGCAAATCAGCTGAAAAGAAGATGGCCATCAAAATGTTGTTAGGTGGCATGGAGGCGATTCTAACTCATGGCGACCCTATGTACAACAGAGCGAAACACTGCCCAGTCCTGTGCCATCAACATAAATGGTCTAAAATCATCTTCACTCAGTTGAATCCAAATTTTTATTTGTTTTGTTGAGTTTGAAAGCAAGTGCTCACGTCTTCTTTATTGCTGTATCTTTTTTTTATATATATAGAACTCCCCATTATTTAAATAAATATTATTTATTGGTTTATCTTCCCCTACTTGGAAATCCTGGTGGTGTAGTGGTTAAGAGCTATGGCTGCTAACCAAAAGGTCAGCAGTTGAAATCCACCAGATGCTCCTTGGAAACTCTATGGGGCAGTTCTACTCTGTCCTCTAGGGTCGCTAACAGTTGGAATCAACTCGATGGCAATGGGGTTTTTACTAGAATATTAACTTTAGGAAGGCCAGGACTTTATCTATCATGTTCATCACTATATTCCTAGTGCCTACAATAGCGCCTGGCTTATACAGCATGCTGTCAATAAGTTTCTCAAATGAATGAATGAATGATGTGCTGCTAAGTCAACTCGTAGGGAATTAGAAACAGCCAGAGAAGCTAAGAAGATCAATACTATTTCATAATGTATCAAATGATTGACCTAAAGACTGAAGTTGGTAATAGAGGGAAGGTATCAGGAATAAGAAAATCTAGAAATCTTTTGACTAGAGAAAAAAAAACAGATGTTTTCTCTGCACCCAGGTCCATGAACACTATGACATTTAAAATACCAAGCAACATCTAAGCATTTCCTGAATCTCTTTCCTTTTCACAGCCTTTAATTCCTAAGCTATTTTGGTTTTCAGTCATGTTTTGTTTTCAATTTTGAGGAAAAGAGAAATATTTTTAAGAAAATGACAATCGATCGATCCCACCTAACTTAGTGAAGCACAAGCCTCCAAATACATAGATTTCATCAGAAGTCTTTTCTCATCTGTCAGTAGAAATATCTGAAGTGTTGATGATACATAATGAAGATGAAATCTAATTCCATAGTAGGAGAAAGGGTGAAATGCTTCAAAGAAGGACAAATGCAACTCTTAAAAACCAATTGGAAAGTTGCAAAGAGTTACAGCTTCCCATGCTCACTCTAATATTATTTTCACCCTGTTCTTTTCTCCTCCACACAGAAATATATATATATATATTTCTGTGTGAATATTATATATGTACTAAAAAAAAAAAAAACTCACCGCCATAGAGTCGATTCTGGCTCATAGCAACCCTATTGGACAGAGTAGAACTGCCCAACAGGGTTTCCAAGTATTGCCTGGCAGATTCGAACTGCCAACTTTTTGGTTAGCAGCCATAGCTCTTAACCCGCCAGGGTTTCCATATGTATGTACACACATATATATTTTGTTGTTGTTGTTATCGTTGTTAGGTACCATCAAGTCAGTTCCAACTCATAGCAACTCTATATACAACAGAACGAAACACTACCTAGTCCTGGGCCAACCTCACTATTGTTGTTATGCTTGAGCCCACTGTTGTAGCCACTGTGTCAATCCATCTCGTTAAAGGTCTTCATCTTTTTCACTGACCCTCTGCTTTACTAAGCATGATGTCCTTCTCCAAGGACTGATTCCTCCCGATAACATGTCCAAAGTATGTTAGAGGTAGTCTCGCCATTCTTGCTTCTAAGGAGCATTCTGGTTGTACTTCTTCTAAGACAGATTTGTTCGTTCTTTTAGCAGTTCATGGTATATTCAGTATTCTTTGCCAACACCATAATTCAAAGGTATCAATTCTTGTATATAACACACATGAATGTATGTATATACATATACACACACATACATACATGTGTATTACATATATATACTCACACACTCAATTTTTTAACAGTAGGACATTAGTCACTTGTCTAGGATATTGTAATTATCAAATAAAACCATTTCAAAAGTGATTTTCCTCTCCCAGTAGATCATTCTCCCTTCTATCCTTGGAATGAGTCAAAATACTCACACTGTAAGAAATCCCTCCCCAAATGAAGAAGTTGATGTACAAATTTTAATCTCATATGTGATATTACACAACCCTTAAAGATCCAAACTCTATTATTATTAGCATCAGGAAATATTTATGGATGTGTATATAATAATGTATTATATATCATATTATATATTTTTTAAAAATCCATTACTAAAATCTTGTGGCCCTAAACGTCTTTCCACACCAAGCAGAGAAAAGTTAACTTAGTTTGCCTAATCTATTGTGATTTTTCTCAAGATTTATTAATTATAATAACTTCTATTTATTGAGCTCCTTCTTATGAGCCATGCATTGACCCATGATTCATCATTTTACATACAGTACTTCTAAGAATATATTTCTGAGCCTTATAATATGTCTTCAAGGAGTATATTATCTTAACTTTATAGATGAGGATAATGAGGATATTATCTAAATTTTATAGATGAGGATAATGAGGCTTAGAGAGGTGTAATAATCAGCCCAAAGTCACAAAAAGCTGGTAGGTAAATTACAGAATCCGGATTCAAACTCTGCTCCAAGATCAGAACTCTTTCGACTCTAACACATTGTCTCCCTTATTAGGTCAACGTATTGAAGGTGAAGTGCAATTTCAACAAGAGGGGACTTTATCACCATCTTAATAGTAACTTGTGTGGAACAAGCCAAATCTCTGCAGGAGACATGGTCCCTCTTTCATTTCTTTTCAAGTAATAACTATGAAAAAATAAGAAGCCAACCAATGCTATAGCAAAAAAGGGTAGAATATCAATCTTTTTATCCAGTTTCTTTAGTGTAATCCATTTTCTAGTTTTCATTCTTTTCTCAAACTTAGGCACTTGCCTAAAGCCCCGGAATCTTCTCTTGATCCTAAAAGGTCAGACTTGCTCAATTCTGTCTAGTCAATGGTTCCCCTGACAGGAAAGAAAACTTTCCTCCTATATTCTCCCATAGCACAGGATAGGATAGCTAGCTACTTTAATCATATGCAGAACAGAGAAATACAAAAATAAGGATAAGCTATTTCTGATTTGACAATGCCTAACAGAACAAGATTAATATATTAAGGAACTAGTCAATTATAAAATATAACCGACCAGCTTTTTCAGTTTCTGTATACTGGGCAATTTGAAATTAGAAATCATAATAACTACTAATACTTTGGCAACACAAAATTAAAAGATATAATTACTAACATTTATTGAGTACTTGCTGTATCCCAAGCACTGTTCCCCACACTTTGTATGAATTATGTCATTTCTTCCTCACACTGATCCTATTCTGGCAGTTACTAGTATTATCACCATTTTACAGATAAGAAAAAAGCGACAGAGAGATGTAACCTGAACAGAGACATACATGATAGTACGAAGTGAAACTGGGATTAAAATCTAGGCAATATCATAGACCACCATAGAGTATCCCCTCCAGATAAAACCTTACCAAAAAATGATGAACACAGGGCAAGAGCACGATATCTGCCAACGTGAAGTAAAGCCCTTCTGCAAACACGTGCTCCAGAGGTGGAAGGTCAGAGGCTTTTGCTTTTCTGATGTGAGAAGGCTCCCTGTTGGCAGTGACTGGTTCTTCCTGTGCTGTGAGCTTTGAGAATGCCACTTCCAGTTCCAGGCTCTTGGATGGAGAGTCCAACTCTTCAGATGTTTCCTGATTACAGACCTTGCTCTTTGCTTCGTCCTTACCAAGGGAAAGTCCAACTCCAGCAGCCTTCTGTTGCTTCAACTTCTGCCTACGGAGTTTGTCGTCATTGTGTACTCTAACAGGCTCACTGAGTTTTTTCTCTAGCTGTAATATTTCTACAGGGATCGCCGAGGGCTGTTCAGAAGACTCTCTGAGGAAATTCTCAATAGCCAAAGGGATGGTGAGTTCACAAAGCCTGGTCCACTGACTAACCTACAAAACAAAATAAAAAAGAAATGAAAGGATACTTTCAACATAGCTTGAAGAAAAAGTATTTTCTATTGGGAAATAAGCCTGGTTTAGAGAATTTGTCAAGTGTTGGGCTGTATCATCTCTGGGCTAGGTTTTTATGCTACATCAGAGACACGTTATAGTGCTCCAGAAGTGATAACATTCCATATTGGGAGGTTCAGCATTCCTGTATCCTTTTACTGAATAAATATCTACTTCCCTAAGCCTTTAAAATAAAAAGAAATTAAAAAGCTGTTTTGAATGCACTGCTGCTTGGGCTCCTGTTTATGTATAAAAATTCTCTTTAAAAATCCTCAACACACATAAAGGATGAAAAAGAAGCAACTCTCTAAAAATATCGTAAAAATAATGTCTCCAAACCTCTCAAATTCTTATTTTCCAATAGTGCATTGAAATATTGGCACACATGAAGGGCTACTTAAACTATTTCATTGGTTTCTGTGGATTTTTTTTAAATAAATGAGAATTTGGGTCCCAACAGGAGGTTAAAATAATATTCAGGTGAATGTGCTACCCATCACTCTGGTTTTAAATAACAACGGCAGAAACAATATACTTACTTCAGCACAGGCTTTCAAGCAAGTCTTTTTAAAACCCAGTAGTTCCAACATTTCCTTCTTTGAGGGATCTGCTTCATATGATTTCTGAATGATGTACCTTAGTACAACGGCCAGTCCCGCCCTACAAAAATTGCCTGGTCTTTCCACCACTGCAGGTAAACAACAATTCTGGACTATTGGTGGAAGCTCTTCCCTTGAAATCATCTGTGTTTCAACATCCTGGGGCAATACATTTCTTATTAGGGAAATCTCTGTACTTTCTCTGGTGAGGACTAAGCAAACTTTAAAAATTTTGCAGTCACAGTACGACAACAAAAATACAGTTACAGATGTATGCAGAGGAAAGATGCAGCCTTCTGTTTGATGAGAAAAGTCCAGATAGAGATATTCTTCTGTAAGACTTTTCTCAATGCCTTTCATCTTCTTCTTTCATTGGTTCACCTGAAGCATAAATTGAAGTGGTTATAAGCCTTAAATTATAACGCAGAAACTAACATAATGAAAGTTTCAAAAGCAATGATTTGTGGTAGATAATAATCTACAAGAATTTGTTCTTGAAGAACGAGTATGTAGTTTCCAGAAGAAAGACTTGAACCCTGTGCAATTAACTAGTCTTGGGGTGATTTTACACGTCTTAGAGTGATTTTATACCCAGCTCCTTTAAAATATTCCTTGGGTGCATTGCCACAGAATGTCCCAATTAAGTACTTTGGTTTCTCACTGGAGGTAAGAACAGAGGAGATAAATAGAACAGGAAAGAAGAAATCAACCAAGAATACCAAGAGGTGTCTGGGGATAATAAGAGCCTAGAGAAATTTTGCCAAGGTTGGGCCTCCCTGAATGATCAACATTCCTCCCACGTGGCTTCTGTTTTATGAGCCTACAAAATAATAATCACAGAGGTATATTCATTTCCTCATGAGAAATGGATTCTCCTAAAGTAAGTGGACTTTAATATGTGTTTAGGTGTTGAGTATTGAAACACAATAGGAAAATGTTTGAATTTGCCCATAAGTATAGATAGCTGAAATATTTCAAACTTAACGTGTCCAAAATCAAGTTCCTTATTCTTCCCCACTCCCAAAACCTGCTCCCGTGTCTTCTCTATCTGTAGATGCTCAGGCCAAAAAAACCTTGGGAGTCATCCTTAATTGCTCTTTTCTTTCACATCCCCATAACCAACCCATCAGAAAAATTATGTTGGCTCTACTTTCAGTATACATCCAGAATCTGATCACATCATCTCCATTGCTTCCACTGTGATCTAAATTACCGTTGCCTCTCTTCTGGACTGTAGTATTGCCTCCTAGTAGGTTTCTCTGCCTTTTCTGTTCTAGCTTCTTCTAGTCTATTTTCAACACAGCAGCCAAAGTGATTTTATTAAAACTGTAGTAAGATCATGTCACTACTCCACTCAAAACCCTCCAATGCCTCCCTTCACACTCAGAGTAAGAGCCAAACTCCTTACAATGGCCTCCAAAGCCCTCTGTAATCTAATCCTACTATGTGTCCGGGTTCATCTCAACTCTCCTCACCTCTCATACTGCTTCAGCCAAACTGGCTTGTTATTCCTCTAAAACACTAAGCACATTCCCACTTCACAGCCTTTACACATGCACAGATGTTTCCACTCCCTTACCTCCTTCAGGTTTACTTTTTACTGAGACCCAACACATCCCCATCCGCCCAAAAAGCCTTTGTAACCCTTCTATGCTTTATTTTTCTCGACAGAATTTATCATTGTTATACTATATATTTATTATCTGTCTACTCCAATTAGAATGTTCCATGAAAGGAGAAATTTTGTTTTGTTCACTCCTATAAGTAGAACAGAGGAGCCCTGGTGGTGCAGAGACTAAGCACTCCACTAACCACAAGGTGGGCAGTGCCAACCTACCAGCCACTCTGGGAGAAAGATATGGCAGTTTGCTTCTCTCAGCCTTGGAAACCCTGTGGGGCAGTTCTATTATGTCCTATAGGGTCATTATAAATCAGAATTGACTCCACAGCAATATTTTTTTCTTTTTTTTGGAAACCTAGACCAAGGCCTGAAAACCCTGGTGGTGTAGTGAGTGGTTAAGAGCTATGGCTGCTAACCAAAAGGTCAGCAGTTCAAATCCATCAGGTGCTCCTTGGAAACCATATGGGGCAGTTCTACTCTGTCCTATAGGGTCGCTATGAGTCGGAATCAACTTGACAGCAATGGTTTTTTTTTTTTTTTTTTTCGGACCAAGGCCTGGCATATAACCAAATAGTATTTGTTGAATGAATACATGGATTAATACACACACTGGTTACCTTAAAGATGTAAACATGCACAATCTTGAGGTCAGATTATATGTGGGTGTTTTCAAGTCACACTCCTTAAGGCTTTTGTATCATGACTTTTTTGATTAATACATTGCCTGGGTCCAAAATTCTCCACGTTCTAATCCATAAATCGCTAGTCTAAAATTAACACTAGATGGCACTCTGTAAAAGCATTCGGCTTGGGAAGCATGTTACAGGAAGATGGTATATAAAGGAATTATTTAAAACTCTTTTAAAAGTGCATATGAAAATCACTTTTACTTTTAAGTGTATTTGAAAAGTTTGTGTACCCTGAATTTTAGGAAAATTTCAACATACTAAATTTCCTTTAATAGTCTAAATTCCCCAGTTTTTTTTTTTTTTTTAAATCAAAAGCAAGAGTCAAATACTTTTTTAAGCTTCTTGGTCCTTAACATTTCTATTAAACAGCAAATCATCCATTATAATAAGTGGGTATAGTTAGCAAAGTACTCTTAACTACCAAAATTTTATTAAGTTATATTTATTTTATTAAAACATAACAGATATGCACCATGAATTGTAACTTCTTTAAAAGATTAGCTGAGGAAAAATTATTTCAAGTAATTTGGAAGTAACAACTTTTTAACCCATGGAAACCTGAACTTATATTACCTCAGGGAGGGTTTTTGTTCGGCACCTAGAACTGATTTTAAAACATATTAAGGGGATTTATTAAAGTTTCCAGGCAAAAAGAACGAACCACACTTTGTAGGAATTGATGTCTCTGTGGAGTTTGCCCCTGGAAATGTACTGCTGATTAATTTACTAATCCTCTTAATTTCCTCTTCTGACAGTAAGATACTATAAAGAAGGTCCCTACGCGCTTCAACAAGGCAGATTTGAAAGAAAACACGATGGATCCCCTCACTTATCCAACAGTCTAGGAAAGAGTAATTATGAGACTAGTCTTGCTAACATTTTTTAATTCAAAGCAATGCTATGGTATTTTACAGTTTTTGTTGAATTAAGATATGTAGAAATATAAAAAATTAGAGTACATATATATTTGCCACTTTCTAAATATAAGAATCTTGAAAAGCGGCTGTTACATATTCTATAAACTCTTCTCACTGTGAGCACTTAATAAATGCTAAATGCCAACAAAATAGCAATAACCTGCCTATGGAGATCTCTAAAAATTAATGAGATGCCTGAAAGAAAATGCAAAGTACTGTTGATTTTTAATATAATTTTTTTTTCCAATGTAGTTGTTGGTGTTCTTTTCCTGAAAGATTAAAAATGTGACTTAATGATCTTGGAGTTTAAAAAAAGTTACTTCCCCTGGGCAATTTTTCCCCAATAAGTACTAACATATTTTCTAAGAAAACTTGTACAAATTTAATATGTTTTTGGCCTCCACTGGGTCTTAGTGTCTCAAGAGAGTAGTACATAGTATGTGTTCAAAGTTTACAAATATGCTAGGTAAAGAAACCCATCTGTTTTCCTTCCCCATTTCTACTTGGAGAATTCCATAGTTCATTAATTTCATGTCATGGCCTTTAAGAAGGTAGGTACTATAGAATCATCTTCTGGGTCTCCGGGGGCTTCTGGGGCAGAGCTCTCGTTACTCCACATTACACTCCTGCCAAGCACAGCAGTAGTGTCATTTGCTCTTTCTCTTAGATTTGACAGGTACCATACTGCAACTGATACTGAGGAGAAGTGAGAAAGCAGAAGGCAAAACCCACAAAACTCAAGAGCTGAACAGAGCTGGTAAAGTGTGTATCTTCTCCCTGGACATGCCAGTTTGCTTGGAAAATCTTGCAGCAGAGGGACTAAGTAACATAAATCAAATATTGAAGCCTGGGTTTCTTGGGAATCTTCAAAGACATTTTTAAATGACTGAACTAGTCACAGGTTTAAGATTTTATGAATTAGGCTTTTCTGCATTCTCATTCTAATAAATATATCTTGGCTTTAATAAATTGAAACATTTCACATATGAAAAGGGAATGAGTTTTATGAGTGTTTTTTACTTTACCCCACGTATAAAGTGGGAGAATGAGAAAAAAAATAAGCATATCACTCCATAAAATAGATAAGGCGTTTTGAAAGTTTTGTGTTCAAAGTTCAAGTCGGGCTCTATAGCAACTAAATATTACATTATAAGTTGATAAATTATATATAAGAGATAATGCCAAGAAAATTATGTAAGTGCAGTAAAATATTAAGATTTTTTTTTTTAAATAAGACAATATCACTGCCTGGAATTTGCTAGAAATTTAATAAATGCTAGATGAATGAACAAAGCATATTATTCTAAATAGTATTAGATTTTATTGTCCATCTACTATTTGCTGACCACACAGAACATTTATACATTACTTCTAATCGTCACAATCCTTAAATACATTTTAATTCCAATTTATGGAAGAGAATTGTACATCAAACCAAAAGTATTTGTTG
The DNA here is from genome assembly GCF_024166365.1 of Elephas maximus indicus. Lineage (NCBI taxonomy): Eukaryota > Metazoa > Chordata > Mammalia > Proboscidea > Elephantidae > Elephas > Elephas maximus. Next base: position 46,024,850 of record NC_064823.1, read on the forward strand.
AACTATTAAAAGTATCTGTTTTGAAAACACTCAAAAAGTATTTCTGTAACATCAAATAGTGCTATTTTTTAAGTTTAGAATTTTATAAATTGAAGCATATAACTTTATTGCAGCAACAATTTCATCAAAGCAAAATTCATCAGCAATTAACAGTTATTCTCAGCAAGTGTGTTGTCTTAGTAATCCTTGATGAAAACCTCCATTCTGAGGGCATGGTTATTGGGCAATTTTCAACACTGGATTAAGCTGACAGTTGCTTCCTGATCCCCTTTACCATATCCTTCTCAGACCTTTCAGTGACCCATGGCTCAGTGCTTTGCCCTCTTCTCAATCTACACTCACTCCTTTGATCAGTGCCTTTCAAACTTTTTGATCATGCCACACAGTAAAAAAATTTTAAATTGCAACTCACTGCACATTGGTGGCCCTGGTGGCGCAGCGGTTAAAGCGATTGACTGCTAACCAAAAGGTCAGTGATTCGAAACCACTAGCAGCTCCCCGGGAGAAAGCTGTGGCAATCTGCTTCCACAGAGATTTACAGCCTTGGAAACCCTATGGGGTCCCTATGAGTCAGAACTGACCTGATGGCAGTGGGTTTGGTTTTTGAGTTTGCACACTCTGATCTTTTTTTTTTTTTTTTTCCACTCTGATCATGCAACGGTTAAGTGCTCAGCTGCTAACCAAAATGTTTGCAGTTCAAACAAGCCCAGCGGCTCCACGGGAAAGAGACCTGGCATATGCTCCCATGAAGTTTACAGCCTAGAAAACCCTACGGGGCAGGGACTTCATCTATTTTATTTACTGCAGTCTCTCCAACAACTTTTAGTTCAAGGAATGAGTAAATACACATAAACGAATATCAGTAATGACTGTAACGAGACTCTTCCTGAGCATTTTAGTCTCAGTACAGCATGAACCTCAATCTTCATAACACCATTCTTTTTTTTCAAATTAATGAACCTATTTTAAGGATCCGCCAAAGTGTAAATTAAATTGGAGAAACAGAATAATCTCTATGAGCTGAATGGGAAAAAGTATAACTGAAATCTAAACAAACCTGTAAATAAAGCATAGAAGTTTTGATGTGTATTGATATTCAGACAGGAGAACTAGGGATCTTACCAAAGTTTATATAGTTAGCAAGAATATATATACATCAAGAAATTTATAGTCATGGATAAGAGCTCAGACTCTTGAGCCAGACTGAGTTCAAATCCTGGATACGCTGTAGCTGTACAAAATCTTTTTTGTGCATTAGTTTACTCGTATATAAAATGAGTATAACACTATCTACCATACAGTGCCTTGTGAGAACAGTATCTGTGACATAGGAAGCCCTTAGTAAGTATTCATTATTGTTATAGTTGTTGTGCCATCTACTCAATTTTCGAATCATAGTGACCCCATGTGACAGAGTAGAAAACTCCATCACTATTATTATTTATTTATCCCCAAATTCCTAATCCATTAACACTATTAAAAAAAAAAAAAAACTTTTGATGGACAAAACCCAAACTATGCTTTTTATATTTCCAAACTTCTTCCCAGGAGAGGTAAGGATTCATGTTGAACTAAGAGGGTCATTTTTCAAATATGGGGGGGGGCGGGAAGTGTTCTCAGGTTAAAACCCAGGGAGTCACAAATGGTAGAATATAAAAGTGAAACCCTTAGTCTGCACATACTTTTTTATTATACAAAATAAATAGTTTGACACAGTTTACAAGTATAAAGATTTTATAAGTTAATTTTTCCTACAGATTAAAATTTAAATTTAAACTGGTTTAAATTCCCTCCTATATCAAGCTCTCAGCATTATCAATGTAAGAACTTAACCTGTGTTTTATACATTCCACAAAATGACACTAATTATTTGGTTGCAGAATCCCATTCATTCTTACAATACAGATTGAAAAAAAAAAACAAAACCTTGTCCCTAGAGATATACGTAGCAGCAAATTACTTTAAACATTAAAAGTTGAAAAAGGAAAAAAAAATGAGTTTCTTCAGAGCTCATTACATTATGTAACGTGAGGACAGTTAAGTCCTCAAGAACAAAATCCTATGATTAAATTAGATGTTTTCTCATGTGGAAAAGAAGTATTAAAGAAAAAAGTTTAAAAGTAAAAAGCTTACAGTAACCTTAGCCATAAGGGAAGTGTGTCAGCTTCTCACTGGAGAATCAGGGGATCATGTTACCATGGTATCATAATGCTTGCCACTCAGCCCGACCTCATAACTAAGAGATCCACACTGTGAATGCTAACATGTTTGAAGCATCAGCAGGACTGAAATAAAATTACTAAATTCCCACAACAAGCAATACTGGTGCCTGTTTTGATCTAAAAGCTTTAAATCCCTGCATTCCAAGTGTTAATCATAACAGAATTCATTAGGCTGCTTCGAATGCTTGAGGATAAAAAACAACATATATGCAGGGAACTATATACCACAATATATACAAGGCACTGGGTTTTTTTTTTTTTTTTCTTTTTTATATACCACAAACATTTCCGTTGCCTAGCCCCATAATTTGTTAGTGTCAAGGTCTGTTAAATCTTTGCTGTTAGGAAGGCCAACTGGATACACAGGATTTATACTTATTTCAAACTGCAGGTGAAGATGCAAAAGCTACCAAGTAAAAACTTAATGGGAACACTACATGGAGTAGAAGTGTAAAGAAAACAAAAGCAATGATCAAACAACTCTCAAATCTTGATATTTTAACTTATTTTTGAAGTTAGACATCTTAAAGTGATACTTTTGAGTATAACTCAACACAATTGGAAGTAACAAGTATGCTAAAAGCAATACTTAGTGTATGTACCCCATCAAAGTTTAAAAAGCAAAAAAAAAACCTCACAGCTTAATGCTTGATTTATTAAATATGACAGCAAAGCACTCAGTTATTGTGTTTTAACAAAGAATTTATTTTCACAATATTTAAATGATGTTCACGTTTTAAACTGTCATGTATCTAGTTCTTGCCAGCTTTTGCATTTTCTCCTGTCAACAGTTTCTATTGAAAACCTTAGGAAAAAAAATTAGAACACTACTCTCTTTATTAATAATTTAACCCAAGATATATTATTAAATGCTGGCAATCCCTTGGTATTCAAGAACAAGGGATGGGATCATGGCACTAAGGGATCATGGCATTAACGGATCCTAGCATTAAGAATAAAGGGGGAAAAAAAAAGTCACCTAATTCCAAAACTAGGTAGAAAATTGAGATGGGAAATATTTGTACTTTGATGCTAAAAAAATTTTTTTTTAAGTTCACGCAAGTTAAAACCAAGCTTTCTATCTTAGTTAAAAAAAAGAAGAAGAACACCGTTTTGACGGTGTAACATAAGCAAATGGCCCAAAATGAGGCAAGTCCTTTGGAGCAACGGTTAAGTAGTATTCACATACCACTGCTTTCTCCAATCAGGAAGGGCTGAAATGGAAAACCAAGTGTCAAAGAGAAAAAGTTAAAGCGTGATCTCAAAAGCCTTGAAACTACACTTAAAAGCAAACGCTCAGAGACCTCATACAGCTTCTACAATTGGAAGCTGCTCCTTTTCCCCACCAGCAGAAACCATGGGACCAGGGAAAACTTGGAAATGCCTAAAACTGAGAAGGGGCCCGAAGCCCTCCGCCCGTACACCCAGGACCCGTGTCTAAAGACGCCAAGACGGCCGTGGGGCTGGAGAAAAATCGGGACACTGATTCCACGCCCTCACCCTTCCCGCCCTTCCCACGCATCCTCAGCCCTGTCGACCCCCGACGCCAAGAGCAGTCATTGAAGGGTCGCGGGGGCTGGGGAGCCGGTGGCCCGAGCGCCCTCTTTACCTGGTCGCAGAGGCGGCCAGGCAGGGAGGGTGCGTGAGCGTGCCGGCGACGCGGGCTGCCTGCGCCTTCCCGTCCCGCCCCAGCCGAGATTCGGAGGCCGCTTCTGGGAGCCGCCTCCCGCGAACCACTAGCTTCCACAAGGGCCCAGAAAGAAACAGCAGGCCACGCGTCTGGGCAATACCGGCGTTAGCCGTCATTCATAATCCAGCGGACCGGAAGAATGGGTGCGTCACTTCCTGCTGTCGCACCGTCAAAACGTCCCCCCCTCGGCCCTGCTGCAGGAACTTTCTTTTCCGGCTCTCAGAGTCGGCTGGCGCCGGGACCGGTTCCGAAGGAGCTACCAGGAACGGACGGAGCTGCTGGGCGGAACGGTGAGTTGTGACGACCGACCTCACTCCCACCCACCTGTGGGAGGCTCGAGACCCTCGCGAGGGTTGAGGTGGGAGAGTAGCACTGTGGGTTTTTAATTTCCCTCCTCCTGACAAGGAAAACCTCGTGATTTGCCGGCAGTCGCATGCCCCAAGCCCACCGTTCTGCCTTTTCAAGGAGACTGTGCTTTCTCCGAGTGTGTTGTGAGCTGGGGCATGCGGACTGAGGACTCGAACCCAAGGACTAGGTCCTTGGAACCCTATCTCGGACCTTTCTCAGGTTTTGACGACCCTCCGTACATCGCCCTCATTTCGTCTCTCTTCTTCTTGGCTCCCTGTCAAGGACCTGCCCCCGTCCTAGGCCTTTGGTGTATCATACTTTGGGCAAAGGACTGGCATCCCTTTTCTAAGTGTCTGCTGTTGCTTTACCAGCTCCTGTCCCATCTGGTAGGTTTGGAATCAGGGCCTTACCGCCTGCCCTGCTTTTCCAGATGTGACCCTTAGGTATCATTGTGACCCAGGACTGAGAACTCAGTGGAGGAATGAAAAACATAGCATCTTTTGAAGGATGTTTTTGAAAAAGGTTGCAAGAGATGGCAAAGACATGAATGGCAAAGGCTTCTAGTGCTGTTTTGAGATGGCAACCATAATACTGCACTCGGCATGAATAGGTTCAGTTTCCTTCATCTGGTGCACATTCAGAAAGCAACTTTGGAACTTCTTTTGGGATGAGGCAGGTAGGCTGAGAAACAGGATCTAGAGGAAAAGCATATATGTACATTTTATATTTATGCATGGATACCTAGTTTTGATTGGAGAAATCACAGAAGCCCTAAAAAAAAAAAAAGTGACGTTTATGTAAAAACTTAATTCATTTGTTTAATAAATATTTTTGAGCACCTGTGAAGCTCCAAGCACTAGGGATGCTGCTAACTGAACTAAACAAGTACCTGCCCTCACAGAGCTTATAGTCTAGCAGGATTAATGAATTTAGACCAGGTGAAGGATGGGAACAAGAGTTTTGCTGTCAGGAACATTGTACAAATCCTCAGTAATGAAAGAGGTATTGATTTGTTTTGATGCTTGGTTTTTTTTTTTTTTTTTTATTGTTTGGAGGGGGTTTGGGTTTAGGTTGCATTTTTTGTTCCATTTTGCTGGAGAGGTGTTGGAAATGGTTAGATTTGTGTTAACAGTGTGACAAGAACATTATACTTTCATCTCTTTATTCAGTAAATGTCAGTGAAAAGATGCCAGTTGAAAGAGACTGAAACGAAGATGGAGTAAATAATCCATATCTCAAGGTTACAAAGAGGGCATGAAGAGATGGGATCCAGAACAAAGGTGACATTACATGGAGAGGTGGGGAGGAGGGACCTTCTCTTTTTTATCAAGTAGGGAAGAGGAAAAGGTGGGTGCAGGTACAAGTTGAAGAGGCTGATCACTATGGATGCTAAAATTGTCGAAGATGATGGAAGAGGAAGAGGAGCCTGGTGCAAATGTTCTATACAAGCGTAGATTTTAAGAGAAGATGTTGCTAAATGGTGGTCATGGAATATTTTTCTGAAAGCAGCAATATAAAGACTCTGTAGACCTCTTTTTTCTCTTGTGAGAAGAAACAAGTCAAAGAAACTATTGGAGAAGGTTGCAAGGGAGGTGGTGTCATCGTGGGGGGATAGTAAAGGAGTGCTTGAGGAAAAAGTAGAAAATGTAAGGGACTATGTTAGGAATAGTGCAAGGGCTAGAAGCTGATGGGTAGCTAGCAATGACATTAGTGTGGAGAGGAGGATGAAGGGTTGTACAGAATGAGTATTGGAGGGACTTGCAAGGGGAAGGTAGTTTGTACCTTAAAGCAGCCATTATGTATAATAGAGAAAGTGAAACTGTAAGTTGCTAGATAGGCTAGAGTAGTGACTACCAAACCTTTCTCATAACTTACTCCATGTAAAAAATGTGAGCACTCTTCCATATTTATATATTTACATTTACTACTACCACTTTGTATATTAATTTTTTTGAATAAAAAATTAAATATAGATAAAAGTTCTAATATTTTCTCCCTGTATGCCACTGTGGAGACCATTAGGCTAGCGGGATATGTTATTGGTTTAGGATGGGGTACACGGCCAGTTTTCTAACTCCAGGATTGCATAAAAAGAACTAACACCGAGGTTCCAGTTGGAATGTTGGTAGTAATGCGTGACTTCTGTAGACTTGTAATCTAGGTGCATGACTCTAGACACCTACACTGTACCATAAAGCTTTTATCTGTGACTGTAGAAAAGCCTAACAATAAATCTTTTGCTTTAGTTTTTTTAGCATAGAAATTTCGAGTAATGGTTGTTCTAGTGTATACCAGGATTCTTCTAGGTACCAACCTTTTGGTCAGTACTTCATGAGAGAGGTTGTTGTGAATAAGTAAACTACTGTCCCTTTCAGCTATATAAAGTAAGTCAGTAGAAAGACCAGGCTCTGTCCCCTGTTACACACCGGAGGATTGGCAGGTTTACCCTTTTTAATCATGGAAATTTTATCGAGGAGCTGTTTTCTTCTCAGAACATGTTTGGTGACCAGCCTTATGAGTAAATTTAAAAATAAGTTTTCTGTGTCTATCATATATATAGATAGTATGCATAATAATACAATCTTAAGAAGTGACAGAGTTTGCTTTTCAATTTTTTTTTAAACTCTTTCTAATACAACTGTTTGAGATAAGGTTATTTTCTTTCTAGTAGCGGCCTTTGAACTCCTTTTCATGGGTGATTCAGGGGCAATTTGGGGGCAGTAGGGTATCAAATACCATCACTGAAACTTGAAAAATAAAATAAAAGAAGCTTAGGAGAGTGTGTATTTGTGTGTGTTGTGTTTCCTGTCAAACTTGGAGACAGATGAAGGGGGAAGTAAGTGGGGGAAGGAACAAATAAAATCCATTTTCAGGCTGAGCTTTCCTATGCCAAGATTCAACCTAGAGGAAGTTTTAATGGCTTTATAAACCCCTGAAAATGGGAGATTACTGTGGAATTGCTGACAGATCCTCAGCTGTAGCAGTGCAAGTGTGTTGCATTATTATAATATTAACCTCAAGGATACAAGACGGATTTCAAATCCTGGTATATTGATCAAAGGGTGGAACACAAAGAATACATTTTGATTTTAATAATTCCTTGCCTGGGGAGGTGTTTGAAAAAATGACAGCCAGAAGTAGAACCACATGATAGCATTGGTATTAACTGAAAACAAAACTTTTTAATGTTTCGGAATTTCCTAAGCCTTTGTTGTATATCTTCATCTGCCTTGGCTATTCTTTAGGCTCCTTAGGACACAGGGCATTATCATAGGCCCTGTGGGGTGTATATACTTTTTTTTAATAGACATGGCACCATCCTCTAAAGACCTAGTTTTTTAAAACAGGTTAATGCATGAAATACTACAATCTAAATGTGATCAAATAAGGCTATCATTAGTATGTTTTCTGAGACATTTAAGATTGGGGCTGAGTATTAGGGAGGCAGAAAAAAAAAGTTAAAAAGGTAATTTAGGTAAATGCTGCAGCAGTGGTCTCTGTAGCTCAGAACTTAAGGCATCCTCTGACCATTGCCCTGCGGTGACACTGCCTCCCCCACATTCACACAATAAATCTTTGCTTTTGTCATGGAAATAAGATTTGGGAGAAGAAATTTTAATACATAGTAAACTTGACCTAAACACATCAAGTTCATGTATACTGAAACTGAAGTGTATCTTTTAAAGCAGAGATAGGAAGGGACCTTTGTGGCAAGGAGGAACTAACCTGGATTTAAAATTTCACCATGGATATAAACTGAAAACGCTGGTTGTTTCAGGGGAAAAGAACTAAATAATGCCTGTCAGGAAGAAGAAGAAAACCTACTTTTATCTGTAATAACCTTTGGGTTCTTTTGAATTTTGTACCGGATGCAGTATTACCTATTATAAACAAAAGAACCAAATAAAATATTGACATAGGTAATTGAGCATTGTCTTTAAATTACTTCCCTTTTCTCTCCCCCTACCCCTTTGCAGGTGTTTGCAATGGCTGCTGCTGTGAATTTGGAACTTGATCCAATTTTTTTGAAAGCCCTAGGCTTCTTACATTCAAAGAGTAAGGATTCTGCTGAAAAGCTAAAAGCACTCCTTGATGAATCCTTGGCTCGGGGCATTGATTCAAGTTACCGCCCGTCTCCAAAGGTATCTACATGAACAAAAAGCTTGAAAGTTTTGTAATGCTTGTAGTGGTACATTTAGACCGTCTCAACACAATCTGTCTGCCAAAATAACCTTTTCCTTGTGGCACAAAGAAATGAGATACTTGATTATTTTTTTTCTTCTTTCAAGTTTTCATAGTAGTGTTACACCACATAGAAAAGCAAGCTGGAGGTGGGGAAATATTTTGTCCTAATATTTTTTTGTATAGAAACTTACTTGTTTAAGACTTATTTTATTTTCCAATTCTTTACGATCAGAATCTTTTTTTTTTTTTAAAGCTGGTGAATGTAACCATAATTTACTTCTAATTATTCTTTTAAGGTTTTAGGGATAATAATAATAATAATGAAGTAAAAGGGCATGGATGTTGCAGCAAGATAAATTGAATATGGGTAGGACAATTTCGGAGCCCTGGTGGTGCAGTGGTTAAAAGCCTTGCTGCTAACCAAAAGGTAGGCAGTTCGAATCCACCAGTGGCTCCCTGGGAACCCTATAGGGCAGTTCTACTCTGACATATAGTGTCGCTATGAAGCAGAATCAACTCCATGGCAACAAGTTTGGTTTTTTTGGACAGGATTATTTAAGGAAATATGAGGTATGGGTGAAATATGAGAACTATATAACTCTAATCTTGATAACAACAAAGCAGCCAGTGGCAGCTTTATGTAAAAACAGTATGCATTTTGGAACCAGACAGATCTGTTTTAATGATGATAGATAATACATAACATATCTTAAGGACTTGCTGTGTACCAGGCATTTCTCTGAGTGGTTTATCTGTATTAATTAATTTAATTGTTACAGCAATTGTATTGGCATTATTTACCCAGTTGTAATTGGGTATTGTTTATTCTCCTTATTTTACGTTGAAAAAACTGAGGGGTGTAATAACTTCATTTCATCCAGCTTCTGTTTCTTTATTGGTAAAATGGGAACGATAAGACCTACTTTGCAGAGTTGTGAAAATTAAATGAAGTATGTAAATCACCTAGTATAGTATCCACCTGGTACCTAATAGGGTCTAAGTGAATGGCAGCTCTTATGTTCTCTACTATTTACTAAGACATGCTTTCACACCATTCTAAAGCTTTAGCCCTGAAACTTCAAGCCACCTGGGTCTGTGGACCTACAGCCCAAACCAAAATGGGACAGAGACAACTATCTACATAACTAGCTCAGTCTAATCCAGGATCTGAAGCTCAGGACAGGGCCAAGTCCTGGATTCAGTGCCTGAGCAAGCAGCCTTCAACACCAGCGCGAGTACTTCCGAGCTTTTTTATTGTCTTTTGATTAGTTGGACCATTATGATCCCATTTCTTCTACCCATTCTCATTCTCGCAGGTTCAGTGAGTTCAGATTGGCCAAATTAACACAAGTCTACAATACACATTATCAAGTTCATTCTGTACTAGGTATTGGTATTGTCCAAATAGGAAAAAACAATTATTACTGAAAAAGCAATATTTTGAGATTCTAAAACAGAAGGAAGTTCCGCTATTAAAGCACGTGAAAAATTTGTTGTGACTAAAAAGTCTGCTGACCTTAGGTTTTTAACTAGCGTTTACTTACTTTTCTTGGTCAGTGTAGAGAAAATATGGCTGTTTTTTAAAAGCACAGATTCATTTCATTTTAGCCTTCAGCTGAAAATGTCTAGCATTAGAATGGTGTGAGAAGAATAATTTATGCCAGTATTTCTCAAACTTTAGCATACATATGAATCACCTGGAGGTAGCTGTGTGCTTATAAATGTTAACAGCTTGCTCTCTGATTGTAGGTGCTACGTGAATATCGGTTGATATTTTCATTTACATTAATGAGTAAGGCACAGATGAAATATTGAAGTTGGAACTTAACTCATTCATCAACAACATGGGCAACTCCTTTGATGAATTTAAAACTAGAAGACAATGAAATTGTTTCCTCAATATTTTTGTATTACAGACTTGTTACACTTTTAAGTTAAATCTGCATTATTTAACATTTTCACCATCACTTTCTTAAGTCAACACCAGTGGTCAGCAGACTTTCTGTAAAGAGGGAAATAATAAATATTTTCAGTTTTGTGGGCCAGATGGTCTCTGTTGCAACTATTTAATTCTGCCATTGTGTTATGAAAGCAAGGAGCCCTGGTGGCACAGTGGTTAACCACTTGGCTGCTAACTGAGAGGTTGGTGGTTCAAAACCATCAGCTGCTCAGGGGAGAAAGATGTGGCAGTCCGCTTCTGTAAAAATTATAACCTTGGAAACCCTGTGGGGGCAATTCTGCTCTGTGCTGTAAGGTTGCTATGAGTCGGCATCAGCTTAACGGCAACAGGTATCATGAAAACAGCCATGACTATATGGCTGTGTTCCAATACAACTTTCTTTATAAAAACAGGCAGCAGGCCACATTTGGTTTTTGAGCTTCAGTTTGCCAATCCCTGGCTAGATGATGAGCACAAAAAAAAAAAAATCAGGCCTTGCTCCCAGTAGGTCAAGGCCTCATTCCTCATCCCTTTCCCTTCTCTCTCTTACTCCACAGTCTTACCTGCTATTGTGAAGTTGATGTGTATTATTCCCATTTATAATTTTGTACTTTTATGTATATGGTTTGCACTCAGCTACCAACCTAAAGGTTGGCGGTTCAAACCCACCCAATGGTTCTTTGGAAAAAAACCTAGCAATCTGTTTCTGTAAAGATTGTATGTATCCAAGAAACCCTATGGAGCAGTTCTACTCTATAACACAGGGGGTTGCCATAAGTCAGAATTGACTAGACAGCAACAGATTTTTTTTGGTTTATGTATTATCACAGAAAAATGGACTGCATGCAGCTATTCTAGTTTTATTTAGAATGGTGGGGAAATGCCCTCCTTTCAGGGGGACAAGAAACTACTATACGCACAAACTTTTTATACTATTAACAGAAGATAACAAGTGTCTATATCATCAAAGCTATAAGAACAAAGATTAGAAGATTATAACAAATGAAAAGACAAGCCAAAGACTGGGAAAAAAAATTTGCAAATTATATATCTGATATAGGACTTGTATCCAGAATCTATAAAGGACTCTTGAAACTTACTAAAATAGACAAACCCATTTTAAAAAATGGGCAAAAAAATTTAACAGACACTTTAACCTGTTGCTGTTGAGTCGATGAAGATGATAAACAAATGGCAAATAAGCACTTGAAAAAATGTCGTTAAAAAAACCAAACCGAACCAGTTGCTGTCGAGTCAGTGTTAACTTGTGATGACCCCAAGTATGTCCGTGTAGAACTGTGCTTCATAGGTTTTTCAATGACTGCTTTTTTTTTCCCAGAAGTAGATTTGCCAGGCCTTTCTTCCAAGATACTTCTGGGTGGACTCAAACTACCAACCTTTCAGTTAGCAGCCAAGCACATTGACCATTTGTACCACCTGGAGATTCCTACGTACCTGTTAGAATGTCTAAAATTAAAAAGACTAACCATACCAACAGTTGGTGAAGATGTGGAGAAACTGGTATTTTCTTGTATTCCTGCTGGAAATGTAAAATGGTACAGCCAACTTTTGAAAACAGTTTGGCAGTTTCTTAAAAAGTCAAACATAACTCTTACCATATGATCAAACCATTTCACTTCTGGGTATTTACCAAGAGACATGAAAGCATATATCCATACAAAGATTTGTATACAAACATTCATAACAGCTTCTATTTGTAATAGCAAAAAACTGCAAACAACCCAAATGTCCATCAGTAGATGATTGGATAAACAAATTGTGGCATATACATTCAATGCAGTCCTATTCTGCAAAAAGAACTATTAATATGCTCAACAACATGGATGCATCTCAAAATAAGTATGCTGAGTGTAAGAAGCCAGACACAAAAGAGTACATACTGTATGATTTCATTTAAATTCCTGGAAAATGTAAACTAAGGTATAGACCAGAAAACAGATCAGTGGTTGCCTAGGGTTGGGATATAGCTTCCCTAGAATGTATACCTATAAGAGTAATTGCAAAGTGCCACAAGGAAACATGGGGGATGGTGGATATGCTCATTATCTTGATTGTGATAACAGTGTAACAGGTGTATACATATGTCAAAATTTACTGAGTTGTATACTTTAAGAAGTTGTAGTTTATAAATTGATAATTCCTCAATAAAGCTGTTTAAAGAAAGCATATTGGTAGCAACATGCTCTCTTAATTTTTAACTGGAAGTTGTGTAGATTTATGATCTATTTTTTGTGGTGTATTAGTTTGAGAATTTACCCATATATTTTTATGGCACTTTTTAGGATGTGGAGCCACCCAAAATTTCAAGTACAAAAACTATTTCCATTAAGCCAGAGCCCAAAACTTCATCCAGTATTCCTTCTGGCAATAATAACGGCAAGGTCCTCACAACGGAAAAGGTAAAGAAGGAAGCTGAAAAGAGACCTGCTGATAAAGTAAGATTTTATTTTAATCTAATCAGAATAAATAGTAACTCAGTTGTTCCATAGGCAGAAACAATGCTTTATGCTTCCTTTTTTTATGTAGCAGTGTGTATAGATACATAGTAATCCCTCAGTAAATATATTTTGATTGCTATAGATGCTGACTTTTTGAGAAATGAGTAAAATTTAGAAACATATTTTTTAACCATTCACCAAAATCACTGTCAAATATTTGAGCCCTGGGGGATATAGGAATTTGAAGTGTAAACTTTAATCCATAAGTCAGAAACTGTAAATGGAGCGGTTGTTGGGAAGAAAAGATAAGCAGAAAAGAGTAAAGATGTAAACGACTAAAACTGAAAGTTGTTACAGAATGGTATTCATGAGAATGGAACCTGCAGGTAATTTTTAGATTGTCCATTTTAGATGATTTCTGTACATGGTAATTCAGACATTAGCAATTAATGAAAAACGGATTTAAAAAAAAAAAAAAAACCCTTTGGTGACTCTTGCCCTCTAGGTGTTTTCATACTTTTACTAAATATTGGCTGTTTATAAACTATATTACATTGTTTTCTATGCATTTAAATTTAAATAACCTCCAAACTTTCAGTTATTAACCGAGCGTGTTAACCATTTGCGCCACCCAGAGACTCCATTTCAATTTATGTAAGTTTATATAAATTCTATCATACTACATTTATCCTTTGGTAATTTGCTTTTTCTCCATTCATCTTTATGGTTTTGAGATTTATCTGTGTTGATGCATTAGATTAGCTGTAGATATTTCATTCAGTTACCATATAATGTTCATTCTATAAATAAACCAGTTTATCCATTTCTCCACTGATGAGCAATTAGACTATTTCTCTTCCTTCTCTATTATAATGGAATTGCAGTGAGCTGCTCTGTACATAGCTCTTGGCTCAAATGTTAATAGTTTCTCTAGAATGTATACCTATAAGTATAGGACATGTACATCTTCAACATTACTAGGTATTGCCAGTTGCTATCCAAAGTGGATGTTCTAAATTTATATTCCCACCAACTAAATATAAAAAAAAATATATAAGAATTCTTAATTCCCCACATCTTAATTTTTGCCAATCTGATAGGTGTATATATAATATCATTTGAGCCAGAATGAGTGTTGAAGCAAATACGGCAATGTGTTAAGTCTGGAGGGTTGGTAGATCATCATTTACCTCTTTACAGTGTATTTTAAATATTACCACAAGTTGCTATTGAGTTGATTCCTACTCATGGTGACCTTATGTGAGTTAGAGTATAGCTGTACTCCATAGGGTTTTCGATTTTTCAGAAATAGATCACCAGGCCTTTCTTCCAAGGCACATCTGGGTGGACTTGAACCTCAAACTTTTGGTTATTACCAAGTGTGTTAACCATTTGCACTACCCAGGGATTCCATTTCACATATTAACAGTTTACAATTATTTAAAAAATTTTAAAAACTTAATTAGTGCTATGGTTTCCCATTTTAAAGCATCGATAGGGAAAATAAAAGGCAGAAGTTAGTACAAATAAACCCATTGAACTTCCAGAATTCTTTAAGGGACAAGAGTACAGAGAGAAAAACAGATATATGCTAACCTATTCTGATTTATCTCTACCTTGCTGGTTTCGTTTAACTGACTGATAGTACATTAGTTATAAATCTTGCACAGATCTTTAGTGTGCACATCTCTCCTTAAAAACAAACACAAAAAAACCAAACCCTTTGCCATCGAGTCAGTTCTGATTCATAGTGACCCTTAAAGCTATATGAAAATATCTGTAAAGTGGACTCCGTCATTGCACACTGTCCATGTTGTCCATCTCTTGGTGATTTAAAGTTTATTTTGCTAAATAACTTCCCTGATTATTTTCTGATTGGGTGCTTTTTATAGATAAAATCAGACCTAAGTGAAGGAGTTGACGTTCCAAAGAAACCGCGATTGGAGAAACCGGAGGCACGATCTTCCCCCATCACTGTCCAGACGAGCAAGGATTTAGCTATTGCTGACCTTTCCAGCTTTGAGGAGACTAGTGCCGATGATTTTGCCATGGAGATGGGATTGGCCTGTGTTGTTTGCAGGTAAGTTGTACCTTGCCGTCAATTCCTTTATTTCTTTCTAAAGAACAGACAACCAAGAAAAAAAAAGGGAAGAAATTAGGTCAACTGTCTGATGTTTTATATTTTGTTTTTATTGTTTGGGGGTGCGGAGAAGATAAGTAGATTACGCCTTAAGAACTGCCCATTTAGCAATTAAACTTTTTTAAATTGCCAAATATTTTATCTTCCTGACTGTGATTCCTTTTACCTGTTAGGTTATAGTAACGTTTTCTGAATTCTTGAATTCTGGAGGGAAAGCCATGATTGCTTTATTCTTTAGTGAGAAAGAGTCTACTCAGCAGACTGAGTTATTTCAGTCTTTCTTTTTTAGAAGTCTGTGTTGCTTTTTTATTTCCTGAATTGTTAGTGCTTATAAAAATGAACTGTTATATGCCAGTTCCTAAAACATCATTAACTGTTCGTAAGGGTAATGGAAACAAAAGGAATGGATCGTGTAGATTATTCTCAGTGTTATTTGAAACGTGGGTGCTAATTATAAAAAAATTGATAATTCCATTTAGTAGAGGTTGCATCTTAAAAATCGGACACAGGTAGATTTTAAACTGCTTGAAGCCAAGTGTAAAGTTTTTAGTTGTTAATGGCTTTGAATGCCTAGCACAACAAAAAAGGTGCTATCTTCGTTGCTATTTTCTTCATAAAAGTGTTAATTCTGGGGCATTGGAGCTGAGTGAACAACTATATGCTTTTGTGAACCTTACAGAGAATGAATTAATATGCTTCTGAATAGGGATCATGTGTTAGAATGCCATTGATTTCACATATATTTGTTTATTTCACCCTTTATTTATTGTGAAGGATGTCACTTTATAAATAAAAAAAAAAATGTTAAAGTAATAATGGGGAGAAAACTAGTAACTGATTTCTCCATCAGAGAGTTATGATTATCTACAGCTATGATGATTGCTGGATAGAGAAATTTCTGCTTTTTTGATACACATACACCTACTTTCTGTTCACTGATCGGGCATTTATTGGACATTATTTCTCTGCACAGTAATATACTTGGCACGATAGCTAATTGGGCCCAGTTCCCACCCTTAATTAATTCATGTATTAATGAAGAAGATAGAAAAATGCACAGGTAACTAGCATAAACAAATTTAATACAGGTACAATGAAAATGCTATGGGACTATTGGACTAGTCAAAATCTACTTTCTGGAAGAAAGAAAAAAAATGACTGAGAAATTACAAAAAGAATATAGCCAAATTTAATTATTAAGATAACTTATCATAAGCTTTAAAAGAAATGAACCGTTTATGCAGACTGTATGTAGGAATTTGTTTTTCTGTTCTTTGGTTTTCTGATTTTTTTTTTTCCTGTTCAGTATGTAAAACCTTAGCAGAACAACCCTGGTATGGCTTGAAATTGTTACATTTAAGAAAGTGTAATGTTTAATGGTATATTCCCATAGGCAAATGACAGTGGCATCTGGAAATCAACTAGTTGAATGTCAGGAGTGCCACAATCTCTACCACCAAGATTGCCATAAGCCCCAGGTGACAGATAAGGAAGTGAATGACCCTCGCCTGGTGTGGTATTGTGCTCGATGTACCAGGCAGATGAAAAGAATGGTAGGAATTACATTGTTTTCTATTTTAAACAGTCTCTGTTTTTTTTTTTTTTTTTTGATATGTGCTTTCTAAAATAAAGATTTGAACATTTAAGACTTTAAAAAATAAGCTATGTAATCCTATAAATATTTTTATAGGATCATGTTATAAGCGTTTTTCTTTGTTTAACTTTCATTTTATTTGAATATAGACAAAGAAACAGGATTAGAGTCCCACAAAATATGGCCGTTACTTTCCAATATGTCAATTTATTTATAAACATTTAACAGTACTATAAAGCACTGTGGTGAGATACAAAGTCCCAATTTTTGTTGAGTCTGGTAATGGAATATAAGAAATATCTAATCCTGACACTTGAGCTTAAACCACCAAACTTACAAAGGTGTATTCAGAGGCCGTACTTATAGGTGCATCTCTGTCTCTTCATCGGTTTCTCTAGTCCTCAGTCTTCCGTCTCATTGTTTTTGGGTGACCATTCATTTCATTTTCTTTCAGTGTACTTTGTCTTCTTTTTTCTGCTCACCAACATAACTGCCTTTAATGTCACAGTGAACAGTGGTTTTCATTTATTATACTGCATAGCTTTCTTAATTTTATTCATTTAAAAAGTGGATAAATGAACTTAATAAATTTCCTTTTAAAAAAATCAAGAAGTTGCTATCTACTTCTTCCTCTGCCAGATTAAGTGTCATGCCTTGAGTGTGTTGTGAACTTTTCATGTTTGTATGTGTTTGTTTCTCACCTTCTTTCCTTCATCACAGATATGTTTTATTCTTTATCTGCATTGCAAAGTAAATATCTCACCTGTTAATCAGTTGTGCCATGTCTCATTCATTGTCATATCACCAGAGCAGAGGTCAGGACTGGACACATACTGCATCCTGTTGTACTCAATGTAAGGTAGAGAAAATGGAGGAAATGTGAATTTGTACCAGAAATTAGTGATCAGCAGGTTCAGTCCCTGTATCAGAGAATCAAACCATTGAATGGGTAGCTATGGCTAATGTTAAGACATGACTATACCTAGAGTGGACCAGGAGAGATACCAAAAGGCATGATCCAAAGTGAACCTGAGATGAGGATCCAGTAAACACAAGTTTAATCAGAGAAAGGAATTTGGAAACAGTGGGGATACTAAATCCAGTAAGTCTAACCAATTGCTTAGAATTATTTAGTGAGTTTCTCATATCTTGATTGGCTCTTGCTCCAAGGAATCTCAAAGATACTATAAACAACACTCAACATCTTCTTCTTGTACTTATTTCTCCACTGGGGCAGGTTCTGCCGTGTGAAGTAGTTACTCAGTGAAAAATTGTTGTGCCTCTGTTGAGCAACACTGAGTTAGCGGTAATGTATACCTGATTTCTTAATATTGTCACCAAAGGATGAAGGGTTCTGGTATTTCTTGCTCAGTTTTTAAGATGGTTAAGTGAAATAGAGGGGGCAGGAGAAGACCCAAACATGATTCTCCCAGGCAGCTTCATTGTAATGAGTCATTGCATAGAAATCAGATTGGTCTTCAGAGCCTGGCATCTAGAATGGTAGATGTTGGTGGGGGACAGTGCACATTTGAAAGCCTTGGTTACAGAATCATGTATTTCTTGATGACTAGGAGGGCTGCATTCTCATAACATGGTTCTGTGGTAGGAGGTAAGAGGCCCTCCTTTCCTACTGGTAAGAGGTAGTGTTACTGTAGGCAGTCATCCTGCATCCTTACTAATATTCTTGATCTGCATGCTGCTTTATAAGTGAAGTTTGAAGGTACATGTACTTTGGTGGTGGAAGGTCTATAATGTAAACAATGGGATGGGTTGAGATTGGAGAATCAAGAGTATATAGTATGGCAAACCATAGCACAAGAAGACTACACAAGAAGGTGCTAATGGAGATAAAATAGGCCAAATTCTGGCTTCTAGAAATTGGGACAAATTATTAATAAATTCCCTGGTATAGCACTGCATGATCTTAGGAGGGCTGTCAAAGACAGTGGGATGGCTGGGAACATCTTCCCTATCCAGGGTTCAGTTTTCCTATCCTGCGTAAGTAATAACGATGAATAAGTGGTAACTCCTCTTGTCAGCTCTCACTGTGTGCCAGACACTATGCTAAACTCATAGTCATAATTCATTCTATAATCTACCTTTGATGCAAGTGAAGAGAATGAGGCTTTTAGAGATTTACATGTTTTACCCAAGGTAACATAGCAAGGAAGGTAAGCTGGAGTTTAATCCCAGGTGTGTTTTACTGCCAAAAGTTCTGCTCTTAAATACTACACTATCCTGTCTATATAGTTATAATTATAAAATACTAAAGAATAAACTGAAAAATGAGGAGAGTTTATAAGAAAATTTAGTCAAGTGCCTAGTTACGAAATAAAGGGGAACAATCAGTTATTTTTCAAAAACTAAAAATATTTGTAAAAGAACGGTGGATGCAAATTCTTTGGTAACACAGAAATTTGCATTCGTGAACTTTCCCTAAGGTGAGCTATATTCACTGTGCCTAGTTCTATAGTACTGAAAACCTCACAAACCGTTCATCATTTATCACTAGTTTTTTCTTCCTTGCCATTCTGTATTTAAAACTGTATAATTGATCAGAACTATGGTAGACTACCTTTTAACTCACCCTCAGTTACCCATACGCCTGGAAAACTCCTAAGTCTTTGACCAACCATAGTGAAAAATAAACACACTTCTCTGATGAGCGAAGCTAACTGGTTATACATAGTTCGCGATTTTCCTTTTTTGAAACAATTTGGTTTATCTTGTTAAAATGGTATTTAAACAACCCTAATCTGCATGGTTTCTAAAGCTTAATACTATATTTACTGTTTATATATTATGTTAATGAAATCTGTGAAGCAGTAACTACAATGATGATAAAAATGGTTTGTTCAAGAGTCTATACTTTTGATGTCATCACAGTATTTTTTAAATGTTCGACTCAGTCAGTTTAAATGTTCAGTTCAGTCAATGATGAGTACCATGATAAAATTTTTATTTTTTTATTTTTATATTTTTGTACATTCAATTAAGAGATCTTTTATCTAATTTAAGACACTGATTTCTTTAGGCTCAAAAAACTCAGAAACCAGCCCAGAAACCAGCCCCTACCGTTGTTTCTGTAACTCCAGCTGTCAAAGATCCTTTGGTTAAGAAACCAGAAACTAAACTAAAACAGGAGACAACTTTTCTGGCGTTCAAAAGAACAGAAGTCAAGGTATAGTACATTCTATTTGTATCTAAGTTTGCATCTCTATTTAGTTTGCTAAAAGTTGCTTGATAAAAATTTAATGAGAAATTTTATGTACTAAATAGCTGTATTTTGGAAATTAAGACTGCATTACTGTTAACATTAAATAGAAAGGGAACATTTACACAATGATTTAATCTCTGACTTTCCTATGTCTCTTTTTATCATAAATGGGAACTGTCTGTAAACATTCCAAGATGATATTCATCATGTAGTCAGACATTTCTTTAGTTAAAAATAACCCGTTGCTGTCAAGTTGATTCCAACTCATGGTGACCCTATGTGTACAGAGTAGAACTGCTTCATCTAGGGTTTTTGAGGCTGTACCCTTTCAGGAGCAGATCACCAGGCCTGTTTTCTGAGGCGCCTCTAGGTGGGTTCAAACCACCAGCCTTTCAGCTGTAGTCAAACGCAAACTGTTTGCACCACCTAGGGACCTTCTACCTCTAATTAGGAATTTGGCTTAAATTCTAAATACCTCTGCCCTCATTATCAACAATCTTGTTCCTCATACTACTGGAGCTAATTGGCCCTATAGCTTTTTTCTCCTAACTTACTGTCTACTGAAGATGGTTTCCTTGCTTTGTCTTATTTTTCCCTTTATTATCATGAACTTTCAAAGTACCTGTGTCTTCTACTAAGCGACCATATTTTCTAGTGAGAATGTCACCTTTGTCTTTACTAGGTTTGCATCCTTTAAATCACACTACATGATTAATATCCTGGCATTTTGGTATCATGGAATAAAATAATTTTCTAACTAATTTTATATAAAATACTTTCACCGAGTTTACACATCCCAATTTTAAGCAAAGAGCTAAAGATAGAATGAAAAATATTGCCCCAAATTCTCATAGACCCCAGAAAATTCTAAAGATATTATCTTGTCCAAGTGGCTATAAATAGCAAAGCTCAAGAACCTGATGCAATAATAGAGAATATGAATATAAAATACTCTGAGGAAGACAGTGATAATTTTATTGCAGACATTTTTTAAATTTAACCCTTATACTCTTACCAAGGAAGACTTGATATTGAAGAAGTTCCATTATTGATTTGTCAGTGTAGAAACTTGCTGAATTGGAATAGACGTAAAAATAATTCATTTATTGAAAGTAATTAGAGTCGTTATATTCTACATATAATCACCCTTAGGTAGATTTTTATGCTAACCGGTTACTACTAAAGTATATTTTTAGAAAATCCAACGTGAAATCATTTTATGGCAAATAAATTAAGGCCTTGGCTTGTCATGTTTATTTTGATGAAGGGTTTTTTTTCTTCGTTTTTAATAATTAAAGTGAATACATTTTTACTATGAAAAACTATTGTTACCATTCATATGTAAAAAGTGGAAATGATTTTCTAGCTAGAATAATGGTTAAGAAATTATTTATAGTTGAGAAATATATTTTCTCCACTGAAATAGTGAGAAAGTACTTGATCTCCATTGTTTGTATTATTTTACTTTATGTGTCTTGATAGTGTTAGAAGCCATCTGTCATCCCATTGCCAGGCAACAATAAGCCATTAAAGTAAAATGCCAAACACACAGAACTTGCTTTCTTGTTTATATTTCTTAAGTGTTGGTCTTTTTAATTACTTCAGATGGGTTTTCTTTGTGAAGTTTGTTGAGAGATCATTTAGCCATATGGCAGACAGTTTTATGTTTAATAGAATAGAAAAGAAAAGAAAATTAGCTCTTTCCTAACTGAAAATTTAAAGTTTACTGCACCTGCATCGTTTTGCTTTCTTAACTAACTCTCGTTACCTGTGTGCGTTCCTCTAGGAATTTATAACATGTAAAGTGTTTTTCTTTTCTGGATAACCTTGTAAGGTAGTTGTCATATGATGCTACTATAAAAAGTCCTATCATTTTTTCAAAATATGTGAACAAATATCTAGACCACTCCTCTTACAAAATAAAGATCTCAGAGCACTCTATTTTTTTTCAATTGTACGTCAGATGAAGGTTTACAGAACAAACTACCTTCTCATTAAACAATTGGTACATATATTGTTTTGTAACATTGGTTGCCAGCCCTGTGACATGTCAACACTCTCCCTTTCTCGACCTTGGGTTCCCTATTACCAGCTTTCCTGTTCCTTCCTGCCTTCTCCTTTTTGCCCCTGGGCTGGTGTGCCCATTTAGTCTCATTTTGTTTTATGGGGCTGTCTCTTCTTTGGCTGAAGGGTGAACCACATTGCTGAGCTGTGAGGGTGTCCAGGGCCCACACTCTCAGGGTTTCTCCAGTCTCTGTCAGGCCAAGAAGTCTTGTCTTTTATTTGTGTGTGTGTGTGTGTGTGTGTGTAAGTTAGAATTTTTTTCTACATTTTTCTCCAGCTCTGTTCAGGACCCTGTATTATGATCTCTGTCAGAGCAGTCAGTGGTGGTAGCCAGGCACCATCTTGTGCTAGTCTCAGTCTGGTGGAGGCTGTAGTACTTGTGGTCCATCAGTCCTTTGGCCTAATCTTTCCCTTGTGTCTTTGATTTTCTTCATTCTTCCTTGTCAGAGCACTCTATTTTGATGACTTTTCACACTGGTTAAACGTGTTTATATGCAGACAGTATTAAACGTTATTTTATTGGAGCCAGAAATGTTTTATCAGCTCTTTCAGAGTTTAGTCCTAAAATATGAGTAAATACATTTTAGGCATGATAACTGCCTTTTTTTTTTTTAATTGTAAAACTATTGTTTACCTATGTGTGAATGTGACACTTTCGTGACTCTTCTGAAAATATCAAGGTTGAAAGAATGCCGATGAGAAGTTCAATTCATAATTAAACAGAGGACATTTTTGTCCAATATGAAAGTGAAAAGAAAAAATGGTTCTTAGGTGAGTAACAATATATATTTGTATAGTGGCATCGGTATCACTGAGCTTCTCATTGACTAAGGAGGTTAACTGGGAAAGTTGAAGTGTTATACCCTTAGTCTGGGAGTGAGTCAGGTCTACCCAAAATGTCACTTGTGCAGCCTGTAAGGCAGCTGGTAAAATCCTTCATACAGAAACAGGGATCTTTCATGTGGTAGTTTCATGGAAACATGGACAAGTTGTGAAAATAAAGTTACGAGAACTTTTTTTTAATATATTAGAAGTATTATACGCTTGTAAATAGTTACCCGTGATTATCTGTGTATATTTTGAGTGCTGTTGTTCAAAATTTGGGGGAACTCTTTTTTTAAAAACTGGATCTAGAGTCTATGTATAGCTGTTTTCTTTCTCTCTCACACACATTCACTCAGTAAATAATTACTGCATTAATATCTTCATCTCTGGTGTCTTCTGAATATCCTTGGTACAAGCATTTTTGTCCACTAAGAGTAAATTTGATTTTTGGAATGAGCCACAAGTCATTTGGGGCAAAGTCTAAAAAATCAGTTGTTTAACTAGCTAGATAATATACATTTTTAGGTGAAAAACAAGTTATAGCAAATTAAATCTGATTTTCTTAGGTGCCTTACAACTGAATCTAAAAACAATTCCTAAAAAAAGAATTTCATATATATTTTTAAATCATTAGAACAAGAATATGGCATCTAAAAATTTCTGCTTTGGAAATGACAACACCCACTAGTTATGGATAAGCTTTGTTCTATATATAGTTTTTAGGTCAGTT
This sequence comes from Elephas maximus indicus, assembly GCF_024166365.1. Taxonomy (NCBI): domain Eukaryota; kingdom Metazoa; phylum Chordata; class Mammalia; order Proboscidea; family Elephantidae; genus Elephas; species Elephas maximus. The sequence continues at coordinate 46,048,263 of NC_064823.1, forward strand.
TCTATGAACCTGATTTTGGTGGGGTGATATAAATTTCTCAAATCAGTATAAAAAGAGTGTAAAGTTAAATTTGTGATACATTTAAGGGCTTTATGTAGGTGCTGATTATATTGGCTCTAATGAAATATTTAATATTTTTTTAGGCATCCACAGTTATTTCAGGAAATTCTTCTAGTACCAATGTTTCCTCTTCAGCAACTAGTGGCCTAACTGGATGGGCAGCTTTTGCAGCCAAAACCTCCTCTGCTGGTCCATCAACAGCAAAATTGAGTTCAACAACACAAAACAATAGTGGGAAACCTACTACCTCGTCAGCTAACCAGAAGCCTGTGGGTTTGACTGGTCTAGCAACATCATCCAAAGGTGGAATAGGATCCAAAATAGGTTCCAGTAACAGCAGTACACCCACTGTACCACTGAAACCACCTCCACCTCTAACCTTGGGCAAAACTGGCCTTAGTCGCTCAGTAAGTTGTGACAATGTTAGCAAAGTTGGTCTTCCTAGTCCAAGTAGTTTAGTTCCAGGAAGCAGCAGCCAACTGAGTGGGAATGGAAATAGTGGAACATCTGGGCCTACTGGGAATACCGCTAGTAAAACCACTTCAGAATCGAGCAGCTCCTCCTCAGCATCCCTTAAAGGTCCAACCTCACAAGAATCCCAGCTCAATGCCATGAAGCGATTACAGATGGTCAAGAAGAAAGCTGCCCAAAAGAAACTCAAGAAGTAATGTGACCAAGTAGGTTTTACATCACATTGACCAAAAGATGAAAATCTTATTATCAGGACAAAAACTGTAATAGACTCTAATTTAATAAAAATGTTCATAAGCGAATTTCTATTGTTTTTTACCTTTAAGTGTTATTTAGTAAAACTGGAAATCTTTTTTTATTTTAAATCTCTCTTTACCATTATTATTTTAACAATTGCAGAGTTTGTAAAAACAGTGATTAGAATGACTAATTCTTAATAAGAACTTTGATTCCAGAAAATTGATAAATATGCAAATTTAAAGAAAAAGAAATAGTTTATCTTTTAGCAAAGCCCCAAGAAATGATCATGCTGAGTAAGGTGCCTTACAGGGTGGCAGCGATGACCCACTATAAAGCTTTCTACTCCCTCCCAATATTCTGGTTGTTCAGTGTTCCTCCCCAGCCTCACTTCAATTGATTCTCCCTCTCCCCTCAGTTAATTCGTCTCCCCCTTTTTCATAATTGATTTCTCATATTCCTGTGTTTTATCTTTACCTTTTTTATCAGTACATATCAATTATTTAGGTACTTGTTTCTTCCAATTTTTTTTTCTTCCAATAGATTGTGAATTGCCTTTTTAATACAATATTTTTCCCACATGCCAGTGCAGCATGTGCTTTAGTCTGTACTGAATAAACCCTGAATTTTGACTCATTCTGTTTACACACATCCTCTGAGAATTCTTGAGAAAAACACCCCTTCTCCAGAGTCTTTGTGGATGGATGATTTCTGACTTATTTACACTGACAGCCTCCTCCCTATGATGAAAAGTCTCTTTCATTTTTACTGCCAAAAAATGTTATAGAATTTTACCTAATATAAAAGAATCTCCTATGTAATGGTTAATTCTTAAGGTTGTTTTGAATTATGCGTGTGGCCACTGTTAAGCCAGAAAGTGTGAAGGATCTTGGTTGTTGCCCTACTTGGCAAGCTAACAAATGAGCCTGCCACAGTTTTACATGTATGTACACACATATATATACATTTACATATACATAGGTACATATACAGCACACACGAGGCTTTCTGGATTAGGGAAACAAGTTTATTACTCAGCAAAATGCAGCAGCCAGAACAATAACTTAGCACTAATTGCTGGAGCCCTGCTGTCCAAGGTGAGAGCCAGGTGTTAATCTGTGCATGCAATGGGCTTGCATCAAAGGAAAGGAACTGCAAAATTAATCTTTTATAGGCTGCTAGTATGTTTTATAGGCTGCTGCTGCCCATCTTCCCCTCAAGAAAGAGATTATTCATTAACATGAATTTTAAGTAAATATCTCCAGGAAGAGGAATGAGAGGGCTTTACATCTCCAAATCTCTCCAGAGGTCTCTGTCTTTAGGGAGACACCATTTCTAGCTTCCAAGGCCGTCTGTTATACAAGCATCTTTGCAGTACCCTTTGCTCAGGCCAGGATCATGCAGAACTGTGAAATATTCATGAAACCTTGTCTCGCACACGTGTTAGCCATTACAAAAAGTATGTTGTTATTCAAGAATGCCTCATCTCATCCAGACACTGGAAGTGCCAGCAAATTCCCACATTCACAAGACTGGGCAGCCTTGTTCCATCAACCTTAATGTGTGCTATGGGTGGTGCAGTTATTAAATCTTCACTCTATGAACCTCTAATCTCAAATTCTCTCCACTAATTCCCAGATTTGTCTAACATCATCCTAAAATATATTGGTAAACGATCTCTGTGAAGATAAAGCTATTTAAATTAAGCTTGGTCTTTTTCTCCAGAAAGTGCTTTAAATTCTTTTAAATAATGACACTAAATTATTCTTGGCATAATGGAATCCAGGACTGAGATAATCCTATTACATGCAGGGTAAACTTCTATTTACATTTTTTAAATCTGCCTGCAAATGTTTTTGTTTTGAGAAATAAGCAGCAAAACATTTCTGTTGATAAAACATCAGTTTGGCATGTGCCCCAACTTCCTCTTTATTGGAGAAGTTTAGGGTCAAGAAGACCAAAACAAAACAAAGAAAAACATTGTTTGTGGTTCAGGGACAGTTTGGACTAAACTGGACAAAATGTCCTGATACAAACGTAGCTCAACAACTATAACAGTTAATGTACTGCCCACAAGAAATTAAAATGGTAATGCTCATTACAGTTTGCACATTGGCCCTTGAAATGAAGAATTTTATTCTAACATAACCCAAAACCACCCAGTGCCATCGAGTCAATTCCCACTCATAGCGACCCTATAGGACAGAGTAGAACTGCCCCATATAGTTTCCAAGGAGCGCCTGCCGGATTCGAATTCTATCATAGTTACTTCATATGCACTGAATAGAATTGAGAAGCAATTATTTTAATTTCTACAGTACTTCAGAGAGAACTTTGGAAGACTTGTGTAGGAAATGATTTTTCATTGAATGTGGCTCTTTGTATAGATAATATATGTGTATAAATGCATAGGAATATACATATACATCTATAATGTATATAGCTCAGTTTGGTATTTTATAAAGGTATATTTGCTATTAGAGTTTAATTACCTTCAAGTTATTCTTACACCTTGGATTTTCCATATCATGAAGTAAGCTACAAGGATTTTTAACTGAGCATATGATAAAAGTAGCCAGCTTAATATTATTTATCATTTTATTTATTTTATATGTGTTTTGTTTTCTCCACTAGAATTTAAATTTCATGAGGTCTGGATCTTGTTTTTGTCTTGCATGCTATTGTACTCCCACTGCAGTTCTCAATAAATATTTATTGCTTTATTAAACGAGTGGACAGGTAAGTGAGCCAATAAGAAAGCTTTTGGGATTTAAATTCGAATCCCATTGTAATTGAAATTTTATCAGTATCACTTTTCTGTTTTGCATATTTGGCTTTTTGTAAAATCGTTTAACCACAGATTTTAGTTGCTTAAAAAAAAAACCACTGGAAGAAAAATGGCCTTGAAGTCAGTAGACCTGGCTTTGAATCCCATTTCCTCCATGTGTTAGGTGTGTGATCTTCTGTTTCTTCTTTTATAAAACATAGATGATAATGAGATAAAATAGAAAGTATCTAATATTCAAAGGTTAGGTGATTACAACTCTTTAACCAGGATGTGATGTTGTTAGGTGCCATCAAGTCGGTTCCAACTCATAGCGAACCTGCACACAACGGAATGGAACACTGCCAGGTCCTGTGCCATCCTCACAATCATTATTAGGTTTGAGCCCATTGTTGCAGCCACTGTGTTAGTCCGTCTTGTTGAGAATCTTCTTTTTTGCTGACCCTTTACGTTACCAAGCATGATGACCTTCTCCAAGGACTGGACCCTCCTGATAACATGTTCCAAGTAAATGAGATAAAGTCTTACCATCCTGACTTCTCAGGAGGAATGACTGAGATCATATAAGTTATATTGTGATGGCTATAGGCTATATAAGAAGTACATCATTTTGTAAAAATAAATCTTTATTAATACAATAATTGTAAAAATTACACATGCAATTACAGAAAGCCGCATATTTACATAGCATAGTGTTATTTTTTTAATAAAATGAACTTTATTAAATTTATTAAAAATACATTCCCTAGATTTTTTTAACAAGAACATCTCATTCCAATATTTGCTAAAATGTGATTTGTTTCCCTGAAAAACTAAAAGGAATCTTCCCTGGATTAGAGTGTAGTATCTAAAAGCAGTAGCTGACCTACATAGCTTCAGCTTAAATTCTAGTGACCCTGGAGTGAAGATTTGTTATATTGGAATAATTTTATACATCACACATAATGTCTGAGTTTTTTTATATGTATGTGTGTGTGGAGGGTTAATAAAAAAATAGACTTTTAAAATAATAACATCCAATGTAAAGTCCAATATCTTTCCAGTCAATGAGATTTCATTACTTCCTCATCAACTGTGATGTAAATTTGTATGTCTAGTTTAGCTTGGATTTTGTAAGGTCTAAATGTATTAAGTATGAACAGTATTCATCACAGTGACAGGCGCTTAAAAGACATCTGTAAAAGCAAAAATTTTATTTTAGGCAAAACATGGGATGTACCAACAGGTAAAGTATTTCATGCAGTGCTTCACTGCTATAATTAACAATGTGCATTATATCTCTTCTGTACAACTCAACCTTCATAGAATTATGCTACTGAATACTAAAACAAGATATTTTTCTGAAATAGAATTTATTTTCAAATAATGACTTTGTGACTTTTTTTCGTGATTTAAGCACCCATAGTAATTTTGTATTACTGGACTAATTTTTTTATAATATCTAAACTTCATTACATGTTAGTTTAGAGCATTTGTATCTAAAAATAAATGCTAAATAAAAATGTGTACATACACTTACGTTTTTTTAAAAAAGAAAAACAGCCACAAAAAAAAAAAAAAAAAATGCCCTCTTCATTCTTGGTAAAAATACCTACTTCAGAGGACCCTATACTGTACTGTAACAGTTATAATAGGATATACAGAAATAATTACATTAGCATACCTAGCCTTAATTATAATAACATCATCAACAGCTTTGTCTTTTTAAGCTTCTTGCAAGACGTACGCATCTTATTACTATCTTGGGCTTTTATTTCCCTTAGGCCCAATAAAATAATGTCTGACCTCAGAATTACAATTATTTTAAAGAACATACTTAGGAAGGGTATTTCATAATTGTTGACAAAAATACCTAAATGGCATATGCAATGTAGCCTGGATTTTAAAAATAACAGTTTCATAGTAACGTGTGTTTACCACAATAGTGAACCACTGCAGTAGGTGGCGTCATTACAATTCTTGCTCAGCAGCTAACTGCAGCTCTGATTTAGTGGTGTGGTTTCTCCAAAGGTCAGACAGGAAGCATCATTCCTAGAACAGCACAGGTAGGCAAAGCTTCTTATATACATCTATCTAGTCACTTATTTCAGCAGGAAAAGCAGAGAGGTGCTACTTATTTCGTTCTTCATTTGTGTGGGGAGTATTAAGGTCACAACTTTTTTTTTTTTAAATATACTTTTAAAAAATTTCCCCACTATTTCAGTCATTGGGTTTGTTCACAGTTTACACAAATACCCAGTTTGGATTTTCTCTCACTTTACCCTAAGCAAACCAGAACTTATATTTCAAAATCGAATACAAAGGATCATTAAAAGACATACAAAGTCCCTGTATATCTAAAGAAGTGAATCTTTTAGTGCCCAATTCAAAATATTTTATGCAAAAACTTAGCAGTAGAATCTCATAAAACCATGTTTAGATGAAGAATTTCAGGAATGTTATCAAAATGCAAATTTTTCTGTCCTATAAATGTCTTACATGAATTTCTGTGGTTGTATATGACATATATGTAAAAGTCAGCATCCCTCTCAAAAGCAGCACTCTTCATTTTATTATTTGTATTCCTGAGTAATGTATGCAACACAATATACAATATAGGACCAAATAAGTCTTTCAAAGTAACAATTAAATCTTAAAATTTAATGTCATATTAGCACATTGCCAAAGGTCAATGAAAGTTCATCTTATTTTGGTTTTTAAAGGAAACCACTAAAGTTAAATTTAATCTGTTTTCTGTTCCAAAGTAGTATAAGTCTAGAATCTTACACAACAGTTCTCCCAGCAAATGGAAGTTCAGTGTCCCTGGACATTGTGTCATAACAAGTATTTCCTCAATGCCTGCCTTGTCTAAGTACAAATCAGCAACAAAAAATATTTACATCTTACCTAAGAACACAGAACACATATTCCCTGTTCATCATCCAAATGACTGAGCTATCCAAAAACATTTCCTCCTTGAAATATTGTTAGTAATTGTGTGGACTAGTTTTTAAATAATTTTGCTTTCCAAAATGTTTAAGCAAAATATGAATAATTAATAAACTTAGATATTTTCTCTAGGCTAATATTATGGAACTTTTAAATTCTTGTAGTCCTTGATTTTGAAAAACTTCTAAATGCTTAATGTGGGCCCAGAAGGAAAATGATCTTTTTCAACTTCCATTATTTGCATCATTAATTACTTTGCAGATAGCAAATGTGTATACTTCCAAAGAGTTAGCACAATATTTGGTTAGGAGCAGGGATCCAAGAATCAGACTACCTGAGTCACAGCTCTACCGTTTATTAGCAATGTGACTTAGGCTAAATAACTTAATCTCTTTGTGCCTCAGTTTCCACGTAATCAAATAAGTTACAACATGACTAGCATATAGTAAGTACTCAAATGTTAGACATTATTATTTCATGTTATTTACCTTTTTTTTCCCTTTTGGTCCAAAACTTATGTTCAAAAGAGGCTCTACATTAAAGACATCTAATTGGCTATTAGAGCCCTAGTAGCACAGTGGTTAAGAGCTATGGCTACTAACCACTGGGTTGCCAGTTCAAATCCACCACCACTCCTTGCAAACCCTATGGGGCAGTTCTGCTGTGTCTTACAGGGTCTCAATGGTTGGAATCGACTCGATGGCCATGGGTTTGGTTTTTGGGTTTAGTTGGCTATTAATTAATCAATTCCTATTCTCATGTGTATTTAGTATCCTCCCTGGTTTATGCACACATATGTATAAGGTATCTCATTATATAGATATATATATACCATATGTGTGAGTGTGTATACACACAAGAGAGAAAGAACAAAAACACTTGAGGCAAAATAATATAGTAAATTAAAAAACCTTATCCTTAGAACCAGCTTTTCGTGATGATAAAAGGTAACATTTAAGTCTTTTAAAAGATGTCTACTTTTAAGCAGTTGGTAGTTGGAGCGTGGCTGTGTTGCTATTTCTGTTAACTTTGTGTTTCCTTCGGTGTGTATCCTTCTTAATACATTCACGAAATAATCTTGTTAGGAGGCACCATTTTCCTTAAAACCTGAAACAGTATCAGTTCATGCAGCTGGGAGGTTTCTTGCTTCCTGGGTCTACTTTTTGTAATGTCAGTTGTATGAGGTAGTCAACAGCTTGGCAGAAAATAAAAGTCAAAGGCTTATTTTTTTAAGCATAAGTCATCTTCCCAAGGTAGTTAGCAGGCACATATCCTTTCTGTCCTTGAGCTTCAGCTAACCACCACTCTTTATTGCCACTTAGGTCACAAAATCTAAGTATATGGACTCTTTGGTACTCCTGAAGGCTGAGTTCATGGTCACTCCGTGCTTGGAAGGCATGAACAGCATAGAAAATCTAGACAAAAAAACAACATTGGAATCAAACTCTAAAAAGTTAGGCAACACAATAAAGCTTTCCAATTTTTTAAAAGCAATGCTACAGTTTTCTTATTTTATCAAAGCCACTTTGTCCAGCTTCTTCTGTTGGATTTTTTTTTTTTTTTTGCAAAAGTATGGCCCAGAAGAGAGTAGAGTGAAACAGGCATTTTTATATCTTGTTCGGAGGAGTCTGAACTGTGCTTGAAGGCAATTTGGCAGTTTCTATTAAAGCCATTTTTTAAGGTTAATTCTTTTGTAGTGGATAATAGCTCTCAGAATCTCTTTAGAATCTCAGAAATAGAAACATTTTGGCAGAGATTTTTGTACAACAGTGTTACTGCCATACTCATTTATAAGGTGGAAAGTGGGGGTAGGGAGGGTAACACTAAAGGTTCACCAAAAGGAGAACAGTTAAATTCTAGACCATCTTGTTGTTCTATCCTACGAATAGAAATTTGTAGTCACTAAAAATGGTATTTTCTGAGACTATAACATGGGCAAGTGTTTAAGGTAAAATATTAACCAGAAAAAAAAAAGAATATAAAATCGGTGATACAATATTAGCCTAATTTTATACAATAGGTTCGGTGAGTGGTGGGATATAAGTGATTTTCATTTTTACTTCTTTGTTCCTTTTCTTATTTTCCAAATTTTTATAATGACAACATATGAAATTTTTAAAAAGTTTTTTAAGTGACTAAAAAACCTAACAGAACATATTTCAGTCTAAAGGATTTTCCTCTGACCTCAAAGAACATTTTGTAATTATAAGATGTATAAGAGGCCCCAGAATAAGTGTTCTGTCCCTCTTCTGCTAATATCATAAGACTAGTAATAAAAAAGTATATACCTATAGTATAAAATCCAAGGAGCTCGACTCGACAGCACTGGTTTTTTTTTTTTTATATATAGTACAAAATTAATAAATTAAATTAAGGACAACACTAGAGGCTCTAACACGTAGCATAAATTCAATACAAACCATAAGTAAAAATGCACAAACACCAGACGATGAACTACATAACTGGGAGCTCCTGAAAATTAAACACTTATGGTCATCAAAAGACCTCACTGAAAGAGTAAAAAGAGAACCTATATATTGGGGAAAAAAAATTTGGCTACAATATATCTGACAAAGGTCTAATCTCTAAAATCTATAGAACATTTCAACACTCAATAACAAAAAGACAAATAATCCAATTAAAAAATGGGCAAAGGATATGAACAGACACGTCACCAAAGAAGACATTCAAGCAGCTAACAGTCATATGAGAAAATGCTTGCATCATTAGCCATTAAAGAAATGCAAATCAAAACTACAATGAGATACCACCTCACCCCGACATTACTAGCATGAATCAAAAAAACAGAAAATAACAAATATTGGAGAGGGTGCAGGGAGATTAGAACTCTTATGCAGTGCTGGTGGGCATGTAAAATGCTACAACCACTTTGGGAAACCATATGGTGCCTCCTTAAAAAGCTAGAAATAGAAATACCTTATAATCCAGCAGTCCCACTCCTAGGGATATATCCTAGAGAAATAAGAGCTATCACACAAATAGGTATATGCAAACCCATGTTCAATGCAGCATTGTTCACTATAGCAAAAAATGGAAACAACCGAAGTGCCCATCAACAGATGAATGGATAAACAAGTTATGGTACATACACACAATGGAATACTATGCAATGATAAAAAAAACAATGATGAATCTGTGAAACATCTCACAACATGGATAAATCTGGAGGGCATTATGCTGAAATAAATCACAAAAGGATAAGTACTATATGAGACCACTATTATAAAAACTCATTGTGTTAGGCTGGGTTCTCTAGAGAAGCAAAACCAATAGAGTGTATAAATAAATATATATAGAGTGATTTATATCAAGGAAATGGCTCATGCAGTTGTAGCAGCTGGAACGTCTCAAACCCATGTGTCAGGATAGAGGCCTCTGATTCCTGTAACTGCAGGGACTGGTGAATCCAAGATTGGAAGATCAGAGAGCAGAGCTTTTGCTCACAGGCTGCAAAGATCAACGAATCCCAAGATCAGCATGCAAGACCACAGGTAAGCTGCTACCTCAAGTCCTAAGAACCAGAGGTCAGAAGAACAGGAGCCAGCTGCAGATCCAGAGCAAGCAAAAGCCCACAAGCCTTGCCAGAACATCCACTGACATTCAATGCAGGCCACACACCCAAGAAAACTCCCTTTCAACTGACTGGCTACTCACAGCAGATTCCATCATGGAGGTGATCATGTTATATCAAATCTCATCACGGAAGTGATTACAACATCGTATGCCTGCCAAACTACATAATTGCCAAGTCACTGAGAATCATGGCCCAGCCAAGCTGACACAACCTTAACCATTACACTCATGAAAAGGTTCGCACACAGAAAGAAACAATCTTGAAGGCTATGGGGGTCGGGGGAGGCAGGGAGGGAAAAACACTAACTAGGCAATAGATAAGTGGTAACTTTGGTGAAGGGTAAGACAGTACACAATACTGGGGAAGTCAGCAGAACTCGTCCAAGGCAAAGTCATATAAGCTTCCTAGACACATCCAAATACCTTGAGGGACTGAGTTACTGGGGCTGAGGGCTGGGGACCATGGTCTTGGAGGACATCTAGGTCAATTAGCATAATACAGTTCATAAAGAAAATGTTCTACATCCTACTTGGGTAAGTAGCATCTGAGGTCTTAAAAGCTTGCAAGCATCCATCTAAAATACATTTATTGGTCTCATCATGTTCAGAGCAAAGGAGAATGAAGAAAACCAAAGACACAAGGAAAATATAAATTCATAGGACTAATGGACCACATGAGCCACAGTGTCCACCAGCCTGAGCCCAGAAGAAATAGATGGTGCTGGGGTACCAGCACCTACAGCCCTGACAGGGATCACAATAGAGAGTTCTGGACAAAGCAGGAGAAAAATGTACAGCAAAATTCAAATTCACACACACACAAAAAAGACCAGACTTACTGGTCTGACAGACTGGAGGGACCTTCAAGACTATGGCCCACAGACACCCTGCTAACTCAGAACCGAAGCCACTTCTGAAGTCCACCTTTCAGCAAAAGACTAGACAGGCCTATAAAACAAGCAGTAACACATTAGGAAGGTGCTTCTTAGTTCAGTCAAGTACAGGAGATCAAACGGGCAACACCTGCCCAAAGCAAAGACCAGAAGGCAGGAAGGGACAGGAAACCTGGACAAATGGACACAGAGAACCCAGGATGGAAAGGAGGAGAGTGCTGACACAATGTGACAAAACAATTTGTGTATAAATTTTTGAATAAGACACTACTTTGTGATGTAAAATTTCACCTAAAACACAATTTTAAAAAATAAACCAATTGACTAAAAACATTTATTCATTCACTCAATTAAATATCAACTAAGAACCAGATGCTATGTTTTCAAGGAACTTAACAAATCACCTGGGAAAAAAATCCAAAAAAAGAAAACAAACTACACATACAGATGATGTTTTTGTTGTCATTGTTACATGCTATCGAGGCAGTTCTGACTCGTAGGGACCCTATGTACAATAGAACAAAACACTGCTGGGTCCTGTGCCATCCTCACATTTATTGCTATGTTTGAGCCCACTGTTGCAGCCATTGTGTCAAGCCATCTCGTTGAGGGTCTTCCTCTTTTTTGCTGACCTTCTACTTTACCAAGCAATGATGTCCTTCTCCAGAGACTGGTCTCTCCTTATAACATGTCCAAAGTACGTGAGACGAAGTCTCGCCATCCTTGCTTCTAAAGAGCATTCTGGCTATACTTCTTCCAAGACAGATTTGTTCATACTTCTGGCAGTCCATGATATATTCAATATTATTCCTTAACACTGTAATTCAAAGGCATCGATTCTTCTTTGATTTTCCTTATTTACTGTCCAGATTTCACATGCATATGAGGTGACTGAAAATACCATGACTTGGGTCCTCACCATAGTCCTCAAAGTGACATCTTCGCTTTTTAACACTTTAAAGAGGTCTTTTGCAGCAAATTTGCCAATGCAATTTGTCATTTGATTTCTTGACGGTTGCATTCATGGGTGTTGATTGTGAATCCAAGTAAAATGAAATCCTTGAACTTCAATCTTATTCTTTGTTTATCATAATGTTGCTTATTGATCCAGTTGTGAGCATTTTTTTCCTTACGTTGAGATGCAATTCATACTGAAGGCTGTAGTCTTTGATCTTCATCAGTAAGTGCTTCAAGTCCTCTTCACTCTTAGCAAGCAAAGTTGTGTCATCTGCATAACACAAGCTGTTATTGATTCTTCCTCCAATCCTGATGCCCCATTCTTCTTCATGTAGTCCAGCTTCTCAGACTGTTTGCTCAGCATACAGTCTGAATAAGCATGGTGAAAGGATATAACCCTAGCACACACCTTTCCTGACTTTAAACCATACTGTATCCCCTTGTTCTGTTCGAACGACTGCCTCTTGATCTATGTACAGGTTCCTCATGAGCACAATTAAGTGTTCTGGAATTCCTGTTCTTCACAATGTTATCCATAATTTTTTATGATCCACACAGTTGAAATTGTAGTAGTGTTATATATTAAACATTGGCTATAGATTCCCATTAAATTGTACATTTAAAGTACAGAACTATAATGTATACTTTCAACATTTTAGATGATCATAGTCCAAAACCTGGGTCCAAAATTTATGATGAGCATAATGTTAGACTACATGTTAGAATTTTTCAACCTGTCATGGATTTAGGAGTTGAAGGATTTCTTACTCTTTTGAATATTTTCACTATTCTATGCTGTCTTTCTAACTTTAAATGTTAATGCGTTTTGGGCCAGACACATTAATTGTTATAAATTTGACCCATAATCATCTAATCCTCTTCTTGTCTTCCTTGGAATTTATTAAAATATATTTTATTGGTTGCTTCTTTGTACTCTGTAAAGTTCTGGTTCATTTTATGTACAATATTCTATAAATACAGCCTAGTTCTCCAGAGCATTTACTTTTTTTTTTTAATAACACTGCTGTATTACTGACTCATATCCAATTTATTACCAACTGTTTATAACCACCGGATCTTTCCCTGTGGTACCATTGCCAGTTCAGCATTCCCGTATTCTATATTTGTACATTTAGTTATTCCTCCCTTAGTGAATTCCATTACCTGTCTTCACTTAATCTTACTTTATTGATTTCACCCCAGTTCTCCAATTAACAACAAAAATTGTAATATATTTTAATCTTCATTTCCAAAACTAAAATGCTGTAAAACCAGCATTTACAGTATTACACGTAGCTCAGGGAGCCAAGATAGTTTTGTTGAAGAAAAAATGCCCATTTTTTCTCTCTCACCAAAGGAGCTGAGCATTCAAGTTCTTCAGTTAAAAATTATATACTTTTATTATACAAGTAATTTTGGTACAGAAATAATTTTAAATAAAGGTGCTTACCTTTAAGCAAAAAGAAAAAATTGCCCAACTGCTATTAGTGTCTTGTGTTTTTTTTCTTTCCTGTGTTCCTCCCTCCCTACCTCCCTTTCTTCCTTCGTACTTAACTACTTGAAGTAGTAATAAAAATGAAATTATATATAATTTTGGCAACAAACCTTTTTACTTCAAACTATATTTGAAAATCTTTTATGACAATAAGTCTTTCTTTAAAACATCATCTTGATGACTAATTAAGTACATTAAAATTCAGCCTGTCAACTTTTTGAAGCACTTCCTAAACAATGATGTATAGTAGACACATACACACATAGCATTGTCACCATAAGTGGTTGAAAAATGTAAAGATGAAGGATGAGACCATGAATTTAGGATTAGTGGCAAAACAACTTTTTAAAAGTAAAAAATGATATTATCCATATTATTTATGTGCAAAATAAAAAGAAAACTGATTCTCAGATGTTGAACTTCCCTAAGAAAATGGGTTTTAGCCTTTATTAAAGCTAGCCCTCTTTGAAAAATACCAAAGATTGCATCACATTATCACAACGGCCCTGCTTGTAAAACAAGGTACCTTAGAGACAGTGGTAGAAGGACCCCCAAATTCCCACTCCCTGTTATATATGTCTTACAAAATCCACTTCTCATAATTGTAGATGGAACCTGTGAATATGACAGGATTTCAATTCCATGAGTAGGTTATATGGCAAAGGTGAAGAGATTTTGCAGAGGTTCATAATAAGGTCCAAACGGGAGATTCTCCTGGGTGGGCCTTACCTATCAGATAACTCCATTAAAAGAGAGTCCAGGCCTTTCCTGAAGGGGGAGATTTAAAGGCATAGAGAGGGTCTGCTGCAGGCCTTGAAGAAGTAAACAGCCATGTTGTGAACTGTCTATAGAGAAAGACATGTGGCAAGAATCTGACAGCTGCTTCTAGTTACTGAAAGTGGTCCCTGGCTGACTGCCAGCAGAAAACAGAGGCCTCTGTTCTATGGGTCTAAGGAACTGAATTTTTCCCAACAATCATATTAGCTTAGAAGAGAACTCTGAGCTCTAGAAAGGAGCACAATCTGGCCAACATCTTGATTGTAGCCAAGTGAGGCCCGAAACAGAGCACTCAATTAAGCTGTGCCTGGGCTCCTGACCACAAAGACTGTGAGAAAATAAACCTGTGTTGTTTTAAGCCATAAAGTTTATGGTAATGTGTTATGCAGCATATAAAACTAATATAAATGATGCCATTATGATTTTATGGGCTAAAGAGGAAGTACATTAGAATGGAAGGCTTTTATTATATTCCTTGATGTAGTAAACAGCAGTTGCTATTCTTAGGTGCCACTGAGTCAGTTCTAACTCATAGTGACGAAATGCTGCCTGGTCATGTGCCATCCACACAGTCATTACTATGCTTGAGTGCATTGATGCAGCCACAGTGTCAACCCATCTGACTGAGGGTCTTCCTCTTTTTTGCTGACTTTCTACCAAGCATGATGTCTTTCTCCAGGGACTGGTTCCTCCTGATAACACATCCAAAGTAAACAATATGAAGTCTTGCTTCACTTCTAAGGAACATGCTGGCTGTACTTCTTCCAAGACAGGTTTGTTTGTACTTCTGGCTGTCCATGGCATATTCAGTATTCTTCTCCAGCACCATAATTCAAAGGTGTCAGTTCTTTGGTCTTCCTTATTTTTGGTCCAGCTTTCACATGCATATGAGGTGTTTGAAAATATCATGGCTTGGGTCCTCACCTTAGTCCTCAAAGTGACATCTTTGATTTTCAACACTTTAGAGTCTTTTGCAGAAGATTTACCCAATGCAATACGTCATTTGATCTTGACCGCTGTTGCATGGATGTTGATTGTGGATCCAAGTAAACTGAAATTCTTGACAACTTCAATATTTTCTTAGTTTATTATGCTGTTGCTTATTATTCTAGTTGTGAAGATTTTGTTTTCTTTATGTTGAGGTGTAATACATACTGAAGGCTGTAGTCTTTGATCTTCATTGGTAATTGCTTCAGAAACCCTGGTGGCGTAGTGGTTAAGCGCTACAGCTGCTAACCAAGAGGTCGGCAGTTCAAATCCACCAGGCGCTCCTTGAAACTCTATGGGGCAGTTCTACTCTGTCCTGTTGGGTCTCTATGAGTCAGAAATGGCTCGAGGGCAGTGGGTTTGGTTTTGGCTTGGTAGTAATTGCTTCAAGTCCTCTTCACTTTCAACAAGTAAGGTTGTGTCATTTGCATATTGCAGGTTGTTAATTAGTCTTCCTCCAGTCTTGATGCCATGTTCTTCATATAGTCCAGTTTCTCAGATTATTTGCTCAGCATACAAATTGAATAAGTGTGGTGAAAGGATACAACCCTGACAAACACCTTTTCTGATTTTGAACGCACAGACCACAAAAATTAGAAACAAAGGAGAAGGATCAGTAGTTGGAAAATATGGTCTTGGTGATAGAAACGACGCTGGAGATCGCATGATGCAATTTTGCAAGACCAATGACTTCTTTACTGAAAATACCTTTTCTTAGCAACATAAATGATGACTACATACATGGACCACCCCAGACGTAATACACAGGAATAAAATCGACTATATCTGTGGAAAGAGATGATGGAGAAGCTCAATATTACCAGTAAGAACAAGGCCAGGGGCCAATTGCAGAACAGACCATCAGTTGCTCATATGCAAGTTCAAGTTGATGCTGGAGAAAATTAGAGCAAGTCCACAAGAGCCAAAATGTGACCTTGAGTGTATCACACCTGAATTTAGAAACCATCTCAAGAATAGATTTGACCCATTGAAATGACCCAAGACCAGACAAGTTGTGGAATGACATCAAAGACATCAAACATAAAGCAAAAGGCCATTAAAAACATGAGAAAAAAGGAAAAGACCAAAATGGATGTCAAAAGAGACTCTGAAACTTGCTCTTGAACATAGAATGGCTTAAGTGAATAGAAGAAATGATGAAGTAAAAGTCTTGAACAGAAGATTTCACAGAGCAGTTTGGTAAGACAAATTAAATATCATGATGAAATGAGTAAAGGCCTAGAGTTAGAAAACCAAAAGGGAAGAACACACTTAGCATTTCCTAAGCTGAAAAAAGTGAAGGCAAAATTCAAGCACCAAATTGCAATATTGAAGGATTCTACAGGGAAAATATTGAACAACACAGGAAGCATCAAAAGAAGACGGAAGAATACAGAGTCACTGTACCAAAAAGAATTGGTTGACATCCAGCCATTTCAGGAGGTAGCATATGATCAAGAACTGATGACACTGAAGGAAGAAGTCCAAGCTGCACTAAAGGCATTGGTAAAAAACGAGGCTCCAGGAGTTGTTGGGATACCAATTGAGATGTTTCAACAAACAGATGCAATGCTGGAAGTGCTCATTTATCTACGCCAAACAATTTGGAAGACAGCTACCTGGCCAACAGGCTGGAAGAGATACCTATTCCATGGTTCTGAGACCACAATAAGTTCAGTCACCAATAACACCCATCACTGTGTGTCATCCAGTAAGCACCACCTTTCATTAAGGAAAATATCCCACTATAGATATTATATGTTCATATTTCTATTATCCATAAGATTCCTGATCTATGAGGGCCATCCCTGAAAATGTTGGAAACTTTGTATCCGAAAATCTTCAGGCTTTCTTGGGTGGGAGAGCCGATAACCAAGTTATGCCTCTAGGCAAGTGGTTTCTTACCTTTTTAGATGAAATTTTCCTTTTGAAAATCTGTTGAAAGCTATGGCCTAGGAAGATAAGGGTAAACTTCAAGGTAACCACAAAGAAAGTTAACAAACCTACTCATCAAAATAAAGACGAAAAGCATAATGTCTCAATAAAAACAAAATCTACAAAAACAAAAGAAATCCACAAACAAAAGGAACTCGCACAGGAGAGTAAAAGGATCAAAGAACATGTCAGTGCTAAAAAAAAAAAAAAAAAAAAGCACTACAAAATGACAGCAATAAACTCACACATATCAATAATTACACTGAATGTAAATGGCCTAAATGCACCCAAAAAGAGGCACAGAATGACAGGATCCATCAATATGCTATCTATGAGAGACAAACCTTAGAAACAAAGATGTAAATTTATTAAAAATCAAAGGATGGAAAAATATATACATATCAAGCAAACAACTACCAAAAAAGAGCAGGAGTGGCAATACTAATCTCAGATAAAATAAACTTTAAAACAAAATCCACCATTTAAGAGACAAAGAAGGGCATTATGTAATGATTAAAGGGATGATCCATCATGAACACTTAACCATAATAAACATTTATGCACACACACACAAAAAAAAACACCTATGTCTAGCTTGACTGTTAAACTTTAATGTTCAGGACAATTATATTAAAATTTTCCATTTTTTTCCAATTTATTGAATTATTATCTTGGGATTCAGGGTTTGCTAAAATGCTAATTCTCTGAGAAATCCCAGGAGTGAATTCCTGTATGAACACACTAACCAAGTATAATTTATGGAAGAATAAATCACTAGAGATGAATACATCAAGAAATGAGAAACTAAATTTTAGATTCATCAACCAATGGGATATTGAAGTCACTCAAGACTATAGCAGGGTAAAAGGTAGAAAATAGATGTGACAGATACTGATGTTTCTGTGAATGAGGCTAGTGAATGCAACACCTGTGGCTGAAAGCAGAGAGCAAGAGGATTGTATAATACAGTGAAACCTGTGAGAGCTGCAACTCAACAGGACTTCCTTCAAGGACTATCCAGGTCTCACAAGTTTCCCGCCTTTGACAGGGTGGAGTCTTAATTTTCTATCAATTGTTTTAGTGGGAAATATTTGAGTTTTCCTTCTCTGACAGGTTTCCCCTTTGCACAAGTTCTAGCTTTCACAGGTTTTATTGTACTGTGTTCCAGGAACTGTCCTAAAAACTAGACATATATGTCCCAAGAATAGTCAGTTATTAAGTGTGAGGGTTTGAGTTTAAGCTTTAGCAGACTGAAGGAGAGCTTAGGTGCCTAGTCATTATATCATTCTACTTAACTAAGCATCAGTGGGGAGGTTAAAATATGTTCAGAAGACCTGGAAAAAAGACGTTATTTTTAGAATAGAATCAGTTTTCAGTTAAAGAATGTAGTTAAAGAAAAAATTCTCTGACAGAGTTGGCAGATGATGGAAATACACCTGTAGGGCAGAGTTAATGAGTTTGGAAGAAAGAATGGAGTAATAGACTGGGCTCAAGACCATACAAAGGCACTTAGGAATAGTAAGGATATAAAGAATGGAGTATCAGGGAGTATGGAGTATGTATTTTAAGTGCTGACTATTGAAAACAAAGACGAATGGCATATTGGGCTTAGTTTCAGCAGTTTCTTTAAGGAGGGTGGGCATTGGATTTAATGGCTGGATAGTGTGTCTCATTCTGCTTGGTTGATATTCATTACTGATGAGGTACAAACCAAAGGGTGAATCCTTTGTTCATCTTGCCAGTGATGGGTGGTAATCCCAGTGGGGCTAGCTTCTGCAACCAGACAGACAAGGCTGGTGGTATCATCTGTTAATTAAAGGTACTGGAAAAATATTTCACACATTTCTTAGACTATTATAGCAATATGGAGATCATATTTACTTGAATATATATGCCAATTAAAGACAAAAATCCAAACAAAAAGAGAGCTATGGACTCCTTTTACTACAGATGTGCAAATATAGAAATAAGCACAAAATTTCTCACACATTTTAAGGAATTCAGAAACCCTCTCCCAAGATTCTTGGAACCCAGGTTAGGAACTTGACTCTAGTATAAAAATCACAGAGCCACAACAGTCCAAATCAGTCTGAATTTGTCTATTTATGAGATTTTTAGGGCCCCAAAGATGCCTCTGAATACCAGGTGTGGGTCAAGACTACTCCTCCACCTGTCCACTAGAGCCATCAGTAAGACTGGATTACAGCCTACAGCACCCCTTTGCCACGTACTTTTACAATTCTGGAGGAAAGCAAAAGAAGTGTTATTGCCGCAGTAGGAAGGGATAGGGAAAGAAAAGGCAGCCCAATGTGGCTTTCAGTGAAACCAGCACTGGTTTCAGTTGATGTTCCTGATAATAAAATAAAATCAAGAGAAAAAGTCTGAATAGCCACACAGAAAATTTCTTTGCAGGGCACCTCAATGAGTGAGATACTACTATATGCAGTGTATTCTCATTGTTTATAAAAATGATACAATTTACTCTCACTTTTCAATCACCTCACAGACTACTATAACATACTGTTCTTTTAGACGCACCACAAATACAGAGTTGACCATTTTCTTCTCCCCACGCTTTCTAAGAGCCAGTAGAATGAAATCATCTACCTTCTAGCAAGAATTAGGAAGGTAACATAAGGCTTTCCCTCCACTGGTCACATTTACTCTGCTTCCAAGAGATAAAGAGTAGTTGCATGATGGGAAGAGTCAGAAACCCATTGGCCAATGTGCCTCTATTGACCAGGGTTAAGACATAAAGGGTAGATGTTCCTATGTGGCCTTTTCTTCTTCTCTTCCTTGAGTAGGTTTTCAGCAGTTGCATTCTCTTCTACTGCTTTGTAGTAAGTTTACTGGGAAAGACTTTGCCTATGTACAGGGGAAATCTGCAATGCGGCCTGAGTAATTTCAGTGTAGCAGGGAGGTGTTAAGGATCCCATGTGGCCACAGATCCAAGATGCATTTTCTAATCCAGCTTTATGACAAAAACCCAAACTAACAATGTTTATATTTATATCCCTGACACCAGTGTCTATTTAGAATTGGTTCCAAACTCAGAAGAAAAAGGGAGCAAATAGTGCTTTACAGAGAGATACCATCAGTACACTTTCTGTTTTGAGCAAAAGAAAATTATCTCATTTTTTTGTCTTGGTAATAAAAACTTCTAATGGGCCCAATTCACATGATGCATATGGATAGAATTCTTCAGAGAGAATTACTTTACAGTAGCAGCTAGTAGGAACTAGATTGATACAGTTTCAGACTACAGATCCCATACTAAAAGAGCCTAAGTGCTCAGTCTAAAAGTCCCCATAGAGCTAAGTTAGAATGAGAACTCAACATCAAGCCAGTTTTAGGGAGTCTTGACAAATTTGGTCTTGAAACTTCTGTCCCTCTAAGTTTTTGGGATAAGGCAAAGCCTTCCAGAACATTCAATCAGGTATATTGATTTCACTGATAAAAATTCATTGATTTGTTGATCTCATCATATAATATTGCCTTCCGGGATCTCTGAATAAATTAGGAGAGTGAACAAATAATAGCAAAATAGTGCTTTGAAATTTCAAGAGAGAAGAGTGATAAGAATACAGTAATAGCCAGATGAGTTAAGAATCAGTCATGACTATGAGAAAATATTTGCAAATCATACAGTATATCCGATAAAGAATTTATACGTAGAGTATATAAAGAACTCTTATAACTTTGTAGTAAGAGGATAAATAGCCCAATTAAAAAATAAGCAAACATTTGAATAGATATTTCTCCAAAGAAGACATAGGTATGGCAGTAAGTGCATGAACAGATGCTCCACATCATTAGTCGTCGTCATCGTCGTTGTTGTTGTTAGGTGACGTCGAGTTTGTTCCATACGACAGAGCAAAACACTGCCCAGTCCTGCGCCATTAGTCATTAAAAGAAATGGGGAAACGTAAATTAAAATCACAGTGAGATGTCACTTCACATCCACTAGAATGGTTATTAAAAAAGTAAAAATAAAAAGATAAGAACTAATGTTGAAGAGGATGTGGGGAAACTGCAACTTACACCCTCACACATTGCTCGTGGGTATGTAAATGGTGCAGCTGCTTTGAAACACAGTTTAGCACTTCCTAAAAAGTTTTGGTAAACCTAAGTATCTCATACCAACCAGCAATTCCACTCCTAAATATCTACTCAAAAGAAATGAAGTTCACACAAAGACTTGTCCACAAAAGTTCACGGTAGCATTTTTCGTAATAGCTCCAAACTAGAAAGAACCAAATGTCTATCAGTTGGTGAATGGATACACAAAATACGTTATATCCATAAAATGGAATACTATTAGGCAATAAAAAAGCAACAAGGTATGTATACATAGTGCAACATGGATGAATCTCAAAAACATTATGCTAAGTGAATAAGCCAAATGTAAAACACTGCATATTGTATTATCTCACTCATATGAAATATGCACAAAAGACAAGCTAGAGAGACAGAAAGTAGATTACTGGTTTCCTGGGGCTGAGGCTGGGAAAGCAGAGTGACTGCAAATGCACAAAAGATCTTTGGGGTGATCTTTGGGGTGATGAAATTGGATTGGAGTGTTGGTTACAGAACTCTGTAAATGTACTAAAAACTCATTGAATTGTGCACTTAAAATGAATAAGTTTTATGGTACATAAACTAGACCTTATAAGGCTGTTTTTAAGGAAGAATTAGCCATGAGTTGGACAGCAGTCAATAAACTGTTGAGGAAAGGAATTAAATAGATAAGATCTTTTTGAAAGGAAATATGGAAGTATATCAAGGAATGTGTATGTAATTCCTAAAAATATTTGAAGATTAAAGGATATATATATATATGTGTATATATACACATACATACATATATACATATACATACAAAAAAAATCACACCTGTTGCCATCAAGTTGATTCTGATTCATAGTGACCCTATAGGACAGAGTAGAACTGCCCCACAGGGTTTCCAAGGCTGTAATCTTTACGGAAGCAGACTGCCACATCTTTCTCCCGCAGAGAGGCTGGTGGGTTGAAACTCATCTTTTTGGTTATCAGCCAAGCACTTAACCACTGCACCACCAGGGAACCCTACATTATAGTTAACTTATCATTTTGTAAAAGGGTACCGTTAGCCTTTGTGTTGGTGCAGTGGGGGAAGGGTAGTTCTTAAAAGTCTCAGTATATGATATATACATTGTATAAGAGATGAAAATGATCAATTACTAGATAGCCTAATGAAGATTTCACTCTTACAGGAATTATGGACAGTTTCCCACATGCTACTGATGACAATTTGTTCAGTATTGAACTACTTTTCTCTGGTAGGGAGTATAAAAAGAACATCTTCATTCCACTCTAAGTACATAATGGCGGGGTAGTAATAATAAGAGCTGTATTTATTGTCTACTTTGTCCTGGGTACTTTACATCTTTACCTACACACATTATCTCTAATCTTCACATCAGCTCTACAAAGTAGGAATTATTGTCCTTTTGATGGCAACAGGTTTGTTTGCTTTTTGGCTCTCTCATTTGAGGAAACAGGCTTACAGAATTAAATTACTTGCAAAAAGGTGTACAGAGAGTAAAAGTTAATAAAGTCAGAACACCTTGGTGTCAATTTACACTTTTCCACCAAGTTTTACAGTAAGACAGAGCACAGAGAAAGCATCTTTCATGATTTGAACAGCCAAGCATTTTTATATCAAGGTTCAAATTCTTACCTGTTCATCTACCTCTTGAAAACTGTCAGTGTCAGTGCCATTTACTTCACACTTTCCACATGTGCCACTAAGAGATGAGCTGCTGTCACTTATGCTGCCTTCTGGGGTACCTGTGACACTGTCACTAACTGGTCGTGAAGATACAAAGAGGCTGATGTTATCAAAATCATCATCACAGAACCTGTTTTCAGCATCCACTTTCTGCACTTTTGCTGGATTGTAGGGTTTTAGGAAGGAGGAATACACATATCCTTTTACAACTGGAAAGAAAAAAAAAAAACCCAAGGTCATGTGTGTAGCCTTCCAAATATTTGTGCTTAAAGAGGCACACAGAGACCCCTGGGAAAATCTCAACTTGAAGATGGGTAGTTCTGTGAATCTCATGCAAAAATACTTACTTCCTGTGTCAACGAGCCACCTGCTTGTACTCCCCAGCGGGTCTTTCTGTTCCATCACAGCCACTAACTCCCCTTCCAGAAGATTAATGTCATATTCCTGTGTAGCATTGCACTTGCGCTTAGCTTGGTATAGTGCTTCTGCGCTGTACGTGGATAGAAGTTTGGAGCGGTGAATGTCAGTTTGGCGTGGCAATTCTGGCTGGGAGAAGGAAGAAGAAACTTTGGTTTGGATGGATGTATAATAAACTCCTTACTGAGTTAGTAAATATTGTTCTATGGAGATTTTGTAAATGTAGTAGCCATACACTGATTTGTGATTATGTAGAGAAGAAAGAGCATTTGACTGAGAACCGGATGGCAGAGGTTCTAATCCCTCTTGGATGTTGAGCAAATTTTTAACTCTGTTTACCATACAGAAGATGATTTCTTGCTTATTCAGCACATGATAAATAATTTTTAATTAAGTAAATTGTACTTATACATGCCTTTTTCTGGGAAATAATATCAGTAAATTAGGTAGGAGTCAAGAGGGCTACACTCTGTCTCAGCTCTGCCACTAAGTGACTTTGAGAAAGCCCCTTGCTCTCCGGAGTCAGGGATCCTTTATCTAGAAAATGAAAGGGTTGGACTACATGATCTTTCTGTATAAAATTCTGTTCATTCATTCAACAAATGTTTATTGAAAGCTTACTTTGTACCAAGCACCTTTCTAGGTATTTGGGATACATCATGTACAAAATAGATAAATATCCATGACCTCATGGAGCTTGTAAAGGATAGAAATCAACCCAAGAGCAACAGGTTTCATTTAGTTTTGGTTTCAATGAATATTACGTAGGTAAATTTAGTATGGCTAAGTGATGGGCTAAATGATATGAGAAATAATAATGATGCTATGACTTAAGTACAAAAAGAGGTGACATTCATCATTGTCATTAATGATGCCAAACTCACCAGAATTTGTACAGGTTTCTTCTTTTCAAAACTCAGCTTCCTCTCAATAAAGGTGGCACTGTTGTCTTTCACAAAATTCAGATTGTGAATCTCTTCTAACACTCTATTCTGAATCTCAGAGATGCTTGTCGCCAAGAGTGGCACCTATAGGTGGAAATGATAT
Source organism: Elephas maximus indicus (assembly GCF_024166365.1). Lineage (NCBI taxonomy): Eukaryota > Metazoa > Chordata > Mammalia > Proboscidea > Elephantidae > Elephas > Elephas maximus. The sequence goes on from NC_064823.1 coordinate 46,072,616, forward strand.
GGCATTGTTCACAAGCAAGTACCTAGTAGCGAATTTGGTAAAGCTGTCATGGACAATTGAAACAGTGTAAGATACTTCTGGAGTGAAAACTGGGATCAACCTTAGAGCTTCTAGATAGATGGTCTAATTTGTTCTCTCTGGAAACCCCACTAAATTGACAGAGGTTTTTTTTAAGGTTCAAGTCTAAATAAAAGGAGATCTGAAGAAAAAATAGCAATAAAATTTTGGAAGAAAAGCTAAGGAATTGATAGCAGTAGATACTGCCATATGTTGTGGGAGTGGGTTAATGAGGCAAAGGGGCAAAAACAATACGTGCTAGTTAAGAGCCTATGGTAGTTTTAAAAATGAGCCAGCAAATTCTTTTCCATTCTTCCCATCAAGAGGAAAACTGGGTGGGTATTTATGAGTGGCATAGCAATTAAGAGCTACGGCTACTAACCAGAAGGTTGGCAGTTCAGATCCACGAGGCACTCCTTGGAAACTCTATGGGGCAGTTCTACTCTGTCCTATAGGGTCGCTATGAGTTGGAATCTACTCAACAGTAATGGGTTTGGTTTGGTTTCGGTTTCAATGAATAGAATGCAGGGAAGGTGACGCCCCATCCTGTGCCATCCCCATGGGTATCAATAGTGGATTCAAGTAAAATGAAATCCTTGACAATTTCAGTCTTTTCTCCGTTTATCGTGATGTTGCTTACTGGTCCAGTTGTGTGGATTTTTGTTTTCTTTATGTTAAGGAGTAATCCATACTGAAAGCTTTGATCTTTGATCTTCATCATTAAGTGCTTCAAGTTCTCTTCACTTTCAGCAAGCAAGGTTGTATCATCTGCATATCACAGGTTGTTAATGAGTCTTCCTCCAATCTTGATGCCATGTTCTTCTTCATACGGTCCAGCTTTTTGGATTATTTGCTCAGCATACATACTAAATAAGTATGGTGAAAGGGTACAACCCTGATCCACACCTTTCCTGAATTTAAACCATGCAGTATCCCCTTCTTCTGTTCAAACAACTACTGATTGGTCTTAGTATAGATTTCTCATGAGCACAATTTAGTGTTCTGAAATTCCCATTTTTCGCAATGTTTATCCATAATTTGTTATGATCCACACAGTTGAATGCCTTTGCATAATCAATTGAACACAGGTAAATGTCTTTCTGGTATTCTCTGCCTTCAGCCATGATCCATCTGACATCAGCGATGATATCCGTTGTTCCACGTCCTCTTCTGAATCCAGCTTGAATTTCTAGCAGTTCCCTGTCAATATATTGCTACAACCACTTTTGAATGATCTTCAGCAAAATTTTATTTGCATGTGATATTAATGATATTGTTTGATTATTTCTGCATTCTGTTGGCTCATCTTTCTTTAGGATGGGTACAAATATGGACCTCTTCCAGCTGGTTGGCCAGGTAGCTATCTTCCAAAAATTTTTGGCATAGACAAGTGAGCACTGCCAGTGCTGCACCCGTTTTGAAATATTTCAGTTGATATTCTGTCAATTCCTAGAGCCTTGTTTTTTGCTAATGCCTTCAGTGCAGCTTGGGCCTCTTCCTTCAATACCATTGGTTCTTGATCATATGCTATCTCCTGAAATGGCTGAATGTTGACCAATTGTTTTTGGTACAGTGACTCTGTGTATTCCTTCCATCTTCTTTTGATGCTTCCTTCAATATTATAACTCAAGGCGTTTTTCTTCAGTTCTTTCCGCTTGAGAAATGCTGAACGTGTTCTTCCCTTTTGGTTTCCTATCTCCAGGTATTAGAACATGTCATTATAATACTTTGTCTTCTCAAGCTGCCCTGTGAACTGTTCTGTTCAGGACTCTTACTTCATCATTTCTTAAGCTACTGAACATTCGAGAGCAAGTTTCATAGTCTCTTCTGCATACATTTTGGTCTTTTCTTTTTAATGGCCTTTTGCTTTCTTCATGTATGATGTCTTTAATGTTATTCCACAACTTGTCTGGTCTTCAGTCAATAGTGTTCAATGTATCAAATCTATTCTTGAGATGGTCTCTAAATTCAGGTGGGATGTACTCAAGGTTATACTTTAGCTCTCGTGGACTTGTTCTAATTTTCTTCAGCTTCAACTTGAACTTGCATGTGAACAATTGATGATCTGTCCCACAATCGGCCCCTGGCCTTGTTCTGACTGATGATATCGAACTTTTACATCATCTCTTTCCACAGATGTAGTCGATTTGATTCCTGCATATCCCATCTGGCGAGGTCCAAGAGTACAGTTCCCATTTATGTTGTTGAAAAAAGGTATTTGCAATGAAGAAGTTGTTGGTCTTGCAAAAGTCTATCATGCGATCTCCAGTGCCATTTCTATCACCAAAGCCATATTTTCCAACTACTAATCCTTCTTCTTTGCTTCCAATTTTCACATTCTAATCATCAGTAATTATCACTGCATCTTGACTGCATGTTTGATCAATTTCAGACTGCAGTGGTTGGTAAAAGTCTTTAATTTCTTCATCTTTGGCCTTTGTGATTTGTGGGTAAATTTGAATAATAGTTGTATTAACTAGTCTTTCTTGTAGGTGTATGGATATTTTCCTATCACTGACAGTGCTGTACTTCAGGATAGATCTTGAAATGTTCTTTTTGACAATGAATGTGGTGCCATTCCTCTTCAAGTTGTCATTCCTGGCATAGTAAACCATATGATCGTCTGGTTTAAAATGACCAATACTAATTCATTTCAGCTCACTAATGCCTAGGATATCTATTTTTCTGCATTCCATTTCATTTTTATCATACATTCCACGTTCTGATTATTAATGGATATTTGCAGCTGTTTCTTCTCATTTTGAGTAGTGCCATATCAGGTAATGAGAGTCCTGAAAGCTTGACTCCATCCATGTCTTAAAGGTTGACTCTATTTTGAGGAGGCAGCTCTTCCCCAGTCATCTTTTGAGTGCCTTCCAACCTGAGGGGCTCATCTTCCGGCACTATGTCAGACAATGTTCCACTGCTTTTTGTAAGGTTTTTGCTGGCTAATTTTTTTCAGAAGTAGACGGCTAGGTTCTTCTTCCTAATTGTCTTAGTCTGCAAGCTCACCTAAAACCTGTCTGCCATGGGTGTCCCTGCTCGTATTTGAATATTGATGGTGTAGCTTCCAGCATCACAGCAACACGAAAGCCCTCAGAGTAGGACAATATGACAGATGCGGTGGGGGATATTTCATATTAGAATGTCAATACGTCATGCCTAAAATTGAAGATAAGTGAAATAGTAACATGAGAATGTTATTTTAAAATATGAAGGTAAATACCAAAACAATCTTCTAAAAGAATTGAAAAGTAGTTGCTTCTGAGGAAGGAGAATTGTGGTAAAGAGAGTAAAGAACTGTTGTTTTCCTTAATCAAACCTGAATAGCTGCTTAACTCGTTAAATCACGTGCATGATAAAAATAAAAATAGAGCTTTAGAATCTACCACAATGACTTTTAAAATACAGTTTTAAAACAGGACCGGTGTGGTTTGTTGATAGTTTATAATCAAAGAATACTTAATTATATTTGTATGCCAAACTTAAGAGATCCAGAACACATTATGAGTTAAATAAGTAGATCCTGAGGCCAGTGGTGACAGTTTCCTTAACAATTTGGGATAATGAAATGCAGCGCACACTTGAGCCATAGATAGATATAAAGATAGAGGTTATATCACACATGCATACACACACACACACAAAATATAGAGAGGACAAAAAATTAAGCCATAATTAATAATAGATGAAAACTTTAGAGGTATATCATGAAGCACTTTTAAGCTCACTTTCAGACTTTTTATTCTATATTAGAATAAGTGTTTGAAGTGCATTCATTTTGTTGTATAATTTGACAAATGAAATCAAACATTAATTTGTGGAGAATTAAAATAATTTAAATAATTTTAAAAAATCAACCATGGTAACACCTGAAAATTCAATAGGGAATAATTACAATGGTTAACACTGCATAGCATTTATTATGAGGCCAAAATTATCCTAAGAGCTTTACACATATTAATTCATTTTTTCCTTACAGAAAAAGTCTACAATATAAGTACTATTGTTATCTTCATTTTTTCAGGTAAGAAAAAATGAGACGCAGAAATGTAATTTGCTCATGGTAATAATGAGTGAGCATATCATACTTAAACATGTTCAAATGGAATTCTTTATAACGAGCCCTGGTGGTGCAATGGTTAAGTGTTCGGCTGCTAACTGAAAGGTTGGCAGTTTGAACTCACCAGCCACTCTGTGGGAGGAAAGACCTGACAGTATGCTCCCTTAAAAATTACAGCCTAGGAAACCCTATTGGGCAGTTCTAGTCTGTCCTATAGGGTCACTATGAGTTGGAATCAACCTGACAGCACACAACAACAGCAATATAGTAATATGATTGGCTATTAGCATGAAGTGCTTTGGTGCCAGAGTCTGTCCTCCAACCACTATTCAATTCTGTCTCTCAAAAATTTACATGGTTATCCCAGGTGCTAACATTGGGGAAACTTCGCTAGGGGTATGCAGGATCTCTCTGCATTATATCTTACAACTGCACATGAATCTGCAGTTAAGGAGAAATAAAAGGTTTAAATATGCATATCATATACGTATATATATAAGGTCTATAAAATACATAATGAAAACATTTTAATGAGGACAAATTTCTCCAAAATGCTTTTTACATTAGGATATTAGTAATTTCTCAAAATCAAACTACTTCCTGTTTCACTAGGGAACGTAATGTGAAAGACATTTAGATAATTTAAACCAGGAAATGAAGACATGGGCTTCTTCCGCCTTTAAAAAATCCGATTTAAAGTTTAGATCAAAGACATATGAAACAACATGTCTTCTTTGATTAGCGAATTCCTTCCAAAGCTCGTCTTGATTGTGAACTTATGAACCTGCCTTCCACCATGAGCATATGGTATATACAAAGTCTCTCTTTAAGGGCCTAAGAATTAAATTATCTAAAGGAATTGAAAATTAAGTGAGTTTCATTGAGAAAATATAAGCAAAAACAACAAAAAAATATATGACTTTTTTTAATAAATAGTTTTGGCACAACTAGATAGCTATTTGGAAAAAGATAAAGTTGAATCTATATCTATCTCACATCATACACCATAATAAATTCTACATAGATCAAAGATTTAAATAAACAAATATGAAACCATAAACATATTAGAGGAAAACATGGGTGAATTCCTTTGGAGCCTCAAATCAGGGAGGACCTTTCTAGTATGCCTTAAAATCTAGAAATCATAAAATAAAAGAATAGTAAACTTGACATTAAAAAAACTGTGACAAAAAAAAACCACAAAGTCAAAAGATTTTTTAAAAAAGGGAAAAATACTATCAATTTATATCTCAGAGAAAAGGCTCATCTCATATACATTGCTTCGAGAAATTGAGATAAGAACACCAACAGCTCCATAAGAAAAAGAGTAAAAGACGTGAACAGCTAGCTCACAGAAAAAGACAAATAAATAGACCTCAAACACATGAAAAGATTCTTAACCTCACTAATAATTAGAAAAAACGTAAATCAAAATTACACTAGAGTCCCTGGGTGGTGCAAACAGTTAACATAGTTGGTTGCTAACCAAATGGTTTAAGTCCTCCCAGAGGTGCCTCGAAAGAAAAGCTTGGCAATCTACATGCTCTACATGCCTGTGGAGCATAGTTCTACTTTGGCATATCTGAGGTTTCCATGAGTCAAAATTGACTTGATGGCAGCAGGTTTTGGGTTGTGAAACCTATCAGACTGGCAAAAGTCCAAAGACACCAGCACTCTTATATGTTGTTTGTGGGTATTTAGAATGATACAACTACGAAGAAGGGAATCTAGCAATATCTAGTGAAATCATATATGTACTTACCCTTCAATCCAGAGATCCAACTTCAAGAAATCTCTTAGAAAGATATAACCGCCTATGAATAAAATGGCCCTTGTACAAAAGGGTTTTGCATCATTCTACAAATTGTTTTTTAATGGTGACATTATTTGTAATAGAAAAAGATTAGGAATAGCCCAAATATCCACCAGTAAGGACCAGTTAAGACACAAAAGAGTACATATCAAACGGTTTCACTTATATGAAGTACAAAAACAGGCAAAATAGTCTATGGTTAGAGAGGTTGGGAGAGTAGTTTGGAGGCCTATTGCCTGGGCGTGGTCATGAGAAAGCCTATAGGGAGGTGGAATGTGCTTATATCTTGATCTGAGAGGTGGTTACACAGATGTGTACATAGGTAAATATTGATTGAGATATACACTTCAGATTGGTGCACTTTGCACTTTATTGTGTATATTACACCTCAATTTAAAAAGTTTAAAAATAGGGGGTTGATTAGGGAAATGCAAATCAAAACCAAAATTACAAGATTACCATGTCACACCTAATAGGATGGTTATAATCAAAAACACGGAGTCCTGGCGGCAAGTGGTGAAAAGCTCAGCTGCTAACCAAAAGGTCAGCCGTTCAAATTCACCAGCCACTCCTTGGCAACCCTCTGGGGCAGTTCTACTCTGTCCTATAGGGTCACTATGAGTGAGAATCGACTCCACAGCAACAAGTTTTTTTTTGTTTTTAATCAAAAACACTGGTAACAAGTGTTAGCAAGCATTTGAAGAAAGAGGAACACTTATATATTGTTTTTGAGAATGTGAAATGGTGCAGCCAATTTGGAAAAGATTCTGGAAGTTCTTCAGAAGGTTAAAAAGAGTTACCACATGATCCAGCAATTCCACTCCTAGGTATACAGCCAAAAGAAATGAAGACATACATCCGCATAAAAACGTGTACATGAATGTCTATAGTAGCTGAAATAGCCAAAAAGTGAAAACAACTCAAATGTCAATCACCTGATGAGTGGAAAAATAAAATGTGATATATTCATACAGTGGAATATTATTCAGAAATAAAAAGAAATGAAGTACTAAGACATGCTACAACAGGGCTAAACCTCGAAAACATATTAAGTGAAAGAAGCCACTCACAAAGGAACACATATTGTATGATTCCATTTATATGAAGTGTCCTCAATAGGTAAATTAATAGAGACAGAGAGATTGGTGGTTGCCTGGGGCTGGGGAGTTGGGGAAAAATTGGGAGTGACTGCTAATGTGTTTGGAATTTCATTTTGTGTTGATGAAAATGTGGTAAAATTGATTGTGATAATGTTTGCACAACTCTTTGAATATACTAAAAACCACTGGATTGTACACTTAAATGGATGAAATGTATGGTACATAAATTATATCTCAAATGAGTTGTTTAAAAAAAAGGAGATTACTGGTCATAAACTATTGTAGTCATGCGACCAAAAACCAAAACCAAACCAGTGTCTGTTCAGGCGATTCTGACTCATGACAACCCCGTCTGTTGCACAGTAGAACCGTGCTCCATAAGATTTTCAGTGGCTGTAATCTTACAAAAGTAGATCATCAGGGCTTTCTTCTGTGGTGCCACTGGGTGGATTCAAGTCACCAACATTTGTGTTTGTAGTCAAACACAAACCATTGCAATTAACCAAAAACTCATTACTGTGAAGTTGATTCTGACTCATAGTGACCCTATAGAACCTTATAGCAGAAGGGCCCCGTAAGGTTTCCAAGGCTGCAGATCTTTATGAAAGCAGACTGCCAGGTCTTTCTCCCTTGGAGTGGCCAATGGGTTCGAACTGCCAACCTTTTGGTTAGCAGCCAATTTTTTTTAACCACTGTGCCACCCGGGCTCCTTTAACCATTACAATAGACTAAAGCTGTAAAAAGAACAAGGAAGCTCTCTGTGCAGTGCCATGGAAGCATCTCCAGGATATACTGCTAGACTGATAAAAATAAACTAATTAAAATGATTTCTGAACGGTGTAGGATATGGGGAGGCTGATGATCTGAGTGGGTGTGAGACTGTTTATATAGTTTTACAGTTCTGATTTTTGAACAATGAAAATGTAGAACCTATTTATTTAATTCCAAGAATAAGTTGAAATTTAATTAACTATATAATAAAAAAATAAAGTAGGAATGATTAATTCTCCTCCAAATGCTGTGAGCTCAGCATCTAATGTGGAAATCCTATATCCTTGTTATCCTAGATGAAGCAGCTTAATGGGAACTCATACACTTGAAATGAAGGGAAAATTATGGAAACCAAGTTGACTTTTTTTTTTTTTTTTGAGTTGATATTGGCTTTTAAAGATCTCTCTTCTTCTTTAGGAAAGAAAATAATTAAAAAATCATATCCTGGTTAATGGACAGCTAAATGTTAAACTCCTTTTCCCATTATATATAAAAGTACAAGTTAATCTTTACCTATATATAAACTGTGTATCATTACATTATGTATAACATATTAATTATAATAATATGATATATTATTATATTCTAGGAAACCCTGGTGGCATAGTGGTTAAGTGCTACGGCTGCTAACCAAGAGGTCGGCAGTTCAAATCCGCCAGGCGCTCCTTGGAAACTCTATGGGGCAGTCCTACTCTGTCCTATAGGGTCGTATTTATTTTATATATATAAAAATATATATCAGGCTTCCCTCCCTTAAAGAAAAACAAAAGCAAAACAAAGGATAGTTTGATGATTTTCCTGTTTATGTCTTTACACTTCATGGCCTTTTTGGATCCACATCTCAAACAGTCATGACTAACATTTAAAGACTCCTGAGTGGAAATAGAACACAAAATGTAAAAAAGATAAATGTAACATCAGGCAGGTATCTTTTGGCTGAGTGGAGTGAAACTGAAAGGTGCTTGGTATTTGAAAGGTAATCTCCAAAAAGAACTACGCGTGTGTAAGCCACAGTAAACCTGACCTAGGAAACTCTCTTTTAGCTTCCTGTGGGGAAAGAGGTAAGGAGTAGAAGTCTACTTGACTGACTTCATTTATTAAAAAACAGAACTAAACAACACAGAGAGCAGGGCTTTGTTTCGCTTGGTTGTGGTTTCTGATTGATCCTAGAGAACAGGGCAGCCAGGGGCTGGTGCTAACTTACCGGCACCACTGTAGAATAAGCCCGCTGCGCCACAAGCATCAGGTCCCTGAGGAGGGTGATGAAACTGTACAGACAGTTAAACAGAATCTTCCGAGCAGCCTGGTTGAACACCTGGAGCTCCTCGACAAGCTGGGCATTGAGGGCCTCATACTCCTTTTTGGCCAAGTCTGACTCATCTCCTGCTGACCGCTGCAGGTAGCTGTTATAATCCAGCAGTTTGTCATAGCGTTTCTGGATGAGCTTCTGAGGCCCCGGGAATAAGGACAGCAGGGCTGACAGGGGAGCCAGTACAAGCCTCTGTAAGTGAGCTGCCTGTCAAAAGAAAACACAAGCCTGTTACAGAGACAAGAACAACCCATTACCATGTCCAGCACTATTGTCAGTATGCTCCCCAGAGGAGCATAGCATAAAGGAAACCAGAAAAGTCGCCAAGTTAAAACAGGATCAAGTCTTTTTTTTTTTAATTTTTTGGTGTAACTAAACCCATTCCAGGACTTAAAACAGGAACTCTAGACTCTAACATTGAACATGAAGAGTGAGCTGGAAGAGAAATAAAGTTAAAGCCTGCTCACCAACCTCCCCAATACTCTACTGGTCTCTCTACAGTCATTGGTTTTGTGATTGGGGTCATCTCCTTCAACACATTCACCTTTCCCTTCTTTCTAATCCCAGAGCCAAGCTGAGTTACTCTAGTACATGGAGTTTACTCCATCCTTTGAATGCAAGACTGTGTAAATGATTCATGATATCACTCACACCGTTTTCTGGCAGTAAAGGGGATATAGTCGGTCTTAGAGGAGACTGTACTCTATTTCTCCCACATTTGCCCTGACACTCTGGCTACCCTAGGGACATATTTGTGGTGGTGGAATTGCATCCCTATACAGATAAAAAAGAGTTGCCATTGAGTCTATTCCAAAACATGCCAACCCCATGTGTGCCAACACCATGTGTGCCAACCCCAGAGTAGAACTGTGCTTCGTAGGGTTTTTAATGACTGATTTTTCAAAAACAGATCACCAGGCCTCTCTCCAAGGTACCCCTGGGTGGACTCAAACCTCCAACTTTTCCATCAGCAGTTGAACATACTAACTGTGACACTCAGAGACTGTCCTACACAGAAAACCAGAAAGCCAAACCCTTTGTCTTCAGGTGGATTCTGACTCATAGCAATCCTATAGGACAGAGTAGAACTGCCCCATGGGGTTTCCAGGTTGTAAACCTTTACAGAAGCAGACTGCCACATCTTCCGCCCCTGGAGAGGCTGATGAGTTTGAACCACTGGCCATTCAGTAAGCCGCTGAGCACTTAACCACTGTGCCACCAGGGCTCCTCCTATATAGATAACCCATTGCTGAAGAATCAATTCTGATTCATAATGACCCTATAGGATAGAGTAGAACTGCCCCATAGGGTTTGCAAGGAGTGGCTGGTGGATTCAAACTACCGACCTTTTGGTTTGCAGCTGTAGCTCTTAACCACTATGCCACCAAGGCTCCCCTTTACAGATAGTATTCCCTAATGCAGGTTTTTTACTGCTGTGATAGAAAAGACCACAGAGCTATTATCTTCTACTTAAATACATTGAAAGATCAAGCTGACGCCTGGTTCTGTGTCTTAAGTTGCAACATTTTTAGGCCTGAATCATTGAGAATGAACTTTATATTAATGTTCAACCTTATACCAGTACCTGAGCACCCTAGACTTAATTTCTTCTATTTTTTTCTTCTCCCTCCATTCTGATGTACACTAGTGCCCTGTTTGCTGACTGTCCTACTTTGTTATTTATCATATTTTTTTTAATAGTCATGAACATCCAGCTGTAATTGTTTTCTGTATACTCTTGGGTTACATGATTATTTTATGGCAGTTTGCAAGCAGATTTCTCTTCATACCCCCCAACATGTCCTAGGGAATCAGTATCTGAACAGCAGCTTATATTAATTAATTTTCATGGCCCCTGGTAACTTAGCTTGAACTCATGGGAAATCTCGAAGAGGGAGAAAACCAATCTCTTATTGGCACCAGGAATAGCCAACACAGATCAAATTTGATGTCTAGCTTATGAGATAATCAATATGCACCTGCAGATTGCTTAATGTGTCCTTTGACTAAGCAAATAATGTTTACTGTATCTGGGATAAATTACTGTTTGTGGCTTGACTGGATCATACAGGTAATCTAATTACAATATATCTTCCCAGTGACCTGTAGGCAGGAACTGATTCATCCATACATAGGAAGTGTGGCTGGAACAAATCAGAATCACATTTTATTTTAATGTTTTGCCCTTTACAAAATGTGTAGGTATCATTAATGGCTATACAACAATTGGCCTGTCATTAGATAGATTTTGAGTTCTTAATACTTGCTTTTTAACGTAAGTTTTATTTTCCATAAAAAATTTGCTTTTGAATATTGAGCTTTCTAATAACTATTTAATTTAGCCTAACTTATGCTTTTTCGCAAGGAACAAAAGTCCCCTCTTTCTTCATTTCATCGAATTCTGGAGCATGCTTGCTGAGAGAGAAGCTATATGCCTTGCTTTTTTGCATGGTCCCAATATATACTTATTGACTTAATTAATTAGGCTAAAGAGCAAAACCCTAAGGACTTTTCTAGAGTGTGCTCTCTGTAATTAAGCCTAGGAAATACATACAGATCTAGCCACACTTATTCCATTAAACATATATTGTAAAAACTTATCTGTCATCTTAGTTCAGGTATATTCCCCAGTGCCAAGAAAGCAAAATACCTGTAGGTGGTTCTCTACAGGGTTGTATCACTTCCTGTGGTTTAGAAATGTGTAAGGCTATTCATTGATCGTTACAGTGACTTCAGGTGGGTGGACCTTATTGAGATTTAGCGTTTTGGGAGCCACAAACATCCTCCAACACGAGGACCACTCAATGAAGATCTGTCTGACCCCAAATGTCAATAATGCTAACACTTTCAAGGACTTTAAAGACGATGAAGGGAATTTGTTTATATCTTTTATATGATATTTAGAAACATGAAATAATAACATATACAGAAACGCAAGACAGTAAATTGCAATTTGTATTACTCAGCCTAGCTAACTACACAAATATTTTATTGGCTGAAGCACATTTTTATGATCTCCAAGCTATATTTTACAGGATTCTTAGAAAATAAATATTTTAGCACAGAAAAGAAGAAATAATATATGACTTATGACTCTTTGGTAAAAGCTCTCAATAGAAAGCTTTGCTTTTCAGTGTTAATAAGAATCACATCTCCACCAACTCTTCAGACAAAGATTAGACTGGACCATGAGACATAAAATGATGCTGGTGAGGAGTGAGCTTCTTAGCTCAAGTAGAGACATGAGACTGTGGGCAGCTCCTGTCTGGAGGCAAGATGAGAAGGCAGAGGAGGACAGGAGCTGGCTGAATGGACACAGGGAATACAGGGTGGAGAGGAGGAGTGTGCTGTCTCATTATAGGGAGAGCAACTAGAGTCACATAACAATGTGTGTATAAGTTTTTGTATGAGAAACTGACTTGAATTGTAAACTTCCACTTAAAGCACAATAAAAAAAAGAGGAAAAAAAAATAAGAATCACATCTTGAGAGATTACCTACCTTCCTCCTCTGAGGTTTCCAGAGACTCCTTTAAGGAAATCAAAGCATTATGACTTAATAAATATTTGAAATATCATACACAGACTTAAACTAAATCTTGATTTAAAAAGCTTGACAGACACTGACACCCCTAGAAACACAACCTGGGGTCCTCTTAAATTTCAACTATAGTAAAATCCTCACTGAGCCACTTGAAAAATATTTAAAGATTGAAAAAAATCCCCTACTTAAACCTACTAATTTTGACATTAGTATTTACTTCAGTGCAAAATTTATTTTTAACCTCAAAAAAGAAATGAAAGGCAGATTTTCTTTTAACCCTACTATTTAATTTGCATTTATCTGTGAATATGAATAACTTACAAAGTCATCATAGGGATTTGGGGCATTACTTGGGGTCTCTGAATAGCCAACCTCTTCCTCATCTTTATTGTACGAAATTTCCTGAAGCTCCATTACACTCTGCAGAGGCAAGAGCATGGCATCCTGAAACCCAAGAAAAAAGTTACAAAAAGGACAAGTTCTGATGTGAGTACAAGTAAATGCATCCTAAAGTAGACCTCATCATCATAACCTTCCATCACCATTGAAAGCTAAAAATACAAGGAAAGACAAAAAAATTTCACGAATATTCTGCACAATCAAGTCACTTGCAAACAGTCTATTTCTTTATATTTCAGCCATGTCACTTTCTTACAATACTCTGCGTGAAACCCTCCTTCAGAAAGTAGAACCCTTAAATTCCCTCATTGCTCATACTTTAGCATTCAATTCATACAGCTCCCTCATTTAAAAGAAAAAACAACCCACTCCTCTTTCACTTATATCTTCAGTTTCCCTTAGGGATGCTAAGGCTCTGTTTACGAGAAGAGGCTTACATTTTTGATGAATCAGTTAGTGGAAATGGAAGCTCTGTAAATGTTCCCAAACGTATTTTCTTCTGGAAAGGTACATCAAGGACAACGTTCACGCTGCCCTCTGGCTGGTATAACTGTGTTTTGATTTTCTTTTCATGGTAGGCAGTATGTACTTTAGGAAGAGATTAGCAAATCTGATTGTAAAATCAGACTTTGCCTCAGTTAATAAATAAGAACAGAATGGTGTTTGTCAGTTACATAGCATGGAACCTTGTCTCCAAATCATTGTGCCTGTCAACTTAACCCTCTGTTGGTGTGATATTTTATCTAAGCATGCAAACATCTGCTTCCAAAACCGGATCTCCAAGAGAAAAACTTCAGGAAAATAAAGGGGGACCATTTATTAACTCACTTATGTGACTCTGCTCACTTTCTGTGTCTCATAGTCATGACCACTGTAATAATGTTATTAAGGCAACTGTGTCCTCTTTATAAGGTCCATCACCAGAAATTTCTGACTGGCTTTAAGAATAAAAATTGTACTATACTACACTCAGTTTGTTTAAATCGGTAGTTCTCAACAGGGGCAGGGCAACCTCCAAAGGAATTGGAAGTTTGTGGTGGTGCTTTTGTCTTCTAGTCTAGTTGTGTGGCAAACATTTGCATATGGTAGTTCATATTATTTTGTTAGAATTTAGTTCCTTTACGTTGGTTTTCTTTTATGTATACCTGCTACCTCTACCTGCTACCTTTTGTGTATATCTGTGAGTTACATTTCAAAATCTAAAGGGGAGATTACAAAATACTGATTTTAAAATAAATCAGAATTGTGCAATTGCATGTCCTTTTTTAGGGTCTGCTGCTAGTTAGCCTACAGCTAAAATATGAGACATATTTGTGTTTTTGTGTTCTTCATAGCCTTTTGATATGGACTTTATGCCTTTTAACTTCTCCTCTGATTTCATTTTATGTCCCACTTTGATCTTCTTTCTTTCCATCATATCATTAAATTATGTGAACATGCTGCATTTTAGGTATTTTTGAAAGTTACCTGAAGTCCTACTGAAAAGAGATTTGTTAGTATACTCAAACGAATAAACAAGTAATATTCTTCCTTGTCTGCAATTTTAACTTAATAAGCTCCTCTGTACCGTAAAGAAAGCACGGTGATGGTCTACCACCAGGTGGCAATCATATGACCAAAGGTTCCACAATGTAGCAATTTGGATTTGGTTTCAGGTGGGGTAGGTAAGGGGACGAAGATCAAAAACCAAGTTTTTATATTTATTTATTTTACCAGCAGTTTGCAGCCTCCCCAATTTGATACAGTAGATGTCTTGTTGTAAACGAATGAACAGTCACATTTACTCTTCACAATAACCGTGGAAAAAAATACGTTCGTGTAAATATAATGAAAACACTTGTATCTCACCTACCTGTATGTGTTGAAGACAGAGTGAAATGTTCTTCACACAATGCCTAATAGTCTTTTCTAAACATCTAAACAGCTTTTCTTCTCTGTTAAAGGTGTTGTCTTTCACCTAAAATATACATGAAATTATTTATTTTTATAACTCAAATGAATCTGGTATTAAAAACAAAAACAAACAGCATGGACTATATTGGCCCAGCACATTACAAAAGCTCATTGTTGGGATGAAAACATTTTATGAGATGCTGACTGCCTTATACAGAAGTATCTGTGTTGGCACATAGCACAACTGATGTTCAATTAGTGCAGCAAAGCCACATTGCACAGCTTAATTTGATGCTGTTCAATTTTCACATAGCTTCGCCTGTAGGTGATAGTAGGTCATAGTAGCT
This sequence comes from Elephas maximus indicus, assembly GCF_024166365.1. Classification (NCBI taxonomy): domain Eukaryota; kingdom Metazoa; phylum Chordata; class Mammalia; order Proboscidea; family Elephantidae; genus Elephas; species Elephas maximus. The sequence goes on from NC_064823.1 coordinate 46,087,910, forward strand.
ATAGGACTGCAAATTTTTCTTTGCATTTTTTTAGTGGTATATATTATTCATGTACTCTTAAATTATATTACGTGTTTGGTTTTATATAGTAGGCGAATTAGATCTATTGACTGGAAATTGTTTTGCCATTATGACTCATTCCAATTTGTTTCCCAGTGTTTATTTAGAAATATTCTTAAGTTCATGGTTACAGAAATGTGATGATTATCGACTCCAGTATTAAGGATGGCGTATAATCTTAGCAAAAATAGCCCTTTTGTTAGGGTAACCCAGCAGAGTTAAGTTTAATTTGTTCAGTTATTTATTTATTTTTTTGTCATCATGTATGTGTACCTACTGGCATTCAGAAAAATATGCTATATCATATACTTTTGGTAATTTCTAAGGGTAAGCACTTATTACAGCTCTTAGGGATAAGAAGTATTTCTTGGCAATCAAAATGGCTACAAAATAAGATCAGACCCAGGCTCATGCTGGCAAAATCTGTTGGAGAATGCAAAAGTTTCATGGAATATGTATTATTCAGTTTGGCATTTGGTAATAACCATAGCTGTTCTCAATTCATACGCTCATTTTAATTTAAGATGGTTGACCTTAAAACTGAATAGATGGAAAATAATGACACTTCATTTTGTTTTAAAACCTCATCTTTAAATAGGAGCATAGTTCTTTGCAGCCTACACAAAATCTAACACCCTCCTGTCTAAAGATCTCTATGCTCAAACCCAGTTCGTTGTGTATAAGAATATGCTGGGAAGTTTTTTTTTTTAATTTCGTTTCCAAGGGCACATCACCAGAGATCTTACTGAGTATATCTTAGCTGGGGCTGAGATGATTTTAAAAGTAAGAAGTTCCAGGATCACACCGTGAGAAATATTGCCTGATTCCACTTCTTCCCATTCTCTATAACCAAGCCTTTCTCATAAAGCTTTCTTTTCCTGCAATATAATACTACCCCTTTTATGCCTACAAATCCTGTTTCTTTCTCAAAGACCAGCTCAGACGTCACCTATTCTGTTAATTCTCCCGCAAACATTGTTGAAAACAAATCCCTCCCTCCTATGAGGTCTTACAACACTAATCATTTAAGCAATTCTTTCCACTGATGGATTGTAACCATTTTGAGATTAAGTACATTTGTTTTAATAATAATAACAAGTTTATATATATTAAAGACTATGTTCCAGATACTATACTAAAACCTTTCTCCCACTTTCTCGTTTAATTCTTACACGATCCTGTGGGAGAAGTACTATTATTAATCCCATTTTAGAGATAAAGAAATAGAAGTTCAGGGAGGTGTGGCAGAGTGTTAAAATTATCCCCATTGTCTTTTTACTAATAGAACCCCCACTTCTAGTTCAAGTTGGACACATGACTCCTGTGCTAGAGATTACATTTCCCAGACTCCCTTGCAGTTAGCTATGGCCTTGTAATTGGGGTTGGGCAAATACAATGTGAGTGAAAGTGATGTGTGCCTTTTTGGAGTCTTAGCTTTGGGGCTTGAAAGACATGGCAGTGAGCCAGCTTCAACCAGGGAGATGAAGACAATACCTTTAGGGATCAGCACAGCAAAAAATTGGGAGGTACTGGGTCCCTAAAGGATCTTGTGAAGTAGGGTCCATCTAGACTCACCTCTCAGGACTATTATGAGAAAGGGAAATAAATGACTATTTGATTTAAGCTACCAGTATTTGGAGTCTCTGTAGGACAGAAGCTTATTCTTTACCTTAGTTTAAAAAAAAAAAAAAGTTGCACCAAGTCAATTCTGACTCAAGGTCAAGGCTACCCCATGTATGTCAGAACAGAACTGTGCTCCACAGGGTTTTCAGTGGCTAATTTTTTGGAAGTAGAACAGGTCTTTCTTCTGAGGTGTCTCTGGGTAGACTCAGTTAGCAGTTGAGCACATTAATGTCTGCACCACCGAGGGACTTTGCCCTAACTATTAAAGGGGGGTAAAGGTCCTTACCCACATTAATAGGTTGGAGCAAGATTCAAATTCAAGCAGTCTGAATTTGAAGCCTGTTTTGTCTTTGTATTCCCAATTTCTAGCAGTGCCAGGTACATGAGAATTCAATAAATGCATGATGAATTGTATAGACTCTTCCTCTTGGGTAATAGTTTTATACCTTAACTCCACCAAATATTTCACCTGAGCTGCTGACAAGTGCAAAATTGATTGATTTGAGATTTATCTCTTTTCCAGTTCAGCCTATGCAGCTGATTTTCTGATTAACAGTGAAATGCTTCATTGCTGACAGGACATCATCTCAAAAGATTAAGGGGAAAAAATCTAATTAATATCCCTTCAGGCTCTTCTAACTACAATTCACTTTTAGCTCACAACTAAAAAATATAAGAAGCTGATGATAAATATGTTAAAAGACATGAGCCCGCCCAGAATTGGAACCTGCCTTTCATTCCTCAATAGAATTCTCTTGAGCACCAGAAGCAAAATCCCAGAGTGCGGTGAAATATATACACTACATTTATACATGCCCATGGAGGATACAATCTCTTCTCAAATGAGTTCTCAATTCAATTATATTACTGTTGTCTTTAGTTTAACGTCCTGATTTTTCTTTCCCTGATTTGTGACTCCCAAACTCACTGCCGTCAAGTTGATTCCAACTCATAGCAACACTATAGGACAGAGTAGAGCTGCCCCATAGAGTTTCCAAAGAGTGCCTGGGGGATTTGAACTGCTGACTTTTGGTTAGCAGCTGTAGCTCTTAACCACTATGCCATCAGGGTTTCCATGATATGTGACTACACACAATAAATGTCTCAAATTCCCACATTATAGTTCCACATTGAGAGGAGGGACCTGGAGTTACCTCCTATATGTAATGGACTAGGTGAGCCCCTAGTAAAATATAAGGAAATAAGTACAAGAATGATAAAAGCCATGCCTGAATGAGTTTATATCCACATGGGCAATAAGTCTGTGCATTAAAAAAATAAATAACAAGTCAATGATATAATAATAATAATAATGATGATGATGGCTTCTATGTATTGACTGTTTACACACTGTCTCAGATGCTTTCTTTATACGTATCATTTCATTTACTCTTCACCAGCACCCATTTGTTGACTCATTGCCATTGAGTCGATTCCGACTCATAGTGACCCTATTGGACAAAGTAGGACTTGTCCAACCATACGGTTTCCATAGAGTGGCTAGTGGATTCAAACTGCGGACCTTTTGGTTAGCAGCCAAGTTCTTAACCACTGTGCCATCAGGGCTCCACTCTTGTCTTAGGCCAACTCGATGGCAGCTAACAACACCAAATTAAATTTATGTGCCCAAAGGCAAATCTCTATTAAGTGGAAGAGAAGGAGTTCAAATCCAGGTTGGATGACTTCAAAAACCTTGTTCTTATTTTCTGCTCTGTGCTGAGTCCTGCAAATATAAAGTGTGCCAAGATTAGGGTACAGTCAGTGATTTAGGAATCCAGAGGAGGGGGAGACCACTGCTATCTAAGTAGTGAGAAAGCTTGAAAAACCTCATCAAAGAGGGAAAAAAGATCACAGCAGCTAAAGAGTGAGGTGGATTGGATGAGCCATCTAACACCAACACCAGACCCCCCCATAGTTGCCTCTAGTTCAAACTAAAATCCTTAGTTAGAAATATTAAATAGTTACACATATTAAACTATTACCTAAACCCATTGCTGTCAAGTAGGTTTTGACTCATAGCGACCCTATACTTAGAGATATTAAAAATAATAAGTGGTCAAAGCAGGCAAATGAAAAAGGAAGGAAAAAAAATAAGGACTATATAATACGCTAAGACCTATCTTTCCTACTTTTGGTTAGATGTCCACTGCATTACTACCTCAGGGCCATGAACTTTCTATTTTGCAATTCTCAAAGTACATTCCATTGATCACTTTCTTCAAGATTGTTAGCTTGAAAACACCTGGGGTGTTTGCAAAAATACAGACTTCTCGGTTCTACCCTACCACGGGTGGAACCTTGGAATAAGGTTCTATCCTTTAACAAGCTCCTCAGGTAATTCTTAGGCACATCAAAGTTTGAGAGCCTTTGCTAACTCATCCATTATTAATTCGGGGTTGAGATGAAGATGTTTCAAGCCAGGCTAACCAGCTGACACAGAACAGTTACCTGTTAATATAACGTGCATCTGGGAGGGAGATGAGGGGGAGAAGTTGAAGGAAAGAAATCACACTAAGTTATGCAACTAAACCCTTTTTTTTTTTTTAAAATAGTGAAATAAAAATAAGATGAACATCAAGGGCACCCTAAAGAAAAGTGAAATTTTAAAAAGCCAAAATAAAATAGGAATGGAAGGAGGCATTGCCTTGGAGGTGGAGGAAAATTATGTTCTAGTTAATGGTGAGCATGAGGCTTCTTGGGTCATTTCTTGTTAAGCCACTTTCTTACTTCTCCTTTGTTTGTTTCCTAAGCAGAAGAACCACAGCTAACATAGTGTTGAAACCAAAAAACCCAGTGCCCATTTAACCAGTATTAAAAAACTATCAGGTGGGCGGAGTGATTCTGACTCACGGCAGCCCCACGTGGTGAGAGTAGAATTGTGCACCACGGGATTTTCATGGAAACCCTGGTGGCACAGTGGTTAAGTGCTACGCTGCTAACCACAACAGTCAGCAGTTCGAATCTGCCAGGTGCTCCTCAAAAACTCTGTGGGGCAGTTCTACTCTGTCCTATAGGGTCACTGTGAGTTGGAATCGACTCGACGGCACTGGATTTGATTTTGGTTTGGGGTTTTCAATGGCTGATTTTTCAGAAGTAGATCACCAGGCCTTTCTTGTGAGGTGCCTCTGCATTAACTTGAAGTGCCAACCTTTCAGTTAGCAGCCAAGGGCGTTAATCATTTGCACCACCCAGGGGCTCCTTCCACCCACTTTTTTTCCTCCAAAAGAGGGAAAGGAAAAGCATAGAGCAATTACCTTGATTCTCAGTGTTCTAGAAACAGGTGTGATAACAACAAAACAAAACCTCCCCAAAATAACAGCACTCATGTTCCCTGGTAAAATGTATGTGACCCCAGAAGGAAAATTACCTGTGATTCTCCTCTGGTCAGAATCTTTAGATGATTTGTCATTCTTTTTGATTTCTTGCTAATTGAATGAATACTTAGTTTAGACAGTTTGTCTTTAAGTGATCCATCCTCATCACTCTTCTTATATTTTAGAACTGCAACAAAAGCGTACAGTAATATAGCTGAACATATGGAGCATAGAAAATGTGTGCTTCACCCCGAGTATTCAAGATCTGTATGTTCATGATCAAAAGCCATATGATTTTGACCCTGTCTTGTAGGTGCCATGTCTCCTGACATAGCTCCAATTGCACTGCCCAGTCACATTCCTGGGCATCCAACTCACTGCCTTTCAGAAACTCAGCTGCCCAAGGACCCCATGTCAAGGCCCAAGGTTCATTTACCTCCTACACTGAAGAAATTCTTTCTCTTTTCACAGACAACGTATGTACATTTTACCTGGGGCCTCTGAAACAAAGCCTCAAGACCTGACTAATGAAAAGACCACTTTACCCAAGTAAGAAGACCTCGGGTTCTAGAGTGGCTCTCCACTAGCTGAGAGATTTGGGGCAAGTCGAGTCACTGCTCTGAGCTTTACTTACTTATCTTTGGAGTGATTTTCACCTTTCATGTTGCTCCAAATGTTAAATACTCCTAACATCCAGTGTTGATAAGAACATGAGGAATTCGCTTTCTCATTCATATAAGGTCGATGAGGACTAAACCTACACAGGTTGTTTGAAGACAGCAATTTAGCTGAATGTTACAAAAATGTAAATATTCATATTCTATGACTAGGAAGTCCATCCAGAGTTTTGTTTCCTTCAGCGTTTTTTTCTAAAAGCAAAATATTGGGAGCAATCTAAAAGTTTAGCCATATAGATATAGCTTAATAAATTATAGTACACTCATAAAATAGAATACTGTGGATCCAACAAAAAGAAGACAATATTAACTGGAAGCATGGTCATGATACATGGATAAGTTAAGAAAAAAAAAGAGCAAATTGTAGTACCATACATGTTGCAGGCTGGCAGGCAGGAAGGGAGGAAAGATAGAAGGAAGGTAGGAAGAAGTGGGAGAGGAAGGGAGAGGAAGGAAAGAGATGAGAGGGAGGAAAGAAAAATAAAATAGGAAAAAAAACAAAGTCTGAAGAAAACTTACTAAAATATTAGCTATGCAAACTGGAATCATGAGAATGGAAACATTTTCTTTTTAGAACTTTGCAATAGTGTAAGCAAACAGAAGAATACAGTCATCCCTGGATATCCACAAGGGATTGGTTCCAGAACCCCCGGGGAAACCAAAATCTGAGATTGTTCAACTCCCTTATTTGAAAGGCATAGTATTTGGTATAACCTAAGTTCATCCTCCAAAAAAAGAAAAAAGAAACCTCTTGCCATCGAGTTCATTCCGACTCATAGTGACCCTATAGGGCAGAGTAGAACTGCCCCATAGTTTTCAAGGACTGCCTGGCGGGTTTGAACTGCTCACCTTTTGGTCAGCAGCTATAGCACTTAACCACTACAGCACCAGGGTTTCATCCTCCGGTATGCTTTAAATCACCTCTAGATTTCTTATAATACCTAATACAATGTAAATACCATGTAAATAGTTGTTATACTATATTGTTTCAGGAATAATGACAAGATGCAACGAGTGCTGGAGAGAGACTGACGATCTGTGAAATGGCAGGAGGCTCTGGCGGGTATGAGTCGGAATCCACTCGACGGTACTAGGTATAGCAGGTATCCCGGCACATCGCTGCATTCCTGTGCATTTAGCATAGTGCTTGGCATGGCACCAAACTCAAGTTTTGCTTTTTGGAACTTTCTGAATATTTTCCAGCTGTGGTTGGTTGAATACATGGATACAGAGGTCTGAGGTATAAAGAATACGATAACCACCCCCCCCGCCCCGCAAAAAAAAGAAAACCAGACCTGTAGCGGTGGGGTTGACTCCTACTCGTAGCGACCTTACGGGACAGAGTAGAACTGCCCCACAGGGTTTCCAAGGAGCAGCTGGTAGACTGGAGCTGCTGACCTCTTGGTTAGCAGCTAAGCTCTTAACCACAATGCCACCAGGGCTCCAAAAAATATAATAGCCATTATCCACCTTCTAGCTTTGTCAAATCTTAACATTTTGCCTTATTTGCTTCACATCTTTTTATTTTAAAAAAATCAGTAACATTTGAAGCCTCTGTGATTCTATCCTGTATCCCCAGAGAGAATTGGTACCTTAAATTTGGGGACCATTACATCTGTATCTGTTTTTTAATACATGTAGCCATATAATACATAGTATCATTTTGAATGTTTTTGAACTTATTAAAATGGTACCACACTGCACATATTCTTCTGTAACTTGCTAATTTACAGTTTTTTTTTTAACTCAATGTTGTGTTTTCTGAGGTTAATCCCAGTTGATACATGTACTTTTGTTTAATTCATTTTTATCTTCTCATGATGTCATTTATCCATTACATACCTTATGTATGTATACATGTATACCTATGTATATGTATGTAAGGATCCCTGGTGGTTAAGTGTTCAGCTGCTAACTAAAAGTTTAGTAGTTCAAACCCCCCAGCTGCTCTGTAGGAGAAAGATGTGGCAGTCTGCTTCTGTGAAGATTTACAGCCTTGGAAACTGTACGGGGCAGTTCAGTTCTACTCTCTCATAAAGGGTCACTATGAGTTGGAATCGAATCAAAGGCAATGGGTATATATATATATATATATATCTTTATTATCTGGATAAATATAAGCCATTTTCAATTTTTTATTTTTTGCTATTATGAACAATGCTAGTTACTAGTACATGCCTCCTTGAGCTCATGTGCAAGTGTCCCTAGAGCAAATACCTAGAAATAGATTTTCTCTGACTTGGTTATATTTAACTTCTACTTCACTAAAAAAATTTTCAGTAGCTATTGTCAAATACATTTTGAAAGTGGGAATTCCAATATACATTCTTACCTGCAGTTTGTGATTCAGCACTTCCTATGATCTATTTCAAAACATTTTTGCCAATTGATAGGTTTGGCATGGTATCCCATTGTTATTTTAATTTTCATTTCTTTGATTACTAGTAAAGCTTAGCATTTTTAAATGTATTGATATTTCTGTGATTGCTTGCTTACTCATTATTAACCCTTTATTAAAATGTATTTTTATTACTGATTTAATGTCAATAATTCTATATTCTGGGTAGTAGTCCTTTGTCTGTGGGCTGTCTTTTATGCAGTCTTTTACTCTATAACTTTTCATTCTTTATATCTTTCTATATAATATTAATTTATTACTACAAACACATTAATTTTTGAATAAACAAATAAAGTGGTTATACCAGTTAACTCTAAAGTACCTGCCATTGCTTTAACATCTAATCACCATTTAATCTCAGAAGCACAAAGCCAATTAAGAATTTTAAGGACATATATCCTACTCAGAGAGGGCCCATGGTCTCACCAGGCCTAAGATAAGCTCTGATCCTAATGCACTATTATATCTGGAATATATAAGAACCATGTAATTCTCTTCTCTTTCGAAATCTTCATTTTACTTTGTTGTTGTTGTTAGGTGCCGTCGAGTCAGTTCCGACTCATAGCGACCCTGTGCACAAGAGAATGAAACACTGCCTGGTCCTGAGCCATCCTTACAATTGTTGTTATGCTTGAGCTTATTGTTGCAGCCACTCTGTCAGTCCACCTCGCTGAGGGTCTTCCTCTTTTCCGCTGGCCCTGTACTCTGCCAAGCATGATGTCCTTCTCCAGGGACTGATCCCTCCTGACCTCATGTCCAAAGTATGTAAGATGCAGTCTCGCCATCCTTGCCTCTAAGGAGCATTCTGGCTGTACTTCTCCCAAGACAGATTTGTTCATTCTTTTGGCAGTCCATGGTATATTCAATATTCTTCACCAACACCACAATTCAGAGACATCAATTCTTCTTTGGTCTTCCTTATTCATTGTCCAGCTTTCACATGCATATGATGTGATTGAAAACAATTTTACTTTAGACGCTAATCTTAGGTCTTAGCTTACAAACTAACAAGAATAATTGCAACAAAAAATATAACACATAAAATGCAATAAACTTTCAAAATATAAAAAGCTAAGTAACAATAACTTATAATTCTAGAAACTAGTATACCTGTTCCCTTCAATGGAGCAATTACTGCTGAAAAATCTCCACTCTGTATGCCAGGACCACACAAGCCTGATAAACTTCCTGGTTCTCCTCACCTGGTCTGCCCCTTCCAGACAGACCGCTTTCCCTTTCTAACTTCCTGCTGCTGCATCTACCTGCCCACATCTCCTCCTTACCACAAATACCACCAGTGACCGGAGGGCTATATGTGCTATGGGTATCTTTTGTCCACAAATATGTTACCCAGTATGCAGTGGTCAAAAGAGGCTGAATATGTGACTGATCAAAAATCACCATTTTTTTTTTGGTTTTACGGCCTTCTCCTGGACCTAGCTGGCAAAAAAAACCATGCTCTCCTCCGCAGCCCCTAACTCTCAACATTGAGTGATCATGTTCACTACAGCTGCTATAACAATTTAGACCTTCCTTGATTCTGAGCCTCTGAAATATAAACAGAACTCTCCATTCATGGAAACACCCAGTACATCACATCTCTCCTTACCTAAATCTTTCCTTCTTTTAAGTTCATTGATGCTTACGTTAATGTCTCTCACAGCAGCAAAGGCATCCTCCAGTGCTCTGTAATCTGGGTGAGAAGGAGGGGTAGAGTTCCGAAGTTCACACAGTAATAAGGGGTATTTCATCACACGCTGAATTGGTTTGATCATCAAAGAGCCCATGTCCAATAAGTTCGGTTTGCCTCTGTAATAGAGATAAATAATGGCAATTTCAAAAACTTTTGTTTTATTAACTCCTTTTCTTTTTATGATGAACTCTAAAACAGTTTTTTCTTCCCTATTTGTCTAAATAAGATTTCTAAATGAAAGCGAGAGCAGAGGATGACAGAAGGGAACAGCTGAAAATCCCTATTATTTAACCAAAATGTAAAAGAAAACCAATTTGAGTATATCTGTCCACTAAAAAGGATTCAAAGCACAATTTTTATCCAAGTTCTACTTACAGTTCTTTATAACAGGCTATGTAATAATAGTGGGAAACAATTTCAGAATGTATTTTTCCATGACAACCGAGAAGCGTGCATTTTTCTGATTATTAGCGAGGAAAATAAAGTCCCTAGGCAAAAATATAAACAGATGACTTGAAAAGTCCAGTCAAAAGAAAGTATTATCCTCTCTCTTCCACCAAATTGAGAAATTGCATATATAATGTTTCAGAGGTTCTACTGTAGTCCCCAGAGAGTTTTATATAAATACATGTTTCTGAAATCATGCTATTCTCATCGCTATCACTAATCATTGCTGTCTCGAAATGACTTCCCAAGTAGAATGCTTAGCCAGCTGATCTCCAAATGGCTATACAAAAAAATGAGCATTCTTTCCTGACTCTTCTCTCCAAGAGCCTCTGAGATGAGAAGAGCAATATTCCAACTGTGCAAGCAGTTTACAGGAAGTAAAGAAGCTAGAAGCTTGGTCATATCACTGTCCAACCCACTGTCATTCATCATTCAGCCTGAAAGCAGTGGTTTCTAAAAGCCTCTTTATGTAAAGAGGCAAATAAAAGAACACTATACTTTTTTTTTATATACATTAGAAAAGGAGCCCTGTGGCACAGTGGCTAAGCACTTGGCTGCTAACTGAAAGATTTACAGTTCAAACCCACCAGCCACTCAGTAGGAGAAAGATGTGGCAGTCTGCCTTCATAAAGATTTATAGCCCTGGAAACCCTATGGGGCAGTTCTACTCTGTCCTGTAGGGTCACTATGAGTCAAAACTGACTTGACGATTTGGTATATGGGTTTAGTATAGATTAGGAAATAGACTTACACACACACACAAACACACACATATATACACCAGTCACTCTCCATCGCATCTCCCCATTTCATTTCCATTGTAGGACTTACCACTATCTGGAATCATCTCGTTAACTCTAGAACATCTTTACCAGTTTATTATCATTTCCCATTTACCACTCTATCTTCACCTTGACATATGGTTAGTCTCTTAATGAATATTTGTAGACTGCAATAGCAGATTTCTCAGATTCTCTGTAACATGCTTTTATTCTACATTGAACAAATCCCCCCCCCCAAATTGCCCAGATGCCCCTAGATAAATAACTAAGAGATTTTATTCATATTCTGAGAACATAATGACACCATAATATAGAAAGACTGAAGCAACCTGAAAGGCAACATTTTTTTAAAGGAAAAACAAAATAAATATTAAAGGTTGGCAAAGGAGTAAAGAGTTACTTTAATATGATTATCTGCTATTTCCTACCCATTTGCACCAAATCTATTAAGGAAAAGAGAGAGAGAAACAGAGAGGGAAGAAAGATGGAGGGAATGAGAAGAAAAAGGAGGGTGGAAGAGAGAAATGTTTCTGATTTCTATGAGCATTAGGTAAAGTGAATCAGAAAATTGCAAACCCACAATCAATACTAAAAAGTAATGATTAAGAACGTATTTTCTAACTGATGGTGGGTCAGTAGCAACACCTTTAAATGTGAAGTACACTGTGTTATACATCTTAAACAAATACAGATTCTTCCACAAATCACCTATACTATTATTAAACTTTGATGGCATAGTGGTTAAGAGCTATGGCGGCTAACCAAGAGGTCGGCTGTTTAAATCCACCAGACGCCCCTTGGAAACTATGGGGCAGTTCTAGTCTGTCCTATGAGGTTGTATAAGTGGGAATTGACTTGATGGCAACGCGTTTTATTATTAAATTTTTCCATTTACTCTGCTTTTGGAAACTCTTTTAAACCAACTCCTTTTAAATCAACTTAAATTAATTTTAAAAGAAAACTGTACACTGGCACACAAATAATAAACAAACAGCACTTGTCATAAATAGAAGACAACTCTGAAAATAAATACATAACCATTAACAAACTTTAGCACATATAAAGCAGATGAGTGAATGGTAACTGATGTAGTGGACCAGACAGAACCAGTAATATGAAGAGGCAATAATTTAATCAAACCACCAAAGGTTCATGAATTAGAGTTTCCAGGAACCTATGGAAGTAGGGTTTGAGGGGTGTAGGGGTGAAAGAAGAAGGATTCTTTGAAGGCTTATTTAAGAAACAGCCTATAAATAAAGAATAGGGGAGGGTCAATTTGGAGAACTAAGAAAAAGCTCTTGGAAATTAAAAGAAGAATAGCACAAATAGAAACTTAATAAAAACACTGGAATAAAGTGTTGAGGAGCTTCCTAGAGAAAAGAGCAAAAATACAAAGGGATAGAAATAGAAGAAAACTATTTAAAAAAATTAGAGGACTAGTATATGAGGTTCAAAATCCAAATAATAGGAGTCCAAGGAACAAAGAACAAAGCAAATGCGGGGAGGAAATTATTAGCAAGATAATTCAGGAAAAGAACACAAGTTAGAAAATTGAAAGAACTCACTGAGAGCCTAGCACAATGGATGAAATGAATTCACATCTTGAAATTCATAAAAATTCAAACCATTGGGGACAAAGAGAAGATACTACAGTTTTTCAGAGAAAATACACAAACAGGCACAAAGAAATTATCAGGAATCAGAATAACGTTTGAAGTTCTCAGCAGCAAAACTGAAAGCTAGAAAACAAAGGAGAATTACCCTTATATTCTCAAGGTAAATGATTTCCAACTTTGAATTCTATACCTAGTCAAACTATAAATCAAGTGTGAGGGTAAAAGAAAGATATTTTAAAATGAAAGTTCTCAAAATTTTAGTTCCCATACATTCTTTAGGGAAGAGAGGGAATTATTGAAGGATTAAAAAAAAAAAACCCGTTGCCATCGAGTTGATTTCAACTCTTAACAACCCTATAGGACAGAGTAGAGCTGCCCCACAGAGTTTCCAAGGAGTGCCTGGTGGGTTTGAACTGCTGACCTTTTGGTTAGCAGCCGTAACATTTAACCACTATGCCACCAGGGTTTCCTATTGAAGGAAACCAAAATGATGGAGAACCTATACTGGAGGGAGGCAAAACACATCTCCAGAATGATGGAAAGGGAGTTCCTAGAAAGACAGTGGGCCCAGTGTCACCAGTTCAAACTCAACAGATCAGAAGTCTCTTGGGAGGGGCTTTTTCAGAGAGATGAAATTGAAAGCATACCTGTAGTGAGTCGAACGGTGGCCTCCCAATAGATAGACCCACACCCTAACCCCCATAGCCTGTGAATGTGGCTTTATTTGGAACATGGGTCTTCACAGATGTAATTAAGTTAAAGATCTTGAGATAAGATCATCCTAGATTGTCCGGGTGGGCCCTAAATCCAATGACAAGTGCCATAGATTGAATTATATCCCCCAAAAATGTGTGTATCAACTTGGTTAGGTCATGTATGGTTGTCCTCCATTCTATTATTGTAATTTTATGTTGAGAGGATTAGGGTGGGATTGTAACATCACCCTTACTCAGGTCACCTCCCTTATTGAAGGTAAAGGGAGTTGCCCTGGGGTGTGGCCTGCACCACCTTTTATCTCTCAAGACATAAAAGGAAAGGGAAGCAAGCAGAGAGTTGAGGACCTCATATCACCAAGAAAGCAGCACCGGGAGCAGAGCACATCCTTTGGACCTGGGGTCCCTGCGCCTGAGAAGCTCCTCGACCAGGGGAAGGTTGAAGACAAGGACCTTCCTCCAGAGCCAATGGAGAAAGCCTTCCCAAGGAGCCGACACCCTGAATTTGGACTTGTAACCTACTAGACTGCGAGAGAATAAATATCTCTTTGTTAAAGCCATTCACTTATGGTATTTCTATTATGGCAGCATTTATTGACTAAGACAAGTGTCCTTATAAGAGACAGAAGAGGAGAAGACACAGAAACAGAGGAGAAGACTATGTGAAGACAGAGGAAGGGATTGAAGTTATACAGCAACAAGGAATGACTGGAACTATGAAAAACTGGAAGCTGGACAAAGCAAGGGAGGCTTTACCGCTTGAGCCTCCAACGGTTTGATTTTGGACTTCTGGCGTCCAGAACTGAGAAAGTATATATTTTTCTTGTTTTAAGATACCAAGATTGTTTGTTATGGCAGCCTTAGGAAACTAATACAATACCTAATGTATCTGATTCTCTTGAAAGGTGACTTAAATAATTGACTGTGAGCTTAGCATTAATGACTAAGAAAAACTAAGCAAGTCAAAAAAAAAAAAAAAAGAACAGTTGTCAACTTCGGGAAAAGTTATCACTGTTTCCCCCAAGGTTCAGCCCTGAAAAATATTTATGCAAATATAATAATTCAAACCCTGACTATTGCTCTAACTAAAATTAGAGTAAAACTATATAGGGAGAATGGAGAGACGGAAAGGATATGTGTACGTAGTGGAAATGAGGATAAGAAAGAGATTCTTTCACAGGGGAACGTCAATGGATAATACCTACAAACAAAAACCAAAACCAAACCCAGTGCCATCGAGTCGATTCTAACTCATAGCGACCCTCTAGGACAGAGTAGAACTGCCCCATAGAGTTTCCAAGGAGCGCCTGCCGGCCCCTTGGTTAGCAGCCGTAGCACTTAACCACTACACCACCAGGGTTTCCAATACCTACAAAGGAAAGACCAAACATATTTTAGAATCATGGAGATCAATATCAAAATAATCAGTGAAATGATGTGAAAATGTTCTAGTGAGGAACATTTAGGAGTAGGTAGGAGAATCAGGAAGCAGCCCTGGTGGCACAGTGGTTAAGTGTTTGGTTGGTAACTGAGAGGTCAGTAGTTCGAACCCACCAGTTGCTCCATGGGAGAAAGATGTGGCAGTCTGCTTCTGTAAAGATTTACAGCCTTAGAAACCCTATGGGGCTGTTCAACTCTGTCCTATAGGGTAGCTATGAGTTGGAATCGACTCAGTGGCAATGGGTTTGGGTTTTGGTTTAGGGGAATGAGGACTAGTCTTTTAATTAATAAAACCTGCAAAACAATTAAACTCTGTAAACCATCACTATGTATAATTTTCGCAAAAGAGAAACTTGAAAAGAAACATTCAGGAATACGCAAGAAAATTCTAAAAGAGTACTAAGTTCTGAATAGTCACATCTAACATTAAAATATATTATAAAGCTACAGAAGTGAAAGCAGTTTAGTAGTGGAACACGTGTGGACAGATCAGGAGCCCAAACTAAAAAATCAAGAAATAAAAACAAATATATATGGAAACTGAGTATATACCTGGTAAGTATAACATTCCTACCCAGTGGGGAAAAATAAATTATCCAATATCCAGGCATTGGGATAATTAGGTAGTCATACAGAAAACAATAAAAATGGATTCCTACATCACTCTTTCTACCAAAATATTGTCCATATAGATCAAAGATTTAAATGTTAAAAATGAAACAATAAAGGAACTTGAAGAGAACATGGGATAACACTTTAAAAACTAATCTTGGAGTTGGTAAAAAAAAAAATTTAAAGCAGACACAAATTCCAAAAGCCATAATAGAAAAAAGTAATAAATCTATTTAAAAATTTAGCTTGCCAAAACAAACAAGAAGAAAAAAATTAGCAAAGTTAAGACAGACATGACAAATTGGATATATACTTGTGACACACATAAAAAATTACCAATTTCTTTAATATATTCAAAAGCCTGGTGTGGTCAGATTTTCCTTTTTTCCCCAAAGAGGCCATAAATTTTAAAGTTTTGTATCAATATTCACATTTTAAAATACTGACAATAATTCAAATTTAAAATACTGTGTGGGCCAAAGAAAACTCATTTTAGGGAGCCCAGCATGGGCCTCAAGTCTAGCCTAACACCAAAGCAGAATCCCAGGTGAGCTCTGGGGACTTTAAGGACCTGTACCAGTGGGCAGGGCAGAATTAGAATTCTTCCTATTTGTCAAAAGGTCATTCCCCAAAACAAATATTAATTCTCAGACACAGTACTGTCTGGGGCCATATTAAGAAAGAAAACCGTTTTCTTAAATGCAGAGAATGTGACAGGCTGCATCATGCTTTTTATACTGAATTGCAGGACGGTGGCAGTCTCTTCCTTCCCTTCAGCTCAGATTCCAACACATTTGAAGAAGCCTTCCTGGCTAAGAAACAGCAACCATTACAATAGACGGAGCTATTGATTGCTAGACCATATATAAAAAAAAAAAAAAAGACCGTATAGTAGCTTTGAAATCAGCGCCTTTTCTGTACCGAGGCCAAATCATACCCCTAGGCAGTCCTCTTCAGAAGGAGGGAGGCAATATGAGAAAAATATGGTTCTCTTGTACGGGTAAACCTCATCCAAGGATGAGTGTGAGGTGAGAGTAAGGGTCCCATGTATGTGTGCGTGTGTATATACTCACGTGTACGTGTGTGTATACTTGTGTGCATGTGTACTTGAGTGTGTGAATATGAGACAAAAGGATGTATATCTAAATGTGTACAATAGTTAACCCTGAGTGATGGAATTAGCAGTGATTTTGCTTTTCTTCTAAGGAGCCCTGGTGGCACAGTGATTAAGTGCTCAGCTGCTAACTGAAAGGTCAGCAGTTTGAACCCACCAGCCACTCCTCAGGGCAAAGATGTGGCAGTCTACTTCTATAACGGTTTACTGCCTTGGAAACCCTATAGGGGCAGTTCTACACTGTCCTATAGGGTCGCTATGATTTTCAATATTTTTTATTATAAATACAGTGAAATTATATTGGTTTTATAAGTGGAAAAAAGGGCAATAAATGCTACAAGAAAAAATTTAAAGTTATTACAAACAAAAAATTATAGGTGAAAACGATCTACTAGTAGGTGAGAAAGTCAAACCAAGGGAAGAGCAGACTCATATCTCTTGCCTCAGACTCATCCTGTCTAAAGTCCTATACCAAAAGCAGAATCAAAAAGGAAAAGACAGACGGGTTTGGCTACATAGAAAATTAAAACTGTACAGATAAAAACAAAACCAGAAGCAGCTACAAGCAATGTTAAAAGTCAAATGATAAGCTGGAAAAATTATTTCTAGCATATAAAACAAAGGGTTAATATACTTGGTAACTAAAAAGCCATTATAGATCTAGTAGAAAAAAGATGACAATCTCAAAAAAAGTAATCGCTTAAAAAGATAATTCATTAGAGAAGAAATATAAATGGCTAAAAATATATAAAAATGCTCAAGATAATGAATAATGCAAATTTTAACAATAAGATACCATTTCTGGTCTATTATATTGGCACAGATTTTACAGATACAAATATTCATTGTATCAACTACTGGCAAAAAAAAAAAAAACTGGCAAGTGGTAGATAAATGGAAAATTCACACATGGGCAGCAGGAGTGTAAATTAGTTTAACTTTTCTGAAATTTCTGACAAAAAGTATCAAAAGACCTTTTTTAAAAAAATCCACTTTGAAAAGTTCATCCTAAGAAAATAATTAGATTATTGTACAGAGATCATGTATAAGAATGAACACATAACATCGATGTTTATAAGACAAAATTCCACTGTCAGTAAGGGGTTGGTAAACTAAATTATGACACGTTGTTGTTAGGTGCTGTCAAGTCCATTTTCGACTCATAGCGACTCCATGTGACAGAGTAGAACTACTTCATAGGGTTTTCTTGGCTGTAAGCTTTACGGGAGCAGATTGCCAAGCCTTTCTCCCATGGAGCTGCTGAGTGTGTTTCAGCTGCCAACCTTTTGGTTGGCAGCTGAGCGCTTAATGGTTGCACCACCAGGGCTCCTCAAATTATGACATATAATGTATGTATGATAGAATATTACCTAATTGTAAAACAATATACATTTATATTTATTGACATGAAAAGATGTCCATGATTTGTTATGCATGAGGTAGCTAGTTGCCATACAGGAGACATACAGTGTTCCTATTGTAGTCGATATGCGTGTGGTGAAGAAAAAACTCAGCGGTTTGATCAGGGACTAGCTACAATGCTACAGAGTTTAACTCTGGAACTTTAGTACCAATTGTCTTTACTGTCCTCATTTTGATTCTCTATATTCTGCATCTGTCTCTAATAATTTTAAAAATACAAATCTTAGAAAAAGCAAAAAGAACTTCACTACTACACGTTGAAACTAATAGAAACCCTAAGACCCAAGGCTTGAAGATAGCTAGCCAGACAAGAGAATACATGGGGTTGGGGGTGGGGGGTTGGGGGGGTGGAGGAGGAGTAAAAACACAAGGATAACAAAACACTGCATTTCTGGAGATAGATAAATTTAGAATAGGCATCTTTTTCTTGCTTTGGAACATGCGACTTGTATCAGATGCTTTCTTGGGGACTCTTAAGTGGGTAATTCTATGATTCTTGTCACTTTAATACTGTCTTTGATGTTTGCATAAGATTATAAATCAAAGTAAACATTTCAGGAATTATAAATAGCTCTGCCTTTCTCTGTATTTTTTTTAAATGTAGATTATTAAAGATAATAACAATAGGTAAGGAATTTAGGGGAAGACATTTAAAAACCCACATCTTTCAAATGCACTTTTGGCTGCAACACTGCTGGCCTTAGGCCTTAGCTACAATTAATTACATTGCACTTGACATTGCCTTTTGCCCTTTTATGTAGCAGCATATGTGCCTCCTGACCCAAGCGAGAGAAAAGAAACAGGACAGAAAATAACTCATTGCAAATGTAGCTTTGATGTTCATCCAGCCACATGCTGTGATCCCACTTCCTCTTTTGCAGTCCTGATGTATAGAACAGGCTAGAAGGGGCATATACAGCCTTGCCAGCTCCCAGACGGCAGGATTACCATTAAAGCTAGTAAAATTTTTTAAAGTGAGTATTTCAATACAATGTACTGTCTGTTGTAAGTGTTCCATGTAGAGGAGTCTGTGCATGCTAATTGTACAAAGAAAAATCTCTCATTCTCTTCTGAATCTCACTTTTTTTCACTTTGCTTTTATTTATTTATTTTTATTATTATTTTCCTTCTGGCTATAAAGATCAAAGCTTTAGGAATAAAAACCTAAGCAGAGTTTATAGCATATGAAGTTCTCTAGCCAATAAGCTATGTGAATCTCCAGTCATAGGCACAGTAACAGGGACACACCTTCATATAATGAGACACCCTCTCCTATTAATTACCAGTGACGAGAAGCCAGAAGGCCCTGCTGTAAGAAGAAACCAAAATGCAAGAGTTACAGTCACTCTTCTATCATGCACCTCTTTAAATTCACATGATCTCGGAATTGGAAGTGCATTAAACAAATTGACTCATATCTGTTTATACTATAGGATTTTTTTCCCTTCGAAAAAACAAAGACTTAAACGATGACAGAACTGGGTGCCTGTTTGGTGTGTCAAAAGCCAACTTCTCAGCTTAGTTGAGGTATAAAGGTCTTCACGTTAGATGCCTGATTGGTGTAAAGGTCTCACGTTAGATGCTTGATTCCTCCACCTCATTTCTGGAATTCTGACCTCATAGTTGCTCTGTGCCAAAGTATTAATGACAGAAATTTATGGTTTAAATTAACATAATTTTTATTTTGTAAATTTTGTATTTCTTGATGTAAATTCTCAGGAGTTTAAAATACACACTCATAAGCAAATACACAGACTAGGAATTCAGGACCTTAGATAATTGCTGACCATGCTCAGCCACACAGTGCTTTTTGAAGTCCTAGTAAATTGGAGTTTGTATTTAAGGCAACGTCATCCTTTCACTACTAGTCAGATTGGACATGTTTCTCTTTGAGAAAAGTAGGTAACTTCTAAAGTGTGTGTGTGTATGATTTCCATAAGATAGTTTCTATATTGTCCTAGTGACCAACTATTTCATTTTAAAATTTTATTTCCATGCAATATATGTGTATTTTTTCTCCATAAATCATACAAGTCCAAATTGGAAGAAATCTGGTATTCTACTGTAATAAGAAAGATTTCCTTTTGTGCATTAATCTATAAAATCTTCAAAAACATTACGACATGAATGTGTAGTTTTAAGACAAATGTCATTCTTAGGAAAATATGTTTTTGGACACATTAAGATTCCTAAACATATGTATGATGAGCTTGTCCGGGAGAGTTTCTAGCACCTGCAAACTTGTGAGTTAAGTAAGATATACCCCAAGATCTTCTAAAAACATTCAAGAAAGTATACTTACTACGTAAGATCATCTCAGACAGATTGTAAACTAACATTGACATTTGATGCACCAGTGATATCTGGAGTAAATGCCTTTGCAATCTTATTTAATAAAATATAAATAGTTGTAAAAATTAAAAAATTCTGATTTGGACAAGAATTTGTAGCAGGTTTTCCCCACGATTCTTATATGATTGCTATTATTAAAGTAGAAAATACTTACTCTTCCATGTATATTTTCCTGTAAGAAAAGGGGGAAAAAAGTGAATTCATGTAAATTCACATATTTGGGATAATATGCAAACATTATAAAACTTTTACAAATTTATTGTGTAAAGTGATAAGTAATTTTCTTGAATATTCTTTCAGACTCGACCTGATTATTTTATAATCATGTCCCTAAAATTTTATTTTAGTATATTTCATGCTTTATATAAATTTAAAAACTGTTCATTCAGTTTATTGTTAGTAAACTTTGGTAAGTTGGAAATGAATTGAAATTAAATTTTTGTTTACATTATAAAAAAAGCATCTCTTAGACATAACAATAGGAGAAATGAAGATGACAAAGGAAATGCTTAATTGACTTGCAGAAAACTATTATCAACTGCCCTATAATATCTCTGTATACAGTGTTACGCAGATTATAAGCAATTCATCTGTTGAATAAAGTAATTGTTGCTAAAACCTTCAATAGGCATTGCTAGCTTGTGTGGCTCCCATTTCGCTCAAATAAAACTTAAAGTCCATCCCAGGCAAGGCACTATGTGATCTACTGCTCCCCCATTTCCTCCCTACTTCATTTCCTGTTACTCACTTACACTCTGAATCTGTGACCACCACACAGACTTCCTTGCTGTTTCTAACACCTGGCATGCTCATGCCTCTAGGCCTTTGCACTTGCTGTTCCTTCTGCCTGAATCCATCTTCCTCTAGATACCTCTATGCTTTCCTCCCTTATCTCGTTCAGGTCTTACCTCCAGCGTCCCCTCCTATTGAAGCCTTCCCTGATCACCTGTTTAAAAAATTGTACCCTGTTTCCCCTGTACTCATCGTCATTGCCTGCTTTATATCTCCCTATTGCGCTGGTCACTTTCTAATATATCTTGCTTATTTAGTTTATTATCTACCTCCTCCCTCCACAAGGGCAAGGATTCATGCTTGCTTTGTTCACTCACTGCTATATCCCCAGTGCTGGAAAAAGTGACTGGCACAGTCAAAAAGTATTTGCTGACTTAATTAATTAGCAATTTTTTTAAAAGTGTTAAGAATCCAAGTTAAATTTAAAGTACAAAGAGGACAGAAATTATTCTCTAAAAACCTCATATGACTATAGAGAAATAAAATAATAAGTCCCTAGGTGGTGCAAATTGTTGACATGCTTGACCACTAACTGAAAGATTGGAGGTTTAAGTCTACCCAGAGGCACCTCAGAAGAAAGGCTTGGTTATTTACTTACAAAAAATCAGCCACTGAAAACCCTGTGGAGCACATGGGATCTGACATACATGCAGTCACTTGATGGCAACTTTTTTTTTTTTTTCCGTGTGTTTGTTTTTGGTTATGACCTTATTATCACCTGGGTACCTGGTTCCCAACCTTTTGGAATACAATGAATGTTTTCATATCAAAAATTCTGTGTCTCCATCCCATCATAATAGCTGATGATGGTCTTTCAGCATTCAGTGGTCAAGAAAAAAAAATTGTTTTTTGATGATAAATACCTATACTGAACTTCAAATATTTCAATGGATTTTATGTTTTATTTTATTAATGCCAATACTCCATAAATGTGGAAAACAGTGATATATATATCTGTGAACCACATTGTTTCCTCAATCTTCAGACATGTTATATGAATGGATTTCTAGACATCTTGAAATAAGCAGGTGTTGCTGAGTCCAAGACCTCCTTGATGAGACTCGACCACAGAATTTTTTTTCAATCAGCAGCTCCCAAAGTTTTAGGCAATTATGAATTGTTGTTGACAAGCTCTTCTACAGCAATGGAGACTTTACCACCAACCCTTGCCCAATTGTTCCTTCCATTCATTTTGTTTAAGCTCACATTCTTTGGAAAAGGACATTTCCATTCCTTTGGAAGCATTTCATTTGTCCTATACTCTGTGGGTCATAGATCAGGCAATTCTGGGGAGAAGGTGACTAAAAATAAAAATGCGATTTTCTGTGGAAACAAACAGGTGAAAAATGTAATCATTCAGGAACCAAGACACATACTTAAAAGTTGAAAGAAAAGATTATTCTTTTAACTCCTAAGAAAAACATAAAAAGTCGTCCTTTTTCTATTTCATTTATTTCAACCAAGTTAAGCCTAAATATTATAACATGTAACAGAGCATAATCACATTTAATATAAGTATGCTATGTTATAAAAAGGAACCTGGAAGATTTTCCAATAGGGAAAACCACAATATGTGGAGTAGTGGCACTACATTATAACATGTCCTTTTAGTGCTCTTAATTTTAAATCTCCCTTTTGGGCTAAAACCTTCCAGGACTTAACCCCAGCCAAGAACAATTCATGAAGAAGGAAGTTAAATTGTGTCCACTTGCCCTCTTACGGGATATAAACCAAACCAAACCAAATCCCTTGCCGTCAAGTCAATTTCGACTCATGGTGACCCTATAAGACACAGTGGAACTGCCGCATGGTAAAGTAACTTAATACGCCTTCTACCACACTTCTAATGGCTCATTATAATTCAACTGACAACAAAAGTTTTTATGTGGCTGCTTCTTAAAGATTATATGCCTTCGTTCAAACGTGATGCCACGTGACAAGGAACAGAAAGGATTTTAAAGGTGATTTTAATTTTTACTTGGACCAATCCATTAGAATATGAAGAATTATAAAACAGCGTAGACAAATTGAAGTCTATTCCTTTAGATTTTGCATTGCATGAGCTTTTAGCTTCCTTACTGGATGGAGATGTTAGAGCAGCAACGTGAGCACCTGAAGGGTGCCTGGATGACTAGAAGTTAAAGTTTACGTCCTGAGGATGGTGACTTTGGTTAGTAAGAAGAAAAGTATAAATATATTTATAACAACTAGATATGAAGCTAGAAATACATCTTCCATTCCCCCCCCCCCAAAAAAAAACTTAGAAAAGCCCCTTCATTCTTTTTCTATTACAAAATAAATCGATTTCTAGGGCCTCTGAAATGCAGAAGAGACTTTGGAGGTGTTTATATCTGGAAAGACAGACAAAGGGGCAACAGAGCGGCAATTCTAACTGTAGCTACACTTGATTTACAGACATTCCATTTTTCACTTTCCTCAAAGAGATTGGGAAAGTTAAATAACCCCAAAGAGACTAAGTAACTGGATTTTTAGCAAGTAACTTTCATAAATTTAGTGACAGGATTAAGACAGTATTTCACAGAACTTTAAGGATCACTAATGAGATTCTTTTTCTGGAGCCCTGATGATGTAGTGTTTAAGAACTTGGCTGCTAACAAAAAAGTTGGCCGTTTGAATCCACCAGCGGCTCCTTTGAAACCCTATGGGGCAGTTCTACTCTGTCCTATAGGGTCACTATGAGTCTGCACCCACTTGACGGCAATGGAATGAGATTCTGTAAATACCTCTTGTTGAATAAATAAATAAAAAGCTTTCCAATTTATAGGCCAAAGATGTGGTGGTGTGTTTCTGGATAGCTTTAGACTTTTCTTTCTTAGGCTCTCCAAACCCTGAAATTACTGCTTGGACAGTATCTACATTCATGAAAAAAAGCCCATTCTACTTCAGGGAAAGCAGGGAGTGAATACTGTGGGCCTGGTTTCTCTCTCTAACATAGTTCTAACTTGAGTAAAAAAAAAAAAAAACTTGAGTAGGCATCAAAAAAGCACCTGAGGGTACTTGTTAAAAATGTAGATTCCTGGATCGAACCCCCAGGTGTCTTTTTTTTTTTTTCATCTCAGGCATAGCATAGGAATCTGTACTTTGAATATACATACTTCTCTGGTTAATCAGATTCAGGGAACTACACAGCCAGAAACACTGTACAAACTTTTTGTAGTAAATTATTGCCCTAATGTTGCAAAGTGATGCAAAATTAGTTTCTGGATATAAATATTATTTTATCTTTTGAAAGATAATGGGCTTCAAATAATAGCCAAAGGTTATGAGTCTAAGTCCATTACAGAGTCAGGAAATATCTCTTCCACCCTTTTGGAAATTAGTCTTGAAATGCACCGTGACAGCTTATGGTGTGTTATTTAGATTAACTCTTGTATTGTTATTAAGCGTTCCAGATGGTTTTATTTATCTACCCAACTAGATTTTATGTTACTGGGAGGCAAAAACTATGCATATATATCTCATACTCTTAGTAAATATTTATTAGACCCTCAATAAACATTTTAATTTTGGTTAAAATGCAACCTAAGTTGCTTTAAAATCCACTTTAGCCTCTGAAGCATGAAGTCACTTCTCTGGTGAATATTGCTTCAAACCAAGTTGTTTCACTATCCCCTCGCAGGGTAGAAAATGGAGGCCACACCTAATATTCATTATAAATTGGCAACTGTGCATTTGAGCTCCCGTTATTTAGCCACAAGGAAAAGGCAGAGGACAGTAATAGCTTTAACTGATTACTTGGCAAAGGAAACCAAGCCCTTAGGGTGTTCCAGACTCTCTTTGGCCTATAAACCTGTTTGAAAACCTGTTTCTCAGAATTTAAAGATTGGCTCAATTGAGGTCAGTGTTATAGTAATGTCAATAATTCTACTTCTCTCAGCCTTCAGGCAGACGAATACAATTCATCATTAACTTTATTTTCATAGAAAGGTAACTTTTTGGAAAATGTCTCTAACTGCTTTTATTTTACTTTCCCTTAAGAAATATCTCTGCCAATCTTACTTCCATTGGATTTTGTGCTTTCTAAACCTTATCTCCTTCCAGTGCCTGAAATTATTTCCTGAAATCAGAATGGCTCTGAATACCCAAGATTTAGGGCATCTCCAGGGAGATAACTCCAGGCTTCTGGAAAAAGAGCAAACAAGCCACTGGGTCTGAATGTAATTTTTGGTAATTGGGACTTCACGTGGTCTCAAAAATCACCTCTGGCTTTAGCTGCTTTTTAGGGGCATAATACTGAGCTATACTGCCTAGTGGAATATTCTGGCAAGGCCTATTTCCTTCTCTTAAGAGTCAAAAACTTCATGGCAAATAAACTAGTGTTTGTCCTCCCTGAACTGACAGGTCCATTTGTAGTCAGCAGTTAGGAGCACAAACCCAAAGCAGATTGTCTTCATCCTCTCCCCATGAGAACCTCCTATCCCAGACTTGAAGTTGGGTTGATGAACTAAGGTGCTAATCATGCTATCTGTTCATCTCATTATGAGATTTTCTTCTTTTATTTCTAGAAACTGAAAAAGGAAAATGGTCCTAGGTAGACATTAATTTTGAATCAGGTTTTGGCAGTTGTATAAGGTAAGAAAGGCAAAAAATTCACTCACACCCAGGAGAAGACCGTATTTTTCCCTAGGAAAAATGAACCTGTATGTAGGGAGCTTGGCTCCTAACACGTGATTTTATTAAGATGGATCCTACTTCAAATTCTATTTTTTCTCTGAATTGGTTTACTAACACTGAACTAAATCAAAAATAGTGGAGAAATAATTAACTGGAGCTACTCATCACATATTATCTTTAAGAGTAATCTCATTATATATTTAGCTTCTTACAGGTGGGCCTATATCTTTTTTTTTTTTTTCTTCTTCTCATCAGCACCTAGAACTATGCTTGGCATAGGTTCTAAATAAATGCTTGCAATCAGTGACTTTAATGAATATAGTCTTTTCTATTGGCAAGAAAAGTGGTTAGAGAACTGCAATAATTCAATGTCCAATAAGAAGGCACTAAATTAATTACATTACTTGTTTTTTAATTATTCAGACCCAGTTTCAAGCTACTTTCAAACTCAGTTCTGACCTAGAAAGGCATCCTCCATAATAGTCCTAGTTAGTCTCTCTCTTGATTTCACTTTAATTCAGCCACAATCCTCTTGTCCACATTGTTGTCGTTGTTAGTTGGCTGGAGTCAGTTTTGACTTATGGCAACCTCATGTGTGCCGAGTAGATCAGATCTACGGCTTTTAAGATTGTGACCTTTCAGAAGCAGATCACCAGGCCTCGCCTCCGAGGTGCCTCTGGGTGGGTCTGAGCCACCAACCTTTCAGCTAGTAGTCGAACACTTAACCTTTTGCGCCACCCAGGGACTCTTGCCCACATTAGGACCCCATTTCTGCTCCCCCCTACAATGCTGTATATAAGAGAGGTGTGCTAAAGAGTCAAATTTACCAACAGCTCTCTCTGGTTGGTAAATTTCTGGCCTAATCGAGATCTTTCCACGCTGAGATAATCCTTAGACAGGAAAGACTATAAGAGGACCATTAGGTAAGATGTGAAATAGAGTCGTAATTTTGGTTCATGTGGTAGAAAACTTTATATACAGTAATATACCAAACACATACCCATATTTATGCATATAAATAAGAACAGAAAAAAATGCAAACTGCAGTTATTAAAAGATGGTAGAAAAATAAGGATTTTAAAACATATCTTATTCATACCTTCCTATTTTTTCAGATTATTATAGTGAATAATATTTCTTGTAGGAAAAACATGTATATTATATAATAGCCCCCTCCCCCTTTCCAAAGTTTCAGTGGTAAGGAAAGGAGACAAGAATAGTCCTGAAACTAACTTCAAACAACACCATTAGGCAGGGCCTAACTTGTCTTCTCCACCCCCTGTTCTCCCATCCCTCTACTCCAGTGAGTCAGGGGATAGAGGAGGGCTATTCAGAGTCCTAGGACATTCCCCTAACTTTACTGACCCACGTGCTTCAGTGGTCACAGAGCCATGTGTTGTCAGGCATATTCCTTGAACTATTTTATGGGAGCAGGCAAGTAGTAACAACTTTAAGAAGACACTTTGCTTCCACATTTCAATTTTCGATATTGAATTTTCCTATCTCTATGGAGCCCTGAATCTTCTCCCATGCAATTTTTAGTCATCCTGGTGGGGAGAGAAAAAAAAAAGTCAATCAGGCCTTCTGGCATGTCAGCTTTTCATAAAGGAAATGCAAAGCAGAGCTCCCTGGAAGCCTCATAAATCATAGGATTTATGTGAGATCTTTCATCTACATCCACTTAAAATGTTCCCTGCTAGGCAACTGAGAGTGGATGAAAATCATCATTTGAAAAGGCCTTACTTTAAGGACTGGATACACTGGCTCAAATGTTGCTTCAGCTCTTCTTCCTTTTCATAGGACTCCAGTATACTGTGGGCTTCATCATGATGATAGCAGTAGATTTTATAAATATCTTCCAATGGGCTTTTAATCTGCAAGAATACTTCTCCTGATAAATGTAAAACAAAAGCAAAATGACATCAACTCAGACCAATCTGGCCCCTCACCTGTTTGTTATTCAACAATGTTGACTAGTGTTAAAAAGTTGGTTGGGTCTTGCTTTATTTAGGAGGGGTGAAAGATTTTTGAGTGATTTTTTTGTTTTCCTCCCTCCTTCCTCTCTCTTCCTTCCTCCTTCCCTTCCTTCTTGTTCCCTCTCTGTCTCCCTCTTTCTCTCTTGTTTGTTTTTTTCTTTTTCTCTCTCTGTCTCTGTCTCTCTCTCCCCTTCCCTCTCTTCCGTTCTCCCTTCTCCCTCGCTTTGCCTTTCTCTTCTTTCCTTCCTTTTATAAATGGAAATATAAAGAGCTTAATGGGAATAGATGGCAAAAGAATGTTTGTTTGCTCTAAGTTGATTTTATCTGCTTGGTTAGTGTGCAGGAGTGTGGTTAAGCTCACACACTTCAGACTTAGTTTGTAGGAGTTTGAATCAGGCTGTGCTGCAGATTAATTTTGTGACTTGGGAACTCTTTCCTATTAGTGTTCCTATTACGAACAATAAGAACAATAATAGACCTAACTTCATAGGATCATTATAAAATTGAAAAGAGGTAGTGTGTGTAAAGTTCAGAGTATAGTATACACATTCAAATGTAGTATTTAATGTTAATTTATTTTTTTTTATGGGAAGTGAAATTCCAGGCGTTTGGTAAGTTAATTTTCAATATTTAGTCCACTAACATTTCAAGGAACAGTGCTTACAGAAATAAAATATTTCCTTAGATGTGATAATAAAAAGAATAGGGCTATTATTCCTGTGAAAAATCAATTGGATAATACCATGAACCAAGTTTATGACTGTTCATAAAACACCTTGGACTAATTATATCCAGACAGCTAATGAATCCTTTTTGGTATCATAAAAAAAATTAGATCTATAACTGATGGATCAAGTAGATATGAGACAATAGTTTGATTTAATCACCCACACCATCATTTAAAAATATGTACTAAGCATCTACTACCTAACCTCAGGAAAAAAGGCCTGAAGATCTACTTCTAAAAAACCAGTCACAGGGCAGTTTTACTCTGAACTCATGGGGTCGCCAAAAGTCAGAGTCAACTCAGCGACCATTGTATTTTTTATTCAACCCAGCACCATGTTAGATGATTTGAAAGACACAGAAGAAATATGTGCCAGGATCTGCTCTCAAAAGCCTTACAAATTTCAGATTAATAAATATTTAGGGGCTGAGCTGATTGGAATAGCTAAATTGATTTGCAGTGATCAGGATCTATTATTTTAATAACAGGAATAAACCATTCTTCCTATAGAAATAGCCATGCCCTTAGTATTGTCAACATGTTTACACATATTAACTGCATAACTCCCTATACTCATGAGAAGATAAGAGGTTATTTTATCCATAGTAAGGACAAGGACAAATCTGAGTTTGAGATAGTAAATGATTTTTCCAAGGTCCTGACAGAAGATGGCAAAGCCAGGCTTAAGTGATAGTTGGCTACAGGCTTAGAGGGAGGTTCATTGGGAAAGTCAGGAGCAGGTGATTTGAATCACACGCCCAAGGACAAGATGAAGTTGCAAATATGTATGTCTACAACAAAGATGCTAACAGTAGACACGAACAAAGGACAATCTCATAAATCCACAATATGATCAAATCAGAAAGTAAAAACAAGCAAAAAAGATAAAGAAGTATTGTTAGACACAATGAAACCATTAATTGCAATTTCCCTTGTATTTTCTTTAACAGGAGTGGTCTAATTTGAAAAATATGTATCACTTTCTCCCTAATAGCACCATCACATTTTTTACTTTTTTCCAAGTAAAATTCTTTTGGAGCTCTAATAATAATTATTAAAGTTAAAAGATATTTAAGTACTCTAACTGAAAGTCATTTATTCACCCAAAGGTCAAGTACAATACCTGTGGGCAGAATATTGGAGGCCCCTCCCAGCCCTACCAATGTATTCTGCTTCATAATAGCACAGACAAGCAATGTGTCTTGCAGCAAAAAGTGATTCCGTTTCCATGGTAACATAACTCTTGGCTGCATTTCTTTAGTGGTGAAGGACAACTGCTCTGTCTAATGTCTATGGGTCTGAAGGAATGATTAGGAGTGGAGAAGGGACTGAGCCAAAACCAGTGAAGGTAATTTCACTTTTGGCTGCCTGCCACAAAGGCATCAGAATCCTATAAAATAAATATAACTATCATGTGCTTTTCTTTACAAATGTTACAATACAAGAATTTCTGCTTTGACTTCCCCCCCCCAAAAAAAAACTGACCATGAAAAGGAAAAAAAGTAATGTACCCTTTTAATTTCCTTAGTTATTTGTCTCCTCTAAAAATAACTCATATAACCAAAAATACTAAACACATTTTATGCCCTGGTATCATTTTTTT
The DNA here is from genome assembly GCF_024166365.1 of Elephas maximus indicus. Lineage (NCBI taxonomy): Eukaryota > Metazoa > Chordata > Mammalia > Proboscidea > Elephantidae > Elephas > Elephas maximus. The sequence goes on from NC_064823.1 coordinate 46,117,906, forward strand.
TTTTTATCATTAGTCCTATGTTGTAAATTGTTCCCTTCGCTAATGTAAATATATTTATATTCCTCTTATTGACCACTTCTTTACTTCCAGACCCTCATGTCCTTCACCGAGATTTGCCATACCAAATGACATGGCTTCTTTATTATTCTGACTAGGATCCAAAATGAATTTCCCTTCCAAGTAAGTAAACCAGTGAAATCAATGATGTACAAAAGATCTCCCAGTCCCAGGCCTTATTTAGGAAAATAACTTAAAAGGGAGTGAAGTAGTTGTTTTCTTTTCTTCATCCTTATTTGGCAACAATTAATTGAGTGATTATTATTACCAAGCACTTTGATAGGAACTGCAGACACAAAGAATCAACACCTCCCTCAGAGGAACAAGAAGAGGAAACTCCCATTTACCATACTATGGGAAAACTACAGTAATAGAGCTATAAAGTGCAGAGGGGCACCTGTTCTGCCTTTGGGGACCTTTGAGCTATTCCCATAATAGCCTTCCCTTGAAATAAGAGCTATGAGCAAATACAAAAGCAAGGAGATATGAGGGAATAAGGTGTGTTCAGAAACTGCAAGTGGTCTTGGCTGAATGGTACAGTGTCTCTGAGGAAGTTTCAGAAGAAGCTATAGAGGTAGCCAGGAGCCAGATCATGAAGAACCTTGTGTATCATTAAGCAGTTTGAACTTTAGCATGAAGGTGGTAGAAAAGCATTGGTGGATTTTAGTCAGACTAACATGATTAGATTGTATTTTAGAAAGATTACCTTGATGGTCATATGAAAGATGGAGTTTGTGGGGAGAGGTTAGTAAGACTGGAGAAATCAATTAAAAGGCCTCTGTGGTGCAGTGATTTACTTAATATGGCCCTTCTAGCAATAGTCTTTGTGACTCCCACACACTGATTGGGTGGGACTATGCAAATAAGGTACTTATGGCCCACCAAGGAGATTGGACCACTTGCTGCTAATGTACATAAGGTGTATAGAACCTGTGATGGTTAAGGTTACAAATCAATTTCAGTGTTTAGGCAGTTATATAATATTGTGATTTGGCAGTTACATAATCATCCTCCATTTTGTGATCTGATGTAATTGTTCTCCTTTTTGTGATCTGATATAATTATCTTCCATTCTGTGATGTGTTGTAAATCCTAGCATCTATGCTTGTGATTATGGTCCTATTTGGGAGTGAGTTGCCTGTTATGTTAATAAAGCAGAACTAGGATGGGATGTATCCTGAGTCACTGCCTTACTAGAGGGTATGACTCAAGTCACCACCCTTATTCAAGTCACACCCTTGCACTGCCTTGCTCAAATAAAAGGAGTTTCCTTGAGGGTATGGTCTACATCCTCTGATAAAGCTCTCTCTCTTGCTCTAGATCCTGCATCCGACTTATCATCTGACATCTGGTTCTTTGAACTTGAGCCAGCAACCTATGATCTGATCTGATTCGCCAGCTTTCACAGCCTTCTGAGACAGCAGCCTGATGTCTTACCTGCCAGTTTGGGTTTATCAGCCCCTACAACCACGTGAGTCAGGAGAAGACTCCAGCCTGACACCTGACACACAGATTTGGGTTTTGTCAGCCTCTACAACCATGTGAGCCATTTCCTTGATGGTTTGTGGGTTCTTTGAGACGTTGCAGTGAATTACAGAACCCAAAGATGGGAGTGAGAGTACTAAGGGAAGGGGGAGTAGTTGATGTTAGAGATGATGGAGTGGTACAGCAGTTTGGAAAAGCTGCGCATTTGGGACATTTTAACCTTTGCCTCATAGGAACCAGCTTTGTGCTGATTCTTCTAAAAGAAATTATTCATTCAGCTATGCAAGAAATAATGAGGTCTAAAATAATAAGGCATAGTGGTTAAAAGACAGTGTGTAAGAGTCAACTGCCTAGGTAAAAATTCTATTTTACCACTTACTAGCTGTCTGACATTTGGAGAGGTACTTTACTTCTTGGTTTCTTAATTTCCTCATCTGAAAAATGGAGATAATAATAATAGTAGAGTTGTTACAAGGATTAAATGAGCTAAAATATGTAATAATTATATCAGTAGCTGACATGTTGTAAATGCTCGATAGCTGATAGCTATAACTACTCAGGCAAAGCAGAAAGGATCAAAAAGAGGAAGAAAATAGACATTGACTGTATATGAGAATGAAGTTGTTGTTGTTTCCGGTTACAGTCAGGTTGCTTCCACCTCCTGGCGACCCTGTGTGTGCAAAGCAGGGCTGCTCCATAAGGTTTTCAAGGCTGTGACCTTTCAGAAGCAGATCGCCAACACTTTTCTCTGAGGCATTTCTGAGTGGATTCAAACCGCCAACCTTTCAGCTAGTAGTTGAGTGCTTAATCATTTGCACCATGCAGGGACTCCTGAGAGGTGAAGAGGAAGGATAATTCAGGTGAATCCCAGTGTTCTGGCTTCAGTGACCATGAAGGTAGACTGTGGTGATAAGATAAAAAGAGAGTTTAGGTGGCAAGATGATGTGCTTAATTTTAGATATGTTGAGTTTGAATCATCTATAGGATATTCAAATGGTGAAGTTGTATAAGGAATAGATATGTAAGTCTGAAAGTCAAGGTAAGAAAAGATCTAAGAGAGAGATACAGGTTTGCAAAACTCAAGTTGTAGAAGCCAATAATTTGATTTGATCATGCAAGAAAGTCCACAGTGTGAGAAGAGAAAAGGGCCCTAGGACAAATGCTGGAGAATGCTAATATTGAGAAAAGCCTGGAAGAAAAGGAGTCTGCAAAGAAGTCTGAGAAACCATAGCCAGAGAGAAGAGAAGGACTCTAGAACTGGTTTCTGCAAAGCCAAGGAAGGCTTTAAGGATAAAATACAAAATGGTAAAAAACGCTGCAAAGAGATTGAGTAAGTTTGTGAGGGACAGAGCCTGCTAGTTGTCCCCCAGTATCATTACTCCCTTTTTCTATAACAATAGAATTTTTTGCTGCCCAAAATAAACTAAATTTCCCAGCCTCCCTTGCAGTGGATGGCACCGTGCAATTAAAGTCTGTTAATGGAATATACGTAAATGTGTTCCATGACAACACCCAGGAACATTCCTTAAGAGGCAGCTAGTTCACCCTTTACCCCTTCTACTTCATCCTTTCCTCCACTCTGTTACCTGAAGCCTGGGTGCCACCCCTTGGAGAGTGGAGCAGAGCGCTGCAAAGAGCTTGCCTCCCAGAAGACTTCCGAAGGGAGCTGCCCTACAGCTCTAGAATTCATACCTTCGAACTTTTACACTATAGAGAAATGAGCATCAATCTTATTTAAGCCACTAATGTTTTGGTTTTGTTTCCTGTTTCTTCCAGCTGACTTAATTCTATTCAACATACTATGATTTTCTTTTTTCTCAGTAGGAAAATGTTTTGGGAGAAATTTTGACTAGTTGAAGTTCCCCCCTTCAACCACCTTTCATTATCATAAAACTTCATTCAAAATTCTGTGAAAATATTACATGAACTCCTACTCATGAAGAGTTTAAAGCAGAAAGTTACTTGTATTAGCAAGAAAAAATACGTAATAAGTTGAACTCTAAAAATCAACTAAGATGATGTTAACAGAGAATTTTAGTTAAAACATAAGCAACAATCATGGCCTGAGATATAGCCCAAAGAAAGTTATCTGTGGTTCTAAGTAAAACTTGTTTGTCAAAACAGAGTATTCAGAATGCAGAGAAAGGAGCTGGATGACTCCAAGGACAGAGGGTAGATGTGGTCTACTCCCTGGATACCAAAAACCAATAGCCTTGGAATTGATTCCAACTCATGGCAACCCCATGTGTGTCAGAGTAGAACTGTGCTCAACAGGGTTTTCAATGGCTGATTTTTTGGAAGCAGATCTCCAGAATTTTCTTCTGCTTCTGAAGTGCTTCTGGGTGGGCTTGAACCTCCAGCCTTTCAGTTAGCAGGCAAACTTGTTAACTGCTTGTGGCTCCCAGGGACTCCACTCCCTGGATAAAAGGTCTGAAATCTGAGTTAGATAATATGAGCTTCTGGTTGTCACTTCCCTGAGAGACACATACAACTGAGCAAATAAAGGTTTGGGGTGCCACCTCAATATGAAAGAGCTTTACTGGCAGCTTTTATTAGTAGTTCTAAGGAGTGTTCCCCAAGATCTGCTTATCCTCTTTCGATGAGAGCCCAGCCACCAGGATTAAAAAAGGCAGCAGTTTGGAAAAAAAAAAACACCAAACCTGTTGCCACTGAGTCAATTCTGACTCACGGTGACCCAATATTACAGAGTAGAACTGCCCCATAGGGTTTCCAAGGAGTGCCTGGTGGATTCGAACTGCCGACCTTAGGGTTAGCAGCCGTAGCTCTTAACCACTATGCCACCAGGCCAGACTAAAATGCCAGATCTTTACTACACGTCCTCCCTTCTTTCCTAGGCCCTTTCTATTCTCCAGGGGAGGGTATTGTGAGGAGAGGAAATGAGAAAGAAGAAATTGGAAGAGTAAATGGTGCTTATAGAAGCCACTAATCTTTGCCTTTAGTCTCATTTAGTTCCTACCTAGCCTTGGGATAAAATGAACTGGGTTAAGGACACCAAGGTGACCTGGTTAGGGTTTTGAAATTCCAACCAAATACAGGTGCCAGGCAGTATATGCAGCTCAGGGATTAAAACAGGCATGTTTCTTGAGCACCAATTTTATTAAGTAATTTGAAGAAAGAAACATTGTTTCCACATAAAAGTACAGAATGGAAAATTTACAAGAGTTCTTAAAATAAAATGAGACTTCTAAGTTATTTCATGCCTGTGGCTGCAGCTTCAGGACATAACTCCACATCTCCTGGGGCTTGTGCTATTTCTCAGCTGATACCAGGAGTACTTTGATAAAAAAAATATATATATATATATATAAAGAAGCACTAGAGTAAGATAAGTTCAGAAAAATGTATGCATTGGCTCTGACAATTCTCAGGTCCTTGCTGACTTGGTAACAGCGATGTAGCTGAAACATGAAGAGACAGTCAGAGTGGCGTGTAGGATCCTGTCCAATGACCATGGCTGTGTCCGGTGCCAGAGAGTCTCATATATTGGGTGAAGTCTTTGAAAGTTGAGGCCATTCTGCAGCTGAGGCAGCGCCCCACCCAGCACATCTGGCAGTGAAAGGTGGTGTGGCAGCTGGGCAAAAACAAACTGGGGTGCATTAGTAAGAGGCGGAGATAGTGTAATGGAGTAGAAAGAGCTCTGGCCTGTCATTGGAAGAGCTAAGATCCATTCCTGACTCTGTACAGAGTTAGTGGCATAATTTTGGGCAAATCAGACTCTCACTTTTTTGTCTGAACAAATGAGGCAGTTATGTTATGTTATGTTATGTTATGTTATGTTATGTTATGTTATGTTATGTTATGTTATGTTATGTTATGTTATGTTATGTTATGTTATGTTATGTTATGTTATGTTATGTTATGTTATGTTGTTATGTTATGTTATGTTATGTTTTGTTATGTTATGTTATGTTTTGTTATGTTATGTTATGTTTGTTATGTTATGTTGTTACGTTACGTTACGTTACGTTATGTTAATTATGTATAAGTCCAGCTGTAATATTCACAAATATAGCTGTTTACTTTGATGATCTTCCTCCCTGCTCATCTGTCAGGTTGCTGTACTGTGATGGTTTGTGGTTGTTAGCATGCTGAAAGCTATGCCACCAGTATTTCAAATATCAGTAGGGTCAACCATGGTGGACAGGTTTCCATAGAGCTTCCAGACTAAGACAAGGAATAAAGGCCTGGTGATCAACCTCAGAACATTAGCCAACGAAAACCTTATGGATCATAACAAAACACTGTCTGACTTGCTTGCTTTGGAGATGTCATCAGGAGGGATCAGTCACTGGAGGAGGACATCATGTTTCCAGCAAGGGCAAGGGTGACCCTCAATGAGATGGATTGACATACTAGCTGAAACAATGGACTCGAACATACTGGTGATAGTGAGGATGATGCAGGACTGGGCAACATTTTGTTCTGTTGTGCATAAGGTCACCATGAATCAGAGTCAGCTCAAGGACAGCTGTCTATCTCTTTATCTACTTTAATGATACTCATGATTGCTTCATAGATCTCATTGACTACCTGGATATTTTAACACCAGGTGGGAATTTTTATGACAAGTGGCACATTGAGATAACATTGGCCCTCTGAAAGTTGAAAGTTAAGGTTTTTCTTCTGGCTGGATCATGAAAAAATACAATAACATTTCCCTACCGAAGGCTACTAACACGATGACACCCCTGTTCTTAGAGCGACCCATGATTCTCCATTTATCCCACACATTTGGTTGAGAATGTGTGCCTCTGTTATAGCTAGTTGCTCTATACTACCTAGAAGCCTCTGAAACAAAACTGGCAAAAATCACAAGACTGACTCTGAAGCAACAACAAAAACAGAAACAAAAATTTCCTGAGTTCCCTCTTTGTGCCAGTCATTGTACTGGGCATTTATCTATCATTCATTTCACTCATCCAGTAAACACTTGTTGAAGACACTGTCTGAGGTGCTAGTGATACAACAGTAACAAAGCAGACAAGAATTCTCATGGTGTTTACATCCCAGAGGGTGTGTAACCTATATCTTGTATCTTTCTGCCATGGAGGTCTTGCTATCTCCATTTGAAATAGTATGAACAAATGAATGTGGTATCCATTGCTAGTCACTTATCCATTCTTCCTTCTTCCTGTCTTAGTTACCTATTACTGCTGCAACAGAAATACCACAAGTGGGTGGCTTTAAAGAACAATTTATTTTCTCAAAACCTAGGTGGCTAGAAGTCTGAATTCTGGGCACCGGCTCTGGGGGAAGGCTTTCTCTCTGTCGGCGAAGGCTTTCTCTCTGTTGGTCATTGTCTCAGTCTTCAGGTGGCATCTGTTCCCCCCTTGTGCTTGCTCTTGTGTCTAATCTGTTCCTTTTATAATTCAGAAGGAGAAGTGATTAGGTTCAGGATGCACCTTACACTGGGGAGGGCCTCATTAACATAATAAAGAAAACTCTTCCCAAATGGATCACATCCACAGGTATAAGGATTAGGATTCCAACACGTATTTTGGGGGGCACAATTCAATCCATAACGTGTACTAACAGAATTTGGACTGACAATGCACTCGGAGATACTCACCTTTCCCCAAATCTCTGGTAGTTAGAGGTGGTTGTGTGTGTGAAATGAAGTAATATCTGCATAAAATGAAATCACGAGATATAGGTAGAAGTTGCTGGGGAAGCCTTCTATTCTCCTAACATGGAAAAAAAAAAAGCTTCACAAGGAGATGATTTTGCGTGATGCCTGGAAGTGGAACAACCATCTTTAGGTCATGAGATCAAAAGCCACATGTTAAGGATTGCAAAGGAAAAAGCTGCAAGGAGCCAACAAGCAGCTGAACCAGCCCTGGCTTATCAAGTTAGGGATTTCTTGTTTTGTTTCTTTGTTATGGATTGTGTCCCCCGAAAAATATGTTAGAATCCTAACCCCTGTACCTGTGGATGCAACCCCATTTGGAAATAGGATTTTCTTTGTTATGTTAATGGAATCATATCACAGTGGGGTGTGTCTTAAACTTAATCACTTTTGAAATATAAAAAGGGCAGATTAGGCACAGAGACAAGCAAGCACTAACTGGGGAAAACAGACGCCATGTGAGGTTCTCCACAGAATCCAGAAATACCAGGATCAGGGAAGCTGAAACAAGTATCTTCCTCCAGAACCAATAGAAAGAGCCTTACCTGAGAGCCAGGACTCTGAATTTGAACTTTTAGCCTCCTAAACTCTGAGGAAATAAAGTTTAAAGCTACTCACTGTGGTATTTCTGCTACAGCAGCACCAGGAAACTGAGACACCCTTTTACCAAGGTGCCTACTCCAGGCAGGCAAGTGTGACCCTAACTGATACAAGTAACTTGCCCAAGGCCACAGAGCTAGTGGTGACATGGCCAGACTTAAAACATGGCTCTGTCTGCTGTCAAAGGCCATGCTCTCTCCAGCTTATTGTGCACCTTCAATGTCTCCACCCCTACCAACGCACTTCTCATTTTAAGCTTCCTTGTAATTGGGCAAGTGTTCAGAAGCTCACAGCACTGCTACACTTAGAAGGTTTAGGACTTTATTTCCATGTCTATTCTGACCAGTATGTGATCTTTCACAGATCCATTCAAATCTAGCTTCAACTCTCCAGCTCTCCCCGCACAGCTAGATCACTGGCCTCCACCAGCACACCCCTCTAACTCAGCATCCCAGGACTTGACTTTCTCCTCAGAGCACAGCACTGTAGAACTTTTTCCTAAGCATTCTGTTTTATTTTTATTGTAAGGAGTAAGTTCTAGTACCCCTGGGACCCATCTTGACCTCACTCAGAAGACTGGAGTGCTAATCCCTGCATTACAGCCACGTGACTATTTCCTCATTTTTCCTTTCCTGTGTGGATTCGTGTATCATTGACCCTGGAAACCAAAAAAACTTGTTGCCATCAAGTCGATTCGGACTCATAGCGACCCTATAGGACAGAGTAGAACTGCCCTATAGAGTTTCCAAGGAGCACCTCTTGGATTTGAACTGCCGACCTTTTGGTTAGCAGCTGTAGCACTTAACCACTATGCCACCAGGGTTTCCTTGACCCTGGAAGCCCCCTTTTTTCCTAGCATATTCTCTGAAGCTGACAGCTCACCTCTTACTGCCAACATTTGGAATAAAATGCCCTAATTTTCAGCTGTTGTTTCTGGGTCCCCCCGCTATCACACATACACACACATACAAACACACACATCCCAGTAACAATACTAGAAAATTATTCAGGTAACCTACACTGTGGCATATGACATATGATATCATGACATGTACTGCCAGTGACTAATGCTCTTCTCACCAAATCACTGCTAAAGGCACAGATTCCTGCTTCAGGGACATGCAAGAGACACTGCTGTGAGAAAACAGAGCACTGCCTTAGAACAACAGCGCATCAACAACTACACCTTCAAAGAACAGAATGCTCTAAATTGTCTTTCTCTCCAAGGATAAACTCAACCTCAGGAGAAACCTCACTCCATATAGTCTCAGGTCTGCTCTCTTGTCATGTGGCTTCTCCATGTAATATTCCCAGCAGGGTAGTTAGACTTCTTAAATGGCAAACTCCCAAATTTACAAAAGCAGACATTTCCAGGCTTTCTTAAAGCTTAGTCCAGGATTGGCACAGTGTCATTTCTGTACCATTGCATTAGTTAAAGTGAGTTACAGGGTCAGCCCAGAGTCCAAATGCATAGCAGTGTGAACATCGAGAGGCATGGTCCATTGAGGACCAGCTATTGCAATTGCTGTCCACTCTTCCAAATGAAGAAATGATACTTGATATACTAAATATCTCTTCCTAGAAGAAAATATGTCACCTTATTAAACATATGAAGCACCAGGACTTACAGATATTGGGAGCATCTAGAAACTGCACACAGCCAGCAAATCTAATTTGTTTGTCTTGAGAAACATGATCAGGACCTCTGAAAAAATTTAAGTTTTATCCAGTTTTCACATACAAAAAAATCAAGCTTTGGAAACAGATGGGTCAATTTTATATTCTAGGATAATAGCAATTTAGTAACCAAAAAACCAACCAAACCTGTTGCCATCGAGTCAATTCCAACTCACAGTAACCCTATAGGACAGAGTAGAACTGCCCCATGGGGTTTCCAAGGAGTAGCTGGTGGATTCGAACTGCTGACCTTTTGGTTAGCAGCTGAGCTCTTAGCCACTGCGCCACCACTCCAATTTAGTAAGCTATCACATATTAGATATTTATTTAGGATAGGCACTGGGTTATCCCCTTTACATGTGATTTTACTTCAAAAAATCTTCAAAAAATCCCTATAAGTAGGTATTATTGCCTCCAATTTCCAAATGAAAAACAAGTTCAATGAAACTTTGTGACTTGTCTAAGACCACACATCTAACAATTGGATAATCCAGGATATATATAAACCCAAGTCAACCTGATATTTTGAAGCCCATGTGTTCTTAAATTCTATACTGTCATCATACTTGTTTTGTCCTTCCTCACTGTTTTCCTGAGTTGTTACAGAATAACATTCAATTTAAGTGGAAACAAAAGCCACATCTCATACTCCCACTTCTAAAGATTTAGAACCCATTTCTTATCTACATCTCCCATTGCCACCAAGTCAATTCTGACTCATAGCAACTCTGCAGGACAGAGTAGAACTGAACCGTAGAGTTTACAAGGCTGTACATCTTTACAGAAGTAGACTGCCACATCTTTCTCCCAGAGAGTAGAGGGGAGGGGGGTGGAGGTTCAAACTGCTGATTTTTTGGTTAACAGCCAAGTGCTTTACCCCTTGCGTGACCAAGGCTCCTTCCTGTCTACATAGCCTGATTAAATGAAGAGTCTAAAATCAATTTTCTGTCTTGGTAGGATAGCCCAGACAATTGCCCAGGACTCTCAGATATGCAAACATATTCTTCTGTGCTTAAACTTGAGCCTCATCCAAACCCCAAGGTTACTGAGTAAAATTCTCCTCCTGGTTTATCTAGGTATCAGACAAGTTTCCCCTTTGGCATTAGAGCTGTGAATCATAAATTCTCATTTGTGACGTCTAAGGACATTTAAGGACAGAGAAATGGGACACCTGTGCCTTTCATTTTGTAGTAACATAGCTTTGGAAATGTCTCACTGAAAATCAGCTTACCTTATGAAATATAAGATCTCTGGTGGTGGAAATTGCCAGTGACCTCTATTTCTATGACTGTTGTGTATGAATCATGGGGCCTCCTTGGCTCTGTATGCTCCAGCCATATTGGATTGCTGTCCTTTATAAAAACTTCCCATACTCTCCTGTCTTGAGGTACTTACCCTATTTCTCATTTGGAAAGTCTTTTGTCCCCAATCTCTACATTACTAAATCCTTCAAGTCTAAGCTGAAAAGTCACTTTGCAAATAATATTTTTCCTTATCATCTGAGTTGAAATTAATCTCTCTTCCATGAACCTGTATTAATTATCCATTTCTGCTGAAAAAAAAAATCACCCTAAAACTTAGTGGCTTAAAACAACAACTATTTGCTCACAATTCTGTGGGTGGACAATATGGGCAGGGCTCAAACTCAATAGTTTATCTTCACGTGGTGTTTACAAAGTTTACTCATATGTTTGCAGTCAGTTGATGGTTTGGCTGGGGACCAGCTGATTCCAGGATCTTACTCACATGTCTGGGGCCTTGACTGTGTTGACTGGAATGGCTCGACAGTTTGGGCCTCTCTCTCTCCAGGGGCAGAGTGTGGAAGTTGCAAGGCTATTGTAGAAGATCATGTTGCTACATTTTATTGGTCAAAAACAGCCCAGATATAAAGGGTAGGCAAATCAAAATAAGACTTCATTTCTTTTTTCAATATGAACTTAGTGCTTTGGTGTTTTGTTTTTTTTTTTCCACAAAAAAATTGTGCAATATTCCTCCAAGTTGCAACTTATGATTACTAAATTTGAAACCGTGAACATTTTCAATTAAGTTTTCTCTGCAAACTATAGTATTTTTAAACTTTCTATTTTGAACTAATTTTAGACTTACAGGAAAGTTGCAAAAATAGTACACAGTTTCCAAATATCCCTCACCTAGCTTCCCCAATATTAACATCCTACATAAGGATAGTACAATTGTCGGAAAAAGGAAATTAACTTTGGTACGATTCTGTTAACTAAAGACCTATTTGAGTTTGTACACTAACGTCCTTTTACTGTTCTAGAATCTATCCAGATTCTCAATTACATTTAGTTGTTACTCTTCCTTGATCTCTTGCAGTGTATTACAGTTCCTCAGTCTTGCATTATCTTTCATGACCTTGATACTTTTGAAGAGTATTGATTAGGTATTTGTCGAATATACCTCATTTGAGTTTGTCTGATGATGTCTGATGCTTTCTCATGATTGGACATGATCGCACATTTACCTGGCAAAAATATCACAGATACAACAATGATGTGTTCCACTTGGTGCATTGTACCATAGGTTTAAGATGTGGGTATGTGCTATTACTGGTGGTATTGACCTTGATCACCTGGTGAAGGTGGTCCCTGCCAGCCTTCTCAATGTAAAGTTACCATCTTTCCCTTGAAAGTTAATAATTATTTGGGGAGATGCTTCAGAATATATAAAGTCTGTTTCTCACTAAACTTTCACTCACTAATTTTAACATTCATCAGTGGATCTTATTTGCAACAATTATTACTGTAATTGTGGTTTTCTATTTTCCTCTTTCCTTCTACATTTATTACTTGAAGTTTACTGAAAGGAAGAGTAGCTGCCTCTTCCTATTTATTTATATTAACATGTACTCATTAATATGTATTTCATTCTATGGATTATAATCAATACTAACATTATTTATTATGCTACTCAAATTTGTAAATTGTAATATTTTTAATTGAGAAAATACTTTCTCAATAAGCACAGAGGCACCTAATAAGCTCAGAGCAAATTCTGATAAATGGAGAATTTTCCTGTAATATATATTTGGTTATGTGCACTCGGCTGCCAACCAAAACATTGGCAATTTGAACCCACCAGTGGCTCTCTGGGAGAAAAAACCTGGCAGTCTGCTCCCATAAAGATTACAGTCTGGGAAACCCTAAGAGGCAGTTCTACTCTGTCATATAGTGTTGCTATAAGTTGGAATTGATCCACGGCATGCAACACATATGTGTGTGTCTGTGTGAATGTGTAAATATTTGAGCTGAAATATTTTCAAAATACTATCTCCATTTGGATTCTTGTTTTTGCAAAATAAAGCTATCAAATAAGTTGTCTCTATTTATGATCTTTTTTAAAATATAATTTTTATTGTGCTTTAAGTGAAAGTTTACAAATGAAGTCAGTCTCTCACACAAAAACCCATTTACACCTTGCTACATACTCCCAGTTACTCCCCCCCCAACACACATATGAGACAGCCCGCTCTCTCCCTCCACTCTCTCTTTTTGTGTCCATTTCACCAGCTTCTAACCACCTCCACCCTCTCATCTCCTCTCCAGGCAGGAGATGCCAACATAGTCTCAAGTGTCCACCTGATCCAAGAAGCTCACTCCTCACCAGCATCCCTCTCCAACCCATTGTCCAGTCCAATCCATGTCTGAAGAGTTGGCTTTGGGAATGGTTCCTCTCCTGGGCCAACAGAAGGTCTGGGGGCCATGACCACTGGGGTCTTTCTAGTCTCAGTCAGACCATTAAGTCTGGTTTTATGAGAATTTGGGGTCTGCATCCCACTGTATTCCTGCTCTCTCAGGGGTTCTCTGTTAGGGCAGTCATTGGTTGTAGCTGGGCACCATCTAGTTCTTCTGGTCTCAGGATGATGTAGTCTCTGGTTCACCTGGCCCTTTCTGTCTATTGGGCTCTTAATCGCCTTGAGCCCTTGGTGTTCTTCATTCTCCTTTGATCCAGGTGGGTTGAGACCAATTGATGCCTCTCAGATGGCTGCTTGCTAGCATTTAAGACCCCAGATGCCACTCTTCAAAGTGGGATGCAGAATGTTTTCTTAATAAATTTTATTATGCCATTGACTTAGATGTCCCCTGAAACCATGGTCCCCAGGCCCCTACCCCTGCTACGCTGGCCTTCAAAGCATTCAGTTTATTCAGGAAACTTCTTTGCTTTTGGTTTAGTCCAATTGTGCTGACCTCCCCTGTATTGTGTGCTGTCTTTCCCTTCACCTAAAGGGGTTCTTATCTACTACGTAATTAGTGAATGCTCCTCTCCCACCCTTACTCCCACCCACCTCTTGTAACCACAAAAGAATGTTTTCTTCTCAGTTTAAACTATTTCTCAAGTTCTTATAATAGTGGTCTTATACAATATTTGTCCTTTTGCAACTGACTAATTTCACTCAGCATAATGCCTTCCAGATTCCTCCATGTTATGAAATGTTTCATAGATTCCTCACTGTTCTTTATCGATGCATAGTATTCCATTGTGTGAATATACCATAATTTATTGATCCATTCATCCATTGATGGGCACCTTGGTTGCTTCCATCTTTTTGCTATTGTAAACAGTGCTGCAATGAACATGGGTGTGCATATATCTGTTTGTGTAAAGGCTCTTATTTCTCTAGGATATATTCCAAGGAGCAGGATTGCTGGATCGTGTGGTATGTACCATTTTACATTCCCACCAGCAGCGTACAAGTGTTCCAATCTCTCCACAGCCTCTCCAACATTTATTATTTTGTGTGTTTTTGGATTAATGCTAGCCTTGTTGGAGTGAGATGAAATCTCATTGTAGTTTTGATTTGCATTTCTCTAATGGCTAATGATCGTGAACATTTCCTCATATATCTGTTAGCTACCTGAATGTTTTCTTTCATGAAACGTCTATTCCTATCTTTTGCCCATTGTTTAATTGGGCTATTTGTCTTTTTGCAGTTGAGTTTTTGCAGTATCATGTAGATTTTAGAGATCAGGAGCTGATCAGAAATGTCATAGCTAAAAACTTTTTCCCAGTCTGTAGGTAGTGTTTTTACTCTTTTGGTGAAGTCTTTGGATGAGCATAGGTGTTTGATTTTTAGGGCCTCCCCGTTATCTACTTTTTCTTCTACATTCTTTATAATGTTTTGTATACTGTTTGTGGCATGTATTAGGGCTCCTAACATTGTCCCTATTTTTTCTTCCATGATCTTTATCATTTTAGATTTTATATTTAGGTCTTTGATCCATTTTGAGTTGGTTTTTGTGCATGGAGTGACGTATGGTCTTGTTTCAGTTTTTTGCAGATGGTTATCCAGTTATGCCAGCACCATTTGTTAAAAAGACTGTCTTTTCCTGATTTAACTGTTTTGGGGACTTTGTCAAATATCAATTGCTCATATGTGGATGGATTTATGTCTGGATTCTCAGTTCTGTTCCATTGGTCCATGTATCTGTTGTTGTACCAGTACCAGGCTGTTTTGACTACTGTGGCAGTATAATAGGTTCTAAAATCAGGTAAAGTAAGGCCTCCCACTTTGTTCTTATTTATCCGGGGCCTCTTTCCCTTCCATACGAAATTGGTGATTTGTTTCTCCATCTCATTAAAGAATGTCGTTGGGATTTGGATCAGAATTGCATTAAATGCATAGATTACTTTTGGTAGAATATACATTTTTATAATGTTAAAAAAAATTTTTTTTTTTTTTTAAGTCTTCCTATCCACGAGCAAGGTATGTTCTTCCACTTATGTAAGTCTCTTTTGGTTTCTTGCAGAAGTGTACTGTAGTTTTCTTTGTATAAGTCTTTTCCATCTCTGGTAAGATTTATTCCTAAGTATTTTATCTTCTTGGGGGCTACTGTGAATGGCATTGATTTGGTGATTTCCTCTTTGATGTTCTTTTTGTTGGTGTAGAGGAATCCAACTGATTTTTGTATGTTTATCTTGTATCCTGATACTCTGCTCAACTCTTCTATTAGTTTCAGTAGTTTTCTGGAGGATTCCTTAGGGTTTTCTGTGTATAAGATCATGTCATCTGCAAATAGAGATACTTTTACTTCTTCCTTGCCAACCTGGATGCCCTTTATTTCTTTATCTAGCCTAATGCTCTGGCTAGGACTTCCAGCACAATGTTGAATAAGAGTGGTGATAAAGGGCATCCTTGTCTGGTTCCCGATCTCAGTGGGAATGCTTTCAGGCTCTCTCTATTTAGGGTGATGTTGGCTGTTGGCTTTGTATAAATGCCCTTTATTATGTTGAGGAATTTTCCTTCTATTCCTATTTTGCTGAGAGTTTTTATCATGAATGAGTGTTGAACTTTGTCAAATGCCTTTCTGCATCAATTGATAAAATCATGTGATCCTTGTGTTTTGTTTTATTTATGTGGTTAATGACATTAATTGTTTTTCTAATGTTGAACCATCCCTGCATACCTGGTATGAATCCCACTTGGTCATGGTGAGTTATTTTTTTGATATGTTGTTGAATTCTATTGGCTAGAATTTTGTTGAGGAGTTTTGCATCTACATTCATGAGGGATATAGGTCTATAATTTTCTAGTGGTGTCTTTACCTGGTTTTGGTATCAGAGATTTGGTGGCTTCATAGAATGAGTTGGGTAGTATTCCATCCTTCTCTATGCTCTGAAATACCTTCAGTAGTAGTGGTGTTAACTCTTCTCTGAAAGTTTGGTAGAATTCTGCAGTGAAGCCATTCGGACCAGGGCTTTTTTTTGTTGGGAGTTTTTTTATTACTTTTTCAATCTTTTCTTTTGTTATGGGTCTATTTAGTTGTTCTACCTCTGTTTGTGTTAGTTTAGGTAGGTAGTGTGTTTCTAGGAATTCATCCATTTCTTCTAGGTTTTCAAATTTGTTTGAGTATAGTTTTTCATAGTAATCTGATATGATTCTTTTAATTTCAGTTGGGTCTGTTGTAATATCGCCCATCTCATTTCTTATTCGGGTTATTTGCTTCCTCTCTTGTTTTTCTTTTGTCAGTCTGACCAGTGGTTTATCAAGTTTGTTGAGTTTTTCAAAAAACCAGCTTTTGGTCTTGTTAATTCTTTCAATTGTTTTTCTGTTTTCTGTTTCATTTAGTTCAGCTCTAATTTTTATTATTTGTTGTCTTTTGGTGCCTGTGGGTTTCTTTTGTTGTTCTCTTTCTCTTCATTCAAGTTGTAGGGATAATTCTTTGATTTTGGCCCTTTCTTCTTTTTGGATGTGTGCATTTACCGATATAAATTGGCCTCTGAGCATTGCTTTTGCTGTGTCCCAAAGGTTCTGATAGAAAGTGTTTTCATTCTCATTGGATTCTATGAATTTCTTTATTCCATCCTTAATGTCTTCTATAACCCAGTCTTTTTTGAGCAGGGTATTGTTCAGTTTCCAAGTGTTTGATTTCTTTTCCCTCCTTTTCCTGTTATTGATTTCCACTTTTATGGCCTTATGGTCAGAGAAGATGCTTTGTAATACTTCAATGTTTTGGATTCTTCTAAGGCTTGCTTTATGACCTAATACGTGGTCTATTCTAGAGAATGTTCCATGTGCACTAGAAAAGAAAGTATAGTTGGTTGCTGTTGGGTGGAGTGTTCTGTATATGTCTACGAGGTCAGATTGGTTGATTGTGGCATTTAGATCTTCCGTGTCTTTATTGAGCTTCTTTCTGGATGTCCTGTCCTTCACTGAAAGTGGTGTGTTGAAGTCTCCTACTGTTAGTGTGGAGCTGTATGTCTCCCTTTTCAATGCTGATAGAGTTTGTCTTATGTATCTTGCAGCCCTGTCATTGGGTGCATAAATATTTAATATGGTTATATCTTCTTGGTGGTTTGTCCCTTTCATTATTGTATAGTGTCCTTCCTTATCCTTTCTGATGGATTTAACTTTAAAGTCTATTTTGTCAGAAATTAATATTGCCACTCCTGCTCTGTTTTGAATGTTGTTTGCTTGATATATATTTTCTCCATCCTTTGAGTTTTAGTTTGTTTGTGTCTCTAAGTCTAAGGTGTGTCTCTTGTAGGCAGCATATAGACGGATCTTGTTTTTTAATCCATTCTGCCACTCTCTGTCTCTTTATTGGTGCATTTAGTCCATTTACATTCAGGGTAATTATGGATAGGTATGAATTTAGTGCTATCATTTTGATGTCTTTTTTTGTGTGTTGTTGTGTGTTTCTTTTTCCCACTTGATTTTATGTGCTGAGCAGATTTTCTTTATATATTGTCATTTCCTCATATTTGTTGTTGTTGATTTTGTTTCTGCTGAGTCTGTATTTTTCCCTTGTATTTTATTTTGATGAGTAGGATACTTTGTCTCCTTTGTGGTTACCTTATTATTTACCCCTCTTTTTCTAAGTTTAAAACTAACTTTTATTTCTTTGTATCGCCGTATCTTCCTCTCCATATGGAAGGTGTATGATTACATTTCTTAGTCCCTCTTTATTATTTTAATGTTGTCTTCTTTTATATAATAACTTCGCTGTTACCCTGTTTTAAGCTTTTTTTTTTTTTAATCTTGCTTTGTTTTTTTGGATTTCTCTGTCTGGGTCGACCCCTGGTTGCTCTGCCCAGTGCTCTAGTCTTGGGTTGATACCTGATATTATTGATCTTCTAACCAAAGAACTCCCTTTAGTATTTCCTGTAGTTTTGGTTTGGTTTGTATGAATTCCCTCAACTTGTGTTTATCTGGAAATGTCTTTATTTCACCTTCATATTTAAGAGACAGTTTTGCTGGATATATGATTCTTGGCAGGAAATTTTTTTCATTCAATTTTTTAAATATGTCATCCCATTGCCTTTTGGCCTGCATGGTTTCTGCCAAGTAGTCCTAACTTATTCTTATTGGCTCTCCTTTGTAAGTGGCTTTTTGTTTATCCCTCGCTGCTCTTATAATTCTCTCTTTATCTTTGGTTTTGGTAAGCTTGATTATACTATGTCTTGGTGATTCTCTTTTAAGATCTACCTTATGTGGAGTTCAATGAGCATCTTGGATAGATATCTTCTCATCTTTCACAATATCAGGGAAGTTTTCTGTCATTAAATATTCAACAATTTTCTCTGTATTTTCTGTTATCCCTCCCTGTTCTGGTACTCCAATCACTCGCAGGTTATTTCTCTTGATAGAGTCCCACATGATTCTTAAGGTTTCTTCTTCTTTTTTTTTAAATTCTTTTATCTGATTTTTCTTCAAATATATTAGTGCCAAGTGATTTATCTTTGAGTTCAGAAATTCTAGCTTCTACATGCTCAATTCTGCTCCTCTGACTTTCTACTGAGTTATCTAATTCTGCAATTTTTTTGTTAATCTTTTGAATTTCTGATTGCTGTCTGTATATGGATTTTTCCAGCTTATTAAACTTTTCATTATGTTCCTGAATGATCTTTCTAATTTCTTCAGTTGCTTTATCTGTGTGTTCCTTGGCTTGTTCTGCATATTGCCTCATTTCCTTCCTGATGTCTTGAAGGGTTCTGTATATTAAACTTTTGTATTCTGCATCTGGTAATTCCAGGAATGCACTTTCATCTAGAAGATCCCTGGATTCTTTGTTTTGGGAGCCTGTTGAGGTGATCATGGTCTGTTTCTTTATGTGACTTGATATTGACTGTTGTCTCTGAGCCATCTATAAGTTACTGTATTAGTTTATGCTTGCTTACTGTGTTTTAGCTGCTTGCTTTGTTATGTCTTGGTATACCCCTATGGGTTGCTTGAGTGAGCTAGCTTGATTATTTCCACCTTTGGAGCTCTGGCGTCCTGTCCTCAGCTGGCTAGAGCTGTTATCAGGTATATCAGTCTAGGAGTCCATTCAGTTTTCTTGTATGAGTTCAGCTCAGATTTCCAGGTACCTGATCATCAAGTGTGTGGTACAGACTCTGTCCTACAGTCTTAGAGGGGCAGGGGTGATTGGCTTATACACTGGTATCTGATTGCAGCCAGGGTTATGCTCTGAACAAGGCAGGGGGCTGAGAACCAACCCCCAAGTGTCTCTGAGGAAAACACCTCTCTGTTCCCTAGAGCGTGCTGGTGGATGGGTTCTGCAGAGGGACCATAGGCACCCAAAGTTTTTGGTAGTAAGGACTGGGAGGTACCAGTTATCTTTGGACCCCTGTGGTGGGTGGCTGGGTGACCTGAGTGGAGCTACCAGACCTTAGGTGCCTGATGTGGGTAGATGAGGACCTTGTTTAATAGGCAAAGCAATGTCAAATGTCAAACACCCACCTCTCCACCACACAGCTGAATTGGTTGGAGTTTGCCAACAAGGGCCTATTCTCCCAAAATAGGCCCACACAGGTCCACACAGAAGGGAAAGGTGCTCAAGGTCCACAGATGGTTTATGCCTGGACAGGAGCCACTTCTGTCCTGAGCTCCCCCGGTTAGTGGAGCTAGCAAATTATCTTTTTCCCCCAATTGCAATTTTTTTTCCTTCCCCAAGGCTGGGAGGATGGGTCTAGGTGCTCACCAGGGTCTATCTCAGGCCCAGGGATTCAGCCGCTGAAGCCAGCTTGGGGGTGGGGGGTGCAGTAAAATATGTGCAAGTACTTAGCTTTTGCCAAGAGCACGCTGTTCTCCTCAGGTTCCAGATGTGTGAGCAGGCTGTGTGGCTGGCTGCTTCTCCCTGAAGAAACTGTGGCCGAATGCTAGTAGTGGCCCGCCGCCACCGCCGCTCCAGGAATGGTACCTGAGGGCTCCCTGTGATTCAGGTCTGGTAACTCCTCTCCACTTCTGAACGGCCTCTTCCTCCCCCTGCCCCTCATTTCGTTGTCTAAGCTTGCCTTTGATGCTCAGGGCTCCCAGCTTGTCACAAATATACTTGTTTCACTTGTTTTTTCGGGTCTTTGTTGTAAAAAGGGCTCAACAGAAAAGTCTGTCTATTCCACCATCTTGGCTCCGTCTCTATTTATGATCTTTAAATGCTTTCCTAATTTTAGATATTGCAAATTTATCTAATTAAAGAGGTACTCCATCCAAAGATTCTTCCCATTAGTCAAGTTGTCCAAAGTACAATTACAGAATTTCAAACATAAATCATTTATACAATGAGAGCTCTAGTTTAGTTTTTTTAGCTTGTTCCTTGTTTTGTACGGATAAATTTCAATGTTTTCTTCTTTGCAATTTTGTTTTCAATAATTGCAATTTGTAAAAGATTAAAAAGCTGAGGTTATTTTTTTCCTCTGTTTGTTAAACGTTTAGCTAAAGACTTCCAACTGATTTTGAACAAAATGAAATTCAATTTCAGAGGTCTTATTTACAAAAAAAAAAAAAAAAGTGCCATTGTAGAGCACTTTTGCTAATTTATTAAGAGGTGCTTTAAAGAATTAAGCATTTCTAAAAACTGATTAGTGATCCGCGGCGAAGAAAGTGTGTACTGTCATGCTGGAGAATTTTTTTGTATTTAATATAAGCTTTATGTCCCGATTTTATAGTTGACTCCATAAAAGTGTGTGCTAATTTTGATACCTATGGTTCCTATTTTAATTAACATAATATCACAGCTTTAAGTGTATGTGCCTCACAGTCAATCCCAAGTACATTTCTGCTCCATAGATTTCTTGTTTTAGTGAAAAGATTATTTACCATGATGCTATGCTTCACAAAAATTTGTATTTATAGTACTATTTGTATTCATATTGTTGAATTTTTCATTTATAGTTACAGTAGCACTTACAATAAAGTCAAACAATTCACCTTTGACACAATATACTTCCTTTTTTTTTTTAATTCTGTGAATTGTACCAAAAATGTTTTATTCATTGTTGGAATTAACTGATTTTCTATTTTATTCATCTGCTGTTAGTGTTATAAAATGATCTTCATTTAATTATTTCAAAACTCTTCTGCTAATAGTGCCAACTCATTAATAGCCATTACTTTACATTTCTCATAGGCTCAAGGAAATTCAGAGTTAAATATAAGTAAAACTGATTTAGAATAACTGTCATTTGATCTAAATGAAAAGTCATGCTGCACAGAGTGATATGTAACACATCTTTTGCAGCTGCATGTGTTAAATCTCTTACTTTGGATGCAGACTTTTAAAAATAGTGACTGGCTTTTGATGTAGACATTGTTGCTTTTTTGGCAGATTTGTGTCTTCTCGTGTTCTTATGTCCATGATGGTGTTAAAGACCACATAGTGGATGGTAAGTATTTTGTGTGTTGTATGTTCACTCTCAACTTGCTTGAGGAACAGACAATGAATGCTTAACTTTTAAATATGCATGCATTAAACTTTTGCTTCTGAAAGTGTTGGTTGCAAAATAAAATAATCCTAGACAAATGATTTAAAAAATGATTGTAGATTTATCTCATACAATAAATAACCAAACTATGGTAGTAAGAGCATTCAGACTCTCTGTAGCAGGACTGCTCAGTCTCTACTTCCCACACATTTCACTTATGTCTAATCTGTAATTGTCTTAACTATCCCACTGACTGGCAGCCTGGTAGCTTCACGCTTCTCACAGGTCACAGCCGTGGGCCACCCAGCATGGGCCGTGGCACAACTAGCTGGTACACTCAGTGGACGGTAGGGACGGCAATATCAAATACATCTGCCACCATCGCTAGAAAGGAAGAGTCAGTTGTGCTAGTCATTCATGTCCAAATATCTTTATTTTGCTAGTCAGTTCTCTGCATGCTGCACTTGAAAGGAAGATGTAAATTTCCTTGTAGAAACAGTTGAAGAGTGGAAAAGGTTGAGAAAGAAGAGATGGGCTGTCTTTCAGAGTTTACCATGTGTTAAAGCCCTGTTCACTGCACAGACTTCCTACACCCTACTAGAAAAGACCACATCAGATGTTGAAGTACAATGCAGTGGTCTTACAAAGCCTCTTGTAATGCAACTATTAATAATGATAATTCTTTAAAAATAAAAAATCTAGAAGAGATGCTAAACTGGACTGAACACTTAAACAATAGGTTAAAAACTGGATTCTGGTTTCCTAGAACACTAGGATACATGGAGACCTTAAACCTGGAATTGTCTTTCACTCCAGCAATGCAACCAACCACAAAATCTTATTTATACTTTCTTCCACATTGTTCTTGAATCTGACCCCCATATTCTATTCTCACTGTTTTCCACTTTAGCCTAGATGGTTGTTACCACCTGCCTACATTATTTATAACAGCCTATTTGCTGGTCTGGGGGCAGTGGTGGTTCAGTGGTAGAGTTTTCGCCTTCCATGCAGGAAACTCGGGTTCGATTCTTGGATAATACACCTCAAGCGCAGCCACCACCCATCTGTCAGTGGAGGCTTGTGGTTGCTATGACGCTGAGCATGTTTTAGTGGAGCTTACAAACTAAGACAAACTTGGAAGAAAGGTCTAGCAGTTTACTTTCAAAAATCAGCCAATGAAAACCCTATATCCACATGATTCAATCCTGTTGTGCAGGGGTCGCTATGAGTCAGGGCCAACTTGACAGCAGCTAGTAACAACATTTCCTGGTCTGGGACTAAATTTCTCCTTCTATCCTTTTTCTTCGTACCTAACAGGTTTTTCTTTTTCCAGACATTTTTGTCTCATCATATCCTTGCTGAAAAGCTTTTAGTGTTCCTCATTACTTGCAGAGTAAATTAAAAACCTCGATACCTGGGACAATCTGTGCTTAACTGGCTTTTCTAGATTCATTTCTCACTCCTTATATGAATCTTTACTCGAGCTTAACTTGATCACTCACCATGTCCTAAATACACTTGGTATTTGGCATTTGCTGTCCATATTTTTGATCATGCTGTTACTTATGTTCAGAATCTTCAGAATCTCCTCAACCTGGACCCCACTTGTTGAAATCTTACCTGTACATTTAAAGTCTAGCCCAAGTAACACCTTCAAGACTCCTTTGATTTCCCCCTAGAAATGTTCTCTTTATCAACGAAAGTTCTGTTCAGTATAGTAACTCCTCTGATGGTGTAGTATACAAATCACTTCAATTCAAGGAGCTGTTTGATTGCAAGCTTTTGAAGGACAGAGATGATCTCTTTCATCTTTTGATCTCCAACAATGCCATACAACACCTTATTCTTTGAAAACAAGATGTACTCAATAACTACTCATTGAGCAAATTAATAAATGCATGACCAGTTAATCTGTACTGAAGTGATAATGAATAGACTTTTTTCTTTTAGAAAAATATTCTTACAAGTTATTGGGGATGTTTAATCACAAGAACTTATTGAATTGGTGGGAGAATTTAAACCTGTTCATTGCAGAAATATTATTGGGTAGGTTGGCCTTTTGTTCTATAAAGATACTGCAAATACACAGGTCATTTTCCTTTGTATAAGATCAGCCTGGCTTGTTAAACAGTGGATCTTTCACAAATACTAAACAGGATCAATTTCATATATTTTTATAACTTTGAGTTTTTGTAATAAATAAATATATAAGATGTGTGTGTCTCAAAAAAAAGATCCATATCAAACTGTTTACAGTGACTACTTGTGGCTACTTGGAAAGCAGTGACATTGGCAGAGTGTACAAAAGGGGGTTTTACTGTTACTCTATGTATATTTCTGAAAAGTTTTAATATTTTTGTAATAAGTATATATTGTGTATTATGTTTAAAATGGAAAAATGATACTTTTAAAGAAGTTTTAGCCTACATGGCACTGTATATACAGTACCTTATTGTGACAACTATCTTCAAGAAGTTCACAACTCAGTATTCCCTTTGAAACTCCCAAGAAATGAAGAGAATAAAATGTTGGCTCAACATTTTCCAAATGATATTTTCCGTAATTATTTTTGAAAATCTCACCAGAGTAAGAAAATAAAGATATCTATCTATGATTATTTGAGATTAAAAACATGTTTGAAAAGGAAATGAAATGGAGAAAAAGAAAACACATGAAAAAAAAGCAGCTCTTGTGTAAATTTTTTTATATAAATCTTCACATAAAAGGCAATCTAAAAATACATCGATTTATAGGTGTGCAATTTGAAAACATTGTGACTAAAGTCAGTATTGCTATTAAAAGATTCAAATATTTAATTCTTTAAGGATCAAGTAAGTGTTAGCCATAAAATAAAATGAGAGAGAGAACATCTGGAAGGCGAAGAGGTTGAAAGATTCAAAGTCAAAAAGCAAATAGTATGCTTAGTGTTACTCAGGGACTTCAGCAAATGGATATAAACCCATTTGAAAATAAATACAGAGTTTGTATAATTACAAGGAGCCTGAAGATGGCATTTGTATATCTCCTGGAAATCTTGGTGATTCAGGCTGAAGCATAAAACCAAAGAAAAAGGGAGGTTATTAAAATATTGTTTCCTTGTATTGTAGAACTCAAAAAGAGAATGAACATACCGATTACTTGCACGGCTGGTTCCACGTCTGTTGTGGCCTCATCCAACAAGGAGAGCAGCTTGGCTGATATCTGATGCACGGATTCAATGTTGCTAAACAAGCTATCCACATCCAGCCTATCAATCTGGAGAAACACAAACACTGAGCACCAGCTGACAGAGGGGCGCACTGTATTTAAGATGATTTCTCTTGCTGAACAGTAAGTATTTTATATGCTCACTCACTCTGCCTCTATCAACCGTTTTCTACAAACATTCTTATTTGGGATTTGTAGTTTTTCACCCAAGAATTTGGGATGGCCCATCTGTTACCTCTTTTTCTTTCTTTTGAATAAGTTTTCATGGCTTGAGTACACATCTACACATCCTACAAGAACCAGAGTGGGAAGAAGATCTGGGCAAACTAGTTAAGTATTTTGGCCAAGTGCTATGGCTGTTAACCAAAAGGTCAGTAGTTCGAATCCACCAGCCACTTCTTGGAAACCCTATGGGGCAGTTCTATTCTGTCCTGTAGGGTCACTATGAGTTGGAATTCACTCAACAGCAATGGGTTTTTGGTTTTTTTTTATTTGTAGTAAGTATTTTTACTGGAGCCCTGATGGCACAGCAGTTGATAGCTCAACTGCTAACCAAAATGTCAGCAGTTTGAATCCACCAGCCACTCCTTGGGAAACCAATGGGGCACTTCTACCCTGTCCTATAGGGTTGCTGTGAGCTGGAATTGACTCGATGGCAATGGTTTGGTTTTGGGCTTATGAAGGTATGTGGAGTCCCTGAGTGGTGCAAACAGTTAAGTGCACAGCTACTAACTGAAAGATTGATAATTGAAACCCACCCGAAGCTGCCTCAGAAGAAAGGCCTCGCTTTCTGCTTCCTAAAGGTCACAGTCATGAAAAACTCTATGGAGCACAGTTCTACTCTGAAACACACAGGGTCACCATGAGTCAGAATCAACTCTACAGCAACTGGTTTTATGACATCGTGACCTAGAGTATATGAATTTAGAATATTCACTGCTTACATGGAAGAACTAAAGTCTCAGCTTAGACGAGTAACTAGTTTCAAAGCTGTTTTCAAATCACAGGTATTCTAAAAGTGATCACAGTGAATGTACTGGGTTGTTCCTACTTTTTTTTTCTTAAAAGATATCTTACAAGAAATGTGAGTGGAAATGTTCCCCAAACATGTTCTACTAATGAAGGATTCGTCAGATTTTGTAAATGCATTCATATCCACAGAAAGCAGTAATTATTTTTAGATCCTATTATAAGCTGGTACTTATAATAATTTATTTATTTGTCCATCCACCCTTTCATCAAATGTTTCTTGAGAACCTTCTATGTACCAAGAATTGTGATAGAAGCCAGATTCTGTCATAGATATTGGCCGTAGTCGAAGGATGGCCAACTATTCTGAGTTATCAAAGTAAAATTTGGTGAGGTATATGCCCTGATTTTGGTGGGTCTTACTCAAAATCTTTCCCTTGAGTTTAAATCATATCTGTTTCCATAATCAAATAGCGTCTTCTCAGGGCATGGCCAGGTTGGTGCAGGCTCCACTGGGCTACAGCAGGGAACAGGAGCAGGTGCCTTTTACTCATGGTTTATTGTGTGTGACATCATAGGTGGATAACCAAGTCATCAGCAATCAAGTCATGGAGAACTTCAAAGGTGAAAAGCAAGGTTGTTGGCCCAAAACCAGGTCAGCAAAATTAGGGGCAAGAGAGAGACAGAGATCTAGCTAAGGGTCAGAAAAGGGGGCTGAGGAAAGCATTATGCTGAGTGAAATTAGTCAGTTGCAAAAGGACAAATATTGTATGAGACCACTACCACTATTATAAGAACTCCAGAAATAGTTTAAACAGGGAAGAAAATATTCTCTGATGGTTACAAGAGGGGGGAGGGAGAGAGGGAGAGGGGTATCCACTAATTAGATAGTAGATAAGAACTATTTTAGGTGAAGGGAAAGACAACACACAGTACAGGAGAGGTCAGCACAACTGGACTAAACCAAAAGCAAAGCAATTTCCTGAATAAACAGAATGCTTCAGAGGTCAGCATAGCAGGGGCGGGGGTTTGGGGATCATGGTTTCAGGGGACATCTAAATCAATTGACATAATAAAATCTGTTAAGAAAACATTCTGCATCCCACTTTGGAGAGTGGCATCTGGGGTCTTAAATGCTAGCAAGCAGCCATCTGAGATGCATCAATTGGTCTCAACCCACCTGGATCAAAGGAGAATGAAGAACACCAAAGACACAAGGTAATTATGAGCCCAAGAAACAGAAAGGGCCACATAAACCAGAAACTACATCATCCTGAGACTAGAAGAACTAGATGGTGCCCAGCTACAACCAATGACTGCCCTGACAAGGAACACAACAGAGAACCCCTGAGGGAGCAGGACAGCAGTGGGATGCAGACCTCAAATTCATACAAAAAGACCAGACTTAATGGTCTGATTGAGACTAGAAGGACCCTAGTGGTCATGGTCCCCAGACCTTCCGTTAGCCCAAGACAGGGACCATCCCCAAAGCCAACTCTTCAGACAGGGATTGGACTGGACAATGGGATAGAAAATGATACTGGTGAAGACTGAGCTTCTTGGATCAAGTAGACACATGAGACTATGTTGGCATCTCCTGTCTAGAGGGAAGATGAGAAGGCAGAGGGAGTCAGAAGCTGGCGGAATGGACACAAAAATAGAGAGAGGAGGGAGGGAGCGTGCTGTCTCATTAGGAGGAGAGTAGTTAGGAGTATATAGCAAGGTGTATATAAATTTTTGTACGAGAGACTGTCTTGATTTGTAAACTTTCAGTTAAAGCACAATATGTATGTATAAAAAAAGAAAAGGGGGTTGATAAATTAAGGGAAATCAGGAACACGGGATGTAAGAGACAGGGTTGGAGGAATTCTGGAGATGAAGGCCAACAACTGCAGCTTCTTTCCCATGCTTTCAGCATCATTTTCTTAGGAGCACCAGGTCTATTTAAGGGGGAGGAAGGAGACAGTGTGTTTATATTTTTATCCCACCCTTTTTTACAGGTAGTATTTTGAAAAGTACATTCTATTACTGGGTATGGAAGCGTGACTTCACATTGTACCTTGTTTAAAACTTGATAACTGTTTCGGTTATTTCTTATGCAATATAGTTTTGATGTATGCAACACTTTTTTTAACTATCATGGGAAATGTCTCACCTTCCTATAATCAGTCATGTTCTCAGGATAACTCCCAGCCTCCCTTGTAGTCAAATTCGATTTGATTAAATGCAGTGGGATTATTTTAATACAGGACTTTTTTTTTTCTTTTACTATGCTCATTTATTCTGGAATTATTACATTGTATTAGCTCTAAAGGCCTTTAAGCCAGTGTTTCCAAAATGTTCTTTAAGCACTCAATTTAATAGGAGAAGCACATGTGGCTCTTTTGCCTGAAATCTATGGCTGTTCAAGACTTTCTCTTTCTATACTGGAATATATATTTAATATTATACAACATGTTTAAAGGTCATATAACAGCTATAGGGTTTTTGTTAATTATAATTTTAAATTATAAAAAGTCACATATCTCTGAATACCACTGATTTAACACATAACTCATCTTAAGGAATTCCCTTATGTATCGGGAATTAAATTCACAAGGTGTAACATTGTATAGTCCAATAGGTTTGTTTCCCCAAGGTTGTGTAAGAATAAAACTTTTGTAGATTGGTTTATATTTTGAATGAACTAGTTGTATGGTTCTTTAAATCAATCATTGCTTGAAATGAATCCTTCTAAAATGTTCCATCTCCTAAATTTACCTGTTTTATAAAGATTGAAGATCAGATTTAACTCATTTGATGTATTCCTATTAATACTTCATTTTGTTGGGCAAACTTTATTCCAAGGAAATCATAGTGCTTTAAATTTATTACTTCATATATAAGTTCAACTTGTCTGTAAACTATGAATTTTTCTCTGTAAAATTTGAAGATGGGAAAACAAAGGCATAATAAAGAGAGGTGCCATACATAAAATTATGCAGGAAGTTAAGAAGCAGAAATTGACTGTTTTGACATATGCCTGAGTCCGTTACCAGCTACTACTAATAACAGAGCTTTGCCAGCTCTGTTGGGTTTTTTGTTTGTTTGTTCTTGAGTTTTCCACTAAGTTGTCTCTTTAAGCCTACGATTCATTCTCCAAGGTCAGTATCCTGCGCGTTTGTCTAGTTTAGGTTGTAAATCTATTTAGCAAAGATCTAATTCTGCATTCTATCTATAATATTAGCTCAATGCAACAAATGTGAAACAACAAAATGTAAGTTTTAATTACATTTCTACCTGAAGGACAGAAAGGATTAAAATATCAGTTGGACTGGTTTCAGTTGCTTATATCCTAATGGGCCCATGGGGATTATGTGAATCATAAAATGAATTCATGTCCAGTCACTGCTATGCCAAGGAACAAACAAATATCTGGTCCAAATAGGCTTTTAAAAGTGGTGGATGATTTTATGATTACTGATAAAAATTCAAGGAACCATCTATATGCGTTTATTAATCATTTACTAGAAACAGGCAATGCTCTAAGAGCTTAGCTGAATTGTGTTTTGAATGTGTTAAAAATTCATTTTTTAAAAAAATAGATTTAGCCAAAGTACGTAAACATTATTCTAAGCAAAATCGATATGTAACAATTCAAACTTAAAATCAGAAGATTTAAAGATCAATGTTTCCCTTGACAATTTAATTTTTTGCTCTGCAAAAATATTCATCACAGGATGTATTTCAAATAGCAAGTTTCCATTACATTTAAACAATTACTGAAGCTACAGCTGCATATATGCCAAACTCCCCAGGTATAAATATCTAAGTAAAGGAAAACATACCTATATAAAAAAAAAATAATAAGATTACGTTAATTCAGAGGGCGTAATCATTGTTACAGAATTACTTTGTACCTCCATGTGCACCTTTCACTCACTGTCTCCAAGGTATTCCCTGCGTTTTCCTGCTTTCAAACCTTAGTCCAAGCCCTTCACTGCTCAAAAATGCTTTGTCCTCATGTTACCTTTCAGCATTCTACCCATCCGAAATGGAGTATGATAATAATACCATTGTCTGTCTAGTTTTGTCCATCTTTTTGCCTCAACCTACCTTTTTTGGGGGGGGAGATCTTTTTGGGAAACCACAGCTCCTCAGCTCTATTTGGTATCATAGTTCTCGTCCCCTTTACTGCCACCTACAGTGGTAGGCATGTGACCCAAGCTGGCCAATTAGTGTATTCCATGATCCTAGCCACAGTGATTGTTCAGGATGGTCAGATGCCCCAAGGAGAGCCAATGAGAATCACCACTGATTTTTAATAAATGGATGTTGGTAAATAGAGGGCCTGGATTAAAGCTCTAAGTGTGGAAGTGTCTGTCTTCGGCAGTCATCTTTTTTTTTTTTTTTTAATTAACTTTTATTGAGCTTCAAGTGAACGTTTACAAATCAAGTCAAACTGTCACATATAAGTTTATATACACCTTACTCCGTACTCCCACTTGCTCTCCCCCTAACGAGTCAGCCCATCCAGTCTCTCCTTTCATGACAATTTTGACAGTTTCCAACTCTCTCTATCCTCCCATCCCCCCTCCAGACAGGAGATGCCAACACAGTCTCAAGTGTCCACCTGATACAAATAGCTCACTCTTCATCAGCATCTCTCTCCTACCCACTGTTCAGTCCCTTCCATGTCTGATGAGTGGTCTTCGGGAATGGTTCCTGTCCTGGGCCAACAGAAGGTTTGGGGGCCATGACCGCCGGGATTCCTCTAGTCTCAGTCAGACCATTAAGTATGGTCTTTTTGTGAGAATTTGGGGTCTGCATCCCACTGATATCATGCTCCCTCAGGGGCTCTCTGTTGTGCTCCCTGTCAGGGCAGTCATCAATTGTGGCCGGGCACCAACTAGTTCTTCTGGTCTCAGGATGATGTAGGTCTCCGGTTCATGTGGCCCTTTCTGTCTCTTGGGCTCTTAGTTACCGTGTGACCTTGGTGTTCTTCATTCCCCTTTGATCCAGGTGGGTTGAGACCAATTGATGCATCTTAGCTGGCCGCTTGTTAGCATTTAAGATCCCAGGTGCCACATTTCAAAGTGGGATGCAGAATGTTTTCATAATAGAATTATTTTGCCAATTGACTTAGAAGTCCCCTTAAACCGTGGTCCCCAAACCCCCGCCGTTGCTCCGCTGACCTTTGAAGCATTCATTTTATCCCGGAAACTTCTTTGCTTTTGGTCCAGTCCAGTTGAGCTGACCTTCCATGTATTGAGTATTGTCCTTCCCTTCACATAAAGCAGTTCTTATCTACTAACTAATCAGTAAAAAACCCTCTCTCACCCTCCCTCCCCGCCCCGTAACCACAAAAGTATGTGTTCTTCTCAGTTTATACTATTTCTCAAGATCTTATAATAGTGGTCTTATACAATATTTGTCCTTTTGCCTCTGACTAATTTCGCTCAGCATAATGCCTTCCAGGTTCCTCCATGTTATGAAATGTTTCACAGATTCGTCACTGTTCTTTATCAATGCATAGTATTCCATTGTGGGAATATACCACAATTTATTTATCCATTCATCCTTTGATGGACACCTTGGTTGCTTCCAGCTTTTTGCTATTGTAAACAGAGCTTCAGCAGTCATCTTTATGAAGAACTTGTGATAAAGTCAACACAGAGAGAAAAGCTAAGCCTGACAACATAATATTAACCCTTGAATCTAACCTTGCTTAAAGTAGGGCATCCCTATTACAAAGTAAATAAATTGCCTTTTTAATTAAAGCTAATTTGAATTTTATTTCTGTTATCTATGACCATTAGAGGACTAATAAACTGTAATTTAACTCTAGATGAAATCCTACTTCCCTCAAGAAAATTAACCCCTCCCTCCCCTGCAATCATATGATTCTTGTTTTGTATTAGTCACTGTTTGTATTGAAGCCCGTTATATATATCAGGGATTGTCATGGATTGAATTGTGTCACCCAGTAATACTGTCAACTTAGCTAGTCCATGATTCCCAGCATTGTGTGATCGTCCACTATTTTATCATCTGATGTGATTTTCCTATGTGTTGTAAATCCTACCTCTATGATGTTTAGGAGGTGGGATTAGGGACCATTGTGTTAATGAGTCAAGACTCAATCTATAAGATTAGGTTGTGTCTTAAATCAATCTCTTTTGATATATAAAAGACAGAATTGAGCAGAGAGGCATGGGACCTCATACCACCAAGAAACAAGGCCTTTGGACCCAGTGTCCCTGTGCTGAGAAGCTTCGAGACCAGGGAAGAATGATGACAAGAACCTTCCTCCAGAGCCGACAGAGAGACAAAGCCTTCCCCTGGAGCTGGCACCCTGAATACGGGCTTCTAGTTTCCTAAACTGTGAAAGAATAAATTTCTCTTTTTTAAAGCCATCCACTTGTGGTATTTCTGTTATAACAGCACTAGATAACAAAGACAGAATTTGGTACTGAGAGTGGAATGCTGCTCTAACAGATACCTAACATGTATAAGCAGTTTCGAAACTGTGAATGGATAAAGGCTGGAAGAGTTTTAAAGGGCCTAATACTAAATGCCTAGATTGCCTTGAAGAGACTGTTGGTGGAATTACAGATGTCAAAGACAATTCTGGTGACAACTCAGAAGGAAGTGAGGAGAGTTGTTACACTGGAGACTGCGCAGATGCCAAGAAGCAGAAGCAGAAAAATGGCAGCAACAGAGAAACGGCAGCAGCAGAACCAGGAGACCAGCATGTGACAGTGTTGGAGCCAACTCATGGAGCAAGAGAGCTGAGTGCCTTTAGCAGCAGGCTTCCTGGCAGAGTGGAGTGCCTCTGAGCACTTATCACTGGAGCTAGGCTTGCTGACCCACAGAGCAAGAGAAATAAGTGTCTTCTGGCCAAAGTTTACTGGGGGAGTGGGGTGCCTCCAGGTACTTATTGGTGGAGCTACAGAGCTTTGGAACACTTGCCCAAGCTGGGCAGAGCCAGCAGTAAGGCTGGAGGGGCCGAGAGCCAAGGAACCAGGAAGCAGAAGCTGAAGAGACTAGGAACACGGGAAGCAGAGCTGCCTCAGTCTCCAAGGGTAAAATCACCACTCAGGTGGACTAGGAGAATGTGGCTACCCAAAGCGGAGGGAGCAGAGTTGACATACCAGTGGGCCTGAAAGGTGGAGCTAAAGCCCAGGGCCAAGGGACCTCCATGAAGAATCTGGAGAGTGGCCAATACCTAGAGACTGGAGGGCAGGGCCATTGTCTAAATGTTCTCAGAGAACACAGAATTATTTTCAAGCCTTGAGGGCTAATGTAATGTGTTCTGCTGACTTGCTTGGTTCCTGTTATCCCTTCTTTCCCTCCAATTTCTACAATTCGTAATGGAATTGTCTAGCTCCTACCTGTTCCACCATTGTGCTTTGGAAGTAGATAACTTGTATTCTAGATTTCACAGATGAAGAAGAATTTTTGGATTTTGGACTTACGGATGATTTAAGACTTCTGCTAAGATATGATGGGGTGAATGTGTTTTACATGTGGCAAGGACATGAATTTTTGGAGGCCAAAAGTAAAATGTCATGGATTGAATTGTGTCCCCCAGAAATATCTGTCAACTCAGCTAGTCCATAATTCCCAGTATTGTGTGATTGTCCACCATTTTCTCATTTGATGCAATTTTCCCATGTGCTGTAAATCCTACTTCTCCAATGTTAATGAGGTGGGATTAGGGGCAGTTATGTTAATAAGGCAGGACTCAATCTACAAGACTAGGTTGTGTCTTAAATCAATT
Organism: Elephas maximus indicus; assembly: GCF_024166365.1. Lineage (NCBI taxonomy): Eukaryota > Metazoa > Chordata > Mammalia > Proboscidea > Elephantidae > Elephas > Elephas maximus. Next base: position 46,151,472 of record NC_064823.1, read on the forward strand.
GCTATTGAGATATAAAAGAGAAAAGGGAGCAGAAAGACATAGGGACTTCATACCACCAAGAAACAAGAGCCAGGAGAATAGTGTGTCCTTTGGATCCAAGGTCCCTGTGCTGAGAAGCTCCTCAACCAGGGAAGATTGATAACAAGGACCTTCCTCCATAGCCGACAGAGAAAGAAAGCCTTCCGCTGGAGCTGACACCCTGAATTCAGACTTCTAGCCTCCTAGACTGTGAGAAAATAAATTTCTCTTTGTTAAAGCCATGCGCTCATGGTATTTCTGTTATAGCAGCACAAGATAACTGAGACAGGGATATTTATTAATTTAGCTGTCTCTATGTCAAAACTAGAATGTTCCTTGAAGTGAGGATGGCAAGACTTCGGCTCACTTTCTTTGAACACATTATCAGGAAAGACCGCTGGCTAGAAAATAACATCACATTTGGTAAAGTAGAGGTTCATCAAAAATGAAGAAAATCCCCAATGAACTGACTTGACACAGTAGCTACAACAATAGACTCAGACATATCAACGATTATGAAGATGGCACCGGACTGAGCAAGGGTTCATTCTGTAATACAAAAGGTTGCCATGAGTTGGAGCCCACTTGTAGACGACTTAACAGCAACAGCCGAGTTCCTCTAGGACATTCATCTTGGTGGGTTAGTTGAATACCCCACCATGTCTAATGCAGTGCTGGGCTCATACATAGCTACTCAATAAAAGTATAACAGTTTGAATTGAATTGAGTTTCTACAATTTTAAATGACCTATTTGCTCTTTTTTTTTTTTTTTAACATTTTATTGTGGTTTGGGTAAAAGTTTACAAACCAAATTAGTTTCCCATTCAACAATTTATACGCATTTTTTTGTTGCATTAGTTGCAATTCTCTCAATGTGACAGCACTCTACCCACGTCCCCTCTGGGTTCCCTGTTTCCATTTGCCCATCTTTCCTATGCCTTCTTGCCTTCAGAACTTTGTTTTTGAGAAAATGCTGCTCTTTTGGTCTCCTATGGTTGATTTTTCTGAGGAGCAAGCTCCTCACGGGTTTTATTGTTCACTTCATAGGCCTGTCTATTGTTTGACTGAAAGATAGTCTCCAGGACTGGGTTGAGTTCCAGGTCTGAAGAGGTCTAAAGGCCATAGTCTTGGGGATTTCACCATGATCTATTTGCTCTTGTGGGAGTCCTAAATGAATGTTTTGTAACCCTTCACTGGACTCTGAATAACAAGTATGTGAGTTCAAAAGAGGTTCAAAGAAAAAATAAAATGACCTAATTTGGTTGTTCAAAATAGCATATTAAGTGGGCAATTTATGATTTTCTACCTAGTTTTATCTACAAACTGGTGTGCTCAGTTTGGCTATTACCATACCTGGCAAATTTGCTGACTGAGGCCAAACCTGCCTTTTAGTTTACACTATGTGAAATTCCTGTTTATTGTTCTCTGTTTAATAAGCCCAGGGCTACTCACCCTAAGCCCAGTCACTCGAGGAATAACCAAAGATTCTTAATTAAGTGCCACATAGATCTGCAACCACTAAAAAAAAAAAAAACTAACACCTTTTAAAAGAGAACCCTGAAATAAAGTCAAGGAACAAATGTTTCTTTTTAAATAAATTAAACAAGTATCATAAAAGTAGTTTATGTTCATTGTAGAAAGTTAAGAATGAGTAGATAAGTAAAGGAGCCCTGGTAGTGCGGTGGTTAAGAGCTCAGCTGCTAACCAAAAGGTGGGCAGTTTGAATCCATCAGCTGCTCCTTGAAAACCCTGCGAGGCAGTTTTACTCTGTTCTATAGGTTCACTATGAGTTAGAATCAACTAGATGGCAATGGGTTTGATTTTTTGGTTTACACAAGTAAAAAAAAAAAAAAAAAAGAAACTACAATCACCCATAATTTATCGCATAGTGATAATCACTGATGATATTTTTGAGGTATGTCTGAGATTATTTTTTCCTGCATGTGTGTATGTGTGTACATCTATACATAAAGAATAAATACTTAAAATAATGTTTAATTTTTTTTTTTACTTAACAGTATCACAAGAACATCTTTTCATGTTATTAATTATCCTTAAGTGCACCATTTTTAATGTCAGCATTATGTAGAAATAATTTACTCAACCAATCATTAAAAATCTAGATATATTATTATTTTCACTATTATAAATAGCTCTCCTGGCTAAAGCTTGTTCACACCCATGATTATTTCCTTATGATGAATCTCATAAGTGTAATTACTGAGTTAAAGTTATTTATTTTCAAGGCTTTTAATAGGTGTTGGCAAATTATGACAGCAATTACAAACATTGTTTTTCTTCTAACAACTAATAGATAAAAACCCTCAGTTGGGTATTACTGACTTCACTTCGACTTGGAAATATATTTTTCGGCTCCGAATTTGATGATCAAAATCACACAAGTGAAAAGTTACAGATACATGCACATGACATAAATACAACAATTGTAGAAGAAGGAAGAGAATAAACATCATTGCTTTTGAGGGCTGTGGTGATTACCACCAACCGAATGCTTCTCTGGCAATTCTAGAAGAGGCTTACGTAAGTTAATGTTTACTTTAACACTTTAATCCCTTGCTTTATAAAAAATACTTATCACAGGATATATTTCAAACAGTAAGTTAATGTCTGCCTAGTTTAGATTATAAATCCATTTAGTATGCATTTTCAGATTCAATATAGGGTCCAATCCTGGTCCCCAGCACTTACCCTAGTCATTAATTTTAGCATTAGAATTTATATAGGGCAATCCACCTGAATGTCATTGACTGAGTTTACATGACCTTGGCCCATCTACCCCGTGTATAAGGCAGTTCCATACACTGCATTAGGTGAGGTCTCGGTATATTCCTTGAAATTAAATCACTCCAGTATTAATTTTTAAGCCACCTACCCAATGATATTGGGGTGTAAAAACTAAGGTAGGAGTAGAAAAAAGCTGTATTAGTGCTAGGGATGTATAAATAAAACCTTAAGAAGTGACCCAGTGGAGACACACTGAAAAGGAAGAAGCAGGTCTTGTTTCGTTTTTTAGTGGGAGAACTGAGAAGGGGAATTCTTCTGAGACAGAAATTGTAGCAACTGGAAAGAGAGGATGTTGGCAGAAGGCCCTGGCAACCACTGGGCTAGGATAATTATCCAATTACTATGGCATTTATTCACACAGTTGGCTTCTAGATTACAAAGTTTTTCAGGGTAAACTAGCCATTATTTCATCAAGTTTCTTAAAATTACTGATTTGTTTCTATAAAATTTCCTGCTATGAAACTAGGTTCCAAACCAGCTAATTGAGTCAAACTAGAAGTGAATCAACATCACAGCTAGACAGCTTCTTTTAACTAATCTTGCCGGTAAATGCCCAAGTTACCTAATAACTACCCTGAAACATTCCAGTCCAGAAGACATTGATGTAGACACCTGTATTAGCGTAGATGTGTCAATCCCTTTGCAGAACAAAGGGCTGGGACTCTAGGGCAGCAATCTCTGCTTGTGCGGGAGGAATGGCAGAGCCAACAGTGGGGAGAGATGGCCAGAGTGATGGCCAGTGTAGTCAAACTTGAGAGGTTCCTGAGGCTTCTGAGAAAGGAAGAAGACAAAGAAGTCCAGCCTATGCTTTGTTTTGACTAGTAACAGAAAATAAAGTCCATGGATTGATATTTTTGCATGAAAAGTAGGTAGTTGACCAAGGATACCTGCCTTTGTTTCTCTGATCTCCCTAGACACAGGGACAAGCAGGAAAGAAGTTACTTGGTAGAAGCTGGGGGTGGTCTTCAGGTTTGCTATCCTTTCCTATTTAGAACTTTATATGTCTCAGAGAACAAACAGTACTGCTAGGACTAGCCCTTCTGAGCTGAAGGTCCAGTACATTTTGTGATACTATAAGAAATTACAGACAGTATAAAATAAACACATGAGTTACGTTGTCAAAACACAAGTGAAAGTAATTTGGAGATATTTTGGATACATAAAATTTTTATGTGCCCAGTGTAGTCCAAAAATGAGATATAAGGTCTATGGCTGGGCATAATGGATAGTTAACATTTTTGTGCTTTGATAACTTGAGTGCTCACTACCTGTTAATGTGTGCGTGCACATGTGTATTTATTCTTTCTTTTTCCGGTATATGTACTCAATTTCAGAGTTTATTTAGGATAAAAACCAACAAGCCAAAAAATAAATAATACTCTTACCTTTCAATAAAAATCCAAAACCAATTGTTTCAAGTCGATTCTGCCTAATAGTGACCCTATAGGACAGAGTAGAACTGCCACATAGGGTTTCCAAGGGACGGCTGGTGGATTCCAACTGCTGACCTTTTGGTTAGCAGCCATAGCTCTTAACCAGTGCACCACCAGAGCTCAGAAGGCCCATATCCTTCAGGTTTCATATCTGAAAGAAACTACTGATATTTAAAATCACTTTGCTCAAAACTTAGCAGGTTTTTTCCATTTACTAACATAATTGCAAAATTCTAATTTTCAGCAAAGGAGCCTTGGTGATGCAATGGTTAAGAATTCACCTGCTAACCAAAAAATTGGTGATTCTAACCCACCAGAGGGCTCTGAGGGAGAAAGACCTGGTTATCTGTTTCCATAAAGATTACAGCCCAGAAAATCCTATAGGACAGTTCTATTTGTCACATGGGGTCACTATAAGTTGGAATCAACTGAACAGCACCAAAAAACAACAATTTTCACTAATATGTTCAAAGATGAGGAGAGTCCTGGACTCACTATAAAAATATTTTTTTAAAAAATAGGATAGGCATACTAAAAAAAAATACATTTGCTTGAGATAATAAATAAAAGAAGAAAAAAGGAGTGAGAAAAGTGAGGAAGAAATGTGGTGGGCAGGTGTATAATGGTAGTCTGTGGTAAGGCAGAAACTAGGGACAAAACTGTTTTGACATAGAACAAATACTTATGAAGTCTATCTGTGTCATAAATTCTGGAGTTTTCCAGGGTTCAGTCATTTGGCCACTAAGTTCCCACTTCTTCTCCTTGGGAGAGTTGTAGTTTAGTGCTCTGACTACCACATCAAGGTTAATCGTGGCCTTGCTCAAAAATTTCTAATAGTTTTCCAACCCCAACCACATAAAATCAAAGCTACTGGCATAACCTTGCCTCTGCATCCTATCTTGCTTTACCTCCCACCACTTGCCACTCCAGCCACACTGCACTACTCAATCCCAAAGCACACACCATGCAGTCCCCAACATATGATGTATTTGAGTTACGACAAACTACGCCTACGACCGTCTTTTTTGTTTTTTGTATAGCTTATCATTGGTGATATAGGGTCGCTATGAGTTGGAATCAACTTGACGGCAGTGGGTGGGTGGTGGGATCGTTGGTAATATGTACTACATACAATTTTGCAATACATAATTTACTGCTGTCATCATTCTCAGAAGTTCAAAGATTGGATTTATAAAGATACTGATAATAAAAGGCAATAATAATGAGAACTGAAAAAAAACAAAAGAGATTCAACTTACATCAGAACCAACTTACAACGGAGTAGTCAGAACAGACCTCTGTCATAAGTTGAGGACTACTTGCATACTGCTAGCTGAAACAGTAATCCTCAGACTGGACACATGTGTTCCAAATGCTCATTGATCTGTTAGATGACTGAGTAATTCCTGATAAACAAATGTAAATTTATATGCACTCCTCATAGCACTATGCTAAATTCTGAATCTGACAGCCACACAGAAAAAGGAAGGAAACAAGAATGAGTGTTGGCTTTAGGGAGCAGAGCCAGTCCCTGGCATCAGTTTAAAATTGCTCGTAACTTCTCACTTTCCTGCTTTTTGTACAACTACTTCTTTGTTAAGAACTCAAGGTTCTGAGCCAGTGTCCTCAAGTTGCCTGAGTTCCAGAAAACCAAGAGTCTCAAAACTCAGTAGAGTTCGGACTTCACTGGGGAGGCAGAATGGCAGAAACAAGTGTGAGCCCTGGAGTGGGCACATGTTGTTGAGTGCCCCTTGTGCTAACTGTACCACTAGATTCCAGACTCCAAACCCAGGGGTCACTACAGGCTCTCCTCTGTCTCCCTTACCTCCAATGTTGGTAGTTTACTATACTATCTGCAAAATTAATGTAGGGTTTTTTGGTACCTCCATAAAACTCTATCAAGGACCCAACTTGTACCTCTAAAAAAGCTTCTGAACTGATCTTCTTTCACTATTCTCCAAACAAGTTTACCTAACACTTTCATGTTAGTCTTTCTAAAATAGCTTTCCCAGAAGATAAGTTTAAATGAATAACTTCCATGCTATAAAACATTCAGTTGCTCCCAGTTGCCTATAGGTAAGACCCCAAATTCCTCAGGCTGACACTTCTGTCCAGCGAAGACCTATCTTGTCTTACTCCAGTGGTTTTATTTTTATGAGCCATCTGCTCTAATCAAAAGGAGTTACATTCTCAGGCTTGCCCTGTGCTGGCTTACCTACAACTTTTGCTCCTGTGGTTGAACCCTCTGGGACTGCTTTCCCGGCCCTGCTTTTGCCATTCAAAGCTTACCCTGTGCAGTTTCCATTCTTTGCTAGTCCTTCCTGGGCCACTCACCTAGCCTGATCATCCATCCTTTCTCTAATTCTTTCAATAAACCTTTATTACTTTCCATGCTCTAGGCACTGTACTAGGTGTTGGGGATACAGCAGTGAACAAAGGAGACGAAAGTCCATTACTCATAAAGCATACAAGTAAACAAGATAAATAAGTAAAGTATATAGTATTTAGGGCCTTACCCAAGCCATGGTGTTTTCAATCGCCTCATATGCATGCAAAAGCTGGACAATGAAAAAGGAAGACTGAAGAAGAATTGACGCCTTTGAACTGTGGTGTTGGAGAAGAGTATCGAATATATCATGGAGCACCAAAAGAATGAACAAATCTGTCTTAGAAGTGCAACCAGGGTGCTCCTTAGAAGCAAGGATGGCAAGACTACGTCTCACATACTTTGGACAGGTTTTCAGGAGGGATTAGTCCCTGGAGAAGGACATTATGCCTGATAAACTAGAAGGTTAGTGAAAAAGAGGAAGACCCTCAAAGAGACGGATTGACCCAGGGACTGCAACAATGAGTTCAAGCATGACAACAACTGTGAGGATGGCACAGGACAGGGTAGTGTTTCCTTCTGTTATACATAGGGTCACTATGAGTCGGAACAGACTTGATGATATCTAACAGCAACAACATAGTATTTAGGAGTCCTGTTGGCATAGCAGTTAAGTGCTTATCTGCTACTGAAAGGTCCGAGGTTCAAACCCATCAGCCCCCAAGGGAGAAAGATGTGGCAGTCTGCTTCTGTAAAGACTACAGCCTTGGAAATCCTATGGGGCAGTTCTACTCTGTCCTATAGGGTCACTATGAGTCAGAATCGACTTGACAGCAACAGGTTTGGTTTTAGTGTATATATTATTTAAATATAGAGGTAAATGCTATAGAGACTGCAGTTTTAGATGGAGTTGCATGCAGTGCAGATGCCTCCCTTAAATCTCCTTGATACTAAATTTTCTTGTACACATTGAAGGCTTTCTGCTACAAGCATATGTGATTCTCTACCTGAAAGCTTCCTCTGACCACAGGCGCCTCCTCAGCCTACACATGGCAGGCCAGAAACACTGGGAATTAACACCCTCAGGGGCATCCCTCAACCAATGTGTAATGGGAATTGGTGGATAAATAACCCTCAGATGGAATAGCTCTGAGGCGTGTTCTATATAGTTTCCCAGAGATCCCAATGAGGTATGAGCCTCAGTTGGCCTCAGAGGTATCAGTTGCTATCAAGTTGATTCTGATCCATGATGACCCTACGTGTGTCAGAGAATAACTGTGCTTCATACGGTTTTCAGTGGCTGATTTTTCAAAAGTAGATCATCGGGTTTTTCTTCTGAGGCACTTCTGGGTGGACTTGAACCTCCAACCTTCGGTTAGCTACTGAGTATGTTAACTGTTTGCACCACCCAGGGGGTCCCAAGCTTGGTCGTTAATGTACCTACCCTATATTGTCTTCCTTGCCTTCTCTGTTTCGTTTCCCTATTCCTTTATTGCTATTCCTGAGAATCAGCTCCGAAATAAATGACTCACTCTCAAATGCTTTTATCTGGATCTGCTTCTGAGGCAACCCAGTCTAAGATAGACTGGGTAGCCAAGGATGCTTTACTGAGTATACACCCAAAGGAGGTGAAGGGGTAAGCCATGATGTTGTCTCAGGGAAGACCATTCAAGACAAAGAAAACAGTGGGAGCAAAGAATAGTGTTTCTGGTTTGTTCAAGGAATAGTAAGGAGACTAGCGTGTAGACACAGATGAGGTCAGAGGGAATGGGAGTTTAACTTATGTAGAACCTTGTAAGCTGTCAAAAGGATGTTAGCTTTTAATAAAAGTGAGATAGGAAGCCATCAAAGAGTTTTGAGTAGAAGAGTGACATAACCTGGCTGATGTTTTAAATGAATCACTCTGGCTGCCTAGTTGAGAAAGGGTGGAAAAAGATAGTTCAGGAGGCAGTTGCAATAATTTAGGTGGTTATTGATGCGTTATTGGTAGGAACCAGAGTGGAAGTAGTGGAGGAGGTGAGAAGTGGTCTAATTCTGGATGAATTTTTAAGGCAGAGGCAATAGAATTTGCTGGTAGATCAGATATGAAGTTTAAGAGAGAGAGAGGAGTCAAGGATTTTTTGAAGCTTTTTTGCCTAAGCAACTGGAAGAATGGATCTACCATTTACTGAGGTGGGGAAAAATGCAAAGGGAGCAAGTTCTAAGGAAAAAAATTAGGAGCTCAGGTTTGGACATGTTAATTTTGAGATGCCTGTCCTATAGGTTTTTGGTTGGATACAAAACTAGAGATTTGAATAAAGAGTTAGGTAAATAAAATAAGAGTTCAGGGAACATGACTAGCTGGAGATAAAAATTTGCCAACCATCAGCATGTAGATGGGATTTAAAGCTATGAAATCAGATCAGATACCCAGCACAGCGAATGTAGACCAAAAAACAAAAGAGGGACAGGTACTGAGCCCTGAACAATCTCAGGGTTTAGAGATGAAGGTCAACAGCAAAGGAGAATGAGAAGGGGCAGGAGAGTGGTGGTGGGGAAACAAGGAGTAAGTAGAGTCCTGGAAGCCAGATGAAGGAAGTTAGCAAAGGTAACTGGTCCTTCTGTTAATATCTAAGCTATTATTTTCTACATAACTAATTAGCCTAACTAATCACAAACTGCCTTCTGTCATAATCACTTCTAAGATTGCATTGAAATGTATCTTGATTGCTATTTGGCTCTTTATGTGTTTATCAGTTATTTTCTTGACCAGATTATAAACTCTCCTACGGGAGCACTATAACATAAATTTCCTTGGTTCCCACACAGAATTCAACAGAGTGCCTTGCCTGTAATAGGCACTTGACAAACATTTAATCTTTTAGTTTGCATATTCAACTAAAATATCACATTCTTCATGAAAGATTGCCCCATTAATAAGTCTGGAAGTGGTCTGTCCCTTCTCTGAACTCCAATAGCACTTACTGTTGGCACTTATCAATTATTGCTTTGCATTGCTAGTTATCTTTTCATGGCTATAAGAATCTTATCATCTCTAACTCAGGATTCTTTATTTTTGATGACAATGAATATGTCTCATATGTCTTTGCACCCTCCAAATGGCCTATAGTTAATTAATTAATTGACTCATACAATCATTAGCCTCCTCTGCATTTAAAGTGCCCTAAATAAGTGGGAATTAATAAAATACAAGTTTCCCCAAGACATGCTTCCTTTCTGACCCAGCACATTATTCTTTGAAGTCCAGGATTTATAAGCTTGCATTGATGCACAGCTATGGTGATCTATGCTTGAGTAAAGCTGCCCTAACATCTCTGGCATTTCATTAGAGAGGTTTATGGCATCATTAAAATAATCACAGCCCTGAAATTTTGTTGCTTAATCTTCACAAATAAAAGCAAATTAAAGTAGTGGTTTATGCTTCTTGGTTCTGAGAGGTGACGTGATGAGCAACAGATCATCTTACCCAGGCTGAAGGGATGACATGACTGGATATTAAGGCAGGCCTGCATATGGCACCTCTCTTTTTTAATTCTGGGCTTTCCAGTCACTGCACTGAACTGGGAAATGCATTCATTTATCTCCTTGATTGGCCCAGCAAGTTTTGGTCTTGACTATAGATCATAAAAATTAGAGAAAACTGAAGCTTCCCTAAAAATGGAGCTTATGAGGTGCTTATAAATGTAACAACAAGGAGAAATGTTTCCATTATAGAGCTATAATACAAGAACTTAAAAAAAAAAAAAAAAACTTCTTTTTTTTTTTTTTGAGCTAAGGTTTTCTGTACAAACAAAGATAAGAGATTTCCTTTCCATAAAAAGAAGTTTCACATACTAGGATATTGATGTATCACTTCTATACCCAACTAAATATGAATCCTATCTGACACTAAGTTATGTCTCTTCCAGGATGCCAAGTAGAAATGTCCCTCGCAGGGAAAATTGAAAAGTAAGTGAAGAGCAATGTGAAGACATTGAGAAAGAGGCCAGTTCAATGTTATATATTAACACAGTCACTTTGCAGTTGACAGCACCTTTTACTGGTATGATTTTTATTTTTAAAAGTTAACATTCCACAGCTATAATTTTTCCCAGTATACTGAAACTCCCTTTATTAATAAAATTAATGAGGAAAACCTCATTAAGATTTATTTCCTCACTTTTCTAGTAAGATTTCAAGTATCTGACCTTATCATGTTAGGAATAATAACCCACATCATGCTGGGATTTCACAGAGAGGGTGAAATTTAAGACTTAAATTTCAAAAAGCATGGCATTCTAACCTTAACCGTATCAATTACAGGATTCATTGTGATCTTACTAGTCACAAAAATCAGTATTTTCAAAGGATTAATGAATATGTATGTCATAGCAAAAAAAGCAGGTGTTGTTGAAAACAGTTTTCCAGCAAGTGCATAGTGTCATTTTAAAGTCAGCACATTTTCTCAGAAAAGGAAGTACAAAGGGGAATCAGAAATCAAATGTATTTTTGTTGAGTCATTGCTCCCAATATCTCAATTATAGTTCACAAGAATTGCTTTGATTTTCTCAGATTTTTATTTAGTGTAAAAAAAAAAAAAAGCAAACCTACTGCCATAGAGTTCAACTCATAGCGAACCTGTAAGACAGTGTAGACCTGCTCTACAGGGTTTCCAAGGAGCAGCTGGTGAATTTGAACTGCTAAGCTTTTGCTTAGCAGCAAGCTCTTAACCACTGTGCCACCAGGGCTTTTATTTAGTATAGGAAACAAAATTCCTGTTTGTGCTTTGCTTTTCAGGTTTCTGGGCTTTTTTTTTTTTTTTTAATTGTCAGTCTGGCTTTACCTCCTCACTCACTGAAATCTGTGAGGTCCAGTAGCTGAAGCATTTGATCCAGAGGAGTCACTGGCCCCTGTACAATGGGAGAAGCTAGATAGAGTAGGGGATAGAAGTGGAGAAAGGGACTTGGCTTTTTCCTCTGTTTTTCAGTCTAGCCGGATTTCTGGTATCCTAAGCAATGCACCAAAGATCCCTGTTGGCACAATGGTTAAGTGTTCAGCGCTAACCAAAAGGTTATCGGTTTGAACCCACTTAGTGGCTTCCATGGGATAAAAGACCTGAGTCTGCCCCCATAAAGATTGCAGCCTAGGGAATCCTATGGGGCAGTTCTACTCTGTCACATGGGATCACTATGAGTCGGAATTGACTCCACGGCACAACAACAGCACGAAGCAATGCACCATAAGGGTAGCCACCACACATCTGTCAGTGAAGGCTGTGTGTTACCGTGATGCTGAATAGGTTTCAGTGGAGCTTCCAGACTAAGACAGACTAGAAAGAAAGGCCTGTGATCTATTTCTGAAAATCAGCCAATAAATGCCCTATGGATCACAACAGTCTGATTAGCAACTGATGTGAGGGTGGTGCAGAACCCGCAGCATTTCCTTCCACTGTGCATGACATTGACATGAGTCCGATGAGAGGACAGTTAACAATAACAACAAGCATAGCATAAGCAAGAGCCAAGATACATGGGAAATTATGATATATTAAAAGCTTTTTTCTAAACAACCTGATTTGGACCTCTGTATATAAAATGTAGTCACAATAGAGGCAGGGCCAAGATGGTGGAGTAGTCAGATGCTTCTGGTGGTCCCTCTTACAACAAAGACCCCCCAAAACAAGTGAAACAATCATATATGACACTCTAGAAACCCTGAACCTCAAAGACAAAGTTGAGGAATTGGACTGAGTGGCAGGGGGAGGGAGAGACAGTTCAAATGAGGAAAGGAGTTGCCAGACCTGACCCAGTGGGAACTGGCACCCTGCAGGCTGGATTGACCCCCATGCGCGATGAGGCATGCAGTGGCATTTGGGATGCACTTTGCACACTGAGAGAGACTAAGTGATGGAGAATCTACTCAAGCCTCCAGAACCAGTGAAAAGTGGCACTCAATCAGCAAAAGAGACGTACACGCATCTAACCTATCACACGGATCAAAAAACAACCCATTTGGGAAGAAACACTCTCCCATTTACCTGCTTCCTCCCTGCTCTGCACAGGGTCCCAGGCTGCCTTCAGCGATTGCTGCTTCCCCTGGGCTGGAAGTAAGACCCATTGTGAGACCTGAGCCATTCTCCTGGCCTTGAAGAGGGAACAAATTAACAAACAGGAAAAAATAATCTGCCAGGTCCCCCAAGCCACACAACTCCTTTACCTAAGCACAGGCATAAGGGGTCCGTGGATTTTGAATGACTTTCACCCCTGCATAGACCTGTGTGGGCCCATTTCAACAGCGCAGTCATTAGCACAGTAAAACAGAGTATATACTTGAAGCCTAACTTCACCATATCAGCTATATGGTCGAGTGGCAGGTTCGTGACATTTGACATCACTCTGCCCATTAACTCATCATAGGTGCAGATTTTAGTAATTTTTGTTTATACTTTTTGAAACATGTTTATACAGATTTTAATAAATTGGGTTTATACACTTTGAAGCAGGTGCTTTCACATTTAATTCGAAAAGAGAAAGATACAAATAAAGGCAGGAATATGGACAACTCATTTAAAGTAAAAGGATATGTTATGCATTGACTTGTGTCCCCCCAAAAGATATCTTGAAGTCCTAATCCCTGTACCTGTGAATGTGACCTTATCTGAGGAAGTAGGGTTTTTCTTTTGTGATCAGTTGGGTCAAATGAGGTCATACCACAGTAGGTGGGTCATACACCTAATCCCTCCTGAGTGATGTCTTATAAAGGGGAGTAGAGATCTTATAAACGGTAGTAGAGACACAGACACACAGCACACACAGAGGAAAGACAGACACCATGTGACAATGGAGGCAGATGCATATACAAGCCCAAGAAACCTAATCATGCCTCATTAACATAAAAGACAACTCACTCCCAGATGGAACCATAACCACAGATATAGAGGCTAGGGTTTACAACACATAATTACATCAGAGTACAAAATGGAGGATGACCACACAATAATGGAATCATGGCCTAGCCAAGTTGACATGAATTTTGGGCGGACACAATTCAATCCATAACAAGCAGTGTTAACTACTGTTAATGGGAATACAAATGAGAACAGTATCAACTTTCTGACTGGCAGTTATGGAGATGTTTATTAAAATCTTAAATATGCATCTCTTTTGACCTAATGATTCCACTTACAGAAACTTATGCTAAGAGAATAAGAGGACAAACTTTCAAAACTAAGTGCATGTCAGCTTCAGTAATAATGGAAAAACATTCAAAATTATTAGTAGCAATGAAAAGATACATGCAACAGATTGCTGAATGGAAAAAATAACGTTAAAAATAGCATGTGTATCCCACCCTGTCAGGAGCAAGGGAGAATGAAGAAAACCAAAGACACAAGGGAAAGATTAATCCAAAGGACTAATAGACCACAACTATCACAGTCTGCATAAAACTGAGTCCAGCACAACTAGATGGTGACCGGCTACCACCACCAACTGCTCTGACAAGGATCACAATAGAGGGTCCCAGACAGAGCTGGAGAAAAATGTGGAACAAAATTCTAACTTACAAAAAAAGACCAGACTTACTAGTCTGATAGAGACTGGAGAAACCCCGAGAGTATGGCCCCCTGACGCCCTTATACTCAGTACTGAAGTCATTCCTGAGGTTCACCCTTCAGCTAAAGATTAGACAGGCCCATAAAACAAAACGAGACTAAATGGGCACCCCAGCCCAGGGGCAAGGATTAGAGGGCAGGAGGGGACAGGAAAGCTGGTAACGGGGAACCCAAGATCGAGAAGGGGAGAGTGTTGACATGTCATGCAGGTGGCAACAAATGTCACAAAACAGTATGTGTATTAACTGTTTAATGAGAAACTAATTTGCTCTGTAAACCTTTATCTAAAGCATAATTTAAAAAAAAAAAAGCATGTGTAAGTTTGATCATATTTACATAAAATATGTGTGTGTTTGTGGATGTACGTAAGTGTCCAAATAGACGTCTGAAAGGATATTCACAATCAAACTGATGGTGAGTATCTTTGGGGACCTGAATTTCTGATCATGTTTACTTTTGAGTTTATGCATTTCTTTCTACAGTTTGGATTGTGTATAGGGACCACTTACAACACTAATGATTAGATTATCACCTCCTCAGCTCCTTTGTTCTGGTTCTTGCCTCTGCTTGGAACACTCCCTTACCTCCTTCAGTTCTCTGCTCAAATGTCTCCCATTAGAAAGGTCTTCCTTTACCACTCTATTTAAAATAAAACCACTACCTCTCTGTCTCCACTCTCCATTCCTCTCCCCTGCTTTAGTTTTCTGAGCTGTGCTTACTACCATCTAATATACTTTAATTTTTATATGTTGTTTACTCTCTGATCCTCCCGCCCCCCAAATAGTACTTTGTTTTGTACTAAACTATTCCCATTGCTAAGAAAGGTGGCAATCACATGTCAGGCACTCAATAAATATGTATTAAATGAATGAATATATATATATATCAGAACCTAATAGAATGCAAGCATTCTTGCACCTTTATTTTAACTCCCTAAAAGAAATTTACTGAAAAGGCCTTGATAACAAGGGAGGGGAATAACTTAACAACACTTCAAGTTTTGCTTGGGGCCAGTCCTAACAAACAGAAAATTTTTACTTTATATTCAGGTTAATTTATATGTTGAATTGCACTTAGTTAAATAGTCGTATGTTTAATTGCACTCTCTGTGTAAAAAGAAAACCACACATTTTTTTCTTCTCAGTCCCTGATCTTCATTGAATCAAACTGAGTGCCTTGTTCCTAGGCTGCTGAAAATACGTTGCTCAAATTTTGTTACTAGTTACATGGGAATCCAAGAAGAATACATAGAAATTTCAAAGTGGTAAAAACTGCAAGTGCTCCCCCCATCCCTATTTTGGAGCACTGTTTCTTTGGCCAAATAGGGGGACACTGAAAGTCCCTTTGCTGACACAAGAAGTATGAGACTGGTGATGCCTTGTGTGGAACCCAGGCCCAGGGACTCAGGGAGAAAGGCGTGTCATCCACTACAGCAGAAGCTACAATTGATATTCTTGGGTGCTTCAATTTCACAGCCCTGGTGATCCTATTTAGAACCTGGGAGAATTAAAAAACAATAATAATTTTGGGGAAAAAAACCTACCTTGAAGTTGCATTTACCTGTTTATTTCTCAGAGGCTGAACCACTTCCCTAAGACACAGCTCTAGGTCATTGAGATAGTCCTTTTCTGTCTGTATCAGCTCCTTGATGATTTTTGACCGCTTTGCCATCATTCTCCTCATCTGATGCTCTTCTTCCTGGGTTGGGGTCTCAGCTGCAGAACACCCGGCCTGTGGAGTCATCTTTTCTGTTAAATGAAAACATACATGTGAGGCTTTCTGCTGAGGTTTCCTTTTCAAACTGTCAGCAAGGGAAAAGGCTTGGAGTGTATTTACTGTTTAGGAAGTAATGTGCACTAGTTTCCTGTAAGGTCAGAATCTTATGAAACTATGAACAAGAGGGGAGGTGAGAATGGGCAACTTTTTTTTTTTTCACTTTCATTTTTTTATTGTTGTAAAAATATATACAACAGAAATTCACCAATTTAATGTTTTTCATACATACCGGTTAGCTACATCAATTACATTAAGTGTGTTGTGCAACCATTACCGATATCCATTGTCAAGTTTTTCATCACTGTTAACAGAAGCTCAATCCTCCTTAAACAATGACTCCCTGTATCCCCTTCCCTCCTGCCCCTGGTAACCACTAATAAACTTTGGTCTCTACACATTTGCCTATTCTAGATAATTTGTACAAGTGAAATCATTCAATATTTGTCTTTTCGTGATAACATTTTTAAGGTTTTAATGTTCATCCGTGTTGTAGCATGTATCGGCTTTATTTCTATTTATGGCAGAGTAATATTCCTTTGTATGTATGCACTATATTTTGTTTATCCATTCATCTTTTGATGGTATTTAAGTTGTTTCCACCTTTTGGGAATTGTTAATACTGCTGCAGTGAACATTGGTGTACATGTGTCTGTTTGCATCACTGCTTTGAAGTTCCTTGACTATAAACCTAGGTATGGAATTTCTGGGTCATAACTTTTTGAGAAAAGACCAAACTGTTTTCCACAGCAGCTGTACCATTTTGCACTTCCACCAGCAATGGGTGAGGGTTCCAATTTCTTTGTATCCTCACCAATATTTGTTATTTTCCACATTTTTTTGTCTTAGCCATCCCAGTGGGTGTGAAGTAGCACCTCACTGTGGTTTTGATTTACATTTCCCTAATGGCTAATGATGTTGAGCATCTTTTCATGTGCTTTTTGGCCATTTGTATTTCTTCTTTGGTGAAACATCTACCAAATCCTTTGTCCATTTTTTGATTGGATTATTTGTCTTTTTGTTCTTAAGTTGTAGGAGTTCCTTAACAAGTCAGTTGAATGATACTTGACTGTTGTCATCTGTGCTTAAAATATCCTATTGTTGCTACCTGAGGCTAGAAAGCTGGACTTCAGAATGGTTGTAGAATGTATAAACATATAGTGCAGAATTTCTTGTGGATATGTTTATTTTTAAATCAAGGGAAGATTTTTAATTAGTGGAATACCTTACAATTTTGTTTTTGCCTAATAGGAAAAATAAATGTACTTATTTTCAGTGGGTAGTATCCAAACCTTAGTGAAATGGAAACCAATTTCACATGACTGGTTGTTTGTTTTGTTTTTTAATTCACGCTTAATCAGAACCCATGAAGACTGAGGCAAGTGGATTAAATAAATTTCAGCTAATATTTTTTTATGGAGTATCTTCAATACTGTGCATATCTTGCTATTTCAAAATTATTGAACTGCCAAATGGAAACATTTAATTAAAAAACACCAAGATGTTGAGAGAAATGGGAAGCCTCAAATATAGCTCAGTTTTATGTGAACTCTTAAGGTAAGAAAGCTAAACATTCTCAAGGAAGACCTTCTCATGGCAATGTAAAGTGTTGGAAGCCACAGGCCATGGAATCAGAGCAATGACAAATACTAGGGAAGAGTGTGTATACTCGGGTATATGTGTATGTGTGTGTATGCATGTAAATGGATTTGCTTCAAGCTTGAAGTCACCACAAACTTAATTTTCACCTTAGTCACTGCAGTTGGAGAAGCAATTTTATTTCATTTAAAGCTAATGCAATTCTAATAACTATGTGAGACCTCTTCAGTGCTGATACTATTTCCTGAGATGAAGAACTTTCCAAAGAGGCCTATTAAAATGTTGTTCAAGAAAAAAAAATACATGTATACAAGTGGAAAAAGAGAGAGGATGTTCTTGAGACTTACTCCAGAAACAAAGTAAGACAATTGGAGAATGTTATAGTAGAGGAGTTATTGGTTCAACATAAAGAGAACAAGAAAAGACACTTCAAAAAGCAGTGAGCCTTCCTGCCTCCCTGCAGCACTAACTTCAGGAGTTCAGGCAGAGGCTGAATAATCAAACATCTGGGAGAATTCTGTAGAGATAATTCTAGAATTAGTCTGGCATTTGCACTAGATTAGTCTATCCTGAATTGCAGGTGAATATGCTTCTGAACCGTTTGCCTGGGAACAATTATTCCTTCCCCTGGAAAGAAGATAGATTTGACAAACAGCACCTGGAAGCATATGGTTTCACTAGGTTTGGGCCATTCGGTGCCAGAAATCATCTACACAAGTCACAGAAAAAACAGAGAATCTATACAAGAGGAAAGAATAAATGCCTGAGGTCTTCTGTAGTTTTCACATTCTTGATCTATGTTATGAAAACTTTTGGATGCTTGTGAATTTGTAAGATTTTTATTAGGGAATAAAAGGAGCCTGCCTTTCAGGGTCTCAAATGAGAAAGGAAAAATTATAATTACATGTCATTACTATCAATTATTTTTGAGTATAAAAGGGAGAGGCATGTCACCTATGAGGGAGTTGCAATGACCAGGCTGTGTATAAAACTTGACCATGGAGGAGTTTCCTTCTGACTGCTCCTTCTAAAGGGCCGGGAGTTGGGAGTCAGAGGCCAGAGGGAGAGCAATAGGTGTTTGTCTTAGGCTGGGTTCTCTAGAGAAGCAAAACCAGTAAAGCGTATAAATACATACAGCAAGAGATTTATATCAAAGAAATGGCTCACGCAATTGTAGAGGCTGGAATATCCCAAATCCGTGGATTAGGATAGAGACTCCTCTCTACTTACGTAGCTGCAGGGACTGCAGGTCAGAAAGCAGGGCTCTTGCTCACAGGCTGTGAATATCCACGAATCCCAAGATTGGCAGATAAGACCGCAAGGCTTCTCCTGATTCAGGTAGGTGCAGGGGCTGGCAAACCCAAGATCAGCAGGTCAGAGAGCAGGGCTCCGCTCACAAGCCATGAAGATTCACGAATCCCAAGAGCGACAGATAAGCTGATAGCTCGAGTCCCAAGAGCCAGAGGTCAGATGAACAGGAGGCAGCAGCAGGATCCAGAGCAAGCAAAAAGCCAGAACATCTGCTTATATTCAGATGCAGGTGACACCCCCAAGGAAACTCTCTTTCGACTGATTGGCTACTCACAGCAGATCCCATCATCAGAGTGATCACACATAAATACTGAGAATTATGGCCTTAGCCAAGGTTACACTCAATCTTAACCATCACAGGGTTCTTTACTCCTGGGTGGTGCAAACAGTTTACGCTCAACTACTTACCTAATGGTTGGTGGATCAAACCCACCCAGTGGCACCAAAGAAATGTTGACAGAAAGAAACCTCACTAACAGAGAGTTGACAAAACAGTGCAGATCACATGTGGTTATGACTTAACTTTATTTTGAAAATAAAAGGGACACTGTTGAAAAACTCTTCTGACCAATGTCTGCTTTTCCAAGTTTCGAATTTTTGTGTTTTGTGTTAGAAAATTAATCTATCAACTATTTGAGGGTCTAGCAAGGAGAGGAGCCCCTGTGACACAATGGTCAAGAGCTTGGTTGCTAACCAAAAGGTCGGCAGTTCCAATCCACCAGCTGCTCCTTGGAAACCCTATGGGGCAGTTCTACTCTGTCCTGTGGGGTTGCTAGGAGTTAGAATTGACTCCACGACAGTGGGTTTGGTTTTTAGCTTTAGCAAGGAGAAGGAAGTCTTTCCTCAACTTTGATGAAGAAATACTCCTAAAACTCATTCTCAGGTTTCTTTTAGTTCTAAATTTCAGGGCTCGTTCCTGTAGCAATTTAACGTATTTCACAGATTTTTCAGTTGCGGTGGCATAATGGTTAAGTGCTACGGCTGCTAACCAAAGGGTTGGCAGTTCAAATCCACCAGGCGCTCCTTGGAAACTCTATGGGGCAGTTCTACTCTGTCCTATAGGGTTGCTATGAGTCGGAATCGACTCGACGGCACTGGGTTTACCTTTTAAAATGTACAAACATCTGATTTTTTCAATTAAAAACTGCTTAGATTTGCTAATACTGCTTAAGGCCATGTTAAAAGCAAATTTGAGATGAAAAGATGATTAAAAGTGCCAGTCAATAAATTCAACTTCAGAAACTTCTCCCTTCAGGTGTAAAAACCTCAGGGAATTTAGTGTTGAGCAACCTTATGAGATATCTTTGTTTGCTCTTTTGACGCAAGTTTATTGCAGGAACAAAGCCTTAACTTGCATCATTTTATGGCCAGGCCCCTAAACACTTTCTATGTTTGCATTTCTTAAATCAACAAACTCTCCACAATGTATTCTGGGCACAATATTGTTTTTATAAGGCCCTCTTCCGCCTTTAAAACTTCTATTTCCTAGCTATGCTAAGTTTTAAAATACAAAACTACTTGTAACACACACATATTACCAACACACATATCACCTAAATCAGCACTCAGCTATAACAAACCTTTATTTCTAGATAAAGCAACAGAAAAGCTAAGTATCTAGAGAAGAAGGAAGAATAGAGCTTTAGGAATGAATATTTTCTAGTAGTTAGCATAAACTCGAATACTGTGTCAAAACCAAAGTGAAACTGAAGTTAAAAGAACATTTAGATTGTTTTTACCCAAAATGTGCCACTGTGTATGAAAACAGTATCCTGAAACTGACTCGCTTTGCCTATCCTCTATTTCTTTCACCTACAAGCTCCATTTTTTCAGAAGTGATGATGAGTTTTGACTATTCTAGCCACAAATTTCATTGGTAGTATATGCGAAGATTCCTCGCCAAGGAAGTTTATATGAAAGGAGTTTGCTGTGGTCTGGGGGAAAGGATAATCTGAGTTAAGGTCAGCTCTGCCACTCTTAGCAATGACAGCGTGGTAGACAACTTACTTATCCTAACAGAGCCTCAGTTTCCTCATCCCTAGAATATGAATGAAAACAATCACAGTGTTACCATGACGACAAATTAAAAAGTAGTGGTATGTGAAAGCTCCTTGAGATCTTTAAAACAGTACAATGTTAGGTATTATTTCTATAGCCATGGAAAAGATGGGGTTCCATCCTCTTCATTGGCCAACTTTCCCACCACATAGGGCAAACAATTATCTCTTTATAGTTGTCAATTTGTCAAGAAAACAGCATGACTCAGGTAGCTGAACAGCGACATTCAGATGGGAGAGAAAGAAGAGAAAAAGGGGGATCTCATAAACAGGAAGGTTGGAACAGAGCTGGGGTTTGGAACCCTGAGCAGCTTGCCAAGGTTGGGTATGAGTATGAGGAGAATCCTGGCCTTTTACGAAGAAGAAAGCAAAGCACAATCTTCACTGATAGCCCAGGTTTTGCTTAGAGTTAGCCAAATCCACCTTTTGTTCTGTTGTTGTTACTACCGCCACTGTTTGGGAGTGGATTTTAATGAAGAGGTGATTGTTCTCTTTATGTTTTTTAATTATAAAATTAAAAAAAAAAAAACACTTGTCATTGAGTCTATTCTGACTCATAGCAACCTAAAGGCAGAGTAGAACTGCCCCATGGGGTTTCCAAGGAGCAGCTGGTAGATTCGAACTGCTGACCTTTTGGTTAGCAGCCAAACTCTTAACCACTGTGCCACTAGGGCTCCTAAAACAATATATATTTGTTTAATTATAAAAGAATATATATTCGTAATATATATATTGTAGGGATAAGTGTATGGACACTGAAGCCAGACTGCCTGGATTCAAATTCCACCTCTAACATTTACTTGTTTTGTGACTTTGGGGAAGTTATTTAACTCTCTGTACATGAATTTCCTCATCTGTAAATTAAGGATAACATTAGTACAATCTTATTTTGTGCACTACTTATTTATGAATTGTAATATAATTTTGAAGGTATTATTAGCTGTAATACAGTTCAGTATATAACCTTCCCAACATGTTTCCATACACATAAAAGCACACGTACATACAGGAGTTAAAGTTTTTTGCATTTGTTTTTTAACAACAATGAGTTCATACTATTCATATTATTCTGCAACTTGCTTTTTCAATTCTAACAGCATATATTGGATATCTTCTTTGTAAATGTATATATATATAAAAATATATAAAGCAATTGGATGCTAACCAAAAGATTGTCAGTTCAAACACACCCACTGGCTCTTTGGCAGAAAGACCTAGTGATCTGCTCTGGTAAAGATTACTGCCTAGAAAATCCTGTGGGGCAGTTCTACTCTGTCACATGGGGTCTTCATGAGTCAAAATCAACTCCACTACACCTAGCAACAACATTTATGTATATATATTGTTGTTATTGTTGTTGTTAAATGCTGTCAAGTTGGTTACAACTCATTGCAACCCCATGTACAACAGAACGAAACACTGCCCAGTCTCGCACCATCCCCACAATTGTTGCTATCTTTGAGCCCATTGTTGCAGTCACTGTGTCAATCCATCTCATTGAGGGTCTTCGTCTTTTTTGATGATACTCTACCTTACCAAACATAATGCCCTTTTCCAGGGACAGCACCTTCCTGATAACATGTCCAAAGTACGTGAGATGTAGCCTCACCATCCTCACTTCCAAGGAGCACTTTGGCTGTGCTTCCTCCAAGACAGACTTGTTCGTTCTTCTGACAGTCCGTGGTACATTCGATATTCTTCGCCAAAGCCACAATTCAAAGGCATCAATTCTTCTTCAGTCTTCCTTAATCATTGTCCAGGTGACTGAAAATATCATGGCTTGGTCAGGCGTACCTTAGTCCTCAAAGTAACATCTTTGCTTTCCAACACTTTAGAGAGGTCTTTTGCAGCAGATTTGCCCTATGCAATACGTCGTTTGATTCCTTGACTGCTAATTCCATGGGCATTGAATGCATATCCAAGTAAAATGAAATTCTTGGCAACTTCAGTATATATAGTTGTTGTTGTTGTTAATTAAAATCAAGTCAGCTCCAACTCATGGTGACGCTATGTAAAACATAATGAAACATTGCCCAATCCCGTGCCATCTCCCTGCTTGTTGGTAACTTTGAGTCCATTGTTGCAGCCGTTGTGTAGTGCCTTCCAGCCTAAGGGCTTTTATCTTTCAGCACTGTATCAGACAATATTTTCTTGTCTGATACGGTTTTCATTGGCTAATTTTCAGAAGTAGATGGCAAGGCTTTTCTTCCTAGTCTATCTTAGTTGGAAGCTTCACTGAAACCTGTCCAACTACAGGTGGTATAGCTTCTAGTATCATGCAACACACAAGCCACCACAGCACAACAAACTGACATACAGGTAGATAGATAGATAGATAGCTGTATGTGTGTGTGTATATATATAACCCAAAACCCAGTGCCGTCATATTTATATAGGCTTTTTAATAGCACAATATCAACTCTCCCACTTTTTTCTCATGAACTTAACCCTGAATAGTTAAAAATACTTCCTAGGTTCCTTTGAAATCTATGATCCAGTTATGACCAATGACTCTGAGGGGGTTTCCAAGAGCTCTATAAAAAGGAAAACTTGTCTTATATACACATTCCTTCATCCTATACTCAACATGGCTCTTGCCTTCTTTCCCCTGCCTGGAATGTGGATGTGAGTCCTGGAGGTGTAGAAGCCATTTTGGGACCATGAAGTGAAAGCCATGAGGATTAAGACCAACATATGACAGATGACAGAATGGAAAGATATCGAGAGCTTGGGTCCTACTGACAGTCTCTCACTGCCTACTTTTAGGCTTCTTACATGAAACACAGAAATTCCTGTGTATCTGAGCCACATTTTCTATTGCATTCAGAAAAGTAAATTCTTAACTGGTATAGATTTTGGTATCTGGAAATGCAACACTACATATAATGTACTCTAAAATGTGAAATTGGCTTAGTAGGGCAGGAAGAACATCAGGATGACATTTTGTAGACTAGAGAGTTGGTGATCATTACTATCCAATGGCAAAATATTTGGTAATTCTGCATTTGTTGGTGTTGTTAGGTGCCGTCACATTGGTTCTGACTCATAGTGACCCTATGTACAATAGAACAAAACATTGCCTGGTCCCAGTCATCTCAAATATTTTGGGCATGTTATCAGCAGGGACTAGTGCCTGGAGAAAGACATCATGCATGGCTAAGTAGAGAATCTAACAAAAGAAGTTAGAAAAGAAAAATACAATAAACCAGAAGAACAGAGAGAAAGGAAATTAAGAACAGACTTAATGAAATTTAAAACAAAGCTGGAAGGGAGAAGATGGGCAAAGCCAAAATTCAGTTATTTGAAAAAAAAAAAAGACTGATAAAATTGCTAAACCTCTATGAAGATTAATCAAGAAAAAAAGAGAGAAGGCACAAATGAAGCTTCATTAGGAATGAAAGGGCACATAATCCTACATGCAGTGGAGAATCAGATCGATAAAGAGGAAACATGATGACTTACTCTGTGCCTATACATTTGAAAACTTAGAGCGGATATATTTGAAAACTTAGAGTGGATAGAATACTTCAAAAATACAACTTATTAAAACTGGTCAAAAAAAACAGGAAAGCATGAGTATTTATAAATCAGAGGAATAAAATAAAATAGAGAAAATTAAATTTAAGATATTCTCACCAAAAAAACAAAAAGTTTTGAACCCACTAGTATAGGCGGTTTAACAAAAAGAGTTCTTCCAACCACTTAAGAAACAGATAAATTCAGCTTTATATAAATTTTTCCAGAGAATGAAAAACATGAGACCCCTCTGTAAATCTTCCTATAAGACTGCTATATCTCAAATACCAAAACCAGAGAAGGACAATGTAAAAAAGGAAAACCTCAGGCTAATTTCACACATGCAAGTAATTGTAAAACCCTAAACATAATATTAGCAAACTAAACTCAAGGGTGTATACAAAAAGTATGTATCATATCCCAGAGCATTTATCCCAGAGAAATGAACCCAAAAACCTATACACGAATGTTCGTAGCATTGTTATTTGTAATAGCCCCAAACTGGAAACAGCACAGTATCTTTCAACAAGCAAATGGTTAAACAAATTGCGGCACATTCACATACTGGAACACTACTCAGCAACAACTTGACACATGCAACAACGTGAATGGATGTTAAGAGCATTAGACTGCATGACAAAAGGCCAATCTCAAATGGTTATGTAATGTATGAATCCATTTATATTACATTTTTCAAAATGACAAAATTAGATAGAGAACAGATTAGTGGTTGGTAGGGAACTGGGATGGGGAAATTCTCAGGAAATTTCTGATTTTCAAGGATAAAAAGAAAATTTACAAGCTCCCTGAAAGAAAAAATTGAGGTGAGAACAGGACTAGGATTTGAATTAAACTTCTTAGGTGTAACATTGGATGCTAGAAGACATTGGAATAATGTATGAAGAATTCTGACAGAAAAGGATTTTGACCTTGGTCCTCTGTTATTTATATTTTAGGACAAAAGAACACCATTTTCAAGAATAGTAGAATTTGGAAAGTAACCACCCTTGTAATCTCTCTGAAAACATTACCTGAGTAAGAATTCAAATCTAATGAAAATCGGATTCAAACATCTCAGGATAGTGGAAGACAAGATACATAAGTAGCAATGGTAGAGACTCCCTTGCTTCATACTCCTGATGAAAAGATTTCAACAATTAATATGGTCCTGCTGGATAGCTTAGAAGTCTCAGTGCTTTGAGACCAGGAGCTCTCTGGAGAGAGCAGACTCACTGTTATACCTGGAGAAAAAAACAAGGGCTTGGAGGAGCTTGGGGCAAAGACCACCAACTCCTTCCACTGCCCAAGAGGGTTTGATGTAACCCAAGGGTGGGAGACTAAGGTGAATAATTAGAGCTGGTATTTTATTGAGGCAGAACTAATGGAAGAAATAAAAAAGAACTTCAATAATGATGAATGTAATGAGACTGTGACAGAGATGCAAAATAGGACAGACAGGTACACACCTTCTGAGTGTATTAAAAAATTTTTTTTTTCAAAATCTAACATTTACTACAGTAATTGAATAAAGAGAGAACAGAAGTTTCAGTGTCAGAAGGAAGTCGTGTTTTAAAATTCAAAATGGTTTTGATTTGGGTTCAGAGAGTAAGGCAATTTAAACAAAATGGACCTTCTCATCTCAAAAAACAACAAAGCTTTATGGTTACAGGAGTTTCAAAAGTCACATAGAAAAGAAGGCTTATAAAATGAGGAACTGAAGTATAAACAGCATAATTGAAAATATCTTTGTTCCAAATATTACACTGGTGAAGGAATGACCTTCGAGTTAATTAGATCCTTGTATCTCTCAGGTGATTGTACTATATATTGTGTGCCGCACACATGACTAATGTACTTTAGCTTGGCATCTTTCTATCGTGTACCACATGCCACTGTATCAAATTTCCTGACAAAAAAAATTGTTATTTCTAGGTAATGTGTATAATAAAAATGTTCTCTTGGCATCACAACAGTATTATTTCTCCTCTAACAATATTGTTAAAATATCTACATTGATTAATCCTCACCTGCCAATTCAAATAGGAACATATGTCATGGCTAAGAACAGATGCACACCTTCACACTCTTATCAAGACTAAAGTGATTACTTGTGCAATGCAACAGAAAACATCAAAAATATTACTAAAGAAGCAGGAGGTGATTCTCATTTTATTAATTTGAATAATAGTGCTTTCCTTCTATAGGACATACTCTTAAAAAGTTTTTTTGTTTATTTTTTTTAATTGTGCTTTAGGTTAAATTTTACAGCACGAATTACTTTCTCAATCAAAATTTATATACGAATTGTTTTTTGACATTGGTTGCAATCCCTGTAATGTGCTAGCACTCTCCTCTATTCCCTTTACACCATGGAATCCCCCTGTCTATTTGTCCAGGTTTCCTGTTCCTTCCTGCCTTCTCATCTTTGCTTTTGGGCAGATACTGCCCATTTGTCTTGTATACTTAATTGAATTAAGAAGCACATCCTCAAGGGTGTTTTTGTTTTATTAACTCGTCATTGAGTCAATTCTGACTCATAGTGACCCTATAGGACAGAGTAGAACTACCCATAGGGTTTTCAAGGAGCAGCTGGTGGATTTGAACTACGGACCTTTTGGTTAGCAGCCAAACTCTTAAGCACTGCGTCACCAGGACTTCTGTCTAATCTTTGGCTGAAAGGTGGACTATCAGAGTGGCTTCAGTTCTGAGTTAGCAGGGTGTCCAGGGGGTTCCTCCAGTCTCTGTCAGACCAGTAAGTCTGGTCTTTCCTTGTGAATTTGAATTTTGTTCTACATTTTTTCCCACTCTGTCTGGAACCCTCTATTGCGATCCCCATCAGAGCAGTCAGTCAGCAGTGGTGCCAGGCACCATCTCGTTCTTCTGGGCTCAGGCTGGTGGAGACTGTGGTTCATGTGGTCCATTAGTCCTTTGGACTAATATTTTTCTTGTGTCTTTAGTTTCCTTCATCCTCCTTTGCTCTGGATGGGATGGGACCAATAGAAGTCTCTTAGATGGCTGCTCGAAAGCTTTTAACATCCCAGATGCTACTTATCAAAGTAGGATGTAGAACATTTTCTTTATGAACTATGTTATGTCAGTTGACTTAGGTGTCCCCTGAGACCACGATTCCCAGCCCTCAGCCCCGGTAACTGGATCCCTCAAAGTGTTTGGTGTGTCTAGGAAGCTTCTGTGACTTTGCATTGATCAAGTTGTGCTGACTTCCCCTCTATTGTGTGTTGTATTTACCTTCACCAAAGTTATTATTGTCTATATCTAGTTAGTGATTTTCCCTTCC
The DNA here is from genome assembly GCF_024166365.1 of Elephas maximus indicus. Classification (NCBI taxonomy): domain Eukaryota; kingdom Metazoa; phylum Chordata; class Mammalia; order Proboscidea; family Elephantidae; genus Elephas; species Elephas maximus. Next base: position 46,179,197 of record NC_064823.1, read on the forward strand.
CATTCCTCCCATCTCTCGTAACTATCAAAGATTGTTTTTTTCTGTGTGTAAAACTTTTCCGGGATTTTATAATAGTCTCATGCAATGTTTGTCCTTTTGTGATTGACTTATTTCACTTAGCATAATGCCCTCAAGATTCATCCATGTAGTGAGATGTTTCTTGGATTCATCATTGTTCTTTATCATTGCGTAGTATTCCATTTAAAAAGTATTTTTAACATCAAACCATTATACAATATTGCTGCATATTATACTAATAGCAATATACTGTAATAGCCTATAATAAGAGTATCAATTTCTAAGTGCTTATTATGTGCCAGGAAACCCTGGTGGTATAGTGGTTAAGTGGTTAAGTGCTATGGCTGCTAACCAAAGGGTCAGCAGTTTGAATCCACCAGGCGCTCCTTGGAAACTCTATGGGGCAGTTCTACTCTGTCCTGTAGGGTCACTATGAGTTGGAGTTGACTCAACAGCACCGGGTTTTATTTTGTGTCAAGTTTTTATGTATTATCTGTATCATACTACATATATATGTTGTTGTTGATGTTAGGTGCCATAGAGTCAATTCCAAACTTGTAGCACCCCAATATGAAAGAGTAGAACTGCCTCAGTGGGTTTCTTAAGCTGTAATCTTTACAGAAACAAATTGCCAGATCTTTCTCCCAAGGAGCCTCTGTGTGGGTTTGAACTGCCAACCTTTCAGTTAGCAGCAGAGTGTTATATGCACTATCTATTTTATCTGGAGTCCTGACGGCGCAGTGGTTAAGCAGTTGGCTGCTAACTAAAAGGTTGACAGTTGGAACCCACCACCCCCTCTGAGGGTGTGGCAGTTAGCGTCTATAAAGATTATAGCCTTGGAAACCCTATGCGGCAGTTCTACTCTGTTCTATATGTTCACTATGAGCTGGAACCAACTAGACAACAATGGGTTTGGTTTTTTGGTCTTTTTCTTTTTTAAATCTATTTTACCTATAATCTATCCCACAACCCTAAAAGTGGTATATAACCAAATTTTAGAGATGAGGATACTGAAGCTCAGAAAGTGTAAGTAAAACTTATCCAGTGACTGTTACAGTAATGAGAATAGGAGCCAACGTCTACAGCTATTGTAGAAAAACGCAAAAAACAGCAAGGACTACTGCAAAGTCAGTTTAATATAAGGCCTAATGTGCACTGTTAGTATTCAGGCTGAATTCAGATGAGGTGGGAATATAGCCCTTGCATGTTGTTAGGCATAATATAAACCCTTGAAATTAAAAATGTGATTTTTTTCTCCCATTTACCCTGAAGCTGAATCACCAATGCCGGTAAGTTTCTGAGAAATTCACTGAAAATATCGTGCATCTCAAGAAAGGTTTTAAGACCAAGAGGATGACTAAAATAGGATATATGTTCTGCTAAAGTACATGGCTTAGTATTATTATTTTTTAAATTGTATGTTCTTATTAATTTGGATTAAGATCCCAGACAATACTATTCATCAATGACCACCAATGAATACTCATGGATTTTGATATCTCTAATTGTATTGAAATTTCACTTATCTCTCAACAAAGAGCTGGAGGTTATATTTTCATATGCCAAGCCTTAAAGTTTTACTTAATAACAGCTGCCCCCACCCTGCCCACCCCCAACACCAGACTAAGCAGAAACACACACACCGTTTAACACTCATTTACTGAGCAACTTTCTGAGTCACTTGAGTGGAGAGCACGAGAATAACATAATGCAAGAAACTGATAATTTCATCACAACAAACCACAAAGATGTTTGCACTTAAATAAGAATCGAAGAATTTCCGAAGGTGAACATAAATTAGCAGTTTTCTAAATTCCATAGTTTTTAGAGTTAAAGAGATCTTGTATCTAATTTAATACCAATTTTTTTTTGTTAACTTTCATTGAGCTTCAAGTGAACGTTTACAAATCAAGTCAAACTGTCACATATAAGTTTATATACACCTTACTCCACACTCCCACTTGCTCTCCCCCTAATGAGCCAGCCCTTCCAGTCTCTCCTTTCGTCACAATTTTGCCAGCTTCCAACTCTCTCTATCCTCCCATCCCGCCTCCAGACAGGAGATGCCAACACAGTCTCAAGTGTCCACCTGATACAAATAGCTCACTCTTCATCCGCATCTCTCTCCTACCCACTGTCCAGTCCCTTTCATGTCTGATGAGTTGTCTTCAGGGATGGTTCCTGTCCTGTGCCAACAGAAGGTCTGGGGACCATGACTGCCGGGATTCCTCTACTCTCAGTCAGACCATTAAGTATGGTCTTTTTATGAGAATTTGAGGTCTGCATCCCACTGCTCTCCTGCTCCCTCAGGGGTTCTCTGTTGTGCTCCCTGTCAGGGCAGTCATCGGTTGTGGCCGGGCACCAACTAGTTCTTCTGGTCTCAGGATGATGTAGGTCTCTGGTTCATGTGGCCCTTTCTGTCTCTTGGGCTCTTAGTTGTCGTGTGACCTTGGTGTTCTTCATTCTCCTTTGATCCAAGTGGGTTGAGACCAATTGATGCATCTTAGATGGCCGCTTGTTAGCATTTAAGACCCCAGACGCCACATTTCAAAGTGGGATGCAGAATGTTTTCACAATAGAATTATTTTGCCAATTGACTTAGAAGTCCCCTTAAACCATAGTCCCCAAACCCTCGCCCTTGCTCTGCTGACCCTTGAAGCATTCATTTTATCCCGGAAACTTCTTTGCTTTTGGTCTAGTCCAGTAGAGCTGACCTTCCATGTATTGAGTGTTGTCCTTCCCTTCACCTAAAGCAGTTCTCATCTACTAATTAATCAGTAAAAAACCCTCTCCCTTCCTCCCTCCCTCCCCTCCTCGTAACCACAAAAGTATGTGTTCTTCTCAGTTTATACTATTTCTCAAGATCTTATAATAGCGGTCTTATACAATATTTGTCCTTTTGCCTCTGACTCATTTCGCTCAGCATAATGCCTTCCAGGTTCCTCCATGTTATGAAATGTTTCACAGATTCGTCACTGTTCTTTATCGATGCGTAGTATTCCATTGTGTGAATATACCACAATTTATTTACCCATTCATCTGTTGATGGACACCTTGGTTGCTTCCAGCTTTTTGCTATTGTAAACAGAGCTGCAATAAACATGGGTGTGCATATATCTGTTTGTGTGAAGGCTCTTGTTTCTCTAGGGTATATTCTGAGGAGTGGGATTTCTGGGCTGTATGGTAGTTCTATTTCTAACTGTTTAAGATAACGCCAGATAGATTTCCAAAGTGGTTGTACCATTTTACATTCCCACCAGCAGTGTATAAGAGTTCCAATCTCTCCACAGCCTCTCCAACATTTATTATTTTGTGTTTTTTGGATTAATGCCAGCCTTGTTGGAGTGAGATGGAATCTCATCGTAGTTTTAATTTGCATTTCTTTAATGGCTAATGATCGAGAGCATTTTCTCATGTATCTGTTAGCTGCCTGAATATCTTCTTTAGTGAAGTGTGTGTTCATATCCTTTGCCCACTTCTTGATTGTGTTGTTTGTCTTTTTGTGGTTGGGTTTTGACAGAATCATATAGATTTTAGAGATCAGGCCCTGGTCGGAGATGTCATAGCTGAAAATTCTTTCCCAGTCTGTAGGTGGTCTTTTTACTCTTTTGGTGAAGTCTTTAGATGAGCATAGGTGTTTGATTTTTAGGAGCTCCCAGTTATCTGGTTTCTCTTCGTCATTTTTGGTAATGTTTTGTATTCTGTTTATGCCTTGTGTTAGGGCTCCTAAGGTTGTCCCTATTTTTAGTTCCATGATCTTTATCATTTTAGTCTTTATGTTTAGGTCTTTGATCCACTTGGAGTTAGTTTTTGTGCTTGGTGTGAGGTATGGGTCCTGTTTCATTTTTTTGCAAATGGATATCCAGTTATGCCAGCACCATTTGTTAAAAAGACTATCTTTTCCCCAATTAACTGACACTGGGTCTTTGTCAACTATCAGCTGCTCATATGTGGATGGATTTATACCTGGGTTCTCAATTCTGTTCCACTGGTCTATGTGCCTGTTGTTGTATCAGTACCAGGCTGTTTTGACTACTGTGGCTGTATAATAGGTTCTGAAATCAGGTATAGTGAGGCCTCCCACTTTCTTCTTCTTTTTCAGTAATGCTTTGCTTATCCGAGGCTTCTTTCCCTTCCATATGAAGTTGGTGATTTGTTTCTCTATCACCTTAAAAAATGACATTGGAATTTGGATCGGAAGGGCGTTATATGTATAGATGGCTTTTGGTAGAATAGACATTTTTACTATGTTAAGTCTTCCTATCCATGAGCAAGGTATGTTTTTCCACTTAAGTATGTCCTTTTGAATTTCTTGTAGTAGAGCTTTGTAGTTTTCTTTGTATAGGTCTTTTACATCCTTGATAAGATTTATTCCTAAGTATTTTATCTTCTTGGGGGCTACTGTGAATGGTATTGATTTGGTGATTTCCTCTTCGATGTTCTTTTTGTTGATGTAGAGGAATCCAAGTGATTTTTGTATGTTTATTTTATAACCTGAGACTCTGCCAAACTCTTCTATTAGTTTCAGTAGTTTTCTGGAGGATTCCTTAGGGTTTTCTGTGTATAAGATCATGTCATCTGCAAATAGGGATAATTTTACTTCCTCCTTGCCAATCCGGATGCCCTTTATTTCTTTGTCTAGCCTAATTGCTCTGGCTAGGACTTCTAGCACAACGTTGAATAAGAGTGGTGATAAAGGGCATCCTTGTCTGGTTCCCGTTCTCAAGGGAAATGCTTTCAGGTTCTTTCCATTTAGCGTGATGTTGGCTGTTGGCTTTGCATAGATGCCCTTTATTATGTTGAGGAATTTTCCTTCAATTCCTATTTTGGTGAGAGATTTTATCATGAATGGGTGTTGGACTTTGTCAAATGCCTTTTCTGCATCAATTGATAAGATCATGTGGTTTTTGTCTTTTGTTTTATTTATGTGGTGGATTACATTAATGGTTTTTCTGATATTAAACCAGCCTTGCATACCTGGTATAAATCCCACTTGGTCGTGGTGAATTATTTTTTTGATATGTTCTTGAATTCTATTGGCTAGAATTTTGTTGAGGGTTTTTGCATCTATGTTCATGAGGGATATAGGTCTGTAATTTTCTTTTTTTGTAATGTCTTTACCTGGTTTTGGTATCAGGGAGATGGTGGCTTCATAGAATGAATTGGGTAGTATTCCGTCATTTTCTATGCTTTGAAATACCTTTAGTAGTAGTGGTGTTAACTCTTCTCTGAAAGTTTGGTAGAACTCTGCAGTGAAGCCGTCCGGGCCAGGGCTTTTTTTTTGCTGGGAGTTTTTTGATTACCGTTTCAATCTCTTTTTTTGTTATGGGTCTATTTAGTTGTTCTACTTCTGATTGTGTTAGTTTAGGTAGATAGTGTTTTTCCAGGAATTCATCCATTTCTTCTAGGTTTGCAAATTTGTTAGAGTACAATTTTTCATAATAATCTGATATGATTCTTTTAATTTCAGTTGGGTCTGTTGTCATGTGGCCCTTCTCGTTTCTTATTTGGGTTATTTGTTTCCTTTCCTGTTTTTCTTTAGTCAGTCTAGCCAATGGCTTATCAATTTTGTTAATTTTTTCAAAGAACCAGCTTTTGGCTTTGTTAATTCTTTCAATTGTTTTTCTGTTCTCTAATTCATTTAGTTCAGCTCTAATTTTTATTATTTGTTTTCTTCTGGTGCCTGATGGATTCTTTTGTTGCTCACTTTCTATTTGTTCAAGTTGTAGGGACAGTTCTCTGATTTTGGCTCTTTCTTCTTTTTGTATGTGTGCATTTATCGATATAAATTGGCCTCTGAGCACTGCTTTTGCTGTGTCCCAGAGGTTTTGATAGGAAGTATTTTCATTCTCGTTGCATTCTATGAATTTCCTTATTCCCTCCTTGATGTCTTCTATAACCCAGTCTTTTTTCAGGAGGGTATTGTTCATTTTCCAAGTATTTGATTTCTTTTCCCTAGTTTTTCTCTTATTGATTTCTAGTTTTATTGCCTTGTGGTCTGAGAAGATGCTTTGTAATGTTTCGATGTTTTGGATTCTGCAAAGGTTTGTTTTATGTGGTCTATTCTAGAGAATGTTCCATGTGCGCTAGAAAAAAACGTATACTTTGCATCAGTTGGGTGGAGAGTTCTGTATAAGTCAATGAGGTCAAGTTGGTTGATCGTGGTAATTAGGTCTTCCGTGTCTCTATTGAGCTTCTTACTGGATGTCCTGTCCTTCTCCGAAAGTGGTGTGTTGAAGTCTCCTACTATAATTGTGGAGGTGTCTATCTCACTTTTCAGTTCTGTTAAAATTTGATTTATGTATCTTGCAGCCCTGTCATTGGGTGCATAAATATTTAATATGGTTATGTCTTCCTGATCAATTGTCCCTTTTATCATTATGTAGTGTCCTTCTTTATCCTTTGTGGTGGATTTAAGTCTAAAGTCTATTTTGTCAGAAATTAATATTGCTATTCCTCTTCTTTTTTGCTTATTGTTTGCTTGATATATTTTTTTCCATCCTTTGAGTTTTAGTTTGTTTGTGTCTCTAAGTCTAAGGTGTGTCTCTTGTAGGTAGCATATAGACGGATCGTGTTTCTTTATCTAGTCCGAGACTCTCTGTCTCTTTATTGGTGCATTTAGTCCATTTACATTCAGCGTAATTATAGATAAATAAGTGTTTAGTGTTGTCATTTTGATGTCTTTTTATGTGTGTTGTTGACAATTTCATTTTTCCACTTACTTTTTTGTGCTGAGACATTTTTCTTTGTAAATTGTAAGATCCTCATTTTCGTAGTGTTTGACTTTATGTTTGTTGAGTCGTTCCGTTTTTCATGGCTTTTATCTTGAGTTATGGAGTTGTTATACCTCTTTGTGGTTACCTTAATATTTACCCCTATTTTTCTAAGTAAAAACCTAACTTGTATTGTCCTATTTCGCCTTGTATCACTCTCCATATGGCAGTTCAATGCCTCCTGTATTTAGTCCCTCTTTTTGATTATTGTGATCTTTTACATATTGACTTCAATGATTCCCTGTTATAAGCATTTTTTTTTTTTAATTAATCTTAATTTGTTTTTGTGATTTCCCTATTTGAGTTGATATCAGGATGTTCTGTTTTGTGACCTTGTGTTGTGCTGGTATCTGATATTATTAGTTTTCTGACCAAACAATATCCTTTAGTTTTTCTTGTAGCTTTGGTTTGGTTTTTGCAAATTCTCTAAACTTGTGTTTATCTGTAAATATCTTAATTTCGCCTTCATATTTCAGAGAGAGTTTTGCTGGATATATGATCCTTGGCTGGCAGTTTTTCTCCTTCAGTGCTTTGTATATGTCATCCCATTGCCTTCTTGCCTGAATGGTTTCTGCTGAGTAGTCTGAACTTATTCTTATTTTTTCTCCCTTGAAGGAGACCTTTCTTTTCTCCCTGGCTGCTTTTAAAATTTTCTCTTTATCTTTGGTTTTGGCAAGTTTGATGATAATATGTCTTGGTGTTTTTCTTTTTGGATCAATCTTAAATGGGGTTCGATGAGCATCTTGGATAGATATTCTTTCGTCTTTCATGAAGTCAGGGAGGTTTTCTGTCAGCAGTTCTTCAACTATTTCCTCTGTGTTTTCTGTCCTCCCTCCCTGTTCTGGGACTCCAATCACTCGCAAGTTATCCTTCTTGATAGAGTCCCACATGATTCTTAGGGTTTCTTCATTTTTTTAAATTCTTTTATCTGATTTTTTTTCAGCTATGTTGGTGTTACTTCCCTGGTCCTCCAGATTTCCCACTCTGCATTCTAATTGCTCGAGTCTGCTCCTCTGACTTCCTATTGCATTGTCTAATTCTGTAATTTTATTGTTAATCTTTTGGATTTCTACATGCTGTCTCTCTATGGATTCTTGCAACTGATTAGTTTTTCCACTATGTTCTTGAATAATCTTTTGAGTTCTTCAACTGTTTTATCAGTGTGTTCCTTGGCTTTTTCTGCAGTTTGCCTTATTTTTCCTGATGTCTGAAGCATTCTGTAAATTAGTTTTTTATATTCTGTATCTGATAATTCTAGGATTGTATCTTCATTTGGGAAAGATTTTGATTCTTTTGTTTGGGGGGTTGTAAAAGCTGTCATGGTCTGCTTCTTTATGTGGTTTGATATCGACTGCTGTCTCCGAGCCATTACTAAGATATAAAAAAATAGTGGTTTATTCTGTAATTGCTCACTGAGTCTTATCTTGTTTTGTTTTCTTTCAATATACGTGGATGGGCTACTAGATTGTGCTGTCTTGTTTGTTGTAGCCCTTGACTTACTTATGACCTATTACCAGCTGGTTTGGGCTGTTACCAGATATATATGCCTGAGTCTATTCACTATTCTTGAGTAGAATCTGATTTTGGGTCATCAAGTGTGTGCTGCACCCTAACACCTATCCACCTCGAGAAATAGTGGTGATAGTTGTGTGCTCCAGATTCTATTAGCAGCTGGGGTTCACCCTCCGGGGGGGCAGGATGCTGGCAGGGTTCCCCCAAGTGTCAGTGAGGTAGGTGTTTCTCTATTCCTATAGCACCTTGATGGGAGGGCACTGCAGCTGTACCTTGGGCCCCCAATGCAAGTACCTCTACTGATTGGTAGATGTCACCCTCCTTAGACCCCTAAGGCAAGAGGCTAGGTGGTCTGAGGGGAGCTTCAGCTCTCAGTTCCCTGTTGTGGGTCAGTGAGGGCTCTGTTGAATAAGCAGAGATATCAGACCTGGGAAACTTGTTTTTCCAGAAAATCCGCTAAAAAAAAAAATGCAGTCAGATCCCTATCAGAACTGCCTTTGGATTATAACCACCACCTTGTTCCCTGTAAGGATGAAAGTCCGAGATTTGGATCATATATGCTTGGCTTTAGCTGGTTCTGTGTTTTTAGTCCAATTAGGGATGGATTTTTGGTCCCTGGGTTTTTGTGGTTTCTTCTCTCAGGCCGGAAGAATGGGTTAGGAAAAGACCAAAAAAAAGGGGGGAGGGGAAGCAAAGCCACCGCCAAACTGGAGCTGTTCTCCCTCTGGCTCAGGAAATTCCAATGTTAATGAAGCCGCCTGGGAAGGGTGGGGGAGGGTTCAGAGAAATAGGAGAGTAGCACCTCAGAATATAGCCAAAGTTTCTTGTCTTGCTTGGAACAACTATTTTATCTGAGATTCCCGAGGGGCGTCGCCTATGTGTGCTGGCTGTGTGGAGATTGCCCCCAAGGGTCTGGCCCACTGAAGCCGCGGTCAGATCCTCCACTGCCAATCCAAACCCCAGAGTCAAGGTTCCCCTGCTGGGACGCTGCACTCCCGGCTCCAAAATTGGTTGCTGCCTCCCGGGGACTTCTCCTCCCGCCAGCCGCATCGCCACGCCACCCCCAAGGACCGGCTAGTCCCCCTTCCCGGGGTTAGTTCAGGGGAGTAGGGCTGCGCCCCGTGCTTTGCCGTGACAGTGCCCAGTCAAAAGCCCGGCGCCGGAGGCGGAGCCAAGATGGCGGACTAGGCAGACGCTACCTCGGATCCCTCTTACAACAAAGACACGGAAAAACAAGTGAATCGATCACATACATAACAATCTACGAACCCTGAACAACAAACACAGATTTAGAGACGGAGAACGAACTAATACGGGGAAGCAGCGATTGTTTCCAGAGCCTGGAGCCAGCATACCAGTCAGGTACGGCACAAGCACAGAGACCTGCTCCACCCCCCTGAACTAACCCCGGGAGGGGGACTAGCCGGTTCCACGGGCGGCGTGGGACGCAGCCGTTAGGAGAAGTCCCCGGGAGGCAGTGACCGATCTTGGAGCAGAAAGAGCAGCATCCGAGCCGGGGAACCGTCCCACAGGGATTTGGACTGCACGCAGGTACGCCATAAACACGGAGAGTTGCTCCACCCCCTGAACTAACCCCGGGAAGGTGACCATCCGGGTCGCGCGGGCGGCGTGGGACGCAGCCGGTAGGAGAAGTCCCCGGGAGGCAGCGACTGGTATTGGAGCGGGGAGAACAGCGTTCCAGCCGGGACACTCGGTCGCGGCACAAGCACGGGGAGCTACTCCACCAATCTGAACTAACCCCGGGAGGGGGCCCACCTGGTTCACGGGGGCGGCACGGCCACGCGGCTGGAGGGACGAGAAGTCCCCGGGAGGCAGCGACTGATTTTGGAGTCGAGAGTGCACCGTCCCAGTAGGGGAGCCTTGACGCTGGGCGTGGGGCTGGAAGCGGAGGATCTGACCGTGACTCCAGCGGGCCAGACCCCCCGGGGGCAATCTCCACACAGTCAGCACACATAGGCGACGCGCCCGCGGGAATCTCAGATATAATAGTCATTCCAAGCAAGACAAGCAACTCTGGCTATATTCTGAGGTGCTACTCTCCTATCTCTCTGTTCCCTCCCCCACCCTCCCCAGGCGGCTTCATTAACATCTGAATAGCCTGAGCCAGAGGGAGAACTCTGATAGGGATCTGACTGCAGTTTTTTTTTAGCGGATTTTCTGGAAAAACTAGTTTCCCAGTGATGGCTCGGAGACAACAATCCATATCAAACCACTTAAAGAAGCAGACCATGACAGCTTCTCCAACTCCCCAAACAAAAGAATCAAAATCTTTCCCAAAGGAAGATACAATTTTGGAACTATCAGATACAGAATATAAAAAACTAATTTACAGAATGCTTAATGATATCACAAATGAAATTAGGATATCTGCAGAAAAAGCCAAGGAACACACTGATAAAACTGTTGAAGAACTCAAAAAGATTATTCAAGAACATACTGGAAAAATTAATAAGTTGCAAGAATCCATAGAGAGACAACATGTAGAAATCCAAAAGATTAACAATAAAATAACAGAATTAGACAACACACTAGGAAGTCAGAGGAGCAGACTCGAGCAATTAGAATGCAGACTGGGACATCTGGAGGACCAGGGAATCAACACCAACATAGCTGAAAAAAAATCAGATAAAAGAATTAAAAAAAATGAAGAAACCCTAAGAATTATGTGGGACTCTATCAAGAAGGATAACCTGCGGGTGATTGGAGTCCCAGAACAGGGAGGGGGGACAGAAAACACAGAGAAAATAGTTGAAGAACTTCTGACAGAAAACTTCCCTGACATCATGAAAGACGAAAGGATATCTATCCAAGATGCTCATCGAACCCCATTTAAGATTGATCCAAAAAGAAAAACACCAAGACATATTATCATCAAACTCACCAAAACCAAAGATAAACAGAAAATTTTAAAAGCAGCCAGGGAGAAAAGAAAGGTTTCCTTCAAGGGAGAATCAATAAGAATATGTTCTGACTACTCAGCAGAAACCATGCAGGCAAGAAGGGAATGGGACGACATATACAGAACACTGAAGGAGAAAAACTGCCAACCAAGGATCATATATCCAGCAAAACTCTCTCTGAAATATGAAGGCGAAATTAAGATATTTACAGACAAACACAAGTTTAGAGAATTTGCAAAAACCAAACCAAAGCTACAAGAAATACTAAAGGATATTGTTTGGTCAGAGAACCAATAATATCAGATATCAGCACAACACAAGGTCACAAAACAGAACGTCCTGATATCAACTCAAATAGGGAAATCACAAAAACAAACAAATTAAGATTAATTAAAAAAAAAAATACACATAACAGGGAATCATGGAAGTCAATAGGTAAAAGATCACAATAATCAAAAAGAGGGACTAAATACAGGAGGCATTGAACTTCCATATGGAGAGTGATACAAGGCGATATAGAACAATACAAGTTAGGTTTTTACTTAGAAAAATAGGGGTATATAATGAGGTAACCACAAAAAGGTATAACAACTCTATAACTCAAGACAAAAACCAAGAAAAACGTAACGACTCAACTAACATAAAGTCAAACACTATGAAAGTGAGGATCTCACAATTTACTAAGAAAAACGCCTCAGCACAAAAAAGTATGTGGAAAAATGAAATTGTCAACAACACACATAAAAAGGCATCAAAATGACAGCACTAAAAACTTATTTATCTATAATTACCCTGAATGTAAATGGACTAAATGCACCAATAAAGAGACAGAGAGTCACAGACTGGATAAAGAAACACGATCCATCTATATGCTGCCTACAAGAGACACACCTTAGACTTAGAGACACAAACAAACTAAAACTCAAAGGATGGAAAAAAGTATATCAAGCAAACAATAAGCAAAAAAGAAGAGGAGTAGCAATATTAATTTCTGACAAAATAGACTTTAGACTTAAATCCACCACAAAGGATAAAGAAGGACACTATATAATGATAAAAGGGACAATTGATCAGGAAGACATAACCATATTAAATATTTACGCACCCAATGACAGGGCTGCAAGATATATAAATCAAATTTTAACAGAACTGAAAAGCGAGATAGATACCTCCACAATTATAGTAGGAGACTTCAACACACCCCTTTCGGAGAAGGACAGGACATCCAGTAAGAAGCTCAACAGAGACACGGAAGATCTAATTACAACAATCAACCAACTTGACCTCATTGACTTATACAGAACTCTCCACCCAACTGCTGCAAAATATACTTTTTTTTCTAGCGCACATGGAACATTCTCTAGAATAGACCACATATTAGGTCATAAAACAAACCTTTGCAGAGTCCAAAACATCGAAATATTACAAAGCATCTTCTCAGACCACAAGGCAATAAAACTAGAGATCAATAACAGAAGAACGAGGGAAAAGAAATCAAATACTTGGAAAATGAACAATACCCTCCTGAAAAAAGACTGGGTTATAGAAGACATCAAGGAGGGAATAAGGAAATTCATAGAAAGCAACGAGAATGAAAATACTTCCTATCAAAACCTCTGGGACACAGCAAAAGCAGTGCTCAGAGGTCAATTTATATCAATAAATGCACACATACAAAAAGAAGAAAGAGCCAAAATCAGAGAACTGTCCCTACAACTTGAACAAATAGAAAGTGAGCAACAAAAGAATCCATCAGGCACCAGAAGAAAACAAATAATAAAAATTAGAGCTGAACTAAATGAATTAGAGAACAGAAAAACAATTGAAAGAATTAACAAAGCCAAAAGCTGGTTCTTTGAAAAAATTAACAAAATTGATAAACCATTGGCTAGACTGACTAAAGAAATACAGGAAAGGAAACAAATAACCCGAATAAGAAATGAGAAGGACCACATCACAACAGAACCAAATGAAATTAAAAGAATCATTTCAGATTATTATGAAAAATTGTACTCTAACAAATTTGAAAACCTAGAAGAAATGGATGAATTCCTTGAAAAACACTACCTACCTAAACTAACACATTCAGAAGCAGAACAACTAAATAGACCCATAACAAAAAAAGAGATTGAAACGGTAATCAAAAAACTCCCAACAAAAAAAAGTCCTGGCCCGGACGGCTTCACTGCAGAGTTCTACCAAATTTTCAGAGAAGAGTTAACACCACTACTACTAAAGGTATTCCAAAGCATAGAAAATGACGGAATACTACCCAACTCATTCTATGAAGCCACCATCTCCCTGATACCAAAACCAGGTAAAGACATTACAAAAAAAGAAAATTATAGACCTATATCCCTCATGAACATTGATGCAAAAATCCTCAACAAAATTCTAGCCAATAGAATCCAACAACACATCAAAAAAATAATTCACCCTGATCAAGTGGGATTTATACCAGGTATGCAAGGCTGGTTTAATATCAGAAAAACCATTAATGTAATCCATCACATAAATAAAACAAAAGACAAAAACCACATGATCTTATCAATTGATGCAGAAAAGGCATTTGACAAAGTCCAACACCCATTTATGATAAAAACTCTTACCAAAATAGGAATTGAAGGAAAATTCCTCAACATAATAAAGGGCATCTATGCAAAGCCAACAGCCAATATCACTCTAAATGGAGAGAACCTGAAAGCATTTCCCTTGAGAACGGGAACCAGACAAGGATGCCCTTTATCACCGCTCTTATTCAACATCGTGTTGGAAGTCTTAGCCAGGGCAATCAGGCTAGACAAAGAAATAAAAGGTATCCGGATTGGCAAGGAAGAAGTAAAGTTATCACTATTTGCAGATGACATGATTATATACACAGAAAACCCTAAGGAATCCTCCAGAAAACTACTGAAACTAATAGAAGAGTTTAGCAGAGTCTCAGGTTATAAAATAAACATACAAAAATCACTTGGATTCCTCTACATCAACAAAAAGAACACCGAAGAGGAAATAACCAAATCAATACCATTCACGGTAGCCCCCAAGAAGATAAGATACTTAGGAATAAATCTTACCAAGGATGTAAAAGACCTATACAAAGAAAACTACAAAGCTCTACTACAAGAAATTCAAAAGGACATACTTAAGTGGAAAAACATACCTTGCTCATGGATAGGAAGACTTAACATAGTAAAAATGTCTATTCTACCAAAAGCCATCTATACATTTAACGCACTTCCGATCCAAATTCCAATGTCATATTTTAAGGGGATAGAGAAACAAATCACCAATTTCATATGGAAGGGAAAGAAGCCCCGGATAAGCAAAGCACTACTGAAAAAGAAGAAGAAAGTGGGAGGCCTCACCTTACCTGACTTCAGAACCTATTATACAGCCACAGTAGTCAAAACAGCCTGGTATTGGTACAACAACAGACACATAGACCAATGGAACAGAATTGAGAACCCAGACATAGATCCATCCACGTATGAGCAGCTGATATTTGACAAAGGACCAGTGTCAATTAACTGGGGAAAAGACAGCCTTTTTAACAAATGGTGCTGGCATAACTGGATATCCATTTGCAAAAAAATGAAACAGGACCCATACCTCACACCATGCACAAAAACTAACTCCAAGTGGATCAAAGACCTAAACATAAAGACTAAAACGATAAAGATCATGGAAGAAAAAATTGGGACAACCCTAGGAGCCCTAATACAAGGTATAAACAGAATACAAAACATTACCAAAAATGATGAAGAGAAACCCGATAACTGGGAGCTCCTAAAAATCAAACACCTATGCTCATCTAAAGACTTCACCAAAAGAGTAAAAAGACCACCTACAGATTGGGAAAGAATTTTCAGCTATGACATCTCCGACCAGCGCCTGATCTCTAAAATCTACATGATTCTGTCAAAACTCAACCACAAAAAGACAAACAACCCAATCAAGAAGTGGGCAAAGGATATGAACACACATTTCTCTAAAGAAGATATTCAGGCAGCCAACAGATACATGAGAAAATGCTCTCGATCATTAGCCATTAGAGAAATGCAAATTAAAACTACGATGAGATTCCATCTCACACCAGCAAGGCTGGCATTAATCCAAAAAACACAAAATAATAAATGTTGGAGAGGCTGCGGAGAGATTGGAACTCTCATACACTGCTGGTGGGAATGTAAAATGGTACAACCACTTTGGAAATCTATCTGGCGTTATCTTAAACAGTTAGAAATAGAACTACCATACAACCCAGAAATCCCACTCCTCGGAATATACCCTAGAGATACAAGAGCCTTCATACAAACAGATATATGCACACCCATGTTTATTGCAGCTCTGTTTACAATAGCAAAAAGTTGGAAGCAACCAAGGTGTCCATCAACGGATGAATGGGTAAATAAATTGTGGTATATTCACACAATGGAATACTACGCATCGATAAAGAACAGTGAAGAATCTCTGAAACATTTCATAACATGGAGGAACCTGGAAGGCATTATGCTGAGCGAAATGAGTCAGAGGCAAAAGGACAAATACTGTATAAGACCACTATTATAAGATCTTGAGAAATAGTAAACCTGAGAAGAACACATACTTTTGTGGTTACGAGGGGGGGAGGGAGGGAGGGTGGGAGAGGGTTTTTTTATTGATTAATCAGTAGATAAGAACTGCTTTAGGTGAAGGGAAAGACAACACTCAATACATGGAAGGTCAGCTCAATTGGACTGGACCAAAAGCAAAGAAGTTTCCGGGATAAAATGAATGCTTCAAAGCTCAGCGGAGCAAGCGCGGGGGTCTGGGGAACATGGTTTGCGGGGACTTCTAAGTCAATTGGCAAAATAATTCTATTATGAAATCATTCTGCATCCCACTTTGAAATGTGGCGTCTGGGGTCTTAAATGCTAACAAGCAGCCATCTAAGATGCAGCAATTGGTCTCAACCCACCTGGAGCAAAGGAAAATGAAGAACACCAAGCCCACATGACAACTAAGAGCCCAAGAGACAGAAAGGGCCACATGAACCAGAGACCTACATCATCCTGAGACCAGAAGAACTAGTTGGTGCCCGGCCACAATCGATGACTGCCCTGACAGGGAGCTCAGCAGAGGACCCCTGAGGGAGCAGGAGAGCAGTGGGATGCAGACCCCAAATTCTCATAAGAAGACCAAACTTAATGGTCTGACTGAGACTGGAGGAATCCCGGCGGTCATGCTCTCCAGACCTTCTGTTGACACAGGACAGGAACCATCCCTGAAGACAACTCATCAGACATGAAAGGGACTGGTCAGCGGGTGGGAGAGAGACGCTGATGAAGAGTGAGCTAATTATATCAGGTGTACACTTGAGATTGTGTTGGCAACTCTTGTCTGGAGGGGGGATGGGAGGATAGAGAGAGAGGGAAGCCGGCAAAATTGTCAAGAAAGGAGAGACTGAAAGGGCTGACTCAAGACGGGGAGAGTAAGTGGGAGTAGGGAGTGAGATGTATGTAAACTTATATGTGACAGACTGATTGGATTTGTAAACGTTCACTTGAAGCTTAATAAAAGTTATTATAAAAAAAAAAAAAAAAAAAATCAATGCAGCCACCCGCTGACGGGCTTTATAAGGCCTGGACAGTGAAAAGGCAGGAGTCCCACGGAAAAACAGGAAGGGCAAAGGAGCCAGAATGTGAATTCTACAGGGGGTAAATGAGTTTCTAAAGAAAAAAAAAAAAAAAGCCCGGCGCCAAGGTTCCCCGGCTGGGATGCTGCACCCCCGGGTCCAAAACCAGTCACTGCCTCCCGGGGACTTCTCCCACCAGCCGCGTTGCCACGCCACCCGCGCGGACCGACTGGGCCCCCTCCCGGGGTGAGTTCAGGGGGGTAGCACTGTGCCCCTTGTTTGGGCCGTCACAAGAATTTGAGTTCATCTCCCCTGGGCGCAGACCTAAGCGCCAAGGTTACCTGACTGGGACACTGGCTCCAGGCTCTGAAAACAGTCACTGCTTCCCCATATTTGTTCGTTCTCTGTCTCTAAATCTGTGTTTGTTGTTCAGGGTTCGTAGATTGTTATGTATGTGATCGATTCACTTGTTTTTCCGAGTCTTTGTTGCAAGAGGGATCCAAGGTAGCATCTACCTAGTCCGCCATCTTGGCCCCCGACCACCTTTAATACCAATTTTTAAAATTAATTATTGGATTCCTGCTTGGAGTTGGTCCTGTGCTTTGCGGTGGTTATATAGTGACTAAAACAGCAGTCCCTACCATCCAGAGATGTATCACCTAGAGGTAAAGGCAGATGATTAAAGTCACAGGATGAATCAGTATCTTCCCTTCCCTCCTTAACACATCAACCAAGGCCGAGGAACTTCTCCACTGAATGACTGAGTTGTACGTTTCCCAAGGATTAGTGAGTTCAACAGCAAACCTGATTATGCCGGCTGTACTTCTTGTTGTAATTACATTAATTTAATTAAACTGACAAAAATTGATGAAATATGAGAATTAAAAGAGAATGTGTGTGTAGTTTTTTTCCCATGAAAACTGTTTTAATGTTGTCAAACAATTTGATAAAGCCAAGTTTCCAAAATACTGCTGCTATTTTTTTTTTTTTTTATGTTATGAGTGGAAAGAGAAAACTATAAAAAATTGAGGAGAAAATATTTTAGAAAGACTTTGTGAACAGTTTTGCAATTTAAATTATTGATATTTTAGAACTGTTTACAAATATAACTACAAAAAACTATGACTCCTACTAAACATATCACAGCTAGGGGTCAGGCCTAGTGGAGAAGTGACACATAATTAAAATCCGAGGACAGTAGCAGCCAGGTAAAGAGAGTCGGGAAAGTGTCCTGAGCAGAGGGAGTTGCATGTTCAAAGGCTTGACATTAAGAAGATGTGAAAACAGCCTAGGGTGACTGATTACAAATGCTAGAGGACGAGTCTAGAGAAATTATCAGGAGATAGATCCTGAAGGCATAGTTAAAGAATCCGGAATTTTTATGAACAATGGGAAATCAATGAGGAATTTTTAAACACGTGAGCAACATGACCAGATTCTCTTAGCAAGATGACTTTGGCCTCAGTTTAGAAGCAGAATGAATTTGGGGAAGGAGAAGGGAGAGTAAGCCTGAAGGTAGGAAGACAATGAATGATGTGGCTGTTCACCTGGAGGCTGTAGTTGCTAGGGAAGAGATGGCAGCAGTTAAACTCAATCCCAAAGGTCCCTAGGTGGTGCAAAAGGTTTGCACTGAACTGCTAACCTAAAGGCTGGCAGTTCAAACCCACCCACCAGTACCTCAGAAGAAAGGCCTGGCAATCTGCTCCCATTAAGATTACAGCCAAGAAAATCCCGTGGAGTGCAGTTCTACTCTGTAACACACAGGGTGGTCATGAGTTGGAACTGACTGTATGGCAAATAACAGCAGCAACGAGCTCAGTCTATTTGCCAAAAGGATGGAAAGAACTGAATAGATCGAGAGAAATTTAGGAGATAACATTAGCATAAACTGGTGACTGATCAGCATAGCGGGTAAAGGAGAAGAAGGGAATCTGACTCTCAGATTTCTAACTTGGTTAACTGGGTAGTGGTGCCATTTATAGAAATGGAGAACAAGGAACAAAGAACAGGTAAAGAAGATAAGGTGATAGGTTCGATCCAGTCCTGTCATATTATTCAGAAAAGGAAACTAATTTTCAGAGAGGGTAAGTCTTTTGCCTTAAGTGACAGAGCCAGAAATTGAATCTAGATTTTCTGACCATCAACCCCATCCTACCCATACCAGTCCAGTCCTCTTTCTGCCAATATAGTACAAAAAGCAAACCGGTTGCCGTAGAGGTAATTCTGACTCAGTGTGATCCCACGTGTTGCAGAGTAGAGCTGATCCATGGAGTTTTCATGGCCGTAACCTTTCAGAAACAAATCACCAGGCTTTCTTCTGAGGCACCTCTGGATGGCTTCAAACTGCCAACCTTTCTGTCAGTAGCCTACTGCTTAACTCTTCACACTACCCAGGGGCTCCTATATAGGGTCAACACTCACCAAAATCATGGTCACTTTTGTTATAATTCGATCTAGGGTTTTATTACAGACAGATTGTTACCAAAACCCCAGATATGATTATAAATGTTCTTTAGTCCCTCTCCATACTGTATTTCATATCTGCCCCATAAACTCAAAAACCTTGGCTTAGCATCGCATTGAACCCAAATGACATAAGTTTCACGCAGGAAAATCTTTTATCAGCTTCAGTGGAAGTCTGATCCACAGAAAGATGAATGGAACAGGCCTTCTATGAAATAGGTTGAAAATAATTGCATGTCAGACAGGTTTTGGAGAGGAGCCAATGAAGTATCAAGTGAAATGTGGAGAAGACCCTTCACTGCTCTGAATTTTGAAAGCTCAAACATTAGGGCAGGGAAATATTTTATCCTCATTGGAAGGGCATGTGATTTATTTCCTGTGGCTGCTAATTGCTGCAGAAAGTAGAGGAGTGGATTTCAAAAAAGGAATTCAACAGAGCTTACCTGGCTTGAAAAGCACTAACGTGGCATTGATTCAAATTTACAGGCTCCTACTTCAATCAGCATAGTGCAGCCAAAACAATTAGGAGCAAAATAAACGGGTACTTTCTGGAAATGTCTCTATTTAAAGTCTTTAGCAGGAGAAAATGAGCTAAAGAGGGAAAATTTCAAACCCTGAATAGAACGGGAACATCACTTGGTAAAGTCCTCCCTATATTCAGTTTTTTCTGCTGAAATTATCCTATTTTTGAGAATGCAGAATTTTGGCTGGGTGAGGAATACTGAATTTATTCTTTCATTCATTCAACAATATTTATCAAGTTGCCATTGTGCCAGACACTGTTCTAAATTATAGGTTCTCAACCAGTGGTGTTCCCTCCCTCACTACCTCCCCCAGGGGACATTTGGCAATGTCCAGAGTCACTTAGAGGCCAAGGAGGCTTCTAAATATCCTACAATGCATAGGGCAACCTCCCACAACAAAGAAGTATCCAGCCCAAAACGGCAGTAGTGCTGTGTTGTGGATTGAATTGTTCCCCCCACCAAAATGTGTGTGAGCTTGGCTAGGCCATGATTCCCAGTATTGTGTGGTTGCCCACTATTTTGTGATCTGACGTGATTGTCCTATGTGCTATAAATTCTAACCTCTATGATATTAATAAAAAATCTGGAACCCTGGTGCACAATGGTTAAGAGCTAGGGCTGTTAACAAAAGGTCAGCAGTTCAAATCTACCAACTGCTCATTGGAAACCCTATAGGGCAGTTCTACTCTGTCCTATAGGGTCTCTATGAGTTGGAATTCACTGGACAGCAATGGGTTTTTCAATGATGTTAATGAGGCAGGATTAGAGGCAGTTATTCTAATGAGACAGGACTCATGCTACAGGATTAGGTTGTATTTGGAGTCAATCTCTTTTGAGATATAAAAGAGAGAATCCAGCAGGGAGTGCAGCGTGTTCATGCCACCAAGGAAAAAGCACTGGGAACAGAGCCTGTCCTCTGGACCCAGGATCCCTGTGCTAAGAAACTCCTAGACCAGGGAAAGATTGATGACCAGGACCTTCCCCCTGAGCTGATAGAGAGAGAAAGCCTTCCCTGGAGCTGGTGCCCTGACTTCCGACATCTAGCCTAAGAGACTGTGAGAGAATAAACTTCTGTTTGTTAAAGCCATCCACTTGTGGTATTTGTGTTATAGCAGCACTAGATAACTAAGACATGCTGATATCGAGAAACTTTGATTCAGTTGCTGGAAATACAGCAATAAAAAGAGATGAAAACTTTAGCCCTTATAAAACTTACATTTTAGCACTGCAAAAGAAACAATAAATAATTCAATAAAAACAAGTAACATGAAAGATGATCATGAGGCAGTATGAAGAAAAATAAAGCAGGGGAAAGGGAAAAGAAAATATGGTGGTAATTGCTATTTTTTAGAGAAAGGCCCAGGACTGCCTCACTGATAAGGTGACTCTGAGCAGAAACATAAAGAGGAACAAGTCATACTGCAAGAATGGGCTGATCCTGTCATTGTCTTCTTTTTTTTTTTTTTAATATATCAGCTTGCCAATCATGTATGAATTTAGGGTAAAGATGAGTTTATGGTCATTTGTGGCAAATTATCTGAGCATCATTTCTTTATTCTCCCCTCTTTTTGTGGCCAAAACATTCATACCAGCTTAGATATGGGGGTACACCATTCTCCATTTGGTAAAACATTTTAGACAATTGAGAAACAGAGTCAGGTTTTCTTCTCAACCAACTGAAAGACTCTTTTAATTCAACTTCATCAAGTATTACCATACACAAAACAGTGATCCACGCGTCAGTATACACGTATATGGTATACATAGGCATGTAGTATATATGCCTACAGTGTACACAGCGAGTGTATGCACATGCTCTTCCTAAATACGATGTAATCTGAAGGTAGGCAAGGTCATCAGGGTTTGAACACAAACATAGCCATACAGCATACACATGCAGAAGAATATTTTTTTAAATAGATCAAATAGTTTGAGTATTTTGGGTTGAATATTTTTCTGGTTGATTTGTACATATTTATACCATCACATAGTCAAAAAAAAAAAAAAAAGGATTTGAGCTTTCCTGATAAGCTTATCCCAGTCCAAATTTCTATTCGACTAGCAATTCATTAGAAGAAAAATTTCACTACATCTGTGTATGTATTGATTCTACTCTATATATGAAAAATCTAATACCTGACAAACTTTTCACTTACAGTTGCAATAAAATGAAGCTTCAACTTTCTCAGAGAAGTACTGACTTTGTTTTCTAAGGATTATTTCATTAAAAGAAATCTAATTTCATATCTTAATTTAATATTTCATTTCTACACAAAAATGCTCAGCATAAAGATACAAAAGCACATTATGAGATGATAATTGCAGTATTTTTAAGATATTCAGTTGTATTTTGAATATTTTGAAAAGGGTATCACTGTTGTAACTTAATGTCTGATTAGTATGGAAGTAGCAAGCATATATATGTATATATACATAAAACCAAACCCATTGCCATTCAGTCGATTCTGACTCATAGTGACCCTATATGACAGAGTAGAGCTGCCCCATAGAGTTTCTAAGGAGTGCCTGGTGGATTTGAACCACGGACTTTTGGTTAACAGCCATAGCTTTTACCCACTGCATCATCAGGGATTAAACCCACTGCCGTCGAGTCGATTTTGACTCATAGCAACCCTATAGGACAGAGTAGAACTGCCTTAGGACTTCAAAATATCTTTTGAGGAGTACACAACTCAATCCATAACAGATAGGCAAGGAAATAATTTCCAAGAAGGTGGGCAGAGACCTCGATGATGAGAACCCATACTTCAAGAAATTTGAGGGAAGAAACCCTTAGACAGGGAACATAGCTAATAAGGCCAGAAAGCAGGTACAAGCTTAACCTCAAGCTTCTGGCAGCTACAGACAGTACATTGCTTATTTTTTTTCTGGGAGAGGAATATGTTTTAATTCTTAGGAATAGACAAAGTTTTTCCTTGAATGTGGACTGCACTGAGAGAGGTTAACAAACAATGTCTTCATCAACTTTTTCACCACAAATACAGAAGCAGAAATCTGTGATGGCTCTTTGTAGTGACATTGGGGGCCTGACATTAAGAAGTATTCATAAAAGACAATTTCTGAGGGGCCGCAATGATTCAGAACAGTCAGAGTAGTAACTGGGTGGCATGGCCTTTAAGTTTTCTTCTTTATTTAAGAACCAGATGTCAGACTGCCAAGACTGCATCTCTATCAAGGGCTTCAGTGCAGTTATCCTAGCGTATTCACTTCTTCACTGATTCATCAATGAAGAAAGAAAGAAATTGTTCAGGACATCCTGGGACAAAGGCTTTTAATCATAATACTCTATTTTCCTGCTGCATTTAAGTTAAGAGTCACAATCTAGGCTGACTTCACAGAATTCTATGGAAATACCACCTACCCAGATAAAGAGCTACTTGTTTTCCAGTAAGTAATTCCATCCTTTTCATTTGCAAATATATATCGCCACCTCCATTGCTGTAGAATAGAGCTTTCAGTTTTGAGGATTTATATTAAGTTTTATTGAGATGCAAATAAAAGACAACAGGTATAAATTAAAGAAAAAAGAGTAACAAGATATCCAAGGAATTGGGAAATAGAAATTATTAAGCTATTGCTCTAGGGCAGATTTGCTTAACCAGAAGTTACTTTGTAATTTTGTTTCAAGATAATTAAACAGAAAAAGTATTTATCAAGCACAGTGCTCTGGAGGGGAATGTCACAGTAATCCGAAAGAAAGGATGTCTATTCCAAAGCTTAGCAGGTCAAGCTTCATCATAAAAAAAAAAAAAAATTTTTCATAGTAGCAGAAGATGTTGTATTACAAAAATGCGCAAACATCAAATTGCCTTGACTTCTTGTTACTAGTAACTCTTAAGTGTATAAAGCCATTGCCGTCGAGTTGATTCTGACTCATACTGACCCTACAGAACAGAGTAGAACTGCCCCATAAGGTTTCCAAGGCTATAATCTTTACGGAAGCAGACTGCCACATCTTTCTCCCATGGAGCAGCTGGTGGGTTCAAACTGCTGACTTTTCAGTTCGCGGCTGAGTGCGTTAGCCACTATGCTACCAGGGGTCCTTCGTAAGTATATAATATCACTTAGAGCACCTGAATTGAAATCCAAGCTCTGTCACCTATTTTTCCACTATTGGCAGCCAAGTTCTTAACCACTGTGCCACCAGGGCTCCAAAGAAGAGATCGGTAAGTGAAAAGTGTTAGGGGACCAAATAACAATGTATGTGAAACCCCCTGTCTAGCATAGTTCTAGCCGGTAACAGTCACTCCATCTTTCCTTTCTCTTCTTCTTCCATCCCCTCCTCTCCTTTTCCTTTCCTTCCTTTACATTTTTTTCCTTTCCCTCCCCTTCCTTTCCCTCTTACTTTCCACAACCTAGTTTGGAAGAGGAAACCCGGGTAGCATAGTGCTTAAGTCCTGTGGCTGCTAACAGAAAGGTTAGCAGTTCAAATCCACCAGGCGCTCCTTGGAAATTCTATAGGGTACTTCTACTCTGTCCTATAGGGTCACAATGAGTCAGAATCAACTCGAAGGCAATAGGCTGGGGGCTGGGCAGTATAGAAGAAGGGCTATATTCAGTACATAGATTACAGCTGAAAACTACTCATAAGCATCCATCTAAAAATCATGGAGGAGTCCCTGGGAAGCAAAAATGGTTATGTGCTCAGCTCCTAACTGAAAGGTTGGCAGTTTGATTTCACCCAGGGGCACCTCAGAAGAAAGGACTGGTGGTCTACTTCCAAAAGATTACAGCCATTGGAAACCCTATGGAGTGCAGTTCTACTCTGAAACACATGGGGTCACCAAGAGTTGGAATCAACTCGGCAATAGCGTTTGGTTTTGGTAACAATTGTGGGACCTGGAGCCTCCTGTAGAAATGGAGGTCTCCGTATCATGTCTGAATATTAAAAAGTTATAAATCAAGCTAGCAGGTAGTTACATGAAATATGTTCTATCCTACCTTGATAAATATGCTTTTATAATGATCTGCAAGACCAAGTTCAAATGTGAAATTTCAGATCCCTTAGAGTTACATGTTAAAATTTAGCACAGGCACCTGGGGTACACTCATCCCTACCCGGGCCTGAGGCCTGCCCCTCTACTCTTCCCTCTACCAGCTCTCTCCTACCCACAAGAGGCCTGGTAGGTGTGGTGTGAACACATCAGCATCATCAAGCTCCAGACCCAATTCCATAATCATCTGCTCATCAGGCCTAAGGATGTGCGCACCAGCTTCAACAGTCTGCTTTTGAGAGAATGGGGTAGCAAGAGGTCCAAGCAGTTCTTGGGATATGTTGAACAGAAAATTCCGTGATCCTGGATACCCTGAACTTAGTCTAGAAGTAAGGGAATGAGTTCCAGGCAGGCAGTGACCTTGGCCCCAAGGATTCACAGAGGGGCCTCCCTAAGCACAACACTCAGGCAGAACTCCTCCTGCCTGGTTCTAAGGCTGATATTGCCCACACGTTTAGCAGTTCTTGTGATAACAGATTTCAGTTTCACCAGGAAATCAATGCTAACAAGTATACTTCAGTTAATTTGATTATGGCCTTAAGAAAAATCAATACTATAAAAAGAGAGTTTTTTCCCCTATGTCAACAGAAACAGAGATAAATGTGGAGTTCGGGTGCTTTTCTCTTACCTGTCTTTTCCCTAACTATATTGCTATTTTAAGGCATATTTCTATTCATGCATGGTACATCTGAGTTTCTCTCTCTTCTTTCTCCCCTTCTCCCTTTCCCTTCCGTCCTCATCCCTCCTACCCCCTCCTTCCCTGCATCTTGATTTCTCACTTTGTGTTTTGATAAACCTGTATATTTTACGTGAAAAAAAGGCACTTGATACCAAATACAACATGTTCCAGAACAAGGAGTTATATTTACTACCTTTAATACAGTTATAAGGAACCCTGGTGGCACAACGGTTATACACTCAGCTGTTAACCAACGAGTTGGCAGTTTGGACCCACCCAGAGGCTCCATGGAAGAAAGACCTAGCGATCTGCACCCACAAAGCCTACAGTCTAGAAAACCCTATGGGGCCATTCTACTCTGTCACATGAGGTCACTATGAGTTGAAAATCAACTTAACGGCACCGAACAACAGGAAAGTTATAGCTAAAGTTGTCTGACACATGACACAGGAGGAATAAATTTGTCTACCACAATGTGGTGGGGAGATGGGGTGGATAAATCAAAGCCTCTTGATTTCTGTGACCTGTGCTTTGTTTGCATCCAACCATCCTTTGAAAAAGTTCAAGATAGTTTTACCACAGTGAAAGAAGTAGAATATCATGTTTTAGTTTGGTTTCTATTCTTGCAATGATACAGAAATTTACTAGTTTTTAAAGTGCCTTGACTCTTATAAAAGCGTGTCCTTCAGACTATGAAACACACCTCATTTGTGTTAGTGTCTACATTATTGATCCAGTCCTTCCCATTTCACTAAAGGGTTCGCAGAGGCAGGTAAGGGGAGGGAGCTACTCAATACTCAAAGAACAAGCAGGAATAAAAAGGGCTTGTAACGCTGGGATCAAAACAGATACAGACAGCTGGACAATTGGTCTGTTCTTTCATTAGACCTTGAACTAAAATCACCAAATCTTCCACTGTTAACAACTCCTGCTCTCTACAGATTGGTCTGTACTCCTAAAACTCATTGCAAATAAAATGTTCCTGTACTCTTACCAACTCTAACTTATCCTTTGAGCCATTTGCCCCCATACCACAAAAATGTTATTCTGTGTATAGTTCTTGGAGCAAGTGGTTTATTATTATCACTGTAATAAGAAATCTTTGGGATTTCATAGAGATAACCAGTCCATTCTTAATGAGAGTGATATGACAGCCGTTGTAGAAGAAGGCACCACTGACCTGCTATGACTTAGAGATGTCAGTTTTGAATTGCGCTACCAGCAATAGGCAAGTCATTTTACCCATCCATTTACACTCTTTCACCTGGTACTTGATAAGCAATAGTGCATATTGACCAAAAAATTAACCAGAGGCTTAGTGTGACCATGGAGGATAAAAGCAACTGACTTACAAATATGGAGACGAAGCACATAATGTTAGTAATATCAATTGTACGGAATTTTCAGAAAAGATTTCTGAACGTTAATCAATAAACTTTTTACAAAAAATTTTTCATCCTTGCAGAAATATATCTCACACACATCTATATTTGTATCTATCTATATCTGAGTCTATATATCTATCTGTATATAGTGTATGTACTTACACAGACAAATTGGTTGATAGATATCTGTATACAGACACACTTGGGTAAGCTGTTTAAATAAGAAACATTTCAAACGTAGAGTTCACATATATAATCACATACAAAATCCTTTCCCAAAGACAAGAAGTCCCTGGATGGTGCAAAAGGTTAAAGTGCTTGGCTGCTAACCAAAAGGTAGGAGGTTTGAGTCTACCCAGAGGCACCTGGGCAGAAAGGCCTGCCAATCTACTTCTGAAAACTCAGCCATTGAAAGCCATATGGCACATAGTTCTGCTTTGACTCACATGGGGTCACCATGAGTTGGCATCAACTCAATGGCAACTGCCTCCCCCCCAGAAGACAAGGGCTTTTGTGTTCAGCCACTACATTTCTCCTTCTTAGATCACTCCCTGTGGCTTCTAGTAAAATGGCAATAAAAATTCAGCTAGCTTGGAAGTGAGGATGGTGTAGTTCTGGTTGCTAGGAATAGAAGAAGAAGAGTGAACTGAGGGAGGTGGTGGTATGTTCTAAAAGGTAAAGCCAGGAATGAGATGAGCTTCCACTAAGAATTATTATTATATGTAGGTGATCGTGCATTTTAATTTGCGTTCATTTCTTTTTACTGAAGAATCATCTTTATTAATGGAAACATGTATTCTCACATATAAAGACACATGCATACAAAGGCTCTTATTTCAGGCCTTTGTGCCTTTCATCATACTGATTCCTTGCCTTGGCCAGACCATTCAATTAATTCATTCAATGTAACAGTTGCTGAGTGCCTACTGTGTGCTAGGCACTATTCTAAATGCAGAAATGAAACAGCTGATAAGATAGATAGGGTCTCTGCTTTTATGGAGCATGGTGAGAAAGAAGGTGAATAGGAGCCAATAGCAGGTAATACAAAAGGAAACAAAAAAACAGCATAATTTCTCAGAGAAAGATAAGTACACTGAAGAAGTTAAAATGGAAGCATGTGCTTGAAGGCCTGCCTATACCCATCTCTTCCTGTTCCACACCTTCTCCCCATTTCCACCTTCTCACCTCTTAAGGACAGTGTTTTCCAACAAACTTCTCCACCCAACCCTGAATAGGCTAATTCTATCATGCCACTGTATTGCATTTTTTTTTTAGCTTGTCTTATCTTTCCCCACTGGACTTTAAACTTCTTTGGAGCAAAGAACATTGTTTGATCAGTCACCTTTTTTCCTAATGGTTTTGTAGTTGTAATTACTGGTACATATTCTGTTTTTGTTCACTATTATAACCCCCAAACGCAGCATATTCAATAAGTACCAATTAACTGAATGAATCTGTTGAAGGAATGAAAGAGGCATAAACAGTAAAAAAAAAAAAAAAAAAAAATTTTTTTTTTTTTATAGTAGGTGAGCATAAAACTATTATTGTACAACTTGAGGCTTAGTAGAAATGACTATGTTGATGTAATTACAACTTCTAGAAAGCCTTTAAGATGGCCTCATTAGAATCAGGTTTTAATGATCCAACCCAGTAGCTCACAAGCAGTGTATCTTTTTATTTTATTTTAATACAACTTAAGATTCACACTATTACAGTGATGTCTGTCAGAAATTGAACTGAACTATGAGGTTAAGAGGCAAGCCCAACGGCAACAAAGAAAGATTTTGTGTTTCTCAGAATCCAAAGAACTTGCTTCCAGGTAGAGTTAGGCAGTGGATTGTTTCACTCAAATAACAACATGCTGAAGGATAACCCACTGAATATGTGAAGACTGTGGAGGTGCAAGAAATCCTAGTATCTGAAAGCACGTTGCAACCTTGAAGGGCTGACAGTCATCCATTAGGGAGCTGTACCCTGCCCAGGTCTTTATTGATGCCTCCCAGGGAAGGCCACTTCTAAGAGAGGCCCAGGAAATGCTTTTGACATTTCAATAATAATGAGCTTCTTAAAGAAATTTAAGATAATCTGCATGCTAATGGCTATTGTACAGGCCAGAGAGCAAACCCACAAAACTGATTGCTTTAAATGTTAGTTAGAAAATGCCTTCTATTGTTGCCAAAGTTACAGTAGAATCATGCTAACAACTCTTGTAGACATTAGATAACAGACTTGCATTTTATTAAAAGTTAGGAATAAAAGTTACAAAAATCTAAAAAAAAGAAAAGTTACTTATTGGGAGAGCAACTTATCTTTACAGCTCAGATATTCTCCTCTGCGCTCCCTGGAGGTTTTCTCAAGCACAGATACTTCTAGGCCCATGGGGGTTAGCTTCTGAGTCTTTCCTTCCACTTTCAAAGGCAGAATCCAATAGAGTTCAGGAAAGAAAAATCAAACGAAGTGTATAAAAAGCTTGAGGGTTCTGCAAAGTATCCAAGATGTCTGTT
Source organism: Elephas maximus indicus (assembly GCF_024166365.1). Classification (NCBI taxonomy): domain Eukaryota; kingdom Metazoa; phylum Chordata; class Mammalia; order Proboscidea; family Elephantidae; genus Elephas; species Elephas maximus. The sequence continues at coordinate 46,208,608 of NC_064823.1, forward strand.
CTATTTTGTGGCCATAGAGTTAATTTTTAGGTAAGTTTAGGAAGTGAGTTGCAAGAATCATTTTCAAATTTATTTTTAATTTTTAAATGTTTTATTGTATTTCAAATTCTAGTTAGCAAAAATTATTTCAAATTTTTATTTTGCTAATGAAACATCTGAACCAAACAGATGTTGAGTTAGTGAAACTCAGAAGAAGCCTGTTATTGGGGGTTAAAACTGAATTTTTATATGCGGTCTCTTCATCAAATGGACAGAGAAGAGTTGAAAAAGATTAGTAAGGTATATAAATTTGGCTTAGTAGAAGGCAAGTCTTATTCTATCATTATGGTACCCACCATTCTTAAAAATAAACAACAACAAAACAGTTGCCATCTAGTGGCTCAAACAAATGGTGAACACGTGTGTCAGAGTGGAACTGTGCTCCACGGGGTTTTCAATGCCTGATTTTTCAGAAGTAGACTGTAAGATCTTTCTTTCGAGCCACGTCTGGGTGGACTCAAACCTCCAACAGAGATAGGAAAGAAACAGGGACTGAGCCCCTAGGCAAGGAGCCCTGCAACACCTGCAACTTGCAACTTACAGTACTATGTTTTCAGCTAATGACATAAAACCCCTATCCTGGAATGTGCGATAAGGAAAGGACAAACAGTGAACTCCCTTGTAAGATGTTTTTCTGAGGGACAGACCCAATCTGGTCCCTGGAGCATGCGCAGACATCCACAAGGTGACCGAGGTGACCAAAGGATGACTTCTGCCTGATGCAAGTACCCAAGACAGGAATTGAACCGGCACCACAGGAGGGACTGTGCAGGCGCAACATCCCATAATAAGTCCTGCTGCTAATCCCAGAAGCCCCCAGTTCAGGAGCCATCTCGAAGCCATCTTAGAAACCACTGTGCAGGTGCACCATAGTTAACATATCTCCACACAGACAGGCCACTTGCTGGAAGACCCCGCCTACGTCCATGAATAAACATAAATCCTTTCCCGCCCAAAAAACCTTTAAAAATTCATGCAAATCCTTTGTTCTGGGAGATGGGGGGTAAGCATTGCCTAGGCCCTCCTCCTCTCCCCTAGCAAGCCTCTTCAATAAAGCTTTGCTCCTGTGGAAAACTCTCCATACCTTACCTGTTCATTCTTGACCTGTGAGAGGCAAGAACCTTCTTCTATTAAAGGTGTAGAGGCGCCAGCAACACAACCTTTAGGTTAGCAACCAAGCACATTAATAACAACAACAAAAGCACTTGCTGCCTGAGCTTATTCTAATTCATGAAGACCTGATGTGTTACAGAGTAGAACTGGTCCATAGGTTTTTCAGCGGCTGATCTTTTGGAAATAAATCACCAGGCTTTCTTTCAAGACACCTCTGGGTGGACCTGAACTTCCAACCTTTTGGTTACCAGCTGAGCTCATTAAATGTTTGCACCACCCAGGGACTTCTAAGCACATTAATAGCTACTATTTATTGGGTACATACCATGTGTCAGCCAATACATTAGGTGTTTCATATAGCTATCTAATTTCATTTTCCCAAAAACATTGTGAAGTAAATATCATTATCCCGTGTCCACAGATAGAGAAACTGAGGTTTCGACATTTTAAGTAATTATCTCAAAGTCTTATAAGTAGCAACTTGAAGAGCCAGGGCTGGAAACCAAGTGTGTAAGACTTTAAAATCTACATTCTTTCTAATCTATCCATTGCTTTGAGAAAAATTAATTTCAAAGATAAAATACGCTTGCCCTCACGCCCCTCTTCTTTTTTTTTTTTAATTCTTTAAGAATAAGACGTGACTATGCACCTCAACTAATGCTTAGTTACCAGGATTTTTTAAAAGCATTAACTCATAGCAATAATTTTTTTATGATTTAATTTTAATGAATTTACCTTAATTAATTTAACTCACTTGCACAACTAAGCTCAAGCACATTTTTGAGGAAAGAGATCTGCTAAACAAAAGCATGTCCATTGGCCTTTCTAACCTCATCATAGTTTTTAAGTCCAGAATGACAGGTCGAGGTGGATTTATGAGAGTTCAAACACATGGTGTGCTAAAAGCTGGAGAGACAGGTTCTGGGGGATCATATAACAGGCATTGCAGAGGATCCGTAAAACACTGCACAATATCAACATCCAAATAAAGTATTACTAGAAAAAAACAACCTTCGGGAGGAAAAAAAAAGAAGGTAGATGGGAAGGGATAAAAATTCAGGGCCTGAAATGGAGGCCGTGTTATAACAACTGTGCCAGATTATTTTAGGACCATCACAAAATAAACTGAAGTTATTTCCTCAAAAGTCATTCAGCCTAAGCATGCCAAACAGCTCTTACCAAATTTGGATGTTATTTAGATTCACCCTAAAGGAATGATCATCTAAGTGATTTTCAACAAATCCTGTTATACCATCCTGCTGACTAACATTCCTTATTTTTCACAGACTTGAGTGGTAGTTTCAAGCCCCTACTTAAGATATCCACGATCACAGTTCAGTACAATTACTTAGCTAGATCTCATGGGGTGACATCTCACACCCATCTATTGAGATAAACTATCTTTCTGTAGGTTTCTGAAGCATTTGCTTTCTAATGCTTCCCACTTTTTAAGTTGGGCAGGGGTGGGGAGGGAAAGAGGAAGCTAGCAGAGAAAGCAAATATCTATATATGTGTCTGTGAGTATACACATTACACACACACACGTATATAGATCACCCTCACCAGAAAAAAAGCAACAATATTAAGAGTAATTCAGAATTGTCCCTTTAATTATTTAAGCACATAGTAAGAATTTTTTCCTATTATTTATGAATCACATTTACTCTCGTTGTTTTTATTTTGTGTGAAAGAGAAAGAGAATTCCAGTTTCTTCTCTGCCTTAAGTGTTTTCTTTGCAAATGGAAGAGTAGCAGAAACAGTTGGGAATGCAGTAACCTGGGACAAGTGATTGCTTTTTGGTTACCTTGTAATTTCTGGTTGTATTCCGTCCTGTCAGACTGGCTCCTCCTCAAGGTGCCAGAGTGGTCCCCAGAAACACTGTTCTCAACCACGGTGTCAGTCTTCCTTCTCTCCAGCATATAGAGTCTGGGCCTCAAGAAGGTCAGATTCTTTCTCTTGGAGCCCATGTTTTCTTTCCCAGTAGCTTCTTTGGGCTCCATCTGAGGTCAAGACAAGCTTTAGAGGCTTCCAAGCAATGGCTGGTTGCTAAAGTGCCTCAGGGTGAAGGTTAGATTTACTAGAGTGAGGAGTTTAACTGCCCCCTTCTAACTAAACAGCTTCACTTCAGGGTTACCTGGCTGTGACTGCCACCTCTATGGATTTCCAGAGCTCCACCCCTATGAGGTCATTCTTTTTTATACCTAGAATCCAACAGGCGAAGCTGCCACCTGTTACCCGAGAGACCTGCAGCACAGAGCTAGGCAAAGCAGGGACTGAGCTATCACATGCTAGTGAAGGAAACAAAAATCCCATTGTGTGGGGCGGGCTGGGGGTTGGGAGAAAAGGAAAATGAACAAGGTGAGGTAGGAGAAAGGGAAGTACTTATTAGTGTACCCTGCAGTTCGTGGGTTTAAATAGGTGTGCACAGGGGCACTCAGGGCACCGCGTTGTTCTCCTCTGCCTGGAAGGCACACTTTGGCTTGCGTGTGGCTTTTAGCTGGGGTCACTCAATTGTGGCCCACGAATTTGGTGTGGAGCTATGAGAATTTGCATTTGAATCCTAAGAGTGGGTACAGAATCATTTTTAAAAATCACCGTGTGCACTCGAAGCATTGCTTCCGCCTTTAAGTACCGAGCATTCAGACTTTATTTACTAAAAACATACTTGCCAAACCCGGATCCGCATTCCTGAGAAAATTACGGATGTACGTTTGCGAGTGATCTGGCAGCAGATATAAGAAGCAAAGTGGAGAGCCCCTAGAGGTCTTTTAGATTTCTCCTTCTCCGCGTGCCGTCCTCGCTGAAATGAAGCCTTTCCTGATCCCAAGCCCGGCCTTCTGAGTCCGCGTCTTTAGGAAAATAAGCGCTATGTCTATGTCGGGGGTTTGATTTCTGTAAGATTTTCTCCATATCGTTTTCACAGATGAAGTGCCAGGAAAAGGCAGCTGACCTTGGGAAAATTAGAGGAGGAAAAATATTTGAGGCTGAGAAGAGATATGTAGACAGTAGAAAGAATAGGAGGCAAGGGTGGGGCGGGAGAAAGCAAAGAGTGATGAGCCTTTCATTCATTTTTTTTTTTTGAAGTTGTTTTTCCTGTATTTACTGAGATCTCTCAAGGGAGAAATTCTCAGAAGCTCTGGGAATGTGCTGAGTGTTTTGTACATCCTTGTTAAAGAAAAAGAGAGACCCCTACAGAGGAAAATAGATTCTATCCTATTGTGAAGGGATTGCCAAAATTCGGCTTTGTATGACCCATTTTGAATCTTGTGTTAACTCTTGTTAGACAAGGTTGATAAATGAGGGAAATGGCATAAAAACTGTTTTCGTACTCAGTATGTGTGGGCTGAATATAGTTTGCATAATTACCATAAAGATAAATAACAAATCTTCATCCACTATACAGACATCTATATATAGGTTGCCATATAGGCTGGCTTTTATTTAATAAAAATGATAGCCATTTTTAAAATAAGATCTCCTAAGCACATTTAATAGTTTTGAATGAACATTCGACTCTAAAATGTAAAGTGAGCTCTTTCTATTTATGTTAAAAATGTCTCAGCTGAAGTGAGTGGTCACACGAATAGACATATGCTCACTCATGTTCATTGCAGCATTGTTCACAATAGCAAAAAGATGGAAACAAGCTAGATGCCCATCAACAGATGAAGGGATAAACAAGTATGGTATATACACACAATGGAGTATTACACAACGGTAAAGAACAACAATAAATCTGTAAAGCAACTCATAACATGGGTGAATCTGGAGGGCATTATGCTGAGTGAAATAAATCAATCACAAGAGGACAAATATTGTATGAGACCACTACTGTAAAAACTCATGAAAATGTTTACACACAAAAAGAAACAATCTTTGATGGTTACGAGGCGGGGAGGGGGGGACGGAAAATCACTAAAGAGATGATAGATAAGTGGTAACTTTGGTGAAGGATAAGACAGTACACAATACTGGGGAATTCAGCACAACTTGTACAAGGCGAGGTCACGGAAGCTCCATAGACACATCCAATCTACCTGAGGGACGGAATTGCTGGGCTGAGGGCTGTGGGGACCGTAGTCTCAGGGAACATCTAGCTCAATTAGCATAACATAGTTTATTAAAAAAATGTTCTACGTTCTACTTTGGTGAGTAGCATCTGAGGTCTTAAAAGCCTGCGAGCAGCCATCTAGGATACTCCACTGGTCTCACCCTTCAGGAGCAAGGAAGAATGAAGAAAACTAAAGATACAAGGGACAGATTAGTCCAAGGGACTAATGGACCACGTTTACCACAGCCTCCACCAGACTGAGTCCAGCACAACTAGATGGTGCCTGGCTACCTCAACTGACTGCTCTGACAAGGATTACAATAGAGGGTCCTGGACAGAGCTGGAGGAAAATGTAGAACAAAATTCTAACTCAAAAAGAAAGACCAGACTTGCTGGCCTGACAGAGGTTGGAGAAATCCTGAGAGTATGGCCCCCGGATACTGTTTCTGCTCAGTGATGAAATGAGGTTCGCCCTTCAGCCAAAGATTGGACAAGCCCATAAAATAAAGGGGCACACCAACCCAGGGGCAAGGACTTGAAGGCAGGAGGGGATAGGAAAGCTGGTAATAGGGAACCCAAGGTTGAGAAGGGACAGCGTTGACATGTCATGGGGTTGTTAACCAATGTCACGAAACAATATGTGTACTAACTGTTTAATGAGAAACTAGTTTGTTCTGTAAGCCTTCATCTAAAATACAATTAAAAAAAACTCAGTTGTGTTCTATTATCTATTTCCAGCTAGCCCTCTTGCTGGGTGGTTAACTCAGTCCTCTGCTAATCAAAAGTTGGAAGCTCAAGTCTACACAGAGGCACCTCAGAAGAAAGACCTGGCTGTCTTCTTCCAAAAAATCAACTATTGAAAACACCATGGAGCACAGTTCTACTCTGACACACATGGAGCCACCATGACTTACAGTGGATTCTATGGCAAATTTATATATATATATATATATATATATATACACATATATATGTTGCTGTTAGGGGCCATCAAATCTATTCCAACTCATAGTGACCTCATATGACAGAGTAGAACTGCACCATAAGGTTTTCTTGGCTGTAATCTTAATGGGAACAGATTGCCAAGAATTACTTCTGCAGAGCCAGGGAGCGATTTCAAACTGCCAACCTTTCAGTTAGCAGCCAACTGCTTAACCATTCATTGCCTCGCCAGGCTCCATATAACCCACTGCCATGGAGTTGATTCCAACTCATAGCAACCCTGTAGGACGGAGTAGAGCTGCCTCCATAGGGTTTCCAAGGCTGTAATCTTTATGGAAGCAGACTGTCACATCTTTCTCTTGTGGTGCAGTCGCAGAGTATTGTAGGTTTGAATCACTGACCTTTCAGTTAGCAGCCGAGCACTTTAACCATTAAGCCACCAGGGTTCCTTGATTTAGGGACACAACACTCAAAAACTTCATTAGTGACCCATAAAAAAGAGACTTAATAAAAATGGTTGTATGGTTTGACACATTATAAGTGGTTAAGAAATATATAAATGTTACAATAAATGCGGCATGTTATCTTGAAAAAGATATGAAGTTTGCTTGTGGAAATGGGCTCCTGAAGAGTTCCAGCTTGTGAATTATTGTGAAGTGGTGGAGAGAGAGTTGTTTGATATCAGAATGAAATGTGTAACCCGAGATGTAGATGGGCGTGGCTCATAAAACAGGCAGTGAACTGAGGTAGCTGGCAATGTTCGAGGCGTGTGTGCATGTGAGTTTTGTGTATTCCTATACGGCTCATGCCATCTGTTGCAGCCTTCTGCAATCACCTAGTGTTTCTAGTGGACAAAATTGCACATAAGCAGACACAAATTTGTGTTATGCTCAAATTGTTCCTTAATATATCAACCTTGTTGAAATAAATTTGTTTTCAAAACAAGCATTAAAGCGAAAGTGACTATAGTTGCTTTATTATATTTTGAAAAATTTTATCTATTGAGAGGGTACATAATAGTTCAGTAGTAAATATGTATTTTATTTATTCACAATAATGAATAAGCCATTCACAATAGTTTCCTTGTCAACTTTAGTAATAACAGATAAATTATTTCTAAACTACCTTTTAATCAATCAGCAAATGGGGCAGGCACTGTAAGTTGCTTACTCAGTGTTCATTCCTACCGCCCTCCACCCCTAGGCCATTTTTTTCCCAACAGAACTCGTATTTGTTCAAGGCAGTATTAGGCTTAGCCAATCAATGACAATTCTGTTTGCTACTATTCAAGCCTCTCTGGTTGCCGGGGGTAGCATGAGATCAAGTCCGGGCCAATGAGACTTCAATAATAGTCTGCTGGAATGGGGTGGGGTGTTGATTCTGAGAAAGCTTTTGTTTCCCTAATAAAAGGGGCAGTCCAGCTGGCCTCATCCTTCCTCCTTCTTCCTGTCTTGATCACAGGTGTAATGCATGAACTTGTCATATGTATCTTGTGTCCATGAGAAAAGACCCAGGCAGCCACATGGGCTCTGATACTATTGAACCACTGAACCAACACCAGCAGCCATCCACTTTGGATTTCTTGTTATGAGGGTAACATAGACATCCTTTCCTTAAACCATTGTTAGTTGGAATTCTTGTTGTGAATACATTTCTAATGGATTCAATAGACAGTTCTTGATATACATATGGATTCACAAATCCCTTATCTCCTTGACACTTCTTAAGCCAATGGATTTAGAATGACTAGGATAAAACCTGGTTTCATTTTGCTGGAAGTGAGAACAACTAGGTTAGAGAGGTTTTCAGTGTTTTGGTGTGGGGCGTCTTGCTAAAGCATATGACTGGAGGAACAAGGTCTATAATCTGTCTATGCTTTAAATTTCACGGCAGAGGTACAGAAGTATTTCAGTATGTTGTTGCTGTTAAGTGCTGTAGAGTCGATTCTGACTCATAGTGACCTTGTAGGACAGAGTAGAACTGCCTCTATAGGGTTGCCTAGGCCGTAATCTTTATGGGAGCAGATCGCGAGGTCTTTTCTCCTGTGGAGTAGCTGGTAGATTCAAACCAGTGGTTAGCTGCTGAGCACTTAAATGTTGCACCAACGGGGCTCCTTATATTTCAATATAAGGAGTTTATATTACTTAAATAAATAAACAAAATATTTATAATAAGATATTTTAGTATATTTATTTGGAGTAGGGAACTAGCAGTCTCTGGTTTATTATTAGAAAAAGCAGTGGACAACGAACACAAGATTCAGTTTTGGCGTTGGCTGTGACGTAAATCAGCTTTATGACATTACAAGTGACATATTGCTCTACATGCCAATTTTTTCATCTGTAAAACATAAGGGTGAGTCAGTCATTTGTGGTATTTACTGAATATTTTTGATTCTCCATTTAAGCACATGGGAGTCTTGCACTGTCCTACACTCTTTGACCAAAAAACAAAATTGATGTCATTTCTGGGGGAAGTGTTAAGAACTGATGTGTGATTTCCTATAGTTTTCTTTCCTTCATTCATGGGGTGTGGCAAGATTCCAAGCAGTGGCTGCTCCATCAGGTGATTCCTGGAGTGTGGATGCCCAGCCACCCAACAGTGATTGTGTAGTTTAAAAATGAAAAAATCCTTTGTTCCTTTAGGCCACTGAGATCTGGGGCTTGTTTGTTACTATAGCATAACCTACCCTATCCTTATTCATACAGGAGGTAGATAAAGTGATACATAGATCTTTATTCAGGTTTAGCATTTTATGATTTCAGTATTGTAAGACCCAAGGGTACTATTAGGTTATAACACTCCTAATTTCAGAGCAGAAATTGCATCTCTTGAGTAATGCCATGAATAAAACCAAAGCATTGTAAATCGACCTACATTCAAAACCTGTCTCTTTTTTTCTTAATAATTTTGTGAGTCTAAGATTTTTAGTTGAAAAGATACTATTGAACCTCTTTCACATATCTATTGTATAGATTAAATAATAGATAAAAAAGATTAATTAGATATAGATAATGAATGGTTAACATTTATTGTCGTTTCTTCAAATAAAAATGCATTAGTCTACTCTGTACTCATAGCTACCCTATGTGACAGAGTAGAACTGCTCCTTAGGGTTTCTAGGCTGTAATCTTCATAGGAGAAGATTGCCAGGTCTTTTCTCCCTCAGAGCCCCTGGTGTGTTCGAAACCACTGACCTTTTGGTCAGCAATGAGCACTTAAATGTTGTACCACCAGGACTCCTTAAGAAGGACAATAAGGAGCATATAAATATGCAAGTGAATAAACAAAAATCATGTTAAGTCCTATGATAGAATCAAACAGGGTAGTATAACAAAGAATAATATGGGGGGATCTAATTAAATAGATTGGTCAGGGAAGTCTTTTCTGAGAACATGGCTTCTACTCTAGACCTGAAGGATGAGAAAGAGCCAGCCATTCAAAGAAGGGAAATGGGAGACGAAGAGATTTTTAGCAGAGGGCACAAAGGCCCTAAGGCAGGTATGAAGGCCAGCAAACTCATTGAAGGTGAGCAAGGCCGTGAGAAATGAGATGGGAAAAGTAGGTGAAGAGCTGGACAGATCACACAGGGCTTCACGCGTGGGGTCAAGAAGCTGGCTTTTATTTGAAATGCAACAGGAAGCAATGGAATAGTTTTGTTTTTTTACTTTTTTTTCTCAATTGTGCTTTAAGCGAAAGTTTACCATTCACATCAGTTTCTCTTACAAAAATTTATACACACATTGTTATGTGACCCTAGTTGTTCTCCCTGTAATGTGACAGCACATTCCTCCTCTCTACCCTGTATTTCCCGTGTACATTCAATCAACTCCTGTCCCCCGCTGCCTTCTCATCTCACATCCATATAGAAGCTGTCTACTAGGTCTCATGTGTCTACTTGATCTAAGAAGCACACTCCTCACCAGTATCATCTTCTGCCTTATAGTCCATCCTAATCCCTGTCTAAAGAGTTGGCTTCAGGAATGGTTTTAGTCTTGGGATAACAGAGAGTCTGGGGGCCATGTTCTCTGGGGCCCCTCCAGTCTCACTCAGGCCATTAAGTCTGGTCTTTTTACTAGAATTTGAGTTCTGCACCCCACTTTTCTCCTGCTCCATCAGGGACTATCTGTTGTGTTCCGTTTCAGGGCAGTCTCTGGTGGTAGCCAGGCACCACCAAGTTCTTCCAGCCTCAGGCTGATTTATGGGGCCCTTTCTGTCCCTTGGGCTCATATTTTCCTTGTATCTTTGATGTTCTTCATTCTTCTTTGCTCCAGCTGGGTTGAGACCAATTGATGCATCTTAGATGGCCACTTGCTAGCTTTTAAGACCCCAGATGCCACTCACCAAAGTGGGCAATTGGATAGTTTCAAGCAGAGGGAATAATAGAACCTAGTGGGAACTTTTAAAAATCTAACTCCTATATAAAAACTGGATTAGAGGAGGAAAAGAGAAAAATTTAGGAAGCTATTATAGAAGTATAGACAAAAAATGCTTACACCAGGTGATAAACCAAAAAAAAAAAAAAACCCAAACCCATTGCCATGGAGTCGATTCTGACTCATAGCAACCCTATAGGACAGGGTAGAACTGCCCCCATAAACTTTCCAAAGAGTGCCTGGTGGATTTGAACCGCCAACCCTTTGGTTAGCAGCTGTAGCTCTTAACCACTACACCACCAGGGTTTCCCACCAGGTGATAGGGATGGAGAAATGTGGATGAATTCAAAATGTATTTTAAAAGATGAATTGGTATGACATATCTGATTTGATAGAGGTGGGTGCTGAAAAGGAGGATAAGAGGGTGAATTCCCGGCTTTATGCAAAAGAGTGTGAAGTAGGCTTTGGATTTATGAATTTGGAGTTGCTATTTTGATTTTGGAGCCCTGGTGGCACAGTGGTTAAGAGCTCGGTCAGCAGTTCGAATTCACCAGCTGCTCTTTGGAAATCCTGTGGGGCAGTTCTACTTTGTCCTATGATTTTAGATTTAAAAAAAATTGGGAGTCACCAAAAACACCAAACCAAACCCACTGCCATCGAGTTGATTCCGACGCAGCAACCCTATAGGACAGAGTAGAACTGCCCCCACAGAGTTTCCAAGGAGCGCATGGCAGATTTGAACTGCCTGCCGACCTTCAGGTTAGCAGCTGTATCACTTAACTACTGCGCCACCAGGGTTTCAGGAGTCACCAGCATATACATAATATTTAAAGCCATGGAATTGGTGAGATAATTTAGGAAAAAAGTATATTGGAGGAGAAAAACAAAGATTAAGCCCTGAAAGACTAAGTTTAGAGGTGAGTTTAGAGGAAAATTTAGCAAAGAAGGCAGAGGAGAGCAGCCATTGAAGAAGGAGAAAAGTGGAAGAATGTAACATCACTGAAGTCGACAAGCAAATTTTTCCTAAATGAAGGAATATTCATTGTGAGATAAAAAATGATGGAAATTGAAAATAATTCTTTTAATTTGACACCATGTTGGTAATTTATAAAATTTCAAAAGAGTTTCAATAGAGTGGTAGAGGTGGGAGCCAGAATGGAAAGGCCTGAAGCATTACAGGAGGTACGAAAGTTGAAACATGTGTGGATAACACTTCAGAGAATATTTCCAATAATTTATTATTATTGAGCATATACTATATGTAAGGATTACACACACAAGCAAGAGAGTAAGGAAAGTAGAAGTGTATCCATATTTTCCAGATATTCAAACACACTCAGAGAAGTTAAGCAATTTTTCCAAGATCACCCAGTTGGTGAATGATGGAGTGATAGCTCAAATTCAGGCTGTGCTTGTAGGTCCTGTGGTCTTAGCCACTCTGCTGTTTATAATGTACTTAGCAAAAACACTCGACATATGATAAGAGCTCAACAAATGGAATTCTCCCTCCTTCACTAAAGGCATCTAGGAACAAGTCCCCATTACCTGTCCTTTACTCTTTGAGATGCGTCCAAGGGTCTGAAATTTTATCAAGCGTCTCAAGTGATTTTTATGCACACTCAAACTTCGAAAATTCCTGTAAGCATTCTCCTTATCTCCAGTGTCTCTAATTCATCTTGTCTCTTGAGCTTCCTTTTTAAACCATAAATCAGATTGTGTCATTCTTCAGATTAAAAAGCTTGATGGATTGTTTCCACAACATGCAGAAAGAAATCCAGATATTCTTTAGGCTTCAATTAGCCTGCCTGGTTTCATTTCCACTTACTTACTGTTCTAGTTATTGATTACTGAATAACCAAATCACTCTCTAAACTTATCCATTACCATTGAGTCAATTCCAACTCATAGTGACCCTATAGGACAGAGTAGAACTGCTCCATATGGTTTCCAAGGAGCCGTAGCTGTTAACTACTATGCCACCAGGGTTTCCTCTCTAAACTTAGTTGCTTAAAACAATAATTATCACTGTATTAGGTTAGCTCTCATACTTTCTGTGGATCAAGAATTCAGAAAAGGGTTCTGCTGGACAGTTCTGACTCAGTTCTCTCAGGGGTTGTTGTCAGATGACAACTGAAGTTGGAACAGCTAGGAGGTGACCAGGACATCTTTCTCTCTTCACAGAGTTTCAGGGCCTCTCCATTTGATCTCTCCATGTGGGCTAGCTTGGGCTCCTTCACAACATGGTGATCTGAGAGAAGTCAGACAGCTTAGAGGGCTCCAAAGGTGAGTGTTCAAGAGAACCAGGGAGAAACTGTATCATTTTTTATGACCTATCCTGTGATGTTTTTTTTATCCTGTGAAGATATATAGCATACTTATTCCATGGTCTCCAGCCTACACTGATTCAAGGAGTGGGAACATAGACACAACCTATCTATGGGAAGAGAATCAAAATCACATTATAAGGAGGATACAAAGGACATATATCCTCCTTATAATTTGATACATGCAGTCTGATTCACATGTCCGTTATATGCCCCACATTCTAGTCTCTCTTAGGATTGACTTTGTTCAAGCGGCTTCTTGTACTTGGAATAGCATTCCCCATCCTGGTGAAATCCTACTCATCCTTCAAAGCTCAGCTTAAATGTCCTTGTCTTAGTTTCCTTGTGCTGCTATAACAGAAATACCACAAGCAAGTGGCTTTAAAGAACAGAAATTTATTTTCTCATAGTTCTGGAGGCTAAAAGTTCAAATCAGGGTCTCAGCCATGTCGATTTCCTTCCTTATCGGTAGCCCTGGTTGTTCCTTGGTTCCTTGACAATCCTAACATGATATCTTCCCGTATGTGCTGGTGCATCAGTGTCTATGCTGCTCTTTGTGTAACTCAGAAGTAATTAGGTTTAGAACCCACCCTACACTGGTATGACGTCAACTGATTGATTGCTCTCATTACACTTGATTGCATTAGTTTACATTCATAGGTATAAGGGTTAGAATTTCAACACTTATTTTGGGGGGACACAATTCAATCCACAGCAATCCTCTCCTGTATGACATTTTGTGTCCTAAGAACAATCGCTCATTACCTCCTCTGAAATCACATAGCCACAGACCTCTATTATGGCAGATACTGTATACTCTGCGTCTCCAGGTAGATTATGAGCTCTTTGAGATATTTGCCTTTGAAACCTTCATGGCTAGCAATACAAGATCAATAAATTGTTGTTGTTGGGAGTCAGGCATAGCAGCTTAAGGTCTTGCAAAGCCTACCAATTCATGGGGAGAGACTTAGCTGTACATTGCTTAATTTTCTTTTTTTTCTCTGTGATTAGTTTCTTCTTTCCTGGAAAGGGAGAATGTAGATCTGGAAATAAAAGTCAGAGAATAAAATTTTCTTAAAGAGGAGGTCATTAAGGCATTTGTGTGATGACCATTGAGCCAGCTTTGAGAGCTCCCTATTCAACTCTAAAGTGTTTCTGGGGGCCTCACTATCTTGTAGCTGTGCTTTTATACCCACTGCTGTGCTTCCTGAAAGCAACAATTTCGTTAATGCACTGACCGAGCAGCAGAGTAATAACCCTGTCAGCAAACAATGGATGGGAGCTGAAGTTTGGGAGGAGGTAAACTTTCTAATGCTTTTATCCTCTTGACTGAAGTACTTTTAGCATTGACATATGATCATATTTGGGCCTTTGTTTCAGCTGTAATGAATCATCCATTATAACATTTTCAAGGTTGCTGGGAGGGAAATTTATCTTGGGAAGAGGAAGAATCTTTGCAAGTGCATGGGATAGCCTGGCTATGATCAAAACCAGCTGCATAAGCAATTAAAAAAAAAAAAGTGCCACTGGAATCTTTGAGGACCAGCCATTGAAGGATGCCAGGGTCTAATTCAGATCACTAGATTCCTAGGGAAAACATCAATTTCTAATGGCTTATGAGCTTCCAGAATTCCCTTAATAGTTGTTACTCCAGCTGCAACTTGGGTAAAGTAGGAGATAAACTATTCCTGTTTTTCAGGAAGAACCCAGAGGTTTTTTTTTTTTTTTTTTTTTTGTCACCTCCCTCCAATTTCTTTTATCTGTTTGCTAAAATTTACAGGGCCTAGTAGGTGTGTTAGGAGTCCTGCTGCTGCAGCGGTTAAGAGATGGGCTACTAACCAAAATGTCGACAGTTCAAATTCACTATCTGCTCCTCGGAAACGCTATGGGCAGCTCTACTTTGTTCTGTAGGATTGCTGTGAGTCAGAATCGATTTGATGGCAATGGGTTTGGTTTGAAGTTTTTTAATAGGTATTAGGAGCACTGGTAGCCCAGTGGTTAAAGCACTCAGCTGCTAACCAAAAGGTCAGTGGTTTCAACTCACCAGCCACTCTGTGGAGAAAGATGTGGCAGTCTGCTTCCGTAAAGATTATAGCCTTGGAAACCCTATGGAGCAGTTCTACTCTGTCCTATAGGGCCATTGTTGTTGCTGTTAGGTGCCATCGAATTGGTTCCGACTCATAACGACCCTATGCACGACAGAACGAAACACTCCCTGGCCCTGCGCCACCCTTACAATCGTTGTTATGCTTGAGCTCATTGTTAAAGCCACTGTGTCAATCCACCTCATTGAGGGTCTTCCTCTTTTCCGTTGACCCTGTACTCTGCCCAGCATGATGTCCTTCTGCAGGGACTGATCCCTCCTGACAACATGTCCAAAGTATATAAGACGCAGTCTCACCATCCTTGCTTCTAAGGAACATTCTGGTTGTACTTCTTCTAAGACAGATTTGTTCGTTCTTTTGGCACTCCATGGTATATTCAATATTCTTTGCCAACACCACAATTCAAAGGCATCAACTCTTCTTCAGTCTTCCTTATTCATTGTCCAGCTTTCACATGCAGATGATGCGATTGAAAATACCATGGCTTGGGTCAGGCGCACCTTAGTCTTCAGGGTGACATCTTTGCTCTTCAACACTTTGAAGAGGTCCTTTGCAGCAGATTTACCCAATGCAACACGTCTTTTGATTTCTTGACTGCTGTTTCCATGGCTGTTGATTGTGGATCCAAGTAAAATGAAATCCTTGACAACTTCAATCTTTTCTTCGTTTATCATGTTGTTGCTCTTTGGTCCAGTTGTGAGGATTTTTGTTTTCTTTATGTTGAGGTGCAATCCATACTGAAGGCTGTGGTCTTTGATCTTCATTAGTAAGTGCTTTAAGTCCTCTTCACTTTCAACAAGCAAGGTTGCGTCACCTGCATAACACAGGTTGTTAATGAGTTTTCCTCCAATCTTGATGCCCCGTTCTTCTTCATATAGTCCAGCTTCTCGTATTATTTGTTCAGCATACAGATTAAATAGGTATGGTGAAAGAATACAACCCTGATGCACACCTTTCATGACTTTAAACCAATCAGTATCCGCTTGTTCTGTCCGAACAACTGCCTCTTGATCTATGTAAAGGTTCCTCAGGAGCACAATTAAGTGTTCTGGAATTCCCATTCTTCACAGTGTTATCCATGCTTTGTTATGATCCACACAGTCAAATCCCTTTGTGTAATCAATAAAACACAGGTAAACATCCTTCTGGTATTCTTTGCTTTCAGCCAGGATCCATCTGACATCAGCAATGATATCCCTGGTTCCACGTCCTCTTCTGAAACTGGCCTCAATTTCTGGCAGTTCCCTGTCGATATACTGCTGCAGCTGTTTTTGAATGATCTTCAGCAGAATTTTGCTTACGTCTGATATTAATGATATTCTTCTATAATTTCCACATTCGGTTGGATCACCTTTCTTGGGAATAGGCATAAATACAGATCTCTTCCAATCAGTTGGCCAGGAAGCTATCTTCCATATTTCTTGGCATAGACGAGTGAGCACCTCCAGTAATGCATCTGTTTGTTGAAACATCTGAATTGATATTCCATCAATTCCTGGAGCCTTGTTTTTCACCAATGCCTTCAGGGCAGTTTGGACTTCCTCCTTCAGTACCATCGGTTCCTGATCATATGCCACCTCTTGAAATAGTTGAATATCTACTAATTCTTTTTGGCATAATGACTCTGTGTATTCCTTCCATCTTCTCTTGATGCTTCCTGCATCATTTAATATTTTCCCCCATGGAATCCTTTACTATTGCAACTCGAGGCTTGAATTTTTTCTTTAGTTCTTTCAGCTTGAGAAACACCGAGCGTGTTCTTCCCTTTTGGTTTTCCATCTCCAGCTCTTTGCACACGTCATCATAATACTTTATTTTGTCTTCTCGAGAGGCCCTTTGAAATCTTCTGTTCAGTTCTTTTACTTCATCAATTCTTCCTTTTGCTTTAACTGCTCTACCCTCAAGAGCAAGTTTTAGAGTCTCCTCTGACATCCACCTTGGTCTTTTCTTTCTTTCCTCTCTTTTCAGTGACCTCTTGCTTTCTTCATGGATGGATGTCCTTGATGTCATTCCACAACTCGTCTGGTCTTCGGTCACGAGTGTTCAATGAGTCAAATCTGTTCTTCAGATGGTCTCTAAATTCAGGTGGGATATACTCAAGTTCTTATTTTGGCTCTCGTGGACTTGCTCTGATTTTCTTCAGTTTCAGCTTGAACTTGCATAGGAGCAATTGATGGTCTGTTCCACAGTCGGTCCCTGGCCTTGTTCTGACTGATGATATTGAGCATTTCCGTCATCTCTTTCCACAGAAGTAGTCAATTTGATTTCTGTGTGTTCCATCTGGTGAAGTCCATGTGTATAGTCACCGTTTATGTTGGTGAAAGAAGGTATTTGCAATGAAGAAGTCGGTCTTGCAAAATTCTATCATTCGATCTCTGGCGTTGTTTCTATCTCCAAGGCCATATTTTCCAAATACTGATTCTTCATTGTTTCCAACTTTCGCATTCCAATTGCCAGTAATTATCAATGCATCTTGATTGCATGTTTGATCCATTTCAGACTGTAGCAGCTGATAAAAATCTTCTGTTTCTTCATCTTTGGCCCTGGTGGTTGGTGCGTAAATTTGAATAATAGTCGTATTAACTGGTCTTCCTTGTAGGCGTATGGGTATTATCCTATCACTGACAGTGTTGTACTTCAGGATAGGTCTTGAAATGTTCTTTTTGACGATGAATGCAACACCATTCCTCTTCAAGCTGTCATTCCCAGCATGGTAGACTATATGATTGTCTGATTCAAAATGGCGGCTACCAGTCCATTTCAGCTCACTAATGCCTAGGATATCGATGTTTATGTGTTCCATTTCATTTTTGATGATTCCCAATTTTCCTAGATTCATACCTCATACATCCTAGGTTCTGATTATTAACGGATGTTTGCAGCTGTTTCTTCTCATTTCGAGTCATGCCACATCAGCAAATGAAGGTCCCGAAAGCTTTACTCGATCCACATCATTAAGGTCAACTCTACTTTGAGGAGGCAGCTCTTCCCCAGTCATCTTTTGAGTGCCTTCCAACCTGGGGTGCTCATCTTCCAGCACTATATCAGACAATGTTCCACTGCTATTCATAAGGTTTTCACTGGCTAATGCTTTTCAGAAGTAGACTGCTGGGTCCTTCTTCCTAGTCTATCTTAGTCTGGAAGCTCAGCTGAAACCTGTCCTCCATGGGTGACCCTGCTGGCATCTGAATACCGGTTGCATAGCTTCCAGCATCACAGCAAAACACAAGCCCCCACAGTACGACAAACTGACAGACACGTGGGGGATAGGGCCGTTAGGTGTTGGAATCTATTCAAAGACAACAGATTCGGTGTTTTTGGATTCTAATACGTGGTATGAGAGAGAACTATATGTAGATTTTATTTTGGTTATAAGCAGACAGCTTCCTGGTTTTTTTTTTTTTTTTTGCAATTATGAATAATTCAGAAACATTTACTGAAAAATAAAATCTTAATATTATGGCTGAATATTTAAATATATACATGATGGTATCATGTTTCATGTGCAAGACTACATGCTGCAGACTCATAATATATAGCCATTAAATGAGTCTGGAGACTCAAGTTAAAAGAAATGATTCTTTATTATTCCACCTCCAAGGCATTTTTTTTTTTCCTCTTAGGTTTCATTTGTGCAGAAATCCATTTGTTGTGAGAGTTTAATTTATTGACTCCAAGCCAATGCTTGAGCTTTCTTGGTTTGGAGGTGAAAAGCAGTAGTGGCAGATGACTAGGAGAAAGAGTGTATTTTTAATAAGTGCAGCAAGGACTCATGTAAATCACTTAAGATGTATTTTTTTATGGATTGAATGATTTTGAAAAAAACATTGTCCACTGAACTAATCGTAGACCTTAGCTTCATTAATTCTAAGATTTCTCTATGAATCTGCTGATTTCTCTCTTGGCATGAGATGAAATATTTAGCCTCTCTGACTCAGTTTCTTCACCTTTCAAGGCTGAGATTCAGATTGATCTCAGCATTTTGTAGAGCAGCATTGCTATTCCTTTAGAGAATATCATTAAATTCAAAATTACAGTATCCATAGCAACCATAACTAGGTCAGTTTGCACTTGGAGTAACAAATAACAGCAAAGAATCTGTATCCCTTTCCAGCCACTGTCTGTGTTTGCAAAACCTTGTTAGACTGCTGAAGGTAAGAGCTTTGCAGGAAATTGGGGTAGTAGCATCCAGGAGAGAGTTAT
This sequence comes from Elephas maximus indicus, assembly GCF_024166365.1. Lineage (NCBI taxonomy): Eukaryota > Metazoa > Chordata > Mammalia > Proboscidea > Elephantidae > Elephas > Elephas maximus. The sequence continues at coordinate 46,227,761 of NC_064823.1, forward strand.
TTTATTGTTCATTTTGTGATTCACACTCTCATATAACTTCATGCAAATTAGACAATGTATGTGGTTTTACTTCATCTAGGGAACATGAATATTTTAGCAACGATTCTTAGTACTGAAAGTTTATTTCTTTAAAATTACTGTAATTAATGTCTAATAAAATAAGAGCTAAAGAAATCTTGTGAAAAGCATTGAGGTGGCATGGAGAGATCTTTCCACTTTGGTCACAGCAATTTTTTTTTTTCTTTCAAAGCTGTTGTATTTTCTTACTGAACCAAGAAATATTCATCCTTCCTTCCCACTCACCACTCAACTATTTTTTTTTATTGCATATGACATGATCTGGGTTTTATAAAAGTAATTATATTTATGTGCATATAACTTCATATATAGAAAAAAATTGGACACATGTACATGGACAGTGGACTGGAGAGGGTGAGGAAAGGGCAATTTCACCATTGCCACTTTAAACATTTCTGTGTTTAACATTTTTAAACAATCTACCAGTTACTAAGTTCTTTATAGCACTGAATTCTGCTTCAAGTCACCCAGCCAAAATACTCTCTCCTCTTCCAGTCAATGAAAAGCACTAGTATATTAAAATAATAGCAAGAAACATCATTAAGAATAAAAGTAGATAATGAACAAATAGAACAATAGCATTAAGAATTAAAAAAAAAAAAAAACACTGCCATGGAGTCGGTCCTCACTCATAGTGACCCCATAGGGTTTCCAAGGCTGTAAATCTCTACGGAAGCAGATTGCCACATCTTTCTGCCACAGAGCCACTGGTGGTTCTGAACTCCATCACTTTAACCAGGGCCATTTAACTGCACCACCAGGGGATTAAGAACAGTAAGTAAGTTAAAAAAAAAAGTTGCTGTAGAGTCGATGCCAACATAGAACAATGTCATCAAAAATCATCCAAAAAAAAAAAAAAGAAGTTGTCGTTGAGTGGAGTCTGATTCATGGTGACTCCATGTGTGTCAGAGTACAACTGTGCTCTGTAGGGTTTTCATGGCTGTGACCTGTCTGAAGCATTGTCAGGCCTTTCTTCTGAAATGCCTCTGGTTGGGTTCAGATCTCCATCTTTTGGTTAGTGGTCAAGGACTTAATCATTTGTCCATCAAGGGACTCAGCACCAAGAAAAACTATTGTTTATTGAGCATCTACTATGTGCCATGTGATTTGCATACTCACACAACCCTCACAATAAACCTGTGAGGCAAATATTATCATTCCCATTTTACAGATACAGAAATGAGATGGAAAGCAGTTAAGTATCTTCTTTCCTCTAGATCATCTGGTAGAGGGAAGAAATGAGATTCTAGACCAGCTGTGTCAGGCCCTAAACCTCAGTCCTTCCTATCCTAGCACATTTTCTTCATCAAAAGTGTAACTTAACCTTACTTACCCTTTCTGAGCCTCTGAGGGCTTGATTCCTGAAGAAAATACATGTAATGCCTGACTGTCAGAGCCAATGAATGTTGAGGTAGATTTTCAGCTTTAACCAAACTATATAGCATTTGAGGAAAATGAGATCTAAAATGTGTGATTGTGAAAGGTCATACAGTTTGTTAGTTGTAAACACAGAACTAGAAACCAACTTTCTTGATGTCTAAGTAGTTTTTCCTCCTTACTGTAACACATTGATTGTTCATCCAGAAAACAATTTCTCTTCTAATTCACTGTTGCAAGAGGTAGTATAATTTGGTTAGACTTATAAGCAAATAGCTCATTTTGTGGGCATTCTTTGCACAGCCATTTCCCCTCTCTTTTGACAATACTTGTGGGGATTAGGAGTAACCCAGAGCAAGCAGAGTCAAACTAAAAACAAGTGTGTCAGTTGATTTTAAATGTGCTGAGTTTTATCCTAGTATTTGTATAAATGTATAAACTAAAAATTCAGACAATTGTGGTTTAGGAGGCTGGAAATTCCAGAATTGTAAAGAAACTAACAGCTTTTCGAATAAGAGTAGGTTGAGAAAATAGGAAATTTTAGAACAGGAAATAATAAGAAAGATTTAGGGAGAGTATAAAATGTGAGAAAAGAGAAGCAGCTCAGATTCTGAACTAAGACTGTGAGAAGTTTGTGCAGGGAAATTCTCTAAGCAGTCTGTTCAACAAGATAACTTTTAATCTCATCTTAATGATGGCAATGAGTTTGGTTTTGGTTTTGGGCAGACTATGGGATGGCAGCTTTGGCCTATCACCAAGGAGAGAAGATGATCTAAACAGAAGAAATCTTGACTTGGCAGTGACCAAAGTTTATGAAAGAAAGGGTTTAGTATATAATTATGGTGAGATGTGTGGCTCTGTGTGTGTTGGGGCTTGGGTGGTGGTGGTGGTGGAGAATGCTCAGTGGTCTCCAGAGATGAGTGCAATAATGTGTGTGATATTCTAGAAAAGGCCCCAAGAACATGTAATTGTAACCTTGTTTCAAAGCGAATTAACCAACATGCATCTGTGTACTTGTATCTTACCATTTGTACTGTGACTCATTTTGATTATAGTTTAAAGAAATCATTTATGACATTTAAATCATTTGTTCTGAAGGTGAATCAAAATAAAATGTAGGAGTCACTAAGTCTGTCAACTATTTACCAAGTGCTTGCTATTTGCCAGACATGGCGGGAGTCCTTACAAGTAAGGAACAGAAAATCATTTCTCAGAATTCTAATCTAGTCAAGGTTGCAAAAACGACCTCAGGGAGTAATGATATAGTGGAATAATCTGTATTTCTGCTGACCTTGGCAACATTTGGTGAGTGTTGTGACCTTGGTGATGCTGGTCACGTTTTTTCAAAGATGTATAATCTGTCAAAAGCAAATTGGATGTAGACCGTAACCAAGACTTTGCATTTCATCATTTTCCATAAATTAAGCCTTGTATGGGGGTTCCAAAACTTTTTGTTGTCCTGAAAAGTATGCATTGGAAACATGTAATTTACTAATCTATGCCTTCTCTAATCTCTTACCTCATTGTTTCCTACTGTTCTTCATGCATCAGGAAGTAAAGATGACAGAAGTGCTCCTCTGTAGCTGATTGATTCAGTGTTTTCCCTGTCGATAAGCACCAATTCCCATAAAATTATAACAAAGTGCTAATAAAGAAGAGAAGGGTAATCTCCCTCAAATTATTTAAGGCCTCTTGTACAGTTTCCTTCAGACTTAGTCAGGTGCAGTCCAAGGTGACTGGAAATACTCACGGTAAATTTTTTCTTTTTAAATCCCTCTGGTTTACCTCCGTAGACAGCCTGAAGGTTTCTTAAAATGCCATTTTTTTCTGTCATGTTTTCTATAGGTGACTTCAATTTTTTTTTTTTACATTTGTCTAGTGCTTTATGATTTATGTATAAATAGTTCATATCTTGATTGGAATTTTGGTGCTTATCAGTTAAAAAATCACCTGTGTACTGAGAATTGCTGGGGATGGATTTACCTCTGCAAATATCAGCTTTCGTCCATCACATGTTAGTTTTTCACCGTGTCATTTTTAGAGAATAACTAATCTCTCTGTATTTTAAAGGAACTTTGTGCATGCGCCCATAGGCTGACCACAGGGTGGACAAATGGTTAAGTGTTGACTACTAACTGAAAGATTGGCTGTTTGAACCCAACCAGAGGTGTCCCAGAAGAAAGACCTGGCAATCTGCTTTAGACATGTCATAGCCATGAAAAAACCCTATGGAGCACAGTTTCACCCTGACATGCATGAGCTCGCCATGAGTAAGATTTGACTGAATGATGACTTTTTTTTTTTAATACTGTCATTCTATGTTGGAATCGACATCCATAAAAGTTGATGCCTTGGCTATTCTATTACAATGAAGCATTGTGAGGTTTTTTTAAACTCCTATTGGAAAAGAACAGCTTCCAAAGCTCTTCTTTTTGTCAGTCTGAGTATTCCAAATAAAGGAAAGAGGAATCTGTCTCAACTCTGGCTTCAGGACCTCCCGTAAAATAACAGCTTCAAGTTTGCACCAATACTATGCAATTCCTTAGATGAAAAGTATAAACATTTTTTTCTTGGTGTAGGGGTGGGAAGGGGTAATGCAAGTGGTTCCCCCCCAAATATAAACTCCTGTGCACCTCAAAATATAAAATAGATACAAGAGTTGAACACGTTTCTGAGGAAGCCTATTGTTGTGTGCCGTCAAGTGGATTCCAACTCATAGTGAACGTATATAACAGAGTAGAACTTCCCCATAGGGTTTCCTAGGTTGTAGTCTTTGTGGAAGCAGATCATCAGGTCTTTTCTCCCCTGGAGCAGCTGGTAGGTTCAAACCACTGACCTTTGGGCTAGCAAAACCAAAACTCATTGCTATTGAGTCAATTCCAGCTCCTAGCGACCCTTTAGCAGCAGAGCACTTAATTATTGCACCCCCAGGGCTCCTCTGAGGAAGCCTAAAAATTTTAATGTTTGTTTTAACTGACGGAAAAGACTTCATCGTTTGCAGAATCCTAGAAGCACATTACCTGAACTCTATGGGTTTCGTTTGGAACCATCACAGACTGAATAAGCTTGATTTTGGTGATTTACAGATATTAAATTCTTTAGCCCAGATTTAAGAACATTGACTTGGGAAAAAGCACAGGAGCTTTTAACATTTGCCACAGAAATTAGTCTTACTTTTTCTACTTAGTGTACTGCATTTCAAGGAATGAGAAAAATTATCCCGTAAGTAGGTAATTGAATAAAAAAGAGTAAAAACATAATTGGAGGGTTTTTTAAACTCCTTTCTGTATTAAATGGCAAAGATGCTTTGAACATGCATTAATAGCTAACACTTATTGAGCATTTACTGTATGCAAGACCCTAAATGCTCTTCTTGGATCATGGCACTTAATCTTGATTAAGAATCTCATGAGATAGGAAAATGGCTCTTATTTTACAGAAAGGGATACGAAGGTTAGGGGTTCTAAGTAATTTACCCAACTTCATAAATTGTAAGTGATGGAGCCAGAATTCAACCTCGGATATAAATTCCATTTACACACCACATGTTATTAAAACACTTTATTTATTTATTTTTAAAGAAACCATGTTCTAATAGTTTGGCGAATTGACTTGTCATAATTAGGGTACTTCCCTCACCACCTGTGTGAGACTGCCACCTAGTAAAGACTCAGTAAATATAGTTATTACTACTATTTCCAGCAGATAAGTAAGTCACATCCTCACTGACCACATTTTTCTCACCTGCGAAAGAAGGCAATTACTTTTAACAATGCTAAAACTTTAAAAATCAGAGCAGGTATTGATGTTAATAGAGGTAAATTTTAACAGCCTATTTCTGAGTAACAGAGCAAAGGTTGCCTTGATTGATAAATGCTAATCTGTATCTGGCTGCTAAACTATGGTCTAAAAAAAGTATGCTGTTATCTATAGATGCTATTGAGTTGGCGCCAACTCATGGTAACCTGTGTATAGGTGGGCTCTAATACTCTTTAAGCCAATAATAATAATACAATCCAACTTACCCATCCAGCCCTGCTGACATAATGGTGCAGTGGTTAAAGCACTAGGCTGCTAACCAAAAGGTTGACAGTTCAAACCCACCAGCTACTCCAAGGGAGAAAAAAGTGGCAGCTTATCTCAATAAAGATTGCAGCCTTAAAAACCCTATAGGGCAGTTCTACTCTGTCCTATAGGGTCTCTATAAGTGTGAATCCACTCAGTGGTAATGGATTTTTATCATCACAGTTAAATCTCTTAAAGTTATCTCTTAAAGATCATCCAAAGGACCACATTTTTTTTTTAATTTTTATTGAGCTTCAAGTGAACGTTTACAAATCAAGTCAGTCTGTCACATATAAGTTTATATACACCTTACTCCATACTCCCACTTACTCTCCCCCTAATGAGCCAGCCCTTCCAGTTTCTCCTTTCTTGACCATTTTGCCAGCTTCCAACCCTCTCTACCCTCCCATCCCCCCTCCAAACAGGAGATGCCAATACAGTCTCAAGTGTCCACCTGATAAAAATAGTTCACTCTTCATCAGCATCTCTCTCCTACCCACTGTCCAGTCCCTTCCATGTCTGATGAGTTGTCTTCGGGAATGGTTCCTGTCCTGTGCCAACAGAAGGTTTGGGGACCATGACTGCCAGGATTCCTTTAGTCTCAGTCAGACCGTTAAGTTAGATCTTTTTGTGAGAATTTGGGGTCTGCATTCCACTGATCTCCTGCTCCCTCAGGGGTTCTCTGTTGTGCTCCCTGTCAGGGCAGTCATTGGTTGTGGCCGGGCACCAACTAGTTCTTCTGGTCTCAGGATGATGTAAGTCTCTGGTTCATGTGGCCCTTTCTGTCTCTTGGGCTCTTAGTTGTCGTGTGACCTTGGTGTTCTTCATTCTTCTTTGATCCAGGTGGGTTGAGACCAATTGATGCATCTTAGCTGGTCGCTTGTTAGCATTTAAGACCCCAGATGCCACATTTCAAAGTGGGATGCAGAATGTTTTCATAATAGAATTATTTTGCCAATTGACTTAGAAGTCCCCTTAAACCATAGTCCCCAAACCCCCGCCCTTGCTCCGCTGACCTTTGAAGCATTCATTTTATCCCAGAAACCTCTTTGCTTTTGGTCCAGTCCAGTTGAGCTGATCTTCCATGTATTGAGCGTTGTCCTTCCCTTCACCTAAAGTAGTTCTTATCTACTAACTAATCAGTAAAAAGCCCTCTCCCACCCTCCCTCCCTCCCCCCCAAAGGGCCACATTTTTAAAAATAATTTTTATTGTGCTTTAAGCAAAAGTTTACAAATCAAGTCAGTCTCTCACATATAAACTTATATACACCTTACTACATACTCCCACTTACTCTCACCCTAATGAGTCAGCCCTGTCCCTCCTTCCAGTCTCTCCTTTTGTGACGGTTTTGCCAGTTTCTAACCATCTCGACCCTCCCATATCCCCTCCAGACAGGAGATGCCAACATCTCCACCTGATAGAAGTAGCTCACTCCTCATCAGCATCTCTCTCCAACCCACTGTCCAGTCCAATCCATGCCTGATGAGTTGTCTTCTGGAATGGTTCCTGTCCTGGGCCAACAGAAGGTTCGGGGACCATGACCGCCAGGGGTCCTCCAGTCTCAGTCAGACATTTAAGTCTGGTCTCTCTATGAGAATTTGGGATCTGCATCCCACTGTTCTCCTGCTCCCTCAGGGGTTCTCTGTTGTGCTCCCTGTCAGGGCAGTCATCGGTTATGGCCAGGCACCGTCTAGTTCTTCTGGTTTCAGGATGATGTAAGTCTCTAGTTCATGTGGCCCTTTCTGTCTCTTAGGCTCATAATTTCCTTGTGACCTTGATGTTCTTCATTCTCCTTTGATCCAGGTGGGTTGAGACCAATTGATGCATCTTAGATTGCCTCTTATTAGCATTTAAGGCCCCAGATGCCACAGTTCAAAGTGGGATGCAGAATGTTTTCTTAATAGAATTTATTTTGCCAATTGACTTAGATGTCCCGTGAAGCCATAGTCCCCAAACCCCTGCCCCTGCTCCAGTGACCCTGGAAGCATTCAGTTTATTCAGGAAACCTCTTTGCTTTTGGCCCAGTCCAGTTGAGCTGACCTTCCCTGTATTGAGTGTTGTCCTTCCCTTCACCTAAAGTAGTTCTTATCTACTATCTAATCAGTAAATAACCCTCTCCCACCCTCCCTCCCTCCCCCTCTCGTAACCACAGAAGAATGTGTTCTTCTCGATTTAAACTGTTTCTCAAGATTTTATAATAGTGGTCTTATACAATACTTGTCCTTTTGCATCTGACTAATTTCACTCATCATAATGCCTTCCAGGTTCCTCCATGTTATGAAATGTTTCACAGATTCATCACTGTTTTATATCAATGCGTAGTATTCCATTGTGTGAATATACCATAATTTCTTTATCCATTCATCCGTTGACGGACCCCTTGGTTGCTTCCATCTTTTTGCTATTGTAAACAGAGCTGCAATGAACATGGGTGTGCAAATATCTGTTCGTGTAAAGACTCTTATTTCTCTAGGATATATTCCGAGGAGAGGGATTTCTGGGTTGTATGGTAGTTCTATTTCTAACTTTTTAAGGAAACACCAGATAGATTTCCAAAGTGGTTGTACCATTTTACATTCCCACCAGCAGTGTATAAGAGTTCCAATCTTTCCGCAGCCTCTCCAACATTTATTATTTTGTGTTTTTTTTTTTTTTTGATTAATGCCAGCCTTGTTGGAGTGAGATGGAATCTCATCGTAGTTTTAATTTGCATTTCTCTAATGGCTAATGATTGAGAACATTTTCTCATGTATCTGTTAGCCGCCTGAATATCTTCTTCAGAGAAGTACGTGTTCATATCCTTTGCCCAGTTTTTAATTGGGTTGTTTGTCTTTTTGTGGTTGAGTTTTAACAGAATCATATATATTTTAGAGATCAGGCACTGGTCGGAGATGTCATAGCTGAAAATTTTTTCCCAATCTGTAGGTGGTCTTTTTACTGTTTTGGTGAAGTCTTTAGATGAGCATAGGTGTTTGATTTTTAGGAGCTCCCAGATATCTGGTTTCTCTTCGTCATTTTTGGTAATGTTTTGTATTCTGTTTATGCCTTGTATTAGGGCTCCTAACGTTGTCCCTATTTTTTCTTCCATGATCTTTATCGTTTTAGTCTTAACGTTTAGGTCTTTGATCCACTTCGAGTTAGTTTTTGTGCATGGTGTGAGGTATGGGTTCTGTTTCATTTTTTTGCAAATGGTTATCCAGTTATGCCAGCACCATTTGTTAAAAAGACTATCTTTTCCCCAGTTAACTGACACTGGCCCTTTGTCAAATATCAGCTGCTCATATGTGGATGGATTTATATCTGATTTCTCAATTCTGTTCCATTGGTCTATGTGCCTGTTGTTGTACCAGTACCAGGCTGTTTTGACTACTGTGGCTGTATAATAGGTTCTAAAATCAGGTAGAGTGATTTTGTTCTTCTTTTTCAGTAATGCTTTACTTATCCAGGACTTCTTTCCCTTCTATATGAAGTTGGTGATTTGTTTCTCTATCACATTAAAAAATGTCATTTGAATTTGGATCAGAAGTGCATTGTATATGTAGATGGCTTTTGGTAGAATAGACATTTTTACCTTGTTAAGTCTTTCTATCCATGAGCAAGTTATGTTTTTCCACTTATGTAGGTCCCTTTTAGTTTCTTGCACTAGTACTTTGTAGTTTTCTTTGTATAGGTCTTTTAAATCTTTGGAAAGATTTATTCCTAAGTATTTTATCTTCTTGGGGGCTACTGTGAATGGTATTGATTTGGTTATTTCCTCTTCGATGTTCTTTTTGTTGATGTAGAGGAATCCAAGTGATTTTTGTATGTTTATCTTATAACCTGAGACTCTGCCAAACTCTTCTATTAGTTTCAGTAGTTTTCTGGAGGATTCCTTAGGGTTTTCTGTGTATAAGATCATGTCATCTGCAAATAGAGATAATTTTACTTCTTCCTTGCCAATCCGGATGCTCTTTATTTCTTTGTCTAGCCTAGTTGCTCTGGCTAGGATCTCTAGCACACTGTTGAATAAGAGTGGTGATAAAGGGCATCCTTGTCTGGTTCCCGTTCTCAAGGGAAATGCTTTCAAGCTCTCTCCATTTAGGGTAATGTTGGCTTTGTATAAAAAAAAAAATTGTATAGATGCCCTTTATTATGTTGAGGAAATTTCCTTCAATTCCTATTTTGTTGAGAGATTTTATCATGAATGGGTGTTGGACTTTGTCAAATGTCTTTTCTGCATCAATTGATAAGATCATGTGGCTTTTGTCTTATTTATATGGTGGATTACATTAATGGTTTTTCTAATATTGAACGAACCTTGCATACCTGGTATAAATCTCACTTGGTTGTGGTGGATTTTTTTTTTTTTTTGATGTTGAATTCTATTGGCTAGAATTTTGTTGAGGATTTTTGCATCTATGTTCATGACAGATATAGGTCTATAATTTTCTTTTTTTGTGGTGTCTTTAGCTGGTTTTGGTATCAGGGATATGCTGGCTTCATAGAATGAGTTAGGTAGTATTCCATCATTTTCTATGCTTTGAAATACCTTTAGTAGAAGTGGTGTTAACTCTTCTCTGAAAGTTTGGTAGAACTCTGCACTGAAGCCATCTGGGTCAGGGCTTTTTTTTTTGTTGGGAGTTTTTTGATTACCTTTTCAATCTCTTTTTTTTTATGGGTTTATTTAGTTGTTCTATTTCTGATTGTGTTAGTTTAGGTCGGTAGTGTTTTTCTAGGAATTCATCCATTTCTTCTAGGTTTGCAAATTTGTTAGAGTACAATTTTTTGTAACAATCTGATATGATTCTTTTAATTTCAGTTGGGTCTGTTGTGATATGGCCCATCTCATTTCTTATTCGGGTTATTTGTTTCTTTCCTGTATTTCTTTAGTCAGTCTGGCCAATGGTTTATCAATTTTCTTAATTTTTTCAAAGAACCAGCTTTTGGCTTTGTTAATTCTGTCAATTGTTTTTCTGTTCCCTACTTCATTTAGTTCAGCTCTAATTTTTATTATTTGTTTTCTTCTGGTGCCTGATGGATTCTTTCGTTGCTCACTTTCTATTTGTTCAAGTTGTAGGAACACTTATCTGATTTTGGCTCTTTCCTCTTTATGTATGTTTGCATTTATCTATATAAATTGACCTCTGAGCACTGCTTTTGCTGTGTGCCAGAGGTGTTGATAGGAAGTGTTTTCATTTTCGTTGCATTCTATGAATTTCTTTATTCCCTCCTTAATGTCTTCTATAACCCAGTCTTTTTTGAGCAGGGTATTGTTCAGTTTCCAAGTATTTGATTTCTTTTCTCTGATTTTTCTGTTATTGATTTCTACTCTTATGGCCTCGTGGTCTGAGAAGATGCTTTGTAATATTTTGATGTTTTGGATTCTGCAAAGGTTTGTTTTATGACCTACTATGTGATCTATTCTAGAGAATGTTCCATGTGCACTAGGAAAAAAGTATACTTTGCAGCTGTTGGGTGGAGTGTTCTGTATAAGTCTATGAGGTCAAGTTGGTTGATTGTGGCAATTAGATCTTCCGTGTCTCTATTGAGCTTCTTACTGGAAGTCTTATCCTTCTCTGAAAGTGGTGTGTTGAAGTCTCCTACTATAATTGTGGAGGTGTCTATCTCACTTTAGAATTCTGTTAAAGTTTGTTTTATGTATCTTGCAGCCTTCTCATTGGGTGCATAAATATTTAATATGGTTATATCTTCCTGGAAAATTGTCCCTTTAATCATTATGTAGTGTCCTTTTATCCTTTGTGGTGGATTCGAATTTAAAGTCTCTTTTGTCAGAAATTAATATTGCCAGTCCTGCTCTTTTTTGATTGTTGTTTGCTTGATATATTTTTTTCCATCCTTTGAGTTTTAGTTTGTTTGTGTCTCTAAGTCTAAGGTGTGTCTCTTGTAGGCAGCATATAGACGGATCGTGTTTCTTTATCCAGTGTGAGACTCTCTGTCTCTTTATTGGTGCATTTAGTCCATTTACATTCAGCGTAATTATAGATAAGTATGGGTTTAGTGCTGTCATTTTGATGCCTTTTTGTGTGTGTTGTTGACAATTTCATTTTTCCACTTACTTTTTTGTGCTGAGAAGTTTTTCTTTGTAAAATCTGTGATGCTCATTTTCATAGTAGTTGAATTTATTTTGCTGAGTCGTTACGTTTTTCTTAGTTTTTATTTTGAATTATGGAATTGTTAGACCTCTTTGTGGTTGCCTTAATATTTACCCCTATTTTTCTAAGTAAAAACCTAACTTGTATCATCCTATGTCACCTTGTTTTCCTCTCCATATGGAAGATCTATGCCTCCTGTATTTAGTCCCTCTTTTTGATTGTTGTAATCTTTTACAAAAGGACTTCAATGATTCCCTATTTTGAGCATTTTTTTCTTTTTAAAATTAATCTTATTTTGTTTTTGTGATTTCCCTATTTGAGTTGATACCAGGATGTTGTGTTCTGTGACCTTGTGTTGGTATCTGATATTATTGATTTTCTGACCAATGTCCTTTAGTAATTCTTGTAGCTTTGGTTTGGTTTTTCCAAATTCTCTAAGCTTCTGTTTATCTGTAAATGTTTTAATTTCACCTTCATATTTGAGAGAGAGTTTTGCTGGGTATATGATCCTTGGCTGGCAGTTTTTCTCCTTCAGTGTTCTATATATGTCATCCCATTGCCTTCTTGCCTGAGTGGCTTCTGCTGAGTAGTCTGAACTTATTCTTATTGATTCTCCTTCATAGGTGACTTTTCTTTTATCCCTGGCTGCTTTTAAAATTTTCTCTTTATCTTTGGTTTTGGTAAGTTTGATGGCAATATGTCTTGGTGATTTTCTTTTTGGATCAATCTTATATGGGGTTCATTTCATCTTTCGTGATGCCAGAGAGTTTTCTGCCAACAGATCTTCAACTATTCTCTCTGTATTTTCTGTTATCCCTCCCTCTTCTTGAACTCCAATCACACCCAAATTATTCTTCTTGATAGAGTCCCACATGATCCTTAGGGTTTCTTCATTTTTTTTTTATTCTTTTATCTGATTTTTCTTCAACTATATTGGTTGCCTTATCCTCCAGCTCTCCGACTCTGCATTCCAATTGCTCGATTCTGCTCCTCTGACTTCCTATTGAGTTGTCTAATTCTGTAATTTTACTGTTTATCTTTTGGATTCCTGAATGCTGTCTCTTTATGGATTCTTGCAGCTTATTAATTTTTCCACTATGTTCTTGAATAATCTTTTTGATTTCTCCAACTGCTTTATCAGTGTGTTCCTTGCCTTTTTTCTGTAGATTGCCTTATTTCATTTCTGAGGCCATCCCTGATACCTTGAAACATTCTGTATATTAGTTTTTTATATTCTGCATCTGGCAATTCCAGGATTGTATCTTCATTCGGGAAAGATTTTGATTCTTTAATTTGGGGGTTTATAGAAGCAATCATGGTCTGCTTCTTCATGTGATTTGATATTGACTGCTGTCTCCGAGCCATCTATAAGATATTGAAATGATTTATTTTATATTTGCTCACTGAGTCTTATCTTGTTTTGTTTTGTTTTGTTTTAATGTACCCAGACTGGCTACTAGATTGTGCTCTCTTGATTGTTGTAGACTTTGAATCACTTACGTCCTATTACCAGCTGGTTTGGGGTGTTACTATATAAGCCTAAGAGTCCATTCACTATTCTCAAATAGAATCAGCTTAGGTGTTCTGATTTTGGGTCACCAAGTGTGTGGTGTAGACTGTCACCTATTAACTTAGAGGAGTAGTGGTGATAGTTGTGTGCACCAGATTCTAGTAGTGGCAGGGGGTTGCACTCCAAGGAGGGCAGGATGCTGACAGCCTTCCGCCACATGCCAGTGAAGTAGGTGTGTCTCTGTTCCTAAAGCACTTTGATGGGTGGGCTCTGCACCTGTACCTTAGGCACCCAATGCTTGTATCTCTAAAGATTGGTAGGCATCAGCATCCCAGACCCCTTTGGCAGGTGGCTAGGTGGTTTGGGTGGAGCTTCAGCCCTCAGTTCCCCACTGGAGATCAGTGAGGGCTCTGTTTAATAGGTAGAGATATCAGACCTGGGAAACTTGTCTTTCCAGTGCTCCGCTAAAACACTTACAGTCAGATCTCTATCAGAATTGCCTTTGCATTATAATAGCCACCTTTTTCCCTGTAGGGATGAAAGCCAAAGACTGTGGACCCCGTATGCTTGGCTGGAGCTGGTTCTGTATTTTTATTACAGATTAGGGAAGTCAGGGGAGGATTTTTCATCCCTGGGTCATTAGTAGGTGCTTCTCTCAGTCCCGCCCCCCCCCCCCCACGCAGAGCACTTCACTTCCTGGCCCAGGAAATTCCAATGTTAATGAAGCCACTTGGGACAGGGAGGGGAGGGGTCAGATAGATAGGAGAGAGTAGCCCCAGCAATATGGACAAAGTTACTTTTCTTGCTTGGTGATGACTGTTTTATCTGAGATTCCCGAGGGGCATGTAGCCTGTGTGCGCTGGCTGGGTCGAGATTGCCCCCAAGGGTCAGGCAAAGGGCCACATTTTAAAGTCAAAATATGTGCTGTTAAAAAAAGGGGGGGGGGCTGAAAAATATTTGAAAGCTCAATTGCAAGCATAAGTATTCAAATGTGTTACAGTTTTGCTTATTTTTTCAAATATTTATCCAACCTATTAAAATACAATGATATGGCTCCCTTTTATGAGTCAAGCAGGCAATATTCCTTATATTTAATGTTGACCTATAATTCAACCAAAGGCTAGAGGTAAAATATGTGTAAATTCATTAAACTAGTAATGAATAATTTGTTGCACAACCCCGACACTAAAATTTATAGATTTTTCTTATGATTGTATAATGATGCATGCTCATTATAGACAGTACTAAAAATACAGAAAAAATAACAAAACTTAAACTAATCTGAAATCTTATTTTACATATATAATATATGCCTAGAGTGTTTTCTCTATTTTACATGTATCTATGTACATTCATATCAATCAAATAAGTAAGGTGAAAAATTACAACGTTGCTCCACATCTTTTCCAATTTTGAACCATGCAGTACCCTTTTGTTTTGTTTGAATGACTGCTTCTTGATCCATGTACAGGTTCCATATGAGCACAATTAAGTGTTTTGAAATTTCTATTCTTCACGATGTTATCTATAATTTGTTATAATCCACGCAGTCAAATGCCTTTGGATAGTTAATAAAATATAGGTAAATACTTTTCTGGTATTCTCCGCTTTTGTCCAATATCCATCTGATAACAACAATGATATTCCTCATTCCACATTTTCTTCTGGTTTCAGCTTGAATTTCTGGCAGTTGCCTGTCGATGGACAGCTGCCACTATTTTTCAATTACCTTCATCAGAATTTTGCTAGCATGTGATATTAAGGACATTGTTTGATAATTTTCCCATTCAATTTGATTGCCTTTCTTTGTAATGGGCATGAATACGAATCTCTTCTAGTTGATTGACCGGGTAACTGTCTTCCAGGTTTCTTGATAAAGACAAGTAAGTGCTTCCAGCATTGCATCCCTTTGTTGAAGAATTGCAGTTGGTATTCTGTCGATTCCTGGACTCTTGCTTTTCATCAATGCCTTCAGTGCAACTTGAACTTCTTCCTTCAATACCAGATCATATGCTACCTCCTGAAATGGTGAATACAACCAATCTCCTTTGGTACGGTGACTTTGTATATTCCTTCCATCTTTTCTGATGCTTCCTACATTATTCAATTTTTTAGCCATTACTTTATGAATCAGAATTATCTCAATGGCAACTGCTTTTATTATTCAATCTGCATCCTGAACAAATAATCTGAGAATCTGGACTATATGAAGAGAAGTACAGCATCAGGATTGGAGGAAGGCTTATTAACAACCTATAATGACAAGATGCAGATGATACAACCTTGCTTGCTGTAAGTAAAGACAACTTGAAGCACTTAGTGCTGGAGGTTAAAAACTACAGCCTTCAGTACGGATTGCACCTGAATGTGAAGAAAATAAAAATTCTCACAACTGAACTGATAAACAACATTATGATAAATGGAGAAGAAATTGAACTAGTCAATTATTTCATTCTATTTAGATTAACAATCAATGTCCATGGAAGCAACAGTTTAAAAAAAATCAAATGACATATTTCATTGACAGATCTGCTGCAGAAAACCTCCTTAAAGCTTTAAAAAGCAAAGATTTCACTTTGATGACTAAGGTGTGTTTGATCCAAGCCATGGTATTTTCAATTGCATCAAATGCAGGCAAAAGTTGGACAAAGAAAAAAGAAGAAGAAAAATTGATGTTTTTTTAACTCTGGTGTTGATAAGGCAAGAATGTTGAATATACTTTGGACTGCCAGAAGAATGAACAAATAAGTCTTAGAAGAAATACAACCAGAAATGTTCTTGAGAAGAGAAGATAGTGAGACTTCAACTCACTTACTTTGATCACTTCATCAAGAAAAACTAATCACTAGAAAAGGAAATCGTATTTAGTAAAGAGAGGGCCAATGAAAATGAGTGAGATGGACTGACACAATAGCGAAACAATGGACTCAAAGATACCAATGATCACGAACATGGCACCAGACCAGAAAACATTTCATTCTGTTTTATATAAGGTTGCCAGGAGTTGAAGCCAACTCTATGGCAACTATCAAGACCATATATAAATTTTATGGAAATATGATATCATACTTTGCAGACTTGTAATGATCATACTCCTTTGTCACAGGTTAATATTTTTAACTTATATAACCAGTTGTCTCAAGTTAGATTACAGATACTTCTATTTTTCCTGTATTATAAATAATATGATGTTGAACATCCTTGTATATGAATCTGTGTGCATGCTGTTCTTTCACTTTTATACAGACTAGACCAATCTCTTTCAGAAAACTAAAATAGAATTCCCAAAACACTAACTTGTTAGCTCAGTGATATTTTATAAATTACTTGCTTATATTTATAGTTACTCAACACTTTTCCTCTGAGCATTTTGAACAGTTTCATAAAGGAGTCGCTGGGTGCACTCGATCACAAACCCATCCAAAAGCACCTTGGAAGAAAAGCCTGGTGATCTGCTTCTGAAAGATTACAGCCTTGAGAACTCTATGGGGCACAGTTCTACTCTACGACACATGGGGTCACCATGAGTCAAAATCGATTCACCAACAACTTCTTTGGGTTTTTTGTTTGTTTGTTTTGATTTACATTAAAACTTATTTCCCATTGTTTGATGGGTCAATTCAGGAAAATTACAGGAAGGAAAGAAAGTGTCAGCAAAGGACTTAGTGAGAGAATGGAGAAAGCAAAAAAAAAAAAAGCTCTTTTGTAGTTCATTACTTTACTCTTGTTATTCCCTTTTTCTAGAATATTTGCCCCTGCCTTATCTGCCTGAATAGACCTTATTCAGTCTCCTAGATTTAGATTTGTCTCCTCCCATAGAAAGTTTTCCATCATCTCCTCATGTGTTAGTAGTTTTTCTACATGTATGCCTTCTTAGCCATTTCTACAAACCGTAATTCTTTCTGTGTACCCAGTGCCGTCAAATTCTTTCTGTATACATACATATTTTAACATACATGCCATTGTTGTTATAGTGTTTTGTAGCATAGCCCTGACTTACCCTCTAGAAGGGAATCAAAGGCAAGGCCTATGTTCTATTCATCTCTATCTCTGGTGACTAAAAGAGAGTAAGGCATATAAAAACTTTTTAAAAACCTGTTTATAGCATGAGTGAATAAGTGAATTGCAAAGCCTACTCTTAGAAACAGAGGCTATATTTATTATTCTTATAGTTAGGACAGAGGAGAAAAGCTAGGAAAATCTGTTGCCTCGACTCCTGGACTTTTTTGCCTGAAGAGAAAGAGAGAAGTTCTATACCTACAATCATAAAAGCTGACTGTAACTGGTCTGATTGTTTGTGTCTAGAAAACTAATATACAACCTGCTCAGTTAAAGAGACACAGTACAAACAAAATTTATCATCCCTGCTAATTTATGGAGGTCCTAAACACAGGATAAAAGTTGTTTAACTGGGTCCTTTAAACAAATTTATGTTTTTCTTTTTTCCTTTCATGAAGAAAACAAAAACCAGCAAATACTAGCTGCCTAAGGCTACACTATATCTGGCTTTATGTGCTTGCCAAGCTTGAAATGTTCCCTTGATTACAGAAAACACTGCATTGTATGCCATTGTATATATTAGTATTAAGAGACCCATTAATGCTTTCTTGTGGAAACAGATGTTTGGCGGGCTTGTGTTTATAGAAGAGTTATATTAATATAGCTTTCCCTAATGCTTTTTCATTATTTTGTCTTTTGCTTTTATAGATGACCTAACAGATCATGTCTGAAATGAACGGCCAGTGCATATTGTTCCTTCAGTATCCTAAATATTTTGCCATACTTGCCATGGAAGTCCTAGAAAAACGTAATTTACAATCAGTAAGATTTCCTCTCAGAATGTCAGCCAGAAGGAACACTGAAGATTCAGCTGAGGCCACAAGCCCCTTTACTCTCTAAATCTAAAACACAGCACCATCCTAGAGAGATGAAAATCTCTATTGAAAACACGCAAACACATACACAAACCTAAACAATGCTATAAACAAACTGAGAAGGTATGTATAATGTTCAAATACAGTATGATTTTTTATACATGTTATCCTATGCATCACTTTTTACTTCAAGAATGTTTCCATTGTTTGAATTGTTACAAGGAATAGTATTACATTTGTAATGAAAACAAAACTAAACTAAACTCAAAGATATGAAAATAAAATCATAATTTGAACAATAAACTGGGAAAAATTCACTACAACTGTGATGAAGAACTAACATCTTTAATAATAATGGAAAGACCTCAAGCAAATTCATAGGAAAGATAATAAAATATGGGCAAAGGTCATGAACAACACAAATTTCACTGAAAAGGAAATGCAAGTGGTTATTTGGCTACCACTGTGCTCCCTTTAATCTATCTTCCCAATGGGCTTCAGAGTGATTTTTTCTAAAGCAGGTTCATATTTACTCCCCTGATGAAAACATTTATTTGATTCCCATTTTCTAAGGAGCTGTTATATGAAGTTATTGTCTCATGTGCTGAGACAATGTTAATCAGAAAACCTTCTGAAAAAAGGCCATGAATGAGATGTGATTGATGACAGTTGAATGTCATTTGCAGAACAGTAGAGTGACAAGCTAGATTTCAGGTGACTTAAAGAGGTAATTGTGGGAAATAAGTGAAGGATAAAGTATAGATCATCCATTCAAGAAACTTGTCAAGGAAAAACCAAAAAAAAAAAAAAAAAAAAATTTTTGGTCAAGTCGATGATGAATCATAGGGATCCTAAAAGACAGAGAAGAACTGCCCCATAGGGTGTCCACAGAACTCCTGGTGGATATGAACTGCTGACCTTTTGGTTAGCAGCTGTAGCTCTTAACACTACGCCACCAGGGTTTCCTTGTGAATGCAAGGGAGTGAGAAACGACAAAAGCTAGAAAGAGAAATAGTTATTAACCCATCCATGTGTCTAATAGATATTGACAGTTGATCTTATTTTGATTCCTTATCTTTATGTTAGTTTGTCATGAGAAGGGAAAATTTGAAAAGTACAATAAATGTAAGGAAATAGAAAAAAATATATCACCCCAAGGTCCCACCACCAAGCAACAGTTCTAATATTTTTTAAGGTCCCACCACCAAGCAACAGTTCTAATATTTTAGAATATTCTCTTCCAGAATCTATGGAATATACTTATTTTTTATGTTTGAGATATTGAATTTCTCTGTATAGTTGAGATAATGTAAGATCCTTTTCAATTTGTGCTATTACTGCCCCTTTCAGTCCAAGCTGCCAGTGTTTCTGCCAATACAATTCTCTTAAAAACTGTGTCTTTAATACATCTTATTGGGCCTGTTCCATTAGGCAAAATCCTACGAATCTCTTTGATATAAGTCATTTTCTACCTTAAGTTTCTGCCAAGAATGCCTAGAATCAATGCTACAAGCTTATTGTTTGACAGAATTTTCTCTGAGTCACCACCTTCAGAGTCTTCTTGGAGGGGGACCAAGTTGGCAGAATAGTCAGATGCTTCCTGTGGTCCCTCTTACCACAAAGACCCCCCCCCCCAAAAAAACAAGTGACTTGATTATATATGACAATCTAGGAGCCCTGGACATCAAAGACAAAGTTGAGGAGTCAAACTGAGCGACAGGGGGAGGGAGACACGGTTCAGAAGCAGTGAGGATTTGCCAGACCTGACCTGGCCAGCACCCTGCAGGTGCGTGGGCTGAGGCAAGCAGTAGTGCTAGGGATGCATTTTCCACATTGGGAGAAACCAAGCAGTGGAGAGTCTGCACAAGCTTCTGGAGACAGAGAGAAGTGGCACTGGATTGGTGAAACTTAAGTGCAAGTGTCTAACCTACTGCATGAGATCAAAATGACCCTTCCCCCTCTGGAAAGTGCCTCTCTCCCCTTCACTCACCCCCTCCCTGTTCTACTCTGGTCTTGGTACAGCTGATTGCCGTGCCCCCAGGGCCAGAAGTGGGACCCCCCATCTCCCAGCTTTGGAGAGGGGACAAATAAACAAATACAAACAGGAAAAAATAACCTGCCAGCTCCCCTAAGCCAGGACCTCAGGGTAGGTATTTCCCCTTTGCCAAGGCACAGGCATAAGGGGTCCATGGACTTCAAATGCCTTTCACCCCTACCTAGACTTGTGCAAGCCCATTTCAACAGCATAGGCCCCCATTAGCATAGTACAACAGGGTATCTACCTGAAGCCTATATTCAACTGCAATACTTAAGGAGGAGTTGCAGATTCATGACATTTGACACAGCCCTGCCCATTAAGCTGGGTCCTCACCTACCCATATCAGGGGCCTGAGGACTGGTGGCTCCACCCACTTTGCATAGCCACCCATGACAGGGGACCAAGAATAAATGGTACCTCCCAGTCCTTACAGCCAACAGCTTTGGGTGCCCATAATCCAGCTGCAAAACCCACATACTTATGCACTCTAGGGAATAGGGACATGCCTTCCACCCAGGCAATCAGGGTCAGCCATTAGCCCCCAACCTACTACAGCCAGGTACCTGTGCCTCCTCCAGTCACCCCTGTGTAGCCCTGCCCATCTAGGATTGTAGGTGAGTGGCTGCACCACACACTCATTGAGGGATGACCTGGACACTTGAGTTGAATCCACACAAGAAAAGTAAACAGACTCCTGGGTTCAGATACCTAGTAGCAGCTCTAATCACCTCGTGACAGGATGTGAGAGCTTCAAAGATGCCAATAATCAAAGTAGCTCACATGACCAGCCTATTTGAACACATCAAAACAAAACAAGAAGCTAGGACATAATAAGCAAACATGAAATAAATAAATATAATACCTCACTGATGGCTTGGAGGCAGCAGTCAATAAAACATAAAGAGGCAGACCATAATGGCTTCAGTAAGTAAGAAAAACAAAGAACCAGGAAACCTCCCAGAGGAAGTTCAGGTCTTAGAATTACCAGAGGTAAAATTCAAAAGATTAATATACAGAGCTCAGGGAGAAGATTAGGCGAAACGCAGACCAAGCCAAGAAACACAGAGACAAAGCAATAGAGGAATTTAGGAAGGTTATACAGAAGCAAAATGACAAGTTTAACAGGCTGCTAGAATCCATAGAGAGACAGCAAATAGAAATCCAAAAGATTAACAATAAAATTTCAAAATGGGACAACTCAGTATAAAGTTATTAGGAGCAGAATTGAGGCAATGGAAGTCAGAATTAGTGAGACTGAAGATAAAGCACTTGACACCAATTTATTTGAGGAAAAATCAGACAAAAGAATTTCAAAAAATGAAGAAACCCTAAGAATTATGTGGACTCTATCAAGAGGAATAACCCATGAGTAATTGGAATACCAGAACAGGAAGGGATAACAGAAAATACAAAGAGAATTGTTGAAGATTTGTTGGGAGAAAACTTCCCTGATATTGTGAAAGCTGAGAAGATATCTATCCAAGAAGATCATTGAACCCCACACAGGGTAGATCCCAAAAGAGAATCACCAGGACGTATTATAATCAAACTTGCCAAAACCAAAAATAAAGAGAGAATTTTAAGAGTAGCTAGGGATAAATGAACAGTCACCTACAAAGGAGAGTCAATAAGACTAAACTCTGATCACTCAGCAGAAACCATGCAGGTAAGAAGGCACTAGGATGACATATATTAAGCCTTGAAAAAAAAAATTGCCAGTCAAGAATTATATATCTAGCAAAACTGTCTCTCAAATAAGATGGCAAAATTAGGGCATTTCCAGATAAACAGAAGTTAAGGAAATTTGTTAAAACCAAAACAAAATTACAAGAAATACTAAAGGGAGTCCTCTGAATAGAAAATCAGTAATATCAGGTAACAACCTAAGACTGGAACACAGGACAAAACAACCAGTTATCAACCCAGATAGGGAAGTCACAAAAATAAGTCAAAGCTAAAACACTGAAAATAGGAAAACAGAAATGTCAATGTATAAAAGATGAGAACATTAAAACAAAAAAGTGGGACTAAAAAAGGTAGTCATAGAACTTTCATGTGGAGAAAATGTCAAGGCCAAATCAAGAAATAAAAGATTGGTTTAAACTTAGAAAAATACAGGTAAATATTCAGGTAACCACAAAGGAAACTAACAATCCTACACATCAAAATAAACAAGAAAAACATAAAGACTTAGCAAATACAAAATCAATACAATGAAAAAGATGAAAAGAAAATATGTAAAGAAAAATGACTCAGCACAGAAATTTAAGTGGAACAAAGAAACCGTCAACAACCCACACACACACACAAATACATCAAAATGACAGCACTAAACTCTTACTTATCAATAATTACACTGAATGTAAATGGACTAATTGCACCAATAAAAAGATAGTGACAGAATGGATTTAAAAAAATGATCCCTCTATATGCTGCCTACAAGAGAAACACTTTAGAGTCAAAGACACAAATAAACTAAAACTCAAAGGATGGGCAAAAAATATATCAAGCAAACAACAATCAAAAAAGAGCAGGAGTGGCAATATTAATCTCTGATGAAATAGACTTTAAAGCAAAATCCACCACAAAGGATAGGAAGAACACTATATAATGATTAAAAAATCAGTACACCAGGAGGACATAACCATAATAAATACTTACACACCCAATGACAGGGTTCCAAAATACATAGAACAAACTCTAACAGCATTGAAAAGAGAAATAGACAGCTCCACAATGTAGAAGACTTCAACACACCACTTTCAGTGAAGGATAGAACGTCCAGAAAGATGCTCAATAAAGACACAGAATATCTAAATGCCACAATCAACCAACTTCGTAGACATACAGAGAGCACTCCACCCAGCAGCAGCCAAGAATATTTTTTTTCCAATGCACATGGAACATAGACCAGAATAGACCACATATTAGGCAACAAAGCAAGCCTTAACAGAATTCGAAACATGGAAAATTACAAAGCATCTTTTTTAACCATAAAGCCGTAAAAGTAGAAATCAATAACAGAAAATGCAAGGAAAAAAAAAATCAAATACGCAGCATGTGAACAACACCTTGCTCAAAAACTACTGGTTATATAAGGAATCAAGGATGGAATAAAGAAATTCATAGAATGAAATGAGAATGAAAACACGTCCTACCAGAACCTTTGGGACACAGCAAAAGCAGTGCTTAGAGGTCAATTTACACCAATAAATGCACACATCCAAAAAGAAGAAAGGGCCAAAATGACAACATTAACCCTACAACTCTAATAAATAGAAAGAGAGCAGCAAAAGAAGCCCTTGGTCACCAGAAGAAAGCAAATAATAAAAATTAGAGCAGAAATAAATGAAATAGAGAATAGAAAAAGAATTGAAAGGGCTAACAAGACCAACAGCTAGTTCTTTGAAAAGATCAATAAAATCAATAAACCACTGGCCAAGCTGACAAAAGAAAAACAGGAGGGGCAGTAAAAAACTTGAATAAGAAATGAGATGGGTGATATCACAACAGACACAAATTAAATTAAAAGAATTATAACAGAATACAATGAAAAATTGTACTCCAACAAATTTGAAAACCTAGAGGAAATGGACAAACTTCTAGAAACACAATATCTACCTAAAATAACAATAACCTAGGTTAAAAAAAACTAATTAAATCCAAAACAAATGAAGAGATTGAAGAGGTGATTTAAAAACTTACAACAACAACAAAAAAAAGCCCTGGCCCTGATGACTTCACTGGAGAATTCTACCAAACTTTCAGAGAAGCGTTAACACCATTACTACTAAAGGTATTTCAGAACATAGAAAAGGATGGAATACTCCCAAACTCATTCTATGAAGCCAGCATATCCCTGATACCAAAACCAGGTAAAGACACACACACATACACACACAAAGAAAATTAATGTATTCCTCATGCACTTAGATGCAAAAATCCTCAACAAAATTCTACTCGATAGAATTCAACAACATATCAAAAAAGTAATTCGCCAGGACCAAGTGGGATTCATGCCAGGTATGCAGGGAAGGTTCAACATTAGAAAAACAATGCAATCTATCACATATATAAAACAAAAGATAAGAACCACATGATCTTATCGATTGATGCAGAGTAGGCATTTGACAAAGCCCAACACCCATTCATGATGAAAACTCCCAGTAAATAGGTATAAAAGGGAAATTTCTCAACATAGTAAAGAGCATTAATACAAAGCCAATAGCCAACATCATCCTAAATGGAGAGAGTCTGAAAGCATTCCCCTTGAGAATGCCCTTTATCACCACTCTTATTCACCATTGTGCTGGAGGTCCTAGCCAGAGCAATAAGGCAAGAAAAAGCAATAAAAGCAACCAAACCAGTAAAGAAGAATTAAAAGTATATCAATTTATAAATGATATGATCTTATACAAAGAAAACCCCAAAGAATCCACAAGAAAACTAGTGGAACTAACAGAAGATTTCAGCAAAGTATCAGGATACAAGATGAATACGGAGATGGATTCCTCTACACCAACAAACAGAACTTCTAAGAGTAAATCACCAGAACAATACCATTTATAATAGCCCCCAAGAAGATAAAAATGCTTAGGAATAAATCTAACCAGAGACTTAAAAGATCTATACAAAAAAAAACTACAAGACACTACTGCAAGAAACGAAAAGACTTACGTAAGTGAAAAAACATAACTTGCTCCTGGATAGGAAGACTCAACGTTGTGAAAATGTCAATTCTGCTCAAAGCAATACACAGATACAATGCAATCCCAACCCAACTTCCAAAGACAGTTTTTAATGAGATAGAAAAAACAAATCACCAACTTCATATGGAAAGGGAAGAGGCCCCAGATAAGTAAAGTGTTACTGAAAAAGAAGAACAAAGTTGGAGGCCTCACACTACCGGATTTTAGAACCTATTACGCTGCCACGGTAGTCAAAATAGCCTGGTACTGGCAGAAGGACAGATACATAGACCAATGGAACAGAATTGAGAATCCAGATGTAAATTCATCTACTTATGAGCAGCTGATATTTGACAAACGCTCAAAGTCTGTTAAGTGGGGAAAAGACAGTCACTTTAACAAATGGTGCTGGCATAACTGGATATCCATCTGCAAAAAAATGAAACAAGACCCATACCTCACACCATGTACAAAAACTAACTCAAAATGGATCAAAGACCTAATATAAAATCTAAAATGATAAAAATCATGGATGTAAAAATAGGGACAACGCCGGGAGCCCTAATACATGGCATAAACAGAACACTAACAATACAGAAACACCAGATGAGAAACTAGACAACTGGGGGCTCCTAAAAATCAAAACGCTCATCTAAAGACTTCACCAAAAGAGTAAAAAGAGAGCCTACAGCCTGGGAAAAAATTTTTGACTGTGGCATATCTATCAGGGTCTTTAAATCCACAAGTTACTGCAAAACCTCAACAACAAAAAGACAATAACCCAATTAAAAAATGGACAATGTATATGAACAGACACTTCACCAAAAAAGACATTCAGGTGGCTAATAAATACATGAGAAAAATGCTCCCAAACATTAGCCATTAAAGAAATGCAAATCAAAACTACAACGAGTTACCTTCTCACCCCAACAAAACCAAAAAAAAAAAAACCTGTTGCTGTTAAGTAGATTCCGACTCATAGCGACCCTATAGGACAGAGTAGAACTGCCCCATAGAGTTTCTAAGGAGGCTTTGTTGGATTCAAACTGATGATCTTTTGGTTAGCTCTTAACCACAGTGGCACCAGGGCTTCCATAACAAGGCTAGCATTAATTCACAAACACAAAATAATGAATATTGGAGAGGTTGTGGAGAGACTGGAACACTTATACACTGGTGGTGGGAATGTAAAATGGTACAGCCACTTGGGAAATCGATTTATCACTTCCTTAAAAAGCTACAAAAAGAAGTACCATAAGATCCAGTAACCCCTCTCATTGGAATACATCTTTGAGAAATAAGAGCCGCTACAAGAATAGATATTACGCACACCCATGTTCATTGCAGCACTAAATAGCAACCAAAAAAAAAAAAAAACCAAACCCACTGCCATCGAGTGAGTTCTGACTCATAGTGACTCTATAGGATGGAGTAGAACTGCCCCCATAGAGTTTCCAAGGAGCGTCTGGCGGATTCAAACTGCCGACCTTTTGGTTAGCAGCCGTAGCACTTAAACACTATGCCACCAGGGTTTCCAATAATAGCAAAAAGATGGAAACAATCTAGGTGTCCATCAACAGACAAATAGATAAACAAATTATGGTACATATACACAATGGAATACTACTCAACAATAAAATCTGAGAAACATCTCACAACTTGGATGATTCTGGAAGGCATTATGCTGACTGAAATTAGTTACTAAAGGACAAATATTGTACAAGACCACTATTATAAGAACTCAAGAAAAGGTTTAAATACAGAAGAAAACATTCTTTGATGGTTATGAAGGTGGGAGGGAGGAAGAAGGGAGTTTACTAAAAAACTAGATAGTAGATAAAAATCATCTTAGGGGAAGGGAAGGATGACACACAACAGAGGGGAAGTCAGCACAACTGGACTAAACCAAAAGCTAAGAAGTTTCCTGAAAATGACCACACAATTCCAGGGCTGGGGTCTGGAGACCATGGTTTTGGGGGACATCTAGGTCAATTGTCATAACAAAGTTTATTAAGAAAATGTTCTGCTTCCCACTTTGGTGTGTGGTGTCCGGGGTCTTAAAAGCTAGTGAGTGGCCATCTAAGATGAGTCAATTTGTCCCAACCCACCTAGAGCAAGGGAGAATGAAGAACACCAAAGACACAAGGAAAATACTAGCCCAAGAGACAAAACAGCCATGTAAACCAGAGACTCTATCAGCCTGAAACCAGAAGAACTAGATGGTGCACACCTACCACCAATGACTGTCCTGACAGGGAACACAACAGAGAGTCCCTAATGAAGCAGAAGAAAAGTGGGGTGCCAAACTCAAATTCTAGTAGAAATACCAAACTAATGGTCTGACTGAGATTGGAGGAACCCTCAAAGCCATGGCCCCCGGAAGCTCTGTTAACCCAGAACTGAAACCATTCCCAAAGCCCACTCTTCAGACAAAGATTAGATTGGACTATAAAACATAAAATAATACTTGTGAAGAGTGTGCTTCTTAGTTCAAGCAGATACATGAGACCAAATGGATGGCTCCTGTTCAGAGGCAGGATGAGAAGGCAGAAAGGAACATGAGCTGGTTGGACGGACATGGGAAACCTGGGGTGAAAAGGGTGGTGTGCTGTTACATTATAGGGATAGCAACTAGTGTCACATAACAATATGTGTATAAATTTTTGTATGAGAAATTAACTTGGGCTGTAAACTTTCACCTAAAGCACAATTAAAAAAAAAAATGTTTTCTCAGGTCTTACCACAGTAACACTCCTAGTGTTACCTTTAGAACATGCCTTCCTGAGGGTTTCCAGGATTTGATCTTTCCCTGGAAGTCATTTCTTAATTTTAGCACCATATTTATCATTATATATTAATGTTTTATATTGTCATTGACATTATGTCCTATTTTTTAATATATGTGAATATAAAATCATTAGCACTGTAGCATATTTATCTTCCCATTCTTTTCAAACAACATTTTGAATAACTACTTTTACGCTATATACTATTATTTATCTAATCATTCACCGTATATACACTGTTGTTTCTAAGGGCAGCTCGAGAAGACAAAGTAAAATATTATAATGACATGTGCAAAGACCTGGAGTTAGAAAACTAAAAAGAATGAACACACTCAGCATTTCTCAAACTGAAAGAACTGAAGAAAAAATTCAAGCCTCGTGTTGCAAGAGTGAAGAATTCTGTGGGAAAAATGCTAACAACACAGGAAGCATCAAAAGAAGATTGAAGGAATACACAGTCGCTGTACCAAAAAGAATTGGTCGATGTTCAATCATTTCAGAAGGTAGCAGTATACGGTCAAGAACCGATGGTAATGAAGGAAGAAGTCCACATTGCACTGAAGGCATTGGCAAAAAACAGGGCTCCAGGAATTGATGGACTAACAATTGAGATGTTTCAACAAACAGATGCAGCACTGGAAGTGCTCACTCGTCTATGCCAAGAAATTTGGAAGATAGGTACGTAGCCAACCAATTGGAAGAGATCCATGTTTATGCCTATTCCAAAAAAAGGTGATCCAACCAAATGTGGAAATTATTGAACAATATCACGAATATCACACAAAGGTAAAATTTTGGAGAAGATCTTTCAAAAGCAGCTCCGGCAGTATATCGACAAGGAACTGCCAGAAATTCAAGTGGAGTCAAGAAATGACATGGGAACAAAGAATATCACTGCTGATATCAGCTGAATCCTGGCTGAAAGTAGAAAATACAAAAAAGATGCTTACCTGTGTTTTATTGACTATACAAAGGCATTCAACTGTGTGGATCATGACAAATTATGGACAATATTATGAACAATTGGATTTCCAGAACATTAATTTTGTTTGCATGGAAACTGTATATAGACCAAGAGACAGTCGTTAGAACAGGACAAGGGGGTACTGTCATAAAGTCAGGAAAGTGTGCATCATGGTTGTATCCTTTCACCATACTTACTTAATCTGTATACTGAGCAAATAATTCAAAAATCTGGACTATATGAAGAAGAACGCAGCATCAGGATTGGAGGAAGACTCATTACCAACCTGCATCATGCAGATGACACAACCTTGCTAGCTGAAATTGAAGAGGACTTAAAGACTTAGTGATGAAGATCAAAGACTACAACCTTCAGTATGGATTACACCTCAACATAAAGAAAACAAAAATCCTCACAACTGTACCAATAAGCCACATCATGATAAACAAAGAAAAGTTTGAAGTTGTCAAGGATTTCATTTTACTTGGCTCCATAATCAACACCCATTGAAGCAGCAATCAAGAAATCAAAAGACACACTGTGTTGGGCAAATCTGCTGTAATAAAAAAAAAAACCCTTAAAGTGTTAAAGGAGCCCTGTGGCACAGTGGTAAAGAGTTTGGCTGCTAACCTGAAGGTCAGCAGTTCAAATCCACCAGCCGCTCCTTGAAAACCCTTTGGGGCAGTTCTACTCTCTCCTTTAGGGTCACTATGAGTTGGAATTGAATTGATGGCAACAGGTTTCATTTTATTTGGTAAACTGCTAAAAACAAAGATGTCACTCTAAGGACTAAGGCGCACCTGACCCAAGCCATGGTGCTTTCAATCACCTCACATGCGAAAGCTGGACAGTGAATAAGGAAGACCAGAGAAGAAATGATGTTTTTGAATCACGGTGTTGGAGAAGAATATTGAAGGTACCATGGACTGCCAAAAGAATGAACAAATCTGTGTTGGAAGAAGTACAGCCAGAATGCTCCTTAGAAGCAAGGATGGCAAGACTTCATCTCACATACTTTGGACGTGTTATCAGGAGGGAATAGTCCCTGGGGAAAGGCATCATGCTTGGTAAAGTAGAGGTTCAGTGAAACAAAGGAAGACCGTCAAAGAGATGGATTGACACAGTGGCTGCAACAATGGACTTAAGCATAACGATGATTGTCAAGATGGCACAGGACGGGGCACTGTTTTGTTCTGTTGTACATAGGGTTGCTATGAGTCGGAACCGACTTGATGGCACCTAACAACAACACACGTGGTGATAATAGTTTCCATTTTCTACCCTTATAAACAGTATGTTGTACTTCTTGGACATGGATATTTGTTTAAATTTCAGACTATGTCCTTAGGGTAACTTTCAAAGAGCAAAATAGCTGGTTCATACAGAATTCATATTTTAATTGCTTATTAAATATTACTGTACTGCTTCCCAGTGATTAGTAGTTTTCATATCTCCCTTTTCTTTCTCAAAACCTTTTAGCTTTTCTCCGGTTCTTCATGCTCTGTGTATTGCTCTTCGTTCCAACTAAAGGTCCCAGTTTCTTTGTCCCAATAAATACATATCATAAGGTAGCCAATATCATGACTTAGCCTCTTCTATTTGCTCTAACGTAAGGAATAAGAGTATATGCTTTTTTTTTTTTAAGTCACTCTTTACTTGGATTGTCAATCTAGGAAGAGACAGGCTTTGTTTTTGTCTCATTGAGTGAGATCATTTTCAATCTGCCATAACCTGTGCCCACATAGCTTCACCTTGAAAATGCAGGATTTGGAGCTTTAGTCTTGTTACCTTATTTCTTTTGTACTTTCACCGTTTTTTACACTGCTGCCAGAAGCTTTGTCAGCATTTGGGTTGACTCAGTCTTTAGCGCATTTCCTACTGCTTTTGCAGAGGTCTGGGAGTTTTAGGTGTAGCCTGCCATTAACCATATGCCATCACGATGTCATGAGAGCAGGAGGCTGTTGGCCCAAATCATAAAGTATCTTCAACGTTGGTTCAGGCATCAATGTAGTCAAGCTGAAGGACAGGAGCTGGAAAAACAACAACAGTAACAACGAAAACAGTTCTTTTGATGAGGCTAATGGAAGGGCAAATTATATATCCTTCAGTGAAATTTTATAAAATGACTGGTTTATATTTAGGTGTCCTTAGTATGTTAAGGAGCCCTGGTGGCACAGTAGTTAAAGCAGTCAGCTGCTAATTAAAAGGTTGGCAGTTTGAACCCAACAGCCGCTCTGTGAGAGAAAGATGTGGCAATCTGCTTCCATAAAGATTTACAGCCCTGGAAATCCTATAGGGTGGCTATAAGTCAGAACTGACTTGATGGCAGTGGTATGTTAAATTTTGCTAATAAAAAAACATACAGATTTAGGTATTAAGCATGCTAACATCACAAAAAGAGAGACAAATAGAAATTATGTCTTCCTGATAGCAGAACAAAATTTGCCACACACAAGCAAAAATTGAATGTAAATCTGGTTCAGTTTACAGGAAATACAGATGACAGAGAAACACGTTAAATTATACAAGCAATCAGCAAAATTAAGGGTCCTGATTTATTTAACAAAACAATGACAAGAAAACATAAGCCAAAGGGGAATCCTATGGATTTAAAGAGACTTAGAAGATACACTAACTAGTGTGACGTGATAACCTTACATGAATCCTGATTCAGAGAACTGTTTAAGTAAAGTTATGGTATTGGATAGGGTTTAATATTCAGAATACATACGGAACTTCTACAACGTAACAAAACAAGACAAACAACCCAATTGAAAAATGGGCAAAGGACATTTTACCAAAAAGGATATACAGCCAACAAATACATGAAAAAGATGCTTGACATCATTAACCATTACCTATTGCTGTCCAGTTGATTCTGATACAAATCAAAACCACAATGAGATACTGCCTTATCCCCACTAGAATGGCTAAGATAAAAAAAATAGAAAATAACAAATGTTAGCAAGAATATAGAGAAATCAGAACCCTCATCCATTGCTGGTAGGAACGCAGAACAGTACAGCCACTGTAGAAAACAGTTTGACGGTTCCTTAAAAAGTTAAACACAGAGCTACCACCCAAAAAACCCACTACCATCAAGTTAATTCTGACTCATAGCGGCCCTGTAGGTTTTCTCTACGGCAGCAGACTGCAGCATCTTTCTTCCATGGAGCGGATGGTGATTTTGAACTGCCGACCTTTTGGTTAGCAGTGGATCACTTTAACCACTGGGCCACCAGGGCTCAGAGCTACTATAAAAAAAATATGACCCAATAATTCCACTCTTAGGTAGATTCCCAAGCAACATGGAGCCGTGACGCAAAAAGATATATGTACACCAACGTTAACAGCAGCACTAGTCACAACAGCTTAAAGGCAGAAACAATACAAATGTCCATCAGCAAATGAATTCCGTAGGTAAACAAAATGTGGTATGTGCATACAATGGAATATTACTCAGTCATGAAGAGAAGTAACATGCTGATGTGTGCTGTGACGTGGGTGAACCTTGAAAACATTATGCTGAGTAAAGTAAGTCAATGACAAAACTATAAATATTGTATGATCTCACTAATATGAAACACCTAGAATAGGTAAATAAGTAGAGATCAGAGTTTAATAGTGGTTACCAGGGGTAGGAGGGTTAGGGAAGGGGAATTATTGTTTAGGAAGTTTATAAATAGAAATAATAAACAGAAACACAATAGTTTCTATTTATAGTGATGGAAAGTTTGGCAGTGGATATTGGTAATGGTGGCACAGCATGACTGATATAACTGGTGTCACGAAATTGTTCAAGTGAAAAATGTTGAATTGGCAAGTGTTATGCTATCTATATATTTACAACAAAAAAACTTTAAAAGTTATGACATATGAAATAATTGAAAACTTGAACTCTGGTTCAGTATTTCATCTTAAGGAATTACTGTTAGTTTTTGTTTGTTTTGATCTGACAATAGGGTTGTAGTTTTCTAAAAATAATCCTTATCTTTTAGAAAGACATAGTAAAATATATATGGTAAATATACGATGTTGGGGATTTGCTTTAAAATAAAATAAGGGGAGGAAATGGAAGAGTATAGATGAAATAAGACTGACTCTGAGTCGATAATTGTTGAAGCTTGGTGATGAGAAAGTAAAAAATTGCTCAGAAAAAATATATTAATAAGACTGAAAAGAATTTCATCACTGGAACTCAAGCAGAATTTGCATTTTTCTTAAAAAAGAAGTTTCATCTTTGAAGCTTCTTTTGCAGCAAATTTGCCCAATGCAGTGCGTCTTTTGATTTCTTGACTGCTGTTTCCATGGCTGTTGATTGAAGAACAAATTTTACATGAAATCCTTGACAACTTCAAACTTTTCTTTATCATCATGTGGCTTATTGGTCCAGTTGTGAGAATTTTTGTTTTCCTTATGTTGAGGTGTAATCCACACTGAAGGCTGTGGTCTTTGATCTTCATCAGTAAGTGCTTCAAGTCTTCTTCACTTTCAGCAAGCAAGGTTGTGTCATCTGCATAATGCAAGTTGTTAATGAGCCTGTCTCCAATCCTGATGCCACATTCTTCTTCATATAGTCCAGCTTCTTGGATTATTTGTTCAGCATACAGATTGAATAAGTATGGTGAAAGGATACAACCCAGACATACACCTTTCTTGACTTTAAACCGCAGTATCCTCTTGTTCTATTCAAACAACTGCCTCTAAGTACAGGTTCTGCATGAGCACAATTAAGTGTTCTGGAATTCCCATTCTTCTCAATATTATCCATAATTTGTTGTGATCCACACAGTCGAATGTCTTTGCATAGTCAATAAAACACAGATAAACATCTTTTTGTGTTCTCTGCTTTCAGCCATGATCCAGCTGACATCAGCAATGATATCCCTCATTCCACGTCTTCTTCTGACTCCAGCTTGAATTTCTGGCAGTTCACTGTCTATGTACTGCTGCAGCCACTTTTGAATGATCTTCAGCAAAATCTTATTTGCATGTGATATTAATGATATTGTTTGATTATTTCCACATTCGGTTGAATCTCTTATCTTTGGAATGGGTACAAATATGGATCTCTTCCAGAAAGTTGGCCAGGTAGCTGTCTTCCATATTTCTTGGTATAGACGAGTGAACACTTCCAGCACTGCATCCGATTGTTGAAACATCTATTGGTATTCCATCAATTCCTGGATCCCTGTTTTTTGCCAATGCCTTCAGTGCAGCTTGGACTTCTTCCTTCGGTAGCATCAGCTCCTGACCATATGCTACCTCCTGAAATGGTTAAACATAGACCAATTCTTTTTGGTACAGTGACTCTGTGTATTCCTTCAATTTTCTTTTGATGCTTCCTGCATCATTTAGTATTTTCCTGTAGAATCCTTCAATACTGCAACTACGGTCTTGAATGTTTTCTTCAATTCTTCTCAGGTTGAGAAATGCTGAGTGCGTTCTTCCCTTTTGGTTTTCTAACTTCAGGTCTCTGCACATTTCATTGTAATACTTTGTCTTCTCGAGCTGCCCTTTGAAAGCTGTTTGGTTCTTCAACTTCATCACCTCTTCCTTTCTCTTTTGTGGCACAGTGGTTAAGAGTCACAACTGCTAATTGAAAGATTGCAGTTCAAATCCACCAGCTGCTTCTTGGAAACCCTATGGGGCAGTTCTACTCTGTCCTATAGGGTTGCTATGAGTTGGAATTGACTTGATGGCAATGGTTTGGTTTTTTTTGTTTGTTTGTTTTTGTTTTGGTTCCTCTTGTCTTAGCTACTCTATGTTCAGAACAAGTGTCAGAGGCTCTTCTGACATCCATTTTGGTCTTTTCTTTCTTTCCTGTCTTTTTAATGACCTCTTGCTTTCTTCATGTATGATGTCCTTGACATCATTCCACAACTCATCTGGTCATTAGTGTTCAATGTGTTAAATCTGTTCTTGAGATGGTCTCTAAATTCAGTTGGGATATACTCAAAGTTGTACTTTGGCTTTCCTGGATTTGTTCTAATTTTCTTCAACTTCAACTTGAACTTTCATGTGAGTAATTAATGCTCTGTTCTGCAGTCGGCCCCTGGCCTTGTTCTGACTGATGATATGGAGCTTTTCCATCGTCTCTTTGCACAGATGTAGTCAATTCGATTCCTTGTATTCCATCTGGTAAGATTCACGCATGTAGTCGCTGTTTATTATTATTCTCATATATGTGAACATATATGCAGCACATACAAACATGTATATGCATATACCTCGAAATACACCTACACATACAGGTGCATTTACTTGCCTATGCCTTTCTATACACACATACGCTTCCATATCTATTTATGTAACCACACACGTTTTTTGGTTGTTTTTACTGTTGTGCAAAATTGTATGTTACAGCATGTACTGAAACTGACACTTTTTATTGTGCACTTTTTAATGTCTTTACTTACCTTGGTCAGGTTGTGCTGACTTTACCTGTATTTGGTCTTCCCTATTCCATCGCCAAAAATAACAGTGTTTACTATCTAGAAAGTGATTCGCCTTCCCTCTCACTCCCATCCCTGGTAACATCAAATAACTTTCCTTTGTCTGTGCATGTATCTATTCTTGACTTTTAATAATAGTGGGACCATACACAATATTTGCCTTTTTGTGATTGACTTATTTCACACAGCATACTGTTGTCTAGATTCGTCCATGTTATGTTTCACAGACTCCTCATTATTCTTTATACCCATGTAGAATTCCATGGTATGTGTGTACCACTATTTGTTTATCCATTCATTTGTTGATGGGCCCTTAGGTTATTTCCATCTTCTTGCTATTGTTAATAATGCTGCAATGAACATAGATGTGCATATGTCTATTGGTGTCACTGGTCTTATATCTCTAGGATAGATACCTACAAGTGGGATTGCTGGATATAAGGTATTTCCAACTTTTTGAGGAAGTGCCATATTGTATTCCATGGTGGTTGTGCCATTTTACAATCCCACCAGCTATATATAAGAGTTTGAATACCCCTACAACCTTGCCAGCATTTGTTGTTTTCTGTGTTTTTGATCATTGCTATTTTTCAGGTCTTAGATGATATCTCATTGTAGGTTTTTTTTCCCTCTTAATTTTATTTATTTTATTGTTGTTGAGAATATACATATACCAATTCAACGGTGTTTACATGTACAATTTAGTGACATTGGTTACATTCTTTGAGTTGTACAACCATTCTCGCCCTCCTTTTTTCTGGGTTGTTCCTCCCTCTTTAACATAAATTCACTGCTCCCTAAGTTTCCTATCTAATCTTTCAAGCTGTTGTTGTCAATTTGGTATCTCTCTGTAGTTTTGATTTGCATCTTTCTAATGTCTAATGATCATGAGCCTCTTTTCGTGTATTTGTCGGCTGTCTGAAGGTCACGTTTAGTGAAGTGTCTGTTCGTGGCCTTTGCCCATTTTTCGATTGGATTATTTATCTTTTTGCTTTTGAGTTGTTGAAGTTTTTTATGTATTTTAGAGATTAGATTCTTATCAGATATGTCTTTGCCAAAGATTTTTTTCCCAGTGTGTAAATTTGCTTTTGATAAGCATAATTATTTAATTTTTAGGAGGTCTGAGTAATCTAACTTATCGTCTGTCATTTGTGCATTTTTAGTTTTGTTTGATAGGCTATTTATACCAAAGATTAGGTCCCCTAGATTTGACCTTATTTTTTTTTTATCTTCCAGAAACTTTATAGCTTTAGATTTAATATTTAGGTCTTTGACCTATTTTGAGTTAGTTTTGTGCATGTTGTGAGGTATTAAGACAGGGGACAGAGAGGCCCCCAAATCTGCAAATCACATAAACAAATTAAAGTAACAAAGTAAAAGTAAATGGGCCAGGGCGCAGAAACAAAGCCATTCCCCAGAACAATGGGGCAGGGTATCAGAAAACAGCCCAGAAACTCCCTTAAAGTTTTCTTTCAGAAGCAGCTGGATGAAACTGTTACTGGAGAATGGCCTTCGTCCTTGTCTTCGGTGTAGGAAAGAATTCAAACACTGAGACAAATAGTGCCAAGCGAGCAGAGGTTTATTAGCAAGCAGAGGGTTAGTAGTAAAAGAACACTTGACTAGGAAGTGTCAAGCGGGCTACTCAGATACAGAGAGAATCTGAGAGCCCCGATAGCCATTTTCTTAGGGTTTTATGGTCCTTTTGTATTTTGATCTGTCTCTATTAACATTTAAAAGCCAGGACGAGACCCCCCTATGAAGACTATTTCCTTGGCTTAAGGTTTAATTACCAAGCTAGAGATCTTATCACGTTAGGGACTTTATCAAGTTAAGGGCTTTATCAAATCAAAGACCCCTGTGAAGATCATTTCCTTGGCTTAAAGTTTAACTATGTAGGGACCATCTTACTGAGGAATGTCACCAACCCCTGTCTCTTCCTTTGTTGGGATTGTCTTATTGAGGAATGTCACCATCCCCCGCCTCTTCCTCTTCCCTAGTGCAAGCTCTTCCCCTTCCCCTTACAAAACCAGACCCAGGGACATGTGCAGGACATCCACCTGTGACCACTGTGTGACCTTCCACCAGGGGCAGTGAGGGGCTGGAGCTGCAGCTGGGGAATCAAACTCAGGGAACCAGTAACTGTGCAGGTGTGACACCCCATACTAAGTCCTGCTATGGATCCCAGAAGCCTCCGAGACAGAGCCATCTTAAAAAGCTACTGTGTGCAGCACACCTTAGTTAACCCATCCCCACCTAAAATGGGCCACTTGCTGGAAAACCACGTCTATGACTCTCAATAAACATGAATCTCCCCCCCCAACCCACTCAAGAATTTTTTAAAAACTCATGAAAGTCCTTTGTTCTGGGAGACAGGGGTAGGCGTTGCCTGCGCCCTTCTCCTCTCTGCTTGCAAGCCTCTTTTAATAAAGCTTTGCTCGTGTGGAAAATTCTCCGTGCCTTACCTGTTCATTATTGACCAGTGAGAGGCAAGAACCTTATTTAATTAAAGGCATAGAGGCACCGGCAACAGTGTGGATCCTGATTTATTTTTCTGCATATTGATGCCCACTTTTATCAACACCATTTGTTAAAGAGGCTAGTTCTTCCCTATTAAACATATTTTTAACCTTTGTCAAAGATCAGAAGCCACAGATGGATGGATTTACTTCTGAATTTTCAATTCTATTCCATTGGTTTTTGTATCTGACATTGTATAAATACCAGGCTGTTTTCATTACACTGGCTGTATAGTAAGTTAGAGATTAGGAAGCGTGAGGTGTCCTACTTTGTTCTTCTTCAATATTGCTCCCACGTGTCTGTCAGTTTGTCGTACTGTGGGGGCTTGTGTGTTGCTGTGATGCTGGAAGCTATGCCACTGGTATTCAGATACCAGTAGGGTTACCCATGGAGGACAGGTTTCAGCTGAGCTTCCAGACTAAGATAGACTAGGAAGAAGGACCTGGCAGTCTACTTCTGAAAAGCATTAGCCAGTGAAAACCTTATGAATAGCAGTGGAACATTGTCTGATATAGTGCTGGAAGATGAGCACCCCAGGTTGGAAGGCACTCAAAAGATGACTGGGGAAGAGCTGCCTCCTCAAAGTTGACCTTAATGACGTGGATGGACTAAAGCTTTAGGGACCTTCATTTGCTGATGTGGCACGGCTCAAAATGAGAAGAAATAGCTGCAAACATCCATTAATAATTGGAACCTGGGATGTACGAAGTATGAATCTAGGAAAATGGGAAATGATCAAAAATGAAATAGAACACATAAACATCAATATCCTAGGCATTAGTGTGCTGAAATGGACTGGTATCCGCCATTTTGAATCAGACAACGATATAGTCTACGATGCTGGGAATGACAACTCGAAGAGGAATGGTGTTGCATTCATCATCAAAAAGAACATTTCAAGATCTATCCTGAAGTACAACGCTGTCAGTGATAGGCTAATGTCCATACGCCTACAAGGAAGACCAGTTAATAAGTCTATTATTCAAATTTAGGCAACAACCACTAGGGCCAAAGATGAAGAAACAGAAGATTTTTATCAGCTGCTGCAGTCTGAAATGGATCAAACATGCAATCAAGATGCATTGATAATTACTGGCGATTGGAATGAAAAAGTTGGAAACAACAAAGAAGGATCAGTAGTTGGAAAATATGGCCTTGGTGATACAAACAATGCCGGAGATCGAATGATAGAATTTTGCAAGACCAACGACTTCTTCATTGCAAATACCTTCTTTCACCAACATAAACAGCGACTATACACATGGACCTTGACAGATGGAACATGTAGAAATCAAATTGACTACATCTGTGGAAAGAGATGATGGAAAAGCTCAGTATCATCAGTCAGAACAAGGCCAGGGGCCGACTGTGGAACAGACCATCAATTGCTCCTATGCAAGTTCAAGCTGAAACTGAAGAAAATCAGAGCAAGTCCACGAGAGCCAAAATGAGAACTTGAGTATATCCCACCTGAATTTAGAGACCATCTGAAGAATAGATTTGACTCATTGAACACTAGTGACCGAAGACCAGACGAGTTGTGGAATGACATCAAGGACATCACCCAGGAAGAAAGGAAGAGGTCACTGAAAAGATAGGAAAGAAAGAAAAGACCAAGATGGATGTCAGTGGAGGCTCTGAAACTTGCTCTTGAGCATTGCGCAGCTAAAGCAAAAGGAAGAATTGATGAAGTAAAAGAATTGAACAGAAGATTTCAAAGGGCCTCTCAAGAAGACAAAGTAAAGTATTATAATGACATGTGCAAAGAGCTGGAGATGGAAAACCAAAAGGGAAGAACATACTCGGTGTTTCTCAAGCTGAAAGAACTGAAGAAAAAATTCAAGCCTCGAGTTGTAATAGTAAAGGATTCCATGGGGAAAATATTAAATGATGCAGGAAGCATCAAAAGAAGATGGAAGGAATACACAGAGTCATTATACCAAAAAGAATTAGTAGATATTCAACCATTTCAAGAGGTGGCATATGATCAGGAACCGATGGTACTGAAGGAGGAAGTCCAAGCTACTCTGAAGGCATTGGCGAAAAACAAGGCTGCAGGAACTGATGGAATATCAATTCAGATGTTTCAACAAACAGATGCAGCGCTGGAGGTGCTCACTCGTCTATGCCAAGAAATATGGAAGACAGCTTCCTGGCCAACTGATTGGAAGAGATCCATCTGTATGCCTATCCCCAAGAAAGGTGATCCAACTGAATGTGGAAATTACAGAAGAATATCATTAATATCACACGCAAGCAAAATTCTGCTGAAGATCATTCAAAAATGGCTGCAGCAGTATATCGACAGGGAATTGCCAGAAATTCAGGCCAGTTTCAGAAGGGGACATGGAACCAGGGATATCATTGCTGATGTCAGATGGATCCTGGCTGAAAGCAGAGAATACCAGAAGGATGTTTACCTGTGTTTTATTGACTATGCAAAGGCATTCGACTGTGTGGATCATAATAAACTATGGACAACATTGCAAAGAACTGGAATTCCAGAACACTTAATTGTGCTCCTGAGGAACCTTTACATAGATCAAGAGGCAGTTGTTCGGACAGAACAAGGGGATACTGATTGGTTTAAAGTCAGGAAAGGTGTGCATCAGGGTTGTATTCTTTCACCATAACTATTTAATCTGTATGCTGAACAAATAATCTGAGAAGCTGGACTATATGAAGAAGAACGGGGCATCAGGATTGGAGGAAGGCTCACTAACAACCTGCGTTATGCAGATGACACAACCTTGCTTGCTGAAAGTGAAGAGCACTTGAAGCACTTACCAATGAAGATCAAAGACCACAGCCTTCAGTATGGATTGCACCTCAACATAAAGAAAACAAAAATCCTCACAACTGGACCAAAGAGCAACAACATGATAAACGGAGAAAAGATTGAAGTTGTCAAGGATTTCATTTTACTTGGATCCACAATCAACAGCCATGGAAGCAGCAGTCAAGAAATCAAAAGATGCATTGCATTGGGTAAATCTGCTGCAAAGGACCTCTTCAAAGTGTTGAAGAGCAAAGATGTCACCCTGAAGACTAAGGTGCGCCTCACCCAAGCCATGGTATTTTCAATTGCATCATATGCATGTGAAAGCTGGACAGTGAATAAGGAAGACCGAAGAATAGTTGATGCGTTTGAATTGTGGTGTTGGCGAAGAATATTGAATATACCATGGATTGCCAAAAGAATGAACAAATCTGTCCTGGAAGAAGTGTGGCCAGAATGCTCCTTAGAGGCAAGGATGGCGAGACTGCATCTTACATACTTTGGACGTGTAGTCAGGTGGGATCAGTCCCTGGAGAAGAACATAATGCTGGGCAGAGTACAGGGTCAGCGGAAAAGAGGAAGACCCTCAACGAGGTGGACTGACACAGTGGCTGCAACAATGAGCTCAAGAATAACAATGATTTTAAGGATGGTGCAGGACCAGGCAGTGTTTCATTCTGTTGTGCATAGGGTCGCTATGAGTCAGAACTGACTCGAGGGCACCTAACAACAACAACAACATTGTTTTCTTGATTTCCTTTTCAGAATCTGTACCCTGCCACTTTGCTGAATCCTTCTATTAGTTCCAGTAAACTTCTTGTGAAGTCTTTGGTATTTTCTACGTGTAGAATCATATCATCTGCAAATAACAATAGTTATACTTCTTCCTTTACAATTTGGATACACTTTATTTTCCTTTCTTGTCTTATTGCTCTAGCTAGCACTTCCTGTAAAATATTGAATAAGAGTGATGATAAAGTACATCCTTATCTTGTTCCCTTTCTCATGGGAAATGCTCTCAATTTTTCTCTGTTGAGAGTAACGTTGGCTGTTGTTTTTGAATACCCTGCTGCCATCCTTAATTATGTTGAGGAATTTTCCTTCTATTCCTATTTTGCCAAAAGTTTTTTTGAGGAAAGGGTGTTGGATTTTATCAAATGCTTTTTCTGTGTTGATTGAGATGGTCATATAAATCTTTTCTTTAGTTTTATTTATGTGGTGAATTTCATTAACTTTCTGAATATTGAACCATCCTTGCATCCCTAGTATGAATTTCATTTGATCATGATTTTTTATTTTTTCTTTCTTCTTTTTTTTTTTTATATGCTGTTTTTTTTTTGGCTAGAATTGTGTTGAGAATTTTTACTTCTATATTAAATGAGGGATATCGGTCTGTAATTTTTTTTTTAGTGGTGCCTTCCCCTGGCTTTGGTGTCAGGGGTATGCTGGCTTCATAGAATGGATTTGGGAGTATTCCTTCCTTTTTTATGTTCTGGAATAGTCTGAGTAGATTTGGTGTCAACTCTTCTCTGAAGGTTTGGTAAAATTCTTCAGTGCAGCCATGTGAGCCAGGGCTTTTTTTTTTTTAATGACCTTTTCAATTTCTTCTTTTGTTATAGGTCTGTTCAAATTTTCTTCTTCTATTTGTGTTAATTTAGATAGGTAGTGTGATTCTAGAAATTTGTCCATTTCTTCTAGGTTTTCAAATATGTTGGACAGAAAGGGCCACATAAACCAGAGACCGCATTAGCCTGAGACCAGAAGAACTAGATGGTGCCCAGCTACAACTGATGACTGCCCTGATAGGGAACACAACAGAGAACCCCTGAGTGAGCAGAAAACAGTGGGATGCAGACCCAAAATTCTTATAAAAAGGCCAGACTTAATGGTCTGACTGAGACTAGAAGGACCCCAGTGGTCATGGCCCCCAGACCTTCTGTTGGCCCAGGAGAGGAACCATTCCCAAAGCAAACTCTTCAGACAGAGATTGGACTGGACAATGGGTTGGAGAGGGATGCTGGTGAGGAGTCAGCTTCTTGGATCAGGTGGACACTTGAGACTATGTTGGCATCTCCTCCCTGGAGGGGAGATGATGAGAGGGTAGAGGGGATTAGACGCTGGTGAAATGGACACGAAAAGAGAGAGTGGAGGGACGGAGTGTGCTCTCTCATTAGGGGGAGAGCAACTGGGAGTATGTAGCAAGGTGTATTTAAGTTTTTATGTGAGATACTGACTTGATTGGTAAACTTTCACTTAAAGCACAATAAAAAATTTTTTTTTTAATTTGTTGGAGTACTATTTTTCATAATATTCTGTTTGATCCTTTTTATCTCACTTGATTCATTGTAATGTCACCCATCTCATTTCTTACTTTAGTTATTTGCATCTTCTCACTTTTCCCTTTGTCAGTTTGGCGACTGGTTTTCAATTTTATTGATCCACTCAAAGAACCAGCTTCTAGTCTTGTTGATTCTATTGTTTTTCTGTTTTCTAGTTAATTTATTTCTGCTCTGATCTTTGTAATTTCCTTTATTCTGGTGACCACGGACTTGCTGCTCATTTTCTATTCAAGTTGTAGGGTTAAACTATTGATTTTGGCTCTTCTTTTTTGATGTGTGCATTTATTGCTATAAATTCTCCTCTAAGCACGGATTTTGCTGTGCCTCAAAGGTTTTGGTATGTTCTGTTCTCATTTTCATTTGATTCTAAGAATTTTTTAATTTCTTTTTTATTTTCTTCCATAACCCAGCAGTTTTTAAGTAAGGTGTTATTCGGTTTCCATGTGCTTATTTTTTTCCTTGTTCTTTCTGTTATTGATTTCTAGTTTTACAGCTATTATCAGATAAGATGATATGTATTATTTCATTATTTTTTAATTTATTGAGTTTTGCTTTGTGGCCTAAAACATGGTCTATTTTGGAGAATGATCCATGTGCTCTGGAGAAGAATGTGTACTATGCTGCTTTTGGGTGGTGTGTTCTATACATGTTTATGAGGTCAAATTGATTATGTTATTTAGATCTTCTGTATCTTTGTTGAGTTTTTCTCTAGTTGTTCTGTCATCAAAAGTGCTGTGTTAAAGTCTACTATTATTGTAGAAGTAACTATTTCTCTTTTCAATTCTGTTAGAGTTTGTTTTATGTATTTTGGAGCTCTGTCATTGGGTGTGTGAATATTATGGTTATGTTGTCTTCTTCAGTTGACTCTTTAATCATTGTATAATGCCCTTCCTTGTCTCTTATAATGGATTTTGACTTAAGGATCCAGTGAACTGGCCACCTTTTCATGGCCTGGCATCATCCAGATATTCTTACTCCTCTGTTTAAAAATTGAGTTGCTGCAGAGTTAATTCCAAAACATGGTGACCCCATGTGTGTCAGAATAGAACTGAGTTCCATAGGGTTTTCAATGGCTGATTTTTTAGAAGTAGATTGCCAGGCCTTTCTTTCAAAGTGTAGTAGCTAAAAGCATTAATCATGTGCACCACCCAGGGATTCCTCTCCTTACCCAG
The DNA here is from genome assembly GCF_024166365.1 of Elephas maximus indicus. Classification (NCBI taxonomy): domain Eukaryota; kingdom Metazoa; phylum Chordata; class Mammalia; order Proboscidea; family Elephantidae; genus Elephas; species Elephas maximus. Next base: position 46,271,496 of record NC_064823.1, read on the forward strand.
TTTAAATCCCATGGCTAGTGTCTTAGTTTCCTAGGGCTGCCCAGGGCTTCAAACCAGTTTGTTCCGTTTTGATTCCAACCCCTGCTGAGAATTTGCATTTCCATCACAGATATACTGAATCCGAATCTACATTTTAACAAGATCCCCACATGATTCTTACATAAAACTTCCTGGGAACTTGTTAGAAATGCAAATTCTCAGCAGGGGTTGGAATCAAAACAAATGGGTTCAAAGCTTGGAGGCCGTCGTAACAAAATATCACCAAGTCAATGTGTTTAAAGAACAGAAATTTATTTTCTCCCAGGTTTAAAGGCTAAAAAATCAAAACCAGGCTCTTGGCTGTGTCTGTTCTTAGTTTCTGGTGTCTGCAGCAATCCTTGGGGTTCCTTTGTTACTTATAGATGTATCTGCCTTCATCATCACATAGTGTCTCCCCCTATATGTCTGTCTGGATGTCTGTTTTCCCTTTTTATAAGACACCGCTCAGAAGTGATTAGGTTTAGGACCCACCCTACAGTGGCATGATCTCATTAACATAATAAAAGAAAACCGTTATTTCCAGTAGGGTCATACTTACAGTTACAGGAATAAAGACTTCAACACTTATTTTGGGGGGACACAACTCAATCCATAACAGTCAGGCATTCCAACCAGGTATACATGATGGACTCCATTGCCCTTATCTGCCTGTGTGGATGGTATTCACTTGGCAGAAATGCAATCCTGGTTAAATCCAACTGTCTTCTCTGCATGTGCACTGTGCAGCTGAATATGGCTGAGAAAAATACATAGAAATGTTGACTGGTACCACTGTAAGTATGCCCTTAGTGCTGCCAACTTGTCAAACTGCACATCCCTGTTGTCATTCATCCTTCTACCTTCCTACACCTTTATTCTGTATCTTCTTTTCTCTTCTCAATCCCTCAATACCTTCTGTTTCATTCTGTTTCCCAGACCTTGCTTACTACTTCTCTGATACAACTGTGGCAGTCAGAAAAACATTTCTACAAACTTCCATCACCATATCTACTCACTCTACCTGGAAAACCAAAATGTTTATAACAGTGAAATCTGGAACCAGCCCAAATCATCACTAATAGATGACTGGATGAATAAAATGTGGTATCTTTCTATGACAGAAAACTCTATGGTAGTTAAAATGAACGAACTAGATTTGTATGAATTAATGTTAATAAATATCAAGAACACTTACGTTGAGTGCCAAAAATAGGTTTCCAAATATTAAGTACAGTATAATTCCTTTTGCATATATTTAAAAACCATACAAAGCAATAGTATTTAAAAAGCTTTGCTTGCCTACCTGGTAGATAATGATACTTGTTTCTGTATAAAAAGAGAGGGAATTGAGACTGGGAACTTCAGGTTGGTGTGTAATGATTTATTGCATTTAAATAATTTGTTAAATTTAAAATAAAGGAGATTTGTCACAAATTTGACAGAGAATGCTTAGACTCTGCTAAGCACTATACTGGGTAGAGATAGATTGGGATACAAAATAAATACAATCCTGCTTAAAGTTTAAAGGAAATAGAGACAAATTAATTGATAAACACAATACCATGCGATACATGCCAATACAGAGAAGTATACAGTATTTATGCAGGTACGTAAGAGGACCACTGTATTGGTTAGGACGCCTTCGGGGCTAAGTAACAGAAACTAGCTTAAACAATTAGAGAAATTTATTGGCTCAAATAACCGGTACGTTTAAAGTCACATGAAAATACGTTTGATTCAGCAGCTTAGAGAAAACCAAGAGCAAATTTCTTTCCCTCCCTGAGCACTGCAGTCCATGGAGGTCAGCTCAGCTTTGTTCTACTGTTGGCTGCCCCTTGTGGTACTAAATGGTAACCAAATTCTCAGGGTTATATGTTTTTTCCTGTTCATGAGCAGGACAGAGACACTCTGGAAGATTTTTTGGAATAAAGAGGAAGTGTCTTTCTTCAAAATCCTCCAGCAACTCTCTGTTTCACAGGCCTTTGTATCACTGTATTCTCAGCACCAGGCACAGTGGAGGCCCTCAACTAAAATCCACTAAATTGACATGCATCTCCACTGAGAATAAATTCACAAAACACTCACCAAGGATATCAAAAAGTCCAATGTTTGTAAGGAACAAAATACTTTGATCCTAATAAATATTACTAGGTATATATTAGTTTTTCACATATTTTCTTTTCTAAATCTGTACTACTATTCTTTTTCTGGAAGTAGCATATTGACCACTCAGATGTAGCTTTTTGAATATGTTTGTATTCTAAAAGCTATAATCCCAAATTATGTATTCTACTGTTATGTTACTTAAATTTGCATAATGATTTAATAGAAAATACAAATGTAAGAAGGATTATCTTCTCTTAAATAGTAAGTCATAATTAAATGAAAAAATGAAAGGAGGGAAATATGGATAAATATTTTTATAATTTCAGTTGATAAAATTCTACTTAGGCCTGAGACAAAAATCAGAAATTGTAAGAAAGATTAATTGCCTAAAAGTTTAAATATCTGTACAGAAAAATGTACTCTAAAAGTTGATATAGAAGCAACAACCTGGGAATTAGTATTTATAATACATATGATGGAAGGGTTAATTGTCATAAATTATAAGAAACACTAAAAATCAATATAAAATAACTAAATGTAATAAGAAAAGGGCAAAAACCATTAAACATAATTGACATTAAAAATGCAATTAATGAGCAAACATGAAAAGGTGCTCCAGTGATTGAAAACATACCATTATAGTTAATGGGAATGTAAATTAGTACATTATTGAAAGCAATTTGAAAATATTTATTTTAAATAAAACCAAATTCAACATTAAAATGTTAATTTCTTTAGATTCAGAAGTTCTAATTCTAAGAATTTTTCCTTTTGATATAGTTACACAAATGTAGAAAGATACATATTCATAGATATTCATTGCAACTTTGCTTACAGAGTAAAAAAAATTGGAAACCACCTAATTGTTCATCAGTTTCAAGCTGGTTAGAAAACATATAGCAGCAACCTATGCAATAGCATACAATTATTAAAATAATAAGTTATATCTATACATACCAGCAAGGAATGATAACTACTTAAACAATAAAAAGTATTGCCAAACTGTATATTACCTGATGACATTTTTGTAAAATATATGATATAGGTGTTCAAATATATATCAAAAAATCTAAGAGTGTACATCCAAGGAAAACTGTGGTTTTCTCTTGGGGGTAGGATTATGGAAAAGTAACATTTTCTACTTTGCACATTCTATATTGTTTAAACATTTTACAGTAGGCATATAGTACTTTTGTTATCAGAAAAATAGATAGCTTCACATATTTTAAATATACAATTTTATACATTTTAAATACATAATTTACCTGAAATTCACCTGACACTTCACTGACAGTTAAAAAAGCAATTCAGAATTGTTTAGAAAAGTTATTTCCATGGCAAGATGTTAGTAAACAATGGTAGAAACTTCAAATATAAGGATAAAGGCAATAGATATAGATTATTGAGAAATGGTAATTATTTGGGAAAGCTGAATGGCTGGAGAACATGACATTCTATGTAACATTGGTGCTCAGTACACCACCTTCACCTTTGTAGGGACAAAAATGCTTACTGCTGATTCTCAAAAATGCGTAAAAGGTCAGCACCAATCAGATGCTGTGGTTTTTGGATAATTACCAAATGACCCATATTTTTTACAACACACAAAAAGAAGTTGCCATGAGTCAGAATCGACTCAACAGCAACTAACAATAAGGACATACACAAACCAAATTCTTTGCTCTGGCCTTTGGACAAAAAGAAATGCTCTACATAAAGGTGGAGTGGGTATAGCAGAAAACTAGAACTAGCTGAGTACAAAAAAAAAAAAAAGGCCACCTTAATTCTTTTTGTTTCCTCTTTAACCAATTTAATTCTATGTCTGCAACATCCAATTGTACTGTCTAGTGCTGAGAATTTAGAGATAAATAATATGTGAGCACGCCTTCAAGAAACTTGAATTCTAGCTGGGAAGTCAAACTTTTCATGAAGTTGCCCCCCAAAATGATATTGTACTTAATACAACAATTAGGCAGATCAATTACAGGAGTAAAATGGGGAGTCACCCTGAGTGAAGGGTGAGTCTGCAGGTAGCTCAGGTACAGAACTAGGCCACAGTGTGTGGTTGATGCTATAAACTTGCATGGACCCAGCCATTCTGACATAGCAGTAGATCTTTGGGGAACAATATTTGAACCTGTATATAAAACTAAAAATTGATAATTCAGGGGCCCAACATTGATCCTAATGGGGCCTGAGCATCAGAATGACCCGAGAAGGGCTTTCCATCAGTGTATGTCAAACTGAGAACATGTCTTCAAGTAGTGGCATCATGAGCTTATAAGAAGAAACAGCAGGAGTGGCTTGGGGTGTGGGCTAAATCTCTAGAGATTCTTGATAACTTGCGGTAAGAGAGGCCTCAAGAGAGACTATTGAAATCCCTCTAAGAAGGCATATAGAGACCTTGGGTATTGATTAGAAAAATAAAAACAATGTGACCATACGTGCAAATTGGTGTACAATTTCAGAAGGTTCATATAATGGCATCAGTAAACGGGCAGCTGGCAACTAAGAAAATAGTACCATTACCACCAGTTGATGCCAAATAGGCTCCAAGGTTTCTGGGTAGGTTCCAACTGCCAACCTTCTGGTTAGCAGCCAAAGCATTAACTGTTAGCACAACCTAGGGACTCCTAAGGAGATAGTAGTGGATTGAAAAGAATTTTGGACCAGGAGTGGGGACATTTGGAATTGAATGTTGCTTTTTTCATTATTAAAAGGTCTCCGGGTAGGCAAAGACCTTTTTTCATTATTAAAAGGTCTCTGGGTAGGCAAAGGAAACCCTGGTGCCATAGTGGTTAAGTGCTACGGATGCTAACCAAGAGGTTGGCAGTTTGAATCCACCAGGCGCTCCTTGGAAATTCTATGGGGCAGTTCTACTCTGTCCTATAGGGTCGCTGTAAGTTGGAATCAACTCTACGGCAGTGGGTTTGGTTTTTTTTTTTTGGTTTGGGGTAGGCAAATGATTTGCACTAGGCTACTAACCTAAAGGTTGCAAGTTCAAACCCACCCAGCAGAGGCACAGAAGAAAGGCCTGGCAATCTTCTTGCTTAAAAATTACAGTCAAGAAAATTCCATGGAGAAGTTCTACTCTGTAACACACTGGGTTGCCGTGAGTCAGAATCTATGCCACGGCAATGAGTTTTTTATCGTTTGTTGTTTGTTTTCTTCATTATTACTATGCCAATTTTAAAGATGAAAGAATAGAAGTGCAAGGAGTTAAGTAAGCCATCCAAATATACCCAGCTTCTGAGTGACAGGAACAGGTTTGAAACCTGAAGTGCTGAATAACTCAGTTGACGTTTCTCACTATATATATCCAACTGCCTTCTTGATACCTCCTTTTGAAGTTTAATAGGCATCTTAAACTGGACTGGACAAAATAGCTTTTTATTTCTCTGCCTGCCCTCCAAATATACTCCCCACAGACCTTCTCATATTCAAATATGGCATCACCCTATCCATCCAGTTACTTAGCTTCCAAACCAAGAGACATCCTTGATTCCTCTTTTTATCATACAACTTCATCCCATTCATCAGTAGCTTCTATAAGCTCTACCTCCAAAACATACCCTGCCATTAACATCGCTCATCCATCACTTATTGCACTAACTATGGCGATAGCTACTAGATTGATCTTCCAACAGAAAAACAAAACAAAACAAACAAAAAACACCCTTTTTCCCATAGCGTTTCCAAGGAGTGGCAGTTGGATTTGAACTGCTGACCTTTTGGTTAGCACCCAAGCTTTTAACCACTCCAGCACCAGGGCTGCCTTCTAGCAGAACAAGTCTTCAAACAATTCATATCACGTGCTCCTGGGAACTTTTGTCTCTTTAATAGTCCTTCCTTCACACAGAAGCCAAAGTGAGCTTTCAAAAGTGTGATTTGGATCATGTTATTCCTCAATTTAAATTCACCCAATACCTTCCCATTACAACCAGAAAAAAGCCCACTGTCCTTACCACCGTCCACAATTCTTACCTGACAACCATTGCCCACTTCTTTGTCCTCATCCCCCTCTCTCATTCCCTTTGTTCCCTCCTCTCCAGATACATTGACCATTTTGCCTCTAGAGCACATAAGCTCCTTTTCATTTAGGGCCGTGGAATTTTCTTCTCTTTCTGCCTTGGAATGTTCTTCCCCCAGATATCCACATGGCTGCCTCCTCAAGGAGTCTAAGTTCAAATGTAACTGCAAAGAGGCAAGTACTGCAGTTAAAGCAACTCACTCACTCACTCCGAAGTACAGTTCCACATATTGTCATCTTCTTAGCATTTATTGCTTTTTGATATCCTTATAGTAGATTAAAAGCTCATTGAAGGTGTGGACTTTGTTTTGTACACTTCAGTATCTCCACCGCCTAAAATGGCATCTATACATATTTGATGTTCAATAAATATTTGTTAATTGGTTATATACATCTTTCAAAAGTTTTTCAGAATTAATGAACAAACTAGTGAAATAGAACATTCCCTTCCTAAATAATGGTAAATAGTGATAACACTTTTGCTGAACTACATTTTTGGGTATTCTACTTAGATTGCTTATAATTGTTCAAAACAGGGGGTGGGTTGGACCTATGGGGATGCACGGTAATATATTCCTCTGGTTGCCTCTTAGATTATAACCATTTTGCCACTTATATCTTGTGATAATTATAAAGTCAAACATTATGAAGAATAAGTCATAATTATATAGACAAATTTAACTCATTAAAAGATCAGGACATTTCATTTCACTTCAAAGTCAGACCCAAAACACTAAAACTGTCTGAAATTATTGCCTGTGATTCCGAGTAAAATACTATGTTTACATATTATAACAATTTACTGAAGAAGTTAGTAATTTTCTCTTCATTCCATTCTCTTAAGGGGTTAAGCTGAGTAAGAAGTTGCTAATTTTATTACTTTACTAAATAGAAACTAAAGAAATGGAATTCTTTGCAGCAATTATTACTGTTGTGAATTAAACAAGCTCGTATCTTCACCACAGGACCAATAAACAACGTCATGATAGATGGAGGAAAAACTGAAGTCAACAATTCCATTTACTTGGATCAACAATCAATGTCCATGGAACAGCAGTAAAGAAATCAAGCAACACATTATATTGGAAAACTCTGCTGCTAAAGGCCTCTTTAAAGTTTTAAAAAGCAAAAACATCACTTTGATGACTAAAATGTGCCTGACCCAAGTCATGGTCTTTTCAGTTGCCTCATACACATGCAAAAGCTGGACACTGAAAAAGGAAAAGAAGAAAAATTGATGCATTCTAATTGTATTGTTAGCAAAGAATATTGAGTATATTGTGGACTGACAGAAGAATGACAAATCAGTCTTAGAAAAAATACAACTAGAATGTTCCTTAGAAGCAAGGATGGCAAGACTTTGTCTTGCTTACTTTGGACATGTCATCAGGAAAATTAATCACTAGTAAAGGACATCATGGTTGGTAGAGTGTCAGCAAAGGGTAAAGAGGTCCTTGATGAGATGGATTGATACAGTGGCCAAAATAATGGACTCAAACATAGCAATAATCATGAAGATGGCTCAGGACTGGGCAACATTTTGTTGTGTTATACATAAATTCACCATGAGTCGGAGCTGACTGGACGGCAATAATAGCCCCTTTAGATTTTTAAGATACTCTCTTGACCTAGGAGTTAACCACCCGTTCAAAGATTTTCAAATATGAAAAAGCTTTAAAGGATGCTGAAATCTTTCTCAAATTGAAAAAAAGGGTAATCTGAGTCAAGCTGCTTGGGCTTGACTGCAGAAGAAAACTTCCAGTTGTACCAGCCATTTTTCTTCATGTGCTGCTAAAGGAAAGTCAGAATGGACCACTGGTACAAAATAAAAAATTACATACAATCTTTGTTCAGGTGCTTGAGAACTTCTAAAGGCTAATATCCTTGCTTTTTACTTTTAATTGTATAGACAAAAGGGAATTTCCCTCCTACTCTTGCATTTGGATTTCTCTGCCTGAAAAGAGAAAAGCACATAGACAAAAAACCAGAATGCTTCAAGAGCTCTAATAGAGCTCATATGCCAACACAGAACTCCATTCTCAGGATTTTATTCTGAAAAAAAAAAAAAAAATAGCCTTAGAAATGGGGAAAGTGCTATTACCCAATGATGTTCATTACATGTGTCTTAGATCTCTAGTGCTGCTATAATAGAAATACCACATGTGGTTGGCTTTAATAAACAGAAGTTTATTCTCTCACAGTCTAGTAGGCTAGAAGTCCAAATTCAGGCATTGGCTACAGGGGAAGACTTTCTCTGTTGGCTCTGGAAGAAGGTCCTTGTCATCAACCTTCCCCTGGTCTAGGAGCTTCTCAGTGCAGGGACCCTGCATCCAAAGGATGCGTGTACTCCTGGCTCTTCTTGCTTGGTGGTAATGAGGTTCCTATCCTCTCTGCTCACTTCTCTCTTTTATATCTCAAAGACAGTCACTCAAGATACAACCTAATCCTGTAGATTGAGTCCTGCCTCATTACCATACTTCCTCTAATCCTGCCCCGTTAACATCATAGAAGTTAGAACTTACAACACATAAAATAATCACATCAAATCACAAAATGGTGGACAACCACACAATACTGGGAATCATGGCCTAGCCAAGTTGACATACACTTTTGGGGTCACAATTCAACCCATAATAACCCTCAACATGATGGACTGACATAGTGGCTGCAACAATGAGTTCAAACATTGTGACAATTGTGAGGATAGCGCAGGACCGAGCAGTGTTCTGTTCTGTTGTGCACAGGGTATCTAAGAGTAAGAACCAACTTGACAACACTTAACAACAATAACAAGAACAACCAGCAAGTGTTAACATAAGATTTTATTATATTTTATTATTAGGTTTTTTATAATGCTTTCTTTTTTGTTGGTATCTGTTTCAAATGGCTGTGATCTTATAGTACTAATAATTTTTATCTTGCTTTTTTATCTAACATTATTAAAGAAGCAACTTTAATGTTTTTGCTTACTCTTTGTGGACAACAGCTTAAAAGTTATTTAGGAAATATTTATCTCTCTTTGTTTAGTCACTTTCACTTTTTTATAAGATATTTATGCTGTGTATATTTTTTGTTACATTTTAACCACTTTATTAAGGTATAATTGACATACAATAAACTGGAGTGTAGAATTTGATACATTTTTGTATACTTATATACCCATGAAACCATTATCACTAGCAAGGTAGTGAACATATCCTTCACTCCCAAAAGCTTTCTCAGGCGTCTTTGTAATTGCCCCCTTCTCACCCCTTTCCTTCCCAGGTAAACACTGATCTGCTTTCTGTCACTATAGATTAGTTTGTATTTTCTAGAGTTGTACACAAATGTGTTCATACAATGTGTACTCCTTTTATGTCTGACTTCTTTCATTCAGCATAATTATTTTGATTTTTAGCCAGGTAGGTAAGTATGTTGACAGTTTATTCCTTTTTTATTGCCGAATAATATTCCATTGTATAGATATACCACAATTTATTTATCTATTCATCCGCTGATGGACATTTGGATTCTTTCCAGTTTTTAGCTATTACAAAAAAAGTTAATATGAAAACTTGTGTACAAGACTTTGTGTGAACATCTGTTTTCATTCCTCTTGGGTAAATATGTATTTGTGGAAGAAAACATAGGAGATATTCCTTATGCCCTTGAGTTAGGCAAAGATTTCTTAGATACAACACAAAAAGCACAATTCTTGAAAAAAAAAGACAAATTGGACTTCAACAAAATTAAGAACTTATGCTCTGTCAGATACACTGTTAAGAGACTGAAAAGACAAGCCATGGAGTGGGAGATAATATTTGACAATTTGTATATCTCATAAAGGACTTGTATGTAGAACTCTCAAAGCTCAATAAAAAAAGATGTCCTTAAGTGGTACAAACAGAAAAGCACTTCACTGCTAACTGAAAGGTTGGCAGTTCAAGTCCACCCAGATGTACCTCTGAAGAAAGTCCTATTTACATCAGGAAAATCAGCAATTGTAAACTCTGCGGAGCACAGTTCTACTCTGACACACATGGAGTCACCATGATGTACATATCAGAGGCCTGCATAAGACTTCCTGTGATAACTGGGTCCCACTGATGAGCAAAGAAAAAAAAAGTCAATAATAAGAGACTTGATTTAAATATGAGAAAAGGATTTGAGCCAACACTTCAATAAAGAAGATACACAAATGGCAATTAAACACATGAAAAAGTGCTCACATTGCTAGTCATTAAGGAAATGCAAATTAAAACCACAGTGACATGCAACTACACTGTAACTGGAAGGGTTAACATTGGGAAAATTGAGCATACCAAGTGTTGGCAAGGATGTCTCTTCCAAATGTAAGTGATGGTGGCTAACACCCTTGCTATAGCAAGCTCTGAAAAATAGCCTCAGTTATCACTTGAGTGATCTTCATTTATTTCCACAGTGGACGTTTTTCTTCTTTTCATCTTGGCGATAGGATGAAGTAGCCATTTACTGAGAAGAAGAATGCTACTGGAATATGCTGAGGAAGGTGGAAGAGGGTATGATGGTTAAGGTTATGCGTCAACTTGGCTAGGTCACGATTCTCAGTGGTTTGGCAGATATTATGAAATCATCCTCTATCTTGTGATCTGATGTGAGTAACCAATCAGTTGAAAGGAGAATTTCCTTAGGGGTGTGGTCTGCATCCAATACACGTAGATGTTCTGGCAAAGCTCACCCTTTCTGGATTCTGAATCTGACTCATCATCCTCTGACTGCTGATTTATAACTCGGAAGTGTTTAGGTTTAGGACACACTTTACCTTGATATGGCCTCATAAACATAACAAAGAAAAAACCTATTTCTAAGCAGGATTACATTCACAGGTATAGGACACATATTTTGGGGGAATACAATTAAATTCATAATACCATCCTCTGCTTGTTTGCATGCACCCTTATAGTCTCTTCCTTAAACTGTCCTTAGTGATTCTGATTGAACCTGCCATCCATTTGCCACTGAAACCTTGACTATTTGCAACAGGAGAAAACAAATAAACTCTGAACATAGTATTTTAAAGTAGGTAGTTTACTATTCTTCAAAGTAAAAGAAGTCAGGGAAGTTGACTGTCCATGTCTAGTAAGATGGTTTTGACGTCATCAAAAGACTTTACCAAAAAAGTTAAAAGACAGACTACTGATCGGGAGAATATCTTCAGAAACCATATATCCAATAAGAATCTAATAACCAAAATATATATAAAACTTCAACACCTTAACAAGAAGAAAAATAACCCAATCATAAAATGGGCAAAGGACTTGAATAGGCATTTCACAAAAGGAGACATTCAAATGGCCAGCAAACACATGAAAAGATGTTTTGCATCATTAGCCATCAGACGGATGCAAATCAAAACAACGAGATACCATTTTAGTCACACTAGGATGGCTAAGATTAAAAAAAAGAAAAAGAAAATAACAAATATTGGTGAGGACATAGGGAAATTAGAACACTTATCCATTGCTTGTAGGAACGCAAAATGGTACAGTTATTGTGGAAAATGGTGTGGCGGTTCCTCAAAAACTAAAAATAAAACTACCCTATTGTTGTTGTTGTTGTTGTTTTTTTATTGTTGTTAGGTGCCGATGAGTCACGTCTGACTCATAGTGGCCCTACATAGAATAGAACGAAACACTGCCCGGTCCTGCACCATTCTCATGATCATTGTTATGCTTGAGTCTATTGTTGCAGCCACTGTGTCAATCCATCTGGCTGAGGATCTTCCTCTTTTTCACTAATCCTGTACTTTACCAAGGATGATGTCCTTCTCCGGGGACTGATCCCTCCTGATAACATGTCCAAAGTATGTAAGACATAGTCTCATCATCCTTGCTTCTAAGGAGCATTCTGGTTGTACTTCTTCTAAGAGAGATTTGTCCATCCTCTTGGCAGCCCATGGTACATTCAGTATTCTTCACCTATGCCACTATTCAAAGGTATCAATTCAATTCTCCTTTTAGGTATACACCCATAAGTCTTGAAAGCAGAGACTCAAACAGATACTTGTACACCAGTGTTAATTACAGCACTATTCACAATAACCAAAAGGTGAAAACAACTTAATTGCTCGTCAACAGATGAATGGATAAATAAAATGTGGTATATACATACAATGGAATACTACTCAGGCAGTAAGAGAAATGAAGTCTTGATACATGCTACAGTATGGAAGGAGCTTAATGTCTGAGTGAAATAAGTCAATCACAAAAGGACAAATATTGTATGACCTCACTTATATAAAAAGGACAAGGAAAGGCAAATGTATAAAGATCAAAATTTATTATTGCTTACTGGGGTGGGGCGGAGGGGAAAAGGTGGGAGGTGTTATTGCTTACGGTGTACCAAGTTTCAGTTTACAACCTGGAAAAATTGCACTGATTAAGGGTAGGGTTGCACAGCTGATTATTCTAAGCGCTGTTAATCAGCTGTTCATCTGTAAAAAGTTGAATTGGCAAAAGTTGTGTGATAAATATATTTGCAATAAAAAAAAGAGTAGCTGTTGAGGCTACTTATGTGCCACCAAATACCTCATGGAAGGTTTCTTGGCTTGGAGATTTAGGATCATGGTTTCTTAGGAAATCTCAATTAATTGCCCTAATTATATGTTTAATGCTTCTGTTCTACCTCCTAGTTCATTGTGTAGTGCCTGGGGTCTTAAAAGTTTGCCAGCGGTCATCCAAGGCACAACATTTGGTCTCTATTCACCTGGAGCAACAGAGGAAGAAGGAGAGTCAGGAACAGGAAGAGGAAATGAATGTGTGGCAAATTGCCTCCATGAACAACTGCCTCCATTGCCATGAGACCAAAACTGGATGGTGCCCAGCTAGCATTACTAAACCTTTTGATTAAAGATTCCACTGAGGAATCTTGATCAAAAAGGGGAAAATGTAGAATAGAATTTAAAATTCTCCTGGAATTCAGATTTTTGTATCCATGGAGGCTAGAGGAACCCCTGGAACTACTGCCCTGAGATAACCTTTAAACCCTTAACCAAAAATATCTCCTGAAGTCTCCTTAAAACAAAACATTAGTTTAGCTTGACTAGTAAAGAATGCTAGTCTTGAACTTTATGCTCTTTTAAGATCTCTCTATATGGCATCAAAGTGACAACAGCAACTTGAAAGATTAGATAAGAGACTTGGGAGGCAGTGAATTTATGTTAATGGGAGAAGAACAACTCAGAGAAGGAGGGTAAGTATGACTGCACAACTTGAATAACGTAAACAATGTCACTGAGTTGTATGCGTAGAAAGTGTTCAGTTGGTATATGTTGCTTTGCATATTTTCAACAACAAAAATAAATTATAAAAAAAGGATAAAGGTTCAAAATCAGTAACTTAACCTAACAGCTTGAACAAATAGAAACGGAAGAGCAAAAGAAGACCAGAGCTACCAGAAGAAAAGAAAGAATAAAGATCAAAGCAGAAACAAAAGAAATAGAAAACAGAAAAACAACAGAAAGAATCAATAAGACTAGAAGTTGGTTCTTTGAAAGGATCAAAAAAATTGACAAACCAGTGGCCAAACTGACAAAGAAAAAAAATGAGAAGGCAGAAATAACCAAAACGAGAAATGAAATTGGATACATTACAACAGATCTAACTGAGATAAAAAGGATCATAACAGAATATTATGAAAAATTTCACTCAAACAAATTTGAAAGCCTAGAAGGAATGGACAAATTCTGAGAAACACACTACATCCCTAAACTAACACAAATAGAGGTAGAACATCTAAATAGACCCATAACAAAAGATGAGGTTGAAATGTCATTAAACCCCACCGCACCTCCACCCCCCCAAAAAAAAGCCTTAGCCCAGATGGCTTCACTGGGGAATTTTACTAAACATTCAGAGAAGAGTTGACATCAATGCCACTCAAACTCTTCTAAAATATAGAAAAGGAAGGCATATTCCCTAACTCATTCTATGAACCCAGCATCATCCTGATATTAAAGCCAGGTAAAGATGTCACAAAAAATAAAATTACAGACTAATATCTCATGAATATAGACGCAAAAATTCTAGCAAACAGAATTCAAAAGCATATTAAGGAAATCATACATCATGGTCAAATTGGATTCATACCAGACATGCAAGGGTGATTTAACATAGAAAATCAATCAATATAATTCACCACATAAATAAAACAAAGGAAAAGAATCACATGATCAACTCAATTGATGCAGAAAGGCATTTGATAAAATCTAACACCCTTTCCGGATAAAAACTCTCAGTAAAACAGCAAATAGAAGGAAATTTCCTCAACATATATGCAAAACCAACAGGCAACGTTATTCTCACTGGAAAATGACTGAGAACCTTCCCTGGAGAATGGGAATGAGAAAACATGCTCATCCTCACCACTCTTACTCAATATTGGACTAAAAATTCTAACCAGAGGAATAAGGCAAGAAAGGGAAGCAAAGGGTATTCAAATTGGAAAGGAAGAAGTTGACACGACCCTATATATTCACAGATGACATGACCCTATATATAGAAGATCCCAAGATTTAACAAGAAAACTATTGGATCTAATAAAAGAATTCAGTAAAGCCATAGGGTATAAGATCAACACACAAAAATCAGTTGGGTTTCCTTACACTAACAAGGAGAACTCCGAAAAAGAAAGCAAGAAAACAATACCACTTACAATTGTCCTCAATATGATAAAATATCTAGGAATAATTTAACTAGGGATGTAAAAGACCTATACCGTGAAAACTATAAAACATTACTACAAGAAACTAAAAGAGACCTACTTAAATGGAAGACCATTTTGTGCTCATGGATTGGAAGACTTAACATTGTGAAAATGTCAATACTCCCTAAAGTGATCTATTGATGTATTGCAACACTGGTCCAAGTCCCAACAACATTCTTTACTGAATTGGAAAAACTAATCACCAACTTTATATGAAACGGAAAGAAGCCCTGAATAGCCAAAGCAATTTTGAAGAAGAACAAAGTAGGAGGCCTCACACTTCCCGACCTCAAAAAACACTATACAGCTGCAGTAATCAAAACAATCTGGTATTGGCTCAATGATAGATACATAGATCAATGGAATAAAATTGAGAACACAGAAATAAATCCACCCATTTGTGGGCAGCTGATTTTTTGACAAGGGGTCAAATTTCATTTAGTAGGGAAGAAACAGTCTCTTGAACAAATGGAGCTGGAAAAACTGGATATCCATTTGCAGAAAAATTAAACAGGATTTATACCTCAAACCATACACAAAAACTAAATCAAAATGGATCAAAGATCTAAATGTTAAAGCTAAAATTATAAAGTTCCTGGAAGATAACATAGGGACAAAACTATGGGACCTATTTTTTTTTTCCAAAAGTAGATCATTAAACACACAAACAAATGCCTGAAAAATAGAAGATAAATTAGATAACTGGAACCTCCTAAAGATTAAATAGTTATGCTCGTCGGAAGACGTTATCAAAAAAGTAAAAAGACAACCTATGGACTGGGAAAAAATGTTTGGGAATGACATATCCAATAAGGGTCTAATCTCTAAAATATATAGAAACTTCAACAACTTAACAACAAAAAGACAAACAATCCAGTTAAAAAAATGGGCAAAGAACATAAACAAACACTTCAGCAAAGAGGACATTCGAGCAGCCAACAAACACATGAAAAGATGCTCACAATCATTAGCTGTTCTAAACCCACTGCCGTCAGTCAATTCCAACTCACAGTGACTTATAGGACAGAGTAGAACTGCCCTATAGGGTCTCCAAGGCTGTAAACTTTTACAGAAGCAGACTGCCACATCTTCCTCCCATGGAGCAGCTGATGGGTTCGAACTGCCAACCTTTCTGTTAGTAGCTGAGTGCTTAACCACTGTGCCACCTGGGCTTCTTCAAGTAGCCATTGTAACTACAATGAGACACCATCTAACCCCTGCAAAAATGGCACTGATAAAAAACAAAAACAGAAAACAACAAATGTTGGCAAGGATGTGGAGACTGGAACCCTTATCCACTGCT
Organism: Elephas maximus indicus; assembly: GCF_024166365.1. Taxonomy (NCBI): domain Eukaryota; kingdom Metazoa; phylum Chordata; class Mammalia; order Proboscidea; family Elephantidae; genus Elephas; species Elephas maximus. Next base: position 46,287,674 of record NC_064823.1, read on the forward strand.
GTGGGATTGTAAAGGGTACAACAACTATGGAAAAATGGTACGGCACTTCCTCAAGAAGCTAGTAACAGAAATACCTTATGTTCCAGCAATTCCACTCCTAGGTATATACCCTATAGATCTAATAAAAGATACATGGACAGGCATATGCATATCTATGTTCATTGCAGCATTATTCACAATAGCAAAAAGATGGAAACAACCTAAGTGTCCATCAGTGGATGGATATACAAAATGTGGTATATACACACAATGGAGCACTACTCAATGATAAAGAACAATGATGAATCTGCAAAGCATCTCACAACATGGATGAATCTGGAGGGCATTATGCTGAGTGAAATAAGCCAATCACAAAAGGATAAATATTACATGAGACCACTACTATAAAAACTCAGGAAAAGATTTATGTACAAAAACAACAACAACAACAAATCTTTGATGGTTATGAGGGAGGTGGGGATGGAGAGCAAAAAACACTAAATAGACAATAGGTAAGTGATAACATGGGTGAAGGGTAAACTTGTAAATGGTACTGGGGAAGCCAGTATAACTTGTACAAAACAAGGTCATGGAAGTTCCATAGACACATCCAAACTCCCTGAGGGACCAAATTACTGTGCTGAGGGCTGTGGAGACCATGGTCTTGGGGAACCATGGTCTAGCTCAACCGATGTAACATAGTTTATAAAGAAAATGTTCTACATTCTACTTTGGTGAGTAGCATCTGGAGTCTTAAAAGCTTGTGAGCAGCCATCTAAGATACTCCACTGGTCTCAGCCCATCTGGAGCAAGGGAGAATGAAGAAAACCAAAGACACAAGGGAAAGGTTAGTCCAAAGGACTAACGGACCACAAGTACCACAGCTTCCACCAGACTGAGTCCAGCACAACTGGATGATGCCCGGTTACCACCTCTGACAGCTCTGACAGGGATCACAATAAAGGATCCCAGAGAGAGCTGGAGAAAAATATGGAACAAAATTCTAACTCACACACAAAAAGATCAGACTTACTGGTTTGACAGAGACTGGAGAAACTCCAAGAGTATGGCCCCTGGACACCCTTATAGCTCAGTAATGAAGTCACTCTTGAGGTTCACCCTTTAGCCAAAGATTAGACAGGCCCATAAAACAAAACAAGACTGAACGGGCACGCCAGCCCAAGGGCAAGGATGAGAAGCCAGGCGGAGACAGGAAAGCTGGTAATGGGGGACACAAGGTGGAGAAGGGGAGAGTATTGACATGTTGTGGAGTTGGCAATCAATGCCATAAAACAACATGTGTATTAATTGTTCGATGAGAAACTAGTTTGCTCTGTAATCCTTCAACTATAAGTACAATTAAAAAAAAAGAATAATATTAAGTTCTCAGAACATAACATGGATGAATCTGGAGGACATTATTCTGAGTGAAATAAGTCAAGTACAAAAGGACTACTATTATATGATCACACTTTTATAAGACAAGGATATACACACACACACACACACACCACACACAGAGAGAGAGAGAGAGACCAATGCTCATTGGTAGTTACCAGGGATGGGTTGGGTAGGCAAAGTAGAAACACTGTCAAGATAGTAGACACTTTTTATTTTTGGTGATGGGAAAGGTAGCATCGAATGTGGGTGAAATGCACACAGCTTGATCAAGGTAAACAATGTCGCCAAAAGGTGCCCAAGAGAAAAGGTTGTCTTTGGTAAAGGATATGAAAAATATAATTTTGCAACATCAACAACAGCCAAAAAAACATGTGCATGGCTACACAAATATGTATACAGGCATATGAGTATGAATATGTGGGTACATATGTGTGCACTGATAGAAGTATCTGTAGTCATTTGTACATACAGATATGTGTGTGCATGCATGTATATTCATATATATAATAAATACATAGAGGACACAGGTACAGATATTTCTTAAATATAACCAAACATGGCATGAGATTGGTTTTCTGGGTTTGAAGACTTAGGACCATAGTCTTGTGTGACAACTCAGGCAATTGGCATAATAATTTATAAAGTGTATGTTCCACACTCCAATGTCTTAAAAGCTTGCAAGGGGTCTTAAAAGCTTGCAAGAAGCCATCTACGATACAACTATTGGTCTCTATTCATCTGAAATGAAAGAGAAAGAAAGAAACCAAAAACAGAAATAGTTGACAAGACTAATAGTCTACACAAAACATGACCTCATCTACCCTGAGACTGGAAGAATGAGATGATGCCCAGCTACCAAACCTACCATTCTGATCGGGGCCACAATAAATGGATCCTGACAGAATGGGAGAAAAATGTGGAAAGTAACTCAAATTCTTAAAAAGTCCAGGCTTACTGGACTGGTTGAGACTAGACTACCCCCCAAGACTATTGCCCTAAGATACTTTTTTAAACCTCAAAGTGAAATTATCTCTTCAGGTTACATTTTAGCTAAATAACAGACTAGCTCATAAAATAAAGAATATCTCCTATGAATAATGAGTTCCTTTAAAAAATCATCTATATGAGTCCAAAATGGTAAAAAATTACTCTAAAGCAAAGATGAGAATGTAATGGGGCAGGGAAACTAAAGTACTGAAAATGGTACAACCAGAACTGAATGAATGAGAATGATGACACGTTGTGAAAAATGTAACCAATATCACTGAATAATTTGTGTAGAAGTTGTTAAATGGGAACCTAATTTGCTGTGTAAACTTTCACCTTAAACATAATAAAGTATTATTTTAAAATAATGAAGAAGTCTTCCAGGAAGTCTCTCCCAACATTTTTGCTTACATCTCATTATCCAAGACTTAGTCCCATGTCTATGCCCAGGTACAAAAGAGGAGGGAAAACGATTTCTCTAGTTGGACACATTGCTGCTACAAATAAAATTGGGGTTAGCTGGACACATCGTTACTCCAAATAAAACTGATGTTCTGTCATTATGAAAGAACTGGAGAACGGTTATTGTGTAGGTCGTTACAAGTCTCTGCCACAAGAAGCTGCTTAATTAATACAGAAAAAATAGAATAGGTAACGAGGGTCCGAGAATGAGGGAGGAGGGAAGGTGGATGATAGGTGTTGAGAGAGGTGGACAAGACTAGATGTTAATGATGGAATGGGCCTTCTTAGTATCTTTACTTGAAAATATTTCATTCAAGCCCCTTCTGATCTACTAAAATATTTATTTAAATACAGATTTTTCTAGAAGCTACTTGTTGAGGACCTCTATTAACAATAACCAGAGTGAAAAGAAATTCATCTAAACAAGTCTGAAGAAAACCAGCCAGAAATCACACGAATATTGCAGTTTTTAATTCAACAACTTTGGTAATGTTGAGCAATTCTGGAGCCACATAAAATGACATAACTTCAAGTTTTCCAATGACCTAAATAAACTCCCAAAAATGGATTGGTCGCCCTACTCATAGCTGTTGAATTATGATTGTCATGCACATCTCTTTCAGCAAAGCTCATCAATTCCCAAGGAGTCAAAGTTCAGTGTAGGTGGTAATCATCAGCATCACTAGATGCCAAAGGAATTTTATTTGTTAAAGGTCCAAATCTGTGGGACACCATCTTCCTCAGTGAGCTGAGTACTAGGAAAAATAGAAACTTAATCTCTTAACTTTTAATTAACACATATTTTCAAGATCTTGTTTTTTTAAGTCTGTACGAAGTACAGAAATACTGTATTCCTTCTCCGGATGAGATTTTATGTTTCTTGAGATTCCAAACTGTATCTCTGAAGGCTGTTTGCGATATATTTTCTTTCCAAAGCCCCCGTCATTCTGGTTGTTAGTCACTAACAAAACATTATCCTGTATCTCAATCATTATTTAAATAAAAAACACATTGAAACTTAAATAGTAGGCCCCCCTTATCCGTGGTCCTGCTTTCCACGGTTTCAGTTACCTGTAGTTGACTGCAGTCTGAAAATATTAAATGGAAAACTCCAGAAATAAACAATTCATAAGTTTTAAATTGTGTGTCATTCTGAACAGCGTAATGAAATCTCGCACCATTCAGATCTATCCCACCCGGGAGGTGAATCAGTCCTTAATCCAGCGGAAACACACGTATATACTACCCACCCATTAGTCACTTAGTAGTCACAAGATCCACCATCGAGGTATCACATTCCTTGTGTTCAAGTAATCTTTATTTTATTTAATAATTGTTCCATTTCATTATTAGTTATTTTTATTAATCTCTTGCTGTAGCTGATTTATAAATTCAGCTTTATCATAGGCATGTATATATAGAAAAAAACAGCATATTTAGGGTTCGGTGCTATCCTTGGTTTCAGGCATCCACTGGGTATCTTGCATGTATTCCTTGCCAGTAAGGGGGGACTACTGTACCGTTGTTCTTGATTCCTAAAATAAGAACCAAATTTAGAAGTACGCTGGGAAAAATATAGCCAGTCCATTTTTTTCACTGAAATATATATTTTAACACGATGATGATGACTGGCTTTTTGAATGAAATGAGAAATGTCTGTTCTAATTTAATAGACCAAGTACTAGGTTTGGTATCTTGTATCTGTCCTTCCTAAGGAAATTCACTGTCCTCTAATTTTTATTACAGTTAACTTGAAATTTGCTGAATATAGACTAGCCATATTGCACTTTATTAAAAAATGAAATAAAATCCTAGCTTGGCTTCCTTTTGCTATCCATAATGCATTTTTGTTGCCATTTGAAAATACACATTTATAAATCATGTCTTGGCTGTATACCCAGAACTCAGTAGCTCAGTTTCCTCCCCATAGTCCATCTGATATTATTCATTCAAAAGTATTTATCAAACTTTTTTTACTATGTGTCAGGCTCTGTGCTAGGAGCTAAGGTGTTTGACCTTGAGTTTTATGTATTGGTTAGCTTCATATATGTTTGTTGTTGATTGTATGTCTTTTGATGCTCAAGGGGTTTTTTGTGTATGGAAAGGAATAACTGAAAGTATTCATACTTTAATTTTTAACTTATTAAACCCACATATTTACATTAATTGTAAATTTGGTTAACTACATTTACTTAAACAGTATAAACAGCAATTTCACATTTAGTGTGACTGAACCCCTTAAATGGCAGACAAAATATATACAAAGACAGTACAACTTATATACATATCTTTAATTTATTCTTAAACATTAACTGTATGGGTTTGATTAATTTCCTCAATATTTATTTTGTTGTTGTATAGTATCTTTACTTAATTTGGTATCTTCCTAAAGTTTTAGTAATATTATACTTAAATCATATTCCCAGGGATGGTAATCTTTCCTGATAAAAAAAGAAAAAGAATACTTTTTCAAAGCAGCCAAGAATACTTTTTCAATTGAGTATTGGATGGAGACTAGAATTTAGTTGTTTCTCCCAAGCAGATTAAAAAATCAAGATAATGGTTAGCAAACCAGGTTATCCTTTTATGGTTAAATTTTACAACCGTCTCCCTTAAAATGATGTATTTTCGAAGTCTTCCTTGGTTAGTAATGTATTCTATGTCTTGTCATAATAATATGTTGAAGTGATCTGTTAGCACTATTATAACTTTTTTATTCCTTGCCATTTATTGTAATTTCTAAGGCCACTTAACAGTTTTATTTATTAAGAGATGTGAGAACAAAAGCACACATTTCTTTTTAAAACATTTTGATAATTCACATAATTTTGAATACCCCTACTTGGTTATTGTGTGCTGATTACTGTTAGGCTTACTTTTCACTTGTTATTTTGGGTGACAGTGAGGGCTAATTAGTTCTTTCTGTTACTGATACAGTTTTTACCTTTTATGGACTACATAAAAAATGCCAAACTTACCAAAGAGATTGTACAATTTTGCATTTCCTCCAGCAATGTATGAGAATTTAAGTTACTCTACATCTTATCCAATATTTAATATTGTCAAATTTTCTAATTTTAGCATTTTACTGGGGATATAGTGATACCTTATTGTGCTTTTCAGTTTATATTTTCTTGATGAGTAATGATGTTGATCGTTTTTTCATGTGTTTATTAGCTATTTATCTTCTTTTGTAAATTACTCTTTTTTATTGGATTGCCATTTTATTAGAAAATTGTAAATATTTTTTATTTCTAATTCACATCTTTTATCAGAAATATGTAACGGGAATATAGTCTCCATTCTGTGGATTGCTTTTTCATTTTTTTTTAAATGCCTACTGAAGAGCTGACTTTTTCATTTTGATGAATTTCAGTTCATCATTTTTTTATTATGGGTCAGCCTTTTTGTGTCCCTTGTTCACCTCATGGGTTTTCTTCCAGAAACTTTGTTTTCTTCTAGAAATTATAGAGCTGTATCTCTTAGCTTTATGTGTATGATTCATTTCTAATTAGTTTTGATATTTGGTATGAGGTTAGGGTCCAGATTCATTTTTTCATATTGATATCCAATTGTTTCAGTGTCATTTAAAAAAAAACACTTTTTTTCCTCATTGAATTATCTTGATACCTTTGTTGAGAATCTATTGTCCATATGTGTGGGTGTATTTCTGAACTCTCCATTCTGCTTCATTGATCTGTAAGTCTGTTCCTTCACCAATAGTTCACTCTCTTGATTAATGTAGCTTTGTAATAAGTTGTGGCATTTTTTTTTAATATATATAATAAGCTGTAGAGCTAGATGGTGTATGCCCTCTTTGTTCTTCTTTTTCAAAATTACTTGGTTCTTCTTGTCCTTTGTATTTCTATATAAATTTTATAATCAGTTTTTTAATTCCTACAAAAAAAAAAAAGAAGCTTGTTGGAATTTTTTGGATCAGTTTGAATTTATAGATCAATCTGCAGAGAACTGACAATTTAATAGCATTGGATCTTCCAGTCATGAACATGATATATTTCTACAGTTATTCACATCTTTTTAAATTTCTCTCTGCAATGTCCTGTGATTTTTGGTAAACAGATCCTGCATATACTTTGTTATATTTATTCTTAAGAATTTCATCTTTTTTTGATACTATTGTAAGGGAATTATTTTTTTTTTATTTAAGTTCCCAATTGTTTATTACCAGTATGTAGAAATGGAATTGATTTTTGTATGTTAGCTTTAGTTTTGGGACCTTGCTAACATCAATCATTAGCAAGTAATTTTTTGTATATCCTTTAGAGTTTTCTATGTACATGACCATTTTGTCTGCAAATAGAGTTCTTATTTATCCATTAAAATCTCTATGCTATTTGTTTGTTTGTGTATTTATTGTCTTTTTACTTAATGCACTAGCTAAGATCTCCAGTAAATACTGAGTAGAAGTGGAAAAGGCAGACATTTTTGCCATGTTCCTGATCACAGAAGGAAAGCATTCAGTCTTCATGGATGTTCTTTAATCTATTCAGAAAGTTTCCTCAGCTCAGTGAGAGCACTGTGCTTTACTTGGGATCCCCTAGTAGTGCCCTCACGTGGACTGTATCTCCAGGCAGAAAGCCAGGGCGATTATTGACTCATTTCCTTTGTTTCCCTTCATTCAGGGATAACAGTCCTGTGTTTCCTGTTATCCAATGTCTGAGAATACTTATTTGTGTGTTTTGTTCACATTTTTAGTTATTTATTGTGGGCTGGTAAGCCTGGTTCCAGTTACTCCATCCTGGCCCCATGTTCAAAGTAGAAAAATAAAACCAAAACCAAACCCATTGCTGATGAGTCAATATACATAATTTATACTCTGTGTATTTAAATCAATAAAAATTAAAGTTAATTTTATTTACTTTTTTATTAAGACTTTTTTTATACATTTAAATTAATTTTAAAGTTTTTATTATTTGTTATATACTCAAGGATTTTCAGAAACTCAGTCTCTTCAGTTAAGCATAATAGGAATAGTAACCACGCTACTATTATAAACTATTGTATTTTGATTATCGAACTGTAAATCTTGGCCAATAATAGTCTCTTTAAACCAGTGGGTCTCAACTGGAAGCTATTTGGGCTCCCAGAGCACATTTAGCAACGTCTGGAGATGTTTTTGGTTGTCACAATTGGAGGATGCTACCAGTATCTAGCATGTGGAGGCTAGGGATGCTGCTAAACATGCCATGATGCACAGGACAGCCTTCCTGTCCCCAACAAAGAACTAAATTTCAGGTAGTTATGGGATCACTACACTTGATCTTAGCAAAAGAAGCCTGGTGCACAGGTGTTAAGACCTCAGGCTGCTACCCAAAAGGTCAGCAGTTCGAATCCCCCAGCCACTCCTTGGGAACCCTATGGGGCAGTTCTACTCTGTCCTGTAGGGTTGCTATGAGTTAAAACCGACTCAATGACAATGGGTTAGGGGTTATGTGCTTGCCTACCAGTTGACTGAATAAACTTCAGTGGCACTGGAGAAAGCACTCAGAAAGAGAAGCCAAGAGACCAAGTGCTTGAGGTAGGAAGCAGTCCACCTGTAAGAAAAATATCCACTCCAGTTTATTAACTCAATGGTTCTGCTATAATACTTTCTTCTAGAGTCTAAATTTCATGAGATTTGGGATTATGTCTTATTTGTGTCTGGGCTCTAACAGTTCCAAGCACATGCTTTTCACATTGTAGTGCTTAGTACTATTTACTGAATGGAATCACAAAAATTTATAATGAATAGAAAACATTATATTTACAAGAAAACAAAATCTAAGTAAATGATAATCAAATTTGAGATTTTGCTTTTCTTCCCCTATTGGTGATACAGATCATAAAGATTAATTAATGTTTTCATTCATCCGTCCATCTAACATTTACTGGGCACTTTCTATAGGGTGACAACTATTTGTCCATTATGGCAGAAGCTGCTAGTTGCCTCAGCTAGCATTCTTGCCTTTCTTTGACAATTTAAAAAAAAAAAAAAACGGTTGCCATAGAGTTGATTCTGACTCATAACGACCCTATAAGACAGAGTAGAACTGCCCCCAAAGCAAGGAGTGGCTGGTGGATTTGAACTGTGGACCTTTTGGTTAGTAGCTGAGCACTTAACCACTGTGCCACCAGAGCTCTTCTTTAGCAATGGAACCCTGTTAATTATTGCTTGATATCTTGCTACTCAGCTCAGAGTAAATTTCATAGTCTTCCTTACTTAAAGGTATGGTAATTTGACTAAGATCTTAGGAGAGGTTCTATGTAACTTCTAAGAATTCTCCTTAAAAGAGAGAATATGTACTCTTCTTTCTTTCCTCATTCTACTTCTTGGGTCTTAGATATGATGGCAGAAGTTCTACTAGCAATCTTGAGCCATTAAGACAAGGACCATATTCTAGGGATAGTATAGCCATGCACTGGAAGGCTAATGGCTTCATGGAATCAATAAATTATGTCTGAATTGTCTATTTCTAGACTGTTTTTTCTAAGACAGAAATAAAACTCAATTTTGATTCAAAACAAAAAACCAAACTCATTGTCATCTGGTTGATTCCAACTCGTAGCAACCCTCTAGGACAGAGTAGAACTGCCCCATATGGTTTCCAAGGAGCGGCTGGTAGATTCCAACTGCTGACCTTCTGGTTAGCAGCCCTAGCTCTTAACCACTGTATCACTGGTCTCCCAATTTTGATTAAGCTATTGTTATTTGAATTTTTCTTTTATATTCAGTTGAACAAAGTTGTAACCAATACAACCATTTGAAAAAAAATGGTTGAAGACTATGTTTGTCAGATTTTTCACTGTGATGATGCCATTTAACAAACAATTCCTACTGTCTCAGTGGCTTACAAAAGCAAATGCTTTTCTTGCTCATGGGTCTGCATGAGGGCTGCTGTTCATTTGATCTTAGATATGTAATGTCTTTGGCTGAACTCCACACTTTGGGGTAGGATCCACATGTTATCATCATTCTGGGTCCAGCAGCTACATGGAGTATCTTCTTCCCATGGTAGAAAAGCAAAAGTGCAAGAGGCTAAATCAATTCACATAAGCACATTTAAAGTTTCTGCTGATATTTCATTGGCTAAAGCAAGCCATGTGGACAAGCCCAGACATCAATTTGATGGGAAAATACAATTCCACCTACTCTATTGAGAGGAATTGCAAAGATCCATGATAAAGTGTGTGAATAAATAGTTTTCTAGCAAGGAGAAAGCACAGAATCTGTTACGAAGAACTTGGACAAGTTATAGAGATCTTGGAAAGGTTGCTTTAACCTCTCTGTGTCTCACTTTTATAATTTGTGAAACCAACATGTCAGGACAGGTGGTCTATACCCTTTAGCTTTAAATTTATGTCCTATGACTCTATATCATCTTGTGTTTCTTTCCTGGCTCACAGGGAGATAGAAATATTAAAGCATATTACTGGAATAAATATTTTTAAGTGCTTATTAGGGATATTGAGCTTTAATGAAATAAAGAAGGGTAAAAAAAAAAAGTAATGCAGGGTTTATTAGGAATTTTCCTCTGCCAGATATTTTGTTCCTCCCACCTCATCCTACCCTTAAAAAGTGGCACAGGCATTATAAATGTTCAGATTCATACAGTAAAAACTTTTTTAAGAGAGTTTTTAACATCACATACCTTGACAGTCATTATACATCTTGAGGGGGAACTGTTGGTAAGAGTTCTTCCAAGTAACGATAAGACATGGAAGTCCATTGGGAAAAGGAATTGATGTTCATTCTGTTTTATTTTCTGCCTGCTACCCAATACATACGAATTTTTTGCTTTTTTTTAAAAGAATGACTGATGGCTAACAGACTTAATTCAATTAAGTCAAGACAGTAGGCTAGGGAGAATTGATGAGGCAGCCTAAACACCAATTAGCCCCAAAGCCATTCCACAATGATTAGGAACATTTTTCTATATTATTTAATATTCTAGTTTAACAGAAATACTTAAAATCCACAGATTATTAGGTCAGTGAGCCTTCTGCGATTGTAAGCAAATTTTTGTTTGTATTGTGCACTTTGTGGGGAAAAGGATCTGTAGCTTTTATCAGTGGCTATAACAACGGGCTCAAGCATAACAACAATCATTAGGATGGGGAAGGACCAGGCAGTGTTTTGTTCTGTTGTGCATAGTGTCACTATGAGTCGGAACCGACTTGACGGCACATAACATACACAACAACATAGATTACTTCTATCCGTTCTCACCTCTGTGCATGTCCAGTACCTACCCATGTAACAATATGCCAAACCAAGCCATATGTGCTCAAACACTCATTTTTACTTTAGTTGTGCTGTGCTTACTACATCCATTCTCAATGCCACTTTCCCATCACCAAAAATAACAAGTCTTTACAGTCTAAAGCGTACTTTCCCCTCCCACCTCCTCACCCTAGTAACCACCAGTGAAATTTGGTCTCTATCTGTTCTTATCTTCTTATAAAAGGGGGATCATACAATATTTGTCCTTATATGCTTGACTTATTTCACTTAGCATTATGCCCTACAGATCTATCTATGTTGTTTCATGGACTCAACAATATTCTTTATGGTTCTGTAATATTCAATTGTATGTCTGTACCACAATTTGCTTATCCATTCATGCATTGATGGGTGCATTGGTTATTCTCCTTTATTTGCTATTGTGAGTAAAGCAGCCATGAGCACAGCAGTCATATGTGTGTTTGTGTCTTTATTTTTAGGTCTCTAGGGTACATACTGGAGCCCTGGTGATGTGGTGGTTAAGAGTTCAGCTGTTAACAAAAGGTCAGCAGTTCAAATCCACCAACCATTCCTTGGAAACTTATCTGGCAGTTTTAATCTGTCCTATAGCATCACTATGAGTCAGAATAGACTCAATGGCAATGAGTTTAGGGTATACACCTATGAGTGGGATTGCTGGCTCATAGTGTAGTTCTATTTCTAGTTTTTTGAGAAAGCACTATACCGTTTTCTGGAGTGGTTGTACCGTTTTACATTTCCAACATCAATGGATAAAAGTTCCAATCTCGCAGGGGCAGGGGTATGGGGACCATGGTTTCAGGGGATATCTAAGTCAATTGGCATAATAAAAGTTATTAAGAAAACATTCTGCATCCCACTTTGAAGAGTGGCATCTGGGATCTTAAACGCTAGCAAGCAGCCATCTAAGATGCATCAATGAGTCTCAACCCACCTGGATCAAAGGAGAATGAAGAACACCAAGGACACAAGGTAGTTACAAGCCCAAGACACAGAAAGGGCCACATGAACCAGAGACTACATCATCCTGAGACCAGAAGAACTAGATGGTGCCCGGCCACAACCGGTGACTGTCCTGACAGGGAACACAACAGAGAATCCCTGAGGGAGCAGGAGAACAGTGGGATGCAGGCTCCAAATTCTCATAAAAAGACCATACTTAGTGGTCTGACTGAGACTAGAAGGACCCCGGTGGTCATGACCCCCAGACCTTCTGTTGTCCCAGGACAGGAAACATTCCCAAAGCCAACTCTTCAGACATGGATTGGACTGGACAATGGGTTGGAGAAGGATGCTGGTGAGGAGTGAGCTTCTTGGATCAGGTGGACACTTGAGACAAAGTTGGCATCTCCTGCCTGGAGGGGAGATGGGAGGGTAGAAGGGGTTAGAAGCTGGCAAAATGGACACGAAAGCAGAGAGTGGAAGGAGGGAGTGGGCTGTCTTATTGGGAGGAGAGTAATTGGGAGTATGTAGCAAGGTGTATATAAGTTTTTATGTGAGAGACTGACTTGATTTGTAAACTTTCACTTAAAGCACAATAAAAATTACCAAAAAAAGAAAAAGTTCCAATCTCCTTACATCCTTGCCAACACTTGTTGCTATATATATATATATATGTATATATATATATAAATAAAATGATTATAATCAGTGCCATTTTGGGTAACATGGTATCTCATTGTAGTTTTGATCTGCATCTCTCTAATGGCTAATGATCATGAAAATATTTTCATACGTTTGTTGGCTGCTTGAATGTCCTCTTTGGTAAAGGTTCTGTTTATGTCCTTTGCCCATTTTGTTATTGGGTTGTCTTCTTGTTATTGTCAAAGTTTTCTACAGATTTTAGAGATTAGGCCCTTACTGGATAAGTTGTTTCTGAAGATTTTTTCCCAGTGTGTAGCTTGTCTATTTACTCTTTTATCCCTTTCTTCTTTTCTGATGTGTGCATCTATTGCTACAAATTGACCTCTGAGGACTGCCTTTGCTGTGTCCCAAAGGTTTTGTTATGATGTGTTTTCATTCTCATTTGATCCTAGGAATTTTTTGATTCCATCTCTGATTTCTTCTATTACCCAGTGGTTTTTAAGCAGGGTGTTATTCAGTTTCCATGTAATTGATTTTTTTTCCCTTACTTTTTCTGTTGTTAATTTCTACTTTGATGGCACTGTGGTCAGAGAAGATACTTTGTATTATCTCAATGTTTTGGGTTTTGTTGAGGGTTGGCCTGTGGCCTACGATGTGGTCTATTCTGGAGAACGTCCCATGTGCGTTGGAAAAGAATATGTACTTTGCAGCTGTTGGCTGGAGTGTTCTATATACGTCTATGAGGTCAGGTTGGCTGATTGTGCTCTTTAGCTCTTCTGTATCTTTGTTGAGTTTCTTACTTACTCTTTTAATAAAGTCTTTGAATGAGCATAAGTTTTTAATTTTTATGAGGTTCCCATTTATCTATTTTGTCTTCTTCTATTTGTGCATTTGTTGCTATGTTTGTTGTCCTATTTTTATAAAAGGCTAGGTCTCTTAGTTTTCTCCCAGAAATTTGATGGTTTTAGATTTAATATTTAGGTCCTTGACCGATTTTGAGTTAATTTTTGTGTGCGGTGTAAGGTATGGGTCCTGTTTCATTTCCAGCAACTTGCTCTTGAAAGTCGAGTAGCTAAAGTAAATGGAAGAAATGGTGAAGTAAAAGGGCTGAACAGAAGATTTCAAAGGGCAGCTCAAGAAGACAAAATAAAGTATTACAATGACATGTGCAAAGATCTGCAGTTATAAAACCAAAAGGGAAGAACATGCTTGATACTTCTAAAGCTGAAAGAAGCGAAGAAAAAGTTCAAGCTTCAAGTTGCAATATTGAAGGATTCTATGGGGAAAATATTAAATGATGCAGGAAGCATCAAAAGGAGATGGAAAGAATACACAAAGTCACTGTACAAAAAAAATTGGTCAATGTTCATCCATTTCAGGAGGTAGCATACGATCAGGAACCGATGGTACCGAAGGAAGAGGTCCAAGCTGCATGTAAGGCATTGGTGAAAAACAAGCATCCAGAAACTGACAGAATATCAATTAAGATGTTTCAACAAACGGATGCAGTGCTGGAGGTGCTCACTCGTCTATGCCAAGAAATATGGAAGACAGCTTCCTGGCCAACTGATTGGAAGAGATCCATCTGTATGCCTATTCCAAAGAAAGGTGATCCAACCAAATGTGGAAATTATAGAATATCATTAATATCACTTGCAAGCAAAATTTTGCTGAAGATCATTGAAAAATGGCTGCAGCAGTATACCGACAGGGAACTGCCAGAACTTCAGGCCAGTTTCAGAAGAGGATGTGGAACCAAGGATATCATTGCTGATGTCAGATGGATTCTAGATGAAAGCAGAGAATACCAGAAGGATGTTTACCTGTGTTTTATTGACTATGCAAAGGCATTCGACTGTGTGGATCATAATAAACTATGGATAACATTGCAAAGAATGGGAATTCTAGAACACTTAATTGTGCTCATGAGGAACCTTTACGTAGATCAAGTGGTTGTTCGGGCAGAACAAAGGGATACTGATTGGTTTAAAGTCAGGAAAGGTGTGCGTCGGGGTTGTAGTCTTTCACCATGCCTATTCAGTCTGTATGCTGAGCAAATAATCTGAGAAGCTGGACTATATGAAGAAGAACGGGACATCAAGATTGGAGGAAGACTCATTAACAACCTGTGTTATGCAGATGACACAACCTTGCTTGCTGAAAGTGAAGAGGGCTTGAAGCACTTACTAATGAAGATCAAAGACCACAGCCCTCAGTATGGATTGCACCTCAACATAAAAAAAAGAAAAATCCTCACAACTGGACCAATGGGCAAGATCAAGATAAATGGAGAAAAAATTGAAGTTGTCAAGAATTTCATTTTACTTGGATCCACAATCAATAGCCATGGAAGCAGCAGTCAAGAAATCAAAAGATGCATTGCATTGGGTAAATCTGCTGCAAAGGACCTCTTCAAAGCGTCGGAGAGCAAAGATGTCACCCTGAAGACCAAGGTGCGCCTGACCCAAGCCATGGTATTTTCAATCACATCGTACGCATGTGAAAGCTGGACAATGAATAAGGAAGACTGAAGAAGAGTTGATGCCTTTGAGGACCAAAGAAAATATGGTAGTGGGAATCACAAAATATAAAAATTTTGAGCGCTGTGTGCAGATGTGGTTCTGCCTAATTGAGAAAGTAGGTCTGTAAGAAAGAATAAAACTGACATGCTGAGTGAAACGTATATAAAATCTGAGGAGAGGGTAAGGAAAAAATGTCCTGGAGTTTTAAAGACCTTGACTTCAATTGCTTTTGATGACCAACTGTAACCTTATGGTTTGGTTGTCCTATACTGTAATTACATGAAATATCCTGCACCCTTTCAATTAATTTTCCTTTTTGCTTAGACTAGTCTGCTGTGTTCCCATCACTTGTAACAAAAACACCTTTCCTAGCACCATGGATTACCTCATTTAATCCTCTCAACAATCCTTTTTGGTTGTTGTTGTTAGGTGTCGTCCAGTCAGTTCCAGCTCATAGTGACCCTATGTACAACAGAATAAAACACTGCCTGGTCCTGAGACATCCTCACAATCATTATTACGCCTGAGCCAGTTGTTGAAGCCACTGTGTCAGTCCATCTCATCGAGAGTCTTCCTCTTTTTTGATGACCCTCTACTTTACCAAGCATGATGTCCTTCTCCAGGGACTGATCCCTCCTGATAATATGTCCATAGTCTCACCATCCTTGCTTCTAAGGAGCATCCTGGTTGTACTTCTTCCAGGACAAATTTGTTTATTCTTTTGGCAGTCCATGGTATATTCAATAGTCTCCTCCAACACCATAATCTGAAGGCGTCAATTCTTCTTCAGTGTTCCTTACTCATTGTCCAGCTTTCACATGCATATGAGGTAACGGAAAACATCATGGCTTGGAACAGGCGAACCTTAGTCTTCAGGGTGACATCTTTGGTTTTCAACACTTTAATGAGGTTTGCCCAATGCAATACATCTTTTGATTTCCTGACTGCTGCTTCCATGGGTTTTGATTGTGGACACAAGTAAAATGAAATCTTTGACAACTTCAACCTTTTCCCCATTTATCATGATCTTGCTTATTGGTCCAGTTGTGACGATTTTTTCTTTGTGTTAAAGTGTAATCCATACTGAGGGCTGTGGTCTTTGATCTTCATCAGTAAGTGCTTCAAGTCCTCTTCACTTTCAGGAAGCAAGGTTGTGTCATCTGCATAACACAGGCTGTTAATAAGTCTTCCTCCAAATCTGATGCCGTGTTCTTTTTCATATAGTTCAGCTTCTCAGATTATTTGCTGAGTATACAGATTCAGTAAGTATGGCAAAAGGATACAACCCTGAAGCACACCTTTAAAAACCTTAAAATATGCAGTATCCCCTTGTTCTGTTTGAACGACTGCCTCTTGATCCATGAATAGATTCCTCATGAGCACAAGTAAGTGTTCTAGAATTCCCATTCTTCACAATGTTACCCATAATTTGTTATGATCCACACAGTCAAATGCCTTTGCATAGTCAATAAAACACAGGCAAACATCTTTCTAATATTCTCTGCTTTTAGCCATGATCCATCTGACATCAGCAATGATATCCCTGGTTCCACGTACTTTTCTGAGTTGACTTGAATTTCTGGCAGTTTCCTGTTGAATACTGCTGGAATTGCTTTTGAATGATCTTCAGCAAAATTTTACTTGTATCTGATATTAATGATGTTGTTCAATAATTTCCGAATGTGGTTGGGTCACCTTTCTTTGGAATAGGCATAAATGTTGATCTCTTCCAGTCAGTTGGCCAGGTAGCTGTCTTCCAAATTTCTTGGCATAGACAAGTAAGCACTTCCAGTGCTGCATTTGTTTGATGAAACATTTCTATTGGTATTTCATCAGTTTCTGGAGCCTTCTTTTTCGCCAGTGCCTTCAGTGCAGCTTGGACCACTTCCTTCAGTACCATGGGTTCCTGATCATATGCTACCTCCTGAAATGGATGAATGTCGACCAATTATTTTTGGTATAGTGACTCTGTGAATTCTCTCCATCTTCTTTTGATGCTTCCTGCATCATTTAATATTTTTTGCATAGTATCCTTCAATATTGCAAGCTGAGGCTTGAATGTTTTCTTCAGTTCTTTAAGCTTGAGAAATGCTGGACATGTTCTTCCCTTTTGGTTTTCTAACTCCAAACCTTGCATATTCAAGCCTTTGTGGTAGGTACTATTATTTTTTCCTTTTTACAGATGAGGAAACTAAGTTTAGAGAGCTTAAAACTTGCCCAAAATCAAACAGTTTGGGAATAACACAGACAGAATTCATACTCTCACTGACTCCAACCACACCTTTCAAAACACAGGGCTAGTGAAGTATGACTATAAAATAAGATGGGGGGTTCAATGAACAAATTAGAGTTTATACATATTAATAAGTATTTTTGCTTTTACTTGCCTTGAGAGGATTTTTTTTTTAAGTTTAGTGTATCAGTTAACCGTTGCTGAAAAACAAATCGCCCCCAAAATCAATGGCTTAAAAATTACAATCACTTATTATTTTTCATGTACCTGCAGGTTGGCTGAGGATCAGCTGATCTTGGCTGAGCACAGCTGGGGTAGTTCTACTCCACAGGTCACTCATCCTCTTTGGACCAGGAGACTGGTCACAGCCAAGACATAGTTTTCACATAGAGATGGTAGAGGCACAGAGAGCAAGCTCAGATACACAAGCTCATTGCAAACTTCTAGTTGCTTTACATCTGGTAATATCCTATTGGTCAAAAGAAGTCACATGACTGATCAGTCAAGGGATGGTGAAATATATTCTGCCACAGGCAACTGCAAAAACATGGCAGAGGGCATAGATACAAGGAGGGGTGAAGAACAGGAAAGATGCATGCAATCTACCACATAGATATTCACCACAAATATTTCGAATTTTTCTCAGTGACAATGTTTTAGTTAACTATTGCTGTGTAAATTTATTTTCTCACAGGTTCAGGAAAGGCTCATCTGGGTGGTTCTGGCTCAGAGTCTCTCAAGCTGTTGTAGTCAGATGATGGTTAGTGTTGGAAATGAAAGAGTGCTGAAGCAAAGGGAGACTGGGTAAACCTCTGTCTCAGGGTGTTTTTTGTGGTCTTTCCACATGGGTTAGTTTGGGCTTCCTCACAGAATGGTAGACTCAGTTCACATGGACTGCTTGCATGATAGCTGAAGGATTTAAGAGCAAGTATTCTAGCCCACGGGGTGAAAGTTAGTCTAGGGAGTTATGTAACATCACTTCTGTCCCTGCATTCTATTAGTTACAAGTGAGTCACAAGCCTGCCCAGATTCAAAGGGAAGAGAATTAGCTTTCACCTTTTCATGTGGGGATGGCAAGGTTCTAGAACATGTGAGACTGGAGATACTGGCGATCATTTTCATATTTTTTAGCATATAATCTGCCACAGGCAGTATGATATAGCAGAAAATTAAACCTGTGTTCCAGTCCTGGTTTACCACTTATTAGCCATGTAACTATAAATGTATCCGATCTACCCATATTGGCCCATAATACGATTTGCACAAATATCTATCAAACGAATGAATGACTTCAAGCCTTAGCTTCTTCCTCTGCATGGGACTAGTATCTAAGGGTGGTCATAAGGAGTAAATGAGGTAAGAGACTTGAAGGTGATCTGAAAATTTGAGAGGGCAACTATCGAATGTGTATTCTTATTCTTTTCTTCAGAGCTTAAGGCATTGTTTTTAGAGTATTTTCAATGATGACAAATCTTTGTCTTCTGAATAATTTGGTTTTGGAAAGAGCCGAAGGTCATTTGGAGCCATGAGCAAGAAAAAGACATATGATTGCACTGGGTAACAACACTTTTTGGTCTAAATGAAATATCATTATGATGTGTAAAGACTGATTTTTTAAAGTGGCTTGTAGCCTGGTCTGGAAGACATTTCCAAGAAGAGACTACTAGAACCATTTTCAGCAAAAGCAGGGTAATTGAAATAACTATGTAACTGCTGCAAATGAAGGGACAAATGCTTATTTAAATGTTTGTTAAAAAAATAGGATTCAATGCTTTATCATCACCTCTCTTGTCCAGTGTGTGAGTAAAGACTCAAGCTTTGTTACTAGGATGGGAAGATTTGACTTTTACTGGTGTTGAGCTAACAGTGGTGATTAGAGAGCCAACAGGAGTTAAATGCAATAATTACATCTACAGCTAAGGACCAGCTGCAGATTTCCAAAAGTCATAAGAAAAGCACCTTAGCTCAGTAACCTCTAAGTTCATCTCTTAACATTAAATTATATACGTAAATATCCTTTTATAATCTTGGAGATGGTGAAGGGGGAGTTACTATTTTTAACTATTCCTTTTCATTTACAGAAAATAAATTGCTTCTTATTCACTGAAATAAGAAATAATAAGAAGGAAAGTGATTTCAGCAAATGGGGCTCATCAGTTACCAGCATTTTCTTTGTTAAAGGCATATGGTAGAAATCCCATCTATCTGTTGATTAAGGAGATGGCACCATGACAAAGCCAGCCAAGAAGAGTCTGAGCAGACTAGTTATTCAATTTTGGTATTATTTATACTTGGTGTGAAGCTTAGAAAAAAAAGTTTTTAAAGAGAGAAGATATAAAAGAAAAAAGTTACATTAATAAATAATATTCCACATAAATTATATATATAATAGGGTAGATATCTTTTACAGGAAACCCCGATGGCATAGTGAGTAAGTGCTATGGCTGCTAACCAAAGGGTCGGCAGTTTGAATTCACCAGGTGCTCCCTGGAAACTCTAAGGGGCAGTTCTACTCTGTCCTATAGGGTCGCTATGAGTCAGAATCGACTCGACAGCACTGGGTTTGGTTTTTTATCTTTTATAAGTGTACATACTAGAATTATGTTAGAGCTAGGTTGCACTATATTAACATTCTAGCTGGTTTCACTCAGCCTTAAAAAGATTAAAGACCATCACATACCCACCCCAAAAAGGCAATGAATCTGGGTGGCTTATGTTCTGCTTGGCTTGGCTTGGTTTTGTGGGCAAGGCCTCCATTTAATCTGAGTTACACACTCCCCTCTGCCCTCTTTGAGAGGCTGTACTCACTCTTAGACAGCTCAGGTGCCCACAGCCTACTGCTGATTGAGCTGCTGACTGGTTTGGCATTAGCCTGGCAGGCAGTTATGAGCCCTGTTTGGTCCTGTATGAGAAGGGCTGGTGCAACACAGGGCCCATGGATCTCCTTGATGAATGAAGCTGGTTTTTATAGTGTGAATAGGATGTGTAAGCGCTAGTCCCTTGTCCCAGGTCCTTAAGAAGTGCAGGTTTTAAGCTTCAGGAGACCTCTCCCTAGGGTAACTTATAACTGGAGATGGGGCTGGGGCTGGGGCTGAGGAGAGTTGTTTTCTGCATAAAATATAAACTCCAATTATGGCTACTGCCATGAAAGTCCTTTGATTCAAAGTATGCTAATTAATACACACATTTTTGTGTATTAGAAGTATGACTGTTTATCTCGTCTTCAATAAAAAAATGTTATTTAAAAGAACACATTAAGTGGCTCTGCGGGAAAAATTATATTTTACAATTAAGTAGTTTAGGAGGTGTTATGATCAAATTGTGTCCCCCAAAAAAATGTGTCAACTTGGCTAGGCAGTGATTCCCAGTATGGTGTGATTGTCCACCATTTTGTCTTCTGATATGATTTTCCTGTGTGTTGTAAATCCTACCTCTATAATGTTAGGAGCCCTGGTGGTACAGTGGTTAACCACTACAGCTGCTAACCAAAAGGATGGCAGTTCAAATCCACCAGCAGCTCCTTAGAAACCCTATGGGGTGGTTCTATTCTGACCTAAAGTGTTGCTACAAGTTGGAATCGATTTGATGGCAATGGGTTTGGTTTGGGTTTATGATGTTAATTGAGGTGGAATTAGCAGCAGTTATGTTAGTGAGGCAGGACTCAATCAACAAGATTAGGTTGTGTCTTAAATCAATCTCTTCTGAGACACAAAAGAAAGGAGTGAGCAGAGAGATGTGGGGACCTTGTGCCACAAAGAAAGCAGTGTCAGGAGCACAGCGTGTCTTTTGGACCCCAGGTTCCTGCACTGAGAAACTCCTAGACAAGGGGAATATTGATGACAAGGATCTTCTCCCAGAGCTGACAGGGAAAGCCTTCCCCTAGAGCTGGCATCCTGAATTTGGACTTCTAGCCTCCTAAGCTGTGAGAGAATAAATTTCTCTTTGTTAAAGCCTTTTACTTGTGGTATTTGTTATAGCAGCACTAGAAAACTAAGGCAGTATTTGGTACCGAGAGAGTGGGGTGCTGCTCTAACAGATATGTAAAATGTGAAACCAGTTTTGAAACTATGAATGGATAGAGGCAGTAAGAGTTTCAAAGTGCCTAATAGTAAAAGCCTAGATTGCCTTGAAGGGACTGTTTGTGGAATTATAGATGTCAGACAATTCTGGTAAGGATTCAGAAGGAAATGAGGAGAACTGTTACATTGGTGACAGCGTAGATGGCGAGATTCGGCAGCAGAGAAACAGCAGCAGCCAACAATGGCAGCAGCAGGATTAGGAGACCAGCATGAGAGGGCACTGCAGCCGACCCGCGGAGCAAGAGGGCTGAGTGCCTTCCGGCCAAAGTTTATTGGCAGAGTGGGGTGCCTCCAGGCACTTATCAGTGGAGCTAAAGAGCTTTGGAACACTTGCCTAAGCCAGGAGGATGTGGGCAAGGGACCGAGAGGCCGAACCAGGAAGCAGATGCTGAAGAGACAAGAAACACAGGAAGCAGAGCGTTCTCAGTCTCAAAGCGTAGGGCCATGACCTCTGAAATCTCAAAGGGTAGAGTTGCCCCTCAGATGGACTAGGAGAATTGTGTCACCCAAATGCAAAGGAACAGTGTTGCCATTCCAGTGGGCTTGTAAGGCAGAGCTGAAGCCCAGGGAGGAGGGACCTCCACTCAGAACCCAGAGAGTGTGACCAATACCTACAGTCTGGAGGGCAGGGCCATGGTGTAAATGGTGTCAGAGAATAGAGGATTATTTTCAAGCCTTGGAGGGCTAATGTAATCTGTTCTGATGACTTGCTTGGTGCCTTTTATCCCTTCTTTCCCTCCAATTTCTCCCATTTGTGATTGAAATATCTAGCTTGTGCCTGTTCCACCATTGTATTTTGGAAGCAGGTAACTTGTACTCTTGATTTCACAGATGAAGAGGAATTTTTGGATTTTGGACTTGGAGTTGATTTATGACTTTTGCTATGATATGATGGGGCGAATGTGTTTTACATGTGTCAAGGATATGAATTTTCAGGGGCCAAAGGGTAGAATGTTATGGTTTGAATTGTCCCCCTTAAAATGTGTGTCAAATGTAGAACAAAATTCTAACTCACAAAAAAAGACCAGACTTACTGGCCTGACAGAGACTGGAGAAACCCCAAGAGAATGGCCCCTGGACACTTTTTTCACTCAGTAATGAAGTCACTCCCGAGGTTCACCCTTCAGCCAAAGATCAGACAGGCCCATAAAACAAAATGAGACTAACGGGGCACACCAGCCCTGGGGCAAGGACTAGAAGGCAGGAGGGGACAGGAAAGCTGGTAATAGGGAACCCAAGGTTGAGAAGGGAGAGTGTTGACATGTTGTGGGGTTGTTAAGCAATGTCATAAAACAATATATGTGCTGTTTAATGAATATTTTGTTCTGTAAATCTTCATCTAAATTACAATTAAAAAAAAAGTTTCAAAAAAGAGTTTTATTTCGTCCACTGCAAGCTTTTCCTCTGGTTGTAGATCTTAGCACATTTTTTTTTGAATGAATGAATAAATAATGAAGTGCAATGCTGAAGGCTGGAAAATGAAGAATGATTTTTAAAAAAATGTGTCAACTTGGCTAGTCCAGAATTCCCAGTGTTGTATAATTGTCCATCATTTTGTCATCTGATGTGATTTTCCAGTGTGTTGTAAATCCTATCTCTATGATGTTATCGAGGTGGGATTAGCGATGGTTATGTTAATGAGGTAGGACTCAATCTATGAGATAAGGTTGTGTCTTAAGTCAATCTCTTTTCGGACATAAAAGAAACAGGTGAGCAGAGAGTCAAGAGGACCTCATACCAGCAAGAAAGCAGCACCAGGAGTAGTGTGTGTCCTTTGGACACAGGGTTCCTGTGCTGAGAAGCTCCTAGACCAGTGGAAGATTGATGACAGGGACCTTCCCCCAGAACCAACAGAGAAAGAAGGTCTACCCCTGGAGCTGGCACCCTTAATTTGGACTTCTAGCTTCCTAAACTGTAAGAGAATAAATTTCTCTTTGTTAAAGCCATTCACTTGTGGTATTTCTGTTATAGCAGCAGTAGATAACTAAGACAGAAGGTAAATCAAGAAAGACAAAATAAACTAGCTTCAGAAGTGTCTTCCTCATCTACAAAGTTTGTTCAGACACCAGATACCACGATAGCAGATTAGTTATGTAATTTTGAAATTTTAAACCAACAGAGAAGCTCCTCAATAACAGGTAAATAACCCAAAATGCTTAAATGCAGGGGCAGATACTGATTTTCTTATTAAAAAAAATTTTTATAACTTTTAGTTTAAAAAACCTATACAAGCATTTTAATTCTTAATTGATGCCTAATATATAGATCACTACTGTTTTAAGGTCTCCAAATTATAGTTCTCTCATCTTCTTAAACTTATTTCCATTTTACTTTTAACTTTCTTTCTCTGCTTCACAATTCTTTATTCCTTTTCTTTTTCTTTTCATATCCATTCATCTTTGTCCTTCTAGTTTCTCTTAGAATCTCCTATCTTCCTGTGTGCTGAATTTACTTTCATTTCTACATTACTCTGGAAATAACTTTTCTATCTCAGCTTCTCTATCTTTCCTATTAACTCCATGACCGCAGGAGAGCAGTCTATTTTCCAACATTTCTGATGCCACTCCAAAGGCATCATTGTATCTTGCTTGGATTATTCAAATGCCCTTCTAATCCTACTCCTAAATTACATACTTGTACCCCTCCAATTGATTGATTCAACCTGTCCAACTGACTGGCTACACCCAAACCAGAGTGAAGCTGTAAAACAGAACTGTATCATAGGACTCACTGATCAAAACATTTTATTGGATTCCCACTGCATATAAGACAAATTCCAAAATTCTTAAAATGGCCCCATAAGACTAGACATGATCTGTCTACTGTCCTTCCTATTCACCATGATTCACCCAATATGGCCTATTTTTTTGTCCTCTTTCCCCCTTGCTTTTTTGTAAAAAAAAAAAAATTGGTGGTAACTCTTAATGAGTGTCCTAGGCTGATAGAAAAGAGGTTGTCCACATGAAGGTTTGATGGTGCCCTAAAAATACTTGGCTATTGGAGGGCATCACTTTTGCTGGAAACCCACAGGAAACCTACAGACCATCTAAAGCTTGTAAAAATTACTAAAATAACACATCCTTATCTTAACAATAAAAATAAGTAAGCTTCAGAGATATCCTTCCAGATTTTTTCCTCATCATGTATTTATTAGCATATACATAAACACACAAAACAAACAGAAAAGCATAAAACTCCTCTCCAGGAAATGGATGAGCCTCAGAATAGTAGAAAGTGGCTAGAATTTGAGATGTATTTATGATGAGACCACCATAGAAGTTTCTTTGTTTGCTTTACGCTTGGACTGTGGAGACAGTCACATAAATCATTCCATGTAATAGTTTAAATGTTTTTCCCTCTAGTGTGGAAATTCACCTTGGTTACCTCAAGCTCTGATATACTGTCCTATGGGGTGCTCCTCCACTGAGGAAGCTGTATTGCATTGAGAAGGACCACTGTCCAGGAGTCCCAGGCAGCATCAGTGATGTTATTGTAACTTCGTCTGTAATGGATACTGGTACCGAGGGAAACCCTCCATCTCCATGAGATGGGCTACCGTGGTAGCTGCAGCAATGGGCTCAAACATACCAACGATTGTGAGGATGGCGCAGGACCGGGCAACGTTTTGTACTGTTAAACATAAGGTGGCCATGAGTCAGAGCCAACTCAACTGCAACTAACAACACCACAATAAATATTATCAGTTATTAAATGTTTGCCAGTGCAATGCACGACAAAACAAAAACAAAACGAAAAAGGCTTCCCATTCTAACTTGCATTTTCCTTTTTGCTACAAGTTGTTGTTAGGTGCCGTCGAGTTGACTCTGGTTCATGGTGACCCTACGTACAACAGAACGAAACGCCCAGTCCTGCGCCATCCTGACAATCGTTGTTATGCTTGAGCCCATTGTTGGAGCCACAGTGTCAATCCAACTCGTTGAGGGTCTCTCTCTTTTTTGCTGACCCTCTACTTTACCAAGCATGATATCCTTCTCCAGGGACTGATCCCGCCTGATAACATGTCCAAAGCATGTGAGACGCAGTCTCACCATCCTAACTTCTAAGGAGAATTCTGATCGTACTTCCTCCAAAACAGATTTATTTGTTTTTTTGGCAGTCCATGGTATGTTCAATATTCTTCATCAACACAATTCAAAGGCATCGATTCTTCTTCGGTCTTCCTTATTCATCTTCCAGCTTTCACATGCATATGAGGTGACTGAAAACACCATGACTTCAGTTAGGTGCACCTTAGTCTTCAAGGTGACATTCTTGATTTTTAACACTTTAAAGAGGTCTTTTGCAGCAGATTTTCCCAATGCAATGTGTTGATTTCTTGACTGCTGCTTCCATGGATATTGGTTGTGGATCCAAGTAAAATGAAATCCTTGACAACTTCAATCTTTTCTCTGTTTATCATGATGCTGCTTATTGGTCCAGTTGTAAGGATTTTTGTTTTGTTTAGGTGTGATCCATATTGAAGGCTATGATCTTTGATTTTCATCAGTGTTTAAAGACCTCTTCACTTTCAGCAAGCAAGGTTGTGTCATCTGCATAACACAGGTTGTTAATGAGTTTTCCTCCAATTCTGATACCCCATTCTTCTTCATATAGTGCAACTTTTTGGATAATTTGCTCAGCATACAGATTGAATAGGTATGGTAAAAGGATACAACCCTGACGCACAACTTTCCTGACTTTTTAAACCATGCAGTATCCCCTTGTTCTGTCTGAATGACTGCCTTTTGCATCTACAGGTTCTTCATGAGCACAATGAAATAATCTGGAATTCCTATTTTTTACAATATTATCCATAACTTGTTATGACCCACACAGTTGAATGCTTTTGCATAGTCAATAAAACACAGGTAAACATCTTTCTGGTGTTCTCTGCTTTCATCCAGGATCCTTCTGACATCTGCAATGATATCCCTGGTTCCACGTCCTCTTCTGAATCTGGCCTGAATTTCTGGCAGTCCCCTGTTGCAGCTGCTTTTGAATGATCTTCAACAAAGTTTTACTTGTGTGTGATATTAATATTGTTCAATAATTTCCCAATTCAGTTGGGTCACCTTTCTTTGGAATAGGCATAAATATGGATCTCTTCCAGTCAGTTGGCCAGGCAGCTGTCTTCCAGATTTTTTGGCATAGAGGAATGAGCACTTCCAGCACTGTATCCATTTGTTGAAACATCTCAACTGGTATTCCATCAATTCCTGGAGCCTTGTTTTTCACCTATGTCTTCAGTGCAGCATGGACTTCTTCTTTTAGTACCATCCATTCCTGATCATATGCTACCTCCTGAAATGGTTGAATATCAACCAATTATTTTTGGTATAATGACTTTGTGTATTCCTTCCATCTTCTTTTGATGCTTCCTGCTCATTTAATATTTTCCTCATAGACCCCTTCAGTATTACAACTTGAGGCTTGAATTTTTTCTTCAGTTCTTTCAGTTTGAGAAATGCCGAGTGTGTTCTTGCCTTTTGGTTTTCTGTCTCCAGGTCTGTGCCCATATCATTATTATACTTTTCTTTGTCTTCTCAAGCCACCCTTTGAAATCTGTTCAGTTCTTTTTCTTCATTATTTCTTACTTTCACTTTACCTACTCGAAGTTCAAGAGCAAGTTTCAGAGTCTCCTCTGACATCCATTTTGGTCTTTTCTTTCTTTCCTGTCTTTTTAATGATCTCTTGCTTTCTTCATGTATGATGTCCTCGATGTCATTCCACAACTCGTCAGGTCTTCGGTCATTATTGTTCAACTCGTCAAATGTCTTCTCTGGTAGTCTGTAAATTGAGGTAGGATATACTCTAGGTCATACTTTGGCTCTCATGGACTTGTTCTAATTTTCTTCAGTTTCATCTTGAACTTGATATGAGCAATTGATGCTCTATTCCGTAGCTGGCCCCTGGCCTTGTTCTGTATGATATTGAGCTTCTCCATCGTCTCTTTCCACAGATGTAGTCAATTTGATTCCTGTGTATTCCATCTGGTGAGGTCCACATGTATAGTCACCATTTATGTTGGTGAAAAAAGGTATTTGCAATGAAAAAGTTTTTGGACTTAACAAAATTCTATCATGTAACCTCTGGCATTGTTTCTATCACCAAGGCCATATTTTCCAACTACCAATCCTTCTTCTTTGTTTCCAACTTTTGCATTCCAATCACCAGTGATTATCAATGCATCCTGATTCCATGTTTGATCAATTTCAGACTACAAAAGTTGGTAAAA
Source organism: Elephas maximus indicus (assembly GCF_024166365.1). Classification (NCBI taxonomy): domain Eukaryota; kingdom Metazoa; phylum Chordata; class Mammalia; order Proboscidea; family Elephantidae; genus Elephas; species Elephas maximus. The sequence goes on from NC_064823.1 coordinate 46,315,416, forward strand.
ATCTTCAAGTTCTTCTTCTTTGGCCTTAGTGGTTGGTGCTACAAGAGTTAAGCATATTTTTATATACTTACTGATACCTTGCATTTCTTCGCAAATTGCCTTTTATCTTCTACTCCGTTTGTTACTGGGTTACTTTTCTTTTTAGCGATTTGTAAAAGCATTTTATAATACTGAATATTGTGATGGACATAGAGGTCTGTCACCCAAGTCCCCCTTTAACGAAAAACTTATTGCCTTAGCTGCTGGGATTGCTATCAGCTGTCGGTTCCTCAGGAATCACCTCAGCTGCAGAGTCACCTGGCCCAAGGTCACACTCTTCCCAGAGTGACTGGTACCCAATGACTGCTGCTTGGAGGCAGGGTTATAAAGTTCCAGTCATCTCAGCCAATCAGGAGACAATTCTCACAAGCCATTTTATCTCTAGAGCTTCCTGTGGCGTCAGTCAGAGCTGTTTTTTGGGTCTGCGTTGCAACAGGACTTTTTTCCTCTGCCAAATCCAGAATCTTCCACAGGTTTTGATCCCCAAGTGCACTCCCAAATAAACAACCTGTCTCAGGGTCTGTTTCCTACAGAATCCAACCTGTGACAAATTTATAGTTCATACACTGTGGCAAATATTTTCTCACATCCTGTTGCTTTTTTAAGTTTCTGGTGTTCTTGTCATTTAGAATTTCTGAACTTCAAGTAATTATATCTGTCCACCTTTTCCTTTATGATACAGAAATTATAAAGGGTCTCTCAAACAAAACAAGCTCTGAGGGCCTTTGCACATGTTCTTCCCTATGCCTGATGCTCCCTCTGCCAGTTTTGGCTATCTCTTGCTTCTCTTGTAGGTATCAACTGAAATATCATTTCCTTACAGAGGCCTTTCCTAATTCCTCAATGTAAATGCGGTCTCCATATTATTCGGTCATAAAAAAAAAACATAGCTCCCTATATTTTCCTTTACAGCAATTTTTTGTTTTTAATCATATCAATAGATCTATGTGATTATTGGTTTAATGCCTGAATCCTTCATCAGACTCTAATCACTATGAGTGCAGATCATTTTCTTGTTTTGTTCATCTTTCTATATCCAGTTACTATGCTATTTTCGGACACATAGGTCTCCAGTAAATATTAATCAAATGAATAAAAGAAGGAGAAAACAGAAGATCTCTTCTCTCAAAAACATAATTTTCAAACAAGGAAACCTCAGCTGCTGAGTTTCTAATTCTTCTCATCACAAGCTTCATCAACTGAAATGATGAAACTATTCTGTATTATTTTGAGGGGCCCTAAGATTCTTTTATATTATGGGCACAATTTCTGATATAAAGTAAACCCGTCCGTATTTTCTTGCAATGCATTTCAGGAAATTTCTTTCAAGGAATTGTCTTTGGAACCTAGGATTCTTTTGAACTGAATTTGAAGCCCATTATTCCATGTAATTAGAATATATGTCAAATGGGGGGAAGGGGGAGAAGCTCTATGGTTAAACTGTTTAAGGACAAAATTAATTCCTACTGCTTGAGGCCTAAAGGGAAATCTAGAAAGTAGGCAGAGAAAATGGGTTGTCTCATTAGATTTTGTTCAGGACCTATTATTACCAATTTAGTAGCTAACTTTGAATTGGATTAGAGCATTACCATGATTACTATATTTACAATATTACAAGGAATTTATAATGTGTCACTTGGAGCTGAAATTTCTCATGATTATTTTAGCCTAGAAGCAGTAATAACAATCAAGCAAAGCTCTATTTTTTTAAATGCCATATCGCAATGTGTAGTTAAATCACGTGATTCTTGTATGATGGATACATTTTATTGTGTCCAATTTAGTAAACAGCCAGAAAGACTAAAAGCTTAATGCCAAACTTATTCTGCAAAGCTCTGAGACCTTTGTGAAAAACAACTTGATTGTCCTCATTACTATTTTCAAGAGGTGTATGGGTATCAGGACATGGACTTATTTTTATGTAGATATAATCAATCAGAAAGGGATTTCTACATGCTAAAAATGACTTTTTTCTTTTCCTGAAACAAGGAAGAATCAAGCTAATTTTTCATCTCTTAACAAATCCTGTTACTATTTGCTGGGTGAGTCTGATTCTGGGACTATTTGTTTCATTAAAACGTCAACCAATCTCTTTTAAAATAGGAAAAAAAAATCTTTTAAAAAACAAGTAAAGGCCATATCTTTTATCTGCTCTTCTATCTTGACCTTCCGCAAGAGGGATGCAATGCACAACCTACTGTTTTCTTTTGCTTTGTCGTCTATTACCCTCCTACTCAGTGCTTCTTCACCACTTCACCAAAATATCCCTAATAGCAAAGGAGAAAGAAAACATGCCACTCCCATTTGCTAGACTGGAGGGTACAACCCAGGTGTTTGTAACCTGAGGCAGAAATTACAGAGTTAGTGAACTTGGATTTTTTTTTTTTAATTACATCTTTATTTTCATTAAATCCTGGTGGTACAGTGCTTAAGCACTCGGCTGCTAATCAAAAGGTCAGCAGTTTGAACTCACCAGCTGCTCCATGAAAGAAAGACAAGACAGTTCTACTCTGTCCTATAGGGTTCTGTGAGTTGGAATTGGCTGGACAGCAACAGGTAGGTGTGTGTGTGTGTGTGTGTGTGTGTGTGTGTGTGTGTACCCACAATGGTTAAGCTCTAGGCTGCTAACCAAAATATTAGCTGTTCTAATCCACCAGCAGCTTCTCAGGAGAAAACACCTGGCTATCTGCTCCTGTAAAGATTACAACCTAGGAAACTCTATGGGGCAGTTCCACTCTGTCATATACGGTCACTGTGAGTTGGAATCGACTCCATGGCGCACAACAACATCCACTAAGTGCAAGTAATGCTCTTCAATTATTGTGACGTCAAAAAACACCCTGTGCATTTTTAAAAATGCCTCCTTGAGGTCACTACTACTCCTTCGAGAACCCGATCCAGAATCTACTCCTCGAATCTTGAAGTTCTCGGAAGATTCGTGTTTTATCCTTTAAATGCAAATTCTGTATTCTATGATGCAGTATTAGTGTGACTGTGTGTATGTATGTATGTGTATCTGAATTGTCTAGAGGCCAGTATTAGTATATTTCATCTTCCTCGAAACACAAGTCGAACTCCAAAAGCATTAATGAGTGATATCAGTATTTCCGAAAAAAAAAAAAATTTTTTTTTTTTCCAAAGGGAGTCTTAGGGAAGTTAAATTTTACTACATACAGCAAGACTTCCTTAAAATTCATTTTAAATCTCTCTGCTCTTTTCCCAAAGTCCTTCGCTCTTTTCCCAAAGTCCTTCTCTCTTTTTCCTCTCACCAAATTACCTATCCTTCAGTTTTTCCAGGCAGGCTGTATTCAGATCTTTCCACCACAGTTCTCTCTGAATCTTTTATCTTAACATACCCCACTAAACAGAAAAAAAAAAAAAAAAGGTTACTGTAAAAAATGGCATAGGGGCGGTATCTGACCTCCTCCAACCCCACAACGGGGAAAGAGAGCCAAGATCAACAGCGCAAGGCTGACTCCCATTAGGTGGAGGCCAGATTAAGCTCCTCTCTCCACCATCTTTACCAATTCTGACACCAACCGTCCCTCCCACAGCACTACTGGGTTCGATAATTCTTCACAATGGCCACAGAACTCACAGACCGTACTTACTTTTATGGGGTTTATTAGGGAAGTAACAGTTACAATTCAGGCTCAGGAACACTCAGGATACAGTTCTTCCATCAGGACAGCCTCTTCCCAACTGTGCTCACAGGCACACCTCTCCCTGGTCACAGGCCTCTCCCCAAAGGCACACAGCTTTCTTTCTCTGTGGGCCAGCCCTCTATGCCATCTCTCTGCTGCCAGGTCAGGTCTTTCCTGTCACTGCTTCTCACCGTCTTCAGGGTTACAGCTTGCTCTCTGTCTCCTGTTTCCACGAGCTTCTTGGCACAGGGATCCCGGGTACAAAGGATGCACTCTCCCCTCCTGGCTGTTCTTCCTTGGTGGTAGTCTTTGCTCTAGAATTGGCTCTATTTTTAAGGCAAAACTGACCAATCCCCTTACCCATTGCCATGTAGTTGATTCCGACTCATGGCGACCCTACAGGACAGAGCAGAACTGCCCCACACAGGGGTTTCCAAGGAGTGGCTAGTGGATTCAACAGCTAACCTTTTAGTTAACAGCCAAGCTCTTAACCACTGTGCCACCAGGGCCTCACCAATCCCCTTGGTGGGAGGGGCACAATTACCCTATCACACAGTCCTGACCAATCACCTGGGTGGGAGTTACAAAACCATGGCTAAAAAGGCCATACACAAAAGCAATTAATCCAGCACAATTACAAAATAAAATCCAGTGACCAGGTTTTTTGTTCCCTCGCTTCAAAGAAAACACACTCTTCAAGGGTTATCTTGATATTTGTTCTTTTGTAGATTTATGGTGAGAAAAATGGTAGAGTAAGGCATTTAAGCATCGGGGATTTCACTGTAAGGCCTCTGGACATGAGGAACAAACTTACATAAACACATTGGTCCTGGTGTCTCTTCTTTCCGGCCCTACTCATTCTAAGGTCTGTCTTATTGATTACTCAAGCAAATTGTACTGCTGACACCCACAGTGCCTTGCTTCAAGTAGTGCCTGCTTAAGAATTGATTTAAAACAAATCGATTTGTTTTCAGGGACTCCTACTGATATTGAAAAGTTAAGAAAAGAACTTTGAAATAATGTCACTTTAGAAAATAAAACAAAATTCAGCTTGTTCTTGGGCATCTGAATGGCTGAGCCACCCAGTTTGAGGCTTCAGAGACCCAGTATTTGCTCTCTGTGTGGTGGTTAGAGTTGTTGGTCCCACTGAAAACCTCTTTTTCATCTTCATTCCAGTTACCCAGAGCTCTGTCCTAACAGCTGAGTTGAACAGTCTTTCCGTGTTTCGAATTTTCACAAAAACATCCCATTAAATTATAATACAGGTAAGGATCTGGCAGATACATATAAGATCCATGAACTATAAAGAGAAAACTGATTAGCAGTGAACTACCACCTCACTCAGAAGATCATCCTATTTATTTAAAGATGTTTTGGAATTGGGAGCTAAAATTAGTTGCTATTTAATAGCTGCGTATGTTGGAAAAAGAATTTTTCTATTTCAAATTAGGTATTCAGAAGCCCTTCAAAAAAAAAGGGCCTCTGAGAACATAAGCTTTGTTCGTTAAGTTGGTGGAGGTAGATGGGTAGTGAAGAAGGTGGGTAAAATTCTATAAAATAAAAAGTAGATCAGACATTTTCTTAAAAATAAAATGATATAAGGTTTTCTCAATAATAATAAGTAATACAGGAGAATCTACAAAAGAGTGGAAATGCCTGTGGACTGTCCAACAGGGAAGTCTAGTTCCATTTAAGGTAAAATGATCTACGATCTTGCAGCCTAGTATCAGAAGTAGCGGCGCAGGGCATATGTGCGGCAACTAAAGCAATCAATGGCAATTCGAGCTGAGAGCAAGCTCACGTAATAAACAGAGCATCTCAAAGTACTTACAGGTACTATTAGTTTGGAAGCTCAAAGAAAACAATGATTTTCACTAGATTTTAAAAGATGGTACAGTTAACACAGAGAAGAAAATAAAAATATTTCATTTAAATTTCAAAACTTTAAATTACCACAGTAGACATTGCTTCATTAATTTCTGAAATCTGAAGCTCTTAGCATCATTGTTTTCACACACACACAATCACTACGGTATTTAATATGAAGTGTGTATGTGTGCACACTTCAAGGGCTGAAGTTCGCAAAGCTCTTACTGTTTGTTGTATTCTTATGAATACAACATTTGTTTAATAGAATGACTCTTCAAAGAAGAAATTATATAGAACTATAATATACTTTTTTGTGTTTTTTTTAATAATATACATTTAGAAGGAAAAATGTGTGGCTGAAAATATCGAACGAACACAAACTCTAGGTAATATTCAGAAATTTTTTCCAAACATTTATTCGGGTAACATGAAAAAATTTTAAATGTATGGTAACATAAAAATATTTTAAAAGTCTGGTCTTTGGATAAAGTATTCCGAAAGCTTGTGACATATCACAACTGTGTGACAGAGCTAAACTGGCCTAATTTTCAGTTTATAATTCTCATGCTGGAAATTAGAAAATGTTCAAAAATGTTTTAAAATTCTCCTTTTATTGAATATTACTATATTTCATGCCCCAAACCCCAAAGCTGGCTATTGGCTAGCAAAGCTGAGCAATTAACACATTTGTTAATTTTCTTATTTCTCACATTGTTGAAAAAAAAAATTTTTTTTTTTTTTTGAAAAGAGTAATAATTCATTTTAGGGATCTCTGAAATGAAATCTCTTTAGATCTTATTTTAAGTAAACATTTTATAGTCTAAAATGCTTTCATAACAATTAATGCCTAAACAACTATGCCACATTCCCAAACTCTTTAATTTCCTATTAGGATAAGGCAGCATTTCAAAAAAATAACAATATAACCATGGTGGATTTTGTCTTATGTTTACTAATACTAAAAGCAGAAACTGAACTGTGACGATTAATTATCTAATTATTCTCTAGTTACAACTCTCATCTGTTTGGAGTTTTAGAGTTGTGATGTTTCACCTAAATCTCCCTTTAAAGAAGGGCTTTTTGCTCCAGCTGCTTGGAGTAATGGGAGTCATCTTTGGGGTCAGCCTCTTCAAGAGATTGGCTTAGCTGCCTAGCCCAAATCATGCCACTTCCTAGGGCAGCCCATATCCAATCATTAGGGTTATAAAGGCCCAGGGATTTTGGCCCTATGTTGGACAACTCAAATTGGCCATTTTAAACTCCAGAGCTTTCTGTCGGGTCAGCTGAGGCTGTTTGTTGCACTTGTATCACAACTCAACTTCTTTTGCCCAATCTTGCTTTCACTTCCACAGATACTGATCCCAAAGGCATAACCTAATAAACATCACACATGTGAAACTACATCAGTCTACTGCTCAGAGAATCCCATCTGTGAAAACAGTTTCATCTTCAATTGAACATCTCTGCATTGTTTCAATCTCAATATGGTTCAAGCCAAATTTATCATCTCCTGTCCCATTTTAATTTCCTTGTATCTGAGAATAACATATCTTCTATGTATTTTGTCTAGGAAACAGTGATTTTTTGACTTTTCAATAATCATTCCACTATTTCCAATTTTGCATTAAATTTTGATATTTCTTTCAAATTCAACACTTTCTGTTTTCACTGCCAGGACTATTCTATTGTCTGGGTTTTTGTCACCTGATATCTGAGTTATTGTCATTACCTGGCCACCTTGTCTCTTATTTCCTATCCTGGTCCCTCCTACATATTATTTTAGTTTTCCTAAATAATAGGTTTTATGAAATCATTTCCCTACTCAAGATTATTTGGTGGTTTCATATCTCATAAACTCTGAAAATGTTAAAGTTTCATGTATACTTGTCTTCATCTTCAACTTGTAAACTCCTAGGATTGAGATATATTCAATCTATGTGATGGCAGCAGGAGATGTTAATGATAAAAGTCCAATGTTTTAAACCTGAATGACTAAATTTGAATATGTAATAAACATTACCTCAGAAACTCACATTTTAAAACTTAAAAAAAGCCAACCTTGTTTACCAACTGTTATTTCTGTTGCTATTAAAAAAAAAAAAGCCTTGAAGTTAATTCAGACTCATGGCAACCACGTGTTTCAAATAAAACGGCTCCATAGGGTTTCCCCAGCTATGACCTTTCAGAAGCAGATTGCCAGGCTTTTCTTCAAAGATGCCTCTGGGTGGGTTCAAATTGCCAACCTTCTGGTTAGTTGCTGAACGCTTAACACCATTTGTACCACCCAGGGACTGTTATCACTGATATTACAATCTCTTAATTCTGACGCCCAAATATTTCAGTAAATTGTAGGGAATGAAAGATGGGGATTTGAGTGATTAACAATAAAATTAAACAAATCCATTGTTTGCTTTTCTTAATATATAATATGGTAAGATTTAAAAATCTCATAACAAGTTAGTGTCAAGAATCATTTTAATATTTCACGTTCTAAAACGCTTAAGATTTTTTTATTGCTTTCTTCAAATCAAGATGTTCGTGATGTGTTGCCAGTGTTAAGGAAAGCTATTTCAAGAGGGATGGATGCCGTAGCTATTTAGTGCTGTTAAACAGAAATACCCAAGTGGATGCTTTAACAAACAATTTTATTCTCTCACAGTCTAGAAGGGTAGAAGTGAGACAGACAAGAGCATTGGACTGGCTAAAGTAGATAAACTCTGGCTGAATACTCCCAACTGAAGCCTCACACAAGCTTCACCACCCCTCCTCTCCTGTGGGTAGTTAGAATGTATTCTCTTTTGAGTAAATAACCTTTTCTTACATTTTGTCACCAGCAGGTAAATGGCAACCTCCTCAGGGTTGTTTTTCTGGTTTCCCGCAGGGTGCAGAGCTTGCACAGCAACCCAGAGTTAGTCCTGTTCAACCCCCAGCAGTCCGCGCAATGGACTCCATCTTCGTTCCGACAGCCCTTGGAAGGGAGGGGCCCATCCTGAGTTCTGGCTGCATAAAAAAAAATCTGATTTTCATAATCTCTCCCCTTCTCTTGGAAAGCTCCACCCATTCATGAATAAAGATAATGCCTTTGCCCTACCTCCCTAAAACCTTTATAAACCTTGGAAGGTCCTTTGTTCAGAGAGAGGCTGGACCACTAGCATAAGCAGAAGCTCCTCTCTGTCTCTACCTCTTGAGCCTCTGCCTTCTCTCCCTGCCACTAATGAAAACAAACCTTTGTTCGTGTGGAACTTCTGAGCCTCTCCTGGTCATTCTTGGTCAGGAGAAGGCAAGAACCTAGGCAGAACTTAGTTTTGAATGGGAAATCTTAACTTGCAACCGAAGTCCAAACTCAGGGTGTCTGCTCCAAGGAAGACTTTCTGTTTGTGTTGGCTCCGGGGCTAGGTCTTTGTCATCAACCTTCCCCTGGTCTAGAAGCTTCTCAGCACAGGGACCCTGGGCCAAAAGGACATGCTCTGCTCCCAGCACTTCTTTCTTGGTGGCATGAGGTCCGTATCTCTCTGCTCGATTCTCTCTTTTATCTCCTGCAGGATAAAAGGTGATGCAGACCACACCCCAGGGAAACTTCCGTTACATCGGATCAGGGCTGTGACCTGAGAAATGATGATGCATCCCACCCTAATCCTCTCTAACATAACCTAATCTTGCCTCATTAACCACAGGCAGAGATTACGATTTACAACACACAGGATAAATACTTCAGATCACAAAATGGAGGACAACCACACAATACTGGGAATCATGGCCTAGCCAAGTTGACACATATTTTTGGGGGACACACTTCAATCCATGACAAGGAGTCTCAGAACTATATGTTGGAGTCTCTCAATGGATAACTGTGTCAGGAAACAAAGAATTGTGTTAATTTGAGGAATAATTCTCTGAGAAAATTCTGCTCTGCACCATATCCTAAAGAAAGCTATCATTTTAATGCCATGAAGCAATATGTCTGCAAATCAGACACCTGGAATGTTTGATCTTATTTTAAGACTCTATAGATCATTAAGAATTAGCACACAACTTTCTCTCAGTAGGAATTTGTCTTGTTGAAACATCTGATCTTCAAAGGTTAATAGAAAAATTAAGCCTTTTTTTTTCTACACAAGGAAAGAGTAAGTTACACAAACACTGTGATATACGCATAAAAGACCCTCTCCCTCTTAATAGGAGAGTATGTCCTGTACTTTAGTCTTCTGAAGTTGACACATTACAAAGCCACCACTGTAGACAGATGTTTTTTAAGACCCACAATCTAAGCAGACAGTCTAGGTAACTAGTAACATCTCATAAATATCCCTTCTGGCACATGAGTAGGCCAATTTCCTAATTTTAATAGTCACAAAATAATTGAGAATGCTGAAAGAATCCAGGTGGCCGTAGAAGTGGGTAAACCCCGTTTACAATTGGAATAGAAATCAATAGAGACCTCAGTCCTTTCCAGTCATCTGAAGGTTTCCAAAAATCTGAACTCTAAGGCAGAAACTAATCTGTGGAATCACAGTACCCATGGAATTGCTAGTTACTTCTACCGTACATTAGCCTGTACTAGGCCAGGGTTCAATATAAACAAGATAAGATCAGCCACTCCCTGATAAGGTAAACCCTGAGGAGTTCACTGCCACTTAGTAATTCTAACATTTATTCATCCATCTAATCGTTTTGCTAACTGCTGTGGAGTCAGCTCCAACTGAAGGTAACCTCAAGTGTAACAGAACGAAAATGCTGCCCAGACCTGTACCATCTTCACGATCATTGGTGTGTACAGTCCATTGTTGTGGCCACTGTATATTCTGAGCACTTTCAACCTAGTGGCTCATCTGCCAGCACTCTATGTGACAATGTTCTGTTGTAATCCATAGGGTTTTCACTGGCTAATTTTCAGAAGTAGATCTTTCTTCTAGTCTTAGTTGGCAAATGCCTCTAAAACCTGTCCACCATGGGTGACCCTGCTGGTGTTTGGAATAGCTGTGGCATAGTTTTCAGCATGGTAGCAACACACAAGCCACCATAGTATGACAAACTGACAAGTGGAGGAATATTTACTATCGTATTTATTATTATAATAATATAATTTTAAATGATTATTCAGCACCAGGCACTGCTCTGGACCCCACCCAACGCAGAGACAAGCATGCACACATACCAAAACATCAGTGTAAGACATAGTGATCAGGTCTTCCTGTGAACACTTGGTTTTGACACCAACTTATACACCAAAAAAAAGAATAACCTCCTTAAATGCCATCTCCTTCCTGAAGTCCTTTCCTATTTAATCCTAGTAGAGGTGATTGTGTTACCCAATTTTGTTAGCTAGAGCCGCCTGCCGCAAATAGCCAATTCTTGAGACGGGGTGAGGTGGGTAGCAAGAGCCTTATTAGATATACCGGTACATGGAGACAGAGGGGAATGATCTCCTCCTAAAGTCGTCTGTCTCACCAGACTACCAATCGGCTCAGGTTTTTAAGGGAAAAAGGGGCCATAAGTTTTTAGGATGTGTGGAACGTGCACTCTTTCTTCTGTTTGGTTTTGGTGGTTGTATCTCAGACATGTTGAACTTTTCCTGCCATTATCCCATCAGCTCGGGGAGGGTAGCTGGCACCATCCTTCATCTTATTTGACAGGTTTAGATCAATATCACTTGTTTTCCACAGTCCTAGAGGAAACATTGGTTAACACTTTAACCATTTGGGGAGCTGACATCAGGATCTTACTTGGAGGCAGGGATGGGCTGGGGGAGGGAAAGAAGAGAAAGAAGAAAAAAATGGCTCAGGTACTGTTCAAGATATGGCTGAACAGCCTGTTTCAACCCCCCCTTTTTGTTGTAGGTTTCTCAATCTTGGGAAACAGGGTGCCGTGTCTCTCTCTAGCTACTTCCTGCTGGATGGGTATCTTGGATGAGGAGAGAAACCAGACACCTACTAGGGGTCATATACAGGTTGCAGTTTGGAAAGATGAAATTTGGCAACGTCTCGTTGGATTAAGTGACGCACATCCCCGGGGTCTGGGAAAGGAGTAGTTCAGTCCAGGGCAAAGACCTCCCCAGCCTTGAGGGTGTTGGTGGCGCCCCTGCTAACCACTTTTATTAGACAGGGAGTGCAAATGCAGACCAAAGCAACTACTACTCCCTAAGTTATTAAAGGGGTCAACCAGGACCCCAAGGTGGGGAAAAGGTTAGTGAACCCACATGCTCTCTTGCCTAGGTGTTGGGGCAGTCCATTTGGTTATATTGTGCATAGCATCTAGTCCTACCTCTACCTCTCCAGTGGTGTTTATCCAGGCATAACAGGTTTTGTTAATCACAGCACACACTCCTCCCAATTTGGCTAATAAGAAGTCTAGGGCAATTCTATAATCTAGAACCACCTCTGCTAAGGAGTTTAAAGAGGTTTGTTGTGCTCTAAGCACCTTTTCAGTTCCTAGGGCTAGCACGTGCATAGTGTCCAACAAGTTTCTAATGGCCACCTCCCTGTGGTACATTCCTAAACCTGGAATAATCGTTCTCAAGAACCACCACCCAAACCCATTTTCCTCTGGAACAGGATTACTTTCCATCCCTGTCACTTCTAGGGCTGTAGGATCTACTGAAAGCACATCTCTTTTCTTTCAGGGGATCTTCTTGGTGTGTTGGGCAGATGGTGGATGAACCTGGGTTGGGAAAGTCAGGAACCCTAGAGTATACTGTCCCACAAAGTGAACTCCTGTTAAGCATTGACTGGCCCAGGTGTAAGGTGATGGCCTAGGGACAGGGACTTCACTGGTGGGTAGGGTCTCCCTCCACATAGGAAGGTGTATCCTTGTGGAGCACACAAAGATAGGTTCTTATTGGGGTTACTGGGAATACTAGAATTGATGTGAATCAACTGGGGTATGGTCAAAGATTCGTTGCAGGACGGAAGTCTCGAAAAACATGCCGTGTGACTTTAGCTCGGGGGCTTTGTGATTTTGTTTCCCATCTGGTTCCCGAGGTATGATTATAAAGATTAGCGAAGAGAAAACAAGGTATGGAAAATGGGTACTGTATGAGCCGAGCTCGGATTTGGGCCTTGAGGGCATGGTGAGTCAAGGTATAGTTAGGGACATCTTTGTGAGAGTCAAAAATTGGGGCTGCCATGGGGCTCAAAGGTGCTCCTGACCAAGGAAGATGATGGCATATCCAGCAGGTGCTAAAATCTACCCCCCCCGGCCACTGCTTGGGACATGGTGACTAGGCCATTGGATGACCAGTCCCATCCATCTGGGAGGTGGGCAGGCTTTTGATATACTACAACGACTACCTGGATTCCTTCCCCCCTACTGATTTCAATATCTTTTGGCAACCCTTTTTTAAACTTCACACAGTAGTAAAACCCTGCATCAGACAAAGTTATACGTGAAGTAATGATCGAAAAGTCTCAATTGTATGACTGAGTGGTGTCAGCCATGGGGGTCACTCGGGAGGAGCCAGCAGTTTTAAAGTCCCAGACAACTGTCTGTTCTTTCTCTGGGGTTACCAGTATCCCTTTGATGGGGCCAACGGGAGTCAGAGATGATATGACACAGGGAAGAGTCAGGGCATCTCCTACTTGTAAGGTCAGGGTCTCTCTGGTTTGCAGAATCACAGGGGCCTGATTTGTTGCCACGGTGTTGTGTGCGCCTTGGAAGAAAAGGAAAACAAAGGTTAAAACTATAATTTTTTAAAACCTGTACTTTAAACCTTGAACTGGTGTGCAGGAATAAGGTGACTCTTCAGTTCCTTCTTTTTCAAGCGGAGCTGTTTTTACTCTGGAATGATGTACCCATGCAGTCACTTCCGCCAACTTTAAAGATGAATGAGTGGTCAGGAGGACTTCAAAAGACCTCTCCCATTTGGGAGAAAGCTGGTCTTCAGGGTGCTGTTGTCTCCAAGTCTTTAGTAATACCCGATCTCCTGGCCAGAAGCTAAGAGGGGTATCAGAGGGAAAAGACAGATGGAGAGAGGCATATTGGTTAATAATGTTTACAACAGCTCCCAGAAAATGGATCCAGTCTCTCTTTTCCACCTCTGTCATTACTGAGGTGGGGAAGGTGGACTTTCTCAGGAATGGTCTCCCACATACTAATTCATAAGGGCTTAACTTTAGACCACTTTGAGGGTCCACTCGGATTCTAAGCAGTGCAATAGGCAGGTCTTGCAACCATGTTAAGTTAGTCTCCTGACATATTTTTCCCAGAGCCTTTTTTAAGGTGTGATTCATCTTCTCAGCCTTTCCTGTCGACTGTGGCCTCCAGGCAGAATGTAGCCTCCAATTTATATCCAGGGCTTTGCTGACTTCTTGGGTTATTTGTACCACAAAAGCTTCTCCATTGTCACTTTGAATTGAAATTGGCAATTCAAACCAAGGGATAATCTCTTTGAGTAGTATCATAGTTACTTCTCAGGCTTGTTCAGTTTGACAAGGGAAAGCCTCTACCTACCCTGAGTAGGTATCCACAAAGACCAACAGATACCTGAAGTTTCCAGGTACCTGGGGCATCACTGTAAAATCTGCCAATCTTCTCCCATGTTAGTTCCTCGATGTTGGACTCCCGGTTCTGTTGGATTGGGCACAGTCTTTGGGTTGTTCTTTGCACAAAGGTGGCACCTTCTTGTGACTTCTTGAATGGCCTTGAGGAGACTTGGTCCTGCGACCACCTATTGGATCCACTCAAGACTGGCATCTCTTCCATAACGAGTTCCTTCGTGTAAAGTTGATACTACACTATATACTTGGGCTTCTGGTAACAGTACTTTCCCTTCCGGGCTCACTAGCCAGCTGGAATGGGGAGCCGGGTGAAAACCCTATTCTTCAGCCCTTTTTAAGTCTTGAATAGTATAGATAAGTGCAGGAAGGTCAGCAGGGTCCAGGGGAGCGATCAGGGCCATTTCTTTCTCTATCTCATCTCCTCGCATCGCAGCACTTTTGGCCTCTGCGTCTGCTTTCCAGTTCCCTACAACTTCAGGGGATTTTCCCTTCTGGTGCCCGGGGCAATACACCACTGCCACTTGGAGAGGATCGCTGACTGCTCCTAGGAGCTCTTTGCTTTATCTCTTTGCTAGCAGACGTAAGGAGACCCCTCTCCTTCCACAGTGCCCTGTAAGAGTGGAGCACAAGATGGGCGTATCTGCTGTCAGTGTACACTGTTATATGCCTTCCTGCTCCCGGCCGTAGGGCCTGCCCAAGGGCTATTAACTTGGCTTTTTGTGCTGAGGTGCCAGCAGGAAGCGGAGCAGCTTCTAAAATTTCAACCCGAGTCACCACTGCATAGCCTGCCCTTCTATGTCCTTTATACATGAGGCTGCTACCATCGGTGTACATTTCTAGCTCGGAATCAGTTAAAGGGGTGTCTGACAGATCAGGCCTGCTGGAATAAACCTCTTCTATAATGTATTGGCCCTTCTTCAGAGATGGATAGTAGGGTGGCTGGGTTGAAAGCAGAGGCAGCCTTTAAGATTACATTTGGGTTGTCTAACAGGATTGCTTGATATTTCCCCATGCATCCTGCTGTAAGCCAAAACCCCCCTTTTTGTTCTAAGAGGGGAAGGAAAATGTGAGGCGTGTGAACCATCACTTTTTGTCCTAGGGTAAATTTTTCAGCTTCTTGCAGTAAGTCACATGTTGCAGCCACAGCCTGGAGGCAAGGGGTCCATCCTCGAGCCACGCTGTCTAACTGTTTGGAAAAATAGGCTACTGGCCTCTTGGCTTGTCCCAAAGTCTGGGTGAACACTCCCAGAGCAGCTCCCTGTCTCTCATGTACAAACAGTTCAAATGGTTTCTGGAGATCCGGTAACCCTAACGCTGGGGCAGTCATTAATTTATATTTAATTTTTTCAAAAGCTTGTTAACATTCAGCAGTCCAAAACAGGAGTTCTTTATCCTCTCCCTTCAGGGCTTCATACAAGGGTTTTGCCATGAGCCCAAACCCTGGTATCCAGATTTGACAAAAACCTGGCATCCCAAGAAAACCTCTAAGTTGTCGCTTAGAGGTAGGGGGCGCTACCCACATTACAGCTTCTCATCAGTCCTGGAAAAGGCTCCACTGCTCCTGTGATACTTGGATCCCCAGATATCTTACTTGTTGTTGTGATATTTGGGCCTTCTTTTTGGAACTAGTACCCACACCTAGCCAGATGGTTTGACTAGGATGGTATTTTGATCTGAGTCTTCTTGAGTTTCACTTGCCACTAAAATATCACCCATATACTGTAAGACCATCCCCTTTTCTAGTTGTAAGACCCTCATGTCTTTAGCCAATGTCTCTCTGAAAATTGTGGGGGAGTTTTTGAACCCTTGGACCAGCACCTGCCATGTGAGGTGTCTTTTTGCCCCCGTTTCTAAATTCGTCCATTCAAATGCAAACAAAAGTTGAGACTCAGGATGCAAGGGCATGCAAAAGAAAGAATCTTTCAGATCTAATACTGAAAACCAAGCATATCTGCTGGGTATGCTTCCTAGGAGAGTATATGGGTTAGGCACAACTTGGGTGAGTATCTTCTACTGTTTGATTAATTTTTCTTAATTCTTGCACAAACCGATATTCTCCTGTCCCGGGCTTTAACACTGGTAGAGTGGGGGTGTTATATGGGGACTGGCATGGTCTTAAAAGTCCAATCTCTATATATCGCTGGACCAGTGGAGCAATCCCTTCCAGAGCTTCTCTACGGAGTGGGTATTGTTTCTGATTTACAACAGGTGCTCCATGCTTTAGGGCAGTTTTGACTGGCTCAGAGAACCTGGCCCTTCTCAGCCTCCCTGATGCCCAGACTTCCAGATTCACTTCTTGTCATATGTGGACAGGGATGTCGCTAGGCACCACTGGTTCCTCTAACAACAAGGCTGCTTGCAAAGCGCATGCCTTTTCGGGCGGAATTTGCACCAAAATTCGAGACGGTCCAAAGCTGACTTGTGCCCCAAGTTTTGACAACAGATCCCTCCCGAGAAGGGGGAAGGGGCATTCTGGCATATAAAGAAACTTGTGGTATAACAAATCTTTTCCAACTTCACAATTCAGCGGTTGGAGGAAAAGAGGGGTTGAAAGTTTTCCTGAAACCCTACCACTGGGGCAGTACGTGGACTAAGGGGAGATTCCACAGTGTTCAAAACTGAAAAGGCAGCACCCGTGTCCAGAATAAGGTCAATAGGGCGTCCTCCCACCTTCAGAATTACCCGGGACTCGCGGTGGGAGATAGCCAACGAGGTCTGAGCCTCTGGGCCCTGTCATTCTGAATCATCTAACCGTGCAGGCCCTTCCTGATAAGCCTAGAGAGTGGCGGGTTTTGGTCTGTCTTGCCTTTCCCTTTTCTCTGGGCATTCCCGCTTCCAGTGGCCCCGTCTGTTACAGAAGGTGCACTGGTCAGGTTCTAAAGGTCTCCCTTCTCGCCCAGAGGTGGTCCTTCTTACGGCTCTTATCTCCTTTCCCCATTCTTCATTCAGGGGGGTAAGGCCGCTGCTAGTAAGGCCGCCTTTTGTTTCATCTTTTGTTTTTCTTTTTGTTCTGCTACCTGGTCCCAATTATTGAAGACCTTAAAAGCTACTTCAACCAGCTGCCCTACTGGCATCCCAAGTCCTCCTTTTAATTTTTGTAATTTTTTTCAAATATCAGGGGCACTCTGCGAAATAAGTCATGTTTATAAGCCGGGCATTGTTGGGATCCTTGGGGTTGATATCAGTGTACTGAAGAAACGTGTCTGTCACCCTTTCTAAGAAAGTGGATGGGTCTTCCTTTTCTCCCTGGATAATTTCTCTAAACTTTTGTAAGCTCTTGGGTTTGGGGGCCCCGTTTCTCAACCCAACGATTAGGTAGTCCCAATAGAACTGAAGTCTACTCGCCCCTTCTTCACGATTGTGATTCCAACCCGGGACCCTAGTAGGGATGGCTTCTGTCCCAGAGGGTCGGGCTCCATTACTAGGGTCTAAGTTATGGAGCCTATCAGCCTTTTTCCGAGTCTGCTCTAACACCATACAGTGTTCTTCTGAAGTTAACAGAGTGGTGAGGAGCTCCTGTATATCTGCCCAGGTAAGGTGGTGAGTAGAGAAAATAGAAAGAAACAGTTCAGCCATTCTGTTTGGGTCACTCTGGTGGGAGGATGGGGGGTTACGGCTCTTCTAGTTATATAGATCAGAGATGGAAAATGGAGTATGTACCAGCATTGTCCCCCGTGGCTGCCGTTTATCATCCACTCCGGCAGGAACTTCTCTCAGTGGGTATTGGCCTGCCCGGACTCCTGACACACCCTCACCGAGAAAGGTACCCTGATGGGTATGAGAAGGGGAAACCATACCTGAAGTAACTGGACCTTCACTGTCTGATCCTCCTCCTCCATCCACCTTTGGTGTGCTGGCCAAGCTAGAATCGGGCTCGGCCATTCTGTTTGGGGACTTTGTTATCATTTCACAGTCCGACTCCTCAGCTTCTACCGCACCTCCCCTATACGGGGGAGGGGGAGCCGAAATGGTGGCCAGAGCTCATCCCTCTAGGAGGGAGTCCTCTGATGAGGATTCAGGGAGTACTCTGGCCTTTTATCTTCCCTGGAAGGAAACCTGACTAGGGTGCAAGGTCTGGTAGAGAGACATGGAGGCTTGTACATAAGGGACTTCATCCCACTTTTTAGTTGTTCTGCAGAACAAATCCAATTGAAGTATTGTATTATAATGTAAAGACCCCTCTGGGGGCCAGTGTTCTTGGTCCCCCAAGTGGTATTGGGGCCATATGCTGTTACACAGGCGAATCATCTGCTTTTTGGTCATGGGCTCATAACTATACCTTTTCCAATTGGCCAAAACATAGCCCAGCAGGGATTCAGCTGGAATAGATGGGCCTCCTCCCATGCTAATATCTCTTTTGTTTGAACTCTCCTTTTCCTGCCTCAGGCAGTATCAACCTTGCTTGACAAAAGGGAGAGTTTGAGCCTCTCAAATACAATGCTTAATCTATCTCTTCTCTAATTAGGTTTAATTCTTTCAGGATTTCTTGGGTTCCTGTCTTAGAACCCTCATTTCTTTGGGCACAGTCTTCTAAAATAGTCTGTACATGGTGGGCTTTCTCAGACCGATGAAACTAATTGCCAATCTCAAGAAACTTAGGTTAAAACTGTTCTTGAACCTGGTGAGGGGTTTTGTATGAATAGGGATTTACGAGATGACCACACACACACACACAAAAAAACCTCACAAGGACAAGTAATCATGCATAAGACAAACAGACAGACCGACAAAAGCAAGGGAGATAACCTTGCAGTCTCAATCTCCCAGATAGCAAGATGGGTTGTACATAAGACGAACCTGATAAACAGAGAAAAACACTCAGACCAAAAAAACCAGAAAGGAAGGGGGGAATGAGGATAATCTTAATGACGTCTAACACATTACTAGGAATGTCTGAATCTCCACTTCAATCTTCCAGATACCTCCTATCCTCAATGCCAGACGGAGGGGCTTCAATCTCCCAATCTAAACCGACAGAGATGTCTATACCCACTCCCCAAAACCAGGGTACGCCAACTAGAGACAGACAACAATCCAAACAAAAAAACCCACAGCCGATACACACTCATACCCCTGCCCAGCTCTAGAGTCACCAAGAGTGCCTCCTTGTGATCCTACTCACAGGGACAGTCATCCAAGGCTCCACTCGCCTTAGAAACCAAGGGCCTGGGTCCAGTTCCGGAAGCCATGCTGGCCCACCCTATCTGCCCCGGCCCTGAGCACCTCAGGATCCTGGATAGGTCTTGCCTTAACCCACTTCTTTGGCGTGGTTGGGGACTGGTGACGCTGCAGAGAAGCCTGGGTCCGGGGATAGCCTTCGGGGACAAACAGAGTTCCCAGCGGCCGCTTGGCAGGAGAACTGTCAATCAGGCCCAGGCCCTGCCACAGGGCCACTGCGTCTCAAATGTCTGGAGTCCCCTATGGGCCACCAAATTGTTACCGCAATTTCGTGAGTTAGAGCCCCCAGCCGCAAATAGCCAATTCTTGAGACAGGGTAGAGGTGGGTAGCAAGAGACAGAGAGGAATGATCTCCTCCTAAAGTCGTCTGTCTCACCAGGCTACCGATTGGCTCAGGGTTTTAAGTGAAAAGGTGGCCATATGTTTTTCGGACTTGCGGGACGTGCACTCTTTCTTCTGTTTGGTTTTGGTGGTTGTATCTCAAACATGTTGATCTTTTCCTGCCATTATCCCATCAGCTGGCGGCGGGGTGGGGGCGGTGATAGTTGGTGCCATCCTTCATCTTATTTGACAGGCTTAGATCAATATCACTTGTTTTCCACAGCCCTAGAGGAAACATTGGTTAACATTTAACCACTTGGGGAGCTAACATCAGGATCTTACTTGGAAGCAGGGATGGGCTGGGGGAGGGAAAGAAAAGAAAAAAAATGGCCCCGGTACTGTTCAAGATATGGCTGAGCAGCCTGTTTCAACTGCTCCTTTCTTTGTCTTACATTTTCACTTCTACAATGGCACTTGGTACTATACCTGTGTGGCCAAGAGGTTAAGTGCTTGACTACCTGCAAGGCTGGCAGTTGGAACCCACCCAGAGGTGCCTCTGAAGACAGGCCTGGACATCTGCTTCCAAAAGCACACAGCCTTGAAAACCCTATAGAGCAATTCTATTCTGCACACATAGGGTCGCCAGGAGTTGGAATTCGTCATGGCAACTAACAACACTGTACCTGTGTATTTGCAAACAAGATACAAGTACATTGTTCCTTGTTTCCCCCTGACGAACCCACTACATTGTAAGCGTGCAAGCTTTCCTATCCATGCAGAGGGAGTATTATACCTTGCGTATAATAAAAAAAAAAAAAAAAAAAAAAAAAATTTTTTTTTTTTTTTATAATAATGGCTCACTTACTGGTGAGTTAAATTGCTCCTAGAATTCTCCTTACTTAAGAACTGGTCGGGTATTAGTAAAAGGGCTTGAGCAGGCGGCCACGTGATCAAAGCCCAATCCCCCGGCTCAAGGTGCCGACTCCCGGCGGCAGGGGGCGCTGGCGTGCGACCCGGTCGTGCCCTCAGGTACAGCCCAGCCAGGAGCCAGACTGAAGCCGACGCCATGCGCGCGCTGCTGCCGCTACTGCCGCTACTGCGCACAGGCTGGGGTTGGCCTGCCCGCACCCACCCCGCCGCTCTCCGGTTGCAGGGACCGTGCTCAGGGCCAGGGCCGCGCCGCGCCATGGCCCTATACCGCACGGAGGAGCGCGGCCAGCCCTGCTCTTCCGATTACCGCATCTTCTTCAGTAAGTAGCTCGCGGAGGCAGTGCCGCGCGGGGCGCCGGAGGCACCTCAGGGTGGGACCAAAGCCGCTCCTGGCGGTCTCCTTCCTCCCTCCTCCGGCTCACGGCGGTCTCCGCCTCTTCCTGCCCGCGGGAGCTCACGCGGAACACCGGGAACTTCCTGCGAGGGTGCGGCCTACGACCCCCAACGTGGTGCGCAGGGACGCGGAGCGGCGCGCGCCCGCGGTGTTCTCCGCGTCGACCTTGGTCAGGTCAACCGCCCTCCGCGAGCCGCCGGCGGAGCGCAAATCGCGCGCAGCCGACCCGCCGCCGCCGCCTCGCAGCCTTTTGCCAAGCCCCGGCCGCCGTCCTGCGTTTAGTTATGAAAGGGGAGGCACAGAACCCGGAAAACTCCCGAGGGAACTCAGCAACTGGAAAGGCAGGCGGCCCTTCGGGACTTTTTCGGGACTCTGATGAAGGATCTCCCAGAAACATGACTTTATACTCACAAGGTTGCGCTCTGAATGCGATGCGAGAGCCCCTTTGGATGGTGATGGGCCTGCAGTGGAGCTGCCCGCTCCACCCCAGTATGAACTAACCCGGAGGGCGAAGTTACCTTTTGGGGCGCGGAGCTGGCTGGCAGGGACGGGAAAGGTCCCAGGTCTCCTTGGCTCTCGTTTTCGTTTGCATCCGATATTTCACTGTGTAGATAAGCTGTAAAGTGAGAATAGCGAGGTCATTTGAGTTGCCTTCGTGCTTCGTTGACTTTTGATCCCTGAGAGGAGTAGTACCTTCTGTCTGAAGAGTGTGCCTTGCATTATCTCGCACCTGCTAAGAACACCTGCTCACTTTGGAGCCTTTCTTAAGTTCTTCGTCTTTTAGCTCTCTGCCTCCAGGCGAGTTTCTTAATTTTCAAAGCCTTGGTTTTTCTCTTCTGTAAAGCAGGGCTATAAGAATTACATAGTCTACATGTTTGGTCACAGCGCTTGGACTAGAAATACTATTATTAATAATACCTGTAGTCGTTGATACCTGTGATTTATAAAATGTTTAACATCCTGACTGAACTTAGGATGGAGGAGTATCTTAGGGGAGAGAAAGCTGAGCTTGCCTAAAGCCTTGTGATTATAATGATTATACTAGAATTCGTATGTTCTTCAAGAAGGTTTTCGCCCACTCCATGCTACATATTTTCCATCCTTGTGTGGTAAAGATTGGTCATGTGGACAGAAATCATTTACAAGAAGCCCCAAATTTCTGAATGGATTGTGTTCCAGAAAAGTCAACGTGATAGCCACTGAGAATAGTTTTCTACAGAAACAATGTTATAAAGTGGTAGATTTTTAACCAGATAAAAGTAATAGGAGCCCTGGTGGCGTAGTGGTTAAGAACTATGACTGCTAACCAAAAGGTCAGCAGTTCTAACCCAGCAGCCGCTCCTTGGAAACCCTGTGGGGCAGTTCTGCTCTGTCCTGTAGGGTCGCTGTGAGTGGGAACTGACTTGATGGCACATAACAACAGCAGCAAGCCCATAATATGGCGAAAGTATTCTAGATTTGCAGTAAATACGGTAATCAATAGTAAACAACAGAATAGTAATCAATAAATATTTATGAACTCTACTAGACATTGTTAGGTGTGGTACAAAGGGGATTTAATTATGAGCCCTGCCCCAGAGATTTATAATAGTAATATAATTAAAATATAAAAATACTGAAGTATATTTTGTTTGCATGTTAGTTGAGAAAAAATAGGCTTGATGAGTCTGGAGCATGCAGTATAGTGGACTGAGCACTGTATTTGGCACTGGGGTTCGGGGGAGGCTCCCTATGCCATGATCTCAGCTCTGCCATTAACTCTGGGAATGTGTGATTGGGCAGATGATGACTTCATTTCTTATTGCCATAACTGGGCACCGAGTCGATTCTTATTTATGGTGACACCATATGTAGAACTGTACCCCACAGAGCTTTTAATGGCTGATTTTTCAAAAATGTCTAGGCTTTTCTTCTGAGGCACCTCTTGGTGCATTCAAACTGCCAACATTTTGTTTAGCATCCAAGTGGGTAAACTGCACCACCCAAGGACTCCCTTTTGTTTCTCAGGGAACCAGTCTCTTCAGCTATAAAATGAAGCAGTTGACCTAGCAGTGATCTGCATTGGCTTCCTCAGTTCTGATATTCCATGAGGCATAGAGATTCTAGCAAAGATCTTGGGGGCATTTCTGAGGCTATATTGGCCTCTGACTATGGCTTGTTTCTTTAGCTGTAAATGCATTTCAGACTCTTGCTTTTTTTTTTTTTCCTGTAGCTAGAATAGCAGTTAGTAAAATACTCTTTTTATTCACTTGGGACAAAAAGAGCAGAAAAGAAGAAAAAAAGGTTGTACTGAGGTAAATGGTGAGAATTGAAGAAAGAGGAGTGTGGTTTTGGGGAGGGAGAAGGTGTTGAGGTGGTAGTTGGAAGGTATACTGGGCTAAAAACAATTCCTGAAGTAATCACCAGATGGCATCCTTGGCCCAGGACCGTTTGCTGGGAAGGGTAGGACAAGTGAAAGGAAGCAACTTCAGGGTAAGTGGGGTAAGGGGAAAATAGCTAACAAATTGCTTTTGGTAAAGGTGTTCACAAATTGGATATCTTTAATGCACCCAGTGTCTATACGCAGCACTAGGGTGCAACTCTTTGACTTCAGCGGGAAGTGTGACTATAGCACTACTTGGCTAAAAAGTATTACTCAGAGTTCCTAAGGTGGAATCCGTTCCCACATTTCCAAATATGACCCAAGACTCTGAAAGACTAGTGAAATGGAAGGTAGAACATTTTTGAGCTTCATCTCTGTAAATGGATACTTTTTATTGCCATTCAGAAGAATCAGAATAAGTGATTGATGCAATACTTACGATGTATTACTTAGGCAATGTTGAAGTGAGACAGGATGATGTAGGGGAAGAGCACCCTGGTGGGGATCAACCGGCCAGGCCACCTTGGTGTCAGCCCTGACCTGCTAGTAACTTTCTGTGTGGCCTTGAATAAGTCACTTAACCTTTCTGTGTCTCATTAAACCTTGGAATGGGAAGATTGGACTAGGTGATTATTTTCCAAACTGCTTGGTTATGCATAAGCATTCCGGGGAATGTTACTATGTTTTCTTTGAAAAAAAAAAGGTGTGGGGGGAGGGTACTCCATGGTTCAGTGAATTTGGAGACCACTTCTTGTTTTTTATTATCTTCTTGGAGTGTCACAGTATGCATATTAAAGTTCTGGGAAATTCTTCTGTAAATTGTCCCAAATTTTTGAACCACAAAGCTCTTATTTCTCAGAACATTTACTGGCTTCTCAGTGACACTAGAATGTTACGGAATTCACTTTGGGTTGCACTGAGTGGGCTGATTTGTGAAACTTTCAGAAGCAATGGTTGTCGCGTGGAAAAAGTTCTAGATTGGTAGTCGAAACACTCATGTTGTCATATTGGCTTAGGTCATCTTGGTCAAGTTACTTGACTTTATGTCCCTCAGCTCAGTTTTTCCATCTGTAAAATGGAGATCCCTCCCCCCCCACTGTCCCAGCTGCTGTCCAGTCAATCCTGACCCATAGCAACTCTGTAAGACAGTAGAACTGCTCCATAGGGTTTCCAAGGAGCTGTTGGTGGATTCAGACTGCCAGCCTTTTGGTTAGTAGCTGAACTCTTAACCGCAGCACCACCAGGGCTCCAAAATGGAGATAGCACTAATAATTTTAAAGAACTGTGGTGGCAGTTAAATGAGACCATGTGTGTAAAAGTTATCAGTGTCTCACATCTGGTAGATATTTATTAGGCTTTAAGGCATAAGAACAAAATTCTTATTGTTACATTCTATGAAGGGTGAGAATAATGGAATGTAGGTGATACTGAATGTTCTGAATATGTCCCGATTTATTAATTCATAAATCTCAGAGTTTTAAGGGTACCAACTGCCCTGCAGTTTCTTGAATCAATTGTGAAGTTTTAATGAAGTTGAAGTTGTTTGTATGGAACCGGAGACCTAGCACTGTACGACAGTACTCCTTTGACATCCCGCTTGTGTTGTTTTTTTGTTCTGTTTGTTTGTTTGCCACTTCAGATTTTTTGAAGTTTTTCTCAGAGGTTTGGGAGAAGCTGTGCTTTCCATAATTTTGGATTATTGTTGCTATGGAATAGATGACTGGTTCACTTAGGGAAACAGTGCTGTGGGTAATTTGTTTTTATTTAGCATGGAAATGAATCATGCGGCTCTTTAACAATGAATTTATCGTTTGTTGTAAGCGTGTGCTTATGCTGAAATTACCGTAGGTTTCCTTTTTTCAGTACATCATTTGCGTAGTAGGTGGGATCTGCCGTTGAATGTACCACACATTTGGACTTAATGAAATTGCCTGTGAATAATCCACAAAATGCATGTTTGAGGCTTAGTACATGAGTAGCTAGCTGTACCTTTCTTTTAAGTTGGCCTGTATCATAGAACGTGAATTGATACAGTGTCACAAAATGGGTTTTCTTTGAATAAAGAAAGGAAAAAAATTATATCCATTTGGTTATGGGTCCATAAAACCTTAGTTTTAAAACAGCTTAGTTTTCTAAACGCCCAAAAAAGAGTACTGTGAAATCTTAATTTTCTTGTGATCTAATTGGAAGAGAGGACACATTTTTATTAAAGTTGATTTTTAAACTTTTTTGTATTAATCTTACAGTCAGAAAATAAAAACAAAACAAAGGTAGTTTAGTCATTGCTAAAGCTTGCAATGTGAGTCTCTAAATGGTTTTAGTAATAGTATGTTGGTGCTTGGCATACATTTAGCTATCCACATATAAAATCCAGTGTATGTTTCACATTCCATTTGATTTTCTTACTTGTTAATATGAGGAATAAACTTATCCTGATATAACTTGTTCTTATGAGAGAAACACATACATAACTCACAAAGTGATATAATAAAATCTTATTCCAGACCAGTTGAAGGGAAAGTTTTGACATTGTTTGGCAGTATCTAGTATGTATTGATGGGCCTGACAGAATGCACTAGTTTATGCCTACAGACGCAGTCTAATTTTTGGCAAGAGTGAAATGCCAAGACGGGATAGCAGGGTGACAGCAATTGTTCATCTCATTTCCCTTCCAATAAATATCCTAGTAAAGTGATAGTTGGTCAGTAAAAGAGGATAACCCTAAAACAAATAAAAAGGAGCCATCCGATTTTAAGATTTAGAAATATTTGTAAAAGATGAAAAAAGGTGAAAGTAGGTATGGCTATTAGTGAAGCAGTGTAGAGGAAGTCTCAGAATTTGTGCTGAGGGGACTGTAGATTAGGAAGAAGCTGAGCTCTTTTTCAGAACTTCAGAGATTGTGGACATGCTGATATCAGATAGGCTAGAGGAAGAGAGTGAAATGTGAGGCGTAACACAGGAAGACTAAGTTTTGTTAATGGAACAGCACACGTGTTTAACACATAAGACTGAGGTTTTAGGGGTAGGTTAGTTCCTTCTGTAGAAATTTTAAAAAGTGTCTGGGGAGGGAGTCGGTCAAGCTGATAGTGTTGCTGCCTAACAGTCCGGTGAAAAGCTCATCACGTGCTGGCATTTAGGAACCCCTCTGTGTAACAGCCAGCTTCTTACCCATTCCTTTCAGTGCGAAGCCGACTGGTCAGCGAGGCTCTCCCATGTACACGGACTTCTCAGTCAGCTTTTCCATCCTTTTATTAAATATAAACCAACTAGGCAAGGATCACCAACAATAGTCAGGCTTTCATCACTGCTGCTGTACCAAAACTGCTTTTGTCAAGGCTATCTGTAACTTCCTTGTGGCAAATTTAGTCAGCAATTTTATATCCTCATCTTACGTGACTTACCACTTTCTCCTCCTTAAAACACCTTTTTTCTCTTTGCCTCTGGGACAACACTCCTTCGTAGTAATTTTATTTTGATAACTGTTCCTTCGAAGACTCCGTTGCTTGTTCATTCTCGTGTTTCCGAACGCTGGAATTTGTAGTGCCTCAGAGGTCAGTCCACTTCTCTATCTGTACTCTCTCTAGAGCAAGGGTCAGCAAATGTTTTCTGTAAAGGGTCAGATGGTGAGTATTTTAGGCTTTGTGGGCCATGTAAACTCTGATGCGACTACTCGGCCAGTGCAGTACAAAACCAGCCATAGACAATATGTAAATGTATGGGTATGACTGAGTTCCGACAAAACTATTTACAAAAACAAAAATCAGGCAGTGGTCTGGATTTAGTCCATGGGCCATCATTTGCTGACCCTTGCTCTAGGTGATCACATCTATTCCCATAGTTTTAGATGCCACCTATGACTCCCATGAGGAGGCCTGGTGGCGCAGTGCTTATATGTGCTCAGCTTCTAACTGAAAGGTTGGTGGTTTGAACCCACCAGCTGCTCCACATGAGAAAGATGTGACAGTCTTCCGTAAAGATTACAGCTTGGGAAACCCTATGGGGCAGTTCTATTCTGTCCTGTAGGGTTACTGTGAGTCGGAATTGACTCCACGGCAGTGGGTTTGGTTTTTGTTTTACGACTCCTGTATTTTTAACTCTAGCTCCAGTCTCTCCTTGAACTTAATGTTTACATGTCCAGCTGTCTACTCTCTATCTCCACTTCAGCGTCCAAGAAGTGTTTCAAGGTTAACATGTGTTAAACCAATAACCAAACCAAACCTGTTGTCACTAATTCACTTCCAACTCATAATGAGTGTATGGGACATAGTGGACCCACCCCATAGGGTTTCCGAGGAGGGACTGGTGGATTTGAACTGCCAACCTCTTGGTTAGTAGCCGAGATCTTAACCATTGCATCATCAGGGCTTCATGTGTTAAACAGCACCTCCACTCTAGCTTGTTTCTTTGTCTTTACACCTAGAACCAATAACCTAGGAGTAATTTTGTAGTTTCCTTTGCTCTCAGTTGACATCTAGTTTATCAGCAGATTCCATCAATTCTGTCTTCGAAATGTATCCAGAATATAGTTACGCCTCTCTATTTTCACTTCTGCCACTTTACTCCATATCACCACCATGTTATACCTGATCAATTTCATTAACTACCTAATTGATCTTCCTGCTTCTATCCTTGCCCCCTTATCGTCTGCTTTCTATACAGCACTCAGATTGATCCTTT
Organism: Elephas maximus indicus; assembly: GCF_024166365.1. Classification (NCBI taxonomy): domain Eukaryota; kingdom Metazoa; phylum Chordata; class Mammalia; order Proboscidea; family Elephantidae; genus Elephas; species Elephas maximus. The sequence continues at coordinate 46,343,322 of NC_064823.1, forward strand.
TAAAATACACGTCAGGTTATAAACAGATTCTGCTCAAAACTCCGGTGGCTTTCTGTTTCACTCAGAACATTTGCCTTAGTCTACAGGGTCCTATGTGAAACAATGCTATGCTACTGCTCTGAATGTATCTCCTGCCACTCTTCCCTTTGCTCACTTCTTCAGCCATTCTGGCCTCCTTAGTTTCTCAAGCATGCTGTGCATTTCGTGCTTCAGCACCTCTGTGCTTGCTTTGTTTGTAATGCTCCTCCTTAGATAACCTACCTCACTCTTTCCTTCATTCAGGTCCGTGCTAAAGTGTTACTTATCACACCTTCCGTGACTATTCAGTATAAAATATTACCTCCTCCTATTATTCACTATTCTCGTTTCCTGGTTTCTTTTCCTTTGTAGAGCTTATCATCCCTGATGTGTATACACTTTCGTTTGTTGCATCAATTCTCTCCTCCCACAGCTAGAGTATAAGTTCTGTAAGAGCAGGGAATTTATACCCCCAAAACCCATAACACTGGCTGATATACTGTGTGTGTTCAGGAAATATTTATTAAATGAATGGATCTAAGGAACACTTAGAAAGTAGGAAAAAAAGAAGAGAATGTGAATTTAAAAAGTCAAATGAGTCTTTTCATTTTTAAAAGCTATTGCATCCATAAAAAAGGTAGAAGGGGCTATGAAAGACAAAGAACAAGAGTTCTTGGAAATTAAAATATGGTTGTTAACATAGAACTCAATAGAATGATCAGAAGATAAGTCAAAGAACTCTACCAGAAAGTAGAATAAAATGTCAAAGGGGCAGCGAAAAGAGGTAGAAAGAAGACACATGAAGGCTCAATCTAGGAAGTCCAACTAATATGAGTTCCATAAGGAAAGAACAGATGAAATGGAGGGGAAATTATCAAAGGAATAATAGAAGAGACTTTCTAAGAATTAAAAGACCCAAGTGTTCTGACTCCTCGACACATCACTGTGAAATCTCAGAAAACTGAATGTATAGTGAAGCCCCTAAAAGTCCTAAAAGGGGAAAACAGGTCACCTTCAAAGCAATGAGAATCAAATTGATATCGGACTTCTCATGAGCAGCACTGAGTGCTCAGAGTATGGAATAATGACTTAAAAATTCTGAGAGAAAAGAATTTTCCTCCTAGAATTCTTTACTCAACTAATCAGTGACCTAAGATGAGGACTGATTAAAGGTATTCCAGACGTTCAAGGATTTAGAAGTTTATTTCACATGCCGCCTTTCTTACAGAGCACGTTAGGGATAAAATACTGCAAAATAGGTAAATAAACCAAAAAAAGGTCAATGCGTGGGACCCAGAAAACATCTAAATTGGAGCTTGAAGAAGCAGAGACTTGGGGTGCCAAGGGAGCATCCAGTCCAGATTGCAGCAAGAGGATAGAGGGTACCAGAATAAGCTTTTTGAGCAAAGAGAGGATTCTGTGGTTTTGATGGTATCTGTGAGGCACTAGTAGAATTTATAGACATGGTTATGACCAACGTTGCAAGAAAGAAGCACAAAGAAAAAGATGAACAAGAAAGGAAATTTAATGGTAACATCTTATTTGGCCAAGAGTGAACACATAGACATGCTTCTCAAACTTGCCTGAGTGTAAGAATTACTTGGGGGTACTTGGCTGAAAAAATACAGATATCTGGGCCTCCCTCCTTGAGATTCTGATTCACTAGGTATGGGCTGAGGGTCCAGTCATCTGTATTTTAACAAGTATTCCAAGTTTTTCTTAGAAAAGTTTTGGAAATAGACTAATAGAGGAAAAGCATAAAAAATCCAATATGATTATAGACTTGAAGTGAAAAAACAAAAGTGCAGAAAACAAGAACTGGGAGAGAGAACAATGAGGAACAGGTAAAAAACCAGTTAGTAGGAAATCAAGAAGTGCTATTTATGTTTGATGGAATAAGGCATAAAAGTGTAAAGTGTTAAAATTAACCAATAGAGGATTTAAGGGGGAAAGTTTGAGGTCAAATGAACTGAATCCTTACCTTCAGAACTGGATTCAATAAGTATTATGGATTGAATTATGCTGTCCAAAAAGATAGGTTAACTCCTAACCCCTGGTGACCTTATTTGGAAATAGGCTCTTTACAGATACAATCAGGTTAAGAAGTCATTATGGTGGGCCCTAATTCAATATGATTGATGCTCTTTTAAGAATAGTCGAAGAGACACAAGTACAGGGAGAATGCCATCTGATAGAGGCAGGGATTGGAGTGAGGCATCTACTAACCACACCTTGACAGCAGTACTGGAAGCTAAGAGAAGGGCATGGAACAGGTTCTTCCCTAGAGTCCGCCGACATCTTGATTTTGAATTTTTACTTCCAGAACTGTGGGAGAACAATTTTCTGCACTTTTACGTCACCCAGTTTGTGGTCATTTGTTATGGTGGCCCTGTTGTTGTTGTTGTTAGGTGCCGTCGAGTCGGTTCCGACTCATAGCGGCCCTATGCACAACCAAACAAAACACTGCCCGGTCCTGCGCCATCCTTGCAATCGTTGTGCTTGAGCTCATTGTCGCAGCCACTGTATCAATCCACCTCGTTGAGGGTCTTCCTCTTTTCCGCTGACCCTGTGCTCTACCAAGCATGATGTCCTTCTCCAGGGACTGATCCCTCCTGACAACATGTCCAAAATATGTAAGACGCAGTCCCACCATCCTTGCCTCTAAGGAGCATTCTGGCCACACTTCTTCCAAGACAGATTTGTTTGTTCTTTTTGCAGTCCATGGTATATTCAATATTCTCCGCCAACACCACAATTCAAAGGCATCAACTCTTCTTTGGTCTTCTTATTCATTGTCCAGCTTTCACATGCATATGATGTGATTGAAAATACGATAGCTTGGGTCAAGCGCACCTTAGTCTTCAGGGTGACGTCTTTGCTCTTCAACACTTTGAAGAGGTCCTAAGCAGCAATTTGCCCAACACAGTGCATCTTTTGATTTCTTGACTGCTGCTTCCATGGGTTTTTATTGTGGATCCAAGTAAAATGAAATCCTTCACAACTTCAGTCTTTTCTCCATTTATCATGCTGTTGCTCATTGGTCCAGTTGAGAGGATTTTTGTTTTCTTTATGTTGAGGTGTAATCCATACTGAAGGCTGTGGTCTTTGACCTTCATTCGTAAGTGGTTCAAGTCCTCTTCACTTTCAGCAAGCAAGATTGTGTCACCTGCATAACGCATGTTGTTAATGAGTCTTCCTCCAATCCTGATGCCCCGTTCTTCTTCTTTAGTCCAGCTTCTCGTATTATTTGCTTAGCATACCGATTAAATAGGTATGGTGAAAGAATACAACCCTGACACACACCTTTCCTGACTTTAAACCAATGAGTATCCCCTTGTTCTGTCCGAACAACTGCCTTTTGATCTATGTAAAGGTTCCTCATGAGCACGATTAAGTGTTCTGGAATTCCCATTCTTCTCAGTGTCATCCATAGTTTGTTCTGATCCACACAGTCAAATGCCTTTGCATAGTCAATAAAACACAGGAAGACATCCTTCTGGTATTCTCTGCTTTCAGCCAGGATCCATCTGACATCAGCAATGATATCCCTGGTTCCATGTCCCCTTCTGAAACTGGCCTGAATTTCTGGCAGTTCCCTCTCGACATACTGCTGCAGCAGTTTTTGAATGATCTTCAGCAGAATTTTGCTTGCGTGTGATATTAATGACATTGTTCTGTAATTTCCACATTTGGTTGGATCACCTTTCTTTGGACTAGGCATAAATATGGCTCTCTTCCAGTCAGTTGGCCAGGAAGCTGTCTTCCATATTTCTTGGCAAAGATGAATGAGTACCTCCAGCGCTGCATCTGTTTGTTGAAACATCTCAATTGATATTCCATCAATTCCTGGAGCTTTGTTTTTTGTCAATGCCTTCAGAGCAGCTTGGGCTTCTTCCTTCAGTACCATTGGGTCCTGATCATATGCCACCTCTTGAAATGGTTGAATATCGACTGATTCTTTTTGGTATAATGACTCTCTATGTATTCCTTCCATCTTCTTTTGATGCTTTGTCGTGCTGTGGGGGCTTGTTGTTGCTGTGATGCTGGAAGGTATGCCACTGGTATTCAGATACCAGCAGGGTCACCCATGGAGGACAGGTTTCAGCTGAGCTTCCAGACTAAGACAGACTAGGAAGAAGGACCTGACAGTCTACTTCTGAAAAGCATTAGCCAGTGAAAACCTTACGAATAGCAGCGGAACATTGTCTGATATAATGCTGAAAGATGAGCCCCCCAGTTTGGAAGGTGCTCAAAAGATGACTGGGGAAGACCTGCCTCCTCAAAGTAGACCTTAATGATGTGGATGGAGTAAAGCTTTTGGGACCTTCATTTGCTGATGTGGCATGACTCAAAATGAGAAGAAACAGCTGCAAACACCCGTTAATAATTGGAACCTGGAATGTATGAAGTGTGAATCTAGGAAAATCGGAAATCGTCAAAAATGAAATGGAATGCATAAACATCTATATTCTAGGCATTAGTGAGCTGAAATGGACTGGTATTGGCCATTCTGAATCGGACAATCATATAGTCTACTATGCCGGGAACGACAACTCGAGGAGGAATGGTGTTGCATTCATCGTGAAAAAGAACGTTTCAAGATCTATCCTGAAGTACAACGCTGTCAGTGATAGGATAATATCCATACGCCTACAAGGAAGACCAGTTAATACGACTATTATTCAAATTTACGCACCAACCAGTAGGGCCAAAGATGAAGAAATGGAAGACTCTTATCAGCAGCTGCAGTCTGAAATTGATCGAACATGCAATCAAGATGCATTGATAATTACCGGCGATTGGAACGTGAAAGTTGGAAACAAGGAAGGATCAATAGTTGGAAAATATGGCCTTGGTGATAGAAACAATGCCAGAGATCGAATGATAGAATTTTGCAAGACCAACGACTACTTCATTGCAAATACCTTCTTTCATCAACATAAATGGTGACTATACACATGGACTTCACCAGATGGAACACACAGAAATCAAATTGACTACATCTGTGGAAAGAGATGATGGAAAAGCTCAATATCATCAGTCAGAACAAGGCCAGGGACCAACTGTGGAACAGACCATCAATTGCTCCTATGCAAGTTCAAGCTGAAACTGAAGAAAATCAGAGCAAGTCCACGAGAGCCAAAATGAGAACTTGAGTATATCCCACCTGAATTTAGAGACCATCTGAAGAATAGATTTGACGCATTGAACACTAGTGACTGCAGACCAGACGAGTTGTGGAGTGACAGCAAGGACATCATGCATGAAGAAAGGAAGAGGTCACTGAAAAGACAGGAAAGGAGGAAAAGAACAAGGTGGATGTCAGAGAAGACTCTGAAACTTGCTCTTGAGCGTCGAGCAGCTAAAGCAAAAGGAAGAATTGATGAAGTAAAAGAACTGAACTGAAGATTTCAAAGGGCCTCTCAAGAAGACAAAGTATTATAATGACATGTGGAAAGAGCTGGAGATGGAAAACCAAAAGGGAAGAACACGCTCAGCGTTTCTCAAGCTGAAAGAACTGAAGAAAAAATTCAAGCCTCGAGTTGCAATAGTGAAGGATTCCATGGTGGCCCTAGGGAACTAATATACTAGGTAATTTCTGAAGCTAACAAAAAAACAAATAGTAATATGAGTATATTATTTAGAGAAATGAAGATAACCACTAGACCTAAAATACGTTATAAGAAGTAGAAGTGGCTGCTTGGGGAGAGATGGGACCTATTTTATTTTTTTAACCATATGCAGGACTTGGTTAAAATCAGCAACAGCAACTTGTTTTCAACTTTAAAGAGCCAGAGCTTCAGGTAATGAAGTTTTACATAAGATGTATCACTGGTTTACTCTGGCTCTGAGAAAGGGCTGACTCTTCTGTGTGTTCAGTTCTTTGAAAAGTGGCAACCATTGTCTGTTTTATATACTGTGGCTCGTATGTGTGGTACATATGATCCCTTTTATTTTATAGAGGATCAGGGTAAAAAAAAAAAAATACTCATTGCGGTCAACTTGATTCTAACTCATAGCGACTCTATAGAGAGGGCAAGGGTAGATAGTGCATATCTTTAAACCAACCTTTGAAGAATCTTTAAATGAAACGTAATTAAAACTGACCCTAGACGAGCTTTAATGGAGTTCTCATATCCTTTGTTTGTGCATAGATAAATGACTAGCTGTGTAAACATGGTGAGAGGACTCCTTATGTTTACACTATGAGAGGATGAGGATGACGATGAAGAGGTAGCAGCAGCAGTGGCAGTACTCGCCCCAGCTTCTCAGCTAGTTCCTCAGTCCGCGTGTGGTTCCTCATGCACGTGAATCACTGTTTAGCTCTTTCGTGTCCCATCATCTAGCGCATTGCCTTTATACACTAAATGCTTTGTAAATGAATATTGCTTAATTCAAGAATCAGAAAATTAAGCTTCAAAGAAATTGAGTTGCCCTGTCAAGGTCAGTAACTAGAAGTCAGGCCCTTGGCCTCTGCACTCATCCTTCCTGTGCAAATTATATTGCTCATCAAAGTGTTAACCATTATTTGAGGTCTAAGGCCATATTTTATTTTTTCCAGTAGTTTTTATTCTTTATTACTACATTTTTATTTATAAATATTTTATGATACAAATGGCTTGTGGTAGGTATAGTTATCCCAGTCAGTAGTTGTAGAGCATTCACTAATTAATGAAATTAGCGAATTAAAATGTAATTTAATTAAAAATTAAATTGGCAATTAAAAACAGTTTAAGCATGTATACTGGCCTTGTCTTAGTGTTTAAATATATTTAATTTCTGACTTAAAGAGAACGACATCTAGGTAATCTTCCTATAAATCCTTAATTTCCTGCTATCCTGATTTAGTCTAGTCCGATTTTTTCCTTGGGCTTGAGTAACACTCATTTTGAAGTTTTGTAAATTCTGAGGGGCTTCTCCACAGTTAATTGGATTATCCAAGTTAATGGATTGACACAGTGGCTGCAACAATGGGCTCAAACATAGCAACGACTGTGAGGATGGCACAGGACCGGGCAGTGTTACATTCTGTTATGCATAGGGTCGCTGTGAGATGGAACCATCTGGATGGCACCTAACAACAACAATCCACAGTTAACAGGAACATTGGAGCCTTAGGGAAATCTAACACCGAATCTGTGTCCTACAGTTATTATTTATTCTAATTACAAATATAGACCATCTAGTCTATGTAGATTACTTACGTTGTTGTTAGGTACTGTCGAGTTGGTTCCGACTCTTAGCGACCCTGTGCACAACAGAACGAAACACTGCCCGGTCCTGAGCCATCCTTTTAATCGTTGTTATGCTTGAGCTCATTGTTGCAGCCACTGTGTCAATCCACCTTGTTGAGGGTCTTCCTCTTTTCCGCTGACCCCGTACTCTGCCAAGCATGATGTCCTTCTCCAGGGACTCATCCCTTCTAACAACATGTCCAAAGTATGTAAGACGCAGTCTCGCCATCCTTGCCTCTAAGGAGCATTCTGGCTGTACTTCTTCTAAGACAGATTTGTTCGTTCTTTTGGCAGTCCATGGTATATTCAGTATTCTTCACCAGCACCACAATTCAAAGGCGTCAGTTCTTCTTCGGCCTTCCTTATTCATTGTCCAGCTTTCACATGCATATGATGTGGTTGAAAATACCATGGCTTGGGTCAGGCGCACCTTAGTCTCCAAGGTGACACCTTTGCTCTTCAACACTTTGAAGAGGTTCTTTGCAGCAGATTTACCCAATGCAATGCGTATTTTGATTTCTTGACTGCTGCTTCCATGGCTGTTGTTTGTGGATCCAAGTAAAATGAAATCCTTGACAACTTCAATCTTTTCTCCGTTTATCATGTTGTTGCTCATTGGTCCAGTTGAGAGGATTTTTGTTTTCTTTACGTTGAGATGTAATCCATCCTGAAGACCGTGGTCTTTGATCTTCATTCGTAAGTGGTTCAAGTCCTCTTCACTTTCAGCAAGCAAGGTTGTGTCACCTGCATAATGCATGTTGTTAATGAGTCTTCCTCCAATCCTGATGCCCCGTTCTTCTTCTTTAGTCCAGCTTTTCGGATTATTTGCTCAGCATTATACCGATTAAATAGATATGGTGAAAGAATACAACCCTGATGCACACCTTTCCTGACTTTAAACCTATCAGTATCCCCTTGTTCTGTCTGAACAACTGCCTCTTGATCTATGTAAAGGTTCCTCATGAGCACAATTAAGTGTTCTGGAATTCCCATTCTTCCCAGTGTTATCCATGGTTTGTTATTATCCACACAGTCAAATGCCTTTGCGTAGTCAATAAAACACAGGAAAATATCCTTCCGGTATTCTCTGCTTTCAGCCAGGATCCATCTGACATCAGCAATGATATCTCTGGTTCCACATCCTCTTCTGAAACCGGCCTGAATTTCTGGCAGTTCCCTGTTGATATACTGCTGCAGCCATTTTTGAATGATCTTCAGGAAAATTTTGCTTGCATATGATATTGTTCTATAATTTCCACATTTGGTTGGATCACCTTTCTTTGAGTAGGCATAAAAATGGATCTCTTCCAGTCAGTTAGCTAGGAAGCTATCTTCTGTATTTCTTGGCATATATAAGTGAGCACCTCCAGCGCTGCATCTGTTTGTTGAAACATCTCAGTTGATATTCCATCAATTCCTGGAGCCTTGTTTTTCGCCAAAGCCTTCAGAGCAGCTTGGACTTCTTCCTTCAGTACCGTCGGTTCCTGTTCATATGCCACCTCTTGAAATGGTTGAACATCAGCTAATTCTTTTTGGTATAATGACTCTGTGTATTCCTTCCATCTTCTTTTGATGCTTCCTGCGTCGTTTAATATTTTCCCCATAGAATCCTCCACTATTGCAACTTGAGGCTTGAAAGATTCCTGTACTTCCTTGATTTAATAATAAACCTTCCCGGCTCATGCAACTTCTTGGATTCTTAGAGCTGAAATTATTAATTTGCATCACAGAGATAGGTCCCAAATGTAACAATTGAGGTAGTGTGCTAAAGGATTATATTTTTCTTCTCTTCATCTTTTTGATTTAAAGCAGAAGGACAGAACAATCACAGCTTGATGATTGCTCTTTGGAACAAGAGTTTCCATTTATACATTAATATGCATTTTCCTAACCTGTTTGTAGTTTTTCTCACCCCAGCTCCATACTTCTTAATTTTTAAATTTACCTACAGTATAGTTCACTTTTTTTTGTAAGCAGTAGTTTTGACAAAAGTGTAGATTTGTGTCAGCGCTATCACTCTCAAAGTATAGAACCATTCCATCACTCCAAAAAAATTCCCTTGTGCTCCCTCTTTAGAGTCAGCCTCTCCCTCTACCCCCAACCCCTGGCAACCGCTGATACTGCTGTTTGTCCCTGTAGTTTATTTGAAGTTGAGTGCCTCCTATCTTCAGGTACTTTCTAGGTGCTGTGGAGTATACTAGAACCGAAAGAAACAATACTAGGCAACAAGAAAATCTCCTTCCTTCAAGGAGCGAGCTTCTAGTGACAAGTGCTAAGGAAAACAACAAAGAAGGCCAGGAAGAAATGAAATTTTGGTGGGGTGGGGGCCGTTGTAATTATTGGACTGGAGCCAGTACTTGTATTTTTGTTTTTATAAACTGGATGGGGCAAGTGGTTGAGTGCTTGGCTGCTAATCAACAGGTTGGTAGTTCAGATCCACCCAAAGGTGTCTTGGAAGAAAGGCTTGGTGATCTACTTCCAAAAGGTCACAGCCACTGACAACTAACTCTATGTGCAGTTCTACTCTGAAACACGTGGGGCACCATGAGTCAGAAGCAATTTGATGGTAACTGGTTTAGTCTGTTTTTAAATTTTGGCATAATTTTAGATTTAATAAAGTTGCAAAGATAGTACAGATAGTTGCAACATACCGCTCATCCAGTTTACTTCAACGTTAACATCTTCCATTACGATTATGTATTTATCAAAACTGAGATATAAATATTGGTTCCTTTTTTTTTGTTTTTATTATTAACTGTACTCTGGATTTTACTAGTTTTTCCACCGATATCCTTTTTCTGTTCAGGGATCCATTCCAGGATAGCATTCCCTTTAGTTGTTTTCTCTCCTTTAGTCTCCTCCAATTGAGACAGTTTCTCAGTCTTTCTGCTGTATTTTGACCTTGATACTCTCAAAGAGTACTTGTCAGGTATTTTGTAGTTGCTATTTAAGTTAGCCTGATGTTTTTCTCATGATTAGACTAAGGTTATTGATTTTGGGGAAGATTACTACAGAGGTGAAGTGCCTTCTCATTACAGCATGCTTATCAGGAGGTATGTGCTGTCAACCTAATTCATCACTCATGGTAGTAACCTTGATCATTTGGTTATGGGTACTGTTTGTCAGTTTTCTCTACTGTAAAGTTACTATTTTTCCCTTCCATATTCTGGTATTTGGAAGCGAGTTACTAAGTCCAGTTTACACTTAAGGTGGGGAGGAGGACAGGGTAAGCTTCGCCTCTTGGGCAGGAGTGTATCTACATACGTTGTTTTGAATTCTTTTGTAAGGATGATGAGTCTCTTATCCCTTGTTTATTTATTTATTCATTTATTTATATAAGTATAGACTCATGTATATTTATTTTATACTTTCAGTTATAATCCAGTACTTCATTATTTAGTTTGTAGCTCAAAATGGTCCAGCTTTGGGAGTGCTTTCAGGTTGACTCTTATTTCCTGTTATACTGGAAACCCTGGTGGCGTAGTGGTTAAGAGCTACGGCTGCTAACCAAAAAGGTGGCAGTTTGAATCTACCAGGTGCTCCTTGGAAACCCTATGGGGCAGTTCTACTCTGTCCCATAGGGTCGCTATGAGTCGGAATCGACTCAATGGTGGCAATGGGTTTGGTTTTTTTTGGTTTGTAACTCCAACATTTTGTTTTTTGAGCACTTAGTTACTTTCTGGCACTATAAGATGCTCCAGACTCATTTTATATTCTCTGCCCTAGTCTTAGAATTAACTGTTTCCCCAAGGAGCCCTAGTTCCTTTTATTGGAGAGTCATATTTAGAAACCAAGATCTGGTTGCTGGGCATGCTCATTGCTACTGGGATGTTAGCCAGTGGTTATTTTATTTTGTTAAAGTATTTGTAAGGTATAAATTAGAAAATTATGCTAGGAAGTTTAAAAACAAAAAAAATCCTATTGCTGTCGAGTTAATTCTGACTCATAGCGACCCTATAGGACAGAGTTGAACTGCCAAAAAGTAAAACACACCCTGACTTAGAAAATTACAAAATAAAAAATTTCTATGACAGTCAATTTCCGTCGACATTTCTGAGAATAAATGGATGTATACCTTTTAAAATTCTGGTAAAAGTACATACTGAGTTATTGTTATTTGTTTAAATCTATACTTTGGAAAGTATTTAAAATGTAAGCTTCAGTATATAACTTTAAAGAAGAGAAATTTTCTGTTCTTGAAGTTTGTTTTTATTTGTTTTTGCTTTGAGCTTACCTTAATATATTAGCATCCTAACTTTGAGTTGAAGCAAATGATTTGTTCCTTTTTTTTGAACTGAGTGGAAACTCTTCTTGCCTTTGGACCTTTCTTCATGTGGACTGTAGGTGGCTATTGGGAATTCTCTTGTTTGATTTCTCCTAGGGAAATGAATATCAGTTTTAATCTTTTTTTTAAATGTGAATTTATTAACTTTTTGAGTTTTAGTCTATTTTTGACATTTTCTGCTTTGGGTATTTTAAGCCACAGAGATAAGTAAAATAACTTCAGCATTTACCAAGTATAGTTTATTTGGCATAAATTTCTTTTTGGTTGTCAGATTGGAACAAGTTTTAAAAGTTGAATTAGACATTTATTCAAATTGGGAGTTAAAGTAAGCTTTGAAAAAAAGTATGTAAATTTAAAAGTGGGTGAGGTTATTATGGCAGTAAAGAAGAGGGTAGACCATTGCTTTAACTCTCTGTTGTTTTCTTTTTCCTTTGCAGAGAATGTAGCTGGTCACTACATTTCCCCCTTCCATGATATTCCTCTGAATGTGGACTCTACAGAGGTATTGTTTTAGCTTATTTTGGAGATGAAATTATCCACTTCTAGTATCACCATAAAATGCTTTTTGGAAGCATCTTGAAAAGACAGAAGATGATTGGAAGTCATGAAGAGAGACAGAGGGGTTATAGTAAGCTTCCTTTATGAATTAGAATTTGCATGAGGAAAGGATCATTCTAGGAGGACTTAGGGAGAAAGGAGTTAGTGGCCCATAAAGCTTAGAATTTGATAGGAAATAAAGATTTATGGGTAATAATTTAAGAGGTTAATGAAAGGCTTATTTTTAATAATAACAATATAGTTAACATTTGTGGATTAGTTCCTATTTGTTTATTATGTGTACATAAAGGACCCCTGGTGGTGCAGTGGTTGAGCACTCGGCTGCTAACCAAAAGGTCGGCAATTTGAACCCACCAGCCACTCTGTGGGAGAAAGATGTGGCAGTTTACTTCTGTAAAGATGTACAGCCTTGGAAATCCTATGGGATAGTTCTGTTCTTTCCTATAGGGTTGCTATGAGTTGGAATAGACAGCAGTAGGTTTGGTTTGGTTTTATGAGTTGCTGTTGTTATTTGCAAGGAAACTGCTGATGGTATTTTGTTGACTTGTCCAAGATCACACAGCTAAGTGGCAGAGCCAGGTTTTGGACCTTTATTTCCGACCACAGAGCTCACGCTTTTTAACCACTCTATCAAACAGTTGCTAAAAAAATAATGCTGGGATAATGGTGGTGTTTGAATAGTTGTTCTTTTAGAGCCTAAAATCACTTGACAGTAGTGAGGCTGTAAAAGGTGCTAGTCAAATAGGAATGAGAGGCCTGCTGCTATAGGCAGAACTGAGAGGGGCCCAATATCGTTGGGACATATTGAGGGCTGTCCTGATTGTTGGCAAGATGGCATAATTGCTGGTGGTTGTTGTTAGCTGCCACAGAGTTGGCCCCTGACTCATGGCAACCCCGTGCACAGCGAAACAAAACGCTGCCCAGTCCTGCGCCATCCCCGTGACGAGTTGTGGATCAGACAGTTGTGATCTGTAGGGTTTTCATTAACTGAGTTTCAAAAGTAGACCACCAGGCCTTTCCTCGTACTTTGTCTGGAAGCTCCACTGAAACCTCCTAGCATCACAGCAATACGCAGACCTCCGCTGTCAGATATGTGGTGGCTGCGCATTATGTGTATTAGCCAGAAATCAAACCCAGGTCTCCCACATGGAAGGCAAGAATTCTACCACTGAACCACATGCCTCTGCCATAATTGGTAGCAGATGTTAAAGATCATCACTAAGTTGGAAGTTATTTCCTTAAAGTCCTTCTAGTGAATTGGTGAATTTCATGACCACAATTGTTAGGGAGGTACAGCTGTTAAATAAATGACCAGAACTATATTCCTGATCGAGATTGTATGGGGCTGGCTAATGGGGTTAGGTTTTCTAGAACTGTGGAGAGATCGGTGTAGGGGCAGAGGACAGTGAAGAAGTGAGGAAGCTGCTTTAGATGCTAGGGTTGTTTGACCTTCTTGGTGTTGCTCACCTTAGAGGCTAAATATCATGCACCTCGCTAAAGTTATGGGACATTGAAATAGGATTTGTGCTGTTCTCCAGCCCTTCAGAGTACTGTCAATAACAATGGCAATAGGGAGAATAATAGTGAAGATGTACCTAGTGCCCTGGTGGCACAGCGGTTGAGAACTTGGCTGCTTAACCAAAAGGTCAGCCATTCAAATCCACCAGCTGCTCCTTGGAAACTCTACTCTGTCCTATAGGGTCGCTGTGAGTTGGGGTTGACTCAACGGCAGTGGGTTTGGTTTGTTTTTTTTGTGTGTGGTGCTTAGCTAGGTACTGTGCTCACTGCTTGATGTGCATTATTTCACCTTCTGGGGGTTACTATTATTACCATTATTTTACTAATGAGATTGAGAACCTTGTCCATGATCACTAAGCCAGTCAGCTGTGAAGGTGGGATTTGAGCTTAGGTGCTCTAACTCCAGAACTAGTGCTCTTAACTGCTGTTGTGTAATGCCTCCAAGTTCATTGGTTTTAAGTGGTAAAATTCAGAACCAGGGGCCATATAATCTGGAGAGAGAAAGAAATCAGAGTACAAAAAGAATTCCATTATGTTATTATATGTGTCTCTGTGATTATGTGAGTGTGTGCATCTCTGTGTGTTTTTTGTTGTTGTTTTTTGGCCAGTGAACTACTGAACCTAAATATCTCATGCCTCCCAATACTTCTTTTCCCTCTTGGCCCAAAGTGCATGCATTCACTTATTGATTTATTCATTTGATAAATAATTATTGCATGCATATTATGAGCCAGACACTATTCCAGTCACTAGGGTGCTGGGGTAATTAAGACACAGTTCTTACTCCATTGGAGGAGATAACCAATAAACAATCAGATAGTATTACTATCAGATAGTATTAAATGCTATAAAAATAGAACAGGGTAATGTAAGTTAAAGAATGACTGGTGAGTTCTGCTTCATGTAGGAGTGTACCATGACAGAATCTGTGTACCTCATAATAATAATGTTAGTTGTTGTTGAATTGATTCTAACTCATGACGACCCACGTGTGCAGAGTAGAACTGTCCCATAGGGTTTTCAATGCTGTGACCTTTTAAAAGCAGATCACCAGGCCTGTTTCTTGAAGTGCCTCTGGGTGGGTTCAAACCGACAGCCTCTAGGTTAGTAGTCTAGAGCTTAAACCATTTTCGCCACTCAGGGTCTATAATAATAACGGTAATTTTTTTAGAAAGCTATATATTTGAGAATCATGTAGGAGGTAAGGGTGGAGGTGGTACAAAGAGTGGGCTTGAAACGTCAGTGGGCTAACATTCTTCCTAAGGATGTTAGGTTTGGGGAAGTATGAAATTTGGGGTTAGGCCAGGCAAAATTGAGGATAGGGCAGGGCAAAATATTAACAGGATATACCAGTGAATCCTGGTGATGTGGAGATGAGAGCCCACAGGGGTGGTATAAACAGGTTTTCTACATTCTCAGAGAGTAATGATTAGAACTGTTGCACCTTGTACTTTGGGTTGTGGTATTTTAGGAGCAGAAATAATATTTGAGGTGTGACTCAGAATAATCATGGTTCTGTTCCCTTTATTGTAGTTGTTTTGATGTGTAGAAGTTATGTATAACGTGTGAACTTTTGTGAATGGCATGATTTTTCTCCCCAAACCGCTGAGTAGTGTGTTTTAATTTAAAACCAGCGAAAGTGCTTGATAGAGGCGTTGTAATCACACCTGGGTAGAATTAAAAGGCATGAGGTGCAGCCGAGTACTTTCACGTCTTGTTAGTCACACTCCCTGGAGTTTCATTTCAGTAATGAAATGACTGTTTTAAGCGCAATTACTGGAAACTGCCAGTCTTCCCTTAAACTCTGAACAGAGACTTCGCTTGTTTTATATAAACTGGGAAAATATATTTGAAAGAGATTTAGCTTTTCTGATCGTTTATTTTATGAAACACTTTGATGATCCGTTCACAGGGGATGCTAGAATGCAGAGGGAAAAGACTAACTGGTCATTTGGTAGGCTCTGTTGAATCAGGTTTCTGGATAGCCTTGGCAGTTGGATGTCTGTACAATAGGCGTATTTTATTGATATATAGTGCAGCTGTGTTCTTTCATGAGATATTACAATCGTAAATATCATTTTTTCTTTTATAGGAAAATGGTATCCCTACAAAGAAAGCGCGAAATGATGAGTATGAGGTATATCTAAAGGTTTTTATTTTTGTGGATCACTTTTATACTGTCTGTTAAAGATCTTGACAGTAGTTTGCGTTTGTAAGGTGCTTCAAAATTTCTTCCCTGCAAGGCTTTCATGTGCATTCTGATTTTTTCTTCTTTTAGCATTTCTGTAAGGCAGCTCAGGCAGATATTACCATTTCATTCTGCAAGTGAAAAACCTGAGAGGATCAGGACATGAACCCAGATTTTAGTAGCAAGTTACTTTCCGTGGCAGATGGTCTAAGATAAATATACTTTATGAAAATTTGTCAGTTTGTCTTTTATTTATTATAAGGAGGAAGATGGTTTGAGGCTGTTTTAGAATCCTGGGACAACAGTCTTTTGGGAGCAGAGGAGGAGAAAAATAGTTATACAACTGTATACTAAAATAAATACGTTCTAAATATATATAAACTGTATATATATGTATGCACACACACACATAAAAAAATTTTTTTTTTATATCAATACATATGTGACTATCAAACTTTGATAGTTCTTGACTTAGGACCAGCACATTTGATTGATGTCTGTCGTCCGGATCTTGTTATCAGTGCCCTTTTAGCCTGCTGAGGCTGCCAGCTCTTCCTGCCAACTACCTTCCTTCTTCCCCTTCCCGACCTTATTTCCATCCATTCTCTAGCCCGACTGAAACTTGTGAGTCCAGCCTTTGGATCTATTTGTAAGTACAGCTGTGGGGGCTGTTTAATTCTTAGAACTTTTGTCTGCCATACATTTTCTATTTTCTTAAACTGGTGTTTGTCAAAATGGCCCTCTAACAATCTGCACTGAAATCACTTAGCATGCTTGTTAAAAATTCAGATTCCTGGGCTCCATCCCAGATCTAAATCAGAATCTCTACATTTTTAACAAGTGCTACAGATATTAAGTCCTAAGAACACTGAAGTTTAAAAACCACTGCCATACATACCAGGTGAATAGACAGACGCTCAGGAGCTCAAAGCTTTATATGTTCCAGGGACTTTGTATGTTGGCCTGCGAACAGTTGTTTCAGTGCAAAAATGTATTCTGAGCCCAGCCAATTTAAAATTTAATTCTTAAATTAATTCTTAAAACTCAAAACTGCCTGATTTGAGCTTATTTGAAATTTTGAGAGGAAAGAAGTATGATTTCTTTTCCCCCAAGAATATCAAACTTACTGACTGCTTTTTCATATGTTAGTAGCTTTTCTTTTTGATTTTAAGGTGAAACAAAAATACGAGGGGAAAATAGAGACAAAAGGACTGAAGGAGGAAATAAATCCCCTGCCACATACATAACTTTATGATTTGATTTGTGTCTCCTTGTATCTTTTTGAGTTTCCAGTAAATTTCAGCACCCCATTGTTGGTTTATAATTAACACTAATCTTTGGAAAAATATACTAGCATTAGCTTTAAAAAACTACAGGCCATGTTCATGTTAGTCAGAAGACAGGCTAGGAATAAGCTTAGCAATCAGGAGTGAATATGGGGGCAAAGGAATTTCTGGAGTGTTTTTTTTTTATGGTTTGCAGGCTTAAAAGTCAAACCTCATCTATTTTTCTTTTGGGCTAATTGAAGTCTCTGTGAGTGGTTTTGGTAGGTGTCATTGTGTGAAACGATTGCCACTAGCTTGGGCTTCTCTGTCACCTTCACCTCTAGGTATTCATCCCCATGCATTTGTTCTCTCATAGCCAGGTTTTCAGGGATGAATAAATTATGTGAACATCTGTCATTTACTTAGGTTTTTCTTTTTTAACGTCTACTTCAGGCATATTTAAACAGGTGTAGAGGTGCCTCATGAAAGAGCATAGAAAATGAAACAGCCTCAGGATTGTGTATAAGGTTGCTTAAGACAGGTGTGAGACATAACGTTTAAGGAGCAATTGTTGAGAATTCATTCTCAGTTTTATTCATCTCATTGTGCCATTTGTAACCATAAACCTTATCTAGAAAAACTTAGGAAAAACCGTCATTGCTTTTGTGGCTATGTTTATATTTAATTGTGTACATGGTGTGGTTTGAATTAACAGCATTCCATGTTTTGCTAAGAAACCATATCATTTAGTAATTATTTAGTAACGCATTAAACCATGACTACATATTAAAATTGGTTGGAGGGCCTTAAAAAATAATCACTGCCCTGACTCCAGCCCACACCAATTGAATTCGAATGTGTGGGAGGTGGGGTTCTAGGAATCTTTTTTTTTTTAATTGGTTAAAGCTCCGTATGTGATTGTGATGTATGGCAGGATTAAGTATATTAAGCCACTGTTTATCAAATGATATGTAGTGAAGGAGTAGTTTTTTGGTTTATTTTTAATCTGTTGTTAACTGATACTTTAAAAATACAATAAAAATGAATTATTAGAACAATGAAATTCGTGCTTCAATTTTGTTAGATTGAACAGATGTAAAAATTCCTATGTAAAATTGCTATAAATGTTTCTAAGTGGACCAATGGCAATAAGCACATTGCTTTGCCGTGATAAGTTGTTAGTAACTAACATCAAAATGGTGTACAAGTCAGCTTTAACCTTTAAGACTTCCACTTTGTAAGACAGACTGTGGGAAATTATTTTTACACGCCATTGGCCTAAAGTATCTCCTTTGTTTTTAGCACTCCACAAAGTTCAGAAATGATAAAATGAAGCATCAGTCCTTTTGTAACTTTATGGAACCTTAGATCAATAGATAAGCAAGCTAAGTTTAGAAAAGTGTCAGTCTCATTCTTTGTAATCTTTCTGTGTGTACCATCAAACTTCAACAACTGCCTGTGCTGATGTCCTTTATTTTACATTATAGTCAGAATAATAACTTGGATTTAAATATTGTCTTATAATTTTCAAAATATTTTACTTCATAATTTTCTGTATATTTTCATTTAAATTATGTAATTGATCTTCGTACTATATAACCTGTGTGGTGAATAGGACAGAAATTATTATACTCATTTTATGGATTGGAAAAGTAAGACTGAGTACTTAAATGATGGATACAGTCTCTCACTCCTTTTTCAATTTTTTCTTAAAAAAAAAAAAGCGAGTTTCCTGACTGTTCTAGTTCTGTCGCTACATTGCAAAGGTATTTCCAGAAGTGTATTAAGCTCTACTACTGTGAAATAGTGGTCACGTGACATGATGGCTTTAGTTCTGCTGTGTTTCAGACTTCTCCTCTAATATTTAGAGGAAATTTAAGACATATGCAAAAGCATGATGCAGATTATAACGATTTTTTTTTGTGAGAAAAAAACTAAAGCATTCTTATAAAGAAAATTAGTGGAAAAAAAAAAGGATAAGCATTCATATCTCTCTCTTTTTTCTTAACTGCAGAATTTGTTTAATATGGTTGTAGAAGTACCTCGGTGGACAAATGCTAAAATGGAGGTATGTGATTAGATATATCCTATTAATATCAAATGAGAATTATAACTTAATAATCACATAGAAAACTTTGTTTCAAGTTATTTTGATTTTGGAATGTTTGACAAACTTCTTTATAGTGAAAATTAATAATGGTCTTGTGAACTTACTTTGATTTTAATTTCAAAAAGAAAAACATTGATCACTGAGTATATAGAGTATATTTAGCTTATGGCACACATTCTTATTTAATTTTCCTTGACTCTTCTTTCTCCAAAATTTTCGGTTTACTTAGTAGATTCTGAGATGTGTTTAGTTCATAGACACACTGAAATATATTAATTTGGGGCTAGTGGCAATTTTAGTTTCTAAAGACTTCATTCTGCTTTGGATTTTACTTTGCCAAAAATGAAAGCAGTGTTTGGCCAAATCTTGATTTATGATCACTATCTAAAAGCTTTTGCTGCTCCCCTGATAAGTTTTTTAAAAATCTTTTTCACTGTATTGTCAAAGCTTCACTAATTAAAACTTCCCTTTTTTTTCCCCCCAAATTTTATTGTTCCATCTTATGTTAGGTAAGATTCCTTCTAAGTTCTGAGTGAAATTTAATTTGTGCAATTTAGTTTGTTTAGCTGTTTGAAGCCTTTCCCCTACCACTTTGGATGTAATGGTATTATTTCAAGTATTTGAACTTGTTATGTAGGTGTGTATTTTTCAGAATTTCTATTCAGAGAATTGTCAATAATTTCATCAGTTCATGATAGTATTTTTTGTTAATGTTTTAATAGGAAAAAGAAAAGATATTAGGTTCTTCTTTTGGTCTGGCTTCAAATATAATGTTTTGTCATTTTTCTACTATCCACATCAGTTGGGTATAGGATCTAAGATTCTATGAGATTCTGCCTCATTTTTTTTTTTTTCATTAAACATGGCTTCTGTTATTTTTGTTTGTTTGTTTGCTTTATAATGTGTATTTTTTTTTTCTCTTTGAATGGTAATGTATATGTGTTTGATAGCACACTAACTTTGAGATGAAATCACTTGGTGAGAGTCTTTGAGTTAACTTCATTATCCTAAGTATAAAGTTTAAGGGTAAAAAACCTGAGATTAGTAATGAAAAGCAATTGACTAATATTAACCTTCCTGCCATTTCAATCATTTTTTTATTTGTGTTAGAAATAACGGAATGCCAGACAGGTTTGCTTAATAGACATTTTATATATTACTAATAAGAGCTGCTTTAGTTTATTTTAAAGTACTTTTGATCAGCAAGTTGGAATACGAGTATTTAGTTTGAAAATAGCAGATTTTAAAAACGCTACTTGGCTATAGGATTAATGATTTCTCATTCTTCCCCTTCCTCCTTTTTCCCCCTATGATCTGCTTAGATTGCCACCAAGGAGCCATTGAATCCCATTAAACAAGATGTAAAAGGGGGCAAGCTGCGCTACGTGGCAAATATCTTCCCTCACAAGGGTTATATATGGAATTACGGTGCCCTCCCTCAGGTAACATTTTTGTTATAATGGTGAAACTTTTCTGTCTTCTGAGTAAATTGCCTTGTAAATCCTGTGAATGAGATGAATTTAAATCAGTTCTGAGAACAGTGTCGATTTGAGAGATTTGTAAATTTGAAATTTTTTAATGTAGAGTTTTGTTGTATCAATAAATTTTGTTCCAAACCATATATATGTACAATACTCAGGTTTTTGGAGTTAGGCATGTAGAACCCTCACATTTGGCATTTTGAACACATTTATTTATTTATTTATTTATTCATCTTTTTTGGTCTTAACCTATGAAGTGTCAGAGAAAAGTGTTCAGAAAGGCTTTATCTGCAATCATTGCTTTGAATATAACAAGTTAGGCATTTATATAAAATTCATATATGATAGCAGGAATTTTATTTTTTAAACTTTTAACAGATGACTTTTTAAATTTTTAACTTTTTTTCAGAACTCATTGCAGATTGACTATGGCAACTTGTACTACTCACTGTCCTGAGTTTGTTATTTTTAAGTGGGAAACAATGAAAAAAAGGAAAGCAAGGGCTAAATAATGGTAAAGCAGCATTTCTGTCAGAGAATAGCACTTGCTTTGTTTCCCTTCCTACCCCATTTTAGTTTTCTGTCATGTTCCCTCACTTCTGGGAAGTGGTAGCTCCTTCCAGATCATTTGAGTGAGTAAACTTAGAGTATGCAGAACCAAAAGTCTAGGTGTTTGGGGCATAGAGAGCATCTGCCTTTGTGTTTAAAGGAACCATTAGTAGAGCTGTCTGTCTGAAGATTTTATTTTTGTATCTTTATGTTCTTTATTAATTTTAATGTTTTACATGGGATTTAAGATTCTTTTGGGGAAATATCTCAAAAATGGGTTCTTTATCCACTTCTGAGAAAACAGCTGCCCATGTAAAATAAACATTCACAGGAAAAGAAAAGAGAAAACTGTTGTCTAAGGAGTCAGACTGTCTTTGATGCAGTTAGACCACCCACATGGATACATTCTTGGTTAAAACAGGCATCTCTAAACTCATGTGTTAAGATTGAGAATATCTGTTGAAACCATAAAAGCAGGTTTTCTGACTCCCCCAGGTGCCTAAATAGACATTCTCTTTGACCTAAGAGTAAAAGGGTGAAGGAGGTTCTGAAAGGCTTAGGGGATACTGTCTGTAGGACAGGAATGTACAGATGAGGAGAAGCCATTGAATTACAGAGAGACAGACAAAGCAGAGATAAATACAGCAGACAGGTGAAAACTAAAGTTCATTTATTTATTTATTCCATTAAACATTTATTAAGGATTTGTGTGTAGGCAGTATACCAGGTGTTAGCTGTATAAAGACAAATGAGATATAGATGTAAGATCCAAACAGCGTAATAAATGGCTAAGTGTGTGGGCTTTGAAGCCACATTGCCACTTACCAGCAGTGTGACCTTGGTCAAGTTACTTCGTCTTTCTGTGCCTCTTTCTTCACTTATAAAATAGGATAAGTGCCTACTGCATCTGGTACTACATCTGGTGTTGAGGTTAAATGAGTAATTGCACGTACACGCTTACAGTAATGCCTAACAGATAGTAATAATTTAGTATTATTTAATATTATTGTAACTGCTACTACAGTTATTATTATATGGCCGTTTCTCTGAAGGAATTTATAGTCTCCTGGGGTGAACAACATCTAAAGCAGTAGTTACAGTGTAATGATGGGTACTACTTGTATACTAATTCCATTGTTTTATTGTGAAAAAAACAAAAAAGCAAAACAATTGATAGGAAGGCAAGGAGGTGGGGAATGAAGGTAAAAACACAAAAGCTCCTGTAGTTTATCTGTTTAAAACCCTGCCATACTTTTGTGCTTCTCCTGATGTGTGTAAATTTTCAAGGTGCTAAAGCATTATTCTGTTAGGTACACTAAGTAGTTGCTCTATTAATTACAACAGAATTAAATTGCAGCCATCTCTTAATTTGTTCCCCTACATTTACCATTGTCTACCTGAATTTTATAGCCCATGAGCATCCAAAATTATCTTTTAAAAGCATAAATTGGCTAATGTTTTTCCATGTGAGAATCCTCTAATGGTTTCCTCTTGCTAAAAGAATAGAATATAAAATTCTTAACAAGGTTCTTCCACCTCGCATGACCTGGCCTCTGCTTACATCTCCAGCCTGTTCTGCCACATTCACCCTCCTTCGCTTCGATTCCTTCACAATTACTTCTTCAGAGTTTCTAACTTCCCTTATCCTTTCCTACCCCAGGCCTTCACAGTGCTGTTCATTCAATAAATATTTTTTGAGTACCTGATATATGGCAGGAACTGTTGGAAGTATTGGTGGTAAAGTAGTGGTAAAACTGACACAAAATTCCTCTGCAACTTTTATTCTAGGCTGAGAGACAGACAATAAACAAAATAAACAGTAAAACGGATTTTATGTCAAATGGTGGTAAGTGTGATAGAGAAAAATAAAGTAGGGAATGGAGCTAGTGTGTTCTGGGGTTGTTGCAGTTTAGGTAGGGTGGAGGCCTGGATGAGAGAAGGTGTTTTTGAGTAAAGACCTAAAGGAAATGAGGGAACAAATAGTGTGGGCTCCTAAGGGAACAATATTCCAACAAAGAACTGCGAGTATGTAATTTCTGAGGTGGAAGTAGGCCCAGTGTGTTTGAGTTAGAAAAAGGAGACCAGTGTGGCTAGAATGGAAGTGAGGGAGAAGAAATAGACCTGTTTTCTTTCTCTCTGCCCTTTGCAACCAGAGATCTTTTTAAACCCAACTGATCTTGTATTAATTGTGTGTGTGTGTATGTATTTTAGTCTTTAGGGAGAGAATACACTATAGATGGCACAGATGTTAATTATTTAGCAAACAAAAATAACTAACTCGAATGATGTTTTTAAAAAGTTTAAATTATGCCATTTGTTTATGGGAAGTGATATTTCTACCTAATATCTTTTTGCTTGATTGTTGATATTCAGACAGTCATTAAAAAAAAATAAAAATTAAATTAAAATTTTTTTTAATTAAAAAAAAAAAAGCCAGCCCCTAGTCCCATTTACTTTTCTCGTCTCATCTCCAACTCCCCGTCTTCCTCTCTCTCCTCCCTCACTCCCCTTCAGCCATACCAGCCTTCTCACTATTCCTGATACTCCAGGCACATCGCTGCCTTAGGCCTTCCATTCACTGTGACTTCTAGCCTGGAACACTCTTCCTTCCGCAGGTGTGCACATGGTTCACCCTCTTCACTTTTGCTTTTAAGTCACCTTTGTTGTTATGATGTCTGCCCTGAACACCCTTTAAGACATTTAACCCTACCTCCCCTACTCCCATTCTCCCTTCCATACTCTATTTTTTTCCACTTTTCCCACAATACCTATCATCTTTTAACATGTTGTGTAATTTAGTTATTTATTATGGTTTTGTGTGTGTGTGTGTGAGTTTCTTCCAGCTAGAAGGCAGATTCCATGAGGTCAGGACTTCTGTATGTTTTGTTTACAGATACAGTCTGTCTAGCATAGGCCTGGTACAGATCAATAAATATTTGTGGGATTAATGAATGTATTTGTGTGTGTGTGTATGTGTGGCATTTGTTTCATAGGCGTGTGTGTGGTTCTATGATTTGTTTTGTAGTAGCAGGAAATTTGTTCAGGCCAGTTACCAGGCCTAACCATACTTGGAAGAACATGTAAGCAGTAGTCTCTCCACTTAAGCTTGCGAATCATCATTGTGCTTTCATTATTTCAGACATTGAGCTGTCTAGACTGTTAACCCTAATAACCTGTCTAGGCTGTTAACCCTACTAACTTCCCTTGCACTAGCAAAAGTGCTTACCTTAAAGTTTGAGCGTGGCCTGGGCGAAAATCATATTTGCTTATCCCAAAAGTTCATTTTACCCAAATGTGGCTGGTTTTTCCAGTGTTTTATTTCTGTGAGTGAATATTTAGAAGAACCCATTTGGATAATGTTAAAGAACTCGAATAACTTTAAATTCAAAATCTTTTTCAGTCTTAATGTAATATTGATGTGTTTGTTATTTTGAATTTCATTATACATTTGATTCATCAGCCCTGAATATCGTAAAGTACTATTCATTAGCTTTATTACCTGGAACAGGTGACTTAGTCTCTCTAGGCCTACATGTTCATCTGTACAGTGGGGTTCATAGATGATGGAAACATCCAAAGAGAGACTTTAAATGTGAACATGAACTTAGACACTCAGTAAATTTGGAAAATGTCTGGAAATGTTTGGATTATGTCTGGAAATACCACCTGCTTTCAGATGTGATTATACAGATAAATGAGAGACAAAAGAGAGGAAATACTATAAAAATCTGATTTAATTATTGTGATGTTTAAAGGTGTACTAGCATGTTGGCCTTGCTTATATAATTTCTGAGGAGAATTTTTTTTTGAATTATGGCTATCTGTAAAACTTCATGGTTCTTTGGAAAGATTAAGATAAATTATATGAGTACTAACCTATATTTTGGTTTTTTATTTTGTTTAGACTTGGGAAGATCCCCATCAAAAAGATAAGAGCACAGACTGCTGTGGAGATAATGATCCTATTGATGTTTGTGAAATAGGCTCAAAGGTTTGTTTTATTTACTGTGCTAATTCTTACATGTGTTCCTGTTTATTCATGTCATAAATTTTTAGTTCTCTTCTGAAGGCACCAGTTCTTTAACTCTTCAAAATTCTAGCCCATTGATCCCTCTAATATCAGTCCCTTCTTGTATCTTTACTTCCTTCTCTTAAACCAGGGGTTGGCAAACTACAGTACATGGGCCACATCCAGCCCACCACTTTTGTAAGTAAGGTTTTATTGAAACAAACCTATGCCCATTAAGTTACATATTGTCTATAGCTGCTTTTGTGCCACAATAGCAGAGCTGAGTAGTCATAGTAGAGACCTTAGGGTCCACAAAGCCTAGAATATTTACTATCTGACCCTTTGTAGAAAAAGTTTGTAGACTTCTGCCTTCAATTCTTTTGTCCATTATCCAGGCAGAAACTTCAGTAGTGAAGAAATCCAGTTATCAGTCTTTTTGGTACTTCCATCCAGGCTGCACTGGGGAAAAACAAACTCCACTGTCTCTTAGGCTCATGCTACCCATCAGTTCTTCTGTGTGTTCTTAGTCAATTCTTTCTCCTGTTTTCTACTGCTTCTATTGCTGATGTTTCTTGTTCTCTGCACACATTCAACTCTTGGTACTGTCTTCGTGTCCTCAGCAGAAAATCTTGTCCTCAGCAGAGTCTGTTGTACAGGAGTCACTATGAGTCAGAACCGACTTGATGGCACATAATAACAACAATAGAAACCAGCAAAGACTTCTCTCACCTTTCTTTCTCAGACTGTACCTGCAAATATTGTTTCTTCCCTTTGTTCTGTTACTACGAGTTGTCTTTCTTACCTAAGACCAGGGCTTTCTGTACTCTAGATTGTGTCCCCTCCTGCCTCTTGAGTGACGATATTTTGTTGTCACCTCTCTTTCCTGTATTTACCACTTTACTTTCTTTACCGGCTTCCTCCCATATGCCTCTTCTCTTCTTCCTCTTCACATGAAGACTTATAAAAAGAGTTTTCAACACTCATCTGTACTTCCTACTTCCCACTTAATCTTCTTACTTTGGTAAAGTAGAGAGTCAGCAAAAATGAGGAAGGCCTCAAGGAAATGGATTGACATGGTGGCTGCAACAATGGACTCAAACATAACAACGACTGTGAAATGGCACAGGACCAGGCAGTGTTCAATTCTGTTGTGCATAGGGTCGCTATGAGCTGGAACTGACTTGATGTCACCCGACAACAACAACTTAATCTTCAACCCATTTCAAAATTGTTGCCATCCTCATTATTTCAATGAAAGTGCTCTCATTGAGGTTAGTGGCATCTTTCTTTTAGCCAAATCCAATAGGCTGGTTTCTAGGCTTTGTCTAACTTGAATATACCTTAGCATTCTAAACTTTTAACCCCATCTTCTGTCTTGAAACGATCTGTTTGCTTGACTTTCATTATATTGTGATACCGTGGATTTTCTCTTATCATTCTGGTTCCTTCTCCTTGATTTCTTTTGCCAACTCCTTTTCTACTGCCTACTCATTAAGTATTGATTAACTTGAATGTTGTACCTTGCCCCTCTTCTATTCCCTCCATATAGGGACTCCCTTGGTGATCCAATCTCAAGAAATCATGGTTTTGTTCCCAAATTGATACCTCCTGCTCAGACCCATACAATCAACTGCCTAGATCTACACTTGGATGCCACCCAGGCATTTCAAACTCAGGATGTCCAAAACTGAGTTCATTATTTACTCCTCTCTAAATATTTTTAGCTTTAGTGAATGACATCTCTCCTCTTCCCTGGATTCTTAAGCCAGAAATGCAGGAGTCATCCTTGATTCTTCTTTGCTTTTCCTCATCCATTAATCATAAAGTATTCGTTGTATGTCCTAAATAGCCTTTAAATCTGCCTACTACTTTCCATTCTCACTGTTGCTAGCCTAGTCTGGTGCACTGTTATTTCTCACTAGAATTATTACTGCAACTAACCGGTTTCCTTACTGAATATTATTTTCCCTGCCATCACTTATTGCAAACCCTTTTCCTGCTTTACTCTTTCAGGACCTGGTTCCTACCACTTTTTCTGACTTCTTTTCTCCACAGAACCTCCCAGCGCTGCTCTTTCAGTTCCTGTAGTGCATCTTGCTCTTGTCTAGACCTTTGCACAAACTATCCCCTCTGTGTGGGATGGATTTTTCTTCCGCCTTCTCTTTACTTTACTTCTCTCATTTCACTTCCCCTTCCTCATCCATCAGATCTTAGCTAAGTGTGGGATGGACTTTTTTTCCCCCGCCTTCTCTTTACTTCTCTCATTTCACTTCCCCTTCCTCATCCTTCAGATCTTAGCTAAGTGTGGGATGGACTTTTCTTCCGCCTTCTCTTTACTTTACTTCTCTCATTTCACTTCCCCTTCCTCATCCTTCAGATCTTAGCTAAAATATCACTTTCTTTGGAAAGCTTTCTTTGAGCCTCTGTAGACCAAAATAATTGCTCCATAGTATTAACTGTGCTTTGTTGTTTGTTGTCTTCTCTATGAGATGACAGTTAGCTCTGTGAGGGTAAGACTCGACTTACCACTGTAACTGTTGATAGTGCTTAACACATTCTAAAAAACACAAAAAAAACATTGCTGTTGAATTTTGATTCTTGGCAACCTTGTGTGTTATAGAACAGAGCTGAGCTCCATAGAGTTTTCTTGACTGTAATCTCTACGGAAGCAGATCAGCAGGCCTTCCTTCTGCGGTGCCATTGGGTGGGTTTGAACCACCAATCTTTAGGTTAGTAGTTGAGCGCAAACCATTTGCGTCACCCATGGACCTTGCCTGACACATAGCATATTCTTACTTTAAGAAATACCAAATTCAATTATTTAGTCATATTCTTCTCGTTTAGATTAAGTCAGTTATCCCTGGAAGCTCATATTAGTTCTTACCTACTTCTAGAATATTATTTAGTAAATAGTTGCTGCTTACTGTTTATCAAGTTGTTTATTTACCATATTGTTTTGTGGCTCTACTCTCTTTTTTTTCTTCTTTCTCATTCTCTCTCCTTATTTTTCCTCCTTTTCTTCTTTATCCAGCTCTGTGTCTTTTACTTTCTTCCTTTTGCTTTTTTCCCCCGTTCTTCCTCTTCCTTCACCTTTTCTTTTCCTTTCTACTCTCCTTCTCCCCATGATTCCTCCTCTCCTCTTTCCCTTATTTCTCCCTCCTCCTTACTCCTTTTCTGCAGGTGGGAGATGTCCATTCAAACTTATATTTCTAGTTTTTGCGTGCAGATAAGGGTTAGATTATTTTTGTATATGTGTGTGAGATTCTATAATTCCTGTCTCTTGAGAAATATGGCCAAATTGTTAACTTTTTTCCAAATTTAAACTGTAGCTTAGAAATTTAGTTTTAGACATTTTCTCCCCAGAGGGTACTAAAGTTGTATTTAAAATGAATGGATCAGAAGGAAAGAAGCATATGAATATTTTAATGCGTACCTCCTATGTTTTAGGCATTATGCTAGGTATCTTAAGTAGGTACTTCCCATGTCCTATTTCATGATAAATAAGGGTTACTAAATTAAATAACATTACACTGATGGAAAGATTATATATTAGAAAAGTTTTATTCTGAGGAGGTAATCCCTGGGTCTATTCAGTTCATATTTAGTTCAAGTTATTAAGTTAAACCGTCATGCAAGTATTAGGTGTGAATGAAAATACCAAATGGAAGCATCTTATTTTCAACCATGTAAAAATTTGTCAGTAAGCATGTAATTAATGAAATTGGTAAGAGAAAGAACTCATAGGAGAATGTATATACCTGATAAATTGATATGACCTAATAACAGTACTTTGTTACTGACAAAACAAATAAATCACCCTAAGAAAACTTAATATATGGATTTTTAAATAAACCTTCTAAAGTCTTTAAGTATGCAGAATAAAATTAAAGGCATTAAATATGTAAGTGATTTTTAATATGGTTGTTACTGTTCTTGTTAGGTGCCGTCGAGTTGGTTCCGACTCAGAGCAACCCTATGAACAACAGAACAAAACACTGCCCGGTCCTGAGCCATCCTTATAATCGTTGTTATGCTTGAGCTCATTGTTGCAGCCACTGTGTCAATCCACCTTGTTGAGGGTCTTCCTCTTTTCCGCTGACCCTGTACTCTCCCAAGCATGATGTCCTTCTCTAGGAACTCATCCCTCCTGACAACATGTCCAAACTGTGTAAGACACAGTCTCACCATCCTTGCCTCTAAGGAGCATTCTGGCCGCACTTCTTCCAAGGCAGATTTGTTCATTCTTTTGGCAATCCATGGTATATTCAATATTCTTCGAGAACACCACAATTCAAAGGCGTCACTCTTCTTCAGTCTTCCTTATTCATTTTCCAGCTTTCACATGCATCTGATGCAATTGAAAATACCATGGCTTGGGTGCGGCGCACCTTAGTCTTCAGGGTGACATCTTTGCTCTTCAACACTTTGAAGAGGTCCTTTGCAGCAGATTTACCCAATGCAATGCGTCTTTTGATTTCTTGACTGCTGTTTCCATGGCTGTTGATTGTGGATCCAAGTAAAAATGAAATCCTTGACAACTTCAGTCTTTTCTCCGTTTATCATGATGTTGCTCGTTGGTCCAGTTGAGAGGATTTTTGTTTTCTTTATGTTGAGGTGTAATCCATATTGAAGGCTGTGGTCTTTAATCTTCATTAGTAAGTGCTTCAAGTCCTTTTCACTTTCCGCAAGCAAGGTTGCGTCATCTGCGTAATGCAGATTGTTAATGAGTCTTCCTCTAATCCTGATGCCCCGTTTTTCTTCATTAGTCCAGCTTCTCGTATTATTTGCTCAGCATACAGATTAAATAGGTATGGTGAAAGAATACAACCCTGATGCACACCTTTCCTGACTTTAAACCAATCAGTATCCCCTTGTTCTGTCTGAACAGCTGCCTCTTGATCTATGTAAAGGTTCCTCATGAGCACAATTAAGTGTTCTGGAATTCCCATTCTTTGCAATGTTACACATAGTTTGTTACAGTCCACACAGTCAATGCCTTTGCATAGTCAGTAAAACACAGGTAAACATCCTTTTGGTATTCTCTGCTTTCAGCCAGGATCCATCTGACATCAGCAATGATATCTCTGGTTCCACGTCCTCTTCTGAAATCGGCCTGAATTTCTGGCAGTTCCCTGTCGATATACTGCTGCAGCCGTTTTTGAATGATCTTCAGCAAAATTTTGCTTCTGTGTGATATTAATGATATTGTTCAGCTGAAACTGAAGAAAATCAGAACAAGTCCACAAGAGGAAAATATGACCTTGAGTATATTCCACCTGAATTTAGAGACCATCTCAAGAACAGACGCATTGAACACTAGTGACCGAAGACCAGATGACTTGTGGAATGACATCATACATGAAGACAGCAAGAGGTCACTGAAAAGACAGGAAAGAAAGAAAAGACCAAGATGGATGTCAGAGGAGACTCTGAAACTTGCTCTTGAGCATCGAGCAGCTAAAGCAAAAGGAAGAATTGATGAAGTAAAAGAACTGAACAGAAGATTTCAAAGGGTGTCTCAAGAAGACAAAGTATTATAATGACATGTGCAAAGAGCTGGAGATGGAACACCAAAAGCCAGGAACACGCTTGGCGTTTCTCAAGCTGAAAAAACTGAAGAAAAATTCAGTCCTCAAGTTGCAATAGTGAAGGATTCCATGGGGAAAATATTAAATGACACAGGAAGCATCAAAAGAAGATGGAGGGAATACACAGAGTCATTATACCAAAAGGAATTAGTTGATATTTAACCATTTCAAGAAGTGGCATATAATCAGGAACCGATGGTACTGAAGGAAGAAGTCCAACCTGCTCTGTAGGCATTGGTGAAAAACAAGGCTCCAGGAATTGGTGGAATATCAATTGAGTTGTTTCAACAAACAGGTGCATTACTGGAGGTGCTCACTTGTCTATTTCAAGAAATATGGAAGACAGCTTCCTGGCCAATGACTAGAAGAGATCCATATTTATGCCTATTCCCAAGAAAAGTGATCCAACTGAATGTGGAAATTATAGAACAATATCATTAATATCACACACAAGCAAAATTTTAATATGGTATGTATAATCAAATAATAATCTTGAAAGCATTTTTGTCTTTCTTTTACATGGAAAGGTTGGTGCATAGTAGGTGCTTATTGTCTAATTACTGACAAATATATTGATTGTTATTTTATGCATAAATATATTATAAATGAACAGATGAGTATACTTCTGGCTTAATGTATACCATAATATCATGAGGTATAGGAAAAATTCTTGTGGATCAAGAGTAAGAAAGACATCCTAGGATGATGGAATTATTAGAAGTTATATGAAAGAAAAAATGGATTTCTAGGCACTACAGTTGTCAGTAAGTAAAATATTGCTAGTTTATTCTAGAACTCAGCATTTTTTAGATCTGACTGCTGTTTAAACCTGCTTTGTTGTTAAGTGCTGTCAATTCGACTCCAGCTCACAGTAACCTTATGTAAAACGTTATCTGGTCCTAATAAAAGGTTGTTTTTTTTCTTACCGTGCGACAGATTTCTAATTTTTGCCTGCTTCTGTTTTATCTTTGACCCAAATTCCTTCTTTTTTGGTTGTTTTTTTTTCCAGTATTTTTTATCATACAAGAAAATTTTAATGATTAATGGAAATTAACTCAAAGAGAAACTTTACAATCTTGCTGTCCCAGTAAATCATATTGTTTTTATCTTATGTTTCCTTCCTCTTTGGATAAATATATAAACATTTTAATTTTGTTGGTCATTTTTTCCAGTTTATTTTGTACTGTTGAATTGATATGGTTAAAATTTTTTCTGAATATAGGTTTTCCTCTTTAATTTCTTTTGGATGAGGTAGGCAGCATTTCTAAAATTGCCTCCCAAAGATGTCCCCCCTAATCTCTGGCGTCTATGAATATAATGAAATATCACTCCTTTGATTATGTTATGTTATATGGTACAGTTTATAGTAGCAAGATTGTCCCAGATTATCTGTGTAGGCCCTGTATAAGCACATGAGTTCTGAAAAGCAAAGAGCTTTCTCTGCCTAGCGGCAGAAGAGGAAATCAGAGATTCAGAGTTTGAGAGGTCTGGCACACCATTGCTGATTTGAAGATGTGGCAGGTTTGAAGATGTGTATGAAATTTGAAGATGGAGGAAGAGGAGGGCATGTGAGAAAGAACGTGGCTAGCTTCTAGTTGCAGAGAACAGTCCTTGGTTGATATCTAGCAAGGAAACAAGGATCTCAGTCCTACAACGGCAAACAACTGAATTTGGACAACAAACTGAAATGAGCTTTGATGTGTATTCTTCCCTATGGCCTTCAGTTAAGAGCCCAGCCTGGCCAGCACCTTGATTTTTGCCTTGTAAACCCTTAGCAATGCATTTAGCCATGCCATGTCTGGACTCGACCCACAGAACTGTAAAATATAAACTTGTGTTGTTTGAAGTTTTAAGTTTGTGGTGATTTGTTACACTACAATAGAAAACTAATATATGGGATAACAAAAAACAACAAACCCGTTGCCTTCGAGTCGATTCTAACTCATAGTGACCCTATAGGACAGAGTAGAACTGGCCCATAGGGTTTCTGAGGAGTGGCTGGTGGATTTGAACTGCTGACCTTTTGGTTAACAGCCAAGCACTTACTCACTGCACCACCAGGGCTCCAGTATATAGGATAAGAGTTATTAAACAGTTCTGCTTTCATGGTTTTCTATGTTGATTGCGTCCAGTTGAAGTTTTGCCCTTTCTTCAAGTTTTAGATCAACATAGAACTATTGTTGTAGTCCACTGTTATA
Source organism: Elephas maximus indicus (assembly GCF_024166365.1). NCBI lineage: Eukaryota > Metazoa > Chordata > Mammalia > Proboscidea > Elephantidae > Elephas > Elephas maximus. Next base: position 46,376,324 of record NC_064823.1, read on the forward strand.
TTCTGCTCACACCAAGCTTCTGGGAATTACCAGTTGATAAGTGTGAGCGGGTAAGTACATATAGAGCCCAGAGAGAAAAAAAATAACACCTGTAGAAGACCTCTTACGTTCTAGTTAATGTATCTGTTATCTCCTTTGCTCCTTTCTTTAGCCCTATGAGGAATATGTGATATCACCTCCATTTTACCAAGACCTAAAACACTGGATGGAGTAATTTGCCTAAGGTAACATGTAGGGATAATGGAGGAAGAAATTAACCCCACATATTTGTGACTTAAAAATCTTGTCTTTTGAAATTTTTCCACAATAATCAAAAATATCAGCAATAACCCTAGTTACTCTAGGATTCTGCCTAAAACCTTTGAGGTGTATCTATTTTCTTGTTTGAGAGTCTCAACTCGGTTTTTCAAACATGCTGAACTATGCGAGTCACGAAGAATTGGTAACAGAATCTGTTAATGTACGTTACCTCGGAAGGATAGAGTAACAGTTTTATAATGAAAATGGGAAAATAGGTTTCATTTTCTAGCCAGAGTGTTTATTCCTTTAGCTGAGTCCTGAAATAATATTTACCAGATATAAAATAAATACTTAAATACCATCTAAAGAATAAGCCTTTGTTCGGGTACGTGTATGAGAACAGTGCTAAAATCATCCTCAAGGAACAGTGTGGTAGAAAGTCCCTTTTACTGTTCATAGGAAAAGGGAAAAGAGCAGGGTCATGGAAATTGATAATAGATTTAGGACATCCCCAAATATAGAAATTTTTAATGTTGTAAGTTTCTTGAGAATTTGTATTATTTGCTTGGTGTCTAACAAGACTAAACATACATCTTGCATAAGTTTGTTGAATTTATTTAGATTGATTTGAATTCTGGAAGTTTTTATAAGAATTTTGCCATTTGTTCCTAAGTCTCTTTTCCCTAGCTTTTGGTTTGACTGAGAGTTTCCTTTTTGTTTTTTAAGTGTTGTGTAGCAAGGCAGTGGTCTAACTGAGATAGCTATCCCTTTCTGTTGTTAGGAAGTCAAAGAGTGTGTGTTATTCTGCTGATGAAACTTGACAATCACTTGGACATGCTCTTAATGGCCATAGAACCCGTAAAAATCCCATGTATAAAATTTCAAAATAAATTTTGTGAATAAAAACAAATTACACAATTTTAAAATGTACTTTTTAAAAATAATTTATGATTCCCAGGAATCCTGCAACCACATTCTACTTCAAGGCTCCTCAAACCCAGCAAGCACTGTTTACGTTTGGGGCTGGATAGTTCTTTGTTTTAAGGGGCTGTCCTGTGATGTATTCCTGGCTTCTTTCCACTTGATGCCAGTAACATGTCCCAGTTATGACAACCAAATATGTGTCTAGACATCATCAGATGTCCTCTGGTGAGCAAAATTGCCACTGGCTGAGAACCACTGATCTAGTACATCACTAACAAAACCAGTGAAGCCAGCCCTTCGTTGGTGACTATGTGGTAATTCTTTTAATTTGAACATTTTAGCTTTATGAAGGAACTTAAAGGTCTTTTGGCCCAATGCTATCATGCCCTCCTGAAGCCTTCTGTTTTCAAGGCTGCCTCTACTTCCTATAATTGCTGCTCATATGACAGTTTCTAGCTCCTTTCCATCTTGGTTTCCTTTCTCCAGATCTTCTCTGCTAATGCCCTCTTGAGAATGGAGTACCTCTTCTAACCACTCTTCTCTAAATATGATCCAGCCTGTATGAGTTAGCTATTTGCATAAGCAGTTGTAAAATCTGTTTGAAGTACTGTAGTTTCGATATATTATACATTCGTAGCTACAAATATCACCCATATCTCTATAATTATTTGTCAAATCTTCCCTTTGGATTTGGGAATCTAGAATTTAAGAGAACAAAGTCTAAACTTAAGGACAAGTACCCAGAACTACTTTGTGATTGCAGCTGGTGAGAAACACGACAGAGTGGGAGGAGAGAAGGGAAGGGCAGTATTTCAGACAATTGGGTCACAACTGTAAGGGGAAATTCTTTATTCATAATGTCACTTACTGCAAACAGTGTTGCTGTTATATTTCTCTCACAGATGTGGCTTTAACAATTAACCCCTCAGGCATGTTAAAAAGAGCCGCTGAGCTGATCAAACAGTGGTTTCTGTGAGTTGGTGCCAAAAAATCAGTTGAGAGGGGTCCATCTCCCATTCCCCCTCTACAGAACCAACAGCACCCTGTACCTTCAGGAATCTTTCTGTAGATTCTAACAGGAATCTATATAATGTTGGAGTAGAAGAAGTTCAATTGTTTACTTGTAATTAACAGACATAGGGAAGAGAGACTTTTTTTCTGTTAAAAAAAAAATGCTAAGAAATCCATTTTTTTTTTTTAAGGATGTTTAAAAAGCAGTAGTTACATGTCCTTTTATAAAACTAGATCAGTATAGAAAAGAACATGAAATGTCACTTAGAAATCTGATTCCTTGCTTCTGACCTGTCAGGATATATTTCTTAAAGGTAAACTTTTTCTTTTTCCCCGTAATGTTTACCCAGAATTGTAAGAGGGAAAGTAGTTTATGATTTTCTCTAGGAGCCCAAATCTTAATATTAATTCTTCCTGAAAAAGTAAGTAACTAGTATATAAACCATTCTGCTAGGTACTTTGTATAGATTATGTCATTTATTCCTCACTGCCACCCTATGAAACATATTTTTATTGACACAGTTTTACATAAAATTATATTCCAAATAAGTTAAATAATTTACCCAAGCTCACATAGCTAGTAATTGGCAGAGCAGGGATTGAAACTCATGTAGTCAATTCTAGAGTCTGTGCTTTTAGCCCCTATACTATTTGACAAATATATCCATCTTAGCCATATCCTTTGGAGTCCCTGGGTGGCACAAATGGTTAAGTGCTGGACTACTGGCCAAAGGGCTGTCAGTTCAAACCCACCTACAGGCACTTCGGAAGCCAGGCCTGGTGATCTACTAGAAAACCCTTGGAGTAGTTCTACTGTGCACCACATGGAGTTGCCATGAGTCGAAATAGACTCAATGGCAACTAACAACTACAACATCCACATCCTTTAAAATTTGCAGGTCTTAGCTATATTATTTCGATCTTTATTATTCGAGATGAAAGAAGTGTACATTTATTAAGGTACACCAAACCAAACCCATTGCCACTGAGTCAATTCCAACTCATGGCAACTCTATAGGACAGAGTAGAACTGCGCCACAGGTTTCCAAGGCTATAAATCGTTATAGAAACAGACTGCTGCATCTTTCTCCCCAGAGCAGCCGGTGGGTTTGAACTACCAACCTTTTGGTTAGCAGCTGAGCACGTGACTACTGTGCCACCAGGGCTCCTTTTTTTTTTAAGGTAGATTTGATTAAATTGGAAAGTTTTATTTAAATCAGGTGCATTTCAATGACTTTTTCTGCAAAAAGTTTGAGTCTTTTGCTTAAGTTTAACTATGAGATAGATGTTTATATTTTCCTTAATTGACATATTTTCAAGAAGCTATTCGAGGAAAAAAAATCATGATTTGCTTTCTCCATTTATTAAAACAAATGGAAGCATGTATTGAAAAAAGTGAACTATTCACTTAGTGAATGATATCTGAGGGTTTGTGCGTGGATAGTGGTGGAGGGTAAGGAAAGGGGCATATTATGGTTCATTTTTTTTTTCTTTTTTTATTTATTATGGTACTTTAGATGAAAGTTTACAGAACAAACTAGCTTTTCATTGAACAGTATACATATTGTTTTATGACATTGTTTACCAACCCCACGACATGTCAACACTCTCCCTTCTCGACCTTGGGTTCACTATTACCAGCTTTCCTGTCCCCTCCTGCCTTTTAGTCCTTGACCCTGGGCTGTTGTGCCCCTTAAGTTTTATGCGTCTGTATAGTTTTTGGCTGAAGGGTGAACCTCAGGAATGACGTCATAACTGAGCTACAAGGATATTCAGGGGCCATACTTTCGGGGTTTCTTCAGTCTCTGACAGGCCAGTTAAGTCTGATCTTTTTTTGTGAGTTAGAATTTTGTTCTACATTTTTCACCAGCTCTGTCTGGCACCCGGTTGTGATCCCTGGCAGAGCAGCCAGTGGTAGTAGCCAGGTACCGTTTAGTTGTATTGGACTCAGTCTGGTGGCGGCTATGGTACTTATGTTCCATTAGTCCCTTGGACAAATCTTTCCCTTGTGTCTTTAGTTTTCTTCATTCTTCCTTACTCCCAAAGGAGTGAGACCAGTGGAGTATCTCAGATGGCCACTCACAAGCTTTTAAAACCTCAGACGCTACTCACCAAAGTAGAATGTAGAACATTTTCTTTATAAACTATGTTATGCCAATTGAGCTAGATGTTCCCTGAGACCATTGTCCCCATTGCCCTCAGCCCAGTAATTTCGTCCCTCAGAAAGCTTGAATGTGTCTATGGAGTTTCCATGACCTTGCCTTGGACAAGTTGTGCTGGCTTCCTTAGTATTGGGTATTGTCTTAACCCTTCACCAAAGTTATCTATTATGTATTTAATGTAATTCCGTCTCCACCCCTCCCCTCCCTTGTAACTGTCAAAGATTGTTTCTTTTTGTGTGTAAACCTTTTCATGAGTTTTTATACTAATGGTCTCATGCAATATTTATCTTTTCAGCATAATGCTCTCCAGATTCATCCATGTGGTGAGATGGTTCACAGATTCATCATTGTTGTTTATAGTTGCATACTGCTCCATTGCGTGTTTGTACCGTAGTTTGTTTAGCTATTCATCTGTTGATAGGCATGTAGGCTGTTTCCATCTTTTTGCTATAACGAACGGTGCTGCAGTGAACATGGGTGTGTATATGTCCATTCGTGTGATGGCTCTTATTTCTCTAGCATATATTTCTAGGAGTGGGATTGCTGGATCATATGGTATTTCTATTTCAAGCTTTCTAAGGAAGCACCATATTGTTTTCCAGCAGTTCCCTCCAGCAGTGCATAAGAGTTCCAGTCTCCCCACAGCCTCTCCAACATTAGTCATTTTCTGTTTTTTTGATTCTTGCCAGTAATGCCAGGGTGAGATGGTATCTCATTGTGGTTTTGATTTGCATTTCTCTAGTGGCTAGTGATCAAGAGCATTTCCTCATGTGTCTGTTAGCCACTTGAATGTCTTCTTTGGTGAAGTGTCTGTTCATTTCCTTTGCCCATTTTTTAATTTTATTATTTGTCTTTTTGTTGTAGAGGTGTTGGATTTTCCTGTAGATTTTGGAGATCAGATGTTTGTCAGATTTGCCATAGCTAAATTTTTTTCTCCAGTCTGTAGATTCTCTTTTGCTGAAGTCTTTTGATGAGTGTAAGTGTTTAATTTTTAGAAGATTCCAGTTATCTAGCTTATCTTCTGGAGTTTATGTGTTGTTAGTTATGGTTTGTATCCTGTTAATGGCATGTATTAGGCCCCCTAGCGTTGGTATTATTTTTTCTTCTATGATCTTTATAGGTTTTGGTTTTATATTTTGGTTTTTGATCTTTTTTGAATTAGTTTTTATCTATGGTGTGAGATATGGGTCCTATTTCATTTTTTTTTGCAAAGGGAAATCTAGTTTTGCCAGCACCACTTGTTAAAAAGTCCATCTCTTCGTTTGATGGACTTTGGGCCCTTGTCGAAGATCAAGTGACTGTAGGTGGATAGATTTTACATCTGGGTTCTCAATTCTGTTCCATCAGTCAGTGTATACCAGTACCAGGCTGTTTTGTCTACTGTAGCTGTACAGTAGGTTCTGAGGTCAGGTAGTGTGAGTCCTCCTACTTTATTCTTCTTCTTCAATAGTGCTTTACTTATTTGGGACCTCTTCCCTTTCCATATAAAGTTAATGATTAGTTTTTCCATCTCTTTAATGAATGTTGTTGGTATTTGGATCGGTATTGCATTGTACGTGTAGATTGCCTTGGGTAGGATTTGTCATTTTCACAGTGTTGAGCCTACCTATCCATGAGCATGGCATATTTTTCCATTTATGTAGATCTCTTTTGGTTTCTTACAGTAGTGTTTTGTAGTTTTCTTTGTATAGGTCTTTTATATCCCTGGTTAGATTTATTCCTAAGTATTTTATTTTTTTTAGGCACTTCTATAAATGGTATTGTTTTTCTGATTTCCTTTTCTCTGTTCTCCTTATTGGTGCATAGGAATCCAACTGATTTTTGTGTTTCTCTTATATCCTGCTACTCTGCTGAAGCTATTAGTTCCAATAGTTTTCTCATGGAGTCTTTTAGGTTTTCTATGTATAGTATCGTATCATCCACAAATAGGGACAGTTGTACTTGTTCGTTATATTATGGTTCATTTTTGACCATACTATATAATGTGAACAACTACCGTCATCAAAAATAATTTGTTTTTAACTGTTAATTAAAATAGTTTGTGTCCCATTTTCCTTAAATGCGAATAGTTACTTTATCCAAGAAAGCAATGAATATGTTTTTAAAAGGTTTAGCTGTAAATATAAAGTGGGCTTTTCCAGTTTTAATGAGGCATAATTGACTTACAACAAACTATCAATCATGTATTTAAAGTATGTACAACTAGATGGCTTTTGACATAAGCATATACAGAAACCATTACCAAAATCAAGATATTGAGCATATTCATCATACCCAGACTTTGTAATCTTTCCATCCCCCCCAACTCTCTATCCCCAGGCAAACACTAATCTTACTACAGATGAGTTTGTATTTTCTAGAATTTATATAGATGAAATCATGATATACGTACTCTTTTTTAAATCTGGCTTTCACTCAGCATAATTATTTTGAAATTTATCCGCACTGTTGCGTGAATCAATAGTCTGTGCCTTTTTATTGCTAGGTAGTATTCCATTGTATGACCGTATGATTTGTTTATTCATTTATCTGTTGATGGACATTTGGTTTGTTTCCAGCTTTTGACTATTGCAAATGAAGCTACTATGAACATTTGTAGACAAGTTTCAGTATAGAGATCTGCGTTTATTTCTCTGGGACAAAATGTATGTTTAACTTTTTAGGAAACTGCCAAACTGTTTATCAAAGTAGTTATACCATTTTACATTTCCATCATCAGTGAATGAGAGTCCAGTTCTTCCATAGCCTTGCCAACACTTGGTATGGTCAGGCTTTTAAATTTTACTGTCTTTTAGTAGGTGTATATTATGAAGATATTTTAAAACATAGACTCTCTTAATGGTAGATCCTTGTGAAATTTTGATACATTGGGTCATACAGCTAATTTAATGCCTACCATCATCACCTTTAAAAAGAAATATATTTAAATGATTCTTTTTCTTTCCCGTCATCTAAAAATATTGAAAAAAGAACACATTTTAAAAATTGTATACCAAACCATATTTTGTTAAGAACTGAGCTATAAATTTTAATTTTTCCTTTAAGAGTGTATTTTTGATGAATTCAGATATTTGATTTTATTGCATTCATTGGTATTACTGTTCTTAAACTCTTTAACAAGAATATTTTTAAGAGCACTGAACTATGAGTCAGAGAACCTGGGCTTATATTCTGTCTCCTCTGCTTCCTTTGCAGCCTTGTTCTAGCCATGTAACTTTTTACTTGCTGTTACGGTTATTTATACTTAGCCTAGACATTTAAGATAAAATAGCTAGAGCCCTCACCTTAACCAGTGTTCCTTTTTTCCAGTAAGTGTAGAGAATGCCGGTTAAGAAAATGAGCTGTTGAAAACAGATATATGCACACCCATGTTTATTGCAGCTCTGTTTACAATAGCAAAAAGTTGGAAGCAGCCAAGGTGTCCATCAATGGATGAATGGGTAAATAAATTGTGGTATATTCACACAATGGAATACTACGCATCGATAAAGAACAGTGACGAATCTCTGAAACATTTCATAACATGGAGGAACCTGGAAGGCATTATGCTGAGCGAAATTAGTCAGAGGCAAAAGGACAAATATTGTATAAGACCACTATTATAAGATCTTGAGAAATAGTAAACCTGAGAAGAACACATACTTTTGTGGTTACGAGGCGGGGAGGGAGGGAGGGTGGGAGAGGGTTTTTTATTGAATAATCAGTAGATAAGAACTGCTTTAGGTGAAGGGAAAGACAACACTCAATACATGGAAGGTCAGCTCAATTGGACTGGACCAAAAGCAAAGAAGTTTCCGGGATAAAATGAATGCTTCAAAGGTCAGCGGAGCAGGGGCGGGGGTCTGGGGAACATGGTTTGCGGGGACTTCTAAGTCAATTGGCAAAACAATTCTATTATGAAATCATTCTGCATCCCACTTTGAAATGTGGCGTCTGGGGTCTTAAATGCTAACAAGCAGCCATCTAAGATGCATCAATTAGTCTCAATCCACCTGGAGCAACGGAAAATGAAGAACACCAAGGCCACACAACAACTAAGAGCCCAAGAGACAGAAAGGGCCACATGAACCAGAGACCTATATCACCCGGAGACCAGAAGAACTAGTTGGTGCCCAGCCACAATCGATGACTGCCCTGACAGGGAGCACAGCAGCGGACCCCTGAGGGAGCAGGAGATCAGTGGGATACAGACCCCAAATTCTCATAAAAAGACCAAAGTTAATGGTCTGACTGAGACTAGAGGAATCCCGGCAGTCATGGTCCCCAGACCTTCTGTTGGCACAGGACAGGAACCATCCCCGAAGACAACTCATCAGAAATGAAAGGGACTGGTCAGTGGGTGGGAGAGAGACACTGATGAAGAGTGAGCTAATTGTATCAGGTGGACACTTGAGATTGTGTTGGCAACTCTTGTCTGGAGGGGGGATGGGAGGATAGAGAGAGAGGGAAGCCGGCAAAATTGTCAAGAAAGGAGAGACTGAAAGGGCTGACTCAAGAGGGGGAGAGCAAGTGGGAGTACGGAGTAAGATTTATGTAAACTTATATGTGACAAACTGATTGGATTTGTAAACGTTCACTTGAAGCTTAATAAAAGTTAATAAAAAAAAAAAATTTTAGAGCAGGGACAGTACAGATAAAATGGAAGTTTAAGGTCAAAGAGGAAGTTAAGATGTGATTTTGCAAGTCAAAATATCACACCCAGAGAGGCGGCGCCAAGATGGCAGACTAGGCAGACGCTACCTTGGATCCCTCTTACAACAAAGACACGGAAAAACAAGTGAATCGATCACATACATAACAATCTATAAACCCTGAACAACAAACACAGATTTAGAGACGGAAAACGAACTACTACGGGGAAGCAGCAATTGTTTCCAGAGCCTGGAGCCAGCGTACCAGTCAGGTACGGCACAAGCACAGAGAGCGGCTCCACCCCCCTGAACTAACCCCGGGAGGGGGACCAGCCGGTTCCGCGGGCGGCGTGGGACGCAGCCGGTAGGAGAAGTCCCCGGGAGGCAGTGACTGGTCTTGGAGCAGAAAGACCAGCGTCCGCGACGGGGAACCGTCCCGCAGGGATTTGGACTGGACGCAGGTACGGCATAAACACGGAGAGTTGCTCCACCCCCTGAACTAACCCCGGGAAGGGGACCAGCCGGGTCGTGCCGGCGGCGTGGGACGCAACCGGTAGGAGAAGTCCCTGGGAGGCAGCGACTGGTATTGGAGCGGGGAGAACAGCGCCCCAGCCGGGACACTCGGTCACGGCACAAGCACGGGGACCTGCTCCACCGATCTGAACTAACCCCGGGAGGAGGCCCAACTGGTTCTCAGGGGCGGCAAGGCCACGCGGCTGGAGGGACGAGAAGTCCCCGGGAGGCAGCGACTGATTTTGGAGTCGAGAGTGCACCGTCCCAGTAGGGGAGCCTTGACGCTGGGCGTGGGGCTGGAAGCAGAGGATCTGACTGTGACTCCAGCGGGCCAGACCCCCCGGGGGCAATCTCCACACAGCCAGCACACATAGGCGACGCGCCCCGCGGGAGTCTCAGATATAATAGTCATTCCAAGCAAGACAAGCAACTCTGGCTATATTCTGAGGTGCTACTCTCCTATCTCTCTGTTCCCTCCCCCACCCTCCCCAGGCGGCTTCATTAACATCTGAATAGCCTGAGCCAGAGGGAGAACTCTGATAGGGATCTGACTGCATTTTTTTTTTTAGCAGATTTTCTGGAAAAACTAGTTTCCCAGTGATGGCTCAGAGACAACAATCCATATCAAACCACTTAAAGAAGCAGACCATGACAGCTTCTCCAACCCCCCAAACAAAAGAATCAAAATCTTTCCCAAATGAAGATACAATCTTGGAATTATCCGATACAGAATATAAAAAACTAATTTAGAGAATGCTTAATGATATCACAAATGAAATTAGGATAACTGCAGAAAAAGCCAAGGAACACACTGATAAAACTGTTGAAGAACTCAAAAAGCTTATTCAAGAACATACTGGAAAAATTAATAAGTTGCAAGAATCCATAGAGAGACAACATGTAGAAATCCAAAAGATTAACAATAAAATAACAGAATTAGACAACGCACTAGGAAGTCAGAGGAGCAGACTCAAGCAATTAGAATGCAGACTGGGACATCTGGAGGACCAGGGAATCAACACCAACATAGCTGAAAAAAAATCAGATAAAAGAATGAAAAAAAATGAAGAAACCCTAAGAATTATGTGGGACTCTATCAAGAAGGATAACCTGCGGGTGATTGGAGTCTCAGAACAGGGAGGGGGGACAGAAAACACAGAGAAAATAGTTGAAGAACTCCTGACAGAAAACTTCCCTGACATCATGAAAGACGAAAGGATATCTATCCAAGATGCTCATCGAACCCCATTTAAGATTGATCCAAAAAGAAAAACACCAAGACATATTATCATCAAACTCACCAAAACCAAAGATAAACAGAAAATTTTAAAAGCAGCCAGGGAGAAAAGAAAGGTTTCCTTCAAGGAAGAATCAGTAAGAATATGTTCTGACTACTCAGCAGAAACCATGCAGTCAAGAAGGGAATGGGACGACATATACAGAACACTGAAGCAGAAAAACTGCCAGCCAAGGATCATATATCCAGCAAAACTCTCTCTGAAATATGAAGGCGAAATTAAGATATTTACAGACAAACACAAGTTTAGAGAATTTGCAAAAACCAAACCAAAGCTACAAGAAATACTAAAGGATATTGTTTGGTCAGAGAACCAGTAATATCAGATATCAGCACAACACAAGGTCACAAAACAGAACATCCTGATATCAACTCAAATAGGGAAATCACAAAAACAAATTAAGATTAATTAAAAAAAAAAATACACATAACAGGGAATCATGGAAGTCAATAGGTAAAAGATCACAATAATCAAAAAGAGGGACTAAATACAGGAGGCATTGAACTGCCATATGGAGAGTGATACAAGGCGATATAGAACAATACAAGTTAGGTTTTTACTTAGAAAAATAGGGGTAAATAATAAGGTAACCACAAAAAGGTATAACAACTCTATAACTCAAGATAAAAACCAAGAAAAACGTAACGACTCAACTAACATAAAGTCAAGCACTATGAAAATGAGGATCTCACAATTTACTAAGAAAAACGCCTCAGCACAAAAAAGTATATGGAAAAATGAAATTGTCAACCACACACATAAAAAGGCATCAAAATGACAGCACTAAAAACTTATTTATCTATAATTACCCTGAATGTAAATGGACTAAATGCACCAATAAAGAGACAGAGAGTCACAGACTGGATAAAGAAACACGATCCATCTATATGCTGCCTACAAGAGACACACCTTAGACTTAGACACACAAACAAACTAAAACTCAAAGGATGGAAAAAAGTATATCAGGCAAACAATAAGCAAAAAAGGAGTAGCAATATTAATTTCTGACAAAATAGACTTTAGACTTAAATCCACCACAAAGGATAAAGAAGGACACTATATAATGATAAAATGGACAATTGATCAGGAAGACATAACCATATTAAATATTTATGCACCCAATGACAGGGCTGCAAGATACATAAATCAAATTTTAACAGAATTGAAAAGCGAGATAGATACCTCCACAATTATAGTAGGAGACTTCAACACACCACTTTCGGAGAAGGACAGGACATCCAGTAAGAAGCTCAACAGAGACACGGAAGATCTAATTACAACAGTCAACCAACTTGACCTCATTGACTTATACAGAACTCTCCACCCAACTGCTGCAAAATATACTTTTTTTTCTAGCACACATGGAACATTCTCTAGAATAGACCACATATTAGGTCATAAAACAAACCTTTGCAGAGTCCAAAACATCGAAATATTACAAAGCATCTTCTCAGACCACAAGGCAATAAAACTAGAGATCAATAAGAGAAAAACTAGGGAAAAGAAATCAAATACTTGGAAAATGAACAACACCCTTCTGAAAAAAGACTGGGTTATAGAAGACATTAAGGAGGGAATAAGGAAATTCATAGAAAGCAACGAGAATGAAAATACTTCCTATCAAAACCTCTGGGACACAGCAAAAGCAGTGCTCAGAGGCCAATTTATATCAATAAATGCACACATACAAAAAGAAGAAAGAGCCAAAATGAGAGAACTGTCCCTACAACTTGAACAAATAGAAACTGAGCAACAAAAGAATCCATCAGGCACCAGAAGAAAACAAATAATAAAAATTAGAGCTGAACTAAATGAATTAGAGAACAGAAAAACAATTGAAAGAATTAACAAAGCCAAAAGCTGGTTCTTTGAAAAAATTAACAAAATTGATAAACCATTGGCTAGACTGACTAAAGAAATACAGGAAAGGAAACAAATAACCCGAATAAGAAATGAGAAGGACCACATCACAACAGAACCAAATGAAATTAAAAGAATCATTTCAGATTATTATGAAAAATTGTACTCTAACAAATTTGAAAACCTAGAAGAAATGGATGAATTCCTGGAAAAACACTACCTACCTAAACTAACACATTCAGAAGTAGAACAACTAAATAGACCCATAACAAAAAAAGAGATTGAAACGGTAATCAAAAAACTCCCAACAAAAAAAAAGCCCTGGCCCGGATGGCTTCACTGCAGAGTTCTACCAAACTTTCAGAGAAGAGTTAACACCACTACTACTAAAGGTATTCCAAAGCATAGAAAATGACGGAATACTACCCAACTCATTCTATGAATCCACCATCTCCCTGATACCAAAACCAGGTAAAGACATTACAAAAAAAGAAAATTATAGACCTATATCCCTCATGAACATTGATGCAAAAATCCTCAACAAAATTCTAGCCAATAGAATCCAACAACACATCAAAAAAATAATTCACCCTGATCAAGTGGGATTTATACCAGGTATGCAAGGCTGGTTTAATATCAGAAAAACCATTAATGTAATCCATCACATAAATAAAAGACAAAAACCACTTGATCTTATCAATTGATGCAGAAAAGGCATTTGACAAAGTCCAACACCCATTTATGATAAAAACTCTTACCAAAATAGGAATTGAAGGAAAATTCCTCAACATAATAAAGGGCATCTATGCAAAGCCAACAGCCAATATCACTCTAAATGGAGAGAACCTGAAAGCGTTTCCCTTGAGAACGGGAACCAGACAAGGATGCCCTTTATCACCGCTCTTATTCAACATCGTGTTGGAAGTCTTAGCCAGGGCAATTAGGCTAGACAAAGAAATAAAAGGTATCCGGATTGGCAAGGAAGAAGTAAAGTTATCACTATTTGCAGATGACATGATTATATACACAGAAAACCCTAAGGAATCCTCCAGAAAACTACTGAAACTAATAGAAGAGTTTGGCAGAGTCTCAGGTTATAAAATAAACATACAAAAATCACTTGGATTCCTCTACATCAACAAAAAGAACACCGAAGAGGAAATAACCAAATCAATACCATTCACAGTAGCCCCCAAGAAGATAAGATACTTAGGAATAAATCTTACCAAGGATGTAAAAGACCTATGCAAAGAAAACTGCAAAGCTCTACTACAAGAAATTCAAAAGGACATACTTAAGTGGAAAAACATACCCTGCTCATGGATAGGAAGACTTAACATAGTAAAAATGTCTGTTCTACCAAAAGCCATCTATACATTTAACGCACTTCCGATCCAAATTCCAATGTCATATTTTAAGGGGATAGAGAAACAAATCACCAATTTCATATGGAAGGGAAAGAAGCCCCGGATAAGCAAAGCACTACTGAAAAAGAAGAAGAAAGTGGGAGGCCTCACCTTACCTGACTTCAGAACCTATTATACAGCCACAGTAGTCAAAACAGCCTGGTATTGGTACAACAACAGACACATAGACCAATGGAAGAGAATTGAGAACCCAGACATAGATCCATCCACGTATGAGCAGCTGATATTTGACAAAGGACCAGTGTCAATTAACTGGGGAAAAGATAGCCTTTTTAACAAATGGTGCTGGCATAACTGGATATCCATTTGCAAAAAAATGAAACAGGACCCATACCTCACACCATGCACAAAAACTAACTCCAAGTGGATCAAAGACCTAAACATAAAGACTAAAACGATAAAGATCATGGAAGAAAAAATTGGGACAACCCTAGGAGCCCTAATACAAGGTATAAACAGAATACAAAACATTACCAAAAATGATGAAGAGAAACCCGATAACTGGGAGCTCGTAAAAATCAAACCCCTATGCTCATCTAAAGACTTCTCCAAAAGAGTAAAAAGACCACCTACAGACTGGGAAAGAATTTTCAGCTATGACATCTCCGACCAGCGCCTGATCTCTAAAATCTACATGATTCTGTCAAAACTCAACCACAAAAAGACAAACAACCCAATCAAGAAGTGGGCAAAGGATATGAACACACATTTCACTAAAGAAGATATTCAGGCAGCCAACAGATACATGAGAAAATGCTCTCGATCATTAGCCATTAGAGAAATGCAAATTAAAACTACGATGAGATTCCATCTCACACCAGCAAGGCTGGCATTAATCCAAAAAACACAAAATAATAAATGTTGGAGAGGCTGCGGAGAGATTGGAACTCTCATACACTGCTGGTGGGAATGTAAAATGGTACAACCACTTTGGAAATCTATCTGGCATTATCTTAAACAGCTAGAAATAGAACTACCATACAACCCAGAAATCCCACTCCTGGGAATATACCGTAGAGATACAAGAGCCTTCATACAAACAGATATATGCACACCCATGTTTATTGCAGCTCTGTTTACAATAGCAAAAAGCTGGAAGCAACCAAGGTGTCCATCAACGGATGAATGGGTAAATAAATTGTGGTTATTCACACAATGGAATACTACGCATCGATAAAGAACAGTGACGAATCTCTGAAACATTTCATAACATGGAGGAACCTGGAAGGCATTATGCTGAGCGAAATTAGTCAGAGGCAAAAGGACAAATATTGTATAAGACCACTATTATAAGATCTTGAGAAATAGTAAACCTGAGAAGAACACATACTTTTGTGGTTACCAGGGGGGGAGGGAGGGAGGGTGGGAGAGGGTTTTTTATTGATTAATCAGTAGATAAGAACTGCTTTAGGTGAAGGGAAAGACAACACTCAATACATGGAAGGTCAGCTCAGTTGGACTGGACCAAAAGCAAAGAAGTTTCCGGGATAAAATGAATGCTTCAAAGGTCAGCGGAGCAAGGGCGGGGGTCTGGGGAACATGGTTTGCGGGGACTTCTAAGTCAATTGGCAAAATAATTCTATTATGAAATCATTCTGCATCCCACTTTGAAATGTGGCGTCTGGGGTCTTAAATGCTAACAAGCGGCCATCTAAGATGCATCAATTGGTCTCAACCCACCTGGAGCAAAGGAAAATGAAGAACACCAAGGCCACACGACAACTAAGAGCCCAAGAGACAGAAAGGGCCACATGAACCAGAGACCTACATCATCCTGAGACCAGAAGAACTAGTTGGTGCCCAGCCACAATCGATGACTGCCCTGACAGGGAGCACAGCAGAGGACCCCTGAGGGAGCAGGAGATCAGTGGGATACAGACCCCAAATTCTCATAAAAAGACCAAACTTAATGGTCTGACTGAGACTGGAGGAATCCCGGCGGCCATGCTCCCCAGACCTTCAGTTGACACAGGACAGGAACCATCCCCGAAGACAACTCATCAGACATGAAAGGGACTGGTCAGCGGGTGGGAGAGAGATGCTGATGAAGAGTGAGCTAATTATATCAGGTGGACACTTGAGATTGTGTTGGCAACTCTTGTCTGGAGGGGGGATGGGAGGATAGAGAGAGAGGGAAGCCGGCAAAATTGTCAAGAAAGGAGAGACTGAAAGGGCTGTCTCAAGAGGGGGAGAGCAAGTGGGAGTAGGGAGTGAGATGTATGTAAACTTATATGTGACAGACTGATTGGATTTGTAAACGTTCACTTGAAGCTTAATAAAAGTTATTAAAAAAAAAAATCACACCCAGTTATTAAAGGTGTGTTGTAAATTTAGCACTGAGCTTCCTGAAGCCCAAATAAATAATTATGTAATTTGCACGTTCCATCAAGAATATGAATATTAGTTTCTGAAAAAAAAAAAAAATCACCAGTTCCAGCCCACAGTCAAGAAAGTGTTCTGATGAAACTGAATGAGGAGCAAAATCTTCAACCATATTTTTACAATAAAAGTAACAGATTTCAAAAAAAAAAGAAAATGAGCTGTTGAATCTATCAAGACCAACATTTTAAATCTAACAACTTGAGAATTATAATGTTGTATTTTTTATTAACTCTACTTTAGTTTTATCTCTGAACATATGAGGAACAACATAATTGTCCTCCGAAAATTAGAACTTTTCTGTTCAGGAGGTTAAAGATGGCTGCAATTTCTTTGACGCACTGCCCATTGAGAGGTGAGATCTGTTTCTCTTTCCCTTAAATCTAGTCTAGTACAGTGAAACCTGTTAGAGCCGGAACTCAATGGGATTGCCTATTTCTCTGGGTCTTGCAAGTTATCCACCTTTGACAAGGTATAGTCGTATCACTATTCTCTTGCTCTCTATTAGTGGAAAATATTTGAGTTTTCCTTCTCTGACAGGTCTCCACCTTACCAAGTTGTAGCTTTCATAGGTTTTACTGTATATGACTTCTTTGATGAATAGAATATGATGTAAGTGACGCAATGTCAATTCCAAGCCTAGCCTTTAAGAGGACTGATAGCATTTGCCTTGGTCTTTTGGATCCCTGTGCCCATGTTTATGAAGCTCAGCTACCCTGATGAGGATAGTATGTAGAAAGACACTGAGACTACATGGAATGACTAAGGGGCTCAGCTGATCAGCCTTCCAGCCATCCCTGACAAGGCACCAGGCGTATGAATGAAACTGCCTTGGACCCTCAAGACTAGCCCCATCACCAGCTGAAAACCCCTGGGTGACTGCTGTTGGTGCCATGTGGAGTAGAAGAATTGCTCTGTTGAGCGCTCTCCAAATTCTTGGCCCATGAAAGTATGACATATAATACACTGATTGTTTTAGGCTGCAAAGGATAATTTTTATGTTTTGATTTCAAAGCCTATGAAGTTTCCTTTCCTTTTATAGCCTATTGCAAATCTGTCTCTGAATTTATTTAAACCTTTGTTAGGAGGGTTATGTATTAGTTTTTTTAGAGTAATGAGTTTCGTAAATTAGAAATCCATTGAAGGTATTCATTCTATACCTTCAATCCTTAGAGCTTGATTATTTCTTCGCCTGGCTTCCTTTCTAGTGTAAAAAATTCGTATCTTTTTAGCTCCGCCTCATTGGAGATTATCTATTTGGAGGTATAATGAATATTTATAGGCTGCCAGATGCTGATAGGCAGTGATGTTGAACATAGTAGAATTTTTTTATTATTATTGGTTATTGGTTGTTTCTCAGTATCCTTCTTCAGGATGACTTATAATTAACTTCTCTTTTGACTCCAGTAGCATAATAAGCCATGTCTTTATAAACTGGTAGTGATTTTTCTATTGATTATTTTTAAAGAAGCATTTTTATGTCCTATGATTAGATTTTTATTTTGTATTATAATGTATTAATTTCTGCTTTTAACTAAGAGTGTTTTGCATATGGTTTATAAAGATCTGAGTCTTTAATCATAGGGCATCAAAGAGCTTCTTCTTTAAAAATAATCAATATAATAGGAAAATCATTTGGTAACTGAGTCAAAGAAAAAAGGAGAAAGCACAAATTAAAAAAAATGAAAATTTAGAATAACCTCAGAAATAGGAAATTAAATATGTGTTTATATCATAAGAGATAGTATTGCATAATTCTCTACAGTTAAATTGTACAACATAGACAAAGTATGTAATATTCTAGTAAAATATACTAAAACTGATGGAGAAAAAAAAGTTTAATTGAACTGATTTCCATGAAAGAAATAGAGATGTGAAATAGCTACCTACCCACAATCAACATGCACAGCCTATCTTTTAGGAATGTTGTCACAGA
Organism: Elephas maximus indicus; assembly: GCF_024166365.1. Classification (NCBI taxonomy): domain Eukaryota; kingdom Metazoa; phylum Chordata; class Mammalia; order Proboscidea; family Elephantidae; genus Elephas; species Elephas maximus. The sequence goes on from NC_064823.1 coordinate 46,394,705, forward strand.
CTTTTAAAGGGTAGAGCTTAAGGAGAAAAGAAAAATCAAAAGCAAAGCAAATATAATGAAAAGTTTTTACTGAAAAAAATTTTTTTGTAAAGAGAATATTACAGTTCATACCGAAACCAAATTGAGACTTCACTAAAAAGGAAACCCCAAACCAATTTTACTTATGAATATCATTACAAAATAATATAAGTATTAAATTCTGTGCTTTAAAAGAATAATGATATCATGACTAAGTGGGGTTTATTCTAGGAAACAAGAATGGTTCAATATTCAACAATCAGTTACTATAATTTGTCTCACTAATAGATCTAAGGAGAAAATACAGGTCATCTCTACAGAGCTCACGAGAGACAGTTGGCCAAGCTTTAATTTAAAAAGTAGGTGGAAGAAAAGACTGAAGGAATCTGAGAAGAAATAATCCAAGAGGTGTGGAGAGAATCAAGAAGAGTGGGATCCTAGATGCCAAGGGGAAAAGAGTTTTTTAATGGAGGGCAGATTTTACCTTCAGATGCTGAGAGGGCAAACAATAAAGACTAGAATGTAACTATTGGATTTACTGGTTAGGAAGCAGGCTCTGGAAAGGACAGTTACAGTAGAATAATAGGAGCTGAGGCCAGATCTCAATGGGTTGAGAATTGAAGCACAGTGGAAGAGGTGAGGGGCATAGTGCAGGTAAACATAACGTTAGCTAGTTATGTTTTAAGCGTTAAGACACCTAAGTAGACTTGTCTGTACACTTGGAATACTCAGTGGAAATCTTATTGTGTATTAAAATTGTTTAGAACCCTGTTAGTTCTGCAGCAGAGTTGCCACCTCTTATGGTAAGATATTTATCTTTTGAGCAAGAATTTTGGCATCCTCCAGAGCTCTTGGATAGATACAAATTGGTTTAAGTATGCTTTTTCCTAATTTATGAGGTCCAGAACGCCTGTGCATTTTAATTATTTTTTTGAAGTGCACACTTACTCCCATGTTCCTCATCTCAAAAATATAGGTGATAATATTTTCTGCTTTCCATCAGTGAGAGGAATAAATGAGAAATACAGGTAAAGTACCTAGTACAGTGCCTCACTGAAAGCAAGCCACCAATAAAAGGTAGCTCTGTTATTGATTTTCATGGAAAGAGCAAAGACTTTGGTTCAAATCTAGGTGTGAATTCCAAGTCTTCCATTTACTAGCTCTGTGGTCTTGGACGTATTAATTAACTGTTATGAATATCAGTGCCCTCATTTCTAAGATGAGGATAATGTCTACCCTGTGCAGTAATGTTTTGTGGGCATTAAATGAGATGATATACATGGCTGACATAGGACAATGCTATCACATAATATGTCTTCCCACCCACCTATTGCCATCAAATCAATTCTGACTTAACCATGTAGGACAGAGTAGAACTGCCCGATAGGATTTCCAAGGTTGTTTTTTTTTTTTTTAATCTTCAGGGAAGGAGATTGCCACATCTTTCTCCCGTGGAGCAGCTGGTGGGTCCTAACTGCTGACCTTTCAGTTAGCAGTTGAGTGCTTTAACCACTGCACCACCAGGGTGTTCAGTAAATGCTTATTTCCTTTTCTCCCTTGATGTATTTATTTTTTCTTTTAAGTATTTCCCTGTTTTTATCTGTAAGATCCATTATCACATCCCTAATCTAGAACCAAATTACCTCATATCCATAGTATTGCAATAGTCTTCTGATATCTCAACCAGCCTGTCCTTTTATCATATACTTTCTCTGTTGGAAAACCTACTGTGACACACTCCATTGCCTAGATCAGGGCAGTGGCATTGGAAATGAAGGCACAGCTATGAGTTACATAGTGTTGAGTGTCATATGTTAGACTTCCCGTATTCTCTATTCTGTTGTTCTCTCCTAGCTAAGGTGCAAATCTTTGATATCTTTGATTCTTCTTTTTATACACAACAGTGCCTAATATAGTTCTGAATACTTAATAGAGCCTAAACTTGTGAGAGTCTGGTTAATATGATGTGTATATTCCATAAAAGTGAGATTTCAGTTTAGTTTATACTATATACAGTCATTTGTAAACTAATAAAACCATACAGATTTATGTTAAGATTTTAGGGTCATTTTCAAATGTTCTGAAAGGATTTATTTAACTTTATGGTTTAAGATCCTAGGTTCTTTTTCTCAAAATTAGTAATTTCAACACACAGAATTCACTTTCTTTTACGTATTTTGCTTTCCAAATGTAAAGCTGCATTTTGAATCATGAAAAAATTTATTTTGAAACGTGCTCTAATTTCAGCTTGCAGTGAAATTCTATAGCCAACTAAACCTTTAAAAATGAAAGGATGTAGAAAGAATGACTGCATATAAACCTGGTGTTGGCAGCACTGGGTGAACCACTGAGGTGACTAACGTTCTGTAGCACATGGGACATCTGCTTGAACATCTTGCTGTTTCTGGGTTTCTTTTAAAATCTTTTTTAAGCATTTTATGGTACCTGTTTTATCGTCCCTTTAACATTGTAATAATTCTTTCAGTGTCATTCATTGCAGTTTTAAAGTTCTAGAATAAACCTTGGTCATGATATGTTCTTTTTGTATTTTTTGCAGTATTTCTTTTTTTTTTTACAGATTTTTTAGCTGTTCATGATGGATATTGGTCTGAAGTTTTCTCCTCATTTTTTAAAATTGGAGATTATAATTCATACATAAACTTTATCCTTGTAAAGTGTACAATTCTGTGGCTTCTAGTATGTACACAAAGCTGTGCAACCATCACCATTATCTAATTCTGCCTTTGTTTTGGCATGGTTAGACCATATACATTTAATATAATTATCAATTATTGATTTTAAGTTCACCATTTTCTCATTCTTCCCATCTTTTTTTTTCTTTCCCTGGCCTTTTTTTCCCTTGGCTTAATTTAGTATTTTTAGTGTTTAATTTTATATCTTCTGTTGGCTTATTAGCTATGCCTGACTGTTTTATTTTTTTCAGAGCTTCCTCTAGGGCAGCAGTCAGGAAACTTTTTCTCTAAGAGGCCAGATAGTAAGTATTTGAGACTTGGCCAAGAGCCAAAATTGAAGAAACTTTGTAGGTACTTGAATCAACTCCAAAGGCACTGGGTTTGTATTACAAGAGAGAATCAAAATTCCGTACATTTTTAATTGAGTACAGTTTTTGTCATACCTGTCTACTGATGAAAATATTGGAATTCTTTCGGGGGGAATTTATTTTGTTTAATTGGGATTCAAGTTAGTGTTTCCTATTATCAGAATTGATAGCAAATGTTCATCTGTTAATGTTGATTTATAATAAGATTTAAAAACATTTTATCTTTGAAAATGCCTTTTCACGCAGGTAGGTACTACCATGTACTGATAACAATCCACCAGTCCATGATTTCAATTTTAAGTGTATTTATCAGTTGGAAGGCATTTATAGAGTTCTTGTTAGATTCTTCTCTAGTTACCTTTTAACATGTTATTACATTGCAGATTAATCACTTCCAATTGAAGGTCATGTGGACGTCATCAATTGCACAGTTAAATGGATTTTGAAATGTGGAAATTTTCTTTGCACTTATATTGAGGTTTGAAAAACGCTACTGGAACTGTAGCTTTGGCTCAGAAAATATATCTGCTGCAATTTGTGTGGAACTATAAATCTCACTTCTGGTTTTAACTTTTGACAGTACAAAGAGTGTATAAAGCAGCTTGACATTCCTTGTGTATCAAACAATGTTCATTGTTTAAATCACAGCACAACTATAGCATAGAAGCTGTTTGCCATGTGTTTTTAGGTATATTTCATTAAGAAACTTCGAGTCTGCAGCAAAAACTAATTTCCAAAGCCATTTGGTAGTTTGCTAATAGTGATTAAGGGGATTCTCCTCATCCAGAAAAATTGCAGCCTTTGTCCTGAGCTAAAAAATATTGCAATAACACTATTGCTACTAAACCATCAAGCTGCTATGTGTTAGACAAGTCAAGATATTCAGCCCATATTTCTGACAGAAATTCACAGGACTGATGATGGTGAAGGTCCAGAAGAGTGAGTGGAATTCCTTTTTGAAACTCTTAGTCCAGTAATGCATGACAGATGTAAATATTATCCACAAAGTATTTGCAGATGCATAATATGGTAAAACTTGTGAAAGCCAAAATTTTTCTAAGGTGGAAACCTGTCAGAGAAGGAAAACTCAAATGCAGTATTTTCCGCTAATAGAGAGTGATAGACAAGTGCTAAGATTGTACTCTTTCAAAGAAGGGAAACTTATGAGACCCAAAAAAACAAGGTATTCCTGTCAAGTTCTGGCTGTCAGATTTCACTGTACATTTTTAGAAATACCTTACATTTTCACAAGCCTTGTGTATTTGTCCAACTAAGGTTTTTTGCTCCACATGGATTTTTACTACCATAGGTTATAATGCATCTTGGCAAAATCTACTTAAGATTGTACTGAATTAGTGCTTTCTCAATGTCTGCAAATATTCTCACCTGTAGTTATTCCACACAGACTGTTCATTTAGGCTGATTCTTCTGTTACTTTAAACTTGGTATTGATGCCTCATATCAACAACAGCTGAGATGTATTGGTAAAATCTGTCGATTCTTTAAGACCAAGGAAAACTCGAAATGGTTTGCCTTGTTTTTTAATTGATTGTTGATGTCGCTACCGTTGTCCTCAATACTTGGAGCAACTGTTTTCGCCTTAATAGCCTTAAACAAGTTTACTGTCCCTGGGCACATTACTTTGGATGCCATAATCAAACATGATTTAATTAACTTGGCCATTGGAAAAAGGCTTTACTTGATTGGCTAACAAATGAGTTACTTGGAAACTTACTTTGGTTGCAGCCACCTTTCATTTTTTATATTTGTGAGCAAATTTCACTGTGATGAGATATTCCATTTTAAATGTTCTGATTTTTCTGTGGCTTTCATGTGAGTTGGGAAGATTTTGATGCTTGCTTAGTCTAATAATATCGAGGTATATTAAATTCTTTTAGCACAGCTATTTTTTTTTTTTATAGAATTAGATGGCTTTGCCATCTAATGCAGTAACAAAAGAACCTCACTTTAAAGTGCCTTAGAAGTGCAACATTCAGATTCCACTTTTTTCTTCATTTCTTACTTTGATTTGGGGAATGTGCACTGATAATTTAAAGAAAAGTCATGTACAGTGACATTCATGGCACTCAAAACACTGTCAAATTATAACTGTGTCTCTGTGATTCACAGTGACCTCTGTTGGCAGTTACTGAACTCTGATACTGTAGCATGAATGCAGGCACAAATGAAATAAATGAGTGAACTTGTCTGTGTTAGAATAAAATTTTATTATGCTTTTGTTAGGTGCTGTCAAGTCAGTTCCAACTCAGCGACCCTATGTACAACAGAACAAAACACTGCTTGGGTCTGCACCATCCTCAAAATCATTGCTATGTTTGAGCCCATTGTTGTAGCCACTGTGTCAGTCCATCTCATTGAGGGTCATCCTCTCCTTTGTTGACCGTCTGCTTTACTAAGCATGATGTCCTTCTCCAGGGACTGGTCCTTCCTGATAACAAGTACATAGGACAAACTTTGGCTATTCTCCCTTCTGAAGAGCATTCTGGCTGTACTTCTTCCAAGACAGATTTGTCCGTTCTTCTGGCAGTCCACGGTATATTCAGTATTCTTTGTCAACACCATAATCCAAATGCATCAATTCTTCTTCAGTCTTCCCTATTCATTGCCCAGCTTTCACGTGCTAATGAGGTGATTGAAAATACAATGGCCTTGGGTCAGGTTCCCCTTAGTCCTCAAGGTGACATTTTTGCTTTTTAACACTTTAAAGAAGTCTTTTGCAGCAGATTTGCCCAATGCAGTATTTGTTTCTTGACTGCTGATTCCATGGGCACTGATTGTAGATCCAAGTAAAATGAAATCCTTAAGAAGTTAAATACTTTCTTTGTTTTTCATGATGTTGCTTATTGGTCCAGTTGTGAGGATTTTTGTTAACTTTATGTTGAGGTGTGATCCATACTGAAGGTTGTGGTCTTTGATGTTCATCAGTAAGTGCTTCAGGTCCTCTTTGCTTTCATCAGACAAGGTTGTGCCATCTGCATATCGAAGGTTGTTTACGAGCCTTCCTCCAATCCTGAAGCCACATACTTCATATAGCCCAGCTTCTCAGATTATTTGCTCAGCATATAGATTCAATAAGCATGGTGAAAGGATACAACCCTGACACACACCGTTTCTGACTTTAAACCACTCAGTATCCCCTTGTTCTGTTCAAACAACTGCCTCTTGGTCTAAGTACAGGTTCCTCATGAGCGCAATTAAGTGTTCTGGAATTTCCATTCTTTGTAATGTTATCTATAATTTTTTATAAGCCACACGGTCGAATGCCTTTGCATAGTTAATAAAACACAGGTAAAAATTTCTTTGGTATTCTCTACTTTCAGCCAGGATCCATCTGACATCAGAAATGATATCCCTCGTTCCACGTCATCTTCTGAATCTGGCTTGCATATCTGGCAGTTCTCTGTCAGTGTACTGGTGCAACTGTTTTTGAGTGCTCTTCACCAAAATTTTACTTGTGTATGATGTCATTCGATAATTTCCGCCTTCTGGTTTATCACCTTTCTTTAGAATGACCACAAATAGATGAAACTCCTCTAGTCGGTTGGCCAAATTTTTTGGCATAGATGAGTGAGCACTTCCAGCGTTGCACCTGTTAGTTGAATCATCTCAATTGGTATTCCATCAATTCCTAGAGTCTTGTTTTTCTCCTCCCTTCTGTGTAGCTTGGACTTCTTCCTTCAATACTTTTGGTTCTTGATCATATGCTCCTTCTTGAAATGGTTGAATGTCGACCAGTTCTTTTTGGTACAGTGACTCTATTATTTTCACCTTCTTTTGATTCTTCTTGCGCCATTCAACATTTTGCCCACAGAATCCTTCAATATTGCAGCTCAAGGTTTGTTTTTTTTTTTTTCCAGTTTGAGAAATGCCAAGTATGTTCTTCCCTTTTGACTTGTTAACTTCAGGTCTTTGCACACTTCATTATAATACTTTGTCTTCTTGAGCTGCCCTTTGAAATCTTTTGTTCAGCTCTTTTATTTTGTCTTTTCTTCTGTTCACTTTAGCTACTCTACATTCAAAAGCAAATTTCAGAGTCTCTTCTGACATCCATTTTTTTTCTTTTTTTTCTTCCCTGTCTTTTCAATGAACTTTAGCTTTCTTCATGCACGATGTCCTTCCACAGCTCACCTGGTCTTCAGTCATAAGTGTTCAGTGTATCAGATTTATTCTTGAGTTGTTGTTGTTGTTGTTAGGTACCGTCGAGTTGGTTCCGACTCAGCGCAACCCTATACACAACAGAACAAAACACTTCCCAGTCCCGCGCCATCCTTACAATCGTTGTTATGCTTGAGCTCATTGTTGCAGCCACTGTGTCAATCCACCTCGTTGAGGGTCTTCCTCTTTTCTGCTGACCTGTACTCTGCCAAGCCTGATGTCCTTCTCCAGGGACTCATCCCTCCTGACAACATGTGCAAAGTATGTAAGACGCAGTCTCGCCGTCCTTGCTTCTAAGGAGCATTCTGGTTGTACTTCCTCCAAGACAGATTTGTTCATTCTTTTGGCGGTCCATGGTATATTCAGTATTCTTCGCCAACACCACAATTCAAAGGCGTCAGCTCTTCTTCAGCCTTCGTTATTCATTGTCCAGCTTTCACATGCATATGATGCCATTGAAAATGCCCTGGCTTGGGTCAGGCGCACCTTAGCCTTCAGGGTAACATCTTTGCTCTTCAATACTTTGAAGAGGTCCTTTGCAGCAGATTTGCCCAAGGCAATGCATCTTTTCATTTCTTGACTGCTGTTTCCATGGCTGTTGATTGTGGATCCAAGTAAAATGAAATCCTTGACAACTTCAGTCTTTTCTCCGTTTATCATGCTGTTGCTTATTGGTCCAGTTATGAGGATTTTTGTTTTCTTTATGTTGAGGTGTAATCCATACTGAAAGCTGTGGTCTTTGATCTTCATTAGTAAGTGCTTGAAGTCCTCTTCACTTTCAGCAAGCAAGGTTGTGTCATCTGCATAACGCAGGTTGTTAATGAGTCTTCCTCCAATCTTGATGCCCCGTTCTTCTTCATGTAGTCCAGCTTCTCGTACTATTTGTTCAGCATACAGATTAAATAGGTATGCTGAAAGAATACAACCCTGACGCACACCTTTCCTGACTGAATCAATGAGTATCCCCTTGTTCTGTCCGAACAACTGCTTCTTGATCTATGTAAAGGTTCCTCATGAGCACAGTTAAGTGTTCTGGAATTCCCATTCTTCACAGTGTTATCCATTGCTTGTTCTGATTCACACAGTCAAATGCCTTTGCGTAATCAATAAAACAGGTAAACATCCTTATGGTATTCTCTGCTTTCTGCCAGGATCCATCTGACATCAGCAATAATATCCCTGGTTCCACATCCTCTTCTGAAACTGGCCTGAATTTCTGGCAGTTCCCTGTAGATATACTGCTGTAGCCATTTTTGAATGATCTGCAGCGGAATTTTGCTTGCGTGTGATATTAATGATTTTGTCCTATAATTTCCCCATTCGGTTGGATCGCTTTTCTTGGGAATAGGCATAAATATGGATCTCTTCCAATCAGTTGGCCAGGAAGCTGTCTTCCATATTTCTTGGCATAGATGAGTGAGCACCTCCAGCACTGCATCTGTTTGTTGAAACATTTCAGTTGATATTCCACTAATTCCTGGAGCCTTGTTTTTCGCCACTGCCTTCAGAGTAGCTTGGACTTCTTCCTTCAGTACCATCAGTTCCTGATCATATGCCACCTCTTGAAATGGTTGAATATCAACTAATTCTTTTTGGTATAATGACTTTGTGTATTCCTTCCATCTTCTTTTGATGCTTCCTGCATCATTTAATATTTTCCCCATGGAATTCTTCACTATTGCAACTCAAGGCCTGAATTTTTTCGTCAGTTCTTTCAGCTTGAGAAACGCCAAGCGTATTCTTCCCTCCTGGTTTTCCATCTCCAGCTCTTTGCACATGTCATTATAATACTTTATTTTGTCTTCTCAAGAGGCCCTTTGAAATCTTCAGTTCTTTTACTTCATCAATTCTTCCTTTTGCTTTAGCAGCTCGACGCTCAAGAGCAAGTTTCAGAGACTCCTCTGACATCCACCTTGGTCTTTTCTTTCTCTCCTCTCTTTTCAGTGACCACTTGCTTTGTTCATGGATGATGGTCCTTGATGTCATTCCACAACTTATCTGGTCTTCGGTCACTAGTGTTCAATACGTCAAACCTATTCTTTAGATGGTCTCTAAATTCAGGTGGGATATACTCGAGGTCATATTTTGGCTCTCATGGACTTACTCTGGTTTTCTTCAGTTTCAGCTTGACCTTGCGTATGAGCAATTGATGATCTGTTCTACAGTCGGCCCCTGGCCTTGTTCTGACTGATGATACTGAGCTTTTCCATCGTCTCTTTCCACAGATGTAGTCAATTTGATTTCTGTGTGTTCCATCTGGTGAGTTCCATGTGTATAGTCACCGTTTATGTTGGTGAAAGAAGGTATTTGCAATGAAGAAGTTGTTGGTCTTGCAAAATTCTATCATTTGATCTCTGGCATTGTTTCTATCACCAAGGCCATATTTTCCAACTACTGATCCTTCTTTGTTTCCAACTTTTGCATTCCAATCGCCGGTAATTATCAATGCATCTTGATTGCATGTTCAATCAATTTTGGACCGCAGCAGCTGATAAATATCTTCTATTTCTTCATCTTTGGCCCTAGTGGTTGGTGCGTAAATTTGAATAATAGTCGTATTAACTGGTCTTCCTTGTAGGCGTATGGATATTATCCTATCACTGATAGCGTTGTACTTCAGGATAGATCTTGAAACGTTCTTTTTGACGATGAATGCAACACCATTCCTCTTCGAGTTGTCATTCCCGTCATAGTAGACTATATGATTGTCCAATTCAAAATGGCCAATACCAGTCCATTTCAGCTCACTAATGCCTAGGATATCGATGTTTATGCATTCCATTTCATTTTTGACAATTTCCAATTTTCCTAGATTCATGCTTCATACATCCCAGGTTCCGATTATTAATGGATGTTTGCAGCTGTTTTTCTCATTTTGAGACATGCCCCATCAGCAAATGAAGGTCCCAGAAGCTTTAGTCCATCCACGTCATTAAGGTCAACTCTACTTTGAGGAAGCAGGTCTTCCCCAGTCATCTTTTGAGTGCCTTCCAACCTGGGGGGCTCATCTTCCAGCAGTATATCAGACAGTGTTCTGCTGGTATTCATAAGGTTTTCACTGGCTAATGCTTTTCAGAAGCAGACTGCCAGGTCTTTCTTTCTAGTCTTTCTTAGTCTGGACACTCAGCTGAAACCTGTCCCCCGTGGGTGACCCTGCAGTGTCTGAATACCGGTGGCGTAGCTTCCAGCATCAGAGCAACACACAACCACCCACAGTACGACAAACTGACAGACACGTGGGGGTTATTCTTGAGATGGTCTCTAAATTGAAATGGGATATACCCAAGGTTGTACTTTGGCTGTCATGAATTTAATTTTCTTCAGTTTCAACTTAAATTTGCATGTGAGCAATTGATGGTCTGTTCTGCAGTAGGCCCCTGTTAGAATAAAACTTTATTTATGGAAATCAAAATTTGAATTTCACATAGTTTTCATGTGTCAAGAAATTTTAAGTATTTTTTAAGTTTTTAATGATGTAAATAGTCTTAGTTCAAAACAGATTTGGCCAGCACGTTATAGTTTGCTGATCCCTGCTCTTGGGTATACAATGTGTATCTTTAATGTAAAATTACCTGCCTTAAAATAACATATAGTTTATGAACCTTATAAGAATTTTTATAATTTATGAACCTTATAAGAATTTTTCTTTTTTTCTATAAGAATAAACTTTTATGTCCCCATTTTGTGTCTTTGTTGTAATGTCTTGTACTTCTCCTTATAAACCCCACTATAGATTATTATTTTTGCTTTAAACAATTATATTTTAAGGAAATTTAAAAAAAACGAACGTTTCTTACACTTACCCACAGTTACCAATTCTAACATTTTTCATTCATTTGTGTAAATCTAAATTACTATCTGCTGTCATTTTCCTTCAGCCTGAAGAACTTCCTTTAACATTTCTTATAGTGCAATTCTGTTGATAACTTCTTTTAGATTTTGAACAAACTTAATTTTTGAAGCATATATTAGTGGGATATAAAATTCTAGTAAGCCCAGTAATACAGTAAGTTCCAGGTTATGAATGTCCAATTTACAGGCAACTTGTACTTGCCCTTTAATGTTATATAAATTTGCCTTCACTTTGAAATGGTTGATCCAACCCCGACTCAAAACAAATTCTTCATCACAATCACCTTCATTTGCTGCATGTGCAGCATTTAGATCTTTGAGAAAGCTTTGAGCCTTTTCTTGTACTAAACCCAAAAAAGCAAACCCACTGTCTTTGAGTCAATTCCAACTCATAGCGACCGTTAGGGTTACAAGGCTGTGAATCTCTATAGAAGCGGTCTGCCACACTTTTCTCCCGAAGAGCCACTGGTGGTTAGTAAGGCTAAATAAGAACCGTATGCACCTGTTCTGACTTATCTACAAATTCTTAAAGACACACTTAGGAACAGATAGCCTTTGTAACCTGGGGACTGCCTGTATTTTCTTTCAGTACTTTAAAGATTTCATTCCTTTGTTTTTTGGCTTATATTGTTTCTCATGAGAAATCAGCTGTCATTCTTATCTTTGTGCCCATATTGATAATCTTTGTTTTCCTTTGTCTGCCTTTAAGATTTTCTATCAATGGTTTTTAGGAATTTGATTATGATATTCCTCACTTTCATTTTTTTTGGTGGAGGCTTTTTGAGTTTCCTCAGTCTGTTTATAGTTCTCACCAAATTTGGGAAATTTTCAGACATGATTTCTTGAAATATTTTTCTGCCTCCTCCTTTTCTTTCTGGAACTCCAGTTATGCATAAGTTAGATTTTTTGCTTCATGTCGCCTACGGGTCATTGAGGTTATTCATTTCTTTTTAGGCTTTTTGTCTCTGTGCTTCGATTTAAGTTACTAAATGCTGTGTCTTCAAGTGTATTGATCTTTTCTGTAGTGCCTATTCTGTTGTTAAGCCAATCTAGTCGATTTTTTTATTTCAGATATTGTATTTTTTCAGCTGTGAAAGTTCTCTTTGGTTCTTTTTTGTATCTTCCCCTTCTCTTTATGTTCCTTTTTTTCTTTAAGTCTTTGAGCATCTTTATAATAGTTATTTTAAAGTCCTTGTCTGTTAATTCTGTTATGTTTGTCACTTTTTTTCCCTTCTCTTGTTTAGGGGTTACATTTTCCAGCTTCTAGACAGGACTCTAGATGTTGTGAATGTTATTGATTGCCTAGATTTTGTTGTCATCCTTTAAAGAATGTTGGTTTTTGCAGGTAGTTAAGTTACTCTCAGATCAGCTTGATCCTGTTCAGGAATCTTTTAGAACTGTGTTCGGGCAGGTTTAGAGTAACATTTACTCGAGGACTGGTTTAGTTCTGCCACTAAGGTGTGACTCTCTCGGCTGCCTGTCGAATGCCTGTCATGTTAAATGAGGTTTTCCTGGTTGTCAGATCTCTGTTTGTAGCTCTCTGGTAGTTATTATTTGCTCAAACCTACAGAGTTTCACCCTGTGCATGTACAGCTTAGTATTTTATCAGTGACCCAAAGGAACCCCTATTTAGATTTTTGGAGTTCTTTTCTCTGTGATGGTCCCTCATCTCCAATAATCTATCCCACATATTCCAGCTACCTTGTCCTCTGTTTTTGACTCCTCACCTCAGTGAAACCCCTGTGCTCTTCTTTCGTTCCCTTTCTTTGGTCTGGAAAGCGTGTCAAGCTCAAAGCCAGGGCAATCACAGGGCTCTCATTAATTTTCTTCTCTCAGTGGCCACAATTCTGCACTGCCTGCTGTTTGATGTCTGAAAGAGCGATTTTGTATATTTTATCCAGCTTTCTCGTTGTTTACAAGGGCTAGTCACTTATCAGTAATTCCATCATGGGTGGAAGTTGAAGTCCTGAGACACTTAATTCTGAAAGGGATATTGCAAGGCAGGTTTTATGGCTATTTTTATATTATTGTTAATTGTTAAAGCTTTGTTAAATTTCAGTCTATTGTGCTTTTAATCTTTCATACAAGTTTTTATGATGTATGAATAAACTTTTCCAAAACCTCCCAAATACTGAATTTCTTTTCTCTTTAAAGGTTTTTTCTCGTGGAGAGGTTATCCCTGTGAAGATCCTTGGAATTTTGGCTCTTATTGATGAAGGTGAAACAGATTGGAAATTAATTGCTATCAATGTGAATGATCCTGAAGCCTCAAAGATTCATGGTAAGGCTAGAAAACAGAAGCAAATCAATGTTTCATTAGGATTTTTAGAATTTGAAAGGGGCTTATTGCTTATATATTTGGGAGTTAAATTTTATGTTTTGTTTTCTATTGTGTTTCCAGGAATCTAACATGATTGTGTCTAAGTTGTGTCATATTGATAGGAGGAACAGGAGAGAAAGATGTAGACAAATGATTTCAGACTAAGAAAGTACACTTTGGGTTATTGACACCATTTTCAAGTATTTATTGACTTTAAAAGACTTGGTTTATTATTTGTGTTCTTTCTTCCCTTCCCTTCCTCTATCCCTCCCTCTTCCTTCCTCTTACCGTCTTGCCCACCTACCCCTCTCTTCCTCCCTTTTATACTTTCATCCTTCCTTCCTCTCTCCTTCCTTGAATGGATTGTGATGACCTAACTGGGAATTGTGAGTTTTCAAAGCATACCTGGACTAGGAATGAAAGCATATAATACTAGCACTTTCACCCTGAAATCTTACTTTTGTTCATGTGAGCAATTAGAGGCGGGGCTGATGGGACTAAGGAAAATGTTCATCAAGGACATAGCTGTTTCTATACCTAGTTTTTCTCTTATGCTAAAGAAAGTAAAAATAACTGCCCTCTGACAAAATTTTGGTGTCCCAGAAATTTAAGTTCTGGACATAGCATGGCATGAAGAGTTGATTTTCTTTAGAGTCAGACAGACTTCAGTTTGAGTTCTGGCTGTGCTACTTCCTGAGTGTCATCAGGTGTATCATTTAACCTTTCTAAATTCCAGTTTTCTCATCTATAAATGGAGATAATAATGCCTACTGGTAAGGTTTTTGGGCATAGATGATTTATTTAAAGCATCTGCCTTTCACATATCAGGTGTTGAATATATGGCAGCTATTATTATTCTTTGACCATTCCCCCCGCCCTTTTTTTTTTTTTTTTTTTAATAACCTTTTCCCTTTCCATTTCATCCTGAATTGTTTGGGATCCTGGTGCCTTCTAGACTTCAGTTCTCATCTAAACTGGAAAATATATCATTTGTGAGTTGACTGAAATTCCTTAACACTTACGTGTTGACTTCTTTTAGTTTATATGCATGTAGTACCTTTCTTTACACATGGACCAGCAAGAGGGATTTTTTTCCCAGTCTTTTGCATGTATTTGAAAAAGGGAACGTTTGATGAATGCATCTAACCTCAGAATCAAAACTTAAAGATGAAAACTACAGTTACGAGACTTGAATCCATAAACCATGTTTCTCACCTGTCTCGTTATTTTACTCAGGATTTGCTTATCTTCATAGTTCTCATACATACATAAAAATAGTAAATATTATCAAGTTTTTTATTTATTTTTATTTTTTAGTACCTTAACTGCTCCTCAAATGAAAGTTGATATGGTGGTGCAATAGCCAGCCAAAACGAACCATGCAGCTCATTCATTTGTGATGTGGTGCACAGAAGCCTTGGAACACTACTGAAGTATGCCCCTTTTAACTGGAAGTAGGAGAAGCTGAGATCCTGAATGAAACTCGTCTTTAGGTGGAATTAGCTAGACACTGCTGAAACCTGATTTGACGTTTTTAACTATCTACCATATGCCAAGCACTGGTGCCTGCTCTAGTAGGTACTGTTGACCCTAATTTAGAAGATGCTCAGAGGATTTTAGTGACTTGTCCAAGTTTGCATATCCAGTAAATAGTAGAAAAACGGTCTGAACCGATTTGTTTGATTCTAAAATCTGTTGTTCACATACGATACTATACTAAGCAAAAAAAAAAAAAAGTCAAACCAAAACCGGTTGCCATTGAGTTGATTCTGACTTACAGTGACCTCATGTGTTTCATAATAGAACTATGCTCTTGTAAAAACAGCTTGGGGGTGATGTCTGACCTCCTCTAACTTCACAAGTGGGGAGGAGAACCAAGATTAAAAGCCCCAAGGCTGATTCCTATGAGGCACGGGTCAGACATACCGCCTCTCTCCGCCATCTTTGCCAATTCTGACACCAACCATCCCTACCACAGCACACTCTACTTTTCTGCTGGTTCAGTAATTCATGGCAGCGGCCACCCAGAACTCATGAACAACACTCATGATTATGGGGTTTGTTAGGGAAGTAACAGTTACAATTCAGGCTCAGGAACACTCAGGATACAGTTCTTCTGTCAGGACGGCCTCTTCCCAACTGCACTGGCAGGCATGCCTCTCCCTGATCCTCAGTGTCTGCCAGAGGCACTCAGCTTTCTTTCTCCATGGGCCGGGAAGCCCACTGTGCCGTCTCCTGCTGCCAGTTCTCTGCTGCTGGTCTGTACTTCCTTGGTGATGGCGGATTCCTCTTCTGTGTTCTGGAATTGACTCTCTTTTAAGGCAAAACTGACCAGTCCCCTTGCTAGGCCACAGTTAACCCTATCACACAATCACCTGGGTGGAAGTTACAAGATCATGGCTAGAAAGGCCACACACAAAAGTAATTAATCGCACCCAGCTCCATGGGGTTTTCAATGGCAATGATATTTTTCTAAGCAGATCACTAGGCTATCACTCCAGTGTACCTCTGGGTGGATTTGACCTGCCATCATTTTGGTCAGTAGCCAAGTGCTTAAGTGTTTGCATAACCCAGGGACTGCCTGAGCAAGTCATACTTTATTCTGGTAGTTTGTATTTGTAACTAGGAGTATTGTGACTAGATAACATAAGCTTATGTGCCGTATTCCTTCTTGAGTTTCCTGAAGGATAGAATAAAAAAATTAACTCTCTTTTCACTTTATATCTGTTGTGTACCCAGATTGGAGATGACTTTGCACCTTGAGCATCTTTCTAAATTTCTTTTGTCTGTGCTTGTGTAGGAGCCCTGGTGCCACAGTGGTTAAGCATTTTGCTGCTTACCAAAAGGTCGGCAGTTTGAATCCTCCAGCCACTCCTTGAAAACCCTGTGGGGCAGTTCTACTCTGTCCTATGGGGTCACTGTGAGTTGGAATTGATAGCATTGGGTTTTTTTTTGGGGGGGGGTTATAAAGACACATGCAGAAATACAGAAGCCAGTTGCTGATTTAGGTTGAAAAGAAATCATTAGACTAGGTTTTTTTTGAAGTAATTTTTTTATTTTCTTGAGAGTATACACAACAGAACATACACCAGTTCAACAGTTGCTACATGTACCATTTAGCAACAACTGATTAAATTATTTGAATTAGATGAATGTTCCCATCCTCCTTTTCTGAGTTGTTCCTCCTCCATTAACATAAATTCACTGCCCCCTAAGGTTCATACCTTTCAAGTTGCGGTTATCAGTTTGATCCCATGTAGACCATACTGTTCAAGACAGAAATTTTTTACTAGTTAAGCTAAACCACTGTTTAGTTTTAAGAAGACTTCAGGGGATATTTTTGGTTTAAGGTTTAAAGATTATCTCAGGGCAGTAGTTTCAGGGGTTCATCCAACCTTCGTGGCTCCAGGAAGTCTGGAGTCCCTGAGAATTTGAAATTCTGTTCTGCATTTTCCCTCTTTTGATCAGGATTCTTCTATAGAATCTTTGATCAAAATGTTCAGTAATGGTAGCCAGGCACTATCCATCCAGTTCTTCTGGTGTCATGGCAGTGGAGGCAGTTGTTGATAGAGGCAATTAGCCATACACTCCATATCCTCCTCTTATTCCTGACACTCCTTCTTCATCTGTTCCAGATGAATAGGGAGCAATTGTGTCTTGGATGGCTGTTTGCAAGCATTTAAGACTCCAGACACTACACACTGAACTAGAAGGTAGAACAGAGGCACTAAACTTGCTATTAGACCAATTAACTGGGATGTCCCATGAAACTATGACCCTAAACCTCCAGACCAAGAAACCAAATCTCATGAGATATGTGGTTGTACTTAATCAGCCTCAGCAGCTACTCTTTCTTTCTTTTTTGGTCATGTAAACATATCTATCACACAACTTCTGCCAATTCAGCTTTTGGCAGGTATACACCTTGTTGACAGCAAGTACAGTAATTGACTGTGCAACCCTTCGTTTAATCAATGTGATATTTCCATCACCCTTAACCTGCTCTTTCCTCACCCTTTCTTTCCTGGTAATCACTAATAAACCTTGTTCTCTATGCATGTGCCTTTTCTTATAAGTGAAGTCATACAATATTGTCCATTTTTTGTGTGTGTGATTGAGTTATTTTACTCAGCATAATGACTTCCAGCGTCATCCATACTGTGGCATGTATCAAGTCTTCGTTTCTCCTACTGACTGAGTAGTATTCCATTGTACCACGTTTTATTTACCCATCCATCTGTTGATGGGCATTTAGATTCTTTCCACCTTAGACTTGGTTTTGAAATGGGGGAAAAAAAAAAAAGACTTTTTTTCCGTTCCATTAAAAGGGAACACATATTCCTTTACCATGAAAAATACAACAAAGCTTCTTCATGATACATTTTTTAAATCTGAAAAGACTGGTATTTTTGTTATTGTCGTGTTTTGCTCTGAAATGGTATGCTGATGTTGTGCTTTGCATTTATTTCAGAATGAGTAGGGGTTTAGGGGAAAATGGACATTGTTTAAGAATATTTGCATATTCAACTGACTAGTATACGTATTCTTACATATCTAGATTTTGTAAAAGAAGTTCTGTAGTTTTAAGATTTATATTTTTTTCCTTTACTATGTTTCATTCTTTTTTTCTATGCATTATCGTAATATATCTCACACGTCTTTATTAGGTTTTCTTCTATCTTCTCTCTTACTTTAAAATGTCCCTAGGGCAAAAAATATATATATATATTTTAGGCACAAATTGAAAGGCAGAAGAAATTATAGTATAAATGCTTTTTATCACAAATCATGGGATACTCGTTAGCCCTATGGAGTAGCCTTTTTTTTCTTTTTTCTTTTTCATTTTGAACTCAGCTTTTTTTTTTTTTTTTGACTTGTATTTACCATATGAGGAAACCCTGGTGGCGTAGTGGTTAAGTGCTACAGCTGCTAACCAAAAGGTCGGCAGTTCGAATCCACCAGGTGCTCCTTGGAAACTCTATGGGGGCAGTTCTGCTATGTCCTATAGGGTCGCTATGAGTCAGGATCGACTCGACAGCAGTGGGTTTTACTGTATGAGTCAGCCATCATCCAGTTTTTCTCTCAACTGTTTTAGTCAAAAGGTAGAATTTCTGTTGTCCTGATGCTGAAGCAACTCTTAATGGACAGAAATTCTGAACTACTTTTTCTTCTAAAGTCCTTAGACTGGTCTGTTCTCATTAGTTGCTGCGTGGGGGTGGGGAGGCTTGAAGTGGAGGGGCGAGGAGGTGGGAACCAAGAGATGCTCAGTAATGCAGGAATTCGAAGCTTTCTAAATTTGTGGAAGATTATTTTAAAGTGTATCCCAAAAAGAGCAGTTTATATGATTTGATTATAATACTTAATAGATTTCAATTTGTCATTATAATTAATTCATGTTCTGAAGGTACCTAACTTATAATACAGGGGGAAGAGTTTAATTTTTGTAAGCACGTAGTGCTTTATTTTATAATGATGCTGTAGGTTAGAAGTAGACCTTGACAGGAATGAGGAGGCCTCAGAAATACATAAGGAAACCAACTTCATGATTTTGAGATTAGGTGGAATGCCTTTTATTAAATTTATGATTCTTTATAAACCAGAAAAAAAAAAAAAAAACCCGTTGCCCATCAAGTTGATTCCGACTTATAGCAATCCTATATATTCTGTATGAAAATGAAATAAAAATGTATGTTTGGATTCATATGATTCAGTCAGTAATATCTAATAGATATTACAAGTTTGTTGCCATTCTCTATCTACTGTACATCTTTGAAAAAATTTCGTTAATCAGCAATGTTTAAATTGAGGAAATTTTAAAATCTTTATTATATTTTCCCATATTTACCTGCTAAAATGACAGGATTTTAGATGGCACTTTTTAAAAATTATAAAATTAGCCGTATACTTGAAAATAAAAATTCAAAAGTCTTGAAAAGGTATATAAAATTTAAAGTTAAGTTTTCCTTCCTACCTCACAGCCTGAGCCTTACTTCTCATAACCTTTTTCCTCACATGTTGTTAGTTCTTTTACTAGTTGCGTTTCATCTGTAAATAATATGCTTACACCTCTATTTCTTCATTTGTGTTCTTTTCCCTGTTGACTCAAGTTGCTGCTTTGAAACACAAGGAATTTAACTTGTCATGTGAATTCTCAATTATATATTTCTACTGTCTTCATAATTCTAAGTATTATACTTTGACCTATATTTACTGCTTCATTAACTTTAAAAAGTAGGTCTTAACTGCCCAGCATGTCAACTAGGGAATTGAGGTTTCTATACTTCTCTCTCTCTCTGCCCCTTACAACCCACCATCTCTCAGCCGTGCTTTAAGTTTTGCAGTGTCAAAATTTATAATGTTGAAGTTTGTTCTTTATAGTTGTTTTTTATGTTTTGTCTCATGATTGACTCTGAAAATATGAAACTAATAGATACTATTTATAGTATTATGTATATATTATCTACCTAGTTTGTCATACTGTTTATTGAATGATCAGTTTTGGATAGGCTACTCTGTGAGCCTGCCACACATCCTCATTCTAGGCTTTCTTTTCATTGTCCTCTGGATTAGTTCTACCGGTCTCAGAGTCTACCAGTTCCTCTTTTTTATATTCCTTTCTCATTGCTGCTGGTTACATTTTCAAAAAAGTTTTATAGAAAACTGCGTGGGAAATTTCTCCGAATCTGTACATATCGTAAATGTCTTTTTTTTTTTTTTTACCTTCTACTTAAATATATTTAAAATATTTAGTACAGTAACTTTAAATAAATATTACTCTTTATGAATTGAAATTTCTATCACAAAAGACTAAGTGATTTTATGACACTTTAAGCTCTGTCATCTACACTTATTAGCATTTTTATTATAGAGACATGTAAGCAAGAGAAAGGATTAAAAACACTTAGGGAAGGATAACTACCTGAAAACTGTTTTAAATTCTGAATTTTTTGTCTCCCTAGGGCTGTGCCTAATATAGAAATTTATAGAGAATTTATAAAGAAATGTTTTCTTTATCATTTCCTTTTGTTGTTTTCGTTTAGACATTTGAAAGATAAATCCATCCTATTAGTTTCTACCACCTTAAGAAAAAGCTGTTATTTGACATAGTTAAATCATATATTTTTTCTTTTTTGGGAAAACAAACCAGTCTGTTTTAGTTTATAGACAGTGTGTCTTTTCATAGATATATTTTTATATTAACCCAGACACATTTAAATTATGATTCTTCAAGAAAGTTTTAGAGTTGTTTTACTTGTGGTGAAATAACTTCTTTGACCCTAGTTACCGTACGTGCAGCATTTGGTAGGCTAGAATATCCTGTTTTAACTTTGACATAAGTGAACTAAAACTTATCATTGCGTCAGAGAACACAAATGCTTCAATCAGAAAGGAACTGTTCTTGCTGGCTAGATTTCTGTAATTTTACCATTACTATTTTAAGTTTTCAAGTTTCACCTTCTGAAGCTAGAGTAGCTGCTGTGAAAGTCTCAGAAAGGTCTAAATAACATTTGAAGCCAAATTCCGTGTAATCACTAGGTCACTCTCGCATAGAAAACTGGGCACTTTGGCAGGCTCAAGCACTTGGAGACCACTAAGACCATCTAGTATGCTGTAAGTAAGTTCCAGGACTTAATGTTCTTAATGATACT
This sequence comes from Elephas maximus indicus, assembly GCF_024166365.1. Lineage (NCBI taxonomy): Eukaryota > Metazoa > Chordata > Mammalia > Proboscidea > Elephantidae > Elephas > Elephas maximus. Next base: position 46,415,781 of record NC_064823.1, read on the forward strand.
TTAGTGGCCTGAAAGAGTTAATAAGACTCTCAGGCACCTAAATTGTTTTTAGAGAATGCCATGGCCATTACAGATAATAGTGCTTGCTTATGAAATAACTAAGTTCAGAGCTTTTTAAGAAGATTGAAATGCTAGGGCATGTATAATTTCTCTCATGGTTAATTTAACTACCCACTGTAATGTAAGTGCTTCAGATATTCATCAAACAGATGTCTTGAGTCTCTTCAAAGCTGCTGTGATGCCTAAGGATCTTATGTCCGGGGAGGTGATGTCTCAGGCCTAGAAGCTGTTCAAGTTGCAGAATAATGGCGATTTCTTTTGTCTGGTCTTTAAATTAATGAAAACTGTTGTCTGTTGTCCTGCAGTAACTCTTGTCTGTTCAGAGATTTTATTGTTTTTAAAAATGAAATGTGCAGAAACAGAAATTGAAATCATAACAATTACACCTATGTAAATATATTCTAGGATGAATAAATTACACGAGTAAATAAGAGAATTATGTAAAATGAGACAGCTGGGGTTTTTTTAAAGGCAGCATTGTACATGTCCTAAAATTATCAAAGTTTACATATATTTCATATGTGTAGAATCTCGACTCACATTTAGGGAAATTTAAAAGTCAAATGGAACTACATAGTTCCTTTTCTTGTCCTGCAAAGCAAGAATGATCATGTTGAAACTGAATCTGTTTGGCTTAAATTTTCATTTGCTAATGAATACTCCTGTGTGTGTGCAATTATTATTTAAAAAATGAAAATAAAATAGCAAAGTGTCAGACTTTCTTTCTTCCTAAAACCCAATTTTATCTTGTCATTAGGAGAAAGAAGGACATAGCCTAGTAATCTTAAGGAAAAATCTTCTTGTTTAACTTTCTACTTAAATAAATTTAACATATATTATGAGGTAACTTTAAATAAGCATTACTGTTTATGAATTGAAATTTCTATCACAAAGGAGTAAGTGATTTTATGACTGTCCATCTCACTGTGCATGTTGGAAGTCAGTAGACTAGACGCTTTGATATAGAAAGGGACTAGCACATCACCATTGTCCTAATACTGCTAACATTTGTAGAGCAATTACTATGTGCTGGGAACTATGCTGATTGCTTCTTTTGGAACATCTTGTTTAATCTTCACACAACCTCGATCAAGATGTGCTATTCTTAGTTTTTGTTCTTTCAAATTAGGAAACTGAAGCAATGGGATAGAGGCGGTTAGTAATTTGTCTAAAGTCAGGCAGTGAGCTAATAATGGAGTCATTCCAGTCCAGTCTGGCTGCAGAGCCTGTCATCTTCACCGCTGCATTGCACTGTCCGTCTGAAAACTGCTGGTGCAGTTGAGTAGTATCTGTGACATTGGGCAGTGTTGCTTTCTGGAAGTGCCGATCATCTACTCATAAACTATTTAGAAATAGTAAGATAACGGAAATTAGAGGCCCAGTACAAAGGTGGCTCTTCTGTTCTTTATTCCTTTGATTTCATTAATATGTACAACTTAATAGATGTGGCTGTGTCAAAAGAGGGTGGGGAGGTCGTTGAGGAACAGGAACAAATTGCCCAAATGTTCTGTGATTAAGGTTAGAATTAAATTGCTAGGGATCTAATCAATAGATGATCCCTAGGTTTTTTTTCAACTCTAATTTTTATTGTTCAGAGAAATATTTTGAATCTGTATTTTTAGCCTGTCTTTCTCAATATGTAAAAAATACCCCACCCCCCAAAAATTATCTTCAAAGTTAATGCTAAAGAAAACATAGTTTAAATTAAAGGAACCTGAAATCGATTTCTAGGGGACCTTGAGTGATGGAGCTAGAACTTCAGTGGAGATCTGTCAGATCCGAAGCCTGTATTTTTAGCTACTTTGCTATATACGTGAAATCAAAACCAAAAAAAAAAAACCAAAAAACCCAGTGCCATCAAGTCGATTCCACTCAAGTGACCCTGTAGGTCAGAGTAGAACTGCCCCATAGAGTTTCCAAGGAGCGCCTGGCGGATTTGAACTGCCAGCCCTTTGGTTAGCAGCTGTAGCAATTAACCACTATGCCACCAGGGTTTCCAAATCAAAACCAGATCAGATCAGAAAAATATTTGAATTTCTAGTATGCACAAGAACCTGTGTGGTTTTCTTTTTAGTGGTCATGTGAAGCTTCATGTAAACTGATAATGAATACGTATATATATATATGTATATATATACATTTAAATCCATCAAGTGTTTTCTGGTACAATACATGTAGGTCTCTATGTAGAATTATCTTGTTTGATAACACTTTTTTTTTTAATTGTACTTTAGATGATGGTTTACAGAACAAACTAGCTTCTCATTAAACAGTACACATATTGTTTTATGACATTGGTTAACAACCCCATGACATGTGAACACTCTCCCTTTTCAACCTTGGCTTCCCTATTACGGGCTTTCCTGTCCCCTCCTGCCTTCTCGTTCTTGCCCCTAGGCTGTTGTGCCCCTTTAGTCTCATTTTGTTTTATGAACCCATCTCATCTTTGGCTGAAGGGTGAACCTCAGGAGTGACTTCATTACTGAGCTAAAAGGATATCCAGGGGCCATACTTTTGGGGTTTCTCCAGGCTCTGACAGGCCAGTAAGTCTAGTCTTTTTTTGTGAGTTAGAATTTTGTTCTGCATTTCTCTCCAGCTCTGTCTGGGACCCTCTATTGTGATACCTGTCAGAGCAGTCCATGGTGGTAGCCAGGCACCATCTAGTTGTACTGAACTCAGTCCGGTGGAGGCTGTGATAGATGTGGTCCATTAGGCTTTTGGACTAATCTTTCCCTTGTGTCTTTAGTTTTCTTCATTTTCCCTTGCTCCCGAAGGGGTGAGATCAGTGGAGTATTTTAGATGGCTGCTTACAGGCTTTTAAGACCCCAGATGCTACTCACCAAAGTAGAATGTAGAACATGTTCTTTATAAACCATGTTATGCTAATTCAGCTAGATGTTCCCTGAGACCAGGGTCCCCACAGCCCTCAGCCCAGCATTTCGGTCCCTCAGGAATTTGGATGTGTCTACGGAGTTTCCAGGACCTTGCCTTATGCAAGTTGTGCCAGCTTCCCCAGTATTATGTACTGTCTTACCCTTCACCAAAGTTACCACTTACCTATCGTCCATTTAGTGTCTTTCCGTCCCCACCTCTCCCCAGTAACACTTATTTTTAAAGTGTGTTGATTTCCATTATTTCCATGATGTTAGTATATATTTTTAATACAGGTTATGACTTGATTAAGAATAGAATTTGTGGAAAAGGAGAATGGAGCTGAAAATATCAGTCAAAAAGAAGGTTAACGTTTATTAGACTATATACTAAATACTACTAAGTATAAATATGCAGAACAGCGTGAGAAACACGAAAATCTTTTAGAGATCCTGGGTAAGCACAAACTTAAAATGAATTCTCTGAGCTGGAACCTCTATTTATGACACAGAAACTACACTGAATTTGTTTATATGGAATGGAACAGTTGCTTCTTGTGAATATTTATAAGATGTCATTAAAAGCATATGCTCTTACTTCCCACAGATGCTGTTTAGAGGGCTAGTTGTGCACACGCTTAGTTCTGCGAGAAGCAGCATTTATAGTATTGGAATAAGTGTTGTGCAAATGTATTTGCATCATTTCCTTTGGTAAAATCCCATAGAATTGGAAACTTCTTTTTCTCTCTCCCCTCCCTTTGGAAAAATTTGTAGCATGAGGCCATTTCCTAATGCCTCTTTTTTTCTTTTAAATAATAAGGTCAAAGAGATATGGTATTCCATTGATGTTTTATTATTACCTAAAAATAAAAATTTTTCATCTGATTATCTGCATTCCTCACTTCATGTTACGATTTTTGGATGTAATCCGTATGAAAGTAACATTTTAATTTTTTTCTCCTGATTGTAAATAAGTAAATCTGGGGGTTTGGATGGGAAAGTGAGAGATGTGAATTTATATAGTTTAATAAAGCTATCTGAGATGCTTTTGATAGGTTTCTCTAAGTTGAGAGCTGTCGATTAATCTATCTATTCTTCCGTGCAGGCTGGGTACTCTAGTTGATATTCTTCTACCCACGGTCTCATATTTAAATCTAGTATGTTTATTGAGATAATTATTCCCTCGAGATCCTGAGCAAATGACTTAACCTCTTGGAACCCCAGTTTGGTTTTAAAGCTTCCTGACATGCTGTTGCTGGACCATAGGTTTAAATCATTTAGATTTTACCAAAATCTCTTTTTGCAATGACTGTACTAATTTATGTTTGCAACATCAGTGTATGGAATTCAATGCTTCCTCAACAATATTTGAATTAAAATGTGTTTTCCAATCTCATAAGTTAAAATGGTATCTTGTTTTAATACTGAGTTTTTCTGCTTGCTACTGTGAATAACCGTCTTTTTCATATACTTGCTGTTTTGTCTCCCATTCTGTGAGTTGCATATCCACATTGTTTGCCCGTTCTCCTCTTGCATTGACACTTGATTCATGGGCATTGCTTGGGAACTTTGGGTATTAATCCTTTATTATTTGGGTGGCAAATATTTTCTCTCCATCCATGGACAAAAAACTTTGTATTGGCATATAGAGGCTTTAAATTTTGATGTATTCTATTTTATTAATTTTTTAATGGATGGCTTAAGTGTTTTGACTTGTTTAAGAATTCTTACCCAATATTCAGATGTTTTTCTATTTTTTTTTTATTCCTTTATACTTTAATTTTTTTACAGCTGAATCTTTAATCCATGTGCAGTTTACCTTATTTTTCTCCAAGGAGACAATCTTCTAAACAATATTTACAAAAAAAAATCTATTTATCCCCGATTATTTTGAAATGTCTCCTTTATCACATATTATTACCTATACAAAGAGTCTGTTTCTGGATTCTCTGGTATTGAGGATCTATTCCTGTGCCGAGTCATTTTAGTTACCATAGCTTCCTAATAAGATGTATACAGTGATTTTGATAGATTCCTCTAAGTGGAGAGCTATTCTATTAATCTATCCTTCTGTGCATGTTGGCCACTCTAGTTGATAACATTCTTCCACTCACTGTCCCATGTGTAAATCTAGTATGCATATTGAGTTGACTATTTATTCCCTTGAGATCTTGAGTGAATTACTTAACCTCCTTTTGGTCTACTTTTTCACACTTGTTTTTCTTATGCCTTTATTCTGTACAAAATTTGGGATTCAATTGTTAAGGATTCCTGCTATCCTTAACATATTAACTTTTCACATCCATGAATATGACGTATTTATATCTCCGTTTATTCAGGTTTTCTTATATATCTTTTAGTAAAGCAATATGGATTTATTAGTGAAAGTTTTGTTAAATTTTATGTTAGATTTGTTCCTAGGTGTTTAATATTTGTAATACAGCTATGTTCATGTCTGCCTGTGTGGGTTATATATCCATCCAGGGTTTCGTGCTCAGTCATACTAATTTTTGCATTACTAAAAGCCTTGCTCAGAGCTTGGCATGTTATAGGTGCTCAATAAATGTTTTTGAATTGATGAATAAGTTCAAGGCATGCATGTATGTAGTAATAACAAAATGAACATTGTGAGCAAAGTCAGAAAATATCTTTAAAATAAGTGCATTTTCAGTTATTTTTATGAGAAAACATTCATCTGTACTTAAAATTTTGACATTTTTAGCAAATGCAACTGTATTTCTTTAGTCATGTATATTGCATTATTTTTACATTTGTAATATTCTAAACTTTGTCATCACTGTGTCTTCCATGATCTTTCTTATTAAGTCAGTTAGTTCCACAGAAGAGCTGTCACCAAATTCTTTCCCAGAAATGTCTTTCAAATCTATTCTCCTCCACTTTCCCATTGCTTCAGCCTATCATCTTGCTTTTCCATTTAAACAGTGTTAACATTTCTTTCTCTGCTATTTCTCTTTACTGTCAGGCTCTTGTCACTGAAATTTATCTTCCATGCTGCCTAACAGACCTATCTTACTGTAAGGAAAACATCTTACTTTAAAGGAAAGATAGAAAACCTTTTAACTTCCTACAGTTCATAGAAAAATCTAAGTTTTCTAGCTTGGTAAAAGTGTATAATAATCTCCTTCCCACCTGTTTTTCTAGACATTCGCCCTGTTTATTTACCCAAAGTTCTTAACACGCTGAGCTTCTTACCCTTTCTCAGATATGCCAGACTCCTGAATCTCAGTGGCTTTGCAGATGCATTTCCTCCCTCTGAGATGCCCTTTCTGTGCCTGGAACACTTGGTTGTCTTCTGAGAATCAGTTTAAATGTCACCTTTCAATGCAGCGTCTTTGACTTTTTAAGGCTAAGGTAGTTGCCACTATTTTCTGTCCCCACACCGTTTTGGTTGATTTTGTGAAATGTCATTGATTTCACAGATTTGTAATTTGTTTGTTTCCAAATCTGCCCACCCATTCAGCTGTGAACTCTAGACTAGGATTATTTCTCATTTACTTTTTTTTGTTGTTGTTGCCAGCTTTATTGGAGTATTAATTTACATACCCCCCACACGTCTGTCAGTTTGTCCTACTGTGGGGGCTTGCGTATTTCTGTGATTCTGGGAGCTATGCCATGGGTATTCAAATACCAGCAGGGTCACCATGTGGACAGGTTTCAGCTGAGCTTCCAGACTAAGACAGACTAGGAAGAAGAACCCAGTAGTCTACTTCTGAAAAGAATTAGCCAGTGAAAATGCTAATTAGCGTCTCTGTGAGTTGGAATTGACTCAGTGACACGTAACAATGCAACAGTAATTTACATAAAATAAAATTCACCCATTTTAAATGTACAATTCAGTGAGTTTAAACAGATGTATACATGGCATCCTACATGTGGTCTGTGATGTATAACTTCTTTCCCTTGCATAATGCTTTGGAGATTCATGCATATATCAGTTTTTAATGCAGAATGTATTCCATTATATAGATATACCACCGTTTATCCATTCACCTGTTGATGGAATTTGAATTTTCAGTTTTGGCTGATATAGCTACCATGAACATTCAAGTACAAGTCTTTGTGCGCACATATGCTTTAATTTCTCTTGGGGAAATACCTAGGAATAGAATTGATGGGCTAGGTGGTATGTTAATCATGTTGTACAACTATTTGCCTATATTGCTGCTAAATTTCTCTTCACAATAAACAGAAACCTACTACTTCCCAAACAATGGCTTCTGCTCTCCTCCTCCCTATTGCCCCTAGTAACCCTTAATAAACTTTGGTCTCTTTATATTTGCCTGTTCCTGTCATTTCATACAATATTTGTCTTTTGTGATTGTTCTCAAGATTTATCGATGTTATAGCATGTATCAGGACTTTATTTCTCTTTATGGCTGAGTAGTATAATTGTATGTATGTACCACATTTTGTTTACCCATTTTTTGTTGATGGACATTTGTGGTGTTTCCACCTTCTGGCTGGTATGAATAGTGCTGCAGTGAATGTTAGTGTACATGTGTCACTTCCCACTGCTCTTTTTAAATCCCTTGAGTATATACCTAGGAGTGGAGTTGCTGAGTTACGTGGTAGTTCTATGTTAAATTTTTGAGGAATCACCAAGCTATCATTTTGTATTCCCACCAGACATGGATAAGGGTTCCAGTTTCCCTACATCCTCGCCAACACTTGTTATTTTCTTTTTTTTAATCTTAGCTACCCTAATGGGAGTGAGGTGGTATCTCATTGTGGTTTGGATTTTCATCTCTCTGATAGCTAAAGACACTGAGCATCATTTCATGTGTTTTTTAACCATTTGAATATTCTCCTGGGTAAAATGTCTTCCCAAGTCCTTTGCCCATTTTTTAAAATTTTTTGCTGTTGTTAAGTTGTATAAGTCTTACATATATTTAGACATTAAACCCTTATTGGATATATGATTCCTGAAGATTTCTTTCAGTCTGCAAGTTGTCTTTTTATTCTTTTGATAAAGTCTTTTGATGTACGTAAGTATTTAATTGTTATGAGGTCCCAATTATCTATTTCGTCTTATGCTGATCATGCATTCGTTGTTGTGTTTGATAATCTATCATTAAAAAAAGAAAAAACTTAGGTTCCTGAGTGTCTTGGGCTGGGTTCTCTAGAGAAGCAAAACCAGTAAAGCATATAATGTATATAGAGAGAGATTTATATCAAGGAAATGGCTCATGTGGTTGTAGAGGCTAGAACATCCCAAGTCCGTGGGTCAGGTTGGAGTCTTCTCCTGATTCATGTAGCTGCAGGGGCTGGCAAACCCAAGATCAGCAGATCATAGAGCAAGGCTCTTGGCTCACAGGCTGCGAAGATCAACGAATTCCAAGATTGGCAGGCAAGAAGGCAGGTAAGCTGCTAGCTCAAGTCCAAAGAGCTAGAGATCAGATGAACAGGAGCCAGCTGCAGGATCCAGAGCGAGCAAAAGCCCCCGAACCTTACCAGAATGTCCACTTGTATTTGATTAAAGGCCACACGCCCAAGGAAACTCCCTTTCAACTGATTAGCTATTTACAGCAGATCTCATCATGAAGGTGATCACATTATATTGAATCTCATCATGGAAGTGACCACAACATTATATGACCACCAAACCACTGAGAATCATGGCCTGGCCAAGTTGACACACAACTTTAACCATCACACACAGCATTGCTCTTATATTTTCTTCCAAGAACTTTATGGTTTTAGATTTAACATTAGGTCCTTCATCCATTTTTAATTAGTTTTTGTGTATGATGTGAGGTATGGATCTTGTTTCACTTTTCGGCATTTGGAAATCTGATTTTGCCAACACTAGAGTATTGCCTTAAAGTGTGTTTAATACTGAATCCTGGGTAAAATTGAAGTCTAGAAACTCCTCCTGGTGTGAGAAAGTATATTTTTGGTTAAAAAAAGGACAGAAAGAAAATTCTAATTCACAAACCACTTGATTTTGTTTTTTGGGTTTTTTTGCTAAGTATATCACAATTTGTGACATTTTGTTATATTTTATAAACAAGTGAATTGGTTTATACTGAAAAGAAACTTGGTCATATGAAAGACATACATTATCTCTGGAGAGGGAAGAAGATAGGTTGTAATGTCACTGAACTGTACATGTGAAGATTATAGAAATGGCAAATGTTTTGTTACCTATATTTACCACAATTTAAAAAAAAAAAAAAAGATGGCTTTTAAAAATTGAAAAATTTATTTTCCTCTCATATCTGTAAAGATACAATATTAGGCTTTGATCAAAGTATTTTTTAATTGCTTTGGTACAAATACGTAAATCAAAGTTAAGGCAGAGTTTATAAAGAATGTTCTACATTCTACTTTGGTGAGTGGCCTCTGGGGTCTTAAAAGCCTATGAGTGGCCATCTAGGATACTCCACTGGTCTCACTCCTTCTAGAGCAAGGGAGAATGAAGAAAACTAAAGACAAAAGGGAAAGATTAGTCAAAAGCACTAATGGACTACATCTACCACAGCCTCCACCAGACTGAATCCAGTATAACTAGATGGTCCTCGGCTGTCACCACTGACTGCTCTGACAGGGATCACAATAGAGGGTCCCGGACAAAGCTGGAAGAGAATGTAGAACAAAATATTAATTCAAAAAGAAGCCTGGACTTGCTGGCCTGATGGAGACTGGAAAAACTCTGAGAGTACTGCCTCCGGACACTCTTTCAGCTCAGTAATGAGGCCACTCCTGAGGTTCACCCTTCAGCCAAAGACTGAACAGACCCATGGAACAAAACAAGACTAAAGGGGTACACCAGCCCTGCAGCAGGGACTGGAAGACAGGAGGGAACAGGAAAGCTGGTAATAGGGAACCCAGGGTTGAGAGTGTTGACATGTTGTGGGGTTGTTAACCAGTGTCATACAATGATACGTGTCCTAACTGATGCGAAACTAATTTATTCTGTAAACCTTTATCTAAAGTTGAATTTTTAGAAAAAACTGTTAAGAAAAGCTAAATTAAAATGGCGATCTGTGGACTTGGAATAACCAAATTAAGCTTTAAGATTTTTCTGTATTATATTACATCATTGTTGCCCCTTTGGCTTTTTAGCTGGAATTTCATGAAGGAACTTAAAAAATTCCAAAGGGTTTATATGAAAGTACGGTTATTTATAAATCATGTATTTTTAGTTTTCTGGTAAAGATCCTTTTAAAGAGATTCCGTATAATCTCTGTTAATTAACCTTTCAAATTTGGAAACAACTCAAAAACTAAGCCATTGTGTCTCACAATTTGCCAGAACCTATGACACATTTTATAAAGTCATTTAAAAAATACAGGGTAATATATTTTTTGATGACCTCTTTTACTATAAGCTGTACTGGATATTTAGTGTTACAAGTGTGTCCTTTGACACTTTGAATTTTATATAAGTCTAACCTCTACAGGTTTGTTATTTTTAATTTTCTATTCAAAAATTTATTTTGTAAGCTTGTGATTCTCTGGTTTTATCTCCTTGTTCTAATGCATCGTCTTTTAAAACTACGAACTTTCAAAATGTCTGTTTATTCTCTTACGTCTGTTAAAATTGAGAGCACATTTTTATCTTGATTTGCTTGTTGCATTAATATAAGGATAATTAAGCTATCAAACCATAGTTAATAATAGTTCTGAAATGCCTTTTTGTTTTTAAATCTATGCTTGAATAGCATTCAGGTTTTATGTCTGCATTTTTTATGTACTTATGTTTTAGTTTTGGATCTATAGAAAACCATCAAAAGAGGAAGCAGAAAATTGTGTTCTAATTTAGGTAAAAATGGAAAGGCTGAAATCGTATAAAGCCTTTGGTGTTCTGTATTACATTGATGGTGGTGGCCTTGTTCCAGATATTCACGGATCTGCTTTGTGCTAAGGTTCATTTATTTTTCTTTGCAAAAAATTTAAATTTCATAATGATCAATGTAAAAGGAGAGATTAAACAGTAGTTTTTATTAGTATTTATATGAATCATATATAAAGTCATACAGCTAATGCCCTAGATTAGAAGAATCCCTCATCTAGTTTTTATTGGTAAATAGCCCTCCATTAAAACAAAAGATAATGTCCATAACAGTGTTATCAAAACCAACTCTATTTCTGTTCGAGTATAACTTACTGTCTGTTAAATTAAAATCGAATGTAGTGTTAAAGCTCAAATATGTATTTTTTCAAGTTTTTATATTTATGAGTTTATATTATAGCTCAACAGATAATATGCTTAATCTTTTTATACTTACACATATAATAGTGTTAAACTGTGAACACATTTTTGTACTTACTGCTAAAAATTTTTGCTTACATTTTGCTTGTATATCTAGAAAAAAAAAATTCCCTTAGTCGTCTTCTTACACATGATTTACCAAGTTAGTGTTTACGTTTTTCTGAGATACGGATTTTTAGGAACTTAAAAATATTTGCATTAATGCATTTTTAATTAATAAATTTACTTTTAAATTTATTAATTAAAAATGCATTTGCGTAGTGGTTAAGTGCTACGGCTGCTAACCAAAGGGTCAGCAGTTCGAATCCGCCAGGTGTTCCTTGGAAACTCTATGGGGCAGTTCTACTCTATCCTATAGGGTCGCTATGAGTTGGAATCGACTCGAGGGCACTGGGTTTAAATTTATTTTTAAATTTAAATACAATAAGTTCATTCTTTTAGATTACAGTTTTATGTATTTGCCAAACACGGAGTTGTATAACCAATGCTACAGGTAGGATACAGAACAGTTCTAGCACCCCAGAAAACTTTTTGTACTCAACCCTACTTCCTCACCTCCCAGCCTCTGAGAACTACGTTTCTGACCCCTGTCCCTAATAGTTTTGCCTTTTCCAGCATGTCACAAGAATGCAACCATACGGTTGTACCTGTTTGAGTAGGCTTTTTTCACTTACCGTAATGCATTTGAGATTTATTCATGCATGTACCATTAGTTTCTTTTTTTTATGGCTAAGTTAGTTTTCCATTGTATGTATGTACAACTGTTAGCTTATTTATTCACTAACTGGGTTGATTATGTTTGGGTTGTTTACCATTTTTTGCAGTTATGAATAAAAGCTGCTGTAAACGTGGATATAGGTTTTGTGAGAACGTAAGTTTTTATCTTCTTTAGGAGTGGGATTGTGGTGTCATATGGTAAGTGTATTTTTATAAGAAATTGTCCGACTATTTTTCAAATTGACGGTGCCGTTTTGTATCCCCACCAGCAATGCATGAGAAATTCCACATGCTCTCCATTCCCACCAACACTTGTTGTCGGTTGACTTTTATTTTAGGAGTGCGGTGGTACTTCACTGTGGTTTTAATTTGAATTTTCCTGATGAATAATAGTAGAAAATGTTTTTTCACTTGTGCCTGTTTGCCATCTGTTTATCTTCTTTTGTAAATTGGCTGTTCAAATCCTTTGCTTGTTTTTGAATTGGCTTGTTTGTTTTTTTGATTGTCTAGCATTGAAAGTTTTTCATATGTCCTGTATACAAGTCCTTTGTCAGATATATGATTTGCAAATATCTTCTCTAAGTCTGTGGGTTTTGTTTGTTTGTTTGTTTGTTTGTTTTTATTCTCTTAATAGTTATTTTGCAAGGCAGAAGTTTTAATTTTTATAAAAGTTCGACTTGCCAATATTTTTCTTTTATGGATTTTGGTTTTGGTGGGCCGTATCTAAAATGTGTTTGTGTGACCCAAGCTCACAAAGATTTTCCCACCTTCTAAAAATGTTTTATCTTTATATTTTGTGTTTAGGCTCATTATCCATTTGAGTCAGCTTTTCTATAAGACATGGAGTATGGGTTTAAGGTTCATTTGTTGAAAAGACTGAAGCCTTTCTGCATTGAGTTGCATTTACACTTTTGTCAAAAACCAGCCTATCATATTAGTGTGGTCTCTTCTGGACTCTGTTTTGTTCCATTCACCTGTGTGTTTGTCCTTTGCCGATATCACAGTTGGCTTTATATTAAGTATCAGGTAGTGTGAGTACTCTTTGTTCTTTTTCAAATTGTTAGTCTATTCTGGTTCCTTTGCTTTTTCCAGCAAGTTTTAGAATTAAGTTGTTGATACATACAAAAATTTCTGCTTGGATTTTGGTTGGAATTGTGTTGAGTCTGTTAATAATTTTGGAAAATTTGACATTTTAACATGATTAAGACTTTCGGTTCATAAACATGGTGTATCTCTTTTTTTAGGTCTTTAATTTCTTTCATCAGTGTTTCGTAGTTCTCAGCATGCAGATGCTGTACATATTTTGTAGACTTAGACCTAAGTATTTAATTATCTGTAGAGGTATGATCAATGATACCTTTCAGAAATTTGGGTTTCTAATTGTTCATTTGTAATATATAGAAGTATAATTAATTTTTGTATATTGAACTTGTATTCTCACACATTGTTTTAAGTCATTAATTAGTTCAAGGTTTTTTTTTTTTTTTTGTAGATTCCTTGGTATTTTCTATATGGATAATCATGTTATCTGTGAATACAGAGAGTTTTATTTTTTCGTTTCCAGTCTGTGTGCCTTTTATTTCTTTTTCTGTGTTTGTTGAACTGCTAGGATGCTGAGTAAAAGCCATGAGAACGAACAGCCTTGTTTTGGTCCCAGTTTAAAGGGGAAAGCATTCAGTTTTCACCATTAAATACTATGTTATCTGTAGGGTTTTTTTTTTTTTTTTGTAAATATTGTTTATTGAATCAAGACGTTCCTTTTTCTAATTTGTTAAATTTTTATCAAGCATAACTACTCATTTTTTTTAAAGTTTATTATCATTCTTTTTAACACTTTATTAAGGTGATCACATGGATTTTTTTCTTTAGTCTCTCAACATGGTGAATTACAGTGATTTTTGATTTTCAAAATTGAACCAGCCTGGCATTCTCAAGATAAGCCCCACTTGGTCACGATATATTAATCTTTTTATAGTTTTCTGGATTTGATTGCTATTTTCTTGAGGTTTTTTGTGCCTTTGTTTAGGAGGGATGTTAGTGTGTATTTTCCTTTCCTTGTAATATCTTTGTCTGCATTTGTTATCAGGGAAATAGAAAATGAGTTGTAGTGTATGCCTTTCTTTTCTATTTTTTGGACAGTGTTTCATAAAATTGGTATTATTTCCTTCTTAAATATTTGATAGAGCATTTCAGGGAGCAGTACAAAACCATCTAAGTCTAAAGATTTTTTTTTAATTAAAATTATTAAATTAAGAATTAACTTTCTTCAATAGATACAGAACTCTTCTTGTTATCTATTTCTTCATGAATGAGCTTTGGTAGTTTGTCTCTAGGAATTTGTCTATTCCATGTAAGTTCTTGAACTTAGGGGTTTTAGAGCTCTTCATAGTATTTTCTTATACTTAGTGACATCTGTAGGGTCTCTGCTCTTTTATTTGTGATATAGGTAGTTGTGTCCTTTTATCCTCCCCCTCTCCTTTCCTCTGTCTCTTTCTCTCCCCCCTCCCCCTCATTCATTCATTCATATTCTCTTTCTCCTTGTCAGTTTCACTGTTGTTGTTAGGTGCCCTCAAGTCAGTTCCAACTCATAGCTACCCTGTGTACAGCAGAACAAAACACTGCCCTATCCTGTGCCATCCTCACAGTCGTTGCTGTTTGATCTCATTGTTGCAGCCACTGTGTCAGTCCCTCTCATTGTGGAAAGAGTAGAGGTTTATTAACCGTATAGGTCTTCTCAAAGAACCAGCTTTTGGTTTCACTGATTTTTCTATCTTGTTTTCTGTTTCATTGATTTCTACTCTTATCTTCGTTATTTCTTTCATTCTGTTTGCTTTCCATTTCAATTGCTCTTTTTTCTAGTTAAAAAAGATTTTTTTTTACGTATAAGGTAGAAGATTAGATTATTGATTTGAGGCCTTTCTTCTTTTCTAGTTGTAAGTATTCAGTGTTACAAATTTCCCCCTAAGCAATGCTTTAGTGGCATCCCAGGAATTTTAAAATGTATTTTTATTTTCATTTAGTTTGCAATATTTTCTAGTTTCCCCCTGAGGCTTTCTTTTTGATTCAAAAGTTATTTAGAGCGTGTTGTTTAGTTCCACATATTTGGGGAATTTTCTGTATGTCTTTCTGGTTTTTATTTTTAATTGAATTTCCTTATTATAAGGGAACCTATTTTGCATGATTTTTTTTCACTTGTTTTACATTTGTTATGGTTTGTATTATGGCCTAAGATACAGTTCGTCCTGGTGAATATTTTCTTGTATTTTAGAAAGTGTCTTGTGCTCTTAATGGTGGGTGAATTCTATAAATATCAGTTCAAGTATTTTGATAATATTCAGGTCTTCTACATCCTTACTGATTTTATATTTCTTCTATCCCTGGGTGTATTGTTGAATCTCCAATTTAGTGGGTGGGTCATTTGTCTATATCTCGCTTTATTTCTATGAGGTTTTGCTTCATGTATTTTGCAGCTTGGTTGTTCTGTACATATTTAGAAGTTTTTCTGTGTCCTTTGTGAATTAATGCTTTTATCATTATGTGAAGACCCTCTTTGGTACTTGTCTTTATTTAAAAGTTAGCTTTCTGATATTCATCTAGGCACTCCAGCTGTATTTTGACTAGTGGCTGGTGTTATTTTTTATATCCCTTTTTACTCTGTATAATATATATGTATATTTAAAGATGGTTCCTTGTAGATGCTATATACTGGGTCCTTTTTTTTTTCTAATTCAGTGTAACAATCTGTAATTTAATTGGTGTCTTAATTATTGACGTGGTTAGATTTAGATCTACCATTTTTCTTTTCCCCATTTGTTTTCTGTTCCTCTCTTCTCTCTTTCCTGCCTTCTTTTGGTCTGTATGATTATTTTGGTGTTTCATTTAGTTTATCTATTTGGTTTTGGCTATATTTCTTTTTCATATGCTTTTGGCACCTGCTCTAGGGATTATAATATATACACCTAACCTTTCCCTGTCTGTTAAGAGTTAACATTTTACCGCTTCAAGTACAATGTCCCTTGTTGATTTCTTTACTGTTCCTGGTTTATGTTCTAGTTGTTATATATATTACCTGCACATGCATTGTGAACCCCATCAGGCACTGTAAAAATTTTTGCTTTCAACTGTCATACATATCTTAAAGCACTTCAGAGGAGAAAAGTAGTTTATTAAATTTACCCAGATATATACCATTTCTGTTGGTCTGCCTTTATTCTTGAAGTTCCACATTTCTCTCTGGTATCATTTCCGTTTAGCTAGAACTTCCTTTAGCTTGTCTAATACAGAATGTCTGATCTTGATGTATTCTCATGGTTTTTCTTTATATGAGGATATCTTCATTTTTAAAAAATATTTTTGCTGGATCTGTAATTATGAAATGACAGTTCTTTTCTTTTAGAACTTTGAAGATGTTCTAATTCCTGGCCTCCATGATTTCTGATGAGAAATCTGTAGGCATTCACATTGTTGTTTCCCTGTATGTAATACTCTCTGACTGCTTTCAAGAGTTTCTTCTGTCGTTGGTTCTCACTTGAGCATGGTTTTCTTTCAGATTATTTTGTTTGGAGTTTCCTGAGCTTCTTGAATCTTTACATTTATGTCTTTCACAGCATTTAGGACACATTCAGCCTTCATTCCCTCAAAAAAAACTTTTTTTCACTTCCAGTGTGTCCCTAGTTGCCTTCTGGGATTCCAATGATATGACGTTAGACCCCTTGATATTGCCCTACAGGTTTCTAAGGCTATTTTCATCAGTCTTTTCTTTCTGTATTCTTAAGGTTGGGTAATTCTAATAATCTGTCATCAGGTTCATTATCTATTTCCTCTCTTCTGCTTCATTATGCTACTGAGACCATTTAGTAATTTTTTTCATAAATGTCAGGTATTATGTTTTTAAAAATTATTTTTAGTGGTTGCTATAGAGTTTGCCATATAAGTTCATTTTAAATTAACATTGTACCAGATAAGAAGTATATCTGTTTTGCATATCCATAAGCTATAATCATTAATAATATATTATTGTTATTACAATTTTCAACAAACTCTTGTCTGTTAGACCAGTTAAAAATAAGAAGAAATAGAAGCTTTTATTTTACCTTCATTTCTTCCTTCTCAAATGCTCTTCCTTTCTTATATATCCAAGTTTGTGGCCTGTTTCATTTTCCTTCACGCTGAAGAACTTCTTTTAACATTTCTTGCAAGGCAAGTCTAGTGGTGACAAATTCCATCAGTTTTTATTTATTTGAGAATGTCTTTATCTTTCTAATGGGTACAGAATTCTAGGTTGGTGTTTTTCTCCTTTTGGCACTTTAAATATGCTTTCAGTTTTTCAGGTTGAATACCTTAGAGTCATACTTGACTCCTTTCTCTTGCTCTGTCTTCAGACTCTACATCCCATCCATCAGCAATTTCTATCAGCTCTGCTTTCTAAGTATGTTCAAAATCTGACCCTTTATCACCACCTTTGCATAAGTACATTTGTCCAGGCCTTCATTATATTTCATCTACTTCAACTCTCTCAGTAGCCTTTTTTAGGCCTCTTGCTTTCACTTTTACCTTCATACTATCAGTTCTTCACAAAACGGATAGATCTCCCTGTTCTCTCTTCTGTTTAGATCCATCCAATAGCTTCTCTTTTAAAAGACAAAGCCAGTTGCCCTTAGTGTGGCCATTAGAGTCCTGTGTGACTGGCCTGTGGCCACTCCTCTAATCTGATCTCGTAACCCTCTCTCTTTCCTCACTCTGCTCCAGCCACAGGACTTTCTTACTTTTCTTGGTACGTTATGAACATACTCAGTTGTCGTGCTTCAAACTATTTGTGCTTACTGTCTTCTTCCTTGGACTGCTTTTTCTGTACATATCTGAATAAGTCACTCCCATATTTCATCCAATATTTGGCAAAAATGCATTTTATCAGAAGCCATTCCAGATCACTCACATCTAAAATTTTCTCCCCCCCTCATTCACAAAGCAATCTACATGAATGTTGTTGTCATTGTTAAAAAAAAAAAAAAAAATTGTTAGGTGCCATTAAGTTAGTTCCAACTTATAACGACCCTATACACAACAGAACGAAACACTGCCCAGTCCTGTGCCATCTCACAGTCATTTTGATGCTTAAGCCCATTGTTGCAGCCACTGTGTCAGTCCACCTCATTGCGTGTCACCTCCCTGACCCTTTACCAAGCATGGTGTCCTCCTCCAGGGACTGATCTTTCCTGATAACATGTCCAAAGTATGTGAGACATAGTCTCACCATCCTTGCTTCTAAGGAGCATTGTGGTTATACTCCTTCTAAGGCAGATTTGTTCAATCTTTTGGCAGTCCGTGGTTTATTCAGTGTTCTTCTCCAACACTGTAATACAAACGCATCAACTCTTTTTCGGTATTCTTTATTCATTGTCCAGTTTTCACATGCATAGGAGACAGCTGAAAACACCTTAGCTTGGGTCAGGTGCACCTTAGTCTTCAACGTGATATCTTTGCTTTTCAACACTTTAAAGAGATGTTTTGTAGCAGATTTGTCCAATCCAATGCATCTTTTGATTTCTTGACTGCTGCTCCCTTGGGTGTTGATTGTGGATCCAAGTAAAATGAAATCCTTGACAACTTGGATCTTTTCTCCGTTTATCCTGATGTTGCTTATTGGTCCAGTTGTGAGGATCTTTGTTTTCTTTATGTTGAGGTGTAATCCATACTGGAGGCTGTAGTCTTTGATCTTCATCAGTAAGTGCTTCAAGTCCTCTTCACTTTCAGCAAGCAAAGATGTGTCATCTGCACAATGCAGGTTGTTAATGAGTCTTCCTCCAATCCTGATGCCCCATTCTTGTTCATATGGTCCAGCTTCTTGGGTTATGTGCTCAGCATACAGATTGAGTAGGTATGGTGAAAGGATACAGTCCTGACACACACCTTTCCTGACTTTAAATCACACGGTAACTCTTTGTTCTGTTCAAATGGCTGCCTCTTGATCTATATATAGGTTCCTCATAAGCATGGTGAAGTGTTCTGGAATTCCTTTTCTTCACAATGTTATCCATAATTTGTTATGCTCCACACATTCAAATGCCTTTGCATAGTCAATAAAGTACAGATAAACATCATTCTGGTATGCTCTGCTTTTAGCCAGGATCCATCCGACATTGGCAATGATATCCCTGGTTCTGCATCTTCTTCTGAATCTGGCTTGAGTTTCTGACAGTTTCCTGTCGATATACTGCTGCAGCTGCTTTTGAATGATCTTCAGTAAAATTTTACTTGCATGTGATATTAATGATATTGTTTGATACTTTCTGCATTTGATGGAATCACCTTTCTTGGGGAAAGGCATAAATATAGATTTCTTCCAGTCAGTTGGCCAGGTACCTATCTTCCAGATTTCTTGAGTGAGTACTTCCAGTGCTGCGTCCATTTGTTGAAACACCTCAATTGGTGTTCTGTCAATTCCTGGAGCCTTGTTTTTCACCAGTGCCTTCAGTGCAGCTTGGACTGAAGGAAGAACTTCAGTACTGTTGATTCCTGCTCATATGATACCTCCTGAGATGGTTGCTAACCAAAAGGTCGGCAGTTCAAATCTGCCAGGCACTCCTTGGAAACTCTATGGGGCAGTTCTCCTCTGTCCCATAGGGTCGCCATGAGTCAGAATCGACTCGACGGCATTGGGTTGGTTTGAGATGGTTGAACGTCGACCAGTTCTTTTTGGTATAGTGATTCCTTGTATTCCTTCCATTTTCTTTTGATGCTTCCTGAATTGTTTAATATTTTCCCCCATAAAATCCTTCAATATTGAATTTTTTCTTCAGTTCTTTCAGCTTGAGAAATGCCGAATATGTTTCTCCATTTTGGTTTTCCATCTCCAGGTCTTTGTACATGTCATTTTAATACTCCAGCAGCTCTTTGAAATCTTCTGTTCAACTCTTTTACTTCCTTATTTCTTCCTTTCATTTCAGCTACTCAACCATCAAGAGCAAGTTTCAGAGTCTCTTTTGACATACATTTTGGCCTAACATTGTCCTTATTTTTTCTTCCATGATCTTTATCATTTAAGATTTTATATTTAATTTTTTGATCAATTTTCAGTTAGTTTTTGTGCATGATGTGAGATATGGGTCTTGTTTCATTTTTTTTTGCAGATGGATATTCAATTATGTCAGCACCATTTGTTAAAGAGACTGTTTTCCCCATTTAACGGACTTTGGGCCTTTGTCAAATGTCAGCTGCTTATAGTTGGACGAATTTATGTCTAGATTCTCAATTCTCTTCCATTGGTCTATGTATCTGTTGTACCAGTACCAGGCTGTTTTGACTACAGTGGTGGTATAATAGGTTCTAAAATCAGGTACTGTGAAGCCTCCCACTTTGTTCTTCTTCACTAATGCTTTACTTATCTGGAGCCTCTTCCCTTTCCATATGAAGCTGGTAATTTGTTTCACCATCTCAGTAAAAAATGTCCTTGCACTTTGGATCAAGATTGCATTGTATCTGTAGATAGCTTTGGGTAGAATTGACATTTTCACAATGTTAAGTCTTTCTGTCCATGAGCAGGGTATGTTTTTCCACTTATGTAGGTCTCTTGTGGTAGTGTCTCATAGTTTTCTTTGTGTGGGTTTTTTATGTCACTGGTTAGATTTATTCCTAACTATCTTATCTTCTTGTGGGCTATTGTACATGTTATTTATTTGGTGATTTCCTCTTCAAAATTTTCTTGTTGGTGTTGAGGAATCCAACTGAGTTTCGTGTATTTATCTTGTATTCTCATACTTTGCTGAAATCTTCTATTAGTTCCATTAGTTTTCTTGTGGATTCTTTGGGGTTTTCTGTGTATAAGATCATATCATCTGCAAATAGGAATATCTTTACTTCTTCCTTACCAATTTGGATGCCCTTTATTTCTTTTTTTGCCTTATTGCTCTGACTGTGACCTCCAGCACAATGTTAAGATTGGTGATAAAAGGCATCCTTGTCCGGTTCCTGTTCTCAAGAGGAATGCTTTCAGACTATCCATTTAGCATGATATTGGTTCTTGGCTTTGTATAAATATCCTTTATTATGTTGTGGAATTTTCCTTCTATCCCCATTTTGCTGAGAGTTTTTATCTTGAGTGGATGTTGGAATTTGTCAAATGCCTTTTCTGCATCAATTGATAAGATCATGTGTTTCTTGTCTTTTGTTTTATTTACGTGATGGATTACATTGGTTATTTTTCTTCATTTTCATTGTACTTTAGATAACGGTTTATAGAACAAACTACTCATTAAACACTACAAATATTGTTTTATGCCATTGGTTAACAACCCCCAGACATGTCAACACTCTTGGATTCTGTGTTACCAGCTTTCCTGTCCCCTCCTGCCTTCTAGTCCTTGCCCCTGGGTTGGTATGCCCCTTTAGTCTCATTTTATTTTATTGGCCTGTCCAATCTTTGGCTGAAAGGTGAACCTCAGGAGTGACTTCATTACTGAGATGAAAGGGTGTCCGGGGGCCATACTCTTAGGGTTTCTCCAGTCTCTATCAGACCAGTAAGTCTGGTCTTTCTTTTTTAAGTTACAATTTTGTTCTACATTTTTCTCCAGCTCTGTCCAGAACCCTCTGTTGTGATCCCTGTCAGAACAGTCAGTGGTGGAAGCCAGGTACCATCTCATTGTACCAGACTCAGTCCGGTGGAGGCCATGGTAGATGTGGTCTATTAGTCCTTTGGACTAATCTTTTCCTTGCATCTTTAGTTTTCTTCATTCTTCCTTGCTCCCGAAGGGGTGAGACCAGTGGAATATCCTAGTTGGCCACTCACAGGCTTTTAAGACCCCAGACACTACTCACCAAAGTTGAATTTAGAACATTTTCTTTATGAGCTATGTATGACAGTTGAGCTACATGTTCTCTGAGACTATGGTCCTCACAGCTCTCAGCCCAGGAATTCCATCCCTTACGGAGTTTGGATGTATCTACGGAGCTTCCCCCCCACATGTCTGTCAGTTTGTCATACTATGGGGGCTTGCGTGTTGCTGTGATGCTGGAACCTATGCCACCGGTATTCAGATACCAGCAGGGTCACCTGTGGAGGACAGGTTTCAGCTGAGCTTCCAGACTAAGACAGACTAGGAAGAAGGACCTGACAGTCTACTTCTGAAAAGCATTATCCAGTGAAAACCTTATGAATAGCAGCAGAACATTGTCTCATATACTGCTGGAAGATGAGCCCCCCAGGTTGGAAGGCACTCAAAAGATGACTCGGGAAGAGCTGCCTCCTCAAAGTAGAGTTGACCTTAATGACGTGGATGGAGTAAAGCTTTCAGGACCTTCATTTGCTCATGTGGCATGACTCAAAATGAGACGAAACAGCTGCAAACATCCATTAATAATCAGAATCTGGAATGTATGAAGTATGAATCTAGGAAAATTGGAAATCATCAAAAATGAAATAGAATGCATAAACATTGATATCCTAGGCATTAGTGAGCTAAAATGGACTGGTATTGGCCATTTTGAATTGGACAATCATATAGCCTATTATCCTGGGAATGACAACTCAAAGAGGAATGGTGTTGCATTCATCGTCAAAAAGAACGTTTCAAGATCTATCCAGAAGTACAACACTATCAGTGATAGCATAATATCCACACGCCTACAATAAAGACTGGTTAATACGACTATTATTCAAATTTACGGACCAACCGCTAGGGCCAAAGATTAAGAAATGGAAGATTTTTATCAGCTGCTGCAGTCTGAAATTGATCGAACATGCAATCAAGATGCATTGATAATTACTGGTGATTGGAATGCAAAAGTTGGAAACAAAGAAGAAGGATCAGCAGCTGGAAAATACGGCCTGGGTGATAGAAACATTGCCGGAGATCAAATGATAGAATTTTGCAAGACCAATGACTTCTTCATTGCAAATACCTTCTTTCACCAGCATAAACGGCAACTGTACACATGGACCTTGCCAGATGGAACACACAGAAATCAAATTGACTGCATCTGTGGAAAGAGACGATGGAAAAACTCAATATCATCAGTCAGAACAAGGCCAGGGGCCGACTGTGGAACAGACCATCAATTGCTCCTATGCAAGTTCAAGCTGAAACTGAAGAAAATCAGAGTAAGTCCACAAGAGCCAAAACACTGCCTTGAGTATATCCCACCTGAATTTAGAGACCATCTGAAGAGTAGATTTGATGCATTGAACACTACTGACCAAAGACCACATGAGTTGTGGAAGAACATCAAGGACATCATCCATGAAGAAAGCAAGAGGTCAGTGAAAAGACAAAAAGAAAGACCAAGATGAATGTCAGAGGAGACTCTGAAACTTCCTCTTCAGCGTCGAGCAGCTAAAGCAAAAGGAAGAATTGATGAAGTAAAAACTGAACAGAAGATTTCAAAGGGCATCTCGAGAAGACAAAGTAAAGTATTATAATGACATGTGCAAAGAGCTGGAGATGGAAAACCAAAAGGGAAGAACATGCTCAAAGTTTCTCAAGCTGAAAGAGCTGAAGAAAAAAATCAAGCCTTGAGTTGCAATAGTGAAGGATTCCATGGGGAAAATATTAAACGATGCAGGAAGCAGCAAAAGGAGATGGAAGGAATACACAGAGTCATTATACCAAAAAGAATTAGTTGATATTCAACCATTTCAGGAGGTGGCATATGATCAGGAACTGATGGTACTGAAGGAAGAAGTCCAAGCTGCTCTGAAGGCATGGAAGAAAAAC
Source organism: Elephas maximus indicus (assembly GCF_024166365.1). NCBI lineage: Eukaryota > Metazoa > Chordata > Mammalia > Proboscidea > Elephantidae > Elephas > Elephas maximus. The sequence continues at coordinate 46,439,371 of NC_064823.1, forward strand.
AAGGCTCCAGGAATTGATGGACTATCAATCGAGATGTTTCAACAAACAGATGCAGCACTGGAGGTGCTCACTCGTCTATGCCAAGAAATATGGAAGACAGCTTCCTGGCCAACTGATTGGAAGAGATCCATCTGTATGCCTATTCCCAAGAAAAGTGATCCAACCGAATGGGGAAATTATAGGGCAATATCATTAATATCACACGCAAGCAAAATTTTGCTGAAGATCATTCAAAAATGGCTGTAGCAGTATATCAACAGGGAACTGCCAGAAATTCAGGCCAATTTCAGAAGAGGACATGGAACCAAGGATATCATTGCTGATGTCAGATGGATCCTGGCTGAAAGCAGAGAATACCAGAAGGATGTTTACCTGTGTTTTATTGACTATGCAAAGGCATTCGACTGTGTGGATCATAACAAACTATGAATAACATTGTGAAGAATGGGAATTCCAGAACACTTAATTGTGCTCATGAGGAACCTTTACATAGATCAAGAGGCAGTTGTTTGAACAGAACAAGGGGATACTGATTGGTTTAAAGTCAGGAAAGGTGTGCATCAGGGTTGTATTCTTTCATCATACCTATTTAATCTTTATGCTGAGCAAATAATACGAGAAGCTGGACTATATGAAAAGGAACGGGGCATCAGGATTGGAGGAAGATGCATTAATAACCTGCACTATGCAGATGACACAACCTTGCTTCCTGAAAGTGAAGAGGACTTGAAGCACTTACTAATGAAGATCAAAGACCACAGCCTTCAGTATGGACTACACCTCAACATAAAGAAAACAAAAATCCTCATAACTGGACCAGTGAGCAACATCATAATAAACAGAGAAAAGATTGAAGTTGTCAAGGATTTCATTTTACTTGGATCCACAGTCAACAGCCATGGAAACAGCAGTCAAGAAATCAAAAGACACATTGCATTGGGTAAATCTGCTGCAAAAGACCTCTTCAAAGTGTTGAAGATCAAAGATGTCACCTTGAAGACTAAGGTGTGCCTGACCCTAGCCATGGGATTTTCAATCGCGTCATATGCATGCGAAAGCTGGACAATGAATAAGGAAGACAAAGGGTTGACGCCTTTGAATTGTGGTGTTGGTGAAGAATATTGAATATACCATGGAGTGCGAAAAGAACAAACAAATCTGTCTTGGAAGAAGTGCGTCCGGAATGCTGCTTAGAGGCAAGGATGGCGAGACTGGGTCTTACATACTTTGGACATGTTGTCAGGAAAGATCAGTCCCTGGAGAAGGACATCATGCTTGGCAGAGTACAGGGTTAGCAGAAAAGAGGAAGACCCTCAACGAGGTGGATTGATACAGTGGCTGCAACAATGAGCTGAAGCATAACAACAATTGTAAGGATGGTCAGGATCGGGCAGTGTTTCGTTCTGTTGTGCATGGGGTTACTATGACTCGGAACTGACTGGACGGCACCTAACAACAATGGAGCTTCCTTGACCTTGCCTTGTACAAGTTGTGCTGGCTTTCTCAGTATTGTGTACTATCTTACCCTTCACCAGTGTTACCTCATAGATATTGTCTATTTAGTGTTTTTCCATCCGCATCCCTCCCCTCCCTCGTACACATTCTTTTCCAACACACATGGGACATTCTCCAGAATAGACCACATCTGAGGCCACAGAGCAACCCTCAACAAAATCCAAATCACTGAGATAATACAAAGTATCTTCTTTCACCACGCCGTTGAAGTAGAAATTAACGACAGGAAGAGCAAGGAAAAAAAATCAGTTACATGGAAACTGAATAACACTCTGCTTAAAAACCACTGGGTAGAAGAAATCAGAGATGGAATTAAAAAATTACTAGACACAAACAAGAATGAAAACACATCATACCAAAATCTTTGGGACACAGCAAAGCAGTGCTGAGAGGTCAATTTATAGTAATAGATGCACACATCCAAAAAGAAGGAAGGCGCAAAGTCAAAACATTAACCCTACAACTTGAACAAGTAGAGAATAGCAAAAGAATCCCACAGCCACCAGAATAAAAGAATCAGTAAAGATCAGAGCAGAAATAAATGAAATAGAGAGTAGAAAAACAATGGAAAGAATCAGCAAAACCAAAAGTTGGTTATTTGAGAGGATCAACAAAATTGACAAACCACCGGCCAAATTGACAAAAGAAAAACAGAAGAGGACACAAATAAATGAAATGGGCAGCACTACAACAGACCCAACTGAAATAAAAAGGAGCATAACAGAGTACTATGAAAAACTATACTCCAACAAATTTGAAAAGCTGGAGGAAATGGACAAATTCTAGAAACACACTACCTATCAAAACTAACACAAAATGATATTGAACATCTGAACAGACCCATGACAAGAGATTCAAAAGGTAATAAAAGAACGCCCAACAAAAAAAGGCCCTGGTTTAGATGGCTTCACTGGTGAATTCTATGAAACATTCAGAGAAGAGCTTATACCAGTACTGCTCAAACTATTTTGAGTAATACTGGTGTAATCCTTACTGGTGCAATACTTCGAATTCATTCTATGATGCCAGCATAACCCTGATACCAAACACCCAAAAAAAGAGAAAATTATAGACCAGTCTCTCTCATGATTATAGATGCAAAAATTCTCAATGAAATTCTAGCCAATAGAATTCATCATATTTAAAATAAAAAAAAAAAATACCATGACCAAGTAGGATTCATACCAGGTATGTAAGGATGGTTGAACATTAGAAAATCAATCAAGATAACCCACCACATAAAAGGAAAGAAAAGAATCACATGATCACCTCAGTCGACACAGAAAAGGCATTCGACAACGTTCAACAACCATTCCTGAGAAAAACTCTCAATAAAATAGGTATAGAAGGGAAATTTCTCAACGTAATAAAGGGTATCTATGCAAAACTAACAGCCAACATCATTCTTGATGGACAGAGACTGAAAACATGCTCCTTGAGAAAGGAACAGGGCAAGGATACCCTTTGTCACCACTCCTATTTAACATTGTCCTGGAGCCCCCAGTTCCTGGCTTAGGGAAGCTGGCAGATTATTTTTTCCAGTTTGTTAATTTGTTCCCTCTCCAAAGTTGGGAGAATGGCTCTGAGTGTGTAGACAGGTCCTACTTACCGCCCAGGGGGCGCAGCAATCACTGAAGCCTGGCCAGGACCCAGAGCAGAGCATGGAGGGGGCAGGTAAGTGGGAGAGAGTTACTTCCTAAGGGGAGGGGAGGGTTTTTTGATCCGTGCAGAAGGTTTTTAGAAGGTTAGACACTGGTGCTTATCTTTTGTCAGTTCAGCACTGAGTGCTCCTTCCTGGTTCCGGGAGGTTTGAGCGGAATCTCCACCACCCTGTTTCTCCAGATGTGGAAAATGCGTCCCAAGCACTACTGTTTTTCTCAGCCTGTGGGAGCCAACTGAATAAGCCTGCAGGGTGCCAGCCAGGCCAGGTCTGGCAAATCCTTGCTGCTTCTGAACTGTCTCTCCCTTCCCCTGCTGCTCAGTCCAGCTCCTCAACTTTGGTCTTCAGTGCTCCTAGATTGTCGTATATTGTCAGTTCACTTGTTTTTTCAGGCCTTTGTTGTAAGAGGGACAACAGGACTACTGTGCCATCTTGGCTTCGCTTCCTCAACTTTTTAAAATGACAACTCATTTTGTACTGAGAAATGTACTGGCGTGTATAGTGTTTGGAGCCTTGGTGGCACAGTGGTTAAGAGTTTGGCTGTTAGGGCTCCTAATTATAACAACAGATGTAGTTGGCATAAATGATTTGGGAGTAAACATACCTGAAACTTGGTAAAGCTGATATCCTGACCATGCAAAACTACCTACATTCGTGTTTTCTGAAACATACTTCCTTGCTTTTATGTGTGCTGTTCCTTCCTGCCTTTTTCCCCTCTTGTATGCTTGGTGATGTGCATCTCTTTTAGGATGCTTTCTCTCACTTCGCATTATGTAACTTTTCCATTCTTGAATATATCTGTTAGAACCTTTTTTTTTTTTCTCACTTTACTGAAATTTGTTGTCTATTTGTCTGCTTTTCTTAACTAGAATCCTGAGCTCCTGGAGGAAAAAAACTTTGTTATACTCAGTTTCTTACCGTTTGTACCCACCACAGTGTCTGAAGGTGCTTCATAAATGTTTGTACAACGAAGGAATAATGTTTTATATATGAAAAAAACAAGCTCAGAGGTGATAAGACACATGTCAACAATCATGCTGCTACTTAGCAGCAGACTTTGACAAGACCTGTGTTTCCTGCCTCCTCGAGTCCAATGTTCTACCGTTAAATAAAATGAATTTTGATTTTTAACAAAGGACTTTTTGTTTTTTCGTTTTACAGACATTGGTGATGTGAAGAAGTATAAACCAGGTTACTTGGAAGCTACCCTTGATTGGTTTAAACATTATAAAGTGCCAGAAGGAAAACCAAAAAACAAATTTGCTTTTAATGGGGAATTCAAAGACAAGGTGAGTTTGATAATTTTTATTTTAAAATGTACCTTCCAGTATAGGTACAATACTTACCTCAATTTCGAGAATTTCTAATGTGAATATTTGTATGTGTTGTTGTTGTTGTTAGGTGCCGACCAGTCAGTTCTAGCTCAATAGCCACACTATAACAGAATGAAACCCTGCCCAGTCCTGCACCATCCTCACAATCATTTTGCTTGAGCCCGTTGTTGCAGCCACCGTGTCAATCCATCTCGTCGAAGGTCCTCCTCTTTTTCATTGACCCTCCACTTTACCAGGAATGATGTCCTTCTCCAAGGAGTGGACCCTTCTGATAACATGTTCAAAGTGTGTAAGATGAAGTCTTGCCATCCTTCCTTCTTAGGAGCATTCTGACAATACGTCTTCCAAGATAGATTTATTCCTTCTTCTGGCAATCTGTGATATATTTAATATTCTTTGCAAACACGGTAATTCAAAGGCATCAATTCTTCTTTAATCTTTCTTATTCATTGTCCCACTTTCACATGCACCAGAGGCCATTGAAAACACCATGTCTTGGGTCAGGCACACCTTAGTCCTAAAAGTGACGTCTTTGCTTTTTAACACTCTATAGAGATTTTTTGCAGCAGATTTGTCCAGTGCAATGCATTGTTTAATTTCTTGACTGCTCTTCCATGGGCATTGATTGTGGATCCAAGTAAAATGAAATCCTTAATAACTTCAGTGCTTTCTCCATTTATCATGATGTTGCTTATTGGTCCAGTTTTGAAGATTTTTGTTTTCTTCATGTTAAGGTGTAATAGATACTGAAGGGTGTAGTCTTTGATCTTCATCAGTAAGTGCTTCAAGCCTTCACTTCCAGCAAGCAAGGTTGTGTCATCTGCTTAACACAGGTTGTTAATGAGTGTTCCTCCAATCCTGATGCCTTGTTCTTCTTCATATAGTCCAGCTTCTTGGATTGTTTGCTCAGCATACAGATTGAATAGGCATGGTGGAAAGATACAACCCTGACACATACTTTTCTTGACTTTAACGCATGCAGTATCCTCTTGTTTTGTTCGAACAACTGCCTCTTGGTCTAAGTACAGGTTCCTCATGAGGACAATTAAGTGTTCCAGAATTCCTATTCTTCGCAATGTTACCCATCATTTGTTATGATCTACACAGTTGAATGCCTTTGCATAATCAATAAAATATAGGTAAACATCTTTCTGGTATTCTCTGCTTTCAGCCAGAATCCATCTGACATCAGCAATGATGTCCCTTGTTCCACATCATCTTCTGAATCTGGCTTGAATTTCTGGCAGTTCCCTGCTGATGAATTGCTGCAAGCACTTTTGAATGATCTTCAGCAAAATTTTACTTGTGTGTGATGTTAATGATATTGTTTAATAATTTTCTCATTCTGTTGGGTCACCTTTCTTTGGAACGGGTACAAATACGGTTCTCTTCCAATAGGTTGGCCAGGTAGCTGTCTTCCAAATTTCTTGGCATAGATAAGTGAATACTTCCAACACTGAATCTGTTTGTTGGAACATCTCAGTTAGCATTTCTTCAGTTCCTGGAGTCTGGTTTTCCACAAATGCCTTCAGGGTAGCTTAGATCTGTTCCTTAGTACAATTGGTTCTTGATTGTATCCTGCGCCCTGAAATAGTTGAACGTCAATCAATTTTTTTTGGTATAGTGACTCTGTATTCTTTCCATCTTCTTTTGATGCTTCCTGCCTCATTCAGTATTTTGCCCATAGAATCCTTCAATATTGAAACTCAAAGCTTGAATTTTTTCCTCATTTCTTTCATCTTGAGAAATGCCGAGCTTGTTCTTCCTTTGTGGTCTTCCAACTCCAGGTCTTTGCACATTTCATTATAATACTTTGTCTTCTGTAGCAGCCCTTTAAACTCTTCTGCTCAGCTCTTGGACTTCTTCATTTCTTCCTTTCACTTTACTTACTCTACATTCAAGAGTAACTTTCAGAGTCTTTTCTGACATCCATTATTGCCTTTTCTTCCTTTCTTGTCTTTTTAATGACCTCTTGTTTTCTTCATGTATGATGTCCATAATGTCACTGCACAACTCATCTGGTTTTCGGTCATTAGTGTTCAGTGCATCAAATCTATTCTTGAGATGGTCTCTAAATTCAGGAGGGATATACTCAAGGTCGTACTTTGGCTCTTCTGGACCTATTCTGTTTTTCTTCAACTTCAACTTGAACTTGCATATGAGCAGTTGATGATCTGTCCCACAGTTGGCCCCCGACCTTGTTCTGACTGATGGTACTGAGGTTTTCCATTGTCTTTTTCCACAGATGTTGTCAATATGATTCCTGTGTAGTCCATATGGTGAGGTCCATGTATATAATCATTGTTTATGTTGTTGAAAAAAGGTATTTGCAATGAAGAAGTCGTTGGTTTTGCAAAATTCTATTATGCCATCTCCGGCATTGTTTCTACCGCCAAGGTCATATTTTCCAACTACCACCAGTCCTTCTTTTTTTCCAACTTTCACATTCCAATCTCCAGTAATTATCAATGCATACTGATTGCATATCCGATCAATTTCAGACTGTTAAAGTTGGTAAAAATATTAAATATCTTTATCTTTTGCCTTAGTGCTTCGTGCATAAGTTTGAATAATAGTTGTATTAACTGGTCTTCCTTACAGGCCTACGGGTATTATCCTGTCACTGACGGCGTTGTATTTCAGGAGAGATCTTGAAATGTTCTTTTTGATGATGAATGCAACACCATTCCTCTTCGAGTTGTCATTCCCAGCATAGTAGACCATATGATTGTCTGATTCAAAATGGTCAATACCAGTCCATTTTTGCTCACTTATGTCTAGGATAACAATCTTTATGGGTTCCATTTCATTTTTGACCAACTTCCAATTTTCCTAGATTCATACTTCTTAAATCCTATGTTCCGATTATTAATGGATGTTTGCAGCTGTTTCTTGTTTTGAGTCATGACGCATCCACAAATGAAGGTCCTGCAGTGAAAGCTTGACTCCATCCACATCATTAAGGTCGACTCTACGTTGAGGAGGAAGCTCTTCCCCAGTCACATTTTGAGAGCCTTCCAACGTGAGGGGCTCATCTTCAGGTGCTGTATCAGACAGTGTTCCACTGCTATTTATAAGGCTTTCACTGACCAGTTTTTTCAGAAGTAAGACTGCCAGGTCCTTCTTCCTAGTTTGTCTTAGGCTGCAAGCTCAGCTAAAACCTGCCTGCCAAGGGTGACCCTGCTGGTATTTAAAATAGCAGTAGCAAAGCTTCTAGTTGACACAGCTACACCCAAGCCACCACGGTACGACAAACTGACAGATACATGGTGGATTTGTATGTAGAATGATTAAAAAGTATTTTGACTAACCTTCATAGTTAAGGATATTATTTTATGATTTTTATTTAAATATTTTTTCAGGAGATTTCTCTAAGTGAATCAGTGAGGCTAAAAACATCTCTATCTATCTCCTTTATTTCAGAAAATGAAAGAATTCCTTGTAAATTGTATATGAAGAAAAATCCTCCATTTATGGTTTCAGGAAGGGAAGAGTTACTTACCCTTAGGGTAGATACACAGGAACTTCCCTCCTAAGTTTTTATTCTATCATGACCAAAATGAGCTGCTTAACAATTAAGAAAGCAATTGAATTATCTTACTGTCATAGAATTTTTCTATTTGAATACCATAGAAATCATCGGGAAGTGTTTCTAATATGACGTAAATGGAAAGAATAGCCTAAACAAGTCTAAAATATGGAATATTTTTTAAAGTTATTACCACTAAGTAAATTGCATATTGTAAACTAATGTTAAGTGGATGCTAATAAGTAAAATATGTTTTGTAAGTAAAGTAAGGTGTGTTAATGAAAACTTAAAATGTACAGTAAATATTTTGCTATCCAAGAATTTATTGCTGGGCTCAATATTTTTTAAAAGACACATTAACAAAACTGTTACTACCTGGAGGTATTTGTTTAGGATTATTGTTGTTGTTAGGTGCTGTCGAGTTGGTTCCGACTCATAACGACCCTATGCTCAGCAGATCCAAACATTGCCCGCTCCTGCGCCATCCTTACAATCGTTGTTATGCTTGAGCTCATTGTTGCAGCCACCATGTCAATCCACCTCGTTGAGGGCCTTCCTCTTTTCCGCTGACCCTGTACTCTACCAAGCATGATGTCCTTCTCCAGGAACTGATCCCTCCTGACAACACGTCCAAAGTATGTAAGACACAGCCTCGCCATCCTTGCCTCTAAGGAGCATTCTGGCCGCACTTCTTCCAAGTCAGATTTGTTTGTTGTTTTGGCACTCCATGGTATATTCAGTATTCTTCACCAACACCACAATTCAACCCTTCTTTGGTTTTCCTTATTCATTGTCAGCTTTCGCATGCATATGACGCGATTGAAAATCCCATGGCTAGGGTCAGGCACACCTTACACTTCAGGGTGACATCTTTGCTCTTCAACACTTTAAAGAGGTCCTTTGCAGCAGATTTACCCAATGCAATGTGTCTTTTGATTTCTTGACTGCTGTTTCCATGGCTGTTGATTGTGGATCCAAGTAAAATGAAATCCTTGACAACTTCAGTCTTTTCTTCGTTTATCATGATGTTGCTCATTGGTCCAGTTATGAGGATTTTTCCTTTCTTTATGTTGAGGTGTAGTCCATACTGAAGGCTGTGGTCTTTGATCTTCCTTAGTAAGTGCTTCAAGTCCTCTTCACTTTCAGCAAGCAAGGTTATGTCATCTGCATAACACATGTTGTTAATGAGTCTTCCTGCAATCCTGATGACCCCCGTTCTTCATATAGTCCAGCTTCTCGTATTATTTGCTCAGCATAAAGATTAAATAGATATGGTGAAAGAATACAACCCTGACACACACCTTTCCTGACTTTAAACCATTCAGTATCCCCTTGTTCTCTCTGAACAACCGCCTCTTTATCTATGTAAAGATTCCTTATGAGCACAATTAAGTGTTCTGGAATTCCCATTCTTCGCAATGTTATCCATAGTTTGTTATGATCCACACAGTCGAATGCCTTTGCATAGTCAATAAAACAGAGCTAAACATCCTTCTGGTATTCTCTGCTTTCTGCCAGGATCCATCTGACATCAACAATCATATCCCTGGTTCCATGTCCTCTTCTGAAACTGGCCTGAATTTCTGGCAGTTCCCTGTTGATATACTGCTGCAGCCATTTTTGAATGATCTTCAGCAAAATTTTGCTTGCATATGATATTAATGATATTGTTTTATGATTTCCACATTCGGTTGGATCACTTTTCTTGGGAATAGGCATACAGATGGATCTCTTCCAATCAGTTGGCCAGGAAGCTGTCTTCCATATTTCTTGGCATAGACGAGTGAGCACCTCCAGCCCTGCATTTGTTTGTTGAAACATCTCAATTGATATTCCATCAATTCGTGGACCCTTGTTTTTCTTCGATGCCTTCAGAGTAGCTTGGGCTTCTTCCTTCAGTACCATTGGTTCCTGATCATATGCCACCTCTTGAAGTGGTTGAACATTGATTAATACTTTTTGATATAATGACTCTGTATTCCTTCCATCTTCTTTTGATGCTTCCTGCGTTGTTTAATATTTTCCCCCATAGAATCCTTCACTATTGCAACTCAAGGCTTGAGTTTTTTCTTCAGTTCTTTCAGCTTGAGAAACGCTGAGCATGTTCTTCCCTTTTGGTTTTCCATCTCCAGCTCTTTGCACATGTCATTATAATACTTTACTTTGTCTTCTCGAGACGCCCTTTGAAATCTTCTGTTCAGTTCTTTTACTTCATCAGTTCTTCCTTTGCTCTACCTGCTCGATGCTCAAAAGCAAGTTTCAGAGTCTCCTCTGACATCCATATTGGTCTTTTCTTTCTTTCTTGTCTTTTCAGTGAACTCTTGTTTTCTTCATGTATCATGTCCTTGATGTCATTCTACAACTCATCTGGACTTCAGTCACTAGTGTTCAATGCGTCAAATCTATCCTTCAGATGGTCTCTAAATTCAGGTGGGATATACTCAGGGTCGTATTTTGGCTCTCGTGGACTTGTTCTGATTTTCTTCAGTCTCAGCTTGAACTTGCACAGAAGCAATTGATGGTCTGTTCCACAGTCGGCCCCTGGCCTTGTTCTGACTGATGATATTGAGCTTTTCCCTCGTCTCTTTCCACAGATGTAGTCCATTTGATTTCTGTGTGTTCCATCTGGTGAGGTCCATGTGTATAGTCGCCATTTACATTGGTGAAAGATGGTATTTGCAATGAAGAAGTTGTTGGTCTTGCAAGATTCTATCATTTGATCTCCGGCATTGTTTCTGTCACCAAGGCCATATTTTCCAACTACTGATACTTCTTCTTTGTTTCCAACTTTTGCATTCCAATTGCCAGTAATTATCGATGCATCTTGATCGCATGTTTGATCAATTTCAGACTGCAGCAGCTGATAAAAATCTTCTCTCTCTTCATCTTTGGCCCTAGTGGTTGGTCCGTAAATTTGAATAATGGTCGTATTAACTGGTTTTCCTTGTAGGCGCATGGATATTATCCTATCACTGACAGCATTGTACTTCTGGATAGATCTTGAAACGTTCTTTTTGACGATGAATGCAACACCATTCCTCTTTGAGTTGTCATTCCCAGCATAGTAGATTATATGATTGTCCAATTCAAAATGGCCAATACCAGTCCATTTCAGCTCACTAATGCCTAGGATATCGATGTTTATGCGTTCCATTTCATTTTTGATGATTTCCAATTTTCCTAGATTCATACTTCCTATATTCCAGGTTCCGATTATTAATGGATGTTTGCAGCTCTTTCTTCTCATTTTAAGTCGTGCCATATTAGCAAATGTAGGTCGTGAAAGCTTTACTCCATCCACGTCATTAAGGTCAAGTCTACTTTGAGGAAGCAGGTCTTCCCCAGTCATCTTTTGAGTGCCTTCCAACCTGGGGGGCTCATCTTCCAGCACTAAATCAGACAGTGTTCCCCTGCTAGTCATAAGGTTTTCACTGGATAATGCTTTTCAGAAGTAGATTGTCGGGTCCTTCTTCCTACTCTTTCTTAGTCTGGAAGCTCAGCTGAAGCCTATCCTCCATGGGAGACCCTGCTGGTGTCTGAATACCGGTGGCATCCAGCATCACAGCATCACAGCAACACGCAAGCCCCCACAGTGCGACAAACTTGACAGACGTGTGGGGGTGTTTAGGATTATTAAATGTAAATATAAAATTACTATTTAAAGCTGGATCTACACTAAAGTAAATGTTATATTTATGTAAATGTAAATACCCAAACCCAATGCCATCAAGTCGATTCCAACTCATCCAGCCCTGTAGGACAAAGTAGAACTGTCCCGTAAGGTTACAAAGCAGTGACTGGTGGATTTTAACTGCTAACATTTTGATTAGCAGCCAGATGCTTAACCACTGCACCACTGGGGATCAGTAATTATAAATAAGATATTGAAAATGTATAAAATAAATTATTTTTAGCTTTTCCTCAAAATATATCTTGTATTTTATATCAAATAATAAAATTTTCTAACCCGTATAGTACTTTTATTTACCGTTATTGCTTCAGGGTGAGTCAGCCAAGTCATGAATTCATAAAGCGTGAAGTATTCTGGAGTTTTTTGTTTGTTCGTTTTTAGTCAAGCATTACTTCTTTTCTGTATGAAGACTAGGTCATTTATACACCCTCTTTTCAGAATATAATCATTTTATGCGTTGATTTTTCTATTGTTTAAAATATAGTGTCTAACTCAGGAAAATTAAATTGTGGTTCTTTAACGTGATTGAAAGGATGACTCCTATTCTTTTTCTTCTGCCATCCTTTAATCTAGATTTTTCTTGCCTAGTCCTTTAAGTAATACTGAAATTGGCTCTGTTGGTGGTGGTAATATATGCTCTCGAGTTGATTCTGACTCATAGTGACCCTATATCACAAAGTAAAATTGCCCTATAGGGTTTCCCAGGCTGTAATCGTTTGTTGGAATTCGGCGGGGAAGGGAAGGGGACAGCTCGCCAAGTCTTTTCTTCCTTAAAGTTGCTGATGGGTTCAAATCACCACGCTTTTGGTTAGCAACCAAGTGGTTAACCATTGTGCCACCAGGACTCCTTGGAATTGGTTCTAAATAATCACTGTAATTTGAATAATTTGGTTAAAAATCTTTCCTCGTGTTTTCCAGATAACTTGGGCTTTTTGTCTTATATCTTAAAAAAGAATACCTGAGACCACTTTGTTAACAATTTAGTCGTTCTCCCGTAACTCAGGCAACAGTACACCTGAGAGAACTTTTGTTTTGAGAGGTAAATTTCCCGTTAATATTATTATATCTTAATTCTTAAGATTCTTTATTTTCTTCATTATCATAATGTGTTTAGTTGTCACTGAAGGAGTGAGGAACTAGTTTTGATTAATTAATGAGGACTCTTCATAAGGAATATAAGCAGCATTCTGGGGAAAATCTTAACAATTTTTCAGGTTTGGATTAATAATGTAAGTTTTCCTCAGAAAACATTGGAAAATTTTAGACTATGCAATTAGACTTTTTAATTTTGATACTGATGTTACATTCTTACTTATAAGCCAGGTACTAGGCTAAGCATTTTACCTACGGCATTTTATTTATCCTTTCAACAACTCCATGATTCATGTTAGAGGTTGGTAAACTTTTTTCTGTAAAGGGCTACATAGTAAATATTTTAGGCTCTGAGGGCCATTTGTCTCTGCTAAAGCCATCATAGACCATAGATACATGATGGTTTCAGTTAAACTATATAAGAACATACAGTGGTCTGGACTTGGCACACAGGCCCTAGTTTGTCAATCCCTGATTTAGATCATCCCCGATATATTCCATTTTCTAAAATATTTAATTGTGTCTTAGGTGACGTTTGCAAGCCAATTAGGTTCCCATTTAACATTTTTTATATAAGTTGCTGTGTCACATTGGTTACAGTTTTCACAGTGTGTCGGCATTCTTATTATTTCCATTCAGTTCTTCTGTTTCCATTGATCTAGCTTATCTTCTCTTCCTTGCCTTCCCATCTTTGCTTTTGGGTAAATGTTGACTGTCTGGTCTCATGTAACTGATTGTTTAAGGTAGCACAGTACTCACTGGTGTTACTGTTTATTTTATAAGGCAGTCTAATATTTAGCTGAAAGGTGACCTCCAGAAATAGCTTCAGTTCCAAATTCAAAGGTGTCTTAGGGTGATAGTCTTGGGGGTTCCTCTAGCCTCTATCAGGCCAGCAGGTCTAGCCTTTTTTAGGAATTTGAATTTCGTTCTGTATTTTTCTCTCATTCTATGTGGGACCTTCTGTTGTGTCCCTGGTCAGAACAGTCAGTAGTAGTAATCAGGTACCATCTAATTCTTCTGGTCTCAGGTTAGAAGAGGCTGTGGTTCATGTGGCTAGTAGTCCTATGGGCTCTGTAGTTTCTTCTTTGAGTCTTTGGTTTCCTTCATTCGCTTTTGCTCCAGATGAGTAGAGACCAATAGTTGTATCTTAGATGGCTGCTTGCAAGCTTTTAAGACCCCAGTCGCCACTCACCAAATTAGGATATAGAACATTATCTCTATGAACTGTGTTATGTCAACTGACCCATGAGACTATATTGTCCCACAAGAATGTGGCCCTAAGCCTTTTAAGCCAGTAAACCAATCTCACAAGTTGTTCATGTATATCTAGAAAGTCTCTGTAACTGTGGCCCCTGCATGCTTTTATATATATATATATATATATTTATACACACACACGTGTATACATACACGTATGTGTATACATGTATATCCATATATATGGATATATATGCGGCCCACACATTTTTATACAGATGCCTACTGACAAACCTATACATGCACATGCATTTGATCACACATGCCTTCCTAAACACATATATGTATATATAGCTAGCTATGTAATCACACACATATTTTTTTGGATTGTTGTTACTGTGGTTGTCGAATTGTATATGTTGTAGCATTTACTGAAATTGTCCCTTTTTCTTGTGTACTTCTTAGTGTCTTTATTTACCTTGGTCAGCTGTGCAGATTTTGCCCATATTTAGTATTGCCTTTCTTATCACCAAAAATGACATATGCCTACTATCTAGAAAGCGATTCCCCCTCCTTTCCCCTCCCATCCATGGTAACTATCAAAGAACTTTGGTTTCTATGTGTATATCTATTCTTGAGTTTTTATAATAGTACTTCATTATTTTGGTGGTAGATTTATTAATTTTCTTTGTGGTTACTCTGAAATTTACCTTTATCTTCCTAAGTTTAAAACAGTTTGTTGTTATCTTGATAACACCTTGCTTCTTCTCCATATGGAAGTTCTATAACTATACCATTTATTCCCAGTTTTTGTTTTGAAGTTACAGTTTAACATCTCTGGTTCCCTGTTACCAGTTTTGCAGTTTATTTTACTTTTGTGAAGTCTTTATCTGGGTTGGTATCTGGATGATACTGTTGTATGTCTTAATCACAGGTTATTGTCTGATGTTGTTGGTTCTGTGCCCAAAGGACTCTCTTTAATATTTCTTGTAAGGCTGGTCTGGTTTTTATAAATTCCCTTAATTTCTGCTTATCTGGAAATGTCCTTAGTTTTGCCATCATTTTTGAAAGGCAGGTTTGTTGGATGTATGATTCTTGACTGGCAGCTCTTTTCTTACAGGATTTTTATATGTCATCCCATTGCCTTCTTGCCTGTATGATTTCTGATGAGAAATCAGTGCTCAGTCTTATTGGTGCCCCTTTGTAAGTGATAACTTTGTTTTTCATGAGCTACTCCAAGAATTCTCTTTGTCTTTGGTTTTGGAAAGTTTGATTGAAATATGTCTTGGTGAATGTCTTTTGAGCTGTATCCTGTGTGTGGTTCGTTGAGCTTCTTGGATGGAAAGTTCTCATCTTTCATGGTCTCTGAGAATTTTTCTGCCAATATATCATCAAAAATTCTCTCTGTACTTTTTTTTGTCTCCTCCTCTTCTGTAATTCCTATTATGTATAAATTATCCCTCTTGATGGTGTCCCACATAACTCTTAGGCTTTCTTCATTTTTCTTAACATTCTTTTTTCTTATTGTTCCTCAAACAAATTAGTACCAAGGGATTTGTCCTCTGTTTTGCTGATTCTTTCTTCCATTGATTCAATTCTACTTCTGCGTCCTTCCTTTAATTTATATACTTCTGATATTGTTAACTTTCTGAATTTTTAGCCATTGTTTTTATGTGGTTTCTAATTGTCTATTTAGTTTGTCATTTTGTTCCTGTATGAATTGTTCCAGAGGTTTGTCTGTGTTTTTCTTTATTTCTTTGAGAAACCTAAATATAAGTCTTTTGAATTCTTTGTCAGGTTGTTCCATTACCATTTCTTGCTCAAGAAGGTTTTCAGCCCCTTTGTTTTGCTCATTTATTTGAGCCAACTTATCCTATTTGTTCATATGATTTGTTATTCTTTGCTGTTTCCAAGGCATTAAGGTATTAATCTATTTATTTAAAATATGTTTCTTTATTGGTATATTTGTTTGTTTTGTCCTGATTTTTTGTTTGTTTTGTTTTGATATGTTACGAGCTTTGTTCCACCTGTTTCTCCTTAGAATGTCTTTTTTCCTTTGTATTATTTTATGCATTATTGTTTTGTGGTTCTGGTCTATGTGTGACTTTGGTGGTATCTGTTGACTGGGCATGATTTCTTCTCGCTAGTGGGTATGGTGGGTGTCACCCACATGAGTCCTCTGTGGTTAGGGTCATATGTCTCCTTTACTGGGATGAGTGGAGATAAGAGAACAGATTCTTTCCCTGATATTGAGTGACAAGTGTTGGGGGGTCAGGGTCCCTTCACATCCCTTATGGGGCGATGGAGCCCTTCCAGATTGGTGTTAGCAGTTAATGTGTGCTCTGAAGGTCAGGGGAGGACATGTCTGTAGCTGCTATGGGGGAGTGCTACCCAAATGGACGGGGTAAGCCCTCTGTGTGTCATGAATTGACGTCTCAGTAGGTGGTGGGGGATCAGGGGATTTCAGTGCATGTGCAGTCGGCCTCCAGAAGCTGTTTGGGTCTGGGATGTATGACATTGGCAGGGATATAGCTTGTACCTGTTAGGATATGATGGGCATTGCAGATGAGGTGATGTGTGCCTGTCCGGCTGATCCCTGGGCGTGGGTGCAGGGACTGTTCTTACCGGTCACCAGGTTATGGGCAATGTAGGTATGCACCACCAGTTGCTGGGTGATCAGGGTGGGGGTGCACAAGTCACTGGGTGGGTAGCATGGGAGCTTTTGCTGCCAGTCACCAAGTGGGCAGCACGGGAATGCTTGTTGTCAATCTCTGGGTGGAGTGGGGAGGTGGGGGGAGACTCACGCCACTAGACCAGTGGCCCATGAGTGCATGCCACCTGTCACCAGTCTGGTGGCACAAGAGTGTGCCACCAATTGCTGGGCAGGCAGGACGGGTGGGTGAGTGGGAGTGACTGAGTATGTGTCACCTATCACTGTGGGAGTGAAGCAATGGGGAGAGTGCTTGCCACTTTTTGTCAGTCTGGTGGCGCTGGAGTATGTGCCGCCTCAGTGGGCAGGGTAGTGAGGGGGGCAGGCAAGGCAGGTACATACCATCAGTCACCAGTCTGGTGGCACAGGAGTATGTGATGCAGATCGCCTGGTGGGGGAGGGTGGCAGCGGGGGGAGGGGGGTTGCTGCTTGTTGCCCAGTTGGCAGGGTTGCACATCATTGGTCACCTCGAGGGCTAGGGAGGTAAGGAAGGAGTCTGCTCCTCTGCTGGCATGGGCACCAAGGCACTCCCTGTAGAGTGCAGTCAGTAATTAAGATCTGGACCCAACCAAATGCATGGCGGGGAGGGCCTGTCTGGATTCCAATTGGGTAGGGGATCTCCAGATGCCATTTTGTGGATCCTCTACTCTGTGGGCACCACCTACCAAATGATCAAGGACCACTGCTGGTGAATAGTTCTGTCCCTGGTTCCTGATTCCCTCCCGCTCTGTCATTGCCTAGATCCTTGGTTGCTCTTGCCTGCCTTCCCGCACTTTCCCTCCAAAGATCTGGTTCATGTTCTCTCACCTTGCTTCATTCCGGGTTTGTCTGCACAGTATCTCTGTCTCCTACTGGGGATTCTGTGCAGTTGCTTTCCTGTGCTTTTCACCCAGGAAGGCTGCTTGCTTTGTCTCAAGATGGCCATGCTGCACTGGGCTGGCTGGCAAGGTGCCTGTGATCTCCTTGTTTGCTGTTGTTATTCAGTTTCTTCTTCCATTCAATACTCGATCTAATTGTTCATCCTTCTGTTTGCTACTCAGGATTCTAAGATTGTCATCTGTATCTGTTTCACTTAGTTTCTTGTGTCTTTGGTGTAAGGGAATGTCATGGTATGTCTGATTAAGCCACCATCTTCAAGATTATCCCCATTTTATTCCATTTTATAGATGAATAAGCTGAGGTTTAGTGAAATTAAGTAACTTGCCCCAAATCACATAACTTACAAGTGAGGAAGCCAGAATTTATACTCAGGTTGGCCTGACATCAGAGCTCTTGCTCTTCATAGTTAGGCTGTCATAGCTATAGCAGTTCTATGTTAGCAATAGAATTAACAGATTGAATAAAATAATAATGTGATTGCTGTATTTTTTTGTTTTGTTTTGTTTTGTTTTGTAACTAGGCTTTTGCTCTTGAAGTTATTAAATGTGCTCATGAATTTTGGAAAGCACTACTTATGAAGAAGTGTGATAGAGGGACTATAAATTGGTAAGAATTTGTCTTTTCTATGTATTTTATTATTAATTGGTAATAAACAGCCATATAATATCACTGAGATCTGATTTTTTTAAGGGGAATTTTTTTTTTTTTTTCCATTTAAAAAGTACCTATGAAATTCCTTTTCAGAGGGTATTACTGAATGCTGGGCATTATGATGCTAGGAATTGAGAATAGAGAGTGAAAAACTAGAAATGGTCCTGTTTCTCAAGGGACTGACAAGTAAACAGACGTTTAATTACAATACATTATGATAAGTGCAAAGATGGAGTAAAAAACATTAGTGATTTCCAACATGCAAATATTTGGCTATTTTATCTAACGACCACATCATTTCTTGGTAAGAACAGTAAAACCTTCTTATCCAGCATGGTTGTTAGCTGATTGATTGAGGTGAATCAAGCAATAGTAACATAAATAACACAAACATTTTATTTTAATTTAAAACATTTAAATATACATTTATTCGCCAGTCTTTGGATACAAGTCTAAGACCTTTTCTATGAGTGTGGTTTCACCAATGTAGTTTCACATTATCTTTCTTAATAAAAACCATACACACCATGCATCATCTAGGATTTCCAGTTTCAATTTCACTACTGAACCAGGAGTTCAAAGGTCCTGTAATATGACTTAAAACCCTTGCAGATCGTTCTTATAATCTTTTACAGTTTTCTTAGCTACACATAACATGACACAAAGTGTTTATAGTGATTCACCTTTATTGAGGCCTTTTAGAGCATTCTACTTAGCGGTCATAGAGCAATTCTCGTTCCATACTCCTCTCATTGGTGTACATAATTACTACTTAAAATATGAAATTATAGTCACAACTGATATAAACAGGTTTGGGAACAAAAACAACTCATTCTTGGTAAGCCTAATTGTTGGGGGCAAAAGCACATAGTCATTCTGGAGACTGAGAATATTACCCACCTTCGTTGCCCATTCCCAGAATCAGGAGAAATTCCGTATACTCTTTCAGCAAATACTGATCCAAGGTCTACTGCCAGGTCACGTGCAGTAGATACTAAGTATACTGCTGCGAACAGTTATTAGACTCCCTGTATTCACAGCAGAGGAGCCCTGGTGGTGTAGTGGTTAAGAGCTACGGCAGCTAAACAAAAGTTTGGCAGTTTGAATCCACCAGCCGCTCCTTGGAAACCTTGTGGGGTTTGCCCTCTCAAAGATTGAAGTCTGAGATTTAAGAGAGACATTAAAGACATAATTAGGATAAAGTAATAATATGGAGAAAAGAATTAATCTTAAGAAATCTTTTTATCCAATCCATGGAGAAGGTTCATCTTGTCTACAACATGAATTTATCATGCAAGCTAAAGAAACACTGCCAAATCATTGGTCTTTGCTCCCCTTTTCCTACCTCTTATGAAGATCACCCTCTTTTTGTTAGCATGCTCTTAAAATTTAGGTAATTTTTTAAATTTAAATAAGACAATTTATTAGCAACAAGGCTGGATAGTTAACATATCCTCTAGTCCTGGCTGCCCTTGTAACTGAAAGACTGAGCTATTATTTATGGTCTAGAAATCAGATATTAGTGCAGTGACTCCCTCCAAAAAGAAGGGTTCTCTATCTGAGGGAATATTTGCTAGCTGTTTGCTTTCTTAGTTCCTTTCAGTCATACCTTCTGAAAAGCATATGCTGGTCTCGATGGCACTTGAGTCCCAGGTTGTTTCAGTTACACAGCTAGAGACCATCTCTTTGGTTAGTTTATCTGCTGCCTGATACCCTTATTTCTTGCTGATTCTTATTCTCTTTACTCTGAGGGTAAATTTATTTCTAAACTCTGTAGTTCTTTTGCTGTAGCCTGCTAGGTAATGATAAGGATTATGCTAACAATAAGAGTTGGCATTTTTTGACCTCTATACTGTGTTCCATTTGAAACCACCAGTGTCTCCTCAGGAGAAAGATGTGGCAATCTGCTTCTGTAAAGATTTATGCCTGGGAAACCCTATAAGGTCACTATGCGTTGGAATCAACTTGATGGCAGTGGATTTGGTTTTGATTATACTAATTTTTTTTTTCTTATGTTCCAGACACTGTTCTAAGTGTTCTGTATGTATTATCAACTAATACTCACAAAATCCCTATGTCTTAGCTCTAGTGCTGCTGTAACAGAAGTACCACAAGTGGATGGCTTTAACAAAGAGAAATTTATTTCCTCACAGTAAAGTAGGCTAAAAGTCCAAATTCAGAGCATCAGCTTCAGGGGAAGGCTTTCTCCGTCTGTTGGCTCTGAAGGATGGTCCTTCTCTTCAGACTTCCCCTGGAATAGGAGCTTCTCCACGCAGGAACCCCGGGTCCAAATGACGCGCTCTTCTCTTGGCACTGCTTTCTTGGTGGTGTGAGGTCTCCCTCCTCTCTGCTGGCATCTGTCTTTTATCTCCCAAAAGAAGCTGGCTCAAGACTCAATCCAATCCCGTAGATTGAGTCCTGCCTCCTCAGCACAGTTGCCACCCGTCCCCCCCTCCCCGTTAACATCACAGAGGCAGGATTTATGACACAAAGGAAAATCACATTAGATGACAAAATGTTAGACAATCGCACAGTACGTGGAAATCATGGCTCAGCCAAATTGATACACACATTTTTGGGGAGACACAATTCAATCCCTGTAAGTTATGTATCATGGTTATCTCCATTTTACATTAGGAGTATCAGGCACAGAGAAATTAAGTAACCTGTCATAATGGATGATGGAGCTAAGATTTAAACCCAGGTTCCAGAACCTGTTCCCTTATCAGGTGTATTCTACAGCTTTTTCTACATTAAAAATAATAATAATATTTGTTTTAAGTTAAGAAATTTTAGGATATAAATTTAAGAATACCCATCTAGCTATTATTTTTAAATCTAGTTTGGGTTTATTGTGTACAAGCAGTTTCAGTATTGCTGATCCTTCACTGTAATGCCATTTGTGCTTGTTTTGGTCAGCAAGGTTATATATAGGTCTATGTAACATTTATAAATTTAGAACAAAATATTTTAGTATCTTATAAAAAGAAAAGTAACATTCTTTTTATCAACTATTTTTAATCTCATTTATGATAGGTATATCAGCTTAGTCATCCCTCCATTAAGTGATTCTGCTTTTTCTCTTGTAGGCTATCATCAGAGTTTGAGAGCTAAATAAACCTTAGAGATCATGAACTACATGGTTCAAAATTATATTCCCAGCATCTAAAAAAATACCTGGCACATAGTATAAGAATAATTTCGTAATCAATAAATAAGCCTAACTAGATAGTAGACAGTTGTTAACTTTGGTAAAAGGACGGACAGCACTCAGTTTAGGGGAAGTCAGCACAATCTGATCAAGGCAAAGCCATAGAAGCTTCCTAGACACGTCCAAACACCTTGAGGGACTGAGTTACTGGGGCCGAGTGTTGGGGACCATTGTCTTGGACCTCTAGGTCAGGTGGCATAAAACAATTGTCATGGATTGAATTATGTACCCCCAAAATACGTGTCAGCTTGGTTAGGCCATGATTCCCAGTATCGTGTGGTTGTCCTCCATTTTGTGATTGTAATGTTATGTTGAGGTTAGGGTGGGATTGTAACACCACCCTTACGCAGGTCACCTCCCTGATCCAAAGTAAGGGGAGTTTCCTTGGGGTATGGCCTGTACCACGTTTTATCTCTCAAAAGAGATAAAAGGAAAGGGAAGCAAGCAGAGAGTTGGGGAGCTCATACCACCAAGAAAGCAGCACCAGGAGCAGAGCTCATCCTTTGGACACGGGGTCCCTGCACCTGAGAAGCTCCTCAACCAAGGGAGGATTGAAGTCAAGGACCTTCCTCCAGAGCCGACTGAGAGAGAAAGCCTTCCTCTGGAGCTGACACCCTGAATTTGGACTTACAACCTTCTAGGCTGTGAGAAAATAAATTTCTCTTTGTTAAAGCCATCTTCTTGAAATACTTCTGTTATGGCAGCACTACATAACTAAGACAACAGTTCATAAAGAAAATGTTCTGCATCCTATTTTGATGAGTATCATCTGGGGTTTTAAAAGCTTCTAGCAGCCATCTAAAATACATCTATTGGTCCCGTCATGTTCAGAGCAAAAGAGAATGAAGAAAACCAAAGACGCAAGGAAAATATCAGTCCGGAGGACTAATGAATCACATGAACCACACACAGCCTCCACCAGCATGAGCCAAGGAGAAGTAGATGGTACCCAGCTATCAACACTGACCACTCTGACAGGGATCACAATAGAGGGTTCTGGACAGAGTGGGAGAAAAATGTAGAACAAAATTCAAATTCACCAAAAAAAAAAAAAAAAAGACCAGACTTACTGGTCTGACGGAGACTGGAGGGACCCCCGAAACCATGACCCCTGGACACGTTGCTAACTCAGAACTGAAGCCATTCCCAAAGTCCACCTTTCAGCCAAGGATTAGACAAACCTATAAAACAAACAGTAACACATGTGAGGCACGCACTGCTTAGTTCAGTGAAGGATAGGAGACCTGATGGGCAACACCTGCACAAGAGCAAAGACAAGGCAGGAAAGGACAGGAAACCTGGACAAATGGACATGGGGAACCCAGGGTTTAAAGGGAAAGGGGAGAGTACTGATACATTGCGGGAATTGCAACCAAAGTCACAAAACAATTTGTGTTAAATTTTCGAATGAGAAACTAATTTGCACTGTAAAAGTTCACCTAAAACCCAGTAAAATAAATAAAAATGATTTTTAAATAATCAATTGTACATGAGATCCAATTCAGAGAAAATTAAAATGCCTTTAATTATACTTTCAAACATTGAAGGTACAAATCAGTTCGTTAAATCCCAGGGAAAGGGTGTATTTGGTTTTTTGTGTTTCATAATCATGCTAATAATTTGTCCAAGGTGAAAAATAACAAAACCATTTGGCTTTTCTAGGTTTCCACTAGTTACTTGTCAAGATATTTTATTGGAGATGTTAAAAAAAAAAAAAAACCTTTTCAGTGTTTTTAAAATTTACAGTGCTCATTTCAATATTCTCACTTTTCTAATATCCGTGTTGATGTTTTTGCTTTGTAGGCACAGAGGATTACATTTGAAATAAGGTTATCAGATTAGCAGCTAAAAATGCAGGACACCCAGCTAAATTTGAATTTCAGGACAATTTTTTAAATATAAACATGTCTCATGCAATATTTAGGACTAAAAAAATAATTTATTGTTTATCTGAAATTCGAATTCGACTAGATATTCTGTATTGTATCTGGCAATGCTACTTATAGAAGGCCTCCCTACTCTCTCATCATCATTTCCCCAGAATTTCCAAGGAATGTTTTACTTTGGTTTAGGTTTTAGTGTTAAAGTCACTGTATATACCATATTTAGGATATATTTCATGCTTTTCTCAGAGAACTAGCATTTGAGACTTGCCTAGTTCTTTTTAAATATATTTTTTGACTTTTATTAAGGAAACGTCTAACTTATAATGCTCTGTATTTTTTTAAATTTTTAGGTTTCTTAAACATGGGTTGTGAAAGACACTATCAAAAGTTATAAAGATGATAATGCCAACTTTCATCAGATTTTATTGATGCTGAAAAATGAAAGTAAACCCCGTATTTTGAGTCTGCATCCAAACCAAAAAAAACCAAATCCAGTGCCATTGAGTCAATTCTGACTCATAGTGACCCTATAGGACAGAGTAGAACTGCCCCATAGAGTTTCCAAGGAGCGCCTGGCGGATTGGAACAGCCGACCCTTTGGTTAGCAGCCACAGCACTTAACCACTGTGCCACCAGGGTTTCCATAGAAACGAAATAATTGCTTACCATAATTACTGTATACACAATGTTTAATTACAAATATAGTTAAAATGACCAATAACTAGAGATATTTTTATCATAGATATCACAACATTTTTTACAAATCCATTATGAAAATAAATTTGGTAATGTATATTAGATTCACTTGGGGGAATATGTGTGCGTGCTTGTGCATGTGTGTTTCGCCTGTATTTATCTTCTTTAGGGATCTGCTAATTACTTTTCTAAAAAATCATTTGACTTGAACTTTCTTAGCCACTATCTCTTTTATCTTAATCTGCTGGTTTCTTTGATGAAATGGAAAAAAAAATCAGTCTTACATGTTTGGGAGGAATGATGCCTTTGCTTTCGTCCAGGAGGCAGGAACTATGTAATGGGTGGCACGCTGTGGAGATAAAAGGAAGGCATTTGATTTTATTGAGCTTTTACTAATCGGAAGGAACTGCTATTCTTGCGCTTGCTGAATTTCCCTGCTTTTAAGAAAACACAAAATTTTCATTTTCAAATTATCTTTTCACCACTTTTAGTTCTAGTCTCCCACAGCTGTCTGAGAAAGAGATCCTGCAGTATTTTTCAGTGGCCAACTCCAGTGTTCATCACTTCACTTTGCCAGAAAATTCGTCCTTATAGCCGTCATTCTGTGTGTTAAATTCGATTCCTTTTTTCTTCAATAAAGATGAAGTTGTAATTGTAATACTGCATTTTTATATATACCTGGTGATTCTTAGGAGTTGTATAATATTAAAATTTTTTGTTTTCACTTCTGGAGAATGCAGTCTGTGGAGCACTGTATATTTGCAGCCTTGTCAGAAAGAATGTCCTTGTTTATATTCTTTCAGTTCCTTGTTTACTGGCTGGAATTATGCAGTCAATGCAGAGTATTTGAAGTTGGTTTTCTTTTTTGGTACTTGCTCCTATTTTATCCTGTTTAATAATAACATTCTCTTTTCCTCTCCAGCACAAACGTGCAGGTGTGTGATAGCCCTTTCCGTTGCACTGAAGAGGAAGCAAGATCATTGGTTGAGTTGGTAAGGAGTAAATGGCCAAGGCATCCTTTAACCTTAAAAATATCATGGAGAAGTCTAGCAGAGGTTCTGAAAATCTAGCAGTGAAATGTAGCAAGTCTTTTTGGGAAGCATGAAGTTAAAAATGTAACGTTGAAGTCTATTTTTTTTAATCTAAGGAATTTGAATCAAAAACCTTACACTGTTTAGTTGAATCTTTTTTATTTTATTTTATTTTGGAAAACACAATAACAGTTTAATTTTTTTATTAGGCTATTTTTCTTAACATCACTAAATCATTTTTGTTTATATGCATTAGCTCTCCTCAGTACTGTTGTGTTCCCATGAATTATCTGCCATCTAGATCTGAAGTCAGACAGACTGTTGGTACGAATGCATTTTGGCTCAAGAAAAATGAAATGCATAAGGCTTTTTCTTTTTTTTCCTATTTACAAATTTTTTTGTCTCATTTAGTTTGGCCATCATTTTGTTAAATTGTAAATCACAAGCTCTGCTTGGATTTTTACATGTCTTAGGAAAATTTAAATGGGGGGGGTACTATTTAAATCACCCTTTGTGATAATGCTGGTCAGTTCAGACCCCAGCTGCCAGCCATTAATCTCTCATCCCCCTTCACTTACTCCTCCTACAGTCTGCATTTTTCATGTGTTTGAAATATATCATCATTTAAAAAATTTGTATGCCAAACACTTAGGCTCATCAAAAGATTTCACCAAAAGATGAAAAGAGAACATACAGACTGGTTAAAAAAAAAAAATGTGGCTATGACATATCCATCAAGGATCTAATCTCTAAAATCTATAAAATACTTCAACATGTCAACAAGGAAAAGACAAATAATCCAGTTAAAAACTGAACAAAGGATATGAAAAGACACTTCACCAAAGAAGATATTCAGGTGGCTAACAGACATATGAGGAAATGCTTGCAATCACTAGCCATTAGAGAAATTCAAATTAAAGCTACAGTGAGATACCATCTCACCCTGACATTATTGATACTAATCAAAAAAACAGAAAATAATAAATATTGGAAAGGTTGCAGACAGATCGGAACTCTTATGCACTGCTGATGGGAGTGCAAAATGGTACAACCATTATGGAAAATGATATGGCGCCTCCTTAAAAAGCTAGAGGTATAAATACCATATGATCCAACAATCCCAATCCTAGGAATGTTCTAGAGAAATAGGAGCCATTGTAGAAATAGACATATGCACACCCATGTTAACTGCAGCACTATCCACAATAGCAAAAAGATGGAAACAACCTAACTGCCCATCAGCAGATGAATGGCTAAACAAATCATGGGACATGTACACAATGGAATATTATGCAATAAAAAAGAACAATGATGAATCTGGGAAACATCTTGCAACATGGATGAATCTGGAGGATATTATGCTGAGTGAAATAAAAAACCAAAAACACCAAACCCATTGCCGTTGAGTCAATTCTGACCCATAGAAGCCCTATGGGGCAGAGCAGAATTGCCCCATAAGGTTTCCAAGGAGTGGCTGGTGGATTTGAACTGCCGTCCTTTTGGTTAGCAGCCGTATCACTTAAGTCAGTCACAAAAGAACAAACACTGTATGAAATCACGATTATAAAAACTCAAGAAAAGATTTACACACAGGAAAAAAAAAATTGATGGTTAAAAAGGTGGGAAGGGAGGGGGAGAACAAATCATTAAATAGATACTGGACAAGTGTCAACTCTGGTGATGGGAAAGACAACACACAATACAGGGGAAGTCAACACAACTTGGCCAAGGCAAAGTTATGGAAGTTTCCTAGACATGCAGATTACCTTGAGGGACAGAGTTTCTGTGGCTGAGGACTGGGAACCATGATCTTGGGGGACATTCTAGGTCAATTGGCATAACATTGTTCATAAAAGAAAATGTTTTACATCCTACTTTGGTGAGTATTATCTGGGGTCTTAAAAGCTTACGTGGGCCGTCTAAGATACATCTATTGGTCCCATCCCATCCAGAGCAAAGGAGAATGAAGAAAACCAAAGATGCAAGGAATATATTAGCCCACAGGACTAAAGGACCACATGAACCATAACCTCCACCAGCCTGAGCCCAGAAGAAATAGATGGTGCCCAGCTACCACCACCCACAGCTCTGACAGGGATCACAATATAGAGTCCTCGACTAGACCGAAATAAGAATGTACAAAAAAATTCAGATTCACACAAAAAGACCAGACTTACTAGCCTGACAGAGACTGGACACACCCCCCAGACTACAGCCCCTGGATACCCTGTTCATTCAGAAGTGAAACCACTCCCAAAACCCACTTTTCAGAAAAGGATTGGACAGGACCGTAAAACAAACAATAACACATGTGAGGAATGTACTTCTTAGTTAAATCAAGTATATGAGACCAAATGGGCAAGTCAAGCCCAAAAGCAAGGCAGGAAGGCGCAAGAAAACTGGACGAGTGGACATGGGAAACCTGGAGTGGAGAGGGCAAGAGTGCTATCACATAACAGGAACTGCAGCTGATGTCACAAAACAATATGTGTATAAATTTTTTCGATTGAGAAGCTAACTTAAGCTGTAAACTTTTACCTAAAGCACAATAAAACTAAAAAAAAAAATTTGTACGCTCGAAGATAGATTTAAGAATCTCTTTTCTTAAATAATGATATTTAAGAATACCATTTACCCATTGAAAGAAACTGGAAAATATGACCCATATTGAGGATAAAAATCCAAACCAACTATAACTGACACAGATGTTAGGGTTAGTAAAAAAAAAAGGGGGGGGGGGAGGGGAAAACAATTATTATAACTATATTCTGTATGTTCAAAAAGTTATGTACAAACATGGAAGGCATTTAAAAAGACTGAAATCAAACTTCTAACATTAAAACTACAAGGTACGAGATGGAACATACGCTGTATGGGATTAATAACATTGGAGAAAAACAAGATGATGAACTTGAATACATAGCAATAGAAGCTGCAAAATGAAATACAGAGAGAATTAAAAAAAAAAAAAAAATGAAGATAGCATCAAGGAGTTGTGGGCTTCAGACAGCCCTAGTGTACATGTAATTGAAGTCCCTGAAGCAGAAGAGTGGAGGGAAAGGGTGAGAAAAAAATAATTAAAGAAATAAGGGTCAAATTTAATGAAAACTATAAACTCATAGCTCCTGAAGTCCAAGTTAACCACAAGCACAGAAAACATGAAGAGAACAACACTGAAGTGCATCATAATCAAATCGCTGAAAACCAGTGATTAACAGAACATTATTCAAAGCAAACAGAGAAAAAAGACACTTAAAATACAGAGAAACAAAGATGGCAACAGATCTCTTGTCAAAAACAATGCAGGCAAGAAAGCAGTAGAGCAATATCTTGAAAGAAAAAAAAAATGTTAACCTAAAATGCTAGACTATACTCAGAAAAAAATATTTTTCAAAAGTGAAGGCAAAAGAATTCATACCGGCATGTTCACACTGCAAGAATCCCAATTCTCTACAAACTTCTAATTGAAATTGAGGGAGTACTTGCCATCTCATTTTACAAGGCCAGCATTACCTTGATACCAAAACCTACAAAGACATTGCAAGAAAAGAAAACGCAGACCAATACCCTTCACAGACATTGATGCAAAAATTCTAAACAAAATTTTAGCAATTTGAATAAAAAAAAAAAAAAAAAAAACCATTGCCGTTGAGTTAATTTCAACTCATAGTGACCCTATAGGACAGGGTAGAACTGCCCCATAGAGTTTCAGAGGAGCATCTGGTAGATTCAAACTACCAACCTTTTGGTTAGCAGATGTAGCTCTTAACCACTATGCCACCAGGGTTTCCATAATAGCAATATGTAAAAAAGGGTAATACATCAGGACCAAGTAGTGCTTAGCCAGGAATGCAGAGCTTGGTATAACACTAAAAAATCAATCAGTGTAACTCACCATTGTTAATAAAATAAATGAATAATCCAACATCCATGAAAATCTTTGGATCACTACGTAAGATTGTCCTATTCACTTGCTTTGGACATGTCACCCGTAGGGATAAATCGGTAGAGGAGGTCATTATGTCTGGTGAAGTGCACAGCCAGCAAGATCATGGCTAGGCATAGACCCCCGGTAAGATGGCTTGGCCCAGTAGCTGCAGCAATGGCCTCGAACATGCTAACAGTTGTGAGAATGACGCACGAGCAGGCAATGATGAAAGTCATAAGGTCTCTAATGAGTTGGAGTCTATGCGATGGCAGCTAACAACAAAATTCCTTTCTAAAGACTAAGCATAGAAGGTATGGAAGGTGTTTTTTTCAACCTGGTAATTGTCATCCATAAAAAATCAGCAGTTAACATCATTACTTACTGATGAAAGCCTGAATATTTTCCCCTGTGGATCAGGAACAATACAAGGAGATTCACTCCCGCTACTTTTGTTCAACACTGTACTGAAGGATCTAGCCAAAAGAAAAAACATTCAGATTATAAAGCAAGAATTATAATTGCTTTTATTTGCACGTGACATGAATGCCTATGTAGAAAATCCAATAAAATCTACCTGAAAGCTGCTAAAACTAATAAGTAAATTTAGCAGATTTCTAGGATATATAAAAATATATATACAGCAGGCAATTATATTTTTATATATTAGCAACAAACAGTTGAAAACTGAAATTTAAAATAAATTACTTATAATGACATCAGAAATATGAAGCACTTGGGGATAAATCTGACAAAAAATATGAAACACTTGTGCCTCAAAACTATAAAACTTTGCCAAGAGAACTAAATAAATATAGAGACATACCATGCTCAGAGGCACAAAACTCAACTTTTGTTTTGATAGCACTTCTCCATAAATTGAACTATTGATTCAATGCAGTATCAGTCACATTGCATTAGACATTTTGGTAGAAGTTAATAAACTGATTCTAAAATTTACATGGAGATGCTATAGAAACTGGAATAGATTAAACAACTTTGGTAAAGAACAAAGTTGGAGTGGTAACTCTTCCTGATTTTAAGACTTTTTATAAAACTACTGTAATTAAGAATGTGGCATCAGGATTGATGGAAGACTCACTAACAACCTGCAATACGCAGATGGCACAACCTTGCTTGCTGAAAGTGAGGAGGACTTGAATTACTTACTGATGAAGATCAAAGAGTACAGCTTTCAGTATGGATTACACCTCAATATAAAGAAAGCAAAAATACAACTGGACCAATAAGCAACACCATGATAAATGGAGAAAATAATTGAAGTTGTCAAGAATTTCATTTTACTTGGATCCACAGTTAACACCCATGGAAGCAACAGTCAAGAAACCAGACAATGTATTGCATTGGAAATATCTGCTACAAAAGACCTCTTTAAAGTGTTAAAAAGCAAAGATGTCACTTTAAGGACTGAGATGCGCCTGACCCAAGCTATGGTATTTTCAGTAGCCTCACGTGCATGCAAAAGCTGGATGTTGAATAAGGAGGAACAAAGAATTGATGCCTTTGATTTATGGTGTAGGAGAAGAATATTGGATATAAGATGGACTGACGGAAAAATGAACAAGTTTGTCTTGGAAAAAATACAGCCAGAGTGCTTCTTGGAAGCAAGGATGGCGAAACTTGGTCTTATGTACTTTGCACATGTTATCAGGAAGGACCAGTCCCTGGAGAAGGATATCATGCTTGGTAAAGTAGAGGGTCAGCAAAAAAGGGGAAGACCCTCAATGAGATGGATTGACACAATGCCTGCAACCATGGACTCAAACACAGCAATGATTGTGAGGATGGCACAGGAAGGGGCAATATTTCGTTCTGTTGTACATAGGGTCACTATGAGTCGGAACCTAAAATCTAAAATTATAAACCTTTTTGACCTTAGGTTAGACAAAGATTTTTTTTTTTTTAGCTATAACACCAAAAGCATGATCTACCAAAAAATAAAGACAAATTAGACTTCATCAAAATTAAAAATTTGTGTTCTGCAAAACACACTCTTAAAAGAATGAAAAGACAACCTACATATTGTAAGAAAATACTTAGAAATCATATATCTGATAAAAAGGACTTGTATCCAGCATGTAAGGTCCCTGGGTGGCGCAAACGGTTTATGCTCAGCTACTGACCTGAAGGTTGGCAATTCATACCCACTCAGTGGCCCTGCAGAAGAAAGGCCTGGTGATCTCCTTTTGTAAAGATTACACCCAAGAAAACACTATGGTCCATTTCTACTCTGTAACACATGGGGTCGCCGTGAGTCAGAATCAACTCAGTGGCAACAGGTTTGGTTTTGTTTGTATCCAGCATATATAAGAACTCTGAAAACTCAATGGTAAGAAAACAAAACACCCAGTTTAAAAAAGTGGGCAAAATATTTTAACAGCCTCTTCACCGAAGATGTACTGATGGCAAAAAAGAACATGAGATGATGTTGAACTTCATTAGTTGTTAGGTAAATGCAGTTTAAAACCATAATGGCGTGCCAGTCCAAAGCCGCTGCCGTTGAGTGGATTCTGACTCAGAGCAACTCTACACGGCTATTAAGACGTCTGAAGCTTCAAGGCTTGACGATATCCATTGTGGCAGTGATGTGGAAGAACTGGAACTCTCGTACACTGCTGTTTGGAATGCAAAATGGTACAACCACTTTGGAAAGAGCTTGACAGTTTCTTGAGAAGTTCAACATATGATTCATCTCTTAGATATTTACCCAAGAGAAATAGAAATATATGCCCATACAAAAACTAGTACAAAAATGTTTGTAGCAGCTTAATTTGTAATAGACAAAGAACTGGAAACAATCCAAATGTTCATCAACAGATGAACAGATAAACAACTTGTGGCATATCCATTCAAGGGTATACTACTCAGCAATAAAAATAAATGAACTATTGATACAGTACTACAGCATGGGTGAATCTCAAAATAATTATATTGAGTGATAAAAGCCAGTCTTATTACACATATGTCATATCATAAATTTATATAAGATTTTAGGAAATGCAAACTAATATATAGTGACACAAAATAGATTAGTGGTTGCAGGATTTAGGAGAGAACCAGGGAGGAAAAGGGAAGAAAGAATTGTAAATGGGCAGGAAAAAACTTTTGGGGATGGTGGTGGATATGCTTATAATCTTGACTGTGATGATAGTTTCATAAGTGTATATATGTTAAAGCTTATTAAGTTGTATAACTTAAACATGTGCAGTTTGTTGTCAACTAGCCATCTTTGGCTTGTAACTCCTATCTCTGCCTCTATCATGGCACATAGTCATCTTCCCTCTGTGTCTCCGTGTCTCTTCTCTTTGATAAGGACACTTTATATTGAATTAGGACCTACCCTACTTCAGTATGACCTCAGGTTAACTGTTAACATCTTCAGAGGCCCTGTTTCCAAACAAGGTCACACATGTTCACAGTCACCAGGGATTAGGACTTCAACACTTTTTTTTGAGGGGTGGGGGAGTGGGGAGAGGGACACAGTTCAATCCGTAACAGTTAGATAATTGGAAGAGTTAACCTTACTAAATTAACGCATTCTAGACATATAAGAATTAGTCCTAAGTTCAGAGCCTTAAGCAGGACGGAAGAAAGGAAGAAGGGCAAACAAAGAGAAGGAAAGACAGAGGGAGAATATTTCCGTAATGTAATAACTTATTCCAATACTTAACCACTCTTTCCAGCTATGAAAATTTTTCCTCACAATTCTCCCACATGCTTCTGTTTATGCAGTTTCCTTGTGTTCTGCTCACTGAGGAAACTGAAAACCTCTAGGCTCCATGCAGAGTTAGGGGAGTTTCAATTAGGTAGTTTGTAAGGTTCTCTAATATTTGGTGACTACGATCATTTTACTGAAAATATAATGGAAATTTGTGAGGTTCCATACACAAACTCAAGGCATGTAGGACAGAGAAAGAATCACTTTCTTGCTTAAGGAATTACCAGGCCTGCCTCCGGCCCTCCATACACAGCCTAGCAGCCCCAGAGGTTTAAAATTCATAGAATCTGGGATTCAGGCCAAGGAGAGTAACTACGCTACACTCATGCTCAGCTGCAGGGGCCCAGCCCCATGAATCTCTGAACCTCTAGATGTAGTAGTAATGGGAGAAGCTCCAAAAAACTAAAGACCTCCTGGGATGTGCATTTTCACCATACTTCTGAAATAGGGAGGCTAGAATGCCTCCCAGACAAGTCTCAGCAGCCTCAGTCTGTCTTTGTTTTTGCCATCAAAATCTTTCCTTATTTTCTGACAATGGAAATGTAATGATCGTGACCTCTCTGTGTGAGAGTTGGGATCAGAGCACTTTTAAGTGGCAGTCTGTGCATTTCTTTGTTCTTCCATTTTTTAATAAGTAAGTATTATATTTGTCATCATGTTTAAGAATCAGGAAATCATTGATAGTAGGTGAAATGTTAAATAGGTGATATGTGTATGATGAACCCATTGCTATTCTTGTTGTTTTCAAATTTAAATGTTGGTCTGTCTTTTGTCATGCCTTAATACGGAAAAATATCCTCAAAATTGCTCCCAAGCTTTAATAGCCATTATCTCTGAGTGTTGGACTTTCCCATGATATTTATCTTTTTTTTTATACAAGGCTTTGTATGTTCTGAATATGTTCTACCAATCAAGAAATACATTTTAAGAATGAAGAAATAGAAACATTTTGAAAATTGTAAAAAAAAAATAATAAAATGATAAGTGTTTTAGATAGAGTAGCTTGCCTATGTCTTTTCTGTAATTCTTTTTGTTAATTAGAAGCTGCTCAAATATTCTATTTTTATACACCATCCATTTTCTTCCTCTGAAATGTTTGGCAGCTCAAGCAAAAAGCAGCTGCTAATTTTAAACAGGAAGGCTAAACAGCTAACTTTACAGGAAACTTTGTCATCGGTGTCCTACACAATTTAAAGAGATGATAATAATTTCAAAAAATAAGCTACTGTATTTTATAGTCAGTTTAGAAAAATAGAGCCATCAAACTCCAAAGACTTAATCCTGATGAATATAATTTTTATGTCAAATTTTACTGTCACATCCAGATTTAAGTCTTAACAGGAACTAAATTGAGTTTTTCTTCTTTTTTGAAGTACTTGGAAAATCTCAATGATGTGTTATATAATATTGCACAATATTGTTACATAATCATATCATCCTTTTCTATGACATAAAGAAAATAGAACAATGCACATTTTATCACTCTTAAAATAGAAGGGGGAGAACAGCAAGGAGTACATAGCAAAGTGTGTATAAGTTTTTGTATGAGAGACTGACTTGATTTGTAAACTTTCAGTTAAAGCACAATAAATTTCTAAAAAAGAGAAAATTACTTTAAATCATTTATTATTTATCCATCACCGTCAAGTTGATTCTGACTCATAGCAACCCTATTGGACAAAGTAGAGCTGCCCCATAGGGTTTCCAAGGATGTAATTTTGACAGAAGCAGACTGCCACATCTTTCTCCATGGAGCAGTTGATGGATTCAAACAACGGACCTTTTGGTTAGCAGCCGAACATTTAACCGCTGTGCCCCCAGGGCTCCTTATTTATAATTTGGGGGATATGCTAAATCCACCAGCCACTCCTTGGAAACCCTATGGGGCAGTTCTACTCTGTCCTATAGAGTTGGTATGAGTCGGAGTTGACTCAACGGCTGTGAGTTCGGTTGTTTTTATTATTTTAATATCACTAAAATTTACATTTTTCTTCTTGCTAAGTCATTCTTATGCAGTATCACCTTTAGACCTAAGCAAGGAGGGCCTCTGCTTTGGGTTCTGCTTTTTTAGAAGGTCCTGGATTTGCCCACGTTAAGTCACACCCCTCCACAGAAGTCAGGAAGACTGAGGGCCCAAAGTTATGGACTGATCAGGAGCCCATGCTCCCTTTTCGACCATAGTCTGGCTGCCCAAGACCCTGAAATTCTTTGCTCAGACAGCTTCAAGCCTGTTTCCAGGTCCTGCATGGGGATCTCCCCAGGTGCACCCTCTTGAGTGTGTGGACTATGTGCTCACAGTTACTTCTGTCAAGGCCTTTGGTGGTCTTTTGGAGGTACAGGGTAGATAGACGTTGGATGCATGGGCTGTGCTTCCCCCCCGCCCCTCATGTGCAGATGAGGCCCTGACGATGCAGAATGTAGCCTAAGGTAGGAAGATAAGTAGGGACAGGACAATGGCCACCTGCCTCTTTTCCTAACTCTGCCACATTCTGACATATGTCTCAAGGTGTCCAGAATTCTACATGAGAACTAGTTCACTGCAAAGATCATAGGACGGAACATATTTTATGTTCTGTTGATCACTTTGTTTAATACCAAAAACTAGTTACCGATGAGTGATGCAAACAATGGAGACTCCATGTGTTTCAGAAGTAGAACTGTGCTCCATTGGGCTTTCAATGGATGTGATCGTTTAGAAGTAGATGGCCAGGCCTTTCTTCCAAGGTACCTCTGGGTAGGTTTGAAATGCCCACCTTTTGGTTAGTAGCCAGGTGTTTAACCATTTGTACCACCCAGGGACTCCTATCATTTTGTTAGCTTGATTTATAACACTATTTAGTTGTATGGTATATGTTCCTCTATTTTTACCTTTGCCCCAAACCTTACAGATGTTAGAAGTGGGTCTTTCCTCTTTTAAGGGTACGCAAGTTCAGAGACTTAAAAGTTGATTATTAAGTTTGAAATTGGAAAAGTCTGCTATGAAAGCAGGGGTAGTGGTTATCATGAGAGGGGAAGAGTCTTGACAGGAGGAGTCTGGTGTGTTCCAGTTTTTTACTTGGGTGATTAACCATATGGATGTTCACTCTTAATTATTCTTTAAATGTATAGACTTTTGCACTTTATGGATAATGGATCTTCCAATAAAATGTTAAAAGAAAAAAAAAAACTTTAGAAAGTACTGTCATTCTTAATTAAGGAAAAAAATTTAAATTTCAGAAAAACCTTCCTTTTAAACTTATCTACCATAGATTATATTACATCCATTCTAAGGTCTTGACTTAGACATCGAAATAAACAGAAATTAATTTAAAGGTTCCAGAAGACAGCTAAATAAGTTATATAACGCGTGTGTGTGTTGGCGCACATACGTGTGTGTGTGATTTTCTCAGAGATCTCAGGCAAGGAAGCATTTGAAAGAAAGCCTCTCTCTCTTCTCTTCACATTCTCAGCAATAAGGCCTAAAGTATTTCCCATGGGTTAATGAGAAAAACATTTTCAAACATGCTTTCAATTTTTTTTAATTAAAATTTCATTTAAGATGTTTTTAATTTATTAATAACTAAAAGGTCTTCAGTATTTCCCATGGATTAATGAGAGAAGGTATTTTAATGCATGTTTTTTACATTTGACTAAATCTGACTTCTTAACTGAAAGAATGAGCAATGATAATCAATAGGCAAAAAGGGATAATTGCTTTTTCAAGTTGGAGAGCCATTGTGTATAAACTTTGTTCTATAATTTCATGAAAAAAAAACTTCTGGATACAGTTTCCACATATTCATTATAAGAAGAGATCCTTTCTCTGTTCTTATCTTTCAGGTTCCAACTTCATTGAATAAAGAAAATGATGAAGAAGGTATGGTATATTTTGATACTTAAAGAGCAAAGTGTATTAATTTGCTCATAACAGTAAAAAAAGGAACCAAAAATAAATAGACTAAATTAATTTCAGGAAATAAGTGGGAGGACATTTATTACTTTTAGTCTAGGAAAATGGTTTGATTATGCAGTGACTTTTTTTGATGAAGTACCAAGAGGTTCCAACTGGTTCTGATAAATCTGAAAAGAGTCCAATTATCTGAATCTGGGAAATTTTATTATCACCCATGATTTTAATGAGCCATTCATTTTAACTGAGGATTTAAAAAAAAAAATCTTTAGCAGGCTTAAAAATGCTTTCCATATTTTTTGTTATCATTATTTGAAGCTGTTTTGAGAAATAAGTAAAAATGTTCTGTGGTAAAAATTTCAAAATACAAGCATATTCTCGTATCACTTTTCTTTCAAAATATTGCAAGTCTTTTGGCCTTTTGTTTTAATGTAAAATATTAGAAGAATATTCAGTGTGCAAATTTGTAGGAAAAATGAGAAATATTTATTTGCTGAGTCAAGTTGTAAAATGTTTAGAAAAGGAGCAAATCCACAGACATGATTTTATGGAACAGCAAGCTGTATTCCTTACATGGTACTCTAACAGATTGTTTCTCTGAAGTACTATTCTATTTGGGGTATTTGACAGGCAGTCAAATTTTATACTACAGCTTTTCTAGACCTGTCATGCTATAGCTAGGGTACTAACTTCAGTATTGCTCAGTACGGACTTAAAAAAAAAAAAAAAAAATTGCCATCAAGTCAATTCCAACTCATAGTGACCCTATAGGGCAGAGTACAACTGCCCCATAGGGTTTCCAAGGAACTCCTGGTGGATTTGAACTGTCGACCTTTTGGTTAGCAGCTGAGCTCTTAACCACTACACCACCAGGGCTCCAGTAGGGACTACAATGACCTGGAAAGATGTATGGAATCAAGGTGGAAGATTCTGAAATTTTTAATGTAGTTTTATGTAAGGCTTGAGCCAAATGAGAAAACTTAGGGAAATAGCTTTAAATAGAGCAATGTCAAATATTAAGTTCGTGACTGTTTTTATCTGCCTAAATGCGTGCTGAAGGTCTAAATGAAATTTGTCTTATCCCTCCCTTCCTTGGTCCTTCTTCCTCTTCTCCCCTTCCCTAATACCTTCCTCTTCCATTTTAAACACAGAGCAAGTGTGGCACTTCCTTGACAAGTGATTGAGACATTTCAAATCCTGCGATCAAGACTCCAATCGTCCTGTTCCCCTAAGTGTTAGAGACAGGCAGGCATTTGCTGACTTCCTGTTGAAACTTCTTTTTTTCCCCCACATTTCTTGAAATATGTAGTATGTAAATAAACATTGAAATTTTTTAATTAGTCTCCTTTGGATATTTATTGGTATGGAAAGAAGATTTGGTTTAATTTCATAGTAGAAATTTAGAAGCACTGAGTTTCGACCAGTTCTCATTTCTATACCTAAAGGAACCCAATGATTTTTTATTACCTTCTATCTTGATAGCTTAATGTAAAAATTATTAGTAAGTTAATATGGTTTTTGTAGATACTATTGTTCTTACTTTCATTCCAGATTATCTGTATGCTGGTGGAGGCTTCATTTAGCCAGCCTCTGTCTCTCCTATTAGGGCCTGTGCAAATGTGTTTATATTTATTAAAGCTCTTTCCTGTAATTTATGATATTGCAGGCCCTAAACTCGCTTTGATTCTCATCTGGTTCTCTTAATTTCAGTTCTCATCTCTTGAACTCCCAAATATACATAAGAAACCCAGGTCTCTGTCCTAGGTTCTGCCTATTGGACATCTCTTTAAATGCCTTTGACCTCTCTTTCTAAAACTGAACTCATTATTTTGCCTTACATAGCTGCTCCTCTTTCCTTGTGCCTTTTTATGAAGAATTGAATTAACATTCTGTTAGGCCCCTATTTGAAACCTTGAAATTATAGTATTCGTGAAGATCATTGCAATGTTTAACTGCTCACTTCAGTTCATTACAGCCCATACCATGCTGGTTTTTTCTGTTACTTCATATGAATTCTTGTAACAGCTTCCTATCTGTTCTCCATGCTTCTCAGATCCAGCCCTCCGACCTCATCCCCGTTTCTCTAGCTCAGTGATGACTTCTCTTTTCTCCAAACCGAGTGGTTGTGCTGCCTGCAGCTTTTCTCCTTCCATCCTATCCTGCACATTTCCAAACAATAGTTTACCTAAAACATAGGTCATGTCTTTTTTTTTTCTTGCATAAAATGCCTTCACTGGCTTCACCTATTCTTGAGAATGAAAATCAGGCTGTACTTTAGCCCGCACTTCTCATTTCCTCAGGAGTTCCACGCCCCCCCCCCCCCCCCCGCCTCCCCCCGGCCCTGTCGTGCTACTTACTCTTCAGGCGCATCTGTACTTTCACACTCCCGGCACTGTGCTGCTGTTCTCGTCACTTCTCTTCATGTCTTTTCCTCTCCTTTTTCTTTCTATTATTATGGTCAACACTTTGCATTTGCACAGTATGTTTTGAGATAATAATAGCACTGTTATGATAATAATCGTTACCATTTACTGTGCTTCTGTTGTGTATCAGGCACTGTTAGGTGTTTTACATTCATATGCCCTGTCAGGTGGATATTGCCCACTTAATACTTAAGGGTTTGAGAAGTTCTATAACCTGCTCAAGGTCACACAGCTAGTAAGTTTCAGAGCCAGAATTAGAACTCATCACTATCTGGCTCTAAATCCTATGGTTTTTGCACTATGCATGCTGCGTCTCACAAACAGCTACCTTGTGATGTAGCCAAAGCTCAGGGCATCCCAATTTTAGAGAAGAGGAAACAGACACATAGAGTTTAAGTGATTAGCCCAAGGGTAATATAGCAATGTTCACTCGAGGTGTCTTTGGCAATGTGTGAACCTCTTTGAAGAATTTGAAAGGGTATAATGGGAAAATATATTATTTTTAATTTTATATAATTTTATAGATATATTGATTTTTTAAATTGTGAAAATAATATAACCTATAGAAAGATAGAAAATATTTTTTTTTTTTTTTACTATTGCAGTATTTGTAAACAGTAAATTAGATTATCAAGGTATAGGTTAATGGGCTTGTGGCACGTGACCTATTTAGTCCTATTGAAGTTCGAAGAGAGAAACCATGTCTGCTTGGCTTTTTGTGGGACAACTCACACCTAGTATTTAGCTCCTTTTCTTCTAGGAGTTAGTAGGATCCAGATGCTGCCTAGTTAGTAAGCCTTACAGAAGAGACAAACCAATCTCTCTGTAGTACTCTAGCCAGAAAAAAAAAAAAAAAAAAAACCTGTGGCCATTGAGTCAGTTCCCACTGATAAGGACCCTAATAAGACAGAGGAGAACGGTCCCATAGGGTTTGCAAGGCTGTAATCATTATGGAAGCAGACTATCTTTATCCTGCAGAGCGACTGGTGGGTTCAAACCACTGACCTTTGAGGCAGCAGCCCAGCACTTAACCACTGCACTACCAGAGTTCCTTATAAGAGTGGATCATCGCATTCCTGGGTGGGCTCGAACCACCAGCCTTTCAGTTAACAGCCAAATGCGCTAACCAGTTCCACCACAGAGACCACGACAAGTTGATCTACTGAGAGTGGGGTTTGAACCCATGCAGGCACTAGCCCACTGGATCTTAAGTCCAATGCCTTAACCACTTGGCAATCCCTCTAATTCACCACAGTTGTCTTTATAGTGTATGATTTGTACATAGTTATAATCTTAATAAATATAAAATATTGGAATTTTAATTTTCATTATGTCATAAGCATTTTCCACATTGCTACAGTCATCATTATTACTATGGTGACTTTTATGTTTCATTGAGTATTTCTTGATCGTTGTGGAATATCTTCCAGATTACCTATCTAATTTTTGCCAGCCCATCCCCATGGAACAATTAAATTGAGTAACCTTTATACTAAACACAAAGGAATGCTCCTGGGATAAAAATACAGTGAATGATTGTTAAAACTGCCTACAACAACTTAGGAAGCCAAATTTTAAGGGGATTTTAAGCAACACCAACAGCCAGTACCAACGGATGCAAAAAAATCAAAGGGGTGTACTATGCAGCTTTCATTTTATTCAAATTTTTAATAATTGCAAATATCAGACATTTTATGACCTTTTATATATTTTTCACATACAGAATCATTTCATATGTGGTGTATTTAGTATTGCTCTGGCATCAGACAGAAGGAGCAAACTGAATTACTTTATAAAATCTCTTCTTCCATCGACAGCTGTATGCATTTTTAGCAGTTTATGTACTTATTAATAGCAACATTGGTTGATTTTTTTTTTCCAGAAAGGGGTTTGTTGCCTTGCCATTAAAAAAAAAAAAAATTGCCTTTGAGTCGATTCTGACTCATAGTGAACCTATAAGAAAGAGTAGAACTGCCCCATATGATTCCCAAGGAGCAGCTGGTAGATTCAAACTGCCAGCCTTTTGGTTAGCAGCCAAAATGCTTAACCACTGCACCACCAGGACACTAAAGGGTAAGGTATACCTTGTGACTGCTTGTTAATATTTATTACTTATTATTATTCTCTTGGGTGGTAATGGAATGGAGATAATAGATTAAAAAAACATTTAGATGGTATTCATAAGGAGCAAAGATAGGAAAAGAGAAAAGAGAGGTTCAATATGCTTTAAAAATTTAACTATTATATGGTGGGTGAAATATTTAAATTCTGATTATTCTCTGTTCTTTCCATCCTTCTTTCTGCATTCTGTCCAATATGTGTATCAGTAATTTTTAGTGGAGCCTATGAAACACAAGGCAGCTTTTTTTAGTTCCATTGTACATAGAGTCTTTATGAGTTGAAACCGACTCAACAGCACCTAACAACAACGTGAAACACTTGCATCGGAATCCCCTAGAGTGCTTCTTAAAGTAGATTTCTGACTTACTCTGAAAGCCTACCAATTCAGAAGTCCTAGAAGTGGGGCCACAAATATGTTCTCTTTTCTCCCCATAAGTCTTATAAACTAAAGTTTTAAACCCACTGGTTTAGATGATCAAGGAATGGATTATATTGGAAGTTTCTCAATATTCTGTTTGTGATTATCTCCCCCTAAGAAAAAGAGAAAGAAAACCAGGTATCTACCTATATAGTGGACTCATATATAGAATGTTATTACCTCCCATTAGAAAAACAAAAAGAAATGTCATACTAAGTGTAGTGTTGAATATAAGTGTTTTTAACTTAAAATGGACTGTTTGTAAGGAAAAAGTTTATTACACCTCATGAGAATACCTTTTGATGTCTAAGTTAGCAAAGTCTGTTGGACAAAGTAGTTAATTAAGCCCATGATCATATGTACACCCTGAGACTCTCACACCCTGTGTTATGTCCTAAGACCCAATGAAAGATCAGCCTCCGCTTAGGATGTCACAACCTTGAGGGAACTGAAACAGTGAAGAGATGAGTGTGCTCTGACAGGAGTCAGGATGGTCATGGTGGCAGAAGGTGGAAGAGCTTTATAAAATGTCTAAGCTCTAGCCACAGATGAGGGCTTCTGTGGTTGACCTGACATTTACCCTGTACAGATGATCTATTGAGAACATACCCCACTTCCTAGGTTATTCTTCATCGTAAGATGAGGTAGGGGCCCAGGACAGAAAGTATAAGCCTTACTTTCCTTCAGTCAAAATGTATTAAATGAGCTCTCTTTATGTCAGGTCCAACATTGCCTCTTGTCAGCCATATTCTGAATGCCAAGACTAAAGGTATCCAGGTTCACCCTGAAAGGAAAGATGTCAATACTTCCTCTTCTACATTCAGAATACCTATTACATAGGGCTCTTTCCTCCTTTTTAAGTACCTGGCTGCAAAAGATTGAATTGTGCAGAAAGATTCCCCCCGCCCCCCCAAAAAACCACTGCTGTCGAGTCGATTCTGACTCATAGGGACCCTGTAAGACAGAGTAGAACTGCTCCATGGAGTTTCCAAGGAGTGCCTGGTGGATTTGAACTGCCAACCTCTTGGTTAGCAGAAAGATTAGGGGAGATTTATTTATATGAGTCCAGAAGTCAGCCAATTACAATGATTTTATTTATCCAGCCCTCTGTTTTTAGACATGCTTCCTTTTATGCTATTTTAAAATTCATTTGTCACAAAACCAGTGAAGTGTATATGTATGTATGTGTATATATATATATACATAGAGGGACAGATGTATTTCAAATAAATAGCTCACACAGTTATACAGGCTGGCAAGTCCCAAATCCATGAGCCAGGTGCCAGGCTGGAGGCTTCTTCTGACTCATGTGGTTGCAGGGACTGAGGAACCCAAAATCTGCAGGTCAGGCAGTAGGCTCCTGGCTCACAGGGTTGCAGGGGCTGGTGCATCCAAAATCTGCAGGTCAGACAGCAGGCTGAAGGATTCTCACGTCCCAAGAACCAGAGGTCAGAGGATGACGAGATGATCGCAGGATCAGAAAGAGTGAGCGAGCTTTGCCAGAACATCTATATATATATATCGGATTCAGGCCACACCCTCAAGGAAACTCTCCTTCCAACTGATTGGCTGCTCACATCAGATCACAAAATGGAGGAGGATTACATAACGCATGCCAAACCACTGAGAATCACAGCCTAGCCAAATTGACACAAAATTAACTATCACAGTCCACCCCTTGTCAGCTTAGCACCTGTGCACATCTCCTTAAAAAATAACCTCTAAATAGAGACAATTGTAAAATCATACTTGGTACCTAACATAATACAACTAATATGCGTATAATCGAAAATGCACTTGCCTCCTTTATATGTTATATCTTATAAGTAATTTTTTTTTTATGGAATAACATGGGGAGGCAGGGCCAAGATGGCAGAGTAGTCAGACTCTTCCGGTGATCCCTCTTACAACAAAGACCAAAAAAAACAAGTGAAACGATAATATATATGACAAGCTAGGAGCCCTGAACATCAAAGGCAAAGTTTGAAAACAGACCGAGAGGCAGCAGGGAGGGAGAGAGGGTTCAGAAGCAGCAAGGAGTTGCCAGACCTGACATGGCAGAAATCCTCAGGCACGATCCCCTAGAGTGACCATGGTGGGGTTGGCAGTAGCATTCTCCTCAGGGAGACAGCAAGCTGCACAGCCCACTCACACCTCTGGAACCAGAGAAAAATGGCACTCTAGGCAAAAGCTAAGAACTTGCATTTATTTTATCACACCCCCAGCCGCCAAGCTGGCTTCAGTGGCTTTTGACTTCCCTGGATCTGAGATAGGTCCTGCTGCACACCCTAAGCCATTCTTCCAGCCTTGGAGAAAGAATAAATTAACAGTTGGGGGAAAAGATAATCTGCCAGCTCCACTAAACAGGGAGCTCAAGACAGAAGCAGCTCTTGTCCAGGCACAAACGGTCTGCAGAATTTGAATACGTTTCACCCCCGCATGGACCTTTGTGGGCCCATTTCAGGAGAATAGGCCCTTGTTGGCAGACTGCAACTGTTTCAGCTGTGCAATGGAGAGCTGGGATTTTGATGTTTAACACCACTTTGCCTATTAAACAGGGTCCTCACCTACCTACATGAGGGGCCTAAGGACTGGTGGCTCCACCTATATCACCTAGCCATCTGCAACAGGGGTCCCAGGAGGTGGTACAATCCTTACAAACAAAATTGTTGGATGCCCATGGTCTGGCTGCAGAACCCACCCACCTGTGCACTCTAGGGAACAGGGATGCAATTTCCCTCAAGACACTTGGGGGATGGTTGCCAGGCCACTGCCTTGTTCAGAGCATGACCCCTGCTACAAGATACCTGTATGTACATCAATCACCCCTGCCCCTCTAAGACTGTAGGACAGAGCCTGTACAACACACTTGATGACCAACTACCTGGACACCTGAGCTGAATCCACACAAGAAAAGTGAATGGACCCCTAGACTCATACCTGGTAACACCTCTAGGCATCTGGTGACAGGATATTAGAGCTTCAAAGGTGAAAATAAGCTAGCTCACTCAAGCAGCCTATTTGAGCATATCAAAACAAAATAAAGGAAGAAGCTAGGATACAGTAAGCAAACAATACAATAGCTTAGAGATGGCTCAGATAAAACAGTCAATATCAAATCACATAAAGAAGCTGCTTCAGCAAGCTCTCAAAACAAAGGATCAAGGAGTCTTCCAAATGAAGATTCTTTAAAACATCAGGAACGAGATCAGACAAAATGCAGAGCAAGCCAAGGAACACACAGATAAAGCAGTTGAAGAAATTAAAAAGGTTATTCAAGAACGTAATGAAAAATTTAATAGGCTGCAAG
Organism: Elephas maximus indicus; assembly: GCF_024166365.1. Lineage (NCBI taxonomy): Eukaryota > Metazoa > Chordata > Mammalia > Proboscidea > Elephantidae > Elephas > Elephas maximus. The sequence continues at coordinate 46,484,278 of NC_064823.1, forward strand.
AATCCATAGAAAGACCCCAATCAGAAATTCAGATTAACAATAATACGGAATTAGACAACTCAATGGAAAGTCAGAGGAGCAGAATTGAGGAATTGGAAGGCAGAATTAGATTGAAGCTAAAACACTTGGCACCAGTATATTCTAAGGAAAACAAGATAAAAGAATTTAAAAAAATGAAGAAACCCTGAGAATCATGTGGGATTCTATCAAGAGAAATAACCTATGAATGATTGGAGTACCAGAACAGTTGTTGAAGATTTGTTGGCAGAAAACTTCCCTGATATCGTGAAAGATGAGAAGATACCTATCCAGGATGCTCATCGAACTCCACATAAGGTAGCTCTCAAAAGAAAGTCACCAAGACATATTATAAGCAAACTTGCCAAAACCAAAGCTAAAAAGAGAATTTTAAGAGCGGCTAGGGATAAACAAAAAGTCACCTACAAAGGAAGTCAATAATAACCTCGGACTACTTGGCAGAAACTATGCAGGCAAGAAGGCAATGGGGTGACTTATACAAAGCATTGAAGGAAAAAATTGCCAGCCAAGAATCATATATCTAGCAGAGCTGTCTCTCAAATATGAAGGAGAAATTAGGACATTTCCAGATAAACAGAAGTTTAGGGAATTTGTAAAAACCAAGCCAAAACTACAGGAAATACTAAAGGGAGTTCTCTGGTTACAAAATCAATAATAACAGGTCTCAAGCCAAGACTATAACAGAGGACAGAGCAACCAGATGTCAACCCAGATAGGGAATCACAAAAATAAATCAAGATTAAAAAATGCTCAAAACGGGGAAACAGTCATGTCATTATGTAAAATATGGCAACATTAAAACAATAAAGAGGGACTAAAAAAAGGTAGTTATGGATCTTTCATATGGAGAGGAATCCAAGACAATATAAAGAAATAAAAGTTAAGTTTAAACTTAGAAAAATAGGGGTAAATATTAAGGGTAACCACAAAGGAGACTAACAATCCTACTCATCAAAATAAAATGCAAGAAAAAAATAAAGACTCAGCAGAAACAAAATCAATAACAACGAATAAGAGGAAAAGACAATATATAAAGATAAACTACTCAGCACAAAAAAAGTGGGAAAAAAACTGTCAACAACACACAAAAAAAGACATCAAAATGACAGCCCCGAACTCATAATTATTTTGAATGGAAATGGACTAAATGTACCAATAAAGAGACAGAGAGTGGCAGAATGGATAAAAAAAACACGATCTGTCTATATGCTTAGACACACCTTAAACTTAAAGACGCAAGCAAACTAAAACTCAAAGGATGGGAAAAAAATATATCAAGCAAACAATCAAAAAAGAGCAGGGGTAGCAGTGTTGATTGCTGACAAAATAGACTTTAAAGTTATATCCACCATAAAGGATAAGGAAGGACAGTATATAATGATTAAAGGGACAGTATACCAGGAGGATATAACCATATTAAATACTTATGTGCCCAATGACAGGGTTTCAAGACACATGAAACAAACTCTTAACAGCATTGAAAAATGAGAAGAACAGCTCCACAATAATAGTAGGAGACTTCAACCACCACTTTTGGTGGAGGACAGAACATCCAGAAAGCTTAATAAAGACACGGAAGATCTAAATGCCACAGTCAACAAACTTCACCTCATAGACATTTACGGAACACCCAATCCAACAACAGCCAAGTATACTCTTAGTCATCTAATGCTGCTATAACAGAAATAACGCAAGTGAATGGCTTTAACAAAGAGGGTTTTTTTTGTTTTTTTTCTCACAGTCTAGTAGGTTTCAAGTCCAAATTCAGGGTGTCAGCTCCAGGGGAAGGCTTTCTCTCTCCGTCAGCTCTAAAGGAAGGTCCTTGTCCTCAATCCTGTGCTGGTCAAGGAGATTTTCAGGTGCAGGGACCCTGTGTCCAAAGGACGCACTCTGTTCCTGGTGTTGCTTTCTTGGTGGTATGAAGTCCCCAACTCTCTGCTTACTTCCCTTGCCTTTTATCTCCAGCCACACTCCAGGGAAACTACCTTGGATCAGGGAGGTGACCTGAGTAAAGGTGGTGTTACAATCCCACCCTAATCCTCTCAACATAAAATTGTAATTTCAAAATGGAGGACAACCACACAATACTGGGAATCATTGCTTAACCAAGTTGATACATTTTTTGGGGGGGGGACATAATTCAATCCATGACATTCCACCCTTTGGCCCCCCAAAAATCACATCCTTGCAACATGCAAAACATATTCACCCCATCATAAAACAAAAGTCTTAAAGTCCAAAATAAAAAATCCCTCTTCATCTGTGAAATCTACAAGTGAGCTGCTTCCAAAGGTACAATGGCAGAACAGGCACAAGCTAGACATTTCCATTACAAATGGGAGAAACTGAAGGGAAAGAAGCCATAACAGGCACCAAGCAAGTCAGCAGAACACATTACATTAGCCCTCAAAGCTTTGGAAAATAATCCTCTGCTCTCTGAGACAATTTACACAATAACATTGCCCTCTAGCCTCTAGGTATTGGCCACACTCTCTGGAATCTGAGCGGAGGCCCCTCAGCTCCGGGGTTCAGCTCTACCTTCCAACCCTACTAGGACTTCAACTCTGCTCCCTGGGCTTTAGGTGTACCATTTTCCCAGTCCCTCTGAGTGGCAACTCTATCCTTAGAAACACCAGAGGCCATGGCTCCACCCGTTGAAACACCGAGGTCATGGCCATACCTTTTGAGACTGAGGCAGCTCAGCTTCTTGTGTTCCTTGTCCCTTCAGCTTCTCTTTCCTGGTTTCTTGAGCTCTCAACTCCTCGGGACTCAAATGCACATCTGCCCTGCTGGGGAAAGTGTTCCAAAGCTCAGTAGCTCCACTGATAAGTGGCCGGAGGAACCCCACTTTGCCAGGAAGCCTCCAGCGCACAAACACACAGCTCTCTCCATGGGTTGGCTTCAGTGCCACCTCATGCTGGTCTCCTGATTCTGACGCTGCCGGTTCCCTGCTGTTGCAGCTTCTCTGCTGTTGCAAGTTATCTGCTGCACTGGCCCTCTGCCACTGTCGCAACTCTATCCATTCACAGTTTCAATACCACTTCCATATTGTAGGTATCTGTTAGGCAGCACCCCACTCTCTCGGTACCAAATTCTGTCTTAATCATCTAGTGGTGCTATCACAAATACCACAGGTGGATGGCTTTAACAGAGAAATTTTTTATTTTCTCACAGTCTAGGAGGTTGCAAGTCCAAATTCAGGATGTCAACTCTGGGGGAAGGCTTACTTTCTCTGTCAGCTCTAAAAGAAGATCCTTGTCTTCAATATTCCCTTGGCCAAAGAGCTTCTCAGGCCACGGACCCTGTGTCCAGAGGACACACTCTACTCCTTGTGCTGCTTTCTTGCTGGTATGAAGTCCCCAAGTCTCTGCTTACTTCTCTTTCCTTTTATCTCTTGAGAGATAAAAGGTGGTGCAGGCCACACTCCAGGGAAACTGTCTTGGATCAGGGAGGTGACCTGACTAAGTGTGGTGTTACAATCCCATCCTAATCCTCTCAACATAAAGTTACAATCACAAAATGGAGGAAAACCACACAATACTGGGAATCATGGCTAACCAAGTTCATACACACATTTTTGGGGGAACACAATTCAATCCATGACATAAACTTTTTTTTTCAACCACACATGGAACATTCTTTAGACCACATATTAGGTCATAAAACAAGGCTTAACAGAATCCAAAACATTGAAATATTACAAAACATCTTCTCTGATAAAAAGGCTATAAAAGTAGAAATCATTAACAGAAAAAGCAGGGAAAAGAAATCAAACACTTGGAAACTGAGCAGTACCCTGCTCAAAAACAACTGGGTTATAGAAGAAATTAAGGACAGGGTACAGAAATTCATAGAATCCAATAAGAATGAAAACACTTCCTATGAGAACCTATGGAACACAGCTAAAGCAGTGCTCAGAGGCCAATTTATATCAATAAATGCACACATACAAAAAGAAAAACAAAATCAAAGAATTATCACTACAACTTGAACAAATAGACAACAACAAAAGAAACTCTCAAGCCCCAGAAGAAAGCAAATAATAAAAATTAGAGCAGAGGTTAAATGAAATAGAGAACAGAAAAGCATTTGAAAGGGTTAAGAATACCAAAACCTGGGTCTTTGAAAATTAATAACAAATTGATAAACCATTGGCCAAATTGACAAAAGAAAAACAGGAGAGAAAGCAAATAACCCAAAGAAGAAATGAGATGAGCAATATCACAACAGACCCAACTGAAATTAAATCATTTCAGATTATTATGAACAATTGTACTCTAACAAATTTGAAAACCTAGAAGAAATGGATGAATTTCTAGAAACACACTACCTACCTAAACTGACACAGAGGTAGAACAACTAAATAAATGCATAACAAAAGAAGAGATTGAAAAAGTAATTTTAAAATGCCCAACAAAAAAAGCCCTGGCACTGACGGCTTTCCTGGAGAGTTCTACCAAACTTTCAGAGAAGAGTTAACACCACTATTACTAAAGGTATTTCAGAGCGTAGAAAAGGATGTAATACTCCCAAGCTCATTGTTTGAAGCCAGCATATCCCTGATATCAAAACCAGGTAAAGACACCACAAAAAAAGAAAATTACAGACCTATATCCCTCACGAACTTAAATGCAAAACTCTACAAGCTCTACAAAACTCTAGCCGGTAGAATTCAATTACATATCAAAAAAGTAATTCATCATGACCAAGTGGGATTCATGCGACGTATGCAGGGATGCCCCCATGTGTCAGTTTGTCAAACTGTGGGGGCTTGCGTGTTGCTGTGATGCTGGGAGCTATGCCACCGGTATTCAGATACCAGCAGGGTCACCCATGGAGAACAGGTTTCAGGTGAGCTTCCAGACGAAGACAGACTAGGAAGAAAGACTTGGCAGTCTACTTCTGAAAACAATTAGCCAGTGAAAACCTTATGAATAGCAGCAGAACATTGTCTGATATACTGCTGGAAGATGAGCCCCCCAGGTTGGAAGGCACTCAAAAGATGACTGGGGAAGACCTGCCTCCTCAAAGTACAGTCGACCTTAATGAAGTGGATGGAGTAAAGCTTTTGGGACCTTCATTTGCTGATGAGGCATGACTCAAAATGAGAAGAAACAGCTGCAAACATCCATTAATAATCGGAACCTGGAAAGTATGAAGTATAAATCTAGGAAAATTGGAAATCATCAAAAATGAAATGGAATGCATAAACATTGATATCCTAGGCATTAGTGAGCTGAAGTGGACTGGTATTGGCCATTTTGAATCAGACAGTCATATAGTCTACTATGCTGGGAATGACAACTTTAAGATCTATCCTGAAGTACAACGCTGTCAGTGATAGGAAAATATGCATATGCCTACAAGAAAGACCAGTTAAAACTACTATTATTCAAATTTACGCACCAACCGCAAAGGCCAAAAATGAAGAAATTGAAGATTTTAATAAGCAGCTGCAGTCTGAAATAGATGGAATGTGCAATCAGGATGCATTGATAATTGTGATTGGAATGCAAAAGTTGAAAACAAAGAAGGATCAGTAGTTGGAAAATATGGCCTTGGTGATAGAAACAATGCCAGACATCGAATGATCGAATTTTGCAAGACCAACGACTTCTTCACCGCAAATACATTCTTTCACAAACATCGACAGCAATTATACACATGGACCTCACCAGATGGAACACACAGGAATCAAATTGACTACATCTGTGGAAAAAGACGATGGAAAAGCTCAATATTATCAGTCAGAATAGGGTCGACTGTGGAACAGACCATCAATTGCTCATATGCAAGTTCAAGCTGAAATGGAAGAAAATCAGAGCAATTCCACAAGAACCAAAATATGACCTTGAGTACAGCCCACCTGAATTTAGAGACCATCTGAAGAATAGATTTGACGCATTGAACACTAGTGACCGAAGACCAGATGACTTGTGGAATGACATCAAGGACATGATACACAAAAAAGCAAGAGGTCGTTGAAAAGACAAGAAAGAAAGAAAAGACCAAGAGGGATGTCAGAGGAGACTCTGAAACTTGCTCTCGAACGTCGAGCAGCTAAAGCAAAAGGAAGAATTGATGATGTAAAAGAGCTGAACAGAAGATTTCAAAGGGCGTCTCGAGAAGACAAAGTATTACAATGACATGTGCAAAGAGCTGGAGATGGAAAACCAAAAGGGAAAAACACACTCGGCGTTTCTCAAGCTGAAAGAACTGAAGAAAAAAATCAAGCCTCAAGTTACAATAGTGAAGGATTCTATGGGGAAAATACTAAACAATGCAGGAAGCATCAAAAGAAGATGGAAGGAAAACACAAAGTCATTATACCAAAAAGAATTAGTCACTGGTCAACCATTTCAAGAGGTGGCATATGATCAGGAACTAATGGTACTGAAGGAAGAAGTCCAAGCCGCTCTGAAGGCATTGGCAAAAAACAAGGCTCCAGGAATTGATGGTATATCAATTGAGATGTTTCAACAAACAGATGCAGCGCTGGAGGTGCTCACTCGTCTATGCCAAGAAATATGGAAGACAGTTTCCTGGCCAACTGACTGGAAGAGATCCATATTTATGCCTATTCCCAAGAAAAGTGATCCAACCGAATGTGGAAATTACAGAACAATATCATTAATATCACACGCAAGCAAAATTTTGCTGAAGATCATTCAAAAATGGTTGCAGCAGTACATGGACAGGGAACTGCCAGAAATTCAGGCGGGTTTCAGAAGAGGATATGGAACCAGGGATATCACTGCTGATGTCAGATGGATCCTGGCTGAAAGCAGAGAATACTAGAAGGATGTTTACCTGTGTTTTACTGACTATGCAAAGGCATTCGACTGTGTGCATCATAAAAAAATTATGGATAACGTTGCGAAGAATGGGAATTCCAGAACACTTAATTTGGCTCATCAGGAACCTTTACATAGATCAAGAGGCAGTTGTTCGGACAGAACAAGGGGATACTTATTGGTTTAAAGTCAGGAAAGGTGTGCGTCAGGGTTGTATTCTTTCACCATACCTATACAATCTGTATGCTGAGCAAATAATACGAGAAGCTGGACTATATGAAGAAGAATGGGGCATCAGGATTGGAGAGAGACTCATTAAGAACCTGCGTTATGCAGATGACACAACCTTGCTTGCTGAAAGTGAAGAGGACTTGAAGCACTTACTAATGAAGATCAAAGACCACAGCCTTCAGTATGGATTGCACCTCAACATAAAGAAAACAAAAATCCTCACAACTGGACCAATGATTAACATCAGGATAAACGAAGAAAAGATTGACATTGTCAAGGATTTCATTTTACTTGGATCCATGATCAACAGCCTTGGAAGCAGCAGTCAAGAAATCAAAAGACACACTGCATTGGGTGAATCTGCTGCAAAGGACCTCTTTAAAGTGTTGAATAGCAAAGATGTCACCTTGAAGACTAAGGTGTGCCTAACCCAAGCCATGGCATTTTCAATCGCATCATATGCATGTGAAAGCTGGACAATGAGTAAGGAAGACTGAAGAAGAATTGACGCCTTTGAATTGTGGTGTTGGCGAAGAATATTGAATATACCATGGACTGCCAAAAGAATGAACAAATCTGTCTGGGAAGAAGTACAACCAGAATGCTCCTTAGAAGTAAGGATGGAGAGACTGTTTCTTACACACTTTGGACATGTTGTCAGGAGGGATCAGTCCCTACAGAAGGACATCATGCCTGGCAGAGTACAGGGTCAGCAGAAAGACGAAGACCCTCGACGCGATGGATTGACACAGTGGCTGCAACAATGAGCTCAAGCGTAACAACCATTGGAAGGATGGCTCAGGACCGGGCAGTGTTTCGTTCTGTTGTGCGTAGGGTTGCTATGAGTTGGAACCAACTCAACGGCACCTAACAACAACATGCAGGGATGGCTAAACATTAGAAAAGCAATCAATGTAATCCACCATATAAATAAAACAAAAAACAAGAACCACATGATCTTATTGATGCAGAAAAGGCTTTTTACAAAGTCCAACACCCATTCATGATAAAAAACTGTCAGAAAATAGAATAAAAATTCCTCAATGTAATACAGGCATTTATTCAAAGCCAACAGCCAACATCATCCTAAATGGGGAGAGTCTGAAAGCATTCCCCTTAAGAATGGGAAGCAGACAAGGATGCCCATTTTAACTACTCTTATTCAACATTGTGCCGGAGGTCCGAGCCAGAGCAATTAGGCTAGATAAAGAAATAAAGTGCATCCAGATTGTTAAGGAAGAAGTGAAAGTATCTCTATTTACAGATGACATGATCTTATACACAGAAAACCCTAAAGAATCCTCAAGAAAGCTACGGAAACTAATAGAAGAGTTCAGCAGAATATCAGGATACAAGATAAACACACGAAACTCATTGAAGAGAAAATCACCAAATCAATACCATTTACAGTAGTCGCCAAGAAGATAAAATACTTAGGAATAAATCTAGCCAGAGATGTAGGAGACCTATACAAAGAAAACTACAAGACGCTACTGCAAGAAAGCGAGAGACCTATATAAGTGGAAAAACATACCTCGCTTATGGATAGGAAGACTCGACATTGTAAAATTGTCTATTCTACCAAAAGCGATGTATAGATAAAATGCAATTCCAATCCAAATTCCTATGACATTTTTTAATGAGGTGGAGAAACCAATCATCAACTTCATACGGACGGGAAAGACGCCGCAGATAAGTAAAGCATTACCGAAAAAGAAGAACAAAGTGAGAGGCCTCACGCTACCTGACTTTGGAACCTATTATACTATCACAGTAGTCAAAACAGCCTGGTACTGGTACAACAACAGATACATAGACCAATGGAACAGAATTGAGAATCCAGACATAAATCCATCCTCGTATGAGCAGCTGATATTTGACAACGGCCCAAAGTCAGTTAAATCAGGAAAAGACAGTCTGTTTAGCAAATGGTGCTGGCATAACTGGATATCCATCTGCAAAAAGATGAAACAAGTCCCATACCTCACACCGTGCACATAAACCAACTGAAAATGGATCAAAGACCTAAATATAAAATCTAAAATGATAAAGATCATGGAAGAAAAAATAGGGACAACTTTCAGAGCCCTAATACATGGCATTAACAGTGTACAAAACATTACTAACAACGCCCAAACGCCAGAAGAGGAACTAGATAACTCGGAGCTCCTAAAAATCCAACACCTATGCTCATCAAAAGACTTCACCACAAGAGTGAAAAGATTACCTACAGAGTGGGAAAAAGTTTTTAACTCTGACATTCCTGATCAGTGTCTGATCTCTAAAATCTATGTGATACTGCAAAAACTCAATAACAAATAACTCAATTAAAAGGTGGGCAAAGGATATGAACAGGCACTTCACTAAAGAAGACATTCAGGTGGCTAGCAGATACTTGAGGAAATGGTCATGATTATTAGCCATTAGAGAAATGCAAATCAAAACTACAACTGGATTCCATTTCACTCCAACAAGGCAGGCATGAATCCAAAAACACAAAATAATAAATGTCGGAGAGGTTGTGGAGAGACTGGAACACTTATGCACTGCTGGTGGGAATGTAAAATGGTACAACCACTTCGGAAACCGATTTGGCGCTTCCTTAAAAAGCTAGAAATAGAACTACCATTCGATCCAGCAATCCCAGTCCTTGGAATATATCCTAGAGAAATAAGAGCCTTTACACAAACAGATATACACACACACGTTTATTGCAACACTGTTTACAATAGCAAAAAGATGGAAGCAACCAAGGTGCCCATCAATGGATGAATGGATAAATAAATTATGGTATGATAACACAATGGAAAGCTATGTATCAATAAAGAACAATGGTGAATCTGTGAAACATTTCAAAACATGGAGGAAACTGGAAGGCATTATGCTGAGTGAAATTAGTTGTAAAAGGAGAAATATTTTATGAGACCACTATTATAAGAACTCAAGAAATAGTTTAAACAGAAAGGAAAATATTCTTTGATGGTCATGAGACTGGGGAGGGAGGGAAGGAGGGAGAGATGTATTCACTAATTAGATAGTAGACAAGAACTATTTTAGGTGAAGGGAAAGACAACACACAATACAGAAGAGGTCAGCACAACTGGACTAAGCCAATAACAAAGAATTTTTTTGAATAAACCGAATGCTTCAAAGGCCAGCGTAGCAGGGGTAGGGGTTTGGGGACCATGGTTTCAGGGGACATCTAATAAAATCTATTAAGAAAACATTCTGCATCCCACTTTGGTGAGTGATATCTGGTTTCTTAAATGCTAGCAAGTGACCATCTAAGATGTATCAATTGGTCTCAACCCACCTGGAGCAAAGGAGAATGAAGAACAACAAAGACACAAGGCGATTATGAGCCCAAAAGACAGAAAGGGCCACATAAGTCAGAGACTACATCAGCCTCAGACCGGAAGAGCTAGATGGTGCCCAGCTACAACCAATGACTGCCCTGACAGGGAACACAACAGAGAATCCCTGATGGAAAAGGAGAACAGTGGGATGTAGACCTCAAATTCTCATAAAAAGACCAGACTTAATGTTGTGACTGAGACTAAAAGGACCCTGGAGGTCATGGTCCCCAGACCTTCTGTTTGCCCAAGACTGGAACCATTCCCAAAGCCAACTCTTTAGATAGGGATTGGACTGGAGTATAAGATAGAAAATGATACTGGTGAGGAGTGAGCTTCTTGGCTCAAGTAGGCACGTGAGACTATGTTGGCATCTCCTCTCTGGAGGTGAGTTGAGAAGGAAGAGGGGCACAGAAGCTGGCTGAATGGACAGAGGGAATACAGGGTGGAGAGAAGGAATAGGCTGTCTCATTAGGGGGAGAGCAACTGGGACTATATAGCAAGGTGTATATAAATTTTTGTATGACAGTCTGACTTGTAAACTTTCACTTAAGCACAATAAAAATAAATAATAAATGGGATAAGGGAGGGAAGAAAATAAAGATATTTGCTATATATATGCATATACACACACACTCATATAACAAAACAAGGAAGAAATATAACAAAACAAGGAAGAAATATAACAAAGTCCTCGTTGCTACAACAGGTCACATGATCATAGCCAGTATTTAGAACTACCTTCTTCCACCATGCGTAGTGGTTAAGTGTTACGGCTGCTAACCAAAGGGTCAGCAGTTCAAATCCGCCAGGCGATCCTGGGAAACTCTACAGGGCAGTTCTACTCTGTCCTATAGGGTCGCTATGAGTCGGAATGACTCAACGGCACTAGGTTTTGAGGTTTTCTTCCACCATCCATTTCATATTCTCTTTGCCCTCAGGAAGCACTTCAGCTAGTCATGGTTCTTTGCCTGGTGGGGTGACCTGAACTTTCATTCCTGAAGGGTCTGGGCCATTAGTAGTTATTTCAGAATTGGATTGCTGTAGTTTTGCATTGACTTCAATCACAGGTCATGGTGGTACCAAGAAACACCCTAAGGGATCTCCTGTATTTCAGACAGACTCTTCTCTACCTCCATTATGTAATATCAATCCAATTTCCCCTTCTTAATCCTGATCAATCACACCAGCCAATAGGTTAACTCCCTTCTTTGCCTGTTGCTCTAGAGATATGAGGAGCCCAAAGTGGTCGGGTAGCATTCTTAAATTCCAGTTCAACAGAATCGATGTTGTGTCTCCTGGTAGGAGCATTCTGCCCTTTGGAATTAAGACTTGTAGATCTGCAAAGCATAGGATCGTGGGGACAGGAAGCAAAATTTTGCAGGTGGGTTACTAGGGGTAATAGTGAGTAATAGCACTCCCATTTCCACTCCCTTGATTCCTGGACCTGTGAATCCTGTCTTGGAGAAACAGTACCATATATTGTATGCTAGTGTAGAGCATATACAGCCTCTTGGAGATCACTGTCCCATCTTGCAATGTATTGCTAGCTAGCTGGTGCCATAATTGTGCCTTTAAAAGGCCATTCTACTATTCTGTCATCAATTGTTTCAGGATTATGCAGAACATGGCAAGACCAGTGAATTCCATGAGCATGGTCCATTGCTGCACTTCATTTGCTGTGAAGTGAGTTCTTTGATCTGAGGCAATGCTCTGTGGGATGCCATGACGGTGGATGAGGCATTCTGTAAGTCCAGGGATGGTAGTTTTGGCAGAAGCATTGCTTGCAGGGAAGGCAAATTCATATCTAGAATTAAGCGTCTATCCCAGTAAGAAAAAAACACTGCACTTTCCATGATGGAAGCAGTCCAATGAAATCAACCTGCCACCAGGTTGCTGGCTGATCACCCCAAGGAATGGTGCCATATTGGGGACTCAGTGTTGGTCTCTGCTGGTGGCAGATTGGGCACTGAGCAGTGGCTATAGCCAAGTCAGCCTTGGTGAGTGGAAGTCCATGTTGCTGTGCCCATGCATAATCTCCATCCCTACCATTATGGCCACTTTGTTCTTGAGCCCATTGGGCAATGACAGGAGTGTCTGTTGAAAGAGACTGACTGGTATCCACAGAAGGCATCATTCTATCCACTTGACTGTTAAAATCCCCTTCTGCCAGGATCACTTTTTGGTGAACACTCACATGAGACACAAGTATCTTTACTTCTTTGGCCCATTCAGAAAGGTCTAGAAGCAAAAATGGGTGGTGGGGGTGACTGCTGGGGACATTCAGCAATGTCTTGTAAAGCATCTCCCTTAGTCGATGCCCCAGGCAATGCCCCCAGTGCTGCCCCAGGCGATGTCTCAGACACAGACTCTTCATCACGGCTGGGTTAATCTCATCATATGGGGGTGGAAGGGATAATGGTTTTACTGGAGAAGATGGCTTAGCAGACAAAGATAGAGTAATCTCTTCAGATGGGAGTGAAATATCTGGTTCTGTTGGCAGAAGTGATTCAACAGAATTTAGGGGCTCAGTGTCCCCCAGTTCCTCATTATCTGCCCGTATGTCCCCATCCCAAGTTTCAGGGTCCCATTTCTTCCCAAGTAATGCTTTCACTTTAACTTCAAACGCCATTTGAGGTTGGGACTTTAATTGACATTGTAATTCACCCACCCTTAGGATAATACTGAGTTTGATGTTTTGCAATATCAGCTGTTACTACAAGAAATAAGGCTTTCTTTCAGGGTACAAGTGGCAACTTTCAGGTCTTTTATGTGTCACTTGAGCTGACTCTGAAGCCCTGAGCTCATCTCTTTCTTTCACCACTTTGTTTAATGAAAGCATTATTAACCAACCACCCTCTCTGTACTTCTCAGTTTGAAAGAAATGTTGAAAGGTATCAAATACACAATCACCCAGAGCCTTGTTTCTCACAAATGTTTGATCCAATGGTGGTGATATTTTACATATTTCTGCTGCCAGCTCATGCCACGGATTAGCTGTGCCCTCTTCCTTACTGGAATTAGAGTCATCAGTGTATTTAAGTCTAGCCAGACTTGAGAACCAATTCAGAAAACCAATTCTAGAACCACTCTTGCTACCAAATGTCTTACGCTGGGTTTGCTAATGGAGCAAAACGTGTGAAGTGTATTTATATAGAGAGAGAGAGAGAAAGAGATTGAGATTTATTTCAAGGAAGTGGCTCACACAGTTGCGGAGGCTGGCAAGTCCCAAATCTGTGGGTCAGGCAGCCGGCTGGAGAATTCTCCTGATTGCAGGGGCTGACAAACCCAAAATCTGCAGATCGGGGAGCAGGCTGCTGGCTCATAAGGCTGTGGGAACTGACGAATCCAAAATATGCAGGCCAGGGAGCAGGCTGAAGGCTTTTCATGTCCCAAGAACCACAGGCCAGAGGATGAAAAGATGAATGCAGTATCAAAAAGCAAGCTTTGCCAGAACATTGATATATATTGGATGCAGTCCAAGCCCCCAAGGAAACTATCCTTCCAACTTACTGGCTGCTCACATCAGATCACAAAATGGAGGATGATTACATAATGTCTGCCAAACCACTGGAGAACTATGGCCTAGCAAAGTTGATGAATAACATTAACCATCACAGCATTCAACTATTGTTTATATATCGCCTAAATTTATGTGCCAGGCACTATTCCAAGTTTTTAGGATACATCAGTACAGAATATGTAAAATTGTATTTTGTGCTAGGAAGACAGACTATAAACATAGTAAATAAATAGGTAGTACTTACTGCATTATGCAGATGACACAACCTTGCTTGCTGAAAGTGAAGAGGACTTGAAGCACTTACTAATGAAGATCAAAGACCACAGCCTTCAGTATGGATTGCACCTCAACATAAAGAAAACAAAAATCCTCACAACTGGACCAATGAGCAACATCGTGATAAACGGAGAAAAGACTGAAATGGTCAAGGATTTCATTTTACTTGGATCCATGATCAACAGCCTTGGAAGCAGCAGTCAAGAAATCAAAAGACACACGCACTGGGTAAATCTGCTGCAAAGGATCTTTTTAAAGTTTTGAACAGCAAAGATGTCACCTTGAAGACTAAGGTGCACCTGACCCAAGCCATGGTAATTTCAATCGCATCATATGCATGTGAAAGCTGGACAATGAATAAGGAAGACTAAAGAATTGACGCCTTTGAATTGTGGTGTTGGCGAAGAATATTGAATATACCATGGAGTGCCAAAAGAACGAACAAATCTGTCTTAGAAGAAGTACAACCAGAATGCTCCTTAGAAGCAAGGATGGGAAGACTGCTTCTTACATACTTTGGACCGGTTATCAGGAGGGATCAGTCCTTGGAAAAGGACATCATGCTTGGCAAAGTACAGGGTCAGCGGAAAAGAGGAAGACCCTCAACGAGGTAGATTGACACAGCGGCTGTAACAATGAGCTCAAGAGTAACAACAATTATAAGGATGGTGCAGGACCAGGCAGTGTTTCGTTCTGTTGTGCGTAGGGTCACTATGAGTCAGAACCGACTCGACAGCACCTAACAACAACAACAGTACTTTTAAGAACAGGGTTAAGGGGGAGGGCGTCAGGAATCCAGGTTTGGCTCAGTTAGGAGAAGTGAGCTGAAATTTTAAATTGAGTAGATCAGGGTAGGCCTCACTGGGAAGTTGAACCAGAAAAAAACAATTGAAGAAAAACGAGTGTGCCCACATGGGTCTCGTGGATAAGGACTGCGGCAGAGTTGACACCAAGAACAAAAATCCTAAGGCAGGAGTGCAACTGGTTTGTTCCCGGAACAGCAAGGAGGCCTCTGGCTGCAGTACAAGGAATGAGGGGAGAGTAGCAGAGATGAGGCCAGAGAGGTAGCAGGAAGCCAGATCATATGGAGCCCCAAAAGCCATAGTAAGGACTTGGCCTTTTACTCTGGTAAAATGAGGAGCCACTGGGGGGGTTTTAAACAGAGGACTGGATCACTCTGACGGTTGTGTTGAAAATAGATTATGAGGAGGGGGGAGGCCAAGGATGGAAACAGGAGTATCATTTACAAGATTTTTGCAGTAACCCAATAAACTTACAAAGAGTTTTTTCCTCTTTGCAATCATGCTCTTAGCATAAATTCCCTAAGGTGGAGTCAGAGAATAAGAACATTTTACAGCCAAATAGATTTTCATAAGGGTTATTCCAGTTTATATTGCCAGTAGAAATCTATGAGATTTCTAGTTTCTTCTCTATTATCTTTCCTAAGATAGAGTATTTTTTATTATTATTGTTACAATCATTATTCATAATACATTTAAAGCTTTTCCTACATATTTACTAGTTATAGTGTCTTTAGTGAATATTTTATGTAATTTTCTTTACCTGTTTATCTACTAGATCTTAATGTTTTTATCCAGTATATATGATATTCTTAGTTTTAGTTACAAAACTTGGATCCTGAATATTCGATCCTATTTTAAGGCATTAGGCCACATTAGAATCAGAAATCTAAACTGAAAATCGTTTATACTGAAAGTATTTATACTAAGCCAACACTGGATGAAAATGTACAAATTTTCCTTATTTGAGGCAGGGCTAGCTGTAAGACCACCCCTGTTATGCTACCTTTCCCTGTTTGTTAAAAATGAAAAGATAGATACGTTTTTAAAAGCTTCCAATAGCAACCTAAATTAAAAATGGATAAAATAGTAAAACTAGTACAGTTTTAAATCATGGGGAAAAAAAAAAGCCCAACAATGACTTTTATCCAATTTAAGTCTCTAAAACTGGATGGCAGGTATGCATCTGTGGTCCTCTATTAGAAGAGCTTTGCAGTTGGCAAGACCAGAGATGACCACCCTGAAGCAGGAGTTGTCCCCACTTGGAAAGTAGAGCATGAATAGTCCGATTCAGGCCAGAATCTCGTGCCTGGGGAGCATTCCTACCCGCAGATGGGCAAAAACAGCTAAGCCCACAGTGAAATCAACAAGTAGATTTAACCTCTTGTCCAAACCCACAGCAACTCAGGCAAAACCACACGCCCATGACTCCTTCCGTGGAGGAGGGTCCTGCGCACATCTAGTGAACAGTGAAGACAGAAAAGGAACCAGAACTCTGGGCTTTTGAATCTGAATCTACCTAACCCTCTTTCCACTGTACACAGTGCTTCTTGAGCTCTTCCTTATCCTCAAAGCCCAGCTCGACTGCTATCTTTTCTGTTGAAACTTTTTCCAACCCTTCCTGTTGGAATCAATTATTTTCTTCTCTGGGTCCCCATAGCATTATTTTTATTCCGCCATTATAGCACTCAGGTCCTTCTGGTTTGTATTCAAATTGTTCATAGTGTCTCTCCCAGTGGATAATAAACTCACTGAGAGCAGAGGTCATATCATGATAATTTTTGCATCCTTGTTTCACACAGTAACAATTCATGAAGTTGGATTAAATTGACACAGCATCCTATGAGGAAGACAGATTGTTCTTTCCATTTTACTTATTACATTAAGTAAAGATAAGAAATGTTAAGTGCGTTCCTGGAAATCACAAGCCTTCTGCATCCTAAGTCAGTGCTCTATTACCGCAGTTAAAGCATTTTGAGGGGTATCTGTCTGCTCTGTTCTAGAAGCCTGTATCGTATCGTTGAAATGGAAGAATCTATTCCTTTCAAGAATTCCCCCCCAAAAGGAAGCTTAACATATCTAACCTAAATATCTAGTGCTTTTTAGTATCTATGGATCTGATTTTTTTTTTTTTATGGATCTGATTACCATACTCAGAGAACTCCTCATAGATCTCAAGGTATAAAATTAAGAATTCAATTTCTTCTTTTCAAGTTGCATAATCCTTACTTATTAGAATTCTATTTGTCATTGAGTTTTTTCTTGAAATCCTTTCTAAAGTTTTATTATCTTTTTGCTATGAAGCCCTAAAATAAATACAGTAAACTTCTGCCTAGTATAAAAGAAAGAAATCGATACCCCATTCTTCATGCATTCCATATACTTGTTTAATGCATCCTAGAATTTTTTTTTCTTTAGAATATTTCATGCTTTTTGAATAAATGATTAGTGTTACTTGTTTTTTCCCAAGGGAATAAGTGATACCCATAGAATAAGGTTCTCTGGGAGGGATCTCCTCTATTATTGGAGTAATGCTTAAGATTCTTTGATAGTTCTTACACAAGATTCCTCTAATGCCCCAGAGAAAAGTTTAACTTACATTTTCAAAATGCTACAATTATGAAAAGATTAAGGCTGATCGTCACATGTTCACTGCTACTTTTTTGTAGCGTATGAGGCAAAAATAAGCATATGAAATGCTTAGTGATGAAAATAGACCCAGGGCTCAGAGGGCCAAAATTCTTGTTCCAGAGTGGCTTCTTATATGGGGTTCATTATCACTGATAATATCAATTCCATGATTGAGATTGGACCTTCTGAACTTGAAAGTAGAAATAACATATTTTGATTTTCAGAATAGAAATGCCAAGAGACACGTAGTGATTGAAGACCTGAATAATCTTTAGGGAGTGGTAGAGGGCAAAAAAGAATGATATGTAGTGAGAAATAAGAAAAACAGTCCATGTGGATCTAATATAAATAGTTGAGTTGGGTAAACTCTCATGAAAAATAGTTTAAAGGACATCTGTTGCACTTAAAACTTCATTTACTCTAAACTACTATGTTTCAGAGGATATTTTTCTCAGAGAAAAGTTAGTATTTTTTCTTTTCTTCCCACAATATCAAATGACTCTCCTCTGATTTCTTTCTTTTTTTTTTTTCTTTAGTTTTCAGAACAAGCTAAAACTTGTTTACTCAGGAAGATTTAGAACTCTTGGTAGGCTTTCATACTATAATTTGATCTTTACCATTACCCAACTTGGCGTCCATCCTCCTGCTCCTCAAAACAAATTACCAAAATATATTTTACAATTACATTACAATGTAGTTGCCTGTAAAATATACCTAACCACTTAAAAAGTAGATTTTATTGTCGTTCAGAAATCTGAAGAACATAAAATAGCTGTAGATTGCAAGCTGCTTTTTGGAATCTGAAAGAGAATGTAGAATATAGAACTTTTCAAAGTAGAAAGAGTCTTGCATGTGTGATGAAAAGTGTAGGGTCCAGAGGTGTTAATTGCCTAAAGCAACACAGTGAGCAGATTGTGGTGACTGACTTGAAACTGTTATTAGTTGCCACCTACTAGATTCCGACTCATGACAACCCCATGTGTGCACAATAGAACTACTCCGTAGGGTTTTCAAGGCTGTGGCCTTTCAGAAGCAGATCACCAGGCCTTTCTTCCCAGGCACCTCTGGGGGTTTTGAACAAGCAACCTTTCAGCTTAATTAACCATTTGTGCCATCCAGGGTCTCCGGACTTGAGACTATATCTTCTGAATGCAAGCCTAATTTTTGTTTTTGCCAAGCTTTCCTGTGTATTTTATCACCTTTAAAGCAGAAATGATTGCATTTGCCCCTTCATGATATATGCGTTTAAAAATAACTGTGTTGTCATGACTGTGGAAGTGCAGATATACCTTACATACCATTCTTTGCTGTAAATTTCTTTCCAACTAATAGCAATTTAAAACATTGTTTTAACACAGAATAGTATTCTTCATGTGGAGATTTCTTTCTGTAACAAAAACTTCTTGGTAGGCTCTCAAACCAAATTTGATTTTTACTAGTGCCCAACCTGGTAATAAAAAAAATTTTTAAAACCGTTGCTGTCGAGTCAATTCTGACTCATAGCGACCCTATAGGACAGAGAAGAACTGTCCTACAGGGCTTCCAAGGAGCCGCTGGTGGATTTGAACTGCCGGCCTTTTGGTTAGCAGCCGAACTCTTAACCACTGTGCCAGATGTGACTATGAATTAAAGATCAAATGTAAGTCCAGTAAAATACTGTGTGGCTTAACATTTTAAATGAAAAGATGCTGCTTGTGATTGTCTCCCAGCAACCTATTTTGGCAAAATTGTTTAATTGTTACATGTGAGTCAGACAGTGGACTCTTTTTGCTCATGCGTGTAGTGCTTCCAGTCTATGGCTCCCAGTATACCATTCTAGGAACAGGAAAGAGGAGAATGCCAATGTGTGGCTATTTCCCCTTAACACTTATCTTGGACAGTGAAAGTGTGTCAATCTTAAACTTTTCAGTGATCAGTGTTACTGATGTGTTAGTACTTTGAGCAAATGGGAGGAACATAAACTAGCCAAGCTTTTAAAAACATTGTCTTTATACCAGCGTCTGTTAGTGTGGATGTTTTTCCCATGGTGTGAAACAAAAAGTGCAGCGAATTGGGATTGCCATTCCTCAGGACTTTTTTCTAATGTGCATTGAATGCAAGATTTAAAACAGACAGAATTCCAGAGAAAACAGGTGGCATGGGAGCTGGAATTGATGGTGGCCAAATACTTTGTGGCACAGAGTCATCCTCTCTAACCAATTGTCCATCCCATGGGAACTTTTTACAAACACAGGGAACATATTTTTTGAGGAGCGTTAAGAGTTGGCCTCAGCATAGAAGTGGAGATTTGTAACAAGGAATTATTTCCTGATATCTGCATGCACACAAAAAGTGTCCAGTTTTAAAATGAAATTTCAAGTTTGATTATTACTTATTTCCTGAAGAAAGGGGGTACTTTTTATATTCAAATTTGCATTTGGCATCTACCACCTTTCCTTTCCTAGGATGGAACATCTAACTTGCAGACATTATTATACTTGACTGTTTATGTGTGTGTGCACGCCATATATACATATATATAGTTAAGGTGGTGATTATTGGAGAGAAAGGAAGAAACAGTGAGGCTTCTGTTTATGTTCCTCACAGACAGAATTTTGGCTATTGCTTTATATAGAACATCAACCTTTGATGATAGGATCAATGTAAAAATTCTCATTCCAAGAAAATAATTTCACAAAAACTATTATCTTCCTGTTATTTATGAAAATAGGAGTATAACAACTTCGCATCTAAGGAAATTAATCTCACCATTAGAGAGCGGGTGCCCCTTTTACACTTCACTGGTCCTGAGAAAATGGGCATTAAGACCAAAGTTGTTATAACAGGATGAGAAGGGGCTAATCGTAATTTCTTTATTGCAACTGATAGTGCGTAGATTATTTGACAACCGAATCTGCATTTACTTTGGGATTAATTTCGGAGTTCATTTCTCATTAATGATGTAAACTAGTATATTTCTAAGTTTTGGAACTTAAATTTGTAGCATGCAATATTTAGGCAAATGAATGCTGAGTGACCTCGGCAAGTAGTCCCATGGTAACGTTCACATGAGTAATTATAGTAAGACTGCCCTTCAAACTGAGAAGTTTCATCATTATTTCTGCAGCACATTTGTGCCCACTTCCCAGAGTTTGGAGTGTTCAGGGGAAAACAGCCACAGATGTGCATTCACCTCTTTTCCTGTTTCTAGTAAAGGACACTGGGAGCCATGGACTGGAACCATTCCAAGGATGAGCAAAAATAGCTTATCAACTGACCAACACATGAAAGTTAAATTGTTACTGTAATAATTTTAACCCCAAAGTCAACTATGTGAAGCTCCTACATAATAGTGTAATGAGGGAAATTTTGATTGTTTTAATTTTACTAGTGTGTTAGTTATCTCTTGCTACATAACAAATTACCACAAAACTTAGCAGCCTAAAACAACACACATTTATTATCTCACAGTTTCTGCAGGTCAGGAGCCTGGGCACAACGTAGTTGGGTCCTCTACTTCAGGATCTTCCCAAGACTTGACCAGGGAATGATTTGCTTCCAAGCTCACATGATTTTTTAGAGGATTCGCTTTCTTGCTAGGTGTTGGCCAGAGTTCCTTGCTATGTAGACCTCTCAAACATGGCAGCTTGCTTCATCAAAGTGTGCGGGCTGAGAAGACAATGGAGTCTACGAGCAAGACAGAAGTCACAATCTTTAGTAAGACATCCCATCATCTTTATTGGTTATTCTATTTGGTTAAAAGAAAATCACTAGGTTTAGACTACACTCAGGGGAGGAGATTACACAAGGGCATGAACACCAGGAGGCAGGGAACATTGGAGACCATATTAAAGTCTGCCTACTACAGCTACTGACCATAATCAGTTGAAATTTAACACAGATCAGCAGAGGTTGTGTGTGAGGGGAGATCAATACAGTTATGTCCCAAGGGAAAATGTGTAGTGGTGGTGGATTTGTGAGGGTTTACCTGAGTTGAATTTTCAGAGAAGTATTATTTTAGAAAATTGAGGCACATTATGTTGCAAGTTTTTCCTAGGAATAGTAGATAAAAGTCTTAAGGCAAGGGGCATCCAATTTAAGGAAAACAAGATATCCGTAACTTAGGCCAAAAATAAGTAGTTAAACTCATCTAAAGGATTTTATGCTGGGGGACGTTTGTAGGCATCTGGACAGTCACGAAAATGTGGAATATTCAGAGAATTAAATGATTTAAAGGGAAAACAGAGCTAACACATTAACTGATTTTTTTTTTTTTTTTTTTTAAAGCTCTGAACAACTATTAGGGATTTTAACATACAACTGTCGAGGAACGTAACACTGGAACCTCTGATGAAGTCTGGGTTTCTCACACTTGATGCCAAGTTGCTATGGGAGTTTCAGAACTCGGAACAGCTGTAGGGGAAAGGCAGTGCCAGGGCTGTTTGTGTGGGTGGACAAGAGGATTGAAGAGGGATTTGTAGGATATGAGATATTGAGGATATTAAGTAACAAAATCTTTCAGAAGAAAGGTGATAGTATGGTCTGATTGTTAAAAGCTTGAGTCCCGAAGTTAAACAGTCTTAAGTATTGCACCCTAGATTTATTACTTAGTACCTGTGTGATCTTGGGCGAGTTACTTCATCTTTTTGAGCCTTGGTCTCCTTTATCTGTAAAGTGGCCTTACTAATACTATCTACCTCATGGGTTTGCTGTGAGAACTAAATGAGACAATGTATATTCCATTTAGTGGCACACAGTAACTATTCAATAAGTATTAGCTATTATTAATATTAATATTATCAAATTTATGATAGCCATGCAGAGGAGAGGGAGAAAAAGAGAAGACAGGATGATTCAAGGTTCTAACCAAGGAAGCTGGAAGAATGATTTATTCGCAAGTAGTAACATTGGGGGATATAGTTTGGGTGGGAAATGATGAGGTCAGTTTCAGGCTTGTTAACTTTGAGAAGGCAGTATGTGATGACATCTAGCAAACTATGGTCGCCAGAGGGGAAGATTAAATCTGCAGGTGACCAACTGGATTGGTCCAAGGTTAGCACCTGACCTTCTCCTTGACTACCCCCAGACGTAACTGATTTATTCAAGACTCAGCCTAAGCTGAGCCAATCAGTACCCTTCATCAGAAATTGGGAATTGAGACCAAGACATTACAGCCCAATATTCCTGCTCTCTGGAACCAAAAAGATGTAAACTCAGACTGCACAAAGAAAAATGGCACCATGACACTGTCCCACAGGGAAAGAAAGCAGAATGGGTAAAAATCACATTGAATTTGGTTCCCTGATGCCTGGTATTTCCAAGATTCAGCTTCATTCTTGACTAGGATCCTTAAATTAAATATCTCTTTTACATTTATGCTTGTTCACATTAGCTTTCTAGTACTTACAACTCCCAAATAATACCAAAAAGCCCCATGTAGGTGATAATTGGTGATGCTTCCAATGAATAAATTCCCTGAGGAAACAGGTGAAAGTAGAAACCATGAAGGGAACATGAAAGGTGCAGTGCAAGGAATTCGAGTGAAATGAACCCAGTACTGTGGGTGCCATGGAAGCCAGGAAATGAATAGAGAGATGGACAGCCATATCAAGAAGAACGAGGAGGAAAGCTTTAGTCTTTGGTGGTCATTGGTAACTTTAAAACTGTCTACCATTCTCAACAGACTAACTGTAGTAAATCTCTAGGTTAAAACTTTTTTGAAGCTTGGCAAATAGTGTTCCTTCCTTAATGAGTCTTCTTTACCTAGCACATGTGTTGAGTATGACTGTAACTGTTGGGTAAATGGACTGATTGCATTAAATCTATGTTGGTGT
The DNA here is from genome assembly GCF_024166365.1 of Elephas maximus indicus. Lineage (NCBI taxonomy): Eukaryota > Metazoa > Chordata > Mammalia > Proboscidea > Elephantidae > Elephas > Elephas maximus. The sequence continues at coordinate 46,507,738 of NC_064823.1, forward strand.
CTTAGGCTAGGTTCTCTAGAGAAGCAAAACCAGTAAAGTGTATAAATATATATAGTGAGAAAGATTCATATCAAGGAAATGGCTCATACAGTTGTAGAAACTAGAAGATCCCAAGTCCATGGGTCAGACTGGAGTCTTCCACTGACTCATGTAGCCGCAGGGGCTGGAGAACCCAAGATCGGCAGGGCAGAGAGCAGGGCTCTCGCTCACAGGCTGTGAAGATCGATGAATTCTGAGATCAGCAGGCAAGACTGCAGGTAAGCTGCTAACTCAAATCCCAAGAACCAGAAGTCAGACGAATAGGAGCCAACTGCAGGATCCAGAGTGAGCAAAAGCCCACCAGCCTTGCCAGAGTATCCACTTATATTTGATGGAGGCCACACGCCCAAGGAAACTCCCTTTCAACTGATTGGCTACTCACTGCAGAACCCATCATGGTGGGGGGGTGGTGATCACATTATATCAAATCTCAATACGGAAGTGATCACAACATCATACAACTGCGAAACCACTGAGAATCATGGCCCAGCCAAGTTGACACACACTCTTAACCGTAACTGTCCACCCTTTGTCAACTTGGCATCTGTACACATCTCCTGAAACCATACATAATCTCCGAATAAAGACAATTATAAAGTCATACTTGCACCTGACGTGATACAATGAACACAATAACCAAAAATATACTGGCCTTGTTTACATCTTGTATTTTATAAGTGAAGAAAACAAAAATATTTGAGACACATATACAAAGCAGAAATACTCAACAATTACGGTCCTTGTTTCTCCAACTGGTGCAGTGGTCTTAACTAGTATTTAGAACTACCTTCCTCCACCACCCATTCCGTGTTCCCTTTGCCCTCAGCAAGCGCGGGTTTGGTTCTTTGCCTGGTGGGGTGACCCAAACTTTCATTCCTGAAGGGTCTGGGCCATTAATATTCATGTCAGAATTGGGTTGCTGTAGTTTTCTATTTAATCACAGGGCATAGTAGTACTAAGAGACACCCTAAGGGATCTCCTATATTCCAGACATACTCTTCTTTACCTCCATTATGTAATATTAGGATCAGTCACACCAGCCACTATGGTAATTCCCTTCTTTGCCTGTTGATCCAGATGCGTAAGGAGCCCAAAGTGGCCAGCTGGCATTCTTAGCTTCTAATTCAATGAATCAGTGATTTGTCTCCAGGTGGGACATTCATCCCTTTGGAACTAAGACCTCTAGAACTGCATAAGGTCACAGGGACAGGAAGCAAAAGTCTTGTGAATGGGTCCCTTGGAGTAATGGTGAGGGGTGCTACTGCCATTTCTATGCCTTGATTCCTGGACCCATGAATCCTGGCTATGGGAGACACAGTACCATATATTGGATGCTGGTTTAGAGTATATATAGCCTCCTGGAGAACATTGCCCCAACTCTGCAATGAATCGCCACCTAGCTGGTGCTGTAATTGTGTCTTTAGAAGGCCATTCCTTTGTTCTATCAAGCCAGCTGCTTCAAGATCATGAGAAATATGGTAAGAGCAGAGAATTCCATGAGCACGAGCCCATTGCCACACTTCATTTGCTGTGAAGTGAGTCCTTTGATCCAAGGTGGTGCTATGTAGGATACCATAATGGTGGATCAGGCATTTTTTAAGTCCATGGATGGTAGTTTTGGCAATAGCATTGCATGTAGGGAAGGCAAATCCCATCATGGGGGTGAACACATTATATCAAATTGTATCAGATCTCAACATGGAAGTGATCACAATATCACACAACTGCCAAACCACTGAGAATCATGGCCCAGGCAGTTGACACACAATCTTAACCAACAAGGTTGGTTATGGTTCAAAATAGTCTGAGCTTTTAATGGCAAGATTACTGATTCAGGATGAATCATTCACTTAGTGTAGAGTTTAGGAACCAGCTAGGAGTGATATCATTGTCACCACTATAAAAGGAAGAAGAAAAGGGGAACATGAGGCTGTTCCAGGAAGACTAAAATAGAGACCTTCATGGAAGGGAGAAGCCTACATCAGAATGAAGTGTGTGACCCAGAAGAATGGAGCTGGGCAGAGATAGGTTTCTCTGAGAATCAAGAAAGATTCAGAACAGGTGGATTTAGTACAGTGTAGCTCTTTGCAACAGTAACAAAATAGCAAATTGCCTAGCTTTTTAAATGCTGGGATTTATAAAATGTTAGCAGTGAGTCTTCTATAAAAGTAAGGCTTAGGGATGGTCAGCATTAACACTTTATGAAATATAGGATGCCTCTTATCCCTCCCCCTTTTTCTTTTCTTGTTATTGTGTGATTCCATGTATTTGGGTTTGATAAGGAAATGAACTGATTTGTTTCAAAAAGTGTACTTTTTTTTTTTTTTAAGTAATAGGCTGTTGGTTGCTCAGATTTACATTTCTCTAGGCCCAAACCACTGTGCCTTCTCCACCAGCCAAAAGAAGCACACAGATCTTCCAGAAGCCCTGACTGAGGGTAAAAGAAGTGTCCAGAGAAGAAAAAATGAAAGATGTCCACAAAGCATCAGAAACGCATGTAACCTCGGGTCCCTCTGAAGCTCAGCTTAATCCCACTGTGGTCAGAGGGGAGAGATACCATCCTGGATTTTTCTGTAACATGTTTGAGACCTATCTCGGAGGTGCTAGAGACACAACTTCAGGTGTGCCTAGAAAATAGTAGTTTAAATTTGTGCTGCATGTCTCCTACTGACAAAATGTGCCATTGCAGTGACCCCAGCTGCTTTTCCTCTTGCTTTTGGACCCTGATTAAGTATGAAGAAAACTCTCAAAATCCCTGCCTACATTACTGCCAAGGAAGAGATGGGTGCTGGAGGTTAGGCTGCACTGTTACCCCTTCCAGGCAAATAAAAGAAACTCATAATATTCTGATTGCTATCCCACTGCCAGTTTGGTTTTGTTTACATGTGACAAGTGCATGTCAACACTTGTAGTAAGAAAGTGTCTTAATCTTCTAGTGCTGCTATAACAGAAATACCACAAGTGGATGGCTTTACCAAAGAGAAGTTTATTCTCTCACAGTCCAGTAGGCTAGAAGTCTGAATTCAGGGCACCAGCCCCAGGGGAAGGCTTTCTATCTCTGTTGGCTCTGGAGAAAGGTCCTTGTGATGCAGCAGTCTTCCCTTAGTCTGGGACCATCTCAGCGCAGGTACCTCAGGTCCAAAGAATGCACTCTGCTCCTTTCTTGATGGTATGAGGTCCCCTTGTCTCTCTGCTTGCCTCTCTCTTATGTATCTCAAAAGAGATTGGCTTAAGACACTATCTAATCTTGTAGATCTCCTCGATATAACTTATTACATCATAGTGATAGGATTTACAATACACAGGGAAATCTCATCAAATGACAAAATGGTGGAAAATCACACAATACTGGGAATCATGGCCTAACCAAGTTGACACATATTTTTGGGGTACACAATCCATGACAGGGGGTGAGGGTAAGATTTTCAACTAACAGGCTACTTAATTACCAGGTTTAGCATTATTTAAAGAATTAACTGAAACACTCTAAAAATTTAACATCCAACCTCAGTGGATATAGCAACGCAAAGTTAACACTCAAATGATAAGAAGAATTAGCAATGCAGAAAAGTGCTTCCTGACAAGTTAGGTGAACTCAAAAAAAAAAAAAATTTTTTTTTTTCTAAAGGAAATGGAAAATCTAAAAGGTGATTTATTAAAATGGTAGACGTCTGTGTTGCTGGGTGAAAACCCCGGGTTTTGCTCAGCATGACTTGTTACAGCCAATTAACAAAAGGCCAAGGTGAGAGATCAGAAAGACGTCTTTATTTTGTTGCACAAGGAAAGGAACAAGTGGGACTGCTGCCTCCAAGACTGCCTGTAGGCAGCTTGGAGAGGTGGGCTTTTACAGAGAGCATAAAAGAAAATGCAAATTCATCATGAATATTTAGGATTGACGTTCATGCAGGCACTCAGAGCTGGGTTCGATCCCCCAGGATGGAGGAAGAGGTTGATTTTCTTTCATTAGAATGTTGTCTCCACCTAGAGGTGGGTCGAGTCCATCTGTGGCCCCTTCTGTGGTTACCTTGTCAAGGATAATTTCAGAAGAATATGCAGCCTATTCTGCTTGGTGTAGGAGGATCAGCCAGAGCCAGTGTTTCTTAGAAGGGTTTGGCTCGAAGCTGCTTGCCTCATCTGGATGATTTAAAAAATTGTTGTTGGTGTTGTAATGAGTGTAACAAATAAATTTAAAGGAACCAATATTGATGGATTTATAGCAAGTATTATGATGGTTTTTTTGCTTGAACTACAATAAAAACATCTTAACCTAAACCATGCACATAATCACCTAATCAAAGAGTGGCCCAAGTCCAGATTCTTGTGAACCAACCAGTTACATAGGGTGATGAGGCCTTACATCCCAGGACGAGAGCCAAGAGAGCTCAAAATAGTAATAGGATCACTTGAATGAGCTTTCTTTCTCCATAAAGGAAGGCTAAGAACTAAACTCTAAAGCTGAGCTGTTGAGAAGTTACATGAGTAACTCTGGATCCATGGCGAGTTAAAAAGAGAAAAAATATATGTCAGTTTCTTCTGGGAAACAGTCCATAAAGATAAGCAATAAGGATGGTCTAGTGATGATAAATTGTGCATAGAAAATTGACCAAAAAAATGAAATCTTTGTTTGAGAAGAGGTAGGTTACCAGCAGTATACGTGTTCTGCAAAAGCAATTAGAATTGAAGTCCTTGAAAGAAGGCCAGCTCTGCTAGAAAGCAGGAAATTCTACTTCCCTTAACTTAATGATGTAGATGAAAATATGGACACTCATCTGTTTCCAAGAAGCAATTGTTTTTAATATTAAACTCTAAGAAAACCAGCAATAACTTCTGAAAATCACAAAGACTTTAGCTGAGTAGATTCAGAAAACTTTTGCAGACGCCACGGTATGTTGAAATGTTTAGATGTAACTCAGTCTAGTAGCAAAAAGCACAAACTTTGGAGTCGTATAGATTTGGACTTGAATTCCAGTTTTTACTATCTGCATGATCTTGGGCAACTTGCTTAAACTCTCAGACAGTGGGTAACTTTTTGAAAAATGGGAATAAGAATACTGTCTTAGAGATCATTGTGTTGTATTGAATGAAATCCATTCAAGAGAATTTAATAAAGGGGAAATAATTGTAAGGATGCCGGTTATCTTATGAGCCCACAAGGATAGGATGTGAATCCAGGAATCAGAGCCAGGCATCAAGGTGACTTCTGAGGCCGTCAGTATCTGTTAGGGCCAATTAGGCTTTTGTTTCTGCATCATTCTTCATTCTTTTCAAAGACTTACAAATAAGTCCGACCTGGTTTTACCGCACTTATCAGTTCTAATGCTCAACAGAGACCAACCTGGTTTATCTAAATCCAACTCCAAATTCCTACAAATATGAGTTTGAGTGGCCCAGCTTATCTGATGTCAGGGGTGCCCTCTGCTCTAGTTGGCTGTGGCCTGGTAGGTCAGCATCTTGTCTTATGAAGGTTACCCCTCCCTAGAATGTAATGATAAGGATGTGAGAGGAAAGGGAGAATGATCTGTGTCTCTATAACTGAAACTTCACTCATTAGGAACAATATGAGATCATGTATTTGAAGTACCTGGAATAGTGTCTATAGCTCAGTACACGAAGGCTGTGAAATAATACAGCTGATGGGCAATGACCATAAACTCTCATCCACCTAACTTTTGAAATCATATTTTTCCACACCTGTCATCACCAAAGGAAGCTTATAGAAACATTGGTTATGTGATATCTATGACATATTTTCTTCTTGACAGAGGAGGCCATGTTAGGAAGGAGCTGCCCTAGCAGCTGATGTTATTGTGTCCAAGTTCTTCCCACCTGGTGAATGCTTGCATCCCACCTCCCACCTTTGTGGTCTCATTTGATCTTCCTGTATACATAAGCAGATGGCTATTTGGAAAGTTGCCTAGCAAAACGGACTAATCTGTTTGGATATTCTTGAGTTTATGTAGAAGACATGTGGTCACTGAGCAACAGTTTTTGTCAATTACTTTCTCCTCCTATATTGATTTGGATGACAGTGCTGGGTATCTGAGGCAAGACATTGGGCCCAAATGAAACCTCCATATTTCAACATTGAAATATTATTTCCTATTAATAAGTGCTTCTTCTCTGGGTATGAGAAAGCATCCCCCAAGTTGCTGAGCTCAGCTAAAACAAAACCTACTGCCCAAGATGTGCTGTTTCATTCTTGCTTTAAATAAGGTGAGTCTGTATTTAGAATTTAAATATCTCCTTTAATTAAAGAAACATTATGAAGTAGATGTGAAGGCAGTTTTTCTCCTGCACCTGCATCAGTTTTGGTGTCTAGAGGTGGTGCTGTCTATAAAAGAAAAATTATCACAGTAAGTTCTATAGTTGATATTGTATACTAGATAACTTTTTTAAAAAATTCAACAACTCAAGCATGCCAAATGGTTTCTTTGAGGTAACTTGATTTTATTAATGAACCAAGTTTTTAAAATGTAGTCACTTGCTGGAATGTTAGGTGTTAAGACTAAAAAGATATGTAAATTAAGGCAAAAAGTTAACTTCTCTCTGAAAGATTTTTTTTTTCTTTTTTTATGATTTCAGACTTGTGGGAGACATTACCTAATATGTTTCTTTTTTTTCCTCACTTGCAGTTTTCCAGACTTTACCCTTTGGGGCTAAGTTCTACTTTAGTCTAAGACCAATATTTATTTTAGAAGCAAAGGTACCAATGCAGTTGTCAGGGAATGTTTCATAGAAAAGAGTGATGCACAAGAGATGAGGCGAAATGTAGTGTCATGCACATGTCAGTGAAATGGCTACGGCTACCTCTCATTTTGGGCTAGAGAATTTGGAAGAGAAATCCAGTCTTTATTCTGGTTTAGGATAGCATCAGAGATCTGTATTTGTCCTGCCTGGATCCAGCCCACTGTGGTCCAGACTTCCTAAAATTGCCCCACTTGGGCTTGCTAAGACTGGACTTACTCTTCACTGAAGAAGAGTAAAAATAATGTTTTCCTGGTGGATACAGAATGTCTGACGGACACAGTAAGTTTTGTTCATAGGGCACAGACATTGTGGAGGACGTTAGTGGCACTAGTGTTGTTCAACAGCCCGTGTTGGGTAGAGATAGAGAGTAGAGGTCCTCGGCCTCAATGCTGATGCTGTAGGGCTTTGAGTATACATGACCAGTCCAAACTTGTCTCCTAAATCTAACCTGTATATCCAGCTGCCTTTTAGACATGCCCACCTGGAAAACCACAGGCATCTCCTACTCAGTAGGTCCAAAAATTGAACTCATAACTTTTCCTTCCAAAACTCTCTGTCTTCCTTTGGCAAATAGGTCCCAGCATCCACCCACTTGCCTAAACCAGAAATCCGGGAGCTATTCTTAGCAATTCCATTTCCATTTGCCTCCATATCCAATTTCACTACAGTCGTGTCAATTCTGCCTCCTAGTAAATCCTCAACAGTGTCGTTTGTACTATGCATGGGCTACCTGTAAGTTCCATCACATATAGTATTTTCCTGTCTCAATTTAAATGATGGTTAGTTTCTTAAAAGTGAGTCGTTAAAAAAAAAGTAAAAACAAATGAACTTTCCGTAAGAAAAACAACAACATCAGAGGTATATTTATATAGGTAAAATAAAATGGCCATGTTGTACTAAAAAGAGTAATAAAACAGTTTATAAAAAGGGACTATATAGTGTTTTTCAGGAAATTAAAAAAAACAATGTTAATAACGGTGCCCCAAAAAGCTAAAATTTAAGTTTAGTCCTCCTCACACCTTAATGTGCTAATGTTAAATGCCAATTGTTAAAATGCAGATTCTGGTTCAGCAGGTCTGGGCTGGGGCCTGAAGTTCTGTATGTAGTTCTAAGGAGCCCTGTGCTGATGCTGCTGGTTAGAAGACCCCATTTTCAGTAGAAAGGCCTTAGCCTTCATAGTTACACTAATCTGAAACTCCAGAAATTCTTGCCCAATACCTCTTTTTTTTTTTGCCTTACTGGAGGAAGTTTGAGACTTGACCCTTTTTCTTCAATATTGGCAACACTGTCACAGTTGTACCGATGTTGTCCCTCTGGTGAAAACTGCCACTGAGAGAGAGGACCCATTCTCATTCTTTTTGTTTTTTTTTTCAGTGTAGATGATAACCTCTATTTTTATACCGGAAGTAAAAACTTCAATTTTCATGAATCCCAGTGACATTAAATGACATTTTACAGGTATGTAAACCCTTAAAAGGTTAAACAATAAGAAACAACACAACCCTCTGGAAATATATGTGTTTACGGGGTATGAACTTAAAAACACCTCAAAAGCAACTGAGGAATCACTTTGCATCTTGCTCAACCACCCTCAGCATGTGAACCTTTGTTGCCAGCAAAAGATTTCAAAAATGCTGTTGGGGAATAGAACTACATTATTCTGAAAATAATCCATGAACTCTTTCTAAAGCAGTTATGATTATCTTCGATCGCCCTGCCTCCACACTCAGCTTTGTGGTTCCCTACTTGTCCTAGTATATGTAGTGACAAAAACGAAGTTGCGTTTCTTAGGAAATATGACTCTATAAAGAACTTAATACTTACTATCTATTGCTAATGAAGGAGTCTTGGTTGTGCAGTGGCTAAGAGTTTGGCTGCTAACCAAAAGGTTGGCAGTTCGTATCCACCAGCCACTCCTTTGAAACCCTATGGGGCAGTTCTACTCTGTCCTACAGGGTCACTATGAGTCGAAATCAACTCGATGGCAGCAGGATACACCATCCCTTAGGAGCCCTAGTGGTGCAGTGGTTAAGCAATCAGCTGCTAACCAAAAGGTCAGCAGTTCGAACCCATCAGCTACTCCACAGGAGAAAAATGTAGCAGTCGGCTTCCATAAAGATTACAGCCTTGGAAACCCTATGGGGCAGTTCTACTCTGTCCTATAGAGAGGGTATGGGTCAGAATCGACTCAGTGGCAATGGGTTACACCATCCCTTACGGGCCACTGTACCTGCCATTCTTTTTACTTGGAATCACTAGACTGGGCATTCTGAATGCAGCGACTATCTGTCTTGCTTATTTCTTATTCTCAGAGTCTACCACAGCACTTAGGAGGTGCTCTATAGTATGTGTTGAATAAATACCCCTTTATTTCAACCCCCATCTCCTTTGTGTTACTACTGTACCTAGCACATATCTCAGGTGACATATTTATTTCATCATATTGCAATTATTTATGCCCCTGTCTTCCCTCACTAGATAGTAAGTTCTTTGTAGGTGAAGGCAATTTCTTAATTATCTTTGTGGGCTAACTACTTAGGAGCTCCATAATTTTTGTACAGAAACTATAGTAAATGGCTTTTTGTTCTATTTATGTATTTATTTTTAGATAAATTCCTCCAGGTGGGATCACTGAGTCAAAAGGTATAAAAGCCATTTGGTTCGTAATGCATTATTGCGAGATTGCTCTTAGAGTTTTATCAATTAGGTATTTTATTACTTTACAGTGCCAGAAGTAGCACATGGATGTACTACATTTTACTGCAACTTTGCTCATATCAGGTATATTGTTTTAACACTTATTTTTTAAATAATCTAGTAGCATGTGAATGGTCCGGAAGACTGTTTTAAGATATGTTTCTTCAGTTCCTCTAAGCTGCTTACTTCTAAAAGGGAGAAGAATCTGGAAGTGTTCAGAGACACAGGGACCTCTGGGGCCTGCTGGGTTCTGACCCCAGCACATCCGTCTTCATTCTCCTCTGCTCCCATTGTGTTGGACTTAAACATGAAAAGCCCATCCCCATGAATACACCTACCAAGTCAGTATTCCAAAATGAGCTGAAGGTTTGTTACATACTAAATTAATCTAGGGAGTAAGTTATCCCTTGTTTGGATGGATATTTGAGGGAAGAGCTTGTCTTGAGTTCTAATCTCATCAAGCAGCTTTCCAATATCATCGTCTCATGCTCCACCGATGATTTAAAGCATTTTAGTTTGCTTAATCACAATTATTTAGTAATATTTCTGTCCTTTGGGTTTGTTTTCTTCAGTATCATCTACTTTGTATGCCATTTGAGGTAGGAACTATGTTTCATTGACTTAGTCTAACATACATGCTGAAAACATGAGCCTCTTGCTGTTTATTTCTGCAGGAATCCTGTGATAGCAATAAAGTGTATGGGGGGCCAGGGAGGAAAGAGAGAAGCACAGAGAAAGGGGGAAAGGAAGGCGCATGTGTCAGCTCCTTCCAGTTCTCATCATTCTTTCTGTTTGGATAGCATATCACATTTGGCTGGAGCTGAAAAGCAAAATCTTATATTTAACGAGCCAATAAAATGCCTGGAGCACCAATGGGTTTGGGGAGGCTTGACTTTCCACTAAGCTAAAAGCCGATAATTGAGCCTGGATGCCAGCTGAGACCTGGAGATTTCTACCGAGAGAGCCCTGACTTTAACATTTTTTTTTTTTCCTATTTCCCCTCTCATGTGCAGCCAGCTTCTGATGAGGGCTCAGGATCTCCAGGGAGCTAACTGTTATCACCTAAATTGTTTTGATTAACCCTTAACTCTGAGACTCTCAATTTACTGACATGCCACATTAATGTGCAATCCTCTTGTGTAAATGCCTGCAGGGGGAAGTGATAAACCAGGTCTAATGCCAAGGGGATGAGGTTGAGCCTTTTTTAAAAAGCTTGAAATAGAATTGTAACTGTTTCTGTTTCAGAAACACACGAGGGAAAGGAAAAGGTTAGCAAGAAGGATCGTTTTGTATTCTTTTAAACTAATCTCCTCCTTAAGTGACAAGTTTAATGGTGAGATTGCTTTAGTGGTGGGTATTTTTACAAAGGCATTGAAGGGAGACCACTCCTTTCTCAAGTCTCTAAGCAATTTCCATCATCTACCTGGGCCTTCATCCCCAGCAGCCCTCACTATGTATGCCTGTGGGGAGAATGCAGTGTGAGAGATGATTCTGGGGAGTTCTGCATGGACACTTCCTGGAGTTTTTGAGGCTGATGGTCAAGAGCTGTTTTAAGTGTTTTAGAAATTACAAACAACAAGAAAACACATGATTTAAAAAAAAAATAAAAACGTTGCCAGCCTAGTCAATTCTGACTCATAGCAACCCTATAGGAAAGAATAGAACTGGCCCATAGGGTTTCCAAGGATTCAAACTGTCAATCTTTTGATTAGCAGCCTGAGCTCTTAACCACTGTACCACCAGGGCTCCAAAAACATGATAGACTAGTTCAATTAAATTTATGGATATAGGCTAGCCATGTGATGGCTTGGGAAGTTGATCCAGAATCTGGATCCTATGGTAGGAGATATGATAAAAGGGATCAATGATATGCCCACTGCCCACTGAGGTTTTGGTAGATTTTTCAAGGTGTATGAAATGAAATTCAAAAAGACATTCCATAGTAATTCATATATCAGGTTTAATATAAAGCTGTGATTGCACACCCCCAAAATTTAAAGACAATAGACAAATTTGAATGAAAATTGTTTATTATTATAGGCTAAAGCAGCTATGTCAATCCTTTGGAATTTTATTTGCGAAGAGGGTTTATGCCGCATTATTCTTCTTTCATTTTGAAATGTCTTTGTTGGTGGTGGTGTTTTTAGCTGCCATCGAGGAGTTGACCTGGACTCACGGTGATCCCAAGCACAACAGAGTGAAACACTGTCAGGTCCAGTGCCATCCACATGATTGGTTGTGGATAAGACTCTTGTGATCCATAGGGTTTTCACTGGCTAATTTTTGGAAGCAGACCACCAAGCCTTTCTTCCTAGTCTTAGTCTGGAAGCTCTGCTGAAACCTGTTCGCCATCATAGCAACATGCAAGCCTCCTCTGACAGATGGCTGGTAGCTACACATGAAACAAATTGGCCAGATATTGAACCGGGTCTTCCACATGTTAGGTGAGAATTCTACTACTGAGCCACCAGTGCCTCCCTTAAAATGTCTTCAAAGTGTTTAATATAGTTATATAGAATAAAAGGGTTTAAGTATTTTAGTGGGGAAATAAATTCCCTCTAGCCTACATTTGCAAACTATGTACACTCACTCAGACCAACTGAGAAGCCAACTCTAAAGGCTTGTATTTTACAGCCAACGTTTGTCTTCTCTCCTCCTCTTGCCCTTGGTACCAGGTTTCTTCTGCATTAATCTCATTTAATTTTAAAGTTAGACTCAAAACTTCAGAAGAAGTCAAAAGAAATCAGAAATAAAAGAGCAAATCAAGAAGGCAAAGAATAAGAAATTAATAGAGCCTGGAAAGTCCTTTTGAGATTCCCTAAATCTCTAGAGTTAAAGGAGTTTCTAGGCTCTTTTATGAATTTCCTTATATGTTCTTAATTATATATTGTCCTCTATGATTAAAGACTTTTTGCCTTAAGCTAGACTCTTTTTTTAAAGGAAAAAAAAAAAAAAAAAAAACCAGTTGCCATTAAGTGGTTCCTGATTCATGGCAACCCTTGTGTGTCAGAGTAGAACTGTGCTCCATAGAGTTTTCAATGGCTGATTTTTTGGAACTAGATTGCCAGGCCTTTCTTCCAAGGTTCCTCTGGGTAGACTCAAACCTCCAATTTTTCAGTTAGCAGCCAAGTCTATTAACCATTTGAACTACCCAGAGAAGGCTAAGAACTTTTTGTAGAGGGGTGGAGGACAAAAGTTTAATTGATTAAAAATTAAATTGAGATCTATCACCACTGAATAACATTTAAAACAGTAATAGTTGATATAATGTAATTAATATAGTCATGTATTATAAAATAATTTGTTAAGGTGAGTTCTTCTTGGAGATTCACTTAAAAATTGAAAATAGACTTTCTTGGCTGAACTTTAAATTTTGATATCAAACCATATGTTTTCAACCATCTACTTACCTCAGTGGTTCTCAAACTTTCGCATGCATCAGAATCAGCTACAGCACTTGTGAAAACACAGATTACTAAGCCCCACTCCCAGAGTTCCTGATTCAGTTAGATTGGGATGGGGCCAGAGAATTTGAATTTCTGAAACTTCCCAGTTTGTGATAGGCAGGATTCTAAAGATTACCCTCCCAATCTACCCCCAAGAATCCCATCCTTTGGTTATTCAATCAAACATTATTCTAGGTGTGCTTGTGAAGGGACTTCGCAGATAAAATTAAGGCCACTCATCAGCTGACCTTAAAGTAGAGAGATTATCCTGAGTTATCTGAGTATGCCCAGTGTAATCACATGAGCCCTTAAAAGCAGAAGAGGAAGACAGGAGAAGTGAGGCAGAAGGAGAGGTCAGAGATATTACAAGAGAAGCATTCACTCTGCACTTGCTGGCTTAGAAGATAGAGGAAGGGGGTCGCTAGCCAAGGAATGTGGTTGGCCTCAAGAAACTGAGGATGACCTCCTACCCACAGCCCAAGGAAGCAGGGGCTTCAATTCTCTCTGGAACTAAATTCTGCCAACAACTTGAATGAGCTTGGAAGTGGATTCACTCCCAGAGCATCCAGAGAGTACCGCAGTCTTGCTAACACTTTGATTTTGGCCTTGTGAGACTCTAAGCAGAGAACCATCTGAGTCACACTATGCCTAGACTGCTGACTTACTGAAAATGTGAGACAATGCTTTTGTTTTTTAAGCCACTAACTTTGTGATAGTTTGTTATGGCAGCAATAGAAAATTAATACACCTGATAATGCTGATGCTTTTGGTCCCAGAACAACTATTTTGAGAATCATTGGCTTATCTTTTGAACATCTCCTGTTATTACCAGTTCACAGACTTCTGAAAAAGTTCAGTCATTTTCTTGGTATCCATGTTCTGAAGCATAGGAAACAAAAGTGAAGATTATTATTCTTATTACTTAAAATGAAATAACACATGTAAAATGCTTAGAACAGTGCTTACCCCTTGCTAAGCATTCAATAAATAGTAGCAATAATAATAACTTCTACAAGTAGATATAATTTATTCAAAATACTCTATGCCAGGCATTGCACTAATTATTTACTGTGAATTTTTTCAATTAATCCTCATAATAACTCTATAAAATAGATACTATCCTTGTTCTCATCTTACAGATGTGAAACCTAAGGCTCTGAGGAAACTTGCCCAGAATCAGGTAGTCAATAAAAAATGGAGGTGAGATTTGAACATAGAGAATATGACTCTAGAATCTAAACTATTAATCACTATTGACTACTTACCTGTTACAGATATAAATATTATCTGCAACTAATCAATAAAAGTTAAGTGGCTGGGTATAAACTATACAGAAATCTATGGCTTTTCCATATACTAACTACACCAGTTAGAAAACATAATGGGCAATAATATTGTTTAAAAAATTATCAATAAAAAAATACCTAAAATCAAACTTACCAATACATGTGTGGGATAGTATGAAGAAAACCATAACGTAAGGGATAGTAAAGGACTCTTGAAAAAATATATGCAAATATTTACTGTGTTCAGATGGCAATTCCTCTTAAAGTTTTTTTTTATACTTTTTATTGTGCTTGAAGTGAAAGTTTACAAATCAAGTCAGTCTCTCACACAAAAACCTGTATATACCTTGCTACACACTCCTAATTACTCTCCCCCTAATGAGACAGCCCGTTCTCTCCCTCCACTCTCTCTTTTCATGTCCATTTCACCAGCTTCTAACCCCCTCCACCCTCTCATCTCCCCTCCAGGCAGGTGATGCCAATGTAGTCTCAAGTGTCCACCTGATCCAAGAAGCTCGCTCCTCACCAGCATCCCTCTCCAACACATTGTCCAGTCCAATCCATGTCTGAAGAGTTGGCTTTGGGAATGGTTCCTGTCCTGGGCCAACAGAAGGTCTGGGGGCCGTGACCACCGGGGTCCTTCTAGTCTCAGTCAGACCATTAAGCCTGGTCTTTTTATGAGAATTTGGGGTCTGCATCCCACTGTTCTCCTGCTTCCTCAGGGGTTCTCTGTTGTGTTCCCTGTTGGGGCAGCCATCAGTTGTAGCCAGGCGCCATCTAGTTCTTCTGGTCTCAGGATGATGTAATCTCTGGTTCATGTGGCCCTTTCTGTCTCTTGGGCTCGTAATCGCCTTCTGTCCTTGGTGTTCTTCATTCTCCTTTGATCCAGGTGGGTTGAGACCAATTGATGCATCTTAGATGGCTGCTTGCTAGTGTTTAAGACCCCAGGTGCCACTCTTCAAAGTGGGATGCAGTATGTTTCCTTAATAGATTTTATTATGCCAATTAACTTAGATGTCCCCTGAAACCATGGTCCCCAGGCCCCTGTCCCTGCTACGCTGGCCTTTGAAGCATTCAGTTTATTCAGGAAACTTCTTTGCTTTTGGTTTAGTCCAATTGTGCTGACCTCCCCCATATTGTGTACTGTCTTTCCCTTCACCTAAAGTAGTTCTTATCTACTATCTAATTAGTGAATGCCCCTCTCCTACCCTCCCTCCTTCCCCCCTCTTGTAACCACAAAAGAATGTTTTCTTCTCAGTTTGAACTATTTCTCAAGTTATAATAGTGGTCATATACAATATTTGTCCTTTTGCAACTGACTAATTTCACTCAGCATAATGCCTTCCAGGTTCCTCCATGTTATGAAATGTTTCACAGAATTCTCACTGTTCTTTATTGATGCATAGTATTCCATTGTGTGAATATACCATAATTTATTGATCCATTCATCCGTCGATGGGCACCTTGGTTGCTAACATCTTTTTGCTATTGTAAACAGTGCTGCAATAAACATGGGTGTACATATATCTGTTCGTGTAAAGGCTCTTATTTTTCTAGGATATATCCCAAGGAGTGGGATTGCTGGATTGTATGGTAGTTCTATTTCTAGCTTTTTAAGGAAGCGCCAAATCAATTTCCAAACTGGTTGTACCATTTGACATTCCCACCAGCAGTGTAGAAGTGTTCCAATCTCTCCACAGCCTCTCCAACATTTATTTTTGTGTTTTTTGGATTAATGCCAGCCTTGTTGGAGTGAGATGAAATCTCGTTGTAGTTTTGATCTGCATTTCTCTAATGGCTAATGATCATGAACATTAAATGGTATTTTTAATGCAATCCTAATTAACAACTAACTGGCATAGTGGGTGGGAATGAAATGGGGAACCTTACAAAATGACTCTAAAATTTTCTGGACAAAGAAAATATGAGAATAGCCAGAAGTCTGCAAAAGAGAAGTAAAGGGGATGAAGATGTGGCCAAACTGAATTTGATTCAATAGCCTGGTCAAAAAAAAAAAACCTTGCCGTCAAGTTGATTCTGACTCATAGCGACCCTATAGGACAGAGTAGAACTGCCCGATAGGGTTTCCAAGGAGCAGCTAGTGGATCCGAACTGCCGACCTTTTGGTTAGCAGCTGAGCTCTTAACCATTGGGCCACCAGAGCTCCCTTAAATGGAATTGTTAAGCACAGCGATTGTTTGTATAAGCCTTTCTCAATAGGGATGTAAGTTCCCAAGTATAAAAGGATTATGGTGCCCCAGTGTGGACAGGATAGTGTTACTGGGCTACATGGTCCCGCCCCACCCCAGATAGTATATTAGGGTGTGGACAAAGGAAGCCACCTTAAGATGTGAAGCATTTGTCTCTGCTTTGTGCAACCCCTTCACTTTAACCTAACTGGATAAATAAGTCAGGAAATTTGTGGCTCATCTGAATTGCTGCAAAAACATGGCAGTATTCACACATTTTGCAGAGGATAGGGCATAACATCAAAGTCTAAAACCCATGAGGTGAACGATTTTTAGATTTGACTTTAGAAAAAATACGTGTAGGTTGAAAGATGAACTATTTTACAAATGTGTTAACAGAAAAAATATCAATATTCCTCATATACAAAGAACTCTTTCAAATTTATACAAAAAAGATGACACTTAATGGAATTGTGGTTACAAAAGATGAAATAGGAATGACCACTAAAAATAAAAAATGATTCTATTTTTTAAAAAATGATCAGCCTAATAGGGGAGGAGGGAGGTAGTACTTTATGTTGGCAAGGGATAACCAACACTGTCATAAAAGTGTCACTGTTGTGAGAATTTACCCCACTTACAAGCTAACAAATAAGACTGCCACTTTCATGGATGCTGGCAGAGACATGAAACTCCTAGGTCAGAGACAAAGACTCTATTACTCACAGCAATAGCAGTAGCCAGAATATCAGCATATTTTTGGGCTAATTCTCCGAGCCTCAATTCCCACATGTAATCCTTTACCTAAAATTTATTCTAAGGAGGTAATTGGATAAGGGTGCAAGCATTCATGCACATACATATACAAGTATTTCATTGCAACATTAAAGTAACCAAAAAATAAATAAATAAATAGAAAGAGTGTAATTGTGTGATTGTTTAAACGATGGCATATCCATACCAGGGATTATTATGAAACCATTAAAATGATCATCTTGATGTATGTTTATTGACATGAATTTAAATATCTGTGATACACCTTTATGGGTGGTAAGCAGCCTGGACTAACTGTGAACTCATTTATGTAAAATTTTACAATTATGTTTTTGCCATAAAAAGACATCTAAAAAGATGTTCAAAATACCAACAATGATTATCTCTGTCTGGTGGGTTTAGGTGATATTTAACCTTCTTACTTATTCTCTTCTCTATTGCCTTTTTTTTTTTTTTAACTTTACAACAAACTTTTTTATATAATCAGGAAAAAAACAAAAGTTTTCATTTGGGGGGAAAAGGAGTTCCTTTTGAAGCTGACCTCAATATAACTCTAGTTTTCTTTAACTTCTGACTTGTCACCTCCCAGCTACTTGTATGATTGTAGGGCATATGATTGCTCCCTTTCAAGTGATGATTTTACTGATAAGTCAAGTGCATCCTGGGATGAATAATCTTAGATGTCATGGTAAGTGGTTCCTGATAAAAGAGTGGTTGGAGGCTTAGGAAACAGGGTTGACACTTTGTGGAATATGTTAGAGCTCATTTTTAATGTGAAAGTCAAGCAGGTTGAAAAATGCCCAGTAATTAGATGGGCGAACATCTTTCGCTTCAATCTTTGCTCCTCAAAATAATGCTGACCTATTTTAGCGTTTTTTTTTATGGTTTCCTTTTGTTGACAGTTTTGATTTAGATGTTATTGGCATGGTGAATTTTTAAAGGTAGGTATCCTGAGAAAATTTCTTTTTTAATTTTGATTATTACTTTTGGGTAGGTATAAAAGCAAACAGTCTCACATATCATGTCAGAACAAATTATTTTTTAGTCAGTGTATAGAGCAGGCTTGTTTTCATGAGCTCTATCACTAAGCATTCTGCCTTATTCAGAGGGAAGATTTCCAATATAATTGGTGTTGGCCTAATTTTAACATCCTAACTTTGTTATGTAATTTTAGTATATTAGCTCTTTATAACTTGTCTCATTTATTTCACAGAAGACTAGTGATGCATTTGTAGCTCCAGCTATTAACAAGGAAATAGATGTATAACTCAGATGTCACTTGGGGCTTCTCTGTTTCTTGAAGATTTAGGTAAATTTGACTAAAACCCACAATTTCCCAATGTTTGTGGATACACACCATCCACAGAATTTCTATGACTTCTCAGCCTTAATTTTTTTATGGTCACCTCGACAAACAAAACAAAACAAACAAACAAGCCAAAAAAATGTTGATTTCAACTCATGGTGACCCCATATGTTTCAGAGTAGAACTGTGTTTCATAGGGTTTTCAATGGCTGTGATCTTGTGAAAGTAGATTGCCAGGACTTTCTTCTGCAATGCCAGTGGGTAGATTCTAACCTCCACCATTTCAGTTAGTAGCTGAATGGAAACCATTTGGACCATCCAGAGACCTTATGTTCACCTCTAACCATTATCAATCCTAGTATGTTCATACCATTATAATTTAGCACTTATTAGCTAACTTAGTTTTGGTTCTCTAGAGAAACAGGGCCAGTGAAATATATGGATATATATCTATAGAGATTTACTTCAAAGGATGTACTCACTGGATTGTGGGGGGCCAGCAATTAAAAAATTCATTGGTCAGGCAGCACACTGGAGACTTCTGTAGGCTTGTGTCCCAAGATCCTTAGGCTAGTTGACAAGAAGAGTGGAGAGACAAAGTTCTTCCAAATAGCTATTTATAGTTGGAGACCACACCCTAAAGAACTCCCCTGTCAACTGATCGATGGATTACAGTCATGCATCACATAAGGATCATTTGGGCAATATCCCATCACATATACACCCATGGTCCCATAAGTTCAGAAATCCCAGTCAGAGAATGGGATGTCGTGGACGTAACAAGACGTAGTGAGGGGTGAGCCGTCACCTTTGAGCCTTGGACCAGCTCGTGCTTGGGGAACCTACCCTGGGCTTGCATCACACCCCTAGACCTGATCCTCAGCCAGCTGGGCCTGCAGGGCTGTCTGGGCCTCCAAAGATCCTAATGCCTTCCTGAGTGCCTCAGGGCATCGCCTAAAGTCCCTGGGCTCCTCCAGCTCAGCTTGTGGTCTTGCAGTGCCCTTGCTTCCCCAAAATGCAGCCACTGACCCAGCAAGGAGCAGAACTTAGGGCCCTCCCTGTCCCTTGGTAATGAACACTTCCACTATGTCAAAGTTGCCATAAGAAAATAATACGGTGTTCGCACAACATCCAAAACACATAGCGTCCTATTTCATAGAACGTATCCTGGATGTTAAGCGACTCATGCCTGTATATTACATTGTCATTGTTAGGTTGTTGTTAGGTGCCTTCAAGTCAGTTCCAACTCATATCGACCCCATGTACAACAGAACGAAACGCTACCTGAACCTGCACCATCCTCTCAATCATTGTTATATTTGAGCCCATTTTTGCAGCCACTGTGTCAATCCATCTCTGAGGGTCTTCCTCTTTTTCCCTGACCCTCCACCTTACCAAGCATGATGTCTTTTTCCAGGGACTGGTCCCTCTGATAACATGTCCAAAGTATATGAAACAAAGTCTCACCATCCTTACTTCTAAGGAGCATTCTGGCAGTACTTCTTCCGGGACAGATTTGTTTGTTCTTTTGGCAGTCCATGGTATATTCAATATTCTTTACCAACACCATAATTCCAAGGCATCAATTCTTCTTCAGTCTTTCTTAGTCATTGTCCAACTTTCTCATGCATATAAGGCGATTGAAAACACCAAGGCTTGGGTCAGGTGCACCTTAGTCTTTAAAATGACATCTTTGCTTTTTAACACTTTAAAGAGGTCTTTGTTGCAAATTTGCCTGATGCAATGCATCTTTCAATTTCTTAACTGCTGCTTGCATGAGCATCGATTGTAGATCCAAGTAAAATGAAATCCTTGGCAACTTCAATGTTTTCCCTGTTTATCATGATATTGCTTATTGGTCCAATTGTGAGGATTTTTCTTTTCTTTATGTTGAGGTGTCAACTCAACAGCAATGGGTTAATCCATACTAAAGTGTTTGATCTTCATCAGTAAGTGCTTCAAGTCCTTTTCATTTTCAGTAAGCAAGGTTGTGTCATCCGCATAATACAGGTTGTTAATGAGTCTTCCACCAATCCTGATGCCCCGCTCTTCTTCATATAGCCCAGCTTCTCAGATTATTTGCTCAGCATACAGGTTGAATACGTATGGTGAAAGGATACAACCCTGACACACACATTTCCTGAGTTTAAACCATGCAGTACCCCCTCGTTCTATTCGAATGACTGCCTCTTGATCTATGTACAGGTTCCTCATGAGCACTATTAAGTGTTTTGGAATTCCCATTCTTCGCAATGTTATCTGTAATTTGTTATGATCCACACGGGTGAATGAGTTTGCATAGTCAATAAAACAGAGGTAAACACCTTTCTGGTATTCTCTGCTTTTAGCCAAGACCCATCTGACATCAGCAATGACATCTCTCATTCCACGGCCTCTTCTAAATCTGACTTGAATTTCTGGCCATTCACTTGTCGATGTACTGCTGCAACCCCTTTTGAATGATTTTTAGCAAAATTTTACTTGTGTGACATTAATGATGCTGTTTGGTAATTTCTGCATTCTGTTGGATCACCTTTATTTGGAACGGACACAAATATGGATTTCCTCCTGTCCATTGGTTGGTCCGGTAGCTGTCTTCCAAATTTCTTGACATAGATGAGTGAGCACTTCCAGCACTGCATCACTGTGGTTGGTTTACATCTTATTGCTATTATGGGTTAAATTGCCCCCCCCAAAAGGTATGCTGAAATCCTAACTTCTGTACCCGTAAATGTGAGCCTGTTTGGAAATAAGATCTTTGAGGATGTTATCTATTAGCTTAACATGAGGTCATACTGGAGTAGAATGGGTCCTAATCCTATGAGGCTGGTGTCATTCATAAAGGAGGAGAAGGACACAGAGGCAGGGAGACAGAGGAAGGACCCCCTGTGGTGCTGCAGCTGCAAGTCAAGGGACACCTGGAGGCACCAAAAGCTAGGAGACAGGCATGCAACAGTTTTCCTCTCAGATCCCTCAAAAGGGATAAACCTGGAAAACACCTTGATTTGGACTTCTAGCCTCCAGAACTAGACAATAAATTTCTATTCTTACAAGCCACTCGCTTTGTGGTACTTTGTTACAGCAACCTTGGAAAACTAATGTAGTTCCCTTTTGTGAGGTGTCAGCTGTAGCTGGGGAGGAGAGGGTCATGAGCCACATCGGCTATTTTAAGCCCATTTCTCCAGCAACCAAATGTGGATTGCCGTTTCTAGGGAAAGTGCATGTGCTTGCCTCTGTGATCTAAGTTATTTTTCAAGTTCATAGTTTTGAAGAACAAACTAACCACACTTTCCAACCCATCAAGCGTTTCTCAGTGGTTTTTTGGTCTGGCAGTCAGGTTCTCTTATTGAGCACCTAAGAAATTTAGAATTACGACTTGGGATCTCATCAGGGAGGGTGAGAAGTTAAAAGCACAGGAAATGTGGAGCCTTATTTCTTCCTTTAAGCTTTAGGTGGCAATAGCCGCAATGCTGCACACTTTTCTTTATGCCCCAGATTCCTCCACACGGCCTACATTTAAAACAAAATCAGAATCAGTTTTTCTTAAGAAGTATGTGCTTTTCACGAGGGCCTTCCCAGACTCTGACCCCAAATAAAAGCCAGTTTAAGAAAAAGCTGAAATAAAACAGGGCTGTATGGAAAGATGTGGAGATTGGGCTGTGGGAGTGTTTGTATTTGTGTTTTTTTCCCTTGCCCATAGGTGTGGATAAGCAGTGAACTCAGAATTCCATGTGCTCTTTCACAGAGCTGTAAGAACTATGTCTTCAGGATTTGGTGGGTGGTTGGGTTGGGTTTAACGATGCATCTTATTGATCACATTATGAGAAATCAATTCAAAAGTCACCCAGATCTTTAGCTTCAGGATGCCTTCTGTACACATAGTGACAGGCTGGCTGTTCATCACTGTGGCTAAAACTGAGTACTATGGGGTGCCCAGTTACCGCCCTGGTGAGAGGATCTTCAGGGAAGTAATTGTGGTTTCTTCATTGCCCTCATGTGGCCTCTGCGTGAGGAGCCACATGATTCCTTTCACAGTCTGGAGCACCAAGAGCACTAGTGCAGCTTTCTGCAATTCTGACTTCTCCTGTCCACTAGATTGAATCAGTGCCCCACCCCCACACAGTGTCTTTAATAAAACCAATTCCCACAGATGCTGAGCAGCTGTTCTTGTCTGAAGATGCTCTGAGAAAGGGAGGCAGGGGCTGGAAACCCTAATTTCCCTTTGTTCATAATAAGCAGACTTGTTCATGGCAAACAAAACTCCCTCCATGGAGGGGGACAGCAGGAAGACGTGGGTGAAGGCGGAGCCAGAGAGGATGGAGGAATGCGATGGAGGAGCTTTGTTGGAAGCCCTCCTACAAAGGCTAGATTCTTAAGGGCATCTGGCCCCCTTGTGTATGCTACAATTAAAAATGGCTAATAAAGTACTTTGCATCAAATACCTTTCTTAAAGAGAATAGAGGGCATAGGCCCTATGGCTATTGAAGGGAATTTAATCCACTTGCCAAAAGGAAAAAAAATTTTTATTAGAGCCATCTAGGAAGTTTCTAATATATCTTAGCTACTGCTTATTGACTTGTATTGATCTAGTAATATTTTTCCGGCTTCATAGCTTCCATATGTAGAGGATGAGGTAGAAACAGCATGAGTATAAAAGAAAAGATAACCATGTTATTCTTTCTATCAAGGAAAGATTTCATTCTCCTCTATGTTCCTCTAATTGTCTCCATTAACCTGTGAATATCCCATAGCAAGAGGAGAACAATGGGCAACGATGTCAAGTCAATGGCAGAGCTGGACTAAGGTGGGTGATGGTGGGAGACTCAAAGTTGGGCTGCTAAGAGGTCAAATCTCCTGAAACACTGAGGACTGGTAGGTTGGTTACTTTGGGAAATTATTTATTTATTTTTTATTGTGGTGAAATATATAGGACAAAACATTTTCTATTTCAACCAATTTTGCATATATAATTCAGTGACATTAATTACATTCATCATATTGTGCTACCACCACCACTAACCATTTCCACGTTTTTCCATTACCCTTAACAGAAACTTTGTACCCCTTAAACAACACACCCCATTCCCCCACCATCCTGATCAGCCCTTGGTAACCACTTTGGTCTCTATGCATTTGCTTATTCTAGATATAAGTGGGATCATACAGTATTTGTCCTTGTGTGTCTGACTTAATTCACTCAGCATTGTTTCTTTGGGAATATAGTAGTCAAAATATGATGTTGTAAATGATTGTACTTCTATTAATTTTTTTAGTTCTGGCTCATTTTCTAGATTTCTGAGCAAAAGAGATATCCTCAATATCTCACTGAGTTCTCAATGTCTACATTCCATTCAAATAAAGTGGATTACGCTACCTTGGTTATTCTGCAACAATGTATGGAATGTATATGGGAATCATTCTTGTAATGAGATCGACACATTTTTTGCATCAAAACAAACCACCATCCAAGTTCTTAAAACAGGGAGTAGAAAATAGCTGATGAAAACAAGGTGTTATATGCAAGCAAGCTGTGAGGAATTATTTATTTCCGTTGTCATAAACAAACTTTTTTGTATTTGTTTTTCTTTTATCCAAAAATAGAAAATGATGAGAAGTTTTGGGGATAGGCTGCTATTTTAAAGGCAGGAAAAATATTTAAGCTCCATTATCTTAGCTGAAATACATTTTGGTGGTGACTGATGGGTACAACTCCGTCAGCTTCATTTCTCAAGAACAAATTGCCAATCTAGACTGTGGAAAATAAAATTGTCTGCTGTGTCTCCAGATGAGCAAAATTGTTGGTTACGTCTCTGCAAGGTCAAAGTCCTTGGGTGTAAGAGAAAATTATCAGATGCATATTTTCAAGACAGGATTGTTGGCCATGTCAGTTAAATAACAGGGTACTATCATTTTACTATTGAACTGTGAAATTTACCATTTTTCTCCCCTTTGCCTTTTGAATTGATGATGTGAACTCCACCCAAATTGTCACGTGCATTGGTACTTCACAAGGACAGATGTGCCACATGTGTTCTTGTGTTATGGCTAGAAACACAGATACATATGGGCAACCAAGCAGACTGTACATGATAAAATGTTGCTTGTGTTAATGGAGAAACAGCCATTCTGGATTCCTTTAATTGGTGCTTCAATTCAAAATGAAAGGCAGCCTGGTCAGCAGGAGGTTGGACCCTGGCACAGGGAATGGGGCAGTCATTACCAGAGCACTATATTTAATAACATGGCTGGTGACTGGTTTGTGCTAAGTCAATAATTCACTTCTGAGTCACTGAATTGACTTGTTTGGCTCTAGGGTGAGAGAGAGAGAGAGAGAAACTTTCTACACCTCCACCCTCGCTCCCATTCAACTGACAAGAGGTTTCTGCCAGAGGAAGTTGGCCTTCGATTGTTGTTGTTGCTGTTAGTTACCATCCAGTTGATTCCAACTCATGGTGACCCCAAGTGAGCAGAGTGGAACGGCTCCATAGGGTTTTCAAGGCTGTGACCTTTCAAAAGCAGATTATCAGGTCTGTCTTCTGAGGTACCTCTGGATGGGTTCGAACCTTCAACTGGTAGCCAGGTGCTTAACTGTTTGCAGCACCCAGGGACTCCCTAGCCTTCAGAGTAAGGAGCAAATAAATGAGAAGACCTCTGTTTAGCTATATAACGAGAGTTTTCAAATTCATATTTGAGAAACTAGCTGAATAGTACTGCCTAAAATGAAGTATGTTGTTGTTAGTTGCCCTTGAGTCTATTCTGACTCATCACTATCTCATGCGTTACAGAGTAGAACTGCTCCATATGGTTCTCTTGGCTGTAATCTTAACAAACATATCATCAGGCATTTTCTTCTGTAGTACTGCTGGGTAGATTCGAACAGCCAACCTTTTGGTTAATAGTCAAGGACAAACTGTGCCACCTAGGGACCTGGGACGATTTCAAGTCCCTTCCCAATTACTGAGGTGCTAACACTGGGTGCATTGTGTTTTCAGAAACCCAAATGGTATGCTTCAACTTCCCAGGAATCTGTTGGGCATCCCCAGAAATTAGTTGTCTATTTTATTTTGATTCTGTGGGTTTGAGATTGTGGTTATGGAAGGCAGGGGCAGCTATGAGTCTAAATTAAGGAAGTATTTTTTGGAAATGTAGAGCTGCAGGATTCCCAAAGTTTATGCTTTAGCAACACTAATCCAGTTATCTGTATTGTGGAACTCTCTGGTTCACAAATTGTCAATGGCTTCCCAATGCCTATAAGGCATGCCATAGCCTGGAATCCAAGACCTTCTACAATCTGCTCCCCACTGTTCTTTTCAATTCTACCCCCTGCTCTTATGTATACCCTGCTGGCAAACGGCTCCAATCATCATTTCCCAGACCCCATCCCACTGCATTCTAACTCTAACCCAATTCTAAGCTTAACTCTAACCAAGGCCCTGCCTATTACTATTTGTACTTTGAGACCTGGAGCAAATATATCTTCAGTGAAGTCTAATGAATCTCAAGAGTACCCTTACTCCTTTGTACTCTTTGAGCAGTTGTTGTCTGCCTACACTATTAATTTGGAACTGACTGTATATTGTGTTCTACTGTTACTTGTGTATTCAATAATATTTTGAGGGCTAATTGTGTACTGTACCAGATGCTAATGATATAACAGTAAACAAGGCATACCATGTTGGATGTGCCTTATCAGGCACCTATAAAGAGCTCAACAGAGGAATCAGAGAAGAAAATAGACAATTATAATGGGGTGAACTAAGTGTTAGTAAAGAGAAAGTACAAGCACATGAGAGCAGATAGGAAAGACTCCTTACCCATTCTTGGGGTTCAGAAGAAGAGTAAGCCAGGCCCACAGGTGAGATATCCTATTTCTTTCAAGAAAATCATGGCACAGTAGTTTATTGGACTA
Organism: Elephas maximus indicus; assembly: GCF_024166365.1. Taxonomy (NCBI): domain Eukaryota; kingdom Metazoa; phylum Chordata; class Mammalia; order Proboscidea; family Elephantidae; genus Elephas; species Elephas maximus. The sequence goes on from NC_064823.1 coordinate 46,534,131, forward strand.
GTAAATTGAGTTAGTTCTCGCTATACTTCTTCCTTTCTCCTTATTCTAAGTGGGTTGGACTGTACTATATGAGGTGAGGGATGGTAAGAGATAAAAAAACCAAAAAACCCATTACTGTCAAGTTGATTTTGACTCATAGCAACCTTATAGGACAGAGTAGAACTGCCCCAACAACTGTTTCTAAGGTTGTAAATTTTTATGGAGGCAGACTACCACATCTTTCTCCCATGGAACAGCTAGTGGGTTTGAACTGCCGACCTTTCCATCAACAGCGGAGCACTTAACCACTGCACCACCAGGACCCCTTTGGTAAGAGATCGGGGGTGCAAATCATGAAGGGCTTTATCACAAGGTGTTTGAAGATTATCTTATAATGAACCATTGAAATGTTTTAATAACGGGGGCGACAAGATCAAATTTGCATTTCGGAGACATCACTCTGGCTTCAGTGGAAGAAGGATTGAGTACGAGTTGGGTAACCAGGCATTCTGGTTTGACTTTGTACTAGTGTTCTGTCCTTTCTAGCATTTGTCCTAGATTTTGATTTTTAACATATTAAGAACTTTATACTTCCAGCTTCTACCATGGTCTCTTCTAGTAGTGTTTGATATGTGTCAGTGAAGAGACTTCTCATTTTAACATGTACTTAATTCTGAAAGACACCTCCCTTTCAAAGCCTGCATACAGACCCTCGTGGTATAGCAGTACAATGACTAACTACATTTAAGTCTTTTAAGTTTTAGGGAGTGATGGGAGAAGTATTTGAAACCGCTATCTTACATGATGTACTAGCTTATTGTGCCATGAACCAAGCCTGTGAGATCTAGTAAACCATCGTGATCAGTGTGAAACAAGGGACAGCATTAAATGTAAATGAATTAAGGTGTAGACAATAGAAGTCGGGTTGTCTTGCTGTAAGGCATATAAAGAGAAATCTCAATACTTGCTACAGTGGTTTTGTCATTTATTGTATGGTCTAAGTCGATAACTTTGTTTAATTTTATTATCTGGAGACATTCTTTTGTTTTGATGTAAACCCTTTCAGTAGCAATGAGTTAAAAAAAAACCAAAATGATGTTTAATGAAATATTAAGTACTAAATTATCGTTTCCTGAGAAAGTTGATGTTGATTGGATAACTTGTGCAATGTGATAGCACCAACCAAATGAAAACCAGAGGAGAGAAATCTTACTGAAAAATCAGCATCTATTTCAAAACTTTGTTTTTATAAGAAACTGTATGACGACAACTTATACGCACAGTTGCAGAAAGTTCATTTACCGTTCACTCTGTGAAGCATGACTTTTCGTTAGATCAAATGACTGCTCCGTTGTTCAGCTTCAATTCTGGCGTGCATATAAAATGTTAAGTAATAACTACCAATATATTGGCTCCATTAGCGGAAGAGAAATTCCCAGCCAGTTAGACACCAGTTTTATATGAGTGTCATCAGATGTTTCAAATAGAAAATCAGTTAAGTCCAATTATGGTTCTTTTTTTTTTTTTTTTTAAATCCAATTGATGGAATCATAGTAAACCTTTGGAAGTTCATTCAGTTGAAGGTTGTCATAGAGTAATTATCTGTACTCTGACTAGTGTAAAATCTAGAAACTTATTGAAAGAAAATGACAACTTGAGCTGGGGATAAACTGAACCCCAAGTGGAGGAATCCAGAAATTCAAAATGGCAACTCAGCGGTGATGTTTTATAAGAGAAAAATGGATATGAAACACATTACTTGATTGGTATTTACAAACTTAGATCACTGAAAGACATTACTTGATTGATAATCACAGGCTTAAATCAATGAAAGGCATTACTCGATTGGTAGTCAATCATTTTAAGGCAGGGCTTCCGGTGGTGGCAACCCGTTAAAACAAAGGTTTCTGTGGCAGAAACTCATGATGCATCAGTTCCTAAAGCGGAACTTGTAAGGGGTGGGGTTTCCTGTGCCCAGTTCTGTAAGGCGATTGGCTTAAAGAGGTATACGTATCTTTCTTAGATTGGTTACAGTGCAGCAATTACACGATCTGTGACAGGGAAGAGTTGCAGTGTAGGTACGTCATTAGCGGACACTCCTCTCTTAGGAACAGTATGGAAGATGGCTGCCTCTAGGGTGAAAACGGAACTGCAAACAGGGAATTGAACCCAGTCCTCAAGTTGGTCACTTCAGATCATATCAGGTACCACAAATTTTCCTTGAATTTCCTTACACAAGGTGAACAATTATGTGAATTATTGTGAATGCTATTGCAGATTCAGTTTAGAAGTTCAACATTGAACAAGAAATTATTTTAGTGGTTATAGAAATATAAATTTTGCTGAAGCACAGACATGTGGTGTAGACATTTTTTAAATACTAAACTAAGAAATTTATGGAACTCAAATGTACTTGAAACTGATTATGGGCACACGTACTTTATAACTGTAGTTAAACGGTATTATTTGCCAACTAAAAAAATACATACATATATATTACTGTGTTTAGGTGAAAGTTTACAGCTCTAGTTTCTCATGCAAAAATTTATGCATACATTGTTATGTGACCCTAGTTGCTGTCCCTATAATGTGACCGCACTTTCCTCCTTTCCACCCTGGATTTCCCATGTCCCTTCAACCAGCTGTTGTCCATTTCTGCTTTCTCATCTTGCCTACAGACAGGAGCTGCCCATTTAGTCTTGTGTATCTACTTGAACTAAGAAACATGTCTTCATGAGTATCATTTTATGTCTTATAGTCCAATCCATTTTTTGACGAATTGGCTTCGGGAATGGTTGACAGACAGAAAGTCTGGGGGCAATGTCTTCTCGGGTTTCTCCAGTCTCAGTCAGACCATTAAGTCTGCTCTTTTTATGTGAATTTGAGCTCTACACCCTACTTTTCTCCTGCTCCATGAGGGTCTCTCTGTTGTGTTCCCTGTCAGAGTGATCATTGGTAGTAGCTGGGCACCATCTAGTTTTTCTGGTCTCAGGCTGATGGAGTCTGTGGTTTATGTGGCCCCTTTTTGTCTCTTGGGCTAATATTTTCCATGTATCTTTGGTGTTCTTCATTCTCCTTTGCTCCAGGTGGGTTGGGACCAATTGATGCATCTTAGATGGCCACTTAGCTTTTAAGACCCCAGACTCCACTCACCAAAGTGGGATGCAGAACATAAAAGACATTTTTTATGTTTACAGAGTAACTACTACTTTTTATGATGTTGACGTTGAATACACAAACATGGCTGAACTTAGGTTTTCTTTCCTTGTTTCTCATAAATTGGGTTGTGGAAGAAACTAAGACTTTGAAGGACTTCTTTGTAAATCCACCTGGCTTACACTGGTTATAAGATTTTTGTAGACAATTCCATTAATTTCTAACTGCATTTTGTTTAAAATAATGTGGATTTTTTTTTTTGTTTTTATTTATTGTGCTTTAAGTGAAAGTTTACAAATCAAGTCAGCCTGTCATACAAAAAGTTATACACGCCTTGTTATGTGCCCCTAGCTGCACTCCTCCTAATGTGACAGCACACTCCTCCACTCCACCTTGTATTCCCTTTGTCCATTCAACCAGCTCCTGTCCCCCTCTGCCTTCTCTTCTCGCCTCCAGACAGGAGCAGCCCACATAGTCTCATGTGTCTACTTGAGCCAGGAAGCTCACTCCTTACCAGTATCATTTTCTGTCTTATAGTCTAGTACAATCCCTGTCTGAAGAGTTGGCTTCGGGAATGGTTCCAGTCTTGGGCTAATAGAGGGCCTGGGGGCCATGACCTCTGAGGTCCCTCCTGACTCAGTCAGACCATTAAGTCTGGTCTTTTTATGAGAATTGGAGGTCTGCTTCCCACTGTTCCCCTGCTCTATCAGACATTCTCTGTTGTGTTTTCTGTCAGGGGAGTCATTGGTAGTAGCTGGGCACCATCTAGTTCTTCTGGTCTCAGGCTGATGGAGTCTCTGGTTTATGTGGCCCTTTCTGTCTCTTGGGCCCATATTTTCCTCGTGTCTTTGGTGTTCTTTATCTTCCTTTGCTCCAGGTGGGTTCAGACCAATTGATGCATCTTAGATGGCCACTTGCTAGAATTTAAGACTCCAGACGCCACTCAACGGAAGTGGGATGCAGAACATTTTCTTAATATATTTTATCATGCCAGTTGACCTAGATGTCACCTGAAACCATGGTCACCAGACTCCCATTCCCTACTACTCTGGCCTTTGAAGCATTTGGTTGTATTCAGGAAGCTTCTTTGCTTTTGGTTTAGTCCAGTTGTGCTGACCTCCCCCGTATTGTGTGTTTTCTTTCCCTTCACCTAAAATAGTTCTTGGCTATTATCTAATTAGTGAATACCCCCTCCCTTCATCCCTACCCTTATAACCATCAAAGAAAATTTTCTTCTGTGTTTAAACTTTTCTTAAGTTCTTATAACAACTAACTAATTTCACTCAGCATAATGCCTTCCAGATTTCTCCATGTTATGAAATGTTACACGGATTCATCGTTGTTCTTAATCGTTGAGCAATATTCCATTATGTGAACATACTGTAATTTATTTATCCATTCATCCATTGATGGGCACCTTGGTTGCTTCCATCTTTTTGCTATTGTAAACAGTGCTGCAGTGAACATGGGTGTGCAGATATCTGTTCATGTGAGAGCTCCTATTTCTCTAGAATATATTCCAAAGAGTGGGATTACTGGATTGTATGATAGTTCTATTTCTAGCACCAAATCAATTTCCAAAGTCCTTGTACCATTTTACATTCCCACCAGCAGTATATAAGTGCTCTAATCTCTCCACATTCTCTCCAGCGTTTATTATTTTGTGTTTTTTTTTGGATTAATGCTAGTCTTGTAGGAGTGAGATGGTATCTCATTGTAGTTTTGATGTATCTGTTAGCTGCCTGTGTGTCTTCTTTGGTGAAGTGCTTGTTCATATCCTTTGCCCATTTTTTGATTGGGTTATTTGCCCTTTTGTAGTTGAGTTTTTGCATTATCATGTAGATTTTAGAGATTAGATGCTGATCTGATCTGTTGTAGCCAAAAGCTTTTTCTCAATCTGTAGGTAGTCTTTTCACTCTTTTGGTGAAGTCTTGGGATGAGCATAAGTGTTTGATTTTTAGGAGCTCCCTGTTTCTAGTTTATCTTCTGGTTTTTGTGCCTGTTTAGTAATGTTTTGTATACTGTTTATGCTATGTATTAGGGCTCCTAATGTTGTTCCTATTTTTTCTTCCATGGTCTTTATCATTTTAGGTTTTATATTTGGGTCTTTGATCCATTTTGAGTTAGTTTTTGTGCATAGTGTGAGGTGTGGGTCTTGCTTCATTTTTTTGCAGGTGGATATCTAGTTATGCCAGCACCATTTGTTAAAGAGTCGGTCTTTTCCTCATTTAACAGACTTTGGGCCTTTGTCAAATATCAACTGCTCATATGTGGATGGATTTACGTCAGGATTCTCAATTCTGTTTCATTGGCCTGTGTATCTGCTGTTGTACCAGTACCAGACTGTTTTGACTACTGTGGCGGTATAATACAAAACCCAGTGCCACTGAGTTGATTCCGAGTCATAGCAACTCTATAGGACAGAGTAGAACTGCCCCATGGAGTTTCCAAGGAGCGTCTGGTGGATTCGAACTGCCGACCCTTTGGTTAGCAGCTGTAGCACTTAACCACTATGCCACCAGGGTTGCCGGCGGTATAATAGGTTCTAAAATCAGGTAGCATGAGATCTCCCACTTGTTCTCCTTTTTCAGTAATGCTTTACTTATCCGAGGCCTCTTCCCTTCCATATGAAGTTGGTAATTTGTTTCTCCATCTTATTGAAAACTGTCATTGGAATTTGGCTCAGGATTGCATTGTATCTATAGATCGCTTTGGGTAGAATAGACATTTTCGCAATGTTGAGTCGTCCTATCCATGAGCAAGGTATGTTTTTCCACCTAGGTAGGTCTCTTGTTTTCTTGCAGTAGTGTCTTGTAGTTTTCTTTTTATAGGTCTTTTACATATCTGGTTAGGTTTATTCCTCAGTATTTTATCTTCTTGGGTGCTATTGTAAATGGTATTGATTTGGTGATTTCCTCTTCAACCTTCTCTTTGTTGGTATAGGGAATCCAACTGATTTTTGTATGTTTATCTTGTATCTTGATACTCTGCTGAATTCTTCTATTAGTTTCGGTAATTTTCTTCTGGATTTTTTAGTGTTTTCTCTGTATAAGATCATGCCATCTGCAAATAGAGATACTTTTACTTCTTCCTTACCAATTTGGATGCCCATTATTTCTTTATCTAGCCTGATGGCTCTGCCTAGGACCTGCTGCACAATGTCGAATAAGAGTGGTGATAAAGGGTATCCTTGTCTGGTTCCTATTCTCAAGGGGAATGCTTTCAGACTCTCTCCATTTAGGATGATGTTGGCTATTGGTTTTATATAAAGGCCTTTTATTATGTTGAGGAATTTCCCTTCTATTCCTATTTTGCTGAGAGTTTTTATCATGAATCGGTGTTGGATTTTGTCAAATGCCTTTTCTGCATCAATTGATAAGATCATATGGTTCTGTCTTTTGTTGTATTTGTATGATGGATTACATTAATTGTTTTTCTAATGTTAAACCATTCCTGCATACCTGGTATGAATCCCACTTGGTCATGGTGAATTATTTATTTATTTTGATAAGTTGTTGAATTCTATTCACTAGAATTTTTTTGAAGATTTTTGGTCTGTGTTTATGAGGGATGTAAGTCTGTAATTTCGTTTGTGGTGTGTTTACCTGGTTTTGGTGTCGGATATGCTGGCTTCATAGAATGAGTTTGGGAGTCTTCCATACTTTTCTATACTCTGATCTACTTAGTAGTAGTGATGTTAACTCTTCTCTGAAAGTTTGGTAGAATTCTCCAGTGAAGCCATTAGGGCCACAGTTTTTTTTTGTTGTTGTTGAGAGTTTTTTAATTACCTTTTCAATCTCTTCTTTTTTATGGGTTTATTTAGTTGTGCTATCTCCGTTTGTGTTTCTGGAAATGTATCCATTTCCTCTTGGTTTTCAAATTTGGTACAGTATAATTTTTCATAGTAATCTGATACGATTCTTTTAATTTCAGTTGGGTCTGTTGTGATATCGCCCATCTCATTTCTTATTTGGGTTATTTGCTTCCTCTCCTGTTTTTCTTCTGTCAGTTTGACCAATGGTTTATCAATGTTGTTAATTTTATCAAAGAACCAGCTTACAGTCTTGTTAACTCTTGCAGTTGTTTTTCTGTTCTCTATTTCATTTACTTCTGCTCTAATTTTTATTGTTTGCTTTCTTCTGGGGCTTGAGAGTTTTTTTTGTTGCTGTCTTTCTATTTGTTCAAGTTGTAGTGATAATTCTTTGATTTTGGCCCTTTCTTCTTTTTGGATGTGTGCATTTATTGTTATAAATTGACCTTTAGACCTTTAAGCACTGCTTTTGCTGTGTCTTAAAGGTTTTGGTAGGAAGTATTTTCATTCTCCTTGGATTTTATGAATTTATTTATTCCACTCTTAATTTCTTCTGTAACCCAGTAGTTTTTGAGCAAGGTGTTATTCTGTTTCTATGTGTTCGATTTCTTTTCCCTGCTTTTTATCTTATTGATTTCTACTTTTATGGCTTTATGGTCAGAGAAGATGCTTTGTAATGTTTTGATGTTTTGGATTCTGCTAAGGCTTGCTTTATGACCTAATCTGTGGTCTATTCTGGAGAATGTTCCACGTGCATCAGAGAAGAAAGTGTACTTGGCTGCCGTTGGGTGGAGTGTTCCATATATGTCTACGAGGTCAAGTTGGTTGATTGTGGCATTTAGATCTTTTGTGTCTTTATTGAGCTTCTTTCTGGATGTTCTGTCCTTCACTGAAAGTGGTGTGCAGAAGTCTCCTACTATTATTGCGGAGCTATCTATCTCATTTTTCAATGCTGTTAGAGTTTGTTTTATGTATCTCGAAGTCCTGTTGGGTGCGTAAATATTTAATATGGTTATATCCTCCTGGTATATCATTATATAGTGTCCTTCCTTATCCTTTGTGGTGGATTTAAATTTAAAGTCTAATTTGTCAGAAATTAATATTGCTACCCCTGCTCTTTTTTGATTGTTGTTTGCTTGATATATTTTTTTCTATCCTTTGCGTTTTAGTTTGTATCTTTTAGTCTAAGGTGTGTCTCTTATAGACAGCATATAGACGGACTGTGTTCTTTTTTATCCATTGTGCCTCTCCCTGTCTCTTTTTTGGTGCATTCAATCCATTTACATTCAGCGTAATTATGGATAGGTATGACTTTAGTGCTGTCATTTTGATGTCTTTTTTTGTGTGGTTGACAGTTTTTTTCCCCAATAATATAGAATTTTTAATTCAAGCATTTTAACAAATGGAACACCAAAAAATATGATTTTTTTTTTTAAGCAAACTGGAGCTATTGTCAAAAAAAAAAAAAAAAGCTTAGAAACAGAATATTGAAATTTTTCTGTACTAAAGCAAGAGAAGAATGGAAATAAAGAGGTCTCATGTGGCATATGTTATGATTAAGATTGTGTGTCATCTTGACTGGCCCATGATTCTCAGTGGTTTGACGGTTATGTAATGGTGTAATTTGGCAGTTATGTAATGATGTAGTCATTCTCCATGATGTGATCTGATTTTGTAAGGGGAATTCCCTTAGGGCTGTGGCCTGCATTCAATATATATATGGATATTCTGGCAAAGCCTGTTTGCTTGCTCTGGATTCTGCATCTGGCATATCATCATCTGACCTCTGGTTCTTAGAAGTTGAAGCAGTGGCCTACTATATTACCTGCCAATTTGTTGGCCTCCACAGCCTGTAAGCCAGCAGCCTGCCATCTCACTTTCTGATCTTTGGTTTGTCAGCCCCTGCAGCAACATGAGTCATGAAAAGCCTCCAGCCTGACTCCTGACCCAAGGACTTGGGATTCACCAGCCTCTACAAACATGTGAGTCATTTCCTTGATATAAATCTTTCTCTCTCTCTCTGTCTATGTGTGTGTGTGTGTGTCTCACTGGTTTTGCTTCTCTAGAGAACATAGTCTAACACAGTGTACAATTTCATTTTTAAATTTTAAACTTATGCTTCAGAGTATCTTGACTTACGGGAATGCTCTTTTAATGTAGCTCCTGTTTTCAACTAGATATATCTACGTTCTGTGCTAGGATGCAACAAAATAGAGGTTTATCATTTTAAAAACAATTTTTGGGTAAAATTTTTTATCATTTCACCAATATAATGAAATCAGCCTATCAGTCAATAAATATTTCAAGATATTGTATGTAAATTAAATGGTTTCCATAACTAAAGAGGAGGCAATTAATAGAAGCAGGGAGAATGAATGACAATTATAATTCAGGCAATAGAGAGTGATGTTCTGAACTGGGGTAATGGAAATGTGCTGGAATTGAACAGATTTAACAGGTAAATTTCAAGAGATATTTAGTAGGTAAAATGCATAGATTTGAAGGTTAATTTATATGGAGGATAGGAAGAGGGAAGAGTTCAGCGTGAGGCCAAAATTTCTGCTTGAGTAACAGGGTGGAAGGTAGAGTCACTTGCTGAGATATAAATCTCAGGAAGAGAAAGAACAGGTGTTTAAGTGAAGGTTGATCAAGTTTTAGACATGTTGATTTTGAGATATTAATGGGTTATCCAAATGGAGGTGTTCGTCCAGTAAGCAGCTGGATCAATCAGGAGAAGAATCTGGGCTAAACATGGAAATTTTAGATTTATCTTTTGTCTGTCCTTATTTCTGTAACAAGATGATAAGCTCCTTGAGGGCACTTCAGATAATACCTTTGTTTCTCTGATTTTCTGTCATAAAAAAAAAAAAGGTATTGAGTCAATTCCAACTCATAGTGACCCTATAGGACAGAGTAGAACTGCCCCATACGATTTCCAAGGAGCGCCTGGTGGATGTGAACTGCCAACCTCTTGGTTAGCAGCTGTAGCTCTTAACCGATACACCACCAGCATTTTCCTTCTGTCATTAAGAATATTTAAATCGAGAATCTTTTATGTTCCAAACGCTGCACTAGTGTCAGGTCAGAAACAGAGATGAGTAAGGTACAGTCCTTGTACTTAAGAGAATTTACAATGTAGCAAAAGCGAAATCCTGGAGTCTGGCTGGCACAAATGGTTAGACGCTCAGCTACTAGCTGAAAGGTTGATGGTTCAGAATCACCCAGAGATGCCTCTGAAGACGGACCTGGCTATCTGCTTGCAAAGGAACACAGCCTTGAAAACCCTGTGGAGTAAGTAGTTCTACTCTGTACACATGGGGTCGAACTGACTCGATGGCAACTAGCAACAACAAAAGCAAAATAAAATTTAAAAATAAGTAAATAAATAAAAATAGAGATATAAGTGAAATGCTCTGAGGCATAGAGAAAAGTATTATTCCTTCCTGCTAAGGAGATCAGAGGACACTCATAAAAAGACTTCAGTATTTCTTTGTTGATTGAATGATGTAATCAGGTCATTGACATAATTTGTGGGGCCCAGTGTAACATGCAAATGTGGGGCCCCTTGTTCAAAAAAGTAGGAAAAAAGTGCTACTAATGGTGCATATAAACTTCTTCCTTTCTTCAATCAACTTGTCTTGGTGTTTTTTTATTTGCTGTTTAATGTTCTAAGTTAAGAAAAGTTAAAATTTTAAATTATCTGCATAAATTTTACTATTCGTCTGTAAATTGTACAATCTAGTTTAAAATGCAAATATCAGAGCATCTAACTTATGTAGAATCACCAAAATTATGCAACTGGGATTTCTTGGCTTATCCCCAGAGGGTGCCTAGAACTTCCTAGAAGAAACAAATATAAGCCCCAGATTTAGGAAGGTTGAAGGGAGGAAGAGAGAATCCTCCCAGCTGGCTGAGGGAGCACTCTTGGGCACAGGGATACTAGAAGGCAAGTATAGACCCTGGACCCATGTTTTGGGATACAGGGTGGTTTCTTCTTCCCACCAGCCACCGGGGACAGGGTCTAGGGAAGTCAGACTAGGCATGTCCCCTTCCAACAGGCCTACAACCCCAATCCATAGAGACCCCAAGAATCTTAAAACCTCCATGACAAAATTCAGAACCTGGATTAGGGATGGTGAAAGGCTTGCCCCTGCTAAAATGTAGCCTCTGGCCAGCCATGCACAAGACATTCCACAGTGCTATCACAGGAACATGAGAACAGTCTCTTCTACGTTTTGCCGCAAGATGCTCACTTGCCTGACTCCAACCTTGCCTGATCCCATGCTCATTCCTGCTGAGGATGGAGGGCAGTAGTTGACTTGGGCTGGACAGAGCTGACAGTGTGTTCAGTAGATAATCCATCCCAGGGAGGTGGCAGGATGCAGGACCACCCAGGCTTCAAGCTTCTGGCACATTCTACATTGTCCCATCAGAATTCCTTTACAAAATACAATTTCAAATATAAAATCATTAAGAATTTCAAGACAGTGACAACAGAGCATTATGGCCCAAGTAAGGGGCCTTCTGAGCATGGGGCCCTGAATGACTGCACTGGTTACACACCCATGAAGTCATCCCTGGATGTGATCAACGATTTGTGAGAACAAAACAGGTTCTTGGGTTTAGGGTTTTGTGCGTCTCAGGCTCTTGAACCTATATTACCTTTTTCAGAAAACCAGAAATATAATCTTCCTCACCTTGAAGCAGAAAATAAACTTGCCCAGGTCCATTTGGGGAAAAAGTCAAGTAAAAATTAGAAGCAGTTACTCTAAACTCTAAGTGACTGTCCCTTCCTCTGTCAAGTGAATCCGGCCCACTTCTTACTGAGATCAAAACTCCTGGCAGCACCTGAGGCCAGATGGGGACATGCCCCAGGAGAATTGAATCTATACTTTGGAATAGGTATGTGCTCAGACACACTTCTCTCTTTGTCATTTTCATTTTTTCTAGTAGGGATAAATACAGACAAATCAGAAACACATAAAAATATGTAATAAATGTAAAAGTCTAGGCCAAGCTTTTTATTTGGTACTGATTGCTCTTGGGTGGAGGCGGGAAAGAGGGCAGGGCAGGAAGGAGGAGGTGGCTTCATTTGGTTGTTGGAAAAGAAGCACCTCCGTTCTAAAATGACAGCTAGTTTTTATGCCTTGCATATCACATCACCTCCTTTAATTCTTCTAACAAATCTGCAAGATGGCCATTTCCATTTTTCAGACTGGGGAAAATAAGGCTCAGAATGATTAAGTAACTTGTCTCCCAGTTCAGATATGGCAGAACCAGAATTTTAACACAGGTCTGAGAACAAAGCTATGGTATTCCTTTTGAGACCAGGCTCTTGTCCTCATACAGCAAGTTTCTTCCTGGGTCTCAAGAAGACCATAAGTGACATGGTTTTTGGGGAGTCTAATCATCACCCAAAGAGGTGATGTTTGTCCAACAACTTTTTACTGGCCATTAGACTTACGTACATTTTCTAACAGAGTAGCAGGTAGAAGTTTTTTGTTTTGAACTTTCTGGTTTCCCAGTGGAGAAAGGAACTATTTTTAGTCTAGCTTCTCTCTCCCCCTGCCCCAGTTCCCTCATTAATCCTGGCATCCATAGTTGTATATTGAAGCCATGTGTAGAAGATGGAAGAGAAAGCAGGTAGGGCATTTTCTTTGCCTAGCCTGGTTAATTTTTCTCTCCCTAATTTTCAAAAAAAAAAAAATTTTTTTTTCTTTTTTTTTTTAATTTTCAAACATAGATGCTGGGCACACTGGAGTGTGAGGGAAAGCTCTTTTATTTCTGGGCTCAGTCCCTGAAACTCTAAGGTAGATGGAATTTGGCCATTTTTGAGTCTCTGGCCTCTTGAGAGTGCTGGTGTCATCATTAAGTAATGATTTGAGAAGAACATCAACTTTGAGGAAATGCACTTTCTTATCTCTTTCTTCATCCTTCAGCCTCGTCCCCAAAACCCTTCTGCTTTGACCCCATTTCCAGTAGTAGTAGTGCTCTCTTGAGTCATTCTTTCTGTTTCCAGATGGCTCACATTAACAGTGACTCAGAGAAGCTGAACACCCTCTTTTCTCTGAAAGATCTCATGGGTAGATTCGGCGAGCAGCTTTTGGATATCTTTCTGTTCTTCCGGTGTAGGTTGTCATTCTGTGCAGCCCTGGGGTTTTCCCTTTTCTAAAATTCTGGTTATGAATGGCTATCACGAAAGCAAGTGACTCACCTCCGTTTAATTAATATTCTAAGGGGTAGGCGAGGCTCTCTGACATCACCAGCTGCTACGTGTGTACCAGGCAGTCACTCACCCACCTGCACCCACACTCTTTGCTTTTGTCATTCAGAGCCTAAAGTGCTGAACAGAACCGGATCCCAGGTATCATAACGTCATGGTGTGATGTTTTCCACTGACACTTTGAGAGAGTCACAGAGAAGTCCACAGCCCTAGGAGGGTTTCATTCACCATCCTGAGGCGGGTTGTTAGATCTGAGGCTATTGTCTTTCCCTTCCGCTCACCCTTTCTTGCTGACCTAGACCCCTTGGCCAGGGAATGGAAAAATAATGGGCAGGGTATCTTTTCCCTTTCAATAATGGAGCCAGGACATTATCACAGGACTGTGCTGACAGGCCTGGATGGGGCTAATATGTATGTGGCTTCCTAGAAACTATGCTGTAAATTGGACAGCTGGGTACAAGGCTGACGTACTGGGCCTCTGACTGTACTGATTGGTCAGACCAAGATTCTATTGCTCTGATTATATAACATAATTCCTCCACATCTGTGTTCCTTCCTGTCTGGTGGTTTAAGGGAACAGGCTCTGGAACCACTAATTAGCTCTGTGACCTTGAGAACATTATTTAAATTCTGTGTCTCAGTTTGTCAATTATAAAATAGAAGTAATATTCATACCTCCATTAAATGGCAGTTAGTTAGGTTTGCATGAGTTAATACATGTGAGATACTTAGATCAGTATTTGGCCTGTACTGAAATTCTTTATAAGTTACTGAGCATCTAGTTTGGAAACTTCCTAAGCTGCAAACACTTAAATAATATCATAGCCTACCTGAAACTGAAAGTAGAATCTTTAGAAAGTTCTGTGCCTTGACCTGAAAAGATTAGAACTAGCACTAGTCATCAATGCCATCACTCACTATCCATAAGCACCTGAGTACTCCTTGAATATAACTTTCTCTACCTGCAATTGAATTGTTGCTTTTGAACTGTGGTGTTGGAGACAAATATTGCATATACTGTAGACTGCCAAAAAAAGAATAAATCAGTCTTAGAAGAAATACAACCAAAATGTTCCTTAGAAGAAAAGATGGCGGAACCGACTTGCTTACTTTGGATATATCATTAGGAAAGACCGCTAGAAAGGACATCATGTTTGGTAAAGGAGAGGGGTCAGCAAAAATGAGGACAACCCTCAATGAAATGGATTGACACAATAGCTGCAGCAATGGACTCAAATATAGCAATGATCATGAAGATGGTACAAGACTGGACAACAGTTCATTCTGGTAGACATAAGGTCACCATGAGCCGGAGTCACCTTGACTGCAGCTAACAACAACCTGCAGTTGTATTTAAAAAGGAGCCTATAGTAGGTGAGTATGTGTCATATTTATCCTTCTTTCCAACTCTCTTTGTGGTTCCCCCACAAAGCCTGGAATATTGTAGATGCTCAATTGAGTTAACGTTGAGGGCTGTCTAGGACCTCCATTTTGAATCGTTACCATGAAAATGTTACTTTTGCTTTGCCGTGCATGAGCGACTGATTTGTGACATCCGTTATATATATAATATATATATGTATGTGTATTACCTCCAGTGTCTAGAACAGTGTCTGCCACATGGTCTGTGTTCAATAAATGTTTGTTGAAGGTATGAATAAATGAAAAAATATTGGAGGAGCTTCAATTTGGTAATGTGTTTGGAAGGCAGCACTCAAGGATTGACTTTTCTTAGTTTATCTTTGCAGAGCTACTGCATTTTCAATTTAGGTTTTATGAGTTATTTTTGGAGTAGCCTTGAGGGGCATTGATGGAAATTGTAATATTTTTTGAGTGCACTCTCCATTGAAGTTGCTTTTTGGCATGATCCCTGATTTCAGGATTTAGAAAACATGAATGTAACTGGAAACTTCCACTAGAAGGCAAAGGAAAGAATTAGAGAGAGCTTTATGTGGACTCAAGGAATAGCCTTTGCAGTATCTATTATGAGGACATCACTGAAGACGTTGTTCACAAGATCAAAGTGTGTTCTTTGTGAAATCTTAGGAAAGAAGTTTTTTTCTTTTCCTGGTAAAGTTTAGGATCCATAAATAAACTCTGAAGAGTAGGCAGGATATTTTTTATGTCCATTTGCCTGAGGAGGAAACTGAAACTTAAGAGACAGCATTTTTAGACAGTATTTTCCTCTCCACTCTACTGTGCTGCCACCCCTGCCCTCCCTAAATATGAAAGATTCCATCAGAGCCAAAAGCAGAGACTCTGACTTATTTGCTGATGTATTGCCCTGTAGCTACAATAGTGCCTGGCACATAGTAGCTGCTCAATAAATATTTGTTGAATTAACGAAGACCTAGATTCCTATAGTATATGAGAGGAAAAACGAGGACTTTGTTATCTTTTTAAAACTTTGTTTAGTGAACTTTATAACGAAGTACAACATTACAGGGAAGTGCACATGTCGTTAGTACATAGCTCAGTGAGTTTTATGGAGGGAACACACCCATGTAACCAGCTTCCAGGTAAAGAAACAGAGCATTTCCAGCCCTTTGGAAGCTGCCCTGCCTGATGCCAGTGACTCTGCCAGTTACCCACCACCCCCCCCATCTTCCCTATAAAGAGTAAGAACTACTCTGAATTCTTAATGCCATGGATTCATTGTGCCTATTTTTGAAATTCACATAGATTAAATAAAACTGTATATATTTGCGTCTGGCTTTTTTCGTTCAACATTTTGTATGTGAGGTTCATCCATGTTGAGCAAAGTTGTAATTGAGTTTTGTTAACTTTTGAAACTTTTAAACACATTTTAGTTTGAAATTAATCTTTTTTTTAGGTGAAATTCAAGATTTAAAGGATAATAACCTTCAATATCTACTGTTTATCAAGCACTTACGTGACAGACACAATGCTAAGAACTGACATACTTTATCTCAATTGATCCCCTCAACAGTTTACTGGAGTGTGGGTATCATAACACCCATTTTATTGATAAATAAACATGCAGAAGTTAAGTAGCTTGCTGGTAAACAAACAAGTTTATAATTGATGAAACCCTCATTTGAACCCAGGTCCCTCAATCAACCAGGCCTGTTCTTCTAGTCACCATTACTCTAATTTCTGTCTCCCATAAAAAAGTAACCACTGAGTTGACAACTCATGGTGACCCCATGGGTGTCAAAGTAGAACTCTGCTCTGTAGAAGTTTTTTTTTTTTAATTAATATTTTATTGTATATAAAGTGAAAGTGTACATAGCAAATTAGGTTCTCATTTAACAATTTCTACACAAATTATTTGGTAATATTGGTTACATTGTTCACAATGTATCATTATTCTAATTCATTCTATTCTGGTTGTACCATTACCAGTACTCTAGTTTTCCTGCTCCCTTACCTTCTCTTCTTCACTTTGGAGTAATTTTTGTCCATTTGGTATCCTATAGATGATTTTTCTTTAAGAAGCTCATGACTTATGGGTGATAGTCTTTATTTTATGAGCTAACCTGTTATTTAGCTAAAGATGACCTCGAGGGATAATTGTAGTCTAAGGTTTAAATCATATCTCAGGGCAGTCCTCTAGTCTCAACCAGTCCAGTAAGCCTAGACTTTTTAAGAATTTGAATTCTGCACATTTCTGTCTCATTCTATAAGGATCCATCTATTGGGGCCCAGATCAGAATGATGGGTAGTGGTAGTCAGGCACCATCTAGTTCTTTAGGTCTCAGGGTGGATGAGGCCATGCTTTGTGTAGACTGTTAATGCTGCAGATTACTTTGTTCTCTGCGTCTTTGGTTTCCTTCTTTCTCTTTTGTTCCAGATGAATGAACACGAACAGTTGTGTCCTAGGTGGCAATTCATAAGCTTTTAAGACCCCAAACACTACTCACCACATTGGGATGTCAAACCTGTACTTTATAAACTGTATTATGCCACTGGAAACCCTGGCGGCAAAGTGGTTAAGCGCTACGGCTGCTAACCAAAGGGTCGGCAGTTCAAATCTGCCAGGCGCTCCTTGGAAACTCTACGGGGAAGTTCTACTCTGTCCTATAGGGTCGCTATGAGTCGGAATCGACTCAGTGGCACTGGGTTTTTTATTATGCCACTTACTCAAGTTGTCCTGCGAGACTATGGCCCTACATCTTCAAACCCAGAAAATCAATCTCATGAGGTGATTGTTTATGTCTAAGAAGTATCTATACCTGTGTCCTCTATGTGGTTTATTATGTATACAAATACACATGTATGCATATGCATACCTCTGTATACCAATGCCTATAGATACTTCCGTCTGTGCACATGTATACACCCACATATTTATACTCATATGCCTATATACATATTTGTATAACCACATATGTATTTTTTGGTTGTTGGTATTGTTGCAAAATTATGTTTTCATATCCTTTACCAAAGACATCCTTTTCTCTTGTGCACTTCTTAGTGACATTATTTACCTTGGTCAAGATGTGTACACTTCACCCACATTTGCTGCTACCTTTCCCATCACCAAAAATAACAAGTGTCTACTATCTCAATAGCCCTTCCACCTCCCCCTCTCATACCCATCCCTGGTAACCACCAATGAGCATTGGTCCCTTTATGTATATCCATTCTGTCCATAGAGTTTTCAGTAGCTAAATTTTATTAGAAGTAGACTGTTAGGCCTTTCTTCCGAGGCACCTCTGGGTGGACTCAATCTCTAATTTGGTTAGCAGTCAAGTGCCTTAGCCTTTTGCATTTAAGAAACTATTTTAAATGAATATGCATTTAGGTAAAAGTAGGTGAGGAGTCCCTGGATGGTGTAAACGGTTAAGCAGTGGACTGCTAACCTAAAGCTTGGCAGTTTGAACACACACGGAGATACCTCAGAAGACAGCCCTGGTGATCTGCTTCCTAAAGGTCACAGCCTTAAAACCCCTATGGAAAGCCTGTGAGCGGCCATCGAAAATACTCCACTGGCCTCAACCCTTAGGGAGCAAGAGAGAATGAAGAAAACTAAAGACGCAAAGGAAAGATTAGTCCAAAGGACTATTGGACCACAACTAGCATGGCCTCCACCAGACTGAGTCCAGTGCAGCTAGATGGTGCCCAGCTACCACCACTGACTGCTCTGACAGGGATCACGATAGAGGGTCCCAGACAGAGCTAGAGAAAAACGTAGAACAAAATTCTAACTTACAAAAGAAGACCAGACTTACTGGCCTGTCAGAGACTGGAGAAACCAGGAGAGTATGGCCCCTGGATATCTTTTTAGCTGAGTAATGAAGTCACTCCTGAGGTTCACCCTTCGGGCAAAGATTACCCAACCATCTAGTGCCGTCGAGTCGGTTCCCACTTATAGCGACCCTATAGGACAGAGTAGAACTGCCCCCATGGAGTTTCCAAGGAACGCCTGGTATAGCAAAGATTAGACAGGCCCATAAAACAAAACGAGACTAAAGGGGCACACCAGCCCAGGGGCAAGGACTAGAAGGCAGAAGGGGACAGGAAAGCTAGTAATAGGGAACCCAAGGTCGAGAAGGGAGAGTGTTGACATGTCGAGGGGTTGTTAACCAATGTCACAAAACAATATGTGTACTGTTTAATGAGAAGCTAGTTATGTAAACCTTCATCTAAAGTACAATTAAAAAAAAAAAAACTTTTGATGAAGACTGTACACTTTCAAGTCTGAACAACTGCAGAGCATGGCTAAGAATTCTCTGCCATCAGACTATTGGTCATGGAATGAGGAAGGGGCTGCTCTGATATGAGCTGGTGAGGTAGGCCTCAGACATGGTAGATTCCTGAGATCACAGGGGTGGAGGCTCAGAATTTCAGAACTAGGAAACACCAAAAGAAGGAACCCAGACCAGAGAAGGTTCTCTTAGCCACTTCTGGGTAACAGTCTACTCATTGTTCCAGGGGAAGAAATACCCAGATTGGGGAATCAACCGACATCTACATCTCGGAGTGAGCAGAGCAGGTTGCAGCAAGAATCCTCCCACTGTGTTCTGGCAAGGAAGGAAGACCAGTGAGATTTCATCACCAGAGAGACTCTGTTCTTTCTCTGCTTTAAAGCTAAAGCACTAAGTTAAACATGAGAATATTTGTGGGAAGCCAAGCAAATTTGTGCTTTGTTGACTTTGGTATTGGTGACTAAGCTCTCACTTGGTGTGATGCTCTCTTCCCATCTTCAGTGTGAACAAAATACTTGGAAAAGATTCTTGGGAAGTTGCAGTCGTGGTGGGAAGGTCACTGGGCCAGGCTATCATTCAGGGTGGGTTCAAGTTCCACAATAACTGACTCGCCGTGGCCATGAGTTTAAATTTTCCTTTATTCACATTTTACTTACTCGAATGGATTGTAATGTCCTTGAAGGCAGGAAGTGTCCCTGGCACGTTATAGGTACTTACTGTATATAGCAAAATACAGAATGGGTCGTTAAATCTGAGTGAATTACAAGGAAAAAAAAAATCCTGTGGAGCACAGTTCTACTCTACACACATGGAATTGACTCCATGGCAACTAACAACAACAACAGTAAGGGGGGGCATGTAGGGCTGGTACTAATTTAGAGATGGCTCTCTATTAGCTTTTTTAGTTCTTTGCACCAAGTGATAGGCCGGTTTCCTAGGGCCTCTTTCCTGTCTTAAACTGTGCATGTGGTTTGTCCAAAAGAAGAGGAGGAGCTGGGCCTGGCCCCGTGGCCTCTGCATTACAGATTTGGGCCTCAGGATCAAGTCAGGAAGGATGGTCTCTGGCCACGTCCTGTTTCTGTGGGCCCCAACAGTCATGGGTCAGTAGGCCCAGCTAGAGGTCAACTCCACACCAGCTGTTCTCAATTTCTTTTTAGGAAGTGGTGACCTTGGTTTGAATCAACCCTAATTGAGAACTGGATTCCTCTGTTGGGTGGTAAGTGTATTTGTGAAACTTTTCTCTAGAGGCAAATCTCCTATCCTGGGACTTACAGTGTTTAATTCCAAGCTGTTTTTAACACACTCTTCAGAAAGATGAATATTTTTTTCTTATTTGGTTTTCCTTGGGCCAATATGTGGCCTTCTCCCATTTCTATGCGCTTGATACATTGCAGGCTCACTTTGACTCTGACTTTTGTATCCATTTGGAGATTATCAGTGAGCAAGGAGAGAGACACCCACTTGGCACCAGCAAAGGGCTGTATTCACTGTATTATCTCCCAAATGACCTGTCCTTTTGTGAGGCAGGATGTACCCTATTTGTCCTTTCTCCTTTTACCTTTAATTTTTATTTAAAAAATGCCTTATTTGCTAATTTTATACATTTTGCCCACATTTAACTCTTGGTTTAGATCTTTCATTTCCTCAGCTCAGAGGAAAAGAAAAAACGTTCCCCCTGTCTTCCAGTCCCCTGCCTTTTATTTCAAGCCATAACCATTTGGAGAAAGCTCTTGTTATAACATCATCAGCTTCATGTCAGTTAAAACACTTTTCCTTCCTTTCCTTTGTCTCTCTGTTCCCTTTAAAGATATATTATGCCCTCTGGATGGAAGGAATACAGAGGGTCAGTATACCCAAAAAAGAATTGCTTAATGTTCAGCCATTTCAGGAGATAGTGTATGATCAGGAACCGATGGTACTGAAGGAAGAAGTCTAAGCCGCACTGAAGGTGTTGATGAAAAACAAGCCTCCAGGAATTGACAAAATATCAATTGAGATGCCTCAACAAATGGATGTGGAGCTGGAAGTGCTCACTTATCTATGCCAAGAAATTTGGAAGACAGCTACCTGGCCACCAGTTGGAAGAGATCCATATTTATGCCTATTCCCAAGAAAGGTGGTCCAACCAAGTATGAAAATTATTGAACAATATCATTAGTATCAAATGCAAGTAAAATTTTGCTGAAGATCATTCAAAAGCAGCTGCAGCAGTACATGAGCAGGAAGCTAACAGAAATTCAAGCTGGATTCAGAAAAGGCTGTGGAACCAGGAATATCACTGCTGATGTCAGATCAGATGGATCCTGGCTAAAAGCAGTGAATACCAGAAAGATGTTTACCTGTGTTTTATTGACTCAGCAAAGGCATTTGACTGTGAATCATAACAAATTATGGATAATATTGCAAAGAAGAGGTATTTCAGAACACTTTATTGTGCTCATGAAGACCCTGTACATAGATCAAGAGGCAGTCATTCGAATAGAATGAGGGGATACTACGTGGTTTAAAGTCAAGAAAGGTGTGTGTCAGGGTTGTATCCTTTCACCATACCTATTCAGTCTGAATGCTGAGCAAATAATCCGAGAAGTTGGACTATATGAAGAAGAACGGGGCATCAGGAATGAAGGAAGACTCATTAACAACCTGCGTTATGCAGATAACACAACTTTGCTTGCCGAAAGCAAAGAGGACTTGAAGCACTTACTGATGAAGATCAAAGACCACAGCCTTCAGTATGGATTACGCCTCAACATGAAGAAAACAAAAATCCTCACAACTGGGCCAGTAAGCAATATCATGATAAATGGAGAAAAGATTGAAGTTGTCAAGGATTTCATCTTACTTGGATCTGTAATTAACACTCATGGAAGGAGCAGTCAGGAAATAAAAAGACGCATTGCATTGGGCAAATTGGCTGCAAAAGACCTCTTAAAGTGTTGAAAAGCAAAAATGTCACCTTGAAGACTAAGGTGCATCTGACCCAAGCCAAGGTGTTTTCGGTCACCTCCTATGCATATGAAAACTGGACAATGAATAAGGAAGACCGAAGAATTGATGCCTTTGAATTGTGGTGTTGGAGAAGAATATTGACTATACCATGGACTGCCAAAAGAATGAACAAATCTGTCTTGGAAGAAGTGCAACTGGAATGCTCCCTGGAAGCAAGGATCGTGAGACTGTGTCTCACATACTTTGAACATGTTGTGAGATGAGATCAATCCCTGGAGAGGGACATCATGCTTGGTAAAGTAGAGAGTCAGCAAAAAAGAGGAAGACCCTCAATGAGATGGATTGACATAGTGGCTACAACAATGGGCTTAAGCATAATGATTGTGAGGATGGCTCAGGACCCGGCAGTGTTTTCCTTCTGTTGTACATAGGGTTGCTATGAGTCAGAATTGACTGGACAGCACCTAACAACAACAATAACAATGCCCTCCAGGGTTTTATGATTGTAGCCTTTGCTTAATTGCCTCTGCAGGTCAGATTCTCTCTTAAAAAGACAACTTTCTTCTGACTCTCCTTTTTCTGTTACACTTCCTCTTGTCTGAAAGGATAACTTTAAAGTGGTAACTACAAATTCATATTCCCTGCAGCCTCCAGTTGGAAACCCTGATAGTGTAGTGGTTAAGAGCCATGGCTGCTAACCAAAAGGTCGGTAGTTCGAATCCACCAGGCACTCCTTGGAAACCTTATGGGGGCAGTTCTACTCTGTCCTATATGGTCGCTATGAGTCAGAATCGACTTGACACAACAGGCAGCCTCATGTTAAATTATCTGGAAGGGACAAAGAAAAAGGCTACATTTATGGAGGGCTTATTTTGGCACAGTGATGAAGCACTCGACTGCTAACCCAAAGGTTGGCCATTTGAACCCATCAGTGGTTCCATAGGAGAAAGATGCGGCAGTCTGCGTCCATAATGATTATGGCCTTGAAAACACTATCGGGTGGTTCTACTCTGTCCTGTGCAGTTGTTATGAGTCAAAATCGACTTGATGGCAACAGATTTGTTTTTTTTGTATTTGTGCCATGCATCTTGCTAGGCACATTCTCAGTGTAATCCATGTAATCCTCACCACCACCTTTGTGAGGGAGGTGCTACTCTTCCATTTGGTATAGATGAAAAAAACTGCTATAAAGCTTATGTAACTCACCAAGGGGCACCCACCCAAAACCCACTGCCATCGAGTTGATTCCGACTCATAGCGACCCTATAAGACAGAGTAGACCTGCCCTGTGGAGTTTCCAAGGAGTGCCTGATGGATTCGAACTGCCAACCGTAGCACTTAATCACTACGCTACCAGGGTTTCCCCAAGGGACACAGCTGGTAAAAATTGAGCTGGGATTCAAACTTGGGTTTATTTAAAGGCAATTTTTTTTTTATACCCCATTGCCTCTGAGTCCTTTTGCTAATTATAAAAAAATATTGTTCAGAGGAGAGGGGTCCCATCCTACGATTTGTTAGAGGGAGTTTCTCCTAAAATATGGGGCTTATCAGGCAGCGGAAACCCTGGTGGCGTACTGGTTAAGAGTTTGACTTCTAACCACAAGGTCTGCAGTTTGAATCCCCCAGGCATGTCTTGGAAAACCTATGGGGCATTTCTACTCTGTCCTATAGGGTCTTTATGAGTTGGAATCGACTCGATGGCAACAGGTATCAGACAGTATTTCTCTGTCCATTGCCTATCCTCCATAGCTCAAAAACAAAACAAAACATTGCTGTTGAGTTGATTCTGACTCATAGCTACCCTATAGGACTGAGTAGAACTGCTCCACAGGGTTTCCAAGGAGCAGCTGGTGGACTCAGACTTCCAACCTTTTGTTCAGCAGCCAAGCCCTTAACCACTACGCCTCAAAGTCTAGTTCATATCTCACTTCTTCCTCAAAGCCTTCCCTGGAACCAGCCCTTCCCTGTGCAGTCCTCTTCATATGAATACCTGTGAGGCTTGTTTAGTCACTTAGTTGGCACCTACTAATGGGCATGCTCTTATTTTGGTCTTCATACCGAAGCCCATCCCCATCTCTGCGTCATAAACCTCTTAAGGATGGCAGTTTTTTCATGTGTGTTGTTTTCTCTTTCAGACTGCCCTGAACTTAGATTGGCCCCGAGTTAACATATTTTGATGAACTGAGCAGATCAAATCTCCGGATTATTTTGTAGTTTCTAGTTATTCTTTTTTGTTTTGGATTTTGTTCATCCCTGTCCCCCCGCCCCCTGTATTCAAGGACTTACTCTTGAGTTTCCCCTTCCTCTCTTCTCACAAAAGCTTTTGTGTCTTTCCAGGCTGCTTAAGTGTCACCTGCTTCAGTCTCTGGTGATGTCTCCCTTCTTTGACCTCCTGTATCTCTTAAGAGCAGCAGCCTTCACTGGGCTCTAAGCCTACGCAGTCCTGTATCAATAAACATCCATTCATAATTCATTCTTTCAGGACAATATGATGCATTATTTGAACTCCTCTTTCATGCCACGTACTAGGTTAGATAGTGGTGGGCAGGGAAGGGGAGAGTAAAACCAAGGCACAGAGAGACCCTAGTGCCTGCTTTTGAGAGCTACGCAAGCCGTTGCCATAGCCTGATGAATGGCAAGAAAGGGGAGATAGGGAAATACAACCCAAATTTGAGGAGTTAGTGAAAGTTTCCATAAGGAGTTTCCCCGGTAGAGGAACTAAAAAGACTTAACAACAACAACAACCCATTGCCTTCAAGTCAATCTTGACTCACAGTGACCCTATAAGACACAGTAGGACTTTCCAAGGAGCAGCTGATGGATTCGAACACCTTTGGTTAGCAGCTGAGCTCTTAACCACTACACCACCAGGGCCCCAAAAGAGAGTACATGCCCAATATGGGGCTCAAACCCATGGGTTCAAGAGTCTCATGCTCTACCTACTGAGGTAGCTGGGCAACAGCTGCAGCCCTATAAAAAACCTGTTGCCATCGAGTTGATGCTGACTCACAGTGACCATATAGGACAGAGTAGAACTGCTCTGTAGGGTTTCCAGGGAGCAGCTGGTGGATTCAAACTGCCAGCCTTTTTGGTAGCAACCGACTGCTTAACCACTGTGCCACCAGGGCATCAAAGAGGATTTTGGCTCTGGCCAGATCTTTTGTTGCTCCTCGACTGCACACACTTAGACCTATTTTACACTTAGTAATAATAAAGAGAATTACTAGAGTGTAAAATGGGACTAAGTGTGTGCTGTGGAGGAGCGACAAAAGATGTGGCCAGAGCCCAAATCAGGGCCCATAATAAAGGGCCTTGTAACCTTGGCAAGGAGGTTAAACTTGATCCTCAAGGCAGTGAGAAGCACAGAGGGGATTTGGATATGCGTATAGGGTCACTATGAGTCAGAATGGACTTGACAGCAATGGGTTTAGTTTTTTTTTTTTTTTTTTTATGGACACTGTCTAAGCCCTGTCACCCTGACTGTGTGCTAGAGTCTTTGAAGGCAGACATCATGCTGTATCTTTTCTGAAACTACAGTGCCTTGCTTTGTTAATGATAATGACAAGATGGAGGCAGGGCCAATTTCCTGGCTTTCCTCCTAACGGCCCCATTACCTGAAATAGAATTGAAGAGGGGGAAAGTGGTGTCAAGCTATGCTTTTGAGTGCTTACTCTGTTCCTGGCATTATGTAACACACTATTTTATGTAAATAATTTAATATCCATAACAACATAGCAGTTGATGTGTTATTCTTCATTTTTCAGATGTGTAAACAAAGCTTAAAGAGGTCAGATGATTTGATAAATAACAATATCTAATAATAATTATTAGGTGGCGCAGTGCTTAAGAGCTGTGGCTGCTAACCAGAAGGTTGGCAGTTCAAATCCACCAGCTGCTCCTTGGAAACTCTACAGAGCAGTTCTACTCTGTCCTATAGGGACGCTATGAGTCGGAATCGACTGAACGGCAACAGGTTTGATTTTTTTGGTTTTAATAATAATTATTAAGTAAACCAGTCACTGTGATTGAAGTGGCCAAGAAAAACCATATTACAGTTTACCCTTAATTCTCAACTGAAACTCACTTCATAGGCCTTTATTAAAAAATGTATTTAATATTCTATTCCCTCTCACTTGTTTATTACCTTTTTTTATGCAAACAACACATGCCTTCTATGTTTGTTTGCCAACCGTGATGTATTTTCATGAGCACACTATGCTAATTTTTTTACAGGAACATGTAAAAAAAATTGGCATAGTGGCGCTTATGAAAATACCTCTCGGAGGGAGGGAGTGGTTGGCAGACAAATGTAGAAGGTACACATTATTTGAGTAAAAATACAGTGTAGCTTCCTAAGATTTACAGTGGTGGTGTATGCAAAAATGAAGCAGAAATAAAACTGGTTGCCATTGAGTTGGTTACGACTCATGGTGACCCCATGTGTGTTAAAGTAGAACTGATCTCCATAGGGTTTTCAAGAGCTAATTTTTCTGAAGTTAATCGCCAGGCCTTTCTTCTGAGGTGCCTCTGAGTGAACTTGAACCACTAACCATTAGGTTAGCAGCCAGGCACATTAACCATTTGTACCATCCAGAGACTCCAAAATAGGAATAAACTTCTGTAAAGCTTACCCTTATTCAAGTTCTACAATAACTGGGACTAGATTGCACTGCGCCTTTGTATCATATATGATGATAATGCTTCCTAAGGAAACAATAGCATGTACGCATTTGAGGTAAGAGAGAGATTTACATATTTTTTTATCTTAAAATGATTTTTTAGCATTTGAGACCTGAGCTAAAACTGTATAAAGTTATTATAAGTATAAATGAGCCCTTATGTATGAAAGACCTACCAGCATCTCTGTTTAAGGAAAAATAAACCACTTTAGTAAGAATTGGGGTGCATATTTGATAGTAATAAAATGACATTTATTTGATGCAGAAGTTGATTTTAGCAAATCAGTGGGGTTTTCTATGGCATACAGCTGTGATTCAGGAGAAGTCTTGGAGGAAATGGAGGAAGATCTGGGCTCTGCCCCTCATTGCCTTATTCCTTGGCCAAAGTGCTTGAGTCTTTAGGCTCAATTTCCTCATCAGTCCTCTTATTTAAATCTCTTGCCTACTCAAGGTTCCTGGGTGGTGCAGATGGTTTGCTCTTGACTACTGATCTAAAGGTTGGTGGCCCGAACCCGCCCTGGTGGCACTGCAGAAGAAAGGCGTGGTGAGCTGCTTCCCTAAAGATTATAGCCAAGAAAACCCTGTGGATCTACAGTGTAACACACCAGGTCGCCATGAGTCAGAATCTGCTTGATGGCAATGGGTTTGGTTTTTGGTTTTCTTGCGTACTTAAGTACAGAAATTCTGGAAATTCTTCCTCATTCTTTCTCATGCATCATCAATTTTCTTCTCTATGAATCATTCCCATCTGCATACAAATATGCTTCAGTATATCCATCTTAAAAAGTCCCTTCGTTTATTCTACTTTCCTCTCCAGATATCTCCTCATTTCTTTTCTCCTCCCTTTGTTATAACAAAATTCCTTGAAAAAACCACCTATGTTGACTTAAGTTTCTCTTCTCCAATTCTCAAATTCCATTCAGTTAGTCTTTCGCCCCTGTCATGGATTGAATTGTGTTCCCCAAAAATATGTGTCAGCTTGGTTAGGCCATGAGTCCCAGTATTGTGTAGTTGTCCTCCATTTTGTGATTGATTTGATTTTCTTGTAAATCCTATCACTATGATGTTAATGAGATAGATTAGCAGCAGTTATGTTGATGAGATCTACAGAATTAAATTGTTTTAAGTCAATCTCTTCTGAGATAATAAAAGAGAGAAGCAAGCAGAGTATGTCTTTTGTTCCCGTGTGGAGAAGCTCCTAGACCAAGGGAAGACTGACGACAAGGACCTTCCTCCAGAGCCGACAGAGAGAGAAAGCCTTCCCCTGGAGCTGGCACCCTGAATTCAGACTTCTAGCCTAATAGACTGTGAGAGAATAAACTTTTCTTTGTTGACACCATCCACCTGTAGTATTTCTGTTACAGCAGCACTATTTAACCAAGGCGGCCCCCGCCATTCTATCAAAAGGAGCCTTGACGGCACAAATGTTTTAAGGGCTAGGCTGCTAACCAAAAGGTTGGCAGTTCAAACCCATCCATTGGCTCTTCTGGAGAAAGACCTGGCAGTTTTCCATGAAGATTACAACTAAGAAGACCCTCTGGGCAGTTCTATCTACTCTGTCACATGAAGTGGGCTATGAGTCAGGCTTGACTCGAAGGCACATAACAACAACAACATTCCATCAAAACAGCTTCTGTGTCAGCAGTGACCTCCATGTTTCTAAATCTAATTGTCCATTCTCAGGCCTCATCTTGACCTCTCAGAACATTTGACACATTTGAGCATGACTTTCTTAAAGCTTTTTCTTCGCTTGGTTTCTAGGACATTTCTCTCTGTCCATGCCCGGCCGCTGTCGTTGTGGCTTTCTTTTCTGTTTCTCAAACTATGACACTGGAATGGTCTAAGGCTCAGTCCTTGGGCATCTCTTCTATCTAAACTTCTACTTAGGTGATTTTTATATAGTCATGTGACTACACTATGCAAGAAATAAGAGCAAGTGCTCAGTGAATATGCCAATAAATCCTTACTTCAGTGAATTTAAATGATCTGAATTCATTCTTGTGTTGGGAGGGCAGATATGGGGTGTCTTTATGTAACTACTATTTCACTGAACACCTTAGTAGAAATCTCATTTCAGTTTGAATTAAGAATTGATTAGACAGTTAAATGTCAAAGTGAAATAGAGAAATTCCTTTTGAAACAATCTAAAAGGAAACACCCAAAGAAAGCATAGCCATCAAGTGTATATGCAAAGAAGAGAATGGCTCCTTTAAAGACTGGATGCTGGACTAGACAACCAGAGAAATTTTTAAGAAATTATCTGGTAAGAGAGAGGGTGGGCTAGAATATATGGGAACAAACTACTTTGTTCTTTTGAAACTGATCAGTTCTGGTAAAACCGAAATTGTCTGTCACTGCAGTTAATTTTCTTTTCAGTGTGTTCTTGCTACTCTGACAACAACCTGAGGCTGAAATTGTATTTCTCAGGAGGGAGGGAGGCAGAGAGAGAGCTCTCAACTCTGCTACCTGAGAAGCCCAGGGATTGAAGTTAGTGAGCAAATGCCTTCATGTGACAAGTGTCCTCCTTTTACCTTGATCTTGGAGAGAAAATGTGCTCCCTCAACTTTCCTTTTTTTTCCGGGAGACTCCGCTCCAGATGGCCATTAAACCAACAAAACCAGTTTGAAATTCTTAGCAGTTTGAGGAGTAGGTAGGTGGTTGCCTTGATGAATAACGGCTTTTCTCACTGATCTTGTTTCCCGCAGCTGATGAAGTGCAGAGCAGGGGAATTAGGCAGGAGTCACAGCAAAGCTAGAATTACATTAGTTTGTTTTGTTTTTTAACTGTAAACTGACTGAAGAGACAGAGGGAAGGAGCAAGTGGTGCTATGTGACTGGGAGACTATGTGCATGCATGCCTGCATGAAGGGGTTCATTCTTGGCAGTTATTTCCAGGGGAAGCAAGGGGTCAATAAGGCTTTGTGAATGTTGGCTCAGTTGTCATTTGCAGTGTCCCACCCTCCCATTGAAGTCCACCTGAACGCTCACAAGCAGCAGGCCTGCCTGCACCTTCATTTACAGCTGGCAAGAATCACCAGCCTCATTCAGGGTGAGGCTCTAGCAGTAAAAACTTTTGAGCTTGCTGAGTTCCATATCCTGCTTGCCCTGGGCAGTGGAGACTTGTGAATGCGAACAGTGGGAGTGGTTCTCAAGCAAGGTTCAGTGGGATGATGATGGTGACATGGGGGTTGATAATGTGCCCAGTGGTTTGAAGTTAAAAAGAAAGTCATTAGATCACTACTTTGTAACTTGATATCCTGGCTTGAAGCAAAGTCCTAGAGGAATCTCAGGGTTGATGAGCTCAAAGGTTACTAAATGGCAGCCGTTCCCTATTTAATTCAAATTTGGCCCAGGCTAAATAGGGAGGGAAATACGAGAAAGGGAATTCCCATACTTCATGCATGATGAAATTTCTGACAATTTGGGGAGGATGGAGGGTTGGAAGACTCATATAACTGTTAAGTATTTTAATAAATATCTTGTGGTTCTAGGGAGCAATTCAGCAGCATCTCATTTTTGTTGTGTCAGGGTGATTCACAGGGAAGAGAACAGGTAGACAAGACGACAAAATTAGTCTGAAGCCCCTTGAAGCCATTGGGACTGGATGAGGACATCCACATCTGTCTGATGTCTTCCAGGACACCTCGCCCCATTCCTCTTGCCTGAAACTTGCCTGACACTCACTTGCCTGCCTTTCTGATAGGCAGGAAGAGGAATTTCTCCCTGGGGAGAAAAACAGGGGCAAGGAGGAAGATACAAAGCCAAAAACCCATTGCCAACGAGTCGATTCCAACTCATAGCAACCTTATAGGACAGAGTAGAGCTGCCCCATAAAATTTCCAAGGAGCATCTGGTGGATTCAAACTGCCGACCTTTTAGTTAGCAGCCATTGCATTGAAAACAGAGGTGGTCTTAGACTTGGGCAATACAAACTCAAACCGAGTGTACGTGCTGTCCGTAATAGTCCTCATAGACGGCACACTGAATGGAGCAGTCAGTCTAAGGCCAGGAGAACTGTTACTACTGTTCCCGATTTACACTGTCTACACATGCAAGGTGGTGTAAACTGTTATGTGCTCCACTACTAGCTGAAAGGTCGGGGGTTCGAACATACCCAGAGCTGCCTCGGAATCAGACAAGCCTGGCGATCTGCTTCCAGCTTCCAGAAGGCTATAGCCTTGAAAAGTCGATGGAGCAGTTCCACTCTGCACACGTGGGGTTGCTATGTGTTGGAATAGACTTGACGGCAACAATAACAACGCATGGAAAGTAAACAGGCTAAAATGTCAGCCTAAAAAGTAGGCTGAGTATCTGGGCTAGTAACCAGAGAAATACCTTGACCTTAATTTTTTGAATATTATCTTAGGTAGAGTTTCATTTTTTTTTTTTTTTTAGAGTTTAACATTATGAACCCTGTTGCTGTTAGCTGTCATCGAGTCATTTCCAACTTATGGTGATCCCATGGGTGCAGAGTAAGGTTTTCAAGGCTGTGACCTTTTGAAAGCAGATCACCAGGCCTGTCTTCTGAGGCACCTCTGGGCAGGTTCAAACCATCAACCTTTCGGCTAGTAGCTGAGCACCTGACTGTTTGTGCCACTCATTATCTTAAAAAATTTTTTTTCTTTTCATTCCCTTTTCCCTACGTGAGGTAGCAAATTGTTCAGGCAGTAAACAGAAGCTTTAGCAAGACAACACTTAGAGTGCATTAAATAAATATAAATTTTATTAAAAACACTCACATAGCGTTATCAGGAATGATATAATAATTAACAGCTTTCAAATAACCTGCATTCATTACATTACAATACTTACAGTATTTATAACCATCCTCAGATTTTATGGACAAACCAAACATTTCATGAAAACGAAATGAAACTAAGTTTTAAAAAAGCATAGAAAAATGCACACAGAAGTTCATTATCTTAGTGTCAAACTGCTGAAAGTTTCCTACCCAAGTTAACCACTAGCTTTAGAAGTGAACTGTACATCACTGTGCGTCAATCAAGATGAAAAATTCATTCAAGTAAAGTTGACACCACTCAGAAGCATTTTCAAGTATGGCTATATAGTCAACCTGATATTCCTATATAAGCAAATTATACATCTGCTTCCCATTCATTCTAACTGAGGCAGGTTTGATATTTACAATTATAGATCTGATATTTACAATATGCAACTCACTTCCCTCTCCCCCCTTTCCCTAACGTCTCCCCAGCTCCCCAAACTGCACTTCCTTTGCTTGTTGGCCAGCAGTTTGACAAATGACAGTGGAAGATACAGAAACCAAATAGTCATCAGGGATGGCAGACTCAAAACTAACATAAACGCCCATGTAGTAACCGGATACATTGCGTTCATAATCATGGTGTATGCAGGACATTAAAATCATGTGGTTTGGTGTATACAAACATTGTTGAGATGTTTCTGTGTAAAGAGGATACAGCCAATTTTTTTCAAAAGACAAAAGTCATGTTATAAACTGAGAGGCCTCCTTTGACTAAGAACTTATTTGAAATCCTAGTAAGCAAAACTGTACTTAGAGCACAATGTAATACAATATATTGCACACCATAACTCTCAGTGCTTGCTGGTTTAGGGAAGCCTCATGGATTCTGCACCTGTACCTACTACAGGTTCAAAAAAGCTTTATTTAGAGAGTTAACAGACTCTAACCAACAGCCACTTGCCAAACTCCTGCCTTACAATTTTCCCTTTATCAACTCAGTGCATTCTATTTTCATGTACAGGCAGTCCCTGGGTTACGAACGAGATCCTTTCCTGAGTGTGTCTTGAAGTCAAATTGACAGGTAAGTCGGACAGGTGCATCCGGTTCTTATTTGGCCTTACTTTAGTGCAAGAAAAGACTCGAGGGCGTTTCAGTGAATTTATTTAAAAGCTGCATGTGCAGCAGGTGAAGGTGATGGTGATGAAGAATTTGTTGCCAGTTGAGGGTTGCTTCAGTTATTTCAAAGTGAGGGCAAATTTATATAACATTAAAGGGCAAGTACAAGCTGTCCATAAATTGGGATGTTCGTAATCCGGGGACTTACTGTAATTTTTTTCCTGCTTGAAACAGTCAAAAGAGTCCCTAAACTTTTAAAATGCTTTTCTTTACAATAAAAAAACCCAACAGATTTACAAAGTTAGTTTTAGTTACATCAGTACATATACAAGTAAAATAGGAGGGATTCAAAATAAAAGGGCTAAATCCCTGAAAAAGAATATATTTATTAACCTACAACAATTTTACATAAACACAGGTGACATGTTGGCATAAGGAGAACATGAGCTGAAATATCCCTGAATTTTTAGAACAAAAAGGTCGAAGTTCAAGTTATACTTGCTAAGAAATCAAGTATTGAAAAAAGGTATGCTTTTTTTTTTTTTTTTAATAATAATAAAAAAAGACTTGGAAAAAACTGATGGTACACAATGCTGTAAGCTTTCACTCTCAGTTCAATATCCTATTGCCAAACTAGTGTTGAGGTATATGACAAGTAGGAACATCACTCAAACCTTTAATGAATTCTTAGCTCACATTATGATATATTTGTAGCAGGCTGAGTAGCACCATCATGATGTGAATTCTGCTTCAAACCCATATATATATATAATGTATATATATATTTATATATATTTAAAATTTTTTACAGTACTAAAATACTAAAGCATTGTGTTAAAAAAGTTTTGTTTACAATTTAATTTACTATACAACTCTTTTACTTCTTCTTTATACAAATTAATGATTTAAAACCACCACAGCAAACCAGCTGCCTGTTTTTTGTTTTTTAATCAAAAGATTCACACAGAACTAACCCTGTTTATTCATCTTATGCAGGCATCAGTCTGCTCAATCTTCCTGGTAAAGAGGACACTTAAGCTAAGAAATGACAACATCACAATGCACATATTATCAGCACAAAGGCAGACTGCCATTCAGGTCTTGGAAGAGCATACAGATCGATGAAATAACACAGGCCTATTTTTTTTTAAGTGAACTAGCTTTGTTGAGTCTGTAGCATGCGGTGAATTAATACCTGCAGTTAATAGAAAATTCTTAAAATTGTACATATTTGAGCAATGACCTTGTCATACAATTTTGTATAAAACTGTTTTACAGTATAGCATGAGAGATGAGCACCAGAAAAACATATTTTGTGGACTGACATCTTCCTGTGAATCCAGTAAGCCCCGTTTTGGATTAACTGGCTGTATTAAAAATGGACACACTGCTCATCAGCAGATGCATGGCTAAAAGGAAAAACATTTTCAAAACTTCCTTGTTTCCTTAAAAAAAAAAAATCAACTTTGCATTCTAACATGAAAGTAAACTTTTTTTTTTTTTAAACGTCTCAGTACCTTAGCATTGTTCAAGTTGTCAAAGCTTAGGTAGACAAAGTGCTTCTAAAACACCATTTAAAATACTTATACATATACATGTATGTACATATATATATGTAAATATATATGTACATATATATGTTTATTGTCCTACAAGGACATCACTGGATGAGCAAAATCCAGCAGCCTTTAAAATATCCACATTTTAAAAACTAAGCTTGTGTAAGAATAGGTAATTATGATAAAAACTTGAATGAAAGGTACCCCTATTATTCAAGGGCTTTGGAGTACACTGAAGCATCTTGATGATACAAAGGCATTAAATTTTTAGCTATTAAAGACACCATTTTCTTAGCACCATTTCTTAGAGCATCCAAACAAATTCAGTGTTTTGCTGTCTATTCATTTATACTTCCTGTAGCTATCTTGATAAATAAAAGTTACTAGTAAGATTACAGTAAAAACTGCATGTTAAAAAGCCGTATTTCCAGTATTTCAGTACATCATGTATTCAGCACCAGATGGTATTTTAAGATTCCTGCCACTGTAATGCTACAGTACTTGTTTGTGTTCCATGACTATGCAAACGTGATACTATTAAAAGTGGTCACAGATGTGTAGAGTTGTAAGGGGAAAAAAAAGAAAATCACATTTACATATCATCTCGTCCAATAATAGAACCAGTGTTTAAAAATGCAAATTGCAAAACACTTTCTTCCCCACCTTCTTTTTGCATAGAATGCTTTGGTCTTTTTCCTAGATGCCATCTGTGACCACTTAGAAGTCAGTGGAAATTAAGTGCTACGGTAAAGTCACCTCTATTTTGCTGGTGAGCCAAGGTTTTTCCCACCACATTTACCATGAATACTGTGTCCTTTCCCTACTGCCCACGTCACGAGAACTACATGACTGACAGGTTGGTTGTGGTCTTTTCAAATGAGGTAACCAACAAAAGGGGTGACATTATATGTATCTGTTGTAAGGCCCGGTGACCCGAGTGAAGGCATATGGAGATGTGGTTACAGTGGAGTCTGTGGTCACGGACATGGTCCTTTCAGTAAGGGACTTGATGAAGCGCAGGTAAGTGGGTTCTGAAGGTTCATGTGGCTCAGGGGGCTCCCGTTTCACTTTTTTGCCATGGATTTTCTGAGGCACGTAGTCAGGGCCATACTTTTCACATTCTTCCTCTTTCTCACGGGCTTTTTCAGCCATTTTGGCTTCCCAGAGAGCCAAACCATGTTTGGGCTCGTTCAAGCTCTTATGCTGGTAAAAAACAAGCGAGATCCTGGTGGGGTGATTCCTATTGGGATTCTTTAAGGGGGTTGTGGCATGCAGCTCACGCTTTGCACACTCGATGAGGATCGACCCATGAGTTGGAGCCACAGCTACTCCCCCAATGTCAGGATCCAGAAAGCTCTGCTCACTGTCTGACCACACCTCATCATTGTCCTCTGCAGCAGAAGCCACGCCCTGACCTGGCACCAAAGGCTGCTTTTCCTGACTGCTAGCATCATTTAATTTGTACAAGCCTTCCTGGGCAGAAGCAGTTCCGTCATGGTTAAGACCCGGAAGCATCTTCAACAACCCATTAGCTGTGTGAGAAAGCACGTCATTCTCCTTGTTTTGGAGAGGCAGAGCGTGAAGAGAGCTGTTGAACATGCCTGGAGCTGCCCTGTAGTTATGGATGATATGAGAAGATGGATGATGTTCTCCATTTTTATAGTCTATGTCTGGATTGCTCAAATGGGGTGGTAATCTAGAGGCGGCTCCCATGAAGTGGCTATCCATCTCATGAGTGGAATAAGGAGGAAATGTCCCTACGTGGTGTACATTTGGTCGAATAGTACAACTGCTGAAGGCATCGCCCTGCATATTTTGGTTTCCATAACCCAGGTATTTGGAAGAAAAACTCTGGCTATTTCCAAACCGCTGCTGGTATAGTGTATGGATGGGTGGTAGGTTCAGTTTAGAGAGAGGGTCTTGGCTTGGATACCTATATAGATCCATGGGCTGAGACTGGGGAGAATAGGAACCCAGATACGGGGAGCAGTTGTCCATTGATACGTTCCCATTGCACTGATATGCTGGGTATTGGTTGTTCTGATTCAAAAGCCCAGGATAGGAGTTCATGGAATTAGAAGAATTAAAATATGATCCTGCAGCCTGGGATGAGGTGGAATAGAGGTTCATTGGGTTGGCACCTCCATAAATATCTGAAGTGTGTGAAGAACTTGCATAAGGACTAACTGGATTGGGCCGTCTCATATATAGATTGGTGGGTCCGGAAGAAGAGTAAGAGTTGACAGCCTCCGACTGAGAGTTACTAGTCAAGGGGTGATGGGGCTGCTGCAGCTGGGCCTGCTGCTGGGCCTGCTGCTGGGGTCGCTGCGGCTGTTGGGGCTGTTGTGGTGGCTGCTTCTGTGATTGCTGAGGCTGCGACTGAGGCTGCTGGGACTGCTGCGTGACTGGTCCTGGAAGCCGCAGAAGCTCTGTGGACAGGGTAAGAGAGAGAAGGGACAAAGATGTTTGATTATTATTTTATGAAGGCTAATGAGGAAACTTAATCTTATGTAAGAATCCCTACCAGGACTATACAACATCCATCAAGCAAGGACAAGGACAAAGTCAGGGTTCTGATTACTGTCCAGCATAATTTTTTTGTGTGTCTAAAGCATTGGAAATGAAAATGGTAAACTTCATTAACAGTACAGTCTGGTAAGTGAGGAAAAAAATGTAATAAACATCCAAAAGCCATTCCACTGAAAGCATCATGTTCTCTGGAGCTTCTTTGTCTAGAGCATGCCACAGCCCTATCAGAAATAACTTCCCCCGCCACGACATCTCCCTGTGCTTCCTTGGTTTAGTTATCTCTTCCTCAAGAAATCCTGTGACCTCCACCTTCTAGCGCTTTTGTAATACCCACTGTGAACATGAACCAAATAAAGCAATAGTCATACTGTACTGCAATGATCTGGTCTTAGTCCTCCCACTCTGCACTGTGTAGTCCTAAGCGCAGGGACCATGTCTTATTTTATTTCTTCATTGCCTAGCATTGAATAAAATTTGTTAAATAATTAAAAGAAACATATGATTTGTTACGGAAGATTTCAGCAATGCTATAAGGCAAAAAAAAAAAAAAAGACAAGGCATCTTACATAATCAGCAAATGCATTTTTCATTAACATGCTTTGCAGAGAGGAACTTTACACCGTTGTCGATGGAATGTTGAAGAACCTTTCAGATTTGTAAGTGAAACTTTAAGAAGTCATACTTCTGTTTCGTGACCTCACTTAAAAAGAAAAGTTATGAGTTCTCCATCTCCATTGAGTCAATTCTGGCTCCTACCAACTGTATATGAGTTAGGAACAAGTAAATGGAGCTGAAATGGCAGCCCTGAGAAATGAAGGGATTGTTATCTGAAGAAATCTGTTAGAATGGACTAGAGAAAAACTTCTATCCCATTGTACGTGACGGCTAACCTGTAGGAGATATTAGGAAGTGAATAGAATTTACTTAGTAACTCAACCAATCAACAAATGTTTATTAAGCACCTTTAGCATATTGTTCTAAATTACTTAACTTGGTATCTCTGAACTTGAAAACGAATCAGTAGGTAAATATGACTTTGTGAGCAGAGGTCAATATACCCCAAAGATGGTTGGTTCTAAGCAAACTGGTACACTAAATTTAAAAGATACTTTTCTTTTTTTAACGACAAAGCCAATACCGTCTCCAAAATTGGAATATGGACCTTAACTTCGTTCTGTGAGCTTTTATCATATTAACTGCATATATACAGCAGCTAATATTTCCTTTGGAAAGAAAATATCAACTTGCTATTGATGAATAGTGTTTCATTCTGTTATACATAAAGTCACTGTGAGTCAGAGCTGACTTGATGGCACCTAACAACAGCAACAACACTGACGAATAATGCTGTATTACTACTCCTATTGGCATAACCTATTTTGGTGGATAAAAGTTTTGTAGGAGAATTATTACATTTGGATATCCCTCCTAAACCGCAGACTCAACATGTCTAAAGAAAGCTATCTTGTTCTCCTCTCCCCCACCATAAATCTTATTTTCAAACTTATGATTTTAATAAATCATATCTAGACTTAAAACTTTGGAGTCTTCCTTGAATTTTTCTTCTCCTTCATTCTAATGTTTAGTTACTAAATCCCATTGATATTCATTTTAGAAGATGTCACTTCCATGATTTTTGCTGCATCTCCATCGCTGCAACCCAAATTCAATCTCTGTCTCACTCTTGGCTCAGTATATCTGTTCCCGAACTATTAGTTCCTCTACTTCTAACTTGGCTTATCTAACATGGCCAGATTAAGACTAATTTCATCATATCCCTTAGCTGTTATCCAACTTTGCAATTTGTCATAGAATAAAATCCAGGCTTCTCCATCGAGCTGGGACTGATGGTGCAGTATCTCATTTCCATCTCCCAGAGCAAAGCCTGGCCCTTGCTGCTTTAGAGAAGATTTTGGTACAGAGCTAAGACCATAACCGATACTAACATCACAAAATTAACGTTTAATTGTAATAACAAGTATCACACGGCACACATATCTACATGGCTTCACATTACATTTACCTGCCAACTGTTTAGCCTGGCTTCCATTTTCAGTCTGTTTTGTACGTGACGAGGCTGACTTTTCCTTTTCGTTCTTATTGGAGCTGTTCTCCTGAGAGGAAATCTTCTCAGCTGCAGCTTTCTTGGCTTCTAGTTTCCTTTGCCGGCATGTCTTGACAGGCTCTGCTAACATCCTGACTTTCCGCCGAAAAGAGCTCAGTACCTGAATGGCACCATTTCGTTTTTTCTCCTCCTGAGCTTCTACACTCCCAAACTCATCCATATCAGAGACTTTGTATAAAGGCAGAACATGGAGCTGCTCATCTTCAGGTTTTCCGCCAATTTCTCGATTGTCTTCTCTAGTGAGGGTACATACCTGGTAGGGAAATAAGATAGTACAGTCTTAGTTTCAGGTCCAAAAGAAAAGAAATGCATATGTATATGTGTGTGTGTGTGTGTGTTTCTCTCTCAGTATTAAATTTGTGGTAGTGGCCTAGTTGGACTAGGTCAGTGGCATGCATATTACCATAAAATCCTGTACATGTGTTATTGATAAAGATTGCATCAAAATGGTACAGGGAGGTAAAGACAAGTTCACATTGACCATACTTTTTAGTTTAGCAGTTTAGTTTATCTGTGATAACTCAATTCTTCATGTTCATTTCTGATTCGAAGGGAAGAAGCAGTACTCCCACCAAAATGAATCTCCCCAGTTTTCACATTTCAAAAATAGGATGTGATAGAAAAAGAAGCTTAAAGTTTCTTCTACCAAATGACCTCCTCTGTTTTTGGTAGTATCATGTTTGCCTCATTTCATACTCTTGAACACAGGGAAATTTCACACCTTTCCTCATACCTGACTCCTTCACTATGTTTAAGACATTTTCACATGATGCCAGAGTGAAAATCTAAATAATGAAAAGTTGGAGATTTGGTAGATGTACGTTAATATGTAACTTAACATTGTTTCTACCTTTCTTTTTCTTCTTTCTTTCTCTGTACTCTGTTAAACCCAACTTACTGTTTCTCTTCTCTCATTTTTTCTGAGATAGCACTACATACAAGGATGGTACTCTGAAAAAAAAAAAAAAGCTCTCTCTTGCCTGGATAATTTAATGGTGTCCTGTTTCTTTTGCTAGCCACAACTATGTTGTTTTTGGTGAAAGATTATTTGTTAGTTTTTAAACACTAGTTGATTTTTGATCAATGTGGAGAGTGTGACCACGGTTAATCTAAAATATAAGGCAATATAAAATCTTTGAAAGATAGACTTGAAAGGAATTTGATCGTGGTTATAACAGACTTAGCATATAAATAAGTTTAATATGAGATGGCAGTAAAATGAGTTTTTTATTTCCTACTGTCATGGATTGAATTCTGTCTCCCCAAAAATGTGTGTATCAACTTGGTTAGGCCATGATTCCCAGTATTCTGTGGTTCTCCTCCATTTAGTGGGATTGTAACACCACCCTTACCTAGGTCACATCTCTGATCCAATGTAGAGGGAGTTTCCCTGGGGTGTGGCCTGCACCACCTTTTATCTCTCAAGAGATAAAAAGGAAAGGGAAGTGAGTAGAGAGTGGGACCACATACCACCAAGAAAGCAGTGCAGGGAGCAGAGCGTGTCCTTTGGACCTGGGCTCCCTGTGCCTGAGAAGCTCCTCAACCAGGGGAAGATTGAGGACAAGGACCTTCCTCCAGAGAGCCTTCCCTGGAGCCGACACCCTGAATTTGGGCTTTTAGCCTACTTTACTGTGAGGAAATAAATTTCTCTTTGTTAAAGCCATCCACTCGTGGTACTTCTGTTATGGGAGCACTAGATGACTAACACACCTACACATAAAAGTCTTCCAAATCCTTGTCTCAAAGCACCTTAGTACCTTTCCCCACATATTTATTCCTACTCAGTTCTTTCATATCTAGTACTTACAGAACTTGTGACCTAGTAAAGCAAGCTCCTTTTCATTCTAAACATTGTTCTCATCCTCTGCCTACTTGCTGTCATCATGTTGAAATGATACATGGCTATCTCCAGAACTACTAGGGCTCCAGCTCTTATTTCTTCCACTTCCTATCATGTAGCATAGGCTCCTAGTAATGAGCAGGTGCTCAATACATCATTAGTGGTGATTTCAGATGTCAGGGCAGATAGTAAGGCTTGTGTTTGCTCCCCAGGTCAGAGGCTGGCAAACTATGGCCTGTAGCCAATCTACTTCACAGCTGGTTTTAGTTTGGCCAGCAAAATTAGTGTTTTTACATTTTTAAATGGTTAAAGAAACAAACAGAAAAAAAGTAGTGACAGAGACCCTGTGTCTAAAATATTTACTGTTGTTGTTAGGTGCCGTCGAGTCAGCTCTAACTCAGTGACCCTGTGTACAACGGAACAGAACACTGCCTGGTCCTGCACCATCCTCAGAATTGTTGCTCTTACTGAGCGCACTGTTGCAGCCCTTGTGTCAATCCATCTCCTTGAGGATCTTCCTCTTTTTCACTGACCTTTTAACTTTACCAAGCATGATATTTACTATCTGGCTTTTTACAGAAAAAGTTTTCCAAGCCCTGCTCTGCCTAGATCATTAAACCAATACTTTCTCTTCTTCTCAGTAAAAACTTCATATCAGCTTCCTCAAACTCCTTCAGCTTTGCCTACTACCACCCTGAATTCTCTTCTACCCTTTAAGATGACTTTAATGCCTGGCTTTTGTTTGTCATCTTATGTCTCATTGGCCATTTTCCTCAAATACGTCCATGTCGATGACCCATTAGATTGATTAATTTATAGTTTCTTGACTTCCTTTTTTCACTCTTTACTCTGCATCATGCCTCTCTACAGGCAAAGCCACACCCTGGGCTTTGTAGGTATCAAACACTGCTTGAACCTAAAGATCTTATCCCCTTTTTCCCCTCACTAAAGCCTCTAACTAACAAGACCCAATCCCTTTCATTCACTGTAATATGTGTACTGTCATAATGGGCTCTTTTGCACTCTGAACCTTCTACAGTGGTTACTGTGACAATGTCTCACCTTTGCATTTCTTATCTGTATTTCTCTCTGCCAGGTGAATTGGTACCTTGTCTGGTGTAAGCTGATTACAGCCTATCAGATAGCTGACACTGAAGTATGAAGGATTTTTTGGCAGCTATTTGTAGCTGGTAATGCACAGTCCACCACCTGTCAGTTATGCTGTTGTGGTTTGTGTGTTGCTGTGATGCTGGAAGCTATGCTGCTGGTATTTCAAATACCAGCAGGGTCACCCCCGGTGAAAAGGTTCCAGTTGAGCTTCCAGACTAAGACAGATTAGGAAGAAAGTCCTGGTAATCTACATCTGAAAATCAGCCAGTGAAAACCCCATGAATCACCACAGAACACCACCCAGGTACAGTGCTCGGAAATAAGCCCTCTAGGTGGGAGGGCACTTAGAATGCACGGTAGCCACAACTGATTTCAGCCTACTGATGACCATGAGGACGGTGCAGCACTTGGGTGACATTTCATCCTGTTGTGCATAGGACTGCCGTAAGTCAGCGCTGTCTCGATGGCAGCTAACAGCAGCAACAACAACAATGCATAGTCACTGGTTTACATCAGTACTAAGAATTCCCATGATTCTTATGCACTTGTGAACAGTGTTTTCCTAGTGTATGAAGAGTACTAGTTACACCAAACAAGGTCACCACACAACAGCATTCACTTAGGAAAACGCTGTAGTGCAGTGACATGTGCAGAGAACACATTAACCAAATGCTGCTAATTTTCGGCCTTTGCTCTGTTCTCGGCCTCCACTTACCAATGTGCTCCCATTCTGCATGTTGTGCAAATCTCTATGGGCGTGAGCACAGAAGTCCAGACACGCAGTGACCCCTGAGAATGGACGGCCCTCCTTCAGACCCAGACGGCACTCTGGTGCTCTGTCTTCATATTCAATCTGAAAAATAAAAGTGTGTGTCTGAGAACGGAGAAGCAGGTTATTTAGAACTTTAAAAAAAATACGTATTTTACATCCAGAAACACAATGGAATGACACAATATAGAGAAAATACCTTGATAAAATACTTGTCAAAACTTTGTAAAGGTTTTATTTTAAAACATTATTGAGGTATAATCAACATACATTAAGTAGCATATATTTAAAGTGCACTATCTAAAAATTCTGATATGTGTACACATCCATAAAACTACTGACACGATCAAAATAATATTCATATCCATCTCTACAAAGTCTCCTCTTTCTCTTTTACAATTCATCCCTCCCAACCCCATCCCACCCTCCTCTTCCTAGGGAACTACTGATCTGTTTTCTGTCACTATTGTTTAGTTTGCATTTTGTAGAATTTTATATACATGGATCCATTTGGAGTTAATTTTCATATATGGTGTGAGGTTAAAAGTCAAGGTTAATTTTTTTTCCCTGTGTGACTAGCCAACTGTTCAAGCACCACTGGATAAAAATCTTATCATTTTCTCCAGTGAATTTCCTTTGTTGAAAATCAATGGACCATACATATTGGGTCTGTTTCTGGACTCTCTTATTCTGATTCATTAGTATATATTTATGCTAACACTACATT
The DNA here is from genome assembly GCF_024166365.1 of Elephas maximus indicus. Lineage (NCBI taxonomy): Eukaryota > Metazoa > Chordata > Mammalia > Proboscidea > Elephantidae > Elephas > Elephas maximus. Next base: position 46,577,100 of record NC_064823.1, read on the forward strand.
GTCTTGATTACTATAGGTTTTTAATAAATCTTGAAAGCAGGTAGTATATATCCTCAAATTCTGTTCTTTCTAAAAGTTGTTTTGATTATTCCAAGTCATTTACATTTCCATGTATGTGTATACATATACGTATGTGTGTTCATATATATATATACACACACACGTATATTTTAGAATTGCCTTATCACTTTAAAAAAACCTGAGATTTTGATTGGCACTGCATTGAAGTATTAAATCTATAAATTAATTTGAGGAGAATTAACATCTCAATGATATTTAGTTTTGTGATCCATTATCATGGTATATCTCTCCAGTGGTTAAGAGCTACAGCTGCTAACCAAAAGGTCAGCAGTTCGAATCCACCAGGTACTCCTTGGAAAGCCTATGGGGCAGTTCTACTTTGACCTATAGGGTCGCTGTAAGTTGGAATGGACTCAATGGCAATCGGTTTTTTTTTTTTTTTTTGGTTTTTATAATTTCTCTGAGCAGTGTTCTGTAGTTTTTACTGTACAGGTCTTATATTGTTTCTCAGATGTATGCCTAAGAATTTAAAATTTTTCATGTTATTTTGTTAGTAGTTATTTTAATTTCAATTTTTCATTTTTTCATTGCTAGTGTATAGGAATACAACTGATTTTTTTTGTACTGACTGTGATGGTTAAGGTTATGTGTTAACTTGGGTAGGCCATGATTCTCAGTGACTTGGCAGATATTATGTAATCATCCTCCATTTTGTGATCTGATGCAAGCAGCCAATCAGTTGAAAGCCAATCAGTTTCCTTGGGGGTGTGGCCTGCATCCAATATATATGGATGGTCTGGCAAAGCTTGCTCTGGATCCTGCATCCAACTCATCATCCTCTGACCTCTGATTCTTGGGATGTGAGCCAGTAGCCTGTTGCCTGACCTGCAAATTTTGGGATTTGCCAGTTTCTGCAACCCAGTGAGGTAGCAGCCTTCCACCTGACCTGCTGATTTTGGGTTCATCAGCCCCTGCAGCCACGTGAGTCAGGAAAAACCTAGTCTGATGCCTGACCCATGGACTTGCCACTCTTCACGACTGTGTGAGCCATTTCCTTGAGATAAATCTCTTTGTATATATTTATATATATATATATATATATGCTTCTCTAGAGAACCCAGCCTAAGACACTGGCATTGTATTCTGCAACTTTTCTAAACTCACTTATTAATTCTGGGAGTTTATTGTAGATTCCTTGGAACTTTCTGTGTAGACAATCATGTCATCTTCAAAAAAGGGCAGTTATATTTTGTTCTTCACAATCTATATGCTTTTTAAGTTTTCTTGCCTTTTTGCACTATCTAGAATTTCAATCAAGTAATATACCACTTCACAGAGTATAAGAATTTTACTACAGTATACTTCCATCTCTGTTCTACGTCTGTTATAAGCTGTATAATATATTGTTATTAAATTTTTAATATAGCAATTTATCTTTTAAAGAAAGGTAAAAATAAAAGTCTTTTTACCCACATATTTCCTATTTCTGACATTCTTCATTCCTTTGTGTTGATCTAGATTACTATCTGGTATCATTTTCTTTCTTTCTCCTGAAGGACTTTCTTTAATATTTTTTTGTGGTGTTAGTCTGCCACTGATGAATTCTTTCAACTTTTGTATGAATGAAAAAATCACTTTTGAGAGTTGTTTTCACTGGTTATACATTTCTGGATCTGGTTTTTGTTTGTCTTTTAGTAATTTAAAGATGCTTCTCTTCTATTTTTTTCCTTGCATTTTTCTTTTTCCTGACATGAAGTCTCCTGACTTTTCTTTCTTCCCCACTGTTCATAATATGTCCTTTTTCTCCAGCTGCTTTTCAGATTTTGTCTTTATCACTGGTTTTAAGGAAGTTGATTATGATGTGCCTTAGTGTAGTTTTCTCCATTTCCACCCCACTCCCCCCAGCACTGAAGGTTTGCTGTACTTCTGGGATCTGTAGCTTTGTAGTTTTTAACAGATTTGAAAAGATTTTAGCCATTATTTAGTTAAATATTTTTCTGATCCTTCACCTCATTCTGGGACTCTAATTTTATATATATATATATATATATATATATATATATATATAATGTTGTCCCTCACAGGACATTGATAATCTTTTTTTTTTTTTTTCAGTTTTGTCTTTTCTCTTTTATATTGGATAGTTTCTATTGCTATGTCTTCAAGTTCACTAATCTGCTGCTGCTAGTTCGATTTAGTGTACTTTTTATTCAGGCATTGTATATTTTCCATCTCTAGAAGTTCGATGTGGACATTTTAATATCTTCCAAGCTTTATCATGCACATGCTTTCACCTGCCTCTTGAATATATGTAATATGTTTATGATAGGTATTGTGATACCCATATCTACTTATTCTATCGTCTGTGTCATTTCTGGGACTATTTCTATTGATTGATTTTTCATTCTTTTTATGGGACATAATTGTTTCTTTATAAGTCTGGTAATTTTTGATTGGATGTTAGACATTATAAATTTTATCTTGTTGGTTGTTGGATTTTTTACAATCTTTGTTCTAAGATGCTGTTAAGTTACTTGGAACTAGTGTGAGTCTTTCAGAGCTTGGTTTTAAGCATTTTTAGATGGGACTAGAACACCTTTTATTTTATGGCTGGCTTGCTTGTACTACCAAAGCAGTATCATTCTGAATACTCTACTTGATGCATTGTGGATTACGATGGTGGGAAAATGAACTATTCCAGGTCCTCTGTTCTGCCTTTTTTTTATTTTTGATGATTTTCTCCCTAGCTAGGTAGCTTCTTCACATGCATGCACTGTTCAGTAATCACCTGAAGAAGACTCAAGCAGAATTCTCTGCAGATCTCTGGAACATTTCTGCAGCTTTGACTTGTGAATTCTAGCCACCTTGTCCTCCTCAAATTCTGAACTTTGTCTCTTCAAGATAACTCTGGGGTCTGTTTGGATTCTTCCTCACTGCTCTGGATCCTAATACTCTCTCCAGGAAGTAAACTGAGATAATCATAGGATTTTCCTTTTTTTTTTTATTTCCCTTCTCTCTGATGTCACTGTCTTATGCTGCTTTTTGTCCCAGTCTAAAAACCATTGCTTCATATATCTTGTCCATTTTTTTCTTTTTACTTGTTAAAGGTAAGTCTAGTCCCTGTTATTCTAACATAATCTAGCCCTTGTTCGTCCATCAAAAACTTTACCATGTTGCCTAGAAGCTGAACTCCCAACATGATAAAATTTTTGATGGCTTGCATATTACTGACCACTGGGTTCCACAGCACATTTTTATATCTAGCCTTAATACAGACCTGGACAAATTAAAAAAGTAAGGGTGGTGACCACTCGGTTTCATGTGTGGTTTGTGACTATTTAGTCCATGTTGTGATCTAGTTAAGGAGCCCTGGTGGCACAGTGGTTAAACTGCTTGCCTGCTAACCAAAAGGTTGGTGGTTCGAAAGCAACAACCACTCCACAGGAAAAAGAAGTGGCAGTCTGCTTCCCTAAAGATTTACAGCCGTGGAAACCCTATGGAATGGTTCTACTCTGTCTATAGGGTCACTATGAGTTGAAATCGACTTGATGGCAATGGGTTTGTTTTTTGGTTTTTTTGGTTTTGTGGTCTAGTTAACTTCATTCTGTTCCTTGGATAAAAACATACACAGAATCCAGTCTGTTGTTAGACAGACTTATGCCACCTCACAGAAAAATATTATGCAGGAGTTTGTAAATGGATTACTGGAAATCCATTCCAGTGGCTGGAAGACAATTATAAATGCATGGCTTTCTAATGTTGTAAAGTTGTGTTGTCCAATATGGTAACCAAAATGTGGCTATTTAAATTTAAATTTAAAAAGTATAAATACATTAACTCACTTGTACTAGCCATATATCAAGTGCTCGATAACCACATGTCACTAGTGGCTACCATATTGAACAGCATAGACATAGTACATTTCCATCACCATAGAAAGTTCTCTTGAACAGTCTAAAATGTAATCGCTACATATCACGGATAGCATATAATTTTGAGATTTGAATTTGCTAGTTCAGATCTACAGTTGAATGGTAAGACAACCATAGAAAAATATCAGAGCAGATATGCGTCCACTGGAGAGGCATGAAGAAAGGGAATAAAAAATGAGAAAACCTAGACAGTCTATAATAATATTCAAAGGAATAAAAAGAAAAGCAACACTTCGTTGTTCTGTCCCCGTCACCAACTAAAACCAAACCAAACCTGTTGCTGTTGAGTCAATTCTCAACAGAGAATTTGTTCTACCCTATAGGACAGAGTAGAACTGCCCCAACAGGGTTTCCAAGGAGTGCTTGGTAGATCCAAACTGTCAGCCTTTTGGTTAGCAGCAGTAGCTCTTAACTACTGTGCCACCAGGGCTCCTTTCCCCAGCTAAAGCCACTGATAAATTAAAAAAATAGTTGCCTTTGAGTGAATTCTGAGTCATGGCGACCCCATATGTGTCAGAGTACAACTGTGGTCCATGGAGTTTCCAATGGCTGATTTTTTGGAGGAAGATTGCCAGGCCTTTCTTCTGAGGCACTTCTGGGTAGACTTGAACCTCCAAACTGAGAGCATTAACCATTTGTACCACCCAGGGACTCTTTTGATAAATAGGACCTATTAAAATATTCATTTAACAGACAATGGCCAAACTTTAAATCTGGCAACATAGACTCAGTTCATTTTCTTCTTTTCATAGCTTGGTTTATTACAGTGTATTTCTCCCGCAGAATTAAACCTTTACAACAGTACTAAAGCATTCTTTATACCTTTCTGAAATACTGACTCAAATAGGTAAGACTATAAAATAACAATATTAATCTCACTAATATTAAAATTTGAAATAATTTTCAGTCACACACATTTCTAAAAACTTGTTATGAAATGAAACAACTTATGAACTGACTGTAATTAAATCAGTCTTCTCAATAGAAGTCCCTAGGTGGTACAAATGGTTAACACGCTTGGCTGCTAACCGAGAGGTTGGAGGTTTGAGTCCACCCAGAGGTGCCTCAGAAGACAGGCCTGGCAACTTCCAAAAAATCAGCCATTGGAAACCCTGTGGAGCACAGTTCTACTCTGACACACCTGGAGTGATCATAAGTCGAAATCAACTCAATGGCAATTGGTGAATCCCTCAAAAGGGGGAAAAGAGGAAGAGAGAGAGAGAGACAAGAGTTGGGGGAGTGTAAAAGTGCGCAATGGAAAAGAAGAATAGCTAAATCATTATTTAGGATTGGTCTATTGTCTATCTCTGCTGTGTAAACTAATCTAATACTATTAGAGTCTTTACTGTTGTCAAGTAAATGACAATGTTTGCCAGATTACCACCCTTCACACCTCCCCATCCCTATTCCTGCTATGTACTGTCTCTGGATACTCTCCCATAACCTCCAAATCATTCCCCCATCTATCAGTCTCCCCCTTTCCCTTAAATCTTTCTCCTACTCCATTGATGCCTACTCTCAGCACTTATTTCACTGGCTTCTCTTACTCCATGCAACCCTAAAATATTGATGTACTTCACAATCCCATCACCAACCCCTTCTCCTCTTTATAATCTCCACTCTGAAAAGTTGCATTTGCTCCTTTGTACTCAACTTCAAATACTTCCTGCATTTTGATCACTCCCAAGTCGACAGTGCTGTCTGAATTTTTCTCCTGATCCTTCATCCTAGACCCATCTCGGTTCCAACACATCCAAATAAAATTCACCATCTCCCCACTACCTCCCACCCAAACTCCCCCCCAAACTTGCTTACTCATAGTTAATAGAACCACGTGTCCAAGACAGAAATATGGCAGATCTTTGAATTCTCTATTTTGCTCATCTTCACCTCTAATTTGTTACCAAGTTTTCTAAGTTTCACCATAAATATTTCATATACTTATTTCCTTTTCTCCATCACTACTGCCATTTCTTTAGTTTAGGACTTTAAAATCTCCTGCCCGATGATTGCGATAGCTTCATTCTTCTCTAATTTAATTTTACACTGATGTGAGATTATATGTAGGTTATATTTCATTTGGCTTGCTGAGTGACTTTTTTCAAATACAAATTAAATCACTTCACCTCCTCAACCCAAACTTACACTTAAAACACTCAGTGGTAGGCTTCTTACCGACAAGATAATGTTCAAAGACTTGTATATGGCATCCAAAGTCATACATGACCTTTGCTTTCTACTTTACTCTCAGCGTGAATCCTTTTTGTCCTTCAGAAATGTGCACACACTTCTGTCCTAGCAGTTACCATATTATTCTGTAATTGTTATTTTACTGTCTGTGTTTTTTCTACAAGGAGCTCCTTAAAGACAAAGAACCTGCCTTCTTCATCTATATGACCCTAGTGACTAAACACAGTGTCTGGTTATAATAGGTTTTCACGTAATGCTTGTTGTTGATGTCATTGAAAGAGTGAAGACTTATAGCCTTTTTCTTCCTTCCAGGTACAATTTCTGATCAAATTACCTAGCTTTTTGAAGTAGGTATAACTCAGAACACATATAAGGTAGGAGGGAAAAAAAAAGGTCTGTGCTTGTTTCATGGAGCCAAAGCCATGCAAAAGAAGAAGATCTAGCAAAATATGATATATATGGAGATGTGTGTATACTTACAATGCATTACTCTCAAAGCTTTCAGTTTTGGACTTCCTATGAAAATGGTTAGTAGATGGTTAGAACCTATGATCTCACCAACTTAATTTCGATTTAATGACCATGCCAAAGACTGCTTACAGAGACAAAATTATCTGTACGAGAACAAGATTAGTAGTTACAACAGTCTGTGAGCCTTAAAATCTCAGTATCTTTATGGATAAAAATAGCAAAAATATGTTATTTTGGATGGTGCAATGTTTAAAGAAACAGAAAACATTGCAATAGCTTCAACATTAAAGAATAGAAGTCAGAAGAATACAGGAAAATTACTGCTTCAAAATTTGGAAGTAGATCATGGATCATGAATAAATAAGTAAATAATTCCAGTCACTGCCAACAAATACTTAAACACTTACCTGATTATTATATGCATCAGGTGCAAGTTTCTTGTATGTTGGTGCCATAAGGGTGGACAGGTTTTGCAAATGAGACTCCAGTTTTTCTTCCTAGATAAAATGAATCTACATATTAAATTCTAAATCTATTCTGTATATATGAGGGATTATCAGTAATTTTTTTTCCCCTATATCTTGGATCCAAAACACAATATTTAATGCCTTTCTTAATAAGTAACTAAAGCATCTTAAAAACATGACTACTTCTAAGTGAAAAGTATACACTATCACCTATTTTTGTGTGTACTATTGACTATCTAGCTATTTGGTATTTTCATAAGATTAACTGACTTTCTACTTGGTATGCAGATATTCTGGAGCCCTGGTGGTGCAGTGGTTAAGAGCTTGGCTGCTAATCTAAAGGTCAGCAGTTAGAATCCACCAGCCGCTCCTTGGAAACTCTATGGGTCAGTTCGACTCTGTCCTATAGAGTCGCTATGAGTCAGAACTGACTCGACGGCAATGGGTATGCAGTTATTTGGCATTTTATAAGTATATGTCTATGCTGGCAGTTGAATTAGAAGAGTGAAGTCATATGGTTTTATAGAGGTCACATCCTCTACTCTCTCTCTAGTTAGCTGCCAAAGAAGATGAGCTATTGAAAGCATTTGCTTGACTTAGTCTATTTCCAAATTCTATATTTAAAAAAATGTTTATTAAAATAGCATTTCAAATAGTTGAAATAATTCTTAGAATAACTTAAATTATTGGATGATTCAAATATGGATAAAATTCTCAAAGAGCTAGAGTATGGTATAGATTAACATTAAGATAATAAATAGAAGTCATAAGTAGGAAGAGTTTATTACTGGTATAACATAGTAATTATTACGTAAAATTTTTACAGAATTATAGTATGTGTCTATAGTTTAGCCAAAACTTGGTTGATTCATCTATGAGACTGAATTATTCTCTGTTAATAGGAGCACGACAGAATATGTCATATTGCTAATTTTATCTATTCTTATCAACTCTCTCTGAAAAATACAGATTATACAATAGGAAATAAACTAACCTCTTTTGGGTCATCCCCAAGCAGTTTAAATTTCCTTGGGATCTTGCTTCTGGCAAATTTACATCCATTGTAGTACATGCTCCATGAACAACCAAAAGAAAAGGAGGCACCGCAGGTCTCTGGGTCCAGCCCCTGACAGGCACAGGTTCTCCTGAGAAATCAATGGACCACTTTCATGGGTATAGATAGAATTATCTAGGCTGCCATACTCATATTTTCAGTGTCTGCATGCAACAATTAGTGCAAAATGAGTTTGAAAAGAAGTCTAATCTAACTCTGTATCAATGTGTGGCATAACTATACGGAGAAAAGAGCTATGTCAGTTGACTATAAAATACAATATTTTTTTTGAAGCAATGTTTTATTGCAGTACAATACATATACAGAAAAGTACATATTACTTAAACAACTTAATACATATTCACAAATGCACTACACCTAAGTAATTAGTACCCAAACCAAGAAGTAAAATACTAGCACACTAGAAGCTCCTCTCACACTTCTAAGCACTGTCCCTTAATAGTAACTTCTATCAGCATAAAAGCCCAGATGTTAGACTTAATAGACATGTGTCAGACTTAATAAACAAAGACTGTAAGTCAGCTATTTTAAATATGTTCAAATAAATGAAGGAAACCACGTCTAAAAACTAAAGTATGAGAACAATGTCTCATTAAATACAGACTGTCTATAAACAGAAGTTATAATAAAGAAGCAATAATAGTTCTGGAGTTGAAAAGTACAATGACTGAATGAAAAAGTCATTAAAGGAGTTCAATGGCAGATCTGAGCAGGACGAAGGAAGCAAGCATCAATTGAAGAACGGGAAAACAAAAATGAAAAGAGCCTCAGAGACCTGTGGGACATGATTAAGCATTCCAACATATGCACAATGGGATTCCCAGAAGTGGAGGAGAGTAAGGGACAAAAAAGAATATTTGAAGAAATAATGGTTAAAATCTTCACAAATTTGATGAAAAATATGAATCTGCACATCCAATTAGCATAAACTCAAAAAGATCCATACCTAGAAGCACTATAATCAAACTGTTGAAAGCCAAAGACAAAGAGAGAATTCTGACAGCAGCAAAAAAGAAGTGGCTCATCATATACAATGATCATCAATAAGATGAATAGCAGATGTCTCATCAGAAACCATGGAGGCCAAAAGGAAGTAGGATGACACATTAATGAATTAAAAGAAAAGGACTGTCAACCAAGAATTCTATATCCAGCAAAAACTGTTCTTCAAAAATAAATGATACGTTAAGACATTTCTAGATTTATTTATTATTTAAAAGGTTGCTTTCAGACCTGCCTTAAGAAATACTAAACGGAGTCCTTCAGGAAAAAATACTAAAGAGTAACTCAAATCCACATTAAGACATCATGAGCACTAGTAAAGGTAACTACGAAGGTAAATACTTTATAGAGTATATGTGCATTAAAAAAACAACTGCATAAAGCAATAATTACAAATTTGTGTTGCTAGGCACACAGTGTATAAAGACGTAATTTGTATGACAATAACAGCACAAAGGAGAGGGGGTAAACTGAATTATACAGTAGAAAATTTTTTGTAGAGTACTGTAATTAGTATTAATCTGAACTAAATCACTTCAAATTAGAATGTTAATTATAATCCCAAGGGAAGCCACTAAGAAAATAGCTGCAGAAAATGTAATAAAAAAGAAACACGAGAAATGGTACACTAGAAAATATCCATTTAACAAAGAAAGCGTCAGAAATAGAGGGATAAACAAAAAAGCACTAAAGATATATAGAAAACAAACAGCAAAACGGCAGACATAAATCCTATCTTATCAGTAAATACATTAATGTAAATGGAATAAACACTCCAGCTAAACAGCAGAGATTGGAAGGATGTACAAAAAAAAAAAATCCAACTACATGCTGTCTATAAAAGAAGCACTTTAGATTCAAAGATGCAAACAGGCTAAAGGTAGAAGGATGGAAGAAGATATGTCATGCACACAATAATGAAAAAGGGTGGAGTGGCTAGAGTAATATCAGAGAAAATAGACTTTAAGACAGAATTGTTACTGGAAACAAAGAAGGGCATTTTATACTGATAAAAGTGTTGATCCATCAAGAAGATAACAATTATAAACATATATGCACCTAATGACAGAGCTCCAAAATACATGAGGCAAAAAACTGACAGAATTGAAGGGACAAGTAGACAATTCAACAATAGTGAGACTTCAATATCCCATTTTCAATAATGAACGGAACACCCAGACAGAGGATCAACGAGGAAACAGAAGATGTGAAAAATGCTGTAAACCAACTAGTCCTAACAGATATCTATAGAACACTCCACCCAACTAGAGGAAAATACACGTTCTTCTCATGTGTACATAGAACATTCTCCAGGATAGACCATATGTTTGGCCAAGTGTCAATAAATTTAAAAGAAAAAATAATACAAAGTATGTCCTCCAATGACAAGGAATGAAATTAGAAATGAGTAACAGGAGCAAATTTGGTAAATTCATAAGTATGTGGGAATTGAATAACATACTCATAAATAATCAAACATACACACAGGAAATTAGAAGATATTTTAAGGTGAAAGAAAATGAAAAAAAAAAACAACATATCAAAACTTATGAGATGCAAAAACAAAGTGTTTAGAAGGAAACTTGTAGTTGTAAATGTTTATATTAGAAAAGGAAAACAAAAAACAAAAAACCCAGTGCTGTTGAGTCGATTCTGACTCATAGCAACCCCACAGGACAGAGTAGAACTGCCCCACAGAGTTTCCAAGGAGCGCCTGGCGGATTCAAACTGCTGACCCTTTGGTTAGCAGCCGTAGCACTTAACCACTACACCACCAGAGTTTCCAGTAAACCCTATGGAGCAGTTCAACCCTGTCCTGTACGGTGGCTATGAGTTCGAATTGACGGCAATGGGTTTGGTTTACCGGTGTCATGGTATCTTTCAAACTGGAACACTTCTGAGAGTGAAAGGAAGTTCTATTAATAATTATTGGAAGACAGCATGAACTGTGACCTCAAAGCCTCAATCAAATGCAAGCTGTGGACTTTCTTTTCTCAAAAACAGTTTTTTACATTTGATTTTTTTTTTTTTTTTGAAACACATTCCAGTCAGGGACTTTGAACATGGTTGAATATTAAATAATATTAAGGAATCATTGTCATTTTTAAAGAATGTGTTTTGCTTTTAAACACTCATGGAGGTGGGAGTGGGAATAGCGAGTGGCAGGGGAATATATGAGACAATATTGGTAAAACGTTCATAAAGGTTGTAGCTGCATGCTGAGTCCATGGGGATTCATTATATTGTACTCTCTCCTTTTGTGTATGTTTGAAAATTTTATAACATTTCTTAAAAAGTTTAACGTCACCCACCATGGCAGAAGGTGTTTCTTGCTTTGGCTTCCCTATAATGAGAGATACACTCCCACAACTCTTACTTGCCAAAAAAGTATTGGTTAGGCCTAGTTATAAAATGGGAATCTCAAAGGGAAATCTTTAAAGGGGAAACAGCTGGTTTGGCTTAAAGTAAATGTAAAAATTAGGGTTTTTTTTTTTTTTTTTTTTTTTTACTCTCCCTATGAAAGATGCTCTCACAGTTCTTTTTTGGACTCAGAATGGTTATGATGCATGAGGGCACAAGGATTTGTGAGGAGGTTCACACGGCTTTAAATATTAAATTATGAGTCACAGCCCCAGTCTGAGATTGCCCTCTGTTCTTGGCAAAAAGCCATAATTTTAACTTCTGCCAGACATATAATAAAAAAGTTTTATGGGGCAGAAAAACTTCAAAAGCTCTGAGTGAAGTCTATATTGTCATTGGTTAAGTGTCTAATTACGTAGTTCTTTTTTCCTTTTTTTTTTTTTTTGAGAATTCCTCTAGTATGGGTATACCCAAGCTTAAACTTCATCTCAATACTCATTTTTACCTTGAAACTCTAGACAAAGATATGCAAAAAATATACAGCTTGAATTTTTAAAACATCTTAACATTTGAAGCACATCTTTTAATAAAAAGTTTTGTACTCGCCTCCTATTCAGACAGTTAAACAAATAATAACTTTTCTTAGACCCTGGTCCAATGATGGCTCATGTCTTTCAAACACAAAATAACAAAATTTAGGAAATTTCTTAAATAAAAGTTCTTTCTGTATGTAGATTCCATTTCAGGCAATGGCATTAATTGGAGATTAAAGAAAAATTACCAGGGAGAAATTGTCAGATATATTAATGAAAACTAAATCAGTAATACTGAATGTGAAATATAATTTGAATTTATTTAAATAAAACAACTGTTATTTTCACAAGAGTTCAATGATTCAGAACTTCATATCAAGACAAAGAGGAAGTCTTTTAAAACACAATGCAGTGTTCCCAAATTCCCGAAAAAGAAATGCAGTCACCAACATGATGAACCCAAGGTGCCTACGTTTTTTTTTTCTTTCTAATTAAGGGTACCTACATATATATTTTTTTTCAAAAGGAACAAAGAAAGTTAGGGTAAATGAAATAATATTCTACATTTATTGCTGTTGTTAGGTGCCGTTGAGTCAGTTCTGACTCACAGCAACCCCATGCACAACAGAATGAAACACTGCCCTGTCCTGTACCACCTACACAATCGTTGCTATGTTTGAGCCCAATGTTGCAGCCACTGTTTGAATCCATCTCACTGAGGGTCTTCGTCTTTTTTGTGGACTGTCTACCAAGAATGATGCCCTTCTCCAGGGACTGGTCCTTCCTGATAACATGTCCAAAGTACATGAAACAAACTCTTGCCATCCTCCCTTCTAAGGAGCATTCTGGCTGTACTTCTCCCAAGACAGATTTGTTCATTCTTCTGGCAGTCCAAGGTATATTCAATATTCTTCACCAACACTATAATTCAAAGGCATCAATTTTTCTTCAGTCTTCCTTATTTATTGACCAACTTTTGCAGGCATATGAGGCAACTGAAAATACTATGGTGTCTTAGTCATCTAGTGCTGCTATAACAGAAAATACCATAAGTGTATGGCTTTAACGAAGAGAAATTTATTCTCTCACAGTCTAGTAGGCTTCAAGTCCAAAGTCAGGGCGTCAGCTCCGGGGGAAGCCTTTCTGTCTCTGTTAGCTCTGGAGGAAGGTCCTTGTGATGCATCAGTCTTCCCCTGGTCTGGGAGCATCTCAGTGCAGGAACCTGAGGTCCAAAGGATGTGCTCTGCTCCCAGCACTGCTTTCGTGATGGTCTGAAGTACCCCCCCCGCCACCATCTCTCTGCTCACTTTTACATGGCAAAGGAGATTGGCTTAACACACTATCTAATCTTGTAGATGTCATCAATATAACTGCCACTAATCCACCTCATTACATCATAGTGGTAGGATTTCTAACACATAGGGAAATCACATCAGATGACAAAATGGTAGATAATCATACAATACTGGGAATCATGACATGTCCAAATTGATACACATATTTTTGGGGGACACAATTCAATCTAGAACACATGGCTTGAGTCAGGCACACCTTAGTCCTCAAAAGTGACATCTTTGCTTTCTAACACTTTAAAGAGGTCTTTTCCAACAGATTTGCCCAATGCAATGCGTCGTTTGATTTCCTGACTGCTGCGTCCATGGATATTGACTGTGGATTCAAGTAAAATGAAATGCTGACAACTTCAACCTTTTCTCCATTTATCATGATATTGCTTATTAGTCCAGTTGTGAGGATTTCTGTTTTTTTTATGTTGAGGTGTAATCCATACTGAAGCCTGTGGTCTTTGACCTTCATCAGTAAGTATTTTAAGCCCTCTTCACTTTCAGCAAGCCAGGGTTTGTCATCTCCATATCACAGGATGTTAATACGTCTTCCTCCAATCCTGATGCCTCGTTCTTCATATAGTCCAGCTTCTCAGATTATTTGCTCAGCATACAGACTAAATAAGAATGGTGAAAGGATACAAGCCTGACGCACACCTTTCCTGATTTTAAACCATGCAATATCCCTTTGTTCTTTTTGAGTGACTGCCTCTTGGTCTATATACAGGTTCCACGTGAGCACATTTAAGTGTTATGGAATTCCCATTCTTATCGAATGTTACCCCTAATTTGTCATGATCCACACAGTCGAATACCTTTGCATAGTCTAAATGCCTCTGAATACATCTAAAGCAGTTAATTACAAGTTGGAGCCGTGAGTTTATGAAGCAGCAACTTCTCCTTCAAACTTATCATTTGTAAAAGTGGATTTGCAATAGTCAGATACACATCTTGATATTTCTGAATCATAATTACCAGAGAAAACAAAGTCACATTTTCATATAGGAAGAATAACTTTTCTAAATAGATTATTTAGGATTGATTTGTCCCATGACCTAGAGATAGAACCTGTGTTAACCTGTGTTAAAGTTGGTAAAACCATACCAGTTATAGCTAACAAGAGGACAACTGTGGGTAGCAGTGGGTTGCTACAATGAGCAGCATGAGTATTTCCATAAGTTCAGCAAACTATTTTGTAATTTAGAGAAAGAAGGGAGAAGTAGAAGAAAGGAGACTAAAGAAAGAAATGCAAAATTAAAATTACTTTAGAACCAATAGTGAGTAGGATTTCATTAATTATTACAGGATTTCAGTGTAGCATTGTGAATTTGCTTATATTCTTTTGATATTAAACAGGAATAGCAGATTCCCTAAGAGAAATAGTAAAAATGAAGTTTTCTACAAGTGAAGATTCAGACTTCCTACAAGTGGATGAGATTAAAAACACACAAAAAACACACTAGTACTGGCGTGGACAACATATATTCAACTACATTCCCTCACCCTCCTATGCCAATTTTTATATTCCTAGGGAGTAATGCATATCTATAGCCACTAATTCCTCTATTGCTAAGCAGCAGTAAAAATGGAAGCAATTTTTATTAGTATTGTGGAAGTAATAAATTGGATTGAATTGAAGTAAAAAGGAGTCCCATAGAATGCTAACAGTAAATGGCCTTGGATTTTTGTTTGCCACATGTATATTAAAGTTCTTGATCTCAGAATGCCAAAGTTTCTCACCAGACTTGCTGTTTCAGATACTACATCATAGATGTGGTATCCTATGAATGTGGTATCCTATGAACAAAAGAGTTGCCCCTTGTAGCAAGTGGGCACACAAATATTTTCACATTCATGGTATAATTAAGGCCTTGTGGGTACAGAACGGTAGACTTCTAGTAGACTGCTCCTTACTAATGGCTACACTTCCTCAGTCTACAAAAAAAATAGTTAATGAAAACATCACTGCAAATTATGTTAGCAAATACAACTTCCTAATGCGTGACTGGGATGCATTTTGATCCCTGTTTTATAAATTCAGGTTCAACTCTCTTTCCTTAAAGCAAAGACTAGACTTTCTACCAGTGGCCTGACAGAGAAGAGCCCGTAGGCATCACTTACTCTTCATTCAGGGCACACCGCCGGTTGGTGAGAGTGCCGTATTTCCTCAGTGTTTCCGTGAGCTCTGAGTAGAGTCTGTCAGCCAGGGACAGAGGGATTCCTTCCCATACCAGGATGAGAATCACAATCACCGCAGCCTCACAGGTGTGGCCCGCTCGCTCCCGCACCAAACACAGCAGCTTCTCCTCACTGCAGCTTCTCCGAACCACCTGTGCCAATCACCATTCCGTGCAAACACCCCCACCCCAACCAAAACAAAACAAGGGTCACTTGCAGCAGACAAGAGCACTGGTTCATGTAGGTATACTTTTTCATGTCTTGGACACAATCAGGGTAACATTTACCAGGACCTGCAACTTGCCTTTTGCTGTCCATCTGTAAAATGGGGGCTTAACCCTAGTGTCAGAGCAGAGAAACATGCTGAACTATTCCTGTATGTTTAGTAGATCATACCCAGTGCAGTGAGGGCAATGCCATGTGCACTAAAGCCAGAGCTAGATGAAAGACATGCAGGTCTTCTTCATAAAGTTAAAGGTGTTCATAAATCACGATATAAAGATTAACTGAAGACATTAAAAGAATTAAGGGTCACTTCCTCACATTCCAGGAAGAATTATACTCTTAGTAGGCACTAGAATGAACCTCTGACTCACCATAAAATCTTTTTCATTAAATAATTTGCTCATGATTTTAAAACTAATCTGCTTCTTCACAAGAGATAAGACATGATAAAATAAACAGTATTTCTCTTTTGTGGCATAAATGACTTGATCTGGGTAATCCAGTTCTCAGGGTTGGATTAATAAACCAAAGTACCCAAGCCCGAAGACCAAAGTCCTTGTCAGATCACACTTACCCATTTAGCAATAGGACATCCCTGAGAACTTTTGCCTTCTTTACCAGTATAGATGACTCTTTCAATCCTAATAGCTTTACCCTTCTGTCCAAACCTTAAAGAAATCCACAGAAACACACACATACACAATCAGCAAATGAATCCATTGACAACCAAAATATTGAACATTTGAGCATAATTTTATTCTACGACCACATCCTGAGAAATGAATGGTTTAATTTATTTTTGTGAACAGGTCTAAGGGAAGCAAACTGGATAACAGTCTTTAAGTCTTGTTTTTCATCAGTATCAAAATACACTAATTGTAATGAACTATTCTGTAAATTATATGTTGGGTGAAAATAGTGGGAAAGCTTATTTCTATACACATTTTCACAAAGCATAAAATATATACTAATTGCTTTTCTCCTCTACTAAATTTAGATATTTTAAATTTGGGGGAATCACAATAGATTTTAGTTATAACTGTTTTCAAAGAATCGCTAACTTTTTAATAGGGGGCTGACAAAGAACTACTATCCAGTCACATTTAATATGAAGGATTTATTGGAAATGCTTTATTCTCCCTTATAATCAAGGCACTACTTAGACTTGCTAATTAAAAAAAAAAAAAGGGACTTAGGGAAATTCACTATTTTTGCCAGGCCACTAAATCATTATTTAGTGAATTTCTAAATGCTAATTTAGAAATGAGGAATTTAGAAATGGAGCAAGAATGAGACTTAACTGCTTAGAATGTCCTCTAGTGTATTTTCGTGATAATACTGCCTACCTGCTTCAAGAAAAGGCACCTTACTACAGTAACAGCTCAGTGCTATAGATACCTATATGAGAGTCCCTCTCTGCATTGATTATCTCTCTCATAAGAGTCTTCTACCTGCAGGAGTAATTGTGGAGATTCAGGTAAATACTTGCATACCTGTAATTGACTGTAAAAAAAAAAAAATTCAGCTATTAATAAAATTTGTTTCTATTTCTATTCAGCATATCACCTTTGCTCTTTGTTTATAAGAAGGATCAACTCAGAGATAACTACTCATTTACAATTCTAGGTGAATTTATTCAATGGTTCCTTTTTTATGCATCACCCTCCCCGCCCCTTCCTCTTTGTGGCTTTATCATCAAATGGGAAAGCCAGGGTGGGGCCTCTCTTTGCAGCCAGTGCCAGCACCCTTGTGCCTGGCAGGCTGGCTGGCTGCTTGTTTGTGCCTGGGTTTTCTGGCACCCACCTCAAAGTGGGCAGCTGGTGCCAGCTAGCTGACTATTAGTTCTGTCAAATATTGTGACTCTCCAGTGAATAGCACAGTGTGTAGTGTTGGCAACTCTGGAAGAGCTAACCCTACTAATAATTACTTGATTTACAATTGTTTACTGCTTTGTGTGTGAAGGCTGGAAAAATTCTGACATATACAAAAGGATAAACGTTAATCTGCCCTGTGCCTTTGCGTTAATTACCTTTCTTCCATGATTTCTCTAATAGCTGCCACATTAGGACCTGCTCCTAGATGGGTATAAAAAGGACCTTCATCTTTTTCAATAATTTGCTCTGTTGAGATAATAGAAGATTATTATTTTAGACCTCAATTATACTAAATATAAAGGCTACATCCACAAAGCTTATCCCCCAAGTGTACATTAAGGGCCCTAAATGTGACTTGAAATTTTTTTTCTTTAAAATGAGTAAATTGATGGACTGATCTATTAGAAAATGTGCCAAATAATTAAGTATATGTACGTAGTGGCTGCTGGATAAAAATATATTAAATTACATTTCAGATATGGGATAAAAAATTGTTTACTGTAAACCAAGTAAGTGGAACTAAAAAAAGAAGACAGTGAGGGAATTAGAATGTATTATATGTAGTATCAACTACAACCCAATTTCTTAAGCTGAAAAAAATAATTAAAGCTAACTAGATGCCTGCCTGCCACTCAGATGTTAAAAGATTACAAATAAAATTTGCTGTCCCATCCCACCCTCAGTTTATTGTTAAGGATCTCTTTTTCTCATCTTGTTTCTCTACATTTAATTATTCTGTTTTAAAAATAAGATATTCAATCCAGACCCATATTTGTATGTACTTTAGAGCAATTTATGACGAGAGAAAGTACTGGAGAGAGAGTCAGGTAAAAGAAAGAGGCTGTTACAAACTACCGAAGACAGGAAAGTGAGAATATGGGGTCAGGGCAATAAAAGAAGGAAATGAAGAGAATTATAACTTACCTAATAATAGCTATGACATGTGTGGCACCTTAGCCACGTGAGGAAACTTAATATCAACCCCACACAGAGAGGGGCAGTGTGGATTCTCCCTCCAGCCCTTCTATAAAGTGTAGGGTATCTCATTGTAAGAGGGAAAGCATGGGATGGGTAGACCACTAGCCACACTAATTTAACATTTATGCTTTTTCAGATCTCTTCTACTGTATTCAAGGTGAGAGCTGTAAGTTCTTCTCTATCCACACATGTATCTGCATCCATCAGCAAAAATGTTTCCCTATTCCTTACGGACTTACACATATCCAGAATTTTAACCAAAAGGTGCTTTTTTTTTTTTAAAGAGAGAGAACACACTTTTAACCAAAAGAATGAAATTTTAAAGAAAAAAATGGAATCAAATGAATATATATAATACAAATGTTTCAAGTGTATAAATGGAGAAAGGTAAGTATCAGAACTTCAGCATGACAATTTCTCCCAATTCACCAAAACTGAAGACAGTAATTTCCCCCTTATACAGAAATTAGTATTGCAACACTACTAATACATTCAACCTGGACTTAAAAAAAATATTAAAAGCTCCTTCATAAGTTTGCATATGGACATTATCTTCTCATTTTAATGGATATTTCTTACTGCCTGGCTGTCTCTCCAGGAGATGACATAAAGAGTTAAATGATCAATTCATCTGAAACAGATACATTTATATTTTTAAAGGGTCTGAATTAACATGCACAACGGAAAAAATTAACATGCACAATTGTTTTAACTCTTTGGAAAAATTATAAGTGAAGTTCTTTCTCTCAGCACTAGCATCTGTAATTTAAAGACAAAGAAATGTAAGCTTTCAGATTTTCATGAGCCTTTACAAACTGCTGGCAGGCTCAACATTTAAAAAAAAAAAATAGAAAGAAAATCCCACATCTGAAGATAAATTTTCTAATTCTGGATAAACACCATGTGTCTCAATACATTTCTGGCACTTACCTACACATCTGCATGATGGAAAATCATATTGAGTCTTGACAGGTGTATCCAATAAATTTTTTATAGGCGTGTCTAGTAATTTGGAAGGTGACTCTAAAAAATTATTGAGAACAGAACCAGCTGTTCTTTTGGTTGGTGTCTTTTCTGAAGAAGGTGTCGCTTGCTGCTCTAAAGCTGGGGTGTAACTATCAAGTTCTGCAGCAGTGGTGTGCCTAGTTAACACCGTGACTGGCCCTGACATTTCAACTTTTACTTGCTTTTGTGATCTGAGCGGAGGAGCCTTATGGTCAAATAATGATTTGACCTGAAACTGCTTCAAATGCTGCTCCATAGTCTCAAGGATGCTCTTTTGCTGCACATTATCACAGCTCTGAGGTGCAATCTCTTGCTTAGTTACTTTTTTGCACATTTTGTTTTCTGGCTGTGCTGACATGGGGCGCGTACAGGCATGGGGCTTGGACCCAGGCTCAACTTTAATGGGCCTTTGCATCTGATTATGGCAAGTCTCAGTTTGCAGTTGTGTGTGCTGCTGTTCTTGCCTCTGTAAGAGGTGCCACCTTAGAGCAGCGTGCTTTTGAATGTCCTTCTGGGGAGGGGTCTGAATGTGACTTCCTCCCTGGTCAGGCACAGGGAAAGCATTTGCTTGGTTTTGCATCAAGTACCTTTGTTGAGCGAGTTGTGCAGCTTGTTGACTAGACATATCTTGGTTTCTACTCTTATATCCCTGTAGAACTGAAGCTTGTTGAGGCTTCTGCTCCTGTTCTTGAAAGCACCTATGAGAAACATCCTGCTTTGGGGTCACATTATTTGGAAAATATTGCATGTGGTGCAAGTTTTGAGTCTTGTTTCCTGCAAAAAGTTCAGTATTTATGGTCTGCTCTTTCTTCTCTGGAACTAAGTGTGTATTGTTCCCACAAGAAAGCTGTACATTGCTTGTATTTGATTTCAGGATCTGACCATAAAGGGCATTTCTACTATTCATATTCTGCCTTTGCTCCAGTCCTATTTGGGTGTTATGAGTCTGGAACTCACTTGATTTCAAATGCTGATTTTCACCATGAATGCACTCTTCTACTTTAATCTGGCCAAAGAACGATCCTTCTCTTTGCTGATCACTGTTGCTCTGGGGATGTGAAAAAGTCTGAGGCATTTGTTCTTTATTCTTCATTTGTAATGTCTGCTGTTGTTGCTGGTTTTGAGGAAGATGTGAATTCTGGGATGGTTGTGTTTGTGTTGCCTGCTTATGAGGCTTAAACTGCAAAAGATGTGAATTTGAGAAAGGCTCAGCCTCTGAAGCCTGTTGATTCAAGTGCTGTTTTAATGACATGGGTATGAGTTTCTGAGTTTGGGGATCTGGTCTTGATTGAAAATGAAGTCTTGGAGCGCACAGTGACTGCTTGTGAGCTTCGGGTGAAGGGTCTGTCTTGGAGAAGTGCACCTGGGGTGAGGGTTTTTGGAACTGGAGGTTTTGGTCCACTGTACCTTGCGACTGCCCTTGATTCAACTCAGCTTGGTACATCTGTGACCTCTGCTCCAGCTGCATTAATTTCTGGACATAAGCTTGCCGTGGGAGCCCCCCACGCACATTGGAATATCCAGTGTATCGTCTGGAGGTCATCTGATTGGAAGGGTGGGATTCATACAGAAGAATTGACCGCAATGATGCCTCTTTATATTTCGGATTGGATTCTGCTTGATGAAAATGAGGGGCTTTCAATTCAATCCACCCTGGTTTCAAATAGGACTGTGTTGAGAGCTCATGCTCTCGTGCATGTTCCTTATGTTGACCCTTCAGAATCTCTTGCTCTTTGTGTCCCATTAACTGCTGGCAGTGGCCCTGTGGATTTGCACTGCTACCAAGAATTGGTGAGTTATGCTTGAGATATTCTGATATTTGTCGTGTTTTCTCAGAACACAATGGAATACCCGTTGTCCCTGGAGTCCGTATATCATTCTTGTTAACACAGTTATTCTGAGGCCTGTCTGGAAGCATCAGAGAGGGACTGGATGCATGTGTAGATGGGTTAGGACTCTGGGATGGTGGTGCCTCTGGGGGCCTCTCTATTTTCACTTCCCCTAAAAGATCTGTGTTACTTTGGTTTGGGTAGTGACGGTGTTCTTCTAAAACTCCATCATCCAGAGTGCTTTTTCCTTCTGAAGGAAGCTGAGAAATACGTGGGAGAGGAGGGCGGGTAGAAAGAAGCAATTGTGATGGTGGTGGTGTGGTAGTGGCAGAAAAGGAATCCTTAGTGAACACTGAGCATTGCTTGAAGTAAGCACCATTTATTTCATTTTGCTTTAAATATTGTTCAGAGCTGCCACCAGGAGCTTGCAAATTGCTGCTGGAACCTGAACAGAATTCTTCACCAGATTCTAGCTTTGTGGTTCCTCGGTTGTTACTGTTTTCTGCAGGAGATGGGCATATCTCAAAAACTGATTTTTGTGGTTGTAGTTGTTCTGGTTTCTGAAAGGGACAGGTACCGAGCATTGCAGGTGGTTTACTTGCATTATCAGCATCACAGGCCTCAGTCACCACTGCAACTGGTGCTGGAGGCTGCTCAGAGTTCGAGGTCTGTGGGGAATTGATCTGCCCTGAGGTATGGGATGGGTGAGTGATCTCACACAACAACTCATTAGTAGCCAGGCTGTTAATGGCATTTATGTGAGATGTGGTTTTCTGCACCGCAATGGAAACACAATCTGGATAATATTGAGACAGTGTTTTTTCCAGGAGTTCACCATGTGTGTTTTCCATGGAAGAGGCAGAAACTGTAGCACCATTAGGCATTAGCACTGTCTTGTTTTTAAGAAGTAATACAATGTTCCTGTCATGGTAGTTGACATTCTTCTCCACCTGCTCTTTCAGAATCTGAAGCCCTGGATTTTCGGACCCACTGCAGTTATGTGTTGAAAAACTGGCTAAATCTTTAACTGCGTTTTCTTGAGCTATACTCTCAGGTTCTCTCTTATCACTCAAATTGGAGACATTTGGTTGACTGCTGCTTTCACCTGGATTTCTTCCTTGGCTTTCCCCGAAGTTCTTTCTTTCTCCATTAGCCGTTTGGTCTTGTTTCAATTTCTTATTCTGATGGAGCCCAGAGAGAGAAGGTTCACTAACTGTGCGTTTTATTCCTCCATTTTGCAAACACTTGGAATACCCCCTACCTTCTTGTATAAAGTCTGGACTTATACGACTATTCTGGCTTCCTTTCATAGAGGGTATTCCATAATAACTTCTGAAAGACTGCCACTTGGTGTCTCCATTTACTTCTGAATGAGGTCTCTCAGTTAACGGGCTTCCATTCTGCAGCTTTATAGCCAGAGGTTCTGTCTGGCAAATGGCAGAAAGAGATGGTATCAGGAATGGACTTAGTCTGTTGCCCTCAACATGGTTGGTTCTATCCTGTTCCATCAGGCTTGCTTCGGGGCCATCCACAAGGCTGCCCTCTGAATGAATTCTAAAGAACATGGAAACAAAAATTAAAGTGCATTAATATATCTAACACTAATAATACATCTTAAAGAATAATAGTGGCATATATAATATCAAAATACTAGACAAGGAAAACTGTAATACTTCACGTTTCAGTGAAAACACAGGAAATGATTATTCTGGTCTTCTCAGCAACTTTCAAATATTTATGGTCATGGAGAACAGGGGTGATCAAAATCACCAGCTAATGTGGGAAGTTGACACTGTATTAGTAAATAGTATCAATTTCCTTTCCAAATAACTCCTTTTGTCAAAATCCAGTATCTGCCTTCTCTAGCACCTCACATATCCAGTTATCTGCTAAGTCTTATCAATTCTAAAACCAGTTGCTACTGAGTCAATTTTGACTCATGACGACCCCATGTGTGTCAAAGCATAGCTATGCTCCATAGGGTTTATAATGGCTGATTTTTCAGAAGCACATTGCCAGGCCTTTCTTCTGAGTGTTGTCTGGATAGGGTCAAACCTCCAACCTTTCAGTTATCTGCCAAGTACATTAATCATTTGCATCACCCAGGGATTCCCTTATCAATTCTACTTCCTATATATTCCTTGAGTCATCTTCACTTGTGAGCTCAGATGTACATTATCTTGCTTCATTATCAATTTTCTAGCTTTTGAAATGGTTTCTCCCATAGCCCAGCCTAGCATTTTCCCCCAATTCTTCAAGGTTCCCTTCAACTTGTTACTAAAGAGAATATTCTAAAATACAAGTCTGATGTTACAGCCTGCTCAACACACTTTGTTTTATATCGCCTGCACCAGTGGTCTCAAATCTTCCACTCAAACACACCTGTGAGATAAGGCACATTCCCTTCAATGTTATCAGCACCCTGGAGTAGTATAGGAGTGAAAAGTCTAGTTTATTAAATGCCCTCTCTAGGTGATTTTATGATATCTATTGAGGCTGGCTGCCCACTTCTACTGATAATTCTTGCTTAATACAAATGACTTTCATACACAGGTTTCTGTCTTTCTCTCCTCCTATTCCTCTCACAGTGTATATTCCAAAAATAACAACAGCTAATAGATGCCTAGTCATAACAAACTACCTCCATGCCTTTCTTGTTCCATAAGCCTCAAGTGCCTTCTTCATCTCCCTATCTGCCCTGTGACTCCTATGCAGCCCCCTAAACCTGCCTCGGATATCACTCCCCTAGGATTCCTTCTAAGTCCCCAAGAAGATTAATCACTCACACTGCTAAGATTCTTCTACCTCTTGTACAAGAGCTACTGCTGAACTGACCACACTCAATTGTGATTTGTTTACTTTCTCTCACTAGGACATGAATGCTTTAAGAATAGAGACTACTTTTTTTTTTTTTTTTTGGCTTGCATACAGTGAGCATCCATAAAAAGTTTCACTAGGTTGAAACAAATTTGCTTGTCTTACAGTCACTTCATCATTTACTCACTTATTTATTCATTCATTTACTCAACCATTTTTGAGACCAGTACTGATGAAGATTTTAAAGTTCAAATGATAAGGAAAACGGGGAAATGGGCACTAAAGAACTTAAATAATCCATTGTACAAGGTGACTGCTTCCCCACTCATGATATAGTCATGCTTTACTTTGCCAGTGTTTCTCATTAAATTTATTTTTAAAATGTAAGTAGAAAAAAAGTCAGGACTATTTTCCCTTTGGTCTAAAAAAAGCCCTATTAAAACAGCCAGCCATTGCTTACCAACCAAGACCAATGAAACAGAGGAAGAAAGAAGATATAAACACTGGAAAGAAACACTAAAATTATCACCAGTTGTAGATAATAAGACTGTATGCTGGTCAACCAAAAGAATGAACTGAAAAGCTGTTACGGTCAATGAGAACTTAGTAAACTAGCTGAGAAAAAAAATCAATAGCCTTTACATATAAAAGTAACATCTAGTCAGAAGCTTTACTGAAATAAAATACTGTATTTAAAATAGCAACCAAAATATGTTTAAAACACTAGAGATAAACTTTAAAGAAATGCAGACTTATTTGAATAAAACTTTAAAACACTGCTGGTACACACAAACACACAAATAAAACAAGTAGAAAGGTATAATAGGTTCTGAGATAATTGTCAAAGTGATCTGTTCATTTAATGCACTTTCAATAAAAATACTAGCAGATGTTCTGAGAAATTAAAGAAACTGATTATAAAGTTCACATGGAAAAATTAAATGAATATCCAGGAATATTCTGAAGAAGAATAGTAATGGAGTGTGGGTAGGGCAGTGGCCAAAAGCTACTAAAAACAACATGTGCAGGCACGTGATAAGCAATAAAAAACCAAAAACTGGGTTCACTGCTGTCTAGTGGATTCTGACTCATAGTGACCCTATTGGACAGAGTAGAACTGCCCCATAGGGTTTCCAAGGATGGAGATCTTTATGGAAAATTTACATATATAAATATGTAAATTAAAAAAGACTGCCACATCCTTCTCCCATGGATGGCTGGTGGGTTCAACCCAGTGACTTTTTGCTTAACAGCCAAGCATTTTAACTACTGCGCCACCAGGGCTCCTTAATAAACAGTACAGTGTTTAATAAGATCAATGGAAAACAAGGCCCAGAAATAGATCCAAACACACACAGAAATATAGTATGAGATAATGATGACATTTCAAATACGGAAATAGATTGAATTGTGTCTCTTAAAAAGATACATTGAAATCCTCAGCTCTCTACCCGTGAACATGGCCTGTGTTTGGAAATAGGATCTTTGAAGATTTTATCAGGTTAATATGAGGTCGTACTGGAGTAGAATGGGCCCCACTTTTATGTGACTGGTGGCTGCTTGGAGCTACCAGAAACTGAGAGAGAGGCATGCAATAGTTTCTCCCCGAAAGCCTTGGAAGCAACAAGGCCAGTACGCTGATCTTAGACTCCAAGCATCCAGGACTGTGATGTCCTTATAAGCCACCCAGTCTGTGGTATACTGCTATATATGCCAGTCCTATAAAACTAATATGGAATTCTTTTAACTAGGAGTGGGGTGCTGCTATAACAAATACCTAAAAATGCAGAAGTGGCTCTGGAGCTAGGTAATTGGTAGAGACTGGAAGAGGTTTGAAATGCTTGGTAGTAAAAGTCTAAATTGCTTTGAAGAGACTATTGGTGGAATTACAGAAAAGCAACAGAGCAAAATAACGTTTTTAGTTCTGCTAGACCTTCCTTCTACATGTTAAGAGATGGGCTAGCTATGCATTGTCCAATATATAGATAACCACTAATCCTTGAAATGTGGCTAGTCCAAACTGAGATGTGCTGTAAGTATAAGTACACATTGTATTTCAAGGATTTAGTGTGATAAAAAAGAATGTAAAATCTCAATGTTTTCAAATATTTATTGCAAGTTGAAATAATATTTTGAGTATTTTGTGTTAAGTAAAATAAAAAAAAAATTTTTTAATATCATTAAAATTAATTTTACTTGTTTCTTTACTTGTTTTAAGGTACCTCCTAGAAAATTTAAAATTCCATATGTGCCTTACATTATATTTTAATTGGACAGCTCTGGGCTAGCCTAATATTCTAGTCATCAATAACCCATCACATATAATAAATGTTAGATTTTAGAATTATGAGTGTAGATTTGTAATTATGAATGTAGATTTGTAATCTTTGCTGTAAGAGGCTTCTCTAAAATCAGGGTCAATGCCATTTTAAAAATTAAGGAGTATAGAGACAATGCCCAGAAAAATCCTTCAGAGTCTAGGTCAATTAACTTTCCAAATTCTGCAACTAAAATGCTTTATTTTCACAACTGTAAAATCAATTCGTATATATACCAATAAAAAGGTATTTCTATGAACATACGTGTACATTGATGGTAAGATATATAAAATTTGCAGGTTCAGTACACAATTCACATTCTTTTGCTTAATTTTCTAGGTAGAAAATATTCTAAAAGTTCAACACACATTCTTTATTATGATCCATTTCACATAACTGTGGACTTTTTTAAAGTGTCAAGGGAAAAATTACAATAGATGGGGCTTGCAAATCCTTTGTGAACATAATAATAGCTCCTAAGAAGAAATGAGGGTGACTTAAAATGAAATTTATTTTAATATGGAGATTTAAACACAGCAGTCATTCTTAGACACTAATTCAAACTTATCAGAACTCTTCTGTCTGTGACAGCAGTTCCTTTCCTCAGTGAAACCATCAGATGTGAAAAATTGAATGGTTAACTTGTTCAGATAGGGCAGAAAAAATATGTTTCTGTTTTAGGATGAGGATTATTTGCTATCTGAAGATTATTTGATACTGGTCTATGAATCTGATTCAGAAAATTTAAACCAATTCTTATGTTTGAGTTTTTTTAAATTAAGTTTAAGTATCTTTTTTTTCCTAAACCAAAAAAACCAGAGAACATTTAATTATGTTACATGGTGTACAATACCAATCAGGATACTATCCCCTTGTGCAACTGAATATTCAAACACTGTTTAAAGTAATATCAGCTCTTGGAGGTTTGTACATGGGAATTCACTGTATGCAAAATAGCTTATACCCATTAAAATTGTATCTGTGAAAATCATCTTCTAGATGTGAAAGAATTATTATCTCAGAACAAGAAGTAATTTTACAGTAGGGACAGTTATTCACCTAAGAGGCTATTAGTTAATAAAAAAACAAGACACTGTTCTTTTTCTGAAACAGTTTATGACATTTTTATGCAACAGCACAGGTAGAAGAACATATGTGAAAGCCTGGGAAGTGGATTGGTTAAGCCTACCCAGGGACCTTATAGCATTTAGTTACAATCTGAAAATGAATAGTCGGTTTTAACATGTTCCTTAGTAGATGTTATTATGGGTCATGGCTGATTTCAAGCTATCAACCTCTAGCTCACAAAACTTCTGAAAATTTCACAATCTGCACTCATGAGCCAGTACAAGCTGGTTTTAACACACCATTGTTAGAGCCTTCAAGAGAATCACAGTACTAAAAATTAATCTGTAATAGTTCCTTTGCATTTCAATGCCAAGGATTAGGCTTTTGTTGAATTATAAAAAGGCCAAGTGTTTGAAATTCTTTTTTGTTACTGTAGAATGGAATTTTTACCTTAAACGTATACTAAGATAGATAGATAGATAGACAGACAGACAGACAGATAGATAAGCAAATAGAATGAAAGTTGCCCTAAATTAGATGCATGCCATTATTATTTTGGTAGCCTTCAGTTATTTCCAGAATAGTACCAGACAAAGAGCTCTTGCTCATAGAATTATTTTAGCTTTTTGGAAGGCTAAGTAATTTTAAAATGACATATTGAAATATGAGTGATGATACATGATAACGAAGATGGACTAAACAATATAGAAAAAATTACTGAGTATAAGAAAGGATCTGGGTCCATTCTCTCATTTTACGGATGTTTTTGAAAACTGAGGAATCTGCCCAAGGTTAGCTATCAAATAGTGGCTCCCACAGGGGCTAGATCTAAGTAAGCTTTTGTCGTGGCATGACAGACGCTCTTCCCATCATGTACTACTAAAAAAAATGTGTAATTCACAGGGTAGGTTTCATTTTGTTATTAAATTCACAATTTGCCAAATTTTGATGATTTTTCCAGGCTTAGGATAAAAAAAGGAAGTATTTTGGTTCCATGTCTATAGGCCCATAAATACTAGCGTGATTAAGGGCATTTTATGTCTATTTCCCCAAAGTATCATTTCTTTATGTGAATGTGAATAGAAGAGGTAAATGTTAAACATTTAGGACATAAAATTTGAAGATGCCACAAAAGGTTATTCTGCTCATTTCCTTGCTATGTTTCAGTTTATCTTTGCAAAGCTAGGTTGCTGATGATTTTTCTACAAAATATTTGAGGACGGTTTACAAATCTCCCCTGCTAATGTCATTGAGGGAACTGGAGCCCAACCCCAACAATTATTAGTGCGTTTATTTATTCAGTGAAGCACAAGTTGAACCCCTACTCAGTGTAATTGCTATGGTGTGGTGATACATGCCCTGCTCTGCCAGGGACTCTGTTTATGGCAAGACATACTAAGTGCCATAGGAGTACAGGAGAGGGGACTATTAAGTGCCATAGGAGTACAGGAGAGGGGAAAAGCACTTCTAGCTGTCAGTGTCTGCATACCATCCAATCCAAATCTCTCTCGAAATGTAAATTTATTCCCTCTTGCCTTAGTAAGAAAGGAAAACATGCTCCACTAAGTCAGTTGGTTTTAAAAGGATGACAGTGAATGTTCATCAAAAATATATACCTGCCTCACTGAGGCATAAGAACTAGTATCCTAAGTAGAAATGTTCTCAGTAGTCACCAAGTACAAAGAGAATACATAAAAAACACAACAGAGTGCATTTTCAGACTACCAGTATTCAACAAATGACTTATGGAAACTTTTCTGATTATTGAACCCTCAACCTAGGAAAAGTCATGGCATATGTTTATCTGCTTTACTATAACAGTTATCTTTGCTAATCAAAATGTAGTAATTAGCTCCTTTTCAAAACCAACATATAGTTTTTTATTATGTGGTACAATATGCGGTTTCTTGATAGCCTTACCAAAAAGAAAACAGGGTGATTTAAACCTGAAGAATGAACAAAATATAACACTCAAATTCTAAAACCAGCTTTGGCTTTTTAAATTTTTTTAATTGAAATTATTATTTACCTATATTCAAAAAAAACAAACCTGCGGTTGAGTGGATTCGAACTCATAATGATGCTATAGGACAGAGGAGACCTGCCCCATAGGGTTTCCATGGCTGTACTCTTTATAGAAGCAGTCTGCCATATCTTTCTCCTACAGACCAGCTCCTGGGTTTGAACTGCCGACCTTTTGGTTAGCAGCCAAGTGCTTAATCACTGCACCACCACAGCTCCTTATTTACGTATAAAGCAGGTTAATTAAATTAGAATGAAGGAAAAATATCATAATTTAGATCCTGCTAGCTATAATAGGAGCCCTGGTAACTCAGTGGTTAAGAGCTATGACTGATAATCCAAAGGCTGGCAGTTCGAATTCACCAGCCACTCCTTGAAAACCCTCTGGGGCAGTTCTACTCTGTCCTTAGTGGGCTGCTATGAGTAGAAATCAAATCAACTGCCATTTTTTTTTTTTTTTTTAGCCAAAAAATAATCTATTATTATCCCTTTATTTCAATAGTCCAATACGCTTCATAAAGTTTGGCATTCTAAGGAAGCAAAAAGAGTCATTTTATCTACTATAAATACCTCCAATTTTTTTTTTAAAACTCTAAAGGTCAAATTATAGCCAGGTAATTTCCTATAAACAGGAATGTGCACTATTTACCTTATGGTCACCCCACAGTTTCAGTTAATGCGCCAGAATAATTTCTCGTAAGTTAGTCAAGCGGGTAAGTGGGTGATGCTGGCTGAGCCTCAGCCTGAGCTTCAAGTATAAACGCCAGGTACTTCACCATTGTCCCTCTCTGTCGGAGGTGCACACTTACAAAGCATGTTTATCTCAGCTGGAAATACAGGTCTGGTGACTAGTGGCTAAAATTTTGGTTTCCTAAGACCAAAACGGGTTTTAGCTAGAGCAGTTATCTTTTGATATTTGGTTTTGCTCTTTCTACTGCATCTCTGACAATAATTTATTATAGATTCAAGTCGCATCAGCAGCATCTGTGAAACAATTACTGCATCTAGGACTGACTCTGCAGTCTAATCCATCATCATTATGACAGGCCTCTTTGAAGATGCCATGATGCATGACTTAAAAAGAGCACATTAGTGTGCAAATGGATCAGCATCCCATTTCACCAATATCCATTTAGGATTGTAATTTAGCTTAACAACATTTGACTCTTTCTGAATCACTCGAGAATGGTAGCTTTATCTCTCGCCGCATAAAGTGGTAGGTGATGTTCAAAATTTGTGAAGAGGGATTTTGTCTTTACTTTTATTTTTTGGTTTATTGATTTTGTTCGTAGTGTGTTTTTTACTTATCTAAGAGAAAAAAATGCACATCATTTACATCTCATGTCAGCTTTTTTCAAGGGTATAAAAGTCAATATATAGATCTGCATAGCTGCCATATTCTCTATAACAAACTTCCAATTTCATGTTCTAATATTAGGGAAAAAAAAGCATATATAAAATACTCCACTATCGTCAGACGAGTTCTGCTATTAATATATTCAAGTTATTGGGGACAAATACTTAATTGCTTACTTACGGGGACCGTATCTACTAAAGTCGAAGTGTTTCAGCATCAGCCTTAGGGAATTACAGTATATATCTTTGTCATCTCTTCTGACAGACTTTGGCCCTATTGTTAACTCAGGGTCTTAGAGATCAATTAGTTCTTGACACGGTAAAGGTTCAATAAAGATAATATATTTGATTACATCTCCTGTGTAAATGGCACCATTCCCCCACAACTATTTTAGTTCCTCCTATCAAAACGGACATAATTTGTGTCAATTATACACTTATTTCAAGCTGTGTGCAGCACAATGGGACTTTATTATTAAGTAGTGGATACTCCTATGGCCAGTGCTCTAAATTCCTGACCAAAATTTTGATTCCCTAGCTTCTACATCTACCAAATTCCCTCCATTTAGTTTTACTTTCTTACCTACTATGTAATATTGATATGGTTGCTAAGTCCCATTCTAATAATAAGCAAAGTGTTTTTTATAGGACAGTACTTATGAAATTAAAAAAAAACATTAATTTAACATTAGCATATTTAATATGTAATTCAATAGTATTAAGGCTAAAATTTTTTAAAAGTCAATCTAAAACGTCTATTTTCAACAGCAAAATTGATGTATCCAAGGTACATATAGATCCCATGTTAAACTTGAAATTCAATGCTTTATAGATACATGAAGTATGGAGCATATGAGCTGAATTAATGCTTTATGGCAAAACTGACTTTTATATTTCTCATCTTATAAGAACTGTAAGTTTTAATATTAAGACATCTAAAAACATGCACTTCACGCATCGACAAAAAGGACTAGTGAACACACAAGCATGTCAGAGCCCTCAGAGAAAGTTCGTGCATTTCCAGAAGTGCATTAAACAAGTAACTGCACACACGTGGCACGCGCTTAGATAAGGATAAACCTGTCAGGTTTATCATAACCCTCATTAGGGATTATTTAATCCCCATGTTTAAAGTTTTAAAATTTGTTTCTTATCATAAAATAACAGTACAGAAAACATTTAATGACTTAGATTATTTGAGAGAGAATTCAGGAGGAATGTCAATGAAGATTAGAGGCCCAAGAGGCTTAGAGACAGAGGTCTGAATTTAAAATCTGGAGACATCTGGCAGTTTGTAAATAAACCTGTTCACAATTTGCAACCCATGCCAACCAACCAGTTTCCCAATTGGTAAGATGGACATGGTCTTTTGTCAGTTTTCGATTATCTGTATATCTGTTAATCCTAGGATTGTTTATTAAATTTGGGTTTATTCCTGGCCTCTCCAACTCTCACCAAACTAGTATGGGCTGAGGGAAAAGGTCATCAAAACACAATTAGGAATGTAAATTGTCACAACCATCATTTCTTTGCTATAAATTGTAAAAAATGATTTAGATTTTTCAATTTCAGTCGACTCTCATCATTAGAATGGATAACTGTGACATGGTTTTCCTTAATTGGGCACCACGCTCTAACCAATGCTTGAAACTTAAAGTTTTAATACAATGTACTGCACAAACTGTAGAAGTTTCTTGGAAGTTGTTTGGGCTTGATCTCTCTTGCTGATACCCTGAGTAGGCAGACTCCTACAGAAAGAGGCTGTAGGGTGAACACTCTGTGTGCAAAGCAGAAATGGGTATGGTGATAGAAAAGATGAAGGGGAGACAGAGATCCCATATCAGGGATCTGTGCAGTGAGAGCCCCTGTAGACCGCTCTGAAGAACCTCCCATGTTTGCCAAGAAGGAGCCAGTATATGGATTCTTGCTACACAGAGGGCATCCAACAGCCAGTGACAACCATAAAAATAGCAACATCCAAAGGCCCACAGCCTTGTTCAGGTGCATAAGGAGCCCTAAGCCCTTTTCATCTTTCCTCAGCCCTGCTCAAACTTCCAGGGACTGGTGCTTCAAAGAGAGACCTGGAAGGATTCTTCAAACTGAGACTCACTCACTCTCACCTTCAAGTGCTGGAGCCAGAGTTTAAGCCTGTGCTGGGGAAAGGAGAAGAGCTTTGAATCAGTCTTAAGTTGGGAGTTTAAAAATGAATAGGACTGCATTTTAAATATTGGAATGAAATTGTTCTAATAACCAAAAGATACTGTCAAAATTACGGAATCTGGTCAAGAAGATACTATAGGGAGAGTGGGATGGGAGTAGGCTATTACAGCATGTTTGAGAGGCAATTATAGGAAAAAAATATTAACTCCTATACCTTTAAGTATGGAAACCCTGGTGGCGTAGTGGGTAAGTGCTACAGCTGCTAACCAAGAGGTCGGCAGTTCAGATCCGCCAGGCGCTCCTTGGAAACTCTATGGGGCAGTTCTACTCTGTCCTATAGGGTCGATATGAGTCGGAATCGACTCGATGGCAGTAGGTTTTGGTTTATACCTTGAAGTAAAATTTTTCAAGAAAATCATTACATACTGATTTCTAGTAATATATAAGACCTTCATATAATTTCTAGAGACAGTTCATAATCATTCAATGTTTTTATATGATGACAATGGTAGAGTCATCATAAAAAATAACCTATCAAGGAATTCATCCTTTCCTTCAACTAATATTTACTGAGCATATCCTATATGCCAGGCACTGTTGTAGCACTTACAATATACCACTGAACAAAGAGGCAAATATCCCTGCCCTCTTGGACTTGATATTCTAGTGAGGAGAGAAACAATAAACAAACAATAAACATAATAAGTAAGTTAGGTACACACGGTATGGTAAGAAGATGCTGACTGCTAACGGAAAAAGTAAAGAAAGAATAGGGCAGTGTATGGCGGATCAGAGTAGTGGGGAGAGGTTACAGGTTCCCGTGTTAAATATTGTGGTTGGGGTAAATCTCATTGAGACAGTGAACTTTGAAGTACGTTTTCATGTAGTTAAATTATATCATAAACATCTAATTCACCAAGATGATCTCAATTAATCAATGTGTTAATTCTCTACTGTCAAATACATTTTCCCATGTCTTCAGCCCTAAAATCAGGAACTGAAAGAGAAACAAAACTATCAAGATGTAGAAGATAACTATATTAGAATCAACTAAATTTTCACATACCCAGGGGGCTCTAAAACATTAATGTGAAACAAAACAATGGCATACCTAACATTTTATTGAAAAACTCCATATTAAGGATCCTTGTAACACAAGCTTTTTGGCAATTATGCATTGTACTGTATTCATGATATCTTCTCCTTCTCGGTGTTTTGTTTTCCACATTGCCTCAAAAGGCATGCCATCTGTATTTCTGAGAAGTTTTGTACAATCTTAAAAACAGCTCCATCTCCACATTGATCTAGTCCTGATCTGCTATAGTTACTAAGACAGCCTAATCATTTTTCTTCTTTCTATTTTGGAACAATTTGTGATTATTGTGTTTTGGTTAACTCGTAGAGGGTTACAAAGTTATTCTT
Source organism: Elephas maximus indicus (assembly GCF_024166365.1). Lineage (NCBI taxonomy): Eukaryota > Metazoa > Chordata > Mammalia > Proboscidea > Elephantidae > Elephas > Elephas maximus. Next base: position 46,611,747 of record NC_064823.1, read on the forward strand.
GAGGGAAGGTGAATGTTCTACTTAAAGATTAATAATGTAAATCCATTAAACCCATTGTCAATTAATGGGCTCTTAGTTTAAAATATTTCAATATGTACCAGTCCTATAAGGAACTGCCAACATTGTTCCATAATATAAATAATTTTAGTCTATTCAGGAGAGAAAAAGCAAAATAAACTCTAATGGATAAAAGATTAGAAAAACAAGAAATATCAACTCTATAGATGCTTTAAAAGAGCATCATATAACCATGTACTCATCAGAAACACATCCCCATACATTATGAAGATTATTCTCATATTTGACCTTATGCATTATGCTAAAAGATCTGATAAACATTTTAGATCACCCAAAATTATATTACACATTTTAGATGGTATAAAAATAGAAACTAAATAAAAATATAAAATTATTTTTTCTTTAAAAAGAGTTCTAACTTCTGGAAACACAATCTATGGGATTCAGAAGTAGTAGAAAATATGGTCTCTACCTTTAAGGATCTTAATATTTAACTGGGAAGATAAGATATATACATATAAGAATAGCTAGTTAGAACAAGAAAGCTGGGTTATAGTTTGGATACAGATATGTGAGCAAGTCATAACCTCCCTATATCTCAATTTAAAAAATTTCTATAATGTAATATGAGGGAAATGAACAAGATTATACTTAAGGCTTTTTTAAGTTCTAAAACTCCAAGATTCTGTGAAACTGGCAATGATAGGTAGGTACCTACTGGGGTCTCAATGAAATAAGTTATTACAAACACTATTTTTGGTCTGGGAGGTATAATTTTCACCACATTTTAACACATAAATAATATTTTGATTATTAGAAAAGTGAATTTCTGATTATTAGTTGATAATATATAGTTTTGTTTATACATCAATCTCAAATGAGTCAGATGAAAACAAATCACTTTCCCTGAATCCAGTCAACTCTAAGATCAAAGAAAGATAAAATTGGGTTTCAGGACTTTCAGTGTTAAGGAACAAATCCTGGGCAGTGGCGACCACTTTCAAGTGACATCTTAGTATCTCAATATCTCTGTTTTGTTTCTTTGAAAGCACCCAAATAAACTAGAGATATGTCTACATGTATAGGTGCATGGACACACATGCATACCCACCCTACCTGAGTGGAGTCACATCAAATATGATCTATGGAACACTGGTTCTATGGGATGTTAATATGCACTTCTAAAAAGATAGGGCCAGGCTGTGAGGGATAATAAAGTTCTGTGGCAAAGCAAGGAAAACTGGGTTGAAAAGCATTTTAAAAGTTTCTTTAATATGTGGCCTCAAAGCCTTTAATATGATGATGGAACCTCTGAAAATGTGCTATGACTACACATGTGTGCTTGTCGTTGCCATCGAGTCGATTCTGACTCATAGAGACCCTGTAGCTATGACAGAGTTGGGTACAGAATCAACGTTTATAGAGAATCCTGCAGAACCAACATTCTATGGAATAGCACATGCTGGGAAATCCTAGTCTAAATGCATATGATAATTTTTATGTGCACAGATCTTGAGGCATTGATAAGAACCTCTGGTCTAGGAGAGAACAGATTTATTTCATCCCTCATAACTTAGACGCAAAGAAGTGCATCTTCAAGAGCCAAGGACGTGCACACATACAAGTCCTGCTTTAACATCAAACTAAACTTGTAAAAACAGAACTATCTTCCCCATCTTCTTGTTTCTTCTAGTTGTATTACCGTTCTAATTATTCCAGCTCTTCCTTAGAAAAGTCTCCTGCCTGTAGCCCAAACTCTCTTCTGTCCTGGTGAAAATATTCAGAATCTCAAAGCTAAATAAGAATTTTGTAACAATAACTCATAACTCTATAATTAAATAGCAAGTTTAATTTTTCTTGATAGCTTTAAGAGTTATAGTTATTTAGTTAATACCAATGGGTATATATACTCATATAAATATATGACAAATAAGACCTTAGTTTTAAGATGAAACCTTGTAAACAACCATTTTTTACTTCTGCATTCCCACATGCCATATCAAGAAACCAACCTCTAACTGTCCAATCTCATATCATAAAATAAATATAGAATCATGAGGATTGGTGTTAGGTAAGTTTTTATATAATAGGTATAAAACCAAACCAAACCCAGTGCTGTCGAGTCGATTCCGACTCATAGCGACCCTGTAGGACAGAGTAGAACTGCCCGATGAGTTTCCAAGGAGCACCTGGCAGATTTGAACTGCTGACTCTTTGGTTAGCAGCCATAGCACTTAACCACTACGCCACCAGGGTTTCCATAATAGGTATAGATAATATAAATAAGATTACAGCTGAGAAATTTCAGCAGTATGAAGTATTCGTTTAATAAATAAGGATAATATGGGATAAATAAAACAGAAACAAAAAACTTAGCTTTTTATAATTATTTTCTAATTTTCACTCTTTAACAAAAGGGAAAGAATTTTCCTGGACATGGCCTCAAAACCTATTTTCTTCTAAATCCTTCCAAATATGCTATGTATTACATAGGACAGTCTCCAGCACCAGTGTTAAATGGAATATAAAACAACCCTTGTGTAGCAAGGTGTATGTAAGTTTTTGTGTGAGAGGCTGACTTGATTTATAAACTTTCACTTAAAGCACAATTTAAAAAAAAAAAATGAAATGAAAACAGTCAAACTGGAAAATTCAGATTCCAAGCAGAAATTTTATGTATATTAAACTATCTTGTGTAACTATGTTTTGGCCAAATACAGAGAAAATCAATTTTTTTTTTTGGTGTGAGCTAAATAAACCAAAAAAAAAAAAAACCATTGCCATCAAGCTGATTCCAACTCATGGTGACCCTATAGGAAGAGTAGAACTGTTCCATAGGGTCTCTAAGGCTGTAACCTTTACGGATCCAGGCTGCCACATCTAAATAGACCATCTAAATTATGTCTTTGAAGTTAAGTTAAAAATCTGCTTCCAGTGTCTAATCTGGGTGATTGTTCCTTTAATGTAGCACAGTACTGATGCATATCTTCATAAAGCATACAGGGAAGGGCAAGAAGGAAGAAGAGAAAAAGAGCATACAAAAAAAAAAAAAAGATTTTAAACTCACCAAATCTAAGCATTCGGGAAAAACAAAAAATACACTTACACATATGTCTGCATTAAAAATAACATTTGAATTCAAAATAAGACTTAAAAAAATTTTTTTTTTTTTAAGACTTAACTACCTGTAAAATAACTTCCATATAACTATAGCATTACTTGGAAACCCTGGTGCCATAGTGGTTAAGTGCTACGGCTGCTTAACCAAAAGGCCAGCAGTTCTAATCCACCAGGTGCTCCTTGGAAACTCTATAGGGCAGTTCTACTCTGCCCTATAGGGTCGCTATGAGTCAGAATCGACTCGATGGCAATGGGTTTGTTTTGTTTGTTTGTTTGTTTGATAGCATTACTTAAGGAGCCCTGGTGGCAAAGTAGTTAAGCACTTGACTGCTAACCGAAAGGACGGTTGTTCAAACTCACCAGCTGCTAGATTGGAGAAAGATGTGGCAGTCTGCTTCTGTAAAGATTACAGCCTTGTAAAACCAAATAAGGCAGTTCTACCCTGTTCTATAGGGTCGCTATGAGTCAGAATAGACTCGGCAACAATGGGTTTGATTTGTTTTTTTGGATAGCATTATTAGGGGATATCACTAATTCACATGTCACACTGAATACATTTAAGGCTGATATGGCCAACAGCTTGACCAACATATATACATTTGTTATCACAACTATAACCAAATCTGCTAAAGGATAAATTAGCAGCTTGTTTGAAAATGGCTTCAAATAACAGATCAGTGAATTATCCAAGTTTATGGCAGCTTTCATAGAACAAAAAAAAACAAGTATTTGTTAGAGAAACACGATTGACTAGAAAATATTATATCAATGTTCTGCCTTAACTTGTGGCTTTATTACTATTACGCTTCAATTATATTTGAATATGGAATGTACCATGTAAATTTGAAGCAATGTATACTTAAAACATCACCAACCCCCTACGCTGCAGCTTTTCTTTTCCCCTTTTTATCTTTTCCATTTTCAGTGGGTGTAAGAATTCTGATTTTAATTACCATCTTACAAATATGGCACCATAACATAAGTCCCCAAGTCTTGGGGAACATCTAGCTCAAGTGGCATAACATAGTTTATAAAGAAAATGTTCTATATTCTACTCCAGTGAGTAGCATCCGGGGTCTTAAAAGCTTATGAGTGGCCTTCTAAGATACTCCACTGGTCCCACCCCATTTAGAGCAAGGGAGAATGAAGAAAACCAAAGACACAAGGGAAGGGTTAGTCCAAAGGACTAATGGATCACAACTACCTCCACCAGACTGAGTCCAGCAGAACTAGATGGTGCCCGGCTACCACCACTGATTGCTCTGACAGGTATCACAATAGAGGGCCCCAGACAGAGCTGGAAAAAATGTAAAACAAAATTCTAACTCACACACACACAAAAGACCACACTTACTGGTCTAAGAGAGACTGGAGAATCCCTGAGAATATGGCCCCAGGACACTCTTATAGATCAGTAATGAAGTTACTCCTGAGGCTCGCCCTTCAGCCAAAGATTAGACAGGCCCATGAAACAAAATGAGACTAAATGGCACACCAGCCCAGGGGCAAGGATGAGAAGGCAGGAGGGGACAGGAAACCTGCTAAGGGGGAACCCAAGATTGAGAAGGGGAGAGTGTTGACATATCATGGTATTGGCAACCAATGTTACAAAACAGTATGTGTATTAATTGTTTAATGAGAAACTAGTTTGCTCTGTAAACCTTCATCTAAAGTACAATAAAAAAAAATTTTTTTAATTCCCCAAGTTAAAATAAGTACTGAATTAGGATAAAGAAAAAGAAGTCAGATCAACTCATAAAGGTTATGGGACTGTAGTAAACAGAAGCAATAACATTTCTATGAAAGAATTTTGATTAAAATTCATAACAATATTTCCTTTTGATTCCCAAACTCCACATGCTGCAAAGGATACAGTGGAGTAAACATATTTTAAACATTCATTTTTTTTTTTAAGTCTTCTGCCTTAAAAGTATTAATTTCAACTCTATTTGCCTTCTTCCATTTCTCCCAGAAACTCTAATCAAACTCCAAGTTTACTAACTCTAATATTAACTGTGGAAATGTTTTACATTTTCTTTTAAAACTTCTGGTTAGTAATAAAGATCATAAAACATTCTAAGGCCAAATTTATTTTATCTGAGAGCATTAAAGTCACAGTTAACTGCTATGTGGGGAGAACAGGGTAGAAGGAAATGGTGGCAGTTCCCTAATGGGAAAGTTACTTTGGTCACATTTTGAGAAAATAGAACTCTGAATTGTCAGACATTTCTATTCAGAGGTATTGACTTACTGTTAAAATGTTACTCAAACCACCCATTTATGGTATTGCATAAAATTCAACACCGGTCTGACAAACAAGGTTACCAGTTAGAATCCCAGAATTGAATTGGCATTCTGGTCCTCTTTCAGTTTCCTAAGATTCAAAGCAAAGTCTTTAGCAAGTTTAAACGTTCTTTGTGTGGAGATGCAGCATGAAGAGATGGTGAAATCGCTGCAGCCAAGGAAAAAAGGAACTGGCTGATCTCATATTAACTGCACTCAATGCTTTGAGATGATGCTTAAAATGGCATTATTTAAGCAATGCTGGGGAAATGCTGTATTCCATTCTGTTTCTTCATTCAAAATGCTTTCAAAACCCTAAATTTTTCCTCAGAGTCCACTCTGGCATTTCCAACTTTGGAGGCCTGCCACACAGCTAACTAATTTTATTAACATTTGAAAGTACCTCCTAGCTAATTTGTTTTCAATAATGGAAAGTACACTGTGCTGAATAAGAAATTCAGGCTTTTCAGTAATATAAGTCAAATGTCACAAAGTTTAAAAAGCTCTTTCATTAATTTTCTGGCAAGTGATCATAAGATGTCACTACAGAGAGACACTAAAATAATCCATTATTTTCTATTAAAATGCTACTTAGTTAAGAAAATTAGATTTTTTAAAACGACTCATGAGACATTTTCTATAAATATAATCATGATATCCTTTATCACTATACATGCTTAACTTTTGTGGTACATTTTTGATGCTTATTTTGAAAACTATACTTCCACTCATCATTTATTGAGACTTCTCTGTGAGCTGAGTACTATGTAGGTGCTATGATAAACAATGATATTTGGTCATAGCGCTTTCAGGGAGCTTACACCTAAGTTAGGGGCAGATCATGGAGTTTAGTTATTCTTATTCAACGGATAGCTATATTCAAGGCACTGTTGTGGGTACTGGGAATATAGGCGTGAACAAGATAGTATGAGTTCCTTCATTAGCGAAGTTTATTCAGACCATCAAATAGACAAATAAATAAGACAATTTCAGACTGATAAGTGCTATGAAGGAAATAAACCCAGGTGACAGGATAGAGGGAAGGTAACAGGACTATTTAGATAGTACAGTTAGGAAATGTCTCTGAGCAAGTGACCTCTATCTGAATTGAATGGAAAAGCCAGTGATAGGATGAGCTGGAGGAAGAGCATTCCAGTCAAAGGGAACAAAAATACAAAGCCATTGACACATAAATAAGCTTGGCATATCTGAGCAAGAGAGAAGGGGAACGGTTTTAAGATAAGGTTAGAGATATATAAAGATAGGAGTAAGGTGTTTGGGTTATTATTTAAATCCACTGGGAAGCCAACAGAGAATATTTAGAATAGTGACATGATCTGATTTGAACCTTTAAAAGACCACTCTGGTAGTTTTGTGGAGAATGAACTGATGTATCAAGAGTAAATGCATGAAGTAGAAAGACTGCAGTCATCCAAGAAAAAAGGATGTCATGTCCTGGACTAGGGTACAGCAGTAGAGATGCAGAGAAGTAGACGGCTTTAGGGATACATTTTGGAGGCAGAACCAATACAACTTGATAATGGATTGGATGTGAAGGAGTGAATGAAAAGGAAAAAACCAGGATAATGCCTAGATTTTTCAGCTTGGGACACAGGATTGATAATTGTGCCATTTACTGAGACAGAGGGGAATAGGAAATAACATGTCTGACTGAGAAAATCATGAGTTGTTTTGAACAAGCAAAGTTTGAGATGCGTATCATCATTCAAGTGGGTACATTAGGCAGGCAGTTGAGTATAAAAGTTCAGAACTCAAGCAAGAGGTCTAAGCTGGTGATAATGTGTCAGCCAATCAACAGTATTGAAAGCAAGAAGATGAGAGAATACAGTTAGAGAAGATGGTGCAAGATTGGGTCTGGGACTCCAGAATTTAGAGACTGTAAAGAGAAACAAAGTCACCAAAGTGACCCAGCAGATGACCAGAGAGGTAGAGAGATTACCACTTGCTGGATGACCTATTTTATTCCCATGATCAATCTTCAGATCTCTATTTCTAGATCTCAGCAGAGTTTCTGATTTGAATGCAAATTGTGTACTAGTCATTCGTACTTAGATATCCTATAAGCAACTCAAACTCAACATATCCAAAACTGGATTCATTGTCTTTCATGCTTGTCATGGATTGAATTATATCCCTCAAAAAGCATGTATCAACTTGGTTAGGCCATGATTCCCAGTATTCTGTGGTGGTCCTCCATTTTTTAATTGTGATTTTATGTTACAAGGATTAGGGTAGGATTGTAACACCCTTACCAGGTTACATCCCTGATCCAATGTAAAGGGAGTTTCCCTGGGGTGTGGCCTGCACCACCTTTTATCTCGCAAGAGATAAAAGGAAAGGGAAGCAAGCAGAGAGCTGGGGACCTCCTACCACAAAGACGGTAGCATCAGGACCACAGCGCGTCTTTTGGACCTGAGGTCCCTGTGCTGAGATGCTCCCAGACCAGGGGAAGACTGATGCATTACAAGGACCTTCCTCCAGAGCCAACAGAGAGAGAAAGCCTTCCCCTAGAGCTGGCGCCCTGACTTTGGACTTGTAGCCTACTAGACAGAGAATAAATTTCTCTTTGTTAAAGCCATCCACTTGTGGTATTTCTGTAATAGCAACACTAGATGACTAAGACACTGCTATACCTGTCCTCTCTTGTATATTCCCTATCAGACTGAGTGGTACCATCATCTACCCAGTTACTTAAGATGCTTAATTCTTTCTTCTCTCTTACACACATCCAACCAAACACTGAATACTATGAATCTACCTTTTTACTATTTATGAAATCCATAAATTATCCATTATCTTAGGCTGGGTTCTCTAGAGAAGCAAAACCAATAAAGTGCATAAACATATATACAGAGAGATTTATATCAAGAAAATGGCTAATATGGCTGTAGAGGCTAGAACATGCTAAGCCCATGCAGGTCAGGATAGAGGCCTCTCCAGAAACATGTAGCCACAGAGGTTGGGGAACCCAAGATCAGCTGGCAAGACAGCAGGTAAGCTGCTAGCTTAAGTCCTAAGAACCAGAGGCCAGATGAATAGGAGCCAGCTGCAGTATCCAGATCCAGCAGAACCCCTCAAGCCTTGCCCATTTTTATTGGATGCAGGCCACACCCCAAGGAAACTCCCTTTCAATTGACAGGCTACTCACAGCAGATCCCATAATGGAGGTGGTCACATTATATCAAATCTTATCATGGAAGTGATCACAACATCATATGACTGCCAAGTACATCATAACTGCCAAACCATTGAGATTCATGGCCACACGACCCCAATGATCACATCCATAAATCCATAAATCATTATGGTCATGCTGCCACTATATCATTCCTGGATTGCTTCAACAACTCCCTAAGTGGACTTCCTGCCTCAAGTCTTGTTCACCTTCTACCTATTCTCTACACTGAAGTCCAATTCTGACCATAGTCACACTTCTATTCACTTAAAGGCCTTCAAGAGGACCTCTTAGCCCTCAGTAAAAATCATACCCCTTAATATGGCCCTAAAGCCTTTAAGATCTAGCCCTGGTTTTCTTTCCAACCTTTTCTCTCATCCAGTTTGCCTAATTCCATATTGATATATGCTTAATTTATAGTTCATTTAACACACCACACTCTCTCTTGCCACTAAGCCTTTGCATATGCTGGCCCCTCTGACTGTAACACATCTTCCCCATGTTTCTCCTTGTTACCTTCTCACTTTGGATAAATTAACTTTTACTCGTTCTATTCTATTCTGGTATTCATGTAGAATGACTTTCCAAATGCTCTTCAGGATATTCCAAGCACACCGTATATTTCTCCTCATCATAGCACTTAACAGACTATACTGTATTCGCCTACTGTTTTATCTGCATTCTCCAGACTTAAACTCCTTGCTTAAGAGTTGTGTCTGTGGGCTTCACAGTCATAACTACAATACTTAATTCTATACCTGGCAGAAAGCAGACACTCAATATTTTTTGAATGAATGAATGACTCTGTATATACATATTCTCTCTTTTATTGGTTTATAGGAATCTTAAAATACTTAGCAATTGTACCTTTTAACACAGTAGATATTCAGAAATATTTTCGAAGTATGTTGTTATTGGTGGTGCCGTCGATCTGATTCTAACTCATAGTGACCCTGTGATAGAGTAGAACTGCCTCATATGGTCTTCTTGACTAATCTTTACAGACGGAGATCACCAAATCTTTGTCCTGCAGAGCAGTTAGGTGGCTTTGAACTGCCAATCTTTTGCTTAGAAGCTGAGAGCTTAACTATTGTGCCACCATAGAAACAGGAACACTGATTTCAGTGACTAAGAGCATAAATAACAGGGACAAAACAGTTCTACAAAGTATTGTAGGTGTAGATAAAATATCACTTAGGAAAAATGACACCTAGTTATTGAGTTAGCAATAAAGGAGAATCAAGTTTAAGTCTCTTCTCAAACATGTTTATTTTCACAACACAGGTCTCAACATTATAGAAGAAAAAATTCTCGCAAAACCACTTTGACAATAAAGAGGATTCAGAGTTTATTATTTTTTCACACATGGGCTGAAAAGTGCAAGTCCCTCACGTAGGGCCCTGAAGCCCTAAATTCCCTTGGTGATCCCCCTTGTCACCACTAACAAGGTTTGTACTTCTTTGACTCAGTTTTTCTTAACTTCGTAGGGGTAAATTCCCCCATCTCAGAGGCTGGCACGCACAGGTAAGCAGCAGGGATTCAAATATTGCTTGTTGACTGTATGAAAATAGAATAGATATGATTATTCTTGATAGACTTCACGGAAACCCTGGTGGTGTAGTGTTAAGACCTACAGCTGCTAACCAAAAAGTTGGCTGTTTGAATCCACCAGGTGCTCCTTGGGATCCCTATGGGGTAGTTCTCTACTCTGTCCCATAGGGTCGATATGAATTGGAGCTGACTTGACGGCAATGGTTTTGGGTGGGTTGACTTTACTGTAAAAAAATAAACCTGAAACAGTGGTGTCACTAGGATTGTGCCACCCAGTGTGGTAACTCATGGTGCCCCATGCCCCCATGGACTTCCTCCCGTACCAGATCATACAGAATCCTTAGTAACGTTTTTTGTACTAATGTTACTCATAAATCGTAATTCTCGCGTATCATGCCTTTTCCTCTAATTATTACTTCAGTCTCAAAAAAGTTATTGATACAGGTTCACAAATACTAAGTTCTACAATACTGTAACTAAAACACCAGAAAATCTGACAAAATCACTGACTGTAAAAATACTGGCAGCAAGAAAACAGTGTGTGCTTGTAGCACATGCAGACAAAACCATGTGACTTGAACCGTTGTTGTAATTGGGTAATAATGACAGCTCTGACCCCAGGGCATTAGAAGTGTTGAAAAATGAATTAGCATAGAGTTTTAGCCTTGTAAGCTATACTGACACATGTAAGCTGGGCTTACAAAAAATGTTTTTGTTGTTAAAACTACAGGGATATTTTATATATTATTTTTTATAATAAATTTCTGCTAACATACTGCACAAAAATTTTATAGACAGCCATTTTGGTGTCACCCCTCTGACAGTGTCACCTAGTTCAGTCTTCACCCCCATGTCCCCCAGTGACACTACTGACCTAAATGCTAGTAAAATACCTACAAATATTATACCTCAACTACAGGGGGGAAATCTTAGCACTACTCAGATTATTATAAATAAACTTTTTAAGGTTTCTGTTTCTGTTTAAAACAGTTATTTCATGGCTAGCTACAAATTTAACATTTCTGAATTTTCTTAGAGACCTATTATAATATTCTCACTGTGGATGTATAAAACCACAGATTTTAATTCTATTAAACACACGAAATAAGGGAGAAATCTGCTGTCAGATATCTGTTTTGTATCCATTGTGGCAAACCAACCTGGAATAGGTATTATTTCAGTTACAAGAAAGTTGTTGGAAGTACATCATTTCAGCCACAGACCTGAATAAATAGGTACACAGCATTTAAGCCTCTAGGCCTGGAAGTGAATCCAGCTGACTGTGTAACATAAAGGTGCAAAGTAGGTGGGCTTTGAGCCCAGGCTCGGCCACAATTTCTCAGTCAGGGTTGCCTGTTGCCTTTGATTCTGACCCATAGCCACCCTAGAGAACAGAGTGGAACTGCCCCATAGGGTTTCCAAGGAGCAGCTGATGGATTTGAACTGCCGACCTTTTGGTTGGCAGGTGTATCACTTAACCACTGCACCACCGGGCTCTTATTTCCTTCCATATAGGGCTGAAGACTCATTTTTGATCTAGAAATCTAGCATTATACTTGACTCATCCTAAAACAAATTTTCAAACTTCAGATATTCTTAATATTCTCAGACTTAACTTGGAGTTATATTGGAACAAACTTTATAGCCCTAGCTGAACAACTCATACCTGGAGTGAACACTGAAGGTTAACGTATAAACAATACTCACACAGACATTTATCCCAGTGTATTCAGTTCCACCGGAAGCACCCTTCACCCAAAAATATACACCATGCATGAGTATCTATTTGTATTTTTGCAGTGCAAATTGTATCTTATCAAATACCAAACATAATTAAACTGGCGTGCACTTTGATTGTTTTCCAGCAGATGTTAAAATTTAATAGCTTTGCCCCTTTATTCCTGTTTTACTCTAAAACACTTATCACTATTTGAACTTGGCATTACATTTGCTGACAGTTCAGTTCTTTGGTGGAAGGAGACTGGTTTTAATTGGTACCAAGTTTCCTGCTGTTTCCTCTTTGTTATGGCAGGTCACTGTGTCAAAAACAGGAAGACACCACAGAAAAGAATTAATGCTAAATTAATCCAAAAGTTTGAGATTAATTGGAAACATTATCTATGCACCACTATGCCCTTAGCCCCTTCCTACTTTACTCTTCTTCTTCATTCTATAAGCTAGTAAACAAAGTTGGGCATGCTCAGCAACTTTTCGATAGTTGGAAAAGATTCAAGATTATAAAAAGGTTAAGTGGTAAAATAGAGATGCCTTGATTAGTTTTTTTTTAGTTTAACTTGTTGCACGTAAAAATCAAATCTCCATGTGTCCCTTGTACTTCACATAAAGGTAAGAAAAATAATTGGACGATAAAAATAAATAAGAAAACTAGAGTTTCCCAGTATAGGAAATTGATTTTTCAGAGGACTCAATATGTAACTCAGAGGGATATGTTGGGGAATCCTGCTCAGTAATGGCCATTTGGGTTGTTCAGAAATTAATATCTACCAGTTCCCACCAAAATAAAAAGCATAGGAAAATATTCTGACACTTCAGAAGAGTAAATTAAATTTTGTTCATATCCCTGTGAACTTTATTTATTCTACTAATGCCTAATTGTATACTGAAGGTATTTATAGTGGCTTCATGGCTTCAAGAGCAGAAAAGATTGACTTAAAGGGAAGTGGCTGGGCTCTTTCCCCTCTGAAACCATAGAAGTACAGAGTTGCCATCACTACTGATCATTTTAGTTCCTTCTTATGTTCCCTGAGTACAGACACTGAAACCTAAGCATGGCCAAAATAAACTGAATGCTCCTCTCCACTTGTCTTTCAGAATTCCCTCCTCCTTCCACTTTCAACATACCAGAGGAACTAGGCAATCTAGGACCTTGCTTAAAACCTGTTAGTTATTCTGGATGCACTTCAAATCATATCAAATCCATAGCACCTCCAGTTTCAGTTCTTCACTCCATTCTCCGTTTATGCAATAAAGAATGGCATTGTTTAATGTTTTCATGTTTGTGTAAAAGAAGTCCCATGTAGTATTAAGTTTACTATCTGTCTTAGTTATCTAGTGCTGCTTTAACAGAAATACCACAAGTGGATGGCTTTAACAAAGATAAATTTATTTCCTCAGAGTAAAGTAGGCTAAAAGTCCAAATTCAGGGCATCAGCTTCATGGGAAGGGTTTCTCTGTTGGTCTTCTCATCAATCTTCCCTCAGACTAGGAGATTCTCTGCACAAGGACTCTAGGTCCAAAGGACTCGCTCTGCTCCCGGCACTGCTTTCTTGGTGGCATGAGGTCCCCCCTCTTTGCTTCCTTCCCTTTTCTTTTTATCTCTTGAGAGATAAAAGGTGGTGAAGGCCATACCTCAGGGAAATTCCCTTTACATTGGATCAGGTATGTAACCTGTGTAAGTGTGTTACAATCCCATCCTAATCCTCTTTAACAAAAAATTACAATTGCAAAATGGAGGATGACCACAAAATACTGGAAATCGTGGCCCTAGCCAAATTGATACATGTATTTTTCAGGGGATACAATTCAATCTATGACACTATCCACACTAAAGACTCATAAAATGATGAATTTCTGTCTTAATTTCCTCATACATTATGGCATTAATTCCTAAGCTTTGAGATCTCTTTGAGAATCTTATGAAAGCGACTGGTCCCTCTTCTAGCAAACTTGATGTAAAATTTTCAGGGAGCTTATAGATTCCCATAAGCTAAGGTTTGGAATCCCCATAAATGAAAGATTTTAGCTCTTCGGTTTCATTTGAAGAGTTCCCCTTAAGTCTGAAATGTAAAAAACTTTATTCCCAATCGTGTTTTAAAAGATTTGGCTTATTTTTGTCCCTGTGAGACTGACTGATAATTTATTCTCTCTTCTTGAAAAGCCTACTTTCTATTTAAATTTCCTTGAAAGTAATATTCAACATTAAATCCATTTAAGGAGCTAATTTCCATCATGCTCAGGAACGAAATTAGGCTGAGGTCTTGTAGAGAAGTAGCAACATAAGAGCAGGCACCCAACGCTCTCTTCCCAGTAACTGATTAAAATAATCAAGGAAAGAAATTTGGAAAATATCCTGCATCATCACTAAAACAGCAGGGAATAGTATCAGCTGAGAGGTAAAAATTTTGAGGAATTTCTGGATAAAATGCAGATGAATTCACATTACAGGGTATCACCAAGAGCCTAATCATAAACCTTCTTCCCAAGCTAGTTGTGAAGTGCTATAGAAAAAATAAGTAAAGAAAGCCCTCGCAGACTATCCCAAGAACCCCTTATTCGGAGGGCATGGTTGGAGTAGAGAGAGCTAACAGGAGACAGGGAAACCTTGCCATTGGAGTCTTCCATCCCTGCACCATGGCTGACAGGGAAACGGCCACAATAAATAGAAACTCAACAGTGCTGTGGTATCTCTCACTGAGCTACTTACTCTGTGGCAGGCTCACAGATATGGGGAAGATGTCCTCCAAGCCAAAGAGTCCCCTTCTAACGTACAAGAGCAGGGGTAAAGGTGAGGGAAGCTTTGGAGAAATAGGTATCTCTTACTTCACCACAAAGCAGCAGTGCCGAGGAAAGGGAATATGCACAAACTCACCAGACAGAACATCTGTGAGAGATAGGACTCCTCTCTAACCTGGCTTCTCAATCAGAGTGGGGTCATCTTGACATTAGGGCTTACGGGGTAGGGGCCGGGGTCCCAATGGGATATAGCTCTTCCCCAACTAGGTGGGCTGAAGCAACAAAAAAGGAAGTCAGAGATCATACATTATAAACCTAGACTAGAGGGCAGGACAAGCAAAAGAGAGAGAAAACAATTCCAAAAAGCTGATCTCTTTAACAATATTTTCAACAAATAGAAAAAATGCTTCACAGTGATAATGTTCTAAATACTCCACTAAAAGCATGTTTACACTTTTACAGGGTTAGGTAAACCAGCTCTCCTTCAAAGACTGTGTGTGCACGCGCGCGTGTGCACGTGTACGTGTGTGCGTGCGTGTGTGTGTGTGTAGGGCAAATCCATTATGGCACCTATGGGCTGGCAGTTTGAATGCACCAGCGGCTCCTTGGAAACCCCACAGGGTAGTTCTACTCTGTCCTATAGGGTCACTATGAGTCGGATTCGACTCAAGAGCACACAACAACAACAATGGGGGGGGCGGGGGCGCTTCGACTAAAATAAAAAATAAGCATATTACCAGACAGAAGAACATGTTTTCAGACATGATTTGCTTAGTTTTCTAGAAATGTATCTTAAGACTTCATGTGCCTTAACCTGCCAAGGAAACATTTTATACAGGTAGTCCCCAATTTAGGAAGTACAGCACTTAGGACTGTATTTTTTTTGGGGGGGGGGGTACATCAGATTGTTAGCAGTATGCACTACATACAATGTTGCAGTATGTAATTTGCTGATGTTATCATTCTTATGTCAACCCTCCCAAAACAAATACCAGATTTATAAAGATATTGATAATAAAAGGCAATAATGAAAACTTAAAAAAAAAAAGGTATTTGACCTACGTCAGAACCAACTTAAGACAGAATCATCAGAACTGAACCCCATCGTAAGTCACGGACTGAGTGTATGTCCTCTTTGAAACAACAGATGAATGATTAAAGTAGAAAACTGACATTAATAAGGACCAGCAAAGTTAAGCAAAATGTTAGTTGTCATAATTCCACAGCAAAAATACAAAACAGGAGAAGCAAAAAAAACAGAATTAATGCTTGCAGATAATAAAATTAGTCAAGTGGAGAATAAGCTAAGGAGATTCTTATTTCTTTTCCTAAATAACTCTGCTCAAAGAAGAGAGCAAAACTTTGAAATAAAGAATTTTTAAAAATAATAGTAATGTGTACAGCACATCTCAAAATGCATGGGCTGTAGCGAAATAACTAGAGTCTTAAAACCTTTTATTAACAAAATGAAATTTAATAAAAATAAATTACGTAAGCATCCTAACCCAGTAATTTGGGAAAACAAAACAAAGCAAACTTGAGCATGGAATGAAAAACCAATTAACAAACCACAAGAGATTAATAATTATATATATATGGCTTAATAAATAAATCCAAAAGTAGGTTCCTTGAAAAAGAATCCAGTGAATAGAAAAACCAATCACTAACACAATTAAAAACAAAACAAAACAAAACACATAACTAAAGAAAATTTGTGTAGACAGAGATGACGTATCTCCATATATACCCATTGCTGTCTAGTCGATGCTGACTGATGGCGACCTTATAGAACAGAATAGAACTGGCCCATAGGGTTTCCGTGGCTGTAAATCTTTACAGAAGCAGACTGCCACATCTTTCTCCCACAGAGCAACTGGTGGGTTTAAACCACTGACCTTTCGGCTAGCAGCCAGGCGCTTTAACCACTGGGCCACCGGGGCTCCTTATCTCCATAAACGGAGACTATTAAAAGAATAATAAAATGATACATACTTTAGATAATAAATTTAAAAACCTAGATAGATTGAATGGTGTTACAGGGAAATATATACTGCTGAAATCATCTCAAGAAGGAGTATAAAACCTAAATAAATTTATACCTATGGAATAAAATCTTTAAACATTTCAAATTATTACCCTGTAATCAGGCCCAGAGCCCAGTATACTCACAGATAACTCTGTCAACTTTCCAAGAAACCTATAAATCTTTCTCATGTTATTTAAATTTTACCAAGCACAGAAAAAGAAGAGAAAGCTAACAGACCTCTCCATTAGTAAATTATTCTGAGCAATTGAGAGCACTTTTTACGATCAACTCTATGCCTGATACTGCATGATGTCTATATTTTTAGGCACTAACTCATCGCCATCGAGGTGTTTTTGACTCATAGCAACCCTATGGTTAATCATTCAAATATCTATTAAGTACCTGGTATGTACTAAGAACATGAGATTCTAACCTGTAGACAAGGGAGATGCTTAAAACATCAAAAGGATAATATGGGATTAGTTCTCTAAAAGATTACATGTGTACCACATGCTCTGGAGACACAGAAAAAGAATGGGAATAAATTTGCTTCAGTGAGTTGGGAATGACTTCACAGAGGTTGTGGATTCCCCATTATAATTAAACAAAAGTTACTCAAATCTTGCCCAAGACATTTCCTCAACACCTTTAATCATGGCTCTGACTCGGTGTCGCCTACTGCTTGGCAGCATCAGTACTCTACTTAAGAGTTCAGGTAAGTGTGTTTCCCAAAGCTGGGTACTCCTGTTCTGTGTGATGTAATATACAAAGGCCTTTCTCTGACACAAAGCACATTCAACTCCCAACTGATTAAAGTATTATTTAAGATACTAAAAAAAATTTGGGGGAATATGATTATTCTATTACGTTCATAGCTTAAAACCCTCTCCTACTACTTTCTTTTCCAACTGTCCTCTAAACTAATTTGGTGCTTTGTGTATTTTGGTAAAATTATATAAGCCAAATATGAATTTTTGTGGTCTATATAGGGTTGGGGAAACCCTGGTGGCATAGTGGTTAAGTGCTATGGCTGCTAACCAAAAGGTCAGCAGTTCAAATCTGCCAGGCACTCCTTGGAAACTCTATGGGGCAGTTCTACTCTGTCCTAGAGGGTCACTATGAGTCAGAATTGACTCGACAGCGCTGTTTTTTTGGGGGTATATAGGGTTGGAAGTAATTCTTAGTATAAGATGATCATATGGCGCTTATTTTTTTCCCAAATCTTATATGATACTGAGAAATACCACATTTCCAGCTCTTCCTTATTCAATAAATCAATGATAATCATTCTTCATCCAGCAAACACTTACTGGTTATCTACCATATGCCAAGCACAGTGCTGGGAATCCAAACAGAAATAAGTCCAAGCGTTCCAGGAGCTGGAACTGAAATGCTCATCAGGCCATTTTCAATTTACATGGATGACTATACAGTTAAATGTTTCCAAAGACATTTCTTAAGACATTTTCAAACATCTGGCCAGGTATATCCAATTATACTTGATACTTTTATTTACTCATACTTTGCCTTGTTCCAGAAAATGTTATATTTACTGTTTTCATTTTGCCTGCTATAGCTAACAGTCATTCCATGTCTTCACAATAAAATCTTTGTGGCATTAATAAGATATCCACTACTTTGTTGACAGTAATTCTGTTCAAAAACTATGGAACCCAAAGAGTGGTACTTTCTCCTCGGTATATTACAAATAATGAAAAGAGAAAAAGCCAAGCCTGGCTCTAAAAAGTAGGTAAGAGTATGGTGCAAAATAAAGGCTTAATGTAGCCATGGATTGAATTTACGATGTTACGAAAAATACTAGGTATCTTTAGAAGAGGCCAGTAATTTAGAAGAAGCTGATAAACTATTGCCTTTGAGGGAAAACAAAATTTCAGAGAAGAAAACAAACACCAACATACTGAAGAACAATGAGTAATTTAAAAAAATGTTTACTGTATTTCTTTAAGCTTAGTAATAACTAAAAACCAAAAACCAAACCCGTTGCCATAGAGTCAATTCCAATTTATAGCGACCCTGTACAACAGAGTAGAACTGCAACACAGAGTTTTCAAGGAGCGCCTGGTGGATTCGAACTGCTGACTCTTTGGTTAGCAGCTATAGCACTTAACCACTATGCCAACAGGGTTTCCTAGTCATACCTAAGAGCTTATGAAATGATTACAAGAGAAAAACCATGTATTGCAGATTTGTCAGAGGTAGTATTAACAGTAAAAAAAGAATTAGGAGTCACAGGTCCTAATGCACAGTGGGAGACCCTGGTGGCGTAGTGGTTAAGTGCTACAGCTGCTAACCAAAGGGTCCGCAGTTCGAATCCGCCACGCGCTCCTTGGAAACTCTATGTGGCCGTTCTACTCTGTCCTATAGGGTCCCTATGAGTCGGAATCGACTCAACGGCACTGGCTTTTTTTTAATGCATAGTGGTTAGGAGCTACAGCTACTAACCAAAAGGTCGGCAGTTCAAATTTACCAGGTGCTTCCTGGAAACTCTATGTGACAATTCTACTTTGTCCTATAGGGTCACTATGAGTTGGAATTGACTCGACGGCAATTTTTGGTTTTTTAAAGAGGTATTTGTAGTGACACCATTAATTCACCTCTCCACCCAGAAGCAGCCCTCTCACCTTTCTGAAGACTCAGGCTTCTCAAGGACAAGGAAAAACAGAATTAATCAGCTTTTCATATTATTTTTAGCATTACCCATTCATTAAAGAAAATAAATACATGTTATTTATCCACAGTCTGTGTAAGTCCTCTGTAATAATACATTAAAGTTTGGAGATAGTTACGTAGGGATATATTTTTGTGTATTTGTAGCTCAGGCAACTAGCTCATTGGACATATGTCTATGTGCACAATATGTCAAGTATTATTAAGAAAATGGAGACAGGTGTTATCTGGCAAAATGTGCGGTAATTTTCAGGGTCATACAAACCTCGAGGACAGAAACTGGTAATCATAGATTTTGGATAAAGGTGTCCTATTAATGATAACAGATTTAATTATATTGGCAGAAATTCAACTCTAGCCCCACCTTGGAAGTGACCTTCTATTACTTTATACTTGGTTTAACATAATCCATAATTAGCAGTCTAAAATTCTCAGTAAAATAAAGTTAAAAAAAAACAACAAATTCTCACAAATGAACAATACTTCTATTTATTAAGACATCTGTTTAAATATTATCAATATTTTATTTATTAAAAGCTATAGTAACTGAGCACTACAATGGGAACAAACATAAACATAGCACCATTGCAGACACACACATACAATTTACCATTTTCAAATCAGTTTTTTTTTTTTGCCTTATATCTATTGTGCTATTTAATATTAATGCATGAAAATAAACTTTGTAGGGAATACCTTGCATTAACAAGTGAACAAGTAAGATGTATAAACATGACCCACTTCAGTAGGAAAAGATTTCTTCTCAATTATATGTTTGGGAAAGAAAATGGTGCCTTTTTTGAAGAAGAAGAGGTGATTTTGTTTTAAAGGCTGATTCATCCAACTTTTAAAAATGTATACATGTAATGTTTCCAAATTAAATTCTTGATTTGCAGGTATTAAATGATTCAGATAAATAGCTGGATTTAAAGGGAATTCTCAGACTTTAAAGGACAGAAGTATTCAACAACAGGGGTTTCAATCCTAGTACTATCAAGTGTCTTAAGACGTCATTATCTCATACCCATAAAACTTGGGGGTCGAACATAAAACAAAACAAGCATAAACACCTGAAATCAAAGTCAACCTTCTTTCTCATTCTGATTAAAAGTATGACCTCGGAGTCAAAAATGATATATATTCATACCTAAGAAACAGCCTTTGACCTCATTTACTAATAAGCAGGAAGAAGTTTTCCCAGACCCTAGAGGAAAATGAAGAGCAGTTAAAGAGTTGTTCTTGTGTAGTGCTGAGTCAATTTCAACTCATAGTGACCCTACAGGGCAGAGGAGAATTGCCCTGTCGGGTTTCCTAGGCTGTAATCTTTACAGGAGCAGATGACCAGGTCTTTGCTTCATGGAGTAGCTCTGGGTTTGAACTGCCCACCTTTCATTTAGCAGCCAAATGCTTAACAATTGCACTATTAAGGCTCCTAGTTAAAGACTTAAAAAAAAGGGAGTAAATGAGGTAAAAATGTAGACAGTAGTTAAATGAACATACAAAGAGTAGGGATGTAGCAGAAATTTTTAATAAATATACCATTTAGTAGATTCGCAAAATAAAACTTTTAAAGGGATTTTCCCAAATAAAAATAGTTGACAAACTGAGGCTTAGGGAAACAATAGTGGAATTTTAAAATTTATTCACATTTTTTTTTTCTCAAAAAAAAAAAAAAACCCATTGTAGTGGAGTTGATTCCAACTCATTGCGAACTATAGCAGCCCTATAGGACAAAGCAGAACTGCTCTATAGGGTTTCGAAGGAGCGGCTGGTGAATTTGAACTGTTGACCTTTTGGTTAGCAGCCGAGTTCTTAACTACTGCACCACCAGGGCTCCATTTTTCTCTAAAGTTCTTTTAAAACAAATTCACAGCTCCTCCTACCAATATCGAAACCAAAACCAAATCCATTCCCATCAAATTGATTCCAACTCATAGCAACCTTATAACCAATTTCTGTCAAGTTGATTCCGACTCACAGCAATCCAATAGGACAGGGTAGAACTGCCCCACAGGGTTTCCAAGGAGCAGGTGGTGGATTGGAACTGCCAACTTTTGGTTAGCAGCTGAATGCTTAACCACTGTACCACCAGGACTCTGCAGAACAGAATAAAACTGTCCCTGTAAGGGTTTCAAGGCTATAAATCTTTACAGAAGCAGACTGCCACATCTTTCTCCCCCACAGAGCTGCTGTTGGATTTGAACTGCTGACTTTTCTGTTAGTAGCCAAGCCCTTAACCACTGTGCCCTTATATCTTTTGACCCTCATTAGACCAAACATGAAAACCCTGGTGGCACAGTGGTTAAATGCTACGGCTGCTAACCAAAAGGTCAGCAGTTTGAATCTACCAGGTGCTCCCTGGAAACTCTATGGAGCAGTTCTACGCTGTCCTATAGGTTTGCTAAGAGTTGGAATCCACTCGACAGCAATGGGTTTGGTTTTTGGTTTGGACCAGACATTCTCGTGTTTCTATTATCTATTATTCCCG
Organism: Elephas maximus indicus; assembly: GCF_024166365.1. Lineage (NCBI taxonomy): Eukaryota > Metazoa > Chordata > Mammalia > Proboscidea > Elephantidae > Elephas > Elephas maximus. Next base: position 46,633,590 of record NC_064823.1, read on the forward strand.
ATAAATTGATTATGTGGAAAATAAGTCTACCAATGGGCCAGAGATGAAAAGTGGATTATCTGCAGATCCAGTGGGACAGTGTTTTCTCTTCCTTAAGTAAAGGCAAAAGTAACCACAAATTCCTAAGTGAGAAAATTGCTTCTACACATTCAAGCCTACCTTCTAATACATGCTTAAGTCCATGATTCATCACAGTGTCCAATCACTGAGCAAATGCCTTCAAAAAATTTAAGTTTGGCAAGACCAGGCCAGTTCAATAGTTCAATGTTTGTCTTTTTTTTTGGAAATGGTTAAGGATTGCGTTGTAACCTTCTTCAGTTGCCTACCTTAAAGTGCAAAAATCCCAGGGCTACCAGTTGCAAATATAAAACCAGCTTTTAAAAGTTCTAAAACTATGGCATTGTATCTTGAGAGTGGATCCTTTTCTTTTACAAAGTAAGATATGAAATGACTTCACCTTCCAGAGGAGAAAGTTAAAAATAGAGAAAATACAGTACTTCACAAATGGAAGTTGTTCTAAGTTTTAGGTGGGATTTTAATTAAAAAATTATGACTTGTTCTCTCAGTGATAACCCACGTTTTAAAAAGAAATTATATCAACATTTTAATCAGTAATATCAAAGAAAACATAAAAGTCATGTTGCAAAATCTATAGAGGAAATGAGAGAGAGAAGGAGAAGGTATATGTGTATAAACTAAGACATTGAATGGAAAAAAGATTTTCATAAATTCCATTAGGCTTAAAGGAGAGCAGGCCAAAAGTAGCAACATGGAATTTAACACACTAAATATGGAATCTTTGAACACTAGAAAATTATGATCACTGAGTGATCGGCTGGTTATGTGAAAAAAAAAAAAAAACCACAAACAAGAGTTTGGGGACTGAAACTTCAATGTGATTAAACAATATGGTCTTGCTGTGAAAAAAAGGAAGTGTACTCTGGGACTATATTAATAGATTTGCAGTATCCAGAGAGGGACTCTACGATGATCTAATCATGTCTAAAATACCAAATACCAAATTTTAATATTTAAGGGACCAGTAACTGAAAAAGAAGGAAGACTGGTGGCACAACGGTTAAGTGCTTAGCTGCTGACTGAAAGGCTGGCGGTTGAAACTCACCCAGCAGCTTTGAGGGAGAAAGACCTGGCCATCTGCTACCATAAGGATTACAGCTGACAAACCCTGTGAAGCAGTTCTACTCTGTCACATGGAGTTACTATGAGTCAGAATTGACTCAACAGCACCTAATAAAAACAAGTGAAAAGGGATGCAGCAAAAGACCTAGGGTAGCATATTCTAGATCACCATGATACTCAACTATAGAACCTTCTAAAAATGTACTGAATTAGTGAGTTTCCCATTTTTGAAGAATCGAAGAAGGGGCTAGACATCTTACTTTTTACAAAGACTGAAAAGAGCATTTCTGCATGTATGGAAAGGGAATTCGTTTCTTCAAACTTTAAAATGTATTTGAAGAATTAAAATAAAATACATTTTAAGAACTTTAAAATTCCTCCCAGATGATAGGAATAGCAATTTTTTTATAAACACTTAGATTCTTATGGATGTAGGAAACATTCTGTTCTCCTTTTAATTTCCTGGCTACTTCTTTCTCCCTATTTCCTCTTTCTGTATCCTTTAACTAGCCTCAATAAAGATTTGAACGTAGCATTTTATGATATATTTCAGTTGTATGACCCATATTAATGACGAGAAGTATCTACTACATCATAATAAAAACTAAGTATAAAAAACATTTTGATATTTTTCTCTGTACGGGACAATGGTCCCTTCACTCAATGAAAAGAAATATTTATTAAATACATTTAGGCAGGTATTTCCACCTTGTTACTCTAGAGAAACTAAGAGAATAAGTATCATAGTAATTTCAATTCTTAAAATGTCTTAAAAGTGACTGACTTTTCGAAAGTAGAATTTTTGAAAAAAGGAGAAGAGGCAACTATAATACAAATCAAACAAATAAAAATATCTTCTATCTTAAAAAAAAAGTCTGAAACTGAATAAGAGAAAACTTTTCGCGATCATCTGGTTGTATACATGTTAATAAATATGTGACAAAAGTCTATAAATTTTTTTTTGTTCTCAGTAAAATACATTTTAAATGTTTATCTTCAATTCTGCATTTGACGTGAGAAGTTTGTTTTGCCCTCCCATATAGCTATGGATTTTAATAATCACTTTATTATTTGGGTAGGGAACTGGGAGCTCAGAAGTCTTTTCTAAAATGTTCTTTAGAGATCTAGCATATTGACTGAGCCCTGCAAGTTTGCATATCTTCCCACTACAATATCACAAAGCACCTGGACAGCAATGGGAAATACTTGGCCTCCCACAAGAGCCTCCATTTGAAAGTACACTTAACCACTTTCATCATCTTCCCTAAAAGTGAAAAGTAGAACACCACAAAAAACACTGCTAGTAAGAAAAGATAGCATCAACTAACTTTCTGTAATTTTAAAAACATCTCCTGTGTTCATGTCTTCCTAAACAACGTCTTGAGCAAGTTTATTCATCAAAAAAAAAAACAAAAAACCTAATAGACATCAAAAAATTTAGGAGTTTTTTAGGTGGCATAAATGATGATTAAGCACTCTACTACTAGCTGAAAGGTTGGTGGTTTGAACCCTCCCAGAGGTACCTCGGAAGACAGACTTGGTGAACTGCTTCTAAAAGGTCACAGCCTTGAAAACCCTATGGAGAAATTCTACACATGGGGTCGCCATGAGTTGGAATCAACTTGATGGCAATTAACAACAAGAGCAAGAGCTATCAAATATCATCATCATCCACATATCTCTCAAATTTCTCTTTCTATGGTGAGACAGGTCTGTGGGTGGTACAAACAGTTAATGCACTTGGCTGCCATCTGAAAGGTTGGTAGTTGGAGCTCACCCAGAGATACCTTGGAAGAAAAGCCTTCTGCAAATCCTATGGAGCATAGTTCTACTCTGACATACATGGGGTCGCCATGAGTTGGAATTGACTCTAAGGCAACTGTTGTGTTTTTATTTTTGTATACTGAGGTATTTATTGTCATCAATATTATTGGAATTAGAACCCTGAATGCATCCTTAGATAAAGTCTCACAAAACAGCCAACAAAACACAAACCCCAACAATAACCAACTGAATTTGGGTAGATACTTTAGGGAAAAAAATTAAAAGTAACAGTATGCCAATAAATTAAAATAAACTAGATGAAATGGACAAAATCCTAGAAGAAACAACTACTGATACTAAAGAAGACATAAAAAATCTCAATAGGCCTATAACAAGTAAAGAGACTGAATCAGTAACCAAAACCTCCCAAAAAAGAAAAGTTCAACATTGGATGAAAAGTTCAGCAACCCATCTTAAACTCTTTAAAAGAAACAGGAGTTAACACTTCCTAACTCATTCTATGTGGCCAGCATTACACTGACATCAAAAGCAAATCAAGACACTAGAAGAAAAGAAAATTACAGATCAATACTCCTTATTAATACAGGTACAAAAATCCTCAGCAAGATACTAGAAAACTGAATCCAAGGGCATGTTAAAGTGATTATACATCATGACCAAGTGAGATTTATCCCAGGAATGCAATGGTGGTTCAACATAAGAAAATCAATCAGTGTAACACACCACATTAACAGAACAAAGGGGGAAAACACACACACACATAAGCATTTCAGTCAATGCAGAAAAGAATGACAAAATTCATCAACTTGTCATGATTAAAAACACTCAACAAACTACGAATATAAGGGAAATTCCTCAACATGATACTGTTGTATCTGCTGTCAAGTAGCCTCCCAATTTATGGCAATCCCATGCACAAAGGAACAAAATGTTGCCTGGTCCTGAACAATCCGCATGATTGGCTGCATATTGGGCTGTTGTGATCCATAGGGTTTTCACTGGCTGATTTTTGGAAGTAGGCCATCAGGCCTTTATTCCTAGTCTACCTTGCTCTGGAGACTCTGCTGAAACCTGTTCTGCATCAAAGAAATACATAAGCATCCATTAAGACACAGATGTAGCAAGGGGAGTTTGTTGTTGTTAGGTGCTGTTGAGTTGGTTCCCACTCATAGTGACCCTATGTACAACCAAAAGAAACACTGCCTGATCCTGTGTCATACTCACAACTGCTGCTATGTTGGAGCCCATTTTTGCATCCACTGTGTCAGTCTATCTCACTGAGGATTTTCCTTTTTTGATGACCTCCTACTTTGCTCCTTGGAAACTCTACTGGGCAGTTCTACTCTGTCATATAGGGTCGCTATGATTCGGAATTGACTCGACGGCAGTGCGTCTACTTTACCAAGCATGATGTCCATCTTCAGGAATTGGTCCCTCCAGATAACACGTGCAAAGTATGTGAGATGAAGTCTCTCCACCCTCATTTCTAAGGAGCACTCTGGTTGTACTTCTTCTAAGACAGATTTGTTCATTCTTCTCGCAGTTTATGGTATATTCAATATTCTTCACCAACACCGTAATTCAAGGCATCAGTTATTCTTCTGTCTTCCTTATTCGCTGTTCAGCTTTTGCATGCATATGAGGCAACTGAAAATATCATGGCTTGAGTCAAGTGCACCTTAGTCTTCAAAGTGATATCTACTTTTCAACACTTTAAAGAGGTCTTTTGCAGCAGATTTGCCCAATGCAATGCATCATTTGATTTCTTGACTGCTGCTTTCATGGGTCTTGACTGTGGATCCAAATAAAATGAAACCCTTGACTTCAATCTTATCTCCATTTATTATGATGTTGCTTATTGGTCCAGTTATAAGGATTTTTGTTTTCTTTATGTTGAGGTGTAATCCATACTGAAGTAAGTGATTCAAGTCTTTTTCACTTTCAACAAGCAAGGTTATGTCATCTGCATATCACAGGTTGTTAGTCTTCCTCCAATCCTGATGCATTGTTCTTCATATAGTCCAGCTTCTCAGATTATTTGCTCAGCATACAGATTGAATAAGTATGGTGAAAGAATACAATCTTGAAGCCCACCTTTTCTGATTTTAAACCACACAGTATCCCCTTGTTCTGTTTGAACGAATGCCTCTTGATCTATGTACAGGTTCTGCATGAGCATAATGAAATGTTCGGGAATTCCCGTTCTTCTCAATGTTATCCATAATTTGTTATGATCTACACAGTTGAATGCCTTTGCATAGTCAATCAAACACAGGTAGACACTTCTCTGGCATTCTCTGCTTTCAGCCAAAATCCACCTGACGTAAGCAATGATATTCCTTGTTACATGTCCTCTTCTGAATCTGGCTTGAATTTCTGGCAGTTCCCCATCGATGTACTGCTGCGACCATTTTTGAATGATCTTCAGCAAAATTTTACTTGTGTGTGATATTAGTTGGGGAGGGCATTTGCTCCCAAGCACAGTCCAAGGAGCACCAGATAAGGCTGGCTGGGGATCATCCACCTCCCACCTCCCTCCATCAATGAAACGGGGGGATGCAAATTTAGAGATTCCTCCTGGGTGCTTGTTACCCTTCTTATACATCGAGGGAGAGATAGAGGCTGTACATGAGTGCATTGGCCAGGAATAGAAGCCAGATCTCCCACACAGAAGGTGAAAATTCTTCCACTGAACCATCAATGCTGGGCATTTATAAAAAACCCACAGCTATCCACCAGTAAAAGACTGAAAGTTTTCTCCCTAAGAGCAAGAAGAAGATAAGATTGCTTGCTTTAAATACTGCTATTTAACATAGTACTGAAAGTTCTAGTCAGAGCAATTAGGCAAGAAAAATAAATAAACAGCATCCAAATCAGAAAGGAAGAGATAAAACTATCTTGTTTTTTTTTTTTACTTACAGATGACATGATCCCATATATAGAAGATCCCAAAGAATCCACAAAAAAGCTACTAGAGCTAATAAACAATTCAGCAAAGTTGCTGGGTACTAGATCAACACACAAAAATCAGTTGTGTTCCTACATAACAGTAATAAATAATCTAAAAATGAAATTAAGAACACAATTCCACTTATAATAGCATCTAAAAAAATAAAATAACTAGGAATAATTCAAGGACGTGAAAGACTTAGACACTGAAAACTATAAAATGTTGCTGAAAGAAATTAAAGAAGATCTAAATAAATGAAAAGACACATCATGTCCATTGACTGGAAGACAATATTGTTAATATTATGTCAATACACAAAGTGGTCCCTATCAAAATCCCAAAACCCCTTTGCAAAAATGGAAAAGCCAATTCTCAAATTCATATGGAATGACAAAAACCCATTGCTGTCAAATCAATTCTGACTCACAGTGACCCTACAGGACACAGGAGAACTGCCCCATAGGGTTTCCAAGGAGCACCAGGTGGATTCAAACTGCCAAGCTTTTGGTTAACAACCACCATGCCAGCAGAATGGCAAGGGACCTCAAGTAATCAGAACAATCTTGAGAAAGATGAAGAAAGTTGAAAGACTGACATTTCCTAATTTTAAAACTTCCTACAAAGCTACAGGGTGTTACTGGCAATAAGGTTTGATACACAGACCAATGGAATAGAACTGAGAGTCCAGAAATAAATACATATGTCTCTGGTCAATAATTTTTTATAAAGGTACCAATTTCATTCAGCGGGGGAAAGAACCAGTGCTAGGGCAACCGGTTTTCCACATGCAAATGAAAGAAGCTGGACCCCCTACCTCTCAAAAATTAAGTCAAAATGGATCAATGGCATAAATAGCTACAATAATAAAATTTTTGGAAGAAAACATAGGAGTAAATCTTTAAGACCTCTTATTCAGCAATGGATTCTTAAATATGACATCAGAAGGATGAGTGACAAAAGAAAACATAAATTGGACTTACTCAAAATTAAAAAATTTTGTGATCAAAAGTTGTCCAAGGCAAGGTCATGGAAGCTCCACAGACACATCCAAACTCTCTGAGGGACCGAACTGCTGGGATAGGGGTTGTGGGGACCATGGTCTCAGGGAACATCTAGCTCAACTGGCATAACATAATTTATAAAGAAAATGTTCTGCATTCTACTTTGATGAGTAGTGTCTGGGGTTTTAAAAGCTTGTGAGTGGCCATCTAAGATACTCCACTGGTCTCACCCCATCTGGAGCAAGGAAGAATGAAAAAAACCAAAGCTACAAGGGAAAGATTAGTCCAAAGGACTAATGGACCACAACTACTGCAGCCTCCACTAGACTGAGAGCAGCACAACAAGATGGTGCCCAGCTACCACCACTGACTGCTCTGACAGGGTCACAATAGAGGGTCCTAGACAGAGCTGGAGAAAAATGTAGAACAAAATTCTAACTCACAAAAAAATACCAGGCTTACTGGTCTGACAGAGACTGGAGAAACCCAAGAGTATGTACATTGGAAACCCTTTTAGCTCAGTAATGATGTCACTCCTGAGGTTCACCTTTCAGCCAAAGATTAGGCAGGCCCATAAAACAAAAAGAGACTAAAGGTGCACACCAGCCCAGGGGCAAGGACTAGAAGGCAGGAGAAGACAGGAAAACTGGTTAATAGGGAACCCAAGGTTGAGAAGGGGAGAGTACTGACATGTTGTAGGGTTGGTAACCAATGCCACAAAACAATATGTTCACTAATTGCTTAATGAAAACCTAGTTTGTTCTGTAAACCTTCATCTAAGTATAATTAAAAAAAAAAAGTCATCAAGAAAGTGAAAAGACAACCTACAGAATGGGAGAAAATATTTGGGAACCATGAACTATATTTCTGGTAAGGGTTTAATATCTAGAATATACAAACAAAAACATCCTACAACTCAACAACAAAAAGACAATTAAGAAATTGGCAAAGGATTTGAACAGACATTTCTTCAAAAAAGATATACAAATGGCCAATAAACACATGAAAGATGTACAACATCATTAGTCACTGTTGTCCGTTACCACGAAGTCGATTGTTATTGTTGCGTGCCATCGTGTCAATTCTGACTCATACTGACCCTGTAGAACAGATCAAAACTGCCCTATGGGGTTTCCTATGCTGTAGTCTTTACGGGAGCAGATCACCAGGTCTTCTTCCCTCAGAGCAACTGGCAGGTTCGAACCACTGACCTTTATGTTAGTAGTCCAGTGTTTAACCATTGTGTCACTAGGGCTCCTTGTGGAGTTGATTAGGGAAATGTAAATCAAAACACAATGACATACTACTTCACGCTCACTAGGGTGGCTATTAACAAAAAATCAGGAGGTAAAAAGTGTTGGTGAATATACAGAGAAATTAAAACCCTTAACCACTGCTTGCGGGAATGTACAACGGTACAACTGCTTGGAAAACAGTTTGGCAGTTCTTCAAAAAGTTAAACATAGAACTACCAAATGATCTAGCAATTCCACTCCTAGATATATACCTAAAAGGCTTGAAAGCAGGGACTCAAGCAGATAATTGTAATACCAATGTTCGTGGCAGCACTGGAATGGCAATTTACAATAGCCAAAAGGCAGAAACATTCCAGGTGTCCATCAACAGGTGAATGGATAAACAAAATGTGATATATTCATATACAGTGAATGTTATTCATCTATAAAAAGGAATGAATTCTATTATATGGATGAATCTTGAAAACATGCTAAGCAAAACAAGCCAAACACAGAAGGGCAAATATGGTATGATTGCGCTTATATGAATTATCTAGAATAGGAAAATTCATAGAGACAAAGTAAATTACAGGTTACTAGGGGATGAGGAAGGGAGAAGGAAGAATTATTACTTAATGGTACAGAGTTTCTGTTTGAGGTGATTAAAATGTTTTGGAAATAGATGGTGGTGATGGCTGTAATTAATGCTACTGAACTGTACACATAAAAAGGAATGAAATGTCAAATTTTATGCTATAGTTTACCATAATAGACTTAAAAAAAAAGTATCAAATATTCCACAACCATTAGATACAATTAGAGATCTCTGAGATTCAAGTTCTGAAATAATTTAACTTTGCAAGCCTCAACACTTGAAGTTCCAACTACTCACTCCCACCTCCCCACCCTCCTTAAAGGCCGGGTGCTGCATCTATTCTGAGAAGGAGCTAATTGGGGTTAAAGATAAATAAAAGATATAAAAAAGATCATGAAGTTAACTGGTTCTTTTGAAGGGTGTAACTGAGTGCCTATTATGTAACCAGACACTGTGTAAGACATTAGGAATAAGAAGCTAAGACAGTCTTTGTCCTAGGTATTTCATAGTTTTTAGAGAGGACAGGCACAAACAAAAGACTATAGTGTGCTGTTTGAGGAACATGAGTGCCACAAACCTGAGGCTTTCCTGGTATGGAATCTGAACTGAGTCTTTAGGTGAAAAAAACAGTTCACAAGAGGAGGAAAAACTGGTATAAAGGCTTGAAAGTATGAGAAAATAATGTAATGTTCACGATCTATTAAAAATGAGTTATGAATTATTACACCACAGAATTTCTGAGACAACATGGTGACAGAGGAGGCTGAAGAATAATCAGAAGCTAGATCAGGAATGTCAAGCACAGAGATTGACCTCTATTTCCTGCAGACCAGCAGTTTTCAAAACTGAGTTTTTAAGATTCCTAGGGTGCTTTTTGTTGTTGTTGTTAAAGGGTAGAATGAATATTTTATTGTCATTTATAATAAGATGGCATTTGAGCATATAATCTTTGCACTTGATCTTTCTTTTTTATAAATAAAAGTTACTATGATTATGTTAAATTATGATTATGTTTTCAGAAAACATCATTAGCTTAAGTCATTAGTGGTAGCTTCAAGTTTTTCCTATTAAGTGCCAGGAAATTCACCCACCTTTCATCCCTTTTTATAAAACTGAGACGTTGACATGCATTTGAATTCACACTCTGAAGCAACATCCTGACAGTGATCCACATCAACTTCAAGGAACACCACAATGACATACTTTTCAGAGAGGGAGTGATAGAAAGGCTTGATCATTTTGCAAGGCCCACACCATGTGGCTGAGAAGTCAAATACTACAAGTTTATCTCTAGCATTGTTCAAGGCTACCTGAAAATCTTCCTTGCCCTACACCTGCTTCACCATTTTGACCACTGGGGCCTGACGTTGGGGTTGACAAAGCTGCTCAAGACCATACTGACTGAAGAGGGGATAGATAGCTGGCTCCAAAAGCTCCCTCCCCCCAGCTCTGCATTCACCAGATAAACTCTATTTTAATTGCAAAAACTTTGGAGGAAGGGTGAGCTTCTGCTGCTATAACAAGTATGACAATGGGTATCCTTCACAGGGTATTAAGGAGGGGTATACAAAGTCATATCTGCATTGAAGAACCGGCACACTGCGGCACTTTGAAATGACCTTCAGAAAAAATGTAAGAATGCAAGCAGAGGAATCCATTAGGAAATTATTAATTCATGGAAAAGTGAAAAGATTCTGAGGAATGGTAAGAAACGTAGCTATGTGGATAAGCTGAATTTGGGGGTGTGGGTAGAAAAGAACTCAAAAGAAGTTCATACTGAACAAGTTCAATGTTTTTTTAAGAAGCAGGAAGCAACTTTGGGGGTGATTTAGGGAAGGGTGTGTGTGTGTGTATGCACACACATGCAAATGTGGATGAGGATTCAAGATCTTGAGAAGAATAATGGCTAAGATTTTTTTTTTAAGTCCTTTTTTAAGACCACCAACAAAATTTTAGGAGAGTATGTGCAGCATAGTGGTTAAGTGCTATGGCTGCTAACCAAAAGGTCAGCAGTTCAAATCCACCAGGTGCTCCTTGGAAACTCTATGGGGCAACTCTACTCTGTCCTATAGGGTCGCTATGAGTTGGAATCAACTCAATGGCAACGAGTTTGTTTGTTTGTTTTGGTTATGTGCCCTTGGCAGGAAAATTATGAAAGTCTTATACAAATACACAAGATGTACCATATGATCACGGATTCTCCCAGAAAATCATTACTTGTCTCTTGACCGTCTCAGCTAAGACACCTCACATTATTTGCACATTTTGAGAAAAAGGTAGGGTCAGATTAATACCTGTAAAGATGGGTAAACATCTCTAGGCCTTTCTTTGCATTGCAACTTTCTTTTAGAATACAAAGTGTTTTCACCGAGACTCTCACTTCTGCTTAAAATATCCTATGAGATCAATAAAGGCAACTGATACTTCACCTTTTGATGGGGAAACTGAAACACAAGAATGGTGAAAATGACTTTCACTGGGTACAGTCTATTTTAATATGGCTTACTTGTTCTAAACTCAAAGTACAAGTCAGATGTGGACATGCATTAATGCAAAAAATGCCATAGTGCTATTTGTGAATTTAGGGATTGCCAAAATTTTCAGCTCAATCCCATGAGAATACCAATGGTCTTTTCTAATTCAGTCTCTTAGAATTTAGCGACTACTGGGCCTTAACATATATGTAAGACACTATATACAACCAAAGTTCCCACACAGTTCAGTCATGATTTGTATCATATTGTAGCACCTGCAATGGAGAAAGTAAAGACATGTACAAAGACAGAATTGCAGAGCTATTATAAACAGAAAAATATTTTCTATTTTAAATATATTTCAACTCTCTTGATAATTATTTAAAATAAGAAAACATTAAATAACAGCTGGGTAGCAGAATAATAGTCTGAAAGTTCAGTTTGAAGAGCACTACAGTAGATGATCTTTAGGGTCAATTTTGATTTTAAAAACCTGTGACTCACAAAGCATAACTTGATCTGGTTTGCTAAAACAATGACAATGGATTTTAATTCGTAAGAATGGTCTGTAAGGGAGGAACATTTGCAATTTTAGTTTTAAAGTCCAGATGATGGTTTAAATTTGAGATAAGTTTTCTTTTCCCTTCTGAATAACAATCAGAAAAAAATATATAGCATTAGAAATACTTACTCCTTCTCAAACTATTGAAGAGAAAGAAAGATGACATTTTAAGTCATAAAACATTAACAATGACTACAAATAGGAAAGGAGCCCTGATGGCACAGTGGTTAAAAGCTCAGCTGCTAACCAAAAGGTTGGCAGTTCAAATCCATGAGCTGCTTCTCGAAAACCCTATGAAGCAGTTCTACTCTGTCTTATAAAGGTCAGTAAGAGTCGAAATTGACAATAGGTTTTTTTGGTATAAGCAGGAGAAAATTATTAAGTCAGTCAAGAAAAGTGAAGCTTCTAAATAAATTACATTTCTACCTTTCTGTTCCATGCCAGAGGGTAAAAATTCCATTAATTAGAAGAATGGCAATAAGATACTGCTAATTGGCAAATCCAAAACTTCTAACCATTGTCTCCACAAGAAAACGGGCAAAATACAAATCAATAACACTTTTTATAGATAGCATGGAGAGCTGGGAGAAAGCTCTAAATATGTGGAGGCCTGGGTCTAATCCAGGCTCTGCCAATAGATAATGACACGACCTTAGGGGAATCACATAACATTTCTGGATACCCTTTTTATTTTTCCACAAAATGAGCCAGTTGGACTAGATAATGCCTAAGGGTCGCTTTTTGAGAAATTATGTTATGATTCTGTTACTCAAACTGTATTTAAAAAATAAAAATTGGATACATATATTCTCAAAGAATTTTGGTACTATGTTACTATTTACATGAATTTTAAATGTAAAATACTAGAAAACTTTATCTTCAGTAGTCTTTAGAATATCTATATTGAATTGTCTCACCCTCACTGATCTTGAATTCAAACACTCAATATACTCTATTTTGCCTGTTTAGTTTAGTGTCAACACTTAATTGGGCATTTTAAAACTCTAAGGCCAAGTTTCTTCTCCTTTATCTCCCACGTGCAAATAATTTAATCCTCACGATTTTCTTAAAATATATCAAATCTATATCCTCCCTTTCCATTCTTATCTCTATCAGAATCCATATTCTTAATCTCACTCTCAAATTACTGCATTTTGCAATGACTTCCTCCATCTCTTGTTACTTTTCTAAACCTTATCTAAAAAATAGCACTGCTAAAAACATGAATTCATCTTGCTACTCACCTGCTTCGATTGCTCCCCAGTAGTTGTAGGATAACATGCAATCTTTATCTTAGATTTAGGGTTTTACAAAATTTGGCCACACCCTTCTTTTCCATCTTCTCTCTATTTGCCAACATGAACTCTTTTCAGGGTAGGGCAGCTTCTCCTCTGCCACCCCACCCTCTGACCTCTGCGCCATCCCTGCCCTAAGAGCTAACATTCTTATTTCACTCCATCTCATGCTGTTTCCCCTCTACTTCTCTCCACTAGAATGTCATTCCTTATTATCTATCCAAATTCTTCCTATTCTTCAAGGTCCAGGCCACACCCTGTCACCTTCCCTTATGAAGTCCCCTCTGTTTCAGTCCAGACTGACCTTGCCATTACTTGAACTTCCAAAGTTCTTCATTGTAGCACTTACTTGGGCATATGTGTAAATCTGATTGGTGGTATAAAATTAAGATGTGTAAGATTTTCTGATTCTCTTTGAGTCACCCTGTGAAAACCTTTTACTACTCTAGGTCCATACTTACTTTTACAAATGCTTTTCTGCACTCGTTGGGATGGTCTCTCCCACATAACTTCATGGTTTGTTTTCAGGTTTTTACTCAAAAAAAAATTCTTCTCATGAGGCCTTCCTTGACAACTCCATCTTCTATTTCTACCTTGTTATGCCCCCAGTTTTCTTTTCTTGCTTAATTTTTTTATGCTTAGCACTTTTGGGAATTTAATATATTACAAAGTTTTATTTATTTATCTTGTTTACGGCAGTCAGTCTAGATTCTAAGCTCTGTAAGAACAGAGATTTTTGTCTGTTTTGCTCATGAGTGCATTCCCAGCTCTTAGAATAGTGTTCAGTATTTGATAAGTACCCAATAAATATATTTTTACTGAGTTCACTATTTAAAAAAATGGATAGTAACATGAATAATAGTGTTAAATAACAATAATAGTAATGATAATTAAAAAAAATACTAATATAAAATTGGAAACTTACTATGTGCCAGACTCTAATCTATAAGAAAATCTCATCATTATCATCCATTATTACCTGTTTTCCTCCTTGCCAAATAAAACGAAGATTAAGTGATTTTTCTCATAAACACTGCTGGTAAATATTACTGAAAATAAGGTCCTAGGCTTATTTCCTACTGGAAATAATTCCTCAGTTTATCCAATTGTAAAAATCTCAATACAAAATAAGATTCCTTTTGGATAAGAGGTAATAACTTCTGAGGGACTTAACTTGTAAAATCTTCTTTCTTACACAAAAAAAAAAAAACTAATATTTTCATGCCTTGTCCTCTTCTCTTGTTAGTGATTTATCTTAAACTTTTTCCTAAACTTTCATATTTCCTTGCTTACCCACCCTTCACCTCCAAGAAGAAAAAAATCTCTGACTAATGTAATGACCACTAACGAGATAAAAATTCCATCTTAGAAATGCTTTCTTAGTTCTCACGTAAAAGACAAGTACAGAATGAGTGGCCACAGTCCTCACAGTGCAAGGTAAAACATTCATCAAGGGAGGAAGGGAAAAGTAAAGAATGCTTTATTCATAATTACCTAAGATTTTCCAGCAAGAGAGGGGAAAGAGGAAGTCTATTTTCAGTGACAATGATTACTCTAAAAACATTAACATGCAAGGGGAAAATTTTCATTCTGAGAGTCACTACTGTGCTGAGCTCTCTTTCTCTCATAGTGACTTCAAATTCCCAGCTCAGAGAGGTAATCTAGGCAGAGGCACTTGCCGTATGACTTGAAAATGGCAACATCCAGGAATCATGGGAGTTTAATTGAGGACACACTGGAAAGAATTTCCCAGCACTGGGTCAGTCTCTAAGAAGTATCAGGTGGCAGAGTGGATACTTATATCCTCAGGCTTCTGGAGTGATGGCAGAGATTATTGCTACACAGGCTTTTTAGAAGATCTGTTATGCTGAATGCACAAACAAGAAATAGTGAATCTGAAGCTAAACTACCTGCTAAAAGTTACAGAAGAAAGAAAATTCCAAATTCTTCCTTTCCTCTGCCCAACCTCCATTTTCTTTCCCATAATATCTCTACGGTTTTAATTGGCTTATGGTACAAACACAGGTAAGATAGTAAATTTGTTCTAGTCTTCATCATAAATATTTTGGAATAAAAAAACAGTTCTCTACTTTTGTGCATCCCCATAAACTATAACGGTCTGATAAATAACCCTTAGGTTGTTACACTCACTAGCAGGTCAATGGCATTTAGAACAAATTAGAAGTCGGGTTTGGGAGGTGAGACAGAGAACAGGAAGGAATAAACAAGAATTATCCCATAACTTGGAAACTTTATTAAGACCAACTATAAGAAAATGATTTAAAAAAAAAAAGAATTTGGTATATCCTTTCTGTGTCTTTATTTATATTTTCAGAAAATTGTGTAAAGAATGACAAAGGCACTCCTAAAGCATGCGTTTCATGCTTTAGGTCTCAGCTACTTCCACGGGGCCAAACTGTCGTGAGGCCTGGCTATATAGGCCTGGTGGGTACTCACTTTTCAGACCTGTGAAGAGCCACAAATACCAAATTTTTGGTCCTTAGCAAGATGGAGACAGAAGTGGCCATGTTGTTGTTGTTATTAGGTGTGCTGAGTTAGTTCCAACTCATAGCAACCCTACAGAACAGAGTAGAACTGCCCAACAGGGTTTCCAAGGAGTGGCTGGTAGATTCAAACTGCCGGCCTTTTTGTTGGCAGCTGTAGCTCTTAACCACTGTGCCACTAGGTCTCCATAAGTGAGGTAAAAATAGAGGAGAGCAATGTTGTGACAAGTGGTTATAGATATATTTCTCCATGCAGGTAGCTATATTTGAATAGTTCTTACCTCTCTTTTTAAAATGCATAGACATGGAGAATATGATAAAAATTGTCCCTTTCCCCAGAAAAATGTACATATACATACAACTGAGTACATGATTTTAGGGGATTCACAGATCTTAAAAGCCAAGTGTCCCAGGTATAGATAAAGGTATTTGAGAGAGTACTGAGTAACTTAGACTTGAAGGATGGAAAAGAAGTCAAATGTTAAATTGGGAGTAAATTTATACTCCTCACAAACGAGCCAAGCTTTTGTAAACTTCTCATGCCTGTGTCTTACCAGCAGCTCTATCCCTCACTGCTCCTTCTGGATCATGGCCTGTTGGCTGCTGCTGAGCCCATCTCCTGCTTCCAAGTGTGGCAGCTCAACAAGAAGAAGGGCAAGTAGACAATCTTGAGAGGGTCTGCTGCTGAATGTTTGCTAACCTGGAAAAGACACAGAGTTCGAATATTTTTAAGTTAGCAAAAGGAACAAGGCTTACGCATCTGGTATGAAAGCTATTATTCAGAAAGCTATTACGGGTAAGCTCTTTTGTTAGCTATTAAACAATTTAGGGTTAGAGAATCTTCCTCAAAGCACTGACACTTCCAAATGTACCATAATAACATTGTCTGATATTTGTAGAGCACTTTGCAATGCACAAAGCATCTTTACCCACACCAGTGCTCTCTCCATCTTGATTGTGACAATCAATCAGGCTGGGAAACACTGGCTTATATTACTTCATCTGTTGAATCCAATGGTTCCCAACCTTGGTTGTAACAGTATTATCCAGGTGTGAAGATTGAACATCACCCTCAGAGATCCTGATTTGCTGGGCTAAGATGAAGCCTAAGCATTAGCATTTTTACTTATTCCCCAGGTGATTCTAAGGTACAGCCAGGATTGGGAATCATTAGTTTAAAGCCTTTGTGCTTGTTGAGATTTAGCACTAACAACACATAAGTATCAGTTGCTGTCGAGTCAATTCCAATTCACAGTGACCCCATATGTGTCAAAGTAGAACTTGCTTCATAGAGTTTTCAATGGGTGATTCTTGGGAAGTAGATTTCCAGGTCTTTCTTCTGAGGTACCTGTGGGTAGACTTGAACCTCCAGCCTTTTGGTTGGCAGTAGAGTGGGTTAACCGTGTGCACCAATCAGGGACTCCAACTTATTAATGGTAAATATTCAGTATACGCAATGTCAAGGTGGTGCTGAAGTCCTATGGAAAAGGTAAAGCAGCGTAACGTATGTTCCTTTTGCTTGGGGGCTTTAATTTAGCTGGAGAGATTGGAGATACACTTTCAAAAAGATTGACTAATAAGACATACTTTAAGATATAATCTAAATAAGGCTTCATTGGACAAAGATGTAGAGAAAACCTTGGGGCTACAAAAGGTAGAGATGACCATGAGCTGAAACAAGGGAGAAAGCTTAAAGCATGAGGAACATCTTCTGATGAGTTTTAAGGACTTGGTGAAATCCAGAGAAAGACAGAAGAACAGGCACAGCACTGTTTTCAGGCAAAGATAAGGTGGCAGGAATATGCATAGCAAATTGCGGGAAACAAAAAAGCCCTTTCTGCCTGAAGCATTTCTACCAAGGAGCATTAAAAATTGGAAAGGCAGATTTGAGCCAGAATGTAGAGAGTGCTGGTAAAGGGTTAAAGGAGCTGGGGCTGTACCTGGAATGGTATTGGGAGCTGTTAAAGGCACACATGCCAAAGGAAGAGCAGTAACATTTACTGGGTATTTAGAAAATGCCAACGAGCCCTGGGGGCACAGTGGTTAAAAGTGCTTGGCTGCTACCCAAAAGATTGGTGGTTCGAACCTACCAGCTGCTCCACAGGAGAAAGATGTGGCAGTCTGCTTCTGTAAAGATTGAACTCATTGCTGTCAAGTCGACTGTGACTCATAGGGAGCCTACAGGACAAGGTAGGACTGCCCCACAGTGTTCCCAAGGAGCAGCAGGTGAATTTGAACTATGGACGTTTTTGGTTAGCAGCCAAGCTTTTAACCACTGTGCCACCAAGGCCCCTCTGTAAAGATTACAGCCTTGGAAACCCTATGAGGCAGTTCTACTCTGTCTTATAGGGTGGTTAACAGTTGGAAGCGACTCGATGGCAATGGACATCTGGCTAGTAAATGCTAGAAACTATGCTAGACACAGAGCCTGGTGGCACAGTGGTTAAAAGCTTGGCTGCTAACCAAAAGGTTGGCAGTTTGAATCTCCCAGCCTGCTCCGTGGTAATCCTATGGGGCAGTTCTGCTCTGTCCTACAGGGTTGCTATGAGTCGCAATCGACTTGATGGCAACCTTTTTTTTTTTTTTTTTTTTAATGCTAAATGCACTATATATGTTATATCATTTAATAGTCACAAAAATCTGGTGAGGTAGGTAATACTATCCCTATTTTACAAATCAAGAAGGGAAGTCACTTAACTTTCCGAGAGTCTCATAGCTAGAAATAGTTAACTGAGACTGGGACATGCTGTTTCTTTAGAAGCATGGCAGCATAAATGTCAGGTTTTAAGATTTAGGGATTTTTTTTTTTAATTGAGATATAATTCGGAACATAAAATTCACCCCGTTGGTTTTTCCTATATTTAAAGGTTGTGTCACCATAACTGCTATGTAATTCCAGAACATTTTCATCCCCTCAGATGAAATCCAGTAATCATTAACATTTAGTCCCCATTCCTGCCCTCCCCTGGCCCTTGAAAACTGACTTTTTGTCTTTATAGATTTCCCATTCTGAACATTTAATATAAATGGAATTATACAATATCTGGCCTTCTGTGTCTGGCTTCTTTCACTCAGCATCATGTTTTTAAGATTCACTGATGTTGTAACATGTATGAGTACATCATTGTTTTTTATTCCATTGTATAAATAGACCACATTTTCTTTATCCACTCATCGGTTGATGGGCATTCGGACTGTTTCTACATCTTGCTTATTATGAATACTGCTACTACGAGGACATTTTTGTGTGGACATCTGTTTTCAGTTATCTTGGATATACACCTAGGAGTAGAACTTCTAGGTCACATGGTAACTCTATGTTTAATATTTTGAGGAACTGCCAAATTGTTTTCCAGAGTGACTACACCATTTACATTCCTATCAGCAATGTATGAGTTTCAATTTCTCTACATCCTCAACAACATTTGTTATTATTGTCTGTTGTTTTGATTATAGGTATCTTAGTAGATGTGAAGTGGTAGATGATTTAAATTTTATAAATTATCCTATACAAGATATTGGCTTATTGCAGTACTTCAGGTGTAAAATGATAAGAGTCTGAGCAAAAAAATGGCAGAGAAAACACAAATAAAATCATCAAGTGGAGAAACATTACTGATTAAGAAGTGAACAGAATTCAGTAACATCCTACATGTAGAGAGGAAGAAGAAACAGTGATGAGAATGGCTGCCTGGACGAAGGATGGTATTAATGAGAAAAAGATAATTCCAGAAAGAAATCTGAAATGGCTAAATAAATTCTTGACATAATGTATTTGAGGAAATCTACGTATTCAAATAATCATCAGGCAGGTGAATATCTGGCACAGAAGTTCAGGAGGTCCGGGCCGGAGATACTGAATATCTCACTTTTTTAGAAATGATCGAATAACTATTGCTAAGATTAGAAGAGGGGCATTCCCTGAATATGCTTAGACTCCTAAGGCTGGATTTAGCAACTCATTGGGTCAAACACTGAGGAAGACAGAGCAGATTTTTCCTTTTCTGTTTAAGACAGTAAATCAAACCTTGAACAGTAAAAACAATATATTCATTAAACTTGAATCAGAACACTAGTGGTAATTCCCTTGGGTTGGTATCAGATTTTTATCTCTACTTCAGGATATGCAGACCAGCGGCATCCTTGGCTCATAGAATAGTGCAAGCAGACTTGTGGGACTGCCCCCTAAGGGCTGGCGCAATACTGGGAGTCCTAGAGGACTGAGTGTCACTACAAGCTGTTATCTGGTTGGCTGGAAACCAAGCTGGCAAACCATCAAGGAGAAACATGAAGTTCCAGTTTTCTATGTGTAAAACTGGCCCTTAGTAAAAAAGAGGCTAGCCCAAACAAATACAATATATACCCTTGAGAGACCATAGTCTTTTGTTATAGAAACAGCGCCTCAAAGGTCAATTAGCCTGGCTTTGTTCAGCTTTGTAAAGTCTTCAATATGGTAACGTTCAAGGATGAACACAATGATGACTAACGTGCTTGGGTGGTTTGGAAAGAGAAGCTTAATGACACTACTTAGGATGCTCAAGTAAATATTCTCAAAGAAAATGCAAAACATTGTCAGTCAGCTTACACGCTGAGCTCTCCCCTTCTGATATATTAAATGTTAAAAAAAAATCACATAGAAATCAAAACAGACTAAACACATGAAACGTAACTGGTGAAGTCAGAGCCATGGTGAGAAAAAAAGAAATTTAAGAATGAAAGCCTATGTATGAGTACACTTCCAATGCTCTCACTCCCACACACGTCTACATTTTTAATTGAATGAATAAACTTCATAGTCAAAGTAGATTTCTTTCTGAGAATAATGTGATTCTTAGACAGATTTCTTTTAGTTTCCCTAAATAAAAGCCTATTCGAGTATCTTTTGTCTTTATCAACTAGTCAGTGTTCTAAAAACTAATGATATCTACTTTCTGCAATATTTTCCAGATGTAGATGAGCAAACAACAATAACAACAGAAATAGCTAAAATGTATTGAATGGATAGTAAGTCATTTCATCTTCACAATACCATCAGCTGTGTACCTTCTTGTACACCTAGTAGGTGGCTGGGCGGTCAGAACCTATGTTCTGAGCCACCATCACGACCTTCTTTGGTTCATAGGATATGCAATGAGGAAAACATTTCATTTTGGTGAAAGGTAAATCATGCTGTACTTCAAACCCTAGAAGCTGACATTTTTCTCTCTCTCAAAAAAATAATCTCTTCTCTACGAATCACTCACTCTGTCTATTAACATGTATATACCAACAAAGCCATATACTTCATATAGGAATCTTTCTCTTTGGGCTTAAGTTCATTCTCCTTTCAATGGATGGATCCATCATCAATCAGAAGTTATCAAATACTTCCATTACAAAGAGGGAACTACATTTATCCTCCTGGATTTAGTCCTTCCTTTCCCCTTTGTGCTACTAGTCCACCCTTGCTGCTTTAAAGCTTACCAGCAATAGGTGTTTCCTTCCTGTTTTAATGCTGCCTAGGCTGCTTCCCCTCTTGATGCAATCCTCCTCCAGGTCTAAATGGGGTCAGAATGGAGTTCATTGAACAGCAGGTTACTGACCTAAGCAAGATATAACCACAAAATAGTTCTTCTCCCCCTATACACAACACACACACCTTTCTTTGAGTAAATGATCCCAACTGTATGATATGCAAACGGAAGTGCTATTTCAGAGTATCAGCTACTTGGCAGCAATGGCTGTCCTACTAATGCTTAAAAAAAAAATCATTACCCAGTTGTTAAAGCTCTAAGAAGAAAACTAGAGAAAGAGTTTGTGTATATTTACTCCCTGGAGCCCTGGTGGCATAATGGTAAAGAGCTGGCTGCTAACCAGGCACTCCTTGGAAACCCTGTGGAGCAGTTCTACTCTGTCCTATAGGGTCACTTTGAGTCACAATTGACTCGATGGCAACATTTTTTTTTTTGGCACTCCTAACATGGACCAAGTGGTGACTCCCAGGAAGAATTCAATAAGCATTTACAGAACAAATTCCACTAAGTAACAAACAAATATACACCCCATAAGGTTATTCCTAATCATTAATCTTTATGGAAATAAAATTGCCAAACAAAGCTGAGATATTAAGTCGCAGTTATAAACCATGTGACATAGTATTGCCAATGCACAGAGAATTTTAAGAACCCAACACAGGACTGCAGAGGTATGGGTATAAATTCCCTTGACATTGTATGAAGATTATCAGATCAATTTATATTACTCTTACAAACAAAAAAGAAAAAACTGAAGTATTAAATATTTTTATAAAACAAGATGAAAAATCCACATTAGAAGAAAACACTGAGTAATACATCAAGTCGAAAAAGCATATACAAATTCTCTGCATCTGAAACACTTAAATATTTCTTTGACACTTTTGATACTTGGCCTCTTTGGTCAGAGACTGGGCTAGCGTAAACCAATGGAGGATATCCCCAAAATCTTAATCTGGAAAGCCAGGGAGGATACGGTTTATTTTTCACCCCCTAAAATAGAAAATATAATTCTCTACAACAGAATCGCCATTTCAACTTCCAGGCATTATGGAGACCTCCTCTGGAAATTCTATAGAGTGGAGTGAAAGAAAAGGGTAAAGGGTAGAAAAGGGGTAAAGAAAGAGAGGGTGTTCATTGACTTCAATGGTTCATCTGTCATTTCCATTTCCTCCAGAGAACTTTAAGCTTTGGCATTTGTATTTATACAGTTAACTGTGGGACAGTAATTCCAGTGGGAGCTTAGTTTTGACCTTAACCCCATAATAAATTTCTCTCCCATAACTCCATAAACAAACTGAAGTGGGCTGGCAGAAGGGATCATCATACCACCACCTGTTGCCAGCAAGTCGATTCTGACTCATGGTGTCCCCATCCATGCACATCAGAATAGAACTATGCTCCACTGTGTTTTCTTTTTTTTTTTTTTCAATTGTGCTTTAGGTAAAAGTTTACAGCTCAAGTTAATTTCTCATACAAAAATTTGCACACATATTGTTATGTCACCCTAGCTGCAATCCCTAAATGTGACAGCACACTCCCCCTTTCCACTCCATGTTTCCCAAGTCCAGTCAACCAGTTCCTGTCCCTTTCTGCCTTCTCATCCCGCTTCTGGATAGGAGCTGCCCATTTACTCTCGTGTACCTACTTGAACTAAGCAGCACACTCTTCACAAGTATCATTTTATGTCTTATAGTCCAGTCTAATCTTTGCCTGAGGAGTTGGTTTCAGAAATGGTTTTAGTTCTGTGTTAACAAAAAGTCTGGGGGCCATGTCTTCTGGGGTTCCTCTAGTCTCAAGCAGACCATTAAGTCTGGTCTTTTTACGTGAATTTGAGTTCTGCACCCTACTTTTCTCCTGCTCCATCAGGGACTCTCTGTGGTATTCCCTGTCAGGGCAGTCATTGGTGGTAGCCAGGCACCATCTAGTTTTTCTGGTCTCAGGCTGATGGAGTCTCTGGTTTATGTGGCCCTTTTGTCTCTTGGGCTAATATTTTCCTTGTATCTTTGGTGTTCTTCATGCTCCTTGGCTCCAGGTGGGTTGGGAGCAATTAATGCATTTTAGATGGCCACTCGCAAGGTTTTAAGACCCCAGATGCCACTCACCAAAGTGGGATGCAGAACATTTTCTTAATCAACTTTGTTATGCCAGTTGACCTAGATGTCCCCTGAAACCATGGTCCCCAGACCCCCGCCCCTCCTACTCTGTCCCTTGAGGTGTTTGGTTGTATTCAGGAAACTTCTTAGCTTTTGGTTTAGTCCAGTTGGGCTGACTTCCCCTGTATTCCGTGTGTCCTTCCCTTCATCTAAGATAATTCTTGTTTAATACCTATCTAGGAAACCCTGGTAGCATAGCAGTTAAATGCTATGGCTGCTAACCAAAAGGTCAGCAGTTCAAATCCACCAAGCACTCCTTGGAAACTCTATAGGGCAGTTCTACTCTGTCCTATAGGGTTGCTCTGAGTCAGAATCCACTCATGGCAATGGGTTTGGGTTGGTTTTTGATCTAGTTAGTGAATTCCCCCTCCCTCCCTCCCTCCCCACCCTCGTAACCATGAAAGAATGTTTTCTTCTGTGTTTAAACCTTTTCCTGAGTTCTCATAATAGTGGTCTCATTCAATATTTGTCCTTTTGCAACTAATTTCATTCAGCATAATGCCTTTCAGATTTATCCATGTTGTGAGATATTTCACAGATTCATTATTGTTCTTTATCCATTGTATGAATACACCATAATTTGTTTATCCATTGATCTGTTGATGGGCACCTAGGTTGTTTCCATCTTTTTGCTACTGTGAACAGTGCTGCAATGAACATGGGTGTGCATATATCTATTTGTGTGATGGCTCTTATTTTTTGAGGATATATTCCAAAGAGTGGGGTTGTGGGATCAAATGGTATTTGTATTTCTAGCTTTTTAAAGAAGCACCAAATTGATTTCCAAAGCGGTTGTACCATTTTACCTTCCCACCAGCAGTGTATAAGTGTTCCAGTTTCTCCACAACCTCTCTGACATTTATTATTTTGTGTTTTTTGGATTAATGCTAGCCTGCTTGGGGTAGTTTTGATTTGCATTTCTCTAACGGTTAAGGATTGTGAGCATTTCCTCATGTATCTGTTAGCCACCTGAATGTTTTCTTTGGTGAAGTGCCTGTTCATAATACTTTGCCCATTTTTTAATTGGGTTGTCTTTTTGTTGTTGAGGTTTTGAAGTATCTTGTAGATTTGGGAGATTAGATGCTGATTGGATATGTCATAGCCAAAATTTTTTCCCAATCTGTAGGGTGACTTTTTCCTCTTTTGGTCAAGTCTTTTGATGAGCATTAAGTGTTTGATTTTTAGGAGCTCCCAGTTATCTAGTTTCTTTTCTGGTATTTGTGCAGTTTGTTATGTTTTGTATTCTGTTTATGCCATGTATTAGGGCTTCTAGCATTGTCCCTATATTTTCTTCTATGATCTTTATCATTTTAGATTTTATATTTAGGTCTTCGATCCATTTTGAGTTAGTTTTTGTACATGGTGTGAGATATGGGTTTTGTTTCCTTTTTTTGCAGATGGTGATCCCGTTATGCCAGTCCATAGGCTTGTCAATGGCTGATTTTTTGGAAGTAGATAGCCAGACCTTTCTTCTGAGGCACCTCTGGGCAAACGTAAACCTCCAACCTTTTGGTTCACAGATGAGTGTGTTAACTACTTGCACCACCAAAATATAAATCAAACTGAAGTTCTGACTTCAAGACTCCTTAACTTCATGATCTTCAGTCAATCACTTAAGAAAACTGAGGGCTAGAGAAGTGTGTAAAGCATTGAATTGAATTATGTCTGTTTCAATCTAGCTTTAAAGCTTTATGACTCTATGGCTTAGACACTGTCTAATTTGACATAGGTAAAAAAATACATATATTAAGAAAAAAAGGCACTGTGCAAATGTATAGAGCATACAAGCATGGGCAGAATTATTTTGGCAGAATTATCCCAATTTAAATACACATATATTAAAACTTTACAATGACTAGTCTTTTAAATTGCAATATATAACTGTATTTGATAGTCACAATACTTAATTATTGATTCCAAAGACATTTTTTAAAAGTATGTTCTATTTAGATTTCCTGATTTCATATTATAAAGTAACATAATGGATTCTTCAGTGTAATGAGGCATGGTTTATTTAGACTGAATTGCTAATTATATTCATTTATAACAGCCATAGCTT
Organism: Elephas maximus indicus; assembly: GCF_024166365.1. NCBI lineage: Eukaryota > Metazoa > Chordata > Mammalia > Proboscidea > Elephantidae > Elephas > Elephas maximus. The sequence continues at coordinate 46,658,859 of NC_064823.1, forward strand.
GAGGATCAATAAACTGATAGACTAAATGCTTTTTTAAAACTGTCTGAAATCTATAGCGTTAACATAGATCTTAAAAATTCAGTTCATTTTCCTACTTTTTTAGGAAAGTATATGTCTTAGTCATCTAGAAATACCACAAGTGGATGGCTTCAACAAAGAGAAATTTATTTCCACACAGTAAAGGAGGCTAGAGTCCAAATTCAAGGTGTCAGCTCCAGGGGATAGCTTTCTTTCTTGGTCAGCTCTGGAAGAAGGTCCTTGACCTCAATCTTCGTCTGGTTGATGAGCTTCTCAAGCGAAGCAGGGACCCTGGGTCCAAAGAGGCACTCTACTCCTGGTGCTGCTGTCTTGGTGGTATGAGGTCCCCCTGTCTCTCTGCTAGCTTCTCTCTTTTATATCTCAAGAGATTGCCTCAAAACACAATCCAATCTTGTAGACTGAGTCCTGCCTCACCAACACAACTGCCGCCCATCCTCCCTCATTAACATCATAGAGGCAGGATTTACAATATACAAGAAAATTACACAATACCAGGAATCATGGCCCAGCCAAACTGATACATCCATTTTTGGGGGAACATAATTCAATCCATGACAGTATGTAAGTTCAAATTGACCTCGCCATCATACTTTCTTAAAAACAGACGGGAAGCAAAATGATGAAATTTTAAATTATTTATTATATATTATAAATTCTTCATAGCCCAGAGAATATACCCGTGCAAGGGTATCCTAAGTTATATGAGCTATATGACCTAAGGCTTAAAGTCATTACTATCATCAATACAAACATCAAAGGATCAATGAGAAAAATTTCAGTGTTTGATGAGATGGCAAAATGCATATAAAATAGAACTGTTACTCTACTATAAAACTGCTGACATTTGATTTGTCACCATTTTAAAATGCAGCCCTACTTCAGTAACAACACTGCCTACATTTTTTATTCTAAACATTTAAACAAGGAAATTTCATCAAATCTTATTTCCCTTAAAAAGGCAAAGAAGTCAGAGTGAAAAACTCCAAAAATTGCTCAAACATTCTCATTTTACCTAGTTCATTAAAAAGGAATGTTTAAACTAGACTAAACCAAAAACTAAGAAGTTTCCTGAACACACTCGAACACCCTGAGGGACAGAGTAGCTGGGACGGGGGTCTGGGGACCATGGTTTCAGGGAACATTTAGGGCAAGAATAAAAATTTCTTTTAAGAAGAGAAAAAAAGGAACGTTTACACTGAATAATTTCAAAACACAGAGAAAAACTCTTGAATTATGTTTACCGGGATTGTTTAAAACATTTATGCATTTTGCAAAACTGAAAGTGTCATTAACATGGCATAAAGTACTTCTATAAGAAAGCATTCTTAAAAACAGTTTAACAAACATCAAGTTAAAGACAAATAAATAATGATTCTCTTGCCATATACAGGGATGATAATCAAAATATTTAACCTTGGTATAGTCACAGTGTTGGAGGAGGGTCCCAGAGGCCTCCTACAGTGCCAGGTATTATTTTAGTTGCAGGACTGTAGGGGATATCCAGGGAGTCACGAGGAAGGAGCAGTGGTACCTTAGGGTGGCAGAATTCACGAGCTACCTTGGAAGTCTTTCAGTAACCACCAGCACAGTCACACTCATGTGCACCTGCTGCATAACAGCTCTGGCTGTATGTTTGATTCTTAAATAAGAAATTTAAAAAAAGGTATTAAACAACTGTGGACAGTCTTTGCAAATTTACCACTTGTTACTGGAAAGTATGTAATATTTAACTTTGACAGTAACTAGAAAGCAACATGATGGGGGAAATTTGGTAGAAGAAATACAAATTTAAAGATAGAAAAATTTTAATATTTTCAAAATTATATGTTTTTACAAGATTATCAAATCATATAAAAATTAAAATATTAGGCTAAACTTCATATAATGCCCAGGACAAAATATATATATATATATATATCCCTAAGAAGACATTTAATATAAAAAGCTGTAAATTCTATCACAGTTAAGACTCAATAATCTTATATAAATGAGTAATACAAATTAATATTTTTATACCAAAATTTTGGCACATATTATGAAAAGGTAATTATCATTTTCATAAGTTAAAATTTTATATATTAAATTCCCTGGAAATCAGCACAAGTACCTGTGGGGCAGTTGTACTCTGTCCTATAGGGTCACCATGATTCAGAATCCATTCAATAGCAAGGTTTTTTGGGCTTTTTTGCCTGTGGCTATAATCCCATTGGAAACCCTGGTGGTGTAGTGGTTAAGTGCTACAGCTGTTAACCAAGAGGTCTGCAGTTTGAATCTACCAGGTGCTCCTCGGAAACTCTATGGGGCAGTTCTACTCTGTCCTATAGTGTTACACTATGAGTTGGAATCGCATTGAGTGGGAATCGACTCATGGCAACACGTTTTGGTTTATAATCCCATTTGGGAATAAATTTTATGTTATGTTAATGAGGCAAGATTAGTGTAGGGTGTGTCTTAAATTAATCTCTCACAAGAGATAAAAACAACAGACTAGGCAGAGATTGGGGAAGGGACACATCAAGCCACCTGAAGATCCCCTAGGAGCAGAAGCTCAGAAGAGACAAGGACCTTCCTCCAGAGCCAACAGAGAGAAGAAGCCATCCCCTAGAGTTGGCACCCTGAATTTAAACTTTTAGCCCCCTAAACTGTGAGCAAATAAGTTGGTTTGTTAAAGACATCCACTTGTGGTATTTCTGTTATAGCAGCACTAGATAACCAAGACAGTGCCATTTTACAGAAATTTAGGGAGACGGTATATGCAGAACTGCACATTAAAAAAAATGTTTTAAATCATTTTTTATTTGCCATCTCTTCTAGGTGGGATATACACATCTGAAGAGAACAGGCATTTGTCACTGTTGATTGTCCTCTTGTTGGAAGGGATTAAAGTCACCTAGCAACCTCGGTGTTGTAGAAACCAAAATAAAAAAAGTGCTGGCTGTCTACTACCAGATATTCTAAAATGTAAGAGTGCAAAGAAATGGGGAAAAGTGCTATCTGTGCTTTGATATACATTACTTATAACACGAAAAAGCAGATATAATTAAGAAATTCCCGAAAAAGAAAACTATTCTAAAACTATATAATTCTGATTTTGTTTACAAATCACCATCACCATCACCACCACCATAGCTACACATACAAATGCATGCACATATACACCAAAAATATAAAATAACAAAAGACTTGGCCAAAGAGTATATATAGATCATTGCTTGTGGGTGCTGGAAACTTTAAGGGTTTTAAAATATGCTAGGTATAAATATAAATTTTAAAATACGCTAGGTATAAATATAAATATGAATATAAAATATAAATGAGCATAATAAACCAAAAAAACCAAACCCAGTGCCGTCAAGTTGATTCTGACTCATAGCGACCCTATAGGACAGAGCAGAACTACCCCATAGAGTTTCCAAGGAGCGCCTGGTGGATTCGAACCGCCAACCCTTTGGTTGGCAGCTGTAGCACTTAACCACTACACCACCAGGGTTTCCAATGAGCATAATAGTAATGATTTATACAATCATAAACTTTACCTTAAAACTGGCTATAGAGGGAAACAAGGAATAAAGATTAAACTAGGACAGGAGGTGGTTAGGGAAAGTAAACTTTAAGTTGAAATAAACATGAGGATTTGAATTATAAAGAATTATAAGGAGGCAGAGCCAAGATGGCAGAGTAGTCAGACACTTCTGGTGAATGCTCTTACAACAAAGACCCAAAAAAACAAGTAAAATAACTATATTTATGACAAGCTAGAAGCCCTAAATATCAAAGGCAAAGTTACAAAATGGACTGAGCAGTAGGGGGAGGGAGAGACAGTTCAGAAGCAGACAGGAGTTGCCAGATCTGAATCACCAGGAACCCTCAGGCTTTGGTGGGCCAGTGGTAGCATCTGGCTGCAATTTCCTCAGGGAGAAACAGCCAATTGCAAAGCGTACTCACACCTCCGGAACCAAAGAAGAATGGCACTCTTGGAAAAAGCTAAGTACTTGCATATATTTTAAGCCCCCAAGCCGGCTTCAGTGGATGTCGATTTCCCTGGGCCTGAGGTAGGTCCTGTTGCATGTCTGGAGCCATTCTCCCAGCCTTGGAGAAGGAATAAATTCACAATTGGGAAAGTCACCAAGACATATTATAATCAAACTTGCCAAAACCAAAGCTAAAAAGAGAATTTTAAGAGCGGCTAGGGATAAACAAAAAGTCACCTACAAAGGAAGTCAATAATAAGCTTGGACTACTTGGCAGCAACTATGCAGGCAAGAATGGGGTGACTTATATAAAGCACTGAAGGAAAAAAAACTGCCAGCCAAGAATCATATATCCAGGAAAACTGTCTCTCAAATATGAAGGTGAAATTAGGACATCTCCAGATAAACAGAAGTTTAGGGAATTTGTAAAAACCAAACCAAAACTACAAGAAATACTAAAGGGAGTTCTCTGCTTAGAAAATCAATAATATCAGATATCAACCCAAGACTATAATACTGAACAGAGCAATCAGATGACAACCCAGATAGGGAAATCACAAAAATAAATCAAGATAAAAAAAAAGCTCAAAACAAGGAAACAGCAATGTCATTATGTAAAAGAAGACAACATTAAAACAAAAAAGAGGGACTAAGAAAGGTAGTCATAGATCTTTCATATGGAGAGGAAGCCAAGGTGATATAAAGAAATAAAAGTTAGGTTTAAACTTAGAAAAACAGGGGTAAGTATTAAGGTAAGCACAAAGGAGACTAACGATCTTATTTATTAAAATAAAATACAAGAAAAAAAAGAGACTCAGCAGAAACAAAGTCAACTACAACGAAAAAGAGGAAAAGAATATATAAACTACTCAGCACAAAAAAATTAAGTGGGAAAAAGAAACTGTCAACAACACACAAAAAAAGACATCAAAATGACAGCACTAAACTAATACCTACCCATAATTACGCTGAATGGATTAAATGCACCAATAAAGAGACAGAGAGTGGCAGAATGGACTAAAAAACACGATCCGTCTATATGCTGCCTACAAGAGACACACCTTAGACTTACAGACACAAACATACTAAAACTCAAAGTATTGGAAAAAAAATATATCAAGCAAACAACAATCAAAAAGGAGTAGGAGTGGCAATATTCATTTCTGACAAAATAGAATTTAAAGTTAAATCCACCACAAAGGATAAGGAAGGACATTATTAATGACTAAAGGGACAATATACCAGGAGGATATAACCATATTAAATATTTATGCACCCAATGACAGGGCTGTAAGATACATAAAACAAACTCAAAGAGCATTAAAAAGTGAGATAGACAGTGCCACAGTTATAATATGAGACTTCAACACACCACTTTTGGTGAAGGACAGGACATCCAGAAAGAACCTGAATAAAGACACATAAGATCTAAATGCCACAATCAACCAACCTGACCTCATAGACCTATACAGAACACTCCACCCAACAGCAGCCAAGTTTACTTTCTTTTCCAACACACATGGAACATTCTCTAGAATAGGCCACATACTAGGTCATAAAGCAAGCCTAGCAGAATCTAAAACATCAAAATATTACAAAGCATCTTCTCTGATCATAATGCCATAAAAGTAGAAATCAGTAACAGAAAAGCAGGGAAAAGAAATCAAACCCATGGAAACTGAACAATACCCTATTCAAAAATGACTGGGTTATTTATTTCTTTATTTTTTAAGACATCAAGCATCCAATAAAGAAATTCAAAGAATCCAATGAGAATGAAAACACTTCCTATCAGAACCTTTGGGACAGAGCAAAAGCAGTGGTCAGAGGCCAATTTTTATCTACAAATACACACATACAAAAAGAAGAAAGCGCCAAAATCAAAGAATTATACCTACAACTTGAACAAATAGAAAGCAACAAAGAAACCCTCAGACACCAGAAGAAAGCAAATAATAAAAATTAGATCAGAATTAAATGAAATACAGAACAGAAAAACAATTGATAAAGAGTTAGCAAAGACCAAAAGCTGGGTCTTTGAAAAAAAATCAACAAAATTGATAAACCACTGGCCAAACTGACAAAAGAAAAACAGGAGAGGAAGCAAATAACCCAAAGAAGAAATGAGATGGGTGCAATGTAATGAACAGACCCAACTGAAATTAAAAGAATCATATCAGATTACTATGAAAAATTGTATTCTAACAAATTTGAAAACCTAGAAGAAATGGAAGAATTCTTAGAAAAGAATTATAAAAGGGCTAATCAATGAGAATGTGAAATATTCTTTGCGATGATGGGATAGGAAGAGGTAAGTAGTAGATGATATATTTATATTTCAGAAAGTAGAGTGTCATGATCTTTTCAGAGCACAGAAAATAAGCTCTGAAATAAACAATAATTTAACTCCTTAGTAAAACAAAGAAACTATATGGCTTAAAAAGAAGAGCTTAGGGGAGGCAGAGCCAAGATGGCACAATAAACAGACGCTTCCAGTGAGCCCTCTTTACAACAAAGACCCGAAAAAACAAATAAAATGAGTGTATTTGTGACACGCTGGGAACCCTGAGCTTCAAAGGGAGGCTTAGAAAATGAACTGAGGGGCAAGGGGAGGAACAGGCCATTCAGAAGCGAAGAGGAGTTACTGGACCTGAATCGCAGGGAGCCCCCAGGCACCATACCCAGAGCAGCGGCGGTGGTGGCGGTGGGCTGGTGCTAGCGATCAGCTGCAGTTTCCTCAGGGAGAAGCAGCCAGCCACACAGCCCACACACATCTCCGGAACCTGAGGAGAACGGCGCTTTCGGCAAAAGCTAAGTACTTGTGTGTATTTTAACACGCCCCGCCCCCCCCAAACAGGCTTCAGCGGCCGAATTCCCTGGGCCAGAAATAGCCACTGTTGAGCACCTAGAGCCATCCTCCTGGCCTTGGGGAAGGAAAAAATTTACATTCAGGGGAAAAGGTAATATGCTAGCTCCACCAAACAGGGGAGCTCAGGAGAGAATCTGCTCCTGTCCAGGCATAAATTGTCTGTGGACTTTGAGCACCTTTCCATTCTGTATGGACCTGTGTGGGCCTATTTTGGGAGAATAGGCCCTTGTTGGCAGACTCCAACCATTTCAGCTGTGTGGTGGAGAGCTGGGTGTTTGATGTTTGATATTGCTTTCCCTATTAAACAAGGTCCCCACCTACCCACATCATGGACCTAAGGTCTGGTAGCTCCACTCCGGTAACCCAGACACCCGCAACAGGGGTCCAAAGATAACTGGTACCTCCCAGTCCTTACAACCAAAAACTTTAGGTGCCCATGGTCCATCTACAGAATCCACCCAACTGCATGCGCTAGGGGACAGGGATGCGATTTCCTCAGAGACACTCGGAGGTCGGTTCTCAGCCCCCTGCCTTGTTCACAGCATGACCCCTGCTGCAATCATATACCGGTATATACGCCAATCACCCCTGTCCCTCTAAGACTGTAGGACAGAGCCTGTACCACACACTTGATGATCAGCTACCTGGATGCCTGAGTTGAATTCATACAAGAAAACTGAATGGACTCCTAGACTGATATACCTGATAACAGTTCTAGCCAGCTGGGGACAGAACGTCAGAACTCCAAAGGTGAAAATAATCAAGCTGGCTCACTCAAGCAACCCATAGGGGTATACAAAAACAAAACAAAGCAATTAGCTATGACACAGTAAGCAAGCATAAACTAATACAATAACTTATAGATGGCTCAGAGACAACAGTCAATATCAAGTCACGTAAAGAAACAGACCATGATCACCTCAACAGACTCTCAAAACAAAGAACCCAGGGATCTTCTAGATGAAAGTGCATTCCTGGAATTCCCAGATGCAGAATACGAAAGTCTAATATACAGAACCCTTCAAGACATCAGGAAGGAAATGAGACAATACACAGGAAAAGCCAAGGAACAAACAGATAAAGCACCTGAAGAAATTAGAAAGATTATTCAGGAAAATAATGAAAAGTTTAATAAGCTGGAAAAATCCATAGACAGCAATCCGAAATTCAGAAGATTAACAATAAAATTACAGAATTGGACAACTCAATAGAAAGTCAGAGGAGCAGAATTGAGCAAGTAGAAGCTAGAATTTCTGAACTCGAAGATAAATCACTTGGCACTAATATATTTGAAGAAAAATCAGATAAAAGAATTTAAAAAAATGAAGAAAACTTAAGAATCACGTGGGACTCTATCAAGAGAAACAACCTATGAGTGATTGGAGTACCAGAACAGGGAGGAAGAACAGAAAATACAGAGAGAATTGCTGAAGATTTGTTTACAGAAAACTTCCCTGATATCATGAAAAATGAGAAGATATATATCCAAGAGCCTCATCGAACTCCACATAAGGTAGATGTTAAAAGAAAGTCACCAATATATATTATAATCAAACTTGCCAAAACCAAAGATAAAGAGAGAATTACAAGAGCAGTGAGGGATAAACAAAAAGTCACCTACAAAGGAGAGCCAATAAGAATAAGCTCGGACTACTCGGCAGAAATCATGCAGGCAAAAAGGCAATGGGATGACATTTTTTAAAAATTGAAGGAAAAAAATTGCCTGCTAAGAATCATATATCCAGCAAAACTGTCTCTAAAATATGAAGGTGAAATTAAGATATTTCCAGATAAACACAAGTTGAGGGAATTCATAAAAATCAAGCCAAAAGTACAAGAAATACTAAAGGGAGTTCTTTGGTTAGAAAATTAATAATATCAGGTATCTACCCAAGACTAGAACACTGGGCAGAGCACCCAGAAGCCAACTCAGACAAGGAAATCCTAAGAAACAAAGCAAGATTATAAATAATAATAATAAAAGCCCAAAATAGGGTAACACTGATGTTATATAAAAGAAGAAAACATTAAAATAATAAGGAGGGACGATGAAATGTAATCATACACCTTCTATATGGAGAGGAAGATATAATACAAAGAAATAAAAATTAGTTTTAAATTTAGAAAAACAGGGGTAAATAATAGGGTAATCACAAAGGAGACAAACTATCCTACTCATCAAAATAAAATACAAGGGAAAAGTACAGACTCAATAGAAACAAAATCAAGAATAACAAATATGAGGAAAGGACAATATATAATCTACTCAGCACATAAAATCAAGTGGGAAAAAGAAACTGTCAACAACACACAAAAAAAGACATCAAAATGATAGCACTAAATTCATACCTATCCATAATTACCCTGAATGTAAATGGACTAAATGCACCAATAAAGCGACAGAGAGTGGCAGAATGGATCAAAAAACAAGATCCGTCTATATGCTGCCTACGAGAGACACACCTTAGACTTAGAGACACAAACAAACTAAAACTCAAAGGATGGAAAAAAATATATCAAGCAAACAACAATCAAAAAAAAGCAGGAGTGCCAATATTAATTTCTGACAAAATAGACTTTAAAGTTAAATCCATCAGAAAGGATAAGGAAGGACACTATAGAATGACTAAAGGGAGAGTACACCAAGAAGATATAGCCATATTAAATATTTACGCACCCAATGACAGGGCTGCAAGATACATAAAACAAACTCATCAGCATTGAAAAGTGAGATAGACAGCTCCACAATAATAGTAGGAGACTTCAACGCACCACTTTCGGTGAAGGACAGGACATCCAGAAAGAAGCTCAATAAAGACACGGAAGATCTAAAAGCCACAATCAACCAACTTGACCTCGTAGACATATACAGAACACTCCACCCAACAGCAACCAACTATACTTTTTTTTCTAGTGTACATGGAACATTCTCTAGAATTGACCACAGATTAGGTCATAAAGCAAGCCTTAGCAGAATCCAAAACATTGAAATATTACAAAGCATCTTCCCTGACCATAAGGCCATGAAAGTGGCAATCAATAACAGGAAAAGCAGGGAAAAGAAATCAAACACTTGGAAACTGAACAATACCCTGCTCAAAAAAGACTGGATTATAGAAGACATTAAGGATGGAATAAAGAAATTCAGAGAATCCAATGAGAGTGAAAACACTTCCTATCAGAATCTTTGGGACACAGTAAAGGTGGTGCTCAGAGGCCAATTTATATCAATAAAAGCACACATACAAAAAGAAGATAGCGCCAAAATGCAAAGAATTATCCCTACAACTTGAAGAAATAGAGAGAGAGCAACAAAAGAAATCCACAGGCACCAGAAGAAAACAAATAATAAAAATTAGAGCTGAACTAAATGAACTAGAAAACAGAAAAACAATTGAAAGAACAAGACCAAGAGCTGTTTTTTTAAAAAATCAACAAAATGATACACCATTGGCCAAACTGACAAAAAGAAAACAGGAGAGGAAGCAAATAACCCAAAGAAGAAATGAGATGGGCGATATTACAACAGACCCAACTGAAATTAAAAAAGAATCGTATCAGATTACCATGAAAAATTGTACTCTAAGAAATTTGAAAACCCAGAAGAAATGGATGAATTCTTAGAAACATACTACCTACCTAAACTAACACAAACAGAGGTAGAACAACTAAATCGACCCATAACAAAAGAAGTGATAGGAAAGGCAATCAAAAAACTCCCAACAAAAAAAGTCCTGGTCCGGACGGCTTCACCACAGAGTTCTACCTAACTTTCAGAGAAGAGTTAACACCACTACTACTAAAAGTATTTCAGAGCATAGAAAAGGACGGACTACTACCAAACTCATTCTATGAAGCTACCATATCCCTGATACCAAAACCAGGTAAAGACACCACAAGAAAAGAAAATTATAGACCAATATCCCTCATGAACGTAGATGCAAAAATCCTCAACAAAATTCTAGCCAATAGAATTCAACAACATATCAAAAAAAAAAATTCACCATGGCCAAGTGGGATTCATACACCTAGGTATGCAGGGATGGTTCAACACTAGAAAAACAATTAATGTAATGTATCACATAAATAAAACAAATGAATCACATGATTTTATCAATTGATGCAGAAAAGGCATTTGACAAAGGTCAACACCCATTCATGATAAAAACTCTCAGCAAAATAGGAATAGCCAACATCACCCCAAATGGAGAGACCCTGAAAGCATTCCCACTGAGATTGGGAACCAGACAAGGATGCCCTTCTTCACCACTCTTATTCAACATTGTGCTGGAAGTCCTAGCCAGAGCAATTAGGCTAGATAAAGAAATAAAGGGCATCCGGATTGGCAAGGAAGAAGTAAAAGTATCTCTATTTGCAGATGACATGATCTTATACACAGAAAACCCTAGGGAATCCTCCAGAAAACTACTGAAACTAATAGAAGAGTTCAGCAGAGTATAGGGATACAAGATAAACATACAAAAATCAGTTCGATTCCTCTACACCAACAAAAAGAACATTGAAGAAGAAATCACCAAATCAATGCCATTTACAGTAGCCCCCAAGAAGATAAACTACTTAGGAATAATCTTACCAGAGACGTAGAAGACTTATACGAAGAAACTACAGTACACTTCTGCAAGAAACCAAAAGAGACTTATATAAGTGGAAAAACGTACCTTGCTCACAGATAGGAAGACTTAACATTATAAAAATGTCTATTCTACCAGAAGCGATCTATACATTTAATGCAATTCCGATCCAAATCCCAACAACATTCTTTAAGGAGATGGAGAAACAAATCACCAACTTCATATGTAAGGGAAAGAGGCCCCAGATAAATAAGCCATTGCTGAAAAAGAAGAACAAAGTGGGAGGCCTTACTTTACCTGATTTTAGAACCTATTATATCGCCACAGTAGTCAAAACAGCCTGCTACTGGTACAACAACAGATACATAGACCAATGGAACAGAATTGAGAATCCTGACATAAATCCATCCAGATATGAGCAGTTGATATTTGACAAAGGCCCCAAAACAGTTAAATGGGGGAAAAGACAGTCTTTTTAACAAGTCGTGCTGGCATAACTGAATATCCATCTGCAAAAATATGAAAACAAGACCCATACCTCACTCCATACACAAAAGCTTACTCAAAATGGATCAAAGACCTAAATATAAAATCTAAAACGATAAAGATCATAGAAGAAAACATAGGGACAGTATAGAAAACATTATAAAGAATGTAGAAGAAAACTAGATAACTGGGAACTCCTAAAAATCAAACACCTATGCTCATCCAAAGACTTCACCAAAAGAGTAAAAAGACTACCTACATACTGGGAAAAAGTTTTCAGCTATGACATTTCTGATCAGCGTCTGATCTCTAAAATCTACACGATACTGCAAAAACTCAACTACAGAAATACAAATAACCCTATTAAAAAATAGGCGAAAGATATGAATAGACACTTCACTAAAGAAGACATTCAGGTAGCTAACAGATACATGAGGAAATGTTCACGATCACTAGCCATTAGAGAAATGCAGATCAAAACTACAATGAGATTTTATCTTACTCCAACAAGGCTGGCATTATGCAAAAAACACAATAAATGTTGGAGAGGCTGTGGAGAGATTGGAACGCTTCTACACTGCTGGTGGGAATGTCAAATGGTACAATCACTTTGGAAATCTATTTGGTGCTTCCTTAAAAAGCTAGAAATAGAACTACCATACGACCCAGCAATCCCACTCCTCGGAAAATATCCTAGAGAAATAAGAGCCTTTACACGAACAGATATATGCACACCCATGTTTACTGCAGCACTGTTTACAATAGCAAAAAAATGGAAGCAAACACGGTGCCCATCAATGGATGAATGGATAAATAAATCGTGGTATATTCACACAATGGAATACTATGCATCGATAAAGAACAGTGAGGAATCTGTGAATTCACACATTTCATAACATGGACGAACCTGGAAGGCATTATGCTGAGTGAAATTAGTCAGTTGCAAAGGGACAAATATTGTATAAGACCACAATTATAAGAACTTCAGAAATAGTTTACACTGAGAAGAAAACATTCTTTTGTGGTTATGAGAGGGGGGAGGGAGAGAGGGAGGGAGAGTGGGAGAGGGGCATTCACTAATTAGGTAGTAGATAGGAACTACTTTAGGTGAAGGGAAAGACAGCACACAATACAGGAGAGGTCAGCACAACTGGACTAAACCAAAAGCAAAGAAGTTTCCTGAATAAACTGAATGCTTTGAAGGCCAGCATAGTAGGGGCAGGGGTCTGGGGACCATGGTTTCAGGGGACATCTAAGTCAACTGGTGTAATAAAATCTATTAAGAAAACATTCTGCATCCCACTTTGCAGAGTGGCGTCTGGGGTCTTAAATGCTAGCAAGCAGCCATCTAAGATGCATCAATTGGTCTCAACCCACCTGGATCAAAGGAGAATGAAGAACACCAAAGACACAAGGTAATTAATTATGAGCCCAAGAGACAGAAAGGGCCACATGAACCAGGGACTACATCATCCTGAGACCGGAAGAACTGGATGGTGCCCAGCTACAACCGATGACTTCCCTGACAGGGAACACAACAGAGAACCCCTGAGGGAGCAGAAGAGCAGTGGGATGCAGACCCCAAATTCTCATAAAAAGGCCAGACTTAATGGTGTGACTCAGACTGGAAGGACCCCAGTGGTCATGGCCCCCAGACCTTCTGTTGGCCCAGGACAAGAACCATTCCCGAAGCCAACTCTTCAGACATGGTTTGGACCGGACAATGGGTTGGAGAAGGATGCTGGTGAGGAGTGAGCTTCTAGGATCAGGTGGACACTTGAGATTATGTTGGCATCTCCTACCTAGAGGGGAGAAGAGGGTGGAACGGGTTAGAAGCTGGCAAAATGGACATGAAAAGAGAGAGTGGAGGGAGAGAGCGGGCTGCCTCATTAAAAAAAAAAAAGCCTCATTAGGGGGAGATTAATTGGGAGTGTGTTTTTAGCAAGGTGTATGTAAGTTTTTGTGTGAGGGAATGACTTGATTTCTAAACTTTCACTTAAAGCACAATAAAAACTATTAAAAAAAAAAAAAAAAAAGACCAGACTTACTAGACTAAGACTGGAGAAATCCAAGAGTACAGCCCAGGACACACTTATAGCTAAGTAATGATGTCACTCCTGAGGTTCACCCAAAGATTAGAGAGGCCCATAAAACAAAATGAGACTAAATGGGCACAGCAGCTCAGGGACAAGGGCTGGAAGGCATGAAGGGATAGGAAAGCTGGTGACTGGGAATCCAAGGTTGAGAAGGGGAGAGTGTTGACATGTCATGGGGTTGACAATCAATGTCAAAAAACAATATGTGTATTGATTTTTTATGAGAAATTCATTTGCTTTGTACACCTTCATCTAAAGTACAATAAAAAACTCTTTTTAAAAAAGAAGAAAACACTTGGGAAACAGAAAAAAAAAAAAAAAGAGCGTAATAATCACAGAACATGCCTGCATATATTTTATACATGTGCAAGCATAGGGGCATAGAAGAACAGACATGTGAGAATTTTTACTTTTCTCCATGTATAATGACTGAGGTTTTGAAATCTGGGAAAGCATTTTTAGACAGTCAAAAAACAAAACCAACATTTTAAAATCATTTGAACAAAGTGGAGTTTGGAAAAAAAGACCCACTGACTTTGCCTTTAAAGGAGCTTGTCTGAGAAAAGGCGTTTATGCCAAATTCACTCGGGTTTATCAGGCATGGACAATCAATACTGAGTGTCTCAGTGGTTACTGACCTGGAGTGAATGAGAACCTAGACAGCTGGAACACGTTATTCTCATGTGAAAGGGTCATTACTAAGAGTGATCACTATTGTCAGCAGACCAGAAATGTACAAACTATGCTAATGCCCAAAAAGGTGTCAGTACAAGGGATGGGAAACAAACAACTATTAGTATTTGCATATGGAGTCTTGGGTGGTGCAAATGGTTAAGCGCTTGACTACTAACCAAAAGGTTGGTAGTTCAACTTTACCCAGAAGGCCTAGTGACCTACTTCCTAAAAATCAGCCATTGAAACCCTTATGGAGCACAGCTCTATTCTACACACGTGGGATCTTTATGAGGTGGAATCGACTAGATGACGACTGATTTGGGTTTTTTGTTTGTTGTTTTGTTTTAATATCTACATGTTATTTCAACTCAGGAGCCATTACAAGCCAGAAAAGTCTCATGCATGCTAGAAAACTCTCTTTAATCTTGGGACAGACTACCAATATTGAAGAGCTTAGCAGGGAGATGAACTTACATCAGGTCTCACTAGGAAAGCAGCTGCTCTACAGTCCTCACTGTAGACAGTTACAGTGGAATATCAACCTTCCCTCCAGCAAGTGCCACTGAAATGACTTCACACTCCAGGTTTACGCCAGGTCAGGGGACACAGGTCACCTCCAGAGCCATGAATGAAGTAAAGTGTTATCAGAAAGCAGGTCAGAGGTGACATAAATCATCTAAGTGGAACAGCTGACTGCAAACAGCTTTCTATTATAAGCAGTCATTTCCCAAATGAAGAGGATGCACCTTTATTTTTTTTGAGAAGAGATGAGGGGCGAAATCCTCACATGAAAGAAAACAAGACTTTTTCTTTTTTTTTTTTAATCTTGAATACCCTGAGAAAAAATATGGAATCTGTAAATAGTGTATTATGCTTGTTGCTTTTGAGGTATCATGGGCATCGCGTGAAGCCAATAGGATTGCATCTATTAGCTACCTCCTAGGCCTCCCAATTCCACCCCTCAGACCTTTTTCAAAAGATTGGTGTTAATTATTGCAAGAAAGACTGTGGGTCAATTACGGAGACTAGGTTATTTTTCTTTCTTCAGGTTGAAAAATGGAGTGACAGAAAGAGGACCTGAATGAAAACACTATAGGTACCCATAAGGCACACTTTTTTTTTTTTTTACCTAGTTTATGTTTTTTAATTAAATAAATTATTTTTAATTTTTTACCATATTTAATCCTAGTAATATACCAAGTCTTCTTTCCCAAACATACCTTAGGAGACACTTGCTGATATTGTTAGTTGCCCTTGAGTCAGCTCCTACTCATGGTGACCTTATGTATAACAGAACAAAATGTTGCCTAGTCCTGGTGCCATCTTCATGATCTTGATGTGTTTAGTCCATTGTTTCAACTATTGTTTCAATCCAAAGGAGGTTATCCTCATTTTCCCTCAACTTTGCCAAACATGATATCCTTTTCTAGCAGCTGGTCTTTCCTGATGACATCTCCAAAGTAGGCAAGCTGAAGTTCTTCCCATCCTCACTTCTAAGAAGCATTCTAAAGAGCTTTCTAAGGAGACACTAGTGACTAGAAATTCTGTGATCCTGGTGAGTTGCTTCCAAAAAAGGGTTTTTACAATGTAGAAATAGATTTCTTTAGAAGAAAGCACTGGTGAAATATCTTTTAAAGCTTATCAAGTAATGTCGTATATATACATATATATATATATGTGTGTGTGTGTTTGTGTGTGTTGTTCTATTGAGTTGATTCCAACTCACAGCGACCCTACAGGACAGAGCAGAACTGCCCCGATAGGGTTTCCTAGGCCGAAATCTTTACAAGAGCAGATGGCCAGGTCTTTACTCCCACAGAACAGCTGATTAGCTCTTGAACTGCTCACCTTTGGTTAGCAGCTGAGCATTTAATCATTGCACCACCAGTGCTCTCTCTCTCTCTATGCACACACACACACACACACACACACACACAGTATATATACACACATGAACACATATATCAAGATATAGATATTTGCCCTTTTCCAACTCTCTTTGATACTCATAAAATTGTATTCATATATGTACTACAGTTATAGAACAATTTGAAGCTCTTGGTGAAAACAGAATTAGCATATTGAGTTCATGTTTATTTTGCCAATTTGTTGACAGAGACTGTTTATTCTTATTTAAGTCACTGCTACCTTCTATTAAGAAATGATATATGCTATTTTTACAGATACAGGTAGAATGTTTTATGGTTCTACACATCCAACCATAAGCAATATTTTATTAAATTTAAATCCCAAAGAAATCTCAAATCAATACTAATCTCTGTTAAAAGTATGACTTGTTTATACATCAGTTTGTTAACATGAATTCTCCTAAGAATATTAACCTGATTTCATATACATTTTAATTTACTTCAGTCAGAATCGACTTGCTGGCAACAGGTTTCATTTGGTTTATATGAGTATCTAAATAAATGGAAACTTAGCATGTATTCACTAAGTAGGTAAGGAAGTAAAAGAAACCAACAAATGCTTTTCAATTTCCTAGTCTCATCAACTTCACATTCTGGTAGCAAGTCTGTCGTTTTCAAAACCAAACTTTCTTTATTTCCTATACTTACTAAAATGACTCATTATTATCTCAAGTTTTTTTTAAGAAGCTTGAGTTTTTCTTAAAAGATTAATCTAGGAATTTATCACTTTGGTAAAGCGCACATAGTAAATGGTACTTTAATACACATTTTTATCTTAGTAATTAAAGACAGTTATACCTTTTATCCTTTATACTGGCATTCAGGAGTACACTTTCTCTTAAGAACAAAATTTATATACTTCAGAACTCTGAGAAGCAGGATTCCTTTTCACATCACTATTCCAGATGGGTATTTAAAGTTTGGTTTATGGGACCTTGCTTTCTGCTCTGTCCAAAAAGCAGAATCATTGCATAACAGGTGCAATGTAGCCAACTTTGAAAAAGTTCTTAATCGCCCATATTAATTCCATTACCAAAAATGGTCTACTAGAACACTTCTGATGATTACTTGTTTTCTCACTGAAAGATGTGCTTTTTAAATTGGGTGAAGGGTTAATCAGCTTCAAGTTTTAAGGCCACTCATATTCTCATATTATGAGAAACTATTACAAAAGATATAAAGACAATCTATAAGAAGCCCTAAATTCAATCTTCATCTTTCTGAAATGTTTCCCATAAACAGATATTTGAATGTAACACTACTTTTTTTTTCTTAAAATTACAAGGCCACTTGCAAAATGCAGTGTAACAAATATTTGTTTAATGTTTGAGACATGTGTTTGCTTGTTCTCTCTCTTTATGTGTGTTTGTGTGTGTATGTAGATATACATATATATGAATCTGAAATTAAATGTTTAAAAAGAAATTGTGTAAATCCCTCGTTTTATAGCATAGGCTATGCCTGTGAAAAGATAAAGATCTCATTTAAGGACAACAGTGCTTTGCAATACCAAGAATGATGACAGTCCTGTTTGGCCTGTCCAAGGAATGCATGTGCTATGGACAAATGAAGGAGATAAGACTTGGATAAAGATAAGGAGAGACTTCTAAAAGACATAAATGCAAACATATGAAAATAAATGGTGTCATCTGGAAGAAAGCGTCTGGTCTATTTTGGCATTTCATGCTACCAAATCTTTGGAATAAGAATTCTCTAGAAGTATTGACCTTCATTTAACAAATGTTGATTGTGGGCTTATTATGTCAGGCACTGTACCAGACACGGGAGATAACATTCTGAACAAAGCAGAAATTGAACTCCTATCGTCGGACTTACAAATCACACAAATTCTACTGGATTTTGAGCAGAAAAGCCCACATAAAACATTGTGGATTAATTTTGGCCACTTTTCAAATGAATAAATTATTTCAAACAAGTAGAAAACTGGGATATGAAGAAACATCTACATACAAGTACTTTTCACTATGAAATAAATGTCAATGACACCCCAACTCTGAGTTAAAGAACTAGTTGAAAGATATTATCTTATCATGATAGTAGATGCTAGGTGATACTGGAAACAGTGCTATTTCTCCCAGCCTAAAAGGAAGCTGGTATCCACACAATGAAAGGAAGTAACCAGAAGAAAAAATACAGGCAGTGCTCACCTTGCAGAAGGCTTGGGCTCTAACAGTCTATAAATCAGTTGTTTTAAAACTTGGAATGTATTTCCTATTGAAATAGTATAGCAAATCATGTTTATATTTTGTAGTAGCCACAAAAACCTTTTAAACACACAATGTAACTGAAATATCCAATTATAATAACATCAGAAAATAATACAGTTACCAATATGTATGACATTTTAGCTACATATGTTTCTTTGGCCCCAGAAGCTCCTGGGCACTTGTCTCCTTTAAGACACCTTGATGGGAATGTCTAATTTCACCTGTATGTGCTCAATGGCTATTTTATCTATGATTAATTTCTGATGAGGGGAAACAGAAAACACAACATGGTAGCCTTAAAGAGAAAATCAGTAAAAATAAATGTATATAACTGCCTTTTTTTTTTAACATTTCATTCATTTATGCACTCAACTAATATTTACTGAGTAACTACCATGTGCTAGCTACTGTTCTATGTGCCAAGTCTATATGTCAGTGACTCAAACAATGTCAATGAACTCATATACACTAGGGGAGCTGACAACAAATAAATTTACAAAAAAAAAACCAGGAACAATAACAAAAAAAACTCTGCCCCATGATAATAAAACTTACAAAAGAAAATAAAGCAAGGTAAAGAATTATATAGGATGGGCTCCCTGAAAAAGTAACATAAGGAGAAATGACAAGGAGGAGAAGGAGCAACCCATGTAGATATCTGAAGGAAGGGTGTTCCAGGGAGAGGGAACAGCAAATACAAACCCCTAGAGGTAAGAAGATGCTCATTGTTGCCAAGACAGCAAGTAGGTCACTGAGATTAGAGTAGAGTGAGGGAAAAGAACAGTAATAAATGGAATCAGAAATGTAAACAGTGGCCAGCTCATTTGAGACCTTGAAAGCCAGGGAAAGGGTATTGTCTTTTCCTGTGAGTGAGATGGGGATCCATCAATGGTTTGAGCAGAAAAGAGGTATGACCTGTCTTCATTTTTTAAAAGGGTCTCCTAAGTTGCTGTTTGGGTAAAAGACTAAGGAAAGGTGGGGGAGAAATTAAAGGTAGAAGGATACTGCCATATTCAAAGTGTGATATGACAGTGGTTTGGAAGACAGTGGTCCCTATGTGTGTTCCTTATTTCCCAAAAATGATAGTTCAGACTTAGAATGGTACTCAAGAACATCCCCAACCTATACACAGCAACCAGTCTGTAAGTAAGTATTACTGAGGGTCTGCTATGTGCTTTGTTGCATGCCAATTACCGTGGGGGATTAAATAGACACATAGGATGTGATCCTGGCTCTCGGGAAAACTACGATCTTGGTTAAGAAAGACAGTTTCTGACACATAAATGGCAAATATATTTTAAACTGCTAACTATTTTGAGAGACCAGCACATCTCAAAGCATCTTTCACATGGGGCACAAAATTCTCTGACACCACAATGCAAGGGTTACCCATTCTCATGGGAAGCTCCTGGGATTAGCACATGGAGGCAATCTGTCATCTATCTTTAAGCAAGGTATTTCAAGGTATCTATTCCTGTTCCTAAAATTGGGATATGAAATAGGGGAAGAACAAGTAGCATCTGTGATTCTTGGTAGATTTAAAATCATATATGCTGCTGTTTTACATTTCTAAGGAGAAGCTTGTATCCTTTCATTGTATTTAATAGGGAAAGTAAAAGAAAATGGTGAACAGATGATACTTATAGGCTCATGATTTGTATTCTGGTTGAAAAAATAAAGGGATGGAAATAATCCTTCAGCTCTTTCCCCTTGGGGCATTCTTCAGAGACTATGCTGTTAGACTCATGCAGTCTCTCAGTTGGGCTCCACTGTCAAGAAAGCAATGTCAACTCTAGTGCCTTGGAGCACTCAGGCAATTGAGGAAGCACATCTTTGAGTAGAGGGCTGGAAGCAGTCTGGGAAATTCCTAAATTGACCAATCTGAGCGTTCTGATAATTCCAATCTCATTGTGATAAAAGTGATTGCAGCATTGATTCTCTCCTATAAATATAGATATTCTCTATAAGGGCAAAAATGATGGCACTCTTCTTTCCTGATACATAGAGCTTCAATAAATGCTTGGAGGGCAAGCAAATATTTATTCTGTTACTGCAATTTTGCCAAGTAATGTTTTATGTTAACTCATCTGATCCACTCAGCAAGCCATTAGATAAGAGTTATGAGCAATTCCCATTTTACAGTTTGGGGAGCAGATTCGGGGAGGCTGAAGCAACTTGAATGAGACATACACAGTCTATAAGAAAAGTCAGTATTCAAATCAAGATCTTCCGAACTCTAAAGCCCAGGCTGTTTGACACCACCCAGTTGTAAACTCCTCTGGAAGGAAAATGTGAGAAGCAGAAAGAGCTGGAAGAGGTGGGAAAGAAAGGTAACACAGGTGAGAAGGCCAATGGAGAAATTACAGCCATAAAGAAATGCAGCGGAAAGAATGGGGGAGGGAAGTAGGAATAGAAAAGAAGGGGCAAAGCAAACTAACACAGTAAAATACTTTATAGGGCTTAGTGATAAACTTGTAATACGGGCATGTGAAAGATAATTCAGAATCTGTAGGGAAGCTACTTAACTCTATGTCCTAGTTTCTTCCTCAGTTAAATGGGAATAATAATACGACCTGAAATAGAGATGTTATGAAAATTAAATGAGATAATCTCTGGAAAGTGCTTAGTATGGTGCGTAACACAAAGAACTAAGTAAATATTGGCTAATATTGAAATTATAAATAGCCAGTCATGCAATTGGAATCCAGTGTCTACACCTTCCCATGCTTGCATTTTTCTCATTTGTAAATGCAATGGATGGGTAACGGAGTTTTTAAGGTCCCTGGGTGATTCAAATAATTTGTGCTCAATTATTAACGTAAAGGCTGGCAGTTCAAACCCACCCAGTGGTGCCATGGAAAAAAGGCCTGGCAATCAGCTTCCATAAAGATCACAGCCAAGAAAACTGTACAGAACAGGTCTACTGTGTAACATATGGGGTTGTCATGAGTTGGAATTAACTCAACATCAACTGGTTTGGTTTTGGTTTAATGTTCTTTCCCCCCGCCCCCCATCACCCCTCCAAAACAAAAAATTCTATGATGCTATGTTTAGAAATAAATTGCTTTTTGCAAACTTGATGATTTTTTTTTAACGTTGAAGTGAAGGTGGAGGGAATCTGAGTGATAATGTCTTGTAGGTAGTTGGAAATATCTCTAGTTTATACACATCTAAATCTAAAATATGCAAACATACTCAAACACACACATCCATATACCCACACAAAATTAAACTTATAGTCCAGGAAAAGCTGTTAAAAGTTCAAGAGAAAGCAAATGAAAAAATCTTTGATAATTTGTTGCAAGTATGAAAGACAGTTTGAAACAGATCTTTTTAAAATGTTCATATTTTGTGACAGACCATTCTTTATTGAAAACTCTTCATATTTCACTTATTTTCACATTTTCCTCTCACCCTTTTAGAAACTTTTTTATGTTAAACACAGTTGCTGGCATTTAGCTGAACAAATAAAAACAAAAAAATGAAACCCATTGCCATCAAGTTGATTCCAACTCATAACGACACTATAGGACAAAGTAGAACTGCCCTATAGGGTTTCCAAGGAGCGGCTAGTGGATTCAAACTGCTGACCTTTTGGTAAGCAGCCGAGCTCTTAAGTCAAGCTCTTAACCACTGTGCCAACTATGAATAGCACCACTTTATTATTACATATTTTCCAAAATTACCACTTACCTTTTCCTTCTCTTTCTCATGATTCTGTCAGATAAGAGGGGTCATCCCCCCTCTGTTACTGCAGGTATAGGCTCTTAAGCAGAAATCTAAGGTTAAGCAAAGCGGTTCTACACAAACGTATTCAGTGATTTTGGAGGCCATTTCTTTATGTAGTAGAAATGGCATATTTTCAGAAACAAAACAAATACATAATGGGTAGGAAACAATGTTAAAACAACAGAAAATGGCAGACTTAACTCCAATTGTCTGTTTCCATGTAGGTATGTAGCAACATTACTAGAGATGGTTAAGTTACTACATTAACTTCTAAAAGAGTCTGAGTCAGCTAGGTTTTGAAAGAGAGTGACACTCTTAAGAGCTTTGTCACCCACCTCCAGTCCTTGGATACTAAAGTGCTTACTCACTTGTCCGGGTTAAAAGCTACTATTTTAAGTTCAAAGTAGAAAGTGCCTTTCGGGTAGTGGTGATGATAACTTAAAATAAATAATGTGAGGGTTGGGGGAAAGCCTGCTTCAGGCATCTCCCATGTTTCCCTTCCAGTCAAGCTTTACTATAATGGGTGATTTCTCTTCCTCTATCGATATTCATGATCCAGGTCATTAAACAGTTTGTGAGATACTGACCGCTTGTCCCCTACCCCATTGTTACATCACTGTTCTTCAGAATTCTGGAACAGTGTTTGTAAACATTAAAGCCACGTGTGCTTGAGCACATGGCAAGTTGTCAGGATGACCTAGAACTCCTACGCAAGAGGGAGCACCCTGGCACCAATCATAACATCACCATACCAGCTGTCTGTTTCTGTGTGTCAGCATGTATCTGATGCCTCGACTTTTTTCTAAAGGACCACATACAGGTAGTTTATACAAAGACCCTCAGGATTTTGTGCTCCTTCATGATATTTGAAAAAAAAATGCACGATATCAGTATGTTTTCATTTTATGTTCATAGATAGAGACTTGTACTATGGTCTGTTTAATTAACTATTTCTACCAATGAAGACATATTTCGTGTATCAGAAGCTCAACACACACATCTATACATACACACACACTCAGGAGTAATTGAAAAGGGATAAATGGCCTAAAATGTCCACAGTGCTCCTTGGTATGCATCTTTCACACTCAACCTACCAGTCTGATATTTTATAATACAGAGATAGTTACCACTCAGTCTTGTTTTTTATGAAGGCAATCCATTCATCAAATAAATCAATGCTTACTGCATGCTTGCCACTTCAAGTGAAACTGAAGTACAGTTAAATGAAAGTCATACTTAAATCCCATTCTTAGCAGAAATACATGAATTTGTAGCCTTTATTACATCCTGAGCACTTTAGTTTGTACCCATGTACTATTTACTTTCAACAAATAAAAAGAGGGAGGAATATTATTGCCCTAGGTAATTCTTGTAAAAGCTCAAGAGTGCTCAGGCATGGAAAGTTTACTCATAAGTAATGTCACACATGCTTTCACTATTTGGACCTAAAGTGATAACGAGAAATACATCATCTCCAGGCCTAAACAATGAAAAGCAAGCAAATAAAACAAACAAAAAAGAATTTTCTTAAGTCTATAACCTTTTATCATATCTTAATTCATTGCATCATAAATATACAATAATAATTTAAAATTGCTAAACATCAAATAGGAGCCTTGGTGGTGCAGTGGGTAAAGCAATCGGTTGCTAACCGAAAGGCTGGCAGTTTGAAACCATCAGTGACTCCGCTGGAGAAAACATGTGGCAGCCGGCTTCTGTAAAGGTTTACAGCCTTGGAAACCCTATGGGGTCGCTATGAGTCAGAATCACAGTGGGTTTTTTTTGGTAAACATTAAATAAGTTATATCTTTTGAAATCCAGAAGGACTTTTTACTCAACAACAAAGGCGAAAAACTCCCATCCTTGGATTTCACTGTACTTATTAAATGAGTCACTCTTTTAGTAATTTCTTCCAAATGAGAGCAGATTCAGATGTTAAGTGGCTAAAAGTTAACTTCTGAGATTCATTTGTAAATAATGGAATTGGACAGATAATCTCTAAATTATTCTAGATCTAAAATTCTCTTTTACCAAACATCACTTAAACCAAAACAGATTTGGTACTTAGTTTATCTCTTGGGAAAGAACCCCTTATTAAAAAATTAAACAAATTTCTTTCATTTATAATACCACATTTCAGAGATTCTGATCTTTTTAGAACGGTAATGTAATTAAAATTTTTTTAATTCTATGAAAGAATAGTTCATAGAAACCAACTTCAGTTAACTATAAATTCTTTTGAGGATCTAATTTTAATTCTTTGTGAGGCATGAAGGCTTCTATTTTTGGGTGTTCAGTGATAACATCCATATAGAATCATCCTTAGATACAACCCGAAAGAACTCAAAGTTTGCTTATATTTTAAATACTCTAATTTTCAGTGAGGATGGTGCAGGACTGGGCAGTGTTTCACTCTGCTGTACGTAGGATTGCCATAAGTCGGAACCGATTCCAGGGCACCTAACGACAATTTCCAAGGAATATTGTTGTTAGCAGCCATCAAGTCGTGCTCCCCCGCTCATGGCGACCCCATGAATAGCACCAGTAAAAAATACCAGGTACACAGAATAAGACACTTAAATTCTTCGTACTTTGATTTTTTTTTACTCCCAAGACTTACTTTTTATTGGTAAATACAAATAAAAACTCTAAAAATTTATCTGGAAAGAAAGAATTCCCTAAATTTTATTTAAAACCCCCAAGTGTGGATGTGGAATTAATAATGGCCAAGGGTTGAGGGAAGCGGGGGTGGGAGGGGCTAGAGAAGTTGGGAGAGGTGGGTATAGGATGGGATGCAGAGAACGATCAACAAAGCATTTTCCTGAGATTTCTGTGGTCAGAGTGTACAGTTCTGGATGACAGATTATGAATTCTCTTACTTCTCAAATAAGACACTTAAAATATCAAAATACAGTTAAAAAAAAAAAGCATGTGGGAGACTGCGCGGCAGGCATGCGCACTTCAGTCACAGTGGCACGGTAAATTACAATCAGAATCAAGGCATGCCCGTAAATGTCCCCGTTTCCCAAAATCATAAAAAAGTTTGGCATGACTGGTTCCATTCGCTGCAGGAAAAAAGGAAAAAAAAATTACTCCTGTATTTAGGCACAAACTTTGACACTTCAGTGGGAAAACCGCGCATTAAGCGGATCCTGACCTAGACACCTTGTTCATGACCCCGTTAGGGCCAGGCAAGGGCTCCCTGACTATGAATTGAACTGTGCCGATTCCTCCGCCCACGGACACACAAAGCCGTACTCTCTCAGCTGTTACATAAGAGTCTCTGAAATCCTAGGATGGTGTTTGTAAATAGCGCGGCCATGCGCGCAGTGCCCACGTGTCAAATGTTGATGTGACCGCGCGTAATTGGAAGGCAAAATAGAGTCATAGCCTCCAAAAAGAAACCTACTTCTCTGGCCCTAAAATAATCATGTTGGCGTCAAGAAATTATCTCTAGGGTAATCTTTCTTTTTTTTTGTCTTCATGTCTCTCTCTTTTTTTTTTTTTTTTTAACACTAATGGGACGTAGAATTGGAATAACCAAAAATTTCACTCTCCACCTCATTCCTTTCCGTCTTTAACTAACTCCTGACAGGAGGACAGTGTCAAAATTAACTGCCTAGTTCAGGTAATTCAATTTAGGGCAAATTGTATAATTGCAACAATACATTCTGAATGCACTTTCTACCTCCTCTCATCCCCAGATTTCTTTCCTTTCTTTGTTCCTTTACTTTCTAAGTGGTATTTTTCCTGTCTCCAGTTATGTTTGATATATTATGAATGTAAATAAACATTTTAGTAACTAAATTTACTTTTTAAGATGATCCCCATAATTTTATGAACTATCAGGCATTTCTTGTTCTGATGTATGCAGTAAAACAAACAAAAAGCTAATAATCATCCAAATTAATTAAGATCCTTTTAATGCAAAAATCATGAAAGGTTATAAAAGAGCTGAGAGGGCTTTATAGTCAATGGCAAATATGAAAATTCTATAACTTCAAAGTAAGAGACTTCAAACAAAAATGAGAAAGTGCTAAAAGAACAGATTTTAAAAACTAATAAGAATAAGGCTAAGTTAGAGATGGACTGGGGGTGTGGTATCATTGTATTATTTTCAAATTGAGGTACTTTAAACCCAGCACAAGGAATAATTAAGGTATTTTCTATGGGTGCTCTTGTTCTTTAGTGCAGACATAGAAGAAAAACAGGAGAAATTACTCAGAGACCATGTTGTATCATCTGATTTTCACTGTCATTATTTAAGCCTTTATTATTCTATCCTGCAAGACAAAAATTATACTAATTTGAAGAGAAAATACTGTAATAAAAAGACACCCTAGTGGCAAAGTAGTTAAACACGTGACTGCTAACCAAAAGGTCAGTGGTTCGAACCCACCAGCTGCTCCATGGGAGAAAGATGTGGCAGTGTGCTTCCATAAGGCTTACAGTCTTGGAAATCCTATGGAGCAGTTGTACTTTGTCCTATAGGCTCAGTATGAGTCAGAATCGACTCAATAGCAACAGGTTTGTTTTTCAGCTACTGTTATAAAAACCTACATTAATTTTTTTTTTTTTTTTTTTTGTGAAGTGGGTGAATAGCTTCCATTAAAATGTAATCTGGACATGTACTTGACTTAATACTCTATCAAGAAAAGTAAGATTTAACAAGACAGGTTTTAGCAATGGCTAATAAGAAATGACAAGAGCAACTAAAATTATCATTACTTTCAAGCACCCACTGAACAAACTTTGACAAATCTCAAAATAGTAAAAGTAACAAATGAAAAACATCAATACTACTTATGGCATACCTTAATGTCAGATCCCCTACCTATGTCAATGCCTGACCATAGGCAATTCCTTCCCTTCAAGAGAATGGCCCATTAGCAAAAATTCACAGTCCTATTATTTTCCCCTTTGAATACAGTATATCCTCCATACTAATTATTTATAAAAAGTAAAGACAAAAATATTAACAAATCAAAATATGCTTGTTTGAAAGGTTTACAATTCTTGGTAGTGCATTTAAAAAGCAAAGTTGGAATACTACACTCAAACCTAATGAACAACTTTTTGAAAAGTACAAGTTTTCCAGTACAAAAATTTATTGCTGGCTAAGGTGGTTCAAAATTTTTAAGAGAAAACAAGAGAGAGTAAAAGCAAACGAGCTACTTATTTCTCTAGTCAAGATGAGAACCTACAATTTTACA
The DNA here is from genome assembly GCF_024166365.1 of Elephas maximus indicus. NCBI lineage: Eukaryota > Metazoa > Chordata > Mammalia > Proboscidea > Elephantidae > Elephas > Elephas maximus. Next base: position 46,686,688 of record NC_064823.1, read on the forward strand.
TTATTAAGATAAGAATCTACAATTCTACATTATTGCTTTCCAAAATAATCACTGTATCAAGATCCTGATGGGTTAAACGTTCTAATGCAAGTGTCTAGTTTGTGTCTGCCACAAATATAAAACAAACCTATAAGCAGGTGCTATGCCAGTACTCTTAAAAAGTAGAAGGTCACTTCACCAAAGAAGAAATTCAGGCAGCTAACAGATGCATGAGGAAATGCTCATGATCATTAGCCATTAAAGAAATGCAAATCAAAACTACAATGAGATACCATCTCACCCCAATGTTACTGGAACAATAATAATAATAATAAACCAGAAAACAACAAATATTGGAGAGGTTGTGGGGAGATTAGAACTCTTATGTGCTGCTGGTGGGAATTTAAATGGTAAACCACTATGGAAAACAATATGGTGCCTCCTAAAAAAGCCAGAAATAGAAATATCATACGATCCAGCAATCCCACTCTTAGGAATACATCCTAGAGAAATAAGAGCTGTCACACGAATAGACATATGCACACCCATGTTCATTGCAGCATTATTCACAACCGCAAAAAGATGGAAACAACCTAACTGCCCCATCAGTGGATGAATGGCTAAACAAATTATGGTAATACACACAATGGAATACTACACAATGACAACAATGATGAATCTGAGAAGCATCTCACAACATGGATGAATCTGAAGGACATTATGCTGACTGAAATAAGTCAATCACAAAATAGCAAATATTGTATAAGACCACTATTATAAAAACTGAAGAATAGGTTTACGAACACACACAAAAAAATTTTTTTGATGGTTACGAGGGGAGGCTTGAGGAGGAGAAATCACTAACTAGATAGTAGACAAGTGATAACTTTGGTGAAGAGAAAGAACATACAATATAGGGGAAGTCAGCACAACTTGACCAAGACAAAGTTGTAGAAGCTTCCCAGACATGTCCAAACACCTTGAGGGACAGAGTTACTGGGGCTGAGGTTGGGGACCTTGGTCTCACGGGACATGTAGGTCAACCAGCATTACATAGTTCATAAACAAAATGTTCTACATCCTACTTTAGTAAGTAGCGTCTTCAGTCTTAAAAGCCTGCGAGGAGCCATCTAAGAAACATCTATTGGTCCCATCCCAGCTGGAGTAAAGGAGAATGAAAAAAAAACAAAACAAAAAACAACGATACAAAGAAAATATTATTTCAGAGGACTAATGGATCACATAAACCACAGCCTCCACCAGCCTGAGCCCAGAAAAACTAGACTGTGCCCAGCTACCACCACCTATGGCTCTACAGGGATCACTATAGAGAGTCCCAGACAGAGCAGGAGAAAAAGGTAGAACAAAATTCAAATGCACATAAAAATATCAGACTTAATGGTCTGATAGAGACTGGTGGAACCCCTGAGATTATGGCCCCTGGACACCCTGATAACTCAGAACTAACGCCACTCCTGAAGTCCACCTCTCAGCCTAAGGTTAAACCGAAAAACCAAACTCGTTGCTGTCGATTCCGACTCATAGTGACCCTACAGGACAGAGCAGAACTGCCCCATAGGGTTTCTGAGGAGCATCTGATAGCTCCTAACCACTGTGGCTCCTAGGCAAAAATTCGGCTTATAAAACAAACAGTAACACACATAAGGAACGTGCTTCTTAGTTCAATAAAGCCTATGAGACCAAATGGGCTATAAGACCAAATGAACAACAACTTCCTAAAAGTCAAGACAAGAAGGCAGGAAGGGACAAGAAAACTTAAGGAATGGACACAAGAAACCCCGGGTGGAAAGAGACTGCTGACACAGTGCATGGATTGCAACCAATGTCACAAAACAATTTGTGTATAATTTTTTGAATGAGAAAGTAATTTACACTGTAAACTTTCACCTTAAGCACACTAAAATTAAAAAAAAAAAAAAATTCTGGGTGATTTCTACAACCATGTCTTGAAAAAGTGATCATAATAGAAATTATATGGAACCAAGACATTTTCCTATTGAATATAACATGTATACACTAGATTTGTCTCTGAACCTCATAGCTGATGCTTCTAGATCAGTGAATCCCTTCCAACCTGGTTACCAGTCACCACGCTATGGGATCAAATGGGCAGCAATCTAACATTCAGAATAAAAAGGGAGAGAAGCTTTGCTCAACAAAAATGACTGGTATCTAAAATTACATAAGATCAGAAATTCAAACACAACCAATCCAAAGTATTTTACCCTGTGGGTCCAAAACTAAAAGTCTTCATTTCATAGGGAGTAGTCCTAAAAATATGCACTCATTTTGCCATTAACAATTCTGTAAAAATCCTGCTGGTATTTGTATATACTGTGGCCATGTGTAGCAACTCATGGAGAGAGCCATCATCATTCTGACCCCAGCTATTTCCCACTTAGTCCTGGCATCACAATGACTGCTGTAGAGCAATTCTCTTCTCACCTTTATTTTGCCAGCAGACAGGAACAGAACTGTATCCTTAAACCCTGTGAGATGCTTTGTCATTTTTATTTTAAAATCTGAGATATAATTAAAAAAAAAATTGCTGTTGAGTCGATTCCAACTCATAGCGACCCTATAGGACAGAAAAGAACTGCCCCATGGGGTTTCTTAGGAGCACCTAGTGGATTTGAACTGCCAACCTATTGGTTAGCAGCCAAACTCTCAACCACTACGCTACCAGGGTTTCGAAGATATGGTAATAGCCGAGTGGAAATATAAACAGTTAACAAAATCAAAGTTTTTAAAACCTACTCTATATGTCCTTCAGTGCCCTCCTGTTTTCACATAGACAAGAAATTTTAATGCCAAAAGATCTTCTAGGAATTTGCTACTGAAACATGCAATCTAGAGACTTCTCTTGATTTCTAGATTAAACTACACATTTTGCAGCAGTTTAAAAAAGAATGGTAATTTTTGTAGACATACTTTTTTTTTTTAAAGGAACACATTGTTAAAATATTATTTAATTCAATGAGAAAACCAGTAAGGTGTTACAACCAGTTCAAGGGAAAATCCAAAGAACAGAAACGTTTATAGATCAGGACTATTGAATGAGTATGAAATTGGAGGCAAAACTAGTTTTTCCACAGTGGGGAGGGAGGGTTGTCCCTCCATCAGTTTGTAGATATACCTTTTAACATTTGGGTAACATCCTCTGAATTAATTGGAAAATGGCTGGATGATTAGATACACTCTCAAAAGTTTCTTGCAATTACATATTAAGCTCTGTTCACCAAGCCGCCTAACCCATTGCCTGTCAAATACATAATTCCATATAAGTTTTGAAGACTCTTTTTCACCACTAAGCACACTGGTGAACTCCTCTGTGATTAAGTATCCTTCTCATTAATGATAAACAGGCATTTTAGTCACATACAACTCACTGATGCCATTTTCTTAGAAATACATGCTAAGATAGAAATATATCTACATTTCTTTTGCATGATACATGAGATACTTCCTCAAACCAAATATCTAAAGCAAATTATATGCATTTTGATAAGAGCTTTAAGACATAATTCACGTACACGTGGTTTTTAGTATATTCATAGAGTTGTGAAACCATTATCATGTAATTTTGGAACATTTTTTATCAACCCCAAAAGAAACCCCTTCCCACAATCCCTAGTATAACCAATCTACTTTCTGTCTCTAGATTTGCCTATTCAGGACATTTTCATATAAATGGTACCATCCCATATGTCTCCTTTTGTGACTGGCTTCTTTTATTTAGCATAATGTTTTCGAGGTTCATCCATGTTGTAGCATGCATCAGTACTCCATTCCTTTTTATTGCCAAATAACGTTCCATTGTATGGATATACATTTTGTTTATCCACTCATGAGTTAATCTGTATCATTTCCACTTTTTAACAATTATTAATACTGTTACTATGAACATTTACATGCAAGTTCTAACTGGACAATCATATGCATTTTAAGCTTTCTTTCATGATTTTTCATAGCAACCTATATTAGAGCTACACTGTTAACTATTAATGTCAATGAGGCAGTAAGATAGACTGCCCAAGTTCAAATTCTGGCTAAGCCATATACTGTCTGTATCAACTTGGGCAAGTTATTTAACATCATTAAGCTTCGATTTTCTCATCCTGAAGTAAAAATAATAATAATAATAGTACCTACCTCTAGAGGTTTTATAAGAATTAAATGACACCAACTTATAGTTTCACAAGGCATTAAAACAACTTGTAAAAATTTGAACACAAAGGCCATTCTATGCAAAGAACTTTTAGGCAAAAAAAAAAAAATTATATTCTGAGATACCCTCTGATAAGTCATGACAGCACAATCACATGGAGTAAAAGTGTTAATTTTTTTCTGTTTTCAAGAAAAAAAAAAAGGTTTAGAAATACATGATTATGTGATAAAATTCTAAATAACTAAATACACAGATAAAATTAGTACAAGTGAAATTGAGGAAATCTGGAAAAGATGGGTGGACTATATCCATGTCAATATCCTGGCTGAGCTATTATACTATCTTTTTGCAAAATGTTACCACTGGAGTAACATTCTACCATTGCCATAGACTGTAGCAGTTATATTTAAAGAAAAAACACCATCATCGTCATTACTATCATCGCCATCACCAAGACCTCTTACGTTATTTTTCTCTTATGCACCTAAATGACATTGTTTTTAACTACTTCTATGTCATGCATTTAATCTTGATTCTGAATAGAACACCACTACTGCAGGTAGGATAACATTATCATTGAATTTACTTTTACATAAAGTATTGAAAATCCTCCTACTATCTACTTCTTGAAACCTGGCACATTTAACTACTCATTTCATGAGAAGTGGAAAAAGCATAAATTAAAGCTAATAGAATTTGCTACTTTGAAATGGGCAACCCATATCCATTTTATTGAGGAAAGTCTATATGTCCATATTAAGTCAGGGATTTTCTGCAATGTGCAATACAGAGTCAGAATAACACTGGAAACGCAGTTACGCACGATTCTTTTTGGCTTGCAGTCACAATGATTCATGTGTTCTCATTTTACTCTTTCCCCTTCTAGAATCCTTGTCTCCTACCATATACCAAATCAACAGATGTACTGTTACAACCTCCTTAAATAATATTAGACTACTCACTGAGTTTTGGCAGCGAGTCAAAATAGAAATTGGCGCTCTAGACCAAGTAAATACTGTATATTTGGCAAAATCATTTGTGGTTCTGTTCTTCAGCACAGTTTCCAAGATAACCACCAGCGCTACTGGCAATTCAACTCTCTCACAGTTAAGGCTCCAAATGTAAGGTTGGCTTGTGAGTTATTTTCCTGCTGCTGGCTTTGATGCTATTACTACGCTAAGAACAACTGTGCAGTGGTAGCATAATAGTTGAAAAAGATGTTATTTTGATAAACTAACACTAACAGCTGGTCCAAAGTTTTAACTTGTCCCCATGATAGGAAAAATTACATTAACTTACAATATTTAAATTATAGTAAAAGAGTATACATGGTTATTTACAAAATAAAGATAATTCCTTCTAGCAGTTGAGATGACTAGGTAAGACAAATGCTATTTAAAAAAAGAAAAACAATAACTGAACTAGCAGTATGAGAAATTAAAGCAACAAAACTGGATCTGAATTTTTTTTTTTTAATATCAAACACCAATGGCTTTTGATGACTTATTTTATTTCAAGGTAAATTAATAAGAATACATAAGAATTTACTAACTTGAATTTGGGTAAGGACAGGATGGTAAATAGAGTTTCTGCTAGGTGTGTCTCTATGAATCATACAGGCTTTTAAACAAGGTTAGCATATAAGGAAATACATTTCACTGGTGACATTTGGCTTACACACTGTGTAGGGGTGGAGTCTTGGAGGGATAGACAGAGAAATTTTAACTTCAGCAAGTGAAACCAAAACACTGACTCCAGGTTTTGTTACCTAATACAAGTCCTGTGCCAACACAGGACTTTGTAAATCTGTCATAACAACTCCTCAGCAAGTGCATTTCACTTGTTCTAGAAATTATGTTGACATGCTAATGTCTAGGACCATGTGACACTGCATGGAAATCATATCAGTCCCTCTGGTTCCTGGTATGGGCCAGAATAATGGTAGGCCTAGTTAAAGTCTTAAGAAACTTTGGCAAATGTGTGAATTCAACCAAAGCAAGGGATTTCCCTCATTCCAAGTTTATTTCCCATTAATCATTAGTTCAATAAGGAGATAAGCAAAACTATGTCATAAAAAAAAATAAGAAGAAGAAAAACTATCTTGTCACTGTCTACTATCACTCCCCTAAAATTCAATTATCAATAGCCTTTCAACAAAGACAGTTCTATCTATGATATTTTTGGAACATCCAGGTATGCAAAAAATAAAAGAATATATATTGACTATCACACATACAATAAAGAAGAACTAAGGTTATGCCTTGTATTGTAAACTATCCCATACTGAGCCAAATAATTTCTCTTTTCTAACAAAGGAAAAAGTGTTACGTTTATTCAAATTGGTGAATTTTTTAACACACATCTCCTCCTGATAATCACTGGATCCTTAGTAATCCCTTATAGGGTATTAATTAATGGCTACTTTTAACATAAAAACAGGATGCATAAAACAACAAAAGAACCTATATTTGATGAAAGGAAAGAACAAGCCATTATGGTCACATAAAAATCGTTAACAAATATAAGTATTTGCATGTACCGATTTGAGTGGAAAATATTATACCTATTATTAGCTGAACAGCTCAAATACACACATGTGAAAGTTGTCACCAAACAGTATTTAGATACTAGCCTATTAGCAAATGGAATTTATTTTTAATTCTGAATTCCTAGAATAACTATAGTTTTTTCAACAAACGGTAAAAAATGTTTTCTTTATTATATTGGGGCAAATATTAACTAACTAATGAGTTCTCTATTCCACAGAGATGAGTAATGCTCCTCCCTTGCAATCATGTGAAAGAACCTCTAGTAGCAATGATTTAAGCAAACTTAACTGCTCTTGTAGAAATCAACACAGAGTTACAAAGTGAAATACGAGGACAAATGGTTTTAGAAATCTGATTTATGGAGTAACGTGCATTTATTGTAGTTTTTCCCCCAGCCATCTTTTAATCATACACATGCTTTCTAAACTTGTTTGACTCTCCTACACTTTACTAATACTTCTCTGCTTAACAGAATTAAAAATTAACAGTATTGTGTTGAAATTTAGATCCTACTCCAAAACTATTCTGAAACATACATGCAAACATATAAAGGAATATAACTCCCCTCCAGTATTTCAGCTTTCCATTAGAATGCAAGTGTAATGATTTCATTAGCCAGGCAATCATACCCACTGTTAAGGAAAAAAAAAAAAAGTGTAATTCACAACTTCCTCAAAGATACACTTTTATTCCTATTTTGGGTCTTTTGTTGATTTTTTTTCTTTTTTTTGGATTTAGATTTGCCATTATTACCCCTAATTGGAATGGGAAAAGCACAATGTGCAATTTGAGATTTTACACTCAGGGATGTATTCTACTCCCCAGACAGGCAAATATAAAAATTTTACTACCTTTTAGGGATACAGCTGAAAAATAACTTTTTTTTTTTTTTTTCCGATTCCTAAAATTAACTAGACCGAGGCGGGGGGGAATCACTGACTGCAATTAAAAGTATATGGTGAGGGCAATAACCAGCAAATAACACATATTTCATATTTCACCTGTCCAGGAGTCTATCCAGGCCACACTTTATTTTGTCATAGGTAGAAAACTCTCCATAGAAACCCTGTGAGCTTAAAAACACTAGACAATCAGCCCCGTGCAAAGATTCAGCAAGATGCGAGTGTTAGCCTGTGAGAGAAGAGAAGAGACACAGAAAGATAAGAACAGACCAAAGAAAAGGGAAGCCAAGAGAGAAAAAGAAATTTGGATGGGACTGTTACAAATCTGCTCTCCACTTCTCCGTTTCTTCGCTGGGATTGGGTTTCATTTCTTTCGGCGCCCCTGACCTTGCAGTCTTCCAACTCTCAAACGCTAAGCTCCCCCCGCCCGCCGCCCCCTCCCCCGGACTGCGCCTGCCTTTGTGTCTGCCTGTCACTTACCAGGGAACCAAACGAAGCTGATTTGGGAGAAGCACAAAGCCAGGACACACACTTGCCCATAGATTCTCTTACACATATTCCCTAGGCTAGAAGGTACAGTCCAGCGCAGGGCTGGTGGACCTTCAGAAAGTGGGTTCTGGTGTTGTTTCGGGACCGGAGAAACTATTCTTTCTCCTCCTCGCTCAGCACAAAATGCGCGGACTTAAGAAAAAAACAAAACCCCACTTAGTGCATTCCAATTCCACTCCCGGTGACATTCGCTTAGTGCACCCCCGAAGAAGGGAACACGGGGGTAGGAAAGGTCAGAGGCAGCCCTAGACCCAGACCCTACAGAAGATAAAAGGGTAGAAAAACCCCCGGTTAGTGTTGTCTCCGGGGTGGTTTAGGATAAACAAGAGACTCGGTTGACTCACACGAAGGAAACGAGGGGAGAGGATTAATGGGAAAAGTAGTGCCCCCCCCCCCCCCAAGCGCAACTATTTTAGAAAGCAAAGAAAAACCACTTTCCAGAGGATAAAAGGCCGGGAAAACAGCCCATGGGAGACACAGTGTAAGTTTCCTGGGTAGGAGGAGAGGGGCATTAGCAGGAGAGAAGAGAGAACACAGAACTGCAGATTTAAAGTTGGGGGGGGGATAGAAATTAAAACTATATTTGTCAGCCATGTTGAAGAGGCTCCAGTAATTTGTGAAGCTTCCCTCTTCCCTCTTGGTATTTGTGGGTGACACTTCAAGGTTTGCTCCCCGGTCCCTGGAAGCCCGAGAGAAAACGAGGGGGAGAGGAAAGGGAGAGTTTCGCGGCATAAGAGAAGCGCTCTGACCTCGTTCTCGTCCCTCAGCCTTGCAGCAATCCAGCAGTTGCAGTCGGGTCTCCTTTCTAACAAATCCTAAAGGGCAGCCATCTTGCTTCCTTCTGCTTCTCTACGAAAGCAGCCTAGCCTCCGCATCAATATTCATAAGGCAGTTTGACGTCTGTTCTCATCACTCGGCGGGGCCGGCGTCTCGGGGCGGCCGCGCCGAGGGGGCGGACGTGACTCGCATGCGAGCGGGGCCTGGGCGCGCGGCGCTCGCGAGGAGGCGGCGGCGGCGCCCGAGCTCTCTGCCGCCGGGTCTCGTCCGCTGCCGCCCGGGCCTCCTCCTCCGCCCGGGCTTCTGCCGCCGCCGCAGCCCTGGGAGCCTCGGCGCCGGCTCCCGGGCTCTCAGCCCCCCGCCGCGGGGCTCCCCGCACAAAGGCCGGCGGTACCTGGGGGGCCGGACCACAGGGCGAGCAGTCAGGCCGGGGCTGCCCTCAAGCTTGGAGCGGCTCGGGGGGAGCGGCGCGCCCGGATGAGCGCGGGGCGGGGGCGAGCGAGGAGGAGCGCGGGGAGGGTCCAGCCCCCCGGGCTCCGCGGCTCGGGCGCGGCCGCCGCGGCGAGACCCCAGAAACCCGGGACCCCCGAACGGGTCTTCGCTCCCGGGAGAAAGAGCAGGACAGGCGAGGAGGGGAGCGAGCATGTGGGTATCGGAACAGTGGTGTGAGACGGTGGATTTGTCTTTGAACTTTTTGTTGATCTCGCACTCCCCACCACCTGACAGATACCCGCGCACACACACCCGCGCGCACCCACCTTCGTCCGCGCCCCCGCACAGGCCGGCACACCGTCCCGTTGCGGGTATTCCCCCCCAAGGCTCCGCCGCACCCACTCGGCCCACGCCCCCGCGTTCTCGAACTTAGCCATCACCACCACCTTTTGACAGGTAACATCGCACACGCCCCCGGGTGCGCCCGCTTCCGTCCGCGCCCCGGCACAAGCCGGCACCCCACTCCCTGTGGGTCCAGGTGCCCCCGCCCCGCCCTCACTCAGGCGTCCTCGCTTGTCTGTAGCTTTAATCTTGTTCGGCAGAAGCCCTCCTCACTTTCGCAAAAGGCGTGCACTTAGTGCTTTAGGGGTCTGTATTTTTAAAGACAGGACAACTTAGGAAACACACGGGGTCCTGATTCTCTCCGCCCCCGCCCACCTTCTGTTTACTTTGGCCACGTGGGCTGGGAAGGACAGGGATTCTGTCAGATCCCAGAAGACTTTCTTCTCAGTGACCTCTCCACATTTCGCTTAATTCGGTTGTAAGAAATAAACCTGCATTTTCAAAAGCCTAAGCTTACTCCCACAAGAGCCCCTATTTTGAAGAAAGTTCCACCCGTACAATTAAGTAATGAAGAAATGACCCATAAAGAACTCAGTTATGAATAACGGACAGCCAGTTTTCACTGACGTTCTAGACTCTCTAACTACACCCTTCCATGAACAGTAACTTTTTATCTTACAGAGTGGTTTTACTTCTCTTTTCTAATACTTTTTTTTTCTGATCATAAACTTTCTTTTGGAGATATGATTAAGAACAAAGTCCATATAAAGAAAGAAAAGAAAAAACTAAGCCCCTCGCTGTGCACTTGATTCCGATTCATAGCGACCCTATAGGACAGAGTAGAACTGCCTGATAGTGTCTCTAAGGAGCAGCCGGTGGATCCTACTGCTAACCTTTTGAGCTCTTAAACATTGCGCCACCAGGGCTCCAAAGCCCATGTTGGTCATATTATTTCAGATAGTAGTTTGGCGGGGGGGGGGGGTCCCCTCCATCTTCAAGATTCTCGCATAATTGACTCCAAAATTTAAATAGATATTTTGAGTACATCTTTTATGGGACTATTGCGTTGTAGTGACAAGTGTCCTTAAGTCGAAGCCCATTTGCTCTGAAATTACAAGTGAAATCTTCCTCTAATTTTATGAAATTGGACGATTTCCTTCTTGAAAAGGATTAAAAAAGGAACTCTTCACATGGGTCACATTGTTACTAAGAAAAACCTTTTAAGTATGTTCTATGGAAACATTGTTCCATTCTGAAACAAAGTTGAATCGGATTTGTGATTTCGCACCGGCTAAGCAAAATCATTCACTTTTTCCGAAGTATTTCCTAATACGTTTTCATCTTTTCTAGCTGTACACTAATGTGACATTGAGGTCTTGGCAATTGTTACTGCTCCTTGAAACTGTGACATACATGTATCTGGTGCACAGTACAGCACACTTGTAGAAGCATCAGCTTTGGAGTTAGACCTGAGTGAGTCCTGACTCCGTGGCTTGCTAACTTGTAAACCTGAGCATGTTTCTGAACTCGTTGTATCAGTTTTCTCATCTGTTAGATGCCCTGTAAAACTGCAGAGTTGTAGCAAGGATCAAATAGAACACCAGGCAAATGCTCCAGTAGTTATTACTATTACCAATAATAAACAGCCTACTTCCAGTAGTTTTTCTTGACCAACTAGAAATATATAAGTACTTATATATTTTACACACACAAAAAAATTGCCATCAAGTCAACTCCAATTCATGAGGACCCCATGTGTGTCAGAGTACAACAGTGCTTCACACAGCTTTCAGTGACTGATTTTTCAGAAGTTGATCTCCAGGCCTTTCTTTCTGAGGTGCCTCTGGGTGGACTGAAACCTCCAGCCTTTCCGTTAGCAGCCAAGTGCTTTAACCATTCACACCGCCAAGAGAATCCATATATTTTACACTTAATAACATGGAAAATACTATGCTCACCTGTGTTTGGTATAAGTATCTGCAGTTATTTATAATTAGTAAAATGATCTTTAAGGTTGCCTCCTTCTCATTTCATCTTTTAAACACCCTCCTTTGTCCTCCCCCATTGTAACAAGTGGTTGTCTACCTGGGATCATGTTTGACTTGCAGTTGGTTTTGCAACAGGCCCTGAACCTTGCCAACTCCTTCTCTATACCCCACCTCACTCTTAACCACCATGACATTTGTTAATTTAAAAGAAAATACATTACCCTTCTTGGTTATTGTGACTTTTTAACAGCAAAAGGAAGTAAAACAATGAAGAGCTTCAAGTGCAAAATGTTTTAGTCAGATTTTATTTTGTTGTTGGTTTTTTGAAACCATTTTCTTGGCTGTGATTTCTGAGACAGAAAGGATCTAGTGTGCGTAATCAGATGTTTACTGGACGTTAGTGCACGTCTGTATGGGTAATTCAGAGCCAGCTTTTATAAAGTGTATGCATTCTTGAGATTCCTCCTCCTATAGGTGTGGCTAATCTAGTTTTAAAAGATAATTTGCTGTTTTAACAACAGTCAATTGTCAACAAATTCCTTACCATTTTTCACAAACTAGAAATAGTAGCACTGCTTCCACACAGAGAAATCCTTTCTTCCTTAATGGAGAAAAAAAGACTAATAGAACAAGTTCCACTACATGCTATTTCTGTGTTAGAAAATTGGTTTGATTGGCCTGGGCACCTGCTGTCTAATTCAGTTGCTCAGTCTCTAAGCTGCTTAGGGTGGAGTCAGCTCCCTGTCTGCTGCTGTCCATTAAAGAGCTGACCACAGTAGCTTGCTTTACAATGCAAATTTCTTGTGTTATAAAAAAAAATCTTGTGTTATACAAACAGTAAAAATCATAGGTGCCTTTTAAATTTCCTCTCCACCTGCAGAATTGGAAATTTTCTTTGAGGACTTGATTTTCTTTTTAACAGAGAGAAAATGTTGTGCTACATACTACTTTGAAAGAATTATAGTAGTTTAACAAAATCATTAAGTTGTTGCCTATTGTTTTCTATCTGAAAACCTGTTTCTGAAACAGGACATGGTAAGGATTCTGTGTGTGTTTAGAAGCACAGCAATCACTGCTGTAAAGGGCCCTTTCTCATTTCTTTTTTCTGGTCACATTTACTTCACACCATGTGAAGGTACCTATTTAACAGAGAAAGAAAGATGGAAAATTTAAACATAAAAAACAAGCCTTTTATAAATATAAATTATTATTAATAGTAAAAACCATTTGTTATCTAAAGAGTCCTGATAGATTCTCTTTCTTTAATGTAATTTCTACTTACTTTATTCTGATCTTGTTTTATCTGGTTGATTTCTCTTTATATAATTTGATTTGGAAATTAAAAAAAAAAAAAAAGCAGTTACAAATGAAATACTCCTAAATTGTTCAAAGCAAGAGCTACCCAATATGCTAATTTAATGGGGATAAAGTGAAATATCAGAGGATTCCTAGAAATGAAACTCTAAAGTCAAGTTCTGTTAAAGTATTGTCAAAGGCATTATAAAAAGAATACCAGGATTGTTAGTGGGACAACACTCTTCCAAATTCTTGCAGAGGTATTGCAGATGTGTTGATAGTATCAGTCTCTAACAATCTGGGGAGCCTCTCTTTTCTTCATAAATTCTAACTTCACATTCTAGTAATTACTCTTATTCATATCAAATTTGGTGACTTAGTATCCCACTCTCTTTTGAGAGACTAATTTTTAAACTTTAATGACTAACTTCAACAATCAAATAAATTTTAACTTACAGCTAGTAACTGCCTCCACAGGAGCCCTGGTGGTACAATGGTTAAGCGCTCAGCTGCTAACCAAAAGGTTGGCTGTTCAAACCCACCAGCTGCTCTGTGGGAGAAAGATGTGGCAATCCACGTCTGTGAAGATTTACAGCATTGGAAACCCTATGGGGGCAGTTCTACTCTGCCCTATAGGGTCAATATGAGCCTGAATGGATTTGACAGCAGTGGGTTTTAATTACTGCTGCACCACTTTGCATTTATATAGGGTTTTATAGTTTTTAAAGCATTTCCTGTACACCAGTTTGATTTAATATTCAAAATCACATGCCATGGTCAAAATGACCATTAATATAATTCCCATCTTATAAATGAGAAAAGGGAGGTTAAATAGCTTTCTCAAGGTCACACATCCTGTAAAACCCAAGGTTTGTGAATCTAAGTTCAGGCTTTTTCATTATACCAAAGATATCCTTTTATTTTTTTCCTACTCATCAACCTCTAAATTTTCCTCATCATCAATAGTACTGGCTGCTACAGAAATCTTCCTTGGAAACCAGAATTATTTTCTATTATTCATGGTTATTGTAGGGAAAAAAATCTCCGCAGCTGCATTTACTTATTTCTTAGCACTCTAAAGGTATTAAAAAAAAAATTATTACTTGTTAAATACTTGCTGTGTACCACCACCAATAACCAGGTGCCATCAAGTCAATTCTGACTCATTGTGACCCCAGAGCATTTTCAGTGGCTGATTTTTCGGAAGTAGATCTCCAGGGCTTTCTTCCAAGGTGCCTCTGGGTGGACTCAAACCTCCAACCTTTCAGTTAGCAGCCGAGTGCATTAACAGTTTGCACCACCTAGGGCCTTGCTATGTAACAAGCATTGGGATGCTTTATTATCTCTTTGAATTTAATGCTTATTTTAAAGCCAAATGAGGTAGGTAATATCTTATTGAGACTTAATTGTTTTATACTTGATCAGAGTTAAAGAACTGGACCCAGTTTAAGTCTAGGTTTGTCTGAATCTAAAGCTTATGTTCTGACAGGGTATACTGTGCTGTCCCCCAATTTAGTACATACAGACATCTATGTTTGTCCCATGATAACTTTTTCACACAATTAGTTTTTTAAGCAATAACTCTAGTATCCTCCATGTCTTCCCCCATATAACAAAATATCTTCTACATAAATCTCTATTTGTTTTTTCTAATCACTTGTGCTCTCCTCTGTTTCTTTAGTTTCCAGTTTTATGCTAGAAAGTTGGCATGCTTGAGTTCTTTGGAAACATGATTACAATTGCGATACCATCCACAACCACTTAAACATAACAAGTTATTCGTAAAGATAAGTTCTACCATATGTTTTCATTATTGATGTGGCAAAGAGGGAATTTCATCTTTGATCTGCTCCTGACTTCATGAATGATTTAGGGTTCATTCCCGCCAAGCAAGGAAACTGGCAGGTGGAAAGAGCGCCATCTACTGAAATCCTTCATATGAAGTGGGTCTTTAGGGATAAATACTCAGAACGTGATGGCACCAAGGCTTTCATCTGGGAAAACAAACCAGGATCACCTCCGGAGCTTTTGAAAAATACACATGAGCAGGTTCCATTCCTCTGCCTCCACCAGCCTCTTGGGGATTCTGATTAATGAGGTCTAGAGTGCAGCTGGGTAATAATACTTTTCAAAAGATCCACAGGCAATCAGGTATACAGCTCTGCTTGAAAATCACTGGTATAGCCTAATATGTGAAAATACAATGAAAACGTTTACACATAGTATTAATAGCTAATAGACACATATCATTATCATTCATATAGCATCCCATGATGAAGACCAAACATTGTGCATTGTGTATCTCTCTGCAGTCAGGTGCAGCCCAAACACCTTTGCACAGACCCAGCATGTTACTCCTTGTCTGTGTTTAAGGTTGATTAAATCCATCTCCTTCTGAGTTGTCTTGTGGCAGGCAAACAATAAATCTCTTTTGTGGAAGAGATAATCAGCAGTCTAAGAACACTCAGATTATCAGTAGTGAAAAGGAAGAATTAGGAAAAAGTATAAGTGATAGGATTTATCTCCTGATGCCAGGAGTGGGGTGGGGTAAAAGTATTAGAAGTTGACTGAGTTCAATTTGTGAAGACTATTTTGGGGTTTTGGTTCTCATGGAGAAATTTTTTTGGTTGAGTTTTGTCAGTTTTGTCTAAAGTTTTAAAACCATTCCTGTATTCTTGGCAATTAGACAAATTGATTTTTTTTCTCTTTTTCCAAAATAATGGCCATGGACTAGTTTGCGAGTGTACTGTAAGTTATCATGCTAACTATTAGTGTAATTCTTCCTGAAAGGAAGGGCTGTATTGATTAAACTAATTTTACGCCCCCCATGAGCTAAATTATTCCCTTTTCTATAGATACTTTGTATGGAGAAGAAAGATACAATTTTAAAAAGGAAGTAGAGTAACCATTATTTGATGCCCAATTTTCTTCAAATCTTCTAAGGTGTATTTTCATATTTTCCAGAGATATGTGAGAAAAGCTAATGAAATCTGACTCAGTGCCAGCTCAGATCCTGTTGATCATGAGGGGAAGAGTAGTCTCCCGTAAAGTGCTGCACTACTAACCTCTGTTTAATTTGTTTTCTTATTTTACATCTCAGTGTACAATATTATTACTATTTGGCAGAGAACCTCCTTGATCTGTCAGTAATTAGGCATGCCTCTAAGTTCAACATAGGTTGATTGCCAGACAACTGTTTTGTATTTTACAATAACTTCTATCCCCCAGAGAATAAATTATATCCAAGCAATGCCCACAAAGCAATGGTTTTCTGAAAGAGAGGATGAGGTACAAGGTGAAAAGAAACACACAAGACCACACTCACACACTAAATCAGAACATCAAAAACAAGTCCTAAAATAGCATTTCATTGGGGATCCCTAAATTTTATTTCTCTGAAATCTTATGATCACTGACCCTAGTTAGATTGGGTGGAGAGAAGTAAGGAAACAAGGGCTATTGGAGAAGCTTCATTACCACAAAGAGGAAAGTAGGATAACAGCAAGAGCTTGTAGATTGACCAGATAAGACGTTGAGATTCATCATATTGAAACTTTACATGTGAAGAGTACTGTCCTAAAATGTTCCAGGAACACTATTCAGTTATGGGGTAAACCAAGGAGAGGCAAAATTACGGGGTTGGAGATGGTTATAAAAAAAAAAAAAAAAAATTTTTTTTTTTTTTTTTTTTGAGATGGTAGCAGTCATTTAATACATTTTTGCTGAATGGGAGTAGGAAGACATTAGGGGTGCCCCCTCATGAAAAAAAAATCACTAAATGTAATAAAGTCAACCCACAGGTGCAGGTATAATGCAAGAGAACTCACTAATACCCATTCTTCAAGGAAGCCATTCTCCTTACAGTCTTAATCTCACTGTCTCCTAACTTTCTTGCTAGGTGCACTTCTACTATTTAAAACAACCAGCACCTCAAGATATGCCTCCCCTCAGGTTCTTCTTGACTAGTCAGCTCTGAATGTGTGTTCTCAGTTTCTTTGCCTTCTGTTCAATCTCTGCCCCGATTCCCTTAGAACTCTGATCTCTTCATTTGGGTCAAGTTAAGGATTAATAATAGGTCAAAGTTTTACCCCAATCTAGATAGCAATTGAAACCCTGGTGGCATAGTGGTTAAGAGCTCAGGCTGCTAACCAAAATGTTGGCAGTTTACATCTACCAGCCACTCCTTGGAAACCCTATGGGGCAGTTCTACTCTGTCATATAGGGTCCCTATGAGTCTGAATCAACTGGATGGCACACACCAACAGATAACAATTACATGTTAAACAGAGGTCTTCAGAGATTTAATCTCAGAACTTTCAAGCACGAAGGGCTATGTATGGTTGTATGGGGGAAGGGTAGGAGCGTCATAGGGTGGTAGTCATTAAATGGGTGCTGATCCTAGTAGTCATGATGCCATATTTTAATGAGGAAACCTTTCCTGAATCCCCTTAAATTGTAAAAGGCCAATAGGCACTGTCTACTAGTGAACATGAACTAGAATCTTTCTCTAAATCTAAAACTCAGAAAAGGGTAAAGTCATAATTTTTATGGATAAAGATTGCCATTAAAAGTCAAGGTAGTGTGAATTCAGAAAATAAGGTATTCAAGAAATTTAGAAATAGGAACTAGTAAAAGCAAACTTACTAAAAATGTTAAATTCAGTCTGATGTAAGTTACAGGGCCTAGGATTTTAGTCTAGACTCTGCCATTAAAAATCTACAAAAACACATGTTATTTTATATTTATAATAATCTTGAGAAGTAGGTAAAACAGTTATAATCCCTATTCTATTTGTTGTAACACATGAGGGGACATGTTAGAGAGGCTAAGTAACTTACCCAGGGTCACAGAGTACGTGATAAATTCTCAAGCCTCAAAACTTCAGTAGTTTCTCCATATGCAAAAGGGAAACAAATGAGCCAACTTTAATACCTTCATTGGGGCAGAAAAGAAGCTCTAATCAACTTGCAAGAATTTATCTTATGCTGATACATTTTGATTGCTTGTCTATGCTTACACAGATACAGAGGAGAACTCTACACGAAGGGGAATATTTGTAGGATTGTAAGGTTGGGGTAAAACTGGTAGATTATGAGGGTGGTGCAGGGCCAGGCAGTGTTTCATCCTGTGGTATATACAGTCACTAGGAGTGGGAACCAGCTAGACAGCACCTAACAACAACACCCACTGCAGTAAGAATTCTGCTCATTTCAAATGTGGGGAGGTGAAAGTTAATCTATTCCCTTAACACAGTTGTGAAGGAATGAAGAACGAGTTACTCAAAAACATGAAAGATAAAATATTAAAGCTCTTCTTTGCTCTCTCCCCTCTCAAGCCACAAAGACATGTGGATGTGAGAGTGAATGACTAGAGTGTGTGCATATGCATTTTTAATGAAGCCAATTCTTAGGACAATAAGACATACATTCACATTTTCATAAAGAGAAAACAATTTTTAAAAAAATATCTGAAATTAATTTAAATAATTCCCCTTTATTGAGTAAGATTGAAGGGGGTGGGGCTGGTGGATTGACTTTAAGTCAGAGTTTCAAACCCACAGATTTTCTAATGAAACCAAAACTCAGAATGAAACTTCATGCACAAAATCTGGAGTGAATGAAATATTTTGCTCTAAACAGTTTCATGAAAAGACAAGTTCTATACTATTCTGCCAATAACAATGCTCTCTAACAGGGCTGCTTACCAAGCAATAATGCTTTATCTAAACACATATATCCTATGTATTTAGGAAAAAAAGGCTAATACAGAATACATTTATTATAGAATTGTTAAGTATAGGTGTCAATAATTATTTTATACTGTAGTACTGTAGTCTGCTTTCTCTCTCTCTCTCTCTCTCTCTTTTGAAATTTTAGAGACTCTGTAGGTGGTAGCCCATGTGAAGGGGGTGTGGGTTTTGGTAATACATACATTCAAAAGCAGAACTTTGGGGAGACAAGGAAATTAATAGGTTCCACTTTTTTGTTTTGACTTTTCAAATTACCTTGCTCCTCAGTAGGATGTTGTGTGAAGTCAGACTGATAGTAACCCTACAGATCAGAGTGGAACTACCCCATATGGTTTCCAAGGAGTGGCTGGTGGCTTCAAACTGCCAACCTTTTGGTTAGCAGCTGTAGGTTGCCACAGCTTTTAACCACTGCACCACCAGGGCTCCAATCAAATACCATTTATCTCAAATAGCAATACATATATATAATATTAGAATTGAAGGACTGCTGTTCTAATTTTCCACCCATAAATGGTTGCTCAAGTTTGAATTTCTAACTTATAGTTTATTGAGATGCTTTGAGAGACTAATGCATCATGTGTCTTTCAATTTTCACATTCCTGAGACATTTTAATCAGTGCCAGACCATAACCATACAGAGTCGAAGTGCATCGTCATGGAGGCTGCTCAGAAATGCTCAAGACACAGAAGTATCACAAATAGATGGAAATACTGCCATAGAACATATCACAATAGGGTGTTATAAGAATGACATATCAGCTTTTAATACTTAGAGATGTTTCATATTAAACCAGTTGCTGTCATGTTGATTCTCATTCTTGATAACCCCACATGTTTCAGAACAGAAATGTGCTCCATAGGGTTTTCAAAGGCCATGACTTTACGGAAGCAGGCCTTTCTTCCGAGGCACCTCTGGGTGGATTCAAATCATGAATATTTCAGTCAGTAGCTAAGCTTAGCCATTTGCACCATCACATTAGTGGTAACATTTCTTATGCTATGCTTTCCCAGACTTATTCTATGTTTAAAATTAAATTTATGTGGCGATGGCTCACTGCACTGTTCTTACTTCATTATACTTCTTAATCATTCATTCATTCTCTCATTCCAGGATATAATAGTAAACAAGAGAGATGTGTCCTCTGCCCTCACAGAGCTTATAGTGGGAAAACAGACATGTAAACAGACAATTATAAAACATAAGTGTATGAAGAAAAGTATGTCAGGTGTGCAATAGGAACAGTACTTAACTCAGACTTGAAGGCTCAGAGAAAACTTCCCATGGAAGTTAAATTTCAGCTGAGATCTTAAGGATGAATAAGAATTATTCAGGCCAAGTGAGAAGTCAGAGTATTTGTTCTTGGTGGAGATAAAAGACTGTATGAAGAACAGGGGGATGAGAGAGCATGACATGTTTGAAGAAATGAAAAATTCCAAATGACATGTATAGAAAATCAAGAGGGAGACTGCAAAATATTAGGCTGCAGCAGTTTGCAGGGAGCAGGTTATGAGGGACACTACAAACCATGGGAAAGAGTTTGGATTATAACCTAAGTACAATGGGAAATCAATTAGGGATTTAAAAGATAAATGAAATGATCTGCATTGGACTTTGGAAATTTCTCTGTAGCTGCAGCGAGAATAGCTTGGGAGAATACAGTAGCAGAGGCTAGGACACTGGTGAGGAGACAGTGGAAGTTCTTTAGAAAATTAGAATGGCCTGGAATAGAGATTAGGCAGGAGGGATGGAGAGAAATGGATAGATAAAGAGATGCAGAGGTAGAAGAAATGAAGCATAGTAAGGAGTGAATCAAGAGGTGAGTTTCTCAAAGTTGTCACCATGACTTCTGGCCTGGCTGAGATAGTTTGTGGTGATTTTCACTAGAAACAGAGTTCACAGGAAGAGAAGGAGCCTGGGAATGGGAGATGGCAGGTTGTGGGAAATTAAAAAGAAAGAAAAAAAATTCAATAATAAAAAGTTAAGTTTGAGGCACCCGAGCACATCCCAGAAAATTGAGTTATAAATTTGTGACTCATTGCATAAAGATGGCAGTTGAGAAGGGATAACCTTACCCACAAAGTGTGCAGAGTGAGAAGAAAAGTGGAGTTTCAGGAGAAAAATTGAGGAACATCAGCCTTAATGTTAGAGAGAAAGAAGAGGTGTGCGGTGTTGTGGGAATCAATTAAGGGAGGTTTCATGAAGAACAGTATAACCTGGTCAGCGGAGCCACATACTATTGAGCTGTCACCTGAGACAAGTAATGAGAGGTGTCCCTTGGATATAACAGTGGTGTATTCATTGCAATCCTTGACAAAGTGAATTTCAATAGAGTATGATGGCATAGGGGTTTTTTTTTTTTTTTTTTTTTTTATGGTACCAGAGGCCAGATTGCCTGAGGTTGAAGGATAAACAGAAAGTGAAGACACAAAGATAATGAATGCAGACAACTATTTAAAGAAGTTTAAAGAGGAAGGAGATAGCAAGGTAGCTACAGGGGGTATGGTGTTGAGGAAAACATTTTTTAAGATGGGATAGAGTTGCGCTTGTTTAAATGCTAATGGGAGAAAGCCAGCTGAGGGGGATGGTTAAAGGTACAAGGAAGAAAAGACACTTACTGAACTAGGTCTCTGAAAGGTGGACTCTTTTAGAAATATCACTCTGCTAACAAGCAGAGGTGGAGGATTGGTCTTATAAAGGAGAAGGATCAATTTGTTCAATGTAAATTTCTCATTACATTTCTTACAGTGAAGGTAAATTTGTGGATTTAGTCCCAAGAATTGAGAGAATTGTTACCATATATCTCTGCGAAATCAGGCTATAGTCTGTATTTACTGACACAAACTAAAATACTTAATTTTATTTTGTCCCTCTCCATCTTTCTCCTCTAGTGGCCCTTTAGACTTCTTGGAGTCTCCGCATAGTACAAACAGTTAATGTGATTGGCTGCTAACCCAAAGGTTAGGAGGTTCAAGTCTACCCATAGATGCCTCAAAAGAAAGGCCTAGTGATCTGCTTTCAAACAATCAGCCGGTGAAAACCCTGTGGAGTACAGTTCTATTCTGACACACATGGAGTCTTCTCCATGAGTCAGAATTGACTGGAAGGCAACTGATTTACTGGTGATTTAGGAAATAATACTGGAGTCATTATTCCCTGTCTTTGAACATAGAGAATGTAACCCCGCTGGAGCTGGACTCACAGGGACATATCAACTGGGCCCTAAGGTATAAAGACAATAGCTGGGATAATCTTTCACATAAACAAATAATAAAACAGAGCACAAAAGACCTACATACTCTCCACTCTTATCTTTTTCTGTTAGCCTTTAGTGAATAGTAAGATTTGTTGGACCAATGAAGACTCTCCTGATTGTCTTTACTAAAACTTGTACAAAAGATTGTTAAGAAAGATAATTCAAAATGTAGGGTCATATTTTCTAGCCAATCTGTGAAAAGGTGACGCTTTCAATGGTTTTGCCCATTTGTAACGTTAATATATACTGATGACTCTGTAACCCTCCTTGGACTCAGGTAGACATGGCTCTGGCAGCATTGTTGTCCATTTTCCCACTTTTGTCTATTCTGTAATTTCCTTGGATTTGGGAAGACCACTTCCCACTTTTGCCTCTTTGAATATATGCTGAATAGAACTTTCTTTTTGCCTTACTAAACTTTGTGATGTTTTTACCCTAGGACATTGGTACCATTGCCTTAGAGAGTGAGGAATGGGGTCCGTAAAGTGTATTACAAATTAAACACTGGTGTTTCAGACAAGGCTGGAGTGCTGTCTGTTGTATAAAATTTGGTGCAACTTTCCTCTAACACACAAGGGTGTTTTGTGAAACACAAAATGAAGGTATTCTATAGTACTAAGAGAATCTTCATCTGAGTGATGTGTAATGATGGTTATGGCCTCTAATCCACGCTTATTAATATAAAGACAATTTTGTGATCCAAAAATAACCATAACAATACATTTCAAATATTGATTTGTATTCTACTGTGTGCTAGGCATAAAGCATACATTACTGTTATATTCTTAAAATAAGCTTGCAAGGGAGAGATTATTATCTTCAGTTTATAGACAGGTAAAGGCTGGGAAAGAGTAAATAAATTCCTACAATCAAAGAGCAAAAATTGCTGGGCTAGCACTAGAACTGAGGTCTGTCTCTTTCAGAGTATGAGCACTTTGCACTAAGTAGCCTGGTATATCTTCACAAGTATCTGATTGGAAATTATTTTTACTCCAAATTTCCTTCATAGTCAAGGCTTGTTAGGCAACTAAATCATCTTCTCTGTTAGGCAATAGTCAGCATCCAAGATGGGAAGACATTAGTTTTGGTGTACAACTGAGAGTGAGCTGAAGGAAAACCAGATCAAGAAATACAGAGGTTAATGGGATGAACAAAACTATTCTAACACCACGTATTCCTTCATCTCACCCATTCCTTCATGCACTCATCCACGCACTTCATTTGTTCATTCACCGAATACTATTTTCTCACCTACAAACAGAGATATTCTGTCCTCATAGAGCTAAAATTAATTACACAATTAAAGAAGTTTGGGGGTTGTAGGGAAATACAAATGGAGGGATAAAACCTAGTTTAGGAGTTAATGTTTCCTTGAGGAAGTGATAATTGAGCTGAATAAGTACACATTAACCAATCAAATGGGACACAAGGAGAGGAACTTCATTCCAGGTAGAAGAAATTGCCTACTGGGAGGTCCAGAAGCAGAAAGACAGATAATATAAAGCCAGTGTGGCCTTAGCCCTAAGGGTAAGTAGGTAAAGTAGATGGGGCCAGGTTATACAGAGCCTTGTCAGACACACTAAGTATTCAGTTTTCTTATGATTACTGTTTCATCTGCTCAGGATCCACTCCTCCTTTTGTCAGGTAGTAACACTGGGATTTGTCCTTGGAAAATAAATCTTTAAACCACAAGGTTTGGATGGAGCAAGTATACCTTCAGCTTCAAGGGTGGACTTGTGGTAATCTATTCTTAGCTAATCAGAGAATAACACCCCCCAGGAATTATTAAGATAGGGAAATGTATACCCAAGCCAGGCCAATCAAAACCAATAAGGCTAATTTATGGACCTCTTTTTTTGACTGAGAAATTGGCACAACAGTTGATTAACCAGCTTTCTGTTCTATCTAAAACTAAGATCATGTGCTTGTTGAGGCTAAGGATGAGAGGACTTGTTTGGATAAAAATCAGAAAGGCATTTGTTCCTTTTTGTGAAATTAGGTGAGATCCTCTAAGAAAGGGACAAACTGCGGTTGAAGTTGACTTGTCTAGAAGCGGTGAAAACACTAAGAGCAACCCTTGTAGCTCTTGTCTTCAAATCCAAGACAACCAAGAGTCTAACATATTTTTTACTCATTAACTTTGAAAAAGTGAATTGTCTGTCCCAATCTAAACTTAGTGCTAGCAAATGTGGAGAGAGTGGAGAGAAAGTGGAAGACAGAGACCCAGGTGTCCCACTTACTCAGGTAGATGGAACAATAAGGTCAGTTGTTAGAAGACAGAAACAACCAGTTTAGAATACAGAATCAAGGATTAAAAAAAAAAACAAAACCCAGTGCCATCGAATTGATTTCGACTCATAGTGACCCTATAGGACAGAGTAGAACTGCCCCCATAGAGTTTCCAAGGAGCACCTGGCAAGGATTAGGACTCAATAATATCTCCGGCTTTTTTTTTTTTTTTTTTTGCTAACTCACTGAATTTACTGGAAACAAATAGATTATTGTGCTTACTAAGCTTTTAAAGAACTGGAGTTTCCAGAGAAACTCAAACACCCAAAAATGAAGGCTGTGATTGTTCAGTTCCCAAGGCAATACGCAGGCAGAATCCTAAACCAGCATCAACAG
The DNA here is from genome assembly GCF_024166365.1 of Elephas maximus indicus. Classification (NCBI taxonomy): domain Eukaryota; kingdom Metazoa; phylum Chordata; class Mammalia; order Proboscidea; family Elephantidae; genus Elephas; species Elephas maximus. The sequence goes on from NC_064823.1 coordinate 46,711,319, forward strand.
AAACAAGGCTCTTACTAGGGTATGATAACCAGCAAGTAAATCCTCCCCAATGTCTTCCTCACCTATGGCCATAAAGGACAAATAACAAGGGAAATCATCCCAGAAGACAGACCCAAGAGGAGACAGAAAAGCTGACCAAGGAATTCTCTCAAAAGAAAGACAGGGGTTTCTTGTTACTCCACTGTCCAAGATAAATGCTAAAGACTGATTACAATTGTATGGCCCTCCCTTCCCCGTTTGCTTCAAAGTAGGTGTTTTTATGGAGGTTATTCTGTTTCCTCCCTACAAATGAATATTGTGTATGTTTTTTGGAAATGTTCAAATGTGTCATTTTACAATAGGTTCCTGAACCATGAGGAATGCACATTAACAATAGAGTCTGAACTCAGGCTGGATATAGTAACTGGATAAAATTTGAGTGGTGCATATGTTTTTTATTCTGAATGATATTGTTGCTTAATACAGGCTTGGACAATTCTGCATTTTTATGTATAGGAATAAAGATTTGCACATGTTGTACAGCCAAACATCTGTGTTTTGGCCTATCCAGAATCCATTCCTTCTAGGTCCACTCCCTGGTTTTCCCAGGGGAACTATCCTCCCTCCTTCTGTCATTACAGGTGATTTAGGTGAATCTGACTTTGCTCCCAGCTTCAGAAGTTTGACATTGACACAGACCTAGCCAATCAAACATTGTATCCCCCTGACTTTAGTGACTGATTCTGAGATGAACTACATGTTCATACGTAAGCCAGATAAATCAAAGGCAATAACACTCAGTTCTGGGACTGGGAAGAGGTATATTTTTTCTGTTGGAATTGCTCTAAGGATAGAATGTAAGCCTGGAGTTTCTATCAGCTATCATGAGTGACGGACCTAGGTGACAATGGATCTAAAGTAGAAAAAAAAAAGTTGGATGATAGAGAGTGAGCCCTGGTGACATCATTTGAGTACCTCAATCTAGCTGACCCTGAGAATAATCTATTCTCGGAATTTTTTGTTATGCAAGTCAAATCCCCTGCCACTTTAGCTAACCAGTTAGCATTTCATGGATCAAATGGCTAAATTTCTGGTTCATTCTCTGGTTGTGAATTGAAAATTTGAGCAGGCAGTTAGTGGAACTTTTTTTTTCTTTTCCAAGATAGGAATATATCAAACATTTTTCATGAAAAGATGGAAGAGGATAGGCTCAGAAATAGCTATACCTAATTATTTATAGCAATGTTAAGATTTATTAGTATTGACTGTGGCACATATGCATATATTAATTAAGACTAAGCAATGTTCTGTTTCTTTTAAGTTTCTGGTGAAAGTGGAAGGGCTCTTACTGTTTGTATGTATTTTCTACAAACTAACAACCTTTTATTTTTCCTACAAACTTTTTTTTTTGTTTTTAATTCCTCTTTTAGTTTTAGTCAATGGGTAAAAGTAATGTATACAACTTCTAGATCACATTTTAAAAGGAGTTTTATTGTCCTCCACTTTATCTCCTTCCCCTTCCTCTGAGCTGGCTGTGGACATGATGGTATGAGCCAGTGTTAGCCACGGAGATAAGGATTATACCCTAGAGAATGTTAGAGCAACAAGGTGGAAGGAACTTGTATCCTTAATGACCTCCTGGATTGAAGCCATCTACTCACCCTGGACCACATATGAAAAAGAACGAAATTTCTCTTTTGTCTAAAGCATTGTATTTTGGAAACTCTGTATTATATCAGTTTAGTTGGTACCCTAACTAACATATCCATCAAATATAATAATTATTTTCAAATAAATTTTCAGGTGTGTATGTGTATCCATATTTATATCTATATCAGATTAGATGACCAACACTACTAAACAAAACTCAACTTTCCCCTTATTCTCATGATATGGAGGGAGCTGCCTCAATGACGGTGACTTTAGAATGTATAAGAATTTCCTGGGAAACTTATTTAAAAAGATGGCTTTTGATTCTACTCTAAGAGATGCTCACCTCCTATAGCTGGAGTGTGATTTAGTTTGCATTTTTAAATGAGAATCCCAGATAATTCTGATATTTAGGTGGTATGAGAAACTTTATGAGTAGACGATCTGGCCACACTGTCCATGAAAAACTAATTATGTGTTAGTTTTATGAAAAGTAGGGATCTATAACAGAATAACAAGGAATGTTTAACAACTCACAAATTTTTCTTGATAAAAAAATGCTGAATTTTATTTAGCAGTTTATAAGTAATATGGTTCTTATAATCAGCTATTATTTTAAAGTTAGTTTGAATTTAAGTTTTTTTTTAAGGTATCAGAGACCTGGTGGCACAGTTGTTAAGAGATCAGCTGCTGACTGAAAGGTCAGCAGTTGGAATCCACCAGCCACTCCTTGGAAACCCTATGGGGCAGTTCCACTCTGTCCTACAGGGCTGCTATGAGTTGGAATTGACTTAACAGCAATGGTTGTTTTTTTTTTAAAAATACAAACAGCCCAAAACATTTAATTCTGCATGCTCTAAAAATGGGGACGAAATATGCTAATATCATAAATAATGATTGTATTATAGAAAGTTACTAAGAATCTGAAATTTATGTCAGAAAATATAAAGCAAGACAGAATATTTGCTGAGTGAAATCATTAATTCTGTATGGAAAAAAACAGAAGTTCTGAACTTTAAATTAGGCAAACATAAATTTGTAGATAGAATGATAAGCTTAGCCTTTTTTTGGAGGGGGGTGGGAGCAACAATTTTCTGGAGCAGCAAGAGGTAAGAAAACAGATAGGAAGTATGTAAAGAAATACTAAGTATGGCCTCCTCTGACTCCAAAGTGTAAAATGTAAAAAATATTAAAAAAAAAAAAACACTATTTGATTATGGCTTGTTGGAAAGCAAGAGCTAACCTGAAACAAAATAAAACTAAACTTTAAGGCTATTTTCTTCATTTCTGTTGAATTATGTATCTTTTAATATATATTTGCTGTGAAGAAAAGAGGCTTACTTTTTAGCTGAGAACTTACTCTACTTCCTCAGGACTCAGAACAAATACTAAAACAGGAAAATTATGACCTAAAGCAGATTTTCCCTCAAGGTAACAACATTTCATTTCTTGACGGGAAGCAGCTGACACCGCCAGGCCTGAGCGGCAACAGAGAAGCATGTTTCTCTTCCAAACAAGTCGTTTGAAATGTCTCTCTCCCTCAAACGAGGAACAAAGTCAGACTTCACACAATGGAACTTAAAAATAAAGAGCTAAAACTATTCGCATGTTAATTTCTTCAGTGAGTTTTTCAAATGGGCAAGCAGTTTGCCTTTTACGAACATTTTAAAATGCACTCCTTAAGTGTTTTCATTCCAGAAGAAAGAATGTACTTCACACTCTGATATTAACATTATTACTGAGTACACACCCTTTTCCCAAAGAGACTCAAGATTTGGTTTGTATAAGCAGATTTCTGGAACCTGAAATCTTATTTGGTATAAATATAAAAGAAAGTAACCACCAATCAACAACAATATTAATTTCTTGATAACTTGTTGTGGATCTATTTTTTTTTATTGCAAAAATTGAAATTAAATACTTAAAGATACAGTGTTAACATCACTATGAGGAATAATTGTGTAATATAATGCCAACTATATTACATACTTTGGACATGTTATCAGGAGGGATCAGTCCTCAGAGAAGGACATCATGCTTAGTAAAGTAGAAAAACAAACAAAAAAAAACCCATTGCCATCGAGTCGATTATGACTCAAAGTGACCCTATAGGACCGAGTAGAACTGGCTGGTGGAGTTTCCAAGGAGCTCCTAGTGGATTCAAACTGCCAACCTTTTGGTTAGCAGCTGTAGCACTTAGCTACGATACCACCAGGGTGTCCTAGTAAAGTAGAAAACCCCCAAAAAACCAAACCAGCTGCCGTCCAGTCGATTCTGATTTATAGCAACCCTATAGGACAGAGTAGCACTGCCCCAAAGAGTTTCCAAGGATCGCCTGGAGGATTTGAACTGCTGACCTCTTGGTTAGCAGCCATAGCGCTTAACCACTACGCCACCAAAGTAGGTCAGCAAAAAAGAGGAAGACTCTCAAGGAGATGGACTGACACAGTGGCTGCAATAATGAGTTCAAGCATAACAATGATTGTGAGAAAGGCACAGAACCAGGCAGTGTTTCCTTCTGTTGTACATAGGGTCCCTATGAGTTGAAACCGACTTGACAGCACCTAACAACAACAACAACAAATAATGCCAATAACATGTTTCTTATTGAAGGATTTTAGGAAAGATAATTTTGAGGAAAAATAATTCAACCTTTTTAGTGGCTTTTTGTATGATTTTTTGAATAAATTCTGTTGATATGATTTTTTAACCTGAAAGTGAATAGCAGCTTGCCTCCTGTTCAGTGTCACTCTGACTTTACCACTTTGTAGTTACTGCTCAATTTTTGGAAAAGTCACCACACTTCTTTAAGTAGATTCATACAACTCTCGTAATTGTATTTTTTTCCCTTGGAATTATTACAAAAAATTTCTACCTCAGTTTATAACTAACAAAATTTTCTTTCTTAGAATAAATTTCTACTGGAATTATTCTTCCTGGAGGTTTCATGTATATTTTACAGTCCTCACTATTGCAGACATAAAATGAAATGCACATTAAAAATGATAAGTAAATAGTCACCTTACAGTATTTGTCACATTCAAGCTCTTCTATTCTTCTGAGGTCCTGAACACTTTAGGTCTTATATTTATAAGAGTAGTTATTAAACCACATGATTTTATCATCAACATCAATATTAGTTCTAATATTTATAAAAATAGTTGCCAAACCACATGACGTCTTTATCATTAGAAACATTTAGAAAGTTCTGATGGTATCATGCCTGTCTTGACTTCCCATTGTAGTCTTCTAGTATGGAGATACTAGCTATACATATATTTTTATTTGTTACTTAATTTCCAGCCCCAAAAGTTCTGTGCCATAAGATTTCCTTCTTTGTAACAAAGCTCTTTTCCTCCGTAATTGTCAACGTATTTTACTGAGGAAGGGTGACCTAAAAATCTAGGTCACTGCATTTGCTAGGTGAAATTTTGCTTAATGTTTGACCAAGCTATATTTGCATAAACAGTTTTGAGAGTATTTTGGGTAATTCACTGGACCCGTTCCCAGAAAAGAAAATGAATTGTAAATGCAGTGTAGAAATACTCTTGAGACAGTTTATTCAACAAGCTAATCTCTTAACATTCTAAACTAATGTTTCCCTCTGAGCAGAAGCAGAAGATGGTAGAAGACATGAAGCCTGATTTACTGTTTGACAGAAACCTGTTATTCAAAACTGGGCTTTTGTGGCCAATTCTAAGGGGCTGAGGTTTGGAGTAACTTTCTTGTGGTTTCACAAGTGATTGTCCTTAAAATCTGAGTTCCTTCAGATGAATCCACATATGCTCAGTGAAAACTACAGCTTTAAGGAGTAACCTCTGCATACCCCATTCTATTTTAACCAATATCTCAGTTTGAGTTTAGCCACAAGAATATTGGCTACCCCCATGATGCCATGGTGCTAGGGATATCTGCCAACTGTTTCAGAAACATAGAGGGTATTGGTTGGCATCAGGAGAAATATAGAAGTTAGCTTTGAAAATGGGTTTTGTGTTTTTGTTTCTACTATGCCACTTGGGATCTCATTCAAATATGTTTTGCATACTGTGGTTACTACCATATTGATCACTGAAAAAAGACAACCATTTTATTTATTTAGAGGAGAAAATATTTTCATTACTTTAGGTTAAGGTCAATTTATGAACCCCAAATACTTTTCATTTTTGGCATAGATTTTTCCACCTGTCCCAGGAACAACTTCTTTAGCCAAGGAGAATATCTACAATGGCAACATTAAAAAAAAAAAAATCTGGTTTTATCTAAAAAAGAATCAACAATTAAAATCTGTTTCATAAAAAATTAGAAATTATTATACTTTGTGATAAAAGAGACATTTCCTTAGCTCACAAAAGAGTATTTAGAAATGGTCCCCAAATGGCTTACATATACAATTGATAGATTATTTTTCTTCCACAAATGAGAACAGAATAACATTTTTTATTAAAAAAAAAAAACTGCCAAATGTATTTTTCTATAAGTCTTAGTTATCTAGTGCTGCTATAACAGAAATACCACAAGTGGGTGGATTTTACAAAGAAGTTTATTCTCACACAGTCCAATAGGCTAGAATTCTGAATTCAGGGTGCCAGCTCCAAGGGAAGGTACTCTACTTTCTTGGTGGTATGAGGTCCCCAACTCTTTGCTTGCTTCTTTTTCCGTTTTATCTCTTGAGAGATAAAAGGTGGTGCAGGCCACACCCCAGGGAAACTCCATTTACATTGGATCAGGGATGTGACATGAGTAAGGGTGGTGTTACAATCCCACCCTTTATGATCACTAATCACGATCATAAAATGGAGGATAACCACACAATGCTGGAAATCATGGCCCAGCCAAACTGATACACACGTTTCTGGGGGGACATAATTCAATCCATGACACCATATACATATTATTTACCACTTAGAAAGAAATTTATGTATAATTTCCTTCTTAGAACTAGCAGTCTTTTTCAATCAAGATAAACCTTAGAAATCAATAATGTAAGGTAAATAAACCAAATATTTATTTTACTTACCTAGATCTTTTTATGTATCACACTCTTTTTGAAGGAGGACATTTTGATTCATAAAGTGTAAAACCTGTCAGGACTTCCAGAGTTTTTATTCTTTTTAGAATACTGTGTACTGAAGTCTAGAACATGGGAGAACACTGACACTTAAAGTTTTTAGATTGTTTCAACTTTTAAAAACTTAGCAACTTTTCTATGATACTAATATTTTATTGAACAAGAGTCATTAAATAGAGAAGGCTAGGTACCTTTGTAAATTACATTAAGCTATTATTTAGTTTATCAAATACTAATTAATCATTTTGCAATTTTTTTTTTTCTTGGTAGGGCACTTTAGGTATATCACCCTATCTTTTGATAGGCATACAGTTAGAATTGGTCATTCTTAAAATGAACATAGCCCTCAAATGCTTTAGAAAAATCCCAATAAAAGAGCTATGAATCAGTCAGGTCCCCAGGAGGAAACAGATGGCACACTCAAATTATGGTAATTTGAGAAGGGTTTTATAAAGAGATTATTATAGAAGTTTGGAAAGGGTTTAGGGAAATCACAAGAGATAGCACTATTATTACCCCTACACTTGAACGGGTAAGGGAAGGGAATGGCTAACAGAATACAGGAGGAGAGGTTTGTGTAGAAACCCTGGTAGCACAGTGGTTAAGTGCTATGGCTGCTAAGCAAAAGGTCAACAGTTCAAATCTACCAGGTGCTCCTTGGAAACTCTATGGGGCAGTTCTGCTCTATCCTTATGGGGTCACAATGAGTCGGAATTGACTCGATGGCAATGGGTTTGGTTTTTCGGGGGTTTAGGCTACCTTGAGAGGAGCTTAATTTGTAAGACAGTCTGCCTGAAGTGATCTGACAGAGAGAGTCAGTGGATTGTTTCCCAAATTCACTCTTTGCGCTCTTTGTGATTTACCACCTGGGCTTCCCACTATCGAAATTCACTATTCAATATGGTAGCTGCTAGGCACAGATGGGTTATTGAGCACTTGAAATATGATTGCAAGTATAAAGTATACACCAAATTTCAAAGACTTAGTATAAAAATAGCATGTAAAATATATGTTAAAGTTTTGTATTAATTGCATATAGAAAGGATAATTAGGACATATATATCCAATGCATACATTAGTAAATATATTATTAAATATATATTTATCAATATATGTAATAAGTTATACATAAATAATATGTAGGGTATATTATTACAATTAATTTCACCTGTGTTTTAATTTTTAAAATGTGACTACTAGAAAATTTAAAATGTTCAGAAAATTGTTAAAATTGGGTTTGAACTGCCGGCATTTTGGTTAGCAGCCAAGCTCTTAACCACTGTGCCACAGAGGCTCCTACCCACAGATGGTTAGGAAAGAAAAGTTCTCTCTGAGGAGTTGCCATTTGAGTCCTGAATGATGAGAAGAAACCAGTAATATGAAGATCTGGGGGGAAATATTATTGGCAGAAAGAAGAACAAGAAGCAAGACCCTGAGGCAAGAAAGAGATTAGCATATTCAAGGAACAGAAAGACACCAGCGTGATTAGTGTGTAGTGTGGAGAATATTAAAAAATGAGGCCAGATAAGTAAGCAGAAGAATTGTAGACCATGGGAAGGAATTTGGAATTTATTCTAAGTGCAATGAGAGCCATTGGAAGGTTTAAACAAGAGAGGGAAACCTTAAAAGCGACTAAAGAAGATCTCTTATTTGCTGTAGAGCCCTTATTGAAATGCAGATGAGGCCGAATCCTGGTATAAGGATCCTGGTGTCTCCGTGGTGTTATATCACACAGAAATCAGATGCTTGGGTTCTTCTTTTCATGAATGCAAGGTTTGTATTTGAAATCTATTTCACTAAACTTGCTTTTATAGTTTTGGATGTATAATACAGTACTGATTATAGTTTTATAAAATGGATAAAATTAACCAAATATGATCAAAAAGACATTAAAAATTAAAGTTTTAAATTTCCTAATTGTATAATTTTTGATAAAGTGAAGATCAATTCAGCTAACATTAGAGAAATTGTTCTTTAAAAGCTTTTATATAAGCTTGTGGTAACACCTCAGCTTTTCTCTCACAGGAGAAATACGTATGCTTTATCTAGATTTTGAAATTTATTGGTGCAAGAGGCCACGTTCATTGATTTTTTTCCACTTGAGTGAGTTTCTCTTTCTTTTCTGTGCCCAACGTGTTGGATCATCTACACAGTATGCAAATAGCACTGATATTTAAGATGATATACATTTTAAAGTAGGAATTCCTTTAAAAACTATAGAGAAAATATCATTTCCAAAACTCTGGAAGCATACAGTCTATGAAATGCTTAAATGGCTCTATAGGCATATTTTTTTTGTGTGCAAATGCTGATTTTAAGTATTAGAATTTACCAGAGAATGATATAAAATGAACAACCTGCTTATGGCCTTATACTTTCTATGCTTTCCAAAATTTCTACTCAATTCCTCTTTTTCTAGAGACTACTTTCTTGTTTACATTCTTCATGTACCTGCTCATTCCGTCTTCCTCTTCCTGTACTGTTATATGGTGTTCCTCACCATATTATGCTATTTATGTCTTTGTACAGCCTTTCAGATCGATATCTAGAAAAAAAATACTATCTTTTATCTATTCTCTTAAGCCAGTAAACAAAAGGCAGAAAGTGTCTGCATTTTAATATTGGACAGTTGGTTAATTCAAAGAACTGAGACCTTAATTATGAAATATTCAGAACAGTCAGGTTAGGTGCCTACCATGCTAAAAAAACATCCTTATAAACTGTACTGCTAAGGAAAGAAGCACCAGGCTCTTTGTGTATGCTTTGTGTAAAGTCAGCTGCTAATTTGACCAGAATGGGCACCTGATGTAACCAAACCAAACCCACTGCCTTTGAGTCAATTCTGACTCATAGTGACTGTCATGGATTGAATTATGTCCCTCCAAAAATGTGTGTACCAACTTGGTTAGGCCATGATTCCCAGTATTGTATGGTTGTCCTCCCTTTTGTGATTGTAATTTTATGTTGAGAGGATTAGGGTGGGATCGTAACACCACCCTTACTCAGGTTACCTCTCTGATCCAATGTAAAGGGAGTTTCCCTGGGGTGTGGTCTGCACCACTTTTTATCTCTTAAGAGAAGCAAGCAGAGGGCTGGGAACCTCATACCACCAAGAAAGCAGCACTGGGGGCAGAGGGTGTCCTTTGGACCTGAGGTTGCTGCCCTGAGGTGCTCCCACGCCAAGGGAAGACTGATGACAGGGACTTTTTTCCAGTCGACAGAGAGAGAAAGCCTTCCCCTGGAGCTGACGCCCTGAATTTGGACTTGTAGCCTACTGGACTATGAGAGAATAAATTTCTCTTTGTCAAAGCCATCCACTTGTGGTATTTCTGTTATAGCATGCGGTAGGGGAAAAAACATCACAAAGTTTAGTAAAGCAAAAAGAAAGTTTCATTCAGGATATATTCAAAAAGACAAAAATGGGAAGTGGACAAACATGCTGCCAGAGCTAATGTCTGCCCGAATCTGAGGAAGGCTACAGAATCATCAGCATATATTAACATCACAAAAATGGGTAGAATTATTAAAAGCTTCACCTTTTCAAGGATTTGCTAGAAACTGTGGTCTTATATTTTGAATGGCCTTTTCTAAGACTCATTGGTACAGGTTTCAGTAACTGACAGTCAGGAGGGTCTTCACTGGTCCAACAAACCTCTACCCACTAAATGTTAATAGAAAAAGATAAGAGTGGAAAGTATTTTGTGTTTTGTTTGGTTGGCTTTATGTGAAAAGTTTCCTAAAAGATATTCTTCTTCCCTAAAAAATAATTTCTAAGATTGTCCCATCTATTGTCTTTATCTCAGAGCCCCATTGATGTATCCCTGTGAGTCCTTCTCTTTGCTCAAGGACAGGGAATAATAATTCCAATATTACTCTCTAAATCAAGCAGCACTAGATAACTAAGACAGTGACCCTACAGGACAGAGTAGAATTTCCCCATAGGGTCTCCAAGGCTGTAAATCTTTACAGAAGCAGACTGCCACATCTTTCTTCCAAGGAGCAGCTGGTGGTTTCAAACAGGCGACTTTTTGATTTGCAGCCAAGCACTTTAACTACTGTGCCACCGGGGCTCCTGGTGCAACTAAGGCCTATCCGTAAAAAGCTGATGATCCTTGAGATGGATTGAAACAAAAAGTTTTGCTCAAGAGAGGTAAGATAACGAAGTAAGCCAGTCAGCCTATCTCCTTCTAGAATTTTTACTGGCGATTCCTAGGAGAATTGCCCAGCAAAGGAGCAAGAGCAGGATGAGCAGGCCAGTCAGGAAAAACAGAGATACCATAGGTAATAAAATAGAAAGTAGCTGGTCACCAGGTGTTTGGTTATTTACTGCTGTGTAAAAAATTACCATAAAACTTAGTATTTTAAAGAACAACAATTTTATTTGCTCATGATCCTGTGGGTAAGCAGTTTGGACAGATCTTGGCTGGGTAGTTCTGTTCCATTCGGCATTGGGTGGCATCATTCCCTCAGTTTTACTCCCCTGGTGATTGAGGTGGGCTGTTCCAAGTTTCAAGAAGGCTTTACTAATGCATTTGCCATTTGAGCACGCCTCTGTATGGATTCTTCCTTTCCACATGGTTAACTTGGACTTCCACACAGCATGGTGGTATCAGGGTAGCTATATTTCTTACATGGCAGCTGGCTTCCAAGAGAGAGTGTTGCAAGAAAGGTGGAAGTGGAAGCTACAGGTCTCTAAAAGTCTGGCACAAACTTACTTCTACCATATTCTACTGGTCAATGACTGTGATTGGTCCAGCCTAGATTCAAGAGAGTGAACATAGACCTCACCTCTTGATGAGAGGACTAACAAGAATTTGAAGACATCTTTAAGTCACCACACCAGGGTTAGCTTAGAGCAATATGGCTTTCCAGTTCAGAGTTTTTATACCATGCAAACAGAGGATCCCATCGGACAACAGATATTTTTGGAGGCGGTGGTGAGAGTGGGTTTTTTTCAATGCCCCTTAAGTCATAATCTGCAGGCAATCACTCTACTTATTATCAATGTTTTGCTTAAAGCGTGCCACATATATAAAATCTCTCTAGATTAGGAGAATAAATAAGGAATTTCACTTTACTTAAAGCTCAGTGAGTATTTATCCATGCTATCACCTTTAAAAGTATTTTAAAACTCTTATTAAGTTTAAAGAAAAAAAATTATAAAACTAAAAAATATTATTTTTATGAAAGATTTCTTTAAAAATTTGTACAGAGGAGAAAAAAAGTCATCCGGCTGTTTCACCATTGATAATATGAGACATAATAGGATGAAGAGGGAATAGTACGAGGATTGTTGCTGTTGGGTGCCATTGAGTTGACTCTGACTCGTAGAGAACCCATGTGACAAAGTAGAATTGCTCCACAGGGATTCTAGTTTGTAATCTTTATGGGAGCAGATCATGAGGTCTTTTTCCCATGGGACCCCAGTGGGTGGGTTCGAACTGCCAATCTTTTAGTTGGCAGCTGAATGCTTAACTGTTGTACCACCAGGGCTCCTTATTACAAAGATTAGGCATTTATTTTATTGTGCCCAATTGATTGGCACTAAATGCTTTTCTATCTGAAATAGCAAGGGCTTCCCAGAATAAATATTGTTTTCACATTTCATGGGCTGAGAGTATATTCAGAATACTTTTAGCATATGTCTCAGGTGCCTGGAGAAGTAGACAGGAGGAGCGGAAGAGGGGGGGACATGAGGCACATGCAGTGGTCAAACTGGAATGACCTAAAGTGAAAGAGATGTCCCTGTTAATTTGTGAGAAACAAGATCCAAGTCACTTGTGGACAAGAGAAAAGTCACATTAGGATTAGATGTCCTCTATCTGGGCCCTCTATTTCAGATAATTCCAAAAGAGGTTAAGAAACTTACCCAAGTCTCCTAGTTACTTGGGTAAAGCCACTTGACTTCATGTATCTACCATACCACATATGAAAGTAGTATTCTGGGCTTTCCAAACATCCCTTCTGGTTTTGACTTGCTATTTATGACACCCACTTCCCTTATGGGGCAGAGGTGATTCAGTGGTAGAATTCTTGTGTTACATAATGGGGACTTGGGATCCATTCCTGGACAATATACCTGAAGCCCAGCTACCACCTGTCTGTCAGTGGAGGCTTACATGTGTGTGACTAAGATGCTAACCAGGTTTCAGCAGAGCTTCCAGCTTAAGACAGACTAGAAAGAAAGGCCTGGTGATCTACAACCAAAAAAATCAGCCAGTGAAAACCCTACGGATTACAATGGTCCAATCAACAACGAATCATGGCAATGGTGCAGGACTGGGCAGTGTTTTTGTTCTGTTGTGCATGGCGTTGCCATGAGTCTGGGCTAACTTGACTGACAGCAGCTAACAATATCAACAACATTCCTTATGTCTCTCTTTAAGACAGGCTTTGATGTTTATTTTGAAACTATTTCATCTGTGTTAAATCAGGGCTTCTTAAACTACAATGTGCAGATTCCGATTCAGTAGGCATGGTCAGAGATTTTGCATTTCTCCTAACCCCCAAGTGATGTCAATGATGCTCACCTGTGGAACTCATTTTGGGTAATAAGGAAATAGTTCATTGGGCTAGCAAAACTTGTACCTAATATATCTGTGGATATCACCAGGAAATTAATGTTAGGTATAAAGGACAAATGAATTCTACTTCCCTAGGCCAGACAAAATTTATTCATTTTTTCAACAAATATTTATTAAGAGCTTACAATATGCCAGGTATTGTTCTAGGAAAGGAAAATATGACATTTGTACAGTCATTTCTATTTTTGTAATAAAATGACGTGCCACATTTGTGCTTATTTGGAAGTCACTTTTGATGCTTCCAAGCAGAATTGCTTTCTAATCTGCTTCAGAAATAGATTATGTATATTTGAAGACATTTTCCAGGAATCAGGCTCTTCTACTCTATCAGCATATCGTTAAAGTTCCTAGAATTTAGAAATCGTTTTGGAGATCATTTTCGTGAAATATTATTCCAATACAAAATATTTCATCCATTAAACAAGTGGAAAACATGTTTACTTTAGTGCACAGGAGAAAACCAGCCTATGGTGTATGGTGCTTGAGCTTGTAAAATGTGCACAGAATACGTGTGGGACCCCGGTGTTAGGATCACTGATTGGCTTCCACAGCTGTTCCATGTGGCCTTTTGTGATACAACCCAGGTTAGGGTGACCTGCCAAATAACTAGTATTGCTGAGTGTCAACCAGAAAGACTAAGCTGAATTATTCAGTGTTGCTATTCCTCACTGCAAGGGCAGCGACCTCAGCATTTAGTTATCCGCAAGATACTTCAAATGTCTAATTGCAGTCCTGACAGCAAAGGATGAGCGTTGCTGAGCTCTGGACCTCTCTCAACACATCTCCAAGAGGTGCAGCTCTGTAACTATCGGTTGGTGGCTGTGAGAGTGAAAAAATAGCAGTCATGGTATTGCAACAGTGGTTTGCCCCAGCCTCTTTCAGTTAATGAAGTGTTGAAAGTTCAAGGCCTAAGTTATTGGTGGAACTAACGAGAACCAAAAGAATTCTGCTTACTGGAATAAAGCCTTTAGGATTTAAAGCTTGTTCACAATCATGCTTTGGTAGGACCTTGTTTTGCATTCATTTACTAGTTCACTGTAATTTATTTATTCATGCATGTTCAAGCTACTGGAGAGCAAAGATGGTGCCATCTTCAGCCCTGTTTCTCCACTGAGGCTGGATATGGTTTTATCCATCATAAATGCTCAGGCTGCTTATTGAAATAGAATGCCTGTGCTAAGGAATAAACACGATGTGCCAACCTGCATGCTTATTTCCTTTCTTAGCACCAAATTCTCTGCTTATTCTAAAGGGGTTTTCTTGACCCACTTCTTACTTTCCTGATTATGGCTAGATTAGAAAATTGGCCCAGCCTTTTAAAGCAGTTTGTGTGAATCCCCCCTGATTGCACAACTGATTTATCTAGAAACATAAAAAAAGTGCAGAATAGTTAAAATGTCTGAATATCTTCTAGGGCAATCCAAACCCTGAATGTTGGTATTGGGAACATAGCAAGGGGTATTAGGGAAGTGAACTCCTTTCAGCATTGGTTTCAGGAAGGCCACAATTTATTCTCCAAACCAAAAAATCCAAACTCATTGCCGTTGAGTCTATTCTGACTCATAGTGACCCTACAGGATAGAGTAGAACTGCCCCACAGGGTTTCCAAGAATCAGCTGCTGGATTCGAACTGCTGACCTCTTAACCACTATGCAACCAGGGCTTCATCAATTTACCCTCCAGTCACCCTCAATCACATAAATTCTGTGGGATTCAAGAAGCAACCTGTCTGAATATAATTTCAGATAGTTTTTTTTCCTGAAAAACATTCCAAAACCCTTTATCATATTGCTTAATGTAATATCTTGTGTGGTGATATAACTAGGACACTGAAGATGTCTTCAGGGGATATCACCCATTGAATATTCCAGATATAATCAAAATAGGTCTAAATATAGAAGCAAACCCTACCGTATATAAAGTTGCATCTTAATCTGACAGCCCCTGAGACTCATGCTTGTTATGTAAAAGTGATGGATTAAAGGGAACCCTGATGTTCACTGAGCATCGTTGCATGCCAGGCACTATGTAAAGAACTTTATATACAGCAACTCATTTAATCTTCATGTTAATCCTAAAAGGTAGCTATAATTTTTGTACCTATTTTGTAGATGGGAAAACTGAAGTGCAGAGATATTAAGAAATTTGCCCAAGGATACTCAACTAGTAGGCACAAAGGGATTCAAATTCACATCTACCCTAAGTCTAGTACAGTGGGTGACCCTTCTGAATGGAGCTTACTCCAAATGACGAGTAGAAATAGAAATGTTGTCAGTTCCAAAAATCATACTGCAAGGGTGCGAATCTAAAAGAAAAAAGAAAAAATTTTCGAACTGACATACTTTTTCTAATCTGGAAAATATTATTTTCATTTCTGATGAAAATCTTTATAGCAGAATAGATTGAGGAGTAATGGGGAATGTAATATAATTCCATGCAGATAGTCTGCAGTAGAAGTGAAGAATTTCTATTTATTGATTCCTCAACTTAGTAGTCTTTGCTGAACCCTAGGCCATGCCATATCACATTTAGATATCACTGAACTTAAGTCTACTCTTATAACAATAACAATGGGGGTTTTAAAAGGATAAACCCCATTCCCATCCTATTCATAAACCAACATATCATATTCTCCTGCCTTACATGATTTTACATAGTTGAAATACAATGTAGATGCAATTTTTAATTCTCTAGGCTTCGATTGATACTATAGGTTAGCCTTTCTCCTTCTGGCTACATAGTCTTCAGGCTTGCAAAATATTACATGTACTTAATGTTCTGTGTCATAAATTAAACATTCCAACATTTTTGAACATTCTGTTTCTTCTTTCTCTGTCTCCCTTTGTCCCTCCACTTTCTTCCTTTATGCTTTTATAAATATTCTGAAATGGCCTTCTTATTTTATGTAGGTCATCCTTTCTCCCTCTCTCCCTTTTTTTCTTGCTTACTTCTTCCTCCTTTGTTTCTTACTTTCTTATAAATTGTGAGAAGTGATTCAAAAACAAGAATATTTCTGCAACTCTTGAAACATCTTGCCAAACTATTTACCAAAAGTTGTGCCAATTTACAACAAAATCAGAAATGTATTGAAGTACCATTTCTTTATGTCCTTGCCAGAACTGTTGTCCATTATCATTTTAATTTAATGGTAGGATGTTTCCTCATAAGCAAAAATTACCCCTTTTGGGGATGGTTCCTTTAAATGTTTTTCATCTTATTAGAGAAGTTAGCCTCTTGAAAATTAAAAAATGCTCAATTATCTGAACTTCACTTTTAAGAGATATAGTAGACTACCAAGACCACGATATCTGCTCAGGAGCCATGAGACACCTCTCTGTATCAGCCTGATTATCCCCTCACTTGTCTGGTCAAGGCATTAGGCTGCTACATCAGTCAAGGGCTAGTTTATTCTAACCATAGTTAAATTTGCATGTAGAAGTTCCCATTTTCTTTCTCTCGAGGTTTCCCAATAGATACCACAGAGTAACTGCTCTTGTCCAGACTGGCTGTAGAGAAACCTTGCGGCTCACATTACAAGAAGAGCACTAACCTCCAAAGAACCGGGTGTTCTTATTTGCAGAACTAATCAACAAGTAGTACTGATTCAGTTTCACACATTCTCCTTTTCTTGATGTTTTAGGTGGGGAGGACCCTGGGTTGATGATGAGCATATCTGAAAGGTCATTATGTTACATTCCTTTTTTATCACAAATTTTTATTCAAAGGTTATATGTGAATGATGTTTTACTTTTAATTTTGAGAAATTTTATTTTGAAAAACTTTAAACCTATAGACATATTACAACAATAATATAATAAACATGTGTATATTCTTCATCTACATTCACTAGTTGTCAACAATTTGCCACATTTATTTTATCTGCTTTCCCTTATATCACATTTTTTTAACCTGAGCCTGTTAATAATAAGTTGCAGTCATCTTATCACTTTACCCCGAAATACTTCATAAATTTCAGGCATCATTTCACTTTACTTACCCTAAAATACTTCAGTATATATCTCCTAATAATAAAATATTCCCCTACACAACCACAATACCATTACCCACACTCAGGAGATTTATCATTGACACAATACTATCGTCTAATACATAGTCCATATCCAAGTGTCCAGTGCGGTTCCAATGCCTTTTGAACTTTCAAAAAAAGTTTAGGGTCATATCAAGGATTATGCATTCTTTTTAGTCTACTTTAATCCAGAGCAGTTTCAACAGGTTCCAGGACTTTTGGCTTTTTTTTTTTTTTTTTTTTTGGTCTTTCATGGTCAGGTCTCTTCCACTATTTTTTAGAACATGGAAGATGTCTTTCTGATTGTTTGGTCAAACTACTTTTGACATCATTTCTCAGTTTGTGTCTTTTGGGTCTCATCTCTATATCTCTGTGCTACCCCTTCATTTCTCTAGAAAGCCATTTTATTCTCTTTTTCATAAATTTTTGTGATTTTTACTTTCACATTTTTTTTTTTTCTTTTCTTACCCATCTTTTCCCTTCCCTGTAGGTGCTCGTCTGTTTCCTTGAGATAATCCTATTTTTGAAATTTGTAACTGGCTAGTTGTTATTTGTTTCTGACTCTTCAGCATTTTTTTCAAGATTATATACAACCTGTAAAGAAAACTTTGTTTTTACGACTATTTTCAACGTATAATTTAAATTCTCCTCTAAGAGTTTTACTTGCTCACTTTCATCTTCCTCTCTTCTCTTTTTTCAAGTTGCCCTAAACCAGAAGTTTGCTTTTTTTTAAATAATTTTTATTGTGCTTTAAGTGAAATTTTACAAATCAAGTCAGTCTCTCACACAAAAACACATATACACCTTGCTACACACTCCCAATTACTTTCCTCCTAATGAGACAGCCCACTCTCTCCCTCCTCTCTTTCTTTTCGTGTCCATTTCACCAGCTTCTAACCCCCTCCACCCTCTCATCTCCCCTCCAGGCAGGAGATGCCAACATAGTCTCAAGTGTCCATCTGATCCAAAAAGCTCACTTCTCACCAGCATCCCTCTCTAACACATTGTCCAGTCCAATCCATGCCTGAAGAGTTGGCTTCGGGAATGGTTCCTGTCCTGGGCCAACAGAAGGTCTGGGGGCCATGACCACCTGGGTCCTTCCAGTCTCAATCAGACCATTAAGTCTGGTCATACGAGAATTTGGGGTCTGCATCCCACTGCTCTCCTGCTCCCTCAGGTGTTCTCTGTTGTGTTCCCTGTCAGGGAAGTCATCGGTTGTAGCTGGGCACCATCTAGTTCTTCTGGTCTCAGGATGATGTAGTCTCTGGTTCTGTGGCCCTTTCTGTCTCTTGGGCTCATAATTACCTTGTGTCCTTGGTGTTCTTCACTGTCCGTTGATCCAGGTGGGTTGAGACCATTTGATGCATCTTAGATGGCTGCTTGCAAACGTTTAAGACCCCAGACGCCACTCTCCAAAGTGAGATGCAGAATGTTTTCTTAATAGATTTTATTATGCCAGTTGACTTAGATGTCTCCTGAAACCATGGTCCCTAGACCCCTGCCTCTGCTACGCTGGCCTTCAAAGAATTCAGTTTATTCAGGAAACTTCTTTGCTTTTGGTTTAGTCCAATTGTGCTGACCTCTCCTGTATTGTGTGCTGTCTTTCCCTTCACCTAAAGTAGTTCTTATCTACTATCTAATTAGTGAATGCCCCCTCCCACTCTCCCTCCCTCTCTCCCTCCCCACTCTCATAACCACAAAAAGAATGTTTTCTTCTCAGTTTAAACTATTTCTCAAGTTCTTATAATAGTGGTCTTGTACAATATTTGTCCTTTTGCAACTGACTAATTTCACTCAGCATAATGCCTTCCAGCTTCCTCCATGTTATGAAATGTTTCACAGATTCCTCGCTGTTCTTTATTGATGCGCAGTGTTCCATTGGGTGAATATACCATAATTTATTTATCCATTCATTGGTTGATGGGCACCTTGGTTGCTTCCATGTTTTTGCTGTTATAAACAGTGCTGCAATAAACATGGGTGTGCATATATCTGTTCGTGTAAAGGCTCTTATTTCTCTAGGATATTTTCCAAGGAGTGGGATTGCTGATCCTATGGTAGTTCTATTTCTAGCTTTTTAAGGAAGTGCCAAATCGATTTCCAAAGTGGTTATACCATTTGATATTCCCACCAGCAGTGTAGAAGTGTTCCAATCTCCCCACAACCTCTCCAACATGTATTATTTTGTGTTTTTTAGGATTAATGCTAGCCTTGTTGGAGATGAAATCTCATTGTAGTTTTGATCTGCATTTCTCTAATAGCTAATGATCATGAACATTTCCTCATGTATCTGTTAGCTACCTGAATGTTTTCTTTAGTGAAGTGTCTATTCATATTTTCTGCCCATTTTTTAATTGGGTTATTTGTCCTTTTGCTGTTGAGTTTTTGCAATATCATGTAGATTTTAGAGATCAGGTGGTGACCAGAAAGGTCATAGCTGAAAACTTTTTCCCAGTCTGTAGGTAGTCTTTTTACTCTTTTGGTGAAGTCTTTGGATGAGCATAGGTGTTTGAATTTTATGAGTTCCCAGTTATCTAGTTTTTCTTCTGCATTCTTTATAATGTTTTATATACTGTTTATGCCATGTATTAGGGCTCCTAACATTGTCCCTATGTTTTCTTCCATGATCTTTATTGTTTTAGATTTTATGTTTAGGTCTTTGATCCATTTAGAGTTAGTTTTTGTGCGTGGAGTGAGGTATGGGTCTTGTTTCATTTTTTTGCAGATGGATATCCAGTTATGCCAGCACCATTTGTTAAAAACACTGTCTTTTCGCCCATTTAACTGTTTTGGGGCCTTTGTGAAATATCAACTGCTCATAACTGGGTGGATTTATGTCTGGATTCTCATTCTGTTCCATTGGTCCATGCATCTGTTGTACCAGTAGCAGGCTGTCTTGACTACTGTGGCGTTATAATAGGTTCTAAAATCAGGTAAAGTAAGGCCTCCCACTTTGTTCTTCTTTTTCAGCAATGGCTTATTTATCCAGGGCCTCTTTCCCTTACATATGAAGTTGGTGATTTGTTTCTCCATCTCCTTAAAGAATGTCGTTGGGATTTGGATCAGAATTGTATTAAACGTATAGATCGCTTTTGGTAGAACAGACATTTTTGTAATGTTAAGTCTTCCTATCCACGAGCAAGGTCTGTTCTTCCACTTATGTAAGTCTCTTTTGGTTTCTTGCAGAAATGTACCGTAGCTTTCCTTGTATAAGTCTTTTACATCTCTGTAAGATTTATTCCTAAGTAGTTTATCTTCTTGGGGGCTACTGTGAATGGCATTGATTTGGTGTTTCCTCTTCGATGTTCATTTTGTTGGTGTAGAGGAATCCAACTGATTTTTGTGTGTATCCTGATACTCTGGCTGAACTCTTCTGTTAGTTTCAGTAGTTTTCTGGAAGATTCCTTAGGGTTTTCTGTGTATAAGATCATGTCATCTGCAAATAGAGATACTTTTACTTCTTCCTTGCCAATCCAGATGCCCTTTATTTCTTTATCTAGCCTAATTGCTCTGGCTAGGACTTCCAGCACAATGTAGAATAAGAGTGGTGTTAAAGGGCATCCTTGTCTGGTTCCCGATCTCAGTGGGAACGTTTTCAGGCTCTCTCCATTTAGGGTGATGTTGGCTGTTCGCTTTGTATAAATGCCCTTTATTATGTTGAGAAATTTTCCTTCTATTCCTATTTTGCTGAGAGTTTTTATCATGAATGGGTATTGAACTTTTTCAAATGTCTTTTCTGCATCAATTGATAAAATCATGTGATTCTTGTCTTTTGTTTTATTTATGTGGTGGATTACATTAATTGTTTTTCTAATGTTGAACCATCCCTGCATACCTGGTATGAATCCCACTTGGTCATGGTGAATTATTTTTTTGATATGTTGATGAATTCTATTGGCTAGGATTTTTGCATGTGCATTCATGAGAGATATAGGTCTATAATTCTCTTTTCTTGTGGTGTCTTTACCTGGTTTTGGTATCAGGAATATGGTGACTTCATAGAATGAGTTTGGTAGTATTCCGTCCTCTTCTATGCTCTGAAATACCTTTAGTAGTAGTGGTGTTAACTCCTCTCTGAAAGTTTGGTAGAACTCTGCAGTGAAGCCATCCGGACCGAACAGGGCTTTTATTTTTTGGGGAGTTTTTTGATTTCCTTTTCAATCTCTTCTTTTGTTATGGGTCTGTTTAGTTGTTCTACCTCTGTTTGTCTTAGTTTAGGTAGGTAGTGTGTTTCTAGGAATTCATCCATTTCTTCTAGGTTTTCAAATTTGAGTATAGTTTTTCATAGTAATCTGATATGATTCTTTTAATTTCGGTTGGGTCTGTTGTAATATCACCCCTCTCATTTCTTATTCGGGTTATTTGCTTCCTCTCCTGTTTTTCTTTTGTCACTTTGGCCAGTGGTTTATCAATTTTGTCGATTTTTTCAAAAAACGAGCTTTTGGTCTTGTTAATTCTTTCAATTGTTTTTCAGTTTTCTATTTCATTTAGTTCAGCTCTAATTTTTCTTATTTGTTTTCTACTGGTGCCTGTGGATTTCTTTTGTTGCTCTCTTTCTATTTGTTCAAGTTGTAGGGATAATTCTTCGATTTTGGCCCTTTCTTCTTTTTGGATGTTTGCATTTATTGGTATAAATTGGCCTCTGAGCACCGCTTTTGCTGTGTCCCAAGGTTCTGATAGGAAGTGTTTTTATTCTCATTGGATTCTCTGAATTTCTTTATTCCATCCTTAATATCTTCTATAATCCAGTCCTTTTTGAGTAGGTTATTGTTCAGTTTCCAAGGGTTTGATTTCTTTTCCCTGCTTTTCCTTTTATTGATTTCCACTTTTGCGGCCTTATGGTCAGAGGAGATGCTTTGTAATATTTCAATGTTTTGGATTCTGCTAAGGCTTGCTTTATGACCTAATATGTGGTCTATTCTAGAGAATGTTCCATGTGCACTAGAAAAGAAAGTATAGTTGGTTGCTGTTGGGCGGAGCATTTTGTACATGTCTATGAGGTCAAGTTGGTTGATTGTGACATTTAGATCTTCTGTGTCTTTATTGAGCTTCTTTCTGGATGTCCTGTCCTTCACCGAAAGTGGTGTGTTGAGGTCTCCTACTATTATTGTGGAGCTGTCTATCTCACTTTTCAATGCTGATAGAGTTTGTTTTATGTATCTTGCAGCCCTGTCATTGGGTGCATAAATATTTAATATGGTTATATCTTCTTGGTGTATTGTCCCTTTAATCATTGTATAGTGTCCTTCGTTATCCTTTCTGATGGATTTAACTTTAAAGTCTGTTTTGTCAGAAATTAATATTGCCACTTCTGCTCTTTTTTGATTGTTGTTTGCTTGATATATTTTTTTCCATCCTTTGAGTTTTAGTTTGTTTGTGTCTCTAAGTCTAAGGTGTGTCTCTCGTAGGCAGCATATAGACGGATCTTGTTCTTTAATCTATTCTGCCACTCTCTGTCTCTTTATTGGTGCATTTAGTCCATTTACATTCAGGGTAATTATGGATAGGCATGAATTTATTGCTATCATTTTGCTGTCTTTTTTTGTGTGTTGTTGACAGTTTCTTTTTCCCACTTGATTTTATGTGCTGAGTAGATTTTCTTTAGATATTGTCCTTTCTTCATGTTTGTTGTTGTTGATTTTGTTTCTGCTGAGTCTGTATTTTTCCCTTGTATTTTATTTTGATGAGTAGGATAGTTTGTCTCCTTTGTGGTTACCTTATTATTTACCCCTATTTTTCTAAATTTAAAACTAACTTTTATTTCTTTGTATTGCTGTATCTTCCTCTCCATATGGAAGGTGTATGATTGCATTTCTTAGTCCCTCTTTATTATTTCAATGTTGTCCTCTTTTTTATAATAACATCGCTGTTAACCTGTTTTGGGCTTTTTTTTTTTTAAATCTTGCTTTGTTTTTTTTGATTTTCCTGTCTGGGTTGACTTCTGGTTGCTCTGCCCAGTGTTCTACTCTTGGGTTGATACCTGATATTATTGATTTTCTAACCAAAGAAGTCCCTTTGGTATTTCTTTTAGTTTTGGTTTGGTTTGTACGAATTCCCTCAACTTGTGTTTATCTGGAAATGTCTTAATTTCACCTTCATATTTTAGAGACAGTTTTGCTGGATATATGATTCTTGGTAGGAATTTTTTTTCCTTCAATTTTTTAAGAATGTCATCCCTTTGCCTTTTTGCCTGCATGGTTTTTGCCGAGTAGTCCGAGCTTATTCTTATTGGCTCTCCTTTGTAGGTGACTTTTTGTTTCTCCCTCGCTGCTCTTATAATTCTCTCTTTATCTTTGGTTTTGGCAAGTTTGATTATAATATGTCTTGGTGACTTTCTCTTAACATCTACTTTATGTGGAGTTCAATGAGCATCTTGGATAGATATCTTCTCATCTTTCACAATATCAGGGAAGTTTTCTGACAACAAATCTTCAACAATTTTCTCTGTTTTCTCTGTTATGCCTCCCTGTTCTGGTACTCCAGTCACTCGTAGGTTATTTCTCTTAATACAGTCCAACATGATTCTTAAGGTTTCTTCATTTGTTTGAATTCTTTCATCTGATTTTTCTTCAAATATATTAGTGCCAAGTGATTTATCTTCGAGTTCAGAAATTCCAGCTTCTACTTGCTCAATCTGGTCCTCTGACTTTCTACTGAGTTGTCCAATTCTGTAATTTTATTGTTAATCTTCTGAATTTCTGATTGTTTCTAGCTTGTTAAACTTTTCATTATGTTCCTGAATAATCTTTCTAATTTCTTCAGATCCTTAATCCTTGTGTTCCTTGGCTTGTTCTGCATATTGCCTCATTTTTTCCTGCTGTCTTGAAGGGTTCTGTATATTAAACTTTTGTATTCTGCATCTGGGAATTCCAGGAATGCACTTTCATCTAGAAGATCCCTGGATTCTTTGTTTTGAGAGTCTGTTGAGGTGATCATGGTCTGTTTCTTTACGCGACTTGATATTGACTGTTGTCTCTGAGCTATCTATAAGTTATTGTATTAGTTTATGCTTGCTTACTGTGTCGTAGCTGCTTGCTTTGTTTCATTTTGGTATTCCCCTATGGGTTGCATGAGTGAGCTAGCTTGATTATTTTCACCTTTGGAGCTCTGGTGTCCTGTCCCCAGGTGGCTAGAGTTGTTATCAGGTATATCAGTCTAGGAGTCCATTCAGTTTTCTTGTGTGAATTCAACTCAGATTTCCAGGTAGCTGATCATCAAGTGTGTTGTATAGGCTCTATCCTACAGTCTTAGAGGGGCAGGCGTGATTGACGTATATACCGATATCTGATTGCAGCTGGGGGTCACGCTCTGAACAAGGCAGGGGGCTGAGAACTGACCCCCAGGTGTCTCTGAGGAAAACACGTCTCTGTTCCCTAGAGCATGCTGGTAGGTGGGTTCTGCAGAGGGACCATGGGCACCCAAAGTTTTTGGTTGTAAGTACGGGGAGGTACCACTTATCTTTGGACCCCAGTCACGGGTGGCTGGGTGACCTGAGTGGAGCTACCAGTCCTTAGGTCCCTGATTGGGTATTTGAGGAACTTGTTTAATAGGCAAAGCAATGTCAAACGTCAAACACCCACCTCTCCACCGCACAGCTGAAATGGTTGGAGTTTGCCAACAAGGGCCTATTCTTCTGAAATAGGCCCACACAGGTCCACACAGAGGGGAAAGTCACTCAAGGTCTATGGACGGTTTATGCCTGGATAGGAGCCGCTTCTGTCCTGAGCTCCCCTCGTTTATGGAGCTACCAAATTATCTTTTCCCCCCAGTTGCAAATTTTTTCCTTCCCCGATGCCGGGTTGATGGCTCTAGGTGCTCACCAAGGTATATCTCTGGCCCAGGGATTCAGCTGCTGAAGCCGGCTTCGGCTTCGGTGTGAAGGGGGGTGGGGTAAAATATATGCAAGTACTTAGCTTTTGCTGAGAGCGCCATTCTTCTCAGGTTCCAGAAATGTGAGTAAGCTGTGTGGCTTGCTCCTTCTCCCTAAGGAAACTGCAGTCAAACGCTAGTACCAGCCCGCCGCCACCGCTGCTCCGGGAATGGTGCTTGAGGGCTCCCTGTAATTCAGGTCCGGTAACTCCTCTCCAGGTCTGAATAGTCTTTTCCTCCCTCTGTCCCTCAGTTCATTGTCTAAGCTTTCCTTTGATGCTCAGGTCTCCCAACTTGTCACAAATATACTCATTTCACCTGTTTTTTCGGGTCTCTGTTTTAAAGAGGGCTCCCGGAAGCGTCTATTTCACCATCTTGGCTCCCAGAAGTTTACTTTTATTAAAATTTTGTTTATTTAGTTGTATTGTCATCCCCATTTTACAAATGTCAAAAACGAGGCCCAGAGAGCTTGAGTAAGATATCTTAAGGTAATTTATTGACAGTAAGTGTCAGCTGCAAACTCAGGCAACGGGTTTCCAGGCTTGTGCACCTGTTATAATACACTGTCTGTCTTGATCTTAAGAGCTTCAAATGCAAATGCCACTCATTCTTTCTCTCTCTCTTTTTAAATAATATTTTATTGTGTTTTCGGTGAAAGTTTACACAGCAGTTTAAGTTCCTATTCAATCTACACAAATTGTTCAGTGAAATTGGTTACATTCTTCAAGTATGAACATTCTCATTATTTTCATTCTGGTTGTTTTGTTTCCATTAATCCAGTTTCCCTGCCCCTTTACAGTCTCATTTTTTAAGTAATTGTTGATCATTTGGTCTCATATGGTTGATTTTTTAAAGGAGCACAGTACTTATGAATGATATTATTTTGTGAACCAATCTGTTATTTAGCTACAAGGTCACCTGGTGGGTTAGTTTCATTTCAAGGTTTAAAGAGTATCGCAGGGCAATAGTCTTAGGGAGTCCTCTAGTCTCAATTGATCCAGTAAGGTTTTTTTTTTTTTTTTTTTAAGTAATCTGAAGTTCTGTTCTAAATTTTCTTCCATTCTATCAGGGTCCATCTACTGTGGCCCTGATTTGAATGATTGGTAGTGGTTGCTGGGCACCATCTAGTTCTTTTGGTGCCCCTCTTTCTCTTTTACAGAAGTAAAAACTAAGGCATAGATATGCTTGAATGATTTCGTCATGGTTACCCAGTCAATGAAATGTCAACAGCTGTCCAAAACTACCTTTGTCTTAAAAAGGGAATTCCTCAATATCCCAAATGTCCATAGTGACTGTATTAGTTTTCTACAGCTGCCGTAAACTACCGTGAAGTAGATGACTTTAAACAATAGAAATTTATTGTCTCACAGTTATGGAGGCCAGTAGCCTGAATTTGGGCAGTCGGCTGAGCCATATTCTCTCTGAAGGCTCTAGGGGATGATCCTTTCCTATCTCTCCTGGTTTCTGGTAGCACCAGGCTTTCTCTGGCTTGTAGCCACAGCACACCTCTGTTCTCTCCTGGCGTTTTTCCCTCTGTCTCTCTCTGTGTCTCCTCTTTCTTATAGGAAAACTGCTATGATTGGCTTAGGACCCATCCTAATTCAGTATAACTTCATGTTTAATGTAATAAATTACATTTGCAAAGACCTTATTTCCAGTCAAGGTCATGTTGGCAGGTACCAGGGGTTAGGACTTCAACATAACTTCTTTAGGGGATACAATTAAATCCATAATAGTTACTATTCTAAGAGCATGGCCATTGCTGGTGAGACTTCTACCTGAAAATTTATTTACAGCTAAACTGTTTGTCACATTGTTTCTTCTTGCCAATGTGAATAGGCAAGATGGCTGTCCTCAGGTAATGTTATATTGTCTATGATTATGGAATTGTTTTTCTCTATGCAGAACTGTCACTTGTATCTGCCACAGGCAAGATATTTATAACCAATTAGCATTCTCCTTTTAAAAATAGCAAACATCACTAAATTAAACTCTGCATACCTCTTTTATGATTATTTTAATTATAATTCTCAGTAGTGTGCTAACAATGTCAGGATGGCTATTGCTATAAAAATAACGTTTTAAAAGGGCACCAAGACTAGAGAGAACTTAATATATGTCAGTGACTAAATGGAAAATAGAAAATTGAATTTTTGTTCATCTTACATATGAACTAAATTATCAGTCAGTGTTCACCAAAGAATGGAATAAATTTTCAGCTGATGGCCCACATCTTAAATATTTTAGACACTGTGGGAAGGGAGAACTGCTGTATTCTGTGCTTGAGGAATAATGTACACTACCACAGCAGCCCTGTATGAAATTTAAGGCAGTAAGGAAATGATATCTAAAAAGTTGGAAGACTTAGGCTCCATTTCATGAGGTTGTGCTTCTGTCTGCCTCCTCTGCTATGTATCAGCTGACACTTCAAACACTGACGAAATGAAATGAGAAGACATGTAGGGCCTCCTGAGACTGGCTAGGGACTGAGGACTGAGGACTTACCTTGATCTAGGTCTGACACTAAAACATAACTCATCCTGAAAGTCTGGAAAATGAGAATAGCCGTTAACACCTTGGAATGATGACTTGTATGAAAACCACTGGAAACTCTAATAAAATCCCCCCTGCTCTTTTAGGGGACAACCAACAAAGGAAGAGATCACTGCTAGGCCAGAATGTAAGTCTTCCAAGGCCTTATCTCAATAATACATATTAAAAAATATGGTGTAAAAATTTAACTCGGGAAGAGTACATGGCTGAGCAAGTTTTCTGGGGAAAAGACTTGGATATAGAGAGGAATAGGGGGCAATAGGAAAGGAGAACCACAAACATAGCCTTCCATTTTGGTCTTCTAGATACTACATAACATTCCAGAACATTATACCCCATTTTATACTCCATCTTAAAAACAAATTCTATAGGGAATCTCTTGAGTGAGTCTAAACATGTGAGGGATGCCACATTTTTGTTGAAGAGGACTTATTTCTGAAGGACATCAAAATACGAGTTTGTTTTTAGTGGCAGAGGTCTGGGATATACCCAAACAGGAGCATTAGGAAGATCACTACATTTGAATGAGTGGTTTCTAGTCATCAGAAATGTTTCTCAAAGGAAAGTTGATAACGGAGAAAGCACGGACAACCGTTGTGAGGAAGAGGCTGTTGTCATTAGCTGCCCTTGTGTAGGTAGGCTCTTCACTCAAGGCTACCCTATGTACTACAGACAAAACCCTGCCCAGTCCTGCTCTATCTTCATGACTGGTTTTCTCATGCTGTTGTGATCCATAGGGTTCTCATTGGCTGTCTCTTTGGAAGTAAAAACAAACAAACAAACCTTTTTAAAGTAGATTTCCAGGCCTTTCTTTCTAGTCCATCTTAGTCTGGAAATTCTGCTGAAACCTGTTCAGTATCATAGCACCACACAAGCCAGCACTGACAGACAGGTGGTGGCTACGCTTTAGGTGCACTGGCTCGGAATTGAAACTGGCTCTCACACATGGAAGGTAAGAATTCCAACCACCACTGTTCCCTTTCTAAGGCAAGAATTCTACTACAGAACCACTAATGTCCTTGAGGAAGAGGTAGACTAAGGGGAATGATTTCTTAAGTTTAAAGGGTGACATAGGTTTTATTAGGGGGCTGGGAGAAAAGTACTATTGGAATAAAAACTGTATTTTAGTTTTAGAAGGGAAAATAAGGACTGAGAGAAAAAAAACTCTGAATATGAAGTAGCTTTATTTCAAATAGAGTTGGAAAACTTTTTTTTTAATGAAATAGAAAAAGTTTAACTTAATGTATGTCATATGGAGATTTTGATAACATGTATACTCTGCTATACATCTTGATGATTCTTGACTTATGAATAGCACACACACGTGTGTATATATATATGCACACACATATGTGTGTGTGTGTATATCCAAAAAAAACCCAGTGCCATTGAGTCCCACTGCCATCAAGTTGATTCTGACTCATAGCGACCCTATAGGACAGAGTAGAACTGCTCCATGGAGCTTTCAAGGAGTGCCTGGTAGATTTGAACTGCCAACCTTTTGGTTAGTAGCCATAGCACTTAATCACTATGCCACCAGGGTGTGTGTGTATATATATATATATATATACATATATACACACACACATTTGTTGCCATGGGAACTATCTTCCTGGGCTACTGCAAAAGCTATTCTTTCTCTGGTCCTTGTGTTCAGAGTTCACAGTGACTTAGATTCAAAGAACTTGGGACTTGGTACTCAACAGTTAGGTGGTCCGGATTTTCAACTGCACATGGTTTAAGTAGAATTTTTATGGTTCACTTGGGAACCTTAACTGTGGATTTAGCAAAAAAAAAAAAAGTTCTAACTCCAGTCAACTGATTTATGAATGCTTTTTGGAACACATTTTGTTTGTAATCTAAATGCTTCTAAAACTTTCCTTAAGAAAGACATGTAATGTGTTGTTCTCTAACAAGTATGAACATTTTTTGAACAGTAGATGCGCCCATTTTAGGGCCCATGGAGGGGTGTTTATTTAAAACATAAGCCTTCTTCTCTAACTCTTGGCTGGCTCCTAAGGAATTAGATCTCAATCCTGGCATTTGTCTTATTACTTCCCTTTTGGATCATGCGAATCAATTTTCATATTTATGAATTTGCTAAAAGAAAACTTTACAACTACTTGTAATTTAATGATGAGATTTGTCTCTTAAAAGATAAGGGAAAGGCCTAAGAGCTCTCTTAGCCATCCAAGTCTCCCCAGACACTTCTTAACCTGTTACTAACACTCAGCCATACTAGGGCCAGCACTGATTTCCACATTGTGCTTTCAGGAATGGGAATTGATGCTCTGCTGACACCCTGATGGCATACAATTTATTCCTTGATATTGGGGACTTCAGGAAATCCTGGTGGTGTAGTGGCTAAGGCTATGGCTGCTAACCAAGGGCTGACAGTTCAAATCTGCCAGGCACTCCTTGGAAACTCTATTGGACAGTTCTACTCTGTCCTATAGTGTCACTATGCATTGGAATCGACTCAACGGCTGTGAATTTGGGTTTTTTGTGGGTATTGGGGACTTCAATCAATATCCTTGTGAACCTCAGATTTTTTTAGTTTTGGCAAGCTTATAAAAGGGTTGTCATTCAAAACAGTCCTTTGTTTCTTCCTCCCTTTATTCATTAACTGGTTAGAACAGGATCTATAATCAATATTCCAATGGCCAGCAGATGAAAAAGAAGAGGTAGAATCATATTTGGCTGTGTTTTAGGCAGCGTCCAGAAGGCCATATTCAGCATCGACCACTGTTACTTTGTTTGGCATCTAAAGCGGGGATAGAGATTAAGAAACACAGATTCCAGATATTATTCTATAGACCAGGAGCCTGGGATAGATAATAAGCCTTTGTTCCTTATATACAATAAGATAGTTTTTAAAAAATTTCTGAAGCAAGGAACTAGCACGTCCCCCTGGTTACAAAAGGTCAACTACCAAGGCAAATAAAGAGTAGGTATGACATTTTGAGTATTCAGAAAAATTCTAGCTTGTACTTGAAACATGCTTTTTTGGCCACTACACATGGAATATGGATGGATGTTGTCATGAGAACCATCTTCCTGGGCCACTATAAAAGCTGCATTTCTGGCTTCTCACCTTCAGAGTTCCCAATAACTCAAGACTCAAAGATCCCTGCTACTAGAATGCAATTCTTGGATAGCAGGTTTTTAGCTATATCATGGGTTGATTAGAATTTCTGTGATCAAAGAACCTAACCATGTTGTTGTTGTTAGATGCTGTTGAGTTGGTTCTGACTCATAGTGACCCTATGTACATCAGAACAAAATACTGCCTGGTCCTGTGCCATCCTCCAATCATTGTTATGCTTGAGCCCATTGTCGCAGCCACTGTGTCAATCCATCTTGTTGAGGGTCTTCCTCTTTTTTGCTGACCCTCTACCTTACCAAGCATGATGCCCTTTTCCAAAGACCAATCCCACCTGATAACATGTCCAAAGTATGTGAGACGAAGACTCGCCATTCTCGCTTCTAAGGAGCATTTTGGCTGTACTTCCAAGATAGATTTGTTCATTCTTTTGACAGTTCAAGGTATATTCAATATTCTTTTCCAACACCATAATTCAAAGGCATCAATTCTTCGGCTTTTCTTATTCATTGCCCAGCTTTCATACGCATATGAGGTAATTGAAAACACCATGGCTTGGGTCAGGTGCACTTTAGTCTCTAAAGTGACGTCTTTGCTTTTTAACACTTTAAAGGAGTGTTTTGCAGCAGATTTGCCAGTGTAATAAAAAAAAGAAAAGTGTAATGCATCGTTTAATTTCTTGACTACTGCTTCCATGGGCATTGACTGTGGATTCAAGTAAAATAAATCCCTGATAACTTCAATCTTTTCCACTTTTATAATGATATGTTCCAAGTTCCAAATAAATGGATCCAGAAACTTCGCTGCAGGAATTAGAATGTCATTTGGTGGACTCAAAGAGATGGTGCACATAGTTGCTGATGTTTCTGATTCAAGGACTTTGGGAACAGAGAACTTGCTATTAAGCTTGGGGCTTGGTTTATGAGTAAAAACTAGGAGAAAGGAAAAAGAAGATCAAGATAGAGCTGAGTTGGGATGGGGGGAGACTACGGCAAAAACACAAGTGGGCTACTTACAAAGATAGGCTGCAAGCAAGATGGGACGAGGCCTTGGAACACTCAAGTCAAAGGGCAGAAGTTAGAACAAACTCTAGTAAACAAGAAAAGGAAGGGGAATAAGAGGAACTGTTCTCTAAAAGAGAAACCATAGAGATGTATCCTCAGGAAATGACTAATTGAACCAAAGGCCCTTTGACTGGTTCCATCTGGTCTTAAAAGAAACTGCTTCCTGGATAGAAGGGACTTGTGGGAACTTTAAGAATGCACATGTATCTTCAAAAACTAAGTGTTTTCGATGTGTGTCTGTTCATTATGCATGAAAAAACAATGTTGATCTAGGCATGTTAGTCATTTTTACTCTTTATGAGGAGTATTGTAGCATACACTTGGAAGCAGGGTAAATAAACTCCTTTACCTAGCTTCTAAACCCTCAAGCCAAATTATCATCTTGTTAACATTTATTGAATATTATGATAAAGTGATAAAACTAGCCACGGGCCTTGGAACTTCAGGAATTTAAAATTTGAGTCAGAATATTAAAATATTCTAGGAGTGTGGAAGAAATAGAGTGAGCAAATACACATATTCACTGATGAGCTAAACCAGGTTTTTGTTTTTTAAACTAATTTGTGTGATGATGTGTATTTTATTCACCTAACAATTAGCAGAAAAAAAAAAGTGGTCCTGAGGCACAGTCTTAAAAAACATTTATTTGTTACCAAGAGAAATATCACAGTAAAATTATATGAACTGACCTAAGTCTCAATCCTATTAGCTTAAACTTTTAGTAGCTCTTAAGAGAAAATGTGAGTATTCAAACAAGAAGATATTGACAGCAATAGTCTTAAAGAGAAAAGTGGAATGAGAAGAGTAACAGAAATAAGGAATTACAATGCTTCAGTCATTTGCTTATACATTCTTTAAGAGATTATTTAGTGCTGCAGTAGATTGCTTCATTATGTTTTCAAAGATGGCTGCAACATTATCTCACATCTTGCATGCTCTTTTTTTTTTTTTATTAACTTTTATTAAGCTTCAAGTGAACATTTACAAATCCAATCAGTCTGTCACATATAAGTTTACATACATCTTACTCCGTACTCCCACTTGCTCTCCCCCTATTGAGTCAGCCCTTTCAGTCT
This sequence comes from Elephas maximus indicus, assembly GCF_024166365.1. NCBI lineage: Eukaryota > Metazoa > Chordata > Mammalia > Proboscidea > Elephantidae > Elephas > Elephas maximus. Next base: position 46,744,292 of record NC_064823.1, read on the forward strand.
CTCCTTTCGTGACAATTTTGCCAGCTTCCCTCTCACTCTATCCTCCCATCCCCCCTCCAGACAAGAGTTGCCAACACAATCTCAAGTGTCCACCTGATATAATTAGCTCACTCTTCATCAGCATCTCTCTCCCACCCGCTGACCAGTCCCTTTCATGTCTGATGAGTTGTCTTTGGGGATGGTTCCTGTCCTGTGCCAACAGAAGGTCTGGGGAGCATGTCCACCGGGATTCCTCTAGTCTCAGTCAGACCATTAAGTATGGTCTTTTTATGAGAATTTGGGGTCTGTATCCCGCTGATCTCCTGTTCCCTCAGGAGTTCTCTGTTGTGCTCCCTGTCAGGGCAGTCATCGATTGTGGCCGGGCACCAACTAGTTCTTCTGGTCTCAGGATGATGTAGGTCTCTGGTTCATGTGGCCCTTTCTGTCTCTTGGGCTCTTAGTTGTCGTGTGACCTTGGTGTTCTTCATTCTCCTTTGCTCCAGGTGGGTTGAGACCAATTGATGCATCTTAGATGGCCGCTCGTTAGCATTTAAGACCCCAGACGCCACATTTCAAAGTGGGATGCAGAACGTTTTCATAATAGAATTATTTTGCCAATTGACTTAGAAGTCCCCTCAAACCATGTTCCCCAGACCCCCGCCCCTGCTCCGCTGACCTTTGAAGCATTCATTTTATCCCGGAAACTTCTTTGCTTTTGGTCCAGTCCAATTGAGCTGACCTTCCATGTATTGAGTGTTGTCTTTCCCTTCACCCAAAGCAGTTCTTATCTACTGATTAATCAATAAAAAACCCTCTCCCTCCCTCCCTCCCTCCCCCCTTCGTAACCACAAAAGTATGTGTTCTTCTCAGTTTTTACTATTTCTCAAGATCTTATAATAGTGGTCTTATACAATATTTGTCCTTTTGCCTCTGACTAATTTCGCTCAGCATAATGCCTTCCAGGTTCCTCCATGTTATGAAATGTTTCAGAGATTCGTCACTGTTCTTTGTCGATGCGTAGTATTCCACTGTGTGAATATACCACAATTTATTTACCCATTCATCCGTTGATGGACGCCTTGGTTGCTTCCAGCTTTTTGCTATTGTAAACAGAGCTGCAATAAACATGGGTGTGCATATATCTGTTTGTGTGAAGGCTCTTGTATCTCTAGGGTATATTCCGAGGAGTGGGATTTCTGGGTTGTATGGTAGTTCTATTTCTAACTGTTTAAGATAACGCCAGATAGATTTCCAAAATGGTTGTACCATTTTACATTCCCACCAGCAGTGTATAAGAGTTCCAATCTCTCTGCAGCCTCTCCAACATTTATTATTTTGTGTTTTTTGGATTAATGCCAGCCTTGTTGGAGTGAGATGGAATCTCATCGTAGTTTTAATTTGCATTTCTGTAATGGCTAATGATCGAGAGCATTTTCTCATGTATCTGTTGGCTGCCTGAATATCTTCTTTAGTGAAATGTGTGTTCATATCCTTTGCCCACTTCTTGATTGGGTTGTTTGTCTTTTTGTGGTTGAGTTTTGACAGAATCATGTAGATTTTAGAGATCAGGCGCTGGTCGGAGATGTCATAGCTGAAAATTCTTTCCCAGTCTGTAGGTGGTCTTTTTACTCTTTTGGTGAAGTCTTTAGATGAGCATAGGTGTTTGATTTTTAGGAGTTCCCAGTTATCGGGTTTCTCTTCATCATTTTTGGTAATGTTTTGTATTCTGTTTATGCCTTGTATTAGGGCTCCTAGGGTTGTCCCTATTTTTTCTTCCATGATCTTTATCGTTTTAGTCTTTATGTTTAGGTCTTTGATCCACTTGGAGTTAGTTTTTATGCATGGTGTGAGGTATGGGTCCTGTTTCATTCTTTTGCAAATGGATATCCAGTTTTGCCGGCACCATTTGTTAAAAAGACTATCTTTTCCCCAATTAACTGACACTGGTCCTTTGTCAAATATCAGCTGCTCATACATGGATGGATTTATATCTGGGTTCTCAATTCTGTTCCATTGGTCTATGTGTCTGTTGTTGTACCAGTACCAGGCTGTTTTGACTACTGTGGCTGTATAATAGCTTCTGAAATTAGGTAGAGTGAGGCCTCCCACTTTCTTCTTCTTTTTCAGTAATGCTTTGCTTATCCGGGGCTTCTTTCCCTTCCATATGAAATTGGTGATTTGTTTCTCTATCCCCTTAAAATATGACATTGGAATTTGGATCGGAAGTGCGTTATATGTATAGATAGCTTTTGGTAGAATAGACATTTTTACTATGTTAAGTCTTCCTATCCATGAGCAAGGTATGTTTTTCCACTTAAGTATGTCCTTTTGAATTTCTTGTAGTAGAGCTTTGTAGTTTTCTTTGTATAGGTCTTTTACATCCTTGGTAAGATTTATTCCTAAGTATTTTATCTTCTTGGTGGCTACTGTGAATGGTATTGATTTGGTTATTTCCTCTTCAGTATTCTTTTTGTTGATGTAGAGGAATCCAAGTGATTTTTGTATGTTTATTTTATAACCTGAGACTCTGCCAAACTCTTCTATTAGTTTCAGTAGTTTCTGGAGGATTCCTTAGGGTTTTCTGTGTATAAGATCATGTCATCTGCAAATAGTGATAGCTTTACTTCCTCCTTGCCAATCCGGATACCCTTTATTTCTTTGTCTAGCCTAATTGCCCTGGCTAGGACTTCAAGTACGATGTTGAATAAGAGCGGTGATAAAGGACGTCCTTGTCTGGTTCCCGTTCTCAAGGGAAATGCTTTCAGGTTCTCTCCATTTAGAGTGATATTGGCTGTTGGCTTTGCATAGATGCCCTTTATTATGTTGAGGAATTTTCCTTCAATTCCTATTTTGGTAAGAGTTTTTATCATAAATGGGTGTTGGACTTTGTCAAATGCCTTTTCTGCATCAATTGATAAGATCATGTGGTTTTTGTCTTTTGTTTTGTTTATGTGATGGATTACATTAATGGTTTTTCTGATATTAAACCAGCCTTGCATACCTGGTATAAATCCCACTTGATCATGGTGAATTATTTTTTTGATGTGTTGTTGGATTCTATTGGCTAGAATTTTGTTGAGGATTTTTGCATCTATGTTCATGAGGGATATAGGTCTAAAATTTTCTTTTTTTGTAATGTCTTTACCTGGTTTTGGTATCAGGGAGATGGTAGCTTCATAGAATGAGTTGGGTAGTATTCCGTCTTTTACTATGCTTTGAAATACCTTCAGTAGTAGTGGTGTTAAGTCTTCTCTGAAGGTTTGGTAGAACTCTGCAGTGAAGCCGTCTGGGCCAGGACTTTTTTTTGTTGGAAGTTTTTTGATTACTGTTTCAATCTCTTTTTTTGTTATGGGTCTATTTAGTTGTTCTACTTCTGAATGTGTTAGTTTAGGTAGGTAGTATTTTTCCAAGAATTTATCCATTTCTTCTAGGTTTTCAAATTTGTTAGAGTACAATTTTTTGTAGTAATCTGAAATGATTCTTTTAATTTCATTTGGTTCTGTTGTGATGTGGTCCTTCTTGTTTCTTATTTGGGTAATTTTTTCCTTTCCTGTATTTCTTTAGTCAGTCTAGCCAATGGTTTATCAATTTTGTTAATTTTTTCAAAGAACCAGCTTTTGGCTTTGTTAATTCTTTCAATTGTTTTTCTGTTCTCTAATTCATTTAGTTCAGCTCTAATTTTTATTATTTGTTTTCTTCTGGTGCCTGATGGATTCTTTTGTTGCTCACTTTCTATTTGTTCAAGTTGTCGGGACAGTTCTCTGATTTTGGCTCTTTCTTCTTTTTGTATGTGTGCATTTATCGATATAAATTGGCCTCTGAGCACTGCTTTTGCTGTGTCCCAGAAGTTTTGATAGGAAGTATTTTCATTCTCGTTGCATTCTATGAATTTCCTTATTCCCTCCTTGATGTCTTCTATAACCCAGTCTTTTTTCAGGAGGGTATTGTTCAGTTTCCAAGTATTTGATTTCTTTTCCCTAGTTTTTCTGTTATTGATTTCTAGCTTCATTGCCTTGTGGTCTGAGAAGATGCTTTGTAATATTTCGATGTTTTGGACTCTGCAAAGGTTTGTTTTATGACCTAATATGTGGTCTATTCTAGAGAATGTTCCATGTGCGCTAGAAGAAAAAGTATATTTTGCAGCAGTTGGATGGAGAGTTCTGTATAAGTCAATGAGGTTAAGTTGGTTGATTGTTGTAAGTAGGTCTTCCATGTCTCTATTGAGCTTCTTACTGGATGTCCTGTCCTTCTCCGAAAGTGGTGTGTTGAAGTCTCCTACTATAATTGTGGAGGTGCCTATCTCACTTTTCAATTCTGTTAAAATTTGATTTATGTATCTTGCAGCCCTGTCATTGGGTGCATAAATATTTAATATGGTTATGTCTTCCTGATCAATTGTCCCTTTTATCATTATGTAGTGTCCTTCTTTATCCTTTGTGGTGGATTTAAGTCTAAAGTCTATTTTGTCAGAAATTAATATTGCTACTCCTCTTCTTTTTTGCTTATTGTTTGCTTGATATATTTTTTTTCCATCCTTTGAGTTTTAGTTTGTTTGTGTCTCTAAGTCTAAGGTGTGTCACTTGTAGGCAGCATATAGATGGATCGTGTTTCTTTATCCAGTCCGTGACTCTCTGTCTCTTTATTGGTGCATTTAGTCCATTTACATTCAGCGTAATTATAGATAAATAAGTTTTTAGTGCTGTCATTTTGATGCCTTTTCATGCGTGTTGTTGGCCATTTCATTTTTCCACATACTTTTTTGTGCTGAGACGTTTTTCTTAGTAAATTGTGAGATCCTTATTTTCATAGTGTTTGACTTTATGTTAATTGAGTCGTTATGTTTTTCTTGGCTTTTATCCTGAGTTATGGAGTTGTTGTACCTTTTTGTGGTTAACTTATTATTTACCCCTATTTTTCTAAGTAAAAACCTAACTTGTATCGTTCTATATCGCCTTGTATCACTCTCCATCTGGCAGTTCAATGCCTCCTGTATTTAGTCCCTCTTTTTGATTATTATGATCTTTTACCTATTGACTTCCATGATTCCGTGTTATGTGTATTATTTTTATTTTTTTTAATTAATCTTAATTTGTTTGTTTTTGTGATTTCCCTATTTGAGCTGATATCAGGACGTTCTGTTTTGTGACCTTGTATTGTGCTGGTACCTGATATTATTGGTTTTCTGACCAAACAATATCCTTTAGTATTTCTTGTAGCTTTGGTTTGGTTTTTGCAAATTCTCTAAACTTGTGTTTATCTGTAAATATCTTAATTTCTCTTTCATATTTCAGAGAGAGTTTTCCTGGATATATGATCCTTGGCTGGCAGTTTTTCTCCTTCAGTGCTCTGTATATGTCATCCCATTCCCTTCTTGCCTGCATGGTTTCTGCTGAGTAGTCTGAACTTATTCGTATTGATTCTCCCTTGAAGGAAACCTTTCTTTTCTCCCTGGCTGCTTTTAAAATTTTCTGTTTATCTTTGGTTTTGGTGAGTTTGATGATAATATGTCTTGGTGTTTTTCTTTTTGGATCAATCTTAAATGGGGTTCGATGAGCATCTTGGATAGATATCCTTTCGTCTTTCATGATGTCAGGGAAGTTTTGTGTCAGGAGTTCTTCAACTATTTTCTCTGTGTTTTCTGTCCCCCCTCCCTGTTCTGGGACTCCAATCACTCGCAAGTTATCCTTCTTGATAGAGTCCCACATGATTCTTAGGGTTTCTTCATTTTTTTAAATTCTTTTATCTGATTTTTTTTCAGCTATGTTGGTGTTGACTCCCTGGTCCTCCAGATGTCCCAGTCTGCATTCTAATTGCTCGAGTCTGCTCCTCTGACTTCCTATTGCGTTGTCTAATTCTGTAATTTTATTGTTAATCTTTTGGATTTCTACATGCTGTCTCTCTATGGATTCTTGCAACTTATTAATTTTTCCACTATGTTCTTGAATAATGTTTTTGAGTTCTTCAACAGTTTTATCAGTGTGTTCCTTGGCTTTTTCTGCAGTTTGCCTTATTTCGTTTGTGAAGTCTTGAAGCATTCCGTAAATTAGTTTTTATATTCTGTATCTGATAATTCCAGGATTGTATCTTCATTTGGGAAAGATTTTGATTCTTTTGTTTGGGGGGGTTGTAGAAGCTGTCATGGTCTGCTTCTTTATGTGGTTTGATATGGACTGCTGTCTCTGAGCCATCACTGGGAAACTAGTTTTTCCAGAAAATCCGCTAAAAAAAAATGCAGTCAGATCCCTATCAGAGTTCTCCCTCTGGCTCAGGCTATTCGGATGTTAATGAAGCCGCCTGGGGAGGGTGGGGGAGGGATCAGAGAGATAGGAGAGTAGCACCTCAGAATATAGCCAGAGTTGCTTGTCTTGCTTGGAATGACTATTATATCTGAGATTTCCGCGAGGCGCATCGCCTATGTGTGCTGGCTGTGTGGAGATTGCCCCCGGGGGGTCTGGCCCACTGGAGTCACGGTCAGATCCTCCGCTGCCAGCCCCACGCCCAACGTCAAGGTTTCCCTACTGGGACGGTGCACTCCCGACTCCAAAATCAGTCGCTGCCTCCTGGGGACTCCCCATCCCGCCAGCCGCGTTGCTGCACCGCCCCCGTGAACCAGCTGGGCTCCCCCCCAGGTCAGCTCAGGCGAGCGGAGCAGCTCCCCGCGCCTGCGCCGCGACCACGCATCCCGGCTGGGATGCCACTCTCCCCGCTCCAAGACCAGTCGCTGCCCCCCGGGGACCTCCCCCACCGGCTGCGTCGCCACGCCGCTCGCGCGAACCGGCTGGGCTCCCCCGGGCTAGTTCAGGGGGGTAGAGCAGCTCTCCGCTCCTATGCCGTACCTGCACCCAGTCAAAATTCCGGCGGGACGGTTCCCCAGCTGGGACGCTGCTCTCCCCACTCCGAGACCCGTCACTGTCTCCCGGGGACCTCCCCCACCAGCTGCGTCGCCACGCCGCCCGAGCCAACCGGCTGGGCCCCCCCCCGGGGTCAGTTCAGGGGGTGGAGCTGCTCCCCGCGCTTATGCCGTGCCCGTGCCCCGCCAAAATCCCAGTGGGATGGCTCCCCGGCTGGGACACTGCTCTCCCTGCTCCAAGACCAGTCACTGCCTCCCTGGGACTTCTCCCACTGGCTGTGCTGCCACGCCGCCTGCGCGAACTGGCTGGGCCCCCTCCCGGAATGATTTCGGGGGCCAGGGCTGGGCCCCTTGTTTGTGCCATCTGCCCCCCTGGGCTCTGCCCCAAATCGGGTGCCAAAGGTCACCTGACTGGTACGCTGGCTCCAGGCTCTGAAAACAATTGCTGCCTCCCCGTATTTGTTCGTTCTCCGTCTCTAAATCTGTGTTTGTTGTTCAGGGTTCGTAGATTGTTATGTATGTGATCAATTCACTTGTTTTTCCGTGTCTGTGTTGCAAGAGGGATCCGTGGTAGCGTCCACCTAGTCCGCCATCTTGGCCCTGCCTCCTTGCATGCTCTTTTGCAATATAATCTGGTTATGTACTCTACAAGAAATGGAGCTTACACCCACTTCTCACTTATCTACGTGGTTAGGTTCCAAAGATCAGGTCGTTATGCAAAAGTTAGCAATATGCAAAAATGGAGGCTGACCACTTAAGATAACAAAATAGAGAATGAATGCATCATTATGTAACTGCCAGATTACATCATTACATAACTGTCAAACCCCTGAGATTCATGGCCCAGACGAGTTGACACATAACCTTACCCATCACAGCCAGTGTAACACCTCAGTGTTCATTTTACTGCCAGTTGTACATTGTTAATGCCTAAATGTGAAATGTCAGATAACACGATAGTCAATAAGTGAGGAGTAGGTATAGTTCTTTTCCTTTTGAATACTGGCTGGGCTTGTGATAATTTTGACCAACAATACTGGCAGAAGTTATAGTGTTATAGTGTGTAGCTTCTGAGGCTGGACCCTGGAAGATCTGTAGCTTCTGCCTTTTTTTTTTGCTTGGAAAACTATTTCTTGCAACCATTCACCACATTGTAAGGAAGCCCAAATAGCAGTATGGGAAGGCCCGTGTTAAGGAGGATCAAGATCCCTGTCTGAAATCCCAAGCTGAGCTCCTAGATATCAACTGAGTGAAACAATTTTGAATCTTCCAATTGTCATTGTGCCTCACATGATACTACACGAGCAAAAAAACTACCAGTAAAAGCATAGAGTCATGAGGAATTATAAATTTTTATTTTATTAAGCCACTAAATTTTGGGAAAACTTGTTATGCAACAACACATAACCAAAAAACTATTTACTGTGTGTCTGTCATTGGGCTAGTTGAAAAAAAAAAATTCCCTTTCTTCAAGAAACTCATAGTCTAGTGAAGAAGACCTATATATCAACTATACATATTGTACATACTAGATAATTCTCACCCTTGGCCAGCTTAAGCTGATCTAGGTTGCTTTTCTGGTAGGGTTGAGGGTTGGAACCCTTGGTTTCTTTGCCCTTGTGTGTGCTCCAGTTGCCACTGGACATGGAAGCATCACAGTACACTATGGTGAATACTCATCTTTACTCATATTTTATAATAACTCTAACTTCTCACGAGAATCAGGGTTGAACATTCCCGTCAGCAAAAGGGTTCCTTTTTTTGTGTGTTGGTTATTTGTACGAGGTGCTATATCTTTAGGTTCAGTGGAATACTTGCAATATTTTCTAGTGTAACTATTCCTTTCCTGTCCTCTCCCTTTCTAGAGTTAGGCCCTCTAATCCAGCAGAACCTAAGACTGAGGGGAAAGGGAGCACAAATGTTGTGAGTACATCATTGTCAGTGATGGTGAAGAGCCAATCCTACTATTACCTCTTGCTTCCTTGACCCACGTATTCTAGCTATTGTGAAGGCAATACCACATCGTGACTGTTATTTTGGTAGATACGCTACATTCTGGAGCATAGTATTCCACCTTCATAGTGTGTCAAGCCTGAGCTAATACTTTCCGTAGGCTTTTAAAAGGCCATTCTATTATTCTATTATGCCAAATATTTCTGGATAATGTAGTATACGGTAGAATTATTACAGGATATCTGGAAGTTTAATCTACTCTTTTATCATAAGTTGGTACACTTGGCCTGAAGCTGTGTTATGTAGTTTCCTATGCAAAAAAATCAAAATTCTATAAGCCCTCAGACTTTGATGATATCAAAGGAATGATGGGCAGAGTAGGTAGCCAGAATACGTGTCAAATCTGGTAAAAATGAGTTGCAGTCCTGTCTAAAATTGAAGAGGTTGGATATACTCAACTTTCTACTAAGTGGTGGCTGATCTCCTTGGGGATGGTACCATGCTAATTTTTCACTTTGGTCTCTGTTGCTGACATGTCAGACACTCACCTGCAGCAGTAACTAGATCAGTCTTGGAGAGAAAAAAGCCTATGGTATTTGGTACATTCCTAATCTCCATCCTCGCCATCATGTTCATTCTATTCATGAGTCTATTGCACAGGCACTGAAATGGTGATAGGCAGAAGCTGGCTCACAGTCACAGAATGAGTCATTCTTCCCAACTGGCTTTTGAATGCCTTCAGTGTGGTAGATGTTATCTGGTGGTCATTAACATGATCCATACTCTTTGTGCCTATTTCTCATAGATTTATCCATTTTTCTTCACTAGACATTCTTGTCTCCATTCTTTCAATTTTGCTACTTAGAGGACCTTGCCCATGCAGCTAAGCCCTTTTCCACTGCACAGGACTCTGTGTATATCCTAACCTCTGATCACTTCATCCTCCATAAAAAGTAAACAACCAAGTATACTGCTCAAAGCTCCACCAAACTGGAAGGATTTTTCCTTGTTATTGTCCCTGAGGGACAATCATGAATGGAACTACAGCGTGACTTGTTGCTGTTAGGTGCTGTTGAGTTGATTTTGACTCATAGAGACCCTATGTGATGGAGTGGAATTGCCCTATAGGGTTTTCTAGGCTGTAATCTTTACAGGAGATCACCAGGTCTTTCTCCAGTGGAGCTGCTGGGTGGGTTCACACCTCCAACCTTGCAGGTAGCAGCCGAGTGCTTACAGCAGCCCATTTTTGTCACACATCATACATTGAGCTGACTGTGAACAGGCCCAAGATTTTTCTTCTCTGTGAGAAGGAGAACTCACTGAGGACATAGTTGTGTGTTGAGGGCAAGTCATTGGTGCATTGGTACAATAATGGTAAGTGCTATGGGGATCACGGGCACATATCCATGTAATTTTTTCATGTCTGCTAGACCTGCTAACACCTGACCCTGTATATACTATTTTCATTATATGATTAATTGGCACTGTGAAATCAATATACAAGCACAAAATCTGGTGGATCTCACAATATCCAGCTCATAATGGGCAGATCAAGTTGCATAGCAATTGATGTGCCATGGTGAGTGACTCAAACTCTACTGCAAAAGATATGGCCTCCTTTTAAAATTATAGGACTCTGTGCTGAGAGTTTCCTATTGAGGCTTGCCATCAACCCCCACAAAGCATAATTTTCTACCATTATATATACCACTATCACCATTGGGTCTTCTAGGACTTATGGTCTGAGTGGTTTGGAGGTTTGAATCATAGCCTGGACCGATTGCTGAACCCTCTCTTGTTCTGAGCCCACTTAAAGTTTTCAGTCTTCTTACCAAACCAAACTTGTTGCTGTCAAGTTGATTTCGACTCATAGCGACCCCATGGTACAGAGTAGAACTATCCCATAGGTTTCCAAGGAGTGGCTGGTGGATTTGAACTGCAGACCTTTTGGTTAGCAGCTGTACCTTGCCATAGCTCTTAACCACTGTACTACCAGGGTTCCTCAGTCTTCTTAAAAAAAAAAAAAAATAGGTACCCCAAAATGAGTCAGAGCAGTATTCTAAAGTATAGTACATGCTACTTACAAAATCCCAAAACGCCTACTATTATAGTTTTAATTTCCACAGAATATAACATGAAAATAGGATCTATGTATGAGTAGTTTGTTTGGGAGGTGATCCCAGAAAACAATGAAAGAAAAATAGGAACGTGAGACAAAAGGAAAGGAAGCCAATAAAGGATTTGTTTTTTTACTTAAAACAAAACAAAACTGCTTTATCGAGATATAATTTACATGTCATAAAATCCCCCCTTTTAAAGTGTATAATTCAATGATTTTTAGTATATTTATAGAGCCGTGCAACTATCACTGTAATCTAGCTTTAGAACATTTTCATCACCCCATTGTTATTATACTTCTTATTTGGTAATTTCATGGTAGTTCACCATCATCTGCAGAGGGTTAACTAGACAGAGATTTCATGAGAACCACAATACCTGTTGTCCTTTAGGTCTTGAGTGTAGCATTAAACTTGTATTTCCACATGGGATATGGTTTTTGCTTTGTTTTACTGTCTTGGCTGGCTAGAGGCAGTTTCAAAGCCTTCTCCTTGTCCTTTCGTATCATAATGGCTCTCTTTATGAGGTTTAGGGAACCATAGGAGTGCTCTGTTAGCTACTAAGTACATCCATGCCAATTACACCCTCTGAGACAAGGGAGATAACAATAGAAAGGGTCTATGGATCCACTGCAAGATAATCTTTGGCCAGGATTCATCTAGCCTTCCAAAGCTCCATTCTAACTGAGGTCGGGGCATGATGGCATTTCATGTCTCCTTGTATCTGTCAGCTCAGAAGGGTATCTAATAGTCCTTAAAATGTTAAGAGTGTTCCCCTTTCCACAGTGTACAATTTCCTCTGGAAAATGGTCACAGGCCCTTCTGATACTGATTTGAGGTTATTGGGGGGAATGTTTATTGTATATACTTGATGTGGTAAGTAAGGGGACCTTTAAGAATCTTTTATTAAGGGGACCAAGCCTTCCCTTTAATGACTGGCTCTTTGTATGAGAACTGGATCTTAAAACTGAGCAAATAATTGTAATTTTCCTTTGTGGAAGTTGACTTTGGCTTTGTACTCACACTAGCGCTTGATTTTTGTCTGTAGTCAGCTGCACATCTGTCTCACCCCTTGGAACACTATGGTCAAAGTACTTTGATTGCCATTCTAGATTTGCTGCCTGTTATGATAATCACTCACACCTTGTCTGCGACTGTTAAATAACTACAACCCAGCCTCTGATTTTTTTTGAATACTCTCATTCTCACCAACACAATGGAGATGAGTTCCACCATGGCATCATTTCTTACTATCTACCTTGGCCTACAGAGAAGCGTGGCCGCCAAAATTTTCAAAGATATAAGCAGCTGTCCTCACCATAAAACACTTATTCCTTACTCTCTTAGTAAAGGGAATATCTACTGGCCCCTCCTAAGGAACACAGTTAGAATGTGAGTTCCCTCTCTTACTTCCTCGAGCCTTCCAAATCCTTCACTGGTATTCTGATAAGGCACTTCCATTTTCTCCATCTTTATTACTACAGGCCATAATTGTGACTAAGCTTCAAGAAGGCGTCCCAGCTCTGTTTTAGGACTAAGTCCAGGTGTTCTTGTAAGGACGTTAAATCCTGAGTCATGGAAGAGCATTCCAATGTCAATAAACTGCCTCACTATCCTGATCCTCAAAATTGACTCCCACGCATATTCTTCCCAATCCTGCCAGTACATATAAGCCAGTACTACATTTTCTGTGAGTAAGCTATTTCCTTCTGCAGCAGAGGCTCTATTTTCCCATTGAGTCATGACTTTAGTTATTGGTTTGGAAAGTTTGAGGAGAGGTAATGGTGAATCTTAATAGGAATTTGCCTCAGGTAAGGTCTTTGCAAGGTCATCAGGAAAGGGCGGGAGGTTTCTTCTTCTCTAGTAGGGGGATGAGGCTTCTACCAGTCTGGAAAGTCCAGGAGAACTTGGGGGCTCAAGCTTCCAAATGAATCCACCCAAATATCTCCATATCAGGTCTCGGGATTTTACTACTATGGCCATAACTTCAGTTTTGGAAACTTCTTAAGGCTACATGTTCAATCTCTTCACAAGTTCTAAACACTTCACCTGATTTTCTACATAGACTACCCTCTGATGGTGAGAATTGAAGGCCTCTCTGACCTTCATGGAGGCCTTCAGATCTTCACAGTGTACACTGAGTTGATAGTTGACTTGAGCCAGGTATTCTATTTCTATTCTGTATTTGATTATGTTTTTTCAAGGCTTTTAAGACAGTTAACAAAAACCAACCAACTTCATAATCCTTATAATTAGCAATGTCCCATATTATTCAGTGCAGTGTGTTTCCTTTCACCTGTATTTCATCACATCCACTACTGGTGAGAGACTCAGTAATTGAATGATATAGCATGCTAGGTGTTATCACCATCCTGCTTACTACCAGTGATGGGATTATTGGCATCATCCGAATGGAAAATAATCCAGTTACAGAATCTCAATTTGAGAGTCAGATTTCCAGGGCTATTTTGGTAGCCCCCCTTCCCCCCACACCAAATTGTCTTTGTTTGGGTTTCCCAAAAAGCAGTGTCTGAGACAAGAACCTGGCTACAGGCAGTTTATTCGGGAAGTGTTCCACAAAGCATGTGTGACCAAGTTGGGGACTGAGATAGGGAAAGAGAAAAAGCCAATGCAAGGATATTTTATTGAGATCAATGATCTAGGCAACAGGGGTCCTTTGAAAAGAACAATGAATGTCCCCCAGAATTGTCTACCTATAAGTTGGGAGTCCAGGGTATTTATTCACTGGCTCTTGATCTCAATGTGGGCTGGCCTTATTTAAGGGGGCAAGCCAGCTCATAAGGCATTATAGAAGACCCTGAAGTAGAACACAGACAGATATGCAGCAGGAGGTGAGTTGGAACTGTCCACCACCAAAAACCAAACCAAACCCATTGCCATCAAGTTGATTCCAACTCATAGCGACCCTATAGGAAAGAGTAGAACTGCCATATAGGGTTTCCAAGGAGCACCTGGTGGATTCGAACTGCTGGCCTTTTGGTTAGCAGCCATAGCACTTAACTACTACCCCGAAGTCCACCACAGCTGCTTCTAAAATCAAGGTGAGCAGGTGAAAATGTAAGGACTTAAAAAGAAGGAGGTCTAGGCTAGAGATGAAGATGTAAAAATCATGTAAAGGTGATGTTGGAGAGATGAGGATTACTGAGATTATTGAAGAAGAAGTGGAGAATGTAAAAGAACACCTACATTTAAGAGAATAGGGAGAACACTAAGAATTGGTGGTCTGTCAGAAGGGGAATCAGGAGAGCATGGTGTAATGAAAAATAAAAAGAAGAGAAATTCCTTGAAGGAGAGTGTGATCAGTGTCTTCAAATACCACAGAGGAACTCAGTAAAATAAACACCGAGGAACTTAGTGAAGTAAGTACCAAGAAACATCCACTACATGTATCAATAAGTAGGCATTGGTGACCACTGTCATTGTAACGGCCTTGGTTTTTTTTTTTTTTTCCATCGTAAGTTTCAGTAAGGTTGTAAGGACAGAAGCTAGATTAAACAAAAAAAAAAAATTGGGGTTAAATCAGGTAAGAGGGAGTAGAGACACTGCATAAGGCAACACCTAGAAAGTGATTCACTGAGAAGCAAAGTAGAGTACCATATTTAAGATTTACAGGAAAGGGAGAGACTTTTACTTGGGTGGATATAGAGGCTCCAAAGCTGTGAGTTAGTCACCTCAAAGGGTTTCTTTTCTTTCCTAAGCAAGTTCTACTGACTGATTCTTTTTTGAGGAGTTCATTTTTTAGCCAGTTAATAGGAGTCTCGACTGCTTTAGGAAATGCCATCCCTTAATTTATCCCACTACTTCCTCTTACAAAATGAGAACCTTGAGTTACAACTTGGTTGTGTTCTACTCTACCAGAATCTGAGTGAGGGCTAAGGTTGTCAAGAGCAGGGAACAAAAGGAAAAACTGATTAAAATAAACACAAAGCTTGTCTACATATTCACAGGAAACTTCCCACGACATACTAAAATGGAAACAAAGAGATCAAATTCAAGAAAGGATGCAAATGTTGAATTTCTCTTAATCCATGGAAAAGCCAACCTTCTTTACAGTAAAAAGCCCTGAGAAAGAAAATTAGCCAAATGCACTACTGTTTTTGCTGATTGTCAGCTTTTCAGCATCCGGACACATTGTTGCACTGATTTCCCCCCCTTATTATAGGCAGGCAGGAGCTTGAATTCCCTGCTGAAACAGAAGGGATCCATGCAGATGCATATCATATGCAATTGCAGTGTGACTCACACGGAGGAGGTTGGGAATCTTGGGAGTTGAACTGAGGACAAAACGGGAGGGATTTCCCTTCCCTTGGCTGGTCTCTGAAAGGTGTTTTGAGGCAAACTCATTCTTTATACACCCTGTTTTTAATGTAAACTGACTACTTGGCTACACAGTGCTTCATCAACAAAGATTATTAGGCCTATAGAGAAAGTCAATGCTTGTTGGTTCTTGGTTTCTTTCTCAACTATGTGCTTTCTTGTGTTCTCACTGGTGTACTTTTGAAGTTTCCTCAAACTTAACATAGGAGTTTATAAAAATTTTAGAGCTAAGATTGGTGATGATGATAATAATACTTAAAATTTGTGTAACAATTATTAAAGAATGCAAAGAACTATATGGATCTTACCCTTGGAACACCTCTTAAAAAAAAAAAAACCAAACCAAATCCGTTGCCATCGAGTCGATTACAACTCAGAGCGACACCTGTTAGGAGGTACAAAAAGTTTATTAGGATTAAGACTGTGATCAGCTTACAGGAAGAGCTGAGTATGCAGCTTCCCTGTCTTTCCCCACGTCCTCCTTTTTTCTTCCTCCTCTCCCTTCCCCTTCTCATCCCTTCCTTTCTTATTTTTTTTTTCCCCATTCTCTCTCCTTTCTAATGCTTTTATGTCTTCCCTGATAGCCTGCCTTTCTTGCAAGGTTATCATGAAATTAAATAACACATAGAAAAATATTTTAAATTTCCTAAAGCTCTATGGTATTGTTCTGTGATTATAACCATCATTCTTGTGCTATTTTGAAATGAAGATCAAAGATGATGTCACTGATGGAAACACAGCATTGGACTCGTGAATATTTCTTTCTACCCCACACATGAAAGTGAAGTAGAAATGCTAGTGGGCTTGTCATTTTTTTTTGTAATTAATTGGTTAATAGCAGCAGTAATACTTTTGTCTCAATTCTACCCATAGCAGGCCTTCTGTATTTTTAAAAAAATTTATACTTATATGTAGTTGTATGGAAATAGCAAGTATTTTAGGATTATTAGTCATAAATTACATTGGGCTTCTCAAATTGTTTACTGTAAGTTGCTGCCACAGCCATTTGCAGAGTTTGATGAGATCTTCTTGGTCTCATCTTTCTTCTACATGTCAGCCTTGTTTTTGGCAGAATGGACTGGTCTGTCTTCCTCAGGGCTTTGAACCAGTTAGTTCTGGTTCTAACCCCTGCAGAGAATTTGCGTTTCTAACAAGTCAAGAAATCAAATGGTGCCTTGCATTGGGCAAATCTGCTGCAAAAGATCTCTTTAAACGGTTAAAAAGCAAAGATGTCACCTTGAAGACTAAGGTGCGCCTGACCCTAGCCATGGTGTTTTCAATTGCCTCATATGCATACAAAAGCTGGACAATGAATAGGGAAGACTGAAGAAGAATTGACACCTTCAAGTTGTGGTGCTGGCAAAGAGTATTGAATATACTATGGACTGCCAAAAGAATGAACAAATCTGTCTTGGAAGAAGTACAACCAGTATGCTCCTTAGAAGCAAGGAGGGCAAGACTATGTCTCACATACTTTGGCCATATTATCAGGAATAATCAGCTCCTGGAGAAGGACACCATGCTTGGTAAAGTAAAGGGTTGCAAAAAAGAGGAAGACCCTCAACAAGATGGGTTGACACAGAGGCTGCAACAATGGACTCAAGCATAGCAATGATTGTGAGAACGGCACAGGATTGGGCAGTGTTTTGTTCTGTTGAACATAGGGTCACTATGAGTCAGAACTGACTTGGCAGCACTTAACAACACAAGAAGTTCCTAGGAGGTGGTAATGCTGCTGGCAGGGACCAGTTCTGAGAACCACTAGTAGAGCCATGGTTCTCAAAATTTATTATACATAAGAATCACCTGGGGACCTTGTTAAAATGTAGATTCTGATTTAGTATACCTGGGAAATGCAAATTCTCAGATGTTGTTCAAACCACAGAAAACCAGTTGGAAGCCCTGGTTTTCCTGAAGTTGAGAACTATCAGAGCATCCAAAACTTCTTCACCTTCTGAGGTCATAGTAGCTACTTTCATATATTTCTAATCATTCAGTGAGAAAGGCATCAGTATTACAATATATGATGTAATATAGTTTTATTATTTGGTACTACCACCTATTAGAATATAGATAAAAAGCCAAGGTGGTTTATACATTATAGATCTCCTGGAAGATGCTAGAATTGCTCAAGTGGACATTTGGGCCATTGGTGGTAGGTTCTCAATCCAGGACATGTGGAAGCTTGGCCGAAACTTGCCAGGTGGACACCCCTTGTTTGTCTACCCCATCTGTATTCATTCCAGGTCTAGACTACATTGATATGCTTGTATCCTCCTTCAGAGAAATTACCTTTGACTTATGCACTGATTGGATTTGAGTTGGGTGCAGGGTATTTATGAATATGGTCATTTCTGGCTAAATATTCAAATGAAAAAAAGAAAAAAGAAATGAAGTGCAAACTGCATCTGTTAAGTCCTCCTTGACTTCCCTAGGTAGTTATTATTCTACGCTAGGTTGACAGGTAGGATGCTCTTTCTTCAGATCCCCTTTTTTACTCTGTCACTGTACAAAAGCATAATTACAAGTGAAAAACATCACAGTCCATGTTCTCATCATTAGCTGAGGAGTCTGTAGGTTTTAAAAACTTCTTCTGGGACAAAGCACTGCTAGGACCTGCCTTGGCTCCCTGGGATGGAACTGGGGACAATACCTACAGACTGAAACATAAGAAAGAAGGTCTGCACCATCTCTGGGCTGTGCACATTTATGATTGTTTAAGATAGCCCTCCCTCCCCTGCCACCAACCACACCCCGCCACCTCACCACAAACTGTTCCCACAAGGTCTTCTAGATGTCACAGACATAACAAAGGTGTTAACTTGTTAGTAACAAAATCATCACTTTGGAATGTTCCTTAATATGCATACTTCTGGTTCTGTGATCTCACTGGGTAGTGAATTTTCTCAGTGAATTTGGCATTTTCTTTGGGGTGGAGGTTTAAAAACCCTTTTGGGACAAAAGAGTTACTTATTTGACATTAAAGATGAACAGATAAAAGAGGTACCCCTCCTCCTCAGTTTGGGCAGAACCATGACACTTCCTTGGGGACTGTATATCCCATCCCCACTTACAAATTAGCTCAAGGTTCTATTGTTTAATCACTTCATGTTCAATGTTGTATAGATTAATAGACTACAATATCCCCTTGAGAAAAAAATGCTTAAAGGCATTTAAAGATACAAATGCCAGACAATTTTATTAAACTGGAACCAAACTGTGACACTCTTGGCTATAAAGCGGGAATTTTGTTCAAGGGGTTTTAGTTTCATTGCTGAAGTGAAGTTGCATGAAGATTTTCAACCTTTAAATAATACACCATTCATGATTCAAATTTAATTCAAAATCGGTGAGTGTTCAGAACGAAGCACATATCTGAAGTCTTTATTTCTAGCACAGTGGCTACAGACGCTAATGTAGATTTACGGAGAAAGACAATTGTCCATGGCAAGCTAAGTAGAACATTGGGGAAGTCATTGGTATTCTGGAAAGACACTCCCTAATTAGTCTGTACACTTTCCTCTCCTACTCACAAGACCCAGCAGCTGCCGTTTATGACAGATAACTGACAATTTGTTATTGTCTTTTACTTTTCTCCTTCATGTTCTTGGGTATTTATTTCTGCTTGCAAATTTTGAAAATTATCTAATTCACTGGACATTCCCTAAGGGAAGTGTAAACTTGTACTAACAATTAATTTTTGCTTCTGAACCCTAGAAGAGAGTGTAGAAGTATTTTTCCTTTTGTGGACATATAACAGCAAATAGATGATAGATACATAGACTGATGGATAGCTAGAAACATAGATAAATAGGGTCTCCCTCCCTTTTGCTGGCTCTCTGCTTCACCAAACTTGATGCCCTCCTCCAGCGATTGGCCCTTCCTAATGGTCAGTCTACAGCAAGCAAGTCAAATGTAAGGTTTTCATTGGCTATTTTTTAGAAGTAGATGGCCAGGACTTTCTTCCTAGTCTGTTTTAGCCTGGAAGCTCCACTGAAACCTGTCCACCTGGTGGCATAGCTTTTAGCGTTACAGCAACACACAAGCCACTGCAGTACAACAAACTCACAGGTAGGTGGTGGATGACAGAAAATAGATTCTCATAATTTTCCTTGTATGCTTTAGCCCAGACTACTCTTACAAACACACTTGCTTTAACTGAGAATTTTTAGAAAACAAAAGAGTGCCAAATGCAGGCACTGTGTAGCCATTTCAAAACATCAAGCAGCACCCTATTACTATAGTGGAAACTTAGTCCTTAAAAACCTCACCCCATCATCTTATTTGCCGCTCTTAATTTCTTATTCTGGCTGTATCTCTCTCCCATCCCACATAACATTTTTCCCTACCTTCATTAATACGGGACTATTCCTTTGGACTTGGTCCAAGGTCATAGTTTGTCTGGGTTTAGGAAGTACCTGTTTATTGGTATCTAAGGGTGTTTTCTGATCAGAAACAGTCAGTTATTCTCAAGAAGCCAAAGTGAAGCGATTGAAGTGTTCACAATTCTGGTTTTCATGAAGAGGCAAGAATGATTAGAAATAGCACAATGGAGGCTTACAACAGGGCTTGGAAAATTTTTGTGTAAAGGGGCCAGATAGTTTATATTTTAAACTTTGTAGGCCACACAGTTTCTGTTGCAACACTCAGTCCTGCCATTGTAGCACAAATAAATGAGCATGGCCCTGTTCCAATACAACTTGATTTACAAAAACTGTTGGTGGCTGCCTTAGTCATCTAGTGCTGCTATAACAGAAATACCACAAGTGGATGGTTTCAACAAAGAGAAATTTATTTTCTCACAGTCTAGTAGGCTACAAATCCAAATTCAGGGCATCAGCTCCAGGGGAAGACTTTCTCTCTCCGTCGGCTCTGGAGGAAGGTCCTTGTCATCAATCTTCCCCTGGACTAGGAGCTTCTTTGCATGGGAACCCCAGGTCCAAAAGAGGCGCTCTGCTCCTGGCACAGCTTTCTGGTTGTATGAGGTCCCCCAATTCTGGGCTTCCTTCTATTTCATCTCTTGTAAGATAAAAAGTGATGCAGGCTACACCCCAGGGAAACTCCTTTTACATTGGATCAGGGATCCAACACCCTGAGCAAGGGTGTTACATCCTCCCTAATCCTCTTTAACATAAAATTACAATCACAAAATGGAGGGCAACCACACAATACTGGGAATCATGACCTAACCAAGTTGATGCATATTTTGGGGGGGACACAATTCAATACATGACATTCTACCCTTTGGCTCCCCAAAATTCATTGCCTTGCTACATGTAAGACACATTTATCCAATCATATCATAGCAAAAGTCTTAAGTCAACTCTAAGTCCAAAATTCAAAACTACCCCTTCATCTGTGAAATCTAGAATACAAGTTATCTGCTTCCAAAGTACAATGGCAGAACAGGCACAAGCTAGACATTTCCATTACAAATGGGAGAAATTGGAGGGAAAGAAGGCATAGCAGGCACCAAGCAAGTTATCAGAACACATTATATTTGCTCTCAAGGCTTTGAAAATAATCCTCTGTTCTCTGAGATAATTTACACAATGGCCCTGCCCTCTAGACTCTAGGTATTGACCACACTCTCTGGATTCTGAGTGGAGGCCCCTCAGCTCTTGGCTTCAGCTCTGCCTTCCAGGCTCACTGGCATGGCAAATCCATTCCCTTGGCTTTAGATACACCATTCTCCTAGTCCATCTGAGTGGCAACTCCACCATTAGAAACACTAGAGATCGTGGCTCCATCCTTTGAAACTCCAGAGGTCATGGCCATACCTTTTGAGACTGAGGCAGCTTTACGTCCTGTGTTCCTTGTCTCTTCAGCTTCTGCTTCCTGGTTCCTTGGTTCCTTGGCCTTCAGGCCTCAGGCCTGTATCTGCCCTGCTGAGGCAAGTGTTCCAAAGCCCTGTAGCTCCACCAATAAGTGTCTGGAAGCACCCTACTCTGCCAGTAAACTTTGGCGGGAAGTCACTCAGCTCTCTTGCTCTGTGGGTTGGCTCCAGCGCTTACTGGTGCTGGTTTCCTGGTTCTGCTGCTGCCAGTCCTCTGCTGTTGTTTCTCATCATCTGTGCCTTCTCTGGTGTTAACAGTTCTTCTCACTTCCTGACCAGTCTTCTCTCCATTCACAGTTTCAAAACCGCTTCCACATTGTAGGTATCTGTTAGAGCAGCACCCTACTCTCTTGGTACCAAATTCTGTCTTAGACATCTAGTGCTGCTGTAACAAAAATACCACAAGTGGATGGTTTTAACAAAGAGAAATTTATTTTCTCACAGTTTAGTAGGCTACAAGTCCAAATTCAGGGCATCAGCTCCAGGGAAAGTCTTTCTTTTTCTCTGTCGGCTCTGGAGGAAGGTCCTTGTCATCTATCTTCCCCTGCACTGGAAGGTTCTCCATGTAGGAACCCTGAGTCCAAAGGATGCACTCTGCTCCCATGTGTTAGTCATCTAGTGCTGCTATAACAGAAACACCACAAGTGGATAGATTTAACAAAGAGAAGTTTATTCTCTCACAGTCCAGTAGGCTACAAGTCCAAATTCAGGGCATCGGCTCCAGGGGAAGACTTTCTCTCTCTGTCGGCTCTGGAGGAAGGTCTTTGTCGTCAGTCTTCCCTTGGTCTGGGAGCATCTCAGTGCAGGAACCTCAGGTCCAGAGGACACATTCTGCTCCTGGTGCTGCTTCCTTGGTGGTATGAGGTCCCCCATGTCGCTCTGCTCACTTTTCTGTTTTGTATCTCAAGAGATTGGCTTAAGACACTACCTAATCTTGTACACGTCATCAGTATAATTGCCGCTAATCCATTTTACTACATCATAGTGATAGGATTTACAGCACATAGGGGAATCACATCAGAAGGTAAAATGGTAGACAATTATACAATCATACAAGGGAAGCATGACTTAGCCAAGTTGACAGATATTTTGGGGGGACACAGTTCAATCCATGACATCCTGGCACTTCTTTCTTGGTTGTATAAGGTCCCCCAACTCTGCGCTCCCTTCCTTTTCCTTTTATTTCTTGTAAGATAAAAGGTCATGCAGGCTATACCCCAGAGAAACTCTTTTTACATTGGATCAGGGTGTTAAAAATAAAAACAGAGAGGAGAATGTTGACACATCTCAGCGTTGGCAGTCAATGTCACAAAACAATTTGTGTACTAACTGTTGAATGAGAAACTAATTTGCTTTGTAAATTTTCACCAAAATAACAACAAAACAAGAAAAAAAAAAAAGAAAGAAAAACAGTATGAAAATTTCTCAAAATAACTCAGTTTATTTTTTAGATATTCAACTAGATCATTCTATTAGGCCACCAAAGCAGATTTTTGTCTGTCAGGCTCAGGATCAAGATGAGGTAAGTGAGGCACCTATGGAGCAAAATTTAAGGGCCAGCCCTGCACTCGAACAACCCTGAGAGTGAAATGATTTCTTAACGATTGCTTCGCAGGTGTGTCTAAAGGAGCTCTGATGGTACAATAGTTAAAAACTCAGCTGCTAAAAAAAGGCTGGTAATTCAAACCCACCCAGAAGGTCTTCAGGAGAAAGACCTGGTGATTTGTTCCAGTAAAAATTATAGCCTAGAAAACAATTCAAGCCACATGGGGTTGTCACTGACTCAAGGGCACCTGCCAACAAAAACAACCTGCCTAGGTTGCCAAACCCTTTTTGATGACTTAATAGAAGTTGGAAACTCTGGTGGTGTAGTGTTTAAGTGCTATGGCTGCTAACCAAAAAGTCAGCAGTTCAAATCCACCAGGCGCTCCGGAAGCTCTATGGGTCAGTTCTACTCTGTCCTATAGGGTGGCTATGAATCGAAATTGACTCAATGGCAAAGGGTTTGGTTTTTTTTTTTTTTTTAAAGAAGTTAAAATTCATTTTTTAAAAATAATTTTTATTGTGCTTTAAGTGAAAGTTTACAAATCAAGTCAGTGTCTCACACAAAAACCCATATATACCTTGCTACACATTCCCAATTACTCTCCTGCTCTCTCCCTCCACTCTCTCTTTTCGTATCCATTTCACCAGCTTCTAACCCCCTCCACCCTCTCATCTCCCCTCCAGGCAGGAGATGCCAACATAGTCTCAAGTGTCCACCTGATCCAAGAAGCTCACTCCTCACCAGCATCCCTCTCCAACCCATTGTCTGGTCCAATCCATGTCTGAAGAGTTGCCTTTGGGAATTGTTCCTCTCCTGGGCCAACAGAAGGTCTGGGGGCCATGACCACCGGGGTCCTTATAGTCTCAGCCAGACCATTAAGTCTGGTCATATGAGAATTTGGGGTCTGCATCCCAGTGCTCTCTGCTTCCTCTGGGGTTCTCTGTTAGGGCAGTCATTGGTTGTAGCTGGGCACCATCTAGCTCTTCTGGTCTCAGGATGATGTAATCTCTGGTTCATGTGGCCCTTTCTGTCTCTTGGGCTCGTAATCACCTTGTGTCCTTGGTGTCCTTCATTGTCCTTTGATCCAGGTGGGTTGAGACCATTTGATGCATCTTAGATGGCTGCTTGCTAGTGTTTATGACCCCAGACGCCACTCTTCAAAGTGAGATGCAGAATGTTTTCTTAATAGATTTTATTATGCCGATTGACTTAAAAAAAAAAATGTCCCCTAAAACCATGGTCCCCAGACCCCTGCCCCTGCTACACTGGCCTTCAAAGAATTCAGTTTATTCAGGAAACTTCTTTGCTTTTGGTTTAGTCCAGTTGTGCTGACCTCCCCTGTATTGTGTGCTGTCTTTCCCTTCACCTAAAGTAGTTCCTATCTACAATCTAATTAGTGAATGCCCCTCTCCCACCTTCCCTCCCTCTCTCCCTCCCCCCTCTCGTAACCACAAAAGAATGTTTTCTTCTCAGTTTAAACTATTTCTCAAGTTCTTGTAATAGTGGTCTTATACAATATTTGTCCTTTTGCAACTGACTAATTTCACTCAGCATAATGCCTTCCAGCTTCCTCCATGTTATGAAATGTTTCACAGGTTCCTCACTGTTCTTTATCGATGTGTAGTATTTCATTGTGTGAATATACCATAATTTGTTTATCCATTCATTGGTTGATGGGCACCTTGGTTGCTTCCCATCAATTTGCTATTGTAAACAGTGCTGCAATAAACATGGGTGTGCATATATCTGTTCGTGCAAAGGCTCTTATTTCTCTAGGAGATATTCCAAGGAGTGGGATTGCTGGATCCTATGGAAGTTTTATTTCTAGCTTTTTAAGGAAGTGCCAAATCGATTTCCAAAGTGGTTATACCATTTGACATTCCCACCAGCAGTATAGAAGTGTTCCAATCTCCCCAAAGCCTCTCCAACATTTATTATTTTGTGTTTTTTGGATTAATGCCAGCCTTGTTGGAGTGAGATGAAATCTCATTGTAGTTTTGATCTGCATTTCTCTGATAGCTAATGATCATGAACATTTCCACATATATCTGTTAGCTACCTGAATGTCTTCTTTAGTGAAGTGTCTATTCATATCTTTTGCCCATTTTTTAATTGGGCTATTTGTCTTTCTGCAGTTGAGTTTTTGCAGTATCATGTAGATTTTAGAGATCAGGTGCTGATCAGAAATGTCATAGCTGAAAACTTTTTCCCAGTCTGTAGGTAGTCTTTTTACACTTTTGGTGAAGTCTTTGGATGAGCATAGGTGTTTGAATTTTCGGAGCTCCCAGTTATCTAGTTTTTCTTCTGCATTCTTTATAATGTTTTCTATACTGTTCATGCCATGTATTAGGGCTCCTAATGTTGTCCCTATGTTTTCTTCCATGATCTTTATTGTTTTAGATTTTATATTTAGGTCTTTGATCCATTTTGAGTTAGTTTTGTGTATGGAGTGAGGTATGGGTCTTGTTTCATTTTTTTGCAGATGGATACCCAGTTATGCCAGCACCATTTGTTAAAAAGACTGTCTTTTCCCCATTTAACTGTTTTGGGGCCTTTGTCAAATATCAACTGCTCATATCTGAATGGATTTATGTCTGGATTCTCAATTCTGTTCCATTGGTCCATGTATCTGTTGTTGTACCAGTACCAGGCTGTGGTGGTATAATAGGTTCTAAAATCAGGTAAAGTAAGGCCTCCCACTTTGTTCTTCTTTTTCAGTAATGTCTTATTTACCCGGGGCCCCTTTCCCTTCCATATGAAGTTGGTGATTTGTTTCTCCATCTCCTTAAAGAATGTCGTTGGGATTTGGATCAGAATTGCATTAAATGTATAGATCGCTTATGGTAGAATAGACATTTTTATAATGTTAAGTCTTCCTATCCATGAGCAAGGTCTGTTCTTCCACTTATGTAAGTCTCTTTTGGTTTCTTGCAGAAGTGTACTGCAGTTTTCTTTGTATAAGTCTTTTACATCTCTGGTAAGATTTATTCCTAAGTATTTTATCTTCTTGGGAGCTACTGTGAATGGCATTGATTTGGTGATTTCCTCCTTGATGTTCATTTTGTTGGTGTAGAGGAATCCAACTGATTTTTGTATGTTTATCTCGTATCTGGGTACTCTGCTCAACTCTTCTATTAGTTTCAGTAGTTTTCTGGAGGATTCCTTAGGGTTTTCTGTGTATAAGATCATATCATCTGCAAATAGAGATACTTTTACTTCTTCCTTGCCAATCCGGATGCCCTTTATTTCTTTATCTAGCCTAATTGCTCTGGCTAGGACTTCCAGCACAATGTTGAATAAGAGTGGTGTTAAAGGGCATCCTTGTCTGGTTCCCGATCTCAGTGGGAACGTTTTCAGACTCTCTCCATTTAGGGTGATGTTGGCTGTTGGCTTTGTATAAATGCCCTTTATTATGTTGAGAAATTTTCCTTCTATTCCTATTTTGCTGAGAGTTTTTATCATGAATGGGTATTGAACTTTGTCAAATGTCTTTTCTGCATCAATTGATAAAATTATGATTCTTGTCTTTTGTTTTATTTATGTGGTGGATTACATTAATTGTTTTTCTAATGTTGAACCATCCCTGCATACCTGGTATGAATCCCACTTGGTCATGGTGAATTATTTTTTTGATATGTTGTTGAATTCTATTGGCTAGAATTTTGTTGAGGAGTTTTGCATCTACATTCTGAGGGATATAGGTCTATAATTTTCTTTTCTTGTGGTGTCTTTACCTGGTTTTGGTATCAGGGATATGGTGACTTCATAGAATGAGTTTGGTAGTATTCCGTCCTTCACTATGCTCTGAAATACCTTTAGTAGTAATGGTGTTAACTCTTCTCTGAAAGTTTGGTAGAACTCTGCAGTGAAGCCATCAGGACCAGGGCTTTTTTTTTGTTGGGAGTTTTTTGATTACCTTTTCAATCTTTTCTTTTGTTACAGGTCTATTTAGTTGTTCTACCTCTGTTTGTGTTAGTTTAGGTAGGTAGTGTGTTTCTAGGAATTCATCCATTTCTTCTAGGTTTTCAAATGGGTTTGAGTATAGTTTTTCATAGTAATCCGGTATGATTCTTTTAATTTCAGTTGGGTCTGTTGTAATACTGCCCTTCTCATTTCTCATTCGGGTTATTTGCTTCCTCTCCTGTTTTTGTTTTGTCACTTTGGCCAGTGGTTTATCACTTTTGTTGATTTTTTCAAAAAACCAGCTTTTGTTCTTGTTAAGTCTTTCAATTGTTTTTCTGTTTCATTTAGTTCAGCTCTAATTTTTACTATTTGTTTTCTTCTGGTGCTTGTGCGTTTCTTTTGTTGCTCTCTTTCTATTTGTTCAAGTTGTAGGGATAATTCTTTGATTTTGGCCCTTTGTTCTTTTTGGATGTGTGCCTTTATTGATATAAATTGGCCTCTGAGCACTGCTTTTGCTGTGTTCCAAAGGTTCTGATAGGAAGTGTTTTCATTCTCATTGGATTCTCTGATTTTCTTCATTCCATCCTTAATGTCTTCTATAATCCAGTCTTTTTCGAGTAGGTTTTTGTTCAGTTTCCAAGGGTTCGATTTCTTTTCCCTGCTTTTCCTTTTATTGATTTTCACTTTTATGACCTTATGGTCAGAGGAGATGCTTTGTAATATTTCAATGTTTTGGATTCTGCTAAGGCTTGCTTTATGACCTAATATGTGGTCTATTCTAGAGAATGTTCCATGTGCACTAGAAAAGAAAGTATAGTTGGTTGCTGTTGGGTGGAGTGTTCTGTATATGTCTATGAGGTCAAGTTGGTTGATTGTGGCATTTAGATCTTCTGTGTCTTTATTGAGCTTCTTTTTGGATGTCCTGTCCTTCACCGAAAATGGTGTGTTGAGGTCTCCTACTATTATTGTGGAGCTGTCTATCTCACTTTTCAATGCTGATAGGGTTTGTTTTATATATCTTGCAGCCCTGTCATTGGGTGCATAAATATTTAATATGGTTATATCTTCTTGGTGTATTGTCCCTTTAATCATTGTATAGTGTCCTTCGTTATCCTTTCTGATGGATTTAACTTTAAAGTCTGTTTTGTCAGAAATTAATATTGCCAATTCTGTTCTTTTTTGATTGTTGTTTGCTTGATATATTTTTTTTTCCATCCTTTGAGTTTTAGTTTGTTTGTGTCTCTAAGTCTAAGGTGTGTCTCTTGTAGGCAGCATATAGACGGATCTTGTTTTTTAATCCATTCTGCCACTCTCTGTCTCTTTATTGGTGCATTTAGTCCATTTATATTCAGGGTGATTATGAATACGTTTGAATTTATTGCTATCATTTTGATGTCTTTTTTTGTGTGTTGTTGACAGTTTCTTTTTCCCTCTTGATTTTATGTGCTGAGTAGATTTTCTTTAGATGTTGTCCTTTCTTCTTGTTTGTTGTTGTTGATTTTGTTTCTGCTGAGTCTGTATTTTTCTCTTGTATTTTATTTTGATGAGTAGGATAGTTTGTCTCCTTTGTGGTTACCTTATTATTTACCCTTATTTTTCTACATTTAAAACGAACTTTTATTTCTCTGTATTGCTGTATCTTCCTCTCCATATGGAAGGTGTATGCTTACATTTCTTAGTCCCTCTTTATTATTTTATTCTTGTCTTCTTTTATATAATAACATCACTGTTACCCTGTTTTGGGCTTTTTTTTTTTTTTTTTTTTAAATCTTGCTTTGTTTTTTTTGGATTTCCCTGTCTGGTTGACTTCTGGTTGTTCTGCCCAGTGTTCTAGTCTTGGGTAGATACCTGATATTATTGATTTTCTAACTAAAGAACTCCCTTTAGTATTTCTTGTAGTTTTGGTTTAGTTTTTATGAATTCCCTCAATTTGTGTTTATCTGGAAATGTCTTAATTTCACCTTCATATTTAAGAGACAGTTTTGCTGGATATATGATTCCTGGCTGACAATTTTTCAATTTTTTAAAAATGTCATCCCATTGCTTTCTTGCCTGCTTGGTTTCTGCCAAGTAGTCTGAGCTTATTCTTATTGGCTCTCCTTTGTAGTTGACTTTTTGTTTCTCCCTCGCTGCTCTTATAATTCTTTCTTTATCTTTGGTTTTGGCAAGTTTGATTACAATATTTCTTAGTGACTCTCTTTTAAGATCCACCTTATGTGGAGTTTGATGAGCATCTTGGATAGCTATCTTCTCATCTTTCATAATATCAGGGAAGTTTTCTGACAACAAATCTTCAACAATTTTCTCTATATTTTCTGTTATCCCTCCCTGTTCTGGTACTCCAATCACTTGCAGGTTATTTCTCTTGATAGAGACTCACATGATTCTTAAGTTTTCTTCATTTGTTTGAATTCTTTTATCTGTTTTTTCTTCAAATGTATTAGTGCCAAGTGATTTATCTTTGAGTTCAGAAATTCTAGCTTCTACTTGCTCAATTCTGCTCCTCTGACTTTTTATTGAGTTGTCTAATTTTGTAATTTTATTGTTAATCTTCTGAATTTCTGATTGTTGTCTGTCTATGGATTTGTCCAGCTTATTAAACTTTTCATTATGTTCCTGAATAATCTTTCTAATTTCTTCAGTTGCTTTATCTGTGTGTTCCTTGGCTTGTTCTGCGTATTGCCTCATTTCCTTCCTGATGTCTTGAAGGGTTTTGTATATTAAACTTGTGTATTCTGCATCTGGTAATTCCAGGAATGCACTTTCATCTAAAAGATCCCTGGATTCTTTGTTTTGAGAGTCTGTTGAGGTGATCATGGTCTGTTTCTTTACGTGACTTGATATTGACTGTTGTCTCTGAGCTATCTGTAAGTTATTGTATTAGTTTATGCTTGCTTACTGTGTCGTGGCTGCTTGCTTTGTTTCATTTTGGTATACCCCTATGGGTTGCTTGAGTGAGCTAGCTTGATTATTTTCACCTTTGGAGCTCTGGTGTCCTGTCCCCAGGTGGCTAGAGTTGTTATCAGGTATATCAGTCTAGGAGTCCATTCAGTTTTCTCGTATGAATTCACCTGAGGTTTCCAGGTAGCTGATCATCAAGTATATGATATAGGCTCTGTCCTACAGTCTTAGAGGGGTAGGTGTGATTGGCATATATACTGGTATCTGATTGCAGCTGGGGGTCATGCTCTGAACAAGGCAGGGGGCTGAGAACTGACCCCCAAGTGTCTCTGAGGAAAACCCATCTCTGTTCCCTAGAGAGTGCTGGTAAGTGGGTTCTGCAGAGGGACTATGGGCACCCAAAGGTTTTGGTGGTAAGGACTGGGAGGTACCACATATCTTTGGACCCCTGTCACAGGTGGCTGTGTGACCTGAGAGGAGTTACCAGTCCTTAGGTCCCTGATTGGGTATTTGAGGACCCTGTTTAATAGGCAAAGGAATGTCAAACGTCAAACACCCACCTCTCCACCGCACAGCTGAAATGGTTGGAGTTTGTCAACAAGGGCCTATTCTCCCAAAGTGGGCCCACACAGGTCCATGCAGAAGGGAAAGGTACTCAAGGTCCACAGACGGTTTATGCCTGGACAGGAGTTGCTTCTGTCCTGAGCTCCCCTGGTTAATGCAGCTACCAAATTATCTTTTCTCCCCAGTTGCAAATTTTTTCCTTCCCTAAGGCCGGTTTGATGGCTCTAGGCACTCAGCAAGGTGTATCTCTGGCCCAGGGATTCAGCCACTGAACCCGGCTTGGGGGTTGGAGGTAAGCGGTAAAATATATGCAAATACTTAGCTTTTGCCGAGAGCGCCGTTCTCCTCAGATTCCAGAGGTGTGAGTAGGCTGTGTGGCTGGCTGCTTCTGCCTGAGGAAACTGCGGTCGAATGCTAGTACTAGCCCGCCGCTGCCGCCACTCCGGGAATGGTGCCTGAGTGTTCCCTGTGAGTCAGTTCTGGTAACTCCTCTCCTTTCTGAATGATCTCTTTCTACCCCTGCCCCTCAGTTCGTTGTCTAAGCTTGCTTTTGATGCTCAGGGCTCCCAGCTTGTCACAAATATACTCGTTTCACTTGTTTTTTCAGGTCTTTGTCGTAAAGAGGGCTCGCGTCAGAAGAGTCTCTATTCCGCCATCTTAGTTCCACCTTCTAAAATTCATCCTTTTTAAAAATAAATTCAGTACCTAAACCAAATGCTATGAAATAAGTTTCTATTTAACTATATTTTTTGACAAATGAAACTTTTTTTTGTTTTTTAAATCCTATTGTGATTTTTTGGAATTTGTTATGATTCTTGAGTGTGAAGAATGATGTCTTTCAATTCTGGAAAAACAACCATTGTCTCTTAGAATATTACCTCTTCCCCAGCTCCAATTTTCTTCTTTTGAAACACTGATTGGATATATTTAGAATTTCTCAATCTATTCTTCAGGTCTTTTAACCTCTTGTTCATATTCTCCATTGTTTTAATCCACACTCTAGATAATCACTTCAGATCTCTCTTAAGTTGTTTTTTTTACTTCTGGCTTATCCTGTCCATTGAGAATCTAATTTCAATGATTTATTCATTTTTTTATTTCCTTGAATTCTTTTTGTTTCTTCATCAATTCTGTCTGATAATTTTGACACCCTCTTGTATTTCTTTAAAATGTTTAAACAAACATTATTTAACTTTTAAACATAAATAATAAATATCACTATCCAAAGTGGCAGAAATTCAGTTTCGCTCATTGATGTGGTTGATCCCAGGCACCTAGAGTAATGTTTGGCACAAGGTAGAGAATCAATAAATATTTCTTCTAAAATTCCAATATTTGCTATCTGTCTTGGATTGAATTGGGTCCCCCGAAATATGTGTCAACTTGGTTAGACCGTAATTTTCAGTATTGTGTGCTTGTCCTCCATTTTGTGACTTTCCTATGTGTTATAAATCATAATCTCTGCCTGAGGTTAAAGAGGATTAGGGTGGGATGTAACCCCCTTGCTCAGGTCACATCCCTGATCCAATGTAAAGGGCGTTTCCCTGGGGTGTGGCCTACACCACCTTTTATCTTACAAGAGATAAAAGGAAAGGGAAGCAAGCAGAGAGGGTGGACCTCAAGCCACCAAGAAAGCTGTGCTGGGAGCAGATTGTGTCCTTTGGACTCAGGCTTTGTGCATGGAGAATTTCCTAGTCCAGGGGAAGATTGATGACAAGGACCTTCCTCCAGAGCTGACAGAGAGAGAAAGCCTTCCCCTGGAGCTGATGCCCTGAATTTGGACTTGTAGCCTACTAGACTGTGTGAAAATAAATTTCTCTTTGTTAAAACCATCCACTTGTGGTATTTCTGTTATAGCAGCACTAAATGACTAAGACACAATCTTTGCAGGTCAGAATCTGATGTTTATTGTTTCTGTTGACTCTTACTAATGGTGACTTATTTTCTTTCATGTTTTGTGATTTTTTTTTAATTGGGCAGTCTTATTTTTTGGTACTTTATTTGGGAAAATTTTGTACCCTCAGTTTAAGGTGCTTTCCTTTGGAAGGCTAACTGTATTGTTCTTTCCAAATGCTCTGGGAGTACTAACAACCATGGACCACTTTAATTCCCAGCTTGGAGTTTTTAAGGCTTACACAAGTAGAGTGAATCCTAGCCCCAAATCCATGTGAAGACTAGGTTGTAGTTAGGAATTCTCTTGGGAAAACTTTTTGTTTTCTTCACCCAAGACCAAGGCAGGATTTCCTACAATTTCCCCTGAAGATGGAGACGGAGGCTTAAAAAGGTTAAAGTCATACAGCTAGAAAGGGAAAGAGGGTATACACATGTATTTGTAGGACTTTGATGTCCATGCTTTTCCCTTTTAAATGATTTGAATTGACTGATTTATGAACCTGACTTAAATGAGCTCTAGAGTAGGTAAACAAGTTAGAGCTTAGAGGAAGCCAGGTATGTAAAGGTGCTAAAGTGGGACCAGGAATGGGGCTGAGATAGAAGTCTATGGAAAGTTGGAAGGTTGTTGGTTCTTTGTGACTAATGCCTCTGTGAGCTCACTGCAAAGGAGTCTGGTGGCAGCCTGGTATTTCTGTTGGGTCTTGTGATAGTCAGGTAGGGGAGCTGGATATGGAGAGCAGGACAAACTGGAACCCACTGGTACCTCTGGGTCTGTCCCTCCCTGCCTTGAACAACAATGACCTTCTGAGTATAATGGCTGCTGCTTCGCTTCCTCCTCTCAAATCTCATGCAAATTTCTCTTGTGGCAAACTCTATCCAAGGACTGGACAAGGAAAGGGGTTCTGGGAAATGTAGCTCCAGCTTATCTAAGCCGTCACAATACACAACCACCACAAGGTGGGGAAAAAATTGCAACCTACATGTGCTAGTGGCATCTTTTTCCCAACCCTGACTAGGGAACAGTATCTTGTAGACTCTTGATAAGTGTCCTCCAGCTGCCTTGCCTTCTTACCATAGAGTGAGTGTGGGCAATTGTCTGTATGGTGCATCTAATGTTAAAAGTATATTTATTTTCCTAGAGTGTTGGGTTCAGAAAAAAAAAAATGTACAATAATTTTGCATCCACAGTTACTGCAAATTTTTAAGGATATTATTTAAAAATTTTTATTTGCTGTAACAATGGAAAGCTGTGCAGAGATATAGTAATGAATGCTTGCCACTGGCTGGTGACTTCATGTTGTTGTTGTTGTTAGGTGTTATTGATTCGGTTCAAACTCATAGCGACCCTATGTACAGCAGAATGAAACACTGTCTGGTCCTGCACCATCCTCACAATCATTGTTATGTTTGAGCTCATTTGTTGTAGCCACTGTGTCAATCCATCTTGTTGAGGGTCTTCCTTTTTCCGTGACCCGCTACTTTACCATGCATGATGTCCTTCTTCAGGGGCTGATCCCTCCTGATAACATGTTCAAAATATATGAAATGAAATCTCTCGTGACTTCATGTAAAGCTACTCAGATTTGTTGGGCAACTGACCCAGTGAAAGAGAAACATGACCCTGACAAGTTAACTTGACCTCGTTTCTGTGGGCAAAGGTATTTGAAATCCCGCAAGTTCATTGAAGAATTGGATCCTCTGTCAACCTACCTTTTGATTTTGAAAAAGTTTCTCAGAAAGATGTGACTTTAATTTAAGGTCTGTGTGGTTTCTTTCAAAGAACTTGTGTTAGTGTAGTCTATGGTCCACTTTGGTAAGAATCATAGACTTCACTTTTTTAAATACAGGAGTATAGCACCTGTGTGTCTCCTCTTCTTCTAGTCCAGAGCACAAGAAGGACATAGCCTAAGCTGTAACAACAATAAATTTTCAGCACTTTCAGGCAAGATTTACTGTTTTCAATAATAATAGTTTTTATTATATTTACTAATCTGATCATTGTTATATATACTACAAATACTAATAAATATTATTAATACTATTATTCCCCTTCCTCCTCCTTTTCCTCCTGATGTCCTTACAATGTTTTATCATTTGCAAAGCTCTTCCCAAACATTTTCCCATTTCCTGCTCACAACATCCCTGTTAGGATCTGTCTTACCATTTCCACTTTATAGATGAGGAAACAGAACTCAGGAATTAAATGATTTACCTGGACTCTCACCCACGGTGTCAGAGCTGGAGCTTAATTTAGGCCATTGTTCTACTCTTTCAATATTTTTATCATTCTTTCTATTTTTAACAAAAGGCTGATTTGTTCCTATTTCAGAAGTTAGGTCACTTATACAACATGAGCCTCTTTCCCACAGCAATTATGGAAAAATCACCAATTACTCAACATTATCTGTTTAAACATTGAAAATGTGGCAATGACTTCTTGGACGAATTAATGAATTGGTACCATTTGTTCACCTTCCCTTTAAAGTGATGTTTCAGGATTGATTTTCTAGGTAAATTACATATTCTGAAGAAACTGATTAAATATGGGAACATTTTGACTCCCTAAAATGGCCAGCCCACAGAGATAGGTAGAGGATATTTCCTCTTGCCCACATGTAACAGAATAAAAAATGATTCGTCATGCACTGATAATTATAATACAAAAGAAGTGTGACTACTTTTAAAGCACCATTTTTCTCTCTAAGACCCAAAGCTTCCCAACCTCTTATAAAAATCCATTCACCTGATATTAAAAGCTCCGTTGGCTGCTCCAAACCTCAATCTCTGACCTAAAACATAATGGCAAGTTCCAAGAAAATGACGCAGCCACTGCCACAGTGGAAGCCTTTGTTGTTTGCAGTTATCCTCTCACGCAGACATCTCTGAATAGAGAGGCAGGTGCTGTTTGATATAAAAAAAAAAAACCCCAGTCTGCACAGTAAATGTGAACAATAGTCAGAGCACATTTGCATTTTTTTTTTTAATTTTCTGAAAGAAATATTAGATAAGTTTGGAACCTTGCAAAATCTTTCTGCAGTTTAGCGCCCACCACCCTTCAACATTGACTGATGCTGGTATTTTAAAGCTCCGTTTAGGTATAAATTACGCCAGTTGTTAAGATGTGGGCCTCCCAGTAGATGACAAAACAATGACAAAGAGAAAAATCACTGTATATTCCAACTAACAGCCTGAATTTAAAATTAAAGACTATGCTTGCCTATTCCCATTTCTTATTATCTAGAAAGGTTCTTTGGAGTTGCTCTTTGCAGACACAGCAAATTCATTGACAGGATTAAAAAAATTTGGAGCTGGATTGTAGATGAAAGTGTTGCTGTCTGCATATCAATGCCAGCTACAAATCAGCACAAACAATTGTTCCATCATTAGCAAAGCCTGTGAACAGGAGCAGTCCTAATATTAAGCCTTCTGGTGCTCTCATTGGATTTGTTTGACTTGATTGCATCCCGTTGCATTTACAATCTGTTTTGTGTTATCGGCACATAGACTGACAGATTTTTAAATTCATATTTAGAAAACTTGAGAGCAGTTTTCAAAAAACAAACACTCCCCCCAAAAGTAATACATCAGCAGCATTGACTGACACTGCCAGTAAGTAATATTTAGCCACCGGAAACAAATAACCTGATCCATTTAAAGAGGAATCCTAGAAGATGAGAGGCCTAGGTTCTGCAAAGGTTTTACTTAGTTCTATCTGTGATTTGAGAGATATAGGGTTAGCTCTCTATAAGATAGTTCTGTTAAATGACTAGGCCATGGTATGTGCTCCTGCCTTTACTAGTATAATATAGACAAGAATTAATATTTTCTAGGGCTTTAAAAAAAAAAAAAAAATTTTTTTTTTTTTTTTTTTTTTAGTGGAAACCCTGGTGGCGTAGTGGTTAAGTGCTATGGCTGTTAACCAAAGGGTCAGCAGTTCAAATCCACCAGGTGCTCTTTGGAAACTCTATGGGGCAGTTCTACTCTGTCCTATTGGGTTGTTATAAGTTGGAATCGACGTGACAGCACTGTTTTTTTTTTTTTTTTTTAGTTAGGGCTTTAGTGGTCTGAGATGAAAAGTGCTGAGAAAATGCAAAGACCTATTAAAATTGTGAGTTTCGAATGTGTTGTTACCATTCGGCTCAGACACATGAAGCTGCTATTTGCATGCATAGTAAAGATAATAATGAGTATAACTTCCTGTTTAATGAGTATTTATCATGTGCTGGCCATGTTTACTCTTCCTTTTAATTCTCATGACAATACTATTATTATCTCCATTTTACCCACAAGGAAATAGTGATTAGAGACGTTAAGCAACTTATCCAAGGTCACACAGCTCAGTGTCAAAGACAGGACTCAAACTAAGGCTGGTTTGTCTCCAAAGCCTGTGTTCTTAACCATGATGTAAGCTTATAAATTCAGGGTCAAAGTTATATTTTCTGAAGTTGCTTTTCATGTTCTGTTCCCAAATCACATGCACTCTTCACATTTATGTTTCTGATCGGTCATATTTATGCATCCCTAACTTTTTTTAACCCCATTAGTGAGGAAAATTTAGGGGATGAGTACTTGGGTTGAGGATTCTCTGGTGATTCTCCAAACCCACGTATTTGTTCTAGCAAAGAAAAAGGTTAGTGAAACAACTTTGTGTTCTCAAGGAATACAGAGTTTAGGACTTTCTGAGAGGGCCTTTCCACTCCAATGTGGGTCTCAGGGAGGAAAGGAGGATGCGTTTTTCTAATATTCTAAGCTGTTATATCAGAATGGCTGGAGAATTATAAACCAGAAAAATTACCTAAGTTGTCTGACCATTCTTGTTTGGTTCAACATACATATGTTAATTACGTATGATATTTAGGCCTCGCTCTAGTTGGTTGGCCATGAGATAAATTGGACAAGATGGCTGTCCTTGAGGAGTTTATCATTACGTGAGAGGAGCAGATATATAAGCAGTTAACTATTTAAAACAATGTGATGTTAACAGGGATAGGAACAAAATTGATTATAGATTTTTAAATATATGAACATACAAAATGGGAAAAATAGTTCTTTTATATATGAAATAAAATTATTTCAATTAAAAAAATTCTTTCCCTGATCCTCGCATTGTTTATCTTTAGAGGTAAAGGTTTTTAATTTTTTGTTAATGACATATACAAGGCTCTGGAGTCAATGACTAATCATTTCTGGTAACTAACTGGGTTACTATGGACAAGGTGTTTTACCTCTATC
Source organism: Elephas maximus indicus (assembly GCF_024166365.1). NCBI lineage: Eukaryota > Metazoa > Chordata > Mammalia > Proboscidea > Elephantidae > Elephas > Elephas maximus. Next base: position 46,781,404 of record NC_064823.1, read on the forward strand.
ATTCTCAATTTTCTTATATATAAGATGTGGATAATAATTCCTATTCCACAGAGTTGTTGTTAAGGATTACAAAAAAATTGTAAAGTGCCTAAAGTAGTACTTAACATATGCCAGAGCTCAATATATGTTTCCCTTACCCTACCTCCTATCACAAGCTCTATTTTTCTTCTTTCTGATTAAACAATAGAAGACTTGTATTTTAGTAAGTAATAAAATAGAACACAATTTTAGTTCATGTGCATATAAGTGCATCCTGTTTTCTTCCTTGTACTATTTCAAGTATAGAGGGCAACATAATGGATTTTAAGCTTAACATTCATTTAAATGAGAATGAGGAGTTGTTATAAATGTCTAGACAGGCAGCTTCATGTTTGCCCATCTACACATGAAATAAGGGGGACCACATTTCTTTGAAGGGCACTCAGGGGCTCTGCTTATTATTCTCCCTTTTTTTTTTTTTTCTTACTGTGAACTCACAGTTTAATAGTTGCTTAGGACTCACTCACTGTTAACCCTGAGTTAGGCCTTTCTATGTACATCTACTTCCAACAACTTCACGACTAAGAGATGTAGAAATCGAAGCCAGAGTTACAGAGTTATAGATCTTTAAACCAGTATGGCAAACCTTGCGTTTCTCTTTTCACAGGTGTCAGTTCCTCATGGTAGTCCGAAGGATCTTACTACTCCTGCTCCCTTCTGCTTTATTCTTCACAGGTGTTTCCCTCAATGAATATCTTGCATGTGTAACCCTGTCCTGGCATTTGCTTCTGGGCTGGCCTAAACTGACATAGTTGACACCAGAAGTGTCCTGACAAATCAGGTGGTAAGATAAGGTTTGAGGCCTGGCTCACTCAGTGGCCTGTAGGTGGACCCTGTCCTGAGAGAAACATAGGGCATGGATAGTTCCAGTAAAAGGCAGCAGTCCAATTGCTGAACATTTTGCTCATGGTGGCCTGTAGAGAATACTCTTGCAGGTGTGATGATTCAGGGATTTTAAAGATATAGGGAAACCCTGGTGGCATAGTGGTAAAGTGCTATAGCTGCTGACCAAAAGGTCTGCAGTTTGAATCCACCAGATGCTCCTTGGAAACCCTATGGGACAGTTTTACTCTGTCTTATACGGTTGCTGTGAATCGGAATTGACTCGATGGCAACGGGTTTGGTTTTGGTTTTTTTGGAGCTTTTCTAGAAATCTACCTATCAAGTCCTGAGTCTGCTCTTCAGCTCTTCACTCTTCTACTGCAGGAGTTTAGAGCCTCTTTATAAGCTAACAAAGAGGTTCTCTGGCTCTACTATCTATTTGTTAACGGCCTTCGGTTTCTCTTTATCTTGCTGCAGGACATCAATACAGTTTAGGAACAACCAGCTAACTCCACTGTCCTTTCACTCCTAACTCTATACCTAGAGCTCCAGGATATTTAAGTGCTCAGCAAAAGCAGTTCTATTATGGGCCTTGGTTGAGAAAACCTAGGATCTTGAAACCCAAGATTTCTCTAGGTAAATGACCCTAGAGGTTAGCAGGTTTGTTATTGTTGTTAGGTGCCAACGAATCAGTTCAGACTCATAGTGACTCTACGCATAACAGAAAGAAACACTGCCCGGTCCTGTGCCATCCTCTCAATCGTTGTTATGCTTGAGCCCATTGTTGCATCTTGTTGAGGGTCTTCCTCTTTTTCACTGACTTTACTAAGCATGATGTCCTTCTTCAGGGACTGATCCCTCCTTTTAACATGTCCAAAATGTGTGAGAAGAAGTCTCGCCATCCTTGCTTCTAAGAAGCATCCTGGCTGTACTTCTTCCAAGTCAGATTTATTCATTCTTTTGGCAATTCTTTGTTGGTCTTCCTTATTTATTGTCCAGCTTTCACATGCATATGAGGGAATTGAAAACACAATGGCTTGGGTTAGGCACACCTTAGTTCTCAAGGTGACATTGTGCTTTTTGACACTTTAAAGAGGTCTGTTGCCCAATGCAATGCATTGTTTGTTTTCTTGATTGCTGTTTCCATGGGTGTTGATTGTGGACCCAAGTAAAATGAAGTCCTTGACAACTTCAACCTTTTCTCCATTTATCGTTATGTTGCTTATTGGTCCAGTGGTGAGAATTTTTGTTCTCTTTATGTTGAGGTATAATTTATACTGAAGGGCACAGTCTTTGATCTTCATCGGTAAATACTTAAAGTCCTCTTCACTTACAGCAAGCAAGGTTGTATCATCCGCATATCACAGATTGTTAATGAGTCTTCCTCCAAGCCTGATGCCACATTCTACCTCATATAGTTCAGCTTCTTGGATTATTAGCTCAGAATACAGATCGAATAAGTATGGTGAAAGGATACAATCCTGACACACACTTTTCCTTGTTCTGTTCAAATGACTGCCTCTTGATCTATGTACAGGTTCCTCATAAGCACAATTAAGTGTTCTGGAATTCCCATTCTTCACAATATTATCCATAATTTCTTATGATCCATACAGTCAGATGCCTTTGCTTAGTCAATAAAACACAGGGAAACATCTTCTGGTATTCTCTGCTTTCAGCCAGGGTTCATCTGACATCAGCAATGATATCCCCCATTCCACTTCCTGTTCTGAACCTGGCTTGAGTTTCTGTCAGTTCCCTGTCATTATACTGCTGCAGCTGCTTTTGAATGATCTTCAGCAAAATTTTACTTGCATGTGATATTAATGATATTGCTCCATAATTTCCACATTCAGTTGGATCACCTTTCTTGGGAATAGGCATAAATATAGATATCTTCCAGTCAGCTGGCCAGGTGGCTGTCTTCCAGATTTCTTGGCATAGATGAGTGAGCACTTCCAGCCTGCATCAGTTTGTTGAAACATCTCAATTAGTGTTCTGTCAATTCCTGGAGCCTTGTGTTTTGATAATGTCTTCAGTGCAGATTGGACTTCTCCCTTCAGTACTGTCCGTTTTGATCATATGCTTCCTCCTGAAATGGTTGAACGTTGACCAGTTCTTTTTGGTACAGTGATTCTGTGTCTTTCTTCCATCTTCTTTTGATGCTTCCTGAATCGTTCAAATTTTGCCTATAGAATCCTTCACTATTGCAACTCAAGGCTTAATTTTTTTCTTCAGTTTTTTCAGCTTGAGAAATGCTGAGCATGTTCTTATGTTTTGGTTTTCTAACTCCATATCTTTGTACATTGTAATACTTTGTCTTCTCAGTTGCCCTTTGAAATGTTCTGTTCAGCTCTTTTACTTCATCATTTTTTCCTTTTGCTTTAGGTACTTGAAGTTCAAGAGCAAGTTTCAGAGTCTCTTCTGACATCCATTTAGGTCTTTTTTTTCTCTTCTGTCTTTTTAATGACCTTTTGCTTTCTTCATGTATAATGTCCTTGATGTCATTCCACAACTTGTCTGGTCTTCAGTCATTAGTGTTCAATGTGTCAAATCTATTCTTAAGATGGTTTCTGTCTTAGTTATCTAGTGCTGCTATAACGTAAATACCACAAGTGGATGGCTTTAACAAAGAGGAGCTTATTTTCTCACAGTAAAGTAGGCTAAAAGTCCAAATTTAGGGCGTCAGCTCCAGGGGAAGGCTTTCTTTCTCTCTGTCAGCTCTGGAAGAAGGTTCATGTCCTCAATCTTCCCATGGCTGAGGAACTTCTCAGGTGCAGAAAACCTGGGTCCAAAGGATGTGCTTTGCTCCCGATGCTGCTTTCTTGGTGGTATGAGGTCGCCAACTCTTTGCTTGCTCCCCTTTCCTTTTATCTCTTGAAAGATAAAACGTTGGTGCAGACCACACCCCAGGGAAGCTCCCTTTATATTGGATCAGGGAGGCGACCTGAGTGAGAGTGGTATTACAATCCCACCCTAATCCTCTTGACATAAAATTATAATCACAAAATGGAAGACAAACTCACAATACTGGGAATCATGGCCTAACCAAACTGATACACACATTTTTGGGGGGATATAATTTAATCCATGACAGTTTGTAAATTCGAGTGGGATATACTCAAGGTCATACTTTGGGTCTTGTGGACTTGCTAGAATTTTCTTCATCTTTAACTTGAAGTTGCTTACGAGCAATTGATGGTGTGCTCTGCAGTTGGCCCCTGGCCTCATTCTGACTGATGATACTAAGCTTTTCCATTGTCCATTGCCACAGATGTAGTCAATTTGATTCCTGTGTATTCCATCTGGTGAGGTTTAAGTCGTTGAAAAATGGCATTTGCAATAAAGAAGTCATTGGTCTTGCAAAATTCTATCATGCGATCTCCAGTATCATTTCTATTACCTAGGTGATATTTTTCAACTACTGATCCTTCTGCTTTGTTTCCAACGTTTGCATTCCAATTACCAGTCATTATCAATGCATCCTGATTGCATGTTTGATCAATTTCCTACTGCAGAAGTTGGTAAAAATCTTTAATTTCTTCACCTTTGGCTTTAGCGGTTAGTGTGCTGCTAGAATGTCTTTAGCAGTGACGGAGGGCCCAAGTAAGCTGCATGAGCAAGGAGCCCAGACCTCCATGTCACCTACCTCAGGTGCACCAGCCAGCGCCATTGCCTCAGCTTATACCTATACCTGCGTGGGGATCCTGTAAAAAAAAGGAGGGTGAAAAAGCCTGAACTTGATTTACGAATAGGTTGACTTGGTATATGAAACTGGATAGTGACTGCATTACAAGTATATTTAGGATAGTTACAACTTATGGATAAAAACTTTACTGTAAAAATAGTAAAGTATTTAAATACGTGTTGTTTTTTATGTTTTTTTTTTTTTTTCCTGAAAGTAGAATTAAAAAAACATCTCAGTAGATGTATGAATTTCGAGGGCTACATTTATATTCTTATATTTCTCTGGACACCTAACTCAGGATCATAAAGTTTTTAGTCTTTTACTTAAACATTTCCATCTGCCCAGCAACTGGAGTCCATCTGGAATAACGTATTTTTATCAGATTGCATGGGTGACTCAAACCAGGATCACTCATCTGAAGAGAAAATGGTTGTATTTCATAGGTTTCACACATGAGCAAATTGATCTATAGCTGTAAAATGAATAATAGAGCTATTTGACTATACAGTTAAATGAAATTCTTGGAAATTATATAGTTGAATATTTTGCATTATTATTGTTATTTTCTCTGAATTTCTCTTTGGGAGGGTCTTTTTACTCAGAATTTTTCTTCTCTTTTCACTTTTCCATTATACGATACAAAAGACTCTTCAGTTAGTTTGTGACAGGTAAGCAGCTCTGTAATACTCCAGGAGTGTGATATGACTTTGACAAGCATAACACTCTTAAGGCAGATTCATGAGGTTAAAGCCAATGCCACACCTTTCCAATTAGTGATTGATTCTGTCCCAAGTGGAGTCAGTTCACAATATGGGTTACAGGATAAATGGATAATTCTGGGGTACAGTTTTATTCTGTCTTCCTATCAATGGAGAGCCATGGAATGAGCCCGGGTGATATGGGTTTGCCTTGGCTTCATCTCTGTATAAATCTTCAGCCTTGGAAAGTCACTCAATTTCTTCACAATTCTTTTGCCTCATCTGTAAGACGAGAAGGTTAGGTTAGATTGTCTTCACGTGTTCTTCCAGCTCTGATTTTTAAATTTCTAGAAACAAATGTTTGAATACAATTAATGCTGACTGAAATGAATATGAAACTACCTCAAAAGTACTTTTTCCTGGAACAGTCTCTTAAAATAGTGTGTGAATGTTAAGTAGATTAATATATGCATTGTGATTTAATCTTCTATCATTTGTGGTAAGTCTAAATTATTAACTCTTTATTCTGCCTCTAACAAGATGACATTAAAAAGTCCCACTGTAATATTTTTAATTCTTTTCTGGCAGAGTCAGACCTTGAGAGATATAGATCACACTTAAAACACTCAATTATGTGAGATATAGCACATACCATCATTTACAAAGCATATTTTATACAGAAATTCTCAAAAACAGGATTTACCATGTGTATGGTCCATTCTCTAATCTTCCCTTATTCTACTGGCTCAAAATTTCTCCAAGTATTGTTTTAATCCATTTATACTTCTGAAACTTTTAGGGTAATACATTTCATAAACTCATTACATTCTAGTTGTTATGGGTTGAATTAAACCAAAAACCAAACCCAAACCCATTGCCATCGAGTGGATTCCAACACATAGTGACCCTATAGGACAGGGTAGAACTGCTCTATGGAGTTTCCAAAGAGTGCCTGGTGGATTCAAACTGCTGACCTTTTGGTTAGCAGCCATAGCTGTTAACCACTACACCACCAGGGTTAATTGTGTCTCTACAAAAGATATGTTGAAGTCCTAACCCACAGTACCTGTGAGTGTGACCTTATTTGGAGATAGGGCTTTGCAGATTCAATTAATTAACATTAGGTCACCATGAAGTAGGGTGGGCCCTAATACAATATGACTGAAAAAAAACCCAAAAAAGTATAGCTGCATTACTCAGCCATGAAGAGGAATGCAGTCCTGATGCATGCCACAACATGGACGAACTTTGAAAATGTTATGCTGAGGAAAATAAGTCAGTTGCTAAAGGACAAACACTGTATAATATCATATATAATGTCGCTATGAGTCGGAATCGACTTGACGGCAAATTTTTTTTTTATGACGTATATGAAATAAGCAAACATATGTTGCTGTTGGTTGCTCTCAAGTTGATTCCGACTCATACAGAAACCAAAAATTATTAGCAGTTACCAGTACTGGGAGGGAGGGCTGGATAAAGGGGTTTTTGCTTAGGGAGGAGTGAGTTTATGTTAATGGTTGTAGAACAATTTGGAAAAGAATGGCAAGAGTCGTTGCACAACTTGAAGAATGTAATCAATGTCACTGAATTACACATGTAATAACCGTTGAATTGGTGTATGTTTTATTGTGTATATTTCTACCACAATAAAAAAAATACAAGTGCAAAAAATAAAAATTAAAAAAAAAGGAGAAGAAACACGGACTCAGAGAGACACAGCAGGAAAATGGCCCTGTGAAGATGAAGGCAGAGATTGGACTTATGCTGTCACAAGCTAAGGAACGCCTGGGGCTACCAGAAGCTGGGAGAGAGAAGGTAGTCTCTTCTCCAAGAGACTTCAAAGAGAGGATGGCCCTACCAACACCCTGAATCCAGACATCTAGCTTCCAGACTGTGAGAATAAATTTCTGTTTTATTAAACCACCCCGTTAGTGGCAATTTTTATGGAAGCTCTAGAAAACTCATATGCTAGTAAAGTAGTATTTCCTGATATTTGTCTCAAACTTACCTTATTCATTTCATTCTAGTATTTGTCTGTATTCCTCATATCCATTGACTTAAGAATTTTTTTTCATTCTTTATGCTAGAGATAACCTGCCTTTTGAGAATTCACCATGAAAGTATATCACAGGAGGACAGATGATTGGAGATCCTGAAGAATTATGAGTAAATTCTTGGGTGTAATGTTCAAAACTTATAAACAGGAAGGAGATTTGCTATGACCTCTATAACCCTAATGCTTAAAACAGTGCCGACTAGAGTATGCACTCAATAGATATTTGATGAATAAAATAAAGGATTAGGTTAGATAAGCAAACTTTTTTTTTTAAGCCCAGTGCAAATGGTGATTGTCAGACCGGAAAAAAGAAAAAGGAGAAAAGAAATGATCTCAAATATTTCCTTACTAGCAAATATGGCCACAACCGTCTGGTAATTTTGGAGGTTTCATCATGCCCAGCGACAGCAGTAATAATTGTGGATTAAGATGTGAAGAAAACCATTTACTTGGTTATAAAGCCCAGAAAATATGATAATTAGAACCTTCTGGATGCTCACTCTTCCTGTTGGAGTTATATTGATAGTATCACTTCTTGTTTGTTTCTTGTAACAGCATTCCCAGCTTGGCACTTAAGCAGAACACTTTGCTTGTTATGGCTGTTTCACAGTTGATTCCATCCTTTGACTTCCTGTTTTCACAATTTGCCAGCCAATCAAAGATATCTGTGGTTTTAAAGCATGTGTCAACTGAACAGATATCAAGAATAAAATGCACGTATACATCCAAAAAGTCCTCTGTCAAAATCAGTAAGATTGCATAAGGCAGGAACCCTGGATGACATTTTTAACAGAAAAAAATGGTCAGAAATTAGTTTATTCAGTATAGTATCTGAGCCTTAATAAACCATGTCTTATCTCCTTTGGCCAGTGGACAGCTTCTAATTGGTAATAGTCCAAGGTAAGGCAAACAAATGCAAGGAAACCTGTCTGCCTGGCTTTATACATCAGCAAGATAGCCCTATCGTACATCAACGGACAGGCTTCAAATTGACAACAGGAAAAATGTGACTCAGCTTACACAAAAGGGGAAGTCCCAGTGTTGGGCTCAAACAATGGGCCTGTCCTTTTACTGCTTTTCTGTTCTGTCTTACTATTTTTGAAGATATGCAGGAGTTGAGGACTCAGCATTCTTCTCTCGGCCCTAAATAAAAAACCCAAAACCAAACCCACTGCTTTCAAGTAGATTCTAACTTATAGCAACCATATAGGACAGAGTAGAACTGCCTCATAAGGTTTCCAAGGCTGGAAATCTTTATAGAAGCAGACAGCCACATCTTTCTCCCGTGGCACAGCTGGTGGGTTTGAACCACCAACTTTTCAGTTAGCAGCTGAGTGCTTTAACCACTGTACCTCCAGGGCTCTTTCAGATCCTAAATAGGGACAATGAACTTAGTATCTAGGGAGAAATATTACTCAGGATGCAAACAAAGCAGAGAAAATAGTGGGGAACTTGTGGTGAGGCTGGAAAAATAACAGCTTAAATTCTAGAAACACCTCATTTGGGAATGGAAGCAGGATAAGTCCAGTAATAAAAAAAAGCAGCATAAGTTCCTCCTTAGAATGATGAGCCTAGTAAATGAATAAAACAAAGACAGCAGCCTGTGAGGGGTATGCTCATTTTCCTCTCATCTATTTAAATATCTGAAATTCCCTCTGCAGAAGAGAAATCCCATTGCAAATATGAGACAGCAGTAATTACCTGCTAATAGTTGCAAAAAAATTTTTGATATGCCACCAAGCCACCCTACGTGTGGTTTACATATTACGTGTTTGAGTTTTGGAGGAACTGTTACTTAAGGCCTATAAAGCTGAAGAAAATTTTCTTTCTCTGGCAACTGAACTATGTCTTGCATAAAATAAAACCACCACCAACAAATGGACAGGCCTCACGGTAGAGTCAACAGCAGAGATAGCATGGCCTTCAAATGAGTCACTCCACAAGGTGATCTCCAGCAAACAGCCTGACCACAATTACACTCTGTGCTTAAAGTTTGCCCTTAGTCACAGCCTCTAGACTTCAACTCACTTCACTGTTTCCAGTTCTTTATTGACTTTTGTGAAGTCTCCATCCTCTTCGTTTCTCTATACATGTGGTATAGTGATGATATGGTAAATGTGGGTGATCGGGTCTTTCAGTGAAACACGGGCTTATTAACAGGAACTGGGAGGAGTGGCTACATGTTGCTAACATTCAACAGTTTTATGGGAAAGACAATAACAGTAGTAAAGTCATCATTAAGAAGAACATGAATTTTCTGAAGTTTCACTTTAGACTTCATTGAAAAAAGTGTTTATTGTTTTGAAAGAAGTATTTCTACACTACGACAAACATATTTTATTGTTTTCTTGTAACTTGTGATTATTATGGTTTAGTCTGGTATTGTAAAGCGCCAAGGGATTATTAAGAATGGCTTCCCACTACTGATAGAAACACATCTTCTTCATCCTTGTATCCTCGGTACGTAATCAGTGCCTGAAACCTCTCAATCACATAATAAACATTTTTAATCAAGTGAATATATTTTCAACTGCATTTTGATTAGTCAACTTTTCTTTGGAAAAGCCCCAAGGAACAGAGAAATATAATGTAGTAAGACTAGTACGGTGCTAGGATTAAAACAATAAAACTCAACCCCCTCTCCTAGGCCATAAATTATGGTTGTGATTTCTCTCCTGTGGTTGCCACCAAAATATAGAAAGATGGAAAAGAGCTGGCCAGAAAAGTCTTCAGTAACAGTGAGAGAGTGTAGAGTTTTAAATGTCAGGTTTATATAAATATTTACCTACAGGAAAGAAAAGAAAATAGAAAAAGTTTTCATTTTATTCTATCTACAAGATTTCCAGAACTTTCCTTGATCTGAGATGAGAATGGATCTTTCTCTCCTCTCCACCCCCAAACCATTCTTGAGTGCTGTGTTTCTTCTCTTTTCTCTGTTCCTGTTCTTGGTCTCCCACGTCACACAAGAGTAACAGAATGACTAAAACCTTACTCACAGAGTTTATTGTGTGAGCCAAAAGTAAGTGCTCCGGCAGCTCAGCAAACTTACCACACCTTCCAAGTCCCAAGGCATCTCTGGCTGAAAGTCCTCTATAGGGTTCTGAGAAGAAAGTGTGATACATCTCTTCCCCAATATCCACTTAGCTAACTCCATCACCTCCTTCAAGTCTGGTCAAATCTCACCTTCTCAATGACGCCTGCCCTGACTATTCTATTTAGTACTGAAACATGTTCTTCTCCCAGACCTACATCTTGGCACTCTCGATCTTTCTTACTTGATTTTTTCTCTTTTCCTTACATTCCTCACCTTCTAACATACTAGCTAATCTACTTATTGTATGTTTATTTTCTGTTCCTGTCTCCCACTTGAACGTAAGCTCCACAAGGGCCGAAATCTTACTTTGTTTGCTAATGTATCCCAATCCCCAAGAACAGTCTGGCACAAAGTAGATATTCAATAAACATTTGTTGAATGAATGAATAAATATCATTCCATTGGTACTTCAGCTAACTTTTTGAGTGGGGCAGTTCGAATCTAAACAGAATTTCATTGAGTTCTACAGAAGAATTGTAACCCAAGTCATATTATATACTTATTACAGGATGTCAGACCATATGTGAAATATCAAGAGGCAGTTCAATTAGATTCATTAAGATTTTTTAAATGCTTATTCTGGCCCAAGAACTATACTTGGTGCTGGAGAGACAGATGTGAATAAGTCATTGCTTTTTCAATCAAGGAGTTCACCATCTGTTAAAAAGACAGGTGAACAAAAAATGTCTGACAATATAGCATGATCAGTGCTAAACAAGCAATATATACTAAGCAATGGAATGAGAAGCGGGATTGGAAAAATTGTTACTGCTCTGTTCTAGTAAGGTAACCAGAATGGATCATAGGCGAGGGATGATGTTTATCAAGTCACTGAAAATGGAATCCAGACTTCCTGGAGCCTTTGAGGCTGAGTGAACCCCTGAAACTATTGCCCTGAGATAATCGTTAAACCGTAAACCAAAAATGTTCCCTGAAGTCTTCTTAAAACCAAACAATAGTTTAGCTTAACTAGTAAAGTATATCTGCCTTGAGCATTACACTCTTTTAAAATCTGTCTATATGGGATAAAATTGACAACAGCAACTCAAAAGTTTAGATAGAAACCTTAGGGGCAGTGAGTTTATGTTAATAAAAAAATAGGGAGGAATAACTTGGAAAAGGAGGGTGAGAATGATTGCACAACTCAAAGAAGGTAATCAATGCCACTGAATTGTACATGTAGAAATTGTTGAATTGGTCTATGTTCCACTGTGTGTGATCTCAACAACAATACCAGAAATAAAAGAAATTACCAAAAAAAAAAAAAAAGAGCCCTCAAGTGCACTATCAGCTTTCCTTCCTTCATCAGAAGGGAATCTTCTCATCAGGGCCTTTTCCACCTTCTAGCATTGCAAGGAGCCCTTGTAGTGCAGTAGTTAAGCATTCAGCTGCTATCCAAAAGGTTGGCAGTTCAAATCTACCAGCCACTCCTTGGAAACCCTATGGGGAAGTTCTACTCTGTCCTACAGGGTTGCTATAAATTGGAATCAACCTGACGGTGATGGGTAGTATTGCAAGTTGAGCCAGCAAGTGTAGTTGGATGAATAAACTTGTAAGCTAGTACTCAACTATTGAGTCTCTTGGCTTCCAATTCTCTGGTCAGCCAAAGTATAGACTTCCTTCCTCTTCCCAACAAGATCAGTTACTGTAGATTTTGGACCTCACAAAGCCTATACCTACTCAGCCTGCTAAGATGGGATCTGAATCAGTCTGGTCTCTCTGTGATAGGTTCTCACACACTTCGTCTTTCCTTCTATCATTCTAGAAAAATAGTCTGTTTTGTACTTTCTTGATATTGCTTTACTCCTAGTTATCTGTACCTTGACTTATCTTTTCTGAATGAGAAGCAGAAGTCAGATGACTCATCAGCACAATCATTATGACTTTGTTTGCTGCCCATGATAATTTCAGATTTCTGACCTAGATGTTTTTTTTTTTTTACCACTTCTGCTTCAGATGAGTCATATGACTTCAGGCGGTGGATTAGAATCACTGCTTTGTCTGCCCTAACTAGTTCTGTGTGTCCTCTCTTAGGGCTCATGAGTGTTTAGAAACTATGCTGCTGGACAAACCCTTCCCAGTGAGATGAATTGGGAGGTATTCTTTTTTTGTGATATCTCATTTCTACTGGTTGTTGTGATCATCGTGACACTAAATATTTAAAAGCCATCCAAAGGCTTCACGGGTGAAAACTTTAAGTACATCTTAGACATGTATCCCTATTTATTGTGTTGTCTGTAACTTGGGAAAGTCAGAAACAAATGAGTATATCTCTTCCTTGTGACACCTTTAAAGATTTCTTAAGACAGAAGATGAGCAACACAAAGAGAAATGTACCTAATATTCGGCCTACAATATGCTAGTGTATTCTTATATCACCTTTGGGTCACATTCATTTTTGCCTACCCAGCTGCTAGCACAGGAATCTAATAAATGTTGTGAATTAGTGAATAAAATAATTCATGTACTGACTTGCTTCATGATATTAGGAACAGTATGGGACATGGCAATCCAGTTTCTATATTTATAGGAAGAAAAAAAAATTAGGCCAGTCTACTATCTCCAATGAGAAATATTGTGGGGTAATTTGTGTAGCTGAGATCTTTAAACTCAAGAAAAGTGTATAAACATTGTTGTTCTTTGCTGTTGTCCAGTCAGCCCCTGACTCATGGTGACCCCATGTACAACATAGGATTTCATTGACTGGTTTTCAGAAATAGGTTTCCAGGTCTTTTTTCTTACGCTGTTTTCATCTGGAAGCTGTGCTGAAACCTGTTGATCATCATAACAACATGCAAGCCTCCACTGACAGACAGGTGGTAGCTGTGCATGTGGAGAATTGACCAGGAATTGTACCTAGGTATCCCACATAGAAGGTCAGAAATTTACCACTGAGCCACCACTAAAAAAAAAAAAACCACTACCTCCATCTAAATATTATAGTTCTCTAATTTTACTGGAAGGGAAATCTATAGGAGTGCACTAAGTGCTTATCTACAAAATATAATTTGAGGGGCTTTGCATCAGTCTCTTGAATGCCTACCATGACACTGCCTACCCTCTTACTTGGCCAGTAATCCTCAACAAAAGTGTTGGTCTTCAAAGTCGAGTACTAAAGTAAAAATGGCTTTTTCTGGAATTATCTTCTTAGAGAGCACACATTAATTGGAGTGGAGGAAGAATGATGAGAATTTTTTTAAGCCTTCTCTTTTATAGGTCTTTGTCATTTGGGAGAGAACATGGGTATAAACCTAAGGCAGAATTTCCCAAGTTATTTTCTGTGTATTCCTATACCACCTATACTCCAACCTCAACTATAATTGTCAATATACATTTTTCTTAGTTTGTTTTTATGGATTTATTTCTACCTGAAATTACATGTTATTTACTCTTTATTATCTGCCACCATCTCTAGAGTGTAAACTCCTCTGGACTAGGGACTAGGCCATGGCTCTATTATCAGCACAGACATGAGTATCTGGCATATACTAGGTACTCTATCCGTTATCCATCTGTCATTTTGTCCTACTGTGTTTGTGTGTTGGTATGATGCAGGAAGCTATGCCACCAGTATTTCAAATACCAGTAAGGTCATTCATGGTAGAAAGATTTCAGTGGAGCTTCCAGGCTAAGACAGACCAGGCAGAAGACCTGGTAATCTATTTCTAAAACAATTGGCCAGTGAAAACCATAGGAATAGTAGTGGAACATTGTCTAGTATAGTGCCAGAAGATGGGCCACTCAGGTTGGAAGACACTCAAAATATGACAGTGGAATAGCTGCCTCCTCAAAGTAGTCAATCTTAATGATGTGGATGGAGTAAATCTTTCAGGACCTTCGTTTGCTGTTGTGGCGTGACTCAAAATGAGAAGAAACAGCTGCAAACATATATTGATAATTGGAACATGGAATGTATGAAGTATGAATCTAGGAAAATTGGAAGTTGTCAAAAATGAAATTGAACACTTGAAGATAGATATCTTAGGCATCAGTGGACTGAAATGGACTGGTATTGGCCATTTTGAATCAGACCGTCATATGGTCTACTATGCTGGGAATGTCAAATTGGAGAGGAATGGGGTCACATTCACAGTCAAAAAGAAAATTTCATGATCTATCCTGAAGCACAACTCTGTCAGTGATAGGATAGCATCCATGTGTCTACAAGGAAGACAAGTTAATACAACTATCATTCAAATTTTCATGCCAGCCATTAAAGTCAAAGATGAAGAAATTGAAGATTTTTACCAACTTCTATAGTCTGAAATTGATCAAAGTTGCAATCAAAATGCATTGACAATTACTAGTAATTGGGTTGCAAAAGTTGAAAACAAGGATTCAAGTAAAAAGACATCCTTGACAACTTCAATTTATCATGATGTTACTTAACTTGTTCAGTTGTGAGAATTTTTGTTTTCTTTATGTTAAGGAGTAATCCATACTAAAGAGTATTTTTTTATTTCATCAGTAAGTGCATTCAGTCCTCTTCACTTTCAGCAAGCAAGGTCGACAGGTTTTAACGAGTCTTCCTTCAATCCTGGGGCTGCATTCTTCTTCATATAGTCCAGCTTCTAGGACTATTTCCTAAGCATACAGATTAAATAAGTATTGTGAAAGGATACAACCCTGATGCAAACCCTTTCCTGACTTTAAACCACACAGTATCTCCTTGTTCTGTTCAAATGACTGCCTCTTGGTCTATGTACAGCTTCCTCATGAGCACAATAAAGTGTTCTGGAATTCCCATTTTTCATTATGTTATCCATAATTTTTTATGATCCACACAGTCAAATGCCTTTGCGTAGTCAATAAAACACAGGTAAACGTCTTTCTGGTATTCTCTACTTTCAGCCAACATCCATTTGACATCAGCAGTGATATCCCTCGTTCCACGTTCTCTTCTGAATCGAGCTTGAATATCTGTCAGTTCCCAGTTGATGTAGTGCTGCAACCTCTTTTGAATGATCTTCAGGAAAATTTCACTTGCATGTGTTACTAATGATATTGTTCAATAATTTTCACATTCTGTTGGATCACCTTTCTTTGAAACGGGCGCAAATATAGATCTCTTCCCATTGGTTGGCCAGGTAGCTGTCTTCCAAATTTCTTGGCGTAGAGGAGTAGCCACTTTCAGTGTTGCATCCATTTGTTGAAGCATTTGACTTGGCATTCCATCAGTTCCTGGAGCCCTGTTTTCGACAATGCCTTCAGTGCAGCTTGGATTTCTTCCTTCAGTAACGCTGGCTCTCAATCATATGCTACCTCCTGAAATGGTTGAACGTTGATCAGTTCTTATTGGTACAGTGACTCTGTTTATTCTTTCCATCTTCTTTTGATGTTTCCTATGTCATTCAGTATTTTGCCCACAGAATCCTTCACTAATGCAACTGCAGACCCAAATTTTTTCTTCAGTTCTTTCAGCTTGAGAAATGCTGAACCTGTTCTTCTCTTTCAGTTTTCTAACTCCACATCTTTTCTCATTTGATTATAATACTTCACTCCGTCTTTATGACTTGCCCTTTGAAATCTTCTGTTCAGCTCTTTTACTTGATCTTTATTTCCATTAGCTTTAGCCACTTGTTCAAGAACAAGTGTCAGAGTCTCTTCTAACACGCATTTGGTCTTTTCTTTCTTTCCTGTCTTTTTAATGACCTTTTGCTTTCTTCATGTATGATGTCCTTGATATTATTCCACAACTTGTCTGGCCTTCAGTGATGTTCAGTGGATCAAATATATTCTTGAGATGGTCTCTAAATCAAAGTGGATTATACTCAAGGTCATATTTTTGTTATTGTGGGCTTATTTTTTCTTCAGCTCCAACTTGAAGTTGCGTACGAGCAATTGATGGTCTGTTCTGCAGTCAGCCGTGGGCCTTGTTCTGACTGATGATATGAAGCTTCTCCATCATCTCTCTCCACAGATGTAGTCAATTGGATTCTGTGTATTCCATTTGGTGAGGTCCATGTGTATAGCCACCATTCACGTTTTTTAAGAAAGGTATTTGCAGTGAATAAGTCATTGATATTGCAAAATTCTGTCATGCAATCTCCAGCAGTGTTTCTATTACCAAGGCCATTATTTTCCAACTATTGATCTTCTTCTTTGTTTCCAACTTTTTTATTCTAATCAACAATAATTACCATTGTATCTTGATTGCATGCTTCATCAATTTCAGACTGCAGAAGTTGGTAAAAATCATATGCATGTAAAAGCTGGATAATGAATAAGGAAGACTGAAGAAGAATTGATGCCTTTGAATTATAGTGTTGGCAAGCAATGTTGAATATGCCAATGAAATGCCAGAACAATGAACAAATCTCTCTTAGAAGAAGCACAGAAAGAATGCTCATTAGAAGGGAAGATGGTGAGACTTCATCTCACATGCTTTGGACATGTTATCAGAATGGACAAGGCCCTAGAGTAGGACACCATGCTTGGAAAAGTAGAAGGTCGCAAAAGAGAGGAAGACTGACCTTCAACAAGATGGATTGACTTGGTGGTTTCAGTGTTGGGCTCAAGCATAGCAACAATTGTGAGGATGGCACAGGACTGGGCAGTATTTCATTCCATTGCACACAGGGTCACTAAGAGTCAGCAGTGACTTGATGGTACCTAACAGCAACAATATTGACAAAATGTTGAATGATGCAGGAATCATTTAAAGAAGTTGGAAGGACTGCACAGAGTCATTATACCAAAAAGAATTGGTTGACATTCAATGATTTCAGAATGTAGCATATGATCAAGAACTGATAGTATAGTCCAAATAGTCCAAGCTGCACTGAAGGCATTGCTGAAAAACAAGGCTCCAGGGGTTGGCAGAAAACCAATTCAGGTGTTTCAACAATCAAACACAATGCTGGAAGAGCTTACTTCTCTAAGCCAAGAAATTTGGAAGAGAGCTACCTCACCAAATGACTGAAAGAGATCCATATATTTATGCCCATTCAAAAGAAAGGTGATCCAACAGAATGTGGAAATTGTTGAACAATATCATTAATATCACATGCAAGTAAAATTTTCCTGAAGATGATTCAAAAGTGGTTGCAGCAATACATTGACAGTGAACTGACAGAAATTCAAGCCAGGTTCAGAAGAGGATGTGGAATGAGGGATATCATTGCTGATGTCAAATGGATGTTGGTTGAAAGTAGAGAATACCAGAAAGATGTTTACCTGTGTTTTATGAATTATGCAAATGCATTTGACTGTGTGGATCATAACAAATTATGGATAACATTGTGAAGAATGGGATTCCAGAACACTTCATTGTGCTCATGAGGAACCTGTACGTACACCAAGAGGAAGCTGTTTGGACAGAACAAGGGGATACCGCGTGGTTTAAAGTCAGGAAAGGTATGTGTCAGGGTTGTAAACTACACCATACGTATTCGATCTGTGTGCTGAACAAACAGTCCTAGAAGTTGGACTACATGAAGAAGAATGTGAAATCAGGATTGGAGGAAAACTCTTCAATAACCTGCAATATGCAGATGGCACAGTCTTAGTGCTGAAAGTGAAGAGGACTGAAAGCACTTACTGATGGAATTGAAGACTAGAGCCTTTAGTGTGGATGATACCTCAACATAAAGAAAACAAAAATCCTAACAACTGGACAAATAAGCAACATGTTGATAAATGGAAAAAATAATTGAAGTTGTCAAGGATTTCATTTTATTTGGATTAACAATCATCACCCATGGAAGCAAAACAGCAGTCAAGAAATCAAATGACATATTGCATTGGGCAAATCTGCTGTAAAAGACCTCTTTAAAGTATTGAAAAGCAAATATATCAGCTTTGAGGACTAACGTGCTCTTGACCCAAACCATGGTATTTTCAATCGCCTGATATACATATGAAAGCCAGACAATGTTTTATCTTAAAGAAGAACTGATGCATTTGAATTATGGAGTTGGCAAAGAATATTGAGTATACCATGGACTGCCAGAAGAAGGAGCAAATCAGTTTTGGAAACAATACAGCCAGAGTTGTCCTTAGAAGCAAGAATGGGGTGACTTCTTCCCACATGATTTGGACTTGTTATCAGGAGGGACCAGTCTTTATGGACATCATGCTCAGTAAGGCAGAGAGTCAGTAAGAAAGAGAAAGACGAATGAGATAGATTGGCACAATGGCTGTGACAACTGGCTGAAACCTTGCAAGAATTGTGAAGATGGCACAGGACCTGGCAGTGTTTCTTTCCTTTGTATATAGGATCCCTATGAGTCAGCATCTAACAACAACAACATAGTTAATATATTTTAAGCAGAATGTATTAGGTTTTACGTTTTTTAAAATCAGGTCTGTCAATATTTGTGTTATAAATGGAATTTTATGGTGTGCAGTGGTTAAGCATTTGGCTGCTAACCAAAAGGTAAGGTTGGCAGTTTGACTCCACCAGCTGCTCCTTGAAAATCCCATGGGGCAGTTTTACTCTGTCCTACAGGGTCAGTATAAGTCAATACCACTCAATAGAAACAGGTTTGAGGTTTCTAAAATTTTTTATTTTTTTAGTGTATGTAATTACTGATATGTTTAGGTTACTGTCCTGGTTATCTAGTGCTGCTATAAGAGAAATCCCATAAGTGGATGGCTTTAACAAAAATTTATTCTCTCACAGTCTGGGAGTATAGAAGTCCAAATTAACGCTGCCAGCTCTAAGGGAAGGTCCTAAGGACATTCTCTGCTCTTGGCGCTGCTTTCTTGGTGGTGTGAGGGCCTCAACTCTCTGCTTGCTTCCCTTTTCCTTTATCTCTTGTAAGAGAAAAGGTGGTACGGGACACACCCCAGGGAAACTCCATTTTCATTGGATCAGGGATATGACCTTAGTAAGGGTGTTACAATCTCACCCTAACCCTCTTTAACAGAATCTAATCTTGCCTCATTAACCATAGGCAGAGATTAGGATTTACAACACATAGGAAAGTTACAACCACAAAATGGAGGACAACTACACAATACTGGGAATCATGGCCTAACACAGTTGACACATATTTTGGGGGACACAATTTAATCCATGACAGTTACTATTACCATTTTACTATTTGTTTTCTATTCCACAAGTTTCATGTTCTTGTTGTTCTTTTTTTTTTTTATTTAATTGCCTTCTTTTAATGGTTATCTTTGAGTTTGTGTGCATAGTTGTTTTGTTACTTCCCGAATTTTCTATTTTTAGGACAATAGAAAACTTAATTTTGTTTATCTGCCTCCTGCCCTCCATACTTTGTACAGATATTTTATGCTGATCTATTTTCTGTTTCACTATCTTCTGTTGTGCCTCCTTGCTCAATTTTTACATTCAGTTATTGAATTTTTCAGTTCTAGAATATTAATTTGATTCTTTTTCTGGATTCCAGCTATCTGATGAAATTCTCTGTCTTACTAACCATTTTCTTGTGTATATTAATCAAAGTTATTTTAAATATAATATGATCAATATAACATATATAATTATAGTTATAATTCTAATATCTGTATCATCTGTGAGTATGTTTCTACTATCTTTTTTTCCTTCTTGGTGCTATTTCTCAGAATGCCTGCTAATGTTTAATTTAAATGATGGGTATTATATGTGAGGAATTATAGACTCTTCAGGTGACATCCTTACAGAAAGAATGATCCTTATCCTCTTATAGGCAGCTGGTAAAAGGACTTCTCATCTCAGTACTAACAGGGTCTGAACCAAGTCAAGGTTGAGTTTGGGTAGGGATTGGTTTACCTCTGGTTTGCCACCACTTAAAAGGTGTGGCCCTGTAGCATTCTCATCTTAAAGCTCTCAGTGCGTATGAGGAACTCCCTCTGTTGACTAGTACTGAAGTCCAATATAGTATTTGTCACCTCAGCAACACGAGACTGCCAGTGTGTCTGCTCTCCTTTTCAGTGCTCAGTTTTTTAGCATCTTGACAAGTGCCAACACCTGAGAAGAAATCTTTTGAGCTTTGAGCTCGCCTCTCTTCACCTCTCTTTCTCTGGGTTTTGACCTTTCAGGTCCTGGTTACGTTGGTTGGGTATCTCAAACTTCAAGTTTTGTTTCTTTAGCACTTCGAGATTGCCATAAATTCTCTTGGGTTCTTTGCCTCTTAGCAGTGGATCTTTGGTATACATTTTTTCAGTTTCTTGCCCTATTATATTTTTATATCATGTAGAAATGCTCTGACGGGATAGAGATACAGCAGAATAGCAGATTACTTCTCTGTAGTTGTCTCAGTTACTACTTAAGTCCTGGTTGCTTTGAAAATTCTTTGATGCCATCAAACAGATTTTTTCTGGGATTCCTAGTTTTTTTTTTTTTTCAGCTAAAGGAGTCAGATCTATTAAAGGCAGAGAGAATGTTTTATTGACTTCTAAATACCAGAAATTAGATTCTGTTGTTCATTCACAGTGATTTCTAGAAGCTTCCATGGAAGAAACAGGCACAAGTTGCTGAGCTGAGCTACTCCTTTACACCTAGAAGTAGATGTTTTCCTAAATTATTATTATTATTTTTTTTTTACCATTTATTTGTTGAACATTTAAGTCCAAGCATGCAAAGTGCTTTATATATCCATTCGTTTATTAAGCAAATGCTTATTGAATGCCTGCTAAGTCCTGGACACCTCTTAAGCACATTGGGCTACCTCAGTGAATGAAACTATCAAAATGGCTCTCCTTATATATCTTATATGCTTGTAAGAAAGATAAAAGTTAAACAGCAAATATTGTTGTTCTTCATTTGTGGATGAGAAACAGAGACACAGATACATTAACTTGCCCAGGGTCAAACAGTGATATGGCCAGAGTTTGCACCCACATATTTCTATCTAAAGCCCTACACTGTACTGTGCAAAGAATATTTGTACTTATTTGGCCAAGAGTGAGAACTTGGCTATTTATATATTTTGAAAATCTTGAGAGAATAGTCTATTTAGCCTCAAAGTATTATTCATGAAATGGGAACTCTACTTTATAAAGAATCTTGTAGTTAAGTGTCTGTTCTGTGACAGTCACTTTAAATAGACCTATTCTGCTTTCAAAACTAAAAAAAAAAAAAAATTTCCTGTGGAGGAGTTGGCCTTAATTTACAATAGTTTTCTCTATTGCTTTTTAGATACCTGAGCCAACTCATTTTCATTGCTCCTGTTTTCCCTGATTCTCAAGCTATACCATGGCTCCCATTAATCACTAATGGGTGGCACAGATGTATGTCTTTGCTTGACTCCTAATATACTCCCCAGGACATAAAGCTGTTTTTTCATTCCAGCTCCATTCTACATACCATGATTACAAGTAAGAAGCCCAACTCCATGCAGCCTTCCCACCATCATGATTAAGTAGCATTAAGCTGGTCTTTAAATTTTTCAGTTGCTCACTTAATGCATAAGTCAAATTCTTTGCAGTTAAGTTCCTTTTAGCTCCCTAGACACACACAGTAAATTGTTTTTTAATCTGGCATTTATTTTCACTTGACTCATTTTTAAAGTATTCTTCATTTTTTTCTTCTTTTCATTTATAACTCTATTAGCTTAGAGACACCATTCATTTTGTAAGCAGGTCTTTGAACACATTTCATATATCAGGATTAATTTTGCTGAATGCACCACCAAATAAATACATTAAAAATAACTGTAACACTTCATTAATCAAAATGTCAACTTCAGCAGATATGAAATGCTCCCCCACCTTTAAAATTCTCTTCCTTTGCTTGCGAGTGCCTGTTGATTTGACTAAAATATAAAAAGTGATGTAAAACACTGTCGTTCTTTTAGAATATGTGTGCAGGATTTGAAGGTGCAATCCATTATAATTAATGCTAATTAATTATTATATGGTCAAATGAGCGACAAATGGACATGGAAAATCTAAAAAGTTAATTATGTGAAAATTGGTTAATCAATTGTGTATTCAAACACACATTTGTTTTAGCATGGAGACACTTTGCACTTTTACAAGGGATTAGTCTAGATAAAAAAAATCATTAAAGCAAAACATTTAAAAAAATATTTCTGCTCTGTGGGGAAAGGAAATATATTAAGATCAAATGGGTCTGATTCTTAAGTCAAGCCTGTTTTTTCAATAAACAATCTTCAAAAGAAAAAAAAAATATTAGTATGAATACTCATTTAGAATGACAAAATCAGTCCAGAGTACTTATTCTGTGTGAGGCAGTCATCCTGAACATAATTAAAAGGAAATCTCCACCATGTTAAGTGGTCTGCCATTTGCATAAAGTCCTCCCAAAGGGCAATATCCAGATTAAATTGCTCACTTCTAAAAACAAAACTAGAATCATGTAAAGATGAACAAATTCCCAGCCAGCTAAGAGGTCTCAAGCAAGCTCTTTTCACCTTCGAATTTTACAGACTATATAAGTTTAAAAAAAGAAAAGGAGGGGGGGTGGGCAAAATGATAGGCAGCCACAGTGGCAGCAACAACAAAGATCCTAATGAACTATTGGAAATGCATGAAAAGAATGATTGCTAAAAAAAAAAAAAAACAACAATACAAATTATTCTTTCTTTTTTATATTAAACAAGGAGTCAGATCTATTAAAGCCAGAGAGAATGTTTTATTGACTCCCAAATATCAGAAATTAGATTCTGTTGTTCATTCACGGTAATTTCTAGAACCTTCCATGGAAGAAACAGGAGCAAGTTGCTGAGATGAGAAAGGGTGAGTGGTAGCATGAAAGAATAAAAGCACAGAGGTAAAGATGAGTTTACCCAACTATCACAATAGTTGAGAAGAGACAATTAACTTGGATACAATAAGGGTATCAGATTAGACTTGTCTCTGAAAGGTAGTCTCAGGAGTATGGATTTAGTGTGATGGATAGTGGAGGGTAGTTGAAGATCCCTGGCTCAGGACTGTGACTTCATTTAAGCTGAACTTTAAGAAGATTAATCTGTTCAGAAGAGTTTGGGGAAAAGAGGTTTTAGAGACAGGGAGATTAATTAGAGACCGTTAAGCAAATTGAGGTACACAGGTCTGAACTTTAAAGAAGAGGGATAAAAATGAAGCCATAGATATGAGAAATGTTTCAAAGATTGAATCAACTGACAGAAATGGAAATTCCTTAAATATTTTAATGTTGTTAGACTAGAAAAGTGATGTTATTACGGGAAGGAATAGTATATTTGGATTTAAGAGGAGAAGTTTAGTTTCGAAAACTTAAGAGTTTGAAAAGGCAACAAGTACAAATGTGGAAATTAGCAGAGGGACCACTGTCTTCTTGCTTTTGGGAGTCATCTAAGGAAGAGCGGACCTATTCCAAGAGAAAATTGAGGAAGAGAGGAAACCTAGAGACTGAAATCTTAGGAGACACAGAGTAAAAGAACAAGAGGAATAAGGAGGAAAAAAGAGTCAGCAAAAGAGGCAGATAAAAAACAGTTGGAAACATAGGAGAATAACTAGAATAAAACAATTTTATAAGTCAAATTTTTTTTTTTTTATATATAAGTCAAAGGTGAACATGGTAGTCTATAACAAACCATCACATTAGCAAGGGGTGAGAAAAAATAGTTTCTATATGAGAGTAGTCAGCAGAGTTTAAAAACAGAGAAATCAATAAGATTAAAGCATAAAATAATGTCACTGGATTATGATTTAGGATGAATTTCAAAGGTATGATGTCAATAAGCAGAAGGAATTATGGAGAGCATAAGTAATGAGACAATCAGTTCTTTAGTAAACATTGATTTATTGAGCTTATACTATAGTCAAGACACTAAACTAGGTGTTATTAGAAAAGATTCCTAATCTCAAAGGGTTTATGCTCTGGGTTGGAAGGCAGCATATGATTATACTCAGAGGAGTGGTGCACGCTGTAATAGTGGTTAATACTGATACATAGGAAAAGAAAAAGCCCCATGGAGAGAGGATAATGTCAACAACATTAGGTGGTCCCAACAGTTACAGCAGTATATAGACAGAGAACTGTTAGAAATTCAAGCTGGGTTCAGAAGAAGATGTGGAACAAGGGATATCATTGCTGATGTCAGATGGATCTTGGCTGAAAGCAGACAATACAAGAAAGATGTTTACCTGTGTTTTATTGATTATGTAAAGGCATTTGACTATGTAGATTGTAACAAATTATGGCTATAATTGCGAAGAATGGGAATCCAGAGGGACCCTGGTGGTGCAGTGGTTAAAAGCTCAGGCTGCTAACCAAAAGGTCAGCAGTTCAAATCCACCAGCTGCTCCTTGAAAACCCTATGGGGCAATTCTACTCTGTCCTATAGGGTAGCTATGAGTCAGAATTGACTTGATTGCGATGAGTTTTTTTTTTTGGTTTGGGACTCCAGAACATTTAATTGTGCTCCTGAAGAACCTGTCCATAGATTAAGAGACAGTCATTCAAACACAGCAAGTGATACTGCATGGCTTAAAGTCAGGAAAGGTGTGCGTCAGGGTTGTATCCTTTCACTGAACTTCTTCAATCTGTATGCTGAGCAAAGAATCTGAGAAGCTGGACTATATGATGAAGAACAGGGCATCAGGACTGGAGGAAGACTCATTAACAACCCGTGATATGCAGATAATACAACCTTGCTTGCTGATAGTGAAGAGGATTTGAAGCACCTACTGATGAGGATCAATGTCTAAAGCCTTCAGTATGGATTACACCTCAACATAAAGAAAACAAAAATCTTCACAATTGGACCAATAGGCAACTTCATGATAAACAAATAAAATATTGAAATTGTCAAGGATTTCATTTTACTTGGATCCACAGTCAACACCCACGGAAGCAATAGTCAAGAAATCAAAAGGTATATTGCAGTGGGCAAATCTGCTGCAAAAGACCTCTTTAAAGAGTAGAAAAGCAAAGATGTCACTTTGAGGACTAAGGTACTCCTGACCCAAGCTATGGTATTTCCAATTGCCTCATATGGACATGAAAGCTGGACAGTGAATAAGGAAGATAGAAGAAGAATTGACACCTTTGAATTATGGTATTGGCAAAGAATATTGAATATACCATGGACTGCCAGAAGAATGAACAAATCTGTCCTGGAAGAAGTGCAGCCAGAATGCTCCTTAGAAGTGCGGACGGCAAGACTTTGTCTCACTTACTTTGGATATGTTATCAGGAGCGGGCTGTCCCTGGAGAATGACATCATGCTTGGTAAAGTAGAGGGTCTGTGAAAAAGAGGAAGACCCTCAATAAGATGAATTGACAGAGTAGCTGCAACAATGGGCTCAAGAATAATAATGATTGCCGGGATGGCGCAGGACTGAGTAATGTTTCATTCTGTTTTACATAGGGTCCCTATGAGTCAGAACAGACTCAATGGCACCTAAAAATAACAACAACAAGCTTGGACTTAAAGGACATGATGACTTATATAAACAGATGAATGGGGAAGAGCAGACATTCTAAATCGGAAAAAAGAAGGCTAGATGCTAAGGACATATTAGGTGTAATGGCTGCCAGAATGTAATGCCATTTTCTGCTCACAGAATCCACCTTTGTTCAGGTAGCAATGGAGAACTCTGATCTCAAGTGGAGTAGGGTCCTAGTGTAGCCCCAGCTGAGTGGGTTGTGATTAGTTCAAATCAGTCATGGTATTCTCATACGCCTTTGCCATTGAATGGTCTAGGGTAGCTTTGTAGTTCAGTTCTGCCAATGAGAAATACAGCAAAATTATTAGGATGGAACTTATGGAGAAAAATTCACTTTCTTAACAAAAAGGGATAAAGTTGGCTGGCATAGCCTTTTGGCCTTTGGCTTTTTCTTTGTTCTACTTAAAATATGGACTAATTTCTGAAAGAGCAGTAATTAATTTGTAATTATGTTGACAAGTGATGAACATAAAAGCCAGAAAACTAAGTTTGGCTGAGCAGAAAGGTAGAAAGAGCTTCAGTCCTTGCCATTTTCAATGAGCAGCTCTGCTGGCCTGGAATTCTAGCCTCTAGATTCCTTGTTTTGTGATGAAAAGAAATGATTTAATCTATGTATTTTTGTTTGTTGGTTACAGCCAAGTAAGTTCATAACTGATCAATTTTGAGCAGCTGTTAACATTGGGGTACCCATAAGTTTAGTGGAAAAAAAGCCAAAAGAGGTTTCTGCCTACATGGAAGACTAGATGCCTAGACTGGCCATCCTCCTAAAAATAAAATTCTGGCTTAAATATAGAAAAATGCTCTATAATATATTCATTAATTGGCAAGAACTAAGGAATATGTAAACCAGAGGCTGTGATATACTAGGTACTGGGTCTGCCAGGTGCTCCTTGGAAATTCTATGGGGCAGTTCTACTCTGGCCTCTAGGTTCGCTATGAGTCGGCATCGACTCAACGGCATTGGGTTTTGGGTGGGGGAAGGTAAGCAGAGAACACTCAAAATAGGCCTTTTTTTTTTTTTGAGGGCATTGAGCATTAATCACCCTATGGGAACTTGAGCACTGGTTTTTGTGGGGTTTCAGAAATCAAGGAAGGGAAAAAAGCAGTCTGGAAGTGAGAGTCTAATAAGAAATCCCCTGCACGAAGCTGGAATCATAAAGAGTTCTACATTCAGGGTACTGTGTATTAACCAGAAATAAACTTGCCTCTCCTTTCCCACTGGGAAAGCAAGAAAAATTGCCAGTCTCAAACCTCGGTATTGAGAAGATTAATTATTATTTGATATTCATAACCACAATTCTATTTTATGATCCAAATTCATGCCACCTGGATGGCCCAAAATTTGAGAATTTAGTTTAAAGTGCCCCAGACACCTGAGAGGGGCAAAGACAAATTCTTTCTGGAATAACTCACCTTCAAGCCACACCCAATACATTTCCAGAGCTAAAGTCCCAAGGGATATAAGCAGTTTGTAAAAAAAAAAAAAAAAAAAGAAAAATCTGTAGACACACAAGGAACCAAGACATTCTGTGTTAAAAGGACGCAGAAATCTTCAAACTCTGTACTTTGAAATTCTAAGACGTAGAATATAAAAGTGTGTTAATACATTTCAATAAATAAAAGAAATTCTGAGCAAATTGAAAAAAAAAAATAGAACTTCTAGAATAAAAACTGTGATCATTGACACCAAAAACTCAATGAACTGACTGAATGACAAATAAAAAATACGAAGAGCAACAACAACAATAAAAGATGCTGTCTAGTCAGTTCTGACTCGTGGTGATTCCACGTGTGCAGGGTAGGACTGCACTTCATACGGTTTTCAAGCCTGTGACCTTTCAGAAGCAGATTTCCAGAACTTTCTTCCACGGCACCTCTGAGTGGGCTTGAACTAACAAACTTTTGATCAGTAGTCGAACACTTAACTGTTTGCTCTACCTAGGAACTCCTGAATAGAAAATTACACACATCTAAAAAAAGAATTAGTAAATCAGAAAAGAAAAATCTGAAGAGCTTATCTAGGAAGCAGCTGAGATAGACAAAGCTGTTGCCTGTTGCTGTCAAGTCCATTTCGACTCATAGCGACCCTATAGGACAGAGTAGAATTGCCCCATAAGGTTTCCAAGAAACGCCTGGTGGATTTGAACTGCCGATCTTTTGGTTAGCAGCCTTAGCTCTTAACCATTACACCAGCATGGTTTCCGAGATAGGCAAAGAGATGGAAAATATCAGATAGGTCAAAATATAGGGAGAATAAACAAAAGAGCAAACACATACGTACACATATACGTTTAACTGAAATCAGCATGAGAAGAAAGAGAATAAAGCAGAGCAAATATCTGAAGATATTATGACTGAATCTTTCAGAAATGGTGAAAGATCCCAATATGATGTTTCCCAAGCAGAGAAATTAAAAATCCAGACCTAGATTCAGTTAGCAGCCAAGTGCTTAACCATTGTGCAGAGCCAGTCCTGCCTGTAAAAACTGACAGGAGCAGCTTCCACCACACCACTGGTAGGTGATAAGGTAAGATTACCACACACCCGTAAATGAAGTTCTTATCCCAGTGCCCGACAGTGAGTAAGAGCTCAAAAATGCTATCTGTTATTATTGTTATCACAATTATTAAAGAGAAAAAAACAACACTAACTGCTTTCCAGGAACAGGAAGCCTTGGGTATATTATGCATGAAAATTAAACCGGTAACTGATTTATATCTAGAGATAATATAATCAAATCAGGGGCAGCAAATTTCTTTTCGCATCTAAATTAGGGTCTGTAAGAGCATCTGTCTTAATCTGAGTTCTCTAGAGGAGTAAAACCAGTGAAACGTATATATTTTATATAGATATATGCTTTAATTCAAGGAAATGGCTGTGGAGGCTGGAAAGTCCCAAATCTGTGGGTCAGACATCAGCCTGGAGGCTTCTCCTGACTCATGTGGTTGCAAGGGCTGACGAACCCAGAATCAGCAGGAGAGGTGGCAGGCTGCTGGCTCATGTTCCAAGAACTGGAGGTCAGATGATGATGAATCAGATGTAGGATCCACAACAAGAGTGAGCCTTGCTGGAACATCCATTTATATACTGGAGGCAGGCCAGATCCCCAAGGAAACTCCCCTTTCAACTGATTGGCTGATCATAGCTGAACTCATAATGGACGTGATTGTATTATGTTACATTATGAAAGAGCAATCAGTCCAATGTCTGCCAAACGACTGAGATCAAAGCCTAGCCAAGGTGACTCATAACATTAACCATCACAGCATAATTCAGTATTATAATTTTTTTTTATTTTATGATTTGATTTAGTTAAAAAGTTGACATGCCTGTTGTATACCTGTAATAAGTTGAACTGGCAAAAGATGTGTAATAGATATATTTGTAACAACAACAAAACAAATAAAAAGGAGTACCTGCTGAGGCTGCTTATGTACAATCAAACATCTCATGGGATTTGGTTTTGGTTTGAAGGTTTAGGGTCATGGTTTCATGGGACATTCTAGTTAATTGGCCTAATAACATGTTCAGTGCTTCTGTTCTAGCTCCTAGTTTGTTGCATAGCGCCTGGGTTCTTAAAAGCTTACAAATAGCCACTCAGAGTACAACAGTTGGTCACTATTCACCTGGAGTAACAGAGGAAGGAGGAGCATCAGGAAAAAGAGGAGGAGATGGAATGTGTGGCTAACTGTCTCCATGAACAACTGTCTCCTTTACCATGAGTCCAGAAGAGCTGGATGATGCCTGGCTACCATTAGTGAGCATGTTGATCAAATATTCTGTAGAAGAATTCTAATCAAAAGGGGAAAATGCAGAACAGAATTTCACATTCTTATGGATTCCAGACTTCCTGGAGCCATGGAGCCTGGATAAACACTTGAAAGTATTGTCCTGAGATAATCTTTAAACCTTAGATAATCTTTAAAACTTAAAACAAAACAAAACAAATCCCCTGAAGTCTTCTTAAAACCAAGCAATATTTTAGCTGTTAAAGTAAAGAATGTCTGCCTTAAGCACCATCTTCATGATCATGTGGACTCATGTCTGAATCCACGGTTGTGGCTATTGTGTAAGGCCTTCCAACCTACAGCACTCATCTTCCAGCATTATATTGGGTAATATTCTGTTGTGATCCATAATGTTTTCATTGGCTAATTTTCAGAAATAGATTGCTAGCCCTTTCTTCTTAGACTGTCTTTGTCTGGAAGTTCTGCTGAAACTTGTCCACCATATGCAACTCTGCTGATATTTGAAATATCAGTGGCGTAGCTTCCAGCATCATAGAAATACAGAAGCCACCACAGTATGATAAACTGACAGATGGGTGATGGATATTTTCAATATGTATTATTAATCTATCACAGTCATCTTTGAATTTATATTATTCTATTTAACTTAACTAATAATGTAAGAATCTTTTAAAGAATAATTTCATTTATCCCATCTCTTATTCTTTGTGCTGTTTTTGTTTTAATTTAATGTGCTTAAAATCTAACAATACATTATTTTTACTTTAAATGCTCAATCCTCTTTTAAATAAAATTTTAACTAAAAATTTTATATGAACTCACGTATTTACTCTTTCCTGTGCACTTTATTTCTTTATGTATATATAGTTTTCCATCTAGGATAATTTTCCTTTAGCTTGAGTAACTTGCTTTAATATTTCTTGTTGTGCAGGACTGCTGGCAATACATTTTATCAACTTCAACATTTTCCCATACTTGAAAAATATAATTCCATTGCCTTGTAGCTTCTACTCTTTCTAATGAAATGTCAGCTGTTATTTTTATTTTTATTGTTGTTCCCATTAGTGTGATATGTTTCCCCCCACCCCAAGCTGCTTTAAAGACTTCATCTTTTTCTTGGTTCTCATTAGATTGACTATAAGGTGCCTAGATGTAATTTACCTTGTATTTATCCTGCCTGCAGTTTGCTGAGCTTCTTGGATTTGTGAGTGGATATTTTCATCAATTTTGGAAAATTCTTGCCTATGTTCTATCCAAACATATCTTTTGTCTATATGCTCTTTCTTCTCATTGTAGATTCATGAATTGGGCTAAGTCAACTGGATTCTCCCACGCAGAATTTTGATTCTTGAGGTAGTAAAACAAGGAACTAGAGAGAATTTAAAAGTATTAAGAGAATAATAAGGGCAGTATCCATCATGTGTCCACAATAGTGACGTCCACCGGGGGTGGACATAGTGTCTCCATCCCTCGTAGCAAGGTAACTAAAAAACTCTTGGTGTATGGTTTCAGTTTTGGTTGTGATGCCCAGAATCCATTGGTTCCTGCCCATTTTCTGAATCTCCTTCTCTATCTAGTCTTCCATTTAATTTTGTAATCTACCCAATATTTTTGTTAATATGTTTCTTTTCTGATTAACTTGGAGTTTGTTTTAGTGACCTACAAAGGCAAAATTCTCATGGATATGTTCACCTTCTAAATGCCGGTTATCACTCTAGATGATGAAGATAAAGACATAAAAAAGTATGGTTACAGATTACAGAAAATCAATACTGTGAGGAACTGGATATGTAAATCAAAACATTTATAGTAGTACGTATTATGTGATGGGAGCTATAATGGACATATGCATAAGGATTGGAGGAGTACAGAAAGAGTACCTATGCTTGCCTGGGTAGTCAGGTGTGTTTCACAGGGTGGACACTCTGGAGTTGAAGAGGGACAGCTGGCAGAGCAAAGTGGCCATACAAAGAAATGGGGAAGAGATTCTGGACAGAGGGAATAACAAAGTCTACAATACGACATCACAACACA
The DNA here is from genome assembly GCF_024166365.1 of Elephas maximus indicus. Classification (NCBI taxonomy): domain Eukaryota; kingdom Metazoa; phylum Chordata; class Mammalia; order Proboscidea; family Elephantidae; genus Elephas; species Elephas maximus. The sequence goes on from NC_064823.1 coordinate 46,812,914, forward strand.
GAATACTGAGAAGTCACTAAAATTATACGATAGACCTATGGGGGGAGAACAGCAGGAGGGATGGCAGAATATGTAGATGGTTCCCACACTAAGGGGTTTAGAATTTTGAAGAGGAAAGTAGAATATTAGAAAGATCTTTATGGAAAGGATAGGGTAAATAAGAATGAGCCAAGAGGCAAAGAAACCAGTTAGGATGATGATGTTTTTTCTTAGTAACTTTCATATTTCAAAGGCTAAAATAACATCTCTTCTTTGTCATATATATGTATTTCTTTTTTGCAAATTCAGAAATATAATGTCTCAATAGTTGAATAAAGTTTTTTTGCCTCTTAGTTTACTAGGGGTGCCATAACAAAATGCCACAAATTGGGTCATTTATAAGAATACGAACTCATTGTTTCACATTTCTAGTAGAGAGTAGTCTGAATTCATGGTGTCGCCAGTGCCACACTCTTTTCAAAAGGCTTCTGATAGCCCATGTATTTTTTGGCACACAGATGTGTTATCCAGCCTGTTCACATGTTTTCAGAAAGCAAAAAAAGAAAAGAAAATTCATGTCATTAGGAGGAATGGTTAAAACAGAATTTTAAAGCATCTCTCAAAAAGTCATAAGAGGCAATATTCTGACAGTGAATGTTGCTATTGCATTGCCAAAAGGATGAGTGAAACAGAAGCGAGGTAAGGATCACAATTAGACTAATGCAAATGACTGAACCACCACTCCTCTGTTGGTCTGTCATACTGTGGTGGCTTGCATGTTGCTGTGATGCTAGAAGCTACACCACCAGTATTTCAAATTCCCTCAGGGTCACCCATGGTAGACAGGTTTCAGTGAAGATTCCAGGCTAAGGGAGACGGAGGAGAAGGACCTGACAATCTACTTTTGAAAAAATCATCCAGTGAAAACCTTATGGGTGGCAGTGGAACATTGTCTGATACAGTGCTGGAAGATGAAACCCTCAGATTGGGAGGCACTCAAAATACTGGTGAAGAGCTGCCTCCTCAAAGTAGAGTTGACCTTAATGGTGTGGGTGCTGTAAAGCTTTTGGGACCTTCATCTGCCGATGTGGCAAAACTCAAAATGTGAAAAAACAGCTGCAGATATCCATTAAGAACCAGAACATGGAGTGTACGAAGTATGAATCTTGGAAAACTGAAGGTGGTCAAAAATGAAATAGAATGCTTGAAGATTGATATCCTAGCCTTTAGTGAGGGATATCATTGCTGATGTCAGCTGGATCATGGCTGAAAGCAGAGAATAACTGAAAGATGTTTACTGTGTTTTAGTGATTACGCAAAGGCATTCAACTGTGTGGATCATAACAAATTATGGATAACATTACAAACAATGGGAAATCCAGGACACTTAATTGTGCTCATGAGGAGCCTGTACATAGCCCAAGAGACCATCCTTTGAACAGAACAAGGGGATACTGTGTGGTTTAAAATCAGGAAAGGTATACATCAGGGTTATATCCTTTCACCATATTTACTCAATCTGTATTAGGAGCAAATAATCAGTTAAGCTGGACTATATGAAGAACACTGCATCAGGATTGGAAGAAGACTCATTAACAACTTGTGATATGCAGATGACACAACCTTGCTTGCTGAAAGTGAAGGAGACTTGAAGTACTACTGATGACCTTCAGTATTGATTCACCTTAACATAAAGAAAACAAAAATCTTCCCAACTGGACCAATAAGCAACATCACGATAAAACCAAGAAACCAAACCTGTTGCCATTGAGTGGGTTCTGACTCATAGCAACCTTATAGGATAGAGTAGAACTGCCCCATATGATTTCCAAGGAACGGCGGTGCATTCAAACTGTGAACCTTTTGGTTAGCAACGCTACCTCTTAACCACTGCACCACCAGGGCTCCAACACCATGATAAATGGAGAAACTACTGAAGTTGTCAAGGATTTCATTTTACTTGGAGCCACAATCAATGCCCATGGAAGTAGCAGTCAAGAAATTGAATGATGTATTGCTTTGGGGAAATCTGCAGCAAAAGACCTCTTTGAAGTGTTAAAAAGCAAAATGTCACCTTTGAGGCCTTCGGTGCACCTGATTCAAGCCATGGTATTTTCAATTGCCTCAGATGCATGTGAAACCTGGGCAGTGAATAAGGAAGACCAGAGAAGAATTGATACCTTTGAATTATGGTATTAGCAAGGAATAGTTGCCATGGACTGTCAGAAGAATGTACAAGTTTGTCTTGGAAGAAGTACAGCTAGCATGCTCCTTAGAAGGCAGGATGGAGAGACTTCATCTTACATTGTTTGGACATGTTATCAGGAGGGAGCAGTCTCTGGAGAATGACATCATGCCTAGTAAAGTAGAGGGTCAACAAAAAGGAGGAATACCATTAGCGAGATGGCCTGACACAATGGCTTCAACAGTGGGCTCAAAAGTAGCAACGATTGTGAGGATGGCGGTAGGACCTGGCAGTGTTTTGTATTGTTGTACACAGGATCACTATGGGTTGGAACCAATGTGATGGCACCAAACAAGAACAACAAATGACTGAGGAGTTGAAAGGTGCATAGGGGCAAGGAGTTATAAGATAATGAGATAATGATAGTATAACTGAAGGAAACAGGATGTTTCAAAATATTTAATAGAAAATGATTAAAGAGAACAGGCTTCTCTATGCACAAGGGAACGTGCACAGGTCTAAACTCATCAAGTGAAAGATTTCACGCTCCTCATCTCCCGATCACTATGTTCCCTTCATATTTTGTGCCAGACTGTCATGGGGAGGATGGAGAATAGTGTGGAACAATTGTGTTTATCATCTTTTCTTGCTAAAGCCCACAGAACAAGTTTTCTAGGTGCAGTCATATTATGTGATGTGTTTCGGTCCCCAGAGCAATCCTCAAGCCCTGTTTTAATACACACTGTAGCTGAAACATCATGGAAAGAGGAACTAGGGGGGTTGTTGTTGATAGTGGTGGTGAGGGAGCAGGAGTGAGGGAGAGAAGAGGAAGGGGGAGAAAGGGGAGGAGGAGGTGGTGAACAGAGAAGAGGAGGAAGAGGAAAGTGAGGAAGTCTCTCATAGCAGTGAAAAAAGATAGATCAACTCAAAGGAAAATAATAAATTGAATTAATTCCCCCTACTGACTGGTTTAAATGGGAATGGTGGGTCAGCTAGGAATCTAAACACTCTTTACAGCAATTGTTCTAATCATTGTTAAATGTTGGTTGAATTCAAGCAACTTAGACTTTTGCATTTTAAAGAGAGGAAGGGTAGAGCTGTGGAGAATTAAAAAAGATCACCTCCAAGTAGAGATAATGGAAATGATAGAACATTAAATCCAACCAATAAAACAAAACCAAAAACACTGCCTTTGAGTCAATTCTGACTCATAGCGACACTATAGAACAGAGTAGAACTGCTCCATAGGGTTTCCAAGACCCACCAGCTGCTCTGAAGGAGAAAGATGTGGCAGCCTGCTTCCATAAAGATTATACCTTGGAAAGCCCATGGGGCTCTGTCCTATAGGGTCTCTATGAGTCAGAATTGATAAAAATGGTGATTTGTTTTGTTTTGGGTTTGATTCAGCAAGAGCTGAGCTGCTCATGGCCTTAAAAAATATATACTCTGCATAAAAAATAAAATTAACTTCATTTCTTAACAATTTTTATCTTGCTCCCTTTTCCCTCACACTTGAAGTTTCTTTTTCTGAAATTATAAAACAGAACCATCTTGTTTTAAAACATTCAAATACTACAAAAGTTTGTGAAGTAAAAGATGTAAGTCTTGCTCATCCCCATTCGTAACCCCACTCCCAAAGATTGTCACTGTTAATATCAACTTGGTATGTATCCTTTTGGAACTGTCGTGAATATAGAAATATACTGACAGATATTTATAAATGAAATGACCATATATGCATAGTCATATCTTTTTTTAAAAATAAAATGGAATTATATTGCAAAACTCTTTTGAAACACTTTTTTAAAAAACTGAACAATGTAACATGGACATGTTTCAGTATGAGAAGTATGTCTTATTCCTCTTAATAGCTGCCTATTGTTCAATGTTTGGATTTTATGGGAATGTATTTCATTGATTCTATTGACAAACTTTTAGGTTGTTCCTAATTTTTAGCTATGACAAGCACTGTTAAGGCGATCATGCTTGTATACTTCATGCCTTTATCTGCATTACTATAAGATAAATTCATGGCAGTGGAATTCCTGGGTGAAAACAAATGTGCACTTTTATTTTGAGAAATACTGTGAAATAGTTTGTTGCAATGTGGCAATTTATACTTCCACAAAAGTGCATGATTGTGCTAATTTCCTCTTACATTCCCCAACACTAGATATTTTTACTTTTCTTAACCTTTGCCTGTCTTACAAGTAAAATTAAATTTTTCTTGTCTAAATTGGAATTTATTGGTTATTAGTAAGGTTAGGAATACTTTCATATGCATGACGGTGGTTATCTTTTTTAAAAATTGGTTTGAAAGTGCTCCCCATACAAAGTGATGTTTGCACTTTGTCATTCATATTGCAAATATTGTCTCTCAGTTTGAGGTGTCTTTTAAATTTGTTTTAATGTCTTTTCATATAAAAGTTATGTGATTTTTATGCAGTCAAATGTTATCAATCTTTTTCTTTTGGGCGTAAAGGTTTCATATCATGATTAGAAAGTATTATGGAACCATTCTCATGTATAGTGCTTCTATCATATCAGTGAATAGGGAGGACTCAAAAACTGGCTCTAAAATTCAGAGAACTATTTTACCGCACTCACAGAGAATGTTAGTCATGTACAATAGAGTTTGAGATTTAAAATTTATTAGAAATATCTCTCATTTTATTTCTGTGAATCATTCCTTCTTTGTCTTTCTAACACTGCAGTTTCCAGCAATTGCTGCGTGGTACCCAGCAGGCTGAGTGAAGGCTAAAATAATTTTTATAAAAAACATAAAAAAGCATAAATCCTCATTTTGCAAGCCCTGTTGTGAATAAAACGGAAGGGGCATTCTTGTTTTTGGAGAAGAGGTCATGTGGTGCAGGCCATTTATTGACAGATCAATTTGTTCCCATCTAACAAATTAGGTCAGGAGAAGATGTGCGTCTGTGTCAATATTGCTGTAACAGCTCCTGATCGTCCATTCCAGCATGTGCCATTGCCATGATGGCATTGCTGCATACCAAGTTCAATATTCAATAAATCACACCACGCTTTCCTGAATGAACATGGGATCACTGTGACTTCAAGAGAGAGGAGAAATAGAAATTGGTATCAGCTACTAAATTTGGTCAGCTCATACAGTTATGTCTGTCCATTTTTCTAACCTAGCATGTACAGATTTTACCTATCCTTCAAGATTCAGCACAAATACAACTTTCCCTGTGATGCCTACACTAATCTCCCTTTCTAGAATTAATATTTCTTTTTTTCTGAATACTCCTGGCACTTCACATGTTTCACTGTCCCTCGAGTACGTCTATCTTGTTTTCTAGTGATTTAAGTGACCATAAATTATTTCTAGAACAACATGAACTCACTGGGGTAAGGTCCTTGTCTAAACCAACTCAGCATTTCTCCACAGTGCTCATTATGATTTTACTTCTCTGAATGGGTAAAAACAGAATTAAATTGAGATCGGAGAGAAATATGTTGTTGTTCTTAGGTGCCGTTACAACTGATAGTGACACTATGTACAACAGAATGAAACACTACCTGGTCCTGTGCCGTCTTCACAATTGTTATGCTTGAGCTCATTGTTTCAGCCACTGTGTCAATCCATCTCATTGAGAGTCTTCCTCTTTTTCACTGACACTCTGCTTTACCAAGCATGATGTGCTTCTCCAGGGACTAGTTCCTCCTGATAACATGTCCAAACTGCGTGAGATGAAGTCTTGTCATCTTGCTTCTAAGGAGCATTCTGGCTATACTTCTTCCAAGACGGGTTTGCTCATTCTTCTGGCAGTCCACGGTATATTCAATATTCTTTGCCAACACCATAATTCAAAGGCAGCAGTTCTTCTTCAGTCTTTTTATTCATTGTCCAGCTTTCACATGCATCTGAGGCAATTGAAAATACCATGTTTTGGGTCAGGAGCACTTTAGTCCTCAAAGTGACATCTTTGCTTTTCAAAACTTTAAAGAGGTCTTTTGCAGCAGATTTGCCTAATGCAATACGTCACCTGATTTCCTGACTGCTGCTTCTTTGAGCGTTGATTGTAGATCCAAGTGAAATGAAATCTTTGACAATTTCAATATTTTCTTCATTTATCATGATGTTCCAGTTGTGAGGATTTTTGTTTTCTTTTTGTTGAGGTGTAGTCCATACTGAAGGCTGTAGTCTTTGGTCTTCATCAGTAAGTGCTTCAAGTCCTCTTCACTTTCAGCAAGCAAGGTTGTGTCATCTGCATATCGCAGGTTGTTATTGAGACTGCCTCCAATCCTGATGTCACATTCTTCTTCATATAGTTCAGCTTCTCACATTATTTGCTTAGCATCCATATTGAATAAGTATGGTGAAAGGATACAATGCTGACATATTTCTTCCCTGATTTTTAAACCATGCAACATCCCCTTGTTTTCTCTGTATGACTACCTCTTGATCTATATACAGGATCCTCATAAGAACAATGAGGTGTTCTGGAATTCCCATTTTTAGCAATGTTATTCAGAATTTATTATGATCTACACAGTCAAATGCCTTTGCATAGTTAATAAAAACACAGACAAACATCTTTCCGTTATTCTCCGCTTTCAGCCATGATCCATCTGACATCAGCAATGCTATCCCTCATTCTGCGTTCACTTCTGAATCTTGCTTGAATTTCTGGCATTTCCCTGTTGATATACTGCTGCTACTGTTTTTGAATTATCTTCAGCAAATTTTTTCTTGTGTGTGATATTGATGATATTGTTCAATAATTTCGGCATTCGGTTCGATCAACTTTCTTTGGAATGGGCACAAATATGAATCTCTTCCCATTGGTTGGCCAGGTAGCTGTCTTCCAAATTTCTTGGCATAGAGGGAAGAGCACTTCCAACAATGCATTCATTTGTTGAAACATTTCAATTGGTATCCTGTCAATTTCTGAAGCCTTGTTTTTTCAATGCCTTCAGTGCAGCTTGGACTTCTTTCTTCAGTTCCATCAGTTCTTGATTATATGCTACCTCCTGTAGTGATTGAGCATCGACCGATTCTCTTTGGTACAGTGACTCTGTGTATTCCTCCCATCTTCTTTTGATGCTTTCTGCATTATTCAATACTTTGTCCATGGAATCCTTCAGTATTGCAACACATCTGTCAGTTTGTCATACTGTGGTGGCTTGCAGGTTACTGTGATGCTAGAAGTTATGCCACTGGTATGTCAAATACTAGCAGGGTCACCCATGGTAGACAGGTTCAGGGGAGCTTCCAGACTAAGAGAGACTAGAAAGAAGGACCTGGCAGTCTACTTCTGAAAAAATTGTCCAGTAAAAACCTTATGAATAGCAATGGAACATTTTCTGATATAGTGGCAGAAGATGAGCTCCTCAGGTTGGAAGATGTTCAAAATACAACTGGTGAAGAGCTACCTCATCAAAGTAGAATCGACCTTAATTATGTGGATGAAGTAAAGCTTTTAGGACCTTCATTTGCTGATGTGGCACAACTCAAAATGAGAAGAAACACCTACAAACATCTGTTAATAATCAGAATGTGGAATGTACGAAGTATGAATTTAGGAAAATTGGATATCTTAAAAAATGAAATGGAGTGCATATAAATCAATACCCTAGGCATTAGTGAGATGAAATGGACTAGTATTGGGCATTTTGAAGCAGACAGTCATATGGTCTACAATACCAGGAATGACAAAACGAAGAGGAATGATATCACATTCATCATTAAAAGGAGTATTCAAGATCTATGCTGAAGTACAAAGCTGTCAGTGATAGGATAATATCTATATGCCTCAAGAAAGACTAGTTAATATGACTATTATTCAAATTACGAACCAACCATTAATGCCAAAGATGAAGAAGTTAAAGAATTTTACTAACTTCTGCAGTTTGAAATTGATCGAACATGCAATCAAGATGCATTGATAATTATTGGTGATTGGAATGCATAAGTTGGAAATGAAGATGGATCAGTAATTGGAAAATATGGCTTTTGTTATAAAAAGGACTTCGGAGGCAGGATGATAGAATTTTGCAAAACCAACAACTTATTGCAAATACCTTTTTTTAACAACGTGGGAGGCAACTATACATGTGAACCTCACTGGATAGAATACACAGGAATCAAATTGAATACATCTGTGGAAAGAGATGATGGAGAAGCTCAATATCATCAGTCAGAACAAGGCCAGGGGCAGACTGTGGAACAGTCTATAAATTTGCTCATATACAAGTTCAAAGTGTGCTGAAGAAAATTAAATACACAAGGGCTAAAGTACAACCTTGAGTATATCCTACCTGAATTTAGAGACCATCTCAAGACTAGATTTGATGCATTGAATGCTAATGTCCAAAGACCAGATGAGTTGTGGGATGACATCAATGACATCATATGTGAAGAAAGCAAAAGATCATTAAAAAGACAGTTAAGAAAGAAAAGACCTAGATGGATGTCAGAAGAGACTCTGAAACTTGCTCTTGAACATGAAGTAGCTAAAGAAAATGGAAGAAATGATGAAAAGCTTTTACTAGAGCTGAACAGAAGATTCAAGCGGTGGCTCGAGAAGACAAAGCAAAGTATTATAATGAAATGTGCAAAGTACAGAAGTCTAAATTAGGAAAAACAAAAAATTACAGAAAAAGAATGGAAGGCCAATAAAATTATTGAAAAGTTCATAGCTAACATAGGAAATACATGCAATTCAGTTGTAATAAATAGCAAACATGAAAAAAAAAAAAAAAAAGCCCAAACTAATGCTTCCCTACTTTTGCTGTGAAAATTTGAAATAAATGTCTCAGGCAATTATGATTTACAGTGATCTGATCTTTTCTTTGAGGGACTATTCAATAAGCAAAAGAAAAACATTTTATTTAATAATTAAAAAAAAATTTTCAAGTCATAGCAATTAATGAAAAAAAAAAAAAAGCAGAAGCAAACCCATTGCCATTAAATCGATTTTGACTCATAGTAACTCTATAGGACAGAGTAGAACCGTCCCATAGGGTTTCCAAGGATGTAAATCTTTAGGAGGGCAGATTGCAGCATGCTTCTACTGCAGAGCGGCTAGTGGGTTCGAATTGCTGACCTTTGGTTATCAGCCAAACGCTTTAACCACTGGACTGTGAGGGCTCCTCTGTCATAGCAAAAAAACAAAACAAAAACTAAACCCGTTGCCATCGAGTTGATTCCAACTCATAGTGACTCTATAGGACAGAATAGAGCTGCCCCATAGAGCTTCCAAGGAGCACCTGGTGGTTTTGAGCTGCAGACCTTTTATTTAACAGCCATAGCACTTTACTGTTAAGCCATCAGGGTTTCCCATAGCAAACAAGGACACATAAAATAGTTCACTAAAAGAAACTAAGAAGATAAAATTAACATGTCTAGCAATTGACTTGTATTTTAAAATGTGGTTAGTATTTCCATCTGGATGATATTTGTTATTCTTTACATTAATTTTTTTTTTACATTGGTATATGAGTAAGGCAAGCCTATGCTTCCTATAAATACAACTAATGTTTTCTGATTTTCTTGTACACAAATTTCAGTCTAATGTAGTAACTGTAGAATTAGAGAAAGGTGTTTTCTATCCATGAAGAATTTAATCTTCAGAATAAGTGTTAAAATTATGTTTTGTATTTTCATTTTATTTGAACAGCAGGGCTAGTTTAGGAATTCATTGAAATCTACATTGTAATCACAGACCTCCCAAGATGACTTGTGCTTGCATTTGAATGGGTATGGGTGTAGTTGAATCAGAGCAATGTGATATTCTTAAAAGGAAAAATAGCTAATTAAGTTGCTGTCATTCCTCAATCATCTACAGAGAATAGCCAATAATTGATTTGGGAAGGGAGGGGAAACGTACTTAAACTGGAACTAATTTTTTTTTTTTTAATTGAATCTGTCTCCTGATGATTAACACACAAGTTCCTCTAGCAATTATGGACTCTCTTATAAATGACTGTCTCATAATTTACAGCTTGCCAGGAGCAGCTTCAACTCAAACGTGTATAATTCACTCTTCTGGCTCATTTCCATCACATCTTCCCCCAGCCCAGACTCTCTCTGGCACCTGTGAAATGCTCCATGCTGAGAGTGCATGTTTCCTTTTGCTGGGAAAAATTGGCCTACCATATAGAGAATGCTATAGCTGGCTCCCAAAAATCTATTCTGATGGAAAATAGGGGTGGTCCTACTAAAGGTATTCCATAGGTCAGTTCCCACACTTCGTTTCTAATTACTGATTTCAACCTCCAACCCCTTTTACCAGTTTTTTATTCATTTTTTTTTTTTTTTTTTTTTTAACTTCTAGCTTTATGCGGGGCAGTTCTACTCTGTCCTATAGGGTCACTATGAGTCAGAATTGACTCGACGGCACTGGGTTTGGTTTGGTTTTTTGGTAGCTTTATGGGCAAACCACTTAGTTAATAAATTTGAATTTTACTTCCTTTTCTCCTTATATTTTCCCTCTGTATTAGGGATGCTAATGAGATGTAACATGCAAAATATGAGTATTAGGAGTTAAAAGAAAGAAGGAAAAAATACTTGGAGTTTGTATCAACTAAAAAAACCCTTCCTGAACACTAAGCACTTGAACATAGAACCATATTAAAATTTCTTAGGCCTATAAAAAATATATAATTATTAGTGGTAATATTTACATGATTATTAAATTAGCTTATTTCATTTCTACTTGCACATGATAATGGCAGGGGTGAGGAAAAGCACATAATCATTAATAGGAATTGGGCTGATTGAATTCTTTTTTTATTGGGATTGAGCTTACAATCACTAAGAGAACAAAGTGATTAGCAGTGGGAGCTAAAAGCACTGTGCCTATAAGGTGGTCAGTCATATTTCCATGAAAACGGTTTGTTTGCTAAAGGTGAATTGCATGCCTACCTGAGCAATGCGCTGTATCTTGTCAATGCTTCCTATCATGGACTTGGGGAAGGTATGAAATAAAGGTAGGAAAGGTGGATAATCAGTAGACCGAGCTGCAGAAACTGTCATATCAGAAAGGATTAAAGAGCCATAAAAATGGAGCCAAACAGACAGATCCAGGACCAATGCTCAGAATGCTCAGTAGTTACCTAGTTAATTAATATTCACCAATCAATCCATTACGTGTTGGGCTGTGGAGTAAGGTTCTGGGGATAAAAAAAAAAAAAGGTTCTGGGGATAGAGCAGTAAATAAAAGTCGCTATATTTCCGTCACAGGATTTGCAGTCTAGAAAACAGCTGGAGTTATCAGGAGAAAAGGCACAGCCAGTCATGAGGACAAATTGACGCATGGTGAGAGTTGGGAAGTGGGATGGTTCAGGTCCAAGACCCTAAGTGTGAATGTTCCTTTTACACTGCCATAATGTGATTTAACAACTGAGGATATAGAGTTAATGGACTAGAAGATATGGAGATAACCAAGACATAGCCCTTGAATTCACAAATTTAAATCTAGGAGGTGCCACATGAAATGCATATGGATTACTACATTAGAAGGTGTTGGCATAGGACTGGGAATGTTTTGTTCTGTTATACGTAAGGTCATCATGAGTCCAAGCTGACTCAATGGCAATTAACAACAACAATGACATGTGATCTACGCTGTTAGAGAGTAAGGATGTAATTGAACATTCAGAGTGCCACCATAGTGGATCTACCACAGTGTCTTTAATGCCCAGTGCTCCTTCCTTGATATATCTGCCTTTCACTTGACTGCATACTCAGAGGAGTAGGGGTAGACTATTTTTTTGCATAGATGTGGCCAGTGATTATACTGGCAGCATTTACCTGAACTAAATCAGCTAATCTATAGCTTGGTAAGTAATTTGCAATATAACCTGGCCTGAAAATATGAATTGGGTCGATTGAATTCTTTTTTTTACTGGAATTGAACTTAGAATCAGTAAGAGAACAAAGTGATTAGCAGTGGGTGCTAAAGTTAAAGTCATCATTAGAGAATACAGAGGGACTGTGCAGAAAGAAACAGGAATGGTATAGTCAGGTTAATGTGGCAGCTGAGGGTTTCAGCACAGTCAGCACAGGTGGTGTCCTGGGCTGTCCTCCACCATATGATTTAGGAAAGGATGACTTACCATTGCAGGATGGTAAGAGGATGCCAACAGAATTATTGAGCCTTGTAAACTGTAAGTTGTGAGAGGGGCAAGGAGTCAAGGACAACTCTTAGACTTTTGGCTTGAATAACTAAATGTATTGACCTGAACCAGAGAATACAAGAGGTGCTTAAAAGTGAGGGATTATGATGTTACCTTCAAGCATGTTGAGATTTAGGCACCTGCAGGACTTTGGAGAAGAGTAAACTACTTGATAAACGGATCTAGATCTCAGGAGAGCCATCAGGATTGCAGATAAATATTCTTTTATCTATGAAAAAAAAAATTTTTTTTTTCTTTTTTTTTACTCTGTACCAGGCACTTGATTGCTAGTCCTGTAAAACCTGTTAAGACAGAAGTATCTCTCTGGTTAGTTTTGTGTCCCCCTCTTCTCCATTGATCTTGCCCTCCACTCACTCCTCCATTTAAGCCCCTGACTCCTAAGCCCCTACCCTATACCTTATTATTGCAAATAACTTCAACCTACTCTACGATCTCAAGATTCCCATGCTCTACTCACTTTTTTTTTTTTACTCACTACCTCCTATCATTTTAGTTTCTTCCATCCGGTACCCTGACTCCAAATAATCTTTCACCTCACTGGAATCTACAATTCTATGACATTTTCACTGTTCCTAACCCTCTCATGTCCTAACTTTACTTCTTATCTAGATTAAATTCTAAACCCTTCTTCTTGAGAATTCTTTCAAGAGGCTCACTTTCTCTATTGTCTCTCTTGCAGCTAGGGGTTTTCATGTGACTCATTTCTGGCCATGAGTTGCTAGTGGAAATCTGGTGGGGCATGTGAGGAGTAGTTTTGGGGAAGCTTAGGTGTGTCCCCTTCCTCTAGAACCTTACCAGCCATATTTCGACCGTGAATGAAAAGTCATGAGAACTGCCAAGATGTTGGCTTGTCCTGACATGTTTGGGCAGTTGGACCAAAGGCAGCAACTGCATTCCTCTGGATATTTTTTTACACAAAAAACAGTCTCCTATTTGAGGCAGGTGGAGCCTTGGTGGTGCAGTGATTAAGTGTTTGGCTGCTAACTAAAAGGTCGGCAGTTTGAATCCACCAGCTGCTCCTTGGAAATCCCATGGGGCAGGTCTACCCTGTCCTATACAGTTACTATGAGTTGGAATTGGCTCTATGGCAGTCAGTATTTGAAGCAGAAATCATTCTTAAGTGATATATCCCACAAAAATGGGGGAGCATTTCAGCAGGATCTGTGCCCTTCAGAGCATATTGTGTTATGATGAATATTTTTCATCAACACTGTGCCATAAATGATGAAGTTGATGACATTTAAACAAAAGAAAAACAGATTTAGATTTGTATTTTAGAAAGATCCCTCAGATATCTATGCCAAACATTATAGTGGGTAATCTTTTCCTTTCTGTGGATAACTGTCCCTATCTTACTCTATGCAGTCCTGGTAGTATTATCAAACACAGCCCCTGACTTCACAGCCTTTGTAATTAGCCAGGGGATTCAATGTAAACCAAGGAGGGCCAATCAGAGTCCATCCTTAAAAATGTTCTAATTAAAGCTAGAGGGAGAAGGCTGATTCCTGATTCTAGGGTCACAGAGCTGGGATGCTGTGAAGTCATAGTCACTTAGGCCATGTAACCCATTGTCAGAGGCTGGGTTCTCTGGAAGTGGACACTAAGGTACGATTGGTTGCTTTGGTGTGTGGCCTTTCTAGCCATGGTCTTGTGACTCCCATCCAGGTGATTGGGTGGGGCTGTGAAAATAAGATAATTGTGGCCCACCAAAAAGATTGATCAGTTTTGCCTTAAAAGAGAACCAATTCCAGAGCAGAGAGCCCACCACTACTGAAGAAGGAGAGACGCATGGCAGAGACCCAAATCAGAGACCAACAGGAGAGGCACAGAGGACTTCGTAGCCTACAGAATGAAAAAGCTGAGTGCCTTTGGGCAGATATTGAGGGTCAGGGAGAAGTCTGTGACTGACCTACAAATTTGGGACTTGCCAACCTCTACAACTGCATGAGCCACTTCCTTTATATGGTCTGTGAGTTCTCTGAGATGTTGCAGTGAATTAGGGAACCCAAAGGCAGGAGGGAGAGTACTGAAGCAAGAGGGAGTAGTTGATATTAGAGATGATGGAGTGGTAAAAGTTAGACACTTGGGACATCTTTAACCTCCTCCTGATAGGAACCAGCTACACAAACTTTTGTTAAAGAGATTTAGCCTGGTACTGGTGGATCTAATCAACTACCACACCATAAAACTCATCAGCTTAGACTGAAGGGGACAGAGAAAGAATGAAAGGAAAGAACTCTGTCTGCCTCTTGGAATTCTACAGACAGGGAATAGGCCAAAGGAGCTACAACTGTTGTCTTCCAAGAAAAGAAAAGGAGCATCCCTGGAGCACTTCAGAGATCAGCAGAATCATTGGTCGGATCATGGGAAGCAGGGCCTTCTTGGTTTGAAAGTATGAGGCCACAGTCTCCTGGATCTCAAAGGGTGGGGCCACAGTCTCCTGGATCTCAAAGGGTGGGGTCACAGGCTCCTGAATTTGAAAGATTTGGATCTTAAGCCAACTTGGTTCCAGAGCGTGGGGCTGCCATTAAGATGTGCCAGGGGGATGGGCCATCACCCAAAGTTGAGAGGACAGGGCTGCTATGTCCAAGGGGCAGAAGAATGTAGCCTGTAGGGGTTGAAGGGGTGGGGTTGCCACTTAGATGGACTAGGAGAATCGGGCCACCGAAAGCAGAGGGAACAGAGTTGTCATCCTAGAGGGCCTGGAAGGCTGAGCTGAAGCACAGGATCAAAGGCCTCCATCCAGAATCCGGAGAGCATGGCCAACTCCCAGAGTCTAGAGGGCAGAGCCATTGTCCAAGTGGTCTCACAGAAAAGAGCATTATTTTCAAGTCTTGACCACAAATGTAGTTTGCTCTGCTGGGGTTTGGACTTGCTTGATGGCTGTTATCCTTTCTTCCCCTCCAATTTCTCCCATTTGTAATGAAAATGTCTGCCTTGTGCCAGTTCCATCATTATAGTTTGGATACCAGTAACTTCTATTCTAGATTTCACATGTTTACAAGTGAAGAGGAATTTTGTCCCAGAATGGAATAGGACTAATATATCACCCACATAATTTAGATGATTCAGAAGATGAGATTTTGGACTTGCAGGTGATTTAAGACTTTTGAAATGATATGATAGGGTGAATGTGTTTTGCATATGGCAAGGGCATGAATTTTTTTGGCCAAAGTGTGGAATGTTATAGATTGCATTATGTCCCCCCAATATATGTGTTGTAAATTCTAACCTCTATGTGGTTATAATCTCATTTGAGAATGGATTGTGTTTGTTATGTTAATGAGAAAGGATTAGTATAGAGTGTATCTTGAGTCAATCTCTTTTGAGATACAAAAGTTATTAAACAAGTGAGCAGAGAAGAGATGGGGGAGAGAGATGCCAAGCCACATGAAGATCACCCAGGAGTAGGAACTCAAAAGAGGCAAGGACCTTCCTCCAGAGCTAACAGAGAGGGAAAGCCTTCCCCTAGAGTCAATACCCTGAATTTTGACTTCTAGCCTCCTAAACTGTGAGAAAAAAATTTCTGTTTGCTAAAGCCACTCATTTGCGGTATTTCTGTTATACCAGCACTAGTAACTAAGACAATAGTCTTAGTCATCTAGTGCTGCTATAACAGAAATACCACAAGTGGATGGCTTTGACAAAAAGAAGTTTATTTTCTCACAGAAAAGTAGGCTAAAAGTCCAAATTCAGGGTGTCAACTCCAGGGGAAGTCTTTCTCCCTCTGTTGGCCTTCTCATCAATGTTCTCTGAGACAAGGAGCTTCTCTGTACAGGAACCCCGGGTCCAAAGGACATGATCTGCTCCTGGCACTGTTTTCTTGGTGGTATGAGGTCCCCCGTCTCTCTGCTTGCTTCCCTCTTTTATATCTCAAGAGATTGCCTCAAGACACAATCCAGTCTTGTAGGTTGAGTCCTGCCTTCCTAACACAACTACCACCTATCTTCCCTCACTAACGTCATAGAGGCAGGATTTACAACATATAAGAAAATCACACAATATCGGGAATCATGGCCCACCCAAACTGATACACACATTTTTGGGGGAGACGTAATTCAATCCATGACAACAATCATTTTAAACAGAGAAAATATTGAAGTTGTCAAGGATTTTATTTTACTTGGATCCACAGTCAATGAAATCAAGAAATCAAACGATGCATTGCATTGGGCAAATATGCTGCAAAAGACCTCTTTAAAGTGTTAAAAAGCAAAGATGTCACTTTGAGTACTAAGATGTGCCTGACCCATGCCATGGTATTTTCAATTACCATATATGTATGTAAAAGCTGGACAATGAATAAGGGAAGACTAAAGAAGAACTGATGCATTTGGATTATGGTATTAATGAAGAATATTGAGTATACCATGAACTGGCAGAAAATGAACAAATCTGTCTTGGAAGAAGTACAAACAGAATGCTCCTTAGTAGCAATCATGGCAAGACTTCATCTTATATACTTTGGGTATGTTATTAGGAGGGACCAGTCAGTCCCTGGAGAAGGACATCATGTTTGGTAAAGTAGAGGGTCAGTGAAAATGAGGAAGACCCTAAATGAGATGGATTGATACAGTGGCTGCAACAGTGGGCCCAAACATATCAATGATTGTGAGGATGGTACAGGACCAGGCAGAGCTCTTTTCTGTAGTACATAGGGTTTGTGTGAGTAAGAAGTGACTCAGCGGCACCTAATAACAGATGAGGACAGCATGACATGACTGGAGAGATATTGTGAAGACAATCAACAGAGGGGCAGTCTAGTAATCAATTATTTTTAAGTACATTAGTTATCATGTACCAGAAATTCAGCTACTAAGATTAACTTGGAGTAGTGCTTTAAAACATAGACAGTATTTTTGGCGTTAGGAACACAATTCTAAATGAAATGCAAAAGTAGTAAATACAGAAAGGGGCTCACTGCCATAGTGATGACTGCTATAAGTTTTACCTGACTTATGGCAAAAATCTTTCATATGGCCCCTCTTCCTTCAATGTTTCTCCCCTTCTTTTCTATTCTCCACATGGCAGTCAGAGAGAAATTTCCAAAATGCAAAACTGATTCTACTGCTCAACTGGTTTACACTCTTCAATGGCTCCAAATTGTTCTTAGGATAAAGTTCGAACTCCCTAGCAGAGCCTATCAGGTCCTGTAAAATATGCTCCTGTTTAATTCTCAGCCCTCATCTATTATAGCTCTTAACATTGAACTTTAAAATCCAGCCCTGTTGAACTTTTTTTTCAGATTCTCCAACAGGATAACTGCCATGGTCTCTTATCTCTAGATTTCTCAAGGCTGTTTCTTCTGCCTGGATTATTTTATCTTTTTGGTCTTGGATAGAAGGCATTTCTTTTAGGAAACTCGTAAACCTGTTGTTTCGGTTAGTTTCCCAAACATAGGAGGAGTTTGGGTACTCACCTCCCCCTTAGTTAAGATGGAGCCTGATGTTTGCCCATTCACGATTTTTTTCTTTTATCAAAAAGTTACTACTATGGCCCTGAGATCACCTTTTAGCAAAACAGCAGATAGCACACAAAAGAAAGGACATTACCTGTTAGATTGGTGCCCTACTTAAAAACCATCAATATGACACCAAAAAATCAACGATTACTCAAAAGCAAAGATGAGAACATAAGGGGGCGGGGGGGAGGGAAACTAGAGTACTGGAAAGGGAACAAAGTGAATACAATTAAAGAGAATGCCGACACATTGTAATAATTGTAACTAATGTTACTGAACAATTTGTGTGGAAATTGTCAAACGAAAACCTAACTTGCTGGGTAAACTTTGCCAAAAACTTAATAAAATATTGTTTTAAAAAGTTACTAATATAATGTTAATTATTATTGTTAACTACGTTACCATTAACATGAAATGCTGAAAGAAAAAGCACATGTATCCTTGTAATTTGCATATAAAAAATTTTTTTTTTATATTGCATATAGTTAGTATCATATCCCAATAGTGAAAAATATTGATAGTCTCTCTCTAATCTGGACTAGTTTATAAAACAAAATGAGTACTTGTTTTAGCCATTAATTGACAAATGGTATTAATATGTGCAAACAATATAAACACTGTCTTTTCTTGACTAGAATTACCCAGAACAGTTACCTACTCTGCTTTGC
The DNA here is from genome assembly GCF_024166365.1 of Elephas maximus indicus. Taxonomy (NCBI): domain Eukaryota; kingdom Metazoa; phylum Chordata; class Mammalia; order Proboscidea; family Elephantidae; genus Elephas; species Elephas maximus. Next base: position 46,831,374 of record NC_064823.1, read on the forward strand.
TTGTCCCCTCCTCCTCTCCAGTTAATCTCACTTCGTAATCCCAATATATCCCAGTGTGTGCAAAAAAGCTATATCTATGTCCAGCCATTTTTTTCATTTCACTGATGACCCAAATCCTTGCATGATATAGCTAAGATGAAATATTTTGTCCTATTAGGTTTCTTACATCTGAAAGATATTTACTGTGACTTTAATACATTGTGACCTCTGTTGTGATATGTCATCATATCATACAATTCAGAAGCCTTAAGGACATTTAAGTAATTCTACATATTTCCAAAGAGTTTACCAAAGATCTTTCAATTAGTAATGTAGCACTGAATTACTCTTGTTGCTGATAATGGCAGTTTACCAATCCCAACTCTTACTTTACCCTATTTTTGAAAAAAAATCCTCTTATTTTCCTCTTTCTTAGCACCCTGTAATCTTGCTTTATAGCACTTGTTATGATATATATTTACTAGCTTATTATTTTTTATAACGTGTTTCTTGGTAGGATATAAATACAAGCACAGTGAAGACAGAAGCTACCTATTTGGCTTATCACTGCAATCTCTAGCATCTAGCACAGGGCCTGGCAGGTATCAAACACTAAAAAATATTCTTTGGAATTGCTGAATAAATGCACTGGATGTTTTTATCCTGAGTGTGCCAGGGATGGTTAGGAAACAGAGGCCACTCTAGTATTTTGAGGAGGAAAAAAGCTAATTCAGAGCATTGGAAGGGCTGTGGGAAAGAAAGTTTAGAAGATAATTTTTTTCTGCAAGTCTGAAAGTGAAGGATTGCAGGAGAGCTACTACCAATGATCCTAGCTTCATGGAGCCCTGAAGTGAGTTATTCTCAGGAGGATGTCTGCAGCCACTGGAAGCTTCTGCTGGTGATCTCAGCTGCCTGCCTATAACAGGTGATTCTTAGGAGAAGCCCAGAAAGCCAAGAAGTGCTGCCAAAAGTGATCTCATCTGCCTGAAAACAGCTGCTGCTGAGAATAATGGCTGCTTCTCCTCAGATCTTTTGGGAATGCCTCATTGGCAGAAGCTAACCCTGAACCATACTGGAAAGAGGTTCTGGGAAGTGTAGTTCCACAATGTAGACAGGGCTGAGGATGATATCAAGTTGATTAAAAAAAAAAAAAAAAGCAATTTGGCACACTGAACAGGAATTAAAGGGATTTCTTAAAGAAATTTCTTTTATAATTATTGTAACCTTTAGTTGCATATCTGTGAATATTACATAAAGCTTTTACCAAAAAACTAAAAACTGAATAAAATAGAGAGCTTTCAGCTATTTCTTTGTCAATACACCCCAATACCAACAGCCACTACTACTGCTACCGCTGATACAATTGCTATTATTATTACTTATTGAGTGCCTATATGTAGGTTTGCTGTGAGTCGGAATCGACTCGATGGCAACGGGTTTGTTTGTTTTGGTTTTATTATTTCTATTTACCATACTAGGCACTTGCACACAAGATCAGTAATCTTTCAGTAAACCCTTCAAGGTAGACATTGATCTCCCTGTTTTACAGGTGAGCATGCTGAGGCTAATGGAGTTTAAAAACTTCTGAGGATACAGGGCTAGTTAGTGACACAGCTGAAATACAGTCTAATTTGCGTAGCAGCAGTCAAAGATAAATGCTCGGTCATATATTTGAGCAGTTCCAGTGTAATATCGTGGGCTTCTAACAGACATATGCTTTCTTACCTGTTTTCTCTTCCCTTGTGAACTACCTTCCCGATCCTTTTCTACTATCCAGATTCTAGCCAGCTGATAACACCCAACCTATATGTCTTTGAGGTGGTCATAAATGCTAACCGGACAAATGCTTCTCTCATGAAGCCTTCTCATATTTATTCCGTGCAGGTGACCTCTTAGATGAGCCTCAACAGGAGAACGTGCTGGTCTGGGGGAGTGGAGGTAAGAAGAAAGAACTGATGGCCAAGGCAGTCAGCTTAGCAGACAGATAGAGGGGCAAGTATAGGTTTATTTCAACTCCAGGAGCTCACTAAGGACTGGGAAAAAAGGACATGATATTTCCCCTAATGGTGAGCAGTGTTGATCCAGTTAGGATTATTGCTTTCTTCATCTCTATAATTTTATAAAACACGAAAGGAAGAATAAAGCTGAAACAGGGAGCAGTGACTGACCCTATAAAATAGAGGCTTTCTTTTAAAATTAAAGTGTGACTTTATTCTCTAATCGCTGGCAGCTTAACTTTTTACATTGCTGCCAAAGAACTGCCTTCTCTCATTTTCGGCTGTTTCCCACCTAGAACTTTTACAGACCAGCTGATCAGAGAGAGGAGCTAACATGTGGCTTGTTAGAGCAGTGGGCCTGTGCATTGAAATCACCTGGGAAGGTTTAACAATCCTGCTGTTGGGTTTTCCATTCAGAGATTCTGATTTTATTGGTCTGATGCACAGCTTGGCCGTGGGGACTTTTTAAAAGCTCCTTTGGCCTTTCTAATATGCAGACGAGGTTGAGAACCAGTGAGTAACTAAGCTGGCTCTGGGAGTCTGTTGTCCGCACGTTGGAAACCTTCAGAATTAATAAGGTGGAAAGAGATCGATCAGCCACTCCTGTTACTTTCCTTTCACACATTTTCTTCCTTTTTTTTTGGTTAAAGGCCTCAAAACGATCCAATGAGAAAGCTAGTAGGCCTTAAAAAAGAGTACTTCTGGGAAATACAGCTTTCTGAGACTGTCTAGGTAAGAACCCAATCTCTAGCTTTGCTGGCTATCTGAGTAGGAAAGAAATAGATGAGAGATGGAAGAAGAAGATTAGTGAGTAGGGACATATGGTACAGTGGAAAAAAATTAATGTGGAATTAAGATACTTGCATTATTTCTGGCTTTGCCTCTTAAGAAGTATGTGACTCTGAGTTATTTCCCTTATTAGTAAAATAAGAAAAATTGACTATTTGATCCCCGAAATATTTTTCAGTTTAAAGATTTCTGTCATTATGGACGAAGGTCGGGGATTGTAATTCCAGTTAAATTAAGTAATGCTTGGGCAGGCTCCAGCCCCTTCCTTAACTTTATGGCTGATCTGCAGAAAGCTAGAGGAATTCCTGCTCCTATCAACACTTTTCTTGTTTCAGGAGACATCATGGACCCTCAGGAGGAATGGCCCTGATGGCAGGTAACAGCTGGGGCCCTTTCATTGCTTACTTTCACTTTTCCCTAGCTGTGTCCTGGCCGGCATGGATTTTCTGCTCTGCAGGTATGCTTCCTTTACCTCAGTGATAGCCTACCACCTCAAGGGTACTCCTCCTCCCTTTGCTGTGTCTACCTGGCTTTTCTCTATTTCCTTTTCCACTTCTGAACACTAATACTTTCCTACTTAACTATTCCTGGTGCTCAGCTAGGTCCAGTTTACCCCGATGGGATGCTTTGCTCTGAATCTACAAAATGGAGAGCTATTTGTATAAGGTGAGGAGGGTGCTTTGGCTTAAGAGGACATTGCTGGCATCTTAGTGAGACTTGGTGACCTTAATTTCCTCCATATCCTGATCTCTGATGGGGGATGCAGGGTGGGGAAGTCTGCACTCGATTGGGAGGAGGTTGCTCTGGGAACTTACTTTGAACCCTCCAGAATTGACTCAATGGCAATTAGTCTTTTTGTTGTTGTTTTTTGGTTGGAACCATTCAGGATTGCAGTGTGGATGGACAGCAGAAGTGTTTCAAAGATTTGGACTCCCTTCGTGGTCGGCAGGGTGCACTCCAGGTAAGAGATTGAGAGCCTTAATGGATCTTCTGGGCTTTGTGTCTCTTATCCTCAGTATTGTGGTGGGCACTAAAGAGAGAGAGAGGCAGGGATTTTCTTTACCTCAAAAAAGTGGGGAATGATTACAGTCTGCCCGGTGGTTCTCAAAGCTTGCTTTACATGAAATTACTGGGTCCTCTTTAAAAAAAAAAATACAAGGATGTCTGGCTCCCCATCCCCATCCTGGTTTAATTGGTATGGGGTATAACCTGGACATAGGGAGGGGTTAAAAACTACAGGGGATTCCAGTGTGCTGCAAAGATTAGGAGCAAGTGGCCTCTATGCAAGGACTTTGGAAAGTGTGCTTTCTTATAAAAATGTAAATTGTTAATCTAGGGAAGGGACACAAAATACATAGGCAGATGGCCAAATACATGTGCTGCCAGAGGCATTAGTGTGCCTGGCCCTGAGTGGCAGAGCTTGTGGCCTGGGATTTCTCCCATGAAGGTTAAATTATTGCTACTAGAAAAGCAAAGGAGCCCTGGTGGCACAGTGGTTTAAAGTTATAGCTGCTAACCAAAAGGTCAGTAGTCCGAATCTACCAGCTGCACTTTGGAAGCCCTATGGGGCAGTTCTACTCTGTCGTATAGGGTTGCTATGAGTAGGAACCGACTCAACAGCAATGGGTTTAGAAAAGCAAAAGGTATTTAGAGAAGTATTTGTGGAATAAGTAAATGGAAGTCTCGGGAGCCTTGAGGTTCAATGAGTGAGCGCTGGAGGCGAGACTTCAAATGGACTTCTGCTATCTTGAGGCTGGCCCAGGGAGCAGAAGGCCCACTCTCTGTGCCCTTGTCCAGACTTCCCAAAGGAGACTACAAAGTATGATGAGCACAAAATAAAAACACAGAAACATAAAAAACAAGCTGAAGAATTGTTCTGTGAGGAGAAACATTCATGACTTCCAAGACATTTAAAAATACTTTTCAAAACAGGTGTAGAATAATTATTTCTTTAATACTAGCACAGTGCTGGGAATTTTAGGGGATATAAAGAAGAAGGTGTCTGGTTCCTGGCTTTAGAGACCTCCCGATCTTGAGAATGACATGTACTTTTATCTCTAATTCAAGGAACACTATGATGATATTGATAGAACACAAAGTACTATGAGAATTTAGGGAAGAAGGGTGAATGAAATGAGAGAACCAGGAAGAGGAAGGAACTTGGCTTTGACCTCTGGAGGACAGGCAGGACTTCAACAAGTCCAGCTGGAGGGGGCAACTGATCTAAGCAGAGGGGGATCGAGAGAACCCTTCTCTTCCTCCAGGGCCACCCCACTTATCTGTTCACAATAAAAAAATTCTGACCGTATTGGGCAATCCGTGGAGGGTTTCTGATTCTAACTGGGCTTTAGGAAGAGGGCTTGGATGCTCAAGTGGGAAGCGAATTTGGCAGAGAGGATTTTGTCAAAGAAGTTATTTAGGGGGCTCATAGTAGTTCAGGAGAGAGATTATGGGGACTAGAATTAGAAAAATGGAAGCAGAGGAGTCAGGAACTATTGAAGATAGGACTTTGGGGCCTTCACACTACTTGGCAGGACTGTTGGATAGATTAGATGACAGTGCATGGCATGGAGACAACTGAAAGGAGCAGCTCTTGTATGAAAAGATTATCCCAACAGTAATGCTAATAACTGACAATGATAGTTTACGCACTGGATGCTGGGCCCTGAGCTAAGCATTTGGCATGTGTTCTCTAGGAGGCAAGATTTTATCCCCATCCCATAGATGAGGAGAGGCAGCAGCTCAGAAGTCAGCAACTTGCTAAGGTCATAATTTGCAAGCAGCAGAGGCAGGACTTGAATCCAGCTCTAGCATCAGACCTTGTGCATTCTCAACCACTCTATGAAATGGCCTCCAAGGGTGGTGAGCAACTACCTTATCACTCCCTGAAGGTTAAGAATCAATAGAACAGGCATAGAGAGGAGTTAAAATGCCCAGAATCACTTCCTGCCAATGAAGGCTGCTCAGGATCTGAAAGGAAATGGATGGTAAAGTGGCAAGGTAGGGCTTAGAGCAGTGGTTCTCCAAGTGTGGTTTCTGGACCAGCACGTCGGCATGGCCTGGGAACTTGGTACCTAGTTGCCATGAGTCAATTCTGACTCATGGTGACCCCATGTGTATCAGAGTAAAACTGTGCTCCATAGGGTTTTCAGTGTCTGATATTTTGGAAGTAGATTGCCAGGTATTTCTTCTGAGGCACCTTGGGGTGGACTTGAACCTAAAACTATTCAGTTAGCCGCTGAGTGTGTTAAATGTTTGCACTACCCAGAGACTCAGGGAACTTGTTCGAGATACAAATTCTGGGAGCCAACCCCAGACCGACTGAATCAGAAATAATAGTGGGTGGGCTCTGTAATCTGTTGTAATAAGTCCTCCAGATGATCTTGACGCCCACTAATGTCTGAGAATCTCTGTCTCAGAAAAGTCTGCTCTTCCTGCCTGGCTCCAGGTTCAGGTACAGATATGTCAGCAGAAGATTGCTGCCGTGCAGGCCCAGGAACAAGAGCTGGAAGAAAGGAACAAGGGGTTGTGCTCTGACCTGGACAAGGCTTGGCAAGAGGTAGAGTTCCAGGCCATGGCTTCGGGTGGCAGGGGAGGGTGGCATGCTTTCCATAACAGTTTCCTCCACTTGCCCAGTGTGTGAGTCCCCTCCCTGTGGCTCTGGGAGTGCTGCTTATTATGCTTTTCCTCTTCCATGGTTTCCTCGACCTTCCCACCCCCAACCAGGTGAAGCGATTGCAACAGCTGCTAATCAGCCAGAAGGCACAGTATGACTCTGAGTTGAAGAGAAAGGAGAAGGAGCTGGGGAAGCTCAAGGAGCGGGTGCAGGAGATGCAGGGGGAATGGCAGAACTGCCAGGGAAGTCAGTCTCTGAGTGGTGAAGAGAAGCTTTCACAGGAGAAAGTTCCTCACCATCCATGCCACCCACACACCCTCTCTTTCCTCCTTTCCTACCTAGAGATTGATATTCTCAACAACCTGAAGCAGTCCAATGGGAAGCAGACCACGTGGAAAATTGGCAAAGCTAACAGCAAGTAGGAAGGACTAGCTTTTGTGATAGGGAGCAGGGAGACCAGAATGTAAGGGAGAGGAGAAGTGAGCTGGAATGCTTTGATTAGTTTTGAGCTATTCTCTTACTCCCACCTGTCCTGTTCCGTTTTTTAGGAAAGAGGGAGAGTTGTTCCAAACAGTGGTGAGAAACCTCGAGAACCAAGTGGCAGCAGTTTCCAAGGAAAATGAAGAACTCAGGCAGTTGCTGACCAGACTAGACAGGGATGTGGTGGGACTCCTGGGTTGCCCTTGGGACAGTCCTACTGTGAGTTTTCATGCACAGAAAAAGGCAGACATAGACGTTGAATCAGGCTCCTGATGCTATAAATATCTTTTTCAACTGTACTATGAAGTGGGAGGTGGTGTTCTCTCAGCAGGAGCCAGATGGGTAACGTTCCAGTCTAGAAGGCTTCTGCTTTGGTCCAAAACTGCAGGCTTGATGAATTGTCTTCATTGAAGGCTGACCCAATTTTTCCTCCTCTTTCCCTGTGGATACCATCTATCTTCCCCTCTCCAGGAAACTATAGCTTTGGATTGTAGTGCCTTGTGGGAACACTGGAGTTGCCTCAAGAAGGAAACAGATGTACTGAAGAAACAAGGTAGAACCTCCCCTTCCACTTGGAGACCCAGATAGTCTCTGTGTGGGCAAGGGCTGGAGTTAGTACATGTATTTCATATAGCTCTGGGCTTGAGGCTTGAAACCCTGTTCATACCGACTCTGCATCATCATGCTGGCCTGTTATCAGGCCAGCCTGCAGAGGAGCCTCTAGGTAGAGAACCCACAATCAGCTTCACTGACCATGACAAGGAGCTGGTCCAGCTGCGACAGGAGATTCAGAGGAGTTGGGACTTTATCGCCTGGCAACAGCGCTGCTTCCAGGTGAGGGGCCCCGAGGGGCTTCTACGGGTCACCGCTACGAGGCAGGAACAGTGCTCAGCTGGCACCCTTCGTGCAGGAGCAGATTAGCTCTGGTGAGGAGTTGCCAGCCCACCTCCGAGGCTCATACTTTCTGGAGGAAGAGCAGAGGCTGAAGGAAGCTCAGGCCCTCTTTGCCCAGGAGCAGGCGCACTTTAAGGTGGAGAGACACCGCTTCACCGAAGCCGCCATTCGTCTGGGCCACGCGGTAAGCACAGCAAAGCTCACGGGAGGTGGTGGTGGTGGAGGGCCGAGTGTCTCTGGGGCACAGACGCTCCTCTACGGCTCTTTTGATGTCTCCTCAGCGCCAGCGCTTAGAGGGGGAGCGGGCCCTCTTTTTGAAGGAGCAGCTGCTGGAATTTTCTCTCTACAGTTCTTCCCAGGCAAATACCCTAAGTTCCTGTCTGGATTTACCAGGACTCCAAAGTAAGTTCCCCCTTCCCATCTTGAAAAATATCTCCAGACATTAGATATTTAATGCTTTGGCTTAGTCCTTTGCATTAAAACCCTCTTTTGATGTTTTTCTTGATCTGTCCATCTATCTCTAACAAACTCTAGATAGGGACCCTCTATCTTGGTGCCCTGTTTCCTGTTCCAACTCTGGCCTCAGCAAAAGTCCAGGCAGGTGCCCTTGTGTCCCAGAATGTTACCACACTGGAGGGGTCTACTCACTTCCTCATCATCCACGTGGAAGGTAAGGGTGGGGACAGTGATGTGAGGGGTTTGGGAACAGGCTTAGTGTGCCAGAGGAAGGCACCATCAGTAAAATTTCTTCCCCCTTCTTCCTCCAGAGTACACTGGGATTGCTGCAAACGGGAAGGAAATGATCCCAACTTTCCACCTGATTTGCTAGATGGCTTCCTGAACAGTTTCCTCTGACAAGTCCTTTCTTTATTCACCTCTGATACTTCAGAGATGATAGAGATGGGCATGTAAAAGAGTTAGCTTTTGTTTTTAGTGTTGTGGAAAGCCCTATTTTTAAAATTGTTCTGGGTCTCAATAAAGAAAACAAATCCCTTATTGGCATAGCTGTGGACATTAAGGGTTGGGTGTATTGATTTTCAAGGGAGAATGAGTCATGGAAGAAAAGAGTAGAGTGGCTGAGCGAGGAGAGAGAGAATTGAGAGAAAGGGTATGGAGAACTTCTCTTCTTCCCTTAAAAAATAAGTATTTTATGCCAGGCAAAGACTGAAATAATGGATAGAATTCATGTACTCTATGATTTTACTCTTTACTCCTTCTCCCTTACTTTGTTAACTTCCTTATCTTGAGGAGAGAATTGATGTTCCACAGCGGAAAGGTAGGTCTCCTTGTGGGAATGGGGAATGGGACAGAATGAAGAACCTAGAGAGTTGGATTAGGAACATGCATTGAAGAGTTTCCAATACCAGCTACAAATTGCCACACTTAAGGGGCAGGGGGTTGCAGACAGGAGTGAGCACCAGAAGAGGATTTTCAGTAGTCCAGATAATAGTCCAGAGACAACTCGGTTTGAATGGTCCCCTCCTTTACCCTTCCGGGGTAGTTCTGTGACAGTCCAAGTAGATGTCTCCTTAAACCAAAACCCAAACCCAGTGCGATAGAGTTGATTCTGACTCATAGCGACACAACAGGACAGAGTAGAACCGCCCCGTAGAGTTTCCAAGGAGCGCCTGGCGGATTCGAACTGCTGACCCTTTGGTTAGCAGTCATAGCACTTAACCACTATGCCACCAGGGTTTCCTTACTTCTTTTCAATTTGTTCCTTTCAGGTAGTTTCTTTCTTTTTCTGGTTCAAAGTCAATGTCTAAATCAGGCCCTTTTGTAATAGGAGCAGGCTTGTTGTCCTTTATTAACGAATCACCTCTCTCTCTTCACATTGGGGAGTTTTGCTGTGTTGACTGTGTTTTGGGCCTAATATTGTTTCTGATATTTATCCTTCCTTAGAGTTGGAAAAGGGGTAAGCCCCAGACTTTACTTCCTCACTTATGTGTAATATTCGTAAATAACACTAACGGTGTATGCTCAATGTCTGAATTACATAAAGAAGTAGTAATTGAGTTTTGGTGCTGCCTGAGGAAGAGGTGAGGAGATTGGGAAAAGCTGAATTTATGAAATGGCCTTGTAATATCATCTAGGTAATTATTCTTGTTAGTTGACTATTCCCAAGGGCAAAGAATACAGATTTTGGCATAGAGACAGGTCTCCCTACCAGCAAAGGAAAAAGGACTCAGGAGGAGTGAGGGACTATTTTATTCATGATAGCTTTTGCAGTCACTTTCCTTCACATTCCTGCCTTGTGCTCTTTTTTGATTTTTTTTTTTTTTTAGTTAGTGTCATGGACTGAATTGTAGCCCCCCAAAATATGTGTCTAGTTGGCTAGGCCATGATTTCTGGTATTGTGTGATTGTCCACCATTCTGTCATCTGACGTGATTATCCTATGTGTTGTAAATCCTACCTCTACGATGGTCATGAGGCAGGATTAAAGGCAGTTATGTTAATAAGTCAGGACTCAATCTACAAGATTATGTTGACTCTTAAGCCAATCTCTTTTGAGATATAAAAGAGAGAAGTGAGCAGAGAGACACGGGAACCTCATACTATCAAGAAATAAGACCCAGGAGAATAGAATGTCCTTTGGGCCTGGGGGTTCCTGCGCTGAGAAGCTCTTTGACCAGGGAGAATTGATAACAAGGAACTTCCCCCAGAGCTAACAGGGAGAGAAAGCCCTCCTGTGGACCTGGTACCCTGAATTCAGACTTCTAGCCTCCCAGATTGTGAGAGAATAAATTTCTTTTTGTTAAAGCCATCCACTTGTGGCATTTCTGTTATAGCAGGACTAGATGACTAAGGCAGTATATCCTGAGTTTTGTCTGAGTATAATACATTTTTTTTAAGATAATTTATCTTTTAGAAATTAAGAGTTAAACTTTACAATAAGTATTTAGAGTTAATATGTTTACATGGTGATGAACACTACATACTTGGTTGACTAGTCCTTTCTCCCTCTTCCCTACTCTTCAGACCATCTGTCCATGATAGAGCCTAAGAATGACAAATACTTTCCTGGCCTCACCTGCAATTAGAGATGGCCATGTGGCTTAGTTCTGATTAATTAGATATAGGGAGATATTGGTTGGGGAAACTCCTAGGAAAGAATTTCTTCTTTGATTAAAAAGGGAGATATAGATAGAAAGTTCTGTTCTTTACTCATCCCTCATGGTTACGTGAGACGTGATATCTCTCCTGGTAAAGCTTACAAGGTAGCAATTCTGAGGATGAAAGCCAACTGCTTAGGACAAGGAATGGAAGAAAGAAACATGTCCTGGTCTTTGAGGAAATTATTGCACCAGTCCACTGGACCAAATTGAGTAATGCATACCCCTTTACTTGTTAGGTCATGCTACAAAAACTTTCCCCGTTTTTCTTAAGTATTCTGTGGCTTACTCTCTCAACCCTCCATCCCTCAATTCTCTTTATTATTGAGTTTATTTAATGTCTGCAAGCCTTTCTTCTTCTCTGGTCCTTACTTTGTCTAACTGTCCTCCTAATTCTACGTCACAAAAGACCCAGAACAGGCTTGACATAGGCAGAACATTTTAAGGGGGCAGGGAAAAGGGAGAGGCAGGAAATATGTTCATTTTGAAAAATCCAGTGGCCAATTACACTTAAGAAAACTTGGGTTTTGTTTTGTGGTAGCCATGGAAGGACTTTAAACTTGAAAGTGACATGATCGGACTTGCATTTTAAAATATTTACCTTTTGTAGACTCAGAGCAAACAATTAGTTATGTAAATACGTTGTTGCTGTTAGTTGCCACTGAGTTGTCTCTGAGTCACGGTGACCTTATATATAACAAAATGAAACCATGCCCAGTCCTGCACTATCTTCATGACTGTTGCGTGTCTGGGTCCACTGTTGTGGGCATTATGTCAAGCCATCTCGTTGAGAGTTCTCCTTGTCTTTGCTGCCCCTCCACTTTGACAAACATAAACATAGTAGGTGCTCTTCATTGACTTATTAGATTTATGTGTATTCTGATTCTATGTTAATATAGAATATAAAACAAACAACAAAAACACCAATCCCACTGCTGTCAAGTTAATTCTGACTCATAGTAGCCCTCTAGGATAGAGTAGAATTGCCCTGTAGGGTTTCCAAGGCTGTAGATCTTTACGAAGCAGACTGCTAACATCTTCCTCCCACAGAGTGGCTGGTGTTTCTAACCGCTGACTTTTCAGTTAGCAGTTGAGCACTTTAACCTCTGTGCCAGTAACTTTGAACAACTTAGGTAATAAGTAGAAGCTCAGGACCAAGGCTAAAGCTCTCTGCAAAAATATGGTGTTGTGCTTTCTTTGATTCAGCTTCAAGCTTACTTTGAGCTGCTAAGCTTCCGAAGTAGAAAAAGGATTATAAGGGAAGAAGGAACTAGTTGCTCAGGAGGAGTATCTCCTAGCCTTAAATTGCATGGAAACTTTTTATTACTGACGCACCGAATATAGCAGATATCCTCCTCAACATATTACAGCAATTATGGTAGTGAATTTCAAAGGTGATTTCTTAGAGGTGTTTAAGAGATGTTGAAGAGCAAACAATAAAATGTAAACTGAATGTTAGAAGGACTTGAGTGAGTATACTTTGTCCTAGGGTCTAAGATGCAGGGATATGAATTAGATTCCCTGGCATATGATTATTTCGAGCATTCATTAGCCAGCCTTTCTTATTTCTCCTAGGTTGTTGATCAGAGCCACTGTGGTGCGTGATAAATATTATTTTGGTCTGTAAGAATTTTAAAACAGATGTTAGCTTTCATTCACTTTTGACATATAAAAATACTTCTCGGTGGGGCTGTTGGGGAGTCTAATTCTAAGCATTGTGGAGTCTGGGTGTGCTTACAGCATAACATGCATTTCTAGGCACTGGTTTGTTATATGGCATGATTTTATAATGACCGATTGAGTTTTGAGAAAGTTTTCCAAAGACAACGATTTAGTTTATATTGACCCTTTCTTTCCTACAGCAGATCAAAGCATCTTGATGCTCCTCCTGTTTCATAGTGGGGTGATTAGTAAGGCATAACGAAGACATCCTCTAAGTAATGGCAACCGAGCAGATTTGTCTATGTGTGGAATAAAGAAGACATGGAGGAAGCACCTGGCACATCCCCACTAAACCCACCACCATCTAGTTGATTCCAACTCCTGGTGATCCTTTAGGACAGAGTAGAACTGCCCCATATGGTTTCCAAGGCTGTAAATCTTTATGGAAGCAGACTGCCACATCTTCCTCCTGTGGAGCAGCTGGTGAGTTCAAACCACCGTTTTGGTTAGCAGTTGAGCACATAACTACTGTGCTGCCAGGGCTCCTCTACCTGGCACATAGCACACAATACATATTCATTTCCATTTCCTTCTCAATGTGAGACTACCTCCCAGGCATCATACAATGTTCATGTTGTAATTAAATCTGATTGTTAGGATGAACTTAAAGAAATAGACATTTAACACAATAGTGCAACCTCTTTTCTACTTTTCTTTCCCATTGGCTGTAGTTTTGTGATTCTACTAAGATCGAGGGAGAGGAAAAGAGAGTTTGTCATTTGGAAAGGCCTCACGGACCATGTGTGACGCTCAAGGGAAGGATAATTAGGTTAGAGAAGGAAAGAAATATTCAAGTAGAGAAAGAAAAGCAGAAGCTGAGGAACATGTCATGAGAGAACTCCCACGTGCAGAGGGAGCTCACCCATGGTGGCCAAAAGAAGATTCTCATCTGATCTAAATGAATGCAACCTATTTTCTTTTTAAAGGCTACATGCTACTGATCTATGTAGTGTAAAGGGGTAAGTAGAAAATTTAGCTTATGAATGATGGCAAAATTTGGAATGACTCAGAAAACAATGCCATGTTTCATACTTACTCATTAGGACTGATTTTTTTTTTTTTCTTTTTGCTATTTTCATATACCAAGTCTAGTTTTTATACCGTTTTACCTCTTCTCTATACTATAATGTTAAAAATGTTCATTTTCAATCTCTAGGTTAACATTCAGTATCAACTCATCAGAATTTTTCAGTTTTATACGTGGAGGAAATGTTCACAAGTGTAAAGAAGACATTAAAAAAATTTTTTTTTAAATAAGAAAATAAAATGTATAGTTGGTGGGGCCGTTTCTTTTGAAAAAAGGAATATTCTAAAAACAATTTTACTTGTACCTTAGAATTGCAAATGGAAATTATTGATATTTAAATCTGAGTAGTTTAGGGAAAAAAAAGCACTCAACATGAATTCTAGGTCATCAGCCATTTGACAGCAAAAGTATAATTTTCCTGAAAAATCACACTTATGGCAGGAATATTTGCATGCAAAGCATCTTATTTTTCTTTGAATGTCATGCTTTTCCCAGCAACCAGTAATTTCCTTTTGGTATTTTAAATCAGTATTTTTCTTTTTTCCACAGTCTGTTGATAGTGGTGGGAAACTTGAAATTATTTTTAGCCATAAAGATCCTGAAATTCGTGACTTTCTCAATGAGGACATCATCCGAACTGGGAATCAAAGTGTTGAATTCTAATCTAAACCAATATTTCATTATGTGACATCATGAAAAATTCAAAATGAAAATTATAAGGAAGTTGCAAGGGAAGGAAAACGCCTTAAAGTTTCATTACCCCAGAAAAATTCTAAGTAGAGAGGAGATTATGGATTAATGATGACTCCCTGTTGTGTTAAGCTTTAAACCGAAGAGAATGTGTTACTGTTTTTTTCTTCTTTAATTTCATTTGAAAAGTTTCTTCTTCTTATTTTTTTTAATCAAATATAAAACAAAAAATACTTTAAGAGTTTTTTTTTTTTTTAGTTCCCCAGATGATTCTAATTTCCTGCTCAGGTTGAGAAATCCTGCTCTAGTGTAGACTTTCTTCTTGATAGATGACCTTCTTTTTGGATCATTTAGCCCTGGGTTCCTGAAAGTAAAACATTTCTTTTTTTTTTTTAATAATTTTTATTGTGCTTTAAGTGAGAGTTTACAAATGAAGTCAGTCTCTCACATAAAAACTTATATACACCTTGCTACATACTCCCAGTTACTCTCCCCCTAATGAGACAGCTCGCTCTCTCCCTCCACTCTCTCTTTTCGTGTCCATTTCGCCAGCTTCTAACCCCCTCTACCCTCTCATCTACCCTCCAGGCAGGAGATACCAACATAGTCTCAAGTGTCCACCTGATCCAAGAAGCTCACTCCTCACCAGCATCCCTCTCCAACCCGTTGTCCAGTCCAATCCATGTCTGAAGAGTTGGCTTCGGGAATGGTTCCTGTCCTGGGCCAACAGAAGGTCTGGGGGCCATGACCACCGGGGTCCTTCTAGTCTCAGTCAGACCATTAAGTCTGGTCTTTTTATGAGAATATGGGGTCTGCATTCCACTGGCCTCCTGCTCCCTCAGGGGTTCTCTGTTGTGTTCCCTGTCAGGGCAGTCATTGGTTGTAGCCGGGCACCATCTGGTTCTTGTGGTCTCAGGATGAGGTAGCCTCTGATTCTGTGGCCCTTTCTGTCTCTTGGGCTCATAATTACCTTGTGTCCTTGGTGTTCTTCATTTTCCTTTGATCTGGGTGAGTTGAGACCAGTTGATACATCTTAGATGGCTGCTTGCTAACGTTTAAGACCCCAGATGCCACTCTTCAAAGTGAGACGCAGAATGTTTTCTTAATAGATTTTATTATGCCGATTAACTTAGATGTCCCCTGAAATCATGGACCCCAAACCCTTGCCCCTGCTACACTGGCCTTCAGAGAATTCAGTTTATTGAGGAAAATTCTTTGCTATTGGTTCAGTCCAATTATGCTGACCTCCCCTGTATTGTGTGCTGTGTTTCCCTTCACCTAAAGTAGTTCTTATCTACCATCTACTTAGTGAATACCCCTCTCCCACCCTCCCTCCCTCCCTCAAAAGAATGTTTTCTTCTCAGTTTAAACTATTTCTCAAGTTCTTATAATAGTGGTCTTATACAATATTCATTCTTTGGCAAATGACTAATTTCACTCAGCGTAATGCCTTCCAGGTTCCTCCATGTTATGAAATGTTTCACAGATTCCTCACTGTTCTTTATTGATGTGTAGTATTTCATTGTGTGAATATGGCATGATTTATTTATCCATTCATCCATTGATGGGCACCTTGGTTGCTTCCATCTTTTTGCTATTGTAAACAGTGCTGCAATGAACATGGGTGTGCATATATCTGTTCGTGTAAAGGCTCTTATTTCTCTAGGATATATTCCAAGGAGTGGGATTGCTGGATCATATGGTAGTTCTATTTCTAGCTTTTTTTTTTTTAAAAAAAAGAAGTGCCAAATCGATTTCCAAAGTGGTTATACCATTTGACATTCCCACCAGCAGTGTAGAAGTGTTCCAATCTCTCCACAGCCTCTCCAGCAATTATTATTTTGTGTTTTTTGGATTAATGCCAGCCTCGTTGGAGTGAGATGAAATCTCATTGTAGTTTTGATCTGCATTTCTCTAATGGCTAATGATCGTGAACATTTCCTCATGTATCTGTTAGCTACCTGAATGTCTTCTTTAGTGAAGTGTCTATTCATATCTTTTGCCCATTTTTTAATAGGGTTATTTGTCTTTCTGTAGTTGAGTTTTTGCAGTATCATATAGATTTTAGAGATCAGACGCTGATCGGAAATGTCATAGCCAAAAAGTTTTCCCCAGTCTGTAGGTACTCTTTCTACACTTTTGGTGAAGTCTTTGGATGAGCATAGGTGTTTGATTTTTAGGAGCTCCCAGTTACCTAGTTTTTCTTCTGTATTGTTAGTAATGTTTTTTATACTGTTTGTGCCATGTATTAGGGCTCCTAACATTGTCCCTATTTTTTCTTCCATGATCTTTATTGTTTTAGATTTTATATTTAGGTCTTTGATCCATTTTGAGCTCATTTTTGTGCATGGAAAAACATTTCTTAATTTCATAAAAAGCCAACATTAAACATGGGAAATATCTGTGTATTAAAAATTCTTGTATAAACAGGTGTTCTTAGCTACTCTATCCCTGATTGTCCTATTCTGCTCTAGCAGTTTTTTTGGTGAATTACTCTACCCCTTTTGTAAATCGTCCTCTAGTCTTCCTACTTCAATCCCTTTCTAACTCTCTTGAATCTGCAGCTTTTTCATTTTGACAACTATTATTTTTCTCTCCTCAAATTGAGACTTCCTCTCCTTTTTGCTTTTGGCCTTTACTTCCTTTCAACTTTGATCATCCTTACTCTATCCTTTACTCAACCCTACCCTATCACAACCTCACAGGCTGGTCCTGCCCCACTCCTTCGACAGTTTGAGATGCTGTTAATGAGATCACTAAGGCTTGACTGCAGCTTGGAGAGACTTCTGTTATTCTATCCATACTATCAAATCCCTGTCTAGATGGAAGACCCTGTGTGAATTTTACCTCCTGATGAAAAGTGGAGAAGGTACCTGTGGACCCCAAATCTCTGGTATGATAAAAATACCAGTTACCCTCTCCCAGTCAAATCAAAGCCAGGCTTTCTTTCAAGAGTGCTAGAGAAGGCACCTCTATTTTGTAAATTTAGCAAAGGTACACTGTGATGACATTAGAAATCCTCGATGGAGAGAAAATAATTGTTTTGAAAATGTCCTGTTGGTATTTAAAAAATTATAAAACATTTCTGGAATCTTTCTTCATGTAGGATGAATATGATGGCTTAACTGTTTGAAAACTGTATTACGTTTTTTCCCCTGAGTTTTGTGTAACCAAACCAGTTTGATGTGTTTTTATCTTGCCATGTCTAGGCCACACTGAGTCAGTTAAAACAAACTTTAAAGTTACCTAACTCCTTGTAAAAAGAACAAAAACAGTTTATAAGCACAGGAGTGGATTTTGCGGCTTAGCTATACCACCTGTGGGAAAGAGGTGAAGTTATTAATAAAGAACATCAGCAATGAATCCAGAATGTGGTTTAGATACGACAAAGCAGGACAGGAAGTTAGCATTAACAGGGATATATCAAAAATGAAGCAGGTGATCTTTCTTTCTTTTTTAGTTTTGTATGAACTGCATTTGAAGTATCATGTTTACTTCTACAGTGCAGATTCAGGAAGAACGACAGACATCCTCAGGAGATGAGGGGACACTAACCAGGAGGGAAGAAGCCCTGCTGGTACAATGGTTAGGCACTTGGCTGCTAACCAAAATGTTGGCGATTTGAACCCGCCAGCTATTCTGTGGGAGAAAGGTGTGTCAGACTGCATCTGTAAAGATTATAGCCTTGAAAACCCTATGGAGGCAGTTCTACTCTGTCCTATAGGGTCGCTATGAGCTGGAATTGAACTCGACAGCAACAGTTTTGGCTTTTGGGACCAAGAGGTGGAGGAGGTCTGTGTGAGGGACAGATAAGTGAACTGGGCTTTTTGGCCTGAAAAAGAGTGAGCTTACCAGGGGACTGTTTTCCAGTGGCACAGTGATTAAGAGCTTGATTGCTAACCAAAAGGCAACAGTTTGAATCCACCAGCCACTCCTTGGAAACCGTATGGGACACTTCTCCTCTGTCCTGTAGGGTCACTATTAGTCGGAATCGACTTGATGGCAACAGGTTTGGTTTTGGTTTTGGTCTGTGGAAGATGCATACAACCCGATCTTTAGATACTGACTGGGGAAAGGCTCAGTATACAGGAAGTAGTAAAAGAACATAGGAAAAAAAATGAAAGAAAATTTATCATATAAAAATGTTTATGTCCAATAGAACATTTATTTTTCATATTCTAGGATTTAGAATGCATTTCTGTGTGTTCCTTTCCTAGGGGATGGTATCTTGCACCTAATTTAGAATGTAAACAGATTGTTGGTTTATTTCTTCTCTATTGTTAGCTGCTGTCCAGCTCATGGCAACCCGATGTACAATGGGGCTGTCATGGATTGAATTGTGTCCCCCCAAAATATCTGTCAACTTGGCTAGGTCATGATTCCCAGTATTGTATGATTGTCTACCATTTTGTCATTTGATATGATTTTCCTATGTGTTGTAAATTCTATCACTATGATGTAATGATATTAGTGGCAGTTATATTAATGAAATCTACGATGTTAGATAATGTCTTAAGCCAGTCTCTTTTGAGATATAAAAGAGAGAAGTGAGCAGAGAGACAAGGGGGACCTCATACCACCAAGAAAGCAATGCTGGGAGCAGATTGTGTCCCTTGGACCTGAGATTCCTGCCCTGAGATGCTTTGAGACTAAGAGAAGACTGATGCATCACAAGGATCTTCTTCCAGAGCTGACAGAGAAAGCCTCCTGAAGCCGGCACCCTGAATTCAGACTTATAGCCTATTGGACTGTGAGAGAATAAACTTCTCTTTGTTAAAGCCATCCACTTGTGGTACTTCTGTTACAGCAGCACTAGATGACTAAGACCAAGGCCATACCCTGTGTCGTGATCCATAGGGATTTCATTGGCTAATTTACAGAAACAGTTCACTAGGCCCTTCTTGCTAGCCTGTTTAGCCTGGAAGCTCCACTGAAACCTGTTCTATGTCACAGCAACATGTAAGCCTCCACTGCCAGGTGATGGTGGCTGCGCTTGAGGAACACTGGGAGAGAATCGAACCCAGGTCTCCTGTGCTGAAGGTATGAATTCTACCACTGAACCATCACTGTCTTCTATTTTTTTCTCTAGAAGTTATGTAATCTTAGGCTATTTAACTTTTCTGGGACTCAGTTTTTTTCATCTTACCACATAGTAAGCCTTACATAAATCTAGCAAACTTTTCAAAATAATGTGTTAAATCCTTAAGGTGATTTACCTATTTTAGGAAAAAAGAATGATTTTACCTGTCTTGGAATAAGCTGTTATTCTGGGAAGGTGGATGAATGACTAGATTAATTTTCTAATATCACAGTCTTGTCTGTACACTAACTTCAATGGATTACTTCTATCCATCTAAATTCACATCAGAGAAGATAGGTGGATATCATGTATCATTATTCAGGGTAATTAGGAACAGAGGCACAGTCATTCCCATTGAAGAACAAAAGTGAATTTAAGATTGCCATCTACTCTTGTGAGTTTATTCGTTTCCTATCCAAAGTGAACTATTTGGGAAAAACTTAAAAATGGGATCTCAAAAATTATTTGAACTATTGGTTTCTTTCGTAATCAATTTTAAACACCACAAATATAGAGTAAATATTAAAAACATTTTGTCATTAGGGAAACTGGAAATAGTAGGTGTGAACAACACCCAAACTGGTATAAAAAAAACATTTAAATGTGTAATAGTAAAAAGAAGAAATCTCTTACTAGGCCCTGCAATTTTAAAAGCATTAAAAATTGAGAAAAACAAAATCGGCAATGTGCACATAGATTTTTTTTCTTCTTATTAAAAGTGATGTTTCAGTCTAGATACCCTGTATGACCTTCCCAACTGAAGCAATTAAAATGCTCAATAAAATGTTTTAAAGAATAAATGTGTGGAAAGTTCTGAAAAGAATAAAGAAAAATATAGGAATTTCTAATCAGATAAAACTAATATATGCCCTTTATTTCATGTATAATTTCTATGAGAAAATGCTCTAGAAAATTGGGTTGCTCTTTATCATTTCCTTTTATGTAGGATGAAGAGGTTTGGCTTGAAGTTTTTTATATGTCAAGAATTTTTCATATTTAATGTCTTAATCTGGTAAAAATATTAATGCCATGGTTCCAGAGATTCATATTTAATTGCCCTAGGATGTGGCCAAACCAAATCAAACCCATTACTGTCTAGTCAATTCCGACTCATAGCGACCCTACAGGACAGAGTAGAACTGCTCCACAGGGTTTCCAAGGAGTGCCTGGTGGATTCGAACTGCAGACCTTTATGGTTAGCAGCCATAGCTCTTAACCACTACACCACCAGGGTTTCCTAGGATGTGGCCCAGACGTTAGTTATTTTTGAAGTTCTCCAGTGATTTTAATGTCCTGCCAAGGCTGAGCCATCTGCTCTAGAGTACATTTTTTTTTTTTTTCTTTATACATGACCACCTTTTCGGCTCACTTGGCCTGATTCCTGAAGAGAACTGAACTGCTCTTTTTTCTTTTCACTTTTTATCTTGGAATGCGTATCCATTTCATGGTTTTATTTGTCACCTTTTGGCTGATGATTCTCAAATCAATATAGCCAGTTCTGTCCTCTCATCTCAGCTCTTGAACTGTTATCACTAAATGCCTTTTGAACATTTTTATTTGAATATCTTGTGATCATTTCAAACTCCATATGGAATATGCCAGTGACATTAGCAGTCACTCACGTTTGAAATGCTGCAGTCATCTTTGATCTTGTCTCCTCCTCTGGCTTTCTTTTTCTGTGTCTACAGGCTCTTGTCTACTTTCCCTACCGTAACAGAACTCTTCATCCTTCCTCCCTATCTTGAGTCTGTTTAGTCCAGGCTCTCACTCTTCTGGCATAACCGTTACTTGTAACTGATTTCTGATCTTCTCAAATCTGGTGCTCTAACCTCAACTTTATCCTGTTTTAACCTGAAAGATGAGTTTCTTCTAAATATTGCTTTCATTTCATCACCTATCTTTCAAAAACCTTCCTGGTTTTTGCCCTATCAAAAGTCTGCATGGACTGGCCCAAGTGTTTCCATCTAACATTGTTCAATAGCCCTTACTCTTTTTGTTTGGCAAGTTGATCACTCATGTTGCAAAGCATACTTTAATTTGATTAATTCACTGTTTCTTACTGATGACACTGGAAATTATTTTTGGTGGCATATGAGTGAACATCAATAATGTTCATATTATACATTTAAATTTAATGGGAACTAGGAAAACACAAAAAAAGCACATCAAATTCATGATTTGACAGATTTTTATTGCCTAGGCTAGAGCTAAGTATAACAGTTTATAAATTTTAATTTAATGACAATATTAAGTAAATAAGCAATATGGATACCCTGTGATATAGTACAGACAGTCCCTGACTCATGACGGGTTTCCATTCCAACAACTCTGTTGTAAGTTCATTCTGACATAAGATGAATACCTTTTTTTTTTTTTTAGTTTTCATTATTATTGCCTTTTATTATCAACCTCTTTATAAATCCAGTCTTTGTCTTTGGGGAGTTAGAAACATTACCTATAAACTTACAGATATATTTTAATACATAGAAATACAGAAATCATAAAAATTTACTCTGATGATGAAGAAGCTTTGGGCAACGTTGTCATTTTGTCAGTTGTACTAATAACTCACTGTGTGGAAGGTTCTGGATCATCTGAATTATTCCTGAGAACAGGGATGGTGTTTCTAGTCAGAAAATTAATGAACTGTCTGTACAGTCCTTGTCTTTTTTAAGTCATATATTTTGCAGCAACATCTCTAGGCTTCCCGAATCTGCCTATTGACTTTAGCAAAGCAATCAGTATTTGGGTCCATGTTTTCAAGCAACTGAAGCCCTTGATTTAGTTTAGAAAAAACTCCAGCTAATCCTTTCACTGTAAAATTTTTTCACAAATTCTTTCCTTCCTTTTCCTCATTATTCTTTCTTCCTCAGCATTATCTTTCCTTTTCAAAACCCAGTAAGTCCTGGTCTGTCAATTCCCCTTCCTTGTGATCTCTGAGCTGTTCCACGTTGGTGATAAGTTCTAAATTCAGTGTTCTTGCCATAAGGACGATATTTCCACCAATCTCTTCCATCATGTTTTCCTGATCAAATGCTTGTAGCGTGTTCGTATAACTCAGCAGTTTTTCCATATCCCCAGGGTATATTTCCTGTAATTTCCTCCCAGGTAGATGCAATGTTCTGATACATTAACAATCGTAAGTGTGGTTCGTTGTAACTCTAATATGTTGTAAGTTGAGGACTACCAGTACATGAATAGCTGAAGCCTGTAAAAACAGTGATTCATGTATTTTTTTTTACCTCCTGGAATGTGGTGGGGACAATTTTACACATCCTTTCAAGCTTAATTAAACTTCAAAATTCTCTGTAAAGTCAACAATGCCAAATCTGCTAAAGAGGTGTTAAAGGAAGAAAAAAGAAAACGAAAGCCATTGGTTTGACAAGAACACTGGTAATTTTATGTGTGAAGGCAAGGCTTTATTGAATGATGAAAGTGGAAGCTGAAGATGTGGCAGCTCCAGATATGCGCTACCCTTTTGAATGGTAAAGGGAAAAAGAACACTAGGATAAATACTAAAGGGGAGGAAGTGGGTGAGCACTCAAGTGGCTCATATCTGCTATCCACCCAAACAGCTCCCACCTCAAAGCTGGGAAATTGCAGACTGAGATGAAAACACTAGAATGGTAGCCCTACCACTCTTTGTGTCTTCTGATGCCTCTACTGCTTCCTTCTCTTCTACTAATACCCTGCCCTTGTCTGTACTCTTGGAACCCGGAAGCAGAGAGATGTTACTGTGAAATACATGAATTAAAAAAGACAAAGACTGTACAGACAAACCTCACTAATTTTCAGCTAGAAATGCCATCCTCATTCCCAGGGATAATCTAGATGATCCAGAACCTTCCACAAGCGGAAGGTTAGTCTCTGATGACCAGGGGTGCAATCGCAGACATGGGAGGCAAGAAAATGTGCTGTGGGCAGTTGCTTGTCTGGGCCCTGTCTTTATGCTTGAAAAACCGGTCCTAGAGTAGTTTGGGGATGAAGCCCAAGGTGATAATTAATGTTATTCATCCTCCTCTCACTCCGTATATACAAGGGTTTCCCATGATTAAATCATAGAGTGTTTATTTATTTATTTTTGCTCCTGTGCTTTTTCCCTCAGGGATCCCCTGCACTCCTGTGTTCCCCCATGAATGAGCCCAACTGTGTGTTAGTCTGGTAATCGCAGTGCCTCTGAGGCATCCTCCCCGCTCCCCCTGGAATTAAATCAGTCAACTGTGAAACAAGTTTTTTGCAACAATTTGCAGTGGTTTCTTTCAAAATTAGGCCACCAGTGCTTTCACTCTTTATCAAATAAGAAGAGGAAATTTAAGTGAAATTGAGGCATGTGTGTGTGTGTGTGAGAGAGAGACAGAGACAGAGCAGTTTAGAACAGGTTCTAGTTTCAGCTCTGCCTTTAATAAGTTGGGTGTTGGGCAATTCTGTTTCTCCATCAGTAACCTTAGAGTTTCACAAAACATCTCTAGTTCTCTCCCAGCTCAGTAAAAATGAAGAATGTATTTCTCTTAAGTGTAATTAGAATCCTTCTTAGTTTTTCCTTCAAGCTTCTATAAATCCCCATCTTGCTGGCAGTTAAGTGTTTCAACTGATTCAAAAGTTTTCATTCAGGACATATGTGGTTAGGTTTAAACCAACTGTTTACTGCATTCTGGGTATTGAGGAAAAACAATCAGCTCCTGGTTTAAATAAGAAGTGGCCAGTGTTTTGAAGAGTTGGGACTAGAAGGAGGTAGAGCAATACCTTTAAGAGTGAGGTGGGCTGTTTGTTTATCAAAGCAGTGACCAAAAAAACTTAGTTAATGAAAAATAATAATTCATAGACTGGATTTGAGAAAATCTAAACACAACCAATTGGTCACTGAGGCTGAGATCTGGAGAAACCTGGTAGTCTCTCTTCTAATCAGAAAGATTTTATATTCATATTTTAACATTTGAACCTCCACTCCCTGCTGAATGCTTCTAGATTTATAGAATTCACAATGTTATAAGGCTGACTGTTCCATTTTCAGACAGTGCTGATATACTTTACGGGTGTATGGTACTTTCCAGAGAGCTGAAAACATGCTTATTGTATACTTTTTTTCTTTTATGATGGGAAAAGTTGTAACTCTATTTTCTTTCTCAGAGGAAGCTTAGCATTTAACTAAGGGATACTCCAGAAGGTCAATCTGCTTATTCATCTGACATTTTAGAGACATGCTAACTGTGAGATTTTAATATGACAATGCTCCCCATATTTTCAGTCTTGAAACAAGATCATTTATCATGACAAACCCTTGTTTTCCAGAACCTGTAAGTTGCCTGGACTCTAAGAACGATCATTCTTAGCAGTGTAGTGTTTCCCTCTGCCACGTCACTTAAGGGAACCACTTGAGCTCTTCTAGAGACGTGTACTACTTTTCAAGTGGACCTTTCCATTTTTGGACAGCTGAAATGATTAGTAATAATACTTTGCATTTATATAATCTTTTCAGCTGACAGATTACCCAGAACTTTTATACATCTTGTTTCATTTAGTGTAATTTGAAAGCTTGTTCCTATTTAAGGTGTAAGTCTGTTCCTCATTTACTTCAACCCTTAGGAGAAATGGAAACTTTATAGAACGTAGGTGAGGTGGGGAAAGTTTTTTGGCTGAATATTTCTCAATATTAATGATGTACAGTCTTTTTGCTAAGGTTGTTTTGATGAACATTTTCCTTGTAGATTCAAACAATAATGAGCACTAGCTTTTCTTTTGTATTGACCTGTCTTAGTTACCTAGTGCTGCTACAGAAATACCACAAGTGGGTGGCTTTAACAAACACTTATTTTCTCACAGTTTAGGAGGATAGAAATCTGAATTCAGGATGCAAGCTCTAGGGGAAGACTTTCTCTCTCTGTCGGCTCCGGAGGAAGATCTTTATCTCTGCTGAGCTTCTGCTCCTGGGTGATTTTCATGTGGCTTCATATATCTCTTCCCCTATCTCTGCTTGCCGAATCTGCTCCTTTTATCTCTTATAAGAAATTGACTCAAGACACATCCTACACTAATCCTCCCCTCTGGAGGAGGGTACTTATTTCTTGACTCCTTGGTAATCTTCATGTGGCTTGGCTTATGTCTTCACCTATCTCTGCTCTGCTCACTTGTTTAAACTCTTTTTTATCTCAAAAGAGATTGACTCAAGGTACACCCTTCACGAATACCACCTCATTGACATAAGATACAACCCATTCCCAAATGGATTATAATCACAGATATAAACCAAAAACCAAACCAAACCTGTTGCTGTCGAGTCAATTCCAACTCAGTGACCCTATAGGACCGAGTAGAACTGTCTTGTAGAGTTGGTTTCCAAGGGGCACCTGGTGGATTCAAACTGCCAACCTTTTGGTTAGCAGCTGTAGCTCTTAACCACTACACCACCAGGATTTCCAAAATCACAGGCATAGGGGCTAGGATTTACAACACATATTTTTGGGGGGCACAATTCAATCCATAATGCCCTTTGGCCCTCCCAAAATTTGTCTTTGCCACATGCAAAACACATTCACCCCATCACATCGTTCCAAAAGTCTTAAATGAACTCCATGCCCAAAATCTCATCTTTGAATCATCTAAATCAAATACGGGTGAGACATTAGGCATATTTCATCCTGGGGCATAATTTCTCTTCACTGGAAAAAAAAAAATTTTTTTTTTTTACGTGTGAAATCTAGAATACAAGTTATCCTCTTTCAAAATACAATGATGGAATAGGCACAAGGTATATATTTCCATTACAAATAGAGGAAATTGGAAGGAAAGGGTAACAGGCACCAAGCAACTCCAAAACCCAGCAGAACAATTTATATCAGCTCTCAAGACTTGAAAATAATCCTCTCTTCTCTGAGACCATCTAGGTAATGCCCCCAACCTCCAGACTCTGGGTGTTGGCTGCATCCTGAATTCTGGCTGGAAGCGCCTCAGCCCTGGGCTTTAGCTTCACCTTTCAGGCCCACTAGGCTGGCAACTCTGCTCCCTTGTCTGTGGGCAGTCTCATTCTCCTAGTCCATCTGAGTGGCAACCCTATCCCCTCAGCCCTAGCAGGCCCATCCTTCTGCCCCTTGGGTATAGCAGCCCCACTTCTCAGCTTTGGATGGCAACCTTTTTTCCCTGGCACACCTGAGTAGCAGCCCCACCCTCTGGAACAGAGTTGGCAAAGATCCAACTCATTGAAACCTAGGACACTGCAGCCCCACCTTTTGAAACCAAGAAGGCCCTGCTTCCCATGCTCCTCGCAATAGTTCTACTGATCTCTGAGATGCTCCAGGGATGACCATTTTCTTTCCTTGGAGGACAACAGATGTAGCTCCTTTGGCCTGTTTCCTGCTTGTAGATTTCCAAGAGGCAGACAGTTCTTGCCTTTTGTTCTTTCTCTGTCCCCTTCAGTTTAAACTGATGGGTTTTCTGCTGTGGTAGTTGGTTAGATCCATCAGTCACAGACTTAATTTCTTTAACAAAAGATTGTGTAGCCTCATCTTTGGTGAAAATTCTAGGACATGTGTCCTTGGTTTGTACATCAGAATTTTGCAAATCTTTAAGCCATGTTTTCATTTTGCACAGTTCAATTTTAAGTTCATCTCTTTCCTCTCACATTTTCCTATAAGCAGCAAGGAGAAACCATGTGGCCCCTTTAAGCTCTTGTTTAAATATCTCATCAGTCAGATAGATATCCAAGTCCAACACTTATAAGTTCTACCTTCCACCAAACATTTGAACATAATTCAGACAAGTTCTTTGCTACTGCATAAAAAGCATCGCCCTTCCTCCATTGCCCAATCAAATGTTCATAATTTCCTTTTAAAGCCTCACTGGAAGCACATTTAATGTCCACATTTCTAGCAAGATTTTGTTGCTTGTTCCATATGTATTTACTAAGATGATAGAGACTTTAGCTTTCCTCACTTTTTTCTGAGTTCTCACCAGAATTGCTTTTGATGTCCATAATTCTACCAACAGTCTCTTCAAAGCAATCTAGGCTTTAACTATTAGGCACCTTAAAACTCTTCCAGCTTCTACCCATTA
Organism: Elephas maximus indicus; assembly: GCF_024166365.1. Lineage (NCBI taxonomy): Eukaryota > Metazoa > Chordata > Mammalia > Proboscidea > Elephantidae > Elephas > Elephas maximus. Next base: position 46,858,809 of record NC_064823.1, read on the forward strand.
CCCAACTCCAAAACTGCTTCCACATTTTAGGTATTTGTTAGAGCAGTACCCCACTCCTGGTACCAAATTCTATCTTAGTTATCTAGTCCTTGCCATAACAGAAATACCACAAATAAGTGGCCTTAACAAATAGAAATTAATTTTCTCACAGTTGAGGAGGCTAGAAGTCTGAATTCATGGTACCAGCTGTAGGAGAAGGTTTTCTCTCTGTGTTGGCTCGAGATGAAGGTCCTTGTGTCTTTGAGTTGCTCCTGGGAGATCTTCGTGTGGATTGGCATGTGTCTTAAGCCATCTCTGCCCTGCTTGCTTGTTTAATCTCTTTTATATCTCAAAAGAGATTGACTCAAGATGTAGCCTACACTAATCCTGCCTCATTATCCTAACAGAAATCCCATTCCCAAATGGGACTATAACTGCAGGAAAAGCAGTTAGGATTTACAACACATATTTTGGGGGGACACATTTCAATCCATAACAACCCACTTCCAAAGCTAGAAAACCAAGAGTTGGGCTGATGCAGCACTATTTTTGTCCCCATTCATAAAAAATACCAGCAAACGAATGGTATCTTAGTTATCTAGGGCTGCTATAACGGAAATATCACAGGTGGGTGGCTTTAACAAACATATTTATTTTCTCACAGTTTAGTAGGCCAGAAGTCTGAATTCAGGGTGTCAGCTCTAGGGGAAGGCGTTTTCTCTTGGTCAGCTCTGGGGGAAGATCCTTATTCTTTGGCTCCTTCGTGATCTTCATGTGGCTAGGCATGTGTCTTCCCCTGTCTTTGCTCTGCTGGCTTGTTTAATCTCTTTTCTATCTCAAAAGAGATTGACTCAAGATAAACCCTATACTAAGCCTGTCTCATTCACGTAACAAAGACAACCCATTCCCAAATGATATAACTGCAGGCATAGAGGCTAGGATTTACAACATATATTTTTTTGGGAACACAACTCAGTCCTTAACAGGAGGCAAGAATATTTTTGACCAACAGCAATGACCTGACATCTTACCAACACTAGGCCCATCTGTGGATAGAGATTTACAAAGTAAATCCTTGGTAGATAAAACTGTTGTTTCTGTTTTACAGATTGAAAAGTTGACTTTTGATTTACCTGTTAATTCCAAGGTGGGTAAAACACACAAAAGAATTTCATATTACATACTCTTAAATGAACTTTTTGTGCCCTTTAGAAAAATGCATTCTGGAGGTTTAATGATTGGAAAAATACAGGCCATGTTTTTTTCCTTCTGATTTGGAAAAATACCATTCATTTTTAACTAGAGGTCTCTGTACATAGACAAGATGTATCCTTGTTTTTTTTTTTTTTTCACTTTCTTCATTCTTGTGGGTAGGGTGTGACTTTGCAGAAGGGGGTTCGTTATTAGGTGTAGTTCAGAAAATGCATATGCAATACTCAAATTGATGAAATCATGTGATTCCACTGGGCCCAGTTCTAACCCTGGCATGGCTCAAGTTTATGAAACATGGCTGTGACTTTCCCAGTTAAGAAAGATTCAACCACCTGTTGGTGCTGCTTTCCAATCAGGTTTCTATCCCCTTAGTTTTTTTGTAGGTAGATTTTACCTTTCAATTTGTAGGTATGGATGCTCCATGATCAGAATTAAAGGCATGCTTATTACTAATTTTATATGATCTTTCACTTTGTCACAGAAGATTAGAATAGTCTAACATAATATTATTGGACCATGCTGGATTTTTCTAAGAACTGAAAGGGCTCGAAAATTGATATGATATTTTTACTGTTTTGTTCTCATTTATTTAATCTTTAAACACTTGGAATTTTCTAAGCAATTGGAGTGCTGTTTTTATTCACCTGGGCCTCTTGAATGAGATCTGATAGTTGATGCTACGGAGGTGACTCATGGTGGACCTCTAGGATAATCTTAGGGTGGGGACTGGCCATGCCGGAAGGACCAACTATATGATAAGAGGATAGTCAGCTGGTGGACCTTCTAGGAGAGACATTTTTAAAAAAATCATGTTGAGATTCAAATCACTTGGCTTGTACATATTTGTGTACTAAAGTTTTTTTGAGTGAGTTATACTAGTTATCAACTCTGAGGTAGGTGGCATTAAATCCATTTCCTAGCTCTGAAGACTGATGATTAGTTAGGTTAAGTAACCTGCTCAATATCACTAGTAAGCAGTGAAACTGTTCTCAAGGGATAGAGGTATATATTAGGAAAAAACAGAAAGGGAAAGAATATGTGCTGGGGTGGGCAGGAGCTAATATGAAGAGCAGTGAGAAGAACTGAGAATGCCCAATCTGCATAATATTGAATGGGAACATGTTACTTATCTTCAAGTGACTGAATACCAAGACAAGGCATATAGCTATTTTTGTACATTTCCAAAAGGAAGAAGAATGGGGAGGCATATTTTTATTCAAATAGGGTGATACAGAGAAAATATGCTTCTGGAAAGCAGAATTCCACCCCTGTCCATATCCCACTCATAAGAGGCCCACACATCTATGTTACCTAAAGAAGAATAATTTAACAATTAGAATTGTGATAAGATGATCAAAACCATGCCAAACACTTCCTCCCTAGAAATGTTCAAATAAACTTTGGACAGGTTGTCGATGATGTTATAGAAAAGATTGAAATTAGAAGAGGTTTAGACCAATTGACTCTAAGTTCTATGAAAGTAAAAATGAATAGATGTTTTGGATAATCATCAAGTGAAATGGATTTTTTATTTATGAATACGTTGTTGCTGTTAGGTGGCATTGAGTCAGTTCTGACTCATAACAACCCTATGTACAACAGAACGAAACACTACCTGATCCTGCACCATCCTCACAATCATTGCTATTTTGAGTTCATTGTTGCAGCCACTGTGTCAATCCATCTCGTCAAGGGTCTTCCTCTTTTTTGCTGACCTTCTGCTTTACCAAGCATAATGCCCTTCTGCAGGCACTGATCCCTGCTGATAACACATCCAAAGTAAGTGAGATGAAGTCTCACCATCCTTGCTTCCAAGGAACACTCTGGCTGTATTTCTTTCAAGACGGACTTGCTTATTCTTCTGGCAGTCCATGGTATATTCAATATTCTTCACCAACACCATAATCAAAGGCATCAGTTCTTCGGTTTTCCCTATTCGTTGTCCAACTTTCAAATGCATATGAGGTGATTGAAAATATCATGGCTTGGGTTAGGTGCACCTTAGTCCTCAAAGTGATATCTTTGCTTTTTAACACTTTGAAGAGACCTTTTGCAGCAGATTTGCCCAATGCAATATATTGTTTGGTTTACTGACTGCTGCTTCCATGGGCGTTGATTGTGGATCTAAGCAAAATCCAGTCCTTGATGACATCAGTCTTTTCTCCATTTATCATGATGTTGCTCATTCGTCCAGTTGTGAGGATTTTTGTTTTCATTACGTTGAGGTGTAATCCATACTGAAGGCTGTGGTCTTTGATCTTCATCAACAAGTGCTTCAATCCTCTTCACTTTTAGCAAGCAAGATTGAGTCATCTGCATATTGCATGCTGTTAATGAGTCTTCCACCAATCCTGATGCCACATTCTTCTTCGTATACTCCAGCTTCTTGGATTATTTGCTCAGCATACAGATTGAATAAGTATGGTGAAAGGATACAACCCTGATGCACACCTTTCTTGATTTTAAACCGTGCAGCATCCCCTCGTTCTGTTTGAACGATTGCCTCTTGGTCTATGTACAGGTTCCTCATGAGCACAATTAAGTGTTCTGGAATTCCCATTCTTTGCAATGTTACCCATAATTTTTCATGATCTACACAGTCGAATGCCTTTGCGTAGTCAGTAAAAAGGTAAACATCTTTTTGATATTCTCTGCTTTCAGCCAACATCCATCTGACATCAGCAATGATATCCCTCGTTCCTCTTCTGAGTCTGGCTAGAATTTCTGGCAGTTCCCTGTTGTTGTGATGCTGCAACCACTTTTGAATGATCTTCAGCAAAATTTTACTTGCCTGTGATATTAATGATATTGTTCAATGATTTCCTTATTCTGTTGGATCACCTTTCTTTGTTATGAGCACAAATGTGGATCTCTTCCAGTTGGTTGACCAGGTAGTAGTCTTCCAAATTTCTTGGCATAGATAAGTGAGCATTTCTAACACTGTATTGGTTTGTTGAAACATCTCAGTTGGTATCCCATCAATTTCTGTAACCTTGTTTTTCTCCAATGCCTTCAGTGCAGCTTGGACTTCTTTCTTCAATACCATTGGTTCTTGATCATATGCTACCTCCTGAAATGGTTGAACTTCCACTAATTCTTTTTGGTACAGTGACTCTGTGTATTCTTTCCATCTGCTTTTGATGCTTCCTGTGTCATTCAAAATTTTGCCCACAGAATTCTTCAAAATTGCAACTTGAGGCTTGAATTTTTTCTTCAGTTCTTTCAGCTTGAGAAATGCCAAGCATGTTCTTCTCTTTTGGTTTTCTAACTCCAGGTCTTTGCATTATCTTCTTGAGCCACCCTTTGAAATATTCTGTTCCTCTCTTTTACTTCATCATGTCTTCCATTCTCTTTAGCTACTCCACATTCAAAAGCAAGTTTCAGAGTCTCTTCTGACATCCATTGTCATCTTTTCTTTCTTCCCTGTCTTTATAGTGACATTTTGCTTTCTTCCTGTATGATGTCCTTGATGTTTTGCCACAACTCGTCTGGTCTTCAGTCATTATCGTTCAAATCCATTCTTGAGATCGTCTCCAGATTCAGGTGGAATATACTCAAGGTGAAAACCCTGGTGGTGAGTGGTTAAGAGCTGTGGCTGCCAACCAAAAGGTCAGTAGTTTGAATCCACTGGGCATTCCCTGGAAGCCATAAGGGGCAGTTCTACTCTGTCCTACAGGGTTTACTATGAGTCAGAATCGACTTCATGGCAGTGGGTTTTTTTTTTTTTTTTTTTTGGTTTTATACTCAATGTCATAGTTTGGCTCTTGTGGACTTGTTTTAATTTTCTTCAGCTTCAACTTGAACTTGCATATGAGCAATTGGGAAACCCTGGTGGCGTAGTGGTTAAGAGCTAGGGCTGCTAACCAAGAGGTTGGCAGTTCAAATCCACCAGGTGCTCCTTGGAAACTCTATGGGGCAGTTCTACTCTGTCTTATAGGGTTGCTGTAGGGTCGCTATGAGTCAGAATCAACTCGATGGCAGTGGTTTTTTTTTTTTTTTTTATGAGCAGTTGATGGTCTGTTCTTGCGCTCAGCCCTTGGCCTTGCTCTGAAGATGACATTGAGCTTTTCCATCAATGTAAATGTAATGATAAACCTATAAAAACATAATGTTCCATAAAATCTCACAGATCTAACTATGATTTTCTAGATAATATATATTTGCCCCAGTATGTGTAACTTTGTGAAGACAGATGAGCAGCTATTAGGCTGAGAAAACTAGTGGATATTTTTTGGGAAGCTGCAGTTAAATGGCAGTGTACACAATATGTAGCCAGTCAGGATAATTAAATATCTTTTTTTAGCCATCATCCCATTTAGTATTTCCTAAATTATCTGAAAGTTTAGGCTAAAGAAGTCTTCCCATTTTCCATTATTCAGACAACTGTATCTATCTAGATTGTTCTTTTAATGAGAATTTGGAAACAAAACGTAATTTTTTTTTCTTCTGTTAAGGGCTTTTAGAAGATAGTCATCATAGCACAACATGAGAACTGACATTCTTTCAAATGTTTTCATGTCCCAAGACATTTCATGAGAATGAGCCTTCTTAGTGTATCTTCTTTAAAGCAGGAAAAGATCAGTGATTAAATGCAAGCAGAGAAGAGGATATTAGAGTATTTGTATTCTTTCTGTAAACTCACATGACTATTTCACTGGATATCTGTAGAATGCACCAGCCACTTTTAGCACATTTGAGAGAGAACAAAAGAGTAAGGCTGATACTGGAGACACACATGAAACTTGACTGTTTACAGTTGCACATACCTACTTGATGGATAGCAGAACAGCAGACTTTATAAGGAAATGACAATCCAAACTGCATTTCTTTTGTTACTTTTATAACTGTTAACCAAGTATTTCTTTGGAAATTCTAAAACATTTTCTTCATTTTTGTCTTTTATACATTAGTTTCCGATTGGGCTTGGAAAAAGTCTACATAATGAAGAAGACAATTATTTGGATCGTCAGAAATTATCTTGACCAAAAATTAGATGTAAGTGTTAAACTCCGAATATACTGGTTGGGGCCAACAGCCTCAGGGAGATGCTTGAGGGAGTGCTGAAGAAGAAAGAGTGGATATACAGATCCTTTACTTTTCTGCTTTGAGAGATAAGCTTGAGTTTGCTAATTGAGAAGAGATGGCAGTGGGGTGGACATTTCTAGTAAGGAATGTGAATTGTGTCATTGATGGTAGGGAATGATACAGTCTGCTCCCTATGCCCTCTCCACCTTTATAAATTCTGTGACCTCTAACTTTGAACAATGAGCATTCATTAAAAGTAATGAGACTGAGCTTCTGAGTGAGTACTTGAAAACAATATCCTGCTTCTGGTAATCAATGAATGGGTATAGACACTAGACAACAGACATTTAGACATGTACTTCATAAGGCAAAGTGCTTGGCACTGTGGGTAAATATGATGAAAAACCGATAAGGTGCAACACCTCACCTCCAGGAGCATGGATAGTCTGAAAGGAGACTTTTACCAGAAAAAGTCATGCCTTAGTAAATCTACCAAGTTGGTAACAAAATAAAAGGTTTGATTGGGACTTTCTCTTGAAATATGAAACTCAAAATTGTAAAAATTTTAACTTTTATAAAAGTTAGATAGTAATCGTAAGTTTGTTAAATTCTTAGAAAAAGCGAAGAATAAGTGTTGATTTGTTAGTCCTCATTTTGTATTTAATTCTGTGATGCCACCATTTGATATATTTTCACATTTGACATTTGCAGCATGATGACAAAGATTTCTTACATTATTAATAAAAAAATATTTACAGGTTTTTTTGAAACTAAAGGTGGTATGTATTTCAATTAAGTGTGAATGCAAGAAAACAGTCATTTAAACATGAAAACCAGAACCAAAATTCATGTTAGTTCCAGATGCAATTGATCCTATTAACAAACTATGTTTTAGATGAGGACATATAGACTCTTGAATATTAGTCTTCAAGGCCTAAGCTTATAAAACATTAAATATTACGCCAACTCTTTTTCAGTGTTACACAAAAAGGACTCCCTTTAGGCAACTCTGTAAATCCTAATGTGTGGATGTTCATGTTCATTCCTAGAATTTGAATAAACATTATAAATAAGTATTTATACCCTGGCTGCTGTCTTAGGGCAGAGGACAAAGGAAGATGTGATTGTGACCTTTGAAGACTGTTAAAACAAACAAACAAAAAACTGTTGCTGTCAAGTCGATTCCAACTCATAGCCATCCCACAGGACAGAGTAGAACTGCCCCACTAGACTGTAATCTTTACAGAAGCAGACTGCCACATCTGTCTTCTGTGGAGTGGCTGGTGGGTTTAACTACTGACTGTCGGGTTTGCAGTTGAGCACTTAACCACTGTGCCACCAGGGCACCGAAAACCAATTACTGTCAAATTGATTCTGACTCATGGCAACCCCATGTGTGTCAGAGTAGAACTACGGTCCATGGGGTTTTCAATACCTGGTTTTTTGGAAGTAGATTGTCAGACCTTTCTTCTGAGGTGCCCCTGGGTGGACTTGAATGTGCAACCTTTCAGTTAGCAACCAAGCATGTTAACCATTTGCACTACACAGGAACTCCTTGAAGGCTATAAGTCTTTCAAAATTTCTATATTCCTCAAGTAGTATCCACCAACCATTATTTTTCTCTATTTGTGTATTGTGTCCACAAAAGATACCACTTAGCCGGAACACATGCTTGTTATTTTAGTCTCATCTAGTTGGCTAAAATATGTTGTTACTCTAAGAAGGTTCATCCCCCATTAAAGCATGCAACTTATTTCTTGACTGAGTATCAAGATGTTGATAATTCTTACTGCTTTTAAAGCTCATACATTGTTCTTATTAAACATTGATATTGATAACTACCATATCAATAAAATTGTGATGCTGTAAATAGTGGAAAATGTGCAATCAATGTTCATGGAAGCAACAATCAAGAAATCAAACATCATATTGCATTGGGCAAATCTTCTGCAAAAAACCTCTTTAAAGTTCCAAAATGCAAAGACGTCACTTTGATAACTAAGTTGCACCTGACTAAGCCATGGTCTTTTCAGTTACTTCATATGCATGTGTAAGCTGGCCAATGGAGAAAGAAGACAAATAATTGATGCATTTGAATTGTGGTATTGGCAATGAATATTAAATATACTATGGCCTACCAAAAGTATAAACAAATTCAGTCTTAGAAGAAATACAGCCAGAATGTTCCTTAGAAGTGAGGATGATGAGACTTCATCTTGCTTTCTTTGGACACATCATCAGAAAAGACCAATCACTAGAAAAGGACATCATATTCGTGAAGTAGAGGGTCAGCAAAAACAGGAGAAACCCTCAATGAGATGCATTGATATAATAGCTGTAAAAATATGCTCTAACATCACGCAGATGGTGCAGGACCAAGCAGTGTTATACATAGGGTTTCCATCAGTCAGAGGTGCCCTGACAACAACTAACAACAACAATCCTATATTGTGGATTTTGTAGAACATTATTATTAGAGAACTTTTGATACAGTATTTATTTATATACATCTTCATCTACATATGAAGTTAATTGGATACTGATGAATTTTATCTATGTACCCCTCCAACACACACATATAGACACATCTCAAAACAAACAACCCCCCGCCCCCACAGAACCAAATAAAAACAAAGCAAAAACAACAACTCATCATGCATGCAAATGCAAAATCCAGGTTTTCTTTTATTAGTCAGCTTGTTCTAAATCAAATAGGCAATATTCCTATTATACATTTTGATGACAAAATAGAACAGTTGAGGAAAACTCTTAATCACTGATAAGTATACAAACAGTTCCAAGTATTTGCATGTGATGGTTAACGTGTGTCAACTTGGCTAGACTATGATTCTCAGTGGTTTGGCAGACACTGGACAGGTCGTTCTCCCATAATGTAATATAATATAATCACCATCCATGATGTGATCTGAAGCAATCAGCCAATCAGTTAAAAGGGGAGTTTCATTGGGGATGTGGTCTGCCTCCAGAATATAAGTGGATGTTCTGGCAAGGTTTGTTCTCTCTTGACCCTGCACTCTTCTTGTTGTCTGACCTCCAGTTCCTGGGACTTAAGCCTGCACAAGTCTCCAACCTGTTGCCTAAATTGCGGGTGTTAGATTCACCAGCCCCCAATCCCATGAGCCAACAGATGTCTCCAGCCTGTTGCCTGACCTGTGGATTTGGGACTTGCTAGCTCCCACAATTGTGTGAGCCATTTCCTTGAAGTAAACCTCTTCATATTTATATACATTTATATATATCTCACTAGTTTTGCTCTTCTAGAGAACCCAGACTAAGCCAGTGCACATATATCTGCAGAACTGATTGATCCCAGGAGAGAGATTATTAAATGAAGAAAGTTTTAATGTAAATTATTATCTACTGAAAAGTTACTGTGTGCCAGGCACTGAATAAAACTGTACATAAATTAACTTATTTAATCATTAAAACTTTATAAGAAAATAATAGTACAGATGGTAAAATTGACATTTGGAAGGTGTATCATTTAGGTTAGATCAGAGAAGCAGAATCACTATGTGTGATATAGAATCATGGTCTTATAATAGGGATTAGACCTTACCCAATTATGGTAAGCAGTCTGCATAAGGTTGTTGCTTCTGTATCTGATGTTGGGCCTGAAGTCAGCAGTGCCAGCATTCAAGGAATGTAAAATGAATGTGAAGTGGGAGAGAATGTGGAAGAACTGGAACCCGTGTCTATCTGTCGCCACCTCTAACTCTGATGATGTGAGCAGCTTACATGAAAAGCTGACACTCTGTACTTCTGTTTTCAAATTTTAGGCAGATTTCTATCCTAGCCAAGCCTAACCTGGACAGTTCAGAGATGGGATTTCTGGGAAATGTAGTTTTAGCTTAGTTGATACAACACACAGCTACTGCAGTTCACTCTGTCAACTTGGCACCCATACACATCTGTATAATCATGCTGAACTTCCACACAAAGACAATAACGACACCAAGATTCCACCAACCATGATACATGTATCCCATGTACAACCAATAACATAGCCTCTCCCCAAAAGAGAATTCAAAATCCCTTTAGCCATTTTATGGTGATATTCTTTCTCCCATAGCTGAGTCACACTTCCCGTTTGATGACCTGTATTTTTAATGAATACTATCAATACATCTTAGATAGTGCAGGAATGGAGGAGGGGAAGAAAGGAAAATAATTGGTCAATACATACATAGATACATCTTTTATTGAAATAAGAAATACTTATGATCATTACAGTCTTTGTTTCTCTGGCTGTTCACATTGTTGTGTATGGTACAGTGAAACCTGTGGAAGCCAGAGCCTGTGTAAGACAGAAACATGTCAGAGAAGGAAAACTCAAATATTTCCCACTAAGACAGAGCAATAGAAAAGTGATAGGACTGTACCCTGTCAAAGACAGAAAACTTGCAAGACCCAGAAAAACAAGGCAGCCCTATTGAGTTCTGGCTCTTACAATTTTCTCTGCATTTATAACTTTTTCTTCAGCTACTTGTGGTTCTATGACTGGAGGGGTGGTATCACAAACCTTCGTTTCTGAGCAGCCTCAGCCATTAGCAGATCTGCTTGAATTGGGTTGTCATAGTTTTCCATTGACTTATTATGATATAGGACATGGGACTACTAAGAGTTGCCACAGGGGGTCACCTGCATTCCAGATATACCCATCTTTGTCATCATTGTATGGTAACAACACAACATTCCCTTCATAACTAAGAGCAATCAGTTAGCCAGTATAATAACCTCCTTCTTTACTTGTTGATTCAATGGCATGAATAGTACAAAGTTGGCAAGTGTTACTTTCAACTTCCTCTTTAATGGAATCATTTCTGCATTCCCTGGTAGAAGCATTTATTCCTCTAGAACTAAGACCTCTAGACTGCCAGAGCCCAAAGTTGTAGGTACTAAAAGCAAAGTTTATCTATGTGATTACTAGGGGTAATAAAGGAGCCACTCCCTTTCCTATTCCTTGATCCCTGGACTCATGAGTCATAGATATGGAAGAAACAGACCATATATTCATCACATCTTGGGGATATTACCCCAGTCTTTCAAGATGTTGCCACCCAGTTGGCATTTTCTATCAGGCCAGCTTTTCAGAGTGATGGAGAAAGTGGTAAGACCAGTGACTTCTATAAACATCACCACATTGCTTCGCTTTATTAGCTATAAAACGAGTTCTTTGATCAGAAGCAACACTGTGTGGAATAACATGATAGCGAATTCTATAAATCCACAAACTGTGATTTGAGCAGAAACATTGCTGGTGTTGTGTGAATTGAGATGGCACTTTTTTAAGCATCTCGATTTTTACCTCACCCTTTAGGGACTGGTGGGCCTTACATCTGGCTACAGTTCTGTAGACTGTAAGAGATAATAGGAGTAAGCCCTGAGGAGGATCAGCAGTCCTCAAGGAATGTACCTCAGGCAATGGGAGACTAATGTTCTCAGACATGGAGGAAATGCTTCTACTGGCACCAGGTTTTAGGGGTCGTTGGCTTCATCAGAATCTGCCCATATGTCTTCATCCCAGTTTTCAGAACTCTACCCTTTCCAAGTTACTGCTCAAAATTTAAAATTTGCGATTCTGTGAAGGTGTGAATTCAATTTGTTTTGTAATTTGGCCACTTGCAAGATTAACCTTTGAGTTTGTTTTTCAGAAATCTTGAGCCTGCATGGAAAGGAAATACAGATTTCTTTTAGAGCAGTTGTAGAATATGTATGGTCGGGAATTTAAAGCCCTCAGCTCATCATTTTCTTTCCTCATGTTTTCCATAACACTTAAGAGCAAATAACCAATCCCACTGTACTCCTTATATTCACTAAAATTTTCTACTACAGCAAACACCTGATTATCCAAAGCCCTGCCTTTTCTGAGTACTTGATTACAAGTGTCTACAGGTGATAATTTAATCATTTTTCCACAGCATGCCATGTACTCCCAGTGTCCCCTTTACCACAAGAAAAAGGGTGGCCAATACCTTTAAATCTAATCAGATCAGAGGACTAATTTGGCATAACTTAGAAGATATTCTGAGAACTTAACATTTTGCTTTCCTGGAACCACTTCTGGTATCAAAAATTATGTATCAGTGTTTAGCAAGATAAACAGAACCATTATGTACTCATAAAATTATGGGCAATATAAAATGAGGGATATATTATAGAGATTCGACTTACACAGCTGTGGGAGATGGTTAAGCAGTGTCTGCAAGGCTGTTGCTTCAACCTCTGGCTTTGGATCTGAAGTCAGCAGAGAAGGCAATCAAAAAGGAAAGGGGGAATTAACAAGGACAGACTTGAACCCTTGAAGATGCACTGGAAACCAGGAGGGACAATCTGGAATCAATATCTGTCTCTCACTACCTCTAACTTAAGGGATGCTGGTGATCTGCAGACACCCTTGCCTGTGTAGCTGCACATGCGCCTGGCTCAGATTTTTATGTTCTGAAGTAGGGGATCCGGTAGGAGCTAGATGAGCTGCAGACCTGGATGCTACCCTGCTCCAAATGGTGAAGTAGCAAATCAGTGACAATATTTATAATATTTATGAGCTGCAACAGCATCTGACCCTGTTCCAAACTTTAGAACATGAAAATGATCACTGCTTTAAATTCTGCATCCTAAAACTTGCATAAATTTCTTTTTTGACTAATCCTAATTTGGACCATACAAAGAGAAGAATTCTGGGAAATGTAGTTCCAGCTTGTCTAAGTTGGCATACTACACTACCCTAGAAAGGTTGAGCAATTTACCCAGGGTCACATATTTAAAAAGTGATACGTCTCAGATTTGGGACTAAGATCAGAGTCTGAGATATTATTACGGTAATCATAGTCCAAGGGTCTCATTGTCTTTTACTTTGTAGGTCAAGAATGTATTTAATAAGTAATTCATTCAGTAAGTATTTGAGAACTTTCTTAGTGTTGGACATTATGAATATAGCAAAGAACAAGACAGACACAGCCCCTCCCATTCCAGAGCTTATATTGAGCCTTTGGAGGAGCTAGCAAGTAGAAGAGGTAGCAAAGGAGAGAGTCAGCAGAAAAACAGGTCAGAAAAAGACAAGTTCAGAGGAGAAGAGACAGGATGCTCAGGAAAGCAGCTCTGAAGTAATGCCTTCATACAGATTGTACTGGGTACACAGTGGTAAACTCTCATCCTACTTCATAAAGAGCTTCCAGTCTAGGTGGGTGGCTCACATTTTAGAGGGGAAGAGGGAGCCTTAATGATTGGCCCCACCTGGAATTCATCCCTTGGGACTTGATCTGTGTTCTTTTGTGGTGGTCTTCTTGCTGGGAGTTATGAATTCTTCTAGTCTGTTCTCCTAAAGTCAGGGCTCTAAAGCCTGGGATCCACACACTGTGGCAATTGTTAGGCAGATCAGCGCTTTATTCACTCCAGCATTTTCGGTGAAAATAATCAACAAGAGTCCCTGCAGTACATTCTTCCCAAAGCATTACAACTGTGTTGGTCTCAATATTCACATTATTATTCGACCGCAACAGCAAATGCATGTATAATAAATGTGACACTTATTCAGTAATATATTAGCATTAGAAACGAACCTATTTTTAAAAGTTATGATGACCATGATGTAGCTTGACCACTTTTAAACATTTTTCTACTATTTTACTTATACACTAATGTAATTAGATATTTCCAATTTTAATTTCTGATGCTCTGGGATGTGTGGCAAATGCCCAGTGGAGTACAAAAGCAGTAATTTTTCCTTTATTATTGTTGTTATTTATTGTTGAGACATGCTTCATTAAACAATCCCTGTCTCATTACTGAAACAACGTAATGTGGTTTTGCACGACTAATGGTTTTCATCAACATTCATCATTGGATTGTTTTCCAACTAAGAAATGGGGTTGGTGTCCTAAATATGGTCTATGCTAGGATAAAGAATCTTATTATAAAAAAGATACACACTAAATTTTAGGATGAACTTAATTTAAATCAATAAATAAGATGGTCTCTGTAGAAAGTTAAGTGATAATTATAGTAGTGTACTATATATCCTTTTATTTAGGAGGTTAAATATCTACTCTTTTCTCTGAGTCTGGCCTATTGGAAACAAATAGCATTTTAGTTTTGGCTTGTGATGATTGGAAGGGGTATTTCTGTGTAGGAAAGAGCAAAAAGCTAAGACCAATGTATTTTAGCTGAGCTGTGCCGTCTTTATGGCCATTACTTGTCTCATCAGTAAAGTGAAAGGAGTGTTGTATTTGTTTTCTCTAATTTTGGTTCGAGTGCTGATGTTTTATGGCAATTATCTACTTACCATCACAAAACATCTCTTTTTGTATCTTAACAAAGGAATGGAGGCAGGTATAGAATCGGCTCATCAAAAAGCATTAGAAAGAAAGGTAGTATCATGTTGTTAGGTGCCGTCGAGTCCGTTCCAACTCATTGTTGACCCCATGTACAACAGAACAAAAACTGCCCAGTCATGCGCCATGTTCACAATTATTGTTATGCTTGAGCCTGTTGTTGCAGCCACTGTGTCAATCTATCTCATTGAGGGTCTTCCTCTTTTTCGCTGACCCACTACTCTACCAAGTATAATGTCCTTCTCCAGGGACTGGTCCCTCCTGATAATGTCTCCAAAGTATGTAAGACAAAACCTCATCATCCTTGCTTCTAATGGGTATTCTGGTTGTACTTCTTCCAAGATGGATTTGTTCATTCTTCTAGCAGTCCATGGTATATTCAATATTCTTTGCCAACACCATAATTTAAAGGCATCGATTCTTCTTCCATCTTCCTTATTCATTATCCAGCTTTCACATGCATATGAGGAGATGGAAAACACTGCGGCTTGGGTCAAGCGCGTCTTAGTCCTTAATGTGACGTCTTTGCTTTTTAACACTTTGAAGAGATCTTTTGTAGCAGATTTGCCCAATGCAATGTTTTGTTTGATTCCTGGACTGCTGCTTCCATGGGCATTGATTGTAGATCCAATTAAAATGAAATCCTTGACAACTTCAATATTTTCTCTGTGTATCATCATGTTGTTTATTGGTCCAGTTGTGAGGATTGTTTTCTTTATGCTGAGGTGTAATCCATACTGAAGGCTGTATTCTTTGATTTTCATTAGTAAGTCTTCAAGTCCTCTGCACTTTCAGCAAGCAAGGTTGTGTCATCTGTATAACACAGGTTGTTAATGAGTCTTCCTCCAATCCTGATGCCCTGTTTTTCTTCATATAGTCCAGTGTCTTGGATTATTTGCTCAGTTTACAGATTGAATAAGTATGGTGAAAGGGTACAACCCTGAAACACACCTTTCCTGACTTTAAACCACACAGTATCCCCTTTCTCTGTTCAAATGGCTGCATCTTGGTCTATGTACGGGTTCCTCACGAGCACAAGTAAGTGTTCTGGAATTCCCATTCTTCTCAATGTTATCCATAATTTGTTATGATCCACACAGTCAAATGCCTTCGTATAGTCAATAAAACACAGGTAAACATCTTTCTGGTATTCTCTGCTTTTAGCCATCATCCATCTGTATCATGGTAGTATCATGGTAGAAGCAACTGGAAATGGAGAAGCTTGGGCTCCAGTTTCAGCTCTGCCAACAACTAATTTGTCTGCTAGGGCAAGATATTTACTCAATGGTTCACAAAATTTCACTTCTAAGCTTCTGTGAGTTCAGCAATGAAGTAAAAGTCAGGTAGAATGAAAGCATATCCCTGCACCTGATGTTATTAGGAAGTGAGTATCGGACCTAGGTAAATAGGGAAATCTGAGTTTGGTGCTGTCTTAGTCATCTAGTACTGCCATAACAGAAATACCACAAATGGACAGCTTTAACAAAGAGAAATTAATTTTCTTGCTGCCTAGTAGGTTACAAGTCCAAATTCAGGGCGTCAGCTCCAGGGGAAGGCTTTCTCTCTCTGTTGGCTCTGGAGGAAAGCTTCCCCCTTTGGAGGAGCTTCTCAGGCACAGAGACCCCGTGTCCAGAGGATGTACTCTGCTTCTGGTGTTGCTTTCTTGGTATTACAAAGTTCCCAAATGTCTGCTTGCTTCCCTTCCCTTTTATCTCTTGAGAGAAAAAAGGTGGTGCAGGCCACAGCTCAGGCAAACTCCCTATACCTTGGATCAGGGAGGTGACCTGGGTGAGGGTGGTGTTACAATCCCACCCTAATCCTCTCAACATAAAATTACAATCACAAAATGGAGGACAACCATACAACACTGGGAATCATGGATACACATTTTTGGGGGGACATAATTCAATCCATGACAGATGCATTTGTTGTTGCTGGTTTTTTTTTTGTTTTGTTTTTTTTTGTTTTAGTACAAGGTAGATGTTTAAAGAAACGTTTTATGGCTTTTTAGATTATGTTTGAAAGGACTTTGTTGAATTTAAAAAGGGAATATTAATACTTCTACCCAGTAAGTCTTCTCTGAGTTTGGAACCAGTTGAGAAATAGACATAGACCAAGATCAAATGATCAGTGATTAAGGCTGGGTTTGAGTATGTAGCTTAGAGGTATCCTTAGTAGTAGGAAATTTGATTGTTCCCTTCCGTTTTCTCCTAAGTGTATACTTTGTGATGACCCAACAGAATTATGTGAAGAAGACATATTCAGGATTAGTACCTCACATATGCTGAATCCTGTTAGCGGAGACAGAGCAGGGAGGCCCTTTAAGAAGGACGTTTAAGCCCTGACCTGTGTGTGTTTACTATATCAGCTTAAGGCTTAGAGGGTAAGGCTAGTGGCAATGAAAGAAGTGGGGAAGCCAGTACTAACTACTGGGGCTGGTGGTCTGGAAGGTGGTGTGGGCCTGAATACAAACCCCTTGTAAACCCTTTTTGTTAGCCTGCCTTTCCTCTGGGCGGGGGGAGGGGAGTGGGACTTTTACTAGATCCTGAACTGCTGTCCATTGCAGAATGAAGGCATCCTCTCAGTAGATCTGAAAGAACAAGTGCTAAAAGGCTAAGCTATACTTGTGCAGTTCTTTACTTTAATAGCTCCAATCATCTGTGTTTCCTCCTTTTTTGGAAAGCACAGAGGGCTGTGTAGGAAAGCTGAAGAAAATGTTGCTCTGGAAGCCCCTTTATAGAAACATGAGACTAGAGGACTGGCAATTTTCCCTAATAGACTTATCTACCTACTTGTTGTCACAAATATTTACTAGAAGTATACTTTTTCTTATTAACACTAAAGCTGAATATACAGAAGGCAATACTGGTGTTTATAAATGATTGTCTATTAATTAGCCCGAAACCTTTTTTTTTCCACTTCTGGTCTTGATCCAGCACAAACATGTAAATTTTTGTCTAAAAATTCCATATAAGTATTCCAATCTTCTTTCAAAGGATCCTTGAGAAACTGAGTTAATATAAAGTCTACTCATGGGGCTCAAGGGGTTACTTAGATGTCTTGAGACCATATTGAGATCTGCTTTTATAGAGGAACTAGCCTAATGTACTAGCAATTACGTTTTTACCCTGTTTTCTTCTTCCCCAAAGCTCGACACTGTTTTTATATCAGATCATGTTAGATTAACTGATTTGGATGTTGCAGAAATCCTGGGAGCTTTGATGGTGGTGGTAGAAATACTGATGACTTGGTGTAGAGGTGACAAATATGATGTCGTCTAGAGAAAAAGAGCAGCTCTCATCCTCCCCTTTATCTGTCTCTGTGAATGTATCTCATGGACAATCTCCCTGACTCCCTCTTCCTTCCCCTATAAAAATCAGCAACAATGGGACTATATTTATGTCAAAGTTTGGCAAGAATACCGAGAGATGTTTGTGGCCAGGAGATCAGGAAAACAACACAGTAGAAGGGTATCTAGGATCTAAAAGCCAGTAATGAGAAACCTGAGTAAAATTTAAAATAAAGCTAGGATTTGTAATAGTAAAGCAGAGCAGACTGCCAATTCAAGTACCTAAATCTATGGCTATTGCTTTTCTGGAAAAGTAAAAATGCATAAGCAGCCTTGTAGCACGTCAATTGAATGCAAAGAAAAAATCCACAAATCCAGGCACAGCTTTAGGTGGGGGATGGGGACAAGGTATGTATGAGGAAGAAGACAAGGTCCTGCTGTTATTGGCCTCTGAAACCTGTGTGTCTGGCTTAGACTCCTGGTCCATCATGTTATCTTGAGCAAATTGCTTAAACTTTCTGTGCCTGGATTTTGTCATCTCTCAAATGAAATTTGAAAGTCCCCTTTTTTCTTCGCACAACCATTCCTTAGCCCTTGGAAACCACTAATCTCTATTTCTGTAATTTTGTTATATCAAGAATATTATGTAAATACAGTTCATAAACTTTTGGAACTGGCCTCTTTTCACTCAGCATCATGAAGTTTGATGATTTAATATATACATAGTTCACAGGCCCAAACTGGTCACATGTCCCCAGTCTAACTCTGTGGGAGACTAAGGCACGTAAAGGAGCTCTTAGAATACTTAGGGAGCCCAGCTGTCTCTACCACAACTAGACATGAACAAGTAAGGCCTTGTAGAGTGTGGAGGACAGCTTAGAAAGCCACTGGAGAGTCTTAAAAATAGTCCCTGGTGAGTAGCATGTTGGATTGGATGCAATAATTAAATTGAAACGATTTCTATATCTAGATAATTTTAAAGCCCCTAATTAATTTTATAAAATGTATAGATCATGATAAGAACAAAATATTATTTACAGTTTAAACTTTTTTTTTTTTTTTTTTGATATCCAGGAGGAAGAAAAATAGGATATAAAAGGAAATACACTGATAAGAGACGCTTTACTTTGGATGGTAGAAATCAACATGTCTGCCCTGAGGGTGATATGAACATTTAGGATGTCATGGGTATGACACTGTGAGGGACAAGTTTTGTCAAGTCTGCCACCATATCTGTGAACCTGAGGTAAAATGGTGGAGACATTGGACTTGGGTCTACAAAATCTGGGTGCAGATCAGTCTTTGCCATTTCCAAACTGTGTGGCTCTGAGCCATTCCCATCTGTAAGATGGGAACAATAATAGTTTTACAAGCTGGTTATAGGGTTTAAGTGGAATAACCTTCCTGAAAATATTGCCAGGGGCAGGTCATTCTTGCTATCATAGCTTCTGTTTCCAGTTGTAAGAACTGTCTCACAGACATCCTCTGATAAAGCCCTTAAGGAAGGGACATAATTCACTCCTGCCACTAATGACATCGTACCTCTTGGATTCTTTCATTGTGACACAGGTGAATAAGAGTGCAGGTTTTGCATTCTGTTGCCTTAACATCTCTACACCTTAGTTTTTTCATCATTAAAATGAAGATGACAATAGCATTAACCTCATGGGTGGTCGTAATAATTAAATGAAGTTACACACGTAGAACACTTAGCTCAGTACCTGACACATAATAATCACTCAATAAGTGGTTGCTATTATTAATCTCATTTCATGTACACATCGAAGAGTTTGATCTACATCTTTGGGATTCAGATACAAACTAATCTATGTCTCATTAACAGAATCAGAGAGAAAAAGCAGGAGACTAATGTTATTAAGCAATTTTTGGTCAAAAACCTACTATAAAAGGACAAATGAATCTGTTACACCTCTTGGCAAGACTCTATTGTATAGCTCAGGGTGTTTCTTTGAGAAAATATAATGCTCTAATAAAAACCTATTGACTTTTGTAATTCTCAAAAAACAAAACAAAACAAAACAAAAAACCCCACAAATTCCTAACATTTCTGAATTAACAATGAACTTTTTTGTTAGTACTTTCAATTTAAAGTAATGTTAGTGATAAAAAGAAAACTGTTGTTTTACTTCGATGAAAATTGATTTAAGAAAGAAATACTCTGGTGGCTATTCAGTGATATAGCTAACCAACCAACCAGTTGCCATCAAGTCGATTCTGACTTGCGGTGACCCTGTGTATTTCAGAGTTGAACTGTGCTCCATAAGGTTGTCAGTGGCTGTGCCCTTTTGGAAGTAGATCACCAGACCTTTCTTCCAAGGTGCCTGTGGTTGGTTTTGAACCACCAACCTTTTGGTTAGTAGATGACCGTTTAACGATTTGTGCACCCAGAGACTCCATAGACTTAACAGGTATCTATTGTTTACTAGGCATCAAACTAAATGTTTTAGGAAATATAACAGTTAATAATAACCAGTATTTACAAGGAGAAAAATGTATTTCAAAAACATAGACCAGCCTGGCACTTCGTAGGAACTCAGAAATACTTATTTCCTCCTTACTTTTTCCAGGAACTTTTAATTAATTGGTGTGGAGATGTAAGACATATGCCAAATAAAATTCAGTGTGGCAAAGGATTAAAAAAAGAAAAACATCATGTGAGTAGTACAGGCAGTGTTATAGGAATTCCACTGGTTGGTCAACAAAGAAAGCTTCTATGGGGAGATGGGATTTTAACGTTCATCTCTGCCCCAGAAGTTGGGAGATAATGCCCGGGAATTAACACAAGCTTGAAGCCAAATAGCTGGAAAAAACACGTTTCAGGACATTGCAGATCAAATCATATTTCTATAAAAAGAATCTGCTGGGTGTTCAGCTGACAGAACATCCACCATAAAAGGATAGTTTAATAGATTTGAATCATTATCTAAATAGAAAATCACAGAGCTAAGTTCATATGCATGGTTAATCATCTGTTATGAATCTGGTAAAGGAAAATGTAACAGAAACATCAAATGAGATGTTTTTCCCTCTTCTGATTTTTAAATTGCAGTGATGACTTTTGAGAGTCACTAAAAAAGAGTGGTTGCTTGAAGCCATCCCTCTAAGAGAGGTGTATGCTCTTACTGGAGGAACAAAATGGTGGTGGAGAGGAAGAACTCTGAAGTCAGTGAGTGCTCCCTACAAAGGTGCCAAATTCCTTGCTTTTGTAAATATTTAAATTATAGAAGAAAACATGCCCCAGTACAGAAGATTCATGTGTATATCTTTGTGTGTAGGGTGTGTGTGTGTGTGTGTGTGTGTGTATTTAAATCACCAGCTGTGTTTTTTCTTATTTTAAAGTATACCAATCACCCAATAATTTTGTGAGCTATTTTAAGTCAACTAGTCTTCTTTGAAAATATTGAAAAAATGATTTATGTTGCAGACTTATGAAAGTTTTAAGAAAATAAAGAGATTAATTAAGGGAGATGGCTACAGAGTAAATAAATAAATTGCTAATACAAAGAGAAATATTCCATTTACACTTACAACTAAATAGCATCTAATATCTAGAAGTAGTTTTAAGAAATACACAGGAACTGGATGAATATAACATGATCAAAAGATTTAAGAACATGACAAAAAATTTGAATAAATGGAAAGAGATACTTTAGAAAAAAGTAGGCTTAATTTTTTTTTTTTAATTAATTTTTATTAAGCTTCAAGTGAACATTTACCATTCCAATCAGTCTGTCACATGTAGGTTTACATACGTCTTACTCCCTTCTCCCTCTTGCTCTCCCCCTATTGAGTCAGCCCTTTCAGTCTCTCGTTTCGTGCCAATTTTGCCATCTTCCCTCTCTCTCTATCTTCCCATCCCCCCTCCAGTCAAGAGTTGCCAACACACTCTCAAGTGTCCACCTAATTTAATTAGCTCACTCTTCATGAGCATCTCTCTCCCCCCCGCTGACCAGTCCTTTTCATGCCTGATGAGTTGTCTTCGGAGATGGTTCCTGTCCTGTGCCATCAGAAGTTCTGGGGAGCATTGTCTCTGGGATTCCTCTAGTCGCAGTCATACCATTAGGTATGGTCTTTTTATGAGCATTTGGGGTCTGTATCCCATTGGTCTCCTGCTCCCTCAGGAGTTGTCTGTTGTACTCCCTAACAGGGCAGACATCGATTGTGGCCGGGCACCAACTAGTTCTTCTGGTCTCAGGATAATGTAGGTCTCTGGTTCATGTGGCCCTTTCTGTCTCTTGGGTTCTTAGTTGTCGTGTGACCTTGGTGTTCTTCCTTTGCCTTTGCTCCAGGTGGGTTGAGACCAACTGATGTATCTTAGATGGCCGCTTGTTGGCATTTAGGACCCCAGACGCCACATTTCAAAGTGGGATGCAGAATGTTTTCATAATAGAATTATTTTGCCAATTGACTTAGAAGTCCCCGCAAACCATGTTCCCCAGACCCCCGCCCCTGCTCCGCTGACCTTTGAAGCATTCATTTTATCCCGGAAACCTCTTTGTTTTTAGTCCAGTCCAATTAGGCTGACCTTCCTTGTATTGAGTGTTGTCTTTCCCTTCACCCAAAGCAGTTCTTATCTACTGATTGATCAATAAAAAACCCTCTCCCTCCCTCCCCCCTCCCTCCCTCCCCCCTTTGTAACCACAAAAGTATGTGTTCTTCTCCGTTTTTTCTATTTCTCAAGATCTTATACTAGTGGTCTTATACAATATTTGTCCTTTTGCCTCTGATTCATTTCGCTCAGCATAATGCCTTCCAGATTCCTCCATGTTATGAAATGTTTCAGAGATTTGTCACTGTTCTTTATCGATGCGTAGTATTCCATTATGTGAATATACCACAATTTATTTACCCATTCATCCTTTGACAGACATCTTGGTTGCTTCCAGCTTTTTGCTATTGTAAACAGAGCTACAATAAACATGGGTGTGCATATGTCTGTTTGTGTGAAGGCTCTTGTATCTCTAGGGTATATTCCGAGGAGTGGGATTTCTGGGTTGTATGGTAGTTCTATTTCTAACTGTTTAAGATAACGCCAGATGGATTTCCAAAGTGGTTGTACCATTTTACATTCCCACCAGCAGTGTATGAGAGTTCCAATCTCTCCGCAGCCTCTCCAACGTTTATTATTTTGTGTTTTTTGGATTAATGCCAGTCTAGTTGGTGTGAGATGGAATCTCATCGTAGTTTTAATTTGCATTTCTCTAATGGCTAATGATCGGGAGCATTTTCTCATGTATCTGTTGGCTGCCTGAATATCTTCTTTAGTGAAATGTGTGTTCATATCCTTTGCCCACTTCTTGATTGGGTTGCTTGTCTTTTTGTGGTTGAGTTTTGACAGAATCATGTAGATTTTAGAGATCAGGCGCTGGTCTGAGATGTCATAGCTGAATATTCTTTCCCAATCTGTAGGTGGTCTTTTTACTCTTTTGGTGAAGTCTTTAGATGAGCATAGGTGTTTGACTTTTAGGAGCTCCCAGTTATCGGGTTTCTCTTCATCATTTTTGGTAATGTTTTGTATTTTGTTTATGCCCTGTATTAGGGCTCCTAGGGTTGTCCCTATTTTTTATTCCATGATCTTTATCATTTTAGTCTTTATGTTTAGGTCTTTGATCCACTTGGAGTTAGCTTTTGTGCATGGTGTGAGGTATGGGTCCTGTTTCATTCTTTTGCAAATGGATATCCAGTTATGCCAGCACCATTTGTTAAAAAGACTATCGTTTCCCCAATTGACTGACACTGGTCCTTTGTCAAATATCAGCTGCTCATACATGGATGGATTTATATCTGGGTTCTCAATTCTGTTCCATTGGTCTATGTGCCTGTTGTTGTACCAGTACCAGGCTGTTTTGACTACCGTAGCTGTAGAATAGGTTCTGAAATCAGGTAGAGTGAGGCCTCCCACTTTCTTCTTCTTTTTCAGTAATGCTTTGCTTATCCGGGGGTTCTTTCCCTTCCATATGAAATTAGTGATTTGTTTCTCTATCCCCTTAAAATATGACATTGGTATTTGGATTGGAAGTGCATTATATGTATAGATGGCTTTTGGTAGAATAGACATTTTTACTATGTTAAGTCTTCCTATCCATGAGCAAGGTATGTTTTTCCACTTAAGTATGTCCTTTTGAATTTCTTGTAGCAGAGTTTTGTAGTTTTATTTGTATAGGTCTTTTACATCCTTGGTAAGATTTATTCGTAAGTATTTTATCTTCTTGGGGGCTACTGTGAATGGTATTGATTTGGTTATTTCCTCTTCGGTGTTCTTTTTGTTGATGTAGAGGAATCCAAGTGATTTTTGTATGTTTATTTTATAACCTGAGACTCTTCTAAACTCTTCTATTAGTTTCAGTTGTTTTCTGGAGGATTCCTTGGGGTTTTCCATGTATACGATCATGTCATCTGCAAACAGTGATAGCTTTACTTCCTCCTTGCCAATCTGGATACCCTTTATTTCTTTGTCTAGCCTAATTGCCCTGGCTAGGACTTCAAGTACAATGTTGAGTAAGAGTGGTGATAAAGGGCATCCTTGTCTGGTTCCCAGTCTCAAGGGAAATGCTTTCAGGTTCTCTCCATTTAGAGTGATATTGGCTGTTGGCTTTGCATAGATGCCCTTTATTATGTTGAGGAATTTCCTCCAATTCCTATTTTGGTAAGAGTTTTTATCATAAATGGGTGTTGAACTTTGTCAAATGCCTTTTCTGCATCTATTGATAAGATCATGTGGTTTTTATCTTTTGTTTTATTTATGTGATGGATTACATTAATGGTTTTTCTGATATTAAACCAGCCTTGCATACCTGGTATAAATCCCACTTGATCATGGTGAATTATTTTTTTGATGTGTTGTTGGATTCTATTGGCTAGAATTTTGTTGAGGATTTTTGCATCTATGTTCATGAGGGATATAGGTCTAAAATTTTCTTTTTTTGTAATGTCTTTACCTGGTTTTGGTATCAGGGAGATGGTAGCTTCATAGAATGAGTTGGGTAGTATTCCGTCTTTTACTATGCTTTGAAATACCTTCAGTAGTAGTGGTGTTAAGTCTTCTCTGAAGGTTTGGTAGAACTCTGCAGTGAAGCCGTCTGGGCCAGGACTTTTTTTTGTTGGAAGTTTTTTGATTACTGTTTCAATCTCTTTTTTTGTTATGGGTCTATTTAGTTGTTCTACTTCTGAATGTGTTAGTTTAGGTAGGTAGTATTTTTCCAAGAATTTATCCATTTCTTCTAGGTTTTCAAATTTGTTAGAGTACAATTTTACGTAGTAATCTGAAATGATTCTTTTAATTTCATTTGGCTCTGTTGTGATGTGGTCCTTCTCGTTTCTTATTCGGGTTATTTGTTTCCTTTCCTGTATTTCTTTAGTCAGTCTAGCCAATGGTTTATCAATTTTGTTAATTTTTTCAAAGAACCAGCTTTTGGCTTTGTTAATTCTTTCAATTGTTTTTCTGTTCTCTAATTCATTTAGTTCAGCTCTAATTTTTATTATTTGTTTTCTTCTGGTGCCTGATGGATTCTTTTGTTGCTCAGTTTCTATTTGTTCAAGTTGTAGGGACAGTTCTCTGATTTTGGCTCTTTCTTCTTTTTGTATGTGTGCATTTATCGATATAAACTGGCCTCTGAGCACTGCTTTTGCTGTGTCCCAGAGGTTTTGATAGGAAGTATTTTCATTCTCGTTGCTTTCTAAGAATTTCCTTATTCTCTCCTTGATGTCTTCTATAACCCAGTCTTTTTTCAGGAGGGTATTGTTCATTTTCCAAGTATTTGATTTCTTTTCCCTAGTTTTTCTGTTATTGATTTCTAGCTTCATTGCCTTGTGGTCTGAGAAGATGCTTTGTAATATTTCGATGTTTTGGATTCTGCAAAGATTGGTTTTGTGACCTAATATGTGGTCTATTCTAGAGAATGTTCCATGTGCACTAGAAAAAAAAAAGTATATTTTGAAGCAGTTGGGTGGAGAGTTCTGTATAAGTCAATGAGGTCAAGTTGGTTGATTGTTGTAAGTAGGTCTTCCGTATCTCTATTGAGCTTCTTACTGGATGTCCTGTCCTTC
Organism: Elephas maximus indicus; assembly: GCF_024166365.1. NCBI lineage: Eukaryota > Metazoa > Chordata > Mammalia > Proboscidea > Elephantidae > Elephas > Elephas maximus. The sequence continues at coordinate 46,884,735 of NC_064823.1, forward strand.
TCCGAAAGTGGTGTGTTGAAGTCTCCTACTATAAATGTTGAGGTGTCTATCTCGTTTTTCAATTCTGTTAAAATTTGATTTATGTATCTTGCAGCCCTGTCATTGGGTGCATAAATATTTAATATGGTTATGTCTTCCTGATCAATTGTCCCTTTTATCATTATGTAGTGTCCTTCTTTATCCTTTGTGGTGGATTTAAGTCTAAAGTCTATTTTGTCAGAAATTAATATTGCTACTCCTCTTCTTTTTTGCTTATTATTTGCTTGATATATTTTTTCCTTCCTTTGAGTATTAGTTTGTTTGTGTCTCTAAGTCTAAGGTGTGTCTCTTGTGGGCAGCATATAGGTAGATCGTGTTTCTTTATCCAGTCCGTGACTCTCTGTCTCTTTATTGGTGCATTTATTCCATTTACATTCAGCGTAATTATAGATAAGTAAGTTTTTAGTGCTGTCATTTTGATGCCTTTTCATGTGTGTTGTTGGCCATTTCATTTTTCCACATACTTTTTTGTGCTGAGACGTTTTTCTTAGTAGATTGTGAGATCCTCATTTTCATAATGTTTAACTTTATGTTTGTTGAGTCGTTACGTTTTTCTTGGCTTTTTTCTTGAGTTATGGAATTGATATTCCTTTTTGTGGTTACCTTATTATTTACCCCTATTTTTCTAAGTAAAAACCTAACTTGTATCGTTCTATATCGCCTTGTATCACTCTCCATCTGGCAGTTCAATGCCTCCTATATTTAGTCCCTCTTTTTGATTATTGTTATCGTTTGTCTATTGATTTCCAGTTATGTGTATTATTTTGTTTATTTATTTATTTTTTAGAATTAATCTTAATTTGTTTGTTTTTGTGCTTTCCCTATTTGAGTTGCGTTGATATCAGGACGTTCTGTTTTGTGACCTTGTATTGTGCTGGTACCTGATATTATTGGTCATCAGGCCAAACAATCTCCTTTAGCATTTCTTGCAGTCTTGGTTTAGTTTTTGCAAATTCTCTAAACTTGTGTTTATCTGTAAATATCTTAATTTCTCCTTCATATTTCAGAGAGAGTTTTGCTGGATATATGATCCTTGGTTGGCAGTTTTTCTCCTTCAGTGCTCTGTATACGTCGTCCCATTCCCTTCTTGCCTGCATGGTTTCTGCTGAGTAGTCTGAACTTATTCTTATTGATTCTCCCTTGAAGGAAACCTTTCTTTTCTCCCTGGCTGCTTTTAAAATTTTCTGTTTGTTTTTGGTTTTGGCAAGTTTGATGATAATATGTCTTGGTGTTTTTCTTTTTGGATCCATCTTAAATGGGGTTCGATGAGCATCTTGGATAGATATCCTTTCGTCTTTCATGATGTCAGGGAAGTTTTGTGTCAGGAGTTTTTCAACTATTTTCTCTGTGTTTTCTGTCCCCCCTCCCTGTTCTGGGACTGCAATCACTCGCAAGTTATCCTTCTTGATAGAGTCCCACATGATTCTTAGGGTTTCTTCATTTTTTTTAATTCTTTTATCTGATTTTTTTTCAGCTATGTTGGTGTTGATTCCCTGGTCCTCCAGAAGTCCCAGTCTACATTCTAATTGTTCGAGTCTGCTCCTCTGACTTTCTATCGCATTGTCTAATTCTGTAATTTTATTGTTAATCTTTTGGATTTCTACATGCTGTCTCTCTATGGATTCTTGCAACTTATTAATTTTTCCACTATGTTCTTGAATAATCTTTTTGAGTTCTTCAACAGTTTTATCAGTGTGTTCCTTGGCTTTTTCTGCAGTTATCCTAATTTCATTTGTGATGTCTTGAAGCATTCTGTAAATTAATTTTTTATATTCTGTATCTGATAATTCCAGGATTGTATCTTCATTTGGGAAAGATTTTGATTCTTTTGTTTGGGGGGTTGTAGAAGCTGTCATGGTCTGTTTCTTTATGTGGTTTGATATGGACTGCTGTCTCCGAGCCATCACTGGGAAACTAGATTTTCCAGGTAATCAGCTGGTACGCTGGCTCCTAGTTCTGAAAACGATCTCTGTCTGCCCGTATTTGTTCGTTCTCCGCCTCTAAGTCTGTGTTTGTTTTTCAGAGTTCGTAGATTGTTATGTATGTGATCGAGTCACTTGGTTTTCCGAGTCTTTGTTGCAAGAGGGATCCGCGGTAGCGTCCACCTAGTCCGCCATCTTGGCCCCCGACTCCAGGCTTAATTTTTAAAAAGAATTCAATTCTTCTTAAATTTACTCACTACATATCAATCCAGTCTCCCCACTTGTTGGTGGGCGGCTGGTAAGGAACTTGACAAAATGATTCTAAATTTCACTTTGAAGAATAAAGTTACAAGAATAGCTGGAAGAATTCTGAAGAACAAATATATTATCACCTTTTGAAATGTTAAAATGTAGTATAAAATTCTTGACATTAAAACCACGTAGTACTGGCTGAGAATAAAGTGGTTAAGGAACAAATTAAAATGTCCAGTTTCAGACCCAATGATATACAAGGATTTCACAGGTGAGGGAATTAGCATCTTGAATCAGGGGGGAAGATATACCCTATTCAATAAATGTTTGGCCAACATATAGCCATTTAGGGGAAAAAAATGTAATTGCTACTTTGCTGTTTACATTATTTATATTTTCTAACAAGAGAGACTATACCAGTATGGGCAGATAGGAATCCCTGGGTGGTGCAAACAATTTATGCACTCAGCTGCTAACCAAAAGGTTGGAGGTTCAAGTCGACCTACAGGCATCTCAGAAGAAAAGCCTGGTGATCTACTTCTGAAAAATTAACTATTGAAAACCCTATGGAGCACAGTTTACTCTGATACACATTGGGTCACCATGAGATGAAATTGACTTGATGACAGCTGTCTTTTATGAGTAGATAAAGACAATCTTAGGATGGAGAAGGTCTTTTTAGCACAGCACCAAAGTCAGAATAATAAAGGGCAAGGCTGATAAATTTAATGATAAAAAGTTTAAATACTTTTGTGGAGGACTCCCTGAGATAATTGCCTTGAGATACTCTTTAAACCTTGAATTGAAACTAACCCCTGAGGTCACCTTGTAGTGAAATAACATATTGATTCAAAAAATACTGAATATCACTGGTAAGTATTGTGCACCTTTAAAAAATCACCTGTATGAGACCAAATGGTCAACAATTACTTTAAAACAAAAATGAGAATGGAAGGAGGCAGGGAAACTAGATTAATGGAAACAGAACAACCATAACAGAAATAATGAGAATGCTTATACATCATGAAGAACGTAACCAATATCACTGAGTGATTTGTGTAGAAATTGTTGACTAGAAACCTAAACTGCTGTGTAAAACTTTCACTGAAAGCACACAAAATATTATAAAAAATTATATACTTCTGTATGGAATAAACACTTAGTGAGATTAAAAGACAAATGGCCAGTAGGAAAAAGTGCTTTCTGTGTAAATGATAGACAGAATTTTTAATACATGGATTTTAATACATTTTACACTATGAGTTGGAGTCGACTCGATGACAAGGGGTTTAATACATAAAAATCTTGCAAATTAATAAGAATGCACACTGTAAAGGAAGAACGAGCAAAATACAAAAACAGAGCCTACGTCAGAAACACTCTGATTGTTCAAGAAAATTAACAGGAACCTGTACAAGGCAAGGTCATTGTAGCTCCATAGACACATCCAACTCCCTGAGGGACCAAATTACTGGGCTGAGGGCTGTGGGGACCATGATCTCAGGGAATATCTACCTAAATTGGCATAACATAGTTTATAAAGAATATGTTCTACATTCTACTTTAGAGAGTAGTGTCTGGGGTCTTAAAAGCCTGTGAGCACCATCTAGGATACTGCGCTGGTCTCATCCTTTCGGGAGCAAGGAAGAATGAAGAAAACTAAAGACACAAGGGAAAGATTAGTCCAAAGGACTATTGGACAACATCTACCACAGCCTCCACCAGACTGAGTCCAGTACAATGAGATAGTGCCCGGCTACCCCACTGACTGCCCTGACAGGAATCGCAATAGAGGTTCCAAAACAGAGCTGGAGAAAAATGTAAAATGAAATTCTAACTCAAAAAGAAAGAGCAGACTTGCTGGCCTGACAGAGCCTGGAGAAACCCTGAGAGTATGGCCCCTGGACACCTTTTCAGCTCACTAATGAGGTCACTCCTGAGGTTCACCGTTCAGCCAAAGATTGGACAGGCCCATGGAACAAAACAAGACTAAATGGGTACACCAGTCCTGGGGCAGGGACTGGAAGGCAGGAGAGAACAGGAAAGCTGGTAATAGGTAAGCCAGGGTTGAGAAGGGAGAGTGTTGACATGTTGTGGGGTTGTTAACCAATGTCATAGAACAATGTGTGTACTAACTGTTTGATGAAAAACTAGTTCTGTAAACCTTCATCTAAAGTACAATAAAAAAAAAAGAAAGAAAACTAGTAGGAGACCAAGAAGGTCAGAGAACTGATGTCTGACTCAAAAGATAAAAGTGCAAAACAAAATTCTCATTAGTGGAATAATAAAATATTTTGTTATGGTGCAAACTTTACTATATTGATTAGAGAACTACTTACTTGTGTTATATACTCAATTTGATCATATCCACTAAACCTTTTTTTTAATTAAAATTTATTTATTTTTATTGTACTTTAAAGGAAGGTTTACAGAGCAAATTAGTTTCTTATTAAACAATTAATACACATATTGTTTTGTGACATTGGTTGCGACCCCTATGACATGTCAACATTCTCCCCTTGACTTTGGGGTCCCCATTACCAGCTTTCCTGTACCCTCTTGCCTTCTCATCCTTGCCCCTGGGTTTGTGTGCCCATTTAGTCTCCTTTTGTTTTATGTGCCTGTCTAATCTTTGGCAGAAGGGCAAACTTCAGGAGTGACTTCAGTACTGAGTTAAAAGGGTATATGGGAGCCATACTCTTAGGATTTCTCCAGTCTCTGTCAGACCAGTAAGTCTGGTCTTTTCTTTGTGAGTTAGAATTTTGTTCTACATTTTTTTCCAACTCTGTCTCATACCCTCTATTGTGATCCCTGTCAGAGTAGTCTTTGGTGATAGGTGGGCACCATCTAACTATGCTGAACTCAGTCTGGTAGAGGCTGTGGTAGTTGTGATCCATTAGTCCTTTGGACTAAACTTTTCCTTGTGTCTTTAGTTTTCTTTGTTCTCCCTTGCTCCCGAAGGGATGAGGCCAGTGGAGTATCTTAGATGGCCGCTCACAAGCTTTTAAGAACCTGGATACCACTCACCAAAGTAGAATGTAGAACATTTTCTTTATAAACTATGTTGTGCCAGTTGGGCTGGATGTTCCCCAAGACCATGGTCCTCAGCCCTCAGTCCAGTAATTCGGGCCCTCAGGGAGTTCGGATGAGTCTATAGAGCTTCCGTGACCTTGCCTTGGCCAAGTTGTGCTGGCTTCCCCAGTATTGTGTACTGTCTTACCCTTCACCTAAGTTACCACTTATCTATTGTCTATTTAGTGTTTTTCCCTCCCAACCCCTCCCCTCCCTTGTAACCATCAAATATTATTTCTTTTTGTGTGCAAATCTTTTTGTGAGTTTTTATAATAGTGATCTCATATAATATTTGTCCTTTTGTGATTGACTTATTTCACTCAGCATAGTGCCCTCTAGATTCATCCATGTTGTGAGATGTTTCCCAGATTCATTATTGTTGTGTAGTATTGCATTGTGTGTATGCACCATAGTTTGTTTATCCATTCATCTGCTGATGGGCACTCACATTGTTTTCATCTTTTTGCTGTTGTGAAAAATGCTGCAGTGAATATGGGTGTGCATATGTCTATTCATGTGACGGCTCGTATTTCTCTAGATATATTCGTAGGAGTGGAATTGTGGGGTCATATGGAATTTCTATTTCTAGGTTTTTAAGGAAGTGCCAGATCATTTTTCAAAATGGTTGTACCATTTTGCATTCCCACCAGCAGTGCTTAAGAGTTCTAATCTCCCCGCAGCCTCTCCAACATTAGATATTTTCTGTTATTTTGATTTGTGCCAGTAATGCTGGGGTGAGATGGTATCTCATTGTGGTTTTGATTTGCATTTCTGTAATTGCTAGTAATCAAGAGCATTTCCTCATGTGTCTGTTAGCCGCCTGAATGTCTCCTTTGGTGAATATCTGTTCATATCTGTTGCCCATTTTTTAAATGTGTTATTTGTCTTTTTTGTTGTAGAGGTGTTGGATTTTTCTGTAGATTTTAGAGATTTGATATTTGTCAGATTTGTCATAGCCAAATAATTTTCCCAGTCGGTAGGATCTCTTACTAATTCTTTTGGTGAAGTCTTTTGATGAGCATAAGTGTTTAATTTTTAGAAGATCCCATTTATCTAGGTTATCTCCTAGTGTTTGTGTATTGCTAGTTATGGTTTTTATCCTGTTTATGCCTCTAGTGTTGACCCTATTTTTTTTTTATTTTTTATTTTTTTATTTTTAATAACTTTTATTAAGCTTCAAGTGAACATTTACAAATCCAATCAGTCTGTCACATATAAGTTTACATACATCTCACTCCCTACTCCCACTTGCTCTCCCCCTCTTGAGTCAGCCCTTTCAGTCTCTCCTTTCTTGACAATTTTGCCGGCTTCCCTCTCTCTCTACCCTCCCATCCCCCCTCCAGACAAGAGTTGCCAACACAATCTCAAGTGTCCACCTGATATCATTAGCTCATGCTTCATCAGCGTCTCTCTCCCACCCGCTGACCAGTCCCTTTCATTTCTGATGAGTTGTCTTCGGGGATGGTTCCTGTCCTGTGTCAACTGAAGGTCTGGGGAGCATGGCCGCCGGGATTCCTCCAGTCTCAGTCAGACCATTAAGTTTGGTCTTTTTATGAGAATTTGGGGTCTGTATCCCACTGATCTCCTGCTCCCTCAGGGGTCCTCTGCTGTGCTCCCTGTCAGGGCAGTCATCGATTGTGGCCGGGCACCAACTAGTTCTTCTGGTCTCAGGATGATGTAGGTCTCTGGTTCATGTGGCCCTTTCTGTCTCTTGGGCTCTTAGCTGTCGTGTGGCCTTGGTGTTCTTCATTTGCCTTTGCTCCGGGTGGGTTGAGACCAATTGATGCATCTTAGATGGCCGCTTCTTAGCATTTAAGACCCCAGACGCCACATTTCAAAGTGGGATGCAGAATGATTTCATAATAGAATTATTTTGCCAATTGACTTAGAAGTCCCCACAAACCATGTCCCCCAGACCCCCGCACTTGCTCCCCTGACCTTTGAAGCATTCATTTTATCCCGGAAACTTCTTTGCTTTTGCTCCAGTCCAATTGAGCTGACCTTCCATGTATTGAGTGTTGTCTTTCCCTTCACCTAAAGCAGTTCTTATCTACTGATTAATCAATAAAAAACCCTCTCCCACCCTCCCTCACTCCCCCCCTCGTAACCACAAAAGTATGTGTTCTTCTCAGGTTTACTATTTCTCAAGATCTTATAATAGTGGTCTTATACAATATTTGTCCTTTTGCCTCTGACTAATTTCACTCAGCAGACCCTATTTTTTTTGTGTTGTAGATTTTTTGTTTTGTTTATTGTACTTTAGGTGAAACTGTAACAGAACAAACTAGCTTCTCATTAAACAGTTAGTACTCATATTGTTCTATGACACTGGTTATCAACCCCACGACATGTCAACACTCTCCCTTCTCGACCTTGGTTTCCCTATTACCAGCTTTCCTTTCCCCTCCTGCCTTCTAGTCATTGCCCCTGGGCTGTTGTGCTTTTTCTGCGTTGCAGACATTGTCTTTGTTCCTCTTACTCTGCTGTGTGGAATTCTTTTTGTTTGTGGATTTTTTTTTTCATTTCTTTTGTTTTTGTAGATTTTTTGTTTACTGAGACTTTATGTTTTTCTTCTTAATTTTGATGAGTAGGTTTGTTAACTTTCATTGTGGTTACCTTGAAATTTACCTTTTCTTCCTAGGTTTGAACCAGTCTATTATCACTTGATATCGCCTTGTGTTCATCTCTATTAGAAAGTTCTATACCTACACCATTTATTCCCTCTTTTATTGTTCTGATTGTCATTTACAAATTAACCTCTCTGGTTCCCTGTTGTAAATCTTTTGGTTTTGAAGAGTCCTTGAGAGTCCATTTCCTAGGTTGGTATCTGGCTGGTGTGATCTTGTCTCCTAGAGTCAGGCTGTCCTCTGATGTTATTTGTTCTCAAGCTGAAGGACTCCCTCTAATAATTCTTGTAAATTTGGCTTGGTTTTTACATATTCCCTTAATTTCTGTTTATCTGGAAATGTCCTAATTTCACCATCATATTTGAACAAGAGTTTTGCAGGATATATTATTCTCATTTGGCAATTTTTTTCTTTCAAGATTTTATGTATGTCATTCCATTGCCTTCTTGCCTGAATGGTTTTTGCCGAGTAATCAGAGTTTAGTCTTATTGTTTCTCCTCTGTATGAGACTTTTTGTTTTTCACGAGCTGCTCTCAGGATTCTTTCTTTGTGTTTGGTTTTAGAGAGTGTGATTATGATATGCCTTGGTGATTTTCTTTTGTGGCATATCCCGTGTGGGATTCATTGAACTTCTTGGATGGTCAGCTTTTCATCTTTCTTGATAATAAGGAAGTTTTCTGTCAGCAATTCGTCAGTAATCCTCTCTGTGTTTTCCAGTTTCTCCCCCTGTTCTGGAACTCTGATCACTCACAAATGTTTGCTTTTGATTGTATCCCGCATAATACTTAGGGTTTCTTCATTTTTCTGATTTTTCCTCAAAGTGGTATCCAAGTATTTGTCTTCAATTTCTCTGATCCTGTTTTCCACTGTTTCAAAAGTGCTTGTCTATTTTTTCCTCATTTTGTCTGTTTTTTCCTTCAATTCTTTGATAGCTCTGAATATTAGAGATTTGAATTCCCTACCAGGTAATTCCAGTGCCCTTTCTTCTACTGGAGACTCATCTTGTGTTTTATTTTGGATGCCTCCTGGAACTATCCTGTCCTTTTTCAATATGTTTTTATGTTGTCTGCTGTCTTTAGGACATTCAGTAGTTATTTTCTTTATTTATTGGTTGTAAATTTGTTTTATTCTGCTTTTTTGTTTTATTTGGTTATGTCTGACACAAAGGCATGCTGTGTGTCCTTTGTTGTTTGATCTTCTTTGGGCATGATACTTTTCACCTCTTTGTCCAATTGGCAAGGCCAGTTGCTCAGTTATGGTGCATCAGGGAAGGTCCAGCTGAAGGGGAGGGACTGGGATGTGTTGTTTTTGGCACATACTGGGGCCAACAGGGTGGGCCAGGGGTCAGTGACAGGCAGGTTCTTGTAGGCTGTGCCTGTGCTGCTCGGGGTGTGATGTTCAGCACACAGTGCAGTTAGATAGGTGGGAGAGGAGAGACTGTGATGTGTGGAGCTAAGATGGATACGGGAAAGAAGAGAGAGAGGAGAGAGAAACAGGAGACAAACAAACAAAAAAGTGCTGAGGGAGCTTACTGTTGGAGTGGAGAGATAAGAAACAGAGAAATGAAGAAAAACAAAAATTAAAAGAGAAAAAAATAAAAATTAAAAAGAAAGAAAGAAATGCCCCCAGGAACCCCACCAGCAACCAGAGAAGTGGCTCCCAGGCCTTGGGGCACAACCCATCTAGAGGGCCAAAGATGGCACAAAATGCCAGGTATTCAGGAGACAGGAAAAGAAGGAAAGCAGAGAGAGATGAAAATCTGAGAAATGAGGAAAAACAAAAAGGAAAAGAGAAAAGAAAAATAAAAAAAGAAAGGCCCCCAGTGATCCCACTGGTGCACCTGTGCAGACCAGGGAAGTGGCTCCCAAGTCACAAAGCACAGCCCAGCTATAAGGGGCAGAGGTGGCACACAGTGCCAGGTATTTAGGAGACTGTAGAAGAAGGTAAGTAGAGAGAGACAAGGAACTGAGAAATGAAGAAAGACAAAAAGGAGAAAAGAAAAAGAATTGCGTCTCCTTCCCAGCAGGTGGAGACCGACCAGGGGGAAGAAGGGTGGGGATGGGAAAGCATATATCGCTGATTACTGGGTGCTCTGTCTCCTGCTGGGAGCTCCGTGAAGCTGCTATCCCATACTCCCTGTCTGCCAGTCTCCTACTGGAGTCCGAGCTGGTGAATTCATGCTGTGTTAGCTGATAGGGGACCTCTGCTTGTATCTCTCCTCACTCTGTTCTCTCTTAGTTTCTTATCCCATCTGGTGCTTGCTTGAGTTCTTTATCTCTTCATTTGATGCTTAGGGTTCCAGGATTGACTTTTGTCTCTGTTTTACCTAGTTTTTCAGGTCTTTGCTATGGAGGAACAGCACGGTACTTCTATCTATAGCACCATGTTGACTCCACTTGGACCCTGTTTTTCTTCTATGATTTTTGTAGTTTTTGGTTTTATATTTAAATCTTTGATCCATTTTGAATTAGTTTTTGTGTATGGAGTGAAGTATGGACTGTGTTTCATTTTTTTGCAGATGGACAACCACTTTTGCCAGCACCATTTGTTAAAAAGACTGCTTTTTCCCCATTTGATGGACTTTGGACCTTTGTCAAAGATGAGATGACCGTAGATGGATGGGTTTACATCTGGGATCTTGATTCTGTTCCATTGGTTAGTGTTATCTGTCGTTGTACCAGCACCAGACTGTTTTGACTACTGTAGTTGTATAGTAGGTTCTGAGGTCAGGTAGTGTGAGTCCTCCTACTTTATTCTTCTTCAATACTGCTTTGCTTATCTAGGGCCTCTTCCTTTTTCATATAGTTAATGATTAGTTTTTCCATCTCTTTAAAGAATGCTGTTGGTATTTGGATTGAGATTACATTGTATTTGTAGATTGCCATGAGCATGGTATGTTTTTCCATTTATGTAAGTCTCTTTTGATTTCTTGCGGTAGTTTTCTTTGTATAGGCCTTTTACACCCCTGGTTGGATTTATTCCTAGTATTTTATTTTCTTAGGGGCTATTATAAATGGTATTGTTTTCCTTTTCATTTTTATCTTTATTGGTGTATAGAAATCCAACTGATTTTTGTACATTATTCTTGTATGTTGCTACTCTGCTGAATCTTTCTATTAAATTCCAGTAGTTTTCTCATGGACTCTTTTGGGTTCTCTGTGTATAGTATCATATCATCCACAAATAGGATCAGTTTTACTTCTTCCTTACCAATTTGGATGCCCTTTCTTTCTTTTTCTTGCCTTATTGCTCTAGCTAGGACTTCCAGGACAGTATTAAATAGGAGCAGTGATAAAGGGCATTCTCGTCCTGTTCCGATTCTCACGGAGAATATTTTTAGCCTCTCTCCATTAAGAATGATGTAGGTGGTTGTTTTGTATAGATGCCCTTTATTATGTTGAGGAATTTCCATCCTATACCTGTATTATTGTGAGTTCTTATCAGAAATAGAAGTTGGACTTTATCGAATTCCTTTTCTGCATTGATTGAGATGATCATGTGATTCTTTTATTTATGTGGTGTATTACCTTGATTGGTTTTCTAATGCTGAACCATCCTTGCATACCTGGTATGAATCCCACTTGGTCTTATTGTATTATTTTTTTGATATGATGCTAAATTCTATTGGCTAGAATTTTGTTGAGAATTTTTGCATCTATATTTATGAGAGATATTGGCCTGTAATTTTCTTTATTTGTGGTGTCTTTGTCTGGTTTTGGTATCAGGGTTAAGCCAGCTTCATAGAATGAATTCAGAAGTATTACTTCCTTTTCTATGTTCTGAAATAGTTTAAGTAGTACTGGTGTAAGCTCTTCTCTGAATGTTTGGTAGAATTTCCCAGTGAAGCCACTTGGGCCAGGGCTATTTTTTTTGGTTGGGAGATTTTTTGTTTTAATTACCTTTTCGATTTCTTCCTTTATTATGGGTCTTTCAAATTTTCAACTTCAGTTTGTGTTAGTTTGGGTAGGTTGTGTTTTCTAGAAATTTGTCCATTTCCTCTCGGTTTTCAAATTTGTTGGAGTACAGTTTTTCATACTACTGTGTTATGATCCTTTTTATTTCATCTGGCTCTGTTGTAATGTCCCCCATTTCATTTCTTTTTGGGTTATTTGCTTCCTCTACTGTTTTTTTCTTTTGTCTATTTGACCAATGGTTTGTCATTTTTGTTGGTCCTTTCAAAAAGCCAACTTTTGGCACAGTCCATCAAAAAGCAGTGGAAACAGTACATGTTGCCAGGTTATTGGGAGAAAGGAAAGGGAGGAAGGTAGAGAGAGACAAGAAACTGAGAAAAAATAAAGTCCCAAGGGAGGCCACTGACATGGCAGCATGGATTGGGAAAGTGGCTCCCCAGCCAAGCAGTGTGGCACAGCCTGTCGAGATGGAGCAGAAATGGTACATGGTACTAGGTGAGGGGAGAAAGGAAAGGAAGGAAGTCAGAAAGAGAGAAGAAACAAAAAGAAGCCAAAACAACAACAACCACAAAATAGCATTGAAGGAGCTGGCCAGCGGGGGTGGGGTGAATCATAGAGGCAAGAAACTGATGTCTTTCCGACCAAGTGACTTCAGCCCAGCAGAAAGTGGCAGAGACCATGCAAAGGGGAGAAGGTTAGGGGGTGGGAAATTGTGTATCCCTGGTTACTGGGTGCTCTGTCTCCTTTTGAGAGCTCCATGAAATTCCCTTCCCCTACTCCCTGCCTGCTGTTCTTGGTGGCTAAAAGGTCCAAGAAGGCAAGTCTGTGCCACATCACCTGGTGCGGTACCTTCCTTTCATAGGCCTCCTTGTTCTCTGTTCTCTGTCAATTTCTTATTCCATTTGGTGCTTGGTTGAGTTCTTTCTCCCCTTATTTGACGTGTAAGGTTCCAGGATTGTTGTTTGGATCTGTTTTACTTAGTTTACTTAATTTTACTTAGAGAGCTGGAGTGGTGCTTCTGTCTATAGTGCCATGTTGGCTCCCTAAAATTTTTTATTATTTTGAGATAATTGTAGATTTGCATGCACTTATAAGAAATGATGCAGAGAAATTCTTTGTACATTTTACATAATGTTTCCCAATGGTAGCATCTTGTAAAACTATAGTACAATATCACAACAAGAACACTGACATTTATACAGCCAAGATAAAGAAAATTCAACTGCCACAAGAACCCCTCATGTGGTCCTTTTATAGTCATACCCCTTTTCTTCTTCCGCAACCCCTCCTTAGCCCTTGGCAACCACTAATCTGTTCTCCAATTCTATATTTTTTGTCATTCCAAGAGTGTTATATAAATGCGCTGATAGAGTTTGTAACCTTTTGAGATTGGCTTTTTTTCACTCAGCGTTTTCTGGGGCTTCATCTAAGTTGTTGCATGTATCAGTACAGTAGTTTTATTTTTTAATGTTGAGCAGTATTCCATAGTATGGCTATACCACAGTTTGTTTAACCATTCATCCACAGGAGAACATCTGGGTTGTTTACAGTTTTTGCTATTACACATAAAGCTGCTGTAAACATTCAAACACAGGTTTCTGTGTGAATGCAAGTTTTCTTTTCTTTGGGATCAATGCCCAAGAGTGAAATACAGGTGGTTTTAAATGGAGATTAACGAGTCTTGGTGGCACAATGGTTAAGCACTCAGCTGCTAACCGAAGGTTGGTGGTCTGAGCTTCTCAACAGGAGAAAAATGTGGGGATCTGCTCCTGTAAAGATTACAGTTTAGGAAACCTGTTATGGATTGAAATGTGTCCCCCCAAAATGTGTGTCAACCTGGCTAGATTATGATTCCCAGTATTTTGTGATTGTCCACCATTTTGTCATCTGATGTGATTTTTCTGTGTTGTAAATCCTATCTCTATTTGATGTTAATGAGGAAGGATTAGAAGCAGTTATGTTAATGAGGCAGGACTCAGTTCACTAGATTAGGTTGTATCTTGAGTCAATCTCTTTTGAGATATAAAAGAGAGGAGGGAGTAGAGAGACATGGGAACCTCATACCACCAAGAAAGTAGTGACGGGAGCAGAGTGCATCTTTGGACTCAGGGCCCTTGCACTGAGAAGCTCCTCGACTAGGGGAAGATTGATATCAAGGACCTCCCTCCAGAGCCAACAGAAGAAGAAAGTCAAAATTGACTTGATGGCACACAGCAACAACAAAAAATGAAGGTTATTTCATTCTAAAGAACTTCTCCACCCTTTGTTTGTTTTGTTGTTGCTTTCCTGCCTTCAATAATGATTTTAGTTATTGTGGTAAAAAAATGTATATAACATTTGCCATTTCAACATTAAAAAATTTATTTATTTATTTATTTGTGCTTTAAGTGAAAGTTTACAATTCACGTCAGTTTCTCATGCAAAAACTTATACACATTATTATGTGACCCTAGTTGCTCTCTGTACAATGTGACAGCACATTCCTCCTCTCTACCCTTTATTTCCCATGCCATTCAACCAGCTCCTGTCCCCCTCTGCCTTCTCATCTTGCCTCTGGACTGGAACTGCCTACCTTGTCTCATGTGTCTACTTGAGCTAAGAAGCACACTCCTCCCCAGTATCATTTTATATCTTATAGTTCAGTCTAATCTTTGTCTGAAGAGTTGGCTTCAGGAATGGTTTTAATTTTGGGCTAACAGAGTTCAGGGGCCATGTCCTCTGGGGTCCCTCCAGTCTCAGTCAGACCACTAAATCTGGTCTTTTTACTAGTATTTGAGTTCTGCACCCCTCTTTTCTCCTGCTCCATCAGGGACTCTTTGTTGTGTTCCCTGTCAAGACAGTCAGTGGTGGCAGCTGGGCATCATCTATTTCCTCCAGTTGCAGGCTGGTGGAGTCTCTGGCTTATGTGGTTCTTTCTGTCTCTTGGGGTCATATTTTCCTTATGTCTTTGGTGTTTTTCATTCTCCTTTGCTCCAGGTGGATTGGGACCAATTGATGCATTAGATGGCCACTTACTAGCTATTAAGACCCCAGACACCACTCACCAAAGTGGGTTGCAGAACATTTTCTTAATAAACTTTGTTATGCCAATTGACCTAGATATCCCCTGAAACCATGGTCCCCACACCCCCACTTCTGCTACTCTGTTCCTCGAACTGTTTGGTTGTATTCAGGAAACTTCTTAGCTTTTGATTTAGTCCAGTTGTGCTGACTTCTCCTGTATTGTGCGTTGTCCTTCCTTTCACTTAAAATAATTCTTGTCTACTATCCAAGGATGGTGAGACTGCGTCTTACATACTTTAGACATGTTGTCAGGAGGGATCAGTCCCTGGAGAAGGACATCATGCTTGGCAGAGTACAGGGTCAGCAGAAAAGAGGGAGACCCTCAACGAGGTGGATTGACACAGTGGCTGCAACAATGAGCTCAAGCATAACAACGATTGTAAGGATGGCGCAGGACCGGGCAGTGTTTCGTTCTGTTGAGCATAGGGTCGCTATGAGTCGGAACAGATTCGACGCCACCTAACAACAACAACAACTACCTTCTCCCTCCCTCCCCACCTTCGTAACCATCAAAGGATGTTTTCTTCTGTGTTTAAACCTTTTCTTGTGTTTTTTTTTTAATACTTTCTATTGTGCTTTAAGTGAAAGCTTACAAATCAAGTCAGTCTCTCACACAAAAACCCATGTACACCTTGCCACACACTCACAATTGCTCTCCCCCTAATGAGACAGCCTGCTCTCTCCCTCCACTCTCTCTTTTCATGTCCATTTCGCCAGCTTCTAACCCCCTTCACCCTCTCATCTCCCTCCAGGCAGGAGATGCCAACATAGTCTCAAGTGTCCACCCAATCCAAGAAGCTCACTCCTCACCAGCATCCCTCTCCAACCCATTGTCCAGTCCAATCCATGTCTGAAGAGTTGGCTTCGGGAATGGTTCCTGTCCTGGGCCAACAGAAGGTCTGGGGGCCATGACCACTGGGGTCCTTCTAGTCTCAGTCAGACCATTAAGTCTGGTCTTATGAGAATTTGGGGTCTGCATTCCACTGTTCTCCTGCTCCCTCAGGGGTTCTCTGTTGTGTTCCCTGTCAGGGCAGTCATTGGTTGTAGCTGGGCACCATCTGGTTCTTGTGGTCTCAGGATGATGTAGTCTCTGGTTCATGTGGCCCTTTCTGTCTTTTGGGCTCATAATTACCTTGTGTCCTTGGTGTTCTTCATTCTCCTTTGATCCAGGTGGGTTGAGACCAACTGATACATCTTAGATGGCTGCTTGCTAACGTTTAAGACCCCAGATGCCACTCTTCAAAGTGGGATGCAGAATGTTTTCTTAATAGATTTTATTATGCCGATTGACTTAGATGTCCCCTGAAACCGTGGTCCCCAGACCCCTGCCCCTGCTACACTGGCCTTCAAAGCATTCAGTTTATTCAGGAAACTTCTTTGCTTTTGGTTTAGTCCAGTTGTGCTGACCTCCCCTGTATTGTGTGCTGTCTTTCCTTTCACCTAAAGTAGTTCTTATCTACTAACTTTTTTTTTAAATTAGTGAATGCCCCTCTCTCACCCTCCCTCCCTCCATCCTCTTGTAACCACAAAAGAGTGTTTTCTTCTCAGTTTAAACTATTTCTCAAGTTCTTATAATAGTGGTCTTATACAGTATTTCTCCTTTTGCAACTGACTAATTTCACTCAGTATAATGCCTTCCAGGTTCCTCCATGTTATGAAATGTTTCACAGATTCCTCACTGTTCTTAATTGATACATAGTATTCCATTGTGTGAATATACCATAATTTATTTTTCTGTTCATCCATTGATAGGCACTTTGGTTGCTTCCATCTTTTTGCTATTGTAAACAGTGCTGCAGTGAACATGGGTGTGCATATATCTGTTCATGTAAAGGCTCTTATTTCTCTAGTATTTATTCCAAGGAGTGGGATTGCTGGATCATATGGTAGTTCTATTTCTAGCTTTTTAAGGAAGTGCCAAATCGATTTCCAAAGTGGTTGTACCATTTGACATCCCCACCAGCAGTGTAGAAGTGTTCCAATCTCTCCACAGCCTCTCCAATATTTATTATTTCGTGTTTCTTGGATTAATGCCAGCCTTGTTGGAGTGAGATGAAATCTCATTGTAGTTTTGATCTGCATTTCTCTAATGGCTAATGATCATGAACATTTCCACATATATCTGTTAGCTACCTGAATGTCTTCTTTAGTGAAGTGTCTATTGATATCTTTTGCCCATTTTTTATTTGGGTTATTTGTCTTTTTGCAGTTGAGTTTTTGCAGTATCATGTAGATTTTAGAGATCAGGCACTGATCAGAAATGTCACAGATAAAAACTTTTTCCCAGTCTGTAGGTAGTCTTTTTACTCTTTTGGTGAAGTCTTTGGATGAGCATAGGTGTTTGAATTTTCGGAGCTCCCAGTTATCTAGTTTTTCTTCTGCATTCTTTATAATGTTTTGTATACTGTTTATGCCATGTATTAGGGCTCCTAATGTTGTCCCTATGTTTTCTTCCATGATCTTTATCGTTTTAGATTTTATATTTAGGTCTTTGATCCATTTTGAGTTAATTTTTGTGCATGGAGTGAGGCATGGATCATGCTTCATTTTTTTGCAGATGGATATCCAGCTATGGCAGCACCATTTGTTAAAAACACTGTCTTTTCTCCATTTAATTGTTTTGGGGCCTTTATCAAATATCAACTGCTCATATCTGAATGGATTTATGTCTGGATTCTCAATTCTGTTCCATTGGTCCACGTATCTGTTGTACCAGTACCAGGCTGTTTTGACTACTGTGGCAGTATAATAGGTTCTAAAAGCAGGTAAAGTAAGGCCTTCCACTTTGTTCTTCTTTTTCAGTAATGCCTTATTTATCTGGGGCCTCTTTCCCTTCCATATGAAGTTGGTGATTTGTTTTTCCATCTCCTTAAAGAGTGTCATTGGGATTTGGATCAGAATTGCATTAAATGTATAGATTGGTTTTGGTATAATAGGCATTTTTATAATGTTAAGTCTTCCTATCCATGAGCAAGGTATGTTCTTCCACTTATGTAAGTCTCTTTTGGTTTCTTGCAGAAATGTACTGTAGTTTTCTTTGTATAAGTCTTTTACATCTCTGGTAAGATTTATTCCTAAGTATTTTATCTTCTTAGGGGCTAATGTAAATGGCATTGATTTGGTGATTTCCACTTCAATGTTCTTTTTGTTGGGTGTAGAGGAATCCAACTGATTTTTGTGTGTTTATCTTGTATCCTGATACTCTGCTGAACTCTTCTATTAGTTTCAGTAGTTTTCTGGAGGATTCCTTAGGGTTTTCTGGGTATAAGATCATATCATCTGCAAATAGAGATACTTTTACTTCTTCCTTGCCAATCTGAATGCCCTTTATTTCTTTATCTAGCCAAATTGCTCTGGCAAGGACTTCCAGCACAAAGTTGAATAAGAGTGGTGTTAAAGGGCATCCTTGTCTGGTTCCTGATCTCGGTGGGAATGCTTTCAGGCTCTCTCCATTTAGGGTGATGTTGGCTGTTGGCTTTGTATAAATGCCCTTTATTATGTTGAGAATTTTTCCTTCTATTCCTATTTTGCTGAGAGTTTTTACCATGAATGATTGTTGAACTTTGTCAAGTGCCTTTTCTGCATCAATTGATAAAATTATATGATTCTTGTCTTTTGTTTTATTTATGTGGTGGATGACATTAATTGTTTTTCTAATGTTGAACCTCCCTGCATACCTGGTATGAATCCCACTTGGTCACGGCGACTTATTTTTTTGATATGTTTTTGAATTCTATGGGCTAGAATTTTGTTGAGGAGTTTTGCATCTACATTCATAAGGGCTATAAAAAAAGAAAGGTCTATAATTTTCTTTTCTTGTGGTGTCTTTACCTGGTTTTGGTATCAGGGATATGGTGGGTTCATAGAATGAGTTTGGTAGTATTCTGTCCTTTTCTATGCTCTGAAATACCTTTAGTAGTAGTGGTGTTAACTCTTGTCTGAAAGTTTGTTAGAAGTCTGCGGTGAAGCCATCTGGACCAGGAATTTTTTTTTTTGTTGGGAGTTTTTTGATTACCTTTTCAATCTCTTCTTTTGTTACAGGTCTATTTAGTTGTTGTACCTCTGCTTGTGTTAGTTTAGGTAGGTAGTGTGTTTCTAGGAATTCATCCATTTCTTCTAGGTTTTCAAACTTGTTTGAGTATAGTGTTTCCTAGTAATCCGATATGATTCTTTTAATTTCAGTTGGGTCTTGTAATATTGCCCCTCTCATATATTATTTGGGTTATTTGCTTCCTCTCCTGTTTTTCTTTTGTCAGTTCGGCCAGTGGTTTATCAATTTTGTTGATTTTTTCAAAAAACCAGCTTTTGGCCTGGTTAATTCTTTCAGTTGTTTTTCTGTTTCATTTAGTTCAGCTCTAATTTTTATTATTTGTTTTCTTCTGGTGCCTGTGGGTTTCTTTTGTTGCTCTCTATTTGTTCAAATTGTGGGGATATCTTTCATTTTGGCCCTTTGTTCTTTTTGAATGTGTGCATTTATTGACATAAATTGGCCTCTGAGCACCACTTTTGCTGTGTCCCAAAGGTTCTGATAGGACGTGTTTTCATTCTCATTGGATTCTCTGAATTTCTTTATTCCATTCTTAATGCGTTCTATAATCCAGTCTTTTTTGAGCAGGGTATTGTTCAGTTTCCAAGTGTTTTATTCCTTTTCCCTGCTTTTTCTGTTATTGATTTCCACTTTTATGGCCTTATGGTCAGAGAAGATGCTTTGTAATATTTCAATGTTTTGGATTCTGCTAAGGCTTGCTTTATGACCTAATATGTGGTCTATTCTAGAGAAAGTTCCGTATGCACTGGAAAAGCAAGTATACTTGGTTGCTGTTGGGTGGAGTGTTCTGTATATGTCTACGAGGTTAAGTTGGTTGATCATGGCATTTAGATCTTCCGTGTCTTTATTGAGCTTCTTTCTGGATGTCCTGACCTTCACCAAAAGTGGTGTGTTGAGGTCTCCTACTATTATTGTGGAGCTGTCTATCTCGCTTTTCAATGCTGATAGAGTTTGTTTTATGTATCTTGCAGTCCTGTCATTGAGTGCATAAATGTTTAATATGGTTATATCTTCTTGCTGTACTGTCCCTTTAATCATTATATAGTGTCCTTCTTTATCCTTTATGATGGATTTAACTTTAAAGTCTATTTTGTCGGAAATTAATATTGCCACTCCTGCTCTGTTTTGTCCTTTGCTTGATATATTTTTTTTCTTCCTTTGAGTTGTAATTTGTGTCTCTAAGTCTAAGGTGTGTCTCTTGTAGGCAGCATATAGATGGATCTTGTTTTTTAATCCATTCTGCCATTGCCTGTCTCTTTATTGGTGCATTTAGTCCATTTACATTCAGGGTAATTATGGATAGGTATGAATTTAGTGCTATCATTTTGAGGTCTTTTTTTGTGTGTTGTTGACAGTTTCTTTTCCCTACTTGATTTTATGTGCTGAGTAGATTTTCTTTATATATTGGCCTTTCCTCATATTTGTTGTTCTTGATTTTGTTTCTGCTAAGTCTGTATTTTTCCCTTGTATTTTATTTTGATGAGTAGGATAGTTTGTCTCCTTTATGGTTATTATTTATTATTTACCCCTATTTTTCAAAATTTAAAACTAACTTTTATTTCTTCTTATCACCATATCTTTCTCTCCATATGGAAGGTGTATGATTACATTTCTTAGTCCCTCTTTATTATTTTAATGTTGTCTTCTTTTATGTAATAACATTGCTGTTACCCTGTTTTGAGCTTTTTTTCTTTTATAATCTTGCTTTGTTTTTTTGGATTTCCCTGTCAGGGTTGACTTCTGGTTGCTCTGCCCAGTGTTCTAGTCTTGGGTTGATACCTGATATTATTGATTTTCTAACCAAAGAACTCCCTTTATTATTTCCTGTAGTTTTGGTTTGGTTTGTACGAATTCCCTAAACTTGTGTTTATCCGGAAATATCTTAATTTCACCTTCATATTTAAGAGACAGTTTTGCTGGATATGTAATTCTTGGTAGGCAATTTTTTTCCTTCAACTTTTTAAAAATATATCCCATTGCCTCCTTGCCTGCATGATTTCTGCCAAGTAGTCCGAGCTTATTCTTATTGGCTCTCCTTTGTAGGTGACTTTTTGTTTATCCCTCACTGCTCTTATAATTCTCTCTTTATCTTTGGTTTTGACAAGTTTGATTATATTATGTCTTGGTGACTTTCTTTTAACATCTACCTTATGTGTAGTTCAATGAGCATCTTGGATAGATATCTTCTCATCTTTCACAATATCAGGAAAGTTTTCTGCCAACAAATCCTCAACAATTTTCTCTGTTTTTTCTGTTATCCCTCCCTGTTCTGGTACTCCAATCACTCATAGGTTATTTCTCTTGATAGAGTCTCACATGATTCTTAAGGTTTCTTCATTTGTTTGAATTCTTTTACCTGATTTTTCTTCAAGTGTATTAGTGCCAAGTGATTTATATTTGAGTTCAGAAATTCCAGCTTCTACTTCCTTGATTCTGCTCCTCTGACTTTTTATTGAGTTGTCTAATTCTGTAATTTTATTGTCAATCTTCTGAATTTCTGATTGCTGTTTGTCTATGGATTTTTCCAGCTTGTTAAACTTTTCATTATGTTCCTGAATAATCTTTCTAATTTCTTCAGACGCTTTATCTCTATGTTCCTTGGCTTGTTCTGCGTATTGCCTCATTTTCTTCCTGCTCTCTTGAAGGGTTCTGTATATTAAACTTTTGCATTCTGCATCTGGTAATTTTAGGAATGCGCTTTCTTCTAGAAGATCCCTGGATTCTTTGTTTTGAGAGCCTGTTGACGTGATCATGGTCTGTTTCTTTACGTGACTTGATATTCACTGTTGTCTCTGAGCCATCTATAAGTTATTGTATTAGTTTATGCTTGCTTACTGTGTCATAGCTTCTTCCTTTGTTTTGTTTTTGTATACCCCTATGGGTTGCTTGAGTGAGGTATCTTGATTATTTTCACCTTTGGAGTTCTGACGTTCTGTCCCCAGCTGGCTGGAGCTGTTATCAGGTATATTAGTCTAGGAGTCCATTCAGTTTTCTTGTATGAATTCAGCTGACTTTTCCAGGTAGCTGATCATCAAGTATATGGTATAGGCTCTGTCCTACAGTCTTAGAGGGGCAGGGGTGATTGTTGTATATACCGGTATCTGATTGCAGCTGGGGGCCACGCTCTGAACAAGGCAGGGGGCTGAGAACCGACCCCCAAGTGTCTCTGAGGAAAACACATCTGTGTTTCCTAGAGTGTGCTGGTGGGTGGGTTCTGTAGAGGGACCATGAGCACCCAAAGTTTTTGGTTTTAAGTACTGGGAGGTACCATTTATCTTTGGACCCCTGTTGGGGGTGGCTGGGTTACCTGAGTGGAGCTACCTGTCCTTAGGTCCCTGATGTGGGTAGGTGAGGACCTTGTTAATAAGAAAGCAATGTCAAACGTCAAACACCCACCTCTTGACCACATAGTTGAAATGGTTGAAGTTTGCCAATAAGGGCCTATTCTCCCGAAATAGGCTCACACAGGTCCATGCAGAAGGGAAAGGTACTCAAGGTCCATGGATGGTTTATGCCTGGACAGGCACCACTTCTGTCCTGAGCTGCCCCAGTTAATGGAGCTAGCAAAGCATCTTTTCCCCCCAAATGCAAAGTTTTTCCTTCCCCATGGTCAGGAGGATGGCTCTTGGTGCTCACCAGGGTCTATCTTGGGCCCATGGATTCAGCAGGCTAAGCTGGCTTGGGGGGTGGGCAGGGAGCATAAATTATACGCAAGTACTTAGCTTTTGCCGAGAGCACCCTTCTTCTCAGGTTCCGGAGGTGTGAGTGGGCTGTGTTGCTGGCTGCTTCTCCCTGAGGAAACTGCGGTCAAACACTAGTACCAGCCCACCGCCACTCCAGGAATGGTGCCTGAGGGCTCCCCGTGATTTAAGTCCAGTAACTCCTCTCCACTTCTGTACGGTCTCTTCCTCCCGCTGCCCCTCAGTTCGTTATCTAAGCCTGCCTTTGAGGCTCAGGGCTCCCAGCTTGTCCCAAATATACTCGTTTCACTTGTTTTTTCAGGTCTTTGTTTTAAAGATGGCCTGCTGGATGTGTCTGTCTATTCTGCCATCTTGGCTCTGCCTGTCTTGTGTTCTTATAATAATAGTCTCATACAATATACTTCTTTTTGTGACTAATTTCACTCAGAATAAGGCCTTCCAGGTTCATCCATGTTATGAGATGTTTCATGGATTCATTGTTGTTCTTTATCATTGCGTAGCATTCCATTGTGTGAATATACCATAACTTGTTTATCCATTCATTTGTTGATGTGTACCTAGGTTGTTTCCATCTTTTTGTTATTGTGAACAGTGCTGCAGTTAACATGGATGTACATATATCTATTTGTGTGAGGGCTTTTATTTCTCTAGGATATGTTCCAAGGAGTGGGATTGCTGGATTGTATGTTAGTTCTATTTCTAGCTTTTTAAGGAAGAGACGAATTGATTTCCAAAGTGGTTGTACCATTTTACATTCCCACCAACAGTGTATAAGTGTTCCAATCTCTCCACAACCTCTCCAACATTTATTATTTTGTGTTTTTTGGATGAATGCTAGCCTTGTTGGAGTGAGATGAAATCTCATTGTAGTTTTGATTTGCATTTCTCCTATGGCTAATGATCATGAACATTTCCTCATGTGTCTGTTAGCTGCCTGAACGTCTTCTTTGGTGAAGTCTCTGTTCGTTTCCTTTGCCCATTTTTTAATTGGGTTACTTGTTTTTTTGTTGTTGAAGTGTTGCAGTGTCTTTTAGATTTTAGAGATTAGACACTGATTGGATTTGTCGTTGCCAAAATTTTTCCCATTCTGTAGGTAATCTTTTTATTCTTTTGTTGAAGTCTTTTGATGAGCATAAGTGTTTGATTTTTAGGAGCTCCCAGTTATCTAGTTTCTCTTCTGGTGTTTGTGCATTGTCAGTAGTGTTTTTTTGTACTGTTTATGCCAAGTATTAGGGCTCCTAGCCTTGTTCCTATTTTTTCTTCAATGATCTTCATTGTTTTTGATTTTATATTTAGGTTCTTGGTCCATTTTGAGTTTGTGCATGGTGTGAAGTATGAGTTTTCTTTCTTTTTTTTTTTTCTGCAGATGAATATCCAGTTATGCCAGCACCATTTTTTAAAGAGACTGTCTTTTCCCCAGTTAATGGAACCTGGACCTTTGTCAAATATAAGCTGCTCATAAGTGGATGAATTTATGCCTGGATTCTCAATTCTTTTCCAATGGTCTATGTATCTGTTGTTGTACCAGCATCAGGCTATTTGACTACCATGGCAGTATAATATGTTCTAAAATCAGGTAATGTGAGGCCTCATCCTTTTTTCTTTTTTTTCAGTAATGCTTTACTTATCAGGGGCCTCTTCTTTTTCCATATGAAGTTGGTGATTTGTTTCTCCATCTCATTAAAAAATGCCATTGGATTTTGGATCAGGATTGCCTTGTATCTGTAGATCACTTTGGGTAGAGTAGATATTTTCACAATGTTGAGTCTTCGTATCCATGAGCAAGGTATGTTTTTCCTCTCATGTAGGTCTTTTTTGATTTCTTGCAGTAGTGTCTTGTACTTTTCTTTGTGCAGGTCTTTTACATCTCTGGTTAGATTTATTCCTAAGTATTTTATCTTCTTTGGGGCTATTTAAAGGGTATCAATTTGGTGATTTCCTCTTTGATGTACTCTTTGTTGGTGTAGAGGAATCCAACTGATTTTTGTGTGTTTATCATGTATCCTGATACTCTGCTGAACTCTTCTATTAGTTCCAGTAGTTTTCTTACGGATTCTTTAGGGTTTTCTGTGTATAACATTGTATCATCTGTACATGGAGATACTTTTACTTCTTCCTTACCAATTTGGACACACTTTCTTTTTCTAGCCCAATTGCTCTGGCTAGGACCTCCAGCACAATGTTGAGTGAGAGGGGTGATAAAGGGCATCCTTGTCTTGTTCTGATTCTCAAGGGAAATGCTTTCAGACTCTCTCCATTTAGGATGATGCTGGCTCTTGGCTTTGTATAAATGCCCTTTATTATGTTAAGGAATTTCACTTCTACTTCTATCTTGCTGAGAGTTTTTATCTTGAATGGGTGTTGGTCTTTGTCAAATACCTTTTCTGCACAAATTGATAAGATCATGTGGTCCTTGTCTTTTGTTTTATTTACGTGATGGATTATATTGGTTGTTTTTCTAATGTTGAACCATCCCTGCGTACCTGGTATGAATCCCACTTGGTCATGGTGAATTATTTTTTTGATATGTTGTTGAATTCTATTGGCTAGTATTTGGTTGAGGGGTTTTGCATCTAAGTTCATGACTGATATTGGTCTAGTAATTTTCTTTTTTTGGTGTCTTTACCTGGTTTTGGTATCAGGGATATGCTGACTTCACAGAATGAGTTTGGAAGTATTCCATCCTTTTCTATGCTCTGAAATACCTTTTAGTGATAGTGGCATTAACTCTTCTCTGAAAGTTTAGTAGAATTCTTCAGCGAAGCTGTCCAAGCCAGGGCTTTTTTTTTTTGTTGTTGTTGGGAGTTTTTTTAATTACCTTTTCAATCTCTTCTTTTGTTATGGGTTTATTTAGTTGTTCTACTTCTGTGTTAGTTTAGGTAGGTATTGTGTTTCTAGAAATCTATTTCCATTAGGTTTTCAAATTTGTTAGGGAATAGTTTTTCATATTATTCCATTATGATTCTTTTAATTTCAGTTGGGTCTGTTGTGATATCACCCATCTCATTTCCTCTTTGGGTTATTTGCTTCCTCTCCTGTTTTTCTTTTGTCAGTTTGGCTGATGATTTATCAGTTTTGTTGATCTTTTCAAAGAGCCAGCTTTTGGTGTTGTTAACTCTTTTGATTGTTTTTCTTTCTCTACATCATTTAATTCTGCTCTGATTTTTTAAATTTAGTTTCTTCTTGTTCTGAGGACTTCTTTTGCTGTTCTCTTTCTATTTGTTCAAGATAATTCTTTGATTTTGACCCTTTCTTCTTTTTGGATCTTTGCATTTACTGCTATAAGTTGACCTCTGAACACTGCTTTTGCTGTGTCCCAAAGGTTTTGGAAGGATGTGCTTTCATTCTCATTTGATTCTATGAATTTCTTTATTTTGTCCTTAATTTCTTCTATAACCCAATAGTTTTTGAGCAAGATGCTCTTCAGTTTCCATGTGTTAGATTTTTTTTTTTTCCCTTGCTTTTTCTGTTACTGATTTCTACTTTTATGGCTTTATGGTCAGAAGAGATGCTTTGTAATACTTCAATGCTTTGGATCCTGTTAAGGCTTGCTTTATGGCCTAATATGTGTTCTATTCTAGAGAATGTTCCATGTGTATTGGAAAAGAAAGTATACTTGACTGGTGTTGGGTGGAGTGTTCTGTATATGTCTATGAGGTCAAGTTGGTTGATTGTGGCATTTAGATCTTCCGTGTCTTTATTGAGTTTCTTTCTGGATGTCCTGTCCTTCACCAAAAGTGGTGTGTTGAAGTCTCCTACTATTATTGTGGAATTGTCTATCTCTTGTTTCAATGATGTTAGAGTTTGTTTTATGTATTTTAGAGCTCTGTCATTGGGTGCTCCAATATTTATTATGGTTATGTCCTCCTGGTGTATTGACCCTTTAATCATTATGTAGTGTCTTTGCTTTTTCTTTGTGGAGAATTTTACTTTAAAGTCTATTTTTCTCAGAAATTAATATTGCCTCTCCTGCTCTTTTCTTTTTTTGTGTGGGGAGAAGGGGAAACCATGGTGGCGTAGTGGGTAAGTGCTATGGCTGCTAACCAAAATGTCAGAAGTTCAAATCCACCAGGCAGTCCTTGAAAACTCTATGGTGCAATTCTACTCTGTCCTATAGGGTCACTGTAAGTCGGAATCAACTTCATGGCAACGAGTTTGGTTTTTTGAGATTGGCTCTTTTTTGATTGTTTTTCCTTGATATATTTTTTCCACCTTTTGAGTTTTAGTTTTTCTTATCTTTAGGTCTAAGGTGTGTCTCTTGTAGGTAGCATATAGGTGGATCATGTTCTTTGATATTCTGCCACTCTCTGTCTTTGTATTTAGTCCATTTACATTCAGAATAGTTATTGATAGGTAGGAGTTTAGTGCTGTCATTTTGAAGTCTTTTTGTGTGTGTGTAATCGACAGTTTCTCTGTTCCACTTAAATTTTCTGTGCTGAGTCGTTTTTCTTTTTGTGTTTTCTTTTCATCTCTTTCATTGTTGTTGGTTTTGTATTTGCTGAGTCATTATATTTTTCTTGTTTTTTTATTTTGATGTGTAAGATTGTTAGTTTCCTTTGTGGTTACCTTAATATTTACCCATGTTTTTCTAAGTTGAAACCGACCTTTTATTTCTTAATATTGCCTTGACTTCCTCTCCATATGAAAGATCTATGAGTCCATTTTTTTTGTCCCTGTTTTTTGTTTTAATGTCATCCTTAATGTAATGACATCTGTGTTTTCCTGTTTTGAGCATTTTAGCTTTGATTCATTGTTGTGATTTCCCTGTCTGGTTTGATACCTGATTGCTCTGCCCCGTGTTCCAGTCGTGGGTTGTTATCTGATGTTACTGATTTTCTAACTAAAGAACTCCCTTTAGTATTTCTTGTAATTTTGGTTTGGTTTTTGCAAATTCCCTAAACTTCTATGTATCTGGAAATGTCCTAATTTCGCCATCATTTTTGATAGACAGTTTTGCTGGATATGTAATTCTTGCTTGGCAATTTTTTTTTTTCCTTCAAGGTTTTTGTATGTCATCACGTTGCCTTCTTGCCTGCATGGTTTCTGCTGAGTAATCCTAGCTTAGCCTTATTGACTCTCCTTTGTAGGTGACTTTTCATTTATTCCTAGCTACTCTTAAAATTCTCTCTTTATCTTTGGTTTTGGCAAGTTTGATTATAATATGTCTTTGTGACTTTCTTTTGGGATCTACTTTTCGTGGGATTTGATAAACATCTTGGATAGATATCGTCTCATCTTTCATGATATTGGGGAAGTCTTCTGCCAATAAATCTTCAACAATTCTCTCTGAATTTTCTGTTATCCCCCACAGTTCTGGTACTCCAATCACTCACAGGTAATTCCTCTTGATATAGTCCCACATAATTCTTAAGGTTTCTTAATTTTTAAAAATTATTTTACCTGATTTTTTCCTCAAATAAGTTGGTGTGAAGTGTTTTATCTTCAACCTCACTAAGTCTGACTTCCATTGCCTCAATTCTATTCCTATGACTTTCTATTGAGTTGTCTAATTCTGAAATTTTATTGTTAATCTTCTGGATTTATGTTTGCTGTCCCTCTGTGGATTCTTGCAGCCTATTAAGTTTATCATTATGCTCTTCTCTAATTTCGTCTATTGCTTTGTCTGTGTACCGCTTGGCTTGTTCTGTGTTTTGCCTGATTTCCTTCCTGATCTCTTGAAGAGTTCTGTATGTTAATCTTTTGTATTCTACCTCCAGTAATTCCAGGAGGTTCTCTTCATTCAGAAGATATCTTGATTCTTTGTTTTGGGAGCTTGCTGAAGCCATTGTGGTCTGCCTCTTTAAGTGATTTGATATTGACTATTGTCTCTGAGCCGTCAATGTTATTGTATTTATTTATTTTATATTTGCTTACCGTGTCCTAGCTTCTTGTTTTGTTTTGATATGCTCAAATAGGCTGCTCCAGTGAGCTCATTTGATCATTGGCGCCTTTGAAGCTCTAACATCCTGTCACCAGGTCATTAGAGCTGTTACTAGGTATGTGAGCCCAGGAGTCACTTTTCTTCACTTTTCTTGTATGGATTCAGCTCAGGGGTCCAGGTAGTTGATCTCAAAGTGTGTGGCTCAGGCTCTCACCTACAGTCCTAGACAAGCAGGGGTAATTGGTGTGGGCACAAGTATCTGGCTGCAGTAGGGGTTCATGTGCTGAGCAAGGCAGGGGGCTGACAACCAACCCTGAGTGTCTGTGAGGAAAGCATGTCTCTGTTCCCTAGAGCACATAGGTGGGTGAGGTTTGCCCAATGCTGTAAGGACTGGGAGGCACCACTTATTCTTGGACCTCTGTTGCAGCTGGTTAGGTGGCATGGGTGGAGCCATGAGTCCTCAGGCTCCTGATGTGGATAGGTGAGGACCCTGCTTAATAGGCAGAGTGATGTCAAATGTCAGGAAACTGCCTCTGCACCATATATCTGAAACAGCTGAAGTTAGACTTCAGGTATATACCCTGTTATACTGTGCAAAAGAGGGCCTAAGCTGTTGAAATGGGCCCACACAGGTCTATGCAGGGGTGCAAGGCATTCCAAGTCCATGGACCCCTTATGTCTGTGCCTAAGCAAGAGAGCTGTTTCTGCTCTGAGCTTTCTGCTTAGGGGAGCTGGCAGATTATTTTTTCCCTGTTTATTAATTTGTGCCCTCTCCAAGGCTGGGAGAACGGCTAAGGGCACATGATAGATCCTACTTCTGGCCCAGAGGATGCAGCCAATTGGAACCCTGTGCAGAGTGGGAGGGGAACAGGTAAGTGGGAGAGAGGTTTTTCCCAGAGGGATATTTTTTGATCTGTGTGGTAGGTTAGCCACATGTACTTATCTTTTGCTGATTGAGCACTGCTTTTTGCTGATTCTGGAGGTGTGAGTAGTCTCTTCGCTGCTTGGTCCTTCCTGATGTGGTAAACAGGTCCCAAGTGCCCCTGCTTGCCTCACCACTCTCATGCCAGTGGATCCAGCCTGCGGGGTGCTGGTTCCTGTCAGGTCAGGTCTGGCAACTCCTTGCTGCTTCTGAACTGTCTCTCCCTCCCCCTACTGCAAAGTCTGATTCCCCAGCTTTGCCTTTGATGTTCAGGTCTCCTTGATTGTCATATACAATCGATTCACTTGTTTTTTCTGATCTTTGTTTTAAGAGGGACCACAGGAAGCATCTGACTACTCCATCATCTTGACCCTGCCTCCTCAACATTTTTTTTTTTTTTTTTACAGGTACTTTAATTACAAGGGAAACCTGGTGGCATAGTGGATAAGTGCTACAGCTGCTAACCAAAAGGTTGGCAGTTCAAATCCACCAGGCGCTCCTTGGAAACCCTGTGAGGCAGTTCTACACTGTTCTATGGGGTTGCTATGAGTCAGAATTGACTCAGTGACAGTGGGATTTTTAATTACACCTCACATTAATTTACATGTGACGTTAATTACGTTCATCATGTTGTGTAACCATCATCAATTTAAAGAAGTTCTGCAGTAAGAATGCTCTTCTCTGACTTCAGCTGAAGTGCTGATTTGAAGGCAGAGTCAAGTAAGCATTTGGGAACTATGTCCTACAGTTTTAGAAATAGAAAGTGAAAAAATAAACAGGTAAAATGACAGTGGAGAATCATTGTGCCTTAAGAATTTCTTAGGTTGATAAGTTGAGATATTTTCAAACAAAATGTCCTGAAGCATGAAGGCTTTTTAGGGAAGTTTTGAGGTGTTACAAATGCCAGTTGAGCCATCTCAGAGATTTTGGCCATGCCTTTAAAAGTAATAATTATGTGAATGAATTTGAAATTTCTTGTAAATGCAATAGGCTGAAAAACAATTATAACAAAATCTCACTGTCAGGAATCCTATGGTTTTAGCTTAGATTTATGTTTTAACACCCTTTTGTGTCATTTTGGTTTTCCTGTAGGAAAGATAGGTTCATTTTTTTTTTTTGTAGAAATGAAAATACTTTTAGTCTGACAGTAACTGTCTTTGAGAAGTAGTTTATTATAGTAAATTAAGAATCTTAGTCTCCTGCAGTCGAATCACATCAACAGAGAATTTTAAAACATGTCTTTATTTGAACTGAACACATTCCTAATGTGACCCGGCTAAGCTCACTGACAAACTGTATATAACGTGCATCCACTTCCATAAAACAGTTTTGTTATAGCATCTTATACACTTCAAACACACAGTAAGAAGGTTGTAACAATGTTAGAGAACCCAAATGATACCTGTAGCAATATGATTATAATTTAATATTTGTTGCGTCCCAGTAGTGGGCTAGACTTTTTATAAAACAGAGCAGGAGAGCTGGTTCCTGTCCTCCAGACAAACTCTTCGTATATCAATCAAGTATTGAGCCCTTTTGTTTCATTATGAATACATGGTTGCCTGCTCTTAAGAGGATTTGTGAACTCTCACTCAGCTAACACGTACATACTGAGTGCTCCATGTCTAAGTATGACACTAAAAGAACAATGAGATGTTTTTGGAACTTCCTCTCATCTCTTATACTCAGAATTTGTCTGACTATGTATCACCATGTTATGCTTAATGTGTTCATTTGATTAATTTCCTTTCTCTTAAAATACTCTTATCATTAAAATATCAAAAAAATTTTACCTAAAATGGCATATATTAAGAGGTCTAAAATACCCTTATTTATAATATTTTAGAAAAGAAAGAAAACTCATTTTAAGGAAAGTGCTAAAAGAAAATCTCTTTAGGAGTTTAACTGTGTATTTTTTTACTTATGAAATATGCATGTGTGTGGGAATTCATCAGAGATTTGGTGGTGAAGTTGCTTCTTTCTGTTTTAATATCACTTGGTACTAATTTTTAGTAATTATGTAAATTGTCTAAAGCTTTGATCTTTTCGAGGTTTGTTTCTGTTTTTATGTCATTGTTCATTTTTATTATTTATGTAATAAGTTCAAGATCTTTGTAGGAAATTTAACTACTATTAGCATCATTTTTTAAAAAAAGCCATAGCCCAGAGTGGTTTTCTTATTTTAAAGAGAAAGGATATAGAAGTATGTAGACAGAAGATTCAGAGGCATGTTTAGCAAAGAGGGGAAGATGATTATACAGTAGATTATTTCTATTATACCATATTCCTTTCCTATATGAAAGTGTGAAAATGTGATGACTTATTAAGATATGTTTACCACAAAGTGGAGTCCCTATGGCCATTTCACAACTAGAAACAAAATTGCATAATGTTGCTAAGACAGATTTAATCAACAGGAACCAAGGCTTGAGGCCATGACAGAGACACAGAGATGTAAATACTGGTAACATTGTAATTTGAAGCATCTGATGATTTTTAACTGACCTCCAAGTCCACCTAAAAGCATTTTGTCAGGATTCCTGAAGTGTCATTCTCACAGGGATTATGCCACAGTTAAATGGAGTGTTGTTCTGCTTATCCACTGGATTGAAGGCTTTAATAGTTGGGGATCAGCTAGTGCAGCTTAATTCCAGAATGCATATTTTTGGAAGAATCATACAAGACTACCTATAATGATACAAGACTATACCACAATGTATTATATTGTGGAAACTCTCTTCCAACTGATTGGCTACTGCCAACAGATCCCATCATAGAGGTGATCACATTATATCAAATCTCATTGTGGAAGTGATCACAACATCAAACGACTGCCAAACCACTGAGAATCATGGCCCAGCCAAGCTGACATACAACCTTAACCATCACACACATATATAATATGTATTATAATACACACATATATATACAGAAAATGTTTTTATATATATTTAATATATATAATAACTTATTTTCTATATATATGTGTGTATTTATGGTGTTGTGTTGTTAGGTGCCGTCTAGTCGGTTCCAACTCATAGCGACCCTGTGCACAACAGAATGAAACACTGCCTGGTCCTGAGCCATCCTTAAAATCGTTGTTATGCCTGAGCTTATTGTTGCAGCCACCGTGTCAATCCACCTCATTGAGGGCCTTCCTCTTTTCTGTTGACCCTGTACTGTGCCAAGCATGATGTCTTTCTCCAGGGCCTGATCCCTCCTGACAACATGTCCAAAGTATGTAAGACACAGCCTTGCTATCCTTGCCTCTAAGGAGCATTCTGGCTGTACTTCTTCTAAGACAGATTTGTTCGTTCTTTTGGCGGTCCATGGTATATTCAATATTCTTTGCCAACACCACGATTCAAAGGTGTCAATTCTTCATCGGTCTTCCTTATTCATTGTCCAGCTTTCACATGCATATGATGCAATTGAAAATACCATGGCTTGGGTCAGGTGCACCTGAATCTTCAACGTGACATCTTTGCTCTTCAACACTTTGAAGAGGTCCTTTGCAGCAGATTTAACCAATGCAATGCATCTTTTGATACCTTGACTGCTGCTTCCATGGCTGTTGATTGTGGGTCCAAGTAAAATGAAATCCTTGACAACTTCGATCTTTTTTCCATTTATCATGATGTTGCTCATTGGTCCAGTTGTGAGGATTTTTGTTTTCTTTATGTTGAGGCGTGATCCATACTGAAGGCTGTGGTCTTTGATCTTCACTAGTAAGTGCTTCAAGTCCTCTTCACTTTCAGCAAGCAAGGTTGTGTCATCTGCATAACACAGGTTGTTAATGAGTCTTCCTCCAATCCTGATGCCACATTCTTCTTCATATAGTCCAGCTTCTTGTCTTATTTCTTCAGCATACAGATTGAATAGGTATGATGAAAGAATACAACTCTGACACACACCTTTCCTGACTTCAAATCAAACAGTATCCCCCTGTTCTGTCCGAACAACCTCCTCTTGATCTATGTGAAGGTTCCTCATGAGCACAATTAAGTGTTCTGGAATTCCCATTCTTCCCAATGTTATCCATAATTTGTTTTCATCCACATAGTCGAATGCATTTGCATAGTCAATAAAACACAGGTAAACATCCTTCTAGTATTCTCTGCTTTCAGCTAGGATCCATCTGACATCAGCAATGATATCCCTGGTTCCTTCTTCTGAAACAGGCCTGAATTTCTGGCAGTTCCCTGTTGATATACTGCTGTACCCGTTTTTGAACGATCTTCAGCAAAATTTTGCTTGCATGTGATATTAATGATATTGTTCTATAATTTCCACATTTGGTTGGATCACCTTTCTTGGGAATAGGCATAAATATGGATCTCTTCCTGTCAGTTGGCCAGGAAGCTGTCTTCCATATTTCTTGGCATAGATGAGTGAGTACCTCCAGCGCTCCATCGGTTTGTTGAAACATCTCAATTGATATCCCATCAATTCCTGGAATCTTGTTTTTCGCCAGTGCCTTCAGAGCAGCTTGGACTTCTTCTTTCAGTACCATCAGTTCCTGATCATATGTCACCTCTTGAAATGGTTGAACATTGACTAATTCTTTTTGGTATAATGACTCTGTGTATTCCTTTCATCTTCTTTTGATACTTCCTGCATCGTTTAATATTTTCCCTGTAGAATCCTTCACTATTGCAACTCGAGGCTTGAATTTTTTCTTCAGTTTTCTCAGCTTGAGAAAAGCCGAGCATGTTCTTCTCTTTCGGTTTTCCATCTCCAGCTCTTTGCACATGTATATGTATATGGTATATATTACCTATTTTACCTTTTGTTTCTCTGGTGTGCAGGTCACTTACTGCAATTTTCAATAGATTGCTTAAACTTTTTATCACAGATGTGTTTCCATGAATGATGGTGGTGTAGTTGGGCTGTTAGAGAGCCACAGAGAGGATGAAATTGCAGGAAATTCATTTAAGTGTTGTGGAACAGGACCCAAGCAGACAGTTCCTTTCTCCCTCCCTCTCTCCCTTTCTCTACCCTTTCTTCCTTCATAGACAGTCTGTCTCTCTTCTTTGGGTAGACATTTTAAGAACCTGTTTAAGCCTCTAGAACTATAAAATATTAGGCAAAAGAGAAAACCAAACATAGAGAGGCTCATAGCTGTAAAGATGGAACTAAAGTTTAGGTCTACTGACTCACGTCAATGCTTTTTCCAGTATTAGGTTATTTGTTGTTGTGTGTGCTGTCAAGTCAATTCTAACTCATAGCGACTCCATAGAACAGAGTAGAACTGCCCCATTAGATGACAAATTAAAGCAACATAGCTTTGTTTTATTGACTAGAATATAGTTTCAGAAAGTACTCAACTGAATTCTAGAATGTAATCTAGGCAATTTAGAATATTTTCTCTAGGAAACAGCAACAATAACATGTGTTCTCTGTCTTGTGACTGTTTTTCTCGGGCCTACCCAAATTGATTCGACTCGACGGCACTGGGTTTTTTTGTTTTTAGTTTTTACCCACATAGTAGCTCTATTTGATGAATAGTGAAAAACCAAACCCGCTGTTGTCTAGTCTATTCTGACTCATAGTGACCCTATAGGACAGAGTAGAACTGTTCCATAGGGTTTCCAAGGAACACCTGGTGGATTTGAACTGCCAATCTTTTGGTTACCAGCCAGGTTCTTAACCACTACGTCACCAGTGTTTCCCTGTTTGATGATACTTCCCATTAAAAAGCTACCAACATATTTCAGCTACAGCAAATAATCTGCTTCTGTTTTGAAGTACATTGGATTCTTTTGAAGGGTGTTGGCCCTTTAGAATTATATAATAAACATAAGCAAGGATTTTTAAGTCACCTTTGTATTCAGGTAGGTAAATGTTGAAACCTTGCCAAAAAATCAGTGCTTACTATGTGAGAAATGAGGCGGGAAGAGCCTTCTTAGGAATGATGTGTTGCAGAGGAACTTTGCTCCCTGGAGTCCATGTATCTTTTACCGCAAAGAGAAACACCTTGCTTATAGATAGAAAAGTCTTGTGTTAGGCTTTTGTAATGTGCTGGGGGACACTGATGAACCTTCCACCTGGAATAATGAAATGTGAACTGTACATTCAGGGTAAAAATAACATCAGTTATGAGATTTTCTAAGTTGTTTGACGTGACATGTTTTAACTTATACTATGAGCTTGTCTGCCTTTGGGTAGCTCTTAAATAGCAAAGCTATATATAAGTGAGGCCTTTTATTTTGAATGACTGGTTAGGAATAATGCATGCCATTTCCACCATTTTATACATTTCATTTTGCAAGACCGAGTGATCTTTTTTTTGTGTGTGATGGGATTAACACTTGGAAGCTCTGCCAGTTATCTTGGTGCAGGCATTCTCATAGTTTCTAGAATGAATAGAGTTGTCTCCTATCTTGCAGCTTGATGTACAGCAGCAAGAAGATCCAAAAAGGAAGACAAACACCAGACTGGTTTTCTCTAGATTAGTATCTTCTAACTAATGTTGTGTTTGATAAGCTATTTGAAAAGGTTGAGGGTGTTGGGGCAGTTTTGGCTATCACAGTGTCTTCTTGGGCTTGTCGAATCTCCTTAAAGAGAATAACCATGTCCTGTTTATTTGGTTTCTTCAAAATCCTTTTTCTCAGTGCTATCCAAATGCATTAATAATTATTCTTCTGTGTGTTGACATGCCTTCTTTCTTGGGCACAGCAAGCAAGGTAGCCTCCCTTCAAAGGTAATCCAACCCCTTAAGGGCAAATTTTTTTTGTCATTGTTTATGTGGGTAATTACAGGGACTCCTGCTGTAATTTATAAAATTATAGGAAGTTTAATTTTTCTTAGTTGTGGGTTTTGCTCACAGAATGTTGTCTGACTAGCGCCAATGTTTTACTTTCAAATCTGTTGTAATCTATTGATTTTTTACTTTAAATTGCAGTTCTATTGTTTTCCACTTTCATGATAGGAATGTATGATGGATGGAGTACAAGAGTTAGAATCTGAAAAAGGAATGAGAGGGTCCTTTAGGCAATTCTGATTTAGCCTAGCTGAAGTGTTTTGTTTTTATTTCATTTATTAATACACTCCCCCCGGATTCTTTAACTGACTAGCAATTTACCACAGACCTTAAAAATGTTCACTGTGAGTATAAAAGTTAGAGTATTTCTCCCTACTCTCCCCTAGTATGTTAGTTATAAACAAAAGACTTTGTAGCCAAACACAATTAAAATATAAAGAAGTAAGTGATAAATTTTAATCACGCTTCACTCCACAAATAAATTTTTTCTTTAATAACAATAATTCCGCATTTCCCTTCCCTTGAATAAGTCACACATTTTGTTACCAGAATGTCTTCTTCATAAAAGAGGTTAAAATAAACCTTCAGATAATTTTAGGAAAGTTAATGTGAAATTCAAAGTACTATTAGAAACACCTGGATGTGCAGTTGTTAAGGCACTCAGCTGCTAACTGAAAGGTCAGTAGTTTGAATCCACCAGCTGCTCCGTGGGAGAAAATGTGGCGGTCTGCCTGCATAAAGATTTACAGCCTCGGAAGTCCTATGAGGCAGTTCTACTCTGCCCGACGGGGTCGCTATGAGTCGGAATTGACTTGTCGGCAGTAGGTTTATTAGACACATGGTCAAAAAGTGCAGACTCTGTGTGTATGAGTGTGCTTAAATCTTCCATTGATCATTCCCATGAGAGCAATCAGAGCCCTTGGCAATACATTTTATGAGTAGAGTAAAATACGACTTCTCCACAGGCAGCAAAAGTAAAGAGAAATTTAAAAGCCATACAGATTTTACCTGAATTCTGGTACCATTAGCTTAGGTAAGAGGCTAGAGAGTCAGTTGACAAGAACTAATTAAAACTAATTTCCTAATTAACAAACAAACAAATACACACACCTCTCTTTGGCACAAATATAAATGAGATGTATCTCCAAATCGATTCTAGGAAAGATGACAAAGATTGTGACCATTGTTATTATTGTTGTTACTGTTCTTTTTAAGGAAAAAATCTTTAGCACTGCTTTAAACAGGACTAATCATTTAATGGAAACCCTGGTGGTGTAGTGGTTAAGTGCTACGGCTGCTAACCAAAGGGTTGGCACTTTGGATCCGACAGGTGCTCCTTGGAAACTCTATGGGGCAGTTCTACTCTGTCCTATAGGGTCGCTATAAGTCGGAATTGACTTGACAGCACTGGGTTTGTTTTTTGGTTAGTCATTTCATAAACAGGAAGAAAGGATACATGTTCTCCCTGTCTAAACCTTTTATGTAGAAGATGAGATTGTTCAACATTATCAGGACCAAGATGCTCCCAAGAAGCCTTTTTTTTTTTTTTAAGGGTTTTTGCCTGACTTCTCTGCATGTTCTAGTACCATCTTGTCTCCTCTAGGACATTGGGGTAACATTTTCTGCATGCTGTTTTTGGGGCCTGAAAGCATAATGCATTTCCTTTC
This sequence comes from Elephas maximus indicus, assembly GCF_024166365.1. Taxonomy (NCBI): domain Eukaryota; kingdom Metazoa; phylum Chordata; class Mammalia; order Proboscidea; family Elephantidae; genus Elephas; species Elephas maximus. The sequence continues at coordinate 46,922,603 of NC_064823.1, forward strand.
TTTAAACTAATAGTTTATTATTTGTATTACTAAACAAATTTGTGTGTAATTTAATATGTATCTAGTTAATATAATTATGTTAATAACCATTAAGCTTATAAGGTTAATATTTTAAAAAGTAATGCATTCTTGTCACAGAAAATTTGTAACATACAGACATAAAGAAGCAATGGATATGAGTAATTATATACTTTTTATTTCTCCAAATTAAATTAAAAATGGATCATGCACCCATATGCTGATCTAGTATCCCTCCCTTAGGGCTCTCCCTCTCCCAGGAGTTCACTGCACTTCCAGATCCCAGCAGGAAGAGCTCTGGTATTGAATCCATCTGCAGTTATTATTGCTGCAATTATTTCCTGCTATGCTGCTGTGGCTTGGAAAAGTGATCGTCCTGCTCTGACCACCAGTGCTATTTGGCATTGAAGATGTCTTGCTGCTGTTGCTCCTGGCAAAGAGCCATGACGTGTTTGAGTATTAATTTCAATAAGGGTTACCTCTTCTTGTAGTCCAAGGTTGACAGTTTCTAGCACCCGGCTCCTTTACTCCCTTTACAGCAATTTTCTTTAAAGTACCCCTGCCCCCAAATTCTTGGCATAAGATTGGTTATGCCGTCTGCCCAGCGTAGCCTGGGAAACCCACTTAGCAGTTCTTTTTTAGCCCTCAAAGTACACATGACTTCCTTATGACCCATCTTCCATAGGTGACAAAACTGACTATCTGATATTTGTTTCACCAGGCAATAGAATAGCAAAACATAAATGGAATAATTAGTGTGACCCCCCTTCTATAAAAGCACATAAAATTCACTCAGCATCATCCATCCCACTCAGATGGGAGAGATAACCACCATCAGAGTCCCTGGATAAAGCAATAACAAGGGGTGCTATTCGCAGTGAAGCCTGTGTGAATGACTCTTGGTGGAGTCATGCAGTGTACACCCTTCATGGCTCTACTGTGACAATGATCACAACTTATATATGATGATTTTAGTCTTTTTTTTTTTTTCAATGAACATTTGTAAATATATATACTTTTGTAACAGGACATTTTTATACAAGTGCCTTTGGCTCAGATGTCAAGACAGATGGAGTCAAATGACCTTCCCTGACATATTTCTTGGTACAGAGCTCCAGTTCTGTCCGAGAATAGTTGGATGACATATTTGCATAAAAATGACATAGGAACAGAAGGACTACCTAGGAGGAAACCTCTGTTTTAAGACACTGAACTTCTCCTTTTTAGTTTAAAAATTACTAAAACCTGAAGGATGAACTGGGGCGATGTTGATCAAGTTCAGATGTCAATCAATGCAAAGAAATGTTGATGGGTGATAAAGAATACATCAAGAGGGTGTCACTAAGTGAAACTCACCCACTGCTGTCAAGTCAATTCCGACTCATAGGGACCCTATAGGACAGAGTAGAACTGACCCATAGTGTTTCCAAGGCTGTAAATCTTTATGGAAGCAAACTGCCACACCTTTCTCCTGCAGAATGATTGGTGGGTTCAAACTGCCGACCTATCAGTTAGCAGCCGAGCCCTTAACCACTGTACCACCAGGACACCTTCAGGTGAAACTAGTGGATAGAAAGTTGTATCAAGGGAAAGTTGGTTCTGCTTTTACAAGCGGCTTTACTCAGAACCTGTCTGAACCCTCTCGTTTTGATAACGGGTTTGCCTAATGGAAATGAGTGTGTGAGTGAATACAAACACTTGCAACTTCGGAAGTTCACGCCAGGCTTGCCATAAAGGATTCTTCCTCATAGTTAAGGAACGCTTTTATTTTCTGGGGCAAAAATCTGTGCTGGAAATTTTGGCAAAATCAGTGTAGGTGTCTCAGTTTAAGGCCATCTCTGTGTCTTACCTGGACTTTCCAGTGGGGAGCAAGGAAATCAGAGACAGCTGAGCATATGAAGCGTTTAAAAGACATTTTCAGGTTACATCTAGCATGGACTCTAGGATTCAAAACAAGACAGCAATACAGAATGGGGTTCTGGACCAACCAGCATAGAGTGCGGGTATTATGAATACCTCCAGTCCAAGAGGCAACATTTTTTATTTTCTTCCCCCTGCCCCCTCGCAGCAGTTAAAAAAAAAAAAAATTATTGTGTTTTAGGTGAAAGTTTACAGCTCAAGTTAATTTCTTACACAAAAATGTATACACATATTGTTTTGTGACATTAGTTGCAATCCCCACAATGTGACAGTACACTCCTGCTTTCCACCTCGGGTTTCCTATGCCCATTCAACCAGTTTCTGCCCCTTCCTGCCTTCTCATCCTGCCTCCAGACAGGAGCTGTCCATTTGGTCTTCTGTATCTGATTGAACTAAAGCACACTCCTCATGCGTATTATTTTTGTTTTATAGTCCTGTCTAATCTTTGTCTGAAGAGTAGGCTTGGGGTTAATAGAGCATTCAAGGGCCATAGTTTCTGGGGTTCCTCCAGTCTCTATCAGATCATTAAGTCTGGTCTTTTTATGTGATTTTGAGTTCTGAGCCACACTTTTCTCCCTCTCCTTGGGGGGCTGTCTGTTGTGTTCCCTGTCAGGGTGGTTATTGGTGGTAGCCGGGCACCAACTAGTTCTTCTGGCCTCTGGCTGGTGGAGTCTCTGGTTTATGTGGTCCTTTAGTGTCTTGGGCTAATATTTTCCTTGTGTCTTTGGTTTTCTTCACAGAACATTTAGTTTTGCCTTTTTGGCAAGAGGAGAGCAACCCAGGTTGATCCTTTGGAAGGAGGAAGTGCCGTGGGAATAATTAGACATACAGGGGAGAAGAATTAAAAAACAGACTGGAAAATTTAGCGTTTTGAGATTTTACTGCAGAGGGACATTTTTTGTACCCACATTGGGGAGAAGGACAATACCAGTTATACCCTTACTCATTGGTCATATGCAATTCTTTATATTATGGCTGTTTCCCCAAATTATTACATGTTTTTCAGAATCATGAGTTTTAATAACTTCATAATGAAGTTTAATAACTTCATTATGAAGTTTAATAACTTCATAATAGTCCATCCTTTGGATATGAGGAAATAAATGCATTTTTTAAGGCACTCAGTGTGCCACAAATGAGGGGGGAAAAAAAAAAGCCACATCATAGAATCTAGATCCAGAGGTATGATTCCAATAAACGTAGTGAGCATAGGTCTGGAGTACCAATACAAGGTACCTATTGTAATGTTTTCCATGCAAGAACATTAATTTTTCAACAACTTATTCTTTCAGAAAGGTTTAAATTTATAACATTAAGGCAGCATTTAAATAAGGCACATGCTTTTTGATGATGATTTTAAAAAGTCCTTCTTATTAAAAAAAAAAAAATGCCCAAGGGAAAAAGGAGAACTAAAAACCAGCTCCTCCTGTGATACCATCTCTCTCCAAATATCATTGCAAAAGTGTTGGTTTGCAACATGGCATTCACTTAAAAAAAAAAAAAAGAAAAGAAATGCAACGTGTTAAAGCAAATACTCTAAGTAAACATTCTTTTACAATACTCAGCTCCAAGTAGGTAACACTACAATGAAAAATTTCATAAGATAAATAACACTTATTGTAATAATATTGCTTTTTAAAAACCTATATTTAAGTTTACACGTATTCTTTTTAAGATAAGTCTCCAGGTTTCTAAGCAGAGAAGAGAATTAAAACACTTTATTGGATAACCAGACTTTTAAGGATAAGGGCACTCATGGTTCTAAAAACAAAGATGGCCCTTGCTTGCATTCTGGAAGCTAGTTCATGTCATGAAGGGGGCTTGTGTTTTATCCAGGGTGTTTTTGCTAAAAGGAAAAGTACATTTGGCATTTGAAATAATGAGCAGTGTATTTTTACTGATTGAAATATATTGATATTTGTTTAAAAACTTTACTTAATAGATTCTTTTTCTTATTAGAAAAGTAATAAATATTTCTGGCAGAAAATTTGGAAAATGTAGATAAATGAAAAGAAAGTAAAACCACCCATATTCTCAATCAGTCAGAGATAAGCACTCAGTACGAGTCTTTTGAAAAATGCATCGATATTCATATATAGAATATTTAAAGCAAAAATATTATCATACATTTGTAATTTACATTTTCAATTTAGCAAGGTATTATGAACATTTGCCCGTGTCACTTAATGTATTTTTCATTTCATTTTTAATACCCACACAGACTTCTATTATATAAATAAGCCATGGTTTACTTAACCAATCTTCTTTTTTTTTTGTTTTAATTGAGTTGTAAGAGTTTTTATATACTTTTTTTTTTTTTTAATTGTACTTTAAATGAAGGTTTACCAAGCAAACTGGCTTCTCCTTAAATAGTAAGTACACATATTGTTTTAAGACATTGGTTAAAAACCCCACAACATGTCAACACTCTCTCTTCTCAAATTCGGGTTCTCTATTACCAGTTTTCCTGTCCCCTCCTGCCTTCTAGTCCTTGCCCCTGGGCTGTTGTGCCCCTTTAGTCTCGTTTTGTTTTAAGCGCTTGTCTAATCTTTGGATGAAGGGTGAACCTCAGGAGTGACTTCATTACTGAGCTAAAAGGGTGTCTGGAGGCCGCACTCTCGGGGTTTCTCCAGTATGTATCAGGCCGGTAAGTCTGGTCTCTTTTTGTGAGTTAGAATTTTGTTCTGCATGTTTCTCCAGCTCTGTCCAGGACCCTCTATTGTGATCCCTGCCAGAGTAGTCAGTGGTGGTAGCCAGGCACCATCTAGGTGTGCCAGACTCAGACTGGTGGAGGCCATGGTAGTTGTGGTTCATTAGTCCTTTGGACTAACCTTTCTCTTGTGTCTTTAGTTTTCTTCATTTTCCCTTGCTCTCTAAAGGGATGAGACCAGGAGTATTCAGATGGCCGTTTATAGGTTTTTACAACCCCAGACGCTATTTACCAAAGTGGAATGCAGAACATTTTCTTTTTAAACTGTGTTAGGCCAATTGAGCTAGATGTTCCCTGAGACCATGGTCCCCACAGCCCTGAGGCCAGCAATTCAGTCCCTCAGGGAGTTTAGATGTGTCTATGGAGCTTCCATGGAAACCCAGGTGGTGTAGCGGTTAAGTGCTATGGCTGCTAACCAAAAGATCAGCAGTTTGAATCTGCCAGGTGCTCCTTGGAAACTCTATAGGGCAGTTCTACTCTGTCCTATAGGGTCACTATGAGTCGGAGTCGACTTGACGGCAGTGGGTTTGCTTTGGTTTTTATGGAGCTTCCATGATCTTGACTTGTACAAGTCGTGCTGGCTTCACCAGTACTGTGTACTGTCTTACCCTTCACCAAAGTTACCACTCACGTATTGTCTAGTTAGTGTTTTTCTATCCCCACCCCCCCTTCCTCGTAACCATCAAAGATTGTTTCTTTTTCTGCGTAAACCTTTTCATGAATTTTTATAATAGTCATCTCATACAATATTTGTCCTTTTGTGATTGACTTATTTCACTCAGTATAATGCCCTCCAGATTCATCCATGTTGTGAAATGTTTCACACATTCATCATTGTTCTTTATGGTTGTGTAGTACTCTGTTGTGTGTATGCACCATAGTTTGTTTATCCATTCATCTGTCGATGAGCACCTAGGTTGTTTCCATCTTTTGCTACTGTGAATAGTGCTGCAATGAACATGGGTGTGCATATGTCTATCCTTGTGATGACTCTTATTTCTCTAGGACATATTCCTAGGAGTGGGATTGCTGGATCATGTGGTATTTCTGTTTTTAGCTTTCTAAGGAAACGCCATAAAGTGGTTGTATCATTTAGCATTTCCACCAGCAGTGCATAACAGTTCCAATCTCCCCGCAGCCTTTTCAACATTTGTTAGTTTCTGTTTTTTTGATTCGTGCCAGTAATGCTGGGGTGAGATGGTATCTCATTGTGGTTTTGATTTGCATTTCCCTAATGGCTTTTTTTTTTTTTTTTGATGGCTAGTGATCAGATGAGCATTTCCTCCTGTGTCTGTTAGCCACTTGATGTCTTCTTTGGTGAAGTATCTGTTCATTTCCTTTCTCCATTTCTTAATTGGATTGTCTTTTTGTTGTAGAGGTGTTGAATTCTGTAGATTTTAGAGATTAGACCTTTGTCGGACTTGCAACAGCCAAATTTTTTTCCCCAGTCTGTAGGTTCTCTTTTTACTCTTCTGGTGAGGTCTTTTGATGAGCCTAAGTGTTTATTTTTTGGAAGATTCCAGTTATCTAGCTTATCTCCTGGAGTTTGGGTGTTGTTATGGTTTGTATCCTATTAATGCTGTGTATTAGTGCCTCTAGTTTTGATGCTGTTTTTTTTCTACGATCTTTAGTTTTTGGCTTTATATTTAGGTCTTTGATCCATTTTAAATTAGTTTTTGTGTATGGTGTGGAGTATGGGTCCTGATTCATTTTTTTGCAGATGGACATCTAGTTTTGCCAGCACCATTTGTTAAAAAGACTGTCTTTTCCCCATTTGATGGACTTTGGAACATTGTCAAAGATCAGGTGACCATAGGTAGATGGGTTTACACCTGGGTTCTCAATTCTGCTCCATTGGTCAATGTATCTGTCATTGTACAAGCGCCAGGGTCTTTTGACTACTGTAGCTGTATAGTAGGTTCCAAGGTCAGGTAGTGGGATCCCTCTTACTTTATTCTTCTTCAATAGTGCTTTACTTATCTGGGGTTTCTTCCCTTCCCATACAAAGTTAATAAGTTTTTCCATCTCTTTAAAGAATGTTGTTGATATTTGGATCAGGATTGCATTGGATTTGTAAATTGCTTTGGGTAGAATTGTCATTTTCACAATGCTGAGCCTGCGCGTATCCAGGAACATGGTACATTTTTCCATTTATGTAAGTCTCCTTTGGTTTCTTGCAGTAGTGTTTTGAAGTTTTCTTTGTATAGGTCTTTTACATCCCTGTTTAGACTTATTCCTAAATATTTTATTTTTTTTAAGGGGTATTATAAATGTTATTGTTTTCTTGATTTCCTTTTCATCGTTCTCTTTATTTTGTATAGGAATCCAACTGATTTTTGTATGTTTATCTTGTATCCTGCTAATCTGCTGAATCTTTCTATTAGTTCCAGTAGTTTTCTCCTGTAGCCTTTTGAGTTTTCTATGTATGTATCACATTTATAGGGACAGTTTAACTTGTTCTTTACCAGTTTGGATGCCCTTTATTTCTGTTTCTTGCCTTATTGCTGTAGCTAAAACTTCCAGGACAATGTTAAATAGGAGTGGTGGTAAGGAGGATCCTTGTCTTGATCCAGAAAACCTAGTGGTGTAGTGGTTAAGAGCTACAGCTGCTAACCAAAGGGTCAGCAGTTTGAATCCACCAGGTGCTCCTTGGAAACTCTATGGGGCAGTTCTGCTGTGTCCTATAGGGTTACTATGAGTAGGAATGGACTCGACAGCAATTTTTTTTTTTTTAATCTTGTTCTAGTTCTCAAGGGAGACGTTTTCAGCCTTTCTCCACTAAGAATGATGTTGACTGTTGGTTTTGAATAAATGCCCTTTATTATATTGAGGAATTTTATTCTATACCTGTTTTATTGAGAGTTTTTATCAGGAATGAGTGTTAGACTTTGTTGAATGCCTTTTCTGTGTCAGTTGAGATGATTCTGTCATTTTCTTATTTATGTGGTGGATTGATTTTCTAATGTTGAACCATCCTTGCTTACCTAGTATGAATCATACTTGTGGTGGTGTATTATTTTTGTAATATGATATTGGATTCTATTGGCTAGAATTTTGTTGAGAATTTTTGCATCTACATTCATGAGAGATATTGGTCTATATCTTTTTTTTTTTTTTTTTTGGTGGTGTCTTTGCCTGGTTTTGGTATCAGAGTTTCCTGGCTTCATAGAATTAATTCAGAAGCATCCCTTTCTTTTCTACATTCTGAAATAATTTGAGTAGTACTGGTGTAAGCTCTTCTCTGAATGTTTGGTAGAATTCTCCAGTGAAGCCATCTGGGTCAGGGTTTTTTTGTTGGGAGTTTTTTTTTTTTTTTTTTTCTTCAATCTCTTCTCTTGTTATGGGTCTGTTCAGATTTTCAACACAATTTTTTATTAGTTTGGATAGGTAGTGTGTTTCTAGAAATATGTCCATTTCCTCTTGGTTTTCAAATTTGTTGGAGTATAGTTTTTCTTAATACTCTGTTATGATCCTTTTTATTTTCAGTTGAGTCTGTTGTAAAGTCCCCCATTTCATTTCTCATTTGGGTTATTTGTGTCCTTTCCTGTTTTCCTTTTGTCAGTTTGGACAGTGGTTTGTTGATTTTACTGATCCATTCAAAGAACCAACTTTTGGTTTTGTTGATTCTTTCTATTGTTTTTCTATTCTTGATTTCATTTATTTCTGCTCTGATCTTTATTATTTCCTTTCTTCTGGTGGCTGTGAGCTTCTTTTGCTGTTCTCTTTCTATTTGTTCAAGTTGTGTAGCAAATGCTTCAATTTTGCCCCTTTCTTCTGTTTTGTTGTGTGCATCTATTGCTATAAATTGACCTCTGAGCACTGCCTTTGCTGTGTCCCAAAGGTTTTGGTATGATGTATTTTCATTTTTGTTTGATTCTAGGAATTTTTTGATTCCATCTCTGATTTCTTCTATTACCCAGTGGTTTTTAAGCAGGGTGTTGCTCAGTTTCCATGTAATTGATTTTTTTTCCTTGCTCTTCCTGTTGTTAATTTCTACTTTGGTAGCATCGTGGTCAGAGAAGATACTGTGTATTATCTCATTGGTTTGGATTTTGTTGAGGGTTGTTCGGTGGTCTAAGATGTGGTCTGTTCTGGAGAATGTTCCATGTGTGTTGGAAAAGAATGGGTACTTTGCAGCTGTTGGATTGAGTGTTTTATATATGTCTATGAGGTCAAGTTGACTGATTGTGTCCTTTAGATCTTCTGTATCTTTGTGGAGTTTCTTTCTAGATGTTCTGTCCTTTACCGAGAGTGGTGTGTTAAACTCTCCTACTATTATTTTGGAACTGTCAGTTTCTCTTTTCAGTGCTGTTAGAGTTTGTTTTATGTATTTTAGAGCCCTGTCATTGGGTGCGTAGGTATTTATTATGGTTAAGTCTTCATGATGGATCATCCCTTTAATTATTATATAGTGCCCTTCTTTGTCTTTTATGATTAACCAACCTTCTATCATTAACCTTTTAAGTTTTTTTTTTTTTTTTTTTTTACTAATTTTCACTTGCGATAAATATATTGCTACAAACATTTTTGTGGCTAACTCTGCATTTGATGAGGATGAAATTATAGCTCACATATGATATGTAACAATTTTATAAGTGTTTGATTCATGTTGTAAATTACTCTCCAGGAGAAAGGTACCAAATGACATCTTTTTCTCTGGTTTATTAGTGCGTATTTCCCCAAATCCTAAACACTGCTGATTACTGGTTCTCTTAAAAAAAAAAAAAATTACTAATGTGAAAAGAGTAAAATGGATGATTTTATATTTGTCCTAATTTAATTATTTGTGTGATTGATTGTATTGACTATATTACATTGTTTGTTTATCTACTACTAGTGCGTAAAGTGAGACTTGATGGGACAGTGGTTAAGAGTTCAGCTGCTAACCAAAAAGATCAGCAGTTTGAATCTACCAGCCACTTTTTGGAAAACCTATGGGCAGTTCTACTCTGTCCTTCGGATTGTTATGATTTGGCATCGACTTAACGGCAAGGGTTAGTGTGTAAAGATATCTTACATGAATATGCAAGTGTTAAATTGTTGAAGTTGAGCATTGAATGTAAAGAAGGAATATGCTTACCTACTTTCTCTACTTTTATCAATTAAAGGCTTTATTTTCTCAACCCCTCTTCATACTGCATCTCAAATAATTCCTTAACTAAAGAAGTCATATTTTAATTTATAAGGAATGGAAAATTGATTTGCCTTGGAAATTCAAATGGTAGGTTTATGCTATTATTAAACAGTGTGCTGAAATTCAAAATTCCTTAAACATACAACACTTTACATTATTCTTGCCCTTTCTTCTATAGATCAGGTGGATTAAAAAAGAATAAATGTAAATATTATTATTCATCATTCTGAATCCTAGGGTGGTGGAGTGCAAAGGAGCTTTCAAGTTCTAGTTTCACAAACTAGTCAGTTTATAGATGAGGAAACTAAGGCTAGGCGAGGCAGCTTGGTTCTGCCACTTACCATTTGTGTAAATATAAGGAAAATTTATTTAATTTCTGGGACCTTGCATTTTCTCATCTCCAAAAAATGGTTAATTTTAGTTGGCTTACTGGACTACTATGAGGCCAGTTCTTTTCCTGTCCTTAGTAATTTGTCCCCAAACCAAACCCATACCCATGGCCATCTACTTGACTCCAACTCATGGCAACCGTATAGGACAGGGTAGAACTGCCCCACAGGGTTTCCAAGGCTGTAATCTTTATGGAAGCAGATTGCCACATCTTTCTCCCATGGAGTGGCTGGTGAATTTGAACCACCAACATTTCAGTTAGCAAACAAGTGCTTAACCATTCAGCCACCAGGGCTCCTTTAATAACTTGCCCAGGGTCACTTAAATAGTTGACTGGGTAGAGAAGATTAGAGTCCTTATCTCCTGATTATTTATCATATACTCTGTTCACTGAATCCCAGATCCTTTTCTAGTTAAGGAATTGGAAGCCTGACTATTAATATACTTTATTTTAATTAAAAATGGGACCATAATGAAATCAAGGTGTGGCAAACAGTCTTGTTTGATTGACCCAACCTTCTGTTAATGCCCTGTAGCCAAAGACTACCAGGAGTGCACCTGTAGTTGAGCAAGTTGGGCTTATTAGTAGATGAAATGAGGCTAAGCCACACACCATGGAAAATGTGAGACATTTCAGTATTAGGGTGTTTGAAAGGATTATTATAGTATCTAGGCATTATTAGGTGATTTTTCAGGAGAGTTTAAGGATGTGACTTTGCTCTGGACTGGATACTATCAAGAATGGGGGTAATTCTATAACTGGATATTTAAAAAATCTTATCTATAAGGTGGGAGGAATAAAGTGAGACTAAAGCTAAATTGGGAGTCACTCATATTAGCCAGGATAGGGAGATATTTGGTATTTTTGTGGTTTGCACAATGACTTTGCTTTTATGTGTGCTTATATAAGGTTATGTGTGCTCTTGTTTTTTGTTTCATATCATCATGGTCACTGATGTTGGTGATCTAGAAGATTGTTTATATTCAACAGGAGAACATCAAGGTGTATCTGTGAGTAGCAGGTCAGCTCCTAACAACATCAAGCCTAGCTTTAGGTGTCAGGCCAGTTTCTGGATGTTAAAAGCTGCCTTTACTTTTCCCTTTGCCTTTTCATCTCTTGTACTTTCCAGCCAGAAGTGACTCTGGGGGGGAAAAAATGGCTACAGACAAAACCAGAAGTTTGCTGAGAGATTCCTGATAAAACCTTTTCTTTTAGATATTAAAATCATCCCTTCCCCATTCTTCTTCCTGCTGGCAATGGGATGTAATTGTAGAAGCTACAACAGACTTCTTGTAATTGTGAGGGGAAAGGTCAAGGAAATATCAGAGTCTTTGGCATTTATATCATTGATTTTCTGAACCAGTTCAGCACAGCTAACTATGGATTTTTCATTATGGGAGAAAAATACGCCTCAATTAAAAAAGAAGGGCAACTCCAGTCAGACTTTCTATTTGTTACCTATAGCTGAAAGCCTTCCTAAAACTTTAGGTATGCACATTCATTACTTACTAGACTCTTGTCTTGCAGCCAAATTTTCATGATGGCTCAGAGTATTTGGAAATAGAGCTTGGCAAAACCCTATTTTTTTTTTTTTAATTAGACTTAGAGGAATAAGTCATTGTTCTTTTTGCTTCATAAGGTTTTTCATTGTTATGTCATTCAAATACAATAGATTTTTGGTTTAAGAAACCTGCATTAAAAAAGAAAAGAAAAGCATTAGAAACCTTCTAGATTAAGTTCAGCAGAAAAATGTATGGGCACACTTGTAGACTTGATCATTGAAAGGGTGGGTACAGCTATAAAGCTAATTGCTGGGTGATTGTAATTTCACCATTACAATTTGTGGGTTCCTGTCAATTGTGAGGATGGCACAGGTCTGGGCAGTGTTTCGTTCTGTTGTGTATAGGGTCACTATGAGTTGGAACCTACTTGACAGCACTAACAACAACAACAACAACATTGCCACTGTTGAAGAGAAGATTTCAAAGGGCAGCTTGAGAAGACAAAATAAAGTATAATGATGCCATATGCAAAGACCTGGTGATGGAAAGCCGAAGGGGAAGAACACACTCTGCACTTCTCAAACCGAAAGAAATGAAGAAAAAATTCAAGGCTCAAGGTACAATATTGTAGGATTCAATGGGGAAAATATTAAATGACTCAGGAAGCATCAAAAGAAGATGGAAAGAGTACACAGATTCACTATACCAAAAAGAATTGGTCCACATTCAGCCATTTCAGGAGGTACCATATGAGCAGGAACCAGTGGTACTGAAGGAAGAAGTCCAAGCTGCACTGAAGGCATTGGCGATAAACAAGGCTCCAGAAATTGACAGAATACCAATTGAGCTCACTCATCGCTGCCAAGAAATTTGGAAGACAGCTACCTGGCCAACTGAATGGAAGAGATCTATATTTATGTCTATTCCTAAGAAAGGTGATCCCACCAAATGCAGAAATTATTGAACAATATCATTAATACTCCATGCAAGTAAAATTTGCTGAAGATCATTCAAAAGTGGCTGCAGCAGTATATGAACAAAGAACTGCCAAAAATTCAAGCTGGATTCAGATGAGGGTGTGAAACCAGGAATATCATTGCCGTTGTCAGATGGATCCTAGCTGAAAGCAGAGAGTACCAGAAGGATGTTCACCTGTGTTTTATGGACCATGCAAATACATTCGACTGTGTGGATCATAATAAATTATGGATAACATTGTGAAGAATGGAAATTCTAGAACATTTAATTGTGCTCATGAGGAACCTGTGCATAGATCAAGAAGCAGTCATTCAAACAAAATAAGGGGATATTGTGTGGTTTAAAGTTAAGAAAGGTGTGCTTCAGGGTTGTATCCTTTTACCAAGCTTATTCAATCTGTATGCTGAGCAAATAATCCAGGAAGCTGGAGTATATGAAGAAAAACATGGCATCAGGATTGCAGGAAGACTCATTAACAACCTGTGTTATGCAGGTGACACAACCTTGCTTTCTGAAAGTACAGAGGACTTGAAGCACTTACTGATGAAGATCAAAGACCATAGCCTTCAGTATGGATTACACCTCAACATAAAGAAGACAAAAATCCTCACAACTGGACCAATAAGCAACGTCATGATAAATGGAGAAAGGATTGAGGTTGTCAAGGATTTCATTTTGCTTGGATCCACAATCAAAATCTGCTGCAAAAGACCTTAAAGAGGTTAAAACGTTAAAAAGCAAAGATGTCACTTTGACGACTAAGGTGTGCCTGATCCAAGCCATGATGTTTTCATTCACCTCCTATGCATGTGAAAGCTGGATAATGAATAACGAAGACCGAAGAAGAACTGACGCCTTTGAATTGTGGTGTTGGAGAAGAATACTGAATATACCATGGACTGCCAAAAGAATGAACAAATCTGTCTTGGAAGAAGTACAACCAGAATGCTCCTTAGAAGCAAGGGTAGAAAGACTACGTGTCAGATACTTTGGATATGTTGTCAGGAGGGATCAGTCCCTGGAGAAGGACATCATGCTTGGTAAAGTAGAGGGCCTGCGAAAATGACAAAGCCCCTCAATGAGATGGGTTGACACAGTGTCTGCAACAATGGGCTTAAGCATAACAATGATTGTGAGGATGGCACAGGACTGGGCAGTGTTTTGTTCTGTTGCACATAGGGTCACTATGAGTTGGAACTGACTCGATGGCATGTAACAACAACAACAACAACATTGGTGTTGAGGTATAGTGGAAATCCTGGTGGCGTGATGGTTAAGAGTTCAGCTGCTAACCAAAAGGTTGGCAGTTTGAATCTACCAGGTGCTCCTTGGAAACCCTATGGGGCTGTTCTACTCTGTCCTGTAGGGTTGCTATGAGTTGGAATCGATGAGATGGCAACACTTTGTTTTTTTTGTTTTTTTTGCCATTGTGATTTGTTAAGCTTAACAAAGTATTGGTTGGTTTTAAAGATCATTGACTTAAAAGTGAAAAGAACTCCCATCGTCCTAGGGGGATAATTCCCTGGTTACTCTGTGCCAATGTGGTTAGAAGGTTAGACTCCATAGTACAAAATCTATGCCCACTGAAAAACTGATAATATGTTGAGAGGTGAGGATGAGGACAATAGATAATTACTATTAATGTTCAGTGTGTAGGAAAACTAAGGCACAAGGCCAGTAGGAATCCAAAGCCTCTTGGATTCTGGATGAGATTTTTTCTTAATAAAAGAGTAACGAAAAGTTTCAGGGAAACATCACGTATTGAGAGCCAGAATTTGTAAGTTGAAAAGTATGTGTTTGTGGTCAGAATAAATTTTATTCTATCCACCAACTGGTTAATTGTTCTACAGATGTTTCTCTTTACCTCCCTTTGTGTCATGCTCATAGAAGGTGAAAAATAATATTTATTCAACAAATGCTTGAAAAACTAATACCATTGGTTGCAGAAGAATGGTTTAACCTCTGCAATAGTAACAGTAACAGTAATAATTTCCCTAAATAGTCTCCATAAACTAATTCCATTGTTCTAAACATTAGGGATTGAATTAAGGCAGTGATAGAAAGAATAAGAAGGAAATTCATGTTGTAGAGGTAGAAGCAGTAAGTGTTCATAGACTGGTGGAAGTGAGAGCAGAATGAAGGAGAGCAGGGAGTCTGGAAGAGTTATAGCTTCCTGGCTTGGATGGAAGTGAGCTGAAATTTTGAATTGTCCTCATTGAACAATCCAGTGAAAATGTCTAGCAGGCAGTAACACATACGGAGGCTAAGAGCTTGGAACAGAGGTCTAGAAAGGAGTTACATACAGGGCAGTCAGCAGCTTATGGGTAGTGGCTGAAGCCAAATTGTGAGTGAGATTTGTTTTCTCATTTGGTTTCTATGACCCATTTTTTTTTTTTTCCTGTCTATGAAATGTCCTCTGTGCTCTTCTTGAAGTCCTAGTGGTGTAGTGGTTAAGATGTGCACCACCAGGGCTCCAAAAGAGCACAGAGGACACTTAATTGACAACAGAGAGAGTAGAATCAGCAGAGAAAGTGATAATGAGCACCCAGAAAGGAAGAAAATAGGCTTTCTTCACCCCCGCCCCCAAAAGGGTCATAGAAACTGAATGAGAAAACAGTTTAAAGATATTTCAGACATCTTCAAGTATTGCAAAGAGGTCAAATATGAGAAGAGCTAAAAATAGTTGTTAAAAACCCAGTGCTGTCGAGTCGATTCTGACTCATAGTTGTTAGATTTTAAAATGAAGAGGGCATTGCTGACTTTCATGAAGATAATTTCAGTGGAACACTAATGCAACAATTGAGGTTGTTGTGGAATAAGCATTTGTTTTTGATTTTATGAATGAAATATAAGGTGTTAAATTTTGACCAAGGTACACAGTAAATGATGAAGGTTGGCTTTCAACACCTGTCTATCCAATTCCACAATCCATGCTTTCCCACTCTTCCAAACTGAATCTGAAAAACACACTTAAGATGCTGATTCTGATATAATTTTAATTATAGTGTTGCTAAAGCAGTACAAATTAGAAGGCCTATTGAAACCACAAAGATCAATGTTTATTTTCAGAGAGGTAGGTGTAGAAAAGTGACTAGTGTTCTATAATATTTTCTGAGAGAGCACTTCATTATCTTGATGAGGTATTTAATTTTATAACATGAATAAGCATGTCAGTGTCATATTTTAAAAAAACAGGGTTATTTTGGTTTTAGAGCACAGGGTATGTCAATCCACTAAAACAAATTCTTTTTAAAACAAAAATGTTTAAATAAGTTAACTGATAGAACTTTTTCTCTCTGAAGCCTTATAAAACTTAATTGGCAAGACCAAAGGCTACAAGAGTTTAATAGCCACCTTCACATGTACCGGATACCTTTTTAGTAATTCAGTATTTAATCAGTTCCCCCAAACAAGCCCAAAACAGAGCCAAATATCTTAAGAGAGTTCACTTATTATCTTTTTCTTTAATAAACATAAAGGAAAATCCTAAATGCTTCCAAAGAGCACAATTACAAAATATGTCCTTGGCAAATTAAATGAGAGACATGTAGAAACCTGAAGGAGCATTTACTCTTGTGAGCCAAGATGTCTGCAAATTTTGTATAAGGAAATCTTCAAAATGACGGAAAGTAATTGGGACCATTTGAATCCATTATTCATTAAATTTTTCTATTGTGGTACAAAGGAAACTTTCTTGGCATACAATGATTTCCTAATCTGGAATGCATACTAATTTCATTTAGATGTATGTGTGTGTGTGTTTTTAAATTTTATTTATTTATTTTATAATAGTAAAGAATCTTCCAGTTTGAGACTCAACCCATTCAAATTAGAGTAGGTGCTTTCAAGTTGGTTCTGACTCATGGAGACCCTACGTTTAGCAGAACAAAACACTGCCTGGTCCTGTGCCATCCTCACAATTGTGCTATGTTTGAACTCATTGTTGTAGCCACTGTGTCAATCCATCTCACTGAGGGTCTTCTTCCTCTTTTTGGCTGAACTTCTCCTTTACCGAGCGTGATGTTCTTCTCCTGGGACTGGTCCTACCTGATAACATATCCAAAGTATGTGAAACAAAGCCTTGTCATCGTCACTTCTAAGGAGCATTCTGGCTGTACTTCTTCCAAGACAGATTTGTTCATTCTTCTAGCAGTCCATGGTATACTCAATGTTCTTTGCCAACACCGTAATTCAAAGGCTTCAATCCTTCTTTGGTCTTCCTTATTCATTGTCCAGCTTTCTCATGCATATAAGGCAATTGAAAAAACAGTGGCTTGGATCAGATGAACTTTATTCCTCAAAATAACATCTTTGCTTCTCTAATATTTGTAAGAAGTTTTTTGCATTAGATTTGCCCAATGCAATACGTCATTTGATTTCTTGACTGCTGCTTCCATGGACATTAATTGTGGATCCAAGTAAAATGAAATCCTTGGCAAAACTTCAATATTTTCACTGTTCATCCTGATGTTGCTTATTGGTCCAGTTGTGAGGATTTTTTTTTTTTTTTTCTGTTGAGGTACAATCCATCCTGAAGGCTGTAGTCTTTGATCTTCAGTAGTGAGTGCTTCAAGTCCTCTACACTTTCAGCAAGCAAGGTTATGTCATCTGCATATCACAGGTTATTAACGAGTCTTCCTCCAATCCTGAGGCATTGTTCTTCTTCATAATAGTACAGCTTCTCAGATTATTTGCTCAACATACAGATTGAATAAGTATGATGAAAAGATACAACCCTGATGCACGCCTTTCCTGATTTTAAACCATGCAGCATCCCCTTTCTTTGTTCAAACGATTGTCTCTTGGTCTATGTTCAGGTTCTACATGAGCACACTTGAGCATTCTTAAGTTCTCATTGTTTGCAATGTTATCCATAATTTGTTATGGTCCACACAGTTGAATGCCTTTGTGTAGTCAATAAAACACAGGTAAACATCCTTCTGGTATTCTCTGCTTTTGGCCAGGATCCATCTGACTTCAGCAATGATACCCTTCATCTTCTTCTGAATCTGGCTTGATGTCCTGCTGCAACTGTTTTTGAATTATCTTCAACAAAATTTTACTTGCATGTGATATTAACGGTATTGTTTGATAATTTCTGTATTCTGTTGGATCACTTTTCTTTGGAATGGGCACAAATATGGATCTCTTCCAGTCAATTGGCCAAGTAGCTGTCTTCCAAATTTCTTACATAGACAAGTGAGCAATTCTAGCATTGCATTCATTTGTTGAAACACCTCAGTTGGTATTCCATCAATTCCTGGAGCCTTGTTTTTAGCCAGTGCCTTCAGTGCAGCTTGGGCTTCTTCCTTCAGTACCATTGGTTCATGATCATATGCTACCTCCTGAAATGGCTGAATGTCGATCTTTTCATTTTGGTACAGTGACTGTGTATTCCTTCCATTTTCTTTTGATTCTTCCTGCATCGTTCAGTATTTTGCCCATAGAATTCTTCACTATTGCAACTTCAGACTTGAATTGTTTTCTTTAGTTCTTTCAGCTTGAGAAATACTGAGCATGTTCTTCCCTTTTAGTTTTCTAACTCCAGGGCTTTTCACATTTCATTTTAATACTTTGTCTTCTTGAGCCACCATTTGGAATCTTCTGTTCTGCTCTTTGACTTCATCTTTTCTTCCATTCTCTCTAGCTACTCCATGTTCAAAAGCAAGTTTCAAAGTCTCTTTTGATATCCATTTTGGTCTTTTCTTTCCTTCCTGTCTTTTTAATGACCTCTTGCTTTCTTCGTGTATGATGTCATCTTGCAACTCCTCTGGTCTTTAGTCATTAGCGCTCAGTGCAACAAATCTATTCTTGAGATGGTCTCTACGTTCAGGTGGGATATACTCTAGGTTGTACTTTGGCTTTCATGCACTCATTTTAATTTTCTGAAGATATCATGAAGCTGAATATATCTAGTCAGAAATATTAAGCATAAACTTTGATACTGTCCTATTTCAGTTGTAATTTTTGGTAACATAATTCAGTATTATTTTGTCCCCTTTGAATTTTTATAGCAATTTATTTCTGTGCACTCATGCATTTTGTTGAAGCACTGCAGTAGAACAGAAAAGAGTCATTTTTTTTTTTTTTAAAGGCTATGGAAAACCTGGTGGCGTGGTGGTTAAGTGCTACGGTTACTAACCAAGAAGTTGGCAGTTTGAATCTGCCAGGCACACCAGAAACTCTATGGGCAGTTCTACTCTGTCCTATATGGTCGCTATGGGTCAGAATCGACTCAACGGCAGTGGGTTTGGTTTGGTTTTGCGTTTGTGTTGTAGTGATGAGGAATTGAGAAATTACCACATATTTGATGCATGTTCAGTTTTTTATGGACATTAATCACCATCTGATCACCTATGCTCTCCTACAATGGGGCTGCAGATGATAGATAATATCCCCTTATAGTTTAGTTAAATGAAATAAAAATTTTTAAAAAAGAAGAAACTCTGTGTCTCATCCAGAAAAATCCATGTTATTTTTTGTGTTGCATATGTGGATTTTTGAAAACTATAAGCACGATAAAGGAGCTAGCACATACCAATTATGCATGTCACATAAGTGACATAATCCATAGGGTGAAAGGATGTACTTTACATTTTAAGAGATACTTTTTTGCAATGCACATTGACACATAGTAAATATAAAGCAATGGGGGGGAAAACAAAAGTGAATTTATTTTTCTTTCCAAATTAAGCTTATTTCTTTAGCAATTTTAAAATATTTTTCTTGGCTATTCTAATCAAGACTTGAATTTATCCTATTTTGACAATTAATTCAGATAATACTGACACTTTCTGCTTATGAAATTGAGTATGTGAAGAGATGTAGATTTCTCATGAAAAATACTATTCAGAATCTATGATATAAGAACAATATCACATCTTTTGATGTTTATCAAGTATCCATACTGTTTGACACATTTTATAAAAATGATGAAAACGGAAAACATACATGCTGATTTCAAGCTAAGTGTGTTTGGAATTTTTGCACAATAAACATGTTACTTTTGTATGTGGATGCAACAATAAGGCTAAAATTTGGTTTTTAAATTAGAATAGTTGCTGTCTTTTATGGTCATTAATTATATGCAGAAAAGACAAATGAAACAAATATTTGGTAATTTTATAATATTGATTTATTTAGGTATTCATTAAACAAGAATGAATTGATTACTTTGTTGCAAAGTGTTAAATTTGTAACCCTGGCTACTCAGTGCTTTCTGAAACTTCAAGACTAATTCTTGCTGTCACTCTGAAGGAAGATTCTTTGACACATATACAACGTAAAAGAAAAAAAAAAAAATGAAGCCAAACAAAACAAAAAAGTGTATGCCAATGAATTACAAAAAACTATTTAACTGGGTTGGGATCAACTGTCTGAAAAGAATCCAGAATGTCAAGCTGACCTCTTCCTGGAGGTTGGGTGAATATCAAGGTTCAGTGGTTTGGTCTTGATGCACACCCAGACGCGTGGAAGTCTGTCCAATATTTTTAGTTAGATCTTTTTCTTCTACTGGCATAGTTTAAAAAACCATAGTTAAAAAAATTGGATTCACTATAGACTGTTCTTGGTTCCATTTTCATCATTGTACTAAACAACATGAAAACAGCCATATTATTTTTAACATATTCCATTTTCTTAAGTTCCTTTGGTATTGAAGTAGCATGACCCTGGTTATTTATGAATCATTGTTAATAGCAATTTTTTTTTATTATGAATTCAGAACTTGAGAGACAGAAAATAAGTAGTAACCACAGGCTTGTGATGTGCTCTGCGAAAGCAATAAATTGGGAGATATGAGTGAGAGTAACTTGGGCTGGGGTGGGGGCTGGGCAAAAAAAAAAAGTCCAAGAAAGGACTCTCTAAGCAAGTGATGAATGTGTAAACTGAGGCCTGAAGGATGAGAAGCCATAGAATAATGACGGAATGATTCTTGTAGATACAGACAGTGAACAGAAAGTATAGGAATATGAGGTGCAAGGAGCTTGTTGGTAAGGAACAGAAAGGAGGGAAGCTTAAACTTCCACAAATCTTGTGACTTAGATTATCTCATATCTAATGGAGAGTACCCTAATATCAAGAAGGTTAGTTTGTGCTACAGGAGCTAACCACTCCCAAACCTCAACTGATCTAAACAACTAAGTTAATTTCTCACTCACTCTAAATGTCCATTGCAGGTTAGCTAGGTGCTCGGCTCTGTGTCCTCCTTACACCAGGACCCAAGCTGATGACCAGTCAGCTTCTGGAAAACAGCTGGTTATTGTGGGAGAGCAGAAAGGCAAGGCGTGACCAATTATGTACAGGCTCTTGAAGCTTACACACACATCATTTCCACTCACATTTCATTGGTCAAACCAATGACTATTCTTAAGACAGCAAGGAATGGGTAACCCAATGTGCCTAGAAGGGGAGTAGAACTGGAAATATCAATAAGCGGCAGTAACATCTCTTCTAGGGGGCCAGGGAACTCCCTGGGACTGTATGGGCAAATTGTGTGTGTGTGTGTGTGTGTAGTTATGTATACGTCTCCAGGGAGAAGGTCCATTGCTTCAATTGGATTCTCAAAGGGTTCTGTGCACAGCAACGACTAAAAACTGCTGGACCAGTTGAAGACTGTCATGTAAACAGATAATTGGTATACAAGGGAATTTGCAGCATAAGTGAGAGGGTGAAATGATTAAAG
The DNA here is from genome assembly GCF_024166365.1 of Elephas maximus indicus. Taxonomy (NCBI): domain Eukaryota; kingdom Metazoa; phylum Chordata; class Mammalia; order Proboscidea; family Elephantidae; genus Elephas; species Elephas maximus. The sequence goes on from NC_064823.1 coordinate 46,943,939, forward strand.
AATTGTGTTTTTGAGTGTTTCTCTCTCTCTCTTTTTATGAGTGTGCACATGCTCACCTGTGCAGGTGAGCCTACAGTGAAAAAGAAAGGTAAAACAAGTTTTTAGGCTGAAGGACAGAAGCCAGAGTACAGAAAATGATGGATTAAAGACACCAAAGTGTGAAGGAAAATGCCGGATGTAATGAGTCCCAGAATATGCCTGAGGACATGGTGCCCAATATCCTATGGAAGTGTTCACTTTGGGGATTAGGAGAGATAACTCTTAGCTGACTTAAAAGGGAGGGAAGGAGGGAAAAGATGGGTGTCTTCATGGGTCATCTTGCAAGTGGAGGGCATAGAGATAGACTCTGGTCTGTGACATATGAGCAAGGTCATCTGCTTAGAATGAGGTGGCTGTTAGAGCATGGTAGTATTTGGGAACAACTGTAAGGTAAAACTGAAATGGAGCAGACTAAGGGCATATAAAAGGACTGCCAGTGCTACCGAGGCCCCTGCCAATGTTGGAGAACACAGATTTGTCAGGGTGCCAGTAAACGAGTGATGTGATTCTTCTCTATCCATGCTCAGCTGCCTGGAAGCAAGAACTGAGAAAGTTAATGGTTGGACTGATCCAGGGTTGGAGACAGGCAAAAAAAAAAAAAAAAAAAAAAAAACTGACTCGGATTTAAATTTAAATTCTAAAAATAAGCCAGGGCAATAATGAGGAGTGTCCATTTTTTACCATGTAGTTGCCTTTGGTGAGTTAAAGCTATTTCTCCCTGTGTAACTGTGTTTTAAGCTCATAATGGGTATAACCAAGTTACTATAGTGAGTGATAGCTAACATAGCTTACTTCTTATTGCTCAGATCAAACTAATCATGTAGCTATGCAAGATTTTATTTTATCCTAATACTCCTTTATTTCTCACTAGTAAAATCTGGCAGAAGAAATGTAAAAGAAAAAAAAATAAAGCTGTAAAAATATAACTACATACTCAGAAACAATTGCTTAGGTAAGCTTCTTGCTATTAATGAGTACGTTATACATTTTGCTGCCTTGGCTGATACTAAGACATTGTAGTTAGAGGAACTGTTAAAAGAAGACAAAAGAAAAACATCTGGAGTAGCTGCAGACTGCAGCCTGAAATAGCATTATATTTCATTTTTCTTAGTTGCCTGCCAAATCCTTGACTTCCTGATCTCGGTAAGGCTACATCATAAGCATTTAATACAAACGGTATTGCTGTTCATAAGCACGGCATATGCATACCAAAGGCAAACACAGCCGCGATAGTAATTCTGATGGTTTACTGAACTTTTCCTTGAAATCTGTCATCTTATTTTACATTTTCTCAGAATGGAGTTTTTGTCTCTCCCCTCCCCTCAAACATCCACTGATGACTGACAGGTGAGATGAGCAAGCCAAGTGTGATCATTTAGATTTAGGTTTGAGGCTGAAATGAAATGTGACATCTCACATCCTTCCTCAACCAAAAGAAGTTTGCAGGAGGTAAGCAAGTTCATCTTCTAAAAAAGAGATTGTTGTTGCAAATGGCTTTTTCCCAGAAGACTCTTCTTTCAGAATTTTACTTGTTGAGATCTAGCAGGTTTTATCTCAGGAACTAAGATAAGTTTTTTTTCAGCTCTGGTCTGCCAACTTATAGACTGTTTTCAGCTAAGGCAATGCTGCCAGAAGGAATAACTGGAGAATCTACTCAACTCTGTATTTATTTTACAGTATGATAATTTGAAAAAATAAAAAAAATAACAACTGCTAGTTTTCCTTTATACCCTAAAGCTCTCAGTGCTGGGTATCTCATCAGAACTCACAAATATACTTCTGCAGAGAATTTTGTAAACAGATGGAAAAACCAAGAAAAGAGAGGATTAATTTCTTGTCAAAGGCCACAGACTATACTCAGGGCAGAGCTGGGTACCTGGCCATCCTGACTAATCTGACCCCAGGTCTTCCTGTTCTAGCCACAGGACAGGGTAGCATTTGAATGCTGAGACCACAAGGCAAACACTGTGTGGGGGTCTAGTTAGCCAAGGGGCAAGGGCAATAGATTTTCAATATCCACATATTGAACTACAACAGACTGTACCAGAGACCCAGGGACTGTGAGCACTCTGAGGGCAAGGATTCTGTTCTGTTCATGTCTGCATCCCTGGCACCAAGCTCCATGCCTGCATGTTAGTAGAAACCCAGTCAGTATTAAATTAGATGTCTGTTGAATGAATTTAGATCTTTTAAAAACCTAAGTCAGAAAATCTTATTCCTCTTCTCAAAACTCTGCAATGGCTTCTTACTTCACTCAGAGTAAAAGTCAAAGCCCTGACAAAGAGGTCTGTCTTTGTTACCTCTTTAACTGCATTTCGTCTTCCTCCAACTCCATTCTCTGCCCCCACACCCTCCTTTCACTAAGTTGTCCATACCAGGCAGCTCCCTTGGCACTGGTTGTTCTTTATGCCCACAGCACACTTACTCTAGATAAAAGTCAAATCCAAATAGATTGTAGGTAAAACAATAAAAAGCCTAGAAACTAACATAGAAAAATATATTCAAGTCCTTATATTAGGCAAAATTTCTCAAACAGGACACAAAAATGGGAAATATGTTAACAATATATATAACGGACAAAGATGTATCTAAGATACATAAAACCCAAAACCCACTGCTGTCTAGTCGATTCTGACTCATAGCGACTGTATAGGACAGAGTAGAACTGTACCATAGAGTTTCCAAGGAGCACCTGGCGGATTCAAACTGCCAACCTCTTGGTTAACAGCTGTAACACTTAACCACTATGCCACCATGGTTTCCCCAAGATACATAAGGAGCTGCAAATTTGTAAGAAAAAGACTGACAACCTATGAGATATATATAATTTGACTTTTGTCCTTTGGTCGCTGAGAGAAAACCCTTGGTGTTTAAGTGTCTTCCAGAAGGACTGCAGACCACACAATTAACTAATAGGTTAGATGAGGCAATGATATGACTCTGGGCTGGTAGCTGGGCAGAAAGACCACCTCATAATTATCATCCGATCTAAGGGGAGAGGAACTGCAGTATGTATTGTGTAATGAGACTCCCAATAAAAGCTCTGGACACTGAAGCTGCATGGGCTTCCTGGTTGGTGAAAGACATCCATCAAGAGATAAAAGGAAAGGGAGGCAAACAGAGAGTTGGGGACCTCATACGACCAAGAAAGCAGCACCAGGAGCAGAGCGTGTCCTTTGGACCCAGGGCCACCACCCCTGAGAAGCTCCTTGAGTATGGAAAATTGAAGACAAAGACCTTCTTCCAGAGCCGACAGAGGGAAGAAGCCTTCCCCTGGAGCTGACACCTTCAACTGGGACTTTTAGCCTTTTTTTTACTGTGAGGAAATAAATTTCTCTTTGTTAAAGCCATCCACTTGTGGTATTTCTGTTGTGACAGCACGAGATGACTAAAACAACTAAACCCACTAGTATATGAAAAACCTGCAGAAAATGAAGGGATTATAGTAGACCAGGATTTCCCCTACCATTGTATAATTGTTCCACAGAATGTTAAAATTGCTGTTAAAAAAAAAAAAGCATTCCTGAATTAATAAGTTAGGGTAACACTGAGTTAAATGGATTCTTTTTGGTAACAGGAATTCTCAGAACCTTTAATAAGCTGATATAATTGTGAATTCCCAAGAGTTGGATATAGTATGTAGCATCCCAGATTTAGTTTGTCATGGACATTTCTTTTTAGGCATACTTTTTGGGGAGAGGTTTTTTTTTTTTTAAGAAAAACTCTGGGCAGTTCTCTTATAGTGCAGATCTAAAATCTATTCCTGATTCTAACACTCTAATTCTCTTTTCTCTCTTATTATCTGTCATTAGTTTGTAATCTAAACCAGGCTTTCTATACCCCTGAAAAAATTTGAAATAGTGCTTCTATATTTTATGATTCCCAGGACTCACTCTTGCAAATGGACAAGGTCTTTTGTATTAGTGTATGTGTGTGTGTGTGTGAGGGGAATTTGGATGAATTCCAGTTTGGAGAAGCTACACAATATAGTCTATGTACAATGCACCTGAATGAGTGGGCTTGCTTGTTAAAGTAAAATTTGGTAGATTAGTAAATGAGGGTTCTTTCCTTTTTGTGATCCACACACACACACACACACACATACACACACACACACACATATATATATATATATCACTGGATAAAAGCACATGTGGGGCTGAGTTCTCCTGCATTGATTACCACTAATCTATTCCTTATGTCACTTTCCATTCCTGAGGCATGGTCACTGGAAACAAGATAGGTATGTGCCCAGAATAAGCAGCCTCCCCACCACCTCCCTCCTTTGGAATGCCGCGTTATATCTACAGCACATTACATCCTTCTGTGTAATGGAAGTATCCACACATGGGCAATCGCTGTCTACAGACGTAATGAACCAAGTGGGAGGTAACGAGAAGTGACTGTCACGCCATCTCTAGGGCTCCATTTCTCCCGCCACACAATTACACTGTGACCCTAGAGAAACCGAGAAGACTGTAATATTCTCCCCTTTCTGGTCTTAAAATCAGTCCTAGTTTACCAGGGAGAGCTGAAACACAGCATTATTCATTTGATAGTCGAGAGGATGCCTAAGGAAATATATGATTATAATATGGGAGGCAGTAATATATATACACACTCATACACTGTTTCCTCAGGGCTGACTTGGCCTCCCCTGAAAGATCCCAGCAGATGAATGCAGTCCGTTCTGCTTTCCCCTTGTATGTGCGTTTTAGGGTGAGAATTGTTACCTCTTTCATAACAGGAGAGTCTAGGGGGGAGGCTGGTGGGCAGAGCCACATTTCTATTAGAGGAATGTATTTTGATGCTTTAAAAAAAACTCTTTTAAATAATGATGATAAATGCAATGATAGAAGCTCCTGGATGCTACGTTTCACCAATCTTATTTCTGAGTTTCCTTTCACAGAAACCGTTCCCGCTGACTTCTTCTTGTGGTTAGAGGGAGATGGCAGGGTTGATGAAAAGGTGGAGGCTTGCCTGCTGAGTCAACTTTTAGAGAGAGGGCATACAGAAAGTGCAAAAAGGTGGAAGCCTTTTAAAATTCCTTTCATTGTCTTCATTTTGCTCTTATAGCTGAGGCTTGCCATGCTCTGAGGGAAGTCTGCCAAGTGCTCACTGAATAGTGGATGGGAACAAGCCGGGCCGCTGTGCTGCCTGGCAGAGAGAAAATAGCAGAGCAGGCTGGCTGCTGGCTGAATGACACCATTTTCCACTCCTCTGTGTCTCTGCCTGCAGGAAGCCCCCAGGTGGCATTAGGGAGAGTTAGCGTGTAAATTATGGAGCCTGCTAATTTCTCACCACTTCATTAGCTGACAGTTCAATGAAAGAGCTCTCCCCCCATTCATCTCACGTCTGTGGCACTGAGGCTTCTCATCAGTGAAAGCAGAGTTCAGTTGTGTTGTGTGGATATCTTTGTGACTTTCTGGTTTCACCCCATCGGTGTGTGCTAGTTTATTCTCTGACTCTGCTACTAGCAATTACTTTCTTGGATGTTCCTGCAGCTTCTACCTCAAATCTCTTTTTGGTTCAGACTTGGTTTAGCGTCACCAGGAAAAGGTGGAAATTGTTCGTGGTTCTGTGTCTTTTTTACAGAATAGGCTCAAAGATGTGCCACAAGGGAAGAAAAAAATTAAATTATATCTTACCTTTAAAAGAACTCTCCCCTCAAAGCATAACTAATGGTTAATATTTTTTGAATGCCAGGCAGTTGTTCTAAGCCTATAGAATATAAGTTCTTTACATCCTATTATTATTTCTATTTTATGCACAAGGAACCCCAGGCACAGAGAGATTAAAAGTATAATATGGTCTAGGGCACCTAGCATTTGAATACATGAAGCCTGGCTCCAGAGCCCTCACTTATAAGTACTGTGGCATTTTTGCCTTAATTGATCAACTGCTTAGTTAATTCCTAAATTCAACAAACATTAGTGAAGCATCAACTACGTGTCATTTACCATGCCAGAGTTCCTTAGCTAACAATTCTTTCATTTTTATTTCTGTCAGTCAGAAGGTATTTTGTTGAGCACCCTCTATTTCCCCAGGATAGTGCTCATGTAGTTAGTTACAAGGAAAATATAGGGTGGGACTTTGTCATCAAGAAATTCATAGACAAGTAGAGGAGAGGTTGGCAGACTTTTTTCTATAAAGGCCAAGATAGTAAATATTTTTGGCTTTGAAAATCACATGGTCTCTGTTCTAACCACTGTGAAAGCAACCGTACACAATAAGTAAATGAACAAAGGTGGCTGTGTTCTAATAAAAGTTTATTTACGAAAACAGGCAGTGGGCCGGATTTGGCTCATGGGCCACTTGCTGTACAAGATAAAAGTTCTGAGAGAAACTGTGGGACATTAAATAGTGATAGTGTGGCTGAAAGCAGAACTTTGTGGTACTCGCCTGTCCCTGCCTGTGAAGTGTATAAATGAAATAGAGTATCAAGGAGCAAATAGACCTGGGTGCATTTGAGTGATTAGGAAATGGTTTCTAGAGAAGGTGGAATATGACCCCTTTGTCATGGATTGAATTATGTCCCTCCAAAAATGTGTGGGCTGGGCCATGATTCCCGGTTCTATATGATTTTCCTGTATGTTGTAAATCCTGCCTTTATGATGTTAATGAGGGAGAATGGGCGACAGTTGTGTTAGTGAGGCAGGACTCAACCTACAGGATTAGATTGTGCCTTGAAGCAATCTCTTGAGCTATAAAAGATAGAAGCAAGCAGAGAGACAGGGGGACTTCATACCACCAAGAAAGTAGTACCAGGAGCAGAGTGCATCCTTGGGACACGGGGTCGCTGTGACTGAGAAGCTCCTCTACCAGGGGAAGACTGAGGAAAAGGACCTTCCTCCAGAGCTGACAGAGAGAGAAAGCCTTCCCCTGGAGTCGATACCCTGAATTTGGGCTTGTAACCTACTAGACTGTGAGGAAATAAATTTGTTTGTTAAAGCCACCCACTTGTGGTATTTCTCTTATAGCAGCCCTAGATGACTAAGACACCTGCCCTAAAGGATGGGAACTGTCTGATATATACCTCTGAGGAGTTGGGTGGACTTCAGTGACCAGTTCATTGTTCTTATTACTATGTGTGGTAGAGAATATCCATTCCCCCTGCCTTCCATGTTAATAGAATCCCAGTTTTGTTTGGTACCACCACACGTTCAGCTTGAAGCAATGGGTCATCATTGACTAAAGTCGATCTTAACAACTGTGTTCTCCAATTTTTCAGCCTCTTTTTCAGTGAAGGTGGTTCATATGACCCCCCCCAAAAAAGAACCCGTTGCCATAGAGTCGATTCCAACTCCTAGTGACCCTATAGGACAGAATAGAACTACCCCATAGAGTTTCCAAGGAGCACCTGGTGGACTCGAACTGCCAGCCTTTTGGTCAGCAGCCATAGCGCTTAACCATTACACCACCTCATATGACCTAGTTCAGATCAATTAGACATAAGGAGATGCTTGCTGGGCAAAATGGGGAGTGGCTCTTGGGAAACCTTTCACTTTCCTAATCAAAGGGGCAGACAAAGCTAGTGCTGCACATCTTTCATGTTTTCCTGGCACAAATGTGGGCACAAAGGCTGGAGCTGGGGCAGTCATCATGGCACCTTGAAGGAGCAAGCCAATATGTTATAAATGGAGAACGGGGAAGAAAAAAGTGAAATTTCTCTAAATGAGCCTTTGATGGCGCCATTGAGCAACAACTGCATCAGCACTGGGTTGTCTCCCTCCAGGCTTCTTGTTATAAGAGTTAACTAAATATTTTTATTGCTTATAGTCATTGTTAGTTGAGTTTTTTTTTTTTTTCTGCTTGCCACTGAAAGCATTCTGAGCTAATGAACTAAAGATAAACTAAGAGTTATTTGGACATAGTTAAATATATCTTTGTGAACTAATGCTTTAGTAATCAATTTTACTACCAATAGCAGAATTTACTAACAGTTATTGGCTGTACTTATGGTAGAGAGAGAGATGTTCATGAAAAACTTGGAAGTAAAGAAAAGTAAAACAAAGTATAGGAAAAGATATTTCATTCTGAGGACTCAGTCAAAAATGGATCAACACAAAATGGATCAGAGTAGACACATGCAAAGTCACCTAAGAAAGACAGGTTGCCCTATAGGCTTGTGAGTCTTGATTTTAAGTTAATTTGGTAGTATTAATTTCTCTAAGAAAAATACACTGGGCATAAGGAGGGAGGATTGGTCGACCACAAAATATAGAAGAAGAGAAGTCCTAAGCACACTGTCTGTATGAGGCATATTTAGAGGAAAAGTGGCCTGCTAAGCCAACCCTGTATTTGATTAATCAGGTAAATACATTCCTGTTGTGGCAATGGGCAAATCAGGGCACCAGGACCTGAAGACATCTGTGCCCAGTCTGGCAGGTCCCTTCCTTTTCCATCTCTAGCCCCTTCTGGGAAGGCTGACTTAGAGGGAAGATGATCTTACTTACTCTATCTCCAGCTCAGTTGTCTTGTGTATGTGGGGACTCCTTGGGCCCCAAGGGTCCACAGTGGGGGCTCTAGTGATGCTCAACACATGTTCTAACTTCTGTATTTCTCTGATGCCGCCTTCTGATACCAACTTTCCTTTAACTGGAAACAATCTTGACCCTGGGAGTAGCTGTATTGTTTTCCTGAAACGCACAAAAAATGAGGCCTCCCTGAATAGGTCCTTAGGTATGGATACGCCCTCAATAGTAACTCTTTCCTTTTTCTCTTCACATTTCACTCTGTAGAAATAAGTACTGTAACAAAGTTTTAGTATCCTACATTCCTTCCTAGATATATAATTTTTGCAGCCACCGGTGTTTGCTAAAAACAATTTCTTCCTTCTCCCTTCAATGTATTCAAGGTCTGTAAAGTACCTGGGCAGCACAAACTGCTTGTACTCGATTACTAACTTTAAGTTTGGCAGTTCCAACTCACCCAGCTATGCTGCAAAAGAAAATCCTGGTGATCTGCTTTCATAAGGATTATAGCCAAGAAAACCCTATGGAGCAGTTATACTCTAACACATAAGGTTGCCTTGAGTTGAATTTGCCTCGATGGCAGTGAGTTTGGTTTTGGTTAGAGAGAACAGTTAGTCTCTACTCAGTGTTGGTTGGCTCTGCCTGGGCTGTGTGTGTGTTAGGGGTGTCTAGCATTTGTGTGGAGAAAGGATAAGCTTTAGACCAACGGATGGGACCAGAAGTAGGAACACTTGGTGGAGCCTTACGTCTTGGGCTACAGTTGGTTTTCTTCAAAAATTTTCTTTAATGAAACAAGCCTCATCATACTGAGGATTGATTTCTTTCATAAGACCTCAAAAAGTTCTGCAAAGGAAATTAATCCACTGGCAACATTCCCTTTCTTTCCTTGTCTGTCTTCTTTAAACTTTTACATTAATGCTGAAATTTCAGTAATCAGCGGATATGTTTAAAATGATTTCTATGAAATACCAGAAAAAAAATCCCTCCTTCTCTCCTTTTTTTCCTTTAGTCCCTCCCTTTTTTTCTTTAATCTAGTACCTACTTGATAGTTTTCAGAGTTATTTAAGAAAATTAATAAGTAAAGGAAACTATACATTTAATAACATAAGGAAGCTATTGGAAAGAAGGTTTTGTAACATATCCACAAGTGTGTATAGGGCCAGGTTCTAAAAATCCATCACCGCATGATCTGCATTCAGACTACAAGACATAATACTAAAAATAATAGGAGCAAATACTAAGCTGATTTTTATAATCTTGTAAAAGTCATGTAATCATGAATTTCCCCTAGAAACTTTACCCTAGAAAACTAAGCCTGTGTATTGTGCTTTTGTTTTTCATTGCTACCAAAACCAAAACCAAAAAACCAAACCCACTGCCCTAGAGTCGATTCTGACTAATAGCAACCCTATAGGACAGCGTAGAACTGCCCCATTGAGTTTCCAAGGACTGCCTGGTGGATTCGAACTGCTGACCTTTTGGTTAGCAGCCATAGCTCTCAACCACTACACCACCAGGGTTTCCTTCATTGCTACATACGTCACATATTTATCTAAGTCTTATATTTGAGACAAAATAACAAATGTGTCTTTTAAAATATTCTAGGAGTAGCAACTAGACTAGGTTCTTTCCTTCTTAGGTTTTTAAGAAAATTGATCCAAAATTAGAAAAGGATTATTTCTAGTTTTTTTTTTTTTTCACTTTTCTTAGTAACCTTCTCCACAATATACTAATGAGGGAAAAAATCAGATTGCAGGAGAATAGTAGCCTAATTCTATTTAAATGTTCTTCTAGATCCCTTAAAGCGTGTATACCAAGAAGATAGTAGTGGTTTTGTCTGGGTAATTGCCTCCCTCTAGAAGTTGGAATTTATAAAAGTAAAGCAAAGCCGGAAGCACATTCCTAATTCCAACATCTCCCCGTTTCCTGACCCCAGTGGACACAGTAGACCTGCTCCATAGGGTTTCCAAGGAGTGGCTGGTGGATTTGAGTTGCTGAGCTTTTACTTAGCAGCTGAGCTCTTAACCAGTGCACCACCAGGGCTCCAAGAAGTTGGAATAAGTCACCGGGTGGTGTAAATGGTTTGCCATCGGCTGCTAACCTAAAGGTTGGTGGTTCAAGCCCTCTCAGTGGTGCCACAGAAGGAAGGCCTAACGATCTGTTTCTGGGAAGATCACAGCCGAGGAAACCACAGGGAGCACAGTTCTATCCTTTAACACATGGGGTCGCAACGAGTCCGAATCCACCTGACAGCGCCAGGAAGCGGGGAGATGTTGGCATCAGGAATGTGCTTCTTCTTTTGCTAACTTTGATAGCTTTTCTATAGAAAATGTATAAAACCCCGTGGCAATCGAGTCAATTCCGACTCATAGCAGCTCTACAGGACAGAGCAGAACTGCTCCACAGGGTTTCCAAGGAGCGGCTGGTGGATTCAAACTGCCCACCTTTTGGTTAGCAGCCGAGTTCTTAACCACTGGGCTACCAGGGCTCTGGAAAATATATAGACGGAAAAAAAATTAAAATGATACCAACAGAAACCAATTTTATTTTTAACACAAGCTTCTTCTCTGTCTTATGTTATTTTCCTCTGCTTGTTTTTCATTTTACTTTCTAAGCTCACTTGTTACCAGTTTTCTGTCCTACATTGTTGTTTTTCTTTTGTTTTATAAACTCTGCCTTTCTACACGTTTCTCATGTTAATGTAGCTGTAGTATTATATTGTAAGTATGAAGTATGTCCTTGAAGTTTGAGTCTTATGTTACAGAGTTTCACCCAACTGTGTTCTTCACTCATTCACTCACTCATTTATTCATTCTATAAATGCCACTAAGTGGCTATTATAGGCCACCCTCTGTTCTAAGTACTATAGGATTAGGAGAGATAAACATGAGAAACTTTGTGTTCTTCTTTCTTAAACCAAAAGAAAGAACCAAACCCACTGCCGTCGAGTCAATTCCGACTCATAGCGACCCTGTAGGACAGAGTAGAACTGCCCTGTAGAGTTTCCAAAGAGCACCTGGTGGATTTGAACTGCCCACCTTTTGGTTAGCAGCTGTAGCACTTAACTACTATGCCACCAGGGTTCTTTCTTACCCACTCTCTTTTAGGCTGTCAGACTTCTACTCATTCTGTAAGCCTCAATGTAAATGCTATTTCCTCCATGAAACCTGAAGTGACCAACTCAATGAACTATTCCCTCGCTCCTCTACATTACACCATCATTTCTAGTTCTCTTTGGTTATTTTCGTATTTGATCGTATATTGTATTTATTGTTACATATTCGATGGCACTAGTTTTTTTTTTTTTTTTTTTTTTTTTTATTCTTATCTAGACTGTGGTTTCCTTTAGGGAAGCTACTGTGTTATTAATATTTCCTTAGTGTCCAGCCCAGTGTTGCTCCTTTAAGCAGCCATGCCCACATCCACCGGAAGGGCCATAGACCGCATAAATGCATGCTCTCAGTGGATAATGTCCTGAGCCAGGCAACCTGAACTGTATCTTGGCACACCTTATCCTAAAATGCATTCAGTTCTCTGGGATTGAATGCTACTTCTTCTTGTCCTTTCTTACCTTCTCCCCATTCCTTGGGTATGTCTCACACCTTTGGTTTTTCTCAACCATCGCAGCTCTGTCTCTTCCCCAACTTTTTTGCTTTGACAGGGCTTCTGCTGAGAGGCTCAGACTCTGGAAAAACACCGAAAGATGGGTTATATCTTACAGTTAGCAAGCACTCTATTAATAATCTATTAATAAATAAATGAATTGATATGTGAGGGTTCAGAGGAAACATACATTCAAAAAATTTATGCCTGTTATAGTAAGTTTGGGGTGAAAAACCACAGACAGTAGTATCTTTGGCTGCTATTTATTGTAGTGTGGGAAGTGGGAAGATACACAAATATACATTTGAAAATGCAATTGTGACACATGAGGCCCTTATTCACCCGGTACCCCAATCCTTTAGCATCACCATTCTTGCAGACACAGTTCCAGTTCCAGTTGCTGTTGAATCAATTTCAACTTGTGGGAGTCCATGTGTGTAAGACTAGAACTGTGCTCCATTGGGTTTTCAGTGGCTGTTATCTTTTAGAAGTAGATCACTAGACCTTTCTTCTGAGGCATCTCTAGGTGAACTTGAACCTTCAACATTGTGGTTAGCAGCTGAATATGTTAATGGTTTGCACCACCCAGGGACTCTATTGGCACAGTAACCCTCTTTAAATTCGGGAGACAATAAGGAAAATAAGAAAAATGTAACTCTTTTTGAATTTAACTTAGAGTAGGAAATTGTGGCAATTTCTGGAATGTCAAGAGTAAAAATAAGAATGGAAGAATTAATCCTGCTAGCCCAGAATGAGAAGCTGTCACCACCAAAGCTGTAACTTTTTAAATGAATGTAACACCTCAGAAAACTCTCAGAACCGTGCCAAGTATTTACATGTTCTATCTGAATGTGGCATCTAACAGCAAGTGGTTTTGATCGTGAAGCACACCATCTGTGTGATTACCCACCCCTTGCTAGAGTACTCTGAACTCAGCAGTTGTACAACAGATGCATTTAAATATACAGTATTCCTCCTTGCATAGTTCAGAATGGGTGTTAGGAACTGAGGGAAAACAACCAGCTTCCTTGAAAACTCAGACTTTATGTAACATCTTTCCAGACACCCACCATAACCACACTATATGCAATCCTAGAAGAAGACAATATTATAATAGTTTTACGGATAGCATAATAGGTCAACCTAACCCAGAACTACAGAAGTTGCCCTTAGAATCATTAATGAGTCAGTCAATCCGAAAGGTGAAACCAGATTACTGGTTTGGTTTGGTTCTAATTCAAGTGGAAGTCTATTTAGCTGTGGGAAAAATAAGTCTACAGAAGCTAGACTATAAGCACTCCAGATAGCTGAGTAAAAATAGTTTCACTATAATTTATTACTACCATATCAGTAGATGGAGCCCTGGTGGGTCAGTGGTTAAAGAGCTTGATTGCTAACCAAAAGGTCGGCCGTGCGAATCTACCAGCTGCTCCTTGGAAACCCTATGGGGCAGTTCTACTCTGTCCTATAGGATTACTGTTGTTGTTAGGTGCCGTCAAGTCAGTTCCAACTCATAGTGACCCCATGCACAACAGAGTGAAACTCTGCCCTGTCCTGCGCCATCCTTAAAATCGTTGTTATGCTTCAGCTCATTGTTGCAGCCACTGTGTCAGTCTACCTCGTTGAGGGTCTTCCTCTTTTCCACTGACCCTGTAGTTTGCCAAGCATGATGTCCTTCTCCAGGGACTGATCCCTCCTGACAACATGGCGGCAATGGGTTTCGGTTTTTTAAATTAGTAGATGTGTCTTTTTGGAAAAATAACACAAGAATAGATAGTTTTTAATAAAATATGATATCATGAATGAAGGGTTGAAATCCATCGTTATCATTTGTCTTTCGTGTTTTTAAAGACTCCATAGACATTCACCAGGGTATTTTACTTGGGGGTTAGTTCATCTTCATTACAGGAATGAGATCTGAAGTGGCATCTACCAACTAACACCAACCAAACCCACTGCCGTCGAGGTGATTCCAACTCATAGGGACCCTATAGGACAGGGTAGAACTGCCCCATACGGTTTCCAAGGATCACCTGGTGGATTCGAACTGCCAGCCTTTTGGGTTGCATCTACCAGAATATGCATATTAGTAAAGGCTGTTAAGCCCTTCTGAATATTGTCCTCTCTTGGTTCAATTGATTTGACATCATACTCTTTCATGTTGACCATAAAGCATGCTGATGAGGAATGGGCATTCTTTACATAAATGGGAGAACTCTTCCCATTTCATGCATAAGTCCTTGCCTATCTTCACCAGGGGTGGTGGTAAATGGGAGCCAGGGGTATGATCAACATCTAAAGATAGCATACTCCAGAATAAAGTGATTATAACCTGAAAAGTTAGAGAAGTCACAGCATAGACAAAAGATGTACTATTCCACATTTATGTGAAAAAAAAAAAATTGAACAAATTCATCATGACTTGTAAATGAATGATAGGTCACTAGGCAGTGCAAATGGTTTGTGCTCAACTACTAACCAGAAGGTTGGCAATTTGAACCCACCCAGTAACACTGCAAAAAGTAACACTGCAAAAAAATAGCCTGGCGATCTGGTTCCGTGAAGATTATAGCTAAGAAAACCCTATGGAACAGTTCTACTGTGTAGCACATGGGGTCACAATTGGTCTGGATCACCTGAACGCCCATGGATTTTTTGTTTGTTTTAGAAAATAAGTTATCATTAACATCATCCTGCAAACTCTGAGTAAGACTTGCATTGTGGCCTTCATCAGGAGACACAGTAGGAACCTTTTAGAGAGTCATTGGAGGCCAGTATTCATGGGTGGGCTGATGGCTGATGAAGTGTCACGAGTGATATTATAACTAGCACTGTTGTTGTTGTGTTCCATTGAGTCCTTTACGACTCACAGTGACCCCATCTGACAAAGTAGAACTGCCCCATAGAGTTTTCTTGGCTGTAATATTCATGGAGGCAGACCACCAGGTCTTTTCTCCTGTGGAGCCACTGGGTGGATTTGAGCTGCCAGCTTTTCACTTAGCACCACCAGAGCTTGTAACTAGACAAATGCTATTAGGAAACTGTAGCATTTGTAGATCTGTATTATTTCAATAGAAACAGTTTCTGAACAGTTTTGTCATCGTGAGTCATAACAGCATTGCTAAGTTTCTCACTCAGGGGAAAAATAAGGAAAACATGATATTTTTAAACTCAAATTAGGTCAGGAACTGACAGCAATTACTGTATTGTCAAGAGTAAAAATATGAAATGGGAAATTAATCCTGTTAGGAGTTGTTGCCATGATGAGATAGTTCCTGACCCTGAACAGGAAGAGATGGTACCTGGACACTACAAAGATTCTTCACCTGACCTGATTGGACAATAAATACGTACGTTACTCTTCTCTACCCAGTATTTTAAATCTTCATCAATAAGTCACTATACCATAATGTACCTAAGGATTTGTTTAAGAAATTTTAAAATCAGATTGCGTATATAGACAGAATTCCTGCAAAAAAAAATTTGCCCAGGACATCATAACCCTAGAGGTGACCCTGGCCTGGAAAGCCAGGTTATGGGCTTTGAACTGTGTTTGGTAGTCAACAGGTAAACACTGAAAAAAAAATATAGCACGATAGAATTTTATTTCAGAATTTTAATATGCAGAGGTGATATATGTGATCATACGTAAGATGAGATAAAAAAAAGTTGCCATCAAGTTGACTCCAACTCATGGCAGCCCAGTGAGCTCCCCAGGGTTTTTGCAGTGCCGTAGATCACATTTGTGTGGCCTTCCTCACCATGTCTTGTAACTCCTACCCAAGTGATTGGGCAGGACTGTGCGAATGGAGTAATTGTGGCCCACCAAGGGGATTGGCCAGTTTTGTTGTCCTACTGGGCTTGAAATGAGGCATCCCAGGGAGGGAAAGAGAGGATCCAACTACCAACAAGAAGTAACAGCCAGGAGCAAAGGGCGTGTCCTTTGGACCTGGAATCCCTGCGCTGAGAAGCTCCTAGACCCAGGAGACAGAGGGAGAGCTGTAACACAAGACAGCAGGAGAGACTGGCAGGAGACGGCACAGTGGACGTCCCAGCCCACAGAGTGAGAAAGCTAAGTGCCTTTGTGCCGAGGCTTTCTGGCAGACTGGGGTGTCTCTGGACACCTATCAGCAGAGATAAGGGCTTTGTAACACTTGTCTGAGCAGGGCAGAGGCCGATGGCCAGGGAGAGGTCTGCCTGTGAACAAGGCTAGGGAACGGATGTCCTGATGGAAGAACTGTATCCTAAGTTTTCCTGAACCTGAATTGTAACCCGTTGTTGTTGTTGCTGTTAGGTGAAGTTGAGTTTGTTCTGACTCATACTGACCCTGTGTACCACAGAACGAAACACTACCCAATCCTGTGCCATGCTCATAATCCTTGTTTTACTTGAGCCCATAGTTGCAGCTACTGTGTCAGTCCATCTCATTGAGGATCTTCCTCTTTTCCACTGACCCTGTACCTTACCAAGCATGATGTCCTTCTCCAGGGACTGATCCCTCCTGACAATATGTCCAAAGTATATAAGATGCAGTCTCACCATTCTTGCTTTTAAGGAGCGCTCTGGTTGTACTTCTTTCAAGACAGGTTTGTTTGTTCTTTTGGCATTCCAGGGTATATTCGATATTCTTCACCAACACCACAATTCAGTGGTGTCAGTTCTTATTCTTGGCCTTCCTTATTCATTGTCCAGCTTTTGCATGCACAGGATGTGATTGAATATACCATGGCTTAGGTCAGGCGCACATTAGTCTTCAAGGTGACTTCTTTGCTTTTCAACACTTTAAAGAGGTCTTTTGCAGCAGATTTACCCAGTGAAATACATTGCTTGATTTCTTGACTGCTGCTTCCATGGGTGCTGATTGTGGATCCAAATAAAATGAAATCCTTGACAACTTATCTTTTCTCCATTTATCATGATGTGGCTTATTGGTCCAGTTGTGAGGATTTTTGTTTTCTTCTCTTATGTTGTAGTGTAATCCATACTGAAGGCTGTGGTCTTTGATTTTCATCAGTAAGTGCTTCAAGTCCTCTTCACTTTCAGCAAGCAAGGTTGTGTCATCTGCATAATACATGTTGTTAATGAGTCTTCCTCCAATCCCGATGCCCCATTCTTCATATAGTCCAGCTTCTTGGATTATTTGCTCAGCATACAGATTGAATAGGTTTGGTGAAAGGATACAACCCTGATACACACCTTTCCTGACTTTAAACCAATCAGTATCCCCTTGTTCTGTCTGAACAACTGCCTCTTGATCCATGTAAAGATTCCTCATGAGCACAATTAAGTGTTCTGGAATTCCCATTCTTCACAATGTTATCCATAATCTGTTATGATCCACACAGTCAAATACCTTTGCATAGTCAATAAAACAGAGGTAAACATCTTTCTGGTATTCTCTGCTTTCATCCAGGACCCATCTGGCATCAGCAGTGATATTTGTGGTTCCACACTCTCTTCTAAATTTGGCTTGCATTTCGATATACAGCTGCAGCCACTTTTGTGTGATCTTCAGCAGAATTTTGCTTGCATGTAGTACTAATGATATTTTTGGATAATTTCTGCATTTGGTGGGATCACCTGTCTTGGGAATAGGCATAAATATGGATTGCTTCCAGTTGGTTGGCCAGGTAGCTGTCTTCAAGTTTCTTGGCATAGATGAGTGAGCACTTCCAATGCTGCATCCATTTGTTGAAACATCTCAGTTGATATTCTATCAATTCCTGGAGCCTTGTTTTTCGCCAGTGCCTTCAGTGAAGCTTGGACTTCTTCCTTCAGTACCATTGTTTTCATATGTTAGCCCTTGAAATGGTTGAACTTTGACAAATTCTTTTTGGTATAATGACTCTGTGTGTTCCTTCCATTTTCTTTTGATGCTTCCTGCATCGTTTAATATTTTCCCCGTAGAACCCTTCAGTACTGCAACTCAAGGCTTGAATTTTTTCTTCAGTTTTTTCAGCTTGAGAAATGCCGAGCATATTTTTCCCTTTTAGTTTTCTATCTCCAGCACTTTGCACATGTCATTATAATACTTGGTTCTTCAGCTGCCCTTTGAAATCTTCTGTTTAGTTCTTTTACTTCATTATTTCTTCCTTTTGCTTTAGCTACTCTACGTTCAAGGGCAAGTTTCAGAGTCTCTTCTGACATGTTTTGGTCTTTTCTTTCTTTCCTCTCTTTTTAATGACCTTTTGCTTTCTTCATGTGTGATGTCCTTGATGTCATTCCACAATTTATCTGGACTTCAGTCATTAGTGTTCAATGCTTCAAATCTATACTTGAGATAATCTCTAAATTCAGATGGGATATACTCAAGGTTGTACTTTGGCTTTCATGGACTTACTCTAATTTTCTTCAGTTTTAACTTGAACTTGCATATGAGCGATTGATGGTCTGTTCCATAGTCAGCTCCTGGCCTTGTTCTGACTGATAATATTGAGCTTTTCCATCATCTCTTTCCACAGATGTAGTCGATTTGATTCCTCTGGTGATGCCCATGTGTATAGTTGCTGTTTATGTTGGTGAAAGAAGGTATTTGCAATAAAGAAGTCGTTGGTCTTGCAGAATTCTGTCATGCTATCTCTGGCATCGTTTCTATCATCAAAGCCATATTTTCCAACTACTGATCCTTCTTTGTTTCTAACTTTTACTTTCCAATCACCAGTAATTATCAATGCATCCTGATTCCATGTTCGATCAATGTCAGACTGCAGAAGCTGGTAAAAATGTTCAATTTCTTCATCTTTGGCCTTAGTGGTGGGTGTGTAAATTTGAATTATAGTTGTATTAACTGGTCTTTCTTATAGGCGTATGGATATTATCCTTTCACTGACAGCATTGTACTTCAGGATACACCTTTAAATGTTCTTTTTGGCGATAAATGCAACTGCATTCCCCTTTGAGTAGTCATTCCCAGCATAGTAGACCATATGATTGTATGATTCAAAATGGCCAGAGTCCATTTCAGCTCATTAATGCCTAGGATATCGATGTTCTTGTGCTCCATTTCATTTGTGACACTTTCTCATTTTCCTAGATTCATACTTCTTACGTTGCACTTTCTGATTATAAATGGATGTTTGCAACTGTTTCTTCTCATTTCTATTCGTGCCACATCAGTAAACGAAGGTCCCAAAAGCTTGACTTCCATCTACATCATTAAGGTGGACTTTACTTTGAGGAGGCAGCACTTCCCCAGTTGTCTTTTGAGTGCCTTCCAACCTGGGGGGCTCATCTTCCAGCACTATATCAGACAATGTTCCGCTGCTATTCATAAGGTGTTCACTGGCTAAATCTTTTCAAAAGTACACTGCTGGGTCCTTCTTCCTAGTCTGTCTTAGCCTGGAAGCTCAGCTGAAACCTACCTGCCACGGGTGACCCTGCTGGTAGCTGAATACTGGTGGCATAGCTTCCAGCATCACAGCAACACACAAGCTCCCACAGTACGACAAACTGACAGACACGTGGGGGTGTCACCTGTTACTTCCCTAATAAACCCCATAATTGTGAGTGTTCTCTGTGAGTTCTTTGTGGCCGTTGCAGTGAACTATTGAACCCAGCACAGAAGTAGAGAGTGCCATGGGAGGGACAATTAGTGTTGGAACTGGTAAAGATGGTGGAGAGAAGAGGCATGTCTAACCTCTGCCTCATAGGAATCAGGCTTGGGCTACTGATCTTGATTCTTCTCCCCCCCCCCCCGCCGACCCTTGTGAAGTTAGAGGAGGTCAGACATCATCCCCACACAGTTTTTTACAGTTTTCGATGGCTGATTTTTCCAATGTGGTTTGCCAGGCCTCTCTTCCAAGATCCCTTTGGATGACTTGAACCTCCAACTTTTTAAAAAAAATATTTTTACTGTGCTTTAGGTGAAAGTTTACAGAGGAAATTAGTTTCTCATTAAACAATTAATATGCATGTTGTTTTGTGACATTGGTTGCCAACTCCTTGATGTGTCAACACTCTCCCCTTCTTGACCTCAGGTTCCCCATTTCCATTCATCCAGTTTTCCTTTCTCTTCCTGCCTTCTTGTCTTTGCTTTTGGGCTGTTTTGCCCATTTAGTCTCATATATATGGTTGAACTACATGTGTTATTGTTTGTTTTATAGGCCTGTTTAATCTTTTGCTGAGGGTGAACTTCAGGAGTGACTTCGGAACTAAGTTAAAAGGGTATCCGGGGGCCATACTCTCAGAGTTTTTCCAGTCTGTCAGACCAGTAAGTCTGGTGTTTTCATAAGCTTGAATTTTGTCCTATATTTTTCTCCAGTTCTATCTGGGACCTTCTATTGTGATCCCTGTCACTGCAGTCTGTGGTGGTAGCTGGGCAGCATCTAGTTATGCTGGACTCAATCTGGTGGAGGCTGTAGCAGTTGTGGTCCATTAGTCCTTTGGACTAACCTTACCCTTGTGTCTTTGGTTTTACTTCATGTTCCTTGCTCTAGATGGGGTGGGACCAGTAGATGTATCTTAGATGGCCACTCACAAGCTTTTAATACCACAGATGCTACTTACCAAAGTAGGTTGTAGAACATTTTCTTTATAAGATATGTCATGCTAATTGAGCTAGAAGTCCCCTGAGGCCATGGTTCCCAGCCTTCAGCCCAGTAACTCCAACCCTCAGGAAGTTTGGATGTGTCTATGAAGCTTCTGGTGGTGTAGTGGTTAAGTGCTACGGCTGCTAACCAAAAGGTTGGCTGTCCGAAATGAGCAGGTGCTCCTTGGAAACTCTGTGGGGCAGTTCTACCCTGTCCTATAGGGTCACTATGAGTCAGAATCGACTCGAGAGCAATGGGTTTGGTTTGGTTTGGTTTGGTTTGGTTTTGGTATGAAGCTTCTATGACTTTGCCTTGGTCACAGTGTGCTGACTTCCTTGGTACTGTGTACTATCTTACCCTTACCAAAGTTACCATGTATCCATTGTCTATTTAGTGTTTTTCTTTCCCCTCCCTCATAACCGTCAAAGATTGTTTCTTTCTGTGTGTAAACCTATCCATGAGTTTTTATAATAGTGGTCTCATACAGTATTTGTCCTTTTGTGATTGGTTATTTCACTCAGCATAATGCCCTCCAAATTCATCTATGCTGTGAGATGTTTTGCAAATTCATCTTTGTTCTTTGCTGTGTAGTATTCCATTGTGTGTGTGTGCCATAATTTGTTTATCCATTCATCTTTTGATGGGCTCTTAAGTTATTTCCATCTTTTTGCAATTGTGAATAATGCTGTAGAGAACATGGGTGTGCATATGTCCATTCATGTGATAGTTCTTATTTAAGATATATTCCTAGTAGTGGAATAGCTGAATCATATGGTATCTCTATTTCTAGCTTTTTGAGGAAGCACCATATCATTTTCCAAAATGGTTGCACCATTTTGCATTCCCACTAGTAGTGCGTAAGAGTTCCAATCTCCCTGTAGCCTGTCCAAAATTTGTTATTTTCTTTTTTTTTTTGATCAGTGCCAGGAATGTTGGAGTGAGATGGTATCTCATTGTAGTTTTTGACTTGCATTTCTCTAATGGCTAGTGATCGCGTGCATTTCCTCATGTGTCTGTTAGCAACCTGAATGTCTTTGGTGAATTGCCTGTTCATATCTTTTGCCCATTTTGTCTTTTTTTGTATAAGTGTTGGATTTCCCTATAAATTTCAGAGATTAGATCTTTGTCAGATATATCGTAGCCAAAAGTTTTTTTTCCCGGTCTGTAGGTTGTCTTTTTACTCTTTTGGCAAAGTCTTTTGGTGAGTGTAAGTGTTTAATTTTTAGAAGACCCCAGTTATCTAGCTTATCTTCTGGTGTATGTGTACTGTTAATTATGGTTTGTATCCTATTTATGCTGTATATTAGGGCTTCTAGCATTGGCCCTATTTTTTCTTCCATGATGTTTATAGTTTTTGGTTTTATATTTAGGTCTTTGATCCATTTTGAATTTGTTTTTGTTTATGGTGTGAGGTATGGGCCCTGTTTCATTTTTTTTTTTTTTACAGATGGACATCCAGATTTGCCAGAACCATTTGTTAAAAAGACTGTCTTTTCCCCATTTAATTAATTGACTTGAGTCCTTTTTGAAGGTCCGGTGACTGTAGGTGAATAGATTTACATCTGGGTTCTAGATTCTGTTCCATTGACCAATGTGTCTGTTGTTGTACTAGTACCGGGTTGTTTTGACTATTGTGGCTGTATAGTAGACATTGAGGTCAGGTAGTGTGAGGCCTTCTACTTTGTTCTTCTTCAATAATGCTTTACTTATCTGAAGTGTCTTTTCTTTCCATGTAAACTTAATGACAAGTTTTTAAAGAATGCTGTTGGTATTTAGATTGGAATTGCATTGTATCTGTAGATTGCTTTAGGTAGACTTAACATTTTCACAATGTTAAGTCTACCTGTGCATGAGCATGGTCTGTTTTTCCATTTATGTAGGTCTCATTTGTTTTTTTGCAGTAGTGTTTTGTAGTTTTCTTTATATAGGTCTTTTACATCTATGGTTAGATTTATTCTTAAGTATTTTATTTTTTTAGGGGCTGTTATAAACAGTATTGCTTTCCTGATTTCCTTTTCATAGTTTTCTGTATAGGTGTGTAGGAATCCAGCTGATTTTTGTATGTTTATCTTGTATCCTTCTACTCTGTTGAATCTTTCTAGTAGTTCCAGTAGTTTTCTCATGGAGTCTTTTGGGTACTGTATGTATAGTGTCATATCATCCACAAATAGGGACAGTTTTACTTCTTCCTTATCAATTTGGATACCTTTTATTTCTTCTATCTAATTGCTCTAGCTAGGACTTCCAGCACAATATTAAAAAAGAGTGGTGATGTTAATCTTGTTAACGTTCTCAAGAGGAATGTTTTCAGCCTCTCTTTGTTGAGAATGATGTTGACTGTTGGTCTTGTATAGATGTTCTTTATTATGTTGAGGAATTTGTCTTCTATATTTTATTGAGAGTTTTTATCAGGATTAGGTGTTGGACTTTGTCATATGCCTTTTCTGCGTCGATTGAGATGATCATGTGATTCTTTTGTTTTATTTTTGTGGTGGATTACGTTGATTGATTTTCTAATGTTGGACTATCCTTGCATACCTGGTATGAGTCCCAGTTGCTTGTAGTGTATTACTTTTTTGATATGTTGCTAAATTCTACTGGCTAGATTTTTGTTGAGAATTTTTGAATCTATATTCATTGGAGACATTGGTCTGTAATTTTCTTTTTTTGTGGTGTCTTTGCCTGGTTTTAGTATCAGGGTTATGCTGGCTTCATAGAATGAATTTGGAAGTATTCCTTCCTTTTCTTTGTTCTGAAATAGTTTGAATAGTACTGGTATGTGCTCTTCTCTGAATATTTGGTAGAATACCTCAGTGAAGCCATCTGAGCCAGGATTATTTTGTTGTTGTTGTTGGGAGTTTTTTAAAAATTATCTTTTCAGTCTCTTCTCTTGTTATGGGTCTGTTCATATTTTCTACCTCAGTTTGTGTTACTTTAAGTAGTTAATGTGTTTCTAGAAATTTATTCATTGCCTCTAGGTTTTCAAATTTATTCGGGTACAGTTTTTCATACTACACTGTTATGATTCTTTTTATTTCATTTGGGTCTGTTTTATTGTCCCACATTTCATTTCCTATTTGGGCTATTTGCTTCCTTTCCTTTTTCTTTTTTGTCAGTTTGGCCAATGATTTGTTGACTTTGTTGATCCTTTCAAAGAACCAACTTTTGATTTTGTTGATTCTATTTTTTTTTTTTTCTGTTCTCTATTTCATTTATTTCTACTCTGATCTTTATTACTTCCTTTCTCCTAGTGGCTATAGGCTTCTTTTGCTGTTCTCTTTCTAATTGTTCGAGTGGTAGAGCTAATGTTTTAATTTTGTCCCTTTCTTCTTTTTTGATGTGTATGCCTATTGCTACCAATTGACCTTTGAGCATTGCCTTTGCTATGTTCCAAAGGTTTTGGTATGATGAGTTTTCATTCTCATTTGGTTCTAGAAAATTTTTTATTCCATCTTTGGTTTGTTCTGTTACCCATTGGTCTTTAAGGAAGGTGTTATTCAGTTTCTATGTATTTGATTTTTTTCCTTTGCTCTTCCTGTTACCAATTTCTACTTTTATGGCATTGTGATCAAAGAAGATGGTTTGTATTATCTCACTGTTTTGGATTGCTTTGTGGCCTGGCCTGTGACGTGGTCCATTCTGGAGAATGTTCCAAGTGCATTGGAAAAGAAAGTATACTTTGCTGCTGTTGGGTGGAGTGTTCTATATATGTCTATGAGGTCAAGATAGTTGAATATGTCCTTTAGATCTTCTGTATCTTTGCTGAGTTTCTTTCTGGATGTTCTATTCTTTACCAAGAGAGGTTTGTTGAAGTTTCTGACTATTATTGTGGAATTGTGAGCTGCTTTTTTCAGTGCTGTTAAGAGTTTGTTTTAGCCCTGACTTTGGGTGTATATTTATTATGATTGTGTCCACATGGTGGATTGTTCCTTTAATCATTATATAATGTCCTTCCTTGTCTTTTATGGTGGATTTTGCATTAAAGCCTCTTTTATTTTAGATTAGTATTGCCACTCCAGCTCTTTTTTTTTGGTTGCTGTTTGCTTGGTAGAGCTCTGGTGACTCAATGGTTAAGAGCTATGACTGCTAACCAGAAGGTTGGCAGTTCAGATTCACCATCTGCCCCTTGGAAACCCTATGGAGAAGATTTACTCTGTCCTGTAGAGTCACTATGAGTCAGAATCAACTTGACAACAACAAGGTTTTTTTTTTTTTTTTCAGTTTACTTGACATATTTTTTCCACCCTTTCATTTTTTATATATGTCTTTATTTCTAAGGTGTGTCTCTTGTAGACAGCATATTTGATGAGTCATTTTTTTAAATCAATTCTGTCACTCTCTGTCTCTTTACGAGTGCATTTAAGCCATTTATGTTCAGTGTGACTATTGCTAGATATGAGTTTAATGCTGTCATTTTGTAGTGCTTTTGTTTTTTTGCCCTGTGGTGCTGACGTTTTCTTTGTTTCTCTTACTTTCCTCAGCTGAGTTTCTTTTGTTTGTGGAATTTCTTTTGTTTTTATAGATTTTGTGTTTTCTGAGAGTTTATGTTTTTCTTCTTTATTTTGTTGAATAGGTTTGCTAACTTTCATTGTGGTTGCCTTGACATTTACCCTATCTTCCTAAGTTTGAACCTGTCTTTTAGTACTTAATATCACCTTGACTTCCTCTCCATTTGGAAGTTCTATACATACACCATTTTTTCCCCTTTTTATTGTTCTAACATTGTTTTCATTGGTAGATTGATGTCTTTGATTTCCTGTCGTAAATCTTTTAGTTTTGTTTTATCCTTGAGAATTCATTACCTAGGATCGTATCTGGCAATGCTGTCTTGTGTTCTACAATCAGAATGTTATCTGATGTTGTTGGTTCTGTAACCTAAGAACTTCCTTTATGGATTCTTGTAAGTTTGGTTTGGTTTTACATATTCCGTTAACTCCTGTTTATCTGGAAATGTCCTAGTTTTGCCATCATATTTTAGTGAGTGCTTTGCAGGATACATTATTCTTGGTTGGCAGTTTTTTTCTTTCAAGGTTTTATATATGTCATCCCATTGCCTTCTTGTCTGCTTGGTTTCTGCTGAGGAATCGGAGCTTAGTCTTATTGTTTCCTCTGTGTGTGTCTTTTCATTTTTCTTGAGCTACTCTCAGGCGTCTTTCTTTGTCTTTGGTTTTGACAAGTATGATTATGATATGTCTTTGAGGTTTTCTTTTGGAGTCTATCCTATATGGGGTTTGTTGAGCTTTTCGGATGGTCAGCTTTTCATCTCTCATAATGTTAGGGAAGTTTTCTGTCAGCAAATCTTCAATGATTGTCTCTGTGTTTTCCACTTTCTCCCTCTGTTTTGGAATTCTGATCTCATGTAAGTTTTTGCTTTTGATTGCATTCCACATAATTCGTAGGTTTTCTTCATTCTTTTCTCTGATTTTTCCTCAAAGTGGTACCCATGAATTTATCTTCAATTTTGCCGATGCTTTCTTTCATTGTTTTAAATTTGCTCTTAAAACCTTCTCCTCTATTGTCCATTTCTGAAATTTTGTTGTTTATCTTTTGGATTTCTAATTGCCATTTTGGTATGATTTCTAATTGTTTATGTATTTTGACATTTGTTCTTGTATTCCTGATTTCTTCTGTTGCTTTTCTGTGTTTTCCCTGATTTTGTCTATTTTTCTCTTAGTTTTGTCTGTGTTTTTCTTGATCTCTTTCATAATCTTGTAGAGCACTGAATATTAGACTTTTGAATTCCCTACCCAGTAGTTCCAGTGCTTTTTCTTCTACCAGAAGGTCATCTGGTGTTTTATTTTGGTCACTTACTGGAACTGTTCTGTCTTGATTTCTTTTTCTCTGCTGTCTTTGAGACATTTGGGAATTATTTTCTTCATTTTTTGATTGTAGGTTTGTTTGTTTCATCCTGCTTTTTTGTTGTATTTGATTATGCCTGGGCAGGTGGGCTGGGCATTTTGTTTGTTTATCTGTGAGCATAATAATTTTCACTACCTTGTCCAGATGGGCAGGGCCAGTCACTGAACTATGGTGCAGCCAAGCAGGTCCAGCAGGGCGGGGGTGGTGGTGGTGGTGGTGGTGGTGGTGGTGGAGGCAGAAATGGCTTGTTTGTTTGCAGCATGAACCGGGGCTGGCAGTGCAAGTCTGGGGGCTCTGTGGCAGGGCAGGGCTGGTGTTTTGGAGGTCCACACTGGTGTCACTCAGGGGCGGGACTGGGGTGTGGCATAGGGCAGGGTCCAGCGGTCCAGAGATCTGTACAGCTCAGGAGTGTGGTTCTTGGTGGGGCAGTTCAGAGAAGCAGGAGGGAAGGGAGAGGATGCGATGTCTGGAGTTAGGTGGGAAGGAGATAAAAAAGAAAGAAGAGAGAGAAATAAAAACAAAAAAATGGCAGTGCATCAGGAGGTGATGGTAGGGGTGGGGCAGACCCGTGGAGACTATGTGCCAGTGGCTGTCTAGCTGAGCGGTGTGACATTTCTCATTGAGAAGGGGCAAAAACAGTGCAGAGGACTAAGTGAGCAGGAGAAAGGAAAGGAAGGAAGGGAAAGAGTTAAAAGAAAGAAAGAAAAAAAATATTGAGGGAACTGGCTGTTTTGGGCAGGGTGGAATCAAGGTGGTAATAAGCTGGTGTTTCTCTTGCTGTGTGGTACAGCACGGCCTATCGGAAGGGGCAAAGGTAGCTCAAGGGGCTAGGTGAGAGGGAGAAGGAAAAAGGAGAAAGGGAAAGTGAAAAAAAAATATGGTGTTGAGGGAGCTGACCAGTTAGGGTGGGGTGGACCTGGGGCAGCAGTGAGCCAGTGTCTCTCAGGCTGAGCTACCATGGCCCACTGGAAAGTGGAAGAGGTAGCATACATGCCAGAAGGGTGAAGAGTGGGAAAGCATGCATCTCTAATGGTTGGGTGCTCTGTTTCTTGTTGGGAACTTTGGGAAGTTGCCTTCCTTACTCCCTGCCTGGGCTTGTTGCTGGCTGTGCTCCAAGATGGCAAAGCTGTGCCGCATTAGCTAGCAGGGTACCTCCACTCTATAGCTTTCCTTGTTTTCTGTTCTCTGTCAGTTTCTTCTTCCATTTGGTGCTTGATTCAGTTCTTTATCCCTTCATTTGATGCTTAGGGTTCCAGGATCAATGTTTGTATCTTTTTATTTAGCTTTTTGGGTCTTCATTGCAAAGGGACAACATGGTATTTCTATCTTTAGTGCCATGTTGGCTCTTTCTATCAAACCTCTAACCTTTTGGTTAGAAGCCTAGTGCATTAACCTTTGGCACCAGCCAGGGACTCAGTAACATGATATAGTGGGTGTGATGATGTAGAGATCATAGGCAGGGGAATAGTTGGGAGATCTATGTAATTGTCTATATGAGGTCTGAATCACAGTGGAAGCAGAGGGCCTGAGATTCCAAACCTGGAGGAAAATGAGAATGCTCATGCCTTTAAAAGAAATTAGTGAAATCCAAATGAAATAGTTTTTTTTTTTTTTTTTTTTTTGAAGAAAAAGTTAATGCATTCTGAATTTTATGCTCTGGAACCTTGGTGATTTAATTTTAATTTTAAGAATAACGATACTGGTGGGAGTCTAACTAAATTTTGGTTGCGCCAAAATCTAAAGGCCTTTTGGCTGTGGTTTCTCACAAACTTTAATTAAATCTTTGAATAATCAGGCAGCTTAGTTAGACATTTCAGCAGAGTTCTCAAAACCTGCCCTTATCTGGGTATTCCAAAATCAGTTTCCCAAAATGTGGCTTTTTTGTATTTAGAGCTACCTTCATCCTCATCTACATATATAGTGAAAACTGGGACTTGACAGGACTGATCCATTTTTCGGGGTATCTCAAGTTTTCTGCCTTTGATAGGGTGCAGTCTTACCACTTTTCTACTGCTTGTTTTAGTGGAAAATATTTGAGGTTTCCTTCTCTGACAAGTTTCTGCCTTACATACGTTCTGGCTTTTGCAGGTTTTACTGTACAACACAATTTTGAGATACAACAGAAGACTATTTGTTCCAGATATCCAGACAGTTTTGATATTCCTGACTGGTTTTTGTTGCGAGAAATAGGATTCATTCAGCCACATCACCAAATGATTATTTAGGTAGCACTTGTTCACACTTGTACTTCCTCAGGATGGAAATGGGTTCAGTCATTATTCATACATGGGTAAAGGAACATTGCTAAGAGTAAAAGAAAGGTATCAAGGCTGTGCGTGTATGTGGGGCTGTGTGTTATATGGTGTGAGGTATTTGTGGTGTATGAGTATGTGTGTGGTGTGTGTATGGTGTGTGTGTTAGCACAACTCCTCAAGCTCTCACCAAATGGAAAATGCTGGTGGGGCAAACAATTCAGTAGAAATGAAGGGCATGGGAGATAAACATTATCAGTGGTTATCAAAATCTGACAAGTAGTTATTCTGTAATAAAGTAATGAAGGTTCCCAGACAGTTTCGGCGACTAAGATTTTCATAGAATGCTTATTTTCTTACCATGCTTGTGAGTTTTCATTGGTGGTGGTTGCTTTGGCAAAAATGTTGAGTATTGCAGGCCAATTAATGTGGCTTAGAGGAATGACAGTAAAACGATTCTACTCAAGTTCAGAGTCATAATATAATGGGTTATTTGGAATTTAATTTTTTGTATTAAAACTGGGTTATACCTTCATAAAAATAAAAGTTAAAGTTTAATATTGTTCTTGGGAAGTGTCCTGAATTGAATTATGTCCCCCCCAAAAAATGTGTGTATCAAATGGCCTGGGCCATGATTCCCGGTATTGTGTGATTTTCCTATACGTTGTAAACCCTGCTTCTATGATGTTAATGAGGGAGGATGTGCAGCAGTTGTGTTTGTGAGGCAGGACTCAATCGACAGGATTGGATTGTGTCTTGAGGCAATCTCTTGAGATATAAAAGATAGAAGCAAGCAGAGACACAGGGGGACATTATACCACCAAGAATGCAGCACTGGGAGCAGAGCCTGTCCTTTGGACCTGAGGTCCCTGCATCTGAGAAGCTCCTTGACTATGGGAAGATTGAGGACAAGGACCTTCCTCCAGAGCTGACGCCCTGAATTTGGACTTGTAACATACTAGATTATGAGAAAATAAATTTCTCTGATAAAGCCATCCACTTGTGGTATTTCTATTATGGCAGCACTAGATGACTAAGACAGGAAGTATTCACTATAGTAAATTGCACAACCTTTTTTGAAGTTTATAATAACTTATTTTTCAACTTTTTCCTCATTATATGCCATGACATGGTTTATAAAAGAATAATGCTTTTATGATAAGGAAATTGAAACACAAAATTTAAGAGATTTTTATGACATTAAAGTCAAGGGTAGTTAGAAGTAGAACCTCCAGGACCTTTCCACTAGACCTCATGTTTCCTTTGTTCAGTTTAGTTCTCAGTTCAACTTAAACATTTATATCTAAATAGTAATTAAAAAAAAACCCAAAAAACAAACCCAGTGCTTTCGAGTTGATTCCGACTCATAGCGACCCTATAGAACAGAGTAGAACTGCCCCATAGAGTCTCCAAGAGGCGCCTGGCGAATTCGAACTGCTGACCCTTTGGTTAGCAGCCGTAGCACTTAACCACTCCACCACCAGGGTTTCCAAATGGTCCAAATGGTAATAGTTAACAGAAAATAAAAACCAATTTGACCTAAATGTAGGGGTCCCCCAAAAGATGTATTGATCCACTGCTTCAAATTCTGCAGTTACTACAAACAAGCCTTTTGCTTGTATTCATTTTCACTGTTGGTGCTTTACCCAGAGGGAAACATTCTTTATGGAGGTTAAAATAAGAATGAAAAAATAATTTAAAACTTGACTTACTATGCTAATGTTGACAGTTAACTATGTTGTATAATGGGAAGATTCGTTGACTGGATATCAGAAGAATTAATTCTAGACTAAATCTCCCACTATCTAGTTAACTGTCCTTAGGAAAGGCTTTCTTCCTTCCTTGCCTCCTTCTTTTTCTTCTTCCTCCCTTACTCCTCCCTTTATTTTTTTTCTTTATGAACCCAATTGTTCTTTTCTGACAAAGAATGGGGATAATGAGGCTTACCTCATCCCCCAACCCTCCAGTGCCATTGAGTCGATTCTGGCTCATAGCGACCCTATAGGACAGAGCTTACTATTTCAGCCATACATCCAACTCCTCAGCTAAACCTTTAGAGTCATCCTGATTTTTTCTTCTCTCCCAAACCTATCCAACTGCATGTCCTTCACAATGTTCTCCATATTTACTCATTTCTTTCTGCTATAGGGTCACTAGATGTCAAAATTGACTTGACAGCAATGGGTTGGACTTTGGTTTTTTCCTTCACTACTGCTCCCATCTCAATATAGGCCATCCAGACAACTGTAATGGACTCTAATTGGCCTCCCTGATTTCTCTCTTGTCCTCATTCAATTTATTCTCTACCTAGCAGCCAAAATCATCTTTTAAAAATATAAATCAAATCATATCACTTCCATGTCTCCAGTGATTTCCCATTGTACTCAGAATAAAATATAGGCTGCTTACCATGTTCTCTGTCAGCTTAAAGGTGGCCACAAATTCTTTGATGTTCCTCCCATAGAAAGGTGGTGTCTGATTCTCATCTCTTTGAATCTGAACTGGTCTTAGTGGCTTGTCTGATGAATAAAATATGGCAGAGTGGCACTCCGAGACTTCTAAGACTAGGTCATAAGAAACCTTGAAGCTTGGGTCAAGGCTTTCTCTAAGGGAAGCCAGTCTGCATGTAAGAAGTCTAACTATCATGGCACAGTCATGCTGCCATCTTGTGAGAAGCACAAGCCATGTGAAGAGGCCCTAGAATATGAGATGCCATGTAGAAAAAGAGAGAGGTCAAAGAGCACTGAGGCACTAGTCATATAAATAAAGAATCATTCTGGAAAGTGGATTCCTCAACTTCAGCTTCCCCAACAAATACCATGTGAATCAAATATCAATTGCCCAGAAGAGCATTCCCACATTCCTAAACCCCAAATTGTGAGAAAAATAAAAGATTTGTTTCAGCCACTAAGTTTTGGGGTAGTTATTTTACAGAAATAGATAGGTGAACAGCCTCTAAAATAGCATGGTCTTGCCCTGTCTCTGAGTTCATCTCCTTCCATTTTCCCTCTTGCTTACAGCCCTCCAGCCACTGGTTTCCCTAGACATATCAAACTTGTTCCCTTTTCAGTGCCTTGGCACTTACTATTCTTTCTGCTTGAACTCTGACCCAAGATCTTTTCAGAGTTGTCTCCTCCTTATCATTGAGCGCAGATGTGACATTCTCAGCAAGGTCTTCCAGATCTCTCAATCTAATTTAACCTTACTTCCCCCACAATCTTTCTAGTGCATCACTATCTTTACTTTATGTACCACTTATAACTATCTGAAATGATTTTGTTCATTTATTTATTTCCTGCTTACTTTTTTTTTTGCCAACTAGAATGGAAACTTCTTGAAACCAGGGACCTTGTCTTTGTTTTTCACAAATGTATTCCTTGTACCTTTAATGTTCAATAAATTTTCTTAATGAGTACATGTAAAAATGCTTCAAAGGTAAATGGTTTCACTGTTACTGCATCACAAGAAACCACTACAAGAAATTATTGAGTGCTATAATAATACAGACAAGCATGTACTCAGACATATGCCAATAAAATACTGAGAATTAGAAATATCCAGCAATACCAATACTTATAAGTCCACTTGAGGCAGGCGTAGCATTACATTTCCATGTTAATAGCTCTTTTCAAAAATTAGTTTGGTTGCACTATTTTTCTATTCCTTCTTGGCACATGGCTCAACATTCAGCGTTTTAGGGTCTGTCCCTTAGTAATAAAATGATAAGTAAGGTGTTCTTTTTGCTTTATCCAGCTATAAAGTTGTTGACTAAATAAAGAGTCCATGAGAATGTCAAATGCAAGGAAGTACTGGCCCCTTTTTTAAAAAAGAAGAATGAGGGCACAAACCAATTCCTGTTAATTTTTGTTTTGTTTTACATTTCACACCCAGTGACCACTTAGGGAGAAGACTATTGCTAATCAATAGCATTCAGGCTCACCAAGAGGAGAGAGAATACAGAGTGCTTAACGAATTTGTAGAAAAAACATCGCTACAGGGATTTAAGAGACATGAAATTTGATCTATTTCAATACACTTATTGGCGTGATAAGCTGTGTAATTGTCAGAGTATACCAGGAGAGCAAGTTTAATATATATTACAATAATGCACATTTTAATGTAGCGGGGTAGAGAAACTCACTGACTAGCAAGAAACTGAAATGTTAAAATGAAACTCCAGGCTTTGCGATTAGTCGAATCTCTGAAACCATCTTGCATCTTTTTCTCCATCTGCCTGTCAACATGGCTTTCTGAAATAACTAATCTCAAAGGAATATTTTAGAGAAAAAATATCGTGTGGATGTGTTTTTTCCTCCCCCCCTAATAAATGCCAATCTTAGGCAGTGTTTTTGTCAGGAGTCTCTGTTCCAGCATTAAAAGCCAAAAGAAAGATGAAAATGATTACGCCAAAATGTAATTTAAAATGCAAATGCAGGTTCTGCCGAAAAGCAGCAAAAGCTAATTGTAGTTTTTCTTCATGCTTGGCTCCGTAGGCAAAGTGCGTTGCTGTTACCTTCCTACCGCCGGGAATGCCCAGACAGCAGCTGCACTGCCACGCTCTGACCTCACAGATAAAATATGTTTGACCTAAAAATCCCCAAACCCCAAACAGTCACGGAAATCAATAGGTACTTAACCCTATACAGTAGCAGGTTGAAAGGCAACCATATGTGACAGTGTGGCTTTAACTCATGAGAAATCCCCAGAATAGAAACAGCAGTTGCATATCATAAAGAAAGGGCAGCTCTTTTATTTTTCATTCTCCAAGAGCTCACATAGTATAGATGTTAAAAATGTCAACCTCTGCAGTAAGGACATCATTGGAGCGTAAGAGATTAAGACTGAGCAAAGACTTTAGGCTGACTTGGAGTCAAATCTAAAATCTGCAATTTTAAGTTCTTATTCCTGTCAAGCCTGGATGCTGTGAGGCTCCCTATTATGAGCTTGGATAGATATATTACTTGTAGAAAAATCTTGTTTACTTTTCTCCAATCTTAGCATTTATTTATGAAAAAGTACAAAATCATTTGTGGCTCCTGATGTTTACGTCATCCCTGTTTTCCTCCACTGGAAGGGTGTTGTAATAAATTTAATCAACATTTTGACATAAAGTGTAAGTGGTCTTACACATGTATGTATGAGAGTCAGCTCAAAGGTATTATTTAGAGTCCAGGAGAAAGCATGGATTTACCAAATAAAGTAGGGTTCTGGGCTAGGAAAAGCTTGAGTGAAAGAATTAGAATTTTTAATTTTTTTTAAAATGACTTTGGAACTCAAGTGGGGTCCATTCTTTATTATGTATGTTAATGAGGCCACAGATTCTTTGGACAAAATAAATTCTTTCCTAATCCTTATCTTTCACCGTCAAAACTTAATGAGTTCAATTGATGGAGTTCTACTGGTTCTTCATGCCCTCTCCTGCCCTCTAGTGGAGGTGCTACTATGCTATAAAATGATCAGAAAGCCCCTCTCCTGCCCTCTAGTGGAGGTGCTACTATGCTATAAAATGATCAGAAAGCAACAAGAAGGAAGCTGTGAGGTGCAAGAGTTTGGATAATTGCATTAGCCACACCAGGATGCCACGTGGTCCGTCATGTCCACGTGTAAGCCAAGCTCAGGAGACTGTGGAGGGTCAATCCTCAGGGAGAGAGAAGTGCAGAGATTCCCTTGTGCAGCCTTAGACAGCATAAGGTCTTGAGACCTAAAGTGTCATGGTGCTTTATACCCAATTTTTGGAGTCCTTGGGTGACACAGGAAACCCTGGTGGTGTAGCAGTTAAGAGTTTGGCTGCTAAACAAAAGGTTGGCAGTTTGAATCCACCAGGCACTCCTTAGAAACCCTTTGAGGCAGTTCTACCCTGTCCTATAGGGTCACTGTGAGTTGGAATCGACTCCACGGCAATGGGTTTTGAGTTTTGGTGGGTGACTCAAAGAGTTAATGAACTCGCCTGTTATCCAAAGGTTGTCAGTTTGAGTCCACTCAGAGGTGCCTTGTAAGAAAGGCCTGGTGATATACTTGTGAAAAATCAGCCACTGGAAATCCTATGGAGCACAGTTCTACTGTGACACGTGTGGGGTCGCTATGAGTTGGAATTGATGTGACAGCAGCTGGCTTTTGTTTTTTTCTGGCATACTTAATTTTATTTCTCCTTCCAGCATTTACTGCCTGGGTCTTTTCCTGCCTTATTAAGCCCATGGCTGATTTTTACCAACACATACATTTTAAGGTGAAAGGCAGAATTTTTTGTTCAACACTATCATTTACTTGTGCAAGGAATCACATC
Organism: Elephas maximus indicus; assembly: GCF_024166365.1. NCBI lineage: Eukaryota > Metazoa > Chordata > Mammalia > Proboscidea > Elephantidae > Elephas > Elephas maximus. The sequence goes on from NC_064823.1 coordinate 46,978,977, forward strand.
TGTCTGTTTGCATGTCACATGTGGTAGGTTTGAGAAGTAACACACCCAGAGAAGAGCAAGGGAAATTGAAGTTTCCTTCCAAATCGTGTGGGAAATATCAGTTTAACCATGTGAGGAACAAGTTTCAATACAAGTTTCACAGGTATCAGTCCTATATATACCAGTCTTACTTAACGTTTTACCAGATAAGTCAAACTGTGCTAAGTTTTCTCATGCATAACTTGTTTCATTTTCTCTGCAATCTCTTGTCTTAAGTTCCAAAGTTTTTTTTTTTTTTTCTAAATCTCTCTTTTTTTTTTCTTGTGGAGTAAGGGAGAAAATGAACTCAGTGACCCCTCTCCCCAGAAGCCTCATGCCTGAGTTCACCTGTGTACAAATAGAGGGAAGAAAACACTTTTAAACTATCCCCAGAAATAGATTTTTTTCATTTTTAATTATTTTTCCTCTAATATTGTACTTCATGTTACAAAATGAAGACTGGAGCCATCCTTTAATGCCGCTCATGCAGAGAGGAGGGATATACTTTAAATTTCTTTATATAGTTCATTATTTCTTTATGGAACATTATCAGCATGATACATACGATGTCAAATTGAAAAAAGAACTATCAAGTAAAGCAAAGGAAGTTAAAAGAGAAGTACAAATGCAGAAGGGTAACGGAGGGCCAATCAGAGGTAGCAAAATCCCTGGGAGCAAATGCCCACTTCAGGCCAAATACGGTTAGGCCTCTGTCTCTGACGCACATAGTTCAGCCCCTCTGTTCACTCTTTGGTTGCCGTTGTTGCTTTGCATTAATAGTTCCCACATGTCCCAAATGAATGAGTGTTTTTCACTCCCCAACCAAAGCCTGAGGGTTTATGTAGCTAGTAGTTGTCATTTATAATGTGAGGCTGGAAGTAAAATAGAGATGAATTATTTTGTAAAGATATACAATGGCTGAATAGAAAGGGACTAAATTTCCTTTTTCCTATTGATAGCTGAGTACAAATTTTTATCCAAAGTAAGTTATGGATCTGAGATCTTATTTACAAGATCTGGAGTCTACATGATTGTCAAGTGCATTTCTATTTTTTATATTCTTCTGAATTCCTTCTTTCTTTAGGACACTCACATTAGAGCGTTCACATTTCCCCCTTATGCTGCCTCTATAGAATGCCTATAATAATAATATTAATACTATTACAACTAGTCCTAATAATAATGGTAGCCAACACTATAGCATTACTACATGTTAGGGACTATTCTAAATGCTATGTATTAGCTCGTTTTTCCTCAAACAACCCTGTAGGATAGGTATTACATTATCTGCACTTCATAGATGAGGACATTGAGGTGTAGAGAGGTTGATTAACTTGATGAAGGCCACACCGCCAATAAGTTTTGGATCTAAGATACAAAACCAAATGGTGTGGATCCAGAATTAATACTCTTAACTCTAACAGTACGTGATTTTTCTATAATAATGGCTAAAACTTAGGTGTTTATTATTAACAGTATTAAGGAAGAGTAAAGAAATATGCCTCCATCGTAGTAACTAGTAGAAACCCTGGTGGTGTAGTGGTTAAAAGCTATGGCTGCTAACCAAAATGTTAGCAGTTCGAATCCACCAGATGCTCCTCAGAAACCCTATGGGGCAGTTCTACTCTGTACTATAGGGTCGCTATGAGTCAGAATTGACTTGATGGCAATGGGTCTGGTTTTTTAATTTTTTTGGTTTTATAGTAACTAGTAGAGTAGTAATTACCTAGTACCCAAGTAATGGAAGCCCTGGTGGTGTAGTTGTTAGGTGCTACGGCTGTTAACCAAAAGGTTGGCAGTTCAAATCCACCAGGCTCTCCTTGGGAACTCTAAGGGGCAGTTCTACTCTGTCCCATAGGATCACTATGAGTTGGAATCCACTTGATGGCAGTGGGTTAGTGGGTTTACCCATGTGATACCTTAAGGTGCCATGGAAAACACATTCATCCTTTTAAGCAACTGGGAAAGCTGTACAGAGTTGCATGGTTGTAGAGTGTGTTGAGTAGATCCCTAGGTCTGAAGGAGTGACTTTATGCCAGGGTAGCTTTGCACAGATGTCTGGATCATCATAAGGAGACTGTGAAGGGAGAGCATGTGCAGTGGGGTCCAGCCCTGGATTTAGCTGCATGACCTCAGATGAGTCATCTACTATCCCCGAGCCTCAGATTCTTCCTTTATAAAAAAGAGATAATTCTGATCCCTCAAAGTTGCTGGGAGGTTATATTAGAAATTGAAAGTGTCACTGTCTGCTGTGTGAACAAAGGCTTTACTAGAATTTTAGAAGAGAAAAATAAGGGTAGAATTGAATCATCGCTTAGGATGTAAGAGTTAAGTAGAAGCAAAAGAACATCACAGCAGAGGGATTATCATTTTCTTATTATAAGTGGATAGACCCAGTGGATATTATCTTTGTATGTACCAAATGGCAATAGTTTATTAGCAGTAAATGTGTTTCTGATATATTAAGAATTATATTAGATTTTTAAAATGCAAACTTCAAAAATACAACATGTGGTAGAGACTGATAGTTGCTACTCCAATATCCATTTTCCTCTTTCACCTTAATAATGAATCTGGGCACCTTAATAACAAATCTGGGCACATTGCCACCTGGGAAAAACCAGCCTGTCACTCAACCAACCAACCAACCAGTCAACCAACCTGAATTTCTCCCCTTCCTTTACAACTAGGTATGGCCATATGACTAAGTTTAGGCAAATAAAATATAATCGGAAAATTATGTTGAACTTATGGAAAGAGTGTTTAAAGGAGACGAACTCAGTGGAGAGGATTCCCTTTTGTCCCTTTGCATGTGCTCTCTCTTTTGCCTTCAATGTCACTATAATGATTGCAAGTCTAGCATGAGCTCCATGGACGATGAGGTGACTTTAAAAATGGAAGATGTGTTTTTAGGATGATGAAGTAAAAGTACAAGAGCCTGGATTCTTTTTTTCTATTTTTATTTTTTATTGTACTTTAGGTGAAGGTTCACAGAACAAACTGTTTCTCATCAAACAGTTGGTCCACACATTGTTTTCTGACATTGGTTAACAACCCCACGACATGTCAACACTCTGCCTTCTCAATCCTGGGTTACCTATTACCAGCTTTCCTGTTCCCTCCTGCCTTCCAGTTCCTGCCCCAGGGCTGGTACGCCCCTTTAGTCTTATTTTGTTCCAGGAGTCTGTTCAACCTTTGGCTGAAGTGTGAACTTTAGGAGTAACGTCATTACTGAGCTGAAGGGGTGTCTGGGGGCCATACTCTCAGGGTGTCTCTAGTCTCTGTCAGAGCCTGGATTCTTGATAACATCGTGGTGTCCCTGTTCCAGCCCTAGTCTGCCTATCTCTAGGCTTCTTTTTTGATGAGAATATTAAAAGAAATAAAATATAAAGAAATTTAAACCACTGGTATATTTGATCTCTATTAACAAAATAATCAACTTGTGCTGATAATACTGATCTTATCGTCAATTAAACTGAAGAAGACATTTTTATAGTTATTGCTAGCACTTCATTTACGTTGGCACCTGAAGATTGCTGTTGTTTTGATTAAATGTAAGATCCGATTATACTGAACTAGTGAAAAAAAATTGAATTTTATTATTTCTGTTGTGTACTTCAGGAATCCTGGTAGCGTAGTGGTCAAGAGCTACAGCTGCTAACCAAAAGGTCAGCAGTTTGAATCCACCAGGCACTCCTCCGAAACTGTATGGGGCAGTTCTACTTTGTCCTGTAGCGTCGCTATGAGTCAGAATTGACTCAATGGCTATGGGTTTGGTTTTGATTTTTTTATGGAGTCCCTTGGGTGTTGCAAATTGATAACACACTCAGCTGCCAATTGAAAGGTTGGAGGTTCAAGTCCAACCAAAGGTGCCTTGATGGAAAGGCCTGGCAATCTACTTCCAAAAAAATCAGTCATTGAAAACCATATGGAGTGCAGTTGTACTCTGACACACATGGGATCACCATGAATCACACTCAACTCAATGGCAACTGTGTTTTTAATTTTTTAATAGGAAATGCCAATACAGTATCTGGTACATCGTAGTTGCTCAATTCATGGCAACTGTGATTACCACAGTTGGTAATTCCTTACCTAAGTAAGATTCTAACTTTCTTACACTGTGGTAAATTCATGCGATGAAGGCCTGTGTGTCTCAAAAAGTAATAATGCCACAGGAAATCAACTTATGTCTTCATCAAGTTCCTGTTCCCTGTTTTTGAGGGAGGTTGACTGTTTTTTCTCCCTTTCATGAGCTAGCCCATGCCACTGCATTCACTGAGGTGGCTGTTCATAGACATTTCTGTGGTAGAAAATAAATGTTACTAATTTACTCCCACTAACAGTTTATATTCCAGGGTGATATTAATGTGTTGGAAATTCGAAAAGCAGGGGCACTTGAGTTGCACATGCAACTGACAGCGTGCCCAGCTCCCAGCTCCCCCCTCCTCCTGCCACCAACAGTCAGAAGGGACACTCAGACTATGCCAATCTGAAGTTTCTAACTAACTAAGCAGGTATTTTTAATCACAGGAAATGCCCAAATAAGAAGGAAAGTGATTCTATCTATATGTCTTCACTACCCTATATGAGCTGCTTGGATGCATATACTCTGTGAGATGAATACACTCGAGCTTGTTTTTCACTTGCAAATATGACTCCCCCTTTTCCTGTCAACAAGGAACGTTCTCAGTTCCTTAACAAGTAGGATAAAATGTGAAGTTTTAATTTTGCACTTCAAAGAGTAATAGTGTAGTAACTGGAACTTTCTCAGCAGATGTAGCATATATTTAAAAAAAAATATTTGGCAACCTTCACGTTGGCAAATATTTAATTTAAAAATCACAGGAGATGAAAACTAACCAAATAGCCAACATTTCAATTCAGTCTCAAGATCAGTAGTAATTTAAGTAAATGTGAACTGGACAGTTTTTAAAAAATATCAAACTGTGGCCTTGTATCTAAGGTTTAGGTTGGAAAAAAAAAAAAATTTTTTTTTTTTTTTTTTTAGGTTGGAGGCATGTCAAATTGGCCTGGGAAGTTTCTAAGAGTCCTTTCCAACGCATATTGTATTTTCACCTTCGGGCTGAGGAGAGACTTTCAGCAAACTCACACTGTCAGCACTGGGAAGGGAAGAAGTACAGAAAGCCAAAGACCATTTGTTGAGTAGCACTATATTCCAGATATTTCTGACAAAAAATCAGTTCCATTCAAATCCCTTGGTTGGTAGGAATCCCAGGAAATTTGCCGATTATCAGCATCGTGGTTCTTGGAGTATGTTTCTACATTGAAAACCCAAAGGATTCTGGGATCTTGGGTTGGTGATGCATTCTAAACCTTTCAAAGGGCTTAGGACTACAAAAGGGCAACCCAAAACTCCACAGGAGGTGGTATTTTGGGAAGAATAAAGGATTACTTTGATGCTACCCTCCCATTTCAATGTATTGTGGGGATGGTTTAAAGGTATTCGAAACCTTTGGGTTCACTATTTATTGACTGGATCTCAATAGTCAACCTCTGGTGGGCTGAGTCTCAACCTGAAGCCAAGGGTTCAGCCAGAGCTGCCTTTCCTCTGCCAGTGCTGTGAATTAATCACAGTATTACTGGCAAAATTCAGCTCTGGGACAGTTGTTGGTACCAACACTACTACTGTGTCTATCAAGGGTCATATGAACTGCCTATTTGTTTTGTGGGAAATTCTGTACATGAACAACACTGACTGGTAGTTGTGCCAAGAAAATAGTTACATGCAGACATCTTGGCTTTCTTCTTCAGCTCCTCATGTGCTGTGAGTTCTGGCTGAAGCCATACGGCAGGATGAAAATTGGGTTCTTGTGGCCAACCAGCCATGCTGGGCAGCTTCACAGGGCACACGAGGCAATTTCAATTGGTGAACAGCCCCTTCCTTTTAATTAAAATCATTTGCACCTCCCACAGGGGAGAAATACAGAGGGGGAAGTACTGGCTTCACTATGAATTGAGGATATCAAAACTGATGTCTTTCTAAAATAGCATAAGGTGAACTCATCTAAGAGTGGCAACAATTTATTGCAGAAAAATTCTGAAGTAATAAAAATAATATTAAAAATAATAAAAATTCTATTATTATTATTATAGGGATGGGGCAGGGATAAGAATTAAATAGTAGCCTGAAGAGTTGTAGGCTTTCAGAGCAAAATAATTATGACTTGGCACCTATGTTGCTAGAACATCTTGTAAGCAGGTATAATGCCAACTGAACACATGTGAACAAGAATACTCAGCAAGGAGGAAATGTTTATTTTATCAGTAAGTATCACATCTAACTAGAGGGGAGGAAAGAACTGCTCCATCTGCTCCATGGACAAGGCCATCCAGTCTGCAAAACAAGGAATCACCACTGATGCAGAAGTCAGGGGGAAAAAAAGAAAAAGGGCCCTGCACTTGGCCCTTAAGTGAAAAAAAACAAAAAAAACAAAAAAAAACCAGGCAAATAAACATTTTGCAATGTATAAGCATGTTTAACCAGCCCACCCTCCCAAAGGAGGGAAACAGTGTAAATCAAATCTGCATGCTTTGCTACTTATCAGACATTGATTGTTATTCTCTGGAGCAAGTAGGCAGTGGCTAATTGTTTGGCTGCTTTTTGCATGTATATTATCCATGAAGACTGCTATTTTTAATAATGAATAGTTCATAAACTTGCAGATAAAGAGGGAAAGGAAGATCAGTTTGTGCCAAGAGCAGAGAACTTGGTTTATTTTCTCCTTTATGGTATCCTTGATGGCAAAGTTTTTTTTTTAATATATGTATTTTTTATATGGTATCCTAATATTGTCTCTGGAGAGTATTTTTCTTTCTATTTTATTTAAACAGCTTTATTGAGCTATAAGTGATATATATTAAACTATATAAAGTATATGATTATATATAAAATGAATATGAAACCACTACAATTAAGATGATTAACGTATGCATCACTGCCAAAAGTTTTCTTGTGCCCCTTCCCTATCTTCCCTCACCTTCACTGGTTTACTATCTGCTACTTTAGATTAGTTGGCATTTACTAGAATTTTATGTAGATGAAATCTAACAGTATATATTCTGTCTGGTTCTCTTCACTTATCATAATTATCTTGAGATTCATCCATGTTGTCATGTGTCATTAGTTCATTCTTTTTTTTTTTTTTAATTGCAATGTATTATTCCTTTGTATGGCATTGAAGGAAGAAGTCCAAGCTGCACTGAAGGCATTGGTTAAATGCAAGTCTTCAAGAAATTGATGGAATATGAATTGAGATGTTTCGACAAGCAGATCCAATGCTGAAAGTGCTTAATCATCTATGCCGAAAAATTTGGAACACAGCTACCCAGCCGGTCAACTGGACGAGATCAATATTTGTACCCATTTCAAAGAAAGTTGGTCCAACAGAATGCAGAAATTTCTGAATAATATCATTGATACCACATGCAGATAAAATTTTGCTGAAGATAATTCAAAAATGGTTGCAGCAGTACATCAGCAGAAAACTGCCAGAAATTCAAGACAAATTCAGAAAAGGATGTGGAATGAGGGATATCAGTGCTTATGTCAGCTGGATCTTGGCTGAAAGCAGGGAATACCAGAAATATGTTTACCTGCGCTTTATTGACTGTGTAGAGGCATTCAACTTTGTGGATCATAACAAATTATGGATAACACTGAAGAATGGGAATTCCAAAACAATTGTGCTCATGCGGAACCTATGCATATACCAAAAGGCAGTTGTTCAAACAGGACAAGGGAATACGGCGTGGTTTAAAATCAGGAAAGGTATGCGTCAGGGTTGCATCCTTTCGTCACACTTATTCAATCTGTATGCTGAGCAAATAATCCAAGAAGCTAAACCATATGAAAAAGAATGTGGCATCAGGATCGGAGGAAGACTTATTAACAACCTGCGATATACAGATGAAAACATTTCCTGGTGAAGGCAAAGAGGACTTGAAGCACTTACTGATGAAGACCAAAGATTATAGCTTTCAGTGTAGATTACACCTCAATATGAAGAAAACAAAAATCTGGACCAATAAGCAATATCATGATAAATGGAGAAAATATTGAAGGTGTCAAGGATTTCATTCTACCTGGATCCACAATCAACGCCCATGGACGCAGAAGTCGGAAAATCAAAAAGACACATTGAATTGGGCAAATCTGCTGCAAAAGACCTCTTTAAAGTGTAAAGAAGCAAAAATATCATTTTGAGAACTAAGATACGCCTGACCCAAGCCATGGTATTTTCATTCACCTCATATGTATGAGAAAGTTGGACAATGAATAAAGAAGATGGAAGAAGAATTGATGCCTCTGAATTATGGTGTTGGCAAAAAATATTGAATATACCGTGGACTGCCAGAACACCAAACAACTCTGTCTTGGAGGAAACACAGTCAGAACGTTCCTTAGAAGTGAGGATGGCAAGACTTTGTCTCATGTACTTTGGACATGTTATCAGGAGGGATCAGTCCCTGGAGAAGAACATCATGCTTGGTAGAGGGTCTTTGAAAGAGAGGAAGACCCTTAATGAGATGGATTGACAGTGGCTGCAACAGTGGACTCAAACATAGCAAGTATTGTGGGGATGGCCTAGGACTGGACTGTTTTGTTCTGTTGTACATAGGATCATTATGATTTGGAACCAACTTGACAGCACCTAACAAAAAATAACATTCCACCATTTTTTTTTTTTTTTTTAATCTGTTGACCTGTTGATGGCTATTTGGGTTGTTTTCAGTGTTTTGGCTATTACAAATAGGGCTGCTATGACATGTTCAAATCTTTATGTGAACATATGCTTTCATTTTCTTTGGTAAATAACTAGTTGTAGAAAGACTGGATCATATAGTAGCTGTACATTTAACTTTTTAAAGAAACTGCCAAAATGTTTCTGAAGTAGTTGTACCATTTTTGTATTTCCATTAGCAGTGTATGAGGGTTTCAGTTCCTCCACACCCTCACTGACTTGTGGTATAGTAAGTCTGTTTTAATTTTACTCATTCCCATAAGTGCGTAGTGGTATCTTATTACAGTTTCTAATTTGCATTTCCTTAATGGCTAAAGCTATGGGTTGAATTGTGTCCCCTCAAAATATGTACTGAAATCTTGGCCTCTATACCTGTAAAGGGAGCCCTGGTGGCACAGTGGTTAAGAGCTCAGGCTGTTAACCAAAAAGTCAGCAGTTCGAATTCACCAGTCGCTCCTTGAAAACGCTATGGGACAGTTCTACTCTGTCCTGTAGGGTCTCTATGAGCTGAAACTGACTCGACAGCAATCAGTTTGGTTTGGGTTTTATATCTGTAAATATGATACTGTTTGGAAATAGAGTTTTCTTTGTTATGTTAATTAGGCTACGCTTAATTACTTCAGAGTTATAAAGATCAGAATGGACACAGAAATACACACAAAGAGAAGATGAAGACAGATAATGGAGACAAGTGGATCTCCAAGGATTGCTGGCAGTTACTAGAACCTGAAATAGACAAGGAAGTGCCACGTTCTGAAATCAGACTGCTAGATTCTTGAACTATGAGAAAATAAATGTCTGTTCTCTGAAGCCTCTCCCTTGTGGTTTTTGTGTTATGGCACACTGGTTAACTAAGACAGCTAATAATGCTGAACATCTTTTCATCTACTTACTTGTAATCTGTATGTTTTCTTTAGGTAAACCTGTTGCTGTCAAGTCGATTCTGAATCATAGTGACTCTATAGGACAGAGTACGTTTTCCAAGAAGCACCAGGTGGATTCGAACTACTGACCCTTTGGTTAGCAGCTGTAGCTCTTAACCGCTACACCACCAGGGCTTCCAAAGTATATTTTTTGCTCATTAAATTTCTTTTTCTTATTATTAGGTTTTGAGATTCTTTATGCATTCTTTAAACAAGTCCTTTATCAAATAGTTGGCTTGCAAATATTTTTCCCAGTCTGTGGCTTGTTCTTTCACTCTATTAATAAAACCAAAATACCCCTTGCCGCAGAGTTGATTCCAACTCATAGCGACTCTGTAGGATAGAGTAGAACTGCCCCGTATTATTTCCAAGGTGGTTTTGAACTGCTGACCTTTTGGTTAGCAGCCGAGCTCTTTACCAGTGTGCCACCAGGCCTCCACTCTATTAATAGTGGTTTTTTTAAAAAAAAAAATCAATTTTTTTATGAACCTTGCTTTTGATGCAGTACTTAAGAAATTTTTGCCTGTCCAAGGTCACAAAGTTTTTCTGCTATGTTTCCTCTTTCCCTTTCATTTCATTCCTTGTTTCCAAGAGTACAAGTGGCAGAGATGGTTTCTAGATAACAAGGGATTTGCTTTTGTGCGTTGAACAGCTCTGTGAAATCTGGCCACTTGCCATTTGGGTTTGAAACATGAGAAAGAAGACAGGAGCAAGTACCTTGAAAATATTCTGGAAATCGCACATTCTATCTAAGAAAAAAAATCCACTGATTGTTTTTAGAGTACTTGTCAAAAAGTTTTCAGATGTACTTACAGAAGGTTTTTCCAAGAAAAAGCAATAGCAGTTTTATATCTTGAAATGTTAACCAGTGGCATTTATTAGTTAGTAAAACTGGGCAACTGGAATAAATTTCTTGGCATTTTAATCTTAAAGCGTAGTTAAAACATTCTTTCTTTTACTTTGTTCTACTCTCCGTAAATAAGATTGTATATTTCTGGAATGTGAGCTGAGCTAATATTTCAAAATAAACAATGCTGCTGCTGAATGAAAAATTCTAAGGACTTAAAATTTAAGTGGTAACAATGCAAGCTGCAGTGTTCCATATGGATGTAATATTTTCCCCCTCCTAGTGGTTTCTTTTTTTTTTTTTTTTATTTTACTTTAGATGAAGGTTTACAGAACAAATTAGTTTCTCTACAAGCAGTTAGTACACACATTGTTCTATGACATTGGTTAACAACCCCGCAACATTGTCAACACTCTCCCTTCTCAACCCTGGGTTGCCTATTACCAGTATGCCTGTTCCCGCCTGCCTTCCAGTCCCTGCCCCAGGGCTGGAGTGCCGCTTTAGTCTTGTTTTGTTCCATGGGCCTGTTCAAGCTTTGGCTGGAGGGTGAGCCTCAGGAGTGACCTCATTACTGAGCTGGAAGGGCGTCCAGGGGCCATATTCTCAGGGTTTCTCCAGTCTGTCAGGCCAGCAAATGTGGTCTTTTTTTTTTTGAGTTAGAATTTTGTTCTACATTTTTCTCCATCTCTGTCTGGGACCCTCTATTGTGATCCCTGTCAGAGTGGTCAGTGGTGGTAGCTGGGCACCACCTTGTTCTGGACTCAGTCTGGTGGAGGCCGTGGTAGTTGTGGTCCATTAGTCCTTTGGGCTAATCTTTCCCTTCTGACTTTAGTTTTCTTCATTCTTCCTTGCTCCCAAAGGGGTGAGACCAGTGGATATCCTAGATGGCTGCTCACAGGCTTTTAAGACCCCAGATGCTACTCACCACAGTAGAATGTAGAACATATTCTTTATAAACTATGTTATGCCAATTGAGCTAGATATTCTCCGAGATCATGGTCCCTACATTGGCCATAATTTAAAAAGAAATAGGTCCCATGAATTATAATTCTTGCATAAGCTTGATTTGTCGAAATTGCTTTAATTCAAGGCAGATTCTTTATGGTGTTTTTCTAGACATCCTACTATTTCAAGTCACCAAATATAGAAATGAACCTTTTCTTTAAGCCACACATTTTAAAGCTAACCTTGTGCCGGTAGGGAGAAAATTATCTTTTTAAAAATAATTTTTTTTTCATAGTGCAGATAACTGAAAAGAGTTTCTTAGTTTATGCCGTGGGATTCTTTTACTGGATATCTATACTGATGTTATTACTGATATTGATCACTACTTTGGAGACTTTTGAGACACTTACTTTTGCAACGGGCATAGATATTCTGCATTCTGAGGTTTAGATTTGAAACTGTGCAATGCCCTGTAGAGATTGTCTATTCCTAAAGCTGTTTAAAATGGTTTCAAATGCAGTCAGAGAGGTTGTTTTGCATTTACACTATAAAAGCTAGCTGAAGGGTTTGGAAATGCTCATATTGGAGGGAGGGAGAGGGGATTGCATTTTTTGCCAAGGGCCACCACTAGAGCAACTGTTAACAATTTAAAGGAGGATTATTTTTTAAAGCAAAACTGTGCAAGTCAGGTTCTTTCCTTGAGGCAGGCAGAGGGACATGGTTGGGCTCATACATTTTTAGCAGCTGGCATGTTAATGAGACCATTTCCATCGAAATGAGCTAAATACTATTACCATTTGTGGACTTCCAACTGATTTCTGAAGCATTTACTGAACTTCAAAAAGTGCTTCCAGAATCAATTATAAATAATTTTTAGATTCAACATACATACACCCATGAGAAGCCTACACATATACTTATTTAACTTAGTTCTTACTGTGTTCGGTTTTCTTTAAAGAGTGTGTGTTTTGAGAGCTATCCAATAAGAGATATGAAATCTGATATAAGTTGTATCTAATCCAGAAATCATTTCAAAATATTAACTTTTCCGTCTTTGGGGAAAATAGTGACCAAAATATCCACTGACCAAAAAGCCATTCATCAGTAGGTGGTCAGCACCCACCAGGGAGAATAACTTGTTTGGCAGACTTGGAAAGCAGCTGCCTGATACAGCAGTGGAAAGCAGTGGAGCTCTTCTCCTGTTTTTGAATCTGAAAGTAGCATCATCATTAAGGGGAATTATAATTTTGGAGTAAAATAGTGAGCTTGTCAAAGCACTTGTCCTGATTCTGGTTATAATAGCTGATGGTTTTTCTTTTCCAAGTTGCTTTTATGCAAAAGACCTTATTGGGCTCTCACAACTAGTATAACTCTCCACATTAGAGAAAAGTAGAAATGCAGAAGAGTTAAGAATATTGCTCAGGGTAACATTGCCGAGGTAAGAAAACCAAGATAAGAACATTTTCTTTGTCTGGTAGTTTTGCCACTATAAGATGCTGCCATTTTTTTTTTTTTTTTTTAAGCATCTGTTTCTGTTAGGGGAACATACCACAGTATCCACTTATGTTTCTGGTGATATCAATCAATAGTAAGAAAGAATGCCAGTGAACTTGGTGGCAGAAGAATGGACATGTTTAAGAACGCATGTGCTTTCCAGACACCCAGGATCTTATCTGCAGGAGGTGCAGATGTTCTGCCTCCTGATATATATATTTAAAACTTTTGACACCACACTGAGGAGCGTGTCTACCACTAAAACTTCTTTCAAGTGATTTTTCAGGGGATTGCCACCAAGAGGACTTACCTGTAACTGCTCTACTTCAGGGCGAACATATGTCACAGTTAGCTTTTGAACCAAAGTGTGACTTTTAATTCTGTGCCCCTTTGGAAATGGAAGAACTAATGTCCTGATTAAAAATTAAATCCAAATGACTCTAACATGTGGCAAGTGAAGGTACAGGAGCTGAGAGGGAATCTAAATGTGCGTGTGCCTGCCTGGCTGATGTATTCTGAAATTGAAAGAACATTTGTGCTACATTGGACTGTGCCATGTGAATGACGTGAGGTTCCTAAGAAAACTAAAAGGTAACAGAAAGATGCTTATTACTCCTTAAAAAAAATAGTTGCCACTGAGTTGGTTCTGACTCATGGTAAGTCCATGTGTTTCAGAGTAGACCTATGCTCTGTAGGGTTTTCAATGCTGTGATCTTTTGGAAGTAGATCACCAGGATTTTCTTCCAAGGCATCTCCGAGTGGATTTGAATGGCCAACCTTTTGGTGAGTAGCCAAGTATTTAACCATTTGAGCCACACAGGGGTTTTTCCTTAAAAAAGGAATTTAGCCCTTTATTTATTTCTTGAGCAGGAGGAGTACAACAAATAAGGTATTAATCTAATCTAGACATTTCCTCACCTGTGATATAGCTCTGAAAACTAATATCACCTCTTTTAGCACAAAATGCCTTTCTGAGCTTTTCAATCTCTGTTTCAGATGGAAAAGAAATGGCCCTGATTTTAGCCTGCAGCACACTTTAATGAATGACTGAGTTATTATGGTAGTTTTATAATGAAATACTGACTTCCCTTGATTGAAACAAGACAGCCCAGTGGCCACTCTGATGTTCTCCAATACATTATCACTTTTTAGGGGAAAAAGTATGCATATGACACCAAAAATCCAGCAACTCCCACACTTGGTTCAATGCTGTAGCAGATATGCATTGTTGATTTGGACTATCGGCACGAAATCACCCTTCTTTGGTCGCAACACCCTGATTTCACTTACAGGAATCACCTTCTTGCCACGTGTGTGGTGACTATGAGAACGTAAGCCAATACGCCTTCTTATTGCCAAGTGATGATCATGTGGCGCACGACAGGCCAATCTGATTTTATCCTTGGACTTTGGGTCAAGAGAGGAGTGATACAAAGGTGCAAAATAAGCCTGGTATGAATTTGTTCCAGTACTGGCAACTGGACAACAGTGTCAGGAGTTTCTGCTACCAGACGCCAGAGTTCTCCTGTTTTCTTTTTATAAGCCTTTTTGTTTGTTTGTATGTATTTTGTCAATTCTCTCCCCTACCACAAATCCTTCCAAAAAATCTATTTTCTCCTTAAAAGATCGCATTGGAGGAGCTCCTAAGTAAACCTTGGATACATCAGGAAAAGATTTCTGAAACAGTTGATATGCAATCTGAGGCATGAAACATTAGGATGTTTTCCAGGTGAAGAAGGGTGGGATATTTATTTATTTATTTGCTGTATTTTAGATGAAGGTTTACAGAAAAACTAGTTTCTCATTAAACACTACACATATTGTTTTATGACTTTGGTTAATAATGCAATGACATATCACCATTCTCCCTTCTCGACCTTGGGTTCCCTATTACCAGCTTTTTGGTACCTCCTGCCTTCTAGTCCTTGCCCCTGGGCTGGTGCGCCCCTTTAGTCTCATTTTGTTTTATGGGCCTGTCCAATCTTTGGCTGAAGGGTGAACCTCAGGAGTGACTTCATTACTCAGCTGAAATGGTATCTGGAGGCCATACTCTCAGGGTGTCTTCAATTTCTGTCAGGCCAGCAAGTCTGGTCTTTCTTTTTGAGTTAGAATTTTCTACATTTTTCTCTGGCTCTGTCCAGGACCCTGTATTGTGATCCCTGTCAGAGCAGTCAGTGGTGGTAGCCAGGCACCGTCTTGTTGTTCTGGACTCAGTCTGGTGGAGGCCGTGGTAGATGTGGTCCATTAGAATCTTTCCCTTCTGTCTTTAGTTTTCTTCATTCTTCCTTGCTCCCAAAGGGGTGAGACCAGTGGAGTATCCTAGAAGGCCGCTCACAGGCTTTTAAGACCCCAGACACTACTCACCAAAGTAGGAAGTAGAACATTTTCTTTGTGAACTATATTATGCCAATTGGGGAGGATGTTCCCTGGGACCATGGTCCCCACAGCCCTCAGCCCAGCAATTTGGTCCTTCAGGTAGTTTGGATCCACCCATGGAGCTTCCATGACCTTGCCTTGTACGAGTTATGCTGCCTTCCCCAGTATTGTGTACTGTCTTACCCTTCACCAAAGTTACCACTTGTCTATTGTCTATTTAGTGTTTTTCCGCCCTCACCCCTCTCTTCCCTTGTAACCATCAAAGATTGTTTCCTTTTGTGTAAACCTTTTTAGTGCAGTAGTGGTCTCATACAATGTTTGTCCTTTTGTGACTGACTTATTCTACTCAGCATAATGGCCTCAAGATTCATCCATGTTATGAGATGCTTTACGAATTCATCTTTGCTCTTTATCATTGTGTAATACTGCATTGTGTGTATGTACCACAGTTTGTTTATCCATTCATCTGTTGATGGTCCTCTAGGTTGTTTCCATATATTTACTATTGTGAACAATGCTGCAATGAACATGGGTGTGCATATGTATATTCCTGTGACGACTTTTATTTCTCTAGGATATATTCCTAGGAGTGTGATTGCTGGATCATATGGTATTTCTATTTCTAGCTTTCTAAGCAAGCCCATATTGTTTTCCAAAATGGTTGTATCATTTTGCATTTCCACCAGCAATGCGTAAGAGTTCCGATATCCCCACAGCCTCTCCAACATTTGTTATATCTTGTTTTGTTTTTTGGTTTTTAGTAATGCCAGGGCGAGATGGTATTTCATTGTGGTTTTGATTTGTATTTCTCTAACAGGTAGAGATTGTGAGCATTTCCTCTTGTGTCTGTTGGCCACTTGAATGTATTCTTTGGTGAAGTGTCTGTTCATTTCCTTTGCTCATTTTTAATTGCATTATTTGTGTTTTTGTTGTAGAGGTGTTGGATTTTCTTGTAGATTTTAGAGATTAAACCTTTGTTTGATTTGTAATAGCCAAGTTTTTTTCCTAGTCTGTAGGTTCTCTTTTCACTGTTTTGATGAAGTCTTTTCATGAGCATAAGATCCCAGTTATCTAGCTTATCTTCTGGAGTTTGTGTGTTGTTGGTTGTGGTTTGCATCCTGCTAATGCCATGTATTAGGACCTCTAGCATTGATCCTATTTTTTCTTCCATGAACTTCATAGTTTTTGGATTTATATTTGGGTCTTTGATCCATTCTGAATTAGCTTTTGTATATGGTGTGAGGTATGGGTCTTTCATTTTTTCGCTGATAGACATCCAGTTTTGCCAGCACCATTTGTTAAAAAGACTGTCTTTTCCACATTTGATGGACTTTGGGCCTTTGTCAAAGATCAAGTGACCACAGGTGGGTGGATTTACATCTGGGTTCTCAATTCTGTTCCATTGGACAATGTTTCTGTCATCGTACCAGTACCAGGCTGTTTTGACTACCATAGCTGTATAGTAGGTCCTGAGGTCAGGTAGTGCAAATCTTACCACTTTATTCTTCTTCTTCAATAGTGCTTTACTTACCCGGGGCTTCTTCCCTTTCCATGTAAGTTAATGATAAGTTTTTCCATCTGTTTAAAGAACATTGTTGGTATTTGCATCAGGATTGCATTGCATTTGTAAATCACTTTGGGTAGAATTGTCATCTTCACAATAGTGAGTCTACCTATATCCATGATCATGGTATGATTTTCTATTTATGTAGATCTCTTTTGGTTTCTTGCAGTGGTGTTTTGTAGTTTTCTTTGTGTAGTTTCTTAGATTTGTTCCTAAGTAAAAAAATTTATTTTATTTTATTTTTGTAAGGGCTATTAGAAATAGTATTGTTTTCATGACTTCCTTTTCATCATTCTTTTTATTGATGTATAGGAATCCAACTGATTTTTGTATGTTTCTCTGTATCCTGCTATTCTGCTCAATCTATTTGTTCCGATAGTTTTCTTGTGGAGTCTTTTGGGTTTTCTATGTATAATATCAGATCACACACAAATAGGGACAGTTTAACTTCTTCATTACCAATTTAGATGCCTTTTATTTCTTTCTCTTGCCTTATTGTTCTAGGTAGGACTTCCCGCACAATGTTATAATAGGAGTGGTGATAAAGGGCATCCTTGTCTTGTTCCTGTTCTCAAGGGGAATGGTTTCAGCCTCTCTCTGTTAAGAATGACATTGGCCATTGGCTTTGCATAGGTGCCTTTATTATGTTGAGAAATTTCCCTTCTATACCTGTCTTATTGAGAGTTTTTATCAGGGATGGGTGTTGGACTTTTTCAAATGCCTTTTCTGTGTCAATTGAGATGATCATGTGATTCTTTTCTTTCCTGTTATTTATGTGATATATTATGTTGATTGATTTTCTAATGTTGAACCATCCTTGCTTGCATACCTAGTATGAATCCTATTTGGATGTGGTGTATTATTTTTTTGATATAATGCTGAATTCTATTCACTAGAGTTTTCTTGAGAATTTTGCGTCTATATTCATGAGAGATATTGGTCTATAATTTTCTTTTTTTGTGGTGTCTTGCTTGGTTTTGGTATCAGGGTTATGTTCGCTTCATAGAATGAATTTGGAAGTATCTCTTCCTTTTCTGTGTTCTGAAATGGTTTGAGTAGTACCGCCATAAACTCTTCTCTGAATGTTTGGTAGAATTCTCCAGTGAGGCCATCTGGGCCAGGGCTTTTTTGTTGGGAGCTTTTTTTTTTTTTTTTTAAGCTTTTTAATCTCTTGCTATGTGTCTGTTCAGATTTTCAACATCATTTTGTGTTAGTTTGGGTAGGTAGTGTGTTTCTAGAAAATTTTCGATTTCCTCTAGGTTTTCATATTTGTTGGAGTATAGTTTTTCATAACACTCTATTATGATCCTTTTTATTTCAGTTGAGTGTGTTGTAATGCCCCCCATTTCATTTCTTTTTTGGGTTATTTGTATCCTCTCGTGTTTTTCTTTTGTCAGTTTGGCCAGTGGCTTGTCAATTTTTTTGATCTTTTGAAAGAACCAACTTTTGATTTTGTTGATTCTTTCTATTGTTTTTCTATTTCCGATTTCATTTATTTTTTCTCTGATCTTTATAATTTCCTTTCTTCTGGTGGCTATGGGCTTCTTTTGCTGTTCCGTTTCTATTTGTTCAAGTAGTGTAGCTGATGTTTTGATTTTGTCCTTTTCTTCTTTTTTGATATGTGCATCTATTTCTATAAATTGACCTCTGAGCAGTGCCTTTCCTGTGTACCAAAGGTTTTGGTGTGATGCACTTTCATTCTCATTTGATTCTAAGAATTTTTTGATCCCATCTCTGATTTCTTCTATTACCCAGTGGTTTTTGAGCAGGGTGTTATTCAGTTTCCATGGAATAGATTTTTTTCCCTTACTCTTCCTGTTGTTAATTTCTACTTTGATGGCGTTGTGGTCAGAGAAGATAATTTGTATTATCTCAATATTTTGGATTTTGATGAGGGTTGCATCGAGGCTTAAGATGTGGTCTATTCTGGAGAAAGTTACATGTGTGTTGGAAAAGAATGTGTACTTTGCAGCTGTTAGGTGGAGTGTTCTATATATGTCTATGAGGTCAAATTGGCTGATTGTGCCCTTTAGCTCTTCTGTATCTTTGTTGAGTTTCTTTCTAGAGGTTCTGTCTTTTACTGAGTGGTGTGTTGAAGTCTCTTACTATTATTGTGGAACTGTCGATTTCTCTTTTCAGTGCTGTTAGAGTTTGTTTTATGTATTTAGGCTGCCTGTCATTGGGTGTGTAGATATTTATTATGGTTAAGTCTTCCCTATGGATCGTTCCTTTAATCATTATATGGTATCCTTCTTTGTCTTTTATGGTGACTTTTGTTTTAAAATCTATTTTATCTAAGATTAGTATTGCCACTCCTGCTCTTTTTTGGTAGTTATTTGCTTGATATATTTTTTCCATCCTTTGATTTTTAATAAATTTGTGTCTTTGTTTCTAAGGTGTGTTTCTTGTAGACAGTGTATTGATGGATACTGTTTTTTTTTTTTTAATCTATTCTCTCACTTTATGGGTACATTTAGGCCATTTACATTCAGTGTACTTATTGATAGGTGTGAGTTTATTGCTGTCATTTTGTAGTGCTTTTTATTTGACATTTTCTTTGTTCCCCTTACTCTCCTGTGCTGAGTTCCTTTGTGAATTTTTTTTCATTTCTTTTGTTTTTGTAGATTTTGTTTTTATAGAGACTTTATGTTGTTCTTCTTTATTTTGAAGAAAAATAGGGTTGTTAACTTTCTTTGTGGTTACCTTGACATTCACCCTTATCTTCCTAGGTTTGAACCATCTATAATTACTTGGTACCACCTTGCCTTCTTCACCATTAAAAAGTTCTATACCTACACCATTCATTCCCTCTTTTATTGTTCTGATGTTGTCATTTATAGGTTAACCTCTTGGGTTCCCTGTTGTCATTCTTTTGGTTTTGGATAGTCCTTGAGAGTTCATTTCCTAGGTTGGTATCTGGCTGGTACAATCTTACCTCCTAGGTTGAGGTTGTGGTCTAATGTTGTTTGTTCTCAGACCAAAGGACTCCCTTTAATAATTCTTGTAAATTTGGTTTGGTTTTTACATACTCCCTTAAATTCTGTTTATCTGGAAGTGTCAGAATTTCACTATCATATTTGAATGAAAGTTTTGCAGGATATATTATTCTTTTTTGGCAATTTTTTTCTTTCAAGGTTTTATAGATGTCATCCCATTGCTTTCTTGCCTTCATGAGTTCTGCCAAATAATCAGAGCTTAGTCTCACTGTTTCACCTCTGTATGTGACTTTTTGTTTTTTCTCGAGCTGCTCTCGGGATTTTTTCTTTGTCTTTGGTTTTAGCAAGTGTAATAATGATATGCTTTGGTGATTTTCTTTCGGGATCTATCCTATACAGGGTTCATTGACCTTCTTGGATGGTCAGCTTTTCATCTTTAATGATAATTGGGAAGTTTTCTGTCAGCAATTCTTCAATGACCCTCTCTGTGTTTTCTGTTTTTGCCCCCTGTTCTGGAACTCTGATCACTTGCAAATATTTGCTTTTGATTGTATCCCACATAATCCTCAGGGTGTCTTCATTTTTCTTTGTTCTTTTTTTCTGATTTTTCCTCAAACAGAGTTGTATGCAAGTGTTTGCCTTCAATTTCACTGATCCTGTCTTCCATCATTTCAAACCTGCTCCTCAGCCCTTCTGTGGCACTATCCATTTCTGAAATCTTATTACTTTTTGGTTTCTAATTGTTGCTTTAGTATGTTTTCTGGTTGTGTGAATTTATTTTTGCATTTTGTTCCTGTATTATTTCCCTGAATTCTTCCATTTTTTCCCTGTATTTTCCATTAATTTGTCTGCCTTTTCTATAAATTTGTCAATTTTTTCCTCATTTTTATCTGCTTTTTGCTCCTACTCTTGGATAGTTCTCAATATTAGAGATTTGAATTCCCTGTCAGGTAGTTCTAGTGTCTTTTCTTCCACTGGAAAGTTACCTGGTGTTTTATTTTAAATATTTATTTTGGACACCTACTGGAACCATCCTGTCCTTTTTTTTTTGTTTGTTTTTTTAATGTTTTTGGTATTGTCTGCCGTCTTTGGGCCATTCAGTAGTTATTTCCTTCATTTACTGATTATAGATATGTTTGTTTCATCCTGCTTTTTTTGTTTTATTTTATTATGTCTGAGCAGATGGGCTGTGCGTTCTTTGTTGTTTACTCGTCTGTGGTCACGATACTTTTCACTTCTTTGTCCAATAGGCAGGGCCGTTTCCTTAGCTATGTTGCAGGAGGGTAGGTCCAGCTGAAGAGGAGGGGCTGGGATGGGTTGTTTGTGGCACATAGTAGGGCCGACAGGTTGGGTCAGAAATCAGTTTCAAACAGGGTCCAGTAGGCTGTGCCTGTGCTGGTTGGGGGTGCGTTGATCTGCCTATGGTGCAGGAAGGAAAGAAAGAGGAGGAGGTTGTGAAGTGTGGAGCTAATATGGGTATAGGAAAGAGGAGAGAGAAACAGGAGCCAAAATAAACAAACAAAAACGGAGTGCTAAGGGAGCTTGCCATTGAAGTGGAAAGATGAGAAACTGAGAAATGGAGAAAATCAAAAAGGAGAAAGAAAATAAAATGGGGAAAAGAAAAAAAACTAGACAAAAATTTGGAAAAACAGAAGAGAAAGAGAAGATTCCAGGGGTCCCACTGGTGCAGCTGCAAGGACTGGGGAAGTGGTTCCCAGGCTGCACAGTATAGCCTGATTAGAGGGGGTATAGATGTCACACAGTGCCACATATTCAGGAGATAGGAAAAGAAGGTACGTATGTAGAGGTGAGAGCTGAGAAATGAAGAAAGACAGAAAGGAAAAAAGAGAAAAAAAGAAATGACCCAGGGATCCCACAGATATGGCTGTGCAGACTGGGGAAGTGGCTCCTAAGCTGTGCCATGCAGCCCAGCTTAAAGGGGCTCCCAAGCCACAAAGGGAAAGAGAAAACAAACAAACAAACAAACAAAAAAAACCTCGGGATTCCACCAGCATGGTGTTGTGGGCCAGGAGAGTGGTTCCCCAGTCAAGCAGCATTTCACAGCCTTTCAAGAAGAAGCAAAGATAGCACACAGTACTAGGTGTTCAAGAGAAAGGAGGGGGAGGTGGTGGGGGCATGGAGGAAACCAAAAGTAACAGAAAAAAGCAATAGTAGCAACAGAGAAATGGCACTCAGGGAGCTGGCCAGTGTGGGTGGGGTGAATCCAAGCAGTCTGGGGCTGAAGCAGTTGCCTCCCAGCCAAGAAACTGTGGCCAGTGGGAAGCAGAGGAGGCCAGGGGCGGGGGAGAAGTCTGGGGGTTATGAAAGATATATCACTGGTTACCAGGTTGTCTGTCTCCTACTGGAAGCTCCATGAAGCTGCTTTCGCACGCTCCTTGTCCACCGATCTCTGACGGGAGTCGAAGATGGAGAATCCATGCTGTGTTAGCTGATAGGGGATGTACGTACGTATCTCTCCTCACTGTCTGTTCTCTTTCAGTTTTTTATTCCATTCAGGACTTGGCTGAGTTCTTTATCTCTTCATTTTTATCTTGGGTTCCAGGATTGAGGTTTGTCTCTGTTTTACTTAGTTTTTTAGGTCTTTGTTGTGAAGGGATGGCGTAGTATTTCTGTCTATGGTACCATGTTGACCAGAAGTCAAAGGGTGGGAGTTTTTAATGATAGAGCAGCAGTATGTGCAAAGGATTGGATACATGAAACAACAGATGGCATATTTGGGAAAAGACAAATTATTCATGGGACTTAGGAGAGAAGTTGAGACCAAGGTCTGGTCAAGAGTCAGATCATGCAGGGCATCATTGTTATGGTGAGGGATTTACACTTTATCATGAAGATATAGGGAGCACTCGGACAGTTTTTAGCAGGGCAATGGAATGAATAACTGCACTTAAAGTGGCATGCTGGAAACACGATAAGGAATGGAGTGCCAAGGGTTCAAGGATGCATGTGGCTATGCTGTAGTTGTGCTGACAGATAATAGTGATCTGGACCAGGGAAATGGCAGTGGGGATGAGAAGAAGTGGAGGACTTTTTTTTTTTATTATTCAGGTAAATATTTATGTGCACTGTGATGGATTGCTTTTATATGACCTTTCTTACCACAGTCTTGTAATTCCCACCAAATGACTGCGTGTGTTTATGCGGATAAGGTGCTTGTGGCCTACTAAAAAGATTGGACAGCTTGCTAGTAATGCAAATAAGATACATGGCATCCTTGTTGGGGTGTATACACTTACTGATTCTAGATATTTCATATAAGTAGAATCATACAATATTTGTCCTTTTGTGACTGATTTATTTCACTCAGCATGATGTTTTCAAGGTTCATCCATGTTGTAGTGTGTATTATGTTTATGTTTCAGTAATATTCTATTGTATATATGTGCCACATTTTATTTATCCATGGAGTAATTTTAAAAGCACAGGGGTATAGTTGATCAGATTAGGAGAAAGAATTTTATGTAGAGAATGGTGGGAGAAAAGAAGAGTCATTGTTAATCCCTGGCTTTCTGTCTTGGATGTCTAAGTTCCTGGAGGTATCCTTAGTTAAGACGAGGGCCTTAGGAAGATCAGGTTTGTGAGAGATTAATTTCATTTTGAACACAACAAATTTGAAAAGTTTATGTAACATCCAACTGGAGATATCCCATAAACTGTTGTAAACATGTGTCTGGACTCAGGTGCCAGATCTGAGGTGGAGTTATGTATCTAGACTGAGATACAGTCTCCTCTGCAGGTCACAGCTTACCCAAATTCTCTTTAACGTGAGCATCCTCAAAGTTTCTGCCCTAGAAATTCCTTACTTTTCATGTGACTATAATCCCACAGATGTTTACCTGTGTTTTAGTGATTATGGAAAGGTATTCAACTGTGTGCTTCATAACGAATCATGGACAGCATTGCAAAGAATGGGAATTCCAGAATGCTTAGTTGTGCTCATGAGGAACCTGTACATAGATCAAGAGGCAGTCATTTGAACAGAGCAAGGGGATACTGCACGGTTTAAAGTCGGGAAAGGTGTGTGTCAGGGTTGTGTCCTTTCACCATACCTATTCAATCTGTATGCTGAGCAAATAATCTGAGAAGCTGGACTATATGCAAAAGAATGGGGCAACAAGATTGGAGGAAGACTCATTAACAACCTGTGTTATGCAGATGATACAACCTTGCTTGCTGAAAGTGAAGAGGACTTGAAGCACTTGCTGATGAAGATCAAAGACCACAACCTTCAGTATAGATTAAACCTTAATATAAAGAAAACAAAAATCCTCACAACTGGACCAGTAAGCAATATCATGACAAACGGGGAAAAGATTGAAGTTGTCAAGGATTTCATTTTACTTGGATCCACAATCAACAGCCATGGAAGCTGCAGTGAAGAAATCAAAAGAAGCATTGGGTAAATCTGGTGCAAAAGGCCTCTTTAAAGTGTTAAAAAGCAAAGATGTCACCTTGAAGACTAACTTGCACCTGACCCAGGCCATGGTGTTTTTAATCACCTTCTATGCATGTGAAAGCTGGACGATGAATAAAGAAGACTAAAGAAGAATTGACATCTTTGAATTATGGCATTGGAGAAGAATATTGAATATACAATGGACTACCAAAAGGAAGAACAAATCTGTCTTGGAAGAAGTACAACCAGAATGCTCCTTAGAAGCAAGGATGGCGAGACTATGTCTCACATACTTTGGACATATTGTCAGGAGGGATCAGTCCCTGGAGAAGGACATCATGATTGGTAAAGTAGAGGGTCAGCAAAAAAGAGGAAGACCCTCAATGAGATGGATTGACACAGTGGCTGCAAAAATGGACTTAAATATAACAATGATTGTGAGGATGGTGCAAGACTGGGCAGTGTTTTGTTCTGTTGTACATAGGGTCCTATGAGTCGGAACCACTGGATGGCACTTAACAACAACATAACAACAATTCCTCCCAGGGCAATCTGGCCCATTACCAATTTGCATGTGGTTGATAACCACATGCAAATTGTTTAAAACAAGGAAAAACTCCCAACACTACTCTCCTGTGTTTCTCTGACTGTTGATCCAACTATGTTCCAAACATTTTTATTTGGCTGTCCTTTCAATACCTCACACTTAAGAATCTCAAAATTTAACTCATTGTTTTTTCCTGAATATCCACCCTTATTAACAAACAAGAAAACTATTCCTTTTATATCCTCCACCTCGAGAAATGGCATCTCTGTTCATCATTTGAGTGACTGTCTGGTGACAGAGCACTCTATATTAGTAAATTCCTAGCTGGTGTATACACCTTCGGCTTCTGTCGCTTCCTTCTAAACTTCAAATTTCTTCATGTTACACAGCTGCTTAAAATTCTTAAATTTTTTTTGTCAAAGCTTATGAGATTTTGCCAGACCTACTCCCGTTCACCTCTTTTGTACCATCTCTTTCTACTTTCCATGATCCATGTTTCAGAGATTCTGGAATATTTGTCCATGCTGTTCCCTCAGTACTAAACCAAAAAACCAAACCCATGGCCATCAGGTCAATTCCTACTCATGGTGACCCTATAGGACAGAGTAGAACTGCCCCACAGAGTTTCCTAGGAGCGCCTGATGGATTTGAACTGCCGACTGTTTGGTTAGCAGCCGTAGCACTTAACCACTATGTCACCAGGGTTTCCCCTTCAGTACTAGGCATTATATATATAAATTATTTTTATATTATATACATATGTACATGTATATATACTAGTGTGTGTATATATGTATATATAAAATAAATAATACATGTCTTTATGTGGTATTTTTCCTATTCCATTGTGTTCTGGAGTCAGTTTTTCTGGATTAAAATCTCAGGTCCGCCTCTTACTAGCTGTATAACCCTGGGTGAGTTATTTAAGCTCTCTCAGTCTTAGTTCATCCTCTGAAACTGGAAATAATAATAGTTTTAGCAGTTTGTTGGGAGAACTAAATGAATTAATATACACAACATGCTTAAAACAGTGTTGGGCACATATATGTGTATAAAATGTTAGCAATTATTACTATTGTTATTATTCTTGATGGTGAGTTTTCTGAAGGAAAGTACTTTTTGCCATTCACCTCTGTATCTACAGAACCAGGTACGATGTTTGGCACACGGCTTGTGATCAATAAAGATATGTTGAGGGATGAATACATATTTGTTATTCCCCAAAGGTAAACCCTGATAGTGTAGTGGTTAAGAGCTACAGCTTCTAACTAAAAGGTCAGCAGTTCAAATCCACCAGGTGCTCCTTGGAAACTGTATGGAGCAGTTTTACTCTGTCCTTTTATAGGGTCACTATGAGTAGGAAGCTGCTCAACAGCAACGCGTTTGGTTTTTTTGAGTTTGTCTTCAGAATGTAAGGGCATACTTAATGAATAGAACCCAATACAGAAATAAGCCCTTTCTTAGTTCAATCAAATATACGAGACCAAATGGGCAGCTCCTGTCCAAAATCAAGATGAGAATAAAGGAAGGAACAGCAACTGGATGAGTGGGGGCAGGGAACCTGGGATAGAAAGGGGGAGCATGCTGCCATATTGTGAGGATTGCAACCAGTGTCACAAAACGATATGTGTGTAAATTTTTGAATGAGAAATTAACTTGAGCTGTGAACTTTCACCTAAACACAATAATAATAATAATAATAATAATAATAATAATAATAATAATAATAATAGACGAAAAAAGAAAGAAACCTTATTTTGGAAATATTTTGAAGAGTGGAGCAGCTTACCTCTTTCCTCCCACCCCTTCTCTGAGAATCAGAATTTTGACTTCACTTGTCATTAATATATAATCAGATAGTATTAATTAATTTGGAATTTAATCAACAAAAATTAATTTGCTGAGAATTATTTATTCAGTCAGCAAATATTTATCAAGGCAGTAGTATGTGCCGGGCATTGCTCTAGGTGCCGAAGCTACAGTGCTATGTTCTTCATACTTGGAGCCAGACCCAGTTTCTGTTTATACTTAGAGTAAACGACAGAGGACATGAAGGAGCTGGTACCTGCTCTGTGTCCTCCTCATGAAGGCTTCAGGGACAGCCTTTAGCCAACCAGAGCGAATAAGGTAACAATCTGGGTCCAGCCCGTTTCCTGCCAGGGCCTGTGTTGTTTACTGGATGACCTTGTGGTCTGCATTGTCTGTACTCCCCTGCTCAGCTTTCTGAGTGTTAATTGGGTCAGTGGAGCAGGTGCTATAGAACTCGGTATCTTCTCCCTCCCTGTTTCATCTGGTTTTTCTTCAACTAGACTCCCTTTTATTCTCAGTGCAAATTCCTTCAGATATGATCCAAAGTGACTCTGGTAATTTCTTGATTTCCAGGTTGGCTAATAGGGTTTTAGAAAAACACTGACTGTGGAATAGCTACTCCAGAAAAGAGTGCTACTCTTAACTAGCTAATGCTATTACTACGCCCATTTCCGTATCTTTGGCATATAATCCACGTTCATAAGTACAAACTGGTTTACATGAATCCTTCTTCATCTGTAAGCACTGATTCCTAAATCCTTGGGACTGAAACAATCAGTGTGTGCCCATTCCAGAACTGTGTAGTAGTCTTCTTTGGCTCAGTTGCCACCTACCCAAAGCTTACAATAAGAAATTTGATTATATTCTTATTTTTTTTCCTGTCAGGAATAAGTCATCCTATTATAATATTTGGGAACCCTGGTGGTGTAGTGGTTAAGAGCTAGGTCTGCTAACCAAAAAGTCAGCAGTTTGAATCCACCAGGTGCTCCTTGGAAGGCCTATGGGGCAGTTCTACTCTGTCCTATAGGGTCGCTATGAGTCGGAATGGACTCAAAGGCAATGGGTTTTTTTTTTTTTTTTTTTTTTGGTTTATTATAATCTTGTAATCAACACGTGAAATAATGCTTTTAATATAAGCGTATATGGGCATCCAATATGAGAAATGCCATTTACTGCCACTTTCATTGTTTTAACAGCCTTTTCCTTGATTAGCAACTTTAAGCAGCTCAGCCACTAATCTGTGATGTAAGCCTCTATGCCTCAGTTTCCTCATCTGTAAAAGGGGAATAGTAACAATATCTCCCTCATAAGATTGCTGCATGGAAGAAATGAAAGAATAACATGGGTAGCACCTATTGTATTGCCAGCATATTGTAAGTGCTTACTAAATGAAAGCTATTGTTATTCTTATCATTATTATTACTTTTCGTCTCCAAAAGACAAAAAATTGCAGCTGTAATGGTTTCTGATATATTCTTTTACATAATTGGAATTTTGCCCATGAACGTTAATGATACTTTTTATTTTAGAATAGTTTTAGATTACAGAAAAGTTGCAAAGATAATATGGGGACTTCTCATATATGCCACACCTGGTTTCTCCTACTGTTAATATCTTACATTACTATGGTGCATTTGTTGCAATAAGAAGCCAATGTAGGTACATTACTATTAACCCCATACCTGATTCAGATTTCACTAATATTCCAGTAATGTCCTTTTTCTGTTCAAGGATCTCATCCAGGATACCACATTATTCTTAGTCATCATGTATTCTTAGACACCTCTTGGTTGTAACAGTTTCTTGGACTTTCTGTATTTTTGATGACAATGACAGTTTTGAGGAATACTGGTCAGGTTTTTTGTAGAATGTTCCTCAATTGGGATTTGTCTGTTATTTTTCTCATAATTAGACCGGGGAGAGCCCTGGTTGCACAATAGTTAAGGGCTCTTCTGCTAACCAAAATGTTGGCAGTTCAAACCTACGCACAGCGGCTCCATGGAGGAAAGACTTGGTGATCAGCTCTCTTAAAGATTACAGCCTAGAAAACTCTATGGGGCAGTTCTATTCTGTTATATGGGGTCACTATGAGTCAAAAATTGACCAGACAGCACCTAACAACACCAACACCAACACCAACATATGTTTTGGGGAGGAAGACCGCAGAAGTAAAATGCCCTTTGCATCACATCACATCACATCATGTCACGTCACGTCACGTCACGTCACGTCACGTCTCGTCTTGTCTCGTCTCATATCATATCACTGGTTGTTGTTGTTAGGTGCCATGGAGTTGATTCCGACTCATAGCAAACCTATGAATAACAAAATAAAACACTACCCAGTCCTGCGCCATCCTCACAATCATTGCTAAGTTTGAGCCCGTTGTTGTAGTCACTGTGTCAATCCATCTTGTTGAGGGTCTTCCTCTCTTTCGATGACCCTCCATTTTATCAGGCATGATCTCCAGGGGCTGGTACCTCCTGATAACATGTGTAAAGTATGTGACAGAAAGTCGCACCATCCTCACTTCTAAGGAGCATTCTGATCGTACTTCTTCGAAGACAGATTTGTTAGTTCTTCTGACAGTCCATGATATATTCAATATTCTTCGTCAACACCATAATTCAAAGGCATCAATTCTTCTTTGGTCTTATTCATTTTCCAGCTTTTGCATGCATATGAGGTGAATGAAAATACTATGGCTTGAGTCAGGTGCACCTTAGTCCTCAAAATGACATCTTTGTTTTTTAACTCTTTAAAGAGGTCTCTTGCAGCAGATTTGCCCAATGCAACATGCCATTTGATTTCTTGACTGCTGCTTCCATGAGCATTGACTGTGGATCCAAGCAAAATGAAATCCCTGACAACTTCAGTCTTTGCTCCATTTGTCAAGATGTTGGTTAGTGGTCCAGTTGTGAGGATTTTTGTTTTCTTTATGTTGAGGTGTAATCCATAGAGAAGGCTATAGTCTTTGATTTCATCAGTAAATGCTTCAAGTCCTTTTCACTTTCAGCAAGCAAAGTTGTGTCATCTGCATAACGTAGGTTGTTAATGAGTCTTCCTCTAATCCTGATGCCATGTTCTTCTTCATATAGTCCAGTTTCTTGGGTTATTTGCTTAGCCTACAGATTAAATAAGTAGGTGAAAGCATACAACCCTGACTCACACCTTTCCTTATTTTCAATGATGAAGTATTCCCTTGTTCTGTTTGAATGAGTGCCCCTTGGTCTTTGTACAGTGCCCTATGAGTACAAGTAAGTGTTCTAGAATTCCCATTCTTCCCAGTGTTAACCATAATTTGTTATGATCAGTATAGTCAAAAGCCTCTAAATAGTTAATATAACACAGGTAAACATTTTTCTGGTATTCTCTGCTTCCTCGTTCCAAGTCTTCTCCTGAATCCAGCTTGAACTTCTGGAAGTTACCTGTCGATGTACTCCTACAACCATTTTTGAATGATCTTCAGCAAAACTTTACTTGTATGTCATATTAATGATATTTTTTTTGATACTTTCCAAACTCTGTTGGATCTCCTTTCTTTGGAATGGGCACAAATATAGGTCTCTTTCAGTCGGTTGGTCAGGTAGCTGTCTTCCAAATTTCTTGGTGTGGATGAATGACCATGTTCAGTGCTGCATCTCTTTGCAGAAACATCTCAATTGGCATTTCATCAGTTCCTGGAGTCTTGTTTTTCACCAGTGCCTTCAGTGGAGCATGGACTTTTTCCTTCAATACCATCAATTCACTATCATATGCTACCTCCTGAAATGGTTGAACGTCGATCAGTTCTCTCTGGTACAGTGACTGTGTATTCCTTCCATCTTCTTTTGATGCTTCCTGCATCGTTCAATATTTTGCCCACAGAATGCTTCCACATTGCAACTGGAGGCTTGAATCTTTTCTTCAATTCTTTTAGCTTGAGAGATGCTGTGCATGTTCTTCCCCTTTGGTTTTCCAACTCCAGATCTTTGCACATTTCATCATAATATTTTACTTTGTCTTTATGAGCCACCCTTTGAAATTTTCTGTTCAGCCCTTTTACTTCATCATTTACTGTATTTGCTTTAGCTGCTCTATCTTCAAGAGCATTTCAGAGTCTCTTTTGACATCCATTATGGTCTTTCTTTCCTGACTTTTTAATGACCTTTTGCTTTCTTCATGTATGATGTTCTTGATGTCATCCCACAACTCATCTAGTCTTTGGTCATTAGTGTTCAATGTGTCAAATCTATTCTTAAGATGGTTTCTAAATTCAGGGGGAATATACTCAAGGTCATATTATGTCTCTCTTGGACTTACATTAATTTTCTTCAGCTTCAACTTAAACTTGCATATGAGCAATTGATAGTCTGTTCTGGAGTCAGGAGCGATTCCTGTGTCTTCCATGTGACGAAGTCCACATGTGTAGTCGCTGTTTATGTTGTTGAAAAAGGTATTTGCAATGAGTAAGTCAATGGTCTTGCAACATTCTATTATGTGATCTCTGGTGTTGTTTCTATCACTAAGGCCATATTTTCCAACTACTAATCCTTCTTCTTTGTTTCCAGCTTTCACATTCCAATCACCAGTAATAATCAGTGCATCTTGATTGCACTGATCAATTTCAGACTGCGGAAGTTGGTAAAAATCTTCAATTTCTTCATCTTTGGCCTTAGAGGTTGCTGTGCAATTTGAATTATAGTCATACTAACTGGTCTTCCTTGTATGCATATGAGTATTATCCATCGCTGACAGTGTTATACTTCAGGATAGATCTTGAAATGTTCTTGAAATATTAAGGGTGCATACTGTCAACCTGATTTAATGCTATTGATGTTAACCTTGATCATCTGATTGAGGCTGTGTTTGTCAGGTTTCTCCAGTATAAAGTTAATTTTTCCCACACCTTTTCATATTCTGCTATTCTGAAAGCAAGTCAATAAGTGCAGCCCATGCTTAAGAGAGTTCTGTTTCTGCCTCCTTGAGGGGGAGTATCTACAAAAATTACTTGGATTATTTTTATGGGAGATTTGTCTTTTCTCCTCAATTTATTTATTCAATGATTTATTTATATTAGTATGGAGTCATGGATATTTGTTTACACTTTGGGTTATAGTACACAATGATATTATTTAGTTTGTTGCTGAAATTGTTTCAGCATTGGCCATTGGGAGCTCTTTCATATTAGTTTCCATATCCCTTTGACATGTTCCAATGCTTTTATTATTGTTGTGTTTCGTGCTTTTATAAAGCACTTACTTTTTGGCACTTTTGCTTCAGGCTCATTTTGTATATTCCCTGCTACAGCCCTAGCATCGGTTATATCTCCAGGGAGTCCTGGTTCCTTTTATTGGAGAATAGTATTGGAAACTAAGATCTGGACACAGGTGCAGATTAGCTTTTAATGATTTTTTTTTTTTGGTGATATTTATATCAAACCACTTTACTTTCATATCTTTACAGTAGTCTGCGAGTCAATCCTATCCCTTTTACAAAGTACCAGAAAATGTTTTCTGCTATTTTTAACAGTTTGTTTCAACATAGTTCAATACACACTTGGTTTACACACTTCTTGGAATAGTTAAATTCAATTATATTCTTCTTTTTTTTTTTTTCTTTTTGGGCATCATGATCATTCCTATGATATACCATGGAGTATATACCAAAGACATATCATGGAGTATATCCTTTCTTTCTCCTCCCACCCTTAATTCCACTCTTCCAAGGGGCAGCAATTATAGTCAATTATTTCACAACCAATCTGTGGGTTCCCACAGTCCAGTTAAAATGCGCAAATCTTTTTAATTGGCACTTTAGTTCTGATATCAATTTTGTGCAATTTAATGCACAAAATGGAGCCACAATAAACAGTGGACCCTTGTTATAGATGAGATATTTCATGAAACTTTATAAAAATTCAAATTAGTAAATAGCACTGTAAAGCAAAATTTATTCTGTAAATAATTACTAGTGGAAAGCAGTAAAGCCCCATTGATAGATGGCTGCTAGGTGGTTGGTTAAGTGACTTGCTAAAGACTCAAATTCAAACCTCGGGAAGATTAGAAATTATCACATGCCAGAAACCTTCAGAATGTGTGGGACAAAAATTAAATGTCACATGCCAAATCTAAGAATGCCAAAGGCCAAATTCGATAGATGAATAGAACCCTACATCTCAGTTGGAATCTATCCCTTGATTTTTATCAGAACCAGCTATTATGATGAAAAGATAGAAGGCACATCTCTTCTCTGTTGCTTCCACAATGATTTTGCCCCACCTACCCCTAGGTCGTTGGAATACTAGATAGATACGAGGTTGTGGGCGGGGGGGGTGGGAATTAAACTAAGGAGAATATTGCAATATGTAAATGAAGGGGATGGGTAGAAATAAAATTGTGTGATAAGCACAAACACGATGTCAGTGAAGAAGAAATGACTCAGAGGCCGGGCTTCTGACCAAGGAAATAGGTGACGACAAATTGGGGGAACATGTGGGATAGGGTAATGGGCTGAAACTTGAGTGAAATGAGGAAACAAGCTGTGTATGGTATGGAAGAAGAATATTCCAGGTGCAGGGAACAACTACAAAGGCCTCGAGGGTTTACTGATGAATTCTAGGAATGGTAAAAATGCATTCTAATTTCCAATGATCTCTAGATGCTTTTTAGGAACTAGCTGTGGTTATGGACTCTCATCAGAAAGTTTAGTCTTGTTCTGAAGTATGTAGAGTCATGGGTATATCCTTGAACGAGAATTTGTCATATTTTCTTAACTTTGAATAGGTGAACTCATTATTTTTCATGAAATTTTTCCCAAATAAGTCTTTGGAAGCACCAAGAGAAAATGAAACAGTGAGGATTTGGCTTCATAGTATACTCCTGGAAATCCTCTGTTTCCTCAGGAAAATCTGAGGTACTTCCCTCTAAAATATGAAGCTGTCTAAAATGTTTAATTAACTCTAAGCAGTGGGTTAAATCATGCCACTGGCATGTCCGAGGTAGCTTTTAGTAAGCATGTTTGTTTGTAACAGGTGTTAGAATTTGTCATTTGATATGACTTCTCATATTTTTGGAGATTGTGAATTAAGAAAGCATCTGAGATATGCACAAACTTGTTATGTATAAACATACTTACAGACACATGGGTAGAATTTAAAAAGAAAAAAAAAAAGCTTTCAATAAACTCTCATTTTTACTTTAGATTTGAAAAGGCTTGGTAATTTTCTAATGCTTCTGAGCCAGCTGATTTCAGACCAGGAGACTAAAAGAAATATAATAGAAACTTGTTCTTGTAAAATTTTTAGCATGTCTGAAACAAGTTTGAGCAGGAAGTGTCTGCGAGGAGTCTGTTTTCTCAGAGTCTCCCTTCTGGTTCCTCATTCTAGGGAACTTCCTCTACATCCAAATGAATACGAGAAAATTTTGTGATTTTTCCATTGCAAAGTAAGACGGAAAATAGGTTCCAAAAAACCAAACCAATCCCTTGCCATTGAGTCTGTTCCAACTCATGGCGACCCTATAGGGCAAAGTAGAACTGCCCCATAGGATTTCTGAGGAGCAGCTGGTGGATTCAAACTGCTGACCTTTTGGTTAGTGATCACTGGGCCACCAGGGCTACGGAAAATAGATAAGTGGTTCCAAATTCCCAATATAGCCTAGTGACACAACCATTCTCCTTAGCTTCTGATAATACCGTCAGGGTCAATTCAACATGGTTTTGTCATTTTAAAGAATTGAACTTTTATTCTCCATTCTTAGGGATATTGCAAGTTATTTCATCCCCTTGGCACCATTGCAGACTCCTGTAAACTGGTACTACCTTCTAAGCTCTAAGGGCAGGGACACATCTGTCTTGCTCAGTGCCCTATCCCCAGGCCCACAAAATTCCTGCCGTGTGGAGGTGTTCAGTGCAATTGTATCAAACATATGAATGACTAACATGTAACAATTGTGTTTGCTGGCCTCTAATTTTGAAAACTCAAAATAGACTCTAGGGATATTTTGTATATAGTTTAGCATCTCATGCCTCCAGCATTCATTTAATTTCTGTCCTACAAATGACTCAAATGAATTACTTTTAACAAGCTACAAAAAATATAGGAAGCAGACACTTTTATAATTTTTTTTCAGATAAACATAGTAAAATACCAGAAAGCTACACGACTTGTTTACAATCAGATGATTACTTTTAGTATGAAGTCAATGTTTAGAAAATACATACTGCCATTAATAATATTGTGCTCAAAAAATTTCCAAAAAACAAAAGGTTTAAATCTTTAGAAATTATCTTTTAAAACCGTATATATTAGGATCCCATCTGTATTAAGTACTATAACAAATGCTGTGTATGAATACAGAAGAATCCAAGAAAATAGGTATTTCATGTCTAATTCTGAAGAATTTAATTATAATAACATTTATTGATACTAAGCCAGCTATAGTATTAAATCTATACACTACATAATCTTATCCTCATGATGAGCCTAGGGGCTAGATACTACTAGGTTTTACAAATGAAGGAACTAAATTTTAGGAGGGTTAAGTAAATTGTCCATTGTCAAACTAGTAGTTAATGGTGGAAATAGGATTTGGAACTTGATTTTTAACACCACAGCCTGTACTTTATCCTTACACATTTAACTATGTTGTTTATCCTTCAAGTTTGCATTCTATTTGAGAGCTCAGAATATACACGTGAAATAATACTTGCCAAACAATACACAAATGAATAAGCAGAGCACAGATTACTAAAACCAATAGCAGGTTAGGCTCTGACAAAGAGGAAATTAACATCTGAAGCATTTCTTGCAGAAAGTGAGTTTTTTAACTCTAATATTTTTTATTGTATTTTAGGTGAAGGTTTACACAGCAAATTAATTTCTCATTAAACAATTAATACATGTATTGTTTTGTGACATTGGTTGCCAGCACCACCACAACATGTCAATACTCTTCCCGTTGGTTTCCCATTACCAGCTTTCCTGTCCCCTCCTGCTTCCGTGTTCTTGCCATTAACTGGTGTGCTCATTTAGTCTCGTTTTGTTTTATGGGTCTGCCTAATCATTGGCTGAAGGGTGAAGCTAAGGAGTGACTTCACTACTGAGCTGTAAGGGTGTCTGGGCGCCATACTCTCAGGCTTTCTCCAGTCTCTGTCAGACCAGTAAGTCTGGTCTTTTAAAAATTTTTTTTTGTGAGTTATAATTTTGTTCTACATTTTTCTCCAGCTCTGTCTGGAACCCCTCTATTTTGATCCTTGTCAGAGCAGTCGGTGGTGGTAGCCAGGCACCACGTAGTTTTGCTGGACTCAGTTTGGTGGAGGTTGTGGTAGTTGTGGTCTGTTTAGTCTTTTGGGCTAATCTTTCCCTTGTGTCTTTGGTTTTCTTCACTCTCCCTTCCTTCAGACAGGGTAGGACAAGTGGAGTATATTGGATGCAGGCTTTTAAGACTGCAGTCGATACTCACCAAAGTAGAATGTAGAGCATTTTCTTTCTCAACTATGTTATGTCAGTTGAGCTAGAGGTTCCCTGAGACCATGGACCCCACAGCCCTCAGCCCAGTAATTCAGTCCCTCAGGGAGTTTGGATGCGTCTATGAAGCTTCTATGACCTTGCATTTATCAAGTTGTGCTGACTTCCCCAGCACTGTGTACTGTCTTACTCTTTCCCAAATTTACCACTTATCTATTATCTAGTGTTTTTTTTCCCCACAGAAATTGAGTTTGAATCTACATTGGCAGCTGTGAAAGAATAAATTTTTGTGAAGATATGAGATTGACTACAACTAGTTATGTTAAACGGCACTGGGTTACTGGGTTAGTTATGTTAAAAAGATAAATGTTTAGTTCCTTGATTTATAATTCTAGGCCCCTGGTTAGATGATAATAATTAATACTAATAGTAAATAATAATATAACAACACCACCACCATTTTATCTCTATATTACCTGCAGAAGTTTAAGAAAACGTAATTTTGTTTCATTTGTAGATTCATGGTCCTCGATGTAGTTAGACTGGCTTTCATATAACCTAAAGGTAGTAAAAGAGGCTTAATGATAATGCCTTGCAAAAGGGCAGGCTTTTGAAAACCTAAACATTTAATATATGCTGAAGTAATGGAAACCTTCCAGTCTTGCCATGTATTTATTCCTTTTAAACTCTTTATGAAATTGTGAGAGCCCACCCACAATCTCTTCCCCACCCTAACCCACCTCACTTCATTTCCAATATGCATTCAATGCTGCTCTTTTGAAAAGGAGGGAAGAAACAAAACAAAAAACCCCACATTCTAGGTGTGGTTTCCATAATCACGAGACCTATTCAGAATATTCACCAATTAAATCCATCCTATGGAAATATTTCTTAACTGACCTGCCTCAAGTTAGATCTTTCCTACTAGGACTCATTCTATTAATTTCTATTTCTTTCATTGTCAAATATGTACTTCCATTTCTCTATTTTATTACTGTATCTTTTGTACTTAAGAATTCAAATTTTATATTTCTCTTAGAGGAAGTACATACAGTTGCAATACAGAGAGAAAATTACCAATTCATAGGAATTCCTCTTGCCTTCTTTCCTCTTTTTCAGAGAACTGTTTTAAAATGATTTAACTCATTTGCACAATTGCAGAGGAAGAAAGAATATTCTAGGAGGAAAAAAATGAAACTATTTTATTAAATAAAAATATGATGGGATATGGGTAAGACTGAGGGGAGGCAACCAAACTGTGCCTTTGCAAGGATGTAAAGTGCTACAAAGCTCCAGTAATAATATTTGGGGGTTATGTGATTTGAGAGACAGTATAAACCATGGAAACTCTGGTGGTGTAGTGGTTAAGAGCTATGGCTGCTAACCAAAAGGTTGGCAGTTCTAATCCACCAGGTGCTCCTTGGAAACTCTATGGGGAAGTTCTACTCTGTCCTGTAGGGTTGCTATGAGTTGGAACTGACTCGACAGTGATTTTTTTTTTAAATAAGCTTTGAGTCATAGATTTCTGCATTAATCTCTAGTAAATCATAGCATTTTTGTATATTTTACAAAATATGGAGGTGGGGAAGTAAATATAACATGTTTTTAGGTAGCATCTCTCAAATTTACCAAATAACATATTATAGGAAAGCAATTGTTTGGATAGTTCCTCTGTAGGAAATAGGGAAAGAGTCTTGTGTGATGACACAAACAGAACCATCACTAGAGAGAAGTGCTGGAAAAGAAAGAGTAGCTTCAATCCGGAGGGAGAAAATAGTGAAGGAGAAAACCATGGTTCACTAAAGGCATAGATAGAATTTATGTTAGGAAAATTATTTGTTTTGATGCAAATATCCTATCATTGATTTAGCACCTCCTCTAGTAAGCCCGAAGTAATTTAGCACCCATTTGCAATGCATTTTTGTCTTCTTAATAAATACTAAAAAATATTTATATTCACACACTTGCTACTGAATAGGTTTCTTTGCTCCCATGGGATGATGAGATAGAAATAAACTTAAGGATTAGAAGTCACTTCTGGGCCATTTTCCCCCCAGTAACATTTTATTCTTGACAGTACATAACTACTGGAGCCCTGGTGGCACAGTGGTTAAGAGCTTGGCTGCTAACCAAAAAGTTGGCAGTTGGAATCCACCAGCTGCTCCTTAGAAACCCTATGGGGCCGTTCTACTCCATTTTATAGGGTCGCTATGACTGGAATCGACTCGGCGGTAACGGGTTTGGTTTTTTGAATGGAGTTTACCGAAGAATTTAAAAAAAAACATAAAGACAGTAAATCCCTTTTTAATGTTCAAATCACTTTTACCTCAGATATGTGGTCTAACAAAACAACACCCAGTGCCGTCGAGTCGATTCCTACTCATAGCGACCCTCAGAGCTATTTTCTTTAAATTGGGGCAAACATGGCAAGATGGCCCCTTTCATAGACTGTTGTTGCTGTCAAGCTATCCCTGACTCATGGAGACCCCAGCCACAACAGAATGAAATGCTGCCCATCCTGGGCCATCCCCGTGATCAGCTGTGAATCAGACTGTTGTGATCCGTACGATTTTCATGGGTTGATTTTTGCAAGTAAATCACCAGACCTTTCTTTCTAATCTATCTAAGTCTGGAAACTCCACTGAAAACTTTTCAGCATCATAGCAACTTTCAGGCCTCCACTGACGGATGTGTGGTGGCTACGTATGAGGTACATCGCCTGGGAATTGAACCCGGGTCCCCCACATGATGGAAGAGAACTGTACCCCTGAACGACCAATGCCCTCCTTTTCATAGATTAGTACTTAGCTATTTAAAAGTTAATATTGGAGCTAAGTAGCAGAAGCAAGCACAGAAAATACATATTAAGTAGATTCTTGTTCCACCCTAAATTAAATTACAAACAGAGCAGCTCCAAGCTTTCAGTCACATCTTTCTAAAGAATTTATGGTTTTCCTAAAAATAGAAAACAAAAATCACAAGTGCCAAACCCCCTTAGGAAAAACTCTAAAATACTGTCTTCATACTTGGGGAGATTTAGGGCCTGATAGGATTTCTGTGTGTTTTAAAGTGTGGCCTAGCTCTTCTTAACTGTTAAAAAACCTTATGGTAAGATTTCACAAATTTAGGAGAGGTTTGGAGGTGGTTGGGGAGTTTAAGTATGAGATTAGTCAGTGAGAATTTATTCACCATTCATTCAACAAATATTCAGTGTGCATTATCTAAGTTCCAGGCCTTTTTGCCAAGTCCTGGCAATGCAATGGTGAACAAAGCCACAACCTGCCCCTGACCTTCTTGGAAGTTACAGTCTAGAAGGTGAGACAGCATTAATTAATCAACACACAAATGTAAAATTGCAACTGTGAAAAGTCCTCTGAATAGGGAGGTTCTAGAAGAGCCTGTGGTGAAGGGATTTGACATAGTTGGGCATCAGGGAAGGCTTCTTCAATGAAGGTGTTTTACTGAGATTTGCAAGTTGATTAGAGCAGACAGGCAAGGAGGTGCACTCCTAGCAGTGGGAATAAGAGCGTGACTATGGTGAATAAGGGGCCCCCACAGCTGGGACAGAATGGAGGAGCTAAGGCTGGGGAGATTGGTAGGAAGCTAACCATGCAGGCCATTGCAGGCCATCTCAAGAATTTATTTTTATCCTAAGAACAGTGGAAGCTATTGAAAGGTATGAAGCAGAGAAGTGACTTGATCAGACTTTCAGCATTGCTTTTGAAAGATTCCTCTAGCTGCCTTCTGGAGAACTGGATGGAGAGGGTAGTGGCTAGTTAGGTTACAGCAGGGTAGTCCCAACAGAAAACCACTGAGAGTGTCCAGGTAAGAGATGGATGTCACTTGCACCAGGTTGGTGGTGTGTACGGGAAGAAGTGAAGAGATTCAAAGACCTATACAAGGGAAAAGTCAGAATTGACTAGACTACAACTAACAATAACAGGAAATAGGGTGGATATGGACTCCTTATATTTTCTCTCTAATGTGTATTACAGGCAGACAAATGGTATAACAGGCAAGAGCCTGTGCTCTGGGGCTAGACCCTCTGGGTTTGGATACTGCCTATTTTCCTAGTGATACTATGGTTTTGAAACTTATTTTGCTTCTGAGTGCTATAGATTTTTCCTTTGAAAGTGGAGTTAATAACAATATCTACTTTATAGTATTTTGCTGATTAAATGAGATATTTCATGCAATAGAAAAATACCTAGTACAAAGGTCCCCCCAAATGTAATTTGTTGTTATTATTATCATTTACTCCCAGTAGATAGAAACATAGGCAAAGTGATGTTTGGTGCCACTTGCTGAAAACTATGGATGTTCATGATTTCAAAAGAATAATCCAAAACTGTACACCTACATTAACTATGGTGAAAACATTCTTCTAGAATAATATCTTGGTACAATGTGAAGTGTTCTGATTTTATTTTTCCTTTTCATGTTATATTTATTGTATTAATCAATGAGGATTTTTGCATCTTATTTACGGATGATGTTAACCTGCTTATATGACACTCTTTCCTATAAAGCTTGACTTTC
This sequence comes from Elephas maximus indicus, assembly GCF_024166365.1. NCBI lineage: Eukaryota > Metazoa > Chordata > Mammalia > Proboscidea > Elephantidae > Elephas > Elephas maximus. The sequence continues at coordinate 47,019,605 of NC_064823.1, forward strand.
CATTGGTACCACAACATGAGTTTTTTAGGACACACATGAACTCATTTCAGAAAGCAAATTTTAGTTACTGGAAAGACTAACATTGTAAGCTTCCAACTGAGGAAAAACTAAGCCCAGAAACAGGCCAAGTTAAAACAGGAAGCTCTTGATGGGTGACCTGACTTTGCCTCACTGCTGTTCTAACAGCAGTTGGGTTGAATTTAAGAAAAAATATATATATAGGAAAAGGGAAAGAGATGATAACAGAGCCATCTGATAAGTTTTTCACCTAACTGATCATCTTTCTATGAAACTCAAGGTGGAATGTGAAACTCAAGATGGCATTCAGGGGAAATACCAACATGAAAGTACTTTTATTAATTACTAAAAATGTAGTGATGGTATAAATAAAGCTAATTTTAAATTAAAGTTGGTTGTTGATATTTAGTTAGAGTAGACTTTGGTAACCAAAAAAAAAAAAAAAAAAACCCTCCAAAAACAAAAAAGCAAGTTGCTATGAACTGCACATAGGGTTTTCAAGGCTGTGATCATTTAGCAGCAGACTGCCAGGCCTTTCTTCTGAGGTGCCTGTGGGTAGATTTGAACAGCCAACATTTGGTTAGTAGCTAAGAGCTTAACCATTTGTGCACCCAGGAACCCCTAAAGCTCTATAAGTACGCTCAAACAGAGCAATCCCTGTTTTAGCGGGTCTTTATTTTGTCTCTTATTCTTCCTGTTGGTGTGATATCAGGACTTTGATGTAAACAGATGACATGGGGCGGTTGAGTGAAAATGGAAGGAGAAATGTGAGCCTTTACTGAAATGATTTCGACCATCAGTTTAAGACAATGACAACATAATCCTTAAACTTTTCAAACTTCAAGCTTCCCAAAACCACTAACAAAAGAAGTCACTTAAACAATGATTAGGTTATATACTACAGTTCAAATGACAGTAGATAAGAATTGAGAATGAAGAATGCTGACTAATCCTTGATTGTCATTATCCAGGTGAACCACAAATCCTTTAGGGTCAGCCTGAAGACCGAGATTGGAAAAGTAACTGGGTTTAGGAACCAAAGCTTAAAGTCACTGGATTTTTTTGCTTTATTGATTTTTTTCTGTCATGACCACACCATTCTTTTTGATGAATTTTGCAACTTTTATGACTGTGATTTGTTGCGTGGTTAAAAAAGTGTAAATTATAAGTAAAATTTTCATGGCTTTTCACACCTTCTCATATGTTTTATTCAGCTAGCAGTTAAAGTAAGTGATTATCCTATAAATATAACTTAATAGCCTAGTCTCCTGTATAGTGTCTGCCACTTCAACATTTTGTTTGAGAAGAACTTTCTTGGGAATATATATTCCTGTCCTGGTAGTGTAGTGGTTAGGCACTTGACTGCTAAACAAAAGGTCAGCAGATCCAACCCACTAGCCACTCCATGGGAGAAACATGTGGCAGTCTGCTTCTGTAAAGATTATAGTGGAAAACCCTATGGGGCAGTTCTACTTTAGCCTATAGGATCTCTATGAGTCTGAATCAACTCAGTGACACACAACAAGTATGGAACTTAGTGTTTATTGAAAATTAGGAGATAGGCCTGTCTATAGGAAACAGCCAGTGAGCAGAGAACACGAGCATTTAGGCTTTTTGGATAAAATTTAGACACACATTAAATTTGCTTTAGAAAACTGTGAGCAATGAAATTTGTATGTGTTTTAATGGATAAACTAAATTGCCACCAAGCACTAAGAAATGTCAAAATTTTATGGAATGATTTACTCTGGTAGGGCTTTGGTTGACTAAGATTATGACCAGATTTTGTCAGCATTCCTGGTAAATGCTTTGGCAGTTTTTCAAAGGATTATTTTCTAAAGTATATCACTAAGGTTTCAAGACTCTAAATTAAGCCAATGTTTTTTTACTGTGCATTAGTGTATTACCTCAACCTGCTCCCATTGGGATGAGCACTTTTAAACACATTACAAGGGCTCTCTTTCAGTCTTTCATCTTCTACCTCTTTTTTCTTTTTAATTATATGCCCCTCATTGAAAATAAGCTACAGGAAATCACATGGCAACCCACAGACAAGTTCAGAGAAATGACTAGCTTTGACTTTAAGCCTGTGCAATTTTCTTTATATTAACAAGTCATTTTCAGTTGAAATTTTCTATCCTAAATGATACATTTGGCTTGGAATGACTTTCTATGTATTACTGTTCGAAATTTTTCATTTTTTAAACAAATATGAAAAGTAAATATCATGGATAGGGAAGTTTTAAAATGGCTGCCACCATGAATCGCAGCCTTGTTAGCTTAAGCCTCCTCTTTGTGTTATCTTTCACCACCCCAGCCTTTCTGACAGCATTACATCTAGGAAATCAAACTAATTTCTATTTATCTTTCCCTGATGCAGGGGTTACTCCTGGTTCCTCCGCACTCCTAGTGTGTTCTTCTCTCTGATTGAAATAATCTGTAATAATAATCCATGGGACTGCTTTGAAATTGCTTTTCTTTAATAAATGCTTTCAACTTTTTTTTTTCTCCTCACGTAACTCCTCATTGTGATTTTTGGTTCACATACTTCTACATTTCTGAAACCTTTTCCTAATTTTTGCCTTTCCTTGGAATTTTTCTTTAAGAAATGAATTTATTCAAGACTTTACATGTATACAATAATCCTAATAATGCTACTTGTAGTATATTTTTTCAATTTATAAAGCATCTCTATACATTCAGTTTCATTTCATTGTTTTATTTTTTAATGGTAGGTACAATTGTCCTCAATTTACAGATGAAGATTCAGGGTTTGGAGAAATTAGTTTGCCCATGGCTGTATTTTTGAAAAATGGTAAAGTCAGAACAAAAGCTAAGTAATATTATTACTTTTTAAATATGCAATTCACGAATTTAAAAATATTTAACGAATGCCTATTACATATGAGACAACACCCTTGGCATTGGGGATAAAACAAAACCAAACCCTTTGCTGTTCGATCAATTCTGACTTACAGCAACCCTGTAGGACAGAGTAGAACTGCTTCACAGGGTCTCTAAGGAATGGCTGGTGGATTCCAACTGCCGACCTTTTGGTTAGCAGCCGAGCTCTTAACCACTGCACCACTAGGGTTCCTGCATTGGGGATAGAACAGTGAATAAAAGAAATTCTCGGCTTTCATAGCACTCGCATTCAACAACTGGGTATGTTGCCTCAACTTTTTCACTATAAATACAAAACCCTGATGACATCACTTATGCAGTCAGTTCATTGTGAATTACTTAATTTACCCTAATCACGGAGCTTCTGGTAAAACAGGGTTGTCCTTCACATATTAAGATGGCCACTGAAGCATTATAAATACAATAGAGCTCTTCAATATTTTTTACATGCAACAAGAACGGAACTTGCCATTTTTTCCACCTGGCTGATACTATGAATTTTCAGAGCAGTTGGTTGATCTGAGGGTTGCTGCCTTCAACCCTCAAATGCAGCAAGGCTAAATGATCTGTACACAGATTGCCCTCCTGGTCTTGGCTAAGCACTAAACCTCCCGAGCAGGCCAGCTAATACAGCTTGCCAAGAGACCTTTGCCAAGGTGCTGGTGGAGAGCTTACATTGACTTTACTGACATCAATAAATTATTCTGTTAATTTATATCAAGAAACCCTTCCTCTCTCTAATGCTTGACACAGGATAAGAATTCTAATAATTTCAATGTCATTTTAATACAACCCACAAAATAATAAATCAGGTTAACTGTTCCATGTCCTCTAATTACTTAACCTGGAAAACAACTTGGTGTCCCCAAATACACTGGAAAAGGACTTTGTCCTGAGTTTTTCTCTAAGAATTTTTATAAGACAGATTTTCTCAGTAATATTCTCTTCTAGCAATAACTTTTGGAAAATAGCTTAAAAGGAAATCAGCATGATTTTAACTCCAGCATAACAATCAGAATCAAAACCAAACCAAACCCATTGCCACTGAGTCGATTCTGACTTAATAGCGACCCTGTACATAGTGGAAACAAAAAATTACCCAAAGTTTTGGTGTATTTACAAGATTTTAAGTTTCTTTAAAATAATACTATTTTGGGGGCAGTGCGTCTAAGGAGTCTAGGAAATAATAGGGAAGACAATGATTTGATGCTGGTTGGACCAGTCTGAACCAAGATAGTGATAGAAACTCCATACAGAAAATATGAGGAAACATCATTAGAAGCTTTATTTAATTGTTTTGTATTCATGGACTATTATGAAGTAATCTTTGCAATTAATAAATTATTGTGATATTGACATTGTTGCATAGAAGATTCTTAAAGACAAAAAAAAGAAAAAAGCAACACAGCACAGCACAGCAGAACACAACCCCTGTGTATGTAAATGTCGAAGAATGCGTTCTTCTAGGTAAAATTTGGCAAGAGGGAAAAAGGCTGCAGTTCCACAGCATTCCAGCAGGGGTCAATATGTTTTCATCGTTACATACCGAATGCGCAGCGAGCCAGCAGCAGAAGTGTTGATCCTAATTGGAGCAGACACAAGGATCTTCTATAATCCTCTGACATCCTTTTCAAATAATAATTCTTAGGTGGGTGGTGGGCTGGTGGCTGCAATGCCAGTGCAGGCTTCTCTACAGTGAAGCCTAACCATTGTCAATTATTTTTGATGTATGCTAGCTTAACTTCAGTCTCCTTCTTACTGGCTTTTCTAACCCACGGAAGGGTGTTCCTCCTCCTAATTACTGAGATGCAGTACCCAGGATGGTCAGGACAAGTGTGTTATTTTGGGTTAATGTGCTCTCCAAAACCCATTCCCCCGCCTTTTTTTTTTCAGCCTCCCTATGCCCTTCCTACTCAGCGCATAGAACAAGCAAACATCTTCAGTCAAATACTTTCAAAGTATTTTACTTATAATCTTAATCTTAATTGCTATGGCTATTTGGCTTTAACTCAAGAGATGCTTCCATTCGGGGGCAACTAGAGAAGCAATAATGAGTATATGTGATTATAGTTGCATGTGTATTACTTACAGCAGGTTGATAATTGAGACTAACCCCCACCCCCCTCAACACACTTTCTAATAATTTGTTCAGGGGCATTGCCAGTCAGGGGCATTCAGGGAACAAATTGTCATATTTCGTGTGCATTTTACAGAACGGTGGCTGCCGAAGTCTCAAACTGTCACTCGGAAGCTCGAGTTCTCTGAGTGACAGAAAAAAAAAGTGCATCCTTCTCCCATGTGCAAGCTCATTTTTACTCCCTTGGCCCTGACTGCAGCCCTTTCTGTTGAACGGGGGAATGAATGTCTCCATGTAGAGACATTTTCGGAAATCCTATTCTGGAGAGTTGAGGAGTGTTCCACTAGGCATAGGCATGTATTACCGGGACACTGAGAAGGTGGTTAACTGCTGCCTGCGCTGGAGAGAGGAGGCAGGGCCGGCAATATCAGATATGGCTGTAGCTCCACAAGGCTGAACCAAAGGGGAATTTTAAAGTGATGTCATTCTACGTGTCTGTAGGTGGGAGGGATGTCTTTTGGAAGGTCAAATGAGGGTAGTAAAAGTGAGGCCAGTGTTAGTGAGGCCAAATCAGCAGGTACTGGTCTTAGACTAGATTCACAGGGGCTGGGATCATTTTCCACTTATTATATAGAGCTTGAGAGTTTCCTGAAATTGAATACTCTATCACAGATGGAAGCTTCATTGCCAGATAGCAGGGGATATATTTATTCATACATGTAGGTCCATTTTAAATATCCTCTCTCAGAAATGAGGAAATTTCTTTTACTTCTAAAGATGACCAGTACCCTTTAATGCTTCGATAATAAAAACAAATCCAGCCATTTCTATTATTCTTGGCAAATCTTCCTTTAAAGTTCATACTGGCCTATTTAAAGCAAAGCAGATGATAAAATTCTTTCATGAGACTAGTCTTTATTTCCTTCACTTTTATTTCTTATTTACTTAAAAAGCAAAAGTTAATTAAGAAAAAAAAATTTTTTTTTTTCAGGCCAAGGGCTGAGGCATAATGAGGGTTGATGAAGCAGATGGCGGAGACTCTCACCTGGGCCTGACAGCCCCTGACAGTGATACTCGACGTCTCTGACCGGTGGTCGGCACAGCTGGAAGGAATTTTGAGCTCATTCTTGGCTGTTGCAGCAGACAAATTAATTTTTTTTTTAATTCTTAAAGGTTATGGTTAACATGAATGAGAAAATGGTTTAAATGTATCATAACATATCTCTTAAAGGAGGCATCTATTTATTTATTAAATCAAGGAATATTTACTGAGTGCCTACTATATGCCAGACATGAATATAAGTACTGGGAATTTATTGGTGAATGAGACAGGCCAGGACTGTACTCTCATGGAGCTTACATTCGGTTTGTTAAAATATACACGTTCTGGGAGACTATAAGTGTACGTTCTATAAAAAAAAAAAAAAACCTAAATGTATTTTTATTTCCTCACTTCACACATTTGCTTCTTCATATTTAAAATGTAGGCTGAAACACTTCTTGTATTCTTTGAAGGTGAAAAAAAATACATAACTGCAGGGTGAACTAGAGAATTTCGGTGACGGCAGAATTGGTTTAAAACCTAAATTGGGAACAGAGTGAATGGAATATGGTTTACAAATAATTAGCAGATTAGGATGCTTTTTAGTTAGAGCACCGATTCATAAAACTGAGCAAAATGCTTCTTGTGCAGCTGACACCAGAGTTCAAGGTCGCCCATCTCCTCTGCAGGAGGCTGTGATAACTAAACATGACCATTTCTTGTTCTCACAGCACGGCTACAGGAAAACCAAATGGTATCTGCCCTCAGCGTCCTGATCTCATGAATTTGGATAAGCGAGAGGACTTTGCTTTCAAATTATGTCTTAAGACTTGTACAAATTTTAACTCTATCCATAGAATTCACTATTAAGTACTGCAGTGACCTTGAAACTGAGTAAATAAGGCATTCATTTTGCTTATTTAAATATAACTCTGCACTCAAAAGCTGACCCCCACACCCCCATAATCTGGTGATTTAAGAAAAATGCACACAATTTTGAAAACAGAATTGTGACCTAGGATTTGAAGGTATGCTATATCTATGCATATCATTGTTGTTGTTAGGTGCTGTCGAGTTTATTCCGACTCATAGCGACCCTATGCACAACAAAATGAAGCACTGCTCTGTCCTGCACCACCCATAAAATCGTTGTTATGCTTGAGCCCATTGTTGCAGCCACTGTGTCAGTAACCTCATTGAGGGTCTTCCTCTTTTCCACTGACCCTGTACTTTGCCAAGCGCGATGTCCTTCTCCAGGGACCGATCCCTCCTGACAACATGTCCGAAGTACGTAAGATGCAGTCTTGCCATCCTTGCTTCTAAGGAGCATTCTGGCTGTACTTCTTCCATACATTTCATTAGAATGCTACATTTTTAAAGGTATCTGGGAAGCAGGGCCTTAGTCATCTATACTAGTCTCTGTGTAATGGGCATGCAGGTCTTTTACAAACTCAACTTTGAACCTGTACTGCCCACTTGCTTGGAGAAGAAAAGCTCCAGAGTCAAAGGCCAGACACAGACCTTTCCCTTCCCCATTGCTGTGGTTCTGACATTGATCCCCCTTTCCTTTTCCCAAACAAACACGTGACATCCAATGTTTCCTTGCTAACATTTACCTTGAATTGAGTAATCACAAACTCCCAGGTCTCCCTGGATTGAGGACTTCCTGATTATAAGAAATCCTTCCAAATTTCTGAATGTTGAAATTCCCTTTTGGAAGGCGTTTGTAAATCCAGACACTCTCTTGATTTTAAGTGTTCATTTAAGAAAAGAGGTTACTATTTTCCTGAAGGAGGTTTTCTGCTTCTAGACTTACTTACAACTCTTTGTTAGATAATATGCACTTAGTATATGGGGATCACGCTGATAGAGCCAACACTGACTTTTCTCTTGGGAGCTTTCTCTCTCTCTCAAATTTTTTCTCAACTTTTGGGTTTTTTTTTTTTTTTTTTAAATATATATGTGTATTTCTTTCCTTATTTCATGACTATTGATTTTCTTGGTTACTGCAAGGGTATTAAAAGTTATAAATAAGAGTTTAGAATAAAAGAAGTTGGCTGTGACGGCCTTTCAGAAAATGCCTAGGCTTAATTTTTTTCTTTCTGTAAACCCTGGTGGCATAGTGGTTAGGAGCTACAGCTGCTAACCAAAAGGCCAGCAGTTCAAATCCACCAGGAGCTTCTTGGCAACCCTGTGAGGCAGTTCTACTCTGTCCTATAGGGTTGCTATGAGTCAGAATCAACTCAGCAACAGCAATGGGTTTGGTTTTTTGGTTTTTTAAACTTTTCTCAGACTGACAAGATAAAAGTTCAAGGAAAAAAATTATTGGAGGAAATTATGATGGTAGATAACTTTTAAGTTTGGATTGGAGCACACACTTTTTTTTTTTTTCAGCATGAGAAAGCTCATTTTTATCACAGAATTCTTTCCTTCTGTATAAAGTGTGGAACAAAGGTGATCTATGAAATCTGGGGATCATTCCCTATTGTTGTCGTTAGGTGCCATCAAGTTGGTTCTGACTCATAGCGACCCTATAGGACAGAGTAGAACTGCCCCATAGGGTTTTCAAGGAGTGCCTCATGGATTTGAACTGCTGACCTTTTGTCTAGGAGCTGAGCTCTTAACTCATGTGCCACAAGGGCTCTCTCTAATCTGAGACAGTGGACAGTAACTTAGAAGGTTGGATTATAACTTGGATACATAATACCTCCAAGTTTGAATTCCTCTCTTACATTGTGCTACTACTTGACCTTGAAGAAAACATTTCATTTTGGTTCTTATTACTAGGTTCTTATTACTAAATGATCTTATTTCCTTTTTTCCTTTATGTCCTAGGAAACTCAAATGAAATTTGGGACCTTCAAGTAGAAACTGTACATACCTTTAGGAATGTGTTTTATGTCTTAACTTTAGTAACTTCATTTTACTTTTTAACCCCCTCTTTTTTTTTGGTTCTGACTCTGTTCTTTTCTGTTTGATTGTATGTGTTTGCAGAAGCCATCTCAAGTAATTTTGGAAGGAAGTTAGATTGTAAGTAAGCAAGTTAAAATTCTAATTTATATTTGTTGAGAGCTCACAATATTCTTGAATCTCAGTTAAACATTTTACATGCACTATTATCACATATAATATTAAAAAAAACTATGAGGTATTGCATTAGTTAGGAATGCAATCAGCTGCAAGTAGTCGAATATCTGATTAATAGAGACCCAAATTAAAGAGAAGGTTATTTATCTTAATGTAGTAAGAAGTTTGGAGGAAACTGTTGGCATTGATTTGAGAGCCCCCTGGTGCCAGAAATAGCATATCTGAGATTCTCTTAGTCTTTCCCTGTGTACTTAAGAAGGCCGCATTGTGAGCATTGTGCCCATACTAAACAGAATAATTAGATGGAAGGACTGGATCAGACATGTTTGTCACTTTTATCGTAAAGGGAAGTTTTCCCTGAAACACCCAGCTTAAATCTTCTTAAATCTTCTGCTTAAATCTAGTGGTCAGAACTGCATCTAGTCTCTTCTAGATGTAAGAAATGAAGGCTGGCAAAAGAGGAGGTTGGAAGTGGATGTGGTAAAGGATAAATTGCAATATACTTGACACCTGTTACTGTACAGGTACTGGTAAATTAGAATGGATGCTGGTGATAAATAATTGGTAGGCCCTTACCAATGTGGAATATTAGCCCCAAGTGAACAGTTGGACAGCACATGCTGTCTCTCATAGTTAGGTAGTTTATTATTCCCATTTTATAAATGAAGAAACTGAGATTTAGAAAGTTTTAGTAATAGGTCAACATCATAGAGAAAGTGGTAGGGCCAAGATTTTGATCCAGGCTGATTGCCTCGACAGTTTTTGTTTTTAGTTAATGTGCCTTACTGTGTATCCTCAAAATAAATACATTTAAAAATAGTTTTATTATTGTCACACTAATAAAACTGGGATTCCCAGTGCATACTCTGGTCTTGCTTGGTGCCTACTAAACACCTCATTAAACACACACAATTCCAAAATGCATTGAGGCAGTTCAGCTTCGGGTAATGATAGAGAAGCTTGCATAAGAATATGCCTCCCTCTCCCCCAGATAACAATATAAGCTCAGAACGAAATTTAAAAAATAAAAAGAAATACTTGAAGGAAGAAACTGGATAGGAGACAACCGTTGAAAATAGAGGCTGCACTGGGTGAGATTTGAGTCTGTACAGCCTTTGGTCTGAGGGTACCTTCCAGTTTGTGAGTCAGAGAAAAGCTAGAGTTTGGGAAGAAAGTCAGAGATTTAATGGCTTGAGAAGCCAGAGGAAGGAGTTTAGGACTGCAAGAGAAGCTGAAAAGTGAGAAGAAAATTCCGGAAAGAAGGAAGCAACACAAAAGGAAAACCCCAAATCTGCATATAAACTCCATGGGAATCATCGCCTAACCCTGAACTGCACATGCGAAGGGATGGAATCTTCTAAGGAGCACAGGAAGTAACGATAAACTGAAGACTGAAATAATTAAGCAGAGATTTCAGCTGCTGTCCATCAAAAGAGAACCATGTTTTGAATTTCAGTAGAATCAAGTTAATTGCTTACTAGAGCAAAAACAATATTCTTCAGAGGAAGATAATAAAATCCAGAGTCTCCACAATGTATTGTCCACTATGTCTAGAATATTTAAAAAGAATTACTGAGGACAAAGTATACTAAAAAATAATAATACCAAAATAATAATAATAACACTAAAGATGATAGCCAAAGGAAAAAGCAGTTTATATAATTCAACCACAAGTTGGCCCTAATGGTGAAATTAGCAGACAGGAACTTTAATAAAGCTATTAAAATATGTTCAAGAACCTAAAGGAAAAATTATAGTCATAATGAATGAACAGATGGGAGAATCTCAGCAGAGAAATGAAAGCTGTAAAAAAGGGGAGACGGTAATTACCAAACTGAAAAGTTCAACAATTGAAATAAAAATTTAATGAAAGGCTTAGGGAATATAAGAAATAGTGGAAGAAAGATTTCCTGAACTTTAAGATAGATTAATAGAAACTACCTGGTTTGAACAACACAGAAATAAAGAACTGAGCCTCAATCACCTAAAAGACAATATGAAGCATTTTAATATATCTGTAATTGGAGTCCTAGAAGTTGAGGAGAAGGAAGGAGGGAGAGAGGTCGAAAGGGAGAGTAATAGAGATAGAAATGGGGACACGGGGGAGGCAGAGAGAGAGAGAGGGGATGTGAAGCAGAAATAATATTTGAAGAAATAATGGCATAAAATAGCCCACATTTGCAGGAAAACATAATCTTCCAGATCCAAGATGTTTAACAAGCACTAAGTGGTATAAAAATAAAAAGTTCCCACATAATCGAACTGCTGAAAACCAAAGATAAATAGAAAATCTTGAAAGCAGCTAGATAAAAATGAAACATTTCATATAGGAAATAGAATATGAACGACGGCCAACTTCTCATCAGAAATAACGAAACTAAAGACAATGGAGAAAGATGCTTAAAATTCTAAGGAAAAAAAAAAAAAAACACTCAATCCAGAATTCTATATCCTTAGCTAATGAAAGTTAAAAAAAAATTCAGATGAATGAAAACAGATAATTCATCATTAGCAGAAAGTTCTTTTGGGTGAATGGAAATAACACCAGATGGAAACTCAGATATACAGGAAAGAATATAAAACACTGAAAAACGGTAAATATGTGGGTAAATACAAAAGATTATATACTCTCTTTAAAAAAAAAAAAAAGTTTTTTTTTTTTTTTGCTTAACTCCAGAATACATGAAAGATAGGCCTTCAGAATACGTGAAGAAAAACTGACAAAACAAAGGGAAAGAAAGGCAAATTTATCATTGTTAAAGCTTTTAGTATACGTGTGGATTAGTTTGGGTCTCGGAGAAGCAGATTTCTAGATGGAATTAGAAGTGCAAGAGATTTATCGGGGAAGGTAAAAAAAAGAAAAACGGGGGGGGGAGGGGAATGATACAGTCCGGCACCTGTAGAAGGAGAGGGAAGGAAGGAGGATCAGGTAGAGAAGCCTTGAAATAGAGTTCAAGAAAATTTTGCCAAGCCAATGGGAAGTCCTTGAACCAAAGCAACCCTTAGCAACTTGCCAGAAAGGGCTTGCCTTAGTACCACTGCTGTGCTCAGTAATTGGCTGGGAGCAACCTGTGGTATCATGACCTTAGTGTTAATCTGGTGGGGCATCCAGAAAGGTAGCCATTAGGGCCAGCAGTCAGTTATGCTCCCTGAAACATAAAAGCTGAGTGGTGCATTTTCATGGCCTTCAAACCTTCTCCCAGTAAATGAGAGAGAAACTGGACAAAAATCATAAGGATAGAGAAGATATACACAGTACTGTCAAATAGCTGGACTGATACAAATCACCATGCTTGAAAACTTCAGAATATACATTCTTTTAAGGTGTAGGTGGAATATTCACTAAGTTGGAGAATAAAATATATCTCAGTAAATTTCAAAAGACTGAAATAATCTTGTAGGGTAGGTTTTCTAATAGAATATGTTTTCTGACTATGAAAACACTAAATTATAAGTCAACAAGAAAAACCAAAACCAAACCCAGTGCTGCCGAGTCGATTCCGAGTCATAGCGACCCTATAGGACAGAGTAGAACTGCCCCATAGAGTTTCCAAGGAGCGCCCGGCGGGTTTGAACTTCCGACCCTTTGGTTAGCAGCTGTAGCACTTAACCACTAAGCCACCAGGGTTTCCAAGTCAACAAGAAGATACCTAGAAAAACTTCAATTATTTGGAAGTAAGCTTCTAAGAAATATATGAGTAAAAGAAATCACAAAGAAATTAGGCCATATTTTGAACTAGGTAAGAATGCAAATATGTCAATACTTGTGGAATGCAGCTAAAGCAGTACTTAGAGGAAAGTGATTGTTTTAAATGTTTATATTAGGAAAGAAGAAAGGATTAAAATCAACTGGTGATCCCATCTTAAGGAGCCAGATGAAGATGAACACATTAAATCCAAAGTAAATAGAAAGAAGGAAAAAATTGATAATAGAAATCAATAAAATAAACAAGAACAACTACTACAATACAAACAAAAAAGAAAAGTAAAGATAAATGTTTTTTTGCATACATTAATAAAGATGATAATCTTTCATCAAGAACAGTGAAAAAAAGGGAGGGCACATTCCAATATTAGAAATGAAAGATAAAATATTGCTATAGATCCTACAGACATTACAAAAGATAAGGGAATATTATGAATGACTCCATGCCAATAAATTTAATAAATCAGATGAAATTTTAAAAAAATCTCTGAAAGAACACAATTTACTAAAACTAACTCTAAGAAGACATACATAGTCTAAATAGCCTCATAGCTGCAAAATTAATTAAATTCATTATGAAAAAACCTTCCTACAAAGAAAACTTTAATCCTAGATGGCTTCACTAGTGGAGTTTATCAAGTATTTAAAAATGCTGAACTTGCACGAACTCTTTCAGAAATGAAGGGAAGAAACAACACTTCTTAACTTATAAGGTCAGGATAAGTCTCACTCCACAACTTGACAAAACCGTTACAAGAAAAAAATTATACATCAATATCTTTCATGAACATAGATGAAAAACAAAATCTTAGGAAAGTATCAACACACATACACCAGCAATATATAAGATGGATACTACATCATGACCAAGTGACATTTATCCTAGATGGCAAGGTTGGTTTAACTACAGCTTTTCATCATATTAACAAAATAAAGGAGGAAAAGAAATCATACGATTTTTCCAACTATGCAGATAAAGCACTTGACAAAATTTAATACCCATTTTTGGTATAAAAAATCTCAGCAAGCTAAGAGTAAAAAGGGAGCTTCCCTAGACTGATAAAGAGAATCTATATGAAGACTTCAGTCAACATCATGCTTAAGGGTGAAATATTGAATGGTTTTCCCCTATGACTGGGAATAATGTAAGAATATTCACTCTCATCAGTTTTATAAAACAGTGTACTGGAATTCCTATGTAGTTTAAAAAGGCAAGAAAAAGAAATAAAATTATAAAGATTAGAAATGAAGAAGTAAAACTTCTGTGCATAGATGGCATTATTTTCTACGTGGAAAATTCTAAGGAACCTGCAGAGGAACTACTCAAACTCATAAGTGAATTTAACAGTTTTGCAAAGTACAATATGAATACACACAAATCAATTTATTTCTATGTACTTGCAACAAAAAATTAGAGATTGAAATAAAAATACTATTTACAATAGCGCTCCTTGGAAACTCTATCAGGCAGTTCTACTCTGTTCTATAGGGTCGCTATGAGTCGGAATCGACTCGATGGCAGTGGGTTAAATGTGGGTTTAAATATGAACTATTTAAGGATAAAAAAAAAAACCAAAACCAAACCTGTTGCCATGGAGTCAATTCTGACTCATAGTGACCGCAGAAGGACAGAGTAGAATTGCCCCACAGGGTTTCCAAGGAGCAGCTAGTGGATTCAAACTGCCAACCTTTTGGTTAGCAACTGTAACGCTTAACCACTGAAGTCACCAGGGCTCAAGGATACAGGTAACAAAATATGTGTAACATCTGTACACCGATAACTACAGAACATTCTTAAGATAAATTAAAGACTTAAATGTATATAGCAATATATCCTGTTGATAGATTGTAAGAGTCATGATGGTTAAGATATCAATTCTCTTCCAATTTAGCTGTAGATTTAATAAAATCTCAAAAATAAACCCATCAGACTTAAAAAAAAAAAAAAAAGAAATTCACAAGCTGTTTCTAAAATTTACATGGAAGTGCAAAGGATATACAATAGCGAAAACAATTTTGAAAAAGGAGAACATAATTGGAGGACCTACAGTACTTGACTTCAAAACGTGCTATAAAGTTACAGTAATTAACACAGTGTAGTATTAAAAAAAAATTTTTTTTTTTTTTTTAGTATTAGGGTAAGAATAGATGCATCGATCAAATTAACAGAAGAGAGAGTCCAGAAATCCGTCTACACTTTTATGATCAATTAATTTTTTGTAATGTTTTATGTGAAAGTTTACATAGCAAATTAGGTTCCCACTTAACAATTTTTATACATTTTATTCCATGACATTGATCACATTTTTTGCAATGTGTCAACATTTTCATTAGTTTCATTCTTTTTGTTCTGTTTCCATTAATCTAGCTTCCCTGCCCCTCCTTAGCTTCTCATCTTTGTTTTAGGGTAAATGTTGACCAATTGTTTGGTCTCATATAGTTGATTATTTATGGCAGCACAGTATTCACTGGTGATATTGTTTATTTTATTTTATAAGTCCATCTATTGTTTGGATGAATAGTGACCACTGGGAGTAGCTTCAGGTCTACTTTCAAAGGCTATCTTAGGGCAGTAGTCTCAGGGATTCCTCTAGTCTCTATTGGCTTTTTTTTTTTTAAGGGATTTGAGTTTTTTTCTACATTTTTCTTTTTTCCACATTTTTCTTTTTTCCTGTCCAGGACCTTCTATTGTCAGAATGGTTGGTAGTGGTAGCTGGGTACCATCTAGTTCTTCTGGTCTCAGGCTAGATGAGACCATGGGTTCATATGGGCTGTTAGTCCTGTGGACTGGTTTCTTCTTTGAGTCTTCAGTTTCATTCATTCTCTTTTGTCCCAGACAAGTAGAGGCCAATTGTTCTCTTACATGGCTGCTTGCAAGCTTTTAAGACCCTAGGCACTACTCACCAAACTAGGATGTAGAACATTATCTTTATGAACTATGTTATGCCAACTGACCAAGCTGTCCCACTAGACTATTGTCCCAAGCCTAGTAACCTAATCCTGTGATGTGTTCGGTTATGTCTAGGAAGTATCTGTAACTGCCCCCTACGTAGTTTATTATGTATATGAGTATATATGCAGCAAACATAAACATGTATATACATATGCCTACAGATACACCTGTGTATGCACACCTGTATACTCACATGTGCCTTCCTATACACATATATGTATACATGTCTACCTAAGTAACCACACACATATTTTTTTGGTTGTTATTATTGTTGCAAAATTGTATGCTATAGCATTTACCAAAATTGTCCCTTATTCTTGCATACTTCTTAGTGTCTTCACTCACCTTGGACAAGTTGTGCAGATTTCACACATATTGGGTATTGCTTTTCCCATCACCAAAATAACAAGTGTCTACTATTTAGAAAGTGATTCCCTGTCCCTCACCCTCACACCACTGGTAACCATCAAAGAGCATTGCTTTCTGTGTGTATGCCTATTCTTGACTCTTTATAAAAGTGAGATCATACAATTACTATCCTTTTGTGATTGACTTATTTCAGTCAGCATAGTGTCCTCCAGATTAATCCATGTTATTAAATGTTTCATGGACTCCTCATTGCATACCTGGGATAAAGCTCATTTGGTAATGTTGTATAATTCTTCTAATAAATTACTTGGATTTGATTTGTTAATACTTTGTTGAGGGTTTCTGCACCTATATTTACAAGAGATAGTGGTCTGTAGTTTTCCTTTCTTGTAAGGTATTTTTTTCTAGTTTTGGTATTAGAGTAATGCTAACCTCAAAGAATAAGTTATGAAGTATTCCCCTTCCTTCTATTTCTGAAAGATATTGTAAAGAATTTGTGTTATTTCTTCTTTAAATGTTCGGTTGAATTTACCAGTGAAACCATCTGGTCATGGTGCTTTCTGCTTTATAAGGTTATTAACTTTTGATTCCATTTCTTTAATAGATATAGGCCTATTTATGTTAACCATTTCTTCTTGAGTTTTGGTAGATTGTGTCATTCAAGAAGTTGGTTCATTTCATCTACATTATTAAATTTGTGGGCATAGAGTTGTTCATAATATTCTTTTGATATTGTTGTTGTTATTAGGTGCAGTCCAGTCAGTTCCAACTTATAGTGACCTTATGTACAACAGAACGAAACACTGCCCGATCCTGCACCCTCCTCGCAACTTTTGTTGTTATTCTGGAGCCCATCATTGCAGCCACTGTGTCAATCCATCTCATTGATGGTCTTCCTCTTTTTTGCTAACTTTACCAAGCATGAGGTCCTTCTGCAGGGACTGATCCCTCCTGATAACATGTCCAAAGTATGTAAGTTGTTGTCTCATCATCCTTGCTTCTAAGGTGCATTCTGGTTGTATTCCTTCCAAGTCAGATTTGTTCGTTCTTTTGGCAGTCTATGGCATATTCAATATTCTTCGCCAACACCATAATTCAAAGGCGTCAATTCTTCTTTGGTCTTCCTTACTCATCGTCCAGCTTTCACAGGCATGTGAGGTGATTGAAAACACCATGACTTAGGTCAGGCACACCTTAGTCTTTAAGGTGACATCTTTGCTTTTCAACATTTTAAAGAGGTCCTTTGCAGCAACACTTTAAAAAGGTCCAATGCAATGCATCTTTTGATTTCTTGGCTGTTACTTCCATGGGTGTTGATTGTGGATCCAAGTAAAATATTCCTTTATTATCCTTTTAATGAATATTTGTGATACTCTTTTCTGATATTAGTAAATTGTGCCTTCTCTTTTTTTCTTGATTAGCCTGAGAAATTTATCAATTTTATTGATCTTTCAAAGAACGGGCTTTTGGTTTTATTGATTTTCTCTATTAATGTCCTGTTTTTAAATTTCATTGATTTCTGCTGTAATGTTTAGTACTTCCTTTCTTTTGCCTACCTTGGATTTAATTTATTCTTCTTTTTCTAGTTGCCTACAGTGGGAATTTAGATTACTGATTTTAGATCTGGCTTCTTTTCTAATATACACAATCCAAAAACCAAAACCAAACACACTGCTGTGAAACGGTTCTGACTCATACTGGCCCCATAGGGTTTCCAAGGCTTTTTTTTTTAAGCCTTTATGGAGCCGGACTGCCACATCTTTCTCCTGCAGAGCCACTGGTGGCTTTGAACTGCTTACCTTTCAGTTAGCTTTACCCTCTGTGCCACCAGGCTCCTTCTATAAAAAAAAAACACAATCTATATTATAAATTTTCATTTAAGTATTGCTTTCACTGCACTTTCAAAATTTTGATAAGTTGTGTTTTCATTTAGTTCAAAATATTTAAATTTCTCTTGAATCTTGTTCTGTGACATACGTTATTTAGAAGTGTTTTGTTTAATCTCCAAATATTTGGGGAATTTCTAGCTATCTTCCTGATATTGATTTCTAGTTTAATTCTATTGTGATCTGAGAGTAAACTTTATATGATTTCTCTTTTTTAAAAAATTTTCATGTGTGTTTTATGGCCCAGAATGTGCTCTATATTTGTGACTGAAAGGAATGTGTAGCCTGCTGTTGTTGAAGGAAGTATGCTGTCAATGTAAATTAGATTGAGTTGATTGATAGTGGCTTTTTTTTCCCTCCTCATCCTGGATGTTGGGAGGGTCCTGCAGCTCTTTAGCGATCCAAGGTCCTAGTGCCCACCCATCTCAGGTGTCAGTGAGATTCAATAGCACTCACTTGCAGCATCTTGGCTACCCTGTGTCTATTCCAAAGTGTGGCTTATGAATTCCCCTAGCCAATCTGCACCACCTGAATCGGACTGTGATTTCCTCAGTTTAGCTCCTGCCCTGTGTTCTTTGTTCAGAGTGTTGCAGTCCCCATCCGGAAATGGCCACAATGAACCAAGTCTTCTAGATGCCAGCGGCCAGAAACTCCCACTTTCTTTGCCAGTCCTGCTCCTCCTCTCCCCTGTCTTGTAACTCGCCTCAGTTCTCCAACACGTAACTGCCATCTGGAGCTCTGAGATCTCAGTCCGCGTCCGTTTATATTTGTTGTTCAGTTGTTAGTTGCAGGGGGATAATTGGAAGGACTGTTTATTTCACCATCATGCCTCGCCTCGCCAATGTCTTGTTTGTATGGTTTCTGAAGAGCAATCTGATGTAATTCTTATCCTTATTCCTCTGTGGCTAAGGTGCTTCCTCCATGCCCCCTTGACTTCTTTCAATATTTTCTTTTTGTCTTTCATTTTCTGAGGTTTTAAGGAACCCTGGTGGCACAATGGTTAACTGCTCGACTGCTAACCAAAAGGTTGGTGGTTTAAACCCATCAGCGGCTCCTCGGGAGAAGAGACCTGGCAACTTGCTCCCATAAAGACTACAGCCTAGGAAACTCTATGGAAGGCATTTCTACTCTGTCCTATAGGGTTGCTATGAATTGGAATTGACTTGACAGCACACAACAACAATGGGGGTACCTTTTTTTTGATATTTATCCTGCTTAGTATTCTCTGAGCTTCCTGAATTTTTGGTTTGGTGTCTGCTATTAGTTCTAGAAAATTCTCAGCTATTATTAATTTCTATATTTCTTCTTTTCTCTCTTCTCTGGTATTTCCATTACATGTATGTTAAATTTTTTGTAATTGCACAGCAGTTCCTGGATATTCTGTTTCATCTTTTTTTTTTTTCTATTTGCTTTTCTGTTTTGAAGGTTTCTTTTGAACATATATTCAATTTCACTGATTCTTTCCTCTGCTGTGTCTAATCTACAGAAGCATTCTTCATTTCTGTAATTGTATAATGTTTTTGGTTTCTAACATTTCCTTTTTTTTTTTTTTAGGGTTTTTATCTATCTGCTGAAATTACCTATCTGTTCTTGCATGTTGTCCAATTTTGCCATTAGAGCTTTTAGCATATCCATAGTTACTTTAAATTATCAAATTAGATTTATGATAATTCCCAAATCTTTGCCATATACTGAATCTGATTCTGATGCTTTCTTTGTCTCTTCAAACTGTGTTTTTTGCCTTTTAGTATACTTTTTAATTTTTTATTGAAAGCTAGACATAATGTATTGGGGAAAAGGAATTGACTTAAATAGGCCTTTAATGTGAGATTTTAAGTTTATCTGGGTAGCGGCTAGACCGGATTCACTATTTGCTATAGCTATAGATACAGAGACTAAAATTTCATCTTGTATCCTTGTTTCTGTCTTGTATGTTGTCTTTGGGTATCTCTAGAGACTTCTTAAGTAAGGTTTTAACCTTCTGTTTTTTTTTTTGCTTTTTTTGGGGGGGTGGCTATAATCCACTCTTACTAAACAGGATCCTGCAATGTTGGGGTAAAGTGTGAGGGGAGGGAAAGTATTCTATAATCCTATGATTAGTTCTCAGTCTTTTAGTGAGCATGTGTCCCTGGTGTGTCAACTTCACCAGTGCTTCTCAGGTGGGAAGGCTAAAGGGGGCTGGAGCTGGGTATTTTCCTCCTCCAGGTCAGCAGGCTCTTGTTAATCCAAGTTAGTTAAAATAGCGTCTTATAAGGGCAGTCCTTTTTCAGGAGACCTGAATACTCTGAGCATATTTCAACTCATTTGGGTAAATACTAAAGATTTTTCCAATCTTCACTCTGAGAACCTGGTAGGGCTCCTGAATGTAAAACTCATAAAAGTGTAGTGGGTTCTGAAAGACCGGCTTCTGGAGTTTTTAACTCTCAAGCTAGTCCACATTGAACCCCCAGGAGTTTATTAATCACAGTTTAAGTGTTCCTACCAATACCAATACTGGTTCCAATGGTGACTCCTGTTCCTGGGTTTCTGTTGCCAGTATGCAGTGATTCTCTGCATCTGTGTCTCTTCAGTTTTCAGGGCAATGGTTTGCTCTGTGACCTCAATTCTCTGTTAGATCTAAGAAGAGCTGTTGATTTTTAGTTTGTTCACACTTTTTCTCATTGTGAGGACAGCAGTGATGACTTCCAAGCTCTTTACATGTTGGACTAGAAACTGGAAGTTCTCTTTAATTTTTCAAATCACATATTTTTTTCACTAGGAAGTGAATATAGTTGTCTTACAAGGGCTTAAGTCTTGGGCTCCATCCAAGTTGACTATGATTTTAAAAATGTTGGATTACCACTGCTGTAAAACTCTGTTTTCTGTCAAGAATTTATTTTTACACATTTGCTCTCTTGCCTAAAATGCCTTTCTGACTTTTCCCCTCACCTGGCTATCTCCTCTTCTTTAAAACTCAGTTTAGATTTTACCTCCCCAGAAAGCTTTCCTTGATGTCTAGTTCTAAAATTTGGAATTGACACCAATCCTGTATGCTTCTGTTACATTGGTGTTTATCTCTATTATAACCTCTGATTTATTATAATTATTTATTTATTTTGTCTCTTATTTGCAAGGAATAACAAACCTTGGTCTAAAATAAGATGTTCTAAAGGTTAAATTAAAATGAATTTAAAATATGAGTATAGAAATCTCATGCTTTTTGGTAAAATAGATGATAATGGCGTGAAAATATCCATGTAGGATTAAGTTATAGAAACAAAACCAGATTGAAGTCACAAGATCTAAGGTTGGAAGAAATTATACTGAGTTTAAAGGAAATCATATATAATAGAACTTGAAGGGATCTTACAGTTGAACTGCTAGCACCCACTTTTTAGATGCATCGGGGAATGACTCCACAAAGGTAGAGTTAACTTTGTATTTAAGGTGATTTCTTTTGGCTTAAAAAAAAAAAAAATTCAGTCAGGAAAGGAGTTTATTCTAACATTTCACTGGGTTTGATAAGGGTAGGGGCCACACTGTGCAAATTAGAGAAAGGCATCCCAATTGGATGTATGGACCATATAAAGGTTCTCTTTTGTCCAGGCCACCATAGCTCTGTATGTAAGCTGGGTGTCACTCCTGTCTTCCTTCCTGGACCTGGTATTTCCACAAAAGGCACAACCCTCACAACCATTCATGTTGACCTCAGACAAGAAAAACAAAACCTCACAGTAATTCCAGAACCATTACATACCTAGACTAGCTCTGGATGCACTGCAGCATTGAGACCCTTGTTTTATACAGCTTTGTCATTAGCCTGCTCAATGGCTTTCCTCATGCCATCTTTCTCACTCTGTTTATTTCCACTCCCTATTACTAATGAGTTGCTTTTTTTTTTAAATTTTGTATATATTAAAATAACCAAAGTGGGGGGAGCCATACCCACACACAAAAACCAAAAATAATTATTTCATTGCTTATTCTAACTAAACTTTGTGATTTACCATATCTCTGACTGTTTGAGTTGTTCATGGCCTCCACTCAGGCTTCTCTTTATACATATTTTTCAGCCTCAGCTCTCATTATATCATTCACTTTTTATTTTCCAGTTTAATTTCTGGAGATACTGTGGGTCTCCCTGCTCATTCATTTTATTCCTCCGTGTGTGCGTGTGTGTGTGCGTATGTGTTTGAGGCTGGGTCACAGGTTTTTGGTTATCTTATGAGATAGCTGCTTTTGGGTGGATTAGGAGTCAACTTTGATTGACTCAGTTGTGGCTGGAGGAGGTGTTAGGGAGATAGGATGGGGTTCTTTTGCTCAAAGCTTAATATCCTAAAAGAGCTCATTTGGCACTCTGAAAAAAAAATAAAATCAGGAAATATAATGGAAAAAATTAATATTACAGTTTTTCATGCATTGTTGTTCTGTTAAACAAAACGAAAATATGAGTTGGGTATAAGGCCAAAATATAATGTTAGCATCAAAAAACGTAAATTTACATAGATGTTGCACTTGGTTATTAGTATACCCGGTAAAATGAAAATCCTGGGAATCAAGAACTGCTGTGGATGTAAGTTTAACACCTTATACACTATGGACATTCCACCCTTATTAAAAAGTGCGATAACAGCTGGAGATATTTCCCAAGATGCATTTTTTGTCTCTATTCCTGTTGGTGTTCTCAAGCTTTGTTTGGAATACTTGTTTGCATGAATGTTCTACATTAGTTTCTAAAATCCTAAATTTAGTGTCTATGGAAACATCATGATATTTAAACATCTGAGCCTCATTCAAACATTTTTGGATATTTTTCATTAATTTTTCCTTTCCAGTGAAGTGATTTATTATTTGTTAAATTTATTATTATTTGAAGACTCACATCTAGAGAATAGAGGAAAACCAAGATATTTTTCTCTTAATGATCCTCATATGTTTCTACAATTATTTAAATAATATGCTAAGTCATTCCTTTTCCTTCTACTTTTTCCAAGAACTGGGACAGAATTCTTTTATGACAGGCCTCCCTAGCTTTTTAATGATGTTTCTCTCTCTCTCTCTGCTTCTCCCTCTGTCCATTTTGCATATAAAGTATAAATATTGCTTGGGCTAGGTTTATATCTATGATACTGTATACTTAAGGTATAATAGAAAAATTATCCATATATGAAGAGTTTATATATGTGACTTCAAGGAATAAGCACCATAGGACCTAGCCATGATGCTGTGAAAAAGTGGAGAAGAAAATCCTACTGCATGAGTTTTAAGGAGGTAAAAAAAAAAAAATAATGCTGTTTTCTAATTGTACACTACCAAGTTCAATCCACCTACTAAATTAGTTATCCCTTCAGGCATCCTTTATATGCCATTCATTCCCATTCTCTATCTCCAATCCAATTTATTTTCCTAACTCCAGACTCATATACCCGAATACTCACTGGACATTTCCATTTGAATATTATACAAAGAGCTGAATCTTAAAATGTACCAAATAAACCTGTCATTTTGTTCTCCCATTCCCTAGCCATCTTCACTTGTGCTTCCTTTATTATTCAGTAACATAGACATCCTTTACTATTCAATAACATAGACATCTACTGGGCTATTTAGGGCAGACATATATATATATACGGATCAATTGACGGAATATCAATTGAGATGTTTCAACAAATGGATACAGCGCTGGAGGTGCTCACTTGCGTATGCCAAGAAATATGGAAGACAGCTTCCTGGCCAACTGACTGGAAGAGATACATATTTATGCCTATTCCCAAGAAAGGTGATTCAACTGAATGCAGAAATTATAGAACAATATCATTAATATCACATGCAAGCAAAATTTTGCTGAAGATCATTCAAAAATGGCTGCAGCAGTATGTCAACAGGGAACTGCCAGAAATTCAGGCCGGTTGCAGAAGAGGACGTGGAACCAGGGATACCATTGCTGATGTCACATGGATCCTGGCTGAAAGCAGAGAATACCAGAAGGATGTTTACCTGTGTTTTATTGACTATGCAAAGGCATTCGACTTTGTGAATCATAACAAATTATGGATAACACTGTGAAGAATGGGACTTCCGGAACACTTAATTGTGCTTATGAGGAAGCTTTACATAGATCAAGAGGCAGTTGTTTGGACAGAATAAGGAGATACTGATTGGTTTAAAGTCAGGAATGATGTGCATCAGGGTTGTATCCTTTCACCATACCTATTCAATCTGTATGCTGAGCAAATAATACAAGAAACTGGACTATATGAAGAAGAATGTGGCATCAGGATTGGAGAAAGACTCATTAAGAACCTGCGTTATGCAGATGACACAACTTTGCTTGCTGAAAGTGAAGAGGACTTGAAGCACTTACTAATGAAGATCAAAGACCACAGCCTTCAGTATGAATTACACCTCAACATAAAGAAAACAAAAATCCTCACAACTGGACAGATAAGCAACATCACGATAAATGGAGAAAAGATTGAAGTTGTCAAGGATTTCGTTTTACTTGGATCCACAACCAACAGCCATGGAAGCAGCAGTCGAGAAATCAAATGATGTATTGCATTGGATAAATCTGCTGCAAAGGACCTCTTTAAAGTGTTGAAAAGCAAAGATGTCACCTTGAAGACTAAGGTGTGCCTAGCCCAAGCCGTGGTATTTTCAATCGTATCATATGCATGTGAAAGTTGGAAAATGAATAAGGAAGACCGAAGAATTGACAGCTTTAAATTGTGGTGTTGGCGAAGAATACTGAATATACCATGGACTGCCAAAAGAACGAACAAATCTGTCTTGGAAGAAGTGAAACCAGAAGGTTCCTTAGAAGCAAGGATGGCGAGGCTGGGTCTTACATATTTTGGACATGTTGTCAGGAGGGATCAGCCCCTGGAGAAGGACATAGTGCTTGGCAAAGTACAGGGTCAGTGGAAAAGAGGAAGACCCTCAACGAGATGACTGACACAGTGGCTGCAACAATGAGCTCAAGCATAACGATGATAGTAAGGATGGCACAGGACCGGGCAGTGTTTTGTTTTGTTGTGCATAGGGTTGTTATGAATCGGAACTGACTCGATTGCACCTAACAACAGCAACATATATTTATAAATCTTCCTTTTTTATCCTCATATTAGATGATTCTCCAAGATCACCAAATTGTGGTTATTCTAAAAAATATTTCTCAAATGCATTTATTTCTATTCATTTTTTAAGTCTAGTGTCCTAGTCCAAGTCATCAATTTCTTTCACTTTAAATATTGCAATTCTTTTCACTCAAATACTGCAAGTGTCCCCTAACTTCATTTTTGAGGTCTTTCTCCTCTCTGAAGTCAAAGTAATTTTTTCTAAAATGTGAACCTGGACATGTCTCTTACATGCTTACTTCTTTAGCAGAATTCTCTCTCTTTCCTCATCTTCATAGTACATTTTAACCATTTTGAACTTCTTTAGGTTTGCTGAGTGCCCATACTCTCACTCTTGGCTCTAGTCCCATATACTTGCTGCCTGTTTGCTTGGAACATTTTCTTTTTTTTTGCCTGGCTAATTCTTACCAATGCTTTGGCCCCCTGCTCCTAAGTTGTGTCCTGCAGGTGGAATTCCTCATACTTTACAGTAAAGTTACGTATCTCGCCTATGAGTTTCCAGAATATTCTGTACCTCCTCTTTCTTAATATTCTGAAGTATAATTTGTTGTTCGATTAATATCTGCCTCCTAGGTTATAAACCTGAGAGAATGTAAAACATGTCTATTGTCTTCATCTTTATAATATCAGCATCTAGAATAATTTCTGGAACATAGTTGGTTCCTGTCATGTACTGACACACAAAAATGTGTGTATCAACTTTGTTAGGCTCTGATTCCCAGTATTCTGTGGTTGTCCTCCATTTTGTGATTGCAATTTTATGTTAAGAGGATTAGGGTGTGATTATAATGCCACCCTTACCCAGGCCAGATCTGTGATCCAGTGTAAAAGGAGTTTCCCTGGGGTGTGGCCTCCACCACCTTTTATCTCTCAAGAGATGAAAAGAGAGGGAAGCAGGCAGAGAGTTGAGGACCTCATACCACCAAGAAAGCAGCACCAGAAGCAGGACACAGGGTCTCTGCACCTGAGAAGGTCCTCCACCATGGGAGAATTGAAGGCAAGGACCTTCCTCCAGAGCCGACAGAGAGAGAAAGCTTTCCCCTGGAGCAAACACACCCTGAATTTGGACTTGTAACCTACTAGACTGTGAGAAAATAAATTTCCCTTTGTTAAAACCATCCACTTGTGGTATTTCTGTTATGGCAGCACTAGATGACTAAGACCGTTCTAGATGTGAGAAGATCTTTGTTGGCATAGTACTGCTTGTGCCTGGGTACAGGTCTTAAATATCTGTGTTCAGAATTAGGGAACTTCCTTCCTGAAGATGTAAGCTGTTTCTCCCTTATCAGTTTGTTCAGTATTTAAAGGCTGTATTTTTTTTATCTGTATTAAAATCTTCAATCTCTCTCTCTGTCATTTTTCTAACTGGTTCAGGAAAAAGGGAAATGGAGTACCACTTATTGGGTTTTGTTGAATTCCAGCATTGCTGCATTTGGAACTATTTTCACTTACATAAAAAATACTATTAAGTGTCTATGTATGCCAGGTCCGTCACCTATCTATCAGTTTGTTGTACTCTGGTGGCTTGTGTGTTGCTATGATACTGGAAGATATACCTTCAGTATTTCCAATTCCAGCAGGGTTACTCATAGTGGGCATGTTTCAGTGGAGATCCATACGAAGACATACATACTAGGAAAAAAGGCCTGACAACCTACTTCTAAAATATAGCCACAGAAAACCGTATGGATCACAGAATATTGTCCAAGACTTTGACTTGCTTACTTTAGATGTGTTATCAGGATGGTCTTTGGGTGGAGAAGGGCATCATGTTTGGTAAAGTGGAAGGCCAGCAAAGGCAAGGGAAACCTTCAATGAGATGGTTTGATACAATGCCCATGACAACAGACTCAAACATACCAATGATCATGAAGATGGCACAGGACCAGGCAACATTTTGTTCTGTTATACATAAGGTAGCCATATGTTGGAGCCGACTCAATGGCAAATAACAACATTTATCAGGCAATTCCCTAAGAAGATGAATTCTTCTGCATAAGATTTAAAAATAAAAATAGGCATCAAAGAGTTTATGGTTCTATTCCCACTAGAATGTAAGCTTCATGTTGACGTTGGATTGAGTAGTATTGGGAGTTAATATTATTCTAAATAGATTTCAAAGTGCACACAGATAACTTTGAAAAAATATTCTGGCTTACATATTCTTCTATTTTCCATAATTTTTTTAATGTAAATACAGTGAATTTTTTTTTTTTAGGTTTCTAAATGCTTTTGACGTTGTATTCCTGCCTTAGGTTAATTTAATTTGTACTTAAAGAACATTTACAACTACATTTAAGCAAAAACAGTTTCCATGGTAACATTATAGTCTTTCTGAATGCAGGGTATGATGTAATCAACTAAAATGACTACCATATCCAAATTTTTTATTTATTTTATCTACAGTATTCCTTATTTAAATATATTGTACTGTACACAGATTTTCCACATCTGAATTTAGCTTGGAATTATAGGACATTTCCCCACTGGTTCTAGTTTAGAAATTCTTGCTTGATTTCACAGTATTATGGAATTCAGATTCTACTAGAGTCAAGATATTGATGAAACAGACTGGATTTTGTAGAGTGTATGTATATGATGTTGACCTAGTTTTTACAAAATTATGGAAAATTTATACCCATGCTGACAGGCTACCAAATATCGTTGTAGTCAAAATATTATGGAAGAGTGAATCTTATGCATTCAATTGATTGTTAGATCTATTAACACATTGAATTATAAAATAGTTGAGGACCTTGCCCTTGATTTTCTAAAGCATCCATTTTAATAAGATTGTGTTTTGAACATATATAAACTTTCAATTTAATTGTTTTTCATTAAAATAGCAGTTGTGAATACTTATTTTGTACACCTGTATAGGAATGACTTTACTCTCTAAAGGGTTCTAATGGTGGAAAAAACCTCAAGATCTTTGCATTTGGGTTCAGATCATATATTTATTTGAATAAACCTAGCCTTTTAAGCTTGTAAACTCTGGGCAGAGAATTTTATGAGTGACTTTTCTTTATTCATATAAAATCTTTATTTTTTTGCTTATTTCCCTTAATTTTTTACTTATGCCTCAGCCAAAAATATAAAGCAATGTAAGATAGAAAATCAAGAGCATCTGTTTGTCAAAATGGTCAAGTTACATCCTAGTGGATAAGAGAAAAGGGAGAAAGGGAGGTAAGTCATTATATATGTTAATACTGCCCAAGATGCCCCATGTACTGCTTGGAGGTCCCAGAAGCATTTAGTATGGCCAGAAAAGGTGTGGAAATATGGTTTAGAGGGAATCTTTTATCACAATTTTTCCAAATTTCCCAAGGTAGATCCATTGATGCAGCTTCTTTTTCTCTCTATATTCATAGAAGGTTGTTCCTTTTTATAGCACGTCTTAGGTAGATAGATAGATACACATCTATCTATTTATCTATTAATTTATTTCTGTAAATATATCTTTCGCTAGTCTCTAAGTTCCATAACCATAGGAAGTTTCAAGAAAGCAGTGGATAACTTTGACGATAATTATAGAGATTAAATAAAGACGAAAATATACTAGGTTGGAGAAATTTGGAGATTATTTGTGATATTTTCCAAGATAAGTTCAATGTGGTGTTGACTGTATTTGTCAGCGTTAACTCAGGAAAAATATGACATTCAGTGTATTCTGTACAATGTTGTGTTGTTATTAGGTTCCAAGGAGTAGGTTACAACTCATAGTCACCCTATGTACAACAGAACAAAACATTGCCTGAATCTGTGCCATTCTCATAATCCTTGCTATGTTTAAACCCATTGCCAAAGCCACTGTGTCAATCCGTCCCATTGAGGTTTCCTCTTTTTCACTGACCTTCTACATCACCAAGCATTATGTCCTTCTCCAGGAACTGGTTGTCTTCTGATAACACGTCCAAAGTATGTAAGATGAAATCTCACAATCCTTGTATCTAAGGAACATTCTGGCTTTACTTTTTCCAAGAAACATTTGTCCCTTCTACTGGCAGTCCATGGTATAGTCAATATTCTTCACAAAAACCATGATTAAAAGGCATCAATTCTTCTTCAGTTTTCCTTTTTCATTGTCCAGTTCTCACATGCATATGAGGCGATTGAAAATACCATGACTTGGGTCAGGCACACTATAGGCCTCAAAGTGGCATCTTTGCTTTTTACCACTTTACAGAGGCCTTTTGCAGCTGATTTGCACAATGCAATACACCCTATGATTTCTTGACTGCTGCTTCTGTGAACATTGATTATGGACCAAAATGGAATACTTGACAACTTCAACATTTTCTTCATTTATCAGGAGATTGTTTATTGGTTCAGTTGTGAGAACTTTTTTTTTTTTTGAGGTGTAATTCATACTGAAAACTGTGGTCTTTGATCTTCATCAGTAGATGCTTCAAGTCTCTTCACTTTTAGGAAGGAAGGTTGTGTCATCTGTGTATCTCAGGTTGTTAATCAGTCTTTCTCCAATCCTGATGCCCCATAAAGATTGAGTAAGTATGGTGAAAAGTATGGTGAAAGGATACAACCCTGATGCACACCTTTCCTGATTTTAAAACATTCACTATCCTGTTCTGTTTGAACAACTGCTTTTTGGTCTATATAATCCCAGCCCTAAATATGAGCACAATTAAGTGTTCTGAAATACTCATTCTTTGCAATTTATCTGTAATTTGAATGAGCCACATAGTCAAATGCCTCTGAGTAGTGAATAAAACACAGGCAATCATCTTTCTGGTATTCTCTGCTTTCAGCCAAGATGCACCTGACATCAGCAATGTTATCCCTGTTCCATGTCCTTTTCTGAATCTGGCTTGAATTTCTGGCAATTCCCAGTTAATGTACTGCTGCAACCGTTATTGAATGATCTTCAGAAAAATTTTGCTTACTTGTGATGGTAATGATATTGTTTGATGTTTTCCACATTCCGTTGGATCACCTTTCTTTGGAATGAGAACAAACATGGATCTCTTCCAATTGGTTGGCCAGGTAGGTGTCTTCCAAATTTCTTGGCATAGGCAAGTGAAACAGTTCCCGTGCTGCATCCATTTGTTGAAATATCTCAACTGGTATTCCGTCAATTCATAGATCCTTGTTTTTTGCCAATGCCTTCAGTGCAGCTTGGACTTCTTCCTTTAATGCTATTGGTTGTTGATCATATGCTACCTCCTGAAATGGTTGAATGTCAACAAATTCTTTTTTGTACAGTGACTCTGTGTAGTCTTTCTATCTTCTTTTGATGCTTCCAACATCATTCAATATTTTAATCATAGAATCCTTCAGTATGCAACTTGAGGCTTGAACTTTTTCTTCAGTTCATTCGGCTTAAGAAATGTCGAGCGTGTTCTTCCTCTCTGGTTTTCTAACTCCAGGTCTTAGCATATTTCATTATAATACTTTACTTAGTCTTCTTGAGCTGTCCTTTGAAATTGTCTGTTTAGCTCTTTTACTTCATCATTTCTTCCATTCACTTTAGCTACTGTACATTCAAGAGCAAGTTTTAGAGTCTCTTCTGACATCCATTTTGTTCTTTTCTTTCTTTTTTGTCTTCTTAATGATCTTTTCTTACTTCATGCATGATGTTCTTGATGTTATCCCGCAACTCCTCTGGTCTTTGGTCATTAGTGTTCAATGCCAGAAATCTATTTTTGATATGGTTCCTACATTCAGGTGGAATATACTCAAGACTAGTTTTGGCTCTCATGGACTTGTTCTAATTTTCTTCAGCTTCGACTTCACTTGCATATGAGCAATTGATGGGCTATTCCAGTTAGTCCCTGGCCTTGTTCTCATTGATGGTATTGAGCTTTTCCATCATCTCTTTCCACAGATGTAGTCATTTTGATTCCTGTGCATTCCATTAGGCAAGATTCATGTGTATAGTTGCCATTTTTGTTGCTGAAAAAAAGTATTTCTAATGAATAAGTCATTAGTCTTGCAACGTTCTATCATGCAATCTTCAGTGTCATTTCTGTCACCAAGACCATATTTTCCAACTATGATCTCTTTTCTTTGCTTCCAACTTTCAAATTCTTATCACCAGTAATTATCAATGTGTCTTGATCACATGTTTGATCCATTTCAGCCTGTAGAAGTTGGTAAGAATCTTCAGTTTCTTCTTCTTTGGTATTAGTGGTTAGTGAGTGATTTTGAATAATAGTCATATTAACCGGTCTTCCTTGTAGGCATATTGGATATTATCCTATCACTGACAGCGTTGCACTTCGGGATAGATTTTGCAGTGTTCTTTTGACAATGAATGTGATGCTGTTCCTCTTCAATTTGTCATTCCCGGCATAGAAGACGATATGATTATCTAATTCAAAATGACCAATACTATTCTATTTTAGCTCACTAATGCCTAGGACATTCATGTTTATGTGTTCAATTTCTTTTTGGATGATTTCTGATTTTCGTAGATTCATACTTTGTATATTCCACTTTTTGATTATTAATGGATATTTGCAACTGTTTCTTCTCCTTTTGAGTCATTCTACATCAGCACATAAAGTCCCAAAAGCTTTACTCTATCCATGACTGTCCTTTGAGGGGGCAGCTCTTTTCCAGTCATATTTTGAGTGCCTTCCAACCTGAGGTGCTCATCTTCTGGCACTCTATACCAGGCAGTGTTCTGCTGCTGTTCATAAGGTTTTCACTGGCCAGTTTTTTTAGAAGTAGATTGCCAGGCCCTTTTTCCTAATCTGTGTTAATCTGGAAGCTCCGCTGAAACCTATTCACCATGGGTGACCCTGTTGATATTTGAAATACCAGTAGCATAGCTTCCAGCATCACAGCAACATGCAAGCCACCACAATACAACAGACAGACGAATTGTGGGTTCTATACAGAAAGGGTTTAATTTAAATTTAGGTGCTTACAAAACTGTTGGAAGAGCATAAGAAATAGAGCTTGGGAAAACTGCCACTGAGGTTTCGGGAAGCTGTTTTCTAAAGGTCAGACAGGTTGGCACTGAAGAGCTCAGTTTGAGATACAGACACAAATCTTTCTCACAAGTTTGCCTTGAAGATGCTGCATGTCTCAACAATTTTTGGAAAGTCCCTAGCAACTGTCCCATTTTTGCAGGATAAAACAGGTGTATCTTAGAAGTTCTCCAGAAAGCCATTGTGACTCATCTGTCTATATCTCTCTCATCTTCCAGAGTATAGTAAGCTCTGTTTAACTTCAGTGGAATTCTCACCTGAGTTTCCCACATGGGTAAATCTAACCTAGAACCATAATGGAAGTCAGTTTTGGGAAATGAATTTCCCAGGCTTAGTTAGAAGTGGTGGTATCCATTCCAGTCCCAAACTGAAGTGTGTATAAGACCTTACAAAATCATAAGATAAGTTGGCCAGAAAGTAGAGACAGTTTTTTTAAAAAGCTTGATTGAGAAAGAGAGGAGACAGTGTACACTAGAGGCATAAGAAGTATTTAGTTTTTCTGTTAAAAGATTGGTAATAATTGGCTAGATTTTTATTCAGCACGGAAGAAGCTAAGAGAGAGGGGAGGTTGTAGTATGATAAAGGGAGATGATTGTTAATGAAGCAAGGTCTCTGAGGGAGATGGAAGAGTCAGATCAAAGCATGATTGGTGAGTTTAGTCTTGAATATGAGGAGGGACATGGCTTTCTCTGAGCCTGAAGATAAAACAGCATGGTGCAGAAGTAGATTTATTTAAAGGTTTGGGTGTGGTGAATTGTGGAAATTGATGGGTGATGACCTCTATTTTCTCTGTGAAGTTGGAAGTAATGATGCCTGCTGAGAAGAAGTCTGGCAAGGGTTAATTTTGAGAAGAGTGGGTCACTGTGGAGCAGTGCTGAGGAGAGTTGGGACAAGAGCTACCCATGTACAAGCAAGGTATGGCTGGGTGAACTGAGTGCTCAGAGAAGAACAAGCCCATACGTGTGCAGTGGCTCCAATCGGGAGGTTAACTGGATTTTCTCTACCAGCATTTACCATCCTTGATAACTTAATACTTATCTCAGGTTCCTCTTCCCTCTGATTTCAGAGACTGCTCTGTGATTATCTTGTCCCTGGCACTCATGTAAACACAGCAGAAATCATCTCCTTGTGCCTGGTTTGCATAGACAATTAATAGAATGTGTACTGAGTAGAGCTGAACCAAACTGACTTTAGCAGGGGAGACCTGATCCCAGTTTAGTGATTTGTGGTGTCCATGATGTGAAAAAATTGAGAACCAGGAAGCTGATGGAGAGTATCTGTAATGATGGTCCTGAGGTGTTTGGCTAAGTAGTCTAGGTTAGGTGGATAGAAAGTGAGGTGAGGAGGGGGAAGATTACAGGGGCAAAAATGAAGGAGACAAGAGAATAAAAGTCTTGAGAGATTGAGGAACAGACTTCGTGGGAATAAAGGAATGAAAAAGCTGGGGGGGATGGGAGGACCAAAATTATAGTCAAAGAATGGATTATTGGAAATATTTTTGGGTAGATCTACTCTGTCACACAGGTTTGCCACGAGTCGGAATCGACGTGATGGCACACAACAACAACAGTACTTATAGCTGGTAGAGAAAAAGATTCCAACTATAGCCATGGAATGGGTAAAAGGCACTGAAACTTAGGACATCAAAGAATGAAAGAATATGGTACTGGGCAGGGCTACTGCGTACAATTGAATGTTGTATTTCTCTAGGCTGTAGCATTTACATTAGAGTCTATATGAATGGTGCCACCATGTAGGTATGCATTGCACAACAAGTGTGGCCATACACAGTGGTCCCGGACTAGTATCTTTTATGTGAATCATGTTTTTATATGAAACATTGCAGGTATTGGCATTCTTACAGTTACTCAAGTGAAAAGACACGCCACTGTGTGTTGGAAGCTCTCTGGAGAGAGCAGAAGGAGAAATCAAATCCAACTGAGGCAAGTTTCACAGCAGAAACAGCATAGAAATGGTACCTGAGATAAGAACATTTCCACAGAAAGTGATAAATGCTTTACAAATGGAGTGACCAACCACAAGAAAATCCTGAAAGCAAGAAAGTGTTCTGATTGTGTAGACTATATATTTTGTGCTTTTTAAAGCTGTTCAGAAGACAGACCTTGCCTGATACACATCTCATGATGGTGGCCATGACATTGTGATAAAATGGAAATCCTGAGCATGGGAGTCTACTGGCCCTTGGAGAATATATTTCCAGTAAGAGGAAGCGATTTTGGTCCTAGAAGAGAGGGTCAGAGCAGAAAGTTATCTATTTTTAATGGAAAGGCAGAAGGTGGAAATCAGAGCCAGAAATTTTCTGCTACTTTTATAAGAAGTAAAGTTAATTGAATAAAAAAAAAAGAAAAATGATTGGTTTCTTCGTCATCAGTGGTAACCATTAGTCTTTCTAAAGCATATTTATCTTTATAACTATGAAAATGGAAGAAAACAAAATGGATAGATTTTATGAAGTGCTGTCTTAATTTGTCCCATGAAATTACTCTGATATATTCAGAAACAGGGCTTACTTTAGAGAAACAATTGTTTCTCCAAACAGTTGTTTCATATTTATGCAGTATTAGTCCTTAAAATTATAGTTTATAGTAAAATTAGTACCACTATTTTGCTTTATAGGGAACCTTTGCTCCTAGAACCCCAGAAAGATCTATAAAAATATTGCAGTAATCCCTATAACATCCTTGTGTGAGAGACAAATTTCTTAAAAAAAAAAAAAAAACTGTTGGTAGTAACACTTAGAAACAGTAAACTCATCACCCACATAAAAGCAATTTAGTAGAGAGATTAAGGTAGGTAGAAGTCAGAAGAAAGGATCCTCTAATTTTCTAGCACTGCATTAGTTATGATTAACTGCAGTAATAAGTAAACCCTGATATCTCATTGACTGCGCTCAATAGAAATTCACTTTTAGCCTCCCTAAAGTCCAAGTGTTGTTATTGAGTCAGTTCTGACTCATGGCGTTGTCCAAGTGTTGTTATTGAGTCAGTTCTGACTCGTGGCGTTGTCTGGACAGCAACAATTGGAATTTTTTGCTCTGTTATGCATAAGGGTATTGTGAGTCAGAGCCAACTCGATGACAAGTAACAACAATAGCCAAAGTCCAATTGATGGTGAGGGATGAGGAGTGAAATAGGAGTGAGGAGAGCAATATTCAGAACAGAAATTGTAGCAGCCTTGCCATTTTCAGTATGTTTCTTCCAAAATTGCCTAGATGTTGTCAGACAGCCTGAAGATGGTAGAATTGAGAGTTAGAGAATTATGTGGGAAATTTTTATTGGCCACCCACTTTCCATTGACCAGAGCAAAAAGACACATCTAAATGCAAAGGGGGGCAGGAAATGTAGATGTGTGACAGGAAGAAGGGAAATTGGGTTTGATGAACAACTAATCAGTTTCTACCATGATCACTAATCAGCAAACCCACAAAACATGTACATTTTCTGAAGTGAAATTATGCAATCTGGCCTGAGTTTCGTCAGCAACTATCTGACATCTTGACATAGGATGCGCTACAGCAACATTTTCCAGGAAATAGATTGTCACAATAGTAGTTCTATTGTGGCTTGATAATGTAACTCCTTTTCAAGCAAAAATTCCTTGTATGGTTGTCTTAGATTCCAAGGGCTGCTATAACAAAACACCACAAAGTGGGTGGCTTTAAAGAACAGAAATTTATTTTCTCACAGCTCTGGAGGCTGAGTCCAGATCAAATTATTGGCCATGTCAATTCCGACTGAGGGCTTTGAGATAGGAACTCTTTCATGCCTCTCTCCTTGTTTTGGGTGGCTAGCAGCAATCCTTGGTATTTCTTTGCTGTAGATGAATCCTCACAGACTGCCTTCCCCCTATGTGTGTGGCCATTTCTCTGTATAGGCTCTCCTCTTTTATAAAACACCACTAGAATGGGTTAGGAATAGGACCTACCCTGTTCCCATATAATTTAACTGATAGTATCCTCGAAGAAAGACCCTTTCCCCAAACAAGGTCACATTCACAGTAACAGGAGTTTGGACTTCATTACATCTTTTTGGAAGACACAATTCAATCCATAACAATGATATAACTATTTGGGCTAAAAATATCTGAGTGGATGTTGCAACTTTAAATGAAAAAGCAAGAAAGCCCTCCCTCTTCCCTGCACACACACATTCATCCCAGCCACACATGAAGACCTAAGAACATTAATGATGCTGATTCAGATATGGTGGAAGGGGGAGGGAAACTCAGATTTTTATGACCACCCAAGAGGAGTGGAGGCTTGGATCTGATTCAGGAATGTAGAGGCAAAGATTATTTTGATTATGAGGAAAGAAAACTTCTCAGGAGTGATCCCTTTGTCATAGGAATGAGCTCTAATGGTAGAAGCAGCAGCTGAAAGGGTATCTTTATTAAACCAATAAAACCACCAGTTTTGGACACAATGTGGACAGAGTTATCATGGCTTCCCTTCTACTACAAAACATGGAAAGCATGAAAAAAGAGTTGTTGAGTAAGAACCCTGATTTTTTAAATATCTAGTTGAGACCAAAGAAGTAAAATTCCCAGGTGCTAGGGAAAGGGGCCTGATGCCATTGAGTCAGTTTTGACTCATAGTAACCCTATACAACAGAGTAGAGCTGCCCCATAGAGTTTCCTAGGCTAAAGTCTTTATAGATAGGAGCCCTGGTGGCACAGTGGTTAAGCATTCGGCTGCCAACTGAAGTCATCAATTCTAACCCACCAGCCACTTCATGGGAGAAAGATGTGGCAGTCAGCTTCTGTAAAGATTTACAGCCTTGGAAACCCTGTGGGAGCAGTTCTACTCTGTTCTATTAGGTCCCTATGACTCCACAGCAACGAGTTTTGTTTCTTGGTTTTTAGGAAAAAGGATGGGCTTAGAATTCAGAATAGTAAACTCATAAGGCATTTCTAGATTGGATTTGGAAAATACAGAACACAGATATAAGACCTAAAATGTAGCGACTGGGCTCTTAATTTTCACACTGGAACAGAAATTATGTCCTTGGGTCTGCATGAGGAAACAAGGGGGAACTGAGATCCTGCGTAATGCCTGGAAACTGGAATGGTTGTTGTTGTTGCTATTAGTCGCCATCCAGTTGGCCCCGACTCATGGTGGCCCCACACAATAAAAGACACAATAAAACACTGTCTCATCATACACCATACTCATAATAAGTTGTAGATTGTACCATTATAATCCAGAGGGTTTTCACTGCCTGATTTTCAGAAGCAGATCACCAGGCCTTCCTCCCTAGTCCTTCTTAGTCTGGAAGCTCCACTGAAATCTGTTCAACAATACAGTAACAAACGAGTCTCCGCTGACAGATGGGTGGTGGCTGCTCATGAGATGCGTTGGCTGGGCATTGAACCAAGGTCTCCCTCATGAAAGGCAAAAATTCTACCACTGAAATGAAAAGGGAACTTAAAAATGTCAAAATACTGTTCCAAGTAAGTGACAAAAAACTTTTCTCTGTTCAGTTCTCTGAGAAAAAAAAAAATTAAGAAGTCTTCCATGAGAAGCCTGGGTCACATGTGGTGAAAATCTGAGGTGGAACAATTAACAACTGGTCTCAAACTGGATTCCCACAGGCCACCTGAGGTGCAAGGGGAGTAATAGTTGCTGAAAATAAACTTTAAAATGTAAATTAAAAATCAAACAATTAAATTCTTTACTCTGAAATGAGTTCCAATATGCAATAAAAGGAAGGCTTAGACCCTCTACAACTCTAGCTAATAGAAAAACTTGAAAGAATGTACAAAATAAGTATTTATAAAACTGTGTAAAGAGATAAAATAATAGAACATATTTTGAAAGATCAGCATATCATGAAAAGGAATCAGCAAATTTAAAACCAAAGTGATATTGAAAGATTTTATATATATATACACACACACAAATATATATGTATATACATATATTTGTAATTCAATGTATAAATTTAACATCAGGTTAAATCAAAAAGCAAACCAGTTGCCATGGAGTCAATTCTGATTCATGTTGACCCCCTGTGTTTCACAGCAAAACAATGCTCCACAGGATTTTCATGGTTGTGACCTTTTGGAAGCAGATCACCAGGCTTTCCTTATGAGGTACCTCTGAGTGTGTTCAAACTACCAACCTTTTGGTGGGTCTTAGACACAGTGAAAGAACAACTAATCTGGATGGGAAACCTGAGGAAATTGTTCATCAAAGAGTGAAAAATGATTAAGATTATATGAGAGGATCAGCAGACACAGGGTATAGAATGAAAGGTGAAAATATATTTCTAATAATAGTTCCAAAACTCAGAGACTAGAGAGAAGGGAAAGGTCAAAAGACAAAGGCTGCAAATTATCTAGTAAGACATAAGTCCTCAGATGGAAAGATACCCAGTCTCTAAGCTCACTAAAGCACATTGGTCCACACATAATCTAATGAGATTATGATTACTGCAAAAACAAAAACAAAACACACACACACACAAATTCAAACCAAAAAACCACCAGAGACAATGGGAAAAATTTGAAAGCAACCAGAAATAAAAGGCAAATATAATCTACACTAGTTGAAAATGGATCTGCCAAGCAACTAGAAGAGCAAAAGAAAAATGAATGATGTAGATCAGGCAAGAAGAAATCAAGAAAACAATACCATGTACAATAGCCCTCAAATTGATAAAATATGTAGGAATTAACCTAACCAGTGTCATAAGCTTATCTGTGCTCATGAGGAACCTGTTCATAGATCAAGAGGCAGTTGTTTGAAAGAACGAGGGGATACTGAGTGGGTTAAAGTCAGAAAAGGTGTGCATCAGGGTTGTATCCTTTCACCATACCTATTCAATCTGTATGTGAAGCACATAATCTGAGAAGCTGGACTATATGAAGAAGAATGAAGCATCAGGATTGGAGGAAGACTCATTAACAACCTACTTTATGCAGATAACACAACTTTGCTTGCTGAAAGTGAAGAGGACTTGAATCACTTACTGATGAAGGTCAAAGAATATAGCCTTTAGTATGGATTATACATCAACATAAAGAAAACAAATATCGACACAACTAGACCAATAAGCAACATCAAGATAAACGGAGAAAAGATTGAAGTTGTCAAGGTTTTCATTTTACTTGGATCCACAATCAACAACCATGAAAGCAGCAGTCAAGAAATCAAGACTCACTGCATTGTGCAAATGCGCTGCAAAAAAACTTTGAAGTGTTGAAAAGCAAAGATGTCACCTTGAAGTATAAGGTGTGCCTGACCCAAACCATGGTGTTTTCAGTTGCCTTATGTGCATGCAAAAGCTGGACAATGAATAAGGAAGACAGAAGAAGAATTGAAGTTTTGAATTATGGTGTTGGCAAAGAATATTGAATACACCATGGACTGCCAAAAGAACGAACAAACCTGTCTTGGAAGAAGTAAAACCAGAATGGCCCTTAGAAGCAAGGACAATGAGGCTACATCTTGCATACTTTGGAAATATTATCAGGAGGGATCAGTACCTGGAGAAGGACCTCACAATTGGTAAAGTAGAGGGTTAGTGAAAAAGAGGAAGACCCTCAATGAGATGAATTGATACAGTGGCTACAATGATGGGCTCAAGAATAACAATGATTGTGAGGATGGCACAGGACCAGGCAGTGTTTTGTTCTGTTGTACATAAGGTCACTGTGAGTTGGAACCCACTAGATGGCACCTAACGACAACAACAACAAAGGAATATTATGAACAATTCTATGCCCATAAATTTGATAACGTAAATGAAATGAACCAATTCCTTGAAAGACACATTCTACCAAAACTCAAGAGAAGTAGATAACACAAATAGGCCTATATCTATTAAAGAAATGGAATGAATAGTTACTAACCTTACAAAACAGAAAGCACCACGACCCGATGACTTCACTGGTGAATTCAACCACACATTTAAGGAAGAAATGGCACAAATTCTCTACGATCTTTCAGAAAATAGAAGGAAGGAGAATATTTCATAACTTACTCTTTGAGGTTACAGACAAACCCAGTGCCATCAAGTCGATTGCGGCTCATAGTGACCCTATAGCAACGCTATAAGACAGAGAAGAACTGCCCCACAGAGTTTCCAAGGAGCGCCTGGAGGATTCAAACTGCCGACCCTTTGGTTATCAGCTATAGCACTTAACCACAGCGCCACCAGGGTTTCCTCTTTGAGGTTAGCAGTACTCTAATACCATAGAGCTTCCAAGGAGCAGCTGGTGGATTTGAACAGCCAAACTTTTGGTTAGCAGCTTTGGCTCTTAACCACTACACCACCAGGGTTTCCAGGATGCTTAAAAGAGGCTAAACTAAAAATATAGAATACAGATACGCCTAAAACATAACCAAACACCTTCCAAGATTGGTTTTCTGGGTTTGAAAGCCTAGTAGCATAGTCTCAGGAACAACTCAGTCAATCGGCCTAACATAGTTTAGAAATATCATGATCTGTATCCTAGTGAAGTGATTAGCATTTGGGGTCTTAAAAGTTTGCAAGTGGCCATCTAAAGCAAAACTACAGGTCTCCACACACCAGTAGCAAAACAGCAAGAAGGTAACCAAAAGCTCAGAGAAGAAACAAGTCTGCATGAGCCACAACTTCATCCACCTTAGACTTGAAGAACTAGATGGTGCTCGGCTACCACCACTAATCGTTCTGGGGTCACAATAGATGGTCCCCAATAAAATGGGAGAAAAATGTGGAACAGAACTCAAATTCTTAAAAAAGAAAAGGAAGGCAGACAAACTGGAACAGTAGAGAACAGAGGACTCTCTGAGACTATTGCCCTAAGACACTCTTTAAACCAGGACTGAGCCTATCCCCTGAGATCACCCTTTAGCAAAATAGCAGAGTGGCACTCAAAATAAAGGATATTATCCATAAGATCAGTGCTGTACTTAAATGCCATCAAAATGAGACCAAAAGGTCAACAATTACTCAAAAGCAAAGATGAGATGAGAAGATAGAGGGGCAGGGACGTTAGAGTACTGGAAAGGGAACAAACTGAACATAATTAAAGAGAATGGTGACACATTGTGATAAATGTAAATAATGTCACTGAACAATTTGTGTGAAAATTGTCAAATGGGAACCTAATTTGCTGGATAAACTTTCACCAAAAACTCAAAAAATTAAAAACAAAAGACAAACAACAAAAATTAGCCCATTGTGTGTGTGTTTAGATTTATGTCTTATATACAGTAAAGCCAGAAAAGCAATCCAATGCAAAATGCTGTAGGGTGGTTAAACTTCTAGCAATAACTCTAGAAGGAAGCCATAAAAATTAAGTAGAAAACTGTAATTTTTCTTATAATCATGGCAATAAAGGAAATGTGTTCTATCATTTTTGTTATCTAGTGATAGGAGGCATTCAATTTCCAGATCTTTCAACCACAAGTGTCACAAATATATTAATTATATAATTTTTTGTTATACCACCTAATTTTAATCTAACTGGTATTCTGATATATTAATTTTGGTTGGTTTCTTTAGTTGATCAAGACCTACAATGATTTTTAATCTTCATTTTATAATCCTAAACATTGACTATAGGTGTATTCTCAAATAAATTTGCCATTTTAAAATGAAACAAAGTACTCTGGCATACCACTTTCTGCGTATGCTGTCCAGCTAGCTTTAATGCTTGACCTTGAATGCCAAATTCCATATTCATTTCTTACAAAAAACCTTCAAGGCTAGCCCCACTTTGCTTCTGTTATCCACATTCATTGTATGAACTTTATTTTTCCTTTTCCTAGAAAAAACAGAAATTAATAAATGTTGTATGTATATATACTTGAGTCGGAGTTGACTCGGTGGCAGTGGATTTGGCTTTTTGGTTTTGGTATATATACTTATAAAAATGTATGTTGTTGTTGTTTGCAGTCAAGTGGATTCTAACTCATAGCAACCCTATAAGACAGAGTAGAACTGCCCCATAGGGTTTTCTAGACTGTAATCTTTACAGAAGCAGACTGCCACATCGTTTTCCCTGGAAGTGGCTGGTGAGTTCAAACCGCCGACCTTCAGGTTAGCAGCTGAGCGCTTAGCTATTGTGGCACAGGGCTCCTTATAAAAATGTATACTAATTAGAAAATGATCAAACAAATTAGCTTACATAGAACGTTGTTGTCGTTAGGCACCATCTATTGATTCCAACTCATAATGGCCCAATGTACAGCATAGAATTAAAAAAACCAAACCTGTTGCCCTTGAGTTGCTTCTGACTCACAGCAACCCACCGGACAGAGTAGAACCGCCCCGCAGGGTTTCCAAGGAGCAGCTCCTGAGTTTGAACCATCGACTTTTGATTAGCAGCCAAGCTCTTAACCACTGTGTCATCAAGGCTCCACAATATAGAATTAAAAAAAAAAAAAACACCGAAACCCCGTTGCCATCAAGTCAATTCTGACTCATAAGGACCCTACAGGACAGAGTAGAACTGCCCCGTTCAGTTTCCAAGGAGCACCTGGTGGATTCGAACTGCCAGCGTTTTCGTTAGTGGCCATAGCACTTAACCGCTACACCACCAGGGTTTCCATAATATAGAACAGGTAGTAGTTATTAAAAAAGATAATTCATTAAGGTACTTTCCTTGTTTCCATTGGAAAGTATAAGTTTTAGTTAAATTAAGAAAACACCTGTTCACTGACAACTGTGTTTTCTTTTGATAAAATGTTGAGGAGTGAGACTTTGCTGCTGAGAAATTCAAGCACAGTAAAAAAATTTCAAGAATACTACCTGTTAGACAAGTTGTAGTAATGTCAATAAATCAAGAAAACCTCAGGAAACTAGTAAGTTGGTATAAAAGTATTAAATGACCCTAATCAATACATCTTAGAATAGTTGCTGTGGCGTAAGAAAGAGAACCCATCTTGGGAGTAAGTGGGAGTATGTGTGCCCTGCCCTTGACATCAGTAGATACATGATTTTGAATGGCAGTGAATTCTGTTCCCCACCTAATTCACACAAAAATGCTCCTATCGATTTTCTTGTTCAACTCCCTTTCCCAACTTTAATATTAAATAATAAATCTTTAAATGACAAATATTCCAATATGAAAGTTTAATTGGAAATATTAGCTTTTATTTTTGATTTGCTGATATTTTCTGTTTTAATTTTCCACCTTATAGGAACATTCTTTTCCAGTTATATTTCTCAAATTTCTCATTGAAGTTGACATTAGGGAAAGAAATCCCAACTGTCTTTTAAGTCTAGGAGCACAATATATCTTTTAGGAAATTCCGTGTCAATTAATTATGTCTACTGGGAGAAAAAAAGAAGTCAGACGAACTAGTAGGGCCTATTATTTCTCTTCTGTGCTTGAAAATTTACAGTCTACCACTAATATCCATCTATTCTTCAAGTACTCCACCTAAATATAAATCTTTCTATAATTTCAAAAAAATTTCCTAATCAAATCAATGCAATTTAATTCAATCAACATTTATTGGGTTTTCAATTTGTGCAAATATTTAACATATATGGAAATAAGTAAGACATTTGCTGACCTCAAAGAATTTATAGTCTCAGTGGAGTTATTTCTGTTTTTTACTTTTTATACATATCCATGTAGTTGTTGATGGTTTTACCATCTTTGAATTCTGCACGCACAGCAAAAATTTGCAAATGCCTTCTTCTCTGGGTTGCTGTATTGGGAGAGGTTTTAAAAGCCCTCTGCTTTTGGTAGAAAACAACATATCCCTAACACAGATGCTATCAGGAATCTTTCTCAGCAT
Source organism: Elephas maximus indicus (assembly GCF_024166365.1). Taxonomy (NCBI): domain Eukaryota; kingdom Metazoa; phylum Chordata; class Mammalia; order Proboscidea; family Elephantidae; genus Elephas; species Elephas maximus. Next base: position 47,063,473 of record NC_064823.1, read on the forward strand.
TTCTTAAAAGATCTTTACATGACGTTTTCTGCCTGTGTGATATTATCAATTTCTGCATTGCTTTCAGTAGCTAAGGTTAAAAACTATTCATTTTCTCTTTCACTGTGGTTTGACTGTTTAACTCTTTCATGTGTCCTTGTGTATCCAATATACTTCTACTATCCAAGGAATCCTGAAAATGTTTAGAAGACATAAAGCTATGGTTCAATAAACAAATTTTTATTTATTCCTCCTTTTTTCCTCTGATTTCTCCAACCTTGCTCTTTGAGGATATCCTTCCTCAGGCATGCATTCATATAGATGTCAGTCCTGAAATTCCACTGGCATGAGGAGCGAGGTAAGAAAAAGAGTGACAAGGAACAGAGGGAGTGGGTTCCTATGCTAGGAACTGAGACAAATGCAATCAGATAAATTAATTTGAATGATAAAACTAAACATATATTTGCGTGAACATATATGTATGTATATATAATACTGCTTTTAAAATCTTGAGAAACACAGGACTTCTGCTTCTGACCATGAGGAAGTGAGATCTCCTGCAATTAAAAAAAAAAAAAAAAGAAAAAAACTGGACAAAATATAAGAAGGAACTATTTCAGGTTTTATACAACAGGAAGCACAGGACTTAGAAAAAGAAAATAAATGAGGTGAACCCTACCATTGTCCAGATTTTCTACCTGGGACTAATTTCTAAACTGTGATCAGGAACCCAAACAAGATCTGATAATCTCATTGAGTTGAGAAGACAGAGATTAGAATTCAGGGAAGCCGAGTTGATTAGAATTTGTGGCACAGAAAACTTGAGATAAGAAGAGCTACACAAAGAAATTAAAACCAACTTAACTAGTTGCCAGAAAAATTCAACACTCATTAATAAAAGAATAAAACAAAATCCTGTCTTCAAAAAAGTAAAATCACAATGTCCAATATCCAATAAGAATTACTAAGCATGCAAATAAACAGAAAATAAGAACTACATACAGTGGAAAAAATTCAATTGTGGATGCGGTGAAAATGTACTGCTCAGATATATAACCTGCTTCAGGGAGCATGAGTGACTGACAGCCCAGATACTGCCACTCTGGATTCAACTGAGATACTGCCATCAGGCTGCTCCCAGTCAACAGCTGAGAGTACTCATATAGGCCTGTTACAACAAGATATCAGACTCCTATAAGGGGTGAATTTTATTCAAAGATTCCTCATTGGCCTGGTTGAACCTGTTTGGGAAACGTGCTGCCGTCCACAGTTATTTCTCCTTCCTTTAGCCTTTCCTTCTATATATGTCAGAGCTTCATCATGGTCTGCAGGTTGTCTCCACCTTCTATGGATCCCTCCACCATTACATATCTGAATCCCATCATGACGTCAATTTCTCAGTAAACCCAAACTAACACAGTTGGTACCAAGAACCCATTTTGATTGGTAGGAGAGACATGCATAATCCTTGCAACAAGACGCTGGCATGATTCTGAAGATTTCACCATTATTGAACTAGAAAAATATTTCAGTGGAAGGAAATGTCCTTGAAGGTTCAATGATTCAGTCATTTGAAAGATACTGGAAAAAAAAAAAATCCTACAAAGACAGTTACTACTAAGCTGTGTTTCTACCCCATATAGGAATAATAAGAAAGGAAGGTTGTTAGCAAGCAGTTAAAGGCTAAGTGTGAGAGCCAGAGGCCAGTGAGGTAGCTTCAGTGAGGAAGCTACAGATGATGTAGCTTCCAGAGTCCATTCTCTCTTGAAATGGAAGAGTGGACACAGCTCAGCTGCCAGTTAAAGATCTGATTATTGGAGTTGCAAGTTGTTTGAATGCTCAGCTAAGGCAGGTCTAATGTGCTAATATCAGGACCCTGGTTGAGAAAACCTGGGACCCTTAAACATGGGATGGGGACATGTGGTTGAATGTTCCTGAGGACATATTGTCTGTGCACTTCCTCTCACCCTTTCTCAAATCCTCATGATCACAGAGGTTGCCCAACCTTTTTCTTGTAGGAGCTAGTACCTTCCCTGAGCTTGAACAATGCTGCAATGCTTCATTCCCTTCCCCACAAGGTCTTAGGTGTTCCCCTTCGCTTCTCTCTTGCCTGCCATGCTGATGGGTATTTGATTAAGTGGGCTGGAATAAAACATTCAACAAGCAAAAAATAATTAATTGGGTACACTTTCTCAGCAAGGACCTGGCAAGGACCCCCAGAGGAAAGGGCAAACTCACATCTAGGGTTGCTCTTAGAAATCTGGGAAAAAGCGATGATCGACACCGCATAAAGTGGAAATGCCTGAGGGAGGTGAACATGCTGGATTGAATGTGTGAGACCAGAAGACTCAGGAAAGGATTATGTTCTATTGGAGGCCCCAGAGGACATAACATTCACTAAGGTCATTAGAAATGTGCTGATGAGAGAGACACCAGTATCACTAAGAAGTTCAGTGGAGGCTTTCCTTCCCAGGATAGGACTGAAGGTAGGAGAGACAGTCAGAGACCTGGGCTTATTAAAATGCATGGGGATGTTGAGACCCTGAAAAAATGGACACCAAGAAGTTTCACTTAACCTGGAGGCAATTACCCTAATTATCAGCAAGGTCAGAGGGGAGCCAGGGGGCTTGACTCTCAGGAAATTACTAAGCATGGCATTGCTTGGGGCGAAATAGTTTGGCAACCTACATGCATGCTACTTAACAGCTCTAATAAACAAGCAAAAACCTTGCAAGAACGGAGGAGCAGAAGGCTAAGGGTGGTCACTCAGTAAAAACTTATTGCTCCTTTACTCAGTTCTCAAACCTGAACCAATTTTTAGATTCAGAATCCAGACTAGAGAAGTGACTGGGTTCACAGAAGAAAGAACTTATAACTCCATAGCCCACATATACTATAATATTCTTACATTCTTTCCCTACAGAAACACATGGCAATTTACTTGGGTGACCATACATTATGGAAAGGGGATATATTAATTTCTTTTTGCTGCCGAAACAAACTAGTACAAACTTAGCAGCTTAAAACTATACCTACTAATTGTTTCACAGTTATGTGGGTAAGAAGTCCAGCATAGGGTCTCATAAGGCCAAAATCAACGGGTTGGCGTGCTGCATTTCTTTCTGGAGGTTCTGGGGAAGCACGTACTTGTAATGTTATTCAGTTGTTAGTAGAATTTACTTCCTTGGGCTTGTAAGGGTGAGTTTCCCGTTTCCTCGATGACTGTCAACTCTCAACACTTTAAGGGCGTATGTGTTCCTTGTAACATTGACCACAGCCATCTTCATGACGGTTGATAGGCTCGAGTCCATTGTTGCACCCACAATGTATTTTGGGTGCCATCTAACCTAGGAGACTCATCTTCCAGCGCTACATTGGGCAATATATTTTTTGTAATCATAGAGCTGTCATTAGCAAAGTATCAGAAGTAGATGACCAGGACTTTATTCCTAGTCTGTCTTAGTCTGGGGGCTCCACTGAAACCTGTCTACCATTGGTGACCCCGCTCGTATTTGAAATATTGATGGCATTGCTTCCACACCATGTAAACACGTAAGCTAACACAGTATGACAAACTGATAGATACACAAGAGGCCCCTATCATATCTCTGTTTAATTTTCCAGTTTTACTCCTACAGAAACTAGATGATCCTGGAGAAAGAATGTAGATTATCACGGTATCAACCAAGTAGTAGCCCTTATGACATCTGTTCTTCCACACATAGCTTTGTTGCTAGAGATTAATAAATTCTGGGTACATGATATGTAGCCACCGATTTGACAAATTCACTGTTCTCCATTCCACATTTAAAAAGTGGGTCTAAAATAGCTTTCGTTAATGTAATATTCACACTACTCATTTACAGTTCTGCCTCAGGACTATTTTAACACTTTCATCTCTGTTATATTCTGAAAAGAGCTAGACTGTCAGGACATCCCACCAGACTTCACAGTAATCCATTAAATTGATTACATCATGCTGATCAAATAGTGACTAGTAAACAGGAAACCTTACAAAGACACAGGTGCATAAGGTGTTGGGAAATAAATCCTATGTAGTTTCAGGAACTTCTGTGACAATTTTAGGGGTCCAGTGATCAGGGTGTAATGATGTCCCTTCCTAAATAAAAGATAAATTGCTGTATTTTACATCCTTTGCAACAAAAAATGAAGCACCTATTAGGTCTCTTTGGGGCCTGTAGACATTAATGAAATACCATACAGATATCAAAAGTATGATAAGGGGATGTTACAAAAAATTTTATGACAATAAGTTTGAAAACCTAGATGAAGTAAACAATTTCTAAGAAAGGTTCAATTTGTTAAAATTAACTCAAGAAGAAATTGAAAATATGGATAAGACTGCATTGCTTAAAGAAATTTAATTTATAATTATCTTCACATCACCCCCTCAAAAAAAAAAAAAAAAACCTCAGGCCCAGGTGGCTTTATAAACAGTCATAACATCTAACAAACAAACATTTATGGATAATGAATGCCATTTCTACACAGAAGGACACATTTCCCTATAAATATTTTATAAGGCCAGCATTAACCTGGGTCAAAAACTCACGTAAAGACATCCTAGAAAACTACAGGTGAATAATCTTATGATCACAGAAACAAAAATATTTTACAAAATATCAGTAAATAAAATTTAAAATCATATAACAATGATAATACATCAGGACAAAGTAGTGCTTATCCCAACAAAGCAAGTTTGGTTTAACATCTAAAAATCAATCAGAATAATTTAACATATTAATGGAATAAAAGCGAAAAACTATTTGATGATTTTAATAGGTAAAGATTACTTGATAAAATTCAGGATTCATTTATGATTAAAAATTCTCAGCAAACTAGAAATGTAATAAACATTTTCTCCCAAAGTTCTGGAGGAAAGCAATAATACTCACTCTTACTGCTTCTATTTAACATTAAACTGACGATATTATCCTTAGCAATGAGGCAAGAAAAAATTAAAAGCCTACTGATTGAAATGAAAATATAAAACTATCTTTGCAGAATACATGATTGTGTACACAGAAAGTGTTAAGCAATATAAAAAATATATATACTACTAAAACTAATAAGAGAGTTTAAAAAGTTTGCAGGGTACAAAGTCAACCTATAAAATATGTACTAACAATGATCAACTGGAAATTGAAATAAAAAACAAAATTTACAAGAGTTTCTAAAATGAACTACTTAGGCCAAAATGTAAACAAAAAACGCCTAAATAAATAGAAATATATTCATGGTGTAATGGATTGAATTGCGTCGTCTCCCAAAAATATGTGTCAACTTGGTTAGGCCATGATCCTCAGTATTGTGTGGTTGTTCTCCATTTTGTAATTTTCCTGTATGTTATAAATCATAATCTCTGCCTGTGGTTAAAGAGGATTAGGGTGGGATGTAACACCCTTGCTCAGGTCACGTGCCTGATCCAATGTAAAAGGAGTTTCCCTGAGGTATGGCCTGCACCATCTATTATCTTACAAGAGATAAAAGGAAAGGGGAGCAAGCGGAGAGTGGGGGACCTCAAATCACCAAGAAAGCAGTGCCAGGAGCACAGCGCATCCTTTGGATCTGGGACTTCTACACGGAGAAGCTCCCTGACTAAGGGAAGACTGAGGACAGGGACTTTCCTCCAGAGCCGACACAGAAAGCTTTCCCCTGAAGCTGACATCTAGCCTACTAAAAAAAAAAAAAACTAGACTGTGAGAAAATAGATTTCTCTTTGTTAAAACCAGTCGCTTGTGGTATTTCTGTCATAGCAGCACTAGATGACTAAGACAAATGGCTTGGAAACTTTATTATTGTTTTAAAAAATGTGTGAGCAAGTTAAATTTGTCAATGTTCATGAGATTAGCAGTTCTGTTTCAATAAGCTGAATGAATACGTGTGAAAACAATTTGCTTCCTATGAGATCAGGAGCGAGGAGGAGAGCAGGGAACTTTGTACAGAAGATTGCGGGCATAGTTATTAGTAGTGATGGATTGAATTGTGTCCCCCCCGCCGCCCCTACATGTGTATCAATGTGGCTAAGTGGTGATTCCCAGTATTGCGTGGTGTTTCACTATTTTGTGATCTGATGTGACTATCCTATGTGTTGCAAATCCTTAAGTCTATGATGTTAATGAGGCAGAACTCTACCTACAGGATTAGGTTGTATCTTGAGTCAATCTCTTTTGAGATATAAGTGAGAGAGTTGAGTAGGGAGGAGAGGGACCTCATTACCACCAAGCAAGAAAAGCCAGGAGTGGAGTGCGCTATTTGGACCCTGGGTCCCTGCACTAAGAAGCTCCCGTTGTTGTTGTTAGGTGCAGTTGAGTCATAGCAACCCTATGCATGACAGAATGAAACACTGCCTGGTTCTGCGCCACCCTCACTATTGTTGGTATGCTTTAGCCCGTTGTTGCAGCCACTGTGTCCATCCATCTTGTTGAGGGTCTTCCTCTTTTTCTCTGACCCTCTACTTTACCCAGCATTATGTCCTTCTCCAGGGACTGAACTCTTTTGATAACAAGTCCAAAGTGAGACGAAGTCTCACCATCCTTGCTTCTAAGGAGCATTCTGGTTATTCAGTACCACAAACTGACAGACACTTCAGGGGAGAAGCTCCTAGATCAGGGGAAAACTCACGACGAGGACCTTCCGCCAGAGCTGACAGAGAGAGAAAGCCTACCCCTGGAGCTGGTGCCCTGAGTTCAGACATCTAGCCTCCTACACCGTGAGAGAATAAATTTGTTTGCTAAAGCCGTCAACTTGCGGTGTTCTGTTATAGCAGTACTAGATGATTAAGACAGTAGTTTTTTTTTTTTTTTTTTTAATAATCTTAGAGTTACTGTAAGGGAAATAAAAAAGTTGGTATATATGTCTGCTGGCATAGAGCCTTTGGACACTGGTTTTAGAGTCGGTATATATATATATTTTTTTTATATTTGTCATAGTTTTTTTTTTTTTTTTTGTCATTGTCCAAGTCTCACCAGTGAACTGATCTAAATGGACAGCCCCCTTTGACACTGTCTCCTGAGAACTTTCCTTCCCAGGAATCACTCTCCCTTTGTTCCTCCTATCTTTACTTCTGTACACAGAATGCATGGCCACTGTACTTAGATGTCATACCAGTTAAAAAAGCTGGGGTCTTTGAAAAGGACCTCTTTTCTACTTCTACTAATGATTCTTTCTTACTTTTCATTAAAAACCAAAACCCAAACCAATTGCTGCTGAGTCAGTTCTGACTCATGGCAACGCATGTGCATCAGAGTAGAACTGTGCTCTGTAGGGTTTTCAAATGCAGTGATTTTTTGGAAGTAAATCACCAGGTCTTTCTTCTGAGGTGCCTCTGGGTGGTTTCAAATTGCCAAACTTTAGGTTAGTAGCCAAACACTTGAGCATTTGCACCTTCCACGGACTTTTCATTAAAGTTGTTTCTTAATATCTAAAAGGTAACTTATATGGAAGGATTCTCCAGTGTTAAGGTACGATATCTTCAAGGACCCACCTCTGATATTTTTCAAGAACCAACTAGTAAAGTGCTCCTTACATTAAGCAAATAGGGACTGTAGGTTAAAAATGTTTGAGAAGAGTTACTTCAGACCTCTGCTCTTTTTCCACTCTGCTTCCACTTCTTATCTGCTGCGGCTTCCCAGTCACTTTTTTATGCCTTCTGTTCTTTTAAGTTCCAAAGTATACCCCATCAATCTTCTTGTTTCTTTAGTGCTCCTTGCCCTCAACCTCGCCTCACCTCACTGCTCTTACAAATCCTCTGACAACCACCCACGTAATCTGGTTTCCTGGGAAATACCCTTGCTTACTCCTTGAAAGCTACAGCTACTCATAATTTACACAATGACTCCCATCCTCACTTCTTATAGCCTTTGTATGCACCAGCTCCAAAAAGCAGATAACTGATGAAAGAAAGCAGTTTCTCCTAACTACACTCAACGTGTTCATATTGTAGTAAAAGGCATTTACAATCACTATAACCTTGCCTCAATACCTTTCTCTTTCTATTAATACTATAAAGAGATCAGAAGGATAGAGTTAGTCATCATTTCTGCTTTCTTATTTCTTTGCAAAGACAGCCAATTTTCCTTCTTTATGCCATTACCCTCTGAGAAACTTCTATTTCCTTGTGTCTCCAGGGAATTTATATGGATTGTTTACATTGAAATTTCTCCTTGTTCACGAACTCCCTTTGGCTACCCATTTGCCTTTATGATTGAGGTCTCCAGGCCACTACTAGCTCAACGTCTTTTTGTTTTGACAATACAGAGACAAAGACTGCCCTTAATATTTCCAGTAAGTATGTATTGATACTCTATAGTTTCCATTTTGACTTGTAAACTTCACAGAGTTGCATTAATTCTAGTTGCATTGTCACAGAGGTTCTGAAAAAATTTTGAGGGATCTACCTCTTTAGTTCAAACTAAAAACAGGTAGAACAAACTTATGGGAGTTTTTCAGAGTTAATATTCAATTACCTTTTTTATTCTAGGTTCTCTTCTAGAAGACCAGTAAAGCACATTCCACCTGCTCTTTAGAAAGACTGTAGTTAAAGAAATCGGGGTGGGGCATTTCTTAAGATTAATTAGCTAACAGTTTGTGTTATAACGTGCATAGGAATGTTCAGCTTGTGGATGGAAATCCAGAGTACATCACAGTTATATGAGACATTCTAGGAACTCAGGATATTTGTTGAATTGCCGTTAGATATTTTCATCATGTTCAAAATGTTTTCTTTAGGAGTCAGAATAGGGGTGATCTGCTCTATTTTCAAAGAGAGGTTTGTATTGAATAGCTGTCACATGAGGAAAATAACAGTAAACATCTGGGCTTTTCTCTCATGTGTTCCTGGCCAAAAGAGCTAAGAGGGTCTCTTAGCCTGATTTCCCCAGAAAGGAGAGCAGAGGCAGAGGGCTTGTGGGCTGTTATTTTTTAAGAAGAGCAATCTTAGAGAGGAGGAGAGAGGAAAAAATGGAGTGAATCAGGGAAGGAGGGAGAGCCAAATGGGCTGTGCTGTTGAGCTGGCTGCAGCACCACACAGGGAAGATACTTATAAACTGAGTCTCTGGACCATTCCTGGGGAGAGAGAAGAGGAAGCAGAAATAAGTTATTCGGTGGCTCCTGTAAGCCACTGGTGATAGTTTTACCCCATGTTGTATTACCTCCCCTACGCACCTAGGTTGTGCATGCAGGGTCTATATAGAACTGAGATGAGCCCTGTGGCATCATCAGCAAGGCAGCCCTGGAATGGGAAGTCAGAGGCACATGGAGATGGCATAAGATCAAGCATTGTCCAGTAGCATCTGTGTGAATTTGATCAGAACACATGCACTCCTGGAACAAGAACGACGTGAGAATCTGAAGAGAAGGATAATTGGAGTCTGACACAAAAGGTCTTTATTTCCTTGAACAACCTAAACAAACCCCAATGCCTCAGTCTGCACTGGAGAGGTCTTTCTTTTTTATTGGAATTGTCCCCCCAATCAAAATTTGCTGGAATTTCTGCTCCCAAAGGCTGATGAGTAGGTTGTTTTAAGGTTCATGGAGAGCCTTGTAGGTCCATATCGCTTAGTCCGTATCTGTGGAGGGAAGAACTTAAGAACATGCCTGTAAGTAAAGTTCTCTCTTTTTGACTGCTTTCTTGGGAGCAATCTTTGCGGGGAATTTCTGTCTTGCTACAGGGAGAACTCACATACGTGAGGCCTGCATATTATACACATGAGAATGGCCAAGAAGAGCCGGCTCTCCTGCTGCCAGCATTGTAATCGGCAGAAAGAGGATATTCTCTGAACCAGCCCCTATGAGAATGTGTAGAATCCTTTCAGGGGATTAAAAAACAAACAAACAAACAACACGGAAAATAATGCTGAGAAACAGGACTTGCTTCGTGGTTCAAAGGAGATTTCAGATTTCTTTAAACATCCTTAGACTGCTCTCACCCTATTACTTTGTTTAATATATCCTGCTATTTGGATTACCTCATTTTCAGAAAGGATGGCTGACTAACGGAAAGGTTAAATAGGTCGGTAATTTTTCTATTCGCTTTAATTTTACCCCAGGACTAGAATTCAGTCAGATTTACTTTTCTGGGGGGAGGCAGAGATCCATTAGAAAGTCTCAAGAAAGCTATGAATCTTTTTTTTCCCCTAGAAAATTGCACTTTGTGCATATAATCTTATGCCTGTGGGAGAACACACACAAGTTCGCATAAAATTTCAGACCCTTGACGTCTTTTTCTCTGAATAAAGGCACTTATTCAGAAACAAAAATGATAATCTTATGTGGACTTTTATTAATTGTGAATTAAGAATTAACATTTAGCAAATTTAGTTCCCAAATAGAATTTGATGTTTATTTTCTAACAATTTAGAACATCATATATAGCACTGTGTATTTTTTCCCCATTGTCAGGCAATTACCTAACTTTTGAATGCCATTTTCTCTGTATGTCAAAATTAATGTAAGTTCAGAAGAAAACCACAAAATATAAGAAAGTCAGGAAGGATAGGACATATGATGAAAAGCTAGTAGAGCTGGGAATTTCCAATCTGGAGAAAAGAAGGCTAAGGGGAGACATGAGAGCTTCTGAAAATATGTTAAGGGATATTACCAAGAGGACAGGGACCAATTTTCACTACTCAGTGAGAACAGAACAGGAAACAACAAGCTTAAACTGCAGGAGGAAAATTTAGGTTAAATATAAGAAAACTTTATATTTCTGAGGATAATTAAGAAATGGTGCAAATTGTCAAGGGAAATAATGAATTCACCTTTACTAATAATATTCAAAGTAACTCTAGACACCTATCCATCAGGGACAAGTTAGGAAAAATAAAAATCAATTCTATCAACATTCTGGGAATAGGTTAGATAATCTGAAGGGAATAGTCCTCAAAATCCCCACTATGTGCAAAGACAGACTAAAAGTAGAACAGTCTCTTTCAAAATGAGTAAGAGGAACAAAATATTAATCCTACAAATATTTATTAGTGTTCTGCCATTGAAAACATAGTTTTTATGTAGAAAATAAAGATAAATCCCAAATGACCCAAGTCCTAAAAAAGTTTATTTTCTAGTAGAATAGTCTCCCCAATTTTTTGACTACATATCCTTAAAAAAAATTAGGTAGAAAAAATATTTTTAGGGCACACCCTAAAAAACACATTTATTTACTTATCTACAGAGTACCAGGGAGCCCTGATGGTGCAGTGGTTAAGCATTTGGCTGCTAACAAAAGATTAACAGTTCAAATCCACTGGTCACTCATTGGAAATGCAATGGGGCAGTTCTACTCTGTCCTATAGAGTTGCTGTGAGTCAGGATCAACTTGATGGCAGCAGGTTTGTTTGTTTTTAGAGTACCAGGTATCCAATAACATGTAAGCAACATGCAAGCAACATGCAAGCCACCAGTATTCAGATACCAGCAGGGTCACCCATGGAGGACAGGTTTCCGCTGAGCTTCCAGGCTAAGACAGACTAGGAAGAAGGACCCAGCAGTCTACTTCTGAAAAGCATTAGTCAGTGAAAACCTTACGAATAGCAGAAGAACATTGATGTAGTGCTGGAAGATAAGCCCCCCAGGTTGGAAGGCACTCAAAAGATGACTGGGGAAGATCTGCCTCCTCAAAGTAGAGTCGACCTTAATGACGTGGATGGAGTAAAGCTTTCAGGGCCTTCATTTGCTGAGGTGGCACAACTAAAAACGGGTAGAAATAGTTGCAAACATCCATTAATAATCAGAACCTGGAATGTAAGAAGTACGAATCTAGGAAAATTAGAAATTGTCAAAAATGAAATGGGATGCATAAATATTGATATCCTAGGCCTTAGTGAGCTGAAATGGACTGGTATTGGCCATTTTGAATTGGACAATCATATAGTCTACTATGGTGGGAATGACAACTTGAAGAGGAATGGTGTTGCAATTATTGTCAAAAAGAACATTTCAAGATCTATCCTGAAATACAATGCTGTCAATGATAGGATGATACCCATACACCTACAAGGAAGACCAGTTAATACAACCATTATTCAAATTTATGCACCAACCCCTAAGGCCAAAGATGAAGAAATAGAAGATTTTTATCAGCTGCCGCAGTCTGAAATTGATTGAACATGCAATCAGGATACATTGATAATTACTGGTGATTGGAATGTGAAAGTTGGAAACAAAGAAGAAGGTTCGATAGTTGGAAAATATGGCCTTGGTAATAGAAACAATGCCAGAGGTCAAATAATAGAATTTTGCAAGACCAACGACTTCTTCATTGCAAATACTTTCTTTCACCAACATAAAGAGTGACTATACACATGGATCTCACCAAATGGATTGCACAGTAATCAAATCAACTACACCTGTGGAAATAGATGGTGGAAAATCTCAATATCATCAGTCAGAACAAGGGCAGGGGCTGACTGCGGAACAGATCATCAATTGCTCACATGGAAGTTCAAGCTGAAACTGAAGAAAATCAGAGTAAGTCCACGAGAGCCAAAACACGACCTTGAGTATATCCCACCTGAATTTAGAGACCATCTGAAGAATAGACTTGATGCACTGAACACTAGTGATCGAAGACCAGACGAGTTGTGGGATGACATCAAGGACATCATCCATGAAGAAAGCAAGAAGTCATTGAAAAGACAGGAAAGAAAGAAAAGACCAAGGTGGATGTCAGAGGAGACTCTGAAACTTGCTCTTGAATGCTGAGCAGCTAAAGCAAAAGGAAGAAATGTTGAAGTTAAAGAACTGCACAGAAGATTTCAAAGGGAGGCCTGAGAAGACGAGGTAAAGTATTATAATGACATGTGCAAAGAGCTGGAGATGGAAAACCAGATGCTCGGTGTTTCTCAAGCTGAAAGAACTGAAGAAAAAATTCAAGCCTCGAGTTGCAATATGGGGAAAATACTAAATGATGCAGGAAGCATCAAAAGAAGATAGAAGGAATGCACAGAGTTATTATACCAAAAAGAATTGGTTGATGTTCAACCATTTCAAGAGGTAGCATATGATCAGGAACCAATGATACTGAAGGAAGAAGTCCAAGCTGCTCTGAAGGCATTGGCAAAAAACAAGGCTCCGGGAATTGACGGAATATTCATTGAGATGTTTCAATGACGGGATGCAGCGCTGGAGGTGCTCACTCATCTATGACAAGAAATATGGAAGACAGCTTCCTGGCCAACTGACTTGAAGAGATCCATATTTATGCCTATTACCAAGAAAGGTGATCCGACCGAATGCGAAAATTATAGAACAATATCATTAATATTACACGCAAGCAAAATTTTGCTGAAGATCATTCAAAAGTGGCTGCAGCAGTGTATCGACAGGGAACTGCCAGAAACTCAGGCCAGTTTCAGAAGAGGATGTGGAACCAGAGATATCATGGCTGATGTCAGATGGATCCTGGCTGAAAGCAGAGAATACCAGAAGGATGTTTTCCTGTGTTTTATTGACTATGCAAAGGCATTCGACTGTGTGGATCTTAACAAATTATGGACAACATTGCGAAGAATGGGAATTCCAGAACACTTAATTGTGCCCATGAGGAACCTTTACGTAGATCAAGAGACAGTTGTTCGGACAGAATGAGGGGATACTGATTGGCTTAAATTCAGGAAAAGTGTGCATCAGGGTTGTATCCTTTCACCATATCTATTCAATCTGTATGCTGAGCAAATAATCCAAGAAGCTGGACTATATGAAGAAGAATGGGGGATCAGGATTGGAGGAAGACTCATTAACAACATGTATTATGCAGATGACACAACCTTGCTTGCTGAAAGTGAAAAGGACTTGAAGCACTTACTAATGAAGATCAAAGACCACAGCCTTCAATATGGGTTGCACCTCAATATAAAGAAAGCAAAAATCCTCACAATTGGACCAATGAGCAACATCATGATAAATGGAGATAAGATTGAAATTGTCAAGGATTTCATTTTACTTGGATCCATAATCAACAGCCATGGAAGCAGCAGTCAGGAAGTCAAAGGAAGCATTGCATTGGGTAAATCTGCTGCAAAAGACCTCTTTAAGTTGTTGAAAAGCAAAGATGTCACCGTGAAGACTAAGGTGTGCCTGACCCAAGCCATGGTATTTTCAATTGCATCATATGCATGTGAAAGCTGGATAATGAATAAGGCGGAAAGAAGAAGAAATGACGCCTTTGAATTGTGGTGTTGGTGAAGAATATTGAATATACCATGGACTGCCAGAAGAATGAATAAACCTGTTTTGGAAGAAGTACAACCAGAGTGCCCCTTAATAGCAAGGATGGTGAGACTGCATCTTACATACTTTGGACATGTTGTCAGGAGGGATCAGTCCCTGAAGAAGGGCATCATGCTTGGCAAAGTTCAGGGTCAGCAGAAAAGAGAAAGACCCTCAATGAGGTGGACTGACACAGTGGCTGCAACAGTGAGCTCGAGCATAACAACGATTGTAAAGATGGTGCAGGACCGGGCAGTGTTTTGTTCTGTTGTGCATAGGGTCGCTATGAGTTGGAACTGACTTGACGGCACCTAACAACAACACCACCAAATATTCAATGAACATTATAAAATAAATACATAATATAAATTTAAAAGGGTAAGATAAAAATAAAATAAACCTTATTGTTAAAATATTTTTCTAATTGTGGTGCCTTTTACCCATTATTAGCCTATTAATCTAGAGCCACCATATTTAATTCAGCCAGTTTCATATTTAACAATAATATTTATAACTCTTAGCATCAAATCATCTTATTAAAATTTCAGTTTTTAGCTTACTTCCTATCAGGTTTGATTAGACTGCCATTATTTTACCTTGTACAATGACCAACAAAGCATTTAGAATATGAATAGGAAAACTGTCAGCTCTGCTACTTTTGATTATTTCTTGTGCTTTCTTGTTAGTGTTACTTTCAATCTGTGGCTTTTTCAGTAAAGATAAATTTGATGTTGGAGAGGCTGCAGAGAGATTGGAACTCTTATACACTGCTGGTGGGAATGTAAAATGGTACAACCACTTTGGAAATCTATCTGGCATTTCCTTAAAAAGTTAGAAATAGAACTACCATACAACCCAGAAATCCCACTCCTCGGAATATCCCCTAGAGAAATAAGAGCCTTTACACAAACAGATATATGCACACCCATGTTTATTGCAGCTCTGTTTACAATAGCAAAAAGCTGGAAGCAACCAAGGTGTCCGTCAATGGATGAATGGGTAAATAAATTGTGGTATATTCACACAATGAAATATTACGCATCGATAAAGAACAGTGACGAATCTGTGAAACATTTCATAACATGGAGAAACCTGGAAGGCATTATGCTGAGTGAAATTAGTCAGAGGCAAAAGGACACATATTGTATTGTATAAGACCACTATTATAAGATGTTGAGAAATAGTTTAAACTGAGAAGAACACATACTTTTGTGGTTATGAGCTGGGGAGGGAGGGAAGGTGGGAGAGGGTTATTTACTGATTAGATAGTAGATAAGAACTACTTTAGGTGAAGGGAAGGACAATACTCAATACATGGAAGGTCAGCTCAACTGGACTGGACCAAAAGCAAAGAGGTTTCCGGGATAAACTTAATGCTTCGAAGGTCAGCGGAGCAAGGGCAGGGGTTTGGGGACTATGGCTTAAGGGGACTTCTAAGTCAATTGGCAAAATAATTCTAGTATGAAAACATTCTGCATCCCACTTTGAAATGTGGCATCTGGGGTCTTAAATGCTAACAAGCGGCCATCTAAGATGCATCAATTGGTCTCAACCCACCTGGATCAAAGGAGAATGAAGAACACCAAGGTCACACGATAACTATGAGCCCAAGAGACAGAAAGGGCCACAGGAACCAGAGACTTACATCATCCTGAGACCAGAAGAACTAGATGGTGCCCGGCCACAACCGATGATTGCCCTGACAGGGAGCACAACAGAGAACCCCTGAGGGAGCAGGAGATCAGTGGGATGCAGATGCCAAATTCTCATAAAAAGACCAGACTTAATGGTCTGACTGAGACTAGAAGAATCCTGGTGGTCATGGTCCCCAAACCTT
This sequence comes from Elephas maximus indicus, assembly GCF_024166365.1. Lineage (NCBI taxonomy): Eukaryota > Metazoa > Chordata > Mammalia > Proboscidea > Elephantidae > Elephas > Elephas maximus. Next base: position 47,079,518 of record NC_064823.1, read on the forward strand.
CTGTTGGCCCAGGACAGGAACCACTCCTGAAGACAACTCATCAGACATGGAAGGGACTGGACAATGGGTTGGAGAGAGATGCTGACAAAGAGTGAGCTACTTGTATCAGGTGGACACTTGAGACTGTGTTGGCATCTTCTGTCTGGAGGGGAGCTAGGAGGGTAGAGAGGGTTAGAAACTGGCAAAATTGTCACGAAAGGAGAGACTGGAAGGAGGGAGCGGGCTGACTCATTAGGGGAGTAAGTGGGAGTATGTAGTAAGGTGTATATAAGCTTATATGTGACAGACTGACTTGATTTGTAAACTTTCACTTAAAGCACAATAAAAATTATTAAAAAAATAAAAATAAATAAATTTGAGTCTCTGGTCTCGGTGGGTCTCTTATGAGGTTAGTTTTTTCATCGGAACAAGATAACATAATCTGTATAGTTACTTAACTGAACATATGTTGACTATAATATATATTGTTGTTATATTTATCTTCAACTCAGCCCCACTCATGGAGACCTTATGTACAACAGAAGAAAACATTGCCCAGTTCTATGCCATCTTCATGATTGTCGGTATGTTTGACTCCATTGTTGTGCCTGTTGTGTCAATCCATCTCATTCTGGGTTTTCCTCATTTTTCTGACTCCCAACATCAAGTCTCACATTGCAATATTGAAGGATTCCATAGGTTTGAAGTGTTCCATGGGCAAAAAGTTCAATGACACAGTAAGTGTCCAAAGAAAATGGAAGGAATACACAAAGTCACTGTACCAAAAAAAATTGTTCAATGTCCAACCATTTCAGAAGGTAGCATATGATTAAGAACCGCTGGTACTAAAGGAAGAAGTTCAAGCTCAACTGAAGGTGTTGGCAAAAAACAAGACTCCAGGAATTGATAGAACATCAGTTGCGATACTTCAACGAGCAATGGAAGTGCCTACTCATTTATGTCAATAAATTTGGAAGACAGTTACTTGGCCAAGCAACTGGAAGAGATCCATATTCTTGCCCATTACAAAGAAAAATGATGCAAGAGAATGCAGAAATTATCAAACAATATCATTAATATCACATGCTAGCAAAATTTTGCTGGAGATAAAAAAGGCTGCAGCTATACATTGACAGGGAACTGCGAGAAGTTCAAGTTGATTCAGAAGAGGACATGGAACAGGGATATCACTGCAGATACCAGACAGATTTTGGCCAAAAGCAGAGAATACCAAAAAGGTGTTTACCTGTGTTTTGTTGACTATTGCAAAGACATTCAATTGTGTGGATCATAACAAATTATGGGCAACATTGAGAAGAATGGGAATTCCAGAACACTTAATTTTGCTTATGCAGAACCTGTACATAAATCAAGAGGCAGTCAATAAAACAGAGCAAAGGGATACTGAGTGGCTTAAAATCAGAAAAGGTGTGTGTCAGGGCTATATCCTTTCACCTTACTTATTCAATCTGTACGCTGAGCAAATAATCCTAGATGCTGGACTATATGAAGAAGAACTTAGCTTTGGGACTGAAGGAAGACCCGTTAACAACCTGCAATATGCAGATGACACAACCTTACTTGCTAAAAGTAAAGAGGACTTGAGGAACCTATTGATGAAGGTATAAGACTACAGTCTTCAGTACAGATTGCACCTAAATGTGAAGAAAATGAAAATCCTCACAACTAGGTCCATAAGTAACATCATGACAAATAGTGAAGAAATTGAAGTTATCAAGGATCTCATTCTACTTGAATCAACAATCATCACCCATGGAAGCAGCAGTCAAGATATCCAATGGCGTATCGCATTGGACAAATCTGAAGCAAAGACTTCTTTAAAATCTTAGAAAGCACATGTGACACTTCAACGACTAAGGTGAATCTGACCTAAACCATGGTATTTTCAATCGCCTCATATGCATGTGAAAGCTGGACAATGAAAAAGGAAGAATGAAGAAGAATTCTTCAAACTGTGGTGTTGGTGAAGAATATTGAATATACCATGGCCTGCCAGAAGAACAAACAAATCAGTCTTGGAAGAAGTAGAGCTGAAGAACTCCTTAGAAGTGAGAATGGCAAGATTTTGTCTTGCTTAATTTGGACATATCATCAGGAGGGATCAATTGCTCAAGAAGGACATCATGCTTGGTAAAGTATAACATCAGCAAAAAAAGGGAGACCATCAGTAAGATGGACTGACACAGTGACTGCAACAATAAGCTCAAATATAGCAACAGTTGTGAGTATGGCACAGAATGGGTCAATATTTTGTTCTATTATACGTAAGATTGTTATGAGTTGGCACCTAATAACAACTGCTTCACCAAATGTGATGTCCTTCTCTAGACATTGGTCTCTCCTTATGATACACCCAAAGTAACAAGCCGAAGTTTCATCGTTCTCACTTTTAAGTAGCATTATGGCTGTATTTCTTCTAAAATTGATTTGTTCATTCTTGTGGTCCAAAAAACCAAGCCAAATCTGTTGCTGTCGAGTCAATTCTGACTCATAGCTGCCTTATAGGACAGAGTAGAACTACCCCATAGGGTTTCCAAGGAACAGCTGATGGATTTGAATTGCCAACATTTTGGTTAGCAGCCGACCTCTTAACCACTGTGCCACCAGGGCTCCATTCTTCTGGTAGTCTGTGGTATATTCAATATTCTTCACTAACACTACAATTTAAATCTATTAATTCTTCTTCTGTCTTTCTTTTTAATTGTCTGGCTTTGCATGTGAGGTGATTAAAATGACCAGGAATTGGTCTGGTACACCTTAGTCATCAAAGTGACATCTTTGCTTTTTAAAACTTTAAGGTGGTCCCTTGTAGCAGATTTGCCCAATGCAACACACCGTTTGAATCCTTGACTGCTGTTTGCATGGATGCTGATTGTTGATCCAAGTAGAATGAAATCATTGACAACTTCAATTTTTCCCTCACTGTAATATGTAGCAATACATTAAACAACACGTGCTTGCGTGGAAGCAACCATATCAATTCCCCTGAATTGAGCAGATCCCTCCCTTCCCTCAGAACCTCATGTTTTATAGACAACTTGTGACTTTAGCTTATGTAGAATAATTACTGGCATGCTCATCAATGTTTGTATTAAATATTAGCAAAGTTTAATTATATTTATAGGTAAAATAATACAGACTACTGCTTTAAGCATGATACCAGACTCCATGATTCCAAAAGACTTTTACTGCAAATCAGTTCAGATGCCAAATGAGCATGCTTTTAAATGCATGGTTGGGCTCACAGAAAAATAAAAGAAACCTTCAAGAATTCCTCCTAAGTAAGTTTAAATAGGAGTCCTGGTGGCACAGTGGTTAAAGCACTCAGCTGCTAACCAAAAGGTTGGAGGTTCAAACTCGCCAGCCGCTATGCAGGAGAAAGATGTGGCAGTCTGCTTCCATAAAGATTTATAGAGTTGGAAACTCTATGGGACAGTTGTACTCTGTCTATAGGGTTGCTATGGTTTTGGTTTTAAGTTTAAATATAGAAAAATATCTTTACAAACATGGATAATAAAAAAGATATTTTTCAGTAATTACTGAGTTTATTAAAGTTTTGGTGAGCAAAAATACCATTAACATGTCAACAAATACGTGCATGCATTTTATAAAAAGCTATGATAATATCAAACACATGAGATTAAGATTAAATAGAAAGCAAAAGAGAACTAAAATATTAGACAACAACATAAAATAATTTTGAATGAAAGCAATCAAAGTATTACAGTATTCTAAGACCTTTATATTATTTGAGGGGAGGGCTAACGAAGGGATTTTCTTAAAAATTAAGAATGTAAGGCAAATTTTCAAGGATAACAACTAAAAGAATAAAAATAAAATACATTACTATCCTACAAAGAGAGGAAATGGTATAATGGGATTAAAAAATATAATCAATCCAAAAGAAGGAAGAAATGAGAAAAAAAGTAGCATAAAATATAGGACAGATACAAAACACAAAATAAGAAAATAGAAAAATATAAATTTCTTAAGAATCACAATAAATGTAAATGAACTAAACCATTAAACTCACCAATTAAAATAGTGATTTTCCAGAATATATAAAATAACAACATCAAGCAAAATATGTTTTCCAAAGACTTGCTTAAAACATAAAGACAAACAGGTATTGTAATGTAAAAAAAAAAAATGTAAAGGATGGCAAAAAGATAAGCCAGACAAATACTAACCAAAAAAAAGGCTGTTATAATAATTTTGGACTTTAAAGTTAAAAGCATTATTAAGAATAACAGAGACCACTAAACAATAATAAAAATTCAATTCACTGGGAAGATATAACAATTTTAAACTCGTATACACATAATGAAATAGTCTTAAATAGGAAAAGTAAAACTTGATAGAGCTATGAGGAAAAATTAACAAAGTCACTATGATAATGGGGATTTAAACTCCTCCCACATTATGGCAGACCATTTAATCTGAATAAGACAATCAAAAAGAAGTTTTAGTGAACTGATATAGAACTCTGTACCCAACAGTTATAGAATATGTATTATTTTCTGAGCACCATGAGAAATTAACATATTCTATGGGCAAAATATAATGTATTTAATATAGGTGTTAAGAGATAGCTCAAACATTTGGAAACTAAAAACTTAGTTGTAAATAACATGAGTCAAGGAAAAATCTTAATAGAAATTTGAAAACAGTTAGACCTGGATAATAATGAAAATACTTGTGTTAGTTTGTTAGTTTGAGTCCTTTGAGAAGCAGATGCCAATACAGAATCAGACGTACAAGAGATATATGGGAAATGCTATTGAGGGGTAAAGCATGAGGGAGCAGTAGCAGTTCAGGGGAACCTTCAGACTATCATGTTGATACCTGTGAAATACGGAAAAAAGGAAGGAGGGTTGGAAAGAATGAACTTCAGACAGGTGTAGAGCTCTGAGGGCTCAGCCAGGCTGATGGGAATCCCCAAACCAATGCTCTCTATCTATTAGAGGAGTCCTACATTGGGTAAAAAAGGCTCTGCTCTAGTGCCCTTGCTGTGCTCAGTCACTGTCTGGGTGCAGCCTTGGAGAGTGTGGCTTCAGTGAACGCCCACCACAGTGAATTTGAAGGTGCAGCAGCTTGAGGTTGTCAGTCAACTATGTCCCTGCAGCACATTCTTTTGAAGGGAGATCTGAGCTGCACATGGTCTCCACAGCACTTACAAAAGAGTCACACCATAACTTGTGGAATAGAGCTAAATGATGTTTTGAGGGAGCTGCATTGCAATAAGTGCTTATATTAGAATAAAAACTTGAAATTAATGAGCTAGGTTCATTGTTAGAAGTAAGAAAAAATCAATAGAATAAACCCCAGAAAACAGAAGCAAGGAAATAATAAAGACACAAAACAAACAATAATTTATGGAAAAATTAATAAGATACATAAGCCATTGGCAAGATGGATTAAGAAAAAAAGGCATATATTAAGAATAAAAGGGGGACATGATTGTAGTTACAAAAAAGATTTAAAATGATAAAAACATAAGATGAACAATGTTGATAATAAATATAAAGGCTTAAATGAAACAGATAAATTACTAGAAAAACATAATGTAACAAAAGTGATTCAGGAAGAACAAGAATATCACATAATGCTAACTCTTGCAAAAATTAAATCAAAATTTTAAAATCTTCTCAGCAAAAACCAAAAACAAGTCCACTTGCTTTTATACATGAGTTTTACCATTCTTTTAGGGAAATGCTCATTCCAAATTCTTCCAGAATGGGGATAAAAGGTAAGTACTCCCTTTATGAGGCTAGTATAAGCATTGGTATCCAAACCAGGCAAGGAATAGTATAAGAAAGGAAAAGAGAGAGAATTGCATCCACGATTATGGATGTGAAAATCCCAGCATTACTGCACACCCAAATGTATGAATACCACAAGCATAAGTAAAACACCAACTCAGAAGTTACGCCCAGCTTGATATAACTTCTAAAAGTTCAAAAGTAAACAATATAGTGCTTAGAAATGCAAGCACTCATTCATGAAAAAAATTAGAATAGTGGATACCTCTGTGTGGAAGAAAAAACCCAACCCACTGCTGTTGAATTGATTCTGACTCATAGCATCCCTACAGGAGAATGCAACCTCTGAGGACATAGCAAAGATTCAGTATTATTAGTAATGCTCTCCACCTTAGCTGGACGGTGACTATGTGAATTAATTTTTTTGTAGCATCAAATACTTTTAGAGTTGGAAAGGACCTTTGAAATAGTCAAGCCCGGTTTACTCACGAACACACCAGGCTTGGAATTTCTAAATGCTTACATATAGTTGTACAAAATCACCTGACTCTCTTGCTAAGGAAACCCTGGTGGTGTAGTGGTCAAGTGCTACGGCTGCTAACCAAAGGGTCGGCAGTTCGAATCCGCCAGGTGCTCCTTGGAAACTCTACGGGGCAGTTCTATTCCGTCCTATAGGGTCGCTATGAGTCAGAATTGACTCGACGGGACTGGGGTTGGATTTCTCCTGCTAATAACCTGTTTATCACAAAGCACTAATAAAAGCTGAATGATTCTTCTGTTTGGAATTTTTCTGTCCAGTTAAGCTGTCAGGCATGAAATCTTTATGATGAACACTAAATAAAAAAACTATTACCTATTATTTGCTTTTTAATATTTACTTCATTTATTTTTAATATGGCATCAGAAATTATTTTAAATAATGAAATAAGAATAGCTATTGTCTTATCTATCTAGTGCTGCTATAACAGAAATACCACAAGTAGATGGCTTTAATGAAGAGAAATTTATTCTCTCACAGTCTAGTAGGCTGGAAGTCCACATTCTGGGTGTCAGCTCCAGGGGAAAGCTTTCTCCCTCTGCTGGCTCTGGAGGAAGGCCCTTGTCATCAATCCTTCTTTGGAGTAGGAGTTTCTCAGTTCAGGGACCCCAGGTCCAAAGGACACGCCTTCCTGGCTCTACTTTCTTGGCCGTCTGAGGCCCACATGTCTCTCTGCTCACTTCTCTCTTTTATATCTCAAAAAAGGTTGGTTTAAGACAATCTTGTAGATTGAGTCCTGCCTCATTAACATGACTGCTGCTAATCCCATCTCATCAACATCCTAGAGATAGGATTTACAACACATATGAAAATCACATCAGATGACAAAATAGTGGACAATCACACAATACTAGGAATTGTGGTCTAGCCAAATTGACACACATATTTTTGGGGACACAATTCAATCCATGACAGCTATCATTGATTAGATGCCCTCCATGTGCTTATCACTATGATAAGTTCTTTACAAATACTATATATGTATTACATAACTTTACATACATCAAGTTAGATAAATTGATGTATGCTGTTGTTGTTTTTAGGTGCCATCAAGTCGTCTCTGGCTCATAGTGACCCTATGCACAACAGAACTAAACACTACCTGGTCCTATGTTATCCTCACAATTGTTGTTATGCGTGAGCCCGTGGTTGCAGCCACTGTGCCAATCCATCTCATTGAGGGTCTTCCTCTTTCTCACTGAACCTCTACTTTACCAAGCAAGATGTCCTTCTCCAGGGACTGATCCCTCCTGATAATATGTCCACAGTATGTGAGACATAGTCTCACCATCCTTGCTTCTAAGGAGCATCCTGGTTGTACTTTTTCCAAGACAGAACTGTTCATTCTTTCAGCAGTCCGTGGTATATTCAATATTCTTTGCCAACGCCACAATTCAAAGGCATTAATTCTTCTTCAGTCTTCTTTATTTGTTGTCCAGCTTTCACATACATATGAGGTGATTGAAAACACCATGGCTTGGGCCAGGCACACCTTAGTCTTTGGTGACATCTTTGTTTTTTCAACACTTTAAAGAGATCTTTTACAACAGATTTACCCAATGCAATGCATTTTTTGATTTCTTGACTGCTGCTTCCATGGGTGTTGATTGTAGATCCAAGTAAAATGAAATCCTTGCCAACTTCAATCTTTTCTCCTATTTTCATGCTGCCACTTATTGGTCCAGTTGTGAGGATTTTTATTTTCTTTACGTTGAGGTGAAATCCGTACTGAAGGCAGTAGTAGTCTTTGACCTTTATCAGTAAGTGCTTCAAGTCCTCCTCACTTTCAGCAAGCAAGGTTGTGTCATCTGCATGACACAGGTTATTAATGAGTCTTTCTCCAATCCCGATGCCCCATTCTTCTTCGTATAGTCCAGCTTCTTGGATTATTTGCTCAGCATACAGATTGAATGGGTGTGGTGAAAGGATACAACCCTGACATACATCTTTCCTAACATTAAACCATGCAGTATCCCCTTGTTCTGTTCGAATGGCTGCCTCTTGATCCATGTAGATTCCTCATGAACACAATTAAGTGTTCCAAAATCCCCATTCTAATTGATGTATAGTTTTATTGAAAGTTTAGAGTCAACGTTTATTCTCAGGGAACATTTCTCTAATTATATTATGATTAGGTGTAATATAGTAATTTAATTTGCAGGAGTGCTTGGGGGAGGGCTTCAGGAAAGTTTTCCCAAAGGAATACGATGAGACGAAGTCAGCTAGGTGAGAAAGGAAATTGAAGATGGTGGGGGAGCAGATGAGGGAGGAGTGAAATGGGGAGAGAAAAGGAGAAGGAGGAAGAAGAAAGTAAAGAGAAGAGAAAAGAAGAAACAAAAGTGAAAATGGTCTTTTAATGGAATTGAAAAAAACTTACAAAGCTGCAGAGGTAGATAAGGTAATATTGAGGTATCTATATGAATTTTGTCCTAAGGACTCTGCGAAGCCATTGACAAGATATAAAGAGGCAAGTGATGTGATGACATGATGAGTTTTCCATTTTAGGAAAGTGTTCTGAAAGTACAGAAAAAGAATAGTTTGGAGGGAAATAAGCCTTAAAACAGAAAGACCTGGTTGGTAGGTGGGGTATGTGGGTATACAATCTTGATCAAAGAGGTTGATGACCTGTCCTAGGCTAGTTACTATGGAAAGGTTAAGAATTAAACAACTGGGAAAGGTAGAAAGGCATGTAGAAGCAGCAGGCCTTAGTAATTAACTCAGTGTAGTATGGAGTAAGGAAAATTGAGTCATAAACTATGCTGCTGATAATTTGACCGAGGTAACTGGATTGATGGTAGTGCCATTCATTGCAACTAAGAACACAGGAGGAGGATCAGGGTGGAAGAATGGTTGAAGAGTTGATTTTGACAATGGTGAATTTAAGGTGTATATGGACTATTTACACAGTCACACTTGAGCCTTCATCCACATTTAAGAGACTTTCAGAGCTACTTCCATCATGCCTCATATCCCCAATTACTCTAGGCACTGCCAATAGTGCACACTTCTTATGCACCTATCCATTTTCATGAAGCTGTTATTCCCATTCTGTTTTGCACATCACTTGATCTGACCCAACCTACCACGATCTCCTCTCCAAAATCATTGCATTTTACTATGGTCATCGACATTTATACCACTGCCACTTCATCCTACTGTCTTAATTTTCTGATTTTTTTCATACAGAAAGAAAGAATACTTTAAATATTGTGCCTCCAATTCTTTACTTTCCTCTTATTTTTTATTCTTCCAAGATGGCCTGCAATCTGAAAACACCAATGAAACATCTTATATACAGCTCACCAATTACTTTCAAGTTGCCAGATCCAATACATATCTCTATGTCTTCCTCATAGTTATTAATAGTTTTCAATACACTTGATTATTCTCTCCTTCTCTCATGGTTTTTATTCCATCTTCGATATGCTTCCTGCTCTACTATCTGCTTCTATTCCTTATCTGATGACTGATCTCTAATTATTGTATTCCTTCAGGGACCCATCTTTGACCTCCTTCTCTTCTTTGTCAACATTCTATGTCAACCAAAAGTTGACTGAAAAGTGGGTCCCTGGATATACATGTGTGTATACAGAAGTGTATGCATATGTGTATGTATATGCATATATGTGACTGTATGCACATATATTCATAGATGTAATAAAGCACATAGAGGGCACAGATACAGATATTTCTTAGACATAACCAAGCACCTCACTGGGTTTGAAGGAGCAGGACCATAGTCTTGTGGGACGTGTAGGTCATTTGGCATAATATAGTTCATAAAGTTATGTTCTACTTCCCAGTTTGGTGAGTTATGTCTGGGGCCTTAAAGCTGCAAATGGCTATCTAAGGTACAACTATTGGTCTCTACTCGTCTGGAGCAAAAGAGAAAGAAGTAAAGCAAAGATTCAAAGAAGAAACTAGTCTACAGAGCTAATAGTCTACACAAACCATGGTGTCATCTACCCTGAGAGTGGAACTCTATGGTGCCTTGCTACCACTACTGACCATTCTGATCAGGACCGCAATAGATGAACCCTGACAGAATGGGATAAAATGTGGAAGAGAACCTCAAATTCCTAAAAAAAAAAAAAAAAAAAAAACAGTCTTACTGGACAGGTTGAGACTGGAAGATTCCCTGAGACTATTGCCCTGAGATACTCTTTAAACCTTGAACTGAAACTAGCCCCTGAAGTCTCCTTTTAGCTAAATAACAAACAAAATAAAGAATATCACCCATGAGTACTGTGCTCCTTTAAAAAAATCATCTACGTAAGACTAAATGGTCAACAATTACTTTAAAAAAAGATGAGAATATAAGGAGGCAGGGAAACTAGATTAATAGAAATGGCACATCCAAAATGGAAATATTGAGAATGTTCACACATTGTGAAGAATGTAGCCAATGTCACTGAAAAATTTGGTAGAAATTGTTGAATGGGAAAATAAACAATTTTGTAAGTTTTCACTGAAAATACAATAAAACATTACCAAAAAAATAAGTTTTGCTTGGTTTGAAACAGTAGGGAGTAACGAATCTGCAGTGAACTGGACTTCACTTACCTGGTTTACTGTCATTCGAGTAAAATAATAAGAATAATATAGAAATCAAACAAAACACCTGTCAGCTCATGGAAAGCTAGTTTGTAATCTCTTCAGCCCAGATGAATTATTCTATTTGTACTGAGCTCTGGAGACTGCCTGGAAACCCTGGTGGTGTAGTGGTTAAGTGCTATGGCTGCTAACCAAGAGGTTGGCAGTTCGAATCCACCAGGCACTCCTTGGAAACTCTATGGGGCAGTTCTACTCTATCCTATAGGGTTGCTATGAGTCAGAATCGACTCGACAGCAGTGGGTCTGGTTTTTGTTTTTTGTCTTGGCTGGACACCGACATTTGGGCAGATCCATTGTTTCACAAGGGCCTCACACTAAATATGACAACAATGATGTTCACCAATTTGTTCCAATCTTTCCTATATCAGATACGAAGCACTAAAATCCACTTGGTTACAGAAGTCAGAAGCTAAGGAGTAAGGCTTGAGTTTTTTATTTTTCTCAAAACTCCACAGCCATTTCTTTAGCAACTTCAACCCGTTCTACCTATAAAATGGACCCAAAATTCCATTCATCCACTTTGCTTCATTTCTACAGTACTTTCACACCTGGATTGCTGCAGTAGCCTCCTAAATGATCCTCTGCTTCTACTCCTGTCCCTTCCTCTCCACGTTTGTCTCCTCACAGCAATCAGAAGGACCTTGAAAATAATGCAAATTATATCAATCCCCTGACTTCAAAGTATTCAATAATTTTCTACTGTATTTACAATGAAATCCAAGTGAATTTCCAAGACTTGTATCGCCTTACCTAATTTCCACCTACACATTCTCTGCCAACCCATCTATTTTTCTACCACTTTTTTTTTATTATACTGGCATTTTGGTATTTGCAATAGTCTGTCTATTTTCTGTCTTGGAGTCTCTATGTTTGTGATTCTCTTTGCCTGGGCCACTTTTCTGCTCACTTTTTGCCTGGTTGGCTATTTCTCGCCATTTCAGTCTTGGCTCAAATGTCCCCATCTTTAGATAGGACTTTCCTGACTCAGCGGCATCGCTAGGGTTGGTGTCAACCAGCGTGGTAACTCATGCTGTCACCCTCCACCCATGAACCTCCTCCAGAACCAGACCATACAGAATCATTAGTAATGTTTTTTTGCACCAATGTTATTCATAAATCTAGTTCCCGTATATCACTCCTTCTTTTCCTTTAGTTACTACTTCATTCTCAAAAAAGTTACTGATATTGCTTCACAAATACTAATTACAATACTGTAGCTAAAACACCAGAAAATTTGACAAAATCAGTGACTGCAAAAACTCCAGCAGCAACAAAAACAACAGTGTGTGCTTGCAGCGAGTGCAGACGAGACCTAAGCAGCATTGTCATTGGGTAATGATGACAGCTCTGACCTGAGCACATTAGAAGGTTCAAAAGTGAATTAGCCTAGAGTTTTAGACTTCTAGGTATATTGATACATGTAAGCTAGGCTTATGAAAAATATTTCTGTTGTTATAACTAATTACAGAGTGTCACCCACTCTGATAGTGCCACCTGGAGTGGTCTGTGCCCCCCTCCCTCCCCGTTCCCATTGTGATACCACTGCCCTGACTAGTCTATTTAAAGCTGGTTACCCTGTCATTACCCTTCTTCATGATTTTTCTTCATAGCATTTGTCACAATATTAATTATAAGGATATAAGTTCCTTGTAAGCAGTGAGATGATAGCTGACAGATATTTTGCTTATATGTATAATGTTTAGAAATAGTGAACATTTCTAGTTGCTCACTATTTTATTCCAAGTATCTAGAACCTAGCTCACAGTAGTTGCTCAACAAGTATATATTGAATGAATAAAATGTCCAGGTTGTGTTTGGATATCCAGATCAGAAACTCTGGAAGGGTATATTTCCTGGATTTTGGAACATGGATGATTACTTTTTAGATATACTGATATTTTTGTTCTAGGTTTAATTTTCCTATTTCTTCTGCAAATTCAAACAAGTAATTGGCCCTATACACATTGCATTAGAGGTGACTTGGAAAGGCAGAAAATAAAAGATCTCTACCTAATTTCTTTTCTCTTGCTTTTATTTCCAGAAGTCTAAGAACCTGGGAAAAAAGATATTTTTGGACAAAAATAAATGCCTTACCTACAAATAGGAAAGTGAAAGGATTTTACTCCTAATAAAATCTTATTAGAATATTTTTGTCTGGAATGGGGGGAAAGAGAGAGAGAGGAGACCCTGGGGGAAATGCGTGTCCTGTAAATAACAAGGCAAAAGATTATGTGCATCCCAACTACAGTACAGAAAAAAAAAGAAGCAGCAGGAAAATCTGTGGACCCTCAACTTATCATGTGAGCTAGGTTGGGGAGATCTCAGCAGACATTTTGAGGTCCAGTGGTATGGAATATGCTACTTACTTTCTCAGCCCAACCCCAATGCCTTAGCACTGCCTAAGGTCACAGAACTGCAGCATTTATCGAGGGAACTCCTAGAAGCACTAAAGCTGTCTCCTATCAGTTTACACACAGAATGACATCTTTGAGAGAAATTAAAATGAGTTTAATTCTTAAATGTAAGAGTCTGTGTATTGAGTTCTATTCCCACAAAGGGGTGATTAACATATAATAAGAACCTGAAGCCATGAGAGACAATGAGTGTGTGAAATGAGAAGCAAGGCAGAAGTCTGAGGGACACCAGCATTTAAAAAGGCAGAGGAAGCAGAGTCTGCATCTGAGGATGGAAGAGCATTCATGGAGCAAAGGGAAAAAAATGAAGAGTGAAAAGCTATAAAAACCAAACAGAGGTGGAGCATTTCAAGAATTAGGGTGAGGTCAGCAGGGTCAAATATTGCTGAGAAATTAATGAAAATAAATGTTGAGAAATGTACACAGAATTTAGTGACAATGAGGTCACTGGTTTCTTTGGAATTGTTGGAAATAAACAAATAGCAGCATGGAAACAAGTGAGAACTAAATGAGGAAGAGGGGACAGCCAGGATGCACAATAGTTTCAAGATGTTTGGTTCTAAACAGGTAATAGAGAAGATAGTAATTGGAAGCAGATGTGGGAAGGCGGGAAGGTTTCCTTTAAAATGAGTGGGAGCAGAACATGTTTAAATATCAATAGGAAGCAGACACAGGGACAGGCTGGGAGTAATTGATGGATTGAAATCACAGAGACTATGGGAAGGAACAGAATCTGGGAAAGATGTGAAGAGACTAACTGAAAGGGAAGCTAAGAGAATTCTTTTCTGATAGTTTTTTTTTTTTGTGTGTGAAGAAGGAAGTGAGACATTCTGTTGTAAGTTAGGAGGAGGAAAGTTGAAGGCTTGAGGAACAGTGAGTGGCTCTAACTAGTGGGTCTTACTCTTATCTGCACATTGGAGACACCTGGGGAGGTTTCAAAAATCCCAATGCTCAACATGAATAGACATTTCTCCAAAGAAGAAATGATCAATAAGCACATGAAAAGATGCTTAACATCATTAAATGTAAATCAAAACCACAATGAGATACACTTCACACCTACTAGGATGTCTATCGGAGCCCTGGTGTCTCAGTGGTTAAGACCTCATCTGCTAACCAAAAGGTCGGCAGTTAGAATCCACCAACCGCTACTTGATCTATTATCAAAATATTGAAAACAACAAGTGTTAGTGGGGATGTGGAGAAATTGGAACCCTTACCCACTGCCGATGAGAATGTAAAATGGTGCAGCCACTGTGGAAAAGAGTTTGGTGGTTTCTCAAAACATAGAACTACCATATGACACAGTGATTCCATTCCTCAGTATATACACAAAAGAATTTAACAGATACTTGAATGCCAATGTTCATTGCAGCATTATTCACAATATCTAAAAGGTGGAGACAACACACAAGTCCATCAATAGATGAATATGCATAAACAAAATGTGGTTTAAAAAGCCATAAATAGTAATGAAATTCTAATACATACGACAACCTAGATGAACCTTGAAAACATTATGCTAAGTGAAATAAGCCAGACAAAAAAGGACAAATATTTTGTAATTCCAATTATATGAAATATCTAGAATAAGCTAATTCATAGAGACAGAAAGTAAATTAGAGGTTACCAGGGGCTGGGGGAGAGGAAGAAGGAAGATTGTTGCTTAATGGGTACAGAGTTTCTGTTTGAGGTGAGGAAAAAGTTTTAGAAATAGATTGTGGTGATGGTTGTACAACATCAGGAATGTAATTAATGCCACTGAATTGTACATTGAAAAATTGCTTAAATGGCAAATTTTATATCTATTTTAGTACAATAAAGCAAAAATTAAAGAAAAACCCTAATGCTTAGGTTGTACCTCCAGAAAGTTAAATCAAATCTCTGAGGGTGGGACCTGAAGAGTAGTTTTTAAATCTCCTCAGTGAATATTGTGTACTACCAAGGTTGAGAACATTGCTCGGCGCCTGCCTGCCTGGAGGGATGATCTGGAGACCTTTTAAAATTACTGATGCCTAGATGCCATAAGGAAACCATGGTGGCGTAGTGGTTAAGTGCTATGGCTGCTAACCAAAGGGTTAGCAGTTCAAATCGACCAGGTGCTCCTTGGAAACTCTATGGGGCAGTTTTCCTCTGTCTTACAGGGTCGCTATGAGTCGGAATCGACTCGACGGCACTGGGTTTGGTTTTTTTTTTTGGTTAGATGCCACAACCAGAGGATCTGCCTTCATTGGTCTGGGTTGAAAATCAGGCATAAAGATTTTTAAAAAGCTCTAGGATTTCAATATGTAGCCAGAATAGAGAACCCCTATCGAAATGGCGAACAGGTCACAGTGAGAGCTCAGCAGAGTTTGGAAACTTTACGTTTGTAATAACAGCAGATTGCACAATTGTCTCATGCACTGTGGCATTCAGCATCCTGGTACAGAATTGGAGAAGACGGAGAGTTAGATTCATCTGAGCCTGAGGATCAGTTAACTGCCACTCTCTCAGAAGGAAAATGGAGAAAGAGACTTGTAAATATTAAAAATAGAGGGGTTTAAAGGGTGGGTTATAAAGGTTAAGCAGAATAGGAAAGGAAGTAAAGATATTAGAGGGTTAATAGGAAGCAGTGAAGTGACCTTTGACAACTTCCAATGCTGCAAGTGCTCAGTCATCTATGCCAAGAAATTTGGAAGACAGCTACCTGGCCAACCGACTGGAAGAGATCCATATTTATACCTATTCCTAAGAAAGGTGATCCAACCGAATGCAGAAATTATCAAACCAATATCGTTAATACATATGCAAGTAAAACATTGCTGAAGATCACTGAAAAATGGTTTCAGAAGTACACTGACAGAGAACTGCCAGAAATTCAAGCCGGATTCAGAGAAGGACATGGAAGAATCATTGCTGATGTCTGATGGATCTTGGCTGAAAGCAGAAAATACCAGAAAGATGTTTGTTTACCTATGTTTTGCTGACTATGCACAGGCATTTGACTGGTGGATCATAAAAAAATATGGATTAAATTGCAAAGAATGGAAATTCTAGAACACTTAATTGTGCTCAAGCAGAAACTGTACATAGACCAAGAGGCAGCCGTTCAAACAGAACAAGAGCATATTGGGTGTTTTAAAATCAAAAAGGTGTTTGTCAGGTTGTATCCTTCTCCCTATTTACTTATTCAGTCTATATGCTGATGAAATAATCTGAGAAGCTGGACTATATGAAAAAGAATGTGACATCAGAATTGGAGGAAGATCATTAACAACCCACAATATGCAGATGACACAACATAGTGTGCTGAAA
Organism: Elephas maximus indicus; assembly: GCF_024166365.1. Lineage (NCBI taxonomy): Eukaryota > Metazoa > Chordata > Mammalia > Proboscidea > Elephantidae > Elephas > Elephas maximus. The sequence continues at coordinate 47,096,140 of NC_064823.1, forward strand.
GCAAAGAGGACTTAAAGCACTTGCTGATCGAAATCAAAGACTACAGCCTTCAGTGTAGATTACACCTCAATATAAAGAAAACAAAGATTTTCACAACTGGACCAATAAGCAACATCATAATAAATGAAGAAAAGATTGAAATTGTCAAGGATTTCATTTTACTTGGATCCACTATCAATATTTATGGAAGCAACAGTCGAGAAATCAGACCACTCATTGCATTGGGCAAATCTACTTCACAAAAAAAAAAAAAAAAAAGACTCCTTTGAAGTGTGAAAAAGCAAAGATGTCACTTTGAGGGTTAAAGTGCACCTGATCCAAGCCATGATACATGATATTTAAAATCACTTCATATGTGTGTGAAAGCTGGACAATGAATAAAGAAGAAAAGCTGCAGAATTATGAATTATGTTGAATTATGGTATTGGTGAAAAATATTGAATATACCATGAACTGCCAGAAGAACTAACGAATCTGCCTTGGACGAAGTACAGCCAAAATATTCCTTAGAAGTGATGATGGTGAGGCTTCATCTAACGTACTTTGGACATGTTATCAGGAGGGACCAGTCCCTGGAGAAGGACATCACGCTTGGAAAAGCAGAGGGTCAGTGAAAAAGAGGAAGACCCTCAAAGAGATGAAGTGACACAGTGGCTGCAACAATGGACTGAAACACAGCAAAGTTTGTGAGGATAGCACAGGACCGGGCAGTGTTTCCTTCTGTTGTACATAGGGTCACTGTGAGTCAGAACCAACTTGTCAGTACCTAACAACAAGAACAATAGCAAAGTGATCCTGAGGCAGGAGATTCCCGGGAGGTCAACAAACGAATGTGGAGTAAGCAACTGCGTGAAAGAAGAACTGGTGATGTTTGCTGAGGATAATCTAAGAATGACATAATTTAAACATTTTTTCCTTTAATGTTTATTGACATTACTGATGAATTCTAATGTTAATGTCTGTGGTTACGTAAGAATGATTGAACAGGAGAATGTTAGAGATCATCTTCACATAAAATGCTGTGTCATTTTTAGAACAATATAGATTATCCACGGAGTCTTGCATTTCTGGGTATACTATGTAAACGTTAACTCATATTTGGCCTTGGCAGTTAGAAATGGTAATTAACTCTGATTCCGATGCTGTTTTAAGAAGTTGGCCCCGTTTATTTAAACTATCACTGAAATCTCCAAGGCTTTAGATATCCCTGGAGAGGTCTCCGTGTAGCCTTCCACAAGGACAATGATAAAGAATTTTATTGGACCAGAGATCCTTACTGTTCACCCGAAAACTGACCTTCCTTTTGGGCATGGCTCACCCTGATGAGTTGCCTCACCACGCTTGGCTCTCGAGGATACTTTGTTGTCTCGTTTACATTTTAGCTCTAATAATGACACTATTTTTCAAAAAATTTTTCAAAAAAGACATCATTTTCAACTAATAAATGAAAAGAAAAAAACTGCAGAAAATAAAAAGGCCAAAATTATCGATGTTTCTAAAGCCCAAGTTTCTGATTCTACAATAATTTAACTTTAACACTTAGAAGGCATTTGTTGGGTTTGGATCCCTCCCCACTCATTACAGAACTTACATGGTGTGTTTAACTTCATTTCCTGCCATATGGAGAAGTTTCTAGGGAATTTTACACCCTTTTGAAGTAAGTAAGTATTAAAGCGTTTGATGTAATTCCACCATTCTGAGGCTCTCTCATTATGTTTGGGTTTACAGAGTTGATGGCAGGGCTATATTGAGAGTTACATTTCAGGGTAGACCCTTCTATTGCCCAGATACCAGGAAGTATCTTAATCTATTATAAATCTACCTAACTTACCTATTATATAATACCTTAAACTTACGTATATTAGTGGGGCTAATACTTATGAAAAAAATAATAATAAATTTTTTATTTTTATTTTTTTTGAAGCATGGCTATACATCAGACACAGCTCTAGGCACTTTTCATGTACTATGTAATTTCATAATAACTATTTTACAGATAAGGACACTGAGGTAATTAAATTTCCCAAAAGCATACAGATAGTACATGGTTAAATTGATTTTTGATTTGACAATTGTTAAGTATCTTCCTGATAAAAAGGCTAGCCCACCTCAGCTGCTGGCTCCTCTCTAAACCCAACATAGGAGATACCATGGTGTCAAGAGAAAATTTGGATCACTGAATTAACAGAAAAAACCATTAAGAAACCCCTGAAGAGATGTAATGTGGTTTTATCCTAGTGTGGGGTTAAGTAAGCAGTCTAAAATGGCGGAAGATCAGGCAGGTACAATGGATTGGGACTAACTGGGTGAAAGCTTTCTAGATAGGTCTTTTTTCTATCCCACATATTTCTCTGAAGAAATTTCTCTGCCCATCACCACTGCAAGGCAGATAAAAAGCATCATCAACTGAATGTCAGCCGGAAGAGAAGCATTATATTAGGGTAACACTGGAGTTTAGCTAAGGTTGGGAGCAAATCGCAAAACTTCAGGTAGATAGAGTAGCCCCTGGATATCCTCTTCTCCCAAGAACCCCCACCACACTCATTAGGTCAGGTGATTAAAAAACACATCTTGAAAAGTAGGACATGATGGGGAAGGTCTTTGCTGTGGTGGAGATAGAGGGGTTTACGTGGAAGGACAGGATCACTGGAAGTGATGTTGCAGAAATGGGGACAGTAGAATCCAGAATATAATATTGGAGGTTCTCCACTCTAAGACAGATTTCCCTTGATGCAAGTTTGTTAAGAAGAGCAAAACATATGGCTTTGGCCTTCAAAATATTCCTGAAATAAACAATATTATTTAAAATTTTCAGTGTCCCCAGGGGAATATTAACTCTTAAAGAAAATGTCAAGACATTTTAAGAAAGCAACATATAGCCAAATAAAACAGAATTAATGGTCCAGACAAAATACAAATCTAACTAAGCCTACTAAATATTCTGAAATATATAAGGGATATTATTGGAAGCACTAAGCAAGAACTAGGAGTTACAAAGAGGCTTAAGTGTAAATAGTATGATTTAAAGTTGAAATAAAGAACTCAATAACTACCAAAATAAATGGGTATAATTAAGGAATGAATTAGTAGAATGGAAGTCAAGGAACTATCATGGCGGAAAACAGCAAGAGATGAAGAAAAGAAAAACATGAATAAGTTAAGGAGATCATTAAGAAGTAGAATTTAAGTAGAGAAAATTAAAAGAAGGAAATCCATAGAATTTTAAGTACATAGAATGGGAATACAAGAAGGAGAAACAAGGAAATAATGGAAAGAAATGTTTGAAGAAATATAACTAAGGACTCGGAGAAGATAGTAATAATAGACAGCTTAAGAAATTGACAGAAAAAATAAGCATAAGTATGGGTTAAATAGTTTTGAAATAACCACTAGAAGGATAAAATTGGAATGTCCATAACTAATAAAAAATTGATTTTTCCAGTGTAAGTAAGAAAGAAGAAAAGAAATAAGGCATGGTAAATAGAAAACATTAAATAAGATTGCAGAAATAATAAATTTTAGTGTAACAGTAATTGTAATAAAGAACAATTGTTTAATTCATTCATCAAAAATAGAGACTCTAAGACTGGATAAAAAAGTAAAATTCAAGAAACATTTTTGAAACAGAAAATTATAAAGAAATTGAAAAAGATATACCAGAAAAATGAATGAAAAGAATGTTGGAATAACAATGTAATATAAAGCAAAAGTGAATTAAAGGCAAACATAACAGAAAGATGTTAAATACTGACAAAAATATGAAATTAAGAATTTGTTAAGATTGTAAAGATATCTGAGGAGCCCTGGTGGTACAGTGGTTAAAGTGGTTGGCCAGTAACCAAAAAGACAGTGGTTTGAACCCACCAGACACTCCTTGGGAGAAAGATATGGCAGTCTGTTTCTGTAAAGATTACAGCCTTGGAAACTGTAGGGCAATTCTACTCTATACTATAGGGTTGCTATGAGTTGGAATCAACTCATCAGCAACGGTTATGAAGGTATGCACCTAATGAAATATCTCTGAATATAATTTCAAAAGTTTCATTATATATATACAGGACAGAGTAGAACTGCCCCATAAGGTTTCCAAGGAGCAGCTGGTGGATTCAAACTGCCGAACTTTTGGTTAGCAGCCAGGCTCTCAACCACAGCACCACTAGAGCTCATATGTATATATATATATATAAAAAACCCAAACCTGTTGCCATCAATTCCAATTCAGAGTGACTCTATAGGACAGAGTAGAACTGTCCTATAGGGTTTTCAAGGAGCAGCTAGTGGATTCAAACTGAGCTCTTAACCTCTACATCACCAGAGCTCCATATGTATATATATACATAAAGCCAAACCTATTGCCGCCAAATTGATTATGAATGCTGGTGACCCCATGTGTTACAGAGTAGAACTGCTCCATAGGTTTTCTTGGTTGCAATCTTTATGGAAGCAGATCACCAGACCTTTCTTCTGGGGCATTGTTGGGTGGGTGCAAACCACCAACATTTAAGTTACTAGTCAAGTGCAACCTGTTTGAGCCACCTAGGGATACATATTTATTAATAAACATTGACTTCAAACCACAAAGTCTTGCCCAGCATGCAGCAGTTCAGTCTCCTTTCTCTTCTATCTCAAGTCATTTTCAGACTTGCTTGAGAATCTGTCTTGCTCTCTCCAGAAAGACCCATTATGTGAGTAATCTTTTCTTTTACCTTCTTTGTACATGTGTGGTGTTAATAGTCTTGATATTTAAACCAAATTTTGGGCTTTGGAGGGTGTGAAAAGAGATGAAGAAAATTTTAAAGCCACAAAAGAAAAAAAATTACATATTGCTTGAATGACTATAGAACACTCAAAGAAATTAACTACATGCGTAACCACAGAGAAAGTCTCAGTAAATATCCACATTATGGAAGTTATACAACAAAATAAAATTAGAAATCAATAGTAAAAAGACAGCATATATATACACCCACTGTCATCAAGTTGATTCTGACTCATAGCGATCCCACAGGATTTCAAAGGCTGTAAATCTGTATGGAGGCAGACTGCCACATCTTTCTCCCACAGAGCCACTGGTGGTTTTGAACCACTGACCCTCTGGTTGGCAACCAATTGCTTTAACCGCTGTGCCACCATCATCCCATATATATGTATATAGAAACCCTGGTGGCATAATGGTTAAGTGTTGGGCTGCTAACCAAAAAGTCAGCAGTTCAAATCTACCAGGCGCTCCTTGGAAACCCTTTGGGGCAGTTCTACTCTGCCCTATAGGGTTGCTGCTGTGAGTCAGAATCTTTTGGGTTGAACAATATTGCAAAGGGAAGAAAACCTAGAAGTAAATGGTATTGAAATTACAACCTATCAGAGTTAGTTGAACTAGAGTAGTCAGAATTTAGAGGAACCGTTAAAGCTTTAACTACACATATAATAAAGATAGAAACTAAATGAAATAAGCGATCAACAGGTTAACCTAGAGAAAGAGCACAATAGTAAATTCATAGCTTACAGGGAAAACAGTAATACATATGAGGAAAAATTATAATGAAAGACAGCAAAAAAAAAAAATAGAGAAGATTGATAAAACTACAATTAATTCTTTGAAAAAAAAATAATAGGAATGACCAAGCTCGGGGCGGGGGAGGGGGGACTGATATAGATAAAAAAAGGGAAGATGCAAGTAAAAAAATGATAAAAAGAAGTGCATAAAAATTTAATTATAATAATAACATAAACAGCTGTATGTAATGATATTTAAAAACTTAAATGATTTGTATGAATTTCTCAAAAACCAAAATCTTCACTGGTGCAAAAAGAAAGAAAATGTGGATACCTCTAAGGATACAGATGGAATTGAAACTTAATTATGCTCTTCTACTATCAAATAAAACATTCTACAGATGAATTCTACCAAGCTTTCAAGAAACTCATTACTCCTTTTAAAGTTGTATTATAAAATAGAAAAAGAGGCAAACCTAATCAATTCATATTATGAGCTTAATATAAATTTGATTCAAAACTTGGGTAGAAAAAAGGAAAATATAAGGAAATTTGATTATGAATACATATGCGAAAGTGCAAATAAAACATTCTTCGACTGGAATCAAATGCGTATTTTAAAAAAATGACCCAGAAGAGTTCATTTCAAACATGTAAGGAGTGGTAACACCAGAAAATCTAGCAACATAACTTACAGAAAAGTATTTCAATTATCTTAGTGGAGACAGAAAAACTATTTAATAAAGATTAATGTGTTTTTATCATAAAACTTCATAATAATGCAAAACAAGGTTGCTGGATATAAGATCAATTTACGAAAATGAAGTGCATTTCTCTATACCAGCAATAACCAACTAGGATATAAAGCAAAAAATGAGGCTTTTCACAATAAGGTCAAAGCTATATATTATATAGGAATTAATCTGATAAAAAATGCATAAAATCTTGGAGAAAAAGATGAAACTCTTAAATAATTTTAATGAATACCAACTAAATAAATGAAGCAAAATACTGAGCTATGTTCATGGATAGAATGACTAACAATACAAATATGGTAATTTCACTAAAAAAAAAAAAAAAACCATAGATTCAATAAATACAACTTCACTCAAAATTCCAGAATTCTTAACAGAATATTGGCAAACTGATTATAGTTTTTGAAAGAATAAATTCTTAAAAAGCCATGAAACTTCTTTTAAAATTAAAGTGGAGTTACCATATTTTTATGCAAATAATGCACGCCTCCTATGTTTGTTTGCCAACCGTGCACTCCCCCTGTGAGGAGAGAGTCAAATATAATAAGCACCAGATTGGAATAAACTAGATTACAGGACAATATAAAATGTAGATGATATGGAAAACAAAAAGTATTGTGAAAGAAAGGTATAGAGAGATGCAACATTATTGGCTTTGAAGATGGAGGAATGGGTCCACGAGCCAAGGTAGGTGGCCTGTAGAAGAGGAAAAGGCAGGAAAATAGATTCTCCCCTAGATCCTTCCAAAAAGAAGTAGCCCAGATGACCCCTTGATTTTAGTCCAGGGAGATCAGTGTTGAACTTCTAACCTACAGAATTGTAAGACAATAAGTTCATGTTATTTTAAGCCATGGAGTTTCTGGTCATTTTTATAGCAGTGACAGGGAGGAAAGTGACAATGAAATTAATGCTTCCATTATTGATCCTGGTATCCTGGATATATATCCCAGGGTAACTCTTGTTCAAACCTATAAAATAAATTTGTATGAAAATATTCATTGTAACATTATTTGTGATAGTGGGGAGTGTTGGAAACAACCTAGGGGCCCATCATTTGAGGAGTATATAAGTAAAAGATGATAGATACATACTATATAGCAGGACTGACCAGACCCTAGAAAGGGATATTATACTTGGTAGGGCAGAGGGCCAGGGAAAAAGAGGAAGACCCTTCACGAGATGAGTTGACACAGTGGCTGCAACAATGGATTCTAACCTAGCAACGATTGTGAGGATGGCGTAAGACCAGCAGCCTTTCATTCTGTTGTACATAGGGTCACTATGAGTCAGAACCAACTCGATGACACCTAACAACAACAACATATAGCAGTTATTAGAAAACATGAACCAGTCAGCATGTAACAATATAGATAGATCTTAAAACAGCAGTATTGAGTAAAAAATGATTGTATACATTTAAATACAAACATATACATATAAAATACTGCATATTCTTCAAGAATACATGAATATCCAAGACATAAACTCAAATTTGAGTCAGTGCCTATGAGAAAAGGAGGGGACTGTTATGATGTGCTGTCTAGTTGATTCTAACTAATGACGACCCTATTTAAAAAAAAAAAAAAAATGGCTACCCTATAGAAAAAATTGCCCCATAGGGTTTCCTAGGCTGTAAAGTTTAACAGGAGTGGGTTGTCAGGCCTTTTCTCCCACAGAGCCGCTGGTGAATTCCAACCACAGATTTTTAAGTTGGCGGCCCAGAGTGTGACCATTGCACCACAAGGGCTCCTTGAGGAGGGAACTAGGAGGGGGGTTTCATCAAAAGAAAAAGAGCCAGACAATAAAATAAGAGAAGTTCCTCACAAGGACTGATGAAGATATTTTGCCATGAAATGAACAGTCTTCGTTAAGCATTTAACTCCACTCTTTCACATAAGATTCTACCCACTCTCCCCCTCCCAAAAAAAGTACTTGAAAATCAAATGTTTGTTTATGTGCAATAAGCAATTAAATATAATAGAAGGCTTCTTTTTTTTTTTTTAGACCTTCTACTATATTTAGCTTTTTTCAGCAAATATGCATTTAACACTTATGGTGTGTCTGACAAATTCTGGGTGCTGGGGATAAAATGCTGAATAATAGAGGCACAGTCCCGCTCTCATGGCACTTACGTTTTATGTGGAGAAAGTATTCTAAGAGTCATGGATTTTGTCTTATTTGTTATCTTATCCCCCAATACCTACCTAGAGCAGTACTCTGCACATATTTAAGCATTAAATAAATGTTCTTTGAATGAATGAATGATTAATGAGCCCTGGTGGGTACAGTGGTTAAGAGTTTGGGTGTTAACCAAAAGATAGGCTGTTTGAATCTACCAGGTGCTCCTTGGAAACCCTATGGAGCAGTTCTACTCTGTCCTATAGAGTCGCTATGAGTCAGAATCGACTTGATAGCAACAGATTTGGCCTCCTACCAGAAGGTCCTTTTTAGTGATCCCAATCAAGTTAGGTCCTTTAGTGACAATCAGAGGTTAGTAAACTTTATCTTGCTCCCGTCTCTATTCTTTCCATGCTTTTGTTCAAATGTCTAATTTCACAGTAATGTTGTACAAGGCAGCTAGCCATATGATGTAGTGATTTATTTAGGGTTTTAAATCTTTGTCACTTACTGTGTGTGCTTCGTAAAGTTGAATTTTCTGATGCTCAGTTTTCTTATCTGTAAGGAGCGAGGACAGTTGCCTCAGAAGGTGATTGTGAAGTTTAAGAGTGATTTTATACACACACATGCACACATACGCACACACATATACACACACTGCTTGCATGGTTCTTAGGAGGAAAAAAAGCACTCTATAAATGGTAGCCACTATCAATAATTACATTTTGTTAAATGACATTACTAATGACTGAAGCATAAGTACCACACAATGGAGAAAATGGTGAAGTGGAGCCCTACATTTGAACTTAATTTCCAAGCACAGTCTGTCCTTCAAGCCTATGGACACATTTCCTCTTTTTTGCAAAATCTTTTGGCAAAGGTGCAGCAGAAGGAGGTGATCTTTTGGGTTTAAAGACATTCCTGGTGTTATATCTATAAATTCATGAATTACTGAGTGCCAGAGCCAGGTCTCTGGTTCAGTAGTTACCCTTTCTATGCTTACCCTCTGGCCTAGCCTAGTTTCCTAGCAAAAAAAAAAAAAAAAAAAGAACCCAGCAAAGACTTGCATGCAGGTAGTTTGCTTTGGGAAGCTATTTCATGGGGTGTTAACTTTCTTACACTTCCAAGCTGTGCTTGCTTTAATTTCTAGGGGGTCTCTTTAAACACTGCCTTGGAAGACTTCTGACCGGCACAGCATGATTTGAGTTGATAATTGCCTAATCTTAGGTTGTCTTTTCTTTTTTGCAATGTTCTTAAGAAGTTAACAAAAGGGCTGCTAATGGATCATTATCTCCCTTTCAAATCCAGGCTTGCTCCTGTGTGAGTGCCTGGTGGGTCCCAGAAATGTTCCTTGCTGTAGAGTCAAAGAAGCCCCAGAGCATATACACGGTGTTTGGAGTAGCTGAGACAAGGTGCTGTCAGGATTTATCCTGGTGGAACTTGTTGCTCTAACAAAGGCTAGAGTAAAAGATATGCCTAAAAGATATGCCTAGGAAGGGGTAAAAGAGAAGACCAGTGTACAAGTCTAATATACACCCTTTTTTTAAAACTTTTCGTAAAATATAGCCTTTCATTTTGAATACTGCTACAAGTGCTCCAATATACCGATTCTGTCATAGAACCACAGAACATTGGAGCAGAAAAGAACTCAGGAAGATATCCCTTCACCACTGTTTTTCAAAGTCACCTGAAGTGAGGCTGTAGTGCTTCAGTGGTCCACATTTGACTAGTATCAACCTATCAAGATAATCGCTGGTGAAGCAGGTCCACATTTTTTTCTCTTCTGCTACTCTAATTGCAGTACCATGGTGGTATTTTATGACTTCTTTTTATCAGGGTCAGCTCAAATACTCTGTTTAATCCTTATTAAATGTTTCGGCTAGTCCCTTTTCCGAGAACATAGTTACTTGGACAAATAGTCACAGATCCATTGGAGAAGGGTTAGGAGAATATTTGTCATATATTCTTGTGGTGAAATTGCAAGTACATTTTTCAGACGGACTTGGACTCCTCTCCAATGTGCTTTGGATCTGTGTACTAGCTTAGATCTGGACACCATGTAAGGGACCAGCACTAGCTCTTAATTTAAGTCAAGTAAAACTTGGTAGGCTTCACATCTATATTGCCTTACGAATACTTACAGACTTTTGTTAGTTGTTTTTGAGTCAGGTCTGACTCATGGTAGCCTTATGTACTACAGAATGGAATGTTGCCTGATTCTGTGCCATCTTCATAATCACTAATATGTTTAAGTCTATTGTTGTCGTTATTGTCAATCCATCTCATTGAAGGTTTCCCTCATTTTCACCCACCCTCTTCTTTACCAAACATGATGTCTTTTTCTAGTGATTTGTTTTTTAATGACATGTCCAAAGCAAGTGAGCCGAAATCTCACCATCCTTGCTTCTAAGGAGTATTCTGGTTGTATTTTTTTCCAGAACCAAAGATTATTTTGGGTCATGGCTCCCTGGTTTCCATTCTGGCTTTTCTGCCCACTACAATGATTATGAGCTACATTTATGAGCTATACCCTGGTTTCTGCCACTCAAGACTCCTATATCATCATTGATGAAAAGGAAACCCAATTTCATGGCAGTATCTCTCATTCTCAGCCCTGGCTTCTGGAGGATAGCCATTACCAGGCTTCTTTAAAGATGCTGGTTTCTCCCTCATCAGTGTATTCCTTATTGCTTTACTGAAGGGAGTGTCTTCTGGTCAGTCTTAGGAAATACAGTCAGCGGTAGATTTTCACATTAAAAAAAAAAAATCCATTCAACTGTACTTTCTTACTGAGACAGCTGACTCCTTATGCAATACTCTGCTTAGACGGTTCTGACATCTCTATACCATTTATTGTAGACCAAGCTTCAAGGAGCCATTCTAGCTGTGTATTGAGATTGATTCTAGGTTTCTTTGCTAGAATGTAAAATCCTGATAGATGAATACTCTGGCATAAAAAAATTTTCTCCCATGTACCCTCACAGTCCAACCTGGTACAAATCCCCCAACATCCATGCGTGTATCCTTCTAGACCTTGCAGTTCTTTGAGTGTGCATGTTACTTCCTCTGGGACCAAAAACTGCATTTCCATTTCCTGCTCTGGCTGTTTTGCAGTCTTACCTTAGTTACTGTTCTGGAGACAATGAGGAAATCTGTGTCGGTCTTGAAGAGGGCAAGCGTTATTTGTAAGGCATTTACTTCAGATGAGAATTTTGTGAGTGTTCCAGGCAAAGGACAGGTGGAGAGAGTTCTTTCTGCTAGCCTGGAGGATTTAAGGGAATCCAGAAGTAAACAATTCTCAGGGCTGTCCACCAAAATGCTCTCAGTCAGGTCTTGAAATGCTGTTCCTTTTTGTCAGGTTTTTGACATTGGCACGAGTAAGCTCTTTAACTCTATTAACTCTGTTACCATTACAATTAAATCTAGAGCCCAATTCCCTGAGATTATGTTCAGCATAGTCTGCCCTGAAGATGTGGGATATAAGGGCCTCTCTAAACGCTTCTGTGGGACTCTTCTGACTCTTATAATATCCCAGCTAAACTCTGGTGAAAACCTTGATAATTGCGACAGTTCTGTATACTAAGGGCTATCACCACCTCACCTACTACAAAAATGATGGGGTGTTTATCTCGGTCTGTTTTGTGAGTGATCCAGCTTTAAAAGCCCATTCTGAGTGACTGCTTTCAAGGACCATTTGTTTCTTAGCCTAGGATCCACCAAGTAGAGACAGCATGAGGCAAGCGGTTATGTTTAGGCAGTTAATTTTGGGAAATAATCTCAAAGAACAGCAGTAGTAACCAGGAAGCATGAAACAAGAAAGGAGGAAAGTCAATAAAGAATGCATTCTTGAATTGATCATCACTGTGATCACCACTTTGGGGAACTGGGAGAAACACTGGTGCCGTAGTTGTTAAAAGCTACAGCTGCTGACCAAAAGGTCAATGGTTTGAATCTACCAGGTGCTTTTTGGAAATCCTGTGGGGCAGTTCTACTCTGGCCTGTAGGGTTGTTATGAGCCTGGATCAACTCGATGGGATTAGGTGTGTTTTTTTTTTTTTTTTTTGGTGGGGAACTGGTGCTTAGTCCCACCAGGACACATTGAGAAACCATATAGAATTGCCTTATAATTACCCATCTGAGGGATAAAAGAGGGCGTTTTTGTCCACTGGTAAAAGAGTTTCCCCTTTGGATTTAACTTTCTTGGGCTTCCAGGTTGCACATGTGTGTCCGATGGGTTCTCTCAGAAGTCCCACTTTACAGAGTGATTACAATTGAGGGAAACTGATTGCTGCAGGAATGACTGGAGGGAAAGAAGGGCCAACTGAGCTCAAAAGGTGACTGACTAATGTACCCCCTTGGTTTTTCTAAAACTTTCCCCAATTATGGTCTTGCATTTTGGATGCTGCTTCAGGCACCTCATTAATCTTTTTCTGTCATAGAATTATAAAACCTTAGAACAGAATGGAACTTAAGTGAATTTATTATGGCCCCATCAAAAGATGATGACATTGAGATAAAAAGAGGCTCAAGAACTGTCCAAGTCTCGTAGAAAATCAGTGAAAAAATTAGGCTTGGAACCCATGGCCTTTGATCCCCTGAATTTGATGCCTTAAAAATTCCATTTCCTTGGAGCCCAGGATATCATATAACTGCTAATATATGAATGGTCTTTGTTCTCTGAGGATAAGTTCAATAATGCCACATATATTTATCCATTACTTTACATTCTGCCAAATACTTTTGTATGTATTGGCATATTTAACCCTCATAGGACTCCTCTGAGTGTTATTGTCACTCTTAGATGAAGAAATAGAAGTTCAGAGCTTCAGTTTCTTGTCTGTACATGATCTTAGTTAGAAAATAGAATTCTGTCTCCTTAAATAGTTAGAATTCTCTGTTCTGAATTCATTAGTTACAAGCCATGGGAAAATGTTTCATAAATGTTAAAGAAATACACATGTAAAATCATGACATTATTCAGCTGCCTTTAATCTATTATGGAAATGTGCAGAGTCAAAATATGATCATACCTACGCATATGAACACACATACACAGAGAATAATTATTATTTTAAAATATATAAAGCTACCAGCACCAGACATAATAAATTGTTACTTACTATATTCATTCATTCATTAAAATTTTTTAAATTTATTTTTTTATTTCTTAAAATTTTTATTGAGTACTTATTGCATGTCGGACATTGTTCATGTCAGAACAGATATAGCCTTGCTTTCATGCAGCTTATTACTTACATTAAAATCAGCATAGTTTACTATTTGTGCCCATGGCTAGAATTCAAACTGACTTCCTGCATACTGTGATATTTTAATGGAAGCAAGCCATGAAAGAAGAAATCATGTTAGTGTCTAGAAGAGATATGTAAGCTGGAGTACACCTTTGCACTGTAGGAAATTTTCAAAATTGCTCCTCAATGATGTGGGGAGACCAACAGAGGGAAAAAAGGCCAAACAACGAGCTTCTGCTTCAAGCTGAAAGTTTTCTTACTCTCTGACACCATTTTCACTTAAGGCTGTCATACTTTCAAGTCCGTTTCTCTTAGACCAAGTTCCCAAATCTGGTCGGCTACCAGTAAAAGCATTGTCCTCATTTCTAAGTTGCATTACTTTTCTACTACTATTTCCAGCTTGTGGTTACCTATAGAAGACATTTTATGGACTGAAAATGCCTGACTTAAGAAGCTCCCCCCCACCCCCCCCAATATGCATAGCAAAACTGATGGTAACATATGGCCCTATATTTTTTCCCTTCTTGCCAGTTCACTAAAATAAATTTACTTTCAATTTACATATTCTTGTCTACATTTCAGAGCTTTGAAATGTATTTATAAGGTCTGTCCTGTCTATCTTTTTCTGAGATTATGCAACAGCTTTGCATGCTGTTTAGGAAAAAAAAAAAAAAAAACAGGAACTTTTATGATTTTAAGAATCTTTCATTTCCTAACACATTTTGAAAAGTTTATGGTATCAGAAAAAGAAAGGCTACAATGTCTGTAGAAATGTAAAATTATGTAAAATGTATAGTAATTGTTTCTATAAGCTAGACAGTAAAGTACCTTTCAAATTTGAAAACTAATCTCTAAAAAAAAATTCCATTAGATAGGTGTATGCTGCCCTTAAAAATTCTATTTGGACCTTTTAAGCAAAGGCAACATTTTAAAGAGTCATAGAAATACTGAGGTACTCATGGCAGGAATTTTTAAATAAAGGAGAAACTTGTACCAATGAATTTGCTAAAATGGAAATAATATTATTTTCATCCGAAGACAAGACTGCTCTGTTGTTCTGTGAGAAAAGCTGGTAGGCTCTATCTAAGATAACGTCTCAAAAGATTGGCTTCCCTCTTTGGTAGTCCAACCTCAACAGTTCTTGAGATTTTCATCAAGAAGCGTTAAATGGAAGAAGGAATGGTCCTATAGAAAAAAAGCACTCCGTGCCCATACCAGGAGTATTCCAAAAGTATGAGGGGAAGATGATAATTCTGTTCCGCTGTGGAGAAACAGAGCAGTAATTGTGTCTTTATAAATCTAGGACTGGGCAGGGTTATCAGCTCCCTTTTCTGATCATGTGGCTAAACACTACTTAGCCATTAATAACGAGTCATGGATATGGACTGTTTAAACTCTAGGGACCCTTGAAAATCATGAGGCAGGTTGTATTAGGGATGCCTGTGAGATACGAGCAAAGTGAGACATTTTAAATGATCTTGGGACTGTGGCTCTCAAATGGTAGCAGTTTTGCCTCCCAGGGGACATTTGACAATGCCTACTTGGGTGGGCAGAGACACTTTTGGTTGTTACAACTGCATAGGGGGTGGGGGAGAGGTTACTGGTATTTGGTAGGTTGAGGCTAGGGATGTTGCTAAGCCTTTTACAATCCATAGGACGGCCCTCCACAAAAAAGAATTATTGGCTCAAAATGTCAGTAAGTGCTGCTGTTGAGAAAGTTTGGTTCAAAGTGGTGATGCCCAAAACAGCCATGTCACAATAAAAACACAACTTACTCTTACCAAGTAAAGTGTGAAAAGCACTCCTTGTCTCATACCATCCCAGAGTTTAGTTAAAATTACTCCCTTCCTTGCTGAGCCTCACTTATTCTTCATGCCATCCCTGAATCTTCCTCCATACTAGACGTCTCTCCCATTTCTGATCCCGTATCTGAGCATTATCTCATACCTGAGTTTCAATTGAAGGATTAAATTCAAATATATTGTAGTTAAAAAAACAAAAATGAAAACAAACTGAAAGTCAAATGGTTTAGTTCTTTAGGCTGCAAAATGACCTCATCACATCTGATGTGCCCAAATGGGAGGACCTCTCAGTGTATTACACTCATAACACCAGGGGACCCCTGACTTGTTTTTATTCCTGGTATCTACATTGTAGGGTAGGCATCCCTTGACAGAAGAAATACATATTGCTGCCCGCCTTCATATTGATGTAGGCCATAGAAAGGAGATACAAAATAAAAATAATAAAATTAAAATGATTATTTTATTTAGAAAACAAAAGAATGTGGTAAAGCATCAAATACAATTTTGCAAAAAGAAGTAGATTACTTATAATGTTATCAAAGAAGAGAAATGGGATGGGATTTCTTCTCAAATTTTTCGGAAAGGTAAATACCTCTTACGTTGGTAACAACTATACAGAGTTAAAGGAACCCTGGTGGTCCGGTGGTTAAGCTCTCAGCTGTTAACTGGAAGTCCAGTGGTTCGAACCCAGCAGCTGCTCCACAGGAGAAAGATGTGACAGTCTGCTTCCATAAAGATTTACAATCTTGGAAACGCCAAGGGGCAGTTCTACTCCGTCTTATAGGGTTGTTATGAGTTGGAATCCACTCAATGGCAATGAGGTTTTTTGGGGGATTAGAAAGTCATGGGCAGGAAAGACAGAATTAATAAAAACTAGAAAAAGAGTTATAAGGCAGGGTGGTGACTTGAAATTGTAAAAAAAGCTTTACATTCAAATTAGAGACATGGAAAGATTAAAAGACACAGTGAACAAGTCATATTGCTACATGTGTGCTCAGTCACCAAGGTTTAAAGACAGAGTAGTTAAGCTTGCAATCTCAGTAGAGTGTCTGATTGTGGAGAAGAGTCTTTCGAAAGGTGGAGCAGATGTCCATGCTGATGAGACATGGAGACAGGGATGTCTAATAGTGAGAGATCAATACTTCCTAATTGTGGAGTTTGACATTTAGAGTGTTATTTCTCTTTTAGGCAGAGAGAAATAAATGCTTATCAGGTCATGAAGCTACTCTTTTCTAGCATTTTCACCAGAATATGATGTCATAAAAATACAGAGGAAAAAAAAAATAATGAGCGTTAAGGGTCCATTTTGCTCTGCAAATTCTTTTGAAAGGATGGTCTCGCCTTCTGATCACAGTGGCAAATCACACATGCTTTCTTCATTCAAAGTTAGAATGCATCATCAATGTTCACCTCTTTTGATCACTGCCATCTCCACCCTTAACACATTCCCTCAAAAGGGAAACACAAGTGTGTGCATAGTAGCCAGTGAAGTATTTTTATTTTTAATTTTACTTTAAAATTTTTCTCAGCCACTTTTTTGTAATCACTTACTTCAAACAAATGAACACAGCCAATATGCCTGAAGAAATGCTTCATGTCCTAAGGATTTTCTGTCTTCCATAGAGAGCTGAAATTTGGCATCACACAGCCCTGTCATAGCCAAGAAATTGAAGGATTTTCTATTCCAATAGCTGGCTGCATTCAGAGATGTTAGCCTAATAGGAGTGCACGTGTATAGTCAATAGCACCTAGGACTGATAGGAAATGAGATACGTCAGAGAATTCTCTCAAAAATTGCTGCAGCTGCTCTGTTTCTGCTGGAAAGTAAATAACAAATATATTGACGCACATTTTCCTTAGGAGGGCAGCTGTGCTGATCACTGCTGTTTGAGGCATGCTGCCTGGCCAAGTCGGGAGTTGTGTGTGACAGCCTGAGTTGATGCCATGTACACTAATGTCCTAGTTGGTTTAATTTGCCAAAGGAGAACCCAATTCTCCCATGTCCAGGTCTCTAGACATTCCTCTAATCTGACAATAAAATTATATGCCATTTGGGGAGTGACAAGTGCACCTTTTATGCATTCTTTCCTCATTTACATTTCCTGAGTTGAACCATGAGAGAGTCTGCCAACGGGAGGCACAGGGCTCATCTGCCCTCACTTTCCCTCTCTTTTTCTCTTAAACAGGCAATGAAAATATTTTGCATAAACAAATTCCCAATCATAACTAATCATATGAAAGCTGACAAAAGTATGTTATCCCACACTATGAAAATACTAATCAAAGCAGCTTGTCAATTGTTAAAGTTAATGATGTAGATATGCAACACTCTGACTAAATTTTAGTAGGTAATTACATAATTATGCACAGGTTAACACAATCAAAAATAGCAATTGCCTCCTTAGCCTTTAAACTACATCATGGTACTGGAATCCCATTCTGTTAAAGACTGCATAGCTCATGATGTTTGAGAGCATGGGTATGGTGCAACCATCTCCTTTAGGGAGAGTCTCCACACATCTGAGATCAACTCCTTAGAGGTTCAAGATGAAGAGGAACTTATCTGTTAGTGCGCATTCAGATTTCTGTTGAAAAAATTGTATTTACATGTTCCTGTTCTAACCCCTTCTGTGTAGGAGCCATGGTAGCACAGAGGTTCAAGCTCTTGGACGCTGTAGTGCAGTGACTAAAGCACTCAGCTGCTAACTGAAAGGTCAGTGGTTGGGACCCACCAGCAGCTCTGTAGAAGAAAAGAACTGGTGAGCTGCTCCTGTAAAGACTACAGTTTAGGAAACCCTATGGGGCAGCTCTACTTTGTCCTATAGGGTCTCAATGTGTCGGAATTGACCTGACAATGCAAGACAAGCACAACAACTTGTTAGTGTATAGATTTTAAGAGTTACAGGAAAATTTTCCACCAAAAAAAGCTCTGAAATAAAAATCCTTTTTCTTTATTGATTTCTAAAATACTATTGAAATTATGCTTTAATCAGAAAACAGTAAACAGTTCTTTGGATAGTTGACTTGATCTTTTTTTAAACAAAATATTGAATTACTGGAATGTTTTCTAGAACTTTCAAAAATATATACAATTAGCTTAACATTGAACTCTCTCCTTTAAACCCAAGACATAGGAGATAAAGGAAGAATGGAAAGAGACCCAAGCATGTACACACAATCTCCTTTTTTTCCTTCTTCCTCATCATTATCTCTTTCCCCTTCCCTTTTGTTCCTTTACCATGTGGCAGTCAGCTTCCATCAAGGTTACAGCCTTGGAACCCCTATGGGGCAGCTCTAGTCTGTCCTGTTGGGTCACTATGAGTCAGAATCTACTCTGCGGCAACCAGTTTGGTTTTTGGTTTATTGTGTCTCAGGAGCAATAAGACATATTGGAGATATAAAAATAAAAACAACACAATCTGAACAATTAGGACGTCCTAGTACAGTTAAGGAGCCCTGGTGGCATAGCAGTTAAGAGTTCAGGCTGCTAACCAAAATGTCGACAGTTCAAATTCAGCGGCCGCTCCTTGGGGCAATTCTACTCTGCCCTATAGGGTCACTATGAGTCTTAGTTGACTTGACAGCAATGGACAATACATTTAAAGGACTCATGACGGCACAGTGGTTAAGAGCTCAGCTGCCAACCAAAAGATCAGCAGTTCAAATCCACCAGCCTCCTTGGAAATCCTATAGGGGCAATTCTATTCTGCCCTTTAGGATTGCTATGAGTTGAAATCTATGCCACGGCAGTGGGCTTGTTTTTGGTTTTTGGAATATAGTTAAAGAGGACAAGTAAGACAGATAGGTGCCGGAATAGAAGTATAAACAAGAGCTTATAAAAGTGGAGACAGGGACAGTTGGGGAAGATCACAGAAAATAAGACCCTTTATCTGAATCATGAGATAAAGGTGCAAAGTGGCAGAAGAGAATTCAGGCAGAGTGAACAACCTGTACAAAGGCATGGAATCTGAGAGTATTGTGAGGTTACATTTGAGGAACTTTGATAAACCCAGAATGCATGTGTGAAATTGATACAGGAGAGATTTGGAAAAATCTCTTATGGGGCCTAATATTTCTGGGTCCACCAAGTCATATTTTTTTTTTCCCCAACTCGCATGTACATATAAGATGATATACTAAGAGGTTATGGATATTTTTCCAAATCAAGATATGCCAAAGTCTTCATAATTTGCTCTACAGTGCCCTAAATGATGCAGTATTCTATCCCCATAAAGTAATACAATTTATCAGTCATCATTCTCTCTTAGCCTGAAAAAACAGAATCTGAGGTAAAATTTATTCATCGATGTTTATTGTGGGGTACAATTCAGGAGCAGCAACAATGAAGGGAAAAGAGAAGTGAGGGAAGGACAAAAGGAAAGCAAATGTAATATGTTACTGAGTTGGCCACAGCTTCAAAGGCAAACACAGACATTTACTCAGTCTCCCTGGGTTGCTCTGGAGAGCCATATGAAATCATGGCTTCTTGGACTATCTGTGAAGAGGAGGGAGGGGAACAAATTTATCTTCTGGCTCTTTCTGCCTACTGTTCAAAGTTAACTCTCTCACCCTTCCATGTGTGTTAATAGCACATGAATTATGTGGACATGATACAGAAGGAGAGGAATATGGAAAATAGTAAAGCCCAATCCATATTTGGGGAGGGGGGTCTTAGGTGGAAAGAAGCTGCCTGTGGAGTTTAAGAAACAAATCTTCTAGCCAGAAGCAGTATTGCTGAAGGCTGCCATAAACAGGAAGGAGCTCTCATCTTAAGTGCTGGACATAACTTACCAATTATCTTTTTGCAAATGTACCAAAAAAAAAAAAAAAAAAAACCCAGTGCCGTCAGGTCAATTCTGACTCATACCGACTCTATAGGACAGAGTAGAACTGCCCCATAGAGTTTCCAAGGAGCGCCTGGTGGATTTGAACTGCTGACCCTTCGGTTAGCAGCTGTAGCACTTAACCACTACACCACCAGGGTTTCCTTTGCAAAGGTATCTAGGTAAAATTTAGTCCATAAGGTACAATTGTAGACTATGACAGGCTGAAGGGAATGCAATTCCTCTAAGTGGGCCTACTTACCATGGGGCCCTGGGAAACTGACTCGTGACCCTCTGATTACATATTGTATAGCTGGAGATCATGTCCAACCTGAGCTAACTTTAAGAACCTTTTTCATAATGACTTTTTTTTGATTTATTAACAGAGGCTTTCACCAGTGCCTTATCATATCATGGTCTCTCTTTTTAAATTCATATATCCAAATATTAAAACTTTGGAAACTTAACTCTAAGTTTCAGAAACAACAGTAATTTGTAAAAGCCATTACAAAGCTAGGATGAATTTTCAATGCAAGCTGATAAGAGCCTTCCAGGCACAATTCCTGTAAGGATGGTGGTGTTGTTGTTGGGTGTTGTTGAGTTAATTCCAACTCGTAGGGACCCCACATGACAAATTGGAACTGCCCTGTAGAGTTACCTAGGCTGTAACCTTTGCGGGAGCAAATTGCTAGGTCTCTTCTCCCAGGGTTCTGTTGGCAGGTTCTTCTGAGTTTGCAGCCCAGCACTTAACCATTGTGCCACCAAGTCTCCTATAGCTGATCCTAAGTAGAGAGTATTGGCCAAAGATTGTAGCATTCGGACCAAATAAGTTATTATGTTATCTAAATATAATGAAATCAAATACACCATTTTTCACTAATTTTAATTTTTATTTAGAAGATAAGAACTTTCTTTCTACCTTTGCAAATTACATTTAAGGGTTTATTTCTCAGGTTTGGGAAGCAAGACTGAAAGAAATACCAATACGATTGTTTTATTTTATTGTAAAATTATAGATAGCACAACATTTACTATTTCAATATTTTTTTGCATGTACCATTCAGTGTTTTATTGACCATCCAAAGGCACTTGACTGTGTGGATCATAAAAAATTATGGATAACATTGCAAAAAAAAGGAATTCCAGAACACTTAATCTTGCTCATGTGAAACCTGTACATAGACTAAAAGGTAGTCATTTGAACAGAACTAGGGAATACTGCGTGGTTTAAAATCAGGAAAGGTGTGCGTCAGGGTTGTATCCTTCACCATACTTATTCAATCTGTATGCTGAGTAAATAATCCAAGAAGCTGGACTGTATGAAGAAGAAAGCAGCATATGGATTTGTGGAAGACTAACAACCTGTGATATGCAGATGACACAACCTTTCTTGCTGAAATGGAAGAGGGCTTGAAGTACTTACAGATGAAGATCAGAGGCTACAGCCTTCAGTATGGATTTCACCTCAACATAAAGAAAACAAAAATCTTCATAACTGGGCCAATTAGCAACATCATGATAAATGGAGAAAATACTGAAGTTGTCAGGATTTCATTTTACTTGGATCCACAATCAACACCTACAGAAGCAACAGTCAAGAAATAAAAAGACATATTGCATTGGGCAAATTTGCTGCAAAAGACATTTTTAAAGTGTTAAAAAGCAAAGATGTCACTTTGAGGACTAAGGATGTGCCTTACCCAAGCCATGTTTTTTTCAATCAATTCATATGTTTGTAAAAGCTGGACAATAAATAAGGAAGAAGAAGAACTGATGCCTTTGAATTATGGTGTTGGTGAAGAATATTGAATATATCATGGACTGTCAGAAGAATGAACAATTCCGTCTTGGAAGAAGTACAGCCAGAATGCTCCTTAGAAGCAAGAATGGCAAGACTTTGTCTCACATACTTTGGACATGTTATCAGGAGAGACCAGTCCCTGGAGAAGGTCATCATGCTTGGTAAAGTGGAAGGTCAGTGAAAAAGAGGAAGACCCTCAATGAGATGAATTGACATAGTGGCTGCAACAATGGGCTTTAACACAGCAGTGATAGTGAGAATGGTACAGGACTGGGCAATGTTTAGTTCTGTTGTGCATAGGGTGGCTATAAGGCGGAACTGACTTGATGACACCTAACAACAACAACAATTTAGTGAGACTAATTACATTAATCATGTTGTGCAACCATCACTAATATCCTTTGCCAAATTTTACATCCCCATAATCTCTGTTTGAGTCAAACATGAAATGTTGATCTGTTATTCTATCTTTGCATTGTATTAAATGTGTTCACTGCTCTGCTTGCAAATTCTAATACTTCTGTGACACAGAGCCTGGATTCTGCAGCTTTTGCTTCAGGTATTACCTCACTATTCTTTTCAGCTCCTTATTAGAGAAAAGACACTGACCTCTGACCTTGGTCTCCCTATTCATGCAGTCCTTGTGAAAGGGCGACTCATGTCAAGGCTTTTGTACACCTCAAATCACTTCATATTCTTATCTTTCCCTTTTCCATCCCAGAATAGAAATGTATAGACAATGTACTGTCTGTCTGCTCTTAGTTATAATTTTAAAGATGATTCCCTTCACAATGGTAGTGTTGACAAAGAGAAAATCCTAGTATCTAATCCTCTCTGTTCTACTCCTTTTCTTGCTTATTCCACCCCTCTCCCTTTTAATGCCTACTGATTGGAGTTACCTAGAAAATACAACTCTTATGTGTTTCCTGTGTGTTTTTAGGAAGTCAGGTTTGATTCACCCCACTCCCAGTTTTGGATCTGTGTTCTTTGGGAATCAAACTTTTTTCTTCTTCTATTTAAACAGATTTTGAATATAACAGATCGGAAATGTTTTTAAATGAAGTGTTTGGTCACGGCAACACATACTGAAGTCTCTGTATTAATGGAAATCTTTCCCAGGGTCCACATCTTCAGATGCTTTAAAGCTGATGGAAGCAAAATATCCTTCTAGAACCTGAATTTAAGATATTTCCATACAAATTCAAACCAAACAGACAATTTTCACAGATGACACTGAATTTCACAGTTTCTTTTCTTTCTTTTTTTTTTTTCTTCTGTGAAACTGTGATTTATATAAAGCCTTTTACTTTGATTAATGACCCTAAATGAGAGTCCTTCTATCACTTGACAGCCATGTTCCTAACCAGGTTTGAAGGTAGGGTCAAAGGGCTGTGTACTGTGTGAAATGAAAACATCAGTGTATCTAGACGATAGTTTTACAATGTGTGCTCTATCAGAAGCCAAACTGCACATTCCTAAGGAATGACACTAAGACATGGAATCGGAGCATTTTCATGAGGGAAAAAAGAGTCTTTGAATAATGAGAGGGTAAAGCTTTATTTAGGCGACTCCAGGAGAAGTATTTTTGGACTCTATACTATTTCTCAAATCAACTAATCTCCAGTTTTTGTCATTCAATAACAGTTTAAAAGCAAGTGCTAACACTGGACCAGGTAAAGCCTAACGTGGAAAGAGAGCAAGCTGCTGTGTCAGGGACTTCTGGTCCTTGTGTTACATTTTAGAATAATCTTTTGTCCATAGACTTCATCCTCATTATTCAGGAATGCTGCGACTGATGGGGAGGGAGCATACTTCACAAAATATCTGAATATACAGAATTTTAAAAGATAAATTATATTTTAAATTCATCTTAAATAAATTGCACACTTAAAAGTGGTGAATGTAATGTAATGTGTTACTGAACTGGCCTCATACTTTATTAATTTATAATTTTTCATATTAAACAAGAGCCAGAGCATTGGAAAAAAAAAATGATTAAACATTGAAGAGAGAACGACTTTAACAAATAACGCTGATATAATCTTTGTGTTTGTGTTTACAGCAGTGTTAGTCACCAAGTGATTCGTCCACCAGATAAAATCATAGAAGAAAACTGAAGATACTCACGTCTTTGTTAAGCATGAACGAAGTTAGAAAAAAAAAAACTATGTGGAGAAGAAATAGACTTGATTTGCTAATGTAGACTTTGAAGGCTGGCATACCAATCGTCTAACAGGGATTTATTGGCATTATATAATGAAAATCTGCAGAATAATTATTTTCCGAGGCTAAGCGGTATCAAAATTACTCCTTAACCACTAAGCCATGATGAGTTCTGGAAAAGCCAGAAAGAGACTTGATGGAAAAATCATCCCAGGTCCCTTCCTTTCCTTCACCACCTAAAAAGTTCAAACCAGCCCTCACCCCTTCCCCACACTGCCACAAGTGTTTGAACTTACTTGTCTACTTAAGTTGTTTCGATGGATGCCCATCATATATAAGATAAAGCACAATTTCTTGGCTCACATACAAATTCCTTCAGTCTTTGACTCTTGAGAAAATAAATGGTCATCTTTGTCCAGTCACTTCACCAGTTGGACCATGTACGACAGCTGTCTGTTTGTGTTATGTATAATTCTGCAAGTGTAATCTTTGCACATGTTGTTCTTTTAGCTTGGATGCTTTATCTAATACTTTTTAATAAATAGACAGACTTCTGTTCTTTGAAAATAAGCTCAAAAACTTACCTTCAGGAAAAGTTTTATATGTGTGTGTATATATACGCGCGAGCACACACACACACACACATAAATGTCTGTATATTCTTTCATTATTTTACTCATCATCCTGAGTTGTAACTGTCATTTTACTTGTCTTTCACACCGAAAGCACTTTGAGAGCAAATTCTAGGCCTTATTTACCTTGCGTCCTACTGTGTAGCTTGATGTCTTGTGCACAAGAATTAAGATGAATATTTTTGTAGAAAGAGCGCATGGCTGAAAATGTAATTAAATCACAAATACTTTCTGGCAACTATTAGATCCATCATACTTAGTTTGGAAAATGGATCCCAGCCTAAAGGTCAGTTTTGGATGTAGGAATATCTCCATAGCAGGTGGGGAGGCACTTTCTTCTGGGTGGGAGACACCCTGTACACAAATCCAGAACTGCCTTAGTTGTCAAAAACCCAAAACCCATTGCCATCAGTTGATTCTGACTCAGCAACCCTGTAGGATAGAGAAGGCTGCCCCATATGGTTTCCAAAGCTGTAATCTTTAAGAAAGTAGACTGCTACATCTTTCTACTACTGTGAATGGCAAGAGAAGTAAATTTGGTAAAGTAAAAGTCTATTGTCCCAAATCGTTGATGTTGCCTGGTGTGTATTTTAGAAGAAACCATTGAATAAATGCTTTAACTGATTACTTAATTTTGAATTGGTTAAGTGGTTTAAGGGTATATCTATTGCATTGTAAAGGATTGGCACTTTAAGACAGCACTTCCTGCAAAGCACGGAACCAATTCCCAAAACCACTAACCAAGAAAGGGGTTGGGAACCAAGTAGGGGTTGGGAGGATGGGGCAACTGCTGCTGTAGAATAAAGATAGAATTCGTAAAGAGAAGAGAAGAGCAATAGGAGATGACTTAATCATCTTGTATTTTCAACACCTCGTGCAGGGGTGGGTGCTTGCTAGAGGCTCAATATAGTTTCGTTGAATAATTGAATGACTGAGTGAATGAACAAGTCAAGCAGACAGAATGAAGGAGATATAAAGAGCTTTCATAATTGAGTAAGTTTCAGGAGAAGATCACAGAATGAAAAAATTCTACTCTGACCATAAATAAAAAGCAGGGAACTATATGAAGTATTTTAGCAAGAAGAGAACAAGCCTAAACATTTCATTACAATAAAATTAACCACTTTTAAGTATATAATTTGAGTTTTATTAAATGTATATAGTTGTACAATCAACAATACAGTATTTTTTTATCCTGCAAGAGGCCATCTAAGATACATCTACTGGTCTCACCCCATCTAGAGCAAAGGAGAATGAAGAAGACCAAAGACACGAGGAAAAGATTAGCCCACAGGACTAATGGACCACAACTATGGCAACCTCCACCAGACAACTAGGTGGTGCCCAGTCACCACCAACTGCTTTGGCAGGGATCTCAATAGAAGGTCCCAGACAGAGTGAGAATAAAATGTAGAACAAAATTCAAATTCACACACACACAAAAAGCCCAGGCTTGCTGGTCTGAAGAGACCGGAGAAACCCCAAGAATATTGCCCCTGGACACCCTCTTAACTCAGTACTGAAGTCACTGCTGAGGTTCGCCCTTCAGCCAAAGATTAGACAGGTCTATAGGGCCAATAATACATGTAAAGGAAGTGCTTCATAGTTCAATCATGTACATGAGACTAATGAATACATCAGCCCTAAAGCAAAGACAAGATGGCAGGAAGGGACAGAAAAACTGTAGGAATGGAAACAGGAAAGCTGGGGTGGAGAAGGGAAGAGTGTTGACACATCAAAGGGTTGACAACCAATGTCACAAAACAATTTTTGTATTTGTTTAAAGAGAAACTAATTTGCTCTGTGAACTTTAGCCTAATCACAACAATAATAATAAAAGCATATTGCTAAGTGAAAGAAATCAGTCTAAAAAAGCTACATACTGTATGATTCCAGCTGCATGAGATTCTGGAAAAGGCAAAACTACAGAGATAATAGAAAGATCAGTGGTTGTCAGGGTTTCAGGAGGAAGGAGAGAGGCATGAACAGGAGGAGCTCAGGGCATTTTAAGGACAGTGAAACTATTCGGTATGATGCTGTTATGGTGATCACATAACATTATGCTTTTGTCAAAACCCATAGGACTGTGTACAACACAAAAGTGAACCCTAATGTCTCTTATGGACTATAGTTAGTAATTATGTATCAATATTGGCTTATCAGTTGTAACAAATGTACCATCCCAGGGCAAGATGTTAATAAAAGAAGAAACAGTGTTCAGGGGGTAGAGGTGTATATGGAAAATCAGTGTACTTTCTATACAATTTTCTGTAAACCAAAAAATGCTTTAAAGAATAAAGTCTATTAAAAATAGAAAAAGAAATACAACCTGTTTTTAGAATATTTTCATTATTTGAAAAATTTCCCTATGTCCATGCATCTAATCCTCACTCCTATCGCCAGCCCTAGGCAAACACTTATCTGCTCTGTCTGTACAGTTTTTCTTTTTCTAGATGGAATCATACCACAAAAAGGTTTTTGTGTCTAGCTTCTTTCTCTTAGTGTAATATATTTGAGGTTTCATGTTGCTGCATATATCAGTGGCTCTATTTCATTTTTATTGCTGAGTAGTATTTCGTCACATGGATATACCAGATTTTGATTTTCCTTTCAATATTGATGGACATTTGGATTGTTTTCAGTTTTTTTTTTTTAGTATCAGTAATGTTGCTATGTATATTCACTTATAAGTTTTTGTGTAGACATATATTTTTACTTTTGAGGGGAGTGGGTAGATACCTTGGAATGTCATTTTTAGTTGTATAGCAAGTGAATGTTTACCGTTTTAGGAAACTCCAACCTACTTTCCAAAGTACAAACCTTTATCTAACATAAGGTTTTCTTTTCCCC
Organism: Elephas maximus indicus; assembly: GCF_024166365.1. Classification (NCBI taxonomy): domain Eukaryota; kingdom Metazoa; phylum Chordata; class Mammalia; order Proboscidea; family Elephantidae; genus Elephas; species Elephas maximus. Next base: position 47,123,829 of record NC_064823.1, read on the forward strand.
AATTCCAGAATAGAAGTAGAAAGTTGAAGATGGTTGATATTTATTTTTGAAGCTGAGATTTCTTCTAATATATGTGGGTTAAGTAGTTGCATGTAATAACTAGAGTCAATTAAGTCACTTTTTCTGAACTTGTAACTAGAGAGGTGGGAGTGGCTATGCTTTTTTTTTTTTTTGGCCAAACAAAGCAAAGCAAAAAAAAAAGCCCGAGATCATCAATGTAATGAGGTTATATAAGTGTACAAATTCTAGAACCAGAGTCCATTATCATTTAATAAACCTAGTAACTGTCTTATGATGTGAAAATGTACTGTGTTTGTACCCTACATATCCTTTCTTAAAATCACATTCCAGCTACATTTATATTATTCATGGTATGCATTTAAATTATACAGTTGCATGTAATTTTTGTGGTAGTGGCCACACGGTAATATAACCTAATTTATATTAAATGGTAATTATCTGTGATGGACAAAAATCATTACTACTAGTCCATGTAACTAAGCGCTAAATGATAGCAGTTTCCTAAATTACAGGTAGTTTACAGTTGATGCTCAAAAATGTAACAGCATTTTATTGGTAGAAAAGGTTTTGGTTTGTGAAACCAGACAATTCTGTCTTCCTAGTTAAAAAGCCTTTCTTTTTGTTTTAGATATTCATTATATCATGAAGTCACATTTGAGCACTCAATGTACAACTTGGGCCAGGCTTAGAAATAAATAAAGATGTAAATAATTAACTCATTACATCAAAGGAATACTGTTTGGTTAGTTGCACAGAATAGTCTGTGATTTATATTGAGCACTGCATATATATGAGCAAGCACCATTAATGTTTTCCAGATTTTGCAATCTCTTAATGATATAAAAGTAAGACTGTTGTTGTACGAAGGCATGTTAAAAGCTTCCTGAATAAAATGACTGCTTTCGGTTTCAGAATCTATTTTCTGAAGTGACTCCGGGTCCAGAGGGTTTGTATTTCATGTCAGATTGCTACTGTACACAGGAGAGGAGACAATAGAGGCTGAAGATAAAATTAGGTGCAAGAAACCAAAAGATAAGTCCCTTCTTTGTTTCTGTTTCTGGACCTCTCTCTTTAAAGCACGCTTAGCAATGGGAAGAGGAGAGGTGAGTGAGAGTGGAAGCGTGAGCTGCTCAGACACACACCTGGTTATGAGATAATGAGGCCAGGATTAGCATCTCTCTCCTCAATACCAGTTTCCATCCTAACGTGTACGAAACTGCAGCATCTCTGTGGTACGTCAGTCAGAGTCGCTGCTCAGCTGTGCCCCAGAATGCCTTCTATTTGTTCTTTTGTTCTGATCACTTTCCGTTTTCCCTCCCTGATTAATACGAGTAACCCAAACGATATGATTCTTTTAAATCTTCTCTTCCACTGGACACCCATGTTTCTCTTTTAAAAACGAGAACAAACTCCTACATTCTCAAAATATTTTGAGGTAAGTCAGCCAGTTAAAGGAAAAAAAATCACGATTATCCAAAGTGGAACTCACTTATGTAAAATAAATAAATAAATAATGGACTAGACCATGCATTATGTAAAGCAAGGCCTTTGCTATTTTTAAAGTCAGTGATCTAGAGTTAAGACCAGAATAAATGTGACTCAATGACTTTGAAAACTAACTTTACAAAAGGAAAAATACAGGCTTAGAGAGGTTAACAAGGGTAATAGTCTACTCATAACTATGAATATTTATAAAACTTCTTTGACACCCAAGATTATGTTAGTTACTTCTTCTTAATGCACCCATATTCCTGCTTACATCTATACCTTATTCAGAACGCGTATGGCTATACTTGAACAGTCCAAGCTCTATGATGGATACAAAGAAGATAGTTTTATTATTTCTCAAATGACCACCTTCAAGCATGGTCTTCCCATACATTTACATCTCAGGTGAAACCCATTGATGTTAGCCCCTTTTTCAGGTATTAAAAAAAAAAAAAAATCAGTCCAGTCAAATTTAAAATTATGACTTTATATCCAATGTAACACTTCCTTCTCTCCAGCCCAGATTTGACCAATAGTTTGAGTGGGGAAGGCCTTCTGCTTCTTAGCTCCTCCTCTCACTCTTCGGCTCTAACTGTGTTGAAGCAGGCAGAAGAGATTAGAAACAAGGGGCATTAATTCAGCTGCTTTAACTGGTACCCTGTAGACCACTGTCAGCCATTGCTCTTCCCTGGCAATCTCACCTGGCCACAGACACCATCCAAATGATTGGCAAGTACCCAAATGATAGCACTACTTGGAGTGCATGTGTGAACCTTTAAGGAATTTCCTCATTGCACAGTTTCCTGTTGTGGCTTGACTTCTTCTGACTCCTTCTCAACCCCTTCCCACAACCTTTTGACAGCCAGGATCTCTGCCTAGTGTGCTAGCCTTCTCAGATGTGGTACCAGCATGACGATTTAAACTCTTTTATTACTTGGATCATAGGACATGCCCAATCCTTGCCCATTCAACCCTGAGCAACTGGTATAGTGCCCTTGAACCTCCTAGTTATATATTCTATTTCAATTGCCTCACCTGACTTCTCCCTCACGAGCCTAAAATGATTTTGACATAAGAGGGGAGGGGGACATGGTCATATCTAAATTTTCAGAACTTAGCTTAATGCCTAGAACAGAGTACTAGAACAGAGTTCATAATATATTTGTCAAGGCAGTGAGTAGCTCAATTAATGGATGCATTTTTATAATGAAGAAAAATCCCAGGATATTGATGATATAAAAAAAGATAAAATATAACTAACCATTCAGTTGAGATGTATTAAACAATTTTCCTTCCTAGTATTTAATATTAAAAAAAATTTTTTTAAATACATTAAAAATTCCAATATAGAATCCCAGGAGACTTCAGGTTAATTAAGCATTATTTGTGCCATATTTTTGCTCCATTTGTAACACTCATCAAATTTGGGAAAGGTCGTGAGTGCTGAGTCTACATGATAGACTTTGGGACATCTTAAAAGCAGGCATTTCATTAAAATGTCTTAAGTCAGAAATGAGTAGTTCTGTACCTCTGGAGCAACGCAACATTGTCCCTGACAATGAGATGAGTGCACTTCTGTAGGACAGTCATTGCCCCAGTCTATACCCAGTTTTACCACGTTCATTTTTTGAGCATAGAGTTTCTACATGTGAGTTCTTGGAAGGCTTCTGGGCCTTCAGAGCAACTTGTGTTCCATTTGTTTACTTTTTCTGAACAAGGGTGTATGGAAAAGATAGAGCGTAGTCATTTTGCTTTTTAACCTGCCACAAAAGTTTTTGTGACTTGCTTATTCTAACAATTCTTAACCCTCTTATTGGTTTATTCTGAGTTTTTTTTTTAATAAAAATTTAAAAAATAGTAAAACTGCATTTCCTAAATTATTATTTTTACTCTAAGCTTATGTAAGGTTTACTTAAATATCCCTGTGTTTTTCTTTCTGCCCTCATGTTGTCCCCTTGTTAATTAAAAAAAAAAAAAAAACAGACAACCTACTTTGTTAACAAAACTTTTTACAAGTCACTCTTATATATCAGTGGATGCAAGGATAGGGGCCTCATGTTTACAGCATGGTGGTTAAGATCACTTGGATTCAAATCCTGTTTCCTCACTTCCTAACTGGGGAACCCTAAGGCAGTAACCAAATGTCTTTCTATCTTGGTTTCCTCATCTGTAAAGTGAGGATAATAAGATAATCTATCACTTAGTGTTATTATGAGGACTAAGGCATTAATGTTAATGCATGTAAAACACTTTGAACAGTGCCTGGCCCATAGTGAAAGTGAGATACTGGTGTTATTTTTACATAACCAGTCTAGACTTTCTGTTTTTTAATTCCTAGATAACCTGAATTCTGTTCTTTACATCTAGATCTTAATGGTTCTAAAGTATTGTTGCCCAAGCCCATTGCTGTCAGTTCTGACTCATAGCAACCCTATAGGACAGAGTAGAACTGCCCCATAATATTTCCAAGGAGGCATTGGTGGATTCGAACTGCCAACCTTTAGTTGGCAGTTGAGCTCTTAACCACTGCACCACCAGGGCTCCAAAAGTATTGTAAAGAAAGTAAAATATTTTTTAGAAGTCAGAAAAAAACAACTAACTAAAACAAAAATAAACAAATGAATAAATAAAATCAAGAAATTAAACTCTCACATGAGGATTTTTATTAGCCCTGCTAAGAACATTGTTCTCTCTTTTCTAGACTTTTTTTTCAGCTTGTAATCCCACTATTCCATGAAAGGAAAGGCATAGTCCTGCTTCCAAATCACTGTCCAGAAAGTCAAAGGCAGTGCTCAAGTTTTGCCACCTTCATATAGGAAGCTTTTTTTGACATCTCCAATCCATAGTGAAATTTCCAGCATCTCTGTTTCTGGAGTTCTTATTGCCTGGGTCAAACATTTGGCTTAAGGTACATTGCTTTATATCCTTAACTAGCTTTATATGGGTGTGTGCTTTATTATTCAACATAGACTGGAAGCTCCTTGAAAACTGGGAATTTTTTTATAGTCCTTTGTGCACTATGTTGTTGTTCTTAGATACTGTGGGGTTAGCTCTGACTCATAACAACCCTGTGTACAACAGAACGCCATCCTCATGATCACTTTATAATACACGTGAAATTGGCTATAAACAGCTTCTGAGAGATTAAACAATTCAATGAATGATTATAAAGCTCTGTAGTATTAATGGGGAAGGTAATGAAAAGAGATGTTCTTTAAAAATCTGATACACTGAGCCAACTACCTTGCATCTATCTGTCAGTTGGACAAACTGTTGATGTGTTCCTGGAAGCTATTCCACCAGTATTTCAAATGCCTGTAGGGTCACACATGGTGGACAGTTTTCAGCAGTGCTTCCAGACTAAAACAGACTAGGAAGAAAACCTGGCAATCTCTTTCTGAAAAAATTGGTCAAGGAAAACCTTATGAATAGCAGCAAAACATTGTCTGATATAGTGCTGGAAGATGAGCCCCCTCAGGTTGGAAGGCACTCAATATAAAACCGGGGAAGAGCTGCCTTCTCAAAGTAAAGTTGACCTTAATAACGAGGATGGAGTAAAGCTTTTGGGACCTTCATTTGCTGAGGTGGCATGACTCAAAATGAGAAGAAAGAGCTACAAACATTCACTAAAATAATTGAAGTATGAATCTAGGAAAACTGAAATATGTGGAAAATGAAATACAACAAATGAAGATCGATATCCTGGGCAATAGTGAGCTGAAATGGACTGATATTGGCCATTTTGGATCAGACAATCATATGGCCTACTATGCCAGGGATGACAAATTGAAGAAGAAAGACGTTGCATTTGTTGTCAAAAAGAATATTTCAAGATCTATCCTGAAGTACTATGCTGTCAGTGATAGGATAATATCCATTGACCTGTAAGGAAGACCAGTTAATATGACTATTATTCAAATTTACACACCATCCACTACTGCCGAAGATGAAAAATTGAAGATTTTTACCAACTTCTGCAGTCTGAAATTGATCAAAACATGCAATCAAAACTCATTGATAATTACTCATGACTGGAACACAAAAATTGGAAACAAAGAAGGAACTGTAGTTGGAAAATATATGGCCCTGGTGATAGAAATGATGCCAGAGATCGCGTGATAGAATTTTCCGAGACCAACAACTTAATTCATTGCAAATACCTTTTTTAAACAACATAAACAGTGACTATAAACTTGGACCTCACCAAACAGAAAACATAGGAATCAAATTGACCATATCTGTGGAAAGAGATAATGAAGAAGTTCAATATCGTCAGTCAGGACAAGAAGAAGGGCTGACTTCAGAACAGACCATCAATTACTCATCTGCAAGTTCAAGCTGAAGCTCACTAAAATTAAAACAAGTCCACGAGAACGAAAATATGACCTTGAGTATATCCCACCTGAATTTGGAAACCATCTCAATTGATGCAATGAACAGCAATGACCGAAGATCAGACAAGTTATGGGATGACATCAATGACATCATACTTGAAGAAAGAAAAAGGTTATTAAAAATAAAGGAAAGAAGGAAAATAACAAAATGGATGTCAAAAGAGACTCTGAAAATTGCTCTTGAATGTAGAGTAGCTAAAGAGAATGGAAGAAATGATGATGTAAAGAGCTGACCAGAAGATTTCAAAGGGCAGCTCAGGAAGACAAGGCAAGCTATTATAATGAAATGTTCAAAGACCTGGTGTTAAAAAACCAAAAGGGAAGAAACACTCGGCATTTCTCAAGCCGAAAGAACTGAAAAAAAAAAAATTATAGCCTCGAGTTGCAATATTGAAGGATTCTATGGCCAAAATATTGAAGAATGTAGGAAGCATTGAAAGAAGAGGGAAGGAATACACAGAGTCACTGTACCTGAAAGAATTGGTTGAGGTTCAGTTATTTCAGTAGGTAACATATGATCAAGAACCAATGGTATTCAAGGAAGAAGTCCAAGCTGCACTGAAGGCATTGGCAAAAAACAAGGCTCCAGGAATTTATGGAATACCAATTGAGATGTTTCAAGAAATGGATGCAGTGCTGGAGATGCTTATTCTTCTATGCCAAGAAATTTGGAAGACTGCTACCTGGCCAACTGATTGGAAGAGATACATAATTGTGCCCATTCCAAGAAAGGTGATTCAACAGAATGTGGAAAATATCAAATAATATCATTAATATCACACCCAAGCAAAATTTTGCTGAAGATCATTCAAAAACAGTTGCAGCAGTACATTGACAGGGAAATGCTGGAAATTAAAGCTGGATTCAGGAGAAGATGTGGAATGAGGAATATCACTGCAGATATCAGATGGATCTTGGCTGAAAGCAGAAAATACCAGAAAGATGTTTACCTGTGTTTTATTGGCTACACAAACGCATTTGACTGTGTGGATGATAACAAATTATGGATAACATTGTAAGAATGGTAATTCCAGAACAGTTAATTGTGCTTATGAGGAACCTGTACTCAGACCAAGAGACAGTCGTTTGAACAGAACAAGGGGATACTGTATGGTTTAAAGTAAAGAAATGTGTGCATCAGGATTGTATCCTTTCACCATACTTATTCAATCTGTATGCTGAGCAAATAATTTGAGAAGCTATTCTATATGAAGAAGAACTTGGCATCAGGATTAGAGGAAGACTCATTAACAACCTGCATGATATGCAGATGACACAACTTGCTTGATGAAAAAGAAGAGGACTTAAATCACTTATTGATGAAGATGAAAGTCTACACCCTTCAATAAGAATTGCACTTCAACATAAAGAAAACAAAAATCCTCAGAACTGGACCAATAAGCAACATGATAAAGAGAGAAAATATTGATTTTGTCAAGGATTTATTTCCTTTTCTTGGATCCACAATCAATGCCTATGGAAGGAAAAATCAAGAAATCAGACAAGGAACTACATTGGGCGAATCTGTTGCAAAAGACCTCTTGAATGTATTCAAAAGCAAAAATGTCACTTTGAGGACTAAGATTTGCCTGACCTAAGCCATGATATTTTCAGTGGCCCCATGTGCATGTAATAGCTGGACAATGAATAAGGAAGTGTCGCAAGAAAAATTGATGTATTTGAATTACTGCTCCTTGGAAGCTAGGGTGGCAGGACTTCGTCCCACGCATTTCAAACATGTTATTGAGAGGGACCAATCCCTGGAAAAGGACATCGTGCTTGATAGAGTGGAGGTCATTGAAAAAGATGAAGACTCTCAGTGAGATGGATTGACACAGTGGCTGCAAAAATGGGCTCAAGCATGGCAACTATTGTGAGGATGGTGCAGGACCAGGCAGTGTTGTGTTCTGTCGTGCATTGGGTCACTATGAGTCGGAAATGAGTTTACAGCACCTAGCAACAACAATAGCGAGGTGAAGGAAGAGACAAGGACTAAGCTAATTTATCAACAAGTAAGAAGCTCTGAATTATTGGGATTTGACCAAAAGTGTTTGTTTGCTTGTTTGTTTTAAGCACTGAAGGTTTAAAATCTCTTAAAAGAAACATCATTCCCAATGTGATTATTCTCTTTCTAGACTTGGGGGTTGGGGAGACTAGAGTACTGAGGCATTAAGAGCATTTTGCTGAAAATATTTTTTAAATTTCAAACGTGAAATCCCAAGAGATGTCTGTGAAGCTTCTGCTTAGTCCAAATATCAAGAACCTGGAAAGTACTTGAGGGACACCTCTTAGCTTCAGAAAAATGCTCCTCGAGGTCCTTGGCTTACTGAATTTTCTTCAGAGAAAAAGCTTTTAAGGTTCACAGGGCTTTTCATTCGACAATGTGCTATAAGTTTACTAAATCTCTGAAAAGTTGTCAGACCAAGGATTATTGTCCCCATTTTGCAGATAAGGAAAATGAAGATCCAAGAGGTTAACTGAGTTGCACAAGCTCATATGACTATTTAATAGCAAAGGCAGGATTAGAACCCAGTTCCTCTGATTTTCAGCCTGTCTTGTATGAACTGTATATCAGCAGAGACTTTGAAAGGTTATCGTCATGACAGAAAGAAAGTTAATTCAGCTGCACATTGATTAACCTAAAGAAAAATCCAGTCAACGTTGGTAGAAACCCAGGTTGAAGCAGTCTTCTTTCTACACTGATGTTTTTTTACCAGGACAACGCAATATCTCTCATCTGGATCAGAACCAGAATCCCAACTATCGGAACTAGGTAAATTACTTCTGCTCTCTCTAGTTGTATTTGACTGTTTTGGAGGTACTAAAATTTCAATTTGGTGGTTTGGAGTACTTCTCTGTATTATACTTTTTTTTTTTGGTGGCTGTCCTTAACATCTTTTTTTCTTTGTCCTTAACATCTTTCTGGATTTGTGGATGTGGATGATGAATCTAATAAATGAGTAAATATTCACGTGATTCAAAATGAAAGTGCTACGGCAGACTCCAAGGCGGCTTAGAATCTCTGTAGGTCAATTACCATTCAGGAGGATATTTCTGCAACAGAACTTCCTCCTTTGAGTGGAATCCTGGCTTCCATTCAGGAAATGGCATTTTAAATGCGGCTGTGCTGACTTGAACTGAGAGTTTGTTTTGCTTAACAACCCTGAGGGAAACCAGACATAGGTGAAGCCAGCAGGGTGAAATTTTATGATTACTATGGAAATACAGATTGTGTGTTTTCCCTTCATTTTCATAATGAATAGTCATAACTTAATGTCATCTATCTATTGCAATTTTGCTTTATGTTGCTGTGATGCCCCCCTTTTTTTTTTTTCTGTGTTCAGTTTCTATTAGTGAAGAGAAAAGGCTGTGTATTCATTTGGTATTAATTGGAATATGTGCATTGCTTTTAGCAGAAATATTTGTATTTTTCATTTATTATAATAATTCTTTTTCATTGAATCTAAACTGCAGTGCCTTACTATTCCATATTTCTAAAGCATTTTACAGTCTGCATTCGCACAATCATTATCTGATGTGATTCTCGCAACCGATTTGTGAAGTAAAATTTTTAATAGCTGTTGTTTGCCATTGCAAATCCACATATGAACATGTGACTTTTTACTTTGGGGGAAATTTTATTTTAATTTGATTATTACACAGTTTTCTATTATAAAAAGAACTGGGATATTGCTTGTATTCCTAACTTGTTGACTGCTGATGGTTTTCCAGAAATGTATATAATGTCAAAGTTTGGGTAAATTCTCCATATTTTAGAGCAATTAGAAAATGAATAATAATGATACTTTTATATAAGGACAAAATTCTGCAACATCATATTCTTTATCAATCTCTTCAAATATGACCCACTTTTTGTTTGAAGTTTTCTCTTATATTTGCAAGTTATGCAAAGGGGCCTCAAGTTCTATTTTGAATTGAAATTATCTATTTAATAACTGCTGCCTCGTTGCTCTTCAAAGTGATTTTAGGTAAATATCAACAGAAAATATAGAATAATTCTTCAGTGTAACCTGTCTCTTTAAGATGTGAAACAAGGGCTAGGAGCAAAGAGTCTGCAATATTCTTTATAATTTCATGGGGTCTTCTGAGGAAATGTGCCAATTTTATGGGGACTCGTAGGGAAAAATTTTGATTTCATGTGGATTCGAGTGAAAAGGTAAATTTCATGGAATTTCTAAAAATGGCTGGATTTCTCAGGATCCATGAAATCCATGACAGCCATGGAGAAAATGCACTACCCTTGTCATGGAGTAAATTTCAGTGCAGTTTGTCAAAACTTTATTTCTTATACACCTGCTAGGACATACATTACCCATTTGGAGTCATTTTTATTGACCATTTACCTTTTCATTGATGTCCGTGAGTACTAACGGTGGTATTTTGTATACATAACAACAAATAGGAAAAAGTGGCTAACTTTGTGAATTGCTTAGAGCATATGTTGCGTGATCACTAATGCAATAATTGTGTGATTCACATGGGTACTTATGCTTGAGTCAAGGTTAGGATGGTCAGGCTCAGAGTTTTGGTGGTCTTAAACCAGGAAAGAAGGGAAGCCTCTCACTTCCATTACCAAAGTCTTCATAGCATCATAGAGTATTAGGTTCAGAAGAGATCTCTGAGATCATTGAGTGCAGTTGTTCTCCAAGGGTGTTGTTCCAAGGCCTACACATCTGCAGCAGGGTTTCCTGGGAAACTTGTCAAAATTCAGACTCCATGACCTGACTACAAGCCAGCCGACCCAGATTCTTAGAGGGTAGAACTTGAGAATTTACCTTTTAATTCCATCCCTTGGGCAATTCTGATCCTGATACACACTCCAGTTCAAGAACCACTGTTCAAATCCACTTTCCTTCACAGTTCAGAACTTTCTACTACATTGTCTCATGGGACTTCTAGACCTTCCCTATTTAAGACCACTCCTTACAGAGAGCAGGATGGGGCCTGGTAAGTTGCCCCTCAACAGTCTTTTGGATGGAATTGGGACCAAGTCGTAAGGAAGGCTATTGGGGAAGAAAGAATGTCTAAACCAATGTTTTGAAGCTTGTGCCTATATACAGAGGCACTAATTGCCGTAACTTATTGACACAGGTGCACTGTATTGGTGACAGGCAGTGTTTCTTTGTTCATGTGGTTTTTCTGAAATGGTGAAGAACTCTTTATTTTTTACTTTTTATTTTGCTTTATGTGAAAGTTTACAACTCAAGTTAGTTTCTTATACAAAGCTTTATGCACATATTGTTATGTGCCCCCAGTCACAATCCCTATAATATGACAGCACACTCCTCCTTTCCACTCTGGATTTCCCGTGTCCATTCAACCAGCTTCTACCCCTTTCTGTTTTCTCATCTCGCCTCTGGACAGGAGCTGCCCATTTAGTCTGGTGTATCTACTTGAACTAAGATGTACACTCTTCATGAGTATTATTTTAGGTTTTATTGTCCAGTCTAATCTTTGTGTGAACATTGGCTTCGGGAATAGTTTTAGTTCTGGGTTAACAGAGAGTCCAGGAGCCATGTCTTCTGGGGTTCCTCTAGTCTCTAGTCAGACCATTAAGTCTGATCTTTTTATGTGAATTTGAGTTCTCCACCACACTTTTTTCCTGCTCCATCAGGGTCTCTCTGTTGTGTTCCCTGTCAGGGCCGTCATCAGTGGTAGCCAGGCACCATCTAGTTCTTCTGGTCTCAGGCCAATGGAGTCTTTGGTTTATGTGGCCCCCTTTGTCTCTTGGGCTAATATTTTTCTTGTGTCTTTGGTTTTCTTCATTCTCCTTTGCTCCAGGTGGGTTGGTACAAATTGATGTATCCTAGATGGCCGCTCACTAGCTTTTAAGACCCCAGATGCCACTTACCAAAGTGGGATGCAGAATATTTTATTAATAAACTTTGTTATGCCAGTTGATCTAGATGTCCCCTAAAACCATGGTGCTTAGAACCCCGCCCCTGCTACTCAGTCCCTCATAGTGTTTGGTTGTGTTCAGGAAACTTCTTAGCTTTTAGTTAATCCAGTTGTGCTAACTTCCCCTGTATTGTATGTTGTCCTTCCCTTTGAAATGGTGAAGAACTCTTGATAAATTTTCAAAGAAATAAAATATAAAACCTTCCCTTAATTTATATAGTAACTGCATTCATAAAAAAATTCAGCATATATTAAAACAATAATAAATATTTTGTTTTAATATGTAAAATTCAGTGTTAGAGCCTAATTCAGATCATTAAGAAGAGGTTTTTCACTTACTTTGAATGTCAAGTGGGACATTAGAAAGTAGTATCAGATACAGGAACAATCTTCATTATGCAGGACTGCAGCTGTTGCAAAATCTCCAGCAACCCTGTTCCCCTACCTACTAAATCCTCATAATGCCTTTGAATCATCATAACTTCAGAAACTTTCCACAATTTTCAAAATTCTTCCTGAGGTAATACTGTCCCTTTGAGAACCATTTTCATTGGCTTTCTTACCATTCAGCAGCACATACACAAACCTGTCTATTATATAATTCCCTTGATAAAAGTCTTTCAATGTTTCTCCATTCCTTTAAGGGTAAAGTTCAACAACTTAATTGAGCATGCGGGAACCATTACGCTCTGGTCACTTTCACTCCTCCACTTTCATCACCTATGGCTCCAGGCAGATTAGACTGTTTAATCACCATGCTACTTTATGCCTGTACATTTTCCCAGATGCATTTTGTTTTTCTTAGAAGATAATTTCTCTTCACTTTCTTCTCTCATCCGTAATTCAAGGATCACATTTTTGGTAAGTCCTCCTGGACTGTGCTCTCGTAGCAGAAATTTATGCATATACTATAGTGAAATTGTTGGTTTATTCAACCTCTAAAAGAAATAATCTTGACATTTCTCTATTAAAAAATTTATAAAAGGCTTATATTTCTTGATATGGCCTATGAAATTTTTCAAGATATGCTCCTATGTATTTATCTAGCCTCATTGCTCTTGATCCTCCACTGACACCCAAAATTTTAGCCATATCTAGAACTTGTTTTAAAATTCCTAGAATTCACCTTGCTCTACAGTCTCTACTCTTGGGCATACTTGAGAAGCCATTTCCTATTCTTATCACCTGCTCATTCTCTAATACTCAGCTCAGGTTGTCATCAACTTGACTGAGGCTCTATCAGATGTCAGATATAGTGTTTGGTACTGAGGATGTCAAAGTGATGAAGACATGGCCCTTGTTTTTATGGAGCTCCTAGTCTAGCTATAAATCTTCTCCCCTGAGGCTGGATTAAGAGCCCTTCCTCGTCCAATCCGTAGCATAGCACTTATAATATTGCATTACAGGTTGCAAGCTTCCTGGGGAAAGACAATGAGCCATCTTAATTTTGTGTGGTCAGCACCTGGCATAGTGCTTGACTCTTATTTGATAAACTTAAATAGTAAATGAAAACTTGGGGTATTCACTAATTGTCAAGATAGCCAATACACTATTTATTAGAAAGCTCTTGAGTGGCAGTTTTGATGCTACCTCCTCCGTATTTTAAGTTCTGACCTTTATCGTGGATAATATTTTGAAATGGATCCTCTCATAATTTTCTAGAGATGTTTCCTCCTTTCCTTCTTCCTCATTTCTCAACAGAGTTTTACTTCTATCTCATCAAAACTACTCAAAAAAAAAAAAAAAAACGAGAAAGAGAGGGGAAGTTAGCAGTCATACAAATTACCTTGTACAAATTCCACGTGCAAGTGATGAGGATCAGCTGTAGGTTCTCAGAAAAAAATTAAACAGCAGAAAGAAAATGTCACTTCTTTATGCAGCCTGCTTCCTAGTTAACTAAAATTTATAAGGAAAACAGAATGGCAGACATCGCTCCACAGATCATACAGTTTCTAAATCCTTCATGGAATGGTTGATTTTCCAGTTAGACAACATCTGATCTTGTGGGCTCTGTCTATCTGTATTGCACATGCAGACAGGTTGTGCCTCAAACTTTCCACCAACCATAAGACTGCTAGAAATGAGGCACATCACTGACATCAACCATTCCATGGGTGCCATCTTCACCTGTGATCAGTCCAGACACATGAGACACACTGTGTTGGCAAAGTGAAAGCCCTTCTTATTATTTATGGAAAGTGAACAGTAAACAATAACAACAAATTCCTAAAGGGGAAATGTTTACTCTTCCCCAAATTACCCATTTTTTTTTTATCCTTATGTCACTGGGCTGGCATACTGTGGTTTAGGTTCATATCACCGCTGCCTCTGGCTACTACCATTCTTCTCTAGGGGCCTGCATGGTTCCTGAGGCTTCTGCTGTGTCAGCAAGCCTTGCTGGCTTCTGCTGTTGGCTCCTGCGTTGATGCTTGGTCCTGCAGGCTCTCTTGCCACTACACTACCCTGGCCCTGCTGCCTGGTGGTGGAGAGAGGCATGCAACCCTTGTACAGGGCACACTCTCTTGCCCTGCACAATCAAGTGTTACAGCTCTTTTAGCTCAGCTCACAAGGCTCCTGCCCGGAGGCATGTGGCTTTGCTCTGCTGAAGGAAGACCCCTGCACAGGATCCTGCGAAGCAATCCCTGCATGGGACATACTCAGGCTTCTCTTGCCCTGCACAAGCGATACAGTTCTTTTAGCTCTGCTGGCAAGCCTCTTGCCTGAAGGCCCTCGGCTCTCTATTCATGAGCCAGCAAGCCCACCGCAGCCACCTCATTCTGTGGGCTGGCAAGCTTACTACTTCTGTCTCTTGCTGTGTCTAGCAATCTTCAGTGCTACAGCTCTTTCTTCTGGGTCTAGGAGGTTGTCAGCTCAGGGAACCCACATCTTTGGCCCAAAGGACATGCTTCACTCCAAACTCTTCTTGATGGTAGTGAGGTGACCCTGAACCTCTGTGAGATTAACCCTTATATAAGCCTAACCCATTGCTGTTGAGACAATTCTGACTCGTAGTGACCCAATAGGACAAAGTAGAACTGCTCCATAGGGTTTCCAAGGAGCACCTGGTGTATTTGAACTGCCAGCATTTTTGGTTAGCAGCCATAGTTCTTAATCACGATGCCACCAGGGTTTCCTATATAAGCCGACTCCTTGTCAATTTTAAGGCATGTCCCTCCCAGCAGGACAATGAACTGACCAATCCCCTTGGTAAACCATAAGTCACTCAATTTACCTAGTCCCAATAAATCATTTTGTGGAAGCTATATAAGACCATGACTAGAAAGGCCATATAAAAGCTATTCATTCTATCGCATTTGTTTTTCTGTACAAGGGTAGCATGTATCATTTGCCACCAAGTCAACACCTATATGTGTCAGAATGGAACTGTGCTACCTAGGGTTTTCAATGGCTGACTTTTCAGGTGTAGATCACTGGACCGTTCTTCTGAGGTGCTTCTGAGTGTGCTCATACCTCCAACCATTTTGTTAGCAGCCAAGTGCATTAACCTTTGCACGACCCAGGGACTCCGTGAAAGATCTAAAAAAAAAAAAAGGAAAAACCAAACTCATTGCCGTGGAGTCGATTCCGACTCATACGGACCCTATAGACTTCTGCTAAACATGAAATAAATTTAGAAATGCTGGGGAAAATGTTTTCAGGTTTATAGTTTTGATTTCCAAAGCATAGGACAACTTTTCACAAACAGATGTCTTGACCATCCTACAAAATAAGGCAAACTGTTTATGTTGAGTGGAAGAAAATAATAGGCTCCTTTCTAGCATAGTAAACACCATTGGGAAAAGTTATAAATCTTTTCATCCCGGATTCAGAGATAGCTTTCAAAAAACAGAAGCTCACCAACCTTCTATGTTTAAAAAACATTGCCTAAAATAATTGTTATTCAAAATATGAAAGTCCAATAAAATTAAAATACAAGATATAAGGAGCTTAAGTAATGATTTGAAAACAATCTTATAAAATTCTCTTTCACTAAATATGTTTACTTTTGTCCCCAAATCAGAAAATCATAAATTTTAAAAGTACATTACTCTTACAGTGTAGAGCAAGAACAGAAAATGCCCAGATAAAATATTAGCGAGTCAGAATTGACTCAATGGCAGGGGGTTTGGTTTTTTTTTGGTTTGGGCATAGGTAGCTTTAAAATAATGAATAATTTAAGCTGGATACTGGGCCCATCCTCATTTCCCTCTGCTCTAGAAACTACTCAGAGAGCCAGAGGAACTGACTTCTGGTCCTTCTTCTAGCCATGGTGCTTAGCAAAGAACCTTCAATTCTCTGAGCCTCATTTTCCTCATCCACACAAACACACTTCTGCTCCACAGGGTTGTTGTTATACAAAGATGAGGAAATGCACTGCATTGAAAAAAATATTCAAAGCTGTAAGATGCTATACAATAGTAAACTATTATGATTATTGTGAATCTCACTCTTTACTTATGTGACTTTTCTAGCCCTACTTTTCTCCTTTATGAAAGTAGAAATTGCAGATACATTTGATATAAAGAGAAAAACATTTTTTTTTTTAGTCTTTATCCTGCTGAATACATTCTTAGGACACTTACATGGTGTCACCAATGCATCTAGGCATTCCTAGAGTAAGTGATGGATTACATAAGTCAAGTCCTTAAGTTTTAACAGGTATACTTGGTGGGGGAATAAATATTTAAAATAGAGAGTTTAAGATAAAATCCTTTAAAATTCAGTTGAAAATTATTTTTGTGTTTATAGACATATTTTAAATGGAATAAATTCAACAATGATACTTAGCTCAACTTCCTTTCCAAAAAGGCCATGGTTTCAAGAAAACAGTTATTTCATACAGCATCATAATTTGTTGTCGTTGTCATCACTGTTGTTATCATTCTTCCTTGTAAAATTACATCTTTTTTTTTTCCCTCTTAGAATGAGAGTTTCTATTTTAGGCATCTCCTGGTACATATTTCACCACTGCATTCCGGAAGTATAAACTGGGCAATCAAAGAAGCTCATTCAAGGGTTCCCACACCCTTGAGACATAAACAGGACACCAGGTTAAGCTTGAGGCTCTATTCCTACCCCTCAAATGGTGACAGAATGAAGCCACACTTAGCCTTCATACAAGATTCATGACAATCCCGGGACTGGCTTGGCTCTGACACTGTATTAGATATGTGAAGATCCAAGCTGCTGTCTACATAACTCAGGGCAGAATAGGGATTGCTTTGTAGGTACCCTGGCTGTTTTAAAGTTTTCTTTTAACCCAGTGACTTTGAAATTTCTTAGTATTTTTTGTGTGTGTGAATGTAAAGAGTCAGACAGAGGAGAGCTGACGTTCCCTAGGGGCAAATCGTGTTTTTGGCTCCTCTTTATTCCAGAGCTCTTCTTGTATTTTATCTTATATCTCCTCCTACAAGCTGAAGATTTGAGCAGTCCTACTTTTCTTACCAAATTTAAGGAATGGATGCTGCAAGGACATGTATCATCCACTGGATCTTAAATATTTCCTTTATGTACAGAAGGTAAATGCAGGCGTTTCCATTAACTCTTAAAGCATACAGTTTGACACTCAGGCCTTTTTATCAGAATTCATGAATCCCCCAAATCCCTAGGCATTTCCAGAGAACCATTTGAAATCTTCTTTTCAAAAAACAAAAGATAAAATGGCATTTTCATAGGTACATCCTTTACCAAGAATTAGCTGAATGTGTATTGTTTTTTCTTTTAAGGAGAGAGGAAGGGGGTAGAGAAGAAAACTGACTTATGTCCCGAGACTATTTGGGTGTTTTACTACGTAATTAAGTTGAATTCTCACAAAAGTCCTAGGGTGCAGGTATTATAAATGCAATTTTATATATGCAGAAACACGCTCTGGAAGGTTAGGTGACAAGCTGAAATCACACAGCTAGTAAGCAGTAGAGCCAAAATTTAAAACCAATTTTGTCTGATTCCAAAGCCCATGCTTTTCCAGTGGCTCATAATGCCTCCAATAAAAGAAAGAAATTGAAGTACCTGACCTAACTAGGGAACAGTGGAGATCTCTGTTCCAGTTCCCTGGTTTCTGAGCAATTCTTCCTTGAAATGGTGATAACACCACCGTAATACATTTTCAGCGTTGTCAAATATAGTGGACACTGGTGAATGTTTAACTAGAACCAGTAAAAAGCTTAGCATCGCCGCCTCTTGCCTACTCATGGTCCTTCTGAAACCTCTGCAAACACTCCCACTCAGGAGAGTTCCCCAGTGCTGTGCTCTGCACTAGCATTTCCTTGTTGAGACACTTGCTCCTCACCTCACTTGCTATATACCAAAAACAGAAAACAAAAAACCCCAGACCTGTTGCCAGCCGGGCCGATTCTGCCTCATAGTGACCCTGTAGAGTAGAGTAGGACAGCCCCGTAACTTCCAAGGAAGCTGGTGGATTTGAGCTACCAACCTTTTGGTTAGCAGGCAAGTTCTTAACCACTCTGCTACCACTTGCTCTGTAGTACCTGAAACAGAGAGACAGGTAAATGTTTTTTTAAAGAAAAAGAAAGGGAACATAGATAGATCATTAGAGTCTACTTTCTCCTTGATTAAAATGATTGAAGAGGTATGTTGGTAATATGACTGCGTTCTAACTTCTAATGAACAAAAAAATCCTATGAGATTAGATCAGAGATGGAAAGAACCCATTTTCCACATGCCTCAAGCCTTATTTTTGGTTCACAATTGACTTGGCCTCAGGCGAATTTTAATCTTTTGTTTGCCAATGACAATAAAGTTAGCCATTATCTGGCTGGAAAGAAAAGATAGACATTTCTGTGGGAGAGAAATCCTATATTTATATACATATTTGGTCATATTTACTCAACCTTATTCTATATTAGAGGACTGTATCAGGAGCTCTGGAAAAGTTCTAGAAGAATAGAGTCAAAAAGCATACAATCCAAAATTTTTCTCATGACTGTGTCAGCTATTTCTGAGGACTCTGTAATAAGGTTCCTTTGTCTTTTTACCAGATTATAAACACTGTGAGGGCAGAGTCATTCACGCAACCTGCTCAGGAGCTTTTGCTACACATCAGGCATAGTTGTAGGTACTGGCGGGTGAAAGCAGCAAACAAAACAGGTAAAGTTTGGAGTCTAAGTAGCTAATATTCTGATGTGTATGTGTGTGTGGCAGGAGGAAAATAAATAATAAACAAATGAATGTAAAATAGATAATGATGAGTGTTATGAAGAAAAAATAAAACAAGGGTACAGAGTTAGAGAGTGGCTGAGGAGGTGGTGTTTCCTATTTTATATTGAAGAGCCTAAGAAGGAGCCTCTGACAGGTTATTCTCGGAGCAAAGACCTGACTGATACCTGAGGTTATCTGGGTGAGAACATTCCAAGAAGAGAGGACAGTAGGGATAAAGGGGCTGAAATAGGAGATTTATTTATTTTTTCTTTTTCTCCTGGCATTTTTCATTTTTTTCTGGCATTTTTCAGAAGTAGCAAGAAGGCTGGTGTGGCCAGAACAGAGGAATGAGTTGACTAGTAGGACAAGAAGCAAGAACTGAGATGTATAACATCTTTCAGGCCTTAGCAAAGATTTTGGATTTCACTTTGAGTGAAATGGGAAGCGTTAACGAGTTTTGATCAAAGAGGTCTCATTTTGGCTGCTGTGTTCAGAATAGACTAGAGGAGCAAGCATGGGACTTGGTTGTCTTTATTTACTTATTTTGGATCAGCTTGTAGGATAATAGAAAGCATTGTGTGAGATAATACACATAAAGAGCTATTGAATGAGTTAATACACTGTAAAAGCCTAAAACATAAAAGTCTCAGTGCCCTAGTTTGTGAGCCAGCATAGTTAAGTGGTTAAGAGGTGGGCTTGGGCATTTCACTGTCTGGGTTCAATCCCAGCTCTGCTTCTTACTTGTTGCATGGTTTTGGGAAGTTACTTATCTCCTGCATGCCTTAAATTTTTCATCTGTAAAATATAAATAATAATAATAATGCCTACTTCATAGAATCATTGCGAGGATTAAAATGAGTTGAAATCTCCAAAATGCAAAGAGCACCACCTTGCACATAGTAAACACTCAATAAAAATTTCCAGTATCACTACAAAGCAATTTAGTCTTGACAAAGTTGTTCCGCATGCTTCATTCACAAGAGCCTTATGAAGTAAATTGTATGAGTACCGCTATTCCCATTTTATAGATAAGGAAATTGAGGTTCAGAGAAGTGAAGTAGCTTGCCCAAGATCACCTAGCCAGAAAGTGGTAGAGCAGGGATTGAGCCCAGGCCCCCTGACTCCAAGAACTCTTTTCATTATGCTCTGCTGTATTGGCATATTTGCATATGTCTAAGAAGAACTCAGGGTCAGGCCTTCTAATCCTAAATTGATCATTTTTTCTATTTCATCATTGTTGCTGTTATTGTTGTGTGCCGTCCAGTACATTCCAACTCATAGCACGGTACTTGGTAAAATCCTTTGTATTGAATGAATGCATGAAAGAATATGTACATTAATAAAAGTAAGATGTGACATGCAACTCTAGTCAATCAAAGGAAAACCCTTCAGAAAGAAGGCAACACATTTAGGTTGCTAGAACATGAAGCATGAATTTAGGAGACTGGATACCAGTCAGTTGTTGACACATTGTATAATTCTGAAAAAATTGCCTAACATCTTGAGTCCTTGGTTTCTTCATCTGCTAAATGAAATCTCAGTATATTCTCATATCTGCTGGCTAGAACTGTGAAAATATATGCCAAGATAAAGATGGAAATACTTAGGAAAAAATGCTGCATATACCACATGTGTTGCTACTATTAAAATTCTCTAAGAAAATTCAGATCTAGACACCTCTAAAATACCTTCTGTGGCAGTTAGCAAGCATTAACTCAGTAATGAGTTTTTTTGTACTTTTTTGGGGAGAGGGTGATTGTGGGACTAAAAACTTTTTTCTAGGAGCTTAAATTCATGAGAATTTTCCCAGCCTGTTTAGAGAAAGTTATCCAGTGCCGACTTTCTTCTTGACTTATCTTAGTAGGAGAAATTACCTGACTTTCTTTCCCAACCACCAGCACTTAACCCTATGGGAAGTAGTTAACAAAACTGCTTACTGATTTTAATATACATTTATTATCCATTATGCACCAGTCATTCCACTGAGGGAGGCCAAAGAGGTAACACACTTCCCTTGACCTCATGGAGCTCAGAATCTTATGGAGAAGGTAGACTTGAAAATCATGCATGATACAAGCTATGCTGGAGACTTTTACAAAATGTTATGGGAGTGTAATTCAAAGTACGTCTAACTCTGCCTAGTGTTGCATAGAGAGGACTGGACCAGGGAAGGTGATATTTAATAATATTTAAACTGAGCTTTGAAGCCTAAAGAAAGGGTTTTCTGGTAAAGAGGAGGGTGGGAAGAAGGGTATTCAGGGCAGAGGAAGACCTCTTCGGTGTCCTCAGGGCATAAGACAGTATACTTTCCTTAGGACACTTAATGAATCAGGAAAAGGTGAATGACACACATGAGGTAATTATAGTGATGAGGTTGAATATGGAAACAGAGCTTAGAGAATGTTTTTCTGGCAGGTGACGAGAGAGTGAATGGTCTGGTTTCAGCACAGGAATGGCATGATCAAATTAGCTTTATAGAAATCTTTGCTAACGGATAAAGGAGAGAAGGACTGGAGCCTGAAATACCAATTAGGAAGCTATTGGAAAAGGTCAAATGAAAGATAATTGAACTAAGTCTATGAAACTGAGAGATGGAAACTTGATTTAAAATATGCCAAAGTAGTATGTATTAGAACTGTTGGCCAATTGGATTTGAATATTAAAGGAAAAAGAAGCCTCAAAGATTATCTCTACATTTATAAAAAGAAGTAATTGAGGAGAGATTGGCAGATTGGCAAAGGGGTTAAAGGTTGAGTTAAAATTTTGGACACAACACATTTGGAGTATGTTAAGGGCTGTCAGACAATTTCACATGTGGTTCTAGAACTCAGGCAAAGATCTGATATGGAGATGCAGATTTCCTAGGTTTGGGATATGGGTGAAAACTTTAGAGAGTGGAAAAAGAAGTTCATTGGAAATGATAAAGTGAAATGAAATAAAGACTAAGGGTTAATCTTGGGAATATCAACCTTGAAGGAATGGAAAGGGCAACAGGAATCAATGAAAAAGATAAAAGGAGCAAGCAGAGAGGTAAAAAGACAATGATAAGGCATTATTATCTTTGAAGTCAAAAAAGAAAACAAGAATTTGAAGGAGAGAATGTAAACTCTGCAGGAAGACCCAACATGGAAAACATCCATGGGGTTTGACTATTAGGAGGTCATTGGAGATCTTTGCCAGAGAGGTTTCAGTAAAGTGTTGAGGCCAGAAGTCAAATGGCAGAGGTGGTAGAGTTAATGGGCTATGGGGGCCACGAGAAAGAAGAGGCTATACGTTTGTAACTTTTTTTAAGTGAGAATTTTCTTTATAAAGGGATGGGACGGGGTTGTAACTAGAGGGGGAGAGTTCTATTTTTAAAGAAGGGAGATTTGTGAGCATATTTTTAAGTTGAAGAAAAAGAGACTGATGTTTTAGAAGATTAGAGAAACGTAACAGAGCTATATCTTGAGGAAGCAGGAGGGTTGGATTACTTCTGACCAGAAGGAGAAGACTTTTTCCCTCTCATGAAGCCAAATTACCACCTTATAGGTGGACTGAAGGTGACCCAAGGCATCTACAGTGGTAAGACTATTTTCTGGATTTTTACATATTTTAATGTCCAGGGAGTTCCCTCGGGAGAGCATAACTAAGGGGCATACATCCTCACAGAGAAGAGCACGAATTTGTTTGCCTTTAATCTATGAGAAAGGAGCTCTGGTGGCACAGTGGTTAAAGCTATCTACTGCTAACCAAATGATCAGCTGTTGGAAACCACCAGAAGCTCCGTGGGAGAAAGATGTGGCAGTTTACTACCTTAAAGATTTACAGCCTTGCAAACCTTATAGGGCAGCTGTCTATGGCAGTGGTTTGTTTTTGTTTTTGTTTTTTTTTTTGCTCTATGAGAGGATGCCCTGGTGGTGCAGTGGTTAAGCATTGGTCTGATAACAGAAAGGTTGGTGGTTCAAACCCAGCCACTCTACAGGAGAAAGATGTAGTATAGTAGTCTGCTTCCCTAAAGGTTACAGCCTTGGACACCCTATGGGACAGTTCGACTCTGTCCTATAAAAATTAAAAAAAAAAAAAATTTTTTTTTTATAGGGTCATTATAAGTCAGAACTGACTTGATGGCAACGTGTTTTGTTTTTTCTGGAATCTAGGAGAAGAGTCCCTGGGTAGAGCAACTGGTTAAGCACTAGCCTATTAGCAGAAAGGGTTGGAAGTTCAAACTTACCCAGAGGTGCTTTAGAAGACAGGCCTATTGACCTGCATCCAAAAGGTCACAGCTTTGAACACCCTATGGAGCAGTTCTAGTCTGTACACATAGGGTCACCATGAGTCGAAATCTATGCAACAACAACCAATAACAACAAAACTATGAGACATTTGGGTGCCAAAATATTTTTAAAAATAGGTGGCCAAATTATGGTAAAGATATGTTTTGGGGTGGGTTGCTTTTTGAGTTTACCCTACTTCCAGAAGATAAGGCCTAGTCAGGTGATTAGAGAAAGGTCAGAAGGTCTATGGGGCTGACCAGTTTAGATAAGCAGCTGATATTATCTGATGTTTATCAAGACTAAACCTGAATTTTAACCCTGGAGATTTTCCCAGCTGCACATCCTGTTTGGCTTATGCTTTTCCCGATAGGCAAATAAGTCAAGATCAGATGGGTGGCAGATACCAGAACATATGCATATTTATAATATTGCAAACTTGCCATCAAGCTGACTAAGCCAGATTGAGCATATAAGAAATGAAAAGTTTAGATGGAAGCTGATGTTTTCAGGATTCCAGGATGTGGCTCTGCCAGATCAGTGTGTTAACTTAATGAGGGAGAGCAGCTAGCATTTCAGGAAGGAAAGCAGCCACGCCATCCTGATAAATACATCCATCCCTCTGTGCGGCTTCTGGGCCTCGTAGAGTTCTACCTTCTCCCCCCATAAATAAAAGTACTCATCTAACTCATTGTAAAAATATACTCAGGGTTTGGGTATTGCCCATGTGATACTGGTAGCCTTTTCTGCAGACCACAGTAATTACTATGTAAACAAGTTGATTTTGAATCTCCTTTATTGCACAGTCTTTTGTTCCTTTTTGCTCATGTCCTCCCTCACTTTTTGAGCCACTTCCTGTCTCTCCCTTCTCAATACTCATCAGAATTTTTAGACACCTCAATAATATCCCTTCTAATCTCTTTCTTTCTAATGAGCATAAAACTAATTTTAATACCCTCTCTTCATAGTTACAAACATTGATATCATTTTGTTTCCATTTCTGTACCTCTCCAAGTCTTTGAGATTTTTTTCCTGTAACAAGATACCTGAAATCATTGAACAATATTCAGTGGCCTGTCATACTGTGATCAGTGACCTTTCCTAATTTTTGCCAGATCTCTAATTTTATGTAACCCCGTGTTATGAACATCTTGGATGACACTGAAGTGATGGTTTTAAATTTCTATTTCCTTTTGGCTCTAGGTCTCTCTCTTGATCCATATATGCTTAACAGATTGTGATTACTTTTAACTTTATTCTCTAGCTATAACATTTATTTACTTCCATATCTATATTAATATATTCCTACACTGGGGTCAGAGCCCTGGTGGTGCAGCGGTTAACAGCTACGGTTGCTAACCAAAAGGTTGGCAGTTTGAAACCACAAACCACTCCTTGGAAACCCTATGGGGCAGTTCTACTCTGTCATATAGTGTTGCCATGAGTCAGAATCAGCCCCATGACAATGGGTTTTGTTTACACTGGGGTCAGACCTAAAATACCCATGTTCTCATTTTTAGGATGCTTGGCAAGTCAATTGTCCCAAATTCAGTGAAAAGCCTATACCACACGTATTCTGTTTATTTTGTCTTCTGCAGCCATCTTTCAGTCTTAGGCCCCATTCTGAAAATAAAAGAGCCAAACCGGTTGCTTTTGATTCGACTCCAGCTCGTGGCACCTGCATGTGTATCAGAGTAGAACTGTGCTTTATAGGGTTGTCAATGGCTGATTTTTCAGAAGTAGATTGCCAGGCCTGCTGATGCACCTCTGGGTAGATTCGAACTTTCAACATTTAGGTTGGCAGCCAAGCATGTTAACTGTTTGTACCACCCAGGGATGCCGAAAATAAAAGAGGATTTTACTTATTGAACTGTGAAGAGAGAAAAAAAAATGCCAAATTTCTGAAGAGAATTTATGACTAAAGTCCATTATACCAAAGTTTTTCAAATTGAGATGTTGTCTCTTTTCATCTGTTTTGCTTTACCCACTAAGCTTAGAGCTCTCTGTCTATTCTTATTTCTTCTACGCTCAACTTATTACCTCTGAAGCTAACATCTAAAAAAAAAACATCTAAGTATGTAGCTTTATAGGAGAAAATCCTAACTGTGCCAGATAATAACAATCTGGCAGAGCTAGGGGTTACCGAGTTCTTCTCCAACTCCCTGTCTTACCAAGCTACCCTACACTGAGAGACTCAACTGGCAAACGGCTAAGGAGTTTCCCTGACCTGAAACAGAATCCCCATATTTTCATTGCCTACACACTGCAGTTGACCCCAAACAACTTACTTCCTGTTAAAAATAGCATGTATCATGCTCATTTTTCCATTTGAGAAAGGAAGTTTTATGTGAGGCTTTCCATTTGACATTTGGCAAAACCAAGCCCCCTAGGAGACAGTAACTTTTTTGCCCTCGTCTCATTTGGATGAGACAGGGAAAGAAAGAGGTCCATCAAAGGAATATTGTGAGGGAAAAAAAAAATCTATTTTCTAGTAGTTCAAGGTTAAATATAGAACCTTAAGAATCTCCTGAGCTCTAAAAATGAGTGAACTTGGAAGAATGAGCCTATTTTATCTTCAAGAGATATGGTGGTATCTTTAAACAAAAATTAAAATGATGTTTTAGAGCAGCAGATAAGTGGTTTACTGAAATTATGTCTTTCATATTGCAGAGCAGGTCTCCACAACGAAGACAGTTGGCATCCTGAGGAGCATGGTGGGGACAGTAATCTGTGCATTTAATAGGGGAGATAGCAAAAGGTTAGTAGTGTTAACTAAAGAGGTAGAGAAAAGTTACAACTGCACAGAGGAATTCCGAGACGCCCGTTAACTGTGGAAAGAGAGGACGGCCGTCTTATGTTATTCAGCCTTTGAGAGGAATGGACAGGGCCAGAAAAGGAGGCAGCTCACCCTGGAATTTCTCAAGAACTACAAGACACAGCAGTAGTGGTTCAGTGATAGATTCTCGACTTGTATACAAGAGACCTGGGTTCAATTCCTGACCAATGCACCTCAGCACAGCCACCATCCATCTGTCACAAGTGGAGGTTTGCATGTGACTATGATGCTGAACAAGTTTCAGAAGAGCTTCTAGACTAAGGTGGACTAGGAAGAAAGGCCCGGTAGTCTACTTCCAAAAAATCAGCCAGTGAAAACCCTGTGGATCACAGCGGTCTGATCCCATTGTGCATGGAGTCACCATAAGTCTGGATGGAATTAACGGCATTTTACCGACAACAACCAAGGCACAGCATCTGGAGAAGGGCTGTTTTGCAGCAGTGGGCAGTCCATGGTCCAGCCAATGCTTGGTGCCAGGGTTGTGGGGTGGTGGCTAATGTAACAGCAACAGCAGCCAGGCCTATGAAAGTGAATGTTAGAGGAGGTGCACCCTGGCCCTTACCCACTAATTTTTCACTAACTAGGACCCGGAAAAATACTATTATTTGCAAAGTTATGCACAGAAACTTATTCAGGTGAATTTAACAAACATTTATTTGGCCCTCTCTATATTTATTTTTTTGATATACCTAGCAGAAACCCTGGTGGCACAGTGGTTAAGAGTTTGGCTGCTAACCAAAAGGTCTGCAGTTCAAATCCACCAGGTACTCCTTGGAAACTCTATGGGGCAGTGCTAATCTGTCCTACAGAGTTGCTATGAGTTGGAATTGACTTGAAGGCAAGGTTTTTTTCTTTTTTTCTTTAATGAGAGCCCTCATGGTGCAGTGGTTAAGTGTTCAGCTGCAACCCAAAAGATGGGCAGTGGAGAAAGATATGACAGTCTGCTTCCGTAAACATTTACAGCCTTGGAAACTCTATAGCCAAAAAAAAAAAACCAAACCCATTGCCATCAGGTCAATTAGGACAGAGTAGAACTAGCCCCCAGAGTTTCCAAGGAGTGGCTGGTAGATTCAAACTGCCAACTTTTGGGTTAGCAGCTGAGCCCTTAACCACTGTGCCACCAGAGCTCCTTGGAAACCCTATGGGGTAGTTCTTTTCTGTCCTATAGTGTCGTTATAGTTGCAATCGACTTCACAGCAATGGGTTCAGGTATATGCCTAGCACTTTGCTAGATTCTGGAAATATAGAAAAACAGCATGTGATTCCTGTCCTAAAGTTGTTTTTATAATGTTTTGTTGGTATGAGTTATTTATTTTTTTCCATGAGGTGACGTGTAAGCCCTCACACAAATGGTCTGTGGCTAAATTAAAACGACAAGTTTATGCAAGTTGCTGGTGAGATGCCATTCATTTTATTTCCTGTCTGAATATCACAGATGGTGATTTTATGTAATAGAATGTATTCAACCTGGCCAAGCCCTTAGAGAAACTTAAGACCACAAGGCATGTGTACACTGGCACCTGAAGTAGTTGTCTCTTTAAAAAATATACAACTGGATACCACTGTAGAGGAGTCCTGGCGGCTTACTGGTTACGAGCTCAGCTGCTAACCCAAAGGCTGGCAGTTGGATCCACCAGCTGCTCCTTGGAAACCCTATGGTGCAGTTCTACTGTGTCCTATAGGGTTGTTATGTGTTGGAATCACTTGACGGCAATGGGTTATTTTACCATTGTAATAATAAGAGCAGAGGTGTTTAGCTTAAGGCTTTTGAATGACTTACTTATGCCTAGAAAGCATTTGAGTTCAAAGGATACACAGACAAAGCAATTAGAATTACAGCAGCATGAGCAGAGAGTCAAGTTTGTGACAAAAATGGGTAGAAATAAAATGGAGTTGCAGCTAAGGTAAAAATCTTGTAAATTACACTGTAATGGCTGTCATGTTTTGGACCACCCTCCCCATTTCTACCACAGTGACAGTGAAGTGCTTTTTTTTTTTTTTTAAGTTCTTTTTCCACCAAGAGAAAGGAACAGAACCAAGGACATAGGACGCTGTATTGAAGCCTAGGTTGGAACTCAAACATTTTTGGCTCCTGATTTCTCTACTAAGTCCATTAGACTATGTCTTCTCTTAGTTCTATTATTTAATTTTCTGTTCTCTGCCTGTTTATATACTCAAAAGTGATAAAATACATTTTTATTCTTACCTTACTAATGCAGTAGAGATACTTTTCAATTTTGCCCAACTATGACACTCTAAACATGGCAAATAACTGCATTCCACAAAATGCTTTCAAGGCATGCCTTGAAATGGGAATTAAAAAATAGGAAATCAAATGCAAATAACAGTATTGATAAAAGAATCTCTAACTCCAAAAGTGACAAATTCAATTAGGTAAAAAAAAAAAAAAACAGAAGTATTTGAGGAAAATAGTCCACAATGTGTGACAGCATTAATGGAAAATTAAGTTCCGTGGCATTCTTACAAATTATAGTTTTCCTCAACATAGTTGCCTGAAGGTCACCTAAGACAACAGAACCATGGGTCTAGGACTGCCCTTTATCAATGTTATTTGCTCTGGAGGTGACATCTTGAAACTTAGATCACTTTGCTACTTGCAAACAATAAAAAACAGGACTACTAAAGTTAAGCATTTACCCACTGGACTCAACCTTAGTAGCTTCTTGAAGTTCAGACACAGATACCTATCATACTTTACCTGTCTGCATCTTGAAGAAGTTAGTGCCTCTCTGACTACGTATTTTAAGATCATCTAATACACAAGTACTTAGATACTTAGACAAAGGCATTATTTTATGAAAGTACTTTATTTTTTATATGATCTTCCCCAACGGAGCGCAGAGCCTTAATAAACATTGCCTGTCATTAATTTTCACAGCACCTCTCTGAGGAAGGGAGCAGAAATCATGCCATTCATTGTTGCCATCAACATTTATAGATAAAGTCAGTTAAGCACTTAGCTGCTAACCAAAAGGTGGCTGCACGGGAAAAAGACCTGGTGATCTACTTATAAAAAAAATAGGAAATTCTGTGGGGCAGTTCTACTCTGTCCCACAGGGTTGTTATGAGTCAGAGTTGACTCAAAGGCACCTAACAACTCTTAATATACTTTGTAAAACTTAAGAAAGCTACTGTGTGTTTGCAGGGTGCTTACAGCCTAAGGAACCTGATAAGGTCAACCGCATAGGTGTCAAAATTATTTTATCAGCAATAGAGAGTTGAAAGTCCTCTAGAGACAAAGATTCTACAATCTTACTCTGTGATACATTTTCGTCAGTAACGTTTTACAATCTTAATATTTTGCATTTTGATATTAAGTGGTTTGCTCAGGATATTTTCTTCTTTTTTTTAACTTTTTAAAATTTTATTGTTTTAGGCGAAAGCTTACAGTGCAAATTAGTTTTTCATTTAAAAATTTTGTATATAAATCATTTTGTAACATTGGTTGCAATCCCCACAGTGCGTCAGGACTCTCCTCCTTTCTGTTTCTGCCCTGGACTGTCCATGTCAATTCATCTAGTTTTCCTTCCTGCTTTCTGGTCTTTGCTCTTGGGCAGGTGTTGTATACTTGATTGAACCAAGAAGCACATTCCTCATGTACAGTATTGTTTGTTTTATAGGCCTGTCTAATCTTTGGCTGAAAGGTGGACTTTGGGAGTGGCTTCAGTTCTGAGTTAGCGGAGTGTTCAGGGGCAATAGTCTCAGGGGTTCTTCTACTCTCCATCAGACCAGTAAGTTTGGTCTTTTTTTTGTGAATTTGAGTTTTGTTCTACATTTTTCTATGTTTCCCTATTGTGACTCCTGTCAGAGCAGCCAGTGGTGGTAGCCAGGCACCATCTAGTTCTTCTGGGCTCAGGCTGGTAGATGCTATGGTTCATGTTGTCCACTAGTCCTTTGGACTAATATTTTCCTTGTATTTTTGGTTTTATTCATTCTCCTTTGCCCTGAACGTGATGGGACCAATAGATGTATCTCAGATGGCCACTTGAAAGCTTTTAAGACCCCAGATGCTACTCACCATGGTAAAATGTAGAACATTTTCTCTATGAACTATGTTATGCCAATTGGCCTAGATATCCCCCAAGACCATGGACCCCAGCTTTCAGCCCCAGTGACTCAGTCACTCAAGGTGTTTGAATGTGTCTAGAAGCTTCTATGACTTTGCCTTGGTCAAGTTGCGCTTACTTCCCTTATATTGTGTGTTGTCTTTCCCTTTACAAAAGTTAACACTTGTCTACTATTTAGTTAGTGATTTCCTCTCCCCGCTCCTCCCCTCCCTTGTAACTATCAAAGATTTTTTTTTTTCTGTGTGCAAACCTTTTTTAAATTTTTACAATAGTGGTCTCATACATTATTCATCCTTTTACTATTGACTTATTTCACTTAACATAATGACCTCCATGTTGTGAAATATTTGACAGATTCATTATTGTCCTTTATCCTTTCATAGTATTCTGTTGTGTGAATGTACCATAATTTGTTTATCCATTCATTTGTTTCCATCTTTTTGCTGTTATGAATAACACTGCAGTGAATGTGGGTGTGCCTATATTCATGTGATGGCTCTTATTTCTCTAGGATATATTTTTAGGAATAGGATTGCTGGATTGTATGGTATTTCTATTTCTAGCTTTTTAAGGAAGTGTCATATCATTTCCCATAATGCTTGTACCATTTTACATTCCCATCAGCAGTGCATGAGAGTTCTAGTCTCCATGCAACCTATACACCATTATTTTCTGTTTTTTTTTTTTTTTTGATTACTGCCAGCAATGTAAGGAAAAAAAAATTTTTTTTTTTTAGCAATGTAAGAGTGAGATGGTACCTCATTGTAGCTTTTTCTTTTTTTTAAATTGTGCTTTAAGTGAAAGTTTACTGCTCAAATTAATTTCTCTTTCAAAACTTTATATACATTATTTTGTGGCAAAACTTTATATACGTTTATTTTGGGGATATATCAATCCCCATGATATGATAGCACTCTCCTCCTTTCCACCGCAGGTTCCCTGTGTCCATTCATCCCATTCCTCTCCCTTCACACCTTCTCATCCTACTTTTGAACAGAAGCTGCCCATTTGGTCTCATATATCTGATTGAACTAAGAAGCATTTTCCTCACATGTACTATTTTTTTGTTTTATATTCCTGTCTAATATTTGTCTGAAGAATCGGCTTCAGGAATGGTTTCAGTTTTGCATAAACAGAGTTTCAGGGGTTCCTTCAGTCTCTGTGAGACCATTAAGTCTTGTTTTTTAACATAAATTTGAATTCTGTTCTACATTTTTCTCCTGCTCTGTCCTGGACTCTGCTGTGTTCCCCTTCAGGATGGTCATTGGTGGTCGTTGTAGTTTCGATTTGCGTTTCTCTAAAGGCTAGTGATTGTGAGCATTTCCTTATGTGCCTATTGGCTGCCTGTCAGGGTATTTTCTAAATGGACGTGGAGTTCAGTGCATCATCAAACTTTGTGAAGGACACCTTAAATTTTATTCCTGAAGATCTTGCATGAGCAAGAAATTTTGAGTTTTCATACAGCCTGAACAATTGCCCATAATTGGGGTGGGTATGCAGAGAGGAGTAAAACAGAGTGTGTCGGTGGGGAGGTTAGGGTGGAGAACTGGAGAAGAGAAGGAGGCAGAGCTTAGAATTCCATCTTACAAGAATGTACAAAGAATGTCAGATTGACCACGTGTAGGTTTAGTGATGATGGATTAAAGACTTTAGACTTTCTTCCCCAATCATTAGACTTAGATGTATCAGTAGATTCTTTAGCTTCACTTCAGAGGCTTTAGTGTGGCTACTGCTTAAATAGAAAGGTAGCCTCCAGCTCTGTTCATTTCATATCAGATTCCTCTCCTCTTTGCCCAGGCCCATCCCTCATGTTTTCAGGGCTGGAGCAGGAACATAATTAAAGGCCTACATACTACACATCTAAATACTTAAAAATAATGAACTAGGAAAACAAACTGTTAAACATAATATGTTCCATTTACTACATTTTTATTATTTTATTTTATTTCATAGTATCCTGCAAGGCCAGGTTCAGATTTAGAATTCTTGGACACTGTGCTAGGCAGAATCCTAAAAACGCCCCCTCCCTCAAACATATCCCTAATCCTCAACCTGTGAATATGAGGAGATAGCACTCATTATGCTATATGATGTGGCACAGCTGACCTTAAAATAGGGTTATTATCCTGGATTATCTGGGTGAGCTTGATGTAATCACATGAGCCATTAAAAGCACAGAACTTTCTCCAGCTGGTGACAAAAAGGAAGTCAGAGAAATTTGGAGCGTAAGGACTCAATATGCTGCTGCTGGTTTGAAGATGCAGAGGGGCCCAAGAAAAGGATGCAGGTGGCTATAAGGAGCTGAGAGAAAGGCCCTAGGCTGACAACCAGGAAGGAATGGGGACCTCGTCCTACAAACATGAGACACTGAATTCTACCAACCACCTGAGTGAGCCTGGGAGCAGATTCTTCCCCAGATTCTGCATAAGAGCCTAGCCCAGCCAACGCCTTGAATTTGGCCTTGTGAGATCCTAAGCAGAGAACCCATTTGAGCCCATCTGAACTTCTGACCTACAGACCCAACATAATAAATAGGTGTTGTTTTAAGTTGCTAAGTTTACGCAGCAAAATAAAATGATGACGAGACCCTTAGAGTTTTGCGTCAGAACATGGCAGTACTATAGCTCACACCCCTTTTCTTCCTGCTAGTAGCCCCATCCCTCACCATGAACTCCACGACTGCTCTAACATACATCTATACTCTCTGAAAATAGCTACTCCTCAGGCACTTTTAGGACCTAGTGGCGCATAAGTTTACCTCATGACTCACTACCAGGAGGACAGACTCAGGGAAGAGGCCCACACAGGCCCTGGAATCAGGCTCTGGGCTGTTTGGGAGGGAAATTTCAGGTACTAGGAGCATAGTCCAGATAGGGATCCACAGGCTGTAGGTGGTTAACTGTCTTGGCCTATAGATTTCTTATCCAGAGGGTAGGTGGATATGACCAGAGGAGAGCCAAAGAATAGCCTGTAAAGTGCACAACCCAAGGTACGGGCTTTTGTTAACTGAGTCTAGCAGTGATACAGCCTCTAGTTAGTGCTTTCAATACTTCAAGGAAACAAGAGTTCCTACACGGAATAGACTAAGAAACTTCGCTGAATGGAAAGCTAATTAAGTTTTTTTTATATCAGAGGGATAATATGATGAAAATAAACTTGGAGAATTGTTTAATGTGAAGTTAGGTACATGTTTGATTTGAGGTGGATGAGATGGAAAGCAGAATTATCAGATGGGAATGCATTCAGTAATCTGAACACAAGATGCTGAGGTCTTAGATGTGGGTTATAAAATGAAAATGTGCACAAAATAACCACAGAAAATATTTTTTAATGCTGTCGTATTTGAAACTGCAACCGCATATCTAAGTGGAGGTGTTTTGTAGGCAGTTAATGATATGAAACTGGAATTCAAGAAAAAGATCAGTCTGACTCTACAGGTATTATGGGGATACCTGAGCCTGTAAAAATAGAAGAGTTTTCAGAAATGCAGAGGGATGAGAATAAAACCTTGAAAAATGTTAGTAATTCGCAGACAGAGTAAAGAAAATCCAGAGACAAAGAAAAATAGAGAAACAGGGCACACAGAATGAAAAGCTTTTCCAGAAGGTTCCTGCTGAGAAGAACCTGAACTTTTTTCTTGTTTGCTAATTTTGGTCCTTCACAAGCAGATCTAGTCTTACTGTTTCTGGTCTCATCTTTACCCTGGGTTCTATCTCATTAGAGTTATTTGAGTTGGAAGTTTTGAGACCTTTTCTAGCAATACTGATTGGTCCTCAAGGTTATAAGCAATGAGGGGAATAAAAATTAGCAAAAGAAGTTAGATATTAGGTAGTTATCACTAACTTTGAAGATTGTACTCTTAAAAAAAAAACCTTAAAAAATGACCATCTCTTAGCAGAAAATGTAAAAGAAAATTAATTGATAAATCAATCATCTAAGCTTAGTTTTATAACTTTGTATTGATTTTCCAGGGAATTTTAAGAGTTTTTAATCTGAAAATTAATTTCGTGCCCATTACTCAGAGGAAGAAGGTAGAAGGAGAGTTCAGGGTGTGTTGTCATCACATTTCTTATTTCTGCTCTCCCAGAATGTCAGAAATGACCCCAATTTCATTCATCTGACAGTGTGGGAAGCAAAATACTCTACAAGCGCCTGACTGAAGATGCTGTGTAGGCTATGAGGATCATGTACTCGGAATGTCAGTTATACACAATGATCAGTCATTCAGCTCACATATATTTATTCAGTTCTTACTCTATACATGGAACTGTTTAATGTGCTAGATTTAGAATGGTAAAAAGAATATAAAATCTCTTCCCCCAAGAAGTTCACTTTCTAGGATTCAACATGGTGCTACAGACAGAAGCATCATGCTGTCCTTCTGCAGCAAAGACCAAAAAAACTGAACAAAACATACAAACATCAATCCTGGAACCCTAATCATCAAATGAAGGGGTAAAGAACTAGATCAAGCACTGAATAGGATAAGAAATTGACAGAGAACAGAGAACGAGGAGGACTATGGAGTAGAGGTCCCCTACCAGCTAAAGCTGCATGAATTCGCCATCTTGGACCTCAGCCACCAAAGACCCTGGACAGCGAATGCAGGAAGACAACTTCATGGAGCTCCCAACAGGAGTCAGAGCACCTGGTAACCAGGGATACATGCTTTCCCACCTGCCACCCTTCTGCCCTGTGTGTGGCCTCTGCTGCTTTCCAATGGGCCACCAACTTACTGTTGCCTGGGTCCACCCCACCCCCAATGGCCAGCTCCTCCAGTGCCATTTTTTATTTTTACTTTTTGTTATTGCTTTTTTTTTTTTTTTTTGGCTTTTTTTGTTTCTTCTCTCTCTCACTCTCCATCCTTTCCTGTTTCCCACCCACCTCATCCTGCGCACCTTCCCCATCCCTTTTCAAAATGCTGTGCCTCACCATTTGGCTAGAAAGCCAGTGGCATATGGCCTCCCTGGGTCTGTGCTACCCCCACCATCCAGCTCCCTCAGCGCCATATTTTTTTAGTTTGTTTGCTTTGTTCTTTCTTTTTTTATCCTGTTTCTGCTCTCTTCTTTCATTCCTTTCTTTTCTCCCACCCACTTAGCCCTGTATTCAGCCCCTACCCCTTCTCAAGGGACAGTGGCACACTGCTTTGCTAGAAGCCACTGACACATGGCCTCCCCGGGTCTGCATTGCTGTCACCTGCTGACTCTCACAGTGTCATTTTGTTTTGTTGCTTCTCTCTCTCTCTCTCTTCCTTTCCATTCTCCCACCCATCTAGCCCCATATGCCACCTCCCCTTCTCAATGGGCCTTGCTGCTCTGCTCAGCTAGACAGCTACTGACACATGGCCTCTTTTGGTCTGCACCACCCCCACGAGCTGGCTCCTCAGAGCCATATTTTTTTATTTTTCTTTATCTTTCCTATTCTCCCTTTTCTTTCTCCCTCCCACCAAGGCCCTGCACTGCCTCTGCCTCTTGCTGAGAGGCAGTGCTGAGCCACCTGGTGAAAGAAACAGCAGTTTGCCACCACCCTAGCTCTGCCCCACCTCCAAAAGCCAACTCCCTCAGTACTATATTTATTTTGTTTGGCCTTGTTTTTTTCTCTCTCTTTCCCTTCTTTCCTTTCCTTTCTCACACCCACCTAACCCCATGCACCACCCAAGCCCCTTCTCAACAGGCTGGGCCTTACCATTCAGCTAGAAACCCAGTGGCACAAGGCATCTCCAGGTTTGCCCTACCCCCACCTGCAAAACCCACTGTGCCATTTTATTTACTTTTCCCTCTTCATTTTTTTCTTTTCCTTTTTTTGTACTGTTTTTTCACTTCTGTTTCTGTTCCTTGTTTTTCTTCTTTCTCTCATTCACTTAGCTCCACACATCGTAACTTCTCCCTTCCCTCCTGCCTGTGTGCAATGTGTGCTGAGCACCATGGCCACAAACAGCATCGACATGGACCCTCAGACCTTGTCCTGCACTGTCCCTTGGCCCCACCCTGCCAGTGTCAGTTCATGTTGCAAACAACCCATCCCTGCCCCTCCACTCTGCTGGACCTGCCTTGCTGTACCATAGGTGAGCAACCAGTCGTCTCCACCTGGACAAGGTGGGGAGAAGTATCATGTCTACAGACAAGCAAAGCAACAAAACATGCCCAGCCTACCTTCCCAGGCATAACCCAAAAAAATAAAAAAGCAGGAAGAAACAAACAAATTTACAGTCAATGAACAAAGAAAGTAATTCCTGAAAGTCCCAGAGAGAGTAGAAAATATCAAAGCATATAAAAAAAATAGGACAGGATGGCTCCAGTAAATAACCAAAATAAAACTACACCTGATCTTCTGATAGGAGAAAAGGCACTGAAACTACCTGATAGGGAATTCAAAAGTCTAATACTCAGCAGTCTCCAAGAGATTAGGAATGACATGAAGGAAAAGACAGACAAAAATAAGGAAAAAATAGACAAAATCATGGAAAATACAGAGAAAATCAGGGAAAACAGACAAAGCAAGGCACTGAAGTCACTTCTGAGGTCCATCCTTCAGTCAAAGATTAAAAAAAGATTAGACAGGCCCATAAAACATACAATAAAACATGTAGCTCAACTATATAAATGATTCTAAATGGGCACACCAAACCAGGGCAAGAATGAGAAGGCAGGAGGAGACAGGAAATCTGAGTGAATGGAAATGGGGAAACCAAGGTCAAGAAGGAGAGTATTGACACGTTGTAGGGTATGCAACCAATGTCACAAAATAATATGTGTATTGATTGTTTAATGAGAAACTAATTTGCTCTGTAAACCTTCTTGTTCGTCTAAAGCACAATAAAAAACAAAAAAGTAAAGAACTCTGCTCCATAAATTAAAAAAAAAAAAAAGAAGTTTACAGTCCAGGAATGTGGGGGAGATAAAATTAAATAAGAAAACAAATAAAATTATTTTAAATACAGAAATCACCTAGATTTCATTGCAAATTAGTTTTTTACATCTTTTCCAAATTTATTCTTATGGTACTGTTCTCTAATTTACCTTACAACAAAACTTTTTCACAAATTTTGAACGTAGTCTGCTGAATGGCTCTTTGTTGAATGTTGTTCATTTGCTTCCTAGTGACTGCAGAGTTAACCTTTAGTATGTCTTTGATTCAGGACACACTGAGTACTGGCATCAAGATTGGAGGAATACTCATTAACAACTTATGATATTCAGATGAAACAAACTTGCTTGCCAAAAATGAAGACTTGAAGCACTTAGTGATGAAGGTCAAAGACTACATCACTCAATACGGATTACACCAGAATGTGAATAAAATTGAAATCTGCACAACTGAACTAATAAGCAACATCATGACACTTGGAGAAAAATGAAGGTATCAATGATTTCATTTTACTTGGATCAACAATCAACATCCATGGAAGCAGTAGTCAAGAAATTAAATGACATATTGCATTGGGCAAATCTGCCACAGAACACATCTTTAAAGTTCTAAAAAGCAAAGCTGTCAGTTTGATGACTAAGGCATGTCGTATTTAAGCCACTGTCTTTTCAATTGCTTCATATGTATGCAAAAGACAGAGAAAAGAAAGACAGAAGAGGAATCGATGAGTTTGAACGGTAGTGTTGGTGAGGACTATCGAATATAACACTGTTATGGAATGAATTGTGTCCCCCAAAAAATGTGTGTCAACTTGGCTAGGCCATGATTCCCAATATTGTGTGATTGTCCACCATTTTGTCATCTGATGTGATTTTCCCATGTGTTGTAAATCCTACCTCTATCATGTTAATGAGACAGGGTTAGAGGCAGTTATGTTAATGAGGCAGGACACAATCTACAAGATTAGATTGTGTCTTAAGTCAATCTATTTTGAGATATAAAAGAGAGAGAGAAGTGGGCAGAGAGACGGGGGAACTTACTCCACTAAGAAACAAGAGCCAGGAGGATAACATATCCTTTGGACCTGGTCTCCCTGTACTGAGAAGCTCCTTGACCAGGGATGGTTGATGACAAGGACCTTCCTCCAGAGCTGACAGAGACAGAAAGCCTTCCCCTGGAGCTGGTGCCCTGAATTCCAACTTCTAGCCTCCTAGACCGTGTGAGAATAAATTTCCCATTGTGAAAGCCATCCACTTGTAGTATTTCTGTTAGAGGAGGAGTAGATAACAAAGGCAACCATGGGCTGCCAAATAACAAACAAATCAGTCTTAGAAGAAATACAATCAGAATGCTCCTTAGAACTGAGAATGGCCAAGCTTCGACTTGCTTACTTCGGACACGTCATTAGGAAAGGCCAGTTGCTAGTGGTAGGTCAGTGAAAATAAGGGACACCCTCAATGAAATGAATTAACATAATACTCACAACAATGGTCTCAGACATACCAATACTCATTAAGATGGCACAGGACCAGGCAACGTTTTGTTCTATTAATAAGGAGGTCATGAGTTGCAGCCAACTTGATGGCAACTAACAAAAATATGTCTTTGATTTTTGAGGTAACAAAATCCTAGACCTAGGAATCATGCTAGACTCTTTTCTTGGCAAGGGAATTTATTGGTCTTTATATTTGGTCATTTTTACTTCTTTGATTTATCTAGAAACCTCCTTGTCTACCCCAATCCCATAGCTACTTAACTAACTGCTATTATTTGTTGCTTTGGGCTATTTAAATAGCCTACTAACTGCCTTCTAATTTAAGACACCTGCCTTCCAATTTGAATGAGTATCTTCAACTTACCCCTCACTCTGAATTACCTTAAAGTTCATATAAAATCATGCCATACCCTCATTTAATATTTTTCAAAAGGTTCTGTCTTGATCAAGAATAAACAACCTAGCCGGGCTTACTCAGTTTCTTGTGACCTGACCACTGTTCAAGTCACCAGGCTCAATTATATCATTTCACTTCCAAGATCCAGCTGTACCAGTGATCCCAGGACTTTGAAAAGAGCACAGACTTCAGGGATTAGTTAGGTTAGGTTAGGTTTCAAAACAGGCTCTGACATGTCACAACTAAGGTTATTGAAATCTTTCTTGGGTTCCATTTTGTCTTCTCTAACAAAAGTGAAAATATCTACTTCATAAGATTGTCATGAGGATCAAATGCTATTGTTGTTAGGTGCCATGGAGTCGGTTCCAACTCATAGTGACCCTATGTGCAACAGAACAGGTCCTGTGACATCCTCACAGTCGTTGCTATGCTTGAGCCCACTGTTGCAGCCACTGCGTCAATCCATCTCATTGAAGGTCTGCCTCTTTTACACTGACCGTCTGTTTTACCAAGCATGATGTCTTTCTGATAACATATCTAAAATATGTGAGACACAGTCTCACCATCTTTGCTTCTAAGGAGCCTTTTGGTTGCATTTCTTCCAAGACAGGTTTGTTTGTTCTTTTGGCAGTCCATGGTATATTCAATATTATTCGTCAACACTGCAATTCAAAGGCATCAGTTCTTCTTCCTTATTTATTGTCCAGCTTTTGCATGCATATGAGGCAATTGAAAATATCATGGCTTGGGTCAGGCTTACCTTGGTCTTCAAGGTTACATCTTTAATTTTTTACACTTTAAAGAGGTCTTTTGCATCAGATTTACCCAATCCAATGCATCATTTGATTTCTTGATTGCTGCTTCTATGGTTGTTGATTATGGATCCAAATAAAATGAAATCCTTGACAACTTCAATCTTTTCTCTGTTTATCATGATGTTGCTTATTGGTCCAGTTGTGAGGATTTTTGTTTTCTTTATGTTGAGGTGTAATCCATACTAAAGACTGTGGTCTTTGATTGTCATCAGCAAGTGCTTCAAGGCCTCTTCACTTTCAGCAAGCAAGGTTGTGTCATC
This sequence comes from Elephas maximus indicus, assembly GCF_024166365.1. Lineage (NCBI taxonomy): Eukaryota > Metazoa > Chordata > Mammalia > Proboscidea > Elephantidae > Elephas > Elephas maximus. The sequence goes on from NC_064823.1 coordinate 47,163,817, forward strand.
TGCATAACGCAGGTTGTTAATGAGTCTTCCTCAAATCCTGATGCCCCATTCTTCTCCATAAAGTCCAGCTTCTCGGATTATTTGCTTAACATACAGACTGAATAAATATGGTGAAAGAATACAACCCTGAAGCACACCTTTCCTGAGTTTAAACACTCAGTATTGCCTTGTTCTGTTCAAATGACTGCCTCTTGATCTATGTACAGTTTCCTCATGAGCACAATTAGGTGTTCTGGAATTCCCACTCTTCATAATGTTATCCAATGTTACCCATAATTTGTTATGATCCACACAGTCTAATGCCTTTACGTAGTCAATAAAACAGAAGTAAACATCTTTCTGCTATTCTCTGCTTTCAGCCAGGATCCATCTAACATCAACAATAATGTCACTAGTTCCGCATCCTCTTCTGAATCTGGTTTGAACTTCTGGCAGTTCCCTGTTGATATACTGCTGCAGCCATTTTTGAATGTTCTTCGGAAAAATTTTAGCTATGTGTGATATTAATGATATTTTTCAATAATTTCCATATCGGTTAGATCACATGTCTTTGGAATAAGCATAAATATGGATCTCTTCCAGTAGGCTGGCCAGGTAGCTGTCTTCCAAATTTTTGGCATAGACGAGTGAGTATTTCCAGCACTGCATCCTTTTGTTGAGGATCAAATAAGATATTATATGTTAATGTGATAGTTATGGATTTTGTGCATTAACTAACACATAGTAAATGCTCATAATAAAATCGATTATTAAAATTATTCACGATTTATCTAGAATACCTTTCTCCAATATTGACTTGTTTATCAGATAGGTTTCCCTAGTTGCTGTTGTTGACAGGTGCCATCTAGTCAGTTCCAACTCCTACTGACCCTACGTACAACAGAATGAAACACTCCCCGGTCCTGCACCATCTTCACAATCATTGCTGTGCTGAGCCCGTTGTTGCAGCCACTGTGTCAATCCATCTCCTTGAGGATCTTCCTCTTTTTCGCTGACCCTCTATTCTACCAAGGATGATGTCCTTCTCCAAGGACTGGTCTCTCCTGATAACATGTCCAAAGTACTGGCTGTACTTTTTCCAAGACAGATTTGCTCATTCTTCTGGCAGTCCATGGTATATTTGATAATCTTCGTCAACACCATAAATTCAAAAGCACCAGTTCTTCTTCAGTCTTCCCTTTTCATTGTCCAGCTTTCACATGCATATGAGGTGATTGAACACACCATGGCTTGGGTCATGCCCACTTTAGTCCTCAAACTGAAATCTTTGCTTTTGAACACTTTCAAGAGGTCTTTTGTAGCAGATTTGCCCAATGCAAACTGACCTTTGATTTCTTGACTGATGCTTCTGTGGATCCAAGTAAAATGAAATCCTTGACAACTTCAATCTTTTCTCTGTTTATTATGATGTTGCTCTTATTGGTCCAGTTGTGAGGGTTTTTTTTTTTTCTTTGCATTGAGGCGTATTCCATGCTGATGGTTGTAGCCTTTGATTTTCTCCAGTAAGTGCTTCAAGTTCTCTTCACTTTCTGAAAGCAAGATTGTGTCACCTGCATAACGTAGGTTGTTAATGAGTCTTCCTCCAGTCCTGATATCTTGTTCTTCTTCATATATCCCCAGTCCTCGGATTATTTGCTCAGCATACAGTTTGAATAAGTACAATGACAGGATGCAACCCTGATGCACACCGTTCCTGATTTTAGACAACACAATATTGTCTTGCTCTGTTCAAATGACTGCCTCTTGGTCTATGTACAGGTTCCTCATGAGCACAATTAGGTGTTCTGGAATTCCCATTCTTCACAACGTAGACAAATGCCTTTGCATAGTCAATAAAACAGTTTAAAATCTTTCTCGTATTCTCTGGTTTCAGCCAAGATCCCTCTGACATTAGCAATGATAGCCCTCCTTTCACGCCCTCTCTGAACCTGGCTTGAATTTCTGGCAGTTTTCTGTTGACATACTGCTGCAACCGCTTTTGAATGATCTTCAGCAAATTTTACTTGTGTGTGATATTAACAATATTGTTCCATAATTTCCACATTCGGTTGGATCACCTTTCTTTGGAATGAGCACAAATATGATCTCTTCCAGTTAGTTAGCCAGGTAGCTGTTTTCTAAATTTCTTGGCATATATATATATGAGTGAGTACTTCCAGTGGTGCATTCATTTGTTGAAACATTTCAATTGATATTCCGTCAATTCTTGGAGCTTCGTTTTTCACCAGCATCTTCAGTGCACCTTGGATTTATTCCTTCAATACCATTGGTTCTTGATCACATGCTACCTCCTGAAATGGCTGAACATCGACCAACTCTTTTTGACAGTGACTCTGTGTATGCTTTCCATCTTCTTTTGATGCTTTCTGCATCATTCAATATTTTGCCTATAGACTCCTTCAATATTGCAACTTGAGGCTTGAATTTTTTCTTCAGTTCTTTCAGCTGGAGAAATGCCAAGCTTGCTCTTCCCTTTCAGTTTTCTAACTGCAGGTCTTTGCACGTTTCATCATAGTACTTTGTCTTCTTGAGCCACCCTTTGAAATCTCCTATTCAGCTGTTTTGCGTGATCATTTCTTCCCTTCACTTTAGCTTCTTTACTTTCAACGGCAAGTTTTAGAGTCTCTTCTGACATCTATTTTGGCCTTTTCTTTCTTTCCTATCTTTTTAATGACCTTTTGCTTTCTTCATGTATGATGCCCTTGTACAACTCATCTGGCCTTCAGTTATTAATGTTCAATGAATCAAATCTATTCTTGATATGTTCTCTAAATTCAGATGGGGTATACCCAAAGTCATATTTTGGTTCTCAGGACTTGTTTTAATTTTCTTTGGCTTCATCTTGAACTTGCATACGAGAAATTGATGGTCTGTTCTGCAGTCAACTTGCTCTGACTGATGATATTGATGTTCTCCATTGTCTTTTTCCACGTATATAATTTGTTTGATTCCTGTGTATTCTATCTAGTGAGGTCCACATGTATTGTTGCTGTTTATGTTGTTGAAAAAAGTACTTACAATGAATAAGTCATTGGTCTTGCAAAATTCTATCATGCAGCCCCCGGTGTCAGTTCTTTTACCAAGGCTGTATTTTCCAACTACTAATCTTTCTTCCTTGTTTACAACTTCCACATTCTAATCATCAGTAATTATCAATGCATCTTAATAGCATGTTTGATTAATTTCAGACTGCAGAAGTTGGTAAAAATATTCAGTTTCTTCACCTTTGGGTTTAAGGGTTGGTATGTAAATTTTTTATGTAAATTTGAATAATAGTTGTATTAACTGATCTTCCTTGTAGGTGTATAGATAGTATCATGTCATTGACAATGTTATACTTTAGGATAGATCTTGAAATTTTTTTTTTTAATGATGAATGCAATGCCATTCCTCTTCATACGTCATTTTTGGCGTAGTAGACCATATAATTATCCAATTCAAATGAACAGCTAGTCCATTTCAGCTCATTATTGCCCAGGATGTCAATCTTTTTGTTTCATTTCATTTTGATGACTTCCAATTTTTGTGGATTCTTACTTCGCACCTTCCACGTTCTGACTATTAATTGATGTTTGCAGCTGTTTCTTCCTTCTCATTTTGAGTTGTGCCACATCGGCAAATGAAGGTCCCGAAAGCTTGACTCCATTAATGTTATTAAGGCCAACTTTACTTTGAGGAGGCAGCTCTTCCCCAGTCATCTTTTGAGTGCCTTCCAACCTGAGGGGCTCATCTTCCAGCACTATATCAGATGATGTTCCACTGCTATTCCTGAGGTTTTCACTGGCCAATTTTTTTTAGAAGTAGATTTCCAGGTCTTTCTTCCTAGTCTGTCTTAGTCTGAAAGCTCTGCTGAAACCTGTCCACCATGGGTGACCCTGCTCCAGCATCACAGCAACAGGCAAGCCACCACAATACAACAAACTGACAGACGAGTGGTGGAGATTTTTCTTCTTCCTTTAAAATTCAGCAAAGATATAATCTTCTCTGGGACACCTTCCCTAAACTTATAAGAATTAAGTTTTTCTGAGTTTGTTACATCTGGGTGCAAAGTTTAGTTTTATCATGTCCTATTTCTGTGACTCTTCTCAAGTGACTCAAATTCTCACATCTTCACTTTTCTCATTTATGAAATGAGGTAAAATCTCTATCTTGTGAGTTTCTCTATTCAATTAACTTTTTAATGCACAAATAAATTGCCTTAGTCTTCTAGTGCTGCTATAACAGATATACCACACATGGGTAGCTTCAACAAAGAGAAAGCCATTTTCTCACACTCCAGGAGGCTAGAAGTCTGAATGTAAGGCACCAACTTCAGAGGAAGGCTTTCTCTCTCTCAGCTCTGGAGGAAGAAGAGCCTTGTCACCAATCTTCCTCTGGCCTAGGAGCTTCTCACTTTAGGAGCTCAGGGGTCCAGCAATGCTCTAGCACTGTTTTCTTGGTGGTATGAAGTTCCCCTGTCTCTCTGCTCACTTTTGTCTTTTATATCTCAAAAGAGATGGGTTTAACAAACATCCTAATCTGTAGATTGAGCCCTGCCTCATCAACATAACTGTCACTAATCTAATCTCATTAACATAATAGAGATAAAATTCACAACATGTAGGAAAATCAAATCAGATGACAAAATGGCCGACGATCACACAATACTGGGAATCACAGCCTAGCCAAGCTGACAGATATTTTTGGGGGGCACAATTTGATCCATGACATAAATCTACACTCTTCCTCAGCGTACAACGGTACCTATTTCCGCTTTTTCTCTCTATCTCTTTGCTGTATTTATATTTCCCCTATGGGTGGAAAGGCACTGATTCTACTTTCCCAACTTGTAGGTTTATTATTAGCCCCTTTAAACTTTCTTTGAAATCCTCTGGCAATGAACCTGAATCGTTTTGCTTATTCCTTTCAGAAACAGAAAGGCCTTTTTTAAGTTTGTTAGAATCAGGGCATGAACCGGTGTCCATCTATTTATTTGTATTTGTCAAATATAAATGCATGAGACTGCATAAAATCTGTCCCATCAAAGCCCACCACCCATGGAAATGTTCATGTACAACATAAAGAATCAATCGATGCAGGTGACCTGATTTTGTGTTGCATATTGGTGGAGTACAAGTTCTTGTGGGTGAGAAAGAACGTATTTTCGCTTAAAAGGGAGATAAATTATTTAGTGAGAAGAAACAATTTCCTTTAAGTAAAACTTGCCCACACTGGAAAATACACACAGTCATGAGCAGAGGAAATTTTAAATAGGAACATTAAAAAAAACTACATGGTTATTTCTGTAAATTTACACAAAATATGCATTGATTGTTATTAACGTTTTAAGTAGTAATGGACATCTTGGAATAGTGCAGAATTTGCAATTTGTGATATTTGTACATTTGCTTTCATCATTCTTCTTCAACTTTGCAAATATACCCCTTTACAAAACTAATCCGAAAAAACCCCAAAATCTCTGTACAACTACGTTATTTGAATTATCTTATCAGAAAATGAACAAAATTGATAACAACATATTCCTGGATTTTTAATAATGAGGGACTGATTATACTGCTTGGCTCTGACATTTCTTATAACACTCAACAATTGGTCACTAAATGAAATTTATAGTAGGCAACCTGCAGCCTCATTTCCATCTGGCCCTCTCATTCTAAACATAATTGCTTTCAATCAGCTCTTGTTCTATGGTTTTATAAAAGTGTGCATAAGTGCTTCCTTTATTGATAAAATATATAATATTACAACCCCATAAGTTGAGGTGTGGCCCTAATAACCTTGCAGGTTTATGGGTGTTAAATGCTAGCAACCTATTGCTGCTAAGTTGCTTTTTACCGTATAGCCTTATAAAAGCTTTAGCTTTTTCTCAAAATCTTTGCAAGTTGTTTGGATCATGCCGAATGATTTCTTGAATGAGTTGACTCATCTTTGACTGTTTTACACACACAAACTCCTGAAAGAGATGAATCACCAAGAGGAGCGAACCTTGAGCACAAATTGAAGCTCGTCCAAAGTAAATATCAAGCCAAACATATCAGTGTTTCCTTCAGCTGAGTTGCCTGTTGGTTAAGGAAGAATGGGCTGCACATATGCAGATGCCCTCAAGTCTCACTGAACAGGGAGTAGAGGGAAGCTCCAGGGATGGTGAGATCCTGACACAACCAATCGAATCGTTCTGGATTGGAAAGGCTCTGAAAAGCTAGGAGATAGAAAACGCCGTAAAAATGCGTCAAGTTAATTTCACGCTTTTCCACCTTCAACTTTTGCACAAATTAAATTTAATGCTTCTCAGCCTGAGAGGTTTGCATGCAAAATGGTACCACGTGGTTGGGGCTGATGGAGATAAAAAGGGTTCACTGTTATTTACAAAATAGTAAGAAAATATTTGTTCTGTGATCATGAGTAGCTTTACAGTAATTAAATGCACCCCCCCAAATGTACTGAGACTCTGTAGTTCATACAACATTAAAATTAAACCACTTACTGTTCTCTGATATTAAATACCAAGTTCCAGTGACCAACTCATTTAACCTCTCTGGGTTTCGATTTCCACATAAAATGAGGAGTTTTGTTCATTAGATGATCTCTATGGCAATTTTTTTTTTTTTTATGGCACTTTGCTGTTCTAACACTTTAAAATTTAAATAGGGCCCATCTTTGGTGACTTTCTCTACATAAATGTTAGAATACAAACTCCACAAAACAGGGTGATGTGATGCGTGCATGATGTATATCATAGCTGGAAAATGGGCACATTTCTCATATTCAATAGTATTGATGCCACCAATGTTTTAACCAAGATGAAACAGATCCAAAATAATCCTGCTCACACAAGACTGCCCTAAATAATAACTAAGAATTAGGTTGTTTGACTTGTAAATATGTGTGAGAAGGTTATATACAAATGTGTCCTGCCTTTTCTCTCTTATTGCCTTGGTCTGGAACATAAAGCCTACCTGCCAAGGAGAGTGAAGAGTTTTTGGGTTCAGGGAAAAGTCTTTCTTCTTCTATATCTGTACGGTCAGGAATAGATGGACAGTGAGGAACAGATAAAGGAACCAGTGCTGTCGAGTCAATTCTGACTCATAGCGACTCTATAGGACAGAATAGAACTGCCCCATAGGGTTTCCAAGGAGAGCCTAGTGGATTTGAACTGCCAACCTTTTGGTTAGCAGCAGTAGTACTTAACTACTACACCACCAGTGTTTCCAAAGTCTAGGAGCAATGTAAGTTTTAAGGGTTGAGGAGAGGGGAGGGTAAGACTCTAGGGGCAAGGAAGGAAACTGGCAAGGGGTCAGAAATGAATTTTTGTCTGTTCTTCTTCACAATTACCGTATTTGTCCAGCTCTTTAACACACCTACAAGATTTTATCCTGTAATGTCGTTATATTTCAGGGCCTGGAGTTTTGGAAATTCCATCTTAATAACGGTTAAGGAAAGCTTTTTCCAACTGCAACACCCTTGCAGCCCACTGGTCTTGCCATGGTGAGTTAAAGTGAAAGCAAGGAGGTTGCCTCTTTGCTGATTGTTCTCATTGGGTTGTGCCTACTTTGCCAGTGTTTTTTTTGTTAAGGCAAAAGAGGTGGTGAGGGCTCTGTTTTTGTTTTTTATTTCATTTTTCCCCCCAAAACCTTAAAGGGGTATAAAGGCATTGTAGGTGCAAATGGAGACTTTGGGTTTCCATAGCTGACATCCTTGAGAGGGAGCTAGTCCCTTTTTTCTTTTACAATGATAACGTTCTTGTAAGGAGAGGAAAGAGCAGGGAAATTGGCTGACTGTACCACAAGAGAAGGTGGAAAAATGGTAAATGAAAGTATGTTTAACTCAAACTACACTAAGCCTGCTTTTCTAGATGATGTCTAAATGTACCCTGATAATTTCTGTTCACAACAGCATCTCTATAAAGTACAACATGTATTTTAAAGATTTTGTCTTTTCAGTAAGCATTATGGTGAACACCTATGTTCCTGTTTTGGGCAAGCTTAGGTATTTTTTTAAAAATAAAAGCAAAACAAAACAAAATTCTTCTAATCCGAGCAAAGAACTTTTGGGAAATATTATTTTATTTTTTCCCTGAACTATATCATTTTCTTCCTTTTTTTCCCCCTAAACCATACCTTAAAATTCTAGAGCTAAGCCAATGTCTATGCTTTTCTTTATGGAAATTCCCCACCCTCTACCCCTCTTTTAGGCTCTCTTAAGTCTCCTCCTTCCTCTTATCTTCCTTCTCCATCCTAACTCCACCTCATAGACTGGTGACCCTCTTTATCTAAAAAGCTGCTCAGGTACCTCTGTGGAACCTTCTCTGTCTGTCCACAGAAGACTTAGTTAGTTCATCGTTTGTGCTCCCAAAGTGTCATGGAAACACTTCTATTAAGCACCTACCTAATTGCACTGTAGTTATCTGTCCACATCTGTTTCTCCCACTTGCACTGTGATATCCTTAAAGGCACAACTGTGCCTTTCTTAATTTTGTGTCACTAGTGTCCAACCTAGTACCTAGGCACTCAATAATTGTTTGATGAATGAAACAAGAGGAGGATAAAAGAGAGTAAAGCAGAGAGTAGCATAAAAGAATTAGAGCAAGCATATAAAGGGCCACATAAAAGACTGTCCACCATCCCTCTCACTTCCCATGGGGGATATGGCAGGCAGTATCAGTGCAACAACGTGAGGCAACTTAGAAGAGGAAGTTGCAGCTGGTCAACAGGATGCAGTAAAGCAAGAAAAATTACTGATCTTACAGGCTCTGACTAGGGGGTAGGGGTTATCACGTTTCTGTGTGAGTTAGGTAAGTTTGTAATTTGTAGATATGGTGGCACTCTGAGATAAGGGATTATAATAGTTGTGAGTTACAATTTACAAGCTACTTACTATGTGTGGCAGATACTTTTGTACATTATTCAGGATCATCTCAAGAACCCTGTATTGTTTTTAAAACTTTACATCTAAAGGAAAAAAAAAAAAAACCTAAGAAAGGTTAAATTGCTGGTAACCTAAAGACTGGCTGTTCGAACCCACCCAGCGGTGCTGAAGGAAGGAGGCATGGTGATTTGTTTCCATAAAGATAACAGCCAAGAAGACCTATGGAACAATTCTATTCTGTAACACATAGGGTTGCTATGAGTTGGAATCGAATCAACAGCAACAGGTTAGCTTTGTTTGTTTGTTTTAGGCCACACAACTGGTAGGGGCAATGCAAACTGATTCCATCAGTTAAGGCCAGAATCCTCTTTTAGCAGAAATTCACCTCAGAAAAGGTTAATAGAAACCAATTAAACCATCACTTATCAGGAGGGGTGGATTTCCTCTGATGTGTGACCAAACCAGGCTCCAGCTGATTCCAAGCGTGGCCAAAGTTCTGTGATTTGCTGTTTTGGGCCAGAAGGACTTCAGAAAGTCCTTAATCATTTTTAACAGTGTTTTACCGGAGCCTTGGCCAAAGGCTATATTTTGCCAGAATTACTAGTTGTACAACATTTGAGGAGCTTTAGCCTTCAGGAACATTAATGCAACTTTCCTCCAGAGTTTCATTCAGAACCTTAAGGACGGAGAATGCCTTCATACCTCAGGCTTTCTTTTTCTTGGCCAAAGTCCAGATGGAAGTCTCTAATGCCTTTTCCTCTCATTTACTCTCATTCTAGTACTGTCATGTGTTTCTTCCCTGATTCATTCTTCCACTTCTTTGTTTCTTCGCAACCATTTTCTTTCCTTCCTTTAGGATTGTTATATCATGGAAAATAAAGTTTTTCACATTCTCGGTCTCTTCACAGAAAATTCTTTGCACTAAATTTACCTGAGCCTGTGCCCGTGACAACGCATTTTGCAATTGGCTGCTAACCTAAAGGTTGGCAATTTGAACCCACCCAGCAACGCTATGGAAGAAAACCTAGGCAATTTGCTTCCATAGAGATTACAGCCAAGAAAACCCTATGGAGCAGTTCTACTCTGTAACACGTGAGGTCACTGTGAGTCAGGGGCCATCTCCACAGTGGCTAACAACAGTGGCTGCTAATCTCTACTTTTTCTTGTGATTAGTATAATCTTTCAGGAAGGTAGGAACAAGTTTTCATATCTTTGACTTCAGCAACTGGCAGTTCTATAGATAACCAGCATTCTTTAAATATAAAAAAAATAATGGCAGAATCCTTTTTGAGACTCTACTACCACTGACTTACCGTAACTGATCTAAATTTATACTGTTGTTCTTTAATAAGAACTTTCTAAAATAGATTCTTGGCTAATAATTTGTGGCTTCATCCATTTAGAGCATTTAAGAATATAACTTTCCCTCAAAATTCTATTTGCACAAGTTTTGCCATGAGGTACTTTCATTATTGTTTAGTTCAAAAATTTCTATGAATTCTTCTTTATGATTTTTATGTCTGTGTTTTTAAATTTCGAAATGTATGTTTTAAAATCTTTGAGCTTTTAATCATTAAGTTGTGATCCCTGTTTAACGCCTATAAATTCTTTCTTTTGCACAATATTAATACAGATATCCCAGCTTTATTTTGATTATTTGCTTGGTATTTATTTTTACATCCTTCTGATTTCAGCCTTTTAACATCTTATATTTTAGTTGTGTCTCTTTGGAAACAGCATGTGACTGGACTTTTTTCCCCTCTCTTCTTTGAAAAGGGTTCAGTCCATTTGTCTGTATTATGACTGCTGACATTTGGACTTGTTGCTACTATTTTGCTTTGGTCTTTCTTGTTGTCTCACTTTTCTATTTTTGTTTGTTTTTTCCCTACCTTTTTGTTGATTGAGTTTTTTATTTTCTTATTTCATTTTCCTCCTCTGCTTCTTTGGACTTATGAAATCTATTTCTATATGGAGCACTTCTGCACACATGCGATCGCTGTAAGAGTCAACTCAGTGGCAACTAACAACAACAATGACTCCTTTAGTAGTTATTCTTAATATTTTAACATTCGTGTGTAAACAAAAAAACCTAAACCCATTGCCTTTGAGTTGATTCTGAATCACAGCAACCCTACGGTACAGAGCAGAGCTGCCCATACAATTTCCAAGGCTGTAATCTTATAGAAGTAGAATCACATGTCTTTCTCTCATAGAGCAACTGGTGGGTTCAAACTGCCAAAGTACCTCGGAGTGCAGCCAAGTACTTTAACCACTGCCCCAGAGCTCCTCATTCATGCTTAATAAAGGTTAATCAATATTGCCAAATTTAAATAGCATTATGACTTAGAACCCTTTTGATCACTTGACCTCATTTATATGCTACTGTGTCCAATATTTTAAATTTACTCTTTGTTTTAAACCTTTTAAGTACAACTTTATTTTTTATACTGTGAAATTGTTTCCTAAGTAATAACTCTGCTTCTATGCTGGCACTCCTAAGTTCTACTGTCAACAGAACAGCCAAAGAATCCTTTGCCTTAAAAAAAAAAACAAACTATTTTTATTAAAAAATGTAACATACATACCGAAAAGTACACAGGCCATAAGTGTACAGCTTGGTGAATTTTGACAAAACGAATACATCTGTACAACTAGAAGATTAACAATCTCCCAGGAGCATCTCCTGTGTCCCCTTCCAATCATGACATTTTCCCTCCTCTGTGATAGCCACTATTCTAATCTCTAGCTTCATAGATTAGTTTGCCTAGTTTTGAATTTATGTAAATGAATATGTAAAAGAAACCATACAATGCATATTCTTTTGTGTTTAGTGTCTTTCTCTCGACATCACATTTATGAATCATCCACGTAGTTTCATGTAGCAATGAACTGTCATTTTTATTGCTGTATTGTATTTCTTTACATGAATGTGAAATTTATCCATTGTGTTATTAATAGACATTGAGTTTATTTCTAGCTTTTTGCTATCTTATATAAAGTTGCCATGCCCATTTATGTACATATCTCTTGGAGTATATATATATATATATATATATATATATACACACACACACACACACACACACACCTGTGTGGTATATCCTTAAAGACACATTATAGGGCATAGGTAGAGTGTGTTTGAGAAAAGACTGCTAAGTGGTTTTCCAGTTATAACAATTTACATTTTATACTGATGGTGAGGAGCCCTGGTGGCATAGTGGTTAAGAGCTTGGCTTGCTGACCAAAAGATCAGCTCTTCAAATCCACCAGCTGCTCCTTGGAAACCCTGTGGGGCAGTTCTTTGTCGTGCACAGTCGCTGTGAGTTGGAATCAACTTGATGGCAATGTGTGTGTGTGTTTTTTTTTCTTTACTGATGGTTAATGTCAGTGTATAAGAATTCCCATTGCTCCATAACCTCACCAATACTTTCTTTAACTTTTTATTTTGAGATAATTTTAGACTTACACAGAGTTGCAAAAGTATATCAGAATTCCCATATACCATTATTAAGCTTCCACTTGTGTTAACATCTTGTATAACATACAACATACCACTTATATAACATAACACTTACCAAAACTAAGAAATAAACATTGGTACGATAATATTAACTAAACTACAGATTTATCAAGATTGCACCAATATTTCCTGTAATATCCTTTTTCTGTCCCAGGATCTAACCTAGGATCCCACATTATACTTAGTTGTCATGTTTCCTTACTCTCCTCTACGTGCTGACCTGGTCTTTCATAACTTAGGCACTAGCTAATTTTCGTGTAGAATATTCCTCAATTTGGGGTTGTCTGATATTTTCTCACGACTAGGTCAAGATTATTCATTTTGGGGGAGAATATCATAGGGGTGATGTATCCTTCTTAGTGTATCAAATCAGGGGGTATATCTACAATATATTTACTTATTTGCTCAAGCCTAACATATATGTTCCCTGGTGGTGCAAACAATTAATGCTTTCAGCTGCTAATCAAAAGGCTGGAGGTTTGAGTTCACCCAGAGGTGCCTTGAAAAAAAAGCCCTGGTGATCTACTTCTGAAAAATCAGCCATTGAAAGCCCTATGGAGCTCAGCTCTACTCCGACATCCATGGAGTTACTGTGAGTCAGAATTGACTGGATGACAACTGGTTGGTTAGTTGTAATTTCATAATGGCTAAGCCATACACCTATGAAAAGTTGTGTGGGGGTAAACCGACTTTGATCATTTGGCTAAAATGGTGTCTGCCAGTTTTTCCATTGTGAAGTAATTGATTTTCCCTTTGGAATTAATTCTTTGGAGGGAGATACTTCAAGAATCTGATAATATCTTGTTTTTGTTTCAATTTTTAACACTATTTTAAGCATCCACAGGTAAGTTTTGCCTGCAACAATTATTCAATATTCTTTGACTCATATACATGGAAAACCTGGACAGTGAATAAAGAAGACTGAAGAATTGATGCCTTCGAATTATGGGGTTGACAAAGAATATTAAACATACCACAGACTGCCAGAAGAACAAACAAATCTGTCTTGGAAGAAGTACAGCCAGAATGTTTCTTAGAGGCGAGAATGGCAAGACTTAGTCTCACGTACTTTGAACATGTTATCAGCAGGGACCACTCCTTGGAGAAGGACATCATGTTTGGTAAAATAGAGGGTCAGCAAAAGAGAGGAAGACCCTCAAAGAGATGAATTGACACAGTGGCTATAATAATGGGCACAAACACAGTAATGATTTAGAGGATGTTGCAGGACAGGGCAGTGTTTTGTTCTTTTTTAAATAGGGTTTCTATGAATCGGAACTGACTTGATGGCACCTAACAACAGCAACAATCTTGGCCCCTCAAACATCTTTAAGATATTTTTCAAACCTTACGTGCATTGAGTTGACTTAGCAATGATGAAGCTGTAGACTCTAATATAAAGAAAGACTTCATAGGCTACTGAGGCACTGCAATGAAGTGCCACACTTGGGTATTCCATTAAGGGATTTCAATGATGATTTTTGGTATAAAGTTTTTAAATACTGTTTTCTTAGGTCTATTGGCAAGGATACATTGTTGTTGTTTTGGTTTTGTACAATCAAGTTGATTCCAACTCATACTGACCCTATAGGACAGAGTAGAACTGTCCTAGAAGGTTGTTTAGGCTGTAATCTTTAGGTGAGCAGACAGCCAGGTCTTTTCTACCACTGATCCACTGGGTGAGCTTGAACTGCTGACATTTCTGTTAGCAGCTGAGCACTTAACCATTGCATCGCCAGGGCTCCTTAAGGATGTGTTGTGTTTTTGTGTGTCATTGAGTCAATTTTGACTCATAGTGACTCTATAAGACATAGTAAAACTGCCCTAAAGGGTTTCCTAGGCTGAAATCTCAGGGAACAGATTGCTAGGGTTTTTTTCTACCTCAAAAAGGATGCATTATGGTGGTCTAAAAAGTAGAAGGTCAATCCATGTAATTCACTAAGTGGAGAGGTTAACACAAGGTAAGGTCTTGATAGATGCTAGCTTTTATAATTTATTCCTTTGTATTAAAGTTCCTCTTTAGGAAGCTGTAAACATGAATGAATTAATTTCTATAAAATTCTTATTAGTCCTGGAAAATATAAAAAAATGAGATTTTATTGTTGTTTTGATTCTTGTTAATGGTGTATTTCTTTTGGTTCCTGGGTGATATTCTATTATAATCTAGGTTGTGAATATCTGAGGATTATTTGGTCTCAAAAAAGGACAATTGTGGAAGCCCAATTTAAGGCCTTCTTATTTATCTCTAGCCCCAACTCAACATTGTCGGCATGAATTATAAGAAATACAAGAGTTAAATATTAACTATTAGGGTTTTATTTTTCACGATTTTTACTTTCCTTAACAGAGAAGAGAGTTATGTGAACAATGTCCCCTTATTCTGAACCAGGAGGAAAAATAGGATGACATATTTTCATTCATTGAATATGGTACATTTTCTCTTAGAAATTAAGTTAATTTCTCCTTCAGAATATCCCTTTTCGCCATCTCATGGTCTTCCCCTAATTTCAGATGCTCATTCACAGGCTAGGGCAATATTCTGCATGGAGAAATAAAAACAAAATCTAACGAAGATGGAAAATTAAATCTGGCATTTAGGAGACAGTTTTAATATGCCACAAATTCCCACATCCTTAGACCGTTGCAGAGTTAATAGACTTATTGTTACGCCCTGTGGAACTATGGAGCAGAAATAACTGATGAGGAAACAAATTAGCTAAAACATAGTTAAGATATCGCCTTTGCAGTGATTGATTAAAATTTGGTTCACGGAGTATTATTTGTGAGTGATGAAAACAAGAAGTCAAACCAATTAAGGTCCTTAAAGAGCCCAGAGAACTTCACTCCCCAAATCATGTTTACCATTATTTTCAACCTGAAATAATTGTTTTCTGTTCACCTGAATTTTCCACTTCACTCACCCCTGTTCCTCAAACAGAAAACCTCAGAATCCTTTCTCAGACCTTATACTTTGCTCTCTGTCTCCTATTTTGCTTCGCCACCTGCTCTCTTCGCTGCCATCCCCTATTCCAGTCGATCTCTTTATCAGCAGTTTTATTACATTGTCAATATGGCACTTCTTTCAAGACCGTCATCTTCTGAGAAAATCATCATCTCCCCAGCTCTGCTTCCTTTACCTAAAGACCTATCAAAATCACCTTCACAGATACTCTGTAACAATAGAATGACAGGTGATAACCTTGATTCTGACCCTTCAAACTATACCCTCCCACCTCCTTTCTTACTCAGCATGCATCCGCATGCATCAGGCTGTGTCAAAACATATGTAGTACAGCCCAGGAGGAAATAGCCTCACTGGGTTCTATAGTGGTGAGGGAGTGCCTAAAGTGTTCCATTCAGTTATGGGCATCACTTTTTAAAAGAGACATTGGCAAACAACAGGGTAGCCAATGGAAGACATCCGGGATATTGAGGGGTGTTAAAAAGATATCAGGAGTGACAAAAAAAAAAAAAAAAAGCATGAGCAGCAAAAGAAAAAAATAGATAAATGAGACTTCATGAAAATGAAATATTTTGTTCATCAAAGAACTTTATCAACAAAGTGAAAAGAGAACCTACAGGTTGGGAGAAATTTTCAGGAAACATATATCCGATAAGGGTCTAATATCCAAAATGTATAAAAAAATCTACAAGTTAACAATAAAAAGACAAACAACCCAATCAAAAAATAGGCAAAGAACTTGAACAGATATTTCACCAAAGAGGATATTCAAATGGCCATCAAGTACATGAAAAAATGTTAAACATCATTAGGCATTAAAAAAAAAAAAAAGAACAGATATTTCACCAAAGAGGATATTCAAATGGCCATCAAGTACATGAAAAAATGTTAAACATCATTAGGCATTAGGGAGGTGAAAATCAAAACTACTATGAGATACCACTTCACCTCCATCAGAATGGAAATGATTAAATAAACAGAAAACAGTAAGTATTAAGGAAGTTGTGTAGAAACTGAAACCATCATCCATTGCTGGTGGGAATGCAGAATGGGACGGCCACTGAGGAAAAGTTTGGAAGTTCCTCAAAAAGTAGAGCATACCACATGACCCAAAAATACCAATGCTACATATATACCCCCCAAAAGTGAATGCAGGAACACAAACAGAAACCTATACACCAATGTTCATTGCAGCACTATTCACAATAGCCAAAAAGTAGAAACAACTGAAATGTCCATAAACAGATTAATGGATAAAGAAAATGTAGTACATATATGTACAGTGGAATACTACTCAGCAATAAAGACAAATGAAGTCCTTGAAAATGTTATGCTGAGCAAATAAATCAGTTGCAAAGGACAAATATATAAAAGAAGCAAAGCTTATTAGTGGTTACCAGGGGTAGGAAGGAGGGGAAAAAGAGAAGTTTTTGTTTAGGGAGCATTGAGTTTGTGTTAATAATGGTGTAATAATTTGGAAAAGGATAGTGATAATAGATGTACAAGACAAAGAATATAATCAAAGTCATTGAATTATGCATGTAGAAATTGGTGAATGTTTTGTTGTGTATAACTTTATAAGAATTAAAAAAGATATCAGAGGATACTTGGAGGATTTAGGCAGTGACTCAGTGATAGAATTCCTGCCTCCCATAGCACGGCCACCACCCACCTGTCAGTGGAGGTTTTCATGTTGTCATGATGCTGAACAGGCTTCTATTCCCTTTCAAGTATACCTCAGTCTGAGACGCTGCGACTTCTTCAGTAACCTTCCACCTGGTCTCAAGCCAACTGCTTCAGTAACCTTCCATCTGGTCTCACTGCTTTCGTCCTCTTGCCCCTCCACTCCATTTTCCAAAGAACAGACAGATTGATATTTTTAAATCCTAAATCAGGTTGTGCCATACTCTGTGTAAACCCATTCCCAGTGGTCTCTTACTTAATATGAAAGCATAAAATCTAAATTCTTTTACTTTCTACAAGGCCCTAAATGATCTGGTCCCTGCCTTTATCTCCCTTTTGCTCCTTGGACTCCAGCCACACTGGCCATCTTTTTTCTCCAGGAAAATGCTCAACTTCCCAACTTCAGACCTTTGCATTTGCTGTTGCTCCTGACGGAACGCTCAGCCCCACAGTCTTCAATTGTTGTCCTTTTCTTGTCTTTCAGCATATGCCCAATTGCCAGCTTCTTAGAGAGGCCTTCCCCAGCTACTCAAGCTAAGGAGCTCTCTTTTGTCACTGTCACATCTCTTTGTTTGATTTTTTCACATAGTCCTTATCACTCTCTGAAACCATCCTTGCCTGTTTGTTTGTTTTCTAACTGGAAAGGTAGGTTCATGAGAGCAGAACTGTATTGGTTTTAATCACTACTTTATCCACAGTGCCTAGGACAATGTCTGGCCCATGATACAGATTCAGTAAAATTCATTAGATTTGAATACCTTTACAGCTCCTCATGGAAACCCTGGTGGCATAGTGGTTAACAGCTATGGCTGCTAACCAAAAGGTCAACAGTATGAATCCACTAGGCACTTCTTAAAAACCCTATGGGGCAGTTCTACTCCGACCTATAGGGTCGCTATGAGTTGCAATCGACGGCAATGGGTTTGGTTTGGTTTTTATAGCTTCTCATACTTTAAGATTCTATGATTCTAGGTGTCACCATTTTTCTCCTTATCATGTCCAAAGTTAATGGCAGTGTGGCTTATTTTTTAAGTGAAATGCTTTATTTATATTTAAATGTTGTATCTGTAGCATATTTTATCTCTAACATGATAGCATAGTGGTTAAAAGTACCATTCTGGAATCCCTCAGACTTCGTGGACTTCTAACCAGATTCTGTCAGGTAACAATGTGCTTATTATTTAAATTAAAACTCAGTAAATATTTTGATATGCAAATTGGTGATAATAACAGTCCCTGCCTGTAGTGTGTTTTGTAGAGAAAATGAGAAGATATATGGATCGTACTTAGCACAGTGCCTAAGACATGCTAAGTCCTCAAAATTTAGCTATTATTAGTTGTTGTTCTTAAAGTATTTACACAATTGTGCAGTTGTAAAACTGGTTTATATGAGAATAAGTCAATACCAAGGTGAATTGAATAATGACCAAGAATTTAAATATATCTTTGAAGTTATTTAGTCCAGAAAAAGAAATGTATACCATTTTTCGATGCTGTCCTCTCCTAACCTTACCTGTTTATTCTGACAAATGATAAGCTTTCTGATTACTTCAGATAGTGACAGAGTGGAAAAAAAGGAATTTCATAAAATAATATTTCCGTCCTTCAATAATCTTAGAATTCAGAATCTTTCTCATTCTAAAAGACCCTGATGCAAAAATTCAAATTTGTGATAATGGCAAAAAAAACTTTACCATATTGTATATATAGTCTAAGTTGTTCCAATTGTGTGTATTGTTTTTCCAATGGAAATAGGAAAATAAACTATATTGCTGTTCAGTATGAAAATGAAATAGACAAAAAATATTAGTAATGATGTAATAGACATTTTCTAGCTGAAGAAAAACTAAATATTCTTACATGCCTACACGTGGGCACACAGAAGTGAAAATGACACATAATTTTGTATATCTACTAAACACTAAAATTTACCTGAAGTATTAATTATTCTTATGCACATGAATAATTAAATCAGCTGTATTTTATTTTAAAGTTTTGAAATTATTTTTGAGAACCAGCACATTTCTAACAACTAAATGCCCTTGACATACATATGAAACTGTTTCTCTTTCTACTTTTCTTTGTATAGCACATAGAATAGGCTACTCGCAGTCAGCACTTCATGACTCACCCTAACTCTTATTGGAATAGCAAAATCAGTCCTGTCAAAACATATTAGTAGCAGTCACTGGCTACCTAAGATATTCAAGCGTATGCATACATAATGTTTGACTAGTTCAATCTCAATATTATTAATAACTCTAAATAAAGTGCTTTGTTAAAAGGTACATTGGTCTGTGTGCTGGTTAAGATTGTGTGTTAGGTTGGCTGGGCCATGATTCTCAGTGTTTATATGTGATCACTCCCATGATTGAATCTCCTGTGAGTAGGCAATCAGTTGAAAGGGAGTTTCCTTGGGGGTGTGGCATGCATCCGAAAATAAGCAGACATTCTGGCTTTTTTGCTCACTCTGGATCCTGTGGTTGTCCCTTATTTGCCTGATCTTGGGACTTCAGCTATCAGCTTATTTGCCAACTTTGGGATTTGTCCATCTTCACAGCCTGTGAGCAAGACCCCTGCTCTCCGACCTGCCGATCTTGGGTTCGCCAGCCCCTGTGGCTATGTGAATCGAGAGAAGCTTCCATCCTGATTCGGACTTGGGACATTCCAGCCTCTACAATCATGTCAGCCGTTTCCTTGATATAAATCTCTCATATATTTAAATGCTTTACTGGTTTTGCTTCTATACAGAACTCAGCCTAAGACAGTCTGATTCCTATTTAGAAAAGCCCACTCCTTTTAAGAATAAGTGATTACCAAAATAGTCTACCCTGTACATTGTAATTTTTTAGTATGGTAATCTGATTTCCTTAGCATTATAGATATTCTGACTTCAGAGAAAAATAAATAGAAAAATGATTCAAATTATTTTCTATGCAAACTCAAGGAAATGTTCTTGCAAGAAGTTCAACAAGTGCCCTTTTCATTAAAAAAAAAAAATGACTTTCTGACTAACTAAGTGCTTAATCCTCTATACGTACTTACCATTAACTAATCTACAAATATAGCTACCCATTTTTACATCTGGGGTATATATAGTGGTTATTGTTACAGAAATCAGATGTTTCACCAAACATATTCTTTTAGCACAAAGCTAGTGTGTCTGCCTCTTTCCTTGTATTTACAGCAACTAAAGTTTAAGTCAAGTATGCATTTTCCCCAAATTTAATGAACCCACCATCAAAACAGAATGTCAAGGTGCCAGTTGTCTCTTGTTTGGCATTCTGGGGCTTTACTTGTTGATGAAGTGGCTTGCATCTCTACAAGGCCACCATTCACATTTCTAAGGCCTTGACCACAGACCATTCAATTGCTTGGGTGTTAAATTTTCAGCTGGCAGTAGCCATTTAAATACAATCTACTAAAAGGACAATCTTCTGATACAAGCCACAATAAATCAATGAGTGAAAATTTAACCCTCACAAGAAACAACTTAGGGAAAGCAATTCTTCTCATATTCTAGAAGTCATTACAATACTCAGAAAATTCTCCAGGGGAAGCAGGATATGCCTGTATATGGGTTATTAAAGCTTTGATAAGTAGCTGTTTTATGTTGAAGATACTCATAAACCATGCTTTGTACACAAAACACCACCACTAACCCACCCCCTGATACTGCATTGCACAAGCAGATTGCCTTAAAAGCTGTCTTCAGATTCCAAGTACCCCCCAGAATACTGGGATGAGAATTTCACCCAGTGGTACCAAACACTCCATGGGTGTTATGTCCATTTATCCTGATCAGGTTGTACACACGAAACACGTATACGGTGTTGGCAATACTGAAAGTTGTTTTAATTATTCACAGGCAACTGAGGGCATACAACTGGAAGAGTTCTGTCACAAGAGGTCCTGATTGACTCAAAGCTGTTCAAGCAGGATGGAAAACTCCCACAGGTGCACCCTCTCTGTAAAGCGGACAAAGGACCACTCAGTTTTATATTCCCGGGTTGTACATTTCACTGCACAGAGTGTAATGCAACTTTTCCTTCCTGATAACCCGAAGAGGGGGTTAGTCAGACATGAGGGTTCCAGTCCGGAATTGGATCTCTTTAGCCTTGCTGCTTATTTAGACAAACCATCAGGCTTCAGAGGGGGAGGTATGATGGTTTGTGCTGAAGCCCAAAGATACTAACAGGGAGGAAGGAACAGGCAGTAATTATAGCCACTTGGGCCATCAGAAGGACTGCCTCTTCTCAGATGCCCTAAAAGTGAATTATTTTTATAGTAGGAAATGTTGAATTTATGATGATTCATCCCACATCTGGTTTCCCGGTATGTGAGGCTCTCTGGCAGTGACATCTACTATTGTCTACCACTCAGGTAGCTTTCAATGATATGGCTAACTGGAGAGTGTCCCCTCTTTCCTTCATGGCTGCATGGGTATTGCTCCTTTGGCTTTAGATCTCCTTAAAAAAAATAATAAATTTGCTGTCAAGTCTATTCTGACTCATGGCGAGCCCATGCATACAGAGTAGAACTACATTCCAAAGGGTTTTCAAGACTTTGACCTTTTAGAAGTAGATCGTCAGGACTTTCCTCCAAGGCACCTCTGTGTGGGTTCAAATCTCCAACCTTTTGGTTAGTAGTCAAATGTTTAACTGTTTGCACTACCTTTATTTGAGAAAACACATACATTTGGGACATAGTTAACTGAGATTACAGAGTCAGGCTTAAGAAATTGAAATGTACTGTGAGAGCGTGTGGGGTCCATAGGGACACAAATATCCAGTTCTCTTGTACTAATGAGAACTGTGTAATGGGACACTGACATTGTTTTCTAACCCAGAGATCTCAGAGACCTTACCTCTCCTGAGCCAGTAAACTGAATATATAAGAATGGAAGAGAAAGGAGGGAACCCAGAGAGAAAAACAAAAGGATATGGACTATGGTGGGATACAAATATCCTACCACGGAAGAAAATTTCAGACTTTAATACAGATTTAAAACTAATAGTATTAACTATTTATCAAAAAGGTAACTTACCATGGTTGACATATTATAGGAAAGAAATAAATTTATGTTGTAAGCAATAAAAAAAAAATGTACAAGTGCTAACATGAATTCAAATTCATGGGGACTGGGAGAGAGATGATAGAACTGGCTTGATGAGATGACAACAACATCCATGAAGCATAATATTAAAGTGCTCATTATTTACTTTTTAAATTTTCTGTATTGATAATAAGAGGTTGTCATTTTTTAGTGTTGTGGAAAAAAATCCACATATGACTTAATATCACCTTTTATAGGACTAATCCAGTATACGCCTATTCCTCACTAATTGACTACCTTGTTATCTGACATTTTGCATTTACGACAATAGTAGAAAATCTACTACCTGTTTTGCACATTAACGACATACATCTGGCAGTAACCCTTTCATGCCCAGTGGAACACACAGTGCCCATCTACATTTTCTGCCTTTTGGGTCCAGAGGGACATATTTTTCCCACATAATATTTGTGATCTGATGTCATCATCCTCTGTTTTTGCATAATGCCAGTTTTTGCATAGCAACCTGGTCTTTGGAACCTAACCATGTAGATAAGTGAGGAGTTATCTGCCAGCTCCAATGCCTTCTCTATCTTGAGAAATAGCTTGTCATGGCAACCTCCTTTGCCCACCATTTCATGCCATACTCTATGTTTCAATTTAGAGATACACAGTCTGGAAGTGTGAAAGAAGGTAAAGTAACTGATCATGTTATTTACACGCTCCAAATCAGGTAACTAGACATACCATCAGACATTGCTGGTAAATCGATTATTTGGGGGCATCTGAGTCATTAATTGTGATTATTTATTCAACCAATTCATTATGAAGAAATAAGACTAACTTTTTTCCCTAAAAGAAGGCTATCCAAAAGGAGACTATAATTATCTATACACATTAGCACAGACTGTCTGACACAATAGGAGAAAAGTAATGGCACATTCATTTAACTATAAAACTGTGATGAGGTGTATATGCATAAAGTTAGATACCTTGGAAACACAATAAAAGTCAAATCATGCAGAATTAATGAAGTAATATATTGGGGGAGGATTAAATGGAATGATAACATTACAGCTATAAACTAGGTAGGGAACAGTGATAACCACTGTGGTCAACAGTTGATTTATAAAAGGACACTTGCACATTCAGTGGTAGGTAAAATACAGGTACCTACAGAGGTACCAGGAGCCCTAGTGGTGCAATGGTTAAGTGCTTGACTGCCAGTTGAAAGGTTGGCAGTTTGGACCCATCAGCCACTCCAAGGGAGAAAAGACCTGACGATCTGCTCTAGTAAAAATTACCAAAACCAAACCAAACCCACTGATACCTCTGTTGTTGTGTGCCTCGAATCGATTTTGACTCATAGTGACCCTAGAGGACAGATAGATCTACCCATAGGGTTTCCAAGGAGCGTCTGGTGGATTTGAACTGCTGGTCTTCTGGTTAGCAGCCAAACATTTAACCACTGTGTCATCAGGGCTAATCTGTCCTATCGAGTCGTTATGAGTCAGAATTGACTCAATGGCACACAACAACAGAGGTACCATGTTGAAGAATAATGTCCAGGATCTGAATCTAAGCTCCAGAATGCTGACCATCCTTTCTGAGGGTTTCCAGTGCCTTGGCCTGGTGTCTTAGTTATCTAGTGCTGCTATAACAGAAATACCACAAGTGGGTGGCTTTAACAAACAGAAATTTATTCTCTCACAGTTTACGAAGCTAGAAGTCCGAATTCAGGGTGCCACTTCCAGAGGGAAGGCTTTCTCTCTCTGTCAGCTCTGGGGGAATGTCCTTGTCATCAACCTTCCCCTAGGTCGAGGACTTTCTCAGCACAGGGACCCTGGGTCTAAAGGACATATTCTGCGCACAGCTCTTCTATTTTGGTGGTAGGAGGTCTCTCTCCTCAATTCTTCTAAATCTCAAAAGAGATTGATTCAAGGTAAAATCTAATCCTGTAGATTGAGTCCTGCCTTATTAACATAACTGCCTCTAATCCTGACTCATTTACATCATAGAGGTTAGATTTTACAACACATAGGATAATCATATCAGATCACAAAATAGTGAACAAACATGCAATATTAGGAATCATGGCCTAGTTGACACACATTTTGGGGAGCACAATTCAATCCATAACAGCTGGGGAGAATATATATCTTAGTATAACACTAAGGATATGGAAAGGCTAGAAAGTATGGGAGGAGCCCTGGTGGTGGTATGGTTAAGAACTCAGCTGCTAACTGAAAGGTTGGTGGTTAGTATCCTCTAACCATTCCACAGGAGAAAGATGTGACAATCTGCTTTGCTAAGGATTACAGCTCTGGAAACCCAATGGGGAAATTCTAGTCTGTCCTATAGGTTGGCTATGAGTTAGAATCTACTTGATGGCAGTGGGTTTTGGCTTTAGAAATTATGGGGAAGGGGTTAATGAGTCTAGTGAGGATCCTGGACTAAGTTGAAACTAATTGATTAGCAAAAGCAGAAATGAGGAAACAGAATTGATATATATTGAATATATGTTATATATGTGACACCTTGCTATGTATTTCTCATATTCTGTCTCATTAAGCAATAAAGCCATTTCGCTGCTTTATTCCTGCACCACTCTTAATGCTGCTCTCAAGCGTCTGCTGATTATTCCTTCTCTAAGCTTTAAGCTGTGCTCAAAGTCACTGGAGGTTTTTTTTTTTGTCTTTTTGAGCATATTGATATACATAAAAAAAGAAAACAGTCAATTTAGTGACCGTCATCAATTAACACTTATCAAATATTAGATATTAACAGAAAGAGTGAAATTCTGAACATTATTTAAATTGGTTAAATAGATACAGTACTGCCTTATAGGTAATTTAAAATAAATTGCAATGCTATGCTCTAATTAAGAATGTCATATGTAATAGTACTAGAAGTGGAAAATGTTGCAAAATATAAAGAAAAAAGTAAAAGTCAAACAGAAGCCCTTCCTGAAGTTTGACGATTATATATACAGGCACACCTTGGAGATATTGCAGGTTCGGGTTACACAATAAAGCAAGTCACAAGAATTTTTTTGGTTTCCCAGTGCATATAAAAGTTATATCTACACTATACTGTAGCCTATTAAGTGTGCAATAGCATTATATATTAAAAAACAAAAAGTACACACTTTAATTAAAAAATACTTTATTGCTAAAAAAATGCTAACCATCATCTGAGCCTTCAGCAAGTCGTAACTGGCTCGCTAGTGGAGGGTCTTGCCCTGATGTTGATGGCTGCTGACTGATCAGGGTCGTGGTTGCTGAAGGTTGGGATGGCTGTGGCTATTTCTTAAAATAAGACATCAGTGAAGTTTGCAGCATGAACTGATTCTTCCTTTCATGAAAGATTTCTCTGTTGCATGCCATGCTATATGATAGCATTTTACCCACAGTAGAAATTCTTTCAAAATTGGAGTCAATTCTCTCCAACTCTGCTGCTGCTTTGTCAACTAAGTTTGTGTAATATTCTAAATCCTTTGTTGTAATTTCAACAATGTTCAGAGCATCTTCACCAGGAGTAGAGTCCATCTCGAGAAACCGCTTTCTTTGCTCATCCAGAAGAAGCAACTCCTCATCCGTTAAAGTTTTCTCATGAGATTGCATCAATTCAGTTACACCTTCCGGTTCCACTTCTAATTCTAGTTCTCTTGCTATTTCCACTTCTGCAGTTCCTTCATTGAAGTCTTGAAGTCCTCAAAGTCATCCATGAGGTTGGAATCAACTTCTTCCAAATTCCTGTTAATGTCGATACTTTGACCTCTTCCCATGAATCATGGATGTTCTTCATGGCATCTAGAATGGTGAATCTTTTCCAGAAGGTTTTCAATTTACTTTGCCTGGATCCATTAGAGGAATCACTATCTATGGCAGCTACAGCCTTTTGAAATCTATTTCTTAAATAATAAGACTTGAAAGTCAAAACTACTCCCTGATCCAGGGGCTGTAGAATGTTATGTTAACAGGCATGAAAACAACATTAATCTCCTTGTACATCTCCATCAGAGACCCTGGGTGACCAGGTACATTTTCAATGAGCGGTAATACTTTGAAAGGAATCTTTTTTTCTGAGCAGTAGATCTCAATGGTGGGCTGAAAACATTCAGTAAACCGTGTTGTAAACAGATATGCCGTCATCTAGGCTTTGTTTTTCCACTTATAGAGCACAGGCAGAGTAGATTTAGCAGAATTCTTAAGGCGCTAGGATTTTCAGAATGGTAAATGAGCATTGTCTTCAACTTAAAGTCACCAGCGTCATTAGCCCCTAACAAGAGAGTCAGCCTGCTCTGTGAAGCTCTGAAGCCAGGCATTGATTTCTCCTCTCCAGCTATGAAAATCCTAGATGGCACCTTCTTCCATTACAAGGCTGTTTCATCTACATTGAAAATCTGCTGTTTAGTGCAGCCGCCTTCATCAGTCAGCTAGATCTTCCTGATAACTTGCTGCAGCTTCTACATCAGCGCTTGTTGCCTTCACCTTGCCCTTTTATATTATGGAGACAACTTCTTTCTTTAAAACTTATGAACCAAACTCTGCTAGTTTCAAACTTTTATTCTGCAGCTTCCTCACCTCTCTCAGCCTTCATAGAATTGAAGAGACTCAGGGCCTTGCTCTGGATTAGGCTCTGGCTTAAGAGAATGTCATGGTTGTTTTGATCTTCTCTCCAGACCACTAAAACTTTCTCTATGTCAGCAATAAGGCTGCTTCGCTTCTTTGTCATTCATGTGTCCACTGGAGTAGCACCTTTAATTTCCTTAAGAACTTTTCCTTTACATTCACCATTTGGCTGTTTGGCATAAGAGGCCTAGCTTTCATCCTATCTAGGCTTTCAACACGCCTTCCTTACTAAGTTTAATCATTGTCTACCTTTTGATTTAAAGTGGGAGATGTGGGAATCTTCCTTTCACTTGAACAGTTAGAGGCCATTGTAGGGTTACTAACTGCCTAATTTCAATACTGCTGTGTTTCAGGAAATAGGGAGGCCTGATAAGAGGGAGAGAGACAGGGAATGGCTAGTCCATGGAGCAGTCTGGACACACACAATATTTATCGATTAAGTTTGCAGTCTTACATGGGTTCAGTTCATGGTCCCCCAAAATAATTACAGTAGTAATATCAAACATCACTGATCACAGATCACCAGAACAGATAAAATAATAATGAAAAAGTTTGAAATATTATGAGAATTACCAAATTGTGACAGGGACATAAAGCGAGCACATGCTTGGAAAAATAGTGTGATAGACTTGCTCAACGCAGGGTTGCCACAAAACTTCGATTTGTAAAAAACTCAATACCTGTGAAGCATGATAAAGTGAAGAGCAATAAAACGAGGTATGCCAACATACACTGTATTCCACCTTCATGTGTGTCTGTATATTTTAGCATAGCCGAGAACATATGGTATATATGGTACCATATCCTACTTTTTCACTAGCCTTTAGTCTTAGACAATTCCTGTCATTAAATGTCTCATAAAACTTAATTTTATAACTTATGTATTATATAAAATTATTGTGTACTGTAATTTATTTAATAATTAATTTGGACTTTTTTCTAACACTTTATTGTTTTGTATAATACTATGATAAATATCTTCCTTCTACCCTTCATTGATTCATATAACACCATCTTATCAAATGTCTTTTATGTGCCAGGCACTCCATGCCAGGCATTTCACTAGACCTTGGAGACACCGAAGTGACTATGTCAGGAAGATAGCCTATAAATGCAAATCATTACAATGAAGTATGATGAAGGCTAATATAAATCTGTGTTCAAAATTCTGATCATTTACTAAGGTTTATTTTAGAAAGAGGATTGTTGGGTTAACGGGATTATACATTTTGAAGGCACTAGATGCATACTGCTTAACTGCTTTCCAGAGTGATTCTGTCAATTTACAAATAGATTGGTGATATATTGAGATTACATATCTCTATACCACTGTCAGCAATAAGTATTTACATTTCATAATTTTTTTCTAATTTGATAAATAAAAATAAGATTTCATAATTCACTCATTTTTTGTTTCCTGATTATTAGTGGTTAAACATATTTCCATATACTAACCAGGTTTTTCTATTTTTTCTTTTGTGAACCATTAGTTCATATTTTTCCCATATTCTATTGAAGCGTAAGTATTTTTCTTATCAATATGTACGTCTTCTTTATAATGTAGGGCTCTTTACCCTCTTGCTGCAATATAATTTTAGCAAACATTCTCTAATTTGCATGGCTTTCAATTTTGTTTATACTTTTTGATACACATTTTAAAAATTTTAAATGGTTAAATTGATATTTTATTTTGTATTTACCCTTTTTTTTTTTTTTAGAATACTACATTTATTCACAAGCATTAGGTTGAATAACATCTTTAAATGTTTCTCTTTCATATAGTTCTTTTTTTAAGTTGTAACGCCATAGTTACTCATTGAGGTCACTGTAAGATAAAAGGCTTATTGAGACAATCAGCATACTCACATGTGTCAGGAAAGAGCACGATCTTAGGGAGCTCTATAAATCAGGTCCTTTCAGCATCCTCCTCCTGTAGAATCTCCATTTACCTCTGGAAATAAGTTCCTCCTCATAACTACAGCTTGTCACAATCCCTCTTGCCCTAAAGTCATAGTCCCTCTATATGTGCACTTTTCCTATCAAATCCTATCGCTCACTGGCTGGGGGTCCATATAGACCTATTCAAAGGAGAAAGAGTATAACCTAGTTCATCTTTACACACCAGGTATCTATCTAAATTGCTGGTCAGTGTATGGATTGGCTGCCCTTGAGTTGGGGCACACTCTTTCCACAATCAGCTGGGACAAGGAGGAAAGAAGTGGTGGTACCAGTGAGCCACATTGAACAAGAAATATCTGTGGGCTGGCCTGAATTACTCATAATGAATTGTGATTGACATTGCTGTTCTTATCAAAAAAAAAATTGCAAGTAAGGCTGTAGCTGTGCATTGGTAGATATTCTTAGTGATTTCAGTTCAGTTTCCAGCCAGCACTGATCCCTAATAAAATTCCCTTAATGTCTTTTAAACTAAAGTTGGCTCACCGGATAAGCGTGATTGTTGTGTAATCTTTAAGGTCCATTCCATTTCCAAACCATCTATAATTATTATACATATTATTTGGTCATCGGAATAAAGGTAAAGTAGTTGAGTCCATTATGTAAAGCTCCTGGTTTTGATGAGTAATCACGGAATACTATCATCACTTAGCTATGAACTGAATGAAGCAATATATTTCAGAACGCTGAAGTCCTGATTTAGTTTAAAGAATGATTTTCAGGAGGAAAAAACACACAAAGTTAACTGTTCTCGGTTGTTTACAAGGTAGTTCAGTTAATAATGTTCTATGAGGAACCCCTTAATTATCTTAGTTCTTTTGAACTCGAAGTTAGCTGAATTGAATGAAATGTTCCTTAAAACCACCAAACCCAACGCTTTAATACAATGAGAATGAAACTTTTTTTCTCTAAAGCAATTTTGGGTAATTTCTAGTGATCTTGGAAAAAAGTCAATAAAATTTGTACCAAATGGTTGCACTTAGCAGGAGATTTTGGGGACATTTTTCCAGAAGTAATTTTATAAATGCATACATATATAAATTCTTCACAATTTCATTTATACCTTAGACAAATCAATGCAAAGTTACTACTAATGTCTAGTATGAGGAAGGGTTTTAATACAGATAAACATAGCATAACAACAGGCTTGGTAGGACCTTCAGTAGATTTTTATATGATATTATTTTGTACACAGTTTCCTTTCTATAGATTTTCTTATTAGTTTCAAATAAGAAAACTAATAACAAACAACACTTATCTTCTAGCTTCATTGATCTTAGTATCACAACTTATTCCTCAAGACTGAATTTTCTCCTCCCTATTATATAATAATATATATTATTTATTTGTTCCCTATCACACTCCTATACAGAGTAAAACAGTCTTTTCCTTGCTTCTATTTTTCTATTTTGCCTTTATGATTTTTTTTTTCTGAAGGTTTCCAGTAGACTTCTTGGAATCTTTTCTTTAAGCTTTATCTCTGTTCTCAGTTCTGTTGTGATTTGGCTATCAATTGCTCTTACCAATAATTCAGAGTAGATTTAATGAATAGAACTTCCATGAACGTTAATTAGATGACCTGTGCACTTTCTTCCACGCAGAGAAAAGTACTGTTTGCCTTCAGTACAAGGGTACTTTCTGACTCCATTCAGCTGTATCATGCTATGCCATGTTGACCAAAAATAGAAACTATTACTAGAATTCTACTAATTTTATATCATTTGCTTTTGTTATAGTATTTTGTTTTCTGGCTGATTGACCAATAAACATATTTGGCTTCCTTTGATTTCCTATATTCGATTTCTTTGATTTCCTATATTCTTTTTACTTCAGATGCTTGACACAGTCCTTCAAATGGATAGCATAGAAATAGTATCTTGCATCTGTTGTTCTCTTTAGATACAACCACCACCTTGTCAGAAGAGCAGAATGTAAAGCTGGTTCCTCATCATCTTAGTTAGGAACATATTTATCAATGAAACATCTTTCTTAAGTTGTCTTCATCTTGTCACAATAGACCATCGACAATTCCAAAGGCTGTTGCTATTAAAATATCTTTAAGGAATCATTGTTGTTATGGATTCTGCTAAGCTCTGTATGTTGTGAGATGGTGAATTATTATGAGAATTTACATTCAATGTATATCAGCCCTTAACTTTATCAGGGCCCTATTAGTGGAAAATATTATGAAATTTGCATTTCAATCTGAATTGCACAATTCTGAATAATAACATCAGATAACATTTCCTAATGAAGTCATTCTGAATTTGAATTAAACTGTTGTAAAACAGAATGTCAGTATAAAATTTACAAACTTTTGTGATAGCAATAAATACGTCCACTGTCTTATCTCCTCCTACGCTGAAAATCATCAATGTTACCATTTTTTTGATTGACTTACACAAAGTGCAAAGCCTGTGTAGGTCAGTGCTTTATTTTGCCTGTAAGAAGATTATGGGCAATAACAACACACATTCCATTATATTTATTTATAGATTGTGTATAAATAAGTTATGGAAAGCCATATGCTGGAATGCTAATGAATCATTAAATGATTTTGCAGGTTGATACTCTCTAATGTGGGAAATATACACCATATGCTTTTAAGTGAAACACAACCAGGCTGGAAACAATATGCAAAACATATCACTTTTTACAAAAAAAAATTTTAAACACACTGGAGGGATATGTATCAAAATGTTTGTAGTGATTTCCTCTGGGTGATAGTGTTACAGGCAATTATTTTCTTTATGGTTTTCTATATGTTCATGTTTACTGTTCTAAGCATGTCATATATTTGTAATAAGAGGAAATAATAAAGGTCATTAGAAAACATTATCTAGACTCAGAAATGGCATGAATATTAGTTACTGTAATTAATACTTCAAAGAGTTACAGATTATTTTTTTAATGCAATAAGCTTATTAAATATCTACTGTTTCAGATACTGGACTAAGTGCTGGTGATCCCGCCCTTAACCACAAGGAACCTGTTGATCTGTAGCTAAAGTGTTGGACCAAATCAGAAAAGAGACAGATTGGTTTGGTTGATATACCTTGCACCAGATTTTTATGATACCAGAGAAACTTGTGGGTCTTAATTCACATGGAAAACCTCATCCCCCTGTAAATGACACCAGAGAAGGCATCTGAAAAGCATCACAGCTAGGAGAAAACACCCCATTTGGGAATTTTTAACATGATCAAATTCATATAAAACCCATTTTCTCTGTATCATAAACAAACATTTGAGGGGGGGAAAGGCTTGAAAATGTTAGTATCTCAAAAAAAATTAGTTTATGATTTTTGGATTTCTCCTATGCTTTCATATGGTGTATTCCCTTGAATATAGACCATTATAGGGCATGTTCCCATATTCCTAGTTTCATTAAAAACTAAGAGGAATTCCTATGTTCTAGTAACATCAGTCATTAAAAACTCTATGATGCAGAGTTCTACTATGACATATATGCCATGAGTTGGAATCTATTTGACAGCAATTTTTTTTTTTTTTTCCCTGTGGCTCTGCCAGGTCAGGAAGATAATAGATGCTGGGACAATGTTACCAGTCATTGTTTTCTCTTTGTGATGGTATGGGTCATAAGAACACATTCACCCTGCAAGTAGCCACTGGCAGATTGGGCATGTGGATGAAGGACCGTTCGTTCATTGTATTCCCTTGCTATAATATTAGAACACTAGTTTAGAA
This sequence comes from Elephas maximus indicus, assembly GCF_024166365.1. Lineage (NCBI taxonomy): Eukaryota > Metazoa > Chordata > Mammalia > Proboscidea > Elephantidae > Elephas > Elephas maximus. The sequence goes on from NC_064823.1 coordinate 47,196,201, forward strand.
TTTCTAAGCTTTAAAAAGAAAATTACCTTTCACGAAAGAATAAAGGAAATATTTTGTATATCAGCTCATCCCTACTACTGAAATCTAACTCATTATTCACTGGATGGGTGTTTATTTATTTAAAGCATAACCCACAATTTTAAATGTTTCTTGAATACCTAGAAACTTCTTTGTGTACTGCTTTAAAATAGATTTCTGTATGTCTACTATGATGAGGTTTTTTTTTTTTTTTAAACAAGGCAATTAAGATATCAAATAAAGTGATTCAAGATTGTGAGATGACCTAATTTGAATTAAAACATTTTCCTGTCTACCTGGGATTCTTAAAAAAAAACCATTTCCATCAAGGCAATTCCAACTCACAGTGACCCTATAGGACAGAGGAGAACTCTCCCACAGAGTTTTTAACGAGTGGCTGGTGGATATGAACTGCCAGACTTTTTGGTTAGCAGACGAATGCTTAACCAATACACTGCCCGGGATGCTAGCTTACCTAAAGTCAAGGCTATAATTCAGATGATTTTGAAGTCCAGTGACTTAGTAAAATGGATTTTCTTTATTTGGTAAATTTTAAAATTGTAACTCAATTTTCATCTGGGCTGGCTTTTGTTATATCTTGTTGCTCCATCCAGTGCTATGTTCTGAATTTACTTTCTTGATTTAGATACATAATCAATTTTGTTTCCAGGTACAAATGGATTGTTTTTTGGCCTACCTCCCTAAAATACAGGTTGGCAAAATTTCTGTCAAAGCACATGGGGCTCAATGCAAACTGCTAAATTTTGCAGTGTGAATGAGGAAATGACTCACTTAATTTTATAATAAACACTCTGTAAGCGGACTTTTTGTATACCTTTTTAAGGTCTACGATGGACCAGCGAATAAAGATGCTTTAACAGAAAATTCAAAAAGGACATAAAAACCAAACCACAGCCACTGCTGTGGAGTCGATTTCAATTCATACTGACTCCACAGGACAGAGTAGAACTGTCCTATACAGTTTCCAAGGAGCAAGTGGTAGATTCGAACTGCTGACCTTCTTGGTTAGCAGCCATAGCACTTAACCACTATGCCACCAGGGTTTCCAAAAAGAACATAGTCTTCACAAAAGATGGTGAATAAGACTATAGTTAGAAAGAAAAAGACTTGCAAAATTATACCATAAGCCATGTATTTCTAACAGTAGAAAAAGATGTTGTTGTCCTCATTGAGGCAGCCCCTGACTCGTGGTGATCCCATGTGTTACAGAGTAGAACTGCTCCATAGGGTTTTCTTGGCTGTAACACTTACATAAGCCGTTTGTCAGGCCTTTTCTTCCGTGGAGCTACTGGTTAGTTTTGAATTGCCAATTGTAAACCGTTTGTGCCGCTCAGGTTCTTGAAAAAGATATTATGACCAAGAATAAACTGGTACGTCAGATGGTAGTCGACAGAAATCTTAAAATTAGTACAGACCTGGTGTAAGGAAATATCTATGGATAACTGGACCTGAGGGTGAGTGATTACATGACAGATCCTCAGCCTGCCAGAATTCCTGGGATTTACATAGGATATTCAGTCATACCTGCTATTTTCAGGTTGCCCCAAAATTTTTGTCTTAAATCTTTCTGGCCCCTAAGCCCCCAAAATCCTCTTAAGCTCAAAACAGCAGAATAATCTGGTTAGACATGTTAGCTACCAGTATGACAGCAAGCATGTTCAGACAAAACACTCTTTTCAGTGTGGTAGAACGAAATATTCTATAGTATGTTTACTGTGTGTGTATTGTGAGATAGACAGATAGATACAGACTGAAAGCATGCTGTAAAACTAGGACTAGCAGCGGAGCAGGGGCGGGGGTCTGGGGAACATGGTTCAAGGGGACTTCTAAGTCAATTGGCAAAATAATTCTATTATGAAAACATTCTGCATCCCACTTTGAAATGTGGCGTCTGGGATCTTAAATGCTAACAAGCGGCCATCTAAGATGCATCAATTGGTCTCAACCCACCTGGAGCAAAGGAGAATGAAGAACACCAAGGTCACACGACAACTAAGAGCCCAAGAGACAGAAAGGGCCACATGAACCAGAGACCTACATCATCCTGAGACCAGAAGAACGAGTTGGTGCCCGGCCACAATCGATGACTGCCCTGACAGGGAGCACAACAGAGAACTCCTGAGGGAACAGGAGATCAGTGGGATGCAGACCCCAAATTCTCACAAAAAGACCATAATTAATGGTCTGACTGAGACTAGAGGAATCCCGGTGGCCATGGTCCCCAGACCTTCTGTTGGCACAGGACAGGAACCATCCCCGAAGACAACTCATCAGACATGAAAGGGACTGGACAGTGGGTGGGAGAGAGATGCTGATGAAGAGTGAGCTAATTATATCAGGTGGACACTTGAGAGTGTGTTGGCAGCTCTTGTCTGGAGGGGGGATGGGAGGATAGAGAGAGAGGGAAGCTGGCAAAATTGTCACGAAAGGAGAGACTGAAAGGGCTGACTCAATAGGGGAAGAGCAGGTGGGAGTACGGAGTAAGATGTATGTAAACTTATATGTGACAGACTGATTGGATTTGTAAACATTCACTTGGAGCTTAATAAAAGTTAACAACAACAACAAAAAAAAACTAGGACTAGATTTCTAGATTTAAGAGTGAGCAGAATAACTATTGTTTGTCTGGGTTTCTAGAAAGGTCTTCCTGTATAGTCAAAATGATTTTCCTAATTTGTTGAGTTCTAAATATTAACATTTTAGGGATTTATTCCTTAGACTTAAAATTTTGTCTTTTTTTCAGATCAATTATGCACACCTCAGTGTGAATCAATATATGCTATATCTTCTTCTGCTTTTGAACATTCTGTTCTCCAGGGAACACCCTTCCCCCACTCCTATCCCCCACACCCGGTTCAAATGTCTTTTCCAGTTGAAAACCTTTCCTGAACCATCTAATGGAGTTGGTCACTTCCTTCTTTGAGTCGTGTTTATACATCGTATTTAACTCTAATTATTGCATTCATTACATGGAATTGCTTTTATTTTATTTTATTTTTTCCCCTATTACACTATGAGTTCCTAAGGGTTTATTTTCTGCCTTATATGTCTTGATCATTTTGACATCTGGCACTTGAGTCTTACAAATAGGTCGCTGACGGGGCAGATTATTCAATAAGCAAGGTAAACACAGGCTTACTTGTGTTTACTTACTAATCTGTAGTGAAAAATTTCACATTTTTCGACCACATCAAAGATTCTGCCTCTGGATATGGCTGGCATCTATTGCTCTCCCAACCCCACAGCATCTTCCTTTCAAAATCAAAGCCTCTTTTCAAATTTACAGTTCTTTAGTAGCGGTGGAGAAACCCTGGTGGGGTAGTGGTTAATTGCTACCACTGCCAAACAAAGGGTCGGCAGTTCCAATCCGCCAGGTGCTCCTTGGAAACTCTATGGGGCAGTTCTACTCTGTCCTATAGGGTTGCTATGAGTCGGAATCGACTCGACGGCACTGGGTTTGGTTTTGGTTTTTTAATAGGGCTGGATGACTCAGTAAGCAAGGTAAGCATGGGTTTACTTGTGCTCATTTACTAATCTGTAATGAACAATTTCGCATGAGTTTCACTTTGATGTGGTGTGGTGAAACTCATGTGAAATTGTTCACTACGGTCTAGTAAGTAAGCACAAGTAAGCCCGTGCTTACCTTGCTTATTCGTTAATCCACCCCTGTTCACTGAATGAAAACACAATTAAATGAGTTTGGGTTGGCAGAGAAGGGGAGAGCTCCAGCACTGAATGCCTGTGGGAGCACTGATGGGAAGAGAGGTGAAGGGGAAAGAGACCGCCGTGTGCACTGAGATAAATTTCACTTACTTTACGATTTCATTTTTCACTTACTTTATAATTTCATTTAGGGCTGACTCTTTGTGCTAGTAATTACCTGCACTGAGCTCTGTGTACCTAAAGTCAGGCACTTGATTTGCAATCAGGGCTGCGATTTGCAAAGCCTATTTTCAAGGCGCCCTGGTAGAACAGTGGTTAAGTCCTTGGCTATTAAACGAAAGGCTGGTATTTCGAACTCCCAGCTACTCTGTGGGAAAAAGACGTGGCAGTTTGCTTCCAAAAAGATTAAAGCCTTAGAAACCCTATGGGACAGTTCTACTCTGTCCTATTAGGGTCACTAAGAGTCAGAATAGACTCGACAGAAATTTTCTTTGTTTTTAAATGGGTAGGAGATTCTGACTCACACTCAGTCTGCTGAAAGCCTTTTCATAAGAGCTTTTCTATTTGTTGCAACCACCTATTCTGATCTGTTGTTTGTGATAATTTCCCAGCAGCCTTCACCAAATTGTTTGTTCAATTAATCCTTGAAGAATTTCTTCTTCGAAGGCCAAATAGATGGCTTCAAGGTATTGAGGGACTAAAAGAAATAATGTTGCATGTGTGAGAACAAAAAAAAAATCTCATTTTAGGCATGTAGAATTCTGAATGAGAGAGGTAATTTACAACAGTTCTTCAAGTTAATGACTGTCAATGTCAACATATTCAACTCTGCCATGACGTTGGGACTATCAAGGTAAAAGTTTCAGGGTTGATGTAAAAATGAGTATTTGTAAACATATGAAAATAAATGTGATTTAAGAGAATTTTCTTTATACAAGAATACTTCATCTGTAATTAAAAACCTGCCTGAGAGAGAGAAGCAATTTTAAACCTATTTAAGTACATTTTATAAATATACTCTGGAGAATTAAAATAAAAAGCAGTTCAAGGTGAGTGTTAGAGATGTCCTTCACTCTCAAAGAAGATACCACCAAACCATGGACTCATGTGTGAAATAAAGATGCTGGAAGACTTGTGATGCTCTATCTTGCCTCAGTTCCATGCTTCTATTTATTCGTACAATACAGTGATTGAGCTTCTTTTTAAAAATTCTCGTTTGCTTATTGCCTGTGTGTGTAATACTGAGGGATTTTATTACATTAATTTCGGGACACTTCACTTACAACTTTAACAAAATCCTTACTCCTCAGAGATTTATATAAATAAATTGATACTTCCACCTCCTTAGCAAAATGGAATGTTCTCTTAGAAGTCTGGGATCATATACTTTTGCCCATGTCACTGCTGTAGCTACACAGAATCCTATAAAACTGAATTAGATTGTAATTATTTTTACCTGTTGCCATCGAGTCGATTCAGACTCTTAGCGACCCTTTTTTTTTTTTTTTCCCTGCCATCGAGTCGATTCAGACTCTTAGCGACCCTATAGGACAGAGTAGATCTGCCCCATAGGGTTTACAAGGAGCAGCTGGTAGATTCCAACTGCCTACCTTTTGCTTAGCAGCTGAGCTATAGACTGACAAGAATAGAATGTAGAAGAGGGAGATGCAATAGCAAAGTTTATCTTAATTATAAGGATAAAAGAAAATATGTGGAAAAGTCCCCTCAGTTTGACAAAATAATGGGCATTGCTAACTTCTTTCCCTGGATTTAATTCTGGAGATACAACAGAAGTCATGGTATGGTTTAAAGATTCTAAGAAACAAAAACTGAAATACTGAGATCTCCTAGGACATATCAGTTGATTGGTCTTCGTGTGTGGAGAGAAAGAGCTACCTAGGTCTCAAAAGAGTTTGGTACAAGGACAACAAAAGGTTGGGGAAGAAATTTTAAGTTGTAATTATTGCTCTTCCTCATATTGTCATGCATAGACAATTGTCTAAATGGGAAAACAATATTAACAGCTCAGCAACAGCTACAGATAATGGGAAAATAGAGGATAACATTCTAACCTAGATGAGGTGGAGGGTGAATAATAACAGGTTTCCAGACATTTTGTCTAGCCTCTGAGAATTCTCTCCTCCCCACCAGCTCTGGTGAAGGAAGAGGGTCCCCAAAGGGTAAGATTGCCTTCCTACCTGAGGAAACGGGTACACAGAGAACGGTCCAGCCCAGACTATAAAGCCAGAAAATCTCAATTTTGAGGTGAATCCCTCCACCTATACCAGATAAAGAAAAGATAATTAGTGGACCATACCAAACAGAAACTTAGAAGGAAATTAAAGCAAACACAAATATTTTCGAAGAGATAAGAGAATATTGGGAAAGATAAACAGAATAATAAGCCTTGAAGTAAAAAAAAAAAAAAAGATTGAAAGAAACTCAATAGATGGATTAGAATAGGAGAAGGGATACAGCTGTATAACAAATTAGTGAGTTTAAAGATTAGGTAAAGGAATTTGATAAGAAGTTATCAGAAAGGGATAAAAAACAGAAGAGTAGAACAAGAGCTTAGAGATATGTATGATGGATGTACAAGTGTTAACTTCCATATTTAAGGTTTTCAAGAAAACAAAAATTGTTTTCTTTACTAGAAAAAAATAGGAGAAAATATTTGAAGAAATATTGACCTGGAATTTCTAAGAATTAAAAAAAAGGTAAACATTGAAATGATTCAGAGTGCCAAATCTTACAGGCAAAAACAAACAAATAAAAACATATTAGAGTGACTATTAAAACTTCTAAGACAAAGAAGTTATTCTTAAAAGTTTCCTATAGAAAGCTTAGATTTTTAAAGCATAATTTCAGGAAGTACACCAGTAAGTTCCCAAATAAACCTGGGAAGACACTATGAAATATGTTCAGTACATAAATTAGGCAATTGTTGCTAAAACAAACTTAAAACCCATAAAAGATCCATCAACCTTGACTTTAAATGTATGGAATATACTAATGTGGTGGTGGTACTGGTAGTGATGAGGAGAGGGAGAGACAAGGCAAAAATTAGAAGATATGAATGTTGATAACCATAGGAAATAGGAATAAAAGGAAAAATACTGCAGATTTGAGCCTTTATTTTACTGGTAATCAAAGGAAGACATATAGTACAAAGCTAACTTTCTACAAAAAAAAAACCTCGATTTGTCCAGTAAAAGGAGTTCAAGGAGAGTTAAAGTAGTGTACAGAGCATATGTAAGAGGAAAATGATCAAATATAAAAACAGAAATACGCTAGCAAAAATTGTAATAAATGCAAATGCGTTAAACTGATAAAAGAAAGAGCACTTCAGATTGGAAACATCATCCAACATAAAATACAAAAGATAGAATAAAAGATAATGAAAGGTGAGAAAAAGGTGGGACTTCCAAATTAAAAGAAAAAAAAAAAGTTGGATTAGGTTATTAGAACCAAACCTCTTGGTGAAGACAACTAAAAGGTAAAACACTAAAGTTATTTTTATATGCACAGAAGAACTGATAAAAAAAAAAAAAAAGGCCAAAATTCAAGGGAAAATGGGGATCAAGAAAAGTCAACAAGGACAAAATTTATTTTGACTAACATGATAATTTTAACTCTCTCTTTTTCTTCTTTGGGACTTGCACTATTTCTGTGGATCTCCATTGTCCACAGATGCAGAAAACCAGAAGTCCCTGGGAAATTACTTCCTCTCTGCAGCATTCGATCAACAACTGGCCAGGTGCAAGAACATGGCAGCTTAGTGTCCTTGAATGGATAGCAATAACTCAGAAGTGTAATTTACATTCCACAGTTCTGCCTGCAGGATCAGGCTGGAACTACCCTCTGTAAGACTTTGTCTCAGATTGCAACCTTCCTTGACTTTCTTATCTTCCCTATCCTGATTCCCCATCCCCTTGCTGGGGCTCCAGGGAACGTTGCCTTAATAAACAAATTCTTACCTCCTGATCTGCTTCTGGGAAAACCATTTCATCATTAGTGACCCTTACACATTTTTTCTCCCTGATAGGTTTACATATATATATATATATATAAAATATGTATACTACATATATGAAAAAATAAAAATATATAGTATATATAAAATATATAAAAATATATACTATATAAAAATACTATATATACAAATATATATAGTATATATATTTATATATATATACTATATATACAAATATATATAGTATATATATTTATATATATAAAATATATACACTATATATTTATAAAATATATATATGATTAGAGTTTAGATTTAGAGGTTAGTGAATGCTTTCAAAATGAGAAAAGAAGGCTGAGGAAAGGATCCTGGTTAACACCAGCATCTAAAAAATAGGAAAAGAAAGAGATATGCACAAAATAGACAAGAGGAGAAATGACAGTAATATAAGAAAAAGTGAACAAAGAAGTGGAAAAAAGTGTAATATGATGCATTAGGACAATAAGGATTGAAAATATGCTGCTTTGCTTAATAATTAGAATGTCATTGGTAACTGTTTCCATGTGACCTCATGAGAGGGCTAAAAGTAAAAAAAGAACTCCTTCCCCCCCCCCCCAAGAATTTGGACTGTGAAGGATGTGGTTATGCCAAGAAATGAGTTATTTATTTATTTTTATGGTGGGGGTAACTAAGCTGATTAGTTATGGAAGTTAGGAAAATAATAAGTCAGCGAAAAGAGGGAGATTGAAGATTTAAATGAAATATTTGATTAGAAAGTATTTTGAAAAAGGCATGACATTGAATTTACTTGAGATAATGCATAAATGTGCTCTAAAAGAAGTGCATCAGCTGATTCTAAAATTCATATGGAAATGCAAAAGACCGTTAAGGATCAAAATGAGCTGAAAGGGAAAATAGGCTCATGTCTCAATTCCAAAACTTATTATAAAGCTACAATAATCAAGAAGTGTGATACTGGCATAAGGTTAGGTATATAGATCAATGAAATGGGCTTTAAAGTCCATAAAGAGTCCTTACATTTATGGTTAACTGAATGATGCCAAGGCAATTCAATGGAGAAAGAGTCATTTTTCAATAAATGATGGTGGGAAAACTGGATATGAACATGCATAAGAATGAATTTGAACCCTATATTTATACCATATGCAAAAATTAACTCAAAATATATCATAGATCCTTGGTTCAGGGTTTAGGGTCATGGTTTTATGGGCCATCACAATTAATTGTCCTAATAAAGTGTTCAGTGCTTCTGATTCACCTCCTAGTTTCTTGCATAGTGCCTAGGGTCTTAAAAGCTTACAAGCAGCCATTCAAAGCACAATTGGTCTCCATTTACCTGAAGCAACAGAGGAAGAAGGAATCAGCAATAGGAGGAGGAAATGGAATGTGTAGCTAACTGCCTCCATGAATAGTTGACTCCTTTGTCATGAGACCAGAACTGGATGATGCCCAGCTACCATTACTGAACATTTTGATCAAAGATTCTATAGAAGAATCATGATCAAAAGGGGGAGGGGAGATTCAAAACAAAATTTCAAATTCTCATGAAATCCAGATTTTCTGGAATCACAGAGGTTGGATGAACCCCTTAAATTATTGTTCTGAGATAATCTTTAAACTTCAAACCAAAAATGTCCCCTGAAGTCTTCTTAAACCAAACAATAGTTTAGCTTAACTAGTAAAGAATGTTTGCCTTGAGCATTGTGCTCTTTTAAGATCTGTCTATATGGGGTCAAACTGACAACAGCAACTTGAAAGATTAAATAGGAAATTTCGGGACGGTGAGTTTATGTTAATAGGGGAGGGACAACTTGGAAAAGGAGGGTGAGAGTCATTACACAACTCAAAAAATGTAATCAATGTCACTGAATTTACATGTAGAAATTATTGAATAGATGTATGGTCTGCTGTGTATATCCTCAATAAAAACAACAAAAATCAAATATATTATAAAAATATATCATAGATCTAAATGTAAGAGTAGAAATTATAAAACTCCTTGAGGAAAACATTCGAGTAAATCTTTGTGACCTTGGATTAGGTAATGATTTCTTAGATACGACACCAAAAGCACAAAGGACAAAGAAAAAAATGATAAAATGGGCTTCAAAATTGAAAACTTGTGTAATTCAAACGTCACCTTCAAAAAAGTGAACAGATAAAATATTTGATAAGAAACCAGTAATCAGAATATATAGAGTACATTTACAACTCAACAATAAAAGAGCTCAATTAAATTGCTATCAAAAACCAGACAAAGGATTTTAATGTACATTTCTCAAAAGAAAACACAGATATGACTAAAAGTACATTTAAAAATGCTCAGAAATTTTAGTCACTAAGGGAATGCAAATCAAAACCACGATAAGATATTTCACACTCCCTGGAATAGCTATAATAAAAAAGACAGACAATAATAAGTGTTGATAAAGAATTTGAAACCGTCATACACTGCTGGTGAGAATGTAAAATGAGGCAGTCATGTTGGAAAAGAGTTTAGCAGTTCCTCAAAAAATTAAACATGGAGTTACCAAATAACTCACCCAACTTCACTCTTTGGTATCTACCCAAGAGAAACACAAGCATAGGTCTGCATAAAATAGTTACATGAATGTTCATAGCAGCATTATTCATAACAGCTAAAAATGGAAACAAAGTAAATTTTCATCAACTCATGTACGAACAAAATGTGGCATATCCATACAATGGAATATCATTTGACAATAAAAAGGAACAAAGTTCTGATAATGCTACAGCATGACGAACCTCAAAAATACTATGCTAAATGAAATAAGTCAACCATAAAACACCACCTATTGTATGATCCTATTTATAGGAAATACCCAGAATAGGCAAATCTATAGAGACAAAGTAGATTAGTGGTTGCCTAGAGCTCAGAATGGGGTGGGAAGTTGAGGAGTGGCAAATGGGAAGTCATTAATAATGGATATGGCTTTTTGGGGGGGGTTATTGGAATGTTCTAAAATTAGATCATGGTGGTTGTTGCACAACTCTGCAAGTGTATTAAAAACCATTGAATTATGCTCTTTAAATGAGTAAATTTTATATTCTGTAAATTATAACTCATTAAGCTGTTAAAAAGGAGAGTGCCATATTAATGCTTATTACAGACGTGTTAATTAGGCCTTTTATTGTTCTGGATCTTTTTCAAAGGTGCCTCTCAGTTTTGGCCATGTAGTGAAGGACTTAAATATCATTATTCAGGAAATTTGACTAAACTGTGCATCATCTTTGTTTGCTGGACTGTTCTACAACTCTCCTCATTCTTAGAAGAGTGAAATGAAGGCAATGAGATTTCAAATAGATATTCAGAGTTAAAGTTCCAGATTCTCTCTCACTGTATATTGCTGACGTCATGATCATTATTGATTTAACTTTTGCACTTGAATTTTATCTCTGCTTTTAATCTAAGCTTTCATTAATCCTACTGTGTAACTTAACTCTTAAAAGTAATGAGAGGTACAAAAACTTAAGTTTTGAGTCTAAGTTCTGTGCAGTGGGCAATCTTGCTTTGATTGTTTATCGCTAGCCAATAGAAAACTTGTATGATAAGGCTCTGTTAATCTCTTTCATACTACTCGAATGGCTATATGAACATTCTTGGGCAGGACACTTAATGTGTACTTTGCACTGTAAACTCTAAGAAGGCAGGATTATATCATTTAATTATTTGTATTTATTTATTAATTTAGAAATGAATACATTTCTAGATACAATAAAACTTTAAAACTATTTTAAACAATGGAATTTAGAATTTACAGCTTCATTTTTATGGCACTCAGATTCTTAAACCAGCACCTCTAAGCTAGTCAATTCCCTTGTACAATGTCAGAGAGTCAGTTTGTTGTGTGTGCAAAGGTAAACTAAAGGCATCTAATTAAGGTCAAAATAATGTACAAAATTCTTTCTTCTGCGTAAGAATTGCACTATTTGTGAATCTGAACTTAGCCCAGAAGATGGTTAAAAGAAACTTCTTTTGCCCAAGTACCTTTGATTATCCTGGAAAATGAAAATCTTTATTTTAAAATCCTCATTAAATAAAGGATTCAAAAGCAAAGCCCAGAGCTCTTACAAACTTCAGAGTCAAACAAGAGACAGTCTTCTCAATGAGCTGGGACTTCAAAGAGCCACACACAGGGTCAGAGTAAGCTGGAACTTTTATAGTGAATTATAGCCCAGGTTATGATTTGTTTACGTAATCTTTCGTCTCAAACTTGTGTTGCCACTAAGCAAATGAAAGCATTCATTGAAGGAAAGTACAAAATACTGTGCCAAATAATTTTTCAAATTCGGTGTCTAGAACATAGTAAAAAATACCCAGGCATACAAGAAACCTAGATTCTATGAGTAAAGGTCAGCAAAAAGAACAGAAAACAGATCAACAAATTTTTGATACTAAAATTATAATATATTTACAATCAAAGAAATATACCATGCTTAAAAAAATGAAAGACAAGCTTTGCAATAGCGGCTTGAAAAAGATAGCTGGATAAGAAATCCAGAGAAAAGATACAGCAATGTAAATGAATCTCAACGGACAGATTTAACAGGCAATTAGATACAAATGTCAGTTAATACTCTGGTTTCATGATTAAGTAGTTGTAGAATTCGCCTCAATAAATTCTGTTCATGACTTTTCAGTGAAAGCCTTACAACACAGACTGCCATTGAATAATAGTAATAATAACATTGGAGCCAATGATCCACTCAGCTATAATAAAAATAGTGATTAGTTTTTTTTTGTTGTTGTTTTTGTGGCTTCAGGAACATATTCAGGGATACATTACAAGGAATGACATTAAGTTTTCATTCATAACTTAAAAACTTTAAAAAAAATTTATACTTTCCTTCTATAAAGAGAGAAGCACTAAAAATTGGATCTAAGTATGAGAGGGGAAGAAAAATCTTTCTAGCCCCTTCCCTCTGTATCAGGCTGTCTTTTCCTAGAGGGATAAATGTTGCTTTGAATGAAGTGAAATTTAGCTTATATGAGATCTTAGTTGTAGCTAGTATATAAATGCAAATAAAAAGAAAAAATGTTACTCAAGTGTCAGTTGAGTTTTTAGCCTAAGGAAGAGTCACACAAGGTGATGAATGCAGTAGACTGCTCTTCCCGTGAAAAAGTTAAAAAAATCCTCATAGCTACAAAAGTGACATTGAAAAATACCAGATCAATATGGGATAATCACTATACTATAGGGTTGATGTAAGTACAGACTAAAGCTAATTTTCTAATTTATTCATTTGTTCTTTTATTCTTTCTCTTATTTATTTGTTCCCTAATTCATTAATTATTGCATGTATCAGAAACTATACTGGGCTTGTGAATCTTTTTTATTAGTAAGTGAAACTTTCCAAGAACTTTTGAAATATTAAAAATAACTCAAGGATACCCTCTACAAACTTTGTACATTGTAATTTTTTGAGAGCCTACTTTTTTATATGAAAAAATTGAGACTTAGAAAAGTTAAGTGATTTGCCCAGGTTATACAGATAATTCATGATTGTGTTAATGCTAATGCTAGAAGGGAGATATTCTTAATTCTACTCAAATTTGAAAATAAATATGATAAATAATTCATATTTATTATAAAACTAATATAGAATATTTGTTAGTGTTATATTATTGTGAATATTGTGTTGTTATTATGTCATATTCCTGACATTATTTTCCCTTATGGTGGCTACATACAAATTGAATTATAAATTTAGTTAATTAATTAATGATGACATTTTTAAGTCTTCTCTTTTAGGCTCTGTCATTACACTTGACTGAAGAATTGCTACAGTATTATTTGTACCATAATTTTCAATTTTAACAATCAGCAACAATTTTTCTCTCTAAAAACTAATCAGACAAACTGATATTTCTGCTTCTCGGTCAATCGTAGTTGCTTGTAAATGACTTTTGACTGACTCATTCAATTGAAAATGATGGTCAGGTAAGTTTGTCATTAAGCATCTTGACATAGCCCAAGACAGTCTGAAAAAATACCAGGCAAGTATGCATTTAATCTGTGGCAATAGATCAAGACAGTTGTATAGCTAGTGGTGAACAGAGAAAAAAAGAAGTGACAAACCTGTTCAAGTACCAACACGGTCCAAGTCTACTTAAATTTTAAAATTGTATGAGATCAGGACTGTTCCGCCCCCTTCCCCCATAGATAGATCACTTCTTCAGCATTCAGACCCTACCCTTTTAAGAGCAGCTGACTCCGTTTTCATTATTTATTCATCCCAGGATGCACTTATAAATATGAAATATCATTATATGAGTTTGTTATACCATTACCTTTAAATTTTTATAAACTACTGAACAGGTGACAAACTGAATAAGTTAAAGAGGTTTATTGTTTTAAGAAAAGTATATCAGTAGGTAAGATCCTTGATAAAACAGAAAAACTAAAGTGTATAAAATTTGCTAGATGAATTTGATAAAAATTGTACTTTTCAAGCTTTCAAAATATTAAAGTTGTCTAAATGACTGAAATATTTTTCTTTTTAAATCTTAAACCAGGAATTTTGTTGCATTTTGTGTTACCAAAGATGGTAACTTCACTTTTATTTTCATATATTTCTATTGGTAGAATATATTCCAAATGCCTCAAAATTGAATTTACAATTAGCAACAGTTTTCTGATTATGTATATGTATTACATGTTTTTTCCTTCTTTCTTTTCTTCCTTCTTTCCTCCCTCCTTTCCTTTCTCCTTTCCTTCCTTCCTTATTTTCAATTTTTATGTGAAACACAATTTTAAGCTTTCCTAAGAACAAAGACCTCAGAAGGCCAAAAAGTAACCTTTTTATTGGAAGAAGCTATGAGGGAAGCATCACTCTAGATTTAGTTCTAACCACCAAGGAAATTTGTTTAGTGATGTGGCAGTAAGAGAAATCTTAGGAGAATATGTAAGAATTGGAAAAAATGTTAAAGTTAGAAAAAGGACCCTTATAATTTTAATTCATTTAAGAAACTTTAATATTGATGAAGAAACCATTCAGTGCCAAGCACTATGAAAATTTTTGAAGAAAGGGATAAACTTCTTGACCTTTGTTGTGGATTGAATTACGTCCCCCCAAATATGTGTCAGTTTGGCTAGGCCATGATCCCAGTATTGTGTAGTTGTCCTGCATTTTGTGATCTGAGGTAATTTTCCTATGTGTTGTAAATCCTAATCTCTGCCTGTGGTTGATGAGGCAAGATTAGGTTATGTTAAGAGGACTAGGGAAACCCTGCTGGCGTAGTAGTTAAGTGCTATAGTCTCTAACCAAGAGATCAGCAGTTTGAATCCATCAGGTGCTCCTTGGAAACTCCATGGGGCAGTTCTCCTCTTTTCTATAGAGTCAGAATCGACTCAGTGGCAGTGGGTTTAGTTTTAGGGTGGAATACAACACCCTTAATCAGGTCACACCCCTGATCCAATGTAAGCGAAGTTTTCCTGGGGTGTGGCCTGCATTGCCCTTTATCTTACAAAAGATAAAAAGAGAGAGAATCGAGCACAGAGATAGAGCCCTCCTACCACCAAGAAAGAAGAGCCAGGAGCAGAGCATGCCTTTTGCACCCAGGGTACCTGCGCTGAAAAACTCCTAGACCCATGGAGATATTGATGACAAGGAACTTCCTTCACAGCTGACAGAGAGAGAAAGATTTCCCTGGAGCTAGTGCCCTAAATTTGGGCTTCTAGCCTCCTAAACTGTAAGAGAATAAATACTAGTTTGTTAAAGCCATTCACTTGTGGTATTTCTGTTACAGCAGCACTAGATAACTGAGACACGCTTTAACCACTTATAATCAATGGGAAAAAAAACACCCAGGATGGGAGTGCAGACAAATAAACAGGTAATTACAATACAGTTACCAAATTCCAGGGCCCTGGTAGTGCAGTGGTTAAGCGTTTGGCTGCTAACCAAAAGGTTATTAGTTCGAATACACCAGTCATTCCTTGGAAATCCTATGGGTAAGTTCGACCCTGTCGTATGGGGTCACTATGAGTCAGAATCAATTCAATGGCAATGGGTTTGATTTTTTGGTATACCAAATTCCTTGAAAAGGTTATCATGGGGTATCATAGGACATAGGCGGAGAGCTTAATTTCGGTTTGGAGGATCAATAAAGGCTTCTCATCTGAAGGATGAATAAAAGTTAGATTAAGAAAAAAGAACTGAAAAAAGGAAGAGTATTCCCAACAGAGGGAAAGACTTGTACAAAATCTGGGAATCATAATTATGACAATATAATGGAATAGCCCACTGCTCAGAGATAATGATGAGATGCTAACAAATACAGGAAGGAGGCAGAATTACTCTGCACCTATTTTGCATCTGTCCTTGCCACTGTGGAGAAGCTATTATCAAGATAGAAAGGATAGAAAAACACCATTAAGAGTGAATCGGAGTCCCAGAGGAGATAAGAAGAGATTATGAGAAGTCACCCAGACATTTTAAATGAATTCAAGTTTGCAGCCACAGACAAATTACATTCCAGGGAACTGAAAGGACTTACAGAATGATTGAAAATTACCTGCAGAAATCATAGAGAAGGGGAGTCCTGCTAGGAGATAGAATCTGAGTAAATACAGCTCCAATGTCCTCAAAAGGTAGATTCTGGAGACTATTTGATCAGCAATGTTGAGCTTCAATAGCATTCTAGAATGGATTACTCTAACTAGGATTTGAAAAAGCACTTAGAAAATAATGAGACTACCTCTAGGGTCCAGTCTGAGTGCACTAAAAACATCCTCCAAATTAGACTTATTTAATTTTCTGTGGGAAGAGTAGCCTGGGCGATTTTAGGAGGTTGGGAGGCTGCAATATTTGTGTCTAGGTAAGGATTTTGATAAAATCACTCAGGGCGTCCTTGTGGGCAAGTATAGATGTAGGTGGATGTCTAGCTGCTTGAATAATTGCACTTTATTAATTTGATATTAGCTTGCAAGGAGTTCCTCACGGTGTGTCTCATGGCTTCATACTTAGCTTTGTCTTTAATCATATTTTAAAATCTGATCTGGATGAAGAGACACTAGGCTGGACAGAAACAGAATTCAAAAGTATCTCAGTAGATACGCTATTGCACAAAAATCAGTATGTTGAAATTTGGCAGCAGAAATGAAGTAAAGTTTTGGTTTTTATAACCAGTTACATACAAATGGTCTTGAGGAATTTTGCCCCTTAAAAATTTCATTTCAAAAGAATACAAAGCAGAATAAAAAAAAAAAAAACCATCTTGCGCATTTTTGTAAACCCCAAGCTACATAAGTTACACTTGCTTTAAAAAAATGTGAATTCAATTTAACACTGCATTAATAAAGGGACAATTTTTAGAATGATGAAAATGACCACAGAGGTGATTTCTAATCTTTCACTAAACTTAGATACCAGTCAGACTCATCCTGCATATCAGATAGGTGCAAGGTGGACTTAAATATAGTTATCTCCTTGATACCTATTCATCTGTCCTGTTGAAACCAGCAATAAAGTTTGAGTAGGTTAGATCTTAAGCTCAGGTAAGGCTATCAGGAAAATTCCATCTTTCTTTGCACCGTAATTGGTTTAATTAATCCAGGGCTAAGTTTATCAGTGCTTGGCATTCCCCTGGTCTTAGGGATTGGTTTAGGGGTGGCCAATTGATGTAAATCTCAGTATTTTCTTTCTTCCAGCAGTTGATGGGAAGCAACCTGCCTTTCCTGCTGAATGAGGGATCAGGCAGCACTAATTGCTGCTGGCAGGCATCCAATAACAATGAAGAAAGTCAGGCTGAGAGAAAATTAGCACAGAGATAAAGGGAGAGACAGCAAACCACAGGAACATGGATCCAGAGCCCTGACTGAACTATGCCTAAATTGCCCTGTGGATGGAGTTTTCAGTTATTCTTTAAGCCAATTTGAGTTTAGTCTTCTGTCACCTTTAACTAAGCATTATAACAGATTCCAGGACAGAATTCTAAGAAGATTATTATCAAAACAGAGGGAAGCCATGCCATAGGAAGGAAGTTTGGAGCATCTGGGGAGAAAAAAAACTTAAGGGTCATGTGGGCTGTTTAGAAATATCCACCCCATGGAGGAGGGCATGAATTGTTGCTGATTGAGAATATAAGGCTAGGACTGTTGCTACAGAGTTGTAGGAAGAAAAATTTTGATTCGACGTAAGACACTGGGAAATACTCTTTCAAAGGGCTGTTTTAATTTTTAGAGGCATGTCATTGTATACAGAGCTGTTTGCCAATTATGAGTCATCTGTAGGTTCTATTCAGACTCAGGATTTGATGGGATTTTGTCATCTGTCGTTACTTAAATGTGCACTAGGTAGGCTTGATTAAGAGAGCTTGATTCCTGCCTTGGCTTACCTCTATGACCTCGGACAAGTTTATGTTTTCTCAGGATCTACGTCCTCATCTGAAGAGTGAACGGTCTATGGTAAATGGTTTTTAGAATGCTTTCTAGATCTATGATTTTTTTTTTTTTTTGCCACCCAAAGGAAATTACTGGAAGTATAGCAGAAAGAATCTTGGCCTTCTATCTCTAAAGACAATAGTAAAATCTGAAAATGGGAAATTAGAATATCAGTTTCCCATTAATCATATCGATTCTCAAAAGTGAGACTGATTGATTGCCTTGGGAAACACCATCCAGATCTAATTCCTGAAGATATTATGTGCATATTTCAGAAACAGAACTTGCTATTGAGTGAATTATCAAAAAATGCAATCAATTTACAATAATTTATTGAGCAGTTGTACTCCCTGGACTGTGCTAGGCACTGTGATAGAGCAAACCTTTCCCGTCTGACTTCGCCTAAGATGTAAAGTAAATCATAAGTTTTCAGTGTAGCACATTCTCTGTTATCCAGAGGTGATGTAACACCTTCCCTTTGCTCTTAGTACTGACTATGAGACATTGCCAAGGCTCTCAAAATGGGAAAAAAAAGAGAAGAGAATGAAAGTATAATTTTTAAGGGCTAATTGCATTCTCTTGAAAGTCCCAGAAAAACCCTTTAAATAAAGGCTATAAATCTATCTTATACTCCACACACACACATCTACACACACATGCACACGCACATCTACACACACATGCACACACACATACTGAAGTTATATTAAACAAAAAGTAATTTTATTCTGACTCATTTAAAACATTTACTTTTTAGAAAATATAAGTCAGCAAAGAGGGTTCATGAATATCCTGGGTATCTGTATGATAAATTTTTACGGTGTTCAGTTTTGTGCCAGTGTTGTGGTACCTGTATTAAGTGCAGTCCCTGATTCCTAGAAATTAATAATTGAAAGAACCAAAATGAATGAATGAGCTTTGGAACAAGTTAGGTCGATGTGTGCTCATGTACATCATGCTATCCGTGCCAAAGGAACATACAGGAAAGAAAAGAAAAAAGAATGTCAGTTGGAAACCAACATGGAGAGAGGTTCTTATTGTGGTTAGGTGTGGTCAAGTCAGTTCTGACTCACAGTGACCCTATGTACAACAGAACTAAACACTGCCCAGTCCTGTGCCATTCTCACAACCACTATGCTTGAGCCCATTGTTGCAGCCACTGTGTCAATCCATCTCATTGAAGGTCTTCCTCTTTTTCGCTGACCCTCTACTTTACCAATCACGGCGTCCTTCTCCAGGGACGGGTCCCTCCTGACTACATGTCCAAAGTATATAAGATGCGGTCTCTCCATTCTTGCTTCTAAGGGGCATTCTGGTTTTACCTCTTCCAAGACAGACTTGTTCATTCTTTTGCAAGTTCATAGTGTATTCAATATCCTTCCTCAACACCACAATTCAAAAGCATCAATTCTTCTTTGGTTTTCCTTATTCATCATCCAGCTTTCACATGCATATGAGGCAATAGAAAACACCATGGCTTGGGTCAGGTGCACCTCAGTCTTCAAGGTGACATCTTTGCTTTTCAACACTTTAAAGAGGTCTTTTGCCGCAGATTTGCCCAGTGCAATGCATCTTTTGATTTCTTGACTTCTGCTTCCAAGGTTGTTGATTGTGGACTCAAGTAAAATGGAATCCTTGACAACTTCAATCTTTTCCCCCTTTATCATGATGTTGCTTATTGGTCCAGTTGTGAAGATTTTTGTTTTCTTTATGTTGAGGTGTAATCCACACTGAAGGCTGTGGTCTTTGATCTTCATCAGTAAGTGCTCCAAGTCCTCTTCACTTTCAGCAAGAAAGATTGTGTCATCTGCAAAAAACAGGTTGTTAAATGAGTCTTCCTCCAATCCTGATGCCCTGTTCTTCTTCTTGTAATCCAGCTTCCCTGATTATTTGCTCAGCATACAGATTGAATAAGTATGGTGAAAGGATACAATCCTGACACACACCTTTCTTGACTTTAAACCACACAGTATTCCCTTGTTCTGTTTGAAGGGCTGCCTCTTGTCCTATGTATAAGTTCCTCATGAGCACAATTAAGCATTCTGGAATTTCCATCCTTCATAATGCTATCCATAATTTGTTATGATCCACACAGTTCTTACAGCATAAGCTGGAATTTAAAGGGCAGAAGAGATGAAGAATGATGTATAACAGAAGAGAAAAAAGAGAGAGTTGTGAAGTTTCACAAGTAGCAGATTTTCATAATGGCTATGAGAATACTGACCTTGTTAGACAAGAGTGAAGCCCTCATGGGAAACAAGGATAGGCATTAAGTGTGTGACCAGACTTCGATGTGACTTAAAAGTCAAGCAAAGTAATTTAGACTACACAAGGGTTGAAGTCTAGGAAGTTTTTGATCAGACAGTAACAAAAGCAAAACTCCAGTAAGCCTATATTGGCAGTGAACTGGAGAATAACGAGGATGGATATATTGGTATGAATTGAAGAATAAAGAGGCTGGCCAGAAAGCTGTTGTAGTAATTCCTGTGTGAGTGATGACCTCAGGACATGAGTAGTTAGAAGGCTCATAACAAGATTAAGAACTGCGTGAAGACATTTTGAAGACAAAGGAAAAGAAGTTTGAAAACTGGCTGGACATAGGTAATTTACACCAGAATTCTCAGTTTGAAATACACTTATCTCCCGTTTGTTGTTGTTAGGTCTCAAAGAGTTGGCTCTGACTCATAGTGACATCATGTATAACAGAACAAAATGCTGCCTGGTCCTGTACCATCCTTACAATTGTTCCTCTGTTTGAGCCCTTTATTGCAGCCACTGTATCAATCCATCTCACTAAGAGTCTTCCTCTTTTTCACTGGCCCTCTATTTTAGCAAGTATGATGCCGTTCTCTAGGGATTGGTTCCATCTGATAACATGTGCAAAGTACATGAGAACAAGTCACACTATCCTTGCTTCTAAGGAGCATTCTGGCTGTAGTTCTGCCAAGACAGATCTGTTCATTTTTCTGGCAGTCCATGGTATATTCACTATTCTTTTACAACCCCACAATTCAAATGCATCAGATCTTCTTAGGTCTTCCTTTTTCACTGGCCAGCTTTTACATGCATATGAGGCAATTGAAAATACGATGGCTTAGGTCAGGTGCACCTTAGTCATCAAAGTGACACCTTTGCTTCCTCACTTAGTTTAAACTATATTAAACTATCATGTGAGTTTTTATGTATATAGCCTGTCTTCTCAACTGGATTATAAGCTTCCTAAAAAAAAAAAAAAAGTTTTTTTTTTAAGGGCACTACGCTCTGCATCACTAGAGCTCCTTTTTTTTTTTTAAGGGCACTATGCTCCGCATCACTAGAGCTCCAGCTATATGAGGAGATAAGAGATAAAAAAAGGAAATAATAAATATTGATATCAGGTTTTCCAACCCAGGTAATGAAAGCGTCTCATAAACTCCTGATACTTTCACAAGGATAGGATGATAGATATTTATTTTTAGCAAGTGTTATATTTGAATAGTAAAATGTAAAGCTGACATTAATATTAATTAAACAGCCAAACATCATCACTCTAAAAGAACTCAGCTAATTATACATTTTTTTTTAATTTAGGTGAAAGTTTACAAAGCAGATTAGTTTCTCATTAAGCAGTTAATACACAGATTGTTTTGCGACATCGGTTGCCAACCCTTCAATGTGTCAACACTCTCCCCTTCTCCACTCCAGTTTCCCTGTTTCCATTCATCCAGTTTCCCTGTCCCTTCCTGCCTTCTCATCTTTGCTTTTGGGCTGATGTGCCCATTAGTCTAATACACATGGTTGAACTCTGAAGCACATCCCTCACATGTGTTATTGTTGGCCCTATAACTTGTAACCCATTGCCATTGAGTTGATTCCGACTCATAGCGACCCTATAGGACAGAGTAGAACTGCTCCATAGGGTTTCCAAGGGGCAGCTGGTGGATTCAAACTCCCAACCTTTCAGTTAGCAGCTGTAGCTCTTAACCACTATGCCACCAGGGTTTCCTTTGGCCCTATAGACCTGTCTAATCTTTGGCTGAAGGGTGAACCTTGAGAATAACATCAATACTCAGTTAAAAGGGTGTCTGGGGCCATATTCTCAGGGTTTCTCCAATCTCTGTCAGACCAGCTGGTGTTTTTTGTATGTGTGAATTTGAATTTTGTTCTACATTTTTCTCCCACTATGTTCAGGACCTTCTACTGTGATACTTGCAAAAGCAGTTGGTACTGGTAAATCTAGTTGTTCTGGGCTCAGTCTGATGGAGGTTGTGGTGACAACTAATGATTCCTTTTGTAAGAGTGAGATGAAATGGAAACTTTAAAGCAATTACACATTTCTTGCTGATCAAACCAAACTATCTGGAATGTAGAAAATGACATAAAGTAAGTGAATACAACTGTAGCTAAGTTTGCTTCCCATTTTAAATATTGTTTTTTATCTTGGGTGACACTTGCCAACAACTCGAGCTTTCCTCTTCTAGTTTGTATTGTCACCAGAAACACTGGACTCTGGGGTATAGTTTTCTCTCTCTATATTATATATGTTATGGATGTGTTTTTGGACTATGTACCTGATTAATAATTTAAAAACTCAATATGCTGAGAAATGCTGAATTCATTATGGGAATCCAATAAAGAAGTGAAGATGCTACATCTATTACTTATTTCTGCAATCAATCGTGTTGATAGCACACAATTACTTTGAAGAAAATCAAAATCAAACTACTAGGATAGATCCCAAGAGAAAAACAATAGCTAAGTTGAAAAAAAAAATGGCTATAGTTTCATTTCATTTTATTTTTTTTAAGACAGAATATGTACTTGGCTTTCTAAGTGGTGTGGAGGGTTAATTATTGATTGTATTGTAAAATAGAAGAATACGTTGTGGGAAGTAGGCATAAATTGCCATCCCTTCACAGTGCATGTACATAGATGCAGGTAGGTTGTAGGCTTGAGGATGGGAGGAGGAGAATGTTCTCTTTTCCTGGCTTCTATTTGCTGAGGAAATGAAAAGCAAGATCTTCATCTATGCTAGATTAAACTCGTTATGTTTGAAGATGGTGGAGAAAGGATAGTTAAATAGTTATCTTGGAGACTAGGAGAGAGAACTGATTAGTAAAATATAGAATGACCAGACAGGTCTTCATAAATTTAAAGTAAGGGTGTGTATTATTCAGGGCTCTCTAGAGAAAGAGAAGTAGGGATTATATATATATATATATATATATATACATATATACATATATACATATATACATATATATATGTATGTATAATGTACAAGTCCAGGAATGCCAAGGATTGCTGTCAGCTACTAGAAACCAAAATAGGCAAGTAAGGGCCTCCTCCCTAGAGTCATATCCTAAATTTGGGCTTCTAGCCACCTGAATTGTGAGAAAATTAATTTCTTTTCTTTAAAGCCACCCACTTGTGGTATTTCTATCACAACAGCTCTAGGTAACCAAGACTTAGTCCATCAGAATCTTATTAGAAATAATTCATTTCAGTTCATTCAAGACACAATTCAAGCCATAACAGCATGGCTGCATTTTTTCTTCAGATTCAGCTTCACAGGATTATGAGAGTAGGTGAAGAGCTAGATTTAATCGTGATTAGAATTGTGTCAAGCACAAGAAAGACTGAAAAAGAAAGGGACAAAAATTTAGAGGGTATATGCAAGGGAACAATTGTAATATTAAATGCATGGAATCCAAGCGAATAAGGAGAAAGTAAAGGCTTGGTGTGGTTTAAAAAAAAAAAAAAAACTGTTGGAGTGAAGGTACTAGAGGCTTGAACTGGAAAGATGAGGGGTGATAATTGTTCTGTGGGATATTTGAAACAGATTTGGAAGACGGAGCAGTTATAGGTAATGATAAGATCTAGTGGGCACCCAAGGGAGTGGTTGGTGGAAGGGATGACCTTAAAGAACTGTGAGGCCTTGGTGTTGAAGGGATCTTTCCCATATCTATTGAAGTGACCATTATTGATGACGGAACTAGTTAAGGAGGGAAAAACAGTGATCTAAGAGTTAAAACAGACACTGAATGAGAGACAGTGGCTGGAATGACTTGATGATAGCAGCAGATGGTGGGAGGCGATACAACATAGGCATTAAGAGCATGGACTTTGGAGCCAGACTACCAGGGTTCAAATCCAAGCTCTGACATTTTCTAGCAGTTTGACTTTAGACAACTCACTTAACACCCCAATACTGCAAGTGCATCTGTAAAATAAGGAAATATAAACATATCTTACAGTGTTTTTGTGAGGGTCAAATAGGACAGTGTCTGACACAGAATAATCATTATATAAGTGTTAGGGTCTATCAGGTTTTGAAATAATCTGAGAGGTGGGATTTTCATTTTATATTTGTATGTGTGTGTGTGTGTCTAAGTAAGGAAATTTGCATTTATCAAGCAGTGTAGAGGAAACAGAAATGAAGAGCAAGGCCCAGCATGACATGGGGTGTAAGAGAGAAAGCAGCCTTCACTGGAGAAGCTTTAAAGAGAAGCTATAACCTTGGGGAGGGTCAAGTTTTAGAGAAAGCACAAAGATAGAAAAGATGCTCAGAGAAAAGGCTGAAGATAGAGGGATTTGCTGATAACAGATTACGAGTTCCAGAAGGCCCAAGGCAAAGATTAAGGGTGGTACCGAGGACGGGAAGATCAGGTTGGATTTTAGTAATGTACAGAGATGTGCTGGGCTGTCTCTTGACCATGCTGGATAACTTGGGAATGTCCTGGCTGGTCCTGCTGAGTGAGGTAAACTAATGACAAGAGGTGTGATGAAATTGTTATTATTGTAGTTGTCATGGAGTTGGTGCCTACTCAAGATGACTCCCTATATAATAAAATGAAATGTTGCCTTGCCCTGCACCATATTCATGTTAGCTAGTATGTTGAGTCCATTGTTTTGTCCATTAAGTCAATTCATCTCACTGAAGGTTTTCCTTGCCTTTGCTGGCCCTCTAGCAAGCAAGATGTTTTTTTCCAGTAACCTGTCCTTCCTGATGATGCATGCAAAATGTGTTAGTCTTGGACAATATTCTGTGATCCATGGCATTTTCAGAAACCCTGGTAGTGTAGTCGCTAAGAGTGTGGCTGTTAACCAAAAGATTGGTAGTTCAAATTTACTGGCATTCCTTGGAAACCCTATGGGGCAGTTCTACTCTGTCCTGCAGGGTTGCTATGAGTCGAAATGGACTCGGCAGCAATGGGTTATGTCTCTTGGCCATGCTGGATTTTCATTGGCTAATTTTTGGAAGTAGATCACCAGGCATTTCTTCCTAGTCTGTCTTAGTTTGGAAGCTCTGCTGAAATCTGTTCACTATGGGTGACCATACTGGCCTTTGAAATGCCCATGGCATATTCCAGCATCATAGCAGCATGCAAGCCACCACAGTACAACAAACTGACAGACAAGTGGTAGATGAAGAGATTACTTCTGATTAACTTCCCTTCTGGGAGTGGTGTCTCAGGCAGTTTGTGGTAAACAGGCAAGGGGGATCAGTAGGTCCAGGAGATGTACTATAGTAGAGTTCTCTTGTGGTTAATGTAGAGGCCAAAGGAGCCAGAGTGGAGGCTGGAATTTCTTCCAAATAAGTGATGTGACATAAATTGACTGGTGCTGAGCTAATTCAGGCCAAAACCACTTACAAGTTTTCAAAGTACCTGTATAACTTCTTCAAGGCACTTATGATAGTAATTACATAGTTAATTGTATGTTTGGCTATTTAATGACTGTTTCCCCCACTAGAATGGGCAGGAAGTGTGACTCTTCTATTCACTGATACAAATTCAGAGCTTTGCATGTAGTAGGCTCTTTATCTCTAGCTCTACAACATTGGTCTGTGTTGGGGGATTATATTAGCAGTTAATTGGCCAAAATAGATTTACAGGCAAATATCATACCTAATGTCAAAGCTTTGCTCTCCAAGTCCACTATCTCCCATGTCCACTTATCCATGGTGAATCACGGTTGTTTTTGGAAGATCAGCACAATGAATAATAGAGTTTCAGTCCTTAGCTGTCCCTCTAGAGCTTTGCTAGCAGTACCCTTTCTAGACTTTTCTCAAGGAAGACAAAATGGAGACTTGGTGTAATGAATGAAATACTCTTTGAAATATTTAAACTTTAATAGCAGAACATGACCAGGCTAGAAAGAATAAGAGTTTACTCGGCATGTCTTTCTCATAGCCTCAATCAACGGACAAAGAGGGCTTATATTTATATTGCCTGGAAATATTCAGTGTTTATTTCATGGGTGTACATTTTTTTCTCCAACTAGATTGTAACTGCCTCATGACAGGAAGGAGTGTCACTTGGGCTAGAGGCAGCTGAGCCTCATTTGGTCAAAGTCAGTAGTTTCTTACTATACTATGAGAGCTATATTTGAGAAAGTCAAAGTGGTGTCATGTAATCCAACATGAAAAAGGCCATCTTGTGGTCAGAACGCTGTGGTTAATGGGTGAGAAAATGAGGTTGTAGAGCACTGCTACCCTTTTAATAGGGCATCCTGGAATTAATGAGGCCACATTCTTGGGGCATAAGGGGATGATAGTAGATACCAGATCATTTACTTCTGTACCCACCATAGTCCGTAACACTGTCTACAGAGGCCATAGTGTATACTTTAATAATTATTTTCCTCAGTGACTGAAAATAGTCTGTATTTTCACCATGACCTTCTCAGCTATCTGCTATACTGGTACTCTTTTGTACACATAGCACACTCTGCTGAGACTGCCAAGCTTCTAGGGCTGGGGAAGTTATCAGAAGACTTTGCTGAAATGAGGCAGTTTGTGTTTTTTTTTACCTTTCTTCATTCACTACCTCCAATTGAATTAATACCCAATTTAATGAGTGCCTGTATTTTAATATAAGAGAAGGTAAAAGAGAAGGTCCAGTTGGGGATTTCATGGGAAGTAAAAGTAGCTAGGGTCCAATGAAGTTGGAGCAGTGAGCTGGGTAGGAAGACAGAGGCAATGATGCAGATTCAGAGCAAATGACAGGATGGTGGATGAAAAGAGATGGGGTACAGGGAGTAGCAAAAGAGAGTAAGGTTCATCAGGATCACCCAGACTTGAAACAACTTACATATTGTCCTGTTTTTCTTTCCATCCCAGCCTGGTCTGTGTATTTGGCTCAAATCTGTGTTTCAAAGCACCCACTTTTAAGATGGAAGAGATGGTGAGGCTTGGTTTAAGTCCCCTCAACTCACTTATTCCTACCCACTTAACACTGTCACTCTTCCAGGTAACAAGTCATATTGGCAGGGACTGAAGGGGAAGGCTGACTTGATCTTGGCATTTTCCTCCCACACTCTCCTTTTACCTGCATAATCAGTACATAAACATAATTCCAAAATGCTCACAATGAGTTTTCAGATATGACTGTCAAATGGCAACATTCAAAATATTCTATGCTGTGTTCATCTGATAGACTCATGAAAAAAAGTGATCTAGTCTATATGATCATATCCTTTACTGTCATTCTTTTTGGGTGACACAAGTGCCCCTCTCCGGTCTTCCTGCTGCCACTTCTGCCATTCTCCACCTATCACCAAAATGATCTTTCAAAACTCTAAGGCACATCTTGAAACTTTCCAGCCTAAAATCCTTCAATAATCTCTTATTTCACCTGGAATAAATTCCTAAATCCTTACCCTAGTCTACAGAATACTCTTTTCTCAGCCTCAGCTCTCACTGTTACACAGAAGCCATTTCCCGCCACTGAACATTGGCACCTACTCACCCCTGCTTGGGATGCTTGTTCACTACTGTTTATTTTATTCATTGACTTTACCAATATTTCTAAATTCTTCAACTGTACATATGATTCCTTTTTAAATACTTTTTAAATATTTGTCCCCCTCACTAGAATGTAAATTGCATGAGAATAGAAAATGTGAACTTTTTATTCATTGCTATCTCCCCAGCACCTAGTACCATTTGAGACACAGTTATTGGGGTTGTTAGTTTTATCGAGTTGGCCCCAACTCATGGCAACCCTGCATATGATAGAAAAAAACATTGTCCAGTCCTGCATCATCCTCATGATTGCTGATATGTTCAAGTCCATTACTGTGTTCACTGTGTATTTTGAGTGCCTTCGAACCTACAGGGCTTGTTTTCTAGCACTATATTGGAAAATATTGTATTGTGATCAGTACGGTTTTCATTGGCTGATTTTTGGAAGTAGATGGCCAGGTTTTTCTTCCTAGTCTGTCTGAAATCTGTCCTAGTTCTGCTGAAACCTATCCACCATCATTGACCCTGCTGGTATTTGAAATACTGGTGGCATAGCTTCCAGAATCATAGCAACAGACAAACCACCACAGTATGACAAGCTGACAGATGTGTGGTGGTAAAACATAGTAAGTATCTGTAAAATAACCATAAAATGGTGAATACTAGCTAGAATTCTGAAAGTATTTCCATCAATATGAAAGAACCACTTCTCTTTTTGTCTGACTTATTGAAATTTTGTTTCCTTTAGCTTGTGATAGCTTATAAAACACATATTTGCCTTTGTAACTCCACATTTTTAAATAAATATGGGCAGCCTGGTGTTGTTCTTCATAGCTGAGAGTAATCCTACTTACAATAGCTATTATCATCTCACGTGTATCTAGCAGGTTTCTCCACAGTAATATCTTTTGACCTAGAAAACCAGGGCCCAGCTTTGAGCCCTACACTTAATGGGCCCCACGCTGGATATCTGGCCCTCCACCGACTATACGTCTTCTACAGGGTGAGAAGTCCCTGTGGATAAACATCCAAACCAAGTATCCAAATCCCAGAGGAGTCTTATGTACATAAGCAGCTTCAGCAGCTACTCTCTTTGTTTTTGTTGTTGTTGGAAATATATCTATCACACAGCTTTGGCCAATTCAACTTTTTACAGGAATACAACTTATTGACAGCAATTAATCAGCTGTGCAACTCTACCCTTAATCGATGTGACTTTTCCATAATGTAAACTAAAACGCAGTACTCCATAAGCAATAATGCCCTCTCCCCCTCACATACCTGGTAACTACTAAGAAACTTTGGTCTCTATACATTTGCCTGTTCTTGTCTTTTTATATAAGTAAGGCCATACAATAATTATTCTTTCCTGACTGACTTATTTCACCCAGCGTAATGTTTATAAGCTCCATTCATATTGAAGCATGTATCAAGACTTCATTTCTCTTACTAGCTGAGTAGTATTCATTTTATGTATGTACCACATTTTTTAATCCATTCATCCAGTGATGGGGTTTTAGGTTGTTTCCACCTTTTGGTTATTGTGAACATTGGTGTACAAGTATCTCTTTGAGTCTCTGCTTTTAAGTCTTTTGGGTATATACTTAGGAGTGGAATTGCTGGGCCATATGGTAGTTTGATTTTTAGTTTTTTTTAGGAACTGTTGTACTGTTTTCCACAATGGCTGTACCATTTTGCTAAACCATAAAATTCTTAGAAGAAAATTCAGGGGCAACACTGTCAGGTCTAGAGTTTAGCAATAAATATTCTAATACAATAACAAACAGCAAAAGATAAAATAGAACCTTATAAAAATTAAAAATTCTTGCTTATCAAAAGACTTTACCAATAAAGTGAAGAGACAAGCTACTACTGGGAGGATATCTTCAGAATCATATATCCAACGAAAACATAATGACATAAAGATATATATATATATCTTTGACAACTTAAAGAGAAAAAGATAAGTGACCCAAACGTAAAAGGGCAAAGGACTTGAAAAGATGTTTCACCAAGGAGGACATTCAAATGGCCACCAAATACAGGAAAGGGTGCTCAACATCACTGGCCATCAGAGAGATCCAGATCAAAACTACAATGAGATAACATTTCATCCCTACTAGGATGACTAATATTTAAAAAAAGAGAGAGAGAAAATAACAACTGTTGGCAAGGATGTTAGGAAATTGCAATTGTTATATATTGCCGGTAGGAATGCAAAAAGGCACAGCCATTGTATAAATAAATTTTTAATACATTAGTATTTTTTCAGAGTCTTAAAGTGATGAATCGTAATATTTGATCATATAGATAACAGTAATCATTATACATATTGTAAATTGTCTTGCTGGAGATATAATCGTTAATTGTACTCTATTTAATGATTCATTTGACACTATACAATTTAGTTTAAATGTACTTACAATTTACCAGTTGCCTTCAAGTGGATCTCAAGACAGGGTGACCCCATATGTTGCGCGGTAGAACTGCACTCCGTAGAGTTTTCAAAGCTATGACCTTTTAGAAGCAGATTGCCAGGTCATTCTTCAGAGGTAACTCTGAGTGCTTTCGAACTGCCCACCTATCGGTTAGTAGTTGAGCACATAACAGTTTGCAACACTCAGGGACTCCTTTAAATGCCCTTAGTAGTCTTTTAAGCAGAGAGAGATAAGGCAATTCTTTAAATATCTGAAGTAAGTAAAGACAGAATGAGGCAGGTGGAAGTGAATAAGAAAAATAAAGGGGTTAAACGCAAATATAATCTGATCTATCAATGTGAGTAATAATGTAAATTATCTTTGTTGTTGTTCTTTGGCGCTCTTGAGTTGGTTACAACTCGTAGCCACCTAGTGTACAACAGAACAAAACATTGCCCAGTCCTGTGTCATCCTCACAATCATTGCTATATTTGAGCCCTTTGTTGAGGCCACTATGCCAACCCATCTCGTTGAGGAGTCTAACTCTTTTTTGCTGACCCTCTACTTTACCAAGTATGATGTCATTCTCCAGGGACTGCTCCCTCCTCATAACATGTCCAGAGTATGTGAGATGGAGTCTTGCCTTCCTCCCTTCTAAGGAGCGTCCTGGCTGTACTTCCTTTAAGACAAATTTATTTGTTCTTATGACAGTCCCTGGTAAATTCAATATTCTTTGATAACCCCATGATACAATTCTTCTTTGGTCTTCCTTACTCACTGTCCAGCTTTTGCATGCGTATGAGGCAACTGAAAATACCATGGCTTGCATCAGGCACAAATTAGTCCTCAGAGTGACATCTTTGCTTTTCAACACTTTAAAGAGGTCTTTTGCAACAGATTTGCCCAATGCAATACTTTGATTTCTTAACTACAGCTTCCATGGGCATTGATTGTAGATCCAAGAAAAATGAAATCCTTGACAACTTCAAGTTTTTCTCCATTTATCATGATGTTGCATATTGTTTTTTTTGTTGTTTTGGATTTTTCTTTTCTTTATGTTGAGGTATAATCCATACTGTAGGCTGTAGTCTTTGATCTACATAAGTAAGTGCTTCAAGCTCTCTTCACTTTCAGCAAGCAAGGTTGTGTCATCTGCATATCACAAGTTGTTAGTGAGTCTTCCTCTAATCCTGATGCCTAATTCTTCGTCATATAATCTAGCTTCTCGGGTTATTTGCTAAGCATACAGGTTGAATAAATACGGTGAAAGGACACAATCCTGATGCACAATTTTTCTGATTTTAAACCATGTGGTATCCCCTTGTTCTGTTCAAATGACTGCCTCTTGGTCTATGTACAGGTTCTTCATTAACACAACTAAGTGTTCAGGAATTTCCATTCTTCACAATGTTATTCTTAATTTGTTATGATCCATGTAGTCAAATGCTTTTGCATAGCCAATAAAACACAGGTAAACGTATTTCGGGTATTTTCTGCTTTCAGCAAAGATCCATGTGACATCGGCAATGTAGTATCTAACTATAATAGACAAATTATTGTTGAAATCCTTCAATGTCCTCTTCTGAATCTAGCTTGAATTTCTGGCAGTTGCCTGTTGATGTACTGGAGCAAGAGCTTTTGAATCATATTCAGTAAAATTTTACTTGTATGTGATATGAATGATATTGTTTGAGAATTTCCACATTATCTCAGATCACCTTTCTATTTTGCCCATAGAAGCCTTCAATATCAAAACTTGAGGCTTGAATTTTTTCCTCAATTCTTTCAGCTTGAGAAATGCCGAGCAAGTTCTTCCCTTTTGGTTAACCAATTCCAGGATTTTGCACATTTCATAATACTTTACGTTGTCTTCTCAAGCCTTGCTTTGAAATCTTCTGTTCAGCTCTTTTGTGTCATCATTTCTTCTATTAGCTTTAGCTGTTCTACTTGCAACACCAAGTTTCAGAGTCTCTTCTGACATCCATTTTGGTCTTTTCTTTCTTTCCTGGCTTTTTAATGACCTTTTGCTTTCTTCATATATGATGTCCTTGATGTCATCCCACAACTTGTGTGGTCTTTGGACATTAGTGTTCAATGTGTCAAGTTTATTCTTGAGATGGTCTCGAAATTCAGCCAGGATGTACTCAAGGTTGTATTCTGGCTCTTATGAACTTGTTTTAATTTTCTTCAGCTTCAACTTGAACTTACATATGAGCAATTGATGGTCTGTTCTGAAGGTGGCCCCTGGCCTTATTCTGACGGATGATATTGAGTTTCTCCCTCGTCTCTTTCCACAGATATAGTTAATTTGATTCCTGTGTATTCCATCTGGCAAGGTTCACATGTATAGTAGCCATTTATGTTGTTGAAAAAGGGCATTTGCCATGAATAGGTTGTTGGTCTTGCAAAATTCTATCATGCCATCTCCAACGTTGTTTCTATTGCCAAGGCTGTTATTTTCCAACTACTGATCTTTCTTCTTTGTTTCCAACTTTTGCATTCTAATCACCAGTAATTATCAATGCATCTTTATCAATTTTGGATTGCAGAAATTGGTAAAAATCTTCAATTTCTACATCTTTGGCATTAGTGATTGGTGCATAAATTTGAATAATAGTCATATTAATTGGTCTTCCTTCTAATCATATGGGTAGTATCCTTTCCCTGACAGTGTTATACTTCTGGATAGACCTCGAAATTTTTTTTTTTTTTTTTGATGATGAATGTGATGTAGTTCCTCTTCAGTCCGTCATTCATGGTATAATAGACCATATGATTGTTCTATTCAAAATGTACAGTACCAGTGCATTTCAGCTCACTAATGCCTAGGATGGGGCCCTGGTGGTGCAGTGTCTAAGCAAAAGATCAGCAGTTCAAATCTACTAGCCACTCCTTGGAAACACTATGGGGCCGTTCTCTGTCCTATAGAGTCACTGTCAGTCCGAACTGACTCTACGGCAATTTTTTAATGCCTAGGATATGGATCTTTATGCATTTCATTTCATTTTGATGTCATCAAATTTTCCTAGATTCATACTTTGTACATTCCAAGTGCCAATTAGTAATGGATGTTTGCAGCTGTTTCTTCTCATTTTGAGTCATTCCGCAGCAGCAAATGAAGGTCCTGAACACCTGACTCCATGCGCGTTATTAAGGTTGACTCTACTTTGAGGAGGCAGCTGTCCCTAGTCGTATTATGAGTGCCTTCCAACCTAAGGGGCTCATCTTCCAGCAGTATATAAGACACTATTCCACTGCTGTTTACTAGGTTTTCAGTGGCCAATTTTTTAAAAAGTAGATTACCATGCCCTTCTTCTTAGCCTGTCTTAGTCTGGAAGTTCTCTTGAAACCTGTCCCCATGGTATTTCAAATACCAGTAGTGTAGCTTCCAGAATCACAGCATCATGCATGCTCCCACAGTATGAAAAACTGACAGGTGAGCGGTTGACCTTTGACTATGCTGAAGGAGTTTGAAGTGTTAGAAAATTTCCTCACCATATTAAAATAACAACCTCCTTTTTCTGCCCATAAACACATAAACTTACCATCGTCTCTATATGACCTCAGCAGATTGTGTGGTCGGTT
The DNA here is from genome assembly GCF_024166365.1 of Elephas maximus indicus. Classification (NCBI taxonomy): domain Eukaryota; kingdom Metazoa; phylum Chordata; class Mammalia; order Proboscidea; family Elephantidae; genus Elephas; species Elephas maximus. Next base: position 47,230,032 of record NC_064823.1, read on the forward strand.
GGAAAAAGATTCTGACAGTTCAAAGGTAGATCCTGGAAAAGATAATATGAGTCACAGGTTTTATTTTACTAATGGAATCAAAGTTCTTAGTGAACATTTCACATCCTTCTCAATGTTTCTGAAGTAAAACTAAACAAAATGTCATATTTGATTTATACTTATTGTTTCTTCTAATTTGAGCCATTTTTTAAATTATAAATTATTATTGGTTCATTTAATTTTCTTGTGAGATATGATATTTAACTGCATTGTCTTCTATTAGTACATAAGGTGCTCAACAAGTGTAATGAATTTTCATTATAACAGGCACAAAATGTTAAACACTAAAATCATGAAGCATTACATAGTAGGGTTGGAAGTGAAAAGAGATTGTAGTGAAAGGGGTAGATATGTTAATGCTATGTAGGAAGTACCATATAGTCCAGAATTTTTCACAGTGAGGAGTTATTTGCAGGTGCTATATTGCCAATCTAGTACTTGCTGTATCTATGACAAAAATTTAGATACTTATGTGAACACATACATGACACCACAGCACAGATCAGAAAATGCACAAAGGATGCCATACCCGGGAAATAAACAGCTATGGTTGGCATTTTGCAGGGCATATTGAAATAGAGCACATCTTAATTTACAGAATTGTGTGGATGTAGGCATAGAAATATAAAACTATAGAAATTCGGTTGGTGAAATCTGAAATTTGAGAACATTCTGGCAGCAAGACTAAAATTAGATACCACTCAATAAAGACTGACATAGCACACACATATAGATTAAAATGTGAACATTCAGACAAGACTAGTTTTGACATTATTGTTGTTAGTTGTCATCAGTTTGGCTCCGACTTATGACAGCCTTATATATAACAGAACAAAATGTTGCCCGGTCCTGCCCCATCTTCATGATCCTTGATATAATTTAGTTCATCATGGTGGCTATTGTTTCAGTCTATCTCTCTGAGGATTTCCCCTGTTTTCCTTGGTCTTCTGCTTTACCAAACATGATATTCTTCTCCACTGACTGGTCTTCCCTGAAAATGTGTCCACAGTAAGCAAGCTGAAGTCTCACCAGCCCTGCTTCTAAAGAGCATTCTGGTTGTATAAGACTGATTTGTTCGTTCTTCTGGTATTTCACAGTATATTCAGTATTTTCATTAACACCACCATTTGAATGCATCAATTCTTCTGTCTTCCTTTTTCATTGTCCAGCTTTCACACACATATAAGTCAATTGAAAAGAACATGGCTTATGTCAGGTACCACTTAGCCATCAAAGTGACATCTTTGCCTTTTAAAACTTTAAAGAGGTCTTTTGCAGCAGAGTTCCCCAGGGCAACGTCGTTTGATTTCTTGACTGCTACTTCCACTTGTTGTGTACTTCCAAAGGTGTTGATTGTTGACCCAAGTAGAATGAAATGTTTTGAGATAGTTTCCTAATGTGGACTGCCTAGAAGTTAATTCCTGAAAAATTATTAAAATTATTTTTAGGTTTTGAAGACGTGGCCAAACTTAACATAGCTCCGGAAAACTTGTTGTTGTTAGTTGCCTTCAAGTCTGCTCCAACATGGTAACCCCATGCTCAACAGAACAAAATGCTGCCCAGTCTTACACCATGATCATTGGTACGGCTGAGTCTGTTGCTGCGGCCACTGTGCATTTTTAGTGCCTGCCAATATAGAGGCTCATCTTCCAACACTAAGTTGTACAATAGTCTGTTGAGATCCACAGGGTTTTCACTGGATAATTTTCAGTAGGTTACCAGGCCTTTCTTCCCAGTCTGTCTTAGCCTGGAAATTTCACTGAAATCTGTCCAGCATGGTTGACCCTCCTGCTATTCGAAATACTAGTGGCATAGTTTCCAACATCATAGCAACATGCAAACCACCAGAGTAGGACAAATTGACAGATGGGTGGTGGAAAAATTTGCATGTAGTATTTATAGTTTTTATTTCATGTTGTGGGATTGTTCATTCTCACATAATTTTAAGTTGATTTTTTAAAATAGGTCTAAGAAGTAGGAATTTATAAAGAGAGTTAGTCGAATTGATTGGACTCACACTAAAAGTTGCATTGGGGATTCAGTTGCTCAGATTTGAAAAAAGGTAAAAACTCCTCCTTACTGAATTGTGTTTGAATAGAATATATTTATTATTATTTTGGGGCTGGATATCTCATATCCTTGAATGCTTTTTATAAAATAGACTGTAGTCTATGTTTTTTGTGTCTAAAATCATCCAAACTTCCTCAGAAGGAGACTGCTTTTTTATTCCTGATGAAAATGTAATTAAATACAGTCGCAGAACAAGGTAATGACAGAAATAAGTTGCCCCTAAGCCTTCCCCTTGACCATTCCCCACCCCATTCCCTATGATTTTTCTGTAGGGCAGAACTGAAAGTTTTTTTATGATACCACTTCAGCAGACTTGGACTAAAAGCCAATTGCTGAGTTTCCTAAAGTGCAAAATAAATATTCCTTACCTAGCCTCCTAGAATGTCTCAGCTGATTAGGATTGTGGTTACCAGGCAAATTGGAAAAGTAAGTCTTAAAAACGTTCCACTTCCTGTTCACAATGGAATTTAGCTGGTCTAATAAAACATGTATGTTCTATCATTTCTCTTTTTTACAGATGATGGGTCAATAAGAAGATACGTAGTTGTAACTCCACAAATGGACACAGGATACTTTCATGTAAAATATTAAATCTGAAAAATCTAAACATCAATCATTCAAATGCAAGTAGGTGCCTTTACTGAACCGTTTTTATTTCTCTAAATGCGTCATATCCTCTTATATCACTTTGCCTCTTCAAAAGCTCCTCAGAATGACCTCTCCCCTCATTCTAATTGGCCAGTTTTTACTCAGCTTGAAACTCAGCTTGTTCATCACATTCTTCAGGCATCCTTCCTTATTGCCCTTCTGCCCAAGCAGGCCAGTTTGGTTTGGATATCCTTCCTGTGTGCTTCCATAAATCCCTGGATTTTTGGTCATCATTAGACACTATCATCCAATATTGCTTTCATCTCTTAGTTTTTCTGTCTTATCAAAGAACAAATGCTGTCTGAATTATATAGTGCCTAGGTACTCAAAACCAGTTGCCTAAAAAACAAAAGTTAGTAGAAGAAATTTTACAGCATATACCAAAAAACCTGTTGCTGTCAAGTCAGTTCTCACTCATAAAATGCAAGGGATTTGGGTTTATATAAAGCCTTTAACGTGTTAGGCTTACCATTGGTGAAAACGCCTCAACATGAAGAAAACAAAAATCCTCACAACTGGACCAATAAGCAACATCACGATAAATGGAGAAAAGATTGAAGTTGTCAAAGATTTCATCTTACTTAGATCCACAATCAACAACAATGAAAGCAGTAGTCAAGAAATCAAAAGATGCATTGCATTGGGCAAATCTGGTACTAAAGACCTTTTTAAAGTGTGAAAAAGCAAAGATGTCACCTTAAAGACTAAGGTGCGTCTGACCCAAGCCATGGTATTTTCAATCACATCACATGCATGTGAAAGCTGGACAATGAATACGGAAGACTGAAGAAGAATTGACACCTTTGAATTATGATGTTGGCAAAGAATGTTGACTATACCATGGACTGCCAAAAGAAAGAACAAATCTGTCCTGGAGGAAGTATAACCAGGATGCTCCTTAAGAAGCAAGGATGGCGAGACTATGTCTCACATATTTTGGACATGTTATCAGGAAGGATCAGTCCCTGGAGAAGGACATCATGCTTAGTAGAGGGTCAGTGAAAAAGAGGAAGACCTTCAATGAGATAGATTGACACAGTGGCTGCAACAATGAACTCAAGCATAGCAACAATCGTGAGGACAGCGCAAGACCGGGCAGTGTTTTGTTCTGTTTTATGTAGGGTGGCTATGAGTTGGAACTAACTCAACGGTACCTAATAACACATTGGTAAAAATGTGTTACTACTACTTACCTGGAAGAGTTCATAGTTTTTGAACCTAATTAGTATACAGGCCTCTGAAGAGACCTCTATCAGATGAGTTGGAGAGTCCTCTTCAACAAATAAAACACTGCTGGCCTTGGGGATAAGATAACTTAAAAGGGTTTCAAAATGGAAAACTATCAATGCAAGATTCTGAAACTTTATTATATCATCATCATTTCAGTTGGTATGTACTGGGTGTTTATTCTGCCTTAGGTGCATTGGTAAGCACTTTACATGAGCTATTTTTATTTAGAACTCACAACAACCATATGAAATAGTAATTGCTATTTTATACGTACTGTAGACGAGGAAATGAAGACAGGATAAGTAACTCACTAAAAGTCACACAGTTATTAAGTGAACGAGACAGTTTAAACACTGATCTATTAGTCTCCAATGCCCATGATCTTCATTGTTAACCTATCTTGCTTCAATTACATATAACCCAGCTGTGTTCGTAGATGTTTCGTTCCCCTACTCCTTGCCACCACCAGGGATCCTTCACTCTCTCCCTTCATGACAGTGAGTCCTATAACTTAGTGTGACTCTTCAAACTAAAATCCTGCTACCTAAATTGTCCCAGTGCTAATTCAGCATCAGGACTAATTGACCACAGTTGGGAAGAAGGGGAAAATTTAGTCTTCCAACCTTAAGGCCCACTTCTGCTGTGGTATTAACTATGCTAAAGGCAATGTAGAAATGAATGAAAGACAATGTGAAGCAAGGGGAAGTAAATTCCATCGCATTTCCTCTACCCCAATCTTACTGCCATCACTGGTAACTTCTCTACTGAAATACTTCCAAGGTAACTGGTAAAATGATAAAGGGACAAAGAGAACGAAAAGAGAACAGTGTGAAAAAGATAAGGATAAGCACCAACCAGTATTTTTGTTCTACCTCTATCAATCAAATTCCACTAATTACCATACTCTTTTATTCCTTGTATAAATAAATATTTCTAATGAAATATGACATACATGCAGAAGTGCACAAATCATAAATGTGCAATTAGATAAATTTTCACAAAGGGAACACGTGTTTATAAAAAGGACACATCAACAAACAAATGTTATCAATGCGTGGTGATTTTAAGTTGCATTTTCCTGATCACTAATAAGGTAGAGCACATTCTCGTATATTTAACGGTCATTTGAATATTTTATTTAGTGAGGTACCTCTTCATGCCTTGACCTTTCTGTCTTCATATTATTAATTTGTAAGTGTTCTTTTTATATTCTAGATACAACAGTTTGTTAGTTGTATGTATAGTAACTATTTTCTCCACCTTATTTGCTCACGTTTATATGACTGGTATATTTTGATGAACCTAAGCTCTTAATTTTAATGCAATACAATTTGTCAGTACTTTCCCTAACGGTTAGTGCTTTTTATGTCTTGCTGAAGCAATCTTTGGCTTCTCTTAATTGATGTAGCATCTTAATAAATATTATTTGCTAATAGATATCTTTAACTTTTGCTCTTCAAAATTATTTTGGCTATTTGTGGTATTTACATTTCCATTACTATTTTAAAATCCAGCTGTCCATTTGCACACACAAAAAAAACCGAAGCTAATTACCTGCTGGAATTCGTACAGGGGTTGCATCAAACTGGTAAGTCAACTTGCAGAAAACTGAAATCTATAAATATTGAGTCTTTCAAACTATGAACTTGGTATACCCTCTCAGTTTTTTAGGTCTCTTTAAAACTTACAACAATATTTTATTGATTTTTTTTTTTTTTTGGTACTCACCATTTCTAGTTGTCTTGGGCATGAAAGGTGATATTATATGTGCTAGGCTGTAACAGTCGGAACCACAAGAATTTATGAGAATAATTTGATCACTGTGGCTTATTTCAGATTATTTACCTTTTTTTGTTTTCTTGTAGAAGGAATGGTTTCAGTACAATGTTAAGGAGAATAGAGACCAGAGAAACTCTGGGAATTTGGATGAAGGGACATTTTGGATGTCATTTAAGAGCACTGCCATTGGGATAGATATTATCTGAATATTTTTGTATTGGTAGCTGATGTAGCATTCTTGTCTGTTTAATTCAAAATCCAAGCAGAGAGCATTGTATTGGTTTATGGTAGGTCACTTGCATGCCCTTTGGCCCAAGAAATGAGGGGAACCCCATCTGGCTTGTCTATCAAGTCCATATCCAGTTTGAAAAGGCAGTTCTCTGAGTTCCCCAAAGTAAAATTGTGTGCTGTTATCAGAATAAGGAGTAAGGACCAGGATAGATAATAGATATGTTCTTCAGAGAAACATCTGGTTCAAAAACATTATTAATATAATTTATACTTTAAGTACATTATGAATTAAACAGAAACTTTCATTTATTCAACATGTATTAATTTATCATCTATATATTGTATCACATGCTTTTCTAGATATTAGGGACAAGTAAATCAACAGAAAAACAAAAACCCTTGACCCTATTTTTAGCAAGGAAAACAATATAGGCAAAACTGAATAATCTCTTAGATAACATATAGAAGATTATACATGATATGGGGAAAAAATACCAAAAGGTTAAGAGGATAAGGAATGCCATGACTTAGAGGGTTGCTACTTTAAATTGAATGGTCATGAAAAGTGGTCATGAGAAAGGGACCTTTAAACAAAGGCAAAGCAGTTAGCTCTGTGAATATCTGCATGAAGGTAGGCGTGTGTCTGGGGTGTTGTAGGACTGGCAAGGAGGCAGTGAGGCCGAAATAGAATGAGCGAAGAAGACTATAGTGGTGTATGAAGCCATAGAAGTAAAAAAAAAAAAAAAAAAAAGGAAGTAAGAAATAAGATTATGTAGAGCCTTGTAGGTCATTGTACAGAATTTGACTTTTCTTCTTCTTTTTTTTTTTTCTCTGAGTGAAATGGTGAGCCATCGGCATGATCTGACTAACATTTTTTTTTAATAAGCTTTTTATTTTAGAAGAGTTTTAGATTTACAGAAAAATAGGCACCCAGTTTCCCCTGCTATTAACATCTTATATTAGGATGGTGCATTTATAGAACTAAAATGAAGAAGGAAGTCATTAGTGAAGAAAATATTGAAATTTAGCTATTTATATTTGGTCGTCAAGCTTGAAAGATAAGCAAAAATTCCTCCTCCTCCTGAACTGCTTATCACATGAAGAGGAGCACTTATTTCCCCTCCTCTTGAATCTTGGCCTTTGATCAATAGAATGCAGCAGAAATGAGGCCTTAAGAGAACTTAAACGTCTGCTTCTTGAAATGTTCGCTGTTAGAGTACCCCCTTGTCTTAGTTTCCTAGTGCTGCTGTACCTGAAATACCACAACTGGGTGGCTTTAACCCTTTCTTGGCAGAAATATTTTTGTGGAATTTTTGGCTATGTCATGTTTTTTCACCAATGGGATGGATGCTGAATCATTGCTTGTTGGTAGTTTTTTATTATTGAAAAAAATGGGGTGCCAATTGCAGGTGGAACCTACCAGTCCCATGTTCCATGAAACACATCACACACTGGGACATATTGGTCCTATGGTGCATCACACTTCTTGGTTACACTTGAGCCATAATATCTTACTCAAGTTCCCAAATATACACACAAAATACTAAATTAACACTGCATTTGATGCACATAATTGTGGGCCGCATCGGTACCATGTTCGATGAAGCCCATCGCATTCGTTGGACATATCCATCCCATGGCCCAGGAAGCACTTCACCAACTGTTTTCACCCCCTGAAACAACTCATTTATTTGAATATTTCTGAATGTCAGTAACCATACCTTTCCAATTACACAAAGGAAAGTAAACATACTTGCAAGCCTTATCTTGCTGTACCGAAGCCAAAAGACAGAAAAGTTTCACAAACGACTCCTCTGGAAGCATCCTCTCATATGAATGTCTCTCAGCATTCAAATGTGATGCAGACCAACTTCTTGTTTTTTAGGCTGTTGCACCAGTGTCCGACATGATGCCCAGAGCATACTAAGTGGCCCCAATGCCTGCCAATAAACCTCTGGTGCTGGGGGTGGGGGGAAATCTACCACAGGTAACACAGGCATACATTTCTCACTGTCCATGAAAATCATTTTCTTACATTTTAAGAGGCTAGACGTCCTAATTCAGGTTATTGCTCTAGGGGAAGGCTTTGTCTCCGTGTCTGCTGTGGGGGAAGGTCTTTGTCTCTTTTCAGCTTCTGTTCCTAGGTTCCTTGGCAATCTTCGCATGGTGTAGCCTCGATCTTCTCTCATTTGTGCTTCCTTTATTCTGTGCCTAATCCAATCTTTTGTATCTCAAAAGTGATTAGCTTAAGACACACCTTATACTTACATGGTCACATTAACACAACAAAGAAAACACTATTGCCAAACGGGATTACATCCAGAGCTATAGGGGTTAGGATTTCAAGAAATATTTTGGGGGAGCACCATTCAATCCCATAGCACTCCTCTCAGAAACCGTTCACATGGAAAGGTCATATGTAGGAAAACTGAGGAGACCTGCTTGCCAATCCAGCTGAGTTCCCAGCCAACAGCTAGCATCAGCTGACAGCCATGTGAGTGGGCCACCACAGATCGTGTAGCCCTGTCAAGCTCCCAGATGACTGCAGCTCTACCTGAAATCATGTGAAGCAGAAAAACCTTCCAGCTGAGCCCAATCAACCCACAGAATTGTGGAGAATGTTGTTTTAAGTCACTAAGCTTTGGCATGAGTTCTCATGCAGCAATAGGTAACTAAAACATATATTTAATGAAATAGTTGACCAGCCTGTGAAACTGGTAAACAAAGGTCAGTATAGAGGTAAACATGTTAGGCTGAGGAGGGCAAAGAAAGTTTAAGATAAATATCTGGCTCGAGTATTTACCTAAACAAAATACTCCCTTAGAAGACACAGCTGTTTTTTCCATTTTATGTGTCTGTGAGTGAAGAGACAAAACTTTAGAAGGCAGTTCTTCATAGTGCAGTTTTATACATACATGGAAAGAAAGGGAGATTTTAGTGAGGCATGATAAAAGTAAAATAAAGTTTCCCTGAAAACGTCATCAGTTATGTAAAAAGATAAAAAGAGCAAAACAGGGGAAGGGGGTAGGAAGAAAGAGGAAAGTATTTCTGAGAAAAACAGTAACTTTCAGTAACAAAAACAAAACAAAGTTTCGAGATGTTACCACATCCTATTTGCTCTCATAATTCTTTTTTCGTATAGGCTGTGGCAGTTACTACATTCCATTTTTATTTGTCTGCAATTCTGTCTCATCTCACTAGATGATACAATTTTCCAGACCAGGAACTTGTCCTATTTATTTTTATATTGCTGGAACACAATTGACATTGATGGATATTTGTTGAATGAATGAATGAATGAATGAGTGATTCTGTATAAACTGACAAATTTGTGAAATGCAAAATTAACCTGTTGGCAGGATAGCCTTTGTCACAGATGCCTGTGTTATTTTATGGGGATTTCAAATTCTCTTGACCTGATATTCAAAGAAAAGTAGAAAATATACTCTCCTAGAGAGTCCCTGAAGAGTCCCTGAGTGGCCCAAGCACTCCACCACTAGTCAAAAGGCTGGTGGTTCAAACCTACCCAGAGGTGTCTCTGAAGACAGGCCTGGTGATCTCCTTCGGAAAAGTCACAGCCTTGAACCCCCCTGTGGAGCAGTTCTACTCTGCTCAAGGGGAGTTGCCATAAGCTGGGGTAGACTTGATGGCAACTAACAACAACAAAAACAGAGAGTCCATTGGTGATACAAATGGTTAACTTGCTCAGCTGCTAACCAAAAGGTCGGAGGTTCAAGTCCACTGAGAAGTACCTCAGAAAAAGGTCTGGCTATTCACTTCCAAAAAAATCCGCCATTGAAAATCCTGTGGAACACAGCTCTACTCTGATACACACGGGGTCACCAGGAGTAAGAGTCCACTTAATAGCAACTGGTTTTAGAGAGCCCAAGAGGTTGGTCAAAATATATTAAGAAAGAATGTGTATTTTAAAAATGAATAAACATATGTTCTGAAACCTAAAGATCTACAGTAGCCCTTAGAGTCCCGAAGGAAGAAATTCTCAATGTCTTTCAGTCATATACTCAGTCGGTGAATACCAATTATGTGCTAAGCATTTTGACATGAAGGTGGATAGTCAAAGCCATGACACATAGGGCAAGCCTGAAAAGTGAAGAAAAAGTAGCCAAAAAAGGAAGGGACATTTTTGAGTACCTACTATGTGCAAAGGATTATTCTCAATATTTAATTTCATTATCATTTTAATACCTCATACATTCATAAGTATTTTTATTCCCGTTTGTAGGTAAAAAAAAATTTTGTTTTTGTTGTTAGGCGCCATCGAGTCAGTTCCGACCCATAGCAACCCTATGCACGACAGAATGAAACCCTGCCCAGTCCTGTGCCATCCTCACAATCATCGCTATGTTTGAGCCTATTGTTGCCGCCACTGTGTCAATCCATCTCCTTGAGGATCTTCCTCTTTTTTGTTGACCAAGCACGACGTCTTTCTGCAGGGACTGATCCCTCCTGATAACACTGTCTAAAGTACGTGAAATGAAGTCTTAGCATCCTCGCTTCCAAGACGCACTCTGGCTATATTTCTTCCAAAACAGACTTGATCGTTCTTCTAGCAGTCCGTGGTACAAATTCAATATTCTTCACCAACACCAGAATTCAAAGGCATCAATTTTTCTTGAATCCTTATTTACTGTTCAGCTTTCGCGTGCATATGAGGTGATTGGAAATACCATGGCTTGGGTCAGGAGCACTTTAGTCCTCAAAGTGACATCCTTGTTTTTCAACACTTTAAAGAGGTTTTTGCAGCAGATTTGCCCAATACAATATGTCGTTTGGCTTCTTTTTGTGTGTGTGTGCTTTAAGTGAAAATTTACAAATCAAGTCAGTCTCTTAAACAAAAATTTACATACACCTTGCTATATACTCCTAGTTGCTTTCCCCCTAATGAGACAGCACACTCCTCCCCTCCACTCACTATTTTCGTGTCCATTCAGCCAGATTCTGACCCCCTCTGCCCTCTCATCTCCCATCCAGACAGGAGCTGCCCACATAGTCTCATGTGTCTACTTGATCCAAGAAGCTCACTCTTCTCCAGTATCATTTTCTATCCCATAGTCCAGTCCAGTCTCTGTCTAAAGAGTTGGCTTTGGGAATGGATCCTGTCTTAGGCTCACAGAAGGTCTGGGGACCATGACCTCCAGGGTCCTTCTAGCCTCAGTGAGACCATTAAGTCTGGTCTTTTTACGAGAATTTGAGGTCTGCATCCCACTGCTTTCCTACTCCCTCCGGGGTTGTCTGTTGTGTTCCTTGTCAGGGCAGTCATCGGCCGTAGCCGGGCACTATCTAGTTCTTCCGGTCTCAGTCTCTGATTTATATGGTCCTTTCTGTCTCCTGGGCTCATAATTACCTTGAGTCTTTGGTGTTCTTCGTTCTCCTTTGCTCCAGGTGGGTTGAGACCAATTGATGCATCTTAGATGGCTGCTTGTTAGCGTTTAAGACCCCAGACAGGACTCTCCAAAGTGGGATGCAGAATGTTTTCTTAATAGATTTTATTATGCCAATTGACTCAGTTGTCCCCTGAAACCCAGGTCCCCAAGTCTATGTCCCTGCTATGCTGGCCTTTGAAACATTCAGTTTACTCAGGAAACTTCTTTGCTTTTGGTTTAGTCCAGTTGTGCTGACCTCTCCTGTACTGTGTGTTGTCTTTCCCTTCACCTAAAATAGTTCTCATCAACTATCTAATTAGTGAAAAGTGCTCTCCCAGCCTCCTCCCTCTCGTAACCATCAAAGAATATGTTCTTCTCTGTTTAAACTATTTTTCAAGTTCTTATACTAGTGGTCTCATTAATATTTGTCATTTTGCAAATGACTGATTTCAATGAGAATAATGCCTCCAGATTCCTCCATACTATGAAATGTTTCATGGATTCATCATTGTTCTTTACCGATGCACAGTATTCCATTGTGTGAATATACCATAATTTATTTATCCATTCGTCCCTTGATGGGCACCTTGGTTGCTTCCATCTTTTTGCTATTGTAAACAGTGCTGCAATAAACATGGGTGTGCATATATATATCTGTTCACGTAAAGGCTCTTATTTCTCTAGGATATATTCCAAGGAGTAGGATTGCTGGATCGTAAGGTAGCTCTATTTCTAGCTTTTTAAGGAAGCACCAATAAATTCCCAAAGTGGTTTCACCATTTTCAATTCCCACCAGAAGTGTATAAGTGTTCCAATCTCTCCACAGCCTCTCCAACATTTATTATTTTGTGTTTTGTGGATTAATGCCAGCCTTGTTGGAGTGAGATGAAATCTCATTGTAGTTTTGATTTGCATTTCTCTAATGGCTAATAACCATGAGCATTTTCTCATATATCCGTTAGCTACCTGAATGTCTTCTTTAGTGAAGCACCTGTTCATATCTTTTGCTTATTTTTAATTGGGTTATTTGTCTTTTTGTAGTTGAGTTTTTGAAGTATCATTAGATTTAAGAGATCAGGTGCTGACTGGAAATGTGGTAGCTAAAAACTTTTTCCCAGTCTGTAGGTAGCCTTTTTTACTCTTTTGATGAAGTCTTTGGATGAGCATAGGTGTTTGATTTTTAGGAGCTCCCAGTTACCTAGTTTTTCTTCTGCATTGTTAATAAAGTTTTGTATACTGTTTATGCCATGTATTAGGGCTCCTAGCGTTGTCTCCATTTTTTCTTCCAAGATCGCTAACGTTTTAGATTTTATGTTTAGGCCTTTGATCCGTTTTGAGTTCATTTTCGTGCATGGTGTGAGGTATGGATCTTGTTTCATTTTTTTGCAGATAGATACCCAGTTACGCCAGCACCCATTTGTTAAAAAGACTGTCTTTCCCCCATTTAACTGACTTTGGGCCTTTGTCAAATATCAACTGCTCATATGTGGGTGGATTTATGTCTGGATTCTCAATTCTGTTCCATTGGTCTATGTGTCTGTTGTTGTACCAGTACAAGGCTGTTTTGACCACTCTGGCAGTATAATAGGTTCTAAAATCAGGTAGAGTGAGGCCTCCTACTTCGTTCTTCTTTTTCAGTAATGCTTTACTTATTTGGGGCCTCTTTCCGTTCCATATGAAGTTGGTGATTTGTTTCTCCATCTCATTAAAAAATTTCACTGGAATTTGGATCGGAATTGCATTGTATCTATATATCATTTTTGGTAGAATAGACATTTTTACAATATTGTCTTCCTATTTTTTTTTATCCATGAGCAAGGTATGTGTTTCCACTTATGTATGTCTCTTTTGGTTTCTTGCAGTAATGTCTTGTAGCTTGCTTTGTGTAAGTCTTTTACATCTATGGCAAGATTTATAACTAAGCATTTTATCTTCATGGGGGCTACTGTGAATGGTATTGATTTGGTCATTTCCTCTTCAATGTTCTTTTTGTTGGTGTAGAGGAATCCAGCTGATTTTTGTATGTTTATCTTGTATCCTGATATTCTGCCGAACTCTTCTATTAGTTTCAGGAGTTTTCTTGAGGATTCTTTAGGGTTTTCTGTATATAAGATCATGTCATCTGTACGTAGAGATACTTTTACTTCTTCCTTACCAATCTGGATGCCCTTTATTTCTTGATCTAGCCTAATTTTCTGGCTAGGACCTCCAGCACAATGTTGAATAAGATTGGTGATAAAAGGCATCCTTGTCTGGTTCCCGATCTCGAGGGGAATGCTTTCAGACTCTCTCCATTTAGGATGATGTTGGCTGTTGGCTTTGTATAAATGCCCTTTATTATGTTGAGGAATTTTCCTTCTATTCCTATTTTGCTGGGAGTTTTTATCATGAATGGGTGTTAAACTTTGTCAAATGCCTTTTCTGCATCAATTGAAAAGGTCATGTGGTTCTTGTCTTTTATTTATACGATGGATTAAGTTAATTGTTTTTCTAATATTGAACCATCCCTGCATACCTGGTATGAATCCCGCTTGGCCGTGGTGAATTATTTTTTTGATATGTTGTTGAATTCTATTGGCTAGAATTTTGTAGAGGATTTTTGGATCTAAGTTCATGAGGGATATCAGTCTGTAATTTTCATTTTTTTTGTGATGCCTTTACCTGGTTTTGATATTAGGGATATGCTGGCTTCATAGAATGAGTTTTGGGTGTATTCCATCCTTTTCTATGCTCTGAAATACCTTTAGTAATAGTGGTGTTAACTCTTCTCTGAAAGTTTGGTAGAACTCTGCAGTGAAGCCATCTGGGCCAGGGCTTTTTTGTTGTTGTTGTTGGGAGCTTTTTAATTACCTTTTCAATCTCTTCTTTTGTTATGGGTTTATTTAGTTGTTCTACATTCTGTTTGTGTTAGTTTAGGTTGGTAGTATGTTTCTAGGAATTCATCCATTTCTTCTAGGTTTTCAAATTTGTTAGAGTACAATTTTTCATAGTAATCTGATATGATTCTTTTAATTTGAGTTGGGTCTGTAGTAATATTGCCCATCTCATTTCTTATTCTGGTTACTTGCTTCCTCTCCTGTTTTTCTTTTGTCAGTTTGGCCAATGGTTTATCGATTTTGTTAATTTTTTTTAAAGAACCAGCTTTTGGTTTTGTTTACTCTCTCATTGTTTTTCTGTTCTCTATTTCATTTAATCTAATCTGATTTTTATTATTTGCTCTCTTCTGGTGCCTGAGGGTTTTTTTTTTGTTGCTCTCTTTCTATTTTTTCAAGTTGTAGGGATAATTCTTTGATTTTGGCCCTTTCTTCTTTTTGTATGTGTGCATTTATTGATATAAATTGACCTCTGAGCACTGCTTTCACTGTGTCCCAAAAGTTCTCATAGGAAGTGTTTTCATTCTCTTTGTATTCTGTTAATTTCTTAATTCCATCCATAATGTGTTTTATAACCCAGTCATTTTTGAGTAGGGTGTTTTTATTGTTCAGTTTCCAAGTATTTGATTTCTTTTCCCTGCTTTTTCTGTTATTGATTTCTACGTTTACAGCTTTATGGTCAGAGAAGATGGTTTGTAATATTTCAATGTTTTTGGATTCTGCTAAGGCTTGCTTTATGACCTAATATGTGGTCTATTCTAAAGATTTTTCTATGTGCACTAGAAAAGAATGTATACTTGGCTGCTGTTGGGTGGAATGTTCTGTATATGTCTATGAGGTCAAGTTGGTTGACTGTGGCATTTAGATCTTCTGTGTCTTTATTGAGCTTCTTTCTAAAGTTCTGTCCTTCACTGAAAATGGTGTGTTGAAGTCTTCTACTACAATTGTGGAGCTGTCTATCTCACTTTTCAATGCTGTTAGAGTTTATTTTATGTATCTTGTAGCCCTGTCATTGGGTGCATAAATATTTAATATGGTTATACCCTCCTGGTAGAAAAACCAAAAACCCACTGCCTTCGGGTCAATTCCGTCTCATAGCGACCCTGTATTGTCCCTTTAATCATTATATAGTGTCCTTCCTTATCCTTTGTGGTGGATTTAACTTTAAAATCTATTTTTTCAGAAATTAATATTGCCATTCCTGCTCTTTTTTCATTGTTTTTTGCTTGATATATTTTTTTCCATCCTTTGGGTATCAGTTTGTTTTTCTAACTCTAAGGTGTGTCTCCTGTAGGCAGCACACAGATGGATCGTGTTTTTTTTAATTCATTCTGCCACTCTGTCTCTTTATTGGTGCATTTAGTCCATTTACATTCAGCATAATTATGGAAGGTATGAGTTTAGTGCTGTCATTTTGATGTCTTTTTTTGTGTGTTGTTGACAGTTTCTTTTTCCCACTTAATTTTTTTTGTGCTGAGTAGTTTATCTTTATATATTGTCTTTTCCTTTTATTCCTTGTTGTTGATTTTATTTCTGCTGAGTCTTCTTTTTGTATTTTATTTTGATGAGTAGGATTGTTAGTCTCCTTTTGTAGTTACCTTAATATTTACCCCTATTTTTCTAAGTTTAAAACTAACTTTTATTGCTTTATATCACCTTGTCTTCCTCTCCATATGAAAGATCTATGACTACATTTCTTAGTTCCTCTTTATTGTTTTAATGTTGTCTTGTTTTACATAATGACATTGCTGTTTCCCTGTTTTGAGCATTTTTTTCATCTTGATTTATTTTTGTGATTTTCCCACCTGGGTTGACATATGATTGCTCTGTCCAGTGTTCTAGTGTTGGGTTGATACCTAATATTATTGATTTTCTAACCAAAGAACTCCCTTTAGTATTTCTTGTAGTTTTGGTTCAGTTTTTATGAATTCCCTAAACTTCCATTTGCCTGGAAATGCCCTAATTTTGCCTTCATATTTGAGAGACAGTTTTGCCAGATATATGATTCTTGGCTGGCAATTTTTTTCCTTCAATGCTTTATATAAATCATCCCATTGCCTTCTTGCCTGCATAGTTTCTGCCAAGCAGTCGAGCTCATTCTTATTGACTCTCCTTTGTAGGTGACTTTTTGTTTATCTGTAGCGGCTCTTAAAATTCTCTTTTTATCTTTGGTTTTGGTAAGTTTGATTATAACATGTCTTAGTGACTTAATAACAGGGAAGTTTTCTGCCAACAAATTTTCAACAATTCTCTCTGTATTTCCTGTTATCCCTCCCTGTTCTGGTACTCCAGTCACTCATAGGGTTATTTCTCTTGATAGAATCCTACATGATTCTTAGGGTTTCTTTATTTTTTTTAATTCTTTTATCTGATTTTTTTCAAATACATTGGTGCCAAGAGCTTTATCTTCTATCTCACCAATTCTGCCTTCCACTTGCTCAATTCTGCTCCTCTGACTTTCTATTGAGTTGTCTAATTCTGTAATTTTATCGTTAACCTTCTGAACTTCTGATTGCTTACTATGGATTTTTGTGGCTTATTAAATTTTTCATTATGTTCTTGAATAATCTTTTTAATTTCTTCAACTTCTTTATCAGTGTGTTCCTTGGCTTGTTCTGCTAATTGTTTGATTTTCTTCCTGATGTCTTGAAGAGCTCTGTATATGGATCTTTTGAATTCTTCATCCGGTAATTCCGGGAAGGCACCTTCATCCAGAAGATCTGTTGATTCTTTGTTTTCAGAGCTTGTTGAGGTAATCATGGTCTGTTTCTTTATGTGACTTGATATTGACTGTTGTCTTTGAGCCATCTATGAGTTATTGTATTAGTTTATTTTATATTTGCTTACTGTATCCTAGCTTCTTGCTTTGTTTTGTTTTGATATACCCAAATAGGTTGCTTAAGTGAGCTAGCTTGGTCATTTTTGCCTTTGAAGCTCTTACGTCCTGTCGCCACGTGGCTAGGGCTGTTATCATGTGTATCAGCTTATGGCTCCATTCACTTTTCTTGTATGGATTCAGCTCAGTTGTCCAGGTAGTTGGTCATCAAGTGTGTGATATGAGCTGTGTTCTACAGTCTTAGAGTGGCAGGGTAATTTGTGTAGGTCCCGGCATCCTCTTGCAGCAGGGGTCACGCTCTGAACAAGGCAGGGGGCTGACAACCATCCCCCAAGTGTCTGTGAGGAAAGCATTTCCCTGTTCCCTACAGTGTACAGGTGGGTGGGTTCTGCAGACCGACCAGGGGCCCCCAATGCATTTGGTTGTAAGGACTGGGAGGTACCAGTTATCCTTGGAACCCTGTCACGGGTGGTTGGGTGACCTGAGTGGAGCCACCAGTCAGTCCTTAGGTCCCTGATGCAGGTAGGTGAGGACTCTGTTTAATAGGAAAAACAGTGTCAAACACCAAACGCCCACCTCTCCACTTTATAGCTTAAACAGTTGCAGTCTGCCAACAAGGGCCTGTTCTCCTGAAATGTGCCCACACAAGTCCACACGGGGGGAAGGGTATCCAATGTCCATAGATCATTTGTGCCTGGACAGGAGCCAGTTCTGTCCAGAGCTCCCAGGTTAGTGGAGCCGGCAGATTATCTTTTCCCCAATTGTAAATTTACTCCTTCTCCAAGGCCAGGAGAATGGCTCAGAGCACTCAGCAGAACCTATCTCAGGCCCAGGGAAATCAATAGCCACTGAAGCTGGCTTGGGGGCTGGGGGCACGGTAAAATATATGCAAGTACTTAGCTTTTGCCAAAAGCGCTGTTCTTCCCTGGTTCTGGAGGTGTGAGTAGGCTGTGTGGCTGACTGTTTCTTCCTGAGGAAAGTGAGGCTGAATGCTACCCCCAGCCCTCTGTAGTCGCTCCTGGGAATAATGCATGAGGGTTGCCGCAATTCAGGTCCGGCAACTGCTCTCCACTTCTGAACTGTCTCACCCTCCCCCTGCTGCTCAGTCTGTTTTCTAACTTTGCTTTTGGTGTTCAATACTCCTAGCTTGTCATAAATATAATTGTTTCACTTGTTTTTTCACGTGTTTGTTGTAAGAGGGATTGGCGGAAGTGTCTGACTACTCCACTATCTCGGCCCCACCCCCCTTTTTGACTTCTTGACTACTGCTTCCATGGACATTGATTGTAGATCCAAGTAAAATGAAGCCCTTGAATAGTGCAATCGTATCTCCATTTATTATAATTTTGTGGTGAAATATTAGGTAAGCGTCTTAGACTGGATTCTCTAGAGAAACAAAACTAGTGAAGCGTATAAATATATATAAAAAAAATATATATATATATAGAGAGAGAGATTTATATCAAAGAAATGGCTCACAGGATTGTAAAAGCTGAAACATCCCAAGCCTATGTATCAGGATAGAGGCTTCTCTCTATTCACATAGCCACAGAGGCTCGCGAACACATGACTGGCAGGTTGGAGGGTGGGGTTTCCACTCTCAGGCTGTGAAGATTGATGAATTTCAAGATCTACAAATAAGCTGATAGCTCAAGTCCCAAAAGCTGGGGGTCAGACAAACAGGAGGCAGCGCAGGATCCAGAGTGAGCAAAAAAGCCAGAGCATCTGCTTATATTTGGATGCAGGCCACACCCCCAAGGAAACTCCCTTTCAACTAACTGGCTACACACAGAAGATTCAATCGTGGGAGTGATCACATATAAACGCTGAGAATCATGTCCCAGCCAAGCTGACACAAAATCTTAACCATCACTGTAAGAGATATTCAGTAACTTGTTCGTGGCAAGCTAGTAGAAGGGAGAGCTGTCGTTTACGAATTCATTCATATTCTTTCTGGCTCCCAGACTATAAACCCTGCTGTTGTTGTTGTTTTTAGGTCCCATAAAGTCAATTTTTAACTCATAGTGACCCCTATGAGACAGAGTAGAACTGCCCCATAGGTTTTTCTAGGTTGTAGTCATTACGGGATCAAATCTCCAGGTCTTTCTCCCATGGAGCAACTGGACAGGCTCAAATCCTCAACTTTTCTATTAGCAGTCGAGCACTAAAAGTTCCACTACTGGGGCTCCTATAGACCCCACTACAATCTGTTTAAAGTACTGGCATAAGTCTAGGCAAATATTATAAGGATAGGAGCAGAGCTTGCCTGGAAGAATCTCTGCAGTATGGGGTCCTCTTGATAATGCTCCCATGAGCCTGCATTTCTATTCTCGACTGATTTCTACTGGTGTTGCTATTCTGCATTAGCACAGAATGTCTAAGAGCTTTTGAATTCGTGTGGTATTGGATTAAAAGCCTGGTAGATGTGTGACTTTGGATAAGTTGCTTACTCTATCTGAACCTCTGCTTTACCACTCATAAAATAAGAATAACAACCTGTACCTCATAGAGCCATTTTAAGGATCACCCAATAAGATATGCGTTAAGTACTTAGTGCAATACATACACCCTCTTATACATGGTGGGAATTATTATGAATCTTTCATTATTGCTACTGTGACTTATGATTGATTGATCTGGTTCAGCAAGTCTGGCTGGGATGTTTTCTTAGGTGTCTAAGTTTTTTGTACATCTTCAGATAGTTTTTTTTTTCAGATATTCTCACTAAAATGAGATGAATTTTGCAGCACATTTTCCGACCTGATCATTGATTACAGCCTTTTCATTTTAGGCCATATTTCTAGGAATGAGAAATCAAATGTCCCTTTAAAACCCCGTTCCACAAGTTATGATGTATCTCTGCAGTGTTCATAGAGAGAGAATTGTGGAAGAGTGAAGTCTTCACTTCACCTCATGAAACAATTTCTTCCCAGCCTTGCCTTGGGTGGTCATATTCTTCCTGTAACCACAATGAAGCAAGCAACATTAGTTTTATTTGCAGGTATAAAAATTAATCCTCAAACATACATTTATTATATTATTTAAAAAATAGGGAGTACTTTTCTAGGGATCTGTAGGCACACCTCCCAGCCCACCTACTGACTCATAATTTTACTCTTAATCTCAGAACCTTAACAGAAAAAGTTAATTTTTCTTAAAACTATAAGTTTAAAAAAATTTTTTTTTTCCTTATTTCCACCCCATTCCTGGCCTCAGCCGAACCAAACCTGGGTCTTCAGAATCTAGAATATTTTTAGTTAATGCACGCTTTTTACATTGTAAACTCACTTTTTAAATCTAGAATATTTGTGTTTGAGGGTCTGCCTTCAATTCTCCTCAGGCAGCAGGACAAGGAGGGAGGTCAGAGCTCAGAATCCTGCCTCTATAATAAGGGCGGCCTGGGAAAAATAGGAGAAAAGACATGAATTCATTATAGAATAACAGCAGGCAAGCACTTACCAAGTGAATTGGGAAGGAAATTTCTTAGAAGGCCTTAAGAATGTGGAGTAAAAGGAGAAGTTAATCCTAAATACAAAATTGAAAAGCATGGCAGATGCATGATTCTGGTCTTCCAGATAAGATTCCTTCTGGAATTCAAAAACATCTAAAAGAAGCAAGACAATTGGCTGCTGGGCTCAGTATGTAAACATGGTGCAGGTTGACACAGTGAAGATGTTTATTACAAAAGTTAATGCAATGTCAGGGTGGAAGATCAATGTTTAACCCTATTTCATTGCAATCTGTTGGTCTGCCTTGGAATACAAAATGAAAAATTAGCAAACCAGAGAAAGGAAAAAATGTGAGGGACTTTTTCATAAGCAAACTGGCAAATTATGCACACTGATATTTGTGTTAATAAAAAGAAGGCAAGAACTACTTGCATTTTTAGTTAATGTGTGCTACTCATGTTGTGAACTCAGTTTTTAAAAAAATTGAATTATGTATTAAAATTTTTATTCACCTCGATATCCAGGTAAAGTCACAGAATTTTAGAGATTAACTGTGTTCAATCTTCTCATTTTTCAGATTAAAACCCTAAAAAAGAGAGCTGTTACATGACCTTCCAGAAGTTACTCAGACAGAGAGCAGTATGGTGATTCAAACACAACAACTCCCATTTTACAGGTAAGGCAAGAGGCATGTGAGACGAATAGGAAGCTAGTTGCTTAAGTCACGAATCAGGTCTTATGTTACTATTGGAGAGCCTTTGGTTGATATACTAGGTATTTTATTGTAAAAATATCTTTAGAATGATATAAAGCCTTCTGCACATTTTTGTTAATCATTCATCATCTTACTGTAGAAAAATAAAGATCCTTCTCCACGGTTCAGAAATAAAAATACATACCTGATTGGTGGACTCAGAGATGAGTTAAAACAGCTTTTGGGTGTCCACCACAGATCTCTAGCTTTCCTTATAATTTGGCAATTTGGGTGCTATCTAATGGGGTCATTGCAATTTCTTTTCCATGGTGATTATCAAAGGCTGTATTTCAGTCTCTATTTAAGAAATTCTCACTGGAAAAGGAAACTAACAAATTATTTTTCCCATTGTATCATGTTTCTGAAAGAAAAGCAATCAGAAAGATGTTGTCTTTCCTGGGACTGAGGAAGCCTGTTAATGACCCTGGGGAGACAAAGTGAAGCCTGGGCTTTTGCACCGCAGCAAAGGGATGACCTCACAAAGGCTCTCGTTGCAGTACGGGGCCTGTGGAGCACAGTCCTGTCAGAGTGGTGATTAGTACAACCCCCCAGTGCAGCTGTCCATTGACAGTCACCAATTTAAAAACAAGGAGTCAGCCGGTTAATTACATTGTCAGCAATAAATGTAACAACAGGTCGCGGTGCAACCCAATCCTGCGATGCACCCAGGCAGCCATCTGTATGTCTTCCCCGTTCGCTTGGCACTTGTTGCTGCAGAACTGGTTTGAACAAGTGACGTAACAGTGGGGCAGCAGGCAGGAACTGTCTCTCCTCCTCTGCCAGGCTGACCTCATTAAGCTTCACTCTTCTCGGAAGAATCAACTTTGGTGTAAATGGAGGACTCAGCAATAGCCCTGGCATTAGCAATAAGTAAACAGATCATTCATTCAACTCTTTTGTTTATTCATTCACTAACATCTATTGAGAGACTTCTCTTTGCCAGGCATATACCAGAGAAGTACGTATGTGCAGAGGACTGAGTCCGTCTATATAATGGCAATCAGTGTATGTAAACACAGTAACACTGGTGATTTTCTGGGTATTTCTGTGGCCAGGGTGCTGGATAGTTCTCCATTAGACAAATCCATTATTATGATGCATGTAGACAATTAAAATTTTTGAGTTGCCTGACTTTTCTTTTTTTAATTTTTTTTGTACTTCTGTTAATATTTTGAATCAGTTTTAATGGTAGTTATTTTAAAGAGAGAAGAAGAAGGGGAAGGGGAAGGAGAAGGAGGAGAAATAAAATGGCAACAGAGGAAAATCTTAATGTAATCCCTGTCTACTTAAATTAAGAACAGAGAGGTCTGCCACTTTATGTTATTGATTTGCTTCTGTTCTGTTATTCCTTTAGCCAAAGGTGGTGAATTGCTGGTTTGATAACCATCTTGATTTCAACTAGATTTCATCAAATTCCAGAGTGATATCACTAAAAGTCCTGCTCCTGCTGTGTCTGAGAATACTTCAGAATCTGTTGGACTTTTTCCTGTTCATGCCCAGTGGGGAGCATTTAGGGTTTAGGATTAAAACAGCAAAAGAACTGTGAACAAACATGCTCAACGGATCAAGGATTCAAAAGGTGATTTCTTACCCTCATACCCTAAGTCAATCACTTATCGAAACGTTGATTAGATTCTTACCTCAAACTCTAAAAGGCTTCTTCTATTCCTTCTTGCCTCTGTATTGCCTCTCTTCTTTTTCTAATACTCTCATTTTGATCTTCTCTTTTCTCGCCATTACTAACCAGCTCTACTCTTTTCATCTTCAATTCCTACCCACAAATATGAAGGACATAGATGTATTTTAAATGAATGATATTTAAAGTTTCTTGCTCTTAATTCTGAAAAACAGATGAGGCAAATGTTCTATATTTTTCCCTTGCTAGACGCTTTTTTAAATGGATTGGTGCCTTTTTCTAAAATTACTAAGAAGAAAAAGGAGAAGCAGAAGAATAAGAGGGAATTTTTAGTAAATCTACTGTTAGGATTGAATTATGTCCCTTCAATATATGCACTGAATTCCTGGTCCCTATGGGGAAACCCTGGTGGCGGAGTGGTTAAGTGCTACAGCTGCTAACCAAAAGGTCAGCAGTTCGAATCCGCCAGGCGCTCCTTGGAAACTCTATGGGGCAGTTCTACTCTGGCCTATAGGGTCACTATGAGTTGGAATCAACTTGACGGCAGTGGGTTTTTGGGTGGTTACTATATGCCAAGTTGGAGCCCTGGTGGTACAGTGGTTAAGAGCTTGGCTGCTAACTAAAAGTTGGCAGTTGGAATCCAGCAGCCGCTCCTTGGAAACCCTGTGGGGCAATTCTACTCTATCTACAGGGTTGTTACGAGTGGGAATTGACTTCACAGCAATGGTATATGCCAAGACTGCTCCATGCTGGTGTTGAACACCACCTATACCCTCAAAGAACTTGTAGTACAGTTGGGAAGAATGAGAAGTCAAAAAGCAATTTCAATTCATTGTTTAAGTGTATTCAATTAGAATTTTATGAAATAAAATCTTGAAACCGAGATCTGAAGATTGATTAGTTAGGTAGTTAGGAATTGGAAATGTCAGGAACAAGGCCACAGAGTCAGGAGAAAACACAGGATTTTCAAAATCACTTTTTTCTACCACTTTTTCCCCAATACAATTATGAAAACCCTGTGAGTTCTAGCAATGAGTGCATTTGTGTGTGTGTGTATGTGTGTATGTGTGTGTGTGTGTGTGTGTGTGTGTGCAGCAGATGATAAGAATTGTACCTGCCTACAAAAAAATAGGATGGTCTGGGAACTTTGCTTAGAAATTTCTGGAGAGAAGAAAGGGCCATTTAGTATATGGAAATATAAGAAAAGCTACTTTAGTGATTGCTTTAATATATGACAGTCACTGTAATAAATAACTCATTATAATGAATTTTCATTTAATATCAAAACAACCACATAACTGAGGTTTTGTTGTTGTTGTTGGTTTAAAAATGAAGACATTGAAGCATTGAGGATTTAAGCAACTTGTCCCATAGATAAGAGTTTGAGGCAGGCTCTAAATCCAGCTGTTCGATTTGCTAGTCCACCTTAACATACCCTCTGCTGTCCCATAAAATACTGCTTCCAAAATTTAAGATCTAAAAGAACAAAAAACAGACCCTCAAAAACAAAAAAAATTAACATCAACAGGATCAGCATTAACACTTCTTTAATACCTATTATAAGGAGCCCTGGTGGTACAGTGGTTAAAGCACTTGGTAGCTAATGAAAACTCGGTGGTTCTAACCCACCAGCTGCTTTGTGGTAGAAAGATGGTGGCAGTCTGCTTCCATAAAGATTACAGCCCTGGAAACCCTATGAGGCAGTTCTACTCTGTCCTACAGGAGCGCTAGGAGTCAGAATTGACTCAGTGACAATGGGTTTCAATATCTGCTGTGTGTAAGATATCATGCACAGCATTTCTTGTTTAGTTATTATTATTATGGAATTTCTTATATAATTAATTTATTTCTTATAATAGTAGTCTCATTGTCTAGTACTTTATAGTTAAGATATGTAAATAGGAAATATGTACATGAAAGTAATTCATAATATTGAGTAGCAATAATCATAAATAACATTTACATTGTGTTTTGCAATTTCTAAAACATTTACATACATACATCAGCTGAGTCTCATGAAAGTGTAAAAGGAGAGCGTATCATTCCATTTTGATTGTAGTAAATAACATAGGTAACAAACAACCCCAAATCTCAGTGGTTTATAACTACAATTTTTCCTCTTGATCATTTTTCTGTGTGTTGATTGTATTATCCTGATCTTGTTTGGGTTTGCCTGGCTTTGAGTAGGTCATCTTGACTCACTTCTCTACTTCATATGTCTTCACTCTGAGGCCCAGGATAAATAATCAGTGGTTTCTTGGGCATGCTGTTCATATGGTGGATCACAGGAGCACAAAAGAAGGCAAACTAAACTATGGAGGCACATTTAGAGCCTCTGCTCATGCCATGTCTCTTAACATATCTTTAGCCAAAATAAGTCACATGGGCAAACCAACATCAAGGGAATGAGGAATTATATTCCACCCACAGTGGAAGGCACTGTAAAGTTGTAAGACAAAGGGTGTTGATGTATAATCATTTTACAGGGAGGAAAAGAAATGAGGACAAAAATCCACTTATAAATGAGAAAAGAATCCCAAAGAGTTTAAATGATCTATTCATGATCACATAGTTAAGAAGTAGAGAATCTGAGATTAAGACCTTTTTCTTAGGACACTGACTTTTGTGGGTTTTGTTATGACCCATAAGAGCTCTTAAAAAAGAAAGTAATAACTTAAGGCCAAGGTGTCTGAAAACTCTAGGGCGAGGTGAGCTTTGCTGTAGATGATGGAAAACAAATAGATATTCCAGACCGAACTCACTACCATAGAGTCAATTCCAACTTATAGCAACCCTATAGGGCAAAGTAGAACTGCCCTCATAGGGTTTCCAAGGCTGGAAATTTTATGGAAACAGACTGCCACATCTTTGTCCCATGGAGTGGCTGGTAGGTTCGAACTGCCAGGTTTTGGTTAGCAGCCTAAACCTTTAACCATTGCACCACCAGGGCTCTTTCATAAGGTATTGTTGGTTTTAGGGGCAGTTGAGTCATTCTGACTCATAGCGACGCTATGTACAACAGAACAAAACACTGCCCCGTCCTGCACCATCCTCACAATCTTTTCTATGCTTGAGCCCATTGTTACAGCCACTGTGTCAATCCATCTTACTGAGGGTCTTCCTCTTTTTCGCTGACCCTCCACTTTACCAAGCATGATGTCCTTCTCCGAGGACTGGTCCCTCCTGATAACATGTCCAAAGTATGTGGAATGAAGTCTCAGTGTTCTTGCTTCCAAGCAGCATTTTGGCTGTGTTTCTTCCAAGACATATTTGTTTGTTTTACTGGCAGTCCATGGCATATTCAATATTCTTCACCAACACTATAACTCAAAGCATCAATTCTTCTTCAGTCTTCATTATTAATTGTCCAGCATTTGCAAGCATCTGAGCCGATTGAAAATATATACCTATATTGTATATGCGAGTTTGCCTGGGATAGTCCCTTAGTATGCCTGGTATAATGATTCATGCCTCCCCATCCCTCCAAACTAAAGGGTTCCCAATGAGAAGATACTTTGTGTGATCAATTTAAGCTCAACAGTGGATGAAAATAAGGAGTATCTCCCATTGTAGCACATAGTATATATACACAGTATATTCAAGTACAGTGAAGACACCAGTTTGATTGGTCTGGAGGCTCCTATTTGGGGGGTGTTAGCAGCATCCTAATAGAGAAAAATATTTAGGCTAGTTTGTGAGGTGACTTGGTTGCCAGTCAGAGAAGATGATGTATATTTGTATAGTTATTAGGGAGTCATTAGAGGAGTTCTGGTGGCACAGTGATTAAAGTGCTAAGCTGCTAACCAAAAGATGGTGGTTGGAACCCACCAGCCACTCTGCAGGAGAAAGATGTGGCAATCTGCTTCCATGAAGATTTACAGCCTTAGAAACCCTATGGGACAGTTCTACTCAGTCCTATAGGGCTGCTATGAGTTGGAATCAACTCAGTGGCAGAGGGTTTGAGTAGGGAGCCATTAAAATATTGGAGCAGCATGGTGACAGTATCATGGTTGATTTAGAAAGATAAAAGTAGGACAAACTGCGTGAAAAAAAGTATGAGGTAGGAGAACCAGTTATGAGACAAACTCAGTAGTCTTAACATGAGGCCATGATAATCTAAACCAAAGTGAAAAGAATGGAATATAAAGAGTAGGTATGAGAGCTATCAGAAAGGAAAAGTGTTAAATACCCATGTAGAAATATAAAGAAGGCGATTAGATATATAAGTGTATGAACAACATGGGGGCAGAGATTGACCTCCTCTAACTTCACAAAGGAAAAAGAGAAAATCAACAGCCCAAGGCTGATTCCTATGAGGTGGAACTCAGACATGCCCACTCTCTCCACCATTACTAATTCTGACACCAACCGTCCCTCCCACATCACTCTCTACTTCTCTGCTTGGTTCCACAATTCAGTGAAATGACCACACAGAGTTCACAGATCATACTTGTGATTATGGGGTTTATTAGGGAAGTAAGAAGTTAAAATTCAGGCTAAGGAACACTCAAGGATACCATTCTTCCATCAGGACAGTTTCTTCCCAACCCTGTTCGTAGGCACGCTTTTCCTGGCCTTAGGCCTCTGCCCAAAGGCACTTAGCTTTCTTGCTCTGTGGTCTGGGAAGCCCACTGTACCAACTCCCGTGGGTCTCTATTGCTGGTCTTTCAATCCTTGATAGTGGTGAGTTCTTCTGTTCCTCACCTCTGGGGTGGATCATTTCAAGCCCAGTGGGATGGCAAAACCAATCAATTCCTTTGGTGGGCTATAATTACCCTATCTGAGCAACCCCACCCAATCACTTGAGTGGGAGTTACAAGACCATGGCTAGAAGGGCCATAGTAAGCAACTCATTACACTGCAGGCCACACCTTAGCTCTTCTAGCCATTGACCTTTTCATACTTGAAGATTAACTTCCCAGTCATTTTACTAGTCCAAAACAGTCATTAACAATTAGTCCTTCAGTAGGGCAAAAGAGTCCTAAGGGTAAAGTTATTCAGATACCAGCCATTCAGGTCTGATGCAGGTTTTCATCTGATCTGGTCAGATTCTACAATAGTTCATCTCATCTTCACCCCTTCTGGTGTACAATAAAATTCAACTGAGAGAAAATTATTCCCTTGCTCTGAGCTTCATGAAGTATCAGCATAGCAAAGCTTTAAGGGACTTTAGGTTTGGCCACAGTATTCCACTCCAGCAGTCGCTCTCCCTTAGTTCACTCTTTCATACTTACAGCTTCTACAAGTAGAGTTTTTACAGTCAGAATTAACCCTGCTAACAATCAACACAACTGAATTGTACAATCCTATCATCATCTTCCTCCACCCTCTCTTCCCCAGACTCTTCAGGAAAAGAGGAATCTATTCAGTGAGGATGCTCCCTTATCTCCCTCATTTTGTGTAAGGACACTCACGAAAGCGTGTAAGCTAGCCACTTCATGCCTTTTTATCTCCTCCCATTTTAGACAGCCAATGTTTAAATTGCTAGTCCCTGTCAAACCAGTACTCTGAGGAGACAAGCATGTTCCTTGGTCTTAAGAATCTTCTGTTCCAGTTGGAACTTTGAGCATCTGCATCCATAAGCAAAATGCAGTCCAGAGCAAGCCATCAAATTGCAGCAATCTACACCAGCTCATAGTGCCAAACATCTTTATCTTCATTCGGTTGGGTTCTGGTCAGCTCATCCCTAGCCATCCAAGTTAGGTCACAGCCTCAGACTAGAGAGTTCACAACACCTCCCAGCACTTCAGGCAGCCCCTTCACACTCTCTCATCCTTAGCCCCCTTGGGTTAAGTTTAGTTTCATAAACTCCAGGAGTCCAACAACTCATTTTACTTCTGACCAGCCAGCCCTTCCAATTTCTTTCATCTTTAGCCCCCATGGGCTGGGTCAAAGGATGCCAGTGGAACATGTCCAGACTCAGCTTGTCTCTTCACTGGTGCCCCACTTTCACCCATTGAGTGGATCCAGGTGGTCACCACGAGTAAGCACACCAAGCTGTGTATTTGCTGGCTCCCTTTAATTTCTAGTCCTGAAAGAGGGCTCCTTATGATGGACACTGACTTTTCCTGCCTGTATGCATCCAACAGCAAGCCGCTTGCTCAAAATTCAAAAAGTGAAACAGTTTTTTCTGCAATCTTTCCTTCAAATGCAAATATTCTGTTCTCTCAGCAGTTCTGGGTGGTTCTGCATGTCTTTTCAAATGCAAAATCTAGGTGGGGCTCAGGTTTTCAACCTAAGCCCCACTCTACAAACAAGACTGCTATGTTCAAACAGCCTGTTTTTCCCTCAGGCAAATTCTAGATCCCTGTTTTAGGCTGGGTCCTCCAGAGAAGAAACACTGAGAATCAATGCCCAGCCAAGGTAACACACAATCTTAACCATCACAATCCCCTTTTAGCATATCAGATCAAGTATTGCCTACAGGCAGAGTTACACTTTCTTTGTAAGTATAATACTCAATACTCATCTCTACCGCACATTTAGGTCTGCTTTAAACACAAAGCAGGAGAAACTTTCAATATTCATAGCACATTAAATTAAACATGTAATCATAAACAGATAACCTTTTTAAAACATTCCAGTTTCATCTTCTCTTCTCCATCCCTTGACTATTTTCTCATTTATCTGCATATGGCCTTGGGCCTCGGACTGGGTGGAACAAGTAGACCCTAGCCCCCTATCAATCATCTTGCTTATCTGGCCTGGCTTTTTCCTCAAGGTTTTTTCCCTTCAGCTGCAGCACAAATTTCCTTTCAGCCTTTACAGGTAACAACAACAAAAGTAACCATCTGAGAATCAAAATTTTCACTTCCCAAACCTATTCATTCTTTCTCTCACAAAATTCCGTACTTCCATGCATCTGGAGCCATTGCAAAGAATCCCACTGCTGATCCCAACTGTAAAAACAGTATGGGGGTGGAGTTTGACCTCCTCTAACTTCTCAAGGGGAAAGGAGAATCAAAATCAATAGCCCAAGGCTGATTCCTGTGAGATGGAAGTCAGACAAGCCTCCTCTTTCCACTGTCTTTACTAATTCTAACACCGACCATCCCTCCCACAGTACTCTCTGCTTCTCTGGTTTGATAATTCATTGCAATGGCCACACTGAGCTCACAGACCATACTTACAATTATGGGATTTATTAGGGAAGTAACAGGTTACAATTCAGGCTCAAGAACCCTCAGAGATATAGTTCTTCCATTAGGACAGCCTCTTCTCAGCCCTGCTCGCAGGCACACCTCTCACTGACCGTAGGCCTCTGCCCAAAGGCACTCAATTTTCTTGCTCCGTGGGCTGGGAAGCCCACTGCTCTGTCTCCTATAGGCTTTTCCTGTGGATCTCTCCTTCCTTGGTGGTAGTGGGCTCTTCTTTTTCCACCTCTGGGGTAGCTCATTTCAAGTCCAGCAAGATGACAAAACCAACCAACCCCTTTGGCGGTCTATAATTATCTTGTCTGCACAGTCCTGCCTGATCACTTGAGTGGGAGTTACAAGACCATGGCTAGAAGACCATAGTAAGTAATTCATTACACTGCAGTAAGTCTGGAGCTCAGAGGAGAGGTCTATGTTAGAAGTATAAACTTGAGAGTCTAGTCCTGGCATTCAATATCATTAATATCACATGCAAACACACTTCTGCTTAAAATAACTCAAAAATGGCTGAAGGGAACTGCCAGAAATTCAAGCTGGATTCAGAAGAGAATGTAGAACTAGGGATATCATTGCTGAAGTCAGATGGATCTTTGCTGAAAGCAGAGAATATCAGAAAAATGCTTATCTCTGTTTTATCGGCCATGCAAAGGCATTTGACTGTGTGGATCACAACAAATTATGGATAACATTGCAAAGAATAGGAATTCCAGAACACTTAATTGTGCTCATGCAGAAACTGTACGAAGATCAAGAAGCAGTTTTTCAAACAGAACAAGGTGATACTGTGTGGTTTAAAATTGGAAAAGTTGTACATCTGGGTTGTATGCTTTCACTACACTTACTCAATCTGTATGCTGAGCAAATAGTCTGAGAAGCTGGACTATATGAAGAAGAATGTGGCATCAGGATTAGAGAAAGACTCATTAACAACTTGTGACCCATCCTTGTTTGCCAGAAGTGAAAAGGACACTTACTGATGAAGATCAAAGACTACAACCTTCAGTATGGGTTACACCTCCTCAAAAAGAAAATGAAAACACTTACAACTGGACCAGTAAACAATATCATGATAAAATGGTGAGGAAATTGAAGTTGTCAAAGATGTCGTTTTACTTGGGTCCATAATTAACACCCATGGAAGCAGCAGTCAAAAAATCAAATGTTGTATTGCATTGGGTGAAGCTGCTGCAAAGGGCCTCTTTAAAGGGCTAAAAAGCAAAGACATGACAGTGATGACTAAGGGGAGCCTGATCCAAGCTGTGGTGTTTTCAATTGCTTCATATGCATGCAAAACATGAACAATGAATGCGGAAGACTGAAGAAGAATTGATGCATTTGAATTATGGTATTGACATACCAGGAGAATGATCACATCTGTCTTGGAGGAAGTACAGCTAGAATGCTTCTTTGAAGCAAGAATGGTGAGACTTCATCTCTCCTACTTTGGAGATGTTATCAGGAAAGATCAATCTCTGGAGAAGGACATTGTGCTTGGTAAAACAGAGGATCAGCAAAAAAGAGGAAGACCCTCAATGAGATGAACTGACACAGTGGCTGCAACAATGGGCTCAAACATAGCAAAGATTGTAAGGATGGCACAGGACTTGGCAATGTTTCGTTCTGTTATACAGTAGGTAGCCATGAGGCTAGGTCAACTTGTGGCACCTAACAACAGCAACAACACGGTTGACATTGGCTTTGACCTTAAACAAGTTACTTAACCACTTTGAATTTCAGCTATTTTATTTCAAAAAATGGAGAACAAAAAAGAAAATCATTCAGTGGACTGTTGTGGGAGAGGAGAGGTTTACATTTGCAGTTTGAATTGACAGTGGAATGATCGTAGAATGATGCCAAACAAGATCAGAAAGAGGTTGGCACTGTAAATGTGGATACGTGAGTCTTGTTTATAAATGGACTAGATAAAGCTAGGTCAACAGGGTGAAGAAGGGAGTTAAAATAGAGCAGAATATTTAGTCCTGAGCTTAAAGACAAAAGGCATATGTGAATGAGTCCTTTCTGTGGTTGTTTGCGGGTAAGTAGACTTAAAGTAAGGAGCCCTGCTGGCGCAGTGGTTAAGCACTCAACTGTTAACAGAAAGATTGGTAGTTCGAACCCACCAGCTGCTCTATAGGAGAAAAGACCTGGAGATCTGCTCCGGTAAAGGTTTTAGCCTAGGAAACCCGATGGAGCAGTTTCACTCTGTTTTTTTTATGAGCCGGAACTGACTCAAACCCACACAACAACAACAGACGTAAAGTATAGTAACTTGTCCACTGGGGCAAGTTTGTAAGGAACCCACAGTAGATATTTATGTCCTGAATCTGTGGGTTTTTCTAGATAAAAACAAAAATGGATATGTATTATTCAAAAACTCCTGCTTACTTCCTTTTTGTTTTTTTTTTTTTTAATTACCAATGAATGCTTCCTTTCAAACTTTATCTTCCGGCAAGAGATTGAAGGTGAATTCCCTTAGCCTGAACTACCCTTGACTTTTGTGAGGTCTGCAATTATTGACGGTTTAGCTTTCATTTAGAGGTGAGGGCTCAGATCCTACACCAGCAACACTGGGTAGGTGTGCTAGAAACAGAGTAGCTACCTCAGGACTGTGAAAGGGAACAGCCTGAAGAACAGGAGCACATGTGCCCCATCTTGGGGGCACTTTTGCTCAGGTGTGTTAATCGGTTGCTCATTCTAGTACCTCGCTGTAATATGTACCAGTGGGAATTTCAATCATTTGGGAAAAACCTTTCTTCTACTCTGAAGGCATCTGTCAAGAAATCCAAAACCATCTGTACAAATAGATCAAAATTCCATCAAGCTATGAAAGCTGGTTCCTTCACTAAAATATTTAACTTTATAGAAGATCCTGGAAGATTTCAAGAGCAGAAAAGCACAGGTTACGGTTTCATATCTTCTGGATTTTCCCAGAACATAGTATTGCTGGGTTATGTCATTTTCTTTTGTCTAGTTTTCTTCTTTGCATGTGATTGACTAGTAGGCACTTCATTAAAAAAAAAAAAAAAACTTCATTACTTACTGTTTTTTTTAGAATTAGGCAAGGTATTAGCCCAGTTGTAGCTTCTTGGTTAGATGTGTTTCTCAGTAGTTGCTCCTATCACTTTCTGCTCCATTCCTTTCTACCCTTAATGTGTGTCTCTTTTCCAAAACCAGAGCTTTCTTTGGGCAATGGCATTCTGTAGGTCCAGTCTAAAGCTTCATCCAAATGTCCAAAATTCCTGTGACAGGTGATGTGATATTGTAGATGTCTCTATGCATACATAACTTCTCTGTTCTCTTAAGTCTCTTGCTTTTTATTGTTGTAGTGATGCTTGTTCTTAAGCCTCAACTCTGATCCTTCTACCAGTGCAGACTTTCCCATTTCTTGTATGCTGTGGCAAACTTAGGGAGGGAAGTATAGTGTAGTGGAAAGAGGTCAGGACTGACAAATAAGACCTGGATTATGAATTCAGGTTTGTGAATTTGGGTTAATTGCAATCTTCTGAGTCTTAGATTCCCCATCCACAAGACGAAAAGATTGAGTTAAATAATCTCTAAGGACCAAGGCCAGACCAAGACTATGGGTATTCCCAGTTGCCAAATGATTTGGCAGTGTTCCAAACTGATAATCTTCAAACAATTGTTCAATATTTGTTGAGCAAGGTCAATGCTGCAAGGTTTTTTTCCTTACTTTAAGGCCCTGCTTACATTGGCAGCAATGAGATAAATTTATACCCTGTCACTTATATAAGGACTTCCTCCCAGAGATTTTGTTAACTGGCCCTCTATTTCTTATGAACTCTTGTCCTACTTCAGCACCCTTTATTGATCAGTGCTCAAGACTGTCTATTAATCTAGCTTGGATAAGATCCCATTTGTTCCTTGTCATCTATACATGACTAATTTAACCAGTTATGCCCTTTCCTGGCTACATTTCTCTGCCTGGAATATCCTCACTGTCCCTCCCCAGTCTACTTTATCCAAATGGTCCAACGTTATTTCTCTTCTCAATAACTTTCCAGGATCTCTCAAGACAGAATGAGATGTTCTCAACTCTGTGCTTTAGTGTGCGTCTTTGTTTCTCTTTATAAAATTGATTGTATTGCTATCAGTTATTTAAGCATTTGTCCTTGTTAATAAACTTGGAAGGTCTAAAACCCTGTATTTGGTTTTGTATCTCATGTCCCTAACTTAGGGCCTATATTAGGCAGGTATTGCAGCAATAATACCACATTGCATAATAAACTACCCCAAAATTAAATGATTGTAACAGTAATATATATTTTTTAAATTCATGTATCTGAAGATCAGCTGAGATGGTTCTGCTTCAGTCTGCAGCTCTGTGAGGTGGCTGGGGAATCTCTGTACCATGTGCCACATTCTGAGGCCCGTGGGGGGGGGGAGCCATG
Source organism: Elephas maximus indicus (assembly GCF_024166365.1). Taxonomy (NCBI): domain Eukaryota; kingdom Metazoa; phylum Chordata; class Mammalia; order Proboscidea; family Elephantidae; genus Elephas; species Elephas maximus. The sequence continues at coordinate 47,264,524 of NC_064823.1, forward strand.
GCTATCCAGGGATGGGCTACACCCAGGGTTGGTTCTTTTCGCGGTAACGGCAAAAGAACAAGCATGATCAAAGCCCCTACTTAAGTCTTATGTACTGCATTCCATTGTCTAGAGCAAGATACATGACCAAGTCCAAAGTCAAGGGTCAAGAAAGTACACTCTTCCTACCACTTGGTCATGAAAAGATTGTGGATATATAATATATTACCACGGAGTGAAGAATTAAGACCAGTAATTCAATCTACCACAATACTTGACAATATATTTGTTGTTGAATGTTCAGTAAATGAAGGAATGAACACATATGCAAGAATAAATTTCAAAATCACAGGTGACTCACCAAGGGTGTAGTTTAACAAGAGGGGAAGGATCAGGGCTAAGTGCTAATAATCTGAGCTGCAGGTGGTGCTCCTATCTGAGGCTGTACATTGATTTATAAAATAAAAGCCAACTGAAGTGACCCAGTCATGTCCAATGGCAATAAGAAGCCCTAGAAAACTGCAGTGTTTATCGTGATTCAGTTGAGATTCATTCCTTTATCAGACCTACGCTCAGGCATAGAAACAGCTTTTTTCACATCCTGAGAGCAATTGTGTATAAGGGAGAAAAGGAAAGACAAGGTAATTTTGTTACCTTATAAATCCGTGACAGTGAGGGAAGAAGTGATTCCTTCCTATTATCACTCGACTGGATCAGGCTCTTTAGTATCCTGGGAGTCTCTTCCCCAGTCCCCCTACAAATTCTCACTGGATTTTGTTAGCAAGAAATAATTCTTTTTGTTACAGAAAACCTCATATCTATTTTCAACTAGAGGGCAGTAGTGGTTCAGTGGTAAGATTCTTGCCTTCTGTGTGGGAGACCTACGTTCAATTCCCACCCAATGCCTCTCGTGTTCAGCCACCACCCATCTGGCAGTGAAGCCTTGCTTGTTGCTATGATTCTGAACAAGTTTCAGTGCAGCTTCCAGACTAAGATGGACTCGGAAGAAAGGCCTGGCAACCTACTCCCTAAAATCAGCCATTGAAAGTCCTGTGGATCACAATGATCCTGTCTACAGTCACTCATGGGGATGGTGCAGGGCCAGTTGGTACTCCCTTCTGTTGCGCGTGCGGTTACTATGTGTTGGGACTGACTTGATGGCAGCTAACAATATCTTCAAATCATAGTCCATTTTGTTCTAAAATGGAAGGAGAAATACCATGTCAATAAGTAAATTGTGAGTTTGGGTAGAGAAAGACCCTCAGATAAGGGAGAGCATGTTAATGAGGTAAAATAACGATGTAGGACTTTAATATCATAAGTATTTACAGAAAGACCATGAAAACCTCTCAAGCAAGGAGTCGTGTCCTGGGCCTGTGAGTATAGGAGAGAAGCTTTTCGGAAAGCCAGTGTTCTAAGAGAAAGAGAGCAGAAGGAGCAAAAAGTTTTGACAATTCGGGAAGAGTTGATCATGAGTGAGCAGACTAGAAAATCAGCTACCAGAGGAATCTAACCAAAGGTAGAAGGTGAAGCTAGAGAGGAATACAAAGCTCCCAAAAGGGCTCCCAGGCATTCTGACCCAGTCAGTGTGGGGAGGTGCGACTGAGCGCAGCTCTTCAGCCAGAAAAAGAGGCTGACTCAAGAAAGAGCACTGCTTTTCTAGGGGATAAAAGGAGGTCTGAGGTCTTGACTTGGAGAGCTGAAAAAGAGGCTGCGTCAGAAAACTACACAGTCCTGGGAACCTTGGCCTCTAAGTGTTAGTGGTTTAGATAGAAGAGATAATACAGGGAAGGCTAGAAGGAAGTCTGCCGCTTTAAAACCGGTGCCATTCCGAGCGATGGGAGCCTCGTGATTTTTCTCTCCCTGTCCAGAGTTTGTATATCAATATGCTGGAAAGTCATGAACCAGATGGTAAAGCCAGAGAAGAGAAAATGAGTGAACGTTGTGAGCCCAGGAGATTGTGCTTTGACAGAGCAGTCTTCATGTCAGCTCTCAAACCGAAACAAAGATTCAGCAAAAGAAGAAATAGAAGGCTCCCTTTAGGAGAGATTTAGGTCACCTTGTGCTTTTAGAAGGGTACCCTTGCCCTTGCTGAGGGTACAGTGTGCACACTACTTCAAAGCTCTTTTTAAATCTTGTAGACAGGAAGGTAAAGTGAAAAGATCCAGTGAGTTTGAATTCAGACTCAGATTACAACAGATGTGACCTTGAGAAATTTACGTAATATCTCTGAGCCCCAATTTCTTAATTTTTACAACAGTGGTAATAACTCCTATCTTACATAATTTTTATAAGGATGACTTCTGAAGAGGCTGGCGTTTAGTGGGCACCCAGCATGTAAATTTTCCTTGTCTTTTTTCTTTCCTTCGTACTTTCCTTCTTCCTTTCTTATTTTAATCTCTTTAAAATAGCCACAGTACTTCTTCCCTTTCCCTCAGGATTTTGTGAAAAGTGATTTATAAATTATTGCAAAGCACTTGGAAAGGGTAAAGCACTTAATAACATTCCAAACGAGGCCAGCCACTGCAAAGTTGCTGAGTGTTATTATAGGGAATTTCTTTAAGTTTTCAAGTTCCAATGAGAATGTGTAAAGACTGATACTTTTTCTTTTATGTGAACTTTAAGTTAGTATGTGCATAAATAAGTAAAATAAGGCTATTTGACTTTTTCCAGACAAAGGAATGAAAACTTAGACTTGCACCTATACAAATAAGAGAGAGAGAGAGAGAATATCGTATAAATATTGTTGCTTTGAGGACTAAGTTGTGCCTGACCTGAGCGATGGTATTTTTCATTGCCTCATATGCATGTGAAGCTGGGCAATAAATAAGGAAGATTGAAGAAGAATTGACACCTTTGAATTATGGTTTGGTGAAGAATATTGAATATACCATAGACTGCCAAAAGAAAGAACAAATCTATCTTCGAGTGCTGCTTAGAAGCGAGGATGGTGAGACTCTGTCTCACATACTTTGGACATGTTATGAGGAGGGATACGTCCCTGGGGAAGGACATCATGCTTGGTAAGGTAGAGGGTCAGTGAAAAAGAGGAAGACATTCAAGGAGATAGATTGACACAGTGGTTACAAAAATGGGCTCGAGCATAGCAACGACTGTGAGGATGGCGAAAGACCAGGCAGTGTTTCACTCTGTTGTATATATGGTTGCTATGAGTTGGAACTGACTCAACAGCACCTTACAACACAACACGTTTTGAATACCCTTACCTGCACATCTCTCTTACCCTGTATTTTTAAGTGTTCTCTCACAGAGGAAAACAACAGCAAAAACAAAAATATAAAAAGTGAAAAGCAAAACTGCTCGAACAAATCTGTATACTAAGTCCACTTATCTTTACCTGTACTTATTTGTTAAAATAAACAGAAAAGACAAGAAGAATGGGCAAAAATTAATCAAATAGTCAATATACACATTCTGAATGCCAGTCTGGTCAGTTCTAGGAACTCTGGAACATTCTCAAGTATACGACAAGGTTCTTGTCTTCACAGAGCTTACAACTCAGTTGTGAAGACAGGATAAATACACATGTAACAAAATAAAAACAAAAGATAATGTGGTATAGGATTGACCTGTGTGTGTATGTATGTGTTTACAAGCAGGTTTCTGATATAATGAAGACACATACTAGACAGTTTTTTCTAGCAGTTGTAGTAGCATAGATTGAAAGGGGAGAGATTCACATAGCAGGAAATTCATTTGGAAGCTACCTCAGTCACAATATTTGAAGTAAGAATGATCTGGGTGTGTAGGTAATACTGGAAATGTAGAAGCCATATGAAAACAAATACTGATAAGATTTTGTGATTGACTCAGTCATTTTTAACAGTAATCAGGTCTCAACTATATGATGTTTTTGCACGTTTATACCGAAGAAAGTCTAAGGGAAATTTGTATCTGTCTTGCCAAACTTAAAATTCCAATCTAGAAAGCATGTTGTTTTGTTAGCTGCCTTCAAGTTGGCCCCCCACTTATGGTAACCCCGATGAGTTGGAGGCTCCAGTGTTAACAATAGCTTCAGACCGATCCATAGAGATTTCATTGGCTGATTTTTGGAAGTAGATTACCTTGCCTTTCTTCCTAGTCTGTCTTAGTCTGGAATTTGTTCCAGGGTCATAGCCACACGCAAGGATCCACTGACAGGTGGATTGTGGCTGTCCATGAAGTGCACTGGCCAGAATCAAACCCAGGTTCCCCAGATGCGAGGGCAGAATTTTACCACTGGACCATCGCTGTCCTCCTAGGAAGTATATGAAAAAAAAAAAAATTTTTTTTTTGAAGTATAGGTTGGTTTAAATAATTTTAAACTAGATTTTTATCTTTAGCTGGAATTTACCAAGTGCTCCAAAATATGGAAACATATTCAAAGAGAAATAAATGTTAAAAATGAATTCAAAATTTTAGACCTAGCCCCTTTCCTTTTCAACTTTGTCTTACCTAATCTCACCTATCTTGCCACACCTGCTTCCTCCATCCCACATAAATGTCCTGATTCCCTAAAATGTCCTGAATGTACACATTTTTATATACAATGTACTTGCCTTTTGGCTTACGCGAGTTCTAATACCTGGAATGCTCTCCCCACCACTTCCCTGCCCCGCAACCACAGCTGAATACCCACAACGCCTTCAAAGACCAGCCCAGACAACAACCTCATTAATGAATCTATTTCTCATGCCTCCTTGACACCCATTCATTCCTCCTAACAGGATGAAACATGCCCTCTTCTGGGGTCCTCCAGCACTTTGAAAATATTTCTACTATGCCAACTACTGGATTGTTTAAGGTCTATATAATTAGTTGTTTACATAGTTTTGCCTACTCCCTAGACTTTTTTAAAAAAAAAAAAACCCTCGAACTCTGGTTTTTCCAGTTTTGAATACCCAGAGCATAGTAAAGTGTCTGGCAGTTAACTGGGATTCAGTAAACAATAAAGAACTGAATGAATTTTTTAAATGAGGCATTATAGTCTAGAGAGGAAAAAAAGAGATAAATCATCTCTGATTAGTATTCATACCAGTTGGGAAATTTACTTTCTATTTTAATCTCTCTTCTTTGAAACTTTAAGCTAAAAAGCTGTATCTTTCTAGGTCGCAGGACTGGTACGGTGGCTGTGACTGCCTTGATGTTTTCTGGGAGAGAATTAGTAGGCATGGATCTATAAAAGCATTGAAGAAAAGGCATGAGAGTGCTATTTTCTTATTAAGTAAATATTAAAATATCAATACACATGTATCAGTGCATATCCACATACGGAAAAACAAAAACACAAAAATAATTTCAATAGAACATTAGCTCTTGCTTCAACATTTCAGCTACCAATAATTTTTATTTACTCAGGGACACTCTAGACTATTCACTCTCTAGGTCTTTGGGTTCCTCACCTCTTCGTGTTGCTGTCTACAGTTTGAGAATTTCACTATTTCCTATACGTTAGAAGATAAGTAATGCCAGAAAAAAAAAAAAAAAAGAGCAGAAGTTAAAACTAAGCAATGAGTTTCTTTCCAGGAATTTGGTCTGGAAAGTGTCTGGAGATTTAAATATGATAAACCAAACCAAACCCAGCTCCGTTGAGTCAGTTCCAACTCATAGCGACCCTATAGGACAGAGTAGAACTGCCCCTCAGAGTTTCCAAGGAGCACCTGGTGGATTTGAATTGTCAGCCTTTGGGTTAGCAGCCATAGCACTTAACCACTACACCACCAGGGTAAATAGTCATGATTATATAACCTCTTTTATGATAGTTACAATTTGAACAATATTTAAGTACCGTTTACTTCTGACATTTTAAATTTGGGAACCTTTTTTTTTCATACTGAGTACGGACCCAGGTATACTAGAAATATTTCATTTCTTATTTTTTTAGACATTATTTCAAATCCCAGTACTCCTGGATTGGTGAGATAATTACCCTTACATAGTCATAACCTTGATACTTCCCTGCAGTTGTATCAAACTTCCAGAAAATGACAAGGCATTGGGGGTGTTGGGAGGGCAGCCTTCCAATCTGGTAACTGTGCTCACAATTTATCATGTAGACATGCAACTCTCTGCCAACATGGCCCATTCAAGTACTTCTGTTGCTTCTGTGCCATGTTTAGGGAATGTGAATCTTGGCAGAAATTAGTAAAGACCCCTGACCACCCATAGCTATTCCCCTCTAGGATCTTGCTGCTTCTCAGGGTACAGCCAGGAAGCACCCAGCAGACCTTGACCACTCCAGGTCAGTAGACCTCTCTTGTCTCCTCCTCCTCCCAACACAGGGAATCACTTTTTAGTTTGAAAAAATTCCTTCTTTCAAATTTCTAAAAGACATTCATCTCTATCTATAACCTCTGTTTTCCTCCTGGGCCATAGGTCTTGGAAACAAAAGCCAAGAAATGTTTTCGCAGAAAGCGGCCTTCGTTGCTGTCCACTCTGCCTCATATGCTCCTCATAGAAAAAAGTAAAGCATGTCTCAACTGCTTGAATTGGGAGAAAGAAAGGTGGAAATGAAGGGGAAAAAATAGATTTCAAAATAGTATACAGCTACGATAATTATAAAAATTCCTAAGTAAAATGATGAATTTATTTTGTTTTCAGAATCACTAATTACTAATTGCAAACTCTCTCCACCACAACCTGTATTTCCCAGAAAATTCAACAATTTGGGTGCCATGAAGAAATTAAGGAAACAAGGAACTGAAATTGTACCAATTTTATTGCTTACGTTGGTTTAAAACACAACCAATGACGTGTGAAATTACATAATTATTACATAAATATAATTTGTTGATTAATATTTCACTGAGAGTTAATTGGAAAGTTCTTGCTTGGCAAATTTTTATATTTCTTTTACTCCTTCAGGCAACATACATCTCTCATTACTGAACATGTTTTTGGCCAAAAATTATGATGCTTGTCTTGGCAAATAGTTATAAACCTAATAATAAATTTTTAATTAGGATTCTTCCTCTCTATCAGGAATGTTGGGCTTTGGAAGGAAGTTATTTAAAACATACACACACACCGGAATTGCAATACCCAAAAGAAAGATTGTAATAAAAATATCTTCCTGAAAATGGACTCAGAGAGGTGGAAGTGATCTCATCATCTTCAAGGAAACTAAGAATGAGGAAGGTTACATGAATTTTGTGAGTCATACAACTCTTTTGAGGGATGAATAGATATAAAATTCCTCTTATCTACTAACAAGATTTATGAAGAACTTTCATTTGCTGTGCATTTTCTGTTTAAACTTCACAGTTTTCTGAGTTACGCCTTATTTTATCCTCATTCCACACATAAGGAAACTGAAAGTACGTGACTAAATAAGAAGCTAAAACTCACAGAGCTGGAAGGCACAACATAGGTCTCTGATTTCAAACACTGTGTTATTTACAGCAAGTCATCAGAATTTTTTAAATTATATTTTTCCCATTCTATGTGACCGTCCTTTAAATGCTATTATATAAAATTAGAATTACTGATTTACACAATACCACTTGGAAAATCTCACCTTCTACCACATCTATCTACACATTCTTCTCTGACAGGACTCACATGATGGATGGCAGTTTCATCTGTGGCCCAGGATTATGCTTAATTATCACTGGCACTCTCTGACTTTGCCCTTTTATGTTACAATCAAGAAAGATATCAAAATGCAATGAGGTACTGACATTATCGGAGGAAGAGCTTTGAATCCTCTCTAATTTATTTCAAAAAAATGAATCACTCACAATTCTTAGCATGTTTAGTATTATTAGTAACAAGTTACTTGCATCACACATCACAAGCGATTGTCAACCAAGTTATCAGTGTCTCTACAACGAGGGAGCCCTGGTGACATAGTGATACAGCTGCTAACCAAAAGGTCAACAATTCTTATCCACCAGCCAGCTGCTTCTTGGAAGCTCTATGGGGCAGTTGTAGTCTGTTCTATAGTGTCTCTATGAGTCAGAATTGGCTCGTTGGCAATGGTTTTTTTGGTTCTATAATGAGATAAAAGCTGCTATTCCAGTTACTCCAGGGAGCTCATTGCACCACTTTCCTTTCACGCCTATGCTCACATTGTGATCTCTTCATTGAAAGCACTTCCCAACACTATAGTCTACATAAGGAAAATTATTTTTTATTGTACATTGGTGCTTAAAAATATATAAAAAAACATTTACCGATTCAGCATTTTTTACACGTACAATTCAGTCACATTGGTTACATTCATCATGGTGTGCAACCATCACCACTATTCATTTCTAAATTTCTCCTCCACCATTAACTGAAGTTCAGCAACTCCTAAGCAATGGCTCCCCCTTTCCTCACCCTTAGTAACCACTAATAAACTTTGGTCTCTATACATCTGCCTATTTCATATAAGTGGGAGCATAAAATATTGGTCTTTTGGGGACTTATTGTATTCAACATAATATAATGTTTTCAAGATTCATCCATATTGTAGCATGTATCAGGACTCCATTTATCTTTATGAAGGAGTAATATTCATTTGCGTATATGTACCACATTTTGTTTATCCATTCATCTATTGATGGACATTTAGGTTCCTTCCCCCTTTTGGCTATTGTGAGCAGTGATGCAATGAACATTCATGTGGAAGTTTCTGTTTGTGTTCCTCCTTCCAATCATTTTGGTTATATACCTAGCATTGGGATTTCTGGGTTATGTGGTAGTTCTATGTTGAACTTTTTGAGGAAATGACACACCATTTTCCACAACAGCTGTACCATTATGCATTCCCGCCAGCAATGGATGAGGATTCTCATTTCTTCACATCCTCTCCAACATCTTCTATTTTATTTTATCATAGTCATTCTAGTAGAGGTAAAGTGGTATCTCACTGTGGTTTTGATTTGTGTCTCCCTAATACACATGGGGCCCTGGTGGTGCGGTGGGTTAAAAGCTTGGCTGCTAACCAAAAGGTTGGCAGTTTGAATCCACCATTCATTTCTTAGAAAACCTAGGGGCAATTCTACTCTGTCTTATAGGGTCACTATGAGTTGGAATCAGCTTGATGGCAATGGGTTTGGTTTGACTTTTTTTTTTTTATGCACATGGGGAACCCTGGTGGCACGGTAGTTAAGGGCTTGGCTGCTAACCAAAAGGTCAGCAGTTTGAATCTACCAGCCTCTCCCTGGAAACCCTATGGGGCAGTTCTATTCTGTCCTATAGGGTCATTATGAGTCAGTATCAACTAGACAGCAATGGGGTTTTTTAATGCGCAAGCGGTTGCCACAAGTTGGAATCGAATTGAAGGAAGCTAACAACAACAATAACTAATGATGTCCAACATCTTTTCATGTGGCTGTCAGTCATTTGTATATCCTCTTTGGTGAAATGTCTATTCAATTCCCTTGCCTATTTCTGACTGGGTTTTTTGTTTTTTAGTTGTAGGAGCTCTTTACGTATACTGCACATTAAACCCTTATCAGATATATGAGTCCCTAAAATTTTCTCTCATTTTGTAGGTTGTCTCTTCACTTTGTTGATAAAGTCCTTTGATGCACAAAAGTTTTTAATTTTGCTGAAGTTCAATTTGTCTATTTTGTCTTTTGCCACTTGGACTTTTGGTGTCATATTCAAGAATTCATTGGCAAATACTAAGTCCTGAAGCATTACTTCTGTGCCTTCTTCTAAGACTTTTATGATTTTAGTTCTTATATTTGGGACCTTGATGCATTTTGAGTTAATTCTCATCTATGGCATGAGGTATGCGTCCATTCTTTTGCATGTGGAAATCACAAAGAGAATTTAATCTTACATTCTTTAAGACCCAGTTCAATTTTCATCTCCCTCACAAGATCCTTGCCAACTTTTTCTAGCAGAATTGTCTCCCATGACCTGGGGGATATAAATATCCCCCAAAGTGCCATTTCTTATTCATCATTGTATCTCCAGTCTTTGACAAGGTGTCTATTCTTAGTTAATATTTGTTAAACTTCTCTGTAGTAAACAGTCTTGATGTGGTAGGTATTAACCATTATGAATTCTAGAAGGACAGAATGACACGATGCAAATGGAATTTAGAGAGGTCCATCTGACATAGCATGCAAGATAAACTGGAGGAAAAAGATACTAAAGATACATTAAAGTACTAGGTGGCTCTTGTAGATAATTGGGACAAGAGCCGTGACCAGTGACATTTCAAAAGAAGACCTCAACCTAACTTGTATACAAAGTGATAAAGAGATAAAAAGATTTCTACCCTGAGAGAGTCACATAAACCACCACTGACAAAACTAAGACATCTTGAAGGAGAGTTTTTCTTTTTCTTTTTTTTTTTAGGGAAGGCTCCCTAGAAGCAGAACCTGACACTAATATTCTTGTTTAAGAGTGATTTCTTAGGGAATATTTTCAGAACAAGGAGAGTAGGAAACGCAGGACAAGTCAGTCAAGAAGAAAAGCAAGAATGTGGTTTCAGCTCGAGACTAGCTTCAATATGATTTCATGCAAAAAGTTCTGGAACACAGCTTATACCTCAGTTTTTGTCATGCTTTGAGGCAAGGGGACTAAACTTTTGTACTGCCATGTCAGTCAATCACTGGCCAAAGTCTGCTCACCCTCAATGGGGAGCATAACTCCAGAGTGTGGTAACTCCTATTTGACCAAACACTATTCCCTGGATAAAGGGACAGTTGTGACTTGTTACTTGCCAACAGTTACAGCAGCTGTGGGATGAGAGCAGTGGCTAGTAAAGAAGTATGGGTCGCTAACAGCGTTTACTATAGTGCACCCCTTGAACTACTCAGATCCATTTGCTTCTCAAATATACTCAACCCAGACACAGTTTCTCCAGATGTTCTGGTTCATCATAATTTCTGGGAAAACTTAAAAGAAAAGATAGTGGAAAAACTATAGCTCTGACTGCACAGTTGATTCTGAGGTCATGGCTGATATTATCTTCCTTATCCTGCTGGTCTAGGTTGCTTGCCTGGTGAGCTGACCCAGATCCTCATCCCTGAGGAGTTTGAGCTCTGGCTGCCTTTCAGACAATGTTTGCTACCGGGGTATGGGTGTATTAAGGGATGTCCCAGTGGATAACCTGGATGTCAGATATAGTCCTCCCTGTCTCTATTATATAATATCAGTCCTACTTCCTCATGATGATCACAATCAATTATGCCCAGCAGAAGATAATTTTTTTTTCTTACTTTGCTACTAGCAAGAGGATCCCAAAATGATAATATGGTAGGCACAACATAAAGTTTAATAGGATTCCTACTGGGTCCCTTGGTGGAAGATCCCATCTCTGGGAACTAGGAACTCTAGGCCTACAGAGCCTAAAGTTGAAGGAGAAGAAAACTACAAATTCCCCAAGTGAATAAGCGGAATGGATGGTGTTATGGATTGAATTGTGTCCCCCAAAATGTGTGTCAACTTGGCTAGGCCATGATCCCCAGTATTGTGTGGTTGTCCACCATTTTGTGATCTGATATGATTTTCCTGTGTATTGTAAATACTACCTCTATGATGTTAACGAGGTAGGATTAGCAGTAGTTATGTTAATGAGGCAGGACCCAATCTACAATATTAGGTTGTATTTGAAATCAATCTCTTTTGAGATATAAAAGAGAGAAATAAGCAGAGAGACATGGGAGCTAATACCATCAAGAAACAAGAGCCAGGAGAATAGCACGTCCTTTGGACCCAGGATTCCTGTACTGAGAAGCTCCTCAACCAGGGAAGATATATGACAAGGACCTTCCCCCAGAGCTGACAGAGAAAGAAAGCATTCCCTTGGATCTGGCACCCTGAATTCGGTCTTCTTGCCTCCTAGACTGTGAAAGAATAAATTTCTCTTTTTTAAAGCCATCCGCTTGTGGTATTGCTGTTATAGCAACCCTAGATAACTAAGACAGATGGTAACTAGTACCATGTCTACTTCCACCTCTCATTTCCTGGATTCATATATTCTATCTACTATGTATATGGCAACATTTAATAACCATTGATTTAAAGTATATACCACATCCATGTAAGATGTTATCTGTATGCTGTGCCTCAGTTGAGTCTTCAGGAGTTGATTCCAATACTCTATCAGGATGGCAGCTTTTGTATGGTGGGGTATGTGATAGAACTAATAGATTTCATGGTCATGTGTCTACTGACACAATGATTTTGGCATAAGTGAGTCTGTCACTTCAAGACAATATTATGAGAAGTGTAACTAAGGTATGGCAGATAGGGCACGTGCCTGGGCACCACTTGAGGAGGGGTGCTAATGAGCAGTTTCTGTTGGCCACCGCAATATCCATCACCCATCATGAAAAATCATTCAGCAATTTAAAACTAATTACCATGGCGCTATTTTCTGTAGATAGGCCCCTTTTTATGAGGAATCCCACGTAAATTGCTCAGACACTCTCTGAGTACTTGGACAGTACCTGGCTGAAACACCCCAGGCAGGAAAGCTAACTCATACCAAATGCATGTCAGTCCAGGTCAGGATGAAGCATGCTCTTTCCAGGATGTAAAGAGCCTCATGTAATCAATGTGCCACCACATTTCTGGTTGTTCTCCTCAAAGAATGGTATCATATGGGGAACTAAGCACTAGACTGTATTACTGACAGATTGGACATTTATTAGTGATAGTTGCTGTATCAGCTTTTGTGAGAAGAAGTTTGTGTTCTTGGGCCCATACATAGCTTCCATTTCTGTCATCATGTTTACTCTGTTCATAAGTGGATTGTACAAGCAGAAGCCCTGGTGATACAGGGGTTAAGCATTTGGCTGCTAACCAAAAGATCAGTTGTTTGAACCCACCAGCCACCCTGCAGGAGAAAGTCCATAAAGACTACAGCATTGGAAAACCTATAGGGTAGTTCTACTTTGTCCTATAGGGTTGCTATGAGTCAGAATCAACTCAACAGCACACAACAATAACAGTTGTACAGCCCTTAAGGTGGTCAAAATAGAGGTTGGCCAAATCATCCTGTGACTTGGTTATTTCATACCTCTTCTTCAGTGGATGTACTTTGTAAACATTCATGTGTGATACAAAGATCCTAACACTTTCTGTGTTTTCCCATAAATCCAGCCACTTACTTCTTTCCTCGAGCTGCCTTTTCCTGACCTTTTAGTCTTACTCCTTCCATTCCCCTGAGCAGAAGCTAAGCCATTTACTACTGTCCATGAGGGTGTAACCTTGGCCTACTGTTCTCTCCAATCAGAGTAGAAGAACAGATATATCAGCCCAAAGATCTGCCCTTGGGAAAGATAGTCACTCATTGATGTATTTTGTAGCTACCCTTGAATTGGAGTCATAAAGCAAGAGCAATTCATTTTTTGCTAGTACCCACATACCATGACATTCATGAGCCAGGTTCAGGCTCTTTCCCTTGCATACGGTTATTTAAGCAAATGACCATAGGTCTCTTTAGGAAAGATAGGAGAAACAGCATTTGAATACACTTGCTGTGGTGTTTCACAGTTCTTTTTCATGAGAATCTAGCCTCTTCTTTAGTTAATAAAATCTGTATTTTAAAACTGGTCTGAAAACTGAGTAAAGGATCATGACTTTTCATTGGGCAGCTAATCTCAGATTTCTGCTGATTCATTCTTGATTGCTTTTGAATAACTATATTTAGAATTCAAAAGTCGGAAACAAAGAAGGAAGATTAATAGTTGGAAAATATGGCCTTGGGATAGAAACAACACTATGGATCTCATGATAGCATTTTGCAAGACCAATGACTTATTCATTGGGAATACTTTTTTCCAAAAACATAAATTGCAACTGTACATGTGGACCTTGCTAGATGGAATACACACATATTAAATCCACTACATCTGTGAAAAGAGACGATGGAGAAGCTCAATACCATCAGCCAGAATAAGGCCAGGGGCCAACTGTGGAACAGGCCATCAATTGCTCATATGCAAGTTCAAGTTCAAGCTGAAGAAAATGAAAACAAGTCCAAGAGAGACAAAGTATGACCTTCACTATATCCCTGCTTGTTTAGAGACTATCTCGAATAGATTTGATGCATAGAACACTAGTGATCAAAGAACAAACGAGTTTGGAGGTGACATTAAGGACATCATAAGTAAAGAAAGCAAAAGGTCATGAAAAAGACAGGAAAGAGAAAAGACCAAAATGGATTTCAGGAGAGATTCTGAAACTTGCTGTTGAATGTAGAGTAGCTAAAGCAAACAGACGAAATGATCACATAAAAGAGCTGAACAGAAAATTTCAAAGGGCAGCTCAAAAATACAAAGTAAAGTATTACAACTATATGTGCAAAGACCTGGAGTTAGAAAACCAAAAGGGAAGAACACACTCAGCATTTCTGAAGCTGAAAGAACTGAAGAAAAAAATTAAGCCTTGAGGTTCAACATTGAACAATTCTTTGTTCAAAATATTGAACAATGCAGGAAGCGTCAAAAGAAGATGGAAGGAATACACAGAATCACTATTCCAAAAAGAACTGGTTGACATTCAACCATTTTACGAGGTAGTGTCTGATAAAGAACCGATGGTATTGAAGGAAAAAGTCCAAGTTGCACTGAAGGCATTGGTGAAAAACAAGCCTCCAGGAATTAATGGAATAGCAATTGAGATGTTTCAACAAAAGCATGCAGTGCTGGAAGCACTCACTCCTCCATGCCAAGAAATTTGGAACACAGCTACCTAGTCAACTAACTAAAAGAGCTCCATATTTCTGACATTCAAAAAAAAGATTATCGAACAGAATGCAGAAAATATAGAACAACATCATTAATATCACATGCAAGTAAAATATTGCTGAAGGTAATTAAAAAATGGTTGCAGCAATACAAAGACAGGCAACTATCAGAAATTCAAGCTGGATTCAGAAGAGGATGCGAAACAAAGGATATTATTGCTGATGTCAGATAGATCTTGGTTGAAAGGAGAGAATACCAGAATACCAGAAAGATGTTTGTCTTTGTTTAATTAACTATGAAAAAATCATTTGACTGTGTGAACCACAACAAATTATGGATAACGTTGTGAAGAATGGTAATTCTACCATTCTTCATAATTGTACTCATGTGTATAAAACAAGAGGCAGTCATTCGAACAGAAAAAGGGGATAAACCCATTGCTGTCGATTCAATTCTGACTCATAGCAACCCTATAGGACAAAGTAGAACTGCCCCATAGGGTTTCCAAGGAGCAGCTAGCTGGTGGCTTTGAACTGCTGATCTTTTGATTAGCTGCTGAGCTCTTAACCACTGTGTCACCAGGGCTCTGAACAAGTTGATAGGAATGGTGTGCGTCAGGATTGCATCCTTTCACCATACTTATTCAGTCTGTATACTGAGCAAATAACCTGAGAAGCTGGACTATATGAAGAAGAACACAGCATTAGAATTGGAGGAAGATTCATTAATAACCTGCAATATGTAGATGGCACAACCTTGCTTGCTGAAAGTGAAGAGGATTTGAAGAACTTACTAATGAATATCAGAGACTATAGCCTTCAGTATGGATTACACCTCAATATAAGGAAAACAAAAACAATATAAAGAAAACAAAAATCGTTACAACTGGAACAATAAAGAACAACATGATAAATGGAGAAAATATTGAAGTTGTCAAGGATTTCATTTTACTTGGATCCACAATCAACACCCAGGGAAGCAGTAGTCAAGAAATCGAATAATGTATTGCGTCGGTCAAATCTGCTGCAAAAGACCTCTTTAAAGTATTAAAAAGCAAAGATGTCACTTTGAGAACTAAGGTGCACCTGATCCAAGCTATGGTATTTTCAATCCCCTCATATGCACATGAAATCTGAGCAATGAGTAAGGAAGAACTAAGAAGAATTGATGCCCTTGAATTATGATATTGCTAAGGATTGTTGAATATACCATGGACAGCCAAAAGAATGAATAAACCTGCCTTGGAAGAATTACAGCCAGAATGTTGCTTAGAAGCAAGGATGGCGAGACTTCTTCTCATGTACTTTGGATATGTTATCAGGAGGGACCAGTCCCTGGAGAAGGACATCATGCTTCGTAAAGTAGAGGGTCAGCGAAAAAGAGGAAGACCCTCAACAAGATGGATTGACACAGTGGCTGCACCAATGACCTAAAACATAACAACAATTATGAGGATGGTGCAGGACCGGGTGGTGTTTTCTTCTGTTGTACGTGTGCTCTTCATGAGCTGGAAGTAACTCTACAGTACCTAATGACAACAACATTTAGCAGTACAGTTATTTGTGGCCCATTTTTTACATCATGTTTTATGAAGAAACTCAAGAGACCCCTGAAGGTCAGTGGCCCCCTCCAATATTCCAAGTGTTGCTCTATTGAACTTGCTGCTGTTTAAAACACTTGTATCCACTTTGCTTCTGAAATTAAGTGCTGCCACATAGTCCTGTATTCCAGGTTCTATCATCTCCATTGTTACTAAGGAGCTGAGCTTTGAGCCAGCATCTCCTACCACCATCCTTAGCCTACGAAAGACAGCTACTACTATGTTTTCCATATGCTGGTAGCCCTCCTCACCAGCACATTCTTTATCACCTTGGACAAGGAGTATCCACCAGGCCTTCCTGAAAGACATGGAAAACTGCTGTATTTTCTGGTGTTACACAGCATATTAGTGACATAAGCTAAGGCCCTTTGCAAGGTGTTAAATCTCGTGTCGAAAAAGAGTTCTCTAATGTCAACAAACTCTCCCTTATTTAGTTTAAAAGTCTACTTCCCTTGATCCAGTACCCTCAGGGGCTGCTCAAGACATACACATGTCACCCAGGTCCTACACCTTCTTCGGTTTATAATTCCTCTTGTTTGTTAGCACGCCAACGCTTTTCCAGTCATATTATACTGAGATTTGGCCTGTACCTTGGGTACAGCACTGTTTGTAAGGCACCTATCTCATTGAAGCCTCTGAATTAACTTCAAGTAAGAGAAGAACCCATATATTCTAAAAAATGGGAAACTGGCCAATTCTGTGGGCTCAGTTTCTCCAAGACAATTTGGGGATTTATGATCCGAAGTGCAGATTTACCATACAGTGGTAGTTTGTCAGTTTGTCATACACTGGTGGCTTGCATGGCACTGTGATGATGCTAGAAGCTATGCCACCAGTATTTCAAATACAAACAAGGTCACCCATGGTGCCGAAGTTTCAGCAGAGCTTCCAAACTAAGACTGCAGGAAGAAAAAAAAAAAGAAGGACCTGGCAATTTACCTCTAAAAAAATTGGCCAGTGAAAACCTTATGAATAGCACCTAACATTGTGTGATGTAGTCCTGGAAGATGAGCACCAAAGTTTAGAAGACACTTAAAACACTACTGGGTAAGAGCTGTCTCTTCAAAGTAGAGTTGACCTTAATGACGTGGATGGAGTCAAGCTTTCAGTACCTTCATTTGCTGATGTGGCAAGATTCAAAATGGGAGAAACAGCTGCAAACATTCATTAATAACCAGGAAGTGGAATGTCAGAAGTATAAATCCAGGAAAACTGGAAGTCATAAAAAACAAAACGGAATGAATAAATATTGATATCCTAGGCATTAGTGAGCTGAAATGAAATGGTATTGAACATTTTGAATAGGATCATAATATGATCAGCTATGCTGGGAATGACAAATTAAAAAGGAATTGCATCACTTTGATCATCAAAAAGAATGTTTCCAAGATCTATCCCGAAGTACAACATTGTCAGTGACACGATAATACCCCTATGCCTACAAGGAAGACTAGTTAATACAACTATTATTCAAATTTACATCAACCACTAACGCCAAAGATGAAGAAAATGAAGATTTTCACCAGCTTCTGCAGTCTGAAATTGATTAAACATGCAAGCAAGATGCACTAATACTTGGGGAACATCTAGCTCAATTGGCATAACAGAGTTTATAAAGAAAATGTTCTATATTCTACTTTGGTGAGTAGCATCTGGGGTCTTAAAAGCTTGTGAGCAGCCATTTAAGATACTCCACTGGTCTCACACCATCTGGAGCAAGACAGAACGAAAAAAACCAAAGACATAAGGGAAAGATTAGTCCAAAGGATTAACAGACCACAAATACCACAGCCTCCACCAGACTGAGTCCAGCGCAAGTAGATGGCCCCCGGCTACCACCATTGATTGCTCTGACAGGGATCAAAATAGAGGGTCCCAGACAGAGCTGGAGGAAAATGTGGAATAAAATTCTAACTCAAAAAAAAAAAAAAAGACTTATTTGTCTGACAGACTGGAGATATCCCAAGAGTATGGCACCTGGATGGCCTTTTAGGCCAGTAAAGAAGTCACTCCTGAGGTTCACCTTTCAGCCAAAGATTAGACAGGCCCATAAAATAAAATGAGACTAAAGGGGCACAGCAACCCAAGGGCAAGGACGAGAAGGCAGGAGGGGACAGGAAAGCTGGTAATGGGGAACCCAAGGTCTAGAACGGAAGAGTGTTGACATGTCGTGGGGTTGGCAACCAATGTCACAAAACAATATGTATATTAATTGTTTGAGCTAGTCTACTCTGTAAAACTTCATCTAAAGTACAATAAAAAATTATGTAAAAAAGATGCATTGATAATTACTGGTGATTGGGATGTAAAAGTTGGAAACAAAGGAGAAGATTTGGTAGTTGGAAAATATGACCTTGGTGATAGAAACACCATAGATCACATACATGATAGAATTTTGCAAGACCAATGACTTATTCATTGCAAATACCTTTTTTCAACAAAATGAACAGGATTATACACATGGACCTTGCTGGATGGAGCACAGAGATCAAATCTACTACATCTGTGAAAACAGACAATGGAGAAGTTCAATATCATTAGTTAGAATAAGGCCAGGGGCCAACTGAGGAACAGACTATATATTGCTCATATGCAAGTTCAAGTTGAAGCTGAAGAAAATTAAAACAAGTACACAAGAGTCAAAATATAACCTTGAGTATATCCCACCTGAATTGAAAGATCATCTTAAGAATAGATGGATGCTGTGAACACTAATCACCAAAGACCCAACGAGTTGTGAGATGACATCAAGGACACCATGCATGAAGAAAGCAAGAGGTCATTAAAAAGACTGGAAAGAAAGAAAACACAAAAATGGATGTCAGAAGAGACTCTAAAACTTGCCCTTGAGCGTAGAGTAGCTAAAGTGAACAAAATAACAGATCATGTAAAAGAGTTGAACAGAAGATTTCAAAGGGCAGATTGAAAAGACAAAGTATTACAATGAAATGTGCAAAAACCTGGAGTTAGAAAACCAAAAGTGAAAAACATGTGCGGCATTTCTCTATCTAAAAGAACTAAAGAAAGAATTCAAGACTTGGGTTGCAATATTGAAGGACTCTGTAGGTGAAAAAACCCTGGTGGCGTAGTGGTTAAGTGCTACGGATGCTAACCAATGGGTTGGCAGTTCAAATCCGCCAGGCACTCCTTGGAAACTCTAATGGGCAGTTCTACCCTGTCCTATAGGGTCTCAATGAGTCAGAATCGACTCGACGGCACTGGGTTGAATTTTATAGGCAAAATATTTAATGACACAGGAAACACCAAAACAAGATGGGAGGAATACACAAGAGTCACTGTACCAAAAAGAATTGATCAACATTCAACCATTTCAGGAGATAGCATATAATCAAGAGCCAATGGTGTTGAAGGAAGAAGTCCAAACTGTGCTGAAGGCATTGGTGAAAAACAAAGCTCCAGGGATTAATGGAATACCAATTTAGATGTTTCAACAAATGGATGCAGTGCTGGAAGTGCTCATCCATATATGCCAGGAAATTTGGAAGACAGCTACCTGGCCCAGCGATTGGAAGAGATACTCATTTGTGCCCATTCAAAAGAAAGGTGATCCAACAGAATGCAGAAGTCATCGAACAATATCATTAATATCACATGCAAGTAAAATTTTACTGATGATAATTTAAAAATGGTTGCAGCAGTACATCAACAGGGAATTGACAGAAATTCCAACCAGATTCAGAAGAGGATGTGGAATGAGGGATATCATTGCTGATGTCAAATGGATCTTGGCTCAAAGCAGAGAATACCAGAAAGAAGTTTACCTGTGTTTTATTGACTATGAAAAGGCATTTGACTCTGTGGATCATAACAAATCATGGATAACATTGCAAAGAATGAGAATTCCAGAACACTTAATTATGCTCATGAGGAACCTGGACATATAACAAGATGTATTTCTTAGAACAGAACTAGAGGATATTGAATGGTTTAAAGTCAGGAAAGATGTGTGTCAGGTTGTATCCTTTCATCATACTTATTCAATCTGTATGCTGAGCAAACAATCTGAGAAGCTGGACTATATGAAGAAGAATGCGGCATTTGGATTGGAGGAAGACTTGTTAACAACCTATGATATGCAAATGACACAACCTTGCTTGCTGAAAGTGAAAAGGACTTGAAGCCCTCACTGAGAAGATCAAAGATTACAGCCTTCAGTATGGAATACACCTTAACATTAAGAAAACAAAAATCCTTACAATTTGACCATATAAGGAACATCATGCTAAGTGGAGAAAATATGGAAGTTGTCAAGGATTTCATTTTATTTGGATCCACAATCAATGCCCATGAAAGCAGTAGTCAGGAAACCAAACGTATTGCATTGGACAAATCTGCTGCAAAAGACCTCTTTAAAGTGTTAAAAAACAACGATGTTACTTTGAGGACTAAGGTGCACCTGACTCAAGCCATGGTATTTTCAATCTCCTCATAAGCTTGCAAAACCTGGACAACGAAAAAGGAAGACCAAAGAAAAATTGACTCCTTTGAATTATGGTGTTGGTGAAGAATATTGACTATACCACAGACTGTTAGAAGAACGAACAAATCTGTTTTGGGAGAAGTAAATACTGAATGCTCCTTAAAAATGAGGTGGCAAGACTTCATCTCATGTAATTTGGACATGTAACCAAGAGGGATCAGTCCCTGGAGAAGGATATCAAGCTTGGTAAAGAGGAGGGTCAGCGAAAAAGAGGAAGACCCTCAACAAGATGCATTTATACAGTGGCTGCAACAGTGGGCTTAAACACAGCAACGATTGTGAGGGTGGCACAGAGCCAGGCAGTGTTTCATTCTGTTGTACATAGGGTCATTTTACTTTGGAACCTAGTGGACAGAGCCTAACAACCACAGGTACAGATACCATGTATCCCTATTCCTTGTCTTAGAATCCCAATTTTTTCTTCTCAGGACTTATTATTTTTCAGACTACTTGTTGTGGGAGTGCACTCAGGGAAAGGGAGGTGAATAAAGCAGGATAGGGCAAGTGAAAAAATGCTAACCAAGAATGTGGTCTCAGCTGCAAACAATCTGGAGACGATGTGGCAAATGCTACTTTGACCACAGGGTTGGTCCTACTCTGAGGCAAGGAGGCTTGTCCTTTTTAACCCTTGTGTCAGTCGTCTGCCAAGGTATTTCCTCCACTGGAGAAGTTGTAGTCTTCCTGGCAAGGCAGCTTCTGTCTGACAAAAGTCAGCTCTTGAACGGAGGAGGAGAGCTCTCCACAACGTGCCAGCTGTGAACTGTTATCCAGCATCACTCACAGCAGTTTGGGGATGAGTGCACAGAATGACACAGGGGATTTGCACAGGGAACCAAAGACATTTACTACAGAGGGAGAAAAGGGGAGGAAAACCATAAGTTAAGTTTTATATGCTAAGTTTTGTGGAACTATCTTACATGCAGTGGTAAATATGTCATTGGGAATGCAGCTCTGTGTTGGAAAATTGAGAGGTGACCATTAAAATTATGAGCTTGATGATGTTTTTGGAGGAAAAGTAGGTATAGGAGAAGGACCTGGAAGCTAAAGACAGTGCTTTAGGAAAAACCCACCTTTCAAGGTTTAAAGAAAATAAGGTGATAATAGATAAAGAAATGGCCAGAAATAGAAGAACCATGATCATGTAGGCGTCATAGACAATAGAGAAAAGATCTTGGGGAAATAATTGTCAAAAGGTACAGAGGCCAAGAGAGTGGAGGACTAAGAAAAGACCATTGTTTTTTCTAGAATGTTATCACTGGTGTTTCCAGGGGCCTGTCTACGGAACATAATGTCTGGCAATTAGTTTAAGTTGCTGAATGATCTCTCACAGCTGGTAATGGAAACTGCAAGGCCGATAGAAACTGCTCATTAGCACCCCTCCTCAAGCAGCGCCCAGGGCATGTGCCCTTCCCACCATACCTTAGTTACTCCTCTGGCATGTTTCTAAAGGAGAGCTACTAAAGATATACAATTCTTGTTAATTTAAGATGGAGATGAAGACAGCATGGTAACAGGAATCATAAATAAAGCCCTCACCTCATTTTAACCTTATACATCAACCTCGTCTTTATTTTCGAAACAAATGTTGACAAGACAGAAGCAAGAACAAGTCAATGACCTATCAGAAAACTTCTTTCAGAGTGACATCAATCAATATATTAGCAAAAATCCAACCTATTATGCATCCATAAAACTTTATCACCGCCCAATCTACATCTTTTATATTGTCCACAAAAATATCATTAGAGACTCTAAAATGCCTTGCTGAAATGTAGATGCATGATAACCGTAGCACTGTTATTATTTATCGGCAGAGTAAGAAGGGACATTAGTTTGACTCGACTTCTCAGTAAAATCATTGCTAACTTTTATTTTTTGCAAATGTTTCCTAAGTGCTCACAGATAAGCTATTGAGCAATTCATTGAAGAAGTTTGCTGGCGATCAGTTTTAAACTTTGTATATCCAAAGCTCCCAGAATTCCATAGGAAGATGTTGCCTGAGATGTAAATGATATAAAGAAGTCTAAGTTCTACTCCATCTTATGAGCTTTTGTCTGGCATGAAGTGATGGTTTTGGATGACTGATAAAAACTGATTACTTGAGAAATTGAATTGAACTTATTTAGCATTTTTCCAGAGAAGGACAGAAAGAGCTCTCATTACATTCCAGTATTAGAAATGCTCTCTCTGTGGTTCGACAGGGATAATTCATGAGGTTTTTTCCATGACTTGAGAGGAAAATTTCATAATAATATGTAATTTTATTTTCTATTATTCTAAGTTTAGAAAGCATTCCTCTGATTACTCATTTAGTTTCCAGTTACCTTGATAATGAAAACATAGTGTCCAGAATAGCAGGCATGTGGTTCCATTTCCTGAAGCTCCCTGGGGGACTGGTACATTCAGGTTTCTAGGCCTGAAAAACTTAGTGCCAGTCTCTTCCGCGGCCACAGGAAGCTATCTATTCAATAGGAGATGGAACTGAGTCCCCCATTCCTGAAAATAATCAAGCAGATGTGAAGTATCATCTGTCACTGACGTTGTAGAAGTGACTTTTGCCTTGGGTGGAAGGAGATGGTACCTTATAAGCAGCGTTAGCCTTACAGGTAGGGCCAAGGACATTGATAGGATTAATTTAAAAACAACCACAATTGCAACTGTTCTTTGCAAAACTGTGTGATACTGCTGGTGAATGTTCTGTCCTCTGCTGCTTAACATCCCAGATTCCCCTGAAGCCTCCCTCCGTGGATTCCTGAGGCTCAACTTTGACAGCCCAGCAGCCTCCTGAGACATTGCATCTGCATCGTGTGTGAATTATGCTAAACATAAGGGACATCCAGCTATGAGGGTCTGGGGCCCAGCTGCTCTCCCAACGGTAAAGTGTGGTTTGCTGCACTGTTTTTTATTGGGAAGGATTTGTGCGAAAAGGTAAATGATAGCTGTAAATCTGAATGTTTATTTGCTCTGCGAGTACAAGCAGGTGGACAATATAAATGCCTTAAGCACATACTGAAATTATACATCATGAAATAGAGCAGCTATTGGTGACCGAGAAGCAATAGCAGAAAAACTAGGACAGAGTTATCAGAGAAGACGCCAAAGTCATAAGGGGCTGCGAGGCAGTTGCTAAGAGCAGGGAGGCTAGAGTCTGATAGGCCTTGGTTACAACACTGATTCTAGCACCTGCCAGCTCTGCAAAGGTGGACAAGGTACATAACAGCTTTGAGGCTCAGTGTCCTCAGCTGCTAATGAGGGCAACAAATTTAAAGTGTTGCTGTAATGATTAGATTAGATATTAACACAGTGCCAGATATATAGCTCAACAAGTCTATTATTAATATCAGCACTGTCATTCTTATTATTAATAAAGCTCAGAGGTACTATTTTATATGGAAATGTCAGTAAGTCCTCTATTAGTTTTGTCGTTATTGTTTATAATCTATACTTGTCTGCTTGCAGATCTACCCCACTGTCACCTTTAGTTTTACATATGCTTATAACATATTAGATGTACATCATATGCCATAGATTATGTATCATATGCATTATGCACTGTAAAACTAAGGACCTTTATAGCCTTAGAATCAGGCTTCCCAATCATTTTCATGTCGCAGCAGACATAGAATATGATAATTGTTCAATTCACAGGGACGAGCTGGGAGTTTGCTAAACTGACCAAGGGCGCACAGGGACGTGAGGAGCTCAGGCTGCCCTGGCCTCTGGGGATATTTGCAACCTGACCGTAACCTAGAATGTGTTAGAAACATATGAAAAGCATAAGCTGAAGCAGAATCCCAATCTCGAATGATAGAATCAGATAAATTTTGACTTAAACTGTGGCTTTTTGTCCACAGCGCTGTTTTCCATGTGGCATTTACTTAAGTTCCAGCAGCATCAGGGAATTTCCAACTGTCTAGAGCAGTTCGTAAGTGTATTTTGCGGAAAGTTTCTTATCATGTTCAAATCTGCAACCCACTCTCCAACCCCCGCCATTAACTTCCTAGTCCTGACTTTTGTTGTCGTAACTCAGAAAAACTCTACTCCCTCTTCCACTCATATAGTGGTTATTTTGTGTATTTCCTTGGCTGCCCAACGGTTGAACCCTTCCTGTGTTTAGAGAATTCACTGATTTGTGAGACGGGGCATGGGGAGGGGGGCATGGGGGAATGCAAAGACAGAAATATTTATTCCCAGCCTCCCTTAGCTCAACCAATAGGACACAATGGCCCTGAATTTTTAATCTAGTTCAAGTGACCCATAAAAAGACAGACCACAGATGATGCCCTGGTGGCAGCAAGCAGTGGTGAGAGGTGCCGCAGGGTTGTTTCCAGGAGCAGCAGTACCGCAGGGTGTCAGTGGTGCCCAGGCTTCGTTTCTGGAGTGGTTGCAGCACAAGCTGTGATCACACGTCCAGTGGAGTGGGCCAGGGGCAGATTACCCAGTAAGCAAGCTACCTACAGGTTTACATTAAGCAAGGTATGAACACGTTTAATTGTGTTTACTTACTAATCTGTAGTGCACATCTTCATACGGGTTTCACCCCCACTTTGATGTGGTGAAAAACAGGTGAAATTGTGCACTACAGATCAGCAAGTAAGCACAAGGAAGCCTGTGCATACCTTGCTGTATTGGGTAATCCATTCCTGGGAGTAGCAGATGTGCGTGCTCATTGCACTGGTTTTGTGGGATGATTTGGGAGGGGATCCTTGCTGCTGACAAACCTCCCTTCTTCTGCCTATTTTCCAAGGCTTATTGTGCTGCCTTACCAGTGATTTTGTGAGCTACGTAATACTTTCTTCATAATTTGCTTTTCTGTTTAAATCATCCCAAGTCCATTTCTGTTGCTTGCAACTGGCAATCCTGGCTGATACAACATGACAGCCTTGCAAATATTTGGAGATAGCTACTGTGCCTTCCTTAGTCTACCCTTCACTCTTCCCCAGAGATTTAAGCAATTAACACCCATATCCTCAGCAACATCTATTGTTTACATTCATCTGAGTCTGGATGACTAACAATAAGTTTTCAAGCAACCGTATACATTTGGCTTCATGGAATATTTTTAATCTCTGCACATAGGAGGAGAAGGTGGTCTAACTTCTTAAATGTAAAATGCAGGTAATCTCTGATTTACAATGTACTCAAGTTATGATGAACTGCACTTATGACTGTCTTTTTTTTTTTTTGTACATCCACCAGCTGCTCCTTGGAAACACTATGGGGCAGTTCTACTCTGTCCTATAGGGTCACTATGAGTCAGAATCGATTAGATGGAAATGGGTTTGGTTTGGTTCTGGTTTTTTATTGTTAGTAACATGTACCACATACAATGTTTCATTGTGTAATATGCTGATGTTATCATTCTCAGAAATTCACTTGCAGATACTTTTATGATTTACTGTTCAAAACATTGCTGACTATGGCCTGGTCTACAAATGAAGTCAGTGTCCGGAGTCATACCGGATAGAAAGTTGGGCAACATTCAACTCTAACAACATAAGGGAATTGAACTGCACACACTCCTGACAGCCATTAGGACTCTGACTTCATTGTTAGGACACTGACTTGGACTTCATTGCAAACTACGTCTATAACCAAAACAAAAAACCCGTTGCGTCAATTCTGACTCATAGCAACCCTATACGACAAGGTAGAACTGCCGCATAGGGTTTCCAAGGAGCAGCTGATGGATTTGAACTGCAGACCTTTTGATTAGCAGCCAAGGTCTTAACTACTGTGCCACTGGGGCTATAAAAAAACACGACCTTAATCAGCATTTCCTGCCATAAGAAGCCTCAGTTATTAATTTGAAGCCGAGTTGTTTAAGTTTCTCTAACTGTAACACCTGCACTGCTTATACCCCCAACAATATGTCTAGCAAAAGAAGTCATGCCACTGAAATTTATAATCCGTAAAAGAAGGGGAAGACATCTCCAGACATGGATATAAAGATGAAGATCATTAAGACCTATGGTAATGGAAAAAAAGTTGGCGAAATAGCATATGAGGAAGGACTGTCTCATTCTACTGCTTGGACAGTCATTAAGGATAAGAACAGGAATTTGGAGGCAGTTAAAAGTGCCATTGGCATAAAACCGACAATTTTGTAAAAGAGTAAGGGCTAGTTCAGGAGATGGGGAAGCTGTTGATGATTTGGATGGAAGACCAAATCCAGAAGAGGAATCCTATGAGTTTACCGACCATCCAAATGAAAGCGTGCAGCCTTTTTGAAAACCTGAGGGAACAGCAAGAAGACTACTGAGAGTACTTTAATGCCAGCAAGGCCTGATTTCATCACTTTGAACACAGATTTGGCTTACATTATGCATATTACTGGAGAAGCAGGAAGCATCCATGTTGAAGCTTTTGAAAAATTCAAGGACTAGCTGGACAAGATGAAGATCAGATTTATAAAGATACCGATAATAAAAGGCAACAATAATGAAAACTAAGGGAAAAAAATGAGGTATTCAACTTGTGTTAGAACCAGTTTACAAGGTAGTTGTCAGAATGGAATCGTCAGGCTACCTGTATATGGTGTATCTTCTTTTTGAAGGTTCCTATCCTCCTCAGAGGAGAGCAGGGCTTCACTGGAATTGACTCTGTTGTGGTGCACCGAGCTATGCAATAAGATGAACTTAAGAGTTCAGCTGCTAACCAAAAGGTTGGCAGTTCGAATCCACCAGCCGCTCCTTGGAACCCTATGGGACAGTTCTACTCTGTCCTATGGGCCAGTTCTACTCTGTCCTATAGGGTCGCTATGAATCGAAATTTATTCGTGATGGCAGTAGGTTTTTTTTTTTTTTTTTGGTTTGGTACCCATTATCAAAGCTGTCAACAATCAGATGAGTAAGAATAGAAGGAAATTACAAATTAATTGGAGTTTTCTGAACTTCAAAAAGGACAGTGCTCATGCATTTTCTGTGTAAACCCTAAAAAATAAGAGCTACGATGTATTGACTGTGTCGCAAATTGGTTCTGAAGTCGAATACTTCTTTTTTTTTTTTTTAGTTTTCATTATTACAGGTTTCCCCCGCTTCTTCACTTTTAGAAAAGACCTTCATTAGTACCTGTTTTTGCTAACAGAGAGAAATCCAGAGAGAATTTTGCTTTTACAAAAAAAGGTGAAATGGGCAACCAGCGTCCAGCGTTTTTCTTGCAGCTAGTCATTACAGGGGCAGCAGGCACCCTGAGCAGTGACAGTGGTGT
This sequence comes from Elephas maximus indicus, assembly GCF_024166365.1. NCBI lineage: Eukaryota > Metazoa > Chordata > Mammalia > Proboscidea > Elephantidae > Elephas > Elephas maximus. The sequence goes on from NC_064823.1 coordinate 47,292,455, forward strand.
AGCCGAGTGCCTTCCTTGGGAACTACACTGTACATACATGACTTCTACTTTAGGCTGTGTATTTATCATGGCGTCCCTGCACTTACTATATGATAGTGTTATTTTAGTTTTTATGTGTTATGTGGTATGATTTTGTAGGTTATTATGGGGATCTGGAAATGTTCAAAATTTTTTCCCCTTATAAATTAATGGTAACTGGCTCTTCTCTTCATGCAAGGATTCGTAGGAATGCTGTATTTTGGATAGCAGGGGAAACCTATGTTGCCTTTTACTATCAGTATCTTTATAAATCTGGTCTTTGTTTTTTGGGGTTGGAAATATTGCATATAAACTTATAGATATATTTTAACATCGTATGCAGTACATGTTACTAATGATAAGATGTACAAACAAAAAAGCAGAAAGTTGTAAGTGTAGTTTATCATAACTCAAATATGTGATAAGTCAGGGACTACCTATACTTTAAAGTAAGATGAAAACAACTTCAAATTTCAAATAGAGTAAAGAAAGAACTTCAGAGGAAAGTAAAGAATTTTACCTGGATTTTTGTATATGCTATGACCTTAAATGGACTTGTCATCAGAAGTCTTGATTATTATACTGACTGCCATGAACTAAATGAGTGACCTTGGGTACATTTCTTAATTTCTTTGAACTTAACATCCTTATCTGTAAAATTCATGGGTTAAGCTGAATGATCTTTAAGCTATTTTTTAGTCCTAAATAATTTTATGATTGTAAGAATCTCTGCATGCAATTGGAGAAACAAACCAATAACAATATTAATTTTATATTACTCCACTAGTTTTATAAGTCAAAAAATGCACTTCTATTGTTAGAACCTAAACAAACTTACTTAAAGTCTCAGCAAAATTTGTTATTATTGAATAATTAAGTCATAAAATTTGGTTAATTTTGCATAAACATAGATCTGTCATCAATTACTAGAAATGTTTATTTATGTAATCAGTAGATTATATGCAAATATGTATGCAACATGAAGGAAATTTTATACTTCAAGTATCAAGGCTGCATGTTAAGAGAATTTTTAGGGAGTAAAAACCCATTTTTTTAATTTTCAAAATTAAAATAACATTTATTTTATGACAGAACATTACTTGTTCATTAAAATAATACTAGAAATTATAGGAAAACTTCCATAATTTCATTATCTAGAGATAATCATTAATCCATGGTTATATCTACTTAAATATTATTCCTTGCTCATAAAAATGATGGAATACTATATATATTCTTTTATAATTTGACTCTTGTATTTTAACAATACATTCTCTTCCTGTTTAATAAATATTATCCATGGCATACTGTACCTTGTTCTCATAATGTCAAGATTAATTGCTAATTTTGCTGCCCTTCTTTGAGGGCCAGTCAATCTAAGAGAATACTGATCCTTTCAGTCAAATAAAAAAAACCTAAAAATAGGAGAAGAAATGGTGTCATCTTTCCTACAACATACCTTGACCCCTTCCTTGGACTTTCCTTATGTGGTGCTCTTCCTGAGACTAGAAAAATGAAAACTTGACTTCTCATGTGGAGGTATATTTTTAAGTCAAAGTAAGGACTTTAGACACTATATACTGTAATAATATGAGAGAGTTACACAGTCTGGAAAATTTGATGGAATATTTTAAGTTTGAGGCTTACAAAGTCAGTGCTGTGGAACCTTATAAAGTACCTATAGACATTATATCTAAACACAGTTGACTCAGTGTATGTTCAATGCATACTTAACTCTACTACATTGACAGCACATGCTTTGATTAATTTGAAAGCTGTTCAACAATGCCACATACAAATTCAGATTAAAATAAGGTTTAAAATAGTCTAACACACAACCAAAATAATCCTTTTTTCTTTGTGGGTATCAATGGACTTTAAAATCCGTTTTTGTCCTCATTAACAGGGTTAATCTCAGCTCTAGACTTTTTCCATCTCTCCCAGACTATTCCAGCTATTTTTTAGAATATGTGTTTTTTTTTTTTTTAATGTTCTTCTTTGACTTCTCAGAAATATCTGTTAATCGTATAGGAATGTTCATAAACATAACTGGCATTTGGAGCTGCAGTTTGGAAGTGGACTCTATATATATATGTACAGATGCTAAAGATTCCAGCAAATCTGTAAAATCGTTTTTGAAATATTTATGATAAATCTACCTTTTATTTAATTACATTTAGGTTTTGAACAAATCATTTCTTTTCGTAAATAAATTGTTGCTTGAAAAAATCAGGAAAACATGTTCAGTACCTAAAAAAAAAACAACTGTACATTAAAATTGGGGAGAGGTTTTAGAGTGAAGTCTTGTACACCTTGATGGAAAACCATATTTTGAAGAAGCCAACATATAAATACTGATGAATCATCTGAATTTCGCCTTAGCAGAGAGATAGCCAAGTTTGCAAACAAAGGAGAGGTACCAGAGGAATATTGACAGTAAGTGAAAAATATTCTCTCATAAGGGGACATTCTTCTTCAAAAATCCTGCAAGATATGTGCCAATACCTCAAGTATTTTCATTCAGTAATTTGGTTTTAACCTTTCCTTCTTTGCAAGAAAGGATGTTTTTTAATTTATCCAAGTATTTTTTCTACAAATGTTTGTTTCACAAACATTTATAGGGTTCAGCCGTACATAAGTCACTGCCTGAAGTAATGCTATTTGTATGTTGTTGCTGTTGTTAGCTGCTATGGTGTTGTCACACAACTCATGGCGATCTCACACACAGTAGGATCGGATAGTGTGAGCCATAGGGTTTTCAGTGGCTGATTTTCTGAAGTAGGTCACCAGTTCTTTCTTCCTTGTCAGTTTTAGTCTGAAAGCTCTATTGAAACCTGTTTCAGCATCACTGACAGGTGAGTCAAACCCAGGTCTCCCTTACGGAAGATGAGAATTCTAGCACAAACTCATCACTGCCCTCATTCATATAGTACTTACCTCAAAATTATTTTTAAGGTACATCTCTTATATTTCAGCGCTTGTTCGGGAGGAGAAGATTCTTCTTATCCCTATTTTTTAAAGGTGTAGGAAGCGAGTAGAGTTCAATTTAAATCATTTGCCAAAGGTCATCAAGCAATTCAAAGGCATTTCTTGGCCCAAAGCTCCAATTTGCTCACAATCAGCTCAGTGTTCTTAATCGTATATATTTTATTGATCAATTGATATTTTTATTCCTCTGCTAAGTATTTTGCATTATGATTTGCAAACATAAACATCCCTATGATTGAACAACTGAACACTCCACCCTGGCGAAGGAGGTGCTAGTTGTTAAATATTCTTAATAATATACTTACTGGGACCTTAATAGGTCCTATAGCGCCCTCTTCCCTGTTCCCACCTCCTTCCAGGCAGATCTCTTTCACGTACTCTGTTTGTTCCTAAACTTATTCTTATTTAGGAATCAAGATTTTTCTTCTATAATTAGTGATGAATTAATAGGAAACAACCCTATTAACCCAATTAGGGTTGGCACAACGTATAGTATGCATGAAAAGTGTTTCCCCAAAAGCAGGGTTTGATACATTGTAGGAGGGAAACATAATAATAGTAAGCAAGAATGTGGGGAGGGAAAAAGAGAGTTCCAACAGTACTAAAGAAAAACCTCCCATTTTTCTGGGAGTCCTGATTGCTGATGTTCACTAAGATTGAGGAATGTGAGTAAGTCGAGTGACTCTACTGTGGATTCAGGTGAAAATGGCAAGTTAAGAAGACAGTTAAAGCTGATCAATGCCGTGCTAGCTTCCTGGACAGGACCCTGCAGTAGGCACAGAAAGAGGAGCAACAGATGTACTTAGGCCTTGAATCTCGATATAGCTTTAGAATTAGAGCTCTTGGCTGCTAACCAAAATGTCGGCGGTTCAAACCATCATCCACTCTGCGGGAGAAAGATGTGGCAGTCTGCTTCTGTAAAGATTTACAGCCTTGGAAATCCTATGGGGCAGTTCTACTCTGTCCTATAGGGTTGCTATGAGTCGAAATCAACTCTAAGGCAATGGGTTTGGTTTTTGGTTTAATAAGAGCCTTGTTGGTGTGATGGTAAAGGGCTCATATGCCAATCAAAAAGTTGGCTGTTCAAACCCACTCAGAGGCATCTCAGAAGACAAGCCTGGTGTTCTGCTTCCAAAGGGTCAGTCTTGAAAATCCTATGAAGAGTTCTTCTCTGTGCACATGGGGTCACCATGAGTTGGAATTCACTCCGCAGCAACTAACAAAAACGATTTTTAGCATATCAACTAGAATGATTTGACTGGTTTCTAATGGTTAGCTTGGTAAGAGAAATCAGCAAATATTTTCATGTCGATCTTCGTATGATGACCCTCACAGTATTACTGTGGTCCATATTTTCTACTGTACTCTTTTTTATTCCATATGATTGTCGTGCTTTATGATTGTAGTGAACCCTAGCTATATATATTTTTTCACTTTCTTTCATAAAATACACGTGATCTTTTGTGTCCACAGAGACACAGTACTGTCATTATGGCCACCACTCTTCACCACGTCTCCGTTTTCTTTTTTTTTTTTTAAGCACTGTTTCACTTTTTAATTATATCTCTCCAGGTCATTAATTAAAAGGTTAAACAAAAGTGCATTTCTTTTTGAAATTTATGAAAACTTTTATTGAACAATTTTTCTAAATTGCCCTGCTCTCTGCTTACTTTGTTCTACTTCCTACTTTTGTTGTTTTCTTTTCAAGAAAATATAAGAAATTAAATTCAATAAGCTGCAGTTTAATAATGCATAAATAATGCAGTTAATGTGGTAAGCTTTGTGAGAGAGGAAATAAAAAGAACAAAATGAGAGAAATAGTCTGGTAATATTTTGCAGTTTTCTGCCTTGTCTCACCTCCAAGCCTTTGTAAATACAATTTTTATGCTTAAAATAGCCTTCTTCACTTCTTCTCTTCGTTAACTTTTATTGTTTCCTTCTACATGCCACCTTCTCTTTGACTAGCTCATAGCTGTGTTGTGTACTTTCTGAGATAGTTGCGGACACTATATTGGCTTTGCAGTATTCTAGCCTCTATACTGTGTTGACATTGCCACCAGATTGTGAAGTTTATTTATTTATTTTTATTGTGCTTTAGATGAAGTTTTATAGAGCAAATTAATTTCTCAATAAACAGTACAGATATTGTTTCATGACAGTGTCAACACTCTCCCCTTCTTGACCTTGGGTTCCCCATTATCAGCTATGCTGTCCCCTTCTGCTTTCTAGTCCTTGCCCCTGAGTTGGTGTGCCCATTTAGTCTTGTTTTTTTTTCTTTTTTTTTTTTTTTTATAGGCAGATTGGGAAGTGTTTGAGGACAGGACTTGGATGTTTTTATCGTTAAACTTTATAGTACAGTCTAAGAAATTCAATAAACATTTGCAGGTAATAAGGGGTGAAGGAGCAGAGGAAGGGAGGGAGAGAAGAAGAGAAAGAGGAAGAGCAGATGGGTGGAAGGAAAAGGAAATGCATTTTTAAGTGATGAATGAACATTAAGAAATGACACTTGTCCCTCAGATTTTAAGCCCCACAAATCTGTTGGTTCATACAAATATAGTTGGAGGCTAGTGAATAGAACAACTGCTCACCCTCAGCACATCCTCAGATAGTGAGGCCTTTTTAATTTTTGTCTTTAGAATAATATGATGACATGATAGTTGGTAAGACAATGCTGAAAAGGCACAAGATGAAGCAGTGTGAAAACCCGACACTGAGACATGGAGACAACTACTTGCCCACCAGCCCTCTCCTTTCCTATAGTGTTGTACACAAGTATAAGTTTAGTAAATGCCACTTGATGATGATGGTGATGATAAAAATAGCAATGAGGGCAGTGATTTCTGAAGTCTCTCCATTCCATTTCACATATGCATTTTCCCTTGAGTTTAGTGACTGCTTGGGTTTACTCTCATTTGCTCCCGTACCCCCTAATCTAATGCAAAGTACAGATGAATGCTCCATGATAAATAACTTAAAAAACTTAGGAGCACTAAGCAACTTCTGTTTTCACCTGTGTGAAAGAGCTCATAAATGCCCCATTTCTGTGAAAATGCCAATTATTTGTGAATTATTAAACTGTTAATTCTTCGTCAGATTATGTGTTTCTATAAACTGCAAAATGGGAACAGGCACTATCTGCTTGGCAACCATGACTCATATTATTGGTGGCTCAGTTTCTAAATATCCCAAGGGTTTCTTTTAAACACCTAATCCTAGAGTAGCTACCAGCCCTGAACCTTCCTTCAGTCTCCTGAGCAAGCTATCAGGAAACGCTGTTGAAGGCATTTCCTGTTTTCTTTGCCCTTCTTTCAGATTTCTATGACATACTTAATCTGGGTTTTGTGCCCTGTCAACTTTTAATAGTTCTAATTGCCCAACTCTCTGCTCTCGTGTGACCATAAAATCCTTTTAACATTTCACTTTTCCCCTCAAGAAAATGTATCCCGGTTTCCGGGACGTGACCTTCAGCTTCTTTCCTAAATACGCCGGCAGAGAATTCATTCAGCCTCTCAGCAACCGCAGCCTCGCCTGTCACTGACTTCCCACGCATCCCCTTAATGGCCCTGTGGATGCCTGGCTGGGTTGTGTGCTTTTAATATCATAAAGGAAGTTCGTCCTCCGATTTGGTAATTTCTTTGCCTCTTTTCTCCGCTGGGTCCTTTTTAGAGTTTTCTTCCAAGTAGAGAGGATTTTATTTTCTATTTCTTTTAAAAATTTGGGTTCTGAAAAAGGGAGCGGGAGCCTTTTCTTTACGGCACCTTTCTATAAATGCTACATTTCCCCCTTCGTCTTTGTAAAATGCTTTTTATAAATGTAAAAATGTGTAAAACAAATTTACCGCTTATTAGCGGGGACTGGCATTCCTGGGTATGCTGTGTTTTTTTTAAAACCACTTCTCTGCTATTTACTCTGACCTTAATTCAATGGCTTGTTTCTTTCTGCATTAATGATTATATGCTATATTTTATTTTCTGTCTCCCTAAACTTCCAGGTTGTCTCTAAACACCTCTAGTTTCTATTTGGGTTTAAATCATAAACTTAATGAGATTTAATAACCCCTTCCCATATTCTTTGTTTCCTTTGCCTCCTAAATAATTCTCTCTGTGTTATTTAATCCTAAACCTAGCATTCTTTCCTTCCTTTTAGGTTGATGTGCACATTAAATTAGAAAGCAGCTTTGCACCAAATCCAGCCCTACTTCCGCCACTTGATGTAATCCTGTCCTATGCCTAGGTAATTAAAATCTTCCACTAGTACCATCCTGCCCTTTTCTTGCTCTCTCTCTCTGTATGTGTGTATGTGTGATATTTCATAGCTCCTTTCTGCCAAAACAGCCTATAACATGACTATTAACATATTCTCAACCAGTTTGTAGTATATAACGCCTGTCCTTGATCATAGCTTGTTCCAGAAGCTTTTCATTCAGGAATTATCGAATTTTTCCCCATAAACAAAACATCATATCTTGTTATTTCTGTTGATTCTTACAAATATAAGTGCAGAGAGTAGTCATTAAAAGGTTTATAAAAGACCCAGGATTAATGTACGAATGTTAACAGAATTTTGTTAAACAATAATTGACCACTTTATATAAGCAATTACACATGGTGGCTAGGAAATTATGATGATATACACAGACGTCTCATGTGTGCTGGTGACCTTATAAAATAGCTGCATATTTTAAGAAGAAACACAGCCCTGCATATAAAGGAAATTTTGAAAATCTAGGAGCAGTCTTTGGATTGTTTGCTGCCACTGCTTCTAGGCAACAGGCAAGAGATGTTTACAATCTGGGCTCTCCCCTGCCCCCACCTCTAGAAGCTTTTCATCTGCTGCTGCTGCTGCCGCTGTTGATAGAACTACAAGACCCAGAGCCTGAATGTGCCCCTCCTCCACCTCGCTTCAATCTCCTGGAGCCCAGCTGTTCAGGCCTATCTAGCTAATCACCCCCTTTACCACCAGGCTCATTTGTGGAAGTTAATGTCATGTTCAGAGAGGACAGAGCTGCAAGGAGAGGAGAGGATTTGATTTCGTATTTCACCTGTGAGAGAAACAGCATCAGGAATAAGGTGCCTTTCTTGTCCCTGATGCTTGACTTCATTGTGACTCACCTTCTGCTGTTTTGGGGTAGTCCCGGTAAAATGGGATCATGGTTCTCCAGTTGAGTAGAATTTAGAATAGAGACCCTTGACTCTAAAAACCAGCTTTTCTCAAAGGTATGCCTATGTCTTCCAATATGATAAAAAAGAAATGTGATTTTAATTGGCTTCGGAAAAGCCGGCAACCTACATCCCTTTTAAGAAATGGAGGGTTGGACATTAAAATAAAACAAACTGAAATAATAACAGAATATCTAATGCTAAAGGTAACATTTTCGGTCTTAAGTAATCATCACCAGTTCTTATTCTATCTTGTAGAAAGCAAGAGGAAGATACTTTTTAAAAAGGAAGGAAAGATATGTTTGAGGGAAGTGATGGACGGAAAAAAATGAGGACTGGGGCTGTTAGGCCAAGGTTACTGCTCTAGTTGCCAGGAGACCTCTTATACCCTGTTTTGACACCACCCAGAGCTGGCTCAGGCTGGCCAAGTAGAATAGCAGCTGTATTTCAAACATGTCAGCTCATCAGAGGCTGTGATAATCTTTCAGAGATGTTTTAGAGGGTCTCTCTCAATTTCCCCACTCGAGGGGAGATTAGAATATATCATCTATTAGTGTTCTTTTATTTTAAATTTCTCTGATCTTATAAATTGAGGAAGAAAGAATGTGCTCATTATTTAGCATACAGTCAAATGGAGAGGTCTTAATAGTCTAGTTGTTATGAGTCCAGACTCGGGTCTGAGTCCTGCGTTCTAACCCTGGCCCTGCTTTTCTGTTGCTTTTCAATGCTTTAGTTTCTTCATTGGTCAAGTAGAGATAATACCTCATATGGTATTATAACAATTTAATGGAGTCCTTGGGTAGCTCAATGGTTAAGTGCTTGACTGCTAGCTGAAAGGTTGGTGGTGCAAACCAACCCAGAGGCATCTCAGAAGAACAGACCTAGCAATCTGCTTCCAAAAGGTCATAGCCGTGAAAACCCTATAGAGCACAGTTCTACTCTGACACACATGGAGTTCTCCATGAGTGGGCATCAACTTGAGGACAACTAACAGCAACAATGAGAGAATACACACACATCACTTAGAACAGTGCCTGGAACATGGTAAGAACTTGAGATATATTAGCTATTATAATTAATATCCTTTTTGATGAATTAAAAGACAGAATAGGTAATTAAAATTTTATCTTCATGATATTTATTATCACGGTTACCATCACCACCAAAATTCAATTATATTTTATGTTATTGAACATTTTTTCAAATTCTACCAAAATTGGAATAAGAAAATCCAACCTAAAATTTATATCAAGAAATTGAGTTTAAATGTATATATTGATGCTCTCTAATGCGACCAGGTTGGCATCTTTGCCATTCACATGCCTTCAGATTTTTCATTTCCTTTAAACTTTTTAAAGGATATTAATAACCAGCATTTGTTTAGAGCCAGATGCTTTAGTGAGTATGATTATATTTGAGCCTCATACCAGCCCTTAAAATAGTGTGGCAATTATCCCCATTTTACAGAGTGGGAATTAGGTTCACAGGGGTTAAGTGATTTTTGAAATCTCACAGCTATTAAATGATGGAGCTGGGGACTTATCAGTCTTCTCATTTTAAATCCTGTGCTTTTCTCACAATGCACTTGTGTTTCCTCCACTATGGGAACTGTAGCATGGAGGTGGGTCAGGAGATTGAAAAGATGGAAAGAATGAAAAAGAAAGAGAGTGAAAGGAGAAAATGTATAGAATATTAAGTTATCTGTATCCAGCATAACAAGGAACATGCTGCTGAAAGGAAATCACCACGGACCTTGGAAGTTCCATTTACAGGCATATTACAAACAGGCAGCGTCCTGACTCCTTACTCTCACCCACCAGCCTAGGTATAAACAGAAGTCCCTTTCTCAAAGACTCCTTGCTTTTTTTTTCTATATGGATTCCTCGTGTATTTCAACCATTTACTTACACAATTGCAGACAAAAGCTTTATCAGGCAGAAAGAAACAAGTGAGACTTTTGCTGGAAGTTTGGAACTCTGATGTTCTCAACACAACCTCTTTAGTTAAAGCTTTTGGTGATGGAGAGTACTGAACACCTGTAGTTCAGAGCCAGTCCAGGATACCATTTCATTTGAATTTAAAAGTGTTGATTTTAATCTATACGATTTTATTTGCCTTGTACCCTTGCTACCTTAGAGATCAGCTGTCTTCCTTTATACCATCATAGCAACAGGGAGCCAATAAGGATTTGATCATATTTTTTAACTGCCAAAGGCAGGTGTGTGTGTGTGTGTGTGTGTGTGTGTGTGTGTGTTAGAAAGAGAGACCATCCATTTTCCATCTCATTCCCAATCAATCCTATTTAATATACTCATGAGTTGTTTATCCCTGTGAAGGATTTGATATGAACTCTGCCTTTCTAAAGAGGGCATTTCCAATGGCCTGAAAGAATACCAGAAACCATGGTGTATGGTAATTTGCCTCGTTTAGTCCGGACCTTTAACTGAATCTGGAGCCCAAACCTAGAGAGCGATTTCAGGAGGAGAGAAGGGTTAGGTTTGGCCCATCCCTTTGCTTGAAGACCTTCCAAGGAACTGGCATTTTAGATGATTTATAAATCATTCCTAACCTCACTAGAATGGAAGCTGAAGCAAATCTATGGAAAGTGTTGTCCTGTCTTGAAGCTGAGAGAGGATTTTTGTTCTCTGTTTCTAGGAGTCCTGGTGGAGTTTTCTTGTTTAAGCAGATTAGTAAATATGATACCAACAAAGAGCTAAGAACCGTTTCATGGTTAAGATACAAGTTAACAGACAGGATAATAAAAAAAAAAGGAGTTGATGTTGCCTGAGGAATAAAGAAAAAAAGCAATATTTAGGAGGGGAAATGAAAGGACTTAGCAGGAAGGAACAAAGTGAGACATTCAGTGGAGTTATGAGAACTAATTACACAGATGATGATAGGTCCACAGATATCATGGGAACATAGTTAGAAAAGATTATGAGAGGATTAAGATAATTTTTTTTTTTAAATCTGGCATTTTCATGACTTGCTCTCCATTGTAATCTGCAGTCCTACAATTTGTTGAAATTACCTTATAATGAAGCAACTTTTTAGCATGTTATGGCCTAAGAACTTCAAGTTGGGAATGCTGAACAGTTCAGACATTATTTCCACAGATGGTAGATTGAGGCAATTGTAATTCTTCTTGAAAATACCTTGCCCCTATTTGGACAAGGTGTTTCTGCTACAAGGTTTATAATACATTTTACCACTGTCATATAAATCAAAGGTTAAAATTTTATTCTTCAAGGCCCAGTTTATTCTCTTTGAGAAAATTCTTAGAAAAGTAACTCTCGTACCTCCCTATGCTTCATACACAAAGAGCCAAACATGCAGGATGACTTGTAATTCTTTGAACGCCACTAATTTCAATTCTGCAACTTTGCAACATCTTAGTCTACTTGAATGCCAAATCCCCCTTCCCCAGGCTAAATTCCACTCATTTTCAAAACTCACTAATATGTTCCCTTTCTTAGAAAGCCCTTTCTCCCACTCAGTAAGTACTTGGTACACATGCTATATACTAATTCCTATTAATGCAGTTCTCATGCAGGTAGGTTTGTCTCCTCACTAGACTATGCCTTCCTTGAGGGCCAAAATCAAAAACCAAAACCATTGTTGTTGAGTCGATCCTGACTCATGGCAACCCTATAAGACAGAGTAGAACTACCTCATACAGTTTCCAAGGCTGTAATCCTTATGGAAGCAGACTGCCACATCTTTCTTTCATGGAGTGGCTGGTGGGTTTGAACTGCCAACCTTTCAGTTAGCAGCTGAGTGCTTAACCACTCCTCCACCAGGGCTCCTTTCCTTGAAGGCAGAGATTACATATTTTCTCTTTATAGTCTTATGCCTATAATAATACCCGGGATAATTTAGATGCCTTTTGAATTATATGAACGAAGAAAAAATCAACAGAAAAAGAAGTAAATGTTTCAAAGGAATGGTAACCAGCCAAGCTGAAAGGGCATAAATTCACAAATGGGAGAGATCACAGTTATGTTTACGTTAGTAGACTATAGAAAGCCAAAATCTATGCCAAGAGTGGGAGAATCACAGAAGCAAGCAGCTTTACACCAAAGAACCTCAGAAAGACTCAAGGATTGAAAATATGTAGCTCCAAGCAAACTGTAGCACATTGGGCTAAACCAGAACTGTTTTAAAGTATATAAAAAAGCATTTGAACCTCAAGTTCCTAGAAGCCAGGCCACGCAACATCCCCCAGGCTGGCTAAAAACCAGAGGCTTGGCCTCTGATGAGGTTGTAACAAAGAAACACACAAAAGATGGTGGAGCCTGCCATGTTAAAAACAGTGAGATTAAGTGAAAATCTGCACTCTGAATGACAATTCCTCCCCTCCTCCCCCACTTGAATGGTGGCCAAAATCAAAACCAAACCCACTGCCATCAAGTGGATCCCAACTCAGAAAGACCCTATATCTCCCAGGCTTGAGAATACAGTACTTCTTTTTGTTAAAATATCCCAGAGGTATTTTTTTTTTTATTAAGTGTTGCAGGTGCTCTTGTAAAATGGTCCAACCTGATCACCTTACAGTGTAGAACACCAATAAACAAGCTCAACTCATGGACACAGACATCCAAGCAGCTTTTCAACACTCCAACATAAATATGAATAGTCAGCCAATGACACCAGAAATATGAGAGGAAAAAGTCCCATAACATGAAAGATAGAGCACCAGTGGTAGATTAACCAGTAAGCAAGGTATGGCTTACAGTAAACAGGTACGCGTGGGCTTACTTGTGCTTACTTACTAATCTGTAGTGCACAATTTCAACTGTTTTTCACCACATCCAAGATGTAGTGAAATCCATGTGAAATTGTGAACTATGGTTTAGTAAGTAAGCATAAGTAAGCCTATGTATACCTTACTTATGGGGTACCTGTCCCTATGGAGCACAAATAAACAAAAGATAACAGAACTTTAAAGAAACAAAAACATTCAGAGAGCAGAAGAAATTTTTTTTAAAAAATCAACTTTTATAATTAATGACTTCAGATAGATAGTGAACTTGCTGCATACTTGAAATAAGAAAGTTGTTGCTGTTAGCTGTGAATTGGGCCCTGACTCATGGTGGCCCCATGCACAATTGAATAAATCACTACCTGTTCCTGCGCCATCCCCATGATTGGTTGCAAATCTGACCACTGCGATCCATAGGGTTTTCATTGGCTGATTTTCAGAAATAGACTGCCAGGACTTTCTTCCTAACGTGTCTTAGTCTGGAAGCCTCACTGAAATGTGTTCAGTGTCATAGCAACACGCAAGCCTCCACTGATATATGGGTGGTGGCTGTGCTTGAGGTGCGTTGGCTGGGATTGAACCCAGGTCTCCCATGCGGAAGGCAAGAATTCTAACACTGAACCACCGATGCCTTGTGAAATAAGAATAAGAACCAAAAAAACCACTGCTTTCAAGTCAATTCCAACTCATAGCGACCCTACAGAACAGCGTAGAGCTGCTCCATAGGGTTTCCAAGGCTATATATTTTTATGGAAGCAGGCTGCCACATCTTTCTCCTGTAGACCTGCTGGTGGGTTCAAACTGCTGAACTTTTTTGGTTAGCAGCTGAGCACTTTAACCACCGTACCACCAGGGATCCTTGAAATACGAATAAGAAGCTGTTAAAAAGAGACCAGTTGCCATTGAGCTGATTCCAACTCATGGCAATCGTATGTGTTCCAGAGTTGAACTGGACTCCGTAAGGTTTTCGTGGCTGTGACCTTTTAGAAGTAGATTGTCAGACCTTTTCTCTAAGGTGCCTCTGGATAGGTTCAAACTGCCAACCTTTTGGTTAGTAACTGTGTGCTTAACCATTTGCACCACCCAGGAACACCTGTAAAAAGAGAAAATAAAACTTCCCCAAAAGTGGGGAAAGATATGGAAAACAGGGGAAAAAATAATAAAATGAGATCGCTGTAGGAGGTTAACGTTAAAAAAAGAAGATAGTTTTAGAGAGAACAGAAAGAAAGGGTGGATAGGAAAATATCAAATAAATAATTCAAAAACCTGTTCTATAACTTAAGGATATAGTTTTCATATTGAAAGGGACTATCAAGAGCCTGGCATATCGGTGCTCCCCTCACCCCGCCCTGCCAAAGAAAAAGATACTAAAACTTTATGAGGGAAAACAGTCCATATTAAAAGGACTGGAAATCAAAACAACATCAGATTTCTCAAAACCATGTCTGAAAATTATAAATATATGTATTTTTCCCAAAACTCTAAATTCTTATACCCTGCAAAAATTTCCATCAAATGCAAGTGTAATAAAGGCAAAATCAAATATGCGAGGTCTTAAGAAATGTACATCCCATTGACTGTCTCTCAGTCAGGTACTGGAATCTGTTGACCAAAAGAAGGGTGTAAATCAAGCAGGAGGCAAACCTGGGGTCCAGGAAACCGGGAATCTTTAACAGTCAAATGGTAAGTAGAGAAAGAAAAGTAAGTGAAAAAACAAGACAGGTGTCTTAGTTATCTAGAGCTGCTATAACAGAAATACCACAAGTGGATGGCTTTAACAAACAGAAGTTTATTCTCTCACAGTCTAGTAAGCTATAAATCCGAATTCAGGGTGCCAGCTCCAGGGGAAAGCTTTCTCTTTCTGCCGGCTCTGAAGGAAGATTCTCGTCATCAATTTTCCCCAATCTAGGTGCTTCTCAGTGTAGGGAAGCTGGATCCAAAGAACACGCTATTCTCCTGTCTCTTGTTTCTTGCATGAGGTCCCCATGTCTCTACTTGCTTCTCTCTTTTATATCTCAAAAGAGATTGACTTAAAATACAATCTAATCTTGTAGAGGTAGGATTTACAACACATAGGAAAAACACATCAGATGACAAAATGGTGGACAATCACATAATAATGGGAATCATGGCCTAGCCAAGTTTACAGATATTTTGGGGGCACACAATTAAATCCATGACAACAAGGAAAATTAAAAGATGTAAAAGAAGGTAAATACGATAATAGTATATTTTGCAGCTGAGCTATGAATACTATTTACATAGATTTAATAATGTAAACATTAAATATTAACCTAATGAATATTACTATGTAACTATTGGGAGGATGATGTGGGGGGAAATGTACGTATGTGTATATATGAGTGTGTGTGTGTATAAAGATGAGTTGGAGGCAATGTAAGAAAGATAAATTCTCATCTTACAAAGTAAGTAGTCAATTGATAATATCTAAAACTGAAAAATCAAAAAAAGTCTGAATCTTTATTATTTAGGCATATTGAACAAAATACCCAAAGTAATAGTAAAAATAATTGAAAGCAGTTGCCTTTAAGGAGTTGGCAGACTGCTTTTTTTTGTTTTGTTTTTGTTGTTGTTATAAGCCTTGTGCAACTATTGGCCTTTTTTTATTTATAAATTTAATGGGGAAAAATTCAAAGAAGGGCATTTCTGCACTGCTAAAATAAATAGTGAGAGAAGAAGTCACAGGAATGGAGGATACGTATAGATCTAATCAGTCCTTCATGTAGACTTCGGAAAGTTTCCAGAAAGCTATTCAAACAAAGAGGGCAATGTTAATCAGCATTGGGAAAGGATATGCAACATGACAGGCACTTGGCTTAATATTTATATATACCCTGAAAGGTGAAAAAGGATTAAGGGATTAAAAAATAATAATAATATAAAATGGTCACACATGCCTTTATAGGTACACAAACTTCATAATTGTTTCATAAAACCTGACTGCTATACTTTGACTGAATATAAAATAACAGAAATTTCAAAAATTATTGGTAGCTGGTTTCAAATCGAAGTGTTTAAGATATTATTGAGAAAAATAGGTCTTTGAATTGTCACCATAATTTTGAAAATGTTCTTTTTAAGATAATTTGTTAGTAAGTCAATATTGTGATGACCTAATCTTGATCCACAGGGAACCCACATTTGCAACCAACATAAGAAATAACCTTCACATCAGTTTATGAGAATTGCTTATAGAAACCAGATATGTCACCAAATTACTGATTGATTCTGATAGTGCAAACGGCAGCGTGTAGAAATATGCTAATCATTGAAAATTTATTTGGTGAAAATCAAGAAAGGATTTTATGTTCTCTTCCTGAAACCTAGGTGGTTAAATCTTCCATTTTCTGACATCTAACCTAGTTTTGGTTTTGGTTTTTTAACCTAGTACTTAGTATATAGTGGACACTCAATAATTATCTTCTAAATGAATGATTGCATAAATAAATGAATAAAATTTTGGAAGATATTTGGACAAGTCTAGAATCACAATTAAAGCAAACCAAAGGGAAAAAATACCTATCTGTTTAGAAAGACTTAATACATGGATAGTCTATAGTCCTCATTCCAGCCCCTTAAAAGTCACTGTCACAGAATGTCTTTTTGTGTCTAAATTAAACCTCTAGTTGAAGAGTTTAAGGTCATTTCCTCTTTCCACCCACTCATTTTTGAGTATGGAAACTCTCCTTGCAGAGTGGATTTCAGACAGGCCTGAAGCCCAGGTAAGCTCAGGGCACGCTGTGCCTGGAGAAAATTCAGCGCAATCATGTACTGAGGTTTTTATCAACTTCTTGAACTTGGTGAGGAGTTAAGAACACAGCCAGAGTTTTCAGAAGAGTCACAAATATACAGAGGATACAAAAACCTTCTCTTATGACAAACCGAGGCTCTTTAAAGAATGTGACAGAATCCTCACTCGGGCAGCATGGCTTCATGAAGACAAGCCCTCCTCAAGGGGTTTGGCTTGCGTCTTTGGCTGGCCATGCCCATGTGTTACCTGGCCTGTATAGTTGTCTGTGTGTAGTAAATTATATATATTTTCCTGCATTAAGGGAAATTATATTCTTTGCTTCCGTATGTTGGTGTCTGGTGTCTGTCAATCATGTAACCATCACCTTTTTGACAACCAGGCAATTATACAAGTAGAACTTTTCATATAGGTGAAGGCCATTCTACCTTTCAACCTTCTCTTCTCAGGATGGAATGACTTTTTATGAGCTATTTTCAAGTCATCTAATCATCGTTGCCTCCGCATGACTGCCACAAACATGTTCGAGCTTGTGGAAAATTCTTGGTATTTTTTCTAAGCATTTTAACAATGATATTCTCTTCTTTCTCACTGTAATGCAGTAGAAAATGCATGATCTTTAACAGCAGAAGGACCTCGGTTCAGATCCAAATTTTGGCATGTATACTGGGTTCCTTGGAAGTTATTTAACCTCTGAGCCTAATTATTTAAACAAAATTAATGATAAAATAGAGAACAGTCTACAATGCAGTTGTATTATGATATGTGAAACATAGAGAAATGTACCTAATACATAATAAGCATTCAATGAAGGTTAATTTCTCCTTTATGCATTTGTCAAAACATGATAGTCTTTAATAGCCTCAAACTCCCGTGAAGCCTTTTTTCTTATATATTTACCGCACGATAAAATGTTCAATGATAAAAAATAAGATATGATAATTTACCACAGGGTTGAGAAATGATCTTACTGAAAAAATATTGAAAAGAGCTCCATAACTCTCTTTTTATTTGTGATAATTTCGTATGTGGTTTTGTATGTGACAATATAAGCTGCAATACATTTCCCAGAATCCCCTTCCCCATATGGTTCCAAGTTAGGGTTGCTACACAAAAATTTATGCATGATTTGAAAGACAGAAGTGAAGCAGCAGTTCCTTTGCTTGGACGGTTAGTGCAAGACCCTAAACAGAGCTGCAGCTTGCGTAACATTCTTGTGGCTACAGACTCACCTTGTCGATGTTGGCCAGCAACTGGGTCTGCAACTTCTCTAGCCCTTACTGAATGTCCTCTTGCAGCCTCTCTAACTCCTGGGCCAAGTACATATGAAACTTTGCATTCAAATCTGCCAGCTTCATATGCAGTTCTTCCATGTTGTCAGGTTTAGAGGAAGTGAGAGATGGCTACCAGCGATTTCCAGTTTGTCTTATGAATTCCAGTTTATCCTTACAAATTACAGTTGGCTTTGCTTTTACCTATGTGATGCCTAGCTTTTTATCTTAAATGCATGCTCTAGTGAGATTCCATGACTTCAGACCCACCACCAGACACAGGGACAGCAGCCTTCCTTAGACATGTTAGCAGCTCCAACAATTTAGAAAGGTCTAATCGGAATCGACTCGATGGCAACAGGTAATCCCAATGATAAATCCCTTATTCCTTATTAGCCATAGTGTTTTCAGCTTGCCTGATTTAATCCTGAGGTAGGTAACTATTATAATACTTAGAAATGAGAAAAGAAAGATTCAGGGATGATTAAGTTTTGAATGGACACAGTGGCTGCAACAACAGCCTCAAACATAGCAACGATTGTGAGGATGGTGCAGGATCGGGCAGTGTTTTGTTCTGTTGTACATAGTCACTATGAGTCGGAACCAACTGAATGGCACCTAACAACAATAACAGCATGTTAAACTGGGTCCATATTTACTAGCCTATTTGAAAAACTTCCAATACATCAGTTTACAGAAAATCAGAAATATTGCTGATGAAGAGCAAAACAAAGTGCAGATTTATTCTTAAAAAACAAGTATCAGTTGCCATGATCAGTGAGTAATGGCGATTTATTGGGTCAAAGATTACACGTAGAGATAGAAAATGGTAGAGCCAAGAATATGATTCCAGAATCTGAGTGCTTAATCACTACTCTATACTACCTCACATTTCAGCATCAAACTATTTGATCAGCTTGCCATTTCCCACAAAAACCTGCTGGAATTTTTATTTGTTGCGATTACATTGAATATACGTATCAGTGTGGGAAGAACTGACATCTTAAAAATATTGAGTCTTCCAGTTTGTGTATATGGTATGTTCCTCCATTTGTATAATCTTCTTTACTTTCCATAAGCAAATTTTTGTAGTCTTCAATGTCGAGTTTTTGCTGAACTTTTATTAAATTTGGTAAGTATTTTATTCTCTTACCTTTTGTGGTGCAATTTTTATGTATGGCCTTTCTAGCCATGGTCTTGTAACTCCCACCCAGGTGATTGTGTAATAGGGTAATTGTGGCCTACCAAGGGGATTGGTCAGTTTTTCGTTAATGGAGAGCCAATTCCAGAGCAGAGAGGAGAAGTGTACCACCACCAAGGAAGGAGAGACCTGGCAGCAGAAACACGGTAGCAGGAGATGGCGTGGTGGGCTTTTGGCCCACGGAGAGAGAAAGCTTAGTGCCTTTGGGGAGAGGTATCCCTTTGAGTATGGTTGGGAAGATGCAGTCCTGATGGAAGAACTGTATTCTGAGTGTTCCTGAGCCTAAAATGTGTTAATTCCCTAATAAATCCCGTATTTGTGAGTACGATCTGTGAGTTCTGTGTGGCCACTGCAATGAATTATCAAACCCAGCAGAGAAGTAAAGAGTGCTGATGAGGGACAGTTGGTGTTATAATTGGTAAAGATGGTGGAGAGAGGAGGCTTGTCTGGCCTCCACCCCTGGGAGTCAGTCTTGCGCTATTGATCTTGGTTCTCCTTCCCCTTTGTGGGGTTGGAGGAGGTCAGCCACTGATCCCAAGCTATTTTTTAACACCATTTAAATTACTCTTCCCAAGTCCAAGAAGTTAGATAACGTAGATAAAAGTGACAAAATACATGGCGACACAGCTGAGCTTGAAAAGAGCTACTTACAGGTAAATGGTAAAATCTTCAAGTTGGGTAGCCCCTTTGCCCCTCCATACGGTAATATAAAGTATTACCAAAATATAGGTGATTGCAGATCGTTGTACCCTGAATTGGTGCAATAAAATATATCATTAGAAGGTCGTCCACATTTGGGATCCCTTTCGTTATTTTATAGGATGTTGTTGGGTTTTGTTCCTGCATATGAGGAGTGAATATTATCAAACACAGAGACAAAAAAAAACTGATTCATAATCATTCAACTAACTTATATTGAATTAAACAACTCCCAGTTGTTTCAATCTCCCCTGAAATAATAAGACAACAATAGTTTATAAAGATAACACATTTCTTAAAAATTTTGTGAGTTCAGCATTGACATCCTTGGTGTCATGACAGAGCTATTAATTAGATACACTTGTTTTCTCAACTTTTTATTTTTGATCAATGAAACTCTAATATGGATAGCAGTTTTATGGAAATCAGGTGCCTTTAATTTTTAACATGCATTTTTAAATATACAAAAGAAATCAAGTTTTATATTGTATAGAACTAATATTTTTATTGATGAGAGTATGTTTTGGTTTTTGTCCTTCAGGAGCAATTTGCCTTTTCATTATACAACTGAAGTATTTCTTATATGAAAAGTCAGCCATACTTTCTTGGAAATATGTGTGGGTTTAGAAAATATTGAATACATTAAAACATTAGTAGAATCCATCCATTTGTTTGGGGTCAGACATTTAAGTTATTCATTATTAATAATTCAAGTCAAATTCTTTAGAGAGTTTTACTCTTGGCCAATACTGGAAAAGTGTCAATGTACATTATTACCAGAAACCTGTGCCTTAAATTGAAGCTATGTCAATCTGGCCATGTTAGAGCATGAAGCCGGATGC
This sequence comes from Elephas maximus indicus, assembly GCF_024166365.1. Taxonomy (NCBI): domain Eukaryota; kingdom Metazoa; phylum Chordata; class Mammalia; order Proboscidea; family Elephantidae; genus Elephas; species Elephas maximus. Next base: position 47,313,164 of record NC_064823.1, read on the forward strand.
ACATGGCTGAAATGGATCCACCTAACTTTTTAAGGAAGGAAGCTTAAATCCCCCTAGGGTATTCTTACAAAATGTAAATTCACTGCCTTAGAGACCTCAGCATAAAATCACATATTTTACTTGACAGCACTTTAACACTATCCTTTCCTACAGAAAGGGATAAATCAGGATGAAACCGAATAGATAATTTTAGAAAAGAGAAAATGTTTATAGGGAATATAATGTTATTTTAAGATCAGCTCCTTCAGAAACAGAGAAATTCTTTATGGTTCCATTTGAGAAAAGAGAAGCTAAAATGTTTATGTTGAATAAACTATGGTGAAACACACACATGGCAGTTACATTTTTCCCAGAAATAAATCATCGTCTTCTTCTCGCTGAAATCTTAGGTTAAATTGATTTCAGAGGCTGGGATTATAGTTTGATCTCTGTAGCTGTCCATGATGTGTTTGGGGTCAAATGAAATACGAATTTCGGTAGGCTAAGATAGAAGGAAACGGTAGAAGTGGAAAGCTGTAAAAAGGGTACCATGGGAGGAGGTGAGATGAGCTAGTTTTACTGTCTTTCCCACAGTTCCTGTACTGAGAGCCTGACTTAGTTGGATCATTATTCTAACCAGACAATATGTAAAAATGAAATTCTAAAATCTCAGGACCCTATTAGGATCTTATCCTGGAAAAGTGGTTTGAATCTAGATTGTTGAAAGCAAGGCTCAGGCTACCGTGAAAGTATCCCCAAATCCGAAAGTATACATTATAAATGATAACAAATGTCTTAAAGATCATGTGGAAGTTAACTTTATTCACAAAGCAAACGTACCAACTTAGCTTAGACAAGACAGTAAAATTGACAGCAGTTCTATTTTCCTAGGGACACAGGCTCCAAACCACATAGTCATCTGTGATTGTTTTTCTTCATTGCCACTTACATTTATCAGTTGTCAAGAATTTTTATTTTTTGCATCCTAAATGACTCCCAACTGCCCCTTACTTTCTATTTCTATGCACTCTACTTGGCCTTTTGGCCAAGTACCTGTTACTGGGTAATAAGCTTCTAAATAAACCCCACAATCCTGATACTTTCCATTCCCTACATCATCACCAGATTAATTACTACTAAAACTCAACTTACAACCTGTTAGTCCCTTGTTCTAAATATTTAAAGGTAGATCAACAATTAATTCACAGCAAAGATGAGAAGATAAGGGGGCAGGGAAACTAGAGTACTGGAAATGGAACAACCAGAACACAATTAGTGAGAATGTTGACACAGTGTGAAAAATATAACTAATGTCATTGATCAACTTGTGTAGAAATTGTCAAGGGAAACTCAACTTGCTGTGTAAATTTTCACCAAAAACACAATAAAATGTTTCTTAAAAAATTATAATAATAATAAATAAATTTAAAGGTGCTAGAAAGTGAAGCCCACACTTTTACTAGGCGTTCAAATTCGGTCCAACTTAAAATTTTAAAACCTAATAGAGCCAGGAATAAAAATAATATTATTATAGTCATTAAATTTAGGCTTACTTAACAGTTTACACATTGTGTTTTTACACATAAGCTCATTAAATCCTCTAACAACCGTAAAGAAAGGTGATATTTACTATTAATGTGATTACTACCATGTTTAAGGACCTTTTTTAAGGACCTTAGCAGAAATAGTTTCTTTTTCTGAATTATGTTAAAGTGTGTGGGCAGGAGGGGGAACCAAAAACCTTACCAAACCCATTGCCAAGGAGTCGATTCTGACTCATAGCGACCCTATAGGACCGAGTAGAACTGCCTCACAGGGTTTTCCAGGAGCAGCCGGTGGATTAGAACTGCAGACCTTTTCGTTAGCGGCCAAGTTCTTAATCACTGCACCACCAGGGCTCCCAGTGTGGGGAGGGGGGGTGAGTGTAAAAGGAATGTGGCAAAGAAAGCCAGGGGATGAATGGAAAGCTGACTGCAGTGGCAGAGAGAAGGCTTTGCAAAGTAGCCTGAGACCTAAGGATAGGGCCGATCTGTAGGTAGGGCAAAGGAGGCACCTCCTCACCATCTTCTCAGGATAAGTAAGTCCCTGAGGAGGAAATGCCTTTGCTACTGAAGAATAAGCAATTTTCCAGAAATAAGTTGGTACCATGAGGTTTTAACATTCATGACTTAGTGCTGTTCGTGCCTGGCAGGAAATGACAATTATAACAAGAGAAGGAAAAGCTAGACGAGGAAGTACATAAGTAACTTATCAGACTAGAAACAAGGTCTAGTGAAAAGCTTGTTATATTTTTTTCCTTATGTTGTATTTGCCTCTCTAGTGTCACAATGGTGAAGCACTCAGCTCCTAATCAAAAGGTTGATGGTTCAAACCCACCCAGCAGCTCCTCAGGAGAAAGACCTGGCAATTTGCTCCCATAAAGATTAAAACCCAAAAAACCAAACACATTGCTGTCAAATCAATTCTGACTTAATTGTGTGGGGCAGATCTACTCTGTCACGTGGTGTTGCTATGAGTCAAAATTGATTTGATGGCACCCAACAACAATAATAACAACAGAGTCTGTGCCATTTTCCTCTTGCTACCCAGTGATGATTCACCTCCATATTCCATAGACCAAATCCAGAGAAAGCCATCTTATTGGCTTGGTTAATTACTACTGCTAATCATTGACAGAGCCCTTCCTGTAAAGTCTTTCCACAGGCTACCAGTGAGATTGCAGATGGCCCAGTGTTGTGGATTAAATTGTGCTCCCCCAAAATATGTGTTGCGAATCCTAATCCCTAAACCTGTGGATATAATCCCATCTGGGAATAGGGTCTTCTTTGACATGTTAATGGGCAATATCAGTGTGTTTTAAGCAAATCACTTTTGAGATATAAAAGGAGCAGCTTAGACACAGAAGCAAGCAAGCAGAGATGGGGGAAGATAGATGTCAAGCCACATGAAGATCATCAAAGAACTGAAGAACAGAAGCTGAAAAGAGATAAGGACCTCCCCCCAGAACCAACAGACAGAAAGAATTCCCCTAAAGCCAGTACCTTGGATTTGAACTGCTAGCCTCCTAAACTGTGAGAAAATAAATTTCTGTTTGTCAAAGCCACCCATTTGTGGTATTTTTGTTACAGCAGCACTGAGAACCTAAGACATCCACCTTTGTTTCAAGTGGCCACACTTAATCCAATAAGTGAGTCTAAGCAACAGTTTTGGGTGAAACAATTAAAGTTAGAAAGAGATAAAGATGGCAGGCATCATGAGTAACATGTTCAGTATATGGCCCCACCTATCATGCCTTCATTATCTTTTCCACTGACCCATATTTTACCGATCTTTCAAAGAACAGCTTTTATCTTGATTTCCTTCCTAAAACTTTCCCAACTACTGTAGTGCAAGTAATAGCATGGTGCAGTGACAAGAACATAAGATTCAATATCACACAGACCTAAAATCATCACAAAATTCATCCTTAGCTAGGTGCTTCTCAAACTTAAAAGCGAGCATTAGAATAATCTAGAAAGCTTGTTAAAAACCCAGATCTCTTCACCCCAGCCCCAGAGATTTTGTCTCATAGGTCTTGGATGGGACCTGCGAATTTGCATTTCTGACAAGTTTTCAGGCAATGCAGATGCTGCCAGTCCATGGAACACACTTTGAGTGTGACTGCCTTAGCTCACTCGCTTCCTAGCTACATGGGTTTACCCGTTACCTCGTTGCCATTGAGTCAAGTCCGAGTCACAGCGACCCTATAGGGCAGAGTAGAACTGTCCCATAGAGTTTCCAAGGAGTGACTGGTGGATTCAACTGCCGACATTTTAGTTAGCAGCCGAGCTCTTAGCCACTGTGCCACTAGGGCTCCACATGGGTTTAGGTAAATTATTTAGTGTCTATTTGTAAAATGGAATTGCTAACAAAATCTGCTTCACTGGATTGCTGTGTAATTTATTGGAATCAAAATATATTCTAGATTTGGTAGATAATAGCAATAAAAATTAATTGATTCACCTTCCCTTTCTCTGATCTTTCTTATTTTATCAACAGTAATAGCTTAATGTCTTTTATATGGCACTGCCTTATAATTAATTTATCATGGGAATCCCAGAACACTTAATTGTACTCATGAGGAACCTTTACATAGATCAAGAGGCAGTTGTTCGGACAGAACAAGGGGATACCGATTGGTTTAAAGTCAGGAAAAATGTGCGTCAGGGTTGTATTCTTTCACCATACCTATTCAATCTGTATGCTGAGCAAATAAGCAAATAATATGAGAAGCTGGGGTATATGAAGAAGAACGGGGCATCAGGATTGGAGGAAGACTCATTAACAACATGCATTATGCAGATGACACAACCTTGCTTGCTGAAAGTGAGAAGGACTTGAAGTACTTACTAATGAAGACCAAAGACCACAGCCTTCAGTATGGATTGCACCTCAACATAAAGAAAACAAAAATCCTCACAGCTGGACCAATGAGCAACATCATGATAAATGGAGAAAAGATTGAAGTTGTCAAGGATTTCATTTTACTTGGATCCACAATCAACAGCCATGGAAGCAGCAGTCAAGAAATCAAAGGACGCATTGCATTGGGTAAATCTGCTGCAAAGGACCTCTTCAAAGTGTTGAAGAGCAAAGATGTCACCCTGAAGACTAAGGTGCGCCTGACCCAAGCCATGGTATTTTCAATCGCATCATATGCATGTGAAAACTGGACAATGAATAAGGAAGACCGGAGAAGAATTGACACCTTTGAATTGTGGTGTTGGCGAAGAATATTGAATATACCATGGACTGCCAAAAGAACGAACAGGTCTGTCTTGGAAGAAGTACAACCAGAACGCTCCTTTTATAAAGCAAGGATGGTGAGACTGTGTCTTACATACTTTGGACTTGTTGTCAGGAGGGATCAGTCCCTGGACAAGGACATCATGCTTGGCAGAGTACAGGGTCAGCAGAAAAGAGGAAGACCCTCAACAAGGTGGATTGACACAGTGGCTACAACAGTGAACTCAAGCATAACAACGATTTTAAGGGTTGCGCAGGACTGGGCAGTGTTTTGTTCTGTTGTGCAGAGGGTTGCTGTGGGTTGGAACCGACTCTATGGCACCTAACAACAACAACATCAATTTACATGGTGGTATGTTGTGGCCCTCTAACTGGATCCCAAGCCACTCAGTGCTTTGTATACAGTAAGCATTTCTGGGCTGCTATGGAGAGGCCGTGGGATGCCATATTAACAGCAAAATGCCACGCTTTGAATCCCAGAGTGCCACGCTTTGGCACTTTGGATCCCAGCCCTGCAACTTACAATCTGTTTGACTTTCAGAAAGTTATTTAACATCTTTCTTCCTTAGTTTATTCCTCTGTAAACCAGGGATAATAATATTAACTTCCCCAGGCTATTGTTGGGAGTCTTAAATGAGGCAATATATGTAACCCACTTGGAAGGTTGTGTTACCCATAGTAAGAAAAAAAAAGAGAGGTATAATAAAATCAAAAAACAAAAAAAACTCATTGTCGTCAAGTCAATTTCGACTCATAGCCATGCTATAGGACAAAGTAGAACTGCCACAGGGTTTCCAAGGAGCAGCCGGAGGATTTGAACTGCCCACCTTTTTGTCAGCAGCCATAGGTCTTAACCACTGTACCACCAGGGCTCTAAGAGCTTTGATTCCTGTGTGTTCCATCTGGTGAGGACCACGTGTATAGTCACCGTTTTTGTTGGTGAAAAAAGGTATTTGCAATGAAGAAGTTTTTGGTCTTGTAAAATTCTATCATGCAATCTCCAGCATCGTTTCTATCACCAAAGGCATATTTTCCAACTACCAATCCTTCTTCTTTGTTTCCAACTTTCACATTCCAATCACCGGTAATTATCAATGCATCCTGATTGCATGTTCGATCAATTTCAGACAGCAGAAGCTGGTGTTTGTTATTATTACTATATAGCTTTATGCTAATAATCTATATAGCTATAGTTAGTTATATAGACGGTGTTGGTGAAGAATACTGAATATACTATGGACTACCAGAATGAACAAATCCATCTTAGAAGAAACACAACCAGAATGTTCCTTAAAAGCAAGAATGGCAAGACTTTGGCTTGCTTACTTTGGAAAGATCAATCACTAGGAAAGGACATCATGGTAGGTAAAGTCATATGAGGGAAACCCTCAGTGTGATAGACTGACAGGATAGCCACCACAGTGAAGTCAAACATAGGGATGATCGTGAAGATGGCACAGGACTAAACAACATTTTGTTCTGTTATATGTAAGGTTATCATGAGTCAGAACTGACTTGATGGCCACTAGCAACATTATTAACAAATCAATTTTTTAATTCCTCCCGATAGAAAGACCAAACATTCCAGAAAGAGAATAAAACCTGAATGTCAAGGTATTATAAAATGCATTATTAAAGTATGGTTATTTTCATTTTCAAGTAATACAAAGTTTAGTGATTCAGTTTGTTCTGTTGTATTTGTTCACAGATAACAACTTATAGCTAGCTATTGTTGCACATTTAAAGACATTTATAAGTGTTTAGGAGTCCTTGGATAGTGCAGACAATTAATGTGTTAGGCTGCTAACGGAAAGCCCACCTAGAGGTGCCTTGGAAGAAAGGCCTGGCGGTCTACTTCTGAAAAGTCAGCTATTGAAAATCCCGTGCAGCACAGTTGTACTCTGAGATACATGGGGTCACCATGAGCTGGAATCAGCTCAATGGCAACTGGTTGGTGGTTATTAAGGTTAATCAATATCTTTACTTTTTCTGCAGTAATACAATGTTTAAGTTTCCTTCAACTTTATATTAACTGGGAATATCAAAGATGATCTCATTACCCTTCCTTCACTAATGGTACACAGCTACTTTGTTAGAGACCTTTGCTGAACACATATTTTCTACAAATTATAAAAAAGATCATACCCTGGAGTACGACCAAGAAAGAAAGCTGTGTAAAAAATTGTGAACTATTGAATTAACTATTGTATAAATATAACAAATGGAACATTAAAATATAATATTTCTTTCATTGCTTTATAACTGTTTACTCTTCCCTCTCCTTGCTAAAATGTTATCTGACTTAAGCATATTGTTTTACCTTTTGGGTAAACCAGGAAAAATGTGGGTCATAATAGAAAGAGTAGTTTTTAGTCAGACCTTCAAACCACCTTTTTGAGCTTGAGAAAGTCCATCAAAATCTATGAGTCTCAGTTTTCAAAGAACGGCAACAAAATAGAATTTGGGGACAGTATCAATTACCAAGAATCTGTAGTAAAGATGATGTTTTGGACTAAATTGTGTCCCCCCAAAATGTGTGTCAGCTTGGCTAGGCCACGATTTCCGTTGTATGGTTGTCCTCTATTTTGTGATCTGATGTGATTACTCTAGGTGCTGTAAATCCTAACCTCTATGGTGTTATTTTTTTATGATGTTAATGAGGCAGGATTAGAGGAAGTGATGTTAATGAGGCAGAACACAAAGTACAGGATTAGGTTGTATATTGAGTGAATTTCTTTTGAGATATAAAAGAGAGAAGGGAGGAGAGAGGAGAGGGACCTCCTACCACCGAGAAAGAAGAACCAGAAGCAGACCACTTCCTTTGGACCCAGGGTCCCTGCACTGAGAAATTCTTAGACCCAGGGGAAGATTGATGACAAGAACCTTTCACCAGAGCTGACAGAGAGAGAAATATTTCCCCTGGAACTGATGCCCTCCTTGAATTCAGACTTCTAGCTTCCTAGTCTGTGAGAGAGTAAGTTTCTCTTTGTTAAAGCCATCACTTGTTATTTCTATTATAGCAGCACTAGATGACTAAGACAGATGACATTTGAAAGTGGATGCAAAAGAACCTGGCTCTAAGTAGGTATTCACTTAATAGCAGTTACACTGCAATTCACAAACTCGTTCTATAGTATAATGTGACTGGAAAACCACTTCCCTAAAAAAAAAAAAGGTGAATTTTATCATTTACCATGTGTCAAGTATGAGGAGCAAGTCCTTCAGATAAGCCAGGCAGCCATAGTTTTCTCAGTTCCTCTCCCTGCTGACATCCTTAGGCCTCAGAACAAACCACCAACCCCCTGGGGCCTGATGTTTCTTAGCAAGGTTAAGAAGATACAACTCTGGGCTAACCACCGCCTCCCTCCTCAAGTCAGGGTAACATGATACAGTGAAATGTTTGTTAGCAGGGTTAAAAAGATTCAGTTAGTCACTTAGGCTGAGGGTGTGAAATAGCTGGGAGAAGGTTTTTTTGTTTGTTTCCTCAGCCATAGTGCAGGTGGGGCGCACACAGCATAAACTTAGAGTCTACCTAAATGCACTGACCTGGCCAGGTGGATACTGGCAGTAGGTAGGATTCCACTTAAACCACTCACGCATGGCACAAAGTGGGGTGTACATGGAAGAGCCATCATCTCTGCCTAGACAGCTCCTGAGCTAGGGGGACTGATAATTATGGAACTTTTCCAGTTGTACACTATCTGAGTCTCGTAAGCAATAAAAGCTACTTTCCTTGTGCTAACGTGTGTTCAGGCTCTGATCAGAGGGACATGATGTTTATGGAGCAATCCATATTAGTTATTTGTGCCCTTTTTCTAATGACCTCCTGGCTATCTAGAAATCAGATACAACCTGTAAGCACCACGTTGAGATATATATATATATATATACTTTAATTGTGATTTAGGTGAAAGTTTACAGAGCAAATTAGTTTCTCATTAAACAGCTTATACACAAATTGTTTTGTGACATTGGTTGCGAACCTGTAATGTGTCAGCACTCTCCCCTTCTCCACCCCAGTTTCCCTCTTTCCGTTCGTTCAGTTTTCCTGTCTCTTCCTTCCTTCTTGTCTTTGCTTTTGGACTGGTGTGCCCATTAGACTCGTATACAAGATTGAACTATGAAGCATGGCCCTCATATGTGTTATTGTTGGCCTTATAGACCTGTCTAATCTTTGGCTGAAGGGTGAACCTCAGGAGTGACTTCAGTACTGAGTTAAAAGGGTGTGCAAGGGCCATACTCTAGGGGTTTCTCCAGTCTCTGACAGACCAGCTAGCCTGGTCTTTGTGTGTGTGTGTGTGTCAATTTGAATTTTGTTCTACATTTTTCTCCTGCTCTGTCCAGAACCCTCTATCGTGATCCCTGCCAGAGCAGTCGGTGGTAGTAACCAGGCAGTATTTGGTTGTTCTGGACTCAGTCAGGTGGAGGCTGTGGTAGCTGTGGCCCATTAGTCCTTGGATTAATCTTTCCCTTGTGTCTTTGGTTTTCTTCATTTTCCTTTGTTCCAGCAGGCATGAGCCAGTAGATGTATCTTAGATGGTCGCTCGCAGGCCTTTAAAACCTCAGTCTCTACTACCACAGTCAGAGGTAGCACATTTTCTTTACAGACTATACTAGCTGAGCTAGATATCCCCCAAGACCATAGTCCCCAGTCCTCAGCCCAGTAGCTTGGTCCCTCAGGGGATTTAGCTGTGTCTGTGAGGCTTCGATGACTTTGCCTTGGTCAAACTGTGCTGTCTTCCCCAGTATTGTGTACTGTCTTTCCCTTCACCAATGTTACCACTTACCAATTATCTTGATACTGTTTTTCCCTGGCCACCTCTCCCCTCCCTTTTAACTATCAAAGATTGTTTCTTTCTGTGTGGAAACACTTTCATATGTTTTTATAATAGTGGTCTCATACACTATGTGTCCTTTCGTGATTGACTTATTTCACTCAATATAAGGCTCCCCAGATTCATCCATGCTGTGAGATATTTCATAGATTCATCATTGTACTTTATCATTGGGTAGTATTCCATTGTGTGTATATACCATAGTTTGTTTATCCATTCATCTATTGATGGGCACTTAGGTTGTTTCCATCTTTTTGCTGTTGTGAATAATGCTGCAATGAACATGGGTGTGCATATGTCTATTCGTGTGACAGCTGTTATTTCCCTAGGGTATAGTTCCAGGATTGGAATTGCTAGATCATATGGTATTTCTATTTCTAGATTTTAAGGAAGTACCATATCATTTTCCAAAATGGTTGTACCATTTTGCTTTCCGACCAGCAGAGCATAAGAGTTCCAATCACCCTGCAACCTCTCCGACATTTGTTATTTTCTAATTTTTTGATTTGTGCCAGTAATGTTGGGGTGACATGGTATCTCTTTGTAATTTTGATTTGCATTTCTCTAAGGGCTAGTGATTGTGAGCATTTTTTCATGTGTCCGTTAGCCTCCTGAGTATCTTCTGTGGTGAAGTGTCTGTTCATATCCTTTGGCCATTTTTAAATTAGATTATTTGTCTTTTTATTTCAGAAGTGTTGGGTTTTCCTATAGATTTTAGAGATTAGAACTTTGTCGGATATGTCATAGCAAATTTTTTTTTCCCAGTCTGTAGGTTCTCTTTTTACTCTTTTGGTGAAGTCTTTTGATGAGCATGTGTTTAATTTTTAGAAGATCCCATTAATCTAGCTTATCTTTTGGTATAATTTTTTTTTATCTTTTGGTGTTTGTGTATTGTTAATTACGGTTTGTGTTCTGTTTATGCCGTGTATTAGGGCCTCTAACATTGGTCCTATTTTCTCTTCTATGATATTTATAGTTTTTGGTTTTATATTTAAATATTTGATCCATTTTGCATTAGTTTTTTTGTATGGTGTGAGGCATGGATCCTGTTTCATTTTTTTGCAGATGGACATTCAGTTTTGCCAGCACCATTTGTTAAAAGATTGTCTTTTCCCCCCTTGATGAACTTTGGGCCCCTGTCAAAGATCAGATGACCATAGATGGAAGGATTTACATCTAGGTTCTCAGTTCTGTTCCATTGGTCAATGTATCTGTCATTGTATCAGTATCAGGTTGTTTTGACTACCGTAGCCATGTAGTAGGTTCCTAGGTCAGGTAGTGAGAGTCCTCCTGCTTTATTCTTCTTCTTCAATAGTGCTTTACTTGTCTGGGGCCTCTTCCCTTTTCATATAAAGTTGATTAGTTTTTCTATCTCTTTAAAGAATGCTGTTGGCATTTGGATTGGGATTGCATTATATTTCCTTACTTTGGGTAGAATTGACGTTTTCACAATGTTGAGTCTACCTATCCATGAGCAAGGTATGTTTTTCCATTTATGTAAATCTCTTTTGTTTTTTTATTGCAGGAGTGTTTTGTAGTTTTCTTTGTACAGGTCTTTTACATTCCTGGTTAGATTTATTACTCAGTATTTAATTTTTTTAGGTGCTACTCTAAATGGTATTGTTTTGCTAATTTCCTCTTCAAATTTCTCTTTATTGGTGTATAGGAATCCAACTGATTTTTGCATGTTTATCTTGTATCCTCCTACCCTGCTGAATCTTTCTGTTAGTTCTAGTAGTTTTCTCATGGAGTCTTTTGGGTTTTCTGTGTGGAGTATTGTCTTGGGCTGGGTTCTCTAGAGAAACAAAACCAGTAAAGCATATAAATATACAGAGAGATTTATATCAAGGAAACAGCTCACACGATTGTAGGGGTTGGAACGTCCCAAGTCCTTGGATCAGGATATAGGCCTTTCCCAATTCATGGAGCATGCAGAATCTGGTGAGTCCAAGGTGAGCAGGTCAGAGAGCAGGGCTCCCACTCACAGGCTGTGAAAGTCAAGGAATCCCCAAAGTCAGCAGGCAAGACTGCAAGGTTTCTCCTGATTCACGTAGTTGCAGGGGCTGGTGAACCCAAGATAGGCAGGTTGGGGAGCAGGACTCTTGCTCACAGGCTGTGAAGATTGACAAATCCCAAGATGGACAGGTAAGCTGCTAGCTCAAGTCTCAAGAACCAGAGGTCAGACGAGAGATAGCTGCCAGAACAAGCCAACAACCTTTGCAAGGCAAGCAGAAAGGAAGTAGGTGGTGGAAGGTGGAGAGATGAAGGCTGAGCAGGCAGTGAGCTGCCATAGGCCCGACACTTGCCAATACCACACAGCAGATTCCATCGTGGTGGTGATCACATATCAAATTTCAACAGGGAAATGATCACAACTTTATACAACTGCCAAAACACTGAGAATCATGGCCCAGCCAAGTTGACACACAATCTTAACCATTGCAGTCCACCACTTGCCAACTTGGCATCTGTACATATCACCCCAAACCATACATAATCTCTGAATAAACACAATTACAAAGTTATACTTGCTCCTAACATGATACAACTAACACACGTAAACCAAAAATGCTCTAGCTCCACTTACATCTTATATTTTATAAGGGAGGAAAGCAAAAATATCTGATGCACACATACAAAGCAAAAATACTTATAACAATTATAGTTCCCCTTTCTGCAACTGGTCACGTGGCCGTAAGTGGTATTTAGAACTACTTTCTTCCACCACCCATTCTGTATTCCCTTGCCCTCAGCAAGCACCTCAGCTGGTTGTTGTTCTTTGCCTGGTGGGGTGACCCAAACCTTCAATCCTAAAGGGTCTGGGCCATTAGTAGTCATGTTGGAATTGGGTTGGTATAGTTTTCCATTGACTTTAACCACAGGACATGGTAGTACTAAGAGACGCCTTAAAGGATCTACTGCATTCCAGATATAATCTTCTTTACTTCCATTATGTAATCTTAATCTGATTTCCTCTTGGTAGTCTGGATCAATCATACCAGACAATATGGTAACTCCCTCCAGCATCCCTGAAGACTACTGTAATTGCTATTTAATGTAAATCAGATTTGACAGAGGGAACAGCCCTAACTGAATTAAGACACCTAGCTACAATGGGGACATGTGGGAAAATAATCAGGACGCAGAAGTTGAAGAGACAAGGAACACAAGAAGCCAAGCTGCCTCACTCTCCAAAGGTATGGCCATGACCTCAGAGGTTTCAAAGGGTGGAGCCATGGCCTCTGCTGTTTCTAAGGGTGGAGTCGCCACACTGATGGAGGAAGAAAGTGGTGCCCCTAAAGCTAAGGGAGTACAGTTGCCATCCCAGTGGGCCTGGAGGGCAGAGTTGAAGCCCAGGGCTGAGGGGCCCCAGTGTTGACCCTATTTTTTCTTCCATGATCTTTGTAGCTTTTTGGTTTCATATTTAGGTCTTTGATCCATATGGAATTAGTTTTTTTGTATGGTGTGAGGTATGGGTCCTGTTTCATTTTTTTTCAGATGGACATCCAGTTTTGGCAGTCCTATTTGTTAAAAAAGACTATCTTTTCCCCATTTAATGGACTTTGGGCCTTTGTCAAAGATCAGGTAGCACCAGGTTTTGAGTCTTGTCTTAAAGTTACAGCCTAGATGAGCAGGACTTGTTGTTCTACGAGTTCTTACCAAAGGAGTGTTTGCCAAGATGATTAAACAGAGCAGGCCTTCTCCATTCTCTCTTCCCATCTGTCCATCCTTGCAGAGGACTCCGATGCCCTAGGACATGGCAAAGTCATAATCCTGGGTCACTGTGTACAGAAAAGTCTCTGGCCAGAAAGGAACACCTACAAAAAACTATTGGTTTCACCTTTCTACAAGTCAGCTGACTCAGGAGCCAGGGAAATGCATCCTGCAGGGGTAAACCCTCTATGATACAGAGCAGGGCAAGGAAGGAAGAGAAATATATTTGAAGGCAATCAAGCCTAGAACCTGGATACTCACCCACTATAATCATTTGTATTATCTGTCTGATCCCTGTCAGTATTTTAGTTTGTCATGTATGTTCTAGGGTGAGATGGTACACATTTTTTCAGACAAGTATCAACAATTCCACTTCTTTTTCTCTCTTGATGACTGGGTTTGTGAGCCCACTCTATTTGGTTTCTCACTTTAAGTTGTGTTTTTATATGACATGGGAACACTTTCCTTAAACTTAGGGCTACGTCACGATAAGATTAATAATACCTACAATAATAATAGCTACCATTCACTGAACCCTCACTATGTGATAGGCACTGTATTGCATTGCTAAGTATAACAACTGTATTGCAAAGTCAGTATTATCCCACTCATTTTATTGCAGAGAAAGCTGAATTCCAGACAGGTTAAGGAAATTTCCATGATCACACAGCTGATAAGTAAAAGAACAGAATACCAACCCAGGCCAGCTAGACTGCTTTAGACACTGTTTGATTATTTCCTTTATTTATTCTGACTCTCAGAGTAATCTTATTATTTCTTCCTGTGGAATTCTGGGTGTCGTGAATGCTCAGTGACCACCTGTTGCATTATTTAGATGTCAGAGTGATGTGATTGTGTAACACAGCTCTTTGACTGTATGTATAACAGCAAATAAATGGTTTGGCTAAGAACCTTCCCTAAGAAGACCAAACACACTTGTATGATTGGAAAGTTCAGTTGAACATTTTGTTAAGGGAGATGTGGATTCCAGGCAAGGATATACTGATAGATTTCTTTCAGCATGTATATTGTTACCACATAGAGATAGGTAGATAGTGTCTTAGGCTGGGCTCTCTAGAGAAGCAAAGCCAGTAAAACATATAAACATATAGAGAGATTTTTATCAAGGAAACGGCTCCCGCGATTGTAGAGGCTAGAACATCCTAAGTCCATGGATCAGGATAGAGGCTTCTCTTGATTCCTGTAGCCACAGGGGCTGGTGAACCCAAGATTGGCAGGTCAAAGGGCAGGGCTTCCACTCACTGGCTGTGAAGATCAATGAATCCCAATATCAGCAGATAAGATGACAGCTCAAGTCCCAAGAATCAGAGGTCAGATGAACACAAGGCAGCTGCAGAATCCAGAGTGGGCAAAAAGCCAGAATATCTGCTTATATTTGGATCCAGGCCACACACAAAAAGGAAACTCCCCTTCAACTGACTGGCTACTCACAGTAGAGTCCATCATGAGAGTGCTCACATATAAACACTGAGAATCATGGCCCATCCAAGTTGACACACAATTTTAGCCATCACAGATAGATAGATAGACAGACAGACAGATAGATAGATCCAAAAAGGAAAGAAAACAAATCTATTGCTGTCAAGTCGATTCCCACTCATAGTGACCCAATAAAAAACCGAAAACCAAACCTGTTGCCATCAAGTCAATTCTGGCAGAGTAAAGCTGCCCTTTGGGTTTCCAAAGAGCGGCTGGTAGATTTGAACTGCACACCTTTTGTTTAGCAGCCGTAGCTCTTAACCACTGCACCACCAGGGCTCAGGTAGATAGCCATGAAAAGTTTCAGAGAGAAAGCATATTTTCGAAGAATATAGAAAAGATTTAAGGATGAAAAATATTCTATATTTCTGTTGTGAGGTAGGTAAAATGAAATAGTATTTACAGTTTTAGTTACCTCAGGAATTAAATGTGATGCTTTTACATTTCACTTCTACCCATTTATTATTTAAATCACTGCCACAGATTGATGTCCCAGAGAATACTAGAGTACCTGGCTTTTCGAATTTCATCAACAAAATTCAGTTTATAAAAAAAGCTTAATTTTGGTCCTTCTTTTATTTCTCTCTTGTGTTTCACACTGAAGACCACTGCATTCTTTGTGAAATCTTTCATTTTTTTTTTTCAGACACAACCCACTTTTTGTTCTCCTCTGTTTTGGAAACATTTGTCAAAATATCAGTTCTGTTAGGAAAAAAAAAAAAAGTACTTTAAGTAACTAGTACACATTTTCCTCTTTCTATCTATTTCAACTATAAAAATACTTCCAAACCATGCACATTAGAAGGCAAGTAAAATTAGGATTGAGCGAAAAGTCAATTAAAAATTAGGATGAGGTGAAAAGCCAACTGAGTTCTATTGAGACGTGTTCATATTGATATTAAGAAAAATAGAAGTATACTTTAGCCGCCTAGGAATTAGCATTTGCAAGTGAAACATAAGTGGTGTTTGTCACACTAACTTTAAGAAGAACTATTTTATAAAGTCCTAGAAAAACTTGGCAGACCTTTAATCCTGCCAAGAAGACACCATCATGTTATAAAGATAACTTGGATCTATAAATTAACTTTATAGGTCAATAAGGTTGTCCACAATTTTTACGGAATTATCACTAATGAATGTGAGAAATGCGGCAGGCAAAATATATTTGATTTTAGTAATCTGAGATAAGCTCTTAAAAGTTAAATTTAAGTTGCATTCAACATTCTTGTGCTACCAGAAAAGAAAATTGATAGGAGAACCACAAACTGGGGGTAATGATGAATAATGCTATTTTATTTTGAAGAAATATCCAGTGAAGTCCTGAAGGGATTGATGTTAGGCATAGTCATGTTTAATATCTACATTAATCACCCGGAAATGGGAGTAAACAATATGTTAATGAAATTTGCAGACGATACTAAATTGAAGGTGCTGCTAGCATGCATAATGACAAGACAGATAAAAGATTTTGAAAGGTTATGTATAAGCACAAATGGGCTTTTACTCAAAAAAAATCAGACAAATGCAATTGGTACAAATAAAAAAAAGTCATTCAATGGAAGAAAAATGAAAGCATAGATAATGAACAGAAAGAATTTAACATCCATTTACAGTACATACGGCTTTAGTAATAATGCAATGGAGTCAAAACCAATACAGTATTTGAGGACTAGATATGATACATTTTTGCTTTACATTGAGAGGAAAACACTGCTTTCTATATAATTCTGATAAGACAAATGTTTGAATATTGAAAACAATTTGGTGTGTATCAATGCACTCAGCTGTAGAAAAACAGGATTAAATATATCTGAGATGAGATGGGCAATAAAAATGATGAAGGAGTTAGCCTGATGAACTTCTAAGAAAAGATTAAAATAATTAATCTTGTGGTCTGTAAACCCAAGCAAAGGAAGCACAAGAGACAGCACAGAGTAACTTTCTTCATTGAGAAGTAATACAGTTAAGCTCCATTCAGACGAAGTGCAGGCATTTCTTTGAATAATCCAGATTGAGATTATCTGGTAAATTTTATTAAAGCCACAAAAATAATATCTCTGATGGAATGGGAAATTAGCAATTGTATCAAGTTACAAAATTATTTACTATGTAATAATTTAGTATATTCCAGGAGCCATGTGAGAAAAGGAAGAGGAAGAAATAAACATCTAAAATAGCAGTAACTGCTGAATAGTCAAGTAGTTGTTCACAAGCAGCCTTGGCTGCTAACTGAAAGGGTGGAGGTTTGAATCCACCCAGAGGCACTTCAGAAGAAAGATCTGGCGACCCACTTCTGCAAAACCACCCCCTGAAAACCCTGTGGAGCATAGTTCACTCTGACACACATGGGGTCGCCGTGAGTCAGGATCAATTCGACAATAACTGGTTGGTAGCCTTGACTGTACAACCTTGGCATTGATAGTGGATGGAAGTTTCCTCATAGGTTTTTAGGCATGGCTGCAAAAACCATTGTAGTTGGAGGTTGTTCCTCCAACTAAAGCCCAATGGAAGCTGTAGGGTTTTTTTTTGTTTTTGTTTTTGTTTTTGCCACTACCTTCATTATTCCCAAAGCTCTCATGCTTATTTACTCAGTAATTGTTACAAGAAGTTGTATATTATTGAAGTATTTATTTACTTTTTGTTGTGCTTTTGTTTTGTTGTTTTAAACCTTGTAAACACAGACATCAAACAAACTAAAGCTAGTCTGTATAATAGTTATAAAAACAAGAATCTCATCCTATGTAGAGGCTACTTATGACCTCTCACGGGAAGAATTAATTTCAACCACATCAAAAAATAGATTCTACTCCAGGTTTTAGGCAATGATGTTTTACATTTTATGTCTGGGTCAAAAGTAGAGTGTTTGGTAAAAGCAATAGTCACACGTCACTGAAGAGGACATTTCTGCAAAATTTATTCTTCCTTCTCCACCTCTACACCTTAGTTAGTTTCCCCATGAACCTTAGATAGAGGGTTACGCATGTCACCTCTAGGGTAAACTGGAACTAATTTTATCAGCTCGAAAAGAGGGCCATTTTAAGAAAAAAGGAAATCACTGTATACTTGTGTTATGAAGCAGTCCTAACGTGTTTTTAAATATTTAGAAGGGAGAAAAGACAAGACTATATTAAAAAGCTAGGTTAGAAGGCTCCAGGAAACTGTTGGGTTAGTTACCATATAACCTTTAGTGTTTCATACCATCAAGGCAAAACTCAATGACTTACAAGGCCCCTCACGATTTGTCTCCTACAAATCTTTACGGTGTCATCTCCTGCCTCTCTCCCCCAACACATGCGCGCGCGCACACACACACACACCCCCCATAAATAGTCCACACCAAAGAACTTGATGCTTTCCAAATGTGTTATGCACATGCTGTTCTTCCCTCTTTCTGCCTAGAAAATTTCTACCAGTCCTTCAAGATGCAGTGCAAATGCCAACTCCTTTGCCAAGCCTCACAGCACCACCACCTTAACCACCTTTCCTGCTTACTTATTTGAATAGAATAAGTTATTATTTCTGTGTTTCTGTACACCACTTAGTACATTATCATATTGATAACAGGAACAGCAACAATGACCCCAACAATTGCAGCCATTATTTATTAGGTACATAAAATGTGCCAGACACTATGCTTGGGATTTTCCATCCATTCTCTATAATCTTTACAATAATACTTGAAAATAAGTATTGTTCTCCCCATGAATAACTTGAGATCCAGAGAAACCAAGGAGTGTGCTCAAAGTCCAGCAACTGTTGGCAGAACCCCACTTACTTCACTTTTTTCTCTTGATCATCTTGCCTCTTCTACATGTCTCAGTTCTTGCATTTATAATTATATTCGGTGTGTTTTTGTTGTTGTTGTTGCTATGAGAAGGCTGTATGCCATTATCTTTGAGTCAGGCTGTAGAGCCAGATCATTTAGTTTTGATTCCTGGTTCTGAGTATTACTAGTTTATTAATCTAGAGTGCTTTGTTTAGCTCTCTATGGCTCAGTTTCCTCATCTGCAAAATGAGGATAAGAGAGCTCCTACCTCACAGAGTGGTTCTGAGGATTAAATGAGTTTATAGGTATGATCCATACAACATGTACAATCACACCTGTCCAGTTATAAAAACTCCTTACCAGTTAGCTATGATTATTGGTTTACGTACCTGTCTCTCATCTAGACTGTGAAATCCTCAAAGGTGAAAACCGTATCTCATTCATCTTTTCATCTTCTCCACATAGCACTGTGTCTTGCAAATACTGGCAAATTGCATTATAGAATTACAAAAATAGACTTACACCAATGGTGGTGAGTAAGTGTGTGTGTGGAGAGGTGGGTGGAGAGGCAGAGTGGAGAGAGGTACATATATGATACCAATATATGTTGGTATGAGTCATTTTTCCTGATGGGGAAAAAAAGAATGAGCCTATCAGCTGTGGTGGACTCCAGCAAACCATAATTGCACTCTTCCAGCTGGGAAATGACGATATGTGCTGCTGAACCAATTTCCCCTTGCAAAAGGGACTGAACAGATAATGAAAACTCTCAAGAACCAAGAAGGCATGCTAAGGCTTCAGGAGCTGCTCACAAGCAGCTGCTACTGATTCCCTGTTGCCTTAGTATGGAACTGCCAATTCTGATTCTTCATGCTGTGCATAGACCTGAAACCATGAATTGGCTCTTACTTTACACAATGGTAGAAAATCCTACAAGGAGGGATCTGTTTCATTGATTAAGGTCGACGGGCACTACAGTGTATTCTGCTTGCTCATTTGCTTGCTTACTGTTGCCCTAACTTTTCCATTTCTTATATATTTCCTGATTTCTGGCCACTTGTCCAGGATTTCAAATTTCCCTCGTTCTCAATTCCTTCAAATTCCCCCATGTTCTTAGTTCCTTGTGCCTCTTGCCTGCCTTTCTACCTTGTGGCTGACTCCTGAACACATTGACACAGGATATTTATCTTTGTCTTGTTTCATGCTTGTTGGCATGTTTGTTCTGATTCTAACCCTGTGTCCAGCATAGCAACACGAGTGACTGCCATAGGTGTAGGGAAGAAAGGTTGCACATCTTCTCAAGTAATGGACCTTTGACACGAAAACTGTGCTTACAAAAGAAAATGTATAGAATAATAAGTAACAGTTAAGGGCATGGAAATTGAAGTTAGACAGATCTGATGTGGAGTCCAGGTTCTATCATGTCCCATTTCTGTGACCCTAGGAAAGTTATTTACCCATCACCTTAGTTTCCTCATCTATATCCTGAGGCAAATAGTAGATCTTACTATGTGCAAATGTTCTCCTAAATATCTAATTAATGCATACAGCAAGTTAGTATTGATATTGTATTGTTAACAAATCCTAAATTGCTGGGTTACAGATGAATCATGACTGATGATAAGGCTCAAAAAATTATGCATCATCATCATTATTAAGGATCTTATTTTAGATCTAGAAACAATCTTAAGTATCATCCAATCATCTCCTCTAAGAAGTGAAGCAATTAGGAACCAGAGAGCAAAATTCATTGTTCTGTCACTAACTTATTAAAGAAAAAGTCACCATCTCCATACCCAAATTAAGGTTTGGTGCCTAAATTTAATAATTGCAAAGTTTGGGTGTGTTCCTTAAGTTTACACACAGCTCCATTCATTCATTTATTCTTTCAAGAAATATTTATTGTAGAACATATGCTATGTGTCAAGGTCTTTCCTGAGTCCCAGGGATTTGTAAAGACAGTCCTTGTCTCTACATTTATGGCACTTTTAATCTGTCTCTAATGTCACTCTAAGTTTCCATTTCTGACATTAGAAAATAAATTAATATACCTTCTGCATATTAACAGGAAATCTTTTGGGGAGACATAAGCCACAGCAAATTTTGAGAGAAGAAACATTCCCACTGGGAGAATTGGGTCTCACAGAAAAAATGTTTTCACTGAAAAAAAAAAAAAAAATCATTTGGCAGATATTATGTAAACATACTTTTTATATAAACATAAGAAACTCCTTTTGCTTCCTCCATTTTCTCCTCTCATCTTTGTATTTTCTGTATCTCCCTTTAGTACAGTTTGGCACACACTAGAAGTTTGAACACATGCACAAACCTGAAAAAAAATGTCTGATTTACTTAAGGGATTGTAAACCATGCACAGTGGCTGTGTTTTGTACCTTTTTTGTAACCTTAGCACTTGGTAGGTGCTCAGTGAATGCATTGATAATAACAATTAAATTAAATGGCTAATTAGGATCTTTTCTGCAAAATGGTTAATTAATGACTATTGTTAACAGCTGAAACTGTCAGCCTTTTGAGCTTCACC
The DNA here is from genome assembly GCF_024166365.1 of Elephas maximus indicus. Classification (NCBI taxonomy): domain Eukaryota; kingdom Metazoa; phylum Chordata; class Mammalia; order Proboscidea; family Elephantidae; genus Elephas; species Elephas maximus. The sequence goes on from NC_064823.1 coordinate 47,334,285, forward strand.
TTTGGTTTTGTCTAGGATGAGCACGCTTTGAGATTAGTTAGCAGGTGGGCAAGTACTGCCTGACTGGCAGCTGGTAGTAATCAACGCAGTTAAAGAGTTGTTCCTTTCAGAATTTATACCTCAAAGTATAAGGAAATTGGTTAGAAATGTAAATTCTCAGCAGGGGTTTGAACCAGAATGAATTGATTCAAAGCCCTGCACTTAACCCTCATCACAATGCTGAGACCACCACTCATCTGTTAGTTTGTCCTACTGTGGCAGCATGCATGTTACTATAATGCTGGAAGCTATCCCATCAGTATCTCAAATACCGGCAGAGTCACGCATAGTAGACAGGTTTCAGTGGAGCTTCCCGACTGAGACAGACTAGGAAGAAGGGCCTGGCAGTCTACTTCTGAAAAAACTGGCCAGTGAAAACCTTAGTGATAGCAGGGAACAATGTCTCATGTATGATGGAAGATGATCCCCTCAGGTTGGAAAGCACTCAAAATATGACTGGGGAAGAGCAGTCTCCACAAAGTAGAGTAGAATTTAATGATATGGTTGAAGTGAGCTTTCGAGACCTTCATTTGCTGATGTGGCATGACTCAAAATGAGAAGAAACAGTTGCAAACATCAACTAATAATCAGAACATGAAATGTACGAATTATGAATCTAGGAAAATTGAAAGTCCCCAAAAATGAAATGGAACACAAAGATCAATATCCTAGGCATTAGTGACCTGAAATGTACTGGTTCTGGCCATTTTAAAATGGACAATCATGTGGTCTACTATGCTGGGAATGACAAATTGAAAAGGAGTGGCATACCATTCGTCATCCAGAAGAACATTTCAAGATCTATCTTGAAGTACAAAACTGTAGTAATCGGATAATATCCATACACCTAAAAGGAAGACCAGTAAATGCAACTATTATTCAAATTTATGCACAAATTACTAATGCCAAAGATGAGGAAATTGAAGATTTTCACCAGCTTCTGCAGTCTGAAGTGATGAAACATGATCAAGATGCATTGATAATTACTGGTGATTAGAATGGAAAATTTGGAAACTAAGAAGAAAGATCCATGTTTGGAAAATATGGCCTCAGTGACAGAAATGATGCTGGGGATCACATGATAGAATTTTGGCAGATCAATGACTTGTTTGTTGCAAACACCTTTTTTAAAAAATGTAAATTGTGATTATACATGTGGAACTCACCAGATGGAATAGGCAGGAATAAAATCGACTACATCTGTGGAAAGAGACAATGGGAAAGCTCAACATCATCAGTCAGAATAAGCCCAGGGAACCACTGTGGAACAGACCATCAATTGCTCACATGCAAGTTCAAGCTGAAGTGGAAGAAAATTAGAACAAGTTCATGAGAGCCAAAATATGGTCTTGAGTATATCCCACCTGAATTTAGAGACCCTCTCAAGAATAGATTTGACTCATCAAATATTAATGATCACAGATCAGATGAGTAGTGGGATGACATCAAGGGTATCATACATGAAGAAAGAAAAAGGTCATTAAAAAGACAGGAAAGAAAGAAAAGTCCAAAATGGATGTCAGAAGAGACTCTGAAACTTCCTCTTTTATGTAGAGTAGCTAAAGCCAATGGAAGAAATGATGAAATAAATAAAAAAGCTGAACAGAAGGTTTCAAAGGGCAACTTGAGAAGACAAAGTAAATACTTATGATGAAATATGCAAAGATCTGGAGTTAGAAAACCAAAAGGGAAGAACACGCTTGGCATTTCTCGAGCTGGAAGAAGTGAAGAAAAAAATCTCAAGCCTCGAGTTGCAATTTTGAAAAATTCTATGGGCAAAATATTGAACAATGCAGGAACCATCAAAAGAAGAAGGAAAGAATACATGGAGTCACTGTATCAAAATGAATTGGCCGACCTTCAACCATTTCAGGAGGAAGCATATGATCAAGAACCAAAGGTATTGAAGGAAGAAGTTCAAGTTGCGCTGAAGGCATTGGCAAAAAACAAGGCTCCGGGAATTGACAGAATACCAATTGAGATGTTTCAACAAACAGATGCAGCGCTGAAGAGGCTCACTTGTCTATGCCAATAAATTTGGGAGACATCTGTCTGGCTAACCAACTGGAAGAGATCCATATTTGTGCCCATTCCAAAGAACTATGTTCCAGCGGAATGAAGAAATTACCAAACAATATCATTAATGTCACACACGAGTAAAATTTTATTGCAGACAATTCAAAAGCGATAGTAGCATCATGTCTATAGGGAACTGCCAGAAACTCAAGCCTGATTCAGAAGAGGATGTGGCATGAGGGATATCATTGCTGAAGTCAGACAGATCTTGGCTGAAAGCAGAGAATACCAGAAAAAATGTTTACCTCTTTTGTACTGACTATGCAAAGGCATTCAGTTGTGTGGATCACAACGAATTATGGATATCATCATGAAGAATGGAAATTCCAGAACACTTAATTGTGCTCATGCAGAACCTATACATAGACCAAGAGGCATTCCTTCGTACGGAACAAAGGCATAGTCTGTGGTTTAAAATCAGGAAAGGTGTGCATCAGGGTTGTATCCTTTCATCACACTTATTCAATCTATATGCTGAGCGAAAAGATCTGAGAATCTGGACTCTGAAGAAGAATGAGGCATCACAATTGGAGGAAGACTCACTAACACCTTGTAATATGCAAATGACACAGTCTTGCTTGTGGAAAATGAAAAGAACTTAATTAAGATCAAAGGCTACAGCCTTCAGTACAGATTATACCTCAACATAAAGAAAACAAAAATCGTCACAACTGGACCAATAAGCATCATGATAAACAGAGAAAATATTGAAGTTGTCAAGGATTTCATTTTACTTGGATCCACAATCAATGCCCATGGAAGCTGCACTCAAGAAATCAAACGACGTATTACATTGGGCAAATCTGCTGCTAAAACCTCTTTAAAGTGTTAAAAGGCAAACATGTCACCTTGAGGATTTAAGATAAGCCTGACCCAAGCCATTGTATTTTCAATCACTTCATATGCACGCAAAAGGTGGACAATGAATAAGGAGGACGGAGGAAGAATTGATGCCTTTGAATTATGGTGTTGACAAAGAATATTGAATATATTATGGACTGCCAAAAGAAAGAACAAGTCTACTTGGAAGAAGTACAGCCAGAATATTCTTTAGACGCGAGGATGGTGAGGCTTCATCTCACATACTTTGGATATGTTATCAGGATGGACGAGTCCCTGGTAAGGCAGAGGGTCAGCGAAAGAGAGGAAGATCCTAAATGAGATGGATTGACACATTAGCTGCAAAGATGGGTTCAAGCATAGTAATGATTGTGAGGATGGCACAGAACTAGGCGGTATTTTGTTCTGTTGTTCATAGGGTCTGTATGAGTTGGAACTGACTCAATGGCACCTAACAGCAATAACACAATTCTGGGAAGAAGAAAGTATTTCACCCATTTTATAAATGGGGATTTGAGGCCTGGAGAGTTGGAGTATATTTCTCAAGATTACTTGATTAATACTGTCTCTGCTAAGACTTGTTTTAAGCCCACACCTTTTCACCAAAAGTCCAGTTCTGTTTTTATCAGATCGTAAATTCTTCATTACATGTGATCTATTCCTTCTCAGCATGAGATACCCTGCTCCCCCAAAATGATTTTCTAATCTAAACAGGGAAGGAAACCTTACACATGAAATGAGGAGAGAAAAAAAAAATAGCCGTTATAAAAAGTAACTGTTGGCTGATATAGTGTGACTACTCTTCATGGCTGAGAAAGGTCTTGAAATGAGCCTGAGGCATCGGCAGAATCTGAATTAGGTCAAGGGCAATGGGGAGGACCTTGATGCTAAGTGTCCACCAAGAGTGTATGTTTAGTACCTTGGGCTGCCATTCACAGACGTGTGAGTTATCACTAGACTGTCCTTAAAGCCATCACAAAGGAAGACAAATGAGAAACGAAATGATGTGCCTTTATCTTCAGCTTCAAGAAGAACCTCCAACAGGCTTATTTTGATATCATTTTGGACACAGGGAATTAAAGATTATTTGAATGATTGATCTTGGACTCAACATGGCCAAGTAAGGTCTAGTTTCTTGCACAAAGAATCATGAGTTTTTGAATACTTTTCCTGATTTTCACTTT